>NC_071507.1:36077500-40877500 GCF_027887155.1 Malaclemys terrapin pileata | reverse complement strand
GTGAATTTTTTTCATTGGTCGTGACCTGTCCTTGACTTTTACTAAAAATATTGATGACAAAATTATAGGCTTAATTTTAATCCCCAGTTAGGGTTGTTTTATTTACTGTTGGTGAAATCTTCCTAATGCAACTATTTATTGTCTTTCTTTTTCTGCATTTACAGTAATTGGGGCAAGCCAATTTGAGCATTTATGTAGCTATCTTTCCCTGCCAAACAACCTCATTTGCCTTTTTCAAGAAAATAGCAAAATTATGAACACATTAGTAGAAAGGTATGAAACTTTATTCTTGAATTCCTACATAAAGTATGCTACACCAGAAATTAGTGTAAATATTTTCCCAGTAATGCATATATTTGGAAGAGAAAGATGAATGTATTTTAAAAATTACCTGTAAAATACAGAAGTTTATGGAAGAAGTCTTTTGGGATGGAAAGTATAACGAATAGAACTATATTTTTTACTTGTTAGTAGTTGTTCCTCTATAGTACTGTCTAATGAAGGCTAAAAGGCATCTTTTTTTTCTGTTGAAGTTGGTGTAGTGACAATGAAGTAAAAAGGTACCTGGAAGGCAAAAGACAAGCCATAAGGTGAGTATGGAGGGATTTTAGGATGGAGGAGAAAAGTTATTTATTTCCTCTTCTTCCCCCAGGTCCCCCCCCCCCCCCCCGAAGAACTGAGATATATTTAATTAAATATAGGGAGAGTGAAATATTGTTTAAATTTTCAGAGATTTTTGTGAATCCAGAATGGATCATTATAATCCATCTCATTTAGCCTCCTGCATAACACTCAGGCCATAGAATTTCATTCAGAAGTTCCTGAATCAAGCCCATAACCACTGGTTGAACTAGAGCATATCAGTTTGAAAGACATTTAATTAACCTCCAACTGATATGTAAAATTATTTTTAAATTGTCTGCTCTAAGAAACAAAACTTTTTTCTTTGAAATCAGGTAGACATTTGAAAGCAAAATTGTCTGGTCTGTTAAATGTATTTCTACTCATAAAACAATTAAATGAAGCTCAGGATGTTTTTAATGCCTAGCAGTTTTAAAGAAGATTGTTTATTTACTCAGAATGGAGGCTAAATATTGGTACCTCACTATTCAAGTAATTTAACACACAAACAAATGGTAAAACTCTATCATGAAAACTTATTTTTACACTTAAGTTCCGTACTAAATGGTATTAAATGAATTTTCTTCTTAAGCCTGTACATAAAAATGCTGGATTAATACCCAGCTGTGACAAAAATCAGTACATTACACCTCTACCCCAATATAACGCTGTCCTCGGGAGCCAAAAAAACTTACCGTGTTATAGGTGAAACTGTGTTCTATCAAACTGGCTTTGATCCGCCAGAGCGTGCAGCCCCGCCCCCCCCCGGAGCGCTGCTTTGCCGCGTTATAGCCGAATTCGTGTTATATCGGGTGGCATTATATAGGGGTAGAGGTGTATTTATTCAGTCAGTTGATTAAATGATAGACTACCAGTTTTAAAATGAAGATAATTTCAAGTTATAATATTCTAATTGAATAGTTGAAAGGTTTTTTTTGTTTTTGTTTTTGTTTTTTCCATTTGACTGATAGGAATTTTTTTACATCTGTTTCTGTTGTTCATCCTATACTATTAATGAACAGATAAGCAGGTTACAGATGGTTAATCCGGTGGTAGGTCTTTATCTCTCAGCATGTCACAGTGCACTGCTTCTTGCACAACCTTGAACTTAGATTGCACAACCTCATAGATTCTTTTTGTTTCTGAAGATATTAACATTATTAAAATGTACATTGTGTAGAATAATGGTTCTTAACCTATTTACCATTGTGGGCTGCATATGCAGCTCTCTCTGGGTTATGTGGGCTGCATCCACATATATATACACACTACAGTAAAAGCTGTGTTATCCGGCACTTTACCAACTGGAAAGCTGTAGTAATGTCCGGTTGGCGTGGGACCAACAGGTTCCCCACCTGGCTCTGTGTAGCTCCCCGGAAGCGGCGACATGTTCCTGCTGCCCCTAGACAGAGAAACAGCCGGGGGGCTCCGTGTGCTGCCCCTGCCCCAAGCACTGGCTCTGCAGCTCCCATTGGCCAAGAACCGCAGCCAGTGGGAACTGCTGAGGCCGGCATCTGTGGGTGGAGGCAGCGCGCAGAGCTGCCTGGCCGTGCCTCCGCCTAGGAGTAGCAGGGACATGTCACTGCTTGTGTGGAGCTGCCCAAGGTGAGCGCTGCCCAGATCTGGCGCCCCAACCCCCTTCCCGAAGGCCCTTCCCACATCCAAACTCCCTCCCAGAGCCTGTGCCCCGCACCCCTCCCATGCCCTAACCCTGAGCCCACTCCCGCACCCAAACTCCCCTCCTCCATTGGTAAGTATAACACCTAGTTAACTGGAATTTTTGACTTAGCAGCACCCCCCAGTCCTCCCACATGCCGGATAGCAAAGCTTTTACTGTACGTGTATCGCCTTGAAGATGTTACATGGGCCACAACTCTCTGCTGATTAGGCTGCAAGCAGGCCGCAGGTTGAGAACCACTAGTGTAGAATCTGGAGGGAAAATAAGAAGGTCTTGACATTTTACTCCTTGTAGCAGAATTGAAGAATGGCTGCTTTCAAAACAATATTAGTTGTATCAGAGACTTGCGTCTAATATTCTGATCCCTTAGCAGGAGAAATGTTCATATAATCCTATCGTGTATCAGGATGAAACACTGTCTAAAGTATGCAAATGAAAGAATACATAATTCTAGGACTTTTCTTGAGCCATAAAGGAGAAATAACAAAAATATGACTCCATGCAAACCAAATCTAGTATGTTTCAATTGTGGGACGTTGGATTCCTTTGTGGTATATCAGTTTGAGGCTTATCACATCAAGCTAAAAATGGGCTGCTCTTTAACTATTCACGTGGGCAGAGAGGAAGAAAATTAAGGCTTGTGAATAGTGCTATGAAACAGCAAATGGAACAGTATCAAGTAAGGGCTTATCTATGCGGTGAGGTATTGCAATCAAGAAGGGTGTGATATCTAAAGCACACTAACTTGTGCATTAATTGGTCTATGTAAACCCTGCTGATGCACACTAGAAGTTCATTAGTGTCCTTTAACATAGCACTGGGACTGAATGTGGTTCCAGCATGCCTCCACCAATACTTATCAGGTAATCATATACATTATTACATTGATTTTATATTAAATCATAGAACATTTAAAGAAATGTGTGTTCACAGTAATTTTTAGATCAAATTTCTTACCCCCATATGCCATTTCAATGTTTTGTCATAGATATGGAGACTGGTGTAAGATATAGAAGACAAAATTGAGTGTTGATCACTTACATAAGATTGTTACTGAGGTAACACTTGGGGAAATAGGAGTTTGCAATGATTGTGTCCACTATTTGTTAAACATGTGATTGTTTCATTTTAGCTATGCAAGAGAATCTAACAAATTAATAGACCTTCCAGATGATTACAGCTGCCTCATTAATCAAGCATCTAATTTCTCGTAAGTTTTTTATGCAATTATGATGGTGAGCTTTAAAAGCCATTTGTTGCTTTTGATGAACGGGAAAATCTTCTAGCATGAGAGCCTTGAAAAGATTGTTTAGAAAATCATAAAGTAAATGGTACATGTTCACTGCCGTCTTTTCTGCTAAAGTGCCTTATCTTCGTTACTTATGTCAATGAAACAAAGTAGAAGTGTTGGGGGAGGGGCGAATTTAGAATCTGTAACTTCATTTAACTGGAGAAGTTTCCAGAGTAAATTTGAATCTATTGATTACCATTTCAAGTACTGAACTATAACTCCATAGTAAAGATTTAACTGTATTCACCTACCTGTATGGATTTTTTTTGTTTGCTTATGTAAAGGTGTCCAAAATCAGGTGGTGATAAAAGCAGAGCACCAACATTGTGCCTTGTATGTGGGACCATGCTATGTTCTCAGAGTTACTGTTGTCAAACAGAGTTAGAAGGGGAAGATGTTGGAGCCTGTACTGCACATACATATGCATGTGGTTCTGGAGTGGGTATATTTCTCAGGTAAGGACTTCATTGTATCTAAATTTTATTAATAGGGTACATGTTGTACATGGGCATGAAGTGAATATTTCTATAAATGTGACTGTCATTGCACTGTATGTAAGGACAATGATGTTCGTAGAAAAGAAGTTAGTTAATAGTTGCACAAAAAAATAGAGTATTTTTCTTATCTTCATTGCACTTCAGAATTTTTAGGAGCTTTTATCTTTGATGGAATAAGATCTCTTGGAAGGTCCAAAGCTAATCAGAAAAAGGATGTGTCCCATATATTGTGTAACATTTCAGTGGAAATAAATGAAATGATCATGGTAAACTTTCTATTTTTCAGAAGTCATGAAAATAACTTTGATGTAAAAGTTAGCTCTAAATTAATTTCACAGGAATAAAACTGTGGCATCAGGTTATAATTGTCCCATCTGTTGACACAACAATACATGTGCATTGAAGGATTAGACCACATAATTTGTTTCAGGTTTTTCATAAACATTTGTTAATGAGAATCAAAATTGATGTATTTTCTTGCAGTGTTCTTAAGTAGCTTCCAAATAAATTAGTTCAGGAACGCTGATAATTATGTTGTAACAGATAAAATGTGGAACAACATTTTGTTTGAACTATTTTATTACATGGCGTAGGAGGGATATAAATATTTTCAGATGGTTTAAAACTTACATTTTAAATTCCACAGTATGTGCAGATTATACAGAATCACAGATACGTTAGAGTTGCAAGAAGCTAATGTTTGTGAAAATACCAAAAATGTGGTTACATCATAAAGTTAATGACCAAAATGTCTTGGCGCTCTCTCTGTGCAGAGTACGAGAATGTCAAGTGCTATTTTTAGCTGGAAAAACAAAGGGCTGCTTTTATGCTCCTCCCTATCTTGATGACTATGGAGAGACGGACCAGGGACTCAGGTACATTTTCTAGCACAGATTTTAAAATGTTAATTGAAACACTTTTTTACCCTCAGAAGCAGTTGGTTCATATAATAAGCTTAGTTATATATTAAATAATTTATAACTAAGCTGCTAAAGTTGGGCAATAATGTAGTTGTGTGTGGCGGTAATGTCTAAAGCAAATCTTTTAAAAAAATATTTACTTTGTTAGAAACATCTGATAATTTGCCTGGTATAAAGAGGTTTCCTGAAGGGGGTAAATTCTTGAATAATGTCTCAGCATCTCTGAGATTCCATAGACAGTACTATTGACAAATATATATCCTACTTTTTATGCACAATTTGTTTATTAAATATAGCTAATTATGTATATATGTCTATATCAGATGAAAACCTCCTGTTCCAAGTTGACTTAAAGTAGATCTGCATGCTGCTTTCTGTACTGAAGTCTTTAATCTTAGGGGGAGGGGGTAGCTTGGCGTTCAGTAGCATTTACTCTTACTGGCTTTATAGATAATGGAACCAGATCCTTGCAAATGGTCAGAATCATAAAGTGTAAGCTGGTAGTGGCGGCATACAAAGATTGTTTAAAGCTCACCTTTACATTGCTCTAATCCTGGTGCTGCTTTGTACTTGCTGTTCCCCCAGCCCTGGGGCTGCTTGTAACTTATGCCACCATTTAACAGTCACAAGGCACTGAAACACGCCAAGTTTTGTGTGTCATGAGGGTGGGTTCCCCCACCCCCTTCTGTATCAGTGTCACCTTTTGTCCACAATGCTGGCAGGAGATGAGGAAAATAGTGTATTTGCCTATGCATTGCCTGATACACTCCTGCCAAGGTCATTCTTACCTGGGTCAGATAAATGAAGCTTGTGCTATACCACTGGTGTTATTTGACTATATAGTGGCCTCATTGCATCTGACAATTTGATCCTCTATTTCCACTGGCTTCAGAGGGGAACATGCCTTCCCTAGGCAGTTTTCTCCAGGTTTGCCTTAATACATACTTCACCTATAACCAGATAGCCCAAATGTAGTGGGGTTGAGAAGCATGCCATGATTCTCACCTTCATTTCTTCTGCTTTTATAGATTATTTTTTCTCCAATATGCCCCCTAGTGTGTGGAAGCATAGGGCCCAAAACTAAGTTAGTATCTCTCCTCATCTTGAAGAGATGACCTGTATCTACACAAACGTAAAGGGCTGTCATTTTTAATTATGCTCATTACACAAGATGAAAATTTTGTGACTGTAGGGGGTCAGACAAAATACTACAGGATTAAGTTACTTTGGCATCAACTCTGTCGCAAAAATTGCATTGAAAGTATTCTTATACATACAGTAACATTAAAAGATCATATAAGTGTTTTGTGTATTTGTGAGTATGTAACTGCTCTATAACACTTCACAATTGTAAGTTTCCTAATAAATGTATTCTTTTTCAGGCGTGGGAATCCCTTACACTTGTGCAAAGAACGGTTTAAAAAGATTCAAAAACTCTGGCAACAGCACAGTATCACAGAAGAAATTGGACACGCACAAGAAGCAAATCAAACACTAGTTGGCATTGATTGGCAGCATTTATAATTGGTTATCATCTGAAGACTGGAACTTTATTTATGATGATTTTTGTAACCCAGTAAGTTTTTCAAACAAAAGAGGGATTAGGAAAAAAAAATTTGAGGAAAATAAAGAGACAATTCCAGTCCTTCTATTTAACCTTTGTTTTCCAATTTATTTTGTAAAGTTCCTGGTTACAATAACCATGTAAACTTTTTTCTATGTAAGCAGGTTTTACTAGTAGTATTATTTGCACTGTGCTTCCTTCACATGAAACCTCTTGGGGTATAGAACCTGGGCAAATGAACTTAAGTTTGTGGGACAAAAGAATGACTCTTGGAAATCTGACTCTGATTTTTCTAATGAACTACAAGAGGGGAAAAAACTGCTGAAATGGAGACTAGATTAAGCACAATTATGGATTGTGTTTTGCCCTTTGCTAGTAATCTGAGCCGGTTTACTTTATTTATTATTCTACGTTTTAATACTTAAACTGTGTACATGCAATGGAATAAAGTAAGGATGAAAATAATGTAGCAAATGGATGTATTTGTCTGCATCAATGGATAACTCTTAAACTCGGTGTATCTAAAATTTATTTTTTAATTTGTATTCTTGCAGATTTTTTTGCCTTCCAGTTGATTTTCTTTTTACTAAAAGAACTAACACTAGCTTACAAGTAAAACAATTCAATTTAAAGCTATTTCTGGAGCATTGCACTCCTTACACCTATTGTGTGGTTTGCAATTTTAATATAGTGGGGAAACCTTTTCATTTTTCATGATGTGATTGTTTTCCCAAATTTAAAGGGTTGACATTGTGTTTTAGAAGATGTCTTAAGACAATGGCAATATATTAAAAAAAGTCACATTTTTCTTCATTTTTGACTTCCATCTTTGAATGTGCAAATCCCACCTACATCTTATTGCAGTTTCCTAATTTCAGGTCTTCAAATAGAAACTCTCAGACAAAAATGAATCATTTTCTCTGTATATGAAGGACATCTGTCACAGAGCACTTGTTTGCTCCTGTTCATTTCCTTTCAGTTGTACCTTCAAGTACATTTACTTTCTGACATAGTAGACACTTGACTAAAGCTCTGTAAAGATGTTTGTCTATAGTATATTTTATAAATATATTCTATATCTGCACAGATTTTGCACTTGGTATGTGGGTGCCTGAAGGTATAGTTGTATGTAGTAAATGCAATGTTAGACCCTCAAGAAATCTCTGAATGACATACGTTCTGATAGAAAATCCATAGACTTAATGCCTTCCAAGTTTTTGGTAAGTTATTCAAATAATTTATTTACGTAGTCCTGAGTTTTAATAATCAAAGTGATTCTTTTACTGAGGCTTGCTTTTGATTTCCTCTTCAGCCCAGACAAGCAATCCTTTCTGTGGCTGCTGTCTTTATTTACAATGGGCTTGATTGGATTGTTTGTATTTTTACAGATTTAATGTTTCAGAATAATTCTGTATATGTTACAGTGTATAGGACAATTCTCCACAGGCTCGGAAATAGTCTTGAGTTAAGATGTAGACAATACAAAATAGGCAAACTGAACAATTACCAACTCCTATTTCTTAAAGCTGGTATTAGATACAACATTCTTGTCTCTAATGTCTCTTTGATCGTCATATATACACCTCACTCTTTTATAAGAGAGCTGCAAAATCTGCAGAAAGAGAATCAGCATTAAAGTTCCATCAGTCTACCCTTCCTCCTCTTAGTTATATATCAACTTCTTGCTGTGCATGTCATAATTTTTTTTTTTCTGCAACACTATTTCTTTTACTGAAAGGCTTGCTGCTTCTGCTTTATTCCACCTGTCTAGGGAACTTAATTAAAATGGCATTGAAAAAAATCAGTTTTATCATGGGCATAGATATTCCAGAAATAACAAAATGGTATCTGCCACAATTCATTACACTGACAGATTTTCTGGGTAAATCAAAACATTGATAGAAGGCATTTTTCTCATTTTTCTGAGATGCAGAGGGTTGAATGGATTGATGGAATTATGGCTGCAAAAAATAGCAAAGTACACAATTTATCCTGTTTTCTGTAAATTTAGTCATTCTTTCTTAAACTTTTTCTTTTCTGATTTGTTTTGCATGTATTTATGTTCATGGTAGAAATATTTATATAACATAATTTTGGTATCAGGGAAGAAATACCTGTAATAAATCGGCTACAACTTTAATATCTGTGGACTACTTGTAAAATTTGGAATGTATCATATGTTTAAAAAAAAAAAAAAAGAAAAGAAAAAAAGTTGCAAGTATCAAAATAAATGATTTAGGTGTTGACATTAAATACTTTTTAAAATCTTATTTATTTTTAGAAAAAGTTTTGCTGAACTTTGGAATTAACTTCAATTACCTTGTTGCTCTGTAGTGTTAATCACAAGATAAGAGAAATACCTGGATATGCAACACCTGCAATTCTCTGACTAAAGATGATTATAATATTAGTGTCAATTACTTAAGCTAACTAACCCTGTCTTGACCTCTACCAAAAAGTCTGATAATCATTTAGCAGATTGATACATTTTTTAAAGAGCTGATGAGTAAACACAATTAAAAACTCACTCAGAAGTAAATCAAATGGGGCAAACAAAGCCTGCTATTTCTTTTCCCAGGAGGCAAGATGTTGCCTCTTCTGTTGCAAACTACTATGTACATATTTATTTATGTATTTATTTATTTATTTAGAATTCAGGTCTATCCTTCCTTTGTGCTTCATTCATAGCTGTCCAGAGGTTTGAGTCTCTTCCTCTTGTTCATGTCCGCTAATTACCTGGTAGCAGTTGTGCATAATATTTGTAATGAATGAATGTTAGACGTATTTAAGTTTACTACAACAACAACAACACCTACTTAGTGAGTGAGGCTCTCTGGAAGCTGCAAGCCTGTAGTAGAGCTTGCACAGAGTTTCCCTCCAAACCTGGTTCAGATTTTCCCCCAAGGGCCTTCAGATCAGATCCTATCTTACTCAGTAGGGTTACCATATTTCAGCAAGCAAAAAAGAGGACGGGAGGAGCCCCACCCTAGCCCCGCCCCTCCCACTTCCCGCCCCCCCAGAACCCCCAACCCTCCCCCCGTTCCTTGTCCCCTGACTGCCCCCTCCTGGGACCCCTGCCCCTAACTGCCCCCCAGGACTCCACTCCCTATCTAAGCCTCCCTGCCTCTTGTCCCCTGACTGCCCCAACCCTTATCCACACCCCCACCCCCAGACAGACCCCTGGGACTCCCACGCCCCATCCAACCACTCCCCACCCCCTGACAGCCCCCCCCCAGAACTCCCAACCCATCTAAACCCCTCTGCTCCCTGTCCCCTGACTGCTCCGATCCCTCTCCCCACTCCTGCCCCCTGACAGCTCCCCCCCAGAACTCCCAGCCCCCCACCCCCCCGCTCCTTGTCCCCTGACTGCCCCCTCCTGGGACCCCTGCTCCTAACTGCCCTCCAGAACCCCACCCCCTACCTAAGACTCCCTGTTCCTTGTCCCCTAACTGCCCCTTCCTAAGACCCCCCCCAACTGCCCCCCAGGACTGTATCCTGACTGCCCAAAACTTTCTCCATTCCCCCCAAAAAGCCCCCCCCCGTTTCTTGACTGCCCCCTCCAGAACCTCCCTGTCCCTTCTCCTGCCCCCTTACCCTGCTGCTCAGAACAGGGTATTGGGCTCTGTGCGAGCCGAGCCGGACATGTGGCTGCGCTCCCCAGCACAACAAAACCCGGTCCCTGGCCCTGCACAGTGCTGCCGGACCGGGTTGCAGGGGAGAGCTGCTGGCTCAGAATGCAGGGCGGATCCGGCTCCTCTACAGCTGCTCCTGAGTCCAGCCCGGGACTTTTCTGCAGCCCTCCCAGCCGCTCGCTCTGCTCTGCCGGGGGAGGGGGGAAATCCCGGACATTTTGAGTGCTTTACAAATTCCCCCCGACGCTATTTTTAGCACGAAAAGGAGGACATGTCCGGGTAAATCCGGATGAATGGTAACCCTATTACTCAGCCAAGATAGCACTTCTTTGCACTGTCCCTAGCCTACCATGGGAAGCTGCCTTACACTATATGGTTGTTGCACCAAAGTAAAAGTTGTCTGCTGATGCCATTGGTCCCCACAAATCTGCATTAACTACTCTCTCTGCTTTCTATTGCTGGTTTCTGTTGGTGAAGAGTAGCTCATGCTAGCTCCACTGCAATTCTCTTCTGCACCACCCCTCCCCCCTCTACGCCCCCAAACACACACACTTGCATGCTCTTGTGTGTCCCGCAGAGGGCTTCCCATACTACCTTCTTTGTTGTCCAGGATCCTTTTTACAAACCAGCATTGGCAGGGAGATGGACTTGGAGGATCTAATAGGTCTGTAAACACGATACCAATGGGCCTCCGTTTTTGGTTATTTTCTTTTTGATTTCCTGGGAATTTTAGTGTTCACACATTTTAAAAAATTGTGACAGGTAAAAACCAAACCCAGGGAGAGGTGGGGAGGTATATTAATGGGGGCTAAGGGTGTGAGATGCTGCAGTTAGGGTGACCAGATGTCCCGATTTTATAGGGACAGTCCCGATTTTTGGGTCTTTTTCTTATATAGGCTCCTATTACTCCCCCACCCCCGTCCCGATTTTTCACACTCGCTGTCTGGTCACCCTAGCTGCAGTTGAGGAAGCCTCCTGCTCCCTGCATCAGTGGGCAGTCTTGGCTGCCAGATCCCTGCTTCCTGCCTTTCGGACTCCCCACTGCACAGAGGAAGTGAACAGGGCTGTGCTAACTGTTTGGGATCAGGAGAGGAAAGGAAGGCTAAACCCTGCAAGTACCAGCTTCCCTACCAGAGGAGAGCCTCTTCCTGAGCCAGGCCCTTCAGCACAGCCCCATCTGCTTTCCCTGCACACGCCCTGTCCAGCAGGGGAAGCAGACGGCCCTCTGTGCTCTGGGGCTGCGCTGAATGGCTGGGATCAGGAGGTGGCTCTGTTAGGCCGGAGTCCAGTACTTATAGGGTGCAGCTTTCCACTCCCTGCGGGCCTGTCACTGCAGTGGTCAGGTAGTCTTGGCTGCCAGGACCTGGCACCCTGCCTGTCCAAAAAATGCTCAGATCCTGAAAAAGCCAAAATTTGGGTGAAAATTGGTAAAAACCTAAATAAGAGTTTTGAAAAAGACCAGGAGTTTTACTAAATAAATTGGAAACAACGGGGAGTCCGGGGGCACCTTAAAAACTAACTGCCACCAGACTCCTCATTGTTTTTGTGGATACAGACTAACACGGCTACCGCTCTGATACTTAAATTGGTAAATACCAAAAATGAAGGACCTACAACAGGGGTTGGCAACCTTGGCCCGCGCCACTTCCCACAGCCCCCATTGGCCTGGAGCGGCGAACCGCGGCCAGTGGGAGCTGCGATCGGCTGAACCTGCAGACGCAGCAGGTAAACAAACCGGTCCGGCCAGCCAGGGTGCTTACCCTGGCGAGCCACATGCCAAAGGTTGCTGATCCCTGACCTACAACTACACTAATAAACCTTACCTTGGATTGGCTCCTCCTAGAGAGCTAACAACTGGCTTATTTACAACCCACCTAGTGGAACAATCTCCACTCACTAAGGCTCTTCACCTATGTATTTCCTTCAAGTTGTCAGATGTGGTGAGGACCAAATCTTCAGTCCCACTCCCAACACCTTTCTACTTACTGGAACAACAGCACATATGTTGTTTTAATTAGACAACAATGACTTAGTATCCTAGTACCCAGGTACCAAAAGGAAGTCTCATTGGATGAAATATAAATGAATCATGACTACTTGTAATCATTGGAGATCCCATGTAAAACTCTGAAGATAACTGATCTTTCAGTTTGCTGACAATTCTGAAAAATCAAAGAAAATCATTTATTTTAAATGTTTGATAAATATAAAAATTGAAAAAATTCATTTCTGGTCAAACAAGTGTGTTTAGATTTTGAGCTTTTAACATTTTATTTTTTTAAATTGAAGACTATTTCAAAATTAAGTCACTTTGATTAAAAAGATTGAAATGTTTCATTTTGAAAACATCAAAATGAACTGTTGATACCTTTTTCAAAATTTTTGTGGGGAGTGTTTTTGCCAAAACAATTGGGCAAAACTGACATGACTTCACAAAACACTTCGGTTTTGCCAAATCTACATTTTTTGCTAACAAAGAAAAAAAAATAGACTAAAAAATGTCACCCAGCACTTGTCCCATAGTACTTTGTGCATAAGCGTTTAGTGTTCTTGCAAAATTCTTACTCTGGTATTTTGTTTTTTCTAATTTTTTTCTGTCGTCTTCAACTGGATATTAATCTTTACTTGTCCTCCCAAACAGCTGCCACAACCCATTTCAGAGGTAACTCAATTTCAGTGGTAAAATACCTACCTACCGCTTGGGGTGTCAAAGGTGTGATTCAATAACGTAAGTTTAATTAAAGATGTGTGTTATACCTAAAAAATTGCCAAACTATGTTTCTACTCGCGCAACTGCGCAAGGGCATGGCTGCAGCAGCCCATCCATATACTATCAATTTTGGTATAGGAGCCTAAATATTTACATTTCTTCTGGGCTTAGACTTTCTATGGAAAACTAGCTTAGAGCACATTTTACAGCTGATACAAACTTCAAGACAACAGATATTTTTGAATAGTACAAATGTTATAACAAATTTAATCTTTGTGTGTGTGTGTGTGTGTGTGTGTGTGTGTGTGTGAATAACGTCAAGTATTTTTTTTTTTTTTAATGAGAAGTTCAGACCTATGGAGAAGTGAGTGAAATTTTAAGATCTCTTTTCGTTACATTTAATTTTCTGATGACCATGTAAATCAATACTAAGCGATCCAAAATTACACCAATAGTGTCATAACTTCACGGAAAAGGGAAAGAAATTATGCAGGGAATTTGTAGCACCAGTACTATCTCTGTCCTTGGTTTATTTGAACAATTGTAGAGCAAATTAGGCGTGTAGCTGCACTCACATTTTGCATGCAAGGTGATTCATCTACATTTTTTATCATCTTTGGCTGTTAAGTCTGAAATTAATGATAATTTAATGTGCCGCTAGGATAAATAGCGGCATTTCACTCCTCTTAGAACTGTTTTTTGTCTACCGAGCTACATAAGTTTCTGTACAAAAGGCTACTTTTGCAACTAGAGGGGCTCAGTTCTTTTTTTAAATGGAAGTTTTGCATTCTGCAGAATATGAAGGTGTCTTGGGGCTAGAGATATATATCAAGTGGGCTAGATCCTGTGTTTGTGCAGGGAGCTTAACACACCTTTATCTAGGATATGCTTGACAGAAATAATGGTTTATTTAACATGATTATTCACTTCTATTTCATTGGCAGGTTGTTGCATTCTGAAGCTATTTCGGTGATCTCTTCTAGAATTATGCTTCATTTTTCTTCTCTGCTTTTTAATTGGAGATCTTAACATGACAGTCAATTTGGGGAAGTATGTCTCTCATAGTTGACATTTTCTATCCCACTGAAGCAAAATGTGGTGTGTCGGTCACGTTCTTTCCTATATCCTGCTGGTTAAAGTTGTTCTTAGTGAGTTTCAGGTGTGCCTGGTGTCTCCTGATTTCTGTTTCTAGTTGGTGGTCACTGATTCTGTTTTGGGAGGGGACACTCTGACATACACTCTCTCTCTCTCTCTCGAAATTCAATAGCCTCATGAGGGAGTGCAGAGCTTTAATTAGATGATCCACTTTTGTGCCGACTTTTCATAGTGCATTTAATTCTATTGCTGGCCTTTTCTGTAAGTCTGATTTTTCTGCAGCACCAGTCAGAATAGTTATTTACTAATGGTGAACTGACGTTCTAGTGGGCTAATATCCATAAGACAAATTGATTATGACTACTTTGGGGAGCCATGTCTGGTGGTTTAAGTACAGGATTGTGAGCACACAAAGCTGGGTTCTATTCCTATGTTTGTGAGCATACCTACCTCGAGTACATTTTGAGCCCTAATTCGTTAATGTTTGTAAAGTACTTGTAAAAGATTGCTACAAGTATGACTAATTCCGATTTAACTGAAAAGAAAGAGCTCTGCATTTCCTCACTGTTTATTTACCAGTAATAACTTTATCTAGGCATTCATCTCCCAGTAGGGGACCATTATCACATGACTCTTCTCTTCCTCTAGCTTTATCTCTTAATTAACTAATCCCTAATGCTCTTTATTTTTTTAAGTAAGCATGTGATCTGTCCTCATTTTACATTGACTCAGTTAGGGGCAATGATTTAAAAAAAAATCTAGTAAAAATTCAGTAGAGTGTTGTTGGAATGCCTTTTTCTTTACTCCATCCTTGTAAATTGTCTTTAACAATTGCAATTATTCTGGGGAGCCTAATATAGCCTTCCTATGCTACTTGCGAAGCTGCACGCACACAGAGAAGGGACTATTTCTTCAGTATTATCAGGTGTCCAGGGTAGTGTAATGCACGAAGGCTAATCTTTATAAATTGTATTAAGGTTACTTAGGAACTATTTGCTCTGAGGAAGCGGTTTATGTTTCCTTCACTCGCACGCTTTATCAAATAAATGTTCCATGTCTGGTTAAATAAATGTAATTGATAAAATAGCCTCCTTTGCTGGGTGAATAATGTTTTAACAGTAAATGGCTGTTACTTAAGCATTTAAAATTTAAAATCTTAAGCCAGTTTTCAAACCTGGGTGCCTGAAGTTAGGCTCCATGAAGGTACCTTAAAACAGGGGTTCTCAAACTGGGGGTTGGGATCCCTCAGGGGGCTGCCAGGTTTTTTACATGGGGGGGGGGTGCGCGAGCTGTCAGCCTCCCCTCCGCCGCTTTGCATCCAGCATTTATGATGGTGTTAAATACATTAAAAACACTTTTTTTATATATAAGCAGGGTCACACTCCGAGGCTTGCTATGTGAAAGGGGTCACCAGTACAAAAGTCTGAGAACTACTGCCTTAAAATGAAGTGATCTGATTTGTATTCGTTTTGGGCATGCCCACCTCCTACTGAAGTCAATGTGAACTGTATGTGCTTCAACACCTTTTGGAAATCAGACCTAACTTCAGTCGCTCAGGTTTGAAATCTTTATCCTTAAACTTTAATTTAAAATAATAATAAAGTGGGGTGTGTTTTAATGCAATGGCTCTCTGGGTCAGATTTTTTTAAAAAATGTTAAGTTGAATTGTAAAACCACTTGAATTGATTTTCAGAGACCCTGAGCACCTGCAGCTCCCACTGACTTCAGCTGAAGTTGTGCTTTTCATTACTTTTCATCACTTCTGAAAATCAGGCCCTGGGAAATTGTATTGTTCTTGAGGTCATTGGGAGCTGCTGGGTGTCAGGACTTTTTAAAGTTAGGCCATTTACTCAGGTGCCTGAATATAGACTAAAGAACCTAACTTGGGGATTTTATGCTTGAAAGTCTTGACCTTAACTCCTTTTTTTGAATTCTCATTAATCATTCAATCTTACATACACAAAACTCCCAGTGATGTCAGTGGAGTCTTAAGTGCACAAGAAACTCAAGAAGAGGCCCTAAATGAGTCCAGTGCATTGTGTTACCAATAAGAACTAGGAGAGTTGGGAGTGTGTCTGCACTTCCTTAACCTAGCCAGAAGCTCAAGATGTGGAGCATATGGTTTTTGTCAAAGTATTGTTCACAGGAAGGAAGGTTTTCAATTATGAAAACCTATAAAATAGGGCATTTATATACAAACCGAAGACCTTAATTTAGACCCCAAAAGATCAGCTGTCATGCAAATTAAGGAAAAACTGTATTCAACTGTACATATTTAACATTTTCGTTTAACAAGTGTTTTTCTTGCAATATATTTTAATATGTAAATTTACATTTGCAAGCAGCATATATATAGATCTATAGACCAGCATTTACAATATCACAGATTCTCTGGTTTCTGACTGAGATTGGACAAATAAATATATTACAGGTTATATAATACAAATCAGTCATCATACAATCCAATAATAATCATAAGATATTAAAGACCTTCTTTAAGTGGGAAACTTTCTTATTCATTGTTAGCATATTTAGTATTTGATTTTATTTGATCCCATTTTCAGTAACCAATAAAGCCTACCCTCTCTGGGTCCTGACACAGATCTGTCTCCTACAATCTGTCCATCTAACACAATGAGGCTACTGCTCTTGGGATCAGCTTTGTGATGCTCGTGGTAGAAGCAGAAACGGATATGAGAGAGCACAAAGAACCCTCACAAAGGGAGAGGTCAGAATCCCTGTGAAATTCTTTAACTGGGTCATCTTTTTCAAAGCTTTCTTACTGACAGATCTGAACATAAGAAACATCAATCAACAGCTTGTCATTTGCCATGGACCAGCTGAGATGAGCACCAGGTCATGTGGATTTCTAACTGAGAAGAAGGCAGTTTAACTTTGTGCTATGCACAGTTTTCCTCAGCAAAGCATGAATGGTAGCAAGTGGAGTTTAGCATGGACTTATCTGTTGATGCCCTCATGCTATTTCTGTTTTGTGGTGTAAAAAGCTAGTTTGATTTTTCTCACAATTGCTTTATATCTACCTTGAGGAAGTGGAAAGGTACAATAAGAAAAAACACCAACATGCAAATGACCTGTAATGTCCTGGACACCGAAATGTAGAATATGGCTTGACATACAGAACATCCATAACTGGTAAATTAATTGATTCCATCCATCAAAAGAGGAGCTGTCCACTAGTTAAAATAAAAGTTACAGTAGCTGTGTCTCTGGAATACCGCTGGGGAGAACCATTTAAGAAATATACAATTCATTAGAAAATATAGCTATTTAGCTGTACGCTGATTAGGCAGCTGTAGACAAAGCAATCAACTAGATTGGTAAAATGTGGTTGAGAGAAAATACCCTCAATTAGACCAAAGAGTAAAACTTTTGCAGAGAAGTTTAAAAAGTTCAGTGCCTGACCATTGCTGATGTTTAATTCTTTAGAACTGTACCTATACAACCAACAATGTGGGTTAGGCTAGGTTTTGCCCTCTACAGTTTGTGCAAACAAATACCCCAGATATCCCTTTGCAAGGGCCTGTACACAGCAAATTCATTCTATGTTTTATTCCAACTTCTTAGAGCCTTGATGTTTCTCTGGCTAGCACCATATTTTGAGTGATATAAAATGTGTTCCAAGTGCACCTAGAAGTAAGTCTCTGACAAAGAATTAATAGAATGACACCCTAAATTTTCTCCTTTTAGCACCTTTTACGGTGTGGTAAATGGTAAAGGAAATCAAAGGACCGTAATCTGGCAAACTAATCTTTGAGATTGGATTAGTCTCATTTTTTCTAGCGGTCTAAGGATAGGTTTAATGCATTTTTCTACTTATGGACAAATGGAATGGATTTGTAAATAATTTGGAAAGCTTCTCTAATGCTTTAAGTGTTAATTTCCAAGGTGCCATTTTTTGTTATGAGTTGGTTGCCAGGAATTATTTGGAGAAAGAGCTTAGGGTTCATATTTTTAAACATATGTACAGAATAACCATAACTGGCATATAATTGCTTGATTTCACCCATTAGTTTAAATATAGTTTAAATTACTTTAAATATAAAATTCAATATAATATCTACCATACTCCTTCAGGATATATGGCTGAAAATATCTGAGAAACATTAAGCATAAGCCTTATCTTAGTTATTGTCACGTTAGTTGCACTGTTCTATTTAATTACCATTTTTACACAGTGCATAAATTCTCAGTACAATTTTGTCTTTTATTCTGTTCATCTTGCGGTGAACATGAAAGAAAATACCATCTCTTAGCATGTTAACAAACATCATATTGTATGAGAGATTTGTGATAATACCAGGTAATCTAAAAGTTATATACATTTCTGAAAAACTTTCCTTCAGGTTTATTTTTTAAGATTTTACTCCACAAAATACCAACCTGTTTGCCTTTTAACTTTAAACATTAAGTTATGTTGCTCAAATAAATGTGTAAACTTGAGTAAAAAACAATAAATTTTTCAAATTCTCTTTTTACATTATCCCCCACCCCACCCCCAAAAAAGGAAAGGATCACAAAGTGATGCCAGCCAATTTAAAAGAAAAAAATATATATATATTTTTTAAGCCTAACTCTCATCCAGATAGGTGTAGACACAACTGTCCCAAACAAGTGAGCATGGAGCCTTAAAGCCCTAATTCCGGTCATTTCCCATAGAAGTTATGGAGACCATTACACTCACTATGAACATAGGTAAATATATTATCCCAAAGTGCACTATATAGCATACCCCACATATAAAAAAGTATGTAGAAATGTATACTTGTGATGGTTTATACATTTTTCTAAAGTACGTATTCACATTCTCAGTTTTTTTCATTTCTTTGATAAAGTCCACCTCAGACGAGAAGCTCAACTGACTGTTGTGATGGCTGGAGTCTTTCCACCTTCTTCGCCTTCAGCCCCTTCAGCACCTGCATCCACCTGATTGAACTTACCAATCTTTTTCAAACTTTCTAACGCAGATTTGAAAGTGTCTGTCAGGCTCTGCTCCAGGAGCCACCCCTCGCTTTCACATTCAGGATCCTCAGGATTTGCGATGCTTTCCAGAGCGGTTTGCAAAAGACGCAAACCAACCATCACAGACACCTGCGTGAGATGCATTGGAAAAGGGCAATGAAATGCAGTAAACCCCTTCTACACCCGTGCACAGCTGAATAGCTTCAACCTCTAGCACCACAGAAATAATATTCAACCTGTGAGTTGACTCTTGAGCCCTGCTGGTGGCATATGAGGCTCTGCAGATCTCAGCAGCACTCCATTTTCTCTACCTGCATCTCAGCTGATGCCAGTGCAGTGCCAAGCACAGGAATGCTCTCTGACAGGCTCGAAAAGGCTGTGTAACCCAGAGCAGTGGTATGAGACTCTCCCAAGATTAAATGAGTTGCCTGAACTCTCCCTTCTTTTGAGTAGCTAGGAGGAAGAAGAAAGTGGAGAGATTCCCTCACCCCAAAGGGTCAGAAGCGGGAGGCAGGATGGTGTAGCAAGGAGTGGGAGGAAGAGTAAAGACCCCAAGGAGCAAGGTGAGGGAATGAGGCAGTAGAAAGGAGAAATTGTATTGCCTGGAATGAGGGAGGAACCACAAAATAACCACAAGATGATGTCCTCTGATCCATGGTTTCTGATATTTGGCTCACGGATGGGGTGGTGACATGGAATCTTGCTAAGGGAATACCCACAAAGTCATGAAGCGGGTATTACAACATGTCAGGCTGCTGCCCAATGGTGGTTTTGTGTGTGTCAGAACTCAGCTTGTTATAAAAGTGACTTTCCATCTCATCAGACTGCTGATCTGTGGAGTATAGCCTTTCCAAAGGCAATTGAATGGCAAGTCCTCTGTCTCTGCACTAGACCTTAATAAAACTTTTATGAGCAACATCAGCTTTAATACCTTCAGTCTATTTTAACTAAACATAAATACTCATTTTCACACTGACCTTAATATCTTTGGCAAATATATTAATATATGATCAAGGAGATCGTCCTGAACAAAAAACTAGTCAGGAGGTCCAGGACCCTACTGCGTTTAGTATGTGGACCATCAGTTACTTCATTTGTAGTTCTATTTTCTTTTTATATTTAAAAAGATAAAGGCAACGCAAGAAGCAACACCAGTGTATTTGTCACTATTTAAATCTGAAAAGAAATAATTGGGTAAAGTATTTACCAGTTCCAGAAGCCTGCATCATCTATTTTCTATAGTATTAGGGTGGGTTAACACCACTGACACCCATGGAGGAACCCATTAGACCTCAACTCGGACTTCAGATAATACGATGGCTTATGGGAACCTTTTGTTGTTAAGAGTTCTTCGGTCTCCTAATGCTGTTCTGAACTGCTCAGCTTCCCGCTGTGCTGTATTGATGGAGAAGACTGAGCTGTCTGAGAGACACGACTAAGAGGAAGGAAGCACTGCCTTTAGAAGAGCCAATTTTATGTGGCATAATAAAAGAGCGGGTGGGCTAAAAAGAGGAAGAGAGCGCCATAGGGTTAATTCAGAAACAAGGTCTAGTCCACTTATTAAAAAAATCTCATGGTATTGTTTGATAAGAGTAGAGTGTTAGCCCCATTATCCTGCCGAAATTCCAACCGCAGTAACTGCATTGTCTTCCAAAATTCCCCTGCCATTTCAACCCTGTACAGTATTCTTCTTCATCACTTCCTATCCTAAACAGTTATGTTGTGTTACTGTAGGCTGTAAACACATTAAATCCTAATGGCCATATTTCATTGAAGGGATTGCTCTCGGTCTACAGCACAGTTGTAACTTAATGGATATTGGTAAAGTACTTTGAGATTTTATGATGAAAGGAGTCATTGATGTGTAAATATTAGTATACATTAAGAGCCACTTTAACTAGAGATAGGGGCAAGTTGCAACACTTCAATCCAAATTTACGTGATGGGAGTGATGAAGATCTGTGATTTGGTTCAGACCTTTAGGATCAGTTGCAAAGTTCAGATCCAGATCCCTAGTTAAATAAGACTACTTTTGGTTACCCTTCAATTCCACCCTATAAACGCTGCAGGCAATTTTGTCTCCTCTTTCTCAAGAACAGAAAGGGGAAAAAAATCTAACACAAACAGACTTCCCCAGCTACTCCACGCATCTCCATCCCCAAGGGCAGCTGGAAAGAAAGTTGGCTATGTACTATAGAGTGCCTTTCATCTCCACTTTAGAATAGGACTGTACAACAAAAAAGTTGCGCGTCATTGCCTGCTACAAATGCTTCCAGAACCTGCTCCTGGAAAGCACCGAGTATCTTTTCATGAATTCACAAAATAAAAACTTTAGCAACTGACACCATTTTATACCAAGATCAAAGTGAACGTTAGTTTACTCAAATAACTCTTAGACATTAACTGATTTCTGTCAATCTTGAGGTCAATCCTTCCAATTTTGGATCCTGCCACCTTTACTCATGAAATTAGTGCCATTGCCATCAATGATTTACTGCTGTGAGTAAAGGTTTACAAGAGTGGACCTAAAATGTGGTCTTCATATAACTGTACAGCAAGTAATTTTTACTGTGCTACTCCATTGCTCATGAGCAGAAGGTCTTTTATGGCTCGCTCATAAGCGTTCCTGCCGTTTTATAGTGCACGTCGTTCTCCTCAACTGCTCTGAATCGTTTTGATACGGTTTTGGCAGCAGGGTCTCATCTAGTGTACCTGAAACAAAGTTCAGACAAGGTTCCCTATTACATCCCCCAATTTAAGACTCCCTTGTCTAAGAAGGTCTGACTTTGTGGTTTTAAAACTCTGGTAATAAAATTCTGAGCCCCCAAACACCTCTCTGATCTGGACTGAGAGTGACTTGCTAAAGAGCCATGCAATTCACATCTCCTCCAGTGGCTGAGCCCACCTTTTCCACCACAGTTCCAGCCTCGACTGTCTCGGGAGCCGGAGGTTAATGGTTGAGAAGTGAACTTGTAAGTCCTGTATGATAGCACAGATCAATGGTCCATCTCTTATTAAACTGAACTATCTGGTAAATTATCTACCATACAGGAGCTTTTGTATAGCACCCATTAATATTATATCAAGGTGCTGAACAGAATGGTTAGTTCTTCAAGTGTCTCTGCATATTCTCACTTATGGGCTCTGTGTCACCATGTGGTGCCTTGTGGTAGAGCCTTCTTTTAACAACATCAGCTAGAACACTCTTGCACTCCCCCGTCCTCTCTTCAGAGTCACTGGTGCTCTAAGGGAGATACTGTATAGGGAGCGGAGCACCCTTACCACCTCAGTTCCTTCCAACTGTGTGCCTGAACAGATGTGAACCTTTCCAGTTTCTTGAGAGCTGGAGCCTTTCTCTTCTAGCTTTGTGATAGCTTTGTTAGTGTAGTGTCTCTTCCCAGTTCTGGGTAATGGTTGAGTCGAAGAAACAGACAAAGCCAGGATTCAAGCATTGCCTTTCCTGCCTAGTGTCTTCCTGGCATCGGATGACCACAGGCAGTGCCTCAAGTGCCTGGGAGAAGGATACTCACCTTCTGGATGTTCCGTTTGTCGGACCTTTACTCCCAGAGCCTGCATGGGTAGGAGGATTTGTTTGCAGCTCCTCCTCCTCAAGAAAGCTCTTGATTCTAGATCCTCTGGATCTGATCAGTCCTCAGATCCAGGGTCTAAGAGGCCAGTCTCAGCTCCTGGGGCTTCCAGTGGCCCCAAGTGACTGAAGGGTTCCAAGTAACTGCAACCCCTGTTTGGGCCAGATTTGATTTCTGCAACTCCCCCAGTCATGCCCCTGAGGCTAACATGTCTGAATCAAGAGCTACGTGATTGGTTTGATTGCCCCAGCTCTGGAACGGAGGTTGAGAGATGGTTCGACCACTTTCACCAGAGCCATGCCTCACAACTATTAGATCGTGACAGAATCCCTGTGGCCGTGAGACCGGGGTCAGTTCCTACTTCCATTTCAGGATCCAGGATGAGTGATTTGAATGGTGTGTCAGAACCAGGGCTGTCAGCACCTTCAGTTCTGGCTGTTATGGTTCCAAAGAAAAGGAGACATAGGGACAAAGTAGCCACTGCAGTGCCAGCTCTCCTGAATCAGAGTTATCAGAGCCTTCCAGTTCTGACAAAGCAGTCATGGTTCCACATCCAGCTTCGGTAGCAAAGGAGATGGATTTGTGTATCATGTCAGATCCAATGTCGTCCAAATCTTCAGACCTGCTGACTATTCCTGCTCCAGTTCCTGGGCTGGTTCTGGTCTCAGGCTCGGTTCTGTAAAGCTCTGCCACTGTGGCAGCCCACGTTCACCCTTTGGCTCTGGTTCATGCATCAGATCCACGTGTGAAATGCAACGATTCTAAAAGGAGGCATGTTTCCCCAGTTCTAAAGTCGTCTTCCTCATCTCCTGTTACGAAGAAGAGGCCAGAAGGTGTCATTTGCCTGTCCCCACAAAGTTGGATCTCCATACATACCTCTGGATCCATTGTTATCCCCAGTGCATTTTATCTCTGATCCAGAGCAGGATCCTTACCAGGAGGAAAACAGGGGAAGAATGAACGTGGAAGAAACTTCTCACCTGGTATTTGATATTCTTGGTGCTACTTAAATACAGAATATCCCTACCAATTTTGGATGGTTTGCTACAGCTGGCTAAATCTGTGTGCACCATGCCTGCTCCTTGTCAAAATGTTTCTAAGAACGCTCACAAGTTGTAGCAGATATTCTCTGAAGGGTTTTCCTGCTTTCATATGCACCCTAATTCACTGGTGGTGGCTGCTGCCAGAAACAGGAAAAATCTGGACAACCATGCTCCACCCCACCTGGCAAGGAAGAGAAAAGATTGATCGGTTGGGATGAAAGGGGTTCTTTTCATTGTCCTTTGGTATTACGACAGTGAATTCTCAGGTGGTCATGGCTTGCTACTAATTCCATCGATGGCGGAAGATAACATTGTTTTTACAAGAATTACCTGACAACAGAAGAAGGTTGGCAAATGTCATTTTAATGTAGGGCCAAAATGTAGCCAAGCATTCCCTGGGGGCCTTTTTTGATGCTTCAGACTCTGTTGCCAGGGCATTGATGCCTGCTGTGACCATGAGGAGGCATGCTTGGCTTTTTTTATCCTCCCTAACTCTAGATACTAAGCGTAAGCCAGAGGAACTCTCCTTTGAAAAGGGAGGATCTTTTCAGTGATGAAAAGACAAAACACATGCTGGAAATACTAAAGGACATGAGATTAGACGGCCCAGTTTCTAGGTAGATTCCCTCTGTTAGGAGGAGGCCTTCTACTCCTTTCTGGTACTAGAGACAGTACTCCCCAATCTTCATCTTACTTTTCATCCAATCAGAGATGTCAACAATACCAGCAGCCTTCTGCCTTCCAGAATCAACATAGAAAAAGGCCTTTGAAGCCATTGTTTAAATCTAAACCACGTGCTTCCTCATTAGTGTCTTTGTGGGGGAACAACAAGCAACATTTTTGATAAGATGATCAGGAGTCAAGAAGCAGCACATCAGGACCAAACAACCCCTTTCTCTGGAGACAGACTAGCCTACATTATCAATGCATCAAGGCAAGTTACATAGGATTTATGGGTACTAGAGAATGTAGCCATACAGTTTGAAAAACTGCCTCTCCCCAATTCACCCTACCCTTCCCTCTTCAGGGACCCCTCTCATGGGACTATTCTTCTTGCAGAAGTAGAAAAGTTCCTATGGATAGGAACAGTTGAGGAGGTTCCCAAATGCTGGAGGGGTCAGGGCTTTTACTGCTGTTACTTTCTGGTGCAGAGAAATGTCAGACAAAATCTCTCTAGACTCAAGGGACTTGAATAAGTACATTCAGAAGCTTTGGTTCCATAGTACCTTTGCTGTCAGTCATGCAGGGCCAGCTCTAGGCACCAGCAAACCAAGCACGTGCTTGGGGCGGCACATTTTCAAGGGCATTTTTGTTTGGGGCGGCAAAAAAACTAGAGTCGGCCCTGCAGTCATGGATTGGTTTTCAACTCTTGATTTAAAGGATGCATATTTTCATATATCGATTCATCACAATTATCACAATCAAAGCAAGTACCTTTGATTTGTGCTGGTTGAATGCCATTTTCAATACAGGGTGCTCTCATTTGGCCTCTCCACATCACCTGAGAGGGAGTGAACTGAATGTTCTAATGGTTGATCCACCTTTCACTTCTTTTCCTAAGGCCCAGGTAGTTCTCAGACCTGATTCTAGATGCTTTCCTGAGCTGGTGTCTGATTTCAACATCAGACAATTAATTTGTCATTTTTTTCTTAAATTGCATTCCAATAGGAGGAATCTGTCCTACACATCTTGGATGCCAGAAGGGCCCTAGGATAGAACTACAAGTTTTTGTAAATCGTCTAGATTTTGTCTTATGCTAAACACCACATGGGTTATACAGTTCCTCCACAGATCATGTGTTACTGACTGTTACTAGCAAAAGTTCTTGTATCTACTTAGATTCCACTGCATTCCACTAGAGCTGTAGCTACATCCTTCACTTCTCTTAGGCAGGTGCCAGTTGCTGAAATTTGCAGAACTGCAGGCGGGATTTTGGTGCACACTTTCACTAAATACTATGCTTTGGACTTGGCCTCTAGGGTGGATGCTGGGTTTGGCAAGGCAATGCTTCAGTCTATTGAATTAGGATCTGTTCCCACCTCCAGGTTAGGTTCAAGTACTGCTTATCAGTCTGTCCCATAAGTGGAACTATGCAGAGCCACTGGAAGAAATTAAAGTTACTTATTTGTAACTGGAGTTCATCAAGATTGCTCTGCATATTCACACTTCTCTCACCTTACCTCTCTTTGTCAGAGTCTTTGTTGTTTGGTGTCTCTGGCTTTGTGGTGGAAACTGGCAAATGCGCTCCACACCCTATGTAGCCGCAGAATGTTGGTGATGCAGAGGGGAGGGGAAGGAGATGCGAGACCCTTCTAGCAGTGTCAGCACGAGTAAGGTTCTACCACAAGGTGACACAGTGCCCATAAATGTGATTATGCAGAGCCCTCTCAACATACTCCAGTTACAAGAAACCAACCTTCATATCTCCATGCCAATAAAATGTTCATGTCATCAGCAAAATCAATGTAACTGGAGTAGAGTCTCAACTTCAAAAATACCCTTTTTGGTGCCTCACTGGTATACATTTCAGCTGTAGATCCTTGGCTTATTACAGTCCATCAGAGAAGTAGTGATTGTTGTGGTCTGAAAGCTTCATTGGTTTCATTGATTGTCCATTGCCAAGAGGAGATCAGCAAACATTTGTAGTAAATATTAGTTTAATTAGCACCTTTGATGTCATGGATAGCGAAGCATTGTTAACTTGCTGCAGGATCTTATGCCTAAAGCCATCCCTTGACTGGTTTTCTTGTTTCCTTTTTTAAAGTTCTGAGTTGTTTAATCACTGACTCTTTCATCTGGACAACATATATGTGAGATTGCTCGGTGAGGAGGCGGGGATGGTCTTGGCTGCAATTCCATCAGTGTAATGACAACATTCAGCTTTAAATCTTCTTTAATTCCAGCTGTGCGGGGTCTCTTCTTTCTCACAGCGGTTGACTGAGTGAGAAGGCATTCTCAGCTGACTGAGGATCACTTCAAATGAGATAGGGCCGGCTCTGGCTTTTTGGCCGCCCCAAGTGAAGAAGAAAAAAAAAAAAAACCTGAGGCGCAGCTGGAGCCAGGGTGCGGGGGGACTCCCTGCGCTGCAGATGTGCCCCGGTTGGGGGGGGGGGGAAGGGGAAGGGAAGGAAGTGGGCGGAAGGGGGAGAAAAAGAAAGGGGGCGGCCAGGGCTTCAGCGGGGCGCTGCCACGTGGCCCCTCCATGCGTGCCACCTGCCGGGAGGGCTCCGCGCCGTTCCGCTCGGCTGGGAGGGAAGGACGCGGGCTGCCCTGCCGGGCTTGCTGCAGGGCACTCTCGTCCTCCGCGCCACCACCCCATACAGGGCGGCCGGAGTGGAACAACAACAAAAAAAGCATCCGTGCCGCCCTACGATTGGGCGGAATGCCGCCTCCTACAAGCTGCCGCCCCAAGCACCAGCTTGCTCGGCCGGTGCCTGGAGCTGGCCCTGCATGATGGGCTAATGGTGACTGCTTGTTCTATTGAAGGACTGAGCTCAACTTTAGTCAATGAAGTTATTTTAGACCTCTGGCTTACTCCTAGCTCTTTTACCAATTGTGTTGGGATAACAGACCTACTTTCACTGCCATAGATGTCACTTCAA
This sequence comes from Malaclemys terrapin pileata, assembly GCF_027887155.1. Lineage (NCBI taxonomy): Eukaryota > Metazoa > Chordata > Testudines > Emydidae > Malaclemys > Malaclemys terrapin. Next base: position 40,850,280 of record NC_071507.1, on the reverse strand, counting down.
TGATCCATGCCTGTGTTACCTACCTGTTAGACTTCTGGAACATGCTGCATACATTGCTACCTTTTGAAAGTCACTCGGAGGCTTCATGAAGTGTTGAATGCATCTGCATGTTTGCTTTTCAGGCTGAGTCATCCAGAGTATATCCTGCGTGCTTCAAAGGCTCCATTTGCCTCCTACTTGCTTCTGGGTCCAATTCTAAGTGTTGGGTTTACTCTTATACCACTCATGAGGCCTACCTAAGAAGCCACCTCTCACTCTGAGCCATTGTGACAGCTGAGATCCATGTATAACTGTTTTATACCATGTTTTCTGAGAGTCTTAGATATCAGTTGAGCCATCTCTGCTGGTAATCTTTAGTTTGCATTCCCTGGACAGTCCTTAGGTCTGGAAATTGCTTTGTGTACTCGTTAAAACAGGTAGGAAAGGTCACCAGAGTTTGCATTAGTTGACCTTTTAGAGGCTGCTTTTAATTTTGCTGCCACGGAGGTAAAGCCCATCTGTTTACCTGGGATTTATCCTGAAGCAGATTAGCCAGAAGGTGGTTTGAACTTTTTTTGTTACATTCAAGATAGACTCTCTACATAACTGACAAAATGTTCCCGGAGGTTATGGCATGTCACATGTTTTTATAAACAAAGGAGCTTTAATACTTAACAATTTATTCACTCTTTGCTTCTAATGTTTCCCATAGAAGCTTGAAATCAAATGGTATTTACAGTACTTGCTAATGGTTCTAAAGACAAATGGAGTCAATGCTGCTTTGCTCTTTATTCCTCTCTCCGAGTACCAGTATCACTGATACAATCGGAGGGAATGCACACAGCTCTGAAAACCTGGCATGGTGCTTACTAGTTAGGTGCCGTTGCAGTGCAGCTAGTTTGAACTCTCACTGGTTCCAGGTACAAAGCAAAATAGGGACGCTATGGTGGAGTTTTTATTTGGCTTCTCAGCCACCTTGGCGTAGATCAAAATAAAAGGAAAGAAATGGCTTTTGTAAAGGGAAGTCATGTCTCACCAATCTATTAGAATTCTTTGAGGGTGTCAACAAACATGTGGACAGTGGTGATCCAGTTGATATAGTGTACTTGCACTTTCCAAGCCTTCGACAAGGTCCCTTCCCAACAGCTCTTAAGCAAACTAAACAGTCACAGGATAAGCGGGAAGATCCTCTCATGGATCAGAAATTGGTTAAAAGAGAGGAAATAAAGGATAGGAATAAATGGTCCATCTTCCTCAGTGAAGAGAGGTAAATAGCAGAGTCCCCCAGGCATCTATACTGTGTGACATTCATAAATGATCTGGAAAAGGGGGTGAACGGTGAGATGGCAAGGTTTGCTGATGATAGAAACTTATTCATGATAGTTAAGTACAAAGCTGACTCTGAAGAGTTCCAAAGGGAACTTATTAAACTGGGTGACTGGGTGACAAAATGGCAAATGAAATTCAATGTTAAGTGCAAAGTAATGCATATTGGAAAACATAATCCCAACTATACATACAAAATGAGGGGTCTAAATTAAAAAAAAAAAAAAAAAAAAAAAAAAAAAATCTTGGCGTCACTGTGGTTAATTCTCTGAAAACATCTGCTCAATGTGCAGTAGCAGTCACAATAGCTTTACAATATTAGGAACCCTTAGAAAAGGGATAGATATGACAAAAACTATCCTAGTTCCACTATATAAATCCATGATATGCTCGCATCTTGAATACTATTTGCAGTTCTGGTTGCCCCATCTCAAAAAAGATATAGTAGAATTGGAAAAGGTGCAGAGAAGGGCAATGAAAATGATTAGGGGTATAGAACAGCTTCCATAAGAGGGGAAAATAAAGAGATTGGTACTGTTCAGTTTAGAAGAGAGACACCTAAGGGCTGGGGATCTGATAGAGGTCTATAAAATCATGAGTGGTGTGGAGAAAGTGAGTAGGAAAATGTTATTTACCCCTTTGCATAATACAAGAACTAGGGGCACCCAATGAAGTTAATAGGCTGCGCATTTAAAAAAACAAATGGAAAAAAGTACTTCACGCAACACCCAGTCAACCTGTGGAACTCATTGGTGTCGGATGTTGCAAAGGTTCAGAAAGAATTAGATACATTCATGGAGGATAGGTCCCAGGGCCAGCTCTAGGCACCAGCGCTCCAAGCATGTGCTTGGGGCGGCACTTTCCAAGGGGCGGTACTCCGGCTCCATTTTTTTTTTTTTTTTTTTTTGCTTGGGGCGCAAAAAGCTGGGAGCTGGCCCTGAGCAGAGGTGAGCTGCGGCGGTGGGGGGCGCAGGGAGGGCCAGGAGGGGCAGAGGAACCACTCCCTCCCAGCTCATCTCTGCCTCCTCCCCCGAGTACGCCGCCGCTCCACTTCTCCCCCCTCCCTCCCAGGCAAGGTAGGAGGGGAAATGCTGCATGCCTGGGGATTTGGGGAAGGGGTTGGAATGGGGCGGGGAAGGAGTGGAGTTGGGGCGGGGCTGGGGGGGCATGGGAAAATTTTTTTGCTTAGGGCAGCAAAAAACTTGGAGCTGGCCCTGATAGGTCCATCAATGGTTATTAGCCAAGTTGGTCAGGGATGCTACCCCATGCTGAATCCTCTGACTGCCAGATGCTGAGACTGGATGACAGAGGATGGCTCACCCAAAATTGCCCTGTTCTTTTCATTTCCTCTGAAGCATCTGGCATGGCTACTGTCAGGATACTGGGCTAGATGGACCATTGGTCTGCTCTAGCATGACTATTCTTACTTAGAATTTGAAGGATAATTCCCTCTCTTGATTTCAGTTTGTAGGTAGGCTGAATTCTCACCTAAGCTAAGGGGTCAATGTCCCTTTAGTACTATTACTCAGTACAGAATAGTCTTCTCCTTATTTAATACTGACGTGAATTTAAAGAAAGAACTGGCATATTATTGTATAAATTGGTGACTGCTTGTTTCCTAGATTGACTTCTTCTTTTAAAGATGCCATGTAACGATAGCCTTCCCTTTGCTAAGCAGGGGGATGATCATAAATGTGATTCTTCATCTGGTTAGACAGGGACTTAGTTCTTCCAGAGCATCCTGTTCTTGGTAGCAGAGGGAGCTCAAGACCCAAATCTGGATCCCCAGCTCTGACACTACAACACCAGGCCAGCCACATAGGAGGTGTCCCATCTTAAAACACTAAATAGAGCCCAGTATTGCCATTGCCCATGGTTGTATTGTGAGTCTCACACTGTTTGGTGTTTTTCAGGAGCCCCAGTTCCTGGCATCCTCTGATTGTATGAAAATCACACCTTTCATATAAAAAATGAAAGAAAAAACATTCCACCCCTTCTTGCTACATAGAAAAGCTTGAGAATGTGACCTGGCTGCACCCTGAAGACCTGGAAACTAAAAAGCAAATAATGATTTCAGTCAATTTCAATATTTTTGGGGGCCTGATTCATGATTTAATTTATATTTAATTAGCATTACCATATGGTCTGCTCCTCCATCCTGTAATTCCCTGACTTTTTTCATATACATCAGTATAAATAAGAAATGTATTTCCACCCCCATTTGGAAATGTCTCTTGGTTTTGATTTTCCATAAAGATGCTGGTTGATTTCCCCCCAAATTATATGTTTTTTCAAGGAGCATCAATATCAGCCATGGGTGGTGATTGTTAGTTTAAAAAAAAAACAAAAAACGCTTCATGTTCTGCTTTTCCTTTGGGTATGCAACTAATTTTTAGAGGTAGGAAGGAAATTGAAGGTTTCAACTGTATTTTCCAAAACCCAGCAAATTTAGTCTTTTAGAGAGGAAATAAAATATATGCAGACAGCACACCACCACTTTATATTAGGGCTGTAATAAGTCTTTGATTTGTATTTATTTAAACTTAAAGTAACTCTGCATCGGAATGAAATATTTAAAATGGCTGCTCCTTGCTGGCAGCAGCCATTTTAGGTATACTGCAAAGTACGCTTCCTCATATTTCCCAACCTGAACTGCACCCTTCCCTGCTGACCTGGCTCCCTCCTGCTATCCTGGCAGACTCCGTACCCACTCCCTCATACTAACTCCAGCTATTTCCATACCGTAGCCAGTTAGCTGGCATTCACCCAAATGCAAATTCACACTACAGAATGTAGCTTAAAAACAAAACTCCACTACTGGGAATGGTGTCCAGTAATAATTGCAATGTGCTGTTTTTAGACACCTAACCAATACACATTATGATTTTTAAAAGCAGAATGGAAATGAATTCCTGTTCTGTATTTAGCCACTTCAACTAACCTATCCTTTGTACCCAAGTAGTTTGATAGAATCAGTCAGGAGGCCTAAACAAAAATCCTGGACCTGAACACCACTGAACCTTGTGGTGTTTGGACTCTGAATCTGGCTCCAGATCCAAATGTTGGGGATGGCTTGATCTCTTCACTGAATGTTACTTTCACTTTCTGCTCCAAAATACACTCGCCATTTTTGACTTATGGGTTTAATATTTTTGACTCTCAGTTGTGTGTGACTCTCTCTCTCTCTCTCTCTCTCTCTTATTATTTTCTCCTCAAACTGTATTTTGTATTGAAACAAAAATGAAATCTGGTACCTTTTTCTTTCTGACTATTTGTGCGCTAGCATCTTCCATGATATCTCAGTACAACTCTGGGAAGAGGGGTGAGTGGTATAAATTAACCTGTTCCTCTGATGGCTGGCTAATTCTGATGCACAGCACAAAATATTGTAGGCCACAAAACAAGCATTAGCTATTATTTTAGTTTTGCTAGCCATAGATTGGTGGATTATTTATTTTAAATAGCTATTTTAAATGGGAAGTACATTTTTCAATGGATAACAACACTGTTTCTACAATCACTGTTCTAATCAAACAGACATAGATGGAGAAACTGCCATGTCAGCATGTTACCTCAAAAAGCCAGACAAAGAGGACAACACCACCCATGGAACTCATCATGCTGCTGTAGTAGATCAGAAGTGCCTCCCTGCAGCCGCGGTTCCACAGGTTGAGCTCCTCTGTTTGGTAGTCGTAGCTGTAGTGAGCCGAGTTGTTAGTGACTTGGTACTGGATGCAGGGTCTTGGGGAACTGGGGTTGCAGCAACTGAAGGGGACTCCGTCAACCAAGTACCTTCCATCCACATTGCTTTTAATTCGACTATGAACAGGCAAAGGGCAGAAGAAAGTGTAAATACATAGATAATATTCAGCTGAGTAGTTCCCCCTTTCTCATGTATTAAAATTCTCAAAGGCAAGATAATTTCCCCAGAGTTTTATGATCATGCACTTTCTAAAGATGCTGCCTACATCCTCCATATATACACTCATGTACACTTACCATGAAAAGCCTGAACCTATTTTTCCTCTCCATAGACCTAGGCCTCTTGTTTGTTGAAATAGCAACATTCCAGCTCCAGTAATATGGGAAATTAAACAATGTTAAAGACAGAGGTAAATTTCATGAGAGGCAATCGAAAAGGATTACTACAATCCATGGCCATGGATAAAGATCTACCCCAGTCACTGGGGCAGTCGTACCCAACAAGACCACTAATCCATCATCTTTTCTTTGACAATGGCCAATTGTAGGGTATAGTAATTAACTTAAGTGAAAGTTACCCAGGATTTAAAATAAGTGTGCTTTAGCAATGAGATGTACAAGAGTGTTTGAAGTCTGTGCAGGAGCTATTGACCTGTTGTACTCCATTTTTGAGTTCAGCACTCAATAAAATAACCATTTCATCTAATTATTTGTGCCTCAGTGTGTCCAGCTAGATATTTATAGAGCACCCAATCACTGTAAATATCTGTGCCCGTTTCCACCAAAAATTGAGAAGGGCAAAAATACTTTGAGGGCTGGGACTCAAGGTGGGGTTATTTGCTGATCTAACACCTTAACATTTGGTGCCCACATGAAACAGACTTTGACATGCGAAGTGTGTAAAAATCTTTTGGGAAATTTTAAAACCCTGAAATATCTTCCTCCATCACCTATAAAAGCCAATGAGGGCTATATTTTCATAGCTGTACTCCATGAGGGTGACTGCAAAATGTGTGTGTGTGAACTGACAGCCAAATGGGTAGCAGCATGCCCAAATGAATGGGTTTGTAGGTGCAAAGCTTTGAAACCATAGCCTAAATGTCTCTGAATACCAAACAGAATCCAGTTCTGAATGTAGCATGTTTAGGTTCTGTTCTAACTCCCATTGAAACGAACACCCAGAATCCTATTCATTTCAGTAGACCATGAATCATGTTTAAAAAGAAAAATCAGACGCTGTGTGAAATCCTAGCTCCATTGAAATCAATAGGAGATTTGCCGTTGACGTCAGTGAGGCCTGGATTTCACCCTAGATACACGTCCTCTGACTTTACTGAGTCCTCTGCAATACACACTTCTGAATTAAAGATCAGAATTGGGCCAACAGACTCAACCTGGTGGGTAGCTGAATTCTTTTTTTAAATTATTTTACTTCCCACCTGAGTGTTGGGCAAGTCTACAAGACCCTATTTTTTAAACACAACATAATCCTGTTTTCTCCCAGTACTTTGCCCTTCTGTTGTTGATGGATTAAGTTACAGCTCACAAATCTTCAGATAATGCTAGCAGGGCGAACATCTCATAATGCTTTCAAGTAGTTATTTATATCTAAGGACATTTTCCGCAACTCAAAGTGCTCCCAGGTTAAACAACAAATAAAAAGTGTATTTGTTATAATGTCACAGTTCAAAATGCTACAGAATAATAGTTGAGTGTGTCTTCAAGATTTTAAAAAGCAGCCAAAATAGCAAGCAAGCAAACAACAGATCACTCAGGGATCTGGCTTGGTGCATGTGAGAATATATATATATATTTTTAAATCACTTCAGTCATTTAAAGTTACATAAATTATTTTAAAAAAGACTTTCTGGCTTAAGGCATTCTTTGTGAATCAGTAAAACATTATAAATTGATTACATTTTAATGAAAATTCCTAGGCCACCATTCTTAAATATTTAACTTAGCAAAGAAGTTGCTGGGTGTTCACACTGACATCTTTTTTTAATTCAAAAGTTAGTTTGTTTGCATTTTTTTTAAGAGTGGAATTTATGTGCCTGAATTGATCTGGAGATTAAGACCTTCCTATACAGTGACCTCCAAGCCATTAAGGTGTTTCTGGTCAATAATCTGTTCCGTTTTCTATGAAATACTGGAGCCATATGAGGTCAACATGAACTTAACGGCAGTGTGTCGTATACATTCACCGAGATCTCAAGGACATATTTATTTTATAAAAGAAAAACAGCAAACAACATTAAGGGCTGGTTGATTTTAGTTTTCATTTGGTCTGAAGTAAATTAATCACCAAAGTCTGAAGTAAATTAATAAAAGGATTGCTGTGTCCTCATTTCAGATTCTTGGAGTGATCTCATGTAACTTTTACCAAAATTCAGTGGAGGTTGACAATTTACCCTAGTTGATGGTTTGCCCCCTGTACCAGAGCTGTAGCCATTAAAGTGCAGCACTGGGAACCCCAGACAACTGTATTCTACTCATGGCTCTGCCAATGACTCACCAGGTGTCCTTTGGCAAGTCACTTAACCTCTCTGTTTCAGTTTCTATAACTATAAGTAAGGATTAATATTTCCAATTTATCCACCTTACTTGCAGGAATGGTGTGAAGGTAAACTCCCTAAGGTTTGCAAAAACAGTTTAAATACTTAGAGAGCTGTATAAAGTCTAAGAATTATTTAATCTTATTCTCTCCTCCAATCATAAAGTTTTATAGGCTTCATTTTCTGTGCATCAAGAAAATCTGAGTACCTTCACTCTGATATTCTCACTTTTGTTTTGTCAGATACAACATGATACTCATAGGTTTTATATTTTAAAAGCATTACAGATAATGTTGATCATTGTATTCAGTTATCTATTTCATAAAGAATCCAGTAGATTTATTCTTTGTATTTTCCCTTTAATTTCATATAATCTGAGGGTGGGGGCAATTTGTTCACATATTAAAGCACCCACACACAAAGCCGACTAGTTGCAAGTACTTCTACTAAAGGACAAGCACCGAACCCCAAAAGTCGACAAAGGTTAATAGCACAACATTGTAGAGAGAATATAATAACCCATTAAGGGAAGTAAAAATTATAATGCTGAAGGGATAAACAACCTTGTAGTTTTGATTTTAAAAAACCGAGTTAATAGTAAAGGTAATAATATACTTCAGTTTGCTTTCATAAAGATGAAGTAGTGATACAATGCCAGAGTCTAACAATTCCAACAGTTCTGCAAGACAGGGTCCTTTTTAACAGTAAGTCAGTATTATTCAATGGAAATTCTCTTCAGGACAGGTAGAGTTTAATACTTTGTTATTCAGGTACTCGATTTTTGGAGAAGGCAGGGAAATGCTCTATGCACCTGGGTTTATGACGTGGAAGAGCTGAAATATACATAGGCTTCGAATAAAATGTCAGTAAACATTGATTTCACTATACACCCACCCACTGATGAAAAAATATTTCCATCTATAATAATCAAAATGTACAAAGAGGAAAAGTAAGAAATGCTGCCTGAGACCATGTTAGAGTTTGATTTAAGGATATTTATTTTGTATATTTTGACATGGGATGTTGACAATTTGTGTCCCAATGGTTATAAAGCTTTAACTTTTTGAATCAACATCTGTTATTAAATAATTATTGTCTGGCACCCCCGCATAATTTCCTGCAACTGTGAAAATTTAACTTTTTAAAAATGATTAAACCCACTATTTTGTGCAACTGTGAAAATTTAAAATCAATAAAAATGCTTAAAAATAAACAATTGATAAAAAAATAAAAAGTGAGTTCTTCCAAGCCTAAATATACAAAAGGAAAGCCTGTTGAATGGCAAATAAAACTTAAGATATTTTTTATATGGTCCTTTTAATATTTAAGACTGTATAAGAAGAGGATAATATCTCAGAGTATTACGTTTTTATGTTCCAGATAATGTGGGGTGAACTTGTCAGGAGATAGTCATCTGTTTGAGACCTTGGAATACTGGTCTCCTGATTTAAAGTATAAATGGAGAGAAAACCCATCCTAACCAAAAGTAGTATAGCAACTCTGTACTTCCATCTCTGTTTCAATGTAGATTTTTAAAATGTGAGATGGATTAAATAATGCTAGAATGTAAAATAAACCACATTAAACAACTTACTCTTTCACTTCTTTGGAGCCAAAATCCAAGTATCTGTTGCTGATCCACTGAATCTCAAACCAGTCTCTGAAACCGTTGTTTCCACAGCATCTGAACTCAATTTGGAGCATGTCAATTGTCTTCTTCATGAAGCATCTTCCTGGGGTATCAGTATCCCTGTAGAACTTCATGCCATTCTTTAGCCCATATGCTAATGTTGTCTCCAGAGAGCCCCTCATGAGAAAGCAAATCAGAGCAATGAAACAAATGAAGAAGTTAAAAAAGAAACATAACACCAGGTAAGGTTTCAGCAAAGGCTTCCACTTTGCAAATTTAGTTGGATCTAGAGAATCATAGCAAATTTTGCCAGCAAGAGCATTGAAGGCGCAAGATAATATACCCATCGATATCAAAGAATTGGGCACAAAATGGCTTTCAGAATTGTCCATCACTTCACTTCGCTTCCGGAGCTCAATTTTGAGGAACAATCCCATGCTAAAAACAATGATTCCTGCGAACACTGAAAACCAGTTCATGAGCCATAGTCCCTGAGCTAGTTTTACCCTTTTCTTCTGGTTGAATTTGACTTTTAGTAGTGCCATCTTTGTAATACTGGCTATTGAAAGATTCCACGGTATTACTCCTTTTCTTGACTGTGAGCAAATTTAGAACTATTCAGGCCTTTAAAAAGACACTGCGTAGCATATTTTTAAGTGAGCCATTTTTCGGTCCTTCCATCTTGAGCTCCCTAACCTAGGACCCAAGCAAGCAAATAACAAAAGTTTCAAATTAACAATTGCACATTAATAGAGATAATTTGCAAATAGCACCTACACCTATTTCTGGTGGTCACTTCCAACCAAAAGAAAAATAGTCTCAAAATTTCAAATGAGTTGATCTGGATCTACAAGACGTCATTCTAATACCTTTAATCAGGTTGATCCAATTTAGAGAAATCTCTGCTAACAGATGAGCAGTGGAAATAATCCCTCATTTTATTATTTAGTGGATTTGTGCCTTCATATGATAGGTTACATTGTACTAGAATGTCAAAGCCCAGAAATATAAAGAGATGCTTGTTACCAGATTAATATAGATCCAAAATAAAAAGCTGTATCAACAAAGAAAAGTATTTTGAAGATGACAGTCTGAGTTACTTGTACATACAGCTAGAAACACTATCCTAGTACATAGCCTTCTCTGTTCACCCTAGATGGCTTACATGTTTTGTTTTGGGAGCAGTTAAGGACATCATTTTCAGTCACCTAAAAGTTTAAGCTTGTGGAAGCCCTGAAAGAAAGTAGACTATAACTAGCCCTGACAAGATAGAAAAAAGCACCATCAAATACACTCACTAAATAAAACAGCCTAAAAATCCAGGAACATTTGTTTGAGGTGTGAGCAGTTTACTGGCTAATCGTGATGGGCCAAGGTGTGGGAGAAAGATTTGTCAAGAAGGCATGAAAAATAATTGCCTTTAGTGGAGTTACACCAGGGATGAATTTGGTCAGATGATTAAGAAGGGAATTTCTGCTTCATCGTCACTAGTTAATACATAAGAGCTGTTATTTTAGTCCTTGAGACTCTCTACAGAGCATTTTAAGAAGTATACAGAATGGAATACAGAATCCAGGGAGTCTCACCCATTTTCATTTTGTGGACTAACTGTTCATACAGCGATTGAACAGAAAGGGAGGTGGCTCACAACAAGATATGCTTACATAACATCCTTGTGGCAACTACAGCACTTACTTACACCGAACAGCAGCATTAGTAATGTATGTATGTAGTTTTAACTGCCTTTTATGCTATAAATAGACTTGGCAGAATTCAACTTTTATAATTTCAATGCATTTTAAGCATTTTTCTATTTTTATTCATTTAAATTTTCACAGCTGTGGGAAATTATGGGGCATTAGACATAAGAAAGGCTGTACTGGGTCAGACCAAAGGTCCATCCAGCCCAGTATCCTGTCTACCGACTGTGGCCAATGCCAGGTGCCCCAGAGGGAGTGAACCTAACAGGTAATGATCAAGTGATCTCTCTCTTGCTGTCGATCACCACCCTCTGACAAACAGAGGCTAGGGACACCATTCCTTACCCATCCTGACTAATAGCCATTAATGGACTTAACCTCCATGAATTTATCCAGTTCTCTTTTAAACCCTGTTATAGTCCTAGCCTTCACAACCTCCTCAGGCAAGGATTTCCACAAGTTGACTGTGCGCTGTGTGAAAAACTTCCTTTAATTTGTTTTAAACCCGCTGCCCATTAATTTCATTTGGTGGCCCCTAGTTCTTATATTATGGGAACAAGTAAATAACTTTTCCTTATTCACTTTATCCACATCACTCATGATTTTATATACCTCTATCATATCCCCCCTTAGTCTCCTCTTTTCAGGGCCGGTGCTACCATTAAGGCAAACTAGGCGGTTGCCTAGGGCGCCAAGTTTTGGGGGCATGAAAAAGCGGTGCCCCCAATTTATTTTTTACAATTTTATTTTTACCTCTGCCCCCTCCCTGAGCGCACGGTAGCCACTCCACTTCTCCCGCCTTCCAGGCTTGCAGCGCCAATCAGCTGTTTGCCGCCGCAAGCCTGGGAGGGGAGGAGAATTAGAGCGGGGGCGGCGTGCTCGGGGAGGAGGCGGAGCAGAGGTGAGCTGGTGTGGGGAGCTGCTGCACGGCTCCCTGGGCCAGGGGAGTGGGGAGCTGCTGCAGGGGTGCCTCAGGGCGGGGGGGGGAGCTGCCACAGGGCTCCCCACCCCAGCTCACCTCTGCTACACCCCCTCCCCGAGCACGCCGTCGCTGCTCCACTTCTCCCGCCTCCCAGGCTTGCGGCACCAATCAGCTGTTTGGTGCCGCAAGCCTGGGAGGGGAGGAGAATTAGAGCGGGTGCGGCGTGCTCAGGGAGGAGTCGGAGCAGAGGTGAGCTGGGGTGGGAAGCTGCTGCACGGCTCCCTGGGGGTGGGGAGTTGCCACGGGGGGGGGGGGGGCTCAGGGCGGAGGGGAGGCGGGGAACTGCCGCAGGGCTGGGGGGTGATGGCGCAAGGTGGATGTTTCGCCTAGGGCGCGAAACTTCCTTGCACCGGCCCTGCCTCTTTTCCAAGCTGAAAAGTCCTAGCCTCTTTATTCTCTCCTCATATGGGACCTGTTCCAAACCCTTAATAATTTTAGTTGCCCTTCTCTGAACCTTTTCTAATGCCAGTATATCTTTTTTGAGATGAGGAGACCACATCTGTATACAGTATTTAAGATGTGGGCAGGGGCGGCTCCAGGCACCAAGCGCGTGCCTGGGGCGGCAAGCCACAGAGGGCGGCCTGCTGGTCGCCGTGAGGGCAGCAGTCAGGCGGCCTTTGGCAGCATGCCTGCGGGAGGTCTGCCGGTTCCGCAATTTCAGCGGCAATTCGGCGGCGGGTACGCCGAAGGCGCAGGACTCGCGGACCTCCCGCAGGCATGCCACCGAATCTGCGTTACCAGCGGACCTCCCGCAGGCGTGCTGCCGAAGGCTGCCTGACTGCCGTGCTTGAGGCGGCAAAATACATAGAGCCACCCTTGGATGTGGGCGTACCAGGAATTTATATAAGGGCAATAAGATATTCTCTGTCTTACTTTCTATCCCCTTTTTAATGATTCCTAACATCCTGTTTGCTTTTTTGACTGCCACTGCACACTGCGTGGACGTCTTCAGAGAACTATCCACGATGACTCCAAGATATTTTTCCTGATTAGTTGTAGGCTGCTAAATTAGCCCCCATCATATTGTATATATAGTTGGGGTTATTTTTCTCAATGTGCATTACTTTACATTTATCCACATTAAATTTCATTTGCCATTTTGTTGCCCAATCACTTAGTTTTGTGAGATCTTTTTGAAGTTCTTCAGTCTGCTTTGGTCTTAACTATCTTGAGCAGTTTAGTATCATCTGCAAACTTTGCCACCTCACTTTTTACCCCTTTCTCCAGATCATTTATGAATAAGTTGAATAAGATTGGTCCTAGGACTGACCTTTGGGGAACACCACTAGTTACCACCTCCATTCTGAAAATTTACCATTTATTCCCACCCTTTGTTCCCTGTCTCTTAACCAGTTCTCAATCCATGAAAGGATCTTCCCTCTTATCCCATGACAATTTAATTTATGTAAGAACCTTTGGTGAGGAACCTTGTCAAAGGCTTTCTGGAAATCTAAGTACACTATGTCCACTGGATCCCCCTTGTCCACATGTTTGTTGACCCCTTCAAAGAACTCTAATAGATTAGTAAGACACAATTTCCCTTTACAGAAACCATGTTGACTTTTGCCCAACAATTTATGTTCTTCTATGTGTCTGACAATTTTATTCTTTATGATTGTTTCAACTAATTTGCCCGGTACTGACGTTAAACTTACCGGTCTGTAATTGCCGGTATCACCTCTAGAGCTCTTTTTAAATATTGGCATTACATTAGCTATCTTCCAGTCATTGGGTACAGAAGCTGATTTAAAGGACAGGTTACAAACCATAGTTAGTAGTTCTGCAATTTCACATTTGAGTTCTTTCAGAACTCTTGGGTGAATGCCTTCTGGTCCCGGTGACTTGTTACTGTTAAGTTTATCAATTAATTCCAAAATCTCCTCTAGTGACACCTCAATCTGTGACAATTCCTCAGATTTGTCACCTACAAAAGCCAGTTTGGGAATCTCCCTAACATCCTCAGCCGTGAAGACTGAAGCAAAGAATTCATTTAGTTTCTCCGCAATGACTTTATCGTCTTTAAGTGCTCCTTTTGTATCTCGATCGTCCAGTGGCCCCACTGGTTGTTTAGCAGGCTTCCTGCTTCTGATGTACTAAAAAAACATTTTGTTATTACCTTTTGAGTTTTTGGCTAGCTGTTCTTCAAACTCCTTTTTGGCTTTTCTTATTACATTTTTACACTTAATTTGGCAGTGTTTATGCTCCTTTCTATTTACCTCACTAGGATTTGACTTCCACTTTTTAAAAGATGCCTTTTTATCTCCCACTGCTTCTTTTACATGGTTGTTAAGCCACGGTGGCTCTTTTTTAGTTCTTTTACTGTGTTTTTTAATTTGGGGCATACATTTAAGTTGGGCCTCTATTATGGTGTCTTTGAAAAGTGTCCATGCAGCTTGCAGGGATTTCACTCTAGTCACTGCATCTGAAGAAGTGAGGTTTTTACCCATGAAAGCTTATGCCCAAATAAATCTGTTAGTCTTTAAAGTGCTACCAGATTCCTTGTTGTTTTTGTAGATACAGACTAACACGGCTACCCTCTGATACTCTAGTCACTGTACCTTTTAATTTCTGTTTAACTAACACCCTCATTTTTGCATAGTTCCCCTTTCTGAAATTAAGTGCCACAGTGTTGGGCCGTTGAGGTGTTCTTCCCACCTCAGGGATGTTAAATGTTATATTATGGTCACTATTTCCAAGCGGTCCTGTTATAGTTACCTCTTGGACCAGATCCTGCGCTCCACTCAGGACTAAATTGAGAATTGCCACTCCCCTTGTGAGTTTCTGTACCAGCTGCTCCAAGAAGCAGTCATTTAAAGTATCAAGAAATTTTGTCTCTGCATTTCGTCGTGAAGTGACGTGTTCCCAGTCAATATAGGGATAATTGAAATCCCCCACTATTATTGAGTTCTTAATTTTGATAGCCTCTCTAATCTCCCTTAGCATTTCATTGTCACTATCGCTGTCCTGGTCAGGTGGCCGATAATAGATCCCTAGTGTTATATTCTTATTAGAGCACGAAATTACTATCCATAGAGATTCTATGAAACATGTGGATTTACTTAAGATTTTTACTTCATTCTACATTTTCTTTCACATATAGTGCCACTCCTCGCCCCCCGACCTGTTCTGCCCTTCCGATATATTTTGTACCCCGGAATGATTGTGTCTCATTGGTTGTCCTCGCTCCACCAGGTTTCTGTGATGCCTATCAATATCAATATCCTCCTTTAACAAGAGGCACTCTAGTTCACCCATCTTATTATTTAGACTTCTAGCATTTGTGTACAAGCACTTTAAAAACTTGTCACTGTTTATTTGTCTGCCCTTTTCTGATGTGTCAGATTCTTTTCTGATGTGTCAGATTCTTTTTTATGTGAATGTTTCTCGTCTGATTTGGCCCCTACTTTATCCTCTTCCATCCTCTCCTCCTGACTAAAGAGAATCTCTATCAATAGACTCACCTCTAAAAGAAGTCTCTGTCCGATCGACGTGCTCCTCTGCAGTAATCGGCTTTCCCCCATCTCTTAGTTTTAAACTGCTCTGCAACCTTTTTAATGTTAAGTGCCAGCAGTCTGGTTCCACTTTGGTTTAGGTGGAGCCCATCCCTCCCGTATAGGCTCCCCCATCCCAAAAGTTTCCCTAGTTCCTAATAAATCTAAACCCCTCCTCTCTACACCATCGTCTCATCCACGCATTGAGACTCTGAAGCTCTGCCTGCCTACCTGGCCCTGCACATGGAACTGGGAGCATTTCTGAGAATAACACCATAGAGGTTCTGGATTTCAGTCTCTTCTCTAGCAGCCTAAATTTGGCCTCCAGGATGTCTCTCCTACCCTCCCCTATGTCATTGGTACCTACATGTACCACAATGACCGGCTCCTCCCCAGCACTACACATAAATCATGGCTTGAATAAAGACTGGGAGTGGATGGGTCATTACACAAAGTAAAAACTATTTCCCCTTGCTAATTTTTCCCCTACTGTTACTCTCACCTTCTTGTCAACTGTTGGAAATGGGCCATCCTGATTATCACTACAAAAGTTTTTTTTCTCCTGCTGATAATAGCCCACCTTAATTAATCTCGTTATAGTTGGTATGGCAACACCCATTTTTTCATGTTCTGTGTGTGTGTGTGTGTGTGTGTATATATATCTTCCTACTGTATTTTCCACTGCATGCATCTGATGAAGTGGGTTTTAGCCCACGAAAGCTTATGCTCAAATAAATTTGTTAGTCTCTAAGGTGCCACAAGTACACTTCGTTTTTTGCTGATACAGACTAATACGGCTGAAACCTCAAACCTCAGTGGTTCAGGAGCCAAATTAGCTATCAGCATTACCTAAAAGAGCCACAGAAGTGTGAATTCATTGTTTCATTTACTATAGTACTATATATTCATATTTAAACAGTATGAGAGGGGAAATGTTATATATTATTTTTACAGCAAAATGACTGACCAAGTATTATTTTATCAACTACAGTTGGTTTATAACATAGTAAAAGCATCCTGATTGGTTAATATTTAAGGCAAACAGTGTTTTAATATCATGTGCTGCAAAGAGCTGCAGGAGACACATTAAAGAACCACTTGCAATTCAAGAATCTCAGGCTGAGTATCACTGTATTACAGCCGAGAAGAACCATATTAAAATAGAGCTCTTCTCCCTCCACCCCTCTAAATGGTAGCCAAAAGAACAGTTAAACAGAACTGTGATGCTCTCAGTTTCTGAGGAGGAAAGCCTAGATCATGTGACTTATGTGCATCCTCTAGTGGCTGACAACAGAATGGCTAAAAAGAAAAACAACAGTGTAATGAGAAGGCTGTTCCAGTCATCGTATCTATTAGCACAGAGTGAGTGTCTTTAAAAAAAATTAAGTGTAAAATATAATAACAAAACCACTCAGACCAGAAGCCTACATCTGAACGGTCTGGCATTGTACGGGAAGACTGAAGTCATTCTGTTTCCATTTGAAAGCACGGGAAATCAGAGATGATCTCAAGTTGTGAGGGAGCGTTACATTAGTAATTTTAACGACTGCTAAATTATCCCAAGCTTTTTTAAAAACTAGGATGTTCCTTACAAACTCCAATTACCATTGTTTGGAAAGGGGGAGATAGATTCTCTCAGTCCAGCTCTCCATCATGGCTCAGCAGTACACTGCAATATTGTTACAACGGCAGCCCCCCTCTGACAAAGACAACAGTCCCATTCCCTAAATACATGCGGCATGTATAACTGCTAGGAACTAGTAATTAGAATTTCCCTTTAACAGCAGATCTGGTTGTTTGCATTGCCACTCACCAGCTTTCTCTTGCTTCACAGAGTGGGTGCTTCAGAGCATCGGGGGGAGGAAGGAACGAAGTTACAAGCAAAAAGAAAAGCAGGTCATTGATAAAGTGGAGGGGAAAGGCTGTTTCTTGGACAGTCTGTGTGTCCCTGCAGAAGACACAGCATCGAAGTGAAGACTTCCTTGATTTCTCAGCAAAATGTCACATAACCCTGCAGTGCAGGTCACCATGTTTCATTGGCTTCAACAGCACTAAACTGGAAGCTGCTGTATAGGTTGTTTGGAACATGTATTTCCTTGACAAGCTGAAGTGAGTTAGACATAAATGAACCTGTATGAGTTTCCTGTGCGTCAATGAGGATAAAATGAAGCTCTGTCATCTGACACAATTTTAGAGCAGGAACATAGATTGAAATGACATACAATGAAAATATGTTCTGCTGTTCATTTAGTAGTAAAACCATCAAGTGCACCCCCGAGGTGGCAGGTCTCATGCAGCTCAATGTGGATATTGAAAGTCTAGATTTTCACCAGGAACACAGATGCTATTAGCCTGGATGAATGCTGATCCAACTGTAGCGTATATGAATAGGATAGTGAGCCCCCTAGCAGCACTCACCGTGTTCTATGTTTTAGAAGCCACCAGAACTCAGCACAGCAGTGCGTATATGTAGCAAGGCCATGCACGTGCTGAATATACACAAAACATGGTTATTTGAACCGCACCATGCCTTTGTGATTACTGTATTAGTGTTTTATTTATTTATTTGTATTACCATAGCACTTAGGCTATCTTGCTTACTGTGCAAAGAGTAAAAGGCACACCACCAACGTACGCCAAATGCCTTAATTCCATGCTTTTGCTTCCAGATAGGCTCCTTTCCTATTCCTGTAACTGGAAAACATGAGTTCAAGCTCACAAAAAGTCATTTTTACTGGAAAACATTTCAACAACCCACCTGGAAGACCAAGCAAGACAGATACAGAGAACAAGATCATGAGCTGTGACTAGAACTGTCAGGTCCTGCAAGCCTGCACAGAATTCCTTGGTATGACCATATCCACTGAATTTGTCAGAGACTTTTACTATATATACTAAAATATACATTTAAACAGCCAATATTATTTAGTAATCACACACCGCACATAGTTTGTGTTGGTCCTGCTTTAAGCAGGGGTTTGGACTAGATGACCTCCTCAGGTCTCTTCCAACCCTGATAGTCTATGATTCTATGATGTACAATGTCAGCAAATTAAAACTGCTGTGAGCACCTTAACCTTAGATTTACAGGCTTAAATTATAAATATGCAAACTAAACATTGTGGTAACATAGTTTTTATGTTTTAAGAAAATGGCAAAAAAAGAAAAGAAAAAATAGAACGAATGCTAGAGCCGGAGACAGCAGAAGCAAGAATCATAGAGACACTGGTGGTGTGAAGCTGAGACACAAAAAGTTTGCTGACACAAAGACTGTGTCAGCATTATTTCAGGCTGGGAATTCTTCTAAGCTTGGAATCTCACTTCTTCAGTATTTTCCTATTTCCCACGCTCCAGTTGTCATAATTTCAAAATGACTTGGCCTAGATGTGCTGGTCTTGGCAAGGACTGCTGCCTTTGACTACTTGGGGAATAGTGAGGGGCTTACCAGAATAATTTAATTATTAAAAGCAGTTTTCACATACACTATGGACTTCACAGAACTGATAAACATCTTATGACCCTGGCCCAGATGGCCACAAAAGGGAAGTTGCATACAGGAAATCCCACATAGAAAAAATATGGTCAGGGTGGGGGCAAGCAGGAAGGAAAGAGTGTCATGAAGAGTAGGGGGCTTGAATCTGTCATAGAGCAAGAGAAGGAATGGCACAGAAGGGAGGAGGGCAGCTGGGAAAGAAAGGAATGGCTATATACATATATGTCTAAACACAATTCCCCAAATGAATTCACCAAATATTCCTTACATCCATTGCCCTCCAGATTCCACTTCAGTAGGAAGGGGAGACTAGAGGAGGAACCCACAGAGAAAGACGAAGGAAGGCAGCACAGGGAGAAGGAGAGTCCATAGAAGCTCTACACAAATTCCTGTGCCTTAAATATTTTTTGTGAAACCAGAGGAAATTCTCAGGCAAAAGCTTGTTTAAGATGTTATGGTTGCCTGTATTTAAGCAATTGGTAAAAAGGACACCATCTTTAAGAAAAAGTTGAAATTTTCTCAAAACAAACAAAAACCACAAACCTAAATAGTACAGAGTGCACAATTGAGATTGTCCAATAATCTTCACTGTGTCCCCAAGCGCTCATTCACATTTCACTCTGTCCATCTGTTAGATCTTGCTTATAAGATGGAACTTATTTAGATGAATCATTTTTTTGTTAAAGTTTTCATAAACCAATGTCATTTTTGCCCCGACCTTAAGGGATTCATAATCCCACACATGGAAGCTAGCAGGCCACTTCCTGAGTACCTATCCCAGGGCAGGACTTCTCCCTGGCTTCGAAGCTCACACTTCCATACCCAGTCTCCTTTAAGATTGTGTTCTGTTGGTTTATTTACCTGTCTTTTAACAGTCTTTTAACTCACTCCTTTTCTCTCAGGCTTCAGGGCCACCCCTCCCAGGGGTCTCTGGCACTCCTGCTCCTAGGAACGTCCCAGTTTTAGTCCCACGGCTGCTTCCTTGAGCATCTGTCCCCTTGCTCCAGGGACTCACCACCAGAGGTAGCTCTACTCCATGGTGGGTTTCCATTCCCTAGGCACAACTTATTTTAATCACCCTTTCCTTCACTTCTCATTTCCTGCCCTTTACAGGCCCAGGTGTAGCCCAGCCCCCGTTAAGTGGTTGGATTGGCTTCCCTTGCTCTGAACTAGGATGGCAGGGCCCAGCTTTGCTCACAGAGGCCAGGTGCCCTGTGGCAGCACCCTAAATTTCCATTGACTTCAGCGGGAACTGGGGATGGTCAGCAACTCACAGGATCCAACACTACGGAAGAAATTCTGTGTCCAAAACTCCCTTTGGCTTCAGCAATGGCCAAGATTTCACTCTGTGCATCGTATGTTAATCTTACCGTATGATAACCAAACATTGGTGGAGATGCATGAAAATTTATCTTTTTGTGTGTGTGAGAGACTATATGGTTTTACTAAGTCCAGAGTTACCACTGCTACAGCAAATTAAGGTAGGTGGACTTTTTTTTTTAATGTTACTGCCAGTCTATCAACAAGAGTCAAATAGTTCAATTATATCATCTTTTATTTTTTTGGAATTACCCTTTGTAAAGATGTTTGTTGCTTAAGAAGAAGATTGTTTCCAGCTCTTTGGTTATTTTGGCAGCAATGATATAGAGCCAGAGTTAAGGTTCTTGGGGAGACGTGAACTGTTTGCTTCAATTTTATTTTATGTGTGCATTATGAGTGCCTTTGGTATGACCCTAAAGGCTGTTGTAATGGTAAATGGTCTCCTCTCGCTCAGGGATGAAGATCAGGTGTCCATGCCAATATTGTTAAATCTATCAGCTATGGAGCTGTGTGAATAACTGATATTTAGGTTTACTGGCAATTTCAAAAAGCGTTGGAGCCTGTGAGAAGCTGACCACCTTCAGTTCCCATTGAAGTCAATGGGTTTTGGGGCTGACCAAAACCAGAAGTTTTCAAAATATGTGACTAATTGAAAAGTTGAAAAATAAAATTGTTTTGGGGCAAATGAAATGTTTTTGTTGAGATTCAGTATTTTTTAACATTTTTGATTTTCTTTAAAATAAAATTAAAGAAAATTTCAAAACAGAGATTTATTTTGAACCAAATAATTGAAATGTCTTGTTTCAAAAATTACATAATGAAACATTTTGATTTTTTTTAGCATTTTGATTTGGTTTCAAAACCAATAATTTGTTGAAACCAGCATGAATTTGCCAAACATTTTGGTGTCACTGAATCTGCATTTTTTGCCAAAAAAAGCTGCAGTAAAAAAATTTCATCCAGTTTGTTACCCAGGGCCGATGGGAGGTGTGGGGGGGAAAGCCGGTACAAATTACTGGGGCCCAGCAGTCTGGAAGGGGGCCCGGGGCCCGGCTCCCCACCGTCGGCCCTATTTAGCCGGTCCACCCTTGCTGTGGGGCCCGAAAAAATTCCGGGCGTGGCTTCCCCCCCACCATCGGCCCTGTTTAGCCGGTCTGCTCTTGCTGGGGGCCCGAACCTGCTCTCGGCGGCCCTGTTGATACCACTGATAATGAGCTGTTGTTGACTGTGGGCCACAATGAGTATGGACAGGGCTGCTTTTGGTAAGCTCCTTTCCTTTCTTACTAAGTGTTCTTTAATAGTGATGGTGGACAATTTCTCCTTTCCCCCCAAGAGTACACTTCAGTGGGGTTCCATCTCATCTCTCTTCTTTACTGAATATATATTTATGGTGAGCAGTCAGGTTGTGGTGTGTACGGTGACACCTCACTCTGTAGCTCTAGCTCAGTTGACCTAGGCAACACTTACTGTTTTACACAGTATTTGGTCTATGTTGAGGTATCGACGAAAGCCAGCTGGCTAAGGCTATATCAATATGTATCAGACTGAAGTGATTTTGGCTGGTTAGGGGAAGCAACTGGGGGACATGGCAAGGATAATATTTGCCTTCTTGACTGAGAGTGTGTGTCTGCATTTGCTTGTTTAGCGATTGCAATCTTGCTACTAGATGATCAGGTAGCAGCAACATCTGTGATTTTTTTCTATTATGAAAAAAATAGAAAAAATCAAGAGCTTAAATCATTTGTTTTGGATGCACACCTTACTACTCACCCATACTATAGCAGAATGCAACCCTGAGCCTACTCCTCCCAGCTAGCCCTTTAGAGTTCTTCTGCCTAGCTCCATTCAGAAGCATCTCAAACAAAACAAACCTTCACAACAAAAAGTCCTTTTCTCCCCAGCTGTCTTTAGTGGGGTGCGTTTTCCCCAGAGCTCTGCCACTGTTTGGAGACAGCGTAAAAACAATTCAGTCTCATTCTCCCTGCCCCGGGAAAGGTTAGCAGGCAATTCTCTTCCTGTCAGTGTCTCTCCCTGTTATGAGGGAAGAAGTAGATTATATGGTGCGCTCCTTCTTGGAACTTGTCATGGTTGGCTGAGAAAGGGTGGAGCAGGACACTACAAGGCTCCTGGTCCCAGGCCAAAAAGAGACAGTAGCCTGGGATGTTTCCAGACTGTCTGTTACCCTGGGACCAGGAGTCATGCTCTCACCATCTGCTTCTGTCATTTCCAAGCCTCTGTCTCCTGCAGAACTCCTGGGTCCAAGTAACTTGGCCCCTGTGAGTCTATCCCCTTACACATACCTTTTTGTCTCTGAGATTAGGTTACTGCAGTGTGCTATACATTGGGCTCCATCATAAATCAATCTAGACAGTGAAGAGGGTACAGAATTCAGTACCCTGCTTATTAAAACTCATATCTCTGTAAGCATATTACACTAATGCTGTTTTATATACACTAGATTTTTATTTTACTGGATGGAATTTAAGGTGGTCTGCTTGACCTTTTGAGCTCTAGCTGGCCTGAGGCCTACCTGAGACACCACCCTTCGCCCTGTGCCACAACTGCAGTCAGAAGAGGTTGTGCCAGAATGTTCTCTGAGATAGGTTCTCTACATAGGTACTCCCTCCTGCATCCAAAGTAGCTTGAAGCTGTTGCTTTTCAAAGCAAAGCACATCTCTTCATTCTTCCTCTTGGAGAAAGAGAACTAGGAGAGGGATGTGTGTGTGTGTGTGGCTAGTGTTGGCTGAGGGGGAAGAGTTAGTGAAATTGACAGAGTTCTAAATATTGTGTGTCAGACTCCACCCGTCTTATGCACAGTGGAGGATAGGTCCATCAATGGCTATTAGCCAAGATGGTCAGGAACGCATCCCTGTGCTCTGGGTGTCCTGAATCCTCTGTTTGCCAGAAGCTGGAATGGGATGACAGGGGATGGATCACTTGATAATTGCCCTGTTCTATTCATTTCCTTTGAAGCATCTGGCATCTGCCACTATTGGAAGAGAGGATACTGGGGTTAGATTGACCACTGGTCCCACCCAGTATGATCATTCTTAAGTGTAGCACCTTATTCAACGCGTAGTTCTATTGAGGCTGTTATGGAGTAAATGTGGCAGACTCTGGCCCTGTAATTTTTCAGTGCTGTCTGTGGGCTTGCCTAGATGGCGAGTTTGTGCTTGGCAAGCTGGGGGTAAATCTACAGCACACTAGTATGCGGTGCGCTACCTGGCCACATGGAGCCTGCTACTGTGCACTATGCATGGCTGCGGTACCACATAGCCAGTGGGCCACATGCTCGTGCACTTTCGATTTCCACCCCAGCATGCAGTGGGCTAATTCTGTCCAAACAAGCTCAGTATATTCATGTACCTGCTCATTTTCCCTAAATAAATAAGGCATTTTAATGAGTCAACTTCAGTGTTAAAGTTTTCATGAGAAATAAGTTCACGGTTGACAGATGGAATAGTATTGTGTAGGGAGGAATAAGTTTTACAGTGCAGAAGTTTAAAACGGGTTATTAACCTATGCATAAAATGTTTTATTAAACTTCTTTTCTCCCAACACCATTTCACCTTGAATCTTTGTGAAACCATAAAATGAACAATATTTATATCATCATAATTACATCTCTTGCCATTTTCCACTTGATTTTGAAGAGACAATTGTTTTCTGACAGATTATGGTAACTACATTTCTGGGGTCTCAGCTGGCATTCCTTCATGCACGCTGAAAGGTCCAGCACTGCAGCACTCCTCCTTCTATGTCCATTAATGCTGCTTGGAATGCCAAAGGTCACAGTATAAGACAGTAGTGGGAAATGGCCCTTTTCCTGACTGGCTGAGCATGTTACCTTCAGGACAGAATGCTTTTTCAGGGTCACGAATGCCCAGGACTCAGTGCATGCAGGTGAGACATGGCCATACTACACATAACACACTACCACAGCTGCATGAGCCCACACACCCCTTCCACCAACACTCAAATCTCTCTACACTGCAATAGAACACCTGTGAATGGCCCTTGTCAGCGGGACTCCAGCCTGTCTGCATGTCTATACTGCAACTTTATAGCCCCCAGCCGGACTCCAAGTCAGCTGACACAGGACAGCTGCGGGTGTTTTATTGTAGTGTAGACATATCCTCAGACTTGAGCTCAGACCCAGGGTCCTAGAACCCTTCGATGAGTGGAGGGTTCGATCCCAAGTCAAGCCGGGACCCAGGTTTCAAGCTCTATTGCTTTGCAGTATAGATGTAGCCCTCACCCATGACTCAGGTCCTGGGAGTCTGCCAAAAGTATCCCACAATCCTATGGGCCAACTTCCTTTGTCCTCTCTATCTCAAGAATTGCCAATTGACTCCAGGAAAACAAAAGCAAGCCCCTTATTGTAATGCAGCACTCAGTCAGAGTTTAACCCTTCCATTGTTTTCTGACCGCAGAGCTGCAAACACACCTTCAGAGAAGCTTCTGTGTTTGTAATGGAGACTGAACAGAAGATGCCCTTCGCAAAGGTCTCTGCTTCATGGCTGTTTTGCTGGCCCCCCACCAGAGATTCACCAAAATGTGGCTGGAGCACAGCCAGATTTTGGTGAATCTCTGGTGTGAGGCCAGCAAAATGGATTTTACTAAGAGTACTAGGAATGACTAGGGTCAATGGTGAACTTTTCACGCTGCACTGTGGATGCCAGAGCCCTGACTTCGAGCCCAGAGTAGAAAAGTCTTAATCTAGACTTTACCAGTGTAGATACTCAGCCCCAAATTCTCTAATCCTGGGTCTACTGAGTTGAATCCCATTAACACCGGGCTTACATTGCAATAGAAGCATACCCTTTTTTCCTACACAAGACCTGAAGTATGGGTAACCTATGCTGGGGAAATAAGGGGGCTCTTTATGCCTCCTCGCTCCTCTATGTGGGCACAAAGTGGCTTATGACTGTGCCAAAAGTTGTCACTGAAAAATGAGAATGAATTTTTGATGAGTATTTTGCATTATTCACCCAATTCTAATCTGCTGTTTTACAGAAATTAAAAGGCATTTAATTTGACTTCAAGCTGCTCCTATGTTGACAATTTTGTATCCACCAGATACAGAAACTAAATTTGAACCTTTATGTTTAATGATCAGTGTAGTGTATATAAACATTAGTGCAGCTTTTTTAGACACAATACTGTTGTTCATTCAATTCCTTTACTTAGAGTAATTCCCAGGCAGGAAAAGAAGATTCTACATACAGTAGAGACAGCCTCTGGGAAGGGCGAGGGGTTGTGAGACTAACCATATCACTTTTATATTTATATATACACAGAATTCTTTGCATGAGTGAGTGATCTCTTAAACTCAGTCCTCAAGATAATCACTTCAAACTGAATTATGATGCTTCATTTCATACTGCCAAAGCTATGTGCCCTAGGCAGTGCAATCATTATGGTGAACCTTTAGAGGGGGAATAGTAGTTTGTATTCAACCACATTACTACTAATTGTCTGAAAATTCTCTTCTGAAATTTTAGCTTTCCTCCATGATTACAAGACCCAGAATTTTCTTAAGAGTGAAGCACTTTACAGAAGAGAAGGCATTGAGAATTGGCAACTCACTTCAGTGATTTCTGAGAGGGTGCCAGTCTCTGTAATCCATCTTTAGGCTTTCCTCCCTTTGTTGATTACTCCTGGGGGAATTCTAATTCTGTGCATGCACAGTGGTGCAATGTACCCCCCAGATTTCTTTGCAGAAAAATGACTTTTTGACAGGGAAGGTGCAAGAGCTGTCACGCACCACTCCCTAGCTGTGGAGGTACCTCATTTCAGGCACCCAACACAGAACTACAGCAGGAAGTGAAGAAGACTTGCTTATTGTCAGTGCAAAACTAAGTAAGTAAATGGGGGGCGGGGGGGGGGGGGGGAGAGAGAACAGCACTTATAGTAAAGAGCAAATGTGATTCTTTACCACAAGTAGAGCTTGTTATAAGATGTCACATCTTAAATTGAGTAGTCTTAGAATGTCCTTTACAGTAGATACAGACCCCTAAGAACTATTTTCTTTGAACATATTTATTAGACTGCCAAAAGTTTCCACATCAGCAGAAAATTAGACAAAATAAGGACTGAGTTAAATACAGTTGCTAAAGTACATTCATGGTATTATACTTGAAACTGTAAGCCAGAAGATGTAAGTTAGTACAAGTAAACAAAACTGCAAAGTTATGAAAATACCCTCTTTCATTTACAATTTGGGTGTGGGGGTAACAACTTTATTCTGGAAAGGAAACAGTGAATTGGGGAGACTATATTTGTTCTTGAAAAACGGTCAAGAGTACCTTCAACTAGATACTGCTTTACAGTGATTATGAATGTGTTTGATGTTTTAAAACATTGCACTTCAGCCCAGAGAGCATAGGGTTTTTTCCCCCCAGGAGGCTAGGCAGTGTTTATATTTATCTACACTAATATTTTAGATTAGAGATTTTACAATGGAATGACTTTTGAACAAGGCAGTTCTGTTTCAAATTTCCACATCCTTATACCATCTGTCCTACTTGTAAACACAATGAGCACTTTCAAGGGAAGTTCCTGTATAGTTTTTTAAAAAACTAAACTAAAGGACAAAGGCTTGCAGACTATTCCATGTTTTCTAATGTAAGTACATAATGCTACACCATGTGGAGTGCTTTCTGAAGGGCTACTGCCACATCTTCACCAAAATAGACTTTGGTAAATACCTTCTCTTTTGTATAGGCAAGTTGCATAGGCTATCAGTACAGACAATAGATTAAGAGTGTGTAGTTAAAATTCTTTGTTGGGGGGGGGGGGGGGGGGGAGGGGAGGAAGCTCTCTAAACCAATCTCCTCCCCAAAACATTTCACATCAATTCAACCCCTTTAGGCAACTAAATATAGCCTCCCACCAGGAAAAGAGGGAGGTTCTTACGTTGGTGGCCAACATATTGTAAAAGCCTAGGGAGGACAAGGCAATTTGTAGTTTTCACCCATGTTAGCAGACCAAAGTAAATCCTAGGCCTGGCATATGCTGAAAATTTAGGCTGATTTAACTACATAGCTTAGAGGTGTGAATCTACATCTCTCAGGAGTGTGAATTTAAATCAACCTAAACCCCAGTGTAGACAGCACTAGGTCAACGGAAAAATTCCACCTCTCAAAAAAATTTACCACATTACCTACCATGAAGAACACACACTAGTGAAGACAGGGTTGTAGATTGTAATATGCTATGGAACTCAGGAGTCTGAGCATTAGATTTCTTGGTCCACTGAAATGTACATTACCACAAGACAATTCAGATTTTATCTAGTTGAACAACAAGCAGGCAGCAGCATACCTTTATTTAGAGGCTCATTGCCAGTGAGCAGGGAAACAGTGTACAAATCACAGAAGCCCTAAAGAGTTGTCACCGGGATACTGCAGTGGTTACCAGCCTCTAGCATAGCACATCAATTTATAGCAGTTTAGAACAAGTAGTTTAATCCCACATTATAATTCAGCATTTAAAGACCCACAAACTACTATTGATTAAGTTGTTTTAGAATGAATCAAAGTTAGTTTTATTTGCAGCTATACTGGGACCTGCTGATCAATCACAAGTTTCAAGTGTTTCCTTTGCAGCCTCCATTCAGTCCCACTGGGTGATTCTGTCCTGCTCAGGGATCACACTCCAGTTGGGCGAGGGCTCATCCCGGGCCAGCCAGTCAAAGTCATCCACCAGGTTCCAGTTGTTCCTGCCTCTGTCCAGCCCGGAGGACTCGTAGTCGCCCTCGATGCCTGGGTAGCTCCAGGTGTAGGGGGCGAAGCGGACGCCACGGCAGTCCTCCACGATAGCCCGGCTGGTCACCTGCACGTAGATCCGGGTGTCCCGGGTGCGGTGGGTGCGGAGCTGCTGGCAAGCCAGGACCAGGAGGCAGTCACTACACCCGTCCACCAGCACCGAGGTGGAGACGGGCCCACAGAGCACGGTGCAGCCCCGGCAGTCCCGTACCCGGAGTGTGTTGGGGTTGCCGCGGAGCAGCACGCGGCAGTCGCTCAGGTCGACCAGGAGCACGTCGCGCTGCAGCAGCTCCGAGGGGCCGAGCTCCAGCGTCTGGGCCTCGGCCTGGCTGAAGCCGCACAGCGGGGGGCCGCTCCCTTCGCCCTCCGCGGGCAGCTGGCCGGCCGGGGCGGCAGGCGGGGCGGACTCCGCGGGCAGCTGGCCGGCCGGGGCGGCAGGCGGGGCGGACTCCGCCTCCTTCCTGCGGGCCCGGAAGGCGAATCGCTTCTTGGGCTGCAGCTGCTGGCGCTTGGCCGTCAGGGCCCCCTGGAGCCGGCTCAGCGCCTCCTGCGCCTGCCGCACCTCGTACGGCGCCAGGAAGCGGACGCTGTCGGTGAGGAGCTTCTGCAGCCCTTGCAGCCGGGCAGCCGCCTCCTCCAGCGACTCGGGCCGGCCCGTCACCTCCTCCGCCTCCTCCTCCTCCGCCTGGCCCGGGCCGGGCCCCAGCAGCGCCTCGATGGCCGCCCGCTCCCGGGAGAAGGCGGCCACGAAGAACCCGCTCTGCTCCTCCTGCACCGCCTGGGCCGCCTTCTCCTGCCGCCGCCGCTCCGCTTCCCGCTGCCGCTCCGCCTCCCGCCGCTGCAGCCGCTCCGGCACCGCCGCAGCCCGCGGCCCCAGTGGGGCAACGCCGCCGCCAGAAGCTGCCGGAGCCCGCTCTGCAGCTGCTGCCTCCATCTTCTCCCCCGTCCCGCTGCTCCGCCTCTCACTAAGCGGCCTGCTCATTGGCTGCCGGCACCCCGGCCTGGGTCCCCGCCCTCGATTGGCGGCCGGCCTTTCAGGAGGGGGGGTGGGCGTGGCCTCGCGTGTTTTTAAAGGGGCCGGCGCCTCTCTGCGGGAAGGGTGAGTCTCCGCATTAGACGTGCCCGCCTGTGGGTTTGTTGTTATTGGGCTTCCGAAATTAGAGTCAGGCCGTAAATAACCCCGCGTGACCCCCTCCCCCACTCACCCGCGCGCGCGGGGCCGGTCCCCTGCTGAGCCTGGCGCAGGAGGAGGCCGCGCGACCAGTAGCAGCAGGTGCGCGCGCTACTCGCCGGCAGCGCGGCGTGGCCCTGCTCCTCCGCCCGGCAGGGGGGCAGCCTCGGCCGCGCCAGGCTTCGCCCGTCAGGACAGACCCCGCGGGGGTGACGGAGCTTCGGCTCCCCCCTCTGGCTGGTCCCTTCCTTCTACGGGCTGCGGTCCCCAAGCCGGGGCCTTCCTGCCCCGCTGCAGCAGCGGCCCCTCCTCCCCCCCACGCGGGGGAGGGAGTCTGCTGAGAGCAGCCGTAGGGCAGTGGGCCTGGGACGGGTCCCTAGGAAGGCTGGGGCTGCGCGTCAGGCGTGGGCCGGGGTAACCCAACACCAGGAGCAGTAAGGGGCCAGGGCCAGAGCCGAAATAACCCTGACATTGTCTGCCCTGCCCCCGCAGCCTGTTCCCTCCACACAGCCTCTTCCGTTCGCCTGTCGGTTCGCTTTGAAGATGGGCTGCAGGGAGGTTTTCTTCCCACTTCCTGTTTTCTTACTTCCATGACTTGTAAATAATTTGTGGTCTGAGGCTTTGTCGTGACTAGAATGTATTTGACGTTCAAAATAAAATCTGGCCTAAGCGAGTGATGGCTGCCCACTGAATTATGTTATTTTTATTGTGAATTTCTGTGTATTATTAAGGTCTTGGCCCTATAGACTACAAAGAGGAAGACCTGGGCTGTGCCCCTGAAGGAACTTACAAAATAAATGGACAGGTATTAAAAGTACTGTCAAAATTAAGACAGAGTACACTGGATACGTAGGTCTTAAGGAGGCTCCAGTATCAAAGTGGTATAGATAAGACAAACCTTGGTAGTACTTCCTGTACTGAATTTCATTTGGTGCAGATATGTGGTGCTGGCTGATTGTAGTACACATGCTCCTCAGAACTATTCCTAGGGATCAAGTGACTTTTTCAAACAGTCAAATTTTAAAATGGAGTATTTGGATGCATAAATAAACAGGGATCTAAGTAGCCATTTATATGTGTAAATGCTCGGTTTGACTGCACCATTGCAGTTGTGTTTTTCATGATTGTGCATCTGACTTCTAGATTGTCTGTTTTATTCAAAAGGGAAGGGTACAGGTGAAGGGTGTGCATGTGGGTCCTAATGTGTTTAGAGGTAAGAAGCTGTTGGAAAAATTTAGACCTACCAAGGATTTCTCTCACTCTGTTTCTTAAATTTATTTCACAGTCAAGGCATATTTTTAAAGTATGTTTGCTGAAGCTACAGAAATAAAGTAAGCCTGCTGGCTTCACAGTAGAAATATAGTCAGCTGTCTCTGTGAGTTGGCAATTCTCAGCAGAACATATATTTTTTTGGTTAAACTAATGTTCTATAACACAAAGGAAGTTTATATAGTATGAGGAAGATTGCTTTATAAAACAATAAATCTTAATGCCTGTTCAATTCTACCATTTGCCATCTTCCTCTTTGCATGTAGAAAATGCATAAAATAAACAATTATCAAATCCCCCCAACAACCTTAGAAACAATCCATTAAAATGAAAATGTGAAATATTCAGAGAAAGTGGTCTGGGTTTGATATTTTTTATTTGGACAATATCTGTTTTTTATCTGCTATAACTGATTGCCTGTTACAGTTAGGAGTGGGCATTGAATCTTCTTTGTAAGCTATAATATTTTGTTTATTGGAGAGACTGGGTTTGATTTTTGTGTCAAAAGTAAAATTACAGTATTAGCTTCTAGGGAGTATTTGTTTGGGACCTTGCAGGTAGTAAAGACAGTCCATTTTGGACCATGGAGGAAGAGGCAGTAAAGAAGGAAGGCAGTGAAATGCCCTTCTTTCTTGTTTTGCAAAAGCTTAAGTTTTTAAGCAAAAAGAAGAACAGGAGTACTTGTGGCACCTTAGAGACTAACAAATTTATTAGAGCATAAGCTTTCGTGGACTACAGCCCACTTCTTCGGATAGCATCCGAAGAAGTGGGCTGTAGTCCACGAAAGCTTATGCTCTAATAAATTTGTTAGTCTCTAAGGTGCCACAAGTACTCCTGTTCTTCTTTTTGCGGATACAGACTAACACGGCTGTTACTCTGAAACCTAAGTTTTTAAGGGTTCTGCATTGCAATGGAGAGGGGGTATTGGTGGAATAACTTTGATGTTATGATTTAAAAATTGAAGGATGAATGTTTGTCTAGTAAGATAAGTACTTCACAGCAGGTTTGTAAGCATGGGGCGAAAGTAACACAGTAATTGCAGTGGAGTCACATTGCTTTCTTGTAATTGATTTCCAGCATACCAGAGGTAATAGTCTATTCAGATGGAATATAGAAGGGTAATGTAGTGTTTAATGCATTCCAGCACTTAGCTATCTCAACACCGCAAAGTTAATGGGTCCAGAATTCTGCTTGTAAAGGAAGAACATAAGAGTTTTTGAATCTTATAAGAAATATCTCTTAGGCTTTGGAAAAGGAGAGTGCTGACTCATGAAAACTAGAAAGAAATTCTGAAAGCCTCTCATTTCCCCCGTTTTGTAGGAATTATGTCAGTATAAAACATAAGTTAACCGAAATACATCAAGATGTCCTAGAGAGACACTTATGCCAATTAACAGCAGAAACAAATCCATCCCTGGTGTAACTGCTGTGGAGTTACATCAGACATTAATTCGGTGCAATGAGCTTAGTGTAAATATAAATAAAATTTTCCTTCAGCATTGTTATTTTTTCTTGTTTCTGTTATTAAAAATAAGAGGTAGATGTATGTTGTGTCACATGACAGGCAGAGTTTCCTACCTTATGCTCTCACTGATGTAGGCAACACAAATAATGCAAGTGTACAATGATGAAAGCACTTATCTATGAACATGATAACTTTGACAAAAAACAGTTTTGTCCCATTTCTCAGCATCTCAGGAGAGAGCTTTTGAGAATGCTGTATTGAAGTCTCAAGTTACGAATACTTCATTACCTTTACCAAAATTGTGTACAATCAATTGTTTTGTGCTAGAGGAAATGTCAGAAATAACCAGACACTAAATTACATTTGTCAAAATACATTAAATAAGTACTTGTGATTCAATATAATTTTTTATTGTTGACTCATAAAACTTGATAATCTTACCGGGGAGCTTCCTGCAGTTTACTGATGGTACAAAGTAGCAAGAGCCAACTGTATTTGTGAGTATGAGATTCACATAGAGAATGGAATTTTTTTGACTCTGTTAAGCCACACAAATGATCTATGGTGTTAAGAGGCTAACCAAAGTACTTTTGTACCAGTGAGTTACATGGATATCAGAGGGTGACACTGTAGACTAGTAATGAAAGATTACAGAGAAAGGAGCAACAAAATCCTTTCCTTCAATTTTCTCATCTAGAAGTTACAACTTTCCTTTCCTCATTTAGAATTTCAGGTTTCAGTAAATAATTATTAGTACAGTATTTTTTGTAGGAGCACCGAGAAACTCAAACTTTTCCCGTTATTCAGACCTGTCTGTGACATCTCTAATTAAGGTTGCACTTTCTATTTTAAGCCCCTGCTTTCTGTTTATAACATTGCCAGACTTTAACCATTTGAGTTGAAATTTTCCATGCTTGTTCTTTGCCTCGGACTGAATTTTGGGGGGAATTTTCAGCAAAAACAGTTTAGCTGTTTCTGAGACCATGGTTGGCAAAACTACCTATTTTTCTCTAATCTTATTTTTTTGTAACTGTTTCATTGAAGAGTTCTAGCAGCTTCATGCTTTTGAGTGGGGAACTTGAAATTTGGCAGGTGGATGGGCCTGTGGTTAGGAAGACGCCTTTTGTTATCTCTTTTTGACAATTCTGACTTGGTTTAGTTCTAAGCTTCTGAAATTACTGAGCATGTGCAAATAGCAGAGCTTTTTAGATGCTGCTGAAGTCTTTGAACATTCTGTTAACCACAAAGCTGTCGGTGCTTTAGACAGACCTTCATCTGTACTGAGCATGCACCAGCCCTATGGAGCTCTTAAATGTCACTTGTTTTAAACATGCTCCCAGGCCCTGCTTAATCTTTATCACATTGTTACAGATATAGACCATTATCTACATTTGAAATGCTTTGATTTGTTTTTTTTGATTTATTGATTCATGGCCTCTTGAAGAAAGAACTAGTGAACAGAGAAATACGTTAAAATGTTGATTCCACTAGTACAAAAATATTAGACTATGTCCTTTGTGCACATTAATTTGGATAACAATTAATCGAGGTTACATTTTTTTAGGGAAATATGTTCTTAAAAATTAACCTTAAGGTAACAACGCTCTTGCTTTTGGGTAAGAAAGTCATTATGGGTATGTCTACACTGCAGCTGGGAATAAGCCTCCCAGCCTGGGGAAGACAGATTTGGGGGCTTGAATTAGCATGCTAAAAATAGCAGTGTGGACACTGAGGCTTGGGCCCTCAAGACTAGGGGGTCGGGTGGGCTTGAGAGTCTGAGCTGCAGCCTGACCAACAACGTCCACACTGCTATTAACTCAAGTCCTGCTGGTGTGAGTCTGTCTACCGGGGCTTGGAGGCTCTTTCCCAGCTGCAGGGCCCAATTCTCTCCTCAGTTACCCTGGTACAATTACTACTGAAATCAGTGGAAGTTGCATCCCTTTATTTGAAGGGAGAATTAGGTCCTGGGTTCAAGTTTCATGTAAGAAGTTGAGTTCATAATTTGCCACTATTTCTGTGCCATAATGTTCAGGTGAAAATTAAAGATTGCATTGCACTTTCGTCACTACTTAAAAACTATAGGGAATAACTCTATAAATCTGTCCAACAGTATCTGTCTGTCAAATAGGATTGTTTTATCCAAGACCCAAAGCTGCCCCACCAAGGAACACGGATAATGTGGCGCTGTGTGGGCATAGGAGTCCTGCGTTGTTCTGAGTCTAGGGTTGGGGCATGACAGTGTGTGAATTGCTGATGGCTGCATAATGGATGCTGCATTGGTCTACACAACCATTGCACTACAAGGGTCTGATTCCAGTTTACACTAAGGCCCTTTTACACAGCTCTGGAACTCTGATGGGGCCTTAAAGTGAGCATATGAATTATATTTAAACTCACTTTAAGACCTTTTTACACCGCACACTTTACATACTTTAAAAGGGCCTTACTGAAAATGAGAATCAGCCCCCTAGTACATAACACATTATTGAAAGCACTTTTGGGTACTTTGCATGTGAAAAGCTCTATATAAAACTAAAATTCTATTCTATTTTAATGCAGTTTCATATTTTGTTTTGTAAATATAATTTATTAAATCTTTTCAAAAAG
Organism: Malaclemys terrapin pileata; assembly: GCF_027887155.1. Taxonomy (NCBI): domain Eukaryota; kingdom Metazoa; phylum Chordata; order Testudines; family Emydidae; genus Malaclemys; species Malaclemys terrapin. The sequence continues at coordinate 40,815,821 of NC_071507.1, read as the reverse complement.
CCAAAGTGATCACATGATAGAAGCAATTATAAAGACAGTTCCTGCCAGCATATGTATAATTAGGATATTGTGTTAACATTTCCATTATTAATACCTGTTTCCAGAATTTTTAAATTCATTATAATTCACTGTGAGCTGAGGTCTCCCCCTGGAAGCACTTTTTTTTTCTTTATTCCTCAAGGGATAGAGACTTCAAACCCTTCTATTGGTCCTGTTGACACCCTGATTTTTCCCACTTTGTTCTCTTCCTTTTGGATATGTATATCTTTGTCTGTGTAATGTACGCTTGAGGGATAGGTCCATCCCCACTGGTTCTTACTAATCAAGTTTCTGTTTCTATGTCTGCATGGCCAGTCATGTGATTCTTATGTTTTGGCTCTGCAGAGACAATGTAATGAAGAGGAATATGCCCTAGCCTTTTCCACATTACTTTTTGTATTTTCTCCTGAGAAGCCCTGCGCTCCAGTAGTTCGTTTTGGTGAAGGTGACTTTAATGTACGCTGCTTTTTCAATCAACTAGAATGTGACACTAGGATTTGACATAGGATACCTATTTGTGCTGCTTTTAATGTTTTAGGGTTTCTGTTTATATTTCTAATTTAAAAGGATTTAAAATTAAAACTAAATACTGAGGGCCAAATTTTTTTCTGATATAAACAGGTGGAACTTAACTGAATCAAATGGAGTTGAATTTAAAATGTTGCAGGTCATTAGTCTGTAATATGGGCAACTCCCTTCTAATTTAATTTAATTTAATAATGGAGATATCCCATCTCCTAGAACTGGAAGGGACCTTGAAAGGTCATTGAGTCCAGCCCCCTGCCTTCACTAGCAGGACCAAGTACTGATTTTGCCCCAGATTCCCAAGTGGCCCCCTCAAGGATTGAACTCACAACCCTGGGTTTAGCAGGCCAATGCTCAAACCACTGAGCTATCCCTCCCCCCCATATATTGGAAATTTGAAAAAAACCCTAAAAGAGTGAATCTGAAAACTGTCTACTGTCTATTCCCATTACATAAGTAGTTCCATTGATTTCAAGTCTGGCTCTTGCTGCTTTTCATTCTGATTTTTATTATGCATAGGGAACAGAGTGGCTTAGATTCTCCAGTGCAACAGTGAAAGCTCTCACAGGTACTGTAGATAAGCCATAAAAAGCCTAAATTGCTAGATAAAATTAGATGAGTGGTAATGGGTTATGAAATCTTTCACATGTGGGTCCTTGGTTTAATCTGGCCTCAGTAATGACTGAAAGTAGTTACCAATTTACTATTGGTTTCTGTATGGAATACATGAAATTCAGCCTAGTTTCTAGTGGTGAAAACCATCATCACAATATTACCTGGCAACATGATGATATCATTGAAGAAGCCAAGGATTGAATTGGAATCAAGACTGCTCTATGCTTTTAGCCCTAGAAGTGTTTTTTCTTGTCAAGGAGCATCAGCAGGGCAATATGGGAAAGATTGCATTATTACCTCCCATGCTGTAGTGAATAATGGTAGACTAGAGATTTAGCATTCTGTGGATTAAACTTTTAGTTCTTGTTATTTAGCACTTAAATTCAGTTAATTTTTGAAATCAGACTTTACCTGTACATTTAGTGTTATGAAATTTTAAACATTTGTACCACTGTTGAAACCCTTTATAAATAAAAATAATCTAGTATCTTCCATTTTATTATAGAGTTTTAAGTGGCAAACATTATATTAAGACTGAAATTCCACTTTTGTTGTAAACCTGTGTTTCACATGCTCAAATCTCTTTCAAAATGTTTGAGGTGAAACTTCATGTTTGCAGGAAGGGAGTTAGCACAGATCTGGGGCTTAGCAAAGGTCTGGAAGACACAAGATGTGTTTCTGTTCCTGGCACTGACTCGCTGTGTGATTAAGTTGGTTAATTCCCAAATTTTTAATTATCTCTGCTAATTTTGAGTGCCCAACTTGTGATACCTGGGGACTGATTTTCAGATACTGAGCTCCTGCAGTTCCCACTTCAACTGGAATGAGTGCGCAGCTCCTCTGAAAATTTGGTCTTAGGTGTCTAAAGCTGAGCATCCAAAAACGTAGGCATGCAAAACCAGAGGCAACTTTTGAATGTTTGCCCCTAAACTTCTCTGCTACAGTTTCTCCTTCTGTAAAATAGTTAGAATATTCATCTGCTTTATAGGTGTGTTGTGAAGGTTAGCTAATTGTCTCATTTGTAAAGCACTTTGAGATCCTTGGTTGATAGACTTGATAAGTACGAAGTAGTCATATATTTGGTCTCAACTAAAGATTGTGTTTTGAATATCTAACCTTTTGTTAAATAATGAAGACAATGTCAAGGCATTTATTTATAAATAAATAAGACCCAACCTCCATGCCACTATCTTAAATGCAGGTTCCATATCATGCATGTGGAACAGATTGGCCCTACTGCAGTATTTTTCAAGGTAGTGCTATCATGAAACATAGATTGTCCGGTAGCTTCACATCTCCATTTACAGGGATTACACAATGATTCTCTGCTATAAAAGCTGAAAAAGATAAGAGATGTGTGGCTCATTGAGAGCTAGTTATCATACTTGGCTCAAAACAATGGCCCAATCTTGCATAGTTTTTTACAGGAAAAAATTTCTTACTTTTTTTTTTTTTTTGCCTGAACAAGGACTGGGCCAGAATAAAGTGTAGGGATTGGGTCAGAAAAGTACAGTTTCTTTTGTCTGCCAATGTTTGTTTAATTCTATAGAGCCCAATGTTGCAACCCTTATTCATGTTGAGTAGTACTTGAAGTCAATGGGACTTTACATGTGACTACATGGTTCATGTGTGTGCGCACTGGGCCTCAGCCTAGAGCAGTGGTCCCCAACCTTTTTCGTCTGGCAGGCGCCAGACGACGAGCCATGGAGGATCATGGCAGTGGACAAGCATCTGCCGAAATGCCGCCGACAAGTGGCGTCAATAGGCGTCGCCACCGAAATACTGCAGGCAAGCAGCGTCATCGAGAGGTGTCGCTGCTGAAATGACACCGAAAATCGGCGGCTTCTCGGCGGATGCCTGACGGCCAGTACGCGGGTGCACTTAGATGCCCCGGTGGGCGCCATGGCGGGGACCCCTGGCCTAGAGGATTCTGTCTTTTAATGAAAGCCTTAAGATCCATTGAAGACCTCTGAGAATTTATGGGCCAAATCCCCTGGCACTTCTGGAGCAAGGGCCAGGGTAAACCCTGTGTCCCAGATGGAAGAATTAGAAGGGAAGCTCTCAAGTAAAAAGATGCAGTTTCTATTTTCCTCAGGATTATTCTCGCTTAGGAGAGAAAAGGATCCAAAATAATTTAGCAGTGGAAGTATACTACAGCAATTACTACTTTGCATTTATTCAAAAGTATCAAAATGACTTAAAGGTAGGTAAGTGATATTGTTCTCTTTTAACAAGTGGTGAAACTGAGGTCAGTGTGATTGTGAGCCAAATTTTCGAAAGTGGCCTTTAATTTTGAATGGTTCCATTTCTGGCTGCACAACTTCAGGCACATTGGTCCTGATTTTCAGAAGAGTTGAACACCTAAAACTCCAATTGTGAGCAGCTCGTGCTCAGCACCTCTGAAAAGATACTGTGTTAATAGAGGGAATCATAAGTACCTAGATAATTTGGAAATGAGGGCTTAGGTGTTTGCAGTTGGACACCCAAAAATAGAGGCCACTAATAAAACTTGGACCTAGGTGATGTACCCATGATCTCTCACTGAATCAGTGGGAGAGTCAGAAATGAACACAGGATTTCTTTTGACTCCCATTATCTACTGATGTTGCCTCCCTTTTATTTAATGTCTTTCCTGCTACAATTCTACTCAACAGCAGGTGCTCCATCATGTGTCTGCTTTTTTGTTGCAACCCACTGGTGCTTAGCTTCTGAATTACACCTTTAATATTGCCTACTTGAGCTACATCCTGAACGGTGTACATCCTATGTCAAATGCTGATTGTGCCTTTGCTGTGGTGGGCCCTAAGATGTGGAACTTGTTCCGCCTTGGCCTCTATTCCAATCCGTTACCCTCACAGGTCATTTTTAAATATCTTACATCTTTTTTTCCAAATTTCTTTTGTATTACTTTTACATAACTGTTGTTGGCCTCTTATGTGCTTATATCCTTATGCTTTTCCTATTTTCCCCTAGGCGGTCAGTGTTTTAAGGAGGATGCTTTTATTCATTCTCTCACTGTAGTTTTATGTGTTTGTTTATTTTATTTGCCAATTAAAAGGAGTACTTGTCCATTGCTGTAGGTATTTTTTGATGATCCTTAAATGTACAATTGTGAAAGAGATTCTTCCAGTAATCAGCCTTGAGCCATTAATGGTGATAGTCACAACAACCAGCAATAAAACTGTGGCAAAAAACATGCTTAAGCTATCTGGCCAAAGCCTTACTAGTCCTTTGCAGCTAGAGAAAATAACATGGCCCTTGCAGTATGCCCTGAACTTCAATACATTCTGACTATTTCAGACATTCAGGGGAGGGGAGGGAGTTCCAAAACTAAGGGGGCCTCCTGGTTAACACCCTGTCAGCAGCCCCCTCTCTCTTACAGTAGTGGGGCTCTAGCTCAGGTGCCCCCACTGATACAATTTTGACAGTATAGTACAGGGAGAGAGATGGTCTCTCCAGTAAGTGGCATCTAGGTTAAGTAGGGCTTTCCAGGTTAAAATCAACATTTTAAATTCTACCTATTATTTAACAAGTAGCCAGTGTAGATCCAAAACCATGAGTATAATGAGCTCATGGCAAGATATCTAAATTAGCTGCTGAGCCCTGCACCAGCATCAGTCTCTGGATAGATTTAAAATGTAGTCCCATCTAGAGCACGTTGGAGCAGTCTAATCTGGAGGTGGCAAAGGTGCGGAAGACAACTGCAAAATCTAAATCTGATAGAAACAGTTTCAATTTTTTAGCTGCGTATAATGGGCAGAGTAGGGAGGGGACAAATCTGATTTGGTTGTAGTTGCTGCCTGATCTTCTGATAGCTTGGAATCTAGCCAGACTCCTAGACTCTGCACCTGTTCCACACATGATCAACATCAACAATTTGCCTAATTCAGGCAGGCAGAAATTATCTTTGCCATCTCTTCTGGTTGTTTCCTCTAACAACCAACATCAGTCTAGTCTAAGCAGATAGCTCTCATCCACTAAGATAACACTGCTCTACAGCCAAAATGCTTCTGAAATAAATGTAGTCAAACTTTACTAATTCTGGGTTACTGAGAACGAAAATGATGCTTAAAATTGTTGATTGGCTCTAATTTTCAAGATATGTTATTGGGTCAGTATATACGACCCTTGACTTGGGAATGGCGGAGGATAAGTGAGTTATAAAGGGAAGGGATCTCAGTTTAAACCAGAAATGACTAAAATACATTTTTGACTGGATCTATGAATAAATCTATGACTGGGTTTGGACAGTACTTGCTTTTTAGGCAAAACAATGAATGATGCAATCTGAAGCTGGTATTGCATCATACATGATATGAATTGCATCATGTTATTCCTAGAAGTCATGGATGATGCAATCATAACGAAGCTTACATCACTGTGCTGAACAAATTGCCCTAGATCAGCTCTAGAAATCATACAGTGTCGTACTCTCTTATTTGTCAGTGTTTGATTTTACAAAGGGACACATTTCTGTTTAGCCAAAGTGAGCAGAGATGCCTCGTACTTGTGTGAACAGTGCAGATAACTTCTGCTATGTTTGTGGTGAAGTGACTTTTGCATCACAAAAGCGCAGTATAACCACTATGGTTAAGAAAGCCTATCCCCTTTATTTTGGCTGCAAAATTGGAGATCAGGACATGAGGTGGGCCCACACATGTGCTGCAACACTTGTGCAACAAATCTTCGCCAGTGGTTGAACAGGAAAAGGAAATCTATGTCTTTTGCAGTGCCAATTATTTGGAGAGAGCCAACAGATCATATCAGCAATTGTTACTTCTGCACGGTGCCTCCAGTTGGGAAAGGTGTGTCAAAGAAGAAAAAGTGGACGGTGCTTTATCCAAACATTCCATCAACTATACGCCCAGTACCCCAAGGAGAAGGACTGCCGGTTCCTGATGCACCAGAATTATTCTCACTTGAGTCAGACGAGGAAGAGGCTGAAACTTCTGGTCCTGAACCATCAATGTCACAGGACCCACATTTTCTCCCATCCTCCTCCTCTGAACCACACCTCATAACACAAAGTGAACTGAATGACCTTGTCAGGGATTTGGAACTACCCAAGAGTAAGGCAGAGCTGTTGGGCTCCAGACTACAGCAGTGGAATCTCCTGGCAGGTGATGTTAGGATTTCCATGTTCCGTGACCGTCAAAAGGATCTTGTCCCATTCTTCTTCATGGAAGGTGATCTTGTAGCCTGCAACAACATTGATGGTGTGATGGCAGCCCTCAACATCGTTCACGATACAGATGAGTGGAGACTGTTCATAGATTCATCGAAGACGAGTCTTAAAGCTGTTTTATTGCATAATGGCAATGTTTTGCCATCAATTCCAGTTGGTCATGCAGTCCATATGAAGGAAACCTATGACAACATGAAACAACTTTTGAGGTGCATAAACTATGACCAACATCAGTGGCAGCTTTGTGGCGATTTGAAGGTTGTTGCTCTCTTGCTTGGTCTGCAGACTGGATACACAAAGTACTGCTGTTTTCTATGCGAATGGGATAGTCGTGCAAGAGATTCCCACTACATCAAGAAAGATTGGCCACTCCGACAGTCATTGGAGCCTGGGAGGAAAAGTGTTCAGCATCCACCACTTGTTGAATCAAGGAAGATTTTGTTACCACCCTTACACATCAAGCTGGGTCTGATGAAGAACTTTGTCAAGGCCATTGACAAAACACAAGCAGCTTTCAAGTACCTCCGTGGAAAATTTCCAAGGTTAAGTGAAGCTAAGATAAAGGAAGGTGTCTTTGTTGGTCCTCAGATTTGTGAACTTCTTTGAGATGATGCATTTGACCATGCACTGCGTGGCAAGGAAAAGACGGCATGGAAAGCCTTCCAGTTAGTGGCAATAAATTTTCTTGGAAACAACAAGGCAGACAACTACAGGTTGTTGGTGGAAAACCTCCTCAAGGCATACAAAAGCCTTGGTTGCAACATGTCACTAAAGATACATTTTTTGCACTCTCATCTAGATTTTTTTCCACCGAACTGCGGAGCAGTGAGCGACGAGCACGGCGAGCGATTTCACGAGGACATTGCAACAATGGAGAAACGCTATCAGGGCAAATGGAGCCCATCAATGCTTGCAGACGATTGCTGGACAGTGACAAGAGATGCTCCATTTAATGAATACAAGAGACAAGCCAAGAAGCGCCGAGTAGACACTGAATAGGACTAAACTATGTACATAGTAGTTTTTTGCCTTTTGTTTCATAATAAATTTTATTTATATAACCCTTTTGCTGATTTTTAAAGTGTTACATAAACAGGACAGGTAAAATATTATCATGTAAAGCAACCATAAACACTAAAAGACCTAGGTTTACAATTTATGATTAAAACTCTACTATCTACACAATATACATAGACATAAAATGTAAAAACTTAAATATCTTAGAAACAGTAGCCAATCAGTTGTTTTAATTGTCGTATTTGAATTCAGCACATCAAAATACATAATAAATAGCACATTTTATCTCTGAAGCAGACGACTTCTCAAAAATTGTAGACCAGTATAATTGACCACTCTGGTACTCCTATTCCAAACACCATATCAAGAGTACTGCCCAGCATGAGAGTTGATCCAGCAACCATCTGGCATAGATTTAAGATTGTCATGATGGCCATGAACTCTTCAGTTTATTCAGAGAACTTGTCATCCACATGGAGATTTATGTACTCTAATCTCTTACTATCAGCTTTGGTGTCTTTAAACCCACAATGGTGAGCAACCTTAGCAGCTCCTAGAAGGATTCCATTGTGCAGCAGGGTGAGTAACAGATTAACACCAATCTCATTGTAACACTGTTCCAGGACTCTCAGAGAAGCAAGACATAGCACGCTATATATGTGATCCGTTTTGGAGTAGATTTCTTGCATTTTTGGTTGGATGTAAACAAAACAAAACTGATCTTCCTTCATTTCGTGCTGGCACTGAATACTCAGCTGAAGTATTGTCCAAGCATGTTTTGGCAAACCTGCAAAGTCAGAGGCCTCATCTTTCACTGAATCCTGAATCGTTCATTCAAAGTTGAACCTGCAATAATCGGTAGGACAAGATCATTGTCCATTGATATACTCTCCTTTTGAGAACAATTTTGGTATAGCCCAAAAAGTCAAAGTCAAACATCTCAATAATATGTATTTTCCCCTCTTTGTCTCCCCCTTCCCACTATCACAGGGTTCAAGGGACCATCCCCCAGGCCTCCAAATCCCAGCCGTTAGCAGCATTGCTCCACCTCCGGGGCCACCCTAAAACAACCACTTAAGAAGGGAACCAGATGCCAGAGCTAGATACCCAAATGCAGAACTCAAACCGAACAATAGAATGCATTTTGATACTATTATTACCATCCAAACAGTAAAATTATTCTCATTATCAACAGGCCATTTACCCCTGCCTCCCATCCCCAAGCTGAGTTCACCACCCCAAAGAGAGAAAACAAAAAGAAAATAATTTTTATATGTTTTGTACTATTTATTTTATTGTGAATTGTTATACATCATTCTAAGTGACTTGGTGGTGGGTATGGGGAGACACTTCAGAAATAAAACTAGTATTAATTCTGAAAGGACATAATCTTTGTTTTCCTTGTATTACATGTAGTATAATCACCTACTTCTACTTGTCAAATGTTAAGCTCAAGCACATTAATGATTATATGTCCATAAGAACTTTTCTATAATCCAAAATGTAGAGGAGGTTTTACATTTGCTTTTGAAATGAGTTAATCATAGTTGTTTCTTTAAAATTACAGCTAATATACTGATAATTTAAAAGTTTAGTTTTTTGTCTTGTTTTGGATTAAAATTATATATATATTTGGCTATAGTAAAAGGCGAGGCTTTGTATTAAAAAATAGGAAAGAAAAGCAAAAGAAATCACTGTTTAATTGGAGTTTTAGAGCAACAGCTGTAAAACTTGCTTGGCGTGTCTTAATTGCCATGAGTAATAGAAAGAGGCTTCAAAAAGTAATCCTTTGCAATGCAATATAATAATTATATTCCAACCAAAGTGCAGTTGTTTTAAAACTAAGTCTGTACTGAACCAGTTAGAGAGCTGGGTGTCACAAATAACAGGTGTGGAGAAATATGTATCAATGTACGCAAAGAAGAGCTATCCTCAGGAAGCAGGGACTGAATTTAGAGCATGAGAGTCCCCAAGAAAAGATTCCTTAAGGACAATAAACCTCAAGTGCCATATGACTTTAAATGGGTCATTAAACACAAAGTTTATGTACAAATGATGGAGCACAAATACCAGTTTTCTGTTCTCTTCCAAACATGGCCAGACCTCTTTCCAGACCTGGAAAAATATGTTTTCAGAAGCAGCGTGTTTGTATTTTCAAGTCCTTGTTCATTAAACGTTACAAAAATATTTTTAGTTTTCACTCTTCGTTATACGTTCCCACACAAAAAACTCCACTTAACACTGAGTTAAGGTTAGACTGCTTATCTCACCAACAAAAAACATGAAACATAAGGAAGTATACAGTAAGTCATTCAGCAAATCTTCTACACTCCACTCATCACATCCCCTTCTCAACCACAGCTGCCTCCCTTTCACTACCCACACATCTTCATCCTCAACCTGAACAACCAGCCTTCACTTAGCCATATTTATTGGGTTTGTGTTACTTTCATAAGTCACAGTCTACATAGTTCTGAACGTGGTTTTGTATTGGTTTGTAACTGTGGCATAGTATCAGATTAACAATAGTGGCTGTGAGGATTTTTAAAAAACATTTAGGAAGTTTTGTGAATGGATGATGTATGTTGGTAATTTTTTGCAATTAGGCAGTAATTTTTGTGTGGAATTATCAATGTGGTATGTTTTATTATATTTATGGTCAGAGTTCAGGTTGAACATTGGTTGTTCAGGGGGATGAAGGAGACATGGATCACGTGTGCTGGATGGGAAGTACTTAATGAGTGGAGTGGAGCTGGGGTATTGAATGAGTTTTTACAGTTTGCATTGGATGATGATGCAGACTAGCAATCTTAACTCAAAGTTTAAAACTGGAATTTCCCAGTTTTGTACATGTCAATACTATGTGACAGCTATCCATGTGAACTATCAGGGCCGGCTCCAGGCACCAGCTTACCAAGCAAGTGCTTGGGGCGGCCACTCTGGAGAGGAGCGGCATGTCCAGCTGTTCGGCGGCAATTCGGCGGACGGTCTCTCACTCCTGCTCGGAGCGAAGGACCTTCCGCCGAATTGCCGCCGCAGATCGCGATTGTGATCGCAGCTTGTTTTGTTTTGTTTTGTTGTTTGGCTGCTTGGGGCGGCCAAAACCCTGGAGCCAACCCTGGAACAACTATCTCAGTACTGATATGTACAATCCTCTGCCTTCCCACCAGAACCCTCTTATGCCTCTTCATAGCTCAGCTTCCCTTCTGAATCCTGTAAAGCTGAAATCTTTTCTTCCATGTCATCCTGTTGAGATCTTGTTCCCGTCCATGCCTGATTATCTGCATACTCTCACCCCACCAATATTCTTGCTTCTTATCATGGCCCCCTACTACTTTCAGCTTTTAACTGTTGATCTGTCTGTATGTATAGACGTATTTGTGGTTTCAAGGAGTAGGGATATGGGGCAGGGGTATAAGGCATACCTTTCAACCGGCTAAGCTCCAAATGTACAATGCCGTGTGACAAAGACCCAAAATTAAGGACACATGCAGGGAATTTAGGATGCTGTGAAACTAATTCCTTTTAATGTAAATAGATAATTCGGTAATCTTTTTCTTGTAATTCTGTTGCGTCTAAATAATTTTCAACAATAAAAGTAAAGGGAGATGCCAAATTTGTGTAGATTGTAGGTCACTTTGGCATTAAAATGAGTGACATCAATCAAAATGAGATATTTGAGGGGCAGGTTAGTGGGCCATGGGGGTTGTAGAGGGAAGAGAGCATGTGGGAGTGAATGGGGATGTGGGAGACAGGGGCAGTAGGGGGTAAAGAATAGAGAAATGGGACTTGAGCGCTGGGAGAGACCTGCAGGTGGAAAAGGGGAATGATGTTTCATCAGACTGCAGCTTCTCTCCCCTCTATTTCTCTTAGCTCAAGCTCTACTTTTCACCCCCACAGCCTCTCTTCCCCTGCCCCCCACAGTTCACCTCTCCCCATGTCTCCATATCCCTGCACACTTGCTATAGCTCCTTGCCACACCATGCCCTCCCAAGGATTTCTGTGCCTCCACAACCTTGCTCTGCCCTGCTCCCCACATTTCTGAGCATCACTATTTCTCTTGGTTCTCTATGGTGGTTGAGGAAGTTGGTGGAGCCAGGGAGCAATCAGGATGTGTGTAGTCGGGAATTTGGGGAATAGAATTTTAATTGGGGGAACAGGCTTTGGAGGAACCACATTGGCACTTGAAGGTCTTCCCCATCACTGCTGGCTCTGTTCCCTGGTGCACTAAGTCAGCGTGGACATGGGGAGCACTTGATGGGATTATACCTCAGTGCAGGGACACCTGCAATTCCCCTTTCAAAAAGGAAGCATTTTTAAATGTTTTAAATATTAAATTCAATAGTCCTCTGAAAAGTTACTGTTTTAAATCTCAGAGGGGTAGCCGTGTTAGTCTGAATCTGTAAAAAGTAACAGAGGGTCCTGTGGCACCTTTAAGACTAACTTACTTCTGTTAGTCTTAAAGGTGCCACAGGACCCTCTGTTGTTTTAAATCTGAAGAACAAATTCAAACTTTAAAGTGGAGAACAGTGGGATTTTAGTCCTGCTTTAAGTGCAAATCTCATTATTGTCCGAACTATTGAGTCCTTTCCAACTTCTTGTCTTTATTATAAATTATAAACTGTGTAGGCCAAATTCTATCCCTAAACTTGTTGACCCACATAGATCTTAGGAGCAGTAGTGGAGGCAAGGTGCCTCAGTACAGCCATCTACCACTTCATCAGCTCCCGGACTCTGGACAGCAAGGTTATTGCCCTAGAAACTCCCTCTAAGGGGGAGGAAGTGCAAGTTACTGCAGCCTCTACAGTAATTTACATTGGCTTCCTTCTGTTCTTTTGACAGAAGACCCCACCAAAAATCATTTGACCTGTCTCCCCTTTCTTCTCACTTTGCACTGCCCTTTCACTACCTGTGGAACCCTAATGGTGGTGCTTTGCAGGACTGTGGAAAAGGAGCCAGTACTTCCCTTCCAAAGCCAGGCTCTCCTCTGCTCACCAAATCAGAAGAAAACATAGGGATCTATATTTGGAGCCCAATCCAACAGTTCTTAATCATGCAAAAATATCATTGAGGTCAATAATATTGAATGGGGTGTAGTTCCAGGAAGAGTTTGGTCCAAATTGCATTTTGCCTGAATAAGAACCCCAGAGGTGGTGTGCTTTTGTGTGCTTCATTTTGTGTGGGATAACTTGTGTGGGATAGGCCCTTTTATAGCTTCATTTTAGGGTGGGATAACTTAAACTATTAAAAATAACATTAACCACATCTACATTTAAAATTAGGACGTTTAGATACTATCTGTACATTAATCAAACATGTAATCTGGCCCTTGGTTTCTCAGAGAGGTTCTACTTATATCACCATAAGCATTTTTTTGAAGTTGGTCATTTTATATAAAAACTGAAAATTAGTATTTTCTGGGACTTAAGAAATAATGAAAGAAAAATAGTGCTGCCAAATAAAGTCTCCAAATCCTGGTCTCTAAAGAGCTTTAACAAAATTAATTTTTCAAGAAGGGTGAGGGGAAAAATAATTTTAGTCCACAGCCTATAAACTTTCCTCCCCCTGCTTTTTTTTGTAAATTGCTCATTTATGAAACTACTTTCACGCAAATAAAAAATTCTGAAAACTAAAACTTGCAGCAGAAAAAGGAGAAACTGGTCTTTAAAGAGCGATAATAACGTTACCTATACATCTTTTCAATGTAAGAATCAGGACACAATCCTCAATGAGATTTTTGTAAACAAGACTTATACGATCATATCCAAATTTTATTTTGAAGAAGAATTTATTTTAATGTTACTACTTTGTTCTGAAAGAAAACATTTCAGCTATGTTAAATTATATTGTACATTAGAAACCCAGATTTTTAAAAGAATAAAAATTATACTATATTAATACTTTTAAGTGACATAAATAATTACAGAATTCAGTATACCAACAAGTTCACTCCCTGACAAGCTTTGGATCAGATCTTGCCTTTCTAGATTATTCAAAACTTTAAAATCAATGGAAATTCTGCCTATGCAGTGGCTTCAGGACTGGATTTGAATGTTCACTTTATTACTGCTGTCAGACATTTCTAATTAAACTTGCTTTTAATTAAGGTATTTTTTGGAGGTGGGTCACAAATCCATAATTCACATTTTTTTTTTAAAATATAGAAACGTCAGTAGATTGCAACTTTTAACAGGAAGAAACCTGTTTTATACATCTTTAGATTAAAAATATACAAAAATTGTCCAGTATTTTACAACTTCAGTCTGGAAGAAATCTTGGAGGTTTTCTACATCTTTTTAGGAAAAAATACAAGGTTTTGTTTTTTAACAAAAATAAAAGAAGTAGATTACAACTTCTAACGGAAAGTGAACAGCTCAGCTATTTCTAGATGGTCAGATCTACAGTTCTCTTTAAAAAAAAAAACTTTTTAAAGTGTCTGACTTTAAAAAATGAAGAACAGAGTGTTAATTAGAGCTTGGAAAATAATAATAACATCTCTGTGTGGTGGCTGCGTGTGTCTTTCTCTCTCCGTGTGGCTGGCAACTCCTGCTCTGTGCTGTGCAGTGCTGTGCTCTCCTCTCTCTCTTTCTCTCTCTCTCTCTCTTCCCCCCTCCCTGCCTCCCTCCCTTCTCTCTCTCTCTGTCTCTCTCTCTCTCTCTTACACTGCCAGCCCCTGATGTGATGGCGAAGAAACCCCGTTGACAAGGCACTGCTTTTTCATGACGGTGAGTTTCCCTTTGAGTGTATTATAATTTTGTGATAAAAATTTCAAGGAAAAAAAAACACACAACCTCCTTCCTCCCTTCCTTCGGGGAGGGAAAAGAGAGGGGGGAAATCTATCTCCAGACAGACAGAAAAGAAAGAGGAGCAAATTAACAACCAGGAGTTGCCAAAACCAGGATATTAGGTTTCAGCCCAGAGAGCTATTGGCTCTGGGGCTATGTATATAAATATATATCTAGAGAGAGCGAGAGGGGAGACAGGGAGAAAGAAGAGGGATATTTTGGTGGGTGGTTGTTGGGCAGATGCTAATTCACATGGAAATGAAATATTTATTTCTTTTTCAGCGAGGCTGCGGTGGTGGCTGCTGAAGCCACTTGGAAAAAAAAGTTGTTTCTTAAAATAAAGAGGAGAGAGATAAGGTGTCAGGTCCAGGCTGATAACTGCAGAGAGGGGAGAGGTTTGGGGTGTTTTTTTCCCCCTCTTCTTGCTGATGCCATGCAAATGCAGGAGAGGAGGGGAAAAAAGTCTCTTTTAATGACTCATTGATTGAGCTGGTTTAAAATTAGTTGTTGGTCTTTTTTTTTTTTTTTAATTTTCCGCCCCCTTGATGGCCATCAAGAGAGGGCTAGAAAGAGGAGAGGGAGAGAGTGTGTGTGCGTGTGAGAGAGTGAGGAGCGAGGGGGATAGAGAGAGTGTGAGAGGGAGAAAGAAAAATAATCTTTTCAAATCTCCTCCCTCTTTTTTTCCCCCCTCGTTTCTTTGCTTTTCTCTAAAGCTCTCTGGGCTGTGAAACACTCTTTCTTCCTCCTCCTCAGGAAAATGGAGACACTTCGTCTCTCTCCTGCCTGCGTGGGGCTGGGAAGGATTTTTCTTTTTTTCTTCACTCCTGGCTTGATTTTCCCCCCGCTACCTGCTGCCACCAGCCTGATCTTGTAATTCCTCTGAATTTGTTTCTCTGATGTGTGTCTGCTGCGGATTTATTTTTCATCGGTTTTATTGTAGCCACTAGATTTTGTGGGGTTCTTGGCAGGTTGCTTCTGAATTTGCCCGTCTTTATTTTTTCCACGGCGTGGAACTGAGGATCCCTGGGTGCGCGTGCGATTTTGGGGCGGTGGATTTGAGTTTAATCGTCTTTTTTCCCCCTTTGTAGGATCAGCCCCCCCCCGAACGTATTTTCCTGTCATCTATTTTAAAACGTAATAATAAACCGACTCTCTCTAGTTACCCTTGCGGGTTTGCATTTTAAGGGCTGTGTAGCTGCTGCTTGGATTTTCTGCGTATCTGGTTCCTCGGATTTTTCCTCTGAGCATTTTCTGAAAAATCTCGCTTTGAATTTGAGCCAACACCGAACAGTGGTGGCGTTATGGAGGGGCTCCATTGAAACCTTCCGAGCTGAGGAAGGGCGAAGTCGTTGTTGGGGTTTCTTTTTATTTTTCTTTGGGGGGGGGGGTGGACGGTTGCTTAGTGTTACCTGTTTTCTCCTCCAGCCTTAATAAAAAAAAATCCTCTTTCCGATCACGGGGTTGTGGGGAATGTGCAGTAATCTGGCATCGCATTTTTAAAAACATCTCTACATGCAGGGGACCGTTTGTGTTTGTAAAGTGTTATTTAATAAGCGGGGGGGGGGGGGGCTGAGGCCTGACACACTCTCTGCTCGCCCCGTCTCGTCAGGATTGCAGTGAAAAGGCGCGAGCCCCGCTGCCGCTGCTGCCTGTGGACGGGGCGGCGTGTTTGCCGCGCCGGGCCGCTCGCTGTGTGTGACTGGGAGAGCGGGAGAAGATGGCGCTGGCTGGCTGCCTGCCAGCGTTTGTTGCGCAGTTTCACTGTGACTCTCCTCCCTCCTGGCCTCCTCCCCCACAGGCGCCATTTTAAAGCCCTGGGTGGTGGTGGTGGGGGGGGGGGGGTTCTTTCATGTTTCATTCCACTGTGTGGGGCGCCGCCCTCCTGTGCCTATCTCAGGCCATTTCCTTTGCTCATTCAGCCTGTTCAAAATGCTGCTGGTCCAGCAAAGAGCACTTCAGTCCTCCTTTCGCTGGTCTCCTTCACGGTGGGGATGGGTGTGAAAGCGCTCGCCCTCTCTGGGGGGAAGGGGAGATGGAAGAGCCTGTTGCTGAGTCTGTTAAGGAAAAATGACCCGGGTATTTATTTCGCTCTCAGTAGCTGTTTCAGGAAGGGGCCCTTACACATCTCCAAGTCTCTTCCCTGCCTCCCCCTTTCAAAGTGTCCCCACAGCCCTTCACTAAGCTGCCCCAGCTAGGGGTGCGCTCCTGGGAGGTGTGAAGTGCTTTCAAATCCAAATGACTTCTGTGGGGTGTGAGGGAGTTTGTGTCCCAGAGGGTGGAGACCTTGTTGTTTAAAGGCTGGTAATGTGAGTGGAATATTTATTTGTTTACCTGTGAATCCAAAATGTGTTCCAAACTTGGGGAGGGAAACACTCCCTCATTCGAAATTCATTTCACAGCGAGATTAAAAGCATTTCTTTCCTTGTGGTGAAGGCTGCTGTCTCAGGCTATGATAATAATCAAAACAAGACATGTTAATAAATAAAAAAGTAATAGGAAGAGAGCTTTTTGAAATGTCTCAATACACATGACATAAATTCTTCATCACTAGAAAGACGATAAAAACCGCCTTTAAATAGTCTTGCAAAATTCTACTTAGCCACATGCCTAGGGCAAGTAACCCATTTGGTGGGTGAGTAAACAACAAATTTTTATTATCCTCTGCAACATAGACATGAATGAGTATTTTGTGGGTGGGGTGGGATGGGGAGAGGGCTGGTATGTTTTCATGATCATTTTTAAGACTGATTTTAAAAGAATTTCCCAATGAGAAGGCTCCCGCCCACTGGCTGAAACATGGTAGTTCTGTTGTGATATGGGTTTAGTTTTTTGTTTTGGAGCTGTGTGTATTTCAGTGAGGCCATTGAAATCTCCCTCCTATTTAAAAAAAAAAAAACTTTATTCAAATTCTACACAGTTTAAGGTGTACCCATTAATGTGTGCATTTAGAAAAAGGATAAAATCTCTATTCAGGACAAATGAATGAACTGTCAAACTGTAAAAAAAACTACTGAAGCATGTGGCATATTGTTTATTTCCCTTTGAATTTTATGCTTTTTGATATATCACAGTATGTTCCTGTCGAACTCAGACCTCTCATTTTTTTATGATGGTACTGAAAGACTTTCTCATTTGGGATTAATTTTAAATCATTTTAAAAAGCCTTTGCCTATTGGTGATGAAAGGATTTTGTGTTGTATTTTCAGTGAGAAATTAAACCATTTTCCTCATTTAATTTTTTTTTTAAATCTCTCCCTTTATATAAACTATAATGTCTAGAGCATATCTTGATACAGCCCTATTAATGCTTATTTGTTTTTTTGAAGACAATCCATATTAATGACAGGACAATAAACTCTTCCAAATTCGTTATTTAAAGTCAATTAAAAGGGAGTGGAATTCTTGTTTGCTTACCTCTGAATTTTATATTTTTTAATACATGAAAATGTGTCACTTTCAGAGCTGTTATTTTACATTATTTTGCTAAGAATAATATTGAGGGCGTGAAGGAGGAGTCATTTTATTAATAGTACTGATTATTTACACTACAGAATATATCTGATTTGCACTAATGATTGGGAGATTCCCTTGTGGATTATTGTACTAATTTGTGCAAATTAGTAAGTAAGTGACAAAAATACGGTAACAATACCAAGGATACTGTGTCAGTAACTGCTCAATCCTGCAAATGCATATGTTTACTTATGAGAAGTTCCAAACATTTACAGGATTGGGACCTAAATGTACAAAGGGCATTTTAACAAGCGTCATTTTGGCCTGGCCTCCACTTGAAAGTTTTGCTGGCACAGCTGTGTCAAAAGTGTGGAAAATTGCATTCTTAATTAACCTACCTGTGTTAGCAAAAGCCCCTGTATAGCAGAGGATTCAAGGGG
Organism: Malaclemys terrapin pileata; assembly: GCF_027887155.1. NCBI lineage: Eukaryota > Metazoa > Chordata > Testudines > Emydidae > Malaclemys > Malaclemys terrapin. The sequence continues at coordinate 40,797,762 of NC_071507.1, read as the reverse complement.
ACTGGGGCAAAGCAATTTCGGGGGCCCCTTCCATAAAAAAAAAGTTGCAATACTATAGAATACTATATTCTCATGGGGACCCCTGTGGGGCCTGGGACAAATTGCCCCACTTGCGCCCCCCCTCTCCCCCCCCGGCGGCCCTGCAGTATAGATGCAACTATACCACTAAAAAAAAGTCCTTTTGCCAAGGTCTAGGCTCCAGGAAAAAATAAATAAACCCAGTAATGATAAGTAAATAAAAAGATTTCAGGGTCCGTTCAAAAGTGTCTGCTGGTCTGGATTTGGCCCGTGGTCACCTATTGACTACCCGCAGTATAAGCTATATTCGTAGAAGTGCTCTTTTGACAGTGTAAACTGCTTCTCTTCTACCAATATAGCTATACCAGCAAGGGTGGTAAACTGCATCTTTGCTGGTATTGCAGTGCCCCCTCCCAAGTAAGATTAGTGATAGCAACAAAAGCACATTTTTTCTAGTATAATTGCGTCTATGGTAGTGCTTGTGCTGGCACAGCTATATAAGTCGGGATCACACTCTTTTACACCCTTAACCAACATAATTTTGTTAACAAGAACATGAGAGTAGCCACAGTTATAGCTGCAAAAAAGCCCTTTTGCAAGTATAACTTAGTTTGTTTGGGGAGCTGGTATAAACTATTCTGGACAGTATGAAATGCGTCTCCATTAGGAAGCTTTATTGATATAGCTATATTAGCATAGCTGTACCAATAAACCCTTTCTAGTGTGGACAAGGCCTTTGTGCTTGCTTACTTTAGGGCACGGCTACACTGGAAACTTAAAAGCGCTCCTGCGGGAACACTCCCGCGGCAGTGCTTTGAAGTGCGAGGATGGTCATGCACAAGCACTAGGTGAGAGCTCTCCCAGCACTCCTGGTAATCTACCTCCACGAGGGGATTAGTTCAGGGCCTGTTTACACTAGCGCTTTAAAGCGCTCAGACTTGCTGCGCTCAGGGGAGGTGATTTTTCACACCCCTGACCCAGCAAGTTAGAGCGCTATCAAATGTAAGTGTAGACAAGCCCTTAGAAAGTTTTGAGTCTTATTACATCAGCATAAAGCAGCAGAAAAAAACCCTCTAGTGTGGATGCAGTTATACTGGTTTAAAAGTGCTTATTCTGGTTTGGGAAGTGAAAGTTAGATGGGTAAAAGGCACCTTTATACTGGTATAACTGCATCCTCCACACAAGAGCTTATGGTGGTATAACTACGTAGGTAAAAAAAATCACACCCCTAAATGACATAGTTATACTGTTAACGACTTTTCTAGTGTAGACCGGGTCTTTGATTTAGTTATAGAAACCTGGTTTTGCTTTGTTTTTTCATTCAGAATAATTGAGTTTATAGATCAATGAAATGAGAATTAACAAAAAGAATTAGCACTATATAATACATCCTTTCCCCTCTTAACTGGATTCCTTGTCTAGATGATGTATCTTCTAGAATTGTTTCAAGAAGCATTTTGAATGAGGAAAAGTTTTTAAAAAATGTCAGCAAGACAAATCTTCCTTAAAATACTTTGCAAAGTCCTTCATCACAAGGTAATGTTTAAAAAACAAACAAACAAAAAAGCTTTAGTTAATTACAACTGGAAGGGCTAATCTTGTAATACTTCACTCACGCAAAACTCCTATTGACTTTTGGCTGTCTACACTGTATTTTCGTCAGTAAAACTATTGTCGGCTGGGGTGTGAAACAAACACCCTCGATTGACAAAAGTTTTACTGACAAAAAGCGCACGTGTGGACAGCGCTTTGTCAGTGGGAGACACTTTCCCACTGACAAAGCTACCGCCCCTCATTGGGGGTGGTTTTATTTGGTCGGCTGGACAGCTCTGTCCTGGCGACAAAGAGCGGCTACACTGCGTACCTTACAGTGGCCCAGCTGGAACTCTGTAAGGTGCACAGTGTAGACGTAGCCTTAGTATGAATTTTGCCTGAGTGAGAAGTTACAGGATTGGGCTCTAAGAGCTGAGTTTATTAAGAACTTTGTGGACTGTGGGTGAAATCCTGGACCTACTAAATAAAGTGAATGCCAAAACGCCCATTGACTTTCGGCCAAATGTCTTTCTTGATGATTTCCACTCTAGTTTTCTGGGGCAAAGTACTAAGTACTGTTAGTTCAGTGTGTTCAAACATTCGAACTGTTCATTCATCTATTAGTTCAATGTGTTCAAACATTATTTGGTTTCTAGGACAGGATGATTGAAGGGTACATAGTGTCATGTTCAGCATGAGTTATCACCAGTAATGCAGTATTATTTCATACATTCCTCTTTACTTTAAAGGTGTTCTTTCTGTCTTTTCCAAGATACCTGATTATTACTTTAGTTACTAGTCAGGTGTATTGACAGGAATGCCGTTGAAAATGTCTGTACTGACCCTGTTTTACAAGTAAATTAAATAATCAAATTCTGTTCCCAAAATTTTAAAATCTGGGATTGCATTAGGTCACTTTCTCTGTCCAATATCTTTAAAAAATATGTAAACATAGCAAAAGAGCATGAGATACAGTTGTTGTGTACAGCAAATTAAATAAAGCCAACTGAAGAAACTGGTACAAGAAATTATTCATAACCGTATATTGCAATATAGCAGATACTGTCACATGCTATGATACTGAATATGGTGGTGTTTTGAAATATTCAAGAACATCTCAGCACATAATAGAAAAAGAAGTACCAGTTTTAGGCAACAGCACTGGGAGCTTCAGGAATCTATACAGACTTTAGACCAGAGGGGGGCAAACTACGGCCTGCGGGCCACATTCGGGGCCTGCAGGACCCTTCCCTCTAGCCTCCAGCTGCTGCCGGGGACAGGGGCAGAGCAAGCGAGGGCCCCCCTGCATCCCCAGGATGCTTGGCCCCTGTCCCCAGCAGCCAAGCCCAGACAGGGAACGAGCCCTGCCCTACTGCCAGGGAGAGCAGCCAAACGAGCAGGGGAAACGCACAGGGAAAGGACTGAGCCCACCTTTCGCCCGTCCCACACATAACGTGGGGCGGGGAGAGCAGGGAGGGTTGGATGGGGGGGGGCGGTCAATGGGTGGGGAGCAGGGGAGATTGGATAGGCACAGGGGTCCCAGGACTGGTCAAGGGGTAGCGAGCAGGGGGGATTGGACAGGGGACGGGCGTCCCGGCAGGATGGTCAGGGGGCAGAGAGCAAGGAGTGTTTGGATAGGATGTGGGAATCCCAGGGGGCAGTCAGGGATGGGGAGCAGGGGGGGTTGGATGGGGGTAGGAGTTCCGGGGGGCTGGGTAGGGGGCAGGGGCCGGGCCATGCCTTGCTGTTTGGGGAGGCATAGCCTCCCCCAGCCTTCCCTACCAGGCCCTCCATACAATTTCTGTACCCGATGTGGCCCTAGGGCCAAAAAGATTGCTCACGCCTGCTTTAGACAGTAACTTAGTTTGACTTTCATTGATGTGCATATTCTTAAAATGTCAGCACATGTTTTACAGTTTTCACAGTACTGTACATCCAACCCTCTATGGATATATTTAGGGCCTTAGTACAGGTACATGAAATTCAGAATGGTTTCCCAAAACTCAGATGAGGCCTCCTTAGTTTTCTAAGCTATATTAACAATGAATGAAATTTAAGGAATATTTGAGTACTGGATGAACAGTCTTTATCTTTTTTTTCCTTTGTACAGTGCTTTAGTGTGCATGTATTACTTGCCCTTCCAGTGCAGAGACAGTCTGTCACTGTAAAAGGATACAATCCTCTAAAATGATTAATGTCTCCTGAAAGGGCATTAAAGTGTAGTGGGAGCCGAGGACACTTGCAGAGGTGTCCAGCAGCCCACCGGAGGTAGTACTTTATGTATTTAATAGGTGATTGTAGTGATGTATGTAATTTATAAAACTACTCTGTGATGTTTAGTATACATAATGTTATATACCACAAAGTAGTTTTCTCATCTTTTATCAACCATGGTTTTTCAGTAAGTTGGCATTAATATGCAAATTGTTCTAGTGCAAAATTTAAATTACACCTTTCTTGTATTAGAAGTACTTTGAGAATATTCATATATTTATTTATTTCCAGAATCACACAATTGATTTGCAAACTTATAATCTAATCTTTTAAATAAAATATTCCTCAATATGAGACCCCTAGATCAAAACTCCATTTTATAAAGAGAAAAAAGTTGAGATTTTAAATAAGTGCCAATGAAAAAGCAAATGTTTGGGATTCTATCTTAATGTAATTTGGAGTATAAATAAAGTACCATAGTTGTATATTTGCTGAGGCTTATCTTTGCCTGGGCCTGGGGAAAATATTTACAGGACACAGTTGTACCTTTATTCGAATCTGAACAGAAAATACTGTTTGTGAGTGGATGGCTAACTGAAAAAGTTTACTGTACTTTTCTCAAATTAGTTTCACTTGCTAGTTTTAATGTATAAAAATGACACCTTGATAATAGTTCATCTGTTTTTCCACCCTACTCTTGATATACATTTCATATTCTTAGTTTTGGTGTAGTCAATCAAATTCCACAACGTTGGCCACTTTTTCCAGTGAACATTCCCTAGCAGTTCCTGGTGCATAATTTTCAAACTAACTGGGGTAGGGAAGAGACATATATTTTAATAACGTTTCCTATACTCCAGTTGTGCAAAAATCAAAATTTGCTTCTTGAGAGCAAAAGGCAATGTAGGGAAGCAAACTCCACAGCTGATCATTTATTTGCCTGGTAAGTTTTTGGGAGAGTCAGATAATATCCCCTTGTTGGAAGGTTCTCACAATGCCATTTTTAACAACATTTTGGAAATTTAAAAAACAAAAAAAAATAAGGGTTTGAATTTATTTTTCTTTATTGTTTCTGTATATTGCAGAATTCTCAGACGATACAAGCCAGATTCCTTGCAGAGCTCCCTTCAATTACATTTGGGGGCTTGTTTCACTAGGAAGCTAACATATGGTAATTAACACATTGAAATGCTAGTATGGACAAGGCAGTTGTAGTTTTAATGCATTAGCAGGTCTATGTAAATGCATGATAAAATACTTTTTTTTTTTTTTTTTTTCTAATGTTGACGCACCCTCAGGGCAGTCTTGGCCCCATTGAAGTCAATGGGAGTTTGCCATCAAATTTAGTAGGGCCCAGATTTCACTCTGGGGGTTTTGCCTGTGCAAACACTGCAAGATCCTACTTATTGTGTTACACACAGCTTTGATGTAATTATGTTAATGAAGGATATAGTGGTAGTCTTGATTCAGAATTTTCTTCTTTCCATTACTTTGAGTTGTGCCATAGTAAGTTTTAGGGCTATCAAGGGATTAAAAAAATTAATCGTGATTAATTGCGTGATTAATCGCACTGTTAAACAATAATAGAATACCATTTATTTAAATATTTTTGGATGTTTTCTACATTTTCAAATATATTGATTTCAGTTACAACATAGAATACAAAGTGTACAGTGCTCACTTTTCTATTTATTTTTTAATATAAATATTTGCACTGTAAAAACAAAAGAAATAGTATATTTCAATACAAGTATTGTAGTGCAATCTCTTTATCATGAAAGTTGAACTTACAAATGTCGAATTATGTACAAAAAAAACATGCATTCAGAAATAAAACAGTGTAAAATTGTAGAGTCTACAAGTCCACTCAGTCCTACTTTAGCCAGTAGCTCAGACAAACAAGTTTGGTTACATTTGCAGGAGATAATGGTTCTTGCTTTTTGTTTACAATGTCACCTGAAAGTGAGAACAGGCGTTCGCATGGCACTGTTGCAACCGGCATTGCAAGATATTTATGTGCCAGATGCGCTAAAGATTCATATGTCCCTTCATGCTTCTACCACCATTCCAGAAGATATGCATCCGTGCTGATGACGGGTTCTGCTCAATAATGATCCAAAGCAGCGCAGACCGACACATGTTCATTTTCATAATCTGAGTTAGATGTCACCAGCAGAAGGTTGATTTTTGTGTGTGTGGTTCGGTCCTGTAGTTTCCGCATTGGAGTGTTGCTCTTTTAAGACTTCTGAAAGCATGCTCCACACCTCATCCCTCTCAGATTTTGGACGGCACTTCAGATTCTTAAACCTTGGGTCAAGTGCTGTAGCTATTTTTAGAAATCTCACATTGGTACCTTCTTTGCGTTTTGTCAAATCTGCAGTGACAGTGTTCGTAAATCAAACAACATGTGCTGGGTCATCATCCGAGACTGCTATAACATGAAATATATGGCAGCATGCGGGTAAAACAGCAGGGAATGTATAATTCTCCCCCAAGGAGTTCAGTCATAAATTTAATTAACGCACTATTTTTTTAAGACCATCATCAGCATGGAAGCATGTCCTCCGGAATGGTGGCTGAAGCATGAAGGGGCATACAAATGTTTAGCATATCTGGCACGTAAATACCTTGCAACTGCGGCTACAAAAGTGCCATGCAAACGCCTGTTCTCACTTTCAGGTGACATTGTAAATAAGAAGCAGGCAGCAGTATCTCCCGTAAATGTAAACAAACTTGTTTGTCTTAACGATTGGCTGAATAAGAAGTAGGACTGAGTAGACTTGAAGGCTCTAAAGTTTTAAATTGTTTTGTTTCTGAGTTTAGTTATGCAAGGAAAAAAATCTACATTTGTAAGTTACACTTTCACAGTAGAGATTGCACTACAGTACTTGTATGAGGTGAATTGAAAAATACTATTTTATTATTTTTACAGTGCAAATATTTGTAATAAAAAATAATATAAAGTGAGCACTATACACTTTGTATTGTGTTGTAATAGAAATCAATATATTTGAAAATGTAGAAAAGCATCCAAAATATGTAATAAATTTCAATAGATATTCTATTATTTAACAGTGCGATTAATCGTGATTAATTTTTTTAATCGCAGTTAATTTTTTTGAGTTAATCACGAGTTAACTGCGATTAATTGACAGCCCTAGTAAGTTTGAATTTTTTACAACTGTACTCAACCCAAGGGAATAAAAATGTCGTATACATTTTATCAGAGGAGTGAAATAATTCAGAACTATTACATTGTAACTAGAATTGTAATAGTCTTCCTTTTCACATAGCTGTTATAGTGACAAATTTTTGTTAGGATTTTGCATAATGAAAATAGTCAATATTATAATAAGACTGTTATTTAAAATAATGTAAATATAAGTAAGTATGAAATATTTCACGCTGTTGGCTCTGATAGATCAGTTGTATTGTAAATCACATTGAAAACTCTAATTTCAGATATATCCAGATCAGATGCAATATGTAAAATCATATTGAAATTAATGAGATTTTGTGTGGTATACTTTGTATAATTTTAATAATTTTTTAAAAGCACAAACTTAAAACGTTAAGAAAGTAGCTTACTGTGTGTGCAGTTTGGTGTGTTTCAAACTAAACTTGCCCATATCGTAATTTTAAAAAGTACAAATAGATAGAGCAGTAATTTGTCTTAAGATCAAAAACATTTATAAAGTAATTTTTGTTCTGGTCCTTCTTAAAAACCAAACCAAAGCAACTGATATCAAGATATCTCACTATTTTGTGGTATCCAGGCTAAAAATCTGTGACAAGTTTTAGTTTGATGTGGTTTGAAATGGGTTAATTTATACATGCATAAATCTTTAGCAACAATGGTGCTACTCCAGTCCCCTTTTTATTGGAGAATTTAAAGATGAAAAAGAAACCTGAAAAAGCAAAATCCGGTGATGGTATTGTAACACTACAAAACTGATTTTAATCTGTAATGTCATTGGAATTCAATGAAATAATGTACAATTTGGAGGGAACAAGGATTTTAAAATGTTTTAAATATAAATTGTGTCCTTGATTTCATGCCTAGTATAAAGTGAACAACATTGTCATTTGAAATATAGATAGTGTTCAGGAACAATTTTTGAGGAAGGTATCATATACAACGAGATTTACCAAGTCGAGTTCTAATTCTGTGACTATTTACGCACGTTCTTGAAGTTAATGGGACTTTAAGCAAGTGAATAAAGTTTTTACAGGATTAGAGTCTGCCTTAACTTGTTAAAAAAAACTTCGGCCCATTGTCTATGCCTTTCCGCTTTGGTGAAGAGTACAAGTAATACCTTTAGTGCAGTGGATAAAGAAACTGGGGGTGATAAAATCTTGTTTCTGTTTGAAAAGCAGTATTGAACACCATGTTTAGTGTTTTTTTATTTTTTTAATTAAATTTTTTAACTCTGAAAGCAGCTTTTCTTCATAATTTCACATAACAAGGAGCTGCTTGTTTTCCTCTGCTTACACTATTGGAGAGGAAGAAAACTGAGTGGAAATCAAGCCAAGGACAAAGGGATCGAGGAGAAGGTTGTGGAACATCGAAGCCCATCTGTTGATATTCAGTATCGCATGTTTGGGAATCTTTCTATTGGAAGTGTCATATTGGAGCAGAGCTGGGAAGCAGCCAATCTGTGTGGCATGCTTCTGTCCTAACACACAAGTTTTCTAATGTTCTGTCTGTCCTGACAGCACATATAGGAGAGAGAACGAGAGTCTATTCCAGCTTGTACTTTAAAACAAACAAAAAAGTTACTAATTTTCCAATTGCAGAACTGAATTGTTCTTTCACTTACATTTTCCCAATCTAGTTGGAGACTAACCTACAGAATTTGAAGAAATTGCTATTCTATAGCCAAGGGCAGAATTTGGTTTTCAAAATCTTAATTATTGATCATGTACAGGCTGAAAATATACAGCCTAGCTTTCTGATCTCAGATTGGGTTTGCAGGGCTGACAATTAGAAAAGTCATAGTCTTACTTTTAATCTGAGCAAATTTGATATAGTCAGTAAGAGAGATTAAACATGGAACCTTTATTTAGTCACTTTTCAGAGAACTGTGCTTCAAAAGAAAACCATTTTTTCTAAATAATTTGTTAATTATAAATATATTCATTGTGGGCCACATCATGTCTCGTGGCTGTATAGGGAATAAGAGTATTTACGGTGCCCCCTTTTCCGCCTGTATGGGCACCCATGCCAAGGGTAGCTGCATGGGGAGGAGAGTAGCTTACATAGAGCTGTTACATTCCCCTCCCTTGTGCATGTAGATGAAAGTAGGCAGGAAGAGGTGATGAATGGACTGAACCTTGGCTCCAATTCACAACGTACTGGTCAGCCTGTTGGGGGATCTAGTCTATGCCATACCTGGCTAAGGATACCTCCTTACCAGAGTAAGGGGGAAACCAGGAGGCATGTTGTGGAGTGACTCCGGTTTTCCCCTTGTCTTCTGATCTGCTCCAAGGGTAGTGCAACAATATGCTTAGGATTTGTGGCAAAACCAAAATGTATCCTTTCATTAGGTGCATTGGTGACTTTTTCAGACATTTAAATGGCACAACTCCCTGTTCACTGAAGGGGGAAGAAATTGAGAAAGTCCCTGAAAGTTTGGTCTCCCAGGAGATTATGATGGCAATTTGATTACATTGCAATTTTAATAAGATTTGATTATACTATCTCTATATAAAATCACAGTGAGATCATTTTAGTGCAAGTAAATGAGTATATATAGCATTCAAGTGAAAATAACCTCTATAGAAGTGGACTGTTGTAATGTTAGATTATCACTAAGAAGCTTAATGAAGCCAGTATTGGAGTTTAGAAACAGTGTGAAGATGTATCCAAAACTACCACTGCATATGTAAAAGGAAGATATCTCAGTGCTATATTGAGCCTAAATCACTTTAGCTCTTTCCTGCAAAGAAGACACTATATTAAGATAATCTTAGTGTATTTGTAAGAAAATGATCATGCTATGTCAGCAAGCCAATATCTATCTGCTGTACCTGTCTTTCTTTGACTACAGTAGTTAAAAGGTATATAATATAAATTTCCCATAAGGATGTTCTAATGGTTACCATATTCTCCTTGGGTCAGTATGACTGTGCCCAAGTGTAGCAGCACATATGGTTTCTCATTAGTGAGCCTGAAATCTTAACTTTAGTTAAAACTACATTAAATGAGTCTGACTCCGGTAAATGAATATTAAACTGCTCTAATTTCAGGACCTTTGTTCTGACCCCTGACCTTAACTCTATTTTTGTAGTTCACTATTTTGTGCGCAGATGTTACTGTATCTTGAATGTTCTATGGGCTCAGTCTTGCCCAGTACTGTGTCGGTGTGCAAGGGCATGTAAGGAGTCTGTTTCTGTCCCACAAGGAGTAGGGCCAGGACCAGGACCATTCCATAGCCCGGGCTAAGAGATCAGAAAAGTAAATACACTCACCTTCCAACTGTCCCCAGTGCCAGTGAGAAAAGGTGGGTGAGGTAATATCTTTTATTGGACTAACTCCTCTGTGGATGAGAGAGACAACAGTGCCAGTAACATTTTCCTAGCAGAGATGCTGACTTTCTGATTTCCCAAGAGGGTGCATGACCCCCGCTCTGGCCCAGGACCCACCCCCACTCCAACCCTTCCCTCAAGCCCCCACCCCCACTCCGCCCCCACTTCGCTTCTTCCTGCTCTGTTCTGCCCCCTCTCCTGAGCACACCCTGTCCTCACTCCACCTCTTCCTGTTCCCACTCCTCCCCAAGTGCCTCCTGCCTGCCATTGAACAGCTGATCCCAGGGGGCTCGTCGGCGGGCAGGGGGTATTGGGGGGAGGAGGAGCAGGGGGGCCCACCTGTGGAGCACCTATGGAGTCAGCGCCTATGGTTCCTAGAGTAGTTATTAACAAGTAGGCTTGGAAGGATTAGATTTTTATTCATAAATGTCAGTAAACATCAATTTCACCGTACACACACAAACCGACAAACATATTTGAATTGATAATAATTGAAATTTACAGATAGGGAAAGCAAGAAAAATGTTGCTGGCGAACTTATTAGAGTTTGATATAAGGCTATTTATTTTGTATACTTTGACATGTCATGTTGACAGTTTGTGTTTTAAGTATTAAGGCTTTAACTTTTTGACTCTGTCTACTGTCATTAATTATTGTCTGACTCTCCCATAAGTTCCTGCAACTGTAAGCATTTAAATGGATAAAATTGAAAAAAAAGCCACAATTTTGCACAACTGTGAAAATTTAAATAGATAAAAATAGAAAATGGTGCTTAAAATAAACAATATTATCTGTTGAAATTATTTTTAAAAAAATCAAATTTTGCCTAGCATCATAAGACATTCAAAAGTTACATGGTGTGTCTTTGTTTGGCACTGATGATAATGGTGATGGTTAAATGTAAGCAGACACCACTCTGGTGAGTTAGTTGTGTTGCACCTGCTTAGAACAGGGCCACATTTGGTGTGATGATGATAAATTGATTTTTGACAGATTAAATTGTGTGGAGGTAATAACAATTCTTATATATTTAACATGCTACATTGCAGTGGCTCCCCAAAAGGTTATGATGCATCTTGTCAATTGCTTGGAATTTATTCTACATTTAGTGCTTGCATTATAACTCCTGTTGATGTTAGTAGGTACTTTGGGTGTGCATTCATGAAAGGGTAATGTCTGCTTTAAAAGTTTTCACTAGATACATAGAGCATAGTATAGCATGTCAGACAATCACCTGGAAGCACAGAAGAATACCGTATATATATTCCTATTTCAATAAAGAGGTCAGCTCACTTTTAGTGGATAAATGAATATTTTTAAAGAGAGAAGTAAAGCTTGCTTTCAGGTTATGAACCTGTATGTTATATTTTGATCTGAAACGTAATTTATTGAAGAATGATCAGTCGCTGAACAAGCTGAGAGATGATAGAACAGATCTATTAGTTCATACAGTTCGTCTTCTGTTAGTGCTGGATAAATACTAAACAAAACCAAAGTAAAGACCCTACTTAGCTTTCATTTATTTAATATGTTGAACATGACAGAACACAGGTAGCCCATCCAGCTTTTCTAGTGTAGGTGTTTATTGAGATTAACTATATCCACAGTGTTTTTCTGTCATGCTCTGATATCTGTATCTAAATTGATTAGTTTGTAGTATAAGCTGTTTAAATGTAAATACCTGTCTCATGAAACTGTAAAGTATGTCCGATTTTCTGTGCTCTTTTTCTTCTGCTATCCCCCTCTTTCCTTTGACTGTCTCCTGGGAGTGTAAGGCTTGGATCTTTAAGAAATGTTAAATAAAATTATAGTCATTAACTATTTGATAATTTTTTTAATGTCCAATATATAATATAATTTAAAATTATTAGTTTCTGATGGAAAACATTCTGCAGATTCTAAGTATGTACATATTTTTAATAGTTTGGGAGGTTAATAGATTTTTCAATATTTGGCATTTTAAGAAATGAGTGAGAGTGGTAGAATGCATTGGTGTTTGTCAAACATGTTTTGAAGCCAATTGCAGCCTTTGAGACAAAGTCAGAGGTGAATCAAAGTCTAGAGGGCTGGAGGTTCATATAATTCACATCTTCCAGTTTTCACCCAACACCTCCAGTTTAGACTCACTTAAATGCCCGCAGGTTTATTTATTTTCACATACTCTTACCATTTATATCCTCAACTTACACTCCACTGGCAGGGAGACTGTAGGAGGTAACAACTCAGAGCCCAGTCACTGCTATGTTGGAAGTTTGCTTTTAATTGGGGCCTCATTCTTTTTCTTTTGGTTATGTGAAGCTTAGAGATGATGGGCCAAATTCTGTCAGTGTGTGTTGAAAGGCTAAAAGGGAGGAGTGTGGCAAAAAAAAAAAAAAGGCAAGCAGAAGGGGTTGTATGTTTAAGTAATAAACCCTATTGAAACCCTATTTTCTACAACCTTTTCTAGCTCCTTGGTGTTTTAATTAAACCAACTTAGACATCTGTATGCACACACATTGGTAAATGGAAATAAATATGTGTAAGGGAATTTAATTTACATATTACACATCATCTGTTGATAGGATTGCCAACTTTCTACTGGCACAAAACCAAACACCCTTGCCCCACCCCTTCTCTGATGCCCCGCTCACCTCATCCTCCCCTCCCTCTGTTGCTCACTCTCCCCACCCTCGCTTGCTCATTTTCACTGGGATGGCTCAGGAGGCTGGGGTGTGGGAGGGAGTGATGGTTTCAGCTCGGGCTGCGGGGTGGGGCCAGGGATGCGGGTTTTGGTGTGCAGAAGGGGGTTCCGGGCTGGGGGGTGGAGCTGAGGGGTTTGGAGTATGTGGGGGGGGGGCTCCAGGCTGAGGCTGGGGTTAGGGTGTGGGCTCTGGGCTGGGAGTGTGGGTTCTGGGGTAGGGCCAGAAATGAGGGGTTCAGGGTGTAGGAGGGAGCTCCGGGCTGGTGCAGGGCCTTAGGGTGCAGGAGGGTAAGGGCTCCGGCTGAGGGTGTGGGCTCTGTTGTGGGGCCAGGGATGAGTGATTTGGGGTACAGGAGGGTGCTCCAGGCTGAGACTGAGGGGTTCGGAGGGCAGGAAGGGAAACAGGGCTGGGGCAGGAGGTTGGGGAGGTGTCTGAGGGCTCTGGCTGGGGGTGCAGACTCTGTTGTGGGGCTGGGGATGAGGGGTTTAGGGTGTAGGAGGGTGCGCCAGGCTAAGATTGAGGGGTTCAGAGAGCGGGAACAGGGCTGGGGCACGGGGTTGGGGTATTGTGGGGGTGAGGGATCTTGCTGGGGTGGGGCTGGGGATGAGGGGTTTGGGGTGTATGAGGGATGCTCTGGGCTAAGATTGAGGGGTTCAGAGAGTGGGACGGGGAACAGGGATGGGGCAGTGGGTTGGGGTATGGGGCGGGATGAGGGCTTTGGCTGGGGTGGAGCTGGGGATGAGGGGTTTGGGGTGTAGGAGGGTGCTCCGGGCTGGGGCAGGCGCTTGGGGTTTGGAGGGGGGGTGAGGGCTCTGAGGTGGGTCTGGGGATGAGAGGTTTGGGGTGCAGGAGGGTGCTCCAGGCTGAGATTGAGGGGTTCGGAGGGTGGGAGGGGGATTAGGGCAGGGGCTTGGGGTGTGGGGGGGTGAGAGCTCTGGCTGGGGGTGTGGGCTCTGGGGTGCGGCTGGGGATGAGAGGTTTGGGGTGCAGGAGGGTGCTCTGGGCTGGGATTGAGGGGTTCGAAGGGTGGGAGGGGGAACAAGGCTGGAATGGGATTGGGACATGGGAAGGGATCAGGGTTGCAGTCTTTGGGTGGTGCTTACCTCAAGCAGCTCCTGGTCCAGAGTTCCGGAAGCAGCAGCATGTCCCCCCTCTATCTCCTAGGTGGAGGCACAGCCAAGCGGCTCTGTGCGCTGCCACGTCCGTAGGCACCGCCCCCACAGCTCCCATTGGCTGCAGTTCCCGGCCAGTGGGAAATGCAGAGCCGGGGCTTGGGGTGGGGGCAATGTGTGGAGCCCACTTGCTGCCCCTACACATAGGAGCTGGAGGGGGGACATGCCACTGCTTCTGAGAGCCACGCGGAGCCATGGTTAGCCCCGCTACGCTGCTGATCGGACTTTTAATGGCCTGGTCAGCAGTGCTGACCGGAGCTGCCAGGGTCCCTTTTCAGCCAGGCGTTCTGTCAAAAATTGGACACCTGGCCACCCTACCTGTTAAATTTGCTCCCTTTTTTAAACAGGTAAGCTTAAAGACTTGCACTTGCTTTCATCATGTTGAATTTGGCTCAGTATCTTTAACTTAGTTACCTTATGGTATTTATAGAGCATCAATCACCATAGTATCTAGGTCTCTATGAGTAAAATTCTGCTATCAGTTACACTGATGTACATCAGGAATAATTTAATTAAGGTAAATAGAATTACTCCAGCTTTACACCAGTGAACTGACTAGAATTTAGCTTAAATATCTAATTAGCCTCTAAGTTTCATACTTAGTTCTAAACTTGAACCACTTTTCCACAGACCACATCCTCTATATGCTATTTGCAGATCTTTTGCAGACTCTGTGCGGTATCATTTTTCCTCTTGCAATGCAGTATGGCATCATATTAAGTAGGAAGTTGTGGCAGTCACTTGAGGCTATAATAGTAGGAAGTTGCTACAGTTTCTATTATTTGAATTGTATCAAGTCCCAAGAGCATATGGCCCTTCTAATATATATGGATGATGCCCTCAGTAGAATATAACCATTTTTGGATCCGAGATGTCCAGAAATATCATCTGTGTATTTTGGCTAGTGTGAAGTACTGTTGCATTGATTGTGTAAAGACTGCTGATAGTAATTTTTTGCATATGTCTATTGAACCAGATCACTGATAGGTTAGAGGGAAACGATGGAATCTATTCTCCTTTCCATACATGCACAGAATTTCTGTTGGCATTAATGGGAATTTCATTAGAAGTATGGAAAAAAGAATAAAGTTGGTCCTAAATCAGGTATCTTACATTGACTCATTTCATCTCTAAAGACCTGTTATGTGTGCATTGTCATCCAGGTTATTTGTATTTTGTGATGGTCTTTTTTTCTGTTTATGTGATGTTTAGAGATTATGGGCCTAATTCTGTCTGAAACCTAGAAATAGGTGTAACAGACCCCTGAACGAGCATGGAAATACACTGCAAAAACAATGTTAACAACCAGGGCCAGCCCTAGGCAAAAAAGCCACTCGCCGCCCCCCCCACGGCAGGGGAGGGCGCCGAGCCCGGCCGCGGGCCCGCAATCCCCGACCGGCCGGAGCGCTGGGGGAGGGCGCCGAGCCCGCCGCGGCTCCGCTCCCCCCGGCGGCCAGAGCGCTGGGAGCAGGGCGGAGAGCCTGGCTGGGGCTCTCCGATCTCCCCGGCAGCCAGAGCGCCGGGAGCAGGGCGGAGAGCCCGGCCGGGGCTCTCCGCTCTCCCCGGTGGCCAGAGCGCCGGGGGGAGGGCGGAGAGCCCCCAGCAGCCAGAGCACTGGTGGGAGGGCGGCGAGCCCGCTGCGGCTCTCCGCTCTCCCCGACCGGCTGGAGCGCCTCGGGGAGCGCGGCGAGCCCAGTCGCGGCCCCGCTCTTGGGCCGGAGCGCCCCGCCGCGCCGCTCCCCTCCAGGTGCCGCCCCAAGCACATGCTTGGTGGGCTGGTGCCTGGAGCCGGCCCTGTTAACAACTGTTCTTCTGATCAAAGCCCAGATTCACACAATCTGTGCCTTCTTACTAACAGAAGAGGTAACTGACTGAAGACTAATGGCTGTTTCTGCACAAAAGCCATTTCACGGTTAGGAACTGTCTGAGCATAAATATTGTAGTATGCCACGTAATATGCCTCTGCTACTCATATCTTGAATAGCCTGAGGGGTAATCTCTGTGCTCATATTTCTAAGCCATTTTATGTGTGGTTGAGTTTTTTTTCATTTTAAAAAGTCTTAGTCCTTTACAGCGTACATGCTTAGGATCCTACGTTTTAAGGGGATAGATTTTACATAGACAACTCCCTGGCTGGCTCAATTCCCTTCCAGGTGCAGAACTTTGTATTTGGGCTCTTAAAAGTGTACTCCACTGGCAATGAGTCTGTAGCTCACAGCACAATTCATTATTCTGGCATGTTGTAAGCGTGATTTTGTTTGGGACCTTGCTAATCATGGCTGCCCTTGATCTTTGCTGCTTGCTAAAATGTACAGTATATGTATCTTTCTTTTATATTGTTAACAGTATGTTGGGTAGATTTTAATAGAACTTGAGACTTGCAGAATGAAGAAAAACGTATTGGTAGATATTTTTCATTTTGAATTAATCAAAAAATTAGTGTCAAGATTTTATAAAGTTTAAAGATTGTAAAGAAGAATATGAATTACCACTGAAATTTTAATTTATTATGCATTTTCATTCAATCCTACCTTTTCTTTTTTAAATATAATTTGCAGATTTTGACAAATGTTTGAGCTTTTACTGTCAAATTCAGCTTATTTGTTTTAATTGGTTTGATGCACATGTAAATACTGAAGCTGAGCAAAACTTCTGCATTGTTACTTAGACTTTTATTTCTTTTTTCTTAAAATCTATAACCTTTATTACTTTGTCACAACAGATTTTATGGTCCATTTGGTAAAACATTTCCATCTTTATTTTTGCTTCTTCTCAAGTTCAGTTGTTTATCAGTAGTTGGTTGCACAGTAGTGTCCCGTGAAGTAGCCACAGAACTTTTTTTACATAAGAAAATATACTGCCATTGTGTTTTTGGGGTGGAGTTTTCAAAAGCACCAATGTATTGCAGCACAAATTTTATTGATTTTCAGTGAGACTTGTGCATATGAGGGCTGGTCTACACCGAAAATTTATATCAGCATGGTGACGTGTCTCAGGAGTGTGAAACTATGCCGAACTAAACCTCGGTATAGACAGGGCTAGGTTGATAGAAGAATTCTTCCGTCAATCTAGCTACTGCCTCTAGGGCACATGGATTAATTACAGCGATGGGGGAACCTCTCCTGTCACTGTAGTGAGTGTCTACAGTGAAGCGTTATGTGCCACTGTAATAGGGTATGTATAGACAAGCCCTTAGAAAATCCCACCACTGAAGCAATACTCCATGCGTGGACTCAAAATTCTGCTGTTAGAACAAAGGAAAGAACAACATACTAAAAACACTACTAGGAATAGAGTTAAAGAAAGCTCTAGGCTAAACATTTATTCTTAATAGTACATATTAAGAGTGCAGTGACATAATAAAATAGTGTTTATGTTGTAAGTCATTGTGGTTTAAATCCTCAACCCAGCATCCATACTGAATAGCTGGATTTGGCATTGAGTAGAGGGGCTAGTCCATAGGGGAAAGAATTCTCTTTCCTAGTGTGCAGAGTCACTCCACGGATGCTACTTTAGTCCAGTAGTTGAAATAGATCTCTGTAGGCTCAACTTGTCTCCGTCCCCTCCTGCACCCAACAGGAGTGAGCACTGAAGGATCCACACAGTGGTGGGCCACCCCTCCCCTGCTTCTGCAAACTAATGCAGAGGGAATTCTTACTGAGTGGGGCTCTGCACTATAGAAGGGCTGCATGCACCCTGCATATCCCCCCCCAAAAAACCCATTTTGGATAACACCTTGTTTGCGAGTCCAGGTGATAGGGGAGATAGTGGAGTTGTCAGCAAGATAGAGAACAGAGGAAATTGAGAGAGATTACTAACAAATTTCATTTTGGACATGTTAAATTTGAGGTGGTTGCAAGACACTCCTGAGGAGATGATATAAAGGCATTTGGAGACGTGAGAGTGGATAGTTGATGGGAGGTCAGGGTTATGGAGATAGATTTGGGAAATGCCAGCATAGAGTTTGTATCTTAAATAGTGAGAGCAGATGAGGTCACCTAAAGAGAGAGTAAAGGAGGGCGAGAGAGGCAGTGTAAGGATAGAACCTTAATGGGTATCAATGGAGTGGAAAAGGGCAAAGGAGATGGAGCAGTCAAATGAGATGATGATGGTTATTGTGGTAGGAGAACCAGAATCCTACAATCTCAGAAGCCTAAAGAGCAGAGCAAGCAGAGGAGAAAGCGATCAACATTATAAATGCAGAAGAATATCCATACAAAACTGAACAAGCATTGAGAGTAGGGGAGAAGATGGCCATGATGGTTTGGAAGTAGAGATAAGGTGTAACTAATGGTAGGTTTCAGAGTAGCAGCCGTGTTAGTCTGTATCCGCAAAAAGAACAGGAGTACTTGTGGCACCTTAGAGACTAACAAATTTATTAGAGCATAAGCTTTCGTGTGCTACAGCCCACTTCTTCGGATGCATATAGAGTGGAATATATATTGAGGAGATATACATACACACATACAGAGAGCATGAACAGGTGGGAGTTGTCTTACCAACTTTGAGAGGCCAATTAAGTAAGAGAAAAAAACTTTTGAAGTGATAATCAAGATAGCCCAGTACAGACAGTTTGATAAGAAGTGTGAGAACTAATGCACAAGTGATTAAATACAATCCAGTTAATACAAGTGATGGGTGTAGCAGATATTTTTTTAGGATTTTCAGTTACTACTTCTATTACCAAGAGCTTACTGAAGTATGCTTGAGTGTCACTTAGAAGAAACTAAGAATGGGCATATCTTTAAGGGCCAGTCACTGACACAAATGTGTGTTAAAGGGTTCTGAGAAAACAGCATCCTTCTCAGCCAGCTGCTCAGTGCCTTATGACTTGGGTTGGGCATATAGTGTTCTTTCCAGGCCACTGGGCTGTGGTTCCTACTCCCCTCAGATTACTTCACCTTTGTATTGTGAGTAACAAAACACCATGCTTAGTAGTCCCCAATGTTCCCAGTTTTGCAACGCTCATCTGTTCCCTAATGGGTGAGCTGTTAATGAAAACAAAAATTCCCAGAAACGTATTGTACTGTGAGAGAAACATGAGTCTATAATTAACATTTTTTCATCTACAAAGTGGTCCAATTGGTCAGTTTGGTCAGGCCATTGTCTTCCTTCATTTTTAAAATAACCACAGAATGACAGGATTAAATTACTGCATTATGTTTACACAGATAGATACATGGGGCTAAATTCTGCACTCAGATAAGAGTGAAGAACTCACATTAGCTTCAGGACTCGTATTAACCTTAGTGGCAGTTGTACAAGTTCATCTAAGAATGTGGCCCAGAGTAAATATCACACAATTCCCACAAATTGTTTATTGAAAAAAACTGATGTGCTTTGAAATTGTTTTATTGTTGAAGGAAATATTTTCTCTGATTTTGATGAAATACCAGTCATTTCCTTTTTTGCTTTAGTTGTCATGGATGATGACGACGATGAGTCCTGTCTCCTTGATCTTATTGGGTAAGTTCTCCTTAAGAAATTCTTAAAAGAAAAATCTATGCAAAAATCATTGTACAAAATTAATCCATATAAAAGATGATTAATTTTCAGTAGTTTCTGAAAGTTGGTGTCATGTGATAGTTTGGAGGCCTGTAAGTGAAATGAACAGATAGTCACAATCAGAGTTTATGCTAATTGGTAGTCCACTGGTTTTTGGCATGACACTGACTGACTTCCCCTCTTGCCCAATGATGGTCCTGTCAGGTCAGTGCTGAGGCACATTAGCAAACAGGGAAATCTGTCCTACACTATTGATGCAAAGGAAATACCTCTTTTTTGGCTAGATAAAGGACTTTAGCCTTCAGGGCTGTCAGTATAGCACCTTCACAAACATTACTTTCTAAATGAAAATATAATTAAAATATATAGACTGTTTCAAAATACAAGCTACCTAAATTATTTTTACAGAAGATAAAATGCATTTGTGTACCAATTTTATAAGAGTTGAATTGCTACCGGTATTATAAAGAATGACAAACAATCAGGAATTTTAAAGGTTATCAACTTTTGTCCATTCAAAGGCATTTTTATTTTAAATCCCTATTTGTGTAAAAAAAAAAACAACAAAAAAAAAACAACCCCACCCCCAAACCAACCAACCAAAACCATAGTCTTCTTACTTTGCATTATTTCTATTCCATTCTATACCACTTTTACATGCAAATTGATGTGTATTCTATATAGGATTGAAAAATTAATAGTTAGGTACAGTTGCAACCAAGAAAAGCTTTATGTGGAATTGAGGTATATTTACTGTAGGCATGGTGAAGTCCTTTTCCCTTGACTGGCCAAAATATCGATATAGTTCTTCAAGAGCAGACATTTATCATAATACACCTCTACCTTGATATAACTCTGTCCTTGGAGCCAAAAAATCTTACCGCGTTATAGGTGAAACCGCGTTATATCGAACTTGCTTTGATCCGCTGGAGTGCGCAGCTCTGCCCCCCCGGAGCACTGTTTTACCGCGTTATATCAGAATTTGTGTTATATGGGGTTGCATTATATTGGGGTAGAGGTGTATGTCCAAAATGTGTAGAACATATTAAATATCCAGTATCTATTACTTTTTTCAGACTCTGAATTTTTTTTTTAAATGTTATGCCAGTCACTGCAATAGGAAAGTTTTCCTGCATGATTCTAGGAGTAGATGAAATCAAGAAGACAAATCTATCCACATATGTCAAGAATAACGAACAGTGAGCTTTATCTTGCATTGCTTATGCACCCAAAACTTCCACTGAAACCAGTGAGAGCCTTGAATGCAAAAGGAATGAAGTATCAGGCCCAATAATCGCTATAATTAGATCAGATTAGTATGTGAATAGCCTACCAAATAACAAATTGTTGGTAGTGTTGCCTAACAGTCGTCATGTACAGTGTTATAATATGAGACTGCTGACTTCAGCCACCAAAGGGAACAGATGTACATCCTGCCTGGAGCATCAGCTTAAGAATTGTCCAAATGGAAACAAAAATGAAAGCGCTCAATAATAAGCCAAGTTACAAGAATTCCAGTCCAAGTCCACAGAATGCTCAGAAGATGAGGTCCTACAAATAGGAGGGTGTTGGGTGTAATGCATTATTTGTTGTAGTGTCCCTTTTTACTGCTTGTATCAGCTATCATTCAGAGCATCTGGCAGGACAGAAAAACTGAAGTTTGTCTCCATTAAATCTTTCAGTTTGGTAAGTGTCTTCTAATCTTTATGGATTTATTTTTAGAAATAATAAAAGTTATAGGATGGTTAGCTAGGATGATGATAAAACATCAAAATTTAAATTTGTCATGATCATAAAAGCTGGTAAGCAGTATTGATAGTAAAGGTCTTGGTTATGTATCAGCAAAACCCCATAAACCCAATGCGTCCATGTATGAATGAGACAGTGAAGCCTTTCCCCTTTATCCTTTTAATTTTCTGTAATCTGTACTGAAAATGAGATTTCTTTTAAAAATAGTGTGTGAAGGTTGTAATGTGTGTGAGTAGAATCTGATCTTAGATGCCTAGATGTTAACTCAGTGTCATGTATATCATGCAGTATGTTTAAAATGTGTATAGTATAACTTCTGTTTGAGCTACAACATAGCTTTTAGAAATGTATCTAGTCTTAATTTAAAGACTTCAGGTGATGGGAAAATCCACCAAGTCCCTAGCAGTGTTGTTCCAATAGTTAATTACCCTCATTGTTAAAATGTACATCTTACTTCTCGCCTGAATTTCCCATTTTCCACTTCCAGTCATTGGAACTCATTATACACCTTTTTCAGCTAGATTACAGAGCCCCATGCTATACTGTATTCATTAATATTAACTTTATACGGGAATTAGGTTTCCAGCTCTCTCCTTTTTTAAAAAAAAAAATTCCCATTTAAATTAAAATAAATATAAAAGGCATTTCATTAGTTAGTGTAACTGGCTAGTAAGCAAAAGCTTACCATCTTATTAGCAGAACAAGTGGCAGGAAACAAATTAGGTCCATTCTAAGATTAGCTCTGTACTTTACAGTTAAAAATCACTATTTAGTCTTATTATTGCAACGGAGTTTGAACTGGAATGTACTTTATGAAGATTTTGAAAAATATTTAGTTTTTCCCCCCTATTTTCAATCTAGTTTAATTAAAAGCCACTGTAGTTATTTATTCTAGCTAATTAGGCTTGATTTAAATAGATATGACAATTAGCTGAGTAGGAATGAATCAGACATCCAATTCCATGAAAATGTTCTCATACTAAACTAAAGCACTATTCTAGAGGCACAGAGTACAACTGGCTGAACCAAAAGGGTTTAGGGCATTTGTATAGTAGCAGCATGATTTTCTTGGTGTTTGTGAGCTCATGCTAGAAACTTATACAGAAACTTGAACTGTCTTTATTTTGTTTTCTGTTTTTCTTTTAGGATGATAAAGAAAGAAGAGGGAAATTTTCAGATTGACCCTGGTGTTTATTGGGGAGATCCATAAAAATGTTTTTCAAAATGTTTTATTAGTACTATTTACAAATAAAGATTATTTCTGTTAAATCAAAGAGTTCATGTAACTTTTTGAATTGAATGTGTACATTAATGGGTGTGTCAAGAAAATAATTATATAATTGCTATATTTAGCAATAACTGCAAAGTAATCCCTGTAACTTAGTCACATATTTGTATGCATACATTAAGAATTTTTACCACCAGATTTGCATTGCTTGATTGTGTATTTTTTAATACATTTGAACTGCAAATATTTAATTCATCTAGCTGCACTTCTTTTTTTAATTGTGTATCAATATTTTGTTCAAGAGTATCTTGAAGGCTCTTAAGCAAAATAAGCTGTCATGGGGAGGGTAACTGGTTAAAAGATAGGAAACAAAGGGTAGGAATAAATGGTCAGTTTTCAGAATGGAGAGAGGTAAATAGTGGTGTCCCCCAGGGGTCTGTAATGGGACCAGTCCTATTCTACATATTCATAAATGATCTGGAAAAAGGGGTAAACAAGTCAGGTAGCAAAATTTGCAGATGATACAAAACTGCTCGAGATAGTTAAGTCCCAGGCAGACTGCGAAGAGCTACAAAAGGATCTCACAAACCTGGGTGACTGGGCAACAAAATGGCAAATGGAATTCAATGTTGACAAATGCAAAGTAATGCACATTGGAAAACATAATCCCAACTATACATATAAAATTAGCTGTTATCACTCAAGAAAGAGATCTCGGAGTCACTGTGGATAATTGTCTGAAAACATCGACTCAATGTGCAGCGGCAGTCAAAAAAGCCAAAAGAATGTTGGGAATCATTAAGAAAGGGATAGATAATAAGGGCTTGTCTATACTTACGCGCTGGTTCGGCGGCTGGCAATCGAACTTCTGGGTTCGATTTATCGCGTCTTATCTGGACGCGATAAATCGAACCCAGAAGTGCTCCCCATCAACTCCGGTAATCCTGCTCGCCGCGAGGAGTACACGGAGTCGATGGGGGAGCCTGCCTGCCGCGTCTGGACCGCGGTAAGTTCGAACTAAGGTATGTCGACTTCAGCTACGTTATTCACGTAGCTGAAGTTGCGTACCTTAGTTCAAACTGGGGGGTTAGTGTAGACCAGGCCTAAGACAGAAAATATCATATTGCCTCTAAATAAATCCCTGGTATCCCCACATCTTAAATGCATGCAGATGTGGCACCCCATCTCAAAAAAGATATATGGGAATTGGAAAAGGTTCAGAAAAGGGCAACAAAAACTGATTAGGGGTATGGAATGGCTTCCATATCAGGAGAGATTAATAAACCTGGGACTTTTCATCTTGGAAAAGAGATGAGTAAGGGGGGATATGATAGATGTCTATAAAATCATGACTGGTGTGGAGAAAGTAAATAAGGAGTGTTATTTACTCCTCATAAAACATGAACTAGGGTTCACCAAATGAAATTAACAGGCAGCAGGTTTAAAACAAACAAAAGGAATTATTTTTTCACACAACACACAGTCAACCTGTGGAACTCCTTGCCAGAGGATGTTGTGAAGGTCAAGACTATAACAGGGTTCAAAAAAGAGCTAGATAAATTCATGGAGGATAGGTCCATCAATGGTTATTATGGGCAGGGATGGTGTCCCTAGCCTCTGTTTGCCAGAAGCTGAGAATGGGCGACAGGGGATGCATCACTTGATGATTACCTGTTCTGTCAATTCCTTCTGGAGCACCTGGCATTTGCCACTGTCGGAAGACAGGATATTGCGTTAGATGGACCTTCGATTTGACCCAGTATGTCCTTTCTTATCAAGTTATCAAAGGAAAAATGCATTTAGTCAGTTATACAGTTGATTTCATTTGGAAAAGATATAACTTTCCCCCTCCCCGAGAAGATAATGTTGTTGTTCTTGAGAAAATTTTCTTTTTTATGAATAGATTGGCAAGAAAACATCTTAAATATTTAGTTTTTATTTATTAATTAAATATGGTAGCTCTTTATCAAGACACTAACTAATTTGCAGGCAATAGAGCTCATTAGAGGAGATTATTCTTATTTTAGTGCTTACATTTCTTGATCTAATACCATTGTTTGTCCATTTAATGCAAAGTCTGTTGTGTTATAGAATATTGGGTATTTATTTTAACACATGGTGTAATAGGTAGTGGCCTATAGAATGGAAGTAAACATGCAAAGTGATATTTAGATTTTTTTTTTTTAGTAATGAATATTAGTAAACACCTGAAATTCTGAAATGTAATGATGAGAATTCCTGTCTTTGAGGAAGCCCCTTTAAAAAAAAAAAAAAAAAGGGTGAAGAATATAAATTTACATATTAACGTGGTTTGCTGAAAACAAGAAAGATCCTCAGCTGATGTAAATTGGCATAGCTCTATTGAAGTCAGTGGAGCTACACTGATTTACATGAACAGAGCATCTGGCTCAAGGTTTTTATTGTTTTTTGTCTTAATTATGCTTTTTTAACAAATGTAAGTACTTAAAAGTGATAACTTTTTTTGTTTCTTTTTAAAGAGATCCACAGGCACTGAATTATTTTCTACATGGACCTAGTAGTAAATCTGTAAGTAGTATTCTACTATACTATTCTAAAATTACATGAACTTTAGTGACTGCTTTACTATTAGTTTAATGTTACTTTACTACATTTGTGCCTTAACAGAGCAATGAAGACTTGACTAATGCAGGGTACTCTGCAGCCAATTCTAATTCAATTTTCGCCAACTCCAATGTAAGTATTTAGAAGAGAGAATATGTATTTATTGTGATTACACGCTTTCATCATGGTTGGTTTGTCCTGTGTACAACTAAATGAAGTAGATGTTAATAGTGTTAATAGCTGACATAAAATAGGCACATCTAGACACTGAAAACTGTGAATGCATGTTTAAAGCACCTGTAACTTCTTTGTAGTCGCAGTTTTTATAGAGGCAAATTGACTGCCCTCATCCACTCCCTTCATTATTTATTTATTTTATTTATTAACATTTATATTGCAGTACAAACATATAGCAAATGACATTATTCCCTACTCCAAACAGCTTATAGTATGAAAGACAAAGGTGGACAGGAGGAAAAGACAAACACGGTGGTTGGATGAAAGTGGGGAAAATGGTTTTAGGGTGTGCACAATTTTCAGCTAGCCAGGAACAATGATCACAATTTGCCACCTGTCTAGCCATTATTAGACAGCAGTTCCCTGTATACATCATGGTAGAGGTGAGTTTTAAGGAGGCACATGAAGGGGAGTAAAGTCGTGGCTTTGTGGATTTCGACTAGGATCTCTTCCTCACATGTCAGAGAGAAAGCAGGAAGGTGCTCATGGGAGAAGTGGGCAACATGTGACATTTCTTTCCTGGGACAGTCATTAGTTGCTCCCTTGGGTCCTGCTGATTAGCAGGAGTGGGGGAGGCAGGATCCTATTTCCTGCATGTCTCAGAAACTGGAGACTTTGGGGGTGCCCATAGGAAACAGGGTATTAAAGGGAGGCAGGAGACGCTGGGGAAGGTGGGTGTTGCTGAGGGCAATGGGATTATTTGGGGGGGGAGGAGTGATCCTTTAGGGGCTTTGGGAGAGGCAGAGAGCCTGCTACAGCCTGACATGTTTGTGAGGGTAGTGGGAGCTGGGACAGAGGGCTTTTGGCTGTAGGTTTGTGAGGCAGTATCCTGCATTCTTTCCTTACTCCCATTTAGAGTAATACGATTTAAGGCCAGGAGTGACCACCAGATCAATCTAGTCGGACCTGTGTATCACAGGCCACCAACACATGCACATTAAGCCCAACAGCTGAAATTAGACCAAAATGTTACAGCCCACAGGAAACTAAGCTATTATAAACCACCAGCAGAGAGTAGGAGGGACTGAGGTGCACCAGTACCAAAGAACCCTTCAGTGGCAGGATATTAAGTGAAATACACCCACATGGACCTGACCATGCACCCGTACCACAGAGGATGGTGAAGAATCCCCAAGGTCAATGTCAGTATGACCTGTGGAAAAATACCTTCCTGACCCCACATAGGGCAACCAGCCCCCGAGTATGTGAGCAAGAACAAGCCAGCCAGCCACCTGAGAGAGAAAATTCTCAGTACCACCCAGAGTCCCATCCAGGGTCCCATCTCCAGCCATGGCCATCTGTGATGCTTCAAAGGAGACAAAAAAGCAAAACAAAAAACCCACAAAAATCCAAACCAACACCAGAATACATTCGAGAAAAAATCCCTTGATGACCCCTACAGGTGACAGCTGATGCATGAGCTTTTAAGAATACTTGACATGAACCAGAAGGCATTCTCAGGGTTGCTGAGCCTGGCCCCCCACCATCACAATCATGTCATACATCCCACGCATAAATTGGTACAGTTTTCTCTTAAAACTAATTAAGTTGTTTGTCCCCACAGCTCCTATTGGGAGGCTGTTCCTGAACCTCACTCCTCTGATGGTTAGAAACAGTCTTCTGATCTCCAGCCTGAATTTGTTCAAAGCCATTTTATACCCATGTCACTGAGCTCTATTTTCAGCCTCTCCTATATTCTCAGCTGCCACCACTGCCTTTTCCTAGGGTGGAGTGCTCCACAATGACCTGACTCCCCACACATGGACAGGGAGTGGCCAGAGCACAATTCCCAGATGGTGGATGGTCCCTTGGGTAACATAGTCAGCTGGCACATGTTAGAGCAGACACCAGGCTGTTCTCATGTGGACAGAGAATCTGGGAGATGTAATCAGGTTTCAGTTAGCCCCCCTTCTGCAGTACCTAATAGAAGGGGCACACTGCAGAGAATCTGGCCCCTAAATTTTAGGTGTTTCTGAAGTGCTGATAAAGTATTTGTGCTAGATTTAATCCTTGTGTTTTCATGCATGTACTGTATATTATAGTTTTACAGGTAAAATTGCAAGGTTTCTGTTACTTTTTTGAAAACCTTTAATAAAATAGCAAAAACTATCCCTCAATATTCCAAAGTGACAGAGATGCTTTCATAAAATAAGCTAGATTCAGTAAAAGGCAGACACAAACGTGAATTGAATAAATAAATTATACTCATGGAGTAGTGTGGCAATCAATGAAAGGGGGACGAAAGCAAACATTGAAGGTAGAGGTCTGAGAGTTTTCCAATATGACAACCATGTCATGCAGCAGTTTTCACAATGTTTATGTGAAACATCCAAAGCCAAAAAGTCCCTACCCTTGAAGGGTGAAGTAGAATTCAGAATCTGAAACTGGCTCTGAATTTCACACCCAGACCTTGCATTTATCATGGGCCAAAAAGGAATTGGGTTTTGGATGACTTTGGAATTTGGCTTTGGGTGGGTTGAGATTCGAATTTTGCACCTTAGCAGTGCTGCCCCAGCTGTCTGTTTTGAGGGCATAAGTGGTACAAGGGCTTTGTGCTGGCCCTATGCACAGGTTGAACTTCACCTTGTATATGTAGCTACAAGGATGTGGTATTATAGAGGGGCTTTGTTCTTTGCAGGGAAAAATTTAATTGGAAACAGTTTGTATCTTACGTTATTTTAAAAATGCAATTTAATTCATTTATTGTTTTTCATTTTAGAACACTGATCCTAAATCCTCCATCAAAGGTGTAAGCAATCAGCTTGGAGAGGGGCCTAGTGATGGACTACAACTGTCAAGTAGCCTTCAGTTTCTTGAAGATGAACTTGAATCTTCTCCCTTACCTGATCTCAGTGAGGATCAGCCTTTTGATATTCTTCAGAAGTCCTTACAGGAGGCCAATATTACTGAACAGACTTTGGCAGAAGAGGCATATCTGGATGCCAGTATAGGTTCTAGCCAACAGTTTGCACAAGCTCAGCTTCATCCTTCTTCATCAGCATCCTTTACTCAGGCTTCTAATGTGTCTAATTACTCAGGTCAGACGCTGCAACCTATAGGAGTTACTCAAGTGGTACAGCAACCAGTTGGAGCATCTTTTGCAAGCAATACAGTTGGTGTGCAACATGGCTTTATGCAACATGTGGGAATTAGTGTTCCCAGCCAGCATTTGTCTAATAGTAGTCAGATTAGTGGTTCGGGACAGATACAGCTAATTGGTTCATTTAGTAATCAACCTTCCATGATGACTATTAACAACCTTGATGGATCTCAGATTATATTGAAAGGCAGTGGACAGCAAGCACCTGCAAACATGAGTAGCGGACTCTTGGTTCATAGACAAACTCCTAATGGTAACTCACTGTTTGGTAACTCAAATTCAAGTCCAGTAGCACAACCTGTAACTGTCCCATTTAACAGCACAAATTTTCAGACATCTTTACCTGTGCATAATATCATTATTCAGAGGGGTCTAGCACCAAATTCTAATAAAGTTCCAATTAATATCCAACCAAAGCCTATTCAGATGGGTCAGCAAACAGCTTACAATGTGAATAACTTGGGAATACAGCAGCATCACGTACAACAAGGGATTCCTTTTGCTTCAGCAAGTTCACCTCAAAATTCAGTAGTTGGTCCTCATATGTCTGTTAATATTGTTAATCAACAAAATACAAGAAAATCAGTTACTCCTCAAACAGTTAGTAATGCTGGCGGTAGTATTGTTATCCATTCTCCTATGGGACAGCCTCATGTATCTCAAAATCAGTTTCTCATACCTACAAGTCTCTCTGTCAATTCTAATTCGGTTCATCATGTCCAGACCATAAATGGACAACTTCTTCAGACTCAACCTTCCCAGTTGGTTTCTAGCCAAGTATCTGCTGAGCATGTTATGCTGAACAGGAACTCTACAAGCATGCTCAGGGCCAACCATTCATATTCAGGACAGATGCTGAATAATCAGAATACAGCTGTTCAGTTAGTTTCTGGTCAGACATTCACAGCTCCTGGAAGTCAAGTTATAGTAAATCATGGAACTTCTCAAATTGTTGGTGGACAGGTGCCATTACAACAGGCATCACCAACAGTGTTGCATTTATCACCCAGTCAAAGTAGTGTTTCTCAAGGTAGATCAGGTTTTACTACAATGTCACCTGGACAGTCAACAGTCTCAAATATGTCAGCATCTAATCGGTTTACTGTTGTAAGTTCTTCTGGCACAGTACATCCCAGCCTGGGGCCACCAGTTCAGTCTGTTGCATCAGGAGGAAATTTTACTGGAGATCAACTTACACAGCAGAATAGAACACAAGTTTCAGTGAGTGTATCACATTGTCTTCCAGTTTCCTCTTCTAAATCTATCAGCACTTTCAGTCGCACATCAGTAGGAGTAACACAGCAACAGTTCACTTTTGCTCAGGTATGAATACCCTTTAAGTACCAACAATACTGCACAAAAGCATTCTAAATCATTTCCTTTTTCTTTGGTGGGGAAGGACGTTAATAGATAATGTCCTTTAATACTGTATTCTCCAAAAATATTCACAAATAATTTATTATGCTTACGGTAATTGTTTTATAAACAAATATTGTTGATCTACTGAAAAAGTATCTAATCCTGCTGCAACCATTTAATCAAAAAACCTCTTCGAATGTTTCTGTAATGTGGATGAATCTATCATTCCCATTAATTCAGATAGTCTTGCTTTTGTTGATTAGTGGTGAAATTTTTTAAAGTGTTCAGCGTGGGCCTATTTCTGCTTCCAGTAAAATCAATAGAAGTTTTACCTTTGATTTCAGTGGGAGCAGAACTATGCCAAGTCAGCACTTTTGAAAATCACACTGTTAGAGTCATAAGGCAAAACTCTGGCATGTGCTAAGTACCTGAAGATCATTTTGACTTCAGTGAGAGTTACGCATGCGAAGGTCCTCTCAGTATTTGGCCCACAGAAATTGGAGATGGAAAAGGGTATATGGTGCTCTAGGCCATTTCTCTGCCAGCACCGGATTATTCCCTGCAGCGTATTTTATTTAGTACTCTGTTCAGTATGGCTTTAAATGTCTCAATCAGTTTGGATTTTCAGTTTTGAAGTTCGGGGCAGAGACACACTCTTCTGTAAACCATTGAAAGAGTTACAAAGAGCTTAATTTTATGGAGCTCTTTGGAGAGAAAAAATTATCATATAATCTGTTGTGAAAGAGAAGCCTTATAAATATGCCTTCTTTAGTAAGTGATCAGTAAAATTAAAATAGTGATATGCTGTGTAACTCTGAATCAGAAACTGCATATGTGTTTTGGGATGGGGGAAACAAGCTGGATTAATTTGTGTTGTTGGGGGCAGTAAGTGAATGACTAGTGTCACTTGATCAACAGTGGGAATTTACACCACTTCTGAAATCAGCTACAGTTATTTTGTATTTTCCTTAAGCATAATAAATTGGCCTAGTTGCCTGTTCTTCTTTGAGGTGTCCTCTGTACTTCCTCACTTGTGGGATGGGAGCTTTGGAAAGTTTTGAAAAGCAGTGTCCATTGGAGTCACAGAAGTGCCCTCTTGTTGGCACTGAAAATTCTGAGTCATAAAAGGGCTGTTTGGCCCCTGGTACCTCAGTTCTTGTCCATGATTAACTCTAGCTTTTTTCTATGCTCGCAGCCATATTTTTAATTTTAATTAATTAGTCAGTGCTCGGTAGTGTACCATTCTCTGGACCAGGATCCTTGTACAGCTTGAGAGACCCTCACAAGTTAAGAATATGCAGATATGACTTCCAGAGGGAAAAAGGGTTACTTAGTTATCTCACAAATGCTGACTTTCCATACTTGGTCTTCTTCCTTGGCGTTGTTCTCTCATGCAACTCTTCAAATTTGTATATTTAGGACAGTGGCATTTATAAAACCTGTACTGAAGGCACTTATTAGGATGGGTAGGGATGGATAGTCTTTTTCTGTTTTATGGGGACATGGTACAATAGTCTTGAAGATTTTCTTCCTTTTCTGCAGAAGGGCCTCCCAGAACTTTTCAGCATTCTAATGCTGCCAGTTCTATTAGCTGATAGGACAAATAAGAGCTAGTAATTACACAGGAAATGTGTTACACATCAGTACTCTTTGTACTTCTGAGGACTGACTGGCACAGTGTTGTATAAGATCTGATTATTTATATGTCAGAACACAAAGTATAGAAGAGAAGGGAGTGTAGGGAAATAGTTAATTTCCAACCAGTCAGCACAACATGGTTATTTTTCATGTTTGGGATTCCAAATTTCATTAAAATACCACACAACAGCTATTAGATGCTTTGCGTGCCCGCTCATCTGAGATTTAAATTTATTAATGTGATTGCATTGAGTTTCTCTCTTAAAATTTCTAGGTGTGGGGGTCATTGTGTTGGTATTGAGGGAAAGTAAAACTAGACTTACTGCTACAGTTAACCTTGCAGATGATGAACTGTTTTAGAAGATTTAGATTTGGAGGGGGAGTTCTTTGAAGGAAAGTGGCCTATACAGAGAAAATATAATTTAATAAGAAATCTCCTCAGAAGAAGTGAGTATGTAGTGAAAGTTTAGTTTTTGTTCTCATTTTGTTTCTTTGATGCCATTCTTACATAATCACAAGGGGGGAAAGAGTTGAGCTCAGTTGTAGGTTTCCTTTTTGCATTGTTATTAGGTCTGTTAAAACTTGCAGTGATTACTAGACTAACCTTTATTTCCCTATGGCATTTTCACAGGCTCAGAAAAAAGTTATGAACCAGTCCTCACCAGTTTCTGCATCAAAGTCACAGGATAGCTTGAGACAACCTCAGCTAACAGGTCT
This sequence comes from Malaclemys terrapin pileata, assembly GCF_027887155.1. Lineage (NCBI taxonomy): Eukaryota > Metazoa > Chordata > Testudines > Emydidae > Malaclemys > Malaclemys terrapin. The sequence goes on along the minus strand of NC_071507.1, from coordinate 40,765,500 downwards.
TCTGAGTAACACGTTGCCAGGTCAGATAAAGTCTTTTCATGATGGTTTTCCCCAATCCTTCTGGCATTTGAAATGGGTTCTCCTTCATTATGTCAGGCGCTGAATGATGATTGGTGACGATAGGGGGTCCTAATGATTATTCTTTTTTTTCCGTTTGAGGAACAACAGTGCTGAGCCCACAGACTTTCTCTTTAGCAATTGGTCATATGGTCTTTTTCCAACAAGAATTGTTAGTAGCCATCTGATTCTATTTGTTGGAATGATAGACAATGAGCAGTCAAGAATCTTTTCCCACAATCCAAATGTGTCATCTGTGTGATGTGTTTAAGCGAAGGAAGTGAGAAATATCAAGTCACTTTCAAACCAAGGTCTTCTGCTGCAGAATTCCAGTTATGTCTTTGAGACTTCCAGCCATCCTCATGTGATAACAACTCTTAACTACTCACCATTTTGTTTTTCCTGGTACAAGATGTTGTGGAATCTAATCAGCAGTTATTGTTTTGCAAAGAGGATGTAAATATAAGTTTTCAGTTAAGGTAGTGATGCACTGAACATGAGAAGATATTATGTGGGCTCTTGAAGTGGCACCATCCTAATTACAATTTTAAAGTTTCTAATATAGACTTAAGTCAACAGGAATGTCTATATTACAATGATTGTACGTGTTCTACACAATGTTTCTGTGCAAAAAGTAACAGTACTATTTGTGTTACATGTGGTGAGTATGTTGGGCTGAGATGATTCCTCTAAATTATACAGCCAGACAATCAGGTGGGAGGCTACCCATCTGAATCTACAACAGTGTGTGACCTGGCCACTCATTCACAACTTTTAATGGTGCTGCAGAGCCTTGAGTTTATAATTTTGGGGAACTATTAGTAAAAAGCTGGATAAACTCCAATTTATCTTTTTTTCAAATCTCTTTCAGGATGATGCTTAAGATATTTGATTTTTTTTCTTATTTTGGATTGATGTGTTTAGAGATTTTAGACTGATTTTCTTTATTTATAAACAAGTTTATAGTTTTCAGCACTGTAGTATCTGAGTACCATTTACTGTATTGATTTCCTTACATGACTGCAGTAGCAATACTCCTATACACACTGTTATGTATCAACATCTATCGATATGTAATTTTCAGATCAGGACTTCAAATATTATGTGGTGGTTTGTTTTAAGAATCATGAGTAATAGACTCTTTTTAATGTGTACTTTTATAGGACAGGATTCTGGAGGTAAAATCATCCAGCAATCTTTAGGAACAACACAGTCACAGCAGGAAAAAGCAGTAGGATCATCTCCTATCCAACAACATGTGCAGGTAGGGAGCATTTTTCAGTTAATCTGTTTTTCTTAATTTTAATGAAGATAAGGAACCAGGAACAGTGTAGAAATACTAATTAATAATTCCCTACATGTTATTCTCATTGATCCCTACCCTAAACACAATCATTAATCTTCCAAAAGTTTGTTTTGGTGGGAGGAAGGAAAGAGGAATGTCTTCCAACCCCTTAGAGATATTCCAGGAGCCTCTTTAAAGTTTTAAAAGCTTTTAAAAATAGAACCTTTTCCTATTTTCTAAATATGAATGAATCAATATAGCAATCTGAAGGCATGTCCGCTAATTCAATACTGTGCGCTCTGCTCTTGATATCTAGTCGATCATCAAAGTGCTCTAAGGCTACACCCCTTAGTTACTCCATTGCATTTTTTATTCTTTATGTAGTGGGACTCAATTGTTAGCATTGTTGTTTACTGCCTATGTGGTAGGTTTCTTTTTGGGGGGCTGTGTAAGATGAGATACATAGTTTTCCCCATTGCTTACTTCATTCATGAGCAAAGCAGGAATCATTTATGGTAGCTCACATTTATGGCAAAGACTTCAAGTAATCTGTTTTCATTGATACAGAAGCTTACAGAAAATAAATGTGAGAGGCAATTGAAAGTATTTTATACTTAATGAGCAGTTTGTGCAAGGAAATTCTATAACTTATTTTTTCTAAAGGAAAAGATAATGCCAATGTAATTGAGTTTTGGTTTGGTCCTAGGTGGATGTTCATACAGTTGGACAAAAGAGGCCTGCTGCTAAACAGCTAACAAAAGGAGCTTTGTAAGTCATTTTTTTTTCTATTGTAGTTTTGTTAGAGACATTTCTACTAACCTCTGCCTCTCTCACTCTGTCAGTTTGTAAACTGTAATATAGCCTTACGGTGTTAGAATAAATGTTAATTATTGATATTAGTCATTTTCTTTTTAGTATTCTACAGCAGTTACAGAAGGACCAGGCACATGCTGTGACACCAGATAAAAGTCAATTCAGATCGTTAAATGATGCAGTCCAGAGACTCCTCTCATATCATGTGTGCCAGGGATCACTGCCAACCAAGGAGGATTTAAGAAAAGGTAATTTATGTTTAAATTTGGTATGATAAAAGTTGTGCTGCTGCTTATTAGAATTTTTAAGCAGTTAAATATTACATGGGGTGCTGAAAAAATTGATTGTGTAAATCAGAAAGACTAAAAAGAAAGGACACTTTTGCGAGTCTGTGCTAGTTATTGGAGAACATTATCTAAATGTATTCTTTGTGTCTTTTTAGTGGACAGTGAATTTGAATCTGTAGCCACGCAGCTTCTGAAAAGGACACAAGCTATGCTAAATAAGTACAGATGTTTGCTCATAGAAGATGCAATGGTAAGATTTATAAGCAAGAAAAAAATTATTTTTGTGAAATGTATGGATCAGTTAATGCAAATTGGAATGGATTATTAAAACAGGTTTAATGGTCCAGAATAGAGTGATCTCAGAGTTGTATTACTTCCCTCTGTATCCACAAATTATTTTGTGGCTACCACTGCGGACGGTGAACGTAAACAAAATGTCTCGCGGCCCGCCAGCAGATTATCCTGATGGGCTGCGTACCGAAGGTTCCCTACCCCGGTCTGAGCGATTGGCTGAACAAGAAGTAGGACTGATTGGACTTGTAGATAGTGTTCCCTCTTAATGTTCCCACGCATGTGCAGAATTAATTTTGTCATGTGCACCAATATGGAGGTGATGTGCGACACATCACCTCCATATTGGTGCACATAAAATTCATGTGGCGGGGCTGGGGCCGAGGGGTTCAGAGTGTCGGAGTGCTTGGGCAGAGGGTTGGGGTGCGGGGGGTGAGAACTCCAGCTGGGGGCGTGGGCTCCGGGGTGGTGCCGGGGATGAGAGATTTGGGGTGCAAGCTGCCCCGGCGCTACGGTGGGGAGAAAGGACTCTCTTTACTATGCACCTGGACTTTATTCATAGCTCTGCCATAGACATTCTGTATAGGTATGTCTACACTGCAGTTAAAAACCCATGGCTGGCCTGTGCCATCTGACTCTGCTGCCAGGCTGTTTCATTGCAGTGTAGACTTCCAGGCTCGAGCTGCTGCCCGATCTCTGGGACCCTCCCATCTTGCAGGGTCCTAGAGAATAGGCTCCAGCCTGATACTGGAAGTCTACATTGCAGTGAAATAGCCATGCAGCCCAAGCCCTGCAAGCCTGAGTCAGCTAGCACAGGCCAGCCACGATTGTCTAATTGCAGTGTAGACATACCCTATGTGACTTTGGACAAGTCACCTAGACCTGATGCAGCAAAGCACTTAAGAATGTGCTAATTTTAACTGTGCGAGTAGTCCCACTGACTTTGCTACTCACATTCTTAAAGTTAAGAAGGTGCATAAATGCTCTCATCTGGCCGTGTCTTCACTAGTAAAAACAAAAAGGTTTTAAATTCGTGTTAAACTAACCCTTGTTAAAATCCTAGTGAAGGCAAGGCAGATGTCGTCTGCATCTTCATAGCAAAATATAGACCACAGTTATAACTTCCCCAGAGAGTAAGAAACATATGAAAACCGGCTTACAATAAAAGTGCAGACACAGGTATAACAGGGTACTATAAAAAGGAAAAACCGTTGTCATTTATGTAAATAATAATGTTGGAATCTATTGTGTGAATATCAGGGCATCCTCATAGTTGCTTCAGGCTTGGTGTGCTTTAAAGTCTTTTTAAAATAGTGTGGGTTTCAGTACAGTCTTTTATGTTATCCTGAGTTTTACGGACACAAATAATTGTAGGTACATTTGACGTAATTTAGGCATCTGACTCTCTGATTAGACTGCTATCTGACTGATATCAAATATACTGAGAAATAATTGTGCATGCAAAAGTGTAGGTGGATATAAAAAAATCTATCCTTTATATTTTGAACCAATATACAGTAATTCAGATTCCATAACATTGGAAAGGAAATGCTATTTGGAACAGTGTGCCATGGTGTTGGATTTAATTGTATGGGATGTAATGTAGCAGGCAATGGGTTAATTCTCTAGTGCTTGGTGATGGGTTTTTCCTGGTTTAATCTCATTGTTAGCAATGGATGCAGCAGAGCTGTCAGCACCAGAGAGTTAACTTAAAAAAAGGGGGTGGGGGGCGGGAAACAGAAGTGTGTTGATAAATGCTACAGCATGGGCTCTTCATGAGTATTTTTTCTAACAGAGAAAGTTATTTCATGCTAGATAATAAACTGCATATGTGAATGTTAAGTAATGTAGCCCTTGAAATACTGTTATTTGTATAATTATATTGATTCACTGTTAAAACAAAGCTTTAACAACTACAAAATAATAATGACTGCATTTTATTCCAGTAGTGCCTGGAGGCCCCAATCAAGACTGGGGACCCCATTGTACTAGGCATTGTACAAACACATAATAAAAGACAGTCCCTGCCCAAAAAAGTTAATACTAGTGGAATACAAAAAGAAAAAAAACCTAAATTTTTATTTAAAATCCATCCTGTCATGCTCCAAAGCTGTGGCGGGATTGTTTTTTTTATATGAACATATGAAGTGATTTCTAGGAATTCTCTTTTGCAGCGGATAAATCCCTCTGCAGAAATGGTCATGATTGACAGGATGTTTAACCAGGAAGAAAGGGCATCTCTGTCCCGGGATAAGCGCCTTGCACTAGTGGATCCAGGTAAGAAATGTTTAACTTCAGCACTGTGAAGAAGAAAACTATTTGCATAATCTTCCAGATGTTAAAAATATTAGGGGCCAAACTGAGCTGTTGATTTTAAGTGCAGTTCCTCTTTCTGCTTCAGAATTAATGGTTTATGGTGAAATCAGACCTTCAGCTTCAAGAATCTAAGTTGGCATGTTTTACATCAAGAAACATTGTAAGGTTAAAGTTGTTCTCAGGAAAAAAATAATGGGTGCACTGGTGGGAAACCATGCAAGAATCCTGTTAGCAACAATCATGTGTTGCTTCTGTGGACAGGACCTTTGAGTCTGCAGCCAGCCAGATACAGTAATACTGAGAGAATGTGAATTCCCTCATTCTCTTAATGAAGTGTTATTTTTGGAGCCCAATGACCACTTAAATTCCAGCATTGACTATACTGCTGATAGACACAACCAGAAATATTCAACAAATGCACTTGTGTAGTATAGGTATATGTTCCTGTTGCATCCTGATGCTCTGTTCATCTTAAAGGACATTCAGAGAATGTAAAATACAAATATTTGGACAATAAAATATTCTATGAAATGATCTTCTTTTAGATATTGTATTCAGACAGTTAGGATGCTTGCAAATGCTTGGTGCATTATTTTGAAAAACCTTACTTAATAGAGTAGGAGATGTTGGGTATGAGTCCTTGTATTGCTGTCAGGTAAAACATATATGATCCCGCCTGCACTTCAGCATGCAGTAATTTGTGGATTTATTATAAAGCTGTTCTCACAGCAAAGACAATTGGGTTTAGATATTTTGTTAATAACTCTTCTAGCGTCTTACTCTGTTATGTATCAAAGGGGTAGCTGTGTTAGTCTGGATCTGTAAAAGCAGCAAAGAGTCCTGTGGCACCTTATAGACTAACAGACGTATTGGAGCATGAGCTTTCATGGGTGAAGTGGGTATTCACCCACGAAAGCTCATGCTCCAATACGTCTGTTAGTCTATAAGGTGCCACAGGACTCTTTGCTGCTTTTACTCTGTTATGTAATATTAAATGTAAGAATAGGGAGGGAGAGAATAGAAAATAAAAATAAAACTCCTCAGCAGAATTGGGCAGATTTGGGGGGGAAATTCAGTTTTTTGCAAATATAGGTGATACCTGTCTGTGGTTTGGTCCCTTGGCCTCCTTACAATGTAAACTTGTGAAGCAAGTGGCTATCAATTTAGCATTTAAAGGAGACCTGCAAAGGAAACAATAACAAAAATTGTTCTTTTTGCTTCTTTACCATCTATAAAGAAGGGCTAAAAGGATTTTTTTAAAAGGCTTTTTCTTATTTTTACCGTAGAAATACAACTGTATCTTTCCCATTTTTGCCAGAGGATTAGTAGGACTAGATACCTGGAGTGGAAGCGTTTTTGCCCTTCAGTTGAAGGAGTAGAGGTCTTCTTTTACAAGTTTGAGTTAAAAGGTTTTCAAATAGAAACAGAGTTTTGAACAATGTGGCTAAAAATCCCTTCTCCAGTCACTTGCCCAGATTTCAGTCTCCTAGCTTTATTAATCCTGCTTATTATTTCCCAACTGCTTAAAGTGTGCTAGGTGCCTCACAGAAAGAATAAGACCGGTTCCCATCTTAAAGCGTTTATAGTCTAAATAGGCAAAACATATGGAGGATAGGGGAAAGGAACATAATGTACAAGCAAATTGTTGTCCTAATATGACTAGTTGTCCAGTCTTCCAAGGAATCCTCCACCAGAAGTAGGGAAATCAGGAAATAATACTGTTTATATATAGCATAAAGGAGAAGCCAAGACAAAATCCCACTGCACAAAACTGTTTTTCTTCCTTTGCAGTAAAAATGTATTTCTCAAGCATGATGCTGTGAAATGTAACATTGATTTAACAAGGAAACAAATGGTACCAAAATGTGTGTTCTTATATTTTTAATATTTTAGCATTAAATTTAGATGATCAGCTCTTGCATGAGCATAAGGGAGATTCACAAGAAGCTTCCCTCTCTTCTCCTTCCCAGAGTAGCTTGTGTAAGGACCAATCACACTAGGGCCCCTGTGATCAGGAACTTCTATTCTCTTCCTCCTCATGATAAACAAATTGCTCAGAAGAGGGCAGAGACAAGGTAGAGCATGGCCCAGACTCCCCTCTGCATTATCCCTCAGAGTAGCTCCACCCCATTTCCTACTCAGGTCTGTGTGTAAAGCACGCAATCTTATCCCTAACTTACCTGTTAGCATACCTTTCGTAAGTGTAAGGTCTTCAGACAAGTTTATCTTCTAATTCATTGTTCATATGTTGATTTAACACTCTCCAGAAATGTAATAAAATTTCACTTTTCAGTATCTTTTGTTCCTGTTGAACATAGTGGGTTTTTATTCTAATTAAAAATTTTAGAAATTTAAGTGTGATTGGTTTTTTGTATTCTTTAAATTCTGATGCCATATACCCGAGCAGCAAAATGTTAGTATGTATTCATGATACAGAAAATGAACTTGTACTCAAACTGCCTATTTTGAATATAATTCTCAGTAGGGTTCAGAAATGCTTGGAAAAATATCAGTAAAATACTTTTTGTCAGAATTTTCCCATTTGTTGAAATAGAAATGTTCTGCCGTATTATGGAGATTTTTGAAAAAAATTCCACCAGAAACCAGGCCTGGAAGCCCTGGGCCTGGGAGTCCCAGGTTCATGGCTCTTCGGCAGCCGGGGTTTTCAGGATCCCTTGCTCTGGGTCATCCTGCCAGGACTTCTAGTAGACCTGAGCAGAGAATGGTAATTCCATTTGGGAGACCATTTCAAATTTTTTGGTTTTCATTCTGAACTGGAATGAAACCAAATTTCAAAATCTAGAAATGCTCCATGAAACAGAATTACTGAGTTTTCTGCCCAGCTCTAGCACTATGATATACAGTGCTTAGCAAATAAAAAGCAGAATCCATAGTCATAATAAGATGAGTGCACATCCCTTGTATGTATTTCCAATACCCGAGAACACACATATCTCAATCCCTGCTGTATTCCCTGGAGTTCTGTTCTTATAACCATCTCCTTTTCATGTTTTACTTTCACTACAAATTAATACGTTTTTAAAAGAATAGTACAGTTACATCTTGGCTACACTGATCACCATTAAACAAGATATTTGTCATAGAAAACAGCACATCTCCCATTTACTCAGAAACTTTCAGTAGGGACAGAAGAGCTTCAGAATCCTGGAATAGCCAATACCTATAAGGCTCACAGCAACGATAGAAAGAGTCAAGGGGAAAGTCTGAGACTATTCCAGACACTCAAACTTCCCATCAGACATAATTTGTCCAGCTTGTATCTGGCTTCATCTGGGAGTACAGTGCACTATACTTAATTTGTCCACTGGTTAATTAGATCAAAATCTGAGGTATTAGGCCCTGATCCAGCAAAATATTTAACCATATGCTTATGATTCCATTAAAGTCATATTCTTAAATGCTGACAGTTGCAGAAGTCACTTTCCTTGAGTGCTGTCAACTTATGAATGGACTGTTTGCTGAGTTGAGCTCTGGGTTGCCACAAATGTTTTTGGGAAAGCCAATAAAGACTTTAGGCTCTGAATAGGTATTGTAGTCCAATAAATGGGCAGTAAATACTAGAGGCATTTTCAAACAAGAGAGGGCAATGTGAGCAAATAACTTCTGTTTATTCATGGGTTTTGATGCTCAGTCACTCAAGAATGCTTGTTCTATTTAGCACTTCTTTACATTTTATGTCTTTGATATTTAATAACTCCAAACTAAAATTTTCTTTTTAATTTTCAGATGGTTATCTGGCTGATTTTTGTTGTTCTTCTAAACAATTTGATGAAACTGCTGATGAAGCACAGTCCAGTGAAAGTGATCATCAGTGTAGTAAAACTTTGACTTCTCGCAGTCAGACTACAAAGATCCAAACCAGAGACCGATCAAAATCCAGCACAGCAGAGTCTACAAATCATGACAAACTTCATTTAGTGCCTAACAACATTATGACACAACTAGAAGGAAAAATTTCTACTAAAAAAATGGAAAGCCTCACTAAAGCTTTAAAGTTTGAGAAGGCTAGCTGTTCTCCTGACAGTCAATACATGGCGGTCTCTGAAGAGAAATTGGCTGGTAAAGATCTTGCCAAGACCAATGAAAATTCTTCAAGTTCTGAAGACCTGTCAAAAACCTTGTCAAGAGCTAATCATGGTACACATAAAATGTCAAGGAATACAGTTGAATCTCACTCAGAGGTAATATGTAATAATAACTCCCTCCAAGACAAAACTCAGAGGAGCTTTCCAAAGAATGAGGTTTCACATCCTGACAACATGAAAGGCTCGGGTGAACCCCAACAGGATTTACTCCTCAGTAAGAGTTTAGAAACTACATTCAAAAACATTTTGGAACTGAAAAAAACTGGGAGACAGCCACAAAGTGAGGCTACTGGTAGTGGCTCTGTAGAATTAGACTTTCCAAACTTTTCACCGATTGCTTCACAAGAAAACTGCCTGGAAAAATTTATTCCAGATCACAGTGAAGGTGTTGTAGAAACGGACTCTATTTTAGAAGCAGCTGTAAATAGTATCTTAGAGTGTTAATAGTTACAGTACCATGGACAAGTTATGTTTCTCTTAGTAGAAGCAAATGTGAATGACACCACAAGTACAGCCTGACATATGTCAAAGGTTAATCTTTCTAAACTAGATTCTGTTCTGTGTTTGAGAGCAATACTCATTGTGATTACAGTGAGATATCCAGTAAAGTTAATCCTTGTTAGAATGCAGTCTGTTGGGGCCTACACATTTCAAGTATTATAATGATAGTGCTTATGGTAATTGTTTAACACTGCAATTTAATGAGATTGCAGTTCACTAGGCCCTAGGTAATAAGGTAATATACTGACAATCACAGTCGTATGAAAAGACCGATTTATTCAAGAAAACTTTAAAAAGACAAATGGAAGCAACAATTTTCTCCCTTCCATAAATCACTAGATTTTAGTTTTTTTCCAGGAAAAGCTCGTGGTTAAATACCCATTGTACCTCTATTCAGAAGTGATTGTCTGTCTAATTTATTAATGAATCCATCTGCTCTAGGATTTTAAGTTGGAAGGATGTCATCGGTACGTTTATAGGGCTTCATATTTTAAGTGATTTTCTGTTGTCACTGAACAGAAAGTAGTACATGAGTATATCTGTAGTGGGTGAATTTAGTCTGTGGAATGATACTGTATAATGTTAGTCACAACGGTATGATGTGAAATAATATATGGTAGACTAAGGAAAGAAGAACAGAAGCCAGTAAGTGGCAAAGTATGCAGGAGGAGGTCATGATAGAGCCATGAGTTTATATATATATATATATATATATATATAAACTCTTGAGGAGAAGGTTTTGCATTTTATAATTGGATATAGTCAACCTAAGTCTTTCTGAAGTGGTATAAATGTTTTTTTTTTTTTTTTTTTTTTAAGACCAAGTGTCAAAAGCACTTTTATTTGAAAACCGTGTTATTAAATTAGTAGTTTATACTTTGAGGGGACATTAGCTGTAATCTGAGAAATGTAAAGGCCAGTGTTGTTGCTTGTTTCTGCTTCTTGCTGTCAGAGAATATTAGTCATCCACTGCAGCAGTCATAACTACCAAAATATGTCCAGACCAAAGTTAATCAGCTATCCCATTGTTAACACATATCTAAACTTGTATAATTATTAATTCACATTTTAGAGCCAAAGGAAACACCTTCGTGTTTGTATTTGGCTGGTGTTGATGTTGACGAGAATAGAAGCTTGTTATTTTATTTATTTATTTTTAATATGTGACATTTTCCCTTTTATGGCCCATGCTACTTTTTTAATAGTTTACTTTGGTCATTAGTGCTGTTGTGCACGTAAGTGTTCTGCCATTACCACGATGAATCTAGCATGTATGTCTGCTCAGGAGGGTAGAGCTGTTGTGGTTTCTAAGGCATGCTCTCTATTTCTCTTTCCTTCTATCTTCCTCCCTGTTGCTCTCAAAAATAAACAGCCATGTTTCAAAATTTGCTGATTGCCATTATCATAATCTAGAGACTTACTGTGACAAACTGTGGTTGTCAGTCAGATTGCCAGAACTGCCAGGAAAGAAAACAAAAGGCCAGGTTTTGCTGTCCTTTACACCAGTGAGTTTGCACCAGTGTAAAAGAGAGCAGAATTTGGCCCTTGGGCTTTTGACAGCACAAAATTATAATGCACCTCATTTTGTTGAGCTGCAGCCCACCATGTGATAACATAAGAAAACCAAATCTAGTCAACCTGAGAAAGATAACAATAGTTAAGATATAATTAAGGTTCAGTTCCCCTTCAATGTGAATGGAAATATAAATATTTTGTACATTATTAATTGCCATTTTAAAAAATTTGTGCCAATTTTAAAGTACAAATTTGTCAAAATCCAACATTCCCAAATGTCATGTAAAACATTTAAAATAATAACATGGTATTGCCAGTTTTAAATTTCTAGCTGGGCATCATTACAGTAGACTCTCAGGCAATTAGCTATTTTCTAGTTAATGAGACTGACAGTATAGTCTTTGCAAATTGCCTTTGAAATTTCATAAAGATAACGATGGCTGTGTATCCTGAGGATAATGTATCTTATAATTCATTCAATTTCAGCCAGTATGAGCACTCTAGAAAGTAAGTTATATCAGCAATGTAAATTAGTTTAATTTTCATCTTATGAGAAAAAGATGCACATTTATGGATCTTGTCACTCTTGGTACCATCTCAAACAGCATATTAGCTTTCAAGCATCTGTACAGCAACTACATAACCTAAATAACAAAATGGTGTGTCCACTATGTAAATTTATTTTCCTGGGCAGTGAATTATAGATAATGACAAATAAAGATTAAGACATGTTTTTTATCATTGTTGATTAGGTCAGACAAAGGTTTGTCCAAACATCTTATGTCAGGAATCCATTGAGCAAAGGCCAGCAAACTTACTGTTGGATCATTAGTGTTCTGTTATTCATTAATTTGAATTCTATTTTAGGAATACTTGTACTTGGTAATGCAGTAAACAAAATAATCTTATATATGAAATGTTGTTTTAATAAAGTGTGAATTGGAATCTGATCCAATGAAATATTTTAACACATGTCTGATTTTAAGCACATGCTAAAATGCTTTGCTGGATCAGTATAATGATTTCCAATATTCTTGAATACTGCCTAAGGTTAAAATAAATTTTAAACTGGCAATTACAAAAAAAAATTTTAACTTTGAAGAGTTTAGCATAATTTATCTCTTAGATTAGGGAGGCCTTACAGACTGACTTCGCTTAAAGAGGATGTGTCACTTATTGTCAATGTGGTATGGACTTTATTTGCTTAAATACCTTCATTTGTATAGTATGTCTCACTTGAAATTGCTTTGTATACATTTTGTAAAAATATTTATAAAATGTTTTGTAAAAAAAGTATAACAAATTGCAGTTTATTTTGTTATGTTGGATAAATACTGTTAAAAGACACGAGTTGGTAAATATATTGTTAATCCATGGATAGGAAATGTTTAGTTGGAGATTACAGATTGAAACAACCATTGCAATACAGCCAAAGATTTGGGAAAAAAGTATATCTGTGATTGTCTTGATTTAACCAAGATGAATAAGTACATTTCCAAAAGGAGGGTTGTTTTCAGTTTCAAGTAATATGGTTGCAGAACAGTCTGACTTACTATACTTTTTTATAAAGCGACTGTATTATGAAATAATATATTTAATAGAACAGCTTTTTCATGCTGTGCATGTAATTTTTTGAAGATATGCTAATAAGCCACGGGTCATGTGGTAGCATAAAAACATTGTTAGTTTTAATCTCTTCTCTCAAAGTGCTCAAGTTGGCTATGCCTTGTTACATTATCACAGAAATCCTGTCTTAAAGTGATAAGGTGGCTGAAAGAAGGAACAATATGGTATTAAGGACTAAATCATCTCTACTGTGCCGGGGTGTGCTATACAGGGGAAAGGGTATAGGTAGCCCTTTCTCCTCCTCCAGTGCATCTTCACATGATAAAGGCATAAACTACCTCCTAGGACTAAGGAATGCAGGAGAGGGGAGTTGTGTGTACTAGTAGCCTTGGAGGGAGCATATCTTGGTGTAGCATGAGTGATGCCATGTCACCTCACTCTGCCCCTGGAGTGCCCACCTCACTCAACCCTTCCCTCACAGCACACAGAAAACATGGTTTTCAGTAACATAATACCTCTTTCCACCTGGGTGGTGTGCCTCCTTGCCACTGTGGTTGGGCCTGGCAGAAGATATAATTGAATCCTAAGGTCCTGATCCAGCAAAATGCTTCGGCTTGGGGCCTGAATAAAGTAAACATTCATAGGAGGGCATAAAGACCAGGGCTTCATCCAGGGAGGGTAGTGAGTATTTTCAAATCACATGAATTGAAAATGTCATAGAATGTTAAGGTGGATATCAAAAGGAAATCAGATGGTAGAAATCTTCTTGATCTATATGATAATCTATTCTAATTTGTGACAACAAGGCAACGAATAAAGCCTAGTTACATGATGCTTTTCACCTGGAGTCATCCTGTAACAAAATGAAGATGGCTTTATGACTTGGTTATATGTTGTTTGCATCCTTTTATAAAATAGTATTGGCTAAGCATTGTGTTCGGCGATAGAATCACCAAGAAAGCTTCCCAGAAACCCAACAACTGTGAGGTATAGGTTACTACACAGCTGTCTTCACTTTAAAGTACCCTTTCACTGTGATCAGGATGGAATTGTGCTCTGTTTTTTCTGCAAGGATGAGAAAACTCTAGTAGACTTAAAAAAAAAAAAAAAAATAGATACCTTAGGATTTTCGATCATGGTGTTTGGCATATAGATTCCAGCTTTGGTTTGGATTCAGAATTTCCAAAAACATTATCATTTTGTATATGTATGAATAAGTTATTTAAGGAAGACATAGGATCACAGCCATTTCTGAATTTCTAAAAAGAAAAGATTGCCAGAATAAACCTGGAGCACAGCAGGAGGCATGTAAGTGAACTTCAAATCCTCACAAAATCTGCCTTTCATCTTCCGAAAATATTTCCTCCTCTTTATAAATTTTGGTGTTTTTCCTTTGGAATGGTTCTCAGTCTTCCTTGCAGTTCTCAAACCGGGCCCTTTGTCAGAAAACAAAGAAACAGTTTTACAGGAAGCCATCAGCAAAATCATAGTAACAGGTTCTGTAGAAGAGCCCAACTTCAGCAACCACAAGGTATAATGTGCAAAAATCAACAGAGTCCAGCCTCTAAATAATATCCTTATATTTCAATTTTCTTTATTATTCTCTGATTTGTGAATCCACTATCATTTTTGTTTTCTTTGGTCCCCAAATTCTTGTGCTACAAACCATCTAGTCTTTATGCAACAAATCCATGCGCTGAATTGAGACTAAAGGACTATGAAATTGCAGCAACAATTGTGCTAGCTAATTGGTTGTAAGGATTGCCACTGCGGATTGCAAACTCCAATTTTCAGTTGGCTCAAAAAACTCTTTGCTGGGCCGGAGAGAAAGTTTTCTTATTAACCTGACTGATCCAATAGTTTTCCTTTAATAATAATAATAATAATAATAATTAATAATTAATAAAACAACTATAAAATTTGAAGGGCACACTCATTGCCTTTTTCTGGAGCTAGTTTTTTTTCGCAATAAAACTTTATGCATCATATGTCAAGTCTTCTCATTTGTTAAGCGTATGTTAAATCTTTCCATTTGGAAAAGAAATCTGCTTATTAGGTTCATATGTGTTGCATAGGTTGATGTAACCCTTTTACTTTTATCCTAACCCTTGTACCCTGGGTGTAGTTTAGGTCAATATCATTACTCTTGCAGATTATTAGCCTGAATTGTGACATTCCTTTTGTGACATTCCACCATTCCTTTTGTAACTCAAATCTTTGTGTGGCTAACAGAAGAGAGTGCACCATTTTTGGGCAGATCCTTAGCTAGTGTAAATTGTCACACCGTATAAGTCCATGGAACTATGACATTTTATATCAGTTGAGGATCAGTTCCTTTAAATTAAGCAAAGTCTGTACTTTGCCATCAGTGAAATCATATGCATATCACAAATCTTTCTGCTTGTGGGGAATGTTGGTTAGTAGTCAAATCAGCATGCCTATTTTTTATTTTAGGCTGGAATGCTGACACAGTGTATGACCCTAGGCAAATTACCATGGCCAGATTTTTGAGAGCTCAGCATCAACCTTTTGAAAATCTGTCTGTTTAGTGCCTATTTGGGAGTGGAGCCCTTTTGAAAATCTGGCAATTAGGCCTTGAGCCAAACTCCACGGAAATCAATTAAAAAAATGTAAATAAAGAGGAGGACTCTGCTGCTTCAGAGGAATGTGTGAAATCAAGTCATTAATATTTGCAAATATCTTTGTCATCCTTGAGTGGGAAATGCTCTGTGAAGATGCTGAGATATTACACCGATGAGCATCATATAAGTACCTACACAGATAGGTGGTAGTATTATTAATTATATGATTTTATTAAAGTTATCGGGGGGTGGCAGAGAATAAATAAAATGGAACAAGAGTAACATGGCTGCTACTCTGAAACCAATAAATAAAATGTGTCTGATATACGCAAGTTATTGATTATATATATTGTCTTCTTTAAACAGTGACAATTTTCAGTAATTACATGATTTTGAAAGCAAAGCAGAAAGTTTGAACTTTGGGCCAAATGTTATCCCAAGATGTAGCACCATATAAAAATGGTCATAACTAGTGACTGAATATAATTAATTTTGGTTGACAAATGGTACGGGGAGAAGAGATGCAGTCAGTTAATGCACTAGCCATTCACCCCGGGCTGAAAGCCTGCGTGGAACACAATTGAAACTGAGTGACAACATTACTGAATGATAAGGTATAATACTTGAGATAGGTGCAAGACTGCAATAGCAGTGTCTTGTAGCTTAGGAATGAAGAGCATAAGCTAAGCTGTAGCCACAATCTTGTGTAGCATCTTACATTGCTTGGCTGCAGGCTCTGATGATTAGTCCCTCCTAATAATCTCTATTATAACACCATTACACAAATTACAAGCCTTTTCGAACATAATTTCACACAGCTCTCAACCTAGTTTCTAAAATTATACTAAGTTTGTTCATGCAACTATTTTTGTGAGCAAACACCTCATTTGCTCAAACAGGTACTGAACTAAGCTGATTTGCAGGCACAGATACCTGTTTTCACACACAAAAATTGCTAGCATTGAAAGTCAGGTTTAGAAAATGTGGCCAAATATGTCATTTCACTGACCTTTTTCATCATTGCAACTTGAGGCAGTATCTAAAACTACATCTGTAGTTAGGTCTTGTGAATAGTATTGCAATGTATTGCCCTGGGCCTGCATTAACGAAGTATTTATTAATATCACAATTTTCTTCTTTAGATCTAGACCACTTTGCTAACAGATGAACACAACTGGGTCACCCCAGTACTAATGCTTGCAAGATATTGAATTTGGATAATTCCGTTTGGTTCTGCTATGGTTCTTAACTTCAGTTGTTTTACAACTTGCTTAATGGGTGATCTGTTAAATTTCCAGGTAAGTTCAGATTTTATGTTACTGTTTATTGTGTGTGACTTATGAAATTTGTGTTTTAAATGGTTGCAACTAAACTGTCTAACTTGTTGCAGTGACAGGCAGAACAAACTAAGTTTGGCTGATAACCCATTGTAGTTCATTGCATGGTCTTAATACACGCATTATTCAGTGTTCCTGTAGCACCATCTGCTGGTAAATAGCAGACAAAATAAAAACATATATGATTAATATCATTAAGAAGGAAGCTTACTTTCAAGGTGAAATTCACCAGAGGAGATGGGTTTGGAAGGCCCCTAGAGCAGCGCAATGGACCTGGCTCGTCTGTGGGTGGGATGTGATGGGTGGTTGTCAAATGAGCACTTAAATGGACTCTGAAACTCCTGTGTACAGGTGAGCTGGGTTTTGTGTTATCCCTACCTGGACAGGTGCTAAGAGGGTCTTTGGGGTGAACTGAAAGGTTCAGGCTTCTGGGAGGAGAATACCAAACAGGGTGGTAATTAGTACTAATTGTGGGGTTGAAGGCTTGTGAATTGGACACTGCAACTTGGACTGAGACCACGAAACTCACCTCTTCTCATAGCCACAAAATTTTATATAAAATGTGCCATGAATGAGAATAGCTTTGTGGCCATCTCCAGTAATTCTGCATTAGATCTGATGTTGATCCTAGAAATGAACAATAATTTTCATTGAACAGGTATTTTTTCCTTCCAGTATTACACAAGATTTCAACCTTCTTCCCCTTACCAAATTTTCAGGCTATCTGAATTCTGTAGGTGTTGTCTGAAAAGTAGATTTGACAATTTAATTTTTATTCCACTTAGCAACTCAGTCTGTGAGTAGACACATATTTGTTCTTTTACTTGTAATAAGGCCAGGTTCAACAAACCCTGGTTTGCGAGAGCTGATTGTAAACGAAAATATCTAATATCTCAATGTTAGATTTAAAATCATAGATATGACTATTAAAAACTGTGGTTAGACATCAAAACCTTAGGGAAATGCGTTCAAAATACTGAACGATATTCTGCAGCAACAGATTCTTCTTTGAGTGATTGCTCATGTGTATTCCACCATAGGTGTGCGTGCTCGCCCTGTGCACCGGTGCCAGAAATTTGCCCCCTAGCAGTACCCGTAGGGGAGCGCCCCAGTGAACCCTGGAGTGGTGCCTCCCATGGTGTGGTATAAGTGGTGCTGCGCACTCCCCCCACCCTCGGTTCCTTCTTGCTGCCAGTGAAGGTGCTTCAGAACTGCTCTGCTCCAGCTTTGCTGTAGCTCATCCCCAAACTGCTTGTTCATTCAGTGTATGGTACTTGTAGTTAGTTAGTTTAGTTAGCTAGAGCGCCCGGGCCGGGGCGTACCCCGTGCCCCGGGTTTTAAGTCGTGTGACACTTGTAGGCGTTCTATGCCACTGAGTGATCCGCACATGGACTGTCTGCGCTGTTTGGCGGAAACCCATCTCAGCGATTTCTGCAAGATTTGCAAGTCATTTAAGCCTCGGACCAAGGGAGAAAGGGACATTAGCTCCAGGCTATTGTGATGGACTTGGCGCTGACCCCGGCTCCAGCCTGTCGCTCCGAGTCGGCACCGGGCACTGCGGTGTTGGTGCGCGGTGACCCTTCATCGACTAGTCGGCACCGCTCCCCATCCTCGGGGCACGCCAAGAAGACTAGAAAGAGGCCACCTTCGCCGCGGTACCGGAGTAAACCCAGGACAGAGGCTAGACCCATGTCGGGCAGTCTTCGACCCCCACCGGCCACTAGGCCTCCGACTCAGCCCATTCGGAACAGGCCTCCCCAGATGTCCGGATGCCCTCCACGTCCGAGCCCCTGCAGGTGGCCTGGGATGTTATGTACATGCCGGTACCAGGAGCACTGCTGATGTCAGCCCCGCTCTCCAGAGGTAAGCCGCTGCTGGGATCTCCGCAGTCGCCCCCAGCTCGGTACCGGTCTCGGTCGAGGGAACATTCCCAATGCCGTTCGCCACCCAACAACCGTTCAGGCAAAGTCCATGTGGATCACCCTCAATGCCCACAAGGCTGTCTGGTTGGGTTCCATCTGACCGAGACTCTCGGCACCGCTCCGTCTCGAGGATTGAACACCAACGGGACTGAGGCAGACGTCGCCAAAGGTCCTCGTCTCGGAGGGGTTATCGTAGCTGGTCACGGCACAGACGTTGACGTCATTCCCATTCAGTGTCCCGCTCCAGGACCCCGACATGGCACCGCCTCCACAGCCCCGAGCATCGATCGCTGGCATCTGACTGTCGCAGGTCTGCCCACTGGAGCTGATCGCAGAGCAGCTGTTACAGACGGTACCAGTCCTCTGCGACGGTATCGCAGTCCCGTGGTTGGCACCTCTCCCGGTCTGGGGACAGCAGCAGGTCATATGTCAGCTCGGCCTCCCTTCGTAGTCATCCATCAATGGGCTAGGCCATCCAGGCCAAACAGCTGGCCCCGTTGGTGCCACAGCAGGTGCAGTGGCACCGGGCCCTGTGGCCGGCCCAATGATACCAGTGGGCATCGTGGTCTCTGATCGCAGCCCCCTGGTGGGGGTTCGCTCGGTGGTCGAAGCCTCAGAAGGACCATTGGCCTCCCCCTCCAGACCTCTGAGGAAGGAGTCAGTGGGACATACATCCTTGGCACCGTGGCCGGAGACCGACCAGGTGGTGGACCCTCCGGTGTCGGTGGACACCCAGAGTACTGTGCTGGCCTCCTCGCCCTCCCTGGATGAGGCGATTACGGCCCCACCTCCCTCCATTCCGCAGGAGGACTTTAGGGCCCACCAAGAACTCTTAAAAAGGGTGGCATCAAGCCTCCACCTCTAGACAGAGGAGATGGAGGAGCCCTCAGACTCCCTGTTTAATGTGCTGTCCTGCTTGGCACCGGGTAGGGTGGCCTTGCCTCCCCATGAAGGGGTGGCAAAAATTTCAAATGCCCTGTGGCAAACACCGACCTCATTGGGCCCCATCTCCAAGAGAGCAGAACGCAAGTGTTTTGTACCCACCAAGGAGCATACACCCACCCTGCTCCTAACTCCCTGGTGGTTGAGTCGGTCAACCACAGGGAATGGCAGGGCCAGCCAGCCCCTACCCCGAAAAATAAAGATTCACAGAGGCTGGACTCTTTTGGAAGGAAAATTTATTCATCCTCGAGCTTCCAGTTACAGGTGGCGAACCACCAGGCTCGCCTGGGCTGGTATGAATTCAATCTGTGGGGCTCCCTGCCCAAGTTCGAGGACTCCCTCCAGGAGCGCGACAGGAAGGAGTTCAAAGCGCTGGTGGAGGATGGCACAGCAGCTGCCAGGGCGACCCTGCAGGCAGCTTCGGATGTGGTGGACTCGGCCGTGCGGTCCATGGCCTCAGCGGTGTCCATGAGAAGGGCATCCTGGCTCCTGCTCTCTGGACTGTCCAGTGAGGCGCAGACCTCCCTGCAGGACCTCCCGTTTGACGGCAAAGCTCTGTTTGCAGAGCAAACGGATACAAAGCTGCAAGGCCTGAAAGACTCCCGCACGACTCTCCAGACTCTGGGTCTTTATGTTCCGGCTCCAGCTAAATGTATGTTCAAGCCGCAGAAGACTCCTATTCAGGCCACCCACCGAAAATATGAGACCACTCATAAGAAGTCACGGGACTATAAGAGGCGCTCACAGAGACAGTCTTGCCCTGCCCCCCAGCCTGTGCCCTCCAAGGGCAAGCAGGCAGGGAAAAGGCAGTTTTGACAGGATGCTTGGGGGTGCCCTGCGAGTTCTCATCAGGGATCCACCCCCAATAAAACTTCCCTTCTCCAATCGGTTGTGTGCTTTCCTCCCGGAGTGGTCGCGGCTGACCTCTGACCGATGGGTCCTCAACACCATCTCCTGGGGCTACACCCTTCAGTTTACTTCCTCCCCGCCCAACCACCCCCCGTTCCTCCTGGGGGACCCCTCGCACAAGGCTCTGCTCGAGCAGGAGGTGGGGCGGCTCCTGGGCCTAGGAGCGGTGGAAGGGGTACCTGGGAAGTTCAAAGGCAAGGGGTACTACTCCTGCTATTTCCTTATCCCGAAGGCCAAAGAGGGGCTCAGGCCCATCTTGGACCTGTGAGGCTTAAACCAGTACATGGTGAAGCTCAAGTTCCGCACGGTCTCCCTGGCCTCCATCATCCCCGCCCTGGGACTGGTACGCCGCCCTTGATCTGCAGGACGCGTACTTCCACACTCATATATTCGAGGGACACAGACGCTTCCTCCATTTCACGGTGGGTCAGGAACAGTACCAATTTACAGTCCTCCCATTTGGCCTGTCCACTGCCCCCAGGGTATTCACAAAGTGTATGTCGGTGGTGGCGGCTCACCTCAGGCACCGGGAGTCCAGATCTTCCCCTATCTGGATGACTGGTTGGTCAAGGGCAGCTCCCAGCTTCAACTAGCGGCACTCCACCTCACTGTGTGGCTGCTCAATGGTTAGTTAGGGAGGAAAGGATGTGCTTGGAAGGGGTTCGGCGCATCTTCCGAGGAAGCAGGGGGCCCTCCATGCGCCGAGTCTACTTGGCAAAGTGATCTCCGTTTTCCAGATGGGCAGACGAGTGGGGTATTTCCCCGGTGGCTGCCCCGATCCAGCTTATCCTGGACTACCTCCTTCACCTTAAAGCCCAGGGCCTGGCGCCCTCATCAATCAAGATGCACCTGTCGGCCATATCGGCCTTCCATCCACCGGTGCAGGGCCACACTGTATTCTCCCATGCTGTGACTGGCCGATTCCTTAAGGGTTTGGTTCATCTCTTCCTGTATGTTAGGCCCCCAGGGTCCTGCAGTGGGACCTAAACTTGGTGTTGGCCCATCTCAAGGGGCCCCCGTTTGAGCCGCTAGCCACGTGCTCCTGGTCACATCTCTCATGGAAGGTGGCCACCTTGGTTGTGATCATGTCAGCTAGGTGGGTCTTGGAGCTTATGGCCCTGACTTCCGAGCCCCTGTACATGGTGTTTCATAAGGGTAAGGTCCAGCTCCGCCCACACCCCTTGTTCCTCCCGAAGGTGGTCTCTGCCTATCACATGGGTTAGGACAT
Organism: Malaclemys terrapin pileata; assembly: GCF_027887155.1. Classification (NCBI taxonomy): domain Eukaryota; kingdom Metazoa; phylum Chordata; order Testudines; family Emydidae; genus Malaclemys; species Malaclemys terrapin. Next base: position 40,743,843 of record NC_071507.1, on the reverse strand, counting down.
TTTTCTGCCAGTCCTTTGCCCCATGCGTGCAGTGAGGAGCATCTCCTCCACACGCTGGATGTGAGACGGGCTCTGGCTTTTTACCTGGAGCGGACTAAGCCATTCAGAAAGTCCTCGCAACTGTTCGTTGCCTCAGCCGAGCGCATGAAAGGTCGGCCGATCGCCACTCAGTGGCTCTCCAACTGGATCACCTCGTGCATTCGTACCTGTTATGACCTGGCGGGAATCCCTCCGCCACCAATTGTGAAGGTGCACTCGACTCGGGCGCAGGCCTCGTCAGCTGCCTTTTTGGCTCATGTCCCCATTCAGGACATCTGTAGGGCTGCCACGTGATTTTCAGTTCACATGTTCACCTCGCACTATGCAATCGTCTCCCAGACTAAGGATGACGCCGGGTTCGGCAGAGCTGTGCTCCATCCCCAAAATTAGTGAACTCCTACCCACCTCCAACAGATATAGCTTGGAATCACCTATTGTGGAATACACAGGAGCAATCACTCAAAGAAGAAAGGACAGTTACCTTTTCCGTAACTGGTGTTCTTCGAGATGTGTTGCTCATGTCTATTCCACATCCTGCCCTCCTTCCCCTCTGTTGGAGTTGTCTGGCAAGAAGGAACTGAGGGTGGGAGGAGAGTGCAGCGCCCCTTATACTGCGCCATAGAGGCGCCACTCTAGGGGTTGCTGGGGCGCTCCCCTATGGGTACTGCTAGGGGAAAAGCTTCCGGCACCGGTGCACTTGGTGAGCATGCACACCTATTGTGGAATAGACATGAACAACACATCTCGAAGAACGCCAGTTACGGAAAGGTAACTGTCTTTTCCTGACATGTTAGAGACTGTGTGATTCCAAATTACTGTCTGTGTGCACAATATATACAAGGGAAATCATTTATTATTTGTGTTAATTTTTAAAACAAGATTATATTTTCCATACTGATAAGAAATATACTCCCTGATAGTGAAAGGCAAATAACCAAGACTATTAAACCTAAGTGATTAGTGTAAGCTTTCCAAAAATGCACTTAAGTTTTGCTTTTGCCTGCTGGGGGGAGTGGCAATCTTTTCACAGCAAATGCAGGGTAAAATATGTTTATTTTCCCAGGGAGTTGTGGTGCTGTTCTTCCCAAGGTACAATTATACTACACTGATTGCTAAAAAAGGCAAGACCTGTTCTTCTTTGAGTGCTTGCTCATGTCGATTCCAAGTAGGTGTGCACAGTCATCGGAAGGCTTTTTCTGTTGGTTCAACTTGGGAGCCCCCTGGAGTCGTGCCTTCATGGCATCATATATAGGTCCCTGCCGCCTCTTCAGTTCCTTCTCTCTTGCCAATGCAAGCAATTCGCTTGTGGATTTTCTCTTTGGACCTGAAACAGTTAACTTAGTATTAGTTAGTGTTTCAAGTAGTTTTATTGTTAGTTAGATAAGTTTTCTGTTGGGGTTTCCCTCCCCCACGTTCTTTCCCTCCCCAGGTGGAGGAGCTGATCTTCCGTCCACCCCAGACACGTTCGAGGTGATTAGGGACCTCATAGCTATGACAGCTCCAGAATCCCCAGCACTGGCTCCAGCACCACAGAGGAGCACCCTGCCTTCCAAGGGCAAACCTGCCATGATGCGGCACCAGTCGCCCTGCCCTCGACACCACTCTCTGGCACCACCCCGTTTGGCACCACCATGGTCACCGAGATCAGAGTCGTCTTTGGACTCAGAGCCAGAGTCATACGTCTTGAAGCTGAGCCGGCACTGCTCTCAGCACCTATCAAGGCAGGAGGAGGGACAGCAGTTCACCATGATGCCCTGGCGCAGGTGTTGGCGCAGTGGCCCTTCTGGACCCCATGGGCTTACCACCAAGTCCAAGGGCCTGGCTCCAGATCTGTCGCTCACCTCCGAAAGGCAGGCTCCCCCGACATCCTCTATGGCCTGGGAACCACCGTGAGTCCCCAACGCTGGTGCCCAGGCCGGCACCGAGGCCATTACCGAGGGGGAACGTTTCCACTAAGGGTAAAACCTTCCGATGACTGTGCACGCAGCGCGCGCATACCTACTTGGAATGGACATAAGCAACACATCTCGAAGAACAATAGTTACAAGAAGGTAGGTAACCGTCTTTTCTTTGGCAAGCCAGATGTTTAAGCCAATAAGTTCAATGAGTATCTTAATATCTCTAGCTGAGACTCAACTTCACCATTTTGTTTCCATGTTGCTATATTCCATCAGACGTAGATTGTTTTTCCTTTCAGAAACCTTATAATTGAGGCATGCATCCATAATCATGAATCACTTCTGAAAATGTTTACTTTTGTGGTTTAGTTCCCCATCTGTAAAATGGGGGTATAATAGTATTATCTTTGTCTTTTTTGACAATTTAGCTTGTAAACTCTCTGACCCAGAGATTTGTTTGTATGTATGTGTGTTTGTGTGTAATATCATGAACAATGGGGTCTTTACCTCATCTGGATCCTGTACATGCTATTATACTACAACTAAACAACCGTATAGGTATCGGTGGTAGTTCTATTGACATTAGTGAAAGCTGAATCAGAGCCGTTCAATGCCTGGAAGTTTAGATTTAATTTCTACCTACTTTTATTCATTGGAATTTCAAATGTTTAGAATAGTCTGACTGTTCATTTCTTTGTAACTTCGTTATCTTATTGTGTATGGGTCACAGTGATTGCAAGAATAATTCATGTTTCACTTAGGTTTTTTATTTTTAGTTTTGCTTTTATTGTAAATCAGTGTTAAGAATTAGTAAGAGGACTAATAGTGCTGCATTAAAATGAAAATAATATGAGCTTGGAACACATCTTTTACCTGTTCATATTATAAACTTAATAACTTGATTATAGTCTTCATGTTACATCAGTTACATCTGATCATTGTTTATTATATGTAGTACATGTGTGTGTATAAAAATGGAATATAGTCTATAAAAATCTCTTCATAGATGTGAGAAATGTTTAGGAACAAATTAAATCTTTTGAGTCCCTGTATGACTATATGGTGGTTGCCCCCAAAAGGAAATAATCAGATAACAAATTTTCCATTTGATGGCACAATTTGCTATTTAGACATTTAAGGCCCAGATCCTGCAAAACACTCACTCAAGTCAATGGGGTTCTGGCCATGTTTGGGAGTTCTCTTGTGACAGGATCCCCCCGGGGTGCTACCTGGAACTGGGGTACCACTGAGCCCCCTGATCCACCAGCCTGTGCTCCCTCTCACACTATACTGCTGTGACAAGCTGCAGAGACCTCCAGCCTGCACTTTCACCAGCATACATACAGGTAGGGACACACCCAGTTGCAGTTACATGCAGGCTCTCTGACTAGCCCCTCTATAGGAAGGCTAGAGTTAAGGCAACTCCCAGGTCCCCAGGCGTCCACCCCCTCTGGAGTATAAACCCCAAATTATACCGTCTTGCGCTGTACAGGGAACTGTACAGCGTAAGCTCATAAAATTTGCCTCCTCCCTCAATGTGGAGAGGAATATGCAACAGCCTTTGCCCCTGAGTTATGATTCCCACACACTTCATTCCAACTCACTGGTTTAGATAATGCGAAAACAAGCTTATTAACTACAAAAGATAGATTTTAAGTGATTATAAGTGATAACAAACAGATCAAAGCAGATTACCTAGCAAAAAAAAAAAACAAAAACGCAAACTAAGCTTGGTATACTTGATAGATTGGATATGAATAGCAGATTTTCACCCTAAGAGATGATACAAGCAGGCTGCAGATTCTTAAGGGGCAAGCTGCACTTGCTTTACAGCTTGGAATCTCCAGGTGTTTCATTCACAGGCTAGAAATCCCTTTAGCCTGGGTCCAGCACTTCCCCCAGTTCAGTCTTTGTTCCTCAGGTGTTTCCAGGAGTCTTCTTATGTGGGGAGTGAAGAACCCCAGATGATGTCACTCCGTGCATTATATAGCTTTTGCATATGGCGACAACCCTTTGTTCTTCTTCGAGTAGTGTCCCTAAGGGTGCTCCATGGTAGGTGTCTGTGTGCCCCTGCACCTCTAATCAGAAATTTTTGGTAGCAGTGTCTTGTTGAGCCCGTGCACGTGCTCTCCCTCCCTCATGGTCTGCCTCGAGGCTATTTAGCACTGCACGGGTGAACCTCCTTCACTTCCATCTCTACCGCCTTTGGCCTCTGACGGAATGAGCAGTCATCCCTTCCTTATCTGTGTCATTAGCATAAGTAGTGTTTGTTTTGTTACCTTTGTTCTCCTTAAAAGTAGTTAGGCCAGTGTTTCTTTATTTTATTTTATTCCTTTGGGTTAAAAAATAAAAGAAAAGAGAGAGAAAGAGAAAGGAAAAGAACTTAAGTTTCCTGCTGTGTCTGGGGGCATTCCTCCCTCCTCCCCCCAGGCGTCTAGTAGACTCATATTTTTTTTTTCAGTTTAAAAAAAAAAAAAAGTAAAGAAGACGTTCTGCTAGAGGCTGACAACCCCCTGCCCAGGGGCATACCTGGCTCTCTCTGCTCCAAGCGGTGCCTCTAGTGCCAGAAGTCAGTTCCTGTAATGGCTAGACACTTTCACTGTCCCTGGGAGAGCCTCACAGAAGTGCTTTACTTGCCACAGTTAACACGGCAGCCTCACAGGAGCTGGGAACTGAAGTTAAAATTCCACCCAATGGAGAAAACACTTCAGTCTGCAGGGGACTCCAGTGGTTGCTGACCCTGGATCATCCCTGAAACCTTCACTCCAAATGGGGTTGAGTCGTGAAGAGGAGAGGAGAAGAAGAAAGAGAGGAAAAAAAAAACAGCCACCAGCAGACTCTCCCCGGAAAGGCTCGTAAAAAGAGCTCCTCCGAGCAACTGGCCAGCCAGAGGGGTTCCCCAGTGCAGCCATCTCAGCACTGATCCCAAAACCTGGGTTCTGAGCAGCTGGCCAGCCAGTGGGGTTCCTCAGAGTGGCCACCTTGGTAGGACGATACCAGCAGCTCTGAAGCAGGCACCTGAGAAGGGACCTGCTGCTGTGAGCGCTGCCATGCTGTGAACTCTGCCCTCCGCACCACCCCCATGGGTTCCTGGAGACACCATGGGCTTCCACAGTCATGTTCTGAGGCAATGGTGCCGCCCCCCAAGGAGAGGGAACAATTACGTTACCATCTCTAAAAGAGCGGCACAGAGAAACCCTTTGGTGCCAGGTGCAACAAAACTCCCATCTAGGAAGTGTTCTGCACCTTCCCAACCATTGATACTGACAGCATACTACAGATGCGCCTCTGTGGTACCACGTGAGCCCATGGCAACACACGTGCTCTGATTCTCTGGAGACCTGTGGTCTCAGTACCCAGGGAGAGACAATTACTGTACCATCTCTAAAATAATGGCACCAACAAACTTTCTGTACTGGGCACAACAAAACTCCCATTTAGGGAGTGCTCTGCCCAACTATTGGTACTGACAATGTACCACAGACACTCCTCTGTGGTACCAAATGAACCCATACTACTGCATGAGCTCTGGTACCCTGGAGACCTGATGATTGGGGAAGATCCACAATCCCCATTACTTGGTACCAGGACCCCGGGATTGAGCACATTCCGGCACCCAGAATTGCTCTTGGCACCGGGCTGTATGCTGCCAATACCCCAGTCAGTGCCACCCTTACCCACTGACAAATCTGACTCTGGCCAGGAGGAGATCATTCCCTGGCCCCTCATCATGGCCCACCATCACACTACAAGGGTCCTCCCCAGTTCCATCAAGCCAACCTACAATCGCGGTACTGGCCCCTGAGGTAAGCCCACCGCCCATGCCCACCTTCCTTTCTCTCTTCCCAAAAGCCATATTGTAACTCTTTCGTGATGTACACACCTATGTCCCGACCATCCCCAGTGTCTCTCAGGGAGAGTCCACCAGATGGTTTGCTACAGCCTGGCTGTCCAGAGCACCTGAGCCAGGGCAGGAGAAAGCTTTTTTTTTTTTTTTTTTTTTTTTTTTAGAACAGGAAAAAAGAACCCGAAGAGAAAGCTACCCCTCCAGCACACTTCTCCTCATCTCTCCCAGATGAGGCTGTGGTGCCCACCCCTCATCACTAGGTGAAGATTTTAAGAACTTTCTGGATCTTACCAAGATGATGGCAGATGAGCTGCAGATTCCCCTACAGGAGGTGGCAGATACACATCACAAGTTGGTGGAAATTCTGCACACCACCTTCTTAACTAGAATTGTCCTCCCAATTAATGAGGCGATTCTAGATCCCACCAAAGTCATCTGACAGACACTAGCCTCCATCGCACCAACCAACAACAGAGTGTAAAAAAACAAAACAAAAAAAAAAACCCAAAACAAAACAACCCTACGTCTCTACCCAAAGAGGCAGACTTTGTTTTCAACATCTGCAACCCAACTCCATCATAGTGGATGTGGTTAATGCATGAAGCAAGCAACATAATGCCAAGTCAACTCCATACGATCAGGCTTGGCAAGATGGCGGATTCATCAACAACATTACTGTTTAGAATAATAAATTACCAAACTGTCATGGCCAAATACAATTTTATTAATTATGGGAAACCTAGTATGTTTCTGGAACATTACTGGTAACACACAAAGAACAGATTCAGACCATTCTTAGAGACGGTCAGTTAATAGCCAGACTGGTCCTAGAGACACCACTGGATGTAGCTGTTACAGCTGCTTGCCCAGTCTCCATGACAGTGGTACTGAGGCAGGTTGTGGGTTTTTTTTTTTTTTTTTTTGTTGGCTCCACCTCTCTAGATTGCCCAAAGAACTACAGACTTCCAGTTTGAAGGGCCAAACTCTTTGCGGAGAAGACAGATTTTCTCTCCACATCCTGAAGGATTCTCAGACCACATTACACTCCTTAGGAATCTACATTGTGGGACAGAAGAGAAGATATACATCTCAACCACACCACAGGTCACAATCTTCTCAATACCCACCATCTCAGTGCTGTTATGAGCCACAGTGTAAGAGGACCTGGGCTCAAAAGAGGGAACAGTCTGCACCCCACTCTGTGACCTCTCCAATTGCCTCTTATAAGCACTTTTGATGAGCTTGTCAAGGGCCTGAACAATGATATCTTACAGCATAAGCTGCCTGTGACAGGTTGGATCACAGAAACCCCCTTGGAGCTGCCAACTGATGTGCCAAGACTACTTCTGCCCCTGCTTTCCTGCCCTGGCAGCTTAGGACTTCAGTGCCCCACCTGGTTTGAGCCAGACCCGCTAGCCTGCTGCAAACCCAAACCCAGGGTCTGAACCACGTTCCCTAATAGCTGTAGACTTAACTGAAAGCAACTTACAGAAGTGTTCCTGTCTTTAACATTCAGATGTCCAACTCCCAATGGGGCCCAAACCCCAAATACATCCGTTTTACCTTGTTGTGGTGGGTGACAACTCACAGGCGTGGTGCCTCCTGCTGGTCGTCCTGGGAATTAGCTCACCAGCCTCTGGAGCGCCCTCTGCAGGCCAGTGTCTTGCCTTGTCGCTGCCCCTGGTGTCCCTCCTGGACCTCGGTGCCCCTTCTCTCAGGGTTCTGCCCCCTGCAGTACCCCACAATCTCGCTGGGTCTCCCCTCCCCAGGGAACCCCCAACCCCCTGTCCCCACCTCACCTCAGTCTTTGGCTACTGCCAGTCACCTAGCCCTCGCTCACTGGGGCGGACTGCAGTATAATTGCCACTCATCACCGGCAAGGAGGGTTTGGACCTGCTGCCTCTGCCTACCCTTGGGCTGCCCCCTCTGCAACCCCTGTACCTTCTTGGCCTTTAGCAAGGCCTGCAGCCTGGGGGGTTTCCAAGCTGGAGCTCCCCAGCTCCTCTGGCCTTTCCCCAGCCCTGCTCCAGTCTAGGTAACCTGCTCAGCTCCCAGCAGCCAGGCCCGTCTCTCTCAACAGCCAGAGAGAGAGACTGTCTCTTGGCTTCTGGCCCCAGCCCTATTATCAGGGCCAGCTGGGCCCTCATTAAGCCAGCCACAGCTGTGGTCAGCTACCCACTCAGCTTCCCCAGCTGTTCTTAATCTCTCTTACCCTGCTGCAGCCCTCTCCTGGGCTGCTTTTACCCTTCCAGGGCCTGAGCGGGGTAATCACCCCGCTACACCTGTATAAAGCTTATACAGGGTAAACTCATAAATTATATGAGAGAGAGATATGCACAGCTGTTTGCTTCCCCCCCCCCCCCGCAGGTATTAATACATACTCTGGGTTAATCAATAAGTAAAAAGTGATTTTATTAAATACAGAAAGTAGGATTTAAGTGGTTCCAAGTAGTAACAGACAGAACAAAGTGAATTACCAAGCAAAATAAAATAGAACATGCAAGTCTGTGTCTAAGAAACTGAATACAGATAAAACCTCACCAGTTCCAGTAAGCTTCCTTTTACAGACTAGTCTCCTGCTAGTCTGGGTCCAGCAATCACTCAGACCCCCTGCAGTTACTGTCTTTTGTTCCAGTTTATTTCAGGTATCCTTGGTGGTGGAGAGGCTACCTCTTTAGCCAGCTGAAGACAAAATGGAGGGGTCTCCCAGGGGTTTAAATGGACTTTCTCTTGTGGGTGGAGACCTCCTCCTCACTCCTATGCAAAGTCCAGCTCCAAGATGGAGTTTTGGAGTCACATGGACAAGCCACATGTCCATGCATGACTCAGTTTTTACAAGCTAAGCCACATTCCTGGGAACGCTCAGATGTGGATTGGCATCTTCAAGTTCATTGTTGGCTTAAGTGGTTTTTGACTGGGCACTTAATTTGCACTTTTCTCAAGAAGCTGACCAAATGCTCTACTAGGCTAGTTAAAATCAAGCCAGTGCACACCCAATATTCATAACTTTGAATACAAAAATGATACATGCATACAATAGGATTAATACATTCAGTAGATCATAACCTTTACATAGATATGTTATATGGCATATGTAGCCTAAAACATATTCCAATTATGTCACATATACATTCATAAGCATATTCCATAAAGCCTCATGGGGGGCATCGTCACACTGCCATCTATACACCTGTCACGACACTCAGAAGTCACCTTACCCTACTTCACAGCAGTTAGGACCAGCTCTAGAGAAAAGAGATTGATTTCTAGCCCTGAACCTACAGGGTGCCTATTTCCATATCTCAGTACAACCATCGTACATGAGATTTCCTACTGCTTACCTTTGGGGCAGGATCATTATCAGTACAGACTGCTCCACACAGAGTATTCTTCGCTCTACTTTGTTTCTGAAAGCAGTTGAAGAAGAGGAGGGAGATAGTTCTGCTTTTCTCCTCTGCCCACTTACACCTCTGTAGTTTTTAATTGACGCAGTGACTTAAACCAAGTTCATCTCTAATATAGTGAATAGCCCAATCAGCTCTTCACATGTTCATTCAAAAGGGAGCTCAGAAACAACCGTTTCTGTGCAAATAAATAGTAGACTTTCATTGTCTGCTGCTAATTATCACCCAAATTTGATTTGCATGCCCTTCAAAGGGTCCCATGTCTTTCCATTTAGTTATTTGTTTCAGCATGAAGGATCTTTAATTCAAACCAAATGTGGTCAGGTTTCCAGCCCCCAAATGGAAAGAATCGTATCGTTCTCTCTATTTCATTCTATATATGTGGTGAGTTGCAGCCTCAGTGGGAAGGTGAATTTGTATCAGTCTGTGAAATGGCTTTGCTTGTTTGGCAATTCTGTACAGGGTTTGGCCAATTGTAAAAGGGCTTAAATAATGGCAGAGTGTGGAACATGTTGGGCAGATATCAGAGGAAGCAGTGAAAATATTTAGGTTACACAGACAGAGAAAAATTCTACTACTATGGAAAATAATTTTTTCCCTTTATCTTGCTCTTTCAGGGTGTTCTATGCAAAATCAGGATCAAACGATGAAATGAGGTGATCCTTTCCCTATAAGATCCTTTCTGTTGCAATCATACAAAATAAAAAGGAAATAAATTCCTTTTTTGCAGATTGCCTGGCAGGTACTCTGTGCTTCTGTGATCGGACCAGCTGTCTCTTAGGCTGTAGAACCATAACAGTTGTGTACTTTTTCCTCTTTAAAATAAATGAAAAGTACCAAATGCAAGAAACAGGCCTGCAATAAAAAGTAATGCAGTAAGTATCATATGCAATGATGACTGACCAAGCAGACAGCAAAGACTAATGTAGGAAGAGGAAACCCTGCAGAGCCCTTCTCTGTGGGTTAAGAGCATCAACAATAATGTTCTCTGCACAAGAGATTCTTTTCAAGATATAAGGCTAAATTTAGCTCTGGTCTCCAGGGGCACCACTACTACGCACTTCAGTCTGAGAAATGCCTGGTCACGCCAAGGCTGAATTTTAACTCTCTGGGTTGCACAGGCGTAACTGATGGCAGATGGTGGTCTTCAGAGTCTAGCTACACTGAAAACACATGCCTGTCCATCCTGTCCTTGTGACCTGGACAGAGAGAAATATATCTATCTATATATATATATTTATATATATATAAATAATGTGGAAATTACATTAAAAACAAACAAACAAACAAAACTGTGCTAAAATGTTATGGTTGCAAAGTCAAGCACTCAAAAGTTAGGAATGCCAGAATTAAGGTTGCGTGTGCAATTTTAATTTGGCCCTCTTGTGTTTATGCATTAGGATACAGTCTTTAATTACATGGTCACATATTTTTTTCCACAGGGCCTCTGCCTCATTCAGGGCACAGGATGAGAGGGACACTACACTATAGCGTCAGAGCATCCAAAGGAATGAGGTGAGGCTACATTACCTAAAAATCCCACAAGCTTTAACACAGCGTCGCTCCTTTTTGACCTGACCCTCTAGTCTAAGTTCAGGTGCCAGGGCCCTGGGGATATTCCAGTTAAAAATAGAAATCGATGGAGGCTGGTATTTTCTTTGATGTAGTCCTCTTTATTTACCAAGGAATGTGCGGAGTCCGGTTCTCCGAATGCAGGAGGAACCGAGAACAAAAGGAGCAAATTCTAGTTTAAAGCTTCTAGCCTCTTTTGCCAACAGACCCAAAAGTGTTCTCTCTAGCTTTCCCAGGGTCAGACTGAGCTCCCAGGCTGCTGTTGTCTGTCTTCCTGCCTCTGGGTCTCTCTCTCTTCTGTGTGTTCGGTCTCCCCCCCACCCCCACCCGCACAGTGGTAACTATATCCAGTGGGGCAGCCCCTCCATCCCCACCCACATGATGCTAATTTCTGGGCAGACTCTATTAGGCCTTGTTTTAGGTGCGCTCCATAACTGTTTCTTACAACTGTTTTATGTGAAGGGTGTTTTCACACCTAATCTCAAAGAGGTTTGTGATCCAAGCAGTCACCACTCAGCACAGCAGCCTAGCAGAGGAGTACCTGCTTGAGGTGAGGGCAAGTGGCTCCACCCATCCACTTCCCCCGCCCACCCAAAAAGAACATTTTGTGTCTCATAGACTCATAGACTTTAAGGTCAGAAGGGACCATTATGATCATCTGGTCTGACCCCCTGCATGCTGCAGGCCATAAAACCATCCCTACCCCTTCCCTGGACTCTGCTGTTGAAGTCCCCAATCCTGTTTTTAGTGACTTCAATCGGCAGAGACCCTCCTGCTAGAGATCCCTGCCCCATGCTGCGGAGGAAGGCGAAAAACCTCCAGAGGCTCAGCCAATCTGCCCTGGAGGAAAATTCCTTCCCGACCCCAAATGTGGCGATCAGTAAGACCCCGAGCATATAGGCAAGAGTCTCCAGCCCGACCCCGTTAGCCATTATACTATTTACCCACCATTGCTTGGCTTTCCTTGACTACTATGGTGTCAGTTCTTGCTCCCCAGTTTCTCCATCAAACCACACCCACCTGCAACCCATCTAGTGGGGGAAGGGAAGCCCATTACACTGCCTTCTCCCAGATACACTGCCTGCACTTCCATAACACTGCTCTACAGCCAAAATGCTTCTGAAATAAATGTAGTCAAACTTTACTAATTCTGGGTCACAGAGAACGAAAATGATGCTTAAAATTGTTGATTGGCTCTAGTTTTCAAGATATGCTATTGGGTCAGTGTATATGAAGGGATCTCAATTTAAACCAGAAATGACTAAAATACATCTTTGACTCGATCGATGAATAAATCTATGACTGAGTTTGGACAGTACTTGATTTTTAGGCAAAACAATGAATGATGCAATCTGAAGCTGGTATTGCGTCATACATAATATGAATTGCATCATGTTATTCCTAGAAGTCATGGATGATGCAATCATAACGAAGCTTACATCACTCTGCTGAACAAATTGCCCTATATCAGCTCTAGAAATCAAACAGTGTCGTGCTCTCTTATTTGTCAGTGTTTGATTTTGCAAAGGGACACATTTCTGTTTAGCCAAAGTGAGCAGAGATGCCTCGTTCTAGTGTGAACAGTGCAGATAACTTCTGCTATGTTTGTGGTGAAGTGACTTTTGCATCACAAAAGCGCAGTATAAACACTATGGTTAAGAAAGCCTATCACCTTTATTATGGCTGCAAAATTGGAGATCAGGACAAGAGGTGGGCCCCACACATATGCTGCGACACTTGTGCAACAAATCTTCGCCAGTGGTAGAACAGGAAAAGGAAATCTATGCTTTTTGCAGTGCCAATGATTTGGAGAGAGCCAACAGATCATACCAGCAATTGTTACTTCTGCATGGTGCCTCCAGTTGGGAAAGGTGTGTCAAAGAAGAAAAAGTGGACTGTGCATTATCCAAACATTCCATCAGCTATACGCCCAGTACCCCAAGGAGAAGGACTGCCAGTTCCTGATGCACCAGAATCATTCTCACTTGAGTCAGACGAGGAAGAGGATGAAACTTCTGGTCCTGAACCATCAATGTCACAGGACCCACATTTTCTCGCATCTTCCTCCTCTGAACCACACCTCATAACACAAGGTGAACTGAATAACCTTGTCAGGGATTTGGAACTACCCAAGAGTAAGGCAGAGCTGTTGGGCTCCAGACTACAGCAGTGGAATCTCCTGGCAGGTGATGTTAGGGTTTCCATGTTCCATGACCCGTCAAAAGGATCTTGTTCCATTCTTCTTCATGGAAGGTGATCTTGTAGCCTGCAACAACATCGATAGTGTGATGGCAGCCCTCAACATCGTTCACGATCCAGATGAGTGGAGACTGTTCATTGATTCATCGAAGACGAGTCTTAAAGCTGTTTTACTGCATAATGGCAATGTTTTGCCATCAATTCCAGTTGGTCATGCAGTCCATATGAAGGAAACCTATGACAACATGAAACAACTTTTGAGCTGCATAAACTATGACCAACATCAGTGGCAGCTTTGTGGCGATTTGAAGGTTGTTGCTCTCTTGCTTGGTCTGCAGAATGGATACACAAAGTACTGTTGTTTTCTCTGCGAATGGGATAGTCATGCAGGAGATTCCCACTACATCAAGAAAGCCACTCCGACAGTCATTGGAGCCTGGGAGGAAAAGTGTTCAGCATCCACCACTTGTTGAATCAAGGAAGATTTTGTTACCACCCTTACACATCAAGCTGGGTCTGATGAAGAACTTTGTCAAGGCCATTGACAAAACAAAAGCTTTCAAGTACCTCCGTGGAAAATTTCCAAGGTTAAGTGAAGCTAAGATAAAGGAAGGTGTCTTTGTTGGTCCTCAGATTCGTGAACTTCTTTGAGATGATGCATTTGACCATGCACTGCGTGGCAAGGAAAAGACGGCATGGAAAACCTTCCAGTTAGTGGCAATAAATTTTCTCGGAAACAACAAGGCGGACAACTACAGGTTGTTGGTGGAAAACCTCCTCAAGGTATACAAAAGCCTTGGTTGCAACATGTCACTAAAGATACATTTTTTGCATTCTCATCTAGATTTTTTTCCAACGAACTGCGGAGCAGTGAGCAACGAGCACGGCGAGCGATTTCACCAGGACATTGCAACAATGGAGAAACGCTATCAGGGCAAATGGAGCCCATCAATGCTTGCAGACGATTGCTGGACAGTGACAAGAGATGCTCCATTTAATGAATACAAGAGACAAGCCAAGAAGCGCCGAGTAGACACTGAATAGGACTAAACTGTGTACGGAATAGTTTTTTGCCTTTTGTTTCATAATAAATTTTATTTATATAACCCTTTTGCTGATTTTTAAAGTGTTACATAAACAGGACAGGTGAAATATTATCATGTAAAGCAACCATAAACACATGAAAAGACCTAGATTTGCAATTTATGATTAAAACTCTACTATCTACACAATATACATAGACATAAAATGTAAAAACTTAAATATCTTAGAAACAGTAGCCAATCAGTTGTTTTAATTGTCATATTTGAATTCAGCATATCAAAATACATAATAAATAGCACATTTTATCTCTGAAGCAGACAACTTCTCAAAAATTGTAGACCAGTGTGATGGGGCAGTAATTCCGTGTCTATGGCCATATCTACACTACGAAGTTTTGCTGACACAAGTTACATCAGCATCAAGCTGCTGGGTTAGCACATCGCTTGTGCGCGTGAATACTTGGATCCTTGCGTCGGCGCTGAGCATACTCACTATGAGAACTTGTGTTTGATGCCCAGTGCAGTGCACTGTGGGCAGGTATTCCAGAGTGCAACCTGCTACCATTCAGCGTGTTGTCTTTTGGCTGCTTTTGGCAATGAATGGTGGGGCAGAAACAAGTCATGACACCTTGCTCTCAGTCACTGCTGCAACTTCCCATAATGCTATGTTCTCCAACCTATAATATCTTGATGCTATAATTTTCGCTCCCATATTCAGTTTCCTATGAACCTGTGCAGGACTTGTTGCTGTCCGCCATCTCTGACAGAAGCATAGAGCCAGCACAGCTTTGCACTATTGTCATGAGCATTGCAAGCTTAGGACACGTGATTCTCCAGTATTTGCAGAGACACAAGAAAACTGTGGGAAACATGATTTCCTAGTGGTCAGTTTGCTGTGGGACATAGCCAGAACCAAATCAAGGATGTTTGTGGCATTCAATGGGCATTCAAGGCCCCAGAAATGAGCACTGACTAGTGGGATCGCATTGTAATGCAGGCTCGGGATGATGAGCAGCAGCTGCAGAACTTTCGGATGCGCAAGGCCACGTTCCTGGATCTGTGTGCCAAGCTCCCCACAGCCACCCAATGCAGGGACACCTCTCTTACATTTGTGTGAGTCTATTACTGAAAAGTCAACATCTGTGTCCTGTTAGATTGAGGGATCCATCAGTGTAATGGGAAATAAATTTACACACTTGCCCGAGGTTCCTTCCCCTGCAACAGGCTCACCAGTGCTGGGACTGATGGGACAGCGGTGGAGTCTCAAACAAGTCCTGGCCTGTAGCATAGCTGGGTCTGTGACTTGGTCTCCTTGGAGGTATCCACAGTGGTGTGCAGGGAGGTAGTGGGTTCTCCACCAAGTATGGCACGCAGCTCTTTGTAAAAGCCAGCAGGTCTGTGGCTTGGCATTGCATCAACTTTTGGCCGCCTTGGCCTTCTAATACATGTGACGCAGTTCCTTTGCTTTCACGCGGCACTGCTGCTGGTTGCTGTTGTACCCTTTTTCCTTGCATCTCCTGTGCAATCTGCTTGTAGAGGTCTACATTTCTACAGCTGATCCATGGCTGTGTCTGCATAGCCTCTTCTTGCCACAGGCTCAGCAGATCCAATATCTCCTGACTACTCCAAGCCGGAATGTGCCTGGAGCATGTAGCTGGCAAGGTCAGCTGGGCCATTGTAAACAATAATGGAGAGCTGCTAGGCGTGCTCGCCAAGCTGGACAAATTAGGAAAAGCATTTAAAAAATGCATGGGGCTTAAATGGAAGGGAGGGGGCCTTCCAGTCTCTGTGACCCCTGGGCATTGTGCTTCACAATTGTGACCAGAGTGGTTAGTGATGGGCTTTATGGGACAGCTGCTGGAGGACTGTTAGGGTCGACACAGGTTGACACAGCGTTAAGTGTAGACCTCTGTACATTGACCATGGCCCAACACCGCTTGGGAAGGTGGTATTAGTATTTTGCTGTAATGGGGCACTTACATTGGTGGGAAACAAATGTAAGTGTAGATGCTTGCACAACTATGTCAATACAGGGCAGCTTACATCCACCTAACTTTGCAGTGTAGGCCTCTGTAAAAATGTCTACTCAATGTGCTGGGATGGTCAAAAGAAAAAAAAGTGTACTGACTAGCTTAGAAAAAACTGAAAATGTTACACCATTCTACAAGTTAATGGTATGCCCTCTGTTTGGATAAAGGGTTCAATTCTGGCCACCTTATCTGGAAAACATACAGCAGTCAAGGCGGTACAGAGACAAGCAATGGAAAGGTGTCTGCATGAGGAGAGAGAAAGATTTAGAATTGTTCAGTTTACAGAGGAGTCAAATGAAAAGAGACCTGATTTATAAAATAACAAATGGTATAAAGAAGGCAAACCAGGTACCCTATTTACACTAATACAAGAGAAAGGGGACAACCAATGAAAAAGGACTAATTTAAAATGGATAACTGGAAATACTTTTAATCCAAAAAGCATAACTAATCTGTGGAACTCACTGCTACAAGATATCATGTAGGTCAAGAGCCAAGAAAGGATTAGATAACTGTATGGATCATAGGGTGACCAGATAGCAAGTGTAAAAAATCGGGACAGGGGTTGGGTGTAATAGGTGCCTATATAAGAAAAAGTCCCCGAAATCGGGACTGTCCCTATAAAATCGGGACATCTGGTCACCGTAATGGATCATCAAGCCAGCCACAATTACATATGACAGAACAAAAATATTGCGGTGACTGATGTAGATTACAAAAATAGTTCCAAAATATACCACTAGATGGAGAAACTATCTTATGTTTGAGCAAGATGCATATTTCAAGACCCCCTGTTCCTAGTGCTTATCCTCTTCTGGTTTTACTGTGCAGCAGTCCTACTGCCCCTTCTAAAATTTAGATGGCAATCAGTAAGTCCATTTTACTGTGGAATTTGACAGAAGGATTCTATAGCAGGATGACAGCCCTAATTTTTATCATCTTTATCAAATCCTTTTTGCTTTTTGATGGTTTAGATTTATCAGCAGCCAGTCATTTAAAAAATCTGTATAACATGCAGTGCTGTGAAAACTATACCCAAACCTAATGCAATGCACTGGATAAATCAGTGAGGAGTAGTCTCACTAGTCTGCTCAGTGCTGGGGAGCCATTCTTCTCCTGACTAGTGTTGCAATACAGTATTTCCTCTTCGACTGCAGCCAAGTGCATCAAGAAGAAAAATTGTACATTTTGCCAAACATGCAGCTGACGACACATATATTAATGCAGTCTGGCAAACCAAATTAAACAAACAGGGAATAAGTTTTGGCAGACCTCATTGGAGATTATATTTTGTTATAACACAAACATGAGCAGCTTTTTCTGTATTCCAATTATGGCATCCCTAGGCATCTTTTTATTGAGGAAGCTATTTGCAGGAGGAAAATACAGCAGATAGAACTCCCAAAGCCCAGTAACTACGTTATTTGACAGTAGCTAAAGTAAAGGAATCAGGCAGCAGTGCATGCCTTTTTTCATATAAAATGTGGTCATTTTTAACGGATATATTAAAATAGTCAAGTTAATCTCTAATAAAGCAAAATCACTCCACACTCTCCATGTGCCCACCTTCAAACAGCACTCAGTAACATCAGTTGATGTGTAAATAAATAGTAGACTTCAGTTGTCTGCTGCTAATTATCACCCAAATTTGATTTGCACACACTTCAAAGGGCCCCATATCTTTCCATTTAGTTATTTGTTTCAGTATGATGGATCTTTAATTTAAACCAAACGTGGGTAGGTTTCCAGCCAAAAAATGCAAGGAATGTATTTGCCCAGAACCATGTCACTCTCTCTCTCTTTCATTTTGTATATGTGGTGATTCGTGGCCTCAGTGAGGAGGTGAATTTGTGTCAATCTGCAAATTGGCTGTACTTGTTTGGCAAGTATGTAAAGGTTTGGTCAGTTATAAAAGGGCTTAAATAACTGTGCAGAGTGGAACATTTGTAGAGAGGAATTAGTGTAAGTACTGAGGTTACACAGGCATAGAAAAATCTCATTAGGAAGGACATGTTTTTTCTTCTTTTAGATGTACTTTTTAAAAAGCTCTCTTATAATGAACAGGGACAAAACGATGAAGCAACATGATCTGTTGTCTACAAGACCATTCCTACTGCATTCAGGCTTAATAAAAAAGAATAAATTATTTTTGGAGATCTACTCTCTGTTACTCTGATCTTCCATGTGACCAGCCATAAAGTCTTTTCAACCATAGAACAAAAACAATTGTGTGCTTTTCCCTCTTGAAAATAAATGGAAAGTACAGAATGCAAGAAACAGGTCCACAGTGCCAATAAAACTCATTGTAATAAATATCACATGGAAGTATGATTTACCAAGCAGACAATAAAGACTAATTTAGAAAGAGAAATCCTGCCATGCTATTTCTTGTGGGTAAAAGCAACATCATTTACACTCCTTTTACAAGTGATTTACTTAAAGATTGAACACACCCCCTCTCTTTCTTGTTTCCATGATGTGGGTGGAGAATATTTTATTTTATTCACTCTTTCTCCTTTACATTCACACATGGCCTACATTTTCTTTTCACATGGAGATTGTTGGTGGAAGTTCAGATTTTTTTTTTTTTAGAACACTTTCAAGATATTTCTGTGCTAGAATGTGACATTTCCCAGATTTATGTCTTCTTTATGACTAGAGTAACTGGGCCTCATTTTAGGGAAGTCCAAAAATACCGACAAAACGCCCCCATCAAGATCCTTTGTGGTGCCTTATGCCATCTCTTCACTACAGATTTCTGCCAGCATTGCTATGTTGGTCAGGGATGTGAAGAAGTAAGATTGTAACCATGCCTGTTTGGTGTGGCACTCTATGCCCCGCAAGTGGCACCTAGCCCAGCAGAGATTGATGAGTCTGAGACAGCCATGGCTTTTAGCTCACGCAGAAGAGGTTCATACACTGAGCGCCAAAGGTCCCAGGTTCGATCCCAGTGACCAGGGTCTGTCAGAGTTATGTGATCTCTGACCAACACAGCTCCCTTGGCACAAGCCCCTAGTATTTTTACCAGCACAGCCTTGCAAGTGTCCACACTCTATTTTGAGTCCTGCCAACAAAACCCTGAACTTCTGTTAATAAAGCTAAACCAGCTCCCTGAGCCATGCTAGTCCCATGCCAGCACTATTCCACCGGTATAATGCCTGTGTGGAGCTACATTACTGGTACAAACAGTGCTCCAGCAACAATCCTACAATGCCTCTGTCCCTATGGAGGTGACTCCTCTGGTAAAATTTTTGAACTCTTCTGCCCAGGGACCATAGTGACCCGACGCTTGCCCTCCCTCCACTCCCCCTGCTTTAAAATCTCCTGTGTGTATTGGAGATGCCTCTCTTCCTGTCAGCCAACCTTTGCAAACGTGCAAGTATGGCTCCAGGTAAAGCTGCAGCTAAAACTCCAGCAAAACCTCGTGCTTCTGTCTGGTCCAGGAAAGAAATCCTAGGTTTTTTTGTCCTGTGTGTGTGTGGGGGGGGTGTATATGTGGGGAGGTCGGGGTGGGCAAAGGGGAAGGAGTTGCAGCAGCCCTACCAGAAGACAAAGGAGACCAACAAAGCATCTGGCGTGGCCTCCCCGAGAGCTGCCACCACTGTGCTGAGCTGGATGTCATACTGAAAGAGGACCCCACCACTCAGCCGCAAGTGACAGTTGACTGCTCATCTGTCTGGAGGAAGGCACTCCAGAAAAAGCACAGTGATCATGAGTTCTTTGAGGGGTGGGACATGGGGAGTGCAGGGCCCATGGACAGCTAGGAGCTCTTCAAGACCCAGCCAAACTCAGAGAGAGAACCACTGAGCAAGGGACTCAGGTTGGTGTGTTTACTGCCCCCATTAATGCACATTTTTTTTTAACTTTCTTCAGTGTTCCCAACACTCTACCCCCCTCTTTTCATGCCCCAGTCCTCTTCCTGAAAATGACATCCAGCCGCATGGGGGCAGGGAAAAAAAGAATTGTTTTAAAGTAGCCAGTTTATTTTAAGCATATGCACTGGCATTAATAAGCAAAACAGAAATAGTATTTTAAACAATCAAAAAGCATTCCCAAATACCCAGTGTGGCATTCAAAGGGAAAACATTCGCAGGCAGCAAAAAAATCTATTATGATAAAAACAATACAAACATAACTCAATGCATTCAAAGCTGAAACGCACATAAACCAGTAACTGAGTATTCAAAGGAAATACATCAAAAACACAAAAGAATGCTTACAACAATCTAGTACCTGGGCATTCAGACTACATGGTTCTGTAGTAGTACTGTTGTAAACTTGTTGGAGGAAGGTTTTCTATTCCAAAACACAATGTTTCGGTTTTCAAGTCTAAAAGGTGTCAAGTATCAGGGGGTAGCCGTGTTAGTCTGTATCTACAAAAACAACAAGGAGTCTGGTGGTACCTTAAAGACTAACAGATTTATTTGGGCATGAGCTTTCGTGAGTAAAAACCTCACTTCTTCGGATGCATAGAGTGAAAGTCTAAAAGGTGTTCATTAATGGCGATGACACTGTCTCAAACTGTGCTCTTACGGCCTCTTTCAGCCATATAGTGCCTCAATGTGGTCTGGTAAATGCCCTTGTGTCCAGCTGCTCAAAATCAGCACACAGGCTGTTTGCTTTCTTCCTCCATGCTGCTGGTAACATTTCCCTCTTCGCCTTACAAATATTATGTGAAATATAGCACTAACTATAGGAATAGTTGGCTCCCTGGATCTAGCCTAATCATCAGACATCTCTGCTGAGCCTTAAATCTGCCAAATGCACACTACATAGTCATCCTGCACTTGGTTACAGCTTTCTTTGCTGTTGTCCAGTGCCTGGTGTATGGCGGCAGGAGCTAGGAAGCAAGCGATAAGCTGGGCCCCCAAGATTCGCAATTGGCATTGACACCCCATCAATGCGAATGTACCAGTCCAGGAAAAATGTTTCTGCATGAAGCTTTTCATAAAGTCCTGAATTTTTACCTGACCACCCAAAGTTAATTCCAGGGAAACATCCCTGGTGATCCACCAATGCTTGCATAACCATGGAAAAGTAGCCCTTTGTGTTTAGATACTCAGAAGCAAGAGTGTGGGGGCAGAATCGGGCTATGTGTCCCATCTGTCATCCCACCATAGTTAGAGAAGCCCATTTCAGTTAATCCATCTAGTATTTCCGGCACATTGAATCCATTTATTGGTTCCAGAGCCGCAATCCTGGGCAGCAGGACGTGCTTAATGATCTTGGACACTTGAATGAAGACTGCCCTCGTTTTCAATTTTTCAACACTGAACTGATCGCCTACCAACCAATAGGAATCTGAGGTCGTAAGCTTCCACAGCATGAGCCTCTGTCAAAGCAGCTCTCATTCTGGGGTTCTGTGCAGAGCTCCAGCAATGTGGCCTTCCTCATCTGAAGGATCTGCAGCCACTGCTGGTCATCCCAGATTTGCATCGTGTTCTAATCCCACCATGCAGTGCTCATTTCATGGGCCCAGAACCACTGCTCCACCATATCCAGCTGCTCAGCGAATGCCTGTGGTATCTGGTGACTTTCACTCACTGCCCACATGATCCACTCCTGCTTAGTTTTCTCAGTTTCACTGCTGCATATCTGGCCAGTGGGGTGGTCGTTATAGTTCCACAAATACAAAAGAATCAGCAGGCCTGTTTCTAAAACAAACCAGAAAGCTCAGCTGATCTGGTCAGCATCCTTGCTTCCAATAGCAAGACAGTGGAGAGATTGAAAACTGGCACAAATAAAAACAGATTATAGGATGGGACAGAGAGAACGGTGGTAATAAAAAAACCTGAGGGTATGAAAAAGAGAAGACCGAGGGATGGAACAGAGAGAATTGTGAGACCTTGACCACCAAATCCCCACAAGTCCTCAGAGGACTGCTGCAATCCCACTAGGCACTATAACATTTTTCTGAAGATAGTGCTCAGGCTCTCGGCACAGGGAACATTGGAATACCTGTGTGCTATGCTGCATGTCTTTTGCTGATACCTTCTTGTAGTAACAGGTTGTATCATCGGTGATCCCTCGAGGTTGAGGATGATCTTTCACAGCTATTATTTTTCCTGGGTCCTTTGGTGACTGAGGAGTCCGATCCTTGAGCCACAGGCTTGTTGGCAGATGTTGCAGGTGGTGTTGATAAATTTGCTTGGGAAGCCAAACTTTGACATGATTTTCCACATGTAAAGGGATTGTTGTCCCGTTACTAAAACTCAGTGGGGGTGTTTTGGTTGCTAGCTCTCAGTACCAAAAGAAAGGGGAAGGGTCAATGGGCAATCAGGAGCCTGAGACTGACAGTCCCCAGGAACAATGGGGAGAGGCTAATGCTCCAACTCAGCCTGATTGACAGGGCGGGCTGGCTAATCAGGGAGTCAGGAGGCCAGTGGGGTCCCGTCCTCCATGTGAGCTGGAATTGCCTGGGTCAGACTGAGTGGGGCCAAGCTAGAGAGACAGCAGAGGGCCAAGCTGAGCTGGGGAGCAGAGCCGTGCCAGCCAGAGGGGCCAGAGAAGCAGTCCAGGAAGCAGGTCAGTGCTGGGAGTAGAGTCACAAAAGCAGCCCAGGGAGCAGACCCTGTGTTGGGAGCAGAGCTGCAGCAACCAGAGCCAGAGGGGTCAGAGAAGCAGCCCAGGGAGCTGGAGGCAGAGCAGCAGCAGCAGTGCTGAGGCAGAGTGGAGCGGGAGCTGAGGTAGAGAGGTGGAGCTGGAGCTGGAGCAGGCCAGAGCTGGGTACGGTGAGCAGCTGGGGAGAGAGCGAGGGGGACCCTGGGCAGCAGGCCCTGTGCAGAGAGAGCACCCCGGAGTGAGGACACACTAGACCCCGCCAAGACACCTTGCAGGCCAGACTTGGAGGGGGATTGTAAGCCCGATGTGGGGCAAAAATCAGTACTTGGTTCTGCTAGTGAAGGCAGGGGGCTGGACTCGATGACCTTTCAAGGTCCCTTCCAGTTCTAGGAGATGGGATATCTCCATTAATTTAATTTAAAATAAGTGGTGAGTCTCTTGCGCAGCACTTCTAGTTTCTACCACAATTAAAATCCGAGGTCATCTGGGTTGGAGCTGTAACTGGCCAATGTACGGGTCTCACTGCATTTTATCATGACAGCTTATGTAAGGTATGACCCAACTATTAGGGGAGCAGCTACAGAGAATTCTCCTTTAATCTGAGTAGTAGACGTCTGTCTTTTCTTCTGGGCCAGTGGTTCTGGGTTCTCTCTCAAATGTCAAAGTCTGTGGTTCAGCTGAGCTGACACCTACAATGTCTGTAGTCATGAATTAGTTTATCTCTCTACCTTGTCCAATCTAATCCATGTGTTTCTATAACACTCTCTGACCCAGCAGGAACGCTTTGAGCACTCACTGACAAAAGCAGGATGTGGTTGCGGACCTGACAATGATACTGGGGCAATGAGACAGGATTTGGGAACAGACGGCATCTCAGGATGACAGCAACAGGAAAAAAGCTCCAGAACCCCTGGACCCAGGGATTCATTTATTTAGACTCCTCCTCCATTGTTTGTGTTGGGTAGGAAAGGGAAGACAAGGAATAGGATCTACTTTTCCAGTGAATCTGGTTCCCAAGTAGCAGATTCTAACCTTTCTCCCAGTGTTCTTGTGGCTCTTATTGGACATGGAATTCTAGATTTAAAGAACCAAAAATATGTTAGACAATCTTTTCTTCCTCCAAAATATTGGCAGAAAATGTTTACTGCCCCGAAATCTATTCTAGTGCACTGGGAAGACACAGATGGAGTAGTCCTCCCTGTTTTGCTATACACCTCTACCCCGATATAATGCTGTCCTCAGGAGCCAAAAAATCTTACCGCGTTATAGGTGAAACCGCGTTATATCGAACTTGCTTTGATCCGCCGGAGTGCGCAGCTGCGCCCCCCTGGAGCACTGCTTTACCACGTTATATCCGAATTCATATTATATCGGGTCGCGTTATATCGGGGTAGAGGTGTACTTGGCACTAATTTGCAAAAGGCAGAACTTTCAGAATTTAGGCACCACCTCAAGTACTGTAAATTGGAATAAACTAGAAATCTACTTAATATCCTATGTACCGTATACTGTAATTTGATATCCTGTGCACTTTTCATCAATAATATATACCATGCATTACTTGATGCCTGATCATAATGTTTGCCAAACAGAATACAGTTATGAATAATGCTAAGACTTTGTCTGTACTTCCTTTCACTTGTGGCAGCAAGTAGGGTACGTGTAGCTCAGGGGCAGATGTCTCTTTTGACACGTTTGGCTAAGTACAGTATATAAACAGCTCATGAAAGGCTCTTCAGTTGAATTGTGACTCACCAACTTTGCCCAGCCACCTACCTAGCCACTCCTCATCTTTCAGATTAAGATCATTCTATACCTCAATATTTCTACATTTAAAAATAAATAAAAAAAATCATAGCTGACATGCTTAGAACTTCTGCCAACCCTCTCTCATTCCTCCAACACTTCTCCAGTCCTCTCAGCTGCCCATCAATGAATGCTGGAGTCAGTTATAAAACGTTCATTGCCTTCAGTGGCTGGCCCCCATCCCTGACATAAATTATTTCCACATTAACATTTCAAATACAGTGGACTGTTCTTCCCAGTGCAAAATAATTACTTACCAGTAGATGAAATTTCCCCCCAGTGCAAAGAACAAAATCTCTGTACCCAGCCCTCAAACTACACTCTCCCTAAATGCCTGGGAAATAGATGGGAATTTCAACATGTCCTGAATGTTAATGGATCTGGGCTTGGGTGGACTAGGTGGGGAGTGAATTCCACAGCTCAAGGGCCAGTTCAAGCATCTCTGCTGATCTCAGCTGTAGCAGCATGTTACAGGGAGAGTGGTGTTCTCTCAGGTAACCATTTAGGTTTGTGTAAGTCAATACCAACACCTTGAATTCCAGCCAGAAACGTATTAGCAGCCAGTGCAGATCCCAGGGCCCTGGTGTAAAGTGTTCTTGGCATGAAACTCCATAAGTGAGCAGCCGCATTCTGCGCTAGTTCCAGTTGTTGAGTGATCTCAGTGTATAGTCCTATGTAGAACGCGTTACAGCCATCCAGTCTCAAGGTGACAAAGGCATGGATAACTATGGCAAAGTCCCTGCACTGGAGAGAAAAGACCCCCAACCCTCTCATCAGAAACAGGTGGGGAAAAAACCAATGTTTTTGTCAAAGACTTGGCCCAAAGTGTATTTTATGTCCATGATGTCATTCATCCAAGAACTTTCTGACTCAGAAAGTTCAAATAAGACTTGTAGGGTTTTATGTGTATTAGATTCATATGAGCAGTTTCAGTCCGCACTCTATTGAAGTCAATGAAGTTACACCGGGATAAAATCAGTACAAAGTCAGAATCAGGTCCAACAGCTCTTCTGGTGTGGATAGGGTGGAATATACTAGTATAGTGTAAGTATATGAAATAGTCTTTCAGTTTCTTTTATAGAGACTGTGATTTTTGTCATGACTCATGAAGGTTTATGACATGCATGTCATTTGTCTTCACTTTTCATCCAAGAGAAAAATATCATTGTACCTGTGCTATATAATGGGCTGTGAAAAGAACCCCATTTTTAGAATAGCCATTTAAAATGGATAGCAAATGGGCTATGGATATACAGTCTCTCACTGTAATTATAAAATAATTGTCATTGAATTTAGGGGTGTTCAAGAAACTGAGGTTCTGCTTCACTTAGATTGAAAAATCACTTTGGACCAAATTTTCAGCTGACCCCAGACTACCCTCCAAAAATACACACACATTTATTGCACCCTCAGACTTGGACCTGTTCTTGTGTATGTGCAGATGAATTGGATCACTGAGAGGCCAATTATAAATGCTGAGTATCCACAAGATTTTGAGGGGACCAACATTTTGCATGTACTTTTGTGGTCCTAAGATCATAGACTGTGGCTGAAAATTCGGTCCTATAGTTTATATTTAACATCTCTTCAGATATATTCAGAAAGATTTCCATCATGATGGCCCAGGACTTGGTTCTCTGAGATTCAGACAAGAATACAAAGAAATTCCATATAGGAAAGAATGAGTTTAGGAATATCTGACAAGAAATTGCAACCTTTGTGGAGTTCTAAATTCAGCAACACAAGGTATAGCTTATTACAGTCACTGTGAAAACATAAAGTGAGGACCACAAAATGAAGGCAGTTGGGGAGAGAAGTGTTATGAGTAGGGGAAAGAAAGAAGGATCAGTTTTTGTCTTTGTGATAGATCCCGTTTTATTCCACAGCCCTTTATTTGTCTGACATCCAGCGGAAGGGAGAGCAGCAGAAGGAAGGGATGTTTGTGTTTCTTCTGCACATATGGAGAAAACAGGTAAGGAACACAGCTACTGTTCTGCTGCATGGTGCATACAGCCCAGAAGCTGAGCTAGTTACAGCTCAATGGATACATAAGGTCCTGTTGTGTGCTGTCTTTGGAGGCATCCGGAAGACTGAACTGGAGGGACAGGGTGTCATGGCTGAATCTTAAGCCTGTGACATTCCGGCTATAGGTTAGGATGCACTCCAGCCTTCCCTGTAGGGAAAGGCTTTTCCCTGTAAAAATAATCTGTGATCCATTGCAGTGTATTTTGTGGAGCAGAGGGAATGCTGGCAGAGGAATTTGTCTCCCCTACAAAACCTATGAAAATCACATTTAGCTACAGTAGTTGTTTTAGATTGGGAATTGTCCATCGGCAAAACATTACAGGGATGAGACAGTGGTGCATAAAGTAATCCATCTTTTAGATTTCTTGAGTGGTCCCCCTGTTCTTTCCCAATAGCCCCAGCTGAATCAAATAAGAGAATAGCAGATCCTCATCTCATCAAACTCCCTGGTATTTTCCTCATTAAGACAATTCCCAGTCTAAAACAACTACTGTAGCTAAATGTGATTTTCATAGGTTTTGTAGGGGAGACAAATTCCTCTGCCAGCATTCCCTCTGTTTGAGAGGAAGGGAGGTAGAGACATTGTGTCAGCCATTGACAGAGAATTGTTGTTAGCACACACATACCAGGCTTTTCTGGTTTTGCTAGCAAGGTAGAAGCAAAGGAGCAGTTCTTCTCAGACAATTGACAAATTCATGTGATGTGCTACATTTTACTCCAAACAATAGATACACTGAACTCCCATTGGAGTCAGCGGCTATTACAAATGCCAATTAGCTAGAGAACTGAGCCCTAACTTAGTAAGATGTTTATAAAGAAACATCCAAGCAGCTCAGGTGCTCAATCAATCAGTTTCTCTTATTTAATCCTTTTCTGCTGTCAGTCCTGGCTACAAGGATGTTGCTGCTTTACGCAAATTGGAAAACATCCACCCCCCTCAGAGCCCACAGGCAATCACACAATAAACAGTCCCCGAATTCTAGGTGACCGAGTGTTGTTCTTCCATGTCTACTGTCCCTGTGCATTAATGACTTCCCAGATCTATGTGTGTTCATTGCCAGTAAAGAACTTTTCACCAGGAATATGCATGTCCCAAACTTCCACAGAATTAATTCGTAAGTCTGATTGATGTACAATTGGACAAAGTTAGACGGACAGTGAGTGTTTCATGGATGTGAAATTTTACACCAAATCTGGATGTGGTATACACTTAGTTTATGATCCAGCTGGGCATGCTTGTTAGTTATTGTTGGGGTCAATCAAAGTGTAATTGTAACATAGGGAAAGACAGTCCCAGGGCTACAAAGATTTGTTTCCAACAGCTGCTATTCATTATTCATTAAACTCTACCTTCTGTTTTTGAAATTAATAACCCCTGGCCTTCTAACCAGGCATCAGACTTTGAGAATATAGGTTTAATAATCAAAGATACACTAGTTTCATCTCTAGACAAGTGATAGCACAAGAAATTTTAGCTAGTAGTAGGACTTGGCTGCAGAACTATTATTTCTTCTTATGGAGAACCAGATGTGAGTTAATTAAACCAAAATTTACAGGCACTATATTCTGTATGGAAGTAAACCAACCAGTGAGATATCTATATACGGGTAAACTTCCTAGTCCTCTGTGAATGTGCTTCCACTGGGGCTCCGTGCATTTTTGGAGCAGGGCTGGGGCAAGATAGGGTGGAGCAAAGGACAGTCTAATGTGTATGGCACCCCATGCTCTGAGAGTCCCTAAGTCTCTGACTGCCAGAAGCTGGGACTGGGTGATAGGGGATGGATCACTTGATAAATTGCCCTGTTCTGTTCATTCCCTCTGAAGCATCTGGCTCTGGTCACTGTCGGAAGACAGGATGCTGGGCTAGATGGACCATTGGTCTGACCCAGTATGACTGTTCTTATGTTCTTATTCCCTGGAGGCCAGCTGAGTTTCAGTGTGGAAATCTGTGCAGGATGTAACACAGCTCTGAGTCCCTTCCTTGCCACTACTGAGTAGCTGCAGGAGGATCCAGCCAATGGGCACATGGTTCTAGCAGGCCCGCCTTACATGCTTGGTAATTTCGGTGGGTGCTTCATGTACTTCTGTGATAGGCACTTCTTTTCCCCAACTACATCAGGACTCGGGTTGCCAATTTTGGTTGGACATATTCCTAGAGGTTTCATCATATGACATAATCTTTAATTCCTGGAGTCTCCAGGACACCCTCCTGGACACCTGGAGGGTTGGCAACCCTAATTTCAGGGCACATGTATAGGAAATGGCCATAGCTGAGAATAGCCTGATTGAATAAAATGGCAACTTTGAGTTTGGATGGGAGAGAGAAGGACCAATACCAGATTGTCTTGTCTAGCAGACTATTCCTTATGGTGATCCAAGAATCATGTAGGCAAATACTTGGTTACCAATAGTATTTCAGGGAAGAAATAAGATTAAATAAACAACCAGGATAAAACTTGCTCAGGTGACCTGGTTCCTAAATTTGAGTTGTTACAGAAAAAGTATTTTTGCACATTTTCCTTTTCAATTAAAATATTTCAGGGGGAATATTTTTCAGTGGAAAAAAAGCAGCTGTACACCATATCAAAAGGTGAGAGTTAAGCTATAAACTAATCAAAGTACAAACCCTATGCAATGAATTAATGCCTTAACAAAGCCCTATTAAACATGTGGTATTTTTGGGATAGATACCTGTTCTAGTTCTCACAATCACTCTCTAAGCATCCACAAGACACATTAGAACAATGTCTATTGTCAAACAGGTGAGTTAACTGTGGAAAAGATAACTAAAGATTAGGATTTTGCCTGAATCAAAATCTTGGATGACAGCACTACTGGGATTTTGTATATAGGGCTGTTCATTGTTAAACCAAGAAGGTGCTACAAAAATCACTCTGAATTTAGCAGAGAATAATGTAATTTCTACAACATTTTAAAAACACCCTATAGAATTTAATAGAAAATTATAATCCTGCTATTGAACTCTATATGTTGTTTTAAAAATTGCATAGCAAAGTTATCATTCTCTCTTAAATTTTACAGGATTTTTCCTTAAGATTAATATGGAGTAGCAAGTATCTTAAACTGTTCTTAAGTCCTGCCTAGGGCTCTAGTCCAAAGCCCTGTGACATCAGTGTAAGTCATTCCATTGACTTCAATAGAAATTGGGATAAGACGTTAGCAATCCCTGATAAAATAGGCCTATTTTTCCTAAAGCATCAGTTTCGTATTGCTAGGAAAATGTACCTCTGATGCTAAACTATCTACAAGATATTTGTCTGAGATTGGATTTTTCAGCGCAGGTCATTATTTTGCCTTTTTAAAAAAATTTACATTAACTATGGTATATGATCATAGCATTAACTAAAATGGGTCTTAGGTATATTAACACAGTCATTAATTTAGTCTCAACTTGTATCGATCTTCCATATCCTTTTCTTTTTCCTGTGTAAACTCAACTACCTATTCACATGGGATTCTTTAAATCAGTACTAAATGTTACATTTTTCCAAGCAAACATTGGGATATCCATTGCACATGAACATGTTTCCCCAGCTCTGTTGGCCTTGTTGGGCAGCTTATCTGCTGTTCTCCCTAAGTCCAGCCTTTCATGTTCAGTTACTCTAAAGACACAAGAAAACGAACTATCTACCCAATTTCCTTATAGCTTGGGGGTAAGGTTAAAACATCAAGTAGCTACCGTATGTTTGACATTATACTGCCACAACTGATAAGCAAATATTTTCCTTTTAAATGTACATCTGTAAATGTACATAACAAGCTTTCTCATTGCTGTTCTCTATCCCAGAGAAGACCTAGTCTTGTCAAATATAAAATGTCACCTTGAGTGTTTGTCTTGCTAAATCTGTCCACATTGATTGGTTCTGCCTAGCATGTATTTCAAAGCACAGTGCTATGGAAAGGTCATATATGTTGCCCTTCTCTTCAGTTCCTTACGTAGGGGTGCCCTGTTTGTAATTAAGTAACAATTTCACTTGGGAAAAGAAGAAGGAACGGCACTTCATTCATGCTTCCTTTCTTTCCCTTTTCCTTTCTTTCCTAATTTTACTATTTTAAATGTCACATAATATTTTTAAAGATACTGTAAAGACGAAGAATAGTTAAACACATGTTGCTGCAGAAGCCAATATATTTTGCTTCACTTGAAACACCTTCCATATTGAATATTCATATGTGGCTAAAGTTCTTCATAACAATATCAACACAGAGCTTGTATCAGCTGAATGCAAAGGTTTTGATTGCAAAGCCATCTGGAGTTCTTACTGAAAACACTCCTGAATGCTTAAAGAAACGCAAACCACATTGTACCATAGGTGCTGACTCCAGTGAAATCGAACCATCTTGGGGCAGGTTTGTTGCCTAATTGTTGGAGAAGTTGTGAGAAAATCACTATTTTTATACCTATGAAGTGGCTGAGAATCCTTGACTTTGGGAGAAAATACTATATAGAAAATATTGACGATTACAGCAAAATATCTAAAACTAGAAATGCAATTTTTTATTTAGTACCATGCAGGATGTACCATTTTTCAGAAAACAAGTATAGCCTAATTATGTAGCTGCTCCATGCTGGTACTAGAGTGATGGCTAAATATTGCAAAAAGATCAACACTATTCTCAGCCACAGAATGGTTTGCAAAAATGTGGGCAATTGATTCTGTGGAGAAATTGACAACTCGCCTTCAGGTATTTATGGGAAATATAGTGTTTCGTGATCCCCTTTCTTGGAGTATGAAGGACCTCGGGACTCTGGGAAACCAAGTTTGTTTACCTCTTTTTTTACAGTATGAGTGGTATTTGTTTACAGGCTTTGTCAGGGTTCCCCTCCCCACTCTGAACTTTGGGGTACAGATGTGGGGACCCGCATAAAAGACCCCCTAAGCTTATATTTTACCAGCTTAAGTTCAAATTTCCCCAAGGCACAAATTCCTTTCCTTGTCCTTGGATGGTATTGCTGCCACCACCAAGTGATTTATACAAACATTCAGGGAAGGGTCACTTGGAATCCCCATCCCTCCAAAATATCCCCCCAAATCCCTTCACCCCATTTCCTGGGGAGGCTTGAAAATAATATACCAACCAATTGCATTAGCAATGTGAGCACTGACCAAACCCTTTGTCTTCAGGACACTGAAATCAATCAGGTTCTTAAAAGAAGAACTTTATTTATAAAGAAAAAAATAAAAGAATCACTCCTGCAAAGTCAGGATGGAAGGTACTTTACAGGGTAATACAAAGATTAAAACACAGCGGATTCCTCTCTGGGCTCAGCTTCACAGTTACAAAAACAGGAATAAAACTACCTCTGTAGAATAGGAAAATTCACAAGCGAAAACAAAAGATAACCTAACACATTTCCTTGCCCTACCTACAATTTCTGTGGTTTTAGATGGATTATTCCAGGTATATTTTCAGGAGATATTGTACCTGCTTGGCTTCTCCTTCCATCAAGAGAGGGAACAACAAAAGAGAACAACAAACAACCCCCCCCCCAGATTTGAAAGTATCTTCTTTTCTCATTGGTTCTTCTGGTCAGGTGCCAACTAGGTTATTCGAACTACTTAACCCCTTACAGGTAAGGCAGTTGCTACCCTTCCCTTTATATTCATGACAGGCTTTACTACCTGGATGGAACTGCAGGACTTAATAATGGGATATAAGGACTGATCTAAAGAAGAGCTCTGGGTGGCTTGAAAGCTTGTCTCTCTCACCAACAGAAATTGGTCCAATAAAATATATTACCTTACCCACCTTGTCTTTCCTGTATAACCTGACAGTAGAACAGAGAACATTCTTTTTGGTAGGAACCCTGCATTCTGTATCAGGAATTGAGGGGGTTCTGCTTATAACTATTTGTTCAAAATTGAAACTTCCCTCAGGACTGTGTTTGATTTTGACAACATTTAATTTAGGGGGGGGAAATGAAAAAAAAGGTGTTTTGATAAAACCCCTAATGTTCCATTTCAACACTTTCAGATTTTTTTGTTTCAAAATGACTTTTCATTTTGAAATTTCTTTTATTTTCTATTATAATTTTTTTTATATTATCTAAATTAAAGGTTTCGATTGCCCTGAAATGAAACTTTTTCAGAAATTATATTTTAAAGGAGATTTCAAAACATTTTGATTTCATTCCAATTCGGAACAAAGCAAATGCAAAATTGTGGAATTTCCTGTGAAACAGAAAGTCCAGCTCCTGCACAACTTGTTATAACTCTTTACAACTAATTGTAACTGATTTTTTAAACTACTTTTATCTCAGCCTGATCTGAAATGAATTAACATTGATACCTACCGACATAGTCTGCACATACCACCAATTGCACATTATGACATTATACCCAAGCTGATTCCTCACTGTGAAGAAAGGAGGTTGTCTCCTCCATCTGGGCAGCACAGTATGGGGAGGAGGTGACCAGCCCTCTATGGAGAAAGAAGTGGTTCGGGAGTATTTCGAAAAGCTGGACGAGCACAAGTCCCTGGGGCCGGATGCACTGCATCTGAGGGTGCTAAAGGAGTTGGCGGATGTGATTGCAGAGCCATTGGCCATTATCTTTGAAAACTCATGGCAATCGGGGGAGGTCCCAGATGACTGGAAAAAGGCTAATGTAGTGCCCATCTTTAAAAAAGGGAAGAAGGAGGATCTAGAGAACTATAGGCCAGTCAGCCTCACCTCAGTCCTTGGAAAACTCATGGAGCAGGTCCTCAATTTTGAAGCACTTCGAGGACAGGAAAGTGATCAGGAACAGTCTGCATGGATTCACCAAGGGCAAGTCATGCCTGACTAACCTAATTGCCTTCTATGATGAGATAACTGGCTCTGTGGATGACGGGAAAGTGGACATGTTATTCCTTGACTTTAGCAAAGCTTTTGATACAGTCTCCCACAGTATTCTTGCCAGCAAGTTAAAGAAGTATGGGCTGGATGAATGGACTATCAGATGGATAGAAAGCTGGCTAGATCATCAGGCTCAACAGGTAGTGATCAACAGCTGCATGTCTAGCTGGCAGCCAGTATCAAGCAGAGTGCCCAAAGGGTCGGTCCTGGGGCCGGTTTTGTTCAATATCTTCATTAATGATCTGGAGGATGGCGTGGACTGCACCCTCAGCAAGTTTGCAGATGACAGTAAACTGGGAGGAGTGTTAGATATGCTGGAGGGTAGAGATAGGATACAGAGGGACCTAGATAAATTAGAGGATTGGGCCAAAAGAAATCTGATGAGGTTCAACAAGGACAAGTGCAGAGTCCTGCACTTAGGACGGAAGAATCCCATGCACTGCTACAGACTAGGGACTGAGTGGCTAGGCAGCTGTTCTGAAGAAAAGTACCAAGGGGTTACAGTGGACGAGAAGCAGGATATGAGTCAACAGTGTGCCCTTGTTGCCAAGAAGGCTAACAGCATTTGGGCTGTATAAGTAGGATCATTGCCAGCAGATTGAGGGACGTGATCATTCCCCTCTATTTGACATTGGTGAGGCCTCATCTGGAGAACTGTGTCCAGTTTTGGGCCCCACACTACAAGAAGGATGTGGAAAAATTGGAAAGAGTCCAGCGGAGGGCAACAAAAATGATTAGGGGGCTGGAGCACATGACTTATGAGGAGAGGCTGAGGAAACTGGGATTATTTAGTCTGCAGAAGAGAAGAATGAGGGGGGATTTGATAGCTGCTTTCTACTACCTGAAAGGGGGGTTCCAAAGAGGATAATCTAGACTGTTCTCAGTGATAGCAGATGTCAGAACAAGGAGTAATGGTCTCAAGTTGCAGTGGGGGAGGTTTAGGTTGGAGATTGGGAAAAACTTCTTCACTAGCAGGGTTGTGAAGCACTGGAATGGGTTACCTAGGAAGGTGGTGGAATCTCCTTCCTTAGAGGTTTTTAAGGTCAGGCTTGACAAAGCCCTGGCTGGGATGATTTAGTTGGGGATTGGTCCTGCTTTGAGCAGGGGGTTGGACTAGATGACCTCCTGAGGTCCCTTCCAACCCTGATATTCTATGATTCTATGATCTTCACTTTTATATTCCTTGCCTTATGTTACGTTACAGTAGAAGATGTGCATAAATCCCTTTAGTAAAAGGCCCAGAACTGTAATCCATCTATAATGTATCATCTAGACTACAATTTGTGAAGAGTTTGCTCATATACAGTCCCCAGAATGTTGTATCATTTAGAGAAAGGCTTTTCAATAATTGCTTTATAAAGATGCCTGGACAAAAGGTAAGGAATGTTGCACAAAACAAACACTGAGTCAGACAATGCCGTTCCATCCTGATCTGTGCACAGAGGAAACCATCTGCACATGGCTCATATTTTGCTGGAAATCCCCACAATAGGGGAGAGAATGGAGGAGGAGGAGGAAAAGAAACCATGTGCCACTCCAGCAGGAGAGAGATGTTCTCCTGCCTGATTGTGGAGCAGCTCTTTGGCCTGTGGAGTGAAATACAGGTCAACCCAGCACTTACAGATCTTGGGCTATGCATATGGGACAGGATTTGGTCCATAATGCACTGGGTGATGGGGAATGGTGAAAACTAAAAGCAATGTACACATCCTTTTACCATCTATATCTAATTTTCCTGTCTAGGCATTTCTACCAAACTCATAACCGTGGTATCCGAGAGCCATAAGAACTACCTACTTGAATCAAAGAAGCACCTGAAGTTCAGCTCTGTAGCAAAGAAGTTGAGAAAAAATTAATCTCCTGAGGTTTCTAAATTTTGCAATGTATTGGATCCCTCCCTTTAATCTGACTCCTCTCATATCATGGGGCGGTATTTTTGGTTACTCACTGCTGACTTGCTGAGCCTCTGCTGCTGGAAGAATACCTCATTCAGACAGAACAGCATCATCGTAAATCCTTATCCTCTCTGTGGTGAATTGTGTGTTAAAGGAGATAAATGTTTCTTCAATAAGAAACCAGGTTCAAACAAGAATTCTTCTAATGAGGCAAAACCCAGACACTTAGAAAAACTAGGTTAAGAAACTCAGGATATGCCTACAATACAATAAAACACCCATGGCTGGCCCATGTGAGCTGATGGGGTTCAAGCTGTGGGGCTATAACATTTGCATTGTAGAGTTTGGGGCTCAGGCTCCAGCCTCTGAGGGGGAGGGTCCCAGAGCTCCGGTTCCAGTCTGAGTCTGAATGTTTGTGCTACAATTTCATAGTCCTGCAGCTTGAGCCCAGCAAGCCCATATCAGCCACGGGTGTTGTATTGCAGCATAGACATATCCTCAGGAAACAATGGCTCCTCTAGCAGAATGCACATTTATACAATGATACATTCTTTCCAACTATACTAAACTCTTAAAAAATCAACTAAATACTAACGGACATTTGAAAATATGTGGCTTCTTACCAAAACACTTGTTGGTGAAATTTTCCACATGCATATTTGATTATGGACATTTTGAATATTTGATCTATAGAATTCTCTGAAGTAACCCCTTCTGTTCCCCTCCCCCAATGTATTCTTAATTTCTCTAAATGCTCTTACGGTTTTATTCGCCTTAACCAACTACTCTTAACCCACAAGCAAAGGATCCGCGCACGGGATGTGTGGAACTCAGGACAAATTAGTCAAACATAAAGAGATGATACACCTAGAATAACATTCTGAGACTTCCTTTTGATCTTTTCCAATTTCATTCCAATGTATCAAGAACCAAACTGTTATGCTTGTAGATTAATTTTATTTCACCACTGCATTATTCTACAGTTATAGTGATGTAACTCTATAAAAATGATCCCTTATCTTTCTGTCTGCCTATCTAATCTATGTACTTATAAATCATCAAGTCATTCTCTTAGTTGAGTGCCCTACCATCCTATATATGTAGTTAACAACCTTGAGGAGAATGGAATGTCCTTTGTTATTCTCAACAACCCAGGCATCAAGGCCTGAACTTTTAGAACTATAAGTGCACCCACGTTGACAATCTAAAATTCATGGTGCATGCAAGTCCCTGAAATGTTCACCTGGGGCCTTAGCCAAAGTCCACTGAAGTCAATGGAAGTCTTTCCATTGACCTCAGTGGGCTTTGGATCAGGCCCTGATTCAGCAAAGCACTTAAAATTGTATTTAACTTTAAGCGCATGTTTAAGTCCCCTTGAAATCAGTGGGACTTAAGCTTGTGCTTAAAGTTAAGCATGTGTTTTAAGTGCTTTGCAGAACAGGGGTTTTGCCTTGGGCATTCTGCATGTACAGCTGAGTTATACAAAAATGTGTGTGTGTGTATCTTTGTTTGCACACTTTAAAAAATAATTGGACCTCAATTTCCATCCATCCCCCTTTCCTTCCCTCCCACCCACTATAACAAAGAAATAGCCATGTGTTTATGCTGACAAATCTATGTTCCAAACAGGAATTTCTTTTCTCTCTCTCTCTCTCTCTCTCTCTCTCTCTCTCCACAGCTCTCCATATCGGGAGATTGATGCTCCCAGTTGGGAAGAGTGTGGAAAACAGCCAAAACTGGGAGCCTCTCAGGCAACCTGGGAGACTGAACATGTCAAAGGGTATATACTTCTGCAAAGTAAAATGCCTTTGCTCAGCACACAGTATATAGTGTAAAGTTCAGCTTCTTATGTGGTCAGAACATAATTGTCAGCAAAATGTGAGTCAGATAAAGAAGCCCAAAACGAGGATGGGGTCTTGTAGCTAAAGCACTCTGCTATAGACTCCTGAGGGATGTTGGGCAAGTCACTTCAACTCTCCGTGTCTCAGTTCCCCATCTGTAAAATGGTGATGATAATACTTCCTTTCTCTGTCTGCTCTATTTAGACTGTGAGCACTTCCATATTATCAAAGCTGCCCATACATAGCTGGGAATGGTGTTGGGTGCAATCTATGACATGATTTGACTAATAAGGTTTCCAGAGAAAACAAATCTGTGTCACCGCATTACCAACAATTGTATTTAAACACGTGCTACATACTGTGGCACAGTTTTGATCACTGAAAGCCGCAACAGGATGTTAAAAAACATTTGCCTCCTTTTCTCAGCTCTCCTTCCAAACCCTTTGTGCCTCACGTTTTTGTTTTATTCCCCTCCACCCTCATTCCAGACAGTCTGGCAGTAACGCTGAATGTTCCGATGAGAGAAAACACCAGCCAGCCATTTTCATGGCCTGTAATTCTTTCACGCACTGAACATGAGCCCCATAGTGGAGTTATCAGTTTCACGTGGGTTATGTTACCTTCTTCATTTCTGATATATTTCTGTTTTCAGTAGGATATAGTTATCTGTTCTTTTTATTATACAAAAGATATAACCTCTAAGAACCAACGTTAATTTCCTCTGGAGGCTTATGAAAAATATCAAGGGCGAGCCTGACTTGTGGTGACAGAGTATTTCAACATATCCAGAGAAAGCACTGCTTCTGGGCACACATGGCAGCCAGATATAACTTATGTGCGCTGCAGTGTATGTATAGTGCTAGTTCATTAAGTTTCCCATCATGAATCTGCTAACCAGATACTTTACCAGCCACATTTAATGTACGATCACATGTCTGAGGTCAAATATTAGTAATATCCAGCTGCAGATCAGGTTGAGTTTCAATAAGGTTTCAAACAATAATGATTAGGTGAAAGCTTAATATTTTGGAATGGTATAAATTTCTTCTTCTTGTATATTACGTCAGGCATTCATAAGGGGAGACCGAATAAGCTGGTCAGTGCAAGATTCTAGGAGTCTGAGCTAATTCCATAATTCCCAGTATTATCCCTAATAATATGATCCTAAAACAGCTGATGAGATGAAACAACAAAGTCATTGTATGGCAAGGCTGAAATAAAATAATCTACAGCTACTGCTCTGCAAGGTTTAACAGAATTATAATTTGCAAATAACTTGAAAAACTCCAGAAAATGGACTTCAGCTTGAGGTGATTATGAAACCATAAACGAATATGATGTTCCTCGGTGACCTTGGCAAGGAAGGCTTTGGTAGGCTAGCACCCGTTTACTACAGAGAAATGGATCGGATTCAGGAACATAAGGTATTCAAGCAAACTTTGTGGCTTTCAAAAAAGATAATCCTGTCTCTACATTTTTATTGTCATATTCTAACTATGTACTTGCTCACTCAGACCAAGGTCTTATTTTTAAATCATTGAGTCTTAGGCCTCATCAGGTCTGGGAACTACTGTGTTGCACAGGACTAGATGTGTAGGTGTCATTAACAATAATGGATGTTGCAGCTCTAATCTCAGCGCCCTGAACTGAATATTTAGCTCACGTGGTCAAATCTTCAGTGGGCCTCTATTTATTGTGCGCATGTAAAATTTATTGCACATGGGAAAACATTTATTTGTGGAAATATGGGCCCAGTTTGCCCCCTTTGTGTGGGAAAACTCACCCAAGTTCTCCTCACTTAGCTCCCAATATGGAATGAACAGGAGGTTCTGCCTCCAAATCCCATGGATCAATGTGAAGGCTTTGGGCTCGTCTACGTTACCTGCTGGATCGATGGCCAGCGATCGATCCAGGGGTCACGATAAATTGACTGCCGAGCGCTCTACTGTTGACTCCGGTACTCCACCAGGGCGAGAGGTACAGGCGGAGTCCATGAGAGAGCGTCAGCCATCGACTTACCACAGTGAAGACATCGCGGTAAGTAGATCTAAGTATGTTGACTTCAGCTACACTATTCAGCTGCGTAACTTAGATCGACTCCGCCCCCCCCAGTGTAGACCAGGCCTTTGTGTCTTCACTACATTTTTGGGGTCCCCTGACTCTGTTCTCCATCCACACACTGAAGAAATGCTGCAGCCAGCCATTTCCCTGCCCATGGCTGTCCCCCAAATCCCCTTTTAAATGCACCGTGAAGCTGCATTAACTTACTGCTGGAGATTAGAGGATGATACACATCACCCTGGCTCCAGTAATTCCCATCCTTTCTCTTCTCCATGACTGGATTCTGAGCTTCTTTCTTAGGTTCCTGGGCAGGGATGGGTGGACACAAAACAGAGGCCCTTAATTTCTTTGATTTGAGAAAAAAATGGAAACCAACCACCTAGTGCAATGCAGTCTTACTGCAGTACTGTACAGATAGTACTGTCCAGTGTCTCTCTTATTAAACACTAAGTGAGATGAATGGCATTGAGTTAGAGGAAAGGGTGGGGGATCGGCACATCTGTTTGAGAAAGACAATCTGAGTAATTTGTTTTCACCTTTGCTGGCGAATGAGGCAATTCAGGGTTAATGTACTGACAAAACAAAATCAAAACCAGAACTCACTGGATCTTTAAGTCGTGCATCAGACTAGAGGTCAGCAATTAATTCTGAAGTAACAATTATAACTTTTTATTAGTTGTTGGGCCTGATTAATTGCTGCCCTATGGCCTCTTTGCACACGCTTCACTGGCACAAAGGAGCCACAGAGCAGACTTAAGGCCTGCCCTGATGAATATCATTGGCACAGGGAACCTCTTTGCCTGGTGCAGAGCTGCTGGATCTGTGCTTCCCAGGGAAACTTGGAATCCTCACATGAAAGGCCTTTTAGAAGTGAAAGTACTAGATTAACAAATCATATAATTATACACATTTCACAATATTTAGGGCTAAATTCTGCCATTAGTTACACCCCAGCAATTTCAGTGAAGTCAATGAGGCTGAGTGAAAGCAGAATTTGGGCCTTTGTTTTTTCTCCCATTAACACACATTTTATCAACTCCTCCTCAGACACGATGGGAGAGATACTTGGCCATGCTAAGGAGTGGTGTCAAGGAACTGTAGACAGATCCTGCCTGGTACATCTACACTGGAATAAAAGAGCCACAGCAAGGCCGCAGCTGGCTCAGGCCTGGCAAGGCTTGGGCTAGAAATTGTGATGTTGATGTTCAGGCTCAGGTTGGAGCCCGGGCTTAGAAATCCTGCAAGCGGTGGGGGAGGGGAAGATCTCAGAGCCCAGACTCCAGCTTGAGTCTGAACTTCTACACTGCAATTTTCAGCCCTACAGCCTGAGCTCCGCAAGCTCATGTCAGTTGACACAGGCTCCGAAACTTGGTGCAGTGGGTTTTTTATGGCGGTGTAGGACACTACTGTTGTGTTAGGAGCAGGCCCGGAATGGGTCAGCAGCCAGGCCCAGGGTTAGGGGAAGTGGAGAATCGGCTGAGAGCTATCGATATGTTTCTCTCCCTCATCTATGCCAAAGAGTGAGACTATTTTAACATGGTACAGAGGCCTATTAAGGCTGAGAGGGAAATATCCAGAATCATGCTAACCCTATTCTAGGGTTTTTTTTCCCTCCTGAAAATGCAACTCCAAACAACAACTGCCAAGAGAGAGGAAGTGGTCCTGAGATAGCAGCTCATGGGTGTAGAAAAACTCAGGATACCAATGCTGTCTAGGGCTTGGGCCCAGAACTTTGAAGAGGCGAGGCTCTCCTCTCTCTTGGCAGGGGATTTACTGAGAGTTTCTCTGGAGAGAAGGGAAAACTCAGCTGATTTGAGCCCTGTGCAGGGGCTATTTTTTTTGTTGGGATTTTAGTGTGCTGTTCAAAACTTTATCTACCAGATCTCAGCGAGAGTTTGGACTCCCAGCAAAGATGCCTAGGAGGAGAAGTGGTTTTCTTTAGCTTGAACTCTAACATAAAATGTTTTTGTTTGTTTGAGACTTTGCCACCAGATCCCTGGGAAGAAAAAAATCCTTCTCCTTTAGGGGAGGCTATTGTTTGTGGTGCTCTGCTGCCATTAGGGTGACCAGATGTCCCGATTTTATAGGGACAGTCCCGATTTTTGGGTCTTTTTCTTATATAAGTTCCTATTACCCCCCACTCCCTGTCCCGATTTTTCACACTTGCTGTCTGGTCACCCTAGCTGCCGTGTTAAAGAAAATGGTGATTGACAACCTGAGAGCAACCTTATTACAGTTCCACAAACTCAACAATAAAGCAAGCCACAATCAAAAGCTTCAAAGTGAGATTTTGTAAAGACTTATTTTCCCCTCCCCCAATAAATCACTATTTCCCAAACAGCCTCAATGGATATGTGCAACTTAAATACTTCCTTGAAGAATCAGCTCCTCGCCTAGCTGCAGAGAAATGCAAAAGTTATTTAGTAACTTTGACTATTTAACTGAGCAATCTGTGGAGAAAAAATGTAACACCACTTGCTCTCTGAATGCCAGTAAGTCAGTTCAACCACTGGGAATCGTTATTACCTCCAACAACACCATTTCTCAAACATTTCAGAAGCCTGCTTCCAGCTTTTTCCACTGTCAGCTAAAAAGGGAGTAGTTAGTTAGACAATTTAAAACAATGAGTTAGTTGATCAATTAAATCATTAGCTTTATTTTATAAGAATAATCAACCCCACTTGAGATCATTGAAAAGAAATAGTGAGAAGTTTGATTAAAAGTCAAACTATGGGTTATCAGCCAATCATTTGCTTGGATTAATGATCCGATTACAGCCCAGAATTTACTTTATGGCACAATTCCCATCTGTGTTGAACACAGGTAAGGGCTGGC
Organism: Malaclemys terrapin pileata; assembly: GCF_027887155.1. Lineage (NCBI taxonomy): Eukaryota > Metazoa > Chordata > Testudines > Emydidae > Malaclemys > Malaclemys terrapin. The sequence goes on along the minus strand of NC_071507.1, from coordinate 40,701,928 downwards.
TGATTTAGCTTAAAATAAATATAATCGCAAGTATCTCAGTTAAACAAGGTCTAATTCAGCTGAGTATCATAGCAGAGGGTTATTCTTTATATATATATATGGTTCAACTATTGAAAGATGGTCATTGATATTATAGGCAAGCTATGCAATAAACTTACATGAATTGATATCTGACAGCTGAAAATGGAGCTGTAATTACAGTACAGTGATAGAGGAAGAGAGCGATACAGAGAAGCAGCATGGTCTAGCAGTTAGAGTATAGGACTGGGCGTTCAAAGACTCATGCTCCATCTTGGTTCTGACTCTTGCTTATGGTATGACCTTTGACCAGGTAGTCAGCCACAACTCCATGGAGCACTGGGAGACATTCTGAATTTCTCACAGAACTACCAGTGTGCAGGAGGAGCCTATTATACCCCTTCAAAATCATTCCCATCCCCTCAGCACCCATGGAAGGATTAGGCAGTATCCAGCCCTTTAAAAAAAATGATTTGCCTCAGTTTCCTCAACTGTAAAATGAAGATAATAATACTAATGAAACTTACAGTACTTCACAGGGTGCTGTAGAGTTAATTAAGTAGGGCCAAATTGGAGGTAAACATACTCTAAAGTCAATGGAGTTACATTCATGTGAATCTATAGTAAGTGAAAGCAGAATTTAGCTGTTTAATGTTTGTGTGCTACTTTGATATCTTCAGATGGAGGGTGATATACAAATGCTGTCTTATTAATTTAATATGCATTTATGTAAACTGAAACATTTTTACAAAAGCAAAGCTAATTCAGTGCTGGGAATCTCAGTAACATTAAAATAATCTTCAGTAACAGAACAGCATTATAGTCTATTTTACATATTGCATACAAAAAACTACATTAAAAGAACATTAAGGGTGCAAAGTCAAACACTCAGTAGTTGGGAAATGCCAGACTCAAGGTTGCTTGTGCACCTTAATTCAGTCCCCTTGTTTGATTACAAGATCACATACTATTTTTTTCCCACAGAGATCCTTGCCTCATTCAGTGCATAGACTATAAGAGGGATGTTACACTATAGCGTCAGGGTATCCAAATGAATGAGAAGAGACCACATTGTCTAAAAATTCCACAACCTTTAACATGGCCGGCACCCTCCCAGAGCAGCACCTGCCTCCCTTAGAGCAGAGGACAGGTGACTCTATCCCCCATTCTCCAAAGAACACTTTGTATCAGTTCTCATTTCCCAGGCTCTCTGTCATACCACATCCACCTGCAACCCAGCCAGTGGGGGAGGGGAAGCCCCTTAAACTGTCTGATCCCAGATACATTTGTCCCCGAATGTGGTGTCCTGCACTCCCACAATAAGGGCAGTAGTTCTAAGTCTATGGCTCTGCAATAGTTGGCAGAGCTCCTGGAAAACGTCAGTTCCAAAGTTCCTCCCTATGCCTTCACCCTCCTCTCTGCCAGCTGTTCAGCCTCATTCGGCGCACAGGAAAGGTGGTACTCAATTAATGAGCAGCTATTCAACATTTCATTTGATTTGATTTCATTTTGTCCTCATCATGCAATGTGTGGGCCTAGGCCTTATTTACGGCACACTATTCAAACCCTGCTCTGAAGACAGAATTATTCACAAACAATAATGAATTTATCTTCACCCCTGTGAGGTGAGGCAGGTATCACCTCCATTTCACCGACGGGGAGCTGAGGCACAGAGATGTCGATGTCAAAAATAACCACTACTTTTGTGTGCCCAATTTGAAATGTCTATGGCCTGATTCTCCAGAGTACTTAGCATTATATAGCACTCTGTATGTTCAGAGCACAGGTCCCATTGGGGTCAGTGGCAGCTGTGAGGGCTCAGCAGTTCCACATAGCAGACCTCATGGTGTACCAAATCAGGCATCCAGAAAAAGGAGGACCACACAATTAGTGACCACCTGTGAAAAGTCTGGTTTAAGTGACTTGCCCAGCATCATATAAGAACTGTGTGGCAGAGGCAGGGATAGAATCCAGCTTTTTAGGGCCTCATTCAATTTCCTAAACCATGATCTCATTCTTTCCATTCTTGCAGTCTCCTGTTTCAGTCACTACTCACCTTCCAACTTCTGCAACCAGTGAGGCAGGGGGAAAACAGGATTGGGGAAGATTTTCAAAGGTACCACACCACCCTGGTTCATTCTGTGAGCTCTGTCTATTCTGTGCACTGAAAGAACTTTTGAATGCTTGACTTTGCAACCTTATTGTTTTTTTTAGCATAACTTTTTGTGTGTAATTGCCTAGGTTTTTAAAAAAGCAGACTGAAAAAAACAGGGGTGCTGTAATAATTTTTATAGTGGGGGTCCTGAGGAAGGAAACTATGTATTTGGTGTTTGTTAGTCCTACTTCAAGCCAGGGAGTGCAGTAGCACCCCCATCCCCCTAGTTCCAGCACCACTGGAAAAAACAGAAATTGAATTGTACATATTGGCTGCCACATGGGTAATGAGCAGGATTAAACCTTTATATCCACAGCATAGAACTCTGCCACTTGAGCTAATATAGTAAATGATAGCAGTATTAGGTTTTCATCCTCTGTTTGGACCAGTGGCTGTCTCAGCTGTTTTCTGACAGCAGAGGAATGGCAGAACCCAGGAATTCTGGGTTCTACTCCAGATCCTGAGGGTAGTGTACTCTGGTGGATTTTATGATGACAGCAAATTTGTAGCCCCTTTTCCTCCCAAATATGAAAGTGTTAGGATTTGAGGTTAGCCATAGTGGAGAGTAGTCCTATATTCTTTTCCTACTGGAACCTAGGTTATTCCCCAGTAGGGGCTCGATAGGTTACAGAGCTGCTGCGTTCCCATTGGAGAATTTGGACCCCCTCCTAAAGTGAAAGATGCAGCTAAAAAGACCCGTTTTTTCTACTCTTCGTTCTATACTAAAGCATTTCTCATTGTGATATAGGATGTTATGTACAAAGATAAGCTATTTCTCTCAAAAATGATTATGGCAATAACATTACTGCACTGATAATAAACCCTTTAGCAAGGATTAATAAAGTAACCCTTGCTGTTTTGGTAAAATCTGAGACCACAAGAACTGGAATTGGCCAATAGTAAAGGAAGATAAAATAATAGAAACATGGGAAACACAATTTTTATTCTTCGTTCCGTTTCCACCAAATTATTGTTAGGTTTGTTTGTGCCATATTTTTAACCCTAAGAATTTGATTGATTTTTCATTTGTTTTGTTGGGTGTTTTTTCAAAATCTCAGAGTGATTCTTTTTTGTCTCACATTAAGGAGCATCAGTATTATATACTGTAGATAACTTATTTTTCCTCTCTTTCTGGCTGTCTAATGCTAAAGGTCTTGTCAGTCAGTAAACAACACAGCCACCATAGAATAGTGACTGTGTTCTGGTTTTGCTTTCATACTGTATTTACACATGTTTCTGTGACCATCACATCTAGCTATAGCCCTAAAAGAGGAAAGCCCAATTTTTTTTCTGCTGACAAATCTCTTTGAAAGATTGGATTTTGGGTTTGTATTTTTAAAATATTACCACCCAGGAAAATAAATAGATAATTAGGATATTTTTTCAGGGAGAAAAAAAGTAAAGGGGGAGGGGGAAAGCCTGATTTCTATCAACCTGACAACTGCAGTCACTTAGAAGTGGCACTTTGGCAGTCAGCTTCAGTGTGGTGAGTCGTTTGATTCGTTATAAAATTCATTATGCTAGTGTAGCACTACCACCCACTTATATTTATTGTGCAGCTTTATTTTTGCTTGAGTAATATTTTTCGTGTGTTTATTTTAAGAGGTCTACATTTTGTGGTGACAGTCTCCCATTTTGCAAATTAACTGCTAGCAGATGTTGCTGTGTGGCATGAAGCACACACAGCAACATAAACCACTATGGTCTGCATATCGTTTTTGAAAAGTGTTGTTTTTTAGGCAAAATTCTTAAGCTTCTATAAAATACTTAAAGTAGGATCTTATACTGAAAATAGATCAGTGCTGTTATAAAAACTTTTAGATCCTTTTAATATTTGCATTACTGAAGCATAATTGATATATACCTTTGTTTGTGAAATACCATTTCATTCAAAAAGTGTCTTTCAGGAAAACTTTGGCTGCTATTGAAGTAATTCTAAGCAGTGCAGGTACTGATGCCTATAGATAAGGTTGACTGACATTTCCCATTATAAGACCTTATTTTGGTTGCTTATATCTTTACCAAACTTTAATCATTGGGATTGAAATTTTTCTATGCTGAGTATCTGCTTCAGACTGAATTTTTAAAAATATTTCAGCCAAAATGGTGTAGTCATTTCAAGAATGAGATTAGGGGAAACATTTGTTGTTTTGATCATGTTAAAAATTCGTACAGCTGTTTAGTTGAGAAGCTCTAGTGCCGCCCTGGTTTGGAGCAAGGATTTACATTTTGGCAGAGAGGTTGTCCTGGTGTCAGGGATGTGCTTTTTGCCATCCCCAGGAAAATCCACCTAAATATGGCCAATTTATGAGTTTCTAAAAATCTCAGTTTGCACATGCTCAGTAGAAACTTGTTAGAGTTTGGCAGCTAACTAATCTACCTGCGTCACCTATAAATCAATTTATAAGTTTTTCTTGTTTGTTGCTGTTACAGCTAGTTCAAGTCTGGTCTTGTGCATGCCTCATGCTGCAGTTTCCCTCCAGGAAAGCCTGAAGGTGCCACAGTTAAGAACACAAGAACATAAGTTTTAGCCACAAGATTAAAAGAATACATTAGATTAATTGATCACTAGATGTCACTATTGCTTTATAGAAATATGATTGCAAACAGCCTTTTCAGGTAGTGAAGCAGGAGATCCTTACAGGGAGAAATTGGGAAAGGACACTTACAGGTGACTGATGCATCTATGTTTGCATCCATGTCAGCTTCTCTTCTATTTACTTTCCATCTTCCATTTAAGGCTATAGTACTTTACATATAATCCACAGAGATCATTTTATCTACCACCGAAATGCAGCCACCTTTGGTCTGAAGCGCAGCAACTATTTACCAGCACACTAACAGAGGTTTAGGACAGGAAATGAATACTATCTTATATGAACTATTAAAACTAAGGTTAGGGAGAATGTAGATACTTGAATTGGAACTTTGTAAGGTACATTAGGGCTGATATTGCTATTCTTACAAAAAGTGCCATGGTTTCTATGTATTTACCACAAAGGGTGAGGATTTCTGTTTTAAGTCTTATTTGTAAGCCAACACCTCCCATAATACAGTGCCAGATGTCAGAGTGCTGGGACATTGGTTAGGTATTGATTAATGGCTTGATCCAAAGTGCATTGAAATGAATGTAAAGACTCCCATTGACTTCCGGGGGCTCTGGCTCTGGAGAGCTGTCCGTATCTACTGAGTCACCAACAAGAGGGTCTGAAACACCTCCTGTACTTCTCCAATGCCCCGTCTAATTGTTGAGCCACCCCAGCTAAGCTTTATTTAGCTTGTGATATCTTGTGGAATCACAGCATTGAGTGGGAGAGTGGCAGTGATTAGCTGCAATATTTCAAGTAATATTTAGTGGATGCAAATACATTTAAAAGGCCTGGTTTGATGTTGCAGTACTGGACTGAAAGAATATACCTGGCATTTGAAATCAGAGAATTTTAGCGGTATGGAAAGGTAGGTTGTGCAGTTATATAACGTTTTAAACTTTGTTTAACTTAGCAGTTGTTTTAGCCACTGCTAAACAACAACCTCCTCCAGAAAAGTTTACACATTTTTAGGATGGTCCAACAATGGCTAAGACAACTGTTACATTAAATACAATTAAAATATTATATGACTTAGGGCCAGATTTTCAAAAGTATTTAGGTGCCTAAAGAGGCAGATAGGCACCCAACCTGCACAGACACTTTTGTAAATTCCACTTGATGCCTAACACCCATTGAAGTAAATGGGAGTAAGGTGCCTAAACCTACTTAGGTGCTTTTGAAAATCAGACTAGGCACCGATCTGCAGCTTCAGGTGCCTAAATACCTTTGAAAACCTGGCCCAGAGTGCCTGAGCCAAACCCACTAATACCAATAGGATTGTTTCTTTAAGGGCTATTTTTTTCATGAACTTCACTAAGCTTTGCACCAGGTCCTTACAGCACAAAGACTTTGAAACTCCGATTTCCAGTCCTTTTAAATGAGACAATTCATTCTTCATTTTTTTATTTCATTTCTTTGTGAGAGGAAATTTCACTCAGAAAAGGAAATGCGTAGACTTTTGTAAGATATTATTTTCCTTTGAAAATAACTATAAAAAGATACTTGATATTAAATAATATTGTTAAAGCAAAATTATATCAATTAATATTAAAAGTTATCGAGAAACAGAAGCTGTCTCCCACTGTTCTAATGCATGAATAGGACAAAGTGTCTCTTTCATTTCACCTTGTCAAGGTCTGACCATTTATACAATCAGTAGTTGGCCTATAGTTGACCTTTTGTTGACTTATTTAATCATCTACTCTATTTCTAGAACAGGTTATAGGTATGCAGACCTGAATCACTCACTAAAAAGGTCCTGTCATTAGGCACTAAGACTTATACCTGATAATCTGCCTGTCACATAATATGCATACAGATGACAATCACTTACTGCTTTTATGATATAAGGCTGAAATTGCCTATAAATGAGGAAGAAAGCCATTATTTAATCAATAGAATTGCGTCAATTGAGTAAAATTTGTCTCCAGTGTAAACAAACTGAATGTCTTCGCGCTCTGTGAAAAGAAGACTAAATTACTTGCAGATCTTGCAGATAGAAAAAACATAGGAAGTGGACTAGCAGCCTGACACATTCAGGATTTTGGAATAGACATTAAAGATAATTGCTCAGATAACACTGGATTACTTGTTTCTGCACAGTGTATACGCACCTTTATGTCTATAAAAAGTGAACAAATATTTGCTGTTTTAAATTGTTTGCTGAATAGGTATTTTAGAAATGACTTTGGACGATGCATGTTTATTAATAATAAATGCATCAGTTGAACAAGTCAGTAGCAGAACTCCTATGGACTTTGGTAGGTTGAGGATTGAGCCTTACTACCTCATGATTTGGCAAATGTATTGAAGACTCAAGGTATTTATAGCAGCAGTGGAGGTCTGTCTAAGAAACATCGACGGCAGAGTTATCATACCCTCCGCACCCTAACAGCTTCCTCCTTGCAACCTAATACTTATATTGGTGGCTGACCACAGCAAATCACTTTTGCAGGAGAAAAATCCAAGTATCCAATTCCTAGAACTATTATGACCCTTGCAATGGTTAATGATTAGTCCTGTCTAGAAATATCTGTTTTGGAAATTGTGCAAACCACTTGAGATGCTGGTATTTTAACATTCAGTTATTTTATATGCCCTCAAGTTGTCTGAAGCTTTGGTTGAAGGAAAACTTGAGAATGTTTTAGATGTATGTTTCTAATCTGTAAATATTTAAACTGTTGACTTGCTAAATTAAATGTTGATTGCATTTCCCTAACTGAATATAAGTGACCACCTGGAATGATATCACTCATATACATGACTTGATGCCCTTGGAGAGCAAGACCTCGTGTAAGTACGTCTTCCTTACCCATCCAGAAATTGAGAGAGTTCCATAAAGAAGCATATAAAGAGCAGCTCATCTGGGGAATCAACTATATCAGCAAGATTTTCTGAAAGCCTCTGTCATGACCCTCAGTCAGGGAGATGATTGTTTAAGTCTGGAGGAAGAGACACTGGAGGAAAGGCACATAAGGAGTCAAGAGCTACAGCTTGGTTTTAGTATATAGATCTGAATCAGAAGGTTTCTGTGACAGCTCTTGTAACCAATGAATGCCTGGTCTGAGATGAAAAGATTTAATAAAGTCAGCATGTTGTAGGATTGGGCCCTAAATAAGACGTAGAGCAGCAAGTGATGACAACCAAAGGGTAGTGGGAGGGGCAAGGGCTGCAGCACCAAAAGATAAGCTATTATTTAAATATATTCCGTTATTTCCTCCCCCCTACCCATTTTTTTGAGTTGTTGAGATAATTTTAGATATTGTAGGGATTTTGTTAATAATCTGAGGGAGTAAAGCCCACAGGACAGGAATAATGGAGTCAGATGTTTTATTTGCCATACTGATGTTATATACATTTCTGCCATTGCCAGTACCGTACTCAGTCTTGATACAACCAGCTTGCCTATTTATTATTAATTATTATTATCATTTGATTTTATTAATTTATATGTCAGTTGTGCCCACAGGCTCCAATCAGGGTCTAGGCCCCATCGTGCCAGATTCTGTACAAAAAGGGGTCCGAGCCTTTTCAAGACGTTGGACAGCAGTTGTAGCAAATAGTTGAAAGTCAGTTAATTGTTCCTATGGGATGGTGATTGCGATACCCACCCTACCCAGATTTCCCAGTGAGATGAACACAGAAGGGGACAGGGAGAGCAGGGGACCTGGGATCTGTACCTGACTCTGCCACTGACTGTGGGACGCTGAGCAAGTGGCAGTTTGCTCTCTCCCACATACTCCCTGAGGCTGATCTTGCAAAGATTCCACCAAATAATTCCGTTGTGGGGTAGGATTTGCCCCCTCTTTCTGCTGGAATGAGCAGGGGGTTCGGTCCCTAGAATCCTTACATTCCTTGAGATCTGTGTGGATGTCTGGGGACCCACTGGTGGCCAAGGCAAGCTACACTGGCTCTAGAGCTCCCTCCCCTGGTGCTGTCACGGATTCCCACAATCACCACCCATAACATGGAAGGGCTCCTCCTCACAGTTATAGTAACTTTTAAATAGATTATCTGGGGGCTTGGTTGGGGATGGTGCTCACTCATCTTTCCGCCTCACTCCTAGTTCACTCTCACATGCAGATCTCCAACTCCCTGGAGGGCCTTCTACAACACTCAGGGTGGGTGGGGTGGGGGTGGGGGCGGGGGACAGTGCCTTAAAGGTGGCACCTCCCCTTTCTATATTGGAGATCTGTGCATTGGGGGTCCCCTTTGCTTGCGGATCTTGTGGGGAGGATATTCAGTTTGCCCATCTGTAAAGTGAGTATGATAACACATGGGTGTTATGAGGCTTCATTTATTAGTGTCTGTAAAGTTATTGTGAGATTCTTGAATGTAAGGTGCTGGATCAACACATCATGTCATGGCTTCAGAAAATGCAGCAGGAAGATTACAGCTAGATCCAGCTTCATTAGAGAGCTGCTATTTGGACACCATTTGCACTTGGACTTTCTTTACACTCCAGTTTAATGGCTACTTTTATTTCTTTTAATGAAATGGGTTGCTTTGAGTGTTTGTGTATATTTTTCCAGTCATACTTGGAAAAAGAAATTGCAAAAGGCTGTTTTGTTGAGTTTGAATCAAATATATTAATAACTGGTAAAAAAAGTGACAACATCTTTGCGTTAACCTAAGAATCTGATTCCAATTACTTCTAAAGTCGAGTGCCAGTATCTTGTTTCTATTCTTTTATGATTTCAGGTAATTTGTTACCTTTTAACTGAGTTAAAAAAATAGCCTGCATTGTTAAATTCTGCAAAGCAAAGCGCTCTTAAGAAGCAAGCTAGAGAAACCTGCACCTTGAGAGAGTATCATGTTGTATCGAGACTTCAGAGAGATTAGTTTTTAAAGAACTTCTTTATTTTTATTCAGAATATGATCCAGTTCTAGGGATTTAATTTTCTGCCCCAGATCACTAATTTTGTATGTTTTCTTATTAAAGGATGAAAAGTTAGGGTCTGAACCTGCAAATCCGTTATCACACAGTTTCTTCTTACTCACATAAATAGTGCCATTGAAGGCAAGGCAAGATGTAGTTTTATCCCCTAAAAAAGGCTGCTTTTATAACACTATCTAGCTCTTATAGAGTGCTTGTCATCATTAAATCTCAAAGTGCTTTACAAAGAGAGGTAAGCATCATTATCCCCATTTTACAGCTGGGAAAAATGCAGCACAGGAAGGTAAAATGTCTTGCCCAACATCACCCAGTAGCAGAGCTGGGAACAGAAGTCAATGGCAAAAGTGACTTCAGTGGTGCAGGACTGAATTTACTGTCTGGGGTTTGTGGAAAAAGGAAGGCTAGTCATATATAGGGTCAAACAGCTTTAGCAGATGAAACTGTAGGATGTTTACGTTTCACTGCAACACATCCAGCCCTCTGTGTCCAGGGAATACAATATCTTTCAGTTTTTGTTCAAACGTCTTGCCACCCCAGTTTTCGACCCAGAATCTGGAGAATTTATTATTTCTGAACACTAGTCCCTTGACAGCTCCTGAGATTTGGAAACAGATAGATATATCTCTTGCAAAAATGCTGTGGAATATTTTGTGGGATTTTTAGAAATGATATTTTTCTTTTTCTATTTTTATTTATGGAGCAATTAAAATGCTTAACTTTCCAGGAAATTATTTTTTATATGTTCAAAGTCATAAATGATTGATAGAATATTGGCTTGCAACTTATACAGGTGAAAAGTAACCACAGGAAATTGTCCCACGTGTATATGATATATGAAACAACCCTGCAAGACTGAAGTCTGATAACATTGTGCAGTGGAAGGGCTCCACAGGCATTTGGAACAATATATAATTGCAGATCCACTATCAAGTGCCATAAAGGTGAAACAAGAAGACTTGGCTTTATAATATAAGAGCTCTCCTCTAAAAGGCTAATCCCTTGAAGAAAAATAAAATGTAAAAGGAAACATAACCTCTCAACTGGAACATTTACAGTGAGTCTATATCAGACAAGGTAGCTATCAGACTGAATGATGTACTGTATAATGGGAATAAGACACTTTAAAAATGTTGCTTTTTAGATGAAGTGACACTGCCCCCTACACCTTTTGTGTGGATAAAAGGAACTAGAGAGAAAAAGCCTGATTCTAGTCCCACTGAAGTCAATGGGAAAACTTCCATTGACTTCCATGGGAGCAGGAACAGGCCCAAGGTCAGTAATGCAGCTTTGAAGAGCTCGCTTGGTGCTCTCCTCAATAGGAGATCACAGGAGCATGCATCTGGGGATCACAGAAGTATGTTCTTCTGCAGTTTAGACGTTGTACATTTTAAATATTCACTGGCACATACTGGTAGGCAGTTTCCATGCAGAATTGCTGAAGTCAGTGGGAGTTGTGTGTGCAGATCAAGACCAGGAGTAGGTATGAGAGATCAGATGTGGGTGCAATTCCCTGGGGCTTGAGATTTTATAATACCATGTAGTCAGGCTTCCTGGAGCCTAGTCAAATCCAGACAACAGAAAAAAGGCTTCCCACTGCCAGAGTTTTAAATCAGATATTCAAAAGCGACACCCTACAGCCTAGGTTTTGAAAGGAAATTGATTTAAGGATGGCTTTGTGCTAATGATGCAGCCATAGTTCATGTACAGCAAAAACCATGCTTCCTCCTAGCCATATGGAGAGTCAAGCTTCCCTTGCACAGTGCCAAACTCACTGCAGAACGTGCGCTGGACCATGCTCACTCCCTGATGCAGTGGTTCTCAAACTGGTGGCAATCAGGCGTTATCCAGGTTTGTTGAAAGTATAACCTCAGAAAAAGAGTCCATTATAACTACACTGAGTAAAGAACAGAGGTGGTTCACCATGTACTTCTGAGAGTTGGAAATGTGGATACAATAGGCCTTAAAATCTGAGAACTGCTGGTCTGGTGAGTAGCACATCAGAGTAGGAGTCAGTACTTGTGTGTACTGTTGCCAGCTGTACCACTGATTCACTCTGTGACCTTAGACAAGCCACTTAGGTCAAAATTGATCACAAATGTAGTGTGCCTTCATTTTTTGGTACTCAAAATGAGACACCTAGAGCCTAAGCTTCAGACATCTTGATCACCCACAGTTCAAGCACCTCTGAATATCAGGCCCTTATCATCTCAAATTGGACACCCAAAACTAGAAGACATCCTTGAAAACTATTGGCTTAATCTTTTTGTGCTTCTGTTTTCCTTCTCTATCCTATACAGTATTGTGAAGCTTAATTGATTGATGTCCGTAAAGCATTTCGAGGTCTTTCAAGAGGTTGTACAGGTGCATATTATTTATTATTATTAATCGTTATTATTGTCTTTTTGGGCAGTACGTTGGTCAGAGCAGCTGAGCCCATCCATGCTTCAATAATGGACTGGTCCCCTGACAATTCCTGTAGTGAAAGTATGGTACCGTGGTTTGAACTTTGCTCAGTGAGCAAGTGATAACCCTTGCTCCAACACAAGGCTCGTAGCACTCAAAGTGTGACACATCTTCCATAAATGACTTTAAAATGCATGGGCCTGGTTCATCGCTGCGTTCAGTTTATGCTGGTGTAACTCCATTTATGTCAACACTGTTACATTGGCACAAAACTGGAGTAACACAATGATGAGTCAGGTCCCATGTGTGTAAAAGCCTGAAATTCATATGGCTGCATTAAATATTTGCACATTTTGCTGTGTTTCGATTACAGTTAAGGAAGAATCTAGAAGTTAACCAGTAGTATGACCAGTTAAGCAGGCATGGGATGAAAATGAACATGACTGAGACTTAGGTTATGGTGGGTCAGTAGAAGTACCACAGGGAAACTGGATATGGAGATTAATGGAATATGACTAAACCAGACTGGCCTGTTCAAGTAGGTGCGTGGCTGGGTCATGGATAATGGCAAGCCTGAATAGGAGATACAGTCCAGATTGGAGAGTGCTGGAAGAGTGTGGAATAAAATCTCCCGTGTCATGTATGACAAGCATGTGCCATTGAGACTGAAAGCCCGACTGTGTAGCACAATGATACAACGTCAGTGCTGTATGGTGGACAAGCATGGGCACTGAAGGGAAAACAGAATCAATGCTTACAGGTATGTGAGATGAGATATCTTTTCACAGTAAAAGGAAGGGACAGATTGTGAAATGAAAGCATTAGGATGGAAGTCAAAGTCTGTGATGTGGCTGACAAAATCCAGGAAGCATGACTCGGCTGGTTTGGACACATGCAGAGAACGTACCAAGAGGATGAATACAATATGGCAGGAAAGGGTGGTAGAAAAGAGACCTTGAGAAAGTAATAGATGGATTTCATCAAAGAAGACTGTAAGCAGGTGGACCTTAGTACTGCCTCAGACAGATGCAGATGGTGGATGCTTGCATGACCACCAGACCCCAGATGATGGGATAAGGGGAAGAAGAAGAAGAGTCTGGAAGCAAGTAAAAGTCAGACAACAACTGAATTAATTAAAAATAGGAAAAGATTAATTTAAATGAGATTTGAACCGGCATATATAGGAAAGAAATAATTCAGTTTCTCTCTGGGTCCAAGAAACACCACTTCCTCCAAAGCTTCCCAACAGTATATAAAAATAGAAACATTAAGGTCCCCATTCTGCCACTTTTATTCGTATTTTCTCTGTGATTAGTCCCAAGGATTTCAGAGTGAGTAAGGGTGACACAATTGGACCTATATCAATGCAAAAAAATTTTTCCGTTGGCTGATCATATTCAGAGACCATGATGTTGCTTCTTTTCAAATGAACTCTGTCATTATCTATATCGTTCCATAGAAATTTCAGGAATCCTTGTCTTATGTTCTCGTTTCTTTTCTCTTCCTCAAACATAATTCAAAATAGATGAAGATGATTTACTTTTTGTATTATCACAGTGCCTAGGAGCCCCCATCACACAATAGGACCCTATTGTGCTAGGTGCTGTACAAACACAGAACAAGAAAATGGCCCCTGCATATCTTGTTTGTGTTTGCATTGGTTATGATAGAAAGACCAGTCAAATCAAAGGTTATCCTTAATTTTCACTCTGACCCAAATTCTTCCTTGGTAAACTCCATTTCCTGTATACTAGGGGTGAATTTAGCTCTTTGAGAATGTATTTTCTTGACTCTTTTAATATATATACATTTTTGAAGCAATGTGACTTGCCAAGAGATGCCCTCTGCGCTGTCCATAAACACTGTTGTGATTACAGTCAAATAAAGGAGAGCCCAACTAGTGAACGTGATACATTTTAGCTGGTAATTTGATAATTTATTTTTCATGAAAATGACCCTGTATCACAAATATTTCTCCAAGAGTGAATTCTGGTTCATCAAAGCCTGCTTTGGTGCTTAGATAGGTTCAGCTTTCATAGGAGAATGAAACATTGATCAATGGGATGTAGCAGGAAGGTTCTGCAGAGGGTTAGCGATAGTTGAGCAAACATAATAAATGACTCTCAGTATTTATTCCTGTCATCTGTCACTGTAAACCACATCACTGTCAGTCTTTCTACTATTTCTAGCTTGCATTTAAGTTTCCAGGAGCTTGGGAACCTTTTCCATTGATAACCTGTTTGTCGACAAACAACAAAAAATGAAGATATTTAAAATAAGAGAGAGCCAGGTTGTTGTTCTTTCCCCATGAGTATGCTGCAGTCTCCAGGGAGAGGAATGCAATGAAACCGTAGACCCTTCTTCTAGGGAGTCGCACTGAGCTGTTGACAAGTTCTCCCTGGGCTGTGGGCAATACACCACTATGCACTTGTGTCACACCGCAGGGCTTCCCATTGATGCTTATCCTTTTAGCTTGACCTCTGAACTCTGCTGCTTGCCACACTTACTGAAATAGCAGTTTAAAAACGAAAGCAGGAGCACGGCCAATGGAATTTTCATGCACTGTACTTGCCTTAGTTAAAATGATTTGCCTTTCATAATAATAATTAATAATCTTTTATGGCTTTCTTATTTTGATTCAAACCCAACTTCCAGCTATGTATCAAGCTACAGAATGCCATTCAGTTTTCCTACTATCAGTTGCATGAGTGTTCAGCCTAACATCAGTTTCTGTTTATCAAGGTTGGCCTAGAACCACCCCCTACAAACTTTGCAAATATAACTGTGCAGTTTGGGCCCATCTCTCATAGGGCTCTATCAAATTCATGGGCCATTTTGGTCAATTTCATGGCCATAGGATTTTAAAAATAGTAAATTTCATGATTTCAACTATTTAAATCTGAAATTTCGCAGTGTTTTAATTGTAGGGATCCTGACCCAAAAAGGACTTGTGGGGCGGGGGGTCGCAAGGTTATTGTAGGGGGGGTTGCTGTACTGCTACCCTTACTTCTGCGCTGCTGCTGGTGGCAGCACTGCCTTCAGAGCTGGGCAGAGCTTCTTCGAATGATTGCTTCTGTGTATTCCACAGTAGGTGTGCGTGCTCGCCACGTGCACCGGTGCCGGAAGTTTTTCCCTTAGCAGTACCCGTACTGGGGGAGCACCGCGGCGACCCCTGGAGTGGTGCCTGTATATCATGCTGTAAGGGGAGCTACGGGCTCCCCCCACCCTCAGTTCCTTCTTGCCACCAGTGAAGGTAGTCGGAACTTTTGTGCTCCAGCTCTCCTGCAGCTCTTCTTCTCGACTTTAGTGGTACCATTGTAGATTGTTCTTCAGTGGACAGAGCGGACTCGGGGCATGCCCCAGGCTTCAAGTCGTGCGACTCCTGTCTCCGTTCTATGCCCAGGAGTGACCCTCATGCTGAGTGCCTTCGCTGCCTGGGTGAGACTCACATCAGTGACCGTTGCAAGATTTGCAAGTTGTTCAAGCCAAGAACCAAGAAGGAGAAAGACTTCAGACTTTGAGTTCTCCTGATGGAGTCGGTGCTGACTCCGATGCCGGTGTGCAGATCGGACTCGGCACCGGCCGCCGCATTGTCGGTACATAGTGAGGCCCCTTCGACCAGTTGGTGCACTCTCCCGCCAAAAAGCAAGGGAAGAGCTCGGCCTCGCAACAACGCCGCGAGAAGGGCAAGGGGGAGGCTGGTCCCACGTCAGCTAGCTTCCCCCGGGCTCTAAGGCTCCGACTCGTGTGGAGTGGAGCAGCCCAGTACCGTTGACCCAAGCATCCCTGCCGGTACGGACGCTGTCGATGCCGGAGGTGGTGCAGGCTGCGAAGGACATTATGTCCCTGCCCGTCCCGAGTTCGCAATCGGGTACAGGCCCTAGGTCGCGGGGCAAGCCCCCTTTGGGTGCCCACCAGACCTCTCCGAGCAGCCGCAGTTCACGCTCCGAATATCAATCCCCGCGCTGCTCGGCACACAGCGGCCGCTCTTCGGACATCTCCTGGCCACCCTCAACGCCGGCCAGACCGTCTGGGCCGCTGTTGGGACGGGAGTCGCGGGGACCCTCCACGCCGCCTGCCAGTGAGCGGAGGCACCGAGAGAGGCACCGGGAACACTCACCTGCTAGACGTGGGTACCGGAGCCACTCTCGACGGGACAGACGTCACCGCTCCCGTTCCAGCTCCCGCTTGTCTAGGCGCCACGCCAGAGGTTCCCCTGGGGGTATCTCAGCGTCAGGGCACTGAGCGTTGCGTCGCCATCACATGTACCGAAGCAATTCGTTGCATGGGTACCGCTCATCGTCGTCGAGATCCTGGTCCCGAGGGAGACGACGCCACAGACGCCGCTCCTACCGCTCCCGCGACACCGAGTGTTCTTTGGCAATCTCGGCCTCGGCACACGTCCATCCACCCTCCGCATGTGCCATTCTGCTGGGGCACATATTGCCATCCCGTACTCAGCCGAACCAATGGCGAGGGACTCCATGGCAAGGACAGTGGTGCCAGTGGGCACCATGGCCATTGGTGCCAGCCCAAGCAGAGGCCCGTTCGGTCACCGGAGTGTCCCAGGCTCCATCGGCCTCCTCTGACCACCCACAAGACAAGTCGGCGGGTCACGAGTTGGCGGACACGTGCCGGGACTCTGACCTCAGTATCGATGCCCCGGCATTGACCGAGGTGCCCGGCTCCATACGGCCCTCTCTCTGGTACCAGACGACACCATAGTGGTGCCTCCATCGTCGGTCGCACAGGAGGACTTCAAGGCGCACCGGGACCTGCTAAAGCGGGTGGCTTCCAACCTCCAGCTGCAGGCCAAGGAGATGGAGGGTCCGTCCGATTCCCTCTTTAGCGTCCTGTCTCCCTCGGTACCGGGCTGCGTGGCCCTGCCTCTGCACCAGGTTATTGCCAACATTTCAAATTCCTTGTGGCAAACTCCCGCCTCCTTGGCCCCAATCTTGAAAAAGGCTGAGAGGAAATACTTTGTGCTGGCGAAGGACCACGAATACCTGTATTCACACCCGGCACCCAACTCGCTTGTCATGGAATTGGTAAACCACAGAAAGTGCCAGGGCCAGCCCGCGCTCAGCCCAATAAACAAAGATGCCAGGAGACTGGACTCCTTTGACAGAAAATTTTATTCATCGGCTAGCTTCCAGCTTCGAGTAACCAGCCACCAGGCCTTAATGAGCAGGTACGTCTTCAACCTGTGGGAGTCCCTGCCTAAATTTGAGCCCCTCCTCCTGGACCGGGACAGGAAGGACTTCAAGGCCCTGGTGGAAGAGGGGTCGTTGTCGGCAAAAGCAGCCCTGCAAGCGGCATCCGATGTGGCGGACACGGCGGCCCGCTCAATGGCTTCCGCGATCACCAGGCACAGGGCGTCGTGGCTCTTGTTGTCCGGGCTGTCGACGGATGCACAATCACTGATGCAGGACCTCCTGTTCAATGGCAAGGCGCTCTTTGCGGACCAGACTGACGTCAGGCTGCATGGGATGAAGGATTCCCGCACCACCTTGCAGATCTTGGGCCTCTATGTCCCTCTGGCTAAGCACAAGCCCAAATCGCTTCCGGTGGCTCAGGCTGCGAGGAACAGATATGATCCCCTGTACAAAAGGCCCAGAGACAAGAAGCGTCAGTCTCAGAGGCAGTCCCGCTCTGCCCTGCAGCCTGGTCCCTCTAAGGGCAAGAGGCCAGGGAAGAGGCGGTTTTGACTATCTGCAGGGGGGCCTGTTGCCAGGGAGACCCCCCCCAATTAATAAAGTTTGTGTTCTGCAACCGATTGTTTGCCTTCCTCAGGGCGTGGTCCCGCATAACTTCGGAGCAATGTGTCCTCAGTACTATCTCCAAGGGCTATGTTTTGCAGGTCACTTCACCTCCACCAAACCACCCGCCATCCACGATGGCCCCGGGGGACCCGGAACATGTCCACCTCCTGTGTCAGGAGATGGACCGGTTGCTCCACTTAGGGGCGGTGGAAAGGGTACCGGTTCAGTTCCAGGGCAAAGGGTTCTACTCCCGGTACTTCCTGATCCCGAAGGCAAAAGGGGGGGTCTCAGGCCTATTCTGGATCTGCACGACCTGAACAGGTTTCTAACCCATTCCAAGTTCCGCATGGTGTCCCTGGCCTCTATTATCCCCTCCCTGGACCCGGGGGACTGGTACGCAGCCCTGGATCTCCAGGACACGTACTTTCATGTCCATATTTTTGAGGGACACAGACGCTTCCTCCGATTCATGGTGGGGATGGACCACTACTAATTCACGGTTCTCCCCTTTGGCCTATCCACGGCTCCCAGGGTTTTCACCAAATGTATGTCGGTGGTGGCAGCCTACCTCAGGTAGGAGGGTGTACAAATCTTCCCTTACCAGGACTCCTCAAGGGAGAGTCCCGTTTCGAGATGGAGTCCCACATAGAGCTGCTCCTCTTGACATGCGCCGATCTAGGCCTGGTCGTGAACTAGACCAAATCGACATTAGTGCCCGTTCAGTGCATAGAGTTCATTGGGGCCCTGCCGGACTCCTCCAGGGCCACAGCCTCTCTCCCCCTGGACAGGTTCGAGACCCTAAGGGATCTCATCGCCTCAGTCACGGCCTTCCCGGTGACCACGGTGAGGAAGTGTCTTCGGATTCTGGAACACATGGTGGCGTGCACTTACGTGGTTCACCATGCCAGACTCCGTATGAGGCCCCTCCAATTATGGCTGGCCTCCCAGTTCTCCCAAGCTTGGGACTGTCTGGACAAGGTTCTCACGGTCCCGTCCCTGATACTTGCTTCCCTCTTATGGTGATCCTGCCCTAGCAATATGTTGCAAGGGATTCCCTTCAGGGAGGCCAACCCATCCATAGACCTGATGTCCGATGCTTCGAACCTGGGCTGAGGAGCCCACACAGGGGATGTGCAAACCCTGGGAATGTGGTCGGCCCCAGACTTGCCCCTTCACATAAACATCAAGGAGCTCAGGGCGGTTCGGTTAGCATGCATGGCGTTTCTCACGCACCTCCACAGCAAGGTGGTCAGAGTCCTCACGGACAACACTGCCGCCATGTACTATATCAACAGGCAAGGCGGGACTCGCTCCCTAGCCCTCTGCCGGGAAGCCCTGAACCTATGGGAGTTCTGTATAGCCCACAATATCTCCCTGAGGGCGGCTCACCTCTCGGGCGTCCACAATACGCAAGCGGACCACCTCAGCAGGGTCTTCTTCTCCCAGTACGAGTGGTCGCTCCACTCGGAGGTCACTTACCGGCTCTTCTAAAAGTGGGGGGCTCCTCAGATCGACCTGTTTGCAACCCGTCAGAACCGGCGTTGCCCCCGGTTCTGCTCCGGGGATGGGAGGGGAAGGTGCGATCTCCGACGCTTTCCTCCTGAGCTGGTCAGGCCAGCTCCTGTATGCCTTTCCCCCGTTCACCTTCATCACCAAGGTCCTTCAGAAGGTGAAAGCGGACAAGGCAAGAGTCATTCTCATAGCCCCGGCGTGAGCCCGCCAGCACTGGTATGGGCCCCTCCTACGCTCTTAGCAGCCCCGCCTAGGGCGCTGCTGCTCCGCCCGGACCTCCTTTCCCAGGATGGGGTGCGCCTTGTCCATCCCAATCTTGCCGCACTTCACTTGACAGCGTGGCTGCTCCGTGGCTGAATGACGAGAAGAATCGGTGTTTGGAGCAGGTAAGGTGAGTCCTCCTGGAAAGCAGGAAGCCGTCCACGCGACGCTCCAGGTTTGCCAGGTGGACAAGTGAGCGGGGAGTGTCCCCTTCCGCCGCACCTCTCCAGTTTATCCTGGATTACCTCTTATCCCTTAGGGCCCAGGGACTGGCACCTTCCTCAGTCAGGGTGCACCTGGCGGCCATATCGGCCTTTCACCTGCCGGTGCAAGGTCACTCGGTCTTCTCCCACTCGATGATCTCCCATTTCCTGAAGGGCCTTGACCGTTTGTTCCCAGATGCTAGGCCCTCTGTGCCGCAATGGGACCTCAACCTGGTCTTGCCCCGTCTCACGGGACCCCCCTTTGAACCTCTGGCCATGTGTTCCTGGTCGCACCTCTCGTGGAAGGTGGCCTTCCTAGTGGCGATCACGTCGGCCCGACATGTCTCAGAGCTCAGAACCCCCCATATGGTTTTCCATAGGGATAAAGTCCAGCTCCGCCCACACCCGACGTTCCTCCCGAAAGTGGTCTCCGCCTTCCATATGGAGCAGAGCATCTTCCTCCCCATGCTCTGTCCTAAGCCCCACTCCTCTAACGAGGAACGCTGCCTCCAACTCTCGATGTGTGTAGGGCGTTGGCTTTTTATCTGGATCGGACTAAGCCATTCCGGAAATCCTCTCAACTCTTTATTGCCTTGGGCTAAGGGGCAACCCATCTCCACCCAGCGGCTTTCCCGCTGGATCACCTCGTGCATACGCATGTGTTATGATTTGGCAGGGATTCCCCGCCACCGATTGTAAGGGCACACTCTACAAGAGCTCAGGCCTCATCAGCTGCCTACATCGCCCATGTCCCCATCCAGGACATTTGTAGGGCGGCCACGTGTGACTCAGTTCACACATTTACTTCACATTACCCGATCGTCACCCAGTCCAGGGATGACGCCGGGTTCGGCAGGGAGGTACTTCGTCCTGAAACATCGTGAACTCCTACCCACCTCCAACAGATATTGTTTGGAATCACCTACTGTGGAATACACAGGAGCAATCACTCGAAGAAGAAAGAACAGTTACCTGTTCCGTAACTGGTGTTGTTTGAGATATGTTGCTCCTGTCTATTCCACACCCCGCCCTCCTTCCCCTCTGTCGGAGTTGTCCGGCAAGAAGGAACCGAGGGTGGGGGGAGCCCGTAGCTCCCCTTATAGCGCGATATACAGGCGCCACTCCAGGGGTTGCTGCGGTGCTCCCCCAGTATGGGTACTGCTAAGGGAAAAACTTCCGGCATCGGTGCACGTGGCGAGCACGCATACCTACTGTGGAATACACAGGAGCAACACATCTCGAAGAACGCCAGTTACGGAACAGGTAACTGTCCTTTTTGGACCAGGAACCCCTTATGCTGGGGGGCTGTATAAACACAGAACAAAAGCAAAATAATCTTTCTGATCTTGGGTGGAAAAACAATGCCACTGCCCTCTTCCACTTTTGTGTTTGATGCTCTGTAGTGATTGAGCAGTGTTTTTCCTTGTTTCCCTCCTGCCTGCTCCAAGTGATCTTCCAGCCAGCATCAAATCAACGAGTAGAGCCAGAGAATAAAGAAGAAAGGCAGTTGAATCAGAGAACAAGCCTTTAGGGTTCGAAGGATCATATCTTTCCAATGCAGGGCAAGATCCTCAGCCGATGTAAATCGGCATAGATATGGTGACATCTACAGATGTCTATGGAGGGTCTGGCCTGTTATTACAATCAGACAGGCCAACTCAAGAAGTTTCTACTAGGACAGGGGCTTTAAACTATGGAATGCCTCTTTCCTGCCTGGTAGCTTGAATTTCTGGGATACTGTAAGTGAGTAGCTGGGTGTCTGTCATAGCTCTCTTTTCTAGCTGAGCTGGTGGTGGAGGCACACCCTTCATTTTAAGAGCTAGGAGTCCAACACCTTTATTGAAAACTGAATTGACCTAATTTTAAAATAAACCAATTAAATACCTAGGAAGGATTAATAAACAACAGCTAGAAAAGGTTTCCTAAAATCTCACAATAATATTCCTGTCATTTATTTTCAAAAGCACCAAAGAGATTTAGGAGCATGAGTTCCATTGAAAGTCAATATGATTTTTGCTCCTAAATACTATAGGTAGATTTGAAAATTTCCCCCATGGGCATGCTACATTATTGTGCATGTAAAAGGCTTAGTTTGGAAATATAGCATGCAGAATTTAGACTAGGAAACAGATAACTTGGCCTACGCAGTTAAATTCAATTGTTAATTTCAGTGTTGCCAACGCTTGTGATTTTATCAAAAGTCTCATAATTTGGGGTTTTTTTTGGAGCTGCTGGAATCATGATGTTACCTGAAAATCTCTGCATTTTTTTTTTTTAAGGAAAGTATGTAGGCCTGATGGCTTAAGAGGAAAGCTTGAAAACATGAACTCCAAAGTGTCTAACTCCAGAAGGCAAATACCCCCCCCCCCCCCCCGCATTATTATTTTTTAAATCTCCTGATTTTTAAGCCAATATCATGAATCAAGTGTGTGGGGGATCTGCTTTGTGATTTTTGCATGATTGAAGTTGGTGATACTGTAAATTGACAGTGAGGACTGGCTCTCCTGTGCACTGAGACCCTTTTATACCTTTCTGGCAACATGCAGGGTGTTAGTGTAAGTAACATTCAGGTCCAAAATTTCATTGTGCTGATTAAACATTCAAGTCACAGTGCTGAAATGAGGCCCATTGTTGTCTTTGCAACTTAAGTTAATGCTATAATCAAGTTACCTTAATTTGGCTCTTGGTTCCATTAGAGTAGAAGTGCTGTACTGCACCAAACATTTCATCCCTTTCTGTGTTCTTCAGTGAAGTAGGAAGGTCTGTGCTTAAAACAAATAGATAATGGGCTGGATCAATCAAATGCTTATGCACATACATAGCTTTAGTCATAATGAAGTCAGTGGGACTATTTCCATACATAAGTATCTGCAGAATTTATAACTTCCAACCTCAGACTGCTACAAGCCTCCTTTCTAGTGGACAGATTCATAACAGGCTCCCCCTCCACCCCCCTAGCCCCCAGTGATCTGCAGACTGTGAAGGAGCTGAAGGTATTATGATTAGACAGTAAATACATCATGAAGATTAAGCTGATAAATGGTCAGTTCTGGCCCATGATTGAAATTCAAGTAAACTGTCTGCACAAAAATGTGTAACACCATATATATAACAGATATTTATCTCTTTTCAGAACTTTCAGGGCTGTGCATGAGATGAAAGCAAGCAAATGGGTAATCAATTTTATTAGTGATTCCATATTTTTTTACTCTGATAGGAATAATTTATAAGGAGGTAGTGCCTGGCTTTCCAGCATGCCATGCATGTATGCTATAGATAGATAGTCATTGTGGTGTGTATTTCCCTATGCTAGATGGTGACAGCTTATAAGTGGGTACCCTAGATAAGGGTATACAAGCAGCTATCCCCCCTCTCCTGCCCTGACATTCCATGTAAGGGCCTGCCCAACCACATCCTCGTGCTCAGGGTTGGCTCCTTCTGGTGGCACTGAGAGGTATATTTTACTTAAAATGGTCCCTGGGGAATATACTGCATATGCTGAAGCCATATTGTAGTGGGCACACTTCCCCTGTCCTATTCTATCAGGAATCTTCATGAGGAATCATGTCTCCTTGAGGCGGAATGCCTGCTGGTGTCCCAATGGGCCGGAGCGAATGCACATCACTCCCAATATAAGGGTGTAATTCAATGGCACAGCTGAGTCCCCAGAGAGTTATTTACATATAGCCTTAAACAGGAATTGCTAAAATATAGAAATCAGTCGAAACAAGATCCAGAAATCTTTACTTCGTAATTTTGAAGACAAAATTTAGCTATTTTGATGGCACATTATTCAACAAAGTTATTAAATCAAAATGTGACTTGCCTTGACAGTGGACCCAGCTATAAGATATTACCTTTAGGAATTCAACCATCTACTTACTTTTCAGTTTGTTCATATCCCCTCTGGTAATTTAAAAAACAATATGTTAGGAGGCTGAGTACCAGCAAACAAACCTATGTGCTGACCTGCGCATGTGCTAATAATAAGTCATAAGTCTGCTTCTTAAAAAATTTCTGGTTGCAGCAAACAGTGGTTGAAAAAATAAATACATGCTTGAATTCCTACAGGTAAGACCATCCAGATGGGACCATTGGCGGATTGGTTAATGGGGTGGCTCAGTAGTCTTCACAGTGCTTCTTTAGGAGGAGCCCTTGTTGTTCAATCAAGCATTAGTCCTAGAAATATTTTCTAAAGGTGAAGTTCACCACTGGACAAAGGGCCAGCAAATGGCCTATGTGTTAGGCTGAAGTGGGGCTTGATCTGTCATAGACCTTCTGCTGGTGAAGTTCACCCTAACTGGATAGACAGATTCTTTTGACAAGTTTTCAAATAGCCTCCAAAGCTACACATGCATGTTTTGTGCATGCATCTCTGTGGACTTATAAAACCTGCAGTTTTGCAAATAGATATTTGCATGTACAAATTAAGTGGCTAGCCATGCAGTTCTTTGATTTACACATGTTAATGGCTGGACATACATTATGTGTATGTTTCAAAAATATGGCCTTGGATTTTGCAAGAATGGATGGCTTTACTTTCCAACTTTGATTGTTATTATATTAATACAGGAATTAGCTCCATTTTTCCACAATACTAATCCGTTCAGGCTTTTCTGAAAGAGCTTTGTGCACTACAGAAATTACTTCTAATTAAGTTAATTTGAAATAAGAAATGAAATTGATGAGGCTTCACTTTTAGAACTGCAGGATTTTCAAAAGGGGGACCATTTTAGCTGCCCAAACTTAGACCATCTTAAGCACTGCTCTAAATTGCTCTGGGAGGCCAGATTGTTCCCAAGAACAGGGAAACAGAAACATGGGCCACAGCCATTCCTCCCTCAAGTACTTGTCCTGAGTACACCTTGGCCAGACCCAGGAACAGGACCCAAATTTCTTTTTTGATCTCTAACAATCTTGTCCAATTTTTTCCCAGAGCTCAAAGGGAGCCCTTCAGCCCACAAATTGACTCTAGCTGTATTCAAACCAGTACATGGTTGTGTGCCTTATTTTATTTTAAATGCTGTGGTTGGCTTGGTTTTAGGGCTGCAGTGCTTTGTGTTGGCATGTTGGAAATTCAGGTTTGAAAACAACCTCAGGGATTCTTATTTTCATGGCAAATAAAGACGGTGGAGATTATGCACTTTATGCTTTGCTGTAAGGAGGGGGGTAATAGAATATGTATTATTAATTATTATTATCACTTGCATGCAATAGCACCCAATCATGGAGCATGGCCCTATTGTTCTTGACACTGTACAAACCCATAACAAAAAGATGAGATCATTGCAATATCTCAGCTACTTGATTCTTATGAGCTGCCTCCTTTCCCGGCTGATGGACATTTTATAAAGTAGACAGCTCCATGATCATCAGTGTCTAGAAAGCACGTTAGAGTTTCACAGCAGGATATTTGTAAAAGGGAAAGGGATGGTGTATCAGGAATTAAAAGGTCTGTAAAACTAGAGTCTCTCCCTCCTAAAATGACCATCCCAAGTGAAGTCTATAGTCTGTGGTTCTCTGTCCTGAACACTGAGACCATACGTTCAAACCAGTGCATTTGGAGAAGAGCCAATATTGGCACAATATTCTGAATATTCTCAATGATTGTTCAGTTTGACCATGGTAATAATGCTTATCACTAGCTACTAACAAACTGTAATGCAAATGGGGCTTTGGCTGTGATCCAGCAAAGCTCTTAAACATGTGCTTAACTCCAAGCATGCTAGCAGTCCTTTTAAAATAAATAAGACTCTTCACAAGCTTAAAGTTAAGTGTGTGCTTAAGTGTTTTGTTAGATAAGGGCCTCGGTTATCATGAATATTTAGGAAAAGGCTGTTCTACACACATTATGGAATGAATAATAAAAGGTGTTCTTGAGTGAACAAAATCATTCATTCAGGGTTTTGTTATTTTTCATTCATTATTCTCCTGTTTAAATGTTTTTCTTGGAGCAGAAACAGTAGCAAGGGACTTTAGTAAACAATCATGCCCCAAAAGTACTGGGTAGGGAGAAGTGAATAAATGTGTAAACTTCCTAATAGACTGAAATTTGTTTGCATAAGCTATTACATGAATACTTTTTAAAAAGGAATATATTCAAAGAAACCAGAATCAGTTAGTGAATAGTTCTGAAACAGGAAAAAAATACTAACGCTGTGTCTTCAGTACCAAAATATGTGTTTTTTTTTGATAGGATAAGTAACATGCATTAGTCATCTCGCTGTAAACCCCTAGTGGAGGCACGACACTTGTAGGTTTTACTGCAAGGTAGCTTGGTGAGGTCAGCACTATATCCCAGACCTATGGCTGCCCTCTCCTAGTTTACCTCATGGTGAAACCACAGTGCTTTATCTACACCAGATCTTTACAGCAAAATGGCTAATGCCATGTTATCCTGTGCCACAAATACACATTTTGGGCAATGAAGACAAACCCTAACCACAGCAGATCATTTATTTACAACAATTAGCTCAACCAGTTCTAATTCTAAGAATTCCCTGTTATAGTTGAATTTTTAAAAATAAGACCACAAATGAAACAAATACCCAAATACTGCTTACAATAAAGATGTATTGTGAATGGGTTGTTCAGTTACATTTTCCAATTATTTTATCTCTCTACGTAAATCTTTTGCCATCAGCGGAAGAGGAAAGTATCACTTCTGAAGATAAACAGGATTCAAGTAGTACCACTCTTCCCTGCTATCTTCAAATGAGGTGTCAATTTCCTTTTGGCAAACTCCTGTGGATAGATAAGAGACAGTTGCTGCAGGAACAAAGGGCTTTTATGACAAGGTGAGAAAGAGAAAGTTTCAGGTTAATAGGAATTTCTATCTTTGCTTACTTTTAATTTCAGTTTTAAGTCATAAAACAGATTTTCAGTGATTCATGAACTCTGTAAACTAATGTTCTGTGGCAGTCCGATTTCACCACTCTGACTCTCTAGCTTCAGAACCAATTTCATCAGCCCGAACAACGATTTACAATCAAGTTATTTTGACCACAAAAGCTCAGGCCTTTTGCCTATAATCATGAAATAGGAAGAGTTGTTTCAAGAACTGGATTTAAAATTAAAAGCTTAACATAGTAAGACTTATCTTATTTATGCTTAGATGATGAGTAACCATTGTTTTTTTTCCTGTTAGGGCTGCTTCATTATCTGGGGTGGGGTAACTAGAAGCCTCTGGCGTGTTTTAACACATGTGGAAATAAAGTAAGTAAATAATTTAAACATGTATAAAAATTGTAGAACATTTTCTCTCAACTGGTTTACTCCCTTATTATCTTCTACAAAATTTCTTCTTCTAATTTCCTCTTTCCCCTGTGAGGGTTAGGTGCCTAGGCACTTACTGAGATTTTCAGAAGTGCTTATCTCCATCTTACGCTGCCTGCACTAGATTGAAACTGTTCGTTTGCATAACTAATTAACAAATCTCTTTCTTTAAAGGTCCATTTTTAAACTGCACATGCCTCGCTGGCTTCAGGTCCCGTGGCTTCAGAAGCTTTTATGGGGAATGGTCATTTGAAAAGTCATCTGAAAAACCCTGAATTATATTTTTTTACCCCCATCCTGAAACACATGTGATGCTAGAGGTGAAGGGGCACAAACCTGTGGCATTACACAGTGAGCATGGACAGTATTATTTCCATTTGCTCTTTCAGTGGAACACTGCCAGGTTAAACAGTTTTTATTTTTTAAATTTGGGAATGAGAGACATGCAAAACTGCATTCATCCCTCTCCCCAGGCGGCAGAGGAAGGGTCTGCCAAATGCTTGTTGGAGCCCACCAAGCTTTTCTCCACTTTAAGCCCACCCACCCTGGATGCTTCGTGTCAAGGTCAACATCTTTCCACTTGAAGAGGAGTGGACAGGATTCCCTCCAGAGCCTGTCAATGCTTCTCCCATAATTGTCCTTTGGGGATGCAGCTGTGTGATCTGAAGCACTCTCTTCTCTGAGGGTTTAGCAAGCTGCCCCTGCTAGCACACTGCGCCTGAGACCAAGAAACAAACTCAGGCCTTCGCGTAGGACTCCAACGCACCACTTATGCAAATGGGCCAGCACACTTACTTCTCATGCATTTTCCTCTTACAGAGGGACATTGGCATTGGGGAAAACTTTCACTCTTCACAGATGTAGAAATGAAAATGTCAGGAGCACCCCCCACATTTGGGAAACAACTTGGATCCAGGTTTCTAGCCTGGGCCCATTTCTACTATAAAGTATCTCGTATATCTCATAGCAACATAGGACTTGCTATTCTGGACCAGACCCATGGTCCTTGTGGTCAAGAATTCTGGCTCAGACAGAGGCAGAGCCAGTGGCTTCAGAAGAAGTGTGGCAGGGTGGACTAGGTCCAGAGGCCCCTTGCTGGAGGTCTCGTGGCCCTGCAACACCTGCCCCAGAATAGAGCAAGGGAAATCCTCCAGACAGCCTAGAGTGGCTGCAGAGCAACGGCCAATTAGAGGGGCTGATGGAACAGCCAGTCCCGGGCCAGAAAGGCCCTATATAAGACAAGCAGCAGAGCAGAGAAGTTCAATAACTGTGTGGAGCTTGATGAGGGAGGATGCCAGGCTGGCTAGACAAACAGCAGGACTGCAGATAGCTTACTGCAAAGAGCTCACCAGACAGAACTGAGCCCGGCGGACGCTGCCAAAGACCGTCTGGCTGGATAGAATAGCAGCAGAGCTATCAAAAGGTCAGTGTGGGCAGGCTGAGTCCGGGGGACTGAGCATAAAACCTGGCCAGACCAAACGAGGGTACCAAGATGGACACTGCTGGTCTGGTACCAGACTGAGCCCAGGGAGGGCTGCTGAAAAGGACACCTGTGGAGGGTACCAAGATGGGCCCCAGCTAGGTGTCTGAAGAAGGCAGTGCCTCTGGGAAGAAGCCTAAGAGCTATGGCCCCCATACCAGGGCCGTGATAAGAACTCGGGACTGTATACCCCGGAAGTGGGAACAGCATGGAAGACCAGCCGAGAGAACCACCGGCCAGGATGGAGGGTGCTCGCAAGAGGTGGAAGCCACCCCAATATAAGAACTAAAACCAAAAGTAGGCTCACACCCACCCAAAGGGGGCTGCCTGTCAGAGGTGGGTGCCCCCCCCCATGAAAAGAACTGTCAGCCAGAGAAAAGGGGGCACACACAAGAAGCGGGTGCAGACCCTGTTACAAGAAGATGCAAGAAGCTCCACTGTAGGCAGATGTTGGATAATCTTCTCATTGTAAGCTCCCTCTGAACCCATCTTCTCTTTATTCCTGCTATGAAGACATAGGATGACATCTTGGCCCCATTGGCATGAATGGGAGTTTTGCTGTTGACTTCAGCAGGATTTCACTCATAAGGCTGAAATTCTGACATCAGGTGCATTTCATTAATTGCTGAAGTGGTGAGGAAAATCTCATTCAAACACTAATATGTGAAATAACAAAGGAGTGCAGTTAGGTTTTCTTTTCGTATAAATATTTCTCCCCTGTTTGCTCCCATGTAAATGATCCTTTTAAAGGACTCCTCAAAGTAAGCAGGTGCAATTTCCATTGAAGTCAACAGTTGTGTTAACTTATGCTAGGGTTAAAACTGTCCCTGAATGCTTGACTTATTATGTTACAATGTTATAATATACTATCATGTTTTAGCCTTTGAATTTATGAAGTGATGACATGATGTGCTTTACGAATTTACAAAATGTTTACCAATCACACATTGCCAGTGCGTGATACAAAAGCAATGTTCCCCAAATGAAGCAAGCCAAATGGCCCTTGCACTGCATTTTCCATGCTGTTCTTCAAGCTAATGTCAAGGTGGGAAGCTCATCTTTGTTCTTCTAGAGATATTATACTTTCAAAGGGCTAGACTGAGCCACTGTGCAACTCATTGAGTATGGGGCAGCGCAAAGTTGCACCATCCCAAGAGGAGCCCTGCGAAGGACTCTCTTGCTTCTGGAGGTGAGAGGAAGTAATTTGTGCCACCTCTTTCCAGGTGAACATTATTCCCCTCCCATGCCCTGCCAACATGACTAGCTTTTGGGGCCCAGGAGCAGAAGCTCATCCATTCCTGCCCCCTTTCCATTCCTCTCCTGCATGATCCAAGTTTTCAGGTTTTGTTCTGGAGACTAGGACTGGGTTCTTCTTTCAAGCGACTACTCTATTTTGAAGCATAACTATCAGAAGGTGGCTTTGTCATGTAACACAACCACTTTGGAAAACTTTGAAACACAAAGAGGCATTCAGATACCATGGTGATGGGCAACCTTAGAAAAAACTTGATAGACAGGATCACCTAAATAGTTGAATTTTGTTTTGATTTTTTCCCCTCCTCTGTAGTGTTGACAAGGGCAGAATGCAGAAGGGAAATAATTTTGCCATTGTTGTTGGCACCGCATTTTAGAAAAACCCTTGTTACTGTTCAGAAGGCAACCACAGGAGCTGCTATCCATCTATTGTTTTTAACTGCTGCACGGTGCTGATGATTCCTGTGCGTAGTTGTGTTTTACAGGATAAAAAACAAAAACTGCTCTCAGACAAAGCTGAAGTTTGGTCTTTCTCATGGAAGGAATTTTGCTTCCTCTGAATGTGAAGATTGGCCAAGGTTATTTTCTGAAGTGAGGGTCTGACAAATTTCCACCAGATCCTTGTACTCCAGAAAGGTTTATTGAAAGGACTGTGGGGATGCTCTGTGGCATTCTGATTATTTTTCATGGTGAAACTTCCTGTATAATGTTGTTACTGGAATTACTAAAATAATAATAAAAAATAATAAAAGGTTGCCTGCTATGTAACAAGTAACTGATAAAAAGAAAGAGGGAATGAGAAAGGCATAATAAACCTAGAAAGAAAATTGAGTTTAGAATGATCTCTCTTGACCTTTACCATCAAACAAGAGGACTGAAGTTCTTAATGTCCGAGTCTAGTTAAATGTAATCCATACAATGTCTACTGTATTCTCTTGAGGGAATGCAGTGCCTGACTAGCACACTGTGTTCTCACGTTAAAATGTTCCATCAGCATTGCTGTGGGCTGTGGGGGATATTAGCTCTGCCAGTCTCATTGCCTCTCTAGCCTAAAGAAGAGGCCAAAGATCACCATTTTCATTAATTCAGGCAGGAAGAGCGGAAAGTAAGAGTAAACCAAGTATTTGTTTTCACTGACTGTCCAAGCTACACTCAATAGTTTTCTCTTTCCTTTTTCGCTGCTAGAAACAAAAGGAAAGTAGGATTTTAGTGACTGGGTAAAATGACCTGTTACTTAAATTGAAAGGAATCATTTTACCACATTCAAGTGTCTGCTGTTTTTGTTTGTTTGTTTGTTTGTTTTTTTGGTGTTGTCACTAGAATTATATGACACAAAGAAAATTTATCTGCCTGATTTGTAATTTATAAGCACATGCTCCTTATTGGTCATAGTTCATTATTCTCTGGAAGTTTGATTATTTTCTTATTCTAGTAGACTATAGAGGGCAGCTGAACGCAGAAGACTATTCAAGGTTGATGGCCTGAATTTCAAAGCTCTGGCTGCCTGAGAGATCTCTTTCTCTCTGTGACCACAACCTCCTATAACATGGAACAATTAAACTGTTGGTCAATATGGGAAGATGTGTGGTCATGGGGGACAAAACCCTCAGCGAAGCCAGATCCAGACTCTGAAGTTCACTGAAAGACAAAATCGAATGGTTATTAACTTCACTACATTCCCACATAGATTCACCACTTAGCCCTAGCTTTCCCCCAGCTCACCTATAAAAATCCCATTTTTATACATTCAAAATAATTAAAACAATTATGCAAACTATCTTAAACTGCCTTTCATTGATAGGGATGGAAGAGAGAGAGAGATCCGTATTCTTGTCTTTTTCTTCTGAGATGTGCTCAGATACTATACTACTAATGCAAAAACCTGGACAGATAACTAGACAGAGGAAAGGAGAAGTTTCACCTGCTTGTGTATGTTACACACTAGCAAATGTGTAAGAGGTAAAGCTATAAGGTGTAAGAAATAGAGGACAAGGCTGGACAAGAAATTTCCAGAGGGTTGCAATAGCTAGCTTGTTGTATTATGGAATTCAGTAGTTCATGAAAGATATTGTGGCTGCTTTTATGTTTAGTTTTATAGTAAGCTTGACTCTGCTTAGTGACAAATAGAAATAGTTTCCTTATATGCAGTGTGGTTGTAGCCATGTCAGTCCCTGGATATTAGAGAGAGAAGGGGGCGTGCGGTAATATCTTTTATTGGACCAACTTCTGTAGGTGAGAGAGACAAGCTTTCGAGCTACACAGAGCTCTTCAGGTCTGGGAAAGTTACTCAGAGTGTCACAGCTAAATACAAGGTGGAACAGATAGTAGTTAGCACATATTGCAAGAGACCATTCAAAGTGAAGTGTCCAGTTAACACTCATGAAGTCATAGGACAAAAAGGTGAAGGTGGTGGTGGTGGTGGTGTTCATGGGTTGCAGATTGTTACAGCTTGTAATAAATCTATTACAATAATCTGGAAAGCTTGTCTCTCTCTCACCATCAGAATTTGGTTCATTAAAAGAGATTACCTCACCCATCTTGTCTCTCTAATATCCTGAGACTGACATGGCTCAACTACACTGCATTTAGGCTCCTAAGGCATATTTGAAAATGGAACTTAGGTGCTTTTGAAATTTACCCTTCAACTAAATTTGAGATGTACTGTTTTTTTTCCTGCTTGGAGGTTAAATGATAACCTAACATTTAGCTGATACCTGGCTGCAGCACAGCGGACAGTTGCAAAGCTCATTTCCTGAGTTGCATCTTTTTGTTTTCTTAACATTTAACAAGACTTTCTAACTCCCTCTTGATTGGATTCCAGATATTTCCTGCCATTTGAAGGAACCAAATGTTGCCTTAGAGAGGTAGCCAACATAAATATAATTTTACATGGTGACGTAACAGCCGGCTTTTTGTTTCACAAAATTCAGATTGATTAAAAACCCGAGACTCTCCTCCTGCAACCAGTCTCTGGCCTGAAAAATCTTTCAAGTTTCCAAGGATGTGAGTGATACCAGGTTCAACAGTTAAACCCCATGTCCTCCAATTTCTTCATAGATTCCAAGGCCGGAAGGGATTACTGTGATCAGTTAGTCTGACCTTCTGTATGACACAGGCCATAGAACGTCCCCAAAATCATTCACAGAGCAGATCTTTTAGAAAAATATCCAATCATGATTTAAAAATGGTCAGTGATGGAGGATCCACCATGTCCCTTAGTAAATTCTTCCAGTGGTTAATTACTTTCACTGTTAAAAGTTTGTGCCTTATTTCCAGTCTGAATTTGTCTAGCTTCAACTTCCAGCCATTGGATCGTGTTATCCCCTACTGTTGCATATGGGCAGACCCCTCCATCCACATGGAAC
This sequence comes from Malaclemys terrapin pileata, assembly GCF_027887155.1. Taxonomy (NCBI): domain Eukaryota; kingdom Metazoa; phylum Chordata; order Testudines; family Emydidae; genus Malaclemys; species Malaclemys terrapin. The sequence continues at coordinate 40,668,755 of NC_071507.1, read as the reverse complement.
ACCACTGACTTAAGTGGGGCGTCACACAAGCAAGTTCCCATATGCAACAAGTTGCAGGACTGGGCTCTTAATGTACATCCTGTTCATGCAACAGTTTGTACCTGTCTTCCCAATTTCTTTCTCACCCACGCAATTAATATTTAATTAGCAACAATGGAACACAAAGGTACTTGGCAAGCTAAAGTTATCACACTGGCTGGCAGCATGGCCCATCAAATAAGGCACTATACTACTTTAACACCGTGGTGGTATAAAGTACCCCACCACAACCTCTTCTGCGATGACAGCCTACTTTCTGCTAACCTTCCTGTAGAGCAGATTGTCCCTTACAGGAACTTTTTCCCAGCATGCATATTCTGGGACTCGCCCTTTAAATTTGGCAGACTGCAGCAGCTGCAGCCCTAAGGTGGCCATTTTGCAACTGTCTGCTGCTTGCTGCATCTCTTGTTACAGGTTGTCCTAAGTTCTCTACATTAGGTTGACCATGAAGTCCACATGCTCATGTTGGTTTATATGATAACAGTGAAATCCTGAATGTCTAGACTATGACACTGTTACACTGTATTTCTGATATCCATGTGTGATATTTGGCATTTAGCATTATGCAGGAGAAAACCATATAAAAAAATGGCATGTCAGGATTGGAAAGAGCTTGTGTTTTAAAGCAAATCTCAGTGTTAGTATTTTCATAAGGTTACATGAAAGCCTCGCAAAAGATAACATGGAAATATGTGTAAGTCTAAATGTAGCTGAAAGTCATCCCCTGTATTGTTTCTGTAAGTTACTGAGCACTGTTTGTGTACAAACAAGTTAGAAAAATCTTTTTAAATTGAGAACATCAAAATCAGCTACAATTCTTTCCCCATCATAGTTACTGATTTTTGTTGCTCGATTGGGGCACAAATTATTTAAAGGCCAAATTTCCTCTTAAGTTATCACAGTGTAAATCCAGAATTACTTCACTCAGCTCAGTGGAATTATTCTGGAATTACGTTAGTGTAAAATGAGAACAAAATCTGGTCCCGAAGCTGTGAGTAATGGTGGTATTGGTGGTAGCAATTTAAATGAGGGAAGTGTCATGGTCAAGTTGTCAGGTCGAGAGAGAGAGACCAAGTGGAATCTATGAGAGAAGCCAGTGTGGTTGGTTTCAGGGAAGAGGCCCTACTGAAAGAGTCAGGATCAAGGAGCATCACCAAGGGATTCACCCCTGAGAGGTTCAGCCAAAGGACTTGAAACCTGGAAGATATTCAGATTTTTTTTCCCATCCCGTGTAAGATTAATTTACAGTATTGGGGGGTCAAATTGGTGGCAAGCTGCCAAAAGCCAATTTATCTCCTTTTATCAAAAGAAAAATAAACTTTCATCTGCTTTTCTGATTTTTTGCCTTAATGTGAAATCGGGGTAGTGCGAACCAAGTACAAAACTTGCTCCATGGCAATGAATTTTTAACTTTTTAAAGGTTATTCTCTCTCTATTGTCTACATATATTAAATCAGGTTGTTAGGATTACTCAGCTTTACTAACTTTGACTTGACTTTAGTTTCAACAGAAAATTAAAAAGCTCAGTGCATTGTGGCTGCCAACCAGTTATTTTCCAGTGGTCAGTGTTCAGTTACCTCTTGGCTCTCTCTGCAGCTTATGTTGATTTGCTGCGTGTAGGCATCATTTAATTCACTCAGTTTGAGTCTCTAATTACGATTTTTACAGCAATTTCTTGCAGCCCTGTTCATGCATTTTTTTTTGCAGTGCAAAAGCATCCTAGCTCAATGACACTTTGTTTTTTGATACGATTTGTTGGTAAAATGTGCTAGGACTGCAAAATCTACCCACTGACTTCCTCTCCCTGTGTGGCTGGTGTGAAACTGGACTTCTTTCAGGATGCCAGGATGCTCAATCTACATATTATGGGTAGAACTGGTAGCACTGCCTATTATTAAGGTTGCCTGACATTTCCCCTCAAAGACTCTGTTTTCAGTTGTTTATAACTTTGCCAAACTTTTGTGTGTATATATATATATATATATATGGAATAGGAATTTTGCAAAGAATGTTTATATTCAAATTATTATTTTGTGCAGCAAATTTTGTATTCTCGTATTGAGCAGGACACAACATAACTGGATGAGGCAGAACGCAGCTTGACATGATTGACTGTTCCTGAAAATCTGTAGACAAGAATAAAACCAACACTCTGTGTTATAAGAATTCAGGTTGCAGACATTTTCTACTCAGAGCAGCATAAATTAACATAGGCATCCCATTATTTGTTGAAAGCTCTCTCTCTTTCTGAATTTGTTTGGATTTGGTTGAGTTGGGCTGATTTGCTAATAGCTCTGTTGTTCCACTTGTTTATGGAATTTTGTTGCACTTAGGGTGACCAGACAGCAAGTGTGAAAAATCGGGACAGAGGGTGGGGGGTAATAGGAGCCTATATAAGAAAAAGCCGCAAATATCAGGACTGTCTCTATAAAATCGGGACATCTGGTCACCCTAGTTGCACTAATTATTTCTGATGTACAGCTACAAAAGAAACATAGTAGAGGAAAGTACTGTTATTATTTGACAGACAGGGAAACTGAGGCAGAGAACAGTCAAGTGTTTTGCTGGAGGTTACTCTGTTGATGGCAGATGGGACTGGGACTTGAACCAAGAAGTTGTAATGCATAGTCCCTTGCTCTAAACGTCAGATATCATTGCTATGAATTATACAAAGAGAAGTCTGGGGACCTTAGGGGCCCCTCTGAGGCATTTATTTGTTGAAGAAATGAGAGTACAATACTGACGCTCACAGAAAGTGAATATTTTAATGCTTATTTCATTAATGCAAGAATAGGAAAATCTAATTATGTTGTTCTTTAGATACACTCCATATGAAAATCATGTCTACATTTATATTTGGACTAGATTCTATTCTCTTTGTACAAAACTCCCATTGATAGGAGTGGGATTTCTGAGTAAGGATGGAATATTTTATTTTAAAACCACATTTGTCAGATAAAAGGGTGAATCATTTATTAGGATAACTATTTGTACTTTTAGTACAAATACTTTTTTAAAAAATTACAGATCTTTAAGAGAAAAACATTGGATGAAGAAATATTGTTAAAAGAGCACATCTGTTGCAAATTCTTATTTGGGGGGAAAACACGTGTTTTTATTTTAAATTTGTCTGTGTGTTATCCTTGTGTTAACTATTAGGTAAATAGAAGCATTGAGAATCCATTTTCCAGTGAAGTTTGGTTAGGAATATTTGTACACATTGTGTGGGAGATAATTTGAAAGCTAATTGGAACTTTGTGATGTGCCAATTCCCTGCAGATCCCTTAATTCAAAATACCTGCCTTTTGTGTACTAATATTTACCAAATGCACATACTTGTTTTGGATATGAAATCACTTTACTCTACAATGTGCATTTTTGACATGCCTTCCTAGAGTATTGCATAACGCAGAACACTGTCACATAATGTGCTCCAGCATAACAAACACAATCCGAGCGAAGGCTGAACTTTAAGGGAAAACATATTTGTTTGGGGTTTATTAGTTACATATATGCAGCCACAGTCAGTTTAGATACTGTGTTATGATGTAATATTGTAAAGTTAATGAGCTCACTACTGAGCACAGATGGGCACTTTTTCTTATGAGGCTAGATATATGTATAAAATAGGGTGACATCTTGGCCCCATTGACATAATTGGTGAAACCCCCTTCCTTCAATGGACTAGGGTTTCACCCCAAAAGTTTTGGGTGGGTCCCCTAGGTTGCTTCATACCCCTTCTCAAAGATTCATGGTAGAAGGGTTGAGAGCATGTATCTTAGGCCACGTCTACAATGGGACACTCAGGAAAGTTAAAGGGAAGTAACTAACGGCGTGAAGTCAATGTGCATAAGAGCATGTCTATACTTACAGCCCTGCAGCGGCACAGCTGTACCGGTACAATTGCATTGCTGCAGCGCATGTGGTGCAGACCAGAGAGAGCTCTCCTGTCAGCATAAAAAACCCACCCCCGCGAGTGGCAGAAGCTCTCCTGCCGACATAGTGCTGTGTGCACTAATGCTTATGCCAGCGTCACTTAGGTCGCTCACGGGGTGGAATATTCACACCCCTAAGCAATGTAAGTTTTGCCAACATAAGTGTAGCATAGACCTGGCCTAAGTTAGAGCTCATTATCCCTGTTAGGGTTGCCATCTGTCCAGGTTTTCCCAGGATTATCCCTTTTTTGAGCTGTCCCAGGAAATCTGTCAGCGGAGTTACCTCTAGGGCTGCTGCTGGGGGTTTATGTCTCTTGTCATGCACCATGGTGGCAGCTGCTCAGCAGGGCCCTGCTTCCCCTTCAGGGAGCCAGCTTCTATTCCCACACTCCTTCTGTGCTCCCCTTCGCCAGCTCAGGCATGTCCCTGTTTGTTTTGTACCTTAGAGGTGGCAGCCAACCCTCGTGTGGATACTCTCATTCAGGAATGAAATGGCCTTAGTTCACTGTAACTTGGAGAAGGATTAAGGGTTTGTCTACATGGCACGGCAAAGTGCATGAGAGGGGTGTGATTTGTAGAATGCTCTAACGTGGTGCAGTGTTACTGCCAGTGTAGGCCTTGCCAGCGTGCTCTGAAAGGTACCTGGAGGAGGGTAGTAACAAGGTAGGTGCCCATCCTCCCACTCCACCAGTGGGCCCCTTGAGATCCAAAGGGTGGCCAGTACTGACTAGAGGAGGGAGAGGAGCTCTACTTCGCTCCCAGGAATGCTCCCTGAGGACTATCACATAGGATCAGTTTAAATTGAATGAACTAAAATAAAGTTTTCCAAAACCGGGTCCCCCGCCCCTCCCCAAAATCCAAACACAAACAATCCAACAACAAAAAACAGCACTCCCCACACCAATCCTCCAAACTAGCCCATCCAAAACATTTCCTCAGACCTTAGACTAATTAGGGGAAATTTCAAGCCAAAAGGAGTTTTGTCTTGTGTTTTGAGAAAGGTAGAAGGGACAGCAGGCTTAGAATGAAAACAAAATTAAGGACTCATTACAATCACTTCAGTGGCAGAAAAGCTAGGGCTATGACATTGTCTCCTCTACTCTTCTACTACTACAAAAACCCTACCCAACCCTAGAATTCTATTTTTAGCACCCAAGTAATTAGAGAATTCTATTAAACCATCAGAGTACCTCTAACTGCTGCAGGGGGAAAAAGGGAGCGGGGTGTTGGCCCAGAGTCTTCTATCAAATATTTTTGCCCTTGGTGCAGAGGAGGAAGGTTAAAGAAAAAAAGTCTTTGTCTGTAGTTCTTGCCAAATAGGCACGTTTTTTGTGCTTGTGCAGACCCTCTTGGGAGGTGGTGAATAGTTTGATATCATAAAAATTCACAGGCACTTAAAATTTATTAATGTAACTGTTATCTTTACTCTCACTTCATTCTAAATCATATAAAAATCAGTGGTATGTACATGCAGTAGTATTCATAACTGTCAGATCAGGTATAAAGCAGAAAATGTTTTGACTGTTGGAAGGAGAGCTGTGCAAAAAACTGTCAGTTAAAGGGCAACCGTGTGTGGTGTCTCTAATGGTAAATTGTTCTGCATGAGAAGACTCCCGTGCCAAGCCCGTGAACTTCAGTGGGGCTCCACAAGGGATCAGGGATGCCACGTGGAGTGAGTTACATGACTGGTGCCCAGCTAGAGAAAGAGTGAGTCCATGCAATATGTGCTTGAGGACAGTGGAGGGAGCTTATGGCATGAGTCAGAGAGCACTAGAGGGAACTAATCAGGGAGAGAAGAGAGTAAGAAGATGGTAGAGCTATTACAATTTTATGAGTTTGCTTGGATTAAAAATCCAGCTGATGTTTACTGACTGCTTCATTTACTTGAGTTGATATACAGCCCTGACAACGAGAGTGTGAAATCCTGTCCCCATCAAAGTCAATGGGAGTTTTGTCAGTGATTTTAATGAGGCTAGGATTTCACCCCAAGTCTCTCAGGGCTGGGTTTATTTACATATGTACTTAGACTTCCACGCAGTCACTCCTGAGATCCAGTGTTGTGTCACATACCCCTGGGTTTCATGTTCAGATATAGGTTTATTCAAACCCGATGTGGCAGAAGGGAAACGCTGAGTAAAAGTGGGAAAGTTACTTTTAAACTTTTTGCATTATGTGCAGGGTAGTGAAAGTTCACCAGAGTTGGCTCATTGAATCCAGAAGACCAACTGTCACATTTTTTCATGATGAAACAAAAACCAAAGTATGAAACTCATTCTTGAAACATTAATAACTACTCTGAGACAGCAAAGTGTGAAGACTTGTTGCAGACGAAGAGCTGGTGGTCTTGATTGCGCTGATATGGCTACGAAGAGGATCACCCTCATATATGGTTGGTTGGTGAGGGATGACTGTCAACTAATTAACTGGTGCTGCTTCCTGGAATGATGTGGCAGCATAAGACATATTGATTACTGCTGCAGCTGACATGGAATGGCAACTCCTAGTGTCAGACCAGCATGTTATTAGATACTTTAGTTTTTGAGGGAAACAAAGAGTGGATATACATTGAAACCTACTATTAGTACATTTTTGTTTGCAGGATCTTTTCAAGTCTAAACATTTTTTCCCAACATCACCTATCCCTGTTTAAGAAATTTGACTACTAGATAAAAGATAACAGCTGCATAACATAGGAACACAGGATTTACCATATAGGATCAGGCCTGAGGTCCATTTAATCTGATTACCTGTCTCTAACAGTGGTCAATGCCAGACGCTTCAGGGGAAGATTCAAGGACCCTGCAGTAGGCAGTTATGGGATAACCTTCTTCTGAACCCCCATTAGTTAGAGATTGGCTTATGCCCTGAATCGTGAGAGTTTGCTACTAACAGTAATCATTGTTCTTCTTCGAGTGCTGTCCCTGTGGGTGCTCCAGTCCAGGTGATGGTGCATCCTGGCGCCGTTGATCGGAGATCTTCGGAGTGCCTGGTCGGGATGCACGCACTCAGCTGCTGTCTCAAGACTTCTCCGGCCGCTCATACTTTCATTATGCCAGGGTCGCCAGGCTTTAAGAAATGTGGCTCCTGCAAGGAGTCTATGCCGTGGTCTGACGGGCACTCACTCTGCGTTAAATGCCTCCGCGAGACACACATCCCTGTGAAGTGTCTCCACTGTACCAACTTAAAAACTAGAGCTCGCTGTGACAGAGACTTGCGGCTAAAAATGCTCCTCATGGAGAAAGCTCTGGAGCTGCCTATGGAGAAGGGCAGTAAACCCTCTCCCTCAGGCTCCCCAAGTCAGAACTGACCCGGAGCACAATTTCACCCTCTCACGCGAAGAGGCAGGAAGCCCTAATGTCTCCCCTCAGAGACACCCAAAAGGGTAAAGGATTTCCCGCAAGGTCTTTACCCTTGGTGCTGACAACCCAACTCTCTTGTGGTGGATGCAGCGACGCAGAGAACAAAGCAGCCACACTACTGGCCCACTCCGCAGAACAAGGACCTCAAATGCTTTGACCTCCTGGGCCGCAAGGTTTACACCTCTTCTACTCTACAATTCAGAATTGCAAATTGTTCCGCCCTCCTCGCAAGCTATGACTATGACAACTACAACAAGCTCTTTGATTTTGCCTCCCATATCCTGGAGGACAGGAGAGCAGACTTCAAGACCTCGTCGAAGGTCAATTGGTGTCTAGGATGGCACTACAAGTGTCCATGGACATGGCAGATACAGCAGCCCACACCACTGCCACTGCAGTTGTGATGAACCAGTCTTCCTGGCTGTCTGCATCCGGCATCCCCAAAGATTTGCAGACCAAAGTGGAGGATCTTTCCTTTGCAAACATAAACTTTTTTTCCAAAAAAATGGATGAAGTCCTTCACACTATGAAAGACTCTAGAGCAGGGATCGGCCAGCACATCCCTCGGCCTGTGCCGCTTCCCGCAGCCTCCATTGACCTGGGATGGCAAACCGCGGCCAGTGGGAGCCATGATCGGCCAAACCTGCAGATGCGGCAGGTAAACAAACGGGCCCGGCCCACCAGGGTGCTTACCCTGGCGAGCCACGTGCCAAAGGTTGCCGATCCCTGCTCTAGAGCCACTTTGCGCACATTGGGCATATACCCATCCATCCCTAGGAGATAACGGTATCAACCTTATCAGAGGCCCCGCGCACAACAATATCACCGACCCCAGTCCAGACCGTATGACACTGGGAGAAACTGCAACAGACCTCCTAGGCGCAGGCAAAACCAGGTGCAACCAACCACTTCCCACCCATCGGATAACAAACAACAATTTTGAAGTGCTGGTCGGGGCTCTACAAGACCACCCCTTGACTCCGCCGCCTATTTGCCCATTTGGCTACCGCCTCCAGGCTTTCCACCATGTCTGGCAACAGATCATGTAGGACCGCTGGGTCCTGGAAATAGTTCAGTCAGGTTACTCCATCCCTTTCTTATCTTCCCCGACCATCCTTTCCCCTTCCCCGTCCCTCTTCAAGGACTCCTCTCATGAGCACCTTCTCTGCATGGAGGTGGCTCATCTTCTCCACCTAGGTGCAGTCAAACATGTACTGACGCAACATCGGGGAAAAGGGCTCTACTCCCACCACTTTCTGACCCAAAAGAAAGGCGGGGGGTGGAGATCTATACTAGACCTATGCCGACTGAACAAGTTTGTACGTGTACAAAAATTCAAGATGGTCACATTGGGCACAATAATACCCGCGCTGGAACAAGGGGACTGGTTCACAGCCCTCGACCTACAAGACGCCGATTTCCATATATCCATTCATCCGGCACACAGATGCTTCCTGCGATTCACACTCGGACACGACCACTTTCAATACAGAGTACTTCCATTCGGTCTCTCCACAGCACCGCGGGTATTCTCCAAGACCCTAGCTGTAGTTGTAGCCAACCTCCACAAACATGGGATTATACTTTTCCTCTACTTAGACGACTGCCTTATCAAAGCCAGCTCCTATGACGAGACATTAAAAGCGACGAATTTTACCATCTCTCTTTTCCACAGTCTAGGCTTGCAAATAAATTTCCAAAAATCCACCCTGATACCTACACAGCAGATAGAGTTCATTGGAGCTCACCTGGACTTGATTTGAACCAGAGCCTTGCTTCCACACAACAGATTCCTCACTATTACGCATCTCATACACACAATCTCTGTTCGCCCCAAAATACAGGCACGGACCTGCCTACAGCTTCTTGGTCACATGGCAGCTACCACCTTCGTGGTCAAATACACCAGGCTGCACGTGAGATGCCTTCAGCGTTGGGTCAACTCCAACTACAAACCCAGCAGACAGTTTCTGCATAACACTGACTCAGCCACTGAACGTATTGGCCTCCCTACATTGGTGGACAAAACCAGAGAACCTATGAACAGGTGTTCCCTTCTATCCACACTCCCCAGTACTCATGCTCACCATGGACGCTTCCCTGATAGGTTGGGGAGTGCACCTAGGAGACCACAAGGTACAGGGCCGCTGGTCCCTCTCAGAGACGCGTCTGCACATCAATCTTCTAGAACTCAGAGCCGTCAGGTACGCTTGCCTTCACTTTCTTCCCCAGCATAAAGAACAAGTCCATCCGAGTTCTGACGGACAATATAGCATGTATGTTTTACATCAACAGGCAGGGAGGAGCACGATCTCACTCCCTGTGCACAGAAGCCACCCGTCTATGGAATTGGTGCATACAACATCACATAGAAATCACCGCTTCCTACCTGCCTGGGTGTCACAACACTACCACAGACACACTCAGCAGACACTTCTCCGAGGAACACGAATGGGAATTACATCCCATGACACTCCAACAGCTCTTCTCCCACTGGGGCACTCCGTCGATAGATCTGTTTGCCACTCCTCAAAACCGCAAATGCCATCTATTTTGCTCCCGAGCAGGACTCAGGCACGCATCTCTAGGGGATACATTCGTCATTCCTTGGAACAACTCCCTCATGTACGCTTTTCCACTGATTCCACTGATACACAGGGTTCTACGCAAGATCACAGAGGACAAGGCCTGGGTCACACTTATTGCCCCAGCTTGGCTCAGACAGACATGATATCCTTACCTGCTACGCATGTCAATCTATCCTCCAAGGACTCTCCCTGACAGACCAGATCTCCTCTCCCAGAACTGTGGTCGGCTTCTTCATCCGCAGCCCCGGAAACTCCATCTGACATCATGGTTCCTTCATGGTTTTAATCCCATGAATTAGCCTGCTCGGAACAGGTCCAATACGACCTCCTGCACAGTAGAAGGGACTACACTCATAAAACTTACCTGCAAAAGTGGAAATGCTTCTCCATCTGGTGCTTCCACAGATGCCTGACACCCCAGACTGCAACTCTCCCTGACATTTTAGACTATCTTTTTGAACTAAAACAGGATGGGCTTTTGCTCAGTTCTATCAGAGTACACCTTGCGGCCCTTACCACCTTCCATGACACTCTGGATGGCTAGTCACTTTTCACCCACCCCACCATGAAATGCTTTCTCACGGGCCTGCAAAATCTCTACCCTGAGATTCATTCACCAGTAGCCTCCTGGAGTCTCAACCTAGTTCTCTGCGCTCTTATGAAACCTTCTTTTGAGCCCCTGGCTACCTCATCCCTGCTCCACATGTCCATGCAAGTGGCTTTCTTGGTTGCCATAACGTCAACGAGAAGGGTTGGTGAAATAAGCACCCTGATGGCCTAACCCCCTACACCATTTTCTCTAAAGACAATAAATGCGGCCCCACCCCAAATTTCTCCCCAAGGTGGTGTCTACCTTCCACCTTAATCAACCAATACACTTACCTGTATTCCAGCCCAAGCCTCACACGACTCCACAGGAAGCGGCGTTACATACCCTCAACGTCCGACGGGCTCTTGCATTCTATCTTGATAGAACTAAACCATTTTATAAATCCCTTAGGCTATTTGTTTCTACTACCGAGAGATCAAAGGGTGAGGCTATCACTAAGCAGAGACTCTCCAAGTGGATCTCGGACTGCATCAGATCCTGTTATCAGACCCAGAATGTTCAACCACCAGAGTGTTAGAACTCATTCTACTAGAGCAATGTCAACATCCATTGCCTTCCTCCACAACGTACCTATTACAGACATATGCAAGGCGGCCACATGGACATCTGACCACACATTTGCAAACATTATGCTATCCCATTGGATACCATGGCAGACACCATAGTCGGCCATACGGTATTGTCTACTGTTATCTCTCACGCAACTCCAAAATCCCACCAACCATAGTGGGTATTGCTTCACATTCATCTGGAGTGGAGCACCCAAAGGGACAGCACTTGAAGAAGAAGAGAAAGTTACTCACCTTGCAGTAACCGAGGTTCTTTGAGATGTGTCCCCCTGTGGGTGCTCCACTATCCACCCTCCTCCCCTCTATTTGAAGTACTAATCAGACAACTCTACGGTAGAGAAGGAACTGAGGGGGCTGTGGGACACGCGTGCTCAGGCAGACCCTAACGCTGCCATGAGACAGCAGCTAAGTGCGTGCATCCCGACCAGGCACTGCTACCAAAGATCTCCGATCAACAGCACTGGGACACACCGTCACCTCGTGTGGAGCAGAGCTGTAACTAGCTATTTTTGCGCCCAAGGCAAGAATATAAAATTGCGGCCCCCCTCCCCTTGGCTCCACCGTGTCGTGCCCTCCCTTGGCTCCTCTGGCCGTGTCCCCCCCTTGGCTCCTCCAGGCGTGCCCCCCCCACCCCCTTGGCTCCTCTGGCCACGTTGCGACCATGCTGCACCACCCCCTTGCGCCTCACTCCTCTGGCCGTGCCATGCCCCCCCCGCTCCTCCGGCCGCCCCCCCCCCCATCTCTCTCGTCCAGCTGCGCCGTGCTACCCTCCTCTGGCTGCACTGCCCCCCCCCCCGCGCCTTGCTCCTCCGGCCGCACCGCGGCAGCATCTCCCTCCCCCACTTTTTTTTTTTTTTGCTTGGGGCGGCAGCAAAAAAGTTAGACCCGGCCCTGCACTCTCTACCCTAGCTCACCTCTGCTCTGCCTCCCTGGGCCTGAGCGCACCGCCGGTTGTTTCTCTGTGCTCCCAGGCTTCCCGTGCGAACAGCTGATTCGCGGGAAGTGGGGGGCTCAGAGAAGCAGGGGCGGAGCATTCAGAGGAGGAGGCGGAGGCGGACAGGAGGTGATTGCGCCCCTCCCCTTTGTGCACCCGAGGCTAGTGCCTCACTTGCCTCGCCCTTGTTATGGCACTGGTGTGGAGCACCCACAGGGACACACATCTCGAAGAACCTTAGTTACTGCAAGGTGAGTAACTTTCTCATGTTTAGAGGCTACATACAAGACTTTGATAAAAGAATAGTTGAATGTGACTATGAAGATTGGACTATATCCGATATTACATATTTAAAGGAATGTTTTTGTTTTGTTTCTTAAAATAAGTAGGGCCTAGATCCTTAAAAGTATTTAGATTCCTAATTTCCATTGATTTCAGTGGAAGTTAGGAGCAAAATAACTGTGAGGATCTGGGCCTATGGCTTTTGTTCTTTAGTTTAAGCAGCAAAACACTGAAAAATATCAGTCTGCTATTCAGTAACTAATTTTTCTTTGTCTCCAAATTCTGTGTATTTGGATCTGTGCTTCACAGAGCTGTGTCTCTCCTTGTCACTTTTGCACAGTCATTGTTAGTTTTATGGCACAGACTTGGATAAAGGAGAAGCATGGAGAATCCAAGTCAATATGCTTGAGTTAATGGAAAAATGCCCCTAAAATTAAATTTATTATGAATGAGAAAGATGCCAGAAGGGCCAAGTTAATGCTGTTGAAGAGTTGACAGCACCAGCTTGAGGAAGGCATAGGGAAGCCAAGTTCTCTGAAGGCTTTGACAGCTCTGCCCTTGTATCTCCTTCATGAATTGTAACATGATCCTCATTGGCAGTTCCTCAGCTGAGACCTGAAATTATACGCAGAATTGATTCAGAAGCCAGTGTACTGAGCCCCAGCGTGACATCCTCTTGGTGTTTTTCATTTCTCAGGTCAGGTCTACACTACAGACCTATATCAGTATAACTATGTTGCTCAGGGGTGTGAAAAATCCACAGCCCCGAGTGATGTACAGTACAACCTCAGAGTTACGAACACCAGAGTTACGAACTGACTGGTCAACCACACACCTCATTTGGAACCGGAAGTAAGCAATTAGGCAGAAGCAGAGACAACAACAACAACAAAACCACAAGCCCTGTCCCCCACCCAATAAAGTACAGTGCTGTGTTAAACGTAAATTACTAAAAAAAATAAAGGGAAGGCTTAAAAAAAGATTCAACAGGTAAGGAAACTGTTTCTGTGCATGTGGCACCTTAGAGACTAACAAATTTATTTGGGCATCAGCTTTCGTGGGCTAGAACCCAATTCATCAGATGCATGGAGTGGAAAATACAGGAGCAGGTATAAATACATGAAAAGATGTGATTTGCCTTACCCAGTGTGAGGTCAGTATAATGAGACAATTCAATTTACAGCAGGATACCAAGGGAGGTAAAATAACTTTTGAAGTCGTAATGAGAGTGGCCCATTTCAGACAGTTGACAAGAATGTATGTAACAGTAGGGGGAAATTAGTATTGGGGAAATTAGGTTTAGGTTTTGTAATGACCCAAGCACTCCCAGTCTTTATTCAGGCCTAATCTGTCGTTGTTTTTGCTGATACAGACTAACAGGGCTACCATTCTGAAACCTGTTTTTATGCTTGTTTCATTTAAATTAACAGCATTTTTCTTCTGCATAGTAAAGTTTGAAAGCTGTATTAAGTCAATGTTCAGTTGTAAACTTCTGAAAGAACCATAATGTTTTGTTCAGAGTTACGAACATTCAGAGTTACGAACCACCTCCATTCCCGAGGTGTCCGTAACTCTGAGGCTCTACTGTAGTTATACCGACCTAAACCCCTGTGTTGGTGGGCGAGCTTCTCATGTTGACATAGCTGCTGCCTCTCGGGGGAGGTGGATTAACTACGCCAATGGGAGAAGGTCTCCAGTAGGTATAGGAGCATCTTCACTAAAGCGCTATAGTGGCACAGCTGAACCAGTCGCAATAGTGCAGATTAGTGCATAGTTTGTCTTCATCTGAGAATCTGGCTAGATGTTTCTTGCCACTTTGTTATCTTTGTGTCCAGGAGCAGTGAAGAGAGTAATAGAACGATCTTGACAATTGAAAAGCAGATGCCCTTAAAATGGGGGGACGTCAGTGTTTTTCTCTTCCTACTCTTCCCACCTCTATTTTACTTGGATTATGGTCAGACATCAACTGGTCATAAAGAGGAAGCCAAAAGATAGTTACCTTTTCGTAACTGGTGTTCTTTGAGATGTGATGCTTATGTCCATTCCATTGTAGGTGTGTGTGCTTGCCATATGGACCAGTGCCAGAAGTTTTTCCTTCGGTGGTATCCATAGGGGACCAGCTCTGGCGCCCTCTGGAATGGCTTGCGTATGCACTGATATAAGGGGCACTGCCAGCTCCCCCCATCCTCAGTTTCTTCTTGCCAGAAACTCCAACAGTGGAGAAGGAGGGTGGGTCATGGAATGGCCATGAGCAACACATCTCGAAGAACGCCAGTTCTGTAAAGGTAACTGTCTTGTCTTCTTCGAGTGCTTGCTCATGTCCATTCCATTGTAGGTGACTCCCAAGCAGTACCATTGGTGGCGGGTAAGAGTTCATGGATGTGTTGATTGCAACACAGCTCTGCCAAATCCAGTATCATCTCTGACTTCCTGGGTGATGGTGTAATGCATCATGAAGGGGTGTACTGAAGACCACGTTACGGCCCTGCAGATGTCCTGGATAGGGACATGCACCAGGAAGGCAGCTGAAGACACCTTAACCCTAGTCAAGTGGTCCTTCGCTATCAGTGGAGGCACAGCCTGTGCCAACTTATAACAAGTATGTATGCAGGTGGTGACCCAATTTGAAATCCTCTGAGAGGACGCCGGAAGGCCCTTCATCCTGTCCGCTGTCACGATAAAGAGCTAGGTCGACCTGCAGAAGGGCTTGGTGCGCTCCACGTAAAACGCCAGGGTGCACCGTACATCTATAGTGTGCAGCTGCCTCTCCTCATTGGTTGAGTGAGGCTTTGGACAGAACACCAGAAGGAAGATATCCTGGTTGACATGGAAATGTGACACCACCTTAGGCAGGAAAGCCGGATGGGGCCACAGCTGGACCTTGTCCCTTGTAGAATACCGTATATAGAGGCTCCGAAGTGAGGGCTTTAATCTTGGATACACGCCTCGCTGAAGTAATCACTACAAGGAGAGCAATCTTCAGTGACAAACGGGAAAGGGAGCAAGCAGCCATAGGCTCAAAGGGTCCCACTGGGGGACCAGGTCCTGGATCAGTGGGAAGAGCCGCTCAAGGCCCTTAAGGAACCAGATTGACATTTAGTGTGAGAATACTGATTTACTCTGGACGCGAGTGTGGAAGGCTGATATGGCTGCCAGGTGCACCTTGATTGAAGAGAAGGTGAGGCCCTGGTGTTTTAAGTGAAGCAGGTAACCCAGGATGGACTGCAGAGATGACTGGGTCTGGGAGATGTTGCACTCCGATGCCCAGCAAGAGAAGCGCTTCCACTTTGCCAGGTAAGTCGCTCTGGTGGAGGACTTTCTGCTTTTCAAGAGAATCTGCTGTACCTGACTAGAGCAGGCCTGTTCCTCCGGGTTCAGCTACGCACACCCAAGCCATGAGGTGGAGAGTGGTAAGGTTTGGGTGCAGGAGCTGACTGTGATCCTGCGAGAATAGGTCTGGGCGGTTGGACAGTGGCCACAGTGCAGCCACGGCCTCGCTGGGGCGATCATAATGACTCGTGCCTTGTCCCACTTGATTTTTGAGAGGACTTTGCTGATGAGCGGAATTGGCCGGAAGGCGTACATCAAGTCTCCTGACCATGACAGGAGAAAGGCATTGGAAAGGGAGCCTCTGCCGAGGCCTTGGAGAGAGCAGAACTGACAACTCTTTCTGTTCTGTCTGGTGGTGAATTAGTCCACGCAGGGAGCCCCCCCACTTCCGGAAGAGTGCCTTGATGACCTCAGAGTGGAGTAACCACTCGTGGTGAGAGAAAAAGGACCCACCGAGGCGATCCACCAGTGTGTTCTGGATGCCGGAAAGATGTGAGGCTTTCAGGTGGATCGCATGCTGAATGTAAAAGTCCCACAGGCGGAGGGCCTTCTGGCAGAGGGCTGACGAGCGTGCCCCCTCCTGCCTGTTGACATAGAACATCGAGGCCGTGTTGTCTGTCAGCACCTGCACCACCCAACCGGACAGCTGGGGAAGATACTGCAGGCAGACACCAAGATGGATGGCCCTGAGCTCCCTGTTGTTTATATGTAATGTGAGATCCTTTTGAGACTATGTTCCTTGAGTCCATAACCGAGGTTAGACACATCCTATATCAAGGCGATTGTGGGTTGTGGACTTTCGAATGGCACTCCTTCCAGCACCAACCTCGGATCGGTCCACCACTGCAGAGAGGTAAGTACCTTTGGAGGGACTGTGATGACCTTGTCCAGGTGATGTCTGGCCGGGGAGTAGACTGCCGCTAGCACATTTGAAGGGATGCAGTCTGAGCCTTGCATGGCGGACAACATACGTGTATGCTGCCTTAGGACCTAATAGTCTGAGACAGACCCAGGCTGTGGTGAGCGGGTTGTGCGGTAACGCTGGTAATTAGATGTGACATTGTCCTGAATCTGGCCTCTGGCAGGAATGCTCTGGCTTGGGTAGAGTCGAGTACTGCCCTGATAAACTCTATCCATTGGACCGGGACTAACGTTTACTTTTGTTCATTTATCATCAGGCCCAGAGCTCAACGGGTGGCTTGCAGTATCTTGATGCTGCATTGGACTTGGGCCCTGGAGCGGCCCTTGATAGCCAGTCATTGAGGTATGGGAAAATCTGGATACCTTGACGCCTGATGTAGGCCGCCGCCACCGGCATGCATTTTGTAAACACTCTTGGCGCTGTTGCCAGGCCAAACGGGAGCACTACAAATTGGTAGTGGGCATTCTCAACTATGAACTGTAGGAACCATGTGTGAGCATGGAATATCGACATGTGAAAGTAAGTGTCTTTCAGATCGAGGGCAGCGTACTAGTCACCTGGATCCAGGGAAGGAATGATTGACTTACATGCGAAACTTCAACTTCTTGAAATACTTGATGAGGTTCTGCAGGCTGAGGTGGGACGTAGACCCCCTTTGGCCTTTGGGATCAAATAATAGCAGGAGTAAAACCCCTTACCCATTAAATGAAGCAGGACTTCTTCCATGGCTGCCACCTGGAGAAGCCTTGTATCTCCGGAATGAGCAGATGCTCGTGAGAAAGGGTCCCTGAAGAGAGACAGGGAGGGGGGATGGGGATAGAAATAAACTGGAAGGTATATCCCTCTGCTACTGTGCTGAGGACCTACCAGTCCGATGTTATAGAGGTCCAGGCAGGGAGGAAGGGGGACAGGCAGTTGGAAAATAATGAGGGAGCAGGATCCAGGACACAGGTTGGCAGGTCGCCCTTGGCTGCACCTCAAGATGCCTGCTTACCACCCAGTTGGTTATGGGTGGAGCTTGAGTGAGTAGAGGATGTTGGCTGATGGCCTTGCCAGCGCTTATATCCCTTGCCCTTTCTACGGATGGGCTCTGACTGAGGTTGGCTCTCAAACCTATGGGTCTGTTGCGGCTTAAGCCACTTCCTTGCCGGCCCTGGTGTGTACAGGCCCAGAGTGCGCAAGATAGCCCTGGAGTCTTTCAGGCCATGCAATTTGCTGTCTGTCTGTTCTGAAAACTAGTGCCAGACCATTGAGCGTGAGGTCCTGGATGGACTGTTAAACCTCCGTCGAAAGGCCCGACGACTGCAACCAGGACACCCGCCTCATTGAAATCGCCGAGGCCATGGTTTGGGCTGCAGAGTCTGCCACATCTGAGGCTTCTTGGTGGGCAGCCCTGGCTACTGCCCTGCCCTCATCCAGAATCGCCAGGAATTCCTTCCTGGGTTCCTCTGGCAGTGCATCCGAGAACTTGGCCATGCACTGCCAGATATTAAAATCATAGCGGCCACTCTCAGCTGGAGCCTCTCTTTGCCTCCCTTATTCTTGGGCATCGATCCCGGTTGGCCTGTCTGTTGTGCTCATTGGCTGCCAACAAAACCAGGGGCAGGGTGGGTGTAAAGAGACTTGTACCCTTTGGCGGGGATGTAGTATTTCCACTCTGCCCTCTTGGAGATGGGGGGGCAGTGAGGAAGGTGTCTGCCACAGGGCCTTAGTGATTTTTGCCACCCCCTCCTGTACTGGCAATGTCACCCTGGCTGGGGATGCCGTCCTGAGTACGTCAAATAAGGAGTCCAAGGGCTCTACCAACTCCTCAGCTTCCAGCCACATGTTGGAAGCAACCTCTTTAAGAGCTCGTGGTGAACTTTGGCATTGTCCTGGAGAACTGGGTGAGAGGCTCCCACTATCGCCTCATCAGGTGAAGATGAGGAGGAGGCAGGTATGGGCGGTATCTGCCAGCTCTGCCACTTCTGCCGTGGGAGCCTGAACTGAGGCTGGTTGAACCTGGGGAGCCCGCTCTGACTCCATGGCCGAGTCCAGGGATGGGTGGGAGACTGTCGCTGACTGTCGGATGTCTCTGAGGCTGACCTATGTCCCTGTGATGGTTGGGGAAACCCCCAGGGGTTCCAGAGTTGCCAGGGGGCAGGCCACTGGCCCTGTGGCCATGCTGCCACTGGTGGCCCAGCGGGAAATGCTGATGCCCCTGATGGGCGGCCCTGGTCCATGGGCAGAATCTCCTCCTCGCTGTCAGAGCCCAAGGAGGGGGATACATGTCTGGGGGACCAGGACAGTGGTGAGGCTGCCTGCCTACCCGGATCCTGTCGGCTCTAGCTCTGAACCTCTTCAGAGGTTCTGTAGGAGGGCGATGGCTCATGGTGCCACGATCCTAGCGACTGGTGGTGGCGTTCAGCAGATCTGCAATGGTACCCCAGCGATCGACGCCTTATTCTTAGAGAGCAGTGCCGCTCTATAGATCGGGAGCAGAAATGGGAGCGAGAAGACCGATGTATCAGAGACCGTCGACACGCTGTACTGGCGGTCTAGCGACCAGTGACGGGGCTCCGGGGCTCCGGGGACTGGCATCTCGACCCTCCGGAGTGGTGCTGTGCGCTGGGAGAGCGCTCAGGTGCTCCCAGCACTGAGGTTCTGAGGACTGGGTCCGTATCTCTGTAGGTCTGTGCCAGCCCACTGGCGATTGCTGCCTCAAGCTCAAGGAACGCTGCCTGGAGTCTGTGGACCGATGTTGGGGACTCCGGCAGGCAAACCGACCCACATCCAGGGACTGGTGACGCTGCTCAGATGAGTGTTGACTGGACACCCCCTGTGGCGAGGAGCGGTGCCGCACTGATGGGGACTGTTGGAAGGGTCCTAAGACTGGTTTACCCCTCAAACAGGGCGTGGGCAGCACTGGTAGGGACAAATTTTCTTTAAGTAAATCTCAAAAGTCCTCAATTACACTGTCCTAGGACATGTTTTAAGGAGCAGAAGCATTAACGATAGAAAAAATGCTGCCTTTTAAAATCTTCCTTATCTGTGGGAGGTGAAAATATGCATATTATTTCCTTCTATTTAGATTTTAAAATAATTAAATCACAAAAGCACTAAAGATTTCCATTTGTGGCAGAAGCAGAGAGTTGAATGTGCCAAAGAACATAGTTAGTTCAAACTGAATTTGGCAGTTCTCTTTTGCATCACTTCTTTTGTCAGGTTTGCAGAAAAATTATAGTGTCCAAAAATATTATACCATGCCATAAATGCTTGCTTATATTCTTGGGCTGGCAAACACTAGTGTTATACATGTCTTCTTATATGATCTTTGCATGCTTTTATTGACACTTACAAACCCTGCTTTGTATAGCTACCATAGAGGAGACTGGGGCTTCAGCTTTTTGCTCTTTTGGGGGGAAAAATCTGTTATCAAAACTCTGTTTTGGGTAAAAAAAAAAATTAAAGTTATACAGTGATATTTTGTATCTATCGATCATATACTTGCAAATGTGAATACTGCCATTGCACATGCAAATTGTGCAATTGCACGTGACCATGTACAGTTAAACACCTCAATGGTCATATGGAAACACAATTTGTTAATGCATGTAAATACACAACTGTACATAGACTTTGGCTACAGAACATATTGCCATTAAAGTGCAAACCCTGTACATACACACCAGTGCATTCTCTGCTTATTAGCAACCTGCCATAAACCACTGTTGACATAAATATTGGTCATGCGTAACCATAACACAAATTTTTTAACTCTTGCATTAAGATTCTCAGTTTCTTGTGAATTCAGTCACTATGGTATTTTCCTTTTAAAACTGTTTTTATTAATACCTGTTTGATCTGTACGAGGTGCCTGACAGACTTATTATCCACTTTGGTGATGAAAAACTCCTGACGAGGTCCGGGAGAACGGGATTCCAAGGATCAGCATGATGTCTGTCTTATAAAGCTCTCATTCTTCTGGCTGACCATCTGTGCGTGAAAAAAGGCCGCTACTGCGCAGCAGTGGTTTTGTTGAGCTTGGCCTTGATTTCTTTTTTCCAGATCCTGCCTAATAAAGGGGGGGGGGAGGGCTGGGGATGTCGGGGGCAGCCGGGGAAGGGTGGTGGAGGTGGGGGGGAGAAACCTCAGAGAGAATTTCATTGGGGAGTGGTGGGGAACAGGGGGGCTGAAAGCTTAAAAAATGACTGACTGGTAGAGGAGTACAGTAAAGTCAGTGAATAATTTTAGTGTCCTGGTCTAGCAGCTTGGGAATGTGCCATATTAAACAATAACATCTTCCAAGTAAGTGAGAGAGCGGGGCAGAGGAAGAGGAGGAGTGGGATGAAGGGGGGCAGGGGAATGATTGAATCCCTGAATACAGGCACTGCCAGTTCTTGGATCAGCTACTTCTTATTTTTCTTACATTTTTTTTTATTAGATATTTGACAGAATCCAAGCCCAGGGTATAAAATCAGCGTTGGTCTTTTACCAGGGCTTGACAAAAACATTATAGTTAGGCTGCTGCTCCAAGTTTTATACAAATAAATTAAAGAGTTATTGCTTCTTTGGAGCCTTGTGGACCTCATCACTATGAGGTCCTATTGGGGCATTTAAAGAACACCAGGGCTAGGCTTACGGGGACGAGGGGAGCCATGTCTCTGGTTCTGGCTTCACCAGGATTTATGGAGTTCACATGGGGCAGGGGCTGCTGCAGAAGGGAATTTTCAGCTTGCTGGATGTGTAGGGGCTGTGTTCTGGCAGGAAGGGTCTATATAGAGGACTGTGTGTGGAGCCATGGGCAGTCTTGATTTAGGCTCACATGAATGCAGTGTCAAGGATATATCTGTTTTGGGTAAACTGCTGCTGTGCCTGAATGTGGCCGATAGTATTTAGTTTCATTAAAAAGAAAACCTGTCCGTAGCCTCCGAAGGGATTGATGCACCATATGGTAAGAAGATACAGAGAGCTATATATGCGCATGCAAATGTATGCCCCTGGTTACCAATGCACAGAGGATTTAGGCATAGAACTTCCATTGGAACCCCTGCTGGTTTCATGCGTAAGCCCGCTTCTCCTCAGTGGCTGAGTAGATCTCACAGGATGAGCTTCTCTGCAAGACGGCAGCAAACTGTTTACCAGAGACACAAGTTTCAGCCGCCACTTGACCGTAAGACTTCATGATGAGTCTGAAATCATACACTTTGGGCTTCCAGTAAAGGGGAGGGGCAAAAGAGTAAAAACTCTGCTGTAAAATGCATTATGTAGGGTCACTGGAAAATTCAAACTGCTTCAAGGATTTGAGCCAACTTACGATGGGAGGCAAGTCTGAGACCAGACTGCACTGGTGAGAGAAGGAGAGGGAAGTGGAAAACCGTGGATGGAGCATGGAAACAGAGCTTTTATAAGGTTCTTTCTTCAGTAGTTACTATAGCTGAGAATCACCAAAGAGATCAGAAAGCTTTATTCACTTATGATTAACACCATTTAAGAGGTGCTTGTGCCTTTAGGAGCTTAAACACCAAGAAGGGTGTAGCCAGTTTCAGGAAAGGTGTGGACAGTATGTGAGGTCTTGCCATAGAGTAACTGGTCCTTTCTGGTGCCTATTTAATTAGAAAGTTGCAGTGGCACAATAGAAATCGAAGTGTTTTTTTTCTAGTTGGCAGCAGGGGAAGAGAAGGAGTCTATATATCCCTGATCAGACACTGAAAATAGTCACTTAAGCCTCACACATATGGTACTACTATTGTATATGCACAGTACCAAATAACTGAAAGGGAGATATTTGTTTTTGGAAAGTTGCCTGGTAGTTGGCTTCAGGTATAGCTTCCATGGAGCTACAGCAGGATGAAACTGGCCCCATGTCTTTCTGACTAAATACTTCTATGGATGAAGAAAGGTGCCTGCAACCTATTCGTTATCTATACTGGAACAAAGATCCATCTCAATCTCAAACATCATTAAAAATAGAGAAAAAGAACGATTACAGTTAATGCTGCAGATGAAACTCTTGTGATCACCTGGTTTGGGAAAGCCAATGAAATCTTAGTCGAGGGTCATGTTGTTGCTGATAACATTGCTGCTGCCATAGTTCCTGTATCTGTGTCCACGAGCCAAACCAACATCTACCATACTGAAGAGAAATGTTTCTGTTATGAATGTCAACACGTTGTCAATTGTTACACCATACTCACTTTTCCCTCCTTGCCTCCTCTTTAATACATATTTTAGATTGAGAGACATGTTCTGCAAGGTTACCAAGACCTGAATATTCCAGTTAGGTATGTAGTGTGTGTGGAGGCAGAGAGCTTTATCGTACCACCTGTTCTTGATTCTAACCACAAAATGCTGCTTGTGAAAAAGGGTAAGAATCCAACAGTGAAAAGAGTCGGGGAGAGAGGGTGGGGAACCCCAGGCGATTAAGTATATGTGCTCTGATTCCAGCTCAGAAGCTGTTATAAAGAAGAGATGACCAAAATAGTTTGGATAGCAAAAGCACTCAGGCATTGGCCTAGTTTTGGAGCATAATTTGAAATGAACCTAGGTTGTGATTCTGAAATATTTAATACATCTTGTTTTTTTCCCCCACTTCTGATTTTTGTCCAAAAGTGGAAGTGCAGGAAATCCCTCAAGAAAGGCTGTTCTGGAGATTTCCAGCCCAATTTTGGGCTCTAGAGGATCAGATAGTTTGGATAAGCCTATGAACTTTTGGATGTTTATCTGAACTGAACCTGAACTCTGAGCCTTTTAAGGTTCACCCGTCTCTATTAGGGCCAGCTTAGCTCCAGTTGAAGTCAGTGGGAGGCAGGCTCATAAAGAAGATGATTTTTAATGTTCTTCTCTCTCTTTGTCTTCAGCCATGGATGATTCCACCCCCCAGAGAATTTCTACTTCCTGCTGAGCATTAAACAAATAGAAAATGAAATATAAATGTACCAAATATGTACAGCCACACATTGCATTCAACACTGCTGTTCCAGCTGCTATCCATCCCACTTGTTACTTGCTGTCTTTGCAAGAGGATTTAGCCAGAAAGAGAAATCCGTGTGTGTATATATATATATGAATGGTTTTTTAACCTGGCAGAGCCTCTCTTGATATCTGTTTCTTTCTTGACTGGAAAATGACTGACCAAAAATGCCAGGACATTAAGTTACTGATGAATAGTAAACAAAACAAAACACAACAACAACAACAACAAAAACAAAAACAAACCAACCAACCAAAAAACCCCAAGTAAAGCAGATGTTTCTTTGGTTCAATAAAATTTGTAGAGGTGAATATGGTAATGCTATTTATATGGCCTCATCACTGCAGGATCTGAATGGCTCCCATTTATTTATAGATTTATCCTCCCAACACCCCTGTGAATTAGGGAAGTAATTTATAATCCCCTTTATGAAGAGGAGGATCTGAGGCACATAGGTGATGACATCCTGACAAAACTTCCATTGAGCCAAGATTTCACCCATAGGGATTATCAGTTACCCAAGGTCACACAAGAAGTCTATGGCAGAGCCAGGAATGGAACCCAGATCTCTGAGTTTCAGTACAGTGTCTTAACTACAAGACCAGTGTTTCTCAACTGGTAGGATGTGATCCTCCCAGGGGGTTCATGAAAAGGCAATCAGGGGGGCTGCAATGTGTTGAAAACTGTATTACAATCTGAAGCAAAGAAAGTCTCGCTCCTGCACCCCCATACCCTTGAAGATCAAGTATTCTCTGTCAGCTTCTTGAAACATACACAGACATAAATTGTATAGGCTTAACATTGTTATCACTGATACATGTTTTACTGTTACATTTACAAGAAATGTAAGGAAGTCATGAAAAGTTTTGACTTCGAAGAAGGGCTCACCAGTATGAAAAGGTTGAGAAACATGCCACCATCCTTGGAGAAGGCTCCTACTTCTCAGACTTTATCATGGATGATTGTAGCTTCAAACCCACCAAAGGCAGCTGTTGCACTGGGACAGTTGACTTCTGGGCCTATAATACTGTGTTCCTGGTGTGTGACCAGAGTGGTGCACTGGGAAGAATGTGTTAAGTTTCTTGTGTGAGATCTCAATATTAACAATGCAGTAACAAGGGCAGAGGGAGTTGCACTTAATTTTAATAACTTGATGAGATTAGAATGTTTTTGTCTGAAACATTTTCTCTTCCCATTCAATATTTTAAAAAGTCCTACTTCCACTGACTGTGCTGCACATCAGTAGTCCTATGACTTTTTTATATCGTCTGCTGCTTTAGGGGAATTTTTGGAGGCCATATTTTATACGCCATAGCCCAGATTTTCAAAAGAACTCAGAAACCAGCAGCTCTCATTCAGGCACCTAACTAAATGATTGAATTTTCATAAATGAACAGCTCTCAGCAATTTTATATTGCTCTCAACGGCCCCTCTCAGTGGGAGCTGCTGGGTACCAGGCACTTTTGGAAATGTAGCCACTTCCTTAAAGTGCCCAAAATGGGAACTCAGCTCTCTTGAAAATCTGGTCCTTTAGCCACGCTAAACTACTGTAGCAATATCAGTGTTGGGTGAAACTTTGGGCCAAGCTCATTTGAAAGGTGTGTGAACCTTTCAATAAGACTTGCAAGCAAATCTGGGCTAATTTATACTTTGGAGTGGGTGCCAAATGGGACACCGCAATTTTGTGGGATTCCCCAAATTTGGAGATTTTAGTTGTGTTTCACTTTCACTGCATTTGGGTTCATTCAGACCTGAAATCCATGCGTATGAATACACAAAGATAAAGCCTTAAGGAATTATTTTCATGAATCCCTGTGGACTGAAACTGCTAGTTTTACACATCTGCACTATGCACCTAACTGTGCACTGCAGGCAGCAATTCTCAAATGTATATCAGCTCTATTTGAACAAAAAGCGATGAGAACCTGTTCTGCTTCCATGGCACCCTGTTCATAAAGGAACCCATCTTCTCGTCTAATAAAACTAATGTAATAAAGCACTGAATGAGTTCATGTACACAAATCAGGCAGCAGTAATGGGTTAGTCAAAATGTCCATAGCAGCAGGATGTAGGAATGCCTTCTAGATACACTTAACCTGGTATGCACAACTGTGTTTATATAGCAAACCAAAGAAGATTAGCTACTATACACAAGGTCCAAGAAGATCTAAATCAGAGGAATTATGCTTATTCCAAGAATATGGTATACCAAATTTTTTATGATCAAAGATTGCTTTGGGGGTTTTCCCACAGATTGTACTCTTAACCTGAATTTAAGTTATAAGTGTACAACTAACTGGTTCATCTGTTCACTATCTGAATAATTTTCAGCTTATCTGAGTACATCTTTGCTGCCTCTGTCTCATGTAATTTCCTTAAATTAACAGCGGGCATTGCAACCCGCAGCTTGGTTATGACTTATTTTTGAAACAAATGTATTTGAGTAACTTTTGCACAATTAAGGGGAGAAAATTTCAAGTGGGGTAATGTATTTTGTTCTTAAAATGTTTTAAAGATGTTTAGTTAAAAGCACATTCCCATCAGCAGTAGCATATTCTAGCAGTGATGCGGCTTTATCTCTCACAGAGAGATAAACTCTGGGCAGTAAACTGATGTGATTATCGGTGCAAATGAAAACATTCAATTGAGTGAAAGCATAAGAATAAACAGTCCCACATTCCATCAAAAGAAGAACTTTCAGCTGGAGGGAACTTCAACTGAAAGAACATTTACTCAGATGAGGTAAGCCAAATTAACTGGATCCAACTTCTCTGAAATTTGGGGGCATTCAGATCTAGGGCTGGACCAGAACATCATGGCTTGGACCTGTCTCTGTGTAGAACCAGAACTTTGAATGTAACACATACCCAAAGTTTGGGGAGTTTAGATCCATTCCCTATCAGGGTTTGAATGTCACAGTGCAGGGCACTTAATAATCGTCTGAATGGGAACACTGAATTCAAACACTAGCAACCTTGGGGAAGCTGGGCTCCAGATCTAATGCTATATATAAACAGCATGGCTTTGGTTCAGTTTATCCCCAAAGCAATTTAATACAACACCATGGTACTGCATTCCCTTGTTGCTGTTATTTATTTCTGAATCATATATTTCTCCCTCAGGTCACAACCTAGTTTCTTTTCCAGCTGAAGTCTGAGGATAGCGATCAAAATCTTCTGTTAATTATTTCGCAATCAGTTGCCATGGGAATGACTGTGATGTTGCAAATTTTGTGTTAAGTATTCCCTGCTGGAACAAAGAGGAGCTGGAGGAAAAATGCGGGGCGGAGGAAAGCCTTATGTCAAAGGTCAGCTGAGGTCAATCTCGTCTCTTGAGGCTAAGAGTTGGTCATTGTTTTAACATCTGAAAGTCAGACCATTCATTTAGCTGCCTCAGTATGGATATTGGAGTCTAACTTCCAACATAATTTTTGAAAATTTTGGCCATCATATTGTTTCTGCTCCCTAACTGAAACTTCTTAATAAGGAGAATAAGAAAGGATGGACGTTGAGTAACAAATAAAACACTGTCCATTATGAATTTTCAGACAAAAATCATTGGTGCAAAAGTTATGATATGTTTGGGATTTATGAGCAAAGTTCACAAATTTGGTTGGCGTTTGATGCTTGTCCAAACACTTGAGAACAACTGGTAATGTCACCTCATGAATAACAGCAGCCTGATCTCACCATGTTAATTGCAAAACTATTTTCAAATCATTTCTTGCATTATTCCACCAGTTCTAGCCAGGACCCAAGCCACATAGTGCTTTAGAGAACAAATGCAACACCTCAAATTGCACAGAGAAGCTATTGGCAGGGCCGTCCCGGGGAGGGGCAGGGCCTGTGACATAGGCGCTGAGTTTCTAATCTGCCAGGGGGTGCTCCCCCCAGCTCTGCCCAGGCTCTGCCCCCACTCCACCCCTTCCCCCAAGACCCCATCCTGCCCTGCTTCTTCCCACCCCCGCTCTGCCCCAACCCTGCCTCTTCCTGCCCCTGCCCTACCTCTTCCCCACCCAGTTCCTCCCCCTCCCCCGGGTGTGCTGTGCCCTCGCTCCTCTCCCCTCCTCCCCAGTGCCTCCTGATGCCGTGAAACATCTGATTCGCACAGGCAGTAGGTGCTGAGAGGGAGGGGGAGGTGCTGCGGGCAGCAGGAGCTGGGGGGAGGAGCAGGTTCTGGTAGGAGAGGTTTATGGGGGGGCAGAGCTGCTGGCATAGGGCTATCTGGTGGCCCCCACGTCTTTCCGGTACCCTGTACCGGGTAGAAATCTCTTGCAGGTACGGGGTACTGGAGGGTACCGCAGTACTTGCACTCCTGATGGCAGTTTTCAGTGGAATGTGGAACAAGGAAGTAGAGGGTTAGTCAGACAATTCCTGCCAATCAATGTCTGCCCCTGGTAGCAGGATTTTATAGTATGGACCATGATGGTAGCACTGACAGCTAGGGTCATGATTTCTAGCATGATTATAGATACAGTATTATTGTGTAAAGCATTCTGCCCTGTTTTTACAGTACAAAAATGGCATATTATAAGGAGCAAGCCACATATCTATTCTGTGTTCCAATCATTTCTTATTATGCTTTAATTGGAAAGTCATGATTTTACATTGTTTTCTAGGCTGTCAAGTGGGTCCAAAATGTAATGAAAGAGTAGCCAGTTGTGTTCATGTGGTAATCACCAAATAAACTTTCCTACTGGTCTGATATAATTTTTCATCTGGGTGTGAACTGACTCACTTTGTATTTTGTATAAGGCAAAGTTTGGTACCTACAGAGAAAGCCAGCAAATTCTAGAGTATTTCCAAATAAACACAATGTTAAGCTGGAATTAATGTGTCAGTAAATTAAGGGTAAAAGCATTAAGAGTTTTGTAATTGTCGCCTAAACAAGAATTACAAAAACAGGAATTTCAGAGTTGAGTCTAAACTTAATAGGAATCCAAAGATCTTAAGGTATAAGAAATGAACAGGTTAAGGCACCCAAAAAACCTTAACTCTTCCCTGCAGTGACAATTATTGTTAGTGCATATTCATGTTAGTAGTCCTTGATCATATAACACTATTTTTTAAAGACACATTAGATTTTTTTTTTCATGTTTTCCCTTCATGGTGTCACTACAGGGCAGCGTTAAGGTTGTTTGGGTGCTTCAGATGTGCATTTCCACACTTTAATGCCTTTGAATTAATTTTTCCCTTCCTATATATTCTGTCAGTGGACAGCAAAACAGGGCACCCCTCATGTGTAAATCCTTCCAACTCATTCTAGTAATAAAACTTAGGCAGAAGGCACACAGCAGGGACAGGGAGACAGAAAACAAAATATTGGGTGCTTGGCTGCAGCAGAATGGTGAATTCCATGACAAAAATGCAGAATACCATGAAATATCAGAAAAAAGCTTTGTTCTATGGTTCTGGGATCACAGGGCCCTTGACTGAGAGTTGACATTTTTAGTGCTATTGTTTCAGGCTGTCTTCAGCTTCAGGCAGTATTTGCTGCCAACAGATTTTAGGTTTTCTCTGCAACCAATAAGGGCAAGAAAGTAAGAAAAAGGTTAGATTGTCATGACCCCAATGGGATGAGCATCCTGATGTGTGTGCACTCTACCTTTACGCTGGGGAATAGGCGAGACTGTGCCACCAACATAGCATGGGCCTGTCCCTCTCTGGCACAGTATAGCTTTTGATTTTTTTTTTAAATGCAGTTCACAAAGAGTTGCTAAGGCTTGTTATTTTATTTCTCTGGGCCTTCTGTGTTTTTAGGCCTCTTCTCCGCTTGTTTTGCTTCTGACTCTGTGCAGCTTTTAGGTTGTTCTGATTGAACTGGAGGACTTGCTTGTCTGTTTTCCTTTCCCCTTTTCTCTTTTTCAGGGGTGTTCTGTGATCTGTTGGGTCTTTATTCAATCCTGTTCTGACACCATGTAGCGATTACAGAGACACAAAACCCCAGGGTCCGGGGAATACAAGACTGTTTTTATTTCCTGTTTACCCAGACTCTTTCCTCCATGCTATATGTGCCCTAGCAGCCATCCTGAACTAGTGACTCTAAACATGCACAACTAACACTAAGTCTAAGGGTGTGTTTACACTTCAATAAAAGACCAGCGGCAGCGAGTCTCAGAGCCTGGGTCACTGACTTGGGCTTGAGCTGCGGGGCTCTGAAATTCCATGAGGGGGGAGGGTCTCTGAGCCCTGAATGTCTACACTGCTATTTTTAGGCTCACAGCCTGAGCCCTGCAAGCCGAATCAGTTGACCTGGGCTCTGAGACTCACCCCACGGGTTTTTTATTGCAATGTAGACATAGCCTAAACTGTGATATATATATATATATAGAGAGAGAGAGCTTGTCATGCTTTATGGCAGAAAACTTGCGTGCTTTTGCCCTTATTAAGAAAGACAAGACTTCTTTCGAGTCTGCTCCTGCGGAGTTCAATTGAAGTTTTGCAGCCTTCCATGGGAGACTTCCGTTGGGCTTTTAGTCTATGGTATGGTGTGTTTATCTGGGAGGGAAAGAAAGTTGGTGTCTGTAATTTGCTGTGTAATGGTTATATTTTTCATGAATTCTGTGACTGGCTGAAAGCAGTCAGGAACTAATGAGGACATTGAGGGCTTCTGAAGGTAAAAATGTCCCATAGAGACATGTTAAAGTCAGTCCAGAAGTGAATTGATGATTTTGCAAACCTCAAACCAAGTAGCCCATACCATTTTTTCTTATGCAACTGAATCATATTGAAATATGAAGAATGTGTGCATGACCTTCATTTAAAGCTCCATGATTTATAGTTACCAGAAAGAGGAAGGTATCTCAAGAGGGAAACTTGTGAGTGAGTCAAAAATTAACTATTCTGAACAAAATCTACATATGTGGGATTGCAAAATGATTCTAGGTCTAACAAATCCTGAATGAAACCAGTTTAACCACAAAAAGTCTGTGTCTTCCTTGCTCAGATGTTGCACAGTGAGTGTCTCAGGAACTTAGGCTCCAGAATGGCTGCGGTCTCTAACTGGCTTTTGGTGAAGATGTGTTTGCTTCTTTCTTTCTAAAATCACTGCTTGAATTTTTTGCTGCCTTCTATGCTGTGCTTGGATTTTGCTATATTTGTTTTCTTTTAGTTGCTTTATCATGTTCCCTTTGGTTATTTTCTTTGGAGACTTAGTAAATGACCTAACTCCTTTTTCAAGATTATTCGGCAACTGAATTTGGAAATGTTCTTGTCCTGCTCTATTAAATGTCCTTTCATTTAAAAATAGGTATGACTGAGTGGAGAATTTTTTTCATATTTATAATTCAACATGTACATCCTCCATTTTCCCAGCCTTCCTGGGCAACTTATCTTTCTGCCCTGCAACTCCCCTCTCTTCATATGAAAGTTCTGAAGCAGGCAGGAGTAATGTGGACCCAACAATGTTGCAGGACCCAACAATTTAATTTTTTACTCCAAGATACCATTTAAATCTCCTGCAGTCAAAACTCCAGTACGGAAAATAACCTGACAGTATAACAACATAAGAATGTCCATACTGGGTCAGACCAAAGGACCATCTAGCCCAGTATCCTGTCTTCCGACAGTGGCCAATGCCAGGTGCCCCAAAGGGATATAACAGAACAGGTAAACCATCAAGTGATCCATCCCCTGTCGCCCATTCTCAGCTTCTGGCAAACAGAGGCTAGAGACACCATCCCTGCCCATCCCTGCCCATTGATGGACCTATCCTCCATGAATGTATCTATTCTTTTTTGAACCCTGTTATAGTCTTGGCTTTTTCAACATCCTCTGGCAAGGAGTTCCACAGGTTGACTGCGCATTGTGTGAA
This sequence comes from Malaclemys terrapin pileata, assembly GCF_027887155.1. NCBI lineage: Eukaryota > Metazoa > Chordata > Testudines > Emydidae > Malaclemys > Malaclemys terrapin. The sequence continues at coordinate 40,637,423 of NC_071507.1, read as the reverse complement.
AAAAACCCTTCCTTTTGTTTGTTTTAAACCTGCTGCCTATTAATTTCATTTGGTGGCCCTTAGTTCTTGTGTTATGAGAAGGAGTAAATAACAGTTCCTTATTTACTTTCTCCACACCAGTCATGATTTTATAGACCTCTATCATATCTCTCCTTCGTCATCTCTTTTCCAAGCTGAAAAGTCCCAATCTTATTAATCTCTCCTCATACGGCAGCCGTTCCATACCCCTTATCATTTTTGTTGCCCTTTTCTGAACCTTTTCCAGGTCCAATATATCTTTTTTGAGATGGGCTATCACATCTGCACACAGTATTCAAGATGTGGGCGTATCATGGATTTATATAGAGGCAATATGATATTTTCTGTCTTATTATCGATCCCTTTCTTAATGATTTCCAACATTCTGTTCGTTTTTTTGACTGCCACTGCACATTGAGTGGATGTTTTCAGAGAACTATCCATAATGACTCCAAGATCTCTTTCTTGAGTGGTAACAGCTAACTTATCCCCCATCATTTTATATGTATAGTTGGGATTATGTTTTCCAATGCGCATTACTTTGCAATCTTGTTCTGTTTTGGGTTTAGGTGGAGCCCATCCTTCCTGTATAGGCTTCCCCTTTCCCAAAAGTTTCCCCAGTTATTAATAAATCTAAACCCCTCCTCCCTACACCATTGTCTCCTCTACACATTGAGACCTTGCAGTTCTGCCTGTCTAACTGGCCCTGCGTGTGGAACTGAGAGCATTTCAGAGAATGCTACCATGGAGGTCCTGGACTTCAATCTCTTACCTAGCAGCCTAAGAGATTTGGCCTCCAGGACTACTTTCCTATCCTTCCCTATGTCATTGGTACCTACATGTACCATGACTACTGGCTCCTCCCCAGCACTACACATCTAGATGTCTCGAGAGATCCACAACCTTCGAACCAGGCAGGCACGTCACCTTGCGGTTCTCCCAGTCATCTATGTTTCTAATGATCCAATCTCCCATTACTAATACCTGTCTCTTCCTAATAACTGGAGTTCCTTTCCATCAGTACTTGCCTAAGGGACACATGCCGGCATCAGGGTAATCTGATTGTGGGCTGCAGCTCCCATTGGCCAGGAATGGCTAACCATGGCTACTGGGAGTTGTGGGAGGCCGTGCCTGCGGACGGTCAACATCAGCAAAATGTCTCTCAGCCTGCAATCAGATTATTGGAATGGGCTACATGTGGCCCGTGGGCTGCAGGTTGCCCACCATTGCCTTATAATCTTTGAATTATAGTTTACATTGATCCTATATCTCTATTTCTATCTCCTCATTTTATCTGTGCTGTTTTGTGAGTCATTAAGTGCATCAAGTGGAATGCATGACAATTGCAATGAACTAGATTATATTACATTGCATTTTATGTAGTGGTTAAGATCTTTGGGCATGGTTAGTGATTTTGCATGCCTCAATTTTAAGGTACCCAACTAGAGGTACTTCAAAAGGACCTTATTTGCAAAAAGTGCTGAGCACCCAGCCTCTTAAAATCAGCCCCCTTTAGGGTGACTGTTGCAGGGCACCCAAAATCACTAGTTACTTTGAAAATTTGACCAGCACCTTTAATATCACAGCTTTGAATATGCATGTCTAGGGTTGTGATATGTCTAAGCAATATCCTATAAGGTATAAAGCAATATCTTATAAGCTATAAAGAAGTAATGAGCTGAATCTACAGCAAGAGAGATTAGGTTAGATATTAGACAAAACTTTCCAACAATAAGTGTAGTTAAACTCTGGAATAGGCTTCCAAGGGAGGTTGTAGAATCCCTATTACTGGAGGTTTTAAAGAACAGATTGGACAAACACCTGTCAGGGATGGTCTAGGTTTATTTTGGCCTGCCTCACCTCAGGTGGGTAGGGGTTGGACTTGATTTCTTCAGGTCCCTTCCAGCCCTATGTTTCTATGATTCTAAGATAATGTGCTACGTTAGTATGAAATATGTCTCTGAGTTTATTAAAGCGGAATCTGCATGGTGCAGAGCTAAGCTCCATGGCATAGAGGATACCTCGGCAGTAGCTGTGGGGAATGTGTGGGAGTGGTCAGAGGGAGGTGTGAGGAGAGGCCTGGAACATCCTGACTGAGTAATGTATGGATCAGTTCCATTCCTGGAGTAATTTCACCTCTGGAGAGTTTGATGCTCTATGGGCTCAATTCACCATTGCCTTGCACCTTGTGTACTTATTTACTAGAGCTGGTCAATTATTTTGTTGAAACATTTTTCTGGGATGATTTTCTGGTCAAGATTTTCCATTTTTGTGATGAAAAAACAGAAATCCATTTTTTTTTTTAAGAAATTGGTTTTCAGTCAATGTTTCCCCCCTTTTCTTCTCTCTCCCTATCTCACTCTACTAGTCATGGTCAGTTGGAGTGAGCCTCTCCTTAGTCTCTAGGTTTGGTCAGTACCAGAGGTGGGCAAACTTTTCACAGCCAGTGGCCTTCAAGCAGTGGAATTCCCTCCTGGAAGAGGTCCACCCTGACTTGCAAGCTACATGTCCCATCTGGATGGTGTCCCTAGCTTCTGTTTGCCAGAAGCTGGAAATGGGTGACAGCAGATGGATCACTTGATGATTATCTGTTCTGTTCATTCCCTCTAGGGCACCTGGCATTGGCCACTGTCAGATGACAGGATACTGGGCTAGATGGATCTTTGGTCTGACCCAGTATGGCCGTCCTTATGTTCTTATGTTTTAAGTGGCCCATCCTTGACTCTCCTCCCCTTCCTCCATACTGTTCTATCAATTGGGAAATGACCCCTTTGTGGTGAAGCAGTTTGTGTTGACTGTCTTTGAGTTTCCTCATGTTGGTGTCTTCATTCTGTCTGGCTGCATATTGGGACTAGTCGGTACATTTTTATTATCTTTAAACATCTTGTAGTTTGATTTTATAGTGCAGTGCTTAGATCCTTTGTGACAGATGGCCAATAAATAAGTTGAATAACATAAACGGGCATATATCTCTTATGACTTATCTACAGAAATCACTCATGTCTAAGCTTTGAAAGATAAGCTTTGAAATATTAGATGCTATCTGCCTTTTCTGTGAATGGTGTTGTTAACAGAGAGAACAAATCTTTAATTTTAAAGTAAATTTAAGTGCCTGTAAGATGGGCTTGACTGATAGAACTGAAGTGACTGACTGTGAGATCACTAAACGTAGTGACATATTTAGCCACAGAGAAGGTACACTACCGACTTCACTGCACAGAGGTCTAACACAAGACTTATACACTATTTAAGCCTCACTTAAGCCCCAATATAGATTGCCAAATGCAATATGGATACCTGTCCATTGAGACCAGCAATTCATTTTTCACAGGTCAGGATACAACCATCAGATGTTAGCAACTTGCTGTGTCTAACAGTCCCAGCTGGATCTGAACCAGTGATTAGCAGTGAAAAGTGATGTATCGAATTGCTAGTCTCTTTAGCAATCCAGTCACCAGTGGAAATGAAGCTATAATTTCAAACAGTGCAATGATATATTGATTTTATATGCTGCCATCCTATGAAACAATTTTTAGTGCCTAATCATCCTATTAAGAATGTTTTTTCCTCCCTCAAAGTATACCATTTTACGGTCTGCTCCTGCTCCCATTAAAGTCAATGCCAAAACTCCTCTAGGCTTTCACTGGAGTTTGATTAGACCTTTAGTTTAACAAGATAGTTTTTCATTTTTACTGGATTTAGGGCCTGATCTTGTGCATATTTAAGGCAATAGAACATGTGCAACTGGGTTAATTGGGAACAGGATCAGGCCCTCAGGGTGATTTTAATAGCTAATGAAAGAGGCATTAGATAATGTGAGAAGAATATGAACATGCAAAATTATTTATTTTTTCTACCGTATATAAATTATATATAACTATATGAGAAAATTATTATCTGATGTGCTCATATGTTTTTAATATTTTGGGAATACACAATAAATAGCCATTTAAATGTTTCCAAAATATTTGAAGTTTTATTCTGTCTGCTCAGTCCTCTTGAACATTAGCCAATGTTAATTCAATCCCAGTTGATCCTAATAAGTCACTAAGACCTCATTTCATAAACATGCAATTCCAGATTATTATTTCTGGCACTGCTGTTAAGAAAAAGCTGCTACCCTCAGAATTATAGAATTAAGGGATTATGGGAAGTTGAAAATCATGAATAATGCATAAGTTTCTCCCCATAATGGCAATTCTGGCTGTATAGATAACTGGCCCAATCCTACCAACCCTGTCTCCTGTGAGTAGTTGATATGCACATGATTAGTCCCACTGGAGACAATGGAGCTATTCAGGTGAGTAGGGTTTGAGGATCGACCCAAATATATATAATGCCCTCTATTACACTAATAAGCTCACTGAGACAAGGCTACTGTACTTATGCTTTTGCAGCTGCACTAAAAGCTATTACTTATTCATACATATCCTGATATCTTTATTCTCCCCCTAAAATATATTGACTCCAAAAGTATATTCCATATCTTGTGTAATTCCCATTCAATTGTTATTGAGAACGAAAGTATTATTTTTCCTTAATATGGCCATTAAAATCATCTGGAAAACATCTCTTCCTTCTTTCACTGAGTTAGTCTTCTGCCTGTATCTTTCTGCTGGATGTTGCCAATGAAGGCATTAGTTCATGTCTTTGCTACAAGCCATTTCTGTAAAATATAGATTATAATGTGTAGAATGTGAAGGTCATTGAAGTGTCACAATCTACTGAACTGGGTCTGGAATCAATAAGGTGTACCTCAAACTCAAATTTTATTTAATTTTCATTACTACGTACAGTAAAGCTCCATACGAGTTTACATGAGTGGAAATGAAAGATGAAAGCTCATCTATACTCTAGCAACAATATTTTAACAGCCTACAGATAGAGCTAAATAGGATTGCTAAGCACATCACAGCATTATCACTAATATTTTTTTTTCATTTTGTAATCAACAGATTTTGTAGGCAAAGCAGAAAAGACACAAACATGTTACAAAGTTAAAGAAAGAAAAACAAAGCATTATGTGGTCATTTACTAGCATGGCTTCTTTCGCCTGGCACCCATCCGTTCTCCCGCAAATTGGTTTGTGAAACTTTGACATAAAAGAGAAAAAAGTAAAAGAAAGTTAATGAGATGTGTTTTATTGCCTTAAATCCAAAGATATATGCCTTCAGATTAAAGCAACACAGAATATTGTGTATTCTGCAATAAAGCAATGTTTAAAAAGGCATAATTACAGTCCGATTTTAAATCACTTTTCTCTCACTGTCCTCTGTTTAGGCACCTTGCATGAAAAATAGATACTACAAATGTAGGCAAATGATTGTCTGCTTGTAATAGAAAAGTGATGAATTGTGATTACTTCTCCTGTTGGCTAAGAATTGCATACATCTTATTATTTTTGTTACTGTGTATATCTCACCCACCTACCCAACCCTCTTGTTTGCCTCATCCGGGCATTATATTTTGTCTTTTAGATTGTAAACTCTTTGATGACTGTCATTTACTATGTTTGTACAGTGCCTAACAAAACGGGCCCCTGAACTGGTTGACCTACAGACACTACTGCAATATAAACACTGATAATTAGAAAAGATATAACTATGTCCCACTCTGGTGGATGGAATTAGAAAAGATATAACTATGTCCCACTCTCCCTGCTACTGGATGGAATCAAAACTGCTCAGCTGTATGTTACAGGCCCTGTACTGCTAACTGCTAATAGGGATTCTTCTTTAGCTCGAGTGTTGGGGACCTCTTTTTTTCAAGTAAGAGTGTCTGAGTTCTCTTTGCTGGTGCAGTGAAGTTCTGAGTGGTCATGGTGTACAGCAGTGATGGGCAACCTGCAGCCTGTCAGGGTAATCCGCTGGCAGGCTGCCAGACAGTTTGTTTACATTTGCATGGCTGCCCTCAGCTCCCAGTGGCCGCAAATTTGCCGTTCCCGGCCAACGGGAGGTATGTGTGCAACCTACATGAACTGGAGTTTTTCCAGACCTGGCCAATGGGAGCTGCGGGAAGCAGTGGCCAGCACATCCCTGCAGCCCGCGCCATTTCCCACAGCTCCCATTGGCTGGGAATGGCGAACGACGGCCATTGGGAGCTGCGGGTAGCTGTGCAAATATAAACAAACTGCCTGGTGGCCCGCCAGCAGATCACCCTGACGGACCACGTCTGGCCTGCGGGCCACAGGTTGCCCACCACTGGTGTACAGTCTAGTGATAACTGTAAACAATCCGCCGAGGCACAGCTATATTAAAATAGTTATAAAAGACCATGTGATGGGTCAGGCTCCCATCCCACTGGTAGGAAGGCTAATGAGCATTCCTGCCCTCAGGCAGCGTCAATTAGGCACACCTGCAGAGCAAGCTCCACCTGGAGTAGTGAACTTCATAAGGTGAAAGTGGCCACAGAGAAGGGGGAAGTTTGCCGAGCAGCAGAGGTGCTGCTAGTAGGCTACAGAAGCAAGGGGAGCCTAGCCCAAGGCAGTGGCTAGCCTTTCCTTCCTCCCCTGTCCCATTGGTTGGGGGCACACTGACACTATGAGTGTGATATGGGCAAGGGGCCGTGGAGGGCTGCTTCCTGCCAGTGACCTGTGGCAGGAGCTGGGGAGTGCCTCCCAGGACTACGGACAAGCGAATTGTAGTTGGACTCTGAAAAGACTCCAGGGGTGAGTTGAACTTGTGCTGGGAACTGTGAGATTGCCCAAGAGTGGGTGCTCCCGTAGGGAACTCTGGGGGATGAGGCTCAAAAAGTCTATGGCTAAGCCCAGCTGGAGGCTGGCCGACTACAGACCCACACTAGCAACTAAAACTTAGGACATTGGTGATCTCACTTCTCTGGGAATGGGCCCTAACTTCTGTGTTAAGTTATGCAGTTTAAGGTCTGTCACTCTCTTTCCCAAATGATTACTAATAAGTTTACCATGTTATGCTCCCTTTTTCTTTACATGCAATAGTCATTTTTTGTCAGATCATCTGGAGGAAATGCTCTGCACACAACCTTTTGTGGAAAACATTCTGAAAAGACCCCATCAGATCATAATAGAAATCAGGTGGGTTGCTGTGACGTTATGGGTCAATAGCAAACCACTAAAAGCTTTTTTTAAAAAAAAATCTGAATTTAGGCTTTTAATTTTGAAGCAAAATGGGAGGTATGTGTGCAACCCACGTGAACTGGAGTCTCTCCAGACCCATCGAACTCAGTGGGAGAAGCCTTTTCAAACATATGAAGCAATGACATTTTAGTGGTCAGTGAAATGTTTGATTACATTTTCCATAGCTTAAAAAAATTGGAACTTTCTTCTGCAATCTCTTTCCCAGTGATGACAGGGAATATATAACCTCACCATGCATCTGCTGTCAGAAACATCGCCAGGGCACCAAGCTGGTCTGTGGAAAAATGGACGTCAAGGTCTCTAAGCCCCTAGAAGTTATAGACCCATTCACCTGAGAGAAAGTCAAGAAGATGAGTGGAGAGACATGGAAAAAAGTGTAAGTATCAAAAAGTGTTTAGGCTAAGATGTGGCTCTAAGCCACAGCATGTGTTGGAATGGGGTGCAATGGCTTGGTGCTAGAGCCATTGCTCCTGGGACTACAAGGGCTGCCCTTTGGAATGTCAGCTCCCTCTGCCACTTGTTGAAGCAGTGCAGCATGCATTCCCTCCAGGCCGGGCCAGTCCTGTGGACTGGTTTGGAAGGGAAAGGGAGCATAGCTGGAGGTGCTAACAGGGATCATTGCCTCTGCCCCTCAACCTGATTGTGATTAGCCCTTACACAAGCATACAGAGGGAGAGAAACCTTCTGCAACTCTGTTTCCCCCTTCCTAATCTCTCTCTACACACACATACACTCACAGAGGGCTGGGCACAATCTAGCACTCAATATTTTAAATGAATGCAAGCACATGATAACATTATAGCCATGTTGCACTGTAGCTTCTTTCAGACCACTGCATTTTTTCTTGATGTAGGAGAAATCTGCTAGCTTTTTTGGAGGTGGACAGATGAACAAGTTTTGGTCTCAGTTGTCCCTCTACAACCCCGGGGGAAGTTGGCACCTGTGCTCGTAATGCTAGAAGGTGATTGTGATTAGTGCAGATGATGCAATATGTATTCGTACATCCAGTAGTGGATGTACAACAGACATTAGTCTCCTCAAAACTCCCCTCCACATCCCAATCGAGAAAGGTGTAAAGCAAGGAGATACGATTTCACCAAAACTATTTACCCCCTGCCTTGAAATGGTTATGAAGAAGATCAATTGGAGGAGTGGTGTTAATATAAATGGAGAATGATTATCTCATCTCAGATTTGCGGGCGACATCATACTAATTGCTGAAAGCACCAACCAACTGCAGAGCTTGCTACGAAGATTCAACAAGAAAAACAGTTAGGTCGGTCTGAAAATGAACCGTTGCAAAATGAAATACATGCGATTAGACGTCTTAAGAAAAGCCCAAATAATGGTAACAGAAGAAGAAATTGAAGAAGTGGAACAGTATGTATATTTGGGCCAAGAAGTTAATATGCGCCAAGACATGAACAGAGAACTCTCATGAAGGATTCGGGCAGGATGATGTGTGTTTAATTCCATCAAGGACATCTTCAAAGGAAAAATCAACAAGACCACATGTACAAATATCTTCAATTTAACAGTGCTGTCAGCCACGCTGTATGGCAGTGAAACCTGGGCACTGACGAAGAGAGAAGAACAGTGGCTGTCGGTAGCTGAAAGGGCAATGGAACGAGCTATGTTGGGAATTTCCCTTCTGGATCGTATCCCAAATGAAATGATTAAAGAACGCAGCAGTGTGAAAGATATTGTCATGGAAAGCAGATCTAAGAAGATACGATGGGCGGGCCACATAGCACGGGGTTCACGGACAATAGGTAGACCACAATCATTACTGAGTGGTACCCGCGAGAACAGAAAAGACCACCTGTTTGGCCTCCAAGAAGATGGGAAGATGACATTGTTAAACATTTCGGACGAACATGGAGAAGAAAGGCAAGAATGCAAGAAGAATGGCGGATCTGTTGTGATCGGCGCAGTCTTAACGACAGCTGAAGACCGATTGATCCAGGTGATCCAGGTGGTGATGCAATAAGAAGGTTTAAGATAATTGTCTGTTGCTTTACAGGGCTCTGTTTCTTTCAGTTAATAGAATAAAGATTGCTTTCAAACAATTATTTTATTAAAAAATAACAACCAGAGGAGAGAGACAAACAAAAAAACACATTAGCACTGAGGCGGCTAGGGGAAGGAAAGGTCCCGGGGAGGAGGTGGGGTCCCGGGATGGTTAAAGAGCGTATCCAACCTTCTCCTTTGAAGCACAATGCAGCGGGTACTGTACTTCAGCAGGGCTATACTGCAGAGGGACAGGTGTTGAGTGCCGTGGGTACTGGGAGTCTGCAGGGCTGGACTGTGAGGGGGGAGGAGTGGAATGCAGAGGGTACAGACTGGAGCCAGGAGGTTGATAAAAGTGTGTTGGCCGTGTCTGGGGGCACATGGGAAAGAGTTTTGCGACAGTGGCTGCAGTTGATGGCAGACACGGAGCTGCTCAGTTTGCAGTGCTAATATCGCCTGGAGCATGTCCACTTGGCACTCCATAACGTTTAAGAGCCACTCCATGGCTTTATTCTGGTGCACCGTGTTCTCCTTTCAGTCCCCCTTCTCACTGTCCCGCCATTCCTTCAATTCTTGTTTTTCATCTGCGGCGTGCATCATGACATCATGCAGAAAGTCCTCCTTAGTTCTTCGTGGCCGCTTTCTAATTCTGCACAGCCATTCAGCTGGCGATAAGAGAGAGGGAGGCTGGGCTCCCAAGGTCATCTCTGTGAAGCCAAAACACAACATTTTACAGAAGCAGTATTGTTTGCAACACACAGAACACTGATTCAGTGATTTAAAACACAGCCACTATTCACATGCCTGTCACTAACTGACTGACCCTGGGCAAGCACACATGAGCCACAAGACCCCCAAAATGGTGAGTAGCCGCAGGGGCAGGGGAAATCAGTATTCCTGGACCCTACTGTACACTGGGCATGTGGCTTTTGGGGAAAGCCAGCACTGTAGGGGGGCCTGATAATCATTCCTGTCCCCACACATTTTCCACAGGTTGTGTTCATTATGGAAGATATTTCACTGCTGAAGGTGAGCAGGGAATCAAAGGAGGGTCTTCTCCAACACTTCAGCTTCCATCCTGGGCCTTATGTGGCTCACCTGTGTGCAGCTATGACCCGCCCCCGCCAGTGATGGCAGAGTGGTGCGGGAAAGTTACTGTTAATGGGGAAAGAAACAAACCAGTTCTGCCAAAGAACATGTGGCAGCGGATTGCCCAGTATCTCTATGAGAGTTTCCTGGAGATCTCTGAGGCAGATTCCCGTGAAGTGAAGTAGTCAGTCAACAGCCTGTTCTGCTGCTCAAACTAGGCATGTGGTGAGACACTTTCTGCAACCCTCCTGCCCCTAGCAACTCGCTTCAGCGATTCCCACAGCCACTTACCAGGGGCCTCCTCTCCTGTTTGCACTTCGCCAACTTCCAACAGCTGGGACTGGCTAACCTCCTCCAGGGTAGAAAAGAGCTCCTGGCTGCATGCATCTCTGACCTCAGAGTCATCCTCTGCCTCTGGGTCCCCCTCCCCCTCCACATCCTCGTCCAAGATTTCCTCCTTCTAGCTCGGTCTACTCTCGAAGAGCCACCGAAGTATCCACAGTGGCCTTTGCAGTGGAGGCGGGGTCGCCACCGAGTATCGTGTCCAGCTCTTTGTAGAACTGGCAGCTTGTGGGCCAGCACCGGAGCGGCGGTTTGCCTCCCGTGCCTTGTGGTAGGTGTTCCGCAGATCCTTCACTTTGACCCTGCACTGCAGTGTGTCCTAGTCATGGCCCCTTTCTGTCATGCATCATGAAATCTGTCCATAGGTATCATAATTCCTATGGCTGGAGCACAGCTGTCCATGGGACTGGACAGCCTCCTCTCCCCATATGCTGATGAGGTCCAGCAGCTCAGCATTGCTCCAAGCAGGGGATCGCCTGGTGCGTGGATCAGGCATGGCCACCTGGAAAGATGTGCTGAGACCACTGCACGCATCATCGAGCAAACAGGAAGGGGACTTTCAAAAGGAATTTAAGGGGTGGGGATGACCGTTGGTCACCTGAGGGCAGGGCAGTAGCATTCAAACTGATGACCAGATAGGCGAGAACAGGGCATTGTGGGACACATCCCGGAGGCCAATTGCAGCACTGTTATCGACCAGGGTGTCTACACTGGCACCGCAGCGCAGTAGCCCTGGCGCAGAAAGCTGTACGCCTCTCGGCGGGGTGGTTTTTTACAGCGCTGCAACTGCGCAGTTTTTGCACACTGCGTGGCTTGGCAGTGTGTACACCTTGGGAGTTACAATGCAGAAAGCTGCTTTACTGCACAGAAACTTGCCAGAGTATAAATAGGAAGACTTCTTGGTCACCCTCAATTACTTATTTACTGCAATCTTCACAAAGGTGAATAGGAAACAGATGCCAGAAACAAAGATACCTGTCAATTTTCTATAGTGGAGGAAGAAGAAATACTAATGGAAATCAGAGTTGAACCAGAAACGGTGAATAGGAATTTAAAATGTCTGAAGACTGCCAAAAATTCAGGACCACACATGTTTATAGGGAGGCTTCATATCTGATGAGGTTTCAGCTGTAGGTCTTCTGTCTCTTTTGCCACCCAGAAATCTGAATGAAGACAAATGATGACTCCCCTTCACCCCCTCTCCCCCCAACAAACTTGCTAACCCACTAGAATACAGTATTTTGAAAATTGCTTTGAAGACACGTTTGGATGGTTCTGATGGGCAGAGGTACTAATGTAATGCCTACCCTATCTTTAATTAGAAGGACCATAGGAGGGGGTATGGGGGTTCAGTGCATTAGCCATTAACCTTGCCTTCAAATTTTGCTCAAGTCTGCATTTCTGCTTATAAAACATATGTATTAACGTATATATTAAACCTACATTATTACAGTGAATGCACTGGAATTAAAACTTTAGATTTCTGGTTAAAAACAGCAGCAAAAGCGTCTCGGGTTAGGTAGCACAGTGGGGATATTTACAGGCCTTCCCTCTGTAAAGAGAGACAGAGATCCACTTCCTGACTTGTGTTATGAGTTTGGCAGTGACATCCTAGTAGAGAGTGGTCCTCCTGGTGCACCCCCTGAATGACTGGTACTCTCTTCCACATAGAGGGCCTGGATGGGCAAAGCTATTTCAGGTCAGGGTTGTAGTGGATTGGCAGGACTTTGCAGGCAAGCTTGCATTATGTCTGTCAGTATCAGCCATCGCTGCTAGACTTTGATTTTCCTGTACATCTCTTCAAAAAAGAGATGACTCTAGAAAACGGCATATTTTAAAATTTTACTGCACTTTATACCAAACTCCTGTGCCGTCCAAGATGCAGGGCTGGGGGATCAAGGACCATAGGGTCTGCGGCGTGAGAGAGAAAATGAATTGCCTAAAGCTGGTGGGGGGAATTGAGACCTAAGGATGGAGGTTTGTTAGATGGGAAGAGTGAGAACATGCATTGTGTCCTGGCAACAGCTAGGATACAGAGGGAGACATCCCAGTTACACAGGGAGCTCAAATGATTATTCCCATTGAGTGTGTAGCTGGCATGAAGCAGCATATGCTCCTCATCATGTGCTACTGGAACACTAACTGAAAATACCGCACTGCTATTGCTGGGACCTCTACACCTGTGGGCACTGTGTGGCTGCTGGTTTGACACCATTGTCTGAACCAGCCCTGCCTGTTGGATATAACCACTGACTCAAAGGAGAAGATGACTCCAACTAAGTTTCCTGGCCTCCTTCCATCTTAAAATGGCTTGCGGTTTTTAAGTGGCCAGTGAGAGCTGGACTTTCTGCAGCATCCCCAAGTAGGGAATTTTAGTTGCTGCTCTAATATTTTATGCTTCACAGCTGCTGCTTGTCATTTCATGCTCAACAAACAGTGTACACTGAGGACTATCCACTGGCCTTTCGTTCAACAGCCAGTTCTAAGCCAAGAGTGTCGTTATGCTCAGCAATGGATTTTCTGTGGTGGGGTTTTGGAGCTGTCACACTTTGGCTGGGTGCCTCAAAAACCATAGCAGCTGAAACCCTGCTGTATTTGGAAAAAATGTGTAGTTTCAGGGTGTGACCTCATAGTAGCCCTATTGCTCTCTTCCTGTCTTCTGCCGTGCCAGTCTCTGAGGCAAATTATTTCTCACCTTTCATTGAGCCGCCTCTCCTCCCAAAAAAGAAGGAAAATTCTAGCACCTGATGCTAATTTGGGTCCCAATCCTTCTGCTGTAGTTTGGTGCTCACCACTGGTGAAGTATAATATAACCACCAGATCAAAAAAGCTCCGGGTCAGTATATATTAAACCTTGTTGCCATTCTATGACTACTGGGGCTTGTGAAATGAGTTGCTGGTTCAGTGTAATTCCTAGTAGACATGTGTCTGCATCATAAAACAGCTACCCACTGCATTTAGCCTTAATTGGCAAATGTAGCCCTTCATTAGCAGTCCCGATGGAGAACAAAGTTCTAACGGAAGTTTTATATTATACCTTCTTATCTCTAGAGGTGGACTTTTCAGACTAGGATCAATGCTTACTGTTGATGTTTTGAGGACAAATCCTGGTCTCACTGAAGTCAAGGACAAAATTCTGACTTTAATGAGATAAAGATATAGACCTTTGACTCTAATAAATGTCCTGTGGGCCACATCGTAACAGACAGATTGTCTCATGGATGACTTCCCTGAAAGCATGTAGGCCACTTCTTCTCCTGATAGCAATTGGGTAACAAACCACAAATCATTTGGAGCCAAATCTGATAGGACAGAGGCCCTGGTAAATATCAGTAAGGTGTATACTGATAGCTTGACTTCTGTGATTCATTCTGCATGGATTTAAAAAAACATAAAAGCTGGGACGAGAGGGCAACCAAGGGTCTGAGTCAAGAGCTTAGCAGTTCAGACACGAGAGAAGGCTACAACTCCAACAGGGATTTGTTGTTTATTTAATTGAGGGTTTGAATGATCAGTTTTTGTGTAGCATCTGGTATGAGTGGATTGTATGGGAACAAACAATAGGCTGCTTTTAGGAGGATGCTGGCAGGAAAAAGAGTTAGAACTTCATCCCCCAATCAACAGAGCTGAAGCAGGTGTCTCCCCTCACAGCACTGCCAAAAAGCCCAGCTATGGGTTCATCTAAAGTTACCCAATTACCTATTGTGTGGAGACAAGTGGGACTATCAGATGTGGGAGGTAGTTGGGACTCAGTATCTTTTGCTGATCAGGCACTGAGATCAGACTCACCCTTGAAGCAGGAAATGGGGGAGTTGTTGTGCAATTACTTTTCAGCTGATCTTTCTTATATAGAAGCTTGAGCCAAATTAATCACTGTACTTACTATGAATTGATGGCCCATTGTGTTTATGGCTTGACAGCTGAAGGAGAGATTTATTTCTCTTTTTTGCTTGGGGTTTGTATTACAGAAATGTGTTTTGTGGACTGGGAGGAAAAAAAGGACCCCTAGGAAACATTCACCTTCCAGATTTCTCTGTGTTGAGTGTTTATTTTTTCAAGGATCTGAAGCTGGTTAGTTCTCAGCAATAACCAGGCTGAAATAAATCTTTGAGATATTTCCCTAATTTTCTCTCTCTAGTTAATTTAAAGTTGGAATGAAAAACACTTGGCCCATTCTGTGTGTGTTGTCCTGCTGTTTTTCCTGTCTATGTCTTCAGCATTCCTCTCCCTCCGGGCCATCATTATTCAAACAGACTAGTCACGATGATTGACTGGAACTATTTGCAGTCTAAGGTCCTACTCAGTGTGAATAAAGGGGGAAGTCTAGTCCTATCCGAGCAGGCAGATATGGTGAAGGAGTGGACATTCTTTGACATGTACTGGGACACAGATGTAACTTAAGGGACTGTACTCAGCCCTGGCCTTAAAATATTCTTCTCCTAACCCCCTTCACCTGTAGGTTTTGCTAACTGCAGTCTCCGGTGCACTCACTCACTTGCCCTAGTCCCACATTTCAGCGCACAGTGCTTTGGCTACCACTGCTTTCTGTGTGGTCTTTGAAATGCACACGGCTTGGTGGCAACCAGTAGAGAGGGAAAATAATGTGTTTTATTTATTTAGAGTCAAGTGCAGTTTAAGCTCCTTTCTAAATAAATACAAACTTTTAGCTGGTTTTATATAAATAAAAAAGGCAGATTTCCCCTCTCTCCTAGCTGCTGTTGGTTTCAGAGACCACACAGGGAGCTGCATTGATAGCCCTGAAATGTGGGACTGAGGCCTGGTCTACACTAAAAGTTAGGTCAATGGAAGCTGCCTTAAGTTGACCTGTTAATATATGTGTCTACGCTACGGGTCCTTTACGCCAACCTAAGTCACTTCTAAAGTTGACCTCTGTAATCCACCTCTGTGAGAGGTGTAGCACTTAATTCAATTTTCATGGGTCGACTGCAAGGTAGTGCAGGCGCAGCGTTGTGTAATTCGACTTAATTGGCCTCCAGGTGATGTCCCACAATGCTCATCTGTGAGCCCTCTCATGAGATCATTCTCAACTCTGCTGCACTGCAGCCAGGTACACAGGAAACAGCCCCTCCCCCACTATAGCCCTGGAAACTTTTGAATTTCCATTTCCTCTTTGATCAGCAGTGGAGTGTGCCAGCTTGAGCACAGCTGATCATGGAGACTACACGCCCCAAACGCGCTCCAGCCTGGTCTGCACAGGAGGTGGTGGATCTCATCGCTGTGTGGGGAGAAGAGTCTGTGCAGGCAGAGCTCCTATCCAGCAGAAGAAATTCTGACATCTATGCAAAGATTGTTCGTGGAATGGGGGAGAAGGGCTACACGAGGGACACACAGCAGTGCAATATGAAAATAAAAGAACTTCACCAAGTGTACCAGAAGGCAAGGGAGGCAAACAGTCATTCTAGTGCTGAACCCCACACATGCCAGTTCTACAACGAGCTGCATGCGATTCTTGGGGGTGACCCTACCAGCACCCTCACAAGCAATGTGGACACCTCCCAGGTGTGTGAGTCTAGGCACAACAAGGAGGACGATATGGTGGATGAGGAAGAAGAGGAGAAGAATGGGAGATAGGCAAGCGGTGGATCCATTCTCCCCAAGAGCCAGGAAATATTTTTAACCCTGGAGCCCGGTGGGTTACAGGACATCACGGTGGCTGACCGTGATGCTGGGAAAGGCACTTCTGGTGAGTGTACAGTTACAATCAAAGTCCAGTTAAACTTTAGCGGGCACACACATTCGGTGGTATTGCATGTTTACTGTGAAGAAAAAGCGAGGTGCTGTTGTTCTCTGCTTACAAGAGGCTGCTCCAGCTACGCAAAGGGTGGTCCCCAGAAAAGACTGTTTAGGTGAACTGGAATAGCCCGGGAACCCTCCATGGATATCTCTAGGAAACTTTCATGGAGGTACTCTGCAATCCTTTGCAGAAGGTTTCTGGGCAGGGCAGTCTCATTTCTTCCACCATGGAAGGACACTTTCCCACGCAACTCCTGAATTAATTCTGCTGGCATCATTGTGGTACACAGCATAGCAGCATAAGGACCAGGTCTATACCCAGATGCTTGCTGCATCTCCTTCCTTTCCGCTACTGTTACCCTCAGGAGACTGATATCACATCGGTTTGCCTAGGGGAAATGGAAGTTCTCATTAAAAGTGCTCTTAGAAGAAAAAAAAAAGGGCATATAGACCCCCCTCCCTCCACATACACACACATTCCAGATCACCAAACCACCCGGCTGCTAATGTGCCTTTACTGTGCTTGGCATGGGTTGGCAAGTAGTTTAAAGTAGCTGATAGGGGACTGGGGCCCCACATGAGCGATTCCACAATTTGGGAGTGAAAACGTTTCCCCCCTCAGCCCCGTTCATAAACAGCTTCTTGTGGTGCTATGGGGAAAGGCCATTGTTCGACTAGCTACCTCTACTCCCAACATGCGCCTGCCATAAACTTCATTAAAAGTGTGGTCACCCATGACCTGTGGGGCCTACTCACCATGGCTGGAGCAGCAAAACAGCACAGTGAATGGTTATGGATTCTGATTATGTTATGGCTTGCACCTAGTGTAATAAGTGTTTGTGTTTTTATGAAAATTACCATGCTATGGAAACATTTTATTCATGTACAATGGCTCCTTTATTTTTTCCCATGACTGACTGCTGGAAATGTGTTCTTTGGTGTGTCATCAACACCTGAAAGCAGACTTTCGCTGATTAGAAGGAGGAGAAAGAGAACATGGGAGGACATGTTCACTGAGATAATGAACACCTCCGGGATAGCTGACACAGAGCTGAGAGCGTGGAGGATTTCAGTGTCTGAGAAGTTAGATATGGACATGGAGAGCAGAAAAGCTTCCAATGAGCAAGGGCGTGCGGCGCAAGATGAGATGCTTCAGATTATGAGGGACCAAGCAGACATGTTGAGGCGTCTGGTTGAACTGCAGGAACAGAAGCAGGAGGGGTAGAGTCCCTCTGCAGACCCTGGTAGACAGCCAGCAAGCATTGCCTGGTGCAGAATCACCCTCCCCCAAGTGTTCCATGAGGTGTGGGCAAAAAGTCCGTTATCCCTTTCATTTAACTCAGGGGGAGGGTATAAGGAAGAGAAGGCTCCCATTCACCGACCTTTGATGGTCTGGAATGCAGTGTTATGTTACACAGCTGAAAATGTTTCTCCTGTTCCAACTTTACAACCCCTTTCCCCCAAGGTTACCTTTTTTTCTTCTGTTCTCCCTCTTATGTTTGTTAAATAAAGTAAATAGATTTGAGAAATAAATGTTCTTTATTGAATAGAAGCAGTGGGCTTGGGCAGGGGGTTGGCTTTACAGGGACAGTGATACAAGGCAGGTGAAGGTTTGGGAAAGCACAATGCAGACAAGCAGCTCACATTACCGTGATTCATTATTGAAACGGTTTTTCAAAGCCTTGTGGATACGCAGCACCCCTTGCTGTGCTCTTCTTATTGCTCTGGTGTCTGGCTGCCCAAAAATGGCTGCCATGTGATCAGTCTCAACTGCCTACTCCTGCAGAAAATTCCCCCCCCTCTTTTTCACAGATATTATGGAGCACACAGCAGGCAGCTATAGCCGTGGGGATGTTCTCTTCACTAAGGTCCAACCTTGTTAGTAAACTTCTCCAGTGCCCTTTCAGATGACCAAAGGCACATTCAACCACGATTCTGCACTTGCTGAGCCTATAGTTGAACTGTTCCTTACTGCTGTCCAGATGGCCGGTGTATGACTTCATGAGCTATGGGAGCACAGGGTAGGCTGGGTGCCCCAGGATAACTATAGGCATCTCCATATCATCAATGTTCATTTTGTGGTCTGGAAAGAAAGTTCCGGATTGCAGCTTTTTGAACAGACCCGAGTTCCTAAAGTTGTGCGCGTCATGAACCTTTCCCAACCATCCTACGTTGATGTCAGTGAAATGCCCCCTGTGATCCACCAGTGCTTGCAACACTATTTAAAAGTATCCATTTTGGTTTTATATACTCTTTGGCAAGGTGGTCTGGTGCCAAGATGGGGATATGCATGCCATCTATCACCCCACTGCAATTAGGAAACCCCATCGCTGCAAAACCATCCACTATGTCCTGCACATTTCCCAGATTCACTACCCTTCGTAGCAGAAGGCGATTAATGGCCCTGCACACTTGGAACACAGCAGCTCCCATGGTTGATTTACACTGACCGGTAACTGCCTGGCATTGCAGGCTTCCAAATAGCAATCGCCACTCGCTTCTCCACTGTTAGAGTAGCTCTTATTTTTGTGTTTTGTTGTGCTGCAGGGCAGGGGAAAGCTCTGCACACGGTTCCGGGAAGGTGGCCTTCCACATTTGGAAGTTCTGCAACCACTGCTCGTCATCCCATATCTGCTAAACGATGCGGTCCCACCAGTCAGTTCTTGTGTCATGGGACCAGAAACGGCGCTCAACAGAGTGCAGCTGCTCTGTGACTGCCAGCAGCAACTGTGAATTGTTTTTTTCAATGGCTTGCAACAGGGCTGCTTGCAGGACATTGCTATGTTCCATGTGGCAGACCCTACTTTGGCTCTGGAAATACAGCAGGAGAAGGCACGAGGTGTTTGAGATGCTCACAGAAAGAGTGCACAACTGTGCTGGCTTCATGCTTCTGGGGTTATGGCATACGCGCGGTAGTTTTAAGGCAGGAAAACCACTCGGTTGTTTGTCATTGAGCACAGTGCATCATGGGATGCCGATGCAATATTCCCATTCTCCCCTGCAACAATGTTTTGGTCCCTTGAGACATTGCACAAACTTCCCAAAACACACTGCAGTAAGTTGCACTTTGGGATAGCTACCCACGATGCACTGCTTTGTGAGGATGCACTCCATCGAGACAATGAGCATGGTGTGGCCACGCACAATCGACTTCATTAATTCGGAGGCTCGAGGTCGAATTAGATAAAGTCGACTTAATTTTGTAGTGTAGACAAGCCCTGAGGTATAGCTAGGAAGGACCATGGTTTGAGTCCTACTGCCTTAAACACATGCCTTAGGTGCATCTCCCAGTCAACCTGTATTCTGTGAGATGATATTGGGAACAATCTTAGTATATGATGAGGTCTATGCGCTATGAATATCTATACAAAAATAACAGCCCCATCCCAATCCTCTTGTCTGGTCCTGAGTAACTTACCTGTGTGGATGGTGGGATTAGTTTACATGACTGAGCACCATCCAGAGGTACATTATATTACCCAAAGGTGATAATGCACACCTAGAAGGACAGTGATGCACATGCATGCTTCTCAGGAGGTAGAGGACACATGTCCGTGGGTGTGTCTGCATGCTGCTGTCAGAGGTGTCACTGCAGCACATGTAGACGTACCAGAGATAGCCATGGCACACAGGTGGCAGCACAGACCATACAACCCAGCCCAGGATTCTGGGGATGTACCCCAGTGACTAGCCTATGCTGCTGCCCATGCTGCTGTGGCTTCACTGCTATTGTTATTCAAACTAGCTAGATCCAAGCTAGCTGGGGTATGAATAGAAATGCTGCAGTCACACCTCTGATTGCAAAGTAGACATACCTGCTGTTAGAAAATGGTTTCCAGCACAGGTGATATACGTGTTAGTGTAGACAGGGCTCAGGGCAGCTCTAAGCAAGTTTTCATTAATGTGGGACTGAAAACGCTTCTCAGCCTTTGAACCTGTCGATTTACCGGAATGTGTGACAAATGACTGAAATGTTGAACACGTGGGTTTCGTTGCACACTGCCACTGTAACTGACAGATTATAATGGGGTTTAAGTATAACACCTGCTTTAAAGGATGTTTCCTCCCTGTCTGACTCCTTTGCTCAGGCTGTTTGTGATGTTTGGGGATAGGGTCCCAGTCCTGGCTTCTTGTATGATGCTAGAGAGAGGTGGTTTATGGCACAAGGGGTGTTCCCTGTCCAGGTTGCCCCTATATTCAATCCATGCTGCCCTGTCCTCTTCAATACAATGTAATCCATACTGTCGGCTCTCTTGGTACATTGCTCACAGGAGGGAAGGGAGTTGCACAGTAAGCCCTGGAATGCTGCTTCTCTCCTCATGCCCAGCCAGTAAAGAGTGCAGCAGTTCAGGGACTGCCTCCCCACCTCCCTCCTGTGAAAAAAGCAGTGGCCCCGGCTGCTTCCTTGGTCCTCCTGCATGGTCTCCTCAGAAGCAGCCATCAGCTGAGCTCTCAAGCAGCTCTGCTCTCTTCCCACAGAGGCATCTGTGCTCCTTTAAGGGCAGAGAGAAGCAGGGCAGAACAGCACAACTGAGAATTCTGCCCACTGAGGTGGAGCAGCAGGACAACCTGCCCTAATGAGGAATGGACCGCACGATTCAGAGAGTTGGAGAGGTTTGCTAGTTCGTAGACCATTGCTGGCATTGCTATAGCTGTGCTCTTGCTGGAAAACAAATGCAAACTTTTCTGGGGTAGACATGACTTTTTTACATAATAACTCACAATATACCCGAAGCACACACACATATATCTTGGTATAGGTACACGCTGTCTGTCTACATTAGAGACATTGGCCCCAGTCCAGGAAAGCATTTACTATAAGCCCATGTTTAACTTTAAGCACACTCGTAGTCCCACTGTCTTCAACAGGATTACTCACATGCTTACATTTAAGCATGTACGTAAGTGCTTTGCTGGATCTGGGCCCTAGAGGCAAGGTGAATATTTTTCCCTATTAAACAAATTACATACATTTAAGCTTTTAATAAGGGCCTCTCCCACAGTCTAGATGCCGCTGATAAACATGAAATGCACAGTCAGTGAAAAAATACAAATCAAGCAGCTTAACTTTACCCATATGGCAGGGATCAATTGTCTTGTGATTACATAGCAATCATATGATTATTTCTGCTGTGCAAAACAAAGTAATAATATAATAGTTTGGTGGCAATTGTTTTAAAATCAATATCCATTATCATAGAGGGCTGTGTGACCTGAACACAGTACTGGGAGCTTGGCATTCTTAATTTCTAAGCCTGACTCTTTTACTGACTCCTTTTATAGTCTTGGGCAAAACACTTAACCTCTCAACCTCAGATTTCCCTTCTGTAAAGTATTTCCCTTGAGTAAAATATTCACCTCTGAGGGAAGCTGTGAGGATTAGTGAGTTAAGTTTGCAAAGCAGCTTGAAGATGTTAAAGGCTTGCCATTGCTGTTGTAATGTGAGAAGATAAGAATTGCATCCTCTCCCAAAATTCAAATATGATTCCTCAGACAAAGACACAAAAACACTTGCTGATGCGCTGAGGCCTGATTTTCAGCTGGGCCTTAGTCCATCCTCCCTTTTTGGGGGGAGCAGTACTGTGCCAGCAAACATTGCCTCTTTCTTGCTTGCTTTCTTTCTCCCTGCACTGAGTTGAGAGGACCAAAAAAGAAAAATAATGCAGTTTTTAGGGATGCAAATTACAGTTGCAAAATGGGAAGTTGTGTTTAGAAAACTTAGAACTAGAAATTTTATGAAAGATGCCACATAGTACTTTCAAGCCCTGATGAAATATTCTTTCTTTCTTTTTAAAAAAGAAGCTTTTAATTTTATGTTTTTTAATTTTCCCCTATAGTAGGAATAATATCCGTGGTGTTGGGGTGTATTTGCAATGAACAGCATTTTGCAGTTATTCAACATCCCAGCTTTGCCTTAGAGTTTAGCCAGTCATAAAAGTCATTTATTGCTTTGTATGCTGCATTGCAATGAATGATACCACTAACTTGTCACTGTGTTCTGAGTAACTGCACCAAAGAGAGCATTCATTTTAGCTACAGAAAGACCAGCAAAAATGATTCCATCCCATATTATCTCATAATAAAGTGATGAATGGTGCAAATATGTAAGAGAATTTAATGTCTCGGCCTTATTTCTTTTCTGAAAATGGTGGCCAAACTATTAGAAATAAATGGGGAAACAGTCTATCCTAGGACTCCTGCATTGGTGATTACGTAACAGCATGCTCCATCCAAGGAATTGACTGCAGGAGGAATTCTGAATAAGAAAGCCTTACAAAAGATAACCTCAAAATTACCAACACAAACAAAGGAAGGTCTAAGGATTCGAACTGAACTGAAGCCAGCACTAGAAATGGAACCCAAGTCTCCTGCATCCGTGTTCGGTCCCCATCTATCCTCTTGGCCACCATGCCTTGAAACATAGTAGCTGCCTGCTTAACATGCAGCAATGTCTGGAATGTTTAATATGAGAGATATCTACTTTAATTTACACCATTGCACTTGACAGTAACTCCATTGACCTCATTAGTGTAACTGAGAGTGGAACTTGGCCCTCTAAAATTTCAGATTTCAGTCATAAAAGATTTTTTTAAAGAAGCATTTATACATCTTTCTTCCTCTGCACTACTTGCAACCTAATAGCATCTGTGTGGATAAGAATTTAGACTTGTATTTTCTAAATTGAAGACGTTCTTTTCATACCACTGAATAAATAAACTCAAAAATAAGGCAACCAGATGTTAAAAAATGTTGAAAGTTCTTTTTTTGGAAAGGTAGAAACATTAAACAAACACGAAAATGATATTTTTTCTGTATAACTATTCATTTTAATGGCACCCCAAGAGTTCGTCCAAGGGTCTGCAGGTCACCTGGGAGAAAGTACAGTATGTTTTGGCTCCACATTCTTTGACTTGCTACAAAGAGCTAATTCTTCCAATTAATTAAATAAATGTTGCCAATGTAGATGGACTGACAAATTATTTTAAAGGCTAATTTATTCAAGCAGATGGCAAGCCTGATATGACTAATATGTTTTAAGAGACTGTCACTGGGAAAAAAGCCACTTAAAGAATTGAGACACTGGTAACTATTCAGCCTAACACAGGAACTGATTTTAGCTCCTGTAGGAATCCGTTACCTGCAGCACCATAGCAGTGAAGCTAGCAACTATGTAAGAAGGTTAACCCATCAATAGGGTTTTTTGTTCAGGTTAGCAGCGGACTATCCTGGTGAAGGTACTGTGATGAACATCTGCAGCTCACACTGCTGTAGATCTGGCAGACCCTGATGGGTGTCCACTCAGATGCTATGTTTTCCTTTTAAACAATATATTTTTCAAATCACAACAGCATTCCAAAATAGCTGCTTTTTAGACCAGTCAGAATGCTACAATTTATAAGACCGTCAGCACATCAACACTGCAATTTAATGCTCTAGGGAGGGGGGGAGATCTCAACAGACTAATTTATTTCTGTTTGTCAGCAGCAGGCATTGGTGGAGAAGACTCCATGTATTTGAAAACACACTAAGGTGTATCTTTTCTTTTTGATGACTGCCTGCACCTTGGTGTTTTAGGGCCTTTGAAAAGGTACTGCCGCTATGTTAACAAGCCAAACAGGAAACAGCACTCAGCATGTCAGTTGTACTGTACAAGTCTGTACACACTGTGACTTTGAAGGTGTTTCTTCATATTCCTGCCTTGATGCCTAAGGGATTTCAAAAGTAATTCCCATGCGTGTTGTCTCTTAGTGCAGTGGTTCTCAAAGCCGGTCCGCCGCTTGTTCAGGGAAAGCCCCGGGTGGGCCGGGTCGGTTTGTTTACCGGCCGCATCCCTAGGTTTGGCTGATCGCGGCTCCCACTGGGTGTGGTTCGCCGCTCTAGGCCAATGGGGGCTGCAGGAAGCAGCGCGGGCCGAGGGATGTGCTGGCTGCCCTTTCTGCAGCCCCCATTGGCCTGGAGCGGCGAACCGCAGCCAGTGGGAACTGCGGTCGGCCGAACCTGTGGATGCGGCAGGTAAACAAACTGGCCCGGCCCGCCAGGGGCTTTCCCTGAACAAGCGGCAGACCAGCTTTGAGAACCACTGCCATATGAACGTCTAGCCATGTATAGTAACTCCTCACTTAACGTCGTTCCGGTTAATGTTGTTTCATTGTTACGTTGCTGATCAGTTAGAGAACATGCTCGTTTAAAGTTGCGCAATGCTCCCTTATAACGTTGTTTGGCAGCTGCCTGATTTGTCCACTGCTTGCAGGAAGAGCAGCCCGTTGGAGCTAGCTGGTGGGGGCTTGGAACCAGGGTGGACCGGCAGTCCCCCATCATCTCCCCTAAGTTCCCTGAGCGGCAGCCGCCCAGCAGACTATCAATTGCCGTGCAGTTCAGGTGTCCCTCTACTCACTGCTGCTCCTGCCCTCTGCCTTGGAGCTGCTCCTGGGAGCCCCCTGCTTGCTGTGCAGGGGGTGGGGAGGAATAGGGGTGCTGCTGTCAGGGTGTCCCCCTCCCCACAGAGCGGGAGGACACACGACAGGGCTCAGGAGGGAGGGAGTTTGCTGGCAGCAGCTGCTGTCTGAACTTGCTACCTTGAATGGTCCCTTACAGTATGTGCTAACTACTTATGCTAAACAATCTGATCCACCTTGTATTTTGCTGTGATGATGGAAGGAAGTTCCTTTCCCAGACCTGAAGAAGAGTTCTGTGTGGCTCGAAAGCTTGTCTCTCTCACCAACAGAAGTTGGTCCAATAAAAGGTATTACCTCACCAACCTTGTCTCTCAGAAGCAAGATTGGAAGTTTTTTGTGTTATGGTTTCCATACAGCAATAGAATGCTGTAAACCAAGTGACACGGTGTGGCAGAAACCTGTAGTCACTGTGGTGGAGTTAGCATCCTGGGACCTTACTGAATGAGTATACTAACTGAGGACTTGGAATTAAAGTGCATAGCTACTGTATTAACTTCTATGAGCATGTGTGGATGCAGATCTTCACAACACTAACTAACCCTCCCCCACACTCCCCAAGTACTGCTTGAACAATTCTCCAGGGAGAAGATGTGGACCTCATGAATGTAGACAGGTATTTGCATTTTTTCTTCTCTCTGTGTTCTGGCAAGGGGCTATTTTTAGAGACTGTGTTATTTTCAGCCACTTGGAACTCAGATGTTAGTTGTCAGCCAGCACAGCAGCATACTATTACAGATGGTTGGCTGTTTGCTCACCTAGCCCCAAAGGCTAGCTTATCTCTGGTTAAAATATCAATTTTCATTGTGAGTGAAATCTGATTTTTCTAAAGAAAAATATCACGAATGCATGGAAGAAACTGGATTATTGTTCATGTCCTGGCAGTAGCCTGGTCATGAAAATGTTTGTGTTTGCAGTACATATGGACAACCTCTTAGTGCACATTGTTTACGGACCTTAGGAAGTCAACACCATGCCAGTACAAGAACTCTGAAACACCTACTGGGAGAAATATACCCTAAAGAAAATCACTCATCTGCTGTTTGAAGAGGAATATATTCAGCTCCCAGGAATTTACATTTCTTTGATTATTATTACAATTAGCTAATTGGCTGCTCCCGAGAATATTTGCTTTGCTACTTAAGGAGAAAGCAAATTTGTTATGATGTGCTAACCCAAATGCAGAGCAAGGATTTGCATTAGAAAATTGGCTTTAACTAGGTGCATATATATATATATTAGAATTGGACGGTGTGACGGTTATAGAGGAATTCACTTTTGTGCTTAGAAAACCTCTTTTTAGCACTCAGTCTGAATAAGAGACAATTCATTTTTTTCGGTTTGTGCTGTCTATAAATTTTTCCTGAGTTACTGTGTTTACTTCTAACTTTTCTCTTGTTTCTTGAGATCAGTTCCAAGAAAGGGGAGAA
The DNA here is from genome assembly GCF_027887155.1 of Malaclemys terrapin pileata. Taxonomy (NCBI): domain Eukaryota; kingdom Metazoa; phylum Chordata; order Testudines; family Emydidae; genus Malaclemys; species Malaclemys terrapin. Next base: position 40,611,213 of record NC_071507.1, on the reverse strand, counting down.
CAGTTGTTCGTGCACAATGAAGGCTCTCATTTACTACAAAACTGAAAAGCAAGGAGTGAGTTAATATTAGATGGGCTTATTTTGGTAAAATAATTCCCTGCAAATATCTGAATGTCTTCTTAAAAAACCCTGATTACAATATCCATCATCCTCAGTGGTCTATGTTATCATGATAATCCTCTCTCAAAATACAAATCCCTTGCCAACTTTTGTCAACGGTACCACCCAACAGTCTCTTTATTTCATGAACTTCCAACCTGGAGAATGTCACTGCTGGCACTGATAAGAATGGCCATACGGGGTCAGACCAATGGTCCAGCTAGCCCAGTATCCTGTCTTCCTACAGTGGCCAATGCCAGGAACTTCAGAGGAAATGAACAGAACAGGCAATCATCAAGTGATCCATCCTCTCTCATCCACTCCTAGCTTCTGGCAATCAGAGGCTTAGGGAAGCCCAGAGCATGGTGTTGTATCCCTGACCATGTTGGCTAATAGCTTATGCTCCATGAATTTATCTAATTCTTTTTTGAACCTTGTTATAGTTTTGGCCTTCACAACATCCCCTGACAATGAGTTCCACAGGTTGACTGTGCGTTGTGTGAAGAAATACTTTCTTTTGTTTTAAGCCTGCTGCCTATTAATTTCTTTAGATGACCCCTGGTTCTTGTGTTACGTAAAGGGGTAAATAACTCTTTCTTATTCACTTTCTCCACACCACTGATTATTTTATAGATCTCTGTCATATCCCCCACTAGTCTTCCCTTTTCCAAGCTAAACAGTCCCAGTCTTTTTAATTTCTCCTCAGATGGAAGCTGTTCCATACCCTTAATCATTTTTGTTGCCCTTCTCTGTACATTTTCCAATTCTAATATATCTTTTTTGAGATGGGTTTGCCAGAACTGCACACAGTATTCAAGATGTGGATGTACCATGGATTTATATAGTGGCATTATGATATTTTCTGCCTTATTATCTATTCCTTTCCTAATGGAAAACCAACAGATTGTTCTATAAACACAATGTAGAATTCAACACAAGCATTCTATAAACCCTGTCATTATATATAAAATCTCCTTGCACTTCTACAGATACCATCTTTTGGGGCATCTTTTTTATTACGTCAACGAGCCCTTTCCTTAGGGCTTGTCTACACGGCAAGTTACTATGCGGCAAGGCCCAGGGTGTGAATCTACAGTCCATGAGCTGTATGGACACTGCTCTATGACAGTGAAAGTCCTAGAGTGTGGCTTAGCATACTAGACTTTCAACTAATAGTAAACCAAGCTGCACTCTGGGAATTCCCATGCTCTGTAGCAACGTCAACACTGGATGTTACTGCGCAGCAAGCTGATGCAGTATAAATTCATAGCCTGGCTTGCAGCGCAGTGTCTTAACATGCAGATAAAGCCCTTATCTCTTCACCGTGCCCATTAACTTCAGGTTTTATAAGGTCTTCTCTGGTTTCCAAGGGCTTGGGCTTGATTTTTGAAAGATGCTGAACTAGAGCTGAGCAAATAATTTATTTTTCAGTTCAGTGACCAAATAGAAAATCCTGAAAAACATTTGTTTAGAGTCAAACAAAATGTTTGCTTGACCCAAAATAATTTTTTCAGTGTGTTCTTCATTTCTTTTTGTTTTCATTTTTTTAAAAACCCTTTTCTGGTTTGTGTGTGTGTTTTTATAAATAAATCTAGGCATATTTTGAACTGAAATGTCATTTGGAAATGAAAAGACAGAAAAACATTTTGACTTTTCCATTTTTTTCCCCATTTTTATCTCAGCCACAACTATTCATTGAATTTGACCCAAATTTATGAGTAGTTTTGGTCAACCCGAAACTGCATTTTTCTCTACTGTTGAGTCCCCTCAACTCCCGGTAACTCCAATGGGAGTTGATTGAATACGCCACACCTTTCAGGAGATGCTCAGTACCCTAAATTAACATCCTTAATTGATATCTAATTGAAGTCAGCATTATTTTGCAGAATCAATATGTGATGCCTCTGTTTATTTAAGGAGGCTGCCAGGCAAATGCTCTTGCTGTGACCCATCTCTCCCCAAATGTTTTACTTGCATTATATCTGTCGATTCTACTTTGTTACTATTGTGACGGGAGAAACTCTCCCGTCAACTTACCTTATGCTTCTTGTTTTGGTGGAGTACCGGAGTTGATGGGAGAGTGATCTGCTGTCAATTTAGCGGGTCTTCACTAGACCCGCTAAATTGACCCCCAGTGGATCGATCGCTGCAGCATCGATCCATGGTAAGTGGAGACAAGCCCTAAAAGGTCAACATTTGTCATACGGTGGTATCTGAGGTATGGGAATGGAAATCTGGGGCTAGGTGCAGCAGTATTCACTGGTTGTTTTGCTCCACTGTGGCAACACAAAGCAGCTGCATACTTGGTTTGCAGTTAACCTGGGTGTATAGCTTCTTTGCAATAGTGCGGCAGCACAAATTATCCGGAGCATATCCTGAATCTGGCCCTCAGGTTCTAAATTGCATGGTGTTGTTCTCTTTAAGAATTCAGAATATGGCTGGGTTTAGCCCATATAATGTAATATTTATATGTTGGCTGAAATTTGGAAGAATACTTTTCTAGATAGAATACTCACTATCTTATATGGATACCGGAAAAGATGGCCAGATTCACTGGGAAACTGGCTTCTCTGCATTAGCTACTCGGATGATAAAAGTAGTTTAGAAACTCTGTTTAATACGCTTGTTAAATTGGGTTCATGGCTACTCAGTATCATCAGTGTGCCAGTGAATATGACTCAGAAATTTTAATGGCTAATATATAAAGAAAGGATTTATTCCTGTAGTGAGGATAAATGCCAGCATGTTTTAAGAGATGAACCAAAACTGGAATCTTGGAGAAAACCCATTTGAATTTCAAAGGAGAAAGGGTATGAATAAAATGCCTGGAATTTTCTCCAGGCGGGATTCAAAACCACAAAGGCCTATTTTCCAGGTTCAGTTCCCAAAATCCTGTGTGCAAAACTATTCTTGTGAAAGTTTGGCTCAAGACGGTGAAAATCTCTCACAAAAGCTGATCTCATGAGAATTCTGCCCATTGAAACCCTAATCTCACAAGAACTGTCTGTGAGATTTTTGGCATCCTCTGAACTTGAACTCCAACTTGAGCTTTGAGTCAGCCTCAGATTCCTGCCCAAGCCTAATCCTGAGCCAGGTTCTGACTGTGCCTAATTGACTCTTTTCTACTTTTAAGATTTTTCTAGGTTAATCTGAAAATCCTATCATGGGGGGGAAAAGAGAGATTCCAAACTTAATGACTTAGCCAATTGGCTATGGTTAATTGAAAATGTCAAATAAGAGCCTCATCTAAACAAGCCAAAGAAATCGGCCAGCTTTCAGTTTATTCATTTTGATCTGTTCGACTTTGTTGTCTGCTACTTGTTTGTTGATAGGCTGTCTGGTTCTAAAAACTAACTGCACTTTATTACTGTTGTCTTTGAAATATCTCCTTTCTTTGTACTTATCAATGGGTTTGTGTATTTGTATGCACTGAGAGATACCATGCAAATATTCTTAAAGAAAGAAACCAGTGGAAAGTAAGATTCAACAAGAGGGGCCGAGCTGAGAGACACTCTATTTTAATTGATCGATAAGTACCTCCAGAAGTATATTTGACAAGATAATTACACCAGTGGCTTTTTATGAGGCAGAAGGTGCAGTGAAGTGTCTCTAATCTGCTATGGGTGTGATTATATCAGGATAGCCACCATCTACTAACTTACTTAGTGTATCCTAAAACAGCATATATGGGGGAGCTGGGACCAGAATAAAAATGTGTATGTTTCTGCTGAAAGAAGATGGGGCTGTCAGTTTAGAAGCACACTGAACATCTGTTTTGGCTGAGCCCTGTGGTTTGCCTAGATTAAAGCTCCACATTAGAATGTTCATCAGTCAATCAGAATGCTTCCTTAATCTGAGAAATATAACATCTCGCTTTATGTTTCAGTTTCCAAAAAGCCAATGTATCATGGTAAGTAGGACAATAAAAAAATCTAAACATTTCACAGTTGTGGTTTGTTTGGCTTGTATGACATCATTGGTTAATGTTTAACCTAGGATCAAACAACTTCAAAATCTTTGCCCTAAATTACTTTAAATCTGCCTAATTATGTTGGTCATATCTTGGCTATTAACTCTAGTTAGCAAAATGAAATGTAATTCATGTCTTTCTAGCTTTGGGAGTGTTCCCAGCCAATAAAGCTGTAGAATAGACCACAAATTTATGTTGTTTCAGTGGCATGGGGATCATTTTCCTTTTATTTCAACCCCTGGATAGCCATTTAAGACTATCAGACTACAGGCCTTATAAATTATAGGCATACGAATCTCCACTAAAGCTCTGGTAGATTAATGCTATAAAATATCCCAACAGTTGGCACTTGGCAACTGGATCATTGATTCAGGGTTTCACAAATGAACTTTTTAATCAACTGCTGACAAGCATATGCTTATTGTATAGTTTTTGATGATCTGAAGTATTGTACACTAAAACTTGCAAGGGTTTTTGAAATTTGGACTAATTAGAACTGAACACATAATTTTTTTATGTGTACTTTGAACTAATTATTTGTTACGGGGTTTTTTTTTTTTTTTTTGGAACAAACCAATACAAGCTAAAGAAGTATATTCTTTTCCACACAGTAATTATGCGTGGAATCTAGTTTGACATGTTTGATAAAGTCCTTCAGATTCTGTCATGAGTGAGGGCCTGCATCAAAGCCAGTCTGTGAACAACCTAACAAGCACAGCTGTCCTGTAGTAGGCTGCCCACTTGGCTACACCACCTGATTGGTTGTAAGAGTCAGCAGCAGCAGTAGTTCAGTGACTGCTCACAGCATTTGTTCACAGATATGATAGCTTCTTTGCCTTCTTGTTCCCAGTCCTGCTCCTGTGCTGGCCCCAGCCTTTCCTTGCTCTGGCTAACCTAGTTCTGACTCCTGGCTTTGATTCCTGATCTCTCACTCTGGCTCGTGGGCTCCAATTTCTGGCTACTGACTCCTGTTCTAACTACTATCTGTGACTCTTGCGCCAACCACTAGCTATGACCACCCATGTGCTGGTCATGTGGTAGATTCAGTCCATCCAAAGAATATAGCTTATGCACATATATATAGTGGAACAGGAATGCTATTATACAGTGTGATGAAAAATGAATGCAAATCTATGTACAGCAAAGCCATTGCTAACTTAAATTTCATTACTACTCATTACATTTTAATACAGTATGTTAAGGCAGCATTTGGTACAACTTGACTTTTCTCACTCTCTAATTTTAATAGCCAAGTGTGCAGAAATGCTTGCTGCAAATATCTGAGGTTCTTTCTGCACTGAAAGGAACTAATGGAAGTTACAGATTTTTACTGAGAGACTTGAGTCGAGAGACAGCTTAAGGCCATTTAGAGTCTGAGCACACCACAACATAGGAACCCTTCGGCCCTGCCCATGTTCTGTGGCCCTACTTTGAGTGGTGATGGCAGGGAGCCTCCCTGACTCCCAGAGGGCCCTCTTCAGCTCAGACCAGCAGAGAGCTCTTCTCTCCCCACAGAGAGGGGGTCTCTCTGACAAGTAGGGGTGGCGGCAGGGTCCCTGCCCCTTTCCCCTCCCACAAGTACTCACTCCAGCCGCCAGAACGTATCTGTTTGAAGCTGTACTGGGCCTGCTGCACTCTTCCCCTTTACCATGCACAGAGCCCTCTTACGGGGTGGTGGTGCTGCCAGGGCCCGGAAGCAGTGAGTCTTATTGAGGTGAATGGAGCAGTTCTCAACTCTTGGAGCTATTGCTTCAAGCTCTGCATCATTATTACAACCAGGACACGTTTTCAAGGTCGTCCTCCCCCTTTTCCCCCGCAATCATGCGAGCTAGTACCTTCTTTTTTTTTAAAGTGAAAGTTGAGAGTCTTATGTAAACACATGACTCCAGGTGCGGGGGGCCTGCAGTGAAAGCTCTGCTATAGAAAGGAGGAAAATGGTGGATGGGTAAAATGTATAAACATTAGGATAGGAGAATTGCTTTCTCTAATATCAGACTCATTGTTTTATGTTGGATATCAACAAGGCTATGTAAAATTTCAAGTTGAGATTTTTCCCAGGGCAGTTGGGAGCCCAATTTCTATTAACTTTAATGTAATCCTCACCTGTAATTGAGCATCAAATCCCTTAGTTGGTTTTTGAAAATCTCAGCCTAAAGGTTTATGTATCACAACACTCTCACCTCATTAATTTACATGTATTCTCTTCCAAAGCAGAAGTTTATTAAAAACTGGTAGTTTACAGATAACATGGTATCAGTATTAACTGAGTACATAGAGGCTTTATCATTTATTCTAGGTCAGTAGCCTTCTGGAATGTGGTACTTCTGGCACTGATATTGAAAATACCGAGTGATAACATTTCATTGTACTCAGAGCTTTATAAACTTATTTTTCCAAACTAGACTTAATTGAACACTTTTGATAACAGGAGTTGGGTCTGTTTCAGTTTCCCGCCTGCACACAGACTGAGGTAAAAGTGGAAGGATGGGGGGGGTGCGAAGGCACATATTTGTCCACATGCTTATGTTAAGTGCATCCTCAGCTGTGGGTTGTTGTTTCACAGCTAAAAAAGCTGTGATTTTAGCTGTGAAGCAGCCTTCATTTGGGAAGCACTGAGGTTTTTTTTAGGATTAGGTGGTACCGTTTTGGACCTGTCTATGTTGATGGTATTTCTTTAAGAGAAGGTCCTTCCAAATACTCATGCATATTAAGGACACTATCTCTTTACAAACAGCTGCCCATAGCCATATAATTCTGGTTAGAGGGGACACTGTGTTGCATCATGGGACGTGTAGTCCAGCCAGAGAGCCTGGCCCATAGGAAGTCCCCACTACTTTCAATATCAGGCAACATGCTAGAATAGGGAAATACCTTACTGATTTGAAACAAAACATGTAGAGTCAGTTAATTACACTGAAATATTATGATTTGGGATAGACCAACCTAAATAAATACTTTGTTTCTATTTTCATGATGGATAATTGAAAAAGATGGAAAACTTTGATTTTGCAGAAACAGCATTTTTCATCAAAAAATCATTCTGACAGAAAATTCACAACCAGCTCTACCATTTTTCTTATGTATTGGACTCTATCTTTCTTCATCTATTTTTTCTTCTTAGATTATAAATTCTTCTGTTTTTTGTTGGTTTGTTTTGCATGGTTTTGCATCCTTGCCCATCCTGGCTAGTAGCCACTGATGAACCTATCCTCCATGAACTTATCTAGTTCTTTTTTAAACCCTGTTATAGTCTTGGCCTTCACAACATCCTCTGGCAAAGAATTACACAGGTTAACTATGTGTTGTATGAAGAAATACTTCCTTTTGTTCATTTTAAACCTGCTGCCTATTAATCTCATTTGGTGACCCCTGGTTCTTGTGTTACAAGGAGTAAATTTCCTTATTTACTTTCTCCACACCAGTCATGATTTTATAGACCTCTATCAAATCCCCCCTTACTCATCTCTTCCAAGCTGAAAAGTCCCAGTCTTATTCATCTCTCCTCATAGGGAAGCTGTTTTTAAGTGGTGCCTAGCACAACGAAGCCCCAGTTCTGGTTGGGAGCTTTGGGGTCTATTGTAGTACAAACAACACAAGCCACATCCACCATGCAACTTGACTCTTATCAAATGGTTTGCATTAGAAGGGGACATGGAAGGAGCAGCTGAGCAGGTTACCCTCTGCAACCTCTGTGTTCTGCACAATGGAGGATAGTTTGAACCAGGGCCGGCGCTAACTTTTTTGCAGCCCCAAGCAAAAAAAAAAGAGCGCTGCCCCGCCGTAACACCCCCCCCGAGCGCCGCCCTGCCCCGCCGACCCCCCCGAGTGCTGCGCCGTGCCATTGAAACTCTCCCCCGAGCGCCGCGCCGCCTAAACACCCCCCCCGAGTGCTGCGCCGCCGAAACACGCCCCCCTGAGCACCGTGCTGCCTAAACACCCTCCCCCCAGCACCGCGCCACTGGAAAAAACAACAACAAAAAATCCCTGAGTGCCGCGCCAAAACACCCCCCCAATCGCCATGCTGCCGAAACACCCCCCCCGCCACCGCGCCGCCGGGAAAAAAAAAAACGAGCGCTGCACCGCGCCACCAAAACACACCCCCGGAGCGCTGCACCGCACCACCAAAACACCCCCCCAACCCACCCCCCCCGAGCACCAGCGCTGCACCGCACCACCAAAACACCCCCCCAACCCACCCCCCCAAGCACCAGCGCTGCACCGCACCACCAAAACACCCCCCCAACCCTCCCCCCCGAGCACCACCCAGCTGAAACCAAAACAACAACAACAAAAACCCCGAGTGCCCCCACCACCACCCCAAGATTGGCCACCCCTTACAAGGTGCCGCCCCAAGCATGTGCTTGGTCGGCTGGTGCCTGGAGCCGGCCCTGGTTTGAACAAGCCAACTTGGGATGAGTTACTGAGCGGTGATATCCAGTGTCTAGAATCCACACAGATGGGGCTTGGAAGGGCTCCTGCTGCTCTTTACATCCATAATTTCCTGCACAAAGCCAGGGTACTTGGGATTGTGTGCGCAAAATTCACCTATTGTGTTTTAATCCTCCTTCCTTAACCCCCACCCCATAAAACAAAGACAAAGAAACCAAAATTACTGACCAACCAACCCCCGCAACAAATAAACAAAAAACCCCCACCCCAACACCACCGCCTTTGTTTGGGACCTGAAACTAGTTCACACTGTCCTTTAGAGGATTTTAAAATACAGAATCTGAAACCACTGACAGAAATCCTGGCTCAATAATGAAGAAGAGCTTGATAGACAGCAGAGGTTGAGCATGGCCCAAGATGATACACTACTCCCTGGTGGCTTAGCTGTGAATCAGTATTGGCAGCATCTCTAATCATCTAATCAGGGGTTAGGTAAATAAAATGGGAACCAGCAAACCGTGGAAGAAAAGAAAAGCTGCGGGGGGGGGGGGAAGTGTAGGAAGAAAATAAAATATAAACAGTAAAAATCACAGAATACTAGAGATTTTACTGCTTGCTGATGGATTTAACAAACCAAAATAAGTGACAGACTAGAGCATCCTTGATGCTTAATTGTAAAACCATATACTTCCCAAAAGCCAGGAAAAGCAATTGAAACTATATAACAGTTTTGTAGTCTTTCCTTATAAAGCAATTATGCTGCACCATGCAGAAACCTGAACCCTAGAAAAGTAGATTTATAGAGAGAATTGGGTGTCAATTTGGGGTTTGAATTTATTGTGGTCTCCTAAAGGGCAAATTTTTGAAACCAAATCCAAATTTTATTTTAGCATTGCTGTCTTGTTAAAGCACTTTACAAGGTGTTATCCCATTCAAGAGAAGTTCACATACAAATGATGTCACCTGCTGTAACACTCCAAGAAAAATGTGAAGTTGTCAAATCAGCAAGGATGATGTTATAAGCAAAACTTCAGAAATGCAGATGATATTAGTACTGAATAATTACTGTGCATTGTTTAAAATTCTATGATGTGTGGCTAAACTCTGCAAGAAACAGCTGAACAGTTGCATTGTGGTGATGTTCCTGTGGTATCTTTTGAGATATTCTGCTGAACGGTCTGATTACAGTAAATGGGGAGTCTCATAATGGTAGGTAATGCAAAGTCTGGGTCATATTCAGTTCTGGGATCCAGCTGCTGTGCACCTCTCCAGGACAGCAGCATGAAGCAGCTGTGAACCTCAGTTTAACCAGCCAGTTAAATTGGGTTAGTGACTGCTTTGCATCACTGCCTGAGAATAGTGCTATGGTGAATAGTGTATTCACATATTAATGCTGTCTAGTTTGGATGCCAGCGGATGTGTAGTACCATTGTATATTTGTAGATGCTGATCCACTCCCTTCCCAACTTGCACCTCTGCTCTGCGTGCAGTTTGCCATTATCCCCCAAGTAGCTATGCAATTTTCAGTATGGGTCCTCAAAAGGAGGCTGAAAACTGAAATTAAAGGAATGTAAATTTTATGCCATGGCATATGCCTTGGGGTACTAGAGCCCAGATGCTAGTATGTGGTATTAGGAGTTGTGACTTTAAAGGCTGAGCTTCCCAGATAGAGCCTGAGTGGGGTGCTGTGAGGCTCTTGTTGTTATGCACAGCCAGACAAAATCAGACACAGAATAGAGCAGGGCTCTTGCAATCACGTCAAGCACTCAGTGATCACGGAACGTCAGTGTATTATGAGATGTTACTCTGAAAGGCGCTAGCGGACGCCATTAGATGAGTCTTGGATCCAAAGACAGTCATAGACTCCTTAAAACCAATGGGTGAGCCAACGCTTTTTCAGGCTCAACAGAAGGAGCAATCAAGCTTTTTATGTAGTAAAAACAGCTGGGGACAATAATAGTGACTGCCCAAGTTAAAAGGCTGCATGGCATGTTGTAGCTAACCCAGGTAGATGAACTGACTGCTGTCACTTGTTTCTACTCTGTCCAGGGAACAGTACTTTATGTACATCTTTGATAAATATACACGATGGCACCAAGAATATACCTGCCTCACACCACTGATATCTCAACCTAAAAGAAAGAAGCCTACAAATATTGGCTAACCACTCTGGTTAATGGGGCAACATGAGGGTAAATGTAAAGTTACATGTAATAGCCCAACCTTGTTGCTTATATTCCTGCTGAGTAGATACAGAAATTATTATTGTTTATTCTTTGTGTTACTTAGAGGCCCCAGCTAAATAGTCCCCATTAGCATGTAGTAAAAGACAGTATATGCCCCAAAGAGCCCTACATTCTAGGTCAATGACAAGACACAACAGTATGTGCAAGAAACAGGTGGGACAGAGGGGAGGGAGGATGAGGTAACAATAATATGAGCATGTTTTCACCTAGATTATCTGTGTGTACAACGTACCTTGCTGCCTGCCTGTTTGCCATGAAGTGGCAGTAGTTTGTGTGTGGTCTCTATGGTGACAGAGTCCCGGAGGAGTGCTCAGCACCTCAGGACCCTAAATTCAGAGATGTGGCCTAGAAAGCACCTCCCTCACATGGTTGTGAGAGGAGTGCTGATCTGTATGGTGAGGAAGGCACTGTAAGGGTATGTGTACACTGCAGTCAGGGATATGAATGGTAATTCATAAATGTACCTGCACTAGCTGTAATCTAGCTATCTTGCTAAAAACAGAAGTGAGGTTGCCATGACACGGACTTCAGCACAGGCTGCGCAAGTCTGCTTGATCCCCAGGGTACTTATTTGCTTGTGCAGAACACTCTGAAACCTACACCATAGAGTCCCCACGTCTATTTTTAGCGAGTTAGCTAAAGTACAGCCAGCATGGGTACATCTACACAAGCTGCCACTGACATCCCCTTCTGCAGTATAGACGTACCCTAAGAAGCAGGTCACAGCACAGCAGAACTGCTTTCTTCTGGCAACTCAGAGTATAACAGGTGTTGGGTTTAATTCCTCAACAGTGAAACCTCAGTGTGTGAGGCTGTTGTTTCTCAGACTGAAGTATGTTCAGATTAGATTTAATATGACTACGCTGCTTGGCAGCAGCGAGAAATTGGTGTTGTAGCCATATTGGTCCCAAGATGAGAGACAAAGTAGGTTCTGTTGGTGGTAGGTACAAGCTTTCAAACTACACAGAGTTCCATTTTAAGCAGCACAATTCCTGGAGAAGAACTTTGGGAAATAGCAAGATGGTCCAGGTCCTCTCCTTGCTTGAGAATCAATGTTTCTTTGTTGAGATGGATAGTCAGAAACGTCAGTGGTGTACTCAATGGAATGGATTGCCCCAAGGTTCAGTTGCTCTATCACCCTTGCTGTTTAATATCTACTCAAGTGACCAACCAGAATTCCGTGACATGCAAAGATTCATTTGTACAGAGGATCTTGGATCACTACCCAGTCTGAAAGATTTGGGAACATTGAACACATTCTAAGTGGTTCCCCGAGTACATCTGGAAAACACTATCGCGCATGGTTCTTGAATACCCGTACAAGCAATGTCACGGTTCAGGGCAATTGCACCTGTATCTCCCCTCAGTGGTTGAGCAAGGGCAGCCACTCTCAGGCTTCCAGCTCCCCAGCTGTTGTCTCTCTTGGGTGGGGACATGCGTCTCTCTCCTTTCTGAGTAGGATATTTCCAGGCTGTACAGTTCCCTACCTTCCCTATGTATTTCCCAGTAAAAACAGTCTGCTTGCTTTCTCTTCAGAAAAAGACTGATAACAGAGTGATTACTATAGATATGTTACCACACAGAGTTTTCTAAGCAAACTTACTTTATTCATAAAGTAAAACACCTAACAGAGAAAACATTTTAAATACATGGTGATAATATGACCACATGGAAGCTGAGAAACCACCCCAAATGTGAATGCCCAGAGCATAGACAAACACTTGAACCCTGCCTGATGCAGAGTCCCCTGTCAACACCCTGTACTCCCAAGGAAGTTATCTGAGATACGTGACAACACTAGGTCCTAGAGTTTTGAAGCCATAAGCTATGATAATAATGTAAGGAGGTGATGCATATTCATTAACATGCAAATTAGGGCAACAAGTCATTTGCTTAAAATCTCCAGATTTCAGGACCCACTTCTTTAAAAATTATACCTGCTATATATGTATCTAGCTAACCATGGTATCTCTGTTTTTTTATCCCAGAGTCTCATTATTTTTTAAGCAGTCCATATTCGAGATGACTGAATAATTAAAAAAAAGTTGTGATTATCTGACAATGTCAAAATGTAGCAGATATGTTATTTTCAATTAATAACTCATGCAGCTCTCCTACCTGTTTGCCTTCCTACTTATTATTATCAGTGCTGTAATTTTGTTAATAAGACTGGCAGTTTTTCCTAACAGAATACCTTTGTTACAAGGCTGACCCTCCTAACAGCTTCCCATTAGTAGCAAAAACAAATAGGAGTTGATTGTTCAGCTGCTGTCATTTACAAAGTCTAAATCAACCTGCCATAGCAAAATTATTCCCAGAGGTAACCTTATCCATTTGGCCTTGGTTGTGATGCTGTGGATAGCACACCTGTTGAACTATATAGGGAATACTTTGAAATATACAGCTCTATACCACATTGTAATTGAAAAGTTTGAACAATAGCTATACAGAGCTCAGCAGTCTAAGAAGAACATGAAGGTTCAACTCTAATTGCTTTGCACTGTTTAATACCTTCTGCTGTGTTTTTCAAGAATGTATATTCTACTGATACAAATATATAGTCTACATAATAGGATGCTGTTATATACTGGTATATAGCAACACCACTTTTTAAAGGATTTCCAGCATTTTTATTTTAAGTTCTGGCCAAAGTTTTCAAATGTAGGTGCCTAAAGTTAGGCACCTAAATTTGGATTTAGGTACCTAAATAAATGGCCTGCTTTGAGCACTCACAACTCCATCAATGAGAGCTGTGGATGCTCAGACTCCTAAAAACTTTTCAGATGCCCAAACAGGAATGCAGGGGCCTAATTTTAGGCATCCGCATTTGAATATTTCTTTCTCTATTATTGAGTGTTTACCCCTCAAACATTTTAATTTTCTTTGAACTGCAACTCAGCATAAGAGCCCACATACAATGTGTTTATTCTTTAAATGTGTTCATTGCATCAGTTCAGATGTGTTTTTATTTATTTTAAATCTAATTCATCCTGGTGTTTCTAGGTATTAAAGCCCATATTCTGTATATAAGGAATCACAAACCATTTTGAAACACCTCTAAGAGTACAGGAGTAAGGTGCCACAAGTACTCCTGTTCTTTTTAGCGGATATAGACTAACACGGCTGCTACTCTGAAACCTCTAAGAGTGACTCACAACAGACCAAGATCAGATTGGAGTGTCAGCCTTAAATTGGAATTGCTTTTGTCAAGACACTTGACAATGTTTTAATATCATGTTTTCTCTTTAATACATTCTTCACATAAGTCCTACCTGTAATACAATCATACTTAAAGGGGCTTTGTTTAAAGAAGAAGATATGTTAAAGTAAAAGAGCGATAGTATTTACTATCTATAAATACTACAAATACCAAATGTCTATGCTTCTTTTCAAAGCAACTTATATCACTACTGATAGGGATGGTAGTAAAAGTTAGTTGCCAAGTGACTCAAAACACTCCTCTTATTGGATATTTTAACCCCTTCATTCAAGGCCAATAAATTGGTTTCTTAGAATTTTCAAAATTGCTTTGGATCAGTGCGGATTCAAAAGAATGACACGCCAGTACTTGGACACAATGACACTAGATGGGTCTAACTCTTAAAAAGCCTAGACAAGGCACTCACAAAATTGTAGTCTTCATGCAAAACCCACATTTATACACACAAAATGGTACAATCGCCATTACACCTTTTACATATCCCAAAAGGTGCTCTAGCAAATAGTATTGGTACTTTTGAAAATATGACCTCAGTTGTATGAAGCATTTAAAAATAAGCCTATCCTGAGCATATTAAAAACATGAAGGACACAGTGGAACAGAAGTAAACGTGAAGAGGAACAACTTTATGATTATTACCTTTTCTCCAAATAAAAGCACCCGCTTTATAGTCAGTCTGTGATGGGAAATTTGAAGGACAAAAGGAGAATAAAGAGAATAGAAAGGGAGGAGGAAGAAAGAAAGAATAAAAAGGTTGGCAGTTGAGAAAAACCAAGACTTAGTCATTACTTAATGGGATAGCTCAGTGGTTGGAGCATTAGCCTGCTAAACCTAGGGTTGTGAGTTCAGTCCTTGAGGGGGCCACTTAGGGATCTGGGGCAAAATCAGTACTTGGTCCTGCTAGTGAAGGCAGGGAGCTGGACTTGATGACTCTTCAAGGTTCCTTCCAGTTCTATGAGAGAGGAAATCTCCTTTAATTTTACCTTAAATTTTTGGTCAGTATTCAGGTTCTGTGGTGCTAGGGGCCTTAGAAACACCCATAATAGATAAACAAGATTATTGATTACTGCAACATTATAGCTTTGTGTTTGTGTTCCCCGATGTTGTTGTTACTATTTAAGAATAATAAGGGAGACAGATTTAAATACAAGATTATTTCTGATTGTCAGGGCTTCTGTTTTGACCATTTAGGAGGCTTAACGCTGCATTTTCTAATCAAGCAAAATATCCACTGACTTCAGTGAAGGTTTAGCCTGAATAAGTGTTGCAAGATGAAACTCTTTATTTGATTTTCCAAATCCAGCTACTTCCGTTCACTTAACTAATGAGTTTGGTTTTTTTATGCACACAGTACTGTGTTTTTTCTAAAGACTGCTGAAGCTGCCAGTTCTCTACACAAAAATAGTTATGGTGAGGGTACAACCACCAATAAACAGTAACCCTTGAAACTAGCAGCGATCAGTGACTGAGGTGTACTCAAAATTTGGGAAGACAATGGGCCTGATTGCAACTTGTTCACTGTGAAGAAAGCATGGAGTTATGCTATTGTGTCTGTAAACATTTTGTGTACCGTGAGCTCTGATGATATGTTTTAGACTGAAAGAATTAACTTCCACAGATTCACAGCCACTGGGACATAGGGACAAAGGCATGACTATTATTGTGGCTACAAGTAATTAAATACAAAAGAACTTTTTGAAGGTCCCAGAGACAGACTGGCATTTAGACCAACTGTCATTTTTCTAAAGCAGCTTTTCTATTACATGAGTCCCTTATTAAAACCTGGTACCTTTTAATTAAATTAATTAAATCTCCATAATCTTCTATCAGAGAAGTGGTGTTAGCCTGCCAATCAGGCAACCATGATAATTCCAAATACTACCCCAATTATTAGCTCTTGTAATGTTTGATGGAATGTTTGATCAAAGGAATTGTGATTCAACACATTTTAATGGAGAATAGGACTAATCCAAAAGTATGCAAAATGTGCATATAGCTATATAACTGCTGTGACTTTTTCTTTAAATCTATAAGGACTCCTACTACCTGCAAACACTTGTAGCCATTTTGAATTCAGTTCAGTACAGGTTGTCTCAGATTGGATAATTTTACCTTTTGTTCTTTACTCTTTTATTATTCTTTTAATCTAAAATAAGTCATTCAGACTGACAATAGTTACTTGTTCCGTGAGTACAGAGATACATTACAAAATTGTAGTTAACTTAATCAGGAGTAAAGTAGTCTCATCTGACACCAGGTAGTAGATTAAATACTGGTTTATTAATGAGTAAAACTGTTAAAAGGACAAAATAATTTCAAGTAGTAATTTTGTTTTCACTTAATCTTTCATATTTTGCTAATACAATCACTTGGGGTTTTTTTTAAATATTTTTTTTCTATCTTAAAGATAGTGAATAACTCTAATAAGATGAGAGATGAAGGTAGCTTTGCCCTTGTTTGGTGGAAATCAAGCCTGACCACTGAATAAACAGGCTAAGCAATTTAAAGTTGCTAAGGCTACCTCTTGTTTATCCCCTTTTATTCTTGGAGGCAACTGCTATCTTCATCACTAGAAAAGGTGACCTTTGGCTGCAAGACCCATGATCCCAATAGCTATAATTCTTCTGCCTTTGTTTTATGCTGAATACACAAGAGTGTTTGTTGCCACATTTGCAGATAGGTCTGGTAGAACATTTTTGATTAATGTAATTTAGTGAAATACTTTTACTATTTTTCAACCAGCTTGTAGAGTGGTTGACATTTTTCAAAAATTTGAAATTTCAGTGAAAATTTGTTAGGATTTTTTGATAATCTCTCCTTCCATATTTTCTTTGTGCTTTTATCTGCACATCACTTGTCTTGAATTCATCTGGTAATCGTGGAATTGAAATAACATGTCTTGTAAAGAAAAAAATGCAACTGCATCTGTTCGTCCTCTCCATTCATAATTATATAAAATATACAGTTTTGGCCAGATTGCGTAACTAGTAAAAATGAAATACACCCAAAGCTATAGATAAACGGCTAAGTTCAGAATATTTAAAAAAAAATGCATATTAGTATACAGTAAATATTTTGATTGTGTAGTATTGCTGTTTACTGTTAAACAGCTTCCATAATACACCCTAGAAAACACTATACTTCAGTGGTGGGTGAAATGATTCTGATACCATGTCAAATTCTCATTGTTGTTTGTATTAAGGTAGTGTCTAGAGGCCTCATCTGAGATTGGAACCCCATTGTGCATGGTACTGAACAAATTTATAAGAACAGACTGGCTCTGCCTTGAAAAGCTTATAATCAAAGAAGATAAGACAGGCGAAGTATGGATGGAGAAATGGAGAAGGGATTTAAACATTTTATTAAAGCTAATGTTAAAAAAAGTATATAATACATACATTGAGAAAAGAGTGTCTGTACGTCTGGGTATAGTGCTTAGATTATCCACATGGGGCAGTTTATTGCACTCTGCAATTCATGCTGCGTAGGCCACAGTCCAGTGCAATGTAGACAAGCCCTTTGTCTTGATGAGAGTTTTAGGAGGTGTTAATAAGATTGCACTAGTTGACTCCATCTAACCTCACAGACACCTTTAAACAGTAATCTAGACAAGGCCTCAGAAAGATCTGTAAAGAGCTCTAGGATCTATCTGGGCGAAAGCAGTACATAGAGAGAGATGCAAAATTATTGTCATTGACCTTTGTATTTAATGAGTAGATTTATTTCAGCATTTGTACCTTACTCAGCTTTATATATTCCAATCCTGTTTCCTGACTAGTTTTTACTAACTGACAGCTATCCCAGATTCAGAAGAATAACATTGCCCAAGTGACCTACTAACTGTCATAATATTGCTCAGTCATGGAGGAGTGAAATCAGGAAGGCCAAATCACACTTGGAGTTGCAGCTAGCAAGAGATGTTAAGAGTAACAAGAAGGGTTTCTTCAGGTATGTTAACAACAAGAAGAAAGTCAAGGAAAGTGTGGGCCCCTTACTGAATGAGGGAGGCAACCTAGTGACAGAGGATGAGGAAAAAGCAAATGTACTCAGTGCTTTTTTTGCCTCTGTCTTCATGAACAAGGTCAGCTCCCAGACTGCTGCACTGGGCAGGACAGTATGGGGAGGAGGTGACGAGCCCTCTGTGGAGAAAGAAGTGGTTTGGGACTATTTAGAAAAACTGGACGAGCACAAGTCCATGGGGCTGGATGCGCTGCATCCGAAGGTGCTACTGGAGTTGGCGGATGTGATTGCAGAGCCATTGGCCATTATCTTTGAAAACTCATAGCGATCGGGCGAGGTCCCGGATGACTGGAAAAAGGCTAACGTAGTGCCCATCTTTAAAAAAGGGAAGAAGGAGGATCCGGGGAACTACAGGCCAGTCAGCCTCACCTCAGTTCCTGGAAAAATCATGGAGCAGGTCCTCAAGGAATAAATTCTGAAGCACTTAGAGGAGAGGAAAGTGATCAGGAACAGTCAGCATGGATTCACCAAGGTCAAGTCATACCTGACTAACCTAATTGCCTTCTATGAGGTGATAACTGGGTCTGTGGATGAGGGGAAAGCAGTGGATGTGTTATTCCTTGACTTTAGCAAAGCTTTTGATATGGTCTCCTATAATAATCTTGCCGGCAAGTTAAAGAAGTATGGGCTGGATGAATGGACTATAAGGTGGATAGAAAGCTGGCTAGATTGTCGGGCTCAACGGGTATGATCAATGGCTCCATGTCTAGTTGGCAGCCGATATCAAGCGGAGTGCCCCAAGGGTCGGTCCTGGGGACAGTTTTGTTCAATATCTTCATTAATGATCTGGAGGATGGCGTGGACTGCACTCTCAGCAAGTTTGCAGATGACACTAAACTGGGAGGAGTGGTAGATATGCTGGAGGGTAGGGATAGGATACAGAAGGACCTAGACAAATGAGAGGATTGGGCCAAAAGAAACCTGATGAGGTTCAACAAGGACAAGTGCAGAGTCCTGCACTTAGGCCGGAAGAATCCCATTTACTGTTACAAACGAGGGACCGAATGGCTAGGAAGCAGTTCTGCAGAAAAGGACCTAGGGGTTACAGTGGACGAGAAGCTGGATATGAGTCAACAGTGTACCCTTGTTGCCAAGAAGGCTAATGGCATTTTGGGCTGTATGAGTAGGAGCATTGCCAGCAGATCGAGGGACGTGATCGTTCCCCTCTATTCGACATTGGTGAGGCCTCATCTGGAGAATGTGTCCAGTTTTGGGCCCCACACTACAAGAAGGATGTGGAAAAATTGGAAAGAGTCCAGCAGAGGGCAACAAAAATGATTAGGGGGCTGGAGCACATGACTTTTTTATGAGGAGAGCCTGAGGGAACTGGGATTATTTAGTCTGCAGAAGAGAAGAATGAGGG
Source organism: Malaclemys terrapin pileata (assembly GCF_027887155.1). Taxonomy (NCBI): domain Eukaryota; kingdom Metazoa; phylum Chordata; order Testudines; family Emydidae; genus Malaclemys; species Malaclemys terrapin. The sequence continues at coordinate 40,591,906 of NC_071507.1, read as the reverse complement.
GGGATTTGATAGCTGCTTTCAACTACCTAAAGAGGGTTCCAAAGAAGATGGATCTAGACTGTTCTCAGTGGTACCAGATGACAGAACAAGGAGTAATGGTCTCAAGTTGCAGTGGAGGAGGTTTCGGTTGGATATTAGGAAAAACTTTTTCACTAGGAGGGTTGTGAAGCACTGGAATGGGTTACCTAGGGAGGTGGTGGAATCTCCTTCCTTAGAGGTTTTTAAGGTCAGGCTTGGCAAAGCCCTGGCTGGGATGATTTAGTTAGGAATTGGTCCTGCTTTGAGCAGGGGTTTGGTCTAGATGACCTCCTGAGGTCCCGTCCAACCCTGATATTCTATGATTCTATGATTCTATTCTATAATGCCTGGTGTATATTAATATGAGAAAATGTACAGGATGGTAACACCAAGCGATTCTAATATCTTTTACAGAAAAACTAAAAACAAAAGATGGTAAAACTGCTTGTGTCGTCGAGCTGCATTCATCCTTGTACGTATAGATTATCAGCATGAGACTTCTCCCCTTGAAGTCAATCAAAATGGCCATTGACTTCAGTGGAAGCAGGATCAGGCCCCATATGTCAAATATTAAAGCAATGGTAGCTCTAGACCACTGAGCCTTATTGGAATGCAATTACTTTAAGTACTGGTTGTTACCATGAAAAAGCTGGAATGCAATTATTGAGAAAGCATGTGGTATGCTTTTCATTGATTAGACTGTCCTGTTTGATTAAATTCCTCAGCATTTTTAATTTTCTAGGCCTAATTGTTGCCTTACATCTTTCTTGGGATCCTTTGTTGTAAATCATCTGCTTTCAGGTCCAGATTTATTTTTTAATGCATTCAAATCCTCTGCAAACATATCCTGTCATTATGTGTTTTATCTGTCTCTGCAGATGGTTCTTCGATGGAAAGTTTCCATTGCCTTCAGAGAATGAGTCTGGTATATACCTTTCAGTTTTCAAACAAATACTTGCAAAATGGTATTGATTAAAAGGTCAAAAAATATTACTGCCGCAAGTATATCAACTCAATGTCTGAATCACTACAGCCAAGCAGTATTGTTATAAACAGGCACAAATCTTTTCAAGGGACTACTCTAGATTTCAGGTTTGTTGTTATCTTTCAGATCAGCATTCAATCTCCCTGACTTAGTCCCCAAAGAGAGAGCCATTTGGAATTTCACATCTCGTAAATATATATTATATTACTCTCTTCATTTACATTGATGTAAATCAGGATCAGCTCTGTTGAGGACAATGGAATCACACTGGTGTGAGAGGAGAATTGGGATTCATAGTATTTAAGACATCTTCTGAATTCAGGGACCTAGCTTACAGAAATAGTGCTGCAGCAGTGGTAAAGCATTGAAATCATTAACTTTATTGCAACAAAAAGCTAAGGTAAGACTTCTTGCAGAAGGTTTAAATAAAGAGACCATTCCAGGGGATCCACGCAACATCTGAATGGGTTGGTCAGCAGAACAAAATAAGTGAAAGTAACTCCAGGTCTTGCTGACTTCTTCAACCATAGCCCATATCACTGGGAACCTACCCAGTGGAGAGGAAGCTCTGGCATTGGAAAGTGGCTGCATCTTTTACTTGACTCTGCTGAAAGTTTCATGTGCAGCCACCAAAGCCTTCAAAAGATCATGGCCAGAGTAGCTATTCAATGCATCTCCTCAACAGCCTTTGGTTGTGCTGCACCTAGGGAGCCTAAGGCAGGAGTTAAAGCTTCCCGTTTCCAGTGGTAACCCTGAAGAACATTCTCTCAATCTTTGCCTTCACTGCAGAAAAAGCATCTTGTTTCTTTATTGAGATAACTTGTAAGTTAATTATCTTACTGTACAACCCCAGTGGAGACAAGGCGCCTGTGAGGTTAGCACTATTCTGCCTGCTTGTGAATCACCTCACCTAATTTACTTGCAGTAAAACTTCAGTGCTGTGTCTCCATCAGAGTTATACAGGGGGGTTACCTAATGCATGTTAGTTATCCCATGGTAAAAACTGCACCTTTTTAAGTACTGAAGATAAAGCTTCAGAGTGAATAACTCTTAAATGGCAAAAGAGATTTGCTTGTCAAAAGAGAGGTGTAATTTATATCTCTTTGCATCAGCACCAGTGAATCTGGCATTAAGTACTTAGGGTACTTACATAGGGAATTGTTACCACATTGTGTTGCTTATTGCCTTAAAAACAGAGCTTCCTTTGAAATGTAATAGATTAATTTGTCTCCCTTTTTCTTAAGCCATGCAAACACTGGGCAGCTTGGCACCTGGCTGAGTGTACTGTCTTGTTGAGTGACAGCAGAACCACATATTTTTACAAAGTGATTTCAATATGTTGAAGGTGGATTTAAGGAAGCACAAGTTTTGCACAGTAGTTAAGGAGAATTTGGGCCAAATCCGTGTCCTACTGAAGCTATTAAACTTCTTCAGAGAGGAGGACTTGGCCCTTTGTGAGAGAGAAACCGTCTGGCTGGAGGTTTGAATACAACTGCTTTTACAGGAATTCTGAAAGTGGACCAGCTACACCTGTAAGTTTTAGGAGCATAAGGAACGCCGTACTGCTTCAGACCAATGGTATCCTGTCTGTGACTGTATACTGCTCTCTGAAAACTTTATGGATTGGTTTGCTATGCGGCTAAACTGAAATATTCATACAACCACTAGAATCCCGATTATCTGAACCTCTTGACAACTAATCTGTTCAGATAACTGGGAGTTTGAATTATCTTGAGTTAACAGATAGAGACAATACATCAGAGTTATCTGTAGTCCATTAGAAAGAGAGGCAAGGACAGTGGGTGACTGGATAATTGGGATTCTCTTGTATGCAGTGGCATTGGAACAATTTTTATGGTGGGGATGCTGAAAGTCATTGAACAAAACTGTGAACCTCATATATGATAGAAACCACTTCAAGAGAGGGGGGTGCTGTTGCACCCCCAGCACCGCTAGTTCCAGCAACCTTGCTTGTACCTTGCAGTAGGGTATTCGTATACCCATTGTAATATAGACCATAAGATTGAAGCAGTCTAATGTTTATTTATCAATTGCTGGAAAAAAATTGTCAAAGCATATTGTGATACTTTTCAGGGTTACCCGAGGTGTCCGGGGTGAATCACTACCATCCACTTACAGCGTGAAAAAGTCTTGTCCGTGCCCATGGGGAAAAAACTTCCCAACTCTGCTGCTGCTGGCAGCACAAGCACTTCCTACTGGGTTCCACAAGCCCTGCTCTTTCTGTCCGTAGGCTAGCAATTTACACACCGCGCTTTGTTACACGTGAATCATCAGTCCCTTGTCTTCTGGGCACCTGCAGTGTACACCAATCTGCTGTCTGCCTGGAAGCAGTGCACCCAGTTTACCAGCTACATCTCAGTTCAGCACTTTGCTTAGTGCCTGGCACTTAGGCATCTCTATAGTAAAACCAAATTGAATTTTATTTAACAAAGCTTGAGTTAAAGATTCAAATAAAAACAAGAGGATTTGGAAACATAAAGTTACAAGTAAAAGAAAAATATAAAATGCGGTTTGTAACCTGTACTTATTAACAAGTTACTTTCCTGGCTAAAGTATTTCTCACCCAGTGGTCCATCCTTCCAGTCCTGGATGTTGGCATCCACTTGTTATGAGACTCGCCAACAGGCAAAATGTTGGCTCCATAATGGATAACATTTGTGACCTCTTTCCTTCTCCTGTACAGTCCCAGCCCTTTGTCAAAGCTCAAGTCTGCATCTGCCCCAGAGTATAAATACAGGGCTGATTGAGTTGATGGATGTCAATTTTTCTCAGTAAGACAAGCGGGTGAGGTAGTATCCAGCTGAGGTGTTTTCCAGGTTCTCTCACCTGGGAGGGGAGAGGACACACTTTTCCCCTTTGATAGCACTTCCTGGCTACTGTGGAGAGACCCACACAAATGCTTCCTGATGGGTTGCCAATTTTGGTTGGATGTATTCCTGGAGGTTTCTTCACGCGTCATAATCTTTAATTAAAGATTAATCTTTAATTCCTGGAGACTCCAGGCCAATCCTTGGCAACCCTAGACCCTGGGTGTCTCCTGTCTGCTGCCTTATATTAGTGTCCTGTAGGTTATGGGCTTGTTCCTAGTTATATGCCCTGTGACTGCACCTCCCACAAAAGGCCCAAGGCCTGTCATGGCTGCAATGCAATGTGTGTTTGTGCCCCAAGGCCCAGTTCCTGCCCTGTTATAGCCAGATTTAATGTTGCCTTTAATTCTAGCCTCTGGTGTATCTATCCTATGCATTGAATGAGGCAAGGGCTCTGTGAGGGAAAAAACTGAGATCATGTAAATAGAAATTGTGACTTAATGCATATGCACTAGAAGGTGGAATTAGAGTTGCACAGACAACTTTAAAATGGCACTTTTTAATTTCTGACTGCTTGACTTTGTTAACATTTTTTATGTAATTACCTGAGTTTTTTTTTAACAGAATTTGGTTTTATATTTTCTTGTTTAATGCAACTGTAATACCCCTTACATCAGGCATACATCAGCAAGGTCTGAGCCCTGAACCTTCAGCACTGACTTCTACCATTTGAGCTACAGGTCGACATTAGCAAGCAGTAGGAAAAGGCTGTTATTCTGAGAGAGGAATGGGTTGCTGGGCCAGGTGCTAGGTTGTGGGGGGAGGGCTATTAGGTAGGAGCCCAACCTTATGTAATTCTCTCTTTCTATCTCTCTTTCTCCCTCTTTCCCAGGAGCTGGGGGGAGCTCCTGTTTCATGTGGTGCACCCAAAGGGGAGAATAGGCCACAGGGACCACGTTCGAAGCTGAGTGGGGTAGCTGGGAGGAGCACTCAAACTTGGCTGCCTTACTCCGAAATTCCCTGCTGTAAGTGTTCCCAGTACAGTATCTGCCACTGCTGCTTTGGCAGTGGTGGGAGCTTGGCCATGGAATGTTCATGTTCTGTTTTCCCAAAAGAGAAGCATTGATGCTGCCAGTATTGATTTTAATCCACTGCAATCAGGGAAATAATAACTCAAAAGTCCAAGCAACCATATATTACAAAGCTTTATTTCTGAGCACTTCAGGAAACTTTGTATAATGCAGCCCTGGATCTTAGATGTGTTCAGTAAAACTGACATCAAGAGAGGAAACATGAGGATTAATGAAAGTGTGAAAGTGTATTAATAGAACCAGGATCAAGGCCAAATGGAAATAAGTGTTGTGATTACAAAAATGTAAAGAAATGGATAATGCACAATGGAAATTGTGGCTTTTTTGTGGGTTTATACTAAAGTTTGAGGTAATCGGTGAAAATCCACAGTCTGCGGAAGTCACAGTTACCCTGTGGAATTCTGTTGGAAACGGTTTAATGGAAATTCCAGTCACTTCTTATAGTTTTCACAGCAAACTGCTTACACTGAGTACATGGGTATTAACATATTTCACTCTTAAAATGTTCTACTTCTACGATAGGCCCCTTCATACTATATTAGTCATCTACCACTTTGAAAGAATGAGGTACAATTAGAAAAAGTCATTAGCAGTAACTGGGAGGGACATGCAAGCAAAAATCCAGCGTCCTTACTACAGTATTAATCTACAGAAAAAACATGAATTTCTTTGAGGATACTGTTGTCTGATACAGGGCTGGCTCCAGGGTTTTGGCCGCCCCAAGCAGCCAAACAAAAAACAAAACAAAAAACAAAACAAAAAAAGCTGTGATCGCAATTCCGATCTGCGGCGGCAATTTGGCGGAAGGTCCTTCGCTCTGAGCAGGAGTGAGGGACTGTCTGCCGAATTGCCGCCGAACAGCTGGATGTGCCGCTCCTCTCCGGAGTGGCCGCCCCGAGCACTTGCTTGGTAAGCTGGTGCCTGGAGCCGGCCCTGGTCTGATATACTCTTGTAAAATGCAATCTATACTACATGTATTGCATATGTTTTCTAATCAGATTTCTGAATGATGGTAAATACGACTATGAAGACATTCACAATTTATAACTTGTTTGAAAAATCATCTAAATTTCAAAGGATTATAAAAGTTCTGCTTTTATGGGACTGTTGTAATCAGTAGTGCTTGTTTCTGCAAAGTGCTCTTTAAAACTTCTTGGGAAGTTGGGGTGGGAGAGGGAGTCCATTTGATACAATTTTACATTATCAGTTCAGTTAGAATTTGTGACACAAAAACACTGACAAAATTCATCCTTACATAATGCTAGGAACAAAGTTCAGGTGTGCCAATTCCCTGCCCTTTGGAAAACCCTCTCTTATACACTGTCATTTCCAAGGGCTCTATGATAGTGTCATAAAGTAGGCTGTGTGAACCATGTAAAGGTGAAAAATGGTAACGTGTTAAAAAAATTCCTAAGTTTTTAAATGTATAAAACAACCACATTTAAAGCAAAAATTAACAAGTGCAGAGCAAAATTTTGGGAGTTATTCAGTGGTTCAAAAAATGCTAAGAAAACTAGATTTTAACCTTCTAGCCCTGAAACAGTGCTATAGAGTCCAAAGTAAAGTAATTATGGGGAAATAGTTTTATTTTCCCCCTCATGTTTTTATGGTGCTCCAATTCACTCTCTCATGATCAGAGCTGGGCACAAAAAGGTTTTCCTATCCTTCGAAAATTTTCAAGATTTCAAAAAAAAATTTCTCAATCTGCATCGGGATGAACCTGAGACCTTTCAACAATTTTCACACAAAAATGCAGAGAGAGTAACATCCCAGAATAGTTAAGACTCTCAACCTGGGTCTCCCACATCCCCAGGGCCGGTGCAACCTACTAGGCAACCTAGGTGGTCGCCTAGGGTGCTAGCATTTGGGGGGCGGCATTTTCTTCGGCGGCGACCGCGGCGGCCGGATCTTCGGCCACCCCGGTCATCGTCGGCATTTAGGCGGAAGGAGCTGGGGTAGGGGGGCACGGGGAGGGCTGCCTGCAGCAAGTGGGGGGGGGCGGCACGCAGGGAAACTCCCCACCCCGGCTCACCTCTGCTCCACCTCCTCCCCTGAGCACGCTGCCCCGCTCTGCTTCTCTCCCTCCCAGGCTTGCAGCGCCAAACAGCTGATTGGCGCCGCAAGCCTGGGAGGTGGGAGAAGTGGAATAGCGACGGCATGCTCAGGGAGGAGGCAGAGCAGAGGTGAGCTGGGGTGGAGAGCTGCCGCACGGCTCCCCGGGCGTGGGGGGGGAGTTGCCCCCAGGGGGCACCTCAGGGCAGAGGGTGGGATGGGGAGCTGCTGCGGGGGGTTGCCTCAGCGCAGGGGAGTTGGGGAGCTGCCACAGGGCTCGGGGAGGGAGCGGAGTGGAGCAGAGGTGAGCTGGGGTGGGGAGCTGCCGCACGGCTCCCTGGACGGGGGAGGGGAAGCTGTTATGGGGGAGGAGCCTGAGGGCGGAGGGGTGGTGGGGAGCTACCGCAGGGAAGGTGCCTCAGGGTGGAGGGGGGTGGTGGGGAGCTGCCGTAGGGCTCGGGGAGGTGGTGGAGCAGAGGTGAGCTGGGGTGGGGAGCTGCCGCAGGGCTCCCCGGGCTGGGGGTGGGGTGGGGAGCTGCCACGGGGGAGGGCGCCTCAGGCCAGAGGGGGGGGGTGGGGAGCTGCCACAGGGGGAAGCCTCAGGGTGGAGGGGGGGTGGGGAGCTGCCATGGGGGGGGCGGGGAGCTGCCGCAGGGCTCGGGGAAGGGGGAGGGTGCAAGGTGGAAGTTTTGCCTAGGGCATGAAACATCCACTCATCCCAGATGAGTGGCTTAACCACTGGATTATTGGCCATTGTGGGTTAGCTCTCTGGCTTTGACCAGAAATCACATCCTGGCTCTGAGAAACCTTCCTAGTGAAAGTTTTGCCAAACCAACCCTTCCCCAGGAAAATATTCAGTTTGATTAATCAGTATTTTCCAACAATGCACTCTCATGCAGCTTTTTACTAATTTCTCTGGATTTTATTAACTGATCAATTTGGCTGTACAGGATGTATTCTTTGTATTTTTATGGCTTAAAAAAGAAAGATTTAGTTCCTCATGTGTTTTCTTTTGTGAGGTGCAGTATATGGATTAGTTATGAATTAATCCTCTCAAGAGCATGTTCATTATTCTCATTTAATTGTCTTTCATTTCAGAAACTAACTAAAACCAGAATGGAATAAAATTAAAGCACTGATCAGTTTTCAAGAAGTCAACCTTAGGGGAAAAAAAAAAAAAAAGCTAGCGGGCAACATTTTAGGACCATTAAAGAGAATTCATGTAAATAATAAAAAACAAAACTAAAATGTGGAATTAAATTAAAGGGATAGGAAATTAAATTTGTGATTCTAATCTGAAATTTAGGTTTTATGTGTACAAATTTGCACTGATTTGGCTCTTTCATACAAAGTTCTAGATGAACATGCCAAAGCTACAAAACACTGGTGAATGAGATGGGATTTGTTCTCTTTTCAGACCTACTGGAAACTGTGTGATCAGAAGCAGATAGGTAGTACCCATTGTGGGCATCATAGAAAATACTTGAGACACATGATAAAAATGCTTATCTTACTAGATTTCTCCTCCCGTGATTAAAACCATATCTTAATGGCAGACATCTGTTGGACAATTTATGTGGTTCCTTATTGTCTTGGTATGTGAGAAAATACTGCAGGCTGTACTTCTCGGCCTCTGGTGCACTGAGGATGAACAGGAAATTAAGCACATGCTCAATGGTGGAGTTACAATAACACGGAGGTTTGGTATAATCTGTTGAAATGAAACAGCGTCATTGCGCATAGTGTGTCGCCTGGAATGAAAAAGGAGGGGAGCTGTCTGAGACCTTTCTTCCTGCGTGATTTGATTGACTTAGAGGCAAATTTGACAGCAGAGGAGGTTTGGTGAACATGCTATGTGATAAGCAGCACATTTAAAAACAAGATATAATTCCAGCCAGTTTTCTCCCTGTTTTATAGAGAGACTTCTTGAAGAAACAAGGAACAAGTCTGTTTCATAGAGAGATCAGCATGTAACAAGCACTATTAGCAGTTGCTTTTACTAATTTTACATGGGAAAATTATGTTTTTTTCCCTGCAGTAAATGTCTTTCATTCATGGCTGTTTAAATCAAACACCCTTTCTGTTACTGTGAATGGTTTCCTCTCTGTAAAGACAAGTGACAAATTTTTCTAAAGGGAATTGCTTTAAAATCAAAATAGCAGAATAGTACCCTGGGCTCCCTGAGCGGCACAACATGTACCAAAGCTTTTTTGTGCACATTTGAAAAGCAAAAGAGCTTGGTTGTTATAGCTGATGGCGGGTTTCAGGCAGTACTAAAACCAGCTCGAGCTTTGCAAGTAAACATGCCAATGGTTGCCATTAAAAATTCACTAAGGACATACTTATTCACATAGTACACAGTTAACTTGTGGAGCTGAGCACTACAACATATCACTGGCAGGTAGTGACTTTGCAAGATTCAATAAAAGGTTGGACATTTATGTGGACAACAAGTACATCCAATATTATAATAGTAAGGGTTTATGCTCTCATGCTTCAGGGCATAAAACAACCTCTGACTCATGAGGGCTTGGAAGAAACTCCCCCTGAGAGCAAGTTTTTCCATAATTTCCCATTGCTGGGTTAATTTCACCTACATCCTACACAGCTGATACTAGCTCTTGTGGGACAAAGGCTACGGAAATAGATGGACCATTGGTCTGATCCCATATGGCAGTTGCTATGTTCTTTCCTATTTACCATAGTTCCCACAGATTGGTATCAGAGCTACTACTATTCCACAGGTACTTACAATATGAAATAACTGTGGTATCTTCAGTACCACTGTATGGGAATTGTGGTGAGTATTTATTGAATTCTTCTCAGTAACCACTGTAAATAGTTTATTAAACATACAGAAACTTTATTCACACAGAGTTAAGGCTGTCCAGAGGTGCCTTATGCCCTTCCATAATGTGGAGTATGGCTAAAATTAAGCCTCTGAAAACCAAAAAATGAAGAATTAAGGAACACACTATCTCTGCAAAGCAATCTTTACTCTGCCCACTCCCTCTCCCTCCCCTCCCCACCACACCGCCCCGCCCTGCCCCGCCCCGCCCCGCCCCGCAGCTGGCAATAGACACTGGGAGTAGCTCAAACTGCCAGGAGAAGTGGTAATTTTCCATCTCTTGATATCTTCAGATCAAGACTGGCTGCTTTACTGGAAAATAGTTAAATCAATCAAAAGTTATTAGGCTCAATACGGGAACTGAATTAAAACCTCTGGCCTGTTTTACACAACAGGTCAGATTAGATGATATAATGGTCCCTTCTGACCTTTAAAATCTATGAATCTACAATAAGTAGACAGGAGGGAGAATTAAGAGAACGTGGCAAATTGGTTATGTTGTATTCCACAGATTTGAATTCCAGCATTTATCTGCATGCATTCCAGCTGCATCCATGCTTATGTGTAGCTATATTGAATGGTGGTGGGATTAGTTAGAGTAGTTTGGCAGAGTTGTGACTATGGTTAGAGAGAAAGGTGCATATATTCCTTGAGAGATCAAATGTGCCTCATTTCAGTGCTGAATAGGTTGTGTCAATAGAGGTGCATAGGGTGTCTTCTTGGTATCTGGCATAATGCTGGGGGGGTGGGAAATTTTGGTGAAAAATGTTTATTTGACAACACAGAAATGTTCATGGGTTATGTTGGTTTTGCTTAGTTGTTCATGTCGGGAATTCCCCCCCCCCCCCCAAGAGTGTCAGTGTTTTCAAAATGAGACGTTTTGATTTTTTGGTTTGAAATTACTTTTTGTTTCGAAATTTCCTTTAATTTGGTTAAAAAAAATTAAAAATCCTTTAAAATGTTCAAAATTAAAACGAAATATCTTACATTTGGGTTAAACATTTTGCTTGATCCAAAACAATTTGTTTTTGATTGGCTGACCCTTCAAAAACATTTCATTTTCAGGTTGATCCAAAACTACATTTCTTTCCCCTGATTTTTCAGAATTGGCAGTGAACTGAAAAATCCATTATTCACACAGCTTTAGTCTGGTGGTATACATGACAGTGGCCTCCAGAGCTTAGTGAGCGGTGAGTGAAAGCAATGTCTCAGAAAGAATCCTCCGTGCAGGGATGAAGAGGTGGTAACATTTAGCAAGTCTGGGTGGTTTGTGTGGAGTAGGCTCAGTGCAGGCAACTCCTGTTCAGTATGCAAAGAAAAGGTCTTAGACTTGTCCTACAGTGCTCATGTGCTCTGTCCCCTTACGTCTGTAAGGGAAGAGTGCTAATGTGTCTGGTTTTGGTAAACTGGGGCATTGCTCAGAGAGAACAGACCTAATATTGTATTGCGAGGGTGGCATGTTCCTTAACTTGTGTATATCCTGGTTTACAGACATTTAAGTTTAGCCACCTGCCACATTCTGGAAGGACATGAGGCACCACTAGACAACCATAATTTTGAGTTTAACAATTTTGGAGGGTATTTAATTTCCTTGTTTTTAAAAACATAATTTCTCAGCACCTCCATATGCCACAGCTCAGCTGTCCTGCTCCTCTGCTCCTGGCTCCTTGCCACTGATTACCGCAGCTAGAGAATGTACTGGCTGCCAGTTAGTCTCGTCACTCCGCCCAGCATACATTCTTGCGCTCTTGGTGTTACACCAAATTATGTTTCTCCTGAAACCTAACCCTCTGTCTCCCGTTCCACTCACCATACTACAGGCATCTGAGTACCTTAATGAAAAATAAATAAATAAAAATAATTGAACAATTTTACACAAGACAAACTTTTGCATTTATTATTTTGAACAGTGAGTCATATTATTGAATCAATATCCACCAGTACCTATAGAAATAAAGAATGTTCCTTTAATTTCTTTTATTTTTTACATTTAGATGGTAATGAGATGGTTACTGAGATATATTTTGCTACACTGTGGAATTGCAGACATATTGGAAGTTGACTTTTGGTGCCAGGCCAGCCTAAGATGCAATGTTGTTTATTTTTCATTGTTATTTTTATTATGGTAGCACTTGTAGGCAGGGCCGGTGCTACCATTTAGGCAAACTAGGCGGTTGCCTAGGGCGCCAAGATTTGGGGGCACCAAAAAGTGGTGCCCCCATTTTTTTTTACAGCGTTCCTACGCCCCTTCCCCGAGCGCGCAGTCGTCGCTCCACTTCTCCCGTCTCTCCGGCTTGCAGCGCCAATCAGCTGTTTGACACCGCAAGCCTGGGAGGGGAGGAGAATTAGAGCAGGGGTGGCGTGCTCGCGGGGGAGGCGGGGCAGAGGTGAGCTGGGGTGGTGAGCTGCCGCATGGCTCCTGGAGGGGGGAGCTGCCACGGGGGGGGGGGGGGGGAGGGCCTCAGGCCAGATGCGGGGGGGAGCTGCCATGGAGAGCCTGAAACACGAACAGAGCAATTTTGTGTGAAATAAAAAAATTGAGCAGGAAGCCAGTTTATGAACTATTACATCAGAGAAGAATGGAGTGTACAGTTTTGTAGGGGCATGCTACCAATAAAATTATACAGCTAAAGTAAGATAGGCAACTATTAGAAGAACTCATGAAGGTTAAGGTAAATGACCTGCAACTTTGAGTGAGACTTGTAGGCAAAACACCTGTCTTACTTTTGGACGGTGATTGGTGTGTTTGGAGGGACCCTCATTTTTAAATAATTATATCTGATTTCTTATACCCAAAATACTTAATCCAAGTAAGAAAAAGGCATGTGTCAGGGCAGTTCTATGTTCAATAAGTGATGAAAGGCAATTTATGTCCAAAGTACTTATATTAATTTTTATATAAGCCTTGAAAATGCATCTTAATTTTTCCACTATGTTTTCTAGAATAAAGTAGTCCATTTCTGCAGCAAGGAATTAATCCTCTTAAAGAAGTTTTCCAGTCACAAATTGGTTAGCAGTATAGAACTGGAGTTATTAGATAAAGTCTATCCAGTGGGCTGATTTGCCTGACTCTGATCTAACACTGGAGCAACTCCGTTGAAGTCAGTGGGGTTCTGTGCAGGAAAAGTGGTCCACCCATGTAGAAATTTTTTTATCACTGTATTCTTATTATATAAGTATCCCCACTGATTTCAAAGGGACTACACATCGTGGATGAGGATGACAGAATGTGGCCCTTAATGTAGACTTGCAAATTACTGTTAATTTTCATTACAGAACTTTAAGGTTCTCCTCTCCTCTACCTCTTTTTCTCCTGAGAGGAAAAATATCTTTCTGCTGCTTTTTGGTATGTGTGGGTGTGCCGCCTGATCTTTAATACCACAGACTTCTTTGCCTTTCAATAAACCAGTTCCACAAGGAGATTGCCACATCAGAGTATTTGAGTTTGCTTAAATTCCAGGCAGCGCTATTTAATATACATCTGCTAAGGATGTTTAACTTGTAATAGATGCAAAAAAACAAAATGGTTTTCACTTGTGTTTGTCTTTACTGGTCCAGGAGGTGAAGGGAGAGTAGAAAATGAAAGCTTATTAAGTATTAGCACACTATTCATATTAGAAAAAGTAAATGCTTTTGCAGTTTTCCTTACAGAGGTATCTTTATTCTGACAAGCCTTTAATAACTAATTCTAGTTGTCTGGTTGCCAAGATAGGTTTCCTGCAGGCAGACTTAAGTGATTTTGTCCTCTTTGCCTACATGGCTTCAAATGGTCCTAGAACAGCAAACATTTAACTTCCCCCTAGATGCTGAAATTTTCTGGAGCGTTGTAGTAACGTAAAAGAACAAGCCTATTAGAAAAAAATTAAGAAATTGACTGAGGTGAAAGTAAGCTGGTACACCCCGGTATGGCGTATTGGCAAGAACCGGTGCGCTGTACCGGGGCAGTCTGGCTTCCCCAGGCAGCAATTTAAAGGGCCCGGGGCTCCTGCTGCTTCTACCGCCCTGGCCCCTTTAAATAGCCGCCAGAGCCCTGGGGTAGCAGCGGGGCTCCGGGGGCTATTTAAAGGGCCTGGGGCTCCCGCTGCCTCTACAGCCCCAGCCCTTTAAATAGCCCCCAGAACCCTGCTGCCGGAGACCTGGGGTAGCAGCGGCAGCCGGGGGCTCCGGCAGCGGTTTAAAGGGCCCGGGGTGGTAGCAGCGGCCGAGCCCTGGGCCCTTTAAACTGCTGCCGGAGCCCCTGGCTGCCAGTGCTACCCCAGCGGGGGAGAGGGAGGGCACTTACCGGTACAGGGTGGGCCAGGGCTGGCTCTGACCCCACCATCCCCACCCTTCCGCCCGAGGCCCCGCCCCTTCTGGGGGCCAGAGCCGGCCCCAACCCAGCCCTGTACCAGTAAGTCCCTATTTCTACTTTCACCCCTGAATTGATTAATCATGATATGGGTAGTATAAGAGCACTCTTTGTGTTTCCATGCTAGTTAAGATCTGCTTTCTGGTAGTGGATGGAGGCTGCAGGTCATTCAATATGCCCATTTTACAGATTTTTATACCACCCTGTGGGTATGAAGTTTAAAGATTTGCTGATCCAATCAGTCATCAGAATCCAACCCCTTTCTTTCTGAAAATTGCTATGTAAGTGTTGTTTCCTATTGTATAAATCTATAGCTCACACAAGGCATGGAATACATATAATTGATATGTGACCTGGGAGTCATTTTTTGACATGCATCATCTTCCCTTGAGTTTAGCTGCAACCATACTAACAAAGTAATCAGGAGCTAGGTTTGCATTCTGCTATGTATAGGATTCATTTTAGTCTTCATCTGATCCTTTCTTGGTGAAATGACATGAAATAATTTTGAAGTTCCTAGAGACAGGCTCAGTCTTTGCGGTGTCTGGATGGTTAATGCCTGATAAGGATCTATCATCCTGGATTTTGGATCCAGTGAGAGTCCAAGGTGGAAAAAATGAACTGCCCTTCTGGAGTTGGGGGTGAAAAATGTGATTAACCCCAAGCACTTGTCCTCCCACTCAAGTCCCCACACTTACTGTTGCTGTCGTCTAGGAGGAGACTTCATGTCCCCTTCCTTCTGGGCTCCTTCAGGGACACAGCTGGACACTTCCTAGTCAAACCACCCTGTGAGGAGTGAGACAACCCTGTCCTAGAATATACAAGTCCTAGAATCTAGGGAACTGCAGAGGCTTCAGGGATTTATAGTTTAAAAAGGGAATGGAGGTAGGTTGTGTGTGTGTGTGTGTGTGTGGGGGGGGGTGATGTCAGATGCTGATGCCCTCATGAAGAGTCCAAAAGTTAGGGTGAAGGTAATTCCAGAGAGCAACAGCTAATGGGACTCCCACATATAGGGATGGTGCTAGAAGAGAGAGAACTGGAGGAGGAAGGAGATGGCAGATGGAAATCATGCTTTGAGCTGTTCTTGTGAGTGTTCTGCCATCTTGGTACCAATGCCAGATCTCAGTGTGATTCTGGCAGCCTTCAGGAGTGGTATTTTCTAAAGAGCCATAGTGATTTAGGAGGAGAAATCCCATTGACTTTCAGTGGCATTTGTGGTCCTATGGAAAACTCCTCCCCCACTGCCCAAATTCTTACTTGGCACTATCTGGATGCAGACTCTGCTGGGTCATCCCATCTCATAACAACCCTGAGACTGCTCTAAATTGTCCTTAGGCTGAGCCAGCAGCCTGAAGATCAGGAGTTGCAAAGGTGGTTCACAACCACTGAGGCTCCTGGCATTGATCTGGTTCTGAGGAGCTAAGATTATACCTCAGAGATTCCATATTTAATTCAAATCTCAACCTGAAAAAGATTCAGTTGAAGGTCATCATTTTCCCAAGGGAAAACACAGTGGCATAACCAGTGTCAGTATCTATAAAACTTTATGGACTGTATAAGTGTCTCTTTGTAATAATACAACATATTTATTATGGGGACAATTTGCAGGGGGTGGCAGATATCAGTCTTTCAAGAGGAAAAGGGATAAAACTTCCTTACTAGATGTGATCATTTCCTGTCGTTAGGTCTGCTTTCATTCAAAGTGAGTTTAATGCTGGTGAAAGGTGTTAGGATGTCATCTCTAAATAGTGGATTGAAGTTCCCTAGCTACCGATTATGCTAATCTACACAATAGTGTAATGTAGGCTTCTTCACACTGTCCTGACTGTGTGCCTGACTCTGAAGGGAGTTTTCATCTAGGCTCAATTCTGTCTTTGTTTTTGCAGGTGCAGTCTTGCTTTCGTAGTTCACTGGAACACATTGTGTGTACAAATTCCTAGATTCTTAGATTATAAATCCAGAAGGGGCCATTGTGATCATCTAGTCTAACCTCCTGGATAACATAGGCCATAGGACTTCTCTGAATTAATTCCTGTTTGAACTAGAGAATAGCTTCAAGAAAAACCATCTAATTTTGATTTAAACATTTCCAATGGTTAAGAATCCATCCAACCTTTGATAAAATGTTCTAATGGTTAATTACCCTCACTGTTAAAAACATGCATTTATTTCGAGTCTGAATTTGTCTAGTTTCCACTTCCAGACATCAGATGTTGTTATACTTTTGTCTGTGAATTTGAAGAGCCCTGTATTATCAAATTTCTGTTCCCTATGTAGGTACTTATAGATTGTGATCAAGTGACCCCTTAACTTTCTTTCTGTTAACTTAAACAGATTGAGCGCTGTCTTTCACTGCAAGGCATGTTTCCCAATCCTTTAATCATTCTCGTTAGTAGCTAGGGCCAACATTCTCAAACGTACTGTGGATTCATCCATTTTTGAGCACCCAACTTGCAGCAGCAGCTTTGTCTCCTAAATGTAATGGTTCTGTGGGTTTGCTTCCTTAAAACAGCTTTGATTTACTGGTAGTATTGAATTTTTAAGAGTCTGTATCCTTTACAAATCTTGACTTGATATAAAAAAAAATCAGCACATCTTTTACCAAAAAACACTTCTGGAAATGTATTTATCTGGAAGCTCTTCAATGACTGTATGTAGAATGGGTATAGTGTCTTTTGAAGCTTAAAGAACAGGAGTACTTGTGGCACCTTAGAGACTAACAAATTTATTAGAGCATAAGCTTTCGTGGGCTACAGCCCACTTCTTCGGATGCATGTAGCCCACGAAAGCTTATGCTCTAATAAATTTGTTAGTCTCTAAGGTGCCACAAGTACTCCTGTTCTTTTTGCGGATACAGACTAACACGGCTGCTACTCTGAAACCTACCGTTTTGAAGCTTAGTTTGTTTCAGTTAATGTTGAGGGGCTTAATGTGTATACAGACATTTGATACCAGTCCCACAGTAGTTGACTTAACTTCCTTACTTGATTTTTTTCCTCTCTGTGATTGCCTATTAGTTTGTCAGTAGTTCCCTACAAACATTTATTTATCAATTTCAAACTTTTAATCCATTTCTTGGAGTCAGGCACATATATATAGCTTGAACTGTTACTGAGACACTAATGGGGTATAGAGATACTGGGCAGAGTGCTATCTGCTAGGTGTGTAGTGCACTCCATTTCCATTAAAGGCACCTTGCAGGAGGCACTCAACTCTTCCAAGTATCAGGCCCTTAAAGTGAAATTCACTCCTGTGAAAGATCTACACTACTCAAGTCCCATTTAAACCCTATTTTGAGAGTGTAAGTGGCAAATAGACCTTGTGCAAGCACTCTGCAAAGGGGTGCATTTCATCCTTAGTGAAGAGCAAGGCTGCATGTAGTTCAAGACTGGAAATTTTCTGTCACAAGATCAGTGATTTTACTGTAGGGAAACTTTAACATATTGCAGTTGAAACAGCCTCTAATTCATACCGTGACCTTGCTGAAATAAAACTACACAAGCTAACCTATTTGCTGCAAATCCATTTAATTAAATTGCTAATTTAAAGGCAGAGCAATAGTTCTTAATGTAATTAAACCTTTTGGAAAGTTTTTAATAAATAGTGTATTATTTTACAGTGCACTGATTCACACCCTATGAAATGTATCTCCATTTCATTAGACTTCATATGGAGTCAGACCTCTGCCAAAATGCAGCACTGAAATGTATTTGGTTGTTATGGAGCCATCGACATTACATCATTTACTCACGACCTCATATGTGACACACATGTCTGTTTTTAACCTTTAAAGTTGGGATAAGTGACCCCATTCCTAATCAAATGATAAATTATAAAATGGGTGTTACTTTTAAAAAAGCTTCCTTGCCCAAGAAACAGTTCTGAGTTTTCCTGTGACAACTGCTGGAACTTACTATCCAGTTTAACAGAATCATGATTAAAACAAATTGGCAGACACTAGAGGCCATAAATCGTAAGAATAGGGGCATTTATGTGAAATGATGCATTTCCAAATTGTCCTATGAGCCAGGGATCTGTAAGGCCAAATTCTTATTGCTGTGACTAGCCTGAGTAACAAGGCTGGCAGATCTTCAGGGTGGCCAAACAAGGAGTCTTCTTTCCTCTGGCAGTGGAGCGGTTGTGGAGCTTTCTGTGGAAGCTGTTGTTGTCACAATGTGCCCATGTGCCCTTAGCAATAACTGTGACGCTAAGGTGCCAGTTCTTGCCAAGGCTGTAGCTGTCAGCTGAGCACTGACAAATTCATAGCTGGAAACCAGACCAGCTCACCCATATGCAAGTGTTGTTCAAGATAGGAGTTAGACTTGTAAGGAGGGGTTTAGAGCTTACACTCTGTAAAGTTCCTGCATGGCTTAATCTTACTTGTAAAGTCTGTAGCCCATGATATAAGGTAATATATAAGCTTTGTTTTATAACTGTAAAAATGCCTGCTCTGAATTTGTGAACTCAGGCAGGAGGAGTGGTTCTTCCATCAAGCAAGAAGGATTATCAAAACTAAGTGGGTCATTGTGACACAGCATGATACAAAGACTGGACTAATGGCCTTTTCACACCTGTAAAGGTGCTATGTGCAAGGAAGCTTGTTCCATCAACTTCAATTCTGGAAGAAGGAAATAATGACAGCTGACATGAAAATTCTTCTTCTCTTTGCTGTTGGGACTCTCTCAGGGCTGGAGCTAGGAAACAAAAGCAGAGATCCCCAGGGTCAGCCTGGATTAGTCCTGAAAAACATTCAGTGCTGACAGATTACTACAGCTCCGTCACCTTTTGGAACCATAGACTGTAACTCATTTGTAATATACATTGCCTGCTTTAACCTGCAATTAACTTTTTCCTTGTTAATAAACCTTTAGTTAGTTTACTATAGAATTGGCTACAAGTGTTGTCTGAGTAACATGAATATTTTGTGATCTTTGGTGTAAGTGACCATTTATCACTAAGTCCAGTTGGCCTTGGTGGCAAGATACACTGGAATGCCCAAAGGGACTGTCTGTGACTCCGTGGTAAGACTGTTACAGAACTTCAGGAGTTCACATTTGTTACTGTATTGGTGTAATCTAGTTTTAGAACATACCACTCATTTGGGGTGTCTGCCCTGCTTTTTGAGTCTGCCCTGAGGTTGGCCCTCACGTTGTGAACTATTCCAGATAGCGTGAAAATAACTATTTTTGGATAGAGGACCAAAGAATCTGCATAATGACAGATCCTCTGGCTCTACCCCACCCATCTCTTGGCCTACTTTTGACCCATTTAACCAGCCCATCAAGTGCTGTTGTGCATTAAACCATATGGAATGGGGCTCCAGACCACAGAAGGTGCTCAGGGGCAGGATTTCCCCCCTAGGGAACATATTGTCAGTTAAAGAATTGGAATACCAGTATTAGATCAGCCTCCTGCAAGAGCAACTTTCAGCTCAGGCTAGCTTGGCACAGCTCCCAATGGCTTGCCCAGAGGAAAGTTCCCTTTTGGGTCCTCTAATTAAGCTGCTGACTGTGCTCCCATTCTGAGTCTTAGGTAAAACATGATTCACTGAGCCAGGCCATCATCTGGGAGATTCTGCTAACCGGGAAAGTCTCCCTATTGTCTGGTTGCCAGTTGGCAAACACAACAATTAATGACAGGATCAGCCATTGTGACTACCTTCCAGAAGGGGAGGGAAATATATGATATATAAAGACGACTGTTAGCTGGAACAAGGTTATCATAGCTCTCTGTTAGCCTGACCACAGGAAAACCCTCTTTGGAATTTGTGGTAGGGCTACTGAATACAGTGCCTGTGGGCCACTCTAGTTTGAATGTCAGCTCTGCCAGCATACAAGATACACACACACACAACAAAGACTGCAATTTGGGTTCTAGTGTCTGGCCTCCAAATGTACAGACAATACTGTTCTCCAGCTACTAATACAGGGTTGTTTTTCTTTTTAGATCACATAGTTATTTCAAAAGATTTTAGTATAGCTCAAGAGGTAATGGACTGACATCCTACTGCAAGATCTGAGCTCAGATGTGACCAGGAGAATACTACACTAAGGACCCAATCAGCAATGTCCTTAAGCGTGTACCCAACTTGGAGTCTGATGCAGAACCCATGCAACATGGGTGGCGTGTGAACTGCTAGCTGGGGGAGGCTAGCCCCCAGCTCTGCCCCTTCAATCCCAGGCCCGCCCCTTATGCCCTCCACCAGAGCCCCCAGTCCCCCCCCCACTGCTACCACCGGCCCCCTGCGTCAGGCTAGCCGCCCCCAGCCCCAGAGCACCGGGAGGGTCGGCGGCACTCAGCTGCAGCCCCCCAGGCCCGGAGCACTGGGAGGGCAGATGGCATGGCCCCAGTCTGAGCTGGGGCCACTGCACATGGGGACTGGAGCCGCACGCAGAGCAGGAAGCAGGGGCGAGTTGGAGCATGGGTGGACCTCACCTGGCTGTTTGGGGAAGCACAGCCTCCCCCAGCCTATGGTATCCGCTGCCCATGCCATGGAAGTCAGTGGAAAGACTTCTCTTAGGCTTTGGATCAGATCTTTTAAGTATATGAGTAGTCCCATAGAAGTCAATGGGATTATTCACATGGTTGTGATTAGTCATGTGCTTAAGTATTTTGCTGAACCGGGGGCCTACCAGCCCAGTCCTGATCCCAATGAAATCAACTGTAGTACACAGGTGTCTTTTTCGTTGGCTATGTAGGGGAATGTTTAAAAAAACCTGAACAAAAAATGACACTTTTCAAGAATCCCTTATCTTGACCCACACACCTGTTTCAATAGGGCCAGTTCCAATATCCATAGACATCAATGGAGATACTCCTGTTGACTTCATTGGACACTGGATCAGGCCCTGAAAAGATTCTAATATCTGAGACTACACCTAAGACTAAGCTATATTAATGTCCACAGTAAATTCAATTTTTCCTTTGAAAACAAGTTACCACTGGAGTGAAGCATCAGATAAAATATATTTTCTTGACCAAAGCATATCTTGTTTAGATAAGTTTCAGAGTAACAGCCGTGTTAGTCTGTATCCGCAAAAAGAAGAACAGGAGTACTTGTGGCACCTTAGAGACTAACAAATTTATTAGAGCATAAGCTTTCGTGGACTTTCGAAGAAGTGGGCTGTAGTCCACGAAAGCTTATGCTCTAATAAATTTGTTAGTCTCTAAGGTGCCACAAGTACTCCTGTTCTTCTTCTTGTTTAGATAATTATACTTTGGGCTATTATTTTCTACTTGGTGTTTTTCTGACACTATTGTAAATATTAATCAAGAATTACTGTTATTCATGAGTTTGAGTGAGTCTAGAGGAATCATTAGAGGGTTGGGGTTTTAGTTTATTGCTCAAATAACCAAAATGTTTCGGTATCATTAATTACTCTAAATGGCTAAACCTATAGAGGGGTTAAAGTCTTTAAAATGATCTGATTTGCAGCTCTAGTCTACTTCACTTTGTAGGTAATATAAGTGATCCTGTGTCATGAGAAAATGTATACAACGCAGATAAATTCATAAGTATTTGACCTTTAATCAATCCTAATATTTTCACTCCACATAGTCTTCGTAAATGCCTGCAACCTTGGCCCTTCCATCCTCATTCATCACAATTACTGTTAGAGCTATCTGATGCAATGCATAAAGCATTGCATGTTGACATCCAATATTTTATCATTAATAAAAAAATAAGAAACATTCCAAGTATTTATGCTGGTTTGATATTATCCAGTGCAGTGCCCAGGAGGAAAAAGGGACACTTTTGATTTATGCTAGTGCTGGCAGATATTGTTAATTAGTGTTCACTGTTAGTGGAAAGTAGGAATGGTATATTTTCCAAGTAATGTGCCTGATTATTGATGCTGGTGTGACTTTTAATGATTTTTAACTTTTACACAGTATAAAAGTAGATTGTGTGGGTTGCATTTAAAACAAGGATTTTGTGAATCAGAATCAGAAGAAATCCCATATTAGAAGAATGAGAGTTTTGGATTAAATCCTTCCTCAGACAAAATCTTTAATGATTTTGATGATAATTTTGCAATATTAAGGGCCTCAAGACCAGCCCTGTGTGAACATCTACATAGAGCCAATTTCTTTTCTTATAGCACAGTCTCTGCTGGTGTAACTTCATTGTATTTTTATGTCAGCAGAGAGTATGGCCCCAAGCATCGCTTATTGTAATTTAATTAAAATACCCAAAATACTACAGCAATGTACAGAGATACCGACAAAGTTCATAAAAAGAGAATTTGGTCACTCTGGGTGGCTGCATGGTCCTGTGTATGGGGCACTAGATTTTGGCTTAAGAGACCCAGGTGATAATCATGGCTCTGCGGATGACTCAGTGGGTCACCATATAGGGTAAGACACTTTACCACTCAGTACCTCTGTTTGCCCTTCACGTCTTGTCTATTAAGATTCTAAGAATTTTTGGACAGATACTCTTTTACTATACTATGTGTTTGTATAGTACCTAGAACAGTAGAGACCTGATCTTGATTGGGACCTCTATCTGTTACCATAATATGAAATAATAATAATAAATATGGGCGGGACTTGTTCTGGCCCTTTGCATAAGGATGAATTTTACTTTATATGCATCCATAACTGCAATGTATTGAAAGCTGTGTTAAAATTACAAGCTATTCCTTTAAGTTTGTAAGGGGTTTCCTAGTCCTGCTTGCAGGCTAGGGGGCTTTGTAGTGAAGCGTGTGATCTGGGCCTTGAGTATTAGTCTACAAAGAGCCTGCCGACAGTAAGGTTGGGTGACGTATGCTTCTCTGGTTTAGGGAGCAGCCTTCATTGTGTCTGTCTGTTTTTGGTTGTGGATTTTAAGAAATAAAGTAGTGTTTTGTTGCAACCTTCCAGAGAGTATTTTATATTTTTACCTAATTTCTCTATTTGTATGCTGTGAAATTAACAATAACAATAATGGGGAAACTGCAAGGAATCATATAAAGCTGCAATCGGAATGTATAATACAATTGACTTCTGTCTGGCCTTAGATCTACGAAGTTCACACAGAAATTCTCTCATAACTGAACTGAAGTGTTTTCTTTTTCAAAAACGAAGCGTAACAAAGAATTATGATTTTTTTTAGTCCAGGTAGTGGGTAAAGATACAAAGAAATTGTAACATTAAAGATTCATCTGTTTTTTATCCCCCTCCTCCTTTAAGTAACTTCTACCATCTTGCATACAAGAGCTTTCTTTATATGTACTTTCTCTCTCTGTCTCATACATTTGTCTTAGAGTAGTTTTTATAGGTTTTAATAATTTATTACCAAGACTTATACTTTTAATGGAAATCATGAAGAAATGGCAAGGGAAACATGATCTAGGATTTTTTTCTTTCTTCCAGTGACATGTTTCACTGTTATTTAGATAGCCATTTTGCCAAGCAAAACACAATGATTGCAACTGAGCAGTGAGATATATGTAAGAAGAATTAATATGATAGTTCTTTGCCCTTCAGCATAGAAGACAAGTGATATTTCATTTTTATTGGAAGGCCACTGCTGCTAACATGTATACTCTTTCTGTGTTTTTCTGCAGCTACATGGTGGTGGAAATTACACGGTGGAAATGCCACTGGAAGGATTTGCAGGTATTCTGGCTGGGTTGGTTCACTTCCTTTCTTCTGTGATCTTGCCTCCGTTGGCAGCAGATCCCAGCTTCTGGAGTGCACAGAAAAATCACAGCACTCAAGCACTGGAAATATGGACAATTATTGTAGCCATATCACAAAAGGGCTGTCTAGAGGCGTAAATTGACTTCAGTGCTGCTACCTTAATATACATCAGCTGGGACTCTTGTCCTAAATGGTTTACACTGTGAAAATGGTCCAATTCTGCAAGGCATTGAATATCCTTAGATCCCATTAACATGTCTAGGCATACAAATCCCATTGTGTGTATTTTAATAAGGATAAGAATTTTTAAATAACAATTCTGGAGCTTTATTTCAGTCCCGGTGTAAGCTGGCACAAGAAGTCTGGATTTTCTCTGTCACCAGCTAGCTGTGCAGTCCCTTTTAAAAGGGGCTCCATGCAGAATGTAATAGGCATGTTGTTGCATGACTGTCCATTGCGGGGGTTTTCACCTGCCACTTACACACTTGTTACTAGCCAGGTCCTGGATGGGATACTCGGACTAGATGGACCATTGGTCAGTCCTAGATTCCTAGTGCTGTTCAGTGCTCACTTCTAATTTTTCATTGCACCATATCCCCACTTTTTATTACCACTAGTGAAGCTATTATTTACCTTTGTACAGTGTTGAGCTACTTCTCTGTAAACATGGAAGTGAAAAGTACTGCTACCAGTGTTTGCTAGAATTGGAGAGTAGTTAGACTGATTGGGCTGGTCACTGAATGGATATACGGGGGAGGAGTGGAAGGGAAAGAAGCAGTCCTCCATACCCACTGCACTCTCTGGTTTTGTCATAGAATACCAGAGGATTTATTTGGTGACAGTGACCTGTGTCCCTTCCATTAAACTGGACTGCCCCTTCCCCATGCTTTCTGCTACAGGCGTAGTTCGCCTAAATTCACCCCGTCCCTTGTGCAAAGGAATTGTACAGGTTCTGCTGCCAAGCCCCTCTGTGATCACAGGCTGGGGACAGGATTTGCCCCGTTCACCCCCCCCCCCCGTCTTTGGGTGTTGCCTGAGTAAAGGTGGCTACATTTGGCCCTAAAATCCTACTTCTTATCCCCTGTATGTATCTCCTAAACACTGCAGATGGTATCCATTCTCCTTCAGTCTCTGCCTCCTGTTTCCCCCCCTACTCCGTACAGATCTGAGTGAGGCAGCTGTACTTATACAGGCATGGAAATTGTTTATCTTGGGAGAATGAGTGTTATCTATGCTGTTTGGGGCTTTTTATCTTAAGTACTCTGCGTCTCCTTTTTCTGAACATCTTGACTCATTTCCCTGAGTCTTGCTGCTTAATGGCTGAGTTTTAATATACCGGCTAAGTTCACGCAGAGGCTTTTCCCACTTCAGTCTCTGTCACTCCCAGTATGAATTCCTTTTGGGGGTGGAACTGCCACGTCTCCATTTTAATGTAGGAGATGAGACTGCTGAAGCTGGTCCTTGGATATTTGTAAGAAAGAGTCAGATAGTGCCTTGGTACTCAGAAGGTGCATGCAGGGGCCAGAGCCAGTGACTCTAAATTGGGGAAGAGAGAGGCCAGTGTGGAGGATATGGTGAAGGTGATCTATGGAGATGCCAGGGTCCATATGGTCCTGCACAGACTCCCTGGAAGGTCCATGAATTGTGCTGGTATTCCTGGTTGTACTCCTTTCCCCACCATGCTGGATCAAATTACCCTGGAGGGGGAGATAATATGAATCCACAGGATTTATGGAGCATGTTTAATATTCAAAATGCTTTATAAACGTTATCTCATAAGATGTGCCTTTAACTCTGTTTTAACTTGTGCAGAATGGGATGCAGGTCACCCTCCTGCAGCTTTATCTATGGGAGGGCAGCATGTGGCCCATTGTTTGTCACCCATCAGGGAGGGAAATGTTATTTTCAAGATTTTAGGGTTGGAGAGTGGAGCATGAACAGCTTATACAGAAAACCCTATAAAATTGCTTAACAGTGTCTCTGGAAAAATGCAGCAACCTTGATGTGAAAAATCTGTCAAGTAGATTTATTCTGTGAACGTTGCACATTCCTGTGGACCCACCACAAGAATCGACAAAGCAGAAGTATGTTGGCTCGTGATACATTAGAAATACAATTCTATAAAATAAATAAATTTTAAAAAATCAGATTTTGCCAAATGGAAAAGAAAAGAATTGGTAATAAAACAAAAAGTGCTTCCAAGTTTCTAAGACAGGGGTTAAATGCTATAGAGTAAAAAGAAAAGACAGTGTCCCGTTCAAAGAGACAGTTGTGGGGAGCCCCACAGGCCATTCATGTGTCTGTTCAGGGGTGGTTTACCACTCAGACATCTGGGGCAATGTTACACTCAGAAAAATGAAACCAAAGTAAAATAAAATCTCCTTCATTCTCATTCCATAAACTATTCACAGCTGTTACTTTACTGCATTCCCATGTGGGAAGAACCTGCATAGGGAGAGGAAACTGCATGAGTTAAAATTCAGCTTCCTACTCATTCTGTCATCAGTGGGCTGGAGGGGGGTGGCTTGCACACCCATGGAGGAATCCAAGGTGCCCCATGCTTAACCTGTGGATTTGCAGGAAGCAAGGGACACACATACAGACAGATCTCGTATCTGCTCTACTGCTTGGCCCTGCTGCAGGTGTCTCAAGGGTTCCCCAGTGCAGGGAAGAATGCTGTGTTTCACAGTGGGTTTGAGATATGGGGAGAATCTAGAAGAGTCCATTTTGTCTTCCCTGCTCTGGATCCTCCCATCTCTTTCCAACTCTATGGAGGTACAGCCTTATAGATCTCCCTGTGAAAGGGTTTCTGCAGGGCCGGAGGAAAGAAGATCATATCACAGAAGCAGAACCACTTACACATGCACACTTTTCCTCCACAGGTATAGGTTCACCTAAAAACCAATGAGACTAAGGGCCCCAGGGGGCATCCATCTTCAGAGGTATGAAAGGTTAGCAGTTCCAGTATTGTCAAACATGAGCATTCAAAAATGAAATCATGAGATTAAAAAAAGTGGGAGGTTGTTTTTTGTTTGTCTTCTGGTTTCTGAGCCTCCACGGTTCACTAGGGTCATGTGTTCTAGTTTTTCTCCGCAACCATGAATGCTAGAAACTTCCTTTTGTTAAAAGCCGAAATCTAAGATTCTCAATCACATGCCTCCAGAAGTGAGGATTTAGGTAAACCATCATATATTGTGAGACTCTCAATAAAATCATGAGAATTGGCAACACTGCTTTACCTTAGGCTCTGTAGTACACATCTCAATAAGGGTCTCTAATGCAGAAATACTACGATTCCAGGCAGGAGACCCCATGTGTCAGTGAACAACCCAGGAGCCCCAGAAGATGGGCATTACAGAAGGTAACTTTAATGACTGAACTGAGGAGGCCCCACCAGCCATTTTGACTTGTGTATGTGAGATTCTGCTTGACTTGCCAGCAAACACCACTGTGCCTGGACAAATTATGGGTGAAAATACAAATGAAAAAGCATTACTTTGCTAATAAACAATAGGCCTATGAAGGCAGATGTTCAGGAATGCCTGTTGGGAAGGGGATGATAGTATTTGGCACAGTTAAATTCTTTTGTCGAGTCCCTATTATGAGGTAATTTCACTTAAAAGTGAATAAGGGCATAATTCTTGATCCCACTGTTTCCCTCTGCTTTTCATAATGTTTCAGAGTGTTGCTGAATAATGGCTTCTAGCATGTTGTAAAAGCCGTTAGCTGTCAGAGTGAAGCTGCTGTGGTGTTCTTGTCGAAAGGCCCCTTGGGATTTATTTCTATGTACATTGACACTATAAAATGTTCGTTTCTTTACTTTCTTTTACAAGCAAAGAACTATAATAATCAAATTTCATTGTCATTTCAACTTTTGTTTTAAAACATTATGATGTGTAGAAAATTGATTAACCGGAATTTAGTATACACGAGCAAAGGAAACTTTGTTGAAATCCAGAGGGCCATTTCTGTTCATTTGATAAATGTATTAGTTTCTTCAGTTTCCTGAATTACCAGGTAAAGGGCAACATTTTCCAGATCTAACTAATTTCACTGAAACATATGAAAGATATATACCAGAAGTCAAATCTAACATATTATTCCCAGGGGTCCTAAAAAATAAAATCCCAAACGTTTACTTTGAAAAGCTAAAGTAAGATTTTTTTAATTACGTGAATGATTCATGCTAAATATGGGAACAGAGTAACGCGTCAAGTTGTTGTACCAGTTGAAATGTCCTGGGTTTGCTCAGAATCATTAAATGGATGCAGGGGTATGGAGGGAAGGAGAGAGTAAATATTTTAGGGGGAAAAAAATCACCTTTTATTCATTTATGCAAGAGTCGAAATACTTCAGCAGTCCAGCCTTTGTTAGCAGGAAGCACAACAAACCAGGCACAGTACAAAGAGCTCTGTGCTCTAAGGTTAGGGCAAGAAGATTTATCTATCTGGACACACACAGAGATAATTCTGCTCTCTCTCTCTTTCTGATCATAACTGAGGTGCAGGCTGGACAGAACTACTGTCTATGTGGCAATCTGTTATTTTAATTTAAATGGAATATATGGGCTAAAGGTGTTAACATAACTTAGTTACTATGTAACATTAAATAGTGTAAAACATAGTTTGGGGCTTGGTATTCAGAGACTTTATCCTGCTTAGTACTATGGCAAACACACTATATATTTTTTTAACTTTATATTAAAGAAACAGAAAAGAAAGATTTGAGAGTGGTAGCTGTGTTCATCTGGCATGTAAAATATGGCTTTTATTTTAACAACATTTTTTATTCCCTTTCCCTTTAGGTGGAGAAAGTTTTTAAAGGAAAAAAAACCCTTGTTTGACAGTTTTTAGATGGTATTAAAGATGGTGGTAACTGGGTTTTTTTGGGCGGTGGGGGCGGAGGGAAAGGGGCTTGGTAAAAGACGTTAGTTAAGATGAGCCGGAGCTGTTGTTGCTGTTGCTGCTGCAGTTAAAGTTCTATTTCATTTTATTACAGGCGGCGTTTTGGATTTAGGTGGAGCTAGAAATGCCATTACATTACATCCAATGTGATGCCATTTGGATTCCCTTCTCTGACCCACTCTAGTCAGGACCTCTCTCAGGATTAGGTTGAAGAAGGTCTGGGATCCCAGGAGATAGGGGGGGTGGTGAAATTTGCTTCAGTAGCCTCTGTCTATTCTTCCATCCATTCCTCCCACCAATTCTTTCTTTAAGGACCCAAAAAGGGAGTGATGGCTGGAATAGCCCATCTCCTCATTATTTTTTCTACCAATTAGGCATAATATCTGACAAACCAAAATTGGTGTATGAGCTTTCGGTTTTACATTTTTTATTTTTACTAAGCATGATTTTGACATAGTTCTTGAGTTATATTAATGTGACCTTTTTTGTATGGACTAATTTTAGTTCTTTTGTCTGGTTCTCTTGCATCTTTTTATAACATTCATTACTAAAAGCAACGTGACGTACTTTCCATTAATGTTTGGCTTTAGAGGTTATTGTAACATTTTATGAACTTCCATATACTATTTACAATTCACCTCGCAATTAGGGTGAATTTGTCAGCCCAGTTATTATATCAGATCTTGCAGCACTTTGGCCAGATTGTGGAGCTCTCACTCACCCTGGTGAGCCCTTACTCATGTGAGAAGTCCCACTGACTCCACAATTTACTATAGGCTACTGTGTAGCCCAGAATGGGTAGAGTGCTCTGGTTACACCTTCTATCTTCTCAGACATGACCCCTCCCATTCCTGACCTATCCCTACACTGGGCTGGCATAGGGCTGTGACGACTGTGAACTATTCTGTGCTGGGGGAATTCCTGGGTGGGTATACATCTGACTGGAGTGGCATACAGGGGTCTGTAGGCAGCAGAGAATTAGGTCCTGTAGGAATTTAGGGTGTGCAAGGAATACATGCTTGGACCTTAAATTTTTAGAGAGGGGCAAGGAAAAAGTCATGGTAACACATATAAATCTTTGTTATCTGTTCCCAAATATAGTCATATTAAATAAAGCATACTGCTACAGTAATAGGATATGAAATTGTCTTCTGATATCTGACACAGAACAGAATCAGAAAGGGTTTTTGCAGCCAAAGTATAATATAATATAATATAATATATAATATATAAATCTTTGGCTATTAAGAAAAAGAATAATTTAGACAAATGTAAATGTTCAAAACCAGGCAAATGAGAATCCTTAATATAATCTTCTGTAGGAGATACTTTCTGAACCATCTACAATATCAACCACCAATAGTTCTCATCTAAGGACTCTATTAGTCTTGTTAGTATCGTTCAAATATATTTAATTCACGAACAAGGTCCTATATTTTGTAGGAAGAAATCATGGCGTCTGAGTGTCTGCATGAGAAAATTCAGATCTTTAACATATTTAGTTTTGTTCTGAGTTTGAGTTTGATGTGATAGGTCTGGAAAAATATAGAGCTGACAGTCTAAATACACAACCAGGTTTTTAGTCCACATTGGTAATGAGACCCCACAACCCTGCCACCTTTTTCATGCTTCCATCAATTTAAAGTGCATTTTTAAATGAACAGTGGGCTTATTTTGGTCTGTTAATTATGGTAATTGTTTCCTGTGTGGAAACCACATGTATGAACTGTGAAAGACGTGTATTTGCATTTGTGTGTGTGACTGGTGCAGTTTTCCTTTGAAGATTTTTTTTTTTGTCCCTAGAAAGGGACTTTGCAACCACATTTATACTGAAGAATTCAGTGCTCCTTACTGCCCCATCATTGGCTTTCCTTTTGCATGGAGATTAAAGCCACCGACTGAAGCTGCTCCTCCTATTCCCATGTGGCTGATATAAATTTGACATCAAATAGAAAAGAGGAAGGACAGGTTTGGCTGTCAGCATAAAATGAAGAAGCCTGACAGCAGCAAAAAGAGCAGGTCTGAAGTCTCATTAATCTGGTGGATCGTTTTTATTATTATTTTTAAATAACTGAGAAGATGCCTGCTATGCCCTTGGGAATAAATAGCTAGTGACTGGCATTATAAGGGACAACACTGAGAAGCACATGGGGAAATGTTTTACAGAAAAATACCCCACTTATCAGTATGATGGGAAAAATCAAGCAGATTTTGAGACCTCGAATGCTGTGGTTTATATATTATGGAAGAACAATAATGACTCTATAGTTAAAGTTCTAACCTGTTTTCCATTATAACCCTGATTTAGATCCTCTCTTGACTTTCCCCCAAACTCTACTTTCTGTGTGATTTTTTTCAAGAGTAGAGTCTAAACAAAGGAAAGTAGTTTGAGGAAAGTTTGAGGTTAATTGGATAAAGTGTTTCTGAGATACGGAACTTTGAAGAAGATAATTTTCCTTTTCCCCAAATCTTCTTTTGTTATAATGCCATATCTAAATGGGGCCTGGCTCATATGCTTCCCTCTCATTTGTGTTGTGTTTTTGGGGGGCCAGGGTGGAGTGGGGAGGAATGTTCAGTGACCCAGATTGATAGAGTTATCCCTGGCACTTTGGCTTTACTGAATTAGGAGTGGGCTGCAGTGGGAAGAGAGACATTTTGGAGATACACAGGGCCTCCACAGAACCCTCCTAAGAACCATGTTGGTGTCAGTAATTCCACTAGTTTGGGGGGAGGGGCAAACCCTTCTACTCACTCCTCAAAGAAATGATATCAAGAAAAGTCCATGAGAGGAGCCAGGCAGAGCTACCGAACAGCTACATGAGTTATTCCGCCATAGGCAACTGTCTGACTCTTAGGCCTTGTCTACACTGTCAAGTTTCTGTGAAGTAAAGAGGCTTTCTGAGGTGTACACACTGCCAACCCACTCAGTGCACAGAAACTGCGCAGTTGCAGCACTGTAAAAAAAAATCCCGATGAGAGGCGTACAGCTTTCTGCGCCGGAGCTACAGTGCTGCGATGCCAGTGTACACACCCTGGTTGATTACAGCACTGTGATTAGCCTCTGGGAGATGTCCCACAATGCCCTGTTCTCGCCATCGGTTTGAATGTTACTGCCCTGCCTTCAGGTGACCAACCGTCATCCCCACCCCTTAAATTCCTTGGGAATTTTGAAATTCCCCTTCCTGTTTGCTTGGTGATGTGTGCAGTGATCTCAGCACATCTTTCCAGGTGACTATGCCTGCTCCGCGCACCAGGCGATCCCCCACTTGGAGCAATGCCGAGCTGCTGGACCTCATCAGCATTTGGGGAGAGGAGGCTGTCCAGTCCCAGCTGTGCTCCAGCCATAGGAATTATACCGATGGACAGATTTCACGATGCATGACAGAAAGGGGCCATGACACACTGCAGTGCAGGGTCAAAGTGAAGGAGCTGCAGAACGCCTAACACAAGGCATGGGAGGCAAACCACCGCTCCAGTGCTGCGGCTATGAGCTGCCAGTTCTACAAAGAGCTGGACGCGATACTCGGTGGCGACCCCACCTCCACTGCGAAGGCCACTGTGGATACTTTGGTGGCTCGCGTGCCAGTTGAGAGTGGACTGAGCCAGAAGGAGGAAATCTTGGATGAGGATGTGGAGGGGGACCCAGAGGCAGAGGATGAGTTGGAGGTCAGAGATGCATGCAGCCAGGAGCTCTTTTCTACCCTGGAGGAGGCTAGCCAGCCACAGCTGTCGGATGTTGGCAAAGCGCAAACAGGAGAGGAGGCCCCTGGTAAGTGGCTTTGATTTGGAAATTGCTGAAGCGAGTTGTTGGGGCAGGAGGGTTGCAGAAAGCAGACTTGTGTCTGTATGAAGCGCATTAACAGTAACTTTCCCGTGCCACTCTGCCGTCACTGGGGGGGGAAGTTTGCCATTGCTGTACCCAGGCGAGCCACATAAGGGCCAGGATGGAAGCCGCAGTCTTGGAGAAGTCCCTCCCTTGATTCCCTGCTCACCCTCAGCAGCGAAATATCTTCCATAATGAACACAGCCTGTGGAAAATGTGGGGACAGTAAAGAGCCAGCAGCCCAGTGTACAGTAGGGTCCGGGAACACTGATTTACCCTGCCCTTTCAGTTACTCACCATTTTGGGGCTCTTGTGGCTCATGTGTGCTTGCCTGGGGTCAGCCAGTTAGTGACAGGTATGTGAATAGTGGCTGTGTTTTAAATCAGTGGTCTCTGTGTTGCAAACAATATTGCTTCTGTAAAATGTTGCATTTTGGCTTCACTGAGATGACCTTGGGAGCCCAGCCTCCCTCTTTGTTATTGCCGGCTGAACGGCTATGCAGAATTAGAAAGTGGCCACGAAGAACTAAAGAGGACTTTCTGCATGATGTCATGAAGCAAGAAATATTGGTGGCTTTCAGCTTCAAATAGGTGGTCTGGTGCCAGAACTGGAATATGCGTGCCATCTATCGTCCCTCCACAAGGAAGCCCATTTGTGCAAAGCCATCCACAATGTCATGCATGTTGCCCAGAGTCAGGGTCTTTCGGACCAGGATGCGATTAATGGCCCTGCACACTTCTGTTAACACGAGTCGAATGGTCGACTTTCCCACTCCGAACTGGTTAGTGACTGATTGGTAGCAGTCTGGAGTAGCCAGATTCCACAGTGCAATCACCATGTGCTTCTCCTTCTCCTTGAGGTGCAGGGCTGGGGCGAGCTCATCACACTGTCCCATGAATGTGGCTTTCTACATCTGAAAGTTCTGCAGCCACTGCTCGTCATCCCAGACATACATAATGATGTGATCCCACCACTCAGTGCTTGTTTCCCGAGCCCAAAAGCAGCGTTCCACTGTGGTCAGCACCTCCGTGAATGCCAAAAGCAATCTTGTGTCATAGCTACTACCCGTGGTGAGATCAATGTTGCACTCCTCTTGTCTTTGTAGTTTAGGAATAACTCCACTGCCACTCATGACATGTTAGAGCGAGCAGCATATGGGTCAACAGTGCGGGATCCATTCCTGCAGACCGAAGAGGCAGAGCACGCAGTACACAAACCATTGAAAGATGGCGCCAAATGTGGATGAAAGCACAGGGATTGCCGGGATGCAAAGCAATGCATCACGGGGCATTGGGACAGTACCCAGGATACCCCACGACCCCCTCCGCCTTCCCACAACTCCTAGCGGCAGAAGAGGAAGAGATGCTCTGTGGGATAGTTGCCCAGAGTGCACCGCTCCGAATACTGCTACAAGTGCCGCAAGTGTGAACACGCTATTGCGCAGGCAGCTGACAGTGTGAACACACAACAGCAGTTTTCCTTCAGCGCTCTCTGAGGCGCTGTAACTCTGCTAGTATAGACATGTTTGTATAGAGCTTTACATGTTTCAGGCACAGTATAGACACTAGTTTGCTTTTGAAGCGACAGGGAGTTACCATTTATATTTTCATTTCATCAGTTCAGTTTTGTAACAATTTGATATTCTTCATTTTATTTTTCTTTCTTGTCCTTGGATCCTATTCCCCATTCCTCCGTTTCTGCGACCAGAAGGTAAATACTGGCGCTTCTGCTACAGTGTCTCCAAAAGTATTTTGGAGAGAGAGCACCACAGAGTCAATGTGGCATTGTCCTCCTCCCTCCAACCTAGTGATGGTTCCTCTGCATGATCACTGCTCAGCTTGTTCTTCATAGAGGGGGGACCGTAACCAGCTAGAAAGAGGTGAATCCCAGCCATTCTATTTGGCTGTTTCTCAGCAAACCTACAGAATTTCCATTAGTAATTCCCAGGGAAGTTATTGCTGCTCCTCTTCTCATCCCATCCAGAGGAATACATAAAAGCTTAAAGATTGAGGGAAGTGACTGGGAAAGAAAAATCCCTTTGTTAATTGAACTGGGGATCTGGGCCAGCAGAAGCTTATTATAAAGGGCTTAGGCTGGAACAAGTTTGGCCCTACTTAAGAATAGGCTCCTGGATAACAGGAGAGGTTTGGATCCAGTACACAGACAATCTACTCTTTTCTTAGAGAGCATAGGAAGCAGACAAGAAATGGTTTATATCAGTAGTGAGACTAGACTAGAGGGAATTCAGGACATTTTCTCCGTTAAAATCAACAAGGTTATGGCTACCTTGTATTGTTCATTCTCTTATTATTAGAACATTTCATTTTTTTACTGGATGTTGAACAAATATGCTACTGATCTTGTGATATTTGAGTCTCCAGTGTGATTATCTTAGATAAATATGTGGTAACTTTAGAGCCATTCCTTTTGGTACCAGGATAATACATTGCTTGTGCCCCAAAGATCTAATGTTTCCAAATGTGCCATATGAAAAAGATGGTCAAACTTAACAAAAGGCAGAGCTATATCTCACCTCAGATATTTAAGCAGCTAAACAAAGTACTCTACATGGGGAAATGTTTAGGGTCCTACTCAACATCCACTGAAGTCAATGAGAGGCTTTGATCTCTGTTGCTCTATAGTTAGTGCAGCTCTTAATGGACAATACTTGACAGGTGGCAGAGGTAGGAGAAAGGAACATTTTTTCCCTATATTTCAAGTAGTCTCCTAAGTAGGAAAGGTGAGGGATTATGTGAACTTGTTTTTTCTGATACACATTTCCCAAATAACTGTGAAGGTCCGCATTCTGCTCTCACACCAATGTCTATAAGGAGTTACTCCACTAAAGTCAATGGAATTACAGCAGGGTAAAACTGGTGTGAGATCAGAATTGGGCCCTGATCTTACTGCTAGGTATGGGAAAGGACGAGGCAGAAGAGGGCAAGCTGGTAGATTCAGAAGGTTTCTTGGAATCTATGATTTGTCATTCTGGATGTTGCAGATGGTGAGAAAAGAACCAGTATTTCAGTTTTTAGCTGATTTTTAATCTTGCATTTTGAAGAATTCTTTCCTGAGGACCCAGAAGGTGATCTGTTTTACACCCTAAAGCAAAGGTTTAATTAAAATTAAACCGCTGAGCTCAATTTTTAATTTTTTTAAACCAGGCAACATATTATAAACAAAATAGTTTTTACAAGTGAATTGCATTGGTCCTAGTGGTTTGCTACTATGTTTTTAATTTGATTTTTTACTGTGAAAAAACAATAAAGTTGCATTATGAATTATTTTGTATTTAACTACAATTAAGAAGTCTCATATCATAGAATATTAATGGGTAATTAAATTTAGAGCTTAAACTGGATTGATCATTCTTTCCCAGAAGACACAAATGCACAGATAACATGGTGCAGCGATAACATGTCAGTAATATCACACTACTCTACAGAGTTTGGAGATAAATTTCCATCTGGCAAGCAGACATGCAGGAGAGAACTGTTGTTAATATGACTTTCACATAGACCAAGTTCATAGGAATAAAACTCAGTTTGAAGCTTCATTTCTGCTTTTCACAATTGACAAACATGAATAGCTTTTAGCTGTTTCTTAGAGCACTTGGGCACCAGTTGTTGGCAGAATTTGGAAGTTCACTTTAACACTCTGAGGTTTATTATACTCCCAATGTACATGCATAGGTTGTGATGAAGTGGGAATGTTCTTAATGTTTTCTGTGAATACTGTGTGTGTGCCTCAGTTTCCCCTGCAAGGTGCCAACTGAAGGTGTTGGGGACAAAGACATCAGGTAGTCTCCTTGTCCAGAAGAGACACAAAGGCCAGAGGAGGGAGTGTCAGTTTGGAGCTGGCTGGGGAAATGGGAAGAGGCCCAGAACTTGTGTCTGGGTTCTCCACCCCCCAAGATGGACCTGACTGAGGGGTCCTGTTTTCTGTACCTACAAGCTCTCTTTTAGACTGTGTTCCTGTCATCTAATAAACCTTCTCTTTTACAGGCTGGCTGAGAGTCACGTCTGACTGCAGAGTTGGGGTGCAGGGACCTCTGGCTGCCCCAGAACCCCGCCTGGGCAGACTCACAGTGGAAAGCACACAGTGTGGAAGGGCATGTTGAATGCTCCAAGGTCAGACCCAGGAAGGTGTAAGCTTCTTGCCCTGGAGACAGTATGCTCAGAGAGAGGAGGCTCCCCCACAGTCCTGACTGGCTTTGAAGGAGTAGTTCCAGAGCATCCCAGCATCCCCTTCCACACCATGCGCTTCCCGGAAGTCCGCACAAGCACTGACACTCTCGCCTCTGGCCTTTGTCTCTTTTCCGGGCATTAGGAGGCCACCTGATCTCTTTGTTCTCCAACACCTTCAGTTGGCACCATGCAGGAGAGCAGCCCAGGACATCAGTTGCCAGGAGACAGGGTGTCGGCCATTCTCTGTGCAGACAGCATCACACTGGCCCTCTAGGGCTCTACAACAATCACACCCCCTTATCCCACCATCTAGATCCTTAAGAAATGCATAGGGGAAACTGAGGCACCCACACAGTATTCAGAGACAACATTAAGAACATTCCCACTTCATAATACCTGTATATGACTAGTTATATACTTTAAAGGGTGCAAAATATAGCCTATTGAGACTGAATTGACTCTAATCACTAGGCCATACCATCCCGGAGGCAGGGGCAATTATATTGACTCTAGCCATTTGGCCTCTCAGCCTGAGGTAGAGGGCAGCTTGGAGGACTGGGTGCACACACCCCGCACTGGACAGGGTTTCCCCACCAGTCACATGACACAAAAACAAACGGATGTAAACTGACCATCAACAAGTTTAGGCTTGAAATTAGATGAAGGTTTCTAACCATCAGAGGAGTGAAGTTCTGGAACAGCATTCCAAGGAGAGCAGTGGGGGAAAAAACCATAACTGAACTTGATAAGTTTACAGAGCGGATTGTATGATGAAACTACCTACAGTGGCATGTAGCTGATCTGTGACTGCTAGCAGCAAATATCTCCAATGGCCAGTGATGGGACACTAGATGGGGAGGGCTCTGAGTTACTATAGATGATTCTTTCCCTGGGTTTGATTCAATCCATTATGGAGCCCATGGGAACTGTGGGTTCTCAGCAGGTCTGAAAATCAGGCCACTTGTTTCCCTGATTAAATGTGGATACAAGGGCCTAATTTTAGATTCCCAAATTGTAACATTTAGACCTAAATAAATAACAGTTCCTGTAACTAACTACAGAATTACTGTATAGTGAAGAGTTACATACAAAATAGCATAAGCCCCAGTTTTAAGAAATTCAAGAAAATAAGTGCTTGATTTTACTAGTCCTGCATAATAAACTACTTGTGCAATTAGCAATAAAATTTTCACTCCTGTAAGGAATTTTTTTAAAGCTTGGAACAAGTGTGACATTTATTACTCTTTTAGAGTGTTGCAGTTAAAAATAGCTGTCCCATTTTCAGATAGCTAGTGCACTTTCGGTCTTGGTTTATCCAGGTCTGTAGCTAGATGAAAAGTAAGTGTCATTAGACAGAAATTACTTGAGCACATTGTGGGGAATTTTACTCTTTCAATGCAAACATGGGATTATAGCTGCAGTCTGCATGAATTATTTTGAAAGGACAGAGTCAATACACTTTGGTTTCACTGTTTTCTGCATCATTTTTTAGCATTTAGCCAAGGAGTGTTGGTGCCCTTAGTTCTCAGTATAATATTGTGGTATGATTTATCTAATGCCTGCAGTCTTTGATTGTGTAGTTTTAGCAGGAATACAATCAAATATTGGAAATTTAACACATACTGTAGTTATACTGCAGAGTGATATAGAAGTTAAATAATAAAAAATGAAAGATATAAAATTCCCAATACCCAACTGAAACGAACTCTGGATTTTTTGCTCTTTCTCCACGTGAATGTTCTACCCAGAAGCCCTCACTTGGACTAACTTTCAGTGTGTGGTGTATACTGCTGAACGGTACTGAAGACTTGCCTCTGTTAGTGATAGAGATGTTATTTACCACTAGAGATGGGCACAGACCAAATCGCAGATCCATACACTCCCAAAATTTTTCTAATATGCAAAACCAAAACCACTGATTTAAATACTCCCGAACTTTGGGATGTTTGGATTCAGATTCAAATCCAAACTTTGCAGTTTGAGCCCATCTCTAATAGCTAGCCAAACAGGATGAAAAGTAAAGTGTAAACTAAAACAATAATACCAACTGGTTTGTGTTATTACAGAGGAAAAGGGTCTTGAGAGTAATGCTGCTCTTTGATTTCCATTGAGGTTCAATAGACCCAGTTGTTACTGTTTTTTACGGAGCGTGATATGTCCCAGTATATTTTTAGCTGAGATTGGCCCCAACTGGAAGATTAAATCTGAATCTTCCAGATTTTGTGGGGGAGGTTTCAGATTCAAACCCCCAGCCACAAACCCACTCACAGTTTTTGATCTGTGACCAGTTCAGACAAGGTTCAAGATGGCAGAATTCTCACAAAGACAGCTGATTTCCACCATTTTGGACCAATGTCTCATGGGAACAGTTTGTGAGAGTTTGGCACTATCTAATCCAAACCTGAATGAATGGAATTAAGAACAACACATTGCATACTCTGGTACAGACATAATTATATGCACATTTATTTGAAGAGGAGTATTATTGTCTCGTTGAGCAATGGTATCAGAATCTGGCCTTCAATGATGATAATTTACAAATGGCGATTGAGGAGCCTGCATTGATTAATAGCAATATTAGGTAGCAATAGGTGGTAATAGATACAGTGGCGGATTGCCATATGGGGACCATATCCAGTGCCCTGGTCAATTTGGGGGTCCCGCGGGAGTGCCGGCACTCTGGCCCTGCCCCCTGCTGCTCCTTCCCCTCCCATCATACCTCAGCCCTGCTCCTCTGCCCTGCTCCTCCTCTTCCCCCTGAGGTCCTGCCCCTGGCCAGGATAGATTGATGGAGCCTGTGTTAGGGAGAGTGTATTCCCCCCACCCCCATACAGAGCTGGCCCGAGCCCCCTCTCTCTCCCCTCCACCCCCATGCAGAGCTGGCCAACCCCCTCTCTCTTCTCCACCCCCCGCGTGGAGCTGGCCAAGCCCCCTCTCTCTTCCCCCCACCCATGCAGGGCTGGCCTCCCGTCTCCACTGCCCCCCACCCCCCTGTGGAGCCAGCCCGAGCCACTTCCCAAGCTCCCTCCTCCGCCACACAGGATAGGCCTGAATCCTGCTGCCCCCCCTCCATCCCAAACCCCTTTTTGGCAAAACTGGGCTTTTGTACTGTTTGCTCTTGACAACTGGTGATCAGTTGGCAAGAACAAATGGCGCAAATGCCCAATTTTGCCCCCCAAAGTGGGATATCTGGGGCCAAAATGGGATGTATGGTTACCCTAGGCCAGGGGTCCCCAAACTTTTTCAGTTGTTTCCCCCGACTTATCTGGTCAGTGTCCTCCCCCTCCCCCTCCCTCCCGGAGTTGTGAGCAGAGCCGGGACTGGGAGCTGGGGGTTGCGGTGGGACTATGGCTGTAGTCAGGAGCTGGGAGTGGGGGCTGGAGGTGCGGCTGGGGTGCACCTAGGAGCAGTGCCATGGCTGGGACTGGGGGAAGGGCTGGGATGGGGCTGGAGCAATTCTGGGGGCAGAGCAGAGCTAGGGGCACTCCCTCCTTACCCTCTGGGCAGGCTGACCCCAGGCCCCACTGCACACCCCTCCCCAAACATTCCTCCATGCTCCCTATGGGGTTGTGCCCCACAGTTTGGGGACCACTGGTCTAGGTTGTGGTAAGAGCCACCCAGGGAGCCTGGGGAGCTCTGTGGAGCCCATGGTCCTCCATGTGCCCTGGGCGGGGGACCCGGGTGTCTGAGAGCAGCCCCTGGCCTCTGCCCCCTCCATGGTATGCCGCCCAGGGCAGATGGAGGGTCCAGGGCTCCCTAGAGTGGCCCAGTCTCCCTGGGCAGCTCTTACCACGGCCCCAGCTTCCCACCAGGCTAGGGGGTGGGGCCTTGGGACAAGGGGAGGAGCAGGGGCAGGGCCTGGTGACAGGGGACATGTGGGGGGCCCCAATGTTCTTTGTGCCCAGGACCCCAATAAAACTTAATCCGCCTCTGTGAATGCAGTATTATATAGATAAATTATCATACCATAGAAGCAGCTTAACAAGAATGATTATGGGATCTTCACAGTTATCAGGTTTTTTGTATTGCTGCTTCTGTTATTCTAAATTTTCAGGTAATGTGCTCCTCTTTTACAAAAGTGAAACTGAGAATTATTCATTCATAGATTCTAGGACTGGAAGGGACCTCGAGAGGTCATCGAGTCCAGTCCCTTGCCCTTATGGCAGGACCAAATACTTTCTAGACCATTCCTGATAGATGATGTATCTAACCTACTTTTAAATATCTCCAGAGATATTCATTCATTAAGAGTGACCTGCTTCCACTGAAGTCAATGGCCTACTTCCCATTTACTATGATGTTCGTCCATCATTATCGATGAAGACCTCAACAACTCATTCTTTTGATGACCGGGCTCTGTGCGTCCGGAGATGACTGATCAGTCTGATTCGGGCGTGGAACGTCCTGTCACACGTTGGGCAGACATATAACGGCACTGTTGATGATGTACGAGCAGCTCTGGACTTGCGCAGCTCACGCTTTTTTCAGCCTCAGCGATACGCCTCGCCTCAGAGGTATTACTGCCTGTGTGAATGAGGCTGTGCCATGCTGAACGGTTCAGTGCGAAGGTTTCCCATGTGGCAGTGTTGATCTCGAAGGACTTCAAAGAGGTCTTCAGTGTGTCCTTGAACCGCTTCTTTTTTCCTCCATGGGAACGCTTTCCCTGAGTGAGTTCTCCGTAGAAGAGCTGTTTAGGAATGCGTTCATCTGACATTCTCACGACATGTCCGGCCCACCTGGTCTGGGCTCTCATCAGCAATGTGTAAACTGATGGCAGACTGGCTCTAGTAAGGACATCAGTATCGGGCTCTTTGTCCTGCCATCTGATTTTTAGAAGCTTTCGCAGACAAGAAATGTGGAAGTGATTGAGCCTTCCGGCATGACTCCGATAGACAGTCCACGTCTCGCAGGCGTACAGCAGACTTGGAAGCACCACTGGTCGGTAGACCTTCAGCTTCGTTGGTAGGCTGATCCCTTGATGTTCCCAAACGTTGGAGCGCAATCGGCCAAATGCAGAGCTGGCTTTAGCAATTCTGCAGTTTACTTCATCATCGATTGACACTGCTCGGGAAAGGGTACTGCCCAGATATGTGAAGTGGTCCACTGTCTGAAGTCTCTGTCCATTTACAGTGATGGACAGTTCTGAGTACGAAGCATGGGGAGCTGGCTGGTGCATGAGCTCAGTCTTCTTGATGTTAATGGTGAGACCGAAGTTGTTGCATGCAGTTGAAAACTTGTCCATACTGGCTTGCATTTCTGGCTCTGTACTAGCATTCAGAGCACAATCATCGGCAAAGAGAAAGTCTCGAAGTACAGTTTCCTTCACCTTGGTGATGGCACGCAGTCGCCTCAGATTAAATAGTTTCCCATCAGTTCTATACTTCAGGCCTACTCCTTCAGTGCAGTGTTGAAAGGCATCAGTCAAAGTGGCAGAGAATATCATGCTGAACAAAGTGGGTGCTAAAACACACCCTTGCTTGATGCCGTTGGTGACTGGGAAGGCCTCAGATGTTTCACCATCATCCAGGACACGAGCCATCATACTGTGATGAAATTGACGTACCATTTGTATAAATCTGTCTGGACAGCCAAATTTCGACATGATCCTCCACAGGTCCTGGCGACTGACAGAGTCAAATGCTTTCGTGAGGTCCACAAAAGAGTTCACGATTCTGCTCTTGACATTTCTCCTGTAGCAGACGCACAGCGAAGATCATGTCAATAGTCCCATGTCCCTTGCGGAAGCCACACTGTGATTCTGGCAGTAAGCCCTTCTCCAGGTGAGCGATCAATCGGTTCAACAGAACCCGTGCAAGAACTTTCCCCACTGTAGAAAGCAGCAGGATTCCACGGTGATTGTTGCATACCTGGCAATTGCCCTTCCTCTTATAGAGGTGCAAGATGGACGCGTCTCTAAATTCTTGTGGAATGGTTCCCTGCTTCCAGAAGGACTGAAACAGCTCAGTGAGTTTCCGTAGCAGCACGGGTCCACTGACTTTGTACACCTCTGCTGGTATGGCATCTGACCCTGGGGCTTTGCCACTTGACAGCTGATGGATAGCTTTCTTCACTTCGTCCTCTTCTGGTGAAGCATCCATGGAGTCATTGACTGCAACCTGGGGCATCTTGTCAATGGCCTCATCATTGATGACTGAGGGGCGATTCAGAATTGCTTCAAAGTGTTCAGCCCATCTCTGGAGAATCTGCGTCTTCTCTGTAAGGAGCACAGTACCATCAGAGTTCAGGAGGGGAAAGCTCCCAGAAGACTGCTTCGGTCAGTGAGGAACGACCATTATGCCGGAGCCGCCTATGTGCAGGTCCTCAGCTACAACACCCAGTGTATCTACACCTGCTGCTTCATCGTTCGGCCATCACCACAGGACTTGATATGATGTAATATGATATGATATGATGTCGAGACTTGCGCGTGAATTGGATTAAAGTGAGGGAGAGTTGCGCAACGTCAGCCTCACTCTCTCTTCCCAGTTCCTATCTGTATCCAGTGGCAGGACAGAAGTCGAGACGGCTGGAGATAGGGCAGGGCGCAGTGGATGACCAGGACGCCTACGTGTCTTGTTGTGCTCTTAAGCGTTCCACAACACTTGCTGTCACCGCCTTCCTGACCATTAAACCAGGGGTGTATGGGGTTGTCAGGGAGGGGTAGTACCTCTGATGGCGGAGCAGTCGTACTCCTAGGAGTAGCTCATCCACTTTGGTCCCCACTTGACACCCAGCTCTCACCTGTGGCTCCAAGTAGCTGTCAGCATGCGACAGCGGCCACACCCCGGAGACCGTCTCGACTGGCGGGCTAAACCAGGTGAGGGTAGCCGATGAGTATGAGACTCTCGGTGAGTTGGGGCCTGTCTACCCATTGCATGCGAAGGCTGGATCCGGCTGACTGAGCCATTTACTATACTCATGTAGTGTCAGCTACTGATGTAACCAATCCTATAAATCTTTTGTATAGCACTCTACGTTTAAAATGCTTATTAGATTTATCTCTGAAACTCCTTACAGTGTTAAAAGTAGCAGTTTAGAGAACAGTACTTAGATGTTTACATTTCATGCCATGTAAAGTAAGTATTGGTTACATATTTTGATACACCAAATTAGTAACTGATTTAAGTAACGGTCTTTGTAATTTATTTTCATTGGGTATCAGTTGGCTCCCTGGGAAATAGCCTAATTAAGCACATTAGCTGATTTTCCTATAAGTGCAGTGTACTACAGTTATTTATTTCTTCTGGTTTAATTTTGTAATAAGTATTTCTGGCTATGTATCACGTGTATTAGCTTTGAAAAAACAAAATCAGTA
Organism: Malaclemys terrapin pileata; assembly: GCF_027887155.1. Lineage (NCBI taxonomy): Eukaryota > Metazoa > Chordata > Testudines > Emydidae > Malaclemys > Malaclemys terrapin. Next base: position 40,547,880 of record NC_071507.1, on the reverse strand, counting down.
AATGTATAAAAGTGAGTGTTTAAGCTCACTATGGGCCTCAATCTGTGAGAGGATGAGACACCTCCTTTAAGTCAATGGTAGCTGAGGGTGTGCACCCAAAATTGACCCACAGCTGTACAAGAGGGGAGAAGTTGGGCAAGGAAAGTATTTCGTTACATTGGAATGAACTCTAGGTCGTCTAACTGGACCGACACAAAGCTGATTATGGAACATACTTTTAAAGGTATCAGAGCCAGAAAAAGCACAATGCTGCCAAACAATATTTAATAATTTTATTCAAAAATTAAAAAAATAAAAACCCTTGGGACTCTATTAGATCATTGAAACCAACTGCTTATTTGATGAAGAATGTGTTTTTTCAGATTGAATTACAGGGTTCTCATGAAATTCTGAAAACCTAAACTGTGTTATTTTAGTGGGTGCAAAATAAAAGGAATTAACTGGTAATCATGAGCCATTTTAAGAAGGGAGGGGGAGGAGCTAATGAGCAGCTGTTTGAGGGTTTCCTCCCCTGCTCTTCCCCAATTTAAGCCTCATGTTTTTTATAACACTGTGAGAAACTATTTTTCTTGAGCTATTTTCACATTTCCTGGCCCAGCTCATATCTTCCAAGTGATGACGTGTGCTAGAAAATACAGCAACAGAAATAGAGTGACATTTCCTGAATGAACTTTCAAAAATGCAGGAAAACCTTTTTCAAAGAGAAAAGGAATGTGCGCACCTTCCTCCTGACTCAGTCTAGACAAGGCTTTAGCTCTTCCAAAGTCAAGTCTGTGAGTGTGGGGAAGAATCATCCATTCAATCAAGACCAGGTTTTGCCTACTTTATTTATGTTGAAATCAGTGGGACTGCTCAAAGAGCAAGGTATTACCCAGCATTACCAAGAATGATGGAATCTGATCTTGATTTGCAGAAATCTTAAGAACTGGTGATCAATGTTGCACAGAAGTGCATCAGGCCCTGAAATAGAATGTTAATCTTTCCTCAGGCATCAGGGATGCATGTTCACAGTTAAATTAATTCAGGCCATATCTTGATGCTTGTATTGATTCCATTAATATAGCTTCCCTGACGTCAGGAGGTTTACGAAGAGGACAAATGTAGTCATGAATGGGAAAATATTAATTTGATTGGCCAGTACATTCAGCTCTGTGTTAAGTTTCACATTTTCCACAGCTAAGAGCCGTTTTTCTTCTACAGTGTTCCTGTCAAGAGGTGGACTTAATACTTGGTTCACCCTAACATCTTTGAGTCTTTTGGCTGTTTTGTGCTCCCTTCTTACCTGATTTGAAACTCACAGTGGGAAATAATTGAAATCCTTGCTGGGAGATCTTCAATAGGAAAACTGGTTTTCTGTGCAAGCCCTTTTTTGCCTCATTTACAATTGAAGGAGATGGGGCTGGATCTGGCAATCAAGTTTTGTCAGTGACAAAACTATAGATAAAGCAGAATAGCTGGTTAGCAATGATGTCTGGTAAAGTGTGTTTTAAGCATTACTACATAAGCAAGTACAGCCATTTTCAGTCTTTTTCTTTAGCTGGTTTGCCATTGTGTTAATGGGAGATTTATACCAGCTTGATTTCATTCTTTGACAGGGTAACTTGTTTGGTGGATAGGGGGAATGTGATGGACATAATATTTCTGAACTTCAACAAGGTTTTTTACACTATCCCACATGACGTTCTGATAAGCAAGCTTGAGAAATGCGGGCTCGGCAGAACTACCATTAAGTGGATACATAATTGGTTAAACAACCGCAAACTAAGAGTAACTATTAATGGAATGATGTCAGATTGGAGGGAGATCTCAAGAGGGGTTCCACAGGGATTTTTTCTGGGTCCAGTGTTGTTTAACATCTTTATTAATTACCTGAATGTAGGAATAGTGAGCATACTGATCAAATTTGCAGATGACACAAAGCTAGAGGAGATTGCCAACACTTTGGAGAAAGAGCTAAAATTCAGAGGGATCCTGATAAATTGGAGAACTGGGCTATAGACAACAAAATGAAATTCAACAAAGACAAATGTAAGGTGCTATGCTTAGGGAAGAAAACCCAAATGTACAAATACAGAATGGGAGATAACTGACTTGACAGCAGCACTGCTTAGAAGGATCTGGGGGTTGTGGTGGATCACAACCTCAACATAAATCAGAATTTGATGCTGTTGAAAAAAATGCAAATGCAATTTTATGTTGCATTAACAGAGGCATAGCATGCAAATCACGGGAGATTATAATACCGTTCTACTCGGTGCTGGTTAGTCCTCAGATGGAATACTGTGTCCAGTTTTGGTCACCAAACTATAGAAAGGTTGTGGAGAAACTAGAAAGGATCCAGAGGTGAGTGACAAAGATGATCAAAAGGATGGAATGCAAGCCGTACGAGCAAAAGCTGAAAAAACTGGGTATGTTTAGTTTGGAAAAGAGGAGATGGAGTGGGGGACATGATAGTGGTCTTCAAATGCTTGAAAGGCTGTCATAAAAAAGATGGAAAAAAGTTGTTCTCTCTTGCCACAGAGGGCAGGATAAGAGGCAATAGGTTCAAACTACAGAATAGCAGATTAAGATTAAATCTCAGGGAAAACTTCCTAACTGTAAGAACAGTAGGATAATGGAACAGACTGCCTAGGGAGGTTATAGAAGCTCCTTCCCTGTAATTTTTTTTCTGTAAGAGATGCTCAAGTCCAAACAGGAATTAAATTAGGAAAGTCTTATAGTCTTTGTTATACAGGAGGTCAGATTAGATGATCACAGTGGTCCCTTCTGCTTTTATAATCTATGATCTGGATTTGTCAATGCTGTTCTAGTGCTTGTCACAAGAATTCTGCTCACCTATTGCTGTTGCAGAAAGCATGAAGTGCCTGTGCAAAATTTTTGTGAAGAAATACAAACCGGGGTGCCTATTTTGGCTTTGGGTCTCATTATAAATGCTAAATCTTTGGCCTGAATTCACCCAACGATTAGATGCTCACTAAGTAGCATCATCTTTCAGAATTAGCTCCACTGAAATCAGTGGGACTACTCAAAGTAAGGTTCTACTCCACATGGGTGTGGGTGACAGAATCTAGCCCAGAGACTGCAAACCAAAACTGAACAACCAATTTGTCTGAGCTCCGTTTTACAGGTCCCTCCATCATCACCACTACTTTCACACTGGGCACAAGAACTCAATAATGAAAAAATAAAGCTGGGGATTGAAGAATAAAAAGGAGAAGGATATTAAAACACCTGAGGTATACCTTACTAGTTGACTTTATTTTCTATGGGACCAGCCCTGACTTCTTTTCTGAATCCATATTTTCCAAAAGTTCAGGAAGGTTGGGATCCAGGGATCTGTTTTGGGTTTCAAGAATACAAAAGAAAATGAAGAGGTTAACGTAAAATATTATTATTATTATTATTATTTATTATATTATTATTTTATTATTATTATAAAAGGATATATTTGCCATGTGGTCAATGCTCAAATGCCTGTCGTCTTCATCTGCAGCAGGATCAAACTCAAAATGTGTCCAACAAGAGCTTCTTTTAGAAGACGTAGGAAACGAATTTCAGCATCACAAGAGATGTGGCTTGCGGTTACCTTTTTACATATCACAACTGTTCTTCCATCAGGCACTTCCATATAATTAGTCGATGTCAATCAATACAAGTAAACCTAGTGTTCTGACTATTTTAACAGCAATAAAATAGCTATAAAAAGAAAGTAACACCAGTGGAGTCTTGCCTTTGAACACGTTCTGGAAGATCTAATTAAAAACACCAAGGGCTTTTTTCAAAGTCAAAACTCATAAGCGATGGGTCTGGCATCATGCCTATTGCAGGAAGGCTAATTATGCCATAAATTAAACTGATTTTTTTTTACCAAACATTATGACCTTTAATAAAATTGTTTTTACAACTAGCTGTCAATAAATCATCCAGGAAAGCTAGTGAGAAGTGTTCTGTGAGTACTTCACTTCTGTGAATTTCATTAGCTGCAGTTTATTTAGTTTTGTGAGCTGTGATATTTTTTAAATCTCAAATTAAAATCTCTGAACCATAAAAACAAATTCAAAAATATTAGCATTTCAGTCTCTGAAAATGAGCCTCTCTAATTGCAGAAATTAGTCAAGACTGTATACCAATCAGGGTGTCATTAAAAAAAATAGAGCATAGCAAATGCTTGACTTAACTACAGTAGTTCCGGCAAAGCTCTTTCAGATATTCAGTTTAAAGAGAGCAAAATTTCTCCAGGTAGATTGATTTGAAAGTAATGTGAATGTCTTTTAACTTAATAGTCTGATATCGCATAACTTCAGTTTTCTGATCCTTCTTATTATCTATTGCATTCTCCAACACACCAACCTGTCAGAACCTGGGTGCACTTGGACACATGCAAAGAACCATTCTGGGTATCATACTGCAGTGGGAATAGGATTGTGCGAGTTACTAAAGAAGAATATGGTAATGTCAATATACTTAGTTCAGGAGCCATTCAGTTTAGGCTACTGTACTACCTCAGCATAATTACAAATATTTTGGGAGAAAATACAATAATGCTTGATTTGCTACGTTGAAATGGACATTTTTTAAATTAATCACTTTTATTAGACTGGTACCAGAAAATGAAGCTAATATTTCTATTCCTTTGGATTCTTACTGTGTATGAGGGTTTTACAAACAGATAGAAAAAGCATCTCTTCTCTGTGGACCTTCAATCTAAGCTAGATAAGGCAGGACTGTTAGGGGGTTAAAAGTTGGGAAACGGAGTAACAAGTCCATCCAATTTCAGGTTAATCAATTTTTGCCTTTATTTATACAATGTGAGACAGAATTATTGTCACTTACAATGTCTGGACATATATCTTCCAACACAAAGTTACCTTTGTTCTGTCAGCAATAACATTTTAAGCAGATTAGCAATTCTATGTAAAAGAAGAATTAGCAAAATCACATTTATGCCAGCATCAACTTGGCCTAAGTGGTACCTCATCTGCACTCATTTACTATCTATAATTACAAAACATTAAAAATATAGCTATCAAAGCTCTTAATCTCACCATTAACAATTCTTCATTTTATATCTGAATATTATAAATCAGTATATATTGTACTGTGCGACCCTTAATCTACTAGAAAGGGGCGGGGATGTTATGGAAAACATGATGATTCTTTACTGTCAACATTTCTTATCTTCTTTAAACATGCGTTTTTCATTCAAAGTCCAATTTTGTTTGTGAATCATGACAAAGAAACTTCAGCAGAATTTTTAAATGTGAATACATTTTGAGGGGTGTCTCAGCAATAGGGCCTTGATATTTAGTTGCTTTTAATGGTACCTCAACAAGACAATCTTTACTCTCAGCCCTTGTTTGGTGTTGGCAGCATCTGAAGGGGTGTACAAACTCTTCACTGGACAGCAAATGGCTAAAGAGCAGTTCTGGGCTCAGAGGCCCCACCCTCCGCCCTTGCCAGGCATGTTCCAATTGGAGGCAGGGTTTAAAAGGGAGCTGGTTGGTTCAGTTAGGGGATGGACAGGGCAGAGAGAAGAACTTGCCCTGGGAGCTCTGGAGGAGAAGGTTGCCAGATCCAGATTGGGAGAAGGAGCGTCGGTGTGTGGCAGTCCTTGTGGGTTGGAGCTGAGTAGGTAACCCACGAAATAGTGCTTACAGGCACAAACTGCAGCATGCTGTAGGAAAGAGGGAGATAGGAAGGGACCCAGGGAAGCTGACTTGATGCCCCTGAGGGTAGAAAATGCTGGATGGGCCTTACAGGGCCCCGAGCTGGAACCCAGTGGAGTGGGAGGGCCTGGGTTCCCCTACCCCTCCTACAGCACCCACTAGGCAGGGTGACTATAACCACTAGGTGGTGTGGCTGCCAGGGACTGCACCCACTAGGCGGTGGGCCGTGGACCCATTCACAGGGAATCTTTTGCCTTCTCCTATTTCATGGCATTACAAGTTCAAGCTGGCTCTCCTCACCTTCACAAATCTGCCCCTTCGGACTTGTCTGTTCTTGTTTTTCATTGCACTACCCCCCAAGTCAGTCTCACCTGTCCATTTGTTGACATCTCACACAAATGTCTGTGCCTTATTTCATGCCGACTGTTACATACGAAACCCACTCCCTGAACTGATCTATAAAGCCACTCCCCACCTTCAAACCTCTTTTCAAGACCCACATCTGCCACGACTCCAAGGCTAGGGGTTGATGAGCAGGTGAATGAAATGATGGTGATAGCATTTACTTTAGCTGGTATAATAACTTTTTAAATGTTGCAAATGTATATAAATAGTACATATTTGATTGTATCCCCCTCTCCTCCTACACTTTCTATGTTCCTTGTCTTAAGGGCTTTGGAGCAAGGACCATGTCTTCATGTGTGTTTGTGCAGTGACTAGTACAATGGAGCTCTGAAACCGAGGGTGGCTTTTGGGAGCTACTGTACTCTAAAATAGGAATAAATAACTCATTGGTAGATGTCACCAACCTTCACTACTCCTTCATATTTTTTGAGAAGCCTGCTGTCCACCTGCACATTATAAGACATGTAGCCTCACAGGTACTCCCGACACTGCAAACCTTCTGATACACAGCTCTCTGGGACATTCACCCCCATCCATGTTCCCCTGTGATTGATGGATTGACCCTTTCACTTATTTCTGTCATCCCCCACCTCACCACCACCACCCACCCACCCACCAATGCACACACACACTCTGAAGAGAAGACATGGAATTAACTTCTCCTGAAGTAGCTCCCAACTTTTAACTCCTCCTGGGCGTACGTCTCCAAACATATAACCTCCTTGCGATGATTGAAAGCTCATGTTTCCAATATTTTGTCTCAGAATATATATAACTCTACCACAAATAGCTAACATTTGAACTCTTCATATATGTCTTTCAGAAAGACTGAGATTGTAGATGTTCTGATTACACTGGTCTATAATTTTTGAGAAGTCGTCTGCTTCAGAGATAAAATGTGCTATTTATTATGTATTTTGATGTGCTGAATTCAAATATGACAATTAAAACAACTGATTGGCTACTGTTTCTAAGATATTTAAGTTTTTACATTTTATGTCTATGTATATTGTGTAGATAGTAGAGTTTTAATCATAAATTGCAAACCTAGGTCTTTTCATGTGTTTATGGTTGCTTTACATGATAATATTTCACCTGTCCTGTTTATGTAACACTTTAAAAATCAGCAAAAGGGTTATATAAATAAAATTTATTATGAAACAAAAGGCAAAAAACTATTATGTACATAGTTTAGTCCTATTCAGTGTCTACTCGGCACTTCTTGGCTTGTCTCTTTTATTCATTAAATGGAGCATCTCTTGTCACTGTCCAGCAATAGTCTGCAAGCACTGATGGGCTCCATTTGCCCTGATAGCATTTCTCCATTGTTGCAATGTCCTGGTGAAATCGCTCGCCGAGCTTGTCGCTCACTGCTCTGCAGTTCGGTGGAAAAAAATCTAGATGAGAGTGCAAAAAATGTATCCTTAGTGACATGTTGCAACCAAGGCTTTTGTATGCCTTGAGGAAGTTTTCCACCAACAACCTGTAGTTGTCTGCCTTGTTGTTTCCGAGAAAATTTATTGCCACTAACTGGAAGGCTTTCCAGGCCATCTTTTCCTTGCCACGCAGTGCGTGGTCAAATGCATCATCTCGACGAAGTTTACGAATCTGAGGACCAACAAAGACACCTTCCTTTATCTTAGCTTGACTTAACCTTGGAAATTTTCCACAGAGGTACTTGAAAGCTGCTTGTGTTTTGTCAATGGCCTTGACAAAGTTCTTCATCAGACCCAGCTTGATGTGTAAGGGTGGTAACAAAATCTTCCTTGATTCAACAAGTGGTGGATGCTGAACACTTTTCCTCCCTGGCTGTTGGAGTGGCCAATCTTTTTTGATGCAGCTTTCAAGTACCTCCGTGGAAAATTTCCAAGGTTAAGTCAAGCTAAGATAAAGGAAGGTGTCTTTGTTGGTCCTCAGATTTGTGAACTTCTTCGAGATGATGCATTTGACCATGCACTGCGTGGCAAGGAAAAGACGGCATGGAAAGCCTTCCAGTTAGTGGCAATAACTTTTCTCGGAAACAACAAGGCAGACAACTACAGGTTGTTGGTGGAAAACCTCCTCAAGGCATACAAAAGCCTTGGTTGCAACATGTCACTAAAGATACATTTTTTGCACTCTTATCTAGATTTTTTTCCACCGAACTGTGGAGCAGTGAGCTACGAGCTTGGCAAGCGATTTCACCAGGACATTGCAACAATGGAGAAACGCTATCAGGGCAAATGGAGCCCATCAATGCTTGCAGACTATTGCTGGACAGTGACAAGAGATGCTCCATTTAATGAATACAAGAGACAAGCCAAGAAGCGCCAAGTAGACACGGAATAGGACTAAACTATGTACAGAATAGTTTTTTGCCTTTTGTTTCATAATAAATTTTATTTATATAACCCTTTTGCTGATTTTTAAAGTGTTACATAAACAGGACAGGTGAACTATTATCATGTAAAGCAACCATAAACACATGAAAAGACCTAGGTTTACAATTTATGATTAAAACTCTACTATCTACACAATATACATAGACATAAAATGTAAAAACTTAAATATCTTAGAAACAGTAGCCAATCAGTTGTTTTAATTGTCACATTTGAATTCAGCACATCAAAATACATAATAAATAGCACATTTTATCTCTGAAGCAGATGACTTCTCAAAAATTGTAGATCGGTGTGATGTATTATGTCTATACACTGGTCCTTGTATCAGCTGGACTCCTGTATGATATATACTTGTATGTCATAATGGCAAAACACTCAGTAGAAAACAAAAATTGAAACATAACCTCTGATGGCTTATATGGTGGGCAAAATAAATCAACTTTAAATTATTTTTAAATGCTAAAAAAGAAAGACGTAGTTTTGAATGTGGCTATTGATAAGGATGAAAAAAAAAAGAAAGTTAGAACAAATACATTTTAGTTACCTGAACTCCATGAAGAAATATGAATAACACTTTACTTGATCTGGAGTTTTTCTTCCTGACTTCATTAATCAACTGGTCATTAATCTGAAATATTTCACTGCAGCCTCACAGATCTGGTTTATGTATATACATTTTTTAGCTTTTATTTCATTTGCTTTTTTTTAGCATTGCTTGGGCAGCCCTTCCATTATGCTTGGACATTTGTAAATTACAGACCCCCGTGGGCTGACATAATGTGAGAGTAAGGCAGATGTTTTTTCCCTCACTCAGTGTACATGATGTAGTTTTTAAAATGAATGTACTAATAAATCCAACAAAACTCTTTAAACCAAATACCCAGTTCATAAAATAATATCCAGGGGTTTTTTTGCAACTCCCTTTATCATGAAGTGATACAGAAGCCTTAGGAGCTTCAGATGGCACGCTCTCAATTACCATTCTTTTGAGTTTCTATTGCTCATCCATGTGGGACATAGAATCATAGCCTGGAAGGGACCTTCAGAGGTCATCTAGTCCGGCCCCCTGCACTGTAACCAAGTAAACCAGTCAATCCCTGGCAGGTGTTTGTCCAACCTGTTCTTAAAAACCACCAGTGACTGGGATCCCACAACCGCCCTTTGAAGCCTAGTCCTGTGTTTAACTGTCTTTATAGTGAGAGGTTTTTTCCTAATATCTAAGCTAAATCTCCCTTGATGCAGATTATGCTCATTACTTCTTGTCTTCACTGGACATGGAGAACAATTGATCACGGTCCTCTTTATAATAACTCTTAATATATTTGAAGACTGTTGTCAGGTCTCCCCTCCATCTTCTTTTGTCAAGACTAAACATGCCCAGAGGGGGTGTATGTGTGTGTGTGTGTGTGTGTTTTAAAACCTTTCCTCATAGGCCAGGTTTTCTAAACCTTTTATCATTTTTATTGCTCTCCTCTGGACTCTCTCCAAGTTGTTCACATATTTCTTAAAATATGGTGCCAGAACTAGACATACTTCTCCAGCTGAGGCCTCACCAGTGCCGAGTAGAACAGGACAATTATCTCCCACATCTTGTATATGAAACTCCTGCTAACACACCTCAGAATATTAGCCTTTTTTGCAAATGCATCACTTTTTGGACTCATATCCAATTGTGATCCACTATAACCCATAGGTCCTTTTTAGCAGTACTACCACCTAGCCAGTTATTCCCCATTTTGTAGTTGTTCATTTCATTTTTTTGCTTTCTAAGTGTAATACTTCACACTCATCTTAATTGAATTTCATCTTGTTGAATTCAGACCAATTCTTCTATTTGTCAAGGTCATTTTGAATTCTAATCCTGTGTCCAAAATGCTAGCAACCTCTCTCGGCTTGGTGTCATCGGCAGATTTTATAAACATATTCTCCACTCCATTATCCAAATCATTAATGAAAATATTGAACAATATCGGACCCAGAACAGACCCCTGTTGGACCCCACTAGATGCATCTCCCCACTGAAAGCAAACCACTGATTGTTTTGCATCCAACTTATATTAATTTTATCTAGACCACATTTCCCTAATTTACTTATGAGAATGTCATGTGGGACTGAGTCAAAAGCCTTACTAAAATCATGATATAGACCATCTACAGCTTCCGTCCTATCTACTGGGCCATGTATGGTAAGTATCAAGGGTGCCATGATTAACAGGACAAAGTTTCCATGAATCCTGTTGTTTTGATTTTTTTTGTGTGGGGGAAAAAAGCAGCTGTTTCCTGAATAAAATGAAAAATAAATCCCAGAAATACTGTGTATCTTACTCATTGATTTAACAAGTAATCCTGTTATCCGAGAGCTGTCTGCAGCCTCTACCATCACACATGAAAGTAGAGACTTTGACCTGACTTTGTCAGTTAAGAGAACAGTGTCCTTCCTCATGTCTGTTTCTCCATGTTATGGCCAGTTGGAGCTATTTAGCCAGTTTCTGCTTCTACACAGTTGTGTAGTCTCATTGATTTCAATAGGATTACTCATGTAATTAAGGCATGCAGGATTTGGCCCTTCTTTCTTTTAACATCTTTCTATTCCACTGTGTGAAAGTCAGTAGGTATCTGGAGATGAAGGTGGCTTGAATACATCCTCATAAATGTTACTGGCCTTGGGAATCAGAGACAATAGGTAAGGCCTATTAAATAGATAAATGCTGGGTAATTTTCAACAGAGATGCACCCAACCCTTTGTGTTCGGATCTGAATCCAAATTCCCCAATTTTTGAGCATTTGCCAGCTGCTAGATTTCCATTCAGATTTAAATTCCATCGGAGTTTGGGGAGTATTTACATCTGGAGTTTTAGTTCAGTACTTAGTACTAGTTTTTCATGGAATAGGGGAAACACAGAATCTTTTCCAAGTGACTGATTTCTGAGAGCGCAAGACTGTATATCATTTACAAGTTGTCCAATTTGTAAGAGGTTTCCATAAGATTCTTGTGAGTTTTGTGAAATCATTTTTTGCAGTTCTGTTCTTGCATTTTCACATGTGCAGGACATAAAATGAGAGGTTATACTTTACATTTTATGGATAAAGCCTTTGGCTGTTGTATATGTACCAGTTACCTTATACACACTCTTATTTGCTTCCCAGTTTTGGTGAGAAAACAAGGCCATTTTCAATAGCCAAAGAGTCTTTCTGTTTGTGAGAGTTCCCAGTGAAAGCCCAGATATCAAACACCTGTTTTTCACTAAATTTGCGGATGTTGGTGGGTCAGGAGGGGAATTGTGGGTTAGCTCATTCCACTGTAAAGCAATGAAAGCCATAAAATATTATGAGCAAAAAGCCACCTGTTTCTGAATTAATGCCTGCCATCTACCTTTGTGGTTTAAATTGAAGGTTCAGTATCTAGGTGGTCTGTTTTCATTTCACTCTAACAAAGAAGATTTAACCACAGTGTGCTAATTCGTATAGCACCTTCACAATAAACGCACTCCCAAAGCTCTTTAAAAAACAGGTCAGTGGAAATAATGGAAATGTTACATAACTGAAAACACAGCATATACCATCAGATAAACTCTTAGGAACCACATCTTTTAACTCTTGCAGGAAACACAAGAGGAAGGGTGAATGCTTGATCATCAGAGAAGCTGAGAAAAAAACTGCAAATCCTGACCCAACTATTGTTTCCTATCTAAATTTCTGTTCATTCCCAAAGAGCACAGACTACAGGACATTCTAGCGATAAGATCTGGACACTTTTATTATTTTACAAGATGTTAATATTGAGGATAGTGTCGGAACAGTCTGTGTATATTTTCTTACTTGTAAAGTTATCACAAGTGTGTTTTCTCCAAAATAGAAAATGTCAGCTGGCAAAGCCTTCAAGGGCATAAATGGCAAAGGTCACCTAGACAAGCCATCTGCATTGCCATGCACTGCAGTCTGTCTGCATGTAACCATACTTGCGATAACAAGAGAGTGCAATCAGCATTCTACTGACAGTTAAAAACAAATTATCAACGTGAGGACCAAAAATAGATGTGAGAGTAATGATCTGTCAGAAGCAAGAATCTTTGTACAAATTGTGATGAAACGTCTATATTTTGACGATATTTCCTAATACTTCCCATTCCATTTGTTGTCTGCTTTTTTTTGGTGTACTTTTTGTTCTCCTCTTCTGTGACATAATATAGCATCATTGAAATTTAGGACTGAAAGAGATCTTGAGAGATCATCTAGTCCTGCCCGCTGTGCTCAGTGAGCACCAAGTATAGTTAGATCATCCATGAAAGGTGTTTGTCTAAAGTGTTCTTAAAAACCTCCAGTGAAAGGCATTCTACAACCTCCCTTGGTAACCTACCACAGTCAGGGCCGGCGCAACCCACTAGGCGACCTAGGCAGTAGCCTAGGGCGCTAACATTTGGGGGGCGGCAACCATGGCGGCTGGATCTTCGGCCGCCCCGGTCATCGGCAGTATTTCAGGGGTGGGACCTGCTGCCGCCTCTGTTGGGGGCGGTATTTTGGGGGCGGGACCTTCCGTCACCTAGGGCGGCAAAAAAGCTGGCGGCACTCCTGATCCCAGTACTTAACTATCCTTATAGTTAGAAAGTTTTTCCCTAATACCTAAGCTAAATCTCCCTTGCTGTGGATTAAGCCAATTATTTCTTGTCCTATGCTTGGTGGACATGAAGAACAGTTGATCACCATCTTCTTCATAACAGCCTTTAATATATTTGAAGATTATTATCATGCTCCCACTCAGTCTTTTGTTCGCCAGGCAAGAAGAAATTGGGATATTAAAGGGATGCATCACATGGCAGTCTCACTTTAATATCATAATCAAAGTTGAAGTCCAACTTCCAAGTCCAGCAACAAGTCCTACCACTTTTAAGAGTTTTGCACACTCATCTAAGTTCATGTTTTTCCTGGACCTAGAAGATCATGAAGAGGTTTCAGTACAGATGAGAACTGAGGCAGCCACAGCAGTTCAGTGACCCCCCCCCCCCCCCGTCCCCCAAAATTTAACTGACTCATATTTTCAGTAACAAGAGTGTCCATTATGGCCTTTATCTTTGCTGGTTCTTTGTGAAGGTTCTTTGAATCAGTGACATGACCCAAATAATCTATGGAGTTGTGGGGAAAAAATTCACATTTGTCCTTGAGAACTCTGACTGTAATCCTCCAATCTCTCTAAGGTTGCATGTAGATTCTTGAGATGTTCATTTTTAATCTTGCTAGTCACTAGAAAGTCCTCTAGGTAGCACTTTACTTCTGACAATCCATTCAAAATATGGTTCATCTAAAATGTGGTCTGGAACAATGCTAGTGCTGACATTATCCCAAATGATAAATTGTGGTGTTGGTACAACTCCAAGAGTTTTTACTCGATGTCTATTTGCAATTAAGCTCAACACAGATCAGTTTTGCTACACTTTTGGTCCCTGGCTAAAGATGCAAACATATTCTCAACAAAAGGGAGTGCTGAGAGCAAACTGCATAGCACTACATTTACTGACACTTTGACATTTCCATAAGTTCTGATGGTGCCATCTTTTTTCCCCAAAACACTTGAACAGTAGGAACTGCCTATTCACTTTGTGAGAAAAATGATATAATTCCTGCCTTGACTAAACATTGAAGATCTGCTTAGAGCATGCTTTGCAATGTTTGGATTGGCTACCTGGCTTTGTGGTTAGCTTTACGGTGATATCTTTTATGCTACCCAGTTCCACCTTGAAAATAGGTGTATGTCCAGGTTGGCTGTACATCATGTGAATTTCTGGCTAGTTAAGCTATATTTATTTAAATCACAGTCAGCCTAGAACAGATAGGTAGTCACACTTGCCCACCAATGTTGACTGTTTTGCCATGGACTTCAGCCTGCATGTCAATATGCCCTATCACGTTTCCCATAAACATCGGAAATATAACTCTGGTAGATTTCAAGGGAAGGTGATTGAGGTTAATCTGTATTGACGTGTGATACTGCAGCTCCTGTATCCATATAAAGTAGGGTGACCATATAGCAAGTGTGAAAAATTGGGACAGATGGGGGGGGTAATAAGCACCTGTATAAGAAAAAGCCCCAAATATTGGGACTGTCGCTATAAAATCGGGACATCTGGTCACCCTAACATAAAGTGTCTTTCTTTCCAATAACGGTGTCACCCAGAATCCATGTTAAACGTATGATATGCACTAACATATGATATGCAAGGTAACTTTTTCATTTGACTTATTCTCCCTATACACAGAAAATGGAAGTCCTTTTCTCCATTGGTAGTTTTCCCCTAGCCTTTTATACAGTCATTTTTTTTTCATGGATAGTCCATTCAATGTCTCCCCTATTTACCACAGTGCTGGCATACTGTATAGGTTTTACACCAACAAATTACTTCTCAATAGCTTCTCTCTCCTCACTGGTAATGTTTACAAGTATGTGATGTTTTCCTTGAAATTTCCTCCATTATTTTATACACTTTCATGTATGTATTCAGCCCTTGGGCTTTCCATATAGGAACTTCCATAGAAATTATGACTTCCATAATCTTCTGGAATAGTCAATGACCATTTCTGCATTTCCTCAGTACATACTGGTAGACCACAGTATGAAGTTCAAAATATTTTCTGATTCTCTTTGAGACTATCACAAATCTTTTCCCTCAAGGGAGCTTTTTTCTCTCACATCAGGGACCAGGGAGCTTTGAAAATAGATCAAGTCCAGAGGTATAGATTTTTTCCACCTTCCAGGTCACTCTGTATTTGGGAAACTGCATTTTTATACAGCAATTTATTTTCTTTTTCCCTGCATAGTCATTTATAGAGAAACCACACAGAGTTCCAAGACATAATGGTCATGGTTTGGAAATATTCTGCCAATAGTTAGAAATGATGTTGTAATATTCGAGAGATAATTTTAAAATTATAGTCTTTGAAAATAAACCCTCAAAAGAGAAACAAGAGTAGTGTCATATCCAGAGAAGATTTTATTCAGTACATTTAGGTCTAAGTTGTAGCTAGCCCTAATGTGGCCCTAAGATGGGGAAAGGGAGTAAAGGCCTTTTCGCATGAGGGTTGGCCAAACTTGCAACCTCTGTTCTCTGGGGTGGCCAGGGACTGTGTCCAAAATATTCCATCCAAGAGCAAATAAAAGGGGGTGGAGAGAAATAGGGGTGAAGGCATAGCCGGTATCTGTTAATCCTGCCAGTGTTGCATTGCTATAAGCTACATTGTAATGTCTATCCCTATAATACCCATTGTTTGGCAACTTCATACTCTTTCCTTTGCTCCAAAATCTAATGGCCATGGCCAGTGCCTTTTGGGTGCCAGTATGGATAAGAGCCAACTCTGGGAAAAACAGGTGGTCTGTATTGGCAGAGTGTGAATGCTTCACATGGGGAACAAATATTTTTTGCATTGAGGCATCTTGCTTTTTTTCATTTAAAAAAATTCAAAAGAAAAGAAAGCAATCTTACTGAATGCAGTTACATATTTGAAGTGAGGGACTCCAATCCCTAGCTGTGAGGGGGGTGCTCTGGTCTTGGCTGCTGCTCCCTGGCTCTGGGTGCTGGTGGTTAGAGGTGGGAGGGGGAAGCTACGGCTGCTGGTACTTGGCTGGGGGGAGTGCACAGTGGTAACCCTAGTTATTGCTGTTCCCTGGTTATTGATGGCAGGCTCCCCTGCGTAAGCAGAGATGACCAGAGCACTGCCCAGCATCACTCTAGCCTTAGCTCCAATTTTGTGGCCATGGGTGGGTTCAAGGACTGTTCTCTAGGCTATGTCTCTATGGTTTGGTATATATGGTTTATTGAAAATTGTGTTAAAATTATGGTCTATCACTTTAAATTCTCAGGGATTTTCCTGTTCCTTGCAGGAAGGGGGCTCTATAGGCAAATGTGTGATTTAGGCTGTGGGCTTGTCTACACTTAAAACACTACAGCTGCACAACCGTGCCCCTGCAGCTGAACTGGTCTAGTGTGTCAGTGTAGACACTACCTGCGCCGATGGGAGGAATTCTCCCAAAGGCAGTAGCTAGGTCGACAGAAGAATTCTTCCATTGACCTAGTGCTGTCTACACAGAGATCTAGGTCAGCTTATCTATGCCACTCAGGGGTGTGGATTTTTTATGCCCCTGACCGACATAGTTAAACTGACCTAATTTTCTAATGTAGGGCAGGCCTCAGTCTGCAGCCAACCAGCCAAGAGTAACGTGAGGTATGTCATTCCTCTCTGTTTTGGGGAGCAGCCTGTTTTGTCACTGTCTGTTTTGGATTCCTGTGTGTTATTCTGAATTCTAAGAAATAAAGTAGTGTTATGTTGCAACCTTCCAGCCACTGTATTTGGTTTTATATGCTGTGAACATAACAGTCTAACCACAAAGATCCACCTACAGAAGCCCTGCCCATAGAGATGCAGCCCAGGGTGTTTCTTTAGCTCTCCAAATGGGGAAATGTAAGCTTCTTGACTATGTCAATGGAGAAAGCCCAAAACAGGACCATCCAGTCAGATGGGAGCCTGAAAGGACCTGCTGAAGAGCATGGTGGGCACTTTAGTGATGGTGAATGCATACTCTGAGACACTGTAGGAAGTTTGCACTATGAAGTTAGTGTTCTTGTCATTTTACCTATCTTCTAGTTGACTTTGTGAGGGAAGATGAACGAGGAACATTCACCTTAGCAAGGAAAAAATGTCATTGTTCATTTTCTAGAAAATCTTTTACAATATGATTGACTGATTTTCAAGAATGACTGTGCAGTTTCAGCTGATGGTATCTTTAAAATATATTTTCAAAACACTATGAAATGTTAGGGGTCTCTTATCTTAGATTTATATCACTAGTTTGTCATTTGCACATTTCTTTCATTATTGTATTTGATTCTTTAACTTCAGTGCAAAAATAAATTTGCGTTAGGCTCAGAGCCTGTTTTGACTCCTCTTATTTTATCATTCTGGCTTATTTAAAGTCTAGGATTAAAGTAGAACTATATTTAGTTTAGTGTCATGAACATAAAAAAACAATAAACATATTTAGTAGGACTGGAAAAAGGGTCTCATAAGTTTTTAAAGAATAAACACAAATATTGGTCAGCGATTTCTGATACCCAGGTTTTAAGGTTGGTTTAAGTCACTTTTATTTACAATTTTCCCCAAACCCTTTAAAAGCTGAAAAATCCTTAAAAAGATTAATGAAGTGGCTATTTGATTTAGCATTTCTAGGGACTGTGATTTACCAAAAATGAAAACCTCAGATTCTTTTTTGTAGATTCTGAATATATTTCCTCAGTTCCAGAGAAGCTGAGCTGTCAGCTGTTTCCAAAGTTCTGTGGTAACACCGTGAATAATTCCTTTGGTATTCTTCTCTAATAAGCATAAATTATCATGAATTCATTTGGTATTAGTGTGGATGTCCTAAGTGTTTCTATAGTATTTTATCACTTAATAAAAACATCGAATTGTAGATCTGACTAAACCTAAAACAACAAAATTGCTGTCAACAAAAGCTGAGAAGAAACTCCTTCTAGTGCTCTGAGTACCAACTCATATGGGATGAAATTCACCCAGGCGTGGAAAATTTACACAAGGCACACCACTCCATTTGAGCCCTATGGGGAATGAGAAAGTAGGCGCAGGGGTGCTGGAACCATTTGTATAGTGGGGGTGCTGAGAGCCATTGAACCACACTGTAAACCCTGTATACAATGGAAACCACTTGAAGCCAGGGGATGCTGCAGTACCCTCAGCACCCCTAGTTCCAGCACCTATGAGTAGGTGTGGACATACATCCCCTGTGAGTTACAGAGAGAGCTCTACACCGTCCCTGAATGAGGTCTTATCTATGCTGGGGACATGCCCCGATTTTAGTCATCAGTGTATAGTACTGGTGGAAAACCCTAGTGTTGATGGGCAATGATGTTATAATTTATTTGCATCAGTGTAGTTGACCTTAGCTTTCAGGAGCAATAAACTGCACCAGTGCAAATTGTCTCTTACAGCGAGTGACCCTGCTAACCCTAGGAATTTGCTGTGTTGCAGCTACACTGCTGGCTAGCCACCAATGGCTGAAATCCCCAGTGTGGACAAGGCCAGCAGTATTCGGGGTGAGTCGGGGAGCAGTGATGCGAACTCTTGCTATTTCATAGTGAGTTCCGCAATACTTGATGGTGTTTCTTAAAACCCCAGCTCCTGGAGTGAAGAGATTGTATGAGAGTTGCAAATGTCATGGGACAAGGGGGGAAGAAATGTCTACTTTCATGGCTGCAGAGAAAAGCTTTAAAACATTACCCAAGTGCACTCTAAAGACTCAGAAACCAGATGGCAAATAAACAGAACCAAAAATTATTTAAAAAAAAATCTCATGAGTAGAAAATCATAGGGCTTGATTAATGAATTTGGAATGGTTAAGTTTGGCAATGCTGCGGGATGGACTATTGGATTATGGGTCCAACACCCTCCTGTGCAGAAGAGCTTTGTCACTATTCCAGTCCATAGGTTGGAATTGTAACAGTGGAAGGCCTGTGTTGGAACACACTGCTTGCCTGCTGGCTCACAAAGCAAATTTTATACTCTCTTGCCCTCACTTGCATCCAGTTTTGGGACCCCCCACCACAGAAACAATGTGGACAAATTGGAGAGAGTCCAGCAGAGGGCAATGAAAATGGTTAGGGGGCTGAGGCACATACTTATGAAGAAAGGCTGAGGGAACTGGGCTTATTTAGTCTGCAGAAGAGAAGAGTGAGAGGGGATTTGATAGCTGCTTTCAACTACCTGAAGGGGGGGTTCCAAGAGGATGGAGCTAGGCTGTTCTCAGTGGTTGCAGATGCCAGAACAAGGACCAATGGTCTCAAGTTGCAGTGGGGGAGGTCTAGGTTGGATATTAGGAAAAACTATTTCACTAGGAGGGTGGTGAAGCACTGGAATGGGTTGCCTATGGAGGTGGTAGAATCTCCATCCTTAGAGGTTTTTGACAAAGCCCTGGCTGGGATGATTTAGTTGGTGTCGGTCCTGCTTTGAGCAGGGGATTGGACTAGATGACCTCCTGAGGTCTCTTCCAACCCTAATCTTCTGTGATTCTATGATTCTAGGTGCTGTAAATTGTCATAGTTCCATTGAAACCAACCGAGGATCTGCTCCCAAGAGTTTTTAAGCAGAACGCCCCATTGATCTCAATGGGGAGTTCTGTTTAAATTGTATGGTATGGTGTGGCCCAAGGAATCTGATGCTCTCTGCTATTTCATTCTGTTAACAATAATCTGCTTAAATAAAACTCCATTTATATTAATTTGCCTAGAAACTTTGGGAGAAGTCCTGGCCCCACTGAAGCCAATTGTAGTTTTGCCATTGATTTCAATGGAGCCAGGATTTCAACTCTTGTGGTTTGCCTTCACCTAAGTGCACTAGTCGTCTAGTTATGGCCTGTGGACCACCAAACGTCTACATAGTCTTTCCCGGTAGTTTGCAGAATAAAATGGTGAGAACCAAACAGGGCAGTGTTGGGACCAGGGAAGAGAGCGAGATTATGAAACTATCTGTTTTGTGACGTGACGTGTAGAGTGAAAAAATTGTAGAATGAATGAATTAATGAAGTTTGCAATGTTGTAGCCATGTTGGTCCAAGGATATAAGAGAGACAAGGTGCGTGAGGTAGTACCTTTTATTGTACCAACTTCTGCAGGTGGAAGTGGCAGGCTTTCAAGGTTATCCAGGCCTGAAGGAGAGTTTCTCTTCCTCCTGCAGAAGTTGGTACAATAAAATATAATAGTTCACTCACCTGGTCAATGTAATGAAGTGCAGTGAAATAGAAGTCCAGCTAGGAATAGTTCATCCTAAAGAATAAATATTAAACTATCTAAAATATATATTGCCAACTTCAAAATAAAACCTGTTGTTTAGTTACAGTGAGGTTGGGAAGGTGCCTCCATCAAAAGATTTGTCTGTTGCCTTTTCACATGATTTCCAGTACGTTTTCTTTTTCTTTTTTTGGTTAAGATTAGTGCTCTTTCATTTTTGTTTTTTAGAAGGTTGGGTATGAAAAGACCTAGGCTATGGAAGAAGGAAATAGGATCAGTTTCTAAACTGCAAGAAAAAAAAGAAGAAAAGTGGCATGTAATCTGAAATGGGCTATTCTTGTTGGCAGTAATTGTACATGATCATTGCAATGCAGTGGTATAAAATGTCAGACTCTAGACATCTAGTCAAATTAAAGGAATATGTCAATTTTTAATCAGTCTTAAAATTGGTCCCTATAATTATTTTATTTCAATGATTTAGGACAATTATATCCTATTAGGACACAAACAATAATAACCATTGAAAATTTTCTGTTTGTTTTTAACTGTGGTAGAATTGGTTGTTCTAAACAGCTTTTTCTAATATCTCTCATTTGCAATGTTTTTGCTGGTGCCAGTTGTTCTGCTAGAGTTTTGCAATGGAAATAGACCACAGAGGTTTGTTCATTACATTAGATGCTTGCAGATTTTTTTTCCCCTCTGTAGCTGTGCTGCATGATTTTATGTGAAATTGATTCTGTACAAACTGTAACTAATAGAATTTCCCTGAAAACAATCAGAGCATCTTGTACAAATGTTTACAATCAATATATGAGAAGAAACTGATATCCCGCTAACAATTTCCAGAAAGATGTGAATTTATTCAAATCCAGTCTCTGAATGTTTTTCAAAGGGAAGCTTTAAAAAAAATCTCATAGTTTGAATCAGCTAGAATCTCCCCTCCTTTAGAGCCTTTTTTCACTGATTTATGCATAGAACATGCTAGTCTTACACACTGTCTATTGAACATTGTTGAGTTAAAATATAAACTCTGTAAAAATATAGCTGTTAATAATGTTTATTTGGCTTCAATTTAGATATGACAAAATTCCATTTCAAGAGGTTCACTGAGAAAAAGTTTAGACTTAATATGTGTTTCCCACATATTAAGATCAATGGCATGTGCTGTAAAGAATAAAACCCACAACACACAGACATCAGTCCTCCTGGTCTAATGGAAATCTAAACCTGATTAAAAATCCATTTCAGGACTTTTTTATTGAAAGGGTGGGTTTGATCGCTGTCAGTGTACAGGAAAATAGCACATCTGGAATCTTACTGTGTACTTGTGCTGGCTGGTATAACTCAACATGTGTGTCAGATTTTTTTTTTAAATAGCCAAGATTTATTTGGTTTCTATTAATTTTTTAAAAGTCTTTGGTAAGTATGCTTATTAAGCACTAAATTTTTACCTTCCACAAATTAAAAGCTATATTTTAGTAGTGGGCAGTTTACTTTTAAGAAACATGAGAAAGGCAGAAATATACATCAGTAAAGAGGAGAGTTACATGAATTGATTACAAAAATGCCCCAGTGGATTCTCAGAGATGAATATTTTGAGATTTATTTAATGAAAGTTGCACTTTTCTTGTGTCTTTTATATCCAGCAATGGGAAGTCCAAAAGTGAGAGATTAAACAAGTAGCACACATTTGACTCACTATAGTCTCTACAGTTTACTTTCCCGTTAGGACAGTGGATACGCATAGGAAATTGTAAATAATTTAAAAACACTTGGATTTGCTTGTAAAATATGAAACTTCAATAAAACAGGATTTTTTAAATATATGGTTTTGGAGAAAAATGAGTAGTCAGCCACAGATGAAAACTATCCAGTTCTTGGTATCAGATTTAACCAAAATGCTATATATTTTAATGAATATACATATTTTGTAGTCATCCTTAAGTTAAAAGCAAGAACATTGCAATAAAAGTCCTCTAACAATCCCCCACATCCTTAGATTTATTGTCTAGATAAATTTTTAATGGTGTGGGTTCAAAACTTTTCTATTTTAATTGCTCTAGAGAGTTGTACAGCTGAAATATTTAATGTATTTTCATATATTCAAATCATAATCTAAAATCAACAGTGACCTGGAAGTCGCCTTTCTATCTTCAATGTTCCTATAGTTCATTTATAAATCCCAGTAGACCAAACTAAGTATATTGGTTAAACATGTACTGAATGATTTACTCCACGGTGTCATTTCAACTTTGTCCAGTTTGGCACAGCACACAACATTTTAAAGTTCTTACAGATTAGAATTACTAGCTGACATTTTAAATCTTTAATGGGAAAATAGGCAGAAGGGGATATACTCTAATCACATTCTATTCATCTTCAAGATGATGTTTTTCAAGCAGATTTTATACTATTTACTGTCTCTTTATATGCATATATAGCATGTGGATAACTCCACTGTTAGAAGCGATTGGTTACACAAAGGGCATTAGAATATTATTGCAGAGCACCCACGAATGTTCAGTCTATTCATTCAGTTAGCTGGGAGAAAAAAAAGTCACACCTTTTTGGGCAAAGTCATTGATTGGAACTTCCAATAATCCAGTCCACTGCCAAGTAATTTCAGTCTTGCTCTTTAACCAGTAGTAAAGGTCTATCATTTTCAACCAGAGCAAAAATAAGTCAAATGTGTGCAAGCTTGGTGTTTGA
Organism: Malaclemys terrapin pileata; assembly: GCF_027887155.1. Classification (NCBI taxonomy): domain Eukaryota; kingdom Metazoa; phylum Chordata; order Testudines; family Emydidae; genus Malaclemys; species Malaclemys terrapin. Next base: position 40,524,937 of record NC_071507.1, on the reverse strand, counting down.
AGGGTCTTGCATTCAATACCTTATAATTTGCACCAAAATATGTCCGTTTCTCTCCATTTCTTAGTAAAGACTTAACAGAAGAGTGACGTAGTAATTTCTCAGATAACTAAGCCATCGTTTTTTTACATAATGCACTATGTGCACTTCCTAGAACATTAGGACGTACTACAAATAATTAAAAGTCAATTATGATCAGAATAAAAATCAAAAGCACATCTTGTGGTGTAATCTCCTTGCTTTATAATTTTGCACTGAGCACTTAAATTACAAATTTCAAAAGCTGTTTATTTTAGAACTTCTGAAAATTAGGCCCAAGATGCTTAAAGCTGGGCTCAGAAGACTCTACATATTGACTATCAAAGGTTGCTTTTTAAAATTTTGACCTTACTTAATAGTTTACAAATCCCACATGTATCATGTCAGCTTTGCCTCCGTCTTTTAGGACTTTTTAGGCATTTGCAGGCCCGAGGCCTTAGCATACAAGCTTTTGGGGCCACCATCACTATATATTGTCTTGTATGGCATTGAGCACATTTTTGGTACTTATCAAATAAAAAAATCATTCAGTAATTCACAATGAATTAAATTCACTGCTGTGCAGAGGGCCAGAACACCACTTCTGATCTCAAAATAGGGCCTAAGTGGGACTCATAAGGTGCACAGGTCTTGTGCTGGATCTTTGCAACTGGTGAATTTCACCCAGAGAGTCTTCAGTCATTAGGGAATAGAGGTTCTGCTGTAATTAACTTTTAACTATACTAAAAATCTGTGGTGGGGATTGTGAATAATAGCTGCACATTTCTCATTGTTTTCCTGGGAGTTTATGGTAAATTCCCCTGTATTTTTTTCATATCCATAACATTTAAAAGTTGACAAAGTTTGAATGGGAAAATGTGTTCTGTTTAAATGTGCAGTTATATAAATATTACTGAGATCCTTGAGGCATGTAAAGTTAAATCCTAAAATACATATATTCAGAGATTTTGAAGGCCAGAAGAGGGACTGTTGTGGTCATCAAGTCTGGCTTTCTTCATAAAACAGGCCATAGAATTTCATCCAGCCATTCTTGCATCGAGCTCATAACTTCTAGTTGAGCTAGAACATGTTTTAAAAAAACATTCAATCTTGGTTTTAAGACTTCAAGTGACAGAGAATCCATCACCTTCATTGGCAAGCTGGTCCAATGGTTAATTACCCTCTGTTTAAAATATTGCCCTTTATTTCTAATCTGAATTTGTCTAACTTCAGCTTCTAGCTATTGGATCTTGTTATGTCTTTGTCTGCCAGATTAAAGCCCTCTATCAGAAATCTCTTCCCCATGTAAGTACTTATAGACTGTGATCAAGTTACCTCATAACTTACTCTTGGATAAACTAAATATATTGAGCTTCTTTAGTCTTTCACTGTAAGGCAGGTTTTCTACACACTGAATAATTCTTGTAGCTCTTTTCTGAACCCTTTCCAATTTGTCAACATCCTTTTTACATGAAAAACCATTAGAGAGCAGAAGCTTCGTGGCAACACAAAGGGCCCTGTCCAGTGCTCTTTCAGCAAGTACTTTAATATTTCCCTAGGGTCATAAAGATATGAGATGATTTTCTTTAAAACATTTGGAGCCTTGTAGGATTTACAAAGCTCTGCTTCGGGATGGTAACTTAGCACATCCACTGTTGTTGCTGTTGCTTACACTGTGGGAGAGCAAGGGTTATTTCAGTTACCAAACAATGCCTGTGAGTTTTGTACATGTTTACGATTTGGTATGGGTTTTCCCCTGGCCCCCCACACAGAGAGCAATAGACTGAGGAACAGAGGGCCTTGCCTGATGCCCAGTGAGAGGCTACCAACCTAGCAGAGCACTCTTGTATGGGAGAGATGGCACAGACACTACCAACATAAGCAGAGAATTCTTTAGGCAAACCCTTCTGCCATCCCTGCAGCAGTCCTGTATGTGGAGGGCCCCTGCTGCCTCTCCACAGCAGAAGGCTTTGGGTGTTTAGGCAAAAGCTGTCAGGAATCCTGCTGTGTTTTTAGGGTACTAATGAAAAGAACCATACACATGTAGAGCCCTCTGCTGTGCCCCATGAGGATCCTTGCTCCAGCAAATGGTCTTGGTAGCCCCTTTCTCCTAGCAGCAGTACCCGGGGTGCTCCTTGTTATGGTCACGGCATATGCACAGAGATGTTAGATAAAAATATCAAATATTCTTGCTGGATGGCTGCAAAGTAGCAGTATGTTTATTCTTCGACTCCAGAACAATAACATGAAGTAACCAAAAACAGGCTGCTCTTAAAGGCATAGAGGCACAACTTCCATCCTTTGGTTCTTTCCAAACTAACTCTGCTAGCCCCAGATTGCATTCTTCCCTATAGAGCCCCGTTCCTCCAAACAGGACCAGGAAAACCCCATAGCATTTAAAGTGATAGGTCACATTTTTAACACATACATTACCATGCGCCAAACAAAGCAAATCGCCTTCCCTCGTCCCCTACCCCACCCTTACCAGCAGTGCATTTTAGATTGGTCTTGACTGATCTTTATTTTGTAGCACATCATACAGTCACAAAGCAGCTCTAAGCTTTACACACTTCCAAACTAAAAGGTCCTTTTTCTGTCTTCAACATAGTAAAAACCCAGTTTACAAAGGCCATAGATTTAAAATCTCCATTGACTTTTCACATCCCTGTGTGTTCAACTTGAATATCAGTCCCCCAAGGGAAACATAATGGGATTCAGACTTCAGTGAGAGCAAATCCCTCATTTTTCTTTGTCTTTCTTTTTGCTCTTTCTCTGGCTGGTCAATTCATTAAGTTTTTTATCCAGGCGCCTCTGGAGATGAGCTCTTTTTGCTGGGTCCAGTGACTTGTCTTTTGACCCACTCCCAGCGTAGAGAATTCCTTCTCTGCTAATTCTCTGCCGAGCTTGTGTTTTGGCCTTCTCCCCACACCCATGAATCTCTGGGATGTGATGGCTGAGACAGTAGCGCCTGTTGCAATGCAGACAGAGCTGTCCCAAGGTCGTAACGCTGGCTTTACACCTGGGGAAACCACATATATTGTCAGCTTTCACTGCTGCAGAAATCAGGGCATCGATATCTTCTTTTAACACAGTTTTCAATACACCACACTTATCTCAACTAACCTAACAGCAGTGTCACCTAGGCTCCCCCTGCTCATCAGCTGTGGTGGCCCTGGTACTGGTTGCAGACTTAAGACATTGATTGGTCTGTTTGAGCTTAGTTCATTTGTGAAAAGTTTTATCAGCAGCCATAGTAACTAGAAATTTAATTTTTAAAAGTTTAAATGAAAGCTTATATTCTGCCAGAGCTGGTGGCATTTGTATCTCTCTAGCGAAAAATTTCCTATTTGCTCTGGGCTAGTGGATTTTTCAAGTCCTGCTCCTTAGAGAAAACTTCCATTGGAGCTGAAATTGGTGGGAACATTGCCTGAATAGGGAGTGCAGGAATAAAGGCCTATAAGGAATAAATAATGTGCTACCAATGATATGTAGCAAGCCTGTAATGCCCTAAAGCAGCCTTAAGAACATCATAAACCAGGAGAGTGAAGGCTGTCTTTTGTTTCTGTCATCAGAACTTGGAGATGTAATTATAGCTATAATGTATGTCTTTCTTCGTTGGCCATGACTTGTTGTCCTGCTCGCTTCTTTCTGTAGCTCAAGTTCCTCTTCCTTTTCCTTTGTCTTTGTCACCTCATCAAATTCCATATGACTCTGGCCTTCTCAGTCCTACAACTACATTGTTTTCATATCTATAGTCATGACAGGTCTGTCATTCTGGAAGGCTAATGAAGTCACATGTCAGAGTCATATGTTATTTCCAAAAGCTTCCTCCCAAAAAGCATTGTTGTTAAGGCAAGTCTTATATGAAATACTGGAAAGACATGTTAATCTGGAATAGACCCTATTTGACCAAACTTGTGACAAGAAAATTCAGTGCTTGGAAGTGAGTTAACAGCTTTCCTGCCAAAAAGAGAAATTTTGCAACTGAAGCAGTGTGTATGTGATGAAGATACTGTAACGTGGTGAAGCCTCCAAAATGGTGAAGAGTTTATTACTTCAGTTGAGTAGAATCTTGAAGAATCCAGTGTTATCTATTCAAGGAGTTGAAACAAAGACAGATTGGTAGCCCATGAATTATTGTTCAGAATGACCTTTTTATCGTGGAACCAGGGCCGGATTATGCCATTCTGAGGCCTTAAGCTATGTCAAGTGTAAGAGGCCCCATACCATACAAAAATGAAAGTATTCTTTTCAGAGAAAAGATATTGAATATATAAACATGAAAGCTTTATATATGTATAGATATCCAAAGGCGAAGTTGTAAAAATAGAATGATAATCTTCATTTTCAGCAGCCCTCTCTGAAACAATGACATTGTGACTGAAATAAATTTTAGACAAATTCTTTGAACTAATTGCATATGTAAATAAAGTAGAAGTAAACAATACAATATAAAAAAATAAAAAATAAAAAAATACAGTAAATAATACAATTTACTAGAAGAGTTCTCAGGAATTTTTTCTTCTCTGTTGGGGCATCAAAATTCTGGAATTCCTTGTCTGAATACGCAATGAGACTCTTAAAGGATATAAGATGGCAATAGAGCAGGCCTGCACAACTCGTAAAGCGGCGAGGGCCATATTACTCCAAAGAAAATAGCTGAGGGCCGAAACCCCCCGGCCGTGCTGAAACAGGCCCCCCTCCCGCCCCCAGCGCCACCCAGTCCCGCCAAACCCCGTCCCCCCCCAGCGCCACCCAGCCCCGCCGAACCCCGTCCCCCCCAACCCCCCCAGCCCTGACCCCTAGCTCCGAGCCCAGCCCCTCTGAGCTAAGTACCCCTCAACCCCATCCCCCAGCAGCCCTGACCCCCAGCTCCAAGCCCAGCCCCTCTGAGCCAGACACCCTCCCCTGACCCCATCCCCCCCCCCCCAGCCCTGTCCTCAGCTCCAAGCCCAGCCCCTCTGAGCTGGACATCCCCCTGATCCCAGCCCCCATGAGCTGCGGCTCAAGCCCAGGCCGGGTGCCTCTCCCCTCGCTCGGACTTACCGGCTCTGCCTCGTGCCCAGCGCTTCCCGCCTCAGCAGCCCCGGAAGTGACGCTGGACGCCAGGCAGGAGGAGCGGGAGACGGAGACGTGTGTGCGGGGGTGGGAGTGGGCGACCTCAGAGCCCCGCGTGCCGCGCTCTGGCCGCCCTGACAGTCAGAAGCGCAGCTGCCGGGTTTGCCCCCTGCCGGGGGGGGGGGAGGCAACCTCAGCCCCGCGCGCCGCACTCTGACCATCCTGACAGTCAGAAGCGCGGCTGCCGGGTTCGTCCCCTGCCGGGGGCGGGGAGGCGACCTCAGCCCCGTGCGCCGCGCTCTGACCATCCTGACAGTCAGAAGCGCGGCTGCCGGGTTCGCCCCCTGCCCAGGGGTGGGGGAGGTCGGGCCCCCCTGCCCAGGCAGGGGGCGAACCCGGCAGCCGCGCTTCTGACTGTCAGGGCGGTCAGAGCGCGGCGCGTGGGGCTGAGGTTGCCTCCCCCCCGGCAGGGGACGAACCCGGCAGCCGCGCTTCTGACTGTCAGGGCGGTCAGAGTGCGGTGTGCGGGGCTGTGAGGTCAGGCGCCCCAGGCAGGGGGTGAACCCGGAAACTGCCCCCCACCGCTTGCCCGCGGGCCACACAGTGGGCCCACGCGGGCCGCATGTTGTGCAGGCCTGCAATAGAGGATATAGGATGTGGATAACCCAGAAGCTTAAAGCTCAACTTTTAGTTATATTAATATGAATTACACCAAGGTAATAAGCAAACCATCAGAAAATTGTACTCAGGTTGTATTTTTCCAATAAATTGATTTGTTTTGTTTTTATACAAGGTTATGCTGAATTAGCTAATATTGGTACTAAAATTAGTAGCAGAAAGTTTTTACTGAAACCAGTAAAAATTTAATTTTATATTATAAATATTGAAATGTATATATCTATACAACACAAATAATATTTGTATATATATATATATATATATATATATGCTGAAAACCTGTGTTATTTTACCAGGATATTTCTTTGAAAGTTAGTGCTATTTTGTCTATGTTCTCACATGAAAACAACAGAGGATATATAATTCTCTTACACCATGAATAAGGAAAATTATCCTTCTTTCATATGAATAAATGAAAAAATGTTTGATTAATTTTGTTAGGGAAATACAAAGTTTATCCAGACTATATATCAAATATATTCACAAATGTTTATTCTGATTTAATTTTTGCTATGAAACAATGAATTGTTGGGATTTTTTTTTGCAATGCTACAAAAATACAATGTATTATGCATATGATATGTGATTTATAAGTCTATATAAGAATTTTTACATAGCATAAAACCTATAATAAAATATTATCTTGTGCACTTCAAACCCGCTGAGCAGAAAATCCCAGTCTTTTTTCTAGGCAGACATCTCTCTTCGCTTTCGCTTCTCTATCCTCTGTCTCCCCCAGGACCTCTAATTAATCTCGAGTAAACACCTCGGACACACAGAGTGACAACAAGCTATATGTGCGAAAGAAAAAGACAGAATTTACCAGGAAAAAGATTGGTAATCTCTAGGCAGGCATTGAGAAAGTGAGAAAAACTAGCTTATATTATAACTATATTAACCAAATATAATGAATATTATAGGCTTTAATAGCCTATAAATCATATATGGAAATAGTTTGAAATAACTTGCTCGCCAAGTACTCAGAACATTTTGATATATATGTATATCTTCCTTCACTTCTCTCAAAACCCTCTATTTATCCTTTCATCTGCATTCTCTGATATTTACTGTGAAAATTCCTGAAACTGACAGAGGGAAGCCAACACAAATTTATCCTCCTCAAGATCCACTCGACCCAAGTCCAGAAGATGATCACCTGTAAACTCAATCATGTGAAGCATGGATAGTGCATGAAGCAGTGGCATGCTCACTAAGACACAAAATTGTATGTATGTACAGATCAAAAGAAGAAAGAACCCACTAACATATGAGTATGAGCTTGGCAGGATTGCTTCACGACACTGCCATCTCCGAGCTCACATTTTTCCCAATGTTATCGGCAGTAAGATTATTTATTTATTTAAATAAGTTTTGAAGGCACGGTCAGAATTTTACCAGTAGCAGCTGGCCAACAAAACGCTGCCTTAGAAGACTAGTAACAGAGTTACTCATAGAAATTCTAATTTCGCAAGTGCAATTATTTTTTTCTCAGCCCTGGCCTCCTGCCCCTCAATAATGAGGGGTAAGAGAGTAAGGTAAGGGTATTTGTGTAGCCAGATGTGTATATTTTTGTCATAATTGAACAAAAATGTCTATATTAAGAGAAAATCTTATTTTTCCCATATCTCCTTTATATATCAACTGATTTTGATAACATTGGAAATGGAGTCAGTTTTGTCTTTTTTAGAGGCACCTCATATTGCGAGGCCCTAAGCTGTATTTTAGTTAGTGTATACCTTAATCCGGCACTGCTTGGAACAGTGTTGGGTTATTCACTTTTTATATTTCTTGGTAATTTGACCCGCATCGTCATGAAATCTTTGCACATCACAAATTTACATGAAATAATCCACACAAAGTCCTTTAAAATAGGGAAATATTATCATCCCCATTTTGTAGACCGGGAGCTGAAAGAAAGATTAGGGGATTTGCCCAAGGTTACACGGGCAGTCTGTGGCAGAGCCAGGAGCTGAACGTAGGTGTGACAATGATTCAATAAAAACTTGTGAGGTGTAAATTGTTGAAATAAATAGTGTGTGTCTGTGTAATACACACAAACATACACACAGTGGGCCAAGTTCTCCATTTCCTTGCATAGTTATTTACATCTGTGCAAGGTGGATGTGAAACACTACCAAATCAAAATGGTAGCATTTTACACTGGCTTTTCACAGGTTTAAATGGGTGCAGAAGGTGAAAAGCAGAGAATCAGATCGATGGTGTGCATATATTTAAATACCTACAGACATTCACTTTATTTTCTCTGCACAGACTAGGTATAGATACAGGGGAAAAATATTTTCCTCACCCAAGGGAAATTCCCACTACATTTTGAATTAATGTTGCTTTTCAAAGTGAAAGGCGAGAACCTGCTGTATTTTAGCATATCACTTTGTGCTTTTTAATGACAATAAAACGCTTCAGGCCTTGCGTTACTATAAGAAAACACATTTCCCTGGCAGTTAAATTAAAGTACAAAGCAAACACAATTAAAAGTATTTGATGATCATGCCTTCTTGCTTCTTATTGTTAATTCACATTACTGAACTCAGGGAAAGCAGTAGAGCTGAGAAATGTTTGTGTGAAGTAAATTACAGTATTTGCTAATAATTACTGACCATGTTATTACACTTGAAAAGAGAGCATAGAATCTGAGTCTAGGAGCCTTAAAACTTTATGGTACAAAGTGAAGTTAATGTTGCGTATGGCCAAGAACACAGGAAATAACAAAATAAGAAGATTTACGATATAATAACTGAACAGGATAAACTAGTATTTGGTCATAAACTGGTGCTTTATGTTGTCAAGACCGATAACGCTGTAGTGTCTGAGAGTAATCTTTAAGCAGCTGCAAAGAAGGGTGGCAGTATTTTCACTGGTAGAAGTCAAGAGATTTGGGTTCTATCCCCAACCCTGCCACTGCATAGTTTTTGGGCCTCAGTTTCTTACATCTGCATAATGAGGAAAATAACCAGATTGCATTGCAGCTGCCTCTGATGTTTCCTCCACATCCATAGCTGCCACCACTGTTATTCCTTCTGTCCTAGATGCCAACCAAGCACTGTTGTTATAACTATTTTCACTGCCCCAATTGGTGCTGCCACTTCCATTACAGTCAATGCATGGTCAGACTCAGCTACTACAGTCCCTACTGGAAACCTAGAGGAGGGCTGGCACGTCCTAACACTCACCTGTAGCTGCTAACCCATCCTTTATTTGCTACTATGCTACTGCCCTCACTACGTGTTCTTGCAGTCGGGGCCCAATCACTGACACACTCCCTCCCCCTACTTCCCCGAACACGAGCCTGAGAGAACTTGCATCTCAAGAGCTGCTGTGGTTGCCTTCCTGATTCAATCCTGCTTTTTCTTCTTTATTTTGAGAACCAGTTCCTGCCATAGATAACTGCTGGGCCCTCAAGCAAACCAGGTACCTAGCAGTACCAACCCCTGAAACTGCTGCCATCTTGCTTCCTGACTTTTTCTCTCCTATCAGCCACATGGAAGACCCTATACTTTAATTGTTTCAGAATGGGCTGGAAAAAAGACTAAGGCCTTCGGCTACACTTGTGAGTTACAGCACAATAAAGCCGCCCACAGCACTGTACCTCCCTTCCCGTCCACACTGGCAAGGCATATACAGCGCTGTGTCTCCGAGACTACAGCGCTGCAGGTACTCCACCTCCCCGAGAGGAATAAGAGATGCAGCGTAGCGGCTATAACTCCTGGGTGTCAGTGTGAACGAGGAGTTAACTTGTTGCAATGTGATAATCCCCTTATCAAGTGGCCACTCTTTTCATTGTTGTGATCGGCTCCAGGAATGTGGAAGTGCCGTTTCAAAGCTCCGTACCAGAGAGAAAAAGCCAACATTTTGCTGTTTGCTTTGAGTGAGTGAATGAGAATCGGGGCGGCAGGGAGGTCGGAACTTGCAAGGCAGCGTGCTGACACACTCTCAGCACCCCAAAACCCACTCTCTCTCCCCCCACACTCCCCGTCACACTCCACCCCACCCCCTCCTTTTGAAAAGCACGTTGCAGCCACATGAATGCTGGGATAGCTGCCCATAATGCACCACTCCCAATGCAGCTGCAAACGCTGCAAATGTGGCCACGCCAGAGCGCTGTCAGCTGTCAGTGTGGCCAGATTGCTGCACTTTCCCTACTCAGCTGTACGAAGGCGGGTTTAACTCACAGTGCTGTATAGCTGCAAGTGTAGCCATACCCTAAAGGAGAATACTCCTGAAGCAGCAAGGGTGTGGTCAAGATGACCTCAAAATCTTTTCCATTTCTATGTTTGGTGTTCATATGATTCCTGCTAATTTTGTTGCTAATTACAAAAACATCACAGTTGTAAAATTCCATATGCATGCACAGCCTAAGCAGAGCTTTACTGTAACTCTTCAATAGCACAATGCGGATTTAATATATGCAGCTGATTTGGCATATATGTAAATTCAGTACTAAATTGGCATCATCTCTACTGGCAGTTTTTCAAAAACTTCCATTTGTGTGGCTTTCAAAGCTGATCTCACTTAATTTGTAAATACACTGTCTGGCCTAAGTCATGCATGATGCTCTGTAATAAAGTTATTTATCTAATAAGTTTGAAGCAGTTGGACAACTTTGTAGTAGAACTAATTACACTTCCTCACGTACAAAGAAAGAGTGACTCATAATTTGCATAGAATTGCCATATATCACAATGCCTAAACTGATAACTGAATTCACTCTGTGCAATCACCACTGGCCATAACAATGTCAATAGTTTGCTCTTGTATCAACTGTAGTTTCTTTGTATAAAAATCACTGCTTATTTCTTTTTATTATATACCAGATACCCACTGAAGTATGTAAATGAAATCTAAATATTTTGTAGGGTGAAAATTACCCAAGTTTGATTTTATTAACTAAAACTGGCAGTTTAGAATTTTTCACTGCAGCAATTTAAAAATACAACATGTTTTCAGGGAAAAAAGAGAAGTAGAAAGGATTGGAGGTTTGAGAAAAGGAAGGAAAGGAAGGAGGGAGAGGTGAGAATGGTGGGCAGAACATTTTTTTCCTTCTCTCATCCCATTTTTTAAAAAATTTTCTTCTCCTCTTTCCTATTATTTTCTCTTATGATGAAGTCCACCCCGTCCACCACTTATGCCTGTTGTGAGGGCATAAGTGGAAATTAAGTGGTGCAAAGATCTTGTGTTGGCTTTCTGCATGTCATGTCATGTTACTATTTCACCTTCCTGTCTCTGTCTCTCTCTCTCTCTCTCTCTCTGTTGCCCTTCCCTTGTTGCACATAGTCAGTTGTCCTGCTATGTGAATGACCAAATGAGGCGCTGTTTCAAGGTGTGATATCAGATAGAAGCAGGCAGTGTGAAGTTTAGTATAACCAGACCACTCTGCCTTGAGGTCGCTGGAAATGTTGGCAAGCGAATGCTTTTCCATCAGCTAAGAAGGACAGGTTTGCATGTGATATTACCAGAACAGTAATGCACCCAGTAATTCATTACCCTGACGGCTATGATTGGGCACAAAATTATGATGTGGCAAATGGCTACTATCCTGCTAGAAATATCTAGTGCATCATTATTAAACTTATGTATTCTAAATGATTCAGCTTGTCTTTTTAGAGGGAAATTAGTGAATCTGAGCATGTTCCCCCTGCTTTATTTTTTATTTTTTTTGGCTAATTCTATTTGAGTTCAGATTTCTACCCAAAATTAGCCCAATAGCAAAACCAACAAAAACAACTGAAAACTGCTCTTTTTCACCCTATAAACCTCCTTCTTTGGAGCTCCAGGCCATTCTTTTATTCTCTTAGAAGCTTGCAAACAATCAACTGAAATATTAAATGAGACATTTTTATTGGCACACAGTCCTCAACAGTTTTCTCCTAAAGCATTGGCACCATCCCACTGCCTCTCTCTTCAAGACGTGTTGATCACAGGACTGGGACACACATCACAGAAACACGTCCCATACATTGGGTAAGGAGAAGAATGGTGACAGCACAGGAGTAGCAGTCAGGAGAATTGATCTTATTACCTTCCCTGCCACAATTTTCCTGTGTGACCGTGGGCAAGTTATTAATTCCCCTTTGACTCTGTTTCCCCATTTATAATATGGTGATATTAATTACTTGCCTCATAGGGGTTTTGTGAGGATGAATGTGAATGAAGATGCTCTTGGGAGCCTCAGAGGGAAGCTGTATAGAAGTGCAGAGTATTACTATAGTATACCCTTCTACCAGCTTCTCTCCTAAAGAATAAACAAACTGAAGGGATGAAGACTGTGTTTCTCTTTTCACAAAGCTGTCAAAAAGTTCACTTTGACTTGGTGACAGTATACTCTTCATATTTCCATTGATCCTGTCAATTTCACAGATGGTACATGTCAGTGACATATTACTGCCTGATTTCATTGGCTATTACATATCTGGGTAACTTCAGAAATGAGCAGACATATTTCTTTTTGATCATATTATTTATTTGAGGTTATAAGGCCAATGTATTTACAGCAAATCTGGCATCAGCCCCCCAGCCTCTCTCATAGTAGGCAGCCATAAGCCATTACATTTAAGTGGAAAGAAAGTTAGTGATCTGCTACCAAAGTCTTTCAACCACCATTATATTGCAAGCAATAAAATGCTTCATACCCAGAGTTGAAAAGCATAAAGTTATTATGAGCGGATCAGGGAGAGCTGCACATACGCCCTCTGTAAATGGAACAAAAAGAATTAGGAATTGTGTGGAGCTCATATAAACTAGAAGAGCACACAGTGCAAATGCGATGACATTGGCCTAGGAAAGGAAGGGAAATCTTCCTCGTCACATGTAAATTGTTCGTTGAGAGCTCCAATCTTAGGCCCCGATCCTGCAAATGCTTATGCCTGTACTTAACTGAATGCACTTAAATAGTCCCATTGATTCAGGTGTGACTTCAGGGAACTTCCCATGTGCCTAAAATTAAGCATGTGCAAAAGTCCTTTGCTAGCTTGGGACCAGAATGCAGGATGTTCCAGGACTGAATCCTTGCTGAATGTTCTGGATCATTTTGAAACATTTGGAAAAATAAATGTTCTCAGAAGAACAAACTTGTAGTGGGCAGCCATTACACAAAAATTGAGATAAAGTTGAACTCTCATTCTCAGAATTCTTGCTGATTAAAGTTTGCAGCTCCCAGTTTGCACAACTCCAAACTGTTAACGATTCTTCTTATCAAGACCATAGGAAAAAATACACAAAATACATTTGGCCAGACCATTAGCTAATGTAAATTGGCACCGACTATTTCAATTACGATATTTTTTTTTAAATGAACCCTTATCTATTGAGCAGCATTGTTCTTTGTGCTGATGAATTCTAATCCACCACACCTACAGATGCCTGCTTTAATGGTACACTAAAATGAAAATTGATTTCTTGAAGGTGCAATGACTTAAAATTGAATTAGGTGGTAGGGTGTAGCTTGTTTTCCATAGTCACCAAAACAATATTTAACTTCCATGGAAAAACACCATACAAACGATCTCATAGACACCAATCCTGAAAGTAGAATAGTGTCATGTTGCAGGATTGGGCCATTTATAGTATCTACATGTAACATGAGACACTCTGGAAAAGTCTTGCCAAGGTTCTTTTGTCTTCTCATTCCTAGCACTGGGGACTGGAAGTTAGATGAGCAATGTAATGTAAATATGTGAATTAAGTCCTTTGAGTGTGAATGAAAGATCCCAAAATCAGAATGTTTCACTTCTGCAGAAAACACCTTAATTCCTCACACAGGCCTTTTGCTTTTGTTAGTAACTTTCTAAGTTTTTTTGTACTTGGGAAGAAATGTGATAGTTTATGTAGCTCTCGTAAGCAAAAGAACCAGTGGGACATGCCAGAATTCCATCGATTTTTCCAGAATCTAGAATACTGATATTTTTCCTATGTAATCACCCTGGTGTTTGCATTGTTTGGGGACTTTGAGTCTATTTTGATCATTTATGAAGTCTGACTTTGCTTGAGAACACAAATTCTTATAATTGATTTAAAAGTATGGTTCCACCACTTCGTCAGTCTGCGAAGAGAGAGGCGTTTTTCCTCCGGGACAGGAATAACCCAGCATTTAGTTAATCAAGTTTTAAAAGCTGTGAATTTAAGCTCCTTGGGATATATACATTACCAATTGCAGGAAGTTGGAAAATAAAAGGAACTTTTCAAATAAAAAGATGTCAATTTAATGGCAAAGGATCTGGAAACAGATGTTTCATGCAAAGTATAAGAGTTGTGTCATTCCTTTAGGTTTTCAAAGTCACTTCTTGTCAGATGCATTGGTTAAGAGAGAAAATTAATGAGCTGTGTTAAGTTTTATTACACAATCGTCTGATGTGGGAAAGCTTCCCTCCAGGAACAGCCCTGTGCATGGCTTAACTGATTTAGGCATGCCTGCTGCAGTATTCTTCAAAATGTGTTGAAGATCAAAGTGTAGTGAGATATCCAAGTTTTATGGCAAGGTAATTAAAAAAATATGGGGATTATTAAATATAAATAGTACTTACATATATTTGCTGGCAAAATAAAATCAAGTAAACACTAAAAATGAACTCATGAAAATGGGGCCAAATGTTCTGCAGCTGTCAGTGTGAGACACTATTGAAGTCAACGTGCACTAACAGAGAATTTGGCCCACTGAGTTTAATGGCGCTTTCATTAATTTTTTTGTTTTTAACTTGATTGCTTGAATTTTTGATGCCATGCAAAATTGGCTCTTGGCACCAGATATAAGGGGTAAAATTTTAGTCCCATTGAAGGCAATGTCAAATATAAAATCAGCTTCTCCTCTCATTGATGTTACACCATTGACTCCAATGGAGTTACCCTTGATTTAAACTGGTGCCAGTGAAAGCAGAGTCATACTTACAGATTTTGTAGTAAATAGGGATCTTTAAACAGGGGTCAGGAGTTCAGCTTTGTTTAGGAAGTTGCCTATTTTCTGCTATCAGTGATGAAGGATTTCTAAAGGGCCTGCACAAAAAACAAGGGCAAGACTGTGATTTGTCCTTTGTGGCTGCATAAGGGAGAAAGGGACATAGAATAATAGTTCCTTTCCTGGGGCAGTGCAGCTACAAGCCAAATGAACAGCAAATCTAACCCTAAATGGTTAAGCGATGAACTTGAAATGCAGAAAGCACTGCCCCTTAGACTGGGGAAGAATTCCTACTATTGTGAAACTTCACCATAATCAGAGATCTGCTTCCTGATCTCTGTCACATAAATACTCAGAAATGATGAGTTTATAGCTTCAGCTGCCTTGAGTGCAATTATAATATATGAATAATATATATACTTAGAACTTGGACCAATGAGCGTACCTTCTGCCATGACGCCCAAGTAGCTGCTTGTTCAAAATGCCTCGAAAGTTGCCTTTAGTGTTAAAGAACGTCATTTAACTTCATTGTAGCAACTGCAAGAGTTTCATTAAAGAGTGGAGTCAAACTCTCAAATTGAAAACTACTTGGGGATGAACAGGGCCGGCTCTGGCTTTTTGGCCGCCCCAAGCAAAAAAAATGGGGCGGCCAGAACGGCAAAGCAAAAAAAAAAACACTTGCGGCGTGGCTGGAGCGTGGGTGCAGGGGGGGACCAGCTAGCCGGGGGGTGGGTGGGGGGGGGGGGAGCCGGCCTTGGGGATAAAGTAAACAGAACAATAACATGCTGTCAAGAGTAACAATCCCCCTCACTGCAGTAATAATGTAGCTACATGAGGGAGTGGTGCTTGGCATTAATTAGGAATAATGTAATTAAACTGAGAAAATAAAAATCTAGGGCAAATATCAGGGGGAAATGTCCTACCAGTTAGCTTTTTCAGGCTGTGCAATAGTTTCCTGGAGGAAAACACTATTGATTGAGTCATTGACAGCTGGATGGGACTAAACACTGTATAATACTGTATAGTTCAGGCAATCATCTTACACTGGCCTGTTGTGTAATGAGTCAGGTAATGTGTCTTTTTCATTTGTAAGTTCTGTAGTTATCTAAAAAGCCAATAGATGCTTTGCCCGATAATTCTAAAATAAATAAACACATACATATAAATGGTGCATACCTGGAGATTTTTGGCCAACGCTGAGTGCTTTTGAAAACCCGTCTCCTAATTGGCTACGTGCATGTGCTTCATTTGCACATGCGGTCCTGGTAACTGGGTGCACGCAAATTTTGAAAATAAGGTCCTGAAAGCTCAGTGAGTTTTTGAAACCAAAACCATCATAGGATTTAATATAAAACCTAATAGTAAAGAAATCTGGGATGTGTCTGGTTCTTGTTTGATGTGCCTCTGCTGCCACAGTTAATATAGTATATGCTCCACACACAAAGCAGAGATGCCAGGACTCCTGTCTTTGAAAGAGTCCAAATTATTTTATAATCAACCATACTATCTCCCCTGTCCCCCACCCCCCACAATCTCTATATGCTGTGTATGTATGGTCTTTGCTGAACCTTCCCAGTTTTCCACTGGGTTTGTCATTAGAGTCATTGTGTCATTGGAGTGGCAGGTCTATTAGAAAGTTTTTAAGCTTTAACACCGGCACAGTCTTCCTGGTCAATGATAAAGGTTCATGAGAAATCTAATCACAGAAACATGTATTCAGGAAAGGATTTTCCATTTTGAAATGTCAAATATTCCAGTTTATTAATTCACCCCGTGCAGCGGGCTAGACGAGGCCTAGGAGCTGCTTCACTCCTTGTAAAGAGCTTCAGTTCAGGTGTTTTATGGGGCTGGTGCCAGCCCTCTGCACGGGATGAATTTCAGCTTTGGTTTTATTTTTATAGCAGGTAGTTTAACTCTAACCCCTTTGCAACACCCCCAAACAAACCTAGAATAATCAATACTCCTCCCAGTATACCAGAGACCTGGGCTGTATTCTTATCTATGCGACTGACTCGGTCTGTAATGGCATGTCACTTAATGTCTGATACTGCAATTGGCTCTATACGAATGTATCCTTGCAGAGGCCTTCAAGTTGACCTTCAAGGGTCTGCCTGAGCCAATCTGTTTGGCACCTTTTGGGTGTTTTCCAGCAATGATCACATTAGTATCTAAGCCTGTGGTGTCCAACCTGAATCCGAAGTCTCATTTGTGGCCCTTGCAGCTCTAAACTGTGACCCTTCAGGGTGCCTTTGTGAAGAAGAAAATGTGTATTTAGATGAATTGAAAATGTGTTCCCTGAGCTGTGCTCTAAACTTTATGAACGGAAGTCTTGGAATTAGCCCGAGTGCTACTGTGTGCAGTTGCCTCCCACTGTTTCCCTTGCAGCTGCAGGGATGGCTCTGATGTGATCTAGGCGTGCTCTCAACAGCTGCTGTCCCTTTTCAGTGGCAACTACTCAGCAGCTCTCCCACTGACTGCCCACAACATTGCAAGGCAGAGAGGAAAAACCCTGTGACTGCTCCATTACCTACTTCCCTGCTAGTCTGTGGGGGCCCAAGGGAGAGCAGATGGAATTAGACTGACTCTGCTTGAGCTAGGAGACCACACACCAAAGGATGGCTCTCCGGCCTTACACAGCCATCCAGGAAGAAAGAGATGTGAGAACCAATGGCCAGTATGACTCCCTGTTCCTCTGCCCTGGCCCACTCTAACTTGGGCAAGATGGTTCAGGTATCCTAGGATCCATATACCAACTGGAGATAGCCATCGTGCAGTGCACTCCAGCCACACCCCTCCCTGCCCCAGCTGTCCCAGAGGCAGAGGCAGGGATGGGGGCAGGGGCGTGGTGGGGGGGAGGCTTAGAAACCTGTTATGCTGGCTCTGTGTGATTCCCGTGCACCAGGGGAGTCCCCTGCAGGAGATTTGTGGGTGGTTTTTGTCCCCTTTGTACTGCTGAGCTGCACAAAGGGAACAGAAGCTGATAGAAAATCTGCCCCATGTATTGATTGTAGCCCCTGGACCTTTCTGAAGTAAGGTATTTGGCCCTTAGGCTGTCCAAAACTGATCTAATCAGGTAACCTCTTTGTACATCAGTTTCCTCCATCTGTAAACTAGGATAATGATTCTTACCCACCATAATAAAGTGCTTTGAAATCATTGGCTAAAAGGTGCTGTAGAAAAGCTATGAATTATTATGTTTATATTATTAGGGAATTGCCATATAACCAAAACCAACTCAGCCAATGAAACGAATGACTTCTTCAGATTAAACTCCTTGTTTCTCATTACAGAGAAACTCAGAACCCATAGCTAGACTCTGACACTGACAGAATATTTCTTAAAATATAAATAATTTCACGGGATTATTTCAGACATTTCCATCATGTTTTATTTGCCCCTGGAGCCATGGAATTTCAACTAATATTTTAACTCTCCCTTTCTAAGAGTTAAAGGGATTATCTTTCCAACTATTTCGGCTTCCCCATCTCACAACTGCTACTGTGGAAGAAGACACTTTGCCAAAACTCTCCTTGTGATAAACAAAACTTAGGTGCTGGGAGAGAAAATGTTCCCCAACTAGGTTTTGAACCCACAGTTTTTAGTACTCAAAGATAGCAGCTCTCAGGACATGGCACCAAAGGGTTTGCTGGTCCAGATCTTCTATGGAGAGATATGATGTGGGTGCCCTCAAGGGGAGAGAAGGGAGGAGAGAGATCATGGGCAGCCTGATAATAATCATAGTGCCACTTTCACAGGCAGAGCTTCTTTGATGTGTGCATAGATTTATGCCAACAGTAGGGCTGTTACTCCCCCAAAATAATGACCACAGGCACCAAAAGACACAAACTACTAGTGAAAACTGCTTTGAGAAAATCCTGTGGCTTAATAGGTTGGCTGAAAATGATTAATTATGAATATTTACACGGGGTTCACCCAAAATTGTTGAGGTGACACAGAAATGACAATAACCAGTGTTGGATATTGATTATGACAGTGAGAATTAGATCAATGCTGCAGTTGGTGGCCACATTTGATATTTGTCAGGGTTTTCTTTTGGGAGTCAAATGCAGTTTGGTTTCACTTGTTTGTGATACTGAGGTTTTGATGGCCACAGATTTGAATCACATGGCCAATATCAGAGTGGATGGCTGGTTGAGGGTAGAGGGCTTACACAATTAGCACTGGGGCCCCAAAAGATGAGAGGATAGAAAAACTCTGTAAATACCACTTATCCTCGATCAATGTTTGAAAAGAGTGCAAGTGTGATTCCCAGCATGGGTAAACAGACACATTAGCTCTGCTTGAGCTAGCATGCTAAAAGCAGCAGTGTGGGCAATGAAGTACGAGTTACAGCACAGGCTAGCCACTGTGAACAAGCCCACCTGACCCTCTGGCTCCATATCTGGGAGGCTAACCCCTGCTGTCACAGCCACGCTGCTATTTTTAGTGCCCTAGCTGGAGCAGACCTAGAGTCTGTCTCTCTGCACAGGCTGGGAGGCTCCATCTCAGCTGCAGTGAAGACATGCCCAATATGTTTCCAGAGCCCAGAAATGGGTTCTGAATTTTACATACCATAAATGGTGGAAGCTTAAGTTCAATATTTTGTTTTACATATGTCTTTAACTGTCTTGTGTGTGTCCTAGAGTCCAATTCTACATAACTGAAGTCAATAGGTCCTAGGGGCAGGGACTTGTCCTTGCACCAGATTCCCTGCAGGTGTAATTCAGCCTAGTTCTATATTTCCACTGGAGCTATTCTGATTTATACCAGCTGAGGATCTGTCCCTCTACCTTTTACATCTTGTACACTGCTGAGTGCATTGTTGGCTCTTAATAATTACACCAATGCAATACTTATTTTTAATCCATTCTATTCTGATTATTTTGTACTTAATGTATAATTTTATGAATTACTAACCGTATAATGTCTTCAAACAGCAGCAGCAAACAATGTATTTCTCATTTACAGGTAGACGGCAAAATTCAAAAAAAATTGTCCAATTTAAATTTTCATAGTTGCAGGAAATTGTGGGGCAGAGAAGGGTGATAGACAATAATTATTTAATGACTCTGAGATTCAAAAAGTTAAAGTTTTATAACCATTACAACACAAATGATCAACAGTGCATGTCAAAATTTACAAAGAAAATAGCCTTATATCAAACTTACAAATTCTCAAGCAACATTTTTCGTACTTTGCCTATCAGTAAATTTTGATGATTATTGATGGAAATAGTTTTTGTTGGTTTGCGTGTGTACGGTGACATTGATGTTTCCTGACATTTACTGATAAAAATTGAATCCTTCCAAACCTGACTGTATGGGTTAGATGCTCAGCTGGTGTAGATTTGCAGAGTTCCATTGAAGTCAATGATTTATAGCAGCTCAGGAACTGGCCCCAGGGTTTTACAGTACACAGTTCAGTCTTACTATCTGCTAGTTTAGATACAGGCCTTGGCTACACTTGTGAGTTACAGTGCAATAAAGCAGCCCTGGCTCACTCCCCGTCCACACTGGCAAGGCATGTAGAGCGCTCTGACTCCGCAGCTACAGCGCTGCTGGTACTCCACCTTGGCGAGTAGAATAACGTTTGCTGCACCCCCGCTGGAGCGCCGCAGCGCCAGTGTGAACGAGGTGTTGCGTTACTGTGCTGTGATCAGCTTCCGGAAATGTCCCATAATCCCCTTAAGTCAAGTGGCCACTCTTGTCATTGCTGTGAAATCAGCTGCAGGAATGCGGAAATGCCCTTTCAAAGCTCCGTTTCGGAGAAGCCGGCTGCTTATCAGCTCCGAGAAAAGCAAACATTTACTGTTTGCTTTGAGTGAGTGAGAGAGAGGTGCGGGGCAAAAGGGGGGTCTGAACTTATAAGACAGCATGCTGACACACTCTCAGCACCCCAAAAACCCCCACATACACACAACACACTCCCTGTCACACTCCACCCCCCCTCCATTTGAAAAGCACGTTACAGTCACTTACAGGCTGGGATAGCTGCCCATAATGCACCGCTCCCAATGCCGCTGCAAGTGCCGCAAATGTGGCCATGCCAGTGTGCTTGAAGCTGTCAGTGTGGACAGACTGCAGCACTTTCCCTACTGCGCTCTACGAAGGCTGGTTTAACTCACAGAGCTCTACATCTGCAAGTGTAGCCATGCCCTAATTCTAACACATAACAGTGTTAGTATTATGCTAAGGTAATATTATGAAATAAGCTGTTTATTGCATGAGAATTTCTCACTGGGTAAAAATATTAAGTAAATAAAACAAAATCAAAATGCATCAACAGAGAGGGCGATAGGGGGAGAAAATGTGTCTCCAAGTTAATTCATATCCTCCTGCACCTTTGGGTAATGTTGCTAAGTGCCAGTTTTCTTTAAGGTATTTTAATCTTTACCAGTGCTTTGTTAAATTACAGATAACTGAATTCTCCATGGGACCATGCATAGGCGCACTTACTATATTACTGTAGCTATATTACTGCTGTCTGAATATCTTAGAGCAATCAATGGTTAATGTGAGTTTTACTATACTAATACTACTGAATTTAGAAAAGTATTGTGTTCAAAGGGAAATCCTAAACGTCTTTTACTGGCATTTGCTTAATTTCCCATCTAAACTACAAACATGCTTTCCTTTTTTTCTCTCCTCTCACAACATTTGCCTCTTAGATACTCCACTTTTCTGTGACTCCCTCTCACAGCGCTGGTTCAGTTTGGGCAAAGCATAGGCATTTATGTTTTACATATACATTAATAAAATGCTAATGCAATATGCATTTATAATGGCAAAGTCCAACCTAATGAGTAATGAACCAACAAATTGAAAGTCTAATGGTGGCTACAAATGGTTTTTATTTTTTGTATGCATGAGACAGCCTGGTTAGAGAGGGAAATTTCTGTGCTTTGCAGTTAACTTTATTAATCTCCAGGTAGAAAGACACACAAATTTGTTTGGCTTTCCATGTGATATATGCTATGGAAAGCTGAAAATCAAAAGCAGAAGTAGTGTGGTCCTTTCAGGAACTTCTAATCGATCTAAGAGCAGAGAAATCTCCCAAGAGACGATCTTGGCATCTCAAATTTTTAGAGATGGTACAAAGTTCAGGGGAAAAATTGCCACTAAATTCCAGCACAAAAATTATACGCAGAGAAAAATTGATATATTTCAAGAGAAGCTTATGTTCTCTTCGTTAACTGTAGCTCATGTTCACTTTAGATAAATGACTGCTTTTTTTCTTTGATCTAATTATCATTCCTGAAAGCAGTTTCCAAACCACAACCATTTTATGGGCCTGCTGCTGTTTCTAGGGAATTACATGAGTTTTGCTTCAGTGGTAGCAGGATCAGAGCTGATCAGGTAGTTCTGGGAAAGAGAGAGAAAATAATTCACCATTACACCCAGCACAGGGTTAAAAGATTTTAATACTGTGCATGATAGAATGATTCATAGTGTAGCTTTTCCTTCCCACATTGTATGTGTGAAGTTAAATTGGCTCATTCTGGGCTCCTGGCATATCCTGACCTTGCCAGAAATCAAATTTCTGGATTTTTTTTTATTACAAACAACCTTTTTGATTGAATGTGATAGGCCAGCTATTCACCCCACAACTATCACACTCACTCACCCTGTCCTCACGAAACTAGTTTTTATAATATCAGACTTAAAAGCTCTGTTGCTTTGGCAAGTTTCTCTAGGATAAAGTCATCCATGCAATGAAAGGGAAAATGCCTTTCACATTACTTAGTCTTTTTTCTATAAAGCAGAAAAATGCTGTTGTTTTCAGATGCATTTGGGCAGGAGCGATCACTATGCTATTTCCCTGAAATCTGAACTTTTTCCACTTGGATCCAGTTAGTTAACTCCCTGAGAATTGCACACAAATGGTATTATGTTTACTTCTAAGCAAAAGAATGGGGTGAGGGTAGACAGTCAGACCACATCTATCTAGATTGTAGAATGTATTCAGAGAAAATCTATAGAACACAGCTTATGGTGTCAGCTGTCAGTCTGTGGAGCATCTGTCAGATGAGTACTTGCTTCATTGCAGTTGAATGTGAGTAATGCTTTCACAATATGGCAGTATGGTGCTATAGATTACAGTTGTAATGGAGCACGTCCTGAACAGCTGAGCCTGCTCTCTCTTGCTCGTTCAACAGCTAGAGTTGCTTTACTATAAGAGCTGGAGGGATTATGTACTCCAAACAGCTGTCTATAGTGCCATTGATTTATTTGGGCTAAATGAGAACTTGCTTTCTTTAGCTAAATCAAACTTTATCAGACAGCTTTACTGTTGGCAGTTAAAATCAAATGTGTTTGTTGAACAGTAAACACCTTGTTACTGTTAGGAAGGATTATATAAACAAAAGACACACAATGAAGTCCTATGCCAACTGACTTACTGTCAAAATAATATACTGCTGTTAGCAGAATTGTGTTCACTGGAGGGAAATTATGGGCCTAATAACACATCTGAAATGACAAAGGAACCCTTTTTCAACAAAGAACCTTTAAAAAGTTTAATACCTTTTGCCTTGTACAAAGGACTTAATACGCTGTATCCTACTACAAGAAGGCTATGCAATTTACCTAATTTCTTCTAACACAGGAGGCTTCAAAGCTTTAATTTCTTTACCTAATACCCAGGCATTAAGCAGATTTAGCACATTCCGCCACCTCTGAGGTATGTAAAAGCAGTTTTTGTCCAATAAAAGCCATTGTTTACAGAGAGGATACACTGTACTTATTGCAGGTTATTTAGACTGTAGGTTGTTGTGTGTTCTACCCAATTGTAGAACATTCATGAGCAAAGAAATGTTCATTGTAAACAATATCAGGGCTCAACATGAGACAAATCTGCTCCCTTTCTTGCCTCAGAAAACTGAAAGTTAAGGCAGACAGTCTATCCTATAGTCATAGCAGAAGTATCAGGGCCTGATCCAAACTCCATTAGAGTCAATGGAAAGGATCACATTGACTTCAGTGGATTTTGGGCCAGTTCCTGAAAGAGTGAGAATGTGAGTATCCCAGCTTTGTACCACAAACAGTGCCTCCAATTCAGGAAGCATTTAAGCTGATTCAGGATATCACAGGGCCACCGTTACTACATTCTTTCATTTTATGTATGTATTTAGGGCTCGATCCACAAAAAGATTTAGGTGCCTAAGTCCAAAATGTAGACCCCAACCCTCCCCCTGCCCAAGTTTCCACATGTAAAGTCTCCTAGATGTCTACATTTCTGCTGGTGGGAAAGCACAAAGCCATCTGAACCCTGATACCTGGTGCCTAATTCCCTGGCAGGATCTTCATATTCAGGGTCGGCTTTAGGCACTGTGGGGTTCAATTCGAAAGAGCTGCTGCCGAAGACAGCAGCGAGACTTCGGTGGCAGCTCAATTGGCTGCTGGTGGCTTCGGCGGCACGTTGGTGGAGGGTCCTTAGGGATGTTGTGGGGCCCTCTTAGGGGCCCGGGGCCTGATTCGGGGGAATCGGGGGAATCGCCCTAAAGCCAGCCCTGTTCATATTAGGTGTTCCTCCACCTATCTCATCCGTGGGGTCTGATCCAGTAGGCATGTGGACAAGACACAGGAGGAGGAAGAGATGCCTCCCTTTTACCCTATAGCCCAGTGGTTAGAACAGAGACTAGAACTCAGGTCTTTCTATAGCCTGGGTGACTTCCCTAACCAGTGTGCTATAAAGCATGTCTCTTGCTTGTGCCCTTCTCTGGCCCAATAAATATTTAAGTATGTTAGTGGAACAGCTTCAACAGAAGAATTGAGGGAGCCCTGCCCCGCACCACTTCATAGTCCTGTGGTTAGGGCCCTCTCCACTGTGACATGGTTCAAGTTCCTGCTCTGAATCAGGAACTCCCACATCCTGGCTATGTGCTCTAGCCACTGGAATACATGGTAAAAGCGGGGCCTTACATTCCTTCTCAGTTTCTTTCTTTTTTTTTTTTTTTTTTTTTTTTTCAAAGCAGGGCTGATCTGGCTTAACTGCATAATTCCAGGAGACCTTTCATGGCTGTGAATCCCAAGCAGGTGGAGGCACCTCCTGTTAGGTGCCTGACTCCTAAGAGCATTTATGCCACACCCCTCGCCTCAGCCTTTCCTACTAGCTAGTTTAGGCAGCTCCCTGCTCATCATGCTGGCTTTTATGAGTCCCATTCGTAGACACCCAATTCTTCCCATGCATCAGATAGGGACCTGGGCGCCTAACTCAGGGTTGTAAATTCCACTAGGTGGGAGGGTGCCTAAAAGTTAGGCCTTGCAATGCAGCGCCTCAGTCTTCTTTGTAGATCTGGCCCCTAGAGTTTTACAAGCTCAAAGCATTTCATATTATTTTACTACAAAATACATAATTTACAATATTGATCCTTTAATCACTTACTTGGGAGGTTCAATCCATATAATATCAAAATCCACTTGACAACCCTGGCAGGAGCTTCCCTCACAAAACCCAATGGCTCTTTCAATCCTAGCTTCATCAAACTTCCTCTATGAGATGGGTGTTGCAACATCTGGAAGGTCAACAAATTTGGGCAGTGCTGGACCAAAGGGAGTAAATGAGTTCTGGAGTAAAGGACCCTTCAAGGAAAACTTTGATGAAAGGTTAAAAGATGCACAGAGTCTTGAGAAAATGTCCTGGGATTTGTATAACTATACATTTTGGAGGGTCAGTGACATGCATCTTTAAGCATTTTCCAAAGCATATTCATTACTGCACATGTGTTTTGTACTTTGGTACATGCAAGTCTGTTACATTTCCTGATGGAGCACATTTGGCAGCTTTAAAATATGAATTTTTAACCACATCTTATAGATCCTTCTGACTTAGGACCAACTCCTGTTAAAATCAATGTGAATCCTTTCACTGACTGCTCAGTAAGCGATGCATCAGGCCCTTACTGTGCTAGTTGCTTGCAATGCTTTCACCTAGCAATGCTTCTGCTCTCTTGCTTTTTTCTCTCTAAGAGTCTGAGTTAGTATTTTTCTATGGATGTACATACCACTCTTGTCATATATGCACTCTTCAAGTTGCCTGCGGGCTGCATGCATGGCATGTTGTTAATCTTTTTGAACATCAGAAATAAATGGCCATGTAGTAGCCTATGATGTTGTCAGTCATGCATTAAAATTTGCATTTTGAGTATATGAATATAAAGAATCCATTTGTGTCTGTGTAGGGCATGACTAGAAAGATTTCCTGTGGCATTTACATTATGCCTTGGGCCCTTTGAGAGGGAAGCCAGTGCACCTGTGACTGTCCAGCTGAACCCCAATTAGGCTTAAGAGAAGGCACCTGGGCTGTAGAGGGAGCCAGGGCCGATACAAGGATATTTTGCACCCCAGGCAAAACTTCCACCTTGCGCCCCTCCTCTCCTGCCCCTCCCCCCGGAGCATCGCTTATTATAAACTTTCAAAAATGAATACTGCATAATGTGGCATTGTTCATTAGAATTAATACACGTTCGGCTTGAAAATTTATTAATTTCATGATTTAGTCTACATATTTAATGAATATAAATGGCCTTGGGTCTCCTGCATGTGGCTAGAGTCCCTCCTGCCCCCCGCTCCCCAATGGATCTGGAAAGGGCTGTTTTGGGGATCAGAGCACAGAGCTGGGGGTCGGGATCTGGCTTCTATTCTCCACCCTGGCACCAACTCACTGGATGACTTCAGGCAAGTTACTTCCCCGTTCTGGGCTTCAGCTCCCCCCAGCACTAAGGTGTGAAATGGTTTCTTGCTCCTGGGCTGGAAAGTGGAATGCAGGCGGGAGGGGGTGTCTGAAAGCCTGACTTCCCCACTGGTGTGAGGTGAGGACAGAGTTCCAGCCTCCATGATGACTGTCCTGGTTGCTTTACTCTGCCCCACGCCAATCGCTGCTGAAGCCCCTTCCTCAGAGAGCTCTGGCCCAAGGCAGAGGCATCAGTGTCATTCTGGGCCTGATTTTCAGAGATGCTGAACACCTGCGGTTCCTCCGATGTCTGTGGGAACTCCAGGGTTCTCAGTACTTCTGAAACTCAGGGCAATTTATTTTGAATGCTTGGCCAGGACTGAGCCTGCAAAGGCAGGCACCTATGCACCCCTCAATCCACAGCAGATCTCCCATCAATAACAATACAAGCAATCAGGAGAATGATGAGGGGCAGTTGGCCCAATGCTGGGAGTGGGGAGGATATGGCCCTAATGTGGTCACTAAACTACTACCTAGTAAAGTTACTGGTGCATCTGCTGTCATTCAGTGGGAGAACAAAAATCTCTTGGGCGCTGCAGCCTGCCCAGGGTTCAGCTGCACTTAACCTGAGTTGCTCGCACACTTGCCGTGGTTGTGCACCACGCAACTGGTCACCCATGTTACATGAAACTCTGGCTCTGACAGTGTGGTAATTAGACTTAACAGTTACTGCCGCATTTCCTAGAACCATTGTCCCAGGCTGGCTGCAGATGCAGGCAGACAGAACTGTGTCGGCTAGACGCCCATCACCTTTGGAAGATTTTCCTTGTAGTCATAAGGGCTCAAGATAGCTGTGTTTCTTCACTGAAAACTTGCAGTGTGCTGCCCCTGAATCCCAGATTAATACCTTGATCTGCAGAGCTCAGGGCTTGAAGGCCTCTGGTCTAATGATCTGAGCCAGTGCAGAACTAGGAGCCTCGATCTCCTGTGTTCAAAGCCTGACTCCGACAATGACTCCCCGGGTGACCTTGGGCAAGTCACGTCCCTGTTCTCTGCCTTGAGCATGTGTAGGACTCCCAGGCAAAGAGGCCTGGTGGAACCCGGTGGGAAGCTGTTTTGTGAGAGACCTGACTTGAGGGGGCTGTATGAGTCAGGAGACTGGTCACTCTCAGGTGGGTGACCTGGAGAGTGGGGCCCTGGATGGGGCAAAAGTAACTGAGAACACAGTGCAGTTATTGACCCTCAAGAGTCAATAACTTGGAAGTGATGTCCCCGGAAAAGGGAATGGAAAAAGCGCTGTACTGTCATATGTTTACTGAGGGAATTTGGAGATTGTTTTTTACTACAGGGTTTTGGGAAATTATTGCACTGTTGTATATGAACATATTAAGCCCAAAGTGGGGCTTTGTATCAGACACTGAGAGACTGTGCTCCTTTCATGGCTGGAAGAAAGTTGAAATATAGGCAGATGTACATGTTGTGCTGAGGCCTGCTTCCAGAGGGCACCCCAGCCAGGGCTGGCCCCCCATCTCCATCTTGTTCTGAGCAAATGCTGAGGAAAAGATTCCTGGATACTTAGATGTGCTGCTACAGCAGATTTCAGGGTACAACCTGTGTCATAGAGAACTGGAAAATGTTATCATCCTGCTGTGTTAAGCGGAGAACAGCTAGGGGAAATATTAGGTGTTCTCTGGCATGCTGTGTGGAGTGACTCACAACAGTGAGTGCCAGCCTCAGGGCAGACTGTCAAGAAGCAGGGCAGAGACCACAAGCTGGTTATGTTCTGTAATTAGATTTCACCAATTGAGTAACAAGTGTGACCTCCTAAAGCACTGCAACAGTCTTACCATGGAGTCACAGACAGTTCCCTGGTGCATTCCAGTCTATCTTGCCACCCAGACCAACTGGACTTAGGTCTGGTCTATACTACCCGCCTGAATCGGCGGGTAGAAATCGACCTCTCGGGGATCGATTTATAGCGTCCCGTTGGGACGCGACAATCGATCCCCGAATCGGCGCTCTAACTCCACCAGCGGAGGTGGTAGTAAGCGCCGCAGACAAAAAGCGGCAGAAGTCGATTTTGCCGCCGTCCTCACAACGGAGTAAGTCGGCTGCAATACGTCGAATTCAGCTACGCTATTCACGTAGCTGAATTTGCGTATCTTAAATCGACTCCCCGCTGTAGATGTACCCTTAGTGATAGTTGATTGCTATACACTAAAGATCACAAAGTACTCAGGTTGCTCCCAGTCCCAAGACACCAGTCACTTACCCCAGGTCAATTTGTTACCTTAGATCTCTCACCAAAGACAATTCTTTTAGCCAATCCTGTAGCAAACAAACTAAAGATTGTATTAACTAAGAAAAGAAATTAGTTATTGCAGAGTTAAAGCAAGCAAACTTATATACTCAAGTTACAGTCTATGGTTTTAAGAGGTGTAATAATGTGTCAGCTTTGAATGTTTTTAGGGATAATCCAGGCTGACCCTGGGGATCTCTGCTTCTGTTCTGTAGCTCTGGCCCTGTGAGAGTCCAAAGAGCAAAGAGATGACAAATTTTCTTGTCAGCTATTTTTATTTCTTTCTTCAAGAATTCAAGCTGATGGGATGAGCCCTTCTGCATGCAGCTTCTTCAAGGGCATGGAGAAGCAATTAAGAAAGTCTTTGTATTGTGATGTCCCACAATGGCTCATTTAGTTTGATAGCCTTCTTGATGAGCAAGACCTCCTGACAGGTCTACAGTTTCAGAGCAAACATTTTTTAGACTTTTAAAGCAAAAACTTAAATATTAGCTTACAGCCTGTGACAAAGATATTATATGTTAGATTAATGCATACACCAACTTACTAAAATTGTATACAAAAGCCTACACACTAAACACATTGTTATAAGTTCAATATCCATCTTAACCATACTAACACACAGGAGAAACAGACTGACAAATTCATTGCTGGAAACCAGTGCTGAGGCCCACTGCCTTGGCAAGAGCTTGCATCTGGTTTGTTAGTATCACATTCTCCACCTCTTTTTCCTCATATGAGAATTTGCTATGGGTTTATTTCTGAAGCATCTATGGCATGTAATTCACAATGGTACAAAAGATCTTGAATTTGCCACACCATTGTCCTAATTAATAAGGGTCAAAACCATTGCAAGTTCTCTATATTAACCTTAAACACAAATTTGGTTAATCAGGAAAGATGTAGTCTGGCTTTAATTACTTTCAGAAGGCAACTAAAAAGCACAATGGTGTATGGGCCTCTCTACAGTGTGTGTGACATTTCAGTGATTGGTGTTTCTTAGACTTGGGCATTCAATGGCTTTAATGCTCAAACTAAAAAAAAATTCCATGAAATGCAGAACATAAATTTGGCAGCATGTTATATAGCTGACTCGCTTGTATTAAATAGTGTTCTGTGATGTGTGGTAGCAGAATGGACCTGATCAAAAGGAAGATGAGTAGCTCAATGCAGTCCTCACATGTTCCAATGGGTTTAATGTGACAGTATATTCTGCTTTTAAAAACAAATACATATTTACCGTGATTCATCTGGCACACATACTTCAGTGTACTGTGTCATTTTAAATTGTGCGGTGTCGTCATCTAAGAGTTGCAAGATGATTTCAAGTTAAAATTCACTGCACACATGAGCTTGAAAAAATCCTGATCTGCATTCAGCTTTAATGCACTTTAGTATAAAACTCACATATTATCAACATGCCAGGTGCAGCTGCATAGTTAAAGACCGTTTGAGTTTTTCACTTAAAGTAGGGATTCAGCCTCTGTTATATATGAATAATATTGGGTAAATATAAACTTTGGTAAATAGAGAAATGTTACAGTTTTGGTTTGAATGGTCCTCTTGTATCTGTCTTATCTAGTGGAAGCACAGAGTAAGTGTCAAAATGAAAACAGCAGTACAAGCTATTGTACATAAGATGCTTCATCTTTCACTGGTTAATGAGCAGATTAAGAAGACAGTAATGAAATACTCTTGTATGAATGATCAGACTTAATCACAGTGGTCTAGATGCCGGGCAGTTTATTTCTTCCAAAGAGCACCTACTCAGGCCCAATGACTTCAATGGGACTACTTGTGTGAGTAAGTATTTGTCTCTGTGTGGTAGGGCTGCACAATCTAGCCCCGTCAAAGCAATGAACATATCCTCTGTGATCCTACATTCTAACACAGCTAACATGAGTCAGCTCATCTTTATATCAAAAGAGTAAAAGCCAGTGAGCCTATTGACTCGCCATGTGACTTTAAGGGAGGGACTTTGATCTTCTTGTACACCACCTGAAAAAAGTAGAGTCTCCGCTATAAACCAGAAGCAGCATTTGAGCTTTCATCATAGGTCATTAAATAAATAATTACTACCCACTATCCTGCATCCTCATTCCCTTAGGAGGTGGGGGAATATCATCTGACCTAAATGCCAATCTATTTAGATAGTCATTTGATTGGTAGTTTCCATACGACAGCACTTGGGGAAAAAAGGTGCTGTACTGCATACAATTAAAGGTCTCCAGGGGAAAGCTAAAGCAAGCAAAACATTTAAAACACAGGGATCTTCAGTAAAACACACAATATGTTGTACATTAAATGTTTTCTCTTTGACATACAGGATAATGAAGTTACATTAAAGGCAAAGTATATACTTTGTATTTTTAACCCCACCCCCACCCACCCTTTAAATAGCTACCAGCCAGAATTCAGTGTTGCCTGTTTTTCCATAACAAAGTTTAGGTCTGACCCTCATCTAGTTAAAGTCAACGGGAGTTTGACCAATGATTTCAGAGAGGGCAGCATTGGACCCTTCAGGTTCTACGTAGAGAAATGACTGCTGAAACCTGTATAAATGATAAATGGAACAAAACAAAAACCTCATCTTCAAGCCCCTTCAGATTTGGAGGAGATGGGGAGAAGGATTTGCAGGGTTCTGGTTCCAAATTGGATCCAATATCAGAAGTGGCCTATTTTTATGGTTCTAGGTCAGAAGAGGTGTAGCTCTCGCTTGAACAGCTGTTCTACTGGATTTTCCATGAGGCAAGATGGTGGAAATCTCATGAAATGAGATGGCCTTGTGAGATTACCAGTATTGTGGGATGAAATTGAGAGTATATCATTGTGATGGGAACATCTCTCATGATTACTGCAACATCAAAGCCTACCCCTGATTTATCTGCAGACGTCAACCCTAAACCCTCACTTAAACCTTCTCTAGTCTGAATTTGACTTATATCTAACCTGAACCGAAATTGTCATATTAGACTAGATTCTGTAGTCTACTTGCGGCCTCATGCTCCTCAGCAGTGGAAAAGGCTGTAAAATGGATGTAACCGTTTCTGCAAGATTTCCCTAGTGTGGGTGAATCTCCAAATGGCCATCACCTGCTGGATCAAAGGACACTGCCAGGGGAGATGGTTGTGGACAGAATGGGGTGTGATCATCTGTTGTTGGAATGTCTCTTTGGGAAGTGGGCAGTTGGGTGCAATTTAGAGCAGTGCTAAGAGTGCACTAAATTCTTCCTGGAGATTACTTAGCATCAGGATTGGAGGATTGTACAGACAGCATAAAGCCTCTCTCTTCCAAAACAGTGCTCGGCCAGGCCCAACAAACAAGATCATTCTCTCTCCCGCTCTCTCGTCTGTCTTTCTCCAGCAAAGTTGCAATATTTGTGATATTATTTGAAATGATTGTGGTGATTATTTTACTTTGTGCTACTGTTGGCAATACTAGTAGGAAGAAATGAAAGTGAATGACCTGTTTCTGTGGATTTTAAAATTGGAATAGCAACAACTGAATGAATGAATACATTAACTAAATTGTAGCAGTTGAGATTTTAGAATATGAGGATTTCAACATATTTTTCTAGTCTTGTGAATACACTAACCGACAGCCTCTTCCCGCTGTGTCCTTAAATATTCATCAAGAAGAACAATCTTCACTAAAAAGGGGGGAACAACTGGGGACCAGGTAAGTTAAACATGCTGAGATAAAGGTAGTCACATCTCATTTCTAGACATCAGCTTATGAATGTTACTTCCTAACCCTTAAGGCAATAAGTAGCATCGGACAGTTCTCCAGATAATTTGTGGAGGAGGGATTCACCTTCTCTGAAATATCAGACATTGGTCACTTCCATGAGTAGGATACAGGGCTGTGATGGACCATTCGTCCAATCAGTCATGGCCAGTTCTATACTTCTGTCCTATTCATTACTTCTAGCCATCAACTATATTAATTTCATCTTCAAAGTCTTATCTTTTTCTCACAGTTCTATCTACAGACACGTACTCTTACTCCAAAGTCACTTCAAGATTTTTCCTAAGCGAACTTTATTTATTTCGAGACACTGGAATGTGTGCTCTGCTTTTTTAGATTGACAGATATTTCATCAAAATGGTTAAAAATGGAAAGTTTAAGACCATGGAAGACAAATGACAAATCCTTTTAGACTTTTGAAATACTGAGCTCATCTCTCACCATTTTTTCCCTTCATTTAGGAAGGTATTTACCTCCGTATCTCTGGAACTAGAGCTGGTCAAAATAATCATTGCAAACAGCTTATTCAATGAGTCTTTTCAGCTTTATAAACTATTTCTGCTTCATCCTGAAATGAATATAGTTTCTTGATTAAACAAACTTCTGCTAGAGACCCAAACATGCCCAAATTGAAATATGATTCAGAATTTTTTGAGAGATTTGTGAAAACTTCCCAACAACATTTGTCTAGCTGTTGGCACTGAATAATTGAGGCACATGTCATCAGAGGCCACTTTTGAGAACTTGGACTTTACTTCTTTTTGCCTTGATTTCTTCATCTGTTAAATGATAGCAACCTTTTTGAAAGCACTTGCAATTGATGGATGAAAAATACTGTGTAAGTGCTTATTTTGTTATGGTCTCCTGTTATTCTCGTCGTCCTTGAAGTAAAATAATTTCTATTCTCTGCTGTCACAAATTGCTATGTTTTTTACCCCATTGTTACATTTCTAGAGAAGCGCACTATTTGTGGTATTTAGTTCAATTCATTATAGGAGACCTCATGTTTTAAGTCACTGGGACAGTGAAATCCTTATAAATGAATACCCTGGGGAACAGGAATACATCTGCAAAAGGCACCAAAGAGTAAAATACTCTTACATGAGTAAACCATTCAGTTAATAAATTGTTCCCTAGAAAATGCTATATTGCTAGTACTAGCCATATAGAAACCTTCTTCAACATTCAATTTAAGAGTATTCTCAACATGTACTTTACAAATAAAATGTATTCAGCCCTAATGAAACTTCCATAGAGCATGCCAGGGGTCCAGTAATTTAGTATGTCTATATTTCTCAGACAGATCTTTTTTAAATGTAACATCAGTTTACACTCATACTCATGTCACAGGCCAAATTCATTCCCCATTTAATTCCACTGAAGTCAATGAAATTATTCCAGAGATAAATCTGACCTTGCTTATTTAGCAGAGGGCTGTCTTCTGCACAACTACTTACGCCTGTGGCATCCTTCAGTTGCATGTTTTGAATAGGTTTTTTTTTTTTTAAACCAAAATGTCAAATAACAAAACTCGTGGTTTCACATTGAAGTGCAGTGGAATATTGCATGGAATGTTCTCTCACTTCGACAGTGCTGCTTGATTTGTTCCTTGGAAAACATTTCAATCCAAAGACAAGCCTTGGCCAATTTCAGCAGCTTAGTTTGAAATGTATTTGAAAATGTGGCCAGCTGGCCTTATAAGGAATCCCCTTCCGAAATCCTTTGAAGTTTTAAGAGTGTGGGAGATGCATACTTGATTACAAAATCTCTTTAAATTCCCCTGCGCAGCTACAAAAAACAATTACCTATGTACTATACACTGCTGCAAATAATTTATACAAGATCTATGTGCATTTTATTATCTGTTTGGCCTTCCCTGATGACTACAGTGTTGGATATTGAATCTTAACTAAGCCCAAAGAGAGTGCCGATATCCCAGAGCCCTGTTGGGGGAAGCCATTATTAGAAACTGCTGAGCTACAGTATTTCACAACCTATAAAATACACCTAAAAATAGACCACATGGAAAGAGCTTTTCCACAAATTTCAGAGGTGTGTGGTGGGTTTTTAAGAACAGGACTCATAAAGTGGCGTTGAGAGGGCATTACACTGAGGAAGTAAGCAGTAAATTTGTAGCCCTGCTTCTAACAGCTGGACTGGGAGGGGCTAGCCGTTGGAACAGAGAAGGAGGAACGTGGGGGTGGGGGCCTAAAAGGGAGCTTGTGATAATGCTACTAATTAAAATGCTGGATTGTAACTGGTGAAGAAACCAGTGCTGAAGTTTTCTGAGAGAAATGTGATTCCAAGAAGTGCAAGAGGCCATGGGTGAATGAGTGAAAATTCTTTCATAAGCAGGAAGTGAGAGAGAGAGAGAACTATAAGGGAAATATTCTGTTTGTTTTGGCCATCGTTCTAAAAACCTGAAGTAAAAGCAAAGAGAAATGAAAGAAAGAATCGTGATAAATGATGTGTGAAAAGCATCTAGAATTCTTGGACTTTATAAAGCCTAATTATGAATGCAAGTAATTTATTCATGTGTTGTCCAGAATTACGGTAACCAGTATTTTTCACTATTAGGAATGGAAAACTTGTACTGTCTTTCAAACATACGGTAGTTAGCTGATTAATTGAGTGGTTTGTTCAGTAGTATGACCAGCTGTTATGAATGTTTTGGCAATTTTTTTGGCATTAAAAATAAACAGATCTCTCTTGTTTTTTTGGCCTGACTGAATATGAAAAAGCACAGCCAATAAAGCAAGCTCTTGTTTGATATCCTGAATTTTGCTTTGAATCCGCTATGCGTAATAACCCTATATGTGTTGCTGTGTTTCTAAGCAACTTACTCCAACATGGAAAAAATGAGCAGTTAATTTGGTATGTTTAAAAGTTCTTCTGATATTTTGTTTTTCTGGTTCCCCTTTCTGCTTGTAGCAAGAATTTAAGAGACACTTATCAGAGACCCATGGGGTCTAGTTTGCTCCAAATGATTTAGAAGGTTCTTTGAAATCTTCTCCTTCTGGGCTAGTATCAAGGAAGCGACTGCATGGAGCTGGACATGGGTTAGTGATTATGGGCTTGATCCAAAGGCCCCCTTCAAGTCAATGGAAAGCTTCCCAGAGACTTCAGTGAGCTTTGGATAAAATGTTTGAAAGCTATGTGTGGTATCAACTTACCTATTGCAGTTTATGGTTGAATGAATGTGAGAACATTCTAATATAGACATGTGGAGGGAAAAAACGATACTCTTTAAGAATATTGAATTTTATAAAAGTTTGAAAAATAGCTGTGATCATGAATAACAATTTCTGCGCTTGTCTGTCAAAATTTGCTCCCATTGGAGGAGTACTGTATGCTGCTGTTGGTTTGGATTTGGGGAATTTCAACTGCTGGCATTTGATATTCAGTTCTTTGGTAATTTTGAGCTGACACTGTTCTGTACTGAGCCTAAGAATGTCATTAGTGTAGTTTACATTGTTAGCTGTCACTGCATATGTTTGGGGGCCGATCTAAGACTTTGTCTGACATTATGACACTTGTAAGAAGCACAATCAAAAATCACATAGATGAAATCCATATGGGTTTGTTCACAGGCTGAAATAAAGTCATGCTTATGGCTTCTACTGCAACCCAGGGATATTTTTAGGGAGTGGTTCTTTGCTTAATAAAAGCAGAGCACTCTGATGCTGGAAATATGGATATTATTAAGTACCTGCTCTGTGAGAAACTTAAATACTGTTTTATTCCCAACTCATTTGGTTAGTTTATATGCACAAGAGTCAGATCTAAGCCTGACATAAGGAATGATCTCTGTAGCCTGGCACGGGTCCAGCTTCTCTTGAACTCTGTTTTAGACATTATTGGGTTTTGTCTTCGTTGTGGCTCTTTCCAACACTGAGCTGAATATTTGGCATAATGTGTGGTACGGGTTATTACGATACACAGAAGTGAGGTCATTCACATGATTTCTGCAGCGTAGGCAAGTTTGCCTGGCTGCTAGACTGGTTAAAGCAGAAAGCTTCCTGCTGTGCTAAGATGCTGATTACTAAGGGTCAGGATTGCACTCACCATGACATCATAAAACACAACTGGGATCTGATTTATTTAAGAACTGTCATGGCACTACTTCTGTCAGGAGAAAAAGAAATAGAAGAGAGAAGGTTATGGGGGAGCAAAGAACTCTTAAGGCTTTTATGTTAAAGAAGAAAACATTTGTCAATTATGTGAGAAATGTTTTGCTAGTTTTTACGTATGAGATGAAGAATAGGGTTGTTCTTTCACTCTTCAGTGTCACTTTCCAAAATGATGAAAAAACAGTTATGAGAAGTGGGACTTACTATGAAGTCCTATGTGAAGCAAGATATTGAAACAAATCTCTGGCTATCCGGGGCTTCACAGCCATTGGTAAGCTGCAAACAATGGCATTCAGGCATTTATGGGGATGACTGGGATAAAACCTTCTGCTCCGAAAGCACAGGTATTTGCCATTTGAATAAAAGGGGAATCTCTATTAGCAGTTGGCAGCATAGTGTCTGTGACACACACTTCAGAAGTTTAGATTCTATCTGGTAGAGAGCAGTGATGTACACATACCTAGCTTTAAATGTTAGTGTACAAGTATTGCAAAAAAAATTGCTGTGTTTGAATTCCTGAATGAATTTGCTTTGACTTGGGTATACTTTTCACAAATAGTTTAATAAATTAGTTTATTGGCAAAAATGTTTATTGAAACAGGATTTTTTAAAGCAAATATTGCAGAAGGTAAGTGAAACTTCCAATTACAAAGTTGAAATAGATTTAATTGCTCCAGAAACCTGATTCTGAGGGTTACTTTCCCAGTCAGGGACTCGAAATATACCCTGTGATCTGTCTTCAATCAAAGCAAGTTCTCTTTTGCAAAGGGACTGTACTGCAGTTCAGGGTCAAGGCCAGTGTGTTTTCAGGAGGAATTTGAATGGGAATAAGGTTGAACACAGGAAAAGGGAGACTGTTCCTGGCATATAGGACACCATGAAATCTCCCCCATGAAGAGGAGAGTGGGAGACAAGAAAGGGAGATGTTTGATTTAAACCTGTTAGCTGAGTGAATGGGATGAGAGGGGAAATGTAGTTGAGAAGGAAGTTGTACAGAGCCATCAAAATAGAGACAAGATGCATGAGCTTCATCTGGCTGGTAGGAGTTAATCACTGGAGAGTTTCAAACTGGGAATTAACATTATCTGAGAGGTGAGGGAAGAAAACTGTCTTGCCTCTCACCTCACCTCTTTATCAGTAATATTGCTGCAAAGAGGCCAAAAAGAAGAGGTTGCTGAATGGGGTGAGAGATGTGCAGGGTGTGGATAAGGGTTTCATGGCACATATGGAGACATTTAGGAAGCATAGATGAGAGGTGGTATGTTCCCTGCGTTTAACTTTTAAGTTAAACAGATATAGCAGTATTGTCAGTTGGCCTCTGAGCCATGACATCTATGGCGGGTTTCTGAGGGCATTCCCAGTACTACACCTGGTGGGCATGAAGGAAAGGAGAGCCTTCAGTCTCCATGGAGACTTTGGAGGATATACTCAAAGGCAAAACTCCAAGCTGAACAGGCAAAGAAAATACATAGTTGTTTTTTTTAATGAATCAGCATCTCTTTAATCCACTGTCATGGCTATTAATGTAGCACAAAAGTGAAAGATTGACATGAAACCCTAAATAGAATCTATGGATGGCTCATCATACAGGTTCATGGGTCTTAGGGTTCCACTCCGCAATCCTTACTCATGTTGTGTAATACTTATTCCATTGAGTTTAGTAAACCTAATTCTGTGAATAAGTACCACAAAGCCTGAGCAGTAAGTGGCTAGTTTGAAAACTTTTGAAATGCTACATACTATTATAACTTTCTTATAAATGTAATCCATTTATCTTTCCTGCTAGCAAAAATTACAGTTTTAGTTCCTGTAGATCATCGCATCAGTCACATTCTACTGCATTAAGGAAATTAATATACCCTACGCTTAAAAAAAAGAAAAGAAATTCCCATTTGATTGAGTCTGGGGCTTGAGCAAGAGAATTTATTTATAAATGGATGATGTAAACCTCAGTGCTGATAGAGTCCATCTCAACTTCCCCAGCCCACCAGTTGTAAAAACATACTCTAGATATGACTAACATTTGACTTTAGGGCTATAGTCTTGACTTGATGCATTAGATTTTTAGCTGTAAAACTCCCTTTAGCACATTCACCCTTTGCAGCATGTTGAAAACATGTACTCCTTGGTTCTTAAACCAAAGAGTAGTCGCTATTTTGATTATATCCTAATGACATTATTTTGCACTTCTGGTACATCCTTGCTTTGACTGTCTCAAAGCACTTTTCAAACGCTAACTAGGACTCACTTACAGTGTTGTTACAATGGGTCTTTCATACTGCAGAACTGAAAATATAAAGTAAGAGTCCTGACCCCCTGTTGTGTAGTCTAATCACTATTTACACATCCCTTTATTTCCACCTAGGTCTTTTAACCACCTGTGCTGCAAATTACATTTGGATCATAGTAGTGGGAATTCAGACATTCAGAATTTTTATTATTTCTTCTTAATGAATGACTTTAAATGGAGATTAAGGGACAGCTCCAGCTCCCATTAAAATGAATGGGAGTTCTGTCATTCACTTCAGTGGGAGCAAGAGTTTTTAGTAGACTATTCAAAACCATAGTACTGAACAAGATCCTCCTGCCTTTCTGACATTCTCTTCCCTCCTTGTTTTCCCCCACCTCCCTCAATCCTGGGGTTGGCCCACAAAGCAAATACCAATAGCCCTGAGAGCTGGATATGGTCCTAGGTTTCTAGAGAAACAAAGAATACAGCACAAAACCACAGTTGGAATTACTGGAAGGAATAATTACTTGCCCCTTAGATATGGGGGCTACAAATTATCTAGGGAGGCTTTGACTATCTTCTGATCACTCAAAACATGTTCTTGCTGTATATTCTCTTAGGACTTGTTCCTTCAGTCCTTCCTTGTGGTGATGCCTAGAGACCCCATTCAGTATCAATGCACCATTTTGCTAGGTGCCATGCAAACAGATAGGAAGAAGACATGGTCGCTGTTCTGAAGAATTTACAATATGAGAACTGAACTGAGACGCCTTACTCTTATGAATAAGGCCTTGTCTAGACTAGTACAAAACATACTTCTAAACACAAATGATCACCTAGTGGTATTAACAATTTAAACATGTTAAACATGTTTTACAAGTGTTAAGTGTAAGCTGGTCTAGGTATTAAATCCTATCTACACTAAGTGCTAAGTGGTATTTAGAATCCTGTGAGATGACAGGCTTTTTAAAAAGCAGCAACACCTTTTTGCCTAGTCTAGACAAGACCTAACAGTTCAGGAATCAAGCTCTTAATAGCTAGGTCAAATATCACAATCAAAAGTAGTGATCTACTTTCCATCTTAAATGATCACTGGATCTAAAAGACAAACAGGTTCTGGAAAGATAGACCAGCCTAATGAGTTTATGCTAAGATACAGCAACAGAATTATCTGAGACTTAAAGAAAAAATAAGGGCTCTGTTTTGTACTGTTGGCCATTTCCCCCTTCTCAAATTCCTTCCTTTTAGACTTTCTCTTGGTAGTGGGTAGGGAACAATTTGGATCTGGTGTTAAGAACCATGGCATCATTTGTGTGTGCTACCATGTTCTCTTCAAATACTCACAATTCTTTGCATAAGAAAATGCCTCTTGCCTTTGGTTATTTTTTTCTTCTTCCTTATGTGCGTAGCTATGTGCCTTAGATTAATCTGTCTCATATTATGAATACTCCACTACTGGCACTAGGGTGACCAGATGTCCCGATTTTATAGGGACAGTCCCGATTTTTGGGTCTTTTTCTTATGTAGGCTCCTATTATTCCCCACCCCCTGTCCCGATTTTTCACACTTGCTGTCTGGTCACCCTAATTGGCACTGTAAATTCAAGCAATTATAATTGGTTGTAGTTGTGGCAGCAACTCTGACTGGTTCCATTGAAATGAATGTTTATATGCAACCTGGTACAAGAGGCCTTCTAAGTATAATTCTTAGCAGGGGTAATATATACACATCTGCATTTCAGAATGTTTTCAAGAGGAATTCTTGGGAGGACGGTGATGGAGAAGAGGTTAAAGAACTATGAAATACTCCTCAAAATAGAGTGAAGCCAGTTTTTGTGTGTGCTGATGATCTTTGCTTGGCTGTGATATTGTTATGCTGGAAGGTGCTAATGGCTGGCATCCAGCATGTCTTTATCTATTGAAGAATCATAGATCTGGGGTTTGTCTTCACTGCAACAGTTAGCCAAGTTAGTACAATCTAATACTCCAGCAGAGCTAGCCTAGCTGAATGAGATTGGCCACACTGTGAAATAACATTCAAACCAAATCCAATGATTGGCTTTGCAGTGTGACTGGATTAGTAGCTGATGAGTTGTTGTAACTCCAGCTGCTGCATCTCCACTGCCTTACTAGTTCCAATGTCAGCAGCATTTGAGCTTCAACACCCCTGCTCCCCTCCGAGGGGCCAACTGCCTCAAATTTTAAAGGACTACTTAACTGGAGCTAGAAATGTGTGGACAGGAGTTGGGTTAGGTCAAAACTTGAGTTATAGCTTGAGTGGTTAATGTAGTGAAGCCAAACCCCTGTTTTAAAGCTGATGGGTGTATTAACCACTTTTCATTCAAGCTAAGTGGAACAAACAGTTACATTCCCCTTAGTGTAGTTATAGCTGAAACAATAAGAACCACCACCCATGGCAATAAGCCTCATGGCAAGGCTGATCAGAAGCTAAGCTGTGTAGGCTGTGGGGTTTCCTTGCCAATGATTGAAAATGCAGGAGCCAGGGGTTTGGTTGGCTGCAGCTGTACGTGTCTGTGAGGCAGAAAGCAAGAGAAGCAGTGTTGAGTGTGGCCCTGGAAGGAAGCCAATAGACAGAGCTTCTTTTGGGCACGGTATTTGCTGGAAAGGCAGACTTGGATTTCTGGGCAAGGAATCTGCCTGCTGTTTGTGCCTACTGTGTTCAGGGAAACAGGACTTTGAGAACATTCTTTGTAAATGAAAAAGGACTGCACCAAAGAAATACCTCACCTATATCATCAGTTTCGCCTCCTAATGGAACCAACCTGGCATGGCTGCAAATATTGACTAGAAAACTTGGGCCCAAAAGGGACAACACTACTGTGACATACCAGGGTACAGTCCAGACCAGTGAGGGGCTGTGTCGTTCCCACTCTGCGACTTTGGGTGCCTTACAATGCCTTGATGAAGTGCTCCCACCTGAGCTACTCACAAACACACGTCCAGCATGGAAGCCACACCCTGAGTGTCTGTATGTAACTGCAGCCTGCCAGCCACACACAGGTTATACTCTGGTTCTCACCAGCCTTGGAGCCCAGCATACCCCCCAGTCTCAGATTTTCCCACAGAAATATATGTCTTGTACTGTCCAGCCCTCTCCTACACAGTACAAATATTTTAAGTCCCTTATTCCTATAAGGGAATAACATGTCATCTTATTATCTCAAATAGTTATTCAGACACTTCAATTTAAACCCACTGGTTTACATAAAACAGTAAAACCAGTTTATTAATTACAAAAAGGTTTTAAGTGAATACAAGTAATGAGGCATAAAAGTCAGAAATGGTTACAAGAGAAATAAAGATAAAACATGTACTAATGTTTAACTTAACAGTATGTATTAGATTCAAGCAAAGTTTCTCATCACATGTTCCACAAGATTGATCAAATTTTCGGGTCAGGACCTCTCCTTCAGAGTCCAATGACTGCATCCTTTGTGGTTGTCAGGGAGAGAGAGGGGTCCCTTGGGGTGTTTGTCCCTCCTTTTTCATAGCGTCAGTCCCCTCTTGAAAAACATTTCCAGCTGAGACCCTGGAGACAGACTTTGTGGAAGGATATTCCTTGCTGTTTTTTTCACCTGTTCAAACTTCCTTTGTCTTCCCTTCCTGCTTGATGACTGTTTACTGCTTAACTGCAAATTAAGCAGAGCACACAGTCCTTTGTTTAGAACAGACCTGTTTGCCAACGTCTGTTTGGGCAGGACTGTGGTGTTTGGAAAATATGTAAATAACACCATACAAGGGAATCTTAACTTCACATGCAGTGTTGCCACACATTTTACCGGGACAATAATGACCAGAAAATTTAGTTTTCAAATGATACCTTACAAGGCATACTTTGTACAAAGATTATTACAGTAGTGTGTAGGATGTGACTACAGAGATGTGTTCTGTCACAACTATGTACAACTGGTGTCTGACCTTTTTAATTTGTGCTGTGTACCTACAGTTCCCATTTCTTTCACTTAGAGGTGTGGGTGCTCCACACCTATACAAATCAGACCGTTTCATGGTTCTGAAGGATTGGGATCAGCTCTAAGAGGCTTAGGGGATGTCATTTAGAGAATGTGAAACAAATTAGTGCTCTGTCCTTGATTTCTGAAACATGGTAGGCCAGATTTTCTGGTACGTGGTCCCGCAGAGCAAAGGGGCCAGGTTCTGGCTCAAAATGGCCAGTGGTGGAGAAGAGCTCTGTAATGGCATAGAGATGGCAGAACTGGCTTCTGCTTCAGCCACCTCCTCTCCCACATTTTGAAGGGGCATGTCAGGGTAAGGAGAGCCAGGTAGAGGCATGGCAGAGATCTGCTCATAATGCGTAGGCATAAACTAGCACAGAGCCTAAATTCAATCCTTCAGAAGTAGGACTTGTCTGCAGGATTGGTTTGAACCTGACATGATGCTTTGCTACTGCATCTAGTAGCAGATATTAGGGACACCCTAATATCTGCTACTAGAGACATTATTATCTTTTAGGACTTCTGTGAGTACTTACCACACTGTCTATCTTTCTGTGTTACAGTTACACATAAGGGCCCCACTCAGGATCCCTTTTAATCTTCAATGGTTTTGCCTGTGGAACCTTTGTAGAGCTTCCACCCTTCACCTTCATGCAGCACAATCCTAACTCGAGGCAAAACTTGCATTTTTGCATCACTCTGGAATTGCTCAGACTTCAGGATTTGCCAACACCTTTCTGAGCAGCATGGAACAAGGAGTGTCTTCTACCCCTCTCCCATGGGCCCATAATGGAATGCTAGGCCCACATTTTTTATGGTGTAATAACTAGAAAGAGCACGCTCAGATAACTCAGGAAGGTCAATAGAGGCCCACTGAGCAAGCTTCTGCAGTCAGCCCCTTTGAAAGGGAACTACAGGATTTATTTCTGTGAGCCTTAGTTCATGGTATATTCAATGGTCTATATAATCTATCACATTTGTTTTCAAACTTTTTATATTGGTGACCCCTTTCACACAACAAGCCTCTGTGTGTGACCCCCTCTCCTTATAAATTAAAAATGGGAGGGGGATAATTGAATGGGGGGGTCAGGGCTGTCAACCCCATGTAGCTGATAGTTCTCAATCCCCACATAACCACCTTGTGACACCTGAGGGGTCACGACCACCAGTTTGAGAGCTCCTGTTCCAACACGTTCTATATATAGACCTGGGTCATGTGTATATATGTATAATATGTAGAGGAGAGAGGATAATGAGCTTGCATTTAAAATGTAACTTGGTCCTTTGATCAAGGATACACTTTACAGTCTGTATACATGAAGAATTTCTTTAACTACCACCGAGCTGGTGCAGATATTTAATCACATACAGCAACATTAGACATCAATTTAGTACAAGATGTGACGAATATTTACAAAGGGGAAGTATAGATATGATATAATATAATGATTTGAATTGCAATTTTTGTAGGGCACCCTGATTGTCCATCTTAGTGAGCACACCTAGCAGCTGACCATGCCAAGTGTGTGCAAATACCCTGCTGACCATGATAGGTACACACTTCAGACACTCTCTCTGGCCTGGACTAGACAGGAGATACTGGATCTCCTGGGCTGGTGGGGAGAAGAGTCTGTGCAAGCACAGCTACGGACCAGCCCTAGAAATATGGACATCTATGAGCAGATTGCACAGGGGATGCAGGAGAAGGGGTACAACAGGGATCAGCAGCAGAGCCACGTGAAAGTGAAGGACCTAGAGAAGGCCAGGGAAGCCAACAGTCGATCCAGTGCCAAGCCACAGACCT
Source organism: Malaclemys terrapin pileata (assembly GCF_027887155.1). NCBI lineage: Eukaryota > Metazoa > Chordata > Testudines > Emydidae > Malaclemys > Malaclemys terrapin. Next base: position 40,480,428 of record NC_071507.1, on the reverse strand, counting down.
GCTGCTCTTACAAAGAGATTTCATGCCATACTTGGTGGAGCCCCACAAACCAAAGTGGATATTTCTGAGGAGTCTGAGTCATAGGCCCCTGGCATGAACAACCAGGATGATGACGATGAGCAGAATGACATGTAACCAGAGGGTCCAGCTATGCTGCAAGCCAGAACCTGTTTGATACTCCACTGCAGTCCAATCAGTCCTGGCAGTCGAGCACAGGCAAGCCCAATACAGGGGAAGAAACCTTGGGTGAGTGTGTAAATGTATTTCCCATTACAATGATGTACAGATGGTGCCCCCAACTTAGCAGGACACAACTTTTGACTTCTTGTTAATTGACTCGTACTGGAAGAGGTAGCAATACAATGAAGAGGCATGGTTGTTATCTGCTTTTCATTCCCCTGTAGAGTTAGGTGGGGAGGGGCATGCATAGCAGTTTGTTTATGTACACAGGGATGTCCCTTGAATCCTCCTGAGAGATCTTGATGAAACATTCCTGTAGGTATTCTGCAATCCTCTGCTGAAGGTTTTTAAGGATGGCAGCCTTATTTCTTCCTCTGTGGTAGGACACTTTCCCATATCAGTCAGCAATAACTTTGGCAGGTACCATTGTAGTACACAGGTTAGTACAGGTCCAGGTGGCTTTGGAATGCTAGCAGCAGCTGTGTTCTCTGTGCCTTTGTTACCCTCAGGAATGAGAGATCTGCTGAAATCACCCCTGCCTGTGGAAAATGGTGCCAGTTTTCAGTGCCATTGCACTGTACCCATAGTTTCATGCAATTGAGCAATTCCCTCCTCATTTCCCTCACCCCTCCCAAGCCATTCTCACCATGGCTGGTGCTGAGAGTGGTACCGTGCACAAGCATTACAAAGCAGAAGTGTCAATAAGCATGTCTTGCTTAAAACTTTAGGGAAGCAAAGGATGGGAGTTCTAAATCTTAACTTTCATTTTCTGTTGTGACTATACTGACAAAGATGCCTTTCTTTCTTTCTTTCTTTCTTTCTTTCTTTCTTTCTTTCTTTCTTTCTTTCTTTCTTTCTTTCTTTCTTTCTTTCTTTCTTTCTTAAATCTGCAGCTGCTGCTGTTGCAGCCATGAGAGGTTCCCCAAGCCCTGCAAAATGCCTCAGCCAGATAAGGAGAAAGAAGAGGACTTGGGATGACACGTTCAGTGAGATCCTGCAAGTCAGTGGTGTCTGAACAGAGAGCCTGGAGGGTGAATATTGCAGTCTGTATGGAAAAGAAAAGAGTGGTCAGGAAAAGGAGAGGGAGATGTACCAGCACATAACGGGGCTTCTCTGAAAGCAAACGCAGATGCTGCAGACTTTGTGGACCTGGAGGTTCAACAATCCCAGGCCTACCATCCTTTGTAGTTCATGGAGAACTCCAGTACTGCACCTCAGCATTCCATGTAGCATCAGGGACTGCATCCCTACTCCACTCCACCCTGGGGAACATTATGGACAACCACAGCTTCACATACACTGACCTGTGAAAGCCACACTTGATGTATGTGTAGCTAAAATGGACATGAATGTTCCTTCCCCTTTAAGCTCTGTTCCATAAAATTATTAAGTTTTCAAAGTATTTGCTTTCAAAATGCATAAATTTAAGTGTTTTTTGTTACTCAGTAAAACTATTGTTTGGAAAAGAATTTCTTTATTAGTTCCCAATATAGGCTTCAGAATGCCTGTTGATAGTGAAAGCACCCACTTTACTTGTAATTGTACACTGACACAACTCACAGGACAAGTAACAAACACTGTGTAATAATCAGACATGTACAGCAAGCACCACAAAATTAATAGGTGCATTGTCAGTGTTATATTCATAGATGTACACCAAGCACCACATAATTCCTAACAGGCCCCAAAACAGCAGGGCCAAGTAGAGCATAGTGCACCACAACACATTCCTGGGCTCACTGTAAGTGCTCTTTCAAAGCCTCCCCGAGCCATAGAGCTCTGTTGAGTTCTTCTGATGGCCCTTGAGACTGGCTGTTCATAGTTAGCAGACAGCCACTCTGTCTCGGGGGCAACTTTTCCCCCTTTGCTTCACAGATATTATGCAGGACACAGCAGGCAGCTATAACCATTGGGATATTTTTCTCACTGAGTTCCAGTCTTCTGAGTAAACAATGCCAGAGTCCTTCCAATCTACCAAAAGCACATTCAACTGTCATTCTGAACCTACTGAGCCAGTAGTTGAATATTTTCTTGGTGCTGTTAAGGTGCGATGGAGGGCTTCATTAGCCAGGGGAGCAAAGGGTAGCCTGGGACCCCTAGGATCACCAGTGTGGCATTTCAACATTGCCAACTGGCAATCTGCCAGTCTGCAAAGAAAGTCCCACCTTGTAGCATTCTGCAAAGATCTGTGTTCTTGAAGATGTGAGTGTCATACATCTTCCCTGACCACTTAATACTGTTGGTGAAGTACCCTGGTGATCCACCAGAGGGTGCATAACCATAGAAAAATAGCCTTTTCTGTTGATGTATTCCGTGGCAAGGTGGTGTGGTGCCAAAATAGGGACACGCGTGCCATCTATTGCTCTACTGCAATTCAGGAACCCCACTGCTGCAAAACAATCCACTATGTCCTGCACATCGCCGAAAGTCACTGTCCTGTGTAGCAGGAGATGATTAATGGTCCTGAAGACTTGCATGACAATACCCCCACAGTGGATTTTTCAACTCCAAAATGATTTCCCACTGATCAGTAGGAATTCAGTGTTGCAGGTTTCCATAGTGTGATTCCTTACTTGCTTCTCCATTGTCAGTGCAGCTCTCATTCTGGTGTTCCTGTGCTGGAGGGATGAGGTGAGCTCGGCATCCCACCAGTCAGTGCTAATTTCTTGGGCCCAAAAACAGTGCTCCACTGTTTCCAGCTGCTCTGCAAGTACCACTAATGATCTTGAATTGGTTCTCACTATGTCCCACAGCAGTCTGCCGTCCAGGATATCTTCATATTCCTCTTGGCTCTTCTTACTGCTCTGCATATACTGGAGGATCATGTGTCCTGTGCTTGCAACTCTCATGACCAATAGTGCAGAGCAGGGCAGGCTCCATGCTTCTGTCAGAGATGGCAGACAGCAACAAGTCCCACGCATGTTTATGGGATTTTCAAAATGGACACAAATTAGAGATCGAGATGGTATGATGGGGTGGAGAAAGTAGCATGATGAGAACTTGACCCTGCAGTCCCAATCACCCCTGCATGACTCATTTCTGCCCCACCATGCATTGCCAAAACTTCCCAAAAGACAGTGCACTGGACTGGGGCAAGTTGCACACTGGGGTGAGTACCCACATGCACTGCACTGTGCATCGGAACAAGTACTCTGGTGAGTGTGTGCATCTTTGATGCAAGAACCAAGTATGTGTGCGTACAAGCAATATGCTGATTGCAATGGCTTTTATGCCAACATAACCTGTGTCAGCAAAAGTCTGTAGTGTAGACATACCCAAAGAAAGAACATTGGGCCAAAGTGGCCGTAAATAGGGGTCTCAGGGAATAGGGGTTTCCTTTGCCACATATGGCACTTACAGTACTATGTAGACTGGCCAAATGCATGAATCACTTACTGGAACTTATACACCAGGGCAAGGCCTTGTTCAGCTTGCAGAAGTCACCATGCTGCCCTAGTAGTGGGGCATGAGTGTAGGTGTTCAAAACAGCACGGGTGAATTCTGGTTCCAATGAATTCAATGGTGAAACTCCAACTGACTTTTGTGGAGCTGGGATTTCACTTGTGCCAGAATTGTACTGTTGAGGCCATGGTTCCCAGCTGAGGAACTGCTGTCGTGTTGGCATGCTGAGTGAAGGCGAGGTGTCACTGATCAATCTATTAAATTTTTTTTTTTTTAAGTTAATATAGCTTTTTGGACTGGTTTGAGTCAGGCTGAATAGAGCATGGGGCCAGGAGGAGAGTGGTCAGGCAAACATCTCAAATTGCTAATCCTTTGGCCTTTAGTCTGGCTAACACACATTTCATTGATCAGATTGATTTTGCCTGGTCTCCATAAAGCAGATGGATGCAGAAACATGGTCCTGCTGCCAGTAAAAAGAAAATCACATTTTAAATAAACAATGATGTCAAAATAGTTAAAGTTACTTTATTCCATGTTAATCTCAATTGGAGTTTTACACACAAGTTAAAATATTTTCCAATATTTGCTCTCTGATATGGTGTTTTGGGCTTAAATGTGTAATTTACTATAGCATGAATCAGATTGCCTTAGAAACAACTGCCCATTGTTGTCAACTGGAGTATTTATATCTGGAGTGGATGCTAGTAAACTCTCTTAAAGGAAATAAGTCGTATCATGCACCATTACAATAACCATCTGATCAGCCCCAAATTTAAAACTTGGGTTGTGTTTTAGACCTGAGTGCTATCTAGCCCGTAATATTAAAGCATTAAATCTAAAAAAGATGAGTCCTGGACATCTACAAACTAGTGAACTCACTTAATAGATGGTGATTTGAGCTTGTTGTGACCCTTGGTTGCCTGAAATCAGAAGCTCAGAAATACAAGAGGACTTTTTGAATCTTGATCAATGGTGTGTGCAAACCCTGTTTATTTAAATAACAGTAGATAGTTTAATGTTCATCACTCAAAGTGAACTTTTTATAACTTTTTCCTGTAGGTTCATGCTTACTTTCTGACCTAACTGCTCAAATAAACTACAAGGTTTGTTGCTCTTTACATACCAGCAGTTTAAGTTCTAAAGCCACTCTTACTGACCTGATCTCAGATAAATACCCTCCTGGGAAGTTTTAAGTTATTTGCTGACACACAGTTGGATTAGGAAGGGTACAATTTGTGAAAAAGCAGACATCTTCCTGTCCATGAAAAATCTTTGACCCTTGGTCTTTGCCCTTGAAAAAAAGGTTGAGTATGCATTTTTGTAAGATGTGTGAAAGTGACCTGTCAGTTTTCTTTTGAGAGACAAAGAACTTTAACTGGACTATGGAAGTCGAGGGAAAGACTTCCATTGGATTCAGTAGGGGCACAGAAAGTAATGCTGTTGTCTAGGGGCTCAGGCAAAAAGTAGCTTCTCTCTAGGGTTTGAATATGTACTGTAATGTTCTCAGCAGCCAACTTGGAAAATGTTGATAGTATGGCGGATCTCCTAATTATAAATGTGGGACTATAATTTTGATTCAGCTGTATATCATGATGATCAAGCAATAAAACTACATTGATAGTTGGCTTTTAGAACTGAGAAAATTACATCTTTATGAACTTCAATATGAACGTGGGGGAGGGGAAATATTGAAAGAAAAACTAAATAAATCATTCCCTAATCAGGAAGGGATTACTAACAGAGGCAACAGAACATAGCTTTGTAATAGAATGCATTTGTTTTTTAACGTCTCCTCTTTCAGCCTGTCCCCTAGCTCCACTCTTTCATGCTAATGTTTTCTTAGAAAAATTGTTCTTAATTATAAGTTAAAACAATATTAAACATTTTTATGATGGCTTGGCTGTTTTCCATAAAACAGTATTTGGATAAACGCTAAGAAGCTTCATTACTGTTTTTTTTCCCATTTGTTGTCACATATATTTAAGTACCAAATCTATCACCCATAATTCTGCCAGGTTTCAGAGTAGCAGCCGTGTTAGTGTGTAGCCGCAGAAAGAACAGGAGCACCTTAGAGACTAACAAATTTATTTGAGCATAAGCTTTCCTGGGCTACAGCCCACTTCTTCGGATGCATAGAATGGAACACACAGAAAGAAGATATTTATACATACAGAGAACATGAAAAGGTGGGAGTAGCCATACCAACTGTAAGAGGCCAATCAATTGAGATGAGCTATCATCAGCAGGAGAGAGAAAATAACCTTTGAAGTGATAATCGAAATGACCCATAGAAGGTCTGAGGATATTTTAACATGGGGAAATAGATTCAATTAGTGTAATGACCCAACCATTCCCAGTCTCTGTTCAAACCTAAGTTAATTGTATCTAATTTGCATATTAATTCAATATTCAAGTTCAGCAGTCCTGCTAGTGAAGGCAGGGGGCTGGACTCGATGATCTTTCAAGGTCCCTTCCAGTTCTAGGAGATAGGCTATCTCCGTTAATTTAATTTATTTATTTTAGTCTCTCTTTGGAGTCTGTTTTTGAAGTTTTTTTTATTGCAAAATTGCCACCTTCAAGTCTGTCACTGAGTGGTTAGAGAGGTTGAAGTGTTCTCCCACTGGTTTTTGAATGTTATGATTCCTGATGTCAGATTTGTGTCCATTTATTCTTTTGCGTAGAGACTGTCCGGTTTCGCCAATGTATATGGCAGAGGGGCATTGCTGGCACATGATGGCATATATCACGTTGGTAGATGTGCAGGTGAATGATTATGTATTTCTTTTGCTGGAAAATGAATTTGCCTGAAATTATAGTTGTTTGAGACCAATACCCAAATGAAACTTCTTCTGTACCAGGGTGGCCAAACCGCAGCTCATGAGCTGCATACGGCTCTTTTAGAGTTAAAGTGCAGCCCAAGGAGCCCCCGATGCCCTCCCCCATTCTCTGCCTACCAGACTGGGGGAGCTTGAGGCTTCTGCCCTGCAGTGGAGTGGTGAGGCTAGGGACTTCTGCCCTGAGGTGGGGTGGTGGGGCTACGGATTTGTGCCTTGCTGTGTGGTGGTGGGGCTAGAGCAGTGGTGGGCAACCTGCGGCACGGGTGCCAAAGGCGGCACGCGAGATGATTTTTAGTGGCACTCTGCTGCCAGCCGGGGTCCTGGCTGCCGGCCCTGCTCAGCCCACTGCTGGCCTGGATGGACGGAACCCCGGGCCAGCAGCAGACTGAGCGGGGCCGGCGGACGGAACCCCAGACGGGCAGTGGGCTGAGTGGCTCAGCCCGCTGCCGGTCTGGGGTTCTGTCCACTGGCCCCTGTAAATGTAAAATGTATTACTGGTACACGAAACCTTAAATTACAGTAAATAAATGAAGACTTGGCACACCACTTCTCAAAGATTGCCAACCCCTAGGCTAGAGGCTTCTGCCCTGCAGTGGCGTGGTGGGGCTAGGGGCTTCAGCCCCATGGGTGGTGCCTGCCCGGACCCGGGGCTTCAGCGGGGGCAGGGCTGACGCCCCAAGCACCGACAGGTGCACCCCGGCTCTCGAACTTCTGAAGATTTGTCGTATGCGGCTCAAAGGGTCAGTAAGTTTGGCCACCCCTTTTATATACATACAATAGGGCTAAAATGCTGAGCTCTGTTTAGTCTGTGTAAATTAGAAGTAGCTCTAATAACTCTAAGAGAGTCTCTGATTTACATCAATGTAACTGAAATAAGAATCTGGACTTTGAGTTTTAGTCTGTGAAGCAGCTTGATGAAAGGTAATATAAAAATGTGGGTTATTGTGATTATTTCTTTTCCATATTCCACTTCACATAGTATGGTTGACCCTATGACCCAGGCAGTTTACTTCACACTTCTCCTTAATTTCACCCATTTAACTTAATGATTATAGCATTCCCATGCAGTAAATTCTACTGTTAAGATTGAGCATCCATTTCCATTTAAAACCTTTATTTTCAGTAATGCAGACATTCCTTAAAAATATCTTGAAAATTTGAACAAAATCTATTCAGCCGTTTCTGAGTTAGAAAAACAATGGGGAAAAAAGATGCTTCTCCTGCTCTTAAAATAATGCGTCCAGCCTTTTCTTGCTGCCATTAACTCCAAAATAGCTAAATATATGATAGAATAACATTGTATATGTTAAATCTTGAATAGAGTCCCAACAGAGGGAGTAGGGAGACTGCTGGGTTAGTGCAATGTTCAATATAGCAAACAATTAGTATTAATGGAACGCAAAGCATTCTGAAAGATAGAAAACAACATGGTAAGTCAGTGTTTAATATTGCTCAACCACAGAAGTATGCTGAATTTTATGTGAAGAGTTTATAGGTCAATGTTAGCAATTCCCCTCAAGTGGTTGAGTATCTTGTAGTTTCTTTGTCAAGATCTGTCAATTACAGAAATGTTTGTTTAAAATTGTCTGACAGCCCCACCAAAACCGCAAAAATACAATTTAATATGTGGTTATATAAATAGAGGCTACAAATTTCAATTCTATATTTTAAAAAATTGTATGTAAGACAACTATATATACTATGGGCATTATTTCCAAAGATAAACAAAATATATGTAGTTGAGAAATCATAGTATAATATTATGCCAAAGGCTAATAAAATATAAAAGTGAAATGGGTCAAACTGAGAAGAAAACTGAACAATATAATGTAGATATATATATAAAACCTTAATACTCTGAGGTGAATTGTCTGGAACCAACAATCCTAAGGCTAACTATAGCTGTACAAAAGTATAATACAGAGTAGGGCTGTCAATTAATCGCAGTTAACTCACACGATTAACTCAAAACAATTAATCACGATTAATCACAGTTTTAATCACACTGTTAAGCAATAGACTACCAAGTGACATTTATTAAATATTTTTGGATGTTTTTCTACATCCTCAAATATATTGATTTCAATTACAGAATACAAAGTGTACAGTGCTCACTTTATATTATTATTTTTGATTACTAATATTTGCACTCTAAAAATGATAAAAGAAATAGTATTTTTCAGTTCACCTCATACAAGTACTGAAGTGCAATCTCTTTATTGTGAAAGTGCAATTTACACATGTAGATTTTTTTTGTTACATAGTGCACTCAAAAACAAAACAATGTAAAACTTTAGAGACTACAAGTCCACTCAGTCCTACTTCTTGTTCAGCCAATCGTGAAGACAAACAAGTTTGTTTACATTTACAGGAGATAATGCTGCCTGGTTATTATTTACAATGTCACCTGAAAGTGAGAAGAGGTGTTTGCACTTTTGTAGCTGGCATTGCAAGGTATTTATGTGCCAGTTATGCTAAACATTCGTATACTCCTTCATGCTTCAGTCATCAGTCCAGAGGACATGCTTCCATGCTGATGACGCTCATTTAAAAAAAAGTGCATTAATTAAATTTGTGACTGAATTCTTTGGGAGAGAATTGTATGTCTGCTGCTCTGTTTTACCTGCATTCTACCATATATTTCATGTTATAGCAGGCTTGGATGATGACCTAGCACATGTTCATTTTACATAAGAACACTTTCACTGTAGATTTGACAAAATGCAGAGAAAGTACCAATGTGAGATTTCTAAAGATAGCTACGTCACTTGACCCAAGGTTTAAGAATCTGAAGTGCCTTCCAAAATCTGAGAGGGACGAGCATGCTTTCAGGAGTCTTAAAAGAGCAACTCTCCGATGCAGAAACTACAGAACCCGATCCACCAGGTGACATTTGTGTTGACGACGCAGGAAAGGAAACAGAACGCCAGGTCTGTGGTAGCCGAAAAGCCCCTCTACCTCCAGGAACTTTTCCTGGGGCTTTTATTCTTTACACTTCCCTGCTTACAACGCTTCTCATTGGTACAAATCTTGCGCATAGAAAAGCCAGGCAGTATACATGCACATAAGATAACGAACCCATCTCTTGAGCGCGTGAACGCCAGCTGCGAGGAAACAATCAAATCAGCCAAATAAGTTTCCCAAACATAGGCGCTAGAACAAGGTCACTCCTGCCTCATTGCCAAGGGAACAGTTTGCCGTTCTTCAAGGCTTGTGATTAGGGAGCAACACATTCCTACAGACATTGCTTCTCTAATTCTGACTGTCAGGATATTGGACTAGCTGGACCTCTGGTCTGATCCAGTCTGGCAAGTCCTGTGTTTCTGTCTAAAACCATTTTGCAGCCTATAGATTTTACTTTAAGTGAAAGATCTTTCTCTGAATTGAAAATTGTAATCGGCACGAAAAATCAACCTACAATGGCAGCTGCTTTGGATTATATCACAGGCTGGCTGGCCCTTCAAGGGGAGTTGACTCACCCTTGTGAGTGACACAATAGTTATTCCCCCCTCTCCCTGCTGATCCTGATATGCTGACTTAAGCACAACTAGTGGTCTCTTCTCTGAGAGGTCAGAAGACTACACAAGGGACAGGAGAGCTCAGTTAAAGGAAACCCAGGAGGTGGGAACAAAGAGTTATCTTCATCATCCTGGGAAGGGCCTGGTGAAGCCAGGCTGGAGAGGACCACAAGGAGCAAGTTAGTCTCCTGTGGGAGGCCTGGAGATAGGGCCTATAAGAAGCAGTGGGGAAAGCTTCTGGAAAGAAGCAGTACAGAAGAACTCTGCAGGGCCTGGGAGCAGGGACAAAAAACAGAGAGCTTCGGCATAGTCCAAGAGGGGCAGAAGGATTATTGGTTTGGATAATTATTTGGACTTTCATTACCCTGGGAGAGAACTGAACAGGTGACTTGCAAGAGGGATAGGCCACAGAAAATCTTGAAAGAGAGAGAGGTCATTGCAGGGCTAAAGTGGTGGTCAACAGGAGGCGTTAGAGATGAAGATCCCCTGAAGTGGGCTGTAGTCCACGAAAGCTTATGCTCTAATAAATTTGTTAGTCTCTAAGGTGCCACAAGTACTCCTGTTCTCCCTGCAGCACTGTGCTCCAACACTGGTTAAACAGGGTTACCAACTGTCCATGATTGTCCTGGAGTTTCCAGGCACTCAAGATTAATCTCCTGAAGGCTGCTGAGAGCAACCTGTGAGAGAAATTATATAGAATTTCTCAAAATCAAAACTGAATGAGGAAGCAGATTTATCTTATCAGCTTCTTGTTTAGTTTCTCACATTCCTTGAGACTCCAGAGTATTGAAATGTCAAGGCAATGTGCATTTGCCCTCTCTCAACCATCTTATTAGTGAACGTGTGCTGTGACATACGTTATGTAGTTACTGTAAAGTCAGTGCTGGCTCCTAGCAACCAAATGTAACTCTGGCTCATGAGCAAAAACGGTGTTTTGCACTTTTAAAAGGAACAAATATATTTTTCAAAATGGATGATTCTGGTAGTGTCTTTTCAAAACATAGCAACGTTGGTGGTATTGAGAAAAGGAAAAAGTACCACTGTACTTAGTGACAACTGTTATAAGGACCCTGAGTATAAAAGCTGGTTTTGTAAAGCCAAGAAATTTATGTCTGAATGCCTTTTGTGTCATCAAGCATTTTCTATTAAATATGAAGGGGAAAGGGTCATTGCCACTCATATGGAATGTACAAAACACAGAGATGCTGTGAAAAACCAGAAATGAACACCTCAAATTACATTTGTTTGTTTGTTTATTTTTTTACAAAAATAACACCTTGGCTTCAGGAAAACCTAGTGTTAGCAGCAGCGGAAATTCACCATGGTCTGATTCATCATTTAAGTATCAGAGGGGTAGCCGTGTTAGTCTGAATCTGTAAAAAGCAACAGAGGGTCCTGTGGCAGCTTTGAGACTAACAGAAGTATTGGGAGCATAAGCTTTCGTGGGTAAGAACCTCACTTGCATCTGAAGAACTGAGGTTCTTACCCACGAAAGCTTATGCTCCCAATACTTCTGTTAGTCTCAAAGCTGCCACAGGACCCTCTGTTGCTTTCATCATTTAAGTTATTCTAGTCAAGATTGTGCTAACAAATTGCTTCCAAAGTTTCTACCAGATTCAGAAATTGCACACACAAAAATGCTTTGTAGCTGTACAAAATCAACTAGCATTGCTGAGAATGTTTTGGCACCAGAATCTTAATTAATTATCTTGATCTAGTGCTTCCCCCCCACTCAGGGCTTGTCTTCACTACCCGCCCAGATCGGCGGGTAGAAATCAATCTCTCGGGGATCGATTTATCGCGTCTCGTCGGGACGCAATAATTGATCCCCGAATTGACGCGCGTACTCCACTAACCCAGGTAGGAGTAAGCGCCGTCAACGGGGAGCCGTGGCGATCGATTTGCCGCTGTCCTCACAAGGGGGTAAGTCGGATCAGATAGGTCAAATTCAGCTACACTATTCCCGTAGCTGAATTTGCGTATCTGAAATCGATCCCCCCCATAGTGTAGACGTAGCCTCAGTTTGAACAGATACCTCAAGTAAGGGAAATGAGAGGTTTTTCTCTATAACTGTTTGTTTTTCAAAGATGGAAGGCACTAAATATGGCTTACTTGATTTTTACTGTGATAACAATGAGAAAAATGATGCCATTGCTTCATGCACTTCCAACGTTATAGAAGAAAACAGCCTGAGTATAAACTGCATGTCGTCCTATGTAGCTGATAACATGTATGTTATTGTTGGGCAGCACAGATCAATTGACCAGAAGCTAAACCAACTGAATGACAGAATGATTCGGGATGAAAGTGCCAGGTAAATCAGAACTGTGGTAAAAATGGCATGGAAGCTTCGAGGTTTTGATACTGAATGTCATATTCTGAAAGAGCAAAGTGAGTTCTCTTCCTCCAGTAAAAAGGCGGAATCTCTCTGTTCATTTTTCAACTTTGTAGAAATAGAGTATAATGTGCCAATAAGTGGCTGTTCCTTCTGCCTCTAATAGAATGAGTCTTTCAGTGCTGGCCTTCATTAAAGCACTTTTTATTTTAGAGGCGGAAGAATTCAGTGAGGGTGATCAGGCTTCTATTTCTCTTTGTTATATTTACATTCTATATAACCTAATGGGAGTATTTTATGAAGCATTCATTGCCTTCTAGCTTTGATGCCAATTGTACGGAACTCAACTGTGTCATGGAGGTCTTCATTCTAACTAAAGAGAAGGAAAGAGAACAAGTTCCATGGATGATCAGCTCAGGCTATTTTGCTCATTGTCTTTCAGTGTAATAGAAGAAAATTGGAGAGGGAGGCAGATAAGGCATCACTATCTTGGGAAATGGTATGGTTTCAATTATCTATTTTCAAACAAATGTCAATTCTCTCATTGGACAATGAAGTGCAATGGTTTGATTTGAGGAGTTGGCTGAAGTTCTTCACTTTGGGATTGATTTTTGACAAGATATAAGATGATTGCTACATTTTACAGCAAATAAGAGGGGGAATCGTTTCAAAAGAGCAAAAATGGATCAAAGATGGGTGGAAGTTTTTTAAACAAATACCACAAAATGAAAACAGCTAATTTTTTTTAAATTCATATCTTCCATGCTCTCAATTGTTGTCTCAAACACAAAAGCGTTTTCAGCTTAATGACTCACCTTTTGGAGCAAAGAAAGGAACCGATTAAGTGACAATATTATTAAAGCATAGCTACCAGTGCTGCTGAACTACAGTGTCTGGTGCTGACTTTATGAATATTTCAAAGAGTCTCCAGAGTTGTTGGAAGCAGCAAGTAACCAACTTAAGTACAGGAGTAAGACAGAAACTGAGAGCAAAGACATTCAAGTACAGGAGACCCCACTTTTATAAGATAAATGCAATAACAGTCATTCAAGTGTAGTGAATGTGCTTTTGCTGTTTTAGTCATTTGGTGATGATATACTATATTTTCTTTTAGTTATTTTTAAATAACTGAATTAAAACATGTGCACGCATGTGCAAACACAACCATTTAAACATGCATTAAAAAGTAAAGTAGCCTAAACCCCATCACACTCTTAAAAATAAGATTCACATGATTACAACTGGTGATTTTTAAAATATTTATTTATGTAATATGCTTGAACTTTGCATGCACATGAAGAATAAGATACATTCACTGGTCCTTATTTTCCATGGCAGCAAACTTCTTGCTCCATAGTTTTGGAGTAATTCAGTCCTTAAAGCCCTTGCATCATGTGGAAACCTCCTGGAATATGTCCAACAGATGGTGCTGTGGCAGTGAGTGAAACCCCTTAAAGACATGTATTATTTTCAAAAATAATGTATAACTAATAAAAAATAGCTTAAAATTAATCATAACTTGCCTAAAAGAAGCGTCAAATATCAGAAGGACAATATTCTGAGAACCAGAATCACTAACACTGAGACTATAGTCTGTCATGCACTTTAAGGCCTCACAATGAAACATCACGTGGTGGAAGCATAATTTAACAATTAATATTTATAATTTACTATAACGTATGGGGAATAGCACACTTCAGTAGTACATATAAGAGACATAGTAGCTTTCAATGCTGATCAACAAGTACATTTTTGTATCTGACATATGTGATTAGACTAATAACTAAATATGCTTGCCTGGATCTCTCTCTCTCTCTTTTTTTTAAACCATCCATTTATGATTGTTAAAAATATTGTCAATTCAAATGCATTTCTGAATTGTACACACATCACACGTGGGCTTGTTTTATTTAAAGCAGTTGTGCTGAGAAACCTTCCTATTGGTTTTAATGGGGTGGAGAAATTGTTTTACAGGTGCCTTCCACTTAAATATATTACAAACTCTCTTTCTCTGCTGCTACCTAGTCTGTTCTGATAACACTTTCAGTCCATCCCTTCATATTGTGCATGTAGCAAACAACCGTTTTTGTGGGCATTAGCAAGTGTCCTAAAATAGCCTTTATTGCAAATCTTTTCCAGACCTATCAGTATCTTTTGGGCTTTAGCCCTGCACAAAAACTGTATTAGGTAAAGGAAAATTATACAGGAACTTTTTAACTGTTGGTTTATTTTTCCTCATGCAACAATGTTACTGTCACTGGAGGTTCAAATTATATCATAGAGCCTAAATGCCACAGAAAAGTGTTGAAATAGTACATTGTTGTTTATCGGGGGCAAAGGGTAATTTATGGTTCAATTCTGTGGATAAAATATCCAGGTTTTGCTAACTTGCTTGCCAATCGTGGCTGAAAGGTATGGCATTATTCTTTTAAAAAAGATAATGGTAGTTTGGGGGGAATTGCTTATCTGTCACAAGGGAATGCTCAATGGGACTTCTTCAAGGCTCTGTTTCCTCACCCCTCCTCTTCCTCATATACGTGATGACAGTAGGGCATCCATATGTGGATGTCAACTCTGTCTTGTTTTCACTGGAGATGGCTGCTCTCCCAGGGCCTAGCCAGAGTAGCACTGGGGATGAGAGTGAGCTGGCTGAAATACAGTCCAGAAAAGACAGAGGACATAATGCTACTGAGCTAGGGTAAGGGCCCGAAGGTATAGTAGAGATGGTTTCTGCTACCATTATTGAGGGGTTGCCTAGCCAATGCCAAGGTTGATCGTTTGACAGGGATCTTAGATACTAATCTGTTTCTTCGATCCCAGGTGGCACTGGTGGCCAAAATCACCCCTTTTCTGGTGTAGCTAAGTGTCCACGGCCTTTCTTCTAGGATGCCGACCCTGTCACAATTGTTTGTGTCTTTATGACCTTTAGATTAGATTACTGCAAGGCACGGTACTAAGAGCTACATTTGATGGTGTCTAGAAAGGTACAAATAGTGCGGAATGTAATTGCCTACCAGTTAGAGGGTGGTAGCTTATAGGAACTTCTTACACACGTTTTTCAACAGCTGACTGAGCTTCCTGTGCACTTTCCACTGTAATTCAAGGTGTTGACTTTTGTCTAATTAAGCAGAAGGTGGCTTGGATCCTGGCTGTCTGAGAGATCATCTCACACTCCATGATCTGCTATAGCTTTGAATTCAAGGCCGGCTCTGGCTTTCTGGCCGCCCCAAGGAAAAAAAAACAAACTGCGGTGGCCAGAACAGCAAAGCAAAAAAACAACAACCTGTGGAGCGGCCAGAGCCAGGGTGCAGGGGGACTCCCTGCCCTGCAGATGTGCCCCAGCTAGCGGGGGGAGAGTAGGGTGACCAGATGTCCCGATTTTATAGGGACAGTCCCGATTTTGGGGTCTTTTTCTTATATAGGCTCCTATTACCCCCCACCCCCTTTCCCGATTTTTCACACTTGCTATCTGGTCACCCTAGGGGAGAGGGAGGGAGCAGGGGGAGAGAGAGAAGAGGGGCGGCCAGGGCTTCAGCGAGGCACTGCCACGCGGCCCCTCCCCCCGTGCCCCCTGCCGGGAGGGCTTTGCACTGCTCCGGTCAGCTGGGAGGGAAGGACGCGGGCTGCCCTGCCGGACTTGCTGCAGGGCACTCCCCTCCTCCACACCGCTGCCCCCTACAGGGCGGCCGGAGCGGAACAACAAACAACAACAACAAAAGCGGCCGTGCCGCCCTAGGATTGGGCGGAATGCCGCCTCCTACAAGCTGCCGCCCCAAGCACCAGCTTGCTCGGCTGGTGCCCGGAGCTGGCCGTGGCTTTGAGATCAACTGAGATAGCTGAGCTAATAGTCACCAGATTTAAACACCAGATGGCTGGTGGTAGAGAGCTTTCTGTGAAGGGTCCTCAGCTATAGAAATTGTTGGTTCAACAGAGTCCAAAACTGTTGGCTTTCAGGGCACTGTGTCAAGACCAATTCTTTTCTCAGGCATTAGCCTGAGTGGATGGGGATTGTTTTGTTGGGGGAGGTCATTCCTGTTTTTGCTTACCAAAGAGGGCAGATTTGTGTGGGGTTTTATTAGATTATGTACATGTAACCTGACCCAGGTGGAAAGAACATTTTATAAATCATATAAGTAGCTGTTAGAGGTTTGCATGATGTACTCAAGAAACAATGGTCATAACTGAAATAATTTCTGCGGGGCTCAACAGTGCCCTCCCATCCCCCTCCGATAGAGGCTCTCTCCTCAATCTTATTTCCATTTATTAAACATATATCTGCCACTCCCAGCACCACAGCTTTGGTACTGAGACAGTGACATGTGACTGCACTACTCACCTGTCCCTAGGAGTATATATGAGGAAAAGTATTTATTTGCCACTTTGCTAATAACAGGTTGTATGCCTGGCATGTAGCAAAATGGGGCCTGGTCTTTGCTGGGCCTTTTGAGTACTAACACAATACAAATATCAGAGGGGTAGCTGTGTTAGTCTGAATCTGTAAAAAGCAATAGAGGGTCCTGTGGCACCTTTAAGACTAACAGAAGTATTGGGAGCATAAGCTTTCGTGGGTAAGAACCTCACTTCTTCAGATGCAAGAAGTGAGGTTCTTACCCACAAAAACTTATGCTCCCAATACTTCTGTTAGTCTTAAAGGTGCCACAGGACCCTCTGTTGCACAATACAAATAGTAAATAATGCTGTGGTGCTGGGTGTCTACGTGTTTCTTGGGACACACCTAGACAATCCCCTCCCCCAAAGGGTGGGGCTTCTATCAGATGAGAAGGAGACCTAGCTAAGAGAGTAATTATTACAGGAAATTGGGGTGTGACTGTTTTCCTGCCTCTCTGTAAGACAAAGTGGGACTGTATTAGCCATACCAGCAGCAGAATGCCAGGGACCATTACCAGGAGCTATGAAAATCATATTCTATATTATGCAACATAATAGAACTGCATAGACTGATTTTCAAAGAGACTTTTTGTTTTATCTTTATTATAAGTAATCACTGACTGAGTGAAATATGGGAAATAATTAGACAAAATGATGGTCTAATAAAGAGTTTACCAGTAATTTCTGATCATTTTACCAGAGATTTCCCCCATGGCAGCCACAATAATTAGTATTCTTGATTTCTGAGGTTCCGACAGGGTCCATCACTGCTACTTGGGAACACTTCTGAAATGAAGACCAAAAAATAAAAAACATACAAACAAAGAATCACACACAAACCCTAAATAAATCAAGAGTTATCATGATGATGAATCTGGCAAACCTCTTGCAATGCATCAAGCAAGTGGTGAGGAATGTTTTATTCAGCAGATATTTCTGATCAGTTAAAATTATTGATATAAAAACTTCCTTGGAGGTCTACAGCTCTCCTAGGATGGTAAAACCTTATGTCGAATAACATGTTCCCCAGGCAACAAATGTATTTTGCTTATGTGCTGTAAGTTTGTCTAGGGAGAATGAGCCTGTCAGGATATAGGGGACCTAAAAGGGGAAGGAAGAGGAATAGCCATGACAGGACAAAATCAAATATCAAGAAGGGAATAGAATCCGCTTTATTCCAACTCAGGGTCAAATCCTTCTTGCCTTAGTCACAGGAACAGCCCCAGTGAAGTTGATGTGGCAACTTGTACAAGGAAGGCAAAACAGGATTAGGCTTTAAATCAGAAATATTTATCAAAGATGCCTTAAAAAGTTGAAAATCTATCAAGTTTCTGTTAAAAGCAGTTAAAACAACACTAATTTCTTTGCTGGCCAGCCAAATGTCTGCAGGATTCGGGTGATTTATTCTTGAGCCAATGAGCAATGAACTCAGAAGTCTGCCTTTCTGTCTTTCCATGCCTAACAGAAGAACCTTCACAAGACCTTGGCACTTGTCAGATTTAAATCCTTAGGGAAGTATTTCTCACCTCAGGTGCAAAATTCACCACTTCCCTGTGAAAATCAGTATGGTTGAGAATTATGTGTGCTAAGCAGAGCTCTGCTGCTAGCATTTCACATTGGATTCTTTATGTGGGCTCACGCTTAGCAGTGTTGAAACTAAGGGAAACAGCTAATTTTTTCCCTTCACCCTGTTTTCAAATAAGCCTAATAACAGTGCATTACTGTGTTACCTGGACAAGTCTAATCTCCATGCTGCTTTTAAATATAATCCTTTTGTTCCTGCTCTTTCAGCTTCTTTGAAACATAATGAATTGAAATTACGTGTAAAGGCTAGCAATATTTCAAAAGGAAACTAAAGCACAATGCCTGGTCTCTAACTTGGCAGTGTGTGGCCTTTAAACTTGATGATAAATGAAGCAATTAGACATCAGTGGCTTCAATTAGAAGGCAATAAAAACGGGTAACAAAATAAAGACAGCAGTGAGGAAATTTGCTTTGAGAAGTGCTGCCATTCATTGGCTCCAACATTGCCCATTAATTGTAGGTAATTGACTCATTTGTTCAGCCTGTTTATGGGTGTCAGTGTAACCATTTAATTATATGGGTGGGTTTCCAAAGGCCACCTATTCTATGGTATTAGGTATGTTGGAGTCCTACGTTATTTCCCTTCTGTAACCTACCGTAGCTTTCAATATTCATTTATTTTTTACAACTTATTAAAAACTCATATGTTAGGAATTTTCTGAGGAAGTGACACGTACATTTTTTTGTGTGTTACTTCTCTACTTTGGAACAGGAGGGTGTGTCATTTTACCAGTAATCTATTATACTGAAATTATATGGGGTCTTTCATTTTCAGATCTCAAAGCACTTCACAAACAATTAACTACACTTCACAACCCCTTGTTTTAAACCGTCTTTTAATGGAGAAACTGAGGCAGAAGGAGTTGATTTAGTGACATCAAACATCGGCGGACGAGACAGAAACTGAACTTGGAACTCTTGGCTCCTTGCCCCCTGTCCCCCCATTCAGACTACTAGACTATATATTTCTGCTTAGGCCTCAAGTCTGCAAACACATGTGCTTAACTGTACTACCATAAATCGTCATCGCACTACTTGATGCTGCTGCATGAAGAGGAAGGAAAAATAATAATGATACAGTGCTTTCTCAGACAGATTCTCTTTCACTTGTATGTTTTGACTAGTACCTTATTCCACAAACACGCCATTGATTTAAATGGGACAACTTGACAAATAAACTATTACTCATGTGAGTAAGTGTGGCAGCATTGGCATGAATATTTTTGTTCTCCTCTGTCTGAAAAGTTGAACGCATTTTCTGTCTCTGTTGGTTAAGTCTTGTCAGTTTATTTTACCAGAAGACATTAGTGTTGTCTCCTTTTCATAAATAATTTGGAAAAATGATCAAGGACTACAATTAAGATAAAAACAACATGTAAAAACACAAAAGGTTAATAAATTCGGGTTTAAATTTCTACTTAAGGGAATTTGTTATTGAAAACAAGAAACCAGTTTTTCATAGCTATGGACTAATTTGTCTTCACCTCAGTATGCCATTGGAAAACAATGCTGCATGTTTATTCCAAAAGGTCTGGTTTGGAGCACAATGAGAAACATTATAACTAAATTCTCCAAATTGAGTCTCCCATAGAGATTGATAGCAGAGATGCTCTTGAAGAATAAACTGATTATTTCATTGCAGTGGCCATGAAATCCTAAGACACGTAAGAAGAGCAATAGAGAAAATGGGACTGGCTCTGCACTGCTTCACTGAAAATAAAAATTGTAGTGAAAAATATTTGGGCTGTGATCCGGAACCAGACTTGAAAGAACTGCCGGCTGTTTCTGCTGAAATAATACCTATACATTGCTGGTAGTTCTATTCAGCTGAGAAGAATTCACGTATTTCTAGAAAAACTATTGTCTGTCTTCTACATATTTTGCTGAACCATATGCTGAATTTTAAGCACCGTATTTGACAGCTTACAGTGGGTGTCCTTAAAAACTTGCCTATTTTGCCTTCGATAGGGTTAACTCAGTATGTGCAGTACTGCCTTGGCGTTTCCAGTGCCTGCTATAGGGAATACTGCACATAAGGCCTTTCCAAAGAATATTGAATACTGAAGTCAATGGAAGGACTCCCATTGATTTCAATAGGCTGATCAGCCCTGAGGTAACTTTCACTTATTTAGAGCAAAACAGGATTTGAAAGAGTAGCTGAAGTGTCTATTTCATCACTCCTAGCTATGTTCCATGAGAACATGCTAAAGACAACTACTCTAAAATGTAGAGTGGGGCACTCCTAATAAATAAAAGCTAACTTTCTAGAGCAAAAGGAAAGACTTGCTCTACTGTGAAAAGTGGTTTCCCTGTATAAAAGCACATCTTTTTATAAATGTGCATTAAATATTTGAAAAATGACAAACACAGAAAATACCTTGAGGAGTCCTTGTGGCACCTTAGAGACTAACATATTTATTTGGGCATAAGCTTTCGTGGGCTATAACGCACTTCATCAGATGCATGGAGTGAAAAATACAGTAGGCAGGTATAAATATATAGCACATGAAAAGATGGGAATTGCCTTACCAAGTGGGGGGTCAGTGCTAACAAGACCAATTCAATCAGGGTGGATGTGGCCCATTCCCAGCAGTTGGCAAGAAGGTGTGAGTATCAACAGAGGGCAAATTACTTTTTGTAGTGACCCAGCCACTCCCAATCTTTATTCAGGCCTAATTTGATGGTGTCAAGTTTGCAAATTAATTCCAGTTCTGCAGTTTCTCATTGAAGTCTGTTTTTGAAGGTTTTTTTGTTGAAGAATGGCCACTTTTAGGTCTGTTATTGAGTATCCAGGGAGATTGAAGTGCTCTCCTACTGGTTTTTGAATGTTACAATTCTTGATGTCTGATTTGTGTCCATTTATTCTTTTGTATAGAGACTGTCCGGTTTGGCCAATGTACATGGAAGAGGGGCATTGCTGGCACACGATGGCATATATCACATTGGTAGATGTGCAGGTGAATGAGCCCTTGATGGTGTGGCTGATGTGGTTAGGTCCTATGATGGTGTCCCTTGAATAGATATGCGGACAGAGTTGGCAACAGGGTTTGTTGCAGGATTTGGTTCCTGGGTTAGTGTTTCTGTTGTGTGGTGTATAGTTGCTGGTGAGTATTTGCTTCAGGTTGGGCGGCTGTCTGTAAGCAAGGACTGGCCTGTCTCCCAAGGTCTGTGACAGTGAGGGATTGTCCTTCAGGATAGGTTGTAGATCCTTGACGATGTGCTGGAGAGGTTTTAGTTGGGGCTGGAGATGGCTAGTTGCATTCTGTTACTTTCTTTATTGGGCCTGTCCTGTAGTGGGTGACTTCTGGGTACCCTTCTGGCTCTGTCAATCTGTTTCTTCACTTCACCAGATGGGTATTGTAGTTTTAAGAACGCTTGATAGAGATCCTGTAGGTGTTTGTCTCTGTCTGAGGGACTGGAACAAATGTGGTTATATTTTAGGGCTGTAGACAATGGATTGTGTGATGTGGTCTGGATAAAAGCTGGAGGCATGTAGGTTAGTATAGCGGTCAGTAGGTTTCTGGTATAGGGTGCTGTTTATGTGACCATCGCTTATTTGCACCGTAGTGTCCAGGAAGTGGATCTCTTGTGTGGACTGGTCCAGGCTGAGGTTGATGGTGGGGTGGAAATTGTTGAAATCCTGGTGGAGTTCCTCAAGGGCCTCCTTCCCATGGGTCTACATGATGAAGATGTCATCAATGTAGTGCACGTAGAGTAGGGGTACAAGAGCTGAGGAAGCGTTGTTCTAAGTCAGCCATAAAAATGTTGGCATACGGTGGGGCCATGCGGGTACCCATAGCAGTGCTGCTGACTTGAAGGTATAAATCATCCCCAAATCTGAAATAGTTGTGGGTGAGGACAAAGTCACAAAGCTCAGCCACCAGGTTTGCCGTGACATTATCGGGGATACTGTTCCTGACAGCTTGTAGTCCCATCTTTGTGTGTTTTTGCTGATACAGACTAACATGGCTACCTCTCTGAAACCTGTCAGCATTCCCTGAAACACTCAGTGTATATTGTAAATGTTGAGGGAATTGTATCTATCTATCCAAGGGCAAAACAGCAAGTTTTCATGGGTAAGTACTGAATGTTCAATAACTATATTTAAAATGCCAATGCTGTTACCTCTGTGCACTCAGCATTGGAGATATGGGGTTCAGAAACACTTAGAGCATTTTCTGAACTACCACAATCATTTTTCTTCCCTTCAGGGAAGTGTGAACCAAAGTGGTGAGAAATCCTGGCTGACTGCTCTACAAGTTTAACTAAAAGAGCTTTTCTACAAATCAGAGAGAAATCACTTATTACATCGCCTGCTAGCTGTGGTTACTATTGACGTACGCTTACAATTAGCAAAATGCTGTCTTGGGCCATTAGCTATTAAGCACAACATTTTAGTGTGGTGTTTCTCAGTTTAGATTGATGTGACTGGAAAAAAAGATTTAAAGATAGTCAGACACATTATGCAGTATTTTCATTGAATTTATCTAACTGTATGTCCAAGGAAACTAAAGAGCATACATTGTGTGTCTAAATATGAGAGATCTCACTGTTGCACATGTTTTTATTACTGAGTTACTAAAAAAATGAACACAGTATAAGCCAACAAATTCTGCTGTTACTCATGTTCAGTTTCACTGCAGTACGGTTATACTGAGCCCTTTCTCGACTAAAAGGATAGGCTGAATGATATTAGACTAAGCAATGTGCATCCCCAGGAAATTGAGGGGGGATTTTGGATCTGGACATTAAAATGAGTGTTTAGGTGTGTTATCTGCATAATGGCAATTCTGGCATCCACTGATTTTGTGCTAAAAATCTGAGTTTATTATAATAGATATCCTCAATTTAGGGAATGTGTGGTTGGTTTGAAAGGGCTCAAAGCCTTCTTCCTGAATGACACTTGGCACTGATGAAGATTTTAATCTCTTCCTTTCATCTATTCTCTATGGTTCAATATCAAGTGCGTAGGTTAGAGAACATTACAGTGAGTGTCAACATGTGAAACATTTTGAAATACTGGTACATGTGGCTGGTTGAATCTTAGTATTATGTTACTAAAACTATGGTTGTCATATATGTTCTGCAACTGTGACTCAGAACCGCATCTGAAGGTCAGTCACTGGGCAAAAAAGTGAATTATCGACAACACCATGCAGAAAGACAAGCTGCCACCAGAATGAAGGACAGATACCTTCTATATTGCAGTAGCTTGTAGGTATGCTGGGCCTGGTACATCTTTCATTTCAATTTATATTAGTATACTTCTACTGATTATACTGCAGTTATTCCTGAGAGACATAGCTGTAAATGAATGAAGAATCAGGTCTGATAAATACATGGTATGAGGCCTGGGCATTGAATAGCATAGCTCAGATGCTATACCATAAATGCATTTCATCACAGCAGGGCCACTGAATGCCCTGCAGTCATCAAAATAGGAAATTTTCAGTTCAAAGTGCTTTCAAAAATACGCAAAGCAAATGAGGGCCTGTGTAGGATCAGGGAGGTATGTAACTTGGGGCCAGATTGGAAGACCGCTTGTAGAGGCTGTTAGCCTTTGGAAGCCAGCCCTCCCAGCCCCCTGTGTCAATGGAGGAGTTTTAAGCAAGGATGTCAGCCTTCTTAGTAAAGAGGGAAAGTCTGTGGCTGCTGTAGGGCTTGTTAGACATTCATCCACCAGTCCCACCCTGGATGCTGCTGTGGCACCTAATGGGCCAAGGACTGGGGCAAGCATGATAGAAGGCTGTACAGCCCCATCCTGAGTCAGTGCCATATCAGAAGTTAAGGTTATTTTCTGGGGCCATGGTTACATTGACTGGTTAAGGAGAATTTGACACCTAGTTAGAACAGGCCTCTGAAATGATGCAGGAGTGATCGGTACCAGATGCAGAAAAATGGAAGCGTTGAATAGAATCTCAGGGGCCTGGCCTAGGATGTGGTCCAGGGGCAGCAGGTTTGTATAATTTTTGGTGGCACCCAGAACGGGTCCAAGTCCCGCTCTCGCCCCACCAGCATATTGGTGCACATAACAAAATTAATGGGGTGGGGCTGAGGGGTTTGGAGTGTGGAGGGGGCTCAGGGCTGGGGCAAAGGGTTGGGGTGTGGGGGGGTGAGGACTCTGGCCAGGGATGAGGGGTTTGGGGTGTGGGAGAGGCTCAAGGCTGGGGCAGAGGGTTGGGATGCAGGGGTGAGGATTGTTAGGTGGAGCTCGGGATGACAGGTTCATGGTGCAAGAGGGGGCTCAGGGCTGGGGTAGAGGGTTGGCGTGCAGGGGGGTGAGGGCTCTGGCTGGGGTTTGCGATGAGGGGTTTGGGGTGTGAGAGGGACTCAGGGCTAGGGCAGAGGTTGGGGTGTGGAGGGATGAAGGCTCTGGCTGGGGATGAGGGGTTGTGGTATGAGAGGGGCTCAGAGCTAGGGCAGAGGGTTGGAGTGTGGGGGTGAGGGCTGTGGCCAGGGATGAGGGGCTCAGGTCTGGGGCAGAGGGTTAAGGTGTGGGAGGGTGAGGGCTCTGGCTGGGGGTGCGGGCTCTGGGGTAGGGCAGGGCTGGGGATGAGGAGTTTGGGATGCAGGCAGGCTGTCCCGGGGCTGGGGGCAGAGAGGAGGACTTCACTCTCCTCCCAGCCCTCTCCACCACGGCAGCAGCGAGCTCCAGGGGAGGGTCCCCCACCCCCACTCCCGGCAGCACACTCACCCGGCAACATCACTGCACGTGCTCCTAGGGGCCGGGCCCCTCTCAGGTCCAGGAAGCCCCCTCACCTCCCTTGTGGCGGGTGCTGGGGGAGGGGGAGCAGGACTGCCATCACGTGTGCACCTCTTCCCCTCCTCAGCCTTCCACCAGTGCCACTCCCTTATAGCCAGCAGCGGTTGGCGAGGGAACACAGCGCAGAGCGGAGGGCAGCCATCTGCTGCCCATGTCACAGGCAGGGACGCTCCGGGGGAGGTGCGCAGGGGTGGCAGGCTGGGCCGGGGGAGAGACCTGGCCCCGAACATTGGTGGAGCCGGGCCCCTGGGCCCTGAATTTGCTGGAGCACGGGCACCAGAGGCCCATATAACTCGCCACCCCCTGATGTGGTCCACACCTTGAGATTCAATAACCCCAGGGCTAGAGTAGAGGAATATTTAAATGCCACCAAACAGATCTTTGGGAGCATGGAGGGTGCAGAATACCTTTTTATTTCAGCTTCTGTAATGCCAACCAGCGAGGTCGTCTCCAATTTAAAGGTTGGAGTAGTTGCTACAAATCACCCCAGCCATCTGCCATACCATCTATTTGGGACCCCAGAAAACTGATGGTGAATGAAGCAGAGGTATTGACACATCTGATCAAGAGCCTAACAGATCAAGTTGCTGAGTTGCAGAGCACTGCCATCTCTTCCATGAATTCAAGGCACAGGAGCTGCATGGTGTGGTATTAGGGAAGACTGAGTTAAGAACTGTTGTCCTGTCAGAGTAAAAGGGGAGAGTTTGAGTCATCTTCTGCTATAGGAGTGGTCAAGATGGACATACTTCTGTGAAATGTCAGAGTGAAGAGAACTCCATCTTGGTGTACCAGATACAGAGGACTAGCTGGGAAACTGGAGTGGAACCTTGGAAAGGAGCTACCCAGGTTTCCAGAGGTTAGAGGCTTATGTGGAAAGACCTTCCAAGATATCATCTCACCAGGACAGATGGAGCTGGTTGGAGAAGTCATGGTAAAAATAGATGGGGCAGAATATAAAGCCCTGCTTGACACTGGATCCCAATTGACTATTAATATTTCAGTCCTTCTACCAAAAGATGCTTAAGTATTTGCTAATTCAGTCTCTGACTGGACTAGGCCTGTGTGGCCATATTAAAGATGAAAACCCCTACCAAGGTCCATGTTGTTGTTAAAATTTTCAGATGAGGTTGTCGGGGTAAAAAGTCAATATTGCAGTACTAATTTGACCTGACCCTGCAGGTATTGCTAATGCATCTCTGTTGATAGTGACCAATTCTTGCCTTTTGAAGGTACACTCTAATTCCTCAAAACAACAAACGGGGAACAATATCTTGGTCACCCTGTGGATCCATTCCCTATGTGCAGCAGCCTATAAGAAAACAGAGAACACTAGCAGCCTGAGTTACCAATGGGAGCATTAAAGTATGCTGGCAAACCCCCAGTGCTGCTGGGACTGAGGAAGAAACCGCTCCTCATTGAGTAATTGCCTAAAAGATGGTAAACCAACAGTAGCAATGACAGAGCAACCATAGGAAGGAAGGCCCTCAGTGGAGTCATAACTTTACCTGCAAGAGACAAAGAAAAGATGGCAATATTGATCACTGAGACAGCTCATGGCATTGTGGTGAGACAAGGCTATAAGATACTAGACCTACTTGATCTGAAGAACACTATAAAACTCTAATGTGAAGCCTTGGCCTCACCAATAGAACCTTCAAAGTTTGATTTTTGGAAATTCACTGTTGCTGGGGTGTGGGAGAAGCTCTGAGAGACCCAAGGTGCTCTCACTACAGGAGAAGAGGATGTGGAATGTTCAAATGGAGTGGAGCATAATATTTGACTACAAAATGATCCGTTAGGGAGCATTCTCAGCAAATTGATCTCTCCCAGATGGAGGATGTCTGACCTCTCCAGGAACTGCTAGAAAATGTTGCTGAATAATGCAGCCCATATGCCTCCCCCATAGTCGTGGTCAGTAAGAAAAATGGAAAGATAAGAATGCATATAGACTTCCAGACCTTGGACTGATCAACCACAGTGCCTCTGTTTAATGTGCTTTGTATGCAAGATGACTTGGACTGGTTGCTAGAGAGCCAGTGATTTTCAGTGCTGGACTTTCAAAGTGGCTATTGCTAGAGTCTTCTGGGACAAGGTGAAGACAGCTTTCATTTGCCCCGTGGCATTCTGTCAGTTTGAATGTATGCTCCAAGGCATTTCTGGAGCACCTGAAACATTTACCATCTAATGGAGAATGTTATGGGAAACATGAATTAAGTACAGGTATTAGTTTATTTGGAGGACCTGATTGTATTTGGGAGAACTCAGGAAAAGCATGAAGAGAGGCTCCTGAAAGTGTTAGACTAGCTAGAAACCTATAGAATAAGAGCTTATCTACACAAACAAGCACAGTTTGCAGCAGGCTGGGTTGTAAATCTACCCCACATTAGCCTGATACACTTTAAGTGTGAATTTTGTGTAGACAAGCCCTAAAGCTATAAGTTGATAAATGCCAGTTTGGTAGAAGATTGGTGATGTTTGTGGGACCCATACTACCGCAAAAAGGTATAATTATGGATCCTGATAAAATAGTGTTTTTTTAGTCCATCGTCCTGCCAACGAAATTACTGCTCAAGATCTTTTTGTGGGGGCTACTGTAACAGATACATGAAGAATTATGCTATTATTGCAAAGCCATATGAGTGACTTCACTAGCAATATCAGTTCGAGAGAAGGAAATGCAAGACAAAATCCAGAAAGTCCACAAAGCCTTCTCAACAAACACTATGATCCCTTAAAACTCTTTGGGAATAAATGAGATGAAAGGTGTGATCAGGCCTTTTGGGAAATCATTAATTGCCTATCTTATGCCCAATTTTCAGTCTTTGCTGAACCAAGCAAACCTCTGATCTGAAGCCAGTTTGGGAGGTTCAAGAGCAGTGTTATATCAAGAAGTTGAAGGGAAATGGAAACCTGCATCTTTTGCCAAAAGTGAGACATGATGCCCTATACGTGAATTGGAATTCTTGGCCTTAAAGTGGCTGTCACCAAGACATTTCAAGATTCTTTGTATGGTACTCACTCAGTTCCAGGTGTTGGCAGATAACCCATTGAATTCTGTTGTCAAGTGGCTAGCTAGAGGCTACAGGACAGAGGGGTTGGGCAATTTAGCTAGTTATGAGCTCAGCATTCAACATTGACTGGGGAGAAGCAATATAGTTGCTTATGCACTATTCTGTCATCCATGACCACCTCAGTTGGCTGTAATTCCTGTGGATGGAGTAAGAGCTATTTCCCATATGACTTTCCTACAGTTTCTGTCCCATGACAGCCCTCACAGGGGTGTGGAAAAAACTCTGGGTCTGCCCCCATTGTTTCATTGGCCTCTACATTGGATCAATCTCCATTGCCCAACCTCAATGCTGCTGACTGCCGAGAGGCCTGATTGTAGGGTAGGGGTATCCATGAAACTGGAGTGGAACCTTGGGAAGGAGCTACCCAGGTTTCCAGCGGTTAGACACATTGCTTGGGGTGAAATCCACCAGGAATTATTCCATCCTTCCCAGAGGTAAGCTACTGTTAAGAAAATGGAATAGATCAGTGATTTTCAACCTATGGTCCATGGTCCATGGACCCTGGGGAGCAGGGTTCTGCAGGCTATATCTAAGATTTCCAAATGGGTCTGCACCTCCATTTGAAAATTTTTTAGGGGTCCACAAATGAAAAAAGGTTGAAAGCCAGTGGAATAGATTGAAGCTCATTAATGGAGTATTGCACCAAATAACAGCAGATCCTCTACAAAATCAGCAAAATCAATTAGAGCTGTCAAACATGAAGCCCTTGCCACAAGAGACCTGCATATGCTTTTGGGCATGCAAAGAACCCTGGGACTCCTTTTAAAAACCAGTTCTAATGGCCCTGGATGGCTGAGGACCTTCTCAGGAAATGTGACCTAAGTGTTGGCTATGTTCAAAGGAAAAATTTACACACCAGAGATGTGTATCTGGAAAACATCACCAGCAGTAAAGCTCTGGAGCTGGAATGTATTGATTTCCTGTCTCTAGAGGTGGACTGGGAGAATGTGGGGCAACATTTTGCAGTGACTGACCATTTCACCCAGTATGCCCAGGTCAGAGATTAGAAGGCTAGTACAGTTGCTCGAGTGCTATGGGATAAATACTGTTCAGTGTATGAATTCCCAGCTTGGATGCACTCAGATCAACATGCATGGGGGGTGGGGGGGATCAGTAATCTGCTCTACTGTTTCTCTAGTGCTCCACTGTTTCTCTATGGCCCTGCCGCCTCCTTGCCCCTTTCCTAGGGAATGGCTCTCCTGGGAATAGAGGAGAGCAAGAGCAAGAAACCTGTGCTCCCCAGAGCACAGGGAGCACTGGGGCTTGCTCGTGTACCAACATGCTTTTCGTGAGGAGCACAGGCTCTCTTTTTATTACCCAGCAAGTGGAACATAAAACACCTCTTGTGCATGGCCAGCTGCATGCACAAGGGCTGCGATACAATCTGGCCCTTAATGTTTAAGATGGAGCTTATCGAGCAGTAAATAATGTCTCCATGATACAGGAATTATTTGTCCTGTGGAATGATGTATGTTTTTATCTGAAAGTACAGAACCCACAGCTCTAAGCAGGGTTCCCAGGCTTGCTTTTACATACATAGTTTCTCCGCCAGATGAAAGTCATTTTCTCAGAGTTGGCCATTTCTAACAGGGTGTTGCACCAATGGGTTACATCTAGAGGTGAAGGTTTCTTCCATGGAGCCTGTATGAATTTTTGGCAGCTAGCCCTGCTCAGAGAAATCAACATTTTTCATGACTGTGTGTTATCTAGCAGGTCTACGTTAATGCTATGTGGTAGATTCCAAAGTAAGCTGGAAATCTTGGCTCAAAAGATTAAAATACCAATAAATAATGTTTTCCCAAATAGCTTAAC
Source organism: Malaclemys terrapin pileata (assembly GCF_027887155.1). Lineage (NCBI taxonomy): Eukaryota > Metazoa > Chordata > Testudines > Emydidae > Malaclemys > Malaclemys terrapin. The sequence continues at coordinate 40,450,537 of NC_071507.1, read as the reverse complement.
TTTTGGACATTCCCACAATAAATGATTCATGGTCCCTCATTACTCTGCCATCTATAACAAGAATCTGAGGAAATGAAATTCATGTTCTTGAGTCTTGTGTATGTGCATTGAAAGTAGGAGGAGTGCGTAGAAGCCCCAACCGAGATCTAGGCCCTGTTTAAACAGAGTCTGGATTGACGGGTTTAAAGACCAAATAGACAAGGGTGCTAGGGAAAACAAAGGCACAGAGAGGTGAAGTGACTTGCACAGTAGATCAGTGGATGAGGCAGAGAGAGAACCCAGGTTTCCTAATTGCCCAGGCCAGTGGCTTGTCCCCTTCCCAGTAGATGCTACTGTCATTTTGCATTCACTGGATTGCTGCTATCTAGAGGCTTGATCCAAAGCCCATTGAAATCAGTGGGAATCTTTCCATTGAGTTCAATGAACTTTGGGTCAAGACCTAGTAGTCAGTCCTGCCCCAGTGAAGTTAATAGCAAAATTCCCATTGACATCAAAGGTGCAGGATCAGGCCTGGGTGACTAAAAAACCGGTTGGTTGATTAACTCCAACTTCTGAGGTTTTTAAAGAGTACAATTGTGCTAGCTCCTGGCTATGACAACAATGAGTGATTGGAAATATTTAAATAGAACGATGAACCGGTGAAGGAAACCCGTAGTCATGGAGCAAAAGTGTGAACAGACGAGGAGTCCATTTGAATTATAGCTACACTCTGGCAGAGAGAAGTATAGTAGGTTGTGGTTTTTTTTTTTAAAGGGATTTTTGAGTTTGTGGTCCTGACCCAAAATACCAGTTTTTACACCATGAAGAACTTCAAAATGAAAGTATGAACGCAGTAAGGGAGTACTTTGGAGAGAACATGTATGGGTCATAGACGATGACAAATCAAAGGACATGGCAATAAATGACAGTGACTAGTGTGAAGGTGATTGGGGTAGGAAGTGTTTACTGCACAAGTGAAAACATCACTGACAAGTGAGGGACTGTCAGTGTTACTAACTCTCACAACTTCACTGGGTCCCTCAATACCTAGTGTTTCTGAAAGCCCCAGCTCCTGGATTTGGGTTAATGCATGTGAACCTCACTTTAATGCATGTGAACGTCACTTTAATGTTTGCTTTAAATGAAAGCTAAGATAGGGATCAGCAATCTGCTCTCATGGTTATGGAGAAAAGCTTGAAAATATGAAACAAGTGCTCACCAAAAGCTCAAGTCAGCAGTCATATAAAAGAACCCATATTTATATTTATGATTTTAAGTGATCTCATGGATTTTTGAATGCTTGGGATTGTCAATAGTGTGGGTCTCAGACGAGCACTGTAAATAGGATGGCCTGCCCCTTTAAGGAGTAGAGGCCTGGGGCTAGCAAACCCCAGTTACTGAGAAGGCACACATATTCAGGGATCAGCTAATTTTCTGTCAAGACCAGCAGGAAGCTGCAAAGAGTTCCCAGGGAGAGTGGAGTGGAGTACAGAGACAGCTGGGAATGGTCCAGCAGTGAAACCTGGGAGTTGGGGAGTCAGACTACAGGTAGGAAAAGCCTGGAAGTGACTTGATGAAGAGATAAACACATTAACTTGATTTGAGAACTTCATTTGAATATTTGTTAATTTAATAAACCAGAACCCGAGAAAGGGTGTGAATGGACAAAGGGGTTTGAGTTTTTGAAGAAGCCCCTTGAAGGCAGAAACTGAGGCAGGGTGCTGCTTGCAGGGCTGCCCTAAGACCACAAGGGGGTCCATGGGACGTGGCTGTCTGATTACAGGCCCAAAGAGTGGGAATGTGCAAACCAGAATAGACCTGTTAAGTTTCCTTGTTTCCTAGGAGACCCCTGATATTGGATACCCTTTCTCGGACATTCAAGAGGCTGCCTGATTCTCCCATTTTTATGGGCAGGCAGTTACTTTGTCCACCCAAGAATGAGTGTCATTTTAATGAAGAGTACAAGGACCATAAAGCAACGGGACGTGGGAAGGCAACAGTGCAGTGAGGCCCCTACAGCAGGAAAGCTATATTGGAGGGAGCAGGGAGCACAGCCCCTGTGGTAAGAGTGGCACACTGCAGTTCAGCAAAGACAAGCAACAGTAACTGGTGTGCAGCAGAGGGAGGTTAACCTTGGAGCAGGGGACAAAGCACAATGGAGTTGTGGAGGGTGGGAGAGAGATGTGGGGGTTTGGGTGGGTCTTAAATTAGCCAGGCTGGGATCTGGTCAGGATACCTCAGGTCATTCCCTACCAGATCTTCCAACTCTCTCTCACGTGCACACAGCCCGTAGCACTTTTAGTTTGATGTCTCACCAACAACGCAGATTTTGTGTAGTTATTTTCTTAACAGATGTAAAATTTTGATCTGGCTTTGTTACGTTTTGCAGAAACATCAATTCTCACATGAGAGAGAGCCAGGTGCAGTCAGGGCTATGGGGCTGATCTTCCCTTGAGGCACCAGCTGCCTCCTCAGGGCATTTAAGTCTCTCCCATGGCCTTTTGTAAAGAAAAATAGTAGAGTACTTACAAGTGAGAGCGAGAGAGCTGAAGACTGATCACTTGATTGTTGTATTCTGAACACTGGTGTGTTGATAATGCAGTTTCTGTCTTCTATATAAATATGTAATCCTGAAATATGCTAAATAGGGTATTGAATTATTTTGCTTAAAATCTTCAAATTTCTGGAACTTCAGATTTAACAGGTATGGATATGAATAAAGACAGAAGGTTCCTCTGAATCTTGATCAGCCTAGACTGAGTCAAGTTAATCCTTTAAACTGAATGCCAACAGTATTTTCTGCAGATTTTTATTCTTTGATGCAGAATTAATGTGCAGGTAAAAATTCACTGTTTTAAGGTGCTTATAATTTTCTCCTTCACTCTTTTTTATTGTGAGATTTTCTGCAGCTCATCAAGTTTAACCGGCATGGTAAAGACACCAGAAGTTGCCAGAACTGGTGCTACCACAGGGGTAGCTGACAGGTTTCAGAGTAGCAGCCGTGTTAGTCTGTATCCGCAAAAAGAACAGGAGTACTTGTGGCACCTTAGAGACTAACACATTTATTAGCGCATAAGCCTTCGTGGACTACAGCCCACTTCTTCGGATGCATATAAGTGGGCTGTAGTCCACGAAGGCTTATGCTCTAATAAATTTGTTAGTCTCTAAGGTGCCACAAGTACTCCTGTTCTTTTTAGGGGTAGCTGAATTAGTGATCACATGAATGAGAGTTATTTTCTTACTGTAGACAAAACATAAGGCAGTCTTAGCCATACAAAAACTGCATTATCTTGAATGATTTTATGGTATCGGAACACCTGCCTACCTTTCATCACTTAGATGGAAGCTAGACATTGCACTAAAAAACAACTTCAATAAATTTTCTCCCTATTAACAGCCTATGAACTTCTCCTTGTTAGGTATGATATATATAATTTTACTCGCTGTCTGGCTGTGATCTAACCTTCCTTATTATTTTTATATTTCCCCTGGGATTCATGTGATCAATTTTATTGTTTCTTTATGACAATAATATAAAGCTCTCCAGAGCTCCCCGGCATCAATGCACCTCTACAACACCCCTGAAGCTGGGACTGTGCCATTAAGGTACAATTGAGCCCTTAATTAGCAAACATACTAGATTACTTTAGCAAGGCTATGTAGCTCTTGTTGAGTACCTTAGCTGCATCAGTTAACACCTATTGTTGCCAGACACCTCTGTGCTGATTCAGGATTGCCTAGCTTTGAAGTTTGTTTAATGGGTTTTATGAGAACCTAGAAGTTCATGTTTTGCTTGAAAACAAGGTACTAAGAATCATGGGCAAGCCACACTCCTATTAACTTCATGGAGAGCTTCCAAGTACTTGCAGAATAGTTTAGCCTGGCTTCAGATCTGCCGCTCCTGGTTCCAATCCTTCACCACCACTCTAGGCTTCAGTACTGTTGAGATCCCAGGGGTATCTCCAAGGCCTTCTGGTTCCTGGCTTCAGCCCCAAGTCCTATTGTAGCTCTTAATAGTGACCACTGATGATTCTTCTCAGTTTCGATAACCATGAAGGAGCCTGCAGTACTGTAGGAGCCCACAGCTCTCAGCAGACTGCCATCAAAGGCTCCATGGAGCATAGTTTGAGAACCACTGATCTAGAGAAGCAGAAGAGAAGGCATGGTTTTGTGGTTGAGACACTAGACTGGGACTCAGGAAATCTGGGTAAAATTCCTGGCTTTGCCACAAACTTCCTGGAGAACTTGAGCAAGTCACTTATTCGCTCTATGCCTCAGTTCTCTATCTGTAAATTATACTTCCTTTCTCCCATCTTTAGTCTCTTTTCTGTGAAAACTGTAAACTCTTTACAGTCCTACTCTGCATATTTTATGCCGAGCACACTGGGGGGTACTCTAATATAAATAAACAATAGTGAGTAGCAAATACCCCACTTCCCACCCAATATTCTGGATGAATCATTTGTACTAATACAGAACTGAGATAATGAAAATTTTAATTACTATTTGGGGCTTGTCCGAATACTACTGATGTTGATTTACAAAAATAATATTGTGATCTACTTCTGAGCTACCCTGAAGGTGGATTTAATTTAACAAAGTTATGAGCACTTGACAGTTGCACATAGAACATGCCCAGTAGAGTATTTTTTCTCAAGGTTGTTTAATGGGCACCTAAAAAGGATACACGGAGCATGTGTGCATCGGCGTTAAGTGTGCTTTACACTTCTTAACCCCCTGGAGGGGCCCCACTGGTGCTCCCTGGCTGGAGGGAGCATAAGAAGGTTGATTCTGTTTTCTCATAGGCCCTTGGGGAACCAGTGTGCAAAATCCATTCACTTTGACTGAGTACCAGGAATCAAAATTGGGCCTATAGACTACACCTTATATTTCTACTGTCAGATTTTATGGATAAAACATTTCATTCAAACAGAGCTTCTGCTTTTTGGAGACGTGGCTGCCAGTTTCCTGTCTGATTTTGTCTTGTGACAGCTACAGGAGTCTAATGAAAAATGAGAAGAATGTGTTGGAGATCTCAGCAGCCATATTTCACAGTGTGATTTTTGAAACCGTTTGTTTTCTTAACTTCCTGAGGTCAACGGTTACTAGAGATGGATGTCACCACATGTGCTGATTTGAAAAAAGATGGTCAGATTTTAGGTAAGGTTACAGTTTTATGGAAAGGCAAAGAATTACAAAATTACTTGTCTTCATTTGGGGCATGATCAAGGCTTCAGAAATGCTAGTTTAGAGTACAGCTGATAGAGTAGCCTAGTTGAAAAATATCATGAAATTTATCATGTTTTTCTATGATTTTTTTTCCCCATTAGTAACCCACAGCTGGACAAATAATTCATGAATATTCATATATGTATTAATTGTATGGGTTTTTAATAATAAAATATTAGGGCCTGATCCAAAGAATCCCATTGCTTCCAGTCACCTTTAGTTCTGTCCCTTAATAAAAAATCTTTTAAAATTATTCATTCAGATACACAAATATGTTAATTAAGTTGCTTAAATAGCATTAAGCAGGCATTGAGAGCTTATCAATTATTAGGAAAAGTGTGGTCATCTGTATTGTATATTAAAGAAGCTAAAAACATTTACTAGGATTTTTTTAATCATGCTTTAACTTTATTTTAATTTACAATAGTATATTCCATGGAACTATAATACAATAAATACTAGTAATGTTTAGCTTTTATACCTTAGTGTTTTCATTCATAGATCTGAGTGCGTCACACATAGGAATTTTTCAACTAAATGTCAATTAGTCAAACCATAACTTTTAGTGGAAATGGGTTGGTTTTGATGAATTTCTTGACACCCAAAAATGTTGGGGTGGGGCAGTTCTGAAGTTGTCAAAACATCCTATTTCAACATCTTCTAAATGAAAACAATTGTTTTTCGGGTTCAGAATGACTTAATTCAGAAATTTAAGCTAATTATAGTCGACATCAAAACAAAATGTTTCCAAATTATTGAGATGAAACATTTTGAGTGACCTGAACCAAAACATTTTTTGATTTTCATTTCATGAACATTTTTCAAATTCAACATTTTGCCTGATTTGAGACAGGGAAAATCTCAAAAATGTTTGCAGGATGCAAACACTATTTTCCCCATCGAGCTCTATGTACAAATGTGGGTACATATCATCCCCATCTTACAGATGGGGAAGCCTGAGGTACAGAAACTGATTAAGCGAAATGCTAAAGTCCCATAGCAAATCATCAGCAGAGCTAGGATGTGAACGCTAATTCCCAGTCTCCTAGTCTAGTGCCATATCCACTGGGCCACGCTGTCATTAAAGCAGCAGACTCACCAGCCTTGCAACTAGCAGCCAACTGAGCAGTTGTAAACACAGTTCTGCAGACACACTCAGATGGACCAGCAGCTACACTACAGCAGATCACCATCAGGTTCCACTTGTTAGTGTTTGGAGGCACTTCTATTCAATAGAAACATAGTAGCCCAGGGGGTTCAAATTAACTCAGTCTAAACTTCAGAATTGGTTTTAACGCTTTGGTTGCTGGATTAAAGTATCATTAAAAGCACATATCAAATTATCTGTTTCTGATTATTACAGTTTTAAGCTATGAAGTTGTATAGTTTACAGTTATTAGTATTTGGGGGGAATTGAGGGAGATAGGAGGAGGGGCTGCAACAGAAAATACTGGAAATAGAACACTAAAATCTTACTTGTATTTGAGTCACCATATACATACTGTACCTCTTACGTAATCTCAACTCACTATTTAGGAATTGAGACACACAAGGTGGGTGAGGTAATATCTTTTATTGGACCACTTTCTGTTGGTGAAAAAGACAAGCTTTCGAGCTACACAGAACTCTTCTTCGGGTCTGTGTCTTCTTCGGGAATTTGTCACACAACACCCATTAGCATTCATGGGGGCAATACCCTGGGTGGTGAGTTGAGAATATAATGCTTCTGGCTATAATAAAGTTCAATGTGATGCTCCCTGCACTACATCAGAGTTTTCTGATTTTGCTGTAGAGTACATTTGTACTGTGGCTAAAGAAGAAAAAGAAATAAAATGGAAGGAAAAGAGTATGACAAAAGTGAATGGGTCTGCTATAATTGAAACTGGTTACAAGGCATCAGATGCAAATATCAAGCAGTTATGCTTTAAAATGCTGAATAGATGGTACAGGACAATGCAAAGACTGTTTAGAATAACCCTGAAGTATAGTGAAAAATTGCGGGAGGTGTGGGAATGTGGCAAGTGTTTTCCAAAACAATCTTATGGGATTGCTTACACGTCCAAAAGTTCTGGCAATCAGTAGGAGACAAACTGGAAGTAATAGCTGAGCAGGTGATAACAACAGAATCTGCACGGATGTTAAATGACATTTTAACACTGAAAGTGGGGAACAAATGACATATCTGATAAAGCAAATGATCTCTAGTGGTAACAGAAGAAGTGATATATAGCTAGTGGAAAGATAAGCCACTAATTTATGCATTAACAGACATACTGTAGCCCTTTTGAAATAGTATGTACAAGGTAATTTAGAGAGTTATGAAACTACATGGAAACCATTTAAGTATATTAAATGTTTTGCAGTAAAAGTTGAGTGGATAAAAAAAAACTTAAATGAAGTTTAATGAAGAGAATCTAAAATTTCCACTGCATAATTAGGGTTTTTTAACGGATTTGTTAAGCATTAACTTTATATGGAATATATTAGTGAATCTGATATGAATTATCCTGTTCCCACCGATGACAGTGGCAAATCTCTGACATCACTGGGACCAGAAGCAGGCCCTTTGATAATATCCTCTGTGAGTATATATACTTTTTACTTGTCAAATATACCATGTCTCTACTTGATATCTGTGTGTGAAAGTGAAAGACAAAAGATGTCACGCAGATACTGGCATGCAATTTCTGTAGAAATATATCAGAAGTAGTTTCAGTTAAAATAAAAATAATGCTCTAGTTTTTTGCAAACTATATCAGCACTGCAGGTGACACTGCTGGAGCAGTATGGCTTTGTGGATTTTGCAAAAAGGTTTCATGTCAAACGTCATTTTTCTTGTTTTGAGCAATCAGAAGGTGGCCTTTGCAGGCAAAAATGTATTTGCTAGTATGGCAAAGGTTCACGGGACAAAGAGTATGGAAATTTGCATTTTGTTCTATTGTGAAACTATGCAAGCAAGTTTGTCCCTACAAACATCAGTGCCCACTGACTACATTTAATAGATTTTTTAAAAATACACTAATGACATTAAATTGGGGTCTCCTTGCTACTCACTAGAACTAGACAAACATTTTCATTTGAAATCTTTTTTGCATGAAATGTTTCAACAATTTTTTTAGGATTTCATCAAAAAAAAAGAAGGTGAAATCTTTAAAATGTGGTTTTCAGTAGCATACAAAAAACAAAGAAATCAAAACTTTTTTGACGGCCCAAATTGAAATAAATTATAATTATTTTTTCTTTGGGTAAAAATATGTCCCATGAAAACTTTCAATCAGCTCTACTACGCCTTTAAGCAGGTGGTTCATTGCAGATATACAGACAGTACCATTGCATAATGTGTGTGATCCTAAAACACCAGTAAAGATATAGACCATAATTCTTGTTGACTTTTAGTAGTAACTTAAGTTTACCTTTGTAAAATAAGGTACCTTGAATATCAGGAGTCTGATCCTGTTGTAGTTTGCCCAGCCAAAACTCCTTCATTAACTTCAGGGGGAGTTAGGGTTGCAGGACTGGGCTAAAATGTTGATGGCTTGAATTTACTTCAATTTGCAAATATCGTTGCCATTGACACATTGATTAGAGATGGACTTAGTCTGCAATACTTGGCTCTGGAGCTGAATTTCATGCATGCAAATGTTTGGCGAGGGAGGTTCAGAGTTGGAGATTTGGCTCAACACGTTATAAAGCTAGTATGTCACTTCCAAAATTTGGGGATTTCAAACATGCTGCAAAGCTTGACATTGTTTTGACTCCAGGGCTTTAGTTAAACCAATCTCTAATAGTCATATCCCTGAAAAATATTCCACATTATTACTGAAGAACAGTCTTCTTTTCTTTGAAACTTTGAAACCTACTGTTCCCTCCTGTTTTCCTCTAAGCAATTGTGAATTGAAAAAAAAAAATCTAAATAGGTTCATCTTATCTCATCGAACCCACAGGGAGCCCCTTTCAGAAAATCTCCCGAGTTCCCTAGCCATTTGACATTTGATTTATTGGTTCTCCTCCTTCCTTTGTTACAGTAGGTCAATTACACACTGAGCCAATGACAATTGCCCTGTAGGAAGCATACACATTTAACATTGCTTTGCTAGCAGAGGGTGGGTGGCCTGCATGTACAAATGCCATCGATGACGTCTGACAGACGGATGAGGAAGTCAGTGGGACATCGCCTTGTATCTTTCCTTTTTCAGCACTGTCAGGCACCCTGCTTGTGGTATTTTTAAACTATGCTTCTGATGTCTTCAGGAAATAAAAAACAACCCACATACCATTTTCTCAGAGGGTGAAAGTATTCCAGAAAAAAATGAAGATGAAGAAAGTATTCCAGAAAAAAAGGAACAATAGAATGGGGGACTTGAAATGAAACAATGTGTTCATTGAAGCACGTCATCGCCACCAAAATCTATGCTGAGGACGTTTTAAAAATCCTTAGGATACATGGTAGTATTTTTCTTTCCTTTTTTATAAATAAAAAACAGCTACATTACATACAGAGGAAAATAAAACTCAATATAATACAATAAAGTACTGCATAAAGTTTTGATCCAACACTGTCTGCAGTCAGTGGCAGTCTTTTCACTGACATCAATGAGACCTGGATTAGGATCTTAAAAAAGGAAAGTGGAAAGCCAATGGTCCTGATTCTCCTCTCACACCAGTAGAATTACTCTGATGTGAAACTGTTGAGAGAGGGGCAGAAACAGGCCTTTAATGTCTTCCGGATGTATTTCTTCAATCACTGAACAGTACAGCATTCAATATTGTTTTTAATTAAACCACTAAATCAAGATAGTAAGTACTAAAAACTGCATCTCATAAAATAAACATACAGATATTGTTAGACCTCAAACCAGCAAAGACTTATGAACTTGCTTAACTTTATGTACAGTGAGTGGTCTCACTGAAATCAATCAAGACAGCTGCTCTGCTGGAAGCCATCAAATCTGTCACCCTCACTCTTATTTATTACTTATGTACAAAAATAGCTTGTACTGTCAGCAACTTTATCTTTGATAAAAAGTTACTAACTAAAAAACAGGTCATGCCAGTACTTCATTAAAAGGCACTTCCATATATTCTAGTCCATATTAGTCTATGCCATACAATGTTGGAAGGAGCCAGCGTAGAAAATCATTTCAAACGTGTACTAACATAGGGTTTAATCCTGCACTTAGTGATAAGAAGTGTCCCACTGAAGGCAGTGAGGCTACTTTCTTGAATAAGGATAACTCATATGATTGAGCATATATATTGTGTTAGAGGCTCTCAAGTAGACTGAGGTGTATCATTTTATCCTAGATATTATATAAAGAGTTGCTTCATCAGTAAAAAACCCTTCTCAACTATTAAAACATACTAGGCTTCAAAGTAAAACTAAAATACTTTTGTGTTATTTTTTTCAAAAGTGCCTAAGTCCCATTATCAAAAGTGATTTAGGCACTTAGCTGCCTAAGTCACTGTGAAAGACAATGAAAATGTGGCTCTTAAGGGCCAGGGGACAGATTTTTGAAGATATTTAGGTGCCTAAAAATGCAGATAGTGACTAGTGGGATTTTCAAAGGCATCTCGGGGCCTAACTCCCATCATGTACTGGCTGTATTGCTTCATGAGGGTAATCATCTCTATGCCATAAAGGGGTGTAGGAGCACAGCCTGGGCACCCTGGAAGTTCAACGGGACATTCTGGAATGCTAGGGGACAAGAGCACTGGGAGTTGGGATGAAGACCCAAGTTTACTTGCTCAAGCTAGGCAGAGGAGGAGGAGGACAGGAAGGAGGTCTTCATGGTGACAGGGAGATATACTGTTGAGTGCTATCAATATATAAGGAGCAGCCAAATTATAAAGTTGCAGCAAGTCACATGGCAGGAGGTGTGCAGAAAAGAGCAGAGGGCCAAGAAGTGAACCTTCTGGTATAAAAACAAAAGCAAAGCCTTTTTTCCAGCATTGTTTTTAAAGACCATCTCTAAAATCAGCTCTTATCATATGTGATGACTGCTTAGCACCCACTAGCAGCCCCCTATCAATGCCTCTCCCTCCTCCCAAAGCCTCCTGCCTGCCGGCGGGCCCCGCCAATCAGCACCCCCCATCCCAGTACCTACCACCTGCCGCGGATCAGCTGTTTCGTGGCATCAGGAGGTGCTAGGGGGGGAGAGGGGACGGAACTGGGCAGGAAGAGGCGGGGCAGGGTAAGGGTGGCGCATTGGGGAAGGGGTAGAATGGAGGCAGGGCCTGGGCAGAGCCGGGGAGGGGAGCACCCCCGGCAGATTAGAAACTGGGTGCCTCTGACTCTTATTGTACAAATCAAATGATGCACTGCCCCCAACCTGGATGTCCTAGGCTAGTAATTCTCAACCTTTCCAGATTACTGTACCCCTTTCACAGGGCCGGCTCCAGGGTTTTTGCTGCCCCAAGAGGCGGGGAAAAAAAAAAAAGCCGAGATCGCGATGGGCGGCAGCTCCACTGCGCCGCTTTCTTCTTCGGCGGCAATTCAGTGGCAGGTCCTTCCCTCCAAGAGGGACAGGGACCCTCTGCCGAATTGCTGCCGAAAAACCCGACGTGCTGCCCCTTCCACTTGGCCGCCCCAAGCACCTGCTTGCTCAGCTGGTGCCTGGAGCTGGCCGGCCCTTTCAGGATGCTGATTTGTCTTGTGTACCCCCAAGTTTCACCTCAATTAAAAAGACATAAAAATACAAGTGTCACAGCACACTGTTATTGAAAGGTTTTTGACTTTCTCATTTTTACCATATAATTATAAAATAAATCAATTGGAATAGAAGTATTGCACTTATATTTCAGTGTACAGTAATATAGAACACTATAATCAAGTAATTGTATGACATTTTAGTTTGTACTGACTTCACTAGTGCTTTTTATGTAGCCTGTTGTAAACCTAGGCAAATATCTAGATGAGTTGATGTACCCCCTGGAAGTCCTCTGCATACCGCCAGGGGTACTTGTATCTAGGGTTGTCAACTTTCTAATTGCACAAAATCAAACACCCTAGCCCCACCCCAGCAGCGTATTATCGCGTAGGCCGACAAGGCCTAGGCCTAGGGTGGCAAATTTGAGCACCCACGGAGAAGCTCTCCTCCCCGCCCCCCCGCTCCAGCTCACCTCCACCTCCTCCATGAGTGTGCTGTCGCGTCCTGTTTCTCTCCCCTCCCTCCCTCCCAGCACTTGCGCTGCGAAACAGCTGTTTCGCGGGGCAGGGAGGGAGGGGGGAGGAGGGGGAACACGGCGCGCTGAGGGAAGAGGCGGGGCTGGGGCGGGGATTTGGGGAAGGGATTCAATAGGGGCAGGGAGGGGGCGGAGTTGGGGCAGGACTTTGGGGAAGGGGTTGGAATGGGGGTGGGGAAAGGGTGGAGTCGGGCAGGGCCAGGGGTGGGTGGGCGGCAATTATTTCAGGGCTTAGGGGCAGCAAAATCATTAATCCGCCACTGCCCCACCCCCTGCCCCTGTTCCTTCTCTGACACCGGCAGGGCGGCGCTTACCTCAGGCGGCTCCCAGTCAGTGGCGCAGCGGGGCTAAGGCAGACTCACTTACCTGCCCTGGCTCCGTGCTGCTCCTGGAAGCATTTGGCATGTCCAGCCTCTAGATGGAGGTGCCGCCAACCGGCTATTCGCAGTGCATGCTGCCCAAGCCTCAGGCACTGTCCCCGCAGCGGGCATTGTGGCCAATGGGAGCTGCAGAGCTGGCACTCAGGGCGGGGGCAGCGTGCGGAGGTTCCCTGATTGCACCTGCACCCAGAGGCTGCAGGGACATGCTGGCCACTTCTGGGAGCTGCGCGGAGCCAGGGCAGGCAAGGAGCCTGCCTTAGCCCCGCTGCACCGCCGACCGGACTTTTAACGGCCTGGTCAACGGTGCTGCCAGGGTCCCTTTTTGACTGGGCGTTCAAAAACCGGACGTTTGGCAACCCTACTTGTACCCCCCTAGTTGAGAATCACTGTTCTAGACCCTAGGTGCAGCATACTGTGGGTTTGCTGTATGGAAGTCACTGTTGAGAGACATATAGGACCCGTAGATTCCAGAGCAGCCCAGGGGCTGCAGTAGGATTGGGCTGAGGCGTCTTTCTTAGTCATGAGTAGTAGGCATGACATCAAGGGGACTAATCACATGGATAAAGGTTAAGGGTTTTGAGGATCAGACCCTTAGATTCCCTCTGTGAAGCATGTTTACCCAGGTGCTTTGTGGGATTGTGGTATGATGACAATATTTGGCCCGTAATCTGGTTTGGACACCAAAAGCTCCCTACCACGGAAAGCTACGCTCTAGATCTGGTGTTTCAAGGCCTGCAACTTATCCGTGATTTTGGATCATAGACTAAAAAGGGATAATTCCATAAACAAATAATTATTAAATATAGTAAGAGATTTCACACCGCTCCACAGATTTGTTTAGATAAGGGCTTTTACAGCATTGAGTATAGATCTTTAAAACCCATGGTGCTTTAATGTTGTGAAAAGCTTTCCAGCTAAAATGCCTAATTTTAGAGCATTTTCAGGAGAAAAAAAGTGTAAGCCCTAATTTTTCTATTTGTGGATTTACAGTGTATTGCTTATTTTGGATCATCTCCGCTGGCAGCTTGGATTACATTATATTACACTGCGTACTACAGTCCTGACAACATCTTTTAATGGAGTGTGAATAGGGCTTCTTTTTTAGAACCCAAAAGGGAAATTGAATTGGAAGTTTAGAAATGGATCCCATATCATACCTTCTCTAGGTCTTTTTTTGAAATGATACAAGTTTTCTTGTAACCGGTACTGTTACTAGGACAGCATTAAACAAACCAGGATCATAGATTCCTTTGCTTAACTTCATAGTTAGGTCTCCTGACTGTCAGTGGTTGCTGAACTATATGTATGGGGGAAATTTTCAGCAAATAAAGGTAGAGCTGGCATTAAATCACCTAGCCAGGAAGGAAGTCCTTACCCTAAATTAAGTGGGCTTTTAGTTTCAGCAGGCTCTCACTGTATCTCTTTAAATCAAACACTTGAAGTGTATTTATTATTATACTGTGATATATGCCTTGTACTAGACAGTGAATTAGAAGTGAGTGTTGTAGAGGAGGAATAAAGTTATAGTTGCATGGAGACACACACTGCAAAGCAGCTATACTCGGCCTTAAGGCTCCTCCTCCGCACTTGCAAAGAGCTCATAGGCAATGGCACTGGTGTGGTTCCATTGCCCAAGAGGGGCCCATGAATGCAGCTGTTCATCCCCCTCCCCCTGCCCAGGCTGCACAGAGAACTCTCCACAAAAGCTCCTTATTCAGTAGTGGGAGGAGAGCTGGGAGGCTATGAGAAAGGTGGGGCAAGGGCAAAGGGCAGATGTTACACTGATCCTCCTGCCAACAAGGGGCTGTGTAAAAGCCTTCTGTAGGCGGCACTGGCCTATGCGGTGCAGCTCCACAGTCACTCTGCAGTGCCGTGGAGAGGGTTCCCTCTGGGCTTTGGATTGACCCCTTTATGCAGAAGATTTAATTAGGGCCACCTCCAGGAAACCACCATAAAGCCTCAGTAAAAGGACTCAGCTCTACAGGAAAACAGCATGGCTCTGAGGGATGGAATGCTCAGCTCAGCAGGGCAGGAGTCTGCACAACTGAGCTGTAATCACTTATATGGGAAAGTGTGAATAGGGATTTTTTTGTGGGAGTTTAGCCCAGGGGATCTGTACTGTGTATAGACCTACTGGCCACACCCTTTGCTGTCTCAAAATCCACAGGTTGGCAGTGAGCTGCACAAATTTCTGTGGAGTGGGTCTCAACGTTTACCCCATATATAGCCAATACACAACTATAACACTGCTTATGGGCCACCTGCCCCCATGTAGAATGCTCCAGAATTAGTTCCTTTGTTTGCTTGCTTTTCTTGCTGAAGAACTGCAGTCTATCTCCTCTTTTCTTTGTATTGCACTCTGGACAGTAAAATGCAACCTGGGCTTTCCTAGATAATAAGACAATAAAATATTCATTTAGTTTGTGTAGTTCGTTTTCCCCCAAGTAGAGCTTTGAAGCTGCTGGGCCAAACTGAATGAGTTCAGCTCTCCAGAGGGAGCTCCAAAGGGACATAATCTGTACTCAGCCATATATAAAAGCCACTGGCTCGTTATTTAAAGTTATACTTTTATATCTGCATGTGCTGTACAAAGACATAAATTCTTGAAATGAAAATTATTAAAGCAATAACATCTGGCAACCAGGAATAGTCATCTGATGATGCCTGGAAATTGGGACATTAGTACAGCAAATGGATAGATTTGGGGCATTATCACATAACAATGGATCTATTGTCAGACGTTGTTTTATAATTCTCTAACCCCCAAAGTACAAGGGAGCAAAACGTGACACTGATTCTAGTACACGAAGAAAAATGTGAATACAAACAATAACACTGCAACATTTTCACACAGAGAAATTATTTCTGTATTAACCGGTATGTGGAAAGACAACCATAGAACTGGCAAGAAATGGACCTTGAAGTTTTTCATGTGTTTCCTCATTCCAGTGCAGTTTGTGTTCTGTGGTAAACAGTCTTGTCCTCAAACCTCAGAAATGACCAGTCATATAACATGTGGCTGTATTTCAGTTTCTAGTTTTAAAATAGGGTAAGTGGGACAGTAATATGTTCCCAGTGAATATTATATGCTAATCAAAAATAATTATGAATAATATAATTAGAAGAAATTTGAGCCAACAGATATAATCTTGGGACAGCTCCACTGAAATCCATGGAATGATACTGATTTATATCAGCTGAGGATCTGGTCCCTTAATTTTAAACTAAGACCCTGATCCTGCAAAAATGCAAGCATGTGCTTAACTTCACACACTAAGAAGTCTCATTGAGTATGTCAACGTGGCAGGAAAACACCCACGACTGTCCTGTGTCAGCTGACTCAGGCTCGGGGTGCAGGCTCTGGGATCCTCCAGATTCTGGGCTCCACCCGAGCCAGTAGGTCTACACAGGGGCATGCACATTAATAAAAATGTGGCTGCTTTTGGAGAGACACTTTCTGTGCCCCCCGTGGCCAAAGGAGTTGGCTGCTCCCTCCCTCCCATCCCCACCCCCCCCACAGCTGGAGGAGCTGGCTCTCCACCCATCCACCTGGGGCTGGTAGAGCTCGCTCTCCCCTAGCAGCTGGAGGAACTGGATCTCCCCCTGTGGCCCCAGGTCCAGAGAAGCTGTCATCTCTCGCCCCAGCCTGGGATGGAGGAATTCGATCTCCCTGCCCCAGCCCTGGAGAATTTCTGTGCCCCCACTGATTGGTGGTGCCCATGCCTCTACTTGCCCTCTACTTGCGCACACCTCTGTGTCCACACTGCAACTTTGTAGACCTCAGCCCAAACTCCACGGACCTGAGTCAGCTGATATGGACCAGCCACACCCTACTGACTCTAATGCCCTACTCACCATGCATAAATTAAAGCACAAACACAAGTGTTTCCACGAGCAGGGTCTTAATTAGCCATGTCAAATGCTCAGGTGCTAATATGAACTAGCTCAATGTTACTTCATGCCACTTACCAGTTTCTTTTTGTTTAAAAAAAGATATTCTGTACTCTAAGTCTAGCCAATGAAAATTATTGACTACTTGGGAATTTCATGCAGGATATATGCAGTGGTTGTGAATATTTTATGTTATTGTTATTACATATGTATATGTTATTGTGTCTACTCGACGAGGCTTCAGGATTTTGTGAATGTGTGTAATACATTGCACTGTAGTTCTAAGAGATTACAAGGATAGATATCTGGTACAATGATTTAACTTTTGCTCTAAAAGATTTTGATTCACAGTCCCTGAAGCCATGGGTAAAGCATCCACTGATTTCAGCAGTGCAGGATCAGGCTCTATCGGTGAAATCCTGGCCCCATGAAAAGTCACTGGCAAAACTATCTTTGATTTCAGTGCACCCAGGATTTCACCCTAAATGTTCAATAATCTCCCAGCCAGGGAATGCCAGGTCCTCTTCTCCTCTCTGTTTTATTGTGCTTTGCATTGTTTTCTTAATATAGACATATTCTTTAAGTATGTCTAGACTCACAATCTGCAGTTTTGTGCCCATTCTAGAAATTTCACAAATAGAGTGCTGATGGCTAAGACATCCATATATTAGAATTTTCATGGGGCTTTGGAAAATATAGGGAGTAGAACACACAGATAAAATAACTGATCAAAAATTTTTCCCGGGTGAAGTGAGACCCTGGAAGTAAAATCCATATTTATTCTCTACTATAACAGGAAGAACAATTTAGCTTTACCTGAAATGATTGAGTAGCCCACACCATTCGTAATTTGTCCAGTCTTCCAGTGTTTACATCTAAATTCTTCAAGGAGAACATGTGTGCGTGTGAGCGTGAGCTAGTGAGACTTCTCAGCTAGATTACAACCACTACAGCTTTTGAGTATGTGGCTATAATAGAAGTAGAGCCAGATACAAATCTTTCAAATGTGAAGGTCTAACAAGTTTCCTCATTTTTGTAAATCAGACAGTGCAGGGCAGTAATCCTTCCTGTTACTTATAACAAAACTTCACTTGCACAGTGGACTTTTCCTGTGGTCAGGACTGGCAGAAAACATGGAACAAGCTAATTAGGTTGTCAGCTGGAAGCATTTTAATCTCCTGATAAATATCAGCTATCAGTAAGGGTGAAATAAAACAGCATTTATGTGTAACGATTTTTGAGGGGTATATAATTAAATCTCGGTTTTCTTAGTGGTAAAATATTCAGGGAATTCAATCAATGTGTTACATATCTTTCAAAGTTTCTAGTGTTCTTTGTAAACTGCCTTCCTTACAATGATGAATTACTGATCTATCATTCTGGGTTTGTTGGCCTCAGGTTCTTACACAGTGTGGACAGACAAGGCATGTAATTTCATTCCTACTTTCTTCATACACTTTTCTTTGGCCTGTTGGCAAAAGCCCTTTGGTGCCAGGTCTCATATTCCAGCTGTTGTACATTTGTCTTACTATAGTGCAAATACTTTTGTCATCCCTTCAGTTTTTGGAACTAGGCTGCAGGGCAGACAATATTTGTGGGAAAATCTGTGGAGTCTGGCTACACAGTCTGATAGGCTGTATGATGAAGTATTTTGTTTCCTAATCTATTTTTGGTAAAGACCAAGAAAATATTTTAGGGCAATTGATATACGTACGCATATATAATATGGCTACATATGAACATAGCAGTACCATACTCCAAGAAAGTGAAAGTACTTAACCTGCAATACTAGTCCGTCTGCAACGTGTAAGTGCTCTCTGTGCTACGCTCACACATGCTCCCATGCCTACACTGTCATAACATTCTTAGAACTACCTAGAATCATCCCTCCCTCCGCCCCATTATTTCAATGAAACCTGAAACTGGGCTGAAACGTCCTTGGCTTCAGATTTCATTACAAATCCAACATCAGGTTCATGAGCCTTTTGTCAGTCCTGGGCTGAGTTTCATGAGAACCTAGGTGACTGTATGGCAGTATGTGGAAATAATGTGAATCTAGGTGTTTTCTCATTGGCTATGTTTGAGCATGTCTTTACATTTTGGGGTTTGTTCTGCAAAGAATCATAGAACTGGAAAGGACCTCGAGAGGTTATCTAATCTAGTCCCCTGCACTCAAGGCAGGACTAAGTATTATGACCATCCCTGATAGGTGTTTGTCCAACCTGCTCTTAAAAATCCCCAATGATGGAGATTCCACAACCTCCCTAGGCAATTTATTCCA
The DNA here is from genome assembly GCF_027887155.1 of Malaclemys terrapin pileata. Taxonomy (NCBI): domain Eukaryota; kingdom Metazoa; phylum Chordata; order Testudines; family Emydidae; genus Malaclemys; species Malaclemys terrapin. The sequence continues at coordinate 40,431,595 of NC_071507.1, read as the reverse complement.
GTGCTTAACCACTCTGACAATTAGGAAGTTTTCCCTAATATCCAACCTAAACCGCCCTTGCTGCAATTTAAGCCCATTGCTTCTTGTTCTATCCTCAGAGGTTAAGAACAATTTTTCCCCCTCCTTCTTGTAACAACCTTTTATGTACTTAAAAACTGTTATCATGTCCCCTCTCGGTCTTCTCTTCTCCAGACTAAACAAACCCAATTTTTTTCAATCTTCCCTCATATGTCATGTTTTCTAGACCTTTAATCATTTTTGTTGCTCTTCTCTGGACTTTCTCCAATTTGTCCACATCTTTCCTGAAATGTGGCACCCAAAACTGGACACAATACTCCAGTTGAGGCCTAATCAGCACAAAGTAGAGCAGAAGAATTACTTCTCGTGTCTTGCTAAGAACACTCCTGCTAATACATCCCAGAATAATGTTTGCTTTTTTTGCAACTCTCCCTTTTCCCTTGTCTGTCCTTTGTCTGAATATTGTCTTATAGATTATAAATTCTTCCTACATATCAGTAAAGTGCTTAGCTCACTTTGTGTACTAGGTTAATAATAAATAATAATAATTAATCATGTACATTTGTTTAAACTCCTGTGGTGTGTGAGAAATCCAAATCATGATAAGGTGCCCAGTCCCTTGGTTCAGATCCTTACCCAGACAAAACTTCACTTGACTTATATATCTTAATTTATTACTTGAATTTTGCTTGGGTAAAGACAGACTAAGAAATGCAGAATTGGGCCCAAGAGCAGCATACTAAAATTTTTTAATTTACTTTATTTTATTTTTGTAGAAAGAGAGAGAATAACAGCAGGTTGCTTTGGATAAATCAGCTAAAATAGCTGAACTTTGAGCAGGGGCGGCTCTATGTATTTTGCCGCCCCAAGCACGGCAGTCAGGCAGCCTTTGGTGGCATGCCTGCGGGAGGTCTGCCGGTCCCCTGCCTTCGGCGTATCCGCCGCCGAATTGCTGCCAAAACTGTGGGACTGGTGGACCTCCCGCAGGCATGCCACCAAAGGCTGCCTGACTGCTGCCCTCACGGCGACCAGCAGGCTGCCCCCTGTGGCTTGCTGCTCCAGTCACGTGCTTGGTGCGCTGGTGCCTGGAGCCACTCTTGCTTATCTAAACGGAACTGAACTGCCAAAGCTTTGAGGCTTGCCCATCACTAATGCTATATTAAAGTTTTTGGCATCATTCCTCAGCTCCATATGAACTTTGCTTGGTGCATGGCCTGAGGTGGCAAAGCAAAGGTGACTTTATGCTACCTTTGAAACTCCTCTATTCAGTAGATTTGTCCAATCTTAGGTATAAATTAGGGCTGCCTTTAGGCAACTCTAAACTTCTCTCTGGCTGCATATGGCCAAGGGAGTATTCCAGCATCTGGGAGTAGCTGGATTATAGATGCTACATGGGTACCTTTTGGTGATTTTAGGATAGTATCTGTGCCAGCTCTACACCACATCTACTTTGAGGGGAAAGTTTTCTGGAAATGAAAGTATGGAATATTCATAAGGAAAGAAATCCAGAGTTAAAAATGTGGGAGTCTGAATCCAATCACATTTCTTAAAACTATCCAGGGTACTAAGATAGTTGGGGTACTACACGCACATACAAGCTGTACTAATAGTAGGAGTGCTAGTGTAATAAGGCCACCGGCTGTCAGCAGTTAAATGGTCTATATGAATGCTAACACCATTGCTACCACCAGCTGAGCTAAACCAGGGGTCATGCAGTGGATAAAAGTGCTAGTGGAGCGCCAGCCAAAGAGGCATGTTCCCGAGTTGCTTAAAACTGTGACTTTTCCCAGAGTATCAAAATTACAGACCTATCTGTGCTAACTTGTATTAGGCTGATCTACTGTGAAAATTCAACATTAATAGCCCTCAGACCTCCTCCTCCGGTGTCTACAGTTGGAGCAACGCTATGAAATCAAGTTTAAGATACTGGATCAAATTTGGAAAAAGCCACTGAGACTTGAAAATAATTCATATTCTTGTTTCCTATTGCTAGTGTTTCATAAGTTTGTTTCAATAGTGTTCTCCTTTGCAACTCAGCTTCTTTCATTGTCTAGCCCTTTAGTGAAATCATAAAAATTCAGTATTCATGCTATTGTGGTATATTGAAAACTGTGTAAAAATTATAAGCTATCACTTTAAGTCTTAAGGGGTTTCCTGGTCCTACATGCAGGCTAGGGGCTTTTTGGGGAAGTGTATTATCTGTGTCCTTAGCAGTTAGTTGGCAGAATGCCAGCATAGAATAAGGTGGCGTGAGTTGTGCCTCTCTGTCTTAGGGAGCAACCTGTTTTGTCTCTCTCTCTTCCTGGATTCTTAGGTGTGTTATTGTTCTAAATTCTAAAAAATAAAGTAGTGTTATGTTGCATCGTTCCAGCAAGAATATTGTATGTTTTTATCTAACTTATCTGTTTATGTCCTGTGAACTTAACAATTATGAAATCAAAGTATGTTGTCATGAAAATGGAGCAATTTTTGGTTTCTCTCTGTACAAAATGGCATAGTAGAGCTTGCTCATTTTGTGGAGAGTTTTGATACCTATGGATGAAAAGGGATATTAAAGGATTATTATTGCTTGGGTTCAGGTAGGAGTTTGGAATTTTCAGACAATGGATTGTTTGTGAACTGTTCACTACAGCTATCTGCTCTTTGTTGTTTGTGGTGTAAAACTGGTCGCATGGTATTGTTTTTGTTCCCTGATTAGATAACTGAAACTTTTAAGAGGGGAGATGCAAATAATAGATGACTAACCTGTGAATAATGAGTAATAAATAACAAACAGCAAATAATGCCTGTCCAAATTCATGAAATGTTCTGATTTTTATTTTAGTATATGTATATGTGGATCTCACTGTAGATATGCATGCATTATTGTGCAAGAGACTGGATTATTAGCAATATATGTCAGAGCCACTTGTGGACCATGTTCCTCCTTGTGCTCCTATATGAGGGTATAAGGGATAGGATGGCCACTACCCTCTCTCAGTTTCTTCTTACTGCCCATGCAACTGGCAAGTGTCTGACCTTCTAGTTCTTAGCTCAGGCTAAACTTCAAAATTTTCTGCAAATCTTCAGAACCACTTCTGATGTCCCATTTTGGCTGATCACCACCTGTCCGTAGCGAATTTTGTTGATCAGACCCCGCCATGTAACACTTCCTGAACAGACACCACTGTACAGGACTTCTGAAATGGTGGATTTGAAACCTGCAGGCTTCAAGACCTGTCCATTCAGCAATGGACTAATTCCCATAAAGGACAGGAACAGTAGATGTCTCTTCTGTCTATGGGAATCACACTTCCAAGCCTGATGCTTGGTACACTTATTCTTCTCTGCAAGGATTCACAAATTGTGAGATGTGAGGTTGAAACTCTGCCTTCTGGAACACTCCATTAAGATCAACTGAAAACTGCATATGAACATCCGGGAGGCAATCAGGCTGGCCTGTGTAGCATTCCTGACTGCTCTGCAGAGCTCCCTGGTGCAAATCAGGGAGGCAGACAGAACATCAGTAATGTACTATATAAACAAACAAGGAGGCACTTGACCCTCCCTTCTTTGTCAGGAAGTCATCTAGTTTTGAGTATGGGGGTGACTCCACTGGCTCTGCACCTTCCAGGGGTTAGCAATGATCTAGCAGACTTTCTATATGCAGAAATATGGTAACCAAACACAAGGGGTCGCAGCAGAAATCCATTCTAAACCCAGTATTCTGCCAATGGGGGATTTCCACCAAAGATTTGTTCGCCACAGTGGACAACACTAAATGTCTGAATTTCTGCTCCACAGGAGGCATGAGCTCAGACTTGCTACTGGATGCCTTCCTCCTTTAATGGCCTTGGGGACTCCTCTATGTTTTCCTGCAAATTCCCCTGATTCTCAGAATAATATCAAAGATCAATGAGGACAAGAGTTTGAACGTCATGATAGCTCCATATCGGCTGAGACAGTTTTGGCCAGCAGACCTGTTACAGATGTCCAAGCAATCTTCCATGTGCCTTCCGGCCTTACCAGAACTGCATTCAGAGTGTTCAATATACTATGTTACCATCAAGATGACCATGAGAAAGATCATTACCTCAGCACAGAGAGTCAGCAAGCTCCAAGCTCTTCTGGTCAGGCTGTCTTACATATCCTTCCACAGGACAAGGTGTTGATGAAACCATACCCAAAATTCATCCATAAGTTGGTCTCTGAATTCCAGCTGAATCAATCCATAACCTTAGCAGTAGTCTTCCCAAAGCTGCACTCTGCTGCATACTTCGGACCTCTCCAAAGCATTGCGCTATTACCTCAACAGGCTTTCAAACTCTCTCCCTGCTTTTTGGTGGCCATATCTGACACATTGAAAGGCTATGCTTAGGTCATTTCAGAGAATTTTGAAGTGAATCATGCAGTGAATTTCCATCTGCTCTCAGCTGGCTGGTGATATGCTCCCTCCCAAAGTCAGTGCACATACCACCAGAACACAAGCAGCATCTCCTGCTTGGTTTAGAAACATGCCAGTCTCCGACATCTGCAAGGCAGCTATTTGGAGCAACCCACTAACTTTGTTAAACATTATGCACTTGACCTGGCAGAGAGGTCACATACCAAGTTCAGGAAAGCAGTACTTGATTCTCCATTTAACTGATACCCTTCTCTTTTACTGGCCAGGGAGGATACCGCTTTTAGTCATCTACAGTGTGATCTCCACCAACACATACTTGAAGAAAGAACAGTTACTTATCCTTTGGCAAGTGTGGTTCTTGGAGATGGCGTAGTCAGTGGAATCCCACAACCTGCCCTCTGTTCCCATTTCTCAGAGTCCTCAGCAACACACGGTTTCATGTGCAAGGGAACTGAGGGAGAGTCATAGCTGCCCCACCCTTTCCACCCTCGTACGGGAGCATGAGGAGGCTCAGGGCACATGCGCAGTCGGAACAGACACTGCTAATACAAAAAAAAAATCCAGTCTCAAGTGCAGTGGAACGCACAATAACTATAACATCTCAAAGAACTACACTGACTGATGAGTAACTGTTCTCTATATATTTCCACGAATGCCTGCAATGTCCTCTGAATATTCAAGAATAATTAACAATAGGACCCCACAAACATCAACGAAATTGAATTCAAGACATTTATTTGTAAATCTGTTTATTACTTATTTGAACAGCTCTGTCTAAATCCAAAGTGAATTTGAAATGACTCATGATATGAATGAAGTCTCATTTATTGTTCCAAACTTAGCAATAAAGTTTATATGACAATTATCTGCTTAAGGTTACAAACTTGATAGGTTTTCTTTGTCTGCACCTGCTATTGATGTTGGAGGAAGGGAAGCGGGAAGAATCTACTTTTTATTTGAATAGCAGTTACTGAGTTACATTTATTTTCTTATTTTCTTATTCTCTCTTCCTCGCTCTGAAAAAAAAAAAATCTCAGGTTCATAGGCTTAATGCCTGAATGATCCACAAGGTTCCATTTCCTGTCCATTTCATTGCTCAAAGTAACAAAAGTCTTCTCTCTCTGTTCTTTGAAGTGGAAAAGCTGGGTAACTGTTCCCTTTAATTATAAAGAAAAACCCCATTGTTCCTACTTTATTACTTATGGCTAACCACATTATGAAAGACTTTGCTGTTGACTTAGGTTTCTGTTCTTTTCCCCTCTGGATTATATTGCAATGTATATACAAGGTATAGTATATTAAATGTAGTTACCAATCCCAACCAAATGTACTCTTTATGCATGTCACTTTGGGGATGTATGGCACATGCCACATACCAGGGAAAACGTTAATTTTTATAACCCTATGGTGCTTATACTAGCATAAGAACTGTTCATTCCATAGGTCAGTTACTATCAGAGTTAGCTGGGTTAGAATGGGCTGGAGTGATCTCTGACTCACTATTGTCTAGGATTGCTTCTTATTGATTTCTGTACATTATCGTCTTTGTCTGGGAGTTGCCCAGATGAACAGCAGACACTTGAGAAAGCTAAATAGAAGTCAGCCACAGAGTTCAGAGATGAATCTGTCCTTTTGGGGTGCTGAACAGCTAAGAATCCAAACTCTAAGAGGTTTAACAATGCAGAACACCTGATTTCAGATTCAACCATTGAAAACGTACATTCGAGTTGTTGGATGTTGGAATAGTGTTAAATCAATTTAATCTAAACCAGATTTGTTTATGGCTTCCACAATTTAAAGGGCACTGCATTAATCTTGCAACAGAGTTGCCTTGCAAAATGCATTTGTGTAATATGAAAAACTTGACTAGGAAGGGTGCAGCTCTTTGAAGTAGTAAGCCACTACTTAAAAATAAATATATATTGCAGTTGGAGTAGGAGTCTAAATACAGCAGTATTTGAACAAAACATTTCTCCATTTTCACATCTTTTTTAACATGGTCATCAGTGGATATTTATTTATGAACTCTATAGCATTCTGAGAGTTGTCATTTGTCAGAGCTGTCGTTTCTCAGCTGTCCTAAGTTGACAAATGGATGAAAAATTTGGTGTGCTCCCAGTCAGTTGAAAAAAGTAACTAACAGGCGGCTATGGCTTTTCCCCCAATGTTAATCCATCATTATCACCTGAAGTGCATTATTTTGAAGACTGGAGAAGGTCCATATTTCAATTTAAATGATGCTGAACAGGTATAAGCTTGACAGTTCTGTTCCTGCTAAGGCTTAAAGAGCTGACAACATTTTAAATTTCTGAGACTTTTTTTTCATCCTCAAGGAGTTCTATTCAATGGACTTTCAGTGGCATACCTCTATGCCAAACCACAGACGGTTATAGTTAAAATTACACAGAAATTCCTTCATTTTATAGGACTTCACTTCACATCTGCTTAAGATGGAAAATCCTCTCTCTTCTTTTTTGGCTGTTGGTTTTCTTTTTCTTTTCTCTAACAGTTAAAATCTGCATGACATGAAAGAGAAGCTTAGTGTTGATAGATAATAAGACTCTTGTTCTATTTGGCCTGGTAGTGCAAGTGTTGTGACGATTCTCCTCTACAAAGACCTTTTGGAGGTGTAACTGATTCATTTTTCAGATTTACTGCTGAATAAGTTCTATCATTCTTGACTGTATTCTTACCAAAATTAAGCACAGATGGAAGGACTGAAAAATTGTTTGGGATCAACAGGTTAGAGACAGGTCCTATCTTACCAGAAGATTTTCATTCCTTCCTCCCTTTTTCCCCTATGTACATGCACACACAAATGTATGCCATGCGTAATACAGTTGCGAAAGGTTGAGAATGTCAGGTTCAATCAGGCCTCAAGAATCCACAGATGGTTTAAATAAAAATGTTACCTTGATAGGAATAATGAGCTGTTTTAAGGAAAATTTTAAACTATTTCATTTGAACAGGAAAAGATATCTTTTATGTGTATTACTTCCAAACACCATCTTCAGCACAAAACCTTTCACATATATCATCCAGAAAAAAGGGTTGAGGTTTTCTCACTCCACTAGCTGGTGTAAATAATCCTGTTGGAAAAATGCCCATTATTACAGGGATGGGTCCTTTACAAATGTCTGTTTCTACTCTTAGAAGGCTAGTTTATGGTATAGCATGTGTAGGGGGTGGTGCAGAGATGCTCTGACCTAGGAGGAGCCGTGCAGAGACCGTACCCGAAGTAGGCATAATCTGTCCTTAGGCTAATCAGTGCATGTGGGCAAAGTGTACATTTGGTTGGTTCCCCTCAAAGCACTAGTCTGGATCCATGACCTAGCAAAAGGTGCAGATATGGGGAAATGCTATTGTGGGAAACCCTTGAGTGGCTGTGTGTAGAAGGAAGGTCACTTGTACAGCTCCCCCAACCCCATATGGCCCTGGAAGAGCCATCACAGTCTGACCCGTAACATTTTGTTGGATGTGGCTGTTTCAGGGTTTAACTTTGAAGATTTCGCCACCCTGCATTGTTTGCCATTCTCCAGAGAATCAAGCCCATGCTGGGAGGTTTTGCATAGTTAACCATTAAACACCATCGGAAGCATATATCACTTCATGCACTGCTTTGAATTTACTTCCTTTTGTTTATTTTATGGAAATGTTTCCGTTTTTAAAAATTGTTTCCTTTAGTGACATGCTTTTCTTGGGATTGTTATATGGGAAATTATGCCATTGGATTGCAGTTATTCCAGAAGTTAATGAGCTGTGTAATCAAATCACAGGCTATAAATAAAAGGAGTTTTAATGTATATAAATGCTTCCATGAGTCTGTATTATAGAATGTCCAATTTGTGCATGCATCTTGCCAGTTCAAAATAATCTAATTTACATATTTTGTTTAAAAAGTTTGCCCACCAGAAGAACCTCATTATGGCACAACATCTTGCTCTCCTGTGGGTTGATAGGATTTTTTTTAACATGCTGTATTATTATCATGTGAGCACACTGATCTTTGAAAGTGTTCTTAGATGGAAGTGATGAAAATACCCCAAATTTAACTTTTATAAATTGAAAGGCTTTCAGAATACTTGTAAATAGGCAAAGGTATCAGCTTTAAAACCTTTAAAATTTTATACAACTACTTTAAAAGTTTGTGATATGTATTCTGCTTTCTCATGCGAGTTGTAGAAGGTCACCAACCCTATTTCTATCAGTCACTGTTTTTCTGTCTGTCTAGACATTTATACAGCATTCCTCACTGCAACAGCTGAGCATTATTATCTCAGACCTCTATATTTGTTCTGATATTTCATAAATGCATTGTGGTTAATAATATATAATGGAAGATAAGAGAATTTTCCCACTAAAGATTCAGCTAAATGTTAAGGGCCAGATGCTCTGTACCAGAGCTGGTATAAATTGGTCTTTTGTGCACTTATTTCAATAGTACTACACTGATTTATATCAGCTGAATATCTGCCATTAAATATTTAAGACCAGTTATTTTTTTTAAATGTACATGGTCACATGGTGTTCCTTTGAAAGGAAAAGCTGCGAATAGAAAAAAGTGTGTGTGATGTTTCACTCCATATTCTTTATGAAAATATGCTTATGTTATGAATATGACATAACTGAGATGTACTTTATGCAAGATGGGTCTTGTAGGTATCATTGGAAAGGTTATAATTTACTGAATGTCATTATCCAATTTGTATGCTTGTATCATTTCTGTATCTGAAGTTAGGAATATTGACTATGTACCTGTATTTCAACTATGCTGCTTTGGGTGACACCCACTGCTAACACTTCAGGTACAGCAATGGAAAAGTCAGACAGGGCAGATGGCCCATCAGCGAGGACAATGGACTGTGAAAAGGCTTGGCCTTCCTGCTGACACTCCATACTCCATACTGACTCATGGATGCTGTCAGAGTCAGGTGGTCTTGTCACCTGATACTAAATATTACCTGGTACTTCTTTTAACTTTCCACTGGAAGGGAAGGGGGGTCAAGTTTGGGAAACAAAGGATTCCTGCCTTATGTAAATCCTATTTAAGGGCAGGGAGGAAGGCAAACGGGACTCCTCCTCTCCATGTCCTGTCTGCCCAAGAAGAAAAACTGCTAAAGCCACCTGAAGTGAAGGCAGGGGGGAGTTCAGACTGAGACGGGTCCAGTCTGAAAAGAAATATAACTGGAACTCTGAACCACAGAAATTTTGCAACCTGCCTAAAATAATATTTAGGGTAAGAAATTACCGTATATACTCGTTCATTAGCCTGTTCGTTTATAAGCTGACCCCCCAAGATGGTTAGGTAAAAATAGCAACAATTGTATGACCCTTTCATAAGCTGACCCTATATTTCAGGGGTTGGCAAACTTTGGCTCCTGGCCCGTTAGGGTAAGCCGCTAGCAGGCCTGGACGTTTTGTTTACCTGGAGCGTTCACAGGGACCGAGCCCCTCAGCTTCCAGTGTCCATGGTTTGCCGCTCCCATTGGCTGGGAACGGCGAACTGTGGCCACAGGAAGCTGAGGAGCTCCATGTCTGCAGACACTCCAGGTAAACAAAACAACAATGTATTAGATATTCAATTCAATGATTCCATAGAGTTTAAAATCATCAAATTTTGGTGTAGACCCATTTATAAGCTGACCCCCGCTCTTTGCCGTGTCACTTTTTTACCAAAAATATTCGGTTTATGAACAAGTTTGTACGGTACATTTTGTAACCTGTTTATTAAGTATATTGAGCTTAGCTCATGTATTTTGCTTTATTTGGTCAGTAATCTGCTTTGTTCTGTCTGTTATCTCTTATATTCACTTAGAATTCAGTTTTTGTAGTTAATAAATGTATTTCTTGTTTATAATATAACCCAGTTTATGTAATTTCTAACTGTGGAGGGAGTTGGGGGGAGAAGTTGTGCATATCTCTCTCCACCTTGAGGGAGGAGGTGAATTTCATAAAACCTTTGGGTTTGTACCCCTTAAAGGAAGTGGGCACCAGGGTGTTAGGCCAAGCCCCTAAGGCTGAATCTGTCCAGAGCAGATTTCTGTCTCTCTGTGCAGCCCTGCCTGTGTGCTTGGCTGGAGGATGCTTCTGAGCCTAACCCTGCAAAGCCAGGTAAAGGGGACCCAGGCTGGCAGAATAGGCTGACTCAGTGGCACCCCAGCACATCAGGTGACACCCCAAAGGGCCCAAAGCCATCACATTGTGCAGAAAATCTCATGGAGTTTCTAAAGGAACGTGAAGGTAAAGTATGGAGCCTTGCAGAAGGAGTAGGTGGCTTGGTCTTGGAATCTTATGGATCCCTCAGATCCGTAGGCAACTCAAGAAGTCCTTGGTCTTCTATGAGGTGATCTGACTCCTCCATGCTATTCCCTGGGTCTTGTACATTCCTAGCAGCCTAGCTAGCTCACCCTCACCTCACCTCAACCCTGCCTCCTCTTAATGATGGCAGAAGATGCATGTAGGAGGTGATGCTGGTCTGACTGACATTAACTCCTAGGTAGTTTGCCAAGTGAAAATCTGCTGAGTCCCCAAGAGTGCATAGCAGATTGAGCAAGTATTCCCTGCCTTTGGTAAAAATGTTGTGTAATAGTAGAACTGTGGCCTTCTGGGTACAGGGGAAGCCTCCATGGAAAAATCATTTTAGTTCTTCTCCTCCTTATACCTGACCCTCTCACACATCTTGCTTCTGTCCATTGCTCAGAACTGAGGGAAACACAGGGCCCTTGAACAATGGTAACTCTGAAAACAACAGGCAAATGTAACCCCCCAAAATGGGAGGGAGGGCTATCTTGGTTTGCACTTCAGAGTATTCTCATAACAGGCTGCTATTAATAATACACAACAGTCTCCACTTCCTTTCTTATACTACATACATCATATTCTATAGAGGATTTCAAGACTTGGATTTGCCATGCAGATCTCAGAAACAGCCCATACATGACAAAATCTGAGTAAACTGAATAACTGAAAATGCAAGTGTTTTGTAAATCTGCTACAGAGCCAGGTGCTACTGCTATAAGAACAGCATTTAGTAGCTCTCCAGAGAAAAACAGTCATATTGGGCCAGGGTGGTTTTCACTACTCAGCTTTCCTCCTGTGATATTGTTATACATGAAGAATATTTAAACAGGGGTTACTGCAACTGGCAAATCATCTGCTTTAAAATGAAATGTATAACAAGGGAACTAAGGAAAGACTAAAAACATAATCTATAATCTAAAGCATCTGACATGTTTTCTGTACAGAAGTTTGGTATTACCCAGGCATAGGCTCAAAGAGCTGCCTCCACAAATCAGAAACATCTATTAGACTAAAAATAGTTTAAATTATAAAAAATTTTGTTTTTCTAGACAGATCAGAACTTTTACTTTGATTATTCCAGATTTCAGACTACTTAGAAATCCTTCCATAATATAAATAACTTCTGATCTTGAAATGATTTAACTTTGCTTCAGTGAAGATTATAGTTACTTTTAATATGCTATTTTATTTGCTTCATTCCAAAACTGTAGGAATTATGATTTGTAGTAGAATACAAACATAAAGCATAAAATAAGAGAGAATTCATACAATTCATACAATTAAGGTGAAATATGTTCCCTGGTCCTACCAATATTTTTTAAATTTAAGGTGTGAGTTATTAAAATCAGCCTGATAAGGCTTGGCAGAATACAATTGTTATTGTTTTCATAATTTTGATGGATAATACCTATGTATATTTTAAGGATTTTTCTCAATTTTTATTGATTTAAGTTTTCACAGTGGCAGGAAATTATGGGAGTATTAGACAAAAAATATTTAATCTAATAAAATCTCAAGCAGCTTTTTTCTTATTTTTCCTTATTTGTAAATTTTGGTTATTATTGATAGGATTTTTTTGTTGTTGACTCGTGTGTATGGTGAAATTGATGTTTATCGACATTTAGTGATAAGTCTAATCCTTCCAAGCCTACTGATAAGTGAGGGGGTGAGTTTGTGGTGAGAGAGTCTGCATACTTGGAACATATCTCCACTTGTCCACTGATTGACTTTGGGAAGGTCATTTAACCTCTTTGTTCTCATAGACTCATAGACTTTAAGGTCAGAAGGGACCATTATGATCATCTGGTCTGACCTCCCGCATGATGCAGGCCACAAAGCCGTCCCTACCCTTTCCCTTGACTCTGCTGTTGAAGTCCCCAAATCCTGTGGCTTAGAGACTTCAATTAGCAGAGAATCCTCCTGCTAGCGATCCCTGCCCCATGCTGCGGAGGAAGGCGAAAAACCTCCAGGGCCTCTGCCAATCTACCCTGGAGGAAAATTCCTTCCCGACCCCAAATATGGCGATCAGTAAAACCCCGAGCATGTAGGCAAGATTCTCCAGCCTGACCCTCATTAGCCATTATACTATTTACCTGCCATGGCACGCTGTTCCTTTGACTAAAATCATGTTATCCCATTAAACCATTCACTCCATAAACTTATCTAGCTTAATCTTAAAACCAGACAGGTCCTTCGCCCCCACCGTTTCCCTCGGAAGGCTGTTCCAATATTTCACCCCTCTGACGGTCAGAAACCTTCGTCTAATTTCAAGCCTAAACTTCCCCACAGCCAGTTTATATCCATTCGTTCTCGTGTCCACATTAGTACTGAGCTGGAATAATTCCTCTCCCTCCCTGGTATTTATCCCTCTGATATATTTAAAGAGAGCAATCATATCCCCCCTCAGCCTTCGTTTGGTCAGGCTAAACAACCCGAGCTCCTCAAGTCTCCTTTCATACGACAGGTTTTCCATTCCTCTGATCATCCTAGTGGCCCTTCTCTGTACCCGTTCCAGTTTGAGTTAATCTTTTTTAAACATGGGAGACCAGAACTCACACAGTACTCCAAATGAGGTCTCACCAGCGCCTTGTACAACGGAAGCAGCACCTCCTTATCCCTACTAGATATACCTCGCCTAATGCATCCCAAGACCGCATTGGCTTTTTTCACCGCCACGTCACATTGTCGACTCATAGTCATCCTGTTCTGGAGCTCTTCTATCTGACCATATGAAGATATAGACCTCTCTTTAAGTAAACATCAGGATTCATCAACCCATACGGTAGAAAACAACCTAGTTGAAGCCAAGGCCAATATTTACCTTTGAGAACAATAATTCCTAATTTATTCCAATATGTTGATCCAAACAGGAACACTTTAACCCTGATCCTTGGGTCTGGCTGTGCTTTGCTCAGTGGAGGACCCTAATGACGGAAAAGCTCACCACACATGACCTTCGTTGTCCCTGATCCCTGGGGGTACTGGTGGCTGGTTAGGCGTAACTTATACCAGCATATAATGACCCCCAAGGAGCATTGACAATTTAAAAAGCTGGACACCATCAATATGGGTTTGTCATTTGTGAGAGGAAAATGTTAGATTTTTTCAGACTGTCATTAGCTGAAAATCTTCCCGGGCTGCATAACTGATATTCATATAATACAAATTCATTTGTGCTTCTAAAAAAACAATGAGGTGTCTGGCGGCACCTTAAGGACTAACAGATTTATTTGGGCATAAGCTTTCATGGGTGAAAAACCCACATCTTCAGATGCATGGAGTGAAAATACAGACACAGGCATAAATATATATTGGCACATGAAGAGAACGGAATTACCTTACAAGTGGAGAACCAATGCTGAAGGCCAATTTAGTTGGGGTGGATGTAGTCTACTCCCAATAATTGATGAGGAGGTGTCAATACCAAGACAGGGAAAATAGCTTTTCTAGTGAGCCAGCCACTCCCAGTCCCTATTCAAGCCCAAATTGATGGTGTTAAGTTTGCAAATGAATTGTAGCTCAGCAGTTTCTCTTTGAAGTCTATTTTTGAAGTTTTTTTATTGAAGGATGGCTACTTTTAAATCTGTTATTGAGTGTCCAGGAAGATTGAAAAGTTCTCCTGGCTTTTGTATGATACCATTCCTGATGTCTGATTTGTGTCATCCCCCAACCCAAAGCAAATACTCACCAGCAACTATACACCACACCACAGAAATACTAAGCCAGGAACCAATCCCTGTAACAAACCCCGTTGCCTTCTCTGTCCCCATATCTACTCTAGCGACACCATCATAGGACCCATCCACACCATCAGAGGCTCATTCACTTGCACATCTAGTAATGTGATATATGCCATCATGTGCCAGCAATGCCCCTCTGCCATGTATATTGGCCAAACCGGACAGTCTCTACGTAAAAGAATAAATGGACACAAATCAGACATCGGGAATGGTAACATACAAAAGCCAGTAGGAGAACACTTCAATCTTCCTGGACAAACCTGTAAACAAAGAATAGCTAGAACACCAATTAGCCTTATCACTTTAAAATCTATTTGCTCTGGATTTGAGATGCTGCAGGAGACTCCCTTTTTGATGCTATGTCAAAACAGACTTTGACACAGTGTCAGGAATATATCAAAGGGAAAGGTTTTTAAAAGTCTGTGTTCTTGTATATAATTATTCCAAGTTCTGTGTCAGTTCATCTCTCACCAGACTGGCAGGAGCTGTGGAGATAGTGGCATAGTGCTCTGAATTCCTGACCTATCATGTCTCTCCAGTGACTCACCTCTAGCTGATGTACTCTGATGGGAGCCATAGCTAACTCTCAGTTGAAAGCTTGAGTGACCATATCATGGGGCCTTTTATAAGGGAAAACGTGGAGTACCAAATGATCCCCACAAACTTATAAGGGCCTTGTTTGCCAGAATTTGAATCTTTGGTAAAAGACACATTGCAGGAAAAATGTTTGTTGTAACTCTTAAATGAGAAGTTGATAAGTTCATGTTTTTTACCCATGAAAGCTTATGCCCAAATAAATCTGTTAGTCTTTAAGTTGCCACCGGACTCCTCGTTGTTTTTATAAGTTGATCTGATTTCCTTAATTGTTCTTCAGGATACACAGGTTAGAAAAAGGAAGATTTCTCTTTGTCACGAAGCATAACATGTGACTTCACTCTATTTCCAAGATATTTAATGTACCATATTTATCCACATGCTTTTGATGATAAATTATTTTAAAATTAACCTAAAAATTAAGACAGCTAACTGCTATCTAAAAAGGCCAAGCTCAACTAAGTTTTATCCATTCATAACAAGGATCTCTGAAACCACAGAAACCACAGGGAAATAGGTTACTTCTATAAGAAACAGGATAAGGGAGTGGAATTTGCACTCATGTTCTTTTAATAACTGATGACCTTACAGTTCAGTGTGTTGACTCTTGTTGCAAGATAAGGATTATGTGATAGGTCCTGTGGCTGCAAGGGTCATACTATACTTAACAGCGTTAATAGGAATTGCATGAAATTTGTCTACATTGCATATTTTGGAAAATCTACTACGGAGCGCTAGCACTACAGCACACACAGGATATTCCAAGATATGGAGTGATGTGCATGTCTCCAACTCAAATTGATACTAATGTTTCAAATTCAGTATTTCCAAGCGTAGGATTCACATTTTCTAGGACAAACAGGGGGGAAAGAATGTTAACAATTTAACGTGCAAGCAAGCTTGTTTTTAACAATGCATTTATTTTTCGCTTTGTTAAAATGTAACTAAAGCAGGACTAATTTCTACTATTAGATGCTGGCCAGAGTATTTCTTCCCAAACCATGTTCAAATTACTATCATATGTTTTATAACAAAAATGCAAATATTTATAACCCCAACCATAGCTGAATGGTGCTACTATACTGATCTGCTCATCTATGTTTGTGGCTATGGCGTTTAATATATATTAAGCCAAATTCATGCTTAATGTTAACTCCATTTACTAGTTAGTGTATCAGAGTCTACAAATAATTAAACCCAGCTTTAAAATTGGCTGAAAATGTGAGTGGCCCATGAAGCTTTCTTCTGATTAAGGCATTTTAAATACTGTGTTTTCTTTCAGGAGACAAATGGGGAAACTTTTTCCCTTTTTTTAATTTACGGTTTTTAACTTTGTTTTCTATTTTGTTTGTTCAGAATAGGTATTCAATTCTAAGTAACGCTGTAACTTTATATAGTACAGTTTTATTACTGCAGCTAAGTTTCCCTTGCCCAGTAATAACTGGACAGGTGGTTAACCACCATTTTATGAGCAGCTAAACCAGTTAGCACATCACCACGACTTTTGCATTAGCACTAACACTGGGATTCATTACATGGTTCAGTGGCACAGAGACTTAATGCATTATTTCCCAGCAGTGTTCACGTCAGGCTGAATTCTGCCCTGACTTACATTCTGTGTGGCCCCAATAAAGTCAGTGGTGTTGCAAGAGGTGTAAATCAGCGCAAAAGGTTGTCCCTTCAGTTTTAGAGTGCGTACATCTATGATCTCTTGGAAAAGGTGAATTTACTGCTTTTGAAAAGTGTTGAATTAACAGCACTGGTGACTGAAGTGCTCCATTTACCATATCAGCAGAACAGTTGCAGAATGGAGAATGGAAGTGAACATGTCCCCACATTGGTCTGCCAGTGTGTGCCCCAACCCAAGATGGACTAAGGAGAGGGCATCTGAGTCTACAAGCTTGTCCAGCCTGTGGCCTCTTTGCTGAAGTTGCCAACAGCTAGTGCTAATTATGATGGTGGTGTTAGTGATGTGGACGCTTGTTCACGAGGCCCTGGATTGAGACTACCCAACACAAAAACAGTGAACAACCCTCAGATTACGTAGCTTGTGGCTAATGAGGTGGGCTAGATTCAAACCAACAACCTAGAGATAAAAGGGTCTTTTGCCCACTAGCAACCCCCCTGAGCCAAGCAGTTCACCCAAAGCAATATCTTCCTGGTGTCACCAAACATGTTGTATGTGGGGATTTCCCCTACTTCATCAAGGCTTTTTTCCCCTCTCATTACCTTCTTTTAGTGCTATTTTCCCCCTAATCTTCCACCATTTCCATCTCACTGTGTGAAGAAAATATTGACCCATTTTACCATTTGTGTCCATCTATATGGGGGTTGTGATAGGGTTACAAACCCTACACTGGGCAACAAGGGGTTAAGGGATTATTTTGGTTTCAGCCAGCCTCTGGAGCACACATGGTGTCAGCACCCATGCCTTGGACTAAGTCAGGGGTAGGTAAACTTTTTGGCCTGAGGGTCGTACTGGGTTTTGTAAATTGTATGGAGGGCCGGTTAGGGGAGGGGGTTGTGGCCAGCCCCCACCTCCTATCTGCCCCCACCCAGGACTCCTGCCCCATCCAACCCCCCCCATTCCCTGATGGCCCCTCTGGGACCCCTGCCCCATCCACAAACCCCCACTCCCTGTCCCCTGACCGCCCCTGGACCCCTGCCGCCCCATCCAACCCCTCCTCTCATTCCTGACAGCCCTCCGGGACCCCTGCCCCATCCAACCACCCTTCCTCCCTGTCCGCTGACTCACCCTGAAACCCCTGCCCCTGACTGCCCCCTGCCGCCCCATCCAACCCCCCTCCTTCCTGACTGCCCCCCCCCAGGATCCCTGTCCCCATTCAATCCTGACCCCTATCCACACCTCCACCCCCTGCCCTCTATCCAACCCCCCCCCCTGCTCCCTGCCCCCTTATCGCGCTGCCTGGAGTACCGGTGGCTGGTGGTGCTACAGCCGCGCTGCCCGGCTGGAGCCGGGCTGCTACCACACAGCACAGAGCACCAGGTCAGGCCGAGCTCTGCAGCTGCGCTGCCCCAGGAGCTCGCAGCCCCGCTGCCCAGAGCATTGCACCGGCGGCGGGGCGAACGAGCTGAGGCTGCGGGGGTGGGGGGACATCAGGGGAGGGGCTGGAGGTAGTATCCCGGGCCAGGAGCTCGGGGGCCGGGCAGGACGGTTCTGCGGGCTGGATGTGGCCCGCGGGCCATAGTTTGCCCACCTCTGGACTAAGATGATCCCATGGTGGGAAGAGGGACAAGAGGAAGAGGCCTAAGGAGGATAGCCTTAAGTAGCTTTGGTTGCCAGACTATGGGTAGCCCAAAGGGCCCTGGGTCAGAGCCCAGTGGAGTGGGAGGGCCAGGGCTCCCTTCCCACAATCCCCTTGGCAGTCAGGGGTTGCAGCCATGACCACTAGGCCATGCTCCCCAACCAGACCCTGAGTGATGACCATTACAGGGGCAAAGAGAAATGGTCAGATCTAAGGTCACCGTTGGAATCTGGAGCCATGAACTGGCTTTTTAAAAAACATGATATTTACACATTTCTGCAGGAACCAGTCATACTGAAATATGTGGAGATTTTTTCCCATGGTATTTTCACCTCTAAGTGCTCTTAAAATAAAAAAAAAGCATTACTATTTTGAAAGTGTTTACTACTGTCAGTTCTGTTCCCTATTTGTATAAAGGGGAATTCTGTTAGATACGGTATAATCTCTCAAACTAGTCCAGCTTTCTTCAGGGAGCCCATTGTAATGGGCAATTGTATAAGAAAACCTGTCCTCACACGATTTTTAATTTGCTTTCTCCAGCAAAAATGTTTGAAATTCATATTATATATCTTGTGGATACTTATTAGGCGTGAACCTGCAAACCTCCTGAGTTTCCCCCTTCCTACCATCAAACTCTGACAACACTGCAGTCTGCTTCATCCACTGAAGTCAATGGGAATTTTGCCACTGACTTCAATGGAAACTCGATCAAGCCCTGAACAAAGATTAAGTAGCTGTAACACTGCCATGTGGACTCTCATGATGTCTTCCACCACCTCATTCATTTGGAAAACTGGCTGCAGCCCAATGGTCAAAACTTTGGGGGAGAAATTTAAAGAAGGCCTTCAAGGAAGGAAAAAAACAATGGTTTTTGACATGAAAATATATGTATTAATGTTTGATTTCTTGCTGATTAAATATACTTTTTGGACTTCATTTAGCCTGGGTTTAACTGCTGCCTGTTTACATAGGCTACTGACTGTTTACATTAGGTCAATATACAAGAGTAGCTGTTTATACCAAACCAGCAACAAATTCCACAGCATGCTCTGTGTTTGACACACAATTTGCCTAGGTTTCTTTTCCTATGTACGGAGCTGAACAGAAACAAAAATTAAATTGTAGAAATAAGCTAACAAGCAACAAATCTTTTTATGCATGGGATATTGCTTCTTGCACAAGAAATCTCCAGCAACATAACATTGTCACTTTCAAAACTACACAGAACAATCTATTGTACTAACAGCTTAAAATAGCACATGAATGGTAAATGTTCTCAATAGGAGAATAGGATTGATTCAACTTGGCAGTTGCCTTCATCCGCCTGGGGCAACAAGCACCTGATTTTCACTGGTGTGGAATACTCACAGCTCTTTCTGGTTTTCAGCTGGAGTTGTGGGTGCAACACATCTGAAAATCAGGACTTAGATATTTCAAGTTTAGCACCCAAAAAATGGAGACTCCTATGTTTAGTGAACTCTTTAAATCATTTTGGGCCTTAATGACTTTCTCAAGGTCACAGCTGAGATTAGGAGTTGGGGGTTGTTGGCTCTCAGCTCTTGGCACATAGGGGTATACTGTGCTGCCTCCCTATGCATACATCTGATTATTAAAACCATATATGAAATATATTTCTTCTTTACTTACCTGCCATGACCTGAGTTCAGAGTGCTATGTTCCCTCTGCAGTGTTTGGTGATTTTACTGACAAGCGCAGCATTTTAAGAAACGCAGCAGCCTGCAGGGGTTTAGGTTTCTGTATCTAACTGCAAGAGAAACACAAACCTCTCAGTACTTGAATACAGGTCCTGAGGGGTATAAAGCTACTCTTTTCACCTGTGAAATGCACTTGCAATTTTTAAGTCTTCAGGTGGGTGCTGCTAGGGCTGCAATGTCTCGCATAGCTTAATTTACTTTTTTTTAATTTAAAAAACATTTTCATTTATTGTCTGATTTACTAAGGCCTTAAAGCTGTAATTGCAGTGCTCCCGGTAGTTGCACTCTAACGTGAGTGCAGGGGGAGGTTATGCAAGGTTGGAGGTATGATTAAGCATCAAGTATAGTCCTCATGGAGTGGCAGTAAATCTCTGTATGTTCCATCTCCTACAAGTGCGAGGAGTTAAAAAAAACAATGGCTGGCAAACGTGCATCTCTGAGGACATGTGAGCTGATGCACGATACTTTTTTTGGGTACTCAGCATCATGTGTAGGTTTCCTTCTCGTGCCTTGCTGATGCTACCAGGCAGGAGTAACTTGGCAGCTGTGCAGCATTGTTCCCATTAATGTAGGATACGGTTCCTGTGAACTCCATGTCAAACGTGTGCTTTTCTATTCAACGTTCCACACCTCTACTGGGCAGGATCAAGCCCAAATTTGGGTCAGCAGCCAGCTGAGCATGGCTCAGAAATGAGCTTCTTTGAGACAGTAAATAGAAGCTAGGCTTTTGTTTAGGTAGCTCCCCATGCTCGCTCTCAGATCAAGAAGTGACCTACCACCTAACTGAATGAATTGACTCCACTATGTCTTTCTTTGTACCTAAGACTGAACAACGAAGTCACTGCCACTAATGAAAGGTTAATTATCCCACATTTCCCCTGGGGTAACAATATCAGGAGTGATTTTAATGTTGTATTAAAGGTTTAATTGGGCTGGATATTTGTGGGTGAAACTCACTACTACACCCTATAATTAAGAAACTGGGTCATTCTGAACCTGGCTTGACAGGTCAACCTGTAAATTAGAGAGTTTTCTAACTGTCTTTGGGCCATTCTTCTTGGGGCTGCAGCTCATAGTATGAAATCCCTCTGTATCTTATACCTTTGAAATCTTCCAGTTGAAAGATGAAAGAAAATTGTTCATGGAGTAGACCGCATAGGACACATTCCTGACAATTATACAAGAGGAAAATACTTCCAGGGACTAAAGCTCTCACAGAAATAGACTCTTATATTTTGGCAGCATTAAGTAAACCTTTTCACATGTTAATAAATAAATTAAATAATGTTTAGCTTTTTTTTCTGCTTTAGATTCTCTTCCCACTGAATTCTTAGCAATGGTCCTGTTCCCACGGTAGTCAATAGCAAAACTCTCATCAACTTCAACAGAAATAGGATCAGGCCTCTAGGTGTATAAAACAGGGTAGCGGCAGTGTCTCATGGGTGATCAATAGGCAGTGAACATTCAATGGAAGAGTCTGTAAATGAAAAGGACCACGTTGAGCCTCTTTGAAAGCTAATACATTTCTAATGTTTCTTTATAGACAAACAGTATGCACACAATTCAAGAGCTGCCTTAGGCCTGATCCTTGTAAGTAGTTGGTGAATGCCTGCAAGTCATTGGGAACCATAGGCACTCAGCATTTATATTGCACTATGCTGTTTTTCCAATGAGTTAAAACTTTATGATCAAAGCAGAGGATATATGTAATAAAATATTCCAATATGTTGCTGCCTGGAATTTCTAACATGCACACATGTAACCCAATGGCCATGTATCATGTAACACATATACATACACATGAAGGATGAAGTGTAAAATCCATTATGACTCCACTATAGACAACTCTACGCAGATCTAAGTTACTTTTCTCAGTGCTTATATACCATTGTGTTGAGCATCATAGAAGTAACCTCCAACAGAGAGAATAAAAAATCTCATTCTAATATTAAGACATCTAGCTTCAGACCTGGGGACTTAAAATTCCACTTATCCTTCAAGGGACTTCCTGCCCTAAAGGTTGCAATCTACTGAATAGCATTGATTTCTTATTATGAAAAAGACTCTCTCTTCTTGCAGAATAGGTAAAATCTGAAGGTTCCAGGACCATACCTGACTATGCCTACAAATCAGATAGTTAGATGTTTAAATGCCAGCCTCAACACCCACTGTTCGGCTTGGACCATCTTAAAGATTAAGTTGACGGCCCTTTAAAATATATATCTAGAAGAAGAATAAATGTTTACTGCAGTTGAAACTCTGTAATACTTTCAAAGTTAGATAGCAATGTGTGGAATGTGGAGCACACTGGATGACATTTTCAAATGGGAGCTAAAGCTGGGCTCCGAAGACCTTATTTATATGCCTAAGTGTGAGATTCTCATAAGTGCCTAAATAATGTAGTAGCCCAAGTCCCAGTGCAGACAACATGACCTGTGCTCCCAAGTCCCTTAGGCATTTTTAAAAATCTCACCTTCAAGCATCTAAATATGCATTTAAGAGCCAAATCTATTTTTGAAAATTTTAGCCAGTGCCTTTTTTTACACTTTATTATTGTTACTGCTTTTTCCTGCTTTAACTTTGTTGTGACGTTTTCAGAAGGCAGCTAAAAATGAATATTTGGTATTGGTATTTATTTCCATGTACCCTCTCCTTTAAGCTCTGATCATGCTATGTGTTGCACATCTGCAGATCCCTTAATCAAGTCAATGGGCTCCACTGCCTGCATGCACTGCAGAATTCAGGACATAGGATCAAATTCTGTTCTGTGAGATCAGTGTAACTGTCCTGTACTTTCAACTGCCGTAAACATTTGGAGTAACTCCAGCAACTCAGGATTTATACCAGCATAATTGAAAGCAGAATTTGGCCCTTAGCAATAATGTTTCAAAGGGCTCCCTTCCTGCATGTTTAATGAAACAGACAAGAATTCTAATGGCAACTTTAGTACCATTCATCAGCAAAGTCATAGTACAGCTTGGTTTGTATTCTGTGCCACTGATTAACTACCATTAAATTAACTGTTAAGTATAATCAGATATAAACATTCCTTTGTGGTTAAGCTGTTAAACTTTTTTATTTTCCTTTTTACAATTCCATCGGCAATTGTAAAAAGGAAATACACATGTCGGCAAGAGACAGAGCATCAGGAATTTCATGTTACCGCAGCTAAATTATGTTTGTGAAACACTTCTGGTGCAACCATGCTCATAAAATCCTAACTTGTAGGGAAAAGCTACAACTTCTACCCCAAAGTGCCATGGGTCTAACAACTGAGTATGATGTACAATAGTGTCTGTATTTAAACATAGACTGTTGATGTTGTTACAGAAATATGCATTATCAAACACACACAATCTACTGAGGACCACTGGGCAGCCAGAATGACCATGGTTGATGGTGACCAGGCATTGTGTAGTGAAGTTTTGGTTCAATCCTGCAAATCCTTGAATCTCTCTGGCTTCGGGCCCTCCACCGGCAGTGCCAGGTAGGGTCAGGGCATGCAGTCTTTCACATGTCAATGGAGAGTTTGAGAGCACAGTATGCTAGGGTGTTTTTCTTCATCCTGGCGATGTGGCCAAAGAGCATGCTACGCCACTTTTGAATACAATGAGCAATTGAAGACAGGCCAGATCTCTGCAAGATCATTATAGAACAAAGTCAAACCACTTTATGCGCAGGATTTAGCTCTGACAGTGCATATGAATGTCTCTAGCTGCTCCAAGTTTGCTATAATTTATGACGAGATAACTGCCTCTGTGGATGAGGAGAAAGCAGTGGACGTGTTATGCCTTGACTTTAGCAAAGCTTTTGATACGGTCTCCCACAGTATTCTTGCCAGCAAGTTAAAGAAGTATGGGCTGGATGAATGGACTATAAGGTGGATAGAAAGCAGGCTAGATCGTCCGGCTCAATGGGTAATGATCAATGGCTCCGTGTCTAGTTGGCAGCTGGTATCAAGCAGAGTGCCCCAAGGGTTGGTCCTGGGGATGGTTTTGTTCAATATCTTCATTAATGATCTGGAGGATGGCGTGGACTGCACCCTCAGCAAGTTTGCAGATGACACTAAACTGGGAGGGATGGTAAATATGCTGGAGGGTAGGGATAGGTTATAGAGGGACCTAGACAATTAGAGGATTGGGCCAAAAGAAATCTGATGAGGTTCAACAAGGACAAGTGCAGAGTCCTGCACTTAGGATGGAAGAATCCCATGCACTGCTACAGACTAGGGATCAAGTGGCTAGGCAGAAGTTCTGCAGAAAAGGACCTAGGGGTCACAGTGGACGAGAAGCTGGATATGAGTTAACAGTGTGCCCTTGTTTCCAAGAAGGCTAACAGCATTTTGGGCTGTATAAATAGGAGCATTGCCAGCAGATTGAGGGACATGATTATTCCCCTCTATTCGGCATTGGTGAGGCCTCATTGGAGTACTGTGTCCAGTCTTGGGCCCCACACTACAAGAAGGATGTGGAAAAATTGGAAAGAGTCCTGCGGAGGGCAACAAAAATGATTAGTGGGCTGGAGCACATGACTTATGAGGAGAGGCTGAAGGAACTGGGATTATTTAGTCTACAGAAGAGAAGAATGAGGGGGGATTTGATAGCTGCTTTCAACTACCTGAAAGGGGGTTCCAAAGAGGATGGATCTAGACTGTTCTCAGTGGTACCAGATGACAGAACAAGGAGTAATGGTATCAAGCTGCAGTGGGGGAGGTTTAGGTTGGATATTAGGAAAAACTTTTTCACTAGGAGGGTGGTGAAGCACTGGAATGGGTTACCTAGGGAGGTGGTGGAATCTCCTTCCTTAGAGGTTTTTAAGGTCAGGCTTGACAAAGCCCTGGCTGGGATGATTTATTTGGGGCTTGGTCCTGCTTTGAGCAGGGGGTTGGACTAGATGACCTCCTGAGGTCCCTTCCAACCCCGATATTCTATGATTCTGTAAGGGTCCAGGTTTCTGGCCTTTATAGCAATAAAGGTAGAATGCCAGTTTTATAGATCCTGAACTTTGTCTTGGAGACCCCACCCGCAGGCCAGGCAGGAAGCCAAAGCTGGGCCATGGTAAGAGCCAAGCGGGCAGCTGTGGGGAGCTGCGGACCCTCCACCTACCCTGGGCGTGAGGGCCCAGGGGCAGGGACATGGGCCAGGGGCTTCTCTTGGGCCTCCCATTCCAGCCAGGTGGAGGTGCTGACTCCGGCTTCTGGCTTCCTGCTTGGCCAGGGGGCAGGGCCTCGGGGGAAGAGGAGGGGCAGGAGCAGGGCCACAGAGGTGGCAGGTCCACAGAGATGGCAGGGCCTCATGCCCCCCCCCCCCACTTTGAGGAAGAATCCATCACCGCTGTGGCAAGACCTATTAATTGAAGAGCATCTGGTTTTCTGTGACCTTTTGAACTCTGCTTGCAGCCTAGGTAGATGTACTCATCAACACAGTCTACAGTATTGAACCTCACCTGCACCATGGGTTCTGGTGGTCCAACTCTGAGGTTCTTGGTTTTGGTCTTCTGCCATGAGATTTTCAACCCCATAGTGCGGGTGGCATCTTGGAGTCCTTGGAGAGTGGGGCTGAAGTTCTCTGACTTCTCCACAAGCAGGGCAGTGTCATCGGAGTAGTCTTGGTTGGTGAACACATCTTGACCGTCCTTTGATTCAGATGTATAGAGTGGAAAGTGCTAATATCCAGTCAGTAGCTCAACAGAATAGTGTTGGGATGAGATGGTATCCCTGCTGCACACCTGATGCTGTGTAGAAATGCAGCAAAATCTGTGAACCAACATGCACTCTTGCACCGGTTCTAGTGTGAAGATTGTGCACCTGATTTAGCAGAACATCTAGGACACCAATTCATTTCAATGTGAGCCGAAGTGCTGACCTGACAACCAAATCAAAAGCTGCTCTTGACATTGTGTGCTGTTGAGGGCTTGTCTGTTATAGGCTCCTGGTTTAAGTGCCTAAACAACCACCAGTGGACCCGGATTTCAAACAATGAAATGCCATGAAGGAAATTGACCACATCCTTGTCAGAAATCACTCCGGAGTGAAATCTCACCAGGTCTTCTGTGGTGCAGAAGAACTAGCAAACTCAAACCACAGACTCATTGTTGCACTGCTCTCACTGCACTTTTCAACACTTCACAAGCCAGATGCAGACCAACAGTACAATGTCCATTGTCTATCTGAGAATCCTGTTGAAGCTGTGAAATACACACAGGCCTTTGAGGATCACGTATGTAACCTTGGTGCCCTCTTGGACAACATGGAGATTGCCTGGAGTGGAATAGCTAATGCCATATTACATGCCATTTCTGGAACAATCGGCTCTCGACAGTTGTGCAAGAAATCTTGGCTTTCTGAAGGTCTTTAATATATTAGTGAAGAAGGCAGAAATACACAAGCATGAAAATGTCCAAGACCTTAAATGGCTGAAAGGACATGGTGAAATGTGACTCTGAGATCTACACCAACTCCCAGGCTGACGAAGCAGAGGATGGCCTAAGTACAACAATCTGTGTCCTGCCTACAGAGCCATCACACAGCTGGCTGGCAGCCATAAACAGCCTTCTAACATCCCCATCATGAAACCAAATGGCTCTTCCTGATCATCAATGGATGAGGTCCTGGACAGAAGGAAAACACATCGTGGAAATGTGTTTCCACATGCACCTGCTGATGACTGTCTAGAGCTATGTGACTTGGCAAACCGCATGGCTGCAGACCCAGAGGTGAACACTGATCCTCCATCACTCCAGAAAGCATGAAAGGCCATCCAAAAATTATTGAATGGATGTGCTGCTGGACCTGATGGTATTCCACTTGAGCTTCTCAAAGGTACCAGGGAACCAATGAATATCAGCCTGCATCAACTGTTCAAGTTCCCTCACCAGAGCCTTCCCTTTCTCTCAGATCGAAAGAGAGTAAACAGACCTTGCAGCACACCCTGAAGGTTAATAAACTAGGGCTATTTACAGATAGAAAACATTTTGGCCCAGACTTTTAAAATTTCTGATGCAATTTGGTTTCTTTAGATGCCTAATTGCACTTAGAAATCCTGTATTTTGACAGGTGCTTGATCTAAATTGCACCCACAAATAATCATGATGTAAATTTTCACCAACAATAATGTATGCCGGTAAAAAGGCACAAAAAATGAAGTCCAGTTAAACCCAGTCTTAAAATTTGGTCTTTTCTCTCTAAAATATATGACATGCAAAATATGCCACTGTATTTCTTTTATTCTTGGCTAAAAGGCTAAAAATACAAAATTATATGAACTATTAAATTTCTATAATGTCAGCTGTAAAAACCAGAATTTTTTCAAACTAAGTTCAAATGACTTTCTGGAATTCTTCACTACATAGTGGGTAAGAGAGAGAATTCAGCTTAACAGTGTGTGGTGTCTTGTATTACACTTGATCTGAGAAATATACAATACAAATGGCTTGGCTTTCAAAAACTTAATAGGAGGCCTCTCTCTAAACATATTCTCTCCCCCTGTGTCCGTGAGAAAGAGATTAATTTATGTGGCTGCACTTAATATTTTCTTCAAAGGTGTAAACCTGTAGAAACTGGATTAGTATGTTGACTCCATCAATTAACGTTAATCTAATATCCTGCCTATTTAAATTAGTGTAAACATTGGCATATAGGGTTAAGGGAAGGGATTTAAATTGAAAAGGATTTATTTAAGGATTAGGCTAGTAGCTAAATTAGAATTAAATCCAGGAAGTAAACATCCAAGCAAAGCAAGTTGCGGGAAACAACAGACCGCTGCTGAGATCAGCAGTTCAAAACAATCATGTGCCATCACAGCTGTAAGAGGAGAGAAAAAAGCAAGTTATTACTGTAGAAGTAACACTCCGGGTCTATTCCTGCTCCTATTGGAGTGTATGGGGAAACTCCCAGTTGGCTTCAATGAGAGCAAAAGTTAACCCTCTATCATTTTCAATACCAGTGATTCACTTGACTAAAATAAATAATTGAAATCATGTAATGAGGACATTTAAAACATGGCCAAAAAGATACATCCACAGAAGCATCTAAAGGGATAGCAACATTTGCAAGGAAATGATCTTCTGAGCAGATTTGATTCAACATTTAATAAAAGGTAATTTTAACCTTATGACACCAGAACAGCAATGAAAATAGCTATCGACTTCACTCCCTATTACTGTACTGTGGGCCAAATTCACCTCCAATTTACATGGATGGAACTCCATTCAGAATTGAACTGACTTGTGCAAAGTGGCCTAGGCAATGATTTTTAATTAGGTCACAAAATATAGGAAAACTTCCTCTCAGTTAGGCCCCTCTAGAACACATAGTCCCACCTGAACACAGCACCTGCCTCTCTTCTCATGCCAACTACATTCCTTTCCCTCTTTCCCACTGCCAGAGGGATAGGTGGCAGAAGCAGCCTGGGTAGTATCTTTTTTGTGCAGCTCACAAAATTCCTAAGTCTCCTTAGCTTCTCAGAGCTGTTTGTGTGAAATACAAAGGGATATATAGAACCTGATGCAGTGAAAGGGTTAAGGTAGAATGTTATGTGCCACTCCAAAGTCTTCCTACATGTCTAACAAGCATTTTTAAAATGTATTGATGCATTTAGGAATTAAGAATGATTAAATAAAAATAGTAAATGAATGTCCTCCACCTTCCTTCTCGTGTTCCTGTATTCAAATTTTTATTTTGCTGTTTGTGGTATCTCTTTTTTCTCAAACCTCTTTTGTGTCTGTTTTCCCTCAGTCTAATAACTTTCCCTCCACCCATTTTTCCCTTCCTCTCTTTCATCTCCTGAGACTGTTCTCTTCCTTCCTTCCTTTTCTTTCAGTGTCTCCTTCCCTTTACTTACTAAGGCCAGGTCTACACTACAAACTTCTATTGGTATAACTATATCACTCGAGGGTAAGAAAAATCCACATGCCTGAGTGACACAATTATACTGACCTAATTCTTGGCATAGACAGTGCTACATCGACAGGAGGGCTTCTCCCATTGACATAGCTACTGCCTCTCATGGAGGTGGATTAACTATGCCGATGGGAGAAGCTCTCCAGTCATTGTTGTAGCACAGTTGTGGGCAACCTGCGGCCCGCAGGCCATGAGACATTTTGCTGATGTTGACTATCAGCAGGCACGGCTCCCCATCAGCTCCCAGTAGCCACGGTTCGCTGTTCCCGGCCAATGTGAGCTGTGGAAAGTAGCGGGCCGCAGTGAAGTGCTGCCCGCACCTTCCCGCAGCTCCCATTGGCCGGGAACGGTGAACCGTGGCCACTGAGAGCTATAGGGGGCCGTGCCTGCGGATGGTCAACATCAGCAAAATGTCTTGCGGCCCGCAATCAGATTACCCTGATGGGCCACAGCTTGCCCACCACTGTTGTAGCATCTTCACTGAAGCGTTACAGCGGCACAGCATGCCCCCGGGCAGCTGCACTGCAGCATTTTAAGTGTAGACCTGCCCTAATTCCCAGCCTCTTCTACTCAGTGCCCCTTTCCCCCAGCTCTCTCCCTCTCTCTTATGCGCATGCATGCATACCCCTCCCCCTACACTCCTATTTATTTGTTTCTGTGCCACTGTGAACAATGCCACTGTGAACAATCAATAGTTTAGAAGCTTCTTTCCCCCATATAAACACACACTAACTATACACTAGAATAATCATTTCACCACCACTGAAATGCCACCTTTGTAGTAGAATGTGACAGTTGCTTTGGAGTTCACTGCCAAATAACACAACTGAACATGAAGAATACTGTGTCTGGTTAAAGTAGGCACAGTATCATTAACTAAATTGAAATTTTGTACAGGTCACTTTTGCTCTTTCAAGAAATGCCATAGTACCTTTGTTGACCACAGGTGGCTGGGACCTATGATTTGAATCTCATCTAAAAGGTGGCGTCTTTAGTAACATAATACCCGCAGTTCCATGTTGGGGCATTGTCAGAGCTACTGGAGACCTATAAATGTAAAATAATCTCAGCTCTCATTAAGATATCCATTTTCTTGCAGAGCTTCCCTTGATAAACCAAAATAAAACGATGTAAACCCACCTAGATTTAAAAGCTTGTCTCTGATTGTTCCTAAAGATCACCAGTTATTCAGTGTCCCCACCCCTTTCCTTGACAGCAATCCAAGCTCCTCTTTGGGGGTCTGTGAAAACCATGGCCCTTGACATGTGAGAGGACCTCAGATCAGTCTGTGGCTGTGCAAACAGTGCTGCCCAGACTGCAGCTGATGGCACCAGGATCTGTGCAAGTTTATTCTCAGTAAGCTGCCTGAGAACAGGGACTCAGCTCATTTTCATTATACACATTTTATGTAACAGGATCTTGAGTATATATCCCAAAAAATCATCTCACTAACCCTCCTCAAAATCCAAAAGTCATCCCTGTTCTTAGTGGTTTCATAATGGTGGAGAGGAGCTGGTGATATTTTCCTGGAGTGAAAAGTTGCTTTGCACTGAGGCTTGCCTAAAAATGGTAAGTCTGACTGTGGGCATTAGTTTAAGAATAACTCAGATAGAAAAGTGTCACCTACTGGATCCCCACTATGAGTTCTTAGGTTTTTCATTGGTGGTCTTCCGTCCAAGTACTGCCGAGGTCCAAATCTGCTGAATTTGTGACAAATATCTGACAAATTTGTAGCCCAGAGTAGTATGGCTGCAAGCCATATTGGATGGGTAATTTACAAATTAGATATGGGATTATGCAGTCTATGAATGCAGCTTTAACAGCACTTCTCTTAAACCCCAGTGGACTATGCAACTGTCAGCTTCTTTCCTTTTTTGCCAGTACTTAGTGGCAAAGAAATTTGCCCCTCACTGCAGTGCCACCAAGCAGAATGCTAGTCTAGCATTAAATTATACTTCACCTATCAAGGACTACTATTGAATTGCAGTAAAAGCATTATGAAAAATCTGAACTGAAGGAAGGCTTGAAGAATTGGGTGGATGGTTGAAAAGTAGTTGGCTTGTTATCAAGGTACAGTTGGAACCATGCTTGGCTTAATTTAGTCTAGCTGAACACACAGATTGTTTCTCAGACGTGTGGATAACTCAGTTTTTAATCATTTTGGCAGTTCCTCTACACAGCAGAGCCCCAAAAGACTGAAACAATCCAACCACTTTCTTGCAAAGAAAACTGTCTGAATTTCAGTCACACAGAGCTCTCACACAAGCTGTTGTCTTGTAAAGGCAGACGCTTCCATATTTCATCTTTCTGAGTAAAGTAGCGCACTAACAAGCGCATTGTTGGCAAAAGGTTTTGGAATCAATAATTACTGAAATGTGTGTGCTGTGTTCTAACAGCATAATAGGCATTAATTGGCACCCTCGTGGGCAGTTCTAGCAGAGAGACCAAAGACTGAGTGGGCACAGTGGTCCCTCCAGGACATAGGGGGCTGTGTTAGGGGAAGATCGCAGAATCACTGCTCATCCTTGGTAGCTAGAGGACTTTCACAGGATAAATAATTCACTTTAAAATGTACTATTTAAAAACAAAACAAAACAGATCCTACCCTGACTGCTCCCTGTGTACATAGTCTGTGGTAAATCTTGATTGCTCCATTCTGTGCAGAACAAGTACTGGCAGATGTAAATACAACCCAGTGTTCTTTCTGCTTCCCTTTTTTGAAAAATGTGCAACGACAGAAGTAGCTGCATACAAGTCCAATGAAAGAGGTTGCTAAGATTTTTCCCCTCTGTAATTCAAGTTTTCCACCTGTCTGACACATGTTCAAGCCTCACTTGTAACTGAAATTAGTTGAGTCCTTCAGATTATCTTTAATGGACTGCTGACCTGAGACTGGTTCTGACCTCGGGGACACTGCTGTATATCCAGAATAACACCACTCGTTGTTGTGTTATACTGGTGGAAGGGAGTTCAGAATCCAGTCCCAGATCCTTAAAAATCCTATTCTCTTCAGAGGCTAACTAATATGGACCTGGACCTGTTTAGGTTTAATATAAGTCAATTTAATATAAGTCAGTAGGCATTGAGAGCACTCAGGATCAGGCACATGAGCTAAAGGGATAGGTTGTGCCACCCTGACTGCCTTACTCCAGAAGTAGTGCCATTGGGGCGGATTCTGACCCTCTTACTCACTCTAAGTAGAATCTTATTCTTCTGGCAGATTCTAAATGGGCCTTAGAATAGCTGTCCCTTTATAGTGCCAGAGTGGTGTAAAGGGGCTTCAGTTAAATGTGAAACAGATTCAATGTGAGTAAAAGTCGTGGAATCTGTGCCTGAATTACCTTAGAGAAGCGTCAGGACATAGTTTTACCAACTGGATGAGTTCTTCCATCCTACTTCTTAACTCTCTGACTTTGTGGCCTTTAGTGGAGATGCTCAGGATTTACAGTAGTGTACAAAATAGCAGGATTTGGCCCATTGTGCGTTTAAATGAGAAGTAAAGGGAGAAGAGCAGAAGCAGGGAGAGTACAGTCATATTGAAACACCCTTAAAACATTTCTGGGCTAAATCCTGTTTGTCTGACTCACACCACTGAAAATCTGGGTGATTCAAGGTTGGATTACCAAAACAGATGCACCCATTGGGCCCTTTTGTGAATTTGGGCATAGATGGATATACAGGCTTCTGTTCTGACAGTGGTTTCATGAGCTCACACATTTGTGGGCTTGTACTTATGTAAACCTGATGTCCACAAGTAATTTATTCAAAATGCCTAAGAGACTTAGGAACCTCAGGCCCATTGATTTGACTAAGTCATGTACGTGCTTTTTAAAATTTACCACACTATCACAGAGGTCCTGATCCAATGCCTATTGAATTTAGTGGGAATCTTTCCATTGATTTCAGTGTTGTTTTTTTATTAGACCCTCAGCCAGATCACTGTGGTGAAAGCTCTTTCACTGTGGTGTTCTTGCAACCTTCACATTAATTCTGTATATAAAGATCAGTTTTGAGAAGCAGTTTCCTCCTCATATTTAAATAAATTAAAGTGCACAGCTTCTGAGTACCCCATCAAAGCTCCACGTCAGCTGGCCACATCTGCTGAAAAGCCAGCACATCAAACCTATATTTGAAGCAGTGCAGGATATCAATATAGAAAACCAAAGATGTGTCAGTTCTCCTTGCTCATGTTATAGGCTATAGAGTTTCACAGGCTAGAATATTGGTAAATATTTATTTTTAATTACTTGGTTCTTTTTTACAAAACCAAATGCAGCCAAGAAAACTACACTGTAATTTAATGGGTTTTAACATGCCACACTAAACTGCCCTCTTAAACATAATGAATTATGTGAAGTCATCCAGTTTAAGACTCTCTTTAAGAGGTATTTTAATTTAAACATGGTTACATATTACTAGCTTCAGTGTCTGAAAACATTTATAGTGCCAGTAACTGTTCCATCGCCCTAGGTTATGCTACAGACTGAAAGACAATCATAAACTACGCGCAGTAAAGTGTGCTGTGGTTTGGTGTAACTGATAGATGAAACTGCCAGTGTGATGGCCTCAGGCAAGAAACACAGGCTGGTTGGACTAGAGTCTCATTTTAGACAAAAGTGTTGGTTAAAACAAGGACAGGAAAATAAATAAGGCACTAGTTGCTCAGCTGTGTTTTTTTAGAACACTATGCAGGAAAAAACAGCCCCCACAGTAGCTCTTCCGGCATCTTCCCTCTTGGAACTGGCCATCTACTGCTACTTCAAGGCTTACGACTGCCACTTCTCACATATGGAGATCAGGCTCAGGCAAATTGCCTTTCAGTCAGCCAGTGTCAGAATTTTGAGGGGGCTGTAACACAAAGATGCTTCTTTTCTCTAGCTATAACCCTGTAGCTGATTGGTAAGGGGAAGATAGGCTCCATTAGGCCAAAGATGGCCTTTATCCTCTCCAACAAAAAGATAATTGATGGAAAGAGAAAAGGGAACTGCCATATCACCTTTTCTGGGCTTTGGACCTCCCAACTGCCCTCTTGTTCAATCACCATGTACTCTGTGGGATCACGGGTAGGATCCGGGAGAGTAGGGAATTGTTTTAAGCAGCCCATGTGACAATCTCTTATCTTGGGTCTGCACATGAGAGTTACAGCTAGAGTGCTGTATAGCCTGCAAAAGCCTATTGCAGCTATCAGGTTTTCACTTGTCAATTGTTGTCCTTAAAAGTAGCTGGATATTCTAAAGCTACTGACAAAGTTTAAGAACTTTATTGTTACGGGACAATCACACATCTTTGTTGAAGAAGGCCATAATCAAAACATAGAGCAGATCCTGCCACCCTTACTTATAGCAAGTGGCACCTTACTCTGCCAAGAGCCCTGCTGAAATCAGTATGGTACTACTCAGTGTGAGTACCACTGGCCCATATACTGTATGTGTCTTCATGTTAGCAATGAGGTACATGAAAACACACCAGATCTTCTTGCCTATGCTGGTCTTCTTGTGTGGATTGATACTGTGTGTCAGTAAATAAATATAATCCATGTATCATCACAACATTGTCACACTTTAGCTGTGCACCTTGATAGACAGTTGTAAAAAAGTCACCTTGTCACCTTGATCGATTGGTCCATCAGCCCTCACAGAGAGAGTGCTGATCGCAACACGTCATTCATGTTGTTCTAGCCAGTCCTTCAGCCACCCACTAGCCAGGCTCTCAGTGGCATTGGGCATCTGATTGGCATAGCGCACCGCAATCCACAACCCCTGAGCAATCCGCCAGCCTCAGCTTACCAAGTAGCTGGGATTACAGGCATGTACCACTGTGCCCGTACACATTGCTAATTGTGTAGAAATGTGTGCTTAGACAGCAGCCAAGGGGACTGATATTCATTTTACTCACACTGGTGCAACTCTGTTAACTTCAGTGAGGTTACTCTGGATTTACGACGGAGTAATGCGGATCAGAATGTATCCCAGTGGAAGTACAGTAGGCATATATCTAACCCATTACGTTTTTTTAAATGCTCTTATAATTCAGGCTAGTATATATTTTCCAATAATCAGAACATCACTTGGGGCCAGATTTCTCCACCTATATTCACATTGAATAGTTCTTTACTCTGCCAGTAGTCCCATACATTTCAATGCGACTACTTGATGAGTAACATACTAAACATTTGTATAGGTGACAAAATCTGGCCCTGGGTATTTTAAAACCCTTAATAAAAGATTTACAGAATGACTAAGGACCTCTTTTGATCACTAGCTCTTCAGGGCTGAGACTGTCTCTTTTCTGTGTCTGTACAACACAATGGCACCCTTTGGGTGCTAGCATCATGTGAGGGCCAGACTGCAAATCATGTACCTCCACTGAAGTCCTAGTAACTTCTGGCCCTTAACTAATCATGTGATTTAAATCTTGCTGTCCTGAAACAAAAATCCCCTTTCAATAGCAATGGTAGAACTTTGTAGAAAATGTCTGATACATGTAAGATTTCTTCTCCTTTATGATAAGCAGTATATGTTCTCTTAGGAGAGAGTTTGGGATAGGATTAAAATAGAACAGAGAGTAATGGAGAAAATATTCTCAGTTAGGATTACATTTAAACCTTTCAACATGACTGATAATATTTCCTTCTTTCTTTTTAGTATAAACTTGACTCAGCTGTTGAAGGGGGAGCACAGAGATTATTTCTTGTCAGAATCTAACAAAAATAGTATGGTTAACCTATTTCAAATCATGCTGGAGAAAAACCTTAAACATCATAAACCTGATCTCCTCTTACATGCACAGGTGCACATCGGGAGTAACTTGGTTGTAAGAGTAGTTCAGAAGAGACAAGAATCAGACTCATTTGGGCCTGGTTCTGCATGGATGTGAAGAAGACTAATGCACAATGCTTCCAGAAGCTCTGACTGTGGAGGTGCACCTCCATTTTGTCCCCTTATCTTGCCTCTGTTGAAAAGCAAAAATGGGAACCTCATGGGTCTGCAGCAGTACACTGTATATTTGAAAATGCCACAGATTCTAGTAATATTTCTCTCATGATAAAACTAGGACAAAGCCAATAAAGAATCATCAGATCTTTAAAAAGAGGGACCAGATCAGGGCAGAGTTTCCAAGGCAACATATGAGATGGAAGGAGGAGTTTAAGGGCCCTTTTTTAGAAATTATCTGACTCAGCTGAACCTGCCCTGCCTGGCTATCTGTTCTGTTCTCTAGCTGTAAGATATTATTAACCTGCATTGTCTTCAGTGGGAGTTACATATATTCTGCAGTGGAAGAACAGGGGCCTTGAGAGTCTACAATGTCTCAGTTTATTCAAATTCTCCTTATAGGCATCCAACAGAATGTTCTCTCCCTTGCTCTCTTTCCTGTTGCAGTGCTTCTCTTTGTGTAAATTGCCAGTTTATGATCCCATTGTATTTCCAGCAGCATGACATAAGTCAACCATGTTCCTCTTATGTAGTCGGTTTTCCAGGTCAGTGTAGAGTCCAAAGTCTGGTTAATTTCTGGCAAATCAGAAGAAGATAGTGACTCATCTCAATCACTTTCATGGTTCATGTGCCATCTCTTTGGCTTGAACTTGATTAAATGTGCTACAAAGGGAATTTCAAACTCCCTTGGCTTCTAACTGTGGAAAACAAAGAGTGTGGGGGGAGAGATTAATTTTTTTTAGAGGCTCATTCTCCTGTAGCCCAGGTGTGAAGGAAACATTGTTTCTCCGTGTTCACTGAATCCCCTAGGCCAAGTAGCTGAAGCCCCTATATCTACTTCCATGTGTACCAACTGATTGTTTAACTCTACTGTTATTTTGTAAGGTCCCACTTTCTTCCCCGGTATACAATAAATAGTGTGTACCTCCTCCTCTGTGTCTTTCCTTCCTTCCTTCCTCTTCAGGAAAAAGGACCTCTGCTTCCCCATTTTTTCTCTGTGATTATGAAGTTTAACTGCTTAGATTTGATGTGCTGGTTGTTAGTTCCCTCTACATTTCCTGGCTAAGTGTCCAACCTTGAGACATTTATAATATTGGGCTATTTTATATTTACAAATGGAGGCCAAATGAGCTCCTCCATAGCAGAATCTGGCACCCATTTTTGTTGGCTTTGCATTTTGTGTACAGAATCAGTTTGATTGTCCTTGTATTCTAAATGCAAATCTTTTTCATTGCTACTTTCATAGTGGTTGCCAATTCTACTTCTTTGGGCCTGGTCAAGTTCCCTTCTGCCTTTGAATTTTTCATCATTGATACCACAAACAAATCTGTCTCGCAGCATCTTCTCCAAGACATTCCCAAATGAACAATATTCAATTAGCTTTCTATGCTCAGCCACATACACATTCACCTTGCCTCCTCATCCAGTTATGAATGAAAACATTCCACAATAATGCTGGGCTTTGGAGTATAATGCTCAGTTAATATCCTTTGCAGTTCTTCTAAACATTTCTCTCCTGGTTTCTGAGATTGTTAACAAACTCAAGAGGGAGTAGGCTTGACTCCCACAGACAGAGAAATATTGCTGTCTATTTTTCCTCATCTCTAATCTCATTTGTCCAGAAAGTAGTGTCCCAAACTTTCAATACATTGCTGCCAATCCTTATTTTCTGCATTAAACACTTCAATTTTCCTATCAATGCCATTCTCTGTTTTCTCCTCGTTGCCAGTTTTGTATAGGGACCTCCAGATGATATGATAACACACTGTCTACTTTCAGCTACTGCAGGCTAAAGAACATGTTGCTTTATTGTTGGAACTACATATTCAAAATGGTGGGGCAAGTTTTGCAAACCCCACCAACTAATGGGAAGTAAGTAAAGTCAAAGGGTGAAACATGACTCCAGTCCATAATACTCTGAGTCACACAGTTAACCTCTTAATAGCCCCTTTCCTACAGCATCACAGTTCAAGTACAAGGTGAGAAATTTAGCTGTAAAGCTGAATGTATAGGTTTGAGTCAAACACAATATTTTCACAGTATTTGAGTTTATACTTAGTGTTTTTATGTTTCTATTTAAAAGAAAGGAAATTCCTGATAGCAAGAACAATAATCTATGTTCTGTGGTGAAAAATCTTTAGGAAATTGGAAGCAAGTAGATGATAACACGGGCATTTAGGAGTCTGACAAGCACTGGGTGGGTGACTTTAGAGAGATTTTAATGAGAGTTGCAGGTGCTCGGCACTTTTGGGGATCAAGTTCTTTCCCCTATGTTGGCACAGTGACAAAGATGGGTGTTTCTTGTAACACACAACCATTTAATATTTATTTAACTGTATTTAAATAAAAACCAAATAGGTGTCTATACAAGACTCTAGGTACCCAAACACACTGTTACTACCACAGTCAGATCTCAGTAGCATTAAGATAATCAATCCAATAGGAACCCAGCCAGCCACCTACAAAAACTCCTTCCCAATCCTTCAATGTAATAAGGGGCCGTTTTCTACATTTGCTTAACAGATGGGTTCTTTGGGTTTGTTGCCCCCCTGCTGCAGAAACAAAGTAACGCCAATGTATTTTGTGTAATTTCATTTTACAAATGGAAACCTCCTCAGGGGCAAATTTGTACATGAGGACTTTGGATCCCAAAGGCAACCCTTACGCAAACAGCCCCAGTCACTTAAATAAGACTAATCACATGTGTAAGGGAGTGACAGAAAGTATGAGCTCCCCTTACACTCCTATGGGCTACTGTCTTGGTTCAAGCACACAGGAGTACGCAGGTATTTCTTGCTGGTTTATTTTGCCTCATCCTAGGCAAGTTGGTGGGGAATGGATAGAGCCTTGGCATTTCTATGCCTAGCAAGCGCAGCTGAGTAGATATAGGCCAGTGACACATTTCTCCTCTCCACTCCACTGCCATTCTGAAGCAAGGAGGAGGAACTGTGATTCAGAAGTGTCTAGGGGTGAAAGTAATTTAAAGGACTTACCGGTAATCCGGAGTCCTGAGCAGGGAGCGTGGCCTCAACCGGAAGAGCGTGGCCTCAACCAGAAGAGGCGGGGCCTTTCAATTCCTAGGGTCCTTTAAATCACCCCCAGAGCTCCCAGCTGCAGAGGTGGCTAGGAGCCCCAGGGCTCAGGGACAGTTTAAAGGGCCCGGGGCTCCCGTTGCTATCACAGCGGAGCTCCAGGCCCTTTCAATCACCATGGGCAGGGCTGGCTCTGGCTTTTTTGCCGCCCTAGGCAAAAAAGCCACCCGCCGCCGCCCCCCCCCCCCCCCCCGGCATGGCAGGGGAGGGCGCCGAGTCTGGCCGCGGGCCCGCAATCCCCGACCGGCCGGAGCGCCGGGGGGAGGGCGGCGAGCCCGCCGCTGCTCCGCTTTCCCCAGCCGCCAGAGTGCCGGGAGGAGGACAGAGAGCCCGGCCGGGGCTCTCCACTCTCCCCGGCGGTCAGAGCGCCGGGAGCAGGGCAGAGAGCCTCAGGCAGCCAGAGTGCCGGGAGCAGGGCGGAGAGCCCGGCTGGGGCTCTCCGCTATCCCCGGCGGCCAGAGTGCTGGGGGGAGGGCGGCGAGCCCGCCGCGGCTCTCCGCTCTCCCGACTGGCCGAAGCACCGGGGGGAGGGCGGCGAGCCCGGCCGGGGCTCTCCACTTTCCCCGGCGGCCAGAGTGCCGGGGGGAGGGCGGCGAGCCCGCTGCGGCTCCACTCTCCCCGGCGGATGGAGCGCTGCGCTCTCAGGCTGGAGCGCCCCGCCACGCCGCCCCTTCTCCAGGCACCGCCCCAAGCACGTGCTTGGTGGGCTGGTACCTGGAGCCGGCCCTGACCATGGGAGCCCTGCTGCCACTACCCCAGTGCTCCGACAGCAGGGCTCGGGTGGCGCTATAAAGGGCCTGGGGCTCCCCGCAGGGGCTGGAGCCCCGGGCCTTTTAAATCACTGCTGGAGCCCTGCCACTGCTACCCCAGGGCTCTGGCAGCAGGGCTCAGGAGGCTATTTAAGGGGCCTGGGGCTCTGGCCTCTGCAGGGAGCCCCGGCCCTTTAAATCACCAGCCGGTCTGATCCAGCACAGCATACTGGCTCTTGCTGATATGCTGTGCCAGGCTGTACCGGCTTACTTTCACCTTTGGAAGTTCTCTCAATCACAATGTCTCCTGGGGGCTACTCCAGGGGAAGTGCAGCTTACACACCACCCCTAGCTCAGGGCTGGGCCTAAAGTCACAATCTAGCCCTAGAAGAATACATAAATTAAAGCTTCTTGTTTGCTTCTTAAGTTCCCTTTACTGTCACTAGTAAATTGGTTCAATGTATGGTCCCATGAATAAATGTGCAAATAAGTCTCACTGTTTTCATTTCAAATGGATCATTATTAAGGCTTCAAGCTGTCAATGAGACCAGCGTAGGGAAACTTTATTATTAGCATTGAAAGGCTTCTGTGAATGTGTGAGCAGAACGGCTCATACCAGGGGATCAGTAATATGCTCCCAGTTGGCTTTTAATTCAGTTTAGCAAATCTGTAAGTGCTGAATGAAAAAGCAAACTATAGAACCCAGCATGTTTGTAAACTACAGCTGGCTGGAACAGTTAATGCCTGGAGGCCACATTTTTAAGTTCAAAGACAAACATTTATTTTTAATAGAGCAAATTAGTTGCACAGCCAATTTGTTTTCGTGTACAGCCACATATTCGGACTTTTAACTGAAATGCATCAAAAGAAAATAACTTCCATTGACATTATGCAGTTTCCTAGAGAGTCAAATGCCTCTTAGTAAACATCAGCCCTCTGGGTCTGATCAAGGACACAGAGGTCAAAATTTTTACAAGTTAATATTTTCCAAGCCACACTAAAGACTTCCTATTGCCTACCCAGTGTAAATTGTTTACAGCCTGCTCAGAAAAGGAGCTCCTGTTCCATGCCTCTCGACTGATAAAAAAAAAATTCTCCCCAGAAACTTCCTCTGATGAATTCGTCCATAATACACTGTATGTTATTGTCTCTGGTCCTGAGTGCATACAGGGATGCTCTCTGGTGAAGAAGTAGACAATAAATAATGGTTTTATAACATAGCACAGAGGACAGGCCTGCATATTGGACTTTATTAAGAAGGGATCGCGTGGGGTTTTGTTGTTGTTGTTGAAGCTGATCAATGTGGTGAAGGAGACTTTCCTGATGCTGCTCCTAAGCTAACACACCAATGGGCACAACTGTGAGGTGGAGTTTACATGCAATTTCAGATATTTTGCTATGAGCTGGTTTGATTTTGCTTCTTCTAATCAGTGGTTTTGTTTTTGTTTCTGGATTTTTTTTTTCAAAGTAAACTTTTAATAAATGGGAAAAAACTATGCTGCACAATGTGGTACTGAGAACCATGTGTTCGATGGTACAGAAAGATATGTTATGATTCTTATCTTCGTGAGACCATGAAAAAATAGTTCTTTGTCCTCAACCTCATTAAAAAGTTATTTAATAAAGAACTTGAAACCATTATCAATATTTACAAAAGAAATGCTCCAGAGTGGAGTTATGTATTTTGAAATTCACAGACGGCTCAGTTCGTTGAAGCAACAATATACGTGATAGGAAGTATAGTTGACATTTTCCAAATATAGAAAACAGATGATGGAAGGTTTAATGTCTATGAATTGGAGCAGTAGCTCAGTCTACTAACCTCATGGGAATGTTTTCAGCTCAGCAGGGTGCTCAAAGAACAGAAAATTTCAAGCACTTGTGGAAAATTGGTTGAAACCTACATGATTTTTCTAAATTTAAATATGACTCTGCTGTTAGAGTGAGACTAATTTTGGAACTGAAGAACTTTGGAAGTAAAAAGAATTTCCTGAATTCCACCATGTTGTTTTTTTAAACTCTCTGGATAAATCAGGCCAAGCTATTAAAATGTATTTGGTGAATAATAAAGCACTTTATTAAACAATAGTTAAGACAGTCAGCTCTTTTATCTTAATGCTTGCTGTTGATGCTATTATAGTTCAGAGATAAGTTGTAGTAAAAAAGACGATGACATATGGGTACTGCCACAATGCCAAGAGTACAAGGGTAACTTGAACTGCATCTAAAAAGGGCTAATAGAACTAATTTGAGAAAGGGAATGAAAGGGCCAAATTCTAGTCTCCTTTACGTTGGCATGACTCAAGAGTAACTCCACTGAAACCAATGGATTTATACCCAAGTAAAATCATTGTAAGTGAAATCAGAATCAGTCCCAGAGACTTTAAAATCTGAATCAAATAACAACAACTCCTCCTATTTCTCAGGCCTGAGATATGATCTGTATTCAAAAATGTATATTCAGTTTCATATGCATTTATTATAATGGAGTGTGCAAGTTGGGCATC
The DNA here is from genome assembly GCF_027887155.1 of Malaclemys terrapin pileata. Lineage (NCBI taxonomy): Eukaryota > Metazoa > Chordata > Testudines > Emydidae > Malaclemys > Malaclemys terrapin. Next base: position 40,389,399 of record NC_071507.1, on the reverse strand, counting down.
TGTGTATCCACATGAATATTTAAACATCAAACAGCCATTTGTATACACAAATGCCTGACTTGTGAGTGCAATTTTGGTGAGAGCGCATCCAAATGTAGGCATGAAAATGCAAATGTCTTTTTCTGTGCAGATCTTGAGTCTTTCTAAAAATAACTGGCTATAAAGGGCAGTAGTTTGTTTATATACTTTCTACCATGCTTGCCACATTTTCTCATCACGAGTGTACTTTACCACTTCAGGTTTCTTACAACATTAGCACAGTTCTTTATTGTTTAATAAGCCAAAGGGAGCTATAATGTGGATTTTTTTAATAGCTATCCTGGGCATTTATGTCTACACTCTAGCAGGCTTTAAAATGGTCAGATTAAGAGCACTGCTGGGTTGTGAGAGACAGAAATAGGGTCAGGAGCGGGACATAGCTCCAGGAACCAATAGTGCTACACTGGAGGAGTAAAGCCAATGAAGACACTCATTTTCTCTGAGTACTGTTGTGGGTTGCTAGAGTTACTGACTGGGTGGCACATTCAGTCGGTATTTTGGAGCTGATTTTGAAGCTCTTGGAGGATGAGTTCTAACCCTGAGATTCTCAACTTTTTTCTTTCTGAGCCCCCCCGCCACCTACTATAAAAACTTCACAGCCCACCTGTGCCACAACAACTGTTTTCCTGCATATAAAAGCCAGGGCCTGCATTGGGGGTAGCAAGCAGGGCAACTGCACAGGGCCCCACGTCACAGGGGGCCCTGCAAAGCTAAGCTGCTCAGGCTTCAGCTTTAGCCCTGGGTGGCGGGGCTCAGGGCAGCGTGGCTTTGGCTTTCTGCCCTGGGCCCCAGTGAGTCTAGCAGGACCCCCTGAAACCTGCTTGGAGGACCCCTTGAAACCTGCTCATGGCCCCACAGGGGGCCTTGGACCCCTGGTTGAGAGCTACTGTTCTAACCCATTCATCTGGAAAATGCCTGCATACTGGGCGGGCTGCGGGGGGCATTTAATACATTTGTAACCAAAGTGTTTGTTTTATTTGATTTTGTATGTGTGAGTGGTGGGGGGAGGGGGGGCGGGTTTACATTTTTCACAGGCTTTTTTTATTGGCTCCAGGAAATAAATCAAATGTGTTGTCTATTCAGAGGAGAGGAGCCATGAAACAGCTTATATGTATTTGAAGGTATCTGTCTATCTAAGACACTTCTATAGCTTCCATTACCAGGACAATGGAGTGCCTCACAACAATTAATGCAATTATCCTCACAACATCCCTTTGAATTAGATAGCAAAAAGGCAGGAAGTCCCCAGTCCTCTGTTGTGCCCAGTCTCTGCCAGCTGGTAGCAGTTTGCAGTCCACCCAGCAGAATGCGCCTGCCACGCTCCCTCCCCATCGTCTACACCACTGGGAATCCTCAGGAATGGAGACGCAGCCAGTTTCTACTCTCTTTCCACCTCTTCAATCTGACACTCAGATTTTTGTTCTGATTTTAACCTTAAATCATCTCATCCTTTTTTAAAAAGAAATTGCTATTATTTTAATAGATTTTATGGCATGAAAAAATCCAGCCTCAATATTTTTTAAAATCACATATAAAAGCTCAGAAATGCAAAAATGAAAACCAAAATGTTGGTATTTGGCTTGATTAGCTCTGTGATAACATGCTGCTAGTCTTTGTAATTGTGTTGGGTGGTGTGGGAGGAAAGTCAATTAGATTATCTGACTGGGGCTGAACCAGGAAATTTGTCACCACACTCCCAAAACATGGGGAAGGAGGGCCAGGCCAATGATGCCGAAATCTTCATTCTCCTCCTCTGAAAGTAGCGCAGAGCAGAAGGAATAACTGCGAGCATCTTTGGTTGCCAACCTACTAGGGCCAGGGAAGAAGAGTCATGGGGATCTGCACTTTTCCTCTAAGGCAGAAGTGATTGGAGCAGCACCGTATCTGGGGGAGAGAAGGCACTAGTGTGTGTGTGTGGGGGGGGGGATAGGTGTTACCAAATAAGGGAAGGCTCTGTGGGGAAGGAAAGTCAGATGAACTGGGGTAGAAGGAAGGTCCAAGGGACAGAGCGAACTGTGAGAATGGGGGATACGTTGCTCTAAAACATGGCAGGCAGGAAGTAAAATGTCTGGAACCAGGTGGGAGATGAGAGGTTGCTAGCACTAGGCAGGAACTTGCAATCAGAGGGAAAGTGGGTCCTGGAACAGAGCTGGCAGGAAGTGAGAAGGAGACCTGAGGGGTTTCATGGCTGTGAGGAGGCAAGCAGCACGGGGTGACAATTAACAAAAAGGCAACCACTTAGTGGTGTTAGTTCAGGGCAGTAAGGCATCTAGAGTGATCAAGCAGTGAGAGGAGGCAGCATTGCTTCCTGGTGCATTGGGGGGATGAGGGAGCAAGAGTGGAGCCACTTCCAGGGAAGACCCAAGTTGCTGCCTCTGTGTCCATGAAACCTGAATATCAGGTTATAGTATAAACCACCAGATGTAGTGATTTGTTCTGTCTTACCTAAACACTGCAATTTTCCCTATGCCAGCACATGCCCTACTCACCACCTTCTTTTGATACCTCCTGGCCACTTGCAAAAGTTTGTCTTTTGATGGCACCTAAATTGGAAAGTGACTCAAAAATAGAAACTTGAACAGTGTAGAAGAATACCCATTTAAACGCATCAATCTTAAGCTGGCTGGTGTCTCAATGTGTTTCACATCATCAGTGCTCATTATTCTTACACTAGACGAGGGTTTCTCAACCCGTGGGTCGGGACCCAAAATTGGGTCGTCAGAATGTTTTGAAGGGTCACATGGCAGCTCGTGTGGCTCCTGTCCCACGGGCCTAGCTGGGCTCACCTCCCTGCTCCAGGCACTGCAACCTCTGGGGTCCCAGCACCACTCAGGTTTGGCCCAACTATCATGATGATGGGAGTCTGGGTAGGACAAATTTGAGTGAGTGGCACTGCAACCCCATGAGCCAGGTCACAACTCCACTCACACAAATTTGGTCCAGTCAGAGCAGGCAGGGTCAATCCTGAGCGACACTGCAACCCCAGACAGGGCCGGCTCCAGGCACCCGCGAAGGAAGCAGGTGCTTGGGGCGGCCAATGGAAAGGGGCGGCACGTCCAGGTCTTTGGCGGCAATTTGGTGGCGGGTCCCTCAATCCCTCTCGCTGAAGTGCCGCCGATCGGCTATATCTTTTTTTTCCCGCTTCGCTGCTTGGGGCAACAAAAAAGCTGGAGCCGGCCCTGACCCCAGAGGTTGCAAAGCTTGGAGGGAAGAGCCAAGCCCCACCAGCCCCACAGCACTGGAGCTGCAGGAACTGCCACTGTGGGCAGGGGGGGCTCTAGGCACCAGCAAAGCAAGCACATGCTTGGGGCAGCCCATTTGCAGGGGTGGCAGGGATCCAGCATGGGAGCTGAGAACCAACAGGGGGCCCTGGGAGCTGAAGTTCCTTGGTTAGCTCCCTGCCTATAGAGCCAGCCCTGGAGCAGGGAAAGAACTACATTTCCCAGCATTCCCTTGGCCACCACCAACAGGAAAGAGGGGGAGGGAGTGAGGAAACTGAGACCTCATGCTGCAGCCTGCAGTGAATGGAGAGCTGCACTGTGAGTAGGGATTCTATGTTTTAACATTCAAAAAATAGGACATTCCATGGGGAGGGAGGGTAGCCCCACCCTGCCCCCATCCACTCCCTCTGACTGCCCCCCACAGAAACCCCAATCCATCCAACCCCCCTGCTCCCCTTCCCGGGACCCCTGACCCAACTGCCCCCCAGGACCCCACCCCCTATCTAAGCCCCACTGGTCCTTGTCCCCTGATTGCCCCCTCCCGGGACCCCACCCCCTATCTAAGCCTCCCTTCTCCTTGTCCCCAACTGCCCCTTCCTGAGACCCCCCAACTTCCCCCCTAGGACCCCACCCCCTACCTGTCCCCTGACAAACCCCTGGGACTCCCATGCGTATCCAACTGCTGCCTGTCCCCTGACTGCCCCCCCGAGCCCCTGACCCATCTAACCCCCCTTCTCCCTGTCCCTTGACTGCCCCCCCCCCGGAACCCCCTACCCCTTCTCCAACTCCCCAGCCCCCTTACCGTGCCACTCAGACCAGCGTGTCTGGCTTCGCGCAGCGCCAGACACGCTGCTGCATACATGCTGCCATGCTCCCCTGCGGAGCCACATGCTCCCCTGCGGAGCCCCCCCCCCCCCCGCACCTGCCTTCCAGATTTGAACACCTCAGAATTCGGGAGTGCTCAAGCTCAGTTTGGGCGGCTGTTACTTCATTTCTCCCAAATCAAATATACTGATCCACTGTAACTTGCTGTAGAAAAAGTAGGATAAAATTGAGCAAGAAATGCTTCCCAGTGGTTATTAGGACTGGAATTGCTATTTTCAACAGCCATTACCATTTGTTTGTTTGTTTGTTTGTTTGTTTAAAAGGAAGACAGTGATATTGCATTGGCAAATTCCTCATAGAAAGAAAGAGTGGAACAAAAGAATAATAAAGTCACCTCAACTTTTCCTCATTTATGTAGGACAGTCTTATAATATGCATCCAGATATCCTCCAATCACACAAGCTGAAAATTGTTCCACTGTACTGCAGTTCTGTAACCATATGGGAATCAATCCTGTGTGCGTTCTGTGCACACCCAAAATTCCTGCTGAATAACCTGCCCTGGGAGCGAGTTACCAGTGACCCAGGGCTGCGGCGGAAGGAGGGTGCAGGGCGGGGGGGGAGAGCCCAGGGCTGGGGTGGCAGGAGGTGTGTGTGGGGGCAATGGTGGGGGTGTAGGGGGAGCCCAGGACTGGGGCAGCAGGAGGGTGCGGGTCGGGGGGGGAGAGCCCAGGGCAGGGGGTGCGGGTGTGGGGGAGAGCCCAGGGTTGGGGCGGCAGGGGAGTGCGGCAAGGAGCCCAGGGTTGGGACGGGGGGCAGCCAACATTTTTTTTGCTTGGGGTGACAAAAAACCTAGAGCCGGCTCTGACTGTGGGGTGAGTGCTGGGCAGGACCCAACCCCTCCGAGGGGGCAGGACACAACCGAAACCACCCTAGGGGCTCCACGCCCAGACTATTTATTGGGTTGTGACAGGCCATAAACATTTACAAATGGCTCCTGAGCTCAAAAAGTTTGAGAAACCCTGCACTAGATCATGACAGCTTGGAAGCGGAAATGAGTCTGCGGTAGTCTGAAGAGTGTAATTTCCCATTATATCTCGACAACAGGGCTCAGTGGCCTGTGGTAAATAACTATGTGCTACCCCCATGAACATGCTATAGATACTCAATCGCCTTCTCAATGGTTCCTTCCTTATTGGGTGTCAGGAGGCAAAAATAATTGCATATCAGGGCCCATGTGATAAAACAAAGGCACATTAGTTTAAAACCTATTAAATAGTTTTTTTAATACTGGGCCAAATCCTCAGAAGAAATTCTAGAAAGTCCATGCAGACTAATAACCAGAGGTGTACTTTAAAGGCAGTGGGCCAGATCCAGCTGGTGTAAATTGCACAGCTTCATAAATGAAGCCAATTTACACCAGCTGGATCTGGCCCACTGCCTTTAAAGTACACCTCTGGTTATTAGTCTGCATGGACTTTCTAGAATTTCTTTATTTCAGATTGTGTTGCTAGTGAAATAGCTACAAGATCCATCATAGAGCAGGTGAAAAGTCAAATGCTTACAGGAGGGAATAAGGAGAGGCAGCATGGTCCAATGGCTAGAGCACTGACCTAACAGACAGGAGACCTAGGTTTGTTTCCTGACTCTGCTGTGTGACTTCAGACAGTCATTTCACCACCTTGCCTCTGTTTCCCCTCTCAGTCCTTGTCTGTCTTGTCTACTTAAACTGTGAGCCCTTTGGGGCAGGGACTGTCACAGATGCTGTGTTTGCACAGCACCCTATACAACAATTGTGGCCTTCCAGTGGCACTGTGGAAATATCAGCTGCCCCAAACTCTGACAACCCAGGTTTGAGTCCCTAAGTCCTTACACACTGGGTGACAGCTGAGACACTTCTGAAACTTAGCTTCAAGGTAGAAAAAGGAGCTTTTACTCTTCAAGGGGGTTCTATCATTAGTAGGGCCCTACCAAGTTCACAGGGGGGGAGGGATAGCTCAGTGCTTTGAGCATTGGTCTGCTAAACCCAGGGTTGTGAGTTCAATTCTTGAGGGGGGCCACTTAGGGATCTGGGGCAAAATCAGTACTTGGTCCTGCTAGTGAAGGCAGGGGGCTGGACTTGATGACCTTTCAAGGTCCCTTTCAGTTCTAGGAGATAGGATGTAATAGGGCCCTGATCTCAGCTGGGGCCTCTGGTTGCTCATGTAGAGTAATAATAACAGAGATGAAAGAGGATGATTTTTCAAGTAATTTTTGTTGTTTTAGAATAATTTACAGGCCATGTCAAGCCAGTTTTTCCTCTGTCTTTCTGAGTTGCTTTTGTTTTCAAGAATAGTATCCTTGGAAATGACCCATTGGTTAAAGACATAATCATAAATCTCTGTGGAAAACAACAGTTCAAATGGTCAGGGATATTGTTGCCTTCATTTGTCCATTTGAGTGAGAGGGCAGGGGAAGGGAAAGTGGGGGACAGAGAGCAACAGCAGTAATAAGATTACTGAATTAAACAGCCCCTTTAAAAACTATTGTCCTAGATTATCAAGCCAAAAACCAATAATACTTCAATTGCTGAACAATATTTTTCTTTGTATCACAAACAAGTCTACAGTATGTGAAAAGCATTAGTGCATATGAAAGTTTATGACTATACCACTCACAGCTATCAGGATTAGCAAGACAGAGCCATATCACACAGTGACACAAATACCACAAAAATTACCATCATTAAACCATTGGAAAAAACAGTAATATTCAGAACTAACCCAAAATCTCAGTAGCAGTGAGTGCAGCCCTCATCAGCCTGTGTGTTTAATTGAATATTTTCTTTTCTATAAGTTACTACTATTATTTATGTATTTACTATTTATAATACAGCTGTGTCTAGAGGCCCCAGCCAGGTGGGCTCTGTTGTGCTAGGTGTCATACAGACAGAGAGTAAAAGTCCTTGTCCCAAAGAGCTTACAGCCTAGTTTAAGCAGTATGGCAGACTGCTCCCAAGTCATTCCCAAAAGCCTGAATACATGCATTTTGAGATACTTATGAAACATGGGACTGGATGGCAGGAGATGATCACTCAATAATTGCCCAGTTCTGTTCATTCCCCCTAAAGCATCTGGCACCTCCCACTATTGGAAGACAGGCTACTGTGCTTGATGGATCATTGGTCTGACCCAGTAGCGCCATTCTTTTATTCATATGCTTTAGGTGCCTTGGCATGGCGGAGAGGGAGAAGCTCCCATGGAAACACACTGCTGCTTATAAAGAAAACTGCTGAGAGATTTCATGATGACTGTTTCCACAAACTGTCAGAGGAGCATGCCAGGTAGGTGTCCAGCCCTATTCACATGGCATGGGAAACACTGCTGCATCTGGGCAGGCAGGGGCTGGGAAGAATGATTTAGAGGCAGTGAAGGTATGTCTGGATATCCTGCTTGAGATCCATGTGATCTGGCAGATCCCTCAGGTCTGTGCATATGTCAGGACATGCTCAGTTCCTCTTATCAGGGCTGCTCAGGTTGGATGGGGGGAGGGGGAGGGCAATTTGTCCTGGACCCCTCATTTGAGAGAGCCCTCAAACCAAGTGGCATTGTGACCTGGCACATGCGGTCTCAGTGCCACTCAAGTTTGGCCCAGCCACTCCTCCATCATGATGGAGAGGCAGCTGGGCCAAATTTGAGTGAGTGGTGTAGTGATCCCATCCACCAGATCATGCAGTGCCTGGAATGGGGAGACAGGCTTCCTCTGTGGGACAGAAGACACCACTGTGGCAATGTGGGGGTGGGGGTGTGTGTCAAGAAGGGTCACATGCCCCTCCCTAGATGTGGGAGGGGGCACATTCAGCAAGGAACTGCAACAGCGAAAGGAGCAGAACACAGGGCTGGCATGCTTGTACTGCCCCAGCCCTTCCATGCAGCTGTGTCTCCTGGGGTCTGTATAGTCCCGCCGGAGGACAGGGCTAGGGGCAGTACTAGTGTAGCTGCACCAGAGGACAGGGCTGGGGGTGGTACAGCCGCGCTGGAAGATGGTGCCACCTTCCTTTCACCTGAAATCAGTACCCGGCACAGCGGGAGGACATAGGGCTCTTCCCCCCCGCTGCCCCCCCGGTAATGTGGGATGAGGAGGGGATGGGGAGAGCACAGGGGCCCAGGTTGGGACAGGGCAGGAAGGAGTCATGTGGGGAGTCATAAGGGGAGGTCACGTGCCCCCCTTTAACTGGTGCATCCCTTGTGTCCCTCACGAGTCACCCATTTCAGATTTTGCCCCAAACCCCCAAAAATCTCTCTGTGGCCTGGCTTCTTATGTTTCTCTGCCAATCCTCTAGTGCCAGGGGAACAATACAGTGCTACAGTAGCTCCTCAAAGACTCTAAGGTGCCACAAGTACTCCTGTTCTTTCTTCAAAGACTGTTTGCATTTTTTGCTCCCTACATATTTTTGCATATGGTCCCATCATTTTATTAAAATCCTATTGAAGTACCTCAGAAACCTGCTCTTGACCTAGCTCACATCATTTTTTTTATTGACATCAAATTTTGCCACTTCACTGTTCACCCTGTCTTCCATGTTATTAATAAAGTATTAAACAATATTGGTCCTAGTTCTGATCTCTAGGGCACCACACCATTAATCTCTTTCAAGGCTTAGAATTGGCCATTTATTCCATGGCCATTTATAACTAGATTTTAATCCATGACAGGACTTTACCTCTCACTCTGTGGTTACCAAGTTTCCTTAATAGCCTCTTGTAAGAGAGTTTATCAAAAGGCTTTTGAATGTCTAAATAAATTATATCCTTTGGTTCTCCTTTACCCACTATTTTATTAACTCTTAGAATTGTAAAAGGTTAGACAGGCAAGATTTATTCTTATAGCTGCTATGTTGCTTTGTCCCGATCAGTTACTTTTCTGGGCGTTTTATATTTCTCTCTAGATTGTAAACACCTCACAGCAGCAACTGTCTGTATTTTGTGTCTTGGACCCATACCAAGTATACTGTCAATGTTTAACTAATAACAACAGTTCATGTAATATATTAGTGACTTTATCAACTACCTTCTTGTAATGAAGTAACGTTTATTAGTCTATAATTCCCAGGGGGACCCAGGCACTCTCTCTCTGTCTAGGTACTTATATGACCTTTATCACTGTAATACCTGAGTCCCTCACAAACATTAATGCATTTATCCTCACAACAGCTCTGTGAGACAGGGAAGCATTTACATCATTTTACAAATGGGGAACCCAGACACAGAGAGTTCCCCCTTAGAACTGTATGGAAATATAGATATGCTGTAAGCCACCAACCACTTAACTCACTCCCCAGATAAGAACTGTGTGCATAGCAAGAGAAGAATCATCACAATTCCTAAAGTGAACATAAGTGACTGCTCCCAAATCTCTTTCCTCCAAACTCTTTTGATCGAAAATGGAATTTTCTGTTGGAAAAGTCCTGAAGGGTACCTCCAGTACAGGCAAAGTCCAAGCCTTCCTTTTTTGCAACTTTCTATGCCAGCGGGATTCTGCTGGCTCGGCTAGTGACCATTTATTTTGAATTCTCAGCACATTTCCAGCCTTTCATGATGCATTTTTTGCTCTAGCCAGAACTAATAAAATTGGCTTCCTCTGAGCTTGTTTCAAATATACATGAGAGCAGGTTTACTGAGAAAGTGGCCAAATGAAATCATGTCTAACGTGACTGTGTAAGGCACTGTATAATTTACTTCAGACTGTCCCATAGGTTAAAGCCCAGAAAATAGTGCAGAAAGACTGTATAAAATGTATCTGAATATAACCACCTCAACTCTATGCTTGCTCCCTCCTAATAGCCTGAGAAAAGGAAGAGATGCTGCATGCCTGAAGGCTGTCAAATCTGGGCTCTGGCAAACAAAGGAATGGGAGAGCATTCCCACACTGAGGACTCTCACAGAGAAGGTTGAAGGCTCTTGGAGCCAGACTTCCAAAAGCGTACAGCCTCCACAACTGAGGATGGATTTTCAAAAAAGCTCAACTCCCATTCAGACACCAGAATACGTGTTTAGACATTCAAATGATACACCTGAAAGTGTCACTTTGGGAGCTGTTGGGTGCTAAGGGCTTTTAAAATCCTGCTCTTACTCAAGTACCTCAGTGGGAGCTGAGCTCTTTTGAAAAAATGTCCCCATTTGTGGGTGCTGACAGGGCTCTTGAAAATGAGGCCCTGAACTTTTTTGAAAATCTGGAATTTGGTCTTCTGGAACTTGATTCAAAGTCCAATGGCAAAAGTTCCTTCCTTCCTAAATTCCTATATGCCTTTTTGAGAGTGTTTGTATGTCTGCATTAAACTTCATTAAAAACAGCTAGCTACTGAGAAATGTTAGCTTCGCAAAGGAATTCTTAATTCCCTATACAGTCCATTATGAAGCTTATCATGATGTATCATAGTTCATTCCACAAAGGTTCATGTTGTGAACACTGCCCAAAAGTTAGCACAAGTGTAGGACAGAAAATGTTTATGCAAACATTTGGGTCTAGCAGATCAGAAGGCATCTAAACTTTTATTTCCCATCCCCAGTCACTGGAACACAAATTTTTTCTTAGGTTCAGCCCTCCAAGACTGCTATGGTTCCTGGAGCAACAAAGTGATTTCCCCAAGGAGCAGTCAATACATTGCCACAATCTTAATCTTATTTAGCATGGTAGCATGGTTTTAATTTTTCTGTGTTTGATCCCACAGCCTTAGGAATATTGATAGAAATAGGAACTGTTAAGATCAAATAAAGAGCAGTCTTCTGTAAATAAAAGAATAAACTGCAGCTTTTAGCCTTTCTGCAATGTTCAATCTTTTCCAACTGTGCTGTTGAGATAAAAGGCTAGCATGTGAGCAGAACTGTTAGCAAATGCCCAAGCCTGTGATGCCTTCTGCATTCACTATTGCAAAAGTTTTGGTTATAGAGAACAGATAAAATCTATTCAGAATTTTCTTGGTGGGGAAAAAAAATCTGTCTCAGAACATAAAAAATGTTTTGTCTGCCTAGTTTTAATGCAGATTTATGAATTTCTGTTTCACCTAAATCAAACCCTTCCCCCTTGGCTTCCACTGAGCCCTGAAGTGTTAAGAAGTATGTTTGCTGTTCCCTGCAGCTCATTGTTGACTTTAGTCAGTAGCTTTGTTTATAAATCCTTGTTGATTTTTCTCCCTGCATAGTTTAATTAGGTAGACTACAGACAGCTGGTCTCAGCATACTCTTGATTCCTAGATTGTGTTTTTAACAACACTCCCAGTTTATGTAGCATAGGTACTATGCAATAATCAGTGACAGGCCCAGAATGGGTTGTAATTAGAAACATCGAATAAGTTTTCTGCCTTTTGAAATCTGTCTCTTAACATCAAAGTGTTCCACACAAGTCCTCTTCCAGAGTCTGCTTCCATATCTAAATGAGTGATGTATTTCATGGTGTCTGTCGGGAATGATATAATGAAGAAAACCGGCTCTGAGAGAGGCCTGATTTAAAAAACAGCTGGCCCACTTGAATGTGTTTGGAAGCATCTGTTTGCAGTTGTATTTTTTCCTGTAAACTTCATAAACAAGGCACAACATAATGTCAGATATTACACCTAGCATGCATGCACCAACAACCCAGCGTTAGACCCAAACAAATTATGTGCTTGCAAAGTTGTCTGCAACAATACACCCAGGAAAGCAAGGCAATAAACTCATTTTGCAGGGGCGCTGTTATTAGTGTTTCACTATGCTTACTATTCAAAGGTATGAATGTTCCCTGCTTTAAACAAGTTCTCCCAGCATAACTAACCCTTTGAGGCAGAATATGAGCAGTGATGTAAACTTAAAGGACTGATCACAAGGTCTGAAACAAACTAGTAATTCACATCCAGGAAAGCAAAAGCACTGCCGGGTGAGAAAATGACAGCGGTGGGGTGCTGAGACAAAGTCTAAATGTGTGCGTGTTTAGGGGGGCAAGAAGGAAGAGAATCTGGATACTCCCAATCCCCCTCATTCTGGCTGCTATCCTGTGAAATGGTTTAAATCAGCCTTAATAATGAAAAGCAGTTAAAAGTTCATTTTTGCTCCCAGCAGCAGGACGCCCTTGCAGAAGACCAGGCAAGAACAACCCTTCTCCCACACAGGCAGATTTACATTCCTCCCCCCAAACCACCCACAGGTAAAATTGTAATGCAAAGTACCTGGCTAAACAAGCTTCCCTTCTCTCCCTTTCAATGAGGCAGTGTTTGGCCTATTATCTGATAGAAATCTTCCAGAGGGAGGGGGCTGGATTGTGAGCTCTCAGGGGCTTTCCGTTGCTCGTCTGTGAAGTTCGATAATCCCGCGCTAAATGGTTTGTGCTATGCAAACGTGAGGATGGTAAATAGCTGTTGGGTGTCTGCAAAGAACGCAAGCGATCCGGGGAAAGCTCTAAATTAGAACCCTGGAGAAGACTGGGCTGATAAGACAACCCTCGGGGCTCCTGGGGGGGTGAGGAGGCGGAGAACCGTGAGGTAACCTGGCCCACGATTCCATGGTGCAGTTTGAAGAGATTGCCCGATGTGCTGTAATCAATGCCTGGGAAAGGCATTGGACTGAACAGGCAGTGTCGGTGTTTCTCTCCCTCAGATCACAGCACTTAAATCCATCCCCAACCATTTGGGGGTGAATTAAGACTGTAGCAGTAATTCTTGACAGGAGCTAAAATAAAAATGCAACCCAGAGCTAGAGAAGTAAGGATTTTAAAAGCTCTGCTGAAAATCGGTTCCCCGAGTCTGAGAGCATTTCCATCCTAGGGGAAGGTACCTCCTCAGTTGTAGCAAGCAATGGGGCTGGGTCCTTTCTATACTGAAGTCGAAATAGCTATGCACTTCAGTGGGAGGAAGATCTGCTCCAGTAGGTTTGCCTTAGTAGTTCAGTGTTTTGTCCTCTAAGAGAGATGAATCTGTAACGTTGAAATCCCGGGAAAACAAAGTAAGAATTTAGCCCACCCCTCCTAAACCTCACTATTTTCACCGGACCGAGTCTGTCTAGGCCCTTGAATGTTACTGGGCAAATTATAAACCCAAATAAAACTGAGTTGGTACAATTAGTATATACAGGGTTTCCTTCTGCTCTTCGTTTCTCCAGTTTCATAAACGCTCCAACTTTACTCATGTACTTACATCTTTGGAACAAATGGGAAACATTGGTTTAAAATCAAACATATCATAAAACTGCGTAAAAATGATATTTAAAATATTTCTGGACGAATGGGAATTATTTCCCCATATAGCTCTGGGAGAGTCTTTTATTTCTGCCGTAGAGTGGGTCAGAGACTTGACATTGTGGTCGGAGATCTTTGATTGGTGATTGCTTAGTGGTTATCTGATCCGGAATGTAGATGGGTCCAGGTACGCGCACGATTCACATTTATATTATTCATTGCACTAAATTAGCCCCAGATCGAGCATTATATAGCATCGGAGACAGGTGTGGCTGACAGATCAGAGTGGGAAGGCCCTGCATTAACCCAGGTACAATATATTTAGTTGTATGCGAGTTTCAGATGCCTAGTATTGTAATGTAATGTAATAAAAAGGGATGGATTCAAAGGTGCTTGTCGCCCGCACATCCCATTGAAATCAACGGGAGTGGCAGGCATTCAGCACCTTTGAAAATACGGCCAGTCGTTATGATCAGAGTTATGTTGCAAGACATGATCACGGGTCAAATTCTGCTCTCACTTACATGACTGGGAGCAGGCTGTGGTATCACTGAGGAGAGAATTTTGTCCGGGATGACAATCAGATAAGAATGGAAAGAATAAAAAAATGAGATACATCACGCACCGTTGGGGTGTTTTATGTCTTGTTACTTGCCACCCAACTACACAAAGCTTCACCCCGTTGCTGTGTCCGGCAATAAGCTTGCCGCTGACTGAGGGTGTGTTGCTGGTTGAGCATTCAGTTGCAAGGAACAGTAGGTGGCGCTTAACTGATACAGTATTTATCTGGCTTTTGCATGCGATCTCCTCCCAGTCTCCTTACACAGCTCAGTTCTGCTCCCATACAAAGGCTGCAATGGCCACAAAGCTAACGGGACAGTATGGCATGAGAACACCGCGAGGCGTTCAGGAAATGTGCTGCAGGCTATTTAATGGCTTGTTAGACCCACACCTATTTCAGACAAGGTCTCTTTACTGGTAATTTATTGTCCTCATTCTGAGGCTCTCACCATGTTTGACATTAACTCTTCCATTTGCTCTTGGTATTATGTTTCAAGCCTAACTGTACAGCCACGATTAAAATATGTCAAAATTAGGCCTCATTAAAAGCCATTTGATCTGCTGGCTGCTTCTCATAAACTTGTAATTCACCCTCAGGACAGTTTTATTACAAGTGACTGACGGTTCTTAGTTAAACCAGTGATTGAAAAGATTACATTGTAAACGTAAACTGAATCTTTTAAACTCTCCCGATTATCTTGACTATATAGGCCTCTTATTAATATATCATGTCTCTTGAAAACAGTATTCCTTATGAGTCAGCATGCAATCATAGACTCAGTATCACGTGTAACACATGCAACAAAAATGGACAAACAACAGGCTTTGGATTTTGATTAGTTACAAGCCATACAAAGTATATTGCTTTACTTTCTACTATCACCGAAAATAAATGCCTTCAAGCATCAGGCACACGCGCCTGTGAGGGTAAACGGAATTTTTGTAGCCGATGTGTATTATCTAAATGACTCGTGCTTTAAATGATCCCCTTCCTTTATTGGAAATGGTTCTTCTTTTTGCATCCCGGTGAACTTTAGCTCGCAGTCCCCCCCTAGACTCTTTATGGCTTTTCTTTTGTTGATGTGCTTTTCTTTGTGACGTTTCTTGGGCCGATTGTATTTGTTAATTAGTTGCTAACAGCATCGTAATGTGGGCTTGATGGATAACCATGTCATTAGCACTCACCCCTGCAATTCACATCTCCAGCAGGGCAGGGGCTACCCCATGTTGAGACCATGATTTGTAGATCTAGTCTAGAGTGACACAGCTAACCTATCTCCTCCGTTGCTTCCAGTTTTCATCTCGAAATCACATCCCGCTGTTCTTATATTATCAGTAAACTTATGATTAGCCAGAGTTTGATCCTGCCAGAGGACACAAGGCCATTACTACTTCCTGGGTAATGTTGTACCATCTTATTGCGTTGAGAGAGAAAATATATACACCACCTCACGCAGACATAATGAATTAGATGTTATGTATCTTAATCAGATTGCTTTATTTGTAAGGTAACCAACTGCAAGAAAATATGTGGAAAATTCATCGGCAAAATCTTCCCTTTGTGTGCCTACCCTCACTTCTGTATTCCTGTGCGAGCTGCTATCTGAGCTCTCAAGCACTGGCTTCTCAACATGTGACTGGTGTGATGCCAGTTCAGCCAGCGCTGTCAAACTGGGAGAATGGGAACGAGTGATCTTGAACCAATAATTACGGGTGAGATTTTAAACGTCTAGCTCAAATAAACACCCACCAGGGTGGAGGGGCGGGGTGAGATAAGCCTTCATCACTAGCGGGGGAGATTTTACTAATGAATCCCAACATGAAGGCGCCTCCTTCCCACAGCAGCAAGGAGCCGCTGGCAGTTCTGGTTCCGCTAAACCTGCCTCCCCTGGCTCAGCGGCTCCTGCCAGAAAAGTGACTTCACTAATGCTACCCCTACCCCGGCCCCCGGGTGCGGGATCTTGTGTATAGCGCGGTTGGCCAGCCCAGCCCCTTCCCCACTCTGCAGAGCACACCGTTATCATTTCGGTCCCGCCTATTGCCTGGCCGTGCACGGGAGCAGCGGCTGAGCCTGGGAGTTGTAGTCCTGACTTCCCGGCTATCAAGCGGCGGTGGGGAGCGTCATTCGAGAGACTACGTTTCCCAGGGCCCCCTGCTGCTCCGCCGGTCCACGGGCCGGGCTGGACTGTCAATCAGGGGACGTCAGCGAGCCGAGAGCGCTCAGGGTTATTATCCCCCCCCCCACCTCGCCTCCGGGTCCGGCTAATAATCCGCGCTCCAGCAGCTCATGAGCAGGGAGGCAAGTGTCAGGCTGATGTGCCTGAGCGGGGCGAGGGCCGGCGGGGCCACGTGAAGAGGCTGCGGTCCCGGGGAGCCTTTTCCGCCCAAACCTGAGCCCGGGGGGAGAGCGGAGAGGTTGGGGCGCTGCGATGAGGCGCAGAAAGATCGCGGTGGCCGCCGGCTGCTGCCTCTCCTTCTTGCTGGGCACTTTGCTGAACGTGTTGTTCATCCCGGGCTTTGATCCTCACCAGCAGCAGCCGCGGCGCGGGGTCACCCCGGCGTTTGCGGGCTCGCCTTTGTACTGGCCAGCGGAGGACCGCGAGAGCCAGCGCTTGGAGTTAGCCCGGCAGATCAGGGAGCGCTACGAGGAGGTGGTCCGCTACCAGAAGCACCAGGCGCCCGCGGCTGCTGCCAGGCGGCTGGTGAGACCGCTGGAGCGGCGGCTGATGGACCTTGCCCAGCAGCGGACCTCCGCGGAGCAGACTCTTCGGCTGGAGAAGGGGAAAGCGCCGCCGGCTGAAAGCCGCGGGGGCTCCTATCCCGAAGCCAAAGTAGACCTGGCTCTGAACCCCCCTCTGCTGGGGTGCCGAGACATCCACAATGTCACCAGCCTGCATTACTTGGGCTCCGGCTACACCAAAGCTGTCTACAAGGTCGTCCTGAACCGCACGCTGGCCGTGGCGCTGAAATCGGTCGATTTTGGGGGGCACGACATCGAGAACTGCGTGAAGCAATACGCGGCGTTAGAAGATTGCTACCGGCTAGCCTCCTACAAAATCGTCAAGGAGATGATCCTCTTGCAAAGGCTGCAGCATGCCAACATCCTCCAGGTAAGCCCAGGGGGCTGGGGCGCCATGGGGGTCGCTTGGGCTCTTTGAAAGGAATTACAGGTAGCTTTTGCAGATCGGCTGGACGTGACACGGTAGACAATGGTCATCTTTAGGGTTTCTTTAAAAATGCCTGGGCTTGTACCAGACAGCGAGTGAAAACCAGCCGAGGTATACAGATAGGATGTGGAAAAATGTGTCAAGGGTTTATATCTCACCACAGGCAACCTGTTGGCGCTCTTCATACCAAGGGAATAAAAGTATGTAGTAACCGCAGAGAGGGTTGTATATAGGGTGGAGCTGATTGCATTTGTGATCTGTATGAAAGAACTAGAAAGCTTTGATCTTGATATACCTATAACACTGCTGTTCCTGGCCTTGCGTACCGAGTGATTATAGTACATCGAATAAATAGTATTTGACTATCACTAATGTCAGCCCAATGGGTCGAAAAATGTTATCTTGTGTTAACAAGCCTCCCTCTAACTACAAATGTAACATTCTTTGGACAAGTATAGTTATAACATCCTTTGAGACTAATGTTTATCGAGTCAAATAAGTTACTTTAGTTAATGTTTTCTAAAGATTTGTAGATATTAGTTCATCACATTTAAATTTTATATACACAAAATCCCTTCTGATCTATCATCTATACAGATCTATAGATTCTGCTCTTTTCTAACAACTCTTTACTTATAATACGGAGAAGTTAGGAAACCTTTATACACAAACACGCTCAACAGACATACATGCACAACTAAAGATATTGACTTCCTCTCTGAAGTGATTCATTCTGCCAGATTTACCCTGGCCTGTATACCAAAGCAGCGGGGAAAGATTAGGAATATTATACATTTTCAGTCTGCTAATTGGTGCAGAAGTAATGCCATTATGGGAGCAGGCGTATAGCTACGCCTGGCCTAGTAGCCTTTTCTGATTGTTCTTTCACCTAATAAAAAAAAATTGTGATGTTGGAAAGCGAAGGAAGCGTAAGAAGATATAAACTCCCTCAAAATACGTACAATAAAATGCTAACACTAATCAATACAAACGACAACTCCCCCCCCCCCCCGAATATTATGGGAATGGAAACGTGATTGTTCCTCACCTGGCACTGTGGTCGTTATTTAGGTTTATTGTGTAATTTATCGTGTGAATCTTAAATACACAGAATCCTGGCAAATGGAAGATTAGAAGGAGTATTAACTGTATCAGGGCTCAGTATTATTCTTACTGTACACTGACATTACTCCACTTGCCAAAAATGTTGCATCGTGCGACTATTACACCTCCACATTAATTTCAATGTGCCCATTTGGATTGAAATTCCTGTTGAATTTCGCACAGTGTGTGGAACGTTGATGAAAAAATAAAACAATATTAGAACGTGCGTTCCCCGTAGCTACTTTTTAAAAGAAATCAAATAGGCAGTTTTTGATTTCTTCGGTAGCAAAAGGTACCAATTCCCCCATAAGAACTAAAGGTCGAAATGAACAGAACGGTCAATTTTCATACACTGGAAAGGCCAGATGCCAGTTTAATATCACCTCTTCCCCATGAGTACATGCAAAAATTGGGATTGGGAAGTCAATTTCTTTCTTGATTTCCTGGGATAAAACTGGAGAAAACATTTTTTGTAGCTCTAGAATAAAAAATCAACAACCAACTAAATAAAGCGTTTGCTATTTATTGCCTCCATGCTACCAGGTATAACTATAACACATAATGAAAACAACATCTCGCACACTACACTACAACTTCTGTTAGAGGTTTTCAGTTACTCCATATGATGTAATACATCCTCATAGGAAGAAATTCAAACTAATCACTGTAGTGCAGACTAGGATATCGATAATAGCTTGACAGTAGGAAATAAACTCAATTTTTAAACATTGGTTTTCAAGATTTTTCTCTTATTCCGTAGAAAGCAATCCAGTGTTTCTACAAGTTAGCAAAACTGATGATTTATATTAAACATGTTAGAATTGCAGATTCTCTGGTTTCCTCGATGGGTTTTAATGATCGTGCTGTATTCCTTTCACATGTTATTCAAATAGATACTTTCATCGTATGCAGAGAATAATTTGGAAATAATTAGTCATCTTCACAAAATGGAAACCAAACTTCTGTCCTGCATTATCTATGCAACGAGCAACAACAACAAACTTCAGTGTTTACACATGTGTAGACACTAGGGTTCCTTTAAACTGGGATAGGCATTATGGAACATCTTATTGAAAAATCTGTTCACGATCAGTGATTGCTTTTTGTAGCAAAGACTAGAGGAAGCGCTGTCAGTTAATTCCCCTGTTTGCTGAAGGCTGGTGGACCGTATAATAGGTAAATGAAGTCAATCTTCTTCATGTCACATTTTCCTTGTGAGCAGTCACGTCATGTAGAAAGTGTAGAAACACATGAATAGACGCTTCTAAAAACGCCAAGTAGAAAATACACGCCCAGCCTCTGCGCTGGGAGAATGTTCTAATGAGCAAAAATCCCTTGTGTTAATTATGTTTTCATAAATGACATGCCATCTAATTACAGAATAGATTAAATTTAAATCAGAAACATGTTTTCCGTTTGGCTCCGATTCTTTCTTTATTATTATTTTGGCTGCCCGCTGTCTCCTCAGACACTAGCAGAATTTCCTTTGGACTTGGCTGCTCTGATCAGATTGCAAATGCGCTAGAAAGGAGAGCTGCGAAGCCACGTACATCGCTGCCTTTTTGTTTACCCTAGTCCATTCATTGCGAATAGCGCGGGGCGAGGTCACTGCCGTGAGTGAACACTAATGTTTGATAAGACCTTACCTTGCAAAGCGACTATTAAAAACCCGACAGACTTTATCTAGTCACAGCTGGGCAGAGGTATGGTCCAGGAACAGATCTGTAATGTCATGCTGGGGGTCATCGGGGCACATACAACGGGGAACAGTGAACGTTTTCAAAACCAGCCTGCTATTTTTTGTTGTGTCTATTCTAAAATCCCCTATAGGGCATGGTCCTGCATCTGCTGACGTCAGTGACAAAATTAACGCAGGATTAGGCCTCTAACGCTTATCTGGGTTTAGAAATCACTATCTATAAATTTCTGCCGGAGACGGAGGAAAGAAACTCAAAAGTCATCATACTTTCCCCAATCTATTCTGGTTTTTGACATAAGCATCAATTTTAATTAGAGGAAAAGAGTGTAAAGGACCCAAACCATTTAACTGATGTCAAATTCACTATAACACAACGGTGTGTATGTCCTAATAAGAAAAGCTTTTTCTTAGTTCATTTTCATCGGGGGTCTTCATCCACTGTAGAAACACAATTGAGAGTGCTCAGTTTGTCCTCAAACGCCTTTCACTTTCTGCCTGCATGCAATGTATCCATCAATCACCGAGTTACTTCCCTAGCAAACTGGACAGTCCGTTTCTGCGTTAGAGAGACAGGGTGGGTGAGGCGAGATCTTTTACTGGACCAACTTCTGTTGGTGAGAAAGAGACGCTTTGACACCCACCTTGTCTCTCTAATAGCCCGGGAGCTATAGGGCTAAAACAACATTGCCGCAGACAGTTAATTACTGCGTTGCCTGTGCTACTTCAGTAGATCTTAATTTAGCAAAATACAAGACTTCTGCCTACTGTTCGGCTTAGTTTTTAAAAAGAATTTCCAGCTTCATCATCGCCCCCCCTTAGTCGAAAGAGTTGTGGAGACCACCTGAAATGACTCCCCAGCCACCGCCGCCAGCAGCAGTTTGCAGTCCCTCTTGGGTAAGGAACTTTTAGCGATCTCAGACATGGGAAAAATCAAATGTGAGGGAAATTTTTTTTAATACGCCACGGCTTAGCCCGGCGATTCTGTTAGCTACCAGGGGTTAGCTGTTCCTGGCGACTCAGATAGGCTCACGCTGGGTTTTCAATAGCAATGTGTTTACTAGGGAGTTTGACATCACTGTAAACCAGCCATAAAATATTGCACTTTTGTTTCTCAAACTTCCCCTTCCAATTATCCCCCCAACACACAGTGAACACTTAACACCCCTAAGCCAGCTGCGACCAATTATTAGCACGACTCGGGGCTGGAGCTGCTCAGTGCTGAGCTACTTCAACTCCAATTGACTCGCTCAGCCCTCTGAAACAGCGTCCCCAAATAGCTGTACTTTAGTATGAAAACAGAAGCCACCTTCACGCTAACTGCAGCTGGTGATGGCGGTAAGGGGGGGAGGGGGGCTAGAAGGGGCGAGGGAGAAGAGAGATCTCCCCCTCTTTCATAGAGCCAAACACGGACAGATAAATAGCCCCCCCCCCGCCAAAGAACCTACTCACCGAGATGCATAGGGCGGTGTGCAATGTTATTGCTGCTAAGTGGCTTTCCCGGCACTGTACCCTTAGCGATCTGGCACGGCAGCGCATGCCCCCACTCAGGCCTGTATGAGGGGCTATCTAGGGTGAATATGCTTGTCTTTCTCGGGGGAAACCCAGCGTTTCTTTCCTGGAGGTTCAGTCCCAGGAAAGGGGATTTTCCTGTAAATCTCTCGCAGCTGACAGCCTGAAGTGTAGTTTGTAAGATAACAGACTTGTTCTTGACTGTCTCTGCAGTTCCCATTCTAGCCTGTCTCTTGTCAAAACCAGCTTTGGTCCCATCCCCGTTAAGGCATCCTTTTAGAATACCTGATTAGGGCACAATATACGTATGTGGAAGTTAAAAAAAAATAACCTTTCTCAGCTCGCAGCCCCGTCCTCGCACCACATATTGACACGTTCGTCATGCATGGAGCCTGTTCGGGCCAGGCGCCAGATGTGGCACATCCAGCTATCAAACGAAACGCTGAGAACCCGGACAAGGGAGTGTGGGTTAGTGTTAGATACAGGGGTTAGCTGGTGTTAATACAAAGAAAACAGGAGGTGCCTGTCGCTTTAAAATGTTTGTATTGACCGTCTCTGAGTCAGGCTCGGTTTGTCCGATGGGGCATTGCCTCGGGATCTGGGCAGAGGCGCGGATTCAAAGGGCAAGGCTGGGAACTTGTCAATTACACACACACACTGCTCTAGATCGCTTCCTATACACATTCCTGCCGCACACCAGCCATTGTGATAGGCAGGTGCAGATGGAAATGGAACCGTATTTGGTTTGGAGAGGGAGAGAAGGGGCTAGTTCATTAAAGTTGATTTAATAATGAGGGGCATTGGGGAAGAGGGGGATTTGGGTCACTGATTTATTGTAACACAGGATTTAGCAGCCCACTAATTGCTTTGCACTCGCTCTCTATCAAGTGCTGTGGCGGGTCTCCTCTTCCTTTCCCTCTCCGCGGTGGTTTCTTTTCTTAGAAAGTTAAAATATTTATTTCTGACTCCAGCTTTTCCGGGCAGCCGGGTTAGTTTGCTCTAATTCCTCCCTCCAGTCTGTCTGTATCTAGGGGAGAAAAGCAAATCAACCACCATTTGCTGTTAATTTCAGACAATGAATACGATTGGAAAGACCCTGGCAATGTTTGATTTACTGTAATAATATAATTACAGCCCTGTAGATCTGAATTAAGGGTGCTGCCATTCATGAGTATAAACAATCTTTTGACGGGTTCTCCCCTTACATTGCTGAAGACGAATGGAAGGGAGTGAAGGTTTGAAACTGACATACGTGTTTTGTGAAACCGCAAGATTGTCTTTGTAGGTTTTTAGGTATCTTTATAATCACTCATAGCGCAATGCAGTGTGTGCTACTGAAAAAGTCTCCACGTCAACCAAAACAAATCTTTATTTTATTTAAAAAATAATAAAAATAAGTGATGATACAGTGGTGGTGGGGTGGGGAGGAACAGCCTTGAATAGCAGCTGATAGCAAACTAGAGGCTTGTTGAATAAGACCAACCCCCTTTTTTGGTTTGTTTGTCAGATTAGTGTTAAAGCAAATACACTTTAAAAATTCATGATCCAGATTATGATTTTATCCCATTTTAAATCTGGAGTAATTCAGTTGTCTTTAGGGGAATTATTTTGGATTTACATATGTGTAAGTGGCCTTGATTATACTCTGAAGATGTATCATGTTAGAAAACATGGGATTAAAAGATTTTGCCTTTGGCGCGGACAAATCCAGTGGTGTTTGAAAACATTTTAGGTGGTCCTGGCATGGGCTATTACAACCAGCTAACACATTTTTAAACATTACTAGTTCCTCTTTTAAATAGGATGTAAAGTCACGTTACCATCGTGTTAGTTAACATGTTTTCTAACATGCTGCTTTTCCTCAGCATAGACAAATCCAGTTAGTGAGGTCAAAAGCAGGACCCTTATTTTTAGTTTGAGAATTAAAATGTTGAGGTCTCAATATATAATCTGGTAATTTTATATGGAAGAAAATAATTTTTCCAAGTGGTAAATTAATTAAACTGCATTTCTAGCTTAAATGAGTTGACATGAATCATCTATGGAATCTTCAGGTCATATTATATCATGTTGCTTCATTTGGAGTCCACACTAATCTTTAATTAACAAAACTTGCATACTTGGCTAGGGTTGAACTCTAGTTGTGGAGGGAGGGTCAGATGCTCAGGAAATCCTTTGTTGTTTCAAGAAAGTGGGGTCCAGTGGAATCAGGAGCTCAAATCATGAAACACTTTTGTGCTGGTAGCGGTGGAGAATACTCGGTGATGAACTGAAGAGCTCTTTATTTTTATTGAAAAATTGAGCAACCTTCTGAGTAGACTGTAGTGTAGTGTCAACGAAGAGCCCAGGCAAGATGGTAGCTGATCACATGGGGAAACTGTCGTTATGAAATTTGGATTGGGAGAGGAGCATAGACATTTTCCTTCAAAACAGAGCCCCTAATTAGAGAGATTTCAGAGTAGCAGCCGTGTTAGTCTGCATCCGAAGAAGTGGGCTGTAGTCCACGAAAGCTTATGCTCTAATAAATTTGTTAGTCTCTAAGGTGCCACAAGTACTCCTGTTCTTTTTAATTAGAGAGAATTAACCTGCTAGAATGAGATCTTGGGATCTTATTATGTGCTTGATCTGCATCCATAGATAAAGGGCACAATATAGCTCCAAGGGCCTATCTACACTGGGAAATTTTCTAACGGCTGTTAACCTGTTTTTATTAGAGCATTTTAAAGACATTTTAAACTGCCTGAAACCAAGTGCACACCAAGACTTGGATGGTTTTAAAATGAGTTTAGCTGAACAAGTTTTAAAACTGCTCAGAAATTTTTCCCAGGGTAGGTAGGTACTTGGGATAACATTTTCAAAAGCATCTAAGTGACTTTGGAGCCTAAATCCCCAAAGTGATGCAGGTACATAGAAGCCTAAGTCCCAATGACTTTCTGTGTCTGGTTGGCTCCTAAGGATTAGTCCACAAAGGGACGTAGGCATGACAACACCTAACTTCTAGGCACCCAGCTGCCTAGTGGAATTCACAGCTCTAAGTTAGGAGCTCAGGCTCCCCTATACAAAGGTGGGGGGAGTTAGATGCCTGAGAAGGGGAGACTTGGCTTCTGATTTGCTGGCTACTGTCTATGCTAGCCAGTAGGAAATGCCGAGGAGAGGGGTGGGGGTCTGAGCCCCGTGTCTAGTTCCACTCAGGATTCAGAGCAGTGAATCCTCTCCTGGAACGAGGTTCCTAAGCCACCTCAGCTCTTTCTCAAAAAGAGAGAGAGACCCATCACATTATTGCCTATAGCCAGGTGGTTAGGGGGTGCTCACCTGGGCTGTGGGAGACCTGTTTCCAAACCCCTACTCTGCCTGATTTGGAGCAGGTCTCCCCTATTGCTGCCTTGGCTATGTGGCGTGCTGAGGGGGGCTCTCTGTCTCTTCTGGTGAAGCTGATCTATTTTGTATAACAAACGAAATATTTATTGGAGCAGGGACCTACATCACAGGCACGTCCCCTAACCACCGGGCTATGAAGTCAGTCTCTCTTGAGCCCAGTTAATATTTATTTATTTATTTAATACACAGGGGAACAGCTTCAGCACGACAGGTTGAGAGCACTCTCGCCCTAGAATACCCAATAGCCTCATGGTTAAGGCACTTATCTGGGAAAGCTGGGTTTAAGTTCCTGCTTCAAATCAGCCAGAGTGGGGATTTGAAAACAGGTCTCCCACAGCCTGCATGAGAGCTCTACCCACTGGGCTGTCAGGTATTCTGGGACATGCATACTCACGTCAAAAAAGTCTAGATTTGGTTGTCTTTTGTGCGGGTAAGGCATGCTCGGACAATACCTACCAGATTTGGCCCTGCAGGCAAAATAGATGGAGGACTAGTTGGAGAATCCCACCGGGGGGAGCGTGAACTAGGGCACCAAGCAGCTTGGTGGTATTAGACTTAGGTGGTTTTGCACCTGCTCACCAACCACAATTGAGGTGCTTAGGGAATTTAGGGCTGAGGTGGCGTCTGAGTGGGGGTTTTGAGGCTCTCATTGGTGCCTATATTTTGTATTTAAGACCCTGAAGTGGGAGTTAGCACTAGATCCACAGGGAGATGTAGTGACGTAAGCACTTTTGAAAATGTTACCCTAGGTGTAATGTGGGGTGGCAGCACCGGATCTCTTTGTAGGGTAAGGAAGAAAAAAGCAAACAGTGCCACCTGTTGATGGAGACAGCTTGCTGCAGCTCCAGTATGCCTCCACAGCCCTGGGGAGCTCGGGGTGGGAATGGAGAAGGCCAGGGGGAGCAGACAGATGCGGCTTGGCGAGGAAAGATGAATTACACAAAGTACTTCTTTATTGCAAGAGTGCTTCCCAACAGGCCCAGATGTTATCCTGCACTTTTAAGAGCGAAGAAAGGATCTGTTAACAAGAACTCCAGTGCTGTTGGAAGCACAGAGCTGATACAATTGCAGACCAGCCATAACTATTCATGTCATTATTAGACAAGCCATATGCCTCAACTCTGAAGTGTCCAAATAATATTTTCTCCCATTGAACTGCATGGGACTGTAGAGGGGATTCAACTTACATAACTGTTGGCAGGAAGGGATTTCCATGAGGCATAAACCATAGAATTAGTTAAAGAGCTACACCCTCATTACTCACTTTCAAATACATCATTCATAAAACTAATCCCGTTAATTTGTCGAATGATTTCTCTGATTGTTCCTCTGTGTTATGTGCCATGTAAATTACCCCAAAAGACTCTGTTTTGAATTTCTGGCTCCTTTATGGGAACTGATGATTTGCAACCTCATCAGCTTTCCCTGCCTAGGATCCTGGCAGTCTCCTCTCTGTGCAGCATTGAACAGAGACCAATGGCACCATTTCACCTTTTGCAAAAATCACCTTTGCTACTTGAACTTTTCAGAGAGACACTGCACGTATAAAGCTGTTCAAGGTGGTGGTATCCTGCTCAGGACACTATGTTTCAATAAAATATAACATTTTGTATAATAAGGATTCCAAGGGCAAACCTGCTTTATTACTTACCAATCGGGCTCATTTGTAAGGTAGGTAAGTACTATTGTCCTACTTCTTTTATTAGATAGACTGAGCGAAGTTACATAACTAGCCCAAGGCCACACATCGAGTCTGCCCCAGCTGGGGTTAGACACAGGATTTCCTGGCTTCCAAGGTCCCATGTAGCCATGTTGTCTCTTTAGATCTGCATCCTGCCCTTGATCAGTGGGTGTGTCTACATTAAGTTGAGGAAAACTTGTCTCGTTCATACTTCCTGTCATGGTTCTGTAAAGGGTTTGGCCCTCCTACACTAGCAATTATTAAAATCCTTCTGTACCAGTTCAGAAGGAACACTTCCTGACAGCTGTTGCAAACAAACAATTCAGTTCCTTAGCTTCAATGGCACTCGATTGCACAAAATGGTTTGTAGCATCACCTATCCTTGCAATGGTTTAACCCACCCACAAGCGCTATTTTGATAGAATTGTTTTGGTGCATCCACGCACACCACACACAAACTGTAGTTGTAACAGCTGTAGTTCTAAGATGCCTGTAGGACCTAGCCCATAATACCCACTGTTGCTGAGGGGAGGGGGTGGCTTTAGAGTAATTTCTGCATTACTACTTTGTGGGAGGGCATGGGAATTAGCCAAACCAGTATGCTGCCACCCCTGTGGTAGCCTTGTCCACAATGGGGAGAGAGACTATTGTAGGGCGCACACTTGAGGAGCATTTGAGGAGACAAGGTGTTGTACATACAATGTATGAACCAACCAGTGATATTTTTAATACCTTTTCACTTAGGTCCAGATTGTTAAAAGCATTTTTGTACCTAAAGATGCAAATAGGCCTCTAGTGAAGTGTCTCAGTGCCTAATTATCATTTGAATTCTCCTCTTCCATGTTGCCTACAAAAAAAAAAACTGTATAAGGGGTTAGGGTGCTGAGACCACAGCCTCCATCTGTCAATCGGTATCTGTCTGTTGTCTCTTACTTACTTAGATTGTAAGCTTTTGGGGGCAGGGACTGTGTACAGTGCCTAGCACAATGGGGTCCTGGTCCATGGCTGGCACTACTACACACTATGGCAATACAACTAATCAATAATAATAAAGGAGCAAACTGTTGTCTTTTCTCCAATCTCCGCCTGGCCACTCTAGCTAGGCAAAAAGAACTGCCAGTGGAGTATTTGTGGACCTAGGCCTTGAAGGCTTTATATTGTTTCTGGCTAAACTCAGAATGATCT
The DNA here is from genome assembly GCF_027887155.1 of Malaclemys terrapin pileata. Lineage (NCBI taxonomy): Eukaryota > Metazoa > Chordata > Testudines > Emydidae > Malaclemys > Malaclemys terrapin. The sequence goes on along the minus strand of NC_071507.1, from coordinate 40,361,848 downwards.
ATGATCGGAAGAGCTGCTTATTCTGGGACTTTGCAACTGCAGACCAACTCTGAGTTAAACAAAGCTCTCTTGAGGGAAGTAAGCCCAGCAGTGAAGAAGACTGAGACACTTAACTCAGTAGAATTATACTGAAGGGATCAGTTTTAATATGGACGGGTCTCATGAACATTTCAACAGCATTGTCTTGCTTGCTGCTTCAGAACAGAAAACATACAGAGATTAATCATTTAAATAGTTGCATAATTTAGAGTCAAACTTCCGCACAACCCCACCAAAGGGGATGGCAGTCATCACAGGTGGAAGTCAGGGTAGATATTCATCCCTATTATTTAAGGTATGGCTTCAAATTCTGCCCTCAGTTATACCTGTCCATTCCCATTGAAATCATGGTTCGATTAGTAGTCTCATTGACTTTAATTGAGATCTTGGCAAGAGCTTGCATGAATAAGTGTTTTCCTGGGCTGGACCCAAGGGTTGTGCAATGCAGTGTAAATTTACAGTGCTATAAAGAATTTTTTATAATAGAACTATTTCATTTTGGAGTTTAATTGTAATGAAAATGAGGAGAGAGAAAAGAAAGAACTTTTGTAAGTCTTTTATGTTTACTGCCAAAATATGTGCCTTACAGGTTTTGTGAGTATAATATATACATATACACGTGAATTTCATTTTTGTTCCGCTTTCTTTTGAAGCTATTAATATGGATGGCAGCTATGATGACATTTGTGTAACCTTTAGCTCTTCTAGTGTGCAGCACTATTAATAATGGTAAAGTTATTAATAAAAAAACCTCCTAAAGATAGTTGTGAGTAGTTAGTTTAATATTTAAATTATCCACTGCTTGCTTACAATTTCCATCTCACTGTGCCCACAAGCTCCTGTGCTCCAGTATGCACATGAACAAGAAAATTTTTGTCAGTTCATGGCCAAACTCTGCTCTTACAATAGAATAAATCTGCAGTAACTCCAGTGAAATCACTGAGGTCTGAATGAGAAGAGAATCAGAACTAATGCTGTTACTTTAGCAGTTACCAACTCTCACAATTTCATCAAAGGTGATTATTCCTTTTTTCCCAGAAAGCTTGAGCTCTGGGAGTCATGTGATTATATGAACAATCTCAGCTTTTATTACAAAAAACAAGTAAATTTATAGCCCCCCTGGTTACAGAGGAAAGCTAAAGGAGGGGATACTCAGGGCTCAAAAACTAGAATGCAAATCCATTTTATCATTTTTTTTTTTAACATCTCATGATTTTGGGGCCAGTATTCTCTTCTTGGGGGCCAAACTTCTGATCTTTTGATATTTCAGGCTGGCAATCTTGCTTTAGGTTTACACCAGTGATAGAACATAATCTGGCTTTATTTTGTAAGATTTTCAATTGTACCATTCCTGTCTGAGCAAATTGTATAAATGAAAAGTAACACTTTTGCTAAGGCTTTCTCTTGACTTTTTTTTTTTTTTTTTTTAAATCCAGCTTTGGTGACTACACTAATGCGTGAGGGCCTGTTGTTTGCATATACTTACCCACTGATGACAGCTTAATAAGCTCCTTTATTTTGTGTTTTTATTCAGTAAGCTTGTCAGCTTTTGTGCGCAGTCTGACCTCTGCTCCCCACCACCCCCTTTCTTGTCTGAAAGGGGCACCTCTGTCTCTATAATTTGTAATACAAGGCAATTCTAAAGGGATGTGAACTGACTGGCAGTACAGACATGAAATCTTACAAAAGAATATAACTTTCTCAGGGGCTGACCCTGTATTCTTTAGGCATCTAAAACTCCTGCTGAAGTCAGTGGGAGCTTTTAGGTGCATAAGGAATACAGTCTTTGATTGAGAAAATCTAAATAGTTAGTGAAGAACTCAGTAAACACACCTGCTCTACAGGGATTATTGTGCACAATGTGACAACAGTTCAAAATTTCATATCCAGCTTATATTTTCCTAAGGAAAAAGAAAAGCATCCTAAGATAGTAACTGTTTATAGGTTTCAGAGTAGCAGCCGTGTTAGTCTGTATCCGCAAAAAGAACAGGAGTACTTGTGGCACCTTAGAGACTAACAGATTTAGTAGAGCATAAGCTTTCGTGGACTACAGTAGTCCACGAAAGCTTATGCTCTAATAAATCTGTTAGTCTCTAAGGTGCCACAAGTAACTGTTTATAGATTCTATACAAAATTATGTATTTGTAGTATTTCAATGTAATGGCTTGACATATCAGACAATATTCATTGGATAATATTACTTTCCATACATTTAACTGAAACCATGCCATACTGGGGTATGAAAAAATAATATATTTGGAAAAATAATATATTTGGAAAATCTAATATGTAACTAGATGATAGCATTTTTTCTATCCCTACAAAGAGAATTTCATTTGCTGAAGTTCCTGATTCACTCTGCTTGCTCTACTTTTATATCTTTACCATTTGGATAATCTTTTGTCACCAGTTTCATTCAAATTGTCTGTGTGGTTATTTTTCCAAGTGCAGGTAGTTGATCCAAATATGTATGTATACAAATTAATTACTTTATTATTGGTAGTGAAAATGACATTGTCCTCTTTGGGACCTTTACAAACTAGATCGGACAAAAACCAAGAAAGTATACTTTGGGAAACAACCTGGCATTGACAGGAAGAAGGGCTAGATGATCTAATGAGCTAAACTTTTAAAGGAAAATACACGTACATCTGTATTCTGTGTGGTCATGCACATATAAATGGCCATTTTGGATACCTAATTATTTGTTTGCATCAGGATGTAGCTACTTTTTAATTTTTCAGTCACCACAATTGTACTCACAAATGTGGCCATGTATTGCATTTGCATTTTTGCATTAGACCTCAGGCCTTCATTTAAAATATATTGAAATGTAGCTCAATATCTCCTTTCCATCTATGATTGCCATGCTCCAATGATTCTATATAACAAAACAGCAATTCCATAGCTAGAAATGTTTTACATAAATAATAGTGATAAAGAAGAGCTTAAGCCAGATAATCTATTTCTTTAGTTAGAATTATGTGTGATGAAGAAAAATATCAAATATTTTTTAACGTATTTAACTATGGACTTAATTAAGTTGAATGGACTTATGGAAGAAAATTTCCCATTGCGATTTGAAGAGAGAGTTTCTTGTGGAAGGAAAATTGGATTTTAATTAAAATAAATTCAGAATCTTTTAACATGCATATACATATGCTATAAAGAAACTTTGTCTTAATTAAAATTAGTTTGTTTTTATTGCACTCTTTCAGAGGGCTTGAATGGCTAATGAAGACCGATGTCCTTGTCATTCATTATTGCTCTAAATTGACATTTATTGTAGAATTGACATTTTTCATTACATTTGTCTTCTAAATCTCACTTCTGTTTTATTAGTTTTTTCCACTGGACAATACAATTTTATAAATCCCCTCTGTGATTCTATAGAACTAGACTTTAGAAGGATATAGACCTTCTTATTAGGCTCTGACACCAGAAATTAACACATTAAATATAATGGGCCCAATCTTACACTGTTAGTCCCCATCCATACGAAGGCTAAACTTTGTGAGGACTGCAGTATCAGGCATATTTAAATATATATAAAAAATTCACAGGCAAGTCCAGTAGCATTCTAGCAAAGATGCATATTCTATAACATATTTTAATTCTCTTTATATGTGTTCTTTTTGGTTTGTAATGGTAATAATTGTGCTGATGTGTTCTTCTAAGATAGTTTGTGTCATGCTAAGTTTTTACTACTATACCTATATCAGAAACAAGCTTCCATAAAAAATTGTGTCACAGATATTAAGGGACAATCCCTGTTCTAGTCCAAGAAGTCCTAGGTTAATGTGTATTATTAAAACTATGGTGTATCCTTATTTAAATCCCATGTGTCTCTAGTGCAGAAATACCTGCCACAAGTACATCTCTCATGCCAAAGTATCTGTTGTATGTTTTTAAAATAAACTATTCTAGCTTCCATTTTGTTCGATGTACATGTTTTACCAGTTGTTTTGAAGTACAATGCTATTCTTTCACTGAAAGGAGTAATTGTTTACTTCACTTACATTTTTGGAATATTTTCCTTCCTTTAAACATGGACAATGATAGAGCTAAGGGAATGATTCATCACAAATAATTTGCTTACTGAATTTAACCTCTTTTTCTGCTTGTTAAATGTTTGTGAGCATATTGCACAAATTCGCTTGCTAGTCAGAGTAGTGAGTGAATTTGTTTGCATTGTTTTTTCCATTGTTAGTTGATTGAGAACATTTAATTGCTCTGGCTATTCAAATGTTGCTTAGTCGTGATCGATCACATAACACACAAGGTATTGTTTCTGAACCCAGAATGGCTGAGCATAGTTCTTATAGGATCTGATTCAAAGCACACTGATGTCAATACAAAGACTCCCATTGACTTCAGTGAGCTTTGGATGATGTCCATAATCAGGAGATGAATGGGTTTGAAGAAGCCATGGTGTTTTTGAGCCTCTTAGGGTGGGGAGGAGATGAGTAGGATCAGGGGATTTTTAACCTTTTACATCATGACAGCTCTTCTACCATAAGACTTATTTGGCTGGGGGTAGAGTGTAAAATTGTCCCTGCCTCAGAGTCTGTAATCAGATCTTTGTTCAGCTCATTTAACTGCCTCTCTGCCAAGGCTTTGGCAAGGAGTTTCTAAAAGCCTGTCTCCTGGCTGTGTAAAACAGTCCCTATCCCATCTGAAATAAGTCACTTCAAGAACAGGCTTAAAATGTTGTTACTGTGAAAGTGTCTGTGCAAGTAAAAACTGATCACTCAAGTGACTTTTGGAAAGCAAACACAAAAGGGGCTGGAGCATGGCTGAACTGCATTCATTTAAAAATATTTTTGCAGTATTCACCCCTCTCTAACATTATTGCACATGTAACTTCAACAAGTATTATTAGAAGCATTTTCTGCATTGGAAAGGATATGCCTTGACATTTGCAATGGCTTTTTAAAGTTCATTATAAAGATATAGTTGAACCCTCTGTGGCATTTAAATACAAATAGACACTCAGTGCACTAGCAATAGTATTGCAAAAAATCTTGATCTTTAAATGAGATTTTTCTAATGCTTATTTTTAAGCACAGAATTATTATGATTATGCCAGATAGCCCATATACTAAAATGAATTCCCTCTGGTAAGTCTCCATATCTACACATATACATATTTTTCCATATAAATTTCTTGATAAGGGTCTTGATTATAAAAGCCTACCCAGAAGGATAGGCAAATACTGCATACCCAGCCACCCATGTGTGGCCTGCAGAGTCTGCACTGGGCAACTTAAGAGTTTCAATAATGGGCTTCAACAGGACCTCTCCTCAGATGGAAGGATACAAAGCTGCGACATGGGGCCTTAAGGGCAGCGTCCTAAAACATATAGGATTCAGATGTCCCAGGAGGATGCAGGAGACTGTTTCCCACATCCATGGAGAAAAGAAGAGCATGCCAAGAAGTATTCTACTAATCTCTCTCCCTTTGTGTACTTTTTTCAGCTCTATGGCTACTGTTATCAGGATAGCAATGACATCCCAGACACGCTGACTGCCATCACTGAGCTAGGCTCACCACTGGAGATGATTCAGCTTTTACAGACCTCTTGGGAGGACAGATTTCGAGTAAGTACAACAACCAGGGTATCAAAAGGACTTTTAAGGAGCATGTGAACACACAACTCCAAGCATGTGAGAGGAGAAAAAAAAAAGAGGCTACATAATTTACAGCTTTGTTCACATTTATTAAACAACTGCTTTGCTTGGGAATGTTAAGTCTTAGTTTGTCTGTAAGATATAACACTCCCATTTTTCAGTTGTTGACACACTGCGCTATTATGTGTGTTGATGGTATCTAATTATAGGCTGTTCTGTGCTATTCACATAATATCTTCAAAGGTTTCATACTTGTTTAAAAACTCAGAGCTTGGCATTTTTGAACATTATGCTCTGTAACTGGAATTCAAACAATAGAAGGATGTGACATCTCTATCTTGATCATTATCACAAGCTGATTTTATAATTGTTTCCTACTGTTTCCTGTTATGTTGCCTTTTACTAGGGGAGAGTAAAGGGTAAAGCAAGGTTTATCAATGTACACAGATCCTAAAACAGAGTTTGCCCAGTGAAGCCCACATTGGCAATTTAACAGAAACATGGAGATCACACTTAATTTGTATGGAATGGAACCCAGACTGTAGAGGTACTTTCATCATGATAGGGTATGCTGAGCTGTAGTCTCAGTGGGATGTACCTCACTATTAAAGATTAGGGCTGTTACAGGCTTCATTTAGTGCTCTGTGAACTGCATTTGGCCCATAAGTTGAATTCCACTACATTGTTCTAAAAGAAACAAAATCCTAATGATGACTCAATCAGAGTTTTTAGCTTGTAATGGCCAATGAAGTGTACTGCTGTCTCCCTCACACCTCACCCATGCAACCGCAAATTATGGCACTGTGATGTAAACTGCAAAAGAGGCTTGCAAAATATGGCTTGACCATATTGCATAGGATGTGGGTGGAAATTCTCTTTAGAATGGGTATCCCTTACAGGGCAGTTAGAGGGAGATGAAGGAGAAATACCTTGGCAATGTTGGTTTGATTCATAGAGATGTAATTATAAATAGAATATTCCTGGAACTGCTGTAATGAAGCCTTAGGCAATGTCATAACTATTACCTTATCTAGTGTGCAGCTGTCGTAGAGGAGAGGAAAAAGGATGCAAGTTCTCAGCTCAATACATGAGAATTGTTTATGTATCTGCCCCAGTTAAGAAAACATTAACATGGTTGTTTAACTTTATACACTCAAGTAGTGCCTTTGTGCTTACAGGACAAGGACCAAATCTCCCCAAACCTGTTGAAATCAGTGGAGCAGACCTGAGCCCTAAAATGTGTATTTTAATCTTGTTGTAAGGGATATACACACACAGCCCGTATCAACACTGAGGGCAGGCACATAAAGGACTTCAACAGGGCTCAGTACAGGCACAAGGGTCTGTGTCAGTGGATCCATTTGCAGGATCAGGGTCTTGGTAGTGTTTGAGGAAAGAGGAATGATTTCAGATTGCAAACAAAAATCCCTCTTTAGTTTTTTGCAAAATTTTTGTACTTTTATGCAGAGTTTTCCGTAATAGTTTAAGAAATCTGTGAAAAGTGATTTTTTCCCCCCTATATTTACCTTTGAGCAGTTAAAGATGTTAATTATAATTTGGTTCAAGCTTCTGGTAACAATTTTAGCACAGTGCTCAGCTCCTATAATGAGGTTCTGTACAGTACTCCTGACCCAAGGAAAAAATCACACTGATATTCTGAATATTAAATGCTTCAATTTGGTCTACTTTCATTTCCTCAGCAACATGATATGCCTTTTTATATATAGCATCCTCTGGGACGCTGTATAGAAGATTTCTGTAAATTTCAAGAGGAACAAAAGAGCAGTCAGTGCAGACATCCCATAACCATGCTTGTATTAATTTATACCTACAAGTATCGCTACATAAACTTTTGATATTGCTTAAGTGGAACAAAAATGTTTTAGGCTGGTAAGGTAGGGGAAATGATTACAGAAGTGTTGGATAGTCCTAATATCTCACAGACGTAAAGTCAGTGAAGTATAACGTAAGCCATATTCAACCTCTATTTTCTTCTGAAGTATGCATTTAAGTATTTCCCTGAGTATATCATTTATGTCCTGAGACTGAACTGTGATTTGACTACTTTAATACATATGGTCTTAACAACAGTTTTAACAAAAAACTAGGGTGACCAGATGCCCCTATTTTATAGGGACAGTCCTGATATTTGGGGCTTTTTCTTGTATAGATTCCTATTACCCCCAACCCCGTCCCAATTTTTCACACTTGCTGTCTGGTCACCCTACAAAAAACAAAGTGTACATGTAAACAATAAAAAGCTTTCTAGCTTACATAAGACATATTGTTAATTGAATACAGTGAATGAGCATGCATTTAACTGCATGCATATTAATATTATTTTTGTTTTAGTGTGTTATACAATACATGCAAAGAAATACTGTCAAGGCATCACATAAATGAACTGCAAACAGTAGTAAACACTATAGGGTTGGGTCCAAATTTGAAGGTTCCAAATATTATTCTCTTCTATCTATTAGCAAAGCCCAGATAATTCTTCACTCTATGGCCCCAATCTGATGCACATGTGTGGAGCTCCATTAACTTGAATGGGATTCTGTGTGGACATAAGAGTCCTACAAAGACTTAGCTTTATGCACTGTGAATAGTTCCAGTGAAGTCAAACTACTCTCAGTGTGAAAAGTTAAGTACGTGTTAGCTTTTAGAAGATAAGAGCATTAGATTGCAGGATCAGGGCCTATGTGTGATGTTTTATTTAGAAAAATGCTTTTATTTCTATTAAAATAATAAAAACAAAACAAGAAAGCCTCAGCAGCTCAGAACTCATGAGCAACTCTACAATAATAAAATTGCATAGGGGAAAAATTGGTAAAGAAGCACGTTTTAGTTTCAAGCTTCTAAAGATTATTATAATTTACATTGAAAGAATAATGTTAAATTTTATGAAGAATACCTTGAAATGTACTAACTTTGATTTTTATGATCAATTTAATGCCAATCTTTGGTCATTATTATGTGTGTGACTTAATTTAAAGCAGATGCATTTTTTTTACATGCTCCATACTAGACAAGTAACACAGGGTATCTGTGCTTTTTATATTTCAGATATGTCTCAGCTTAGTTCGGCTTTTGCATTATTTGGCTCACTCTCCGCTTGGCTCCGTGACGCTGTTGGATTTTCGCCCTCGACAGTTTGTGATTGTAGATGGAGAGCTGAAAGTGACAGATTTGGATGATGCTAGCATAGAAGAAAGCTCTTGTACCAGTAACCGTGACTGTTTTATAGAGTTTCCAGCAAGAAATTTCACTCTTCCCTGCTCTGTGGAGGGCCGATGTCGAAATATGAATGAAAAGAGGAATCTTTACAATGCATACAGGTAGATGACCAGTTATCTAAGTAGATAAAGTGAATAAAATTTGACAAGAATTCTGTATAGTCATTTATAGCCATTGAGATCAATGGAAATGTTGGATTGGGCCCTTATAGACTAATAACTAAAACAATAAATAATTTGTGTTGTAAATATTTCATTAATAATAATACATAACATTAATATCTTGGAAGTACTTTGCAAACATTGGGTCTGATTCACCACTAAAGTCTATGTTGGTATAACTCGATTGAAGTCCGTTACACAGTAAAGATTTATAGCAGTGAAAAACTGGGGTAATATGGTGTTTGGGCACAATTGCTACATTATTAATGAAATGAATCACACAACACATCTATGATGTCGATTAATAAGTGTTATCATCCCCTTTTAAGTATGAGTCAACTGAGGCTGAGAAATGAAGTGACTTCAGAGCTAGGATTAGAATTCAGACAGTTCTGTCTTCTAGTTCTGTGCTCTGACCACTAACCCATACATCTCTCTCATTAGACCAGGCCTCTTTTCTGCTGATTATAAAACTCGCTGGATCAGTTGTTTGAAAGTCAAAAACCTGTAATGTCATTGTACTTCTTTAACGTAGACCGCTGATAATCTGGAGAGTAATCTCCCAGGGGTTATAATGAATCTTAACGTTTTTTTAAAAGCCATCACTGCTTTGTAGTTCTCGCCTTACAATTTACCCCAGGCTTCCTCACACCAACAAACCAATTGCGGTTCTTTGAATAGGCAGTGATTTGCCTGCTTCTTGCACTACGCCCATCCATCCTCCTGTGCCTCCCCATTGAGGTCTGCATCCATAATTTATGGTCGTGCCATGCACATGACAGATAGGTAATTGGGTTATTATGTCGGCCAGTCAGAACACTGAAGAAAGTGTCTAGCTGAAATGTGTTTCTTAGAATTTTGTTTCTTAAGGTCTCTTCAGATTTACAACTGAGGAGTTTTACATGAGGGATTTATGTTTGTGGTCTTGGCTCTTCACTAACTCTGATCACTCAACTCACTCTTTGGGCCAAACTCTGATCCCATGGAAACTTTACTATTGGCTTTCACAGGATGAAGAATTGATCCTTAAAGCACTGCTTCTAATTGTGCTGTGGCTTGATGTTCAAGTCCACTGGAGAGACAGAGAGGACGGTAGAGGGTCTCAAGGCAATGCCATAATGGTGTGCTCCTTTCTTAGGCTTCTCTTTCAAGTATCACACCACTCATTCCCTGCCAGGCCACAACTAGAAGAGTCTTCTCTAGGGAGAGTCTTCTGCTTTTGTCCCAATGCACTTACCAGCATATGTGTAACATTATCTGACCACATTGAAATGTATTCCACTACATGACTGTCATGTGCATTTGCGCAGTGCAATTTTTAGTGTGTTCTGCAAAATTTTCCATTTGCTTGGGTTAAAGATACTTCTTAGTGAATTAGTTTTTGATTAGGGCCATTTTGCTGGTCTGGCCAGAAAAAAACATTTAATATTTAAGTGTGATTTTAGCCATACACTATCATATGCTCACTGAAGAAAGCTGTCTTTTTCTATCACCGTGGTTAAGATTTGTGAGAGTGCTATTGAACAATTCCAGCAGTTCTCAAACTGTGGGTCGGGACCCCAAAGTGGGTCACGACCCCGTTTTAATGGGGTCGCCAAGGGCTGGCATTTGCTTGCTGGGGGCTTTGGCTTTGGCCCCCTGCCCAGGGCGGCAGGGCTCGGGTAGGCTCAGGCTTTGGTCCCTCCCTCCTCGGGTTATGTAACAATTTTTGTTGTCAGAAGTGGATCGCGGTGCAATGAAGTTTGAGAATCCCTGAACTATTCCATCAGCTCATCAGTTTCTAAAGATCTGTTTTTACACTTTGAAAATCCTAGTGCTTTTAGCACCCACTATTGCTTATTATTATGCTCACATAATAGGTCTCTGTATGACAGCAGACCTACACCATGGTAGGTTGCAGCCGCCCGTATGAATGCATCTGCAACAATCTCTATATGCTCACTCAGCAAGGACAAAACTACAATCTACTTGGTATAGACAACTAGGTTTTCCAGTTCCCAGATCCCCATGTATAGGGACATTGTGATGGCAGGTGACTGGCAGTACTACTTTTTGAAGCTTGGAAAAAGGGTTTCTTGTCCATATCTGGGGCTACTTGGTAGTCCCAACCTACAGCACATTAACCAATGGTATAAATCTTCAGTAGTGTCTGAATTTATTAAAGCCACTCATGAGAAACATCACTGGGCCAGTCCCCTGGTTCCTTCTCAAGGTGGATTATTAGAGCTGAGCAAATATTACAAAAAAATTGTTGTGCAAGTATTGGCTTGGATGTTTAAACGATTTCCTTCAGTCACACATGCATCCTTTTGTGTACCCTCAAGATGCACATTTTTAACAATGAGGGTAATGAACCATTGGAACAATTTACCAATAGGTTTGGTGAATTCTTCATTTACTGAACATTTTAAAAACAATATGGGATCTTTTTGTAGATGAGATGGTCTCGTTCAAAAAGGAATTATATTTAAAGAAGTTCTGTGGCCTGTGTAATGCAGGAGGTCAGACTACTAGAAGCCCACAGTGGTCCCTTCTGGCCTTATAATCTACAAATCATGAATGCAGAGACATCGCATAATTATTGGTAGTGGGGGGGAGGGCACAATTTGAAGGTTCTTCTGGTGCTATACAGTGGGACTCAGGGCAGGGCATATAAACCCTGGCAGAAATTGGGGTGGGGGGCGGCATGTGACTCTGCATCCTCCCCGCTTCCCTCCCCTGCCGCCCCAAGGTGCTTCTGCATGAATGTTCCTGTTTGAAAAAACAACAAGGAGTCCTTGTGGCACCTTAGAGACCAACAAATGTATTTGGGTATAAGCTTTCGTGGGCTAAAACTTACTTCATCAGATGCATCAGTGCCAGTTTGAGTTTCACTGGCACTGATGTCGATGCACTTCAAAGTCGCATGTATGAGTACCGATAGACATGTGTGAGTGTTCATATCAAAATGTTCGCACGCTCATTCAATTGAGGATCAGAAACAATACTATGTGACTTTTCTGTCCAATTGTAACAATCCAACCCAGTCTGAAAAGCAAACTGTGACCTTCGAATACTTTCAAAGAGCTGCTGGTGATCAGTCGCAATCCACTTATGGATTTTCCAGGTACAGAAAATTTACCAGATGAATTCTTCATTGCTAATGATTTGCTTACCTTTAAAACACTATATGTATTTAGAGTGGTGCTTTTTATATAAAACTCTAAGACATCTTTTATAATAATCTTATTTGGGGATTTTGTAAGTATCCTTTTTAGAAGGGATGAATTTTACTCTTGTTTAAAAAAATGTTAACATCTGCAGGAAATATTAATTGTATAAAGTGGAAGTATGTCAGCTGAATAGGCCACAATACTGGCTCCTGTAGCTGACATTTTCCAACCAATAACTTGATTTTTTTTAAAATTATGCTTATGTGAAACCTGCTTTATTCTCTCCAATGAATATGATTCACTACAGTTTATCTGGCCGTGTGGGGAAGCTGTACTTTATAGGATGGACAAGGCAACTCTCTCAGTAAAATTTCCTATTTGTGTTACCATTCTGCTCATTACCTAATATTTATGTCTGATACTTTTGTTTATATTACCAGCTCCTAAACTGTCCATCTTTATCTAATGTTCCCTCTGCAACAGGGTTTGTAGAGTTTAGTAATACTGGCTTAGCAACAGAAATGTAAAGGGGCACTGTGAAATTACGTCTACCTTTAAATAATAATAGAGAAGTGAAATCAGCATACCTTTAATTACAAAAAAAAAAAAAAAGATTGCTGTGCCCGCTTTTCCAAATCCTAGCTGTGTTCTTGTGAAGCCATCCCCATTTAACTTGCATTACCAGTTACATGTTCGCATTTCAGTATCATCAGGCACTGAGCACAGGGCAAGAGCCTTCACAACCAGATGCTTGTTTCAAGCTTGTGAGAAATTAGGCTGGAAATTGTAGAATCTGCTTTACTTTTTGTTTCCTTCATTTTACAGCCGTTTCCTCCCTAGGAAAAGCAACGCAAACTACCTGAATCCCTAACAGGTTTTTTGTTTTGTTTTGTTTTAGTAGAGAATGTGTATTCAAACATGGAGTCCATTCAGGAACATCACGAATGCATGTTAATGATGACCCCACCATGGGAATATTGAAGAGGTCCTGAATTTTGGTGGCGTAAAATGATTTCCCCCTCCCCCCGCCAACATTCATCTTAAAGCCTAAAAATAATGCAGAACTGAAAAGGAAATAATTGGTGAAATGAAATAAGCATAAATCTGACCTGTATTTTTAAGGTTTTGAGGGAAAAAAACAAGACTTCAGAGTTTGACAGTGTCCTTTTAATAAAGTTTGTCCAAGTACAGACAGCTTTGCAAATAGTCCCAATCCATAGGGCTTCACAGCAAATTTCTATGTTAATGGAACATTTACAGGTAGTTACAAGGCAGCCTTGTGTATAGCAGCTTAGTCTAGGTATGCCAGACAGCTGTGTGACTAGCCTCCGCTATATATTTATTTGATTATAGAATATGATTATATTTCCTGAATAGGTCAGGGACTTAAGGAATAAAATTCTAATAGTTTATGTTGTTCAGTGGTTACTAGACCCTTGCCAACTTTATTTTAAACTATGGGTTACTTTTCCATTGCAGGTTTTTTTTTACATATCTTCTGCCACACAGTGCTCCATCCTCCTTAAGACCATTATTGGATATGATAGTCAATGCGACAGGTAATCCCACTGTAAATATGTGATACTGCCAAATGTCTCCCTTTTTCATATCACTGTAAACTTGAGTGTTTGGGGGTAGATGGGGGGGAAGGGTGTTACATTTACATGTATTGCTTTAAGGCCAGATTCTGCTTTCACTTAGGGCATGTCTACACTGCAGCTGGAGGTGTAAGTTCCAGCCTGGGGAGATGTACCCATGCTAGCTTTGATCGAGTGAGCATGCTGAAAATTGCAGTGTAGCTATGGTGGATGGGCTAGCCACCGGAGCATCTACCTAGTATCTCTGAGGGGATTGTACTTGGGTGGCTAGCCTGAGTCGCTGCTCATGCCACTTTGGCTACACTGCTATTTTTAGGTGCTCGTTTGGGCAGAGCTAGCACATGCAAGTCTACCTGATCTGGGAATTACACCTCCAGATGGAGTGTAGATGTGTCCTTAGAATTAAATTATCTCCTGATCAGAGGAGCTAAGATGAGGCCTATATACCATTTAACTCTCTATTTTGAGGTCTTAAGTAGTATTTAAGTAGTATGTGTCTTGTCCTGGGCCCCAGCACAGGGATGAATTCCACCCTTACATAGGTGCAGTTCCCATTGCAAGTCAATGGCAGTTTGACCAGAGCAGTATTTGACTCAGAATTTGGTCTCCTCTGCATGCAGATCTCAGGAGGAACCCTGGCAGCCCACAGAGTGAAATTCATCCTGACCAAAGGGCTCATGCACAGCCCTCTGCAAAATGTTAGTCCCATGTTAAGGGATTCATTGGTGTGGAGGACCTTGAATGGGCCATCTCTACCGAGAGGAATTAGAACCACGGAGACAATTTATTGCATACATCTCCCAGATGACATTAGAGATTATTTTATGCTTTAGACTCCAGAGTAGACCATAAAATTATCTTTATCATAAAATGACATTCAGACAAGAGTAGCTTGAGTATGTCTTAACTGTACTTTTGATTTCACGCCAGAGGTTTTTTTTTCCTGCCTGGTCTTCAGTACATTTTATGGGGAGGTATAATGTGCCAGTCTATAAATAATTTCAAAGGGAATTCACTGGAAAGGAGTTTTCATCTCTTGTGGGTAACCCATCCTATCATATTCAGACAGGAAGCTGGCTGTCTCAGTACACTAGCTGCTCAGCTTTGGAGACACAGGGTTAGGGCTTGACTCATCGCATATATGAAAATCAATTTGGCAGTCACTTTGTAATGCCTCATGGACTTTAAGTCCACATCACAAAAACATCACACAGTTTGGCACAACTGAATCTTGATCCTTTGGACCGTACTCAGGTATAATCCCTATTAATTCCAAGTTCTTTGTCTAAATCACTGTTTTTCTGTACTATTAAAGGAGAACTCCACTGGGGAATAGATGAAACAGTGGCTCAGCTAGAAAAAGTTTTGCATTTATACAAGAGTGGCACATACCTACAGAACGCTACATGGATGCCGAAAGCTGGTAAAGTATTCCTTTGACAAATGTAAAGCTATTGGCTCGATCTAGACTGTGAGGTGTGGAGGGGAGCAGAAATAAGGAGAAGAGACCAAAAAGGCCCCTGAAGTCATGGAAATTGAAGTCCACAGCAGGGCTTCCAGGTAGTCAGAGTTCCATGGGTACCACGGCAGGTACTAAGGCGGGTTGTTGATGCCATGGAGAGCAGCCATCAACCATGTCAAACCTATCGGAAATCTGCATTATAAATTCATGCTGAAAGGTTCATCATGCCCAAAGACTTATCTCCCAATCTGCATTTTGGAACCTCCCTGAGGTGGGAGTTTGGGGCAGGCCAAAGCAGGGAGCCCATGAAGAGGGAACCAATTTATCTCCATGCTAATATCCTAGCTCTGCATGGATATCCTAAAATTCATGGGATTTCCTTGCAGATATTGCAACTGCTGCAGATTAGAAGCATTAAGCCTCCTATCTGCTCTGCAGGGGAAAATCCCTGCAGCTTGCAGCAGCGATACGGTAACAAAACTGCATAAATTGACAAAGAAATTGCATAAAGCTTACATGCTAAGGTTTTTCTTTTACATCTTAACAAAAATCTCTTGTATAGCACCATAAATGTATACAGTGCTTTTCAAACATACGCTGTAGAGAGGGATACATATTCTACCTCGAAGAACACATTACAGATTGTAACATTTGAAAGAAGGTAATAGGTAAATGTTCTTGTTTAGCCACACCACCAAAAAAAGATGCTGGGCAGAATTTATCTTTTTGTAGGTGCAATATCCATGTCAGACTTTGAGCTGCTGGGAGGGTGATAGGAAAATATGATGGTTTTGCTGCACATGCATAGCAGAGAGAAAGAGATGGGTGATAAATGAAGATGGATTTAGGGTAAAGAATTTGAAAAGTTCAGTAAAGCATTTCCCTTGTGACAGACCCATGAGTCAAATGTATTCCTGGTGTAACTCTGCTGACTTTAGTGGACTCTGACCCCAGGGATGAATTTGGCCCACTAATCACAAATAATTCAATATTTATTTTGTTGTAAAATTGGCAAGAAAATTGTTACAGGTGTTCATTTAACTTTCTAATGTTCAGATTTTCATCACAGTCTTTGCTGAGTGATACCTGTCAACACAGTCAAATCATTCTCAGCAGTACAATCAACAGTACAAACAAATCCTTTGTTGAGGAAGTGCCAGGAAGGTTGAGGTTTTTCTGTGATGCTGGCTGATTCCAGATTTAGCTGCCATGTCAGGACAATATGAGCTTTTGAATTTTAAAGGCTGTCCTGCTTATAAAGAATTGCCAGGAGAAAACCCAAGACAGCAATGCTAGATGTAACAGTGCAAGGCTTCACTGATATGGAGCAGATCTGCACTCACATTAGGCTTCTGTATTTCATATGTGGTTTAGTTATGTATAATCCTGAATAACTGTGGCTCAGATTCTGCTACCCTTACTCAAGTTGGCTAGTGCCTTTGTTTGCAAGCAGTCCCATTAACTTTTACGAAACTGCTCCGGGTGCAAAGTGCTACTCAACATGAGTAAAGGGTATAGACATTGCCCTGTGTAACTGCACATAGAGCATGTGAGTACAGTTTTATGCAATTCTAATAAAATTCTAATTTAACGTAACATTGAGGTTCTTTAAATTATTTTATGTGAGGATTCAGCCAATGGCAATCAAGAGAAATCAAATATCCTCACAGAAATTACACTGAAACAAGATTTGTTGACTTATGGGTAAATTTTCATATTTAGATACCATATCTTCAGAATGCATGGGCCTGTTTCTCATTTGCACTAAGGCCATTTTACACCACTACAGTCATGTAAAAGGACCTTAAAGTGGGTGTGTATATATAATGTATTCATATTTTAAGGCCCCTTTATCCTATGGTGACCGGATAGCAAGGATGAAAAATCGGGACACTTTTTTGGGGGTAGGGGGAGTATAGTTGCGTATACAAGAAAAAGCCCCTCATATTGGGACATTGGGTAACCCTACTTTATCCTCCCAGAGGCTCCAGTGCAAATGAGTGTAATCAGGCCCCATGTGTCCAGGCATATCCTTCCTTCTCCACACAGGCTCTTCTCTCGCAAGATTTCACTTTTAGCACATAACGACTCACTTTTTTAAAACTCTCAATCCAAAGATGATTTACCAATGGTGAAATTCTCCTCATGGCGCAGTGGCGCTGCAAGGCAGGGTGTGGTGGTAGGGCAGGATTGAGTGCTCAGGAGAATAGCCAAATGCTGGTCCAGCACACAAGGCAACACTACTCCCAAGCCATACTGGGACCACAGACTAAGTAGTTTGGGCCACTGGGCCACGTAATAACTGTTGCAAGTGGTGGTGGTGGGGGAGGGGGGTATGGATACTGTTCCAACCCATCAGTTCAGCAGCTGCAGAGGCAGGAGCAGTCACAAAAGCAGTTACACTCCCATGTTCTGGCCCTGCCTGGGCGGCGGAGGGGAGGGGTGGGATTTCACCTCCCTAATCCCTTGCATTTTATGTGAGTGAGACAAATTTCACCTTAAAACACCACTGAAAATGTTGTCCGTGGAAAGACAGAGAAATCAGCAGCACTTCACAGGACACTGTATAACTCTCTCCCAAAGCAAGGGGAAAATATTTTTGTAAGTTGTGGCTTGTTTGTTCTTTTTCTGTCTTGCTCTATAATATAGTGAGAGGGGGAGGAGGCTATTTGTCAGATGCTGAGCTGATTTAGATTTGGGCTTGGGATTGTGGTTTGAGTTCGAGGCTGAATTGGAACTAGGCTTTGGTTTCAGGTTAAAATGAGGCAAGTTGCAGTGAGGGAGGTTTAGGTTGGA
Source organism: Malaclemys terrapin pileata (assembly GCF_027887155.1). Classification (NCBI taxonomy): domain Eukaryota; kingdom Metazoa; phylum Chordata; order Testudines; family Emydidae; genus Malaclemys; species Malaclemys terrapin. The sequence goes on along the minus strand of NC_071507.1, from coordinate 40,343,772 downwards.
TATTAGGAAAAACTTTTTCACTAGGAGGGTGGTGAAACACTGGAATGGGTTACCTAGGAAGTGGTGGAATCTCCATCCTTAGAGGTTTTTAAGGTCAGGCTTGACAAAGCTCTGGCTGGGATGATTTAGTTGGGAATTGGTCCTGCTTTGAGCAGGGGGTTGGACTAGATGACCTCCTGAGGTCCCTTCCAACCCTGATATTCTATGATTCTATGAAAAGCTTTCAAGGTTGTTCTCATAAGATTTCGGTTTAAATGGTGGAAATCTCATCAGGTGACCTGGTCTCACAAGATTTCCACCATCTTGAATAATGGAAATCTCAAGAAATTAACTGCTCATGTGACGTTACCTCCATTTTGGGCTGCAGTCTCACCAAATAACTGTTACCAACAGATTCCTGCTGCATCTGAAAGAGACCTAGAAAATAAGCCCGTTCTGGTATAGAATTTATACTGAAACCAAAGCCAAAATAGTAGGTTCAGATCCAGGGAACTGCAAGCGATCTCTCTTTTTAAAAAAAGGAACATTAGAAGTTTCAACTCATGGTGCTTCATAATTTGATTTAGATCTAGAAACTCAGAGTTATCCATTGTCTTTAATAGAGAGTTGTAAATCCTTACAAGATGTGATGGTGATCTCTGAAAATGGATTTAAGGAAAAAGCTGAAATCTGGCCTTTCATGAAACAGATTTCTCTATCTAAGCCTATGTTTTTGCAAGGAAACCCTTTTCAAGTGAGAAAGGTGATATTGACCATCAGTAGGAAAGTGACACTAGGAAAGTTCTTGTCAATCTGAGCCTGCCCATAAATTAAATTTAACAACATGAACCATGGTCATGTCACAGAAGGACTTGGGTCTTAAGCTTTCACTGTGTTTCAGCTGTAAAACATTTTACAGTGTTGTAAATTCTATTATACTCTGGACTTTGCTTCTAAATTACTGAAGCAAAACAGAGAAGGGGTGGGGTCAGAAGTCCTTCAGTAGCCATGTAAGTTTTTTGTAATTGTAAACAACACACAATTGTTATACACGTGCTACACTGTTTGGAATGACACTGTGTTCAAATGCTTTTATCTGTAATGAGATATTAGTCTCTTCTTCTTTGAACATTGAACAATGTGGATCATACATTTCCTTGTGAATTTTTTTTTCTAAAAATGATAGTAGCATTGCTATAACTGCAAGAATACTATACTATACAAACCCATTGGATTTCATGGGTGAAATTCCTTCCTCCTTGAAGTCTACAGCAAAACTTCCATTGACTTCAAGAGTGATGCTGATTTACACCAACTCAGGGTCTGGCTCTGGAGTTTTAGTCTAACCTCCCCAACCCAACATTTCAGTGAATTCAGGAGTTACACAGAAATGTATGAGAGGCACTACAGCTAGTAAATCCTGTAGCTTTGTTATTCATTAAAGAAAATAGGTGACCCATTATTAAGTCTTGAGGGGTGGGTTAGCCAAAAGAAAGGCATAATTAGCAGAAATAAAAGCAGTTGTTTGAACCAAGTACATTTACAGGACTCGAGACAGAATGCCAGGGAGTAAGGTAAAAGACATTCCCTGTTTTCCTTTGTCCTTTGACATTTTGGCAGGGTTGCGCTGTATGTAAATATTTACAGTGCAATAATGTTTCTTAAAAAATACTATAACAACCTGCTTGAGAAATTATAAATCTGCTCAAGAAATTTTAATGGTGTGTGTGTGTGTGTGTGTGTGTGTGTGTGTGTGTGTGTGAGAGAGAGAGAGAAACTTTGGAGGGTGGGAACCGATTATATTCAGGCAGTTTTTATATGCCATATTAGGTTGAGCTACAAAAGACAATAAGCACTTTCTTGAAGATACTTAAAGACACACATGTTACAGAGGGGACTACATTACAAACAATTCCCTACAAATAGTCTCACAGATTCTAAAATGAATTAGTTTTGGTCAGGATTATGCCTCTGTTGTGTCCTTTTGCACAACCATATAGGTCCAGATTGTATGAGGCCTTTTACTGAGGCCTGACCTACACTAGAATGGGGGGGGGAGGAATCGATCTAAGTTATGCAACTTCAGCTATGTGAATAACATAGCTGAAGTCAACGTACTTAGATCTACTTACCACGGTGTCTTCACTGTGGTAGGTTGACTGCTACCACTCCCCCGTTGACTCCGCCTACGCTTCTCGCTCCGATGGAGTACGGGAGTTGACGGGAGAGTGCTTGGTGGTCGATTTTATTGCGTCTTCACTAGACACAATAAATCTACCCCTGCTGGATTGATCGCTCTGGAGGTAAGTGTAGACATGTCCTGAGTTGCATAGGGATAGAGGGGCATGGAGGAAGCCTCCCCATTGGCCATGCAAGGGCCTCCCCTGCTAGCAGTCTGTGTGCTCCCTCCACTTTAGGGAGCACAAGGATTCGTTTTGCAGCCATACATGGGGCAGGAGACTAAAAATGAGAAGGGGAGAGGCATGGTCTGACCTCTACCTTTATTGGCCCATGGAGTGGGGCCAATCCACTAGGAGTGCGTAGTTATGGAACAGAGTGCTCGCCTCTACCATCAGCACGCAGCAACCCCAGAGAGACAGTAGCTGACTTCCATAGGGTGTAGCTCTGACTCACTTTTACAGGGCTGTAGCATAAATATAATGACATAGCCCTGAGAAAATAAGGAGTTACTGTTTTCCTTTCCCTCGTAGACAGTAGGATATACATCTCCACCCTTGTGCTGCCAAGGTACTCCTTTCTTCTCTGCTCTGAAAAATGACTCTAAAATGGCATCATGGAGTTTCATATTATCTTTCCATTGCTCTAGGATCAAATTTGACCAGCTTAGTAATAAAATGTTTTTTTCTAACTGCTGGGCTGGACCTTCAGACGTGTTAGGGGCCAGATTTTATTTAGGCTGCTAAAGATGCAGATAGGCACCTAGTGGAATTTTCAAAAGTGCTGAGGTGCCTAATTCCCAATGGCAGTTAAGCCCTGTTGAAAATCTCAGTACTAGGTGCCTAACTCCAACTGGGCGCTATGCACCTAGGAACTTCTGAAAATTCCACTATGTGTCTAGCTGCATCTTTAGCAGCTTTTAAATGTTTAAAAATCTGACCCTATACATTTTCTGGCTTGTGCAGTATCACGACCATTTGGTATGTTCACAGCATAGGAACAGAGAAGTTAGATAAAACCATACAATACTTTTGCTGGAAGGTTGCATTTTAACAATACTTGATTTTTTTTTAGAATTTAGATTAGAATAATACACAAGAATAATACAAAAATAGAGAGACAAAGCAGGCTGCTCCCTAAGACAGAGAGGCACAGGTCACCTCACTTTACTTTAGACTGCCTGTCTGCTGCCACACTATTGCTCACACACTTTCCTACAAAGCCCCCTGCCTGCAAGCAGGACCTGGGAATTCCCCGAGCATTTAAAGTGATAGCTCTACAATTTTAACACAGTTTTTCATACACCAATGAAGATTTTGCTGGCCAAATTCTGCCTCCGTCATATCTGTGCAACCCCAATCTCTGGTACAGCTACCTTCAATGAGGTTGCACTGCAGAGGCATAACTGCAGGTAGAATCTGCCACTGTAGTTGGAACCTGGTTAACAGTTCTATTGTCAATGCATGAGCTAGAAAAAAATCCAACTTTTTCTCCTGTCATGGTGCAATGTTGACAGGAGGACAAAATGCAAATATTTGTACTGCAGCAGCCCTGACAGGCTCCAATCAAGACAAGGGCTTCATTGTGCTAGGCACTGTACAGATACATAGTAAGGGACCGTCCCTGCTCTAAACAGTTGACAGTCTAAATAGACAGGACAGACAAAAGATGGAGCAGAAACAGAAAGGAAGTGTCTTACCCAAGGTCATGCAGCAGGTCAGTGTCCTATCCAGATGACTTTTTCACTGGACCATAGCATCTCTCCAAACGGCTGCAGTGATTTAGTGGAGGAGGGCAAGTGTGATTGGAAGTGGAGATAAATGGAATAAACTTGATGAGTAATTTTCCCTGCTATACTACCGTTTTGTTGCTTGCATGGGCCTGTAGCGCCCCTCCCCCCCCAAAAGCTTTTGTATAATGCAAAATCACATTAACTTGGCCTAAGAGCCATATTTATGGGGCATTCTTTTTGAATGAATTAACATAGCATATGGAAATGTGGACAAATGAAAAATGTAAAATGAGACCTGCTGAAAGTCAAGCAAACAAATGTAATATCAAGAGGGCGAACAGTTGTAATAACAAAGTTCTCGCTCTGTTTCTTAATCTGAACATATGTGTGAAGCAGGAAGTATATTTTTCTGTTATTTAGAGTCGGGTTCTACCGTCCGTACTCATTGGGAAATCAGTGGGACTATTTGTATAGCAAGGTATTACTGAGATTGGTAGAATCAGGCCCTGTATGTTTAACTACAAGCAAGGGCAGTTGGGAGTAGGGGGGGGGGGAGAAGAAATCCAGAAGCAAGTTTAATTATTTTATCATTACAATGGAAGTGGGGGTGAAATAGGGAGTAACAGGATTACTTTGTCAAGGATGCAGCTGTGTCATTGACCCATGGTGTATTGGCAGGTGATAACTGGAAAAGATGACTGGGCAATTTCCCACCTGGTAGCTGTAGCTGGTAGTAAAAATGCACTCTAGCTGCTGTGGCTGAAATAAATGGTCATTAGGACTGATTAAAGTCAGATTTAAGGTGATTTAAGCAATTTAAAAGGGGGAACCACAGCCTGTTTATAATGTAGTCCTGGAGTTATTTATACGATTGAGTCTGGTACTGTGAAAACGGGCATGTTTATAGATTAGAGTCAGCACTGGGACAACACAGGTGATTTTTTTGCTAAGATAATTTTGGGATGTTAATGCCTTTTAAGCTTTGCTATTTTGTTTTTAATTATAGTATTTGGTCAGTGATTTGTTAGTTTGCCGTGAACTGATTTCAGTTTTTAAATATATCACTTTATCCTGTGAAATGGTACATGGTCAAGATGTCTTTTCTGCAATATAGGGGTGGGCCCTTTAGGACATTTTGGGCCTGATCTAAATTACTTGTCAATTTACAGCAGTGTAACATAAATGAATGGGCTTGAGTCTGATCTTGCTTTACACTTACTTTCTCCCAGTGTAACGGTCCCAGTTTTGCAGGAGTGAGTAACCTTACATCTAGAGCTTTTGGGGAATTTTTCAGCTAAACATTTTTTGTTGGAAAATGCCAGTTAAACAAAGCAGACTTCATAGGAATGGGTCAGTTTCAACTAATTTCCCATTTAGAAAGAAAGAGAGAAAGAAAAAGTTCTGAAATGAAACATTCTGTTTTTTAATTTGAAATGACTTTTTACTTCAAAATTCAGGTTAATTTATAGATAATTAAAAAAAACCTAAATGAAATATGAGTGATTTAAAAATGCATCTTGGATTTTTGGTTTAGGAACAATTTTTAGATTTCAACTTATCATGATTTGGGCTGGGAAAATGTTTTGAAATCTCAAATTTTTGTAGGATGGGCAAACTGTTTCCTGCCTGGCTCTACTTACATCAGTGTGAATAGAGAATTTGGTCCCAGAGGTTAAACTGGTATGAAAATGGTATAAGTGATAACAGAATCCGGCCTAGTGTAGTTTAAAGTTTATTTGTTTCAACATTTACAAAAATATGTACAAGTGAAAAGGAATATTTTGGGTAAGGAATTATTTATGAACACAGTGTAATTCTTTGATCTATTCCTTGACTTTACAGTGATAGACTTTAAATATGCTACGTCAGATTGTGTATATGTATGTGAAAGTGTAAATTTATGGCTGCATTTATAGTATTAGGCAAGTATTTATTGGTTTTAAACACCATTAGTCTGGAAATCGACCAGAACTTTGACCTTTTTATGATGTGATTTACTGCTGTGAGCCTTCAAATTCCATGGACTCCATTTAAGTAAGTTTCAGGTTTGGGAAGGCAAAAACCTGAGCTAAAGCTGTCTTTAAATCAGTAGGGTATTTCTAAATAGAACAAGTATATTGAACCATTGTGATCAGGATGAACATTTAAAGTAGTTGTTTGAGAAATGCACCTTAGATTTCTTAAGCCATATCACACATCAGGTAAAAAGTCCTGATGTGGCTACAAATCTCATTCAAACCTCTCTCTTTGATACATACAACAAAGTACAAGTGAGCTATGTAACAGTTTTATCTTGCTATATCCTACATAGTGAACCACTAAAGCTAGGTGAGTGACATGAACATAAAAACAAATGGATAGAAAGTAAGTGACTGGAAAGTTACCACTTAGTGGGTTTATTTTTCATCTTGATAGTTTATCTCAGATTGAGCAAGTTTTGAATAGGAGAGGAATGCTCTCTGAACCATTGAATTAGTACCACGTTTATCAGTATTTTGATTCATTATGTATTTGAGTGGTTACATTTGGGCATATCTAAAATACATAGCTTACCTTTTAATTGGACATACCAATTAGTGTTGTCAGAACTCCTGTTAATTAAGTAACTCTCCAATTGCCTTCAAGTAAGGGCTCCTTATCCTGCTATCCCTACTTAAGTGAGTAAAGTGTCTTGGTTTCAAATACTCACAGCACAATGGGATTACTCACAAGTAAAGACTACGGATCGGACCCTTGATTTGAAGTGATATACACATGATATTCGCATGATCTTTTTCTTCATTGTGCAAATTACAAAGATACTAGATCATCATGTTCTGAGACAAGGTGAATCTTTGGAAAAGGATTCACTTCTCAGACCAGTATTCAGTTGTTCTTGTCATGAGTTAGAGTTTTTTCTAGGTTTAGGTACAAGCAGTTTAAGATATTTTCTATAACCCAAAAAAGCACATGGGCCTGACTGCCCGGGGGGCGGGGGGTGGATGTCTCCTGGAGATCCCTAATTGAGGAGGAGGAATAATTTGTGGCACCAGTTTAAAGGGGTACAGCAAACTTGTTCCCCTGCAAGGCTGGAAAGCCCTGCTGGCAGGAGAGAGGTGGGGGAGGGGGGAAGGAGCTACATTTCAGCCTACTCTTCATTCTGCCCTCTTTCAGGTGAGATGCTGCCAGGGGACCAAAGCCTCTTGACAGCAGCCCCTACACTCAGGGCTATGATTTAGGCTTTCCTGTTGTAGGCCACACAAGTAGTGGCAAAGGCTCCTTTCCTGTTCCTCCCCTGTATGGCCACTTATGGCAGAGGCACAGCTGGCCTTTAGGAGCAGCTCACCCCCTCACATCTATTTTAAAAATAGACATGAAAAAAATGATTAAAGGGAAAATGTAGTAAGGGTTATTACGTTCGTGGTAAGGGGAAAAGTGATGTATGGAGAAGGAAGCTAAAGAGTGTCTTGATGTGGCTGTCGAGGCTGCCATATGGTTCTCACTTTGACAGCAACACCAGTTGGCAGTTACTGTACTCATATGTTAGGGACCCGAGCGTGGTGCCCCTGAAGGCAATGGGAGATTTTCTGTTGACTTCAGTGGAAGCAGGAGAGGATCCATAATGATCTCAGTTTGATGGAAAGTCCAGTTGTAGATATCGGATCAGGATTTCTGTCGGAAAATGTAATGCTTTTAAAAAGTAAACTGCCCATCTCTTCACATTGTGCTTGCTGAAATGCATCATGCTCAGGACATCAGCCTTTCCACAGGAAAACCCACACAATGGAAAGGGAACCCCATGACAATCCCCTCACATTTCCCCTCCCTCCTACACTTTCACCATATTGTAAAACCTAGGTGCTGGAACTGGGGATGCTGCCGTACCCCCTGGCTTGAAGTAGTTTCCATTATAAATAAGGTTTACAGTTTTGTTCAATGGCTCTCAGCACCTCCCCCACTATAAAAATTGTTCCAGAACCCTGCTGGAAAACCCAAGAATCTGTGGGTGTTTTGAGAAATGTGCCAGTCTTGGGGTTCTGCCAGAGCTATCCACATGGAGGCCCTGTTCCTCCACACTTCCCATTGGCCTCCTATGTCTCTACCTCTGCCAGGACTGTGCAAGGAAGCTTAGTAACTTCTCAGCCAGGGAATGTATCAGTCTTCCTCTGTGTATATTTTTGTGGTTTGGATTATCATTTACTAAATACACTGCGATACTATTTACATTAGTACAGAGCTCAGAGACTTTTGCAGACCATTGTGGCTTCCCTGCTCTAGGAACTGGACAAAGAGGTCACTGCTGCACACCTCAGAGCTACTCCAAGTAAAAAGACTATCTTCACTCTAATGTTTACATGAACACGACCTAGGTACCTTTTTGAATTTGCGCCAGCAGGGTCTACGTGGGATAGTTAAATCACAACACATTAGCACAATCTATAATTCACACCCCTCAGTCAAAGCAAGCCCTCAGTCTCTTTGAAAGTGAATGAAAACTGCTTTTTTTGGATAGATGTATGAATAAAGGAAATAGAGCTTCAGCTGCTCTGGCCCACTGTGGTTAAAGAATTGTAATTGTAGGTAGGGTAGGGAGCAGGGCCGCCCAGAGGATTCAGGGGGCCTGGGGCAAAGCAATTTCGGGGGCCCCTTTCATTTAAAAAAAAAGTTGCAATACTATAGAATACTATGTTCTCGTGGGAGCCCCTGTGGGGCCCGGGGCCTGGGGCAAATTGCCCCACTTGCTCCCCCTCCCCCTCCCGGGGCAGCCCAGGTAAGGAGTGGGGGAAACTGTTGAGAGAAACATTGAATATATAGTAACACGTTAGAAATGAAACAATGTAATATCTAGTGGAGAGACTTTTAAAACATATTTGCCTGTAGGAGAGTTTTTAAAAAAGTAAATTGCAGTTTGATAGGTGGGTTACTCGGAGACAGATTTCTGTTTGTATAGTGAAGATATATCACATGATGTTGGGGTTGCTATGCAGACTTCCTGCCAAGGCCTGCTAGAGTTTGACCTTAGACGCTGTCGTCAGGAGCTTGGCAAGCTCTGAGGAGAATTCCCTGTAAGGGCCCAAGGCTTGATCCCTACCGGCATTCCAGCACTATAGTAGATGTTCATTTTCCTCCGTTACTTAAAAAGTATGTCCAGCTTGCAGATGTCCATTTAGGTGTACTGATTCACCTTTGCCTGGCACCTTTTGTAGTCACGCCGGTGCAAGGTGAGCATTTCACATCCACTTTGCATTCGGTTGGCACTGGTATAATTGACTACATAAGGAACAGGGCAATGGTAGACTGGACCCGTTGTTCGCCTTACATGGAGTGTCTCACTGACCTTAGAGTGAAGGCACAAATCAACTCAAATCAGTCTCTCTGCTGTAGCTCTGGTCAAATAATTCCATTACATTTAATACTAATAACATATGTCTGACTAGTGACCGTTCTTATTCATGCAGCAGCTCTTTAAGGAGACTTTTTTTTGGTAATTGTTTCCCATTTTTTAAATCCATTCTGGGGTCTGATCCTGCATCGACAGTAGTTAATGGGAGCTTTGCCATTGACTTAAATGGGACATGATTGGACTCTTATTGTGTTTCCTGTTGGTGTATGTCTTATTTTTGTTTTGACCAGGCTCATAAGAGCATATTGACTATTTCACTCACTTTCCATATAAATAGTATGGAATGTACCCTAAATGGTGAGTAATTGTGTATGAATCAAACTGTTGGCTGTTAAGTCTATAGTAAACACTGTCAGTTCGACTGGAAGCATCCTTACAAAGCTCTCTCTGAAATATTAGCAGGCTGAAACGTTGCAGTTTCAAGCAAAAGATCCTTGAACTAAAGTGACTAAAGAAGTAGCTACAATTTCCATAATAGATGCAATTAGAATAACTATAGAATGATTTTTTATTTCTGTGTTCTGGGAGCTAAGTAGAAATATTTATAAATGATTAGTTTAATTTTGCTGATGCATTCATCAGAGAAGCCCAAGAGCAGCTGGGAGACTGAGAGGAGCTGTGAACAGAGAACAAGAGGGAGCTCATAAAGGCAAGAGAGACTGAACGGCAGCCAAGGGAGCCAAGTAATCCACAGGGCAATGCAGAGGAGCTGGGCAAGAACCAAGCTGACATGCTTTATGGGCTCTTTTTGTCCCTCCTTCCCCCTCCCACACACCCCCGAGACCCATCAAGCAACTCCCCTTTTGTGTTAATCTGAGCAAGGAAAAAAGTTTGCTTAATTAAAAGCCTGTCTTTTCTTCATGTTCTAAAGAAGCTAGAGTGAAATAACATGCTCTCCTGGCTGAGAGGGAGGGGCAGGAGTGCCTGATCAGGTCTCACCCTGACAATCCCATTCAGTGTTAAGAACGAGGACAGGGAATCAGTTCATTCAAGTGGATGCTCTTTATTGAATGGGACATTCTCCCAGTAAAACCCCATATAAAATCTATCGTGCCTGCTCGGTAAAGAGGCAAAAACATCTTGTGTACGCACAGTTTTACGGACAGATCCTTTTCTATAAATTAATTAAATAAATAAATAAATGAGAGCACCAGAGGTGATGAAAATCTTATGTGATAGATTATGAGAGATGTCCCTTCTCTCTCCCACCCTCCCAGCACTTTGACAAACCCTTTCAGAAGAGCTTTCCAACTGATTGTTTAGCTCTGTTTTTTGCAGAGTACCAACAGATACCTGAAGCTGCTATTCCCGATGAGAACTACAGGTGCTGGCCTTCTTACCATCACAAGGGCTGCCTCCTCTCTGTGTTCGATGTCGGCGAAGCCATTGAGGTCTGCGAGAATCACTCCCAGTGCAAAGCTTTTGTCCTGACCAACCAGACAACGTGGACAGGTAACTGGTGCTATTGAACAAATGCAGCAGCTGGTGCTAATAATCCAAAACAAGCTACTGGCCCATCTAAATATATATGGTTTTGAAACCATCTGGTGAATGAGTTACACTGGAGTAGGCTCATGGGAGCATAGTTGCTAGAGATGGGAGGATGTCTCTTAACTCTCAGTTAGGGCTGAGCAGAGGAGGTGGGCTAGGCTGTACTTTCCTTGTGCTCCATAGAGTGGGGTCTGTTCACTGACTCAGAAGAGCCTGCCATGAAGGGATCAATTGGGAGCAGCTGGACAGGGATCACAGGGACTTGTCCTCCCTGGGAGTTTTCACATGAGTAAGATAGGCAAGATTTGGCCCAACATTTGAATTTGAAAGAAACATTCAAGTCCATATGATCTGGTTTGAAATTAGGCCAAACAAGTTCTCTCCTCCCTCCTTCCATCACTTAGCTATGACCCTCTGGCAGACAGAAGAGGGTCCTGATCCTGACAGAAATACTGTGCGGTCGTCAGCTGTAATAAATAAGCAGCTGGTGTTCTGGTTTAGATGCTGTTTGTTGGTAAGGAGAGTTGGCACAACCTTCGAGACAAAGGATAGTTCAGTTGCTAGGGCACCATCCTAGGATTTGGGAGAGCTGGGGTTAAATCTCTGCTCTGTCATAGACTTCCTGGGTGAGCTTGGGTAAGTCACTTCGCTTCTGAAGAAATGTCTACAGTGTGTGAAAATCGGTGGCAGTGAATTTTAGACTTGTGTTACATCGCTAAAAACAGCTGTGGAGATGTCTGGGCTTGGGCAGGAGCTCGGGCTCTGAAGCTCGGTGGGGGATGAGTTTTGAAGCCTGAGCTGCACTATGTACACAGCTGGTTTTGGTGTGAGCCTGTCGGTAGCCCTGGTAACTGAAATTTGCTGCTGCAGGTTTAAAAAGCAGTCTAGATATACCTTCCCGGTCCCAGTTCCTGTCTGAGGGGACGATAGCCCTTCCCTACCTCAGAGGAGTGTTGTGAGGGGCTCAGATATTGTGGTAATGGGAGCCATACAAATACTTGAGTCTGTAAACCCCTAGTTTAAAGAAGTGATAGGACTACATAATACAAATCTCCTTCAGCTTCTCTGCACAGTAGTGTTCTGCTCTGGGAAAATCAGCTCTAATCTTCAAAGTCATTGTGTACTAAGATCTATATGTAAATGATGGTACAGTAGTGACACAAATCATCAGAAAGGGAGTAAAATGGTTAAGGCAGAAATGTAAAAATGACAACACTACCTGGGCATAACATTGTGCTACTTTAACTGCTCATGCATTGTGCCCCATTGTGGGTAGAGAGCAAAGATGCAGGCCTACATATTTAGAAGTGGCCACTTAGTTTGGTAGCTTAGTTTCTGGTGTCCAACTAGAGACACCCTAAATCTGATTCTCAGCTAGTGTAAATCAATGAAGCTTTGACTTCAGTGGAGCTATGTTAATTTAGACCAGGCCAAAATCTGTCTCTTTATCTTACTCAGGTACCCCAAAACTGGAGGCACCCACAATAGACACCTTTTTTTTAAAAAGGTGTCCATAGGATGGTATTAGCTGTAAGGTGTTGTATGCAGCTGTGGGTCTTCACATCCATTGTGCACCCCAAAGACATGAACAGAGCCTACCTAGAATGAAGAATATATATCACAGGCTTATGCAAGCCTTATCCTGAGGAGCCAACACTTTCTAGCTGATCATCTCATACTGTCCATTACATGACAATCAGATTTACCAAATATACCACTAAAAACACCTTCTTGAGCTCTGGTGAAATTTGCAGGAAGAAAGGAACAGCTCCCTTAATTGAATAGCATCATCAAAATAATTCTTTAAAATAATACTTTAATTCCTGCTACATTATCACTTGATTCTCAGGCATTCTGATTAGTTATTGATTATTTAAAACCATATGTGTTGGCATCCAGATCAGCATGTGATAGGTTTTTTAGGGAAATGTTATCCAGCTGAAGAGGCAGGATTTGTGGGAATATCATTTGGCTGTATTACCTTGAGGCAGAAGGTGGGGAAGGTTGAATTACTGCCTAAAGACACAGTAGCGTATATTCCAGTGACTCAACTTTATCAATTACAGTGGGTGCCCTAGGGATTTCAGTATGCTGGGATCACATCCAGATAGAGGGGATGTAAGAAAGATCTTAGTTCGACAAGCATGATGAGAGCAGAAAGGGCTAGCGAGGCACCAGCAAATACTAACAACCAACCCCTTTCTGAAGGACAGCCTTAAATGAACTGTGGCTTAAAGGATTAATTATGTAATGGAAACTGTACAGGCTGCCCATCACTCAGTGTTTTTTGTTGTACTAGTTTGTTGGTAAGAGTGGAAAATCTGCTACAGTTGACTTAAAAATCTGAACAACAGGAGATGACTTATTTAGCATCTGTGTTTCAGACTAGGCCAAATTTGGTGCATATATACATTTTTTGTGGCGGTTCAAGCAGGCCAAGAAGATATTCTTGCATGATCTAGTGAGTGCCCTTCATTTAAGTTATCCAGAGCCCATTAAAATCAATGGGATGACTTATAGAAGCTCCTTCAACTCTATAAATAAATCAGATTAATACAATTTTAATCTTCAAATGCTTCTCTTAGTTACACATGGGCAACCCCAGAGGGCCAAATCTTGACCCCACTTATCCTAGCATATACCTGGAGTAGCTCTGCTCTTAGTGATTCTGGTTTGAATCCATAATAAACCTATGGAAATCAATGTAGTGTTGGTGTAGCAGAGTGCAGTTTGGCCCTTGTGACTTCAGCAGAAAGACTCCAGATTTATACCAGTTTGAAAGAGAGAAGAATTTGGCCTCCTGTGTAGTTTAAAGAATGCAGAGAAAGAATCAGGATATGAGATTTCAGTGTTTGGAATAGACCAAAATGTTGGTAATCACTTCTAATTATTTTCTTCTTTCATGTTCCGTTTAGGTCGGCAGCTTGTCTTCTTCAAGATGGGCTCAAATCATATCGTGCCTGATCCTGACAAGATAACATATGTGAAAGTGACAGGCTGACAGCTTAAGTGGCTTAGTCTGACTTGTAAATGACAGGAACTGTTTGTGTATAAATATAGACAGCTGTTATGTACAAGATGTCTGCGGGAGGGAGAGATAATTGCACTATTACTCATTCTAATCTAGAGTGCTAAGCAAAACTTTAAAGAAATGACCTGCATGACCAGGATGAATGTGCAATACAACAACATTTTCAAAATGTGATTTTTAAAACAAAACAAAATATACAAAATGTGATACACTGTTGGAATATAAGTTGGGTTTTAAAGCAGTAGGTAACTCTAGCCTTTCTAACCAAGGTTAATGGTCTGTACACATTTGCACAGAGTTGGAAGTTCATAATTTCCATAGGAAGTCTGGGTCCTCTGCCATGATATTTATTTAGACAAGTACAATCACTACAGAGTTAATGAAGCTTATCAGTTACAAAGCTAAATATCAAATGTTATAGAAGACAATCAACATTTGTGTCAATGTTATCAGATATGCAAGACCAAAAACATTTGTAGAAATACTATGGGCCTGTCATCAATGGAACTCAGCCATATTTATAATTTTTAAAAATTTAGCCAATTTTCATTTTGTTTGAAAAGTTTATGAAAACATTTATCTTTAATTTAAGAAAGCCATATTTCAGTTGTTTAGGCCCTGATCCAGCAAAGCACTTAAGCATATGGCAACTTTAAGCATAAGTAGTCCCACTGAAGCCAGGGGGATTTAAGTCCATGCTTAAGTGCTTTGCTGAATAGGGATAGCTTTAAGTATATATTTAAGTGTTTTGCTGAATCAAGGCCTTAATCACTGTCCAAAATATTCCCTAAGGTATTTCACTGACAGATCAGCAAAGCAATCCAGCAGTTTGAACAACATAATTTTTGATGAAAATCTTGCCATGGAAAACTTTCCATTTGTAGTATCCTCAAATCCTTGGTTTTCTAAGGTGCTTCTTACTAGTTCTTAGAACAAATGAAATGAAAAACCAACACTAGCCTTAAATTCTATATAAATAGATGCATTTTATAGGCATAGTGTGTCTAGAGAATTTGCTTTCAGTGAAAGCAATAAACTAAATGCTAAAAGTGACCAATGTCATACTGTTTTGTAGTTTGTGCATTCAGAAAATTTTGTACTTTTGTTCCTTAAATTGTTTATTTTTGTAAAAAAAATAAAATTTAAAATTTGTCAGTGTTTTTTCTGTGCTTCACCCTAAGGCCTGGACCCTGTGAAGCTGCATGTAAGTTCTTAACGTAGAATATTGTAAGTCGTGCACAATTCTGCCTTAGGATATACATGACTCCCTACTGACTTCAGTGGGAATCTGGTGTGCATATCCAAGAGCGAAGTTTGGCCCTGTATGTGTGTTTGTCTATGCTGAAATAAGTGACCTTTAGGTCGAGAGACCATGTTTCAGTAGCTTCTCTTTCTTTGTGACTTCAGTCATGTAAATATAGCTCACTGGTGTTCAAACAGTTTGAATTAACAGCGGATTAGAATAGAATCTGAAGTAATTAATCATAGGACTAAATTCTGTTTGTCCTCACTGGGCTCTGCTCAGGGCAGTGGGGGAGAGGGAGGAAGGGAGCTGCCTCAGCGAAGCAGAAGTTCTCTCAGCTTTCTGACTATGCAGGAGAGGATGTTCTTGGGGCAGCACATTCAGCAACAGTCCTTACTTCACTGCAGTTTCTCAGAGATCACTGATACTGTAATAATATCGCACAAATCACTAAAATGACATGCTATAATTCACAGATTAGCATTTTAGCTGCTGCAATAACTGATTGTATAATTAGGAGTCCATCATTCATTTAATGGTGATAAACACACAGTAAGGAGTCCTTTAAAATTCATTACACATCACACCAACACATACTCTACTTAGATGGACAGATCATTGAAGTGATACACCTTATTGACATTGAGGTATCAGTACATACTTTGAAAGCCTTTAATCCTGGTTTCAGAGTAACAGCCGTGTTAGTCTGTATCCGCAAAAAGAAGAACAGGAGTACTTGTGGCACCTTAGAGACTAACAAATTTATTAGAGCATAAGCTTTCGTGGACTGCATCCGAAGAAGTGGGCTGTAGTCCACGAAAGCTTATGCTCTAATAAATTTGTTAGTCTCTAAGGTGCCACAAGTACTCCTGTTCTTCTTAATCCTGGTTGTGTGCCTTCATATTAAACATTATATAAAATACTTGGCATTTTAAAAAAGTAATATATTTTATAAATGGTTGTTTAATTAGCCATTTTACTAAATAAAAAGTATCCAACAGTTTTTTAAATTTCAAGGGAAAAAAAGATATCCAAAGACTAATGATCAGGATAATTTCAATTCTACCCTTTCAAGTTTTCCTAAAAACATCTGAAACCGAAAACCAAAAAACGTACTGCCCTGTGGAAACTGAAAAACTGCCAAAACAATTCTCACCAGAATCTGCAAAAAGAAAGAACGTAGCTTTGAGCCAAAAGACTGGATAACAAATTTCTGTGGTCATCAATTTTATATAGACCATTTGATAACTCTTTGAAAATAAAGGGTTTCTTATGGAAATGCTGATAAAATCTTAACAAGAGAAGCACTTTAGTACATTAAATAGTTCTAATAGCCTGAATAACTACTGGTAACAGAAGTATATTTACTATCTAGGGCAATGTGTCTTTGGCAGCTTAAGATCCGATTCAGCAAATGTTCAGATTGGTTCTTGTGGCATTTATTATTTATTTGCTGTATGCAATTCGGTCAAGCCAAGCCACGATGTTCAAGGCACGAAGACCTCCAGGAAGTGGAGTCATTTTGCAGTCCTCAACCCTGTGTCATGGTTTGTGGCTGCCCACATTGACACTGACTGTCTCTAAAATGCCACTGAAATTCTGCTGCTGAACAAATTCATGTCTGGTACGAAACTGGTTCAGAAGACTGCATTGCCTTTGCCGTAAATCAAACTCAGGTAGACGTTGGGTAGGGTCTGAAACAAGATAATTTTGTGTCACTTTCTCTGTGGACCATGAAGCTCACCATGCGTCCCCTACTGTAAATCCCTCACCTGTTAAACTTATCCACAATGGGCGATGTGAGGGCAGACTATAATGTAGTGGATACTTGTGGCATGGAAACCCACAGTAGAAGAAAACTCACAAAAGCAATTTGGCAGGTTTGATCCAGTCAGACCCTTCTAGCAGCAATCATATACCTTTTTCCACAAAGAAATTGTATTTTTATCTTTTCTTGAAGGGTTGGACTGTTTCTTACATTTCCTTGGCATCGTCAAACAGCTTCCTGCAGCTCCAAAGCAGGAAAAGGAAAGATGACACCAACTAGGCTCTACATGGTTGATCCTTGGTATTAAAAAAGGAATAAATCCTGAGATCTGAATAGAGATTTACTCAGTGCAAAACCAACAGACTACATATGAAATGAACTGCCACCAATGTACTGAATGGGCCTGGGGGAAGTGAGATCTATCAAATAGTGAGCATTGTTCACAAAAGGCTCTATCTGATCGTTTGTATAAATCTGACAAGGCGTAAGGAAGGCCTGATGACTCTTGGAAAGGCTTGAAAGTTTAGCGGTCTGTTAAGATCTGCCCATGGTCCCTTTGCTACAGGAGTTAATACAAGAAACTACAGGCTAGAACTGATTACTTAGCAGCTAGCCCTACTCCTGCCAGACGCTGATTGATCAGCTGACAGGCATCAAAAGGGATGAAGTAGAAGCCTATTTGAATGAACCTGAATAAGCAGTTGGTGAAATGTGGTGGACTATTGTTACTACCCAGGGAGGAAAAGCAAAGGGGATACATTGAGGGAATCCAGTGACAAAAAAAGACTAGAGGGAGTCATGAGACAGAGATTGGTATTGCCAATCTTAAGCATTTGAAAAATCACTAGTCAATCCTACAAAAATCATGAGATTTAAAAAAAAAAAATCCCATTTTTCTTTGCTGGCTGGTTTCTGAGGGAGCCCTTGGGTCATATTTCCAAGCTTTTCTCCACTACCAGAAGGCATAGAAACTTACCTTTTCTAAAACTGAACATTGACGTTCTCATATAAATCCGCAGCTCTTTGAGTCAGCTGACTAAGAAAAAACGCCAACTATGATGAAAATTGCACGAGAATCGGCAATAGATACAGAGGTTCTCAAACTCGAGTCCAGAGAACCCTTCCTTGTGTCTTTTACAATGAAGAAATAAGTAAAACTGGTCAAAAATCGGGGGAAAAATCTTCATGAATATTTTCTTAGAAAATGGTCCTCATTTTGGGGGGGGCCAAAATTTGAAATTCTAATGAGAAAACTGAGGATTTTTTAAATAAAAGTTTGCTAAAATACTTTATACTGTGTCAGACATCTGTGGAAACAAGCAGAGAGAGATTGGGAAGGGTGGGGGGATCCATGAAAGGGTCTCTCTCTTACAAAGTGTCCCACAGAATGGAAAAGCCAGAGAACCCTGGCTTAATATAAAACAGAAAATTATGAAATACTATTAAAAACCAATGTATATGCAAACTTAGTGGACCCTATTTAGTAATTGGAATTTATCAAAAATGTAATTTTTTTTTATTTCCACATCTTCTAAGCTACAACAATAGTGATGAGCCAATTTCCCTTTTTGTAATTGCAGCATAGGTCCAGTGCCACTTACAGCTCTCCCTGTGTGGTCAGGTGCTCTGTCCTCCCCAAGACAGACCTAGAACTTGAAATCTCTACGTTTTCAGGTCTATCTTTTGTAGCCTTTCAAGTCCTGTATTTTTATTTTATCTAATTGATTTTCAATCTTTTAGGAGATGCATGTGAAAGAGTGTTGGAAAAAAATCCCAAATCCCATTGTCCCTTCATTGTGTTAGCAGTTGCCTTGGGTCAGTAGTTGCACCTTTACCAAAGGGGAAAGTAACTACACCTCTACCTTGATATAACGCTGTCCTCGGGAGCCAAAAAAATCTTACTGCATTATAGGTGAAACCACGTTATATCGAACTTGCTTTGATCCACCGGAGTGCGCAGCCCCGCCCCTCGGGAGTTCTGCTTTACCACGTTATATCCAAATTCGTGTTCTATCGGGTCATGTTATATCGAGGTAGCGGTGTACATTAAAAAGAAGTCACCCTTGTTTTGAAATTGCCTTTGATTTAAAGCCACAGGGAAAATAACTTATTTAATGGAAGCTGCATTCTGTAAACAAACAGGCTTGTTCAGCAAGTGACTGTGAGGCTACCAGGGAAGAAGAAAATTTCAATTCACCACTTGAGATGTTAGAGCCTGAATCCGATTTTATCTATCTGGGTTTCTTGGTATAACTCCGTTGATTCCTGATTTACATCTGTGTAACAGATCAGAATCATGCTCTTAGAGTTCAGAATGGCCATATTTTAAGATCTAAATAAAATCTTTTTCTTGACTGCAAATGTTTTGACCATGTAAATGTGACAAAAATGCATTGTCTCTCCCCATCATAGTTCTTGGTGATCTTGTGGGATTCCAACAACTGACTGACAAAAAACATTAATGAAGATAGCTTTTGTTTTTGTTTTAAGTTGGACTTTGCCAAATCTGTCAGAGGCGTAGCTGTGTTAGTTTGGATCTGTAAAAAGTGACAAAGAGTCCTGTGGCACCTTATAGCCTAACAGACGTATTGGAGCATAAGCTTTCGTGGGTGAATACCCACTTCGTGAGAAGCATGTGGTAGAAATTTCCAGAGGCAGGTATAAATATGCAGGCAAGAACCAGTCTAGAGATAACGAGGTTAGTTCAATCAGGGAGGATAAGGCCCTCTTCTAGCAGTTGAGGTGTGAACACCAAGAGAGGAGAAACTGCTTTTGTAGTTGGCTAGCCATTCACAGTCCTTGTTTAATCCTGAGCTGATGGTGTCAAATTTGCAAATGAACTGAAGTTCAGCAGGTTCTCTTTGGAGTCTGGTCCTGAAGTTTTTTTGGCTGATGTACATAGCAGAGGGGTATTGCTGGCACATGATGGCGTATATTACATTGGTGGACATGCTGGTGAATGAACCGGTGATGTTGTGGCTGATCTGGTTAGGTCCTGTGATGGTGTTGCTGGTGTAGATATGTGGGCAGAGTTGGCATCGAGGTTTGTTGCATGGATTGGTTCCTGAGTTAGAGTTACAATGGTGCGGTGTGTGGTTGCTGGTGAGAATATGCTTAAGGTTGGCAGGTTGTCTGTGTGCGAGGACTGGGCTGCCTCCCAAAGCCTGTGAAAGCGAGGGATCATTGTCCAGGATGGGTTGTAGATCACTGATGATGCATTGGAGAGGTTTTAGCTGAGGACTGTAGGTGATGGCCAGTGGAGTTCTGTTGGTTTCTTTCTTGGGCTTGTCTTGCAGCAGGAGGCTTCTGGGTACATGTCTGGCTCTGTTGATTTGTTTGTTGACTTTATCTTCACACACAATTATTTCAAATTTGGTGACAATATATACCTGCAGACCAGTGGCACAGCTATGGGCACCCACATGGCCCCACAATATGCCAACATTTTTATGGCTGACCTAGAACAACGCTTCCCCAGCTCTCGTCCACTCACGTCCCTTCTCTACCTATGTTACATTGATGACATCATCATCATCTGGACCCATGGGAAGGAGAATCTGGAAGAATTCCCCCACGATTTCAGCAATTTTTACCCTACCATCAACCTCAGCCTGGACCAATCTACATGGAAGGTCCACTTCCTAGACACCACGGTACAAATAAGTGACGGTCACATTAACACCACCCTAAACCGAAAACCCGCTGACCGCTATGCCTACCTTTATGCCTCCAGCTTCCATCCCGGACACACCACACGATCCATTGTCTACAGCCAAGTGCTGAGGTATAACTGCATTTGCTCCAACCCCGCAGACAGAGACCAACACCTACAAGATCTTCACCAAGCATTCTCAAAACTACAATACCCACACGAGGAAATAAGGAAACAAATCAACAGAGCCAGATGTGTACCCAGAAGCCTCCTGCTGCAAGACAAGCCCAAGAAAGAAACCAACAGAACACTGGCCATCACCAACAGTCCTCAGCTAAAACCTCTTTCATGGGGGCTACTTGTGGAGTACAGTACTACCAGTGTGTCAGCTGTGGAAAGAAATTATACTTAATGTTGCCAACTCCCATGATTTTGATATTGGGTTTTTCTTAAAGTCCTAATTCCTGGAGTCATGTGTGAACAAAAAGCTGCTACGTGTTCGTAACTACTAACCAGTGTGGATAAAAAAGCCATAAGTGATGCAATTCAACAGCAGCTCCAGTTGTGAGGCATTGTGTATTGATGCTATAAAACACTTGTAATCAGTGTGCAAACACTGGCCTACTAGAATTAACTTTAGTCACATGAAACTCATTCACAAGGTGGATGTGGGTGCTGAAATCCCAACTGCTACAAGATGACAAAGCTCCAAAAAGGAGATATAGAAAGAACAGGGGCACAGAAAAGGAGGCATAAGAAGAAATACATGGGTCAGACTCAGACCTGAACAGAGAGAGCACTGACATAGCAAATGCTTGCACCATGTGCCAAACTGCTTGTGGCTGCACAAGGGCAATACCCAATCCACTCTGAGTTTCAGGAAAGAATTCCCTGAAACCAAATCAGAACACAACACAGCCCATAGCCTTCCCTCCCAGTTGTCAGCTTCTCAAGAATTTCCTTGGTTCCCTTCACAGTCTAGATCTAGAGTCTTCCAATTCCTGATTACCAGTGAACCCCAAACTCTAGGTGTTTGATACCTTTTGTATACAAACAAGACAATGCTCAGTTAGTGATTCTGACTGACTGCTCAGTCATCTTTCAAGCCCTCTTTCTCAGGTCAGATTGTGTTTCATCCCATAATTGCACAGAAAAATGCCCTCCAGTTGCCCACTTTATGCCTGAATTGTGCTGGAATAAACTTTTAAACAGCTAGAGAGGTAAAGAACTAAACTCCAAATCATATATAACTAACAACCCAAATAAAATAGCCAAAAACTATGGTAAAAATTACATATTCTTTAACACAAAGCAAGATTACCCGGCATCACCATCTAATGCCATTGACAGATTCTTATTTAAATCTAGCTTCTGGAGCTTTGACAGGGACTATTACAGCATGGGTCCCCTGCCTTCCGAGCAAAGCTAACTTTCTTCTGAATAAATCATAGCCTATTAGAGCAATATAAGTCTTTGTCCCCCCTCTGGTGGCTAGTCAATATAAGAGGTCACTTAGTCTGGCACAGTAGCTAGCTAAAAAGCTTAGGGTTTAGCTCAACAGGTAGAAACTCATGCTTTAAGCGCTGTATGTCTCTGGTTCAAACTCCGCTGATGGTTAAGACTGGTTGCATTAGCATAGATGCTCATCCTCCCAAACCTTCAGCTACCATGCACTGGCCTAACTGGGTCCTTACGTTTTTTTTCTGCTTAATATTTAGTGTAATGGACAAAATATAAACACATTATAAAACGTTCGGTTGCCACTACATCTCTGATCTATTCAGACTCAGAGCGATAAGATTTCATATTGCTGTAGAGCAGAAAATTTGGGGGATGTAAGATGGGGGGAGGGATGGAGGAAGGGATGGAGGAGGGAATAGCAAATTTGCTATTTTTCCCGTATTGGACACCATCTGTATTTTATTCAAATAGGGTTATATATTTTGTGAAAATAAAAACCAGCCTCATGAGTCAGTATGTGCATGGCCGTCCCTTGAATATCTATAATGGGAAACATGTTTTAGGTTGGAAGTTGCAAAGGGAAATCAAATGTTTGAAGTGTCAGAGTTGGAGAAATATAAAATATGTCTGACACCAGAGCGATTGAAGCCAAAAAGAATAAATCATCATCTCAGGAAAGAAAAACCCCACCAAGCTCCTGGCTGTAACATGCATTTTCCTACACTCAAATAAAATTACATACGACCTGATAATTTAACCAGACTTGTCAATAAGAACTGATGGATCCAGCAGACCCTATCACTGCATGCTCCAGAGTAGACTTCAAAAGCATCTAGTACGTGAGCCAAAATTTTTAAATGGAACCTTAAATATTAGGGCTGAAGTAAAATATCTCATTTTGCAGAACATTTGAATAAAGTAATTAATGCCAATTGAGTAGTTTAGTCCCAATGTAATGTCTCTCCTAGGCTGTTATATAAGTGTCTGTTTAAGTAGGGCAACCAGAGCATCCAAGAAGGAACTTGAGAAGAACTCTGAGGTTGTAATAATAAGGGTTTGAATGCACGCTCATTTTTGTTATGCCCTTTGTCGTGATTCTGGTTGAGTTTTAACCCATTTTCTGTTCACATTATGCTCATTGTCAGAATGATGATTTACTACAAGTTTTACGCCTAATGTTGCATGTTTTGTGCATGGTACTGCTACAGAATGTGTTCTGGTTTGAGCAGTATCTAGCTCTACTTGAAATAATTAGAGCAGTTCAGTGAGGAAATGAAAATACTCCCTTTAAACTGTAAATTCACATGCTATAATTTGGCCAGGCCAGTGATTTCCTTTTGCTGTTTAATAAACATTGATATTACTTTTTTTCAAAAGGAAACAGCTCCTTGCATGTCAAGCCAAGGTCTAATCTTTATTTGTTTAAAGAATAAACTTCTGCAGTCGTATTCTCCGCTGTGTCCAGCTTAGGCTGAGCGCAGCTGCAGAGTTGGGAAGGGAGCTCATGATTCTTGCCTTGACCCTGGCCCATGGTATGGGGTAGAGCAGCCTGGGGGGAAGTCTCTGAAGCGTGTTGGCTTTCTGTGATTCCCTAGGGACCATATGCCAGAATGCATCATGCTCCAGCCACCTCTCCTCACCTTGACTCCCAGCCCCTATCCCACCATGACACAGAACATGGCAGGCAGCTCTGCCATTTCTGGGCCTCCTGGGCACTTCCTCATGCTGGGAGCATCCACTGCAAGGCACCTGAGGGAGCTTCAGGTCCTTGGGTGCCACTCAAGGACCCCAAAAGGAGGGGAGAGGGGTTGAGAATCTGGCCCAATATAGGTTTTCTTTTGTCCAATCAAAAATGCATCAACCAGTCAGAAAGCTGAATCACTGTTATGCTCTGATAAGATCTGAAAGAATATATTTTAGCCAGACACTAGCTTAATTGTTCATTTCACTTTCGAACACCCCTCCCCCACCGTATGTTTATAGATGAGCTGTTCTCTGATTGGCTACAGCACACAATAAGCCTCTTTTACTAATCAGTGAGCATGAAACTGTTCAATAGTGATATAGGGCCAGAGTCTGGTTCCTCTTCTCCCACTGAGTAGCAGCACCTGGCTTTAGAGGGGCCACTGTGGAGTAACACGAGGAAGGGTATTGGAATCGAGCCCACAGTGAGAACCTGTCACTCTACTGCACCAGGGAAATTATTAAATCAACATCAGTCACTAGGTATAAGCAAATCAAAGTCACTTCACTCGAAAGGGGTCACAGGACCAGCGTCTCCTGCTTTGAAAATAAATGCCTTAGCTTTGCCTCACTATTTACAGAGCAGCAGGAGACCGTTATCCTGTGCCAGTGCAATGCTCTATTGACATGATCTCCTAATTAAATCTACAAATGGAACTCATCTTTTTGTGTTTCCAGTATGTTTTTTCCCCTGCAAAGTACTTTCAATATTTGTTTGTTCGCTGGCCAGAAATCTATTCCACGGGAAGTTAGAAACAGTGTTCAGTTTAGTACTTTCATATTAGCACACGGAGCCAATACAGGATGGTAAAAAACATGCATTTAATAAAGTGGCATCGCCAAGACAGATGGGCTTTTTCATTGGAGACTAAGTCAAACCTCTTTCAGTGGATGGCACTGATAGATGCAGGCTGGCATTGTCTGTCACCCTTCCTTTGAAAATCTTTATTTGGACAAGTTTCTTGAAGTAAATATTTAAATCAATACTCACCAATCAGAAAAAAATCAATAGTAGAACATTCATTTCCATATAAATTATTATGTAGATACGGGATCAAACATCTGTGCTCGGTTTGTGAATAACCTCCAAGTTCCACGGGGCTCGCTCCATCTCTATCCTATAAAGACTGCCCCCACAATTAAATTTGGCCCATACTTCAGCTCCTTGCCCTAAATCTTAGGCACTTATATGTCCCCCCACTACTGTAGTATCTTGGCACCTCCTAATCTTTAATGTATTTATCCTCACAACAGCCGTGTGAGGTAGGACAGTACTGTTATCCCTGCTTTACAGATGAGGAACTGAGATTCAGAGATATTAAGTCACTTGCCCAAAGACACATAGGAAGTCTGGGCTAAAGCAAGAAGTGCCAGGTTAAGGCCCTAACCACTGGATCAGCCTTCCTCTCATATTCCGAGGTTCATGGATTTCAAGGCCAGAAGGACCACTGTGATCCTCTAGTCTGACTTGCTGTATAAAACACAGGAGTACAACCTTTATTATGGATTAAATGATGAAACTACTCCTCTCTTCCCACAATTAACTACTGCCTTCCCCATTCCCTGTGACCTCAAAAAGGTCACGTACTCACTCCCAAGTATCCACTATAGACACCTCTCTAGCACTGAGGACCTTCTAGAGGGGTGCAGCAGGTCTGCTGGGCTTTTCATTCACAATATGAATGGCTGCTGCAGTTCCATTCAAATGTTGAGTGCTTTAGATGTTGGTGCATAATGCACTTCCCTCTGAACTAGGAAACCCCAAAGTCAAAGGAGTTTAGATGGGAGAGGTTTTCAAGACAGGGGGTTAGTGTGGGTGTATAATCCCACTGGTGGAAGGGACTTTGCTCCAAATAAAGTGGTTTCAAACTTTTCCAGAAAGTTTACCATATGTTAATAATATAAGGATCACCTTGAGAATCACCTCCACTCTCATTCACGACAGCACAGGCCATCCTCTCACTCCTATTCACAATTGCATCGTATTCCTATGGCAATTAGAGCAATTGCTTTAATGAAAAAATTAAATTAGGAATGTATTTAATGTTTGTTTAGCTGCCTTTTGATATGAACTAACTGATGTAAATAAGGAGGAGTTTTCCAGGAACCGCCAGTAAGTGCTTTTTGGACCACATTTGCCTTACACAATCAAACAGCTGGGAAGGACCATACAGAGCACTGGATACATTATCTAAGGTAGTCTACAAAGTGCAAGTAGAGAAGTAAAAGTTTCTCTTTTCTACTGGTCTTAGGGCTCTTGGTCTGTAGGGTACAATGAAGCGTCAGTTGCTGACACCATTGTATATGTTGGCTGAACATGGTAAGGAACAATCAGTGATACAATGTTTAAATTCTAACCTGTACCATTTGCCAGTGGAAATATACTTTGGAGGGAGAGGGAAAGATTAATTAATCCCTGTTCATGTATTTTTCCAGTTCTGTAATATAAGGTGTCATGTTGGCAGCTCTATGTGGAACAAGAATGTACCTTATGGTTACAAAAAGGTTATTCCTTTAAAAAAAAACTTTCAAAACGTCCTTTACTCCAAGACGTTAAGAATGTAATTTTCAGTATAGATACATAATTCCTTAAATATTATCCATCCATACATTTTGAAGTGATTATGATGACCAGTGGGCTACTGGCTCTTGGTAAAGCTATTAGGTGTACATCCAACCCAGGGAATGCCTGTAAAACCCTATGCACCCCTTTTGCCCTCTGCCAGTTGGTGGCCCTGTGCCCCAGATATACATACAAATAGCTTACATGTACACAGCATTTTTCATCTACAAGGATTCCCAAAGCCCTTTATAGCTTGTACACGGCATACAAGGATCATTTGTCCACCATAGAAATTCAGCTGTTCTTTGGTGGGGCTAAGCAGTCCTTCTGTACCAGCAACGCTACACAATAGGTTATTTTTCACTTGCTATAAACTTTCTAAACCGAGACTGCAGGGGAAATTTTATATAGGCAAGAATGTACTTAACCAAGCTGGAATTTGCCAGGATACTGGCAAACACCCCCACTGTTCCCAGCATTTTAAAGCACTTACTGATCCTCAGAGGAAAGGCGCTACATGAGTGTAAAGTGTTATCGCTTTTCTCATTCTGACAAATGCCAGGGAATCATTTGATCACCTGGAATGTGAGTGGCGAGGGCCTCAGATCTCTTTCGAAATGTGGCACCTGCAGCAGTGCAGTTCCCTTTTCCACATTATGCTGGGGGCATTGGTTCAAAACAGGATCGCTCATCAACATGGCTTAATTTTCACCTAGCAACTAGAATTCCTTTGGAGGTCTCCCATCCAAGTACAGACCAGGTCCAACCCTGCTTAGGCCAAATTGGGCCATTTAGCCACTGGCTGAGATACTGGATTGGTGCTGAGCTGTGCTGCTCCATTAGGAATTCAGGGAGGAATAGTGCCTCAAAGTGGCATAACCTCCCTGTGAGCAACCAGGCGTGCCAGGCAACTTCATAGACTGCACTGTCCTTTGGAGTCATGCAGCTCAATTCCCCTGATGCAGCTTGTCTGAGCTATGGGCCAGGGGAGAGGGGAAGGACAGAGTCATAGCCTCATCGCCTCCATGCCTATCTCTGCCTCCTTTGAGGCACCATTCTGCCCTCAGTGCAGGAAGTACAATTGTGATGGCTCTGTCTGCAGGCCCCACAAGATACACAAGACCATTGTTTTAGTGCCTGTCATAATCTGACTCCTAAATTTGCAGGATGTGATGAGATCGCAGTCCATGGTGGCACATCACCCATCATATATCTTACCTATGACCAACCAGAACTGGAATCTCTAGAGTGCATGTCCAGTTGTCCCTTTGAAGGGACAGATGAGATGCAAATTTCAAAGTGTGACCAGCACACCATCCCCTAGGTCATAAATTAAATCAAAGTTACTTATCAGTAGACATTTGCATGTATGAAGTTATTGATCCATAGTTTCAAGTGCATTTAATATGACAAAGTTACTTGAAAACCCCACAAAAGCATTATCATGCTGTATATACTGAATGCCTCTGCACATCACAAAAAGAGATTTGATCCTCTTTTCAAACTACATGAAGATTTAGCCACAATCCTTTAGTTTTCCAAATGTCAAAGGTACTGTTATCCAGTTTCCCAGCACAGTGCGGATTAGCTGGAATACAGAATCCAAAGACTAAGACTAACATTCCCCTTACCATTGAGAGCTACTCATGTGCATTCCCAAAGAAAAACATGTGGGAAATCTCAGAATATTTCCTGCTAGAGAAAAAGAGTACTTGCAATATCTGTGAACTATTACATCTGCTCATTGGATTCTGCACATAAGTCTTATTGCGATCAGTACTCAGTGCATGACAGCCAAACAAGTGACTTTGAAAGCCCTAAAGGTGACTTCAACTTACACTTCTTACTCCTTCTTTCTATTCCTTGCTGGGTAAGTTACACTCAGATTCTCCTACACATCAGGAGAGCAGGTGTCAGTAGACTTAGAGGAGCCTGGGTGAATGTAAAGGCACTGAAGTTAACTGAAAGGGGTCAAACTTACACCACCTTACCCATCACTTTGAATTTGACCTTAAGATGAGAGCTCAATCCTGCATCTCTTACTCACCCTTCTCTTACCCACACAAGGAGTCCCATTCATTTCAGTGTGACTGCTGGGCTGAATGAAGCCCGCAGGATCAGGCCCCAAAACATCAAACTGCCCACCTGTTCTCTGCATTATCAACACCACAAATAAATATTTTTAGGAGGCTTTGTGAATTAAACCATTCAACTCCTTGCCCTTCCAACATCTAGCAATATAACTGACTTCAGAAGGTATTGCCACTGTTTTTTCCTCTATACTGCCCCTCTGTAAAACAGCCACTTGTTCTCTGCATTGTTTCCTCTATACTGTCCCTCTGTAGCTCACTGAAACTGAAAATTTATGTCTAGTCTGCAATTTCAAATCCCACATTCCACCCCGGGAACAGTGGCTAAATAATAATAATAATGGAGATATCCCATCTCCTAGAACTGGAAGGGACCTTGAAAGGTCATCAAGTCCAGCCCCCTGCCTTCACTAGCAGGACCAAGTACTGATTTTGCCCCAGATATCCAAGTGGCCCCCTCAAGGATTGAACTCACAACCCTGGGGTTAGCAGGCCAATGCTCAAACCACTGAGCTATCCCTCCCCCCCTAAAGAGCTGAAAGGCGATGGTTTGCCTTTGCCATCCCCAGCTGAAGCTTGTCCACTGAAATTTCAAAAGTGGAAAATGACAATGGTACAGGGCACATTTTGTCCATTAACTCACTTGCTGAGAGGACTGAAACATTGCACTGAATGCTCATTTTTCCCTATTGTGAAATACTATTTCACAGGTACGCTGCTGAAGTAGGTCAGAGAATATATTTGCATAAACCGTTTGTTAGAAACAGAATGTTCTTTGTAAGGACTATGAAGAAACCACATAATATACTTTTCTGTTCTTATGTGAATCATAGTCCCTTGTAAACAGTGACTAGATACACATGCTGGGTATGTTTTGTCTGCAATCAAGATTCCACAAACAATAAATTTGGTGTTCAAAAATGAATGTACCCGGAATTGGTTATTGTAATGTTAATGATTTCCCATTACTATCTGAGAGCCTGGAAGTTTAGCTACTAGTACCAAGCAGTTTTGATTTAATTGAGAAAACACAATCTAAATTCGATTCGGAGATGGTCACCCTAATACGACTTTTTTCCCCTAATCAATCAGGATCAATTCTTGATTCAAGGTAGTGGGAAAATTCACCACCTTCCTTTTTTCTTTTTCAAATTAGCACTTCTGTTGTACAGAAGAAGAAATTCGTCCTCTATATTCAGTTGTGGATTTTAATAAATCATTTCACTTAATTTCTGTTTGTATCGCTTGACTGAACACTTCTGTCTAGAGAGGTGGCTGCAGAGATTGCTTCTGTATGATTCCACCTCTCCTTCTTCACGTTTCATTGCACTTTTCCAGTAGCTGAACTTGTGCACACTCAAGGAGGACTTCTACCACCTACATGATCACACAAACTGGGATAAGTAAGCCAGATAAGTAAAGGCAAACAAAGCCCAAGTGTGGCACACTGAACAACCAAAGAGATTACCGCTCATGCGATTAACATCTTTTCATGCCCCTACTCCCACTGCAAGATGGTCTTGTTTTCTTTTAATTGGACAAAACACGCTCAAGTATTTCCACATTGTGTTTCACCGTGATGAGTTTTTCAGGCAGTTCCTCCATTATTTGGCAGCATCTACTGCTATTTATCAGGGATAAACATTGGAGGAGCGCTCATAAGAAACACATAGGCAAATTCACTTTTGGACAAATTTCCCAAGGCAATGCTTTGCAAATAATATGTTGCTGTAAATGTACTGATTGGGGTTTTTGTAAAAAATATTGGATAATTAAATATTTTATATTAAAGCAGTTGCAGAAGTGACTTTATTTTGAATGAACTAGGAAACTTGTGTGGATAACATATGCCTCCGGTGTTGACTATTAATTGCTTGGACTAATAGAATACAGCCAATTACCCGCAATCATTATCATCAAGAAAAATAGTATGTTCGATTTATATAGCACCTTTAATCCAGAGACTCTTTCCAGACTACTGTACCTCTTTCAGGAGTCGGATATGTCTTGCGTACCCCGAGTTTTACCTTACTTAAAAACTACTTGATTACAAATCAGACATAAAAATACAAGTGTCACAGCACACTATTACTGAAAAATTGCTGACTTTATCGTTTTAACCATATAATTATAAAATAAATCAATTGGAATAGAAATATTGTACTTGCATTTCAGTGTACAGTATATAAAGCAGTATAAACAAATCATTGTCTGTATGAAATTTTATTTTGTATTGACGTCGCTAGGTTTTTTTTTAATGTACCCTGTTGTAAAACTAGGCAAATATCTAGATGAGTTGATGTACCCCCGGGCCCTGGAAGACCTCTGCAAACCCACAGGGGTACACGTACCTCTGGTTGAGAATCATTGCTTTTAAATCTAAGCATCTCAAGATGTTCTACCAACATTAATTTATTAGAGCCCAATCCTATAGGGTACAGAGTGCCTCTTAAGAGGTACTGAACACTATCAACTGCCAGTGAAATCAATGAGTGTCAAGGATATTCATAATCTCTCAGGAGGGGCTGGATCAGGCTTGTAATCCTCACAATACTCCTGTTTGGTGGGCTAATTTTTCTAGCTGGTTACACACAGGAATTCTGGTGGAAAATAATTGAACAAGAATGTCATTAAAAGGCCATCAATTTTTTTAAAGTTAAAAAAATAGCAAGGAAAGTCAGAGGGAAGTGGTGTGAGGTGTCTACATTTAAAAATATTCGAGAACACTTTGCACTTATATAGGCCTTGATTCAGCAAAGCACTTAAGCACATAAGCATATAAGAATGGCCATATTGTGTCAGACCAAAGGTCCATCTAGCCCAGTATCCTGTCTTCTGACAGTGGCCAATGCCCGGCGCCCCAGATGGAATGAACAGAAGAGGTAATCATCAAGTGATCCATCCACATGCTTAACTTTAAGCATATAAGTAGTCTAAATGAAGTCAATGGCACTACACGTGCTTAAATTTAAGAATGTGATCAGGTTTGCTAGATCAGAGTCATAGTGACATTCTTCAAAGACTGTGAAGTACTTTGCAATTATTTGCTAGGTGAATATAGTCCATATGCACTTTACAGATGTACAAAGAGCTCTAGGGGAAAATTTTCAAACATGGGTACTCAAAATTAGGCACCTAAATCAGTAAATAAGTGGCCTGATTTTCAGAGGTGCTGAGCACTACTTCCTCTTTCACTTCAGAAGTGGCTGCAGATGCTCAGCCCCTCTGAAAATAAAAGATGAGCTTTTCAAAGCAGACAGAGAGGACTGAAATTGATGGGAATAGTGTGGCTAAATCCCTGGTCTGATTTGCAAACCTAAATCAAACCACTCATTGAGGTGACTTATTATGGATTTAGGTGCCTAACTTCAGGCACCCAGGTTTGAAAATGTTGGCCCATGTAGCTTGCCCAAGTGTCTACACAGCAGCTGGGAGGTGTACACATGCTAGCTTGGCTCAAGCTAGAAACAACAGTGTCACTCTGGCAGCACCGACGGTGGCTCAGATTAGCGGAGTTAGTACATATCCTGGGGTTGGGCAGGATTGTACTTGGGCATCTAGTCAGCCACCACCCATGTTGCCATGGTCACACTGCTATTTTTAGGGTATGTCTACACTGCAATGTAAGCACAGGATAAGTGGAACTTGAATCAGCTGACCAATGTACCCTGGGCATGAGCATCTACATTGTATTTATACCCTATATGAAGACTTTTCTAACCCATGCTCGAACCTAGGGCTCTGGCATCCACACTGCAAGACCTGAGTCAAAGTAACTATATCCCAGAGTCCCCAGTACCCCCCTGAAATGTGGCCTCTCTAGCCCTAGGACCGTGTTACACTGTAGGAAAATTTTACTGCCTGCCCTGTATGTCACAGGAAGTTTGAACAGACCGCCAAACTCATTGCAAACACAGGAGACTCTCTGATAGAGTGTTTGTGTAACCCACACACCTTCTGTCCCATCTAGTGGCACTGAGACCACTTAGAGAATGAATCTGCTCTACAGCCTTAGCTAACAGCCAGTTGGCTTTCAGCTCATGCAGTAGGGGCTCATGCACTAAGCTCCAGCAGTCCCAGGTTTGATCCCGTCTGCTGATGACGGGGGTCTGTCAGTGTTACACTTGCAGATCAGTGATCAGAAGAGAATGCTGATTTGACCTGAGCTATTGCTATTCGCCAAGGTGGTGGGCAGCTTCTGTTTTCAATAGAGTGGATTACAGATTGTTAGGATAGAGAGGACTAAGGAAGTGGCCCCATGGGATACTTCTGAATGGCTCCTGGGACCAGAGTCAAGCAGGGCTGCATCTATACTGCAAAGCAATAGGGCTCAGATCCTGGGGCCCTAGGTTAGTGCAATTGCAGTATAGATGCAAGGGGGGTTAGGCTCAAGCCTGGGCTTACATTGAGTGTAGACATACCCAAAATATGTTAGCTCAAGCAGAGCCAGTCCTGCCAGCTGCTGTATAACACACCCTTAGTGACCAGTAGGGCATAGAACCCTGTGTGAATTCCAATTGTGAATCAGGATCTGCAGCTAGAACTGGATGAATAGTGCCGGTATTCAGAGTTTTACATGAATTTATTGTAGCTGAGCTCACAAAACTGTAGTGTTCGCTTTCCAGGACTGTTCATGTGATCTAGGTTTACTGGCACAAATGTTTGCAGGAAGTGAAGATCAAAGTCTGAGGAAATACATTTTAAATTTCAACATTCATGACTCATCCAATGAGGATACAAAGTCAATATCATAACTCTTCTGGCCAATCACATCTAAACAGCACAGCTTGAACCCAGAATATTGATGATCAATTCATACAGTAAAATCAATCAAAAAGATAGTTCTGAAATCAGTTTGAATAACGATAACTGGAGCAAACCAGGATCTACTTGCAGGATCTACTTCCACAAGGAGAAAAGAGGCTAAATTAATCAAATAGAAGCCGATACAAAGCCTGATCCAAACCCTTTTGAAGTCAATGGGAATCTTTCCCATTGAGATTCCCAAATGGGAGTCACGTTATATGCTAAACTCTAGTAAATAGTTTATCAAGCATTAACTAACAAACAAATAAAACTCCTAGATGGATATGTCAGACAGACAGCAAAAAATAGGTTTATAGCACCTGATAAATGATTAATTCTCTACACCAGACCAATGCATAAAGAAACACAAAGTTATTTGGCGAAAACAGTACTTAATTTTAACTTAAATTCAGACTGGGTTTGTGAAACTCTGAAGAGAGAGAAAAATCAGATTAGGAGAAGAATGTTTTATTCTTTCACTTGTGTCATTTGGCCCTGTGACCAAGTGTAAGGAACATAAAGAGAAGACTTCTAAGTGTTTCAACAGCAGTTTAGTTTTAGGCATACTTATTTTTCTTATCAAAATATCCCTTTAGTCAATACTACAGTACATAACAAATCATTCATTACTAGCCAATAATGTCTGAGTTGATAACCAATGGCACACGCAGAGAACTGAAATAACGATTGACTCCAGATTTTGATCCAAGATCTTGAAAACAGCTGTGTGTTTTAGGCAGATCATTTACTTTTGGTTAAGAACAACATTTAGCCAAGTG
This sequence comes from Malaclemys terrapin pileata, assembly GCF_027887155.1. Classification (NCBI taxonomy): domain Eukaryota; kingdom Metazoa; phylum Chordata; order Testudines; family Emydidae; genus Malaclemys; species Malaclemys terrapin. Next base: position 40,309,873 of record NC_071507.1, on the reverse strand, counting down.
GGTCATTCTTAAGTGCAGACATGTGCCAGGTGGGTCTGTTTTGTTTAGACATATGCCAGGCCTTGGAAGTCATTTGGGTAGTTTCAAACAGGGGGCTATCTGATGACTTTCTGGTAGTGTGGATATTATAATATTACACTGCATGCTGTTCAAAGATTATGTTTGAGAATGGGCATTCAGTACATGTGTGTGTCAAGTTTTGGAATACAATCTCAGCAAAACAGTAACTTACAAACAGTGTTTAGGTGAAAAGTTCTTAACTGTGATATTCAAATTGCCTCTGAAGAGTTCAAAACAGATGCATTTCTTTCTGCCATATACCTTATACTTCTGACTAGCCTCTGGGCCTCTTAGACTGAAATTTTCAATTGGGTCTAATGCAGTTAGGAACCCTGCTCCTACCGATATTTGGTGGGAGTTAGTCACCAAACTTCCCTAGGCCCCTTCAAAAATCCCAGGCTTAAGCTATACAATTGAGCCTGGCTCTAAACTGGCTAGCTACATTATACACAGGCTCCAGGTCTGTGCACACTGAATAGGTAAATGCATCCCTAACTGCTTGTTTTGTGCACAAATGTGAGATTGGTGCAATGATTTAGGCAGCCAGTTTGGAAACTTTGCCCTGAACATTTAATTAGGAACAAATTCATGTTTCTTTAAAAAAAAACCACAACAACCTGACAACAGATCTTGCCTCTTCTATACTTTGAATGCATCTCCTTCATGTGAATTTTCTTCTGATCTTTATATTTTATTTATCTACAGAATTACATCCATAGTATTCTTCAAACATATTCTTTCCCTCATAAACATGTTATTTATACATGCATAAAACAAGAAAATAAGGAACTAAAAAACCCCCTCCACAAATATACTGTTCCTGCATCAAACCAAAGGGATGGCATATTTTGTATCATACACAAGAAATGGGCCAAACCAGAATCCTTAGACAAACCCCCAAACTTTGTGGGTTCAGATAAATGGGACCTGAAGCCAAGTTAACCTCTGGCTTTGCCTTTGCAAAACTAAAACCTGGCAGGGGAGATTTTGCAAAATTAAAACCTTCTCAAAGCCCTGGTTTTGCTCAACTCTCCCAATCACTTTCTGTTTCTACTTTAGCTTACATCCAAAATCAGGTGCTGGAAGTGTAGCAAGTGGCTATGTATCATGTGGAAGCACTACACTGTCAGCTGAGTGACGACTTCAGACTCAACATTCCATCAGTTCTCACTCGCACCAAAGATCCCCAAAGCCAGTGGTAAGTTAGATAACACTGGAAGGAAAAAGGTAAAAAGTACCCCCTTGGATTCCTTCTACATTTTTGAGTGGTGACACATCATACAGCATTATATTCTTTAGATTGCATTCTTCCCTAGTGGATGCAGCGTCCTAGGCTAAGTCATTATTTCTAGCCTTTTATATTCAGGGGTGGAATGAAACTGTTACATATTAGGCCAAAATTTAAGATGAGAGAGTTTTTCCCACCTGTCACTGGAAAATGTAGAAAAGGCTAAATTTTGTCAGTTTGGCTTTAGGTGTAAAATTCTCTTCAAATGTCTACCTGTGAGGAAAGTATACAAGTTTAGGCAGGACTTGTGACAAGCTTAAAAAAATTCAGGCACATGTTTTCTTTTCATTTTTCTTCAGTGGATTCTTTTCTCACCAAGAAGTGTTCTCATTGTGTCCCTTTGGAGACATTCAGCAACACCTGAGGTATGACAGAAAATAAGTTTAAGGAAGTTGGCGCTAGTGAAGTAGGGTAGTAGGGCAAGTTAGAAGCAATTGGGAAGCAACTGAGACTAATGAAAAAGGTGAACACTTCCTTATCTGAGACTGATTCTAGGTTGGCAGGACTGCCAGTACCCCACAGCTCAAACTTTGGAAGAACCTCGTCATCTGTTTAGCCCAGTTTGATCTTTGCAGTGAATTGGGTTTAACCAGAGAAAGATTGTGTCCAGAGTGAAAGGGTGCTTTTTTAAAAGCAGCAGTCATAGTGTCCTTCAGTTCAACATAAAAACAGGGCACTGGCTTCAGGCAACACTACATTATAAAGGGAGGCAGTGTTGCCTAGTGGCTAGCGCTCTACCCCCTCCCTTTATATTTTTGAGGCTTTATTAAAAATCTAGACATTTCAGAGCATTCCTTGAATCTCAGTAATAAGCACTTGTATAGTGCTTTACATGCTCACAGCCCTTTTCAAATACTAACTAATCCTCTAAACATCCTGTGCGAGGTAGAACAAAGAGCACTAAGACAGTAGAACCAGTAGCTCCCTGCACTTCCCTTGCCCTTGATAACCTTACCTTGGATTTAGTTCTTAACATAAGCTCAGATACCAGGCTATACCTGAAGAGCTCTTGGCATAGCTCAGGAGGAGATGAAGCAAAAGTGGCTTTTGGGGCATCTTTGTCGTCCCCTGATCCTGAGTATGGTAAGCACTGGACAATGTCAAGGTATAACTTAGAGAAGGCATAGGGTGCTGTAAGCTGTATGGGCTGCCAATGACAATCAAGGGCCATTCCACTTGTAGGAGACAGCTGTATTGTAAGCATGTCCTAGTCCCACCCACTTTCCCATGGGCATGCCCTCTGGGCCAGCAGCTGGAAGGGGAGGGTGGTTGCTACTGCATCTTTGTGCCCTCTGAGGATCCCCATTCTAAAGCGACTGGATCTGTTGGGTTTAAGGTTGCTTTGTGCCAGAGAGGAGTGCGTAAAGCAGACCTAGCGCCATGGAGAACTGGGCCATAAAATAAAATATAATCTCAAAAAGGCTTTGTTAAAATCATTAACAGAAAAAATGCAGCTAAGAGAATTCTACTACAAAGAATCTAAGATGTTGGGAATCTTTCATAAGGAAGTGTTAGATATTTTTATTTGAAAAAAATATCTAGCAATCCCAGAGGCCTCTGTGCTGTTTAATATCAACCAGAAGAGTAAGACAACTGCACATATTAAAGAATTCCCTGACATTCTGATTTTACCCTCTCTGTGGTTAAATTTATTTCTTTTCCTGCCATTCATCTATCCAGGCATTCCGTTAAAAATCAATGGGAATTTTATTAAAAAAAAACAAACAAACCCTGATGATACAACATGGCCCTATTAAGCGAACAGGGTGTCTTCTTGGGAGACTTTTGTTCTATTTAGAAACCAAATCATTGTGGAGAATGTATGGGGAACTTCACTAATGGGTTGCAGAGGGGAAGGAAGGAGGACATGCTGAGTTTTACTTTGACAGATTTTCACAATAGAAATGAAAATATTCCTGACACAGAGATTGCAGAACTGCCCCACTCAGATGCAGCGTGCTGCCAGACTTCCAAAAATGTAACATGCAATCAATTTAGCTTACAAATAAAGTCTCTCTCTTTCCACTCCCTCTTTCCTTTGGTGTGTCAGAGAAGATAAATGAAATAAGCAGTAAGAAGGGCAAACAACAGTAGCACCTAAAGCAGAAACTGCTTGTGTGGGGTGAGTCATAGTGCCAGCCAAGGGCAGAACCCATGGTTACAGGACAAAACACAGAAGTGAATGAAAGATCCTTTTGAAGGAGCAAATGAAAGACTCCAGTGACCTCTTGGTAGAAGGGAAAACTTCAAAGGGGATATAACAGTTAAAAGACACAGCCATCCTGCAGCAAGGGCTGCTGTTGTACTTGGTGCTAACACAATGAAACCAAGCAAGCTACACAGTGGCTGTGGATGGGAGAGTTTTTCCCACCAGTGACTGGAAAATGTGGAATAAGCTAATTTTGTCAGTTTGGCTTTAGCTGTAGAATTCCTCTTAAAATCTCCATGCGAAGAAAGTATGGAAATTTAGGCAGGACTCATGACAAGCTTAGGAAAATTCAGGCACATGATTTATTTTAATGTTTTCTTCAGTGAATTCTTTTCAAGAACATTCAACAGCTCAGGAAATATTCCCATCGTGCCCCTTTGGAAACATTAAGAATCACCTGTAAGGAAGTTGGAGCCAGTGAAGTAGGGCATTTAAATACAACCTTGCCGAATGCCATAAGTTCTGGATGTTTTATATGGAAAATACACTAGAAAGAAAAAAAATGTGCTGATTGCCAGAGGATGATGTCTTCTGATGTTTTTCCTCAGCTGGGGCTCAATTTTGCTATTTGCTGAACACTTGATCTAGCAAAAATATTTAAGCACACGCTTAATTTTAAGCATAAGTAGTCCAATTGGCTTCAGTGAGATGATCCCTGTGCTTAATGTTAGGCAAGTGGATAAATGCTTTGCTGGATTGGGGCCAGAATGCTCAGCACCTTGCCTGATCGAACCCCTGAATTCCAAGGATTTGAGAGCAAGTGAATCACAGCACTTCAATGAACAAAGGCTTTGCCGTTTAATCTGTCTTTAGTTGGAAAAAGATAAGGCTCCAAATGGAATCTACTTCAAGACTAGATTACACATTAAGATAAGCATAACATGATAAAGACCGACCAAGACAGCTTCTGTAAGGGTAAATTGTGCCTCTGTAACCTGCAAGAATTCTTTGAAGGAGTGAATAAAGTAATGGATAGAGTGAACTTTGTGGACACAATTTACTGGGATTTTCAAAAGGCTTTTGACATGGCCCCTTATAAGAGATCTTGAAGGAAAATAAATAAATTCTGATGTAAATCAAAAACCATAGGAAACAAGTAGTCCATAATAAACAGTTGATTTTTAGTATAGGTAATAGGGTTACCTATGGGAAGTGGATAATTGGAAACAAATAGGATAATGATGAAATTGGCCAAATCTGAAATGTAGTAAAAGTTAAGGACGATTGCTACAAACTCCAAAAAGATGTAGGTCCAACTAAATCTCTGTTCATCCATCTTAACAGCAAATCTAGTGTAAAATTGCACATTAGAAAACATAATAAACTTCTTGGTGTACTAGTGGACTCTGATTTAGCATGGTTCCCTCAGGAACTAGATAAGGATCATTGTGGATACGATAGCGCAATGAAAATGCCTGTCTAAAACAAATAAGCAAAGATGACTTGAATGCATTAAATATTTTACATAATTAATACTTCCCAAATATTAACTATTTCATAGAAAACGATGATACATCTTGACCAAAAGTACTTTGTTCAGAGCTGGTTGTCTCAACATAGGATGGACATGGGAGAAATTGAAAACAAAAATGGTTCAAGATATATAGGGGATGGCTCAGCTAATGAGAAAAAAAAAATGAACCTCCTCATTAAACATTGGATTTGACACAGAAATAAGATGCTAATGACTACTTGTCTGCCTTGCTGATTATGTATTTGTACTTGTAAGTGGACAGGAATAAATGGTACATACTTCAGCCTGTTCACTCACAGTCACTGATTATATGTTATGCAAATAGCTGTAGTAGCATGAAGATTGATTATACTTGTTCGTAGGCAGCAGATGTAATTTTACAAATGCCAACTAGTGATTCTCATGAGGGTTGTGCTACAATACTAGAAATAGTGCTGGCTTATTTCAATTAGCTGCATATGCATGTGTAATTTTTCGTACTTGCTTAAAATTTCTCGCCTTAACTGGCTATTCATCTGTTTTCCATTTTCAACATACACATCTTGTAACATATACCCATATTCTACTCAGATATGTTTTTCACTCAAACTACAGGACTGATAAATGCACAAAGTCATTTACTCCAGCTAAAGTGTTACTCGTATGTTGATTTGTCTGTGTTGTAAAGAAACAACTCTGTACTTTTGGTGGGCATCATGCTCTCAAGAGGCAACCTTAGGACAGTTTCCTTTCTTTTTGCACAGATGCAGTTTGCCTGGTTCAAGATTAGCCACAGCAATCACTTGATATATTAAAAGATGTAGACAGACTGGGCTGAATCCTGCTTGCCTTACACATGCAAGTAGTTGCCTTGACTTCCAAATTTAGCCCATTATTTCTTTACTGTATACTGAGCAGTATCAAGCTAATGTGGTAACAGCACGAGAATTTAGAGAGTGGGGTTGAGACAAGCCAGTGTGCCAAGTCCACTTCCCTTCATCCTGGGGGGAGGGATAGCTCAGTGGTTTGAGCATTGCCCTCCTAAACCCAGGGTTGTGAGTTCAATCCTTGAGGGGGCCACTTAGGGATCTGGGGCAAAATCAGTACTTGGTCCTGCTAGTGAAGGCAGGGGGCTGGACTTGATGAACTTTCAAGGTCCCTTCCAGTTCTAGGAGATAGGATGTCCATTAGTTATGGGGTTACTTAATAGGGGAACCAAGCCTGTGGGGAGATGGAGGAAATTAATGTATGCTGGTGATCTGGCCCTTTAGAGTGACGGAAAAGAGAAACTGGTAAATATGGCAGAGTGGGCAACTGTGGTTGAAGGTAAACAAACAAAACGGAAGTTATGCAAGTAGGAAGAGTGGCAGAAGAGATACTGATGGACGTTTCAGGAGAGAAGCTGAATCAGAAGACTGAATCTGCGTGCTTTGGAACGGCACTTAGTACCAATGGTGAGAGTTGAAAAGAACAACACAGTGTGCACAGGCAGTAGTGAAAAAGGTTTCAGGCATACAGTGGGACCAACAGTTAAGTAACCAACTGAAAGGAAAAGCATATGCTGCATGTGTCTGTCCCTGTATGGTTTGGAAATGGAGGGTCTTACAGAGATGGAAGAAAAGAAGATATAGGTAGTAGAAAATAATATACTGAGGAGAATGGCAGGCAAGCAGAGCGTGCATGGAAGAAATTAGGGGCTAGATGAACTTTGGGATCTCAGAGATAGATAGGCTGGAGAGCTCACGTTTGATGTGGGCTGGATATGTGAAAAGAATGGGAGAAGAACCACCAGCAAAGTAAGCATGGGAGGAAGAGGACAGCAAGAAAGGACATGGAAGACCAAGGATACAATGGAAAGACTTTGTCAAGAGAAGTTTGACAAGAAAAGGACTGGAATTCTAAGACCTGCAAACCCGTGCAATGGACCCAAAAGAGTTGCAAAGAATTGAGGGCACCTCTGACCCTATGTAAAGAGGAAAAGGAGTTGGAGAAGTGATTTCTTTACATCTTCTACATCAGAGACTAACATACAGGAAAGTTGCTCTAAAGTCCTTAGTTTCACATGGGGCCAGATTCTGCCATCCAACCGAGTAGTATCTAGCAGGGCAAGTAATCCCCCGGCTTTCACTTGGACTGCTTGTGGAGTAAGGCAATAACTCAGCATGATAAACGGTGTTGCCAACTCTTGCGATTTTATCACAAATCTCATGATATTTGTTTTCTTTCTTAGAGCCCCAGCTGCTGGAATAAGGGGATTTCATGAGAATCGCAGCTTTCATTTAAAAATGAAGTAAGTTTCTAGCTCTCATGATTGTTGAGAAAAGCTTGGAAATCTGAAGTAAGTCAACCCCAAAGTTTCCCCAAATTTATTATTTTTTAAAATTCATAATTTAAGACAGTCTTATGATTTTGGCCCATCTCATGATTTTTGAACGTTTGGAATAGGCTATACTGAATCACGGGGGTAGAATCTAGTATTGTACTACCATGAACAGGGGTGTCTCCAGGCCCCAGCACAGCAAGCGCGTGCCTGGGGAGGCAAGCTGCAGGGGGCAGCCTGCCGGTCCCTGTGAGGGCGGCAGTCAAGGAGCCTTCAGCGACATGCCTGCGGGAGGTCTGCCAGTCCCGCGGATTCAGCGGCAATTCGGCGGTGGGTATGCTAAAGGCACGGGACCGGCGGACCTTCCGCAGGCATGCTGCTGAATCAGCGTGACCAGCGGACCGCCCGCAGGCGTGCCACCGAAAGCCGCCTGACTGCTGTGCTTGGGGCGGCAAAACACATAGAGCCGCCCCGATCATGAAGTAGCTGATTTTTAGAACTCTGACTCCCTGAAAAGAATTGAAGGAGGAAAACCTAGTGGGGGGCTAAAACAATAACAGTAATATGATACGGGGCCAAATCTGGCTCCCCTTACAGAAGTAGGCAGTCTGCTGACTACACTAGCTGGCGATTCCCCAGTTTCCTGCTTAGGTCAGCTTTGTAACCCCTCTGTGCTACCAGAGCAGTCCAAAGGGGACTTACCAATGCCACACATCTGGCCCTATATATGCAAATATATAAGATTACATATGTCAAACTTTATCTATCTTTGTAAGTTCTACTTGGTTCCTCTGAAATGCAGAAGCTAGAACCCAATTCCCCATCACCCTTTGTGAACTAAATATGTTCATTAAAGATCCAACTTGTTTTGGTGCCCAGGCATGCCTTTCTTGCAGACCTCAAACTCCCAGTGAAATCAATAGAAGTTTTAGGTGCACAAAAGTGAAGAATCAAGTCTACCTCTGCAAAGGACACACTGAAAGTGTAGCTATTTTGTAATGATCTAAGAAATCTAGCAGCTGGACTACAAATAATAATGGCTCAACAGAAGCACTATATCTTTTCTCAAATACTCTTAACCAAAATATCAGAAAGCAAACAAGTTTATTATGATCAACTTTAATTATGGAGCTGCTACTGGTGCCTCAGTGCTAACAAGTGTTTTTGGGTGAGACAATCTAAAGAGCAGTTGGAGGCAAGCCACAGCATCTCTAAATCAGCGAGCAATCCAGCAGTTGTTCCATAGACTCTCTCCATCATTTCCCTCTGATTTGTTGTTTTGCCCTTGGCTCTGCACCAAAATAAGACAGGTGGCTTGACACATGGTTGTCAGTGGCTCCAGAAGCCTTCCATCTCCCAACATCCTCTCCCTCCCACATGCGAACTAGGTATATTGTTGAATCTTTTAATTTTTTTAAAGCAATCTTGTCCATAGCTGTAAAAGACTAAATTAAAACTCTCTTTGACCTGCTTTTCCTGGCCAGTGCCATGCTAGCAAGTAATCCATCACCAGAGGAATGTCAGCCTTATGATCCATTGCTCAAAAGGGGCGCCAACCAAGAAGCAGGAGCATGGGAGATCCAGCCATTTAAAATTTATTATTGTAAAACTTCTAAAAATAAAAAATAACCTTATGGTTTATGGAGTGGGAAGAAGAGGGTTAGAAAGTTTATGAAGTCTCAAAGGTCAACCAAAGGCTTTAAATAATTGGATTCTGCCAAGTCCAGCTTTATTTCACATGGGAGTTATCTAGTTCTTGAATCAGGATAAGAGCAGAACTTTTTTCTCCACTCCCAGAGAAGCAAAGCAAAGAATCCACTCAAGCCCTAGATTCTTAGCCAGCCAACTGTGGACATTTTCCCCTCCTTGCTGACTCACCCTTCACTCCAACCCTTTATCTCCCAGTCCTCATCCCTTTGCTGCCGCCTCACTCCCCTTGTTCTCCATTCTTTCTTTCCTTTCTTCTCCTCTTTCCTCCCTCAACCTTCAAAATTTCCCTTCCTTCACCTACTTCTGTGTTCCTATTAACTTATCTCCTTTGTCTTCACCTCTCTCTCTCTCTCTCTCTCTCTCTCTCACACACACACACAAAACCAGAACTACCCCGAAAACAAATGCCCAAACAACATGACATTTGCCATCCATCACGCCGAAGATTTTGCTAACACATTGAGACCCTTTTCTCACATCCTTAATCTGTTTTTATCCATTTAGATTCTAAGCTCTTTCAGGAGAGGGGCTGTCGTATTTTATTTGTACGGCCAATAGTGGGTAACACCAGCACAACAGAGCCCCAATCTTGACTGAGGCTTCTGAGTGCTATTAAAATGCAAATGATAAGTATTGATTATAATAATAACCCCACTAAAGGCATTAGAAGTCACAATGTTGCAGCCTCCTATGGCAAGCTATTTGACTATGCCTATATTTATGTCTTGCACTCTTGTAAAATACTTGTAAAATACTTTAATTTTGTCGTGACAGGTTTCAGAGTGGTAGCCGTGTTAGTTTATATCAGAAAAAACAAAAAGGAGTCCTTGTGGCACCTTAGAGACTAACACATTTATTTGGGCATAAGCTTTCATGGGCTATAACCCACTTCATCAGATGAATGGAGTGACAAATACAGTAGGCAGGTATAAATATACAGCACATGAAAAGATAGGAGTTGCCTTACCAAGTGGGGGGGTCAGTTCTAACAAGGCCAATTCAATCAGGGTGGATGTGGCCCATTCCCAGCAGTTGGCAAGAAGGTGTGAGTATCAACAGAGGGGAAATTACTTTTTGTAGTGACCCAGCCACTCCCAGTCTTTATTCAGGCCTAATTTGATGGTGTCAAGTTTGCAAATTAATTCCAGTTCTGCAGTTTCTCATTGAAGTCTGTTTTTGAAGGGTTTTTTTGTTGAAGAATGGCCACTTTTAAGTCTGTTATTGAGTGTATTGAGGTGCTCTCCTACTGGTTTTTGAATGTTACAATTCTTGATGTCTGGTTTGTGTCCATTTATTCTTTTGTGTAGAGACTGTCCAGTTTGGCCAATGTACATGGCAGAGGGGCATTGCTGGCACATGATGGCATATATCACATTGGTAGATGTGCAGGTGAACATGCCCCTGATGGTGTGGCTGATGTGCTTGAGTCCCATTCGTTAGTCTCTAAGGTGCCACAAGGACTTGTTTTTAATTTTGTCAGTTTGCCACATTCAGTACCAGTATCTTAGTCTCTCCAAATAGGATTATGGCACGTTTTTATATCCTATAGGCCAGGGTGCAACAATTTTGGCCATGGGCCCTGAGGGTCTCGGTTTGACCAACCAAAGCCAAAAAGTTCACAGTCAGAGAGAAAACAGCATCTTTCACCTTTTGCACCTAGATTTTGCTGCTGATAGAGGACTCTATCGGGGGGCCTGAGTACAAAGAATGACCTTATGTAAGATGAGAGACACAAAACCTAGGCATAACAGGATAAGCAAAGGGCAAAATTTCAGCCTCAGTTCTTCTTGGCTTATATTATTTTAACCTAGTTTTGTGTGTGATATATAATGTTTTGGAGTACTTCAGTAGAAAGAAAAACGTCAGAGGCCTTACATGGCTGGGGGAATTTTTTAAAATGTTAAACAGCTCAGACCTGCTGTGTATTACCCTATTTTCTTTTAAATATATAAAGTTTCACAGCTCCTGCAGTGCCAAGGATGGGTTTTTTTCATTAACTTTGTATTAGATTTTGTGAAGGAACAACAATACATTATCTCACTTATATTAATATAACACGCCATGGTATGCAAGACATTTGTGAATTAATGCAACTTATTCTAACATCTGAGGGACTGCAGCATGGCCTGAGGGACTGCAGCAGGATGGAGAAAAAGGGACATTTGCACCCAGGCGAGCCCATTATTGCTCACAATAGGGTGTTGCCTGAGTCTGAGAGAAAACTGAATTCACAGTATTGTTATAGAGTCTCACTCGTATCCTGTATTAATAACCACTGTCCCTCCTCTCATTGGTGTGCTGCTTTCCCATCACATCTGGTCTTTGTTAGGCGCTGATCCTACTATTAGCTCTGCAAGGGCAGATCTCTGCACTCATGTGGATCCCCACTGAATTAATATGGGGTCTACCCATACGAAGCTCCTTGCAGGAGCCTTAGACTATACACTGTTTTGGGTAAAGATTGTCTTGTGAAATATGTTTTGTGGCACCTAGAACAAGGAGGTCCTGTTTCTGAATGGGGTCTTTGGGTTCCACTGTAATAATAATATATAATGACCAGGATACCTGGTCTTTCTATAGTGATACGTATAGGGTGGAAAACAAATTTATGCTAATAATAGAATTATTTAAAAAGCTTAGTTCCATAGTTGCACTCTTGCTTTTTGCAATGATAAACCCCACCATGGTATCAAGCCAAGGGGCTGAAGAAACATAGGAAGCAGAAGGGGAAGTAAGTAAGAGGGTAGCACAGATAAGGTAACACTGATATGTACACTAGGAAGTGTGCAACAGGATGATGTATGAATCAACTGAAAAGTTTCTGCTTCTCCATTTCTAGATAATGCTATGACACACTATGAACTTAGCAGGCATTTTATTTTGCACTGCTTTGAAGTGCTTGTCCATAGAATAATAGTAGTTCTTAACAAAAGGACTTGTGCTGAGTTTCTTCCACTTCCAAATCCCCTTTCATCCCATTTTCTAACTCGATTACATGTATTCTCTCATTCACAATCTCCCTCTTTCCTCTCTTCTGGCTTCATCCCCTTAACATACACGCAAACTCTAGTATTCCCCATTCTTTAAAAAAATGAATCTTCAGCTCTATCTTCCCTCCCTCGCTTCTAAGCTCATAGAACAGGCTATTTACAACCATTTCAGTAACTTCCTGCCCCCTGGAGCTCCTTCATGCGATGGTTTTCCTTCTGCTAAAACTGCTTTCGCCCAGTGGCATTGGAACATTTTGTATAGCGGAGTGCTGAAAGCCATTGAACAAGACTGTATATGATGGAAACCACTTCAAGCCAAGGGATGCTGTCGCATCTCAGCACCCCTACTTCCAGCACCCCTGCTCTCATCTGTTTCCAACAACCTCTTCCTGCCTAGGTCTCAGGGCCTCTACTCCACCCTCATGTCCTCTCCCGTTTTGGAGCCTTTGGTATAATTGATTATCCCCTGCTCCTTGACACAATGTTCTGACTTGGCTTTTGTGTTGCTACACTCTCTTGGTTCTCCTCCTCCTAACGCTTCAACTGTCCATTCAGCATTTCCAATAGCCTGCTTCATAATCCGTCTAATACCCTTGTACTTAGACATCTGGATACTGGCAGTGATTGTCACTTTCCCAACATCTCCCTCCTCCTCACCTCTCCCTGTTGGTGGGAGTCCCAGAGGGCTCTGTCCTTTATCCACTCTTCTTCTATACCTTTCCCCTCAGTCATCCCAGCTGTTCCAAAGATTCAACTGCCATATCTATGCTGGTGACCACCCCACTACACATCTTTCCAACAGCCAGCCATTTGGGTGAAATGTTGGGCTCTGGATTTGAGGCCAAAAGTCCAATGGGAGTATTCAATGTACAATGGTTGGTTCCTAAGGGACCATTTCCAAATTCTATTTGCCCCTCCAAATGTATTTCTTAGAACTTTCTGGTGAACAACTTGGTCTAAACTGTGAACTGAAGTTTTTTTGGTAAACGATCCCGGAATAAGAAAAATGGATATCTGGGTATAGACTGTCGAATTCATCTGAACTGCAAAACCAAAACAGCCACTTCTTTGGCAGCTTATATAATAAGGGCAACAATTTATTTTTATTGTTCATATAATAGAAAGGAAGCATGTCCAAATATTAGTCTAATGTCACAACAGAAAAGTGGTCTTAGAAGTGTCAGTAACACTAGTGAAACAACATTCACCTTAGCAAAACAATTATTCTGTGTACGCTATATACTTGTGATTTATATTACAGTTTCAGAAGGGAATAAATGCAACTCTGGGTTGCATTTGGCCCCAAAAGAGCAAAAGTAAGATTAATGTCTCAAAATGCATCTACCATTTATAGCATTTACCGAACAAAGCAGTCTCTTTTGATGCTAGAAATCCAACCTATTTCAAAATATTTTAACCCACTGATTTTACTTTTGAATTTTTGTATAAATATATTATATTTATTTATAGTTCCCCAAACTGTGCCATGTGCCTTAAATACATATATTAACGTAAGTCCCTGCTCTGAAGAGCTTATGGTCTAAGGACCTGAGCGTGCAAACATATACAAGCTCAGTAATCTTGCTCAAGTGAGTAGAGTTACGCACATGCATAAGTTTTGCAAGACTGCGTCCTGTATAAAGAGCAGGGGAATGCATGTGAAAGGCCTGAAAATCAGGACATCCAAAATATGACTATTTTTAAGGCTGATTTTTGACTTCTCAAATTCAGAAGTCAATAGATTTATTTGAAAATCCTTAAATTCAAGCTTTAATCAGGGACCATGTGCTCAAAATTTGGGGCAGATACATGAGTAAGAATCTCACCAGCTCATATACATCATGTGAAAGAGTCAAAATGGTGGAAAGGGGTGGTGAATGCCATGTATCTGTATCTGGCACAGGCACCGTGGAGGATAAATGGGAAGCTGCCTACCAAGGATCCCACTGAAAGCCCTGTCAGAGGATGTGCCCAGGGTTTGGAAACAGCACATCAGGGCTGCAGCACCTAGTGCTGCAAAGATTCCAAGCAATGCTGTGGCCCATCGGGCAGGCTGGGGAAGCTGCCTGAACTCTGGACAGGCCCTCAGGGATGTTGAAGTCCTGCCCCCAGAAACAGCCCAGGATTGGGAGGGTACAAAGGTAATTTAAAGCCACCGCTAACTCCATCTCCCCCTGGACTGCAAGTTCTGAGCTGTGCCTCAGAGGCACAGCACAGAATCTCCCACCACTATTTTTCATACCAAAATAAGATTTGAGGGCATCACCCTGTGACCTTACCCTATACAACTCAGTGAGAGTTTGGACGCTGACATCAGTGGGAGGCGTCCCAGACCCTATGTGCACAATAGAATCAACCTTTAACTACGAGTCATTACCACGCCGCCATAACTTCATACAAACAAACATCACAACAAACTGACATGTCTGTAATTATAATCACTCACCACAGAACATTTGACTCTTTAAAGGGAAGTATAGCGGGTTTTAAAATCTGCTTGGTAGGAACCGCTCAGCACTAAGGGCCTGATTCTGCATCGGCTCCTTGAGCAAAACTGTTGAAATCGACGTGAGTTTTATGCACAAAGTGGCTCAGCAGCATCAGGCCTTCATCCCCTGAGGGAACCATGCAACCAGCTATAATATACCCTGTCTGCTGGAGCTCTTCCAATGTTCGTTTTAGGGCTATCAAGTGATTAAAAAAATTAATCGCAATTAATCGTGCAATTAATTGCACTGTTAAACAATAATAGAATACCGTTTATTTAAATATTTTTGGATGTTTTCTACATTTTCAAATAGATTGATTTCAATTACAGCACAGAATATGAAGTATACAGTGCTCACTTTACTTTTGATTGCAAATATTTATATTTTTCAATTCACCTAATACAAGTACCGTAGTGCAATCTCTTTATCGTGAAAGTTGAACTTACAAATATAGAATTATGTACAAAAAACCCCCTGCATTCAAAAATAAAATAATGTAAAACTTTAGAGCCTACAAGTCCAATCAGTCCTACTTCAGCCAATCACTCAGACAAACAAATTTGTTCACCTTTGCAGAAGATAATGCTACCTACTTCTTGTTTACAATAGAGGGTCCTGTGGCACCTTTAATACTAACAGAAGTATTGGGAGCGTAAGCTTTCGTGGGTAAGAACCTCACTTCTTCAGATGCAAGACATCTTTCGTGGGTAAGAACCTCACTTCTTCAGATGCAAGACATCTTGCATCTGAAGAAGTGAGGTTCTTACCCACGAAAGCTTATGCTCCCAATACTTCTGTTAGTCTTAAAGGTGCCACAGGACCCTCTATTGCTTTTTACAGATTCAGACTAACACGGCTACCCCTCTGATACTTGTTTACAACGTCACCTGAAAGTGAGAACAGGCGTTTGCATGGCACTGTTGTAGCTGGCGTCGCAAGATATTTACATGCCACATGCGCTAAAGATTCATATGTCCCTTGATGCTTCAACCACCATTCCAGAGGACGTGTCCATGCTAATGACGGGTTCTGCTCGATAACGATCCAAAGCAGTGCGGACCAACGCATGTTCATTTTCATCATCTGAGTCAAATACCACCAGCAGAAGGTTGATTTTCTTTTTTGGTGGTTTGGGTCTTTTTTGGTTTCCACATCAGAGTGTTGATTTGTTAAGACTTCTGAAAGCATGCTCCACACCTCATCCCTCTCAGATTTTGGAAGGCATTCAGATTCTTAAATCTTGGGTCGAGTGCGGTAGCTATCTTTAGAAATTTCACATTGGTATCTTCTTTGCATTTTTTCAAATTTTCAGTGAAAGTGTTCTTAAAATGAAGAACATGTGCTGGGTCATCATCCGAGACTGCTATAACATGAAATATATGGCAGAATGCAGGTAAAATACAGAGCAGGAGACATACAATTCTCCCCCAAGGAGTTCAGTCACAAATTTAATTATCACATTTTTTTTTAATGCGCATCATCAGCATGGAAGCATGTCCTCTGGAACAATGGCTGAAGCATGAAGAGGCATAGGAATCTTTAGTGCATCTGGCATGTAAATATCTTGCAATGCCAGCTACAACAGTGCCATGTGAATGCCTGTTCTCACTTTCAGGTGATATTGTAATTAAGAAGTGGACAGTATTATCTCCCGTAAATGTAAACAAACTTGTTTCTCTTTGCGATTGGCTGAACGAGAAGTAGGACTGAGTGGACTTATAGGCTATAAAGTTTTATATTGTTTTGCTTTTAAGAGCAGTTATGCAACAGAAAAAAACCCTATTTGAAGTTGCACTTTCATGATAAAGAGATTGTATGATGGTACTTGTATGAGGTGAATTGAAAAATACTACTTTGATTTATCATTTTTAAGTGCAAATATTTTTAAGCAAAAATAATATAAAGTGAGCACTGTACACTTTGAATTCTGTGTTGTAATTGAAATTAATATATTTGAAAATGTAGAAAAACATGAAAAATATTTAATGCATTTCAGTTGGTAGTCTATTGTTTAACAATGCGATTAATGGCGATACATTTTTTAATCGCAATCAATTTTTTTGAGTTAATCTGCGATTAATCAGCAGCCCTAGTTCATTTTTCTTAGCACAATATCAAAACAAACAAATGTCCCTAATTATGATGAATATCCACCAAAGTCTCAAATCATGTGTAAGCTTCCAATTTCTTTTTACATACGGCAATTTTATTTGTGAGGTTTTGTGTGTGGCTCACAAAATGCCATAAAACTCATCCTCAAATATTTACAATGTGTTTATACTTGTGTTCATCTCTGAACAAATTGTTTGACCTTATTTGCAAATGTGTTACAAGAACTCACAATGACAGATGATCTTTCACGGGCAATCACAACATAGAAGTGAAATTGAAGCAAGGCTGCTGCACTTTGTTGTATATCAAAGTGCACCGATCCACTTGAGACACAAGTCTGAACTGTAGCCACCATGAAAGGGCTAGGGTGGAGATGGAGGACAGTCTTCTTTTAACCTTTAATGTACGAACATGCACTTCACGGGTCAGTTTGCGCAGTACACGATGACATTCTGACATGCAAAGCCTGAGGGGTTGATGTTACCCAGTCATTCAAATCACATAATTAATGTGCATCTGGGTTGCAATAATAAACAATTCTGATGTATATGCACTACAGGCAAACTTCCCTGGTTAAGTAAACAATCCTTTTCCTAAAAATGGCTCCTATCCAAAACAAAGTTTTCAACTATCGACCAATCTGACTCTTAGTTTATAAATTCATGTTCAGGGCTATCAACTATTTCAGCATCCTAAAGCTGACAACAAGGTTGAAATCATTAAAGAATTATTTGGCTCTGTATCTATAAATTTTATGTGTGCGTGCGTACAGTATCTGTAGGTATAATAGCCATGTTTAAAAACTTAAAAATCAGAACAGCAATCAGGGATATAGAGCTTTGTTCTTTTACCACACATCTGTTTTACTTTGATGTAAACAGTGTATCAAACACAGGAAAAAATCCTACTTTTTCATGTTATTCATTGATTATTCCATAAACATATGCCTCATGTCAACCACAATAATGATTAGAAATAGCTGCAATTTCACTGCTGACTACATATTGCTTTATACTGGGTAGACTTAAAAAATTAAACGTGAACATCTTCTTTTAGAAAGATGTTTTTGATTCTAAGTAGAAAAACTATTTCCCTCCAATTCATTTCCCCTTGAAAATCACTAGGACTGGTTCAAAATTAAAAAGTGAGAAAATATTTTGACATTTCCACAACTTTTCCCCTCCATTTTCCAACCAGCCCTAAGCTAGTCAAGACATGTTTAATTTCAAATTTTCACATGACAAAATACTTGTTAATTCCTCCCCCTTTTTCGACTAGCCCTAAAAAATAATCACAAACCACTTCACCAATAACTTATCTTACTGGACAGAAGTGATAGAAGACGCAGCATGAGCATAAGTTGCAGTATGTAACAACAACTATTGTCAATGGGCAAGTTTTATATCAGAGAAAATATTAAAAACCTTTCAGAGGCAGAACATCCTTGTAAATGATGTACCTGCAGGGATGATGCACCTTGATGGGTACACTCAGTGGGAGTAAAATGGCTAAAAGACATGGCTGAAGATCATATTCATCACCCAAAGAATATATTTAAAGGGTATAAGTCAGTCCAGGCTAGTGAATCTACTCACCCATCCTGTACCATGAAGATTAATTCATGTTTTTATTATAATCAATGTTATTTTGCTTACACAAAACTATTACTTATTCTGGGCAAGTGGGAAGGTAGATTTTTGCAAGGCTAGCATAAGGACAAGTCCCAGCCTAGCCCCACTGAAACGACAAACATCACTGGGACTAGATTTTTGTCCATAATCTCCTCTCAGTCCATGGGGCAGGGAGGGCAGGCATACAGGAATGTAGAGTTGTTTCTAAGAAGCATAGAATTGCTGGTGGGTGTCCTGCCCTCTGAACACTTTTGCAGAGATGAATTTTAGGGGGCAGATCCTAAATTGTCATAGAATTATGTCAGTATCAGTGGAACTATGATAATTTACAGTAGCTGAGAATCTGCCCTACAAGTTTTGTTCAGTTTTTAAATCCATGTTGCTTATATAATATCATTAAAAGACTTAAGTTAGAAAGCTTTGCAAGATCTCATTTGTTAACCATTATGATGCTCAGTATGACCTTAATGCACCAGAACCATTCTACAGTCAGAGTTTCCCATATTATTTCTGCAAACACCTAGAGCTGTAGTCTCTGGTAATTTCCCCCCTGACATGCATATTCCGAAAAGCTGTCAAACAAGTATTCTGTATTATTTTTTCACATGTATTTTTCTGTCTAGCCAGATAGAGGGTCACTATTTAGAAATAGCCATGACAAGTGAAATGACTCTTTTGTCCTTCAGTTATGATGAGAATGAAACCAGAGTGTTTGGTTACACATTAACAGTTGTACTTTCAATTAAACTTCTCTGAATGCAGGTGCCACTACATGAGCTACTGATAACAAAGGCAAAGTTTAAAGGTTTTATTTGATCTCACGCCTGTTTGAGCCAGGAGTGTTTCTCAGCCATTAAACATAGCTAGGCAAAATATATATAGAGAGAGCAAGGCTTTTTTAAAAATTGGTTATAACAGCATTAGCAACTACCAGGTACAAGAGTTGGTATTATTATTCTACATTATGGGTCTGATTCAAAATCCACTAACGTCAATGGAAACTTTCCCAGTCAGTTCAGTGCATTTTTATAGTCTTTGGCATTTAAGTCCTGCCCCTACCTAGGGATAGCCCATTTTAGGGCACCCTCGGGGCTGATCTAGATTGCTTACACAAGCTTGTAATAGCCCCATAGGGTCTGTCTACACTGCAGTTGGGAGTGAGCCTCCCAGCTCAGGTAGACAGAGTTGAGCTAGCAGGGCTCCAGCCAGCATGTTAAAATAGCAATGTGGGTGCTCCAGCTCAGGCTGTGAGCCTAGGGGGTCGTCGGGCGGGTGAGAGATCCTGAACAGCCTAAGCCGTGATGTTCACACTGCTCTTTTTAGCACGCTGGTGCAAGCCCTGCTAGTGTGAGTCTGTCCAGCCAGGCTGGGCCACACGCTCCAGCTGCAGTGTAGACAGAACTTAGAAGCCATTGTGCCAAGAATTCACATAACTTTAAAACTCCTTTTCTGTTTTTTTAAACAAGCTTCCCAGGAAAATTGTAAAGAGAGGTGCAGTGTGACATTAATCTGCTTCTTTTTGAGGTCGTTAAGGAGAGTTGAAAACCAGATTTATAATGGCATCTTTAACTATAGACCTATTACCATCACTACATAATTATCACCAGCATCGCCTCCCACACACCATTCATCAATTTTCACTCTCTAAGTGCATTAAATGAGCTATTGCTAATGGATGAGTTGTCTCTGGAGTCATAGAGATTAATGAACCAAATTTGGGAGGCAGACTGGATTTTATTTTTTTAAAATAATGATCAAAAAGTGAACCTTTCCCCACAGATGTTTCTAATGCAACCCAGGCCAGGTGGAAAACGCTAAGTAGAACTAAATTTGCCTCATTGGGAATCTCCACTCCAATTTTATTTCCATCAAAATTATGCTTAAATTAGGAACAACAAAATTATATTTTTTCTTTGATGATGATGAAGCTGAAGTCTTTTAAAAGAGTTCACGTGGACACCAATGAATCTTATTTGGATAATGTTGATAATGGGCCAAACTAATTCTGCACCTCCTAAATAATACTTATTTCCACATAGGGGAGAACAGCATCCTTAAAAACATACTAGAGAAGATCAGCATGCAGAGCAATTTGTTCCCGTCTGTGAATTACAACCATAGAACACAAGATTTACCAAAGAAAATTGACTTCAAGTAGTTCATTAAAGGCCTGATCCAACACACTTTGAAGTCAATGGAAAAACTCTAATTGACATTAGTGGGTTTTGGAATGGGCTTGAAGCAATCATCAATTCAGTGCCGGGTGGTACTGAATAATACTTGCTACCATCTGTATAGTGATGGTTAGGTGGCTTGGTAAAACCAAAATTAAATCCAAAACTAAAGTGGATTGAGTGGCTCCATGTCCCATTTTTACTCCTATGGTTTGGGAGAAACCTAGTTCTGATATTGACCCATCTCTAATTTTTCATAACCCTAAAACTGAAGGTTTTTTTGTTGTGAAAAATAAGCAAGTAGGTGCTATTACGAGCCATATGTTAGCCACACTAGCTCTGCTAATAATATGTAAGCAAACCACAGACTATTGCAGACTCACAGCAGAAACTAGGCCAGTTCCCTGTTGCCTTGCACCTTATCTAGTCATTTATTATAGCAGTTCAGAGTGAGTGTGAAATGCTGCCATTTTGCTCTCGTGATGTGGAGTACCCAAGGTGCAGGGCCACAGTGAATCAGGTGCACTGTTTGGTGAAATATCTGCTCTTTCAAATCATCACATTGGGTAAGAGCTAAGCTTGCTTTAATGCAGCATTTGGCTTTATTTAACTGCACCATACAGAATGGAATAAAAAATAATGATTACATTTAGATCAGGGATCGGCAACTTTCAGCATGCAGCCCGCCAGGGTAAGCCCCGTGGCTGGCTGGGCTGGTTTGTTTACCTGCCACGTCCACAGGTTTGGCCGGTCGTGGCTCCCACTGGCCGCGGTTCGCTGCTCCAGGCCAATGGGGCTGTGGGAAGTGGCGCGGGCCAAGGGATGTGCTGGCCGCCCTTCCTACAGCCCCCATAGGCCTGGATAGGCAAACCGCGGCCAGTGGGAGCCACGATCAGCCGAACCTGAGGATGCAGCAGGTAAACAAACCGGCCCGGCCCGCCAGGGGGCTTACCCTGGCAGGCTGCGTGCTGAAGGTTGCCGATCCCTGATTTAGATTAAAACCCATTTTCTCTGTCTGAAAAGACAAGTTCTTCTTTTGTCCTTAATACTGACAACACCCAGGGTCACTGGGCAAAGCTCTGGTTCCTGGGCCAAGCTGAACTGTCTGAGCATAGGCACGGGGGATTCCCCCCAAAGAATCTTCCTTCCCACAGGATGCAAAGCAGCAGCAGCAGTACTAATCTGATGCCTTGCAGCCTCAGGGATGCAATATATTAATAGGCTTTAATGCCAGAAGGGACACTTGTGATCTTCTAGTCTGACCCATTGCATCACATGGTACTTCCTACATCAACCCTGTATCTTCTGGTCGAACTAGAGCATATATTGTAGAAAGTTGTCTGGAGTGAATTAGACTTCAGAGGATGGACTTCCCACCACATAGCTCCTGGTGGTGCAGTACCCCCCACTTCTGCATGAGGAACGGCTGGTGGAGCCATGCAGATGTGCATTCACCCTTCCCCCAAAATGCCTATCTGTTGTGAGGCTTAGGAAACTCCCATGGGGCTATGATCTAGTCACTTCTTGTGTGTGCAACCCCTACATGTTGATACCCTCTGTCCCACATAGTAGATCCCCATTAGTTCCCTGGTGTTCAGGGCCTTCCACAGCTGTAGGAAAGAATTAGCCCCGAGGAATATATATTCTGAGTGAGAGATTGCCATTTACAATTCACTGTGGTTCATGTTATTTTCTAAGCGCAATAGGCACTCGGAGGTTAAGCAATATATGTACCAAAAATAGCCACCTTGCTTTACAACTACCAGAGTTCCCTGGGATCATTTGGTAAGTGTAACCCCATGGCCTTCTCCTGGACACCTCTTTGTTGCCTCAAGGGAGCCCTGCAAGTGGTCCCTTGCCTCAGTTTCTCTCTTGATTCCTCAAACTCAGTCCAGCCTTTGGAGTACAAAAATAGCCCTTCTAGGGGGTTAATTAAATACCGTAAACCAGAATTCCCCAGAACAGTCCAGACAATATGTTCATCCCAACAGCCCAACACCAGGTACAGTTCTGACCTGAGGCTCTCACCACATCTCTCCCCAACTCTTGCCTGGAGACATCAGCAGGCTCACCCGTTCATCATTCCCCAGCCTTCAGCCCTCTCTGCAGTTCAGCCAGCAGGCATTTCCCTCTGCTGCTGCTCTCCGCCCTCTCTGGCCATGGTTCTTTGGACCCCTGCCTGCTTTCTGCTTTTATGAGCCTGATCTGGCTCCACTCCTCAACCAGCGAACTCCCACCACTCCCTCCTTCAGGGGCACCCCCTCCCTGAAGCTCTCAGCCCAGCTCTCCTCTTCCTCCAAGCTCTCTTTACCCTCAGGAGTCTTTTCCCTTTTCTAAACGCTGGGTTCTAAAATGCTCCCTCTAAGCTCACTGTCTCTCTCTCAGGATTCTGGGCTCTCTTCTGAACTCTTATTTATAACTCCTGGGGCAGCCCCACCCTCCTCATTACACCACACTAGGGTGCACCTGGACTGTAACAGGACAGCCAAGCCCCATTTCATTTAAGGGGCCAGCTACCCTGCAGCAGTAAGTTACGAACACAGAAACTGCCGTACTGTACCAGATCAGTTGTCCAACCAGTCCAGTATCCTGTATCTGACATTGACCAATACCAGCTGCTTCAGAGGAAGGCGTAAGAATCCCACAGTTGCCCCCCATGGAAAGTTTCTTCCTAACTCTCGCTAGTTTAAGGTTGGCTCATGTCTTAAAGCATGTTAATGTCACAAGAGATCCTGGCACTAACACTGCATGACTTGGTCACAAAAGTTGCAGGACTGTCAAGCTGTGATTATATGTATGTATGGAAGAATTATCACCGTCAGCAGGGCTCCCTTCCTGATAATATTAAAATGTATTTTCTTGAGCTCTTATGCAGCCCCGTACCACCAGCGTCCTCCTGAAATTCACGGTCAGTCCCTGAGAGATTGGCAAATGGAGCAGTCAGAATGGCAGATCAGATAGTCCCTTTGACTGCTCAAAACTCTGGACAAAAAAGGACCTGATAGAATTGCACTGATGCCAGTGGGAGTCTTTCCATTGGTATTAATGGAATTTGGATTGGGCCCCTGGATGTGGAATGAAAGTATTTCATATAAGGGGCTACGGTGAAATGTTGTCCTGATTTGGCATTTTCTGGTCCTGGTTAAAATTCATAACAAGCAGGGGGGAAACAATTTAGAGGGATTTTCTCTGCCTTTTGCTGCCCAGCCTCCAATATCTGTCAATGCTCAGCACAACAGAAGAAAAAGCACAATCCTCCTATGTTAAACAATTTTAAGGCCTGATCCTGCACACTCTATTCAGGTCAGTGGGGACTTGGGGTACTCAAGGAAAGCAGAACCAGACCCTTAGTGCTTTTCGTGACTTGATGTAATCGTAATTCTAATAATGTATTTCATAGCCAGGCCCAAGCAACAGGGCAACCCACATTCAAGAAAACATCCTAATAGATAAGTGAACAAACCACTGCTTACATGTCTTTGGTTGCCTATTGTGCATTGTTAGGAAATAAAAATGACTCTAGCAAGTCTCTAATAGTAATGGCACCAGCAATACTTATCAGGAGCAGACTGTTTTTTGTACAAATGGGTCTGATAAAGACCATGCAGCAGAGCAGGCCACAATTTAAACTTGTAGAATGAACAAAGATGTATAGCTTATCTCTTGGGGGCATTTTCCATGCCTTCAGAGTATCTGACAGTGGAGCCAGTGTGAATATGTACTTTGCATGATAACAGCTACATATGTAGCCTGTACTTTGCACATTGTCTGGGTCTGAGCATGCATAGCTTCCTGCTTAATGATGCAAGGCAGGTTACCTCTGGCACATGGGATCTGCCACCACTTCAGCTATCCTGGCTTCAGTATTCAAGGTGATTAAAGCCTTTATTTTAGGATGAGAATGAACTACATTGATCATTTCCCATTGCTGCCGCTAAAAGTGGTCTCGGAACAAATGCAAGTAGTTTTTTCAATCAGCTCTTAATACAATTTTTGGTCACAACATGACATTTTAGGGAGTGTCTCTCAATTTCGACTATTCTGAGTGCAGCAGATTTGCTGTGAGTTTATTCTTACTCAGTTGTCTGTCTCCCTCCAGGAAATACATGAGTTTTCTATGAGAAAACCCTAAATGCTGTCACTCCAGTACTCCTCCCATCAGAAACATACACACCTTTTTCGGGCTCTGCATGTTTGGTAGATCAAGAGCCAGCTATAACTGTACCCAGAATCTGTACACTTGGGATCAGATCACTGAGGCAGATGCTGATCTCATTTATAGTAGCTGAAGACAATGGAATTACTCTGTATTCACAGTGATGTATCTCATCACAGTCTCTCTCTCTCTCTCTGTGTCTACATTTCTTACCTATTTAGGTTTTCGTGTTGCACTTATCACCAAGGTATCTGGTCCATTGAGGGTTTGCTCTGGCTCCTACTGAAGTCACTGAAAAAAACGTCCATTGATTCCAGTTGGGACAAGAGTACAGCAATTGCAGGATTGGGCTCTTTGAGTGTTACCTGAACTGCAGATTGCTTCCATTTGTAGCCGTTTCATGAAAGGAAAAGCAAGGACATTTTGCCAGAAGAGGAGAAGACATCAGGGGAAAGGCCAGAAAGCGGTTTATACAACAAGTCTGAGTTGACATTAAAATAATGGGATTCTCGCCTGTACGAATAAAATTTCACAACAATGGAGGAAATGCCATGATATTAAGA
This sequence comes from Malaclemys terrapin pileata, assembly GCF_027887155.1. Taxonomy (NCBI): domain Eukaryota; kingdom Metazoa; phylum Chordata; order Testudines; family Emydidae; genus Malaclemys; species Malaclemys terrapin. The sequence continues at coordinate 40,284,718 of NC_071507.1, read as the reverse complement.
ACCTTCATTTTTTTTGGGACTGTCCCAAAGTGAAAGACTCCATATTTCAGAAAACTGATGCATGATTTTATGGAACACGTATAATCCCCATATTCCCATTACTATGGCATTAAGGAAGTGTCCTTATTTACTGAAATATAAGCATTGTAGCTGTGTGTTATTCTCACTGGAGACTAATGACTTGTTTTGGTTACAAAATACAAATATTCACTGTGGAAATAAAGCTCACAGAAATAAAAGAATTAAGAGAAACAGGAAGATTTGCTGTCTAACAACCAAATGGTTTGAGGAAAGCTGGACTGGATGGTGATGCAAATCATTCACATCTGAATGATAAAACATATGCAATAGTAACAGTGGATCTGATCCTGGATTTCCTTGAGCATATAAACCTCCCATTTACTATGATAGGAATTCTGGATCGTCAAAGAATTACCTCAGTTACACCCGTGCCACCTTACTGTTTTCAAATTATAGCCTCAGTCACACCTGTATGATTCCATTGTCTGGGGGGACAATCTGGCCCTGCAATTGGAATATAGTGCCATCAACAATCTGCTGATACAGAAGCCAAGAGAGACTTCAGCTTCCCCTCCTATACTTGTATTCACCCTGCTCGTCTGACGAGGGTAAGGAATGGAATAAACTAATATTTGTCACTAATGCTAGTATTATTTCGGTATATCCAGAGCCCTGTAGGTGTGCATGGGGTTCCACAGACAAATGTAGGAGGAGTTGATGACCTGTCCCTGCAAAGTGATAAGCACTTCATGTGAGCAGTTTAGCTCCCTCAATTTTCATCAACTTCAACCCAGAACCTCTCAGAAGAACTCATCTAGAGTCCGCATGCACACAGGGAGGAGACAGCATCCATGTTTACAAAGATACTTTTGAGATGCACTTTAAAGGAAGAAAGAAGTGGGATTTCTAAGCATGGACATTACTAGGGAAGGACTCTGGGTTGATAGTGGGCTGGATTCTGGCCCCTTCGAGCTGTTCTGACAGAGCAAAGAAGCCAGGAAGCTGCCATGACCAGATTCCCCCAGGATTGGTGGCACAGATTTGATGTAGGGGCCATGTTATGGGTGTGGCTGGAGTGTCACTGTACTCAGGCTGCCCCAGGACTGATGGAACAGGAAGTTACCAGCCAGGGCAAATTAGGCCGCTCTAACAGATGTCAGGGGTCAGACCAGCCTTGGACTAGCCCCAGTATGGCAGGTGCACGTATAAGGTAGCATCAAGTCACTTTTGGCCTCCCATCAAGCCCTGCACTGAACATAGTTCAACTAGACCTAAGGTCCTCACATAGCTAGGTTTTCATCTCTAGCAGGAAAAAAAAATCACAGGTTTGTAGTAGCTGCTTGCACAATCACTATAGCAGCACAAAACTGAATATCCCTGAATTTTTGGACATTGTGAGAAAATAATTAGCTGGAAACACTGCATTACCCTTCCAGGTATGGGTGACCCCCCCTTCTGAAATACATGTAATCACTACTAGTACTGCAGGGCCTATTTTCAAACCTTGCACCTCAGTTCAAGAGATCTTATTAGAGAGCTGGATCCAAAGCTTTCTGAAGTCAAAATGAAAGATTTGTATTGGGTCCAATAGGCTGTGGATTGGGCCTACAGTCCTCATATTTTAAAATGAGGGCCCCATCATTCCGAATGATCATAAGCATTACCACTGTCCATTTCCTTATGTTTTATTTCAGCAAACGCTGGAATATTCTAACATTTAGCATCGCAATCATATATTTAAGCTGCAGTTAATAAACGTGGAGATGAAGGAAAGGTATCACTGCTCTTCTGCCTCTCAAGCATGGCCACTCCTAATCAAGAGAAATGGGAGAAGTTTGGTGTACGGAGAATGGATACTGTTTATCCCATTCTCTTTTTCAGATGGACATCTATCATTCCAAACAGCTGTCTGCAATATGTATAGTCATGTATCTTGGGAGAGTCATTTTGATATTCTTGGAGGTTAACATTTAAAAAAATATGTTATTGAAAAAAGTCCATACTTTGAAAATTATACTCATACTGCAGATAGTTATAAAAAGGGATGTGTATGACCCAGTTTGAAATCCACATAACTTTCCATGTGGTTCACATATGTGTAAAATGGGCATGTTTTTATGAATCATTTGTATACTCCCTGGCCAGGATCCTGTGTTTAAACAATTGAGGAAACAACACAATACAGCTGTATAAGGAATTTTTTTGTTCATAAATAGGATCTATAGATTTTTAAAGCTGCATTTCAAGCAATAAAGAAATTGTCCATATTGCTGGAATGTACTTCATGCTTTGATTAAATCGTTCGTTCTTTGGTCTGGAAATAAGGACCTAAGCACACGAGATTGATGCCAACTTAACATTGTTATAGTTATTAATAGTCAAGGCTGAAGGTGCTATTCATTATCAAAACAGGACTATCTATTTGGCAAGAAAGAGTAGATCTGGTGTTTCCAAAAATTAATAACATCTTATTAAATGAAATAGTTCAGACTTGGATAGTTGAACATTAAAACACTGAACAAATTAAATGTAAAAGTTATTGCATTTATTGGCAGTTCCCTCAACATATTTCTAAAACTTTTCCCCCCTAAAGACCCTGCAATGAATAGTAGATTAGAAGAAAGTGACCCCATTTGTTCTACTAAGTGACTTGAAATATCTCCTTTTGGAACGGATGTAGGCAGTATCAACAAAAACTAAAGACCCGAAAAGTAAATACTTGCCAAAAATATAATGTTGAATTTGGACAGTTTGAATACTTTTGGAGTCAAATGCATTGATTCAGTGGTAGGATGGTGCACACAGATAAATTGCGTAGTGTTCCCCTTGTCTGAGATGAGAAGATGAAGCGTGTCCAAAGTCTATCTTGTTATATAAAGAGAACAGACCTTATTCTGATCTCATTTCACCACAGTAAGTTAGGAATAACTGCACTGAAGTCAGTGATATTACACTGGAGTGAAACTAGTGTGAGATCAGAATCAGGTCCAAAATGTTTATGGATGGGATTTTCAAATGAGCCTAACGAAGAGAGAAACGCAATGGGATTTGACTGACTATGGGAGTTGGGTGTCTAATTCCCTTAGGTTCCTTTGAAATACCAACCTATATTTTTAAAAGGACATATTTATGTTTGTCTGTGTACGTACTGATCCCAGGCTAAATTGTGGCATTTAGCTGTTACCACTGTGTTGGTGGCGAAGTAAAACTGTATCACCTCAGAAGTAGCACAAGGCAGCATTCTGCTTCTGACAGGCACAGTGCTTCCCAGGGCTCTCCAGTAAGGGAGAAGGAGCAAAATCCAACACTCATTTAAGGGTTAGAGCGTATCACCGCCCGCCATAGCTGGCCTGCTTTGTTGGCTGGTGCATAGGTTTTTTGATGAGATGGTTCCCAATGGGTGCAACTCAATAGCAACTTACTGGCCTTGCCCTCTAGTAGCATTTTAAAATGCCTTTCCAGGAAAGCTCACTCACATACTAGTGTATTTTTGTTCAGATTAGGTTTTGAAAAAGAGGATCTCTACAGGTAACTAATAGATTTCAAAAAGTAAGTAATTTCCCTACCCAGAATGCAATCAAATAAAAGTCAGTGTGTTCATGTTGGCCCTAGATACTAAGAATGGGGGTGAGAGGGAATTAATGTGAGAGATGAGGTACATTTCTGGAAGTTTCATACAATCTATGGAAGAAAGTGAAGAAAAAATAAAATATTAAGTTTTAACAAATAAATAAAATGTAACTGACTCAAGGGATCATTTTAATTTACACAAGAGCTTTTAACTTGAGAACTCAGGGTAGGTACATTCTTAACTTTATTCAACATGCCATTACGCAGTTCACTTCAAAAGTCCCTGACATTGCTATCTCAGCTCAAGACGTTAATGTACTAAAACGTAATGACACATTTGTGGTTTCAGTATGCAACATTGTATCAGTAGCAACCACAAAATACAAAACTTCACACACAAAACTAGAGTGATTTTCTTGAAGATGATGGGTTAATTTTCAACCCCTTGTAGACACTGTTCTTAAAGCACATTGGGCCAGATCCTGAGCTGGTGTAAACTGGCAATTTACACCAGCTGAGAATTTGTCCTATTGAAGTCAATTTATAAAATCTCTTATGCTCAGCTTTACTTTCTCCATATCCAAAAACTTCTTTAAGTTCCATTTAAGGTTGCAAAGTACAATTTAAGGAAGGAGGAGTCCGGTGGCACCTTAAAGACTAACAGATTTATTTGGGTATAAGCTTTCATAGGTAAAAACCCCACTTATTCAGATGCATGGAGTGAAAATTACAGATGCCGGCATAAATATACTGACACATGAAGAGAAGGGACATATCTCACAAGTGGAGAACCAGTGTTGACAGGGCCAATTCAATCAGGGTGGACGTAGTTCACTCCCAATACTTGATGAGGAGGTGTCAATTCCAGGAGAGGAAAAGTTGCTTCTGTAATGAGCCAGCCACTCTCAGTCCCTGTTCAAGCCCAAATTAATGGTGTTAAATTTGCAAATGAATTTTAGTTCTGCAGTTTCTCTTTGAAGTCTGTTTCTGAAGTTTTTTTGTTCAAGTATGGCTACTTTTAAATCTGTTATAGAATGTCCAGGGAGATTGATCTGTTCTCCTACTGGCTTTTGTATGTTACCATTCCTGATGTCTGATTTGTGTCCATTTATTCTTTTATGTAGAGACTGTCTGGTTTGGCCAATGGACATGGCAGTGGGGCATTGCTGGCATATGATGGCATATATCACATTAGTAGATGTGCAGGTGAATGAGTCCTTGATGGTGTGGCTGATGTGGTTGGGTCCTCTGATGGTGTCGCTAGAGTAGATATGGGGACAGAGTAAGCAAAGAGGTTTGTTATAGGGATTGGTTCCTGGATTAGTGTTTCTGTGGAGTGGTGTATAGTTGCTGGTGAGTATTTGCTTCAGGTTGGGGGGCTCTCTGTAAGCGAGGACTGGCCAGCCTCCCAAGGTCTGTGAGAGTGAGGGATCATTTTCCAGGAGAGGATGTAGATCGTTGATGATGTGCTGGAGAGGTTTTAGCTGGGGGCTGTATGTGATGGCCAGTGGTGTTCTGTTATTTTCCTTGTTGGGCCTGTCCTGTAGTAGGTGACTTCTGGGTACCTGTCTCGCTCTGTCAATCTGTTTCTTCACTTCCCCAGGTGGGTACTGTAGTTTTAAGAATGCATGATAAAGATCTTGTAGGTGTTTGTCTCTGTCTGTGGGATTGGAACAAATTCAGTTGTATCTTAGGGCTTGGCTGTAGACAATGGATCATGTGATGTGTCCTGGATGGAAGCTGGAGGCATGTAAGTATGTGTAGCGGTCAGTAGGTTTCCGGTATAGGGTGGTGTTTATGTGACCATCACGTATTTGCACGTGGAAGTGGATCTCGTGTGTGGATTGGTCCAGGCTGAGGTTGATGGTAGGGTGGAAATTGTTGAAATCCAGGTGGAATTCTTCAAGGACCTCCTTCTGGTGGGTCCATATGATAAAGATATCATCAATGTAGCGCAAGTAGAGGAGGGGCGAAGGAAGATATATCATTAAACATACATACTAAAACTGAATACTGACTACTCCTGAGAATATGGGAGCCAAAACATTATGAAACACTAGGAAAAACACAATTTTTCATTAATTAGTTTATAAACATCTGGGGTGGGGAGTGGAGAGAGAAGGGATGAGGGAGCAGGCAGGCAGGAAGGACTGGCCTATTGTGGAGACTGAATCCAGATCCACACTTGTAGCAAATGTGGCAATGTGTCTAAATTGAGATCTTCACAAATCCAAAAAGATGTGTGGAAAAGTATGAATATCAGGAGACGCTGTTTGTGACCTTTAAGATTTCTTATGCCCTGGACTATGAGAAATATTTAACAAAGCTATCAAAATCCTAATGTTTAAACAGATCACCAAAGCATTTGTGATCCCACTAGAATGAATTTTTACTAAAACTGATCCTGTGACATTGAAAAACGCTTTACGTCCCTGTGTGATTGTATAGCTGGTATTAGAACATATGCAAATAAGAGCCTAATTAAGAGGTTCATAACAAAGCATGAAAATTTACCTGTGCAATCACCTGTTGGTTTGCAATATCCCATTCCAAAAACACTAATTTTTTTTTAATTAGCAGCATGGAAATAAAAATACACCTCCACTAGCCGCAAGTGTTTATTCAGCACTAAAATTTGCTGCACTTTAGAGTTAGTCTTTATTAGAGAGAGGCCCAAACCACAAGACTGCTCAATTAGAAAACCTTGCTAAAAGGAGCAGCATCATGCCCATAATTCACAATTTTACAGTTTTCCCCTAAAACAAGAAGGGATAAATATGGGAAACATTTGGGGCTGGATTGTCATATGAGAGACAGTGGGGCCAGACTCCCCAGGACATACAGGTTGTCATGCATTGCTCCAATGACACAAAGCAGCCATAAGCCTAGTGTAACTGGCCAGCTAAATTGGGTTTATGGCTACTTTGTGTCACCGGAGCAGCCCAAGACAGCCAGAGCTAATCGCTGACTCTGGCCCTGGGTTTGTATAAACATCAGTAGAACAATCATATATAGATCTGAGGCTAAGATTGATTCTGTAGAAAATGTAATAGGAAACAACTTGCTGGATTCCTGGCAGGATGCACAGAGTCCGTATCTGTTTTAGTAATAAGTGCTGAAATTCGGAAGAAGAATTACTGCACGTTATGGTACTTGTCCTTTAGTTCTTTCCTTTTGGAAGTAAATAGTTATGTTGATCTAACCTTGCATACAGGCCCTCCTCCTAATCCTAGACTTTTTTCTATTAAGCGCTTTTAATAATGTATCAGGTATTAATAACGTACATGAAGTATTCCTGCTAAAGGCTAGCATAATAGCTAAAAGACTTAAAATTTAGGAGTCAGCATTAAAAATATACGCTACAGACTGGTATTTAGTACTGAGTTATGGCAAACTCAGAAAAGACCACTTAAATAAATGCTAGATCTGAGAAATTTCAAAACATTTGCTCATTCCGTTTGGCAGCGTATTCATAGTATAGATTATAGGGTCAGAAGGAACCATCATAATCATCTAGTCTGACCCATAGGACCTGCCGGAATTAATTCCTGTTTGAAGTAGAGAATATCTTCTACAAAAAACGTCCAGTCTTGATTTAAAAATTTCCAGTCATGGAAAATCCACCACAACACTAAGTATGTTGTTCTGATGGTTAATTACCTCCACTGCTAAACATTTGCACCTTATTTCTAGTCTGACTTTATCTAGCTTCAACTTCCAGCCATTTGACCTTGTTATACCCATGTCAGCTATAAGAGCCTTGTATTATCAAAATTTCTGTTCCTGTGTGGATATTTATAGACTGAGATCAAGTCACTCCTTAACTTTCTCTTAGATAAGCTAAATAGATTGAACTCCTTGAGTCTTTCACTATAAGGTGTGTTTTCCAGCCCTTTATTATTTTCAGGACTCTTCTGAGTTCTTCCCAATTTATCAACATCCTTTTTGAATTGTAGAAACCAGAACTGGAAATAGTATTCTATATAGGTCGCATCAGTGCCAAATACAGAAGTAATATAGCTCTCTACTCCTACTAGAGATTCTCCTGTTTATACATCCAATAATTGCATTCTCTCTGGGAGCCCATGCTCAGATGATTATCCACCATGACTCCTAAGTCTTTTTCAGAATCACTGCTTCCCGGGATAGAGTCTCCCATCTAGTAAATATGGCCTTCATTCTTTGTTCCTAGATGTAGGACTTTCCATTTGGCTGTGTTGAAATGCATGGTTTGTTTATGCTCAGTTTATCAGGCAATCCAGAACTCTTAATTAGTTACATTTCCCCATTTTTGTGTCATCTGCAAAATTTATCAGTGATGATTTTATGTTTTCTTTCAGGTCAGTGAAAAAAAACGTGAAATAGTGTAAGATCAAGAACCAATCCCTGCAGGACCACGTTAGAAATAGTCGTGCTTGATGAGGATTCCCCATTTAAAGTTGCATTTTGAGATCTATCAGTTAGCTAATTTTTAATTTACGAAAAGTGTGCCATGCCAATTTTGTGTCATTCTACTCTACATCAAAATGCTGTGCGATACCAAGTCAAATGCCTTACAAAAGTCTATCATCCAAATACATAATCGCATCAAAAAATACAAAGTTAGTTTGACAACATCCATTTTCCATAAACCCATGCTAATTAGCACTTATTCTCCTATAATTGTTCATTAATCAAATGCCATATCAGCATATTGTCACATTAGTTTTCTTCTAGTTTTCTTGAATTTCCTCAGTGTTTCAAGACTTATTGAAAATCAACATTACTGGTCCAGAGAGCTCCCTGGCCCCTCCTCAAATGCAAATTATTCAGACCTGCTGATTTAAGTGTCTAACTTTAGTAGCTGGCATTTAACCTGAGTTACTGTTGCAAATGAAAATATTTTATCAGATATAAATACATCATCCTGTTTTTTCCCCAGATACAGGACACAAATATTTATTGTAAACGTCTGCCTTTTTTGCCTTATTCTACCATTTCCATCTAATAATGGACCAATACCATTATTAGGATTCCTTTTGTTCCCAATATACTCCTCATTGTTGTCAACTCTTCAGTTATTGATTTCTCCTTGTGTCCCTTTGGTTCTGTTATCAATTTTCCACAGTTCCTAGCTCTAACTTATATTATCAATTTCCCCTTTCTCTCAATTGATCTATACTATTTCTATTGCCATTTTCACTTCTCTAAGCCAGGAAGTTTTTTTCCTCTCTCTCTCCAGCCTCAGTTGTGGATTTTTGAACATATAATAAAAACAAAACAAAACAAAACAAAAAAAAACACAGTTCCCAAATGTATTTTCTTTTTAGTTTTAAATGATTTCTTCCAGATGATTTGGCTCTTAATTATTTTTAGCTTTTGAAACTGGCCTTTTAAAGAACCATTATACATATTACTGGTTTGGAATCTATTCTGTTTATACATAACAAATGTGATTAAGTCATAATCACTTGTACCTAATAACCACTAATTTTCAGTTGTGTGATCAATTTCTCTTTGTTTTTCAAGATGAGATTTAATACAGAATTCCCCTATGTTGGATGAAACAGCTTTTGAGTTAGGAAATTGTGATCTATAATTTTTAGGAGCCTGGGGAATAAATAGCAGGAATTGGAATTGTATTACTGAATAACGTGGCTGATAGGGCTAGTTATCTCTTTAATTATAGCTTGCTTCTGTGTGTTTGGGATGTATTACTACATATGTGTTTGGGATGTATTACTACATATGCACATGAACTATATTTCTAGAGAATGTATAGTTATAGGGACAAATTCTGCTTGCAATGCCACTGAAATGGCCGACATAGATTTTTGTCCTCATATGTTTGGCTGTATGGTTCTTGATGTGGAACTCCATCTGGCCACCCTAGCAGTCCTGTGCTATGAGAAGCCTTCCGTCATTGGTGCTCAGGGTCTGCCCAGTACAGGAGGATCTCTGAGGTTCTACTGCCTAGGGGACAGGCTGGAGCCTGTGTAATGGGTAGAGAGGTGACTCTCTGTGGGCTCTGGAACATAGCTCGGCAGAGCTTTAGAACAGTAGCAGCTTTTTGGCGGAAGGGCTGTGGTGGCCAGGAGATGGACTACAGTCCCTAGGACAGTCCTTTGGCAAGATTAATAGCTGTGGAGTAGCTCTGCAGCCTGGGGAGTGGGATTCCTCCCACTGTGCTACAACTGAAGTCTCCGGCACCCAGAGACGTTACTCATGCGAGTATACTGTCCAAACCGACTGCTACAACACACACTCAGTATGGAGAGGAAACCAAGAGTCACCAACACGAGTCCCTCCAAGATGTTATATTATTACTTCCTCTTTCAGTTCAACCTGAAACAGCGTTTAAACAAAATTTCAAGCAAACCAAAAAGTTCTTTATTCTCCTAGCTCTACTTACAAGGCAATGCTCGACGGAGGCTGTAAACTGGTGGAACAGCTCGACAGATACACAACACAGAAGCCTCTGGCTAGGCTTTTCCTCAAGGGAAAAGGTTTATAACCAGAAATCAAAACAAGTTAACATAAGCAAAGAAGAGTAGTAGCAGAAAACTTCCCATTCTGGGCTCAACCAAATCCTCTGACCTATTTCCATATACATCTTCCCTTTGCGGTCTTTCACAGGTTCCCCTGTGCGGAGCTGAGATTAACCCCTTGCTCTCCAGAGATCAAATCACGTACTCTGTATCAGGTCATATAGGCAAGAGGGGGCACTGACGTTTGGCTAAAGGGACCAGTCAGGGGGCACTCCATTCACCGCTGTGCTGACGCCTCTTCCTGGTCACTCTGGGGATTAGCTCTTGAGGTCAATGCCCTGCATCTGTGGTTTGTATACCATTGCTCCCCCGCCCCCCAGTCTGGAGCCCCTCTCTTGTTCCAGGCACCCCAGCATCCTCTTTGTGACATAGAACTCTGTCTGGGTCACTCACTGTCCCCCACTCACAGTCCATCAACAGTCATAGGCAGTCTCCCCATTCACTTTCATGGTACCACTCCCTCACTAGCTGGTAGGGGAACCTGGGCCTGCCCTCTACTTCAGGTTCCAGTCCAAGGACCCTCAGCTCAGTTCTGGGCCTTCCTCTCTCTCTCTCTCATCAATGCTTTTCCCCTGGACTGTTTCCTACACTCTGGTTTCTCTTCTCTCTCTCTCTGAGGGTACTAGCTCCAACAACCCTCCTCCCTGGGAGTCACTGCCTGCCTTCCTTCAGCCTTTCCCAGCAGCCCCTAAGCACTCCTCCCTCTTCCCAAGGAGTGACTGCCCTTTCTCAGCAGTATATCCAGTATGTAGCTGGCTACCTGGCTTTATAGACCCCACCTGTTTCTGCACAGGTGAGCCTGTTCTCTGCCTCCAGCCAAAAGCTCCCCTGTTTACAGCCTAATTAGCTGATTGGGCCCACCTGACCCAATTCTGCTCTTGAAAGACTAGTGTGGGGATCTTTTCTCACCCCATCACAGAACCCTAGAAAGTATCTTCCTTGATACTCTTGAGCTCAGCCAGTTCTAAATGAGGAGATCATGCCTTTGCTGAAATAGCTTGTAATGAAATTCTGAATACAATTAAAACCCCTAACATTTTCAGTTTCTGTCTAGACACAACACCAGATGCCATTAAAAGAGACCAGATGTCAAGTATTTTCTGTTACGTCCTAAAACAAGGGGCAATAAAAGTCTCTACTTGACTTTATTCATATCAGCCCCACATGGTGAATCATTGTGCAATTATGCCCAGATATTTCAGTGACATAATAATTACACTGGGGACACAGATGTTCTGCAACGTCATGATAATATCAGCACCTCCAGGATAATGTTTGGGGGAAATGATCTGCAGGGTTTACATCTTCAGTGCTTTAGTCACAGATGAAAACTTGGCCTGACATATACATCGGGCCAAATTCTCCCTCAAAAGTTCATGCACAATTCCTAGCAAAGCCAATGGGAGTTGTGCACATGTCTATAGGGCAGAATTTGTCCCTCTGTCTCTTCTGTGTCCCTTTTGCCACAAACCCTTTTGATAAAGCTAAGGGGGTTTATCATTCATTTTATCAGTGAAAGAGATACAAAGGGCAGCTAGAGTCATGTTCAGCTCCAAATATCATAGAACATGGCTTTGACCCCTGAAAAATACTTAAGCAAGTTTTTAACTTAAAGGATAGGAGTAGTTCCATTGACTTCTACAGGATTATTTATATGCTCACAGTTAAGTACATGCTTACATGCTTTGTTGGATCAGTTCTTAAACAAACTGACAGCAAGTGGTGGCAAATCTGATGTATTTGAATGAATCTGCGATACATTTCTTATTTTGCAGATTTTCTACAATTTCCCAAGAATGTTAAATTTCCATTAAAATATTTACAATTTGAAATCTTGTTGCACCCTATTTGATTACATCTCACTAAAGGGATTGAAAAATGAATATAACCCAGAAGCTAATGATAGAAGATGGAAGCATGTTCACCAGCTTTCAGTGGGCTACTTGCTTTAAGCCATAGTTTGCAGTTGGGACCGCTTGTGTATCAGATAAGCTTTAGGGGAAACTTCACTAATACTCTATATTTCTAAAGCAGATCAAACAGAAATCATAAAATCTATTAAGTTTTGTAGTCAAGAATATGCATTTCCAGAAAACTACATTTTCTAGTTAGTTCATGCTTTGGGCTTTTCTCAGGCAGACTGGAGTTTTCTTTGTAGAATTTAATGAAAGTTGGTGTTGCTGGTTTTCCAGGTTTCATGCAAATCTTTTTTTTTTTTTTTAGTGATTCTAGGGTATTTAGCCCTGAGGCTGGGGGTTCAAAACCCAAATCTCAAAGCAAATCTCAGCTAACCCCCCAAATTTTGACTTGCTTTGTGTTGATATCAGGTAATGCTCACCCAAGGCTCACTTGAAACCTGACCCTAGATTTGCTAGAAAGCATTTCAGTCTTCTATGTATGTATCTATGTGGCCCAGCCTCACAACATCTCTGTAAGGCAGGAAAATATTACTCCCCACTTTACAGATGGGGGTCAGGGTAGATTAAGTCTCTTGCGGTACATCTTCACAGCAGCTGGGAGTGTGCCTCCCAGCCTGGGTAGACAGACTCACGCTAGCTTGGCTTGACCTATCGCACAGACAGACAGCCTGAGCCTCTGCTGGTGCCACAACACCCACTTTTTGTTAGTGTTGTTAGCTTGAGCCAAGCTGCACACGCCTATCTATCTGACCTGGGATGCATGCTCCCAGCTGCAGTGTAGACATACCCTTACCCAATGTCACACAAGATGTCTAGTCAAGCCAGCAATCAAACCCACATCTCTTGAGGCCTAGTCCAGTACTCCATCCACTACAGCATCCATTCTACTTTTTCTCCTCATTAAGATAGTATGAGTTTTAGGCTTCCAAAGAAACCTGAAATCAGGCAAGCTATTTTTGTGCCACTCTATTAATTTGCAAAGCAGTTGCTTTGAGAGGGAATGAAAGTGTATAGTCCGCCTTCCCCTCCAAACATTTCAAACTTTTGCTTATCTTCATTTTTGATACCTTGCATGAGCGGAGCTGGAGTCTGGGCAGCCCTAATTTGTCTGTATGCCAGAGCACTTTGTAAGCAGTCAGTTCCTTAGCCTCTTATCTTTTGTAAGAGAAGGAAAAAAATGACTCCAGTGAGCTAGCCGGTCATGTCATAGGTCATTTCTTTTCATTCTTGCCAAATCCAGCTACATTTACAAAGTGATAGAGCATTTTCCTCTAGGAAAAAAAAGTCTTTTTGAAAAGCAATTGGAATTCTCATTCAATGCATCATCTGAATCCATATACTTTTTAGGAGAAGACATTAAAATAGTAAATGTGAAAGGTTCACTGGAAACCTTGCTTAACCTTTCAGTTTTACAAAGCTTATATAGTCCAGGGTTGCACAGCAAGATGCCCTTTTCAGTAATTTTAGGTTGTTTTTTTTTTCATTGCACTATTGTCAGACCCATTATGAGGAGAAGAGGTCAAGTTTGTTTGCTTTTTTCCTTGCAATTTAAGCATTCCGTCCTGTTACGGTTCACTGTTCGGTGACCTCTGAATTCATCTAAAATTGCCCCAAAGAACCCAAGTGAATACGAGTGTGGGAACCTGGCTGTTTGTCATCTCCACAATCAGCAGACCTGGTGCAGGCAGTTTGCCATTGTTTCTAAGTGGAGACAGCAAACATGTCTAGGCTGGCTTGATAAAGCTCACAGATTCTGCACTCTTTATAGCACTTGCCTGCTAGGCTCAGTATTAAAACTGAATATGAATTGAAAGCTGCTGCTACTTATGACCCAGATTTTTTAAGTGACTAGTGATTTTGGGTGCTTTGATTTTCAAGTGCCCAACCTGAGACACTTACAGATCCTTCATTCTCAAAGCAGGGAGTGCCCAGTACTTTGAAAAATCATAGGGTACACATTTGGGAATGTATTTATTTTGCATGAGAGTTAGGATAGTTGGTGAGAGGAAAAACTGCTGAAGATCAGAACTAGAAAAAGATGCATCTTAATTATTTCCTTCTTGGAATTTTGTTGAAACTCTCCTTAGAGTCAAGAATTTTCAGAGATTACTTATCAGACAGAGGTCTGCAGCTTTTCACTACTGGGATCTTGAATCTAGTCTGTGAGATGGCCTGCCTTCAGCCCCTTTTCCCATCTTTTACTCAGAGTAGATAAAATGCAAAGGCAAAATATTTCTTTCTCTCCTTCATTATCAAGACATATTATTTATTAATGAACTGAGCATTCATTTAGAACATTTGGGTCTGTTTAAATGTCATCTTCAGCCTGTATATTCAATACATTTATTAATGGGAAAATGGCAGAAATAAACTAAATAGTAAAATCCTCATATGTTAAACAGCTGTTTTATACATGAATGTGCTATAAAAGCTTCAGAAATGCTCCCTGGAATGTCGGGATTCAGTTTTATTCCACTAAGTTTACAGTTTACATTTGCAGATATTATACAGAAGTTCTGCGTGAAATTAGTTAAGCACTAGATTTAGGCAAATTATTTGCAACAAACCATTTATTTGGTGAATCTAGCCCTTTTTTCAATCCGTGAATTATTCACAAACAGACTTCAATTTTTACAAAATGTTTTTGTTATTCAAATAGAGCCTGGTCAGACACCCAGTGAAGTCAAGACTCCCATTGATTTCAAAGGGCTTTGAATCAGGGCCTTGATCCAATTCTCACTGAAGTCAGTGAGTTGGATCAGACTCAGCCTGTGAATTGCTTGCAGAACATTTACTCTGACTATCGCGTAGACTATTCATAATTTACTATTTATGCTTGATGATTGGTCACCTAAGCCCCACAATATTGTTTCTGCTCCCTGATTGGATTCCCACCCCCAGAAAGAGTTTGCAAGGTGGCTGTGCAAATCCTTCTGGCCTGAAAAATCATTGAAGCTTTTGCTTTCTGTGAACATTTTAGAAAATTTGTGAATTGCATTCAAATGAATATTCATGAATAATTCTTGGCTGTGTCCAAACAATTCTGTTAAGCTCTGTCACGCTCCTGGCATGTGTCTGCTCATTATCTTTCAGATGTTAATTTCTATTTGTGAGAAACAAGCTGTTGGTGAAAAAAATAAACATTGAGCCCATTTTCAGTCTGCAAAGGCTAGTGGTTTTGTATATATTTAGACAGGTCCTACAGAGAACAAAACTCTTTGGCGTTCATTACTTAATGGGTTGACGTGTGCACCCACTTTGGAAAGCTTTAAGATCAGTGACCCATGGTAAAACAGTACATTCCAACACACCCTGATGCCAGGGGGTATTAGTTCTAACACTTATCACCTTTCAGGACAGGAAAGATATAAAACATTATCATCTAATATCAATATATCTTTCTAGCCTTAAGGATTTTGCAGTGTGGTTGTAGCCGTGTTTATACCAGGATGAAATAAAGGCAGTACGTTAGGTAATATCTTTTATTGGACCAACTTCCGTTGGTGGAAGGTACAAGCTTGCAAGCTTCACAGAGCTCTTCTTCAGATCTGGGGAAGGAAACCAGAGTGTCTGAGCTAGATACAAGTTAGGATAGATTGTTAAGCGTATCTGAGTGCCTAGCTATAGATAACAGATTTTTTGGTGTGTCTGGGGTGATTGTTGGTGCTATGGAGATAATTGTGGTGATCTGGGTTTCTTGTATACAGTCATTTTCAGGGTTCCATTTCTGAAGGTAATTGTGGTATCCAGGAAGTTGATGCTGGTGTGGAAGTGTTCTAGAAAGAGTCTGATGGATGGGTGGCAGTTGTTAAAATTGTGATGGAAATCTATGAAGCAGTTTAGGTCTTCTGTGCAGTGGATGAAGCTATCATTGATGTGTATCATTGGTTTCAAGGTGCATTTTTCCAAAAATTCTTCCTTGAGGCAGCCCATGAAGAGGTTGGCATACTGGGGAATCATCCTAGTACCCATGGTTTAGATAAAGTATTTGCTGCTAAATGTGAATTTGTAGTCAGTGAAATGAAAAAGGATGAGTTTGGTGATGTATTTAGGGTGGATTTCAAAGCACTGTACGTTACTGTGTAGATATTTGAGGCAGGCAGTGATGCTGATGTATAGGGAGGTGTCATGCATGGTGACAAGGATAGTGTTCTGGGGGAGGTTGTTAACGGCAGAATTTCTGGAGGAAGTTGGTAGTGTCTTGGAGGAAGCTGGCCCTTTGTGTGGTGAGTGGTTTGAGGATGGTTTCTATGAGTCCTACTATTTCTTCAGTGGCCAGATATGATGGGTCTGCCTGGACTCCCTTGTTTATGCATCTTGTGACGCATGTAGAAGGTCTGTGGGGTGGGTTTGCGGGAAGGATGAGGTGGCTCAGTTTTTCTTGGAATTGTTCGGGAAATGATTTGATAGTATCTTTAAATTCATGTGTGAACTGTGGTGTGGGATCTTCTTTGAGTTCTTTATAGTAGGTAGTGTCAGAGACTTGTCTGTTGGCCTTGGTGATTAAAAACTATAAAGCAACCTCTCTGTCTGCTAATGTGATGGGTGGAACTGGGATACCACTGAGCCCCCCGACCCACCAGCCTGGGCTCCCTTTTACATCGTACTTCTGTGACAAGCTGCAAAGCCCTCTCTAGCCTGCACTGTCACCAGCATACATACAGATAGGGACACATTCACATGCAGTTACATGCAGTCAGGCTCTCTGACCAGCCCCTGCATGGGAAGGCTCCAGCTAAGGCACCTTCCAGCTCCTCAGGCACTCCACGAACTAAGCTTAACATATTAAATAGATTGGATATGAATAGCAGATTCTCACCCTAAGTGATGATACAAGCAGGCTTTGGATTCTTAAGGGGCTAGTTGCACTTGCTTACAGCTTGGAATCTCCAGGTGTTCCATTCACAGGCTAAAAATCCCTTTAGCCTGGGTCCAGCACTTCCCCCAATACAGTCTTTGTTCCTCAGGTGTTTCCAGAAGTCTTCTTGTGTGGGGAGTGAAGAAGCAAGATTATGTCACTCCCCTGCCTTATATAGCTTTTGCATATGGCGGGAACCCTTTGTTTCAAATCTTGGTTCCCCCGCCAGCAGGGGTGAAAGTAGAAATAGGAACTTACCGGTATGGGGCTGGATTGGGGCTGGCTCTGGCCCCCCCGGAAGGGGCAGGACCTCGGGCGGAAGGGGTGGGGATGGCGGGGGGATCAGAGCCAGCCCCGGCCCGCCCTGTACCGGTAAGTGCCCTCCCCCGCCGGGGTAGGAGTGGCAGCTGGGGGCTCCAGCAGCAGTTTAAAGGGCCCAGGGCTCGGCTGCTGCTACTGCCCCGGGCCCTTTAAACCACTGCCGGAGCCCCCGGCTGCCGCTGCTACCCCAGGGCTCTGGCAGCAGGGCTCTGGGGGATATTTAAAGGACACAGGGCTCCCCTGCTTCTATTGCCCTGGCCCTTTAAATAGTCCCCGGAGCCCTGGGGTAGTGGCAGCAGGGCTCCAGTGGCTATTTAAAGGGCCCAGGGCAGTAGAGGCAGTGGGAGCCACGGCTCTTTAAATAACCCCCGGAGCCCTGCTGCCACTACCCCAGGGCTCCAGCAGCAGGGCTCCAGCAGCCACTGCTGGGAGCCCCAGGCCCTTTAAATTGCTGCCTGGGGAAGCCAGGCCACTCCGATACAGTGCACCGGCTCTTGCCGGTACACCATACCGGGTCGTACCGGTTTACTTTCACCTCTGCATGCCAGTCAGTGGAAAAATACTGACATCCCAAGATGGAGTCCAGCACCAGTGACCTGGTCACATGTCCCTGTAGAGCAGGGGTCGGCAACCTTCGGCACATAGCCCATCGGGCTGCGAGACATTCTGTTTACGTTGACCCTTCTCAGGCATGGCCTCTCACAGCTCCCAGTGGCCGCGATTTGCCGTTCCCGCTATGGCAAACCATGGCCACTGGGAGCTGCAGAGAGCCATGCCTGCAGACAGTCAACATAAACAAAATGTCTCGCAGCCCGCCAGCGGATTACACCTGATGGGCCGTGGGCTGAAGGCTGTCCACCCCTGCTGTAGAGTCACAGCAGCCATCCCCCATGAGTTGTTTGGAGCATTCATGGGAAGGCTCACCAGGTGGGAGATAAGCTTCTCCTAAGGCCTATTGTTTTCCCTAATGGCTCACTAACCTAAATGGGCCCCATCCCAACCAGCCATCTAGACTGAGAACATTTTGCCTGGTGGGCATTGCCCTGGAATAGATACACGTGGAATAGATACATAGTCAATATTCATAACTTCGGAGACACAAATGATACATGCAGACACGTAGGATAATCATATTCAGCAAACTATAATCTTTCAAATGACACCTCACATGCCTTATCTTGCTTAAAATATATCATAATTATGATACAATCATTTCATAATAACATAATCGTGAATAATATGGGGTGCACTGTCACAGCTGGTTTGATCACTATCTGGTGGTTTGTATAGCTTTTCTCTTGGTGGTAGAGAGATTGTGAGGGATGTAATGTTTGAGGATTTTACAGTTGATTTTTTTCTTGAAGCAATTGATGTAATGATCCAGCATGTGGTTTTGTCTGCTGGGGGTGTCCAGTCAGATTATTCTCTTTTCTTATGACTGTCATGGGGATGTGGTAGTTCTGGGTGGTGTCATTTTTGTTGTGGAAGAATTCTTTATGGCAGAGATGGCAGAAGAATTCTTCTAGTTCTCCACATGTTAGTAAGTTCAGTCCCCTGGACAGTACGTATACTCCAGTTCTGGTTGGGGTAGTCTTGATAGGTTGATGAAGTTGTGGTGTCATGTGATGGGTCATGGTGTCTTGAGTTTCCCAAAGGTGGTGTACTGTTGGTTGTGGAGTTGTAGTTGGTTCTTCCAATTTTTGTTTTTGTCCCTGTTAAACCTTAATTGCCCATTTCATTTTAAGAGGTCTCCCACAATAACCCTTCTGCTTAACAATCTGTTCCAACTTGTATTTTGCTCAGACACTCTGGTTTCTTTCCCCAGACCTCAAGAAGAACTCTGTGAAGCTTGCAAGCTTGTACTTTCCACCAACAGAAGTTGGTCCAATAAAAGATATTACCTCACCTGCCTTGTCTCTTTCATAACCTTAAGGCTAAAGTTAGAATGAGCAGATTCTATTAACCTTTTTTCTGGTTATTATTTCCTGGCAAAATTTTAGGTTCTCAAGAACAAGAAGTAAAAATTAAAAATTCAGCTCAAAATGAGATTATTGTCCCTAGAAATTGTTCCAACTCCAATGCATTAATGGAAGTTGTAGCATCCATACATTGAAAGGTTATCTGCAAAGTAGAAAAATGGGTTAATGCGCTTTTTTGCTTCTTTATAATACATAAAGAATGTCTGAATTTTTGTTTTTTATACTGTTTTTTCTTTTACTTAAGAAATATCAGGAACATTAAGTTTGGTCTTCTGTGTTGGACTCCTCATTACAGCTGATTGGAGAATCTTTCATCTAACCACATTCTGTTAGAATATGCCATTTGTTAAAAAGACAACTTTTCAAAATTGAGTTGAGTTGGCTGGAATTTTGTTTCCAAAGAAAACTGGGAAAACTCCAACATCCTATTTCAATGTTTTTAGAATTAAACATTTTGGTTTTTCATTTTGAATCGACTCTTCTTTATTGTGTGTTATTATATATTCTAATATAATACAAAATAAAAAAGTCAAAATTAAAAAGAAATTTTTCGACTGACCTGAAACTTTTTTAAAAATTTCATTTGCAGAGAATTTCAAAATGTTCGAATTTCATTCCAATTCAGAAAGAAGCCAAATTTCAAAATCCTTCAGAAAATGCAATTTCCATCCTCCATGCAGCTCCACTCTTTGGGTCTCAAATTTGGATCTTGCATTTTCCCAACTCTTAACTGAAGAGGCAGAAGACATCTTTTCTTCCAAATGTTTCTCATTTAGGTTAAATAGGTATTTAAAAAAAAAAAAAAGGGGGGGGGGTGCTAATCAGTATGACTAAAAATCTCTTTCCATACCAAGTGAACTAATTTCACTTAGTGTCACTGATGTAATAACCCCACTGGTTCTACAATTAAGCATAGAGTCTTTCAGGAGAAGCAGGGTAGAGAAGACCTGAATTTATAATGTAAAATAAAACAAAACAACCCCCCGCTTTTCTTTTTTAACAAATCCAAACCCAAGTCTTATTTACATATCATAAGAAGCAGGTCACCTTCAATAACAAAAGGTTAGACTTTGACTAGACCTAATATAAGTAGCCCTGCACAGCTCCTGTGCTCAGCTGCTCACCCTCAAGCAGACTGGTAGGGAAGGTTGTGGACAGTAGCTGAGGGCCAAGTTCTTCTCCAGGCATGAGGAGCTGAGCCAGCATGAGGGGAAAGGTAAATTGTTTGATAAATGCCTCCTGAGCCCACGAGTAATTTCTCTTCAGTACTGAAAGATAAAACAGTGGACTCCATCTGACTGTAGTTTAGTGAAAAACACATCCATGACAAGGAACTAATAAAAAACTTTCAGGCAAGTCCTAGTTAACCTAGTGCTTATGTAGATAGACTTAACTGCCCCTGGAAACAAAATGGAAGCACCCATGAGCACATACATTCATATCTGATGTTAAAATATAAAGTGTGTAGCACCGTAGAGAATAATAAGACAATTTCTCTAATACAACCAGTGCATATGAAACCTTCTCAGGATGGGTAAAATTCCATCCATGCCTCCCCCATTCCATCTGCATAGGGAATTTCTGAACCTCCTGCTTCCAGTCTGTTAGCCTGTTAATTTCTAATAATATACAAACATGGATCTTTGAGGCAAAGAATCTTAAATTTGTCACACACCATTTTAATGGTCTAGGCCCTGATCCTGTAGCTCAGAAGTGTTCAGTTCCTATTTCAGCTTCTACGTAAGGGTCAGATTTTCAAGAGTGTTCAGTGCCCAACATGCCCAGCTCTTTTGAAAACCTGGCCGTGAAATAGTTTATCATACTGGTTTGTGAGGATTGTTCACTATGCAGCAGAGGAGAGAAAAGCATGTTCATAACTAGGCAAATTGGATTGTAAAACCACAGAAATTGGCTGGGGCGGGGAGGAGGATCTAGGGTAGGTGTAGCATCTGAAACAGTTTTTTTAAATTGTCTAGATTTCAAACCTCTGCTATCTCTCTAACCACCTGTTCATTCACACTCCCTGATATTAGCTTTAGAAATGTGTTTCTGTAAGATATGCCGCAGACCAGAGCCAAGTTCCGTACATCTTTTGCTAACTCATTCTCTTTTGACTCACCTGGAAGAGCTATTCCCCTATTGATCTCAAGGGTGACGTGGGTGAAGGTTCAGCTGCAGTGCACAGTTTGGGTCCCAGTTTTGAGATTCAACAGTTCAAACACAGCCGAGATGATATCTGAGCACTTCTTTTTAAAACATGTTAGATCAAATGCTGTCCATAAACGATACCATTGAAATCAATAGGATGGCATGTATACAAATGAGAAGTAAACTTGGCGTGATGTGTATTTTACCAACCCATGGAAATAAACCTATTCTCCATGGTATTTCTTTTCTGGTTGTACTCTGGATATCAGTTATAGCTATTGAGGACTGTTTTAATCAATGCTGAGGCCAATCCTCACCTAGCAAGCAGAACACCTTACTTACCTGTTCTCTTTAAGTACAGAAGTGCCTTTGACCTAGAACTATTTTATATTCCTATAGGCAGAATGATATGATGATGCACTGAACCAGACTAAAAAGAAATTATCTATTGTATTTGGCACTGGAGTGACCGCTGCTGGAATAGTGTCCAGTTCTGGTGCCCACAACTCAAAATGGATGTTGAAAACTGGAAAGGGCTCAGAGTAGAGCCACAAGAAAGATTAAAGGATTAGAAACATGCCTTATAGTGACAGAAATCACTATAGAATTCAGTCTATTTAGCTTAACAAAGAGAAGGCAAATGGGTGATATGATTACAATCTATAAGTAAATATTTAATAATGGACTCTTCATTTTAGCAGAGAAAGGTATGACATGATCCAGTGGTTTGAAGCTGAAGCTAGACAAATTCAGACTATAAATAAGGCATAGATTTTTAAGGGTGAAAGTAATTTACCACTGGAACAATTTACCAAGAGACAAGGGGGATTCTCCATCACTGACAATTTTTAAATCAAGACTGGAGATTTTTCTAAAAGCTCTGCTCTAAGAATTATTTTGGGGAAGTTCTATGGCCTGTGTTATACAGGAGGTCAGACTAGATGATCACTCCTTGCCTTAGAATTTATGAATCTATGAATATGGCTATAACAAAACATGCTTGGTTTTTGGTCCAATCTTTTCATTCCTTCGCACACTCAAAACTGCTACTGAAATCAATAGCAATTTTTCATGCGCAAGGAATGCAGGGTTGGGTTCCACTGGTGTGTCTATACAGGATTCATATAAAGAAGAAAAGATAATCAATGTAATCTATTTTAGCAACAACCACTGTTGTGTCTAAGCGCTGCACAAGTATTTTAGATCTGCATAGCGAGGCCCACAGTCAGAGGCAGATTAAGGTTTTCTGGGGCTCTGGGTCAGAGCAAGTGGGGATCCCCTCCCCACCCCACCCTTTCTAACTGTGACCCTGCCCCCATTCTGCCCCTTTGCCAGCGGCACCACCCACAGCCCCGCCCCTTTCTGCCTCTTCCCCGGGGCCTGCCCGTGTTCCACCTAGGATCCCTCCCATTCTGCCCCCCCCGCCACTGCAGCCCCATAACTCCTTTTGCTCCTTTCTGCCCCCACCTCCAAACTGTGGCCCCAAGACCGGAGAAGCTCTGTCCCTGTGCCATAGCCCTGGGGCTGCAGCAGGGAGTGAGAGCTCCTCCAGTCTCAGGGCTCAGCGGGGATCCGAATGCTGGGGCTTCCCCTGTGATCTCCCACACTTCTGTGGGGGACCAGGGTCAGAGCGCTGGGGCTTTTCCTGCCCTGCCCACCCTGTGCTTCTGCCAGAGAGTGGGTCGGGCGCAGGGGTTTGTCCTGCTGCCCCACAGCTTCTGCTGGGGATGGGTGGGGGCACTGGGGATTCCTCTGCCTGGGGGCTTCTGCCAGGCTTGAGGCGGCTTGCCCTGCTGCCCCGCAGCTTCTCTGGGGATGGGATTGGGGGCTGCTGGGGAGGAGGGGAGACTTCCCCTGTCACAGGGCTGCTGGCAGGGTGAGGAGCTGCTAGGGGGTGGATTCCCCACCCAGCACTGCTGCTGTGGAGCGGGGTCAGTGTGCGGGGGCTTCCCCTGCCCCACCCACCCAGTGGCGGGGGCTTCGGGCTTCTGCCACTGGCAGCAGATTTTTTCTTGGGACCCCCAATTTGGCTGGGGATATGGGATGGGTCCAGTGGCTAATCCGCCACAGACGACAATGGACTTAATGAAGTGTGCTGCTCTTCTCTTCTCCCTCTCCTGTCATAGGAAGGGTGTGTGTGTGTGTGTGTGTGTGTGTGTGTGTTTTATTCTGGCTATGGTGGGAAAGATTAATCAAAGATGAAAGTCTTGCAGAATGCCCTAAAGACAGTCAGAGTATATATTAGTTTGCTTTCTGGAAACTCCACATTCCACAGCCAAACACCTTTGAAAGAGAACATTTTACCTCTGGCTGTCATTCAGTTCACTCTGAGCTTTGTAAGCTGCATTGTCCAGAGGAGCACAACTGTCTTGTAAGGTTATGGATGAAGATACAATTTCTGATGTAGCTGGAGTTCTCACCTGTAGATGGCTTTGATGTCCAGGACCAAAGCACTCAAAGTGGACCAGGAGCCCATTAAGGGACTGGAACACAGAGGTGACCACTGGCCATCAGTAGTACATTAATATTGGATTACAATTAACTAGTGTGTAACTGGACTGTCATTCCACTGAAGTATTTTGGGGGGATCATAAGCCATGAAAATAGATCTTTGCAAAGTTTAACCTTTACATCTTTCAAAATGGAATTTCTTCCTCTTATATCCTTGCCCATTTTGGGGTTACACTCCATCTGCAACTATGCAGTAGTGGGGATGGTAGAATGGGGATACCTTCCCTACCCCACGTACCCAGGGCTAAAGCTGGGGATACTTGCCATCACATTATGCTTTGGGGGTGCAAGCAAAGTTCCTTCTGTGCAGTCATGGAGAGTTCAATCCATTCCAAAGTAGGTGGGGAGGAATATGAAAGGCATTGGGCCCACCTTCCTCCACACTAGCCTACAGGGCTGAGCATACCTCAGACAGCAGGCTTCACAGGCTTACAGGTTGGGGCAGTTTGTACACTCCTCCGGTGTAATGGGGAACTAAGGGCAGTTTGTGTCTCCTGTGGCAGAATCTCTCCCAGAGTGCTCCCTGGAGCAGTGCAATCCATCAATTAAAGTCCAAATTAAGGTCCTTGTAGGTTTAATATATTATAACATGTTATATCTTACATTAGGGATACAACAGAGTTCCTAGGGGAGCTCCACATAAATATGCTTTTTAGGGAATTTTAGGGAAAATATATTTTAGAGGTCAGTGTGCACTGGAACAGCAGATTTGAAAATCTCCATCAAAATTTGGATTGAGAACCCAATTTCATGGCTGACTGACTTTCTGTCCCACATCTATCAACATGGCTTCTAAGTACCTTTGGATCCAATCTCTGAGGCCCATGTTCATCTGCACTATATTTATCCAGGTGAAGTCAGTATTATAGTTTCAGCTACACCATATTTTTCACAAATAAAAGGAATCTTAACAATGAATGACTTTAAGAATATGCCATAATGACAAGTTTTATGCATTGATGGATCTCTCTCTCTTGAATACGAACTTTTAACAAAGCAATTCAGTGCTTTGATTATCTAATACTAGGCATCAATGCTTAGAGAACTGTAGAATTCAGTGGGTTATCTTTCCTGGACTTCTCCTGATTCAAAGGATAAAACTGAACGAGGAGTACTTGTGGCACCTTAGAGACTAACAAATTTATTTGAAAAATACCTGTCTCCCATATTGTGTGGAAATTCTCTACACAAGGGAAATTGACAGGTATAGCTATTGCAGAATAACTATTTAGTTATTTCAGTATAATTTAGCTATTCCAGAATAACTCCCCACAGTGGACACTTCATTCCAGAATAAAAGTGCTTTTACTTCCAAATAATTACTCCACTTCCATATTATTCTATAATAAAGTCACTTTTATTTCAGAAAGGTTTCCACATATGGAGTAACTCCAGAATAGTTACAGAGGAATAGTTATTCCACAATAGCTATCCTGGTAATTTTCCCTGTGTAGAGAAGCCTAAAGACTCACCTCCTCTTTTCAGTAGATATGGAAGACATATGCCAGAGATCCCAAAGCACTCCAGAAGGTCTTAATGAGCATGCTCTGGGTGGACTCTCTTTAAAAAGTAATTAAGATAAACAAACCTCAAAAGAGTGAAAAGAATTAACTGAGGGCATGGTGCCATCCCTCACAGAGGGAGGCCTCTCCTCGCCTGCATGGAAAGAGGCCAGATACTGAGTATGGAAGAAAAGAATCCGAAAAATAATATTTTTGCTAGCTTGGTTCCAGTACCTGGATGATGATCTGTTGGTTTGGATGGGAGTTTATCCAAGTTTTTAACAAGATTGCTTTTTCTGTTTATAAAATAAGTCAAAGTGATTTGTTTGCCAAAGATAAACAAGTTTTCATCCCCTCAAATTAGGCTAATCATCAACCCCTTGTTTTCATTTGTCTCCACCACCAATTTTCTCTCCAGGAGATGTACCAATAAGTCTCAGCCAAAAGAATTCTATGACCTATGCACTGTCCTACTGACTTAATTACTAGAATTCTCTCCTATAATATTCTAACATGTCATGAAACATTGAGACTGAATGGGATTCTGATCACAATCACAAGAACACGAAGGGTAAAGGCACAAGGACCCTTCCCGCATTGTTCAGGGGCAGCCACAAAGTGGCTGGACAGTGCAGAACTTGCTAACCTCTTGCACTCTTGGAGGCGCTAGCTGGCTGACGTGAAGCCAAAGCCCTACACATGGCAGTGGCTATGGTCCTGTGTGAAGAGAAGCACATGCTGCAACATTCCCCAGGGGAGCAGAACTGCCTCTTGGTTCACAATGCCAAGGAGCTACCCAGCAGGAATGATGCCTGAGTCAGCCAGAATTCCTTCTGAGCGTGGTCCCTGCAGAGCTGCCTCCTATTGGGCCTGATTCAAAGCTCATTGAAGTCAACGAAAAAGACCTCAATAAACTATGGAACAGGGCAGGCCCAGAGTGTGATTTTGCTTGCAAAAGGCAAAATCTAGCCTCATGTGAGTAGTTCAACTGAACCGTGCTCACACGAATAAAAGTTGCTCACATCATTAACAGCTGCAGGATCAGGGCCTAGACCATTAAAACGGAGTTTGAAAAACTTAACATTCGTTGTCTGAAAGATCCATATTTGTGCAGCATTAACAATTAACAAGACAACAGACTGGAAGCAGAAGGCTCAGAAATTCCCTATGCAGGTAAAATGGGAGTAGGGTGGGAGGCATGGATGGAGTTTTACCCATCTGAGAAGGTATTATACGCTATGGTTGAATTATAGCAATTGCCTTTCTCTATGCTATTGCACACTTTTATGTCTTAACATCAGATTTGAATTCATGTGCCTGTGAATGCGTCCATTTTGTTTGCAGAGGCAGCTAAAACTGTATGCAGATTCACTAGCACTAGGTTAACTGTGACTTGCTTGAAAGTTGTTTACAAGTTCCTTGTCACTGACGTGTCTTTCATTAAACTACATACCCCATATGGAGTCCACTGTTTTATCTTTCAGCACTGATGAGAAGTTACTGGTGGGCTCAGGAGGCATTTATCAAAGACATGACTGCTAATTTACTACACAGGGCTGCTGAATTCCTCTAGGAATTGTCCTTTGACCCTACTGCCATAAATTCTGTATTATAGAATTGGCAGACTTTAACAGCTCTTTGTTACTAAGTAATGGAAAAGAAGCCCTGACCTGAAAAGACAAAGTATTTTAAGGTAAGATACTGTATTGTATATTAGGTGTTAGATAAAATATAGGAAATAAAATATTGAATCTCTTGGGAAAGTGGCCAGATAAAGCAAATACTTAATCTTATATGATTTCTTACTTTTAGGAAAACATTTACAACTAATCTATGTTATTTATCATTTTTAACATTTTCCCCGAAGTACTGGCTTTTGTGCCTATGTAGCTGCATGTATAATCACATACGGTATGAAATCCCACCAATACATGCTTTTCATATGAAATAGCGGGTAACATGCATTAGCGTACGGCAGGTGTTTGCACCTGCAAAGGGAAGGCTTACGTTTGTAGACAAAATATTTTGTATGCAACCTTAGGCTGATGGGAAGTCTGGTGCATGATGAGGATGAGTGTGAGCATTCAAAAGCATTCTAACTTTATCAAGGAGGTGACTACTGACACACAGAAAAGGAAATATTGTGTCCGGCCACCACCTCCTCCCCCAAGGACTGCAGTGGATGGGGGGTGCTTCTACCACTCCCACTGAGGCCCACATGTGTGGCATGGATGAGCTTTACAGACTGGCAGAGGAGAAAGAAACACTGTGCTGAATCCAAATGTAGTAAGTTCTTCTTATTCATGTAGGTGGCACTGGGTCTAGGTATCCAGTTCAGCTCCCCATATGAGGAGGGATTGGAGAGACAGAGGAGATTGGAGACCAAGGAGTGGGAAGAGAGAGCGAGAGAGAGGGATGGGGTAGAGGGAAGGCAAGGAGGTAGAAGCTGACATTAATAGGAGAAAGGAAGGGAGAGAGGACGGTGGAGGGGAAATTGAAGACAGACACCAAAGGAGGCTAGCTGAGGAGAAAAATCAGAGAGATGAGGAAAAGCGAGAGAAAAACAGGAAACAGAGGGAAAGAAGATATAGAAAACAGAAGAGAAAATGGAAGGAAAAGAGAACAAAAAAGACAAGGGTTGGGATTTTTAAAGCTGCCCAGGAGATTTAGTTGCACAACTCCTATTGAGATTCATGGTAGCTGTGTGTTCAAATTCCCTAGGCAACTTTGAAAAATCTCAACCAGGAAATCCATCCTGCCAGAATCAGTGCCTCAGACAGGGAAGCACTGCTTCCAGAAAAGCCATTTCAGGGGCTGAGTTCCATCATCTGTCCAAATTTAAAAAAAAAAAAAAAACAGAAAGAAATGAGACAAGGTAAAGGAGAGAGGAGTGGCTGCTGACTGGTCTGTGTGGGCATTTCACAGCATGAGCTTCCAGACTTCATACAATCTGCAACGTTTTCCCTGAGAGGAACCCATTGCCCTTCCTCATTTCCCATCTCTATTAGTATTTTCTAATAATCAGGAAAGTTAGTTTCTTCCCTTAGCATCTCTTTCCTCTTTCTTCCACCTCCACCCCCCTTTCCCCTATCTCCATTTCAGTCTCAACTGGCTGCTGGGATGGAGCCTGCCAGGGCTTTGCCATTGGGGCCCCAGGAGACTCGAAACCTCTAACCAAATAAAGCTACCATTTGTTATGACCTCTTTCTTCCAAAATTTCAGCCTGCATGCACCACTGATTGTGACATTTGCAACAAGATGAAGAGGTTCGTTGTGCCTACCTTACTAATGCTTGTGTGAAGCTACACAAAAAGGATTACAGTAGCTTTGGTGTCTGGCATTAA
The DNA here is from genome assembly GCF_027887155.1 of Malaclemys terrapin pileata. Lineage (NCBI taxonomy): Eukaryota > Metazoa > Chordata > Testudines > Emydidae > Malaclemys > Malaclemys terrapin. The sequence continues at coordinate 40,256,018 of NC_071507.1, read as the reverse complement.
TATTATACACTTGAAAAAGATAATATAAAGTAGAGTAGATGCTGTAATAATACTATAGGCACAGCAAGGACAGATCTCAGACAGAAGGTTTACAGTAAATGAAATGCATTAAATTGACTTCAGTTACTGTAACTGCTAAGGTTATCAAGCCTGTGGGCTTGAGCCATCTCCCCAAAATTCCTGAAGAACCCAGCAGACAATAGCTAACCATGTAGGAGAATAAATACCTACAAAGCCAAAGTAATATGCTTTATAACAAGTTACTGCCTTGTTTCTTTGCTAAGCGGCATGTACAAATTTCTTGAAAATTGTATTTTTCAAAGAATCGCCTCCACCTTTGATGATATCCTGAGATCAGGCAGGTTTCAGACTAAACAGCAGCACCTATGACTAAGTAGTAGCACTCATCACCTACATCAAGACCAAGCAGAAGACAGATGCGTATTTCTTAGATCTTACTGCTCCATATGGCACTATCTGGTATGCAGGCCTACTGTACAAACTGTCATTGGTTCTACCAAAGTGGGTAGTCATGGCTGTGGAATTGTTGCTGAGAGGCTGCTGGTTCCAGTTTCTGGAGGTCCAAAAACAATGGTCTACCTCAGGGCTCAGTTCTAGCATGGACCCCTTTTCAAACTCTTAACACATGATCTTCCCAGTACCACTGCCAGGCATTTTATCTATTGGGATGGTATCTGTCTGGCAATACAGGATCAGGATTTCAGTCCCTTAGAAGAAGTCCTGAGTGCTGATATGAAAGAGATGCAAAGATGGAGATATAAACATAGTGTCAAAAAGACAGTTTTCAGCTGCCTCCATCTAAACCAAACAAAGACCAGCAAACATCTCAACACAAGCTGGACTGCAACCCAAAGCCTGTGTATCTCGGTGTTACACTGGACTGTGCCTTGACTTTCAAGGAACATCTTACCAAGACCTTGCTGAAAATAAAATAAAAGAAACAACCTGATCAGCAAACTAGCTGGTTCTCCCTGTGGAGCTAATGCGCAGACACTGAGAATCTGCTATTCTGTAGCACAGTATTGCTCCCGTGTGGCTCAGCTCTTTTCACACAGGGCTAGTAGATACTCAGCTGAATGAAACCATGTGTATAACAACAGGTACCATGGGACCAACCAACCTGGCCTGGCTTTTGGTCCTCTCCAACATCGCCCCCTCCTGATATCAAATGACAAGTTGCCTTGCAGACTGTGCTCCTTAAGATATAAGACATGCCATATTTACCCCTATTTAAAGATATATTTAATCCACTGAGACACCATATCAGTTCAAGGAACTCCATTTGGATAAGTCCCTTAATGAATTGCTGTGTCATTTCCAGGTAGCGTACTAGGTGTCAAGAACAAGCTTCAAACATAGCCAATGACTCTCTTGTGATGGATCCAACAGTCTAGCCCCCTGTTGTGTCCTTCCATGCGGCATCTTTGGGTAAAGCTCAATTGCTTCAGATGTCGAGTGATCAGATGTGCTGCTAACAACTACCAGACTCCCCCTTTCCTGCTGGGGCCAGAAGATAAAGGTCACATGCTTACAGGGTGCACCCATTGGCAAGGGTTGTCTGGTTCCCTTATGCACATGCACAATGACCATCTCTCAGCTGTAATGAATGGTTAAGACACTTAGATAAACAAGCTTGACATGACCACCTATGTAAATGCACTTGCTAGTGGGGTGGGGGGTACTCAGTTGTGAGCTGCCTAACATGCCTGTGCAGGAGAGTAAGTTTCATTCTTGCTCCTTGCACAGGCTACTTGAATCACTTGTCCCAGCACAGAGAGGGGAAAGATAAGAGAAGAACATCCACTGCTGGCTACCTGCTACTCCCCTTCCTACGCAGATGGGTGAGGAAAAGGCAGGCAGGGGTGGGGAGCTGATGGAGTCTTGGCTCTACTTCTCAGCTGAGCCAATGTGGAGGGGGAGGTGAACTGACAGAAAAACTGACAGCTCACTCCCCTCCTAGACCACATGGGAAGCAGTAGAACAGACTGAGGCTATGTCTACGCTACTGTTTATGTCGCTATAATCTATGTCACTCAAGGGTTTGAATAAGGTAATGTGACGCCAATTTTTAAAAAGGATTCCAGTGGTGATCCTAGCAATTACAGGCCAGTAAGCCTGTCTTCAGTACCGGGCAATCTGATTGAAACTATAGTGAAGAACAAAATTGTCAGACACATGGATGACCATAATTTATTGGGGAAGAGTCAACATAGTTTTTGTAAAGGGAAATCATGCCTCATCAAATCTACTAGAATTCTTTGAGGGGGTCAACAAGTAGGTGGACAAGGAGGATCCAGTGGATATAGTGTACTTAGATTTTCAGAAAGCCTTTGACAAGGTCCCTCACCAAAGGCTCTTAAGCAAAGTAAACTGTCATGGGATAGAAGGGAAGGTCCTCTTATGGACTGGTAACTGGTTAAAAGATAGGAAACAAACGATAGGAATAAATGGTCATTTTTCAGAATGGAGAGAGGTAAATAGTGTGGTGTCTGTACTGGGACCAGTCCTTTTCAACATATTCATAAATGATCTGGAAAAAGGGGTAAATAGTGAGGTGGCAAAATTTGCAGATGATACAAAACTATTCAAGATAGTTAAGTCCCAAGGAGACTGCAAAGAGCTACAAAAGAATCTCACAAAACTGGGTGACTGGGCAACAAAATGGTAGATGAAATTCAGTGTTGATAAATGCAAAGTAATACACATTGGAAAACATAATCCCAACTATATATATAAAATGATGGGGTCTAAATTAGCTGTTACCATTCAAGAAAGATCTTGGAGTCATTGTAGATAGTTCTCTGAAAACATCCACTCAATGTGCAGTGGCAGTCAAAAAAGCAAATAGAATGTTGGGAATCATTAAGAAAGGGATAAATAATAAGACAGAAAATATCATATTGCCTCTATATAAATCCATCTATATAATCCCACATCTTGAATACTGCGTTCAAATGTGGTCGCCCGCCTCAAAAAAGATATATTGGAATTGGAAAATGTTCAGAAAAGGGCAACAAAAATTAGGGATATAAAACGGCTTCCACATGTGGAGCAATTAATAAGACTGGGACTTTTCATCTTGGAAAAGAGACGACTAAGGGGGGATATGATTGAGGTCTATAAAATCATGACTGGTATGGAGAAAGTAAATAAGGAAGTGTTATTTATTCCTCATAACACAAGAACTAGGGGTCACCAAATGAAATTAATAGGCAGCAGGTTTAAAACAAATAAAAGGAAGTATTTTTTTTCACACAATGCACAGTCAATCTGTGGAGCTCCTTGCCAGAGGATGTTGTGAAGGCCAAGATTATAACAGGGTTAAAAAATGAATTAGATAAATTCATGGAGGATAGATCCATCAATGGCTATTAGCCAGGATGGGCAGGGATGGTGTCCCTAGCTTCTGTTTGCCAGAAGCTGGGAATGGGCAACGGGGGATGGATCACTTGATGATTACCTGTTCTGTTCATTCCCGCTGGGGCACCTGGCAATTGGCCGCTGTCAGAAGATAGGATACTAGGCTAGATGGACCATTGGTCTGACCCAGTATGGCCATTCTTATGACATAGCTGCCACCGATTGTTGGGGGTGGATTAATTAAGTCAACAGAAGAGCTCTTTCCAGTTAGTTTAGAGAGCTTACAGCGGTGCAGCTGCATTGGTGTAGTTCTCTATTTTAGCCATAGCCTGAGACTCTGAATCACAATTTTACCCCATCCTGCTCCTTGGGCAGCGCAACAATGTGCTGTCTCTTACTTGGGACAGACTGTAACATGGTAATCTAGCCCAAAGGCCAGATTGAGAGTTAGGTGCCTAAGAGCTTTTGAAAATCCCACCAGGTCCCTAGCTACATCTTCATATTTATATCACCCTAAATATCTTTAAAGATTTATGCCAGAAAATTACTACATTGTAATTTAAAATCAGAGATGGACTTGAACCAAAACTCTGGATCTAAATATCAATGAATTCTGGGAAACTATGGGTTCAGATCCAAACTTTGTGGCAGTGTAATTAGAGCAGCCTCAGATTTACTCTAATCTAAAGTTGTTGGCTATGGCTGCCAAGGGGCCATTCCACCGCCCAAAGATTGCTGGAGTGTAGTAGCTTTCTAACTATGCCCACAGCATGCCCTTATGCCACAGCTGTAGGGAGATGGTGTGGAAGCCAGCTCTGACAGCCATATGCCAGCTGGGAATTTCCCTGGAGAAAAGTCAAAGCCTTAGGTCTACATCAGGATCTGTCCCAGTCATATAGATCAGAACTAGAAACAGCACCCATAGTTACAGATTTAGAAGGAACTGTTTTTCAGATGAGTCTGGAAACTTTCTAAAGATCTGATTTTGCAAAATTCCGAGCACCAGTTTGAGGATGTGATGTGCTCCTCAGAAGGTGTTTGGCACCTTGTAGGACAGGATCTTAACAGAGATGGACACAAGTATATGTGGCATAGAGGACAATCAAAAGGAAAGTGGTAGAGTTAACTTGACTTTAGATTTTCTGAATCTTGGGAACTTAGGTCCTAAGGGAGTGAGGCAACCAATAGTCCTATTGAACTACAACAGGATCTGGGTTCCTCATTCCCTGAGGCCTGGTTCACACTTAAAAATTAGATCAACCTACCTATGTCACTCAGGGATTTGAAAAATCTTGTGCTCTGAGTGCCATCTTAGGCACCTAACCGCCAGTGTAGATGCAATTAGGCCAGGGGTGGGCAAACTTTTTGGCCTGAGGGACGCATCTGGGTGGGGAAATTGCATGCAGGGCCATGAAAGTAGGGCTGGGGCAAGGGGTGGGGGTGCTGGAGGGAGTATGGGGTGTGGGAGGGGGTGCAATTTGCAGGAGGGGGCTCAGAGCAGGGGGTTGGGGTGCAGGGAGGGGTGCAGAGTATGGGAGGGGGCTCAGGGCAGGGGGTTGGGGTGCAGGGAGGGATGTGGAGTATGGGAGGGGGCTCAGGGCAGGAGGTTGGGGGCTCAGGGCAGGGGGTTGGGGTGCAGGAGTGGTGTGGGGTGCAGCAGAGGGCTCAGGGCAGGGGGTTGGGGTGCAGGAAGGGTTCGGGGTTCGGGCTCCGCCCTAGCACCACTTACCTGGAGTGGCTCCGGGGTGGCAGCGGTGCGCAGCGGGGCTAAGTCAGGCTCCCTGACTGCACTGGCCCCGTGCCACTCCCAGAAGCGGCCAGCACCACGTCCCTGCGGCCCCTGCGGGAGGAGGAGGCAGACGGCTCCACGCACTGCCCTCGCCTGCGGGTACCTCCCCTGAAGCTCCCATTGGCTGCGGTTCCCCGTTCCCAGCCAATGGGAGCTCTGGGGGACAGTGCCTGTAGGCAAGAGCAGCGCGTGGAGCCCTCTGCCCCTGAGCGCACCCCCCACTCCTGCTTTTCCCCCTAGGGGCCTCAGGGACATGGTGCCGACCGCTTCCAGAAACGGCGCGGGGCCGGGGCCAGGGCAGGCAGGGAGCCCGCCTTAGCCCTGCAGTGCCACAGAGGTGGCAATCCTGCAGGCCGGATCCAAAGCCCTGATGGGCCGTAGTTTGCCCACCTCTGAGTTAGGCTAATGGAAGTATTCTTCTTCTGTCTGAGAGGTAGATTAGCTACACTGATGGAAGAATCCCTTCCATTGATGCGGGAAGTGTCTACCCTACAGTGCTACAGTGGCACTGCTGCACTGCCGTAGTTGTGCTGCTGTAGCAACTGTAGTGTAGACATGGTTTTAGGTTCCTTTCAAAATCCCAACCTTATCATTACACTGCCCTTTCCCTGTTGGTAGCCCATCTCCCTCCCATGCTGACCTGTATCCAGCACAGTTGAAGGAGCTCAGATTCTGCCTCCCAGCTTTACCAGCAGGAGAATGCACAATATTTTTTCCAGCTCTTACAAGGCATAAGCTATCCACAAAACACACACACTTTGTATGCTTGGCTGGAGCTCAGCCCATGTGAAATTCTGCTGCAGGCATGATGTTTCCACTTGGCTGAAGATCCCATGACCCCCTTCCATTCTTTTAGCTTGTGCCTTGCAAAAGGCTATGACAATCCATTGACCAAATTCTATTCGGAGTTACGCTAGAATAAATCAATATAGAATTTCATAAGAGAAGCAAGTAAACACTTCCCTTATAATGACTTCTAATCCAGCCTGTATTCTGAAATACAGATATCTAGACAGGCCACAGCCTACTTAGATACACCTCTACCTCGATATAACACTGTCCTCTGGAGCCAAAAACTCTTACTGCGTTATAGGTGAAACTGCGTTATATCGAACTTGCTTTGATCCACGGAGTGCTTTACTGTGTTATATCCGAATTCGTGTTATATCGGGTTGCGCTATATCGGAGTAGAGGTGTACTTATGTGGCCCTCCTCACCTTCGTATCTGAGAGTCTCACAATCATTAGCAGCCTTTACCTTCGTTACACCTCTGTGACAGAGGAAATTATCATCTCCATTTGAGAGCTGGGGAACTGAGGCACAGGTTAGACTAAATGAGACTAAGGTCACAGAGGAAGTATGTGGTATAGCCAAGAATTGAACCGATGTTTCCAGTACCCCATCCATTAGACCGTCTTTCCTATTTGTAGGCTTTTCACTGGCCAAGCAAAATTCTTTGATTCAGCTAGTTAAGAGCCATAGGACCAATTCTGCCCTCTCGTATACTGGTGTAAAAATCCAGAGCAACTCGACATCTTCAATGCAGTTACTGCATGCTGTGTATGAGAGAGCAGAATTGGGTCCTATGGCTTTTCACTGGCTGGGGCCCTAATCTGGCAAAGCATTTAAGTTAAACGTGAGCTTAAGTGCTGTGCTAGATCCTAGCCTAAGGTGCAGTGTCTTTAGAGCAACGTGAAGTTCTGGAGCTGCTCTCCATACCTGCTTTACTTGCACGTTATAAACTTGCTTATGGTCATCCAGAATTTGCCCCCCTTTCTGCGCAGTAACTGGAAGTTCTTTGCATTTACATTTCTATAATTACACTGCTCTACAACCAAAATGCTTCTGAAATAAATGTAGTCAAACTTTACTAATTCTGGGTCACTGAGAATGAAAATGATGCTTAAAATTGTTGATTGGCTCTAGTTTTCAAGATATGCTATTGGGTCAGTATATATGACCCTTGACTTGGGAATGGCGGAGGATAAGTCAGTTATAAAGGGAAGGGATCTCAATTTAAACCAGAAATGACTAAAATACATCTTTGACTGGATCTATGAATAAATCTATGGCTGGGTTTGGACAGTACTTGCTTTTTAGGCAAAACAATGAATGATGCAATCTGAAGCTGGTATTGCGTCATACATGATATGAATTGCATCATGTTATTCCTAGAAGTCATGGATGATGCAATCATAACAAAGCTTACATCACTCTGCCGAACAAATTGCCCTATATCAGCTCGAGAAATCATACAGTGTCGTGCTCTCTTATTTGTCAGTGTTTGATTTTGCAAAGGGACACATTTCTGTTTAGCCAAAGTGAGAAGAGATGCCTCGTACTTGTGTGAACAGTGCAGATAACTTCTGCTATGTTTGTGGTGAAGTGACTTTTGCATCACAAAAGCGCAGTATAACCACTATGGTTAAGAAAGCCTATCACCTTTATTTTGGCTGCAAAATTGGAGATCAGGTCAAGAGGTGGGCCCCACACATATGCTGCAACATTTGTGCAACAAATCTTTGCCAGTGGTTAAACAGGAAAAGGAAATCTATGCCTTTTGCAGTGCCAATGATTTGGAGAGAGCCAACAGATCATACCAGCAATTGTTACTTCTGCATGTGCCTCCAGTTGGGAAAGGTGTGTCAAAGAAGAAAAAGTGGACTGTGCATTATCCAAACATTCCATCAGCTATACGCCCAGTACCCCACGGAGAAGGACTGCCGGTTCCTGATGCACCAGAATTATTCTCACTTGAGTCAGACGAAGAAGAGGAAGAGGAAGAGGATGAAACTTCTGGTCCTGAACCATCAATGTCACAGGACCCACATTTTCTCCCATCCTCCTCCTCTGAACCACACCTCATAACACAAGGTGAACTGAATGACCTTGTCAGGGATTTGAAACTACCCAAGAGTAAGGCAGAGCTGTTGGGCTCCAGACTACAGCAGTGGAATCTCCTGGCAGGTGATGTTAGGGTTTCCATGTTCCGTGACCGTCAAAAGGATCTTGTCCCATTCTTCTTCATGGAAGGTGATCTTGTAGCCTGCAACAACATCGATGGTGTGATGGCAGCCCTCAACATCGTTCACGATCCAGATGAGTGGAGACTGTTCATTGATTCATCGAAGACGAGTCTTAAAGCTGTTTTACTGCATAATGGCAATGTTTTGCCATCAATTCCAGTTGGTCATGCAGTCCTTATGAAGGAAACCTATGACAACATGAAACAACTTTTGAGCTGCATAAACTATGACCAACATCAGTGGCAGCTTTGTGGCAATTTGAAGGTTGTTGCTCTCTTGCTTGGTCTGCAGACTGGATACACAAAGTACTGCTGTTTTCTCTGCGAATGGGATAGTCGTGCAAGAGATTCCCACTACATCAAGAAAGATTGGCCACTCCGACAGTCATTGGAGCCTGGGAGGAAAAGTGTTCAGCATCCACCACTTGTTGAATCAAGGAAGATTTTGTTAAACTATGTACATAATAGTTTTTTGCCTTTTGTTTCATAATACATTTTATTTATATAACCCTTTTGCTGATTTTTAAAGTGTTACATAAACAGGACAGGTGAAATATTATCATGTAAAGCAACCATAAACACATGAAAAGACCTAGATTTACAATTTATGATTAAAACTCTACTATCTACACAATATACATAGACCTAAAATGTAAAAACTTAAATATTTTAGAAACAGTAGTCGATCAGTTGTTTTAATTGTCATATTTGAATTCAGCACATCAAAATACATAATAAATAGCACATTTTATCTCCGAAGCAGACGACTTCTCAAAAATTGTATACCAGTGTTATTATTTATTATATATGATAACAATTCTCATGAGCTGGTAGTGGAAATCAGGTGACAGAGCCTTCACTTATTAATTTTTTTTTATCAATTCTCTTGCTAAATATTTCACATGGAACCAATGTTTTCACTGGCTACAAACCTTGGCTATGCCCTGAAGAAGCATGTTAGTAAATTGAGCATTAACAAATCTTTGGAATATTGAGCTAGAAGTATATTTGGGTGTTTAACTAGAATACTGTATCTTAGTCCAAGAGGTCTATTTAACTCACAATGTGATGTTAAGCTGTTATTTCAAAGACAGGCATATTTTCAAGCTTTCAAAATGTGCTAGACATTTAAAAATAAAGTGGGAATTCATATTTTAGTCTTTTAAAAAGGTCTTTGGGCAGTTATCAGCTTCCACACCAGGCCTCTGTCTGAAAAATACTTTCCAAACTGTCACACTAAACACTGCTTTACATAATTCCCTGCTTTTGTAGTAAGTTCTGCGTACAGACAAAACATCCCTCTGGACAGTCTTCCAAAGTAGATTTGGGGAATTATAAAGTCCAGAAAACAGCTTATCCGGATCCCAATAAACAGCGGATATAGCATCTATTGAAAGCCACTTCAGGGAATCGGGTGAATTTATTTGCAATGAATGGATCTTTGTGAAGTGATGATTCACTTCACATTCCTCATTCCACCTGACAATAGCTCATGCTACAAACTGTGTTCAGTATTTCCTACAGAACTGCAGTAAGGGGCATGTGGAGAAGGTGAGGGTGCTGGACTGCTTTTGTGAGGATGTATAAGTTTTTTATTTAGGACAGACTAGACCTGTATAACTAAATGGAAATGACTGAAGCTCAAATGTATTTGAAATATCCACCTGCATTTCAGAACACTAGCTATGTAGACTGACTTAGCAGGAAATTTCTCACTGCTCGACACCATTTTGCTTTGCCCAAAAGATATGCCTCTTTCACACACACTAATGCCTCAATCAACAATTCAGAGCAGTGGTTCACAAAGGGCTGCTGCTTAGTTATCCCTGTCAAAATCCCCATCTGCACTCTCCCTTGCTATTGCTCTCCTCTGGGGGCTTCCTCCCTCGGAGAGGCAGAAGAGTTAGTGCAGGGGTGGCCAATCTGTGGTTCCGGAGTCACATGCGGCTCTTCAGAAGTTAATATGCGGCTCCTTGTATAGGCACCGACTCCGGGGCTGGAGCTACAGGCGCCAACTTTTCAATGTGCCGGGGGGTGCTCTCTGCTCAACCCCTGGCTCTGCCACAGCCCCCCCCCCCCACTCCACCCCTTGCCACCCCCTCCCCTGAGCCTGCCGTGCCCTCGCTTCTCCCCCTCCCCTCCAGAGCCTCCTGCATGCCACAAAACAGCTGGTCAGGAGGGAAGGGGAGGCACTGGTTGGTGAGGCTGCTGGTGGGCAGGAGGCACTGGGAGTGGCGGGGAGAGCTGATGGGGGGCTGCTGATGTATTACTGTGGCTCTTTGGCAATGTACATTGGTAAATTCTGGCTCCTTCTCAGGCTCAGGTTGGCCACCCGAGCTAGTGTGTCTGCTGTATTGCCATTATTTCCACTGCCTTACAGCTTCCTGCACTCACTCTCTGACGGACGAGGAGGCTGACAGAGCATGGAGAGAGAGTCAGTGCTCTGATCCAAGCAGCACATTAATGCTTCCCTCTCAATACGGCAGTTCTTGAACCGAGTAACAGGTGAACATGCAGGACAGTCACTCTCCTTTTGCCCCTCCTGCACCCCTGGGTGAGCTGCACTCCTTTTCCCAGATGGTTCGCAGGGATATTTTACAGATGAGCTCCAAATGGCTACATGCCACATTGCTGCCTCTCCAATCTGCGAAGCCACCAGTGACTGCTCTAATACAGGAGTTTTGTGAGTTGGACGTGGCCCCCCCTCCATACCACACAATGGCGGCAGGCATATAGGCCAATGCAGTTACGCAACAGTTGATCATTCTGCACAGATATTTATCAGAGCTGCTGGAAAAGGGAGTTTCCATTTAGTGAGAAATTCTGGATTGTCAGCGTTTTGTTTTGTTCCACATCAGAATGAAACTTCAAAATCACAGAACGTCCAGCAAAATGGAACAATCTGTTTCAGCATCCGCCCACCAGCTGGGAGCTGGCTAGCAGGCAAGTTGGCTGGTTGGCAACCTAAGAGCCAGCCCAGCAGCCTGCCCACCCACAACCCAAGCACCAGGCAAGCCAGCGGGCTAGCCATTTTGACCAGCTATAACACACACACCCCTTATCTTATGGCATCTCACACTTTTTATACATACTGATTTAATTGGAAATTAACTCAGAACTAGCCTGTTTTTAAACTATACTCTCTCTTTCAGTTGACCAAGCCATGGGCCCAAAAGATAAATTGGCCAAGAGAATGAATTAACAAGCTGCAGATGTGCACATTTCTGTACAGCTTTCCCCCTTTTCCGCCTGGAGGGCCCCCTCCTGTTCACAGGGTGGAGTGCCCTCAACTCTCAGAATGCTGAGAACATCCAAGAAGCTGCTCAGCACTTCCCATGATCAGATCCTCTTAGTAGATGAGAAAGCCCTGAGAATATGTGCAACAGGGAGATATAACTGAGGATTTAATGTAAAGCCTTCACTGCTGGTCAGTCCAATGAGTACCTTTCTGTTGCCTTTTTAACATGAATCTGTGGAAATACAAGGTATAGCAAGTTACAACTACAGTATTCAGTGCAGGGAGTGCCTCTAAATTCAAGAGCAGTGAATTATTTAGGGTCTGATCCTGTGAGGTGCTAGGCACTCTCAACTGGGAAGTCATTTTATAGATGGCCCCGATTAGTCTATTTAACCATCACAGGCTAATTTCCCTTTGTAAATAAAATCTAGCCTGCACTTTAGAACTTATTCCTGCTTCAGATGAACTCTGTGTAGCTACACCTTTGGCTAAATGCATTTAGCTTGTGCATTTTTCCCTAAACAGAGGTGTGTGCATCTTCACAAAATTATTTCTATTATGCCATGTATGAATTTAACAGGTAAAGGAAAGAAAATAAGCAATGAAACAGCCAAGGTGTTAAGAAGAAAAGATAAGCACATCCACTAAAAATGGAGACTAAGCCTCAATAATGAACCTACCATAAACCTCTGACCTTAAGAGGCGAGTTAATATAATAAAGAAGCAAGAAATCTGATCTACAGACCCGACACCATTTAAATCCCACAGCCCATCCTATGAGACAACTGGTCTGGCTTGACCCCATTTGAGCGTGTTTTCAGGTCTGCTCTGCATTGCAAATGAAGCTAACCCGGGGAACATTATTTTGGAAACAACAGATGGATGAATGGCATGCATGGGAGGCATTGTCTGGGGAAGGCAAGTGAGGAGGCCTCAGAAGAAGTGGCAGAATTTAATAGTAATTACTGCAAACTATTATGCATAGGCACTGACAGGCTTGCACTGTTAATCAGAGTAATTAGGATTTAGTTGAGGCATAACAATAAGCTGCACCTCATAAAGCCCTGAAAACCATCCATTTTCTTCTCAGCTCCTAGGAGTCTTCTATTGTGATTCATAGATAGCCCAGTGGGAGGGCAGTCAGCAATCCCAAGTGAATCAGTGTCCCTAAATCTTCAGACCTGACAAGTTGAAGTCTGACAAGCTATTAAAAAACTGCTGATCATTAGGCAGGCAGCTTGTTTCTGTCTGTATCTATTGATTTATCTAATGAATGATATTGTTTGAAGCTTAGATTACTCATGCTGCTGCCAGCTGACACAACCCGTATGGTAAGATGACAAAACATGGTCAGACTTATTGCTAAATATGCGTGGCTTTTTTTATTTTTTTTTTTTGTTTTTTGGGGTTTTTTTTAATACTACTTGACTGCCTTTAAGTTATTCTGTGGTAGTCCAAAAAAAAAACTAGTTCAATGCTGTTTTGAGAAACTAAAAATAGGGATTTACTGAGTGATTGAAAACAGATATTTGATCAGCTGAAGAATTGGTATGTTTGATAGATTCAGAGCAGTGATTTTTAGATCAGCTGTTGTCCATTCTTTATATGTGATTTACTTGGTGGAGTTCAGAGCTGAGCTTGGATTTAACATAAACGCTGTGGTAAAAGCCCTCCTTAGTGCATTTGAGGAATCCCTAATGCCTTTTCCTCATGTCAGCAGTTTAAATCCAAAATTTAACATGCACTTAATTAGATATACTTATTAAACCACTACAACAGCTACTAGGACATGTTACTAGTTTTACTTTCAATTATCCTTACACCATACTACATTACAAACAAAAGAATTACATAATGTTATCAAATTTTAGAACAAACTCTTCAGGTAAACAGAAATGAATTCTTGTTTGTAATTCACAATGAGATCTGTTTTTCCATTTTCCCTCATGTTTCATCCACTGTTTCAAAATTACTGGGTTCCTTATAGGATTCAAATCCCAAAGTGAAAACTAAAGAACCAGTTCAGCAATTCTTCACCACTTATGAGTAACACGGCCATGCCAAACTCATGCAGATAAAACCTTTATTCTGCATAAATGCATCTGCGTCTGTGTCTAATATATATATAAATCCATCAATCAGTGAAAGGCAGCTACTATTCCAGAACCTTTGGGATGTAGTGCATGATTTTAAAGTGGCTAGAATTTTGCACAATGCTTTAGGACAGGAAATAAAGATTAATTTCTCCAATTAAAGCTAGAGTGGAAATACAGATAGGCTGCCATGAAAATACATCAGCAGGAATTCGCCAGGGCACTTAACCAGTGCTATTATTATTCCTACTCTTACAAAAAGTGTTCAGGGATATTTAATGCTCACACAGCAGCCAATACCTGAGTTTCAGATTTTATCTGAAAGATGCCCCTGCAACTTTCTTCTTAACAGTAGTATTACTATTACTTTGCACTGATATCTGTTCATCTAAAAAATTCCACACATTACTGATGAGGAAACTGAATCATAAAAAGTTCAAGTGATTTTCACAAGGTTACACAGAAAGTCACTGGCAGAAGATCAAACATGTTGCATCTTGCAAGAAAAGGTGACATATGTGCAGCCGAGATTACATTGTGGGTACGTCTATACTTACCTCCCGGTTTGGCGGTAAGCAATCGATCTGGGATCGATTTATCGCGTCTTGTCTAGACGCAATAAATCGATCCCGGAAGTGCTCGCCGTCGACGCCAGTACTCCTGCTCCACGAGAGGAGTACGCGGAGTCAACGGGGGAGCCTGCCTGCCGCGTGTGGACCTACAGTAAGTACCTTGTAGTTCGAACTAAGGTACTTCGACTTCAGCTACGTTATTCACGTAGCTGAAGTTGCGTATCTTAGTTCGAACTGGGGGATTAGTGTGGACCAGCCCTGTGATTTAACCGGGCATTAGATTCTAGTTATGTTTCTGCTTTTTCCCCCAAACAAACAAACAAAAACCAGTTTTAAAACATTTTGTAGAAGGCAAACAGCTTCAATATGGCAACAGACTGTCAACCGAGATTTAATTTAGGGGAAATCTACATGTTCTTTCAGAAGAAATCAGGGAAAATCTGCCACGATTCTATTCAGGTTCTTAGACCACAGTCATCACTGTGGTATTTGAGCACCCACCTGTACTCAACTGCTAGATCAGGGGTCTCAAACTCAAATGACCATGAGGGCCACATGAGGAATAGTACATTGGCCCGAGGGCCGCATTACTGACACCTCCCCACCCGCTCCCACTCCACCCCTTCCATGAGGCCCCGCCTCTTCCCACCCCTTCCCTGCCCCCATTCCAACCCCTTCCCCAAAATCTCCACCCCAACTCTGCCCCCTCTCTGCCCCCAGGAGGTGCAGGAGGGGTATGGAGTGTGGTGGGGGCTCAGGGCAGGGAGTTGGGGTGTGGGGTGCAGGAGGGGTGAGGGGTACAGCAAGGGGTCAGGGTGCAGGGTGCGGCAGGGCTTTTGGCTGCAGGAGGCAGGATCTGGCTTGGCGCGTACCGGGGGAGGGCAGGCTCCCTGCCTGCCTGCCTGCCTGCCCTGCCCCCGCAAGAGGCTGAAACGTGGGAAAGCGGAGGGGCTGTGTGTTTCTGTTGTTTGAGGCACTGCCCCCAGCAGCTCTCATTGGCTGCGGTTCCCCGTTCCCGGCCAATGGGAGCTTCTGGGGGCGCTGCCTGAAGTAACAGCCACACACAGCCCCTCCGCCCCACGTTCCAGCCTCTTCCAGGAGCTGTGCAGGGCAGAGCAGGCAGGGAGCCTGCCCTGCTCCCGGTGCACGTTGGGCCGCCGCTCTGGTAAACACTGGGGGAGGGCGGGGGGGCTGCGAAGAGCTTGCGGCCACAGAAAATCACCCTGCGGGCCGCATGTTTGAGACCCCTGTGCTAGATCCTAAAAGGAAAGACACTGCTGCATTAAGGTGGAGTGACAGACAAATTGCTGATGGACTCTGAGCTCAGTGTATTAGGTAGACCTGGCCAAAGCATTTACCATGAATATCATTCATTAGGAACTTAGCTGCTTTTTGGTTAGTAAATGTATACAAACTGATTCTCAGTTTCTTTGAATGCATTCACAACTCATAAGTCTTCACCAGACTTCTGATGCATAACTGCCAACACTGCAGGTTGTTTGAACTATTCATGCTGACTCTGGTTATTTGTGGTACATTCATAATCACTGTTAGGTACCGTTTGCTTCCTGACTGCACAACTGGAACTTTTTGAACAGGAAACTAATGAATTGAGTAAATAATACTGATGTTTATAGTATCAATTTTCAGACAATCATTTGGACAAAATATTTTGGGGATCATGAACATTTTCATGAATACTTGCAAATGCTATGATCTAACAAATCATAGCAAACTGAACTTTGCACTTTTCTTCACAAAAGTAATCACAATTTTTTGTTTTACTTTTCCACCCAACCTTGCTCTTTATATCAATGGGACTATTCAAGGCATGAGGCTCCAGATAGATTATGAAGCCCTTACACTATTTCAATGTATTTCTAAATATATATGTATATATATATTAAGAGAGTCAAGGTGAGTGAAGTAATATCTTTTATTGGACCATCTTTGTTGGTGAAAGAGACAAGCTTTTGAATTTACACAGAGCTCTTCTTCTTCAGGTCTGGAGCTCAAAAGCTTATCTCTCTCACCAGGTTTCAGAGTAGCAGCCGTGTTAGTCTGTATCCGCAAAAAGAAGAACAGGAGTACTTGTGGCACCTTAGAGACTAACAAATTTATTAGAGCATAAGCTTTCGTGGACTACAGCCCACTTCTTGGGCTGTAGTCCACGAAAGCTTATGCTCTAATAAATTTGTTAGTCTCTAAGGTGCCACAAGTACTCCTCATAGACTCATAGACTTTAAGGTCAGAAGGGACCATTATGATCATCTAGTCTGACCCCCTGCATGCTGCAGGCCATAAAACCGTCCCTACCCCTTCCCTGGACTCTGCTGTTGAAGTCCCCAATCCTGTTTTAGGTGACTTCAATCGGCAGAGACCCTCCTGCTAGAGATCCCTGCCCCATGCTGCGGAGGAAGGCGAAAAACCTCCAGAGGCTCGGCCAATCTGCCCTGGAGGAAAATTCCTTCCCGACCCCAAAAATGGCGATCAGTCAGACCCCGAGCATATAGGCAAGAGTCACCAGCCTGACCCCTGTCAGCCATTATACGATTTACCTACCATTGTTTGGTTTTCCTTGACTACTATGTTTTACCATTAAACCATTCCCTCCATAAATTTATCTAACTTAATCTTAAAACCAGACAGGTCCGTCGCCCCCACCGTTTCCCTCGGAAGGCCGTTCCAATATTTCACCCCTCTGACGGTCAAAAACCTTCGTCTAATTTCAAGCCTGAACTTCCCCACGGCCAGTTTATATCCATTCGTTCTCGTATCCACATTAGTACTAAGCTGGAATAATTCTTCTCCCTCCCTTGTATTAATCCCTCTAATATATTTAAAGATAGCAATCATATCCCCCCTCAGCCTTCGCTTTGTCAGACTAAACAACCCAAGCTCCTCTAGTCTCTTTTCATACGACAGGTTTTCCATTCCTCTGATCATCCTAGTGGCCCTTCTCTGCACCCGTTCCAGTTTGAGTTCATCTTTTTTAAACATGGGAGACCAGAACTGCACACAGTACTCCAAGTGAGGTCTCACCAGCGCCTTGTACAACGGGAGCAGGACCTCCTTATCCCTACTAGATATACCTCGCCTAATGCATCCCAAGACAGCATTGGCTTTTTTCACCGCCACGTCGCATTGTCGACTCATAGTCATCCTACGGTCTACGAGGACCCCTAGGTCCTTCTCCTCTTCCGTTACTTCTAACCAATGCGTCCCCATCTTGTAACTAAAATTGTTATTAGTCATCCCCAAATGCATTACCTTACACTTTTTACTATTAAATTTCATCCTATTTCTGATATTCCAATTCACAAGCTCATTCAAGTCTCCCTGCAGGATATCCCTATCCTCCTCCGAATTTACAACGCCTCCCACCTTCGTATCATCCGCAAACTTTATCAGCCCACTCCTGCAATCGGTCCCGAGGTCAGTTATAAATAGATTAAATAAAATGGGTCCCAAAACCGAACCTTGAGGCACTCCACTAGTAACCTCCCTCCAACCCGACAGTTCACCCTTTAATACGACCCGCTGCATTCTCCCCATTAACCAATTCCTTATCCACCTCTGGATTTTCATATCGATCCCCATGTTTTTCAGTTTAACCAATAATTCCTCATGGGGTACAGTATCAAACGCTTTACTGAAATCCAGGTATATTAGGTCCACCGCATTTCCCTTATCTAATAAATCCGTTACTTTCTCAAAGAAGGAGATCAGATTCGTTTGGCATGATCTGCCCTTCGTAAAACCATGTTGTAATTTATCGCAATTGCCACTAACCTCCAGGTCCTCAACTAGTTTCTCTTTCAGAATTTTCTCTAACACCTTGCACACTACAGATGTTAAACTAACAGGCCTGTAGTTACCCGGATCACTTTTTTTCCCTTTCTTGAAAATAGGAACCACATTAGCTATTCTCCAGTCTAATGGGACCACCCCCGAGTTTACAGATTCATTAAATATTATCGCTAACGGGCCTGCTATTTCCCGCGCCAATTCCTTCAATATTCTCGGATGAAGATCGTCCGGTCCTCCCGACTTAGCCCCATTAAGGCAATCAAGTTTTGTTTCTACCTCGAATACGGTAATCCCCCATCCCGAATGCCCCTCTGTAGTGGTGCTAGTATCCCTAATACCTTCATTGGCCTCATTAAACACCGATGCAAAATATTCATTGAGATATTGCGCCATGCCTAGATTGTCTTTAATCTCCTCTCCGGCAATAGTCTTCAGCGGTCCCACTTCTTCTTTCTTTGCTTTCTTCCTATTTATGTGGCTGTAAAACCTCTTACTATTGCTTTTAATTCCCCTCGCTAGGTCCAACTCTACACGGCCTTTGGCCTTTCTCACTCTATCTCTACATTCTCGGACTTCACTAAGGTAAGTTTCTTTACTAATCCCTCCCCTCTTCCACTCTTTGTACGCTTTCTGTTTTTTCCTAATCACCCCTTTGAGTCGGTCGCTCATCCAGCTCGGTCTAAATCTCCTGCTTTGTAATCTTTTTCCCTTTTTTGGAATGCAGGCCTCCGACAGCTCATGCATCTTTAACTTGAAGTAATCCCAGGCTTCTTCTGCCTTTAGATCCCTTAATACGTTTGCCCAATCCACTTCCCTTACCAGTCCCCTTAATTTGTTAAAATTGGCCTTTTTAAAATTATAAACCCTAGTCTTTGACTTAATTCTGTTACTCCTCCCATGTATTTTAAACCGAATTAGCTCATGATCACTGGAGCCCAAATTGTCCCCCACTAGCACTTCCTCAACGAGGTCCTCACTGCTTACCAGAATCAAATCTAAAGTGGCCTCCCCCCTCGTCGGTTCAGCTACCACTTGATGAAGGAATTGATCAGCAAGCACATCTAGGAACATCTGAGCCCTATTATTACTACTAGCGTTTGTGCCCCAATCTATATCCGGGAAGTTAAAGTCCCCCATAATTACACAGTTTCTATTAGTAATTACTTCTCTAAACACATTAAATAGTTCCTTATCCATATCCTGGGTCGATCCCGGCGGTCTATAGCACACTCCAAGCACTATCCCCGGAGAGGCTCTAGTAGTCCTATTACCCAGTGTGAGTATTGCCCAGACGGACTCTGTGTTATCTAATCCATCCACTATTATTTCTTTACAGCTTATTTCACTGTTGACATACAATGCCACCCCCCCACCTTTACCTTTGTTCCGGTCTTTCCTAAACAGCGTATACCCCTCCATACCTGTGTTCCAGTCGTGACCGTCATTCCACCACGTTTCTGTTATTCCTACGATATCCGGTTTCAGCTCTTGGACCAAGAGCTCCAATTCCTCCATTTTATTACCTAGGCTTCTCGCATTGGTGTATAAACACCCTAATGTATGTCGTTTAGCCTGTCTCCCATTAGTAGCACTATATGTTGCGGGCCTCCTTGCGCCCGTCCCCCCTGTCCTTCCTATGTCCAATCTCGTCTCCCCGGCTATGTCTCCTCTCATTTTACTCACCTTTTCCATACTGGAATCTGGCGTGGAGATTAACTGTGCATCTCCCAACCTTCTCCCCAAACTTCCTAGTTTAAAGCTCTTTTGATAAGATGAGCCAGCCTCCCTCCCAGAAGTCTATTTCCTTCCCTACTCAGGTGAAGCCCATCCCGCGAGAACAGGTGTCTGTCCCCAAAAGCCTCCCAGTGGCCATACATCCCAAAGCCCTCCTTATAGCACCACTCCTGTTCTTCTCTCTCACCAGCAGAAGTTGATCCAATAACAAATATTACCTCACTCAGCTTGTCTCTCTCATATCCTGGGACCAACATGGCTACAACAACACTGCAAACAACATTGTATTTTTAAAACATTTTTCATGCTTTAGTGTCAACTTGAACACAGTTAACCCAACCTGATCTTTGGAAATATGAATTAGACTCTGTAGAGGGGTTTGTCCCTCCTTATTGCTGTTACTCCTGTGGGCTGGGGTTTTTTTTTTAGGCCTTTTTCTCTTTTTTTGAATGAAAAGGAAATGTGTTTTGTTTTACTTCAATGTTTATGAGTGTTTGCCAGGGAAAAATGGGATTATGAAGAAAAACATTTAAGTACCATGCTGGGTGTGTTAGTGTTTTGCATTCTGCTACCACATCTGTCCCTCCTTTGAATCGTGTTTCATAATGTTCCAGACAAGGTGGGTGGAGATCCTATTTGCTTGGATTGTTTAATGCTCTTGGGCCTGATTCTGAAAGGGCTGAAACATTCTCAAACCCTCATCAGGTCTGCGGGGAGCTGAGAGTGCTTGGCATATGGCAGTAGGTTCCCAGGACCTCACAGGATCAGACCTTTAACTTAACCCCCATCCTACATCTATTTCATTTAGAGGGTAAAAACAATACACTTATATTTAGCACACTGGTACTTTCATTTTTAATCCAGAAGTTTCTCCTCAACAGGCAAAATAATCATTGTGGCTATTGACGTTATGACGTTATGAATGATAATGCCTCCTGTGAACTATTTGAGCCATAAATGTTCAGGTGCAGGGAGGCACTAAATGCCATCCTCTTGTATTTGGAATTGCGTATTCTGCAAATCCATGTTTAATTAAAATGAAACAATGAATTTTCAGGTATGAATCACAATACACTAGCTTCTGGTGCCGTTAAGTTCAAGTCCCAGCAGGGAGTTTCAAGACAATGCTTAATGAAACACACATTGATTTGTGGGGGAGGGTGTCTCTGCAATAAGCCTATTCAATTGTAGCACTTTGCAGTGAGACTTTCAGAGTAAGGAATGGCAAAGAGCTGGGGGAAGAGAACATTTATACAGAACTGAAATTGCTTGGGGCATGGTCCTCTTGCCACTTGCACCAGTTTTACACCAGTGTAACTCCACTGCAGTGAAATTACTTCTGATTTATCCTGTATATATGAGAACAGAACCAGGTCCTTGGATAACAATGGTTGTATTCTTCTGGGCAATTATTGCAGAGAGCAGGGTCTGAATAAACCAAAATAATAAGAAGATTAGGGTTGGAAGAGCCCTCAGGAGGTCATCTAGTCCAACCTCCTGCTCAAAGCAGGACCAAACCCAACTAAATCATCCTAGTCAGAGCTTTGTCAAGCTGGGCCTTAAAAACCCTCTAAGGATAGAGATTCCACCACCCTCCTAGTGAAATAGTTTTTCCTAATATTCAATCTAGACCTCCCCCACTGCAACTTGAGACCATTGCTCCTTGTTCTGTCATCTGCCACCACTGAGAACAGCCGAGCTCCATCCTCTTTGGAGCCCCCCTTCAGGTAGTTGAAGGCTACTATCAAAAGCCCCACTCACTCTTCTCTTCTGCAGACTAAATAAGCCCAGTTCCCTCAGGCTCTTCTCATATGTCATGTGCCCCAGCCCCCTAATAATTATTGTTGCCCTCCGCTGGACTCCATCATATCAATCACTGTAGGTAGGGATTGCATGCATTGCTCCTGTGGCCCATTCCACAGAGCAGGACCCATTCAGAAACATCATGCATCTCTAATGACTCACAAGAGGCCAGACCATCCAATCCATGTGGAAGTCCCATGCTTCCACAGTGGCTCTGACCATGGTCCAACCCTGGTCCCTGCTAGCAAAGTGGTAATGGAGTTACACTAGCAAGGACTCATTTCATCATGCCTGCCATTCCTTAAAGGGAGATTTTAAGGCCAGAAGGGGCCAAATAGATCATCTAGTCTAATCTCCTGTATAACACAGGCCACATAGTGTCATCTGTGACCCCTTGAGCCCAATAACTTGTGTGTGACTGACTACCTTCCAGAAAGGCATCCATTTGCGTTGAACAACGACATTAGAAGAATAAGCTGACTATAATCAATTTCAATTCCTTGTTCTCACCTGCTATCACAATTCCACAGTATTTCAAGTACAAGGGAACATTTGAATGCAAAAACTTTTTCTCTGAGTCACTGTTAAATCCTGAAAAAAATTCTGTTGAGGTTAAGGTGCAGAACGTTTTTTCTTTTCGTAAAATGCACAAAACATAAATTCTGAGTCTAAATTACTTGACTGTGTCCTTTGCAAATGTGAATGTGGCTGCTGCTGATCTCTCTGAGAGTAAGATTTACTTCACCCACAAAGTAATTCTGTTTGATGAGGATGAAGTGCAGAGCTAGAGAAATGAAATCTATTCCACCTCTAAGCTAGGCAGAGGATATGACCACTACTTCAGTCCCTGGCTGCAGCCCTTCTGCCCCGGCATGAGGTGTGTTGGTGCCACTGGATTCAATGCCAATTTACATGCAGTCTACCCTCCATAGCCATTACCTGCACGGCGCCCACTTATGCAGAGCTCCAGCTAGGATATTCTTGCTCAACCTGAATACTGGAGTTAAATGGTGAAGAGGAACTAGCCCTGGTATTTCTCCACCACAGAATGGAGTTGTTTAGATCCCTTTCCACCTGATTCTGAAATCCTTAATTCAAGCATATATTCCCACAGGCTTCAATGGGAAATTTTTCCTGAGTAAAGTCAGAGGGATGGGACCCTCTGAAGAATATACAAAGCAGCATTTTTTGGAGAATGCTGTCCTGTCAGTCTTGTTTTATTAAATCCCTAGTTTTGGTGAGTATTATAAATGTATCACAACTAGATATGCCAGCTGGCTCTTCTTCCCTTCTTCTTCTTCTTCCCTTCTCCAGAAGAATCTTGGCTAGTGAAATGTTCTCTAAATGTCTTTCTAACACAATAGTAGAAACCCAGTGGCTATTTAGTAAAACAAACAAGAAAAATAAAGGCAATCTGTAGAGCTTGTTCAAAAATAAATATTTTAATTAAAAAGTCTGAATTCTTCCTTCCACAAGACATGAGGATGTATATTTTGGATCTTCCCAAGTGATTTAAGCACAGCAGCCAAGCTTCAACAGAAACATTTGTTTTGATAACTGAGGGAACACAACAACTACTAATGCATTTTGCCACTTGAAGAACTCTCAACAAACATTCCATTAGGACTACAATATAAATACATAACTGCTTTTCCTCACTTTAACATGCCACTTCTGAATATTTTTGTCATAACAAACCCCATTTTAGCTGCTTTTCATTTATCCCACTAGAATAAAAATGGCCTTTTTCCATTTATCCTGCTAGAATAAACATCTATTAATTCTCCCAGGTCACAAAACCTTCAGCTTCTGAAGGTTAAAAATGTCTGCACAGTATGCAACTCCTTTAGTGTAGTTTTGCCTTGAATCAACTCAACAGAAAGTGTCCAAATATTTGCCTGGTAATGGGAAAAATGGATGTAATTGATCCATGGCTCTTATGTACAACATCAAAGTACTTGTAGACAAGAAACTATTGTACGACAATGACTAATAACCGTATGAGGGGGTTTCCATTAACAGACACCGAAAGAAGATGATTCTGATTTGTGAGTGTCTTGTGAAAAGTTAAAAAATGTCATGAAATATACAAGGAGTTTTTCATAAAACTAAAGCCAGGGAAAGAGGAACAGCATTTATATATATGACCTTAGGATACCACCAATTAAGGTCAGATGGTATCATAAGTTACCAGTCTCCAGTGAATCCTCATGGGGAAAATAACCATAACATAATATCCAGCCAGAGTCTTTCAAACCACAGTGTTTTTGTGACAGACTTTTGGATGTCGCTGACTAAACTGAACACATGAACACTTGCAAAACCTGGTGCCCCCCCCTTACAACAGAAAATACAACTTTGTGGGGATTATTGCAGGTCCCTAAGCATTCTGTTATTACAAGTTTGCAGTAGGTGAAAAATCCTATTCTTGCTATGTTTACTAATTAGTCAATATATTTGTCTTCAAACAATTATTTGTTTCTGTTTCACAGATCCTCTTCCTCACCTAACATAGGTGACTGTCATAAAATCCTAGTTCGAGATGGACCTATGATGCAAAATTCAGATTTGGATCTAAATTTGCCCAGAATGAGGGAGTGTTTCATCCAGGCTTTTCATTCATGGACATGTCTAATAGTTTCTAGGGAACATCACAAATATTTCTGGTTGAATAATAAAATAATTTATTTTTGATTAATTATTCAATGTGGAAAAATATGGCCAAAATCCACAACAACTAGCTCTAATATTTTCATGACAGCATATGGTACAAAACTAAAGCTGAAGGAGATGTGAAGTTGTAGACTCATACAAACATGACTACATCAATGTTAGAGTACTAAAAATTACTGGCAAGGGGGCGGATTCTACCACCTTTACTTACACTTATTCTCTCTGGGAGAAATAGTGGCAGAATCAGGCCCAAAGTAAAGTGTTTTTCATGAATGTTTTCACAATGATCTAAATGTCTCACTTTAAATTTCACATGGGTTTATCAAGGGTGGTCTTTTATCAGTTTCTATTATATTTTTAAATGATCCAGTTAACGTATTAAATATGATATATCTTGCTTTTAAAATCCCATATATACATACATACATACACACACACACACAAAATCTAGAGTAGTCACTACTACTTACTACATGTGAATTTCTTCCTTAAGGCTGGATTGTGCACTTGTCTTAGGTGGATGCATTGGGGAATAGGAGGGAACAAGGACCTCTCTGCTCCCCACATTCTCTTATGCAGTTGTGCAGAGCACAACTATAGCCTTGACACACAATGTAGCACAGTGTTTGCATCCCAGCTACTTTCATTGGGAGCAACTGGGCAGAGAGAGACAGGCCGTAGGTTGAGTTATGCCTCCTCCCTACTCTCACATGCTGGAGTGGAGTTGTCCGTCTGTGGGGAAAGGGTGTGTATTGCAGTGCCACACGGCGTGACACAAATGGCCCTCGGTTTATGCTAAAGGGGAGTACTGGGAGGCACTGTACCTCTCCAAAACACACTACTTCTGATTTTCTCTCTGGAGTGGTGCAGCTTTCTCACTGCCACTCATTTTGGCCCATGCCTAAATGATACAATTTATTCTTCAATTAGAGGCATATTCTCCCCTTGTTTTATGTGCAGAATTTCCTTTGATGCAATTAGAAATCCTGTGCAAAGATAGAGGGTTTAACATGCTCCTTTGAAGACATGTGACATGGTAATTTGTCCAAGACATGCTCTTGCAAAAAGAATGGGATGAAACTGGAAAAATGTAGGCCCAAATGCTTCTCTGAATTGACATTGATAGGATCGAATGGAGTGTGAAGTCATGGCAAAATTTGATCCGGGTGATGTATTAACTGTTTGGTGCTCAATGGATACTGCATTTTCCATTGCTCTGGTAAATTCAAACTCTTATTGCAAGAGGTCTAAAACAGGCGTGACAAAGTTCCTCCTCTATCTTGGTGGGTCCTGCGCTTATTGGCGGATTTTCTTGCCTCAGAGATTCACCATGTGGGTTGGGGAACAGCCCAGAGACCTTCACCTCTGGAGAACCCACAGTCCAGGTCAATTGGGAGGTTTGGGGGGAACCCGGGCCCACCCTCTACTCCGGGTTCCAGCCCAGGACTCTGTGGACTGCAGCTGTCTATAGTGCCTCCTGTAACAGCTGCATGACAGCTACAACTCCCTGGGCTACTTCCCCATGGCCTCCTCCAAACACCTTCCTTATTCTCACCACAGGACCTTCCTCCTGGTGTTTGATAACGCTTGTGCTCCTCAGTCCTCCAGCAGCACACCCTCTCACTCTCAGCTCCTTGTACCTCTTGCTCCCAGTTCCTCCCACTCACACCACAAACTGAAGTGAGCTCCTTTTTAAAACCCAGGTGCCCTGACTAGCCTGCCTTAATTGATTCTAGAAGCTTCTTCTTAATTGGCTCCAGGTATCCTAATTAGCTTGCCTGCCTTAACTGGTTCTAGCAGGTTCCTGATTACTCTAGTACAGCCCCTGCTCTGGTCACTCAGGGAACAGAAAACTACTCATCCAGTGACCAGTATATTTGCCCTCTACCAGACTCCTGTACCCCACTGGTCTGGGTCTGTCACACAGGATATCACCAAATGACCTTTTATTCACTTTAATTAGATATGTGCACAGATGGGATCCCACTGACTTCTGTGGGCTTTGAATCAGGCCCACAATGAATGACTAACACTAGGAATAAATTGATGATTAATTTAAAATTCAGCTTTTGACACATGCCTAGGCAACTAATCATCAGAGATCATTTGTGTTTCATAATTTCTGGGAAACAATACGTTATGTCCTTTTGACCTGATGCACTTTGAGATGAAGTGAGTCAGTACTGAATGCCCCTGACCCACAACGTGATATGAAGTAATGTAGTCTGATCAAATACGAAAAGATGCCTTTTATATCAGGCAGGGAATTTCCAGCACTAATTTGTCTTTCTCTCCTTTCTTTCTTCTCAGGTTTAAGCAGACAGCTGATGGCATCTCAGAAAGTCCTGCTGACTATTGCCTGGGCTCTCACAACAGAGTCCCTGGTGGTAACAATAATTACTCTTGAAGGATAAAGTTCACTTCCCCGAACACATCCCCTGCATAAAGCTGAGTAAAGGGATTTTGTACAGTTAACTCCAAAAGTTACTGCAGGTGGCTAGCAACAACCCCAATTCAAATCTTAAAGGACTAAGAACCAACTCCTCAGCTGGTATGAGTGGGCATAGCTCCACCAACTCCAACAGAATTATGCTGATTTTCACTAGGCTGAGGACATGCAGAGAAAAGACAATTTTGTACGTAAACAAGCACTTTAAGTAAATACAATTGTTAGTTAAAAAATTGGCTCTAAATTGAAGCATTGTAAAAACCATGTGAATTCAATCACAATGTACCTGTGAGCGTGCTTTC
This sequence comes from Malaclemys terrapin pileata, assembly GCF_027887155.1. Classification (NCBI taxonomy): domain Eukaryota; kingdom Metazoa; phylum Chordata; order Testudines; family Emydidae; genus Malaclemys; species Malaclemys terrapin. Next base: position 40,229,149 of record NC_071507.1, on the reverse strand, counting down.
TGGCTAAAGCCTACTGTATCTCTCAGGTAGTAGAGCTCCCCAGCTGTGTATTTCTGCAGCTGCTTTTTATTGAAAGACACAATAAACACTGTAGTCGTGTAAATCCCCTATAAAGAGCCCAGGCACAAGTTAGGCCTGCATCCTGTGTCGTGTTAAACAACACACCAACTCTCTAGCCGGCCAGCCTTACCCTGGAAAATGAGGATAATGCTAATTCTTACCCACTGTTAACTGCTTTGAGATCTTCTGATCCAAAGCACTTTATACCAGTAAGTTCAAAGCATTAAAAATGTCGTTATTTGATTATTCCTTTATCACGTTGATCCATCTCCAATATCCAATATTAGAAAAATGAATGGCAGGCAGTCTATTAGGAAAAGGAAAGGGTTATTGCTGATTGATTATTGTGGGCAGGGCCAGCGCCAAGGTTTTTGCCGCCCCAAGCAGCGGAAAAAAAAAAAAAAAAAAAGCAGCTTTCGCCATCAGCGGCAGCTCCACTGCCGCGGCTTTCTTCTTTGGCGGCAATTCGGCGGCAGGTCCTTCCCTCCGAGAGGGACTGAGGGACCCGCCGCCGAAGAGCCTGACATGCCGCCTTTTCCCCTTGGCTGCTCCTGGTGCCTGGAGCTGGCCCTGATTGTGGACATGTGTAGTGGCAAAATGGAAGCAGACAACAACAGAAAATGAATATAGCCAGGGGGAAACTTTCTCCTCATGTCAGAGAGTTTGTTAGATATGTTCGAAATCTGAAAACTATCAGATTGTCCAAATTCTCTAAAATTCATAACATCCCTTTTTAAGTGTCTAGATTTAGGCAGTTGCTGCTACCTAACCCCTGCTCCCCCAAACCTCACACTGAATTATAAAATAATTCTGCCTACTCCAAACTAAGCCTCATTTTAGTGCCCTGAATATAAATCCAGGGACAGATTTAGGGGTGCCGGGCTTGGGGGCACCGGGCTCAAGGTGCTGTTTTTGTTGTTAGCAACAAAAGAGAAAATAGAATGTTTGAAGTAAAAGGTTTCAGGTATACGTTTTTCTTTGAACCTTTTAGAATGTGTGAGCCATGCCCTCACAGGTATATAAGGGATGGGGCATCACCAGTCAGTCAGAGAGATATAAGAACCAAGTGAAGTGAAAAGCCCAGCTCTGATATCATTAACTTTTTGTTTTTTTGTGTAATTGTGAAAGTGTACTTGTGTTTTAAGACGTGAAGGGTGTAAGTAGCGACTAATAAAGGACATATTTAATGAGAAGTCGGAGATATCTATCGAAACCCTATCTATGCAATAATATAAAAGAAATACTGTTACTTCTTTTGCCATGCTTAACATGTAATGTTTGATTACTTTCTAAGACTGCGGAACATAGACTTTTGCTTTCCCTAATACTGTCTGTTTTCCCCTGTAGAAAATAAAAGCTGCCCCTGAAGAAGCCTTCAGGAGCTCAATATAGGACACGAAAAACTCAGTTGCAATCTTTGCAGCAAGGGGCAAATTTAATGGGAAAATATCTGAAACAAAACAACACAGACCATGCTTTAAGGAATTAGCAGATTTAACTGAAGTTTAGGAATGGAAATGTGAGGAAAGTGATGGAGAATCGTCCAGTTTTCCTGGTGGCGTAAAGGTGAGTGATGATGAAGAATGTGGCTTATGTGAAAAGAAGAACAATGACAAAGAAAAATCTGGTTTACATGAAAAAGAGAGAAACAATAAAGAAAGTTTCAGAGTAGCAGCCGTGTTAGTCTGTATCCGCAAAAAGAAGAACAGGAGTACTTGTGGCACCTTAGAGACTAACAAATTTATTAGAGCATAAGCTTTCGTGGACTACAGCCCATATGCATCCGAAGAAGTGGGCTGTAGTCCACGAAAGCTTATGCTCTAATAAATTTGTTAGTCTCTAAGGTGCCACAAGTACTCCTGTTCTTCTTTTTACAATAAAGAAGATTCATCATCGCACAATGACAGAAACAGCAGTGAGAAAAATTGCAGACTGCAAATCGATACACCAGTTCCTGCTTTATAGCCAGCAATCCTAAAGTTTGCCAATATTGATCATACAATTTTGAACAGGCTGGGCAAAATTGAGGATATGTTTCCAGTAAATAAGCTGAAGCAACACTTCTCAAAGTCACACTGCAAAAGAGTGCTCAAGAATGGAGTCAGTTTACTCCAAATCAACTGACAAAGAATTCTGGTTTTGTTGCAAAGTATTTGACAAGAATGCCAAATTGCTGCTTGCGCTTTCTGGGTACAATTACTGGCAGAACTTAGCTGATTCTCTGAAGCAAAATGAAAAGCCACCTGGCCATTTTATGGCCTACTCCAAATGGATTGAGGTCGAGTCCAGGCTCAAGCTGAATAAATGAATAGATGCAGAAAACCAGCAGATTATTAATGTAGAAACCCAGCATTGGAGGAACGTGCTCAAGCATCTGATCTCAATTACCTTCTTCCTTGCAAAGAACAATTTGCCTTTCTGGGTCTCGTTGGATAAGTTGTTCCCTGAACATAATGGTAATTTCCTTGGTTTGGTAGAACTCCTTGGGAAATGTGACGCTATCATGCATGAGCACCTACGTTGAGTAGTTCATAAAGACGCTATGGACCATTACTGCAGCAAAACAATTCAAAATGAATTGACTGACTTTATGGCAAGGAAGGTGCTTGATAACATATTGATGCAGCTCAAAGTGAAGTACTATGCTGTAATAATGGACTTCACTCCCGACATTAGTCATAGTGAAAAGATGTCATTTACAGTAAGATTTATTGATGATGAGGATGACTGTATCCAACTTGTATTCATTGGACAGTTTGGTTACGAGGGCAGAGATTAAGTGATGGGAAGCTCAGAAGAAAAATTCAAGAGGGTTTTTCTTTGCTCACTCATTGATACTGCTCGAGAGTCCATCGAAGAAAGGTTTGGACAAATGAAACACCACAAAAAGACTTGGGTGGTTTTGTATGATCTTATGACCTGCCAGCAGACAGGAAAACACTCTTAAACAATTGTACCAGCCTTCATCAGACACTGACACATGGAGAATGTTTGGATATCAATGATAAAAACCTCTATGTCGAACTGGACAACATCTGTCACATTTTGCAACACGGGAAGCACTCTCCACTCCAAGTTGTTCAATTTATTCATGATGAAGAGCTGAAGGACACTTTTCCTAATGCAGGGGTGGGCAAACTTTTTTGCCCGAGGGCCACATCTGGGTATGGAAATTGTATGGTGGGCCATGAATGCTCACAAAATTTGGGGTTGGGGTGCAGGAGGGGGTGAAGGCTCCGGCTGGGGGTGCGGGCTCTAGGGTGGGTCCAGAAATGAGGAGTTCAGGGTGCGGGAGGGTGCTCTGGGCTGAGGGGGGGAGGTTCGGAGGGCAGGAGAGGGATCAGGGCTGGGGCAGGAGGTTGGGGCATGGGAGGGGGTCAGAGGTGCAGGCTCCAGGTGGTGCTTACCTCAAGCAGCTCCCAGAAGCAGCGGCATGTCCCCACTCTGGCTCCTACACGGAGGCGTGGCCAGGTGGCTCTGCGCACTGCCCTATCTGCTGGTGCCGCCCTTGCAGCTCCCATTGGCTGTGGTTCCAGGCCAATGGGAGCTGTGGGGGTAGCGCTTGGGTGGGGGCAGTGTGCGGAGCCCCCTGGCTGCCCCTACTCATAGGAGCCAGAGTGGGGACATGCTGCTGCTTCCAGGAGCCGTGCAGAGTGGGGCAAGCCCCTGACCCCACTCTCCGGCTGGAGTGCTGTAGCGGGACCCCACTTTCCAGCAGGAGCTCAAGGGCTGGATTAAAACATCTGGAGGGCCGGCTGCAGTTTGCCCACCCCATCCTAATGTGTGGATAGCTTTGAGGATTCTGCTCATGCCTCTGCTCACAGTCACGAGTGGCAAGCGCAGTTTTTCGAAGCTCAGGCTCATTAAAACATATCTTCGATCAATGATGGCCAACGAGAAACTGACATCACTTGCTATTTTATCACCTGAAAATGTTAGGGGCCAGTCTTTGGATCTCTCTGACACTGTGCTTCAGTTCGCAAGGGCAAAGGAGAGAAAAGTGACCTTTTGAACTGAAGGACTAAGGTTAACATTCTAAGGCTGTCACCCAGGGCTGGCTTTAGCAAGTGTGGGGCCCGATTCCTGGGGCTTGTACTCACCGGGCGGCGCTCCAAGTCTTAAACCATCTTCTACTCAAATTCTCCATCTCCATTAATAGCTGACATTCCTAACAAGAAGCTTTCTCATAAGTGGCCCAGTAAACTCTATGTTCTTGCCAGAGACTCTGTAGTGAGCACTGGGCAACAGGAAGAATTTACACAGACCCAGGAAACATACAAGACCTCAGCAATGCAAAAAATGATTGGAATTTCCAAAATCAGATATGGAAATGCATTCTGAGTAAAGCCTGTGTTGTTCCACCCCACCCCTCCTATACTCTTTTACTTAATGTAATCAAGCAATTGCTATATGAGGATAATGAGGTTTGTGTGTGTGGAGACACTCAGCAGGTTTTTCAGTCAGATGCTGAGCTAGGCAGGGCAGGATGCCAGCTGCCACTGGGGCAGAGGGCAGGAGGTGGAGCAGCACTAGACATAGGACAGGGGCCAATGAGGACAGTGGAGGAGACAGAAAAACAGTTGTGGGGAAGAGGAAGCTTAATTTTACAGATGCAGAAATGTTGCCATCAATAAGGAGGTAGCACTTCTTCCATCCCCATCAAAATGTGCTACTGATAGATGAAGGCAAAATCCTTAGATTTTTGGCTCCTATGTCAGATGGGGCCTGGACGGAGCAGTGATCCACAGGCACAGAGGCAGAACAGCTGGGGCAGAACAGTACACAGCTGATTGCCTGCCACATTGGGTTGGTTTGCCTCATTTGGGAAGAAGATCATGGCATCAAGAATGGGAGGGTATCTGGGAGAGGCATTTGGAAGTGTTGGGAGGGACAGTTCATCCCTGAAGGGTCCATAGGTGAGCTGGCAGGATGGGCAAAATATTCAATAAATCTGGGCCGACTTAGTCTTCCCTACCCTTATTTTTGTGTGAGTTCTGCTCATTACTGCTGAAGGGATTCAAACCAGCTAAAAGCCCAACAAAATTCTCTTTTTGTAAAGCCTTTTAACCACTCCAGAACTTTATTTTGTTCTTTGTTGTTGTTGAGCCACGGTCTCTCTGGGAGCATAGCTTGCCACACTCCGGCAATTGCTCTTTGCATATCTTAACACTGTGCTCATGCAAATATTATTAGTAATACAAAATGGGGACAGAACACTACACAAAGTTGGCAAACATATAGTGCCAGAATCTACGTTGTTTTTAAACAGAATGTTTTCCAGGAGGCATCAGCTGCTATTTTTAATGAAAAAGTAATTAAATGGAATTCAACCCAGCCCGACTGAAACAGTTTTGCCAATGCTGTAACGCTTAATCACATGATAAAGATGAGACGCATGAATTGCTTAGTCACTGAAGAGTCGGGTGGGGAATTTTTTGTACAGGCTTAGTGCTCATGAAAGGTGCTGGATTGCTCCTTGGAGACGGATGGTTTCTATTCAGTTATGCACAGCAGACATTCCCACCGTGCTCTGTCAGTGAACCTCAATCCTAACTTGCAGGGGAGCTGGGACCAACTCTAGGGTTCGGGGTGGGGGGTCATTCCTTTTACTTTCTGATTCAACCCTGGGCTTCTCTTCTGAAATTGCCAAAAAGGTGACTAATTGGTGTCAATTGTGTTAGGGGTCTCCTGTCTACTGAGAACTGGACTGAAACCACTAACTCATTTCACATAAACTATCAATGAGCACCAGCAGTCACTACCAACTTGGGCTGGAATGGAACACTTTAGACGAGAGAGACTCTGCACTGTATTATCAATCTCTAAAGTATCCACTTGCCCTGGTGCAGATTTTTTCAACGAGCTCTTGGGCCTGATTCTGAACCTTTATTCAAGTAGTCCTTATAGGAGTTGTTCCATTTAAATTTGTGATGCTGTTTGCATAAGGAAGGAGTCAGGAGGTTGGACAGTCATACTAGAGTTGGGAGAATAATTGATTTTTTGGTTTGCCGTCCGTTCCCAAAAAACTGCAAAATAAAATAAAAAATGAAAGACTATGAATTGCCACTGTGGATGACAATTAATAGTCATTGGGACAAAGTAAGAACAACTCTATAGCCTGGTGGTTAGGGCAATCACACAGGCTGTGAGAAACCCAAGCTCAAATCCTTGTTCCAATAATTAATTGGTTATGCTCAGTGGAACATCTTCAATGGGAAAGATCAAGAGAGATCTTTCCCAAAATATCCCATAGCCTTTTGTTAGGGAATTCTCCTGCAATGTGGGAAACCCAATTTCAAATCCATTCTCCACAATGGATAGAAGGGGGAATTGAACCTGGGTCTCCTGTATCCCAGGTGAGTACTCTAAGCACTGAGCTAAAAGTTATTAGGACTTCTTTTGCCACTGCCATTGAGTCCTGGAAAAAAAAATGTTTTGGCCGAAAATATTTAGCAAATTCCTGTGAAATTCACAAATAGTTTCGGGTCAACCAAAACTACATTTTCCAGCAAAGAACCCATTTATCTGAAAAAATTCAACCAGGTATGGATCAGACACATAGTAACCATTTCTTGTTGTCATTTTAGCTTCTAGATGGTCACCTCAAGTGTAAGAGTATTTTGAATGGTAATGTATATTTCTGGAAGAAAAGGAGTCTTCTCTCTGCTACCTTCTTGTATGCTGTTTTTGGCTTTCTGGTAGAGATGACCTGTTGGCCTTTTTCTGACTGAGGAAAAGAAATAAATTAATGATAAAAGCATATCCTGTAATTTGCTAGGAATGAAATATGCATCACACATTTCCTGAGCGATGTGCATGAAAATCTATTTACTGTACATGGCGCATAAGAGGGATTTTTTTAATATGAACTGTGCCCAGAATACTAAAATTGAAACCTTGCTTTGGGTGGTCTTTATTTTTGGCTGAAGACTCCTAAAAGTTCCATAAATATTAATTTATGAAGAGTCCAGAACACAAGTAAATGTAGAACTACCCACTTTCTTGGTGTTCTCACACTGCCTTATACTGTTCTATTAATATTTGCTTATAAAACAGTGAAAATACTGTTAAAAAATCAAATGAGACTTTTATCATTGAAAAAGTTTGTTGTTTGCTTATTTGGAATCAGAAAATGTTCAATAAGCACATGCAAATAATATTAGAAATGAAGTACAACAGTACCGGTTTTGACATCAGCCCCATTTATTTCCTCTGAAACATTTTGCCAATCTAGCAGCCAGAGATTTCAAGAGCAGCCTCAAAAGGGGAAGATTAAATGTGTGTGTTTTCATAAAACAATGACATCTTGTTTTCAAAGCCCTGCAAGTTTAAAATGAATATTAGAGCAGTCACATATAAACTACAATTCCCAAGGACAACTGTTTAGCTTAAGTGCCATTTAATGTTCTCCTAAATGGTTCTGCTGTTTAGGGTGCAATATATCTTCTAGATTAGACCTTTAATCCTTAACATTGTGCTTTCTGTGTCAAAGAGGGCTTCACGCCAGCTTCATCCTATTGGTGGGTCTCGGCCTCTCTCTCTCTTTTAAAAGCTTATGAGGAACATCAAAGTCTTATGTTTTGCCTCTCTTAATCCAAACAAGAAATCCAGTTAAAAGTGTTGTTAACTGGAAACATTAAACATTTTAAAGTATTTCCCCCTGTTTCCCTGATTTAATTTTCACAGATTTCATAAACATGGAGAAGAAAGGCCTGAACTAGTTTACAAAGAATTTTTTTAAATGAAAAAAAAAAAAAAAAAAAAAAAAAGTGACATAGCTTACTTGGATGCATTTAATGTTAATGTTGATTTAGGATGGCTGTAGTTTTCATACCTCAGTGATTTAAATCGAGGATCAGAGAATTCTTTGCCATTATAAATGTGGGGTACACAAAGCAGACTGTGTTTTCGCACACGGTGTTAAATCAGACAGAATATGAGCATTAAGAAATGTCACTTTTTCCCCCGGCGCTGGCAACTCAGTGGGCTGCTATTCTAACCAGAAGGACCGTCATTACTGAAGGACTCTAGTGTAACCACTGCATTGCTGCATAAGTCAATAGTTGGTTTCTGGAAGCTAGCTCCGAATTTCTTGGTCTTGGCCATGCTTGCATTTGCTCCTGTGAGGAAAATTAAATTGGCCTGTATGGCTTAAAAAGCAAAAACATCTGCCGGAATTCTGAGCAGCCTATTGTCCGAGTTCAGCAGCAGGGAGGTCGGCACTTGTTCAGCCCTGCCTCACTGCAAGACATAGTGGAAACCAACGGGAATCACTTCCAAGGGCTTCCGGGAGAAATATGGGGAATAAAGTCATCAATCAAAAGGGTATTGAAAAAAGGCCACCCCAATGGCTTGGCTAGCTGTGCATTAGGCTACCACACAGGAAACCTAAGTTTGGGACAGAACTCTATACGCTTTTCTCCAAAGGCCAGTGATGGACTGCAGCCATTGGAGAAAGGAGAGCTCTGTGTCTGGGAAGGTTAGCTTATGGTAGCTGGCAGTTGGAGGAACATGCTGCAAGTGAATCTAGGCTAAGTGGGTGGTGAGAAGAGGAGTCAAAAACAATGGCCCAGCTTCAATCTTTGGTTAAAAGAAACCCCACCTCAGTTGATCTAATTTGATAACATGAATGCCTGCTTGGGGGAAAGGGAGAGTTACATTGGCTACTGGTCCTCATTAGGGTTGGTTGGTTGCAAAAGAGTCATTACTCATGTTGATGCCTGAGGTCCAAAGCCACACACACAAAACAAAACACCTTCCCCCCCACAAAGCCCCCAATATTGCCTCTTATTTGTCACTTTTTATTATCTGGAACTGTTATCCCCCAGGAGAGATTGTTTGCTCTGCAATTTGGGGTATAAAGCCAATAACTAATACAAGAAATACATTGATTTGGAATTAAAAAAAGAAAATCTCATCGCTCTGTTGCTGGTGTTTTTTCTTTTTTTGTAATGTCACTAGCATATGTGTAATGGAGATGGACTGCACTTTATGCTCAGGTCCAGATGCAAATACATCTGAAAACCCAAAGTTTCAGTATCAGACATGATTCATATTTGGATTTGAACAAGAATAAAATATGTAGCCAAATTTCAACTGTCTGAAAGAGAACTAGAATCCCAGTGTTGAATTAAAAAGCAAACGGACAAAAGAACCTACTGTAAGCATGGGGACAGACCTCCATATCTCCATCCCAGTTAACATTCTGTCACTGTGGGTGGAGGAATCTCTTGAGTCCTTCAGATTCCCTGGTGATCCAATTCGGTCCAGGAGGAAAAACAACAACTCCTGTAGATGGAGGCACATGTTCTCACAGTCCCTTCCACTTACCATGGCTACTCAGGTCCTACTTAGGCTAAAAGCCTTTCAAATATCCCTGGAAGTACAACTGGGCCTTCCAAAAATAGGTCTTTAAAGTAAACATCCATGAAGTCCCTGGCCACAGAGACTCATTCACACAACCATTGTTTTCTCCCTCTGTCTGAAAAATGCCTCTATCACAGAAGAATACACATTATTATACTACAACAGAACCAGCCATACATCAAGATAATCAAATCCTTTTTCAATATGATGTCATTACAGGGACCTGAAAGAGAAAGTTCTTCATTTATGTAAATGTCCATTAACGACAGGTTCAGTTAAAAATCTGGATAGGACTCCTGTTAAAATGGAAATAAATTATTAAATGTATTAGTTTAGAGAACAAGTGATTTCTTCAGAGCCTGTGATGTTATAGATCTCCTCACAGCCACAAATATGGCCGATCAAAGTTCCAGGAGAGCTAAGTCTGTGGAAATACTCAGTGAAAGGTCAATGGGCCAAGCTTTTGGCCTCTCGTCCAGCCCCTTGTGCAGCTCCTGCAGTAAAATGGGACTATTAAAGCTGCCCTAACAGTATCTTCTGGCATAAGGGAATCCCCAGCTGGCAGAGATCTTGTATAGCTTGATTTTGTATCACCCCATTCTAGCCCTCAGTAGCACAGGGGGCATGCTGATTGAGCGGTGTCTGGCAGAACAGCCCCTAGGAGCTAATGTAGGTAAGAGCTGCCCTGAAACTGCTACAAATTACTTTGAGGGCAGAACTGGCCACCAGCTGCAACCAGGATTGGGGGCATGTTAAGATGCCTTTGTCCCCTCCTCTGCCCCTCAGGTTCTGTACTAAATACAGCTAAGCCAGACCAGAAGATATTGCCCAACTCTATGGTTAATTGGACATATTCTATCAAAAACAAGGAATCTAAGCTCATTAGCTTCAGAACAGCAACCAGCATATGGAACAGTCCTGGCATATTTTAGTTTCACTGCAGGATATGTGGACATTCAGTCCTTTGTTATAAAGCAGGGGTCGGCAACCTTTCAGAAGTGCTGTGCCGAGTCTTCATTTATTCACTCTCATTTAAGGTTTCGCGTGCCAGTAATACATTTTAATGTTTTTAGAAGGTCTCTTTCTATAAGTCTAGAATATATAACTAAACGATTGTTGTATGTAAAGTAAATAAGGTTTTAAAAATGTTTAAGAAGCTTCATTTAAAATTAAATAAAAATGTAGAGCCCCCCCGAACCAGTGGCCAGGACCCGGGCAGTGTGAGTGCCACTGAAAATCAGCTTGCGTGCCGCCTTCGGCACATGTGCCATAGGTTGCCTACCGCTGCTATAAAGTCTTTAAGATAATCTCTACATTTTAAAAAAGGAACATAGATATAAAGAAATTCTTTTTATATAGTGCTAAATAAAACAAATTGAGATGAGTGTCCAAGCCCTCAAAATGTCAAGTTTTAATATCATTTTTTTTATGTACACACGTAAAGTTAAAGTGGTTGTCATACTAGGAGAACAGTGTACTAAATTAAAATATATCAATATTAGTTTTAAAGTTTTACTATATAAATATTACTTATTCAGACATTTGGTCAGATTCACTAGTGAACCCTAGCTGCTCAGTGCTGCTCTAGTGACACAAAGCAGTTGCTAACCCACCTTAATTGAGTGGCTAATCTGGGTTTATGGCCTCTCTGTGTTGCTGGAAAGGCGCAAAACAGCCAGATGGTATTGTTGAATCTGGTGCTCAATCTCATATTAATCGAAGGCCTCCAACTAGCTCTCTCTCAGGCATTTTGTATACATTAAAATTTTAAATACACTCTAATCAATGGCAGGTTCAGGTGCCACAAGTACTCCTGTTCTTTTTACTCTAATCAATGTCTCCACTGCCTGTATTTAAATAGATAAAAACCTATGTGAATTAGCAGGATGCTTAAAAATTTCACAAATCTAAGTAAACTACCATTTTAGACTGTTAAAATATCAAAACTGGTACACTCTTGATATTATGGTAACAACTTTAGGAAATCATTTGTTTAAACCAATATCTTAAATTATCGTTTTTATCTATACCAGTGGTCCTCAAACTTTTCAAGGTCTTGCCTCCCCTTACCTCTGTCCACGCAACCCCCTCCCAGAACATCTATCTATTTATCTAGGACCTGAAAAGGTCATACAAAAAAAAGTCTAAGAACCAATCCCCTTTCCATGACACTGTTAATTAAAATAGCATTCTTAAAAGTTGGTTTAGAAAATTAATACAGAAAACCACCTGCTGAGCATTTGCTTTCTCTGAGTGTCCAGGCATGACCACCCTGTTCTTACAAAAAAACGATTTCAAAGATAACGTCTTCCTTCCTGAATGGGTTTCCCATGAACTACAAAAAGTAAGAAGAGCAGAGGCACCAGATGTAAGGAAGGATCCATTTTACTGGTAGCACATAGAGATATTCATTAATCTGAAACACACTATTGTGTGAGTGCTGAAACAGGCAGAACTTTGGGAGTCTATCCTTTCTTCCTACTCACAGCTGCAAAGATAACATTGTGTACTGTTCAACAGCTCCATAGGGAATTCTCCATAACAGTTATGTTCTTTCAATTCCTATTAAGATTTACATCCCCATTTAAAATGATGATCAATCTGCTAGCTAGGTCAAACGTTGGCATAAATCCCACCAGGAATTATAACATTAATTTGACAATATAATTCCAATTGTGATAGAGTGTATGCTGGGCTTTACAGTATGTCAGGTTGGATCACTTTTCTTTTCCCGGCCTTGCATTCAGTATGTAATGCATAGAAAAATTTTCCCATTCAGATATGTTCAGCCAACTAAAATTCCGATGATGATGATATACATTTATGATGTATTAAAAATACCCCCAAACCAAAAATATCTTGGGGAAGAAACATGTGGACTGAGGTCCAGATCTAAAGCCTACTGAAGTCAGAGGGAAGTTCTCCATAGATCGTAATGGGCTTTGGAGCAAGCCCTGAATTACTTGTTTAATGATCAAACCAGCTAATGCACTGCACCAATTTACACAACAATTTTCAATATGCCAACTATAAATGTAGCAGGATGCTTCTCCTGGTTTCTTTTCATAAACATAACTTTTGTGAAGAAAGGCTTATGCGTCTCTCATCTAGGGTGCTTAGGAAGTTAAATTCAGTGTTTCATTAGAAATAATTTCCAGATCTCTTGAAATATAGCTATAGATATATTTAGAGGATGCTTTTGGCCAGCTTAGCGTCTCAAGAATCCAGCTCTCTGTTTAAAGATAGAGTAAGCATTTGGAAAATACTGACTAGACTCTCCAGTTAACAGAAGGGGGGAAAACAGATTTCTAATAGCGTCTTATGAGAGGCCACATCATGCAGTGTGCAGCACAGGAGAGCTTAAACACAGCATTTGGCAGACAAGTCTTCTGTACTTGGAACTGAGCAATGTGTGGGGGATGGGTGCCTTTAGATATGAACAAAGAATGGAACCTAAGCGAGAGTGTTAACTGCCAAAACTCCAGTCCTGTAAAAGAGGGATTTTAAACAGGGTTGGACTTTGCAGACTACCTCTCAATTAACAGGAAAAAGGATTTTCTCAACCTTCTGATGGAAGTTCCTATATGCTGGGCAGTGAAAATATCAACCTTTCAGCAGCCTCCTTACATGCAAGAAGCAGAAAAGCATTTTTAAAAGTCATGCATATTATACATCTGTAGAGACTGAGGATCTGATTTTCCTCTCCGTTACACTAATCTAACTCAGGAGTAATTCCAGTGAAGTTGTTAGAGTTACGCTCCACTGGTGGAAAAATGGTGTGAGACGAGAACTAGACTCAACCTTTCCAAAGAAAGTTTGCAGAACATCTGATGTCTGTAAAGTGTGCTGCAGAATAAACTGTTGTTGTTAGGTACTCGTGTACTTCTTGCCCCTTTAAAACATTAGAGCCTATTAAAAGTCAGTTTTAAAAACTGTTTTGATTATCTTAGTGTGTCCAATAGTTTTACTATAGTCCATTGTTATTCTTTCACAGATTAACTAGGCCATTATTCCACTGTGTGCTTTGAGGACTTTTGGATTGTAGCATCTGTGAATTTACAGTGTGTCATCCCGAAGGTTATGGGTTGAAGAATATGTTGGCAAGTGAAAAAGGGGAAATCTTCATTCCGAAAAAACATTCAGATGAGGAAGATTTTAGGGTTTGGTTCAGAAAAGTACCCAAAGTGCAGAGGTTTAGCTTAGTTGTGTGAGCCACCTGAATCTGCAAAACCTTATGGGCTGGAAACCTTATGAGTACCAGGCTTTTTTTTTTTTTGGCAAGGTTTCTGATATTTACTGCTTCTCTTTGGCAATTCCAGCTCTCTCGTTGTATTTTGTCCCAGCTGGAACTGGGAAGTATGAAGAAGAGCACAGGTCAGAAATACCAGAAAAAGAGTTAACCAAGTCGATCTAAGGTCTCGTCTACCCACAGTTTTTGCATAGGTATAACTAATTCAGTTCTACCTATGACTTTTATACCAAAATAGCTAAATCAGTACATGGATGCAGTTATATCACTATAACTGATATAACATATTCCAATAGCTAGGCTGGTATAAGGGCTCATCTACACTACAAAGTGAGGTCAGCTTGACTACGTCGCTCAGGGCTGTGAAAAAATGTCGTGCCTTGCGTGATGCAGTGAAGCTGACCTAAGCCCTGGTGTAGACACCACTATTGGATGGAAGAATTCTTCCATTGACCTAGCTACTGCCTCTCAGAGAGGTGAAGTCACTACACCAGTGGAAGAACCTATGCTACAGCTGTACAGATATAGTTAAAATTGTAGAACAGGAGTACTTGTGGCACCTTAGAGACTAACAAATTTATTAGAGCATAAGCTTTCGTGGACTACAGCCCACTTCTTCGGATGCATAACATCCGAAGAAGTGGGCTGTAGTCCACGAAAGTTTATGCTCTAATAAATTTGTTAGTCTCTAAGGTGCCACAAGTACTCCTGTTCTTCTTTTTGCGGATACAGACTAACACGGCTGCTACTCTGAAACCAGTTAAAATTGTACAATTTTTGAGTGTAGACAAGGTCTATTTACAGTGAGAGTTCGGGGATCATTAAGAACATCTTTGTATGGGCAGAAGTCTGGTCTATACATATTTTGTGAAATTTTTTTAAATACTGTAATAGGACTTTGTAGCTTTGAGAGGTATAATATAATAATTAATGGAGATATCCCATCTCCTAGAACTGGAAGGGACCTTGAAAGGTCATTGAGTCCAGCCCCCTGCCTTCACTAGCAGGACCAAGTACTGATTTTGCCCCAAGTAGCCCCCTTGAGGATTGAACTCACAATCCTGGGTTTAGCAGGCCAATGCTCAAACCACTGAGCTATCCCCCCGGTAACACCCCTTGAACCGAACAAGAGGTTTTTTTAAAGGACGAAACGTATTTGAGAAAACAAACTGGTACAGGAATCAACTCTTATTATATATATTCTGAACATGCACATAGAATCACTTCCAGTCCAGTGCAGATGTCTGTCATTCAGTATAAACAGAAGCTCTCCCTTGTACAACATTATGGGAGGTAATCTAAAGAAAATGGCTTACACAGCTGTGTGCTGGTGGATCTAGGACTTTTTTACTCTGGCAGCATTATAAAACTATGGATTTTATTCAAGATTCTTTAAATAAAAGCAAACAAACTTTGAATCCTGTTAGTTAATGTTCTTCATAACTTTTATGCACCCCGATAGTGAGTTAATAAGTGCAAACCACACAAATTCCTGATCTTCATGGTTTTAAAACCCTACTTCAGCACATGCAAAAATACAGCTGAAAAAACAGTCTAGGAAAGAAGTGGTACCTTGCTGATCCTAGCACGTTCAAGTGTCCTGAACTGAGCCTAAATCATTAGGCTGGGCAGCACCTATGATTCTAACACTAGAGTCTTACTAACCTTGGATCACATTTTCCAGAGCTTCATTAGGAAAGTGCAGCCAGGGTTTCAAAACCCACGCTCTCTGTGGCTGAGCCAGTAGATAAGCATCTATTCCACATGCAATTTTGTTTAGGAATATTTAAAGGTCACTTAAGTACCTACCTGTCTTTTGCACAGTTAGGCATACTCAGAGCACACCTACTGGATCGGGCCCTACAACCAAGAGAGGTGGAGGAACGCTTAGTTTGTCAATCCTGCTGGGACTTAGGCACCAAGCAGCTCGGCAGCAACAGGACGTAGGTGGCTTTGTGCAGGCCCACTTGCAGAAATTAAGGTGCCTCTGGCATTAAACGGTAGTTGGGTGGGAGTTTTGAGGATGTCAGTGGTACGTGAATATGGACTTAGGTGCCTAAAGTGGGAATTTGATGCCCAAGTCCCTTTGTGGATCTAGCCTGAACACACCAGTGGTTGTGTGGTCAGAAGCTGAGCAGAGAGAGACAAGTGTTAGCGTGTGTGTGTGCGTGTGCACACATGCACAAACACCTACATGGGATAGTTGAAAGGGTTTAAGATAGTGTGTACTTGATTCCATTGTATTCTATTTAAATCCATATACTATGGCTATAAGTTATAGAGTGCCTGCTGAGCTGATGTTGGAGTAGTTTCGTCAGACTCCAGTTCTTTGTGTACAGGTTGTGGTTGGTTGGTTGGTTAAGCTTCCTGAATTCCTTATGGTCACTGTGCAGTTAACACTGTTGCAAATGTAGCCATGTGACCACAAATAACTTACTTTCCTGCTTAAAACTGGTAACATTTACCTTGAATTTCTCAAGATGTCTTCTCCCAAGTATTTTCTTAGAAATCCTATGGAAAAGCGGCAGAAAAGGCCTCAGATGTCTGTAAATTTGTACAACAATGACAATCCTACTCATTACTGTAGGCATGCTCATTACTGAATAGATGGGTTGGCAGATGGGAGAGGGCAATGGTATTGGAACAATTTTTATCGTGGGGTGATGAAAACCATTAAACAAAACTGTAAACCCTGTATATGATGGAAACCACTTCAAGCCAGGAGGTGCGGCAGCACCAGCACCCCTGGGAGAGGGTGACCTGGGATATTATTTGCTAGGCTGGCCTTACACTGACACACTTGTATATTTCCCTGCAGGTTAATGGAGTCAACAGATATAGAAACCCTCAGCTCACTGTCTCCTCTTCTACAAGGGATGCTAGCTAATATTACCACATAAAAACTACATTACAATGTGCTTAACAGTAACTTAGGAGTCCAAACAATAGAGGGATGTTGTAATTGTCCCAAATCCAAGCATCACAAACCCAGGAAATTCAGAATTAATATTAATTTTTTTAAAAATCCAAACATAAACAATCTTATTCAGAATTAATGTTAAATTTAAAAAAAATCCAAACCTAAACAACCTTAACTCACACTGCCTGCACTGACACTATGCAATAACGGGTTACTTACGATTAGAGCATAATGTTTCTGATCCCAAATTATAAATCAGTTTAATCTAATGACCCATTCAATTATTTTTCATTTTTCCCCCTCCTGGTGTCCATACAGGATGCTTCTCCTGTCAGTGCCTGCACATAGGAAAGCACATGCTGCACCTAGTACAAGAATCACAGAGCTCGTGTGTTCTCAGAACCCACAGAGGAATTCTTTCTGAGTCAGCCAAAACATCTACAGGGAGCTCCATCGCTACATGCCCCTCCATATACTTTTTCCCTTCCTCTCCTCTCCCCATGCCATGGGCTCTGGCTTAAAACTTGCAGTATAGCTCTTGATTAATAGAATGCATCAACTGTGCTCCCATTGAGTTCAACAGGAATAGCACAGAGGCACATCATTTGAGGTCTTGGGTTGAAAGGCACTATATTATTAATAAATATTATTAATACTATTTTAATAATGACACCTGTTACTCTAAAGGATCCCGAAGTGCTCCACAAACTAGATTATGTAACCAAGGCTGCAGCTGAATATAAACCTGATTTTGATCCCCACCCTTTGTGTAATCAACATAGTATCACTTAGACTCAACTCGTTCTTGGATGGAGGGCAGCAGACAGATAGACATTATCAATAAGTCAAAGATGGAACATAATTCATTTGCTTAAATAAGATGGAATGGATAATAAAACTATTTATTGGCTGCAGCCAGTGAAAATGGGAAAATACAGGGCGAAATATGGGAAAAGAGCACAGGAAAAGATGAAGCTACCCAAGTGAACCTGAATAGACTGATCACAGTAGTTGTGAGAGAGACAAGGTCATATCTTTTATTTGACCAACTTCTGTTAGTGGAAGGTACAAGATCTTGAACAACACAGAGCTCTTCTTCAGATATGGGGAAGGAAATCAGAGTGACTGACAGCAGCTGTGAAATGTACAGAGTTGGGCTGCTTATACAGCACCATTCATTCGTCAGACCTGTAGATTACTGTAGATCTACTGGGAGGAAGGGGAGAGAAGCGGAGCGGAGGCGCACTCGGGGGAGGAGGCAGAGGTGAACTGGGGGGAGCGGTTCCTCTGCCCCCCCCAGGGTTACTTCCTGCGGCCTTCCCCGCACCCCCCACCGCCGCAGCTTATCTCCGCTCAGGGCCAGCTCCCGGCTTTTTGCGCCCCAAGCAAAAAAAAAAAAAAAAAAGGAGCCGGAGTGCCGCCCCTGGGAAAGGGCCGACCCAAGCACATGCTTGGAGCGCTGGTGCCTAGAGCCAGCCCTGGTGGGGATACAGTAAAAGGATCTTTCCCTTCCCACTTTTCTCCTGCGGATGGGGCACATTCCAAGCCCTTGCACTCACTTAACACAAGGACCTGGGTCTTTAGGGCTGCTGGGAGTGCTACAACTTCCAAAACGCAAGGAGGGAAGGAGCTGAGAGATGGAGATGTCCTTTCAAAGGTTATGGCAACAGTCCATCTCTCTCAGAGACTCTGGGTCAAATTCTGCCCTGACTTGCACCTTGTGAAACCTGCTTGGATCAATAGGGCTACACTGCATTTAAATCAGGGCAGAACCAGCCTCATTGCTCCTGCTTTAGGTACAACGATCCTCTGGAGGATCCACAGGATCTGTGGCAGTGCCTCCGCACCAACCTCTACTCAGGGATGTGACTCAAAGGCACCACTGAGCTGTCATTGTGATAGTAGCCTAGTAAAAGCTGGACTGCAGCCACAAATAACTATGCTTTCTTCTGACCCTTTCAATTACTTATCACACCTCTCAGGTTTCCATCCACAGAAAATGATATCTAAGCCAATATACAATTAGACCTAAGTCCAGATGGAGCTATGCAGATTTACATCAACTGAGGATCTGGCCCTAAAGTCTAATCCTGCATTCCCTGCTAATCCAAAATGTCTATTGACCCAATCTTAACCCACTCCATTACTGCATTTAATGGGTGCTGCTTATTGATCCTTCTGTAATTGATTCTCTCTGCTGGATAGATATTGGCGCTATAAAACCTAATTAGGTGTTTTCACTGTTTAAATATATTCTTCAGTTAAAGGTGTGTCCTCTGTGTAACAGACAATATTTGCAAATAATAAAATCCTACTTTCGGATAGTAAAAATGTCATTTTACACACTAGTTTTAGTTTTTTACTAGAAAAAATTGAATGATAAATTACTTCACAAACATTGGACTGTTGGGATCTTTCCATTATCAGCAACTAATTTTACCTGGTGACATAAACAAGGTAAGTAGGGAGGTACTAAAGTAATTTCATCAGCTATTTCAGAAAGAGACCCCATTGTTGATTTGTGAATCAATAATTATTTTTAATCTGGAACCACTGATAAATGGCCAGCATGTAGATACCAGGTGATTTGTTTGACTCTTGGTGCCTGAAAGCTTCATGCTCAGACATCCAATGAAGTTTCTTTTGATGTCTAAAGCTTAGCAACAAAAGGGTTTTGTCTTAACTTTATGAGTTGAGCTGAAAGTCAGTGCCACTCTTTTTTTTTTTTTTCCTTTTCAGTGACTTGTGGCCATTATTACAGGTTCACCAGGTTAAATGCACATTTATGTGACAGATTTGTTGATGGAAGTTAGACTAGAGAATAGAAAATATAATCAGGTGTGTCTCAAGTTCATTGTTAATTTACTTTTTCATTATTGTGCATCCTAATTGTCTGCATTTTAAATTGAATGTTTTCTTTTTTTTCCTCACCCTCCCTTTCTGTTTCCCACTCTCCCTTTCTGATTCTATTTTTCTTCAGCACATCAACAGCCATAAATTGCAATAGACTGGTCACAGATCCTCACTTCTTGTGTCCAATTGGTTGAAGACAGGGAGTATTAAGTTAATTGGAGAAACTTCAACAAGTCCAACCTATCCACAATTATATAGTTTTGACTGCTTATCCTAATCTTCTTTTCTACAATTAGGACATATACAACAAGCAAAACTTTTCTTATAGGAAAACCAGAAAGCTAGCATTACTTCCTTGCAACCTGAACCTAGGTTTTCCATGATTACCAAGCTCTCAAACACATTAACACAGTCATACCAGAAACCCCTGGTGTCTACGCTATACTTCCTTGATATCTTAAAAAAATACAGTCCTGTTACTTTAGAAACAGAAGCAACAACAAACACTGAAGTGAGGGGGCCAAGAAAAGTGACAGTGTTAAATGGCTGTGTCATAGCTGGCGGTGCACTAGCTGAAATTATCCAGGCCTAAAGTAGCTGAGATTGAAAATGTTCTCAATCAAGTTGCAAAACAAGAGGAAATTCCAGTAAATCATTTACTTAATGAGACCAATGTGTAACAAGGACAAAGTCAATATTAATATTTAGTCATCACCGTTTTGTTTCTGGTTTCAGAGTGGTAGCCGTATTAGTCTGAATCAGCAAAAAACGAGGAATACTTGTGGCATCTTAGAGACTAACAAATTTATCTGGGATAAAACCCACTTCATCGGATGCATGCAGTGGAAAATACAGTAGGAAGATATATATATACACACAGAGAACATGAAAAAATGGGTGTTGCCATACCAGCTATAACGAGACTAATCAATTAAGATGAGCTATTATCAGCAGGAGAAAAAAAACCTTTTGTAGTGATAATCAGGATGGCCCATTTCCAACAGTTGACAAGAAGCGTGAGTAACAGTAGGGGAAATAGTTTGTGTAATGACCCATCCACTCCCAGTCTTTATTCAAGCCTAATTTAATGCTGTCCAGTTTGCAAATTAATTCCAATTCTGCAGTTTCTCATTGGAGTCTGTTTTTGAAGTTTTTTTGTTGGAGAATTGCTACTTTTAGGCAGAGGGGCATTGCTGGCACATGATGGCATATATCACATACCGGAGGCTCATTCACCTGCGCATCTACCAATGTGATATATGCCATCTTGTGCCAGCAATGCCCCTCTGCCATGTACATTGGCCAAACCGGACAGTCGCTACGCAAAAGAATAAATGGACACAAATCAGACGTCAAGAATGATAACATTCAAAAACCAGTCAGAGAACACGTCAACCTCCCTGGTCACTCAATTACAGACCTAAAAGTCGCAATTCAGCTGCCTCCTCTGCAGCCTGCGTGACAGGGAGCTTAGGAGCAGGTCTCCAGAGATCCCAGATTCATCAGTAGCCCACCTGGGGGAAGCTGTGGACCGCTGTTCCCAGGGCTTTGGGTTCCCAGTTTCTCAGCAACTCACCTCATGGGCTGCCACAGAGCCAGGTCTTCCAGGCTCCTCGGGAACATCTTTTGTTGCTGAAACACCAAAACATTCAGAAGATGTGGGTGTTTCCAAAACTAAAGATCGAGGAATTTCATTATGCCAAAAATACTGAGTTTTGGCTTTACATCCCTCTTCGGGCTGACTTTTTTCCCAAACCTTGACATTTTCCCACAGATCTGACATTCATTCTCCCAGCTAGCTCTAGAAACTGCATGGAAGTCACTGGAGTGTGCACCCTTGTAACCGGTTTAGGGAAGCTAGACACTGAGGAGGGCTAAATTCAAAACCTGATGTTTGCGCATACAATTCTGCTGACTTCAGTGGCACAAATTCGCCTCTCACATAATTCATCTGAACTCAGTAGAGTTTCACTAGTTCACAAACTGGAGCAAAGGGGCTGCAGGGCATCAGTGAATTGTATCCATTTAGTATAACGCAGGCACAATGCCTCCAGCAGCACTAGGGGAGTGCAGTCCTTACACTACTTGTAAGAGGGTGTAGCATGAGCTACTTGCTATTCCCCCCCACCTCAGCACAGTGCCAGTCTTGCCACCTTAGAGGGCAGGAGTCCCCAAAGGGGCGAGATATAGTCAAGCCCAAATTATTATTTAAAAACAAAATGCTCTGCTCATGCACTTAAATAAATAATACTAATATGTCTCTATTCTATAACAACTTCCATGTGAGGATCTCAGCAAGCTTTGCAACCAGTTACTTTTAACTTGAGAAAGGGCTTCTGTTCTGCCAGGCTGACAGGTATAATTTGGAAACCTGTTCTGATGATCAATTATCTGACCTCTCAAAGCTTTAAACAATCTGTGTGCAACTAAATTATAATTATATAGATTTGTATATAAGTAATAATGTGTACTTAGTAAATGTTATTGGACAACTAGCATTGTCAGCCAGGCTGTGGGACAGCTGCAGATAACTGATATTAGTTATTTTTATAGGCTAAAAAACACCTCCCAAATAATTTGAAACCATTACTTCTGGTGATTCTATTAATGTCATCATAGGTTTTTGTTACACTCACTTGTGCCTTCTCATTTCAAAATTAGATTGTGAAATTTTGGGGGTAAGGGCCATGTCTGCATGTCTCTTTGTACAGCTCCTACCACAATGGGGCACCAGTTTTGACTGGGATCTAGTGCAATACAAATAAATAATAATAATATTAATATACTTCCCATGACATACTGTTGCAACTAAAATCAGCAGAGGTGTTCAACCTGGAGCCCCATCTGTATAAACCAGAGAGAGTTGCTGGGAGGGAAACTCGCTTCTGTACCTTGTTCCACCAGTGCCCAGAACGTTAATCTTTTGGGCATGATGTGATGTCCACGTTTGCTGGCATTTTTGCTCCCTCTCTCTCTCCCCAAAGGCTCCCGAGGAGGCCATGGAGGACAGTCCTATTTTTATTTTGTGATTTTTAATGTAGGAGATAGGTGAAGAGAGCACAGGATGGGCATCTCTGGTTACATTTTAAAAATGTGAATAAATATATTCAATATCTAAGATGTTCAGGCTTCACTTTCATTTTCATATCTCTAAGAAAAGTTTTTAAGGCCTTTTCCCTCCAACATAACATTTATAAGACTTAATGAAGTGGCTGTTTAGAGGCTCTCTTTTACTCATTATATGGCATAATACAATTCTGAATTGATAAATACAGTTTTTACAAAGAGCTATTTACCTAATGGCAATAAAGAAAATTCAGCTATTGCTTGCAGAAAGAGATGTTTATTTTATTGGCATTTATTTTTTGTGGCAAAATTACCTTAGTACGAGATAGATCTCCATGTGGACATCTGGTGCTATTGATCTCACTGACCTTGATAGACATTCTAGGAGATGAAATCTCAGGAACAGTTGATGATTTGCTCTTAAAAAGAAAGGTTTTACTTTCCTTTATGATCAATACTAAGTGCAAAAAAAAAAGAAATGTATTCTGGCAGTTAAAAATTTTGCTGTTATTTCTTTTGTGACTTCTATGGCTAAGATACTGAATGGATTCCATAAGTGAGAACTTGTCTATATGCCAACTCCACATGGTCTTCTATCTTTAAAAAATGCCTTTGATTTTCACAGACTCCAGCTCTGTGGACTGACTTGTGCTGAAAAAAAGCATATCCTGCTGCTACAGGAAATAGTTTTCTCAACACCACTGTATGTTATTTATTTTAATCATTACTTAAAAAAAATCATACAAAAATCCATACAATATTGTTAGGCATATCAGGGAAGAGCAGAGTTCAAATGTACCTTTTTAGAGTTTGCCTCAACTAAACATAAAAGTTCAAAGGGTTAACATGTTTGGAAAAGCCTTGAAAATGCTAAATGGATTTTTTTTCTTAATCTAAAAATCCAAGTACTAAATGTAGTGGAGCATTAAATTAGTCACTGGATTCACATTTAGAGGGAGCAGCACACAACAGGATGAATACAGAGATTGTTCTGTTCAGTATCTGATTCAATCCTGTACATTTTACAGTAGGTGGTCTAATTCTTGCCCTACTTAAGGTTAATGCCTACAAGCTTGAGAACTGGAGACTGGGCCAAAACTAAAAACCCAGACTCAAATACAGCCAAACTTGTGCAAAATTCAGAACCCACATCCAAATCTGAATTTTGTGGTACCGTTGGACTGGAGAATAGCTAATGTGGTTCCTATTTTCAAAAAAGGGAAAAAAAGTGACCCGGGTAACTACAGGCCTGTCAGTTTAACATCTGTAGTATGCAAAGTCCTGGAGAAAATTTTGAAGGAGAAAGTAGTTAAGGACCTTGAGGTCAATGGCAATTGCGACAAATTACAACATGGTTTTACTAGAGGCAGATCATGCCAAACCAATCTGATCTCCTTCTTTGAGAAAGTAACAGACTTATTAGATAAGGGAAATGCGGTGGACCTAATATACCTCGATTTCAGTAAAGCGTTTGATACGGTACCGCACGAGGAATTATTGGTTAAATTGGAAAAGATGGGGATCGATATGAAGATCCAGAGGTGGATAAGGAACTGGTTAATGGGGAGACTGCAGCGGGTCGTACTGTCAGGTTGGAGGGAGGTCACCAGTGGAGTTTCTCAAGGTTCGGTTTTGGGTCCCATTTTATTTAATCTATTTATTACTGACCTCGGAACCAAATGTAGGAGTGGGCTGATAAAGTTTGCGGATGACACAAAGTTGGGTGGTATTGCCAATTCGGAGGAGGATCAGGATATTCTGCAGGGAGACTTGAATGACCTTGTAAATTGGAGTAACAGAAATAGGATGAAATTTGATAGTAAAAAGTGTAAGGTGATGCATTTAGGGATGACTAACAAGAATTTTAGTTACAAGCTGGGGACGCATCAGTTGGAAGTAACGGAGGAGGAGAAAGACCTCGGAGTCCTGGTAGACCGCAGGATGACTATGAGTCGGCAATGTGACGTAGCGGTGAAAAAAGCCAATGCGGTCTTAGGATGCATTAGGCGAGGTATATCTAGTAGGGATAAGGAGGTGCTGCTTCTGTTGTACAAGGCACTGGTGAGACCTCATTTGGAGTACTGTGTTCAGTTCTGGTCTCCCATGTTTAAAAAGGATGAACTCAAACTGAAACGGGTACAGAGAAGGGCCACTAGGATGATCAGAGGAATGGAAAACCTGTTGTATGAAAGGAGACTCGAGGAGCTCGGTTTGTTTAGCCTAACCAAAAGGAGGCTGAGGGGGGATATGATTGCTCTCTTTAAATATATCAGAGGGATAAATACCAGGGAGGGAGAGGAATTATTTCAGCTCAGTACTAATGTGGACACGAGAACGAATGGATATAAACTGGCCGTGGGGAAGTTTAGGCTTGAAATTAGATGAAGGTTTCTAACCGTCAGAGGGGTGAAATATTGGAACAGCCTTCCGAGGGAAACAGTGGGGGTGAAGGACCTGTCTGGCTTTAAGATTAAGCTAGATAAGTTTATGGAGGGAATGGTTTAATGGGATAACGTGATTTTAGTCAAATCAACAGCGTGCCATCGCTGGTAAATAGTATCAATGGCCAATGAGGGTCTGGCTGGAGAATCTTGTCTACATGCTCGGGGTTCTACTGATCGCCATATTTGGGGTCGGGAAGGAATTTTCCTCCAGGGTAGATTGGCAGAGGCCCTGGAGGTTTTTCGCCTTCCTCCGCAGCATGGGGCGGGGGTCGCTAGCTGGAGGATTCTCTGCGAGTTGAAGTCTTTAAATCACAGAATTTGGGGACTTCAACAGCAGAGTCAAGGGAAAGGGGTTGGGTCAGCTTTTGTGGCCTGCATCATGCACGGGGTCAGACTAGATGATCATAATGGTTCCTTCTGACCTGAAAGTCTATGAGTCTATGAGTCTTGTGTTCATATAATCCAGAACCCCCCATTTGCACATCCAAACTATGAAACTCAGACCCATGTTATCAAAAGTGAATAGTTTTCATATACAACACTCCTCCCCCTCAGTACTTCACCATTCTGAGTGCTTATGCCATACCCATATCAACTGAATGGTATAAGCAGATACTTCACCAATAGCCTACAGGAAGCACAAGTTCTCTATTACTAAAAGAGAACTTTTGACAGAGACCCCCCCAAGGTACTGCAATTACTTAACATCTGCTGGGTACCATGGTATATGGCTACAGATACTAAAGATTGCCTGTGGCAGATTTGCTACTGTGGAAAACTAACACACATAATCAAAGGGGTAGCTGTGTTAGTCTGGATCTGTAAAAGCAGCAAAGAGTCCTGTGGCACCTTATAGACTAACAGACGTATAGGAGCATGAGCTTTTGTGGGTGAATACCCACTTCTTCGGATGCATGTAGTGGAAATTTCCAGAGGCAGGTATAAATATGCAAGCAAGAGTGAGTCAGGCTAGAGATAACGAGGTTAGTTCAATCAGGGAGGATGATGAGGTGTTCACACCTCAACTGCTAGAAGAGGGCCTCATCCTCCCTGATTGAACTAACCTTGTTATCTGTAGCCTGGGTTACTGACATCCTCAAATCATGATTTAAAGACTTCAAGTTATAGAAAATCCACCATTTGCTCTAGTTTAAACCTGCAAGTAATTCGTGTCCTATGCTGCAGAGGAAAGCAAAAAAAACCCCAACCCCTCAAGGATCTCTGCCAATCTGACTCAGGAGAAAATTCCTTCCTGACCCCAAATATGGTGATCAGGGCCAGCACTTCCACTAGGCGACCCTAGGCGGTCGCCTAGGGCGGCAGGATTTGGGGGGCGGCATTTTGCCGCCCTCGGCGGAAATTCGGTGGCGGCAGGTCCTTCGCTCGCTCCAGGACCCACCACTGAAGTGCCCCGAAGACGCGGAGCGGAAGGACCCCCGCTGCCGAAGACCCCAGGCCCCCTGAATGCTCAGAGGCTTAGGGCGGCAAAAACCCTGGCACCACTCCTGATGGTGATCAGTTAGACCCTGAGCATTTCAACAAGACCCAACAGCCATACACCTGGGAAAGAATTCTCTGTAGTAACTCAGAGCCCTCCCCATCTACTGTCCCATCACCAGCCATTGGGGACATTTGCTACTAGCAGCTGCAGATTGGCTACATGCCAATGTAGGCAGTCTCATTATACCATCCTCTCCATAAACTTATCAAGCTCAGTCTTGAAGCCAGTTAGGTTTTTTGCCCCCCTTCTGTTCCCTTTGGAAGGCTGTTCCAAAACTTCACTTTCCTGATGGTTAGAAACCTTGCCTAATGTCAAGCCTAAACTTGCTGATGGACAGTTTTTATCCATTTGTTTTTGTGTCCACATTGGTGCTTAACTTAAATAATTCCTCTCCCTCCCTGGTATTTATTCCTCTGTTGTATTTATAGAGAGTGATCATATCTCTCCCCAGCCTACTTTTGGTTAGATTAAACAAGCCAAGTTCTCCAAGTCTCCTCTCATAAGGTAGGTTTTCCATTCCTCTGATCATCAGCCCTTCTCTGAAGCTGTTCCAGTTTGGAATCATCTTTCTTAGCATGGGAGACCAGAATTGCACACACTATTCCAGATGAGGTTTCACCAGTGCCTTGTATAATGGTATTAACACTTTCCTATCTCTAATGGAAATACCTCACCTGATGCATCCTAGGATTGCATTAGCCTTTTCCACAGCCACATCACATTTCCAGCTCATAGTCATCCTGTGATCAACCAATACACTCAGGTCTTTCTCCTCCTCTATTGCTTCCAGCTGATAAGTACCCAGCTTATAGCAAAACTTCTTGTTGTTGGTACCTACATACATGACCTTGCACTATTCAATTTCATCCCATTTCTATTACTTCAGTTTTCAAGGTTGTCCAGATCTTCTTGCTAATTAGATACCTAAGCATTTTCATAGAATCATAAAATATCAGGGTTGGAAGGGACCTCAGGAGGTCAACTAGTCCAACCCCCTGCTCAAAGCAGGACCAATCCCCAAATAAATCATCCCAGCCAGGGCTTTGTCAAGCCTGACCTTAAAAACCTCTAAGAAAGGAGATTCCACCACCTCCCTAGGTAACCTAGTCCAGTGGTTCACCACCCTCCTAGTGAAAGAGTTTTTCCTAATATCCAACCTAAACCTCCCCCACTGCAACTTGAGACCATTACTCCTTGTTCTGTCATCTGCCACCACTGAGAACAGCCGAGCTCCATCCTCTTTGGAACCCCCTTTCAGGTAGCTGAAAGCAGCTATCAAATCCCCCTTCATTCTTCTCTTCTGCAGACTAAACAATCCCAGTTCCCTCAGCCTCTCCTCATAAGTCATGTGCCCCAACCCCCTAATCATTTTTGTTGCCCTCCGCTGGACTCTTTCCAATTTTTCCACATCCTTCTTGTAGTGTGGGCCCCAAAACTGGACACAGTACTCCAGATGAGGCCTCACCAATGTCGAATAGAGGGGAATGATCACGTCTCTCGATCTGCTGGCAATGCCCCTACTTATACAGCCCAAAATGCCGTTACCCTTCTTGGCAACAAGCAGGGCCGGCGCAACCCATTAGGCGACCTAGGCGGTTGCCTAGGGCGCTACAATTTGGGGGGCTGCGACCGTGGCGGTATTTCGGTGGCGGGACCTTCCGCCACCTCTGTGGGGGGCGGCATTTCGGGGTGGGAGCTTCCGCCACCTAGGGCGTCAGAAAAGCTGGCGGCACTCCTGGCAACAAGGGCACGCTGTTGACTCATATCCAGCTTCTCGTCCACTGTAACACCTAGGTCCTTTTCTGCAGACCTGCTGCCTAGCCACTCGGTCCCTAGTCTGTAGCAGTGCATGGGATTCTTCTGTCCTAAGTGCAGGACTCTGCACTTGTCCTTGTTGAACCTCATCAGATTTCTTTTGGCCCAATCCTCTAATTTGTCTAGGTCTAATTTTGTCTAATTTTGTAAGAAGATGACCTGGAAATCCATGATGTACACAAATATGAAGAATGTGAAGGAAGATTAGAGTTGTGGGTATTATCAGTAGAGCTGGGTGAACACTTTTCAGTAAATAGTTTACTCACCAAAAAAAATTGCAGTTTTGCTCAACTCAAAAGTATTCACAACAATAGTAAAAAACAACAAAGAGTCCTGTGGCACCTTAAACACTAACAGATGTATTGGAGCATAAGCTTTTGTGGGTGAATACCCACTTCGTCAGACAATAGTGCTGAGTTTGCCAAATAGTTTTGACGAAACTGAAAAAGTGAAGTGTTTCAGCAATGGCAAAGTTTTAACTTTTCATTCATAGTGGCAATTCATAGTCATTCATAATGACAATGGACTGTTACTAGAGCAGGGATTGGCAACCTTTAGCACATGGCTCGCCAGGGTAAGCCCCCTGGCAGGCCGGGCCAGTTTGTTTACCTGCCGCGTCTGCAGGTTCAGCCGATTGTGGCTACCACTGGCCGTGGTTTGCTGCTCCAGGCCAATGGGGGCAGCAGGAAGTGGCGGCCAGCACATCCCTCGGCCCGCACTGCTTCCCGCAGCCCCCATTGGCCTGGAATGTGGTAGACAGACTTTGTAGCATAGTGGTTTGGGCATTCACATAGGATGTGGGAGAATCAAGTCCCTGCTCCAATGACTATTTCATTATTTATACAAGGTGGAACAGCTTGAACAGGAGAGATTGATAGTGACCCACAATGAAATATCCCATAGCCCAAATTCAAATCTCTTCTACACATAATGGGATGTGAACCTGTGAAGAGCACTTTAAGCACTAGGCCAAAGGTTAAAAGAGCTCTTCCTTTCCCAAGCATTTTGTGAATATAGTCCTTTGCTTTTGTAAAAGTGCCCCAATCCACACACAAAAAAAAAAAAAAAAAAAAGTCTTGAATTTTCAATATTCTGAAAATATTCATTTTGGGTTTGACCGAAAACAAAACTTTGTTCTTAATGTTGCAGAATTGCCTGCAATCTGAAAAATCCATTATTCATCCAGCTCTAATTATGAGTTGAGGCTACATTGCATCTCAAGTTGGCATTAGTCAATAGAAAGCGTTCCATGAGCCTTGATTTCAGTGTGAACTATGTCAGCAGGTTTTTGAGACTCTTCCTTATACATGTTGTATTTATACATACTTACAGGGCCACCGTGCTAGAGAAAGGGAGTTTTGGATTCGGCATGTATCTAAAATGAGAAGAGACCAATACTTAGTTTCTAATATAAAAGAGGCTGTTATGGATTTACTTTTCTGAGAGACTCTTGCTTTCATGGGTCAAAATCCTCATGACAAAGACCACTCAGGAATGCCATAAGGCCTTGCAATGACTTAAGACCTTAATGAATTCTTAAAGTATTTTGAAAGGTTAAGCCACCAGGAAATGTTTGTGGTGAATGTTCACTATGTTATCCAAACTGACCCTATTTCTAAAGATCAGATATTTAAGAGGTCCAGCCAAATCATGCATTGCCTTTTTAGGGTCAGGTTAGTTTCAGAAGAGGAAGATATTGTGACTACTGATTGATTTTGATAAATCCACTTTGAAACAAAAAGACATTTTCCAGTGCAAATGAGTTTTGGTCTGATCTAAAAAGTAGCTGAGCATAAGATATTTTTTTTTAATGACTACCCAGAATTAAAGCAAACTGACACTGAATTATCTGAAATATAAACTCTATGAGCTTTCAGAAAGGCTCTCAAGGATGCTAGAATTCAGTAAATCCTTGGCAGGGTTGACAGTTACAGAGAACAATATCATATACAAACTTTTTAGAATTCCAATTAAATGAGCTGACTTGGTTTTTATACCCAAATTCTGATGCCATTAACAGAAAAAAAAAACCAAAATCAAAAAACAAAAAAAACACTTAAATATTTCGGTTCATTCAAAACGTGCTAACCAACCTAAATGCTATCTACAACCTTGCAAAACTGGAGTCAGTGCCAAAATAATGGAGACAATATTTTGAATAATCTCTGGACACCATATTTTCTTTACTACCTTAATAAACCAGCATATTCCTGACTTGATTTTAAATACAACGAGCACAGAGATATGTTCTGTTTAAATGTAATGAAGTAACCTTATGGATAGAGAAATAACTCCCTAATTACATTTTATGTTCTCATGGTTCTTGAGTTTTCATTTTCCACAAATGGAGCAGATTTATATGAGTTCACATGACAGCTCCAGCTCTGGCAGAAGTGACCACGGCTGCCAGCAAGACTACTTAGCCATTAGACACATAGGCTAGGTAGTACAGTATGTTTAATAGAACTAGGTGTAAAGTGATGGTTCTTTTTTCACTGTTTATTGCTAAGCCAACCTGCTATAAAACATTGATCTCTCAGATACAGGAGACACATGACTCCCATGCCTCTAGGTCCAGTAGGCTTAACCTGCTGAACCCAAAGTGCTAAAAGGACTTAAAATGTAATCATTAGTAGATTTTTGCAAGCAGCTGGTAAAACAAGACTTCTAGGCAGTCAGGGTGCTTTAATTTATTTCTTAATCCTGCCAAATCAGCAGAAAAGTATTTTAACTTAGTTCCACTTGGCAGGCAAAAGTTAGAATTCGAAAAGGACACTATAATAAAAGGCATCAATAAAGTGAAGCATGATAAACTCTGTCCAGGGAAGGCAAAGTGACCATCAGCTTTGAGGTCCAAACTTTTATTTCTCTTTTGAAAAATCAGAGAAATACTGTACGTCACTTTGGCTTGGTGTTCCTGGCAATATATTTATATTTTTCAAAAGGCTCAACATTTCCAGCCTCCATTAAAACCATCACAGTCTAGCGAGACAGACGGCAGACAAAAGAGATTATAAAAAAAACAAACTCCTGGCTTGTGTGTCAATCAATAGTTACTGCACTGACAGGCAAATTGTAAATCACCCATTAGTAATTGTTCACTTTTCACGTTTAAAGAAATCATCATGAGACCAGATCTTCCATTGTGCAGGCTTGACCCTGTCAGTGCTAAGGAGAGTAGAAAATAACAGCATGAAATGTTAGAGGGTAGCACTAGAGGCATCATCACAAACAAAATGAATGAATGTTTGATAGTATTTATAAAGAATTATACAGAAAATGTTGTGAACAATTCCATTTATTTCTTATGTGCCTAATTAGTACAACTTATCTAGATCTGAAAAAAGTAAACTAAGAAAGTTATGACCATAGCTTCTTGTCATTTTGCACCTAGCTACAGAATAAAATCTTCAGTGTGCAGTAATTATTCTTGGCTATTAAATATGCTACAGTGATTGCAGTACAAATATAGTCCACAAGCTCATTTTCACAACATGATTTAGGTGATCTGTTTAATCTAATGCAATCTGCAGACTTGATTTCTTGCCACGTAGTGCATGCAGGAAATCCTGGAATAATATCCAAAGACTGTGCTGGACTGAAAGTGAAACCTTTGGTTTAACATGCTGCCAAAAGTTTTAAAGAAACAAACTCACAAAATGAAAATCCTCTGGTGTTCTTGAAATCTTAATGTGCAGCATTGGCTGACTAGAGCAATACAACCTGCACTGAAATTTGAAATAATGATTTTGAGAGTCAGATGAACTATTAGTTTGGTGAAAGGGATAAAAAAGGATCTAAGAAACAAAATGCTCTGGCTTTTAAAATGAAAATTGTAAAACAAATGGGAGGGGGGAAAAGGTGAGCGTTACCATGTTAAATTAATTTGTTAGACGGTTTTTGGATTTTTTCAATTTTTAAAAATCAAGGTGTTATAGGAGTGCTTATATTAACTGTTACTGAGTCACAAAAAAGCAAAAGCCAGGCCAGAGATTTAATATTGCTTGCTGCAGAATTGGAACCTAGAGTGCAGTTTTACTCTGAAAATTTACTCTATAAATATGGCAGCGTTGGGCTCCATGTTCATTGTGTCTCACTGTATATTTGCTCAGTTTGTAAGTACAGATGTTTTTTCTAACTGCAGGCTCCAAGAACTTTGGGCTCTGATGGCCAAGCCAGTTCTTTTCATTTCACGCACCATCAAACAATCTGCAAGTTACTGGGGTTGTCCAGATGTCACTGAAGGAAGACTGAAGAGAACTGTCTGTGTTTCACAGGTATAGCTATAGGCAGAATTTGGCTTACAGAATCTTTATTACTGGGAATGATGCGTGATATGAAAAGAATCAAGAGTGAGGCTGTGGAGCCTACAGTTAGGAAAAATATCTTTTGAGCTGCAAACTGAGTAAATGTAATAGGAAAAGTAGTGAGACATAATGAATACAAGGCCATTATTACACTCACTTTAAGATGCATTGCAATTCTACAAGCCTTGCCTATCAATAGCAATATTTAAGCAGCTTCATTTATAAACTCAAAGTTTAGAGCCATCCGCTGGCTGAAAAGGCAGCTTTTTATAGTTGTGAAATATATAGACTATATAACATTACCATGCTGGGTATCAGAATAAAAGATTGCACAAAAATATAATTAATATTACCCAAACATAGTCCCATTAGTTATCCAACAGCAACCCCAACCTCAACTGCTGCTTTTCAACAGGAACCCTGTATTAGCAGAAACTTGAGAACTCAATATTTTACATTACAGTGAATTTTGAAGCTGAACTACCTTTAAAATTCAACCAAAAGCCACTGTCTGCAGAATTCCCTGAATAACAGCCTACATTTTACCTGTTTTATATTTATATGCTTTGTAGCAGCAGCATTTTCAAAATTCTCTCTCCCCGCCCCTATTTATTATTACAAAAAGCAGTTATAAAACTGCAATCTCGTTCTTTTATTATAGAGTGTATGCTCCTTGGAACAGGGACCTTGTTTTATTTATATGTAATGTGCCATACCACTTATGGGACTATATAAAAATAATAACTGGAGGTGGACCAAAAGAGGAACCTCAAATCTAAATCACTTTTTAAAAACAACGACACCACACCAATTTATTTGTTTGGTTGGTTTTTTAGAGAAATGGGATTCCTATGGGTTAGATCTTACTCCCGGTTCCAAACCCAGTCCTATAATTTTGCTTCTACATCAGACATAAAACCAGAAAGATTCAATTTTCTGGTTTGGATGTGAACAAAATCTTGCATTCAAGATGGCAGAAATCTCATAGGAGCAGCTCATCTCAAAAGATTCCCATCATTTGAGATTGAAATATCATGAGACTAGTTTGGAATATTTTCATGCCAGCAAATCCAAACCCGAATCCGAGACCTGATTTGTCTTCAAAACTGAACCGTAATCTCCAGGGTATGCCTGATTCGTAGCAAGCTCTGAAATCCACCTTCTTGAACCAACTCTAAAAATAAGAGCATTTCTTTAACATATTATTAGCCAGGATTGGTGAAATGGTCTAGCAGACACTAGCTAGTCAGGAACTGGTGGCACCATATGCATCCACTCTAATCCATTTGAAATGCTGCATTCTAGATGCAGCCAGCAGTACAAATTATCTGTCCTTCAGTCTGACTGAATACCAGATTCAGCGAACAGTTGATAAGCGAGAAATGGCTGCACAATCTCAAAATGCAAGGGGCCGTTGTTTTCCTTAGAAACTATGTTTGTCTTCACTTTCATCAGCTACCAACTACTATGTTGCATATGTTCTTTTTTTTTTATTCAATATCACCTTCTGAGGATAAACTGCAACCTTCCTGTGGAACAGTAAGAGTAACATGACATTCCAAGATCATTGGCATATTAGTGCCAATATTCTACTTTCTACAAAGTTTTATTATCAATGGCCTGAATATAGCTTTTAACTTGTTAAGTGAAAGGGTTCTGTTCTTCTCTCCTTATGTGTGTAAACGTCCTACTGACATTCATGGGAGTTGTATTCACATAGGAAGAAGAGAGCAGAATCCCAAATGTGGAACACAGGCCTATACTATAAAATACGCAACTAGGATCCAACCCAAAGGAAGTAACAAACAGCAGAGGCGGTCAAGGACTAATCCTGTGGGGATCTTGTTTCATCATAAAGAAAAGATTTTGGAGATTCATTTTCATGATTCAGCATACCATCATGTTGATAATTAAGCTAAAAATGGAGATCACAGGTGGTCTTTGTGGGAGTGTGCTAAGTTTAGATTTAAAATGAGTAAAACCATTGTGGTACGTTAATTGGTAGAATGTACCTTGCAAACTGTGGATACAGGTCTGCCCTTGGAAGCATGAAGAGTGCAGGTGCAGGGGGAAAATGGAGCTGTACCAACTGAGCACAAGGTCTCTGAGCCATGTTCTGGGAGCCAGGAGTAATACACTCTAAAGCATTTCTGACTTCTGTTCCAAGACCAGTAAAAGTAATACAGAGGATATATTTACTATAGTATGGGATGCTGGTTGAGACAGCAAGGAAAAGACAATTACTTACCTGTACTGTAACTGTTTTCTTCAAGATGTGGGTGCAGACGTGTATTACACTCAGGTGTGCATGTACCCAGCGCACCAAAGCTGGACAGCTTTGCTTACCAGTAACATCGGGGCAGTGCTCTCACCCTCTGGCCCTCATAGCCCTTCCCATGGCTATATAAGGGTACCACCACTCTGACCCTCCTCAGTTCCTTCGCATCGGAATCTAAGACTGGAGACTCGGTCGGATGCAGCGGGGACAGAGGGTGGGCCGTGGCATACATGTCTGCACCCACATCTCAAAAAACAACAGTTACAGTACAGGTCAGCAAATGTATTTTCTTCAAGTGGTTGCAGATGTGTATTACATTCAAATGACTTATAAGCAGTACTGGTAGGAGGTGGAGCTTGGAATCTACTTAAACAATGACTGCAGAACTGCTTGCCCCAAGTTTGCACATGACCTAGATGATGCAATAACAGCATAACGTTTAGTTAAATGATTTAGTTGGGGTTGGTCCTGCTTGGAGCAGGGGGTTGGACTAGATGATCTCCTGAGGTCTCTTCCAACGCTAATCTTCTATGATTCTAAAAGTATTACAGAAGACCACCGTATCGAAATATCACTGAGAAATATGATCGATATTGCTTGATCTCGTGTCAAATAAGCCTGTTATGTCTGTGGGGGCATGGTCTGAGCTACTCCATACACCACATAATGTAGGAGGTTATCCATCTGGAAATTGCCTGAGTGGAGACTGGCTGAACCTTTCATTTGATCCGCATAAGAGACAAAAAGCTGATGCAGTGAACCAAATTCTTTTCATATAGAATGCGAAGCACTGCCTCACATGTGACGTATGAAGATGCTGTTCTTCTGCGTTTGAATGTGGCTGAGGAAAGAGTACAGGTGAGTAAATAACTTCGTTAAGGTGAAACTGTGAAATCACTTAGGACAAAAATGTCAGATGTAGAGTAAAGGACACTTGTGTCTTTGAAGAACTGTGTATATGGAGGTCTGCCATTAGACCCTGCAATTCACTGACCCTTCGTGCGGATGTTATAGCAACAAGAATGTCTCTCCTTTCCCAAAAGACAGCCTAAAAGCAAGTTGCCAGGGGCTCAAACAGAGGACCCATGAGGGTGGCCCATACAGGATTAATGTCCCATAATATGACCATTTCCTTCACCGGTGGAAACAGGCAGACAATACCTTTCAGAAATCTCAGTGCTTTGGAGTCTGAGAAAACTGCTTTCCCCTGGATAGGAGGATGGAATGTCGAGATCACTGCCAAGTGAACCCTCCACGAGCTAAGAGGCAGATCGGAGGACTTCAGATGTAATAACTAATTTGAAATGTCCTGAACACAAGCTAATATTGGCTGAATTCCCCTAGATCAGGGATCGGCAACCTTTCAGAAACGGTGTGCTGCGTCTTCCTTTATTCACTCTAATTTAAGGTTTCGTGTGCCAGTAATACATTTTAACGTTTTTAGAAGGTCTCTTTCTATAAGTCCATAATATATAACTAAAGGATTGTTGTATGTAAAGTAAATAAGGTTTTTAAAATGTTTAAGAAGCTTCTTTTAAAATCAAATTAAAATGCAGAGCCTCCCGGACCGGGGCCAGGACCCGTGCAGTGTGAGTGCCACTGAAAATCAGCTCGCGTGCCGCCTTCGGCACACGTGCCATAGGTTGCATATCCCTGCCCTAGATGTTTGACGAAACCAAAAACTGCCACAGGAACACTGTGTAACAGCGTGAGACATCACAGTGAATGCTCCCCCAAGACCATCTCCCCTTGCTAGCTTTCAGAGCCCAGCCTCCAGTCCAAGCCCAAATGCTATTTTAATCCCAAAGTGCCAGCCCAAGTCAGATGACCCAGGCTCTAAGTCTTCCAGGCTGCCATGGGTCTTTTTTTGCAAGGTAGACATGCCCTTATTGTATCTGAAGCTGAACATGAAGACAGTGCCCTGGGTTGTCCGGTCACCGGGTGACCAGCTTAGGCTGGAGCAGGAACAAGGGCAGGGGCAGTCTGTCAGAACTACCAGGCAGCTGGTAGTATCCCCGACAAGGTAGCAATGTTGAACAGACTGGAGAGGTTGATTTCATTAGGACCTTATATACCTGCCTTGGGGTCACATGCTTAGACCCTTGTGAGTCCAAAGGGTCCAGTCTATTATTGCTGATGGCTCATCAGGCTCAGAACACTCATCACAAGTGTCCAGTTAGTACAAAATATGATTGTCTGGCTTCTCCATGGCTCAGGTCACCATGAGTACATCAAGTTCCTCAACTGGCTCCACTCAGCTTCCGATGCCAGTTTAGGACTAATTAAAAAACAAACAAACTAATGGTTCAAGCCCCAGCTACATCAAAGACCAAATTTCAATCTATAGACACCCAGGACAGTTGTGTTCCCCTGGAGAAATGCAGATCACAAAGGCAAGGAAGGGTGAAACATGGAAGAGCTTTGGGGATAAATATTTCTCAATCAGGCAAACCCCAAGTGTGGCCATCTTTAGGAAATGTTGTAAAACCTTCCTTTCTCAGAAAGCATTTTCACCATTCAAGATACTCTAATATGAACACATCCTTCTACTCTGAACCCCCTACCAGCCCAACCAAACAACACTGCTCCCTGCCAAAAAAAACGGAAAAAGTTCTACCCTAAGCAGAATTTTGACCCAGAAAGGGGAAAACTGCCAAAGACTATATGAAGTCCCTTTTATGTGGAAAGTGCTCAGACACTAAAGTGATAAGCAGCTGTATAAAAGCAAAGATAGATTAGATAGATTTTTTTAATTCGATTTTGGCGTAATTTTTCATTAAACAAGTTCAAATTTCAACTACAAAACAGTCCCTCCCCCATTTTTGACCAGTTCTATTATTTAACTGCTATCTCTTCCTGAAAGATTCAAAATGCCAGTGGTTTCTTCAAGCCCTCTGATGGTAAGTGTTAGGCCCATCCAGTCAGGGAACAGAATCAGTATCATGTGATGTATGTGACCAAACGATTCCTAGCTAAACAACACAGTTTGAACTTAAATATTGAACATTAAATACTCACAGCAAACTGTTCACGATCCATAGAGTAAAAGTAACAAATAAACAACAACTTGTTGAGCAAATTTAACTAACACACATGAGTAAATCATGAAGTGTTTACACTTACCTCATGAGCAGAAAAAGAAAGCCTAAATTGTTCAGAGAATTGAGTCACTGCAAATTATTCACTCATTTGTACAGTGGATGAGACATAGGCCTGGATTCAAACCAACATTGAAATGTTCACTCAATGTAACAAAATCAGAAGAATGAAACATCACCATATCTCAGTATGAAGAATGAACATTTGAAATTCTCTAGAGGTTGGTTAGTTTTAATTGTACATGTAGGTTAGATGGTAATGTTTCTCTTTCCTGATTGGTTGAAGATAACTCTTAAAATAGGTTTCTGGTCTGAAAACTCAAATTTTTAGTGCAAAATGCACTTTCTGGAAATACATTCTTAAAATTCATTGTCTTCATAAACACGTCTGGCAGTCAGGCTACTATTTTTTGTTTTGTTTTTTAAAGCAGACACCTTTGCGGAGCTGAGGATAACACAGTAAAAGCACTGGTTGAAGATACAGCTCTAAATTTTCTTCCAGAACCTTTTAACAAATGGAATGTTTGACGGATGAGTGCAAATCTGGCAGCATTGCTTAACTTGCATTTTCAAGAGGGAAGTTTAAATATCCCTTTCCACCACCTTTAGCAGCTAATCACTGAAAACATGCTGTAGAAACAAAGTAAGATCAATTGTACAATACTGTTCTCCATCATCTAAAATAGTCAAGTAGTTAAATCTAAGCTATTGATTTCAGATTCTGCAGATTGTTCAATATTTATCAGCTATGTAGGCCCTTACCTATTTCATTCCACCGAAAGGACATAGAGCACTCTGATAAATATATGGCAAGTTTTCAGTGAGAAACATTTTGCTGGCAGGGAACATTTTGCCAGGACTTGCCATCCTATGAGTAATCAACAATCCATCCATCTTTATATTTAGCAAGTTTTCCATTTCATTCCCTGCCCTTTTTAGTGTATGATTTAATTCACAGCACATAAACATTTATACAGGAACCTTGTAAAAATGAAAAAGTGCACAGTTATACTGTCAGTGTGTTTTCTGAGACAACTAAGGGCAGCTGGAGAAACTCATTTTTAAAAACGAATCCATGTCCTGTGTTTGTTCTCACTGTATAATCTCTTATATTCTCTCTCTTTGCCTGACTGATTCTATTTATACAAATCTCTCTCCTCTTCTTTTTTAAACTATTGCCATTTACAAACATTGGACCTGACTCTTCGGGGTGCTGAACAGCTCTTATATAATTGCCTGTTTTTTGAAAAGTGGCTTGGGTACAATTTTGAGCTCTGTGAGGGCCTCTAAAGAGCATGAAGAATGGTCCAATGGTTAGGGTGTGAA
Source organism: Malaclemys terrapin pileata (assembly GCF_027887155.1). Classification (NCBI taxonomy): domain Eukaryota; kingdom Metazoa; phylum Chordata; order Testudines; family Emydidae; genus Malaclemys; species Malaclemys terrapin. Next base: position 40,189,866 of record NC_071507.1, on the reverse strand, counting down.
CCTAAAACTTTGGGACAACCAAGTTCTATTCCCTACCCTACCACATACTTCTGGTGTAACCAAGTCTCTAAAGCCTGAATACACAAAAGGAGTTAGGTGTCTAAGTCTCTGTTTTAGGTGCCTGTGTCCCAGTTTTGGGACCCTGCAAAATACAAAGCTCCCCCTAAACCCTAAACTCACTCTTTGCTTAAGTTTTTGCAGTAAAAGTTCTCTATGTTACCGTGTGGACCCCAGGTAATTCGATCTAAGATACTTCGACTTCAAATAGTGTAGCTGAAGTTGCGTATCTTAGATCGATCCCGGCCCCCCTCCCAGTGTAGACCAGCCCTTAGGTGCTCTCTCTGAAACAGGGGCAGGGCTTAGCACCCCCCAGGCATCTCCTATTGCCTAGCATAGGGGACTCCCTGCACACCTTGTGGCTTTTGTGAATTGCAGCCTAAGGCACCTGTCTTTCCCCATTCACTGTATAGGAGCTGGGTGCCTAACTCAGGCTTTGTGAATCGCCGTGATTTTATAGTTGCTGAGTGTCACAACGTCTAATATCTTTTGTGCATTCAGGCCTTAGTGTCTCTGGGCCTCAGTTCCCCATCTGTAACATTGGGATAATACTTCCCTACCTCAGAGGTGCATTGTAAGGAAAACGGTGTTAGAGCGTGTGGGGTGCTCAGATACTCTGCTAGGGGGAAGAGTACAGTTATATCTAAGATAGTTTGTGTACACATCTTGGGGAATTTGAAATGATTTTAATATGAATTCTCAAAGCCTCAGGGGATTCAGCTAAGCAGTCAGAATCCATGAAGACAGGGTCCTTTCCCATAAAGCTTCTCCTTCCCCAACTGGTGTCTTTCCCCACCACTTACCTGCAGCTGTCTTCTTGGGAGGGACCTAGTGGGCTACAGTATTTTTATACCCAATATTTATTTTCATGGAGAAGCAACAGGCCTGTTCAGCCCTCTGGCATCTCCAGCTTGTCTATTGTGAGATGATGGAGGTGGGGCATAGGGTATGCTCCCACTCACTCCGTTGAGGGGCTTCCAGACCCTTCCTCTCCCTCCTCGAAGATGAAGAAATGTCATTGCCCCCTTCCCTTAGCCCACTCCCCACCCCCACCATGATGCTGAAGTAGGTCAATCCAGGGCCATTGGCACTCTCCATATGACACCATATCCAGGCTGTGGCCCTGCCCCTCCTTGGGGTATCAGTGGGTTTCAGAGTTGGGAATGAGCCAGTTCACACATCTTAGATACTGAGTGAAATTCTGGCCCCAAGGAGGGGCAGGGCCACAGCCTGGATACGGTGTCATATGGAGAGTAGTCAAGGGCAGAACTCTCATTCACTTCAGCGGAGCCAGGATTTCACCCATTGTTTCAGGCTGTTTGAGAGTCAAACAGGCCTCAGTTACAATCAGGTCACATTTTCAAGCTTTTTATTGCACCCATCAGAGCCAGAAAAATAACTCTAATGATAGTTGAGATTTCCATCTAATCAGGCAATTCCAGGATCTCAGGCCCCATCCTTAGAGATCCTCCGTGCACACCCTGGCAATCTGAAAAGTCAATCCGTCCCTCCCAGAGATCAATTCCCTCTGCTCTCCCATTCCCCGACATCTGCTGCCATGCAGTAAGTGGGCTATTACAGTAAGAATCTTGAACCCGTGGAAACCAAAACAACACTTCCATTGAGAATGGTTAGGTAGGCAAAAGGAAACACCACAAGCATTTTTAATTGTATTCTTCCACCTCCTCTTCCCCCCCCCCCCCCAAAGAAATTGAGATGTTTAATGAATCTCAGTTATATACATATTCCTTGAAAATTTCCTTTACGGAAAAGAAAAAAAAAAACCTAGCCAGGTTTCTCTCTCTTTTCCCTGGGGTGGGCACACATTACAGTTCTAAAGCATTATCACATCAACTGCTGGCCTGAGAGGCTTGACCCAGAGCCCTGCACCAGTAAATTATTTCCCCCTGACATATGGCTTAAGGCTCAAGGATTTGAACATTTAATTGGTGCATTTTCTGCAGGGCTTTAGAGGCTTGGCAAGGTGAGATTCCTGCTAATCGGGGATACAGCATGGAAACAGTTCCTGCTGTGCATCACTGTCAGCCTCTGCCTACAAGAATGTATTGATCTCCTTGAGCTCAAGGGACTTGTATTATCTGTGTCATGGACTAAAATCATCTCTCAGGAAAGCCATCTTTCCATCTTTCAGAATTTTTATTCATCAAAAAATCATCATTCCTTTATTGCTTTTTGGAATAGAAATTAGCTCTTTCTTTTGGAGAAAATGGATACTTAGTTTCTTTGTGGCTGAAATTAAAACCTCTCCAAAACTTTTTGATTGTTAAGCTAGCTAATGGACAAAGAAACAGGAATATATGCCCCCCAAACATTAAAATGTGGAATAAACTTTTGCATCTCTTTAACTCTTACTCACTACCAGACCATTGAAAAATATTAGGCGTATTTTAAAAAAATAATCCCATTATACCATTTGCATGCTGTTCTTATGCTGAACTTTGAAATCTAGATTGCTACTCTTCCTGTGAAATTCCCCACATGTTGCTGATATTTCAGTTTCTCTGGAAAAGCTTTGTTAAGGAAAAAAAATCACACAATTTCCACTCTTGCTGATTTACTCCCACTGAACTCCTTAGTAACAGTACAATCCTGCAAGCCCTCTATGCACTGAATTCCTGCTGTAGTCAAAAGAAGTTCTGCACATGGAGGAATTGCAGGACTGATGCCTAAATCTTGTATGAAGTGCTAGATAGGTAAAAGCTTCATTCACTGCTATATTTTTCCAGAGCAACAATAAATATTCAGTCAAAATGAGCTTTCTATTGAGAAAACAAGAAAATGAGAGAAAAATTCTGGTTCTCATCAAAGAGCATAGTGTGTCTCCTTTGCAACAAACTGCCTTTGTTGCAAAAGGCTGCTATTTCTACAAAAAGGGTTGGCGAATTCTCTCCATTTAAAGATGCAGTATGCAGAAAACAAGCCATAGCTGATACAAGCTGCTTATGTCATGACTATTTATGTAGATATTCCACAAAATTTTACTAATAGGAGAAATAACTATTGAATAAAAAGAATGCTGCTATTCAACAAAGTTTTTCTTCTAAACAAAAATGGCTAGCAAAGGGATGAACAATGCAAAGCAGGATGGAGACGTTCAAAGAATAAAGTATTTATGGCCCTAACTCAGAAACTGTATGGTAAGAAAAGAAGGTTTTTTACCCCCTATTTTTTCCTTTTCACTCTGCTAAACATGTCTGATAAATTGGGAGATGATACAAAATTCCCCACTTTCTCCACTCACAGCCACTGAGTATCAACATGTTCAGGAATTTTATTGTTTTTCAGTTTCATAGACTCTCGAGAAGGCTTTTAGTTCTGGCGTTGTGTGGAAGTTTTGTGAGAGCTGGGGTAAGATAACAATCACAAGTAAAAATTCTGACATAGGTAACCTTGTGCAGTCTTTTTAAAGCCTCTTTCTCTTTCCATGTTTACACTAGCATTATCCACGACTGTGCAATGCCTTTCTCTCCTTAGTAAAGGATACTGTTCTTCAAACAAAAAGCAGGCTCATTTTGTTAAAATACATTTGACAGCTTAATCAACTCTGCAAACTGGCATCTCTGGAATGTCAATTGTAATTTAGCCAGGAAATCAATTAAGAGATTCATTCATTTTCTATGTATATGGTGAAGTATTTTTTGCATTAGCAAATACCAATTTACACTTGTTAACTTCTAATAAGCTTGCTGACAACTCCAGGGGTATCACTGAAGCAGATTCTTCACAGATACAGTAAGTATAGTGTTCATCCATTCTTTAATTGTACCGAATAAGCTCCTTGACAATTAAGCAAGAATGCTTTTATCAGAAGGGATAGGAGGTGGATTCTACCACAGTTATTATTGAATACATTTTCTTCTCAACCCACCAGCTAACATTTAATTTAAAACAATGAGGACCAAATTCTGCTCTATTACAATCCTGTAAATCTAGTGTATTTTCTATTTACTCCATTTAACCCCTTACGCCCTTCATTTGGTTCTTCTGTTTTTACATTGTAGGGTACTAAGTATCTATGGGTTTTGTTGATTTTCTGATATTAAGTTGAATGAAGAAAATATTACCAGTAGCTTTTTGTGCGTCTCTTTGTCCAATAGCATACCTCTATCACACAACATAGCAATGTGTATGTAGTCAATTCCATTTGACTAATATTGTCTAGCTGTAGTAATATCAACAAACCAATTAGCTTCATCCTTTAAATCTTTCTGTAATGTTTAACATGCAATTATATTATTTTGTTTGGGCACTGGGATTCAGAAAGTAAGTAAGGGCATCAGGGCAGACTTTTGAGGACACATCTGGGGTTTGTGGGCTCAACAATGGGTGCCTATAATACATAACACAGGGCTGTGTGGTAAAGGATTTCATTTCACTTATATGACAAGCAGCCAACACAACCCTGACATTGCAATTTGCCACACTTTTTTGTTATGTTCTGCATCCCATTGAAGTCTCATACATCCTACCCACTGCCATAGGCTACTGGTCTAGAACAAAGCTTGAGCAAAATATAATAAAATAGGGGTTGAGGGCAGGAGGAGAAGAATCACAATGGAGATTTTGTCATCACTGATGTTAGCAGTCCTGTTCCCACAAGAACTATAAATTCTGTATCAACTGATACTGAGTAAGAGGGATCTACTGTTGATCCACACAGTTAGAGTAGCAAGAATGGGAAAAGAAATCCCAAGGAGGATCTATGTGTGGACAAATATGTGTGCGCTCTTTACTACATATGTACACAAACATGCTCAGAGAGAGAAAGAGAGAGAATGCAGAATGGTGTGGTGTGATAAACAAGTTTTATAAACATATGTTTAAGTTGGCCACATTACAAGTGGCAAAGTCATGAATGAGTTAAGCAGGTTATTCCAAATGGGTGGTAATGAGATCTTTATATCATACCATCATGCATTCCATAAATGGCACAGAAAAAGTATTTTAGAAATGTTAAAGATAGATAGATGTATTTTCTAAATACTTCTGCCTGTAAAGCCAGCCCTTAATTATCATAAATCCAATTGTAAAAAATTACCTAAAATAGCTTTTAGATGTATATAAAATATTACAGCCTTAAAGTCTGATATCACAGGCTTTTCCAGAGCTAGAAGTGAGTTGTGTGTGTCCTGCTGGAAAACTGATATAAAATTCTATAGGGTTGCAAGATATCAGACTTCATTACCATAACATTTAAGCTGGAAGTGGATCTGCTCTGTAATTATTAATGAATACTGTATGTTGACCTGGTTATGGGGATGTTTACTGTATTAATATATTGATTTAGTTTAATAGGCGTCTGTAAGGAAAAAGAAACAAAGGAAAAAGAATAGCTCAAGAGAAATCATTTCTCTGCAAACTATTGAGAGTTGTTAAGAGACACTGGGCTTGTCTACACTTACCGGAGGATCGACGGTGCATCGATTGCTGCATCAGTGGTCGATTTAGGGGGTCTAGTCTCACTTTCTCTAAATCGTTTGTTCCTACTGTTAAACAATACTTTTGGTTTTAAAAAGGCTGTCTGGTCACTTTATAAATCACTGGTCGCAGACTCCCAAGGAGAAGTCAGACCTGCTGGGCAAGCATGGTTGATACACGGGGTACTGCAGCCCAGGACCCTCTCTGACAGTGGGAGAATTAAGGAATTCCATCCCTGAAGAGGTAAAGGCACGAGGCCTGACATTTGAGTGGGTGCACTTGCAGACTAGTAAGGAGGACAGAGGTGCAGCTAGTGCTGTAACTCTAATGACATTTTTATTTAGAAAAAAGTACCCCATCCCTCCCCAAAGGACTGAATATTACCCATCCGGGGCTGCAGATCAAGGTAACTGGGGTGGGTGGGAGTAGGGAACTTTTTTTTTTTTTTTAAAGGTAAGTGAAGCTGCTCAGTGGCTTGCACAGTTATAAGTAGAGCCCTACCAAATTCGCAGTCCATTTTGGTCAATTTCACTGTTATAGGATTTAAAATATCTTAAATTTCACGGTTTCAGATATTTAAATCTGAAATTTCACAGTGTTGTAACCCTGAGGGTCCTGACCCAAAAAGGGGCATGGGGGGGGGGGGGGATCACAGGGCTATTGTATGAGCTATTGTATTGCCACCATTACTTCTGTGCTGCTGCTGACGGCAGCGCTGCCTTCAGAGGTGGGCGGCTGGAGAACGGTGGCTGCTGGCCAGGAGCCCAGCTCTGAAAGCAGCGCCACCAGCAGCACAGAAATAAGGGTGGCATGTTATGGTATTGCCACTCTTACTTCTGTGCTGCTGCTGCTGGTGACGCAGAAGTAAGGGTGGCAATACCATACCATGCTACCCTCACTTCGGCGCTGCTGCTGACGGTAGCGCTGCCTTCAGACCTGGGCTTCCAGCCAGCAGCCATGGAGCTTCCTACAGCTGGGGTGGTTTCTGGAGGTGGGTCTGACCCAGCCCCGAGAGCAGCCCATACAAAGGAAGAAGAAGTCCCATACCTCCCCAGCCTGGCCAGGACTAGCAGTTGGAACCTGGCACATGATAAGAGCCCCCAGCCGGGGTGCTCCCAGCCTTGCCCATGCCTGGCTCCAGGCCCAGCACTTGGGGGCTAAAGGGGCCTGGGCTGGCTCTGTGTGTGTGTGTGTGTGTGTGACCATGGAGCCTTCCTGACCATGCTGCCCATGGCAGTCGCCCATGTTGCCAACCCGCAAGGCCAGCCTTGCCCCGCCCCTGCATACAAGGCCACCCTGACTTCTGCAGTGCTGCTGGCGGTGGTACAGCCTTCAGAGCTAGGCACTCAACTAGCAGCTGCCACTCTCTGGCCACCCAACTCCGAAGGCAGAAGTAAGGGTGGCAATACCACGACCCCTCTATAATAGCCTGATTTCACACGGGGGGCTAAGTTCCCTCTATGCCTCATGGCCGCGCAGCAGGCTATCAGGGGCTGCACAGGCAGGGAGAGGCACCTCTTCCCCGGCCCCAGCCCCGGAGCTGCCCCAGCAGTGAGAGGCGCTCTCCCCTGACCCCGCGCTGCTGTGGTGAGAGAGGGCTGGGGGAGTCTTCTCTCCCTGCTGTAGCCCCAGGGCAGTCAGCACCTCAAACCCCTCACATTCCTGGCCCCACTCCAGAGCCCGCACCCCCAGCCAGAGCCCACATCCCCACTATACCCCAACCCTCTGCCCCAGCCCTGAGCCCCCTCCCACACTCCGAACCACTTGGCCCCACCCCCATCACACATCACCGCCATATTGGTGCACATAACAAATTTCATTCCGCACATGGATGTAAAAATTTAGAGGGAACATTACAGAGGAGACCAGATTTCATGGTCCATGATGTGTTTTTCATGGCCGTGAATTTGGTACAGCCCTAGCTATAAGTCTTGGGGTCATGGGGAAATGGATTACCATATGGTGGGAAGGTGGGGTGATCAAAGATGCATGATGAATGCATTGTATAGCCCTGCAATTTAGCACATGGGTCTCACCTCTACAGATACGAGATGTATATTTTTATTTCCTTTGTGTTAAAGATCTATATTATCCTAGTGGAATGCAAATCAGAAAAGTCCATCCCAAAGAGTAGTCATCTAGCATATTCACTACTGGACTGTGCTTTGCTGTAATATTCATCTCAGAGGTAACTGAAGCTAACAAGTGTGAGGAGAAAAACTGTCCCTCAAAACCTCAAAGCAAAGAAAATAATTTCAGATTTTTAAAAAAATGTTGTTTTGTTCCTCCTATTAAAAATGCCACAATATTTTAAAGAGATGGCCACGAACATATAAAAAGCAAGACTTTTATGCAATAATATATTTTAAGGTTTTTTTTTAATTAACTTTGATAGGTTTGGGATGAAAACCTAGACAAATTACACATAAGATTTATTTATTTATTGGGTCTCTGCACACAGACTTCTCCTGCAGCTTCTGAATTAACTGAGGTCGGTGGGAGATGGAACTCTTGACCAGATACAACTTTTTCTCTGAAAAAAGATGCACAAAACCTTTTAAACAAAAGCCCTACTTTTAAATGACATTTGCATCAAGCTCTTCTGAAAAGGTCTGATATGTTTTATTTCACTTTACCCCGAGGAACACAGATGTAATTCTACCTCAGTCATGGTTGAAGTCACACTGACGTTTCCTGTCTGTGTCTGGCAACCACAGATCATATGCTGGAGAGACAGGTTTAGTGGAAGTTTTTACATGCTAGCAGGTATAGTTTTCACATCCAGGGCTGGCTTGGTTAGGTGGTCTAAATTATCCAGCTAGCATGGGTGTTAGGTAGCTATTGTGCAGGGAGCCATATATGTCAGTGTGCCTGAAATCTGGAATGTAACCTCATATTCCAGTGACAAGCTGGAGGGGCCCCTTGTTAAAAATAATGACACCAAAAGGAAAGGAAGAGTGGGATAATTTCTCTGCCTCTGATGGCATTCATTCCCTCTAATGCTGCATTCTACAAAAACCCTCCGCTTACAATAAATGGCTTGTGCCTGGGACCCACCAAAATATTTTTGAAGAGCCAGTTTTCTTTTTGTTTTTGGTGTGGGCTAGCCCAGTGGTTCTCAAACTTGAGCCACCGCTTGTTCAGGGAAAGCCCCTGGTGGGCCGGGCCGGTTTGTTTACCTGCCGCGTCTGCAGGTTTGGCCGATCGTGGCTCCCACTGGCCGCGGTTCACCGCTCCAGGCCAATGGGGGCTGCAAAAAGGGCAGCCAACATGTCCCTCGGCCCGTGCTGCTTCCTGCAGCCCCCATTGGCCCGAAATGGCAAATATTTCAAAAATATTTCCGTGGGGAAGGGAATCCCAGACCCACCCCACAAGGCCTTCACTCCCATTTTGTATTACACAAGATGAACAGTGTGCTGCACTATTACTATTGCACACAAAAAACTGTACTATGAACAACATAGGAGATATCTGTGTATATTGTGTGTCTCTCTATTTGTTTGGTTATTGTTATTGCTATATGGAGCGCTACGGGTTAACTCAGTCCTACATGACTTTGTAGTCCAGCCAGGAAGACCGACAATGTCTAACTTATTTGCGAATACTTAAATGAACAATGCAGGTGTTAATTCCTTTGAAGCCTATCTCCACCAATGTGAAATCGGAAGTCTGGCTGATCTGGGAGTGGGAGGGTTCTAGCCTGAGATCTCAGGGACTCTTCAGGTGGGAAACTGGGAACAAAGAATGGGAAAAATGTTAAAAACCTGAGCCCCAGAGCTGAGAGCGTGTAAGAAGGAGATAGTAACCCCTGGGGAGACTTTGTCCCACCACTCCCACATGTGATGGGTGTTGGGGGTAAGTGAAACTTACCTAAACCAAATAGGTCTTTTGTTATTTTAATCCTTGTCTCTGATTGCCATGTTCCTTAGAATAAATAAATATTTTGTTTTGAAGATGCTGTGTTGGGTCATTGCATTTATCTAATGGTCATAAGTCCCAAAGCAAAGTCCATAGCAGAGACCAAAACTCAAATGGAAAAATAAAAGATAGTATTTGAACTCCTAGGCTTTTCCCCTGACAAATTGCAAAGGGCAGTTGTAAACATTGGAGGTATTAGAGCTTCTCAAAAAAAGTAAGCAAGAATCTTTAATATAGAAAGTGTTAGGTAACCTAAATGTAAGAGTCATTACCTGGTCCCAATACAATACTCAGTATATTTTTCAGGAAGAGAAGATAAACATTTTCGGCAACATTCAGCTTACTACAGTTTTGGTTGCCCAGGGCTATTTCTTTATGATTATGCGAAAATGGGTCTGTTTAAACTAGAAAACAAAGGAACAAATTCCTCAGTCCATCCCCAGTCTGCACTCTGCAAACATCGCCCCCTGGTGCATAAGGGGTATGAAAGGCTACGGAGGACTTTTTGTATGTGGAATCTGTTTTTTAAAATAATGGAAACACATCATAGTCATCTTCAGTGATACACAGTGTTGTCATCCCCCCAAAAAATGCAGATAGGTTCAAATCTATATCTAGAATAGTAAATCAGTCATTTAAAATACTACTCTTTTTTAGATTAATATAATTGTTATGCCTAACCACTTGCCCTTGTAATTTATAGTGGTACATGTGTCATCGTGCACTTTTTGACATGGAAGATGACTTGTTATTGATAAGATTAATCTGTAGTGATGTGTGCATATGGAAAGGGCCATGGTAGAACTGCCAGTGGTAATGGCACTGGCAATAAAGTAAGTGTGCAAAGATGTGAGGTGCCAGAATAACCAGTGAGCAGATAGTAATAACAATCTATGGCTTAATCAAACAAGTTATTGACTGCAGTGCAGGGGGAACTGGGTAAAATTCTGTGGCCTGTGTTATGCAGGAAGTCAGACTAGATGATCTAATGGTCCTGTCTGGCCTTGGAATCTATTAATTTAAAATCAATATCTGTGAGGGTGTTTTACTGTAATTATACATGTGTGGTTTTCATGTTTTTAAAAAAAAATGGGATTAAGAGTAAAGATTTAGTGCATAAAGGCCAGGAAAAATGCACTATAGATTTCAGTCCTTTTTTTTTTTTTTTTCAATGGACTGGCTGCTTCTAATGCAACTTTGGGGTCATGAGGGCAAAGAATGGCTTAGTGATCTTAAGAGAGAATTTTGCTTTAGACCAAAGAAATTAAGAATAGCCTTCGCTGCTAGTAAAAAGAGAAGCTAAAACCTCAAAATCGGAATCTGGATTTCAAATAACTTAAAAGGTCAGGGCTATATGGCTCTGGGTTTTGTTTCTGGCAATTATAAAGGAAGGATGATCTTGCAGTAAAGGCACTGACTAGGACTCCGGAGATCTGTGTTCTGTTACTGCCTCAGACACAGACCTTGATCAAGTTACATGCAGACAAATTCTCTAGAGTGGCCACTGATTTGGGGTGCCTCTATTTTAGGATGTCTCAAATTGGACACCCAAAATCAAAGGCCATGTTTAAAAATGCTAGCCTGACTCTCTGAGTGCCTTTAGTTCTCACTTGTATAATCAGGATAATAATACTTCCCTATCTCATAGGGGAGTTGTGAGATTAAATTAATGAATGTGTTATTTGTATGTGATAAGCACTATAGAAAATCCTATTAACAAAGTAGATAGCTGCAATATATGAATTTAGCTCTGGGTTCTGGGGGCATACAGAGCTGGGGAGTTCGGATTAATTCCTCTCTGATTTTTAGTTTTAAGTGTAGACACTCTATTGAAGAACAGGGCCTTATTTTTTCTTACTGATGGAAAGTGCTATAACTCACTCAGCAAAACCACTTTGATACACACAGAAGGATTTGATGCTTGGCGTGGATATATATATATATTTTTTTGAAGGACCACTGGAAAGTCTGAGAATGGGCCTGATGTTGCTTCTGTTACTCACACTGAGCAGAAAATGGTAGTCAATGGAAAGATCTACTCGATACGAGTAAGAGTTGAGATTTTTAGTTTTGCCTAAGTAAAGACTGAAGGATTTGGCCAGTACTTTATTTGTACTGCACTCACCCTCTTGCCAGAGTTTGTGAGATATTTTCTTGTTTTATTTTAAACAAAATATAAAAGAGTCCCTTATATTCATTGTGAATACACAATTATTCATAGGGAATGTAAAACATCCAATGCAGACTGTTGACAGAGCTACTCTGCTTTACCTCCCTGTCCTTTCAGCCTGTATATTTATCTCATTGGCTTTCTGAGACATGTTGTCTCTCTTTGTTCTGATAAGAATAATCCTTTGATTCTTGTCCTTCCTCTGCAGTATTCACACAAAGGCTGGTGTGGGCTAACATCCATATAGCTTTCATCCCACTGAACGACAATAAACACGCTGCAGTACTATGGAAGGGCAGATCAGCTGGAAGGCTTCTAGGAAAATAGGCCTGTATCACACTGCTCAAACTGCCATTTGCTTTCATGTTACAATGTATTCAAGTTTTAATACTTGAATATTTACACTTTTTCTAATGCACCCATTGAGCCACAGTGAGAAAGGCTCTTCTGCTGGAGTGTTTAAGTATCCTCCACCTTGCACAGTCCATGCTGTGTTTAAGCATCTCAACCCCCCCCACCCCGAGTTCAGCATGGCACAATAACAAATTCCTCCCCGGTGTAATTCTACTGACTTGAATGTCCCCATGCACTTTAGCACGTCTTCTTGGAAGCCAAGAATTGAAATATATTGTTAACTATTCTAATATTCTTAACAGTAGGGTTAGGGTTATACAGGGTAGGGCTTCCCAGCCTACGGGCAGGGCTATAACCGGTAGAGCTACTCAGGCAAGGGTGAGTGATATAAAGGATAGGGCTCCTCAGGGTAGAGTTCAGGTTATAAAGGGCATGGATCCTCAGGCGAGGGTTAGGGTTTTAGAAAGTAGGGCTTTTTGGGCAGGGATTAGGCTTTTGAAGGACAGAGCTCTCCCGGCTAGGGCTAGGGTCATAAAAGCGCAGTGCTCTCCTGGCTAGGGCTAAGGTCTCAAAGGGTAGGGCCCCCACTGATAGGATTAGGGATGTAAAGAGTAGGTTTCTAGGGCAAGGGTTAGGATTATAAAAGGTACAGCTCCTTTGGTTCCGGTTAAAGTTATTAGGGGTAGGGCTCCTCAGGCTCTGGTGATAAAGAGTCGGGCTCTGCAGGCATTGGTTAGTGTTATAAAGGGTAAAGCTCTTTGGGATAGTGTAATGGTTTTAAAGGGAAGGGCTCCTTGGGGTAGGTACAGGGCTATAAAAGGTAGGGCAGGTCAAGCTAGGGTTAGGGTTATGAAGGTTAGGGCTGCTCAGGCTAGGGTTAGTGTTATAAAGGGCAGGGCTCTTTAGACTAGGGTTAGGGCTTTAAATGGTAGGGCCCTTCTGGCTGGGGTTAGGGTTATGGAGGACAGTGTTCCACTGACTAGGGCAGGGGTAGGCAACCTATGGCATGCGTGCCAAAGGTGGCATGCGAGCTGATTTTCAGTGGCACTCACACTGCCCTGGCCACTGGTCTGGGGGGCTCTGCATTTTAATTTAATTTTAAATGAAACTTCTTAAACATTTTAAAAACCTTATTTACTTTACATACAACAATAGTTTAGTTATATATTATAGATTTATAGAAAGAGACCATCTAAAAACGTTAAAATGTATTACTGGCACACGAAACCTTAAATTAGAGTGAATAAATGAAGACTTGTCACACCACTTCTGAAAGGTTGCCGACCCCTGGACTAGGGTAAGGGTCCTCCTGCTACTGTTAGGATTTCAAAGGGTCGGGCTCCTCAGGCGAAGGTTAGGTTTTGAAAGGGTACAGCTCCTAAGGCTACGGTTAATGTTATAATGGTAGGGCTCTTTGGGCAAGGCTTTGGATTTTCAAAGGGTAGGTATACTCCTGCTAGAGTTAGGGTTTGAAATGCTAGGGCTCCTCGGTTACGGTCGTAAAGGGTAGGACTCCCCAGTTAGGGTTAGGGTGTCAAAGGATAAGGTTCCTCCAGTTATGGTTATGGTTTGAAATGGTAGGGCTTTCCTGGCTAGGGTTAGTATTATAAAGGATGGGGCTCATCTGGCATGAGTTAGGTTGTCAAGTGTAGGATCCTCAGCGAGGGTTAGTACTAAAAAGTGTAGGACTCCTGCAGCCAGGATTAACGATATAAAGGGTAGGCTTCTTAGGCTAGGGCTATTGCTTCAAAGGGTAGAACTCCTGTTGAGGCTAGTGTTACAAAGGGTTGGAATCCTTGGGGCAGGTTTAGGGTAATCAAGGACAGGGCGCCACTGGCTAGGTTTTGGTTTTCAAAGGGGAGGGCTCCTCTGGCTAGGATTAGCACTTCAACGTTTATGGTACCTCCAGCTAGGGTTAGAGTTTCAAAGGGTGGGGCTCCTCCAGCTAGGGTTAGTGATATGAAGGGTAGGGCTCCTCCAGCTAGGGTTAGTGTTGCACAGGATAGCGTTCCACCAGTGAGGCTTAGTGTTATAAAGGGTAGGTCTCCTCCGACCAGGGTTAGGGTTTCAAAGGATAGAGCTCCTGTGTTAAGGGTTTCAAAGGATAGGGGCTCCTATGGCAAGAGTTAGACTTTCAGAAGGTAGGGCTCCTCCAGCTAGGTTTAGGGATGTAACTATTAGGTTCCTGGGGCAAGGGTTAGGATTATAAAGGGTATGGCTCCTCTTGTTACGGATAGATTTATTAGGGGTAAGGCTCCTCAGGCTCAGGTGATAAAGGGAGGGCTCTGCTTGACAAGGTTAGGGTTTCAAAGGTAAGTCTTTGTGGTGCAAGGTTACGGTCACAAGGGGCAAGGAACCCCTGGCTAGGGTTAGGGTTATAAAGGGAAGGGCTCTGCAAGCTAGGTTAGGTTTTCAAAGGGTCGGTGTTTCTGGGGGAAGGTGAATATTATAAGGCAGTCTTTCTCAAACTGGGGCCGCCACTTGGGTAGGGAAAGCCCCTGGCGGGCCAGGCCAGTTTGTTTACCTGCCCCGTCCGATCGCGGCTCCCACTGGCTGGGTTTTGCCGCCCCAGGCCAATAGGGGCTGCTGGAAGCGGCGGCCAGTACGTCCCTCGGCCCGCACCGCTTCCAGCAGCCCCCATTGGCCTGGAGTGGTGAACCACGGCCAGTGGGAGCCACAATCAGCCAGACCTGCGGACGGGACAGGTAAACAAACCGGCCCAGCCCGCCAGGGGCTTTCACTACACAAGCGGCGGCCCCAGTTTGAGAAACACTGTTATAAGGGGTAGGGTCAGGGTTATAATGTGTAGGGCTCCTATGGCTAGGCTCAGTACACACTTTCTGCAGCAAACATTTTCGCATAAAACTATGGTGGTGAACTCATGTACATTGCACCTTTATATATAGCTCTGGCTATATAATTAGAGCTAGCTGAAATAGTTCAAACTTCCATGAAAACTGAAATTTCAATAAAAGATGGGAGAAATTGAAGCATTTTTTCTTTTTACTATCTCTTAAAAAAAAATCCACGTCACAACTACGTTACACATTTAGAACTTAGGAAATGTTTAGCATAACTACCTTAACTCTGCCCCTTGTTTATATGCACTACAATACAGTCTTTAATTATATCATCATATGCTATTTCCCCAATAATATGAAACACCAGACAAATTATTTCTGCACCCTTACAAACAATCAGAGCAACATTCACTGTTTAATAGCACAGTCAAATCAAAATCAATGTTCAATATTTCCATGCCAATATTTCCATGCCAAATTTCAGCTTTCTACTGTTGCTTCAGCTATTAAATAAATAAATAAAAAAATTATAATGGGGAAAGTGTTTTTCTACCTCTCCTCATATTCCCTGGACAATTTTTGCTGAAACTTTAAAGAACAAATTACAAAACATGTTTAAAATCCTAAACTACTTACTTATGTATCTAGCCATTTTGTGCTACAGCAACATCCATATATATACAAGACAAAAAGCTTTTGCTAAACAAGTTTGGTTGTTTTTTTTTTAACTCATTTTCATCAGAATTTCAAAACACTGTGACCACTTCTGGAATTTACTGGAAAATAATCTGACTCTACCATTTTAGGCCCTGATCTTCAAAGTTGATGGGACTACTCACCTGCTTAAAATTAAGCACATGGTAAGTGTTTGCAGGATTGGGATAAATGCTTTACCCTCTACTGCTTATGTTTAACAACTGATATTTAACAGCCTGAACCTTGTAATTACCCATTTACAATATTTAGCTGTATAGCTACATACTTATGTACTTGTAAAGCTGTTCAATTATCCATTTCAAACAATGTACATGTTGAATTTAACCATGTTGGAAACAGATTTTTTCCACGTGCAGACTATCTGTTAATATATCAAAGTTTTCACCATCTTTCCCTCTGACTGCTGCTTTTGCTGGTGTTATTTTTTTTTTTATTACTGAGAAAGCCACTGTTCACAAAACACTCTTCTAGTCTCTCCCCACTCCCCAATACCATCACTCCCAAATACTCAGAAGTATTTTATTACAGGTGGAACAGGTAGCACGACTTCTCGTTAAGGTTGTCCAATGCTTCTCATTGTAAGACCTTAATGTCAGTTCCTTAAAAAACTTTGCCAAACGATAACTGTTCAAGCTAAAATTTTTCATGCCAGGTGTCTGCCTAGGCTGACTTTTTAAAGTTTCAGCTAAAACTGTTCAATTATTTCCAAAAATGAGGTTAAAGAAAAATACTTCCCCCCCCCCATGTTAAAGAATTCTTCCAAATATTTCCATTGAGATGCTCTAGTGCCCTCATGCATTAGAACAGGAACTTGAAATTTGGCAGGGGAGTTTCACTGGTGCCAGTGATGCGTCTCTTCCATTCCTGTGAAAGTCTTCCTTAAATTGGCCAAGTTATAAGCCTATTGTTAGAATTTGGCAGTTAAATTCTTCAAAGATTCATCTGTACTGAGCATGCTTCAGTCCCACACAGCTCCTGCATGCTGACTGGAGTGCATATGTGCCATCCCCACAGAGCAGCTGAGCACGCTCTACCTGGGGCTGCAAAGGTTGAGCAGGACTTTCCCTCCTCGGGGGCAGCCATGGCTCAGGGCATCAAAACTGAGAGCAGGCAGACTCTCCCAATGCTCCCCCTGCTGGTGCCTGGGCAGAGGAGAAGGAGGAAGCCACCTGAGATGGAGAGCAGAAGGCAGGAGGGCAAAAAGTTGAGTGAGAGAGTTGAGGAGCAGAGTGGGAAGTGGACAGGAGAGCTGAAGAAGAGCAAGGGAGGCAGTGATAGGAACAGAGGAGCATGGAGGGAACAGAACCAGAGGGAGGTAGAGCCAGGAGAGGGGAAACAAAGACAGGAGCTGGAGAGTGACCAAGGATAGAAACCAGAAGGACGGGATGGATAGGAGCAGAGGGAGTAGAGGCAGGAACGGGTACAGGTGGATAAGAGTGGGGGTGGAGTGAAAGGGGAAGGGGGCCAGGAATAGGAATCAGTGATAGCGTAGCAGATAGCAGCAGGAGACGGAGACAGGCTGCGGGTGATGGTGGGGGTCAGGCAGACAAATTTATAACACCTGCAGTACACTCTCCTCCAACACCTGGAACTGTACCAAAGGCTTCTGAGTCTCACCATTCCTCTGCTGTCAGAAAACAGCTGTGAAATCCACTGGAAAAGAGAGAGGATAATAGACTACTGCTATCACTTACTCTTTTAGCTCCAGTGGTAGAAGCCAATGTCATCCATCTAAAGGTCTCAACAGCAATGTAGGGGGATCAATATGGTTCCATATTATGAAGTTCTATGTGTTTCGATTTTCTTATTAAAAACACTTAGGACATTGCATAGTATGTGATTACAATTAAAGACTGGGTGCAGTTGATATACCTGGAGGAGTGGGGTGGGAGTCTTAATTCTGGCTTTCATAACTTGTCAGTGTTTGACTTCACATTAACATTATTTTAGCATATTTTATTGTCAGTTATAACTGTGTGTGTGGGGGAGGGAGGGAGATAATCACTTCCAACACCAAAACATGTGCTTACACACAATAAGCTTGTTTCCGTGTATATAGGTCAGATTAGATGATCACAGTGGTCCCCTCAGGTTTTAAAATCTATGAAGGTGAATACTTGTGTTTGTACAAACACAATCTCCTCCCAAGCACTTGTGGAAACAAAATCTAGTTTGCACAAATGTTCAGGGAAAAGCAAAAGCCAGGCCAATTCTAAAAGCCTTGCCGAATATGCTGAAATATTCCTCACTTGCTCAGCTCTTTACCACGCTGGCCCTACTCTCCTTCCTTGCACATTCACTGCTTTACAGCATTAAATTAACACCCTTTTAAAACACAAATAAATAGATAAAACAGAAGGGATGTGGATTTTTGTCTTTTGGGACTGCGATGCTCTACATTCACATGGTCCCAGAACAAAGATAGTTGATACTATAATAATTCAGAGTGCCAAAGCTGCCGTAATTGGGAAGGGATAACCTTTTAACCCGTATCAGGAATAATATTCAGTGCAGCGGGTATCTGTCACAGCCAATGTCCCTTGGAACTGACTGTATGACAATCTGAGGGTACATCTACACTACAGCGGGGAGTCGATTTAAGATACGCAAATTCAGCTACGTGAATAGCGTAGCTGAATTCGACATATTGCAGCCGACTTACCCCGTTGTGAGGACGGCGGCAAAATCGACTTCTGCCGCTTTTTGTCGGCGGCGCTTACTACCACCTCTGCTGGTGGAGTTAGAGCGCCGATTCGGGGATCGATTGTCGCGTCCCAACGGGACGCAATAAATCGATCCCCGAGAGGTCGATTTCTACCCGCCGATTCAGGCGGGTAGTATAGACCAGACCTGGGTCCTTCTGATGGAAACACCAACTCAATGTCCTCATTAGCACAAAGCACTTCGGTAGCAGCTCTACAGGATATTTGGCTTGGCTGGTGCATCCAAGGTAGCTGCATGGATCAGCAACCTGTGGAACTAGACCTGGGACCATGGAGGTTCTGGGCTGCCAATGCTCATGCATCACAATTGGAAGCTTAGGCCAGATTTCTGCTGGAGGACCCTGTGAAGCGAGGTTTCAGAGGGTAGCTGTGTTAGTCTGTATCAGCAAAAAGAACGAGGAGTACTTGTGGCACCTTAGACCTTTGTTAGTCTCTAAGGTGCCACAAGTACTCCTCGTTCTTTTTCCTGTGAAGCTAGACGCTACAGGAAATACCACCCAGCAAGGTCCGAGTGGCAGCCCACTGATTGGCTTATATAGGTATATAAACTGGGATGCCATCCTGGGGAACTACCTAAGCAATGATGCAGACTACCTGCTTGCTTCTCCTCCAAACCTTGTGTAGCGGGGTGGTCACCTGAGGGGTATAAAGACAGCCCTGGGAGAGGGCTGTTGCAGGGGGAAGCAGCTACTAGGCTGATTGGGGAAGCAGCTGCAGCTGGGCCACACCCCAATCAGGCCTTAGCTGGCCCTATATAAGAGGCTGAGAGCCAGGAGCTCAGCAGTCTCTCTCTAGCTGTAGAGCGAGACAGACCTGGCTGCAGGGACCTGAGCAGAGTAGCTGAGTGGAGCAGGGCTGGGGAAAGGCAGAGGAGCTGGGGAGTCTCCAGCCTGGAAAGCCCCAGGCTGCGGCCTAGCAGAAGGCCAACGGGTACTGGGGATTGCAGAGGGCAGCCCACGGGTAGGCAGAGGCAACAGGTCCAAACCCTCCTTGCCAGTGATGAGTGGCTTATACTGCAGTCTGCCCCAGGGAACGGGGGCTAGTTGGTGACTGGCAGTAGCCTATGACTGAGGTGAGGTGGGGATAGGGGGTGGGGGTTCCCCAGGGAGGTGAGACCCTGAGACTGAGGGGTGTACGGTCAGGGGGCAGCACTCTAGATAACAGGGCACCGGGTCCAGGAGGGATACTGGGGCCAAGCGGCAGCTGGACACCGGCCTGCAGAGGGTGCTCCGGAGGCTGGACGAGCTAATTCCCAGAGACAATCAGCAGGAGGTGCCGCAGGGGTGAGTCCCGCATCGTTACACCTTGCCTTGCTGTGGGCGGCCTCTCAACTCCACCTTCTGACCTTGGTTCATCTCCAACTCTGCTATTTGCCTCCTGTCTGTAAGCTGGTGCCTGACCCTGACTTCCTGGTATCCTGATCTTGCTAGATCTCAACTCTGCTACTTGCCCCCTGACCGCAACTTGGTAACTGCTGCACACAGGCCACCCACAGCCTGGCCCCGACAATGCCCATCCTCACACGTGGTGTGTATTGTGCCCCAAGGGGAGTACAGAAAGAAACCACAGGCAGTGCAGTTGTGTCATGCAGCTCTGCAGGGCACCTTTTCCCAGACAATACTGCACAGCAGATAGCCCCACCCTCATCGGCTCAGCCTATGGATCCCTGAACATTGTGTCCATATTGGAGGTGGAAGGGAGTATAACCAATGGATTTATGTGAGATCTTCTTGCAGTCAAATACTTAACCCAATCCTGTCAATACTCATCTGCAAATGCTTTGAGCACAGCCTAGAGACAGGGCAAACCCCCGAAGGCCCTTTGATTGGGCCCCCCCCACTCACTGAAAGGTGCAAGGATTCAATGCACATTTTTCTTCCTAAACCATCTTCTAGTTACTATTGCATGCCAGGTTAGGGGGAAGGAACAGAGACATAGGTGATGCCCCCAGAACTGCATAACTGAGATGTGCATGGATGCAGGCCTTCAGGGCAGTTATAGGGTGAGATTTCCAGTTACTCCGGAGAAAGGGAGGAACCGGTGATGGACCCCAGACAGGGGCACTAAAGGCTGAGGCACTGATTCCTTACAGGACTAAAGTTATCATCACCACAAAGCTTTGTCTGCACACGGCAGCTCATTCTCCACACCATGAGGTGCTGGATTATGAGTGATGAATACCAAGCTAGTGCTGGTGGGCTGTTCTATAACCTGGGGAACTCCTGCAGCTACGGGTTTAGCAGCATTGTCTGAACTCAAGAGTCTCATTGCCTTACTCCTTCCAGACACTGCTGACGAAATGCCCTTGAAATGACTGCAAGCATAACAACGTTTTGGATTTCTCATATATCAGTGTAGCACATATCTTTTTGAAATTAAGAGGTATCATGTTAATTGAAATCCACATGGGTAAAATAAGCTTACGTAACTCTTGTTTCACTCATGACTCGCTGCAGGATACAAGGAGTCTTGGCTCGTGATGATGGAGAGGCTCAGAACAGCAGTGGTTGTCATTTTCTAAATCTTGCTCTCATAATATGTTTTCTGTTTACACAGTTGCAATGAACATTCTCCACCGGCTTTAATCCTGCCTGATAAATAAAGCACAAGTCTCCAGCTAACCTTGGATACTCTCACAGATCGTGCTTGGTTGATCTGACCTGCATTTTTTCTTGGGTGCCTTTGGAAACTGTCCAAGGAGCTCTCCCCAGGGGTTAAGAAGCATTGATGTTGATTGCTTAAAATTTCTCCTAACAGTTATTGGCTGGGTGTGATTTTTTTAGCGTACAATAGCTACATACTTAGCTGGTTTCTTTAAATCTATATACAAAGCTCAGAGTTGAGAGATAAGCAATATAGAAAATCCTCAGCCATAAAGAGAGACAGACCAGAATTATGTTCCAATCTCTGCCTCTACATTGCTATGTGCCTTTGTGCAAATCACAACCTCTGTGTCTCAGTTTTCCATATATAAAATGGAAATAAAGGGCCTGATTCTTCTCTCAGATATACCTGTGTAAATCAATAACATCACCACTGGAATTAAACCAGTGCAGGGACAGAATCTCCATTTATCTACCTCACATGGGTGTTGTGAGACTTAGGCCTGGTCTATACTAACCCCCCAATTCGAACTAAGGTACGCAACTTCAGCTACATGAATAACGTAGCTGAAGTCAACGTACCTTAGTTCGAACTTACCGCGGTCCAGACGCGGCAGGCAGGCTCCCCCATCGAATCTGCGTACTCCTCGCGCTGAGCAGGATTACTGGAGTCGACGGGGAGCACTTCTGGGTTCGATTTATCGCGTCTAGACAAGACGCGATAAATCGAACCCAGAAGTTCAATTGCCTGCCGCCGAACCAGCACGTAAGTATAGACAAGCCCTTAGACATTCATGTTTGTAAAATGTTCTCAGAGGGAAAGCACTATAAAGCCCCAAACAGAATTGCTATTATTACTATTATAATACCGTTTCTGATACTCTGTGGTGCTAATGTGCACTACTAGTAGATTTTCTAGGCATTTCAGAATAGTGCATCATCAGCGTCACCAAAGAAACATTCCAATCATCTCAAACTAGCTTGTGCTATTGCTATAATGCTATTAGTAAGGTGCACCAAGTAAAGTAATTACTCCAGGGGAGAACAAGGAGGGATGCAGCCTCAATGACACACAACACCTACCACAGTTCCCAGTTGCACTGGGTGGAGTGAGGGGCAGAGAATAATTTGCAACATCTCTTTATGGGCAGCAGCATATTTCTGCTTGTGTGCAGGGAGGTGGGGCCATTTCCCATCTAATCCCTATCTCTCCTCCTCTACTTGTTCCTGCCAGGGGAGTATCTGGTGCACAGCTATTGTGCTCCTCCAGATACTCCAAACTGTGATCAGAGCAGCTCTAATGCTAGCTGGACACGGTGGGGATCCTTATACCCTTCTGCTCCCCTAGGTGATCGCATTAGGTCTAAGACCAATCTGACACTTGTGAGTAAAACCTCATGACTAAGGCTAAGATTTTGTCATGGTTATTTTTAGTAAAAGTCAAGGACAGATCATGGGCAATAAACAAAAATTCAGAGCCCGTGACCTGTCTGTGACTTTTACTAAAAATAACTTGGGGCAGGGCTAAGTAGGGAAAAGGAAGGGAGTCCCATGGGCGGGGATGGGGGAGACTGACAGGCTGAGCCCCCTTAGGTGGGGAGCACAGCCCCGGCTCCAGCAGCCACAGCAGGGGGTGCAACCATGGGGGGCACACAGGGCCAGCCCACTACATTTTGGCACCTGAGGTAGGGAGCTCAAATGACGCCCCCATACCCCCTCGCTTGGGCCAAAACTTTGAAAAGTCTCATTCTGCCTTCTTCCTGTTCTTCTCCTCCCATGGTACTGCTCTGCTACCTACCCCAATAAAGGAGAACTAACAACTTAAAATGCCTTGTTCAAAAATGTTAAGTAACACTTAATTTTCAAACACCTGAACAGCAAATGTAACTTTTCTTGTCTGCATAGTAAACACTGGCATTTTTATCTGTTTGAATAATCAAAGTGGTGCTTTCCGTGCCTTCTGGGTTGTTAAGATTTGAACTGCTTCCTGATGAAGGTCCACAGTCTGGGCCAGCTCATGCTCTATTGAGATGGTTGCAAGGCCGATCAGTCTCTCCTGTGTCATTGTGGAGCGTAGATGTGTTTTTATTAACTTCAGCTTGGAGAAGCTGCGTTCTCCACTGGCAACTGTTACAGGAAGTGTTAGAAGTATGCGCAGAGCAACAAAATCATTGGAAAGAGGGTGGTCATCTTATTTGTGCATATATATTCCAGAACAGCCTTTGGAGTTGATCCTGCTGAAATGTATCTTGAAAGGGCTTTCAGTGCATCACCTATATCACTCGCATCAATATCGCTCATGTCATCATGTGTCAACACTGTCTCTAGTGCCCTGCATTGCTGGTGTAGGTCTTCTTCAGGAATAGTGAGGAGTTTTGGAATATCATACAACATCCCAAATACACAGCTGTGTTGCTTGAGCTGCATGAAACGTTCTTCAACTGACTGTATTGCACAATCTAGCACCTGATTAAAGAATTCAACTATAAATTGTTGTTTGGGGTCTCTTATGGGATTATCCTGTGCCTCGTAATCAAAATTTCATCTTCTTTGGTGACTCTTGTATTCTTGAATGGGTGGGAAAATAGCTTCAGTGTGAAGTTCTTCTGCCAACTTCTGTGCACTCTTCAGAACGTTTTGAAATCCCTCATCTGACTGGTAAGACTGTAGGTATGACTGTGCTTTGTCCAGTTGTTCCATTGCTCCAGATATATCAAGGTCAGCACCTTGGAGTCTCTTGTTTACAATATTTATTTCAAACAGTATATCATGCCACAACACTAAGCCACACAGAAATTTGAAGTTATGTATGTTTCTGGTGATTCCATTTCCCTTTGCCACTGTTCTCCAACGAACAGTTTCTGTCATAGCATTATCCTCCATAATGACAACTATAGCATCATCTATCTTCCCAATTTGGTGTTTGATGGGCTTTATCGCCTCCACTCGACTTTCCCATCATGTGGCACTCAGTGGTTTCAGTGTCAGAGAGGATGTTTCCAGATGTTGCTTCAAAATTTGCCATCTATCAGTTGATGCAGAGAAAAATACATTGATGTTCTTAATTACATTAAAAAATTCTGCAGCCTCACTAGAAGCTGATGCTGCATCACTGACCACCAAGTTCAATGAATGAGAACTGCATGGGACAAAAAAATCTCGAGGGTTTAACTCTTGGATCCCTTTCTGCACTCCTCTGTTCTTTCCTCTCATGTTGGCACCATTATCGTAGCCCTGACCTCTCATGTCAGCTATCGCAATTCTTGTATTTTCCAGCTTTTTAAGAAGCACATTTGTCATACCAGCTCCTGTAGTATCATCAGTGTCAATTTTCCAGCTTTTTAAGAAGCACATTTCTCATACCAGCTCCTGTAGTATCATCAGTGTCAATAAATTCTAGAAAATGCTCTCTGACAGTCACCATTGCAGGGACATTTTCACTAGGTTTGTTGTTACAAAACACACCATTAAAGTCATTTGTTCTGTATGGCTGATGTCAGGTGTGCAGTCCAGAATAACAGAGTAATATCAGCTCCACAATTTTAAGGAAGTTTCCATTGTTTGGCACATACAGCTGATCCGAAGTGCCATGCAGTGCTAGGTTTTGGGTAGCAAGCATTCTCACAATGGCAATGAGCCTTTTCAGAACATTTTGCCGGTAAAGAGACTCTGATGCAATCTTCTCTTGATGCTGATCATCTATGGTGGCCTTTAACCTTAGTCTCATCTTAAGCTCTTTCCACCTATGGAGTGCTCTCTGGTGATTTGCTGCCTTCTCATGGCATGCCAGATTTCTAGCCAGATTTTTCCAGTCCTTTGTTCCTGTAGAACCCAATGTAGCTGGAACATTAGACTGGAAGAGTTTGCAACAAAACCAGTATGCAGCATTCTGGGTTTTTGAGTACAGAAGCCATGGTCTCTCCACTTTGTTACCATTGGGGATTTCACGCCAGAAATGTCTATTTTCATTGTCTTTGGGGAACATGAAGTTTTTCACTTGCTGTGGCCCATGCAGTACAAGGAAGTCCCTCAGGCTACTGCTCAAGTGGATCCACAGTCCTGGATCATCTAGACTTAAGGAACTAAACTCAGCAGCAGCTGTTTCTTCCACCTCCACCACACTCTTCTCTGATCTACACTTTTCTTCAGGAATGTGCATGGTTACATCCATTTGAGACGGAGATATGGATGCTGCAGTAGCTGCCAGGTCACCTGCACTCTGACTAACTGGAAGATCAGGCATCTCCTCACCACTCACATCCTCACTGGGGCCGGAAGAACATTTGTGTCTATGTATCTCAGGAGAGCTCCTTCCTGCTTAGATAGAAAAGCTTCCTTTGCTTTTTTTCTTTTTCTGAATCTGCATTGTCTTCTTTCACTCATGACTGCTGTTCTGTGCCAGATAGAGTGGCTCTCAACACTCAATTGAAGGGGACAAATAAGCAGGCTGGTAGCAGGGCCTGAGTGAGGGAAGATATCAGCGTCTTAAGGGCCTAACTGGCTCCTACTACTTCAGTTGACTGCCTCTTCTCCTCAAGTGGGTTCAGGGAAGCAGCAGGAAACAGGAAGCTCCCTGAGAAGCTGGTGTTAATCAGTCCAGGCTCCTAGGGGTGCTAGAGAGGTGCATAAGAGACTCCTCCTCTTCCTCTCTCTCCCTGCAGCTCCTGCATCTTTCTGTTATTCCCTCTCACTTTATCTCCTGCCTGCCTGTTATGTCTCTTGTGCCCTCCTTCCTCCAGCACAGCACTCCACCATCTCTGTGCATTTAGAGCAGAGAGAATACATATGCACCTCCAGCAGAAACAATTTTCTACACTCTGGGTCCTAGTGGCACCCCCCACAGTCTGGCACCTGAGGCATCCGCCTCAGTTCGCCTCATGGTAAGGCCAGTCCTGGGGGCACATAGCCCCCGCTCCACAGCTGGCCACAGCTGCGGGACAGGGATGCACAGCCCAGCTGCAGCCCCTGCCAAGCTTGAGTGGCAGCTGGGGGTGAGGGCGGCACACAAAGCTCCGGGAAGCCACGAGGGGGACACATGGCACCTTCTGCAGCTGCTGGTCAGGGGCACATGGCCCCAGCTGCAGCCCCTGACGGAAGCTGTGGGGCTGGGGCACAGTGGGGGACACAGCCACAGGGGGCATGCAGCCCCCGCTCTAGAGCTGGCCACAGCTGCGGGACAGGGGTGTGCAGCCTTGGTTGCAGCCCCAGCCAAGCCCCAGCTGTAGCCAGGGGATGCAGTGCACAGCCCTGGGATGCTGAAAGGAGGGCGCAGGGCCCCGGCTGCAGTCTCCAGGGGAAGCTGCAGGGCTGGGATGAAGGGCCCCGACTGCAGCCCCCGGTGGAAGCTGCGGGGCTAGGGCGTAGTGGGGAACTCACAGCCCCTGCTCAGGAGCTGGCAGCAGCTGCGGGACAGAGGCACACAACCCAGCTCCTGGTCTCCCTCTCCCCACAAGCCTCAGAGCAGGGGCTGCAGGATTCTGGTTCCAGCCATCCAGCCCCAGTTGCAGCAGGGCAGGGGCACACAGTTCGGCCTCCAGCCCCAGCTTCAGCTGCTGACAGCTGAAGCAGAAGAAGTCACAGAGGTCTGGTAAAGTCACGGAATCCATGACTGCCCTGACCTCCATGACTAAATCATAACCTTACTCATATGTTCTGAAAGCAGACAGAAAGCCCTGGATTCATTTCACTCTGCTCATCTGAAAACCTGATCTTTTCCACATGCAAAACTCCTAGAAAACTCACACCAATTCTCCCCAAAGAGGAGAGGAAGGATGGGCCAGTAGTTAGAGCACATTATATCTGCACTTGGGAGCAAAGAATTCAATTCCCTGCTTTGCCACAGATTTCCTGGGTGACTTTGGACAAAGCACTTGGTCTCTCTGTACCTCAGTTCCCCATCTGTAAAAATGAGGATCATTACCTCCCAGGGATATTTTGAGGATAAATACATTAAAGATTATGAGGCTTTCAGATACTATGGTAATGAGGGTCATATAAGTACTATAGACAGAAGAGGTCCTGCATTGCTAAAGTGTTTTCCAAATAGACTAGCACACATTTGCTACTATTCAATGAAATACCACCCCAAAGAATTCATTCTAAACCAAACATACAACATGAGCAAAGTATATTGTTTGCAATACAGAATGGGTACTTATGCTATAATTCTGGCACTTATTCTATAACTTGCGAAATCCAGTAACCTGTGGTGTCTTTCCAATGTCAATTAGCCCATTTCTACTGTAACTGGTTTCATTTTGAAGAAGTGAATCCAGGATATCAGCCTCCTTCCTTTCCCCTTCCCTTGTCAAAAGGCCTTGTACATATGAGGCACATGTATTCTTCCTTTTCTATTGGTAACCTCTTTATAGCACACATTTTGTTAACAAAAAAAGCTGCAGATCAAAAGCATGACAGTTGACACCCAGGAAAACAAGAGATGCTATTGCTGGAATAAAACCAAAGAGCAAAACTGATTCAAATCTTCCACTACGCAACGGGCCAATGATAATCAAAGCTGGCTGCAAGAGTACAATAAAGCGGGAGATAAAAAGCAGAGAAGCAGGAAGGGCTGTTGAAAACCAAGAGCTGCAGACTCATGAAGAAGGAAAATCAGAAGCTGATGGCTGCAGACTTGGGTTTTATCATCAGAAATATTGTAATGCATTTAGAATTTAAGAGAGGAAAGCATTGGCTGCAGTATCAGCCAAAATACAGCAAGAGAAGTTTAAACTGTATTCTGGGAAAACCGAATAGCTTCAGGGATAGGTAATAGGGTAGCAGAACTTTCACCTCTAGGTCACTGGTCTGAATGTTGCCAAAAGCAGGATGGATGGATTGTTGAACCCCTGGTCTATTGTAAGTTCTGGAGCTGGCTGGGCAGCCCGGAAACTGGGTAGGACCAGCTGGCTGCACGGCATCTGGGACATGTGCTGATTCAGTGCATCCGCCAGACAGTTTCCACTGGCAAAGCTCCTACAGAGCTCAGGCTGGAATATTAAAGCTACTCCTCCATGGTAGAACCAACTCCTTGGAATTCCCTGCCTTGGGACAGCTTGCACTGGGGGTGCAGAAGAGTCAATTGCACCCCCTTTTATCCATGGAGGTAAATCAGCCTAGTGAGTTATTTGAGTGCTAACACACACTTTTGTTTATTAAAAACCACCACTTCACAACTATTTATGCTGTGTGGCAGAATCAACAATAGGCCCCCAAAATCCTGATTCCTACACCCTTACTCTAACACTAGACCAGACTCTTGCCCTCCAGTTTCTAGGAAGTACATAAAATGTGGGTAAACAGGCTTTTTTTTAAAAAAAAAAATACTACTGTAAAAAACAAATGAAGTTAAACCACAAATATGGTCTGTTTAAAACCACAAAACCAACGGAATTCAGAGATAGGGTTAAAAATTCCATCTTGCATTCTGCCTGTAATTCTTCCTATTGTCTTTAGGTGCTGTAGGTGGTGACCTTACCACGAGAGCTGCTATGACTCAGAACAACGAACTGAGTTAACAACACAATGACATTGCGATGAGGTTTTAAACACATTTTAATGCCTACTTCTTTAATTCCCGACTTAGCAAAAAAGAGGAAGAAAGTTAAAATCACTAAAGCTTTGGATGACTGAGAAATATGTAGAAGATGAGACTATGTTTGACATCCAAACCCAATGTTTATACCACATACATCCAGTTAATAAAGGATGATTAATTTAAAATGTGAACTACCTGTTTAAGTGCTCCATTCTGCTCCATCGGAGACAACCGTTTTGAAACGGACTTAGTGGGAGCAGAATCAACCCTGAAAATGTCATTCCCTGAATCCAATTCACACAAACTTTTCTGAAGATTTTAAATATTCAGTGAAGTACCTACCAACCTCTCCCCCAGACCGCAAGCTTCCAACATGGCCACAATACCATCCTACTAAACCCTTTCTTTCTACTTCAGTCATGGGTGATCTGAGATGACTACCGCCCATTCCAATGTTTTTAGAGAGTATCTGCTCTTTGCTCTGGGGCAGAAGAACTCAGTAACTTCTCTGATGAGTTGTGGTGCTCTACCCATTTCAAATTTTAGAAGCTCTCTCAATTTCACGCCTTGTGCGCTCTGTGAGATGCAAAGTCTAGATGATCACACTAGGACCCTCTCTCACTTCCATCTCATAAGAAGCTCTGATTGTGAGGAAATGGAGAGATTGATTTGAAATATCTGAACCCTGATGTTAACAGGGTTTCATTGCCCCAGAAACAAGTTGCTCAGTTGCCACCACAAAACATCCAGAGGTTTCTCTAGTCTCCCTTTCATCCACACTCTCAATTTCCAGTGATATTAATGAGAGTTACACACAGGCACATAAAATAGATCCCTATGGCTTTAAGCAGAAATACAGCCATTTATACTACAAACAAACTGGCCAGTGAAAGAGAAAGTGTAGTTCATTTGTAATACATCCCCAGTGATGACACATCCAAAGGATGGAATGTGGAGGGGACGTCCGGAGCAAGACAAACAAAGAGAAAAGAATACAGATCTGCACTACTGGATCAGATAAATGTTAGCCAGAAGGATGAAGTGATCACTGTAGTGATAGGTGCACTTATGTATCTCCTTTGTACAACTATAAACTCTTTTTTTCTTAGAAAGTTTAGATACATTTAAACAGGTGGGCATCTATACCATCTCTCTATGAGACACTGGAAAAGCTTAAAAAGCGATTTAAGGTGACATAAAACCATGGTACGCTTCACTCACCAGAGCACTGTAAAAGGTGAACATCGGAGGCTCATTCACCACTGCACTACTGCAGTTTTACACTATTGTTACTCCACTGATGTCAATGGAGTGAGTCCAGCATTCAGCTGGACATAGCACACTGGTGAACCAGGTCCATCTAAACAATATGTGTACAATGGAATCCTCTTATAAAGCAGCCCCATTTTTGATCATTATAACTGAATGATCGCCCAAGGTGAATCCATGAAACAGGGAGTTTCCCTATAACAAACATGCACAGCGAAGCAAAATCATCATGATGCAAGGACAAAACAAGTTCTAATATATATTTCAATGCCAAAGTGGATCAGTCATATTATTGTTGGCTCCAACTGGTTCTCTCATAACCTGTAATACACTTTAATCAGAACACTTTAAAAGGTGTAAGACTTTTTCCTGTCTTTGAGACCATCAGAGGCCAAGAAATTATTTCCATCACATCCTTAATAACAAATGCTTACTTATAAGTAGAAGTGAAGGGCAAAAGTATCAGACCCATGGCATTAAACAAAGTTTTTCTTATTTAAAAGTGGGGAAGCGTGTTATGTTTTAATACCATGAGTGTATCCCTCTGCTCTTCTCCAGAATGACATATTTTTATTTTGTTCAGCTCTCAGCAGTAGTGACTTGTGTACAACCCTATACAAATTTAGCTTGCCTTTGCTGACTGGCTGTTTGCACCAATCTCATTCTGCTCCTTCCCTTACATCCATTCCAAGCCCCACTCTCACTGCTCTCCATGCCCCTGGCCAGCCTTTCTTTCCACCATTCCAATCCCCAATATGCCTCTTATTTTTCTTTGGTCTCTTCCATTCCCTTGCTCCTACAATGTCATATTCACTTGTTTCCCCTCTCATCCTACCCTGACCCCACATAATACATTAAAAAAGTCAAGCACACATATCACATACATGGAGTGAGCACCATGTAGGACCAGGGCTATGGAACATAAACTCCTTAGGTCAGGGACTGTCTTTTGTTATATGTTTGTACAGCACCTAGCACAATGGGGGTGTCTTTGGAATACAAATAAATAATTATAATAATTCTGTATATTATATATATTATTTAATTATATTCACTGTAGGATTAACCTTTGTTTTGAGTACTTATTAGCTCTGTCAAAACTGGTCTAGGGTCCAAATCTTGCAAAGTTTTGGGCGTATTTCTGCTGGAGTATTTATCATCAGCAGAGTTAAGGATAACAAAAAAGGAGTTTTTAAACTATATTAGGAACAAAAATAATCCTAACAATGATATCGGCCCACTATTAGATGGAAATGGGAGAATTACCAATAATAATGAAGAAAAGGTAGGAGTATTCAATAAATACTTCTGTTCTGTTTGGGGAAAAGATGCATGATGTAAGTGATATAATATGACAACACTCCATTGCACTAGTATTTCAGGAGGATGGTAAAAAGCATCTACTAATGTCAGACATTTTTAAATCAGGAGGTCCAGATAACTTGCATCCAAGAGTTTTAAAAGAGCTGGATGAGGAGCTTGTTGGACTATTAAGGTTGATTTTCAATAAGTCTTGGAACACTGGGCAGTTCTGGAAGCCTGGAAGAAAGTTGTGTTTTGCCAGTATTTAAAAAGGGCAAATATTTGACATCAATCCCGGGCAAGGTAATGGAGTAGCTGATGCGGGATTAAAGGAGAGTAATATAATTAATGCTAATAAACATGGGTTTGTGGAAAATAGATCTGTCAAACTATCTTGGTATCTTGTTTAGATGAGATTACAAGTTTGGCTGATAAAAGGAATAGTGTTGATGTAATATACTTGGACTTCTGTAATGCATTTGACTTGGTACCACATCACATTTTGATTAAAAGACTAGAATAAAAACATGGCACACGTTATATGGATTAAAAGCTGGCTAACTGATAGATCTCAAAATATAATGGTAAATAAGGAATTATCATCAAATGGGTGCATTTCCATTGGTTTCCAGAGGTTTATTGGCCCTACACTACTTAACTTTTTTATCAAGGGTCTGGAAGGAAACATGAAATAGTCACTAATAAAGGAATGGTAAATAATAAAGAGGACAGGTTACTGATACAGAGCTATATGGATCCTTTTGTAAACTGGGGTGAGAGAAAATGTGTTTTATTACAGGTAAATGTAATTGTGTACATCTAGGAACAAAGAATGTAGGCCACATTTACAGGATGGGGGACTCTATCCTGGGAAACTGACTGAACAAGATTTTTGTGGGGGGAGGGGCAAGGAGAGAATCTGCTGAACACGAGCTCCCAGTGAGACTCTGTGGCTAAAAGGGCTACTGCGATCCTTGGGTGCATAAACAGGGGACTCTCAAGTAGGAACAGAGAGGTTATTTTACCTCTGTATTTGGCACTGGTGCGACCAATGCTGGATTATTGTGGACAGTTCTCATGTCCACAATTCAAAATGGGTGTTGATAAATTGGA
This sequence comes from Malaclemys terrapin pileata, assembly GCF_027887155.1. NCBI lineage: Eukaryota > Metazoa > Chordata > Testudines > Emydidae > Malaclemys > Malaclemys terrapin. Next base: position 40,157,863 of record NC_071507.1, on the reverse strand, counting down.
AAGGGTTCAGAGAAAAGGCACAAGAATTATTAAAGAATTAGAAAACATGCCTTATAGTGATAAGCTAATCTGTGATTGAGCTCCTTGTGTCTAACAAAGAGAAAGTTAAGGGGTGATTTAATGACAGGCTATGAGTACATACATCAGAACAAATATTTGTATTGGGCTCATCAATGTAGCAGAGAAAGTAATAACATGATCTAATGGCAGTAAATTGAAGATAGACAAATTCAGACTAGAAATAAGGTGTACATTTTTAACAGTGAGGATAATTAACCGTTAGAACAATTTAGCAAGGATGGTTTTAAAATCAAGATTGGATGGTTACCTAAAAAATCTGCTCTAGGAATTATTTTGGGGAAATTCTATGGTCTGTTTTATGCAGGAGGTCGGACTAGATGACCAAAATAGTCCTTTCTGGCCTTGGAATCTATTAATTACTCCAGCACTTCTCAGGAGGCTCTCAGAATGCCACGGGAACAGGCCTCTACAGACTGAGCCCAGGTAGTTTTACAAAGACATGCACCAGCTGGCATCTGCTGCCAGGGGTGGTTGCCGTACAATGAATACCCCTCAATCCTGACAGATGAACAGCAGACTTTGAGCTATAGTCTCAAGTCACAGTTTTTGCTAGATGAAAATTGGAGACCTTTGATGATTTTCATATGCCATCTGGACATGGCCTAACTATATCCCATAGGAATGGGAAATTTTAAAAATTAATACTTCCACCTTTTGAAACTAAAAGGCAAAGTCTCTAGTGTGCCTGAACACAGCACGAGCTCAGGAACCAGACAGCTTTAATGTGGTGTCATTAATTTGACTTGACCAGAAGGATGTATGGTGTACTATACTGTATGCCCATTGGGCCATATAAATAAAGAGATTTATTTATCAAGCGAAGTCAGAGAAATTCCATCCTTTCTAAGATGTCTCTTCCCTGACGCCAGCCATTCTGTAGCCTCACAGTTAGTCCATGTACTTGTTCACAATTTGAAGTATTTTGCCTTGCTTAATTGTCATTTGCTAAATACACCATTTACTTATCTTGGTGTTGCTTCCCAAATGCCTTGGAATTTCACTAATAAGTCCCTGTATAAATGAAAAGCTAATGAATATTAGAATCATTGTACTGAATAGTTTGTGATAAATTTAGTCCCCTCATCTTTTTCTTGACATTCATGACTAGATAACAATTTTCTCTGAAGCATTCATTTTATTTTATGAAAGTTTCTACACTCTTCCTCTATTCTATGGCATACTATTTAAATAAGGCTGCTGAGTTGTGATTGGTCACATAGTATTCTGTTAACTACTAAGATTATCAATTCAGATAGGTTTAGGTTTTTGATGAGAATGCTCACAGACAGTCAATTTAAGAAACACTTCCTTTTAGTGATCAAGCACAACAGATTAAAATTCACTTTACATTAGGCTTAATGCTAGTACAACTGAATCCAATGAGTACTCATGAGAAAACAAGAACACCACAATCATGGATAAGCCACATTCTTTTAAATATTCAAACAAACCTTTGCAGAACATTTTTTCACAGTACTGGCTAGGTTCTACTTGGATCCATTATGATAGGTTTTGCATGTTTATTACTTTGAAATATGATTATGTGTTTAGGAACAGCAAGAAAATACATACTATGGTCTTCAGTACATGAAGATTAACCATATACTTTCACTCATAATTACCTTGACTTTAAATTAAGAAAACAATAAAAAAAGAGAACTAAAGTAACATCTCTGTGTCCTTGTCTATACTAGGAAATACAGATACCTACTTAACCACTGGAACTGCTTGATCAATTGCAGTAGCAGCCAACGCCTCTATGTAGACAGGACTCACATTCTTTACACTGTTAACCCTACTGCACCATGTCATCTAAGCCTTCTGAGAGTAATAGACACAGTGATAAAAACTCCTGAGTAGAGCTGGCCAGGAATTTTCCATTTAAACAATTTTTCAACTAAAACAAGTTTCTGTAAAATCAAAATTTTCCACGGTAAAATTCCGATTTTTCCAAAGTTTGATAGTTTTCCATCTGGAAACCCTAAAGTGAATATTTCATTTCATGTTGGTTCAACCCGAATAAAAATAGTTTTGTTTGTTGAAGTGAATGGAAACATTTCATTTTTGACCCAGTTCAACATTAATCTGCCTCTGCCTCTGGTGCTGCTGTGCCTCATGGGCACTTTATGCCCCATTCTCCATTAAGGGGCAGGCTCATTGGCCAGAGTACATCTCCCGGGATGCACCATGGACTTCCCTCTAACCGAATTGCGCGGTGTATCACAGAAGTCAGATCACGGCAGAAGACGTAGCCCAGCCTGGCCCATAGAGAAGAATGGGGCATTAAGCTCTCAAATGACAACTCTCATGAAGCATCATGGCACCAAAGGCAGATACAGTTTAGTGTTGAATTGGCTCAGAATGAAGCATTTCAGTCCAGCAAACCCAATATTTTGATTCAGGAGTGTAGAGACATTTCATCTCAATCAAAAATGTCAAAACAAAATGTTTAGACACTTCTAAGTCAACATTTTTCCAAACTTTTTTGGGTCTGTGAAAAATTTCAATGTTGTGACTTCTTGTTCTGATTTGGGAGGGATAGCTCAGTGGTTTGAGCATCGGCCTGCTAAACCCAGGGTTGAGAGTTCAATCCTTGAGGGGGCCCCTTAGGGATCTGGGGCAAAATCAGTCCTGCTAGTGAAGGCAGGGGGCTGGACTCGATGACCTTTCGGGGTCCCTTCCAGTTCTATGAGATAGGTATATCTCCATACATTTAAGCATCAAAGAGTCAAAATTCCTGCAGCATGGAAATCCTGATTTTCATGCAGCTCTATAGCCTCCAGAGTTGCTACACTACCGGTGTTGCTTTGCTGGTGGTGTTATGCTTCTCTATGTTGCCAGTGAGAGAGCGTATACTGTATGTGTCTCTCCGCCCTGGAGCAGGCTGTATCTGAACAAAACATTGCAGCAGCCTTTGTAGCAGGGAGTAGGAGTATTTCCATTTAAAGAAGTACAGAGAAAACAAGTGATAACAGAAATAATCTACATACAAAAATAGGGCTAAGTTTGGGAAACAGTGTAATAATTGGCAGCTCCCATTTCTCACACAACATCTGCTCCAGTGGGTGTATCTCGATGCGGATGGTTAACATGCTTGCTCAGTATGATTCAGGAAGCATGCTCTCTGTTTCACTGAAGGAGCCCTGCTTCAAAGTGCAAACTACTCGTCACAGGAAATAAGAACCTGAAACTTGCAGAGAAAAGGATGTGGAATATACAGAAAGTTGGCAGATGTAACTGCGTGCCAGGGATGATCCCACAAATCCATAAATATTGATGACTTTGCAGTCTCTGAACGCGGATGATTCAGAACAGTGAAGCCTGCAGCTGCACATTCACAGCTTGTTATTCTCAAAAAGAACATTCCTAACCTGGGAATGTGCATATCTTTTCTGTCTCTAAGAGTTCCCCACTGTTCTTTTTAACAGAGCTAAAACAATGCTTTCCCCTCTGTCTCCCTGAATCGATACTTTATCATAATAATGAAAAGGGACCCAAAAAAAGGCTCATGTTCAAAGACTTTTACCCCCTTATTACTAAATACTTCAGAGAGTATGCTGTAAGAATGGGGAAAGAATGTAAAATGTTCAGAATCACCTTCTTCCAAAAGTATGTTTCTTGTGGATAAACAGAGATGCATGATGTCACAGTGATCACAATGGATACGTTACATGTATCACAGATAGATTGGATAGGTAAGATTCAATAATGTCAGAAAACATCTTCTCAATTCATGCACTTCGAAGATGGAACCCAACCAAACCTTTAGATTCAGACACCCCTTAAAACTTTATTCAAGTAAAATTCAGAGATCATGGCTAACTTTATGTAGCCAAAAATATTTACTGTACCATTATGCTGTGGATACCACTCCACAACTGGGTACCTGACTGACCTAATCAAGGATTTCTTGCCTCTGAAACAAATTACATTCGAAGGTAAACTGATTACAGCTCTGAACGTTTCAAATGGGCTAGAGCAGAGTACTGATAGCCCCGAACTCCCGGACTCTGATCCTAGCTCTGACACAGATTTGTTGCACAACCTTAGTCATATCACTTAAATTCTCTGGCCATGTCTACACTACTGAGACTATAGCGGCATAGCTATGCCAGCATAATCATATAGTGTAGATGCAGCCTACAACAACAGAAGGGGGTTTTCATCTCTGTAAGACCACCACTACCTCTGGGAGCATTGTTTCATTGACCTTGCTGCTTCTACACAAGGGGTTAGATCAGCATAGCTATGGTGCTCAGGGGTGTGGATTTTTCACAAATGGAAGAAAAGAGAGGAAATATTATATGAAGATCCACACAACTGACCATGAGTGAAGGTTCATTTTGGTGCCACAATGGGTAACTTTTAGGAGGTACCACCAGTCAAGAAGATGGCAAGCCCAAGTTGTCCAGCAAAGCATCTGAGACAAACCAAGATGAAGACAAACCAAAAGGATACAGGGCTGGCAAGCCCACTCCCGAGTGACTCCCTCCTACCCTCCCCTCCCAAGAGCACACAATCATATTTTGAATGTTTACACACTCTACTGAAAGTGATATCTAATTTTGGTGACTCCAGGGGGTGGAACTTATTTTGTGGCTGGAGTTTGGAAGAGCACCATTGACTCTCCAACTTGACCCCTGGCAAAATGTGGATTACAAGTACTATCTACAGTACCTACTTCACAGTGGTGGTAAGTGTACTAATTGGATAATGTTTGCCTACTGCCTTGAAGATAAAATCATTAAATAATTAATGTTCTTTTATTTTAATTTCTCACCAGCAGGCTATCACAACCTAAGACTTACAACCTTATCTGGCCACATTTAGTAGTGACTTTCTCTGTGAGTACTCCCACTGAATTGAGTGTGCTCAGAATCTGCTGTGCTCCAAGGAGGTAGGTTCAGGACATCATCTCTAAATCAGTGTCAAAAGCACTTAGGGCCACAAAAGGACGGCCCTGGGTGCTCCAAATATAATCATGTGGTCATGTTTAGGACAGCACTTAAATATGTGCTTACATTTATGCACGTTTAAGCCATACTGACTTTTATGGGACTTAAAATAAGTACGTGCTTAAGTGCTGTCCTGAGTAGGGATGCTTTCCTAAGTCAGGAATTGCAAGTTACAGTACTCAGGAAAAAACAGGGGAGTGGAACTGGACTCATGCACACACCATTAGTGGATATGCAACTAAGCATGTATGGTAATCAATATCATCATACCATAATTTCACCTTAGCTATTGCTCCAGAATGCATCAGATAACATGGTTCATTTAGCCACAGTGATTGCTATTACCATGTTTACCAACAGTGGTATCACATATTGGTGTATTTTCATGCATATAGAATAGAAACAAACAGTGGCATCTCAGATTCTGTGGTGTGGCAACTGTTGGTAAATGTTGACTTGTAAAGGGAGATCAATATATAAAGAATCACCAATACATCCTGCCTAAGTGGCAGGAAGTTAGCTCATCCAGAGACTTCATTTTAACCATCTTCCAAAATGTGAGGCAGAATAGAATGGATTCTTTGGACTCATTTTTTGGTGGGCAGATGGTGGTGCTGAAATAATTTTTCATGTTGAAAAACAGATTTTCCATGCTCCATAATGAGTTGTGTTCTGTATGAAATCCCAACTAAAGCAGTAGTGATTAATTGGCAGAAAAGTTAATTCAAAATGAGAATGCAGACAGAGTGTCCCCTTCATAGGCAGTAGTGTCTGTTTTAAACTAAGACAGATTTCTCTTTTTAGATTGCCAATCAGTCTTTTAGGGGAAGGTAGTGCTGCTACGGGTAATAAAAAACCTTTCTTTAATTATATTTTTCAGGTTTTAAATGTCTTCAGATGTTTGAAAGGAACACCTCCATACAGATGTCTAAGGCATTTGTGTATTATGAATCTTTCTGACTTTTGTTTAAATGAATCACAAATTTGATAGTGAGATTTAGTCTGACTATTGGATTAGCTGTCATCAAGTTGTAGATTTCCTATTATGAATTGCAGGCAGTTAAAACTAAAATGGCCAGCATCAGGATCAACATGAATCTGGGATAGTTTTGGGTAATACATATATTGGGCAATTATCTACATTTTAGAATTTTTAGCATTATATTTTATGTCTGTGGGTATATTCCATTTCACACAGACTTCATGGTATGTTGCTCCCAGGGCACTTCCAGCTCCTTGCAGGATCAGACTTATTGTCTGTGTTTAGAATAGTCATTAATAATGTGGCTAGTTTAGGTTTCTCTCATTCTGTGCTTCATTGTTCTGTTTTTCTTTCCAGATGAGTGGCAGGAATGAACTTAGAAGCTCTTCCTTTTGAGCATATATATTCAGTGTGGGATTTATATAGGCTATAAAGTTGAAAAAAACACCTTCCATGGACTCACTCCAGCTTACTTCAAACTCTCGCTCTCCCCCCTTTCCCTGCTCCCTTTGCTCACCTTGCCCTAGTCTTCTCTGTCACCCTGCAGAAGCTGGCCACTGTTGGTACAAGAGCCCGGTGAGCTACTGCACACCATCAATCCCACTGAAGCCACATGGAGCTGCGGTTGCTCAGGTCTACAAAGAATACATAATATGCAGCAGATATGCACAGATAACAGACATGGGCCAAGACATGGGGCCTCTAATTTGGGGTGTTGTAATAGTGCACACGCTACTTGGACCCCTGGCATCCAAAAATAGAATCCACTTTTGAAACTTTGGGCCACAGTAATTCATAGTCATTGCCATTAGACTATCCCTCTACAACAGCCTGACCCTGACATCAATGGGAGCTGCAGGAGCTCAGCACCTCTCAGGATCAGGCCCTAACTCAAACTGCAACCCTTATACACAAGTCTGGAAAAGAATTACTCATGTGAGTAGAGACTACAAGATTGGGCTCTAGCTTTTAATCAACAAACATTCTTAAGAATATAATCACTCTTGCTTTGCACAGCAAAACATTGGGTCTTTCCTTTTATTCCTGACATTTCCTTTGTGCAGTTGCATTAACATTAATTAACTTTTCCTCCATTAACACTCTAGGGCTTACTTAACATATTCCAGCGCCTCCAATGAGAGTTTTCTGTACATATCCAGATGCTCAGATTTGCCTGATGGTAAATGATTAATCCTTTTTTCCTTTAATATTTATTTCTACATTAACTTCATAAGATCTGACACCAGTGTGTTACCATTACAGATATATAAACACAGAAAAATTATTACACAGACTGAATCAAACCTGTGCATAGTGTGTGTGGTTGAATTTTAAACGCAAACAGATTCAGAGAGCTTATCCACATAAAAGTAATAATTAACATTCCTAAAGTAATAACTAGTCAGTCGGGTTTCGTTCAAACATTTGCATGCTTTCAATATGTGCGTGATATGCTTCAGTCTTAAAGCTGACAAAACACAGCAGGTTACTCAGCATGCATGAAAAGAGCTGACATTACAGTCAATGGTGACATTTTGTTTGAATGATCCTTCATGCAAGATTATTGCAGCATTCTGTGTGTTTCGTTTATGCAAAGTCAGAAGGCAAAATAACGGACATAATTGCACTATTTAACACTGCCGTCGCTTTCTTGCCTTCTGTCCCAGTACTTGATGTGTTGCTTTAGGTGAAAATTGCCACCACTGGGTTCAAGTCAACTCCATTACAATCAATGGAGTTGTTCAAAAAATGACTTTGGGCCTTTGTGTTACTACCTTGGACATTAAAGGGGAAAACCCACAAAATTCTGTATTTTATTCACCTGTAATAAAGTCATAAATATTACTGTACATCCCTAGGGCACCTTTTAACCAAAAGATCTCAAAATGCTTTACAATCTCCCACCCTTTCCCTAAACTGCTACTGGTACCTTTCCTGGAAAAATTCAAAGCCCCGTGGTGGTTTTTTCAAGATTATCCTCCTTATTCAGCTCCCATTGAAATCAGTCAGGCACTACAAGATGCTACAAGATGCTAAATGTATCTAATCAGGAAAGAGAAGCAATGATTTATGGTAGATTTAGTGGGAGTTAGATGCCTATTTGTCATTTGTGCCTTTGAAAATCTCCCCCGTTATGTGCTCAATCCAGGCAGTTAAAAAAAATTGCAAAACACTTACTGAGTGGATTTGAATAACACATACGTATCTGGAAATCATGATGATCTGATTGCAGAAAATTCATAGCAGAAAACCACCATAAGTAATAGTAAATTATTGACTGTGAATTATTCAATAAGTTCCAGTAATAATCTCTCTGGTTGCTGTTTGATGGAAGAGTTAGAAATAATATCTAGAAATCTTTGATTCTGAAATAGTGGGTCCAGGAATTAAGAATCAGTGCCTTTATTATTACGTAAGCTACCACAGCTCCCAGGTTTACTGATTAAAGAAAGCATGAGAAATGTTGACAAATACATATGTGGATATACAAATAAGTATGGGAGACAAAAGGGTAAAAACGTTTTTTTAATACTCTAACATATTAAGCTATTCTATATCAAAGAGTGCCTAATGATTTCATTCCACCCTTATTTGTACAATACTCAGCCCAGTATCTAAGATGATATTTTATTTTACATCATTTGTTTCTTTAGATGTATTCCATAAAGACACTGTTTCAGCAAGGTCAGCAGGGCTCAGCTATGATTAACAATGAGTGAAGTTGCCAGCTTAATTCCCTTGCCCAGTGGGCTGAAAACTGCAGTGAGATCAAAACTCTTCTGCCTCAGGACCTACATCTAAGAGTCTGCATGTATCATTACATTATCCAGCCCACGCTTTCAACAGGAACAATGGTTCAGTTTTATGTTTATTCATCCTTGGCAGTCAGTTTAAGAAAAGGGGTTTTTAATGTAATCCTCCCCAATTGGGCCAAATCTTGCAGTTGTAATTTAGCTCATGCAAAAATCCCTTTGACTTGGGGGAAGCTCTGCCTGAGTCAGGAGTGCAGGGTTTGCTCCTGTTCTTTTCCACTGTGCTCAATCACGGAAGTATCTGAGCACCTTCCAGCAATGTGGCTAACATCTGTCACGAGTTGTTCTCTCGTCCTCTCCCCAGAGGGAAGAGTGTGTGCCCTGGAGTATCTTGGACACACTCCTTGTGTCTTGATGATGCATGCTTAGCCAAGTTTGTCAATGGAAATTTCGACTTGGAAGATGATTACATTTTGCAGCTCAGAGTGAGTTCAGCTATGTATCACTCTCACTATAAATTAGTCTATTGCAGGCGCCTCACTCACAAAAGCACAAGATAAGATGGAAATTAAAAGCAAACAACACATTTTTGAAGGATTAATTAAGATTGCTTTGGGACGAACAAGGACGAAATAATACCACTGAAGTAATAAAGCTTGCCAATAGCATTTTAGAAAAGCACAGGGTAAGAGAAAGTAATTCAGTCATTAGATAACTGATCAACTCTTTCCCACTCTTTCCCCTCTCTTCATTCAGCTCCAGAACACCCACTTCCTACAGGAAAAATCCACAAGTCACTAGCCAATTTAATATATTAAAAAAAAAATCAACAAAAAAACAAAAACACTTTTACTCTGTCAGGCTGCATGCTTGAAAACCATATGATCTTATATATGTTCCTCCCCTGCCTTTTATGGAATCGTGCCTGTTATTTGTTTGCAAGCTGCTTGGGACAGGGACCACATTATTATTATTTCTATTGTGGTAGCACCTAGAAGCCCTAGTATGGACTAGCCCCCCCCACCCCCCCTTGAACAAATGCTGTACAAACAGAACCAAAAAATGGTCTGTGACCCAAGGAACGAGGTTTTTAAGGTCAGGCTTGACGAAGCCCTGGCTGGGATGATTTAGTTGGGGATTGGTCCTGCTTTGAGCAGGGGGTTGGACTAGATGACCTCCTGAGGTCCCTTCCAACCCTGATATTCTATGATTCTATGAATGTATTTCTATTATGAGGTGCCCAGCATACTTTTGGGCATTATTAAAATAGCACAAGGTAAATAATAATCCAAAACCCAGATTAAATATGGTTAAAATGATTTGTCTGAGGTTTTGGGACTAGAGCTAGTGAGAAAAATTCTCTTGAAACAGTTCTTTTTCTGTCAGAAAATGCTGTTTTGATTAAACTGAAATTTTTCCAAAAAAAATAATCATATAGATTTCAATGAAATGTCCAACAAATTCCTCCCTCCACCCACATTGAAACAAAAACATTTCATTTCTGAAAATTTCATTCTAGAAAGTTTTTATTTAGAAATTTATTTTATTCTCACTTTTATATTACTTTTATATAGTTTCTTGATATGTCAGCAGTCGAAGTCCATAATATGATATACCATATCATATCATGTCAGGAATAGTGCATAACATGAAATAACATCATTTTATGTACTACCACCACTGCCATATCAAGAAACTATAAAAATACAAATATAAAAAAATTAATTTAAAAATGCAATATTTATTTTTAAATGAAATTTCAAAAATTTTACTAAATAAAATTTTCAAAATCAAAGTTTTTCAGAATTTCCATTTCATGGGAAATTTTAAAGTATTTTTTTGTTTCAGTTTGGAATGAAAACCCATTTTGAAATTTCATAGTTTCCCACAAAGTGAAAATTCTGAGTTTTGACCAGCTCTATTTGGTACATACCAACAAATCTGATTCATTCCAGAAAATGTTATCAGTAGCCACTGGAGTCAGTTAATGGCAGCCCTTTTATACGATGGGAAAATTAACCATTTGTAACCAGTGTCTGATGATTAGGGATAGTAAATAAAGTTCAGTCTTACCAGCACCTTTGTATGTTACACTTTTATTAAAGAAATAATCTGTGAAACAGTAAAAATTCATACAGCATCTGCATTGAATCCTGAAATCTGATTGGCTGATGGGAACAGAATGGCTGATAGTGTTTAACCTTTCTTTCTAGGATATCTGAAAAGAACTAACAGTTCTTAGAAATTGTTTATATCTAAACGGCAAAGATAAATTACTAGTGTCCTACTGTAACAGCAGCCAGTTTCAATATCTACATTGGTTGAAAAAAATTGGATGGTGCAGCTACTGCTATTTCCTGGCACCATATCTTACTTCTGTTCATTCGTTTTGTCTTATACTTTAAAACATCCAATTAAATTTTATGCTTCCCATGAAAAAAATCCAAAGAGGGAAAACAAAATATTATTTCTTACACTGATATGTTATTTTCTCTAGACTGTGATGTTATAGACTCATGGGGCTAAACTGAGCCCAGTGGAGTTATAGCAGGGATAAATATGCACCAAAAATGGTATTACAGTGTGGTTCTACTCTGAAAGAAACTAAAAATGACACATTCTCACTCAGATATTATCATATTTATTTATTTATTTGTATTACCATAGCATCTGGAAGCCCTAGTCATGGACCAGTACCCCATTGTGCCAGGTGCTGTATAAACACAGAACAAAAAGATGACCCCGCCCCAATAGACTGACAATCTACGCCTGTGCGTCACATCTGATTGCTTTAGCAAAAAACAGTAAATCTTTTCTGCTTCTTACTCCTGTCCGAAAGCAAGGTGGATTCTGTTCCTTCTTGTGCATCAAATGTGTTTATTAAATTCCAGTCACTTACACCAGTGCAAATCTATTCAAGGCAATGGGATTGCACAGGTAACACTGAAGGCATCATTGGGCCTACAGATTATTACTGTTAATGATGACCAAGGGGCAGAGCACTGCTCAACTCCCAGACACATGCATTGGTCAGGGTGGCACTTAGCAAGATCACCTTTTAATTTGAAAATTGAGCACAGTTGATATTGAAATCACTGGGAGACAACAAAGAATCCCACAATGCCATTTTTATAGACACTTTTCCAAGCAGAACAGTACTTTATGGGTCTGATCCAAAACCCACTGAAGTCAGCGGGAGTCTTACCATGGACCTGAATGGGCTTTGGCTCTGGTCATAAAAACCCAAGACAAAAGAACAATCTGATGCTAAAAGAGGGCAGAACACCCAGTGAAAACATTAGTGTATGCACAAGCTAGAGATAAAGTTGAAATAACATAACATTTTAATAACATTTGCAACTTCTATCGCAAAGCTGCCCTCTTCTTCATAACTGAATGCAACCCCAGTTTTAATAGTAGTTTTCCCTCAACAAAAGCAGCTTTCAGCTACCAACTGGAAAAAAAATCAGATTTTGTTTTAATAAAAAAGATATATACAGTACAGAAAAATATGAATTCTGAAAGCCAAGCCTCTGTTTTCCAGCAGGAGGAAGTTCAAGTGTGCCAGTTTCCAATAGTTCTTGGTTTGGATGCTGTAAGCATGCATGGTGTTTATTGACTTCTAAATTAAAGCAGTCAATCTGAAGACTGAATTGAAAAAAGAGGATAATGGAGGCCAGTCTTCCGTATACATACTGTGTGTGTGTAAAATAGCAATAATCAGCAAAGCTTTACCAAATGGATTGCCACCAATTCAGATAAGATATTTTGAAAACAGGAAAAAGTATCAAGCCAAACATGCCAGTCCTTCCTTTTGTTTATCTTATTCTACTTTCCTGCTTTTTCACCATATCACTCAATCAATCCCATCCTTCTGTACAAGCAACCCTAGATGTCTCCTGGATTGATTTATACTCATTACTGACTTCAATCGTTCTCCTTCATTTGCTTATTTTTTCCAGATGTCTATTACTAAAGCCGTGTGAATAATTCACTCGGCAAATTTACCTTCTTTTTCTGCTAGGGTTTTCTCAAATGGACTCATTGTGAGAAATTATTCACCTCTTAATTACTATGAATAGTTCATCATCTGAGGATTGCTTGTGAGTATTCATGGAACTGGTGAACAGTGGCACTAGCCAGGGAATGGAAACAGAGCTCAAAGTTTTAGTCTTTACAAAGCCCTTTTCTCAGGGCTTTCTTATTATTTACCAACAATCACAAAAGCAAATCAGCTAAAGAAACCACTGGAAAATAATTCCCCAGAGACTTTCCCCCACCTTAGTCAGCCCTCTTCCCTTTTGACCTAGCTTCCTTTCCTTTTATACCCCACCCTCAGAGCAGCCACATGACCAAATGGTGCCTATTAACTCTTTACAGGTTGCAGCACCTTCACCTTGTATATCTAACATTTACTAGCATTGGCGTGACTATGCAGCTAAGATGATGTAGTGTTCATATGAGAGATACAATGCTGCTATATAGGTTAAGCCTCTGAGCATGCCTTGCGTGTATTCGATGTTTCCAGAGGCCTGGGCAGACTAACTGAGCGTAGTGCTTATTCAGTTAATAAAATATTGTACTTTGTCTCCTCACAAACCTCACTCTTGAATGCTTATTAACACACACTGTTGCAGCAGCTTCCCCCTCCCTGCTTTATTTGAGTCCCTGATACAAGCCAAAATTCCTGAACATTAATTTACTGGATTTTATTCATTAAAAATCTATATTCAAAATGAAGGAAATGTCCCAGTGCCAATACTTTTCAAGGCACGTAATGTATAAATTCACCAGACCTACATTCTAAGCACAGTTTGTCAGCACAAAACATCATTTTATCCTTGTAATGCCACAAGCACATATAACCGTCAGCCATGAAATAAAATCAAAATAGGTCTAAAGGGTGAGTCCATAGCAGGTTTTTTTTTCCCTGTTAAAAAGTATTTATTGGATTGCACAAAAGCTCCTCTGAGATCTGCACTGCTGCAGTATCAATGGGCTGGTGAATTTCAAGGAAACACACAATTCTTTATTTTAACCATCCTTTCCTGTACACTACTTACCTCTATAAGCATATTTGATTTGGAAACACTCAGTTTTCATACCTCCATCAATAATCTGAAATGAACACTGGAGAGCTTTGGGGAAATATGAGGATGACATCATTACCAGGATCCTGAAAATAATTAAAAGTGACAGGTGAGCACAGCTGGGAAATAGAGCTAAATTGATAACATATTTTGTCTGACTAATTATAACTTTTTAACCTACAAATCAGCATGGAAATATTAAAATACTGCAGTGTAGTTACTCTACAGCAAGTATGACTTCAATGTTCAACTATACATAAAGGTAAATGCAATAGACCAAATGTTGATAAACATGGGCCCTATCTGGCAAAATTTTAGTTCCATAAGTAGGCTTTCCTCATGCAAGTCATCCTACTGAAATCAATTTTACTCATGTGACTAAAGTTTTAAAGGATCCGAGCCTATATTTGTATTTCGTGTGTCCCTGAGAGGACACTTAGCTGCATGACATCTTTGTGTTCATCATCATGTAGTTCTAATTTCTTCTGATTGAACTGACTGCTTATCTTGAGTCAAGTATCGGGGGGTAGCCGTGTTAGTCTGTATCTACAAAAACAACAAGGAGTCTGGTGGCACCTTAAAGACTAACAGATTTATTTGGGCATAAGCTTTTGTGGGTAAAAACCTCACTTCTTTGGATGCCCAAATAAATCTGTTAGTCTTTAAGGTGCCACCAGACTCCTTGTTGTTATCTTGAGTCAAAACATTCAGAAGAAATACCTACCCAGTATGGATGGTAAGAAAGTTTCACATACAAGGAAATTATTCTGTTTATATGGAAGCAGTATATTACACCAGGCAGTATGAATTACAGGTCATTGAACTTACATATAAACAAACACATTTTTAATTAATCTAGTTTATACTCCTCTTATAAGAAACATTTATGAAGTCATTTCTGATAACTCCTATGGAACAGTTGATCCATCCTATTTGGAAATATATCTGAAACCTATCCAAGATTTTATGACTTTTCCAGAAGAATAATACGTCCTAGTTTTTCCAGCTGGAAAGGTTGGGCAAGTTCCATTTAATGAGTGTTTTTAAATCTCCCAAGTATTAACATCAGGACTAAAGCAAGATTCGTTAGTTGAGTATATAGTATATTTCACAGGTGTGTTTGATGAGACATTTTCATCAGTGATGTTTAGGAGACACGGCAATATAACTCTTTATTCCTTTACATTTCCAAGTGTTCTTTGCAACGAATATCAGGAAACCGAAGAGTCAGCAAGAGAGGGTTAGGACAAAACTGTGTCTGAATGAACACTGAAGTGTTAACAATCTGACATTGCTCTCAATTTTCTTGGTTTTTCATCCCCCAAAGCAGTGATTTAACAACTAAAGCCTCTATTCAGCAGAAATGTTCCACTGCTTTTGCAATGCTCAAGCCAAGGAGGTCATGGAACAGGCTTTGGCACCCAGATGAGCTATTAAGCAAGAAACTTAGCTGGGCCACAGAACCAGATGCCTCCTGCAGAGAGCCTTCAAGAGGTGGAGATTTCATGTTTATGAGTGTCTCCATCCTTGCCCTCCTCTTATGCCCGATTCAGGAGTTAAAACTGGTCTTGCAGATGGAGAGTGAAGAAGATAATATACTGAAAAACCAATGATCTTCCTTCCAAAGTGTGGATTACCAATTAGGTGTCTCTTTAGCTCCCCTTTTTACTAAAACAATCCTATCTGTTCTTTTGCCATTGGGATTCCTTCTACAACTGACTGGGGTTATTTATTCTCTACCAACTTCCATTTTACTTCCAAATATTAGGGTTAAGTCTCTGCAGTGAGGCCCTAATACAACACCTACTAAAGTCAAAGGGAGTCTGTCCATTGAATTCAGTTTGGCATTGGATCAGGCCTTTAATTTTCAGCAGCCTCAGAGACCTGATTCCCCTCGAAGCTGAACTTGGTGCATGCTCAGACTGTTCAATAGACTCCATATGGTCTTCACAATGGCCAAATTTCATTTGGCCATTAAGGGAGGCAAAGAGAGAAGTTCCTTTGACTAAAAGGGAGGGAGTAGAAACCAGAGATTAAGTTCAACATCCAAGCAGGAAACATTTTTTTGTTTTCATTAGAACTGGGGAGAATACTTTAAATAATTTTATGCAAACATCCTTACAGTTTTCTAAATGAGTCTGCTTTGATTATTTATACAAACCCTTTGTTTGCCAAAGGAGTGGATTTTGAGAATATTGCAGAATATTTGCAGAAAGACAATGTCAGATACCTAATCTTGAATATTCACATAGGAAATATGATTCTAAGAATTAGGCTCAATCAGAAACAATAGGAGGTGTCCCGTGTCTCCACTGAAAACAGCTCTAATTCTGAATTTCAAATACTCACAGCAAACTGGTGCTGAGTAATCCTTACACCAAATGTTAGCTCCTAAATTACTGAACAACAAAATTAAATTCTGCTTGTGAATGACTCATGAAAGAAAAAGAGAAGGAAAATTTGTTGAATGAATTATACATTATGAATTATTTGCTCAGCTCTATTTTTGATTCTTGGAGTCCCCCAGGGCCTGAGCTGTGAAAGATTGAGGAATACAAAATTGATTTAGTACCCTCATTATACTTTTGATTTACTGATGATTTGCATCTTGGCTTGATAAGACACTTATGGTTCCAATGTAGAAGACAAACATGCGGTGGTTTAAGGGGACCATCTAGATACATCTTCTGTTCTCTGTGGAAGAACTGTGATCTTAAACAGGGACACCAGCAAACAGTTAAGACAAACTTCTGATGCACTTTCTAAATAGGTATAATATATTGGGGAAATGACCTGGAGATTCTAAATAAGTTCCAGCTTGAAATACACTGCTTTGTCACTGAGAAAAGCAATCAAACAGCCATGGAGATTGGTGGATGGGACTCAATATCTGACAAAATAGGAAAGAACAAAAGTTGGAAGAGGAATTTATTTAAAGTAAGGCCTGATTCTTCATCAGTGCAAATAATGAGTAACTCCACTGAAGACAGAGGTGCTACACACGTGTAAATGAGAGGAGAATCAGGCCCATAGTCTTTAAGTTTATATGAAGATATTGTTAACAATAGATAGTCAAAATACTCTAAAGCAATATTTAAGTAAAGTAACGCAATTGGTTTATCTTTGGATATTTATTAGCTGTAAGAACTCTACACTGTTGAAATAATTTACAAAACTAACATGTTCACAAGAGCAATACATCTCAACAGCTCAGATCCTATGATCAAAATAACGCATTCATTTCATCATCATTCAATTGTCATGAGCAGAACTAGCTCCTAATGAGTTTATGGTTCCATCATAGAAAGATCTGCCTTCAGGTAATAGAGACAACTGTATTTTCTTGACGCAAGCCCTAAATACTCTTTGCTTAGACACTCTTTTGTTGTGAACATCAAAATTATGTTTCCATCATTTAGAAACACTCTGAAATGGACCAAGTATGAAATATTGCCCACCAGACTTTGTTTCCTGTTCAACTCTTCCTTACTGTTGAGATTACATGCACATGGAGCTCCGAAGCATAAAAGGCTCATTTTGTAAGTCTAATGTTAAAGTTATGTGCTGTTGCTCACTAGACCAGCTCCTAAAAAGCATATAAAAATCAGAGGAGTAAAGGAGCCCAGTCTGGCAGCTGTGAAAACTTTCACTGCTAGCATAGCCAAGCAGATGCTTCAGCTTAACATTTACCACCCGCCCCTTTAGAATAGTGGTCAGCAAAACCATCTCAGAATTCTGAGTCCTTTGAAGGACAGAACCATTGCAGGCTGCCAATCAGCGTAAAGGTGGCTTTATGTTCAGTGGTATTTTCATTTGTGGATATTCATTTGTATTTGAGGTTAATTTTAAAGCCAATAGAAGTGGTGAGGCATAAGCTGATACACCTGTCATGTTCCAATAGAAAGATGTATGGAAAGAAGAGCACACAACAACTTGTATCATTAGACACACGGCGCCCTCAGTCTCAGATGAAGTGTAAAGAAGACACCAAATGCGCCGCATTTTAAAAAAGATGTGGAGAAATTGGAAAGGGTCCAAAGAAGAGCAACAAGAATGATTAAAGGTCTTGAGAACATGACCTATGAAGGAAGGCTGAAAGAATTGGGTTTGTTTAGTTTGGAAAAGAGAAGACTGAGAGGGGACATGATAGCAGTTTTCAGGTATCTAAAAGGGTGTCATAAGGAGGAGGGAGAGAACTTGTTCACCTTAGCCTCTAAGGATAGAACCAGAAACAATGGGTTTAAACTGCAGCAAGGGAGGTCTAGGTTGGACATTAGGAAAAAGTTCCTAACTGTCAGGGTGGTTAAACACTGGAACAAATTGCCTAGGGAGGTTGTGGAATCTCCGTCTCTGGAGATATTTAAGAGTAGGTTAGATAAATGTCTATCAGGGATGGTCTAGACAGTATTTGGTCCTGCCATGCGGGCAGGGGACTGGACTCGATGACCTCTCGAGGTCCCTTCCAGTCCTATAATCTATGAATCTATGAATAAAACCTGAGGGTCTGTTACCCATACAAGGAAAGAGTGTATTCCCAACTATACTTTTTGTTCTTTATGTATGGACTGTATCCTGCACTACTAAAGTCAACAAGAGTTTTGCTACGGACTTCAACAGGGCAGGATTCAATAGAGCTGGATATACTGTTTATATAAAACTATTCCTCGAGGGACTGATACTCCAGTCTATACTCCCCACTGATGTAAGGGTTGAAGAATCTAAAAGAAGTGCAACATGCCAACAGATTTGTTTGGTTTGAATGGGTATTATCTACATAGTTCAGAATCCTCCTGTGACCAGACAGCAAATGTGAAAAACCGGGACAGGAGGTGGGGAGGGGGGGGTAATAGGAGCCTATATAAGAAAAAGCCCCAAATATGGGGACTGTCCCTATAAAATCGGGACATCTGGTCACCCTACTGCTAGGCTTTCACCTCATCCAGATTATATTAGCACCAGAAATACATGTGGAATATTAGATGTGTGGATGCTGAATATACCTTTGTATGCAATGAATTGGGAGGGCTGCATATGGTAATTCACAAATGGCAAAACCATGAGTGAGTTGTGCTAAATCATATCTAGCTCATTGAATAATAATAAAAAAAACCCAGCACATTTACTGTCCTTGGATGGAGTATTCTGTTTATAGTGGGACATGCAATATATTCTATTTTTTCCATTACTTTAATATCAGCGGGCTTCTGGGCGGTTGTTTGTGAAGATACCAGGAAGAGTCTAAGAATTACACAACCAAGTTAGTTTGATTGGGTTATAAGAGTTTGAAATTCTGGAAACAACTTGCAAGAATAGTTAACATTACAGTGGTTGCCATTAATTAGTCAATGTTAATCTACAGTTTCTACAGCACAGTTATCTCCTGTAACAGAGAAGGAAACAACTTAGGAATCTCAGATAGTGTGTGCTGTAGAAACTATTGGTAAACATTGACTTCAGAGTGGCTGCCATTAAGTTGTCTATCTGCCTTTGGTACAGATATCAAATAACTCATCACACAGGAAATGAATAGCACAAGGGTGGATAACAGAATGTAAGTTTTCCATCCTCTGGTTAAAATGTGGCCTAGATACTTAATTAATGATATTAATTAATAACAAAAGATAGGTAGTGAGTGACCAACGGGATTGGATGCCATCCAGTAGCTGGCCATAGGATCACTGCTCGTGAAACCAGATGTAGATTTCAGTATATCTTCTAGTGGAGAAGTGTCCACATTATGAAAAATACAATCCTTGATAGAATCAGACTTACTAGAATTTCAGCTGGAGTGTCAAAACCTAAAATGACATGAAAAATATGCAACTATCCTTCCCTCTCCAGATGTGGATGTGACAGAATAGGGGTGATGCAGATCAGGGAGGCAGTGTTGCTGCTACCGTGGATAAAATGGAAGACTTCAGTCACCATCAGCCTATCACAAACCTTTCACCAGTACTACATTCACAGAGATCTGTTCTGGGCTCAGTAGGGCCATTTATGCAGTGAAGAGTGGCATCAGGAGAAATTCTGCCTTCGGGACACAATCAATTGTGTCGTGCAGCATACGCAACCCTGCACAATAGTCCCGCTCCTGGCCCATTAGAAGGAACAGCATGTAGCACTCATCAACACAATACAGCTGGGAGAACAAAAGGATGAAGACTGAAGACACACTGAAAATAATTCAGTTCCTGTTAAAAAACAAATAAACAGTCTGAGAAGTTTCCATCAGTGCTATCAGATTAAAAAACTTCAGTCTTTTTTCACAACCCTGCAGAGGAATTCAGGTCTGTTTAAAACTCCTCAAAAGAAATACCTCTGCAATGATTTAATTCAGCAACCTCTCACTCCATGCCCATCATTATATCTGCAGACTCCACGCACCACAGCAGAAATCTAATAGAACAGGAGAGATATGCTATGCCCTGGGGAAGGCAAGGCTGAGCATTATGGCTCACATA
Organism: Malaclemys terrapin pileata; assembly: GCF_027887155.1. Taxonomy (NCBI): domain Eukaryota; kingdom Metazoa; phylum Chordata; order Testudines; family Emydidae; genus Malaclemys; species Malaclemys terrapin. Next base: position 40,137,541 of record NC_071507.1, on the reverse strand, counting down.
TTCAGTAGAGCTGGGCAGAGGACAGAAGTTCCATTTCACAAAGGATTTCAAGATTTAGAAATTTGTCTTTCTTCTAAATCAGAGCAAAAACTGACATTTCAAAATTCTTTGAAAAATTTAAAAATAATTTCAGCTTATTCAAAGTGTTTGATTGTGATTGTTTTATATAATACAAAACAAAAACAAAATAATTTTAAAATGGAAAATTGAAACATTTAATTCCAACAATATCATAACACCACTATATAAATCCATGATATGCCCACACCTTGAATACTGCATATAGTTCTGGTTGCCCCATCTCAAAAAAAGATACATTAGAATTGGAAAAGGTACAGAGAAGGGCAATAAAAATGATTAAGGGAATGGAATAGCTTCCATATCAGGAGAGATTAAGGAGACTTTGATGTTCAGCTCAGAAAAGGGATGACTTAGACTTAGGAAGGATATGATAGACGTCTATAAAATCATGAAGGGTGTGAAGAAAAAGTGTTATTTACCCTTCACATAACGCAAGAACCAGGGGTCACTCAATGAAATTAATAGGCAGCAGATTTAAAAAAAAAAACATAAAGAAGTACTTCTTTACACAACTCACAGTCAACCTGTGGAAATTATTGCCAGGGGATGTTGTGAAGGCCAAAAGTATAACTGGGTTCAAAAAAGAATTAGTAAGTTCATGGAGGATAGGTCCATCAATGGCTATGAGCCAAGATGGTCAGGGACACAACGCCATGCTCTGGGTGTCTTTAAACCTCTCGACTGCCAGAACCTGGGACTGGTTGATGGGGGATGGATCACTCAATAGTTGCCCTGTTCTGCTCATTCCTTCTAAAGCACTTGGCACTGGACTGTCAGAAGACTGGATACTGGCATAGATGGACCATTGGTCTGACACAATATGGCCATTCTTATGTCAGAATTTTTTTCCCCCCACCTCAACAAAACTCCAGTGAAAATAATCTGATTTCACTTAAATCAACCTGATAGAATGGCATATTTCTCATGGAATATGACTGTCAAAGTTCTCTGACACTACTCTTCTGCTACAGCCATCTGTTGGGGGTGGTGTACCAGTGCACTGTCCTGGCAGTTGCTCTGAGGGGACATCATGCCTAGAGCTCCAGCAAGCACAGATCTCAGTGCCACCCCTTCTAAAGATGAGGCATCTGCTCCACTCTATGTCAGCTAGTTCTGTGAGCCAGAATGGAGCCTATTACCTTGCCTCTCTCTGCTAACTTTGAAGAAACTAGGAACAACACTGGATCAAGCCTTGTATATTCTTGTTCTCAGAGGAGCACAAGGATGGTCATTTTGCCTGACCCCTGCATGGATGGGCAAGGGGGAAGCTCTTTATATTTCTCTCCAGCTGCCCATCCATACATGGTCTTGCCCTAAATATACAGTAGTAAAGTTGCTAAGAGATACTTGGCTGTTAGTTCAGTATAGCAATTTATAGTAGGATGTAATGAATGACCGTTTTGTCATCAATCTGTCACAGTACAAATATTCTGAGTACCGTAAAACAGCTTTAATAATATGCCTTTGGTTAGTGGCAAGAGTGGCTAAAAATGAATTCTTGTTGTTGGAATATTGCATTTCTATGAGGTTAACTGTACTTTGGCCAAAATAAAGTTAGAAACTAGCCTTACAGTTTCATGAGAATGCAGCATAGTACACAACTTTGATAAGGAATTCCTCAATGATCCTTGCTTTCTGGCCCAATTCAGACCTGACGTAAGTGAGCTTAATTCCAATGGACTTTAGTAAAGTTACACTTGCTTAAACTAGAACTGAAATTGGCCCTCTGTGTACAGGTATGTCTACTGATCTCTCTCTCTCAGCCAAATTTCATCCTCAAAAGAAGGCATATAATTCCTATGGATGTAAACTGGAATCATGTCTGAAAAGAAGAGGTCAGAATTATTCTTATGGACAGAGCTGATAGCATCACCTATAGTTAAGGTTGCCTGACAATTTCCATTATAAGAGTCCATTTCAACTGCTTATAACTTAAATGAGACTTCAACCGTTCAGACAGAAAAGTCTCAGGCTGGGGTTCTGCCTTAGCCTGATTTTTTTTTTTTTAAATCTAAAACCAATTCAGATGTTTCAGAGAATGAGATATGGGGCGAAGAATTTTTGCCCATGTTAAAACATTTGTACAACCATTTATTTAACCGAGAAGCTCTAGCACCTCTATCTTTTGAGCAAGGACTTGAACTTTGGAAGGGTGGTGGCATTTGTGTCAGGTGTACCTTTTTCTACTCCTGTGACAATCTGCCCAAATTTGACCAAGTTATAAGCCTGTGAAAAATGACTTGGCACATGCTTAGTAGAGATTTAAGAGTTTGGCAGATAAATTCGCAGAAGGTTCCATCTACATAGAGCATGCTCCATCCCCTCATAACTCCTCTGTGTGCCCAGACTGCGCATGTGCCATCCTCACAGAGCAATCAAGCATGCTCCATCCCAGGGATGTAGGGTTAGAGCAGGATTTTCCCTGAAATTGCTCTTCCCATCTTCTGAAGGCCACTGTAGTGCTGGGCATAGGAACAGAGGAGAGAGACACGCTACCCTTGCTGGCACTCAGATACCCTGGACAAGGAGGCAGCTGCCTGACTGAAATATAGAGGGGCGAGGAGCAGTTGGGATGGATGGAGAACAGGAGTGGGGTGGCCAGGGCACAGCTGGGAAGGGAAAATAGGACCACGGTAGGGTACAGAAGAAGGAGTGAGAAGATAAGAACTGGGGAGACAAGGAGTACAGGGTGGAGACAGGAGCTTGGGAGAAGTGCAATAGAAGCTGGGATTAGGAACAGATGCAGTATCTGCGGAGTGGGGTGGGGGGGCACAGAAGTCAAGGGAGAATATGAAAAGGTGAGAAAGGGGGTTCAGGAGCATAGTGGGGGGAAGGGGCAGGAGAGTCAGGAGCAGGGATAGGAGCAAGGGGAGAACAGTGGCAGAAGCACCAGGAAAAAGGTTAAGGATAGAAGCAGATGAGGACAGGGATAGACAGGTTTATAACTAGTAGAGAACACTCTGCTCCAGAATCTGGAATTAAAGGATTCCTGAGTCTCAACCAGGAGGATACACTATATCTATATAAATTTATTTAAGCAATTATCTAGCTTTACTTACCTTTGTTCAGATTCTCAAAGTTTACATTTTTTAATATATTTGAAAATGGCGAATGATGCATTTTTATTTACTAGATTTAAATTTTACTTGTAATTTGTGTCAATCTCTGTTAGGATGGAAATTCAAATTCAATAAAAAATGCACAAAATAGCATTTTTAATTAACTAAACTACCTTGAATGTGCTGGACAAACTTTTTTCTCATCAAAACATTTTGCATTTAAAACAGATTTATTAAACAACGGAAGTATCTGTTAGTGAATTGAATTGATGGTTTCTAGTCACCCTGTTCTTGAAGAATTTAGAACTAGTAGATCTGATCCTCTCACACTTAGTTTTTAGTCATAGATTGGAAGAGGAAAACAAGCTTTCCTGTTTTTTCAACTTCCAATTGATTTCTTAACTTTGAATGAACTAGTCATTAAATTGAACTTGATGAATAAACTGAAATGAAGAAAATATTCTCTTGGCACCTGCAGAAGGGGCCACTGCTCTCAAAAGCTGGTTTAGCTTTTTGTATTTTAATTCTAACGATTTTAACAGATTATAATAAATTTAGGCCTTACCATACACTGTCAATTTAAAATTTAATTTTAAAGTAGTTTTTAAATTTATTTATTGATTTATTTAGAAAAGCACAATTTAAATAAAATAATCCCCCTTTTGGATTGAAAAAAATCTTCAACTTTTTATTCAACCTGTTGCAAAGTCAAGCACTCAAAAGTTAGGAAATACCAGATTTAAGGTTGCCCTTCATTCAGCCCCCTTGTGCATATGGATTATGACAGTCTTTAATCACATGATCACATACTATTTTTCCACAGGAATGCTGCCTCATTTGTGCACAGGATGTCTGGTGCTCAGGGTACGAATCAGGGATGCATGGTGAATGAAGCTGTTGTTTCCAAGACTCCTTCCTCGTTTGTGGCAGAAGTTGGAAGATTTGTAGGGAATGAGGCAAGGGACTGCAGGAATAGAAAGGAAGGTCCTCTTTGCTAAGACAGCTGAGTGGCATCTTGGAAAATTGGATTCTATTCCTACCTCTGCCCCAGAGTTCCTATGTGAAGCTGGGCAAGTCACTTAAACCAAAATTTTCATAGGTGATCACTAATTGTGTGTTTCTCGTTTTCTGGGCACCCAGTGGAGATACCTGTAGTTTGCTTTGTAGAAGTGCTGAGCACAGCTGCAACTGAAGTCAATAGGTGCTATGCTCTGAGCATATAAAGGGCTATAAAATGCTAAGCATTCTGGAAAAGAAATCTGGCCTCAGTGATCTCAAATTACACCCACAAAAATAGTGGACAGTTGACAATTTTAGCCTCTGACCCTCACTTGAAAAAATGGGGATAATTCTACCACCTTATATCACAGGGGAGTTGTGAAGATAGATTCATTAATTTTTGTGAAATTTTATAGTTCACATACTATAGCGATAAATAAGGCTATGTTTTAGTCACGGAGTTCATGGCAGTCACAGATTCTGAGACTTTACTGACCTCTGTGACATCTAGGACATGAGTGACTCTGCACCCCTGCCCTGCAACTGGGGCTAGCTGGAGCCAGGAACCTGCAGTCCCAGTCCTGCGAATCCACTGGGGGCTGCAGCCAGGGCTGTGTGCCCCAGCCCCACAGCATCCTGGACTTGGCAGAGGCTTCCCAGGGCCATACACTTCCCCCACCCCCCGACTGTGGCTGGGGCTTGGCAGAAGCTGCAGCCAGGGCCATGCACCCCTGTTCCGTAGCTGTGGCCAGCTCTGGAGCTGGGGCTGTGTGCCCCCCCATGGCTGCGTTCCTCACTGTGGCCGCTGTAGCTGGCCTGTCATCCCCATACTCCCCCCGCATGGGACTCGATTCCTCCCCTCTGCCTAGCCAAGTTATTTTTAGCAAAGTACGGACAGGTCCCAGGCTCTGTAAATTTTTGTTTATTGCCTGTGACCTGTCCTTGATTTTTACTAAAAGTAACCGTGACAAAATCTTAGCCTGAGCGATAAGCACCATAGAAAAAACCCATGAGGAAATTAATAATGTTATGGTTTGTGGTAAATAAGATATAGGACCACTCAGCAAAAGAACTCACATGGGGGAACACTTACTCATATGAATGGTTCCAATGGCCAGTGAAGCACTTAGGCGTGTGCCTAACTTTGAGCATGTAAATAGTTCCATTCAACTTCAGCAGAACAAACGTGCTTAAAATGAGGCCACATGCTAAAGTGCTTTTTGAATCAGGGCAAACTGTAAGTAGCCATTGTGCAGCCTAGCCCCAAGAATAGTTTGCCCTGATCTACTCATTAATTTATACTAATGGGTATGAGGTCCATTGCAGATTACTGAATATTGTGAGTAAGCAAATAAACATTTTTGTAATGACCCCCTTCCCAAACAAAACATAATAAGGATATTGCATTCCAAAATACACTTTGTTTAATGCCAAACAGCACTTGCAAAATAATGTGGAAGTAATGTGAATAATATGCCTTACCTAGAATATCTGGGACCACTCCACTGACCAAAGTGAATAAGGGTTTGCACAGTCAAGCCCTTAGAAAACAATGTATCCAAGGAATTTAGCTCATTTCAAAGATGATTCTGAACAGGAGTACAAGCTTCAGAGTTTGTTCGTTTTAAAAAAAAACACACGTATGTGTTATTTGAACTCATTCTAAATGCAGGGAATACCTGCTCAAACCAAAAAAAAAAAACCTTAGTTAATAGGAAAAGAAAACTTCTAAAGAGGGTTAACTACTGTACCCCATATTCATGCAAATATACCCTGTTCAACACCTACACTTAGCACTTATATAGAAATTCACATTTTAAAATCGTTGCTTACACTGTAACTAATTAATCCTTGCTACATCTTTGTGAAGCAGGTGAGTATTCTGACCTGTCTATGAAAGACAATTTCCCCATTATATTGTATTTAATTGCCTGAACACAAAGGGTAAAATCCTGGACCCAGTAGACCCAAATCCTGGATCCAGGATTTCGCCCAAGGAGTTTTTAAATGTCCATTGCATGATCCATTTCCTTCTCCTCCAACTTCTAATGCTAAAGGCTGAGCTGACATGCCTTCCTCACCAACCCTCATTGAAGTCAGTGGGAGTTTTAGGGTCACAAGAAATGCAGAATCAGGCTCCTAATTGCCATATGTTTACTTAGTAGTCCATTAATTTTTCAAGTAACATTTACAATTCCTCCCCCCCACCCGATTTTATCTCTGACTCCTATTAAATCATTAATAAATGGTAACAAGAGGAACGTTATATAATCTTTGTTATTTTAATAACCAAAACTGTTTAAATTAGTTATTTAAAGTATTTCTACAACTTTTTCTTCCATTTTTGTGTTTCTGCAGCTATTTTCTTACAATTGACTTGGCTAGACATTGCATCAGTCTTTTCCTAGACAAGCTAAAGAGTAAATGGCCATTTCAGTGTACGATTCTGTATCCGAGAGAGATAAATTGTTTATTGTTACACTGACTAGTCTCACAAGCCTCACTTTTTCTAGTAACATTAAAGCAACTGGTCCAACCACTTTTGCTATTTTCTTTTTTCAAATATCTCCTCTAATAATACAAGAGCAAAAAGAAACAACATGACTATGTTCAACAACAAACAAATCATTCCAACTCCCCTCTTCAATAATATTATTTCATGCCTTGCTATGTTTTATTTTTACTTATTGTGTAAGTCAGTTCACAGATTTCTCTTTAGCCACAAATGACTCAATATTATTTCAGAGCTATTATATAAATGTGCACAGGGGCCTGGACAACATACAGAGTCTCATAATTAATTCGGAGCCCTCAAACAAAAGCAAAGGTAAATGGCTCTCTCCAGGATAGACTATGAATATGATTTTTTTTAAATACAGTAAATGAAACAAAATAAAATGGCAAAGGCTCTACCCCTGCTCCCACTGAAGTCAAAGAAAGCTTTACCATAGCTTTAACCAGGACCTGGCTGATGGTTTATTTTACTGAAATTAAACATGTTTCCTCCTCTAAGTATAGAACAATGTAAAGCTGCGGTTCTGAAAAGCCACAGTGGGACTACTCACAGCACATAACATTAAGCATATGCATAATGCCTCACTCTAGGCATCCAGGTGCCTAAGTCCCAGAGCAATCCACAAACCTGGGGAAGATGGTTGTTCTCAACTCATGTGTGGGGTCCGACCAGGTAGGCATGCTTACAGGCTGCCAAACTCCATACAAACAATTTAAGGGAGGAAGAACCTCCCTTCAGCCCAGTGGTTAGTGTACTCAGTCAGGCTGTGAGAGATACTTACTCCAGTTCAAGTCCCACCTCTGTCTGATTACAAGGGATTTTGTATAGGGAACTTGCATCCGAAGAAGTGGGTATGCACCCACGAAAGCTCATGCTCCAATACATCCGTTAGTCTATAAGGTGCCACAGGACTCCTTGCTGCTTTTACAGATCCAGACTAACACAGCTACCCCTTTGATACTTGTATAGGGAACTGCCACCCCTCAGGTGAATGCCCTCACCACTGGGCTATAGAGCAATTTTCTTTCTCTAAGGCCCAATTATTTGATTAAATCATGGATACAGCTGGGCTTTACTTATATCACGTAAACAGTCTGTACAGCCATAGCCTCAGAATTTCTAACACTGAACTTAATCAGGTAAAGTCAATTCTGCTTCAGAATTCAGTGCATGTCATGCTTGACACCTATACTAGAGAGGCATATAATCAGTATGAAAAGATGTCAGCCTAAGCACAAATATTTTGAACTACAAAAATCAGGAAAAAAAAGTTTAGGATGCAGCATGTCCCCAGCTAACATGTATGATCCTCTCTTCACATGAATGAGGGGGAAAGTGCATTGTCTATTCTGACACTGTCCAGGCAGAGGTATTTGCTTGTTGCATAACGTTACCTTGCTTCTAGTGAGTTTGCGGAGTTTATACCCATAGACTATACGATAGCATAATGATAAGTGATATCTAATGGCTCAAACGTAAAGGGGAACAGACACCTATATAGAAGAAATGCTCTCTTAGCATTCAGTTCCAAATGTCTACATATCTGAGCCTCACAATAGCAAATTATTTCAGAATAATATATAAATTCTGCCGGAGGGGTGGAAGGGGCATGATTTATGTTTCTATCACATTAAAGTTCCTGCCATCATGAATCTTAAAGCCACAAGGGCTACTATTGTTCATATCCTTTCCATTTTCATCTCCCATCTGAATACATTCTTCTATGAGGATGGGGAAGAAGGCCTAGAAACACTCTGGGATTCAGTGAATTTAAAAGAACAAAATTTGTTTCTTGTTTTTTTCTGTTGTGAAGCAGGAATTGCTTTTATATAAGGTTGGTTGTTTTAACAGAGCGAGACTAAACATTTATAAAATACAAGTAGGGGTTGAAATATTGCATTGTGGTCACTAACATTTTGCAGCAGCATATCAAGTTTCATGTTTCATCAGCTGAATAGAGTCTGTGTGCTGAGCTATTGTGGTTCGGTAGCTGACAGCAGTCAAGTAAGTGCTACTCTCTTCCTGACTTAATCATTTCTATTACACTTGGTGTCAAAACAATAATGTCAGTGAAATGGGCTTGCTGACATTACAGATTAGAATTGAGTGATTCTGAATGTCCTGTGACTGAAATGCATTTTATTTCTAGAAAATTGCACATTACAATTGCAAATTAAAGAGCTTAGATCTCAATAGGCTGTATCAACACATATGTAGCATGGACTCCAAGCTGCCAAAGAGATGATCAGTCATGAAATCCATGCTGTATAATGCATACTAGCAAGTTAGGAAATTCCTAAATGCTCTCTCTGTGCTGTGTTTGGAGATGAATTTGAATAACAATCATTCAACTGCACAAGCAGGAGAGGTGGAATGGTCTGATGGTTTTCACTAGGGCTGAGAGAGTGGCAAGTGTTCCATGAACGGAATAGCATCATTGCTTTATGCCTTCCTTTCCCCATCCCCAACTTCCACAACCTATCAAAACATGTTCACAGGCCTTCACTTTAGAAATACATCCACGTCTTATAGCAGCAGATGGAGTAGCAGTCTGCAGAAGGTCAGAGAGTGATTGAAAGCTACCAAGTGACAAGCTGTGGCTTTCAATGACAGCAGCCACCAGGTGGTCCTATTAAACGAAGATGGACATTTTCATGGCCTGAGGAGTTGACTTTGTGCCACCCGGAGAATAGCCTATGCTATAGGACTCTCCTACAGTCCCTATAATATCCAGTGGTGTTTACAGGAATACAAAGAGCTTTATAAAAGCAAGAGTTATAATGGCTCCCTCTCTCTTCCCTAAAAATCAGCAAAACAGAAGACATGACAAGGGAAAAAAAGTGAGCCCTCCTGCGAGATGCTAGTAAAACTCATCTCACTAACATTGCCATGATCAGCTGTTTCTTAGAATAAAGCAGAACAGTTGAAGCTCTCATATGTATTTTACAAGGAAATGGTTTGCTGCCAAAATAATGGTGTTTGTTTCCTTTACTAAACCAAGTTTTCAAAATGTTGGAACAAACCGGAGAAATCTGTGTATGCTCCTCATTATTAAGAACAAGAGCAACAATAAAATACACTCATAAGGCACTCACTATGTTTAAAGAATTGTTTATCCCCATGGGGAAAGAAAACCCGCACCGGCAGATCTCTAGGGTAGCAAGAGAGAGAGAGAGAGAGAGAGAGAGAGAGAGTGTAGCTGATGGACAGTGATTTACACCATCATCATCATGAAGTGGATTACACATAAGGCTACATTTTCACCATTGTCAGGGGTAACTGGATGCTGCACACCCTCTTCTCCTTTTTTGCCAAAGTTGGTGCATAGAGTGAATGGGTTTGGGGAGGAGTGGGATGGAATCTTGGTACTACCTGTTATTTTTCCTGGCACGGGTGGTGGTGCAAGTGTTTTCTTTTCCAACAAGATGCTTAGGCAGTGGAGGTCTGTAGTGCCGAACACCCATGGCCACACTGTGAGGCTTTATTCCAGGCATCTAAGAGGTCCACAGGATTATTACTGACCTGGTGCAGCCAAGTTAATTATTGCTGATGGTGTGACTGCCACCAGTCGTTACTGGGCAGTGACCTGTCATGACTTCAAGTCCAATCTTCCAAGCTCGATGTCTGGGGACTTTGTCTCCAAGGTGGGCAATATGACCAAAAAGGGCCAGCCGGCAGTGGCCAATGATGACTTCAGTCCTCTCCAGGCCAGTTCTCACTGATACATACCTATTGCTGATAAAGTCATACCATCTTATACCCAGTAGTCACCACTAGCAATGCATGTGAAATGCCTCCAGCCTCCTGGTGTCTTGTTTAAGCAATGTCTATGTTTCAAATCCATATAAAAGGATCGCAGGTACACCGGTTTGCTAAATTCATACTTGGGTACATAGTTGAACCTTCTTTTGGCTCCAAACCTTATGCAGCTCCTTCATGGCTGAGGCTACTAAACCAATTCTCCTTAGGATGTCTGGCTGGCTGCACCTGTTGGATGGCAGTGTACTGCCTACTTAGGTAAAGTCAACCATTACTTCCATGATATGTCTTGCATCACAACTTTTGCACTGACACTCAAGATTTTTGGTTTTGCCCAAGAAACCCTTAACCCAAGGACAGCTGCCTTGTGCTGTAAACTCTCTAGGACATCTTTGAGATTGTTTGTATCCGGACCGAAGACGACATCATCCACATAATCTAGGTCAGTAAAAGTTTAACTGACAGTTATACCGATATTTGCAGAGATATGTTCAATGAACCAATTCATTGTGTGACAGAACAGGGCTGGGTCTAGGATACATCCCTGCTTCACCTCAGATCTAGTGTGAAACCTGTCAGACCTGTGTGTCCCCCAGTGCTCCCATGCCCCAAGTCATTAGTATAGGACTTGAATTAGCCTCAGGGGAATGTCAGGAAAACAGATACCTCCCCTCTCCCTTTAAGAGGAGCATGATGCTTTCTATTCTAAGGGTTCTCGTCTCTCTCTACCCTCAGCATTAGGTAACCTCTCTCTCTCTCTTCTCACTGAAATCTCCCCATTTTTCTGTCTATCTCCCCACCCCCACATTTCCATGGCCCTCTGTCTCTAACTCCCAACTGTCTCTGTGCCCATCAGTATTTCTCCATCCTTCAAAACTGAGTCTCCAAGCAACCCAACTGCCTGTCCTTGTTCCTTCCTCCATTCACCACCTCCCTCCACACACATAATTGAATGTTTCTGGAACCCCAGCAACTCGTTCTCTCTCCTCCCTCTATACACACACCGCAGAATGGTTTGGGTTCCCCCACCCCCACCTCAAACACATACCAGGCAAAAGTCCCAGTTTGCCTGAGAATGCCCTGGGTTTTACAGACATATCCTGGATATTGACAGTCTCAGCTCACAGAAAAATGGAGGGATTTTCAGCTATGCAACTCTTCTCGTTCCTCATTAGATTTCTTTCTTTTTCCATAGTAGCTCACTCTCTCTATTGCATAGTCAAAATTAAATGACTAATTTCAGGTAGTCAGCACACTATCAGCTAGGCAAATAAATTGCAAACATCTATTTGAATAAAAAAAAGTGAATTTTCTTCAGAAGCATCCAAGACACTTATTTACTTACTGCCAACATGTGGATAACTTAATTTTGTTAGTAAGTATATTAATGCAAAGAGGAAGTGTCACAAATACTTGTGTGAATATGTATTCTGAAGAATACTTGAGCCAGAAGTAGTAGGCTGCCATCTTGAAAACTCTTTGGGAGTCATCCAAGTTTAAATGAAAGCTGAGATTTTCATGTAAATCATCTGACTCCATAAGCAGGGGCTTTAAGAAAAATGCTAAGTATTGTGAAATTTGTGATTCAATCATGAGAGTTGGCAACATTAAATTCAACATCTCCAATCTAGGACCAACTGGAATCCCAAATGAGTAGTGAACTAAACATTAGTGAACAGCTGGCGCTGGCAGAGGGCACATTCACTGGTGAACTGTGAATTGGTATGGGTTCTTCCAGGGGCGGCAGAATGGGACAGCAGTGGGCGCTAACACCCCCACAATTAAAATGAAAATATTGTGGGGGCTCATCTATGTTTCCACCTACACAATATTTCCTCTCTACCTAGGGAGGGTGTGGGATGGGACAGCCTGGGTCCTGCTTTGCCTCCTGCCAGATCCCTTGGCACTAGGGAGATGGGGCACGGGGGGGTGAAGAGCAGGAGGATAGGGAGGCAACTGCTCTGGGGGCCTGGGGCGGGTACACCATGCCGCCGCAGCTGCCCTGACGATGCCATTCCCTCAGCCTGCTGTGCATCTCCAAGCTCAGATGCCTGCCCTGCTGCTCACTCCCAAAGCAGCCCCTGGCACTGCCTAAGGCCCCTCTGGGCTCTGGCTTCTTGGTGCATACCTCCAGCCTGAAACCTCAGCCCCCGCCCCTGGTTTCTGCTACAGTTTCTTGTCATTTTGCTCCAAGTTTCATTACTTTGCTGCCACAACTCTTCTGAGTTATGTGCCTATCAGCTTTTCTTTGTTTAACTGACAGAAAAAAATTCTGCATTTTCTATTCAGCAGCAAGTCAGCCATGCACATATTGGAGCCAGAGATGTTGGTATGGAATTATGGGTGCAAGACATAGCAAATATTTATGTGTGTAATCACAGGACATCTGTTCCTTTCCCACTATGGGTGGTCTGACTCAAAAAAATCCAGCAAGTTTACACCTTTGGCTATGCAGCCCAGCCAAAATAACTCTATATTTTACAGGACCTTGATTACGGTTGCTTGTTATTTTCCCTTCACTAATATTGATTTCATGCGTAACTGTACAGAACTAAAACAAAATCAGTCATCTCAAGTCAGAGAGAGAAACTGGAAAAGTAAGTGTAGCTAGAGATACACAACTAGCCCACCATGCCAATATATTTACCATTGATGAGATTTATATATATCAAGCCTGCCATAACATCCCCCTGCCAATCTCTACACTTTATCAGGGCCGGCTCCAGGCACCAGCTTAACAAGCAGTGCTTGGGGTGGCCAAGGGAGAGGGGAGGCACCTGCGGCAATTCTGGGGCGGCAGGTCCCTCACTCCCTCTAGGAGTGAAGGACCGCCGATCGCGGCTTTTTTTTTTTTTTTTTTTTGCTTGGGGTGGCAGAAATGCTGGAGCCGGCCCTGCACTTTATGCAGGGGAGTCTATGGATTCTAATGATAAGAACAAAGGACCTAGAGCCATGAACATCCAGGTTGAGTATCCAATGATTTACAGTTTGACCTTGGGTAAATCATGTAACCTTGACCTTCTTATGCTATAGTCTGCCCGCTGTCCTATTTGTTAAAAGAACAGGACCTCACTGGAAACCAGATGCTGCATCTGAGCTGAGCTTTCCATGGTAAATAAATGACATCCATCCAGATACCATGTAATGCAGTCCATCAGGAAAAAAGGTAAATCATTTTCCAACAGGGAGTTTCAAACCCACACTCTGCTCTAAAACTATAATGAAAAGATTTTTTTTTTTAAATGGGAATACTGCTGCCACCTTCTAAATAGTTCACCTTTCACTTTCATCAGCTGTAGAATGCAGGTTCCTGTCCAGTCCAGATCAGTGGCATGAATGAAAGTTGGTAGCATTTGATGGCTGTTTGGTGGTCTGATAGTTCTTTGTAGACAGGTGTTCATCCCACAAAACACGCCATAATTGGCAGTAGTTAACACCGTTAGTGGCAGCCTGAGAGAGCCCAGGGACTGAACGGCCATGGAAAATTATTTTCCTCTGACCTCTGGAAGTTGTCCCTCCAGGAATACTGGCAGGCCAGTGTGTGAATCCTGCACTGCTATTATTTGTGCTGTACAGTACTAGTCCTCTGGACACCGAGAGAATATGAGTCTCTGAAGCTGCCAATCCAGCCCCTAGTGGGAGCCTTAATATCACAATTCTAATTTAATTCAGTTATTAAAATATGAACACTTGGAACTTTGAATCTGAAGTTGTGTTCAAAGTGAACTTCCCTTTGAAGCGTCTGATGTCCCCACGTTACTACAGTGAAGTTCCTAAGTAGATTTTTATATCAGAAATGACACCTTTTCCCCCCTCCCTGGATACATCCTCCAGGTAGATCTGATTCTCTTTCATTAAATGTCACAGAAGATCGCTAGACAAACACACATGACATGATTCTCATGTATGAGAAGGGGAGGGCCTCATTTTATATAGGACAGATGCAAACCAGATGGACTTGAGCTTTTTTTGGGGCGGGGGGGGGGAAGCTAAGGAGGGCTTGGGGAGTATCCTGCTGACTGTAAATTACCAAATCTGCAAGGTTACATGGCTCTGTACTTCCCAGATTTCATCACTGGATTGAATTAGATCTTTCAGAAAAGAGCTGCTTCTTTGATAAAAAATTACAAAGATAAGATGCATACAGTGGTGACTACCTTTACAATAGCAAGACAAAATCCCTCTGACTTCATTACTGGAAGGAAATAGAACTTTCTAATAAACTCAGGAAAGCTCATGGTCTTTCTATACAGTGGAAGTGGCCTGTTTGAGGAATCAGGTCTCAGACTTTCTTAAGACTAATTGTACAAATATCTCTGCAGGTATGCAAGGCCTAAGAACTCTAATATTTTGCATCTGCATAATCAAATTACAATACAACATTTGAGCCAGGTGTTTCTTGCAGCTCATTAGAACAGGGTTCAGTTCTCTGTCTTGGTCTTGGATGCCTCACATTCATCAAAAACAGCACATTCTGCCGTCCAGGCCATCAAAAATTAGTACTGATGGCTTTTTAAGTTTCTCCTCTTACAGGTTGGCCAGGAGTATGGCAGCCACAAGAAAGGATGGCAAATGGGTGGAGGTGGGATAAACAGGAGAGCCTTGGACCTTAGAGAGTGAAGGTTCTTATTCCACATCGGGAAGAAAAAAAAATGAAAGGGAATAGTAGATTAAAAACTGATCTGACTCAGAATTCAGAGTGAAATTCTGTGATTAGCTCAATTCCTCCTACCGGGCCTGGCTGTTGTAGTCTCAAAATGCGTTCTGTGGCCCAAGAAACACCTGTGTGTTGGTAAAGTGGGGTTAGGACAAGAGGGAAGGGGTACCTAAAAAGAAAATACATATTTAGAAGTATTTGAAAAATCAAGGGCACTTTTATAACTAAAAAATATGTAGATAGACTTCATTTGCCAGTTTGATTTATGTGAATCCTGATTACTTTTAGCTATAGCTTTATTAACTTAATACAGTAAAAGCACGTTAAGGTCAAGTGCATTAATTAACACCACCACAGTTAAAATGTTGCCATATCCATTTGCCATGTGGTGCATTGGATTCCTATGGCCAAAAACTTTATTAATTTAACAGCTTTCCATTTTTGAGTGCTCACTGCGTGAACACATTGGTAGGTCCCATAACATGACACAAAACTTGGGAACCTACAAAACAGAGGATTATATAGTCTATTTAAATCTGAGCTAAAGAAGTGTCTGGAGTTCAAAAAGCACAAAGTCAGGAAATGAAGCTAAGATTGTCTTCCTACCTTCACTCTGTTTCTTTGTGTGTACGCATTACAAGCCAGTCTTTATGGGCAATGTTTTCAAAAGAGCTAATTGGCTTAGGAGTTTAAGTCCTATTGAAAGTCAGTGGGACAGAGGCCCAGCTGACACACAGATATTGTACTGGTATAACTATTGTGCATAGGGGGATGATTTTTTGAAAAAAATAACAGAAAAACAGATTAGTTATACTGGAACGAACCCTAGTGCAGATACTGTTATACTGGTATAAGCACTTCCATGCTAGTATAACTGTGTTCCATAGGGACCTTTGCACCTGCTGAAAAGAAGGCAGACAATTGTACACTCAACCCTGCCCCAACACATTCTTTTACCTCCCACTGTCAGGAGTAATCCTCAATTATTCCTTTATGCCACTTTCTAGCCACTTCATACAGCTGGAACTAGGCTAAGGATCTGGACCTCAGTGACTTGCCCAGAATCACACAGGAAGCCGGTGTGGGAGCAGAAATAGAACCCAGATTCTTTGAATTCTATTTCAATGCCTTGATCATCCTTCCTATTTCCACAAACTCCTGCCTCATTCACTACAGTACCCAGCTGGTGGTGAATGAAGTGGGGCTGCTATTGGCTGAATAAGACAGCTGTCTGAGGAAACATTAGTTTGTGATCATGTAATAGACTCTATTGTATGCACAGAGAAATACAGTTAAGGTTGTACACCAAACAAACGAAAGGCAGATTTACAACATAGAGGTGCTAGAGTCATTCATTTTAATGTTTTCTCTCTTAGCAGAAAAAAATGCTTTTGTCACTCTCCTTACTTGAAAACAGCTCAGCCCCCTCCCCCCCTTTTTTTTAGTCAAAGTTTCAGGAAAAAGTTTCTCTGATTCAGAGCAGCATATTAAATGTTATCTGCAAAGGTAACACTGAGAAAAGTTATAAACAATTGGAAACAGCCTTTTATAAATGGCAATACGTACTGTACTGCATAGTAGCTAACTGAAATCCTGCATGTTATACTTTATAAAAATTGTTTATAGAGCTCAAACGCTCTCTGGATATGAATGAATAATGATCATATATGTTTGCATGTTTACTCTGGGTATCTATGTACGTGACTTGATTGTTTCAAGTCATCTGGGGAAGAGTTAGCATCTGCCATTTTTTAAACATAAGGGCCCCAATCTTCTACTGAGCTACATTGGCAAGCCCCAATGATTTCAACAGAGTTTCAAGTGGGTACACAGGTCTATCTGCATGGTGTTCTGTGCAGGATCAGGGCCAAAATAAATATACTCCATTGCTGAGTGCAATACAATCTAAACCTCATTTAGGAGGGCACGTTTCCTGTAAGCACCACAGCAGAAGCGGGTCTTGTGGAGCAATGTGAAAGAGGAGACTGCCTGGCTATTTGTGCTAGCTCTATAAAGACACTGCAAGAGGCTGTGAGTGTTATTCATTTATTTTAGGCCAGATTCTGCAACCTTCCTCATGCTGAGTTACTCTGAGCAGTCAGACTGAAATCAATAGGGCTACTCACAGAGTAAAGAACTTCTTCACATGAATAAAGGTGGCAGGATCTATCCCACTGATATTTTCTCTTTTCTCAAGTGCCCATTGCTAAGGCTATAAAAGGCCAAAACAGTGATTAAAATTATTCTACATTTGGTTATAGATTAAGACAAGCCACCACAAATAAATGAAAAAATAATCCAAACAAAAGATCGATGATGAAAAGGAGGCGAATAAAGCCCAACACATAGCTGGCTCAAGCCTCTGAACACAGCAACAGAGAGATTCTAGTCGACATCTGCAGAGAGATTCCCTGTAACAAGAAGGGCCTGCCTCTAGCCCAGCACAGATCGAAACTCTGGATGGAAAGCAAAGATAGCACAACTGATCTCAATAGTCTGGGAGAGGCACTGGGTGGGAGACTGGAACTCAATGGACACAGGCCTTAATTTTTTAAGAGCTTTATGTTAGTGCTGAACAGATATCTACAAAATGATCTGCAAACAGTCATCCAAATACAAAAGTCAGTTACCTTTGCCTGTGACTAAGTGATCATTTTCCAAAAATATTCTAAGAAACTGGCCAAGGGTTATTTGGTGAATAATTCTGAGAAACAAATGTATTCAAGAAAGCCATAAAGACTGTTTGTGGACAATTCATAAACAGAAAAGAGGTGAAAAATGTCAAGTTATTTGCTAAGCTCCACTTTCTACCAGCTATAAAAGATCAGGCAGAACACAGAAGTGGATACGGCACTCTTATTATCAAGCCTTTAGAGCTGAAGAGGAGAGACTCAATGACAAGAATTAATGTTGCTTTGGGGAGAAGCAGTGGAAATTGAAAACATACAAAGATGCTGTTCTTAGTGGGAAGGAGGTATGCTGCTTTTGTGAGCATTTTATGGCAGCTCCTGAAATTAAACTTCTATCGTTATTATGAGCTCAGAAAGGCTGTGCAAAATAAAAACCAGAGCTTGCTGCAGAATTTGGCCTAGAAAAATGTGATGATCTGCTCCCCACATTTCCTCTTCGTCCTACCCCCCAAAACCTCCCCTCTCCTTTCTCTCTCTCTCTCCCCCCACCCCCAACTAGCAGTCCTGAAAAGTTGGGTGTTGCATAGCCACATCCAAGCACTGAGGTTACAGGCTGTTTAGGTGGAA
The DNA here is from genome assembly GCF_027887155.1 of Malaclemys terrapin pileata. Taxonomy (NCBI): domain Eukaryota; kingdom Metazoa; phylum Chordata; order Testudines; family Emydidae; genus Malaclemys; species Malaclemys terrapin. Next base: position 40,119,214 of record NC_071507.1, on the reverse strand, counting down.
TTGTTTTAGCTTCTCTTGTCACTAGCAGATCCCAAGATATTGTCATTGTCACTTTGGAGTTCTTCAGCAAAATACACTAATGAAAGCTACACTAACTCCCAGCATCCAGGCAGTTAAAAGGTTAAATACTGTTGTATCAAAGGGTACCCCTCCCCCACCCAGGACTTTTTGGTTTTCTTCACAGCTTGTCTGTAGGCACAAAGAAAAATGACTGCAAACGCTTGATAGTGAGCATAGACCAATATGTCATTCACACCTGTGAGAATAGTTGTTCCTTTATAAGAAAAAAGATTTCCTAAGAATTAGCTGAGTTCCATAAATCAGCTTCATGTTGAAGCATGACATATGGCATTCCTCTCTACTGTCCAGTCAAAAGCTCTGTCTGGAAATGGATGCCTGTGAGAGACTTTTTTTTTAGATGCAAACACAAGAAAATCCATGGTGTGATCTTTTCACGCTCCTGGCAGAAGTAGTTATGGACTTAGACATAAGTAAGCCACGTGAAAGAAGTGTTGTATCAATCCAAAGGACTGATCAGTGTCGGTGATCCCTCATGGAGTAAGGCACTAAACAATCAGTCAGGTATCAAAATTTGGGCCAGATTTGGGGGGAGCATCAAGATTTGCACTTTTGTTTCACTGAGTGAACTCAAATGCCATTGTAAGAGTGGAAAGACCACCACTAGAGAGTGTTATGGGTCAGGGCTGAACCCAATGATTAACTCATAAATATAACAAAACCTGCTGTGATGCAAGAAACAAAAATGCATAAGTTATTGAATGCAGTTGCTGTTACTTCCATGCTGTGAAGAGTTACTGACTGGTGGTAAATATTTATATCACAACATTTAAGGCCTATTAGTTTGCCAGTTACTTCTGGTTTTTTCCTGCTCTGCTCTTGAGATTGTAAGGGGCAGAAGCATAAACAGCAGGTGGTATATGCAAGATCTAGTGCTTTGTAAAACTGGCAGGTGGTTCTAGTAAAAAAATCTAGAACAACCCAAATATGAACAACAAGGAGTCTGGTGGCACCTTAAAGACTAACAGATTTATTTGGGCATAAGCTTTCGTGAGTAAAAACCTCACTTCTTCGGATGCCATGCATGGCATCCGAAGAAGTGAGGTTTTTACTCACGAAAGCTTATGCCCAAATAAATCTGTTAGTCTTTAAGGTGCCACCAGACTCCTTGTTGTTTTTGTAGATACAGACTAACACGGCTACCCCCTGATACTTGACACCAAATATGAACTAAATTCAAAGTTATACCCACTTCAAAATGTTTGAGTGACAATGGCATGTCCATCGTCAGGTCTGAAAAGGATCTCCCCTAAGGCCTGAATCCAATAGGATAACCAAAAAGGGAAAGGACAAGTGTTGTTGTACTTCATTTATACAAAAGAGTGTGATAAAAAGCTCTCTCTTTACATTGCACATCTTTCTGTTTTACTCATAGTATAACAAATAAGTACGTTGTAATCATATAGCACCTTTCAAGGGATCTCAAGGAGCTTAAGGCAAGACTATAACAGGGTTCTAAAAAGAACTAGATAAATTCATGGAGGATAAGTCCATCAATGGCTATTAGCCAGGATGGGCAGGGATGGTGTCCCTAGCCTCTGTTTGCCAGAAGCTGGAAATGAGCGACAGGAGATGGATCACTTGATGATTACCTGATCTGTTCATTCCCTCTGGGGCACCTGGCATTGGCCACTGTCAGAAGACAGGATACTGGGCTAGATGGACCTTTGGTTTGACCCAGTATGGCCGTTCTTATGTTCTTGTTAACAAGGGTAACTATTCCCACTTTGAAGACAGAGACAAGACAAACAGAAATTAAGGCTCAGAGTGGTAGCCGTGTTAGTCTGGATCTGTAAAAAGCGACAAAGAGTCCTGTGGCACCTTATAGACTAATAGACTTATTGAAGCATAAGCTTTCATGGGTGAATACCCACTTCGTCAGATGAATGTAGTGGAAATTTCCAGAGGCAGGTATAAATATGCAGGCAAGAATCAGTCTAGAGATAACAAGGTTAGTTCAATCAGGGAGGATGAGGCCCTCTTCTAGCAGTTGAGGTATGAACACTTTCAGAAGTGCCTAAGTGAGCTAGGAGACTAAGTCCCATTGATTTTCAATGAGACATAGAATCCTAAGTCTTTTTTGAAAATGTTACCGTAAAACTCTTGCCAAGGTAACATTACATCAGTGTTAGAGTTGGGAATAAAACTCAGTCTTGAAGTACAATCATCCTGGCGCAAAGTGCCTAACTATTAAGCAGCCAGATACTCATAATGACCACATGCATGTGTATCTTTGCTGGGAATTCTTGGTACAGGAAAATTAAGATTATATGGACAAAACACAAATTCATCCGTCTGGTTCCCAAACATTTTGTTGAATGCCTCGCTTTGGAACTGTTGAAATGCAGTGTTGTAAGAAATGCCAATGGGGTTTGGGTACCTAACTGCCTTACATTGCTTTGAAAAGCCCAGCTTCATTTCAAAGATGCCTAAGGGAAGCAGGTACCCACTCCCACTGAAATTCAATGGGAATGGGGTGAGTCAGGCACCTTTGAAAGTCTCAGCCTGAATAGTTACCTTTATATCTTTATGTAACCTGCAGGACTCTGGAGCAAGAAGTCTAGCAATTGACCTTGGAGCATAGAACTTGCTGCTTTCATTTGCATATTTTGCCCTTTAGTTTAGAAATATTTCCCTGCAAGCATTTGAGCCAGTGATGTTACTTACAGCTCTCTGAGCTGCATGCTTACTGAGTTAAATTTATTTAATAAACTCTGTTCTTTAATTAAATGTTTACTGATTGCATTGCAAAGCTGTTGCATTTTTTGCTTCCATGTGTTGAAAACCTGCTTCAAAACTGCAATAAAACCCATAAATTATGTGTTTTCAATTTAAACAAAAGTCATTAATTTTATCACTCAGATGTCAGTACATATCTTTCTCCTTTTATTGCAATTTTAGACCTTTTTCAAAGTAGCAGAACAGATAATACATCTCTTGCTTAATCCATGGTGAAGTATAGGGCTGTTGGAATTCTTCTGTGTTTTGTAGTTCACTGTAACTTTGTCCACCGCTCCCCTAACTCAAAGAGACCAGGAAATGGAAAACAGTTCCAAGATACAGTGCTGAGAATTAGTGAAGGCTTGCCAGTTCCCTATTCACAAATTAGAAACAGTATCTGGGCCTGAGGTTTGGAAGGCATTTAAGAACAGGAAACAAAATTCAGCTTTTCATCAGTCTCTTTCAGCTGTCAGGGCAGACCTAGTGTAGCTGGTCAAGTATTGCCATCTCATGGTCAAGACTGGAAGTACCAGATTTTAAGAGAATATGGGACCTGTTCAGTATAAAACCCCCACTGAAGTCCAAAAAGTGTGATTCTTCTTTCACCTGAGTTATTCAAGTGTCAGTGACTGATCCAAAGCCCATTTAAATCAAGGGAGTCGGTCCATTAACTTAATGTGAGTTACACCAGTGAAAGTAGAATCAGGCCTATTATGAATTTCAGCAGGGATTTTATATTCCCCGCTGAAGTGCTTATTTTTAAATTGAACTCTAGCTTTCACAACCAGCTTCTGTAAAAGCATTAAAAATAAAGAGAAGATTATATGTTGGTGCTGCTTACAGTTCAGGACACTAATAACCGTGCTTTCAATCACAAATAGTTGCAAAAGTCTGGCTTATCCTGAAGAGTTTGATTCCATTTCAACCTCAGATGAAAGAAATTAGGGTCAGAGCTAAAGAATCTCTACTGTCAGATATAAGTTACACTGACTTACAATTCTCACCCATAGGTTATGCACCTACACAGCTGCAAATGCACATGCTTCAGTGAGATATCTTTTTAGACGGCTTGCTTTGAATGCCAGAATTAAGTTAGTGTTACTTGTCTTGTTGGCCAAAAATGCCTCTCCACTATAACAATAAAATGAAGTACTAGAAAAACAGCTCTTCATGACTATGTGCTCCTGCCAGCATTTTTGGAAATATAGTGGACAAAGCTAGCCCAGTTCTGATCAGTTACATTGGTGTCAATATAGAGTAACTCCACTGGTGACAACACAATTACTCCAGATTTATCCCCCACATAACTGATAGCAGAATTTGCCCCCAGGTTATTTTTCTTTTGATAGCTACTGGCACTAGGGCTAGACCGAGGCTATCCTATTGTATGCGGGTATCAACAGTGATACAAGGAGCAAGGAGCTTTCTCCCAGTCTTGTACCATCACACAGGGACCAACCACAGTCTGATTGAGGAACAGAGTCACTGTGCCCTGCCAGCAGTCTTAACCAACCCTGTAGAGACTGGGAAGGAGAAAGGTCGGGGCCATGGCTCCACTCCCCAACCAGCTGTCCTGGTGTAGGTTTGAGGGGAAAATATATGCTGCATGCCTTCAAAGGGTGGAACATCTACTGCAGCAGCACATGGACTACCATAGCGCCAAATCATTACTGATAATTACTTCTGGGTTCCAAGTGCATCATGGTCCCCCAGTATCCTGCTCCAATGCAGTCTGTATCTTAAAAGGCTCTATCTGCTCTTGATTGCCCAATACAATCTGATTGATTGGCTGGCTAGGTCACACTCACAGCTAGTATTCCACCCCCCACACCTTGTGGAACCTGGGTATGACACAGCTAAGCTTTGGCATCCCATCATTTCATTTGCATACTAGCCTGAGCCAGCATAGGGGCTGGGGACCCGAGTTTGCATCCATGCTCTCTAGCAAGCCCTCCTGGAAGATGCCGAGAATGACACTGATAGACTCTGAAGAGAGCTGTATCCAGCCTCCTGGGTTAACAGGAGATTTGTTGCATGATCAGCCATTGATGAGGGAACAGAGCAAAGGAAGAAAAACAGGAGATGACTAAGGCAGGATATGATGGTGCACTATAAAATCATGAATGGAATGGAGAAAGAGAATAGGGAAGTGTTATTTACCCCTTCATAGAACACAAGAACCAGGGGTCACCCAATGAAATTAATAGGCAGCAGGTTTAAAACAAATGTAAGGAAGTACTTCCTCACACAATACACAGTCAACCTGTGGAACTCATTGCCAGGACATGTCAGGGGATGTTGTGAAGGCCAAAAGTATAAGTGGGCTCAAAAAAGAACTAGATAAGTTCCTAGAGGATAGGTCCATTGATGATTATGAGCCAAGATGGTCAGGGACACAACGCCATGCTCTGGGTGTCCCTAAACCCCTGACTGCCAGAAGGTGGGACTGGATGACAGGGGATGGATCACTCGATAAATTGCCTTGTTATGTTCATTCCTTCTGAATCATCTGGCACTGGCCACTATCAGAAGACAGGATACAGGGCTAGATGGACCAGTGGTCTGACCCACTATGGCCATTCTGATGTTCTTAGTGGCACATGGGGCTCAGAGAATCCTTTCAAATAAAGATAAACTGAAGCCTCTCTTGTATTAGCACCGCCAGCTTTCCCAGCTATTGATGGCACCATTCACAGCTGCATTCTGGATTATACATTACCTATAGAGTTTTGCCATCTGCACAAAATGCAGCAACAGAGTCTGAGCTCACAATCTTTGACTCCAAGGGCACGTCTTCACTACCCGCCCGGATCGGCGGGTAGAAATCGATCTCTCGGGGATCGATTTATCGCATCTCATCTAGACGCGATAAATGGATCCCCGAATCGATGCGCGTACTCCACCTCGTCGGGAGGAGTAAGCGGCGTCGATGGGGGAGCCGCGGCGGTCGATTTGCCGCCATCCTCACAGTGGGGTAAGTCGAATAGGATACTTCGACTTCAGCTACGCTATTCGCATAGCTGAAGTTTGCGTATCTTACATTGCCCCCCCCCCAGTGTAGACAACCCCAAGACTAAAGATCTCTACCCAGGGAACTGAAGCATATTCCCCTGAAAATCATTAAAGGCCAGGTTGTACCTTTAAGGAACAGCTTACAGTAGAAGGCTGAGCTAGAGGTCTCTATAGGAGCTCAGAGAAATACGGTCTGAGGCAGGCAGTTATGGAAGAGCACACAGGCTCCACTATGCTTTGCCACACTCTTTTACAAATTGCAAATTTGCTCCCTTACTAGGTCAGTTACAGCTAAACTATGGCTCAGCCTTAGCCTACCCTTTTAGGGAGGCTGGCTCTCCTGTTGGTGTTAGCATTCAATGTGCTCCGTGAGTGTAAAAAATTGGGATTTTGTTTGGCCCCTGTGCAGAGTTGAAAGAGAAGCTTCAAGGAACTTTTACCCTCTCTTCCTCTCCACCTCTTGCACGCTAGCACTGGAACAGAGACAATCTGGCTGCAAGAACAGTACCTAAAGGAGCTTGACCAGAAAAGAATGCTGAGCCAAGTTCTCATCCCAATGAAAAGAGATGAGCCTTTGAAGCAATATAAAGTAAATACTCGGCAATTCAGTCACTTTCTCTTTATGAGAGCCTCCCAGCTATCCTCAGTGCATAAGCACAAAACATACTTCCAAAAGAAAACATCTGTAATTAAAGGGTTGCTCCCAGGCATTGGGTGGCACTTCCATCAAATTTAGGTTTCTATTTAAAATGTTAAGTGAGAAGCATTACAAACTCACATCTGAAAGTTGCAAGACCCTTTATGGAAACATCCTCATAGGATATAACAGAGAATAAGTTTTCCGTACAATTTTAAAACCAACATGTAGAATTTTATAGGCGCACTGGAATGCTCCAGGATTCTAGAACAGGACTCTTCAGCTGAGTGACCCTAAACCTGAGTATCAAAATCCCACATTAAGATTCAGCTTTATACTGCTAAATCATTTTGGTAAGTGGGTGCAGTTAGCTCCAACTACAATAAAGGGGTGAAAGTTTATCTTTAGGCCCAAGGGAAACAGGGAGTGGGGAACCCCTTTGGAGGGCCAAACTCAGGGGAAAGCATAAGCTAAGTATTACAGTACATTCTTCTTTTTGGGTTACCAATAAATCCAAATTCCAGAAAGGGAAGTGTTTGGACACTACCTCAGACTCCCTGTGCTCAGCCCTGCTTGAGAAGTGACTACATCTGTTCACACCACTAGTTACAAGCTCTACAGAAAGGATACCATCCTCTGGTCTTTTCTGAAATCTGCACAAGGGCCATGGTTAATGCCAAAAGCCAATGCCCTCATAAACACTAACCGTTTATTCTTTCATCCATACACCACCTCCATTTTCAGTTGTTTTGTTTTGTTTTTTAAAATTAAGTTTTTGAGGGAGTATGGTGTTCTAGAGTCCATAGCACTAGAATTGTGACTCTTTGGAAATTGATCCTGACACACCTGCAATATCTAATATGTTAATGGTGCCCAGTCTTTATTTCTTTGAGTCTTGCATTCTGCTAAACCACCCAGCCCATTTTAGATTAGACGTGCAACGGTGAATACCACATCCTCTGAGTGACCCATTTTGTTTGTTTTGATTGGCCTGCTGACAATACATGGGAGACAGTGAATACTAACCACATTGTATAAAGATCTGGCAATTAAATAACAAAAACAGCCTCAAGCTCTAACTATTAAATTTCCTCCCCCTCCCGCTTTAAAAAAAAAAAAAGCAAAACAGGAAGGTCTTTAGCCCGTTCACTTTTAAACTCAACAGATCTCAGCCTTAACTGATGATGCATCATAAATTCAACAAGATCTCAGTACATGTTTTGTCTTCAGATCCAGCCCTCGACCCCCATGTATTTGTAAAGAATGGATAAATGTAAAGTGTATGTGTGTGTGTATATATATATTAGGGCTGTCAATTAATCACAGTTAATGCATGTGATTAATGCAAAACAAATTAACTACATTTAAAACTGTGATTAATCATGATTTTTTTAATCACACTGTTAACAATAATAGACTATCAATTTACATTTATTATAAGTATTTTTGGATTTTTTTCTACATTTTCAAATATATTGATTTCAATTATAAACACAATACAAAGCATACAGTGCTCACATTATATATTTTTTTAAATTACAAAGTGAGCACTGTGGACTTTGTATTGTGTTGTAATTGAAATTAATATATTTGAAAATGTAGAACAACATCCAAAAACAATAGAATATCAATTTAAATTATAAGTAACAATGTGATTAAAACTGCGATTAAGACTTTTTTAATCTCATGATTATAATCTGTAGCTATAGCTACGTAGTCAAGATGAAAATAAAAAGTTATTGTAGTACATCTGTTTATAAAGAATTTTTCATCCAAGATCACTGCTTCCCCTCCACTTCATCTCAGGTCACACCTGTGATGCCAGCACAGATACCAACCCTACCGTGTACTGTGTATAATTATTCTATCAGACAGAATATTTATGCTTAGTAAGCAAAAAGCAAACATGCAATGGAGTATACGTTGATAGAACCTGATCCCGATCCCATTTACACCAATGACACCCCATTGACTTCAAAGTCATTATTTCAGGTTTACACTGGTGTGATTGAAAGGAAGCCAAAAATCAAGTGAACCCATTTTAATTATTGTTGTCCATTCAGTTTTGCATTCCATTGCTGTTACTGAAGTGGTGTTTGCTTGATACAAGGACATCTGGTGCATCTGCCTCCTATCCATTTGTGAATTGTCTGCAAGTAACGTACAATTTTCCTCACAAGTGATAATGGGCCAGATCATGCCCCCTCACCCCCATGTAAAAATTGCACTGGAGGAATAAATAAATAAATAAGAAAGTTCTACACTGGGTCCCCTTGCAGAGTTTTCTCCAAAGTGTTCTGTCACAGAGTTAGGGGAAAGGTAGTGAGAAATGAGCAGGAGATTCATAGGATCAGTATAGAGGCCAATTGCCAATACACTGGCTCTGAGTACTCCTAACGGAGTGGGAGCTACGGTCACAGCTTTCCCTACAGGCCAATGCCATCAGAACCATCTGTAATAATCAATAGCCAGTAGGTGGTATCTTTTCTTAGTACTGAATTATTGTCTTGTTTTGATATGAGGTTGTTGTTTTTGCTAGGGTGTGCAGAGAGGTAGCGCTAGGGTAGGATTGCCAACTTTCTAATCACATAAAACCGAACACCCTTGCCCTGCCTTTGCCCTGCCCCTTCTACCAGGCTCCACCCCTTCCCCACCCCTTCTCTGAGGCAGGGGTTTGGAGAGCAGGAGGAGGTGAAGGCTCCAGCTGGGGGTGCAGGCTCCAGAGTGGGGCCAGAAATGAGGGGTTCATGGTGCAGGAGGGGGTCAGGCTCTAGCTGGGGGTGTGAGCTCTGGGGTGGAGCCAGGGATGAGGGGTTTGGGGTGCACAAGGGGGCTCAAGGCTGGGGCAGGAGGTGCAGGGTCTGGGATCCGGGAGGAAGTTTGGGTGAGGGAGGGGGCTCAGGGCTGGGGCAGGGGGTTGGGACATGGGAGGGGGTTGGGTTGCGGGCTCCAGGAGGGAATTTAGGTGTGGGGGGGGGCAGGGCTCAGGCAGAGAGTTGGAGTGGGGGAGTTGATTTGGCGTGCAGGTTCTGGCCAGGCAGTGCTTACCTCAGGCGGCTCCCGGAAGTGGCTGGCATGTCTGACTCCTAGGCGGAGGAACCAGGGGACTCCCTGCACCTGCAGGTACTACCTCCGCAGTTCCCATTGGCCATGGTTCCTAGCCAGTGGGAGCTGCGGAGTCAGCGCTCAAGGCAGGGGCAGCATTCAGAACCCCTGTGGCTGCCCCTGTGCCTAGAAGCTGAACATGCTGGCCACTTCCGGGACCTGCAGGGAGCCTGCCTTAGCCTCACTGCACCGCCAACTGAAATTTTATCAGTCTGGGTGTTCCAATCGAAAACCGGATACTTGGCAACCCTACGCTATGGGGAAGTTAAATCCTGCCTGTATGTGCTGGTGTTGTTACTTGCAATGTTCCAATGAGTCCTTTGATTTCTAATAAGCATATTACACATCCTTAAAGAGGGATTTTACAGTTAAAAAGGTGTGTAGCAGGGCCCGGTCCACTCCTGGCTTCTTGTATCACAGAAACGTGCTCAGACGCCACTGGCTGGATAGCTACACTGTGCTGTTTATTTATGTCCCCTCCACAACACCTTTACAGTTTTGTACAACAATACTAGTTACAACATTCTTTGTATTCTCAAAAAGAAGAACAGGAGTACTTCTTCGGATGCAGTCCACGAAAGCTTATGCTCTAATAAATTTGTTAGTCTCTAAGGTGCCACAAGTACTCCTGTTCTTCTTTTTGCGGATACAGACTAACACGGCTGTTACTCTGGAACTTTGTATTCTCAGCCTTTCTTCCAGAGCCCAAGAGGAGAGGAGATCTCCCTTCGGGGGATTTGAGTCTAGGTTCAACTAACCCTGCTCCCACCCCTTGTATTTCCTTCCTGTGCCTTTTATCAGTCTTCAGCTGATGGGCTAATTAATCCTTCAGCTCACCCAGCCTGCTATCCTGATTAGCTAATTACATTTCATTCCCAGACCTCTTGAGGGAGCCAATTAGTGCCAGAATGAAGCTCACCTGTTAACTCCCAGCAATCTGTCACAGGGCTCTAGGGAAAGGATAATACAGCCTGAGTCATATTTACCTCTCTCAGTAGACCCTCCACTGGATGCTTGAATGGGAGAGGAGAAATAAAGTGCACAGTGCTCTCAATTCCCCTGCCCCCACCTCATATGCCTTTTGCCCATGGCCAGCTCCCTCATCGCATGCAAATCCCTGACTCACAGCAGGCTTATACCAGGGGAAGGATTCTCTTCATCTTCTACTGTGTGCTCCCTGCTTGAAATCCCCCTGCCCTCCAGCTATAAATTGTGTGCTGCCCTCATTCATCGACTGAAGTAGAGGAAGATGGCAAGTCACATTCTGAATAGACCCACCAAATATTAATTATATACATCCTCCTATCTCTGCAGGAAGAACATAAAACCAACACACTACAGAAGTGACAAAAAAGCTACTTGCCTTTTTATTCTGCTCCCATGTTAATTTGTCACCATTATCTGCCTATATCCATTTTACCACTGTGCAACCAAACAATCACCACAATTTAGAAGACAATGTGAATGGCAGCTAAGCATTGGTGGTAATGCTCCTTCTTTTCTGTATGTACAGTAAATGGTGACTTTTAAAAAACACCCAGCTATTAAAACAATATATTTACACAAGGAAGGACCACAAGGAGCCTTGAGCTAGCAGGCAAAAGGAAACAGCAGCAACAGCTACTGAGAAACAGATTATTTTGTAGAGAAGTTATTCAACCTGCCATTGGCAAGCATCCACATTCTGAATTTAGATGCTGCTGAATCCCATCCAGAAAAATGTCTACACTTACTTACAAACATGGCCTGCAAGCCAAAATAATTGTTTCTTATAATGTGAATCTTGAAGAGCCATTTATTATTACGAATCAAAGATTCTATAAAAAGATTACATTGATGCAAATCCAGACCGTCAGCACCCCAGGTTGCCTGGGTGCTGAGGGCAGAGCTTATCATACTATAAATCAGGGGTCGGCAACCTTTCAGAACTGATGTGCCGAGTCTTCATTTATTCTCTCTAATTTAAGGTTTCGCGTGCCAGTAATACATTTTAACGTTTTTAGAAGGTCTCTTTCTATAAGTCTAGAATATATAACTAAATGATTGTTGTATGTAAAGTAAATAAGGTTTTTAAAATGTTTAAGAAGCTTCATTTAAAATTAAATTAAAATGCAGAGCCCCTTGGACCGATGGCCAGGACCTGGGCAGTGTGAGTGCCACTGAAAATCAGCTTGCGCGCGGCCTTTGGCGTGCATGTCATAGGTTGCCTACCCCTGCTATAAATTAAACCTAACTATTGCATCATAATTTAATGAAACCTCATTTTCTTGAGGTTGAAGATGTGGTGTTCAGTAATCACACCCAGACAAGAAGTCTGATACGTCTGTTTCATTAAATGTCTGAGTTCTACCTGATCAACATTACTTCACATGAGCCGTGACAACTGGTTCCAACTAGCTCTTTCCAGAGGTTCCCCACAGAAGATAGTGGAAGCCTACTATTCTTGCAGGATTTCAAAAGTTGTATAATTCCTGTACACATATCAGTCATATGGACACAAATGAGAAGTGCTAGAACTTTCCAGCAAGACAAAATATTCAGTGTAAATGGGCCTGAGATGCAAGTTTCAGTTTCACAAATAGAATGCTCCAAGTGTAGGGAAGGTCATCCTTAATTCCAGGTATTACAGAGACACTATCGGCCTTAGTAGCAAAGTCCAAATTTGAACAATAATTGAGGGGGTTCATAGCCTGGTTTGCTTTTTGGATCCATCCCTAATACTTCAGTATTTGTCATTATTTTAAGGAAACAGCCTACCTTAAAAATACTATATACTGAATACCTTGGATCAGATTCGCCGGTGTGCCAAGTTCACTTTGCATGAACTGCTTTGTGAACTTAAAGCAATCAGAATTTGATCATGGAGACCACCCTCCACTGTGTATTGAGAAACTCAGCTGGCATAAAGATGGTACAGGACGTAGCTCTGTTGCTGGTTCTGTAAACAACTTCCCCCAGCAAAAGGGGAGGCAGGTGGGGTGGCTAAAGGATGCATCTGGAGTGTGACAGGGGACAACATGGCAGAGCAAGTCTCCACCATATCAGATTCTCCAGTTTTGTAAATACAAGCCCCACCCTGAGTTTTAAGGTTTAGACAGGGACCTGGCAGCTGAGAATCAGGGAGCCATGAGAAGCTCCCCTCCACTGTACCTGAGCAGAGGTCTTCTCTCAGACCTTAATCAGGGAAGTTCTTTCGGAGTAAAATTTGAGGCCCATATCTTTCTCTCACAGGGTAAAAATCACTGGAGGATCTAAGGTGGAGGAACCCTTGTTCCATCCAGGGGCGAAGATTCTGCCTCATACAGAACAGGGTCCAGACCCCATAGGACGAGGCTCTCCTGGGACCTTGTGATTTCATGTCAGCAATGAGCACCTAGGAAAGGGGGCAACCATATCTGCATTTTAGGGGAGTTTTCCAGAACAGTCTGGAGAATAGGAAAAGAGATGTACCCCTGGTAATCTCTGCAGGGCTGTTTGAAGGGAAATATGTGCCTGCTGCCTAGCTCCATCCACTAAGGGCCTGACTACACTGACTTTCAGTGGGACTTATTACCTATGATTTCAATGGGACTCTTAGATCCCATTTCAAAATGGGTGCTTTTGAAAATTTTACCTTAAATCCTTGCCCAGGCAAAATTTCCACTTCAGTCAAGGAGAGTTTTGCCTGAGTAACCATGGAATAAAAACTGGGTAAGGACTTCACGATTTGACCCCTAATCATTATATTTAAAAAACCCATGAAATGCTATTTGTACCAAATACTGAAAGCCAGATTTTCCTCCTCTTGCTGGTCACTCAAGTCAACAGTCATACTAATGCAAACCTCATGCAAGTGAGAGGAGAATCAAACCTTGCATATCTGAATGATAAATGACAGCTGTTTACAAGTCTTTTAGGATCTAGAAGGTAAATTCCAAAGAGCTTCTGACATGTAACAGGGGAGGTACTGATTTTAGAGCTGTAAACAGTTTCCAAAATACAGAAATAGATAGATGTATTGTATCATAGTTTATTTTCATATTTAAAAACATATACATAGCATAAATTTTGTAATCCTAGCAAAACATTTTGAATAGACTATTCATCTTTAACATAGCCAAAAATGTATCCCTGTATTCTCTGATCAAACCCACAGATGTATGTCAAAATTGTCTGTCCTTCATGTATTAGTCATAGGTATTTTGCAACAAGAAATCTAGTAAACTTCAAATCTACTGTGACAGCATACATTTAACTCTACTAACAGAAGTTGGTGGTTTTCTCTTGGCCTGCAAATATTATATTTCCTTGTATACCAAATAATTAAACAGACAACATAGCTGTTTTGGAATATTATTAGATACCTATTTCTTGCAGAAAGATGTTAAGAATAAAACACCACCTTGTATACTCTTTCTTACATAATTCTTACAAGAAGGAATATGGGAACATTCTTTGTTTTACAAGTCTAGTAGCGTTGTTTAAAATCATGTCAAGAGAAAAGACAGTGTGAGGGGGTTTGTAGAGGGACTGCTATAATTACAGAATATTCAATCATTTAAAAGTTAACACAGAGTGGTATCAACTGATGATATGATACCACAAGTACTATGATAATAAAAGCAGCATTTAAGAAATGTAAAAGAATTTCTGAATCCTCTAACTATGAAGGTCTGCATTGACAAGAATATGTAGTATCCATCTACTTCTAGGTTCTACTGTTTTGTATAGCCGATACAGGGAACTAGAAGGTTGATTTTCAGCAGCAGTCTATATTTAGACTTGGAAAGATGCCTCCTAGAAGCCATACTAAAGACAGAAAAGGTCAGCATTTTTGGCATTCAAATCAGAACTAAATGAGAAGGATTCAGTACTCTTCAACCCCTTTAATATGCTGTCAGCTCCTTAGCAGCTAGGAAAGACGCTATCAGTAGAGAAACAAGAATGAGGTCCTTTAAGGAATGCAGAGAATCGCTTATGGAAGGGTAATGGGGTTAAGGGGGGTGGGAAATGCATCACTTTGTACTGGAATGTCTCTCTTGGGATCTAGGGGATGCCTTCGATACACAGTTAAATTGTCAAAGCTGGGAGCCTCAACGGTAAAAGTTATCCTGAAGGAAATGAAAGAGATAAACAATGGCCTTATCAAGATTCACGACATCAACTGGAAAATAAAACCCACTACAGTCTGCAGATCAAAAAATATTTCTTGTGACTTTTTCAATTAAGTTTCCAACAGTGCACAACATTTTCTATCCCTCAAATGATCCATTTCTCAGATCAGGAAAATAAAGCAGATAGTTTACCAGACAGGCCAAATATTTTCAACACCCCCAAGGTCCCCGGGATGGTCAGCCTGACTGCTCTTAATTGCTCATTTCATTAGTCTTTCCATGGTTTGACAATTGCACTACACAGAGCAATAGCCTTAGGTTAGTTCCTTGTTGCTTTTCAGAGTGGAAGGATTGTCCAGTGGTTAGGGTGCTAGTCTGGGACTCAGGAGACTGAGGACCAAGTCCCTCGTCCCCCAGACTTCCCATGTGACCTTGGGCAAGATACTTTCCCTCTCTGTGTCTCCCTGTCCCATCTATAGAATAGGGATATTAGCCCTTCCCTACCTCACAGTGATATTGCAAGGATAAATACATTAAAAACTGTATACTATATTCTGGTCATTGTCATGGCAATGGGGTCCATATAAGTAGATACATTCACGGTCAGAGTCATCCCTTGAGTACGGTGAATCTGGGCAACCGCTGAGTGCCCCGTGGGCTGGTGCAGTTGGTCCCGGAAGTTATGGATTGGTTCCAGAAGTGACAGATTCGTCACTTCTGCCCCAGGCCCCGCATCCCCCTAGGGACGGCCCTATCCATGGTATCTGGTTAAGTCTATTATGAACACACAGTGACTAACCCAAGAGGAAATATTTTCAGTAGCATCATTTGCAGAACTAGCGATAAGCAGCAAAAGTGATTTCTCCTGCATTTCCTTGGAGAACACAAACATCTTGGCTCATGGAGAAACAAATTAACAAAACTGCATTAAAAATAGTGGCCAACAGTCTGGCATCATGTAGCAGTAATTATCCTAATGATAGAAAAGTATATTCTGATATTCTATAGTTAGCACCAAAATGACCCAGAACTTGTATTCCAGCCATTTCCCATAAATGGACTGCACAGTGCATTACAACAGCTAAACCTTTGCTTCTATTTTATTGCCTCAGTCACAAGGATTTAAGCTCTATTTACACAAGTGGTTTGAGTTATAAAACACACATTATTACTTATAAGTAATTGAAAATAGCCTCCCAGACAAACAGAGATTTGGCCACCTGAATTGTAAGTTTGCCTAGCAAAACTATAATTTGATAGGTGTGCAACAAATGGTAGATATCCGGCACTAATTCTTCTGCATGTCATTGGATACAAAGATGTAAGGGAAACAGTAGCAGAGGTATACCCACATATTTTTTCTTTAAGTCACTAGGAAAATGATGTGAAAATTGCAAACGTCTTCCATTAACTTTTTAAACTTTATTAATATGTTTTCAATTTAGCTGACAACTTCTCCTTTGCAGTTCCTCAAGGAATGTCTAGAAAAATAAGGTACTTGATAAAATGATTCCTTGTAGAATTTGGTTTCAGCTGTGCACTAAACTGTACAATAACATACAGAACCCAGTGCAGACATAGGCCTTTTCCTCCGTAGGCTGGTGGGAACTAGAAATATTATATAATTGCTGTTCTCTCCTGCCCACAGGCTGAACAGCCTGGTTTAACAACACACCTTACAGGTCTGAGGGGAAGGAGAGCAGAGAAGAGGGCAGGGATAGCTCAGTGGTTTGAGCATTACTGTCCTAAACCCAGGGTTATGAGCTCAATCCTTGAGGGGGTCACTTAGGGATCTGGGGCAAAATCAGTACTTGGTCCTGCTAGTGAAGGCAGGGGGCTGGACCCAACGACCTTTCAAGGTCTCTTCCAGTTCTAGGAGATAGGATATCTCCATTAATTTAGTTTTAAGAGAATACAAAAATATTTCCAGTAAAAGATGTAAAAAAATTCCTGAATCTTGCACCAGAGTCTGATCTCACTGCCATTGAAGCCAAAGGCAAATCTATTACATTGAATTGGACCTTCTTCTAAGAAAGTAATAAGGATAAGTGCATCTGGCATGACTTGAGAAAACCTACCCAGGATGCGTGGGATTGTGAGGCTACAAAGAACATCAACCACCAGCGTCAAGTCTTTAGGTTTCTGTTAATCCTGGGTAGCATTTTCAAAAGCACCTAAGTGACTTTGAAGGATTTTAGTAAATTTTACTACTACTTCCAAATCATTGTGTGTGTGTGTGTTCTTTCCAACACACACATGCATAGCATCCTTTTAAAGGACATGTTGTACTGGAATGCAGGAAGCTGTTATGCAGTACAAATAGCAGCTTTGCTTAATTACAAAAGGAAAGGTTTTTTTTGTTTTTTTTTTTTAATCATATTAGGAGTCTAAAGGAGCAAGCTACAGGAAAATGTGAAGTCTGAATCATGTAAATATTTCTAATTTTAGATACCAGTAGATAAAGAATGAATGTGAGATGAGCTTGTTCAACAAAAGATAGTTTTTCTGCTGACCACCAATAGTGGGTTGAGATAAAATTTTAGGCAACAAATGTATTGCAGCATAACATCATCAGGTGACATCTTGCTAGAATTGTTTTAAGCAGGACTCCCCTCTGATTTCAATGGAAAATTCTGCCTAATAATCTTTGGCATTATGTACCCTAGCTTATCTGACAACTTTTACTTGAGCATTTTAAAGTAGTTGACTGATTAGACATCACTGAAGTAAAATGTTGTTACCCTCATTATAGTTGGTAAACTGTGTCACAGAAAAATGGCTAGCCCTTACAGTGCTCATCAGTGCATTTTAAAAATCAAACACGTCTGATTTTTTTGTTTGTTTTTTGCAGTTCCATAATAAGATTCTACACTGTCTGGAGTGAAATTGCGTGCATGTACTAATGATTTAAGATCTCTCTCTATCAAGAATAAAAATGTTTTTCCATTAGAACAAAATAAGCATCCCTTTCCTGACTAAGATTTAACTATACAATTAAAACCATTAGTATCATCAATTGTTTTACCCTACATTCAAAAAGTAGTTTACATGTTATCAAAAGCAGTTACGTAATTGACTCTCACACAAATTTCACTAACACTGTGCAGCCCTTTGGCGGGGGTGGGGCCTATCCAGAATGAAGAATTGCTCCTGTTTAGAATAATTTATGGCCTAACCCTGCAGCCTTTGCTCAGGCAAAGCTCCAATTAACTTAATTTGAAATTTTGCCTGAGTCAGATTTCTAGGGCTTTATAGGTAATGAATACATTTTAATTATTTAAAATTTGCACTGCAGAAAAAATGAATGTAGTCTTTAGGACCACCTAGCAGAATACAAATACAATTGCAGTGTTTCAACATAAAGCTACATGGTATTTTAGTTGATCATGGGCAAACTTGTTCAAACAAAATAACTGTCAAGTCTTAAACTGCTTCCTGAGCCTCAGCCAGCTTCCTGGGAGCAAAATTTATAAAATCTTTTGTGGCAGGATGTTCTTGTAGTGCTATCAAAGTTCTGTTCTCAAAGCTACCGTGTTTGCTTTCTATAATAGTTCTCTGAAGTCACTGGAGAGTCATAGTGCCAAGTCTCCATAAGGAGATAAAAAGTCTATAATACACACATGAGAACACAACAGAACCACATTTTCTAGTAAGAGTATTCTGTATCAGAAATCAAACTCTGTAATGGAGTCCAGTCCCCTATCATCAGAATATGATCCTGAGAACAGTACTGAGTGAAGCTGACAGCCTGATGCTGAGTGTCACAAATGCAGGAAAAGAGCTTGTTAGTGTTGCAAAACAATTCCGAACCGCTCTATTGTGTTGCTAGCTCATGTGAAACATGTACTTTCAGTTACTATGAAGTGGCAACTGCATTTCAGTTCTGGAGCTCAACTCTTTCAGTAAACTCTAGATCTGGGAGAGCCTGTGACAAAACACTTGGATCAAATGGCATAATACTGCTCTCAGTTAGAGTTGAAAATCTGAAGTGATTGGAAGGAAGTCTAAAGAGTTTTTTTTAATATTGGCGTAAGAGAATAGAGTTTGGCTCTTCCTAGAGATCAGCGATAAAGACTTCGTTGATCATCTTTCCCTCCCTCCTTTCATACACCCCAACCCTGCATTCTACCAGCACAGGCTTGTTCGCTACTTTCTGTTCACTATATTTGCAAAAGTAGGTGTTAAAATTAGGCTCCTAAATGCATATGTAAGGCCACTAAAAAGTAGAGGTGTCTTTGAAACTCCCATTGACTTGATTGGCATTTGTGAGTTCTCAGCAATTCTATAAATCAGCTATTTATGTAGATGCCTGTTGTGTTAATGAACACAACATGCATCTATTAATTTAGGAGCGTAATTTGAGGCACCCAGATTTGAAAACATCGACCTGCTTCAATAAGTGTTTTGTCCAATCTATTTTTAAATGACCACAAGATGGTACTTGTCCCATCACTTCCCCTGACTGTTTCTGCAGCCTAGAAAGCTACCCTTTGGAAATTCTTCCTGATAGTCTCTCTCTTTCCCTAAATGAGGGAGATTTTCACAGCACAAATGGCAATTAGGACTGATTGGTAGTGAACTGCCAATTGTGCCTTCAAAAATCAACCCCAATATACATAAATGCACATCCCACCAAGCAAGTCTAAACTGAACTGAAAAGTTGATTTCCACTGAAGTGAAAACAGCATATTGTAAGTCATTTAAAAATAGTTTTCATTCTCTTCTCTGCACACACCCATCCAGATCTCTTTTTGAATGCAATAAAAGCTATAAATTTATCTAAAATGAAAGGTAGTCCTGAGCTTCCCCTTTTTATCATCCCATCCTCATTACAGGTTCTTTCATCTCACTCCTCTAATTTGGGCTACAATTCACAAACACACACTCAGCCAACCAAACTTCTAGTTGCCCACTCACCTGGGGTAAGTAACTTTTTGACAGGCAAGTAAAATATCATTGGTGTTTTCAATGTTATCAACAATCATAGTAAAGGGGTGTTGAAGGAATGTTGTAGCTAAGCTGGTAAATGTTCACAACAGTTTTGCACAGTTGGCACAACATAAAGCAGCCACCCACATTAGACCTTTCCTAAGCTTCAGCCTATAGAAATCCTGAACAGCAAAATCAGAACCTCTCTAACAAATCTGGGTCCAAAAGGGACTGATACAGAGCCTTAGGTTCTGTTTAACATCTTTCCCTGGGCTCCCTTTTATTACTCACAACCAAACACTGAACAAAGAAGGCTCTGCAACCTCCTTTAGTCTTTATGCATTTTCATAGAATATCAGGGTTGGAAGGGACCTCAGGAGGTCATCTAGTCCAACCCCCTACTCAAAGCAGGACCAATTCCCAACTAAATCATCCCAGCCAGGACTTTCTCAAGCCTGACCTTAACCTCTAAGAAAGGAGATTCCACCACCTCCCTAGGTAACCCATTTCAGTGCTTCACCACCCTCCTAGTGAAAAAGATTTTCCTAATATCCAACCTAAACGTCCCGCACTGCAACTTGAGACCATTACTCCTTGTTCTGTCATCTGGTACCACTGAGAACAGTCTAGATCCACCTTCCTTGGGACCCCCTTTCAGGTAGTTGAAAGCAGCTATTAAATCCCCCCCTCGTTCTTCTCTTCTGCAGACTAAACAATACCAGTTCCTTCAGCCTCTCCTCATAAGTCATGTGCTCCAGCCCCCTAATCATTTTTGTTGCCCTCCCCTGGACTCTTTCCAATTTTTTCACATCCTTCTTGTAGTGTGGGACCCCAAACTGGACACAGTACTCCAGATGAGGCCTCACCAATGCCGAATAGAGGGGAATGATCACGTCCCTCGATCTGCTGGCAATGCCCCTACTTATATAGCCCAAAATGTCATTAGCCTTCTTGGCAACAAAGGCACACTGTTGACTCATATCCAGCTTCTCGTCCACTGTAACCCCTGGGTCCTTTTCTGCAGCACTGCTGCCTAGCCATTCTGTCCCTAGTCTGTAGCAGCGAATGGGATTCTTCCGTCCTAAGTGCAGGACTCTTCACTTGTCCTTGTTGAACCTCATCAGGTTTCTTTTGGCCCAATCCTCTAATTTGTCTAGGTCTCTCTGTATCCTATCCCTACCCTCCAGCGTATCTACCACTCCTCCCAGTTTAGTGTCATCTGCAAACTTGCTGAGAGTGCAGTCCATCTAATGAAGATATTGAACAAAACCGGCCCCAGGACCGATCCTTGGGGCACTCCGCTTGATACCGGCTGCCAGCTAGACATGGAGCCATTGATCACTACCCACTGAGCCCAACGATCTAGCCAGCTTTCTATCCACCTTATAGTCCATTCATCCAGCCCATACTTCTTTAACTTGTCGGCAAGAATACTGTGGGAGACCGTATCAAAAGCTTTGCTAAAATCAAGGAATCCACTGCTTTCCCCTCATCCACAGAGCCAGTTCTCTCTTCATAGAAGGCAATTAGGTTAGTCAGGCATGACTTGCCCTCGGTGAATCCATGCTGACTGTTCCTCATCACTTTCCTCTCCTCTAAGTGCTTCAGAATTGATTCCTTGAGGACCTGCTCCATGATTTTTTCAGGGACTGAGGTGAGGCTGACTGGCCTGTAGTTCCCTGGATCCTCCTTCTTCCCTTTTTTAAAGATGGGCACTACATTAGCCTTTTTCTAGTCATATGGGACCTCCCCCGATCGCCACGAGTTTTCAAAAATAATGGCCAATGGCTCTGCAATCACATCCGCCAACTCCTTTAGCACCCTCGGATGCAGCGTGTCCGGCCCCATGGATTTGTGCTCATCCAACTTTTCTAAATAGTTCCGAACCACTTCTTTCTTCACAGAGGGCTGATCACCTCCTTCCCATGCTGTGCTGCTTAGTGCAGCAGTCTGGGAGCTGACCTTGTTCGTGAAGACAGAGACAAAAAAGCATTGAGTACATTAGCTTTTTCCACATCCTCTGTTACTAGGTTGCCTCCCTCATTCAGTAAGGGGCCCACACTTTCCTTGATTTTCTTCTTGTTGCTAACATACCTGAAGAAACCCTTCTTGTTACTCTTAACATCTTTTGCTAGCTGCAACTCCAAGTGTGATTTGGCCTTTCTGATTTCACTCCTGCATGCCTGAGCAATGTTTTTATACTCCTCCCTGGTCATTTGTCCAATCTTCCACTGCTTGTAAGCTTCTTTTTTGTGTTTAACATCAGCAAGGATTTCACCGTTAAGCCAAGCTGGTCACCTGCCATATTTACTATTCTTTCTACACATCGAGATGGTTTGTTCCTGCAACTTCAATAAGGATTCTTTAAAATACAGCCAGCTCTCCTGGACCCCTTTTCTCCTCATGTTATTCTCCCGGGGATCCTGCCCATCAGTTCCCTGAGGGAGTAAAGTCTGCTTCTCTGAAGTCCAGGGTCCGTATTCTGCTGTTCTCCTTTCTTCCTTGTGTCAGGATCCTGAATTCGACCATCTCATGGTCACTGCTTCCCAGGTTAATCCACTTTTGCTTCCCCTACTAATTCTTCCCGGTTTGTGAGCAGCAGGTCAAGAAGAGCTCTGCCCCTAGTTGGTTCCTCCAGCACTTGCACCAGGAAATTGTCTTTCCACTTTCCAAAAACTTCCCGGATTGTCTGTGCACCACTGTATTGCTCTCCCAGCAGATATCAGGGGTGATTAAAGTCTCCCCTGAGAACCAGGGCCTGTGATCTAGTAACTTCTGTTAGTTGCCAGAAGAAAGCCTCGTCCACCTCATCCACCCTGGTCTGGTGGTCTATAGCAGACTCCCACCACGACATCACCCTTGTTGCTCACACTTCTAAACTTAATCCAGAGACTCTCAGGTTTTTCTGCAGTTTCATACCGGAGCTCTGAGCAGTCATACTGCTCTCTTACATACAATGCAGCTCCCCAAACTTTTCTGCCCTGCGTGTCCTTCCGGAACAGTTTATATTCATCCATGACAGTACTCCAGTCATGTGAGTTATCCCACCAAGTCTCTGTTATTCCAAATCTCTAGCCCATACTCTCCCCCCCCCCCCAAGGTTCAGGTTCTTTTATTCTACTTTTTAATCGCTTGACCCAGAGACCCCCTGCAAAAGCACACTGCCTCCTGCAGTGTCTGTTCCAGCATTTCCAGAGACGTCTGCCTTTTCCAGACAGTTCTTCTCTGTTCCTAGAGGGTGACCTGCAGAATTCTCCACTCTTTGCAACTTCCTCTTGTAACTGAGCAGGGCACTGCCTTTTAACACCTGCTTCCTGCTCCAGGTGTCTCACTTTCGGTTGAGTAGCTCATTCCACTTTCTTGGCTTCCAAGCACCTGATCTTCTGACCCCAGATCTGCTACCCTGCCCTTAACCAGGCAAAGTCAAACGGTGACACACTGTACTTCTTGTGAGTAGATGGATACTCACTTATATTAAAAGCTGCTCTAAATTAGGAAGGGAACCAGCCCAACACATAGTCGGTCCAAGACTGGGGCACACACAGGCCACTGTTGAGCTGCATTGTGCATTCCTCAGCTGTAGCTGGTGATCTGGGCCCCAGATTGTATAGGAGCAGTTTTTAGAGCTGTATTTTTAAATTATAGGAAGCTCTCAGTATCAGTGGAGATAAAAAATGGTCAGTGCCCAGAGTTAATATAGCTTTGTTACAGTGACATTCTTCCACTACTGGTAACAAAAAAAAGGATTTTCTTTGTATATACACTATACTGTGGCAAGGGTTCTTAATGTATCTGTTTGGATTATTTCTGGGTGATATTTTCTGGCAAACAGTAAATGTCAAAATGACAATTTTTGTTTAGAGACACAAGGTGGGAGAGGTAGTATCTTTTATTGGACCAACTTTTGTTGGTGAAAGAGACAAGCTTTTGAGCTTACACAGAACTATTCCTCAGGTCTGAGAAACTTAGGCTATGTCTGCACTACGTCATTTACAGCAGCATCGATCCAGCTGCGTCACTGTAGCACAGTAGTCACCAACCTTTTTACACACAAGATCACTTTTTGAATGTAAGTGCAACTCAGGATCTGCCCCGCCCCTTTCATGAGTCCCCACCCCTTCCTCAAAGCCCTGCCCCACTCACTCCATTCCCCCTTTCTCCCTCACTCACTTTCACCGGGTTGGGGTGCAGGCTCTGGGCTGAGGGGGTTGGAGTGTGGGAGGGGCTCCAGGCTGAGCCTGGGGGAGGGAGTTGGGGTGTAGGAGGGGGTGGGGGTGCAAGCTCCGAGAGGGAGTTCAGGTGCAGGAGGGGGCTCCGGGCTGGGGTGTGGGCTACAACCGGGGGGCACTTACCTCGGGGGGCGGCACAGTGGGGCTAAGGCAGGCTCCCTGCCTGCCCCGGCCCCACTCAGGCATATCAGCACCTCCTCCCCATCACGAGCTGGTCTAACCCACACCCTGCAAGCCAGTAGTGCACCATGTGGCCACGCCACTCCCAGAAGGGGCCAATGCACCCCTGGAGGGGGACACGTGGCTCTGCACACTGCCCCTCTCTGCAGGCACCGCCCCCACAGCTCCCATTGGCCACAGCTCCCCATTCCCGGCCAACAGGAGCTGCAGGGGCGGTACTTGCAGGCAGGTGCAGTGCACGGAGACCCCTTCCGGGAGTGGTGTGGGGCTGCAGCAGGCAGGGAGCGTGCCAGTGCCTTTGCACTGAGGCTGGAGATCGCGATCAACTGGGAGAGTCTCCAGGATCGACCAGTCGATAGCGATCGACCGGTTGGTGACCACTGTTCTAAGCCAATGGGAGAGAGCTCTCCCATCAGCTTAACAACTCCTGCCTCCACGAGAGGCAGTAGCTACGTCTACATCGGCACTTAGGCTGGTATTACTTTGTCGCTCAGGTTGGTGAATTATTCAAACCCCTGAGCAACGTAAATTATACCAGAGTAATTTGTAGTGTAGATTAGCTGTGACAGTCTGAGAGTTTAATAGGGTTGCCAATTTTGGTTGGAGGTCTTCCTGGAGATTCCATCACATGACAGTCCTGGAGGGTTGGCAACCCTAGCTAAATACAAGATGGAAAAGATTTTAGCATAAGTTGTTAGTACATTTCAAGGGATCTTTCTAGGTGAAGTGGCCCTGTAACACTCCTCAAGCCATAGTGGGGGAAGTAGCTGGTGTTGGGAAGGGTTAGTGGATTATAGATTGTTGTAATAAGCCCTAAATCCAGTGTCTCTATTCAGTCCATGGTTTTTAGTGTCTAGCAAAGTTATGAATTTAAGCTCCCACAATCATCTTTTGAAAATGTTGTGCAGGTTTCCTTTAAGGATGAGGAATGAGAGGTCAGATATGGAGTGATGGCTTTGTGAAAAGTCTTCACCCACAGATAGGGTGTTTTTGTCTATTAGCATTTTCCTGTGAGAGTTCATTCGAGAGCGTAGTGATTGTCTGGTTTCACCTACATAGTTACTATTGGGGAGTTTAGTGCACTGGATGAGGTGCACCACATATTGTGATAGGCATGTGTGGGACCCAGGGATCTTGAAAGATGTGTTGAGGGGTGTGTTTATTATTGCAGTAGCGGAGATACATCTGCAGGTTTTCCATCTGTTGTTTTAGTATCTTGTTCTGTGTTGCTTTCAGTTGGCATGTCCTGGTCTGTGGGCAGCTTGCTTCTGATGATGAGCTTGGAGAGGTTGTGGGGGTTGTTTGAAGGCCAGAAGAGGGGCTTTAGGAAATCCATAACCCAATAACAATCCCTCCCCAGCTGCTTCCCCCGCACCTTTCCTCCCTATGACTGTAGGGTTAACAGGCCACATCAGCTTTAATGGCCCCTCAAAATATGTGTTAACTACTTATGCTGAACAATCTGTTCCATCTTGTATGAAGAAGGCTCTGTAAGAAGTCTCATAATAGCAGAGAGCAGAAAGATATTTATGTACTAACAGAAGCAACAATTAAACTAGACAAACTTTCAGTCTGGGAAGATGATATAGCCACAAATAAGTAAAAAAATTAATCACCATCCTGACAGATTGAATAAACCAGAAATTTTAAAAGGGACTGGAGAACTGGTTCTGGCAATCTAAGAACTGAACTTGGGTGTGCTATTGTCTGAAACATTTAGAAAAAAATTTTGAGAAAAAAAAAGTTAATTTAAAGTACATTTTTTTTTGCCTATTCCTGTGGTCCTGATTCCAACCAGTGCACAAAGTGCCAAAATGCCACGAAAGACTTATTCATGGTATTTCTGGCTGATTGCAATCAGGAAATACTAGATATCTCATGAGAGCTTGTTCTCACAACATTTGCAGACTGAAGCAGCATAGAAAAGCATCCAAGCTTTTCGATTAATTAACCAAATCCAAACTTTGAGTCACCCATCATTAGTTAAAGTCAGAGCAAACCAGTTTCCTCTTGCTAATATAATAATAAAGATGAGAGGCAGTATATCTAGTGGTTAAAACCCAGGATTGTGAGTCAAGCTCTACCTTCTACTCACTGTTCTGTCACTGACTTGCTGTATGATCTTGTGGAAGTCACTAAATTATGTGCTTCATCTGTAAAACTGGGGAAATGATATTTGCCAACCTCTCAGGGGTGTTGTGAGCTGAAATACATTAATGTCTGTGAAGTGCTTTGAGTTCATTGGATACAAGGGGCTATAGAAGTGTTTGGTGTTGAAAACCAGTGATGCTGAAACAATTTTTATAGTGGGGATGCTGATGATGGAAATCATGCATTTGGTGTTTCTTATTACTACTTCAAGACAGGGGGTACAGCAGCACCTCTAGTTCCACCACCACTAGTGAAAACAAGAATCTCTTTTACTCCAAGATCACTACAACAGGCAATTTTTATATAGAAGCTTTAAGCTAAGCTTCTCCATCAAATCGTACTTAAACAAGAAAGGAGGTATTCCCTTTAAAGCTAAAATTCCACCTAACATTTCTGAGAGAGCAATACAGGCCTGCTAATCACAAAAGTAACCA
Source organism: Malaclemys terrapin pileata (assembly GCF_027887155.1). Taxonomy (NCBI): domain Eukaryota; kingdom Metazoa; phylum Chordata; order Testudines; family Emydidae; genus Malaclemys; species Malaclemys terrapin. The sequence goes on along the minus strand of NC_071507.1, from coordinate 40,092,645 downwards.
CAAGGTGGAGTCATTACAATACTTTCTAGGAAGCCAGATCATGTTGCCTCATATTGGTTTTTGCCCATTTTAAAATCTTTTGACTTGAGTTGCCTCTAGAGCAACATATCAGGAATGAAAAAGAAAAAGAAAATACAAAAACAGGCTAAGTAATTTAAAAGAAGGACCTTAACTATTTCTATACTGATTGATTTACGCTAATGAGCTAGAACTCTATTTGCTAAACCAAAGCTAGATTGAGAATCAGGCGTACATGGCCATACTGGGGAGTAAAGGGAAATTAGCATCCCCTGTGGGGCTGCATAGGACCTACCTAGACCATGAGTGCAGACATGGAGGGGGCAGAGAGCAGAGTATGGGTTGTACAGCTACTACTCAACACTGAGCAAGCCGACAGAGCAGCAAATGGAGCTGGCTGGACCTGAGGGTGGGAGTATGCGGCATGCATCTGGTAATGGACTGATAAGCATACACCCCACCCCACTCAAAACAGGCACTCCAGAAGAATTGAGATTCCTCCCTTCCTCTTATGGCATCCCGCTACAGTGTGCAAATTCCAGATATATTTCCACAGACAATAAGAATATCCCAATGGAACTATGGATCCTTTTTTTCATCTAACTAAGGGCTTGTCCTCAGTAATATCTAGGGGCAGTAAATTCCACTGCCAAATGGATTACGTAAAAAAGTATTTCCTTTGGTTACAGGCAGATGGAGGAAATAAACTAGAACTTTAAGCACTGATTTTGTTAAACCGATTTAATCATGAATGACTAACACATACATGCAAGTTTCATAAAAGGCAGTGATAATTAGAGCTGTGCAGGAACTGAATTACTGTTTCATGGGAAATTCCACTATATTGTAATTTGTTTTCATTCCGATTTGGAAAGAAAACAAAGAATTGTGAAATTTCCCCCAAAATGAAACAAAAAATTTAACAATGTTATCCAAAACAATTCTCCATTGTGTTTTGATTTTGTCCTTTTCGGTTTAGGTTATAAAAGTAATTTATGATGTAAAATACATTTCTAAATCAGTGTCCAAAATGTTGAAACAAAACGTTGTTACAAAGCGTTTTGATAGTCAATGTTTTGAAAGAAAATGTTGATCAATAGACACATTCCTGCCGAAAGTTTTAGTTTTGATGGAATGGCATCTTCCAACAGAAAAGTGTTCCGTCAGACCAATTCTAGTGATAACTTCTTCAGAGAAGACATGCGTCTAAATACTTTTGTAAGAGATAGCTTATCCATTATAATATCTGATAACATCTCTAAGGTCAACAGTATCACAGCTTATATCTGAGAGCAGGATTTAAAATAAGGGGGATTAAGCACCAGAATGTAAAACAGACGATATTGGAGAGGGAGGAAATAATTAATTCCTAGAAATTTAAGTTATTTCCTTTTAATTTGTGATAACCAAAACAAAGGGGAGTTTTTGCACTGTCAGACTCAATGTGTTATGCAGATAATTTATGTTGTTTTAATCTGAGGTCTCTCTATTCCCAATAAATCTCATTGTTAATTACACCACTTTAGTCTTAATCAGTTTGGAAAATTCACATCAACTGCCCCAAAGGTGGTAAAAGTTTCAATCTCTACCTGTAAGCAGAAATGCAAAGCCTTAATGCCATTAACACAGAAGAACTTGCCAAATGCACTAAATGAGTGACAATCAGATGTGCTGATCTATTGACATAACTGATACAAAAGCAGATGAGGCCACTGTTAAGGTTTTCCATTAGACTGCAAGTTTTAGGAAGCTAGGGTATGTATTGCTTTTGGTATCAGTTGGAGATGGAAATGAAAGCCTTATGGAGCACTGGAATTTATCACCTCATGCGAGCGGTATGAAGATAGAAAGGAAAGGGAAGTTTTTCCCTTTAACTTCTTTTTTCCAGCTTTCAAGTTTTAAGTGGGTGGAGTGTCCTGCCACAGCCTTACCCATCAATAAATGGTTTCTGTTTGCTAACTTCCTAGGGACTCAAGCCTCTATTCTAGGTGGCTTTCCTCCCTAATCACATCTATTGGAAGGGATTCATCCTCCCTTCACTACAGGGATTCTGAATGCAGCCAGGGATAACTGCGACACTTCTCTATATGGCCTTTGGAGTCCACCCATTTCTTGTTACATTCTGTTCGCCTTTCAAAGCTGTAAAGCTTCAGCAGTATTAACCCTGGCTACTGGAGTAGGAGGTGGGTGGCTAGTTTCAGAGCTCTTCAGGGATTAAATGGTTGCTGCCCCCCTCAAGAAAGGTTCAGCTCAGCTCATTTCAGCTGTGCACACACCATATTCCTCAATAATTCAACCTCCTCCTCCATTTCTCACATGGAAACAGTAGAGGGGGAGCAAGACTGCTCAGCTGAGATCTACATCTGAAAGAATGACAGAATCTGAATTCTCCTCCTCAAAAGACTTGGAGAATGTGGACTCCATCAATATCTGCTACAGTCACTGCTCCTTTTGGAGTACCCTACAAGTAATTTCTCCAGCTTTGTCACATCAGAGAGAGCTATAAGAGTGATTTGAACTCTGGAAAACATGCTGTACAATGAGTATGCTGTACTGTGGAGCTCAATCCACTTAGTTTACCAAAGGGGAGCTAAGGGGCCCTTCCACACATGAGGGTAGGCAGCAGATGAAAACTTGGCTCCACCCCACGCAGCATGCCACTGTGCCTGGGGAAGTAATCCATACCAGGACTAAGGGGAAACCAGGAAGCAAAAGAAAGAGGTAGACTCTACTCTGGTTCCCAGTCTGCTCCTGACGTAGTACAACTACACACTGCCTCTTGCTCAGGGCTTATGGCAGAGAGACAATTGAGCTATTTGGAAACAGCCCACCTCAATATACATTCCCTCAGACCTCCTACACCAACCCCTTCCCCACCCCCAACAATCCCCTCCCTCTCGCCTACTGGAAAAGCTAATTTCCCTTCTCCTTCATTCCCTAAAAGCCCCCAGTCATCCATCCCCCACCACCTGAGCCTTTCTTCCCTCCACAGATAGCTTTCTTCTGTTGACCCCTTAAGGTCCCTATGTCCATGTCCATCTCACCCAATCAAACACATAACCTCACTTTGCCTCCAACCCACCCTCATGGTCCCACTTCGTTCCACCAAGGTCCCCACACACCCAGCATTCTTCTCCTTAAGTTTGCCTTCACACCACCACCCTGAATCCATCTCCTAAGCGAGGGAAGCAGCACAACAAGCTGGAGTGTTGCTGAATGGGCAAATGGCAGGATTCCTGCTCAGCTGGTTCTGCTGTCCCCTGACTGGCCAGGCTCCTCCCTCTCCCATGTTCTCAGACTCTCCAAGCCAGCAGGGAGGGGCTCAGGCAGAACTAGGAGGAAGCCAAGCAAACTGCAGTGTGTCTTGCTTGTTGGTCAGGAAGGGGATCAAATGGTCCCTGGTGGCAGGAGATTGCTCCTGCCTCCTCAGCCCAGCAGTTCAACAGCTATTTGTCAGCAGCAGATGGAGGCAGGAGAGTTGTCCAAGGGCTGCTGCAGAAAGACCAGCCTCTAGCCCATGCTACCACAGCAGAGCTAGCTCCTTCGCTGCTGCTTCTTCCCTCCCCTCTCAAACTGGACTAGGCATGGCCAAACTGAAGGTTTTCCGGGTTTCACCAACTTTTTAGAATGTTAGCCCAAGTTGCAAACTGCCTTTGCAATTTTGAGACATCCCAAAACATTCAAATAGATCCCCTTTCCAGAGGCAGGGGGTATTCCTGACATTACTACAACAAATTCACCCACCTACAACTTCAGTTTTCACTTGGCCACACAGTGTGACTACTCAGAACTTCTAGGCAATGGCAGGAATGAAATTTGGATTCCCAGGCTACCTGAGCACAAGAACTTACCCCTTGGGGTTGTTGGGAAAGACTGAGGCTTGGACACCAGCAGGATGGTTTTCTACAATTTTTCTCTTCCCTCATGGTATTAGAAATTCCATCTCTATTTTATAACTTACCAATGGGTTGATGGGGTGTGACCCACAGATCTTCCAACAAAAATAATGTGCTATAACTCCCAGCAATCCCTTTAGTATCACAACTTCAATAAATTTTGTCTAAAGAAGTGTAACACTTTATGACTTAGAAGAGCACAGGATATCATCCTGTACAGTTTCTATCTGATTGTCTTGAGACAATTAAGCAGTGTGAGATTAAGTAAGTCTTTGGTGAGCAGTATGGTGTTATCAGCATCAGTTAAAGTTAAGCCTTCAAGATCTATTAAAGTTAGGCATGATTCATCTCTGTGTCTGGAGATGGAATATGATGCAGAAGGAAGTTAAAGAAGATTTGAGGAAAAAACAGTTCCGCTTCTCCCTAAAACATGTTACAGAACTATAAAACTTTTGGCTAAGAGCCATATACAGGTTACATATTTGTTGCAGGGAGCTGTAAATTTATGTACAGCCATGTTTTTTTTTTCCAACCACATCCTTCAAATCAGCAAACATCATCCCTGCTAGAGTTCTCATATTACAGAAAATTTACAGCAATAGGGATTAGATCAAATATGCTCCTGTATCTCACACATGTTGCTTTTGTTTTCTCTTATAATTATATATCAGTTCTCCATCTGAGCCAGGATAATAGGAGTGTATGTGGTTTCTCTCAAGAAGAGCTTGTTCCCATATAATTTTTCAAAACATCTTTAAAATTCTTAGAGTTTGCTAAAAATTTGATTTAAAGGTGGTGTTTATATTACAAATATGTTATACAGCTTAGTATTACCCTAGGAGCACCTTTCTACAAGATCTCTGTGACATCCTGAATTTGCACTTAAAAACTGTTGGATTTTCATTTCTCTGGTCCCATCTTTTCAATCTATAGTTTTAACTTCAAAAACTGGTGTGCAACAGTTAAGGTAGTTCCCCAGGTCCCAGATACCACTATTTTGCACTTCCCTGTAGCATTTAGGACTATTCTGTAGAGCTCCTGTCTCTCCTTGACCTGAATAGATGTTATAACATGCCCATCAGTCCATGCACACTTTACAAAGTGAGTGTTACTGTGTCAGACGATAAGCCCAATTTCTGTAAATAGAGCTGTTCTTGATTATTCTTATTATAAAAGGAAATTAACTGTATAAAGTTTGCAATCAAGCTGGGGGGATTTAAGTTAATGGCTCCCCAAAAAGTTGACTGTGACTAAAATTCTTTCACATTTAAGCATCTATAACTTAAAATCAAAGCTGGTTGGGGATGTTCTGACAGAATATTTTTCCCCATCAGAAAATGCTGATTGATTGAAAGCAAAATGTTTTGCAGAAACTAGTTGATTGATAAAATCTCATGGGGGGGGGGGAGGGGGGGAGGAAGAATTTTGATAGGGGTGAAACATTTATTTTTCATTTCAAAACAACTTATTTAGAAATTTTACTTTATAAATTAGTTTGTTTAAAGTCAAAATTGCAATGAAACATTTTGATTCCATAGAAACAAAACATTGAGCCCCCCAAATTATTAACAACACTTAGTTCTGGAACAGAAAGAGTTTCAAGCTCACAGGATTTCTTGTGAAATTCCCACCAGACCTACTTAAAATGTTTTGATTAACAATCTTTCATTAAAAAAAATTATCTAGTGTACCCTTAAGAAATCACAATACTTCACCCAGTCATTGTAATAAGGGGAGTTGGTAGAGAGCTTGTATAATGGAATTCTCATATAGAGTTTCAACAAATTATCAAATCAGAGTAATTTGTTGATGATCTGCAACTCAAAAACAATATGATCAGTTTTCCTCAAACTGTGGAGATTTTCTTCACTTTGAGTAAGTAACAATTTGTCAGACCAAACTAATTTTGCTAGCCAAAATTAAGGGTGTCAAGAATAGGGCTTAAAATGGAAGTTGGTTGCAACTGTTCTGAGATTATCCCTCTATAATATGTTCAAAATATGGAAGATGTACAGCTGTTTGTTAGCTCACTAAGTACTTTCCATATTGCTGAGAATGTGTCTTCTGCTCAGCATCGTATCAATTTCTTCAGCACATTTTAACTGCATAACTGAAATCTCATGTCAAAAGTCCTAAGATAAAGATATGAAATATGCAAACAAAAACAATTGCGTAACATTGGAGATGTGCAGTCTAGTGCTGTTGAGAGAGTCTTATTACCCACTGGAGGTGAAATTCAGACGTGTGCAAAGAGCCAATACCAGCACAAGGACCAATTTCACTCTATAGAAGGGATTATCTACCCTAACAAAGAATTGAGGACCTACAAATCCAGCGAGTCTAGGGTGACCAGATGTCCTGATTTTATAGGGACAGTCCCAATTTTGGGGTCTTTTTCTTATATAAGCTCCTATTAGCCCCTCACCCCCCCATCCCGACTTTTCACATTTGCTGTCTGGTCACCCTAAGCGAGTCGGAGATGGAAATAAGAAGTTATAAAGGCTAAATTTTCAGCAAGTCTCCATATCTGTACCAACATTTTTTCAAGTCAATTACTGTGTGTATTCAGTGCTGTCAATTTTCTTCCATTTGTGTGTAACTGGGTTTGTGAGCACATTCAAGATCTCATTGAACATAAAGATGGGGAGATAACTAGTTTGCACACAAAAACATGGGGTTTTGTGCATGCAAAAGGGTCCACTCACTGATATTGCTGGCACAATTAAGGAGGCTCACTGAAAATGTGCCTATGTATATTTTCATGAAGAAAACAAACCTTACAAGGCAGCAAATCCTTAACATCAACAAGGCCATGAGCTGGTAGCTACTGCAGCGGCCAGCCATAATTCAGCTAACAGAGAAACAGTGAAATATGGGTTTTTTTTATTACTGCTACAAGGGACTACAGTTAGGTTTAACTAAAGAATATAGTGCTCAAGGGAAGCCTCATAAACACTGACATAATCAAGTATTGGTTTTAATACAAAAGCATACATTTTTATAGGTGTCGAATTATCAGGAAGATAATATATGACCAAACTCTGGATAAAGTATACAGAAAAAAAGCATTCCAGAAGGACTGCAAATGTAACATGATACAGTGCAATGCCATGGAAAACTGAAACTTTGCTGGGCCCATCACTGTGATTTAAGGAGTGTGAAACCATCTCTAGAAAGTATGTTTGAAATAGGCGTTTATTGTGCAAAGTTCTGCTTTATTCCTGCAGATCTCTAAAAAAGTCAAACAAAAACACAATGGTTAACTGAGAAATGTGCACACTAAGTAGAATTGACATAGTACAGCTTCACATAAATAAAACCTGCACTAGAGGCAACACTTACCTTACAAAGAAATAAGAATGGGAACTGATGGCCTATGGGATTTATAATAGGAGGCTATGGAGCCTTTCACCTGGAGGCCACTGGTTTGAATGTAGTTCCATTGAGTAGTGATCCACCCTACCATCTGATGGCTTAGTGGTTGCCAAATTTGGTCCATCTCCAGTTCCTAGAAAAATATCACCTACATCACACAAAGCATTATCACAGATAACACCTTTGTGGAAATTCTCAGCAACAGGGCCAAAGACTGTCTTACCTGTTGCCTTTAAAAAGGTAGTCTCTCCAGCTCCAAGGTCAAGGGACATGGATAGAAAGTGCAAGGGAAGCCTGTCCTGCTGCCTGTGCTGTACCTGGTCTGTGGATAAAGAGAGAACACCAATGTTCAGTGCTATCCATCTGGTTTTTACATAAGCACACAGTTATCTTTAAGAAAGGTAAAAAGAAGAGTGCAGTTAGCTGTAGTGTCTCCCTTGTTTCCTTCTCACTCTTGCATTTATCAGAAGAATGCAGGGGCCCTAGTTCCTTTTCTGTTATATAGCTGTTTTGGTCCTCTGGTTATCCCCTCTTCAGTACTTCCATTTGCTGGCCACTAGCCACTGACCATCTCCCCACAGGCATCTAGAGAGGCCATCTCAGAAGGAGCGGAATGCCTAACCAATCATGAAACATTATATTCTGTCACAATACAACCTTGGCTTTCAAATAAAAACACACACATTTTGGGAAGCCAAGTGGCTAGTAAACCCCTCCCTAAAAAACGCCACCCTGGATGGGGGAAATCTAGCCTCATTGAAGTTAATGGCAAAATCACACTGACTTCAATGAGGCCAGGATTTACCTTGGGTACTCATATACCCTTACACTTCTACCTGGGTTTTAGTTTGAATATGGATTTGCCAAACTACCTTTGTGCAATGTTTCACAATCTTAATATAATCATTCCCCCCACCCCCAGTGATTATATTTGGAACACTTATTGTATTCGGCACAAATCTCCATCCCAACAGAACAGTTCAGATAAATCAACTGTTCACTCAGGAGTTTCTGGGAGGATGGGGAACAAGAATCGGTCTCTTTCCATGCTGGCTGAGAAAAGTTAACATGGGAGCTTTGTGGCTGCAGCGGCCATCTTAGGGTGCCTATATCATAAGCTACTCCTGCACCCCTCTTCCCACTCACAGGGAGGAATAACCAGTGGATCTGTGTAGTATGGAGCTACGGTCCTCAACCTGCCCCAGACCTATCCCCAGGTCCCCCTCCATGCAGCACATCCCCATGGAGTGATGGTTCACAGCACATTAGCGGTAAACCCTCAATATATGCACCTTGAATCCTGCCTCGCTTGTGCACAGTCCCTTCCCATTTGCATACAACATAAAAGACACACTTAGTCCTAAAACTGATGCTGTGATTTCAACCCAAAAATTACTTTAAATTTTGACAGGTGTTAACCCTGTTATAATATATAATCAGGGCTGGTACTGGAATGAAGCTTTGTTATGCACAATTACATGCATACTATTTTACCCCACTCTGCTAATTCCCTGCTAGTTTGGTTGTAGTTTGCATTTTGTCAGGTACAGAACTCTATTAGAGGGGTTTGACTTTCCATGCACTAGGCTAAAAAGTCATCCCTAAATATTGGAGAAAATTATGCTTCCTACTAGGGCTGTCAATTAATCAGTTAACTCACGCGATTAATTTTTTAAATCACAATTTTTTGAGTTAATCATGATTAATTGCATGGTTAAACAATAGAATACCAATTTAAATTTATTAAATATTTTTGGATGTCTTCTACATTTTCAATTATATCAATTTCAGTTACAACACAGAATACTGAGTGTACAGTGCTTACTTTATAATATTTTGGATTACAAATATTTGCACTGTAAAAATAAGCAAAAGAAATAGTATTTTTCAATTCACCTCACACATACAGTAGTGCAATCTCTTTATCATGAAAGTGCAACTTACAGATATAGGGTTTTTTGTTACCTAACTTCACTCAAAAATAAAACAATGTAAAACTTTAGCCTACAACTCCACTCATTCCTACTTCTTGTTCAGTCAATCGCTAAGGGGAAACAAGTTTGTTTACATTTATGGGAGATAATGCTGCCCACTTCTTAATTACAATGTCACCTGAAAGTGAGAACAGGTGTTCGTATGGCACTGTTGTACCTGGGGTCACAAGATATTTACGTGCCAGATGTGCTAAAGATTCATATGCCTCTTCATGCTTCAGCCATCGTTCCAGAGGACATGCTTCTATGCTGATGACACTTGTTAAAAAAATAATGCGTTAATTAAATTTGTGACTGAACTCCTTGGGGGAAAATTGTGGGTAAAACAGAGCAGAAGACATACATTCTGCCATATAATTCATGTTATAGCAGTCTCGGATGATGACCCAGCACATGTTGTTTGTTTTCAGAACACTCTCACTGCAAATTTGACAAAATACAAAGAAGATACCAATGTGAAATTTCTAAAGATAGCTACAACACTCGACCCAAGGTTTAAGAATCTGAAGTGCCTTCCAAAAATCTGAGAGGGATGAGATATGGACTATGCTTTCAGAAGTCTAAAAAGAGCAACACTCTGATACGGAAACTACAGAACTCAAACCACCAAAAAGAAAATCAACCTTCTGCTGGTGGCATCTGACTCAGATGGTGAAAATGCACTGAGTGAATGGTGAAAATGTGGCATCGGTCTGCACTGCTTTGGATAGTTATCGACCAGAACCCATCATCAGCATAGACTCATGTCATCTGGAATGGTGGTTGAAACATCAAGGGTCATATGAATCTTTAGTGCATCTGGCATGTAAATATCTTGCAACAGCAGCTACAACATGCCATGCAAATACCTGTTCTCACTTTCAGGTGACATTGTAAACAAGAAGCAGGCATCATCATCATCTGCAAATATAAAATTTGTTTGTCTGAGCGATAGGCTGAACAAGAAGTAGGACTGATTGGACTTGTAGGCTCTAAAGTTTTACATTGTTTTGTTTTTGAGTGCAGTTTTTTTTGTACATAATTCTACCTTTGTAAATCCAACTTCCATGATAAAGCGATTGCACTATAGTACTCGTATTAGGTGAATTGAAAAATACTATTTCTTTTGTTTTTTACAGTGCAAATATTTATAATAAAAATATGTGAGCACTGTACACTTTGTATTCTGTGTTGTAATTGAAATATATTTGAAAACGTAGAAAGCTTCCAAAATATTTAAATAAATGAAATTTTATTATTGTTTAATCACGCAATTAATCACAATAATTTTTAATCTCTTGACAGCCCTACTTCCTACCTATAGTAGCTTTGGGTGGGAACAACAATGGAGAGAATATTGAATAAAGTTAAGTGATCCTTCTGCGATACATCTGGCATTGTGCTGTCTTCAGTAGAGAAGGAAGAGCAAATAATGCATCCCTAAATTTGTGTCCTTTAATAAACCAGTTCATCTGATCAATGTGTACTTTGGGCAGTGTTTTAATTTTTTTTATTTTAAGCTCTCTCCTGAACCTAATATTCTATACTCTTAAAGCCAGACAACTTTATAATTTATGCCAACTAAACATACGGTATATTAGAGCTAACATAAGCCCTTTGTTTTTCTTCAGAACCTTATTTTGCATCACTAAAATCTTGCCTTTTCCCCTTCGCTCTGGTACACACACTAGGGCTCTGGAGCCATGCCAAGAAAATCAGCATATACCCATGGAGGTCATAAAGAAAAAACGTTTGACATCATTTCCTTCCACTCATTAGCAGATTTAGTCTGCCTGGACACCATTTATTTTTCAGATAGTGTGCTAGTTGAGTACTGTTTCTCACCTCTGTGGATTCATAGGCAAGATATGCTAAAAGGTTTTAGCATATACTTACACCGGGTAAATATTTGTTACTCTACAAATTATGAAAGCAATGTTGATTACACAAGGGCTTTTTTCTCTTAAAACATGAAGTAGGAAGTGCTATTATGTATGCTGAAGATCATTCTGCAGAGAGAACAGCAAAAATAATCATGAGTTGTAATTCTTCAGGGATTCCTCACAGAAAGTTTGCAAAGTTTAATAAGCTCATGTATTTTAGGACTGAAGGAAAATCACTCATATGAAACACATGTTCTGTACCTAGGCTGCAGAGTTAATTAAATATTTCACACACAACTCACACAGTATGTTCTTTTTCTCTTCCTGTGGGGGACTATTTCTGCTTACAAGGCTGCAATTTTTTTTTTTTTTTTTTAAAGTCAAAAGGAAGGTATTCAGGTGTGGTGTAGTCCGTTTGAAGATATAATTTTTTTGACTGAACATCCCAGAACTTCTCTTGTAAGGGCCTATTCCTGCTCCGGTTAAGGTCAATGAAGAAAACTTCCTTGGTTTTCAGAAGACTATTCGGGCCCCAGACTAGGTGGGGAAACAATCAAGAAGCCTTGTGAGACACTGATTGCTGGAACTCAGCGTTCCACAGCAAACACAGTCTGCAACTTGTAGGTTATGACCAACACTAAATCAGTCAGGGCTCGTCTTCACTACTGGGAAGATCGAAACTGCAGTGATCGATGCAGTGAGTGTTGATTTAGCAGATCTAGGGAAGACCCACTAAATCAATGGCAGAGTGCTCTCTGGTCGACTCCAGTACTCCAGCTCACCTAGAAGAGTAAAGTAAGTCAGCCGGAGAGCGTCTCCTGTCAATGCAGCACGGTGTAGACACCAGGGTAAGTCGACCTAAGCTACCTTGACTCCAGCTATGTTATTTATGTATCTGGAGTAGCGTAACTTAGGTCGATTTACCCCAGTAGTGAAGACAAGTCCTGATTGATTCAGTGTCGCTGGAAGTCAATGGGAGTCTTTGCACTGAATTAATCCAGAGTGCTGGATTAGGCCCATAGGTCCTGATTCATGAAAGCATCCCTATTCAGAAGAGCATTTAAGCACATTTGTTGTAAATCTGTTCTGAATAATGATGGGATTAAGCATATGTTTAGATTTATTTTAAAATCAGGGCTGTAGATTGCAACACAACGAAAACTCCACAGGATAGGAAAATAACTATAAAACATCCGATTTACAAGATTACACCTCAATTGTTCTAGTCACCTGCTTTAGTTAGTAGATTTTTTTCTTAAATTAATTAAAAATTACGGACTAATGGAACTTCAACTAACATGACAGAAAGCTACTCTATTCTGTTGTGAAACCTAACATATTTGAATCTCATTGTGGTATCCACAACACTTAACTTCATAAATGAGTAACGATGACCTTGTTAAACCCTGTGATTAGGGTTAATCTCCATCATCTTTAAGGTAAAAGAAAAAACCTAATTAGAGGTGCTCCACACCTGGCAGTTGATTAACAGATTGCCTCCTGGTCAGGCAAGGTGGGACTTGGTGGTAATAAGGAAGAGAGAGAGAGAGCGCTCACTTCAGGCAGAGACCCAGGAGAGGAGCTAGGTAGACTTCTCACTCTACTTGGGAAAGGTCTTAGAGGAAGGTCTGATTGTTTTGGACTGGATGTGATGAGGGGTAGAGCAACAGGGGTTGGCAGGGTCAATGCCTGTGGCAGAGATCCTAGCAGAGGGGAGCCTTGGGCTAAAGTTTGTGAAACCCAGACAAAGAGGTAGAAGCCCATGATGGCAGGGGAAATCAGGTTAAAAAGGTACTTAGACTCCCAGCAGGGACAAGCCTGGGTGGCCAGAACCTGATAAAGAAGAACTGGAGATAAACTGAGCAGGGCAAAGGACTTGTGTGGAGGTAAGCCCAGTAAAGGAGAAATTCCTTGTTTGTGTGAAGCTGAGCCAAGGAAGAGTGAAGGACTTTTTGGTTTAGGACTTAACCCCAGAAGGGGACTGAGTTGTGTAAGACTTGACACACTTTGTATAAGATTGGTTGCAATTATATAACAGTGGTAGCAACAATGATCTATCTACATGGTCCTATTTTAATCAGATAACGTCACAGGGTCAGGACCCGAAAGTGGGTCACAACCCCATTTTAATGGGGTCACTAGGGCTGGCTTAGATTTGCTGGGGCCCAGGGTCAAAGCCCGAGCCCCACCACCTCGGGCCAAAGCCAGAGGGCTTCAGTCCTGGATGGCGGGGCTCAGGTTACAGGCCCCTGCCTGAGGCTGAAGCCCTTGGGCTCCGGCTTTGTTCTCACCCAAAACGTTGGGGCTTGGGCGTTGGTTTCCCCCCCGCCCTCCCGGGCACCAGGCTCAGGCTTCAGTCTTACGTTGTGTAGAAATTTTTGTTGTCACAAGGGAGTCATGATGCAATGAAATTTGAGAATCCTGCAGAATCTATTATGGCCTCAATTCTGCAAGGTAGTAAATCCCTCTGTGGGATGCTGAGCACTCAACTCCCTTTTGAAATCAGTCGGAGTTGTGGGTGCTGCTCTGTAGCCTACAGGATGACACTCTTCACACTGAAAGACAAAGCACTACCTGCACTTATACATGTTTGGACGAACCAGTTTCCAGCTATGAATTACAGGCGAGTCTCCTCTTACGCAGGGGTTCCGTTCCGCGGTTAGCACGTAAAGCGAAAACCGCGTATAGTCAAAATTACATTGAGTTGAATGGCGGGAGGAATCGCCTGCACTACAGGTACAGTATTAAAATTGTTATTTTTCTCTTTTTTGTTTTTGCCGACCGTGTAAAGCTGAAATCACCCATGTTAAATGCGCGTAAGATGCGACAGACCTGTATTCCACTTTGACTATTCAGATTGTGTTGGTCACATGGTAGTTTCCTTCTCCTTGACTGGATGACTTAACAGTTTGAACAAGAGAATAATGCATAATAAGCAAAAGATAATGCACCAAACACACTGAAATCAGTGGGGCTTTGTGCAGACTTAAGGATCTGCTCCCATGGAACTCATTACAGGATCAGTCTTTAGAATGGCCATTCCTAACATAGCCAGCTCAGTTTCTTTGTTTACTTACTGCATCTTCCCCCCCTCAAAAAGAAACCTCAAGAAGAACCCCCCCCCCCCCGCTTCTTCAGAATGACTGGATATCAAGCAATCTGTTTTGCTTTAGCTGTGTGGAGAGGTCTGCTTGGATTTATTAAATAATTTGAATGATACATCACTAATTTTTGCAAGAGTTTTTTGATAATGTCTCTCTCAGAAGATTGGTTGTGGCACAGCATGATTATCTTGGAACCAGCAGCGGTCTATTCATTTTACACATATGCTTGCCTTTGTATGGTTTCTTGATTGGTACTTAAATGCTTAATCCCCTTAAGGATACTGCTTTCATGATGAAAGACACCAGGCTACAGAACCATTCCAAGAACTAATCAGTCCAACAACATTGTGTGGCAAGTGCACCTGCAGATTTTGAAAACAGCATGGTTTTGATCAGGAATAAAATGTTCATAAGAGAATAAAAACATCTAATTAAACATAATTGTTACAGGAGAGAGAGGAACAATTTCTTTCAAATGGAAAACATGATATGCAGGGACAGCTGAGTGAATTCTATACAATAGGTAATTTACCTGACAAGCTTAGTCGCTTTCTGCAGCTAGTCATGATTTCCTCAAAATTATGCAACACAGAGGTTTCTGCCTGTATTTGCTATTCAGATACTTGTTGTACACTACGCAAAAGGCTGGGCAAGCCACATCCATATTACCACCCTGGTCCTAACCTTTACTCATCTTTGGGGTTCCAAAGAGGGTTATTTGTAGGATCAGAATTGGCAGTGTAGGCATGGGAATTGAGGGTTCTATATTGGACAGGTGTAGAGCAATGGGAGATATCTTTAGTCCCAACTATACATATAAAATGTTGGGGTCTAAATTAGCTGTTACCGCTCAAGAAAGTTCTTGGAGTCATCATTGTGAGTTCTCTGAAAATATCCACTCAATGTGCAATGGCAGTCAAAAAAGCGAACAGAACGTTGGGCATCATTAAGAAAGGGATAGATAATAAGACAGAAAATATCATATTGCCTCTCTATAAATCCTTGGTATGCCCACATCTTGAATACTGCGTGCAGATGTGGTTGCCTCAAAAGAAAAAAAATATTGGAATTGGAAAAGATTCAGAAAAGGGCAACAAAAATATTAGGGGTATGGAACGGCTTCTGTATGAGGAAAGATTACTAAGACTTTTCAGCTTGGAAAAGAGATGACTAAGGGGGGATATGATTAAAGTCTATAAAACCATGACTGGTGTGGAGAAAGTAAACAAGGAATTATTATTTACTCCTTCTCATAACACAAGAACTAGAGGTCACCAAATGAAATTAATAGGCAGCAGGTTTAGAACAAAGAAAAGGAAGTATTTCTTCACACAGCGCACAGTCAACCTGTGGAACTCCTTGCCAGAAGATGTAGTGAAGGCCAGGACTATAACAAGGTTCAAAAAGAACTAGATAAATTCATGGGGGACAGGTCCATCAATGGCTATTAGCCAGGATGGGCAGGGATAGTGTCCCTAGCCTCTGTTTGCCAGAAGCTGGGAATGGGCGACAGGGGATGCATCACTTGATGATTACCTGTTCTGTTCATTTCCTCTGGGGCACCTGGCATTGACCACTGTCAGAAGACAGGATACTGGGCTAGATGGACCTTTGGTCTGACCCAGTATGGCTGCTCTTATGTTCTTCTTCAGCTCCACAAAGTTTAATTAGAAGTTAATACAACAGAGGATTTTTGTGCAGAAAGCTCCCTTTAGGTGGTGTTTGCAGGCAGCCATCGTAAAAAGAAGCCCCATTAGCACAATCCAATGATAATGTCTCATGACAACACTTCTAGATCTCAAGATATGACCCCAACAGTAGCTCATTGCAGAGTTCATTGCTTAGTCTGTCTCCCCATCTCTTCAATCACTCCCAGTTCTAGTCACTAGAACACCTGTTCCTGCCAATGAGCTCTCCAATGGTGCATTACCTATTCTTGCTGGAATTCTGCAACTGTTGCATTTGGAGCCATAGCACTGCTGCAAAATTCCAAAGAGGGATTACAGTATGTTATCAGAGCAACTGTGCTGCTGGCTGTAAGAAGGTTACTACAATGTATATCTTCAAACCATTCACATTTGTCAGATACTGGAGTGTCATCAGGTTGAGGAAAGCTCTGGTATGTCTGTCCTTGGGCAGACAGATGTATGCTTTCCTGATCAATGTCTGCACCAAACTACTTCTGTTGGTCCAGCAGCATCTGGATTGAATCATTAAGGCCAGTAGACAATTACTGATCCTATCCACTTGGCTTGAATGGGAAGTTTTGCCTATATGGGAGGATTGGGTGCTTAATAGTTCTTTCATTCTTTGCACTCACCATGTGAAAGATCTTATGCATGGTGGAAAACTTCTAACATTGAGTTTTATATGTAATACAATTACAGGACAATGAAAATTAGGAAATAGCAAACATCAGAATCAGAGATAAGATGATATTACCATTTTACTGAGAATTAACCACAGATAAGGTGATCAGATGTCCCGATTTTATAGGGACAGTCCCGATATTCAGGGCTTTGTCTTATATAGGTGCCTATTATCCCCTACCTCCAGTCCTGGTTTTTCACTTGCTATCTGTTCACCCTAACCACAGAGACTATTCCTAGAATATCTATGTACCTGCCACCTCAGCATAAAGAAGGAAGCACTTTATGTTATAGGAGGGCATTATGGCACAATGTAAAACTGCTTGTATACTTCACTACTGATAATTTTAGTATGTTTCTCCTTTTTGGTTTAGATTGGCACTTGCAATAAAGCAAAAGTAAGAGCCTAAATCTTGTTCTTCATTCTCAACTGAATAGATCTGTTAAAAATCAGCCTGTGTGGGGCAGTGGTGAACCACGACCCACATATCATCATGAACTACTGCAAGGTGACATGGACTTCAGCTGTCACTGCACATCCAAGCACTGTACACACTAGCCAGTGGCTGAGGGAGCTTTTATCTGGAATTCAGTGGGGCCAAAAACTAATAGAATATTCACATGCCTATTGATCGTGTAAGATATACAATTCTGAATATAGGGTATTGTGAGGGTTTACGCCCCTCATTACAGGGCAGCATGGCCCAGTGGCTGAAGCCCATATAACCGCCCCTGGTTGCAGGGCAGCACGGCCCAGTGGCCGAAGTCCATAGAACAAGCCCTTGTTACAGGGCCGTAGAACCTTACTACTGGCTCAGCAGGGGGGTCCTACCGAAACACACTGAGGCTTAGCGGGGTCAAAATACCAGTCCATCACCTCCCTGGTCACTTCCTACCGGCTTGGGAGTTGGGGTCTCCCACGGATCCCAGTGTTCTCTGTGAGTCTCCGGATCCATCGCCTCCTCTGGTTCCTCCCGCAGTAGGGGTTCGTGCCGTCCTGTAGAAGCCTCTGTTCCTGGCAGCTTCAAGAGCGTCGGCTGGTCCTCTGCAGGAGCTTCCCAGTTAGGTCCTTCCCCTGCGGCCACCAGCCCCGACTGAGCTGAGTTCCCTCCTTTTATACTCAGTGAGCATCTGGAGCATGCCCAGTATGAACGGGGCGGGACTTCCTCCATCAGAGCTACTGGTCTGATGCCGCTGGGGCTAGTGCGGGGCTGCCCAGTCACATATCCTCCCCCTTAAGAGGGACCCCTCCTCCCCCTGCCTGGAAAATAAGTCCGCATGTGTGTGCCTTACCCGGACAATGAAATAAGCGGAAGTCATAGGGTTGCAGCGAGAGGTACCAATGTTGTATCTGTAAATCATACTATTTATCCATCATCAGGAGGCATGGTCTGTGATCATGCCTGAAGTTATTCCAACAGATAATAACGTAGAGCGTCGATGGCCCATCTCACTGCCAGGGCCTCTTTCTCTATTGTGGAGTACCATTGTTCCCAGGGGAACAGTTTACGGCTTAAATACAGTATCAGGTGTTCTTCCCTGTCCAACTCCTGGGAGAGTACGGCCCCCAGGCCTACTTCCGAGGCATCTGTCTGAAGTATAAATTCTTTTGAAATATCTGGGTGTCGCAGGACCGGTTCAAGAAAGTTGTTCTTTCAGAGCTTCGAAAGCTTTATTACACTCTTCTGACCACTGCACTTGTCGAGGCTTTGAGTTCTTTGTAAGGTCCGACAGGGGGGCGGCTATGGATGCAAAGGCTGCCACGAAGCGACTGTGATATCCAGGTAGGCCCCAAAACTGACGCACTTGCTTCTTCATCTTGGGGACGGGTAAGTCTCTGAGGGCTTGCACTTTGCTGATTAAAGGCGTCAGTTTCCCACCCCCTACTGTATATCCAAGGTAGGTTACCTCCTCTTGCTCGAGGTGACATTTCGCCGAGTTGGCTGTAAGGCCGGCTGATCTAAGGGCCTGCAACACCCCAGCCAGATGGCGTAGGTGGTCCTCCTGGTTGTCGCTATAGACTACAATGTTGTCTATATACGCCGCCGCATACTGGTCGTGGGGCTTCAAGACCTTATTCATCAACCGTTGGAACGTAGCCGTGGCTCCGTGTAGCCCGAACGGCATCGTTATAAATTGGAAGAGGCCGAACGGGGTTGAGAAGGCAGTCTTCTCCTGGGAGTTGGGGGGGGGGGGTCCTGCCAGTATCCCTTGGTTAGGTCTAAGGTTGATAAGTACCTCGCCCCCCCGAGCCGCTCTAACAATTCGTCCACCCGCGGCATCGGATATGCGTCGAAGCAGGAGATAGCATTGACTTTTCAGAAGTCAATACGAAAATGGGTAATCCCGTCAGGCTTTGGGACTAAGACGATGGGGCTGCGCTACTCACTCTTTGATTCCTCCACAACCCCCATCTCCAGCATTGTCTCCAGCTCCTTTCGGACGGTGTCCCACATCTTCTGGGGTAACGGCCAGTGGTGGTCTCTTACCTTCTGACCTGGAGTGGATGCTATATGACGACTTGTCAGGGCAGTGCATCCAGGGGTGGGCGGATAAAACGTCGGGGAACTCCCCTGTCAATTGCTGTATTTGCTCTCTCAGTATAGGGGCGAGGCCCACCCCCAATGTCACCGGCCTTGGATCCAGGGGTTCCCCTACTAGGGGTCCGAGTTCTGATTCCGGGGTGGATGGGCCGATGAGCAGGGCTTCCCTGGTCTTCCAGGCTTTCAGAAGATTTACATAGTATATGCACGTCTCCCTCCATCACCCCGGTAGCCGGACCTCGTAGTCTACTAGTCCAATCCGGAGGATTACCTCGTAGGGTCCGTGCCATTTGGCTAGCAGTTTTGATTCAGCCGATGGCAACAAAAGCAACACCCGATCCCCGGGGCTGAAACTCCGTCCCCTAGTTCCTCGATTGTAGAGGCGTTCTTGGTTCACTTGTGCCTGTATCAGGTTCTCCCGGGTGAACGCACCTAGCGTTCGTAGCCGTTCTCGGAGTTGCAACACGTATTGGGTGGTCCCGAGGACTCGGGTCTCCTGGGCTTCCCATTCCTCCTTCAGGAGGTCCTGGATCCCCCGGGGCTGCCTGCCATACAGGAGTTCAAAGGGCGAAAATCCCGTCGATGCCTGGGGTACCTCCCTGATGGTGAACAGCAGGGCTGGCAACAGGGTGTCCCAATGCGTAGGGTCCTCCTCCACAAACTTCCTTAACATGGATTTGAGTGTACCGTTGAAACATTCCACCAGGCAGTTTGTCTGGGGATGATAGACAGACATCCAGAGGGTTCGTATATGGAGGAGGCGGCACAATTCCGCTATCAGTTTAGAGGACACGTTCGTGCCATGATCTGTCAGGATTTCCGCTGGTATCCTGACTCTAGCAAAAATCTTCACTAGTTCAGTAGCAATCGCCGGTGCTGTGGCCGTCCTCAGGGGTACGGCTTCAGGGCAACGCGTCACGTAGTCCACTACCACTAGGATGAAGCAGTTTCCTGTCTTACTTCTGTCCAGGGGTCCAACCAGGTCCATCCCAATCCTTTCAAAGGGTATGCTGACGACTGGCATAGGGATCAGGGGTACCCGGGCCACACCTTTTGGTCCTGCCAGTTGGCATTCCGAGCAAGACCCGCAGTAGTCTCGCACCTCCCGGTGTATGCCAGGCCAGAAGAACCAACAAGCTATCCTCTGGAGGGTCTTCTCCCGCCCCGGTGCCCAGCCCAGGGGTTAGCGTGGGCTAGACGGAGAAGGCTTTGTCGCAGCCTCCGAGGGACCAGTAGCTGATGGAATGTCTCCTGGGCCTGCAGTTCCTGTACTACCCGGTACAGGCAATCTTGCCATATTTCAAAGCGTGGACCTTGTGGGGGCCTAGGGGTCGAGCCTTCATCGGGACCAAGGCTGGTGGCCTGTTCCCAGGCCCTACTTAGGGTCAGGTCCTCTCTCTGTTCTTGCACAAAGTCCACATCCTGTTCCAGTTCCATTTGAGCATCCTCGACTGACCGGGGCCTTACAGGGGGGTTGGTCGCGGGGGGCTCTCCCGGTGCTGATGTCCCTTCTCCGGGGTCATCCCGGGGCATGTGTCTGAGCAGCCCCACTCGTGGGGGCCTCAACCCGTCGGTTCATGGGTCAGGCAGTTAGTACCGCCGGACAATCTCCCCGAAGCCCGGCCAGTCTCGTCCCAAGACTACCGGGTAGGCCAATCTGGGGGCCATGCCCACGCGAAGGCCCTCCTCCTGGTGGCAGACTTCTATCTTCTCCCAAGCCGAGGGGTAAGGGCAGATGTCCCCATGTACACATTGTAGATGTATCTAGGTGTCAGAGAGTTTGAGGTTGGGGACCAGCCCCTCACATATGAGGATCTGGCTGCACCCCGAGTCCACGAGGGCATTGGTGAGGATTCCCTCGACCCGGACGGAGACCATGAGCTTTCCCAGTCCTCTCTTATGGGCCCTTCTTCCGGCGACCCAGGCTTGTCCATAATTGCAGTCCATAAACGGGCAATCCCGCCAAAAGTGCCCTGCACTCCCAGCACCCTCCTCGGGCCGTGGCGAGTCCCGGGCCTCCACCCGGTGGGCTCCCTCGCTCTCGCGGGAGCGGGTCCCTGTGGGTCGTTACCTGGGCTGCCCTGTGTCTGGGCTCTGGACTGGGGAGCTTCGGGGTCACGGGGTGGGTGCCAAACGGTGGCTCCCGAGTCCCGGCTCTCTGGGATTCCCTTTGCCCAGTCAGCCCCTTTGTCTGTAGCTTTCTGCTGCCCGGGTGTCGCTTCGGTCCCCTCGGCGGACAAGTAGTCTTCCATCAAGGTCACTGCCGCTGAGAGGGTTGCCAGTCAATGTCGGCATACCCGGGCCCTTCCTCCCCGGGGTAGGATCTGGGTAAACTGCTCCAGCATCTCCGCTACCTGGGGTCCTGTTAAGCCTTCCAGGTTCAACCACCTCAAACAATGGTCCCGTATCCATTGGGCCACAGCCCGGGGCCGGGCCCCAGGAGGGTACTGTTCTTTGCAGAGGCGTTGGCGATAAGTATCCTGACTAATGCTGGTGTGGTCCAATACAGCCACCTTCACCTGGGTGTATTCCAGGGCCTCCCGGGGGTCAAGGATACGGTAGGCGGCCTGGGCCTGTCCCATCAAATAGGGGGCTAATAAGGTGGCCCAGTGTTCAGGGGCCCACCTGGCGGCGGTCGCCACCCATTCGAAAGTCACCAGAAATGCCTCCGTGTCGTCCTCTGGCCCCATCTTAGTGAGGTGTACCAGCAACTCCCCTACATTCTCCCTGGGTCCAGCCCCGGCAGGTACAGGGGCTTTGGCTCCTGCCGGGTGTAATAGTGTGGCCATGTGCTGCACCAGGCATTCTTGTTGCGCCTGCTGTTGGATTGCCAAGTCCCGGAGGAGCTGCTGCTGGTGCTCTTGATGCTGGGATATCAGCAGCTGCTGCTGGCTGGCCATCTGCTGCATCATCTGCACCTGTTGCTGCTGCTGTTGGTCCGCCTGCTCTTGCTGCCATTCCAGCATCCACTTTAAAGCGTCTCTGTCTGCATCTTGGGGTTTAATGGGGTTCCCACGGTTAAACCCTGTTCTCACGGACCTTTCAGCAGGCGCGGATCACTACCCGCATTCTCCACCATGTGTGAGGGTTTACGCCGCTCGTTACAGGGCAGCACGGCCTAATGGCCGAAGTCCATATAACTGCCCCTGGTTGCAGGGCAGCATGGCCTAGTGGCCAGGGTCCATGGAACAAGCCCTCGTTACAGGGCCATGGGACCTTACTACTGGCTCAGCCGGGGGATCCTACCGAAACACACTGAGGCTTACCGGGGTCAAGGTACCAGTCCGTCACCTCCCCTGGGTCACTTCCTACCAGCTTGGGAGTTGGGGGTCTCCCACGCATCCCAGTGTTCTCCGCGAGTCTCCAGATCCGTCACCTCCTCTGGTTCCTCCCGCAGTAGGGGTTCGTGCCGGCCTGTAGAAGCCTCTGTTCTTGGCAGCTTCAAGCGCGTCGGCTGGTCCTCTGCAGGAGCTTCCCAGTTAGGTCCTTCCCCTGCGGCCGCAAGAGCCGACTTAGCTGAGTTCCCTCCTTTTATACTCAGTGAGCATCTGGAGCATGCCCAGTACAAATGGGGCGGGACTTCCTCTGTCAGAGCTACTGGCCTGACGCCGCTGGGGCTAGTGCGGGGCGGGGCTGCCCTGTCACAGGTATCCAAATCCAATCTCAGTTACAGCGATGTAAACCCAGAGTAACTCCTTGTAAGCAAATGGAATACTATATAGCACACTGAACGAAAAAATTCTCTTGTGCACAGATTGAACTATTTTATTAGTACTGTAACAGTCAAAACAGTCACTAGCTCTTAGGCCCCCTTCATACTATAGTTGAAATTCTTCCTCTACTTTCAATCAAGAGGGCTGTATGGGGTGTAAATAGGGTCAAATTTAGTCCTATCAATCCCAATATAGGCAAATGAGTGTTCCCACACCATCCCCTGTTGATTTCCTAACATATAAAACTCCATTCACATGCCTCTGAATATCTGCTTATGATTGCCTTTCATGCAACACAACCAACTCAATTCCTGCATAAGACATCTCAGTGTAATGGTAGCTATTTCTCCTCCTTTTGTTTGACTGTCATTAACATCTATGAAATTGGGAAGAGGAGAAGTTCCCTCCTCTCTAGGGGGTGGATATAATACTATACAAAACACAGTTAGTCAGCTGCATCTGCTTTAGATTGTAACAGACTTTTAAAGTTTGTTGGCCAGTGCCACATTATTCTTAGCTAAATGGATTAATTGTAAAGAAGAAAATCCTGCCCCTGACCTCTCTGCATTTAGGGAAGGTTGTAAAGATGCCCCACAGGGAGTCCTTACTGCCTGTGCCCCATAGAGCACAACTCTACAGGGGTGCCTTGTATCTCACCACAGGGAAGATTTGAGGAGCAGGGATAGCAGCTCTGTGGCTTTGATGATACATTAGCCAAACCCTTATGCAGAGGAGTTGAGGGTACAGCAAGCATGGAGGGCCTCACAGATCTGATACTGCAATAAGAGCCACAAAGCAGCTCTCTTACCTGTGACCTAGGGATGAGGCCAGTAGTCCTTGCCCTCGTTCTTTCAGAGCCCATCTGCCCTGTATGAACTGGGATGAGGATTTGGACACAGTATTGTTTAATATGGCCTGACTAAAGTACTTAGAAGCAGTTGGCCTTTAATAAATATTAATGCTATTCTTTAAAAATAAGTGAAAATATAGGACAGCCTTACTGTAGATCCTATAACTTCTAAAAATCCAGAATGGCCTTTTTGCTTTGGACTGAAACCAATTCTGTAGTTCCATACACAGAACATTTATTGAAATACTCGTGTTATTCCCTTTAACAGAGGTATGACCACACACCCCGCACAGAGTGTTCTAGTGCTACTTTTACAAGCTTTTTCTTCTTCGCAGCCAAACAGATTGGCCCCAGTTTGCACTGATAACTGGGCACAGTAGAGTCAAAGAAAGCCAAGAATCTGCCTGTTTTAGCTCCAAATTTTATTTTCATCGCTTGTAAAGCCAAGGATATTTTGAAGACTATCTCCCAGCTCACAGGAGAGAGGGAAGCACCTAGTGGCTTATAAACACAGCCTGTTAAACTGGATGTTTTTACTTCTATGCGCACATTGTGCTCAGTTTGCAGACATGCCAGTGAATGTTTTCTTCCGACTCTCAGTAGTTTCATGGTGATGCTGGTATAAGAGCCCTGGGGAAAATCCAAGAAGCATGAACGTCTGTGTGTGTGCACTGCCATCTCCTCTGCAGTCTGTTTTACACTATGCAGTATAATTTTAATATGATCTCTACTGCCCAGTATAGGCCATGTTGGCTGAATTATTGTAAAAACAGAAAGTGATCTCAAGAACTTCATAACCATAGCAGGGCTAAAACTAACTAGTATAGCTAGTAGATAAAGTGTAGCCTTTTGTAACACCAGACCCAATTCGCCAGGCAATAAAAATAATTTTCTTCCTTCCACTCCTGTGTCATACTATTACTACAGACCCAGATTGTGCTAATGGAGATTCTCCTGTAGCTCATGGGAGAAGGCTCTTCTGCTTTTAGAGCAGGCAGCTGGGACTTACTACACACATTTGAGCAGTTCTAATTACATCCAGTAGAGGGCAGTGGTACAGCAACATTAACCAATTACAGTACAAGTGTTTCTAGGACTAATTTTTATATTTAAAATGTCACATCCAACGTCAGTCTTCACCATTTTACACTTACAAGATATGCACTATCAAGAAAATCACTGCTAATGCAAGAAGAATCCCTGTGTTTGCCTGCAAGCATCCCATGCCAATACTCATCTTAAACAAAAAGAGGCAAGGCTAGGGCCTTGAGGATCACATAAGCCTAGTCATGAAGAAAACACTAAATACTCATTGGGGTGGGTGGGGGGGAAATTGTACCCTTCAGGATGGCATTCCACAACTCACCCACCTGCAGGCCTGTCAGTGTCACATCAGCTCACTGTTTATAGGTAGTAACATCACAAGAGAAACTGCTGGTGCTTCTCGTTGGGGTTTACTGCCTCTGACACTAGTCAGAGTAGAGTCTGATAGCTAATACACCGTCCCCAAACTTCATCCAGTACATAAAATGAAACTGAGGTTTGCAGGTGTTCAGTTAATTTTTGTGTTTTATATGAGTGAGAGAGAGAGAGAGAGAGAGAGCGAGCGCATTCTGCAGTTGATAGTTGTAGTCATTCTGGAAGCAGGAAGTATTTCTAACAGACATTTTCACTTCTGTCCTAAAAAGTGGACATTTGCCATAGTTTCATGGTTGCCTACAATTCGCCCCCCCCCCCCCACACACACACACACAATTTTTCAGTCCAAGTTATTATGCTGTATTAGGCACTGAAGAAGTTTTGAAAGCCCAAAAGGGGCTGGCTCTTATTTGTCCAGTCCTGTAGACTTTTCTTCACAGTACTGTCAAGAGGTAGTTTTGGAAGGCAGATTAATGTATCATTTTTCCTACAGTTTAAACAGCACATTCACAGGAAACAATTTCTGGAGAAATAGTTAATCAGAAAAAGTTCACTGGACCCCCTCCTGTTTTAAGCTTTCCCAGATGTTATCCAGGTGTCTTGGTCAATAAATCACTCAGTGGATTAAAGCTAGTCTTTGCATACAAAATATCATATCACTTGCAGATAACTGATGTATCTTCTTATTAGTGGTTCAATGGCCACACAAAGCAACTAAATATGGTACTGCCCAAAGTAGCACAGTCACGGTGCGTGACTCACCGCTGCAGCGCCTCCTGCTGGTCATCCAGGGAATTAGCTCGCCAGCCTCCAGAGTGCCCTCTGCAGGCCAGTGTCCCGCTTGCCCCCGTGTCCCTCCCGGACCCCAGTGCCCCTTTCTTTGGGGTGCTGCCCCCGGCAATACCCCCCAGTGTCAGGGTCTCCCCACGCAGGAGGACCGCCAACCCTCTATCCCCACCTTGCCTCAGTCATGGGCTACTGCCAGTCACCATCTAGCCTCCGCTCACTGGAGCAGACTGCAGTGTAAAAGCCATTCATCATAGGCAAGGGGGGTTTGGACCTGCTGCCCCTGCCTACCCATAGGCTGCCCCCTGCAACCCCAGTACCTAATTGGCCTGCCACTAGGCCACAGCCTGGGGGGTTTCCAGACTGGAGCTCCCCAGCTCCCTTGGTCTTCCCCCAGCCCTGCTCCACTCTTCTCAGCTCCCTACAGCCAGGTCCCTCCCTCTCAAAGCTAGAGAGAGTCTGTCTCTGGTGTCTAGCCCCAGCCTTCTTATAAGGGCCAGCTGGGCCCTCATTAAGCCAGCCACAGCTGTGGCTGCTTTCCAATCAGCCTAGCCTTTCCCCTGCCACAGCCCACTCCCAGGGCTGTTTTAAGCCCTTCAGGGCAGGAGCTACAAGCACCAAAACCATTCCATCAAGGTTCTGCAGCATTCCCCCCTCCCCCTTCAGAATATATGAATGAGAACATTCTTCTAATGCACATGGGGTTTTTTCCTCCAAAAGACACTTCACTTCTCTTTTTCAGATCAGAATCTTCTGCTGAACAAAGAAAGGAGGAGAGAGATTTCCTGCCATTCAAAATTGAAATAGGCCTCCCTTTCCCTCTTGCTACGTCAAACACAAGGGGGACACTATTTGAGAAGGTTGTATGTGTTTGTCGTAGCCTTCTTGTGGTCCCCCCCCCCCGCACCCCCAATATAGGCCGATTGCTGCTCCCACTGTAGTGGATAGCAAACTCCCAGAGACCTTCCTAAGAGCAGGATCTGGGCCTTTTAGGTGTGACATACCATTGTCTTATTATTTAAAGTTTGTTTTCTTTCTCATGCATCTTGTAAACACTATAATAAAAAATATATGATTGTAAGTAACTTCACATTAAAGTTCTCCAAAGTTCATCCTTCATTCTAGCTACCAGATCATTCTCTTGCCTGGAACTTGGCATCGGGTTTGTTTAGTCTCAAAAAGAGAAGACTGAGGTGGGACATGATAACAGTTTTCAAGTACATAAAAGGTTGTTACAAGGAGGAGAGAGAAGAATTGTTCTTCTTAACCTCTGAGGATAGGACAAGAAGCAATAGGCTTAAATTGCAGCAAGGGAGGTTTAGGTTGGACATTAGGAAAAACTTCCTAACTGTCAGGGTTAGGAAGCACTGGAATAAATTGACTAGGGAGGTTGTGGAATCTCCATCATTGGAGATTTTTAAGAGCACGTTAGACAAACACCTGTCAAGGATGGTCTAGAGATAATACTTAGTCCTGCCATGAGTGCAAGGGACTGGACTAGATGACCTCCCAAGGTCCCTTCCAGTCTTATGATTCTATGATCTTAAAACAGTAACTTTTTCAGCTGTATGAATTTGAGTGTTGTTGAAATCCCTTTAACATTCAAGTCACCTCTCTCTGATGCAGCACACAAAAGTGCCGTAACTATTGTACATCGGTCAATTCAAGCTTAGAGATACCATTCATTATCCAATAATTTCTGCTCTGTATGTCTTGTAACATGGTGTACTTATTCTGAATAGTGTGAAGTGATGAAGGGGAAAAAATCCTTCCAAGGCTAGGGAAGTTCTCTCCCTCAAAGAATTGGCTCAGCTATCAGGAAAGGAGACAAGTTGCTCCTGAATAGAAAGTAGATGACTGGGGTAGCCTAGAAAGGAGGCAATCATCTTGGATCAATTCAGATAATCCCAATAAAAATGTGAGGAGGCTGATTAGTCTTAGGCAAAGAGAGTCCTGGTGAGCAGGTAAAGAAAGAGCTTTTGTTACACCCAAGAGAAAAACAGTTTGTATCATTCATTTAAGCCACTTGGCTTTATGGTTTGATGATAAAGACCAAAAAGTCATGTATAATCTGAATTCTTCCATGTACCACTTTTGTCAGATGATACGGGGTAGCTTATTTTTGCTCACATAGCTAGTCTGGGGAATTTAATTTTACAATATCTTCCCAGTTATCAAGAGCTTAGGAAACTAGTGTGGTACTGAATACTCTTGGAACTATAGTATGGATTCATATATCCCTTGGCTGTGTTCGAAAGGCAAAACAAGAGTCTTTACTCTGAGGGCTAAGGCCAGAGAATAACATTTCTCCATACACAAGGAGCAACCATATACTTTCAGTTAAAGAAATATTTTAGATGAAGGGAAACAGTCAGAAAGAATAAAAGGCAAGTCACCAGGAGGGAGCACAATGGGTGTGTTTCCTGTATGATACACTACATCAATTCTGCCTTACAGAATGGCAAGCAGGCAGACTCCTTACTTTGAAGAGAAAACTCTTTAAAAGTTTAATAAAAGTTAATTTTTCAAGTTTATTACGATAGTGCCAAGGGACCAACCAGAACCAAGGCCCCATTGTGCTAGCATAACACTGACAGACCCCAGTCGTCAGCGGGCGGGATTGAATCTGGGACCTGTGGAGCTAAATGCATGAGCCTCTACACTGCATGAGCTAAAAGCCATATGCCTCTTAGCAAAGGCTGTAGCAGACTCATTACTCTCTAAGTGGGCTCATTGCCACTAGAGGGGGACAGAGCACCACACCCAGGAGGTGTGTGGGTTACACTAGGCTTTGTATATATACACATTATAACAGACAGTTCTTGGCCTAAAACAGTGGTTCTGAAACTAGGGCCGCCGCTCGTTCAGGGAAAGCCCCTGGTGGGCCGGGCTGGTTTGTTTACCTGCCACGTCCGCAGGTTCGTCCGATCGCGGCTCCCATTGGCCGCGGTCGCTGCTCCAGGCCAATGGGGGCTGCAGGAAGCGGTGCAGGCCGAGGGACGCGCTGGCCACCCTTCCTGCAGCCCCCATTTGCCTGGAGCAGCAAACCGCGGCCAATGGGAGCCGCGATCAGCCAAACCTGAGGATGCAGCAGGTAAACAAACTGACCCGGCCCGCCAGAGGCTTTCCCTGAACAAGTGGCGGCTCTATTTTCAGAACCACTGGCCTAAAAGGTTTACAATTTAAACAGACAAGACTGACAAGAGGTAGGGGGAAAGAATACAGCAAAGCTAACATACCTATTTACAGTAATCTATTTGCAGTGTATAACAGACCATTTTCTCAAACCGCCAGAAGCTGTTTCTCTCAAAAAGATCCTCCAGCCATAGCAAAGTTTTAGGCCCATGTGGCATGTTAGAAAATGAAACATAATCCAGGCCAAATAGCTTAGAGAATTCCATAAGTTGATCAATTTATTTGGTCCTGCCATGAGGGCAGGGGACTGGACTCGACCTCTCGAGGTCCCTTCTAGTCCTAGAAGCTATGAATCTATGAAACAGGCAAGAAGTTTACAATCACTGCGTTGTCCAAGATCTGTAAATAACCTTTGGCCAGTTTTCCTGCTGGTTCTTTGTCGTCAGTTCAACATGTGAAGTAATATTCTCATTCTGTGAGATAGATCACATTTCTGAACAATGAGTTTTCCTGTGAAATATCACTATAGCTGTATCAAAACAATCCACAGAAATTTAAGTACTCCATCTTCAGACAGAGGGGGCATTAGTATTTTTGATATTCTTCAGGATACAGGCATTCATCGGAAGCACATGCCCTCAATCTTGTTAATGCAATGCTAAAGTTGAAAATATAAACCTCCAAATGAGGGCATGAAAATGTTATGGTTCTCATAGCAATGTTATCTTGCTCACATTGCACATATTATGGGCTACATTCAATCCTCTGCTGCTTTGATTTACAAGGGGGAGCTCATAAGGACCCTCTTCTCATCACAGAAGCAGCCAGGCAAAATGCCTTCGGAGTCTTTCCACTGACTTCAATGGACATTAGATCAGGCCCTAAAATCTCTAACTTTGCTTAAAAGGAACCCTTATGTTGCCATCGGCTGCAAACATTGGGCCAAGTTATGTTTTGGGGGTTTCGTTGTTGATGTTAAAACATATTCCTGAAATATTCCACAGGCACATTCCACAGTTTTGGGTCCAGGCCAATGGAGAATTTTTCAGAAAGTTACAAGCGACTGAAAGTAGGTTAAAGCTGCTCTGTGATGACTCCAATACATAGTACTGGTGGCATCTTACATTTATACAGAGCTTTATACACTGAAGGATTCTAAAACACTTCAGAAGTTATCAGTCAGACTCACCATTTCATTACTTGACTTTTACACTAGTATAATTAAGTGGCCAATCAAGCTCCATTATACAAGGAATCACTTACTCCGCTACTGAAATGTAAGCACATACGGGTAGGACTAGCAGATGCTTCAGAACACTCAACCATCCAGGGTAGTGCAAAAAGAATACAATATCCAATTCACATTTCATGATGAATTTAGATAGCCTCAGTGCAATTGTCCAAATAGCAATCTGGCTAAAACACTAAAGTTGATATCCTTGAGAAAAGTGCTGTGAGGTCATTAATGACAAGAGGCCTGGAAGGTGGTTTGAAAATTTAGCACCATGCTGCATATGTAGTTCAGTACCGTTTCAGTGGAAAGACTGTTCACCTAATGAATCAACCACAGCCCTGCACAAGGGCTGATTAAAATATTTTCCAGAGAATATAAGTTAACTGTAGAGTATGCTAACGAGAAGAAACTCAGGCCAGTGATTCTGTGTACACTTTCAAATAAATTGGCATTTAAATATGCTCCCTTCTATCACAGAAGGTATATAAGCACTCCCCGCAGACAGGTGTCTTCTCAGGGGATGCCCTCATGGCCTTTTGCAGGCAAAGGTGCAACAAGGGAGGGGGCAGGGGGCCCAAGCCATTCCCTGGCCACAGACAGGGCGGGGAGGAGAGGTTCTGGCTGGTCAAGGTCTCTCTGGTGGGGGTAGATGCAGGCAAGATGCCCAGTCTCTCCAGTTTGCGGGGGAAGGAGGAAGAGAGAAGAGATCCCAGCCAATCAGGTCTTTCTGGTGAAAAGGGAAGGGGATGGGGGGGGGGGGGGGAAAGAGGTCAAAGCAATGTGAAGTGGGTAACCCCATTCAAAAGTCTGCACTTCACTGGCTTCTTCATTAGGAAAATTGTGGTTGCACCCCTGCCTGCAGACACCTTGGCACAGTCTTCCTCTGAGTTCCCAGAATAATCCAGTCACAGGCAAGATCTTTGAACCAGTACTCCCCACTTTCCTGTGGTCTAATTTATTAAATACCATTCAGCTCCCCCCAAAATATCCCTTCCTAGGGTTGCCAGGCATTCGCTGACTGGGCCATTAAAAGTCCGGTCAGCAGTGCAATGGGGCTAAGGCAGGGTCCCTGCCTGGCCTGGCTCTGTGCAGCTCCCAGAAGCATGAGGCATATCCCTGTGGCCCCTAAATGGAAGGGCAACCATTGAGGCTCTGCAGTCTGCACGCTGCCCCCGCCTCAAGCGCCGGCTTCCCAGCTCCCATTGGCCAGGAACCACAGCCAATGGAGCTGTGGCGTTGGTTCCTGTGGGCATGGGCAGAGCACACTACGCAGAGCCACGTGACTGGACCTCCACCTCGGACCGGACATGCTGGCCGCTTCCGGGACCTGCAGGGCGCCTGCGTTAGCCCCACTGCACCGCTGCCCGGGAGCCTGAGGTAAGCACCACCCGGCCAAAGCCAGCACCCCGAACCTCTTGCCTGAGGTTTGAACCCCCCTCTGCACCCTAACTCCCTCCTAGACCCCAGACCTCCACCCAGACCCCAACCCCTGCCCCAGGTTGGAACCCCCTCCCACACACAAACTCCCTCCCAGAGCCCAGATCCCACACCTGCTCCCACACCGCAACTTCCTGCCCCAGCCCTGAGCCACTCCCATGCTCCAAACCCCTTGAGTCCAGCCCAGAGCCCTCTCCTGCACCCCAAACCCCTCATCCTCAGCCCCACCCCAGAGCCTGCTCCCCCAGAAAGACTTCTCACGCCCTCCCGCACCCCAACCCCCTACCCCAGAGCCCCCTCCTTCACCCTGAACCCCTCATTTCTAGCCCCACCCTGGAGTCTGCACCCCCAGCTAGAGCCCTCACCCCCTCCTATACTTCAACCCCCTACCCCAGCCCAGTGAAAGCGAGTGAGGGTGGGGGGAGAGTGAGTTACAGAGGGAGGTGGGCTGGAGTGAATGGGGGGGTGAAGCCTCAGAGAAGGGGCGGGGCAGGGGCAAGGATGTTTGGTTTTGTGCAATTAGAAAGTTGGCAACTCTATCTCTTCCCCTCACCCTTCAGGTTTAGTCTAACAATCCTCTTTAGCACCGTGTTTCCAGTCCTGGTCTCTAGGCTGTGCCCTCAGTTTGAGGGCTGTCACAGCCCTCCTTCCTGGGGCTGGGCTGAGTTCTCTCCACCCTCCCACCACCTCCCACCCCTCAGCCACAGCCAGCTAAACAACATTGAAAGTTACCTTTTAAACCAACTTTTAGACAGAGCTAAAGCAAGGGTTTGGCAAAGGACTTTCACTTTTTAATGCTCTCATGTCCCTTGATGCTATAATGCCATATTACTACTCAGAGTGCATTTGAGCTTAAGGGTGGGTAAGCTCAATCACCTTGCCAAAATACCCTGATGTCACTTAAGAGGTCAATATATTATTTAAATTGATTACATGCCTACTGTCAAATGTTCTCAAACTTTGGTCCCCTAGAAAGCACTTATTCCTCCCCACACTTTGGAAGCCTCTTCATACATCAGCATGCCCATTATTCATAGTAAACCTCAGGGATTCCTTTCCTCCAATACAGAATACTTGTAACGTATTGGACTTTCCATTACTGAAGTTAGGGTTTCTAGGCCCCTCAAAGGTAATGAGGATTACACACTGTTGCTTTGTGACTACTTAGAAAATGTCTAGCTCTCCTATTTCAACACTACTCACATAATGTGCAGCCCAGGGGGACAGATTGTTTGTTCAGTTCTATTTTGCAAACTCCCCTAGTAGCATAGCTCAATTCTTTAGTGGCTCCCACATTCCTGAAAGTTGGAGTGGTACAGACCTACACATGAATCTAATTACTTCATTAAAGGAAAACTGGGATGACTAGCTAATCGTTTATATTCTATATATTAACTACATCCTATCCTATCTCCTAGAACGGGAAGGGACCTTGAAAGGTCATCGAGTCCAGCCCCCTGCCTTCACTAGCAGGACTAAGTACTGATTTTGCCCCAGATCCCTAAGTGGCCCCCTCAAGGACTGAACTCACAAGCCTGGGTTTAGCAGGCCAATGCTCAAACCACTGAGCTATTAAGGGCCAAATATTTCACCCTGCCTTTATTGGCCTTCCCTATGGGCTATGCACGAATGCCTGAGTCCACTCATGCACGTGTCATTGCAGGATAAGAGTCTTCATGTGTAAAATTGCACCCACAATTTTAATTTTAATTTTGCCCTAAAAGTATATGATACATACAGTAGACACACACACACACACACACCGTTTGCTAAGGCTGATGAGAAGGGTATGGACTGTGACAAATATGATGGGGCAGTCATTTAGTTTATATTGTGACAATTTATAGGCACTGGATGTGCATCTCTAGATGTATTTTTAAATTTTGAAGTAATAAGTGATTACTCCTATTTAAATAGATATCTATAGAGAACACACATAAATATATATTTTACAAATACATATTTCAGTAGCTTCATACCTACATTTCTCAGTGAGAAATCCCAGTTTGCCAGAGCCTTTCAACAGGAGGTCCAAAGAGACCCAGGAATTGAATTTGAGCATGCTGCTCTCACTGCATCTGAGCTGCCCTATTGTCCCCATTTTAATACTACTTCACATCTTTACATGAGCTGAAGGGCAGGGTGAACATGGAAAAGATCTTTAAAGCAGAAAGTGGGATGCTTGTTTCTTGTGGCAATTGCAGTGCTATGTAAGCTACCCTCTTCTGACTCATTGGCTGACAAACAGCATATACCCCTTTCTGCTAAAACGACACAAATTCAGCTGGATTGTGCCCAGTTGCTGAGTCTGTGGGGGGGGGGAAGGGGGGGGGCAAGGTACATTACCCTCCCCTCTCAGTGGCCCACTGCTAGTAAAAGGGGAAGTACCAATGCCAAAGCTTTGGGGAAGACCAAAGGAAGGGCTTCCCATCCTCAATAATATAAGTTTTGTTTTGTTCTTAAATGAATAATCCCTTATTGTCCCACTGAAATATTTGAAAATACTCTTGGCTGGAAACAGCATCCAAGCCATGACACTAAATTTGCGTTGTAAAACCAAAGTGAAAAAATTTGTCTTGAACGAAAAAAAAGCTTGCAAAAAACAACCCCCCCCCCCATTTTCTCCAAATGGCCTCTTTCTGGCAACATGTAAAACTACAGAGGCAGAGCCTGCCCCCAGTTACATGGGGGTAACTCCTGTGTTAGTGAGAGCAGGACAAAAAAAAAAATTTGGTTTCCCCAGGGTAGAAAGGGCAGGCAGCAGAGCGACATTGGGGAGGAAAGGAGGAACGGAGGTTAGGACCACACGGACACCCAGGTCTTCCAGCGGCTCCAGGGGGACGAACACCCCCCCCACCGCCAGGCCCTTCTCCACTGCCTCCTGGGCGGCGGCTTCCGAGGCAAGGAAGAGCAGGACAAAGCCCATAATCTTCATTGCCAGTTCATGTGCAGTTAAACTACAAAGGGCCAATTTTCACTGCGTTATACACAAGTAATCCAGCTGGCCTCAATGAGAGGACACAAAGAGCAGCGTTTCGCCCAATAAGTGTTTTGCAACATCTCTTCCAGGAAACCCCCCACCCTCACATCTATCAAAGCAAGTATCTCACTGCTGCAGTTGGAGAGGGCAAGAGTAAAGAGTTTTTCCTGGAAAGCATTTGAAAATTGCTACAAATCACATAGCTTCACAGAAGCATTAAGAGGAATTTGGATTTTATTTTATTTAAAAAAATGCATTCTTTTTTCTTTTCTTCTGTCTAGTTCCAACTTTCCAGGACTATATGTACTGCAAATGGACAATGATAAAGAAATCAAGAAGTTATCTGCTCCCGTGAAGTGAATTGATTACTTTTTTCTATATAATATTTTTGACCAAGCTCATGAGCTGGGGTACCCCACCATCAAAGTCCAGGATTGAACAAAATCTTTATGAAAGATGTCTCGTAAAACACTACCATATATTAAGAAAGGGTACCCACTGTTAAGAAGTAACAAAGAATGCTTTCGGATCATTTTCTTTTCTGGTCATCATTCTCCAAGCAAATCCTTGCTCGTATCTAGTACCTGGAGGATTTTATTGAACTGCAAAAGAGTTATCTGGGATTTTTAATTATGCCAGACTATGTAGGAATATAGTCAAGGATAGACTGACCTCATTTTGCAACCTGTAGTTCACATGAGAAAGAGTTGTAAGTTTCTCCAAATATTCAAATACCAATAACAGTGGAGTAAAACATGCCTCATGTTAGATGAGAAGGACCTTTTAGACTAACTTAATGACACCAGCTCTCCAACGATGAGGAGGATATGGAAGAAACACATAAGTATCAAAGTCTGCTGAATTATGCGTCTATTAAAGAAAGTAGAGACTGCTGCCCAAATGGCACAAAGCACAAATCCACAAAACTCATAGCTTTGACCACATTCAGATCTACATATTTAAAGTGAAAGCTTCTTGCACTGATTTGCAATGCATTCTTAGCCAGCCAAATGTGTGTGGGGGTTGGGGGGCAGAGAACCCAGGCCCGCCCTCTACTCCGGGTTCCAGCCCAGGACTCTGTGGACTGCAGCTGTCTGTAGTACCTCCTATAACAGCTGCATGACAGCTACAACTTCCTGGGCTACTTCCCCATGGCCTCCTCCAAACACCTTCCTTATTCTCACCACAGGACCTTCCTCCTGGTGTCTGATAATGCTTGTGCTCCTCAGTCCTCCAGCAGCACACCCTCAGCTCCTTGCGCCTCTTGCTCCCAGCTCCTCACACTCACACCACAAACTGAAGTGAGCTCCTTTTTAAAACCCAGGTGCCCTGATTAGCCTGCCTTAATTGATTCTAGCAGCTTCTTCTTAATTGGCTCCAGGTGTCCTAATGAGCCTGCCTGCCTTAACCGGTTCTAGCAGGTTCCTGATTACTCTAGTACAGCCCCTGCTCTTGTCACTCAGAGAACAGAAAACTACTCATCCAGTGACCAGTATATTTGCCCTCTACCAGACTCCTGTACCCTACTGGTCTGGGTCTGTCACAACATCTAACAATGTAATACATTTTTCCCTTAGGGCTGCAGCATTGCAAAAGGAAGAATCTTTTGTCAGACTCCAGAAGTGCAATGAATTTAAAGATGCTGACTTTATGTCAGTTTATCAGCTCAGATACTGAACAGGTTGATGTTAGCTGAAAAAAAAATTAACCTTGTCATGATGCATCTTGCAGCTCAATTTCTTTGTGCTGTGCTAGCCAAGTGAAAAGTGATCCTGCAGTGTAAAAGGTTAAATGGCAGAGTGCAAAAGCTACAATAAAGAAAGCTTAGATATGATGTTTAAGCATCAGGAATCGGAACCACACACCCATGCCCACACGGACATTTTTTTTAAATGTCTTACCTGGCTTTTATCACCTAGCATTAGCTATATATTACTTGTACTCCACCTTCCACCCAACATGTCTGCAGGCCAGTGCCTTCCTCTTTTTATAGTCTTCTGTAATCTTTTAATCCCCTCCCCTGGTGTCACCAGGTGAGATGACTGCCTGGCTCTCCCACTCACAACATAGGAACTTGCCTACGCTCCCATCCTGAAAACAGAAGCGTAGCCATGATGGCATGAGGGGCTAACTGCCCCAAGTACTACCCTGTTTGAGCCCTTGATATGTACTAGAGCAAGCAGAGCAGGATTAATATAAAGTCCAATGGAAAGCATATGACTTCTCTGCACCAAAAATGAATAGTATTCATATTTCTTTACCTCTTGAATACTTTATATACTGTTCTGAGTTTCATGAACAACAAGGAGTCTGGTGGCACCTTAAAGACTAACATTTATTTGGGCATAAGCTTTCGTGGGTAAAAACCTCACTTCTTCAGATGCATAGAGTGAAAGTTACAGATGCAGGCATTATATACTGACACATGGAGAGCAGGGAGTTACTTCGCAAGTGGAGAACCAATGTTGACAGGGCCAATTCAATCAGGGTGGATGTAGTCCACTCCCAATAATAGATGAGGAGGTGTCAATTCCAGGAGAGGAAAAGCTGCTTCTGTAATGAGCCAGCCACTCCCAGTCCCTATTCAAGCCCAGATTAATGGTGTTAAATTTGCAAATTAATTTTAGGTTTCAGAGTAGCAGCCGTGTTAGTCTGTATCTGCAAAAAGAAGAACAGGAGTACTTGTGGCACCTTAGAGACTAACAAATTTATTAGAGCATAAGCTTTCGTGGACTACAGCCCACTTCTTCGGATGCATCCGAAGAAGTGGGCTGTAGTCCACGAAAGCTTATGCTCTAATAAATTTGTTAGTCTCTAAGGTGCCACAAGTACTCCTGTTCTTCTTTGTAAATGAATTTTAGTTCTGCTGTTTCTCTTTGAAGTCTGTTTCTGAAGTTTTTTTGTTCAATGATAGTGACTTTTAAATCTGTAATAGAATGACCGGGGAGATTGAAGTGTTCACTTACTGGCTTATGTATGTTACCCTTCCTGATGTCCGATTTGTGTCCATTTATTCATGGACTCACAAGAGAAGGAAGGGTGGAATCTGCCATCTGGAAGTGATTATGAAGACTTACTGTACTGCAGAACTAAGCTATTTTTAGCGAATTCTAACAAAAAAAGGTGCTATTGAGATAAATGCCAGACTAAAGAGTGGATACAACAATACAAACGCGAAGTTTGCCGTCAGCGTCCCAGGCACTCAGCCTGACTAAGGAAAAGCACAAACTGGAATTTATGAATAATCTCAAAATGCTGAAGTGACTTTGCCTTGGGCCCAGTTCCCCCAGCTGGTCCTCTTTTGGCTGATCAGGGACTGCTACTTGCTTCTTATGTCTTAAATATCTTTATTTGTTCAAGTACATTACTAATTGCATAATTATTTCCTCCTATTCCCCCTGCACAAAATAAATCCCTTTCCATATTACCAACTAGAAATAACTAGATTTTCCTAACATTTTCACCATCATCATTTGTATTACTGTAGCACCTAGAAGCCCTGGTCATGGGCCAGCATCCCATTGTGATCTCTTCCCCAAGTTGTTTACAATCACCACTTATAACAAATTAGAAAAAAATTCATAATGAGGATTCCACCAGGGGTATTACAAACTGACCAGTAAAAGGATAGAGCTAGATTTTAAACTGGGCTTCAATATGGCTTATATTTTTGTACACATAAATAATTGCACATTCATTGTGTGTCCCAAATTTTGTGGGTGCAAAGTGATAGGCACATCTATCTGTGAGGGTGAAACTGTACCTAGAAAAACTGTGCCCATCTAAGAAAGCCATACCTAATCTGAATTTATAATGGACAACTTGATTTAACTTTCTCTGTAGCCATAAATATAAAAGTCCATGGTGACTACATGATCTGCCCTGAGCAAAAGCACCGCATGTTGTTGTACTACCTCTGGAGCAGCCCAAGAGGGAGACTGACTCATTCTCCCTCCCAGTTTCCCCACTGCTCTAGGGAGGATGTAAACTGATGAGTTTATGTTCTCCAGCATGCTGATACTTCTGGGGGAATTCTGCACCACTTTGTGTGCACAGAATTCATGTCCCCTGCAGATTTCTTTGCTTCCCCGCAGAAAAATGACTTCTGATGAGGAAGCAAAGGGAGGCCACAAGAGTGGTCATGTGTCCCTCCACAGCAGCATGATCACGTCGTTTTGGGTGCCCAGAGCAGCCAGTGGAGAGGTAAATCACTGCGGAGGGCTGGGGACAGGAGAGTCAGGACTTCCTCTTTCCCTCCAAGGAGTGGCCAGTGCCAGGTCAGACCCCCATAAACCTCCACTAGCTGCAGGAAACTTCATTCCCCTCCCTGGTTCCTGCCCCATTTCTCCTCAGCCTTGCAGGTGGGTGGGGGTGGAACGGTCACTGTACAGGGAACTGCTCCCGCATCCGCCCAGCCCCTCCATACCCAGACCCCCCACTGACCCTCATCCCCCATACCTGAACCCCACCCTGCCAACCCCCACCATCCCCTGCATCTGGACCGCCTATAAGCCCCTCCCCCCAGACCACCCACCACTGAGCCCCCCCGTGACTTGAATCCACACCCCAACGAGCCCACCCTACCTGCACCTGGACCACCCCGATGAGCATCCCCCCTACTGAGCTCCAACCAGCTGCACCTGGACCCCCACCCCACCAAGCTCCACTCCCCCAGCACCCAGACTCACCCCTGCTGAAACCCCAGACCCCCCTGCAGCCAGATCCCCCAGC
Organism: Malaclemys terrapin pileata; assembly: GCF_027887155.1. Classification (NCBI taxonomy): domain Eukaryota; kingdom Metazoa; phylum Chordata; order Testudines; family Emydidae; genus Malaclemys; species Malaclemys terrapin. The sequence goes on along the minus strand of NC_071507.1, from coordinate 40,053,199 downwards.
GAGCCCCTATGCATGCAGATCCCCACACATTCAGATCCCTCACCAAGCCATCTGCACCCAGACTGCCCCACACAGAACCCTTTCACTCCACACCTGGATCCGCCCACACTAAGCTCTTCCACACTTGGATCCTTCTGGGCTGAGCCTACCTGCCCCACACCTGGATCGGGGGCCAGAGCTGGGCATGCGTGTAAGACTCTGTCTCTCTCACTTGTCTTGGTGTGCCTAGCATGGAGGGGTAGGGCCCCGGGGGTTTTCTGGTGCAGGTCCAGCCCTTGCACTGTCAGGGTCAAGTGTAGCCTCACTGGTGAGTCTGTGTCCTGGGGTGGATTGGGGGCCTGCAGGATCATTTCCCACCTCCGTGCAGCCAGTGGCCTATGCTCCCCACTGCCATGGTGGAGCCTCCACATTTATTTATTGACAAACAAAATATGCAGAATTTTGTTGAATTTTAAAATATTGTGCACAGAATTTTTATTTTTTGGTGCCAAATTTTTAATTTATTGGTGCAGAATTCCCTCAGGAGTAAATGCTGATTCATCTACACAGATAAGTACATTGCAGGGTGTAGAGCTACGGTCCCACCCCTTCCCAGCCACCAGCACAGGCAGGGAATGATGTAGCCTGCTTCCCCTTCCATGCTACTACTCCTGGTATAGACTAAGGAGGTGTCTTACACTTTATCACTGCCTTCCACAGATGCACAAGCTAGGTGACAATTTTGCCTTAAATTGCTTTCCACATGCAAGTCACAGTATAGAGTAATGACTTCTCCAAGTCACAAAGTTATCAAGTGTCGTTTCACCTAGAAGAAGTACATTTATCAAAGACTTTAGACTAATAGCTCGGCTGATATAAGATCAGCCTACAGGATCCAATATAGAATTTGTATTAGGGTGCTATACCATTTAGTACTGATCCAAATAAAAATTGCATGTGCAAAGACTGAGAATTTAATGACTCAGTAAACCATAAGTAGTTATGTTCCAGATTCAGCTTTGTCACCTGAATCACTGGAAGGGAATTTAATTATATTCCATTATTTCATGGTTTGTTTAAATGCTAGTATGAGGGAATTTTCTGAAATTATATAGAAAGTTACAGAATGTAAAAGTATAGTAGAACTAAAGTTTCCCCCGCCCCTAGTCTTGTCTTTTTTCCAAGGCACATAGGAATACCTAAATTGATTATGAGGCAATGAACATAACAGGAGATGACACTGGCTACCTTTTGCTAATCAGAGGACAGAAAATAGCATAATTAAGAGATAAGTGTACAATTGGAATCAGTAATTTGCTGTCTCAGATTATTCCATTTGTTAATATATAAAAAAGGTGTAAGTCAGGCACATTATCAAGTAAGCTCTACAGAAACTAACCTAAATCAGTATATGGTACAGTTATCCTATTGTAAAATATAAAATGCACTGAAGTTCAAAAGTTAATCTGGCTTTCAGTGAAGGAAAAGAAAAATGTTATTCAGGCAGGTCCTTTAACACTCACACTCTTTCACCTTCAATTTGGAAGGAACCGTTGCTTTCTGATTTCTTTAATAACATATACAAAGTAATAAAATCTCCTACGTAAGGTGTTGCAACAAAGCTATTACAGAGACGACTCTGGGCTCCCCAATGGGCCTCATGGCACAAGACTAATGCAGCTATGTTTGACTCGCATTGGGTGGAAACAGAACATTGTCGCAACACACAGACCCACCTTGCTCTTATTCACCTCCCACTAACCGGCTTGATGACCTTCAGCCCCACACTAAACTCCACAGCTAATTCCTCCAGAATAACCGGCCTAATTTATTTGTTTCTGCCATGGCTGTTCCAGCTTTCTCCAACCCCTCGTCAAGGCACAGCAACACACACGTGCTCAACATGTACATTCAAGATTCTAAACTTAGCAACTTAAACTTAAACTTAAACGCTATCAAATTTGCATGCATGTAAAAACTTTAAAAAAAGTTCAGGCTATGCCTAAACAGAAAACAATGCAATATTTTTAAAGCTAAGCAGTCCAGTTAGAAAAAATATTCACAAAAAGCCTCCAAGGGAGGTTATCAAATCCCCATCATTGGAGGTTTTAAAGAACAACTTAGTCAAACACATGGTCTAGGTTTACTTGATCCCACCTTGGTGCACAGGACTTGACTAGATGACCTCTTGACGTCCCTTCCAACCCTACATTCCTATGATTCTGGAGCCTCTAGCTCCTTCTCCTAAAGAGAACGGACAAACTTAGGGCTGGTCTACAGTACACGGTTATTTCAGAATTAGCTGAGTTATTTTGGAATGAAACTGATTCCATCCACACAACCAAACCATTTTTTTCAATTTAAAGGGCTCTTTAATCCGATTTCTGTACTCCACCTCACCAAGTGGAGTAGCGCTAAAATTGCGATTGCAGTTCCGGGTTACAGGTACTGTGGACACAATTCAACGTTATTGGCCTCCAGGAGCTATCCCAGAATGCTCCCTTGTAACCACTCTTGACAACACTCTCAACTCCGATGCACTAGCCAGGTAGGCAGTAAAAGCCCCGGGAACTTTTGAATCCTGTTTGGTCACCATCAGCACAGGTGACCATCAGCACAGTCCACTATCACAAGCAACCATGCAGAGTCCACCATCACAAGAGACCACACAGTCCCGGATTCGCAGACGAGCTCCAGCATGGTCTGAATGGGAGGTATCGGATCTCATCACATGTTGGGGAGATGAATCTGTTATGGTAGAACTACGTTCCAAAAAAAGAAATGCAAATACGTACACTAAAGTCTCCTGGACCATGACCCTGAAGAGGGCACTTCTGGTGAGTGAGAGCCTGATCGGAGCCACGCGGTGGGAGCTGGGGGGAAACCCAGCCGGGCTGGGCTGTTCGCGTTTAGTTTAAAGGGCTCATCCCTGCTCAGAGCCTCATCGGAGCCATGCAGTGTGTGTGTGTGTGTGTGTGTGTGTGTGTGTGTGTGTGTGTGTGTGTGTGTGTGTGTGTGTGTGTGTGTGTGTGTGTGTGTTGAATTCTGTTGCCCAGCCATGTGTGATGGCTTACTCGCACCAAAGCGGCAGGCACTTCAGTATAAGAGGCAAAATGCGACCTTGTACAGAAAGAACATGTGCTATGTACTATGAATTGCCTGTTTCACTGAGAAAGAGTGTCCCCTTTGTTTTCTAAAATGTATCTATTCAAATACTACCCTCCCTTTTTCTCCTCCTGCAGGTGCAAATGTTTCAACACGGCCCCTATCTACTCCATCCCAGAGGCTGGTCCAGATTAGAAGGAGGAAAAAACGAACTCAGGATGACATGTTCGCCGAGCTCATGCAGTCCTCCCACACTGATAGGGCCCAGCTGAATGCGTGGAGGCAAACAATTGCGGAGTCTCGTAAAGCATTAAATGAACACAAAGAGAGGAGGGACGCATGCAATGAGAGCAGGCAGGATGCTATGGTCAAGCTCATGGGGGAGAAAACTGACATGCTCCACAGTACGGTGGATCTAATGCGGGAAAGGCAGCAAGACCACAGACTGCCGCTGCAGGCCCTGTATAACCACCCTCCCTCCTCCCCAAGTTCCATAGCCTCCTCACCCAGATGTCCAAGAACACAGGGTTGGGAGGCTACGAGGACCCACACACTCAACCCCAGAGGATTGCACAAACAGCAGAGACCTGGCATGTCTGAAATTTTGAGTTGGTTTCTGGACTTGTCCTTCCCTCATCCTCCACCCCCATAACCCAATACCTCCCCCTGACTCCACCCCCCGGTCTACCTTCTGATTTCTCTCAGTGTGTTGTGCAACAAATAATAAAGAACAGTTTTTAAACAATTATGACTTTATTTCCTTTCATATGTATAGGGGGCGGGTAACTTCAAGAGAAACAAACACAACTGTCACACCAGACCCTGGCCATGAAACTGGCTTTCAAAGCTTCTCTGATGCGCAGAGTGCCCTGCTGCGCTCTTCTAATTGCCTTGTTGTCTGGCTGTGTGAAATTGGCTACCAGGCGAATTGCCTCAACCTCCCACCCCAATTTATGTACAGGCGTGACTACCTGCCCTTTCCTGGTTACTATACGCGGCCAGTCCGCATCCACATCCAGTAGTTAAAAAAAAATAAACTAATAATTTAAATTGGAATTTCATCCATTAATAAGTATTTATTATATAGTTAAAACCATTCTATTGAAGGACAGATATTAAATAACACTAAATATGTTAATGTTCAAAACAATATTAAAAATTTGAAAATTTAGAGCATGGAAACCAAAATAGCTAAAATTTAGTTTTGGCAAGATACACGGAATGGAAATTCCGGGATCTTTACCTGTCACTGAATATAGCCATCATACCAATAGTGGAATATAAAACAAGTCTACATATACTCTCCTTAAAATTTTTACTTCTGTCCATTCCCAATAATTGTAACAAATCATTATTACCTTCACTCCACTTGCCACGCGCCCCAAGCACAAAACCAAAGAAGTGGATATTTTTACCTCCCGTTAAGTTTTTAATTTCTTCCTCTAACTCAAGATAATAAGCCACCTTCTCACTGTGGGCTTGTTCCAAACTTCCGGCATTATCCTCCCATCGCACTGTAACATCAACCACCACTGCTGTATCTCCTTTTATAAATATAATATCCGGCTTTCTTAACTCACCCTTACTATTTCTCAAATGGGGCTCTATCATTGCCTTCCACCCTAATTTACCAACCTTATCTACAACTGCAGACACTACTCTATTATGCCTTTTTAGCCTAGCATTCTTAGTCTTATAACATTGTCCTGAGATATGGGGAACAGTCTCCCGCACTTTACCGCACCATCTACAAAGAGCATTCACACCTCCTCTTCCTCTTGCTAATGTCTCCCTAGTAGGATAAATATTTGCCCTAAGCTGCAATGCTGCGATATACGCTGACGATTTAACTTTACTAGAGTTTCTAAAAATTGAATTACTAATTAAATCATTTAAAAAATATTTTATCCCTATTCCCTGACATCTCAGTTCCGACCATCTTAAAAATTCCTCTTCCCTCCATTTCTTGGGATGAGATGTTACTGCACTAAATGACAATATTTTATCCACAAGATTTTCTCCTGCATATAGATAAGATAGGTCCATCCAATCACCTCTCGAGACAATATGTCTCCTCCATTTACGAATTAACATATTTGGGATTTGCACACTAAACTTAGTGAGAGCTAAACCACCATCCCTACCTCTAGAATAAAATATCCCATCTGTGGTACACTGAGGTAAATGTAAAATCTCTTTAACTATTTTTCTAACTAACACATCAAGATCGTCTAAAAGATTAAAAGGGGGTTCTATTAAAAGAAGATTATAAAATAGCTTCGGTAAGATGTATGTCTGTAAAATTAATATTTTTGGGGCCGGTTTTAATGGGGCCTTAATTAAATTCTCACTCCAATCTTTCAATTTTTCTTTAAGTACCGGTCCCCCTACACCTATCCAGGGATCTATTCTAGCCCCTAAATATTTTTCAAAATCCCCTGGTTGAACATATTCAATCTCCTCTGACCCTATCTGCCAATTATCCTTAGGATTAACTACATAGGTTTTATGTTTAGTTAAAATATGAAAGCCTTTCGTTTTCTTCACATTAACAGAGAGATTAGTATTTTTACAAAACTCCTCTAAGATACCCAAATTTTTGATCATTCCTTTATATGAGCTACTTAAAATTGCCACATCATCGGCAAAAGCCAATGACGTGACACTATTACCCTTAACATAAAAACCACTTCCTTCTACTTCTAATCTAGTTAAAAGGGGATCCATAGCAATATTAAACAAAATTGGGGACAACGGGTCACCCTGATTGACCCCCCTCCTAATTAAAATAGACTCAGTAGCTTCATCACCCACCCATACCCTAGTTGTGCAATTATCATAAAGGTCCCTAATAATATCTATAAAATTTTCATCTATACCACATCTTCTCAACCCGGCTATTATATGTCCGTGTCCCACCGAATCAAATGCTTTAGCCAGATCTACAAACACTATTGCAATTTCATTCCCATTTCGTTTAGCCCCTTTAATCAAATTATCTAATATAGCAATATTTTCCTCACACCCAGGGGCGGATATAAACCCTTTTTGTCTACTACATATCTTAACTGTTTCCACCAGTCTTTTTGCTAATATTTTGGTATAGATTCTAATCCAAACTGACCCAATTGTCAATGGTCTCCAAGATGTTAACTTCTTCATTTCCTCCTCATCTTGTGTCTTTGGTATTAAAATCGTTCTATTTTTCTTAAATTCATCTGGTACCTGTCTATTTAGAAACCATATATTAAAAATTTTTGTAAGTATTAAGGAGTCTAAATTAAAAATATCCCACAAATTGCTCACTTTTACTTTATCTGGGCCAGGAGCACTATCTTTTCTTATTTCTCTTAAAGCTATTCTAATCTCATCCACAGAGATCGGACTCATTAATATATCATTATCCGCATTCTCTGTGGATGATGGCCACCCTATCATATTACCATGTCCAATTGTTCCCAAAATATTTACATAGTATTCCTCAATTTCTTTCATAGGGATAGCACACTTAGCCTTATCTGGCTCTCCCATTATAATGCGAGTCAATCTTCTTCTATCCTTATCAAATAATTGTTGATAGAATTTATACTTAGCTTTCTTTGTAGCATATCTCCTAATTGCATTAAATTGCTTCCTTCTCCCCTCCTTTCTCATCTTCCCTTTTCCTTTATTCCTCAACTCTATTTGACTTTCATTTCTAGGTTCTTTCCCTCTACTAATGAATAACATAATTTTTCCAACATTGCTCATCCGAGAGCTTTTGTTAAATCCTCCTTTAATAATCCTTCAATTTCCCCTAAACTATTTATTATTTCTCTTCCCTCCCTACTTTGTTTTCCCCGTTTACATATTTTCTCCACTAAATCCACTTCTGGATGTCCTTTTAGTGGGAAAATCCTCTCTCTTGGGGGCGGAATTTCTAATATATTTACTCTAATGTCCTCTACCTCAGTCACTTCCTCCCTATCTCCTGTTACCACTAACTTCTTCTTTGCTAATTCTCGTCTTTTATCTGATATTTGTTTATTCGTTTTGGTCCTCATCTCGCTCTCAATACATTTATTTATATTCCTTTTCCCAATATATTTCCTTTCCAACTGTATAAGCTGCGCAACCTCATCTTTGGTCCATATACGAGATCTAGTCGATCCCTCTTTGATCTTACTTTTAGCAGCCATATCTTCTTTTCTTTGCTCATTCCTCACAGCAGGGTGTCTATGTCTACAGTGTTGGCTCAATCCAGATCTAGTATGAAAACCAAGCCCACAGACCGAGCACGTATGGCTCTTCTTTGGGGTATCCGCCTTCTTGGGTATGCACTTGGGGTAGTGGCAAGCTATATTATGATATTGAGAAGATTTTCCACATTTACTACATAAAACTCGTATGGCTTTACTTTTATGAACCACATTAATGTGTTTGGCCCATTTACCAAATGTTGGTAATATCTGGGGACATATTGGACAATTAAAACTATCAACGGGATACTCTAAATAAAAAACCCCATCCTTCCACGAACTACTTTCTAATATATTTATATTACTACCAGTACTGTTAAGATCCTTATTACGATCCCTATTAAAATCAGTACTTGGTCTAAAACTATTTAATAAACTAGACCCATTAACTAAATGAGCATTAAGATATCCCGATTCCCTAACATATGGATCATCAAATGTACTTAAATACTTAAAATCTGGATTAAAACTGTCCATAGTTAAATCATTAAAAGTGTCCCTTGTAAAAACCATCGGTAAGATAGATAAAATCTCCTCACCATGATCATCACAAACATTCTCCTCTACCTCCTCTCCATGCTCCACTGGGAGGACTTGATTCTCACTCTCATTCTCATGAGACTTCATTATAGTCCACACCATTTTATCCATTGGTCCAGCGACCCTGATCACACCCCTAATATATTTAACACTGTCAGCCGGGGCATCAAAGCCAACAGCGGGGGCGTTATTAACCCGGTCCAGCGCCAATCCGGTATAAAAATATAAATTACTTTTTTCCATAGCTAAAAGATTTACCCTTCTCAGGGGGAAACTAACCCTTTCCAGGGGGAAACTAACCCGTGCCTGGGGGAGACTACCCTTACCAGGGGGAATCTAACCCTTACCAGGGGGAGTCAACCCGTACCTGGGGGAGGCTACCCTTACCAGGGGGGCATCCATGTGGCACCATATGGGGCTGCCCAACCCCGTCCCACACCCCACTGAATGTGGGATGTGGGTTCGTCCTCCGCAATCCGCCTGGCTATCCAAGCCAGTTACCGACTCTCACCACGAGGAGGTAGCGGTTGGACTTGCAATCCAGAGGCTTTCCTCAAAGAGGGGTCCCAAACAGCATAATGTCGAGCTCTAATGGGCGTGTGAGAAAAGGCTCAGATCTTGGTAGGGGTTGCCCCTATTGACCGGGCTCACGCCCACCCCCACCTCACCGATAACCCATTCTCTCACTACCCTCAGGCAATGTTTCTGTCCAAGCCCGACAGCTGAGAGGGTCCAGAGACGCATGGAGAGCCATTAAGAGAGCCATAAACGTCTCTCCCTTACTCTCACAGATATTGTGGAGCACACAACAAGCTGCAATTACAATTGGAATATTGGTTGTGCTGAGATCTAACAGAGTCAGTAAACTGCACCAGCGTACTTTCAAACGTCCAAAAGCACATTCTACCACCATTCTGCACTTGCTCAGCCTATAATTGAACTGCTCCTTACTACTGTCCAGGGTGCCTGTGTACAGCTTCATGAGCCATGGCATTAAGGGGTAGGCTGGGTCCCCGAGGATAACTATAGGCATTTCAACATCCCCAACAGTAATTTTCTGGTCTGGGAAGTAAGTCCCTTTCTGCAGCTGTTCAAACAGACCAGAGTTCCTAAAGATGCGAGCATCATGCACCTTTCCCGGCCATCCCATGTTGATGTTGGTGAAACGTCCCTTGTGATCCACCAGTGCTTGCAGCACCATGGAAAAGTACCCCTTGCGGTTTATGTACTGGCCGCCCTAGTGTTCTGGGGCTAAGAGAGATATGCGTTCCACCTATTGCCCCACTACAGTTAGGGAACCCCAGTGCATTAAAGCCATCCACAATGGTCTGCACATTTCCCAAAGTCACTATTCTTGATAGCAGGTGGTCAATGATTGCGTTGGCTACTTGCAGCACAGCAGCCCCCACAGTAGATTTGCCTTCTCCAAACTGATTCCCGACTGACCGGTAGGCTATCGGGTGTTAAAAGCTTCCACAGGGCTATGGCCACTCGCTTCTCAACTGTGACGGCAGCTCTCATTTTGGTGTCTTTGCACTTCAGGGCAGGGGACAGCAAGTCACAAAGTTCCATGAAAGTGGCCCTATGCATACGAAAGTTTTGCAGCCACTGGGAATCATCCCATACCTGCAACACTATGCGGTCCCACCAGTCTGTGCTTGTTTCCGGGCCCAGAATCAGCGTTCCATGGCATGAACCTGACCCAACACCACCATGATCTCCCAATCACCACATACTCATCAGTATAGTAATCGTGCTGTCGTTGCTTCCTCGCCCGATTTTGCAGGTATTGCACATACTGCTGGATAATGCGCAAGGTATTTACAATGGTCAAAACTGCAGTGGAGATCTGAGCAGGCTCCATGCTTGCCACGCTAATCGCACCTGCACAGGTAGTCCTGGAAAAAGGGCGCGAAACGTAGGAGAGCACAGTGGCAGCGGAAGAGGTGCTGTTCGGTTCATGATAGCCGAAAAAAGGCGGGAAATGGTTGTCTTCTGTAGCTTTCACGGAAGTGGGAGCCCAGGACAGACAACATTGAGAAGCTCAGTAGCGCGGCAAGAGCAGGAGAGCAGAGTTGGTGGCAGAAGCTGTGCTGCTCGGTTCACGATGGCCGAGCAGAATTGGCAGCAGAAGTGGTTGATGAGGAAGAGAAAGAGTAGATACTTATAGAGATTACATAGAAAGACGAGAGGAAATGCGAGGTGGATTCATAGTACTAGGAGAGAAGTGATGCATTGTACTGCACCATTTGCTGAAAGCAGTATGGAGTCTGCAAGCCAAAAAGGCGCGAAACAATCGTCTGCCGTAGCTTTCACGGAGGGAGGAGCGACTGACGACACACACCCAGAAACACCCGCGAGAATATTTTTGCCCAATCATGCACTGGGAGCTTACCCCAGAATTCCAATGGGCGGCAGGGACTGTGGGAACTGTGAGATAGCTACTTACAGTGCACCGCTCCGACATTAGATGCTAGGCTCAGTACTGTGGATGCACTCTGCCGAATTCAAGTGCTTTAGTGGGGACACACAAGACCGAATGTATAAAATTGCTTCCGAAAATTCAAATAGAATAATTTCAAAATAATTTCGTACTGTAGACGTACCAGGTGCAAAGCCATCTAGGGCCAATGATCCTTTACAGGGAAAGTGACTGGGGTCGGGTGGTGCAGAACTCTTTCAGTCAAGCAGAAAAGGTGCCACAACTGCGTGGGAAATGGAGTGAGAGTTGATGTGCTGGGGGTGGATAAGAGAAAGGAAATGACAGAGGTTATGCATTTTTTAAGAAGCGCTAGGCTGACAGAGAGCACAAGAGAGATCTCGGAGGGAGAATCAGAATACAATGTGCGGTGGAGGAAAGAGGAATAGATATAAAGGAATGGAGGGAGAGGGGAGAGAGAGAGAGGGACCTACACACACGCAGAACAATGCAGAGACACTGCACAATCTATAACAGGAAAGACAAAGTGGTGTGAAGCCAGGAAAGGGAAAGAGGATTCATCAAAAGCAGAAGAGTGAGTTCCATCTTTAAGGTTTGTTAAAATAAAATTCTATATTTAGATTCCCATCAGCCATAAAACAGCCCCTATCCATGAAAGCTCTAGGCACCTTGAACATACTTGAAAAATACAGACCAACAAAACCAAATATGGCAGCTTCCCTCAAAGTGGAAAAAAGACCTCAAATCCTGACTGTGGTTCCAGCCCAAATATACCCAGCCCAGTTCACAACTCATGCCTCTGTCCCCGAAAGCTTTGAAGAACTTAACTTTCCAGGGAGCCCGATCACACATGTTATCGCATGTTCACTGTGATGTTAATATTTATGAGTGGAGGCACTGATGACAATAGAAGTTTTACTTGATTAATGACTAGAAGATTTGACCCTCCAACTTTCTTTCAAGAGAAAGAGTTGCCCAGAGCACCTGTGCCTGTTTATTTTCCTTTCCTGCCTGCAGTGGCCCTGATATACCTCAGAAGTCTCCAATTTTTTTCTCAACTTTAAAACCTGGAATTTTCTTGGTGTTTAGTTTAACATATTCTCCTGTGAAAACTGCAACTCAATTACTGTAGTGTTGTGTTTAAGATCCTTCTGGAAAGTAACTAGCCTTTAAACAGAAGTAGGGTGACCAGACAGCAAGTGTGAAAAATCGGGTCGGGGGTGGGGGGGTAAGAGAAGCCTACATATATAAGAAAAAGACCCCAAAATCAGGACCCTCTAAAATCGGGACATCTGGTTACCCTAAACAGAAGTGAAAGCAGTGTTGCCAACTCTCATAATGTTGTCATGACTCTCATGATAATTATGGTTTTCCTTGAAGTCCCAGTTCCTGGAGTCAAGTGATATGTGGTGATTTCAGCTTTCATTCTTAAAGAAAAAAGAAGTTTCTAGTCCTTGTGGCTCTGGAGAAAGCTTCAGTGCATGGTAAAGGCTCAAAAAGCAGAATGTAAATAAAAAGAACACCAAATCTATTATTTTTTACATAATCTCATTATTTTAAAGCCAATCTCATGATTTTTGGTGAGCCTGATTCATGATTTTTTGAACATTTGGGTTTGACAATACTATGAAAGTGACTTGAAAGTGTCAGTTTCATTCCTGTTTTAAGTCAGTTTCTAGTCTATTATTTGTATTGGGGTAACACCCCTCAAGCCCAGGCAGGTGCATATAAACCCATGGGGTTTTACCCTAGTAAGATGTTTCCAAAAGTTAAATGATCTATTCCAAGTTTGATGAACTGAAAAAAAAAAAAGTGATACAAAAGTAATCTAGATTTTTCTTCAATTGTTGTATTAAAGAGTTAGTAACAAAGTAAGAATATACATTCAATTTTTAAACCTAACCAGTGTCCCTTAAGTGAATAGACACAAGATGGAACTTGTTAGTATTAGAGCTGAGTGGGTCTAATATTTATTTAATTCTCTCTCTTTATATAGGAATTAGAAATTATTATCTGACAGGAGCACTGTATCTAAATTATCTGCAAAAAACCCAAGAGTTTTTGGGTACCCAAGTAGCCTCTGGAATCACAGCTAAATCTGAAATGGCACCCCTGTCTAAGGAAGAAATGCATTTAGTAACAATCAGCCTTATATCTGGCTTGTGAAAAGAGAAGAGTCCTGAAGATCTCTTCATAGAGCAAGTAAAGCATGGGCAGCAGCAGTTGAATCTCCAGCACTGTCCTAACAGCTAGTAGAGAGACAAGGTGGGTGAGGTAATATCTTTTATTGGACCAACTTCTGTTGGTGTGAGATGCAAGCTTTCGAGCTTACACCAAGCTCTTCTTCAAGTGATGTGACAAAAACACCACATCACCTGTGGGTGAACACTTTTCACAAAGCAATCACTCTATATCTGACCTATCATTCCTCATCCTCAAAAGGAAACCTGTACCAACACTTACACCTTGTCTTCACTTACCGGAGGGTCCGGCGGCACGCAATCGATGTTCTGGGATCGATTTATCGCGTCTGGTTAAGACGCGATAAATCGATCCTGGATCGATCCCGGAAGTGCTCGCAGTCGGCGCCGGTACTCCAGCTCGCCGAGAGGAGTACGCGGCATCGACGGGGGGAGCCTTCCTGCCGCGTCTGGACCGCGGTAAGTTCGGACTAAGGTACTTCGAATTCAGCTACGTTATTAACGTAGCTGAATTTGCGTACCTTAGTCCGAAGTAGGGACTTAGTGGGGACCAGTCCTTACAAAAGATGAGCCTGGGAGCTTAACTTCATAACTTTGCTAGACACTAAAAGTCATGGACTGAATAGAGACACTGGATTTATGGCTTATGATAATCTATAACCCACTAGCCCCTCCTGATCCCAGCTGCTTTCCCCCCTATGACTGGGGTGGTATTAAAGGGCCACTCACCTAGAATGGTCCCCTGAAATATGCGTTAACTATTTATGCTAAACAATCTGTTCCATCTTGAATTTGGCTGTGGCACTCTGAGGCCATGGCCACACTTGCAGCTGTAGAGCGCTTTGGGTTAAACCAGCCTTCAGAGAGTGCACTAGGGAAAGTGCTCAAGTCTATCCACACCGACAGCTGCAAGCGCACATTTGCGGCATTTGCAGCGGCATTGGGAGCGGTGCATTATGGGCAGCTATCCCAGCGTTCAAGTGGCTGCAACATGCTTTTCAAATGGGGGGGGAGGTGGAGTGTGTGGGTTGTATGTGGGGAAAGAGAGAGAGTGGGTTTTTGGAGTGCTGAGAGTGTGTCAGCACGCTATCTTGTAAGTTCAGATCCCCCTAGCCCCCCTGCCTCACTCACTCACTCAGTAAATGTTTGCTTTGCCCCGTTGCAGATAAGCAACCGCTGTCTGAAACGGAACTCTGAAAAGGCACTTCCACATTCCTCAGCCGATTTCACAACAAAGAGAAGAGAGGCCACTTAAGGGGATTATGGGAAGTTTCCAGAGGTCAGTCAGACCACTGTAACTTAACTCCCTGTTTACACTGGCTCTGGGGCGACTCAGCCAATACACAACAGTCGTTATCCCTCTTGTGGAGGTGGAGTACCAGGAGCGCTTTAGCCAGGGAGTCAGAGCACTCTACGTGCCTTGCCAGTGTGGACAGGGAGTAAGGTAGAGTGCTCTGGGAGGCTTTATTGCGGTATAAAGTGCCAGTGTAGCCAAGCCCTGAGTAAGGCTACATCCACACTAGAAGCACTACTGTGGCGCAGCTGCACTGTGCCACTGTAGCACTTCGGGTGAAGACATTCAATAGGAGAGAGCTCTCCTGTTGGCTTAATTACTCCACCTCCCATGAGAGGTGGTAGCTACATCGACAGGAGACGCTCTCTCGCCAATGTAGCACTGTCTACACTGGCACTTACGTCAGTATAACTTACGTCGGCCAAGAGTGTGGATTATTCACACCCCTGAATGACAGAAGTTATACCAAAGTAAGTTCTAGTGTAGACAAGGGCTAAGTTTCCCAGACCTGAAGAAGAGGTCTGTGTAAACTTGAAAGGGTCTCTCTCTCACCAACAGAAGTTGGTCCAATAAAAGATATTACCTCATCCACCTTGCCTCTCTAATTTTGTCAATTGTTCATTAGAAGTATAGTTTACATCAGTTACCTTTACTTAGTACCAAATGCCATTCTGATTAAAAAAATTAGCACAATACAATATGAATAAAGCATACATTAAATGGATCAGGAACTGGCTGACAGATCTCACAAAGTAGCTGCCAATGGAGAATAATCATCATGATTGAATTGGGCAGGGCCGGTCCACAAAACATTTTGGCACCTGAGGTGGGGAGCTCAAATGACGCTCCCATGCCCCCCTGCTTCGGTCAAAACTTTGAAAGGTCTCAATTCTGCCTTCTTCCTGTGCTACTCCTCTCATGGTACTGCTCTGCTACCTACCCCAATAAAGGAGAACTAACAACTTAAAATGCCTTGTTCAAAAATTTTAAGTAACACTTAACTTTCAAACGCCTGAACAGCAAATGTAACTTTTCTTGTCTGCATAGTAACACTGGCATTTTTATCTGTTTGAATAATCAAAGTGGTGCTTTCCGTGCTTTCTTGGTTGCAAAGATTTGAACTGCTTCCTGATGAAGGTCCTTAGTCTGGGCCAGCTCATGCTGCATTGAGATGGTTACAAGGCCGACCAGTCTCTCCTGTGTCATTGTGGAGTGTAGAAGTGTATTAATTAACTTTAGCTTGGAGAAGCTGCATTCTCCACTGGCAACTGTTACAGGAAGTGTTAGAAGTATGCGCAGAGCAACAAAAGCATTTGGAAAGAGGGTGGTCATCTTATTTGTGCACATATATTCCAGAACAGCCTTTAGAGTTGATCCTGCTGAAATGTATCTTGAAAGGGCTTTCAGTGCATCACCTATATCACTCGCATCAATATCACTCATGTCATCATGTGTCAACACTGTCTCTAGTGCCCTGCATTGCTGGTGTAGATCTTCTTCAGGAATAGTGAGGAGTTTTGGAGTTTATCGTACAACATCCCAAATATACCACTGTGTTCCTTGAGCTGCATGAAACGTTCTTTAACTGACTGTATTGCACAATCTAGCACCTGATTAAAGAATTCAACTATAAATTGCTGTTTGGGGTCTCTTATGGGATTATCCCATGCCTCGTAATCAAAATTTCTTCTTTTTCGGTGACTCTTGTATTCTTGAATGGGTGGGAAAATAACTTCAGTGTGAAGTTCCTCTGCCAACTTCTGTGCACTCTTCAGAACGTTTTGAAATCCCTCATCTGACCGGTAAGACTATAGGTATGACTTTGCTTTGTCCAGTTGTTCCATTGCTCCAGATATATCAAGGTCAACACCTTGGAGCCTCTTGCTTACAATATTTATTTCAAAACAGTATATCATGCCACAACACTAAGCCACACAGAAATTTGAAGTTAGGTATGTTTCTGGTGATTCCATTTCCCTTTGCCACTGTTCTCCCACAAACAGTTCCTGTCATAGCATTATCCTCATAGCTTTATTGCCTCCACTCGACTTTCCCATCGTGTGGCACTCAGTGGTTTCAGTGTCAGAGAGGATGTTCCCAGATGTTGCTTCAAAATTTGCCATCTATCAGTTGATGCAGAGAAAAATACATTGACGTTTTTAATTACATTAAAAAATTCTGCAGCCTCACTAGAAGCTGATGCTGCATCACTGACCACCAAGTTCAATGAATGAGAACTGCACGTGACAAAAAAAACTCGAGGGTTTAACTCTCAGATCCGTGTCTGCACTCCTCTGTTCTTTCCTCTCATGTTGGCACCATTATCGTAGCCCTGACCTCTCATGTCAGCTATCGCAATTCTTGTATTTTCCAGCTTTTTAAGAAGCACATTTGTTATACCAGCTCCTGTAGTATCATCAATGTCAATAAATTCTAGAAAATGCTTTCTGACAGGGAGGGAGGCCTGGGAGACGCAGGGGAGCGTGGGACTCAGGAGCAGCCACTGCTGCAGCTCCCATTGCCCGGGGGGAGAAAGCAGCCGCTGGCCAAGCACGTGGCGCTTGACAGCTGCGGTTCTGGCACCTTCGAACCCACCGAGCCCGGGCCTACTGCGGGGACCCAGCAGCGCGCACGCTGCGCATGCCCAGCCCCTGGCCAGTTGCGTCTGGGCTGGCTGCCCAGCTGGTGCAAATCCCGCAGGCGGCCCTGGAGTGAGGGCAGCAGGCCCCAGCACCCCCGTCCCGCTCGGGTCCCACAGGGGAACGAACAGGGCTGCCGATGCCTCCGCCCCAGGGCCGCCCGCAGGATTGCACCAGCTGGGCAGCCAGCCCAGACGCGACTGGCCAGGGGCTGGGCGCAGCATGCGCGCTGCTGGGTCCCCGCAGCAGGCCGAGGCTCGGTGGGTTCGCGGGTGCCAGAGCCGCAGCTGCCGAGCACCACGTACTTGGCCGCTTCCTCCCCCCACGGCAGTGGGAGCTGCAGCAGCGGCTGCTCCCGAGTCCCACTGCCCAGGTGGGGAGAACAGCTGCCGCCTGGCCCCGCGGGCCGCCCCCCCACTCTCCCTCCAGGTACCGCGCCTGAGTCCTGCCTGTGCTCAGGAGCCAATGGGGGAAAGAAGGGGTGGAGTCGGGGGGGGGGAGGGATGAGCCCTTCCAGGCTCCACCTGTGCGCGGCAGCCTTGCTTGTTTGTCCAGTGTCTCAACCTAACATCGGTCAGGATGCAGGACAAACAAGCAAATATCGGGACAGTTCCGATAAAATCGGGACGTCTGGTCACCCTATTAAAAAACGCGCCATTAAAGTCATTTGCTCCGTATGGCTGATGTCAGGTGTGCAGTCCAGAATAACGGAGCAATATGTTGCTGACTTCAGATCTGCCACAATCTTCTGTTTGTCTTTTATTGCCAGTAACTGTATGATCTCATTTTGAATTGTTTTTCCAAGGTAGTGCTGTGTGTACATTTGTTGGGTGGTGACTCGTCTTAGATGCTCCTGGAGTACAGCATCAAACAGCCATCAGCTGCACAATTTTAAGGAAGTTTCCATTGTTTGGCACATACAGCTGATCTGAAGTGCCATGCAGTGCTAGGTTTTGGGTAGCAAGCATTCTCACAATGGCAATGAGCCTTTTCAGAACATTTTGCAGGTAAAGAGACTTTGATGCAATCTTCTCTTGATGCTGATCATCTATGGTGGCCTTTAACCTTAGTCTCATCTCAAGCTCTCTCCACCAATGGAATGCTCTCTGGTGATTTGCTGCCTTCTCATGGAATGCCAGATTTCTAGCCAGATTTTTCCAGTCCTTTGTTCCTGTAGAACCCAATGTAGCTGGAACATTAAACTGGAAGAGTTTGCAACAAAAACAGTATGCAGCATTCTGGGTTTTTGAGTACATAAGCCATGGCCTCTCCACTTTGTCACCATTTGGGGATTTCACACCAGTAATGTGTTGGATGGAAACTTCTATTTTCATTGTCTTTGGGAAACATGAAGTTTTTCACTTGCTGTGGCCCATGCCATACAAGGAAGTCCCTCAGGCTATTGCTCAAGTGGGTCCACAGTCCTGGATCATCTAGACTTAAGGAACTAAACTCAGCAGCAGCTGTTTCTTGCGCCTCCACCACACTCTTCTCTGCTCTACACTTTTCTTCAGGAATGTGCATGGTTACATCCATTTGAGATGGAGATATGGATGCTGCAGTAGCTGCCAGGTCACCTGCACTCTGACTAACTGGAAGATCAGGCATCTCCTCACCACTCACATCCTCACTGGGGCCGGAAGGCTCACCATGAACATTTGTGTCTATGTATCTCAGGAGAGCTCCTTCCTGCTTAGATAGAAAAGCTTCCTTTGCTGTCTTTCTTTTTCTGAATGCTGCCCCAGAGGGGCGTTTTCTTCTTTCACTCATGACTGCTGTTCTGTGCTGGCTATAGTGGCTCTCAACACTCAATTGAAGGGGACAAATAAGCAGGCTGGTAGCAGGGCCTGAGTGAGGGAAGATATCAGCGTCTTAAGGGCCTAACTGGCTCCTACTACTTCAGTTGACTGCCTGTTCTCCTCAAGTGGGTTCAGGGAAGCAGCAGGAAACAGGAAGCTCCCTGAGAAGCTGGTGTTAATCAGTCCAGGCTCCTGGGGGTGCTAGAGAGGTACATAAGAGGCTCCTCCTCCTCTCCCTCCCTGCAGCTCCTGCTTCTTTCTGTTATTCCGTCTCACCTTTTCTCCTGCCGGCCTGTTATGTCTCTTGTGCCCTCCTTCCTCCAGCACAGCACTCCACCATCTCTGTGCATCTAGAGCAGAGAGAATACATATGCACCAGCAGCAGACACAATTTTCTACACTCTGGGTCCTAGTGGCGCCCCCCACAGTCTGGCACCTGAGGCAGCCGCCTCAGTTCGCCTCATGGTAAGGCCAGCCCTGGGGGACTGGTTTTGGCCTGATGCTAGTCGACATTTTCATCAGCAATCCTGAAGTAAATATAAAGTCACTGTTGATAATATTTGCAGATGACAAAGATTAGCAGAATGGTAAGTAATGAGGACAGGACAGTCATACTGTGTGATTTGGATCATTTGATAAGCTGGGCCCCTTCAAATAAAATGTGTATTAATACTGCCAAATACAAGGTCATCCATCTAGAAACAAGAAATGCAGGCCATACCCACAGAATGGTGGGGGGGGGGGACTGTAGCCAGGAAAGGATATAGGGGTCATTGCAGGGTCTATATGATTCTTAGATACCAGGAAATAATGCGTAGCCGTAGGCAGGTGATTTTACCTCTGTATACAGAATTGGTGAGACTGAGGCTGGAATACTGTACTGCATACAGTTCTGGTGTCCACACTTCAAAAAAAAGATGTTGGAAAAATTAGAGAGGGTGCAGAAAAAGCCACAAAAATGATTGAAGGCTGGGGAAAATGCCATACAGCAAGAGATCTAAAGAGTTCAATCTTTTTAGTTTAGCAAAAAGAAGACTGATTAGGGTGTATAAGTATCTTAATAGTGGGGGGAAATACCTGGTACTAAAAGGGCTCTTTAATCCATAGCAAGAAGGGCATAACAAAAAAAAAAATGGCTAGAAGTTAAAGCCAGATGTATTGCAATTAGAAATAAAGGAGCAAGCTTTTAGTAGTGAGGGTAATTAATCATTGAAACAAAACTAAAACTACCAAGGGAATTGGTAGTCTCTCCATTTCTTGATGTCTTTAAATCAAGACTGGCTGCTTTTCTGGGAAATATGCTTTAGCCCAGTGGTTCTCAAACTTTTGTACTGGTGACCCCTTTCGCATTGCAAGCCTCTGAGTGCAACCCCCTTTTTTAATATATTTAACACCATTATAAATGCTGGAGACAAAGCGGGGTTTGGGGTGCAGGCTGATCGCTCATGACCCCCCATGTAATAACCTCGTGACCCCCAGTTTGAGAACCCCTGCGTTAGCCAAACAAAAGTTATTGGGCTCAGTATGGGAGTAACTGGGTGAAATTCAATGGCCTGTGACATATAGGAAGTCAGAGTAGATGATCTAATGCTTCCTTCTGGCCTTAAAAGCTGTTACTAAATATATGAATCATTGTTTTATGCCCTGAGTCCTCCACATCTAAACACATAATGTATCCCCGTGCCTACTACAGATAGTAGCAATGTGTACACAGTTGCATTTAACACCACTTTCATATCATATTCAGGCTACACTCAAAGCAACAGTTAAACAATAAACTTTCTCATTTCCCTGCTCAAATCAGTAGACAAATAAAGAAACTCAGGGAACTGCAAGGATTTATGGCTAACAAAGAAATAAAGTGCTCCTTCAGTAATCCCATTTGACTTTAATCTATACTAGATGAGATAGCCTACCATATAGAAACAATGAAGACGATCCAAAAATTTATTGCAACCAAGATATTACTAGCTATCTTCAGGCTAGAGTAAATCCAATGAGCACTTACTCAAAGAGCCTATGACAATAATCAGCACAGGGCTGGCACAGGGAGTAAGAATTGGAAATGTTTGATATTCAGGCCTTGGCTACACTTGCAGATGTACAGCGCTGTGAGTTAAACCTGACTTCGTGCAGCTGAGTAGGGAAAGCACTGCAGTCTGTCCAGACTGACAGCTGCCCAGCGCACTGCCGTGGCCACAATTGCGGCAATAGCAGCGCTATTGGGAGCGGTGCATTATGGGCAGCTATCCCACAGAGCACCTTTTCCCATTCTGGCGCCGTGGGTTGTGGGAAGGGGGCATGGGTGCGTGGCATTCTGGGTCCTGTCCCAACGCCCCGTGATGCACCACTTCGCATCCCAGAAATCCCTTTGTTTCCAACCATCTTTGGCGCCATCTTTCAACGGTTTCTGTACAGCGCAATCTGTGTGCGGGAAATGTAGCCCGAACAGCTGAGGTGTATGCTGACTTATCTCGCCAGCACGTCACGTTTCGCTGTCAAACTATTCCTTAAGATCCAAAGTGAGAGTGAGAGTGAGGAGTCCGACGATGCTATCAAGCTGCGTAATGCGTGACGACACGAAATTGCTTTGGCATTCACGGACATGCTCAGCACCGTGGAATGCTGCTTTTGGGCTCGGGAAACAAGCACCGAGTGGTGGGATCACATCGTCATGGAAGTCTGGGATGACGAGCAGTGGCTGCAGAACTTTCGGATGAGAAAAGCCACTTTCATGGGACTGTGTGAGGAGCTTGCCACCACCCTGCGGCGCAATGACACGAGATTGAGAGCTGCCCTGCCAGTGGAGAAGTGGGTGGCAATAGCAATTTGGAAGCTGGCAACTCCAGACAGCTACCAGTCGGTCGCAAACCAGTTTGGAGTGGGAAAGTCAACCGTTGGAATAGTGTTGATGCAAGTTTGCAAGGCCATTAATCGCATCCTACTCAGAAGACCAGTGACTCTGGGTAACGTGCAGGAAATAGTGGACGGCTTTGCACAAATGGGGTTCCCTAACTGTGGAGGGGCGATAGATGGGACGCACATTCCTATTCTGGCACCACCCCACCTAGGATCCGAGTACGTGAATCGGAAGGGGTATTTCTCTATGGTTCTCCAGGCGCTTGTGGATCACTGTCGGCGTTTCACAGACATTAACACAGGCTGGCCCGGAAAGGTGCATGACGCACGCATCTTTCGGAACACTTGGCTGTTCAGGAAGATGCAGGCCAGGACTTTTTTCCTAGAGCGGAAGATCACGGAAGGGGAAGTTGAAATGCCTATTGTGATCGTTGGAGATCCCGCTTACCCGTTAATGCTGTGGCTCATGAAATCCTACACAGGGAGCCTTGACAGCAGCAAGGAACGGTTCAACTACAGGCTGAGTCGATGCTGAATGACTGTGGAGTGTGCCTTTGGCTGTTTAAAGGATCTCTGTATGGGAAGCTGGACTTGGCCGAAAACAGCATCCCCGCGGTTATATCTGCGTGCTGTGTCCTCCATAATATTTGTGAAGGGAAGGGTGAAAGCTTCACTCAGGCATGGACCTCTGAGGTTCAACACCTGGAGGCTGAATTTGCACAGCCAGAGAGCAGGGCTATTACAGGGGGCCAGCGCGGGGCTGGAAGGATTAGGGATGCCTTGAGGGAGCAATTTGAGGCTGAAAGCCAGTGGTGATATCGGGTGCCCTGCACGGGAGTGAAATGTAGTAGTTCCAATCTTTAGGAATCAGTGTCTGCTAAGCAGACAAGCAGACTTGCAGTGCCTGTTTATTGCCTGGGTTAAGGAGTCTTTTACTTTATGCAATAATAAAGAATGTTTTCAAAGCCAAAGAATCCATTTATTGAAAAGAAACAAGGGGGTGGAGTGGGGAACGGTACAATCACAGATTCGCGTATGTCCTGTCTGGTGTGCTGTTCAGTGAGTGCTGCACTTCAGGATAGCTATAGTGGATGGTGATGGGGGTTGAGTGTAGAGGGTAAGGGTCGTGGTTTTCAGGGCTGGGTAGTGAAGATACTGGTGTCGGAGGCAGTGGGTGGCGTGAAGAACACGGAAGTTGGGGAAAGTGGGATGGAGGTGACATTGGGGCACAACGGAAAGAGTTTTGGAACAAGGGCTGTGTGGGGGGTGGCGTTTGAGGTACTGCTCCTCTTTCTGCATGGCTACGAGCTCCTGGATAGCGTCTGCTTGGTGCTCCAGGATGCATATGAGCTGATCCGTGCTTTGCCGCCTGTGCGCTGCATTTTCCTGGTGGATCCTGCTTTCTCTCTCCCTCCAGTTCTGTGCTTTCTCATTCTCTTTAGTAGATATGCTGCATCACTTCTTGCAGCATGTCTTCTTTGCTTTTTCTCAGTCTCTTCCTGAGTCTTTGCAGTCTCTGAGCAGGCTATAAGAGGCATGGCTGAGGTCTCAAGGTTGATGCTGCTGTATAGGCAAAATGCAACATTTAACAGAGGCAGCATTGTTTATACCAGACAGAGTAATGATTCTCCCTGCACTTCAGGAGTAGAAAAACACACAGGGTCTACACAATAGCATAATTTTCCTGTTCAAAACAGAGCACACATCCCACGGGAGCCTCAAAATGGTAAGGAGGACTGATTGTTTCAGGGCTGCACTGTCCTCTGGGTTTCTGTGCCTTGGGGAAAGCCAACAGCTTCAGTGGCAACCTACACTGAACACTGTCCCAACATTTTCCACAGGAGTTCGTCCTGGACGCTGCTGAGGGTGACCTGGGAAGCAAGGGAGGGTCTTCTACTGCAATGCAGCTTCTGCCCTGGCCCATATGCAGCTTGCCTGTGTGTAGCAATGGTCCCCCGACCCCTCGCGGCACTGTGGCGCGGACACGTTAGCCTGGCTGGGACAAGGACCACGGTTGCTCTCCTGATAAACCTGCGCAAGCGCATTGCACACGTTCTGGATGAGACATTCGAGGAGATTACCGAGGCCGATTACCGCGATGTGATAAACCACATCAATGCACTATTCCGCATCTAGGCATGCATGCCTAACCCTCCTCTCCCAAAGAGTCCACACCGAAAAAATTCCTTCCCGGAAAAAAACCCACTTACCGGGAACCTGCTCTTCTGTTTGTCCTCCACCAAGTACCGGCCGCTGCAACTGGGTACCTTCCTCCTGGCTCAAGAAGAGCTCCTGGCTGCATGGCTCCAGGGATTCCGGGGTGTCTCCATCCAGTCCACCACCATCACTCCCGTTTTCCTCCTCCTCCTCCTCCCCCCACGCCGACTCTGAAGTGTCCATGGTGGTGCTCGGAGTTGAGGTAGGGTTAACCCCAAGTATCGCATCCAGCTCTTTGTAGAATCGGCAGGTCACGGGGGGAGCACCCGAGTGACCGTTTGCGTCGCGGGCTTTGCGTTAGGCACTCCGCAGCTCCTTCACTTTAATCCTGCCCTGCAGGGCGTCCCGGTCATGGCCCCTTTCCATCATGTCCTTTGATACCTTCCCGAAGGTATCATAATTCCTACGGCTGGAGCGCAGCTGGAACTGGACAGCTTCCTTCCCCCAAACACTGATGAGGTCCAGCAACTCGCCATTGCTCCATGCTCGGGCTCACTTGGCGCGTGGAGGCATGGTCACCTCGAAAGATTCACTGATAGCATTCCACACCACGCCGGGCTGAGCAAACAGGAAGGGGATTTTTAAAATTCCCGGGGAATGTAAAGGGTGGGTCACATGGTTGGTTACCTGAGGCCAGGGCAGTAGAGTTTGAACTGATGACCAGAGTGGCTAGAACAGGCATTGTAGGAAACTGCCGAATAATTCTGGAGGCCATTCACAGAGCATTGCTGCGGCACCAGTGTGGCCGCCCACTGCAGCGTCAGCGCAATACTCGCTATACCTCTCGGGGAGGTGGAGTACATGCAGCGCTGCAACCATGGAGATACAGCGCTGCAAATGCCTTGCCAGTGTGGGCGGGGAGTGAGTTACAGCACTGGGGGTGGCTTTACAGCGCTGTAACTCGCAAGTGTAGCCAGGGCCTCACTCATATGTATCACCATGGGCAACTCAGTTTCTCTATCTGCAAAGTAAGGCTCATGATACTTTCCTTTCTTTAAAATTCACAGATGAAAAGTATTATTATTGTGTTAAGATTTCTACCTCAATTTCCCCCATCTGTCCAATGATTTTCACGAGTTGTGATGTTTAATTAGCTATTGTTTGCACAGTTTGAAAATATAAAGCACTATAAAAGTATTGAATATGTTAGAGTAGTATCCATGAAGATAACAAGATCTGATGCCCACCCAAAGCAGTCCCTTACCCAACATGCCAAAAGAGAAGCCATTTTGCAAAGGACTTTTAATCAATCCAGTCAGAATTGTCATATGCTGATTATGCAGCAGAGCACAGCAAACAGAGGGTGTTCACAATGAGGCCAGGAGATGGCACCATTGTATTGTAAGCAATCACTCTAGCATATCATTGACTTGGCTGTGGAACCAGCTCATATTTCACATGCCTTAAATAAGGCATTGTTCTGCCACAAGTGATTTAGCATGCTTGAATATTTTGAAGAACTGTTGTAATTTAGTGGTGCTTTGTTCAGGGAAACCTCTATGTTCCCTCTGACTATATTAAGGTTCTAGCTCCTCTCCAAGAAAAGGAAATGAAACTTTTGAAAGTGGACCCAGTTTTGAGCAAACCTCAGATGATTTACTGGCTCGCATTTATGTGAATTGTGATTTCACATAAGTTGGATCCAAATCAGGTCATTTTGATTGGGTTTCACTGTGAGATTTCAGAAATGTTCATACCCCTGAAGTGTGAACCTATGTGAACAACAAGTACAAAATACTTGTATGAATCCTGTGGGTGGAAGATGCTTGGTCTTGTCCATCTCTAATTTCCAGCTTGCCTGGAAATAGGAAGTATAGTACCAGAAGTTTGTTAGAACATCCAGTTAAGATTTCCAGCCTAATTTTGTAATCTAAACTTTCAGGTGCTTAGCTGGACTGAGCTTCCAATGTGTTTTAAGGTTCACCAATCATTATATATAGTTCAAACATTGCCTTTTTAAGTGCTTCTTTAATACAGCTCCAAATTTCTCTCCAGTCCCAAATATTTAAGGTTAAGGGCAATTTCCACTCCCACTGGGCCCTGAAATGTAGTTTGACTCACATTGTACATCCAAAGACTTGGAAGTAGTCAGTTATAATATATTCATTTCTGGTTTTAAACACACACTCATCATTCCTCTTTTCCATGACAGCACAATGAACATTGGAGGTGTTGGCATAATTCATAATAAATTCTTCACAACATTTTGCTTCTTTTTTTCTGTTTGTGTAAAGTTCATCATTAAGTTATTGGGCTCAATACAGGAGTAAGTTCTACGGTTTGTGGTATACAGGATCTCAGACTAGATGGTCAGTGGTTCCTTCTGGCCCTAAAGTGTCTGAATCTATTAATCACTGTAATTCTTTAGTTTATTATTTCAAATTGTGCATTTTTCATATTTTTCTAAACTATATGACTAGCACCCAAACAGCTCCTTGCAAATATTTGCTATACAATATTTGGTTAGTCACATGATGTTGTTTCTGGTCCCTGACTTACATAACTAACCAGCAGGTGAACACATTGAGTTTCAGATGACACAACTGAATACATAAATTCAAAATTTACTCTGAGTGAAAGTTTAGGCATCCACGTTTAAAATTCACTTCCTACAAATGCTCATGCTAATGAAGCTGGGCTGCTGGTATTTTCATGAAATGCATAAATATGATAACATTTTGTTTGAATTCTAACAAATAATCTCAGAAAATAACTTCCATTGTTTGCTGAGCTATAAAGAATTTATCCAAGAACAAATGAAAAGGGATCAGAAGTACCACTGCCATTCTAAATACCGAGCCCTTACTTGTGTAAATATATCCAGTTACAATTCTGTAATTGATACTCTAATTTGGTCCAATAATGTTCTATTTGTATGTTTTACAAATATCAAAATATAAAAGTGTAATTTAAACACTCGGCAATTATTCCTTCCTTAGGTGAAGAATTGTGTTCCATTAGATCTCATGTGTAAAGAAAATAACTAAGGACAAGGAAAGAAGGGGGAAAAATGCTTTCCTTAAATTTTCCTTTTGGGGAAGTAGAACACTGATCGAAAATTCAACTGAAGAGTAGAGACGGACAAAAATTTTATGCAGTTCCAAAGCCTAGTCAAGCAGAAGCAATGCAAGGCATCACAGTAGTACAATCCAACAAGATATCTTTTTGATTAAAATGCATATGTAGAATTCCAACATGTGTTTTATGGAGGCACTTAGCTAATCGAGTGTCCTAGTGTTTTCTATTCAGAAAAAAAGGTCTGAGGAAAGCAACTGTATCACAGGAGGAGTTTTACATTCAAGAAAAATACCCAGAGGTGAGAAAGCTGTAAATGTGCAATTCTTAGGATTAGTAACTAGTATATTTTTGGAATTTATTGTCCCTGTAAACTCTACAGATTTAGAGCATTCGTAAAATAAATATTTGGCGAGCCAGGACTGCTGACCATTTCAGCCTGAATTTATGTGCTAAGTTTCATTTTCTATCCAATAAATGTCGGCGTTGAAGAGCTTGCTAATTCTGTAACCCTACAATATTTTTTGCTGTATTCACTAAGAACTCATAAACACATGCTATTTCAGTACTACTGTCGATTAACATCCACATTCAACCCTGTCTTTATTTTTAGTTCTCTGATAAAGAAAATTGTTGCCATAAAAGTTTATGGCAGACACATCCATGTAATTCCAAACAAGTATGTTTAATTTCAAACCTCAGGTTTTCAATGAGACATAATTTCAAGATGCAAGTGCCTACATACGGTGATTGGGGCATTCGAACTGCTTAGAGACAGACAGATATTAACCTTGGCTTGTCTCTTTCTCCCTCCCCCCACCCCCATAGCAAACCTCTTGTATTTATTATGAACAATCTATCAGAAGAACAATTTTCAAAATTAAAATTATAACCCATTCAGAAAAGCCCAATAACTGCAAAATAGAGTCATTAAGACTATCCCCAATCTGATCTAAGCCAGTTCATTTTGTCATAGCTCCTACACAGCCAAAACCTTGTCTTTTACCACAGTTTCTGCTTCGCTGGCTCTGTTCCTGCTTTTACCAGCCAGAATGTGCCGAGGATGGAAGAGCTGGAATCCTCCTTTTAGTCAATTCCTGAAGGCTACCTTCAATACTTAAATCATTATCCAAAAGGTAGCCAACTAGATCTAGACAGGACAGCTTCATAATCACTGTGTGCAATGAATGCTATTATCTGGTCTGGCCATGTTGTATGCTTCTCAATTCTGTAAAAACTATCAAAATTCTTACATTTGGAGCTGAGGTAGTGAATAAAGTGCTGCTGTGCTACCCTTTAACCAGGTACTATCATAAGCATCTTCCTATAATTCTAATTAGTATCCAGTGATCAGCTGTGACCACCACCTCAGGTGAGGAACTGAGGAGGGGTTTGGAGATGTACAAGCTGGACATGATGGTTAAGATTACTGTGTCACAACAGGAGTGTTGTAAGTCAGTCACGGGAGGCAGTTGTTCCATTCTATTTGTCACTGATGAGGTCTCAGCTGGAGTACTGTGTCCAGTTCTGTGTCCCAACCTTTAGGAAAGATGTGGCTAAATTAGAGAGAGTTAAGAGGAGAGCAACCAAAGTGATAAAAGGTTCAGAAAACCTGACCTATGAGGAAAGGTTTAAAAGAAACGGGGCGCATTTAGTCTTGAGAAAACTAGACCTGTGGGGGGATGGAGACTGACAACAGTCATCAAATATCTTAAAAGCTGGTATAAGAGGATGGTGATCAATTGTTCTCCATGGCCACTGAAGGCAGGACAGGAAGTAATGGGCTTAATCTGCAGCAAGGGAGATTTAGATTAGATATTAGGAAAAAAATTTACTATACCACCTCTTAAAATATTATTCTATGATAATGTTGATATTTGACCTCTGACCTTGGGAGATCCATACAGATTATAGTTTGATGCTAGGTAGGTCAGGAAAAGCTAAAATGATCAAGGAAGTGATAATAAAAACAGTTAAATCTATAATGCAAGTAGGGGAAAGTAAAATGTAAAAGTATTTGAAATAGGCTTTGCAATAAGCCTGAGGCATAACAGGACCTAGCAGTTAGGGTAACTATTCCTACCTTTTGCTAAGTGCTTGTAAGACCTTTTAAGATTTATCAATAGGTATTTTTGGGATATCAAACTGTTATTTTTCAGTTTGTTTCTTAAATTAGAAGATTTTTAGGAGCTTTTTGGTGTATGTCATCATGAAGCAACTGCTTTTACATATTGAAAACAATGGGAAATGTACTGACACCAATAGCTGACAGTAGAACCCTAATCATGGTTCCCTGGAATAACAAACATGGACAAGATTAAGAGACCTAATCCAGAATAGTCCCGGGTGTGTGGGAATGCCAGGGGAAAGGGATATAAACGATTATCTCAAATAAGGGTTGGTCAGACGTTGAAATGACAGGACGGCAGAAACCTGATCACCATTCCCACTTACAGTTCTTATTTACTTCCTCTTCTTTCCAGCATCACTTCTGATGGTCTCCACAAGGTTGTGAATATGAGCAAAGCAGGGGTCATTTTGCTAGGTTTATCTTGCTTTTCAGAGGTTGCTATTATACTTGTATGTAGTTGGGTATTAAATAAAGTCTGCATGTCTCTATGTCCATGACAATCTAATTTCCTGTAACAAATTTCAAGTAGCCGCCTGAGTAAAAGAGCCTGTTCAATGACTTGTGCATTTTGCACCCTAAATTAATCAAAGACTACAAAGGATGGCTTGCTCCAGCTATTAAGCCACACTGTTTTCCTCAATTGAATGTGTTTCTGTAATAAACAATAATTCATTTCATCCCATTACTGTATTATTTGATACAGGGGGCAAAGTTGCTATTTCCTGTCTTCAACCTTAAGTCTGATTTCAAGGAAGCCAGCATTTCACTCTCTAAGTCTGTGACCAGAATAAGAAAATTATGAAAGCTCCCCTTAAAGTCAGTGATAAAGCTCCCATTGACTATGATGTGGTCAGGCTTTCACCCTTAGTCATATTGCTAGTGTCAGCAAGAGTATAAAATTCAGGGGAGGGTTTTTGCTCCAAAGTTCATTTTTGGTATTTCAGAACTCGTCAGTAAACTTTCCTAATTACAACAAAACATGCCACTGGTAGATTACAAATTACATTCTATATGCTTGAGAGGCAAGTTTGGTTCATAACAGAATTCATACAATAATTACAGTGAGCACAGTGGGTATAAGCTAGTGCCGATTATTTAGATCAAATGATTATTAATCATTCCATCATGCCCACAGCAAACAGCAAATTGTGAATCTGGCAGATGAGGCATGTTGCAGCCTTGGAGTCCAAACCCTTCTGCATGTCTGGCAAGCTGCATACCATACATGCCGCCCAAGGACTGTCTGACCCTTCGATGATGATGTGGAGAAGCTGCAAGTTGACTAAGACACATTGGGCCAAATAAATCCCTGGTGTAACCCCAGTGAGTACATAGGGATGGATTTGGCACATTTTCAACAGCTTTAAGAAAGGCTGTATTCAGCCATAATTCAGCTGCTGAATGATCCAGAAAGTTTCCTTCCATATTGCCTATTAGGGAAGGGAAAATCCCATTTTCAGTCAGTCCTTCTTTCATCCTTTGCCTTTCCTTTTTTGTTCTAATTTAAGTGAATTTGTTCTGGTGTCAAGTGCTTAATTAGCAACCCTGGAGATGGAGGCCCTCTGTTTCCATAGGGTTCCATAAGCTTCCCTACGTTGTCCTGCCACTGTGCTTCACCTCTGACTTTAGTCTCCTTGCCCATTCAGCTTTGACTCTCTCCCAAGATTGTGCCAATGAATACCCCTTGTGATTTTGGTTCTCTCATGAGGACATATGTCCAGGAAGGACTCAACTGAGTGCTGCAAGTCATTTCATGTAGGCCATGCACTGAGCACAACCCTACAATGATAACACTTTCAGTCACTGCCAACATGGGCGAGAACTGAACTGGTACCATAAAAGTCAGATAATGCCCATCTTATGAATCTACTTCACTACAGAGTATTATAGTTATGGGCTTGTTCAGTAATATTGAGCAATGGCATATCATGGATTACAGATTTGGGGGCGGGGGACGACAGAAAACTTTCTTGAACTCTTTCCATTCTTTTGCAGGAGAGCAATGAGTTGTCTTTAGCACTCTATCATCTGCAGTTACAAAGGTGGTTATGTCTCTTTCTCACAGATGCAGACTTCATCATAGTTATCTCCATTGTGCATCACCGCAGAATGACATTACTCTGTATTTGGATATTAGAGTTAGGGCAGGACACTGTAGCCAACTTGTTAAACATTCCCCCAGCAAGCACATTCTAGCTGTACTCATTACCAGCTGATTTCCCAGTGAACTTTAAGCTATTGGTTGGAACCTGTAAAGCCCTAAATGGTCTTTCTTCTTTTTGAGAGAGAGTTACTTCCCAGCATGTGATGCTAAAGGAGCTGAAATCATCTCAGGTGCTCAAATTAATGGCCCCTTGACCTAGAGCTGCTGTGCGAGTCACTGAGGCCTGTTTATAGCACTTCCCAATTTAACATCAACATTTGGATCTTTTAAAATTAGATTGTACAAAGCAACAGAGAAATATACTGGCTGGTTCTGTGAGTGGTGAGTGGCGTGGGGCCAGGGCAGGCAGGCAGGCAGGGAGCCTGCCTCAGCCCCGCTGTGCTGCCAACCGGAAGCTGCCCAAGGTAAGCACCACCCCTCACACCCTCCTATACCCTAACCCCAGCGCAGAGCCCCCTCCTGCAGCCAAATTCCCTCCCAGACTCCTTACCCCCATCTTGAGTCCTCTCCCAGAGCTAGCACCCTAACCACCTGCCCCAGCCCTGAGCCCCCTCCTGCCTCCAAACTCCCTCCCAGAGCCCACACCCATCACCCTCTCCTGTACTCAAACCCCCATCCCAGGCTCAGCGCAGAACCTCCTCCCACACTCCAAACCCCTTGGCCTCAGCCCAGAGCCCACACCCCAACCCCCTGCCCCAGCCCAGTGAAAGTGAGTGAGGGTGGGGGAGAGCGAGCAATGGAGGTCACAGGGTGAGGCCTGGGAGAAGGGGCAGGGCAGGAGTGGAGCCTCAGAGAAGGGGTGGGGCAAGGGTGTTCAGGTTTGTGTGATTAGAGAGTTGGCAACCCTACTCTCTTTCATGAGTGTATGATTCTGTTGGATCAGGGCCCAGATAGTAATGCTGCACTCCTGAACAAAGTCTTCTCTACTCTGCCATGTGGGTGAAGCTAATTCACATTAGCAGATAAATATACATGCTGAAACTTTGATGTGTAAAAACCCAAAACAAAAAACACATTTTTCAGTTTTGCCTCACTTAAAAAAAATAAAAAACCAAACCAAAAACAGATCTTTGTTATTTCAAATCAAACCAAACCTGACCATCTCAGTCAGCAATAAACATGAACAGGGATCCCGGCCCTCTGGAAAAATAGTCATTAAATCAGCTTTGTCCATTTGCTTATTTAAAGCAACATGACTCCAGGGGGAGTTGAACCTCCACCTGGATGGCAAGATAAACATGAACTAAATGATACTTTAGGGGATTGATTTATACTGTTGACAAGTTCTATGCTTCAACGTGGCTGTAATATGAGATGTAAATGCAAGTGGCCAGATGGCTTTCAGAAGAGATGCAAGTTCCAATGTTTTCATATCATTTCCATGTTCAACCTTTTATTTTTCCCCCACCGAGAGCCTCCATATTCACAGAGATGGTGCAACTATCCAAATAAAATGTGCTCATCCTGTTCTCATCAGCTCTTAAGCACCTGTTTTTAAAAAGGACAGAGATCTAGGACTGTGACTTCTGATGTATGAAGAAATCTGCCCCACTTTTAAAAATTGGAAGTCAAATCCTACTGAAGAAAATATAAGAGAGCCTAAGTTCTGGCAAGTCCAGTGTAAGAGTATAATCAGGTAGGACAAAAAAAGAATTTGAAGCGCTATCAAAAAAAAGACACAAAAACAACAAATTTCTTTTTTTTAAAGTACTTCAGAAGCAGGAAGCCTGCCAAACAATCAGTGGGACCACTGGACGAGCGAGGCAGTAGCGTTGGAACCATTTTTATAGTGAGGGCGCCAAAAGCCATTGAACAAAACTATAAACCCCATCTATGATAGAAACCACATCAAGCCAGGGGGTGATGCCACAGCCCCAGCACCACTAGTTCCAGCGCCCCTGGATCGAGGCAGAAAAGGAGCACTCAAGGAAAACTAGGCTGTTGTAGAGAAACTAAATGAATTCTTTGCATTCATCTTCATTGCAGAGGATAGGAGTCATTCTTTTTAGGTGACAAATCTGATAAACTGTCCCAGATTGAGGTGTCAATA
Source organism: Malaclemys terrapin pileata (assembly GCF_027887155.1). Classification (NCBI taxonomy): domain Eukaryota; kingdom Metazoa; phylum Chordata; order Testudines; family Emydidae; genus Malaclemys; species Malaclemys terrapin. The sequence continues at coordinate 40,020,528 of NC_071507.1, read as the reverse complement.
GAGGTAATTAATAATTAATAAATTAAACAGGAATAAGTCACCAGGACCAGAATTCACCCAAGAGTTCTGAAGGAATTCAAATATGAAATTGCAGAACTACTAACTGTGGTATGTAACCTGTCACTTAAATCATTCTCTGTGGCAGCGGATTAGCAGCGGATAGCTAATGTAATGCCAATTTAAAAAAAAAAAAAAAAAAAAAGACTCCAGAAGCAATCCTGGAAGTTGCAGGTCAGTAAGTGTAATTTCAGTACCAGGTGAATCGTTTGAAATTATAGTAAAGAACATTATTATCAGACACATACCCTGTTTCCCCGAAAATAAGACATCCTCCGAAAATAAGGCCTACTTACAGTTTTGCCTCTCGTTGTAATATAAGGCATCCCCCCGATAATAAGACCTCCCCGATAATAAGGCATCCACCGATAATAAGGCATTTTTCATTTCTGAAAAATAAGACATCCCCTGAAAATAAGACCTAGCGCATCTTTGGGAGCAAAAATTAATATAAGACACTGTCTTATTTTCGGGGAAACAGGGTAGATGAATACGATATGTTGGGGAAAGAGTCAAAACAGCTTTTTTAAAGGGAAATCAGGCCTCACCAATCTATCAGAATTCTTTTGGAGTGAGGCGGCAGGGAGGATCAACAAATGTGGACAAGGGTGGTCCAGTGGATATAGCGTACTTGGACTTTCAGAAAGCCTTTGACAATGTCCCTCATCAAAGTTTCTTATGCAAAATAGGCAGCCATGGAATAAGAGGATAAACCTCTCAAGGATCATTATTGGTTAAAAGATGCAGTGATCCTGTCATTTGTTTCCTATCTCAAAAAAAGATGAGGACTGGAAAAAGTATAGAGAAGGGCAACAAAAGACATATGGAACAGCTCATATGAGGAGAGATTTAAAGACTGGAGCTATTCAGTTTAAAAAAAAAAAGAGATGACGGGGGGAGCGGGGTGATAGAGGTTGATAAAATCATGAATAAGGAAGTGTTGTTTACCCCCACACAAAACACAAGAACCAGGAGTCACCCAGTTAAATAAATAGGCAGCAGGTTTTAAACAAACATAAGGAAGTACTTCTTCATACAACACAGAGTCAATCAGTAGAAATCAGGTTGCCAGGGGATATTGTGAAGGTCAAAAGTACAACTGGGTTCAAGAAAAAAATTAGATAAGTTCATGGAAGATAGGTCCATCACTAGCTATGAGCCAAGATGGTCAGAGACACAACCCCATGCTCTGGGCTTCCCTAAATCTCTGACTGGACAACAGGGGATGGATGCCTGTTCTGTTCATTCCCCCTAAAGCATTGGCACCTCCCACTATAGGAAGACAGGCTACTGTGCTAGATCAGTGGTTTCCCAAACTTTTCGGCATCACGCCCCCTTTTTAATTTTCGAGAATCCTCACACCCTCCACCTCTCCTTTACCATCATCCAACCCCCACTGATCTTTGTCCCCTGACCGCCTCCTCCCGGAACACCCCCCGGCTCTAACCTCCCCCCTCTGGAACCCCACTCCCTATCCAACACCCCCTGCTTCTTGTCCCCTGACTGCCCCCTGGGATCCCACCCCCTATCCAACCCCCCTGCTCCCTGTCTCCTGACCGCCCCCTCAGAACCTCCACCCCCTGTCCCCTGACTGCCCCCCCAGGACCTCCTGCCCCTTATCCAACCCCGCTCCCCCTGCTCCCCCTGCTCCCCGCCCCCTTACCAGGCTGCTCAGAGCAGCAGGACTGGCTTATTGGAAAGCCTGGGAGGTAGTGGGTGGGCGGGCACAAGCTGCAGGGGAGGGTGGACAGGAGGGGAGGGGAGGGGCTGGGGGCTAGACTCCCCATCTGGGAGCTCAAGGGCTGGGCAGCCTCCTGCCCCCCTTGGAATTTCTTCACGCTCCCCAGTTTGGGAACCAATGTGCTAGATGGATCAACGGTCTGACCTAGTATGGCCATTCTTATGTTCTTTCAAGTTAACACAGATAGACAACAACTTTATTGACTAATAAATACCAGCCTAAAAATCCATTTAAGGAAATGAGTATTGTGTCAAAATACCTAAAATGGCAACAAATGTAGTCATAAATTAATTTTCTATCATATCTGATAACCTTTAAAGCTGAAACACTGACTTGGGATATAAGAATGTGAATATTTGCCAAAGGATAAATCAAAGTTTGTCTTTTCCCTTGACAGTTCGTTAGCCTTGATAGGAGATGCTAATTTTCAGAGCATTTTTTTGGCTTAAAATGAGATCAAAAACCAAAAACACACACGAGTTGTAATAAACCCATTAAAAAAAGAGCATGGAAAAGGGAAATTAATCCTGGTGCCTTAAAATTATAAATTATCTATTGAAATGTGACTGCATTCTTATCAACACAACCTATGTATCGCCAGGTTGTTAACTCAATAGGAAAAGCCTGAGTCCTGTAGGTTCCAAGAAGACTTTAAATACTCATTCTATGAACTGTTATAAAGGAACTGTGTGAGCTATACAAAGAGTAACTTGTGCAAGAAGCTTCATTTTTGTTAGACATTTAAGGAAGGAAGTGACCTGGTCCGCCAAAGGGCAAGGTCAGGGACAAATTAGTGGCGGTGGTTTTAGAAAGGAAGTGCTGAAAACATGGCTAAATTTCCCTTTTCTGTTCTTGAATATGGGTGTTATTTCCCCCCAATACATTTGTACAGTTGCATGAACACATTGTCAAGTGTACTAGCTATGCGAAATTGATGTCCATACTCCTTAATTATTCCTGGCATTTTAATTTAAATCATAAACATGTAAGGGGCTTGATCTGGCATGTAACAAGTGCACTGTGTCGTATATATAAGGACAGGGTGAAAGGTAATGAGAACAGGACTGATAATACAATCAGCAAATCCTGCATTAAATGAGAACAGGCAGGTAACAGGTTACTTCCACCTAGTAGCACAAGTATGGTGAGGGAGAGATGCATGTAGCAAAGCTCTTTATTTGTATATTGAGGTTCACACATAAGCCTATGTCTCCTCAGACAAAGAGCCAGAGTTTAAGGCCAGAAGGGACCACCAGATCTCTTAATCAGCCTGTTGTGTACAGGTCAATCAACACCACTCAGCACCCACACACTAAACCCAACAACCGAAAAAAAGTGAACCGGGTACCTACAGGCCTGTTAGTTTGACATCTGTAGTATGCAAGGTCTTGGAAAAAATATTGAAGGAGAAAGTAGTTAAGGACATTGAGGTCAATGGTAATTGGGACAAAATACAACATGGTTTTACAAAAGGTAGATCATGCCAAACCAACCTCATCTCCTTCTTTGAGAAGGTAACAGATTTTTTAGATAGAGGAAACATAGTGGATCTAATTTACCTTGATTTCAGTAAGGCATTTGATACGGTTCCACATGGGGAATTATTAGCTAAACTGGAAAAGTTGGGGATCAATATGAAAATTGAAAGGTGGATAAGGAACTGGTTAAAGGGGAGACTACAACGGGTCATACAGAAAGGTGAACTGTCAGGCTGGAAGGAGGTTACTAGTGGAGTTCCTCAGGGATCGGTTTTCGGACCAATCTTATTTAATCTTTTTATTACTGACCTTGGCACAAAAAGTGGGAATGTGCTAATAAAGTTTGCGGATGACACGAAGCTGGGAGGTATTGCCAATACAGAGAAGGACCGGGATATCATACAGGAAGATCTGGATGACCTTGTAAACTGGAGTAATAGTAATAGGATGAAATTTAATAGTGAAAAGGGCAAAGAAATGCATTTAGGGATTAATAACAGGAAGTTTTGTTATAAACTGGGGATGCATCACTTGGAAGTAACAGAGGAGGAAAAGGACCTCAGAGTATTGGTTGATCACAGGATGACTATGAGCCGCCAATGTGATATGGCTGTGAAAAAAGCTAATGCAGTCTTGGGATGCATCAGGCGAGGTATTTCCAGTAGAGATAAGGAGGTGTTAGTACCATTATACAAGGCACTGGTGAGACCTCATCTGGAATATTGTGTGCAGTTCTGCTCTCCCATGTTTAAGAAGGATGAATTCAAACTGGAACAGGTACAGAGAAGGGCTATTAGGATGATCCAAGGAATGGAAAACCTGTGTTATGAAAGGAGACTCAAAGAGCTTGGCTTGTTTAGCCTAACCAAAAGAAGGCTGAAGGGACATATGATTGACACAAGAACAAATGAATATAAATGGGCCATCAGGAAGTTCAGACTTGTAATTAGATGAAGGTTTCTAACCATCAGAGGAGCGAAGTTCTGGAATAGCCTTCCAAGGTGAGCAGTGGAGACAAAAGACATAGCTGGCTCCAAGACTAAGCTTGATAAGTTTATGGAAGGGATGATATGATGGGATAGCCTAATTTTGGCAATTAATTAATCTTTGATTATTAGCGGTAAATATGCTCAATGGCTTGTGATGGGACACTAGAGAGGGTGGGATCTGAGTTATTACAGAGAATTCTTTCCTGGGTATCTATCTGGCTGGTGAGTCTTGCCCACATGCTCAGGGTTTAGCTGATCACCATATTTGGGGTCAGGAAGGAATTTTCCTCCAGGGCAGATTGGCAGAGGCCCTGGGGGGTTTTCGCCTTCCTCTGCAGTGTGGGGCACGGGTCACTTGCTGGAGGATTCTTTGCACCTTGAAGTCTTTAAACCAGAAGTTGAGGACTTCAATAGCTCAGGCATAGGTCAGGGGTTTGTTACAAGAGTGGGTGGGTGAGATTCTGTGGCCTGCATAGTGCAGGAGGTCAGACTAGAAGATCATAATGGTCCCTTCTGACCTTAAAGTCTATGAGTTAGGTCAGCCCCAAAAACTTTGGCTTAAAATTCATGAGTTTTTTGGTTTTTTTTTTTTTTGGTTTTTTTTTTTAAAGAGACTATGCACGGGGTTCTTATCTGCCCTCTGGTTTTTGAATCTTTAGAATGCACTTGGTCACATTTTCTAGCTTTTATCTAACCATAAAGGCTAGAAACTTGCTTTTCGAAAACATAAAACGCTGAGATTTTAAATGTAATCCCAAGACTCCTGGATTCGGGAATTCAAGAGTAACATCAAATATTGTGAGAATACTATTGTGAAAGTTGTCAACACCACAAAATCTTGCAGTCCTTGCTACATTCCATGCAAGGACTTGTAAGTTAAAATTTACCTGAAGTGTTTACTGTAACTTTTTGAATTTCTAGAGCATATTCCTTTCTTAATGACATTTAGAATAGAATATTTCTACCTGTATAAAATCATCTTTCTAAAGGGAGACTTCTTGGTTTATCATTCATTTTAATGGGACTATTTGCAGACCAAGGTATTACTCAAGTAAGAGTAGCGTATTCTGTTTGGAAAGTTGGTTTTGAACTGGTCATTGATATTATTTTTTAATTGTTTGTTATGTCGCATAGTCTGGGACAACTCACTGCAATAGGATCTTATGTACAATGGGAAGGGGTATCAAAATAAACTGACAGATTAAATTACTATATATAAAAAAGGAAAAAGGCTTACTCAGAGTGCTTTAAAAACGTTAATTAATCCTCTCAACTGGCATATGACGAATGCATTCCCCATTTCATAGATGGGAAAACTGAGGCAGTGAAGTGATTTGCCCAAGTCAAGGCAAGGCAGTCAGATTGAGGTTTAGCACACAGGAGTTCCTGGCACTCAGCCAAGTGCTCAGACCTAGATCACTGATAGGGTTAGGTACATTTAAAAAGGAACCTACCTGAAAGATCACTACTTCTGATGGGAAAACACCTAAATAACTAATCCGACTAGTTTAAAGGTTAGAAGCACCAGGGACACAGTATGTGTACAATGTGCAAAGATGATACTTGACCAATTTCCCAAAAAGTCCTAGTGAATCCTTTCCCACATCAGGTGATATGGTAATAGAGTGCTATTTGTATTAGCCCTGCTCAAACATTCTCTTTGTAGTTAAGCACTGGAAAAATATCCCAGAGAGACCTCAACTCCTATTTTTCATTTGCCCAAAGGGAATATCTGGATTCTCACTGTATGACCCATAGCCCTTGAAAAAAAAGCTACAAACTACACAAAACTTTCTGTCTGAGCAGCAGCGAGTCACATACTGCTGTGAGCTAGACCAGGGGTTCTCAGACTTTTGTACCGGTGACCCCTTTCACACAGCAAGCCTCGGAGTGCGACCCTCCATTATATATACAAAAATGTTTTTAATGTATTTAACACCATTATAAACGCTGGAGGCAAAACAGGGCTTGGGGTGCAGGCTGACAGCTCGTGACCCCTCATGTAATAATCTCATGACCCCCTGAGGGCTCCCAACCCCCCGTTTGAGAATCCTTGAGCTAGACCATGCCATAAGATCAAGTAGCCAGTACTTTCAACAACTGCACAATACACACTATGCTCAAATCATTCAGTTATGAATGTCAGCAAAGCTTCCATTCTGCAAGGAGCTATTTATGATAGACAAAAGAGGTGTGATAAATACTTCAGTGCTACAGCTTTCTCTGATCACTCTAATGGCCTCATGTGCATACATAACATTTTGTATTCAGCTATCAAATCAGGAAAATTTACATATTCAGCCACATCCCTTGCGACACTTTCCCACAGTCTAATTGCCAGGAAATATATCCAGATATTCAGAACAAACAATCTTTCTAATTATATCCCATCGGTACAATTTTCTATAATTTAAACTCCAGCCTCGGCATTTAAACCCTTCCAATATTTGAAGATGTTTATCTTATTCCCCCATCCCCTCTTATTCATCACATAGCTGTGCTGTATATATCAAGGGTCCAACCCTACAAATCCTTATTCATGCCTCCACTGCTGCATACGAGTAAAGACTGGGCATGTGATCACAGCTTTGCTCTGTATTATCTTGATCTTACATCTTCAGTTAATCCCTCCAGACCCTTAATTATTTTGTTACTCTGTATTCTTCCACTTGGTCAGCGCATCTTTGTGTTACTGAAACTCCCAGAACTTAACTCATAATTCCAGATATGGAATCCTTGCATGTATATAGCAGGGGTGGCCAAACTGGCTCGCGAGCCACGTGTTGCTCTTTTACCATTAAAGTGCGGATCATGGAGCCCCCTGTGCACCCCCACATCCTCCACCTACCAGACTGGGGCGGGGGAGGAGAGCTTGGGACCTCTGCCTTGCAGTGGGGTGGTGAGGTAGGGGCTTCTGCCCAGCGAGGTAGAGGGTCTCAGGGCTTCAGCCATGCAAGGCACATCTGCCAGGGTTCAGGGTTTCAGCAGGAGTGGGGCTGAAGTCCCAAGCCCCAGCTCCTGGCAGGTGTGCCCGAGCTCTTGAACTTCTGAAAATTGTCATATGTTGCTTGGAGAGCCAGTAAGTTTGGCCACCCCGGTAAATAGAGAGGGACCCTTACCTCTCTGCTTGATGGCATGTCAAAGCTGCACAGGCAGAAGTTTTGAGTGTACACTTTAGAGTCTGGGTATACAGTAACAATTCTATTGCACTATTTCCTGCAGTAGTTCTTCATAGCAGAAGTTCTGTATCTGATGGAATATATTTGCTTGTACTTTATTAGCTTGCATCAAAATACTGCAGCCCTGATTCACCCATGAGTTTCTTCACTTTCACGCTCCACTGATTGCACCAGAATTACATCAGCATAAAACCAGAGTAACTTCAATTGTGGATAAGAAGTCCCTGTAGGTTTTGTCACGTTGTGACAGAAATAAACACTAACTAGTAAGAGGGGATGTTGCTTATAGACAACTGTTTTGCTATTGTGTGGTTATATTGCAGGAATGAAAAAGTTATACCCCATAGAGGCGGCCATTTTGGCTTCTTTTGTGAGACAAACAGCAGTCTGAACCACAGCGTGTCTGGTCCTGTATAGTAGACTTGGTCCAAAAATTTCAGTTTTTTTTTTATAAAAAGGGATACGTTATTTGCAAAATATTCCCTCTTTCAGTATCATGTTTCCAGAAATATCTGATACATAGTGGGTGAGACCCCGGTCTTTCTTCTCCCCCACCCCCACAATGTTTCAGCAGCACTGCACTCAGCACAAAGCAGCTGGAAAGCTGTTCCAAAGAGGGAGATGGGGATGCTCCTGATATAGGGGAATCCCTGGGTGGCAAAAAAGCTGGCATATCCAGCTCTGTGCTGCATGCTTCCCAGAACAGTGTGTGGTTCACGCAGGCCTGATGACAGAAGAGGGTGGGATGGGCAGCGGCGGCTCCAGGCACCAGCGTACCAAGCGCATGCCTGGGGCAGCAAGCCGCAGGGGGCGCCCTGCCAGTCCCTGCGAGGGCGGCAGTCGGGCCGCACTCAGCGGCCTGTCTGTGGGAGGTCCGCCGGTCCTGTGGATTTGGCGGCGGGTACGCCGAAGCCATGGGACCGGCGGACCTCCCACAGGCATGCCACTGAATCCACTGGACCGGGGACCTCCCACAGGCACCCAACCGAAGACAGCCTGCCTGCCGTGCTTGGGGCTGCAAAAAAGCTAGAGCCGCCCCTGGGGGTGGGAACAGAGTTGTAGCACACTGATCCTTGCCAGATAGAAGCCCCTAGGAAGCCATAACAAGTTGGTTCAAGTAAATCTAGTTGAAACTTGGAATTCCTGTTGCACAGGAAATTCTATTTTAAAAAAATGGAACAAACAAACAAACCCAAACCAAAAAAAGGAGTTTCCCAGGGAATAGGAATCCCCCAAAAAAGTTACATTTGAAACATTTTTGATTCTTTTTTATTCTGAAAATTTCAGAGAGACTTCCCCCCTCTCCCAAAAAGAAACCTTTTCAGTTGACATTTTTACATTTTAATATAAACTAAAATTTTTGTACATTTTAGATTTTAAATTTAATATTTTATTTTTAAATGCCATAACATAGCTTCTACTCTGATTAATACTGCGGGCCTATCTTCTTTTCTTATTCAAAAAGTGTCAGTCTTGAACGGTTTGATTACAACAAATGGAAGACACTTTGAATAGGTAGCAGCTGTTTCAATAATTTTAAGATCAAGAACCAGGTGCACCAGCTCCTCAACTCCTGGGCAGAGGCAATGGCCAACATTGTCCTCATCCTCCTTTCCCTGTCTGTATTGTGATGTGCCCTTGAGGGAATAATGAGGGATGGGAACAAATTAGCCCAGGGAGTGGAAGAGATGTGCAGGGAGAGGAAACATACAACTCTACCTTGTCTTTGCCCAGGCTCTGCAGAGTGCAGGGAGAGAATGATCCCTCATACCTTCCTCCCAGCTATATATCCACAGAATCTGGTTCGTAAGGACTACAGAAACAAGCCCAATACCTGTTAATTTTTAAAGGCTCATCTACACCAATGTTTACATATCCAAAGCCTGCCTCAGCATTGATTATTTTTATCAGGAACCACTAGGATTTCTTTAAATGATGAATTATTGTAGCGTAATGTTCTATTTTTGTATATTTAAAATACTTCTTTATATGAAAAGTTGCAGTGATCACCATCAAAAGTCAACCATTGCCAGGAGTCTGGGAGTCCACCCGCCTGCAAGGCAAGCTGCACAGGAGCTGGGAAACCTGGAAATCCAGCTCCCTGCGAGACGCTGCCATTGCAGGGACAGGATGGTGAGCTGGCAGGAAACCAGAGAGGTTTCTGATGGAATCCTGGCTAGGGTTCATCAGAATTTCAGCAAAATCCATGACTCCATCAAATATGCATTTTCTGTTGGAAAAAGGTTCCAGCAGAAAGTGTCCTAGCAGCTATAAGGGAAAGTTAAAGTAGTTCTTAGTATAGATGCCATCTTTATGAGTTGCCAGGGGGTTCTTGACCCCCACTCTGCCCAGGCCCTGCCCCACCTCTCCCACCCAGCATCTCCTGCATGCCGCTGAACAGCTGATCTGTGGCAGGAGGAAGAGGCTGGGAGGAAGGGGAACAAGCAGATCGGTAGGGCCACCAGCAGGCAGGAGGTACTGGAGGGAGGGGGTGGAGCTAATTGCGGGGGGCTGCCGGTGGTTGCTGAGCACCCACTATTTTTTTTCCAGGGGTGCTCCAGCCCCAGAGCACCCACGGAGTTGGCGCCTATGGTTCTTAGGCTGGTCTGAACTGCAGCGGGGCAAGTTTGGGCCCAAAAATTTTTGCGTCCGTGCACTTAAGAAACTAGCATGTTTAATGCCCATCTCCAAAAGAGCAGCTGGTCACTTTTGATGGAGGTTTTTTCAGTATCATCCCAGCCTCACCCTCAAATTCTAATAAGCACATGCTGGATGGTATAATTTAGCAACTGTTCATTATTCAATCCCCAAACACTTACCCTAAGAGAGGCCAAGATCCCTGACCTTAACTATAGGTGGTATTCTTCATCCATTTTACACATTGTTTAAGGAGTAAAGTTAAGTGAGCAATTTGATTTTGCCTTGATTAATGACATCAGATCCTTCCGTTGAATTAAATTGTACTTTCAGTTGGAAGGCATGTGTGTTCATAGAATTAGAAGTTGCAAAGTTGTGTTATGTTGCATAGTTAAAGCAATTTTCTGCTACTCTTGCCTTAAAAGCTGAGTAAATGACAGCCAGTTCAAGTGATTTAAATATTCACTGAAATATTCCAAGAATATTGTTTTGCAGTTTGCTATGAAAAAGGAGGCTGTAATGTCCAAAGTCTTCCACCGTATTCTGGTTCTTGACACCCCCCCGCTCTGCCCCAGGCCCTGCCCCACCTCTTCCCACCTAGCACCTCCTGCATGCCGCTGAACAGCTGATCTGTGGCAAGTGGGAGAGGCTGGGAGAGAAGGGGACGAGTAGATCGGCAGGGCCACCAGCAGGCAGGAGGTACTGGGGGGAGTGGGAGGAGCTGCCATATTCTGGTGGCCAATTTTAATCATTTCACAATAGAAAGGGGACTAAATCCAACTGCACAATCCAAAGGGGTCTAAATCCAATTTTTTTAAGTCATCTATGTAACCTTTAAAAATGTTTTTAGTGATTTACTTTAGAAAGGACTTTTTGGCACGTACTACACTACTCCTGTGGGCTAGATTGGCTGATAATTGTCTCTCTCTTGCAATACCTTAAGCAAAGTATAAAAATAAAGTATTTTTATACTTTGCTTTCTTTTTTTTAAATATATACACACACCTTGTTATGTTGGCAGCCTCCTTAAAGTCTTATGGTACCACTCATTTCCTCCAGCAGGCAAGCAAAACATTGTGCAGATGTTTAAGCACAACCTGCTCTCCCTGTGTCAATACTTCAGCTGGAATTCCATCTCTTTCTGCAGCTTTTCCTGGTGCTAGAAAGGGGATTGCCTTTTCAAACTCATTTATAGATGGTTCTCTCTCTTCAATGGTCTGGAGACAACATTTAGTGCTGCTTCAGAAACACATGAAGGAATTTCAGTTGAAGAGTTTGTGAAAGATGCAACACTGGATGGAACACTGCTTCTGACAAGGTCATCTCCACTAAGAGATTTGAGTAGAGCAATCTTCTTGGCTGAAGGACTTATGCCTTTTTCAATTCCATCACACATACCTTTTGCATTTTCATTCTCAAAGGATATTTGTATCTTCTTGCACAGATCAAACTAGAAAGATTGAGTACAATACCCTCTTGGCTGTTCTTAGATTAGCACGTCTTAGGAAAAAGTTCACATTGTGGTGAACAGGGCCGGCTCCAGGCACCAGCCGACCAAGCATGTGCTTGGGGCGGCACCTTGGCGCAGGGCAGCGCTCGATTTTTTTATGTATTTATTTATTTTTTATTCGGCGACGTGGCGCTCGGAGGGGGGGGGCTTTGGGCAGCACGGCGGCTTCAGGCGGCCCGGCGCTCGAAGGGGGGGGCAGGATGGGACTTCGGGCGGCGTGGTGCTCGGAGGGGGGAGAGGGGCTTCGGGCGGCGTGGTGCTCGGAGGGGGGGGTTTTGGGCTGCGGGAGCTGGCGTGGTGCGGCACTTGGAGGGGGACGGGGGCTTTGAGCGGCGCAGCGCTTGGCGCAGGGCGGCGCTCGATTTTTTATTTACTTATATATTTTTTGGATTCGGCGGCGCTCGGAGGGCGGCGTGGTGCTCAGCGGGGCGGGGATTTCGGGGGGTATGGCAGGGCAGGTATTCGCTCGCGGGGGGTATGGCAGGGCGGCTCTCTAATTTTTTGCCTGGGGCGGCAAAAAAGTTAGAGCCGGCCCTGGTGGTGAAGATATATTCTGCATTTTGCTACAAATAACTGGAAGCATTTCTTCAGAGTATGCTGAAAACTAGTCTCTCTTGTATAGTCTTTTACCAAAGGCTAAGGTTGCAGCTCAATGGAGTGTGTGTGTGTGTGTGTGTGTGTGTGTGTGTGTGTGTGTTCCATGCTGCATCAGCATTCAAAGAAGGTGCAATTTATGGCATAGTTTTCTTGAGTTTCACAGTGAAAATTGGAGATACAAAAGATCAAGGAAGGTATTATTGATGTTAATGCATGGTCAACACTTTTTTTTTTTGGTATGATGGAATTTCTGTAGTGAAAGTCTTATTTTGCAGCATGCAGTCTGTGTGTCAGTCTGCACTATGGAAAACTTCCTCTAGGTGTTTCCTGTGTGTGACAATTAAATCCAGTTGGTCCAGTGTGGAGACACCCCAGATCTGGAGGAGACCTTCTGGCAGTGACCATATTGGAAGTAGATGTTGGTAATGCATAATCTTCAGTGGGTGTAGAGCTCCAGTAATCTTTGCCCACTGTCATTCATTTTTCCCCACTCTATGGTGGCCAGTGCATAGTAGCCACATCTAGTGAGTTGAGCCAACACTAGTGTTGAGGTTTTTTTACCCACAAAAGCTTATGCCCAAATAAATCTGTTAGTCTTGAAGGAGCCACCGGGCTTCTTGTTGTTTTCACTAGTGTTGAAGTCTCCCAGTAGATAGAATTGCTCACCGGTGGCAGCTTTTGATGATACTGTTGAGCTGCTGATTGCTCCACCTTTGAAGAAGGGACTTGGTCTAAGTGTTGGAGCATAAGTTCTACTGATGTTGGTAAAGCCACTTGTGGTAGATACTCCTAGTGAAACAATATCTTCTGTCATGTATAATATAAAAATGTCAAAATTATTAAACTCAAAATAAAGAGATTTGACCTTCATCTAAATTGTTTTGATAAGATCATAATAAAATATTTCAGAATATTTAAACTCGTAAAAAATTCCAAGATTTCTACTTGTCCTGACAAAATGAAGTTTCAGAATCTCCCACAAGATGGAAATTCCACTTTTTTCAACCAGCCCTAACTATTAATATTTGGCATTTCAACCATATCTTTCACCCAAGGAACTAAAAAGAGCCTTATTATATCAATTTTGTAGATAAGAGGTAAAATGACTTGTCCAGGGTCCTCCAGAGTGGTGATTATATGATTATAGTAAAGCAATGTAATCTAGCATATAAGGCATGGATTAGTCACTATAAAACATGGAAGTTCTGTCATATGCTAGAGTAACATTTGAATAACTTCTACCCCAGGATACATAAAAGGATGCTGTTAGATCCATTTGGCTTTTTATTATTATTTAAGAACACACACAGTAAACTACGAAAAACTAAGAAAAAAGATATGAAGTTCTCATCTCTCTATTTCCCCATTATCCCTCTGTGTTTTAGAATAAATTAAAGCCACTAAACTTGTGTAGTTACACCTACATTTAGTTTCTATGGACAGTGTGATGTTCTCCTTTCGTGTTCATGTCCAAGTGAGTGTGCAGTGGTGGAAGAAATGCAAGACATGGCAGAATATTGGTTTTGTTATAGTCAGACCAATATGCTGTGGGAGGGTGTAACAATGCAGCCTCTGGCAGGACACTACTGAGAGTATCAGTTCAGGACAAATTGCTTAGAGCAGGGCAGTCACAGCCCAAGGCTGGGGTTTCTTCACTACCAAGGCAAACCAAACCAGCCAAACAGAGAGGACTTCAACTTTACCCCACTGGCTAACCAGAAGTCATACAAGCAATTCCCTCAGATACTCCAGTTCCCCAGTATCACCATTAGTGCCACTCCTTATGGGGATGAATACCCCAGTAAAAGAAAAATGGTTTTCCTGATCCCAAAGGACCAAGCCCCAGACCCAGGTCAATATACAAGTCAGATCTCACCCAGAAATCATGCTGTTGCCAATCCTTTAGAATCTAAAATCTAAAGGTTTAGTCATAAAAAGAAAGAAATATAGATGAGAGCTAAAATTGGTTGAAGGAATCAATTACACACAGTAATGGCAAAGTTCTTGGTTCAGGCTTGTAGCAGTGATGGAATAAAATGCTGGCTTAAGTTAAGTCTCTGGAATACATTCACAGCTTGGATGGGTCATTCAGTTCATTGTTCAGAGCTTCAGTTTGTAGTAAAGTTCCTCCAGAGGTAAGAAGCAGGATTGAAGACAAAATGGAGGTGTTTCCAGGGCCTTTTATATCCTCTGCCATGTGGATAGACATCCCTTTGTTCTTACTGTGGAAAATCACAGCAGCAAGATGAAGTTTGAAGTCACACGGGCAAGTCACATGTCCATGCATGACTCAGGTCTTTACAGGTAGAGCAGCCATTGCTCACATACTACTTTGAACGTTCCCAGGAAGGCTTCTCATAAGTGGATTGGAGTCTCCCAAGGTCCACTGTCAGTTAAGTGTTTCTTGATTGGACACTTAATCTGAAGAGTCCCTTCTCAATAAACTGGCCAAATGCTTCACTGGTGTTACTTAGAATCAAACACATTGAGATACAAGTATATACCCAAACTTCATAACTTCAAATACAAAAAGAATACACACACACAGACAGCATAATCATAACCAGCAAATTACAACCTTTTCATAGACACCTTACTTGACCTCCTTTGTACAAGATTTGGTACAACTATAGGACCTTGGTTGCAACAATGATCTATACGGTCACAGTTCATGTCAATAATGTCACAGGAGGGGGGAATCAAAATTTATTTAGACTATTTTAAAGCATAGCAGCACCACAGTGAAAAGAGGTCACTATATGAATTGCTTAAATGCCAAACTGTATTATATTTGCAGTGCATATACATGATTTTTTATTGTTCTATAGATGTATTAAGTCTTTGTACCTACATTTGAAAGTTATATTTTGGGTGAGAAAGTCAAATACATTTTAAAAACTAGTGATACCAGAATGTGTGTACAGAGTGTATGTTCAAAACGTGAGTAGGTACAGATCTACAACATTTTCCTTTGCATTGGTGGGTTTTCTCCTCCATAGAAATACCCAAATTTATGTAAAACATACCGCAGAGCAGTTTTCTAGCTCCAGTTCAGATATGGAAAATGTGTTTCATGCTGACAGTTTAGTTTAAGACAGAAACCTGTGATCAGGAGCATGACACAAGATTGTTGGTTGCTAGGATTCACTGTAGACAGATTTTAAAAAGTCCTTGCCTCTATAAATTCTCACTTTTCTAGAAGCACCAAAATCCTACAACTCAGGTCACTACATGCTATGAATAAACATTAAACACATAATTCTGCCATCAAGTGTCAGAATGCATGATCCCCTCAGTAGTGGTGGTCATTACTACGGGGGCACTGCCATATTCAGAAAATTAAATAAATGGATTAATTCTGAAGTTCCACAGTCTTTTAGATGAAGAATATAAGGAGGGGCACCAGCTCCAATGCCCCAGATGCTGTATTGTACATTCCAATGAGGGCTCCATAGTAGTAAGACTTCATTTAAGAGCCCATCAGCATCTTTTCAGAAGGATCTTTAATTAATGAGTACATTTGCAGCTGTGTAGATTTACATTCCAATTTAATAATTTAAGCTGCCCCTTAGTCTTTCCAAAGATTGTCTACTGACATTACAGTCAAGGGCAGAATCTAGGAGTCATTTCCCACTCTCTCCATTTAGTCACATGGGCCTGATCCATGGTCCTTTGAAGTCAAAGGAAAGATCCCCACTGACTTTATTGGGCACTAGACCAGGCCCAACAAGCCACACTCTGCTTTCAGATCTGCATAGTAAACTTCCACTCAAGTCAGAGAGGCAGAATTTGAGGGCAGTAGCTGACTATATATTTGAGAACAGAGTTGCTTCCAGTATACAACGGGAAAGTTAAGCAAGCTGTATTTGTATGTGCCAGAAGTCAGTGTAGAGCTGGTAATTAACCACTGCTACTATATGTTGGATGAATTGGTTCATTTTACTGCTAAAAACATGGACAGACACCTCTCCAATTACAAACATTTTGTTATACGCAGCAGTCCTTAGCATTTTATAAAAAAGGCTTTGTATCTACAGTAATTTATTTTCATGAGCTTCAAAAACCCCACAGGTCTCATGACTGGTATTGTCCAGTGCACCAAGCTGATTTTACAGCAGCTTGGAACATTTGAGAAACAGACATCAAACCATGTTTGACATGCTTATCTTGCTATGAACTCTTATCATAAATGGCACCTTATCAAAATATTCCAGTATAACTAAAAATAGAAGTGTTTGGTTGATTTTTTTCATTAAAAAGGTCATGCATTGTTTCAAATAAATTACTCATTCAAATCTGAGAGTCTTTTCCCATCAGAAAAGTCAGGTCTTATTTTAGTTTATGGTTTACTGTTAAATATTGCAATGTTATGGCATAAGGTAAAAAATGCAGGGTCTTGATCAAAGTCCATTGAGATAAATGGAAAAACTGTCCTGGACTTCAAAGAGCTCTGGATCAAGCACTAACTACTATTCAGAAAAATTATACATCCACCTTCACAAATCCAGTCTTCTCTCTGTATATTCCCTGAAACTCAGGAAAGCCACCAGGACTCTGTAAACTGGGTGGGGAGGAGGCGGCCACGTAGAGCAAAGAGGCCACACAGTGGGACTCTGCAGCCACTACGTGCTGCAGATACTGAAGTGGAGAGGGGCATGGTATGCTCAAAGCACTAACAATTGTATGGATCCACTAGCCAAAATTCAGGGGGAAGTGAACAAACAGCAACCACTATAAAAGCCCATGGACTGCACTAGCAACTCAAAGATACTGCACGGACTCTCCATGGCTTGGGAAGAGGAGGATTCCTTTTCCACACAATAACACATCAGCTCAATTCATGAAGCCCGTTCTCTCAGACTTGGCATAAAATAGAATTTGGCCCATGAAGTGCAAGGGATACAGGGCCAATTTTCTAGAAGAGGCAAACAGTGCAATGCAATTTGGAGAACAACTATCCAAGAAAGTGTCCTCCTCAGCTCAGTTCAGAGATGCCACCTGGACTTTTAATATTAATTTTTCTTGTGAGTTTAGTGCTTGAGAAGGGTCCTTTAGAAAATGAAGCCTCCCCATTTAGCCATTCAACTGATAGAGGGCATGCAGTGACTGGGCAAGTTTCCCTATACCACAAGCACTGATATCATATCACACCACTTAACTAATAATGTTAGTATGGAGCAGCTAACGCATCTGTTAGGCCTCAAAACAACCATTGTAAACTGGATGCTTCCAATACCCCAAGCAAGCTCAGTCTAAATCCAGCTCTCACACAGCTAATCCAATTCCTTCTCTCCTAAGAAATGCAACTCCCAAGTCTTCATTAAGTATCACAAACCCACATTCCCCACCGATGCCTCACATCCTTGATCTAGATAGATCATGTTCAGGTCAGACTGCAGAGCTGTCAGAGAAAGCACACACTACTGAACTCTATAAGATAGTTTCTTTGGCAATATGGTACAGAACCTTGAGCGCAGGTGAAATTTGAGCAAGGTGTCTACCTTACTGCTTCTCTCTCTCTCTCTCTCTCTCTCTCTCACACACACATCTTTTGCAGTTTGTGCAGATAACGTGAAAGGAACAAGGCATGAACCTTCCCCTTCAATCTTTATAAAAGTTGCACCATCAGAGAAGCTTTTCTGGTGTGACTTCTTCATGGAAGCAAGGATCTCACATTTTCAGAATTACTGTGCCTTTCTCATTCACTACAGTCCTTCCTGGGCAGTTTGATATACATCTTACTATGCAAGGAAAGATAGCTGCTTAGCGAAATCAAGCAGCACTTCTTGCTACAATAATCGATATAACAATTTAATAAAAGGAAACATTTTTCAAGAAGGTAACTTAGCCTCTGAGTCAGTCCAGTATGTGCACTGCTGCTCAACACAAAAAGCAATGCAACAAAACAACAAGTGGTGCATTGTCTGCATCTCTTACGGAACTGAATAGAAAATGTGAGGTTTTCTGAACAAACCCATAGAATTCTCTCTACTTTCACACTTGATAGCATGGTTCTATAATGCTTTCTATAGGCTCTCATACACTATTATGTTCTATACACAATTTATATAGAATCCTATTGGTTTCATCCCTATTAAATTCAAGAGGACTTTTCCATAAAAAAAGTCTCAAAATTGCTTCTTCAGGAAACATACCTTTATTGAGCTATATTTAATTTTTCCCCCCAAATAAAAATGTTTTTGAATGGCTGGCATAATATGCAGCTCTAAGCGTGTGTCATGATAAATCAAATCCTAAGGGATACAGTACAGAACTCGTGTCCTCACAGGAGCAATTCCAAGGATCAGAAGCCTATTATTTTATAACAATTAATATGGAAATACAATCATTCATAGCAGCATGTTCATTAGTAGCATTTCTATTTTATCCTAACTGGAAGACTTTGTCATTGTCAACCCAATGCATAAAGAACTCATGAATACAAGACTGGTGTGGAAGAGGAACTGTATTCTTGCAGGGTGGAAGATGTTTGCCATATAATTCAGGAGCCTGTCTGTACTCATCAGTACAATGCTGCTGTCTAATGAGGAAGACTCATTGCAATCTGGAAGAACTAAGGATATCAAGTCAGGTTTGTCGACACTGCAGTTAATCTGAACCCACCAATAAAATAAAGCCATCTAAAATACAAGGGGCAATGCATGCAGAAAGAATTAAGGATACTGGTCTACATCTGTCAATTACCTTGATCACATTAATACCATAATATTGTTTTAAATGGAAGAAGTATTTCCAGTGTTGTGGTTAGTTATTTGAAATTTGTATATACAACTGATCCATTATCTTTCCCCTTCCTTTTGTAAGTCATCCTGATTATGCAAGTTATCCACATTTTTATCATTAGCAAAATAAGCAGCTAGTAATGAAGAAACAGTTTGAGATATAAAGATCAGTATTACAAATAACTAAATGAATACCTTTCTGAGACCTGAAAAAGATCTCTGTGTAGCTCAAAAGCTTATCTCTTTCACTAATAGAAGTTGGTCCAATAAAAGATATTATCTCTCCCACCTTGTCTCTAATTATACAGCAGTCATTGTTCTTTGCCACATTCATTTACTCAAGCCCAGGTAACACACACTTATGTATAATAGAATTAAAAAAGCAAAAGTTTAACCCAAAAAGGTTAAACAAGACAACTATAGCCAACTCCCTGCCCAAACACTAAAACAAGGATCAGCAATTGATAAGATGCAAATAGCAAAGGAAAGACTGCAAAACAAGTACAGTATCCAAAGAGAGGAAATTCTAATAAAACAATGGGCAAAATACAAAAAAAAAAAAAAAAAAATCTAGGAAGGAAAAGTTCAACCAAATATGGGAACGGTCACAAGACAAAAGGTAAAGAAAAAAATCAAAAACAAATAAAGCAGAACTTTGTGCAAAGGAAGTGTCTGAAATAGGGTTTTATATGTCCATTGAGAACAAATCTGGTGCCTATGTCTTTTATACTGTGAGGGATAAACAATTGACTAAAACAGAGTTTAAACAGCTGTGCCGACATAAATATAACCAGGAGATACAAGTTGTATAAAATTTGATCCGAAAGCTAATATTGTTCTGACTTTCACAAGCACAAATCACTGTATGAGTTCAATAATATATTTGACCAATATCTATTGCAGTATTTTTTTTAGGAAGGCTTATCGAATTTCACCACCTTTGGAATGTTTCTCAGTCAAAGGCATTTGTGTTACATAAGTTATATGCTATAAAATGCTGCAACCTCCTCTCCCATGTTTATAAAGAATCAGTTCTTTTGTTTCCTCTCATACACAATGTCCTGAAAGGATTAAATATTGTAACTGTTTCAAAACTGAACATTTAATTTATGTATCAATGCTATTTGTGGACCATAAGATAGCTGAATTAATCATACATTTTGGGACAAATACAGAGATCTGAATGAAAAATCAGTTCTTGGGGGCAGCTTGTGAATTTGTGTGTAAAATGTTGTATTGCTCTATTTTAGCTACACAAACAGGGGCTTATAATCATTATGCAAATTCATAGTACTACACTTAAGAAATAATCAATTGCACAAATACAAAATGCCTAGAAAGGAGTTCTGCAAAAACAGATCTAGTAGTTATAGTGGATCAAACTAAATACGAGTCAGCAGTGTAACACTGTTGGGGGAAAAAAAGGGGGAAAAAAGCATACATCATTCTGGAGTGTATTAGCAGAAGTGTATTTTAAAAGGTAGCAGTTAATGGTTGCCCTCTCCCTGATCTGTGAATTTGGAACCCGCTGTTTTCTCCCATGTTGCAGACATACCATAATACACACAAGCTGTGTGAGAATTTAGAGTTTATAGGCTATTGGGTACCTGGCCTTATTGGGCTTGTCCTTATTAGACAATCATATCAAGTTAGAACACGACCTTGAGAAGTTGTATTAAATCTGACCAGAACTCTGCAGTCTGCGTAGCTAAATAAACTGATCCACATCATATCAGTAAACACTATTAATACCAAGGTTTACTCAATACCAGCTGCGATTTTTGAACATGACTTGTCCATGTCAATACTGACTGCAGTGTCATGATAAACATTTAACATAACTGCTTCAGGTTGTGTTCAAACTCAGTGTCATTTATTTTAATGAAGACAAGCCTATTCTATACCCAGAATTCCCAGTATTCTCAGAAGTTTTGAGTAAAGATTACGGTAGTAGTACATGGCCCATAACAGGGCTGATGTAAATTTAGAACATCATACTTTAGAACAATTTAGAACAACTTACCAAGTTCAAAAGTTTCTTCTTGGATGAAAGCGCTTGGATGAAAATTTTAGCAAACGGTTGCTCTAGCTCCCCACACGCCTTTAAAGGGATGCATAACTAGAATTATTTGGGGGGGAAAGTGTGAATTACTGTCATGTTTTCACTGGTTTAAAAGAAAAGCAAAACATGTTGTAGCTTTGACTTGAAAAAAAATTTCTTTAACACAGGAAAGAAAGGTGATATTTATAGATTAACTGTTTTCACAGATGAATGTGATGAACAAATTGTTGCCAGGAATAAACATGTAAAAAGTTGAGATTTCTTCTGAAGTCACATTTCTTCCCTTCCTCTCCAACCATTTTTACTTTTTTTTCCTCCTTGCAATTGAGGAGGAAAGAAAAATGTTGTGCCTTCATTAAAATTCTTCAATTTTCATTAAAGTTCCTTTTTACATTTCATGGCAAAAAATGTAAGTCTGATCAGAGTTATGCATAACTCTGAATTGTCACTGACTGGTGTTTGCTACAGCTGATTCCAGTGCCACTCTCATCAATGGAAAGACTACACTGAGCTTTGGAACAGGCCTATAATGAGAAAAAAAAGCGCAGATTGTTCATGAATATATTCTCTAAGTAGTCTGAACTCAGTTTCTGTAGACTCCATGACAGACAACAAAGTGTTGCATACATTAAATGTTCACAAAACATGTGACCAACCTCAAGCCATGAGTTTTCAGGCCCAGGGAGGTTCTGGGAGTCATCACATTCCAACACCACCCAGTAGCTCAAAGAGGGCAGCTGGGACCAGGATTTAAGAAACAGAACTGGGGCACAAGCACGGACCTGTGCTCTGATTGGGAGAGCTCTACAGCTCCTGACTGGACTGCAGCCCCAATTTATGCCAGTGGAGGAAACAGGAAGTTATCCATATAAGTAGGCTCAACCCTACCATGGACCACTTGCCTGGTTTTACCTGTCCCTGCCTTCTGATCCTAACCTCCTGGTATCCGGATTTGATCTGAATGTTGGTAACTGCGTTCTGGTTCCCAGCCTCCAGTTCTGTCACAAGATCCTAACCTCCTGATATCCTGACTCAGCCCGATTCCTAGTCATTGACTCTTGATACCTGCCCACTGGTTTGTCTCTCAGTTCTGACCTCCTGGTGTTCTTGGTAATTGGCTCCTGGGCCCCAGACCCTGAACCAATACCCAAAGCTAACCCCCAGGCCAGGCTTCCCAGGCCCCAGCCCTGGCACGAATAAAGGCTTAATGTGGAAAAGTCAATGTGAATAGTTTGTCCGCCACCCATAATCTGAATGTTAGTCCAAACTATTCAACAAATGTTTAGCTACACTAAATGTTTGCAGCCAGTGTTACTGGCTACCAAGTGATTTGTGAACCTCAAAAAAGCCAATATTCAAAAAGTTTTTGGTTCAACAAACACTATACTATTCCACCAGCTTGGCTGGATTTATGGAGATGAGGGAAGATTCTATTGGCATGTGGGAATGGAATAGCAATTCAGTTTCCATTATAAGCCAATTTTTTGGCCCTCACCCTAAAATGCACAAGCGTCCCCAGAGTTGGTACATGCAATCTCTGGTGGAGTCAGAATTTTCCCAAAACATTAAAAGTCAGACAAAGTTTATTATTAACCCCTATGCTTTTAGTGTCTAAATGTCCAAAAAGTATTGTAAATTTTGCCATACTTTAGGGTTCATCTTATCATAATAGGTAAGCTCTATTTCTATGCATTCTAACGTTTAGGTCAGGGGTCCCCAACGCAGTGCCCGTAGGTGCCATGCGCCCGCTGGGGCGTCTAAGTGCACCTGCATACTGGCCGGCGGACGAGCATCCGCCGAAATGCAGCCAAATTTCAGCAGCAACGCCTCTGGATGATGCTGCTTGTCGGCGGCATTTCGGCGGATGCTTGTCCAACACAGTCCTCTGTGGCTCGTCGTCTGGCTCCCGCCAGACGAAAAAGGTTAGAGACCACTGGTTTAGGTAGTAATGCAAGAACAGGCTCATTGGTTCTAATGAGCTTTAGGTAGAATGCTAGATGATTGAGAAAACCTTAGTTTTCCTTTTGAAAGAGTAGCTAGCCATTTTTCTTGTGGAGAACACATCATATAATAAACCAATTGTCACAAGAGAAGTTTTTCCCATCAAAACTGAAAACCAGCCAAGCTGTAAACAGACACCCTTCTTAAAAACAATGGTTTTAAAAAGTGTTCTCCATCATTAGTTAATACCACACTCCTCTGTCCCCCATCCTCTCCCCAAAAGATCCTAACTTGAAACTGGACAAAAGTGAGAAAAAAGTTTATTGGAGTCATCCAAATTCTAATGTTTTACATAGATCAAATTTCTGAACTTCATAATCAAATTTAAAACTTGTTAAACGTAAAAACAGGAATGCCAGATGGGTGCATCAAGCTATGATGACCTTTTTGAGCTTTCTTGGAAGCTCAGATAATCAATAGAAATATTACTTTAACTTTGAATTTTCTGGCCTTTTATTGTTTGTTTTTTAATGCCAACAATGCTCCTGTAATCCCATTTATTCTTCCCTCTGAACCCCAATGTGTTCTCAACCTACGTTTAATGTGGTTTATTGTCTGGAAATACTTCCAAATTTCATTCTTTCATTCTCTAGGCAATGCATTCCGCCAGAAAGATAAAAATCCACAGTTCAATATATAAATAAGCCTTACTGGAGGAGAAAGCTTTGCAATATGAAATCAGAAATTCAAACAGGTAAGAATAATGCTCCTCCAAGCAAATGGTTCCCGCTGAAATCAGCCTTGAATAGACTGTGCAGCAGGCATTTTTGTTGCTCATTGCTCTTTACCAGGATGACTGACAATGGGAGGTTATAGTAGATGGAATACAGAAAAAATTCTCCCGAGAATACTTCACAAGCTTAGAGGCGGTTTCTCTAGAGCAAAGCTAAAATACATATATTTTTGATGGCAGTGATTATGCAGAAAATTTGCTTGTCATAAATAAATGGCTCAGTAGCATTTTCAAGATCAGGAAATCCTCTCTCTACAATGGATACTTTGTAATGCCAACAGACAGATCCAAAATTACATTATGACTCATTTCAAAGGCATTTAAACATTTTCTTAAATGTCTGGAGTTTGAATCATTCAAGGCTCTGACAAGGGAAAAAAAAATAGTACTTTCATTCCTTTCAGACAAATCTTTATAGGAAGAGCTGTGTTTTTTACCCGGTGAAAATAGAACAGGGTGTCGAGTTCAAAGGTCAGTACTAGGCAGTAAACTGCATTGATATTGTGGGGGTACTAATCAAACTAATTACCAGCTTGTCTCTACAGACTTTCTGCTTCTAATATAAAGCTTTTTAAAGAACAAAAGTATTTGACTGTTGTAAGGTATGTGTAAATCATAACAACTTTGTACAGCTTGTGGAGGGCTGAAATTCATGTGTTTGAACAAGTTTCTTTCCGGATTCACAGCTTAAGTCATACCCCCTTGACAAAGTTTTAATAGAGTTTTATTAATTTCCTTCATTACTGCTGTTCAGTCAAGGCCAATGGATGTCAAACTCTCAGGCTACAGCAAGGATAGCAACCATCTTTGTAGTTAATGCTCACAAGATCTCATTGGCTTTGAAAGTTATTTTACTCTCCATTAACATGCTATGTTCTGGACAGCGGCAATGGGAACGTCAGAGATTTAGTATTTAATGTCCAGATACCTAAAGAGTCAGTGTATGCTTTAAAAATGTTACTGAATAAATGCACATCACTGTAGATTTCTTTTATACCCTGAAAAATCTGCCAGCTTTACTCTGATTTGCTTCCTATGTACATACAATAAAGAATGAAGCAGAAGTATCTGTCTTTTTTCTGATTGTTCTAACTAGAACTGGTTAAGCAGTAGAAAAATATGTCCATGCATATTTGGGGGGAGGGGGAGGAAATGACACTTTTTCTGCCCCTTTTGTGTTCCTTCCAGTGTGGGTTTTACTCATGATTTTAAGATCATACATAAAACTCATCTTTTGTGTGTGTGTAATTTAAAATTCATTTTAGGAGCATCCCCTGGAAAGTTACTTAGAGTTTAGCTCATTCAATAAGGAAACAGAAACAATGCCTTATGATTTGGGGACCAAGCACAACTAAGCAATATAGCTCAAGTTTCAAATAGCAAGCTATAGAGGGCTTTTTTAAAAAACTGAACATT
Source organism: Malaclemys terrapin pileata (assembly GCF_027887155.1). Lineage (NCBI taxonomy): Eukaryota > Metazoa > Chordata > Testudines > Emydidae > Malaclemys > Malaclemys terrapin. The sequence continues at coordinate 39,995,385 of NC_071507.1, read as the reverse complement.
TTGAACAATGGAACTTGAGATAATTGTGATCTCTTTAACATGCCACAAACAGAAGTGGTAAAGTGAATTGAAGTGTTTGTTATGAATTATTTGCCAACCTATCACTCAAACCAAATTACACTGAAGTACAATACTTAATGATTAAGGCCTCAGTCCTGCAAACACTTGCATGAATGTTTAATTTTACTACTGTGAACATTCCCATTGAAATTAAAGGGGCTACTTATGGTAGTAAATTAAGCACTTTTTTTGGGGGGGGGGGGCAGGATTGTGGCCTTATATGAACAAATGCAATTGCTTAGAAATATGTTAACAACACACAAGCATCTGAAAATATAACTAAGTCAACTCACCAGTGAGTGCTTGTGCTCACAGCAGAGATGGCATTCCAGACTGTGGCGTGGGAAACTGAGGCAGACAGCTGTTTGGTGCTGCAACAGTGGATCTCTCCCTCCAGCCTGGTTGTTCATAATCTCACCCCTTCAAGGGTAATAAAGAGTCATACAGGCCAAAAGTCCCATGACCCTGTACTGAGTTGTCAGCCCCAGTCCCGCCCTGGTCTCCAGTAATCCTTACCCCCTCTTCCTCAGGGAGACTTTCCAATTTCCCTTTCCTGAAGATGGGAGGGGAACCCAGGCCTGCCCACCCACTGCTCTGAGTTCCAGGTCAGAATCCCTGCATGAAATGGTTGGAATCATTCTCTCCTGAGCTCCTTCTGCTTCCCTGACCTGCTTCCTGATCCTATCATAGCCCTCCTGTGGGCTATTTTACAGACACAGGTCCTATGATCGTCTTCTCCTGGAGGTCCTGCTTCTTAGGCAGTCTCTCACCAGGCTGCTGCTGAAGGGCCTCTCTTCAGTGGTTCCTCAGCTTTTTTGGCAGCTTCCTAGAACTCCCTGCTCCCCTTTCCCTGCAGGGCCAGTCAGAGTATAAACTCCCTTGATCAGCTCTCCTCTCTGTCCTTCCTCTGCAGGAGACACCCAATCTGGTTCTCCTCTTTGGAAATTTCTAGAGTGTTTTAATTACCTGGTCTAATGAGAGTCAGCTTGTCTGGAACAATGAACCATCAACTCTTCCCATGAATTTATCAGAACTATTCACCAACTGCTGAAAATGCCTGGAATTTAACCCATGAACGATTTTTAAAGAACAAAAGAGTAGGCTAAATTCCATTTTTGGAATAGAAACAAACCTATGGAGAAAGTTTAACACAAATATATGGATTTAAATATAATGGGAAAAAAAAGAGGCAGTTCTGGTTATTTATAGGAAAAAAGGGGACACTACGGCTAACATTTTCAAATCTATCTACTAAGCCTGGGTGCTTCATTTTTATGAAACTTGAGAGACCTAGCAACAGATTTTCAGGATTTCTGAGCCTCCATACCTCCAACAACTGAAGTTAACAGCAGCTATAGGTCCTTAGCACCTCTAAAATCAGGCCCTAGGTGTCTCAGATCAAGCACTCCAAAAATCAGTGGACACTTAAAACTTTTGGTTTCCCCAGATTGCCAATAGACGATGTGCACCCTCTCTCTGTAAGCCAAGATTTCAGGAACTGAGTGCCTCCTAAATATGTAGCCTCATTTTCAGAAATGCTGAGAATTCCAAAAGCTTTGGGTGCCTTCAGTTGGAGGAGTTGTGTGCTCAGAGTTTTGAAAATTCTGGCCATTTATTTAGGTACCTACATGCATATTTTGGAGTCTAACTTTAGGCACCCATTTCTTATATTGTCAGTTAGAATGTATTCAAAGAGAATGTACTTTGCACAGATTAGAGCAGCAAGTGTTAGATACACTAAATGAAACATTTTCCTACTTCAGCCCAGCCATTAAACTAGCAGAATCACTATTTTTAAATTTAGAAATACATACACAATAAAATCCTTTCAGTCTTCATTCATCTTTAGTCAGTGCTCGAACAAGTCCATGGAAGAAATGCCAGCTAGTAAAAAGTCCAGGTAGGATGACAGATTTACCAAGGTCTGGATTGCACCATGCAACCGTAAAATCCACTCAAGCATGTTTTAACCAGTCTTTCTGATGCAGTGTGTCCTCATCTATAGTTTGCAGTTATAATGTGCATAGTTCTGGTTCAGCTGCACCATTTGGGTAACTTTCCTAATGTAGACAAGGCTTATGTGCAAAATTCTGCCCTGACTTAGGCTATGTCTACACTACAGACCTTACAGCAGCACAGCTGTACTGCTGAAGCTGCACCACTGTAAGATCTCCCATGTAGCTGCTCTGTGCCATCAGGAGAGAGCTCTCCCACTGGCATAATTAAGCCCCTCCCCCCACCCAACAACTGGTGGTAGTTCTGTCAACATAGCACTGTCCACACCAGTGCTTCTATGGGTGAAACTTATGTCGGTAAGGGTGGGGGTGTTTTTTCACATCCCTGATCAAAAAAAGTTTTACCGACAAAAGTGCTAGTGAAACAAAGCCTTACACTCCATGGAAACCTATTGACTTCAATAGAATCAGACTAGACATAGATCAAGAGATATTTTGACCCAATGCTTCCCGAGTATGAATTTTATTGCCAACAGTAGGAATTAGCTCACCAGGAAGCAGATTGACAATGGAGTATTTATCACCAGCTTGTAAAATCATTATCCAGCAGTATTTGTAACCTTGTAGCAGGTGATATGAACTCCTCAGTTCACACCACCTATCAATTTAATGCCAGAGAAAACATGCCAATGGTACATAGTAATTGCATACAGTGCAATAATTGTGTCATGTAATTTCATCTTCAGTAGATCTGCAACTCATATTTTTGCAGATACATCATCATATTAATATGATAATAGGTTAAATCCTGGGCCCACTGAAGCAAATAATAAAATGTCCTATGACTTTATTGGAGCCATGATTTTACCTAGTGCCTGGACCCTGGAAAAGACACATGTAAGGTGAGGTTGTGGCCTTGAGGGGAATAGGGGGTAGGTGAGAGGGGCAGTGGGGTGAGAAAAGGCGGTGGGGGGAATTTGGGATGTGCAGGGCTGTGGCAGCCAGAGAAAGAGGTGACTTTCCCCAGCTCCAGGGGAGAGACCCCCACCTCCTTCCCAGCCTCAGCTCGGGGGCTGCCTCAGCAGGGGAGAGAGGGCACATCCATCACATTAGAAAGGTAAAACTACTGATATGAAAATTTGAGTCGTGTGCATTTATTTGTAGAACAAAAAAAGTTAATAATTAAGGTGGTTTTTTTTAAATAAGCACTTTTATCCAAAGCACTTTACAATAGTTATTTAATGGTACAAACAACATTTGGAAAGATCATTAAGTGGTCCACCGAGACCCTCAGCAATTTTCAAGTGGTCCGCAAAAAAAAGAGTTTGAGAACTACTGCCTTAGAAGGTCAAAGGACACACAGCAGCTCTATGTGGTACCCACCATTTTTGAGTAATTTAGCCAAACTCAGACCTGGACTGCACCAGCTAGTACCATTGCCTCAGGGGTGGATTTAGAGTTAGTGGGGGCCTATGCATGGCTTCATTTTCGGGGGGGGGACCCCATCGCGACCCAGCCAAGAAAAAGAACCTTCTCTCTTATCTCTCCCCCACCCCCGTTTTTCATTCTTTTTTAATTCGTCCTCCACCTATATTATAAGTAATGGGAAGTAAATGAAAATAAAGTGAGGTACCTTGATTGGGGCAGGGGTTTGGGGTTCAGGAGCGGGGCAGGGCCTTTACCTAAGGTGGCACAGCTCCCAAAGTGATCAGCACACCCTGTCTCCAGCAGCACCTCCTAAGCTGGGGGGCGGGGAGGAGAGTCAGGGGGTCTCTGTGCACCGCTGCCTGCAGGCACCCCCTCCCCCCCGCAGCTCCCATTGGCCGCAATTCCCAGCCAACGGGAGCTGCGGAGTCAACATTCAGGGTGGGGGCAGCACGCGGAGACACCCCCCCCCCAGGGGCTGCAGGGACATGCTGGCCACTTCCGGCAGTGAAGTGGCACGGAGGGAGGGAGGCAGAGTGGGCAGGGAGCCACCTTAGCCCTGCTGCTGGCATGTCTCTGCATGCCTCTTGGGGAGAGGGGGGCAGCATATCTCCATGCACTGCTGAGGCTGGGGGCAGCGCATGGAGCCGTCTCCCCCCTGCCAGGGGCATGCAGAGATGTGCCAGCAGCCAGCCGCTTCGGGGAGTGTTTTGAGGCCTCCGGCCACGGCATGTGCTGCTGGCCAGGACTCAGGTGCGGGTTGTCAGATATTTGTCCTGAATTTTGGGGGCCCCCTGTTGTTGGTGGCCCCGTGCCACCACACGGTTTGTTTCAGGGTAAATCCGCTTCTGCGCTGCCTCTAACCCACAAAGAAGCTTTGGTCTGCTACAGCCTCAAAATAGACTCCCCTGTGGGTTAGAGCCTGCAAAGGTAACAGAAGGGAAGTAGCAGTAGTCTATAAAGGCCTAGAAGAGAGGCTCATCATTAGAGCAGAGATAGGTACTGATGGACCCGTCACAAAAGCCTGAAATATCAGTACTAGTATGCCAGTAAAAATGGTTTGGGAACAGTCCTCTTATTTTAGCTAGTAGGAAGATCACCAGTTTCTGGTTCTTCCCAACCCACTTATTACCCACAAAAATTAAAGCTGAGTGTTTATCTATGGGACTAGTCAATGATAACGTTCCTTCCTTACACTCCTTTCTTGCATCTCAGCCAAACTCTTCCCTTAAACAGCAGTCAGAATTCAGTCGTCTCAGAACAAAGCACCACACAGTCAATTCCAGGTGCTCTCATCACCAGTTGCTCCCTAATTCAGCCTAAACAGAATATTGTAACAAAGCCATGCCTACCGAGACCTTCCTGCCTGCAAATATACACTCGCTAGTTCATTACAAACTACACAGGGTTTATTTCTTAACAAATAAAGAATGTACATACAAGTCAGAGGGGGCTGGGGATGGAGTTGTACATTGAAGCCCCAAATTACTTATCAGAGAGATACCCACCGCTGTCTGGTGATTAGTATGTGCCAGGGCAGAAACAGCATGGTCACTGTTACGAAGGGAACTGTAATATAAAGAGAAGAGGCAGGAACACGGATTAAAAGAGAAAGACGTGAGGCAATGCCTTGGTGTTCATTTGGTCTCTGAAATGTTAGGAAGATGGTTCCTTAGCCTCTAGGTTTATGAAAGAATGTGTTTTTCTACCTCATCTCTGATGTACTAGATGTTTAACCTGAGTGTTTGGTTTTTACCCTCATTTGGCGGGAACTGAAGTGCACTGCCTGTAGTCAGACAGACTACAGTAAGCTATAGCAATGCCACTGGCAGCATTAAACACCTGGACAGTATGTAAGTGAGGTAGAAAAACTACAGACAGAGCCACTCTTGGCTTCCCAATTCCTACTGAATTAAACACTAACTGATCAATCTGTCATTGTGCACATAGTGTTTGCTGTGGCCAGTTTCAATAGCCTCATCTCCTCACATCTTCTTACGGGCACAAAAGTCAATTTATGATGTAGCTGTACTTAACTTAACTCTCATCCATAGATAAAGTGCTTTACAAAGGAGGGTAAATATCATTATCCCTATTTTACAGATGGCTCAGTAACTGCTGTACACTGCCTCCATCAGACATCATTAATGCTTCCTCAGCATTAATATTGGCAGCAACATGGACAGAATGAGTCCAGATATGTCCTTAGGCTTCATGTGGAAAGAAAGAACAGCACTTCATTCTAGTAACAAAACTTTCTGTTATCTTAGTCTTCATACTCTAGAATCCATAATGACTTTGAAAGAGCTCTAGCTGCATCACCTGCACATTCTTTCACTTTTTTTAAAAAAAAAGCTTTCCTTCCTTTTTTCCACTGGAAAAGTATAAGACAGCACAAAGTGTGGAAAATCCCATTTTTCATGGTTTGTTTGATTATTCTCCAGCTTTGAGTGGAAAAAAGCAGGAAGGAGTTACAGAAAAAACCAAAAACAAAAAATGCAGGGGAAGAGATACAGTAATAGAAAAAAAAAAGGACATTAAGTCAAACCTGCAAGTTTCATTTTGTTTCTACATTTCGGGATAGAGATATATTTAGGCATGTCATTTCAAAATGAAAATTTGTTTTAAAATTCCCATGGACAACAACATTTTTCATTCAAAAAGACTTGAAAGGAGACCGCTCTACTTCCAAACTTTTGATGGGTTTGTGGCATGTATAAACCTCAAAGGAAGCAGTTTGCTTCAGTGTGGTCTTTTTCACAACTTCTGATTCAGTGTGCTGCATATTTCTTAGCTTGACAGAGATATGATGCTGGGCAGGGGAAAGACAACATAATCAAAAATCTCAGAGTGTGCTGTAAGGGACACACAGTGTAATCAATCATGGAAACTTACTTATACCAGCTGCAAACACTGTCCTTTACCCTGCTTACAGGGGAACAGTACAACAAAGTTAACCAACCAAATAAATTTATTCTAGAAACAGAAGAAAGTTAGCTTTAATTTTGTTCTTTGTGAGTAACTTAATTTTATATAGTTTTCTCATATTTTCTTGACTGTCACGTTTTATTTATAGCCCATTTGGTCTTTAAGAGCTAACTAGTCCTTTTTATTGATTTATACTTAATATTAAGTCACATTTTTTTTAATATAACAGATGACAGTTTGTAGGCTCTTTTTCTATATGAATCTTACCTGTAAAAGTGTGTGAACAGAACACTGATTTTATATATGTGTGTGTGTGTGTGTGTGTACACACACACACAGAGACACACAGTTTTAAATCTATTTTGAATAGAATTCTATGGACATTTAATGCAAAGAAAAGCTATAATCGGTATAAAAACTAATTATATAAATTTAAAACATTAAAAGATGCCCTATATAGACCAAAAGATTGGTGACTGACAGGTCAACAAGACCCCACATATGAGCATTAATGAAACATGAAACCCTTTATATGGGTTAAGTTTGGATTTTCTTATTAAGACCCCTGCAGTGTGATTTATGGGATAGCACCCCTGCCAGAGCATTGAAGACAGACCACTTGGATCAGATTGCAAGATTGAGGCACAAATTTCTAAATATACCAGCTCTGATTATATAGTAGTCCTACTATTGGAAAGCTGAAGCAGAATCGCAAAGTAGAGAGTAAAACAGAGTCTAGGGTCTGTTTTTTATTGTTGTTTGGGGTTTTCTGGGGACAGTGGAGGGGAAATGCACAGAGTCTACAAAATAAGTTTACAGGGAAAAAACTTTCAAAAGGCACAAACAGTAGTTAGGATCGTTAAAAGAAGGTGCCAAAAAACCCAGTAGGTGTTTATCTGCATCTTTAGGCATCTATATACCGTATTTTCCGGCGTATAAGACGACTGGGCGTATAAGACGACCCCCAACTTTTCCAGTTAAAATATAGAGTTTGGGATATACTCGCCGTATAAGACTACCCCTCTTCCAACGCACACCAAAAAAAAATTAAAAAAAACATCAGATTTGATTTCAATATGGTAATTTTAATTCAAATGCTTATGACATGCAGGTACTTAGCAGGAAAACTGTCACTTATAAACATAAGGCTGTTTGTCATCAAACATGTAAACATAAAACAGTGCAAGTGGATTAAACTTTTCCTAATTCACTCTAAAGCTGAAAGGAAGGATAAGACAATAAACCCATGGGAGCTGCCATGCTGTTTGTTTTCTAAGCTGTCAACCAAACTGGAACTGATGATGATAGGAGGAAGATAACAAACAAGAGAGAGAGAGCAAGTGCCGGGCAAGTCCCTGGCAAGTTAGCAACGCCCATCATAACTGCAAGCTACGGTATTTTTACAGGGTTTGCTGGCGTGACAGTTTCCCTTTAAAAGCCTTCAAAATCCTCCTGTTCGTCATCTGATATCATAAGTACATTAATGACATCTTGTGATACATTTGTAAGGCAGTCATCGTATGGATCGAATTCCGTATCAGATGGTGTGGTCTCAGCTTCGGCTTCCTCTTCATCTTGCCACAAGTAGTCGTCCTCCATACCATCTAATGAATTTGATATGCCACACTTCTTGAAAGACTTGATTACTGTTTCTGCATCAATATCATTCCAGGCTTTTATGACAAACTTGCACAAAACATCCAACTGTGGAGCACACATGTTTCCTCCTTTTGTGAATGACTTTTTGCCGCTAACCATCCATTCATTCCACTGTTCTTGAATGCGATCTTTAAATGGCTTGTTTAGGCACACATCCAGTGGCTGTACCAACGATGTCAATCCTGCAGGAATAACTGCCGCATCTGTGTTTAGTCTTGCAAGCATTTGCTTGGTGCTGGGAGTTAAATGAGCCCTGAACATATCCCACACCAGTAGACTACATTTTTGAATAAGTCCACCTGGTCGCCTGCTCCATACATTATCAAGCCATAGCTTTACCCCTTCTTCATCCATCCAGCCTTTTTCATTCACATGTACAAAACAACCAACAGGGAACTTGAATTTCGGCATTGTTTTTCTTTTAAAAATAATCATTGGTCTCAGTTTGGCGCCATCAGCTGTGCATCCTAGTACCACTGTAAAACTGGACTTCTCATGTCCTGTTGTTTTAATTAAAATTGTTTTTTCACCTTTTTGATGGACAGTTTTATTTCCAACCATATCAAAATTCATTGGCGTTTCATCCATATTTCCAATACTACTTAACGCATAGCCATGTTTAGTGCGCTGTTGAATTACGTATCGATGGAAACTATTTACTTTGCTATCAAGATCTGCAGGTAATTTTGGGGCAATTTTCATCTTTTGCCTCAGTACCATATTATGCCTTCCCATGAATCTAGTACACCAGGATACAGTGGCCTTAAATCTGTTGCTGTGATCTGGGTTAGATTTGGCCCACTGAAGTGCAAACAAATGTATTTTATTTCGTGTCACTACATAACTGTTTTGGCGATGCTCATTCACCATGTCTGCTACATGTTTTTCGAGTTCTGGCCAATGTGGAGTGCCTCTTCTTAATGCACACTTACCCCTTGGCATACTCTTTAATGCTTTTTCATTTGCTTTCCAGTCCCGAACCATCTTTTCTGTTACTCCATATTATCTTGCAGCAGCGCAGTTATTATGTTCCATGGCAAAGTTTACAACTTTAAGTTTGAAACTGGCTTCATATTTCTTTCTTCTTGATGGTGGAGCCATGATGGGGTTTTGACTGTTGGACATTTGTATACTGTACTGTATGTACTGGTGCTATACTGTATGAACAGGTACAGATACTGGTGCTGTACTGTATGTGGTACCCAGTATAAAACAACCAGCCAATCACGGCAAGCGATGTACCTTACCGGCGATTGGCTGGTTGTTGTATACAAAGCCTGCTTGGATTGGTCAGCTCTCCCTGCCTGCCCAGCCCTCCCTGTCTCCAAGACTATCAGAGCGGTAGTGCAAACACGCCTCTTTCACCCGTCTGGCCCGCCCTTGTATCCTATTACCTCCTTCTCTGCCTCTCAGATCTCGCACATGCGCGCCTGCGCCGCTTCACTGCAGTCCTCAGGAGCGAGATCTGAGAGGCAGAGAAGGAGGTACGGTAATAGGATACAAGTGCGGGCCAGACGGGTGAAAGAGGCGTGTTTTTCTGGGCACAGCGCCGCTCTATCTCTTTTTTCCATACCCCGGGCGTCCCGGACGCCTGCAGCTTGCTCCGCCCTTCACTTACACCTTCCCGGTGAGGCGCCCCCTCACCTCGTCATTGGGCGGGGATGCGGCCGTGGCCGTTTTTGAGCTCCCCCCACCATATGCGGCGACCGCAGATTCTCCAGTCCGGCTCGGAAGTTTCAGCACCCGCCCTATAAGACGACACCCAGCGTATAAGACGACCCCCGACTTTTGAGAAGATTTTCCTGGGTTAAAAAGTAGTCTTATACGCCAGAAAATACAGTACTTTTACCAATCTGACCACAACTGCTAGTGAAAAAAAAAAAAAATCGGTAGAAGTTGAATGTCTAACTCATTTGAGCCTTTGAAAAACCTCCCCCTAAATTTATATTTTCTTGTTATATAATCAATAATTGTATGAGGTAGGAGCATTTTCCCCATTTAAAATTATTTTCCTCTAGAAAATGCTTCAAGCAAAAGAGCTGAATCAAAATTTAAGGCACGATTTTTCCTTCAGCAGCCAGAGTTCAAACAAACAAACAGCTGGACAGCTTTGCAGCAGCGAACAGAAGACAGCAGCTTCCAACCATCAATACATCAGCATATTAAATGGCATCCTTTTATAGTACAACGTCGCCAGACTGAATGTAATCATTTGGACTTCTTTGTAGCTGCATAGTCCCTGCAGCTCTGAATCAGCCAAATCACCACTACACCACCTACAATTTCACGACAGCATCTCCATGTTTCTCAAACATCCTTCATGTGGAAAGACAATCACTCATTTTAAACCCCAAGCTACTTGCATTCCACCCAAATTTGATGGCCTCTCACTTTTATTGCCAAAAGTTATTTACACGAGAGAAAGAATCATGAAATTGAGATTATAGAAAGAGGTATTGGCAAAAATAAATCCCACAGAATTTTAAGTTTCATGCATAAATAATTTTTGGTCACCATCTTTTGGGTCTGTCACACATCATGTCTCACATTTGGGACCTCAGCATCTCTTTTATCCTTCTGTGAAATAGTCACTGCTTTAGATTTCTAACATTAAGCAGCCTTTATTTAGATAACACAGTATTTCCCTAAGGGTGGGAAAGCAGGCTGACTATTTCTCTGTAGAGAGCTGGGTAACCCTCACATCGGGTTAACTACAATGGCACATTCCTTTTGATAATATCAGTGAGCACAAAAATAGATCAAAATAGAATATGCCACAGAAAAAATTACAGGAAAGGGTGACTCAGTCCTTGCTGCAGACAGAAACAATCCTTACACTAAATTTGGCAGCCCATGCCCCACAAGAAACAGGCTAATACTACACATTACACAGGAAATGCTACTAAGTTTGCAGAGAACATAGAGATATAGTGGGAGAAAAATACTGAAATGTTAATCCCTCAGGAGCTGATTTTGTTCTCATTCACCCCTGATTCACACTGTTTTAGCTCCACTGAAGACACCTGTGTAAATCCTGTGGAAGTGAGAGAATCAGGCTCCAAGGGGGAACTCTGAATTCTCATTACCGAGGCTAGGCACCAGAAGTGACAGTGACTTAAAATGGATGCCATACAGAAGAACTTAAGCAAGATTTGTGTTATCTGATTCCCTCAATACCTGTTCTGTCCAGGTTGGACTCAAAGCTATTCAATGTTAAATAATGACAGGTCAATAGATTTTATTATGGGACAGGCAAGCTACAATATATTAAAACTGTCTTCCTGTAGGGACATGGCATAGCATTTCTCACTCAGGCAAGGCTTCTGCCTAAACAATAGATTTCAACCAGGTTGTTCACCTGATTATCACTATTACCATGAACATTATGGACTGACTGTTAAAGTGTAATGATTGTGCTGCAGGGTTTAGAATAGTGGCTCAGTTCAGGAAGTCCTTACTTCCTGACTCCAGTCTTCAGCTCTCAGATGCTGACATGCAGCTTCCGATGGTTTCATTTGGAAGTGTCCACTCATGGCAGAGGGAAGCTCTGAAGCAGAAGTGAGAATAACAGAATCTTTGGTTAGGTCAAAAAGCTTTCTAAGGATTATTTTACATGCTTGTGGTCCCGTTCAAAGTCCCAAAGAGGTCTCCATTATTATGATTTTAAAAGCCACTGACTGGACATTATTGCAACCAGCAGCCTGCTTAAGTTTAGTGGGGATGAGTTTATGTAGCCCTATTGGGTACAGTAAAAATCCATATAATAAATCACAGTCCCTCCCCTGCAGAGCTTTCAGTACAAGTATTATTCCCATTTTACAGATTGGGGAATTATGGATCCCTGGGGAATTATGGATCCTGGGTCCATTACCTATAAAGTTTTTGCATTTTGTTTCAGAACTGGCCTCTGTTATTTCAAGGTTTACTAACCAGTTAGTGTGTAGTATTTACAGGGCACTGACTACAGTAGAATCTTGACACCCAACATAAAGGTTATTCAAGATGTCCATTCTGATATTCAGCCACTCAAACTTGATTTTTTAAAATTCCTTCTTAGTTCTTTGTTCCACCTGTATTCCAAGCTTGTTAATCTTCTATCATTCTAGCTGTCAAGGATTCAGTATTTTCTTTTGAACAACTTACAAGTACTAGTACACTATAGCTCAAGCCATTTGTTTCCAGGGATTCAGCGAGGGCAATAGCTAGACAGCTGCCTGATTGGTCATCTTGCAATACAACTTGAACTTCCTCTCAACTCTAACCTGGTTTTCATGTTGCTCACATAGTGCTAGACTATATTATGTGTCATTTGCAACTAACAACTTAATTGCACCAGAACATGGCGATGCAGCCTGCTTGTTACTTCTGGACACTAATAACTGAACACAAATATTTTGTAGTTTTCACCATAATTACTCAGATTTGGACAAGTGCAATAATTTATAACACATCCTGAATAGTTCTTTGAAGCCTGAGATCTGTATCACGCTATTCAGTTTCCATAGTTACCTTCTAAGCAGAGGAAGGAAAGAAATAATCATTAAGAGCAGAGCTAGGGATTATTGAAAAGTTTCTCTGTGAAAGTATTAATTAAAAAAAAAATTTTGCTTTCAGTTTGTTCACAATAATCGCTTTTATTATTAATTAAATGGATTCTAGTAGTACCTAAAGGCCCTAGTCATAGCTCAGAGCCCCAGTATGCTAGATGTTTATTTGTACAGTGCCTAACAAAGATTGTAAGTTGTTCATGGAAGATTGTTGTGTGTGTCCTGGAAATACTCTAGCAAGTGAGTTTACGAACAACAACAACTCTCCTCACCAAAAAAGCAAGTTTCAAGTGGTTATTTTAGAAAGCTAACTTCGAATTTATAATCATGCATATTTGGACTGGAAACCTGATTCCAAGTGTTATGGGCCATCTGATCAAGGAATGTATTGATGACCCTTGGGTCTAACTAAAAACATCCTGAATTTCAAACTTTCCCATGGCAGATATTTGCCAAGAACAGCTTCTTTTAGGAAAAAACCTCCCAACCGCCCCCAAACTCTAAAACCCCTGCTGCTCCCACTTCAGCCCTCTCCAGGGTCACAATTTTCTTCCATCCAGCCGCAGAAAAAGGTGCTCTCCCAGCAGGTAGAGAAACTAGTACAGTATCTCTAGCCTGGTCAACAGCTGGGGCACTATTGATGGAGCTTAGCCACATTGGCCCTAATGAGCAGCCAGCCACTCTCCTCTCCTGCTGGAGAAACAAAGAGGCTTATAGCAGCAGCCAGTCCAACATCTGGCTGGCTGCCCTTGTTTTTGGCTTAAAACCTGGGTGGGCATTTGAACAGTGTTCGGCAATTAGATTAACATGTCAGTAGAGTGGTCAAGCGTGTCTGTTATCATTTTGTGTAAGTTTGCCAAAGTATGTTCTTATTTAAACCATTTGAAGCTCCTAGTCATTCCTCTGTGATGTCTGGCTGAGATTACTGAAACTCCTTTCTTGCGAGCCTGAAAGTTTCACTGTTTCACCGGTGCTGTTTCTTGTACATATTGCTTGTAACAGACACTAATGCTACTGAGGTCAGTGACAGGCATAACCAACTTTTCCAGCTTTTAATGCTAGACTTTTGATTTTAAGTTTGTGGGTCTTTTTAAAATATTTAACCCACTAGTTACACTTCATTGCAAAATGGACTAGCCTTTGCCTTTCAAGGACTCTTTTTCAGTGTATTAATGAGCTACCTGCGAGAACTTAGATAAGGGAGTCCTGCTTCGGGAAAGATAGTACCTTAGCTCCCAAGCAATAGAAAAGAAAAAAAAATGAATGTTAGAATTTCCTGCATAGTGTGTTTATTCAGCAACCACAAGTGAGAACAAGAGCAGTTCTCCCACCTTCGTCCACCTTCCAATCCCTCCTTAGAACATCCTCTTCAGGAAATCCTTCCTCATCAATAACCCAGCCCCTGGCCTTCCCACTCTGGAACTGCTATCCTTGGCCTTATGGCTTCCCCACTGCCATGGCTTATTTGGAGCATCAGACAGTTCTTTCACTCTTACTCCTGGAAAGTGGGGGAGCAGTTTGCTGATGCCTTCAAAGGGTGCAATTTAAAAGTTGTGATGAAAGAAGGGGAAAAACAGCTAAATCTCAATAGATTTGGGATTTTTTGAGGAAGAGGAGAGGAGATTTTTTTGTTTTTACAAGAAGGAAGAAGTGTATTTTGACAATCCCCCTTATTCATTTCTTCCTTCTTCCGGCTGTTGTTTTGTGCTTTGAGACTTCCTTCTACTTTTTTTTCTTCCTTTCTTTAGAGGAAATTGCAATGTGGCAATTCGGTGCTTGCCGGTCAAATTTTGGCCCCTAGATCAGACATGTCACATGACATTACCATTGTCAAGATATATTTAGACTCAAAAGTTGGTTAAAAGATTGATAAATTTGAGTTTAAATATCACACTTTCAGGGAACAGTTCTCCCAGAATTCAGGGGAACAGCATTCCCAGTTAGCATAACCACCACCACTGGAAAAAATGCCCAATCAATACTATTGTTTAAATTAGGCCTAGCCTTTAAAAAGGGTATAGCGAATAAGTGAGCATGCGTTTCTAATAAGCTGATCATCTCTACTAATAGAGCTGGTGGAATTATGCATTGCTATTAATATTGCTAATAGGATAACCCTATAGAATTTAATATGAATGAAAAAGCCTCTACTGGTTGTTGACTGTTACTTCCCTGCCTTAGATCCCTAAAGGACAGTTCAAAAAACTTATTGGAAGGATATCAAATGCTATAGAGCCCTATTGAATTTCTATAGGCTCTTATTGGTTTCAACCCTGTTCAATTCAATAAAGCTTTTCATTAAGGGCAGGTCTACGCTACAGATTTACATCGGCACAGCTGTGCCGCTGTAGTGCATCTGGTGAAGACGATCTAAGGCAATAGGAGAGAGCTCTCCCATCAACTTAATAACTCCACCTCTGTGAGAAGCTCTCCTGCTGACATAGTGCTGTCTACACGGGGTGCAAGGTCTGAGGCCTTTTTCTTTTGTAAGCAGCAGTAGCCACATTAGGCAGCATCACCCAAGCTAAGCAGCAGAAAATTACATCAAAACAATGTAATGTCGGGCTGTTAAGAAGGAGCTCCTGTCCGAATAGTACCCACCAACACCAGATAAAGAAACAGATCTTAAGATCCTTAAAGAAAAATTTGTTTGATGGCATTCTGTCTGGCAAGAAGCCACTTAATTGTGAAATCTACACTTCTATTGTTTTGCCTCTATGGTCCCCACTTCTCTATTGTTTATCTGTATGGCCTCTGTCTGGTTCTGTGTTTCTGTCTGATGTGTAACTAATTTTGCAAGATTTAAACCAATTTCGGTGGAGGGATATGATTGGTTAAAGACTTGTTTTGTAATGGGCTAGGATTGATGAAAAAGACTGGTTTGTAGAACTTTAGTTTAAAGTGATTGGTTACGGTATAGCTAAGCAGGACTCAAGTTTAACTTTATAAACTAGGGTCCAAAGGGAAGTTCTTTAGAACCTAACTCCAAGACACAGCCCAAGATCAGAGCTGTCAGACCTCAACACCATGACATATTGTGCAGAAGCTGGAGGAGTCCTGGATGACCTGATCCTGACTGGCCACCAGGAAAAGTTCCTCTGCCTTACTGGGAGTGGTGAGCATTGTATGCTTAGTGTGTGTATTCTGTTTTGGTAACTGTTAATAGAGAAGGCTCTGCAAACCCTCAGAAGATTATGCTCCGAGCCCTAGGAAATGGTAAAGGGTGGGAGTGACTAAATTAACTGGGTTACTTCTTGTGCCCATGGAAAGGAGGGTTCAGGTTGATATAACTACATCACTCAGGGGTATTAATTTTTTTTTTACACCCCTGAGCAACAGTTATACTGAAGTATGTATGTAATGTAGATCAAGCCTAAGAGCTTTATAGCAAATTTACCCCTTCTTCCTCTTTTGTTGATAAATTGATCCCAACTTCCAAGAACGTGTATTCATGAGCCACTAGTAAATACTTAAACAGGTATCAGCCTCTTCAGTACGATCAATTGTGAACATGAGAAATTCAAGAACTATTGAGTTTTTCTAATTACTGCTTACTCTGTGTTACCATTGGTTATGCAGTTGACAGAATATCGTCTCTACTACCTAACCGGATGACTAAAGCGTTAAAAGAACAAATGATGGATAAGAGCAACTAATAATGCATTTATGGTATTTTTTATAATCACCCTAATATCCATGACTCCTGTGGGATGTAGGAGTATATTCACAATGGCCATGCAGTCTCACTCAAATAAATAGGAACCCAAACCTATGGAACTCCCCACTTTCTTGAGTTGGGGTTTGTTATTCAAGGTATTCTAATCGACTAGGGCTTGATCCTCCAAATTGCTACTGAGCACTCCGGCCTGATATAGCAAAGCACTTACTGCATGTGCTTAAGACCACTGGTGGAGAAGGCCAGAGTGCTGAGCAGCAATGTAGAGGATCACGCGCCAAGTGAAAGCCACTAATGAGTAATGGGAAAGGAGTGTTCCTGAGCCATCACCAGTTAAAATGCAGCTGCAGTATTCCAGGAACAACATCACAGAAATATCAACTCCCATAAGATCATATTGACCACAGAACTCTCAAGCTTAAAACACAGAAAAATTGATTACTGCCTCAGTCTCTAAAAGCTCTGTCTACTGACAGCAGACTTCTGAAATGGATTTGTAGTGGCAGTGATGAGTCAGCACCAAGCAGATTTCCTCTTTCTGCTAAGAGAAAGTGATATCATCATGCGCTGTCTTCTACAGATTGAATGAAATAAAATCCTTAGACATTGTTCATACATGCACACTTCATTAGTGAGAGGGAAAGTGGGTGTTAGAACTCAGTTGCACACCAGCTATGCAACCTCTGACATTCACACAGACACAAAAAACCTCCCACGGTTAAATCAAGTTTTCAGACTTAGATATTGATGCTTAGATTAGAGGCACTGAGCATTAGCAGAAAATGCTGACTTCAACAGAACTGCAGGTGCTCAGTAACTTTAAGGATCATGTCACCCACTTAACATGATACAATATGAATTTGGCACTTTAACTAGCCAAGTTTAGAAGAGCACTCAATATTGAATAAGACCCCTCCAAAATCAGCCACTCTGTATTTTAGCAGGATGGAATGCCATCAGCTCTGGTATGTATTTTACACTCATCCATGACACAAGAGTGTAGGTCCCTTTTTGCCAGATGCATGGCTGCTGCCTCAATTTTCCACCTCTGAAAATAGATTCCTTGGGCTAATGGATTGATTTGCCCAGAGGGCTAAATTAAGGAGATCTTTCAGAGCTAGGAAGAGTCCAAAGAGAAAACTCCTCAAGTCAAACTTCTCCCTTTGTTTGCAGATAGCTCTCCATACCTCAACAGCAGGGGCACTGCTAATAGTCCTCCTCTCCTTAGTGCAAAGGCTCTCCATAGCTTTGTCCCCAGGAACTACACGTTATCGTTCATCCTACGTCTCATGGTTCATGAAAGCCTTTCCTCCTTCAGCCTTAGGGGTTTCTCCACAGTACTCACTGGGGGGTCAACATACAGTATTATCTGCCCTTGTATCAAGGCTGTCTGCACAAAGCTGATGTGTACCGGAGCCCTCCTCTTCTCTTCTACAAGCTCCAGCCCCAAGGAGCTAACCAATAAAGGGGCTACCTACCCAAAACAGCCTCAGAACATCTGCTTTATTATTCCATTGCTGCTGGTTCATAAGCTGATCAGCATGCCTCCCTCATCGCCTTCACCTCAGCCATCTTCAGCTTCTCCTAGCTCTTCCTCAGGCCAAGCCCTTCACAAGCTCCATTCCCAGCTCCCACTCTGCAGGGAACCATGCTAGTCCCATCCCAACCCCTGTAGAACTTCCTCATACAACTGCTCACCCTCCAGGACCTACCCAGTTTCTGGCCACAGCCACTTCCCAGGCTCCCTTCATATGGCTCTTTGGGGACTATAGTCCCCATGATCAATGAAGAAAATCATACACAAGTGCTGTCTGGTAGTGTTAGGCCAGCTACTCCATATAGGCTATCCTTTCCTCCCTTACCTCCTGCAGCCTGGGCTGAGTCAATCACATGACCTCCTTGATTATTACTCATCCTCCCTTCCTGGGGACATGAGCTCAACTTATCACAAGGTGGGGATGAAACCCATCTCCCGTAAGGGGCCCAACTACCCTGTAATAGTGGTCAAGCACTTAGTGTTTTTCAGACAGGACGTAAGACAATCATCAGAACCCCTGAAACAATACTGGGGGAAATGATTCAGAGTCAAAGTACTCCCTACTGAATCATCAGCACTACTTCTTGCATTAGAGCTCTGCAGGGAAAATCCAGGGTGCTGCAAGAATTCACCACAACCTACTCTGCTTAGTGTGTGAGATTCCAAGGTCCCAACTCAGAGAAAATAGTGATTTTTATTGGAAGTTAACATTTAGTTTTACACCGCAAATGAATGCATCACATAGTGCTGGATCCTGCAGTCCTTACTGAAGCAAGTTACACACTGAAGTCAGTGAGCGTTTTGCCTAAGCAGAGATTGAGGAAATAAGCCCCATGTAATGTACATTGATCTATAATGCAGTGTAATCCTAAATGTAAGTTTCCAGTAAAATAATCCATTAATTTTTTTATGCTTGTATCGAGGCCATTCCCACAAATGGAGTCTGTGTGGTAATACTGGAACAAAGGAAACAGCAATATTTATAAATAACAGCTATATAAGAACAATTTAAAATATTCTCCCTCCAATGTTACCTTGATTCCTGCCCCTTCCTCCCACCCACCAATAGTCACTCTATGGGCTCAATCTACCCCTAGAGTAACTCACTGATCTCAGTGGACATATGCCAGGAATGAACTTGTCCCACTATGATAAAGAGATAGTCAAGATAAAATCATTGTGCCACATTCTGTTTTTGGTTATACTGGTCAAAATCTGAATTAGCTTCAATGGAGTTACTCTCCAGATTTATGCTTGTGAAAGTTGGGGCAGAGTCTGCTTTTAAACGCTCTTGCTTGTGTTACTAACACCACAATACATTGATACAGAAAATGTGACAAAAACTTTTTTTTCTTTATGGAGGCAGTTTACTGCAGCATACTTCACTCAACCTGGAGCGTGAAAATATGCAAGCTAGTTACACACTGTGTGACAGACTCTGCCCTCACTCCTCAGTGTAAATACAGAGCAGCTTCATTTACTTCAGTGGAGTGTCTTCATATTTACACTTCTGTAACTGAGAGCAGAATTTGGCTCTCTGTTAATCCTAAGTGGCCAAACGAGTCTGTTACAAGGGTACACATCTTGAATAACTCCGTTAACATCTTGGTTTGCACTGGCCCGTCTCTATGTACATTAGTGACCCTTAAAATGATATTTTTCTGATCAGACAAGTTTGATATCGCTTGAGCTACAGGAATCTTCCCTTGACAGGATAAAGAGCCAGATTCTCTGGGCCCATAACCCAATTTAACTGGACAGTTAACCTGGGGTGGTGTAATGCAGCTAGCGGGTTCAGGGGAATCTGGTCCAACATATTTTAATGACATTTTTGTTCATTTGTGTGATCACAACTTGCAGATATTCAATTACCACCATAGAGGTAAGTAGAGAGCTAGGCAGAAGGTTCTACCCATGCTGCCTATTCTGACTGACAGGATGACACCTGTTTTTTGTGAGGATAAGCACTCCATTAGAGGGCAGCTCTGTACAAGCCCTTGATTGTACAAAAGGTGCATATGATGGTTTTAGAAATAATCACATTCCACTGCATGAGTCACTTGCACAGTAAGATGTCATTTTGCATCAGGAATAAAATATACAAACTGTCAGATGTGTGTTTAAAACATACATTTTTCACTTCTGCTTCTGTTATTCTTTTTCTGGCAAGCCCTTGAGCCTGTATTCTGAAATAAATTTAATCTAGACTGTTCTCTTTTTGGCAGATCAGATTTCAAGATTTGTTTCTTACATAAAATAGTAAGACTGCACAAGGTAACTGAATCTGGCTACATTAAATACAGACGCATGCAGTTGCACAGGGGACCTGGCTTACCTACTTTGGTTAGCACAATAATGCCTCAGGAAAGAAACTGGGTATCCAGATAGAGCATGGCATACTTTGGAAGGGGATTCCTCTGTGTGGAACCTGTTGGAGGTTAAAGGGCTAGAAATACCAGGATCGGGCGGAGAAGGGTTGTTTTCTTTTATTTAAAAAAAAATAAAATACCTCCGAGATTTGCTTTCAACTTTACGTATCTGCAAAGTTCCTACAGCTTCAGTCAAAAATGGGTGAAAGCGTACACGTCCCTGACAAAGCAACTGCTGTTTGTGAGAGGGCTTCTAGAGCCTCTCCCTTGGTGTGGGGGACTGTATAGAGATCCCAGTGCTATGGAGAGTTTGTTCCTGCTCCTCTTCTACTGAGCTAAGGGAGGAAGTGGGCCTGAGACATACTGGTGAGAGGGAAAGGGAGCTGGTCTCAGCTCCTCTTTCTCCTATTGAGGGCGAGTTGTGCTCTCCGCTACCATCCTCACTTGCTCCCCTTTTAATCTTCTTCCTCCTGATGATGTGGGGGAGACAAAGCAGAAAGGATGGTTTGGTTAGCAGGGGTAGGAAGGTAAGAGTGGATTTGAGGAATGGTGGTGAGTGGAATTAGGGGCAATGCGTATAGAGAAGAGGAAGAGACTGGACAGTAGAAGGTGATGGCACAGGTTGGGAAAAGAGAAGAGGAGAGAAAGGAAATCTCTTCCTTCTTCCACTTCATCCCCTCAGTCTTCCCACTCACCATCCTTCCCTAAATCTCCTGTCACCCTATCAACATATTCCCCATTTTTCTGCCCAAGCTGTTCTGCCTCATTTTTTGCCTCATGTGATCTGGTCTCTGGTACCCCTAGTCCATTTCATAGAATCATAGAATATCAGGGTTGGAAGGGACCTCAGGAGATCATCTAGTCCAACCTGCTGCTCAAAGCAGGACCAATCCCCAAATAAATCATCCCAGCCAGGGCTTTGTCAAGCCTGACCTCAAAAATCTCTAAGGAAGGACATTCCACCACCTCCCTAGGTAACCCATTCCAGTGCTTCACCACGCTCCTAGTGAAATAGTTTTTCCTGATATCCAGCCTAAACCTCCCCTACTGAAACTTGAGACCATTACTCCTTGTTCTGTCATCTGCCATCACTGAGAACAGTCTAGATCCATCCTCTTTGGAACCCCCTTTCAGGTAGTTGAAAGCAGCTCCCCCTCATTCTTCTCTTCTGCAGACTAAACAATCCCAATTCCCTCAGCCTCTCCTCATAAGTCATGTGCTCCAGCCCCCTAATCATTTTGGTTGCCCTCCGCTGGACTCTCTCCAATTTTTCCACATCCTTGTTGTAGTGTGGGGCTCAAAACTGGACACAGTTCTCCAGATGAGGCCTCACCAGGGCCAGCTCCAGTCACCAGCTGAGCAAACTGGTGCTTGGGGCAGCAGATTGTTCGAGGCGGCATTCTGCCCAATCCTAGGGTGGCACAGCCGCTTTTTTTGTTGTTGTTGTTCCGCTCCGGCCTCCCTGGGGGGCGGCAGCATGGAGAACTAGAGTGCCCTGCAGGGCAGTCCTCTTCCTTCCCTCCCCGCCGACCGGCCGCACTGCAGGGGTTTTTTTTGTTTTGTTTTGTTTTGTTTGCTTTGCCATTCTGGCCGCCCCGGTTTTTGTGTGTGTGTGGTTTTTTTTTTGCTTGGGGTGGCCAAAAAGCCAAAGCCGGCCCTGGGCCTCACCAATGTTGAATAGAGGGGAATGATCACATCTCTCAATCTGCTGGCAATGCCCCTACTTATACAGCCCAAAATGCCGTTAACCTTCTTGGCAACAAGGGCACACTGTCGACTCATCTCCTGTAACCCCTAGGTCTTTTTCTGCAGAACTGCTGCCTAGCCATTTGGTACCTAATCTATAGCAGTGCATGGGATTTTTCTGTCCTAAGTGCAGGACTCTGCACTTGTCCTTGTTGAACTTCATCAGATTTCTTTTGGCCCAATCCTCTAATTTGTCTAGGTCCTTCTGTATCCTATCCCTACCCTCCAGTGTATCTACCACTCCTCCCAGTTTAGGGTCATCGGCAAACTTGCTGAGGGTGCAATCCACGCCATCCTCCAGATCATTAATGAAGACATTGAACAAAACCGGCCCCAGGACCAACCCTTGGGACACTCCACTTGATACCAGCTGCCAACTAGACATAGAGCCATCAATCACTACCTGTTGAGCCTGACGATCTAGCCAGCTTTCTATCCACCTTATAGTCCATTCATCCAGCCCATACTTCTTTAACTTGCCGGCAAGAATACTGTAGAAGACCGTTTGCCTCTTATTCTACCTGCATCTCCTCACATTGATTCATCAGTTCTTCAGAAGGCTGTCGGGTCATTCAGGGTCATCCGTTCCAACACTCCATTCTTCCATTCTGGCTCACCTCTCCCCCAGCTCAGTTCTACCACCACTCCTTTTCCAATTCTGACCTCCCCACCAAGATAATCAGCACTATTTCTGGGTGTAGTGACCTAGAGTGTTAACTCTTCATTTGCTGCTGCTAAAATCCACCCTTTCTCCCCCTATCCAGGATGAAAATGATAAATAAAAATATCCTAAACAGCTTGTAGAAATTCATGAAGTAAATCAGCAGGCACATATAAATTATCTAGATCATAAGGCATATGACAGTTACTCTTAATGATTAGGGCAATAATACCGATCATCTGAATGAAGTTAATCTAAATCTAAATTAACTCCAGCAACACTCATGCTTCCTCCACCCCCTTCTGTAATTGGTTACTGAGGAAAAAAGTAGCATCATCAGCCTTGAAAAACAGTCTATTTTCTCTGGTCTATAACCACAATGAGTTTAGCCATAAAAAAAAGAACGATTTCCTTGTTGCCAAAGGGTACAAGGGGATGAAAGGGAAGGTTGCTTGTTAAGTGATGCTCACTGTCAATGAAAACAGATTCTGTTATGACATTTACCTTGTCTGCTGCTCATTACAGCAGCATATAGTCATGCTGATTATAGCTAAGGCTCTGTCAAAGTTCCCATCATATACACCCCCATATTAGGGATTTATATAACAACCAGAATTATTTGCGCCAGGCTGAAACTTAGCACATTGTCCATGGGGCATATTTTATTTTGTAAATGCTGATTGAAAACAGAAGTGGCCCCCTGTCCTGCACTGGGATCCCCTTGCATGGAATGTGGGAGCCTGTGTCTACACGGAGATAAAAGACTCATATCATGGCCACAGCTGTCTCAGGTCAGCTGACTTGGGCTTCTGGGGCTATTAAATTTCAGTGTAGAAGTTCAGGCTCAGGCTGGAGCCCTGGCTCTGAGACCCTGCAAGGGGGTGGGGCTTTGAGCCCAGACTCTAGCCCAAAGCTTAACATTCATACCACAATTTTATAACCTCACAGCCCAAGCCAGCTGACCCAGGCTCTGAGACTTGGTGCTGCAGATTTTTTATTGCCGTGTAGACATACCCAAAGCTAATTCTACTCTACACAGGCATAGAATCCATGATAGAAGACCCCCCCCAGCAGGATCTTTCTTCCACTATTAGAGGAGCTACTATGAAATATGTCATACGAAACAACTAATCACAATAAATGTTAGATATTTTAGACCAATTCTAGACATGGTTTTCTATTGTTCCCGACAGAAAAAGGATTCATTATTTTTAAATATCAGGGGGTAGCCGTGTTAGTCTCTATCCACAAAAACAACGAGGAGTCCGGTGGCACCTTAAAGACTACAAATTTATTTGGGCATAAGCTTTGGTGGGTAAAAACCGCCACAATCTGAAGTGGGTTTTTTACTGTCTCTTACTAGCATAATGGGCCCTCATCTAGCTGGAGCCTCCAGGAGCTACCTTCCTAATACCAGAAGGTTTTTTTCAGACCGTATAGGCCCCCTTCCATAAAGGTGACCGGAATGAGTGGAACAAGAAGGGATCAGATGGGGTATAATCCAAAATTCATTTGCCACTTGTGGTTATTCTGCATGTCAAGCCATATTTCTGCATTTCAGTGTCAGACTATATGGAGTCTCCGGATATTTTTATTGTTGTACTCTGCTAGTTTTAAGAGTTTTTCTCAGCTTATAATAATATGAGAAACTCAAATTCTCTTGGCTTCCATCTCGAGAAGAAAATCAGGGGCCTGATCCTGTATTTTTTGTGGAACCAAGACTCCCATTGAACTGTATGGGAGTTCTGAGTGCATGGAGAATGTTGGAGTGGGCCTGAAATGAAGGAGTGCACACAAATCCCCTTGCTGAACACCTTGAAAATCCAAAGACACTAATATAAATCATGTAAAAAGTAACAGAGGGTCCTGTGGCACCTTTGAGACTAACAGAAGTACTGGGAGCATAAGCTTTCGTGGGTAAGAACCTCACTTCTTCAGATGCAAGTCTTGCATCTGAAGAAGTGAGGTTCTTACCCACGAAAGCTTATGCTCCCAGTACTTCTGTTAGTCTCAAAGGTGCCACAGGACCCTCTGTTACTTTTTACAGATTCAGACTAACACGGCTACCCCTCTGATACTTAATATAAATCATGAGCTTTTGACTGGGGTAAAGGGTGTGCTTCTTCTAACCTGATTGCAAATAAACTGGACTGCAATCGAGAGATCAGCTGTGCCTTGATATTTTCTAACATGTCAGAGATTTGGTGGCTAACTGTGTTGTCTGACACCAGGATCATTTTTAACTTCTCTGCTGCACTGTCACCAAGCATCATCCTGCAAATGTCAATTGCAGCTGGGAGAACCAGTTTTTCCCCAGTTGTGTAAGGCTTTTTATTCTTGGCAATGTGGTATGCAACTTGATATGCTTTTAAAGCACTTGCAGGGGTGGAGACCACATTTTTCATTGTGTTTTTTTGTTTATTAATTTCTTGTAGCTTTCCTTTGGAAAAAAATCTCTGTTCTTTCCTACCAGATTCCTGTGTTTTGTTTCCACCCAGCCCCGCCCCGCCTCTGCCCCTCCCCGCCCCTATTGGACCCCTCCCCAAATCTCTGCCCCCTGCCCCGGCCCGACTCCGCCCCTCCCCTATTGGGCCCCTTCCCAAATCCCCGCCCCCTGCCCCGCCCTGACTCTGCCCCCTCCCTGTCCCTCTTGGACCTCCCCAAACCCCCACTCTGGCCCTGCCTCTTCCCCAGCACACCGCGTTCCTTCCCCCTCTTCCCCACTCCCTGCCAGGCTTGCTGCGAATCAGCTGTTTCACGGTTCAAGCCCTGAGAGCCAGAGGGAGAAGCAGAACGTGAGCAGAGGAGGCAGAGCTGAGCTGGGCGGGGCGGGGACCAGGGAGCTGGGCTGCCAATTTTCCCCGTGGGTGCTGGAGCACCCATGGAGTCAGTGCCTAAGGCACCACTTTTGCAGAATGTGGTCGGGGGGGGAGCGGCTGCTACCCCTGGCCCCCCCCCCAGCTACCCTCCTGGTGTCCACAGGTTCAGCCAATCGCAGCTCCCACTGGCCGCAGTTCGCTGTTCCAGGCCAATGGGGACTGCGGGAAGCAGCGTGGGACGAGGGATGTGCTGGCCATTCCTTCCTGCTGCCCCCATTGTCCTGGAACAGCAAACCATGGCCAATGGGAGCAGCGATCAGCTGAACCTGCGTATGCTATAGGTAAACAAACTGTCCCAGCCCGCCAACAGATTTCCCTGGTGGGCCGCATTCCAAAGGTTGCCGATCCCTGTTCTAAAACCTTTCACGTGCTCTTTCAATACTCTGCCTTTTTCTTAACTTGATCCTGAATTTTCAGAACCTAAATGCATCCTTGTATTTCCCACCATCCTCTACTCTCTCAAGATCACAATTTGGAAATATACAGGGTAAGGGTTTGCAGTGTGACAGCTCTTGCAATTTTATCATGAGTTTTGCAGGATTTGATGGTTTTTTTAAGGCCCCAGCTCCTGGAATCATATGAATACACCAGGCTCTTAGCTTTCTTAAAAGAGTTCCTAGCCCTTGTGGCTGAAGAGAAAAGCTTGAAAACATGAACCCTAGAAGTTCAAAGATCTGACTGCTTCTTGGACCAGGTAATCCTGGAACCCACAAGAGGAGAGGCAATTCTTGATTTAGTCCTAATTGGAGCACAGGATCTGGTCCAAGAGGTGAATATAAATGGACCCCTTGGTAATAGTGACCATAATATAATTAAATTTAACATCCCTGTGGCAGGGAAATACCACAGGAGCCCAACACTGTAGCATTTACTTTCAGAAAAGGGAACTACACAAAAATGAGGAGATTAGTGAAACAGAAATTAAAAGGTACAGTGCCAAAAGTGAAATCCTTGCAAGCTGCTTGGAAACTTTTTAAAGATACCATAATAGAGGCTCAACTTAAATGTATACCCCAAATTAAAAAACATAATAAGAGAACCAAAAAAGTGCCACCATGGGTAAAGAACAAAGTAAAAGAAACAGTGAGAGGCAAAAAGACATCCTTTAAAAAGTGGAATTTAAATCTGAGTAAGGAAAATAGAAAGTAGCATAAAATCTGGCAATTGAAGTGTACAAATATAATTAGTAAGGCCAAAAAAGAATTTGAAGAACAGCTAGCCAAAGACTTAGAAAGTAACAGCAAAAAAAATGTAAGTACATCAGAAGCAGGAAGCCTGCTAAACAACCAGTGGGGCCACTGGGTGATCCAAATGCTAAAGGAGCACTCAAGGATGATAAGGGAATTATTTGCATTGGTCTTCATGGGTGAGAATGTGAGGGAGATTCCCAAACCTGAGCCATTCTTTTTAGCTGACAAATCTGAGGCACTGTCCCAGATTGAGTTGTCATTAGAGGAGGTTTGGGAACAAATTGATAAACTAAACAGTAATAAGTCACCAAGACCAGATGGTATTCACCCAAGAATTCTGAAGGAACACAAATGTGAAATTGCAGAATTACTAACTGTAGTCTATAACCTATCATTTAAATCCACTTCTGTACCAAATGACTGGAGGATAGCTAATGTGATGCCAATTTTTTTTTTTATTTAAAAGGGCTCCAAAGGTGATCCCGGCAATTACAGACCAGTAAGCCTGACTTCAGTACCAGGCAATCTGGTTGAAACTATAGTGAAGAACAAAATTGTCAGACACATAGATTAACATAATTTGTTGGGGAAGAGTCAACATGGTTTTTGTAAAGGGAAATCATGCCTCACCAATCTGCTAGTGAGAATTCTCTGAGGGGGTCAACAAGCATGTGGACAAGGGGGATCCAGCAGATATAGTGTACTTAGATTTTTCAGAAAGGCTTTGACAAGGTCCCTCACCAAAGGCTCTTAAACAAAGTAAGCTGTCATGGG
Source organism: Malaclemys terrapin pileata (assembly GCF_027887155.1). Lineage (NCBI taxonomy): Eukaryota > Metazoa > Chordata > Testudines > Emydidae > Malaclemys > Malaclemys terrapin. The sequence continues at coordinate 39,967,979 of NC_071507.1, read as the reverse complement.
ATAAGAGGGAAGGTCCTCTTATGGATTGGTAACTGGTTAAAAGATAGGAAACAAAGGGTAGGAATAAATGGTCAGTTTTCAGAGTGGAGAGAAGTAAATGTGATATCCTCCAGAAGTCTGTACTGGGATCAGTCCTATTCTACATATTCATAAATGATCTAGAAAAAGGGGTAAACAGTGAGTTGCAAAATTTGCAGATGATACAAAAACTACTCAAGGCACATTGCAAAGAGCTACAAAAGAATCTCTCAAAACTGGGTGTCTGGGCAACAAAATGGCAGATGAAATTCAATGTTGATAAATGCAATGTAATGCACATTGGAAAACATAATCCCAACTATACATATAAAATGATGGGGGCTAAATTAGCTGTTACCTCTCCAGAAAGATCTTGGAGTCACTGTGGCTAGTTCTCTGAAAACATCCACTCAATGTGCAGCGGCAGTCAAAAAAGTAAATAGAATGTTGGGAATCATTAAGAAAGTGATAGATAATAAGACAGAAAATATCATATTGCCTCTATATAAATCCATGGTATGCCCACATCTTGAATACTGTGTGCATATGTGATCACCCCATCTCAAAAAAGATATATTGGAATTGGAAAAGGTTCACAAAAGGGCAACAAATATGATTAGGGGCATGGAATGGCTTCCATATGAAGAGAGATTAATAAGACTGGGACTTTTCATCTTAGAAAAGAGACGACTAAGGGGGAATATGATAGAGGTCTATAAATTCATGACTGGTGTGGAGAAAGTAAATAAGGAAGTGTTAGTTACTTCTTCTCATAATACAAGAACTAGGAGTCACCAAATGAAATTAAGAGGCAGCAGGTTTAAAAAAAAACAAACAAAAAGAAGTATTTCTTCACACAATGCACAGTCAACCTGTGGAACTCTTTGCCAGAGGATGTTGTGAAGGCCAAGACCATAACAGGGTTCAAAAAAGAACTAGATAAATTCATGGAGGATAGGTCTGTGACAGTACCTCTCATAAGACTTTATGGAAATATGCTTAGAATGTGTTTTATGCTACATATGCCATGTAATATATCTTCGTAAGGGTTATGAGCTACTGAATGTATTAATCCTATTTGTATGCATGTATTATTTTTGTATTCGAAGTTATGAATGTTGGCTATGTACTGGCTTGATTTCTAAATAACCTTAGTAGAGCATTTGGTCAGTTCCTGGAGAAAGGAATGTTGAAATTAAGTACCTAATCAAGAAACACTTAAAGGACAATGGATCTTGGAATGCTCCAATCCACATAGGAAGTCTACTTGAGGATGTTCAAGGTAGCATGTAAACAATGGATGCTACCTGTAAAAACAGTGAGTCATGTATGGACATGTGACTTGCCCAGGTGACTCCTAAACTCCATCTTGAAGCTGGATTTTGCATAGGAGTGAGGAGGGGGTCTCCACCCACAAGAGAAAGTCTATTTGAACCCCCGGGAGACCCTCCATTTTGTCTTCAGCTGGTTAAAGAGAGAGCCCATCCACCTCCCAGGATACTAGAAAGAAACTGGAACAAAGGACAGTGTGCAAGGGGGTGAGTGATTGCTGGACCCAGGCTAAAAGGAGATTAGTCTGTAAAAGGGAGCATTCTGGAACTGGTGAGGATCTTATCTGTATTCAGTTTGATTAGACATAAATTTGTGCATTTTATTTTATTTGGCTTGGTGACTTACTTTGTTCTGTCTGTTACTATTTGGAACCACTTAAATCCTACTTTCTGTATTTAATAAAATCATGTTTTACTTATTAATTAACTCAGAGTATGTATTAATATCTGGGGGAGCAAACAACTGTGCATCTCTCTCTATCAGTGTTATAGAGGGTGAACAATTTATGAGTTTACCCAGTATAAGCTTTATACACGGTAAAATGGATTTATTTGGGTTTAGACCCCACTGGAGTTGGGCATATGAGTGTTAAAGACAGGAACACTTCTGTTAGCTGCTTTCAGGTAAACCTGCAGCTTTGGGGCAAGTAATTCAGACCCTGGGTCTTCGTTGGAGCAGACGGGAGTGTCTGGCTCAGCAAGACAGGGTGCTGGAGTCCTGAGCTGGCAGGGAAAGCAGGGGTAGAAGTAGTTTTGGCACATCAGGTGGCAGCTCCCAGGGGGTTTCTGTGATCCAACCTGTCACAAGGTCCATTAATGACTTAGCCAGGATGGGCAGGGATGGTGTCCCTAGCCTCTGTTTGCCAGAAGCTAGGAATGAGTGACAGGGAATGGATCACTCGATGATTACCTGTGCATTGCTCCTGTTGGAAGACAGGATACTGGGCTAGATGGACCTTTGGTCTGACCCAGTGTGGCCGTTCTTATGTTGGCAATCAAAAAGAACCCCACATTTTGAAAAATCTCAAGATTTGTGGGGCTGACTCAGGATTTTTGAATGCTTGGGTTGCCAATACTGAGTTTGTGTCTTATTCAGTAAATCCCAAAAGTGGTAGAGAGTGAAATAATGGCAATATAAGTGTCATTTCTGACCACCTTGACATCCACCAACGCTGCTAGTCACAAACACACACCATTACAAATAAGTACAGTCCACATCCTTAGACGATATTCTCAACTTCTGCTCTGTGCATCCTCATGCTATGCAACACATTAATGTAACAGCTGACAAAATTAATCAGTAGCACTAGAAGCACTCACATGACTTGACCTGTATAATCTATTTGAAGACACTGCTCTTTCTCTGACACAGAATTTATGTCAATCCCATTTATTTTTACCAGTCATTTGCAGGTCAGTCTAAAACACACAGTAGCATCACTGTGATTACTGAGCTACCCAGATCGAGTTAGCATCGACACTAGGCATTTTATAAAGCTAATTAAAAATATTCTATAGAAGCTTTTTTTTGAACAGTAAATTATTTGTATCTAAATGAAAATTTTCCATGGAAAATTAGTTTCATTTAACTTTTTTTTTTCCCCGTACAACAAACAAAACAAAGTCTCAGGGAGTGTCGGAGTGGTGGGGGGGAAGGTTGCCATTGAAGAAGAGGGATAAATAAAAGGGGGGAGGGGAAAAGGGTCAAACAAAAATTACCCCCAAAATACCTTAAAAATCTGTTTGCAAATACCACCACAGGAGCTTTTATCCTGTTCAGTACTCTTTTGTATTGGTGTATTTCTGCTAATGATGGGCAAATCTGATCTAAACAAAGGACATCGCAGGAAGAAGTCCAGAGCAGGGCAATGGAAAGGATTACAGTCCTGAGGGCTTTCCGTATGAGGAGAGATTAGAGATTAGAAGGACTAATTGTATTTAGTTTGTGAAGACAAAGGGAGATAAGAGATATAAAAACAATGAACTGTATAGAAAAGCCCATCCAAGAGCTTGTCCATAACACAAGAATAAGGAGCAACATAATGAAATTAAAAGGCAACAAATATAAAACAGATAAAAATGATGGTCCTCGCCCCATCACTGCATGGTGAGGACAAGGCTAGCCAACTGCAAGAGCATTATTGCTGGAGAACTCAAACAAGTAGCTTCTCCTCGTTAGGGCCAGATTGTGCCTGGAAGGAACTGGCTTGCATTGGGGTTATATGAAGTTCTACAGGCCTTCGGTATTGCTCCAGAACAGCTTGTCCCTCAGGGATCTCATGGAACACCATTTGCTGTGGAGCAAGCAGAGGGTATTTGCCCGCAAAAAACCTGTTTGCCACCCAGGCTTTTCTTGATCCATATACTACACTTTTTGCCCCTACAGACTTTTCAGGACATAATCGAATTACGTATAATGTTTTACATACGGACACAGCTTTCCCTCCACCCCCAAACTTTTCTGAAATAATGGCTCTGCCTACATTGGGGGAAATCCCTAACTGTTTAAGCCAGCTACATAGCCCCTTGCACCTCAAGATCCATGCGTCAGGAGCATGGTAGGGCTCAAGGTTGAGCCCCACATGCTGACATTTAAAAGAACCTTTTAAACCAATGTTTCAGTTGGAAAAATTGAAAAAAAGTCAATTTTGTTTCAATATCAAATCTGGCCCCCCAAAAAAAAAATTATCACAAAAAGAGGGGGAAATACCCAAAACAGCCAAATTAAACTAAGAAACTCAAAAAAATTATTCAAGTCAACCAAAGTGTTTTGTTCAACTTGAAACAAATACAACAAAATTGAAAAAAAAATTTGACCAAAACATTGAGTTGAATTTGAGATTTTCAATTTGATAAATAAAAAAAAAACCCTCAAGTTTTTCATTAGAATCAAACCAGATTGTGTGTGTGTGTGTGTGTGTGTGTGTGTGTGGGAGGGGGGATTTATCTATTTGCACCCCGGAACCAAAAAATCCATTATTTGCTCAGCTCTAGTTGTGACTGTCCATGCATGTTGAATGGTAAAAGGAAGAGAGGAGGCATCCTACACCCGCATCTACTTGGGCATGCACGCAAGCTAGCCCTTATCAAGAAAGGTAAAGCAAAAGCAGATACAGAGATGCCGGTTTTAAATTTGGGAGTGTGTAAGAGAATATACAAACTAGGTATGGCCCTTGAGTCCTGGCTGCTTGCCACTGCAGTTGCAAACTTTGGTCACTCCTGAGTTAGACATTTATCTGAAAAATATGTGCAGTTACATTAGCTAGGATAAACATAAGAGTGATCAGAGCATAAACTACTCAATAGCTGATATGGGTATAAGAATGTATCTCCCTACCCTCAGTCCATGGTATGGTGTCATAACCCTGTCTCCAATTTGTACTTGCAAAGAGGGAAACAATAGAGACAAGTGAATAATTCACAATGAGTAAGTTAAAAGTTTACATTATTTCCTGCTTGTAGAATGTCCACAGAAAGATCCACTTCTCCAAATGCATTTGATATTCACATTTACTCAACATATCTCTTCTAATGTTATACCCTGTGGATCTCTAGGGTGAGCTGTGTGAGTCAGGCAAACCACACAGCATTCTCTCTGTTCCCTACGACATAAGCACTTTCAGTCAGAGCAAATTTTTGTGACTGAGTCTGTTCCTCCAAATACTCAAACATATCACTTTGAAATTTGCAAGTATTTGTACCAATGAAATTTGATTACTTGTATATTTGCAGAAGGCCAAGGCAAATTGCTGTACACATTTGAATCAGTATTTGCAGAATTTTTTGGACATTTATTTACCCGGCTTGGATGGAGAGAAATGATTTTTGGTAGAGTTGGTCAGGCTCATTACAGGCATTTTTCTCATCTTCTCATGAAGCATCCTGTATGTGCCACTGCTGGAGGCAAGATACTAGATGGCCTGTGTGGGTCTAACAACCAGCCTCACCTGGAACTAATAGCTACTGATCCTGACGATAGCTGTTAGGAATATCAAATATTCTAGGTAGCCCACACTGGTGCCTCAAAGAAACTGGGCGAGATCCTCCGCTGGGGTAAATCAGTGATGCGCCAAAGGAACTGTGCTAATTTACAGCAACTGATGATCTGGCCCACTGTAACCTGCATACCATGTTACGGTTCACAACAATCCCACTTGCTGCTACCTTTTTCATGCATTTTAACTCACAATGTCCCTTTTCAGAAGGATTCTCAGTGCTTTATAAAATATATACAGCTTATCTGACAAATGCTCAAGGCTTCACAATCCTGTATCTATGCGCAATTCTAATCCTAAGTGGCGAGAAAAAATTAAGAATCCATTTTGTAAAGTGTTTTAAAGTGCCTGTGTCATGGGAATGACTAGCAATAACTGTGTTTTATAGTTAACCATATAAATATGTAGACTCACTACAAGCACACCCCCTCATGGCTGGGCATGTGTAGCAGGTGTTCCTCTAACACCCCTGGTGACAGTTGCTTGGGTCCCATAGTGGTCTGCCTCTTCTTGTGACTTGGCCCTCCATCCAGGCCACTGCAAAGTCTCTCCCCTTCCAGGGTATCAACATCACAAACAGATAGTGTCCCATGTGACATTGGTCATAAATATGACAACATCCACCATGCATGCCTCCTTTTCCATCCCATTTTTCAGTCAGAGTAGTGGCTCCAGGGCTTCTCCTTGCAGCTTTTAACTAAAATTCAGAAGCAAAAACACAAGCGCAACAAAAGCAACTTCTGCCCCCCCCCCCGCTTTTAGGTAGGGTTACCATACGTCCGGATTTTCCCGGACATGTCCGGCTTTTGGGGGCTCAAATCCCCGTCCGGGGGGAAATCCCCAAAAGCCGGGCATGTCCGGGAAAATCAGGAGGGAGGGCTGGGCCGGGGTCGCGGTGCCGGGCGCGCGGTGCCGGGCCGGGGTCCAGGGGCGCAGTGCCGGGCCGGGAGCCGGGCCGGGGCTGCGGGGTCGGGCCGCCGAGGGGGTGCGCTGGGCCGCGGGGCCGGGAGCCGGGGGGTCGGGCCGGGAGCCGGGCCGCTGGGGGGGTGCGCGGGGCCGGGGGGGTGCGCTGGGCCGCGGGGCCTGGCCGCCGGGGGGGTGCGCTGGGCCGCGGGGCCGGGAGCCAGGGGGTCGGGCCGGGAGCCGGGCCGCCGGGGGGGTGCGCGGGGCCGGGGGGGTGCGCTGGGCCGCGGGGCCGGTCCGCCGGGGGGGTGCGCTGGGCAGCGGGGTCGGGCCGCCGGGGGGGTGCGCTGGGCCGCGGGGCCGGGAGGTCGGGCCGGGAGCCGGGCCGCCGGGGGGGTGCGTTGGGCCGCGGGGCCGGGAGCCGGGCCGCCGGGGGGGTGCGTTGGGCCGCGGGGCCGCGTTGGGCCGCGGGGCCGGGGGGTCGGGCCGGGAGCCGGGCCGCCGGGGGGGTGCGCTGGGCCGCGGGGTCGGGCCGCCGGGGGGGTGCGCTGGGCCGCCGGGGCCGGGATCTGGGGGGTGCGCTGGGCCGCCGGGGGCCTGCCGGCAGTGCTGGGCGGGCCGGGGGTGGTCGGCCGGGGGCCAGGGCCGGCACCCCAGGGCCCGAGCCGACCCAGGCTGGAGCCGCCGGGGGGGCCAGCCTGGGCCGCACCTCCTCCCCCCACACCCCTCCTTACCTGCCCAGGCTTCCCGCGAATTAAATGTTCGCGGGAAGCAGGGGAGGGGGCGGAGACTTTGGGGAGGGGGCGGAGTTGGGGCGGGGAGGGGGCGGGGCTGGGGGCGGGGCCAGGGCCCCGTGGAGTGTCCTCCTTTTGGAGGCACAAAATATGGTAACCCTATTTTAGGATTAAATTTTTAATCCATCGTGGGTCTTCCCCCAGCTCTCCATTCTTTGATAGAACACGGACGTTCAAGGTTTACCTCCCTGGAGCCTCATTTATAATCTGGATCCACCACTCCCATGTATTCTCAAGGCTGTCTGCCTGGCAGTTGGCCTCTCAGGCCCTCTCCCGAAATCTCCTTCACCCTCTCCCATCAGAGCCTGTAAACTCCCTCCTGAAGCTCCTCTTCAGTTGAGCACCTTCCTGGGTTTCTTCCCTGGAGAACCAGGTTCTACTCTTTTACCATAGCTCACTGCCAGAACATGCCACACCCTGGTGACTCCTCTGTTCCTCTCTGGGTTCCATTCTCTACTCCTCAAAAGGGAACTACAAAGTTCTTCTCTCCCTACAACTCTCTTCTTCCTGTATTTTACAGCATAGCTGACTCACATTCTGAGTCTATAACTGCCAGGTGCTGAATTTTAGTCTTGCTATTTTCCCCAGTATTTTTGAAAAAAATTGTAATCTTGCTTTTTAATAGTGTTGCATTGTCCTGGTACTCTTAACAGGTATTTTAGTGTAAATGTCATCACTTTTAGGTGCCTGAATTTGTCATACAAAGTCCCCCTAGCAATGTTACACTCCTAGAGGGAGTGACTAACTGTTTCTTTGACCTTGCATGTCTCACACCGCCCATCTTCATGTTTATTAATTACGGACAAGTTACTGTTTAAGCCACAGTGTCTGGTAAGTATTTGGAGTAGAGCTAATTCACTCTTTCTCTCAGGTTCTTGTAGTATGTCAGCATTTTCCATTCTAGGGCATAGTTCATTAAAAATCTTTCCCTCCATGTTTCTTTTGTCCATACTTCCTGCCACCCCCTCTCTTAGTTAATTTTTAATTAGGTTTTTAAACTTCTGTTTACATAGAAGGATCTCTATGCCAATTTTTTACAGCATTTTTGCTACTTTGTCTGCCACCTCATTTCTTACTATCCCAACATGCACTGGGATCAATGTTATTTTAATTATTATTGCCATCTGTGCCAATTCTGTTAGTAACAAGATTTCATTAATTATGTCACTTCTGCTATCTGAATTCCCATTTCTTATCCCCAGTAGTCCTGATAGTGAATCTGAAAAGATGACAACGGTGGTAAGTCACACATCCAGGATCCAATATAATGCCAACATTATACCTGTCAGTTCAGTCCTTATAAAAAAAAATTACAAAATTTGATAGCCTCATGGATTGTTTTTATTCCAAGCATTGGGATGGAGAATGCTGTCCTCATTCTCCCAGTTCTCTCATCTTTAGACCCATCTATAGATATTTGGCAATGTTTGCCCCCATTTATTACATATACATTTAACTCTCCTTTTCTCTCCCCCCTTTTAATTTCATTATATAGTTCCACATTTATATCAGGGAAATCCCCTTCAAACCTGTGCTCCCTTTCTATATAGTCACCACCCAACTCCTTCCCCAAGCTGGGCTTCATCTTTAATTAAGCCTGGTATCCCTCCAGGTGCAGCCAGGTGGGTTAATTGGCCTCATGTTCACATTAACCCTTTCAGGGCCATCACTGTATGTGTGTATATAAATCATGCATCATATATATTGTTGTGGTAGGTACCACTGTTATACACAGTTTTCTAAGTTGTTTTTCTTAGCGAGCAAATATTCAGTCTTGGGAAGACATGTTATGATATGTAAGGGTTGTGTGTAGAGAAAGTGTCCTTGGAGACGGAGCCATGCAAGCAGTGCTTAATTTGGGCCAGGGCTTGCCAGGGCTGAGCTCTGGCACCTCTAGGCTTGGCAGTTCATAGCCCCAGCCCCTCTGGGCTTGCTGCATCAGTTATGAAAGCAAAAAAATTGCTTGAGCCCTGGCACCTCTTTCATTACAAATTAAGCACTGTTTGCAAGCAGCAGGAGACTTTGTTCTTTGATTGGAGTCAATTCTTGAAACAGAGTTGCTTTCTGGAAAGTGGGTGTTGGCTTTTGGCTGAGATTCCTGAGGGATAGAATTGCCCTGCATGCTTTTTGACCTCTTCTGTGCCAGGGCTGGTGTTTATATGTAAATAACAGGGTGATGATGTTTTCATAGCAGAACACTGGTGTCAAAACAATAGGCAGCAATTTAATACAAATCTCATTGGATGTATCTCCAGCAGGAAAATGTTTACCTGTCTGTCACCAGTGATGCGTAAGAATTAGTGTAAAAGAGGGCTCTGGATATTTTTTCCCACCATGGCATGGACTGCTCTATACAAGACTGTCTAGTGTAGAGGAGTTCAGGAAGAAGAGGTAGGTCATCAGGATTTATATACCCAGAGGACAAAAAAGGGGATGTAGAGGAAAACCAACTAGCAGGGGGGGAAAAGAAGAAATCCTGGAGGCCTTAGAAATCATCACATAAAACCATCCTCAAGCAGCACGTGCCAGAGAATACAAAATAAATTCTCCCTCCTGTGTAGCACCTTGTCTTTATTTTTTGCAACTAACTTTAAAAATGATTTCTGTATAGCAGCTTATGGGGGCACTGCCATGGGAGTTATTACCCCAATTACTATAGACAGTTCACACAACCCACAGTCTAGTGCTTTGTCTGGGTACTCTCTACTGCCAAACTTCTTTTTCCCTGCCTGATTTTTTAACTTGTTTAGTTCCGGATTCCCCATCTTCCTTTCTTCTTCCTATAGTAGAAGACATCTCTGCTTGATGCTATAGCTTCCGTCTGGATTCCTCTAGACACGGCAGAAGTTGGGGAGTCACCAATGAAGCTGATTATGGCTCCTGATTCCCAGGGACAGTTGGGGGCTGGTTCAGCCCCTGGTGTACTGTTGAGTAACCCCCAATAGTGCTCAAAACTATACCCAAGCCACAATAACCCCTAGGTGGCTGTCTGCCAGGTGCACCCCATCCATGGCCATAGCCTGCTCCCACCATAGCTCCCAGTAGATGAGGTAACATTGGTCTGGTTATAGCAACTCTACACGACCTGGGGATTATCCCCTACTTCCAGGGGCATCCTTTGCTATGGGGTCCTTTGCACCTCCCAGACTTTGGTTTGCTGCCCCCTAGACTTTCCATAGGTCTATATGCTCAACTTCTCTCCCACTCCAGGTTTGCAGGATATAATGTAATCACATGTAATGCTCTATATGCGGATGCAGCTTTGCTCCCCACAGATTTTTTTCTGAAATGACACCCCTGCTTACACAGGGGGAATCCGCAACTGGTTAAGGCAGCTACATGGCTCCTTTGTGCCACCAGCTTGGTGCTTTAGGAGCATAGCAAGACTCAGCATTGAGCTCTGTATGTTTGACATTTTAGAGAACTGCTGTTCCTCCGGGAGAGGAAGACTGTCAATTTTTGCCTTAAAAATCCTGTTTTAATGCCTCCCCTCAACCTCCCACCCAAATCCACAAGTCCATGAGAATACAAAATTCTTGATGGTTAGTTCCAGAATTTGGAGACAGAAGCTTTGATATAGAATAAGTCCTATTCTATAGCAGGATAGTTAAACTTAGGCGATTCAGTGTTACTACAACATATTCCATTGCAAGTGTGTGCTTTTTAAATACCTTACTTTGCTCTTCTTTGTTCTTCCTCCACCATGTTTACTTTGTCAGCAGCTATGGCTTCTAGAGTTAATATGAAATCCTCCTTATACTCTTCTGCCCACAATAACTCAATCCTTATTTGCCACTTGCCCTTGTATAATATTGTAAGAGAAACGTTGTCAACTTTTGCAAAAGTGGATGTTTTTCTTAGAACTCCAGCTACTGAAATTACATTAAAATCTTATCGTTCCTTTAAAAGAAAAGTTGTTTCCCCTTATGATTAGTGACAAGGTATCCTGCCCCTTTCAGAGTCAGAGGCTTGAAGCTGGCCAGCCCCATCCAATTAGCCTTGCTTGCCACACCTGGGATGAGGTGTGTGGTTTAATTAGTAAAATCAGCTGGGTACAGAGTAGCAGGAAGCTATAGTGGGGAATGCTCAGGAAGAGAAAGAGACTATTGGGAATAGGTACTGTGGAGTGTCCAGGGAAGGTGTGGGAGATACCAGTAGGAAAGGCTGGCAGTTTGGACTTGGTGAAGATTTGAGAACTTAATGTAGGCTTTGAATGTGTTGTTTTAATAAATATAGCCCCATGGAGGGATGTAGCTGAACCAGAGAAGAGTTTGTTTTAAGGGCTCTGAGCTGAAGAAGAAGGGAAAATGGGGTAGACTGCCTCCTCAGCACCTCCCATGGCCTAAAGTTACTCTGCAGGTTTTCTCTGCCTTTTGCTTGACAAGTGGTGCATGGATCCCCACATATTGCTAAGTCTCAACTCTAAGCAGCTTCCAATACACGCTCTGTACTGCGCAGCCCAGAACATATACTTAGTTGAAAGAAAATAACTAATTTCCTGGATTCTTTGCACATATTGTGTATCTCTGAGTTTCACAAAGCTAAGGTAGAAGTTATTCCAAAAATGAAAATGCTAAAAATATCCAGGCTTGGGAATGAAATAACATACACATATGTCAGTTTCTCCTTCTAGGTATATAAATCTTGTCTTGAAGAGCTGTAGTCAAGAAATTTGAGTAAGACTCCCCTTAGTAACCACATTGCAAATATAAAAGTACTAATGATTTCTTTAGGCAATAATGATTCAGTGTCAAACAGCAAATGCATAGGCGCCTGACTAATAATCACAGAAGGACATGGAATAACAAATGTTCACTAACTTACATAAAACATCCAACAAAATGTGCTTAGACGCCTCTGACTTTTCTAAATTAAAATATGCAGCATGCCATTTCTGGAAAATGTACACAATATTTATAGCATTTAGTCATAATTAAAAACAGAAGGCCAGATTCTGGCTGCTTTTGCATGCGTGTGTAAGGGAGGGAGAAGGAATCATTTCTCTGCTTCCACATCTGCAGTGGAGGAGCTAAAATCTTGATGACATAGAATCAGAGGACAGGAAGGGACCTTGAGAGGTCATCTAATCCAGTCCCCTGTACTCATGGCAGGACTAAGTATTATCTACACCACCCCTGAACGGTGTTTGTCTAACTTTCTCTTAAAAATCTCCAATGATTATATTATATTATTATATTATCAATTCCACAATCTCCCTAGGCAATTTATTCCAGTGCATAACCACCATGACAGTCAAGAAGTTTTTCCTAATGTCCAACCTAAACCGCCCTTGCTGCAATTTAAGCCCATTGCTTCTTGTCCTTTCCTTAGAGATTAAGAAGAACAATTTTTTTCCCTCCTCCTTGTAATAACCTTTTATGTACTTGAAAACTCTTATCATTCCCCCTCTTGGTCTTCTCTTCTCCAGACTAACAAATCCAATTTTTTCAATCATGTTCAAGTCATGTTTTCTAGACCTTTAATCATAAATTCATTCACCCCAAGATTAGTACTCGCACCTTGTTCATTCAGCACAGGGATCGCCTTCTCCCCATCTCAAACTCCCCTGTTTGTGGTCCCCTGTCCAAACAAATTCATCCAGTTTGAATGTAGTTGTTAAGTGTGCCTAGAGATTGAGATAAATATTATATACATTGAAATAAATAAGTAAATAGTCAGAAATACATGAGGAGTGAGAGAAAAAGATAGATTGATTTTATCTTCCTGATAACTGTTATCTTCTGAATAAATCTTTCTCCCAGCACTGTCTGCCCACTAACTTCTGCTTGTCCGTCTATTAATTTAGAATGATTCCATAAACATAGTCAATGTAGCTAAGCACCATAACAGACATGCCTTAAAAATGTTGATTGAGGATCATCAGGAGACATCTATATTTAAAAGGAGCTTTTGGAAATGGGAGCTTAGGGGGAAATGATAAATATTTAAGATATTTCTGAGCAAAGATATATCAGTATATCTGGATAAAGGATTAGGTACTGCTCAAATGCTAAAAGAGACTTTAAAAGCCAAACCACACAATAAGAATTTTGGATTCTCTACAGGTGCATCCAAAGAAGTGGGCTGTAGTCCACGAAAGCTTATGCTCTAATAAATCTGTTAGTCTCTAAGGTGCCACAAGTACTCCTGTTCTTTTTGCGGATACAGACTAACACGGCTGCTACTCTGAAATCTACAGGTGATGTGACTAATACTTTGTCTTCACTGACACAAAGGGGGAGGAGGGTTTACAGCAAAATAACTAATGAGCAATAGTTATCTCACTGCTAAATCCTAGTGCAGACAAGGCACCTGTAGTGTTTACCATGAAGTAGCTAAGCAAGGTCAATTCTGTATCCCCCCTCCCCCCCACCAGTGCAGTGTCTTGTTTCAGCTCAGATTTTACAGTGAGATAGTTAATGCACCTACATTAGTTATCTCGCAGTAAAAATCCCATCTTTTGAGCAGTGAAGACAAATCCTGAGATACTCTGAGCTAGCAAACAGAGAAAGCTTTAGGCTGTGAAAGAGGAAGGACCTTTTTCTTCCATGTCCAGGGACCGATATGATTTCAGAATTCAATAACCCAGCTTAGTGTCAGTCCAGCGGTGACTTTCGTTGTGTTCACATAGACGTCTTTATTTTTCACTCTTTCATGTCATCATTCACCACTCTAATTCTGCACAATTGCCAATACGATATTCTTCCCTATAAACTAAACAAAATAGGCTTGGAAATGTATCTGGGGCTGATGGGGAAGTACTCTGTCCTCTAAAAAGAGATGAGAAAAGGTAGGTATTTGCCTGTGTTTATGGTCTGGACAAGGAGATAGTTGTGATCTTCCTCTGAAAATAATGCCACAGAAAGGTTTGCAAGTGTCCTAGTGGACACAAAGCAAACCAAGCAACCAGATACCAGGTAAAGGATATCTAATATTTATTCATTCATTTAGAACTAGATTGTGACTTGGGCTTGGTCTACACTAACCCCCCCAATTTGAACTAAGGTACGCAACTTCAGCTACGTGAATAACGTAGCTGAAGTTGACGTACCTTAGTTCGAACTTACCGCGGTCCAGACGCGTCAGGCAGGCTTCCCCATCGACTCCGCGTACTCCTCGCGCTGAGCAAGATTACCAGAGTCGACGGCGAGCACTTCTGGGTTTGATTTATCGCGTCCAGACAAGACGCGATAAATCGAACCCAGAAGTTTGATTGCCTGCCGCTGAACCAGCGCGGTAAGTATAGACAAGCCCTTGGACTATGCACCCAGGAGGGGAAGTAAGAGGAAATAAGAACTCCCTTAAGCAGGCTATTCAGACCCAAGGTTTGAACATGCAGAAGTAAGTTGGGCTATTTAGTCAGTGATTACTGTTACAGTTGGGAGTGGAGGTAGGGGCTAACAGTTAGGAGAGGAGGTGGCCTATGGGGGAAACTCTCTCCTGTGTGTATTTTATTCTGTGGTGTTGCGTTTGTGATGGATTTTCCATACAGATAAAAGACTAAGGAGAAGTTAAGAGAAAGGAATAAAATGAGACAAATTAGCAGATGTATGTTAAAATCTTTTATTTTCCTTCTCTTTTTCTTCTTTTCCCCATTCCTCAGTGCTTGAAATGTGAGTTTCAAACTCCATCTGTGTTTCTCTTGAACTATGCCATCAGCTGTTGAGCTATTCTGACAGCACTAACCTGACAGATTCAGGAAGGGGAAATCTGCAAAACACCAGCACTGGTTTTAAAGAGTGAAAATTAAAAGAAATACCATTAAATGCAAATATGGTTGCAATATTTCTTCCACTAGTTATCTCTTCAGCAGGCAAGCAAACATGGCTGGAGAGATTGTGAAATTTCTGTCAGGGGTTATAAAAAACAATAATAATCAGACAGACAGATATAACTAGATTTGTTGAACTCAGTTCATATTTTGAAGGTTGTCTTTGCAACCATAAAGGTTACAGCCTTAGGGTGCAACTGGAGTTTTGTCATTGACTTTGAATTTCACCCTTATTGTTTTTAAGTGAAAAGTGAGGGCTTGATCCAAAACCCATTGTAGTCAACAGAAAAACTCATGCTGAGTTCAGTGGCTTAGCCCATTATGTGGCAAATTAACAAAAAAGGGCAGTGACATGGCCATATCATCCTATCGAAAAGGTAAATATAAATAAAAATTATAAGAATTGGAGACCTCCCTCTTTCTAATGGCAGGTTGTGTCAGAGACTATTACAAAGTTGGCAAGAGCATAGACTAAGATAGGATAATCAACAGAGTCACTGGAAATCTGCAGGTTTTGCCAAATCCTGCAGATATTTTATTTCAAACTTGGTGGGGTGTTTTGTTTTGTTTGTTTGTTTGTTTTTAATTTAGAGGTTATTTTCCTTTAAAGAAATTCTCAATATGTACATGTGAAAACACAGAAATAATTTTTTTTTTATACTGCTCCTACTGGAAGTTTTGCACATAGTTTCAATGAGATAAGGACTGGGTATTTCCCATAGCAGCCAAAGTACAAGGATCATGAATGGAATATGCCAGGCAATCCTTGGCTGGCCATATTCCTTGCATTAAAACTGAAGCAGCCAAAGCAGGCAGCTAGTCCAAAGAGGAAGGATGGTCCAGTGGTGAGGGCACTAGTCTAGGATTTGGGAGAATACGGCTCAATTCTCTGATTTGCCATAGACTTCCTGTGTGAACAGTGCAAGTCACTCAGCCTCAGTTTGCCAGCAGTTGAAGGGGAATAATAGCCCTTCCCGACCTCACAGGAGTGTTGTGAGGATAAATACATTAAAAGATTGTGAAGTGCTTTGAGATCTACTGATGACAAGCACTACGTCAGCGTTAGTTATTACTAATTCTTAGATGCCTTGACTAATTCTTAGTCTTCTGTACATGATCCTTGCACACTGGCCTGAATGAGTCATTTAGTGAATTCTTTATATCTTTACTGATTTAAAAAAAAAAATAGCCCCAAAAGGGTTGCAGACTCAGGCTCTCAGATGGAGAGAGCAATATCAAGTTAGGTCAATCTGAGGGTACACTTCTTTTTATTCTACACACGTCTTTCCTTTGAAGCGATGCATTATTAACAGTCGTTCACTCTGAACAAGTACCAGATTATATTAGTTGCTACATTCTGTGTCTCTCATCCTACAGTCCTTCCTCACACAGTATGTCATTGACTGCACTGGGAGTCATCCTTGCAAGATCATGCCGCTGGAGTGGTGTACATATCAGTTACAACCAATTCTGCCTCATATGGCAAGGCTAGTGTGGCACAACTGATAAATAACAGGTGGCTACTGGAAAGGAATGCAGGCACATAACAAAGGCCATAAGGGGCTGAAACAGTGGGATTTTGCCTGCAGCTGTCCACAATAAATATGCATAAGTTCATTTTTTGCTCAGTTATAGATTGATCCACCTGTTTTCCTGGGAGTGCCAGACGTTTCGTATTCTAAGTATTACAGAGCCGATCCAATGCCCATTGAAGTCAATGGAAAAATTCCGAATGACTTCAGTGGATCTTGGATCAGGCCATCTATTTGCATTATAATGTTTGCATTAAGGTTTTCCTGTTTTGTCATCCACCAGTCTAGAGCTTTGGAGAAATGCCTTCATTCTTTATACCACGGTCGTCTACATTTGTTCATGTTGTTACACCTAGGATTGAGGGAAGGGAGTGGGTTTTTTTGTTTGATTGACTGATTGTTTGTTTGTTAATGGAAACTGGTCTTTTGTTACATTGTTTCTTTAAAAATCTTTCTTTAAAAAAATCACACCATAATGACACTTTGTCTGGAACCCATTGGAATTTATAATCCCAGTCAGTATCTAACATTTCCCATTCCTCTGCTGCTCTTATCACCCACTGCTAGCTGTACACAGCCTAATGGGTCCTTTCATCTTCCCACTGCTCTCCCTTTACTCCCACTGCTGCCTGCATAAGCACACAGTGCTGGTCATAGAGCTGATGGAGCAGCTAATAGTGCTCCTGCCATGATAACACAGGATACATTGCAATCTTGCCTTTCCTCTCTCTCTCTATCATCTCTCTACCCTCAGCTGCCTTCTGACCTCAGGGTTTAGCTGATTGCCATATTTGGGGGAAGGAATTTTCCTCCAGAGCAGATTGGCAGAGGCCCTGGGGGTTTTTCGCCTTCCTCTGCAGCGTGGGCCACGGGTCACTTGCTGGAAGATTCTCTGCACCTTGAAGTCTTTAGACCATGATTTGAGGACTTCAGTAGCTCAGACGTAGGTTAGGGGTTTGATACAGAAGTGGGTGGGTGAGATTCTGTGGCCTGCGTTGTGCAGGAGGTCAGACTAGATGATTATAATGGTCTCTTCTGACCTTAAAGTCTCTGATTCTATGATTCTATGACCTCCATCTGATTCTCTCTTGCTCTCTTATGATTTTATAGATGCTGTTATGACCAAATATACCCTCCCCCCCAGTCTTGGACCCCAGTTTTAGTCAATTGGACTCTGTGTAAGCAGAGGGGTTCCACCTGCGTGGAGCAACTTGCAGTAGCAGAGCCCCAAAGTGAAAGCTCACCAGGACAGGCTCCTATGTTCTGTGAAAATGCCAACCAAACTTTTAGGGACTGTGGCCAAGATTTTCAAAAATGGGTGCCTAAATTTAGGAGCCTAAGTCCATAATTAGACATGTGACTTTTCAACAATGCTGAACACATGCCAGCTTCCACTGATTTTAGAGACCCATTATTGAAAATCTGGCTATAAATATAACTAAATAATCAATTATGGATGCAATCTTATTATTGATCCTGTGTCTGTTCCTAACTTATTTTCTCTCCTCAAACAGAAATAGCTAATTTTTTGAACTTCCTGACTTCTCAGAATCACTAAATGCCATGCCCCACTTTAGATCCAAATTTGCAATTGAGCCATAGAAGACTTGTCTTATCTTTCATTTTATTATTGCCAGTTATTTGAATTAGAAGTGCTGACTCTTGAAACTGAGGTGAGAACAAACGTGGTTTGTGTTACAGAAATGAACCCATGCTCACTGCCTACTTCCCGCACACAACACCATGAATCCAGAATTCGGAGCTTGGCAGGTAAGTGAAAGAAGCACCGATTTTGAAATACTTTGTTGTTATATTTTTTGCTATTTTTTTTTAATTTTGTAATTTCTACTCTATGCCTATATTCTATTACTGAACAGATCACAGCATTTATTTTCTACAGCTTTATAATTCACTTTTAAACTTTAACATTTTTGCTACAAGCTATATACTTGTATGATGCACATGTATGATACAACAGTGACACGCATAGGGTGACTAGATATCAAGTGTGAAAAATTGGGATGGGGTGGGGGGTAATAGGCACCTATATAAGAAAAAGCCCCAAATATCGGGACTGTCCCTATAAAATCAGGACATCTGGTCACCCTAGACACACAATAATTGACTGAGGTAACAGTGGAAAAGTGAATCTCAAAGAGTATTTTCTAAATTCTATTTGCTTTTTTAAAGGCTGGAATATAAACAGATCTCGATATCTGATGCATATCTACATTTAAAATTAAATTGGTAAATCAGGCCGCACTTGGATGTTATTAACTATTACTCAGCTGTTCATATGGTGTGAAACCTGTGCAATGCTCTTATTATATGTATAACAGTAGCAACTGGAGCCCCATTGTGCTAGACCCTGTGGATGGCATAAGACAATCCTTGCATTGAAGAATTTACAGTCTAAATAGACAAGACAGACAAAGTGTGGGAAGGGAAACAAGCACAGAATGGTGGTGAGATTTGCTTGAGGTCACAGTACTTTGCAGCAGAGGCAGAAAGAGAATCCAGGTTTCCTGCCTCCCAGGTCAGAGTCCTGTCCATTAGACCATACTGCCTCTCTTAATAGATGGAGATATACCTATCTCATAGCATTGGAAGGGACCCTGAAAAGTCATTGAGTCCAGCCCCCTGCCTTCACTAGCAGGACCAAGTACTGATTTTGCCCCACAATCCTTAAGTGGCCCCCTCAAGGATTGAACTCACAACTGAGGGTTTAGCAGGCCAATACTCAAACCACTGAGCTATCTCTCCCACATCTCTTGTTTAGTGCTAGAGACTCCTTAATTCATAATTAGATTTGTTCATCTCGTATTAGTCTTTTTGAAAACATTTGGGCCATTCCATTCATAATTGCTGGAAGCTGTAACTGGGATTATTTCACTACAGCGATATTTTGCCACATTCTCTGCTTATGTAAACTGGTGTAGGTCCGGTAAATTCAAATGAACTGCAATGATTTAGACTATAAGATTTACCTATTGTCTTTGTGACGGTTTGGATCACAGAAACCCCCTTGGGAGCTGCCACCAGATGTGCAAAGACTACCCCTGCTCCTGTTTTCCCTGCCAGCTCAGGACTCCAGCACCCTGTCTTGCTGAGCCAGACACTCCTGTCTGGCTCCAGACACAGATCCAGGGTCTGAATCACCTGTCCCAAAGCTGCAAGTTTACCTGAAAACAGCTCACAGTAGTGTGCTTGTCTTTAGCACTCAGATGCCCAACTCCCAATGGGGTCTAAACCCAGATAAATCCGTTTTACCCTGCATAAAGCTTATGCAGGGCAAACTCATAAATTGTTCGCCCTCTATAACACTGATAGAGAGATATGCACAGTTGTTTGCTCCCCCAGGTATTAATACATACTCTGAGTGAATTACTAAATAGAAAGTGATTTTATTAAATACAGACAGTAGGATTTAAGTGGTTCAAAGTAGTAACAGACAGAACAAAGTAAGTCACCAAGCAAAATAAAATAAAATGCACAAATCTATGCCTAATCAAACTGAATACAGATAATTTCCTCACCAGTTCCAGAGTGCTCCCTTTTACAGGCTAATCTCCTTTTAGCCTGGGTCCAGCAATCACTCACACCCCCTGTAGTTACTGTCCTTTATTTCAGTCTCCTTCAAGTATCCTGGGGGGGTGGGGGGTGGAGAGGCTCCTTCTTTAGCCAGCTGAAGACCAAAATGGAGGGGTCTCCCCTGGGTTTAAATAGACTCTCTCTTGTGGGTGGAGACCCCCCTCCTCCCTCCTATGCAAAGTCCAACTCCAAGATGGAGTTTTGGAGTCACCTGGGCAAGTCACATGCCCCTGCATGACTCAGTCTTTGCAGGCCGACGCCATTGTCCACATGGCATCTTGCATGTCTCCAGGAAGACTTCTCATGTGGATTGGAGCATTCCAAGATGCATTGTTCCTCAAGTGTCTCCTGATCAGGTACTTAACCTGGCGAATTCCTTCCTAAAGAAGCTGACCAAATGCCTCACAAAGCTTATTTAGAAATCAGGCAAGCATACAGCCCATATTCTTAACCTCGAGTAGAAAATGATATATATGTACAAATAGGATGAATAGATATAGTAGACCATAACCTTTACGGAGATATGTTACATGGCACAGGCAGCACAAAACATATTCCAGTTATGTCATACATACATTTATAAGCACCCCCTCCCCATAAAGCCTTATGGGGTACACTGTCACAGTCTTCTGTTGAGGTGATCATCAAAGTATATCGAGACAATAAATCTTGATATTCACAAATAGAATGCATATTGTTACTAGCATTGACAAGTCTCACAATTTTATCATCAGTCTTGTGATATTTGGTGCATTTCTTAAGACCACAGCTCCTGGAGGCATGTGATTAGGAGAGAATATCAGCTTTCATGTAAAAAAAAAAAAAGTAAGTTTCTATCCCTCATGACTATGGGAAAAGCTTGAACCACTTAAATGGCGTGCACTGCACTCTAAAGGTTCAAAACCCAGACAGCAAATAAAATAACCCAACATTTATTATTTTAAAATATCTTGTGATTTTAAGCCAGTCTCACTTTGTTAATGAAAACCTGTATTTGTGCATAAAAATTGATTAGGCCCCTATTGATTAGGCAAGAGACTCTAACTAACACCACTTCTTTTTTTTTTTTTTTTTTTTTTTTTTTATATAATATAGGGGGGGAGGGATAGCTCAGTGGTTTGAGCATTGGCCTGCTAAACCTAGGGTTGTGAGTTCAATCCTTGAGGGGGCCACTTGGGGATCTGGGGCAAAATCAGTACTTGGTCCTGCTAGTGAAGGCAGGGGGCTGGACTCAATGACCTTTCAAGGTCCCTTCCAGTTCTAGGAGATAGGATATCTCCATTAATTTCTATTTCTATTTTTAACAGAAGCAGCTGCAAAAGCAGCCAGAGTGGGGATTGCTGCCCTGGCAGGAGGGGGTAAATTATGGGCCAGCTGGGGCATCTCCTCCTCCTAGTGCCCTGCTGCACCCAGAACTATGTAAGAGAGACACTGCACTCTTGGGGCACTAGGACCCAGGTGGTGCTTCCCCGTCCTCTACTGCCTTGGTTTTACCTTGGGGAAAAAACTGCAGACACTCTAGCCAGTAGAGGCAGGAGCAGCCAAAGCAAGGACCTTTAAACATTGAGAGAACTTTCTACCATTCTGACTGGACTTTCTCTGCCCTGTGATGATTGGGTGTTTGCTCCAGCCTTCTCCCTCCCCCACATCCTCCTCACC
This sequence comes from Malaclemys terrapin pileata, assembly GCF_027887155.1. Lineage (NCBI taxonomy): Eukaryota > Metazoa > Chordata > Testudines > Emydidae > Malaclemys > Malaclemys terrapin. Next base: position 39,946,385 of record NC_071507.1, on the reverse strand, counting down.
TTAGATTCATTCCATGCCTGCCCCTCTTACCCTCATCTGCCCTGCCAGTGCCCCTCACTCCCCTTCCTATCAGTTTTCTTTCCATTTAGCTGATCCCCTCCTAAGTAACCCCCACCCCAAAACCCACAAAAATATCGAAGTAATGTGACATTTTCTCCCATCCCATTGTTTACTCCAATTGTGCATTCTACCCGCTCCCCAGCCTGAGTCTGTTTTGTTTGTTTAGATTGTAAGCTACTCGGGAAGGGACCATCTGTGTTTGTACAGTGCCTAGCACAGCGGGGCCCTTTCCTGGCAGGCCCTGAGGCATTACCATAGGAAACAAAGGATTAATAAGGATACGATTCTGTCACAGAGGTCACAGATTCTGTCAAGTATCAGAGGGGTAGCCGTGTTAGTCTGAATCTGTAAAAAGCAACAGAGGGTCCTGTGGCACCTTATAGACTAACAGAAGTATTGGGAGCATAAGCTTTCGTGGGTGAATGCCCACTTCATCAGATTCTGTGACTTTCTGGGACCTCTGTGACTTCTTCTGGGGCAGGGCTGGAGCAGTGGCCAGCCCCGGGGCTGCAGAGCGGAGGATCCCAGCTTGCCAGAGCAGCAGCCAGGGCTAGGTCAGCCCCTCTGGGGCCAGAGCAGCGGTGGTCAGCCTCTGCCGCAGGAGTAGCAGTGGGACTGGAGCAGTTACAAGCCCTAGCAGTGCTCTGTTTGTCCCTCCCCGACCCCAAAGGTATTTTTAGTAAAAGTCAGGGACAGGTTGCAGGCTTCCGTGAATTTTTGTGTATTGCCCATGAGCTATTCCTGACTTTTACTAAAAATACCCCTGACAAAATCTTAACCTTAATGATTAATATATATTAGGTGCCTGATTCACAAATGGCAAAGTTGTTAGCATGCAGAACTGTGGGGTTTGGTATGTGCAAATAATTGTGCTTTCAAAATTGCTGACTGCTTTTGAAAATTGGGCCTTGAATGTCTTCCAATCTCTTCTATTGTGGCCAAGAATTTCTAAGGGGTAGCTTTTCCCTTTTGAACTAACATTCAGGAGAAGAGATAAAGTAAGACGCCTAGGGGGAAAAAAAGCCCTCCTGAGAGCTGAATAATGATTTTCACTGAACTCGGCTGCAGCTAGTCAGGATGCACTCATTATTACTAACCACTGAGGAGGCAATCAATAAAAACATATTAAAGGACAGATCCTTAGCTGGTGAATATCAGTGTAGCTTCACTGAGGTCAATGGAGCAATGCTGATTTACACCACAGATGGATCTAGCTGTTTGTCTTAACACAGCACTGCATTCAGCTAGTCTGCATTTCTGATTTTTCATTTATATAGAAAAATATCAAAGAAATCCTTTTTGTTTCCCTTCATTAGAAAATATTATAATACACAAAGCAAACGGTTAGTTAACATTGTGACCCTTGCCCTGACAGCTATGTACAAGCAATTAATAGTTGACATGGCTCTTTATTCAAGACTGCTTTTATTTCTCAAAAGCATCTATGTCTTCTATAAAGGGACTCCAAGCTTATGGGAGAAACATGCTCAATGAAGGCATTTTACTTTCCCATAAATGGTTTGCTGCGGAACAAAATAGGGAAATATGTGCTGAACTTAATAAAAATATATAAAGGGCCTCTTCCTAGCAAGTCTAAACTTTGCCGATTGAGTATAACACATTTAAAAAGCTGGGAAGAACAGCCATGAAAAGTAACTGTTCCTGCTAAAATACTGCAAAAAAATATATTTTAAACCTAGGGAAATATACCCAAAAAGAGATTAACTTGGCAAAAGAATTCAGAATGTCGCAGCAAATGATTTTCATTACAACACAGCATCTGGAGTCATTCCAGCACAAGCAGACACCAGTATCAGAATACTTCAAGAGTGCCTGTGTGGATTTCATCCTCCCATGGGGGGAGGGATAGCTCAGTGGTTTGAGCATTGGCCTGCTAAACCCAGGGTTGTGAGCTCAATCCTTGAGGGGGCCACTTGGGAATCTGGGGCAAAATCAGTACTTGGTCCTGCTAGTGAAGGCAGGGGGCTGGACTCAATGACCTTTCAAGGTCCCTTCCAGTTCTAGGAGATAGGATATCTCCATTATTATTATTATTATTATTTTCATAATGATTTGTGGATAATGGGCCCTACAAAACTAAATCCCACCAACAGAAAAAACTAGTTATTAGTCAACCTATGAAGAAATGTTCCTTTTATATCTAGTTAAAATAATGTATTGAAATTATTACATGCATGCATTTTAACGTTTTAAAATTAAGTAGGAGAAAAGGGTGAATTTGTACAATTTTTATACATTTAAGGAGATCTTTTTCTAGTTGTTTTAAAGATTTTTTAAATATATTTAATAGGAAGACATTTAGTCAATGATCTCAAAAGTAAGTGCTCCTGTTTCAGAGTTGTGTTAGTAATAGTGTTCTTCTGTAAAGCTTTGTTTCTTGAGACACCACTGAAAGATTTCTCCCTCATAAGACTGTCTGGAGTAAATAATTTGCATTAGATTTGCCAGTACAGAAAATGTTTACTTGCGTCAGCCTGATTTTACACTGCACCTTATGTAATCATTGATACTTGTGCAGAGTGGGTATAAAACACTACTAAGTCTGAATGACAGGTTTCAGAGTAGCAGCCGTGTTAGTCTGTATCCGCAAAAAGAACAGGAGTACTTGTGGCACCTTAGAGACTAACAAATTTATTAGAGCATAAGCTTTCGTGGGCTACTGCCCACTTCTTACCTACTTCAGTCAGGTGTAATTGACTACACATGGTGCAAGCCTCTGTAAAGTCAGTCACATTGCCTGTTGTGTTTACGACAGATTGTGGGCCAGATTCTGATTCCAAATTCACTGATCTAAATTCATTAGGCCTGATTCTCTGTCTGTACATTATTATGGGGGTGCATTTTGTTTCCAGACAGATAAGGCCCAGCTTCTATGAATTTACAGCCTGATCCTGAATATCCTCATAGTATTTGACTTCTTTTAAATCAATGGGAGTTGAGGGTGCGCAGCACCATTCAGGATCAGAGACTAAAGGAGATTATAAAATGATTTTTTGAATGAGGCATTTGCTGTAATTTCAGATAACGAGAGTCCACATTTAAGAATGTGGGATACTTATTGGATAGGGTATCTACTAAAAGTGAGTTTTAAACTATCTGCAGCTGGTTCTAATCCTTAGATAATTCAATCTACATGCATCTCTAATTTTAACATGAAGCAAGCCATCTGTAAAATGTTAGTTACATTAGAAGATAAAAATCTAGATTTTGACCAGAGCAGAGCCAATCAAACATGACTTTTAATTTTCTTTGATCTTTGTATTTTCTGGAATAAGCACAAAAAAATAAACAAAAGTCACCACAAAAATCAATCAAGGCCAGAATCTAGTCTTGAAACTACTAGGCACCCTTTTTGATTAGGGACTTCATTGCTGTTAGACTTTCCCTGCTCACCACATGCATTCCAGTGGGGATTCAAGTTCTTCTGCAGAAATTAACTTGAAAGAGGATAACTATGCTTGCAATCATCTTATGAGCAGTAGGAATACAAAAAGGGGAATGTGAATTTTCTCCTAAGTCATGTAGATGGCCCCTCTCATCTATTTCAGCTAAAAAATAGACTGAAATCATTTAAATAACTAGGGAAATTGATACAGAAAATTGCCAGCAATGAGAGTTCTTACGAAAATTCAATGCAGTCAATCTTTAGGTACATTTTCATATTCCCTAGTCACATTGCACTAAAAATATGCTTACTTTCGTACAAAAAAACGGTTTCATTGACTCTCCTACTTAAGATTTTGCATTAGGAAAAAATGGAATATGATTTTTAAAAGAAGAAAATTAACAAGAATGAAAAAGCAAGTATGTTAGCAAAATTGATGGACTATTATATACTTTTGGGCTTGATACACTTTCTTTGGAGCTTGAGATGTGCAAACTCTGGGCCTCATTCATTACTGCCTTGCACTTTGTGAAGTCATTTTTACACCAAAGCTAAATGAGTGTCAAATGAGTGCAAAAGACTGATATGGTAGCATGTTGTACTCACTTTGTACAGTGTAAATATCTGTGCAAAGTGATGGTGAATAGGGCCTCTGTCCAGTAACCAGCCTTTGGGGCGAGATCTTAGTCTATGATATAACCCCTATACATTGCTCTGGCTGCAAAAATGGATGTAAAGCAGCTTTAAGCAGGCAGCTGAAGATTCTACTTCCTATCTGCTTCAGGGAATTCCCAAGTGGCATAAAGCTACTTTGCACCAGTGCCCCATGTATAAAATTTGCCCCCCCCCCCCCCCCCCCAAAAAAAAAGAAAGAAAACAAAAAGAATGGATGAAGAAGAGAGAGCCAGGGGATGCAGAGAGTGGTCATTACCAGGAAAAAGATAGCCATATGAATAATGGATTACAAAAACATTGGGCCCAATTCAGCCAGGCTGCTCAGCATCTCCAACATCAAGCCCTTCATTAACAAAATGGTTTCCACAAAATTTTTGTTCCTGTTGTATCATTTTATTAGTTCTAGTCTAGAAGTTCTGCCGTTGTAAGGGTTTGTTATACTGTCCAACTCACATCTCTGCAGCAGCTAGGAATTTGGAAGGCCTTTTAAATTATTCTATTATCTGTATATCTCATTCATGGCCAAATCTCTTTCTGCTTCAGTTACTTGATATCTGTAGAAGGTAAAGACTTCTAACAATCACTGGTTCTCATGTAGAGATACATTTTTTCATTTAGACTACTTTCATATACTGCATGCTGGTTCTCCCTGCTTGTCCCACTTAGCTTTTAGTGTTACAGTCTCCTCAGAACTCAGGAGGCCAAATTATTTATCATGGATAAGATCTCCCTATACTCAGGTTACCCCTTTGTTAATTGATTTCACTGACAAGCTGGGAGAAGGAAGTTTCAAAGTCAGATCCTGGCCACTGCTTTTATGTGCTCTGGCATCATAAAGTGGTGGAAACCAGCGGCATCTCCCCATCAGGTATAGCAAAGTATAAATAGCTCCTATGTCCCCCACCTACCCACACGGTAGGGTGACCAGATGTCCCGATTTTATAGGGACAGTCCCAATATTTGGGGCTTTTTTTATATGGGATCCTATTACCCCCCACCCCCATCCCGATTTTTCACACTTGCTATCTGGTCACCCTACCACACGGATTGCCCCTGGAGTAGGGAGTGTGCTGGAGGGGAAAGAAAGCTAGGAAGTCCTTACCAGCTGCTAGAGTTTGGGGCAGCTCCTAAGCTGCTCTAGCCTGTTGGGGCTCCACAAGTGGAGAACTGTAACTGGTTCCCACACACTTAACTTTCCTCTGTTATTCCCTGGAGGGGAAAGTCTCCCCCCAGTGCTCCTTTAGAGGGGGTGCAGCTCTGCACCACCTTCTATTCAGAGCCGTGGCTTAAAATGAGGTTGTATCCAGAGTTGACTTGTTTTAAATTAGCATAAACAAGGAAAGAAAATACCAAAGCTCAGCCCTCCACATGACTTTCAGTTTGATAAGCCAAAGGACTGGCCTGAGTGGAACGAGTGCTCCACCAGATTCTGAAATGCAACACACAACAATGAAGTACAGGGCAGGTCTTTAAAGTATTCAGCGTGGAGTGAAGCTATCTGTACATCTTCTGACTTTGCAGGAGATAAGAATAACTGACATCGTCCATTCTTAAAAAGCCTGATGAACCTTTCATTCCCAAAAGGAATGTCATCCATGAACAGGCATGCTTATACCAAGAAAAAGAATGGACACCTATGCTTTTGGTTCTAGATTCGTACAGTGCCTAGCACAATGGGGTCAGGGTCCTTGATTAGGGCGCCTAGGTGCTTCTGTGATACAACTAATAGTTCCATATGAACAAATAAGCATTGTGACTTCTGGTGATCCAAAGCCTACTCAGAAAAGCAAAGGCACTGATGAAGTGATTAATTGCTCATGCAGTGTCTCTCATGCTGCCATCTGCTGTTTTCATGAGGAAATTTAGTGAATCCAAACACCAGGAATTCTGTCCCCTCTAAATACTGCACATAGGCTCAACTTTGGTCCTGGTGTAAACAGGAAAAATTCCATGGATTACAATGGCATTGTGCTGTCTTACCCAAGTGCTGATTTGGCTCATAGAATGGACTCCGTACTAAAAGGGCTTCAGCAAAGACATAAGGCTTGGGCACCCAATCTGCTGAGTTTTTAATGGTGTCTGAAATTAAATAGGTATTGGACAAATTTAGTTTGGTGCTGTGCACAGGTGCCCACTATAAAACTCACATACAGCAAAAGTGCAGGGCCAAAATTCACTACCCCTGTTAAGTGTTATAGAGGGGACTACTCCATAATCCCTCTCTGAGCAGAGAGGAGGGGATGCATTATGGGGTGTGGCCCAGGGATGAGGAATCATGATCTGTATGTTTATGCACATACACTCTCTGACATGGCAAGGGGTTCTACACATAGATCCTTCATTCAGATTGATTCCAGTATTGTAAAACTAGATTATATGAGTGGGTTTGGGGGAGTTGGCTTTTAGTGCTTACCAGCACTACAATATTAGTGCTGATTTTGCAGCTTATATCTGCTCCCGTTTTAGAAGCTGTCTGCCACAATTTGCCCATTAGCTTTACCAGGAAAAACCTAAAAGAGTTTATGATATTTTTGAATTGTTTGATTCTTTTAAAAATTGTGCTTTTTTATGATGAGAAGATGTCATGTGACATAAGTATTGACTTTTAGGGCTCAGTTCTGTGAGATGCTCGCTGTCGAGACCAAGACATAGGCAGCCAAGTCTAGTGGTTAGAGCCAGAAATGGCGTTAGGGAGTCAAGCCACGGGTCAGAAACGGAGCTAGAATAAGGGACTCAAGCCAAGGATCGGCGCTGGAGTTGGAGACCAGAGGCAAGGATCAGAAACAAGGCAGGGAAGCTGGACTTAGGGAGTCAGGAAAGAAGGCAGGGTCCAATGTAATAGCCCCATAGAGATCAGTTGTGCAGAAAATTTCCTGTGCCTCTCTTTGGCTTTAAATAGGATGCCCTGACCAATCAGAAGTCCTGGCTCCTCCAGTCAGAACCCAGGGGAGGGATCCCTGATGTAGCTTCAGGTTTCATAGTCCCTCTGATTAGTCAGCTCTGGGGTAGGAGTAGGGAGGTAATAGTCACCTGGGAACCCCACAGCTGCAGGTTCAACATCTGTGGATCATGACACTCTCATTGACATTCTTGGGAGTCAAGGGCATTCAGTACTTCACAGAATCAGGTCCTTATTTATTTTTTCATTGAATTAAGTAATCAGAATTCAAGGCATAACTCTGACTCACACGCTCTTATATTTAAGAAATGTAAATTTACTTATTTACTTTGGAAAATTCTTCTTTACTTCTGCTGATTCTGCCAGTTTTTTGACATGTGACATCCCTCTTGGGGTACAGTGAAGGGTTGGTCATTTTTGCAGAAAAGCAAAGTACGTTGATTAATGGGTGAAATAATGTATTCATTCTGGTATATCGTGTAAATGAGTTTTCTATGAGTAAATTTTAATTGGAGGACTTGCATAAATGGAATGTAAATGTGTCTACTACACAGCATTTGTCTGGTGCTTTAAGAGCCAAAGTTCAACTCCTGATGTCATTAATCAGGAACTATAATTTGTAAATGTGGGGTATGTAATGGAAATTAAAACAAATGTGCTGTATTAACTAATCCCTCATTCACAGGTAAATCTCTTTCATAGTGAGCTCATTCAACCTAAGTACGTACTCTGTCCTTAAGACAGTACCATCATAAGTTGTCTAATATGCTTATGTGCCACTATCCTTTACTGGAAAGGACCAGGACTATTGATGTGTGTGCCGTAGGACCAGGGGTAAAAGTAACTTAAGAGACTTACTGGTACGCAGGGCAGCCAGGGTCCTGAGCAAGGTGGGGGCAGGGCCTCAACTGGAAGGGGCGGGGCCTTGGGCGGAAGGGGCCACACTCCCCCCGCCAGCCCTTCAGCTCAGCCTGGCAGCAATTTAAGGGCCCGGGGCTCCTGGCCATCACTGCCACTAGCTCTACCTCGGGGCTCCGGCTGTGATTTAAAGGGCTGGAGCCCTGGGGCCCTTTAAATCGCCGCCAGAGCCCCGGGGCTCCCGGCCGCTGCTACTGCTACCTTGGAGCTCCGTCTGTGATTTAAATGGCCGGAGCCCCTGGCCCTATAAATTGCTGCCGGAGCCCTGGGGCTCCTGGCCACCGCCAGTATGGTTGCCTGTGTACCGGCTCTTACCAATATGCTGGACCGGACCGGACCGACTTACTTTCACCTCTGCGTAGGCCGTATATAACTAACCGTCTTTAGCTTTGCAGGAGCCTATGCTTTGGGATCACAGTTCAGCAAAGCACTTAAGCATGTGCTCAGTTCCACTGAAAGCAATGGAACTTAAACATGTTCTTAAATCTTTGCTAAACTGGGGCTTGAAGAAGGAAAGGCTGCCTACCATGAATGTCATCATGAGTGGCCATGATGGGTTGCATAGTGGCAACTGTTAAGCTCCTTTGGGGGCCAAAATACCTCTATAAACATTCCCAATGAGCCTGGGGCCATTCAGTTTTAGAATTCCTAATCAAAACAGTACACATTAAACAATCTCTGACTCATATGTTTTGGATGTGCAATAAGAAACTGATTAGAATCTATCCCCTATATTTATTTCCTTGATTGGTTTTGATGTTTTTAATGGTTTTAATTCAGCAAAGACGTATCCAGATATCACATTGTACATTACAGTCAATGCTAAAACCATTTCTGCATTGATCTGCCTATTATCCTTGTAAATGCAATAATGGCATAAAGATCTGCATTTGTCAGTTTTTCCATCATAAATGTGTCCGATATATTGGTAGAAACCTTCTTGCCCAGGTCTACAAGTTTCAAAAGAGTTTCTATTACTGTAGCAAGCAGTTAGTTATGTTCTTTGTTTGGGAGAAGAGCTTAGTAAAGAGTAAGGTCTAAATGCACAATCCTGCATTACTTGTGTAAAGAAAGTAGAACTGAGCCCTAACTTTGTGTTTGTTACACTCAGAAATACTTTTGCAAAATATATCAGACTTAGAATAATAATTAATTAATATGTTGTGCTAGTGATCAAAATTTCCAAGTATTGCTCAATAGCAATTGTTTTTACCCCTTAATTTGAATGCATTTCTGCCTAATAATATTCAACCACATTTTAATTTTTTTTAGCAAGGATGTTGGTGACCCTGTATTATATTATTATTATATATGAAAGCAGATTTGTTTGGTATATCTGGCATGGCTCATCTGAAACTAATTCATATCTAAATTGCCCCATTTGAGTGCACAGATACATAGGCAGATTTATCAGGTGCTTGGAACTCAAATCAGTCTTTCATTTCAAATTTGACAGTACCAGATGCTCTGAAGCAGCACACTTCTATCCCGATAGAGAGCTGGAAGAAATTAGATTTCCATTTTTCTGCCATCCTATCGGTTGACAAGACAAAGTGATGGTGGTCAGAGCATGAGAAAAGAGGGATGGAAACTAGAAAAATCCCGAGGCTGTCAGAAGGAAGAGGGCAGACTTAGGAGACAGCTTAAATTCATTGGCTTATATGACATAAAGACTATGAAGGATTTCCTAAACTGCGCACAACAACATGACAAAAGAAAAAACTGCTAGAACACATGCCTGTTCATTTTTATTCCAGAATCAACTGTGGGCTCCCAGCCTGTTTTAAAATCAACATTTCACAGCAAGAGACCAAATAGCAGTGCAACATGTCAGGCACTTCCTCTCACTGACAAATGGTTCCAGTAGAGTAATAGTATGAACAGAGCTTCTCTGAGGAGATATATGTGAGTATATATTTGTATGCATAATATATAATATTATAAATGTATTAGATATATTGATAGATAATTAAATTCAGTTCTGTGGCACTTTATAGACTAACAGAGGTATTGGAGCATACCCTTCATCAGATGCGGGTATTCACCCATGAAAGCTTATGCTCCAATACGTCTGTAGTCTATAAGTTGCCTCAGAACTCTGTCGCTTTTTACAGATCCAGACTAACACAGCTACCCCTCTGATAAATTCAGTTCAACTACTTTTCTAATTAATTCCTGGGTAAATAGTAGAATAATTGTCGTGGCGGTAGAAGTCAATAACACATAGTCTTTTTTCATGGCAAAATCTTGTTGATTAACATCTCTTCAAAGGATTCCTACAAAACTTTCAGTCTGTTTTTCATCGAGACAGCTCTCTGTGGACTATGAAAAGCTGCACAAGCTAGTTTTTTTCTGGACATTGGACCCACATTTAAATGCTGAGCTACTCTCAGTTTGACACCAAAGGGTTCCCTAAATCCCCATTATAACCACAATTCTTTGTATTAAACTTTTACCATTAGGTTTTTTGGTTAAGGAGGGCTGAGGCTCATTAATGCTGCTCCTTATTTGGACATAGGAGCTACTTATTAGAGGACAAGTTAAAGCACATTTTTTCCTAAAAGTAAAGGGTGACATTCACCTCAGTTCAAAACATTGACACAAGGTCCCATGTATCACTTATGCCCTACCTAAGCTCTTAATGGGAGGTTTACATAGTGTATGGAGCTTTTGTATGTCCTTTGCACTGGGGGTGAATTTCACCAAGGATGCAGTAATTCAGGCCAAGCAAATCCAAAGCTGGGTCTCTTGTATGACAACACAGACCATTTACCATTGTAGCTGGTTGGGAAAAAAAGGGGATGGGGGGGAACTGTGATTTTTTTAATTTCCAAGTTTTTGAAGAAAAAAATTAAATTAAAATTTTTGTCACAACTGAAAAACACTTAACTATGAATGGCCAAAAAATGGGAAATGTTTTTGCTTGAAAACATAATTTAAATGTTTCCCATTTTATAAAATGTTGGAAATGTTGTTAAAATTTTTACCTGCTCTATTTATCATTATCCCATCTGTGCTGATATTTTTTTCAGTGCTTGCAAATATGTAGTCAAGAGTAATTGCAAAATGGCTTCACAAAAATGTTCCTATAAAAGCATGGTTGGGTTAATTAATACTGCTGCATGTATGTGTAAGAGATTTTTTTCTTATTCCAGCATTGAAGTTTTCCTGATATTGTTGTTTTACAAACTGACTACTGTGAAAATAAGAAATAAAACTTAAACTAACTTGATTTTTGTAAGTCCTACACATGAACAAGACTGTACATTTAAGAAACGTCACAGAAAAAGAAACAGTTAGGCTTAAATTTTCAAAAGTGACTAGTGATTGCAGTACCTCAGGTTTTGGTGCCCAACTTGACACCTTAAACAGTGGCTCCCAATCTTTCCAGATTACGGTACCCCTTTCAGGAGTCTGATTTGTCTTGTGTACCCCAAGTTTCACCTCATTTAAAAACTACTTGCTTACAAAATCAGACTAAAAATACAAAAAAGTGTCATAGCACACTGTTACAGAAAAAATTGCTTACTTTCTCATTTTTACCTTATAATTATAAAATACATTGTTAGGAATATAAATATTGTACTTACATTTCAATGTATATAGGGTGACCAGATGTCCCGATTTTATAGATCACTAGAGCTTTTTATGTAACCTGTTGTTAAACTAGGCAAATATCTAGATGACGTAATGTACTCCCTAAAAGACCTCTGTGTACCACCAGGGGTACATGTACCCCGGTTGAGAGCCACTGCCTTAACGGGACCTAATTTTCAGAGAGTGGGTGCTCAGCACTTCCTGAAAATTAAAGTGTTTCAAGTTGGGTCTCCCATCCCCCCAAATTTAAGATCTCCAAAAGCAAGAGTCACTTTTGAAAAATTAGGCCTTAAAGCTAAGTTTGAAATGTTTGTCCTTTCCACTCAGACTATTAAAAATGGTTATTCAAGCACATATGGGGATCTGAGTTTTGCAACAAATTTCCATTTTAGTTTGTAAAATTAGCTTACTGATGAATAAGTAATGATGTGCTGAGAAAGGAGTGAATATTAAAGCTAAGTTAATACATAATTCCCTAGGTCAGACTTCTGCCCACATTTTTTGTTCTGTTTGTACAGTGCCTAGTGCAACGAGGTCCATGACTGGGACTCCTTGGCACTATGATAATAGAATTAATAAATAATAATAATTAATCATTAATACCTTTTACATCCTCACAGAAGGCAATGAAATTGCACTGCTGTAAACGGGCTTGCTCCATGCACCTCCACTGAGCCCTTCAGAGCAAAATTTGGCCGCTTAAGACCTTGATTCTAGCATTTCTGTACATATGTTGGTCTTTTCGCTTTATAAGAGAATTCTGTTGCTACTTTTTACAAAACAGAGAGACCAAAAAGCCATTAGAAGCTGTTTACCCCATAGAGTTTCAATGCTTACATTGATGTGACACAGGCTATTTTAAGAGAACCTAAAGGGATTTTTCTTTTTTCCCCTTGAGAACTTACTACTGGAACACTGTGAATGTACATATTAAACTACTGGAACCGTTTAATATGTACATTTTATTGCCAATTCACTTAAATAAAAATGCAATAGAAGCATGATGTTGAGTATTGTTGATTCAAAATGTTTAAATGGATTATTGCTTCAAAGGATCAAATATCCTTTTTAATACATTCTAAAGAAACAGTGTGACACACTGCCTTGTTTTTATATTTTGCAATATAAATGGAACGTTCCTCTGTTGTGACTAGGTTCCATAAACATTAGACGTGCACAGATGTGAGACTGCGGTTCTTCTTTCAATATCCTGAATATTATTAATATTTATATTACAGTAGCATCAGGTGCCCTGATCAGAACCTATGCGTCTTCATCATTACATTTAAGAAATTCAGTATTCTTCCACTTTGAAAACCTTCCATTATTCAAACTCTATTTATGTGCATAAGTAAAAATGATATTGTCACTTAGCTCCAGATTAGCTGGAGATTAGCCTATCAATCATCATTTCTCAGGAATTAAGAGTAAATAATGGGAAGTGAAATTAACTCATCAGGTAAAATCTTGGCCCCACTGAAGTCAAAGGCAAAACTCCAATGGAGTTTGATAGGGTCAGGTCTTCCAAGTAGATGGCCCTGACCTCAGATGCTTTTGGGGACTGAACCTTCTGTTTCTTCTATGGAGAGGAAAAAACCAACCCCCAAAGGAACCATCAAAAGTCTCTGTAATGGAGATAAAGAGAAAATCCTCCATAACAACAGAAGGAGTAATTTAAACCATCTATGGATGGATATTAAATTATTTCTCCCCTAGACAGACACTCTAGAACAACACCAGGATAGTCAAAGTTCTTTCAGACATTTTTAGTTTGCTTCAGATTTATAGAAGAAACTGAATACCCTCGTAAGTAATAGGATATGAGTTCTGTGGGAAGCAGACCTCTTTTTTTCCTCCTAATTTATAACATTAAATGTCTCAAAGATTCAGACCCCCAAGCTCACATCGAAGGGCTTGAGCTATTTATTTTAAAACTGTTAACCATTTTCATGTTTCCTTAGTGGAAAAATAAGTTTAAAAATAATTTACATGCAAGCTACCTAGAAGTCATAAACAATTCCCAAGCTGAAGGTTTCCAAACTACGTTGATTAAAAAAACACACAAAGAAATTATTACTCACAAAGAAATATTGTTTGAAAACGTATAGTCTAAAAGAGAACATGCCAGAGAAATGAAGCAATAAGAGAAATAGCCTATTTCCTTCAAGGGCAGAGTAAAAATTCTTGGAATGTATATAGCCTCCACTGTATATTTCAGTGGTGATCTTCTGTGGTTCAAACTTTCCACAAACTTCTTCTAGTAAGATGAAACTCCACATGTATGGCCAGATCCCCTCTAGTGTAAATCAGCATAGCTTCATTGAAGTCAATGGTTTTACAACATTTGAGGATCTGCCCCACAGTTTTGTTCATTGATTTCATCTGTGCAATTTAGACTTTATACTAAACCAACACATGGCATCACCCTGACAAGAGATGAGCCCTCTGAAGTCTCTTTCGGGATCAGACCCATAGTGAGTGAGGCTTCTGTCTCAAAGTGAATTAATCTTTTGGAGGCAAGAGTCTGGATTTCCCAGACATAACTGTTATTTCTTATTCCAGTAGCTGGAGGGTAACCTACACCAACAATTAGCATTAGACCCTTGAATCAGAGGGCATCATAGGGCAGCATAGTTTTACATGTTCTGTTAACAATCTATCTTTACAGTAAAACCATGGGCATCCACCACCTGATTTGGAAACTGAGATTTACGTATTCAAAATTTACCAACATCCAGAAGAAAACAACATTCAATGCATCGATTAAATCTTTGGAAAGCTAAAGCGCACTGGTTGTAACAAAGATTGTCAACTCAGAAACTGAACAAGTCAAACAATTCAAAACAATGTCCATAAACAACTGAATCTTCCTGTTATAAGTAATATACTCCAAAGGTTGGAGTATTCAAGTGCTCCTTATAGTCTGAACCTGAAACAGTAGGGCTCTTTATCGCCCAGCAGGTTATGGAGTTCTTACATACACTGTCTGTGTGTGTCTGAAATTTACTACTAAAACAAAAGTTCCTTTATTCTTTAATCATAACTTATTCACTACTTGAAAGTCAAGTAAAAAAGTTGAAGAAATATATATTTTTCTTCCTAAAAATCTGGGTCTCTGTGTTGTATATCTGTACCACAATGATGTTGGCTGTCTACGCCACAAAAAACACTAAATTCAAATCAGATTTAGGATTTGACTCAAATGCACTGAACAAAAGCAATGATATAAAGGCTGGAACTCTTCATATTCTGTCTAGCACTGCAAGGCATATAATATTTGCTCTTTGGAAATTCTTAAATGTACAACAGGCCAAACTGAGGATGAATTTGCTGTCTTAAGTCTGGATTTTCTTGCTTTTGTGAATTTAGTTCAATTCCTTAATTTTATTTTTGGCATAGTTTTATTGTTTGATTACTTTCTAAAATAGTTCTTATTACTATTTTTCCATAGTAAAAAAAGAAAAGAAAATGGAGGATGTGGGTTTTACCGGTGTCTCAATAGTATGGTCACCTTGTGTTTTAAGAAAGTGGCCTAAAACTAAGGAGATCTAGCTCATGGTTCTACAACAGACTTCCTCTGTGACCCTGGGTGTACAACTTAGTATGTCCGTACTTTAGTTTCCCGTCAGTAAAATGGGGACAATAATATTTCCCTACCTCCCACAGGAATGTTTGTGAGGATAGATTCATTAATATTTGTGAAGGGCTCAGGTACTTCAGTGATGGGACCCCTGAGTAACAATGTTAGCAATGTAAGATAGTAAAGAGTGGAGACCAAGAAGACTAAGGCTAATTGAGTGGGTGATCAAGTATCATTTACAATAGAACCTCAAAGATACAAATACTAGGGTTATGTACTTACTGGACACCCTGTGAAACCAGAAGTAATCAATCAGGCAGCAGGGGAGACAAAAACAAACAAACAAACAAAAACACCCAGCAAATACTGTACTGCCTCAGGGCTTCAGCCAATGGGGTAGGTTGGAGCTGCAGCCGCTGGGTGTGTGCAGGGGGTCAGGGCTCCGGGCAGGGTACTCAGGGCTTCTGACCCTTGTTGGGATCACTGGAGCTCAGGGCTTTAGACCTGTGGAGCGCTGGGGCTTGGGGGTTCAGCCCTGTGGCTCTGTTCCCGGCTTGAGCCCTGCAGGGGGCAAGGGCGGGTGGGCGCCGGAGCTCTAGCTAAGAGGGGAGTGACGGTTTCAGCCCCAACACTCCCCCTGTAGCTAAAGCCCTGAACCCCGATGTTCCCCCCCCCCGCTGAAGCAGAGCTGTGGGGAGCCCTGAGCTCTGGTGTTCTCCTTGAGGCTGGAACCAGGAACGGAGCTGCTGGACTGAAGCCCTGAGCCTGCAGCCCGCTCCCCCCCAGGTCTAAAGCCCTGCGCCCTGGTGCTCCTGCGGGGCAGAAGCCTTGAGGCCCCCCCTGCCCCGCCCGGAGCCCTGGTGTCCCAAGGGTCAGAAGCCCCTCTCCTCCACCCCTGACACCCTCCCACCCTGCAGCTGCAGCCCCAACACCCCTTGGCTGAAGTCCATAACGTCTTGTTCAGAGTTATGGAACATTTCAGAGTTACAAACAACTTCCATTCCCGAGGTGTCCATAACACTGAGGTTCTATTGTAAAGCTTCTTTCATTATGGATTTTGCATAGTCTGGACGATGAAGAAGTCCATTTTATGTAGCCATGCTTTGTCTTTTAATGACAAGCAAGGGGAAATTATGCAACAGTATTTTGCTGGTGGTAACAAAGTCTGGTACAGCCAGTTATGAAGCTAAATTCCTTGAAGACAAATTCTGGGGTATGTCTGAATCTGGCATGAGTTGGAGGACTTACATTTGAGATGGATAAACAGCTTGAGTCTACAATATCAAATTTGATTTTGAAAGCGTGATGATATCACCAGTGGGCAGGAATGTTTGACTCTACTTGTGTAGCTGTTCCTGCTGGCTGGATCTCATATTCAACTCCCTCACCCCAACATGGTTTCTGTACCTGCTGCATGTGCTCCTGTACTAGGGCTAATTGCTGCCCCGTATCAAGCCTTTCATTCCTGAATAAGCTAATAGAGAAGTAGCCAAAGGACTCATCTAACTGAAGCTGATATTCTAAACCCAGTACAATCTGGATTCAGATGAGGAATGGGATGGAAACAGCTTTTGTGGCACTGATGGATTATCTCTGGCTGTCAGTGGATGGTGGGCAGACATTCATTTTCATCCTCTTGGATCTCTGTGTAGAATTTGATATTGTTGACTATGAGATACTGCTCTCTCACCTAAGAGAGGTGGCAGATGCCAAGGGGAATGCACTCAATAGTTTAAATTCTTCCTGGAGGGATGAACCTAAAAAGAGAAAAAGAGCACCTCTGCCACTAGATTCTACACTTGTGGAGTCCCACAAGGATCAGTTTTCTCTCCAGTCCTATTCAACACCTATGTGCAGCACTAGGTGAAGTGGCAAGGTGACATGGTCTTAAGTGCCAGCAATATGCAGATGACACACATAGCTACAGCTTTATTTATCTTTAAATCACATATGACCATACTACTACCACCAAGACTGATGGCCCAGTGCTTGCACAAAATCAGTTCACAGATGAAGAGCAGCTGGCTGAAGATGAACTTGAGAAAGACAGTGGTGATGCTGGTGTGCAGAAGAAAGCACTTTGAACAGTTTGCAGCCACCTTTACAGTCTACTTTGGGTACACGTTGACCATTAGTCATTTTAACCTGCTGTTTTAGGAGTACTTTCTGATTCCTCACTGACACTAACCTCTTATATAGCAACATCCACAATTAACTCTTTCTACCATCTTTGGTTGGCTAGGAGACTCCATCATATCACCACAGATGACCTGGCTGGCATTGACTATACATGCTAACACAAAAAACAACACAAGCATATAGGGACAAAATTAGAAAGGCCAAAGCACAAAATGAGATTTGTTAGGCTTGGGTGTCACAAGGACTCCTCATTGTTTTTACCATAAGTGGATATGTTCATGGGTGCAAAGATACAAGGAGATGCATAAGTGCCTCAAGATGATGTGCTTAAGTGCCGGGAATCAGCATTCTGCATAGACTCATTGAAGTGCCTGCTGTGAATAGAGATGAGGTACATGAAGACACCAGTACCAGACACAATGAGATGTCTACCTTATGTTGAAACATAGCAACTCATATATCCGCAGCAATAATCAATAATGATTCAGGCAATAAAGTGAATACAAAGGGGTGATGTCTCCTGAGGCATCCTTCTCCCCGCTCCCCCTTTGTCTGGTCCTTGTCAGAACGTTGTTTGTTATAAGCTCTTCAGCACCAGGTTTCTGCAAAGAGCACCTCACCTGGGTAGGGCACCGTGCAAATCAGAAAACAGGTGCTGCCGAGTCAGCAGGGCTCCGCAGACAAGGAAGTGAGTGCCTAGAGCCACTGTAATGCTCTAGCACAAACACGGCGAGGGGCAATGAGCTGTACCAGCGCTGCTTAGACAGAGCCAGGCAGGTCCCTGAGGGAGGCCTGCACCAGTCACTCGCGGCGAGGGCAGCTGAGGCTCACGCCCTGCAGGGCACAGCAGCCCCTCGCCCAGGCTCGGGAGGGCAGGTCGGCCTGCTCCCCTCCCGCCGGGCTCCTCAGCCTTCAGGGGAAGCCCTGGCTGCCAACTGAGGCGGAGTCGGAAGCACGAAAGCACTGGGCGCTATTGGGCGGGACTGACAGCAGCAGGAGGAGCTGGGGCTGCAGCGGCGGTGCTGGGTCGCGGAGCTGTGACTGAGCCCGGGCGGCAGCGGCGGCGAGTGAGAGCAGCAGCAGCGGGCGCTGGAGCAGCCGCGGAGCCTGGGGGATCCCCGGGAGCCAGCGCGTGCGGCTCATGAGCCCGGCGCGGAGCAGCAGCCGCCGCGGCTCTGCGGGTGAATGAACCTGCCTCCCGCACCGTCTCCACTAGCGCCAGCGGCTTCGCCGGGGTCCCGGACCCCAGCTTCTCCCGACACAAAATGGACGGTTTCGCCGGCAGTTTGGGTAAGTGGCGGAGCCTGTAGCATCCAAGTCCTGGGGAAAGTCCGGGGAGGGGGGCCCGCCCCAGTGCACGCACCCTGCACACCACACAGCGGCGGGGCTGTAAAGCTGCCCTTGTGGGTAACAGCCCCTCCCTCCCCCCGGGGTGGACTTTAGCAAGTGCAAGAGTCTCCTTCAGGTCCCACGTGCTGCCTGAATGCGGGTGCGGGTTGAAGGGTGTTACTATTATTTTTTTTTTTTTGCTTTAGCAGCTGTCAAGCAAAGATCCTCCCGAGATCTCTGTTCTCACTTGCACAGTCACGAATCCGCTTAAAACCCTAGCCGGGCAGGAACACGCAGGAGGAACCTGTGCCGGGGTGGGGGGCTGTGGGCACGGGGAGCTGCGCCAGCGAGGGGATGGGAAGGAGCGAAAGCTGCCGGCGTGGTGGTCAGGCTGGAGTGTGGGTTGCCTTCCACGCGCGTGGGTCGCCGCCTCTTAGCAGCTTCTTTGCCAACCACAACATCCAGGCAGGTGCTTTGGCCTCTGCCTTCACGGGAGCTCCTCGGGGGCGGATGGCATCTGGGGCATGTTTTAGTGTGAGGGAATAGCATGGGGGTGAAGGGGAGCCGCTTCATTCAGAAACCGGGGGGGGGGAGGGAACCTCACTCTCATTATGGTAGCACTCCCCAGATTATGCCCAGATCCATGTTTTCAGTCCTGAATTTAATGAATCTCCCTTTCATAAACAGTTTTATGCTTATACCGGGTTCTGTATCACACACAGCTCTCCTTGGGAACAGTGGCTAGCAGTGTGCAAAATCTGAGAGTTACAGTCTCCAGTGCTCTCGTTGATTGGACTCTTGATCAGAAAGTATTGTGAAGCTCTTTCACTGGTAGCAATTTTTAGGTTAACTGCATACATTCTAAATGCCTGAATTTGACCCACGTGAGACCAGCAGTTTAGTTGTGTTTCTTGCAAAATAAAGGGAACTAGAAAGTTTCTCAGGAAATAATGTTTTATTGAGTAAAATATATCTTTCACATTGCAATCATGGTAAAATTAATGTGGATAGGTCAGCAACTGAAAGAAGAAAATGTTCGGTTTTGGTTATGTGTGTGAGAATACACTCCTCTTTAAAGAGACACCAACTTGAAATCTGGTCAGTTTGATGCAAGGAGTTAAAAGTAGTTTCAGGTAGGCTTGCCCCATTGTTCTTCCTCTACCATTTTTTTAGTGGTTTTACAGTAACATTTTCATGTTAATTTCCCCCCCTCTCTTTTTGCTGTGTGAAAGACCCACCCAGAGGAAACTGACCAAGATCCTAATCCTGCAATAAGCACTGTGCCAAAGGATCCTGTGCCTGGGTAAAGTACATTTGCAGGATTGGGTCCCAGATGACTTAGAGGAGAAATGCTTGGCGGGATCTTTAGCTGGTATAAACTGTCATAGCTCCATTGAGTTCAACTGAGCTACAACAATTTATGCAAATTGAGAATCTGGTCCACTGAATATACACAAAGAAGTGTCAAAATATGATTTTTTCCCTTATTTCTCACAGTCATGCACACTCCTCTTAAGAGTTACATGTAACAATAAAAGGTAAAATATTTTCACAAATGTGTGTTTTTTTTAAAGTTGTTGGTATTCTAAAAATCTTAGAATAAGTATTGTGTATGTTTCTAGCTATAGAATATACTTTGATTTTATTCAAAAATATGGTGACTCAGGATAGTTTATTTAATAACATTTTTCAACAGTACATATTATGAACACCTTTCTGGGTCGAAAAGTGCAAATAATATATAAATATTTTTCAACTTTTTTTTTTCATAATGCCATATAAAAGTCCATTTGCAGTACCTAAACACAAAGTTTGTTCTTTTTCACTGCAGTTGACATGACAAAAGCTGTGATAGGGAGAACTCCTGCATACCTTTTGTGGTATGATAGGTCTCTCCCTATAAACATTAGATTTTTAGTTCAATTTTACAGTCCTACTGTGAAATCCATATAATTAGAAAATCTTTCTCAGTTTTCTAGAAAAAAATACTTATTTAAATGCTTTTGAGTGTGATTATGACCTTTTAGATTTTTGAAATGTCTATTCTGGCATTTTGGGCATCTACCTGAATCAAACTGGTAACCATAATTAACAGTATGCTATTATGTATTTGGCTCTCTGCCGTATACTCTATTCCTTCTTGAATACTTTTCATGGTCATTGTATGCCTTATGATCAAAAAGTGACACATGACGAAAATTATAAGGGTTCTGTTTCCATTTTTAACAGGAAAAATTGTGCCACTGGGTGACGCATGTAAATATAATACAGTTAATATTTATAAGCATCTTCACCCCAGTGGTGAAGTTGATTAGCATTTCAAAGAGTATCAGTACTGTGTTAACACATGAAGTGCTAGCCATCCCACCTCAGCATGCCTAAAGCTATTCTTTTTTTTCTTATGTCAGGAAATAAAATGTATGTGAAAGAGGTTCTAAAAGTGCCATTTTGCTATGTGGACACTGGTGTTTGTAAGGCATTAATTCTACTGCAGTCAGATCCTGCAGCATCTTACTTTCATGAATAATCCTTATGCATGTGGGTAGTCCTATAGCCCTCACTTGCATGTATATGGCTTGCTTTCATGAGTAAGGGGTTGCAGGATTTGGCCCCTGATTTGTACCATTGTTTGGTCACGAAACAGTGATTATGATTTTATTAAAATTTAACAGTTCAACATGCCTACTTTTTAATTACACATAATGTGAACTTACATCCACTGTAAATTGGTCTTTGATTTTTTTTTTTTTTTTAAATTTTATTTTTATAGTGAGCATTGACCTACAGCTGTTTTCTAGGCTTTGGTTGAGGAAAGGGCATTCTTAGAATTTTTAGCTTTGAAGTATGATGCTTTATATAACTACCTTGTTTTTCATTTGAGTCATGCTGCGTATTTTTTGTTTTTGTGTGTGACTAAGATTGATTGTTTGTTGCACTTGCTGGTAATCGAAACCCAATGATATGTATATTGTTTAAGATTTTGAACACTTCCAATTAACATAAAAACAGTATACATTAGTAGTTTTCTGTCTCAGGAAGGCCATACATTTACTCAATTTGGAGTAGAGTATAGAAATTTACTTAGATTTCTGTGAGTAAAAGTACTTTAGCTAGAGAGAGAGTGTGTGTGTGTGTGTGTGTGTGTGTGTGTGTGTGTTTTCTACCAGGCAAGCATGCTTGCTGCAGAGCAAGTTGTCCTGTTAATAATGGGGCCTGTCATTATTATCGGGAAGGCAAAAAGTTATTACAGATTGTGCCCTCCAGCACAGGCAGAAATACTTTCTAACATGTCTCTTGAAGTTGAAAAGACTTTACTCATCTGTTTTCTTTTGGCTTTCTTGTTGAAACTTTCATGAGCATAAACAGATCAAAGAAACCCATTTTTATATGTAATTTTAAAAATTATTGTTGCGATCTGGATAAATACAACATTGTACGTAACACGCAAGAGAGTATATTACTGAATATGAGTAAAAAATCCATATATTACAAATTAACTTCCACAGTTGAGGCAATTATTGATTTCCTTATAGAACAGAATACTGAAGTCCTTTTTTTCTTCTCTGCCAGAACTTCAAAGCATTTTGGATTTAATTGTCTTGCAGTTGGGCCTGATGTATAATCAGGACTGGGTTGTTTATGACACAGAAATGTCTTTAGCATGTTATAACAATATGGTATAAAACACTTCAACAAGATCCCGCCAACAAAGGAGGCGTTGACAAAATGGTATCCTATAAAAATAAAATGAAGAATTCTCACATTCTTATTAATTCTAGCTCTTGAATGGTGCTCTGTGCCCTGAAGTGTCAATGAACTCTTCACTGGAAGATTGGAAATATTTTGACAAAAAGATTAAATCAGTCCCTTGAAAAGCAAACCAAAAGAATAAGTAATGCCGTGTTACAGCTAATAGATGAACACAAATATGTCTTTCAGGGGAACAAGAAGGAAGGAGAGCCATTACAGTTTGTGAGAATTGGAGAAATTCATGAGAAAGTGATGTATAAAGGGCCATAATATGTGTGTGGAATCTGGACACCTGTACTCTTACCACATATTGTCGCTAAATAGCAGAAGTGGGTGATAGCATTATAGACTGTAGTTAGCTGCCAAATGTTTGCTGCTCTAATTCCTCCTTTTTTGTGCTTTCTTCCCCCATTCCCTATCCCATATAAGATGACTGGAAAATCTTGATATTTAATTGCCTGCTGCCACCCCTTCTTAGTATACATAGCTGATTACCAAAGATATGTGCCTTTTGTTGATTTAGAAGAGCAAGGGTCTGGTGTACCTGGCTGCACTAAAGGCCATCTTGGGCTGTGCTAAACTAGCAGATGCTCTGGAAGAAGCTGCTAGATTTGAGAAGCGCCATCTGTTGAAATGGTCACTGTCCCCCTGCGCACTCTCTCTTAGTGAAGGTATTGTTAGAAGAATGTGTGTTATCATTCTGCTGTGGCTGGGCTGGGTATGGTGGAAAATGAGTAGAACTACAGCAAAGGTTGTTCACCATCTATATGGGCAGGTGTATGGAGGCAGAAATTGCTACATTTTTGATGTTCCCCCTTCTAGGCCTCTGAAGTGAGTGTGTGGGTGTGCTAGCAATTTTATTGTTGGTACTACTACTAAGTTCAATTTAGCTCAGGGGTTCTCAAACTTCATTGCCCCCTTCTGACAACAAAAATTACTACACAACCCCGGGAGAGGGGATCGAAGCTTGAGTTTATCTGATTCCCACTGCCCCAGGTGGGGGAGCCAAAGCCAGAGTCCCCCTGCCCTGGGTGAAGAAGGGATCAAAGCTGAAGCCCAAAGGCTTTTTCCGCCCCAGCCAGGGGGCCTGTAACCTGAGCCCAGCTGCCCTCGGGCTTCGGTTTTGGCCCTGGACAGTGGGGCGTGGGCTTCAGCCCCGAGCCCCAGCAAATCTAAGCCAGCCTCGGCGAGATCATTAAAATGGAGTCGCGACCCACTTTGGGGTCCTGACCCACAGTTTGAGAACTGCTGATTTAGCTCATTTGCTGGGCCTTTGTTTGAGGAATCACTCCATCCTATTCTCAGGGGCTGATGAGTTGTACCTTCCTTAAAAATGAAAACCTGGACAGAACAGGATTATGGTTTGACAAAGAAAAGTTAACTTGATTGATACCAGCAGGTGTCAGTCACACTGGTAAAGAAGAGAGTTGGTGGCTTTTTGACACCCTGAGGTAGTCCATCTTGTTAAAATAGGAATTAATTGGCTGGAATAGCCATCCTTCATTATATCAAACAACTGAGAAAATGACTGTATGTTGCAAAAGTGACCTTTTGTGCAGTAAATATACAGTGTTAGGAATGGCCGGCAAGTAAAACTTCTGTTTTTAAAAAAACCCCAAGTGTGGTTATTTTATATTTTCTTTAGAAGAGTACTTAACGTCTGGAACACTCCAGAGAATTACTTTTCTACTTAAAGTCAGTTTCTTACTCCCAAACCCAATACTTTTTGATTTGAGCATAACTACGTGTTGGATTTAATTCTCTGGGAAGACCTAGATTCAAAGACATAATAATTACAAAAAATTCATTGAGGTTATATATCATGTTGTATGTAAGAGAATCCTTTAAGAGATCTGTTATTGCGCTAATCTCTCTCAATTTTCTATCGCATTTGTTAAAATGTATATTGTTTCCAGTTATGTTGCTGGTAACCTATAGTGAGACCCCTAGTGGTAGTCCTTGTTATGCAAAAGCAATTCAGTTTCTCTTCCTAGTGTGGCTTGGAGCAGGCACTGAAGGTTTTTTTTTTTTTTTTTTTTCCCCCTCCCACTTGCATCAGGTGGTCCTTTCTAATCCTTTCTCTTAATAAGGGCAGTATCATGCCTACAAGGGTGCGAAGGACATACTTCCTGTGTACCTACTCCTAACATACTGCAGAGAAAATGTTAAAATGAGCTTAATTTAGAGCATGTGGCGTGCTGTGCAGGGTCGCCCAGAGGATTCAAGGGGCCTGGGACAAAGCAATTTTCGGGGCCCCTTCTATAGTATTGCAACTTTTATTTATGGAATACTATATTCTCGTGGGGGTCCCTGGGGCAAATTGCCCCACTTGCCCCCTCCTCCCCTCCGGGTGGCCCTGTGCTGGTGAGTTTGAAGGTCCATGTATTTCATCTAATGTGAAATGTTGCCAGCAGGGATACTGGTTTTGAAAGTAAGTTTGTTTAGGAAAGAGCAGATTAGAATCACCAAATAAACAGCTAGGTTTTCAAAACTTCAGTTATGACTTCTAATTTATTTGCATTTGGCTATATATTAATAATTCATAATACCAGTTGATAACTAGGTTAACTTACTCTACCACTCATCCAGTTTTATTATCTCTGCGTTAGTTACTCTGTGTAACAGATTGTGTAGGGAAAAAGTGTAGTGTCACATTGTAATTTTATTAGTTTGTTTTGTTTTTAAGGCATCATAGAATTCCAATTGAGAGTGCATTTTCTGATGCTTACTAAGGGGAAGAGTACTCTGAGCAAGGTAGTAACCATGTGAATGCTGCTGTTTTTCACTTTGGATTCATAGATCACTTTTAAGAAACCTTGAGGTGGGCATTCTGATAAAAGGTATCTTTCCTAGACAGGCTATCAGACGCTGCTGATAGTGCAGGGAATCATTACTAGCAGAAGTGGTGCATGTGTATGAAATCAAGTCAGCTACAAAAGCAGTATTTCAAAAGGAGAAAGGGGAGAAAGATTTCAGGCCTGAGTTTATAGCTAAGTCTGGGAACATGAAGCCTTTCTATTCTCCTCCTCCACCTCTTTTTATATTTAAGATCTTTCTCGTTTTGGCTGGTTGTAATAGCTGCTTATGCTACGTGCCATCAGTGAATGTAACAATGTTCCTTCTAAGCCTCCCCAAACCAATCCATCTTTATTAGTTGGATGCAGTAGCTCTTTTTCTAGACAGTGGGTCTTTCTTCTTTCCTACTTATTGCAGTAGAATGTGTATGCTAAATATAGCTATGTTTTGGACTTCCGTACTCACTGGTTGGTTCCCCAATTACTCTGACATTTGGAGACCAGATCTGATTTGTCTTTTTGCTCAGTTCTACTTTCTAGGGCTGTGCTACTGTTTGTTGAAGCAGCAAGTAGGAATTGTGGTACGTTCTCCTCTGTTGGTGATCTGCACTGCACCCAAGTTCTATCTGGCTTCATTTTTTTCCATGGTTACTGCAGATTTGACTTCTATGGGATTTGTTTTAAAATGTGTGTGTTTAAAATATGTACTTTTAATTAACGGCAGAGCGGTACAAGTACATGCATGTATTACTAAACTGAAAATCCCAAACATACAAAATGATGATTAAGTCAGATGGGCTAAGATTTTCCTAATCTGCCTTCATTTCCACTGAGGATGGGAGATAAAGCTTTATTTTCTCCTTTGGTAGGCATGTACCAAGATTCCACTGATCTGCAGAGATTTCTTGTTGAGTATAAGTCAACTTTCAATGAACATATGGTTAATTGGAACACCACATTGATTTCAGTTGAGAGTTCTGTTTAAAAACTGATGGCTTGGATAAGGTCAGTGGTTTCTAATATAAGCCATTCAAGTTTTCTAGGCTGGGTACGGAGACCAAGAATTAACCACATGCATTATAATTCTAATACGTATCTTAAATTACCTCTTGGTTTTATGTGTAATAGACAAACCTTGGGCTAACATGAAATATCCATGCTGCAGCTGACTAAATTCCTTCCCAGAAATGATAGTTATTGAGATCTGACCATGTAGAACAGAAAAAAAGATGGCTGGAATTTTACATTTCTTGCATATATTTGGTGTGACCCATTTATGGTGAAAGAATGCTTCTAGACAAAATATAATCCTGAGATCTTTGCTAAATTTATATGTGTGGGCTCCCTCTAGAGCAAAAGACCATTTTATAGGTGTAATATTGGTTGGTAAGTCTTTTTGCCATTTATTACTATTTAATTTGTAAGAATCCCAGAAAGAACACTTTAAGAATACGGATTGAAGCTTTGATGAAACCCTTTGGTATATTCCTTCTTTTTAAAGGGGAGCAATGGGAATACTATTAGAAGCTTAAAAATGAGAACAGCAAGATTAAACTTTTCATTTGAATGTAGTAAAACTTACTGGATATCTGTGTCTTTTTTGTTTCAGAAAGTTAAATAATAACTTTCTTTCAGGTATGAAAATCTACAACTTATATGTTTCTCTCCCCACCCCCCCAACTCGTATTTCATGAACAGGGTGGGAGATACCCAATGGAAAGTTAGTGCTTCCTACTGCTGTTTTTTTATTTATTTTTTAAATCCAAAAGATGTCTCTTTAAAATTATGGTTTAGTAGAGAATACAGTACATTCTAATAGTGTATGAATAAGAAATAAAAAAATCCAGTCCTTAGTGCAATTATAGTTACAAGACAAAGCTAGAAAAGGGAGCTGTGAGCTCCTGTTGGCAACTTCACAGCAGCGATCTACTAACAACTACTATATCTAGAGCTGTCCTCTTGGTTTTTAGAATCTAGTGCACAAGTTAAATAAAACCCACCATATTAATTTAATCCATATTTAGAATTTCAGAAAAAGAATTTGTAAACCCAATAAAACAGAACTCGACAGGAATTTTTGTTTTGTTTTAAATATTTAAGCTTTTGAGGTGGTAACAAACACAGTTAGAATGTAGATTGTGTTTTGGAAATTGATTTGTTTCCACTGATGTTCTAAAGGTTTAGAAATCATTTGTATCTTAAAAAGTTTGTGTCTGTGACTAGTAACTTGTTTAAGAAAAGGTTTAAATGTCACAAATGTAGCCCCCAATCCTTCAATCGGATTCGTATCTGTGAAAGTGTGTGCACAGATCTGATTGCAGCAGGATAGGGACTATAACTTGTGTATCTTTGTTTCCCAGAATTTCTGGACTGAATTTCAAATGTATGAGTGAGGGTATACCATATGTGAGTGGGGGCAGGAGTGGAGAAATAGTCCTTCATTTTCCAAATGTAAAAAATCTGCTTGAGAGCTTTGTAGAGTTCTCTTATTTTTTTTCTTCACATTAAAAACCCTGAGTAATAAAGCCATTTATTGAGCTTGTTTAGACTTGATAGTATTTCTTACATAAATAGGATCTTGGTAATTTCTGCACATTAAATTAATAATGCAGTATTGCATTTGCTTTAGGCTGAAGAGACTCATCTTTACCAAGCAAAACTTTTTTTTCTTAAGGGCAGTGAAATGTTTTTAATTTAAAACATCTTTATGATAAACTTCATTCTTTTTTAATATCTTTTTAATGGAATACATTATTTTAGGCTTTGATGAATCTACAGAAATTAGAGCTGATTTGAACCTAAGTTGTGCTCAAAATCTGCCTTAATTTGAATTTAACCTGCCAACTGGCAATGGTTTGCTCAGATATTTTTTTGGTCTGCAAGCTTTTCAACCAGACTGGATGCAAACTGTTTATTCTTTATCTGCATACCACAAATGTTCTGGAGCTGCTGTATGCAGATGCATTTCAAGCTGTAGCTTTATTTGGTGTAAAAAGTCGCATGGTATCTATCCTGGGACCCTCTTTGGCTGAGCCATCAGGAGGGTTAGCAGAAGCCATTTTCACTTGGTTTCTGAGAAATGCAGGATGTGTTTAGCCGTTTTCTAAAAGAAAAACATTTATTATGGAGGAAGGTTTAAAAACATTAGTGCTTCAGGACAATGTTCATGATTATCTTGTTCCAAGTGTAAAATATTAATTGCCTTTGTTTTGTAGGTAGAGCATAAGCCCCACACAAAAATGCTGCTGCAGCAGAGGGTTTAGCCTGTGGGCCAAACTGAATAATGATGTACTGGGCAGGGGGAATTGGGGTGAAGAGAAGATGTGAGGCAGGAAGCCAGCATAGTTTCGTTGCAGGTGCTGAGCTAATGGGGTGGGAGTGCAAGAGAGGGAGGCTAGGGGTGGAGTGTGGCTAGTGATATCAGTGGTCCTAGCAATCCCAGAAGGAGTGGGACTGGGTGGGTATTGCTATGAGCAGGGCCGGTGTAACCACTAGGCAGCTGCCTAGGGTGCCAAGATTTGGGGGCGCCAAAAAGCGGTGTCTGGCGTCACGGGAGTCAGCTGAGCGGGGCAGGGCGGGGAGCGAGGCCTCCATAACAAACCCGCCCACGCAGCGAGGGGCGCCGCGCAGAACAGTCAGTGGGAGCCTGCGGCAGAGCAAGGAGGAGACAGCTGGCCGGGTGCGGCGACCAGCACGGCTGAGGGACGGAGCCGCTGGGGGAGGCAGGACGCAGTCCTGAGCTCAGGTGAGCTTTGTCCTCCAATGGGCTGCGCCTGGGGCTGGGCGCATCTGCCTCCTGGGGCGAGGGAAAGTGAAAGTAAACCCCGCAGTGCGACGGGGGGGAAAGGGCTGGCGCAGGTGCTGCTTCCAAACACTGACACCCCCCCCGGTGGCACTGTGCCAATGAGAGAGCCAGCCCTGATCCCTAGGGAGATCCTCACCTGCTCCCCGGGAGAGCCCGGCTCTGCCCTCCTTGCCCCTGGGTCTCCCCCGGAGGGCGAAGTACTCGGAGCCTGGGAACGTTTAGAGACCCTGTGAACTGGGGGCATTCTCAGCCTCCTCCTTGCTCATAGGTTCCCCCGGGCCAGAAGGGACTGTTGTGATCATCTCTTCTGACCCCCTTGTATTAATTCTAATGAACAATGCCACATTATACAGTATTCATTTTTGAAAGTTTATAATAAGTGATGCTCCGGGGTGAAGGGTGGCGGAGGGCGAGGGGGGACGCAAGGCGGAAGTTTCGCCTAGAGCGCAAAATATCCTTGCACCGGCCCTGGCTATGAGTCATCAGGTTTTTGTTGCTGCTGTGAAACCGATCAGTGTTTTTCATGCTGCTCTGCAGCAGCTAAGCAAAGGTATGAGCAGCATCTGGGTCACTGAAACTAGATACCTGCAGACTTAGGGAGATTGCACTGATTTTTAAAAATGGTTTGTGTTTCTCTTCACAACCAATAACTGGGAAGCTGAAGTTCTGCAGCAATTGTTGGCGTACCCTTTCACGATGACTAGGGAAAGGCTTCCAGTTGCTACTGGTGAGCTGATCTTGTCTCAGAAAATTGAACAGACTCTGGGTGACTTTGGCTTAACGTCACTGTGCTTCATTCGCCATTTGATAAAAATGGGTAATAATATAGACCCTCACAGGAGTGTTGTGAGGCTAAGTTTGTTTATGTTCGTAGACTGCTTTGAGATCCTTAGAGGAGGTGGTGCTATCCTAAACAAATGCACAGTATTCGTTCTGCAGCACTTTACAGGGAAAGATGGATAATTTAAGTAAACTGGTTTATTTTCTTAATTTCATTTAGTTTTTAAAGAAACTCCTAGGGTGGCTTTTTAAAGAAAATAACTTCAAGAGCATGTTTGCTTTTTGTTTTTGCTGGTGATTTTTTTGAAAAAAGTGAAGAACTAAAACTTATGCCAGTAAAAACCAAAACTAAATGCTTAAGTTTCTTTAAAAAAATATCAACACACAAACAAAACTCCATAGTTCCTTAAAAAAAAAAAAAAAAATCCTGATCTAACTTAGCCAGCTCTCCGTAAAGCATTTCATCATGATGCTGTTGTGTATCCTCTCCATCTAGCACAGCTAGTTGGGAAGGTCATAGAGTCATAGACTTTAAGGTCAGAAGGGACCAATATGATCGTCTACTCTGACCTCCTGCGCAACGCAGGCCGCAGAATCTCACCTACCCACTCCCTCAACAAACTCCTAACCTATGTCTGAGCCATTGAAGTCCTCAAATCATGGTTTAAAGACTTCAAGGTGCAGAGAATCTTCCAGCAAGTGACCCATGCCCCACGCTGCAGAGGAAGGCGAAAACCCCCCAGGGCCTCTGCCAGTCTGCCCTGGAGGAAAATTCCTTCCCGACCCCAAATATGGTGATCAGCTAAACTCTGAGCATGTGGGCAAGACTCACCAGCCAGACACCCAGGAAAGAATTCTCTGTAGTAACTCAGATCCCACCCCATCTAACATCCCATCACAGGTCATTGGGCATATTTACCACTAATAGTCAAAGTTCAATTAATTGCCAAAATTAGGCTATCCCATCATACCATCCTCTCCATAAACTTATCAAGCTTAGTCTTGAAGCCAGATATGTCTTTTGGCCCCCACTGCTCCCCTTGGAAGGCTGTTCCAGAACTTCACGCCTCTGATGGTTAGAAACCTTCATCTAATTTCAAGTGTAAACTTCCTGATGACCAGTTTATATCCATTTGTTCTTGTATCCACATTGGTACTGAGCTTAAGTAATTCCTCTCCCTCCCTAGTATTTATCCCTCTGATATATTTATAGAGAGCAATCATATCTCCCCTCGGCCTTCTTTTGGTTAGGCTAAACAAGGCAAGCTCATTGAGTCGTCTTTCGAAAGACAGGCTTTCCATTCCTCGGATCATCCTAGTAGCCCTTCTCTGTACTTGCTCCAGTTTGAATTCATCCTTCTTAAACATGGGAGACCAGAACTGCACACAGTATTCCAGATGAAGTCTCACCAGTGCCTTGTATAACGGTACTAACACCTCCTTATCTCTACTCAAAATACCTCGCCTAATGCTATGGCTTTTTTCACGGCCATAGCACATTGGCGGCTCATAGTCATCCTGTGATCAACCAATACTCCAAGGTCCTTTTCCTCCTCTGTTACTTCTAACTGATGAGTCCCCAGCTTAGAACAAAAATTCTTGTTATTAATTCCTAAATGCATGACCTTGCACTTTTCACTATAAAATTTCATCCTATTACTATTACTCCAGTTTACAAGGTCATCCAGATCTCCCTATATGATATCCCAGTCCTTCTCTGTATCGGCAATACCTCCCAGCTTCGTGTCATCCGCAAACTTTATTAGCACACTCTCACTTTTTGTGCCAAGGTCAGTAATAAAAAGATTAAATAAGATTGGTCCCAAAACCGATCCCTGAGGAACTCCACTAGTAACCTCCTTCCAGCCTGACAGTTCACCTTTCAGTATGACCCATTGTAGTTTCCCCTTTAACCAGTTCTTTATCCACCTTTCAATTTTCATATTGATCCCCATCTTTTCCAATTTAGCTAATAATTCCCCATGTGGAACCATATCAAATGCCTTACTGAAATCAAGGTAAATTAGATCCACTGTGTTTCCTTTATCTAAAAAATGTTACCTTCTCAAAGAAGGAGATCAGGTTGGTTTGCATGATCTACCTTTTGTAAAACCATGTTGTATTTTGTCCCAATTACCATTGACCTCAATGTTTTTTGAAGACCTTGCATACTACAGATGTCAAACTGAGAGGCCTGTAGTTACCCGAATCACTTTTTTTCCCCCTTTCTTAAAAATAGGAACTGTGTTAGCAATTCTCCAGTCATATGGTACAACCCCTTAGTTTACAGATTCATTAAAAATTATTGCTAATGGGCTTGTAATTTCATGTGCCAGTTCCTTTTAATATTCTTGGATGAAGATTATCTGCCCCCCCGATTTCGTCCCATTAAGCTGTTTGAGGTTGGCTTCTACCTCAGATGTGGGAATATCTACCTCCATATCCTCATTCTCATTTGTCATCCTGACATTATCCCTAAGCTCCTCATTAAAGACTGAGGCAAAGTATTTGTTTGGATTTTGGGCCATGCATAGATTATCCTTAACCTCCACTCCATCCTCAGTGTTTAGTGGTCCCACTTCTTCTTTCTTTGTTTTCTTCTTATTTATATGGCTATAGAACCTTTTACTATTGGTTTTAATTCCCTTTGCAATGTCCAACTCTACATGGCTTTTGGCCTTTCTCACTTTACCCCTTCATGTTCTGACCTCAATTAGATAGCTTTCCTTGCTGATCCCTCCCATCTTCCACTCCTTGTAGGCTTTCTGCTTTTTCTTAATCACCTCTTTGAGATGCTTGGTCTACAACTCCTGCCTATGAATTTTTCTCCCTTTCTTGGGATGCAGGCTTCTGATAGTTTCTGCAACTTTGATCCACAAGTTCTTCAGTCCAATCCACTTCCCTAACTAATTTCCTTAATTTTTTAAAGTTAGCCCTTTTGAAATTAAAAACCCTAGTCCCAGATCTATTTTTGTTTATCCTTCCATTTAGTTTGAACTGAATTAGCTCATGATCGCTCAAACCAAGGTTGTCTCCTACAACTATTTCTTCTATGAGGTCTTCACTACTCACCAAAACCAAATATAAAATGGCATCCCCTCTTGTTGGTTCAGCAACTACTTGGTGAAGGAATCCATCAGCTATCGCATCCAGGAAAATCTGAGCCCTATTATTATTACTAGCACTTGTCCTCCAGTCTATATCTGGGAAGTTAGTCTCCCATGATCACACAATTCCCATTAGTATTTACTTCATTAAAAACATTAAAGAGGTCTCTATCCATATCCAAATCAGATCCCGGTGGGCTATAGCACACCCCAAGCACTATCCCAGGGGAGGCTCTAGTAGCTCTTTTCCCCCCAATATGATTTTTGCCCAGACAGATTCTGTCCTATCCATTCCATCACTTCTTATTTCTTTACAGTCTACCTCATCATTGATATACAATGCTACTTCATCACCTTTGTCTTTATTTCTGTCTTTCCTAAACAGCACATACCCTTCAATACCTGTACTCCAGTCATGACTACTATTCCACCGTGTTTCTGTTATCCCTATAATATCTGGTTTCACTTCCTGCACCTGTAACTCTGGTTCCTCTATTTTGTTACCTGGTCTCCTCACGTTGGTGTACAAACATCTTAATTTTTGCTGTTTGGCTTCGCTCACATTCTTTACCCGATTTGGCACAGACATTCTACCGCCAGTATCACCTATTAGACTGGTATCTACACTACCCTTCCTCCTTATGTCCATTCTCCTACCCACGGTTGTATCCTTTCTTACTTTGTTTTCTTCCCTCTCAATGTTAAAATCTGGCGTGGAGATTACCTGGACATCCCCCAACCATCTCCCCCAAATTCCTAGTTTAAAGCTCTCTTAATTAGTTGTGCCAGCCTCCATCCTAGAAGTCTATTTCCCTCTCTACTCAGGTGAAGTCTATCCTGAGAAAACAGTCCTTTGTCAAGTACAAGTCTCATAATAGCCGTGTTAGTATCATTGAGAAGAAGGGTCCACTTTGTGAACAGACATGGAATACAACCACAGAATTCAATGATTATATGGTGTGAGTATCCCACTAGTGTTAGGGGGGTTGCTATCACAGGAGTTCTGTAGTTATAGCCTCACATCGTGGTCTTTAAATGCCATTTTGTCTAACTTCCGGTAAACTCATCAGGCCCTCAGATACAGTGCCTCAAAGAGGTCTAGCCTGTTTATGTGAATATTATCAACAAACTTGTGTGAACCAGCATGATTTCTTGTGAGACTCCAAAAACCATCCAGAATAATAAACTTGGCCAGTGATTTCTCTTTGAGATTAAAATGTGACCTGAACCTTTCCCATGCAAACCAGTTCTGATGGAAAAATTCATAAAGCCATTTGGAACCAAACTGGGATTTGCACAGATCTAAATGTGATGTCTTCTTAGAAACCATTACTAATTAATTACCTCATTTAAAACCTGAGGAAGGGTCTTTGTATATAATATATAATTTTTTTCCCAGTTCAAAATTGTTATTTAGTAGTGTAATAAATTTTAAAATCATTACACTCAAGCAGTTCATTCTGCAGTGTGTTGCTTTTCATATAAAAATTGATAATGTGTTGAGGATGCAAATAACTATTATTTATTATCTTATGGGATGTACGTTTTTTTTATTTTGAGCTGTGTTGTCTGCACAATGCCTGCTTGTATTTGCATTGTAATGAAGTACACTCAATAACTTTTTTGGAGACTTCAGCCAACAAATGTATTACACTGATATATGTGCAAGGCTTGGAGAGGAGAAGAAATGGGACATGGTGTAGATTAGAGGAGTCATATAGCCCCAGGGAATTTTGCTTGGCTATTTCTTTATTTAGAAACATAGTATTCAGACAGAAATGTTGTCTAATGATCAAACATAATAAAGAAAATGTCTATTTTGGTCTGGTGGTGAGGGTGTGATAAATTAATACCACAAGCTGATTTAGATTAACATTTGCTAGAATCCAGCCAGAATCAGGCTGTAAGAAAGGAGTGCTCTGATGTTGCATACCTTTCTGGGCATGTAGCCTGGACAACATTGGAGCTGTGGGTATGACCCAGACTCTTCTGTTACGGGTGATTTTTTTTTAAAGGATCTTAAAGTGTGGTTCTGCTACCAAAATGACCCTGTACAATTGGCATCATTGGGTCCCATGTTTTGTGTCTCAGTGAATTCTGTATAAAAAATGCTCAATTTAAAATTATATTGCTTCCACCCCTGAAAAATGAGACTCGGTTCTGAGAATCAAGCATGGCTCCTTCCATCTTGTGTGTTGTCACCAGTAATAGAGTCCAGATATAGCCCTCAGTAACTCCAAATTATCTTCAGTAGGTTTGCACAAGTGGAACTAAGTAAAAACTCTGTGGTGCATAAAAAGGAATAGAAATCGACTCATTGAAGCTTAGCTCTGCAGGGCTAATGGGTAGAAAGTTAGTATTGTCACTCAAGTAAGTAGATATGGTTCTGAATTCCTAATCAGAACCATAAAGGTTCAGTTAAGATGCAATTTTTACTTACTCCGTTTTCAGAATAGAGTTGTACTTTAAGCTCTGCTTTGTCACTGAGGTTAAGTACCAGTCTAGCAATGATTTACATAGTATTAATGTCACATGTTTGTTTCTACTTACTGTATTATTTTGCACCTCTTTTTGTTGCCAAATTAACAACAAAATATTCTCTTTAGGCAATCTGAATACGTCTCAGTTGTAATTGGGGCATTTATTAGTGGGTGCTTTGGGGAAAAATATGAATTTGGACATTGAGAGAGGCAGTACCAGGGGTAGGTAGGAGCTTGTTTCTAAGATATAGGTCAGACTTTAATTGTTCTTCTGAAACAGGGCCACTGAAAAGCTAGGTGAGGGGGTTTATGGAACAATGGAGATGCTAACCAATCTGAAAGGTAATATGCACATTTACGATCTACCACCCTGATTTTATGTAGACCCAAATAGCATTTCTGCTGGTATCTGTAAAGTAATGTTACCAGGGTAACTTTGGTGCAAACTCACATAGAGCAAATGAAAGGATTTTGCTCTATGAACTCAGCATTCTAATCTGAATTTATTGCAGATTCTTCTGATTTAGTCTCAGTTACACCTGTGCATATTGTTAAATCCCGAAAATAATGGTTCACCTGAAGCATTCTAGCAAATTTACATCGTTCTACTATTGAGATAATCTGCCAGTTGCATGCATAGTAGGGCAATGTTTAAACAGATACTGACTTTCTTTTTTGGGAGGGCAAGGATGCTAGTAGAGGTTAACTTTACATCAAATGAAGTGAGTTTTCAGCGGCATTTAGAACGTTTCTGTGTGTGTGTGTGTGTGTGTGTGAGTGACTTAAGTTGTGATGATGAAATCAAGATTGAATTTGTGTTTTTTGAAAAAGAAAAACCCCGAGGAATGGTTGGTGGAAACTTTTTGTGATAGGTTTCAACTGTCAGATACTTAAGTAGTGAAACATCTCGATCGGGGAAAAAAAAAATGAGCTGTGTAGCACTGTTTGTGTTTTGTTTTTTTTAAATTGGTGTATACATAGTAACGTTTTCAGAGTTGTGCAGTTATGAAAGCACCAAGAACTCTCTTCCTATGTGTAGGTACAGTGCTTGTAGATAATGGATACTCTGATTTTAAATGGGGCTTCTAGGCAAAAGTAAATTACAGATAATGAGTTGCAGCAGAGGGGAAACTTGTGGGACAGTATTGCCCAGAAACAGCTGCAGCATGTGTATGCACTAAGCCCCAGACATTTTGCCTTGTGAGAATAGTAAAACTAGCATAACTGGGGGGAAGAAGCCCAGCTATGAAGAAAGAGAGCAGGTTTAAATGAGGTGTTTTTTCCCCCTTGAAATTTTACCATAAATTCAGAATAGGAGGAGAACTACATTTCATGCCAGTTTTGTATATGGTCCAGGCACTCTGACTGAGACGTTGAATGCTGGAAA
The DNA here is from genome assembly GCF_027887155.1 of Malaclemys terrapin pileata. Taxonomy (NCBI): domain Eukaryota; kingdom Metazoa; phylum Chordata; order Testudines; family Emydidae; genus Malaclemys; species Malaclemys terrapin. The sequence goes on along the minus strand of NC_071507.1, from coordinate 39,909,678 downwards.
GTCAAATTTTCATTTTTCCTTAAACTTTGGCAGTTTTTAAGTATGAGACTGAGAAAAATACCACCAACTTCTGTTTAAATGTCAGTATCAAAGTTTGTGGGTAAAATTCTGTCCATGTTGAGGTTAATGGCAAAACTCTCATTGACATCAATGGAGCCAGGATTACACCCCGTGTATCTTTCCCGCCCCTTCTTCCTCCTGGAGTGACATCCTAGGCATGCCTGTCATTTTCTAATAATCTTCCATATTTTCTTCCCTGCTTTTCAACCTGCTGTTCCCCATCCTTAAAACATCTCATGGTGGCCATAGTGCTTGTGGTTGAGGAGGATTGAACAGAACTCCTTATCCAGACCAGAAGTGTTGCTGCTTATTAAACATTTGGGGTGATAGCTGGGGGGACAGGCATGGATCGGAGGAGGCTTCATACCTAGTCAGCATTGGTTAAGGTTTTAGTCCTTCGTTTTCCTGTTTGAATTCTGGCCATAAAACATAATTGAATGCTGCACTCTGAAAACTGTTAGGAAAAAAGCCCTTAGGGTGGCATGAAGGACTGTTTTTATTCTTTCCTGGTGGCTGTTTAACCATCTGGCTAGATCCACAATTTACATGCATAGTGTTTATAGGTACAGAGATGTGCACATCTACAGGGTGTCTGTAGTGATTAAAGTACAAGGAGAAAAGATTGTATATTAAAATACAGAAGTGGTTTTATTTTATCACCAAAACAGGGCAGTTTTGTCACCAAAAGTGACATTGCAGTGTGTACACCTCCACTTTTTCGCCACCGCAGCTGCCTTTTGCCAACAAAACTTTGTTTTGTAGACAAGGCCTTAGTATATGGCTCCAGGAATGGGTACCAGATTAGACTGTATGGAACCGGTATAGTCCTTCATGACAAATCTTTCATATTGTCAATTTAATATTAACAGTTGTTAAAACTTTTGCTCCAGTGTTTAGCAGTTTTCAGGTACTACTGCTAGTGGTGAGATGTCTGTTTCCACTGGAAAATTTGCAAAATTTAATTTTTGGTGCCATATTTTCTTCTCACTCTTTCTTACCAAAAGCTGATTTTAATTTTTTTTTTTTTTGGGTAAATTAAAACTTTTCCTGAGGCTGTTCATAAAATTATAAGCATAGATAATAGGCAGAAACCTGTTGATATAATTATCCAGAAGTGTCTCTCAAGTTGTGATTTCTTTTTTTTCTGGTTATCTGTGAGAGATCTTTATCATGACTTCAGTATAAAATGGCAATTCATATGCAGTCCTATATACAAATTGTAAATGCTTTTTTAGTTCCAGTTAGGTCAGCTTCAGGTTTAACAGGCTTTTAATTTTCTAATTATTTAAATAATTTAGGTTTTCCTTGTGTGTTAGAAATTTTTGCCCCCTATTTATACATCTGTAGTGAGCTTACCAATCAAAGGAAGCCATTCTCATTTAAGTCATAGCTTGGTCTCTCTGTCTTCAGACTTTTGGAGCGTTAGATTTGTCAGTTGTGATATTGTAGAATCTCAAAAGTGTTTTTTTTTATGTTTAAGCAGCTACATTTGCAGGTAAATGGATTTTGGATTCCCTATAAGTGCTGTTCTTGCAGATAATGACACTGAGTCTAATGTGCATTGACAATGTTTGCTGCTTTCTTTTTATAGACCGTAGAGGAACATCTTCAGAACTATAGATAAAATGACAAAGGGAAATTGTCAGTTTGCTTCCTTGCAACATGCATACACAACAGTCTGGCAGTACATATTATTATGTAACATAAAGATATGTACAGGATCCTTTTTTGCTGAAGGAAGAACTCAAAAATATGTATGGGTTTAATTGTCTTATTTTATTTTATCATCTTGCCCTAATATCTTCAATTGAGCTGAAAGTTGATATAAACAGACATGATAAAATAGGTCTCAGGAAATATGGTGAGTGCAGCAAAACTGTTCTTGTTTTCAAGCTAAACTGGTGTTTCCAAAACTCCTTTTTTGGAGACTGAACTCTGCCTTTAGCTGTTCATGATGGACTTGCGCTATGACAACATTTGGCCTTTATAATTCAGAACTAATTTAGAACAACTTTGTTTTCATTCTACTTATACATTTTAAGCTGTACACAGAAAGTGCCTTTGTAACTCCTCATGATTATTTTGCAATTTTTGTGTGTTCTTTAATTGGATTATTGAAGCTATATTCTGTCTGTATTGCGGAGTTAAACCCTTTCATTATATTGTCAGCCATTATTTTCAAGTGTTTGATTTAATTTAATTGTACAAATATGTTCTTTGTTGTTACTTTTCAAGGCAGTTGGTTCTTGATCATTGTGTAATGCATTCTGGGAAAGTTATTTGTTTGAAATCTTTTTGATGCCTTTGCAAGCCTTTTAAACAGTCAGCATCTTTCATGTCACATGCAAAAGATGTTGCAGATAACAGATTTCCCTATAATGAAACTTAAAATCACTTCTACAGTTATGATGATTAACTGGTACTGTAGAAGAAGAGTTTAGTCAGCTACTTCTAATATCACTTCTGTTTTTAATGTAAGATGAATATGATCCAAAACCTAATTTTTGGCAAATGACCAATCCGTAAAATAGTCTAATTGCATTTCTTTTTTAGAATAAAAAAATAGAGTAAACAGATAATATTTTAGAAATTGCTACTGTTCATGTGCTCTGCTTCAACTTAGTTATGCTGGGGCAGTATTGGCACTTGAATTGATACGGTTGAACCCCACCTCAGATCAGAATCTCAGGTTCTGTTTCTGATTAGCACCAATTTCCATTACAGTAAACCTTCTTTGATGACCCCCTTATTAACCGTGATAGTGAAGCAGAGTAAATTCCCCGCCCCATCTGAATATACATCTGAATATTCAAGGTGCTATTTGCTTTGCATTAAGACAGAATAGTCAATAAAGAACCAGGCTTCCTGAGGTATCACTGCACCACTCAAATAGGCTCCTCGCTGGTTCCCTGCACCTGCTCTGAAATTCCACCCCCATCATCGACTTGAAGAACTGACCAGTACCAATATGGACCTCTGCCTGAATCGCCTCTCTCACTCTGACTTGATTCTCGTAGGTAGTCACCATCATGAGGATGGGAAAGAGCTCCCACTGGGTTATGCTTCCATCCCTTCCCAGATCCACTGAGCAGAGCTCAACTTTCAGGTCTGCCTCTGGCGCCTCATCCTTCCCTTCACGGAAACCCTATTGGAGGGACTAAGAGATTGTCCAACACGTGATAGTCTCTATCTCTTAATTTTCCCTGAATAAATTGAGGCTGGCCATGACTGAGAAGGCTGCCAAGTGTAAAACACCCATCCCGGGGGCATCACCTGGGGAGTGAAATTGAAAATGGCTACGCTTGTAGTGCATACAAAGAAATCCTGGGTGCCATGATCCTGTCAGGGACTAGAATCCCTAATAGAATAGCTACTTGCCTGTCTCTAACTTGTCTCCAGACAAGCGGGGCTAGTGTCGGTGAGTGAGCTTTCTGTATTTCACTTGCTGGCAGTACTCCTAACCTACCAGCCAGTGTGCAATGAAGTCAACAGGCTTGTATTTTCTTTTGAATCCACTCTTGCTGCAAACAAAAATCGCATCCAGGTGGCCTACCACATGCAAAGCAGGTCTTAAGTAAAATGTTGTATGTTGCCCAGTTATGCCACATCAGGTGGGGAAGGGACTTATACCTCCCTCTCCCTTGCTATGACATGCTTTTTGGGGGGTTGTCTCTATCCCTGGGCTGCATGTTTATGAGGAAACCATCTCCCCTCTTTTGGATTAATGCACAACTTCTTTTCTCTGTCCTGTCTCAGTGTGTGCTGTGAGTCAGGGTCTCTTGACTGAAGTGCCCCCCCACTATCAAGGGTTGTGCCCCTGCCATGGACCGCAGCCTTCTAGGTGCTGCACGTACCTTGGATGCTGTGTCTCAGCTTTCCCCATTTTGGCAGGGGTCTTAGCTGCAGCAACACGGAGCTGCACCTATTTCCCCAATTTCCAATGAAGTCTTTGCCACAGCTGCCCTGGGTCATACCTCAATTTCCCCAAACTTGGTTCCCCAGTTTCCATTGGCAGCCACCCTGAATTATGCCTGCATTTCCCCAATTTTGGTTCTCACTATCTGCAGGGAGCTTGCCTTCAGCCACCCTGAATTGTGCCTCAATTCCCCCAATTTTGCACCCTCCTGCCCCGTTTTGGCTGGGGTCTTGGCCACACTCATCCTAAGCTATGCGTCAGTTTCCCCAGTGTCAGTTACCTCAGTATATAGCATACCCTATCCTCTCAGGGGGAGTTCTCTCAATGGCCTTTGTCCCCGACACTAAATTCCTTCTCTGAGTTGGATGTAAGGTGTCTGATCTGTAACATTCTGCCTGCTGGGGAGACCCACACTCTGCTGGTGGCTGCCAGCCCCCTGGTCCCGCATCCCTGTTGTAGCTTGCAGAGTGCCCACAGGGTTGCTTGTCTACCCTTTAATGTGTGGACTCTAAGACTTGGGGAATCCCAGATAAGAAATTCCAAACTCTGGGAATATCCCTGTATCTCCTTGGTTCTCCTTCCTGCCCCTTTCAGCTCTGTTGTGGTGTGGAGGGCCCAGTCAGCTATCCTCTTCTCCTTCCCCTCCCCTCAGAAGGGGCCACACAGCTCAGTGGCGGGAAAAGCGTAGCCAGCCATATTGCGCCACTCACCCGGGTGTTTCCATACTAATGTCCAGATGTGACTGACTTGTCCCTAATGACCCTCCCACTCACTGCTCTGTGATATGAGGAACCCAGCCTGCCACCCACTGGGACCCACTCACGGTCCTGTGGTATGGGGAGCCTGATCAGATCTCTGCCGCTGCAAGGAGCCATTTGCCCTTCCTGCTCCGGGTTTCCCTTTCTCCTGCCCCCCTGTCCACCGCACATACTCCCACATATGGATTTGGGGGTGGGATGGGGAAGAGAGAACTGTTGTGATCCTGAGGTGATTTCAGCTTGTTCTCACTGGGACCCTACTGGTCACCCTGAGGCTCCTGACCCCAGGCACCGCATGGTGCTGCTCTGTGGTGCGTGTAACTCTGGCAGGCTCCTCAGCCACCTATCAGTGGCAGCTGCTCAGTGATTGATGAGGGTCTGGTGGCCCACCCTTGCTTCTCCAGGACTGCACAGGGGTATAAATGCCCACCCTATCTTCCTGTCAGTTTGAAGGGCAGTAGGCATTGTCCCCAGACACGCACCTGGTCCATGTGTTTTCTTCTCCTCTCTGCTCCATACAGGTAAACTCCCCCCCCCCCCCTCCGCCTTACTCCACCTCTGCTTTGCTACCAGTTGCAGGGGGAGCCCATAAAGTGGCAACAACCCCTTTTCTTCCAGTCAGCTAGATAAGGATCCATTACATAAAGTTGCAGTGGCACATTCTTTGCATTGCTGTTGCAGAATGACTGGTAATGACCAAAGGATCACTAGGTGGCAGTTACACATTACACAGTAAAGAATGTGAAATGGGGAGGCTGTCTCTAAATGGCATCCCATAGATTCTGTTCATTGCTGCTTAGCTCCAACTGCTAATTCAGCTCCTGTTCCTGCCTCCCTAGTTGCTTTCTCCGACAGCTTGTCCCAAGCCTCCTGGTGCTGACAGGATAAAGTCAGAACTTGAATCCCTTACTGTCACTGTGTGGCATGCAGCACTGCTAGCACAACCCTTCCCTGCAAATACTTTCATTTGTCAAATCTGGGTGTGCGCTGCATGCCTCCCGTGTTCTCTTTGCATGCCACTGGTTGTCATGAATTATTTTGTATCATGTCAGATAATTTTCTAATGACCTTTCTTAGCCTGTTCAAATGCTGATGTTTGAATGATTTCCACATTTTAGAACTAATTTTCTGTGGCTTGGAAGCAGCTGTTCAAATAGCTGTTCGGACTCTAGCAATTTACTTTTGCCTTTAAGCTGCCAGTGTTAGTCATCAGTATTCTCAAAATCATAGGCTCATTCATTTAGAAATGTTTAAGTGCCTTGCCTTGTTAATATGCTAGCTCCTGGTATAGTGTAATGCAGCACATTTTACTGATCATAAAGGCCAGGAAAGATCATGTTTTCTTCACATTCTGTCTAATGCAATGAATGCAGCGTACAAATAATTATAAAGGCCTTCCTCAATAAAGAGAAATCATTATCTTCACTGCATTTAATGAAGGGCTGGTTGTCAACTGACAGACTTTTCTTTTTCTCCATCCAAGTGTTAATGATGTCTGGAGTAATTTGCAGATTAGTTTGAATTAAGTTTAACAAATATATACTCCACTTTCACAGATGAGACAAGAAGGAAATTAAATCTTAGAACACTTGGATTGCATAACCATTGTTTGTATAGGATCTGGGCTCCACTGTGTAGTGCAAACATGAGGTAAAGACATGGTTTCTGTCCCAAAAAACTTAAGTCTCATTTGAAAAAAGGTGTAACAAACCAGGTGTCTTTTAATTCATGTTAATTGCTTGTCAGTTATGAGTTAACTAAAACATTTTTGCATCCTCATCTGGACATTGAACAAACATTTGTTCCAGGGCACAAATGTTTATAGTTTACCTTAGGACGCTGTAGAGCGGTGGTTTTCATCTGGGGTATAAGTACACCTAGGGGTATGAAAAGGTCTTCCAGGGGGTACATAAACTCATCTAGATATTTGCCTGGTTTTACAGTGGGCTACATAAAAAGCACTAGTGAAGTCAGTACAAACTAAAATTTCATACAGACAATGACTTGTTTATACTGTTCTATATACTGTACACTGAAATGTAAGTACAATATTTATATTCCAATTGAGTTATTTTATAATCATATGATAAAATGAGAAAGTAAGCTATTTTTCACAAATAGTGTGTTATGACAATTTTTGTATTTTTATTTCTGATTTTGTAAGCAAGTAGTTTTTAAGTGAGGTGAAGCTTGGGGCTATGCAAGACAAATCAGACTCCTGAAAGGGGTACAATAACACTGGTCTACAATTTTTGAGAAGTCGTCTGCTTTTATGTATTTTGATGTGCTAAATTCAAATATAACAATTAAAACAACTGATTGGCTACTGTTTCTAAGATATTTAAGTTTTTACATTTTATGTCTGTGTATATTGTGTAGATAGTAGAGTTTTAATCATAAATTGTAAACCTAGGTCTTTACATGTGTTTATGGTTGCTTTACATGATAATATTTCACCTGTCCTGTTTATGTAACACTTTAAAAATCAGCAAAAGGGTTATATAAATAAAATTTATTATGAAACAAAAGGCAAAAAACTATTCTGTACATAGTTTAGTCCTATTCAGTGTCTACTCGGCGCTTCTTGGCTTGTCTCTTGTATTCATTAAATGGAGCATCTCTTGTCACTGTCCAGCAATAGTCTGCAAGCATTGATGGGCTCCATTTGACCCGATAGTGTTTCTCCATTGTTGCAATGTCCTGGTGAAATCGCTCACCATGCTCGTCCTCACTGCTCCGCAGTTCAGGGGAAAAAAATCTAGATGAGAGTGCAAAAAATGTATCTTTAGTGACATGTTGCAACCAAGGCTTTTGTATGCCTTGAGGAGGTTTTCCACCAACAACCTGTAGTTGTCTGCCTTGTTGTTTCCGAGAAAATTTATTGCCACTAACTGGAAGGCTTTCCATGCCGTCTTTTCCTTGCCACACAGTGCATGGTCAAATGCATCATTTCGAAGAAGTTCACGAATCTGAGGACCAACAAAGACACCTTCCTTTATCTTAGCTTCACTTAACCTTGGAAATTTTCCACGGAGGTATTGGAAAGCTGTTTGTGTTTTGTCAATGGCCTTGACAAAGTTCTTCATCAGACCCAGCTTGATGTGTAAGGGTGGTAACAAAATCTTCCTTGATTCAACAAGTGGTGGATGCTGAACACTTTTCCTCCCAGGCTCCAATGACTGTTGGAGTGGCCAATCTTTCTTGATGTAGTGGGAATCTCTTGCACGATTATCCCATTCGCAGAGAAAACAGCAGTACTTTGTGTATCCAGTCTGCAGACCAAGCAAGAGAGCAACAACCTTCAAATCGCCACAAAGCTGCCACTGATGTTGGTCATAGTTTATGCACCTCAAAAGTTGTTTCATGTTGTCATAGGTTTCCTTCATATGGACTGCATGACCAACTGGAATTGATGGCAAAACATTGCCATTATGCAGTAAAAGAGCTTTAAGACTCGTCTTCGATGAATCAATGAACAGTCTCCACTCATCTGGATTGTGAACGATGTTGAGGGCTGCCATCACACACCATCGATGTTGTTGCAGGCTACAAGATCACCTTCCATGAAGAAGAATGGGACAAGATCCTTTTGACCGTCACGGAACATGGAAACCCTAACATCACCTGCCAGGAGATTCCACTCCTGTAATCTGGAGCCCAACAGCTCTGCCTTACTCTTGGGTAGTTCCAAATCCTGACAAGGTCATTCAGTTCACTTTGTGTTATGAGGTGTGGTTCAGAGGAGGAGGATGGGAGAAAATGTGGGTCCTGTGACATTGATGGTTCAGGACCAGAAGTTTCATCCTCTTCCTCTTCCTCTTCCTCTTCCTCGTCTGATTCAAGTGAGAATGATTCTGGTGCATCAGGAACCGGCAGTCCTTCTCCGGGGGGTACTGGGCGTATAGCTGATGGAATGTTTGGATAATGCACAGTCCACTTTTTCTTCTTTGACGCACCTTTCCCAACTGGAGGCACCATGCAGAAGTAACAATTGCTGGTATGATCTGTTGGCTCTCTCCAAATCATTGGCACTGCAAAAGGCATAGATTTCCTTTTCCTGTTCAACCACCGGCAAAGATTTGTTGCACAAGTGTTGCAGCATATGTGTGGGGCCCACCTCTTGTCCTGATCTCCAATTTTGCAGCCAAAATAAAGGTGATAGGCTTTCTTAACCATAGTGGTTATACTGCGCTTTTGAGATGCAAAAGTCACTTCACCACAAACATAGCAGAAGTTATCTGCACTGTTCACACAAGTACGAGGCATCTCTGCTCACTTTGGCTAAACAGAAATGTGTCCCTTTGCAAAATCAAACACTGACAAATAAGAGAGCATGACACTGTATGATTTCTAGAGCTGATATAGGGCAATTTGTTCAGCAGAGTTATGTAAGCTTCGTTATGATTGCATCATCCATGACTTCTAGGAATAACATGATTCAATTCATATCATGTATGATGCAATACCAGCTTCAGATTGCATCATTCATTGTTTTCCTAAAAAGCAAGTACTGTTCAAACCCAGTGATAGATTTATTCATAGATCCAGTCAAAGATGTATTTTAGTCATTTCTGGTTTAAATTGAGATCCCTTCCCTTTATAACTCACTTATCGTCCGCCATTCCCAAGTCAAGGGTCGTATATACTGACCCAATAGCATATCTTGAAAACTAGAGCCAATCAACAATTTTAAGCATCATTTTCGTTCTCAGTGATCCAGAATTAGTAAAGTTTGACTACATTTATTTCAGAAGCATTTTGGTTGTAGAGCAGTGTAATCTGGAAAGGTTGACAGCCACTACTGTAGAGCGTCTGAGTTAATGAGCAATCAGTTAACTTGAGTTACACTCATCCTATGTCTATGGTAGAGTTTAGCAAACAGTAGGAAAGAAGGGTGTGGAGAAAGGGAAAAATGAAGGTAATGGTAATAAGACTGTGGTCTTAAGAGGGTAACTATTGTGCAGTTTGGTGTCTTCCTCACTGCACCTAAATTCTATTCCTCCCCTGCCCCCACCCCACCAAAAAAAAAAACAACAAACCCCCCCCCCTAACAATGCTTTATCTTAAGGCATGTCTGTATACACACAGGAACTTAAAGTCCCATTAAGAATGTTGTAGCTTGAAAGCCCTAAACATTTTGATAATCCAAGACATTTGCGGGTACAATTTTCTCTGCTCCATAAAGGTATGTCTTTGTAACATAAGTATGGATCTATAAGTTTTTCAGCTACTTCTCAATTTTACAATTCTTAAGAATAATATTTAATAAAAATAATAAATACCAAGCTCTTATAGAACTCCCAAGTGTTTTATGCAAGAGTGTTCACCTTGTAAGTACACCTCTACCCCGATATAACGCGTCCCGATATAACACGAATTCGGATAGAACGCGGTAAAGCAGTGCTCCGGGGGGGTGGGGCTGCGCACTCTGGTGGATCAAAGCAAGTTCGATATAACGCAGTTTTACCTATAACGTGGTAAGATTTTTGGGCTCCTGAGGACAGCGTTTATATATATATAGAGAATGGATATGGGTATAGTCTGTACACTGTATTTGTAAGGCTGACGGTGTTATGGTGGGTACCTGGTTGAATGTGGTGGGTAGGGTCTTTGACCCACACTCATAGATTCATGGGTTGTAGCCTTTGTTCCATAGGTTGAATCTCATAGTTGTGTTTAAAGGTAAGCAGGGAGGAGGGGAAAAAAATCCGAAACAACCCATCTTATTACATGTAAATTGAGTATCTTTGATGGGGGAAATATTGACAGACGATGAAAATTGATCCTTTAATGCCATGTTTACAGTCTATTTTCAGAGTAGAATCACACTTTTTAACAGCTTTAGAATTAACTCTTAATCAGGTAACTTCAGTGGTAGGGACTTAAAACTCAGCTGGTGGTGGACAGGTTTTTCTGCCCATTAAGTTTGATGGAGGCTGAGGACACATTGTGAAGGTTGGTGGAGAGGAATAATTGAAGAAGAGTTGCATTTCATGTAGAACGTTGTCATTTTTCATGACAGTACTAAGAGTTATAACTAGAGGTCAGAATTTTTTTTCCTAGAGAAAACTTGGATTTTTCTCCCTAAGAAATCAAAAACTGAAATATTCAAGCCAAAACCTCAAATGGTGCCTCATGAGAGTTGTAGTTCAGGTGCCTTGTGCTCCCATCCTTCTCCCTGGTTGGACTACATCTTCCATGATACACCTCATCTCCCCTGGTGCTCCGTCTCCCCTTTCTAGGAGATTGAAGTCTGTTGGGAGAGCCAAGCCTGTACAAGAGAATGGGGACAAGAGGCCACTGAACTACAATTCACATGAGGCACTATGGTGGCATAGCCAAATAAAAATATTTCATGTTTTCTGTGGAAAGCAGACCTGTTTGGGGGAAATTTTGTTTAGATGAAAACTCAATTGTATGTCAACAAACAGTTTATATGGAAAAATTTTGAGCAGCCCTGGTTGGTTCCTGGTTAACTATGGAATCTTCGCTATGCCACCAAATCTTGAGTTTGTTTGTTTGTTTGTTTGTTTGTTTATTTAAAGAAAAAGTTGTCTGGGTTTTTTTCTTAGTCTTTGTAACAGTGGTAAAAAACCCGCAACATTTTCATGCTTCTTTAACTCTATTCTATTTTCTGTTTGAGATAGAGACTATTGACAGGGTACTGAATTGGTTTGCCTAAATTAGTGAAGCACATCTTTAGACTTCCTGAAAGTTAACACAAATATTTATGCAAACTTTTTCAGGTATCTTAAAATCCACTAAGTATTTTGCATACATCTTACTATGCAGTTCAAATATTTTAATTGAACCCATTTAAAAACCTGGTCATAGAAATAGGCATGCATCAACTTTGGTGGGCAAAAACGGTGGAAGTATTGTTTTTAAGTGTAAAAAAGAATGTCTTTGACTTATCTTCTAAAAACAAAAAGTTTAATTGTATTGAACTCTAGGATTTGTGCCATTTTTTGTTAATGATTATGTTGATTATGTTTTGTTCGAGATGACTCATTTTTCAAGGGCTTTTATTGCAGTAATTTACATATTTACAACACAAAACTTAGGAGGAAGTGGAACATCAGGACACTGAAGATTCTCAATTTTTTTTACAACTGTTTATTATACTTTGTGTTGTTAAGGTTAATTATTTCTTGGGCCTTATATTCCGTGAAATATTTTTTCCCTTGGTACCATATCTGCTGTATCAATTAAGGTTTTCCCTTCCCTGCCTTCTGTATGAATCACCATAATTAGTAAACTTTCATCTTCTTTGATATTGAAGAATAGTTGAAACTGAACACATGTAGCTTTTCCTAAAAATGCTTTTTAATTAATTTGTTGATAGAAGAAATGAGCTACAGAGTAACGTAGGTTAATTACAAAATTCTCAAGAAATAATGCTATAGTATTAATGTTATTTGCTGTTGAACTTTATTTTTCTCCCCTTGAATTAGATTACATTGTGGTTACTGCCTTATTATTGCGTAATAACTTTAATTTTTACATTAATTATTAGGGCTGTCAAGTGATTAAAAAAATTAATCATGAATAATCGTGCTGTTAGACAATAATAGATTACCATTTATTTAAATTTTTTGGATGTTTTCTACATTTTCAAATATATTGATTTCAATTACAACACAGAATACAAAGTGTAAAGTGCTCACTTTATTTTTGATTACAAATATTTGCACTGTAAAAATGATATACAAAAGAAATAGTATTTTTCAATTCACCTAATACAAGTACTGTAGTGCAATCTCTTTATCATGAAAGTTGAACTTTAAAATGTAGAATTATGTAAAAAAAAAAACTGCATTCAAAAATAAAACAATGTAAAACTTTAGAGCCTGCAAGTCCACTCAGTCCTATTTCTTGTTCAGCCAGTCGCTCAGACAAACAAGTTTGTTTACATTTGCAGGAGATAACGCTGCCTACTTCTTGTTCACAATGTCACCTGAAAGTGAGAATAGGCATTCTCATGGCACTGTTTTAGCCGGCGTCGCAAGTTATTTACATGCCTGATGAGCTAAAGATTCATATGTCTCTTCATGCTTCATTCACCATTCCAGAGGACATGCGTCCATGCTGATGACAGACTCTGCTCAATAGCAATCCAAAGCAATGCGGACGGACGCATGTTCCTAATCTGAGTCAGATGCCACCAGCGGAAGGTTGATTTTCTTTTTTGATGGTTTGGGTTCTGTAGTTTCTGTTTCGGAGTGTTGCACTTTTAAGACTTCTGAAGCATGCTGCACACCTCATCCCTCTCAGATTTTGGACGGCACTTCAGATTCTTAAACCGTGGGTCGAGTGCTGTAGCTATCTTTAGAAATCTCACATTGGTATCTTCTTTGTGTTTTGTCACATCTGCAGCGAAAGTGTTCTTAAAATGAACAACGTGCTGAGTCATCATCTGAGACTACTTTAACATGAAATATATGGCAGAATGCGTGTAAAACAGAGCTGGAGATATACAATTCTCCCCCAAGGAGTTCAGTCACAAATTCAATTAACGCATTATTTTTTTAATGAGTGTCATCAGCATGGAAGCATGTCCTCTGGAATGATGGCCAAAGCATGATGGGGCATAACAATGTTTAGCATATCTGGCTCATAAATACCTTGCAATGCCAGCTACAAAAGTCCCATGTGAATGCCTGGTCTCACTTTGTGGTGACATTGTAAATAAGAAGTGGGTAGCATTATCTCCCGTAAATGTAAACAAACTTGTTTGTCTTAGTGATTGGCTGAACAAGAAGTAGGACTGAATGAACTTGTAGGCTCTAAAGTTTTGCATTGTTTTGGTTTTGAGTGCAATTATGTAACAAAAAAAATCTACATTTGTAAGTTGCATTTTCACAATAAAGAGATTGCACTTCAGTACTTGTATGAGGTGAACTGAAAAATACTATTTCTTTTGTTTATCATTTTTACAGTGCAAATATTTGTAATAAAAAAAATATAAAGTGAGCAGTGTACACTTTGTCTTTTGTGTTGTAATTGACATCAATATATTTGAAAAGGTAGAAAACATCCAAAAATATTTAATAAATTTCAATTGGTATTCTATTGATTAATAGTGTGATTAAAACTGTGATTAATGGTGATTAATTTTTTTGATTTAATTGCATGAGTTAAGTATGATTAATCGACAGCCCTAGTAATTATACATTTGTCTTTATTGCTCCATTGGCAGCAACTCAGAGAGAGGAGCTGCATACTAAGCAGCTCTAATCCATTTGTTTTGTAGCAATATTTCAAAGTTTTTAGCACTCTACCACTGTCCCTATTATCTAAAAATTTTATCCAGATCAAAATTTGAAAGACTATAGTTTTTAATGAAAAAATACTGTATTTTGTGTGTGTAAGAAATAAATATTGATAAAAGAGCCTAGTATTTTGTGGCTCAGTGCATTGCAGTTTGTGATACAATAACACTTACTTCAGACCCTAATAAAGACTGTTAATAGCCAGCCTAGGTGATAACCTGTCTTGGTCAGCTGAACACTTTCCCCTAGCAGGGTGCTGTGGAGAGGGACGATTTAACATCATCTGTACATCCCTGTTAGATCCAGGTCTAGTTTACATTTAAACTTTAGATTGATCGAGCTACATTGCTCTGGGGTGTGGAAAAATTCACACCCCTGAGTGCTGTAGTTAAGCCGACTTAACCTCCGATGTAGAAGTGGTATAGGAAGTGTCTACTGGTGCTTAAGAGCCTGTAGCGTAGGTATGGCTCTAGGTTTGGAGCTACCTTCTCTCTTCAGACCAAATGTGTGTGTCCTCAAAGCAAATGCTTCTCTTAGTAGTCTTGCTTCACTTCTTTCAGGAGCCTCATTTTCTGGAACCTGAATAAGTAAACCTTGGCTGGACCTTGTCTTGCTGGGCCCAAGGCAAGCTGCACGCTGTCCAAAGATTTTTATGAAAGCTACAATTAAGTTTAGATTAAATGCAAGGCTGTTTGGAAATCCACTGTGAGGTGGACATATTCATTGCTATTTTAGGCTGTTGGCAAGAGCTGAGTCTGATTGCAGTGAAAAAGACAACCTTCAGGAGAACACAAGAAGAGAATGCCTAAACATGATTCTATTAGCATAAGAAACCAGATTACTTTTTACAAGGTAGGGCTTGTAGACTCACTAAACCCCCTGGCTGTAATAAACATTATGTTTAGGGGGAGAAAAAATATTGCTTATGCTTAAGGCATTTATTAAGACAGTTTAGGATTACGGGGATGGTGTAGTTGTTTTCCTGGGAACTTGACACGGGATTAAGTTTCTACAGAAGCTAGATAAATTTAATGAGCCAGGATAGTGTGGCCGGATCAGTTTCCCTATGGGACTGACTTTTTTTCTTGTCCAGAGTCAGGCTAGCCTTTTCCTTAAGGAAGGCTTCCTGTCTTTCTGAGAAGTTCTGAGATTTGACAGTCTGTTAGTCTGCAGCTCTACTTGTCATGAGAGGTGCAGGTACAAGCCCCGCTGGTTGCATTTCACTGACTTCTGTAATTTAAGTGGTTCATTGTTATGGGTTCTGCAGGATGGTGTTGGGGGAGATAAGTGTGTCATCTAATCCCAGCGAGACAGAAGATCTGACCCTTTGTGCTGACCATGAAAAGTAATCCAAAATCAACGGGAGTACAGATGGTGGCTAGCCTCTCCTGTCCCATAGAACTCCCGTGCTAAGAGGAAGAGAGGAGATTTCAAGCTGTATTCCATTGTCTAATACAGGCTTCCAAAACAGAGGGCTCTTGCTGGGACTTCCTACCTTTAATAGTGGGCGTGTGTGATTTTCTTTATGTGTAGCCTTATCTTGCCTCCTGGCAAGATCAAAAAATAGTTTTGAAGGTGAAAACATCTGCTGCTGGAGATAATGCTATGGGGTTGGTTCTGGTCTCCACCTCAATGTGAAGGAATTGTGTGTGTGCCTAAGTTACGCACCACTGATAATCTTGGAACTGGAGATTTTTGGGCAGATGACTGGTGAGAAATAAAAATTAATTATTAATTTATTATTCAGGTTAACGTAATAGCACAGGCAGATCACGAGCTAGTGAACTTCTCCATTTCCTGCCTCCCGGATTCTATCCCCTATTTCCTGCAGCACCCAAATAAAAAGGCGCTGTTATCTCTGATAGTGGATTTTCTCATCCAGAGGAAAAAAAATGTGTGTCAGTTCTCAAGTTTATAGAGATTGCCACTAAAAAGTAGTAGCTCTATCAAATTCCTCCTTACAATCACCAGAAACTGTATGTAAGTAACATACATATTTATTAGTGTTTGGTACAAAGTAAGAACATATTCATAAGTGAGCATTAAGAAGAACAGGAGTACTTGTGGCACCTTAGAGACTAACAAATTTATTAGAGCATAAGCTTTCGTGGACTACAGCCCACTTCTTCGAATGCATATAGAATGGAACATATAACTGAAATAAGTGAGCATTGTGACTAATTGATGCAATTATCCCCACTGATTGTCATTATTGTGTGTTCGTTTTTACAGCAGCTACATTTTACCGTCTGATGTGTGGTTTCTGTTTGAATTAAGTAGTTTTACCATAGCTATGTACTAAACTGAGAATAAGTTACCTACTGTATTCTCTTTTGGTATGTGATTAAGTGACTAAGTATACACTTGGATTTAGTGTAATAGACTCAAATTAACTAATTATTTTAATGCCTCTGAACTAATACTTGGTTTACAAGACCTGATTGCTGTCTCTGTATCCTATATCTAGTGTATTATGGAGCAGCTAAAGATGAGAATGGAGAACAAGTATTAGGTTACAGAATTCTTCTCCTCAAAAATATGACTGCACATGCTTTTGAATAGTTCCAGATGGAAGAATGTGAGTTGTAATTTATTTTTGTGAATTGAATTTCTTTAGAACTATTTCTTAAAAACCAACTTTTTAGAATAATTTTTATAAACACTAGACAATAAAGGAATTTAGCTTGGTTGCTTAATATATACTAAATGGAACTCTCCCCCCCACCTCCCAAAACACAACGCTAAACAAACAACAAAGGAACGAAAAAACACAACCCAACCCAACCCAACCCAAAAAACCCTTCTTCATGCAATGCTGTGGTTTCTCAGTTAAGCTTTCCAAAGTCAGGACACGCTAAAAGCAAGACTGAATATACAATTCTTGTGTGTATTCATTATGATGCAATTCTCGAACTACGACTGCATTTCTCCAAAAATGCAGTTTTTTGCAATCTTAGTTAAACGTGCATTTCTTAAAAAGTTTATTCAACAGCTTATCTCTGGGACAAGTGGTTGAGAGGACTAAGGAGGTGTGGGTGCTGGGGAGACACTTGTTTAATGAAGGAGGGGAAGCAACTGAGGGATTGGCTATAGCTGCTATTGTTATCCATTAGATTAGGCCAGTGGTTCCCAAAGTGGGGTTCGCAAACCCCTGGGGGTTCGCAGAACGTTTCAGGGGGTTCGCAAGAAAAATTTCATTAATGGTGGCCAGAGGACTCTGCTGGGACCCAGTTGCAGGGCAGACAGCCCGAGCCCCAGAGAGAGCAGGGCCGGGCAGTTTGAGCCGGCAGCCCGAGCCCCTGTCAGCGGGGGAGCCAGCAGCCCGAGCCTCGGGAAGAGCGGGGCTAGGCAGTTTGAACCGGCAGCCCCAGCCCTCCCCTGTCAGCGGGGGAGCCAGCAGCCCCGAACCCCAGCACTCCATGCGGGGTGCAGGTGTCAGCTCAGTTTCCTGTCCCACCTTCCTCGGTGGAAGAAAAGCTGTTTGCGAGCCAAACCAGCCAGAAGCACATTGTAGACAATGTAGGAGTGTTAAGGTGTCTAAGGCTACATCTTCACTACGGGGGGGGGGTCGATTTAAGATACACGAATTCAGCTACGCGAATAGCGTAGCTGAATTCAACGTATCACAGCCGACTTACCCCGCTGTAGGGACGGTGGCAAAATCGACCTCTGCAGCTTCCCGTCGACGGCACTTACTCCCACCTCCGCTGGTGGAGTAAGAGCGTCGATTCGGGGATCGATTGTCGCGTCCCGTTGGGACGCGATAAATCGATCCCTGAGAGGTCGATTTCTACCCGCCGATTCAGGCGGGTAGTGTAGACCCAGCCTCAGTAATTGTCTTTCTCTCTGGAGTGCTGATTTGCTTCAATGAGTGAATCTTCTCAGTTTCTAGTTTGGTGGTTGTTAGCAGTCTCGCTCTGTTATTTTTATTAGAACTTTTGTACACAAGTTCAATGGATAAGTGGCTGAAAAAGGAAAGTGTAAAGATGCTGGAATCAGCTAGTGTTTGCTCAAGTCCACACTGTGGAAAATCTAAGTCTAATGATCATGATGGTCCTGGAAAGTCACTCACAAAGAAAAGAAAATATGACGATGATTATATAAAATATGGCTTTACATGCATTGGTGATCAAGAACATCCAAAACCACTGTGTGTGATTTGTGGTGATGTTCTAGCAAACAGCAGCCTCAAACCTTCTCTACTTCGGCGCCATTTAGAAACTAGGCATCCTGTGCAACTCGACAAGCCTGTTGGTTTTTTCAAGCGAAAATTAGCTGAGAAGAAAATTGACATTACCAGTTTTATATCCAAAGCAAGTACTGATCATGAAAATGCACTTAAAGCGTCATACCACATGAGCTACCAAGTAGCAAAAGCATCAGAAGCCCATACCATAGCAGAGAGCTTGATTGGTCCATGTATAAAAGACGTAGTTCATTGCATGCTCGGAGAAAAGGCTGCAAAAAGGATTGACATGGTACCTTTGTCCAATAATACGTTGTCACGAAGAATTAATTACATGTCAAATAATGTAGAGACCACCATTGTACATAGAGTGAAAAATAGTCCATATTATGCTATACAGTTGGATGAATCAATTGATGTAGCTAATCTAGCTATTTTGCTACTGTTTGTACGTTATGTGAATGAAGGTATGGTTGAAGAAGCCTTGTTGTTTTGCCGACCATTGGAAGAACGTACAACTGGAGAAGATATCTTCAATCTGACTAATGCATATTTTCAAGAAAAGGAAATAGATTGGTCTCATTGCCTAGGCATTTGCACTGATGGGGCCACATCAATGACGGGGAAGTATACTGGATTTGTAGCTCGAACAAAAAAGGTTGCGTCAAAAGTCTCTTGGACTCATTGCAGCATCCATAGACAAGCCCTTGCAACAAAATGCATGCCAGAGGAAGTGGAGGAAGTGAAGGAAGTGCTGGACAATGCAGTGAAAATGGTGAATTTCATAAAATCATGGACAACAAATTCCAGAATATTTCACGTACTTTGTGAAGAAATGGGTAGTATACACGACTGTGTGTTGACCCATACTGAAGTTAGATGGCTTTCAAGGGGTAAAATCCTTGTGCGCTTGTTTGAGGTTAGAACAGAAATCCTAGGTTTTTTTCAACAGCCACCCTTTCCACTTTGCCAGCTGTATGGAAAATAATGTCTGGGTCAAGAGCCTAGCTTATTTAGCAGATATTTTCTCAAGAATTAATGACCTAAATTTATCTCTTCAAGATCTCAGTATAACAGTTTTCAATGTGCAAGAGCGAGTTGAATCCCTGATAAAGAAGTTGCAGTTCTGGGGAAGTTGTTTGGAAAACAATCAAGCTGAGTGTTTCAGTAATCTTCATGACTTCCTGGCAGAACATAAACTTCAGTGGGATCAGTGCACTAAAACCAATATAATTACACACCTAAAAGGACTTTGCACAACTTTCAGGGAATACTTTCCAGCTATGTCAGGCGATAATGATTGAATTCGCAACCCTTTTGATGATACCACTTTCTCAACACAGATATTAAACACCAAGGAAAAAGAGAAATTGATTGAGATCTCCTGTGATTATGAACTGAAAAGGAGTTTCAGAAATCTATTATTGATCAACTTTTGGCTGAGTTTAAGAAACGAGTACCCCTTTCTGGCAGAAAAAGCTTCTGCAGTTTTGTTACCATTTTCAACAACATACTTATGCAAGAAAGCATTTTCCTCGTATGCACATCTGAAAACCAAATACAGAAACAGACTTGATGTGGAACCAGACCTGAGACTTTATCTTTCTCCAGTGGTTCCAGACTTCCAAGAGCTATGCAGAGCAAGGCAAGCGAATCCATCACACTGAGGAAATTTAAACTTAAATCCCTGGAAATATTCATTTTTAGGAGGGGGTTCACGAGATGTCACAATTTAGTGAAAGGGGTTCGCGGGCTGTTAAAGTTTGGGAACCACTGGATTAGGCCACACTTCCCTGCTAGGCAAATCACTTGAACTCTGGGTGAAATCCTGGCCCTACTGAAGTCAATGGGAGTTTTGGCGATACTTTAAATGGGGCTGGGATATCACTCTCGGTGCCTTAGTTTATCCATAGTGACCATATTTGCAAAGTAATATTAAGGCCCATTACTGTCTGCAGTGCAAAGAGAGCTTGGGACCTCCAGTCTGCCAGCACAATGCACATGCCTCTATGCCATGGGGCTTTTGGGTAGGAAGAAGTAGATCAGTTTTACCAACTCCTGGATTTTCCAAAGCTTTTGTGGCTTGCAAGGTTGTTTTCATCTGTTTCAAGAGACCAAGTAATCCACTATGCAGCTAAACCGCTGTGCAGCCATGTTCAATGCATGGAGTATTAGCGTTGCAATGTAAGATGTAATGGACTTTTCTACTGCTGGTGTACTGGGAGACATCTTCAGTCTTGTTTTTACAAAGTATTTTTAAACTTCTAAAAGCACGTACTACCCAATAACAACTGTGCACATGGCGAATTTCAAGTTTAAAGATTCTTTTTTTTTTTTTAAATAAGAAGATTGAGACTGGTTAATAGGTGGAGCATATGTTTCTTTGCTTAAGCTCGGAGGTTTTTTACTCAACCTTTTTTTTTTTTTTTTTTTTAAAGCACCTTTGAGTAGAGAACAAGCATGAAAAATTTCAGATGAAAAGTTAAAAAATATTTTATGACATTACTAGTATCAGAAAACAAGGTTATAATGGTAATTGTTTTGTAACCTTAACTCTAACTGTAATTTACTGCATTGAATGCCATAGTGTGTACATATGGAAAAACAAACCCAAACTTGACAAATGACTAGTCCTGGTTTTGATCCCAGTTATTTATGTTCAGTGCGTAGAAAGCGAAGTGTTATATTTTCCTTAAATTCAGTGTTGCCTTTAAAAAAATAATTGTTAAATAAAGTGAACTAATTGTTATTGCTCAATGTTTCATTTCTAATGTGTTTATATCTTGGAAATTGACAGAAGAGAATGACTGTCACAGACAACCAATCTTTACCCTATCTTCTTAACCTTAATGATGAGCTACGTTGGAGGCTAGAGTAGTCTGTCTTTCTGAGGAATGGCATTAATTGTTTTCTGTGTTGTCAGCAGTCTGAATAGTTCCAGTACACCCTATTTTTTTTTTAATTATTTTGTTTTGTAATACTGAAGTGTTAAGCCCCTTTAAAATAAAACAGGTACTATGATCATGTTTCTGCAATGTAAGAAAAATTGTATTTTTTAATACTGTATTTTTCTATTTCTCAGTGACAATAGCGGTGCAGGATCTAGCTTTCCTCCAGACAATTATAAAATCAGAATAGCTGGAAAACTCATTGCTGCAATAGAGAAATCTACTCTGGTTTTATTTCATTCCTGGGCTAGAAGAATACCGGTCTTTGATTATTCATAAAAATCATATACAGTACTGCACATGACATCTTTGGTTTAGAACATCATTGCTTTCAAGCCCTTGTAAATCTGTCTAAATGATTTTGAAGCATTGAATTAATCAACAAGTTGTTTCACATGTCTTAGCTGAATAAGTGTTAGGTGTCTCTGGCTCTCTAAAATGTAGATGAGCTTTTCATGTTAGTGATTAGAAATACCATCTCTGTAAAGAGGACAGCGAGCGCTCTGATACTTGGTTTTTAAAATTACTATAAATGTAAGTAAAGTAAATGATTCTTAGAACATTTTTCTTCTATGATATTCACTTTAATTGAAGTTACAAGTAAACGTGATTAAAGAGACAAATGGTCTTGTTGCCTCTGAAGAAACATTGTTTTATGTCATACATGTAGAAATATACAACTAAATAAAATTTGTTTCTGAAGTACAGAACCTACTGTACAGTGCTATTTCAGAAATGAAAGTAGGAAGGCAGCCAAGAATAGAATTAAGGGGAAATAAATTTAGTAGTATGGAAAATTGGAACTAAGAATGGTCGGTACTTCCTCATGCTCATCCTATTCTGTTTACATCATAACCTTTTGGAGTGTTCCTAGATTTTCTTCTGAGAGCATAGCCAGAGATCTTAACAGCCTTAATACTATGATCTTCTTTATCTGTCACTCAACAGTTCTTGCCAATAGTCTGTTTTCAGAGGTTTGTCAAGTAAAATGCAAATTTGGCCCCAAAACTGCAGACATGCTTAATTTTACATGCTGTGAGGAGTATCATTGATTTCAGTAGGGTTAAACATTGAGTTTAAAGTTAAGCATGGGCATGAGTCTTTGCAGGATTAGGGCCAGGAAATATTTTGATTTTATATTTGGTTTGAGAGCCATAACAAGAGCTTTAGGTCCCTCTAGTAATATTCTGTGACTTTCTTGCAATTTCATCGCCTTATTACCATCTGAAATGTGAGTCCTCATAAAGCTGTCCAGATGGTTTTAGGCCTAAGAAATTTTACCTAGTGGACAGTTACCCTAAAGAATTTGTTTCAGGACTTAGATAAACCTGTTTGTCCCTTCAAGATCCTGTATATACTGATTTTTTTCTTAAAATTTCTCACAATTTCAGCTGGTCTACTACCAGTGAAGTGCCATCTGGAAATTTCTGATTGGCAGTCCTGTGGTCATTTCTCTAGTTTAAGCTTTCAGGAAGACACTGCCACCACAACCACTAATAACACCTCTCGTTCTCCAGGGAAACTGTTGTCTCGTAGCTAAAATATCTGTAGGATTTAGATGCTTAAAATATTTGCAAGTTTAGATCATCCTAAAGTAGGGTGACTAGATGTCCCGATTTTATAGGGACAGTCCCGATATTTGAGGCTCTGTCTTCTATGGGTGCCTGTTACCCCCCCCACCCCCTGTCCCGATTTTTCACACTTGCTCTCTAGTGACCCTATGCTAAAGTATACATTCCCCCTAAGTGTTCAAAGCCTTTTTAGCTCAAGCAGTGGAAAACCCAGTGTGACGGGTTGGATCACAGAACCCCCCCTTGGGAGCTGCCACCTAATGTGCCAAGACTACTTCTGTCCCTGTTTTCCCTGCCAGCTCAGGACTCTAGCACCCGGTCTTGCTGAGCCAGACACTCCTGTCTGCTCCAACACGGACCCAGGGTCTGAATTACTTGCCCCAAAGCTGCAGGTTTACCTGAAAACAGCTCACAGAAGTGTTCCTGTCTTTAGCACTCAGATGCCCAACTCCCAATGGGGTCTAAACCCAAATAAATCTGTTTTACCCTGTATAAAGCTTATGCAGGATAAACTCCTAGATTGTTCGCCCTCTATAACACTGATAGAGAGAGATGCACAGTTGTTTGCTCCCCCAGGTATTAATACATACTCTGAGTTAATTAATAAGGAAAAAGTGACTTTATTAAATACAGAAAGTAGGATTTAAGTGGTTCCAAGCAGTAACAGACAGAACAAAGTAAGTTACCAAGCAAAATAAAATAAAATGTGCAAATCTATGTCTAAGCAAACTAAATACAGATAATTTCACCCTTAGAGATGCTTCAGTAAGTTTTTTCCTCAGACTGGACACCTTCCAGGCCTGGGCACAATTCTTTCCCCTGGTACAACTCTTGTTCCTGCTCAGGTGGTAGCTAGGGGATTCTTCATGATGGCTCTCCTCTCTCCCTTTGTTCTCTTCCAGCCCTTTATATATCTTTTGCATAAGGTGGGAACCCTTTGTCCCTCTGGGTTTCCACCCCCCCTCACTGGAAAAGCACCGGGTTAAAGATGGATTCCAGTTCAGGTGACGTGATCACATGTTGCTGCAAGACTTCATTACCCACTTGCCAGCACACACGTATACAGGAAGACTCACAGGTAAAACACAGCCATCTGCAGACAGTGGTCCTGGTTAATGGGAGTCCTCAAGATTCCAAACCACCATTAATGGCCCACACTTTGAATAATTGCAATAGGCCCTCAGAGTTATATTTTATATTTCTAGTTTTAGATACAAGAGTGCTACATTTATATAAATAGGATGATCACACTCACTAGATTATAAGCTTTGTAATGATACCTTACAAGAGACCTTTTGCATGAAGCATATCCCAGTTACATTATATTCACTTATTATCATATTTTTATAAAATCATATACTGCACAACATCACACCCAGAAGCTGACAACAAAGTCAGCTTTGTTATGTGCACATACACACACACACACACTCGCTATTACACCTACATTTTTGTATCTGCATGCGCTTTAACAGGAAGCCCTATTGTGTTTACTGAAAGTACAGTGTTCAGAACTTTATAAATCATAACTATTGGATCAGTTTTCTTCAGACTTGGCTTGTTCCAAAAATCTCAGAGAAATCTACAGAGCAAACTATGTTCCGAAGAGTTCTGGCCCATATGGAAGTAATTTACCAGAGTTATGAGGAACTAAAACAGGGGGTTTATAATGGAGGGTGCTGTTGGACCTATAACATAACATGTACTTCCAAGCATGCTGTGACAAACAATATATTTCATATGGAAAATGTTGTACACGTAAATAATAGAAATGACAGCATTAATGTTTTAGGGTAAAACTTTAAACATAGAATTACTGTAGTACTTTTACCCAAATGGAGTTGAAGATGGAGCTTAGGAAGAGGCAGAGATATTGGAGACTGGTTTTTTAAAATGATATCTGTGCATTTTAATAAATTACAACAACATGGAGGGTGGAAGGAATAATATATTTTCAATTATATAAAAATAAAGATTAGTTGAAGAAATACCAAATATTATTGAAAATTGGAATCACCCCTGGTGACTGCTATCCAGAAGAATAATTTGCTGGCTTAACCTTGAAATATTTTTTTTGTTACATAAAAGATCTTCCTTTATTAGCTTGCTTTTTTAAGTATACCTTTTTTATGCTATGCAAATATAATAAGTAGATTCCCTTCTTTATATTCTGAGCTGCCACAGGCAATTACAGTGACTGAACAGTGTGTTGAGAGATAAGGTACTTGCATGGCTTGAAAAGCTGGAATTGTTCTACGTTGATTTAGTTTCCCATAAGTATGTTGTTAAATGTTAAAAAAATTGTGAACTAATTAAGTTCTATGACAGAAAAGTTCTGCCTTTTAATTAAAAATTTGGTTCAAACACTAAGAAAAAACAACTACCCTTGATTCTCAGTAGTCTCTTTATGCCCTCAGAATGAAAATATTTGAATGTTAATTAGAAACTTCTGAAAAAAAGATAATCAATGGTTGAATTTTCTGATTCTCCCAGCCCTTTATGCAACAGAGTAAAGTTACTTATGGAGGTAGACCTATTGGCTACAAATTATTCATTTGTTTAATTTTTCCAGGATGAAGTTCTAAAATAATGTAACAAATCATAGTACCTGATTTATTCTTCAGGTTTACTCTCTTTTTGATATTAATAAATTGTTCAGCGAATACTCTGAAATGTTTTCTAGCTAGGTTAGGAAATGGTGTGTCTTGCTTCTACCACCTTTAATATAGCATGGCAATCTGGTATATTGTAATCTGATTAGCCAAATGGGGGAGAACATTAATAACGTAAATGAATAAGAAAGGCGCACACTGGGGGACAACAATACAATTAAATATTTCCGATCTCTACGGTTTTCATGTGCCATAAAGGCAATAAATATTCTAAAGAGCTGTGCTGTATGTTCTTTTGGACATATAAATTCTATTAATAAACAATTCCATTGGAATTTTATGTGATTACATTATATTTCGTACCCTGGATCATATGTTTTTAATTAGGTATCTAAAGCCATTTAGCTGAGACATGTCCTTTGTTGTTTTAGAATTAAAACAACAGATATTGATTAACTGCCATAAATTGCACTTGATCAGCAAACATGGAAGCACTTAAAACTACCAAAGCCACGGAAAGTAACAAGTTGTTTGACTGGTGATGGCATCTCCAATTTTAAGTAGCTTGCCCATGCATGTTCTATATTTTTGTAATCCTGTCAGTTTGCAGAAAAGTGTTGGGGGTATTACTATCTTTCTGCATGATGAGCGGCAGATGTAAACTTTTGATATCTCAATCCTAGCTCTCTGACTGAATTAATGTGTATTTGTCCACAATGTGCGTTAACAATGAAGATGACTTTGGTTTGCAAAGACTTTTCTGTTATTGTGATGGTTCTCTAGTTGCCCAGGACTATCACCTTGTTATCTCCCTGCCTCCAGCAAGAGAGAGAATTGTTTGTGACTAACTGGGTGTCAGTTCCCTGACACCATAACCTGTTAGTCACCCAATCTCCTCTGAGGTAGGCTAGCCCTTACTGTGCCTTGCAGGTTCTACAATAGGTGAACCCCAGTTCTTGAGCCCTTTGAAGCTTCTCATGTAGCATCTAGCCCTTTATCCATTGAATACTCTCAGAAATATTAGGTTTACTATCCCCGAGGGGACAGTGTACACACCAACTTTTTGATTCAACTCAGGATCAGTTCCTTCTGTAATACCACACCACTGAGAAATATTTATAGTTAAAGCTGTGATTATTATCAAAGATTTAAGACATAGTGAGTAAGGACAGTGTAAACAGAAGGGTTACATATAAAACATAACATGATTCCTAGAAACTAAACTTAACAGGCTAACCTTCAGTCTAAATAACTTTATCTCACCCAAATGTTCTTTACAGCATTTCAACCAGCTGGATTGAGAGCCTGTTTTTCATTAATGTAATCGCACTGCCTGATTACTTCCTAGGTGCAAGATAAAGGGGCGTCTTCCTTTCCTTCTACTTATATTCCCAAAGTTCATTGTTTGTACCCTGAGTCATAAGCCACCCCGTAATTTATTCTCCAGTGTGCGGTTTCCTGCTTACTTTGTATGTAAATGACTCCCCAATGTATTAACTTACAATGCTTAATTAATATGTGGACTGACAGAGACAGATGAATAAGCACCTTTGTCTGGCAGAAACCTGTTTAACTCCACCTTAATGCAGACTTTAGGAACATATTCTAAGCATACATACATAATTTTTATATAGTACCTGTACATAAATTTCACAATGATATAAATAATCGGTGTGATCGTGGCTTTCATTTAAGACCTTACATCAGTGGTCCCCAACCTTTTCAGCATGGCGGGCGCTTGACGACTAGCCGAAGAGTGCAGCTGTCGGACAAGCAGCCACCGTAATGCCGCCGAGAAGAAGCATTGCCGCTGAAATGCTGCCAAGAAGCCGCGTCATCATGAGGCATCGCTGCCGAAATGCCGCCTGCATTTCGGCGGCTGATTGTTCGGTGGCCGCGCTCCTCGGTGGCGGGGCGCTCCCTTGTCAGTAGGCTAGGGTGACCAGATCACTGACAGGAAATATTGGGACGCACGGGGCGGGGGGGCAAAAAAAAAAAAAAAAAAAAAAAAAAAAAGCCGTTTTGCAGGTGCGGCCTCGCCCCCCCTCAGGGCCCCAGGCACATGCGGCATGTCCCGTGGGGAAGGAGCTGCTGGAGCTAGAGGCACAGGGCTCCGGACCCCGGCAGCGGCGGGGGAGAGCAGCTCAGGGCCGCTTGAGTGGCCATGTAAAATTTATCGGCTGGGTGCAGGGGACCCCGGCCGGCTCCTTGCCCTGCCCTGTAGGGGGTAGCATCCCCGCCCCGCGCCAGCATGTTTCGCCGGCCACCGCAGGCCAGGTAAGGAGCCGAGTCCCCCCCCCCCCCCTCGTCCTGGCTCCTCAGCTGAGCAGCATTCCTCCTCCCTCCAGGCTTGCAGCTGAAATGCCAGCACAAGCCTGGAGGGAGGGGGTGGTGGCCGGCTTCCACTTCCTGGAGCTGGTGTGTAGGGGCACTGGGCGGGCAAGGGGGGCTGGCAAGGGAGCTGCTCCCCCAGGAGGGAGACGGAGGGGCTCAGCTGAGGAGCCAGGATGAGGGGGGAGGGGTGGACGCTACCCCCCTACAGGGGCGAGGAGCCGGCCGTGGTCCACCCCGAGCCGATAAACTTTACATGGCCACTCGTGTGGCCCCGAGCCGCTCTCCCCTGCCGGGGTCCGGAGCCCCCCTGTCGCCCTCCTGGGGGAGCAGCTCCCTTGCTAGCCCCCCTGCCCCCTCGGTGCCCCTACTCACCAGCTCCAGAAACTGGAAGCCAGCCACCACCCCCTTCCTCCAGGCTTGCCGCCATTACAGCAACAAGCCTGGGAGGGAGGAGGAATGCCACGTGCTTGGGTAAGAGACGGGGCCAGGGCGGGGATTTGGGGAGGGAGCCAATGGGGGAAGGAGAGGGTGGAGTCAGGGGTGTGGGGGGGGCGAGAGCCCTCCAGGGAGGGCAAAATTGCTTGTTTGTCCAGTGTCCCGACCGCACATCGGTCGGGACGCGGGACAAACAAGCAAATATTGGGACAGTCCCGATAAAATCGGGACGTTTGGTCACCCTACAGTAGGCGGGCGCACATAGATGCCTCGGCAGGCACCATGGGGTAGGCGGGCACCGTGTTGGAGACCACTGCCTTACATGATACTCTTTGGTGAACCAGAATGTAGATACCGAGATGAGGATATTCTTGAAACCCCTTTTACAAGTTGGCATTGAAGGGCTCTTAGGGTGACAAATGTATATTACAAGTATGTGCAACTTTTGGGGAATGACAGGTAGGTTTAACTTTTAACTTCTTTCCAACGCTATTTTTATCGGTGTTTTGTAATACTCTTCTGCTTATTTTGATAAGCTCTGCCATAGTTTCTTCACCACATATTGCACAAGCCATAGCATTTGGGCCAGGAAACTAGGGCATTTTCTATAGCAGTGGAAAAAGTGCCTATTATTTCCATCACTTACATGTATCATTTCTCCCCTACGTGTACATGCATACACAAAACACACCAATTTGAGCAGCTGCTGAACAACCTTAAGTTGAAAGATTTCTGTTAGAGGGGCTTTGTTTTCCAAATGTCAAAACTGGCACTCTTCCTAAGAACATTCCCCCACTGCAACATGTCCCAATCCTCCCCACCCCCTTCGAAAAACTGAGAGTGCTCTCATTTTAATATCTTAGCTCTTGGCGTCACCTGCACCCTTATCATCTCCTTTAGGCTGCAGCTGACCACGGGCCTACGCAACACAGAGAGGACATCTCTGTCCAGGTCCTTCTGATTGAGATTTCAAGTGGGGATTAAGATTCTTGACAACCCCATACTCTTTGACTTTATTCTTTCCTTAGAGGAGTAGGGGAGTTTTTGCTCTCTTGGGGTAAATTGTGTGAAATGTAGAGCCATTCAAAAAACAGAATTTTCAGAAAATTCGGAAAAAATTTATTTCAGGACTATGAGAATGTTTAGTTTTGATAATGTTCCCCACCTTCATGTCTCAAAGTCTTGCATTGCAAAAGTTGATTTGATTGCCTCGCTAGTCAGAGTAATTTAATTCTGCTTTATGTCTATTGTTCTTGACTATCGGTGTGTTAGTTCATGCTTTGAGTCTGCTATAAGCTGTTTGTGCACTGGCCTCTGAAAGAGGTAGAAGGGATTTTCCCCCAGTATATATCCCTCTTGCTATGAAAAATAACCATTTGGCAGAGCACAAGTCCTGTGTTTGGTGGCTTTCGTGTTAACATTGATTTTGGAGCTAAATAATCAGATGTTTTGTTTGCTGTTGAGGAACAAGTGAAATTAGTTTGCATACAGTGTTGCGTGGCTGTTTATATTAAATGGATATTTATAGTTCATAATGCTCTTCCTCTCCCCAACAAACATGCACTTTATTTAAAAAAAAAAAAAAGAAAAGAAAAAAGCCAAAAAAAAAAAGCCCCCAATTATACTTCAGCCTACCAGTGTAAAGTGTGCGGTGATAATTTTGATTTTAAAAGTTGAAATAAATGGAGCAATGTTGATTTACATCAACTAAGTATCTGGTCCAATATATCTAATGTTCTAAATTTCGAAACATAGCAGTGATCCTGTGATCCTGTAAAAGGTAATTTATATTGGAGAAATGTTAGTTGTAGCCGCTATATTATAGAAATCCATTTCCCCTGTACTTTGTTTTTCTTAGACTGTTTATTACAACATTTACTAACTGTTAGATACTTGTATTTAAACAAAGGCTTAGTTCTTCCTAGCTCATCTTCTCATTTTACATAATGCTGCAGTGAAGTTATTCTGCCTAAGACAAAACAGAAAATAAGTATATGTTTAATATATGACATCGTATTTGGCTGAATACATTGATGTAACAAACAGGATTATGATTTCAGTACAGAATCTATTGGAAGTAGGATTGGAGATGGGATGAGAACGAGAGTTCCTATTCTAGCACAAATATCCTTTGGCTCAAAAGCTGATGTACTTATTCAGTTCTTACTCATAGATAGCTCTTATTAAGTGCAAAGGGAATTTTGGCTGAGTAGGGACATTTGGATTTTGCCCTTACCAAAAAGAAATGCCTTTTTGTGTGTGTGAATTTTCCCTCAATGTATTTTTAATGCAAGTCTCTTCTTTAACCAACAAAACTCATATTTAATGTGTTAAGGCAAGGAGAGTATGTTTTTTGTAATTCAGCAGTTCTAGCACTACTGAGCATGATCAAGATACCTTTAATTCTAATGCCACAGCAGGAAGCTAAAGCCCTATGAACAAAGTTTCCATTTTCCAAGGCCTCAATCCTTGGTTCGGCGCTTAGGATTTAAAGGCATGTTGTTACAGTATGCTATCTAACGTTCTAAAAGTCCTGAGCAGATGTGCTTTGGGAAAAGCCTAGCCTTGAACTCTACCAATTCAGCATGTGTCACTGTATACGCTTCTTTGTCTACACTAGAATTGTAAAAAGTTAGCATGCGTTAGCTAACACATTGTAATGATGCACCTTGAAGTCCTAGCTTCAGTGGATGTCAAAGCTGATTCCCCACTCTGGCACTTTGAGTGCAGAAGTCGGGGGTTCGCAAGGATTCTAAAAAGTAATACTGGCCACTCCAGGCTTGTATTAAACTCCCAAGGTTACAGTTTCTCTCTGACATTGGTTTGGTAAATGCTGCCCCCACCCAAATGCAAAACCCCTGGGAACCCAGGAAAGCGCACTTGGGAATTCCTGCCTGTGGGATACCCTCAAGCCCTTTCCCCACCACCCTCCAGGGAAGAGCTGAGAAAGAAAACTAGCTGTTGCCCCCAGATAATTAAACAACATATACACAAACCTCTTAGGACACAAAAACCCAATCCTGTTTTTAAAAAGGTACATTTTATTAAAAACAAAAAGAAAATACATCTGGAACTTAGGCTTTTGCTAGATTTTAAAAGCTTTCTTGGGGGTTCAGCTGAAAGGTTAAAATTAAACAAAAGTATCTGGGATTAGTACAGAGGAGTCCACTAGCCATAAGAAATAAACAGAAATAAACCTAATCACGTCTTTCTAAACATTTCTGATCTATTTACACATTTGGGGATTCCAAATAAGTAGTTCTAGGTATGATCATAGATCATTAAAGCTTCTCATAGCATAACTTCTCCCTGTTCCCCTCTTTCCCGGAGAGCAACAACAGAGACAAAGGGGAAGTTTTTTTCCCCATTTTAAAAAGTTTTAGCCTTCCCATTGGCTCTTTTGGTCAAGTGCCCACTCCCTTGCCTTTACCTGGGGGACTTTGTTAACCCTTTACAGGTA
Source organism: Malaclemys terrapin pileata (assembly GCF_027887155.1). NCBI lineage: Eukaryota > Metazoa > Chordata > Testudines > Emydidae > Malaclemys > Malaclemys terrapin. Next base: position 39,878,126 of record NC_071507.1, on the reverse strand, counting down.
AAGCAAGCAGAGAACAGCCACCAAGAGGGACTTTATAGCTAACTGGCTGGGTGGGTGTCCATAAAAGGGAGCTGTCATCTCCCCCTCCCCCACCATCACTTAGCACAGTGGCTAAGAACAGAAATCATTGACACTAAAGGGCTGTATTTTGTAATAGGGAATTATGTTAATTCTGTGATCCATTTTGTTTTAGAGATACTTCTACACTAATCTCCTTAATTTTTTTGGGCTCTGCTTACCAGATACCACCTTGGGGATCGTCCCAACAATTCTGAACTCTGCCTTTTTGGTTAACAAATGTTCTAAACAAATTGTAAGTAGCTCACAATACTCATTTGTAGTCCCATGTTTCATAGTGGATTGGGGCGAATTAGGATTCTGTGTAAGGAGTTATTTTACCAAATCTTTTTTTTAAACTGCACTTCATCTGAAAATAAATGTGAGTTGAACTTGGATAAGTGCAAGACCTATGTGTCTAGTTTGGAGCAGTTTGGTTCATCTCAGCTGTGAAAGGAGAAATATAGCAGTGTATAACTGAAGCGTATTGAAAGAGGATGGCTTCCTGCAGTGAGACAATGTCAATGGGTGGTGGAAAGGCCCATCTGACAAAAGATCCAGCATGTGAACTTTGCACTGCCAAATAATAATAGTTTAAAAAAAAGGGGGTGGGAGAGGGGGAGACATCCTCCCCAGCCCCGGCAGTGCTGGACATTTGTAAGATCTTTAGTCCAATAAAATCATTCTCCCATTCATCACAACATGAAGAATTTAGTCATGAAAGAAGAAAGAGAAACCCAGAGCAGAGTAAGGATTGATTGCCAGAAGGATTGAGTAACTGACTAAAGAATGCTGGAATAATAGTTGCAGCGCAAATTTAAGGAAAACTCCCATTGATGCCTATACAGTTGACTGCATGAACAGCCTTAGTATTTGGGTTTTAAGATAAAAAAATTAACCTAAATTAAAAGAGCTAAGGGAATACTTCATGTAATGTAACTCTAAAGTTTAAATTCAGTCCTGAATAAAACAATTCCTGTTTTATAACGCTATCAAAAAAACAAACACACACAGTGCTGGGGGGGCTCAAGAGAACAGGCAGGCCCAAAAACCCAAACCCTATTCTGGAGCTAATCTTCTTTTCTTTTTAATGTTAGGAGTGCATTAGTGCTTATGAAGGTGAACAATTAGTAACCCTGGTTTAAGACAGCCACAGTGTGAAAAGACGCTTTGTAAGCTTCCCCATGCAACTCTCCAAGTGCACTTCAGTCTGACCTGCAATGCCTCTGTTCCAGTGCTTGGCCTCTCTTGAGCTGCAGTTACACCAGGTGTGCTAAATTGTTTCTTGGTTATATAATGTGTGCACATGGGGACTAGATAGAGACATCCAAACACATTTCATTTGTGATGCTAAGCAGGATTTGAGCTCACAGATCAAGGAGATTGAGCTAAATATCCACATCATCTCATGATAGAACCGTCTGTTTTATTTAAAATAAAATGAATGGTAGATTTAGAGGTGTGTTTTTTCTATTCAGTAGTGCTTTGGTTATGTGTATTACATCTATAGCGGTAAGTGCCAATACCAATATTTGATATTTCAAATATTTACTTTTTAAAATATTTAGTTCCAAGTATGGCTTACCATTGTCCTTTAGTCTATACTAATTGCTTACTAACATCATTAGATCAGTTATTCCATTTAAATTTCTCCCTTGTGTTTGCTTTGTACTTGGAAAAGCTAACACATAGTAAAGATGTATTTGCATGCTGCCTAACTGAGCCAACTAGCTTAGTGTGTTAAAAGATGATAAATAAACATGTTGACTTTGTACACAATTAAGCATTTGGTAGATTAAGCAAAATGGTTTTATAGAAAACTTGTTCTACAAAGCAACTTGGGGAACAAATATCCATTTTTACCAGGAGTACAAAGATAAATACAGCGGAAAATAACTTATTGTACCAAAGTTGATAGTCAAAACAACACCAGTAATAGAAACTTAGAGGTAAAACTATAAATTCACAGCAGGCTTTCACAGTTAACAAAAGCTGAGATTGAAGTCAGTAGCCTTGAACCAAGAGAAAGTATATGTATTAATTGTTAACCCGATAGAGACACCATGTTTTAAGGCGGTAGCACAGAGGCAGATTTCGTCTGGCATTTCAGTGCTTGATTTTTTAATTTTAATCTTGCATTAATGCTAGTTTGTTGGGGTTTTTTTTATTGTATGCAGTGTAGCTTTTATTGTCTGTTCTAGAGAAATAACCTATAGCTTGATATTTTTATGTAAAGATACAATACGTACAATTAAGCTAATCTAGCTTATCTTCTTCAGTGTATACAACATCTTTCATACATTTTTTTTCCTGATGTGTTGAACTGCAGAAATAACCATTATTCCTTTTTGTGTTGTGATGCAGCTTCAGTTCTTGAAAACGTTTCCCCCTCCCACACTCCAGTTTTCTGGAGACATCTATCCTGGTCTGTTGAAGTGATCCTAGCCCGAGTACCTGAGAAGATATTTAGCCTTAGATTTACCCAATTCTTATTGCAAATCTTATTTTTCCAACACTTCATTGATTTTAGAAGCTGATCTCCCCTCTAACCTCTGAACTAAGAGAGAATTTTCCACGCTTTCCATTATCACAGTGGGTTTTAGGCTTTTAGAAAGTATAAGGCATTGGGTTCTCGCTGTAGCAGTTATTCTCAAGTTATCAACTCTTAAAGTCATGTAAAAAATCAGGGTGAGAAGCAAAATGGTAATCAGAATAATATAAATTTCAAGTACAGTATCTTGTGAGCTGCTGGAACAGAAAACAAGTGTTTCTACACAATTTAGGAGCTGTGACTTGTAACTTTTCAATTATACAAAGCACAATTTTTGCAGCCATTGTGGTTGCTGTGATATTGCCTCTTAAAGCTGTTCCCCTGATGCAGCAGTTCTTTTCTGGTGCTATTCCAGGATCGGATACAGCATATTTGGAACCTCAGACCAGTATAATTTTCAATCCAGGAGATTTACGCTTTTCAGTGGCTATCTTAGGATAGGAGGAAGAAACCTAATCAACTCAGAGGTCAAAACATTTGTAATAGGCAAAAACTAAAATTAGAGGAAAAATGAGCGCACTACATACAGTAGATGGCAGACATTGGTCTCAAAAGCACAGTCAATGTTAAAAATGCAAGAGTAAATAATAGTTACAGAGGTGGAAAATAAGAAACAAGAATGCAAGCTATAGGAAATTTGGGAAGTCTATCTACTGTTCATGAACTGTGGTTGTTTTTTTTCTGTGTTGCTTACATGCTTCATCGGAAGATAACTTATTTAAAGAAGTGAGGTTTTTTTATTTTTTAAGCGTGAGAGTTGCATAAATCTGTAATCTATGCTCCTAAAATAGTGCTTCAGAGTGAAATAGAAGTTCAAAAATTGAAATCACCTGGAAAAACCCACTGTGGATTGGTTTTATTTCATGGAAAAATAACCAGAAAACAACCCAGGTTTTTCACCACAGGTTTTACCAGAACTAGGGGTTCTCCCTCCACCTTGGAGGAGTTTGGTGTTGTCAGGGGGACATACACTAGAGCAGGGGTTCTCAAACTGGGGGTCGTGACCCCAGCCTCCACCCCAAACACCACTTCAGCTCCAGCATTTATAATAGTGTTAAATATAAAAAAGTGTTTTTAATTTATAAGGGGGGGGTCGCACTCAGAGGCTTGCTGTGTGAAAGGGGTCACCACTACAAAAGTTTGAGAACCCCTGTGCTAGAGGTTAGGAAATTCAGCTGTAAGCTCTTCCAGCATAGGTTTTGTGGATAATAGCAAGCATCCTGTAGTGGTGTACATTTCAATGTATTTTCTTACTCTATCTCTGCTGTTAGTTGATTGAGGGTATGTCTACACCACACACACACACACACACACACACACACACACACACACACACACACACACACACACACTCTTCTTAACTTGGGTTAAAATAGCAGTGAAGACATGGCAACTTGGCTTAAATTGCTGTCTTTACTGCTGTTTTAACCTGTGTCAGCTAACCCAAATTAATGTTGATTTTCAATACATTTTGGAACAAGGGGACGTTCCAGAGGACTGGAAGAAAGCTTATATTGTGCCAGGTTTTAAAAAAGGTAAACAGGATGACACGGTTAGTTATAGACCTGTCAGCCTGACATCGGTCCCAGGTAAAATGATGGAATGGCTAATATGGTACTTGATTAAATAAAGAATTAAAGGAAGTCCGTATAATTGATGTCAATGAACATGGGTTTATGGAAAACAGGTCCTGCCAAACTAACTTGATTTTTTTAAAATAAGTTTACCAGTTTGATTGATAGAGGTAATAGTGTTTATGTAATATACCTGGACTTTTGTAAGGCATTTGACTTCATTAACAACATTTTGATTAGGATACTAGAATGATACAAATTCAGCATGGCACCCACTGAATGAATAAATTGTCTAATGGATAGGTCTCAAAGGGTACATATAAATGGGGAATCATCAAGAAATAAGGGGCACATTTTTAACAGAGAGAGTAATTAACCATGGGAAGAATTTACCAAGGGTATGGTGGATTCTCACTCACTGGAAACTTTTAAATCAAGATTGGATGCTGTAGTTCAAATAGAAACTAATTCAGGAAAGTTCTAGACCTGTCTTATACAGGAAGACAGAGCAGAAGGTCACAATGGTCCCTTCTAGTCTTGGAAATTGAGAGTTTAGAACACATCTTTTTTGTAGACCTATCTTTCTGCAGTTGTTCACAGCTGTTGTAGCTATAATTAGTCTGATCATTCTTGGTTGAATTTAGATGTAAAAAAAAATCCAGTTTTCACTGCATATAAATTAAAAGCCAGAGGGTGAGTCTCTTAAGACACTTGGTGGCTTAACCATCTTGAAAGCCATAAAAAGTTAATGCATTTTGTAATTGCAATTGTAATTATCCTGCCTAATAAGCATACAGAGTTCCTGCTTGCTTACTGGCAGAACATTTAAGTATTTTCCTCCTGGCATTGCTTTAGGGGAGGTGGATCATCATACTCCTTCTTATAAGTTTTTTCTTTTTTTTAAGTAAGTGTTTATGTACTGCCGGAGCAACCCATGCACCAATGTATTAAAATAATGTATTCTGCAACAGCATGCCTCTCCCAACTGGTTCTTTAAAATGTACGGACAGGCTTCTTATTGATTTATTTAAAACTCACACACAAATATTCCAGGGGATTAGCTAAAGAAAGATGAGTTGATTTGGGGGAGGGGGGGGAAGAGGTCGCGCTTTGGTGAGCGAGGAGGAAGTGGAAAATGTGGTGAGGATGAGGTGGAATTAAGAGATGTGTTTTGGGTTGACCTAGTAGTTGTGCAGCTATTAAGTGCACTGCTGGAACTGGCTTGGAAAGTCACAACACACGCTACGTTCTGCATGCACATTTTCTTTTCTAATCCTGAATGCTGTATTCCCCTTTGCTGAGACACCAGTTAAAAACACATATGTGCCAGTAGGGGGAATTTACCTTTTTTTCTCTTTCTTTGTAATTTGGGAGTGCAACATCTGCATTTCAGGTCAAGGTATAAATGCAAGCCAGTGGAAAAAAGGCAAGCTCCTCCTACCAATACCAATGTGCAGTCAGAGGAATACCAAATAGATCAGTTCAGTCTCCAGATGGAAATTACTAGGAAGAAACAGTATTTTGCCCCAGAACTATTTACTATAGAACTCTGCAAAAGCATTGGAGCACTAACTGTATTCTATATACAGAGGAAAAATGGAGTTTGTGTGGAACTTCCCACTGCAGTAAAGATAACCAGTTTAGATATGGAAGCAAATACTACTGCAAGTGGAAAAATAGGTCGTTTTAATTTTACTTAATTTTTTTTTTAGGTTTGATCATTTCAGTCTGGGCCTTTGCAAAGAGACAAGGCCTCTCTTAAAGAATGGTGTAGGTGTTCCTGTTGCTTTTTTGACTTCCTCCTTGTATTTCTTTGGGGAAATGGACAGGGGATAGATACAATAGAGGTGTGTGTGTGTGTGTGTGTATATATAATATAAAGAGATCTTGTTTTTAATACAGTAGAGTATAAGCAAATTGGCATATAGAGAAATTTGGCCTATTGGGAAATAGGACTTTCTGTATTGCTCACATCTGAAGAAGTGAGACACGCTGTTGCCACTCTTACTGGATAGTTATGAGACAGGAGGAAGGAGCTGAGAAGTGAAGATGGGAAGGGAAAGATGGGTAGATTACACTACAGTATGATTAATTCTGATTCCCATTTAAGGAATAGAAAGTGTGTGTAACCCTTTTATTTTAAATACAGTGCTGAGATACGGGGTAGCATTTATTTTCTCTTGCTAAATTCACACGGTATATGTTTAAATGCAAGTTGATCTTGAAATGCAGACATCTAATATTTTGTCAATTTTTAATGTTATTGGAATATGCAGGATGAACAAATCACAAGGAATTACATAAGTGGCCAAACGCATCCCTAGTGTAATCTCTGACTTCATCTGGAATTCCAACTGGGCTGATTTTGAGTCTTGTGGACTTTATCCTTGTTGGTGGGATTTTTACACTCAGTAATTGTTGGCATAATTGTGCAAATGTTAATTTTTTTACCTTTATTGCAAGTGATAATTAATGACTTAGTGTCTTGAATTTTTCAAACTCACTGCATGCCCACAACTTCCACTGACCTTTCAAAAGATTCTTTCCTTCTCTGTAAATCCAGTCATGGCCTATTTGGCTGACTATCTTTAGTGTACATTCTTTTTGTTTTAATGTTTGTGTTAATAGAATTATTAACTCAAAGCCTTCACTAAAATGGAACGATTTTTATTTGCAAATATATGTGGTAACTTGTTAGTCAATAATATGTTTTGTCACTTTGTAGTGAAGCTCATTACGTGATGTTTGTTTCAAATGAATAACTGTATTGCTGGTTCATTGGTCTATATTAATTTGAAATTAGCAGTTCGGTACAAGAAATGTAAAATTCTATTTTTATGAGACAGAAGTGCATCATCGATTATTATTGTATCCTTCCTGTGTGTGTGTGTGTGTGTGGTGGGGTGGGGGACACACGTTATTTACTTAAAACAAAAAAACCCCTGAGGTTTTAAAAAGATACTTCATATTAGACCATTTAAACATGTGTGCGCTAGTGCCGCTGGATAGGTGAAAGGCAAGTGCTGCCTACTCCTCTCTCCTTCATTGTGGAAAATTGCTCAGGGGAAATGCTATTTACCCACCAAAAGCACAGAATGTCAAAGCTTGAGCTTGTGCTAGCTTGCAGCACAAATCTCCCCTCCTCTACCCCGCCTCTCCCAAGTATCTGACCATGGTGGTATGTCATACTCTTACCTCTTAAAGAAAAGAAGAGTAAACAATTTATTTGAGTAAAATGATATGGTGCTAATTCAATTTGAAGAAAACTTGCAAAAGAAGTAATAAGATATTGGTGTCAGATATCATCCTGTGTGTGTATTTGATACATATGAAGAACAGTTTTTTTATTCCTTTGCTAAAAGATTTATTAACTAATTCATGTTTGTACATGAATTGGGGGAAAAAAGAATCATTTCCCATGTCCCATTGCTCATGACTGTATTTATTCTAATTGTGTATTACTGTATTAGCATTTCTGTTGCATCTTCAAAGTTTCTCAAGTCACTTCACAAGCATTTATTAGTTAATCCACACAAGCACCCCTGTGAGGAAGGTGGACGTTATTCCTACTATACAAATAAGGGATCTATGGTACAGAGTTAAGTGAATTGCCTAAGGTCGCATGGCAAGTCTCTGGCAGAATCAGGAAATGAACCCAGGTCTCTTGACTCCCAGGACTTGGGGTTCAGCAACAACTCCATCCTTCCCTGTACTACTGAATATGCATTACAACATGTATTGCCTGCAAGGCTTCCTGTATGACTTTCAAAGTGGTGCTTAGATATAGCCAGGCATTTCTCTCCCTTGTTTTGCTTTGGTTGTAAGAGAATATTTTTGTGCTCTTTATTTTTTTCTTCACGAATATGGTTTAGTTTATATTTTAAAAGAGCAACGTTAAATGCATGCTCAGTAGGCTAGATACTTAGTCTAAATGCTTAAAACTTAACCTGTAACTCTACATTTCCCAACTATAAATTTATCATTAAGGAATTTATTAACAGGTCCCAATTTATTAACATTTAATTTTTCTGCGGTGTTCTTTCTATAAGCCTTGAGGTTTAAAATAAAATTTTTTAAATCTTTGCTGTTTAGATGTAATCTTTTAAACATTTTAATTGTAGCCCTAAAAAGAATAAGCCATGAAAATCTGATTAATATTCATTTACACACACACACACACACACACACACACACACACACACACACACACTTATATTGTTTTATATACACATTGACTACAAGTTACTATTTTTCAGCTGCAACATCTTTTTTTCTGCTAAATGCTGATAGATATGCTACATCTATTGTTAGTTGTCCTTACAGTGTCTAACGCAATCAGACCTTGAGCCTTAATTTGGTGTTCCTTGGTGCTACCGTAACACAAATAATAGTAAATCTGACTGAAACGCGTATAAAGTGAAAGGCACAGTAAGATTATATCAAAAGACAGAAATTATATACAGATAGTGTCGCAATTGTATTCTGTACTATAAATAGCTTTGCTTCAGGAAGTCCTGCATAGTACCATATGTGTTCTATGGAAGCCTGAGTGTACTTTGTTTCAAAGGAAAGATGAGTAAAATGGTATAGGATTACAGTGTTAAACTGTGTTCCACAATCATTGTATTGTTTCACAATGGTTCATCCAACATGACCTGGGGACATGTACTTAGAACCCAGAGTTAACCAAGTGGAAAATATAGGGTCACTGTTTATGTTTAGAGATGTTTGAAGATGAGAATATCATGAACATAATGGGCATTCTTTTATGCAGCAAAGGTCATTTGTGATTAACAAAGTGATAACTTCATTCATCCACTATACAAAAAGGGGATGAGCAGATAAATTGAGAAGTTTAACCAATTATTTTAAAAAGGTGATCCACACTGAGCTGTAATACTGTGCTTCACTGGTTTGTGAAATTTGACCATTGTAAAGTGTGGCTGCATTGAAAAGATTTTAAATATTGCAGATTTGATCTTAACTCAATTCTCATCAGTACAGTGTTTTCAGATGTTGTCACATGAGTCTGAATTTAAAATGTAATATTAAGTTAAAAACACTCTATCTTAGGAAATCTATACAGTTACCTATACAACAGGGGTGGCCAAACTTACTGACCTGCCGAGCCACGTATGACAATCTTCAGAAGTTCCAGAGCCGGGGCACAGCTGCCAGGACTTGGGGCTTCAGCCCCATGGGAGGCGCCTGATGGGTTTTGGGGCTTCAGCCCCTCTCCTGCTGAAGCCCATCACCCTGCTGCAAGGCAGAGATCCTGAACTCCCCCCGCAGTCTGATAGGTGGGAAATGGGGGAGGCCGTGGGGGGGTTCTGCGAGCCGCATTTTAACAGTAAAAGACCCACATGTGGTTCACCAGTCACATTTTGGCCATTATAGTGCAGGGACAACCCTGTATTAGCACCCCTCCCCCTCCACCCTAGCCGTCCCTGCAAGGCAGAAGCCCCTAGTCCCAACCACCCTGCTGCAGGGCAGACGCTCCCCCCTGCCCAGTCATGTAGGTGGAGAATGGGGGGAGGGTGCGTGTGGGGGCTCCGAGAGCCGCACTTGAACTGTAAAAGAGCTGCCTGCGGCTCACAAGCCACAGTTTGGCCACACCTGCTATAGAACTTTTTCAATCCTTGATTTATTGGTAGTCTGTGAGATACTTCACTGGGCTACAGTAAAAGTTTTGCAACTCCTGGTTTGGTTTATTTTATTTATTTCTTTGTTTTGTGATAGTGCACAGGAGCCCCAGTCATGGACTAGGACCCCATTGTGCTAGGCATGCTAAAAAACCAAAGAACTTGGCTCTAATTAATGCTTTTGGTTTTGGCTTTTGGTATGATATGAGCTATTTTAATGAATGACTAACCACACATACTACCAAACATCTTCTGCTTGAATTGAGACAAATGGGATGTTTGCCCCCTGCCCAACTGGTGGAGACAGGAGCTATCCGAATTCTAATTAAAGGGACTGGTACACCTCTGTTTTCTTGCCTCCTGCAGATGGATGTGAATCACATTATGGTGATTCTCATTAGTTATGGAATTTTAAGTTTTTATGCTAGATACTCTTCTTTCCCTTATTTATTAATGCTTTGTTTTGTTGTTTTCCTGTTTTCATTGATGGAAGCGATTTGCGTTTTCATTTGCTCTTTTAGATTTCTTGCTGAATGAGTTAGTAATTGCTTTTTTGAAGCTGTTTTGTGCAGAAGGCTTTTGCCAGATTCAATGCACTTAACTTACTAATCTTTAAAGATCTGCTACACAACTTGCATTGACAAGTTCCTTCAGCCTTTGCTGCCAGTCCTTTATGTGCACTAAACATACAGACCTGTCAGTCGTTTTCTGTATTGTGTTGTATCTATTTTAGTGCCTTTAGACATGTCAAGCCATGATTTAGATTTAAAACATTGATTAACATTTTTGAACTGTGGGTATCTTTTTTCCATGTATTTAGAGTTAAAATGGATTAGTGCTATTTGAAAATATGTTTTGTAAATCCTTATACTAGTCAAAAGAAATTAAGCGATGGATGTTTGTACTTACCAGTATACTATGTGGTTCTGTTGTGAACAGCAGGGCTTTTAACAGTTGACCAATAACATTGTTTCTTGAGTATGTTTAGTTCTAGAGTACAGAAGAGAAGGTATTCTTGATTTAACCCTAAGTAATATGCAAGAGTTGATTCAAGAAGCACCTCTAAATAATAGTGGCCACATTGTAATTAAATTCAATATCTCAATATCCCACTCAGAAAAATAGATTAAAAAAATAAGTTAGTCGTAAAGTCTTATGCCAAAAGCAAAAAAAAAATTTAAGATCCTTAAGATCATTAGATTTGGCACGGATGTTATTTAAGGAAACAATAATAGTCTCAGAAGGCATGCATACTTCTAAACAATAAAGGAAGCAGGAAGGCAAAAAGTAAACCATTGTGGCTAAATGGCAAGGTTTGTGCCAAACAGATATCCTTTAGAAAAAGGAAATTCAATCTAGTGAAGCCAGTAGAAAGGAGCATAAACTACCTCTAGATAATATACAAGAAGGAAATTAGCAAGGCTATGATGGATTTGAAGGACAAATAATTGACGGTATTAAAAAAAATCTTTATCAGAACCAGGAAACTTGCAAGAGGAGAGAGAGAGGGTGAGTCCACTAACCCACCAATGGGTAGAGGGTGCAGTTGAGGAAAATAAGGCCAATTGCTCAATGATTTCTTTGCACTAGTCCTCACCACAGAGGCTGGAAGAGTGATCCCTACCACCTGCCCTGCCCTTTTCTGGTAATAGAAATGAGATACTGTGATGATACCTGTGCAGATGGTTTTACACCTAAGAGTTCTAAAGAATTTAAGAACGAAGGGGCTGAGCTACTATTAAAAATCCACAATTATTTATTAAAATCAGCTGCTTTAACTGAGGATTGGAGGGCTGTCGTACCAGTAACTTTAAATAAATTGTAGAGGGTGATCTGGGGAAGTAGACCTGAGAGCCCTCTCTGCCTGGCAAATTGTGGAAATTAAAAATAAAAACAGAAATGTAAAATGTCTTCAAGATCATATGATGTGGTGTAATAAGCACAGCTTCTGCAAAAAAATGATCACTTGCTAATTTATTAGTTTCTTCAGTAGCCTTTTGTGACAGCTTTTTGAAAGTCCAGATAAATAATATCAAGCTGTTTTCTTCTGTTCACTCTGAGTGACCTGTTCAAAGAATTCCAAGTATTTAGGGGCCAAAGGAATCTGCTGTCATAGATCAGAGAGTTGCTAAGAGCCAGAAAAAAATGAATACAATAAATAAATGATCAGTTTACGCCAATGTGAAACTTTAGCAGCAGGCTTCCACAAGATTCTGTACTAGAAGTGGGGTTGCTTAATATGTGTGTTTTAGAAAAGGTGGTGCACAGCAAAGTGGTAAAAGTTGCCAATGACAGTTGTGTAATGTAGTCAAAATCAGAAAGCATTATAAAGAACTTCAGAGGGGCCTAACCAAGCTAAATAAATTGGCAGCATGTTGACATGTGAAATAGTGCAGGTTGGAGGGAATAATCTGACCTTCTCATCCCACTAAATTAAATTGGGGGTGGGAGGAGTGGGGAAGGACACTTGGATATCATTGTGGTCAGCTCAGTTAAGACCTCCACTTAGTGTGCAGCAGTAGTCCAAAAAGCAAACAAGATGACATCTAAAGAATGGAATAGAGAATAATATTGAAAATATTACTATCCCTTTGTATAAATCAAGATTACAACCTCCTCTGGTATACTCTGTTGGTTCTGCTCTCCTCATTTCGAAAAGAATATAGCATAAATAGGGAAGATTTCAGAGATGGTCAACAACAATAATTAGGTACATGGAACAACTCGTATGAAGATCGAATGAAAAAATTTGGACTATTTATCTTAAAAAGGAGATAAAAGAGAGGGGATTTGATAAAAGTGTATTAAAATAATGAATGGTATAGAAAAGGTACTGTAGATCAGAAATTTCTATTTTAATTCTAGTTCTAATACAAAAACTAGGGAACATTAAATGAAACTGAAAGATGGTAAATTCAAACTCCATAAAAGGAAATACTTTTTTCACAGAGAGAATATTTAGACTGTGGAACTCATTGCCGCACGATGTCATTGAGCCCAAAACTCTTAGCAGGGTTCAAAGATAGATTAGACATTTATAGGAATAACAAGAATATTGAGTGTTGTTACAGAAAATAACAAAAAAATATATGGGAAGTGATAGGCTTCCGGGCATAAGCAATCTTCTAATTATTGGGGTTGGGAGAAAAATTTCCAGAGGGCAAGTTATTATATAAATGCCTGTTGCTGGGTTCCTTGCACCTTATTCTGAAGCAGCTGGTACTGGCCTTTCTCAGAAACAGGATAGATGAGCCACTGGTCTGATCTAGTCTGGCTATTATGATTTTCGTACAGTACCATCACTTCGAAAAATGTGGTAGAGTCACATAGGTATTATACATTGCGGTGAGGTGTGTGTGTGTGTTGGGTTTTATTGGGAAGGGGAGAACATGCCCCTTCAGTTGTCAATTTAGACTCCTTCCTTTTTTAAAGAAAGTTAAATGTTTAAGAATGTCTATTGGGTTCAGGACTGAATTGCCTCCTCTTGCACAAAAATCCACAAAAATCAGACTGACAACTCTGCAACTTCATCAAATACATTTTGGGAATCTCTCTCTCTCTCCTCTGTGAGGGATATCTGAGTCTTTTGGTGCTGACACGGGGATGCAGACTCAACTCCACAGATCCAGATCAGCAAAGGCAGTTGTCGTCCTGAATGGATGGCTGCCCCCTCATTTAGCTTACTAACTCCTCCCCTTCCAGTGATAGCACAGATCCTGTTGGAGCCATGTTGCCATTGGCTGCCTCGTTCTGGCTGCTTATTTGCGACTAAGGAGAAGACTTATGAAGAGTTAATGAAGCATTAAATTCCAGCCAGATTTGTGCATGGAAATCCAAAGGCTGACAGTGCCACAGAAAGAAGTTGGTGTAGCTTTAAAAAGAAAGGTGAATACAAACATGTCTTTTATTTTTTATTTTTTTATTTTTAAGAAAAATAAAAAGATGACAGTTATGGGCTTGTCAGTTTTAGCATATTGGATCCTTGCTATGATTAGTTTGAGCCTGTTGGGGTATTATGAGATTTTTGCACCGTTTCTGTAAATGAGGTACAGAACGTTGGCTAAGTTGACCATGCTTTTCTTCTGACAATGTTTGGTAACTACCTTTAATTTAAACTGATGAGTGTGCATGGCCCATTTGAGTCATACATAAAAAGCAGATTCCTGCTGCAAAGAGTCACTATCTGAGTTATGATGTTTCAGATCTACAGAACGGAAGGGTTGTTTTAGTAGATCAGACCAGCGATCTAGTAGTTTGTGTCCAACAGTGGCTAGTCCCAGGTGCATCAGAAGAAGTGCAAGACAAGACGCTCCACCGTGCACAGTTAAATAACCTAATAGGAGAAGTTTCTTTGTAAACTTTATCAGTTAATAGCTAACTTGTGCCCTCGCAAATCAGGGTTTATATCCCTTATAAAAATGTTTCACTCTTTCTAAAGTAACTCTGAATATTCTCATTATCCATCTCCAGTGCTCTTAAAACAAAATCCTGCAAAGTTCCTGTTCTCAGTGGTATTTTGTAGTAAGGAATTGAAATGGAAGCATAATGAATTTAGTTGCTGAAACATTGCCATTGGATGTCTTTTGTTTTCTGTCCATCGTACCAACTTCAGAGCTGGCACAATGTGTCCAGAAATCCTGTAGCTTGCTCTGTGTAATTTAGAGAAAAGAGTTAGTTCTAGTGTGTCCGTAAAGAGTGTTCCATTTATGTAGAGAAATAAAATTAGTAATTTTTAGGGAACAAAACAGAAATGTACTAATATTTTGTAGTACGTGAAAATAAATTAAAAACAAACACATTGATACATCGATAGAAGGAGTACCAATCTATTCAATTTTCTTTAAAAGGAGATAAAGTAAGAATTTTAGGTGTTCAGATTTTTTTTTTAAATCAGTCCTCCCTCTAGCTAAAATTCAGAATCTCTTTAAAAAGTCACATATAGTTCATGCACAATAAAGATCAACATGTGTATATATTTAAAAACAAACAAAATCCCCAAACTGATCATTCAGCTTATCACATGATGGAGAACACCGAGGCCCAGATTTTCCGATGATGCTGATGATAACATCAATTAGAATTTTTTGTGCAAATCTGTGTGTTTGTGTGTGTAAATCTTGATTTATGAAATGCTCATATAGATGTGTGCAAGCACAGAAAGATCTATTCATAATTTCAATCTGTTTGACAGATACAAAGTAACTTCTTGAGGAGAATTCTACATTAGTTTGGTGTGAGGATTAATTCAATTTTTTTGGATTTTGAAAAAGGAAAAAAAATATTTTGCAAATAAGCATGTATATAGTCCAGTGTTTAAAAATGTTATGTTCCGATAATACATGTCGGAAAAAACATGAAAGCTATAGTAATTCCTTATTACTATTTTCAGGGTATTATGGGAATTAAAAATGACTTTATTGCTTAATAAAATTTGTATACAGTATATCAGGTCTAATTGAACATGTAGAGGCACTATATGTAAAATATAGTTTAAAAATATAAGTTGTTTTCTTCAGTCTAGACCACTCACTACAAATCCCTACTCTCTGTGTGATCTGTTGACAGGTGAATTTGGTAAATATGTGCATTATTATTGGTGTTTTTAAAAATCTATTTAATTCCTGCTAGGATATGATAAACAGTTTCTTTAGCGAAGTTGCTCCCTGTGTGGATATATATTATGTTTTACTTTGTGCCCTGAGATGCAGCAAACAAAAAAACAAAACAGCATGCTGTATTTTTCTTTGTCCTTTAGAGTGGCATGAAGTATTACACAATCATATTATTTGTAGCCATTATTCATTCTTGTTTAATGCAGTATCCAATTACTGTAATATAAGTAGGAAAACACACAGAGTTAAATATGTAAACTGAATGGGATTCATGTAGAAACTATTGGTTCTTAACAATTGTTCAGGAAACCCTTTGATAGCCTGAGAAAAATTGCCTAATTTTCCCCATGGTTGATGGTCTTTTACGCAGGAACATGGGAATTGCCATATGAGATCACACCCATTGTCCATCTAGTCCAGTATCCCGTCTCCAACAATGGCCAATACCAGATTGACATAAATGACTGGAAGGTGCAGCTCCCCCCCTTCCCCCCACAAGGTAGGCAGCTGTGGGTAACCTGCTTCCTAATCCCCTAATAGCTAGAGATTGTTTAAAACCTTGAAGCATGAGGTTTTACATCCCTTCCAAAACACTTACTTTGTTTAAAGTATCTACTATGAAAACTGGATATTCTTGTTTCTTCAATTTTTTCCGTTGTAGTGACAATAGCAAGTTTTTACTTGTGAAGAGAACTAATTGCTGAATGTTTGGAGGGGGGAGTTGCACCTAGTGACTCTGTCATTTGCTTTAAATCCTGATATAAATTTACAATTAAATAATTTCGACTGGAGGCAGGGAGTTAGTTCTGTTTTTAAGTAGAATGTTGTTAATTTATAATGTGTTCTTGTCTTTATTCCCTTTTTGAATAAACAAACAAAATAAGAAAAGCCTTACATCTTCAAAATGTATGCAAGGTGGATGAAATTATTCTTACTGATACTTAAGACTATAACATTCTCATTAGATAATTCATGTCTTTCTCAGTAACATGATCTTAAAATAGCTGGTTTAGCAATTATTCTGATAATATAAGAGTAAAAGGTTTTAAGTGATTTCTGTAAGTGCAAAGAAAAATTTTTTTGTTTATTTATTTATTTTACTTTATAAGGATAACACCATGAGTTTTCTGGGAGAAATTTTAATTGCAAGAAAAATTTAAACCTCAGAGTTTGCTAAGAAGAATGTGAATATCTGAATTCTTGCCTTCTCACCTTTCTTGTTCTGGAGCTGGCCATACATATACTTTCTTTCATGTTCACTTGTGATAATCTGAAACAGGAGTAACACTTGTTCGGTGTGGAAAATCTTTAAATATATATTACTTGGAGTTAAAAAGCTAATGGTGTAATTTTCTTTTTTTCCTAAATGACCTTGAATGTAAGTCAGTGCAATAATTGGTTATTGCTGGAACAAAAGATAGCCCTGTCTTAGATTTGTTTGAATTCAGGAAGCTGTGTTTGCCAAAGTAAAATTTCTGTGACGCAGCTATGTCAAGTTTCAGCAGCCACACCTCTTCTAAGCAGTTTCAAATCTTCAGTTTTGACCTTTGTTCATAGCAGTATTGCTTTTCTAAAGACACATTTGAGGCTTTAAATTGATTCTCCTAAAACAGCTCAATCAAAAGGGGAACACAAAGTTTTGAAATGAAAAAGCAATAGCAAATACTGTTACGTTTGCAACCTTTGTTTATTAATTTTATTCAGCGACAACTGGATAACAACAGGACAGATGGATACTGTTCCTAATCATTGCGGTAAGGATAAGTCTGAACATTACTGTCATAAACCGTGAACGATGTAGCTAATGAGGCTTTTGTTAAGTGGAATATTACAACAACGCTACTTTAATTCTTGTTTTTATTAAAATAACATTAGCTTGGCACTCAGGATTTTTCAAACATTGTGAGAGAGTGGATTATTTCTTATAAAATGTATCAAATTAAGCATGCATAATTTTGCTGCTGCAGCACCTTTTTCAGAGCAGCCCCAGACAGGTGTATTGCATAAGGTTTGCCTTTTGCGTTGGCAGTTAATGTAAACCTTGGTTCATAGTAAGCAATGCTGCTGAACTGTTCTCTTTAGAGCTGTGAAAATAAGTTTCCATAGCTTTATAGTGAAAGTCATAGAGTTATGGCTCTATAATAGCTTTTAAAGTTATTAACGCCTGTTTTCAGAGGGTTATGGGTGGATGAAGAAAAATCCTTTTTTTGTTTAAAGTGTAAAACTGTGTTTTTTGTGTTCAGTGATTACATTGTATGTATTGACTGAAGTCAGTGGGGCTCTGCACGGGCACAATTTTGCAGGACTGGGGCCTTGAGTGGTGTAAATCATTACCGATGTAAAAACCAAAACTTGGCGAGTAATTGCTATTTTAATTGCTTTTCATATTAAGAGGAAAAAATATTTCCTGAGCGCTGAATGTAGGTCTTAAAATATCATCATTTCAAAAGAGGATGTTCACATTGTGCCTGCGGCAATCCATATTTGTGCACGCAAATGCTTGGATTGCATATATAAATAGCCAACTTTTGTGGTAGAACCCTTTGAAAATTTGACCCTTAGAGGCAAATGTTATTTATCATGGATTTTGCCAAGTCCATGATAAATACTATTTTTAACATGCCTCAACATAACATTCATCTCAAGAAACCACAGTACATTTTATAAATGTTGTGAAAATCTTAATTCCAAATATATGAATATTGCTGAGCTTCTCCTGGTTCCTTTACTGAAAGGCTTTGTTGTAATTGTAGCAGACGGGTGTGAGAGGGGAAGACTGTGTCAAGAGACTAGTTTCTGGCGAGTTTTCAGCAGGCTGTTTAATATTACTCCATAGTCGTATAAAGCATTGGGAGTCAAGCCCTTCTTCTTCTTCTTCTTTTTTTTTTTTTAAGAGCAGTTTTATAGGGGATTTGTAGAGATAGTGGGACATGAAACCTTTTGCTTGTAGGTCACTTTTTAATTTTGTCTCATTTTCATGGTATCGCCAAATTACTGGACAGCTGTCCTGTCCTGTGTGAAACAGGTTCATGATTTTATTCTAGGGGTGCATGTACACCAAAGGCACCATCACAGTTGTCATTAATTAGTAGGGAGCACAACTGATGAGGAGGAATAAACATTTCACCTCCTCGGGTGGGTGACCCCAAGGCAGGTTGAGAGAAGTGTGGAGAACTTAGAACTGCTGGTGCTGCAGCCTCTGTTGTCTAGTTTGTGTCAAAACTCCACTTAACGTGGGGAAAAAACCAAAATTTTTAAGACTATTTAAATGTTACTCAATAAAATAGGCTCCCTTTCCTCCCACCGAGAATCCGAGGGATTTTACTATACTCTTCTTAGGTTTCTCCTTTCTGTTCTGATTCCCTCCAGAGCCACTTCTTTCATCAGCCCCATGGAGGTATCAGGAGAAAGTTTTTAGTACTCCCATCAACTCGAAGGGCTAACCTTGCCCCCCTATACTGGGGCTGGCATAAGGAAGGGAGATCACAAACTGAACTTTTGTTCGCTGGTGTAGCAGCATATTATACTGCAGCTGATGGCTGTCCCTCAAGGGATTTTGCTAGGTTCTAGAATATTTGATTACCAAGAACTTTAGCATTCCTTCTGTTTAAAATGAAGCATTTGAAATCCTCCTTTTTGCAGAGTGTTTCTTCATTTTGCCTTTGTATAATGCATCTCTAGCTTTCCTATTAGTAGGAGATGTTGATTGTTGAATTCTAAGGACTTGTTAAAGCAGACTGGTAAAGGTTTTCTGGTTAGGGATTACTTTCAGAGAACTTCTGTGTAAAATACATTCAGAGTATGTCCCTGTCATGAAGATAGATATACATATATTAATTATACTGCGAGAGGAGCTTTTTCAATCTGCTTAAAGTTCATATGTTAAGTAGTTTCTTAATATGGCTGCAACACATATGAGATGGCATTTAAGACCTCAGTAGAGTTTTCCCAACATAAGAGAAACGGGATGTTTAACTGAGTAACACTGATTTGCACATGGACTGATCCTGGGAGGTCCTGCATGCTTTCAAAGGGACCTGAGGCTGTACAGCACCTTATAGGGTTAGGACTAGAGCTGGTCAGGAAATCGTTTTTGTTCCCACGAAAAAGTTTTCATTTTTGTCAAACATTTTATTTAAAAACTTTTGGGTTTTTGTCCAAAAAACTGAAATCTGATTTTTTTTTTTTTTTGTATTTTGTGGGTTTTTTTTTCAATGAATACTTGACAAATTTAGACTGAAAAGGAAGGTTTTTATAGACAATATGGTGTGTGTGTGTGGGGGGGGGGGGGAGACTGTGAAATGTTTTGAATGAAAACTATTCACCAGCTCTAATCAGGATCTTAGTTTCTGGGAAAATCCCTTCTACCTTCTCTTTGTGTTGCAGCAAAGGTGGCAGAGGAAGGCTATTAATGTAAGCTGAAAACAGAATAGCAAAAGAGTTGAAAAATAAGCAGACTTAAACATGTTTTAACTGAGCACCAATCTTCAGATTGTTTATTTTTTTATTTTATGTCTGACAACCTCTTAGAAGGGTGGGATGTGATGTGGTTTTTGGCTTAAGTTGGAACTGTGTAAAATTAAGAGTGTTGATAATTAAGCACTTAATTTTTTTCTGCATAGAGATAATTCTTTAATTTGAAGACAGGTTTACGTGATATTCACAGTACATAACTCCTACTTGCATTGCCTCCTTGCAAGATTGTTGGCAGTCTTGTACATTCCACTCTACATGCCTGTTTTCAATTAGCAAAAGCAAAATTCTCTGTGCACCCAAGGGACTGTGTCTCTAATACCTGTCTTGAATGCTATTTAAATGTTAAAATACACTTGAACTAGAGATCACAGCAGTTTATTCTGGATAATTACACTGGTCTACAATTTTTGAGAAGTCGTCTGCTTCAGAGATAAAATGTGCTATTTATTATGTATTTTGATGTGCTGAATTCAAATATGACAATTAAAACAACTGATTGGCTACTGTTTCTAAGATATTTAAGTTTTTACATTTTATGTCTATGTCTATTGTGTAGATAGTAGAGTTTTAATCATAAATTGTAAACCTAGGTCTTTTCATGTGTTTATGGTTGCTTTACATGATATTTCACCTGTCCTGTTTGTGTAACACTTTAAAAATCAGCAAAAGGGTTATATAAATAAAATTTAATATGAAACAAAAGGCAAAAAACTATTATGTACATAGTTTAGTCCTAATCAGTGTCTACTCGGCGCTTCTTGGCTTGTCTCTTGTATTCATTAAATGGAGCATCTCTTGTCACTGTCCAGCAATAGTCTGCAAGCATTGATGGGCTCCATTTGACCCGATAGTGTTTCTCCATTGTTGCAATGTCCTGGTGAAATCGCTCGCCGTGCTCGTCCTCACTGCTCCACAGTTCGTTGGAAAAAAATCTAGATGAGAGTGCAAAAAATGTATCTTTAGTGATATGTTGCAACCAAGGCTTTTGTATGCTTGAGGAGGTTTTCCACCAACAACCTGTAGTTGTCTGCTTTGTTGTTTCCGAGAAAATATATTGCCACTAACTGGAAGGCTTTCCATGCCGTCTTTTCCTTGCCACACAGTGCATGGTCAAATGCATCATTTCGAAGAAGTTCACAAATCTGAGGACCAACAAAGACACCTTCCTTTATCTTAGCTTCACTTAACCTTGGAAATTTTCCACGGAGGTACTTGAAAGCTGCTTGTGTTTTGTCAATGGCCTTGACAAAGTTCTTCATCAGACCCAACTTGATGTGTAAGGGTGGTAACAAAATCTTCCTTGATTTAACAAGTGGTGAATGCTGAACACTTTTCCTCCCAGGCTCCAATGGCTGTCGGAGTGGCCAATCTTTCTTGATGTAGTGGGAATCTCTTGCACGACTATCCCATTCGCAGAGAAAACAGCAGTACTTTGTGTATCCAGTCTGCAGACCAAGCAAGAGAGCAACAACCTTCAAATCGCCACAAAGCTGCCACTGATGTTGGTCATAGTTCATGCACCACAAAAGTTGTTTCATGTTGTCATAGGTTTCTTTCATATGGACTGCATGACCAACTGGAATTGATGGCAAAACATTGCCATTATGCAGTAAAACAGCTTTAAGACCCGTCTTCGACGAATCAATGAACAGTCTCCACTCATCTGGATCGTGAACGATGTTGAGGGCTGCCATCACACCATTGATGTTGTTGCAGGCTAGAAGATCATCTTCCATGAAGAAGAATGGGACAAGATCCTTTTGACGGTCACAGAACATGGAAACCCTAACATCACCTGCCAGGAGATTCCACTGCTGTAGTCTGGAGCCCAACAGCTCTGCCTTACTCTTGGGTAGTTTCAAATCCCTGACAAGGTCATTCAGTTCACCTTGTGTTATGAGGTGGTTCAGAGGAGGAGGATGGGAGAAAATGTGGGTCCTGTGACATTGATGGTTCAGGACCAGAAGTTTCATCCTCTTCCTCTTCCTTGTCTGATTCAAGTGAGAATGATTCTGGTGCATCAGGAACCGGCAGTCCTTCTCCGGGGGGTACTGGGCGTATAGCTGATGGAATGTTTGGATAATGCACAGTCCACTTTTTCTTCTTTGACACACCTTTCCCAACTGGAGGCACCATGCAGAAGTAACAATTGCTGGTATGATCTGTTGGCTCTCTCCAAATCATTGGCACTGCAAAAGGCATAGATTTCCTTTTCCTGTTCAAGCACTGGCGAAGATTTGTTGCACAAGTGTTGCAGCATATGTGTGGGGCCCACCTCTTGTCCTGATCTCCAATTTTGCAGCCAGAATAAAGGTGATAGGTTTTCTTAACCATAGTGGTTAGACTGCGCTTTTGTGATGCAAAAGTCACTTCACCACAAACATAGCAGAAGTTATCTGCACTGTTCACACTAGTACAAGGCATCTCTGTTCACTTTGGCTAAACAGAAATGTGTCCCTTTGCAAAATCAAACACTGACAAATAAGAGAGTACGACACTATGATTTCTAGAGCTGATATAGGGCAATTTGTTCAGCAGAGTGATGTAAGCTGCGTTATGATTGCATCATCCATGACTTCAAGGAATAACATGATGCAATTCATATTATGTATGACGCAATACCAGCTTCAGATTGCATCATTCATTGTTTTGCCTAAAAAGCAAGTACTGTCCAAACCCAGTCATAGATTTATTCATAGATCCAGTCAAAGATGTATTTTAGTCATTTCTGGTTTAAATTGAGATCCCTTCCCTTTATAACTCACTTATCCTCCGCCATTCCCAAGTCAAGAGTCGTATATACTGACCTAATAGCATATCTTGAAAACTAGAGCCAATCAACAATTTTAAGCATCATTTTCATTCTCAGTGACCCAGAATTAGTAAAGTTTGACTACATTTATTTCAGAAGCATTTTGGTTGTAGAGCATTGTTATTGATCAGTGCTACGGTATGATAATAAGGAAGATAATTAGGTTTAATAGTTCAGTCTTCTAGTGCAGATTCAAAGTGTGTGATCAATTGTTACATAAAAGTGGAGACTGAAAAAAGTGTTTTCAAAGTGACATTTGATTTGCTTGTTTGCTTGTGTTTTCCGGTTTAGAAAACTGAGGGTTAAGAGAAGAGTTATTATTAGGTGAACAACCTATGCAAGTACAATGTATATTGGGGTTGTTGTAATAGAACTATATAGGACATATTGACAGTTGTTTTCAATCACACTTTATGTAAAATAAGCAAAATGCATAGGGAGAAATGTTTCAGTTTATTGCACAGCAAGTTAATTTCTCTTGTTTTTTTTTCTCCCCTTCCTTTTCTTTTCTATTTTTGCCAGTAATATCCCTTTTCCAGAAACAAGATCATGTCAAAGTCCACCCTGTTATTCTACAGGCTTCTGGTTTTTTTTTATTTCTCCCCACTAAACTAGCTGCAACAACCACGGTGGCACTCCACCTGGTTTTGGAGAGGGTACCCTTGAGGATGCCATTCATGCATGTCTAATAATAGGCCAGCAGGGAGTGCTCATACAACAGTGTGATCAGCGTATGTCTTCCCCATAAACGAAGTGTGTGACCTCTACGCTTAAGCTGATTATGGGCTAGTGTAAGCGATAAGGTCAGTCTCTTCAAGATAATGGGTTGTTTCTTTTATGTGGTAACTCCACATATGGCTGTCATTGTGCCATGTTCTTTGTCATGGCTCTAAAAGATTGGTTTTAGAGTCATAGCCAAAGAGATCAAGGCCAGAAGGGACCACCAGATCATGGAGTCTGACATCCTGTATATCACAGGCCACCAGCAGCACCTACACACTAAACCAACAACCAAAATTAGACTGAAGTATTACAGGCCACCAGAGACTAGACTGTTATGTGCCACAGGAAGAGAAGAGATTAGGAGGGCTCGAGGTGCACCAATACCAAGGCCCCTGCAATGGCAGGGAAATGATTAAGTGAAATATACCCAGATAATCCTGGCAAGTGACCCGCACCCACGCACTGCAGAGAAAGGCGAATCCTCCGCCCCCCCCTTTCCTTGTCACTGCCAATCTGACCTGGGGGAAAATTCTTTCCCAGCCCCACATATGGCAATCAGTTAGTCCCTGCACCTGAGAGAATGCTCTGTATTAACTCAGAGCGTAGGCCCTGTTTTCCATTCCCTTTATTGCTTATGGTCAAGGCATCTAGTCTAGGATCATTTCCATAGTGGGATTTCATTTTCTCTGTGAAGGTGGTAACCTTGCTCATCAGAAACACCGTAGTTTATCTTTGGTTTCTGGAATGGGGGAGAGAACAATGTTGCTGTTTAAGCCATCTCTTCTCTCGCTTTGTAGCAGATTAGTTGTGATAAATTCTCCTGCTCTACACAGAACCAGCCCCTTTCTATCTCATGGCAATGATATTGGAGGCATTTACATTTGGTAGATTTTTTCCCCCCCTTTACATTATTTGCATTTTTTTCTTTTTGGTAGAGACACTGACAACGTACAAATCACATTTCTCTCTGAGAATTTTGTTCAGAATATATAATTACAAGTTATATCTCAGATTGAAAATATGTTAGTGAAAAAATTGTTTTTTAGTTTGTTTACTTTGTGCATTTGGCATTGTGTTCTGACTAGTGAGTTTGTTTCCCCCATATACTCAAATCAATCAGTTTCTTTTGTGCTGTAAACAATAACAAGGTGACATAAAAACCCTTGTAATAATTGTTTGTTTTTTAAATTAATCACTTGAGAAATATTCAGGTTGACAGTGTTCTTTTAACCTGCTTCACTAACTTCTAGGATTCAAATATCATTTGAATGGCAAAAAGTCAATCTGGATTTGTTAGGTGTGGCTTGTTATTTCAGTATATGTCTATGAAGTTTTATAACTAGGTTTTATTCAGAGCATTATAGCTGAAATCTTAAATCCAACCCTCCTCAACTGTCTGATCAAGGATTAGGAGTTAATTTCACTCCCTTTGGCCATTAGCAAGGCAATTGTCTGACTATACTGAATTAGTATTTGTGTCTGGTTGTATGTCTGAACGTGTATCCCTATGAGGAATAAGTTGCTCCTTGGGGGCAGAGGGAGAGAACGATGATGGTGCATCTTTTTGTTACAACTCAGAATATGTATTTTTATATGGGAAAAACCCTCCAAAATGGCACTGTTGTCAAACTTCTGAATTGTACATGATATTTAAGAGGCATTCAAACCTGCCGCTGGATGGGCAGGGCGGAAGCAGTGGTTCTCTTTCAAGCTCCATCCACTTGACAGGAAAATGAGACAAAGTAGATTGTTCAGAATGTGATCATGCGTGCTCTGCTGGGCTCTTTGGACTTGCCTGCCTTGTATTGGCATTCAGATGCAGTGTGGACTCTGTTTGACTCCTTTGGCTTGGTTCCCTTTCATTTGGGGTTCAGCTGCACCCCTGGGCTCTTTGGGAATTCTTAGGCTTGATTCCCCCTTGCTGGAACTCAGATACTCTGCTAGGCTCTTTGGATTGGGCCCTTTCTTGATTGGGCGAGGGGGAAAGGGAAGACTTGGTGGTACTCTACCCAATGCCACCCACTTGTGATGTCAAAATGAAATGTCACGGTATGGTGTAGATCATCCTTTACCTTTCTTAGAGCTGGCAGGTATATTGGTTTAACTAATGTCTGGAATCCAGTCTTTCCACCTCCATCTGTCTAGTGCAGCATTTCTTGCTCTGTTACAATCTATTTCCATGGCAGTGGCATCTTTCTCAATTTTTTTTTTTTGTATGTCATCTGTTGCCCTCATCTTTTCCATCTTCCACCCGGTGGTATCCAATCAAGGGCTTGTCTAGGAATACTATTTTTTGATATCCATGCAACATGTCCAAACCACTTTTAGCCTTCTTTCTCAAATCATTGTCTCTTAGAGTCTGCTGAACAGTCTACCAGTGGACACCAAGTATTCTTCACAAGCATCTCTGATGGAATGCTCTATTTGCTATGAAGCTAAGAAGTTTGCTATTGTAAGTTTCTAGTGTTTGTCAAGTTTCAGAAGCATATAACAACGTGGGTATCACAAAGGCATTGGATAACTTTATCTTGGTTCCTGTGTGAATCTCCTTATTTTTCCAGATATTTGTCAGTCTTGAAAAGGCTCCATTTGCCTTCCCAGTTCTTATTTCCAGTTCCTTTTGGAGTTGGCCATCGGCAGTAACTGTGCTTCCTAAATATGCAAACTCATTAACCATGTTGTATTCTTCACTATCGATTGCATGTGCGCTATCATTTCTGACTCCTCTTTCAATGATCATGGCTAGTTTTCTTTTACCCAGTGAAAATCACCACCCTGCACTTTAAGCAGGCGGGTGGGCGGGGGTTGTCTGGCTGGCCGGGAGAAGAAGGCAGTGCTTTCTGGCTTGGTGGGAGGAGGGGAGATATAAGACTGCTAGAAGAGCAGTCAGCATGGTGGATCACTGCTTTCTGGCTTGCAGGGAGGAGGGGAGACGTAAAGCTGCTGAAAAAGCAGTCAGCGGGGTGGATGATTCACCACATAGGAATGAGGAGTTTTTAAAAGATCATCATGGGGCTAGGCCCCACCCTCATCCACTTGGAGCAAGCTGGGCAGCCCCCCCCCCATCCTCCCTTATTAGGTCACAAATATGCCAGGTGTTTAGCTATATCTGCTGTGGGCATTATGCTAGCCGCCCCGCTAAGGAGGGCTGGGAAGGAATTTTTCCCTTACCACCATATTGGCCAGGTGCAGTGGGGGTTTTTCGCCTTCCTCGCAGCAGGTTCAGGTAAGCTCTGTTCATGCACA
This sequence comes from Malaclemys terrapin pileata, assembly GCF_027887155.1. Taxonomy (NCBI): domain Eukaryota; kingdom Metazoa; phylum Chordata; order Testudines; family Emydidae; genus Malaclemys; species Malaclemys terrapin. The sequence continues at coordinate 39,851,433 of NC_071507.1, read as the reverse complement.
GCATGATGGGCGGTAGGCCATATGTCGCAACTATTTATTTAACTGTGTAGCAGATGTTCAGTGCAGGTACTCCATCAATGAAGGCACAAAAGAATGGAAAAATGGCCTGGAAAAGGAATTAAGGAGAGGTGATTGGTAATTAAGCAAGTCAGGAGGCAGTTGGGGACTCCTCTGATTGGTACAGTAGGGAGTCAACCACCCCATCATCATAGTCCACCTTAACCCCTCCTGCGAAGGAGGTGGTGGTTGGAAAGGTCCCGGCAAGGGAATTGCTGGAGGGACCAGGATGAAAACGGGGGGAGGAAACTGGTGGAAGCCCCTCAACCCCCTAGAATTGGATGGAATTGGTAAGGTCCCGGCAAGGGAATTGTTGGAGGTACCTAGATAAATAGGGGGAGAGCTGTGGAAGCCTCTTCCCCCCCTCCCGACAATTGGCTGGAATTGGTAAGGTCCCGGCAAGGGAATTGCTGGAAGGACACAAATTTTGCACCTGCACTGTACATTTTTTATCTGCCGGGATAGTCCCAGATGTCTATCTAATAAAGTTGCGGCCTGATTAAACCCATATCTAATGTCTCCTGTCATTCTTTCAGCCTAGCCAGACAAACCCCTGCAAGGAAGACATACTTAAGTCTGTATACAACTGGTTTATATTAATTTTAGCTTAATTCAGTAAGTTTCTAAATGTCACCTCAGGAAAATTTGGTATGTGGGGCAGGACACAGAAGGTGACCACAAATCTTTGTGTAGCCCTGTGGCATGTGCCAATCAATTGCTGCTCTCCCTTGTTGGGAAGCCATTATTGACTAACCCTAGCACTTCTAAAAGGTACTGGATTACACGATGACTGGCAGTATATGGCTGTTAACAGGCAGTGCTTGATGGAAGCAGGCCTCTTCATACTCAACCCCTGCAAGGTGAGGTCAGGTTTCCTGTTGTCAGTTCATGTTGGGGTGAGATACTTTTGGGCAATTGTAAGGTACAATGATTTGTGTGGGTACCATTTCAGATTTGAAGCAATTGCACAGGTGGCGTTGTGTGGGCACAAACTACACAATAGGAGCATTCATATCGCAGTCATATTAATTTATGGCTTGTTTTCTACTGGGTCACAACTTTGGTCATGGTGCTTGGACAGCAGGTTTAGATTCCACTTGATGGGGTTAGAATTATTGGGAAGTGGCAGTTCAGTCTCCCAACGGTGCAGTCTTTGGGAGAGGTGAGGTGCAAATCCTGCAAATGCCTTTCCTGCAAATTTAAGCATCAGACTGTTTTGTGACCGGGGGATGGATTAACTGGGAAATCTGAGCTTTTGTGGTGAGACTTGGGGTTTTCTCATTCATTATAGGACCTGCAAAGGTCCATAGGCCTTGGAATTGCATAAACCCATCAGGATCTTGGGTTTAAGTGGGACAGTGAGTCCTTGGACAGCTAGGCTGCTCTGGATTTAAGCAACAGAAGTGTGGAAGGGGGACAGGTCAGCAACAGATCAGGACAGCTGTTGTCTCCCCTTTCCTGCTGCAAGGACAGATTCCCTTGAGAATTTACCATTTCTCTTGTTGAAAAGTTCTAAAAGAGGTGAAAATGAACATTTGTGCCTGTCCTTACTGACTTCTGCCATTGATAATCTCTCCTGTCAACCTGTTCTAATAAAACTTTATATGCAGTAGAAAGAGTTCTGGCAAAATGCAGAGGATTCATGAGTATTTGCTCACCAATAATTCCTGCTTATAAAAAAAACTTCCATGAAGTAATATTGTTTCACTTGATTAATATTATTCTGGATTTGCTCTCTGTTTGTTCAGCTGGTCAGGGGACTCTAAACATTTAATTATTTATGCAGTTTCCTTTCCTTTGTGTTCAAAAGAAGTAGATCATTTTGAGATGCATTGAAAGAGAAGCATAAATCTAGTAGAGGTGACATTCTAAACTGTTGGGTAAAGACCTACACCATTCATATAACTTATTTACTAAATTCAGATAAAAGATATCATTAGCACAGTTCCCTTACTCAAATATTCAGTGTCTCAACTGATGATGCAGATCTCCGCTCCGCCGCCCCTGCGCTCCATTGGTTTTTTTAATGCTGTCCATCCTCGGTTAATGTACAGGGGATCACAAGATGTTTGGAGATAACTAGCAATAAATTAAAATCTCATTAGACAGAGAAACTTTGCTACATTCTTGCATACATTTAAAATGTGAATTTTCCATATACCAGGTTACAGTATACAATAATAGAATAGATTACGCTTCATTTTTCATCCGTTAACAACCTCGAAGTATTCCTAATGTTGCAGTGTAAAATTGTTTGTCATGAGGTACAGAAAAGTCTGCTTTGAAAAGTGTCCATCATTTATCTGGGTATGTGAAGAGATTAAATAAGGTCACAATCTCACAAATGAAATATGGGTGCAACGGTCTGCCCAGATGGTCTGCAAGATAGTGGCGTAAAAGGAGCTGTTTTAAAGCGGCAGATTTTCTATTACTTGAAAAGCTATTATAAAATGTTACTTCAATACATCGCTATTGTTATTTAAAAAAGAAATATTTTTTCTCCTCCACTATAAAAAATAAATTGTTTATAATAATTATACTTTGAACTTCTATAGTGCTTTCCACCTGAGAATTTAAAAATGCTTTACAAATGTTACTTAACTCTGTCAGGCTGGTCAGATATTTGTCATCAAAACTGTTTTTCAACAGAAAATTGAGTTTTTGACTAAACATACTTTTTCATGAAAAGTCTGTGTTCTTTGAAAACATTGATTTTTATTATTATTTTTGCTTTTTGGTCAAAATATTTCAGCTGAAAACCAAAATATTATGATTTGGAAATGCTGCTACAGTGCCTCATTATGAGTTCAGTTGCCTCATGTTCCCCTTCTGCTCGATGGGGCATCTTCCATAATGCCTCATGGGTAGGGACTCCCATAACAAACAGCTTTTCTTTCCAAAGAAGGGAGACCATGGTGCATCATGGGAGATGTAGTCCAATCAGGGAACATGAGACTGAACTGCAACTCCTAGGAGACAAAGTGACAGTATTGACAAAACAAAATATTTCTGCATTCAAATTTCTGCTGGAAATAAAAATTTTCAGGGGAAAACCCACCATTTTTCAACTAGTTATAGAACTGAGCCTTATAGAACCCCTATGAGGTAGATAAGTAGAAAAACCCTACTTTACAAATGTTGCAAAACTGAGGCATTGAAGGGATGAGTTTGAGGCAGAAGGGCACTGCTCTTTGAATCTTTGAAAATTTAGCCCTCAGGGTATATCTATACAGGGGGGAAAAGACCCATGGCACTGCCACCGCTGGCCCATGTCAGCTGACTCAGGCTTGTGGGACTCAGGCTGTGCTGCCAAACATTGCTGTGTAGATGTTTGGACTCAGGCTGGAGTCTGAGCTCTGGGACCTCCATCTTCATAGGGCCTCAGAGCCCAAGCCTGAATGTCTACATAGGGATTTTTCAACCCCAGAGCCTGATCCCTGCGAGCCTGAGTCAACTGATCCATGCCAGCTGTGGGTTTTTTATCCCTGTGTAGACCTATCCTTAAAGTTTGACTTGCACACCAGAGTGGCAGAGCTGTGAATAGAATATAGATCTCATCTTGACGTCCAGTCTCGATCTTGAACCCAATAATACCCATTCCTTTTACCAACACTTCCCCATGCCCTTTTTGAAAAATACTTGGAAATTGCCATAAATGTTCAGCTTTACAAGGGTCTTTTGGCAGTAATATACAATGAAGTTTTATAAGATGCTTTTTCGTGCTATGAATGAGTTCATTAATGAATCTGACCACTTTGTTCACATTATTTTAGAAGTAAATCTGACAAATAGTCACAATGAGTTAAAGAACTTGCTTAACCCCAAAATGAAATTCAAAGTTAAGATTAAAAATTCAGCACTACAGGGTACTTGGGATATACCATTTGTACTGTGGTCTGTAAGTGCAACAAAGGATGAACTGGTGGCATTAATTGAATTTCTTTGTTTATCTTCTTCATTTGGAGATGGGTCATTTTGTGGTAGTGGTCATGATTTTCTTTTTTGTTAGAAGTGGTAGAATAAAAAAAAAGAGACTCAGGGTTAATTCACAGCATTGAAAAAGGGTCTAATCTTGCTGCTGTTGAAGTCATTGAGAATTCTGCATTCTCTTCAAGAGAAGGAGGAGGATGATTGGATCCATGGGATCAACGGAAGTGTTGTGGTAATAAATGAATGTAAAGATTGAACTGTGCATATTAGCACATCTTAACATTTGCTGCTGTCAGAAACATTCCTGTTTTCCAGTAGCACTTTCCTGAGGGACTTCTGATGTATCCCAGCAGCACAGAAATACAACTGTTCAGCATGGATGTGATTATATGTCACACTGTTTTGGTGTATGAAACCTTAGCAAAGCGAACAGAATGCTTAAAATCTTGTTTGAGAAACAAAGATTGCAGGTTACAGAGGTCACTTTTTCATGCTTTCCAGAGAGGTGTTTTTTTTTTTTTTTTTTAAGAATCTAAACATCCTGCCTCTTTAGGTTGTTTGGATAGAGCTGGTACGAACGTAGAAGAGGAGGTTGCAATAGATGTCGTACTGCTGGGGAAAGTATTCTATATTGCATAGTCAAATATGAACAAGCTCTGAAGAACAAAGGACTTTTCTTAATTATTGCAGAACTATAACATTATTTTTTCATGTGAGATGGACCCCTTCCAGCTCTGATTGTTAGGCTGGTTCTCTGTTGCTTAAATAATTTATGAAACTGAAAGGTTACTAATGGTTTTTCATGGATCATCAGTTTATGGGCTTAGTTCCAAACAATCTTCTCGTAAAGGATAATTTAGTTAGAACAGTGACACAAATCAAGCGGAGGAAGGAGGCTCAGCAGATTGATAACAGGATGCAGAGTCTTAATTCTGCATGGGTACCTCCTCCACTGTAAATCCAATACTGATGGGTTTCCTGCCTTTGTCCCAGGCTCAGAGGTGGTTCACCAGAGCCCCCTTACGACTTTTTATATCTTTGTGGCTTGCTAGCTCCCCTTGGTGGTGCAACTGGAGAACTTCACTCCTACTCAGAGCCCAGTCTTCAGCCTCTATGCTGGAAGGCAGAGGTCCTCCCTCAGGCCTCTGCGTTCCAGGCAGGGTGTGGGTTTTTTTTGTTTTTGTTTTTGCTGTTTTTTCCCCTACCCTCTCGGTTCAGCACACCAGCAGTTTTGGCAGGAAAATTTATTTTTTATTTTTTTCCCCCGAGGGACTGAAGGACTTGAGGCTAGAGATTCCTCTGGCCAATTGTTTGTCTCCAGAGCTAGAAGCAGTTGCATTCAGGCTTCCCACGCTGGCAGTCAGTGAAGTAGTGCTTACAGGAGTTTGAGGGGGTGTTTTGGGTCTTTTTCTGAGGCAGGATCTGGGTCCTTCTGCAGTTGTCTCCAACAATGAACTTGTCGTCCAGGAGCAAGGATCAGGTCAGGAAGGAAGGAAGAAAGAAAATGTCTGAGACTTCCCAGGCTGCTACAACAAGATCCTTTTGCCCCAAGGGCTTGTCTGTACGGGGCTTTGTCTGGAAAACTGTCCTATTATTGCTAATCCCTGCCCAGTTCCTCCTGCAGGCTGGTCTTCACTGCAGTGTTGGCTTGAGGTGTAACTCGGAATGCTGCCACCCCTTACGTCCACATTTAAAAGTCTCTAGGTGGTGTTTTAACCTCAAGCTAGCTGGCCCATCAGGGTGTGTGTGTGTTGAAACTCGAGTGCTGCTGACACTGGAACTAGTAATGCAGTGGAGATGCAGCAGCTGGAGTTACCACAGCTCAATGGCTAATCCCATCATTCTGTGTAGTTGTGTGGTTGCAGTATGGTCATTAAGCCTAGCTCAAGTGGAGTAATTTGAGTGTACTGATTTGAGCTAACTGTTGTAATGAAGACCAGCCCACTGTGATAGCAAAAGTGGCAGCGCTAGTGTAGGGAAGGAGTTGGTAACAGGAAGTCATGTCTTATAGGCCCTGTTTAAGTAGGGTTAGATGACAGTTTTTAAAACACCAGAGCCCACCTAGAGCCTTGTCTACAGCAATCCCACTATTCCTTCCACTAGTGGAGCTGTGCCAATGTTAACCATTGCAAGAAATTTGTCATTACAAGGGCAGGGCTAGTGTAGGCCCTAACACAGTGGTCCCCAAACTGAGCCTGACCCCTGTGGGGGTACGGTGAAATGTTCAGGGGGGCATGTGGCAGGACCTGGGCCAGTCCCGATGGGGGGCGGGGAGGGAGCACCACACTTTCAACCTCGCTCCTTTCCCAGCCTTGCTCAGCCTCCAGGCTCAGCTTCACCCTCATTGCCTCTCTGTCCCAAGCTGCAGACCCACTCTGCCCCCTGCTCTGCCCCCAGCCAGGATCTGCCTTCATTCCCTCTCCACCCCCAGACCAGCTCCAACCCGAGCTGCAGCTCTACTCCACCTCCTGCTCCACTTTCAGCCCAAGCTCCACTGCTGAGGAAGCCTTGGCTGTACAGTAATGGGTGGGGTGGGGGTGGACACATTCTGTTTCTGGTACCACTCCCCTAACATGTTGTATTCCCTAACATCAGTGCCCATGCTCACGATGACCCACAGCTTCTTTGGATCTCTTCCATCAAAGATTGAACTCCGATACTAGCCTAGGATTGGCTCTGAAACTTCAGGTTAGGTTGTCTAAATAGGATTAAAATATCAAGATTAAATTGTCTACACAGGCATTGTCTATATTCAGAATAATTATGGGTAGATGGTTAAAACGAATTTATAATTTATGTCTTTTTAAAATCTATTTATGGCAACAAGTTATTTCTGTTTAGATGACAGCAGCTACACAAAAGTAACCTCTTTATTCAGGAGGATGCCGTGTTTGCCTACCACGTGCTTTTAGTGTATGTTCTGTCTGCACATAAACCCCAAACAAACTTGCTGCAACCCCCCACCCCCTCCAAAAAAAAACAGCCTTAAGCAGACAGGATGCTTACCGTTATGTAAGAATGTAAAGTTATTTCTGACATGGCAGGGAGAGAGAACTGTGACCTAGCACTAACTACATTCCTTCACAGGGCAAGTTAAAGTACTTCTCTTCCCTCTTTTGATCCCTCTCCTGCAGAGGAGGACACTGACAAGAGATAAAAATTTGGTGGTCCCGAGAGTTCTGAATAGGTTATGTGCTTTTTTCCTTTCTAATGGAGAGGGGGAGAGAGGAATGTAAAGCAGTTAAAAGTGAACAGCTAAGCCAAACCAAAAAAAAAAAAAAAATAGAAAAAGGCTTTTTACTGCTCCTTCATGATAGATACAGATGGGGTTTTTTGAAGCAGGTTTTCTGCCTTAACCCCCCTCCCCCCCACACGCTGGAAGGTATTGAGGCCCCGATTTTACTTCTTGTATCTCCTCTGCTACCCCCACATCCCATTCTTCTTATAGTACTATGTTACTTCGGCACTCTTTGGAAGACTCTGAACATGATATGACAGGACAACGAAATGTGAGCTGCAGATCTTCCAGACCCCAAGTGCGGAAAAGGGTATGTTGAGTAAGACCCACAGATCAGGTGATGGTCCCTTGTGACGTCCTGCTGCTTGTCCACCAAAGGTTGACAGAGTCCTCCAAGGAAAAGTGGTGTGTCAGGAGCTAATCAATCTGATGAAGAAAATAATAAGAAAAGAAACTTTTAAATATAAAAAGTGTTTAGGCTGTCAGTATACATCATAAAGAAGCTATAAATGGCAAAAGCAAAAGTTTATTTGCTTTGCAATTTACCTTTAACATTAAGAGCTGATCAAATCAAACTTGGCTATGCAAAGCAAGAGCATTTTCCTCCTCTCCTGGTCCAGGATCATCGTATTACCTCAGAACCTGACACCATTACACCACTATGAGCATCTATAAACACATTTCCAAGACATGCATTATACCAGGGATCGGCAACCTTTGACACACGGCCCGTCAGTGAAATCTGCTGCCAGGACAGTTTGTTTACCTCCAGCATCCACAGGTTTGGCTGATCGCGGCTCCCACTGGCCACGGCTCGCTGCTCCAGGCTAATGGGGGCTGTGGGAAGCGGCGCGGGCCAAGGGATGTGCTGGCTGCCACTTCCCGCAGCCCTCATTGGCCTGGAACAGCGAACATTGGATGAACCTGCGGACGCTGCAGGTAAATAAACCGGCCCGGCCCGTCAGCTGATTTCCCTGATGAGCCGCATGCCAAAGGTTGCCGATCCCTGCATTATACCATATCATTATTGAATTAAGATGAGCAGAGGAGCTTGGTTCCAAGGTAGGATGGAAAAACTGAACATCTTTGAAAAGTAGTCACCTCAAGAGATAATTGGGTGTAAAAAGAGGGTTTCTTGTTTGTAAGAAAAGGATGAGGAAAAAAAAACGGTTTATTTTAGTGGGGAGGGGATGGAAATTAAGACTTAGTTCTGTCAGACAAACACAAAACTAAATGCAAACAAAGGCTAAGTCCCAGGTAAGAAGGTAAGGTGGGTGACAACTGGGCAACTACTCCTTGTTTCCCACCTCCTTCACTACCCTCTGCAAGGGCTGTCACCCAAGGGAGGATTCTCAGCCGCACATGAAGCTTGGAGATCTCCAGCCCTCCCCTCTTCCTTATTAAGAGAGATCTTTAAATCCAGGCGCCATTGCCAGTTTCTCAGGGCCTATGTATCCTCCTGGTTCTACCACATCTGTGACTACTCCTCTACTCTGCCCAGTTTAATCAGATTCCTAAGAAACCACTGGCCCTTCTTCTTATATTCTTCTCTGTCCTGTGAAAGGATGTCTGAAACCCTGGTCCTTCTCACAGCCCTCTCCTCTGAGGTAGACCTTTAGAAGAGGTTTATGTCCTCTTGCCCCTGTCAGTCCCATCTACTCCTCCATCACCCCAAGTGAAAATTTAGAGAGGTATCTTCAGGCGAATGTGGTACCTAGATCACGGATCCTTATGTTTTCTCCAGTGGAAGAAATGCCCAGGTGGATGATGCTGATCTCCCTATTTTCCTCCATCGGGGACCTCAAAATTAATTCTTTTTGCCTACCCATTAATTAACAAAAAGGTGGAATAAAACTGAGCCTCTTTGGATGCCTCCCAAGAAACTTGTATAAACTTGACTTGTCCTACTGTGATCTGTGGCTCAGCTGTGGCCTTCCGTTCCAAAGAACTCCATCCGCCTCTTAGAGGCGACTATCTCTCTTGAAGTATGCTCAGAATGTGAAGCAGAGTGAGTAATTAGAACTTTTGAGTTGAGGGACTTCCTAAGGCAAACGACACCCCTGTTTTTCTCTTTTGAAGGCACTTGTAAAAGGGGAGAGCGCTTTATGGATACCTTTTATCGTATTGGCTCCACTTGTGCATCTAACGAACATTTTCCCCTTCTCAGTCAAACTCTGAGCTCACTCCTCTCTCATCACAGTTAAGGACATCTGCTCTGATGGAGAGATCAGTGGAAGCTAGCTGGAGCACCAGAATTTGGCATGATGTGCACACTTTCTCCAAATATGACCATCTGGACTTGATCTCATCAGCAGATGGTCTTTAAAACTATTGCATGCAAGAGTCCTTTTTCAGAACCTTACAGTTGCTGTTCCTGATAGAATTTTTTAAAACATTGTAAAGAAGATTACTTTCTGACCAAGCCTTTAAATGGCTGAAATATATATGCTTATAGGAGAAGCTCTGGCATGTGGGAATATGATTGCTTAAAAATGAAGGGTGAAAGCCTTAAGATTCCTTTTCCCAGGCAAGTCTCCTTTAACAATAGTTGCTACCTTGGGAGATGTGAACCTTCTGAGCACATTCCTTCATGGGCAGACTAGAATGTCTGACACCAACCCATGACCTCAGATTTTCCTAACACTGTGCACTAGCTGTACATGCAATAGTGGTGTTTGTGCATGCAGGTTGGCTGATAGATGTCAGTTAGTTCGTGCAATTGCTTGCAACATGGTTAAAATTTGTGTGTACAATTATGCAAATCTGGATCTGTATTAATAAATTGGCAAACCACTTCTGGGTGCACCCTTCATTAGGAAGCTGCCTGAGCCTTCAATGCACACTTACTGTTTTTAATTGCTTAAAGTAAACGTTCAGAAAAATGAGATTGAATGAAATCTGGGAACTACAGGATTTTTGTGCAAAAAATTGTTGAAGAGCCGGAGTGGGAAGACATGGGAGTGGGGAAAGAGTGGGAAGAGACATCAGGAACCCTGGATGCCTGGCAAGGTTCAGTTGCATTTAAAATAACAGCTTGTTTTGATTTACGTTGTTTAGCTTTTGACTAGGAGGAAAAGGAAGTGGGTCACACTAGGAGACAAGTCCTACATCCTGCATAACAACTTCTTGTAATGTTTTTTGATTTATTCTTTCTCTGAGTCACCACATAAAAAATCATGAAAAGTATTGTCACTTTGTCCAAAATATTTAACACTGGCTTGTGTTAAAACAGGGAATTCTAGACTAGATAACTTTTGCGTGGAGGTATACAGTCAAGCTGTACTAGGTATGCTGGTCTTTTGTGACTTTTTTTAAACACTAAAACTGGCTTATTTGCAAGTTTGCTATACTTGAGTTATTCCAACTAGAGGGGAGACAATGTCCAGCCGTTCAGAAGGAGCAAGGTATCAAAACTGTGTCCTCTGTTGGCTTTAATAGCCCATGATAAGGACATTGTGTGAATATAATCTCTGCCTGCTCGATGACTCATGTTGGTGTAGGATATTAAAACTTTTGAACCCGGAAACAACTCTTATAAATATCTTTTCTTGTTCTCATTTCTGCAGTATTTCCTTCCTTTATTTTATGGTTATTGAAAAGACAAAGCATTTGCTAAAACTGAGTCATATTTCACACTGGATGTTCTTTAATGTGTCTCTGCTCTGGGCCTGTATGCACTGTAAAATGCACTGTAAAATTGTTGGCAGACCAGATTATAACACAGTTGTTCAAAGACATGGTTTAAAAAAAACAACCAAAGTCCTGTCTTGCACATTGGGTTTCACGATGCGTTTTTAACTGTGACCCAAAGCATCATCTTCATCATCTTCCCCTTAGGGGAACAAGTGAATTGTGTAGCCATGTCTTTGTTATGCGGTTGTTTACTTCTCCTCTATCTTCCACCAGTGAGGAGGTGAGCAAGCTCTATTCATGGGACAGTAATACTTGATATCTGAGGCAAGGAGCTGCTAAAACTTGTATTTGAGGCAAAGGATGGGATAAAAAGGGATACAACATATACATTATAATATTTTAAATGACATTAAGGATTCCTTCTTTGTTCCATAATTTTCCCATTAAGGGCTATATACCATTCCCTCATTGCTGCCCCATGTTAAACATGCCTATTTCACACCTTGCTAATCTCACCCCACAGGTTTAGGAGTGAGTGTGCATGGCTTCTGGGGCTTTTTAGAATAAGAGCCATAGACCCTTATTGCTGGTCCTGAGGTGGCTTTTTCCAATCTGCCCTCTGTCATGAGGGAGGCACTGTTCTGTACGGCCTTTGCAAGGCTGTGAGCTTGCATTTCAGTCCTGCCCTTCAAGTTTGAGGTGGCTCTCAACTTTTATCTCTTCAAATGCAGAAAAAGCCAAATAATTCACATTATGGAAGGACATATTGAATGCAAAGTTTAACATTTGTGTCTGGCACAGAATTGAGAAACAAATTAAAATAAAGCAATCCTTCTTTCCCAGCAGTAGAAAAGTATAGCATAACATGACTTTGTGCCTGAAATAACATTCTGTACCGCTGGCTTGTCAGTCATTATCTGATAAATTACTAGTTTGATAGATCCTGCGGAGAATTGGAAGTTTGACTGTGCATGTGCTGTAATTTATAAATATACTGTATCCTTTGGTAATACATTTACTTAGGGTGGGGCAAACCCCCCCACAGAAGCTGAGTTTTAGTGAAATTGGGCATAATATTATAATGTTGCCATGGCTCATCTGGAAGAGTGTAAAAAAGCAAAAACTAGGTCTTCTTTTTTGACTCTTAAAAGGAATATTTCTGGCACCCTGCATTGTGGATTAGGCATGCAGCGCCTTCTAACAGTGGTGGGACTCATACAACACAATCTGCTGTGCCTAGGATCAGACATGTAGTCATTATTGAATAAGCGTATGGCCTTTGATTACTCAAGTAACTTTCCCACACAGATGAACACTAGAAATTAGCTCAAACAAACATGCAGTTCAGTTTAAGCTGCCTTGCACTTGTGCTCCAAACTGACAGTGCACACTCTTGTTTTTCTGCACCTTGTTTAACAATATTTTTTTTAACTTCTGTGACTTAATAAGGCCACATTATAATTTTAATGCCAAGTGCATTTAAAAAAAAATTACTTAGAATGCACGCTGGTAAAGTTCTGATTACAATATAGTAAACATAAAAACCCTTTTGGATGCCGTTCATTGCAATTTTAATTTCATCGGAGCACTTGTTTGCAAAGAGATTCAAAAGCAATATGCCTCATTCTCTAGTGCAATAACACCCTAGCTTTCTGTTTGCAAATGATATGACCAGTGCACCTTGGAACAATCAATATGAGCTATGTAGAATGACAAGTTTTATGTGAAGGTGATATTGTTCTTGTGCAAGCATTTTGAAAAGCAAAATAAAGTGCCTTGGATGAAAGCTATGATCTGAATGGCTGAATCTAAGTAAATATCTCCCAATGGATGTACAAGTAAAGACTATGTAAAATTGTTTTTCCCCCAGGTCACTTGCAGTCTTGCCAACTTTCACAATTTTATTGTGAGTTTTGCAGTAGTTGGTTGTTTTCTTAAAGCCCTAGCTCCTGGAGCCATGAATTCATAAGAGAATCTCAGCTTTTGTTTGAAAAAGAGTAAGTTTCCAGCTGTCAAAGTTGCAGAGAAAAGCTTGAAAATGTGACTTGAAATAGAACCTCTGGGCTCAAAATTCAAAGGGCAAACAAAATCCCTCAATTAAAAAATAATCTCATAATTTTAAAGCAAGTCTATGGTTTAGGTTAGGGGACTTGACTCAAGAACTTGAACAGTTAGGTTTAGGAATACTGACTATATTACTCAACAAAAAGTATGTAAAGGATTTTGAAAAATACTGTATTAATAAAAGAAAAAAGTTCCAACTTTTCAAACATTTTAAATTATGTAGGATACCAGATATTTTTCCTTTCCCCTGTATGTGCTTAGATGGCTAGTTTTGGCCCCATTCCTGCAATCAGAGCTTCGCAAACAAATTTCCATACCCATGTGGCAGCACCACTGATTCTAGTGGGGCTTTGCTTGGGCCTGGAGGTCTTCTACATGGATCTGGATGCAGAGTTGGATCTTAAGTATTGAAAAAGATAACTGTAAAAGGCACACTTTTGTCAGTTTGAAAAGAAATAATCTGTTTCCTTCCCCTGCTGTTTAAAAACAAATAAACACCAACCAAAAAAAACCTACCCCAAAAAGCAGAAGATTCATCAAAGTGAAATATTTAATTAAACATCAACGTGAATTCAATCCTTACTGACTTGAAACATTGCTTCTACTGTGCTTCTTTTATCTTTTGTTAAATCAATAGTGCACTGCTGAGCAAACTGCTGTGTTTCAGTGTGCTCTCTTGCTTGTGCCACTTAAATTAGAAGACGAAGAAACTCAAAAGTAATGGAACATTTAAAAAAAATCTGAAAAAAAGAATGTCATGGTTGAGGAGTTTGTTTACATTATTCAATAACATGAAGGATAGTATCTCTTCAGCCTTAGTGTGGACAGGGGTGGCTCCAGGCACCAGCGCAGCAAGTGCATGCCTGGGGCGGCTAGCCGCGGGGGGTGGGGTGGGGGGGTGGTGTGCCAGTCGCTGTGAGGGCGGCAGCCTTCAGCGGCATGCCTGCGGGAGGTCTGCTGGTCCCAAGAGTTCGGCGGCAATTCAGCAGGTAAGCCAAAGGCACGGGACCGGCAGATCACCCGTAGAAATGCCGCCGAATCCATGTGACCAGCGGACCGCCTGCAGGCATGCCACCGAAGGCCGCCTGACTGCCGTGCTTGGGGCGGCAAAAAACATAGAGCCGCCCCTGAGTGTGGGACTACGTCCCTCAGGGCTCCCTCCCTGGAGACACTTCGCCTCTCTGGGCCTTTCTGGCCCCAGCTCTTCAGCTGGGCCACCAAAAGAGTTCAATTCCCCTTCTGGTGTGCATCAAATTCCAGGCTACTTTCCCGGTGGCTGGTGGGGGAGACCCAGGCCTGCTCTCTACTCTGTGTCTCAGCCATCCACCATGTCCCTTTAAATAAACTGCATTGCTCCTACAATTCCCTGAGCCACTTCCCTGTGGGTCCAGCATATTCTTCACCCTTACCTTAGGGTCCTGGTGGAGTCCTAGCAGCCAGCCCAGAGCATCATCCATTCTCCTCCAGGTCTAGCAAGGGATCTCAGGCTGGCCCTGCAGCTCTTCTTATACTAGCTGGCTGGGCCCTGATTGGCTGCTTCCCCCACAGCTGCTCTAGGCAGCTTTGAGGACCTCTTTACTGCCCTTTTCTGGGGCTGCAAGGCCTCCAGCCGGGGGCCTCTGGACCTAGTCCATCCCATCACAGTCTTCCTGTATTAGCGATAAATATGAGAACTTCCAATATTTTAGTATTGCTTCTGTGTAATAGATATGTATTTATATTAATATTAGAAAATTATGCTTAATAGCCATTCTTTTATACCTAAATAGTGGTTGCCTGTGATATTAAGAACCAGACCGCAAAACCTTAATGTTATCAAAACAACTAATTATGCACTGTAAAGTGTGTGTTCAAACAGCAAGTTCTGTATAAGTTATTAACATGGTTATACTAAAACAACATTATGAAGAGACTGCTGTATACAAGAAGATTTTTGGTATTTACTGTTTTGCGGTAAGACTGCAACAGGGTTAAGAATAAAAGAATAGGTTACAATAATCTTGGGGTGAAATCTTGCCTCTATTGAAGTTAATGGGAGTTTTTCCATTGACTTCAGTAGATCCTGGATTTCGTCATTCATGTTTAATGCTGGCAGTGCCCTCTATGTTCCTCTATTCCACAGCTGTAGAACCCACTTCCTACTAGAAATGTGTGCAACAGAATCCAAGATTTGTTTTACATATTAATCTTCCAAACATGAATCCACTGCAAAACAATATGGAATGCTGTTGTCTTGCGTTCCGAGTCCCCAAAAGAACATCTGTTGCAGGTCCACCTGTCCCTATTCATTCCAACAGTATATTAACTCTGTAACCTAATTTCAACATTAGCTGTTTCACTGAAGATCTAGAAAGCAGAGTGGTACCTTAGAAGCTATCTGCCCGTGTAAGTTAAAACTTCCTCAGGGACTCATTAATGGTGTGCCAGGGTGGCTGGCTTTATGTAGCCCCAGGATCAGGGAGGAAGAATGATAGTGGAAAGCTATCTAATGTCCCCCTGCCCTGTCAGTGCAGCATCAGATAAGTTACCTGAGGATGCCAGAGAAGAATTTAAGGCAGAGGGACGTCTAGTAGCTAGGACATCACAACAGTCAGGACTTGATGTGGCGGACATCTCATCTAGGATTATGGCCTCAGCTGTAGCAATGAGGAGGGCTTCTTGGTTGCAGAAGTCTGGCATTGCTCCACACATGTAACAGGCCACAGAATAAGTACCATTTTCTGAAAAGGCGGACGAGACATTTCATTCTTTTAAGGATTCCAGGGCTGTGTTACGGTCCTTAGGGGCTTATACCCAGTCAGTTAAAAGGTGCCATATGTTTATAATGAAGGACAACAAAAAGTGCCGTGGCAGTGCTTTAATGTCGTTGCCCCTTTTGCCCACCCCCCTGACCACGGCAAAAGGAGCAGCTGCCCCGGGGCCAGCGATTTAAAAGGGCCTGGGGCTCCGGCTGCCGCTGCCATCGCCCCGAGCCCTTTAAATCGCTGCTGGAGCCCCGGGTGGCATGGGCCAGACAATGTGGACCCCCCCCAGCCCCGCCCCCTTCCGCCTGAGGCCCCACCTCTTCTGGGGGCTGGAGTCGGCCCCTGTACCGGCAAGTCTTCGGCTTTACTTTCACCCCTGGCTATGTGCATTACATGGACAACACCATTACATTTTCAATGCAACTGGTATTTCATGGAATTTTTTGCTTAGTATCTCTATAAACAGGAAGACTCAGCTACTTCCTTTAGACAAGTATTGCAGAGCTATTAAAATAACATGGCCTGCAATAAACCTTCCTTTACAAACTGACAAACTGTCTAGATATCTACGCTTAACTCAAGCGTAATGCTGTTTTTCCATTTACTTTAGTTTACAGTGTGCTTAGTGTGTCTTTTTACTTTAAGTGTAAAACCTGCCACAGGATTAAATACACTACAGTTTAACAGTTCTACATTCTTAATTCTTCCAATAAAGTGGGAATGCCAGTGCTGTAAAAAAAGGAGAGATACTCAAAGCCCAAGGGGCGGAGAGTTGCACTTCACCTTGCTCTAGATTGCCTCGCAGAAATGAGCTGTATATTTAGATCTTAGCTAGAGGGTGCTTTCCATTTACAACATAATAGCTATATCATGATGGAAACAACCTTTGAGGCAGTGTTAACAAGAGGATCTTCCAGAAGCAATAGGTTTACTAAATGCTTAAATATCTGAGAAATGTGGATCAGGGAATTAATTCTTCTGATGTTTGGATGAAATGAGACTGTGTTTGTTGTGGGCATGCGGATGTGAAGTTTGGAGGATAGCTGCAAAAGCAATGCAGGATTTGCTGACTGTCCTGAAGATTGAATTCTTTTCTCATATCCACAGAATTGGCATATAGCCAGGGACAGTATAAATTTCCTTAGTTAAATGGGCATCGACCTTGACCTGAAGAAATACCTTGCTGAGACATTAAACAAGTGTCTTAACCATGGTGTTTTTTGTAATATGAAAATTGGGGGGAGGGATAGCACAGTGGTTTGAGCATTGACCTGCTAAACCCAGGGTTGCGAGTTCAATCCTTGAGGGGGCCATTTTAGGGATCTGGGGCAAAAAATTGGTCCTGCTAGTGAAGGCAGGGGACTGGACTCAATGACCTTTCTAGGTCCCTTCCAGTTCTCTGAGATAGGTATATCTCCATATAAAAAACAAACAAACACTTCTCCACTTGGAATGGTACAGACACCAACAGCATCTTTTATGTAGCAGCAGAGCAACTTTCAAATGGTGATGACTTTTGGTCATACACAATTTGATCTGGTGGCTTAAAGGTGAAAGGTCTGTATCCCATTGCCAGTTCTCTGGGGTGATTTTGTTTTAAACAGTACATGAAAGTGTGATTTCTCCTCATTTAACTATAACCTACTTGGGTCCACCTCTCAGGTATAAGATTTTATTTTAAACAAGCATAAAAGTGAAGCTGGAGTGTAGCTATGAAAAAATGACAGGGCCTGAGAGAGATCTCATTTAAAAAAGGTCATAAGAGTTTCTCTACACCTAGTTTCTTTAAATATGCATGATGGCTTTCAAGTACTTCCAATGATACGGATCACAAGTCATGTCTTGACATTTCACAATAGATGCAACCACATTTTATTCAACATTTGCAAATGAATCGTGGAATCTGTTTTATTGTGGCCATTTGCTGTGAGTGCAGATAGAGCATGCTATTAAATATCTTTGTTAATGAAACAGATATGAAGCTCTGTGTAGATTCCTCTTGAACGACTTCGTATAGTATTCTGTGGCATCAGAAGAGTAGTTAATTTATGGACTGTACAGCTGTTACATGTGATGTTTCAGAATTGTATGGCTGTAAATGATATTTTGATAAGGTCAAACTCTGACGTGTTGTAATAGTTTGTTTAAAGTGTGACACAGTGTGATTTTAACTCACTAGATAGTAGTTAAATTGAGTATATCATGTTTAAGATGTGGCCATGAATGCACGTTAAGGGTAATAGTCACTCAGCCTCCACAGAATCTGAATATTTGGGTTCTGTGCAGGTAGAGCATGGGGAGATTTGGGAGGCCATTCCCACTAACCCAGGCCTGTGATCACTAGAGCCAGTCTGCAATTTGCACACACTACTAGGACAACTGGTTCTTCAGAAGCACAGATTCGTGACACTTACTCTGTTCCAACCCTTGCCAGCGCCCATAGTCATCTTTTGTGCTTGTCCTGTGCAGCTACTCCCCTCCCACCTCCGGTGTGCTCACATGTGGTCTAGAGTTGTCAACTGTCTAATCACACAAACCCAAACACCCCCTTGCCCTGCCCCTGCCCTGAGGCTCCGCCCCATCCTGCCTCCGAGGCCCCCAGCATGCTCACTCCATCCCCCCTCCCTCTGTTGCTCGCTCTCCCCCACTCTCATTCACAGGAGGTTGGGGTGCGGGCGGGGGGGAAAGGGGTGCGGGCTTTGGCCAGGCGGTACTTACCTTGGGCGGCTCTCAGGCAGCAGTGCAGCAGGGCTAAGGCAGGATCCCTGCCTGCCCCAGCCCCGTGTCTTTCACGGAAGTGGCTGGCACATTCCTGCAGCCCTTGGGGGGGCCAAGGGCCTCCGTATGCTGCCCGCACCCGAAGCGCTGACTCTGCAGCTCCCATTGGCCAGGAATTGCAACCAATGGGAGCTGCAGGGGCAGAGCCTGCTGTGCCGCCAACTGGGAGCCGCCCGAGGTAAGCAGGGCCAGGGGGGATCTGCGCCCCACCCAGAATCGGCCAGCATGTCCCTGCACCCCTGAGGGGTGGGCAGGGGGCTCCGTGCACTGCCCCTGCCTGCAGGCACAGCGCCCCGCTGCTTCCATTGGCCGCAGTTCCTGGCCAATGGGAGCTGCGGAGTTGGCGCTTGGGGCATGGGCAGTGCGTAGATACCCCTGACTCCCGCCCAGGGACCGCAGAGATGTTCCGGCTGCTTCTGGGAGCGGCGTCGACACAGGGCAGGGAGGGAGCCCCACTGCGCCAACGGACTTTTAGCACCTAAAGTCTCCCAATTTGGCTTCAGTAGCCTCTGGGAGATAGAGCCTGATTCCAGGAGACTCCCAGCAAACCTGAGAGGGTTGGCAACCCTAATGTGGGTTTTAAGAGGTTCAGAGGGCCTTGTGTTGGGCCTATTTACCAGAGATTATTTTTATCCTGTAAATAGATGTACCATCATTTTATTTCCTTTTAATCTGAGATTTTCTGATCCACTGAGCATCTAATGGGGTATTATACCATACCTGATGACAAATGAGAGTCTTGTACAAACATAGACTGGTCTTAGGTAATCAAACTGGTTTCACATTGCTGTTGTTTACATTTAAATTGGCAGGTACAAATACATTTTTAAGGATGGTACAAAAATCAAACATTGCAGTACTCTATATCTTTACTAGCTGAGAGAGTCCACAATTAATTTTTATTTTTATTTTTTTTGGTTTGCTGGAATTAAACTTGATTTGTTCTAAAAAATAAAAGCGTTTAACTTTTAAGCAATGTAGTATTTCTGGAAACCAAAAAAGTATTGCATTTTGAAATCACTTTGCATTTTTGCAGTAATCCCTCTTCCCCCTCCCCGCCGCGAGACACTGCAAATCGCAAGGTTTTTCTTCATGTTGAAATGAATTAAATAATCAGACTGTTAGTAATTTCCATAACCATACCTTTGGAGTGACTAATACTATCAGTTACTAGTTTGTTTTCAATAATCTAACTTTTGCTAATTACTTTAAGAAAAATGAATATATTACTTCATATTATAATAGTGTATAGTTTAAATAAATAGTAATTGCCAAGATAAGACTTTAGAGTCTCCCACTTATGGAGAACTTCCGAAGGTGAAACAAACTTGGCCTGAGGTGAAATAGTAAGGATCTCTGGACAAAAATACAGAATTCTCCGGTGGTGATGCTGCCATTCAGGATTACCCCTATTTGAGTGCCATTATGTTATATGCACTCAGGCAACCACACTATAGCGTGGCAAATGTCATTAGCAAAAAATGATCTGGAATGCATGCCCAGAATAAGAGGCCATAAAAGAAATGCTTTGTCTGATGTACTTTGGACTTACTACATTTTAATTTTATCTTTTTAACTCATTGTCTTTCGTGTTTCCCTTCTATTAGATGTATTCTCTACTTTACGCACACCTTGCCCTCTATTTTTGTTCAATATTTATATTATAGTTGCACCCAGAAGCCCCACTCAGAATAAGGGACACATTGTGCTCATCACTGTGTAATTACGTACAAAGATATGATGCCTGCCCTGAAGAACTTACTGGTTAAGAATTATTATGCGCACTCTCTTCCATCCCTTTGTATTGCTCTTCTGCTCTATTTTGCGTCAACTCTTGCTTCCCTCATTGTGTTGACAGTGACATGAGTTTTATTAGGATCTTGCACTATGAAACTGTGTTGTGCTAATGCTTCAGAAAACATGATTTTAGTAAAACTCCATTCCAGTGCCGGGACCTTGAGTTGAAGCAAGAGAAGAGGAACGTTGGGCATCTGAAAATGAGTGATTGTAAGCTGACTGAGCTTCTCTAGCTGACTTTTCCTGAGCAGTCTCTGGCACTGGGAAAACTTGGGGCCTCGGGTCAATGAAAGCATTAAATCCTGGAAGCTGTTCTTGTCCATTCTAAGTGACTCTTATTCACAGATGCCCCGCTGTGTTGTGAAAATATATTTGATCCAGCCAGTGAGCATGTTTTTAATTGAAATATATGTTTTAGAACTAATTACATTTTGTTCGGTTATTTCTTGTGATTCCTCTAATAAAACAGGTTGATCAGTATTGCCAGGAAAGGGATCAAGTATATAAAATTGTTTTAAAGTTACATATTGGTTTCTGAAGAGAGAGATTTTTTTGAAGAAAAGAGAATAAAATAGTTTAACAATCTTCTTAAAGCATTGGGTCGGTCAGTTATTAAAGAAATCACTGCTTTTCTGCCTTTCCATTGGGGAAAAGCAATAAAGTATATGGTAAAAAGATATATTCAGTTGCTGAAATGCCATATTTGGCTAGCATGAAGATAGGTTATCTACTGAAACACTATTGCTGCTAGTTGTGTGTTGAAAAGCTGTTAGCTATTAAATGATTAAATAACATTGACTCTTAAAAAATTGAATTAATCGCTGCTGGTATGTTGCCATTCAAAAAAACCCAAACACATTACATGAATCCAAATAGTAGACCATTGCAAGGTTAATTATATGCAATTATACATTCAGTTTGTGTACCTCAGGGATGGACAAACTTTTTGACCCGAGGGCCACATCTGTGTATAGAAATTGTATGGCGGGCCATGAATGCGCATGCAGTTGGGGTTGGGATGCGGGAAGAGGTGAGGGCTCTGGTCGGGGCTCCAGGGTGGGGCAGAAAGGAGGAGTTCAGGGTGCGGGATGGGGCTCTGGGGTGTGGTGGCAGGGAGGGCTCCAACTGGGGGTGCGGGCTCTGGGGTGGTGCTGGGGATGAGGGGTTTGCGGTGTAGGAGGGGGCTCCGGATTGAAACCGAGGGGTTCGGAGGGTGGGAGGGGGATCAGGGATGGGGCAGGGGGGTGGGGCTCAGGGTTGCAGGCTCCGGGCGGTGTTTACCTCAAGTGGCTCCTGAAAGCAGTGACATGTCCCACCTCCGCCTCCTATATGGAGGCGCGGCCAGGCGGCTCTGCTGCGTGCTGCCCCATCTGCAGGCGCCACCCCTGAAGCTCCCATTGGCCGCGGTTCCTGACCAATAGGAGCTGCAGGGACAGCACTTGGGGCGAGGACAGCATGCATAGCGGAACCCCCTGGCTGCCCCTATACGTGGGAGCCTGAGAGAGGACATGCCGCTGCTTCTGGGAGCCATGCAGGGTGGCCTCTGACCCTGCTCCCCGGCTGGAGCACTGGAGTGGGGCAAGCCCCAGACCCTGCTCCCCAGTGGGAGCTCAAGGACTGGATTAAAATGGCTGGTGGGCCGGATCCGGCCCAGGCCGTAGTTTGCCCACCCCTGGTGTACCTGCTTCTGGTAAGACTGGTAGAGAAAATCCTTATAATCCATTAAAATGCAAATAAAATAAACAAACAGAAAATATGTAGCTTACTGGTGCATGAGAATGAAGCAAGTAGTTGAGTAAATTTAATGTAGTAAATTTCAAAAAGAGGTTGCGGGGAAATCTACACTGAAGCCAATGGGGCCAGGATTTCACCCAGATTTATTTAACTACAGATGTTTTCTTCATTCATATTAGTTAGGATAACAGATCAAGAGCACTTAATCCTCATGTTTGGTGGTACAAACTGATCTTAATAAGAAAGAATGTCCCACCGAATCATATACTGTTAAGTGCATAATGGTTTGGACTGTCTTTTCAAGCACCTGGAGTTGCTTATGTTCAGAGACAGGGTAATTGACTTGATGGATTATTGATCTGTTTTGGTATGTTATTTCTGTGTTCTTAATATGTAGATCAGGGGTAGGCAACCTATGGCACGTGTGCCGAAGGCGGCACGCAAGCTGATTTTTCAGTGGCACTCACACTGCCCGGGTCCTGGCCATCGGTTCGGGGAGCTCTGCATTTTAATTTAATTTTAAATGAAGCTTCTTAAACATTTTAGAAACCTTATTTACTTTACATACAACAATAGTTCAGTTATATATTATAGACTTATAGAATCATAGAATATCAGAGTTGGAAGGGACCTCAAGAGGTCATCTAGTCCAACCCCCTGCTCAAAGCAGGACCAATTCCCAGCTAAATCATCCCAGCCAGGGCTTTGTCAAGCCGGGCCTTAAAAACCTCCAAGGAAGGAGACTCCACCACCTCCCTAGGTAACGCATTCCAGTGTTTCACCACCCTCCTAGTGAAATAGTTTTTCCTGATATCCAACCTGGACCTCCCCCACCTTTCTTTTATAGAAAGAGCCCTTCTAAAAACGTTAAAATGTATTACTGGCACGCGAAACCTTAAATTAGAGTGAATAAATGAAGACTCGGCACACCACTTCTGAAAGGTTACCAGCCCCTGATGTAGATACTGATGTTAATATCAGTTTGCATGTTACAGTAAATTGTGTTCCTGCTATATGTATAACCGTATTTTATTCCTAATTTTAATCTACTTTATTTATTGTGTTAGGAAAACACTAGTACTTTTGTAACTTTTCATGTAAAATAATATTTTGCTTTTCACTATTTCATACTGCATATTGCTTTTCATACTGCCCAGATAGTCACTGAGAAGAGATTGCTTTGATTTTGAAGCACATTATGTAATCATAAAGTAATATTTTGGTTAATATAAGGTAGTGTCTTTATACATATTAAGTCAAGATACTTGAGAGAGGCACAACCCCCCCATTCTCCTCTCCCCAAAACACCCATAAGAATGGCCATATTCGGTCAGACCAAAGGTCAGTCTAGCCCAGTATCCTGTCTTCCGACAGTGGCCAATGCCAGGTGCCCCAGAGGGAATGAACAGAACAGGTAATCACCAAGTGATCCATCCCCTGTTGCCCATTCCCAGCTTCTGGCAAACAGAGGTTAGGGACACCATCCCTGTCCATCCTGGCAAATAGCCATTGATGGACCTATCTTCCATGAACTTATCTAGTTCATTTTTGAACCCTGTTATAGTCTTGACCTTCACAACATCCTCTGGCAAGAAGTTCCACAGGTTGACTCTGTTGTGTGGAAAAAATACTTCCTTTTGTTTATTTTAAACCTGCTGCCTATTAATTTCATTTGGTGACCCCTATTTCTTGTGTTATGAGAAGGAGTAACTAACACTTCCTTATTTATTTTCTCCACACCAGTCATGATTTTATAGACCTCTATCATATTCCCCCTTAGTCGTCTCTTTTCTAAGATGAAAAGTCTTTTCTAAGATTAATCTCTCCTCATATGGCAGCCATTCCATACCCCTAATAATTTTTGTTGCCCTTTTCTGAACCTTTTCCAATTCCAATATATCTTTTTTGAGATGGCGTGACCACATCTGCACACGTATTCAAGATGTGGGCATACCATGGATTTTTATAGGGGCAATATGATATTTTCTGTCTTATTATCTATCCCTTTCTTAACGATTCCCAACATTCTGTTAGCTTTTTTGACTGCCACTGTACATTGAGTGAATATTTTCAGAGAACTATCCACAATGACTCCAAGGTCTCTTTCTTGAGTCGTAACAACCAATTTAGACCCCATCATTTGAGATGTATTGTTGGGATTATGTTTTCCAATGTGCATTACTTTGCATTTATCAACATTGAATTTCATCTGCCATTTTGTTGCCCAGTCACCCAGTTTTGAGAGATCCTTTTGTAGCTCTTCGCAGTCTGCCTGGGACTTAACTATCTTGAGCAATTTTATATCATCTGCAAATTTTGCCATCTCACTATTTACCCCTTTTTCCAAGATCATTTATGAATATATTGAATAGGACTGGTCCCAGTACAGACCCCAGGGGACACCACTGTTTACCTCTCTCCATTCTGAAAACTGACCATTTATTCCTACCCTTTGTTTCCTATCTTTTAACCAGTTACCAATCCATAAGAGAACCTTCCCTCTTATCCCATGACTGCTTACTTTGCTTCACAGCTTTTGGTGAGGGACCTTGTCAAAGACTTTCTGAAAATCGAAGTATGCTATATCCACTGGATCCCCCTTGTCCACATGCTTGTTGACTCCCTCAAAGAATTTTAGTAGATTGGTGAGGCATGATTTCCCCTTACAAAAACCATGTTGATTCTTCCCCAACAAATTATGTTCATCTATGTGTCTGACAATTTTGTTCTTCACTATCATTTCAACTAGTTTGCCCGATACTGAAGTCCGGCTTACAGGCCTGTAATTGCTTGGATCACCTCTGGAGCCCTTTTAAAAAATTGGAGTCACATTAGCTAGCCTCCAGTCATTTGGTACAGAAGCTGATTTAAATGATAGGTTACAGACTACAGTTAGTAGTTCTGCAATTTCACATTGAGTTCCTTCATAACTCTTGGGTGAATATCATCTGATCCTGATTACTACTGTTTAGTTTATCAATTTGTTCCCAAACCTCCTCTAATGACACCTCAATCTGGGACAGTTCCTCAGATTTGTCACCTAAAAAGAATGGCTCAGGTTTGGGAATCTTCCTCACATCCTCAGCCATGAAGACTGATGCAAAGAATTCATTTAGTTTCTCCACAATGGTCTTATCGTCCTTGAGTGCTCCTTTAGCATTTGGATCCTCCAGTGGCCCCACTGGTTGTTTAGCAGGCTTCCTGCTTCTGATATACTTAAAAAAAAAAAAAAAAAAAAGTCTATTACTTTTTATATCCTTGGCTAGCTGTTCTTCAAATTCTTTTTTGGCCTTCCTAATTATATTTCTACATTTCATTTGCCAGAGTTTATACTCCTTTCTATTTTCCTCACTAGGATTTAACTTCCACTTTTTAAAGGATGCCTTTTTGTCTCTTAACAGCTTCTTTTACTTTGTTCTTTAGCCATGGTGTCACTTTTTTGGTTCTCTTATTATGTTTTTTAATTTCGGGTATACATTTAAGTTGAGCCTCTATTATGGTGTCTTTAAAAAGTTTCTGTGATGCCTATTATATCAGTATCCTCATTTAATATGAGGCACTCTAGTTCGCCCATCTGATTATTCAGACTTCTAGCATTAGTATATAAGCACTTTAAAAACTTGTCACTTTTTAGCAGTCTGCTATTACACAATGTAATTGAATGAGACTTCTTTTTCTTTTGATTGTTTCTCATCAGATCTTACCTGTATTTTACATCTTCCATCCTCTCCTCCTTACTAGGACATAGGGAATCTCCATTAATAGATTCTCCCCTAAGGGATATCACTGTCCGAACCACGTGCTCCTCTGCACCTGTCAGCTTTCCCCTAGCCCTTAGTTTAATAACTGCTCTACGACCTTTTTAATTTTAAGTGCCAGCACCTCAGAGTTAAATAATAGCAGAGAGGAGGAGAAACAAAGTAAGAGATGATTGTTAAGAATGAAAAGCTTTGAAGAGCTGAAAATGGAAAGACTATGTGGAGAGCAAAGAAATTGCAAAAGAGAAAGCTCTTGCACTAGCAGTGGTGAAATTGTTTGAAGCAACAGATTAAGGACCCAGCTAGAAGGGTGGAAGCCACTTAAGGGGCAAAGTTCATGAGATAAGCAAGGCCACGTCCATGGGAGTTTTAAAGCCAAATAGAGCAAGATTTGTCTGGATCCTGAAATTAATGGGAAGCAGGTGGATTTGCATGAATACTGGGGTGTAACTGTTCATGCCATTTTTTATAATGAACACATTGTATGGTATCAAAGATCATATTGCAATGACGGGCATCAGTGCCGTGAGTCAAGTCAGCAATATCGGATGATATGCCAAAGGGAAGATGTATATCACACTAGCTATAACTTGAATATGTTTATGGCAAATATTGCTCCCCTTTGCACAGGTGCAGAAGGCCAGATAAGCAGTGGAACTGATAGACTTCCACTGGGTGACTGGAAAGAGGCACAGGATGTAGGATTTTTCGTGTGCAGCTATACTCGGAGAAGGCTCTTGCACAATATGGTTTTGAAGGTATAGCAGTTTGGGAGAAAGCTGGAAAGTGGCCAGTGGATTAAAAAACTACACATATTCATTAGCAAGCCCCATCTCCAGTATTGTGGTGATTAGGGGAGCAGGGCAGAGTCGTGGTCATGGAGTGGTTTTGCTATTATTCCTTGCAGAGTATTTAATTATTCTCACTGTCCCATCCAGCCACATGCACTGAGTGCATAGAATTTTTGGAGTCCTTATATAATTAACCATCAGACACCTACAATGGCATAACCATCTTGTTGACCAGCATGGTCAATAGTCAGCAATAGTAAGCAAACCATTTCAACAATAAACGGTTTAAGACAAGGACAAAAAACTGTACTGTTTTACTTCAAACTTTATTCAAAATTATATTCTGAGCTCTATATTCCTATAGTGTGTTTTGCTTCTTTAGTACCTCAGGAAATACACTTTTTGCTCTGGTGGGTGGTAGGTAGGGTTACAAACACTCCAGGATTGTCCTGGAGTCTCCAGGAATTAAAGATTAATCTTTAATTAAAGATTATGTCATGTGATGAAACCTCCAGGAATACGTCCAACCAAAATTGGCAACCCTAGTGGTAGGCTGTGAGCTTAGTTGGAAATACTGCATTAATGTAGCTTCATAGTGGGAGATTTTGTTGTTGTTTTCTTTTAAGAAATCCCTCTTCATCAGAACTAAAAATCTTTTGTGTCAAAGGTCATACATCTGGAAACATTAGCATTTAATTTCCCATATGCACAATACAGGCTCTTAGTTGCGTCCTGCAACAAGAATTCTGCCTTTATCCTAGAAATCCAACAATCCAAAGTTAATTTATTGTTTAAAGCCGTGTTTTAGTTGGGTGTCTCCTGTTTATCACGTACAATTAGTTACATTTTATGATCATCAAGAGCAATTTTAAAAGTAGGGAATTGGGTCTCTTTTCACCTCCCCCCTCTATTCTGTACCACTTAGCAAACCCAACCATCTGTTTGTTGGCCCAAATATAGTATTCTGAATTTCAATTTTGCTTGTTTTTGTTCTTTTTAGTGATGTTACAAGAAACAGGGGTGGAGTAGGGTTTTAAGTGATTCCCTGTCTCAGTAGTTCTCCACCATCCAGTTTCTCAGGTGATTTCCCATTCTGCCTTCTGCTTACTGGTGCAAGAGTTGTGTAAACTTGAGTGTCCTGGTGACAGCCCATCTGATTTTATGTTTATTTCTGTTTTAATCTCTTATAAGGTAAATTCTTTCCTTCCCCAAAGGGAAGCTTTCAGGAGTTACAAGGCACATATTTTTGCTGGAATCGACTAGCTCAGGGAGTTTGAGTCTGAAAAACATCATCTTGTGTATTATTTTTACTTTTAAGAATGTGCTGTCACAAACTCTTAAAGAACAATTCACATTAGAGGAGTGAGAGATGTTCAGAGCTCAGACAGTATCACATGCCTATTGCCTTTTGAATGGTGAGACTTGACCCCAGCGTGCTTTTGTTTCTGATACCCCACTCTTTTTATTCTCTCTTTTGCTGCAGGTATTTAACTTTTGCCTTTCTGTGGCTCTGCAAAGCTTTGAAAGTGCTAGATTATTTAAAGCATATTAGAGATATAAGGGAAAATATATGCAATATGTAACCACCAATTCCTTTGTTTTGACATTTATCTTACTGTATTCATTCTGCCAGTTGGCTTCAGGCACAGCTACCAAAAGAATGAGCACATGTTGCATTCATTAGTTTTCATCTGGCTCTACTTGGTTTTGCAAGACAGACAAAAGCGTGGTCATATTAAATAGACTGTAATGCATTTGTAATATGAGTTCTCTCACACTTAATGGAATGATAGCATTGCAAAAGCAGCTAGTTTTTAAACTAGGATATTACACTTCAATTTATTGCAAAACAGTGCATATAAGCATATTGCCAGTGGTATCATTACTTTTTAATTTTGAGAGATATGGTATGAAAATACCAAAAATTGGTATATCACTTCCATTTTCTCATGCATTGTTTGCAGTTAAAATTTTTATTGATTGTAATACATGAGCAAACCCAACACTTTGGGACAGTAAGAGTTCTCATTTACACTGTTTTTGTTTGTTTTTTCAGTTATTTAAAATTCAACATTGGAAATCCTCATGGTTAGTTATTCTTAACTTTAATTGTTTATTCAGGTCTATGTAGGTGAATAAAAATTCAGTTGTTGCTGATTAGCACACATTGAGGACAAGTGGCAGTATAGCTTAATCTGAAGGAGAAATAGCAGAGGTACAGGTCTCTAAATTAAGAGCCCAACTTTATTCCTGTTGATTTAAATGGGGGTAGGAATGGACTCTAATTGTGTAGAAACAATAGCTTTTTTTTTCTCTTTTTCTCCTTATTTTGAAAACTAGTTAGTAAGAATTCTGTGAATTCCTCAAACTTTTGCTAAAACAGAGGTAACAGCGTTATACCATTTGAGATCTTTAATTGATAGCTTGTGCACTGTGACAAACTGTGTAGTGCATGGCTTACTGAGTGCCTTTATTATTGTATCTCTGATGTCTGAGATTTAGCCACTCCCTGAAACAGTCTCAGATTTTTGTCTGCATCCCACCCCCTTTTGCCTCCCTCTCTCTCTCTCAAAAGCAGAAGCCTTCCTCTTGCTCAGAGTGCAAAGAGAGGCAGAAGGAGGAGACCTATCTTAAGGAGTTTTTATTTGTGCCAACACAGAAGTGCTTTGTGGTGGGCCATCTGGACTGGGAGGATTTCCTCAGAATTCAAAGTATGCCGTCAGATTTACAGAGCTGCAATTTGCTCTGAAACTATCTGGGAAGGCAGCAAGAAACGTAGACACAACTGGTTTTATAGTACTTGTAACATAGGTGACAAGAATGGAAGACAGCTTGCCTTGTCTTGCTTCAGTGTGTGATTCCTCAGCACTTATGAACTTCTGCACTGGTAAAGTATATCTATCTTTTCTTTACTGGGAATGCCAGTGCAGTCTCTGAAAATTCTTATGAATCATGACAAAAGAAATCTTGTGCTAAAGACTGCTAAAATGAGTTCCAACTCTTTCTTTGCTGGTCCCCTTAGCCCACACCAAAATAATAATAATAATAATAATAATAATAATAATAATACGCACAAGTAAATAACATGACAAATATTTATCTGCATACATCAGTAACTCTGCACCCTCATTACAGCCAACAAGGTGTGCTTATTCAGGGATCAAGATAGCTTACTATAATGTAATTTACAGAACAGAATGCATAGTGGCCTTGAGAAAGTAAACAAAACAACTTTTTACTAGTGTACATGTACAATATAAAATACTTAATAGAGACGGAATAATTAAACTAAAAATTTGATGGAAAATACTCTTGGCATTGTGACTTTTGTAGTGCGAATATTCCCCTCTCTCCCCCCCGGAAAATAGCATGCTAGATCATAAAATGTATCACATAATGATTTTTTTCCTTTTAAACGGAGAAATGTTTCAAATTAATATATGATCTATGCAAGCCTTTCACTGAGAAATGCTTCAGATAACTGTCTATTTCAACTTCAGCATTGTATTAAAAAATTAAGTAAGAAAGTTTTGATTGCATCGGGCTCCTGTGGCAGGAGGCAGTAAAGATTCATTCACAATAAGTAGTTAAAATAACCACACGTTGATATTTCAAGTATGTGCAATGCTGTATTTTTGTTTCTGCATGGCATGGCACGTTCGCTTCACAAACTTAACTCTGTCTTCCTTTTCATTTTTAACTTTGACTGAAGCTTTAGTAAGAGTAGCAAAAACTTTCAACACGAACTCCCTTTGTTTAAGCAATTGTTATCAAACCAATCTGTAAGGTTCCTGCTCTTTCGTAAAGGAGTTCGAGATAGATCTTTAATAGTCAAGACCACTGAGACAAATTAGAGGAATGAAAATACTGCTGGGTCAATAAATATATACTCATCCCAAAATCACACATCCCTCACTGAAAAAGGTACTGCTTTGCCTACTGATTCATAAAGGACAATTTTCATATGAGTACAACAGTACATGTACAAAGTCACATGCTTTACAGCCTTAAGATAAAAGATGAACAGGAAATGATTAATTCCATATTTTAACTTTTTTTTTTTTTTTAACATTTCCCAAATGTAACAGTAAATGCTCAGAGCAGTAGATTTCAATGCATGTTTAATTGGTAAATTCCTAAAATGGGAAATGTACTGTACTTGATCTGCTGCAGAATTCAAAGCATTCACCCACAGTTAATCAAAATGTAATATTAAGATGTTGCAATCAGAGGGGAATGAATTGGAAATTAAAAAAATACTAGTGCTTCTCATAATCCCTTGCATTGTTACACAATCCCAGAAAGTACAGCAATACGAAGAGGGCTGCTGTTTAACACTTTAAGTACCTGCAGAACAGAAATCAAAGGGCACTAAGTTCTATGGAAATACTTAGGGCCATATTTGGCCACCCTTGTTGATGCTGAGTAGCACCTTATTCAGCAAAAACTCCCATATGTTTTTATGTTCCTTAGTAAATAAGGTTTTAATAATCCTCCGAAAAAATTCAGGTGTCATCTCAAGCTGGTGATTTTTAAAGGCAAACATGAAATTCCAAATTGTGAATGTGTCCGAAGTTTACCTCACTGTTAATCTTTCTAAATATTTCCATCCTAATGTGTGTTGGAAATATGTGCCCCTTTCTACCTTCGAACAACAGCAATTTTAGTTTTAATTAATTGGAAGCAGGAGACTACAAAAGGATCGTACTTGATCCTGTAGTCTAAGAGAGTGACTCGAATCTTTAATGTAAATTTACATACTTTATTAAATGTAAGTTAAAGTCTCTAATTAAAACAAAAACACAAATAATAAAACCAGGATCTTATAATTCAATTTTGTATTGGATCTTTGTCATAATCAAGGTTTTAGCCCTCATTGGACAAATTAACTTACCATTTGTTTCTATATGTATTCTGTGGAACATAGCTTCCACTTTGCAATTTTTTTTAAAAAATTGTTCTTATGAAATTTTATTATATAAAATTTTGGAAGGAGTTTGCTCTGTTTTGAAAATAAAGCATTTCAAGCTTAAGTAACAAGCATTTTGGAGAAGCAGCTGCTTCTTCACAGTTTTAAACTGCGTTGCCATTATAAGTCATATTTTTGATCTTCCCCCTAAAATTGTCTCCTTGGTATAAATGCTTAACAACTCTGAACTGCTTTTTTTAAAAAAAAAACCACAACATACATTTTAGATACAAGGTGCAGAAAACATTGGTCTGATAACGGTGGTTGACTCACGCCTTATAAGAACCTGACCCCATGAAAGGGCTACTTGCATAAACAAGATTTGGACTAGGCTCTACTTTGTTTGGCAAAACTGCCACTGATGGCAGGAGTTATGTCTATGCAAACTTTTGGCACTCTGCTTTACCACTACCTGTAATTGTTTTCATGTTGTAGTTGTGACTGGCAGAAATGAGTGGGGGAGGGAGTAGGGGGAAAGGAATTTTCTCCACTTATTGTGGGGAAATCCTGATTTCCATTCCAGATCTTATGTGCAGACATTCAAGCGCTCATCCTCTGCTTTCACTAAAAATAGATTCCTTCATCATGAATGAGGCTAAAGTGTGGAGCACTTGCACATCCTTTATAGCATGGGATATATCACATCACACCTGGCAGAGAAGCTTATTCAAATTTAAATTACTTGTGGCAGACAGAAGTAGCGGCAATTTTTCCGCAAATGTTTGGTTATAAGGATGGCTTTTATAATTAAAATAGTGTCAGTGTCCCTGTAATAGCATCTTCAGAGAGAACTTGGTTGTAAAATTAGCTCTGGGCTGATATATGTTGTTTCAGGTTTTCGTTTTGTACCAGAGAAGATAAATTTACTTGCAAGCAAAATTAAGGAATTAAAAAAATCCAGCAGTGAGTGTGTTATTGGAGTCTGAGTAGTTGAAATTACATTGTAACTTTTTGTAATGAATGTAAGCAAATTCTAATGACACTGACTGCTCTGCAGCTGTTTTTGGAAAGATGGATGACCTTAGACTGGCCTATTGTCTGGAAATATATATATATATTTTAAAAGAGTTTACTTAGGCCTTGGCTATTCTGGGGTTTTACCCTAGTTAGATCCATCAGAGCCTAGCAACCAGTAGAAGTACACTGGTTTAAATTCCTATTTTAATCAGGAAAAGCTCCATTTTGATTAATAGAATTCAAGGCCAGAAGAGATCATTGTGATTGTCTTGTGTGATCTCGTATATAACACAAGCCATACAACTTCCCCAAAATAATGTATGTTTGAACAAGAGGGTATATTAAAATTAAAATGAAATAAAATAATCCAATTTTGATTTTAAAATTGCCGATGTTGGAGAATCCACCACCAACTTTAATAAATTCTTCCAGTCATCCTCAGTGAGGGTTAATTACCCTCGCTGTTAAAAGTGTATGCCTAATTTCCGGTCTGATGTCTAGCTTCAACTTCCAACCATTGACTCTTGTTATACCTTCGATCTGGTGCAGCGAGCACTGGTTTCAAGCCGAGGTAAGCTGTGTGGGTGCAAATCATGGCTTATTGCAGATTTGGCAGTTTACACTAGGGTTTGGCAGCTACTCTGGCAACTGGCCAATGATAGGTAAATCTGCAGTGTAGACAAACCTTAGAGTGTGGAGAAGGGAGAGAGAGGAGGAATTGAAGAGAGTGCCCAGAAACTCTAGATGTCATATCTCTCTTATCAGTTGCTCCTGATTCCAGGAGAGCTTCTCTTCCCTGACATAAGGGGGAAGGGGGTTGTTGTATCCATGTTTCCTCTATTCTTTTCCTCTCTATAGCTTTCAGTAATTGAGAGTCTGGTGTTGGAAGTTGGAACTGGGAGGGAGTGTTGTGTTGAATTGGTTAAGGCAAAGGGGCTGTGAGATAAGTCCTCTGTGCTCTAGTGCTGGCTATCCCATTGAATCGCTGTGTGATGTTGGGCATTGTCAGAGAAGAGGCACTTCCATAGATGCTAAGTAGTAGTATTTTACAGTTCTTCTCTGTGTGACTGTTACTCAGTTAGCTGGGGAATAGTCTGCTCTGTGCTATGATACCAGTGGAAAGGGAAAGTTATTTCAGCTGAGGTCATTCCTTTGTGCCAAATTGCAGCCTAAAGCAGTCAAGCTGTATGGAGTCACTCTACCCTTGGGAATGGACAGTTGCACACACTGTGGAATGTCTAATGTTGCATTCTGCAGTTTCTGGAAAGGGTGCAGTCTTTGTGTCTCCATCACCAAGGA
The DNA here is from genome assembly GCF_027887155.1 of Malaclemys terrapin pileata. Taxonomy (NCBI): domain Eukaryota; kingdom Metazoa; phylum Chordata; order Testudines; family Emydidae; genus Malaclemys; species Malaclemys terrapin. The sequence goes on along the minus strand of NC_071507.1, from coordinate 39,817,684 downwards.
AATTCATGGCAATTCTCTTGGCCAGCAGATCTGGAATTAATTTTTTTCTGGCTAGGACAGTAAAAGTAAAGATAGAATATTCACACTTACTTTTAATTAGACATGGATATGACTAATATTGTTTTAATGTTTTTGATTTTTAAAAAGACTGAATGTCTCAAGGGGATTTTGTCTCCCCGCAGTAACTGTGAATAAGTGTGTTTTGGGCTGAGCGAGGTCCTGCGATGATGGAGGTTAATCCCCTCCATCAACCCGTGGAGTGGCACTAGAGTTACATCACATCTGATACTGTAGCCCATGTCAGGTTCTGCTCCTACTCAGTTACACGAGGGTGCATGACTGGCTGCTACACACAGGGATGGATCACCTGATCCTGCTGCCCAGACAAAACAGCACTAACAGAGCTCCTGCAGATCTGAGCTCTTGTGGCACACATGAGATGTGGACTACATACACAGATTTTACAAATCTTGCACACAGTGGAGCTGTATGTGGCTAAGTGCCCCTCTATAGGCTCATAGGAAAGGATGAGATTTTCCCTTTAGTAAACTGTAGAGAGCTTTAATCAAGGTGGAGGAAGATTGATCTACGATAATTTGTGATAACCTAATGTGTTTTCAACCATTCATGTTTCTGGACTGTGTTTTTGAATTGGGCCTGCCAAACCAAAATGGATTCAAAATGCACTTATACAATACATACAGGAAGTTAGAGCTGAGGAAAGTGAGTCAGAACCAATATTTGGTATTAACTGTTAAATATGTAACTTAGGGTGACTTTAAAACCATCTGGACAGGGTTGGTTTTCATATAGAAAGGTAAATTGTACTCATGAACTAAGCCAAAATCCATAGTGATTTAAACTTTTCTCAATATGTGGGTTTTTGTAATATTTTATATGAATCATTAATTTTAAAGTATATTATCTGTCTTCTCTTTCTGTTTTTAAGTGTGTAGTACATCTTAATTTTTAACATCAGACTTTTACATTTATTATCATTACTATTACAGTAGTGCTTAGAGTAGTGCTGATGTGAAATTTTTTCATCAAAGTAATTGCAATGAAAAATGTCTGTTATTTTTCTTGGGGAAAAAAACAAGAATAATTTCAAATTTTGCTGAAAACTTAAAATGTTTCAATTAAAAATGAAATGAAAACTTCTAATGGGAAATTTCTACAAAAACAGTGGGGGAAAACATTTTTAAAAAATTCCCACAAAAAAACCCCTATATTTTTCGACCAGCTCTAATCTAGAAATATACAGGCGTCATTGTGTTAGGCGCTGCACAAACTGGTAGAACGGTGACAGTCCCTGATTTAGTGAGCTCTCAATTTTAAAGATTGATGGTGAAATCCTGGCCCCACTGAAGTCTGTGAGAGTTTTGCCATTGACCTCAATGGGGCAAGAATTCTGCCACAGAAGTTGCATCAGTTATCATATATTTGTTTGTAAATTATATTCCTTAGCATTTTCATATAGTTTTACTTACCTGTAGGAGAGTTAGAAAATGGAACACTTTAGCCCAGTCTAAATTGGTCTGGGCACAGAATTTAAATGAACATATTGTAAAGCAGCTTCAGATAATTCAATATTAATTCAGTTGGGCTAAGCAGTATGAATACATTAGTTTAGAAATGAAGTTAACTTAACGTGTAGTGTTCAGTTAATTTTGTTTGCAGGCCAGTGTACACAGGGTCTCTCTTGCAGTAAACTTACTATGAAAGAGCTATTTGCTTCTGATAGCTTTTCCCTTTTCAGGTAACTGATACCAAAGAGCATGTTTTGTCTTATCCAGCTTTGCCCAGAATAACCTAGCACGTGTCAGTCCTGTGCAGAACGATGGAGATAGTTAGTCTAATCATCAGATCAAACAAGCTGATTGTTTGACCAACTGAAACAAGTCAGAAAATATGGGCATTTTACAGACAAAGTTTGCTAAAATTATTTTGTTATAGGGCACCTGGCATTTTCTGTCTTTGCTGTACTTTAAGGTCAATAATTGATATTTTACTGAGAACTAAGGAAAAAGAAGCATGTGATATCACTGGCATATTTCTCAGTATAATTTTGTTATTACTGAAGATCTCAATATAACACAAATATTATGTAATATGCTTGTAACTTATTTGGTTAATTTGATTTGCTTTAAAAAAAATCAAAAATTATTGTTGAGATATTTCTGCCAAATGTGTGCTTGAGTTTGCCACCCTTTTAATGGTTACAGGAATTTGTATTAACCAGCAAAGAGGGATATGAAAGGATAATGATGACTGAAATAAGATGATGATTAATCATTCACAGAAAAGAACTGAAAACTATACAGCTGAAGTCTTGTCTGTTACTTATTCTTAGTTAAAAATAGCACAGTCCTGGAGTATTGTCAGAAAATTAGCCCAGTAGCTCTCACAATAGACAAACATGTTAAAGGAGCAAAGTAGCTAAGCAAACTCACTTCAAAAATCACAAAGACAAAAAGCAGACTAAGTAATTGCTTAGGACCCCGAGCAGCTCAAGGGGGCCACTTATTCACTTTTAATTGTGTGTGGGAGGAAGAGGGGGGGTGGCAAAATATTCCTGCTTAGGGCCCCCAATGGACTAGTACCACCTCTCCTAGTACATGGTTTTTAGTCACATAAAAGTGAAATTGACCCTTGTGAAGAGGGTCCCGAATAAATATGTAAGCCCTCCACATAACTTAAGCATTACATAGCCTCATATTAAGGGCTTATATGATGCAAAGGATCTTAAAGGAAAACTCATCTGTGCAGGAGACAGAGTTTTCTTGGGTGTTGATTCAAGATTGGAAAACAAAATCCCACAGCAGCTTAGAACCATCAAAAACCTCACTCTCTTCAGCTCTAAGTGCAAGGCTCACTTCTTTGACCTTGCCTTCTCTAACGTAACCCCATGGTGATATATTTAAACAATAAACAACAACACTGGTCTGCACACAAACTGGGGAGAAGGTGAGAGAATGAACCACACGTGAGAGAAATTAGTCACATTGCTTCATGCACTCTTGGAAGGTGAGCAGATACTATAGTGCTGAGCATGGTGCAAGTATTTCTATAAAATAAGGCTCTTTCCCCTATGGAGAATTTTACCTCTAACAGAAAGAAGTTGGTTTTGAAATCTTGCTTAACATACTTTTTTTCAAGCATGAATTGCCGCCAATTCACAGAAATGTTTAAAACTAGCACACCCATAGGTATATCTTATTTTATTTCTAAACTGCCATAGATGTGCACTGACACTGTGCTTACAAACTGACAAAAGGCATGGGACCCTGCTCTGAGGAGATTATCATCAGGAGCCGATCCTACAATTGTTTACATTCTCAGTAATGCTTACCCATTAACTCACTGACTTCAATAGGACCACTTGGGTGAGCAACGGTTTATACGATGGGGTAGCCCGAAAAGACCTGTGAGAATTGAAGCATGACTATGTCTGCCCCTATTAGTCAGGCCAGAGCCTTCATAGCTTAATGACAGGTTTCAGAGTAGCAGCCGTGTTAGTCTGCATCCGCAAAAAGAACAGGAGTACTTGTGGCACCTTAGAGACTAACAAATTTATTAGAGCATAAGCTTTCGTGGACTACAGCCCACTTCTTCGGATGCAGCATCCGAAGAAGTGGGCTGTAGTCCACGAAAGCTTATGCTCTAATAAATTTGTTAGTCTCTAAGGTGCCACAAGTACTCCTGTTCTTTTTTCATAGCTTAAGAGATCTAAGATCATAACTGAAGGAAGTATGGCAGATGCAGGTTACTAGGTACTACTAATGTCAATTCTAAATTTACCCCTCTTGCACGCAAACCAAGTGTTATCTCACTTTATTCTCTTCTGTTAACCTCATTTTCAAGATTTCACGTTTTTTATATTATGGGAAGGCTTATAGATGCCAAAAGGGTCATGTCAAGCTTTTTTGCTCTTGTTTTTGTTTTGCTTTTGTGTTTTGTGTTTTTGTCATGTCTTAACCAAGGCGTTTTGGCCAATAACATTATGCAGAAATAGCATAATGATTATACAGTCCCATTATATAATTGTAAATGGATACTTCGTTATGTGTGATGCTTAGAAGTGAATAGTCCATCCAGCTGGGATAATTTTATATGAATTTATATAATTTAATCCTATAATTTAACAAAGACTTTTGGGAAATGGAATAAACTGGTAATTCTGTGGTCATACTTCAGCTACAGTCAAAATGAACTCGCTTCTTAGAATTCCATTTCTGTTTCAAATTATTCCAATATGAGGCATCAAGTTAAGTTTTGAAAGGTCTACAAGATAAAATTTCTGTGGCAAAGATGGCGGAACTAGAGTAAATACTAAATCTTTCTACAGACAAGTTACATTTGGCAGATTAGCCTTTTCTGATATTTGTAAATATTTATCAAGCTTATCAGCTAATAATAATTATTACTGAGTTGAATGGGTTACTATAAAAACATGTCTCCTGTCTGCAGGAAGCATGCAGATGGTACCCAACTTCATTGTCTTTAATTTGTCTCATGTAGTGTAATGGATGACAGTGTTTACTGGAAATTGGGATTTGGCTGAGCTAGCTGGCTGAAGTCCAGTTGAATAATGACTGAGATGATATTGGTAGTCTGAGAGAGGCAACCAGAAGGGTATTCATAATTATATCAACTCCCTTTATTGAGAGATTGAAACTGCTAGCAATGACATAGGTTTGCGATTTCGGGTTCTTCTTCTGCACTGGAATTATGTACTGTGTTTCTGGGTTGCCTTTTGGGGAGATTCTCATTGGAGTCCCTTTTGATTAGTTAAAATTCTTGGCTTATTAAATTAAAAAAAAACTAAAGAAAATCCAAACACAAGGCAAGAACCACAAAAAAGATACTTTTTTGAGCACAAAGGACTGAGTGGGTAGAATCTAATTTTCAGTGTCACTTATTTAGCCGCAAGCAGGCTTTCTCCCTCAGTCATAGAATATTAGGGTTGGAAGGGACCTCAGGAGGTCATCTAGTCCAAGCCCCTGCTCAAAGCAAGATCAATCCCCAGACAGATTTTTACCCCAGTTCTTTAAATGGCCCCCTCGAGGATTGAACTCACAACCATGGGTTTAGCAGACCAATGCTCAAACCACTGAGGTATCTCTCCCCTGGTTGATTATACTTTATCACTCCCCTTTTTTCAGTTGTTTCTGGGGAAAAACACTATCCATTATTCAAATACTTAGTGTACTAGAGTTGGTGCTGTTCTGCAGAGCCTTCTCTTTCACGTCAGCCATTACTCTTCCTTTTGTGAACAAGCAATCCCTGGAGGGATCCGGCGTATATCTCTAGGATTTTATTACCTTTTAACCTGACATACATGCCCTTTGCCTTACTTTAACTTCATATTTAAATAAGTACAGCGATGTTCCTCTTCCCCTCCCATTTCCCAGAAGAACAAATGTAATTTGAGGGAGCACCTGGCAAGAAATGAGAGAGAACTCCAAAGCAAAAAAGCAAAGCACGCACATTCTGTCTACAGTAGGAAATCCTGCTGTGTTTGACAATGGTTATCACAGAGTTTGTCTAGGCTGTTGGTTCTCAAACTTCATTGCACCATGACCCCCTTCTGACAACAAAAATTATTACAGGACCCCAGGAGGGTTGCGGGGTGAGGGGGCTAAAGCCCGAGCCCCACCGCCCCGGGTGTTGGGGGGGAGGTGGAGAGGGGCGGCAAATCATGGAGCAGGTCCTCAAGGAATCAATTCTGAAGCACGTAGAGGAGAGGAAAGTGATCAGGAACAGTCAGCATGGATTCACCAAGGGCAAGTCATGCCTGACTAACCTAATTGCCTTCTATGATGAGATAACTGGCTCTGTGGATGAGGGGAAAGCAGTGGATGTGTTATTCCTTGACTTTAGCAAAGCTTTTGATATGGTCTCCCACAGTATTCTTGCCGCCAAGTTAAAGAAGTATGGGCTGGATGAATGGACTGTAAGGTGGATAGAAAGCTGGCTAGGTCGTCGGGCTCAACGGGTAGTGCTCCATGTCTAGTTGGCAGCCGGTTTCAAGCGGAGTGCCCCAAGGGTTGGTCCTGGGGCCAGTTTTGTTTAATATCTTTATTAATGATCTGGAGGATGGTGTGGACTGCACTCTCAGCAAGTTTGCAGATGACCCTAAACTAGGAGGCGTGGTAGATACACTAGAGGGTAGGGATCGGATACAGAGGGACCTAGACAAATTAGAGGATTGGGCCAAAAAAAACCTGATGAGGTTCAACAAGGACAAGTGCAGAGTCCTGCACTTAGGACGGAAGAATCCCATGCACTGCTACAGACTAGGGACTGAATGGCTAGGTAGCAGTTCTGCAGAAAAGGACCTAGGGGTCACAGTGGATGAGAAGCTGGATATGAGTCAACAGTGTGCTCTTGTTGCCAAGAAGGCTAACGGCATTTTGGGCTGTATAAGTAGGGGCATTGCCAGCAGATCGAGGAACGTGATCGTTCCCCTTTATTCGACATTGGTGAGGCCTCATCTGGAATACTGTGTCCAGTTTTGGGCCCCACACTACAAGAAGGATGTGGAAAAATTGGAAAGAGTCCAGCGGAGGGCAACAAAAATGATTAGGGGTCTGGAGCACATGACTTATGAGGAGAGGCTGAGGGAACTGGGATTGTTTAGTCTCCAGAAGAGAAGAATGAGGGGGGATTTGATAGCAGCCTTCAACTACCTGAAGGAGGGTTCCAAAGAGGATGGAGCTCGGCTGTTCTCAGTGGTAGCAGATGACAGAACAAGGAGCAATGGTCTCAAGTTGCAGTGGGGGAGGTCCAGGTTGGATATCAGGAAAAATTATTTCACTAGGAGGGTGGTGAAACACTGGAATGCGTTACCTAGGGAGGTGGTGGAGTCTCCTTCCTTGGAGGTTTTTAAGGCCCGGCTTGACAAGCCCTGGCTGGGATGATTTAGCTGGGAATTGGTCCTGCTTTGAGCAGGGGGTTGGACTAGATGACCTCTTGAGGTCCCTTCCAACTCTGATATTCTATGATTCTATGATTAAACATGGAAAAGACTTTTGTTTACTCTGCACAGATATGTCATAAAATATATAGTACATGTGTGTAATCTAATACATACACATATCACTTAGTTCATGAATCAGTATATGATCCTTCATAATTCTTATATGCTACATGCTACTAAGGAAGAACAGGAGTACTTGTGTACTTCTTTTTGTGGATACAGACTAACACGGCTGTTACTCTGAAACATGCTACTAAGGGTACATATATAAAATATTTTTGTTCTGGTCAGTAAATTATTACAGAAAGCTGCTCTTGGCTTAATTTAAACAAAATTTTCCATGAGACTTAATTCCTCCTTTGCACCAGATCTCTCCTTGGTTTAAGCAGGAAAGCAATGGTCACGCTAAACGGCACTTGACTCCATCATGTACTGTCCTCTAAAGCTTTCTCTACATTAGGAATTATACAAAAAAAAATTAAACAAAGTTTTAGTTGCTTTTGGTGTTTTGCCATTATATTAATCAAACTTGCTTTTCAGCTATGCTAGGACTCTCACTGATGCTAACAATGGTTCAGCTGAAATAGTAGTAGCACTAGTTGGATATTTTTCTCTAAAATTCCTTGTTGTAGACACTGCCTAAATGTGGCTTAGAAGGGTAGTGTAAACTGTTTGTGTATATATAAAATTTCTTGCCCTGCAAGAAATTCTTCTGGCATCTGAGAATGAAAATGCCCTAATTCCATTGTTTGTTTAATCTCTGTTTACCTCTATTATTTGTTCTGTTTTGTAAATTTTACTTAGGTTTCATGGAAACTGATAGTAACACTGCTGGGAGGAGATTCTGCAGTTTCAATTCTTTCTAAAATTCTTCTGTTGCTTCACAATCTAGGATTTCTTAGATTAAAAAATAAAAGTAGCCTACTCCTTTCCGAAATAACCATCACAAGGTACACTCAGCCTCGCTGTGTATCCAGACCTACCTCACAAGGGTGGTATGAGGATTAATTAGTTAATGTCTGTGCCATGCTCCAAATATACAGAGTGCTTTACAGTGGCAAGCAAGTATGATTATTACTGCAGAAAATCTCCTGCAGCATCAAAGGTGTGAACTGTACTTTCCACCCACACATTGTTTACTTCAATGAGGTGTTAATTTGGGAGCTTCACTGCGAACATGTAAATGCTAATTTTCTTAAGCACTATCAACCTAAAAAAATAAAAATTTAAGTGGAGTCAAGGCAGTTTCAAATATATTATCTCAGTACCCTGCTGTCCATTTTCAGATCGTCATGGGCTTACGTGTTCTGCAAAGCAGGATTTTCTTGTCTCACAGCCTAGGCTGGAAGGAGGTTTTTTCTGCCATTTGTGTTGGAATTGTTCCTTCATATTTCTCAATCCCTTCTCTGTAATGACTGAAATGCATATTTTGCACATTACTTTTTTTTTCAATGCGGCTACAAGCCATTGTAAATATCGCCTGACAGAGTGGTTGTGTGGGAGTCACAGAGCCTACATTTTATCTTTTGAGACTAAGCAGATACTTAGCAATGTCTGCTCTAGGCTCTGTCTACGCTAAGCAAATTGTTTCTTAGATCTTTTCCATGCTAGGGAATATTTACAAAAAATTGTCACTGTTGCTGGTTCAGTTCCACCTGTGTTGGAAATGTTGAGAGCCCTAGAGTTGATAGGTCTCCTGCACTGGTGCTGAAAACACTTTTCTTTCCAACCCTGAGAGAAAAGGTTGGACCAACTTTTGTTGGTGAAAGAGACAAGCTTTTGAGCTACATCATCGGTTCTCAAACTGGGGGGCGCGTGAAGAAATTCCAAGGGGGGGCGCGAGGCTGTGAAATTGTCATAATGAAAAAAATTTATCAGCATAAAATTTTTTGTTGTTTATTTTTTAATTTTTTAAAATGTATTTATTTAATAGATCAACAGACAATAAATTATACATATTCTGTATACATAATAATATACATGTATATTCTGTATACATAATAATAACTATTCATAAAATTGTCCAGTTACAGGCCTATATTATTTAACTATGATAAGTATTAACAATCTTCTCGGTTTTGGTTATGAATATAAGTAGATAAGAATAAAGTACAATAATAATAAAAATACAACTATAAATAAAAGTATATAACTGCAATGTTTTCAAATTTCATACCACGAAATGCAAATATTTTTTATTTCTTTGCCTTTCGACGTGTAGGAGTGCCGTTTCGGTCGGTGAGGAGGCCGAAGAACAATGTAGAAAGCAATGGAACTTTTAAAAACTTCCTAGCTCTCTACCGAGAGTGTTCGACACTGTTCTATCGTGGGAGTGGTTACCTCCACCACTCACCGCGCAAGACCAGCTACTTCTTGGATTGGTGGTGGGGTATATATATAGGGCAGCATGCGTCCGTACGTAATAGTAGTAGTAAATAAACGTTCACGATAACTCAAATTAACTTGCGGCTGTTATTATTCACAAATCATGAAAATTATTTTTATAGATTTTTTTTTAATAGACTATTATGGCCGTGATTAAGAAAAGAAAGTACGATGAAGACTACATTTAAGTATGGTTTCACCATCATGGAAAAAAAGGGATAGATCATCCTCAATGCATAGTATGCCACCCAGTTCTCAGCAATGATGCCTTGAGACCTAGTCATCTTGAGCGACACTTGACAAAGAACCATAGCGCTTTGAAAGACAAACCAAAAGAGTTTTTTGGCTGCTAAACTTCAAAATTTAAATGCACGAAGCTGGACACTATGGAACTTTTCATCAAGCGTTGGCCAAAGTGGTAGAAGCATCTTATGAACTGTCATTGCTCATCGCTAAAGCCAAGAAATCGCACTCAATAGGAGAAACTCTTGTGAAGCCTTGATTGTTGAAAGCAGCTGATATTGTGCTTGGTGCCGAAAGCAAGAAAAAAATATCGGAAATTTCGCTTTCTGACAATTCCGTGAAATATTGCATTGATGACATGGTGAAAGATCTAAAACTTCAAGTTGTGGAGGCAGTGAAAGCTCCTTTTTTCACAGTTCAGTGTGACAATACCACTGATATAGCACAATGCTGTCAGTTGCCTGTCTACATTCGATTAATTAACAATGGAACTGTGAAAGAAGAACTCCTTTTTTCAAAGGAATTGACGACCACATCAGAGGCTTCTGATGTTATGAAAATGGTTTCCGACTTTTTTGAAGAAAATGGACTTTCATGGAAAAAACTGGTTTGTGTATGCACAGATGGTGCTTCAGTGATGCTTGGCTCTCGCTCTGGATTTGTGACATTGTTGAAAGAAAAAAATCTAGCTGTAACCATGACTCACTGCGTCATACACAGACAAGCGTTGGCTGTTAAAACCCTTCCAGATGACCTACGTGACTCATTGAATTTGGCTATCAAGTTGTCAATTTTGTGAAGAACAGCACTTTAAATATGAGACTTTTTGCAGCTTTTTGCGCAGATTTGGGAGTGGATCATAAAATTCTTTTGTTTCATCTGAAGAAGTGAGGTTTTTACCCATGAAAGCTTATGCCCAAATAAATCTGTTAGTCTTTAAGGTGCCACCTGACTCCTTGTTGTTTTTGTAGATACAGACTAACACAGCTACCCCCTGATACTGAGGTACGATGGCTCTCCAAAGGGAATATGCTTTCGAGAATATTTGAACTGAAAGATGAAGTGGAAATTTTCCTCAAGCAACAGAAAAAAGAAGTTATATCGTGCGTTTACGGACCAAACATTTCAACTTTAACTGGCATACCTCGTGGACATTTTTGAATCTTTGAACAATCTCAATTTGAAGCTGCAAGGAAATAACGCTGCAAACGTTATAGCACACCACCATGCCATCAAAGCATTTACGGAAAAAATCAAGCTTTGGAAACGTTGAACGCAAGCTCAGACACCTAACTTTTCATCTTTTCCAACATTTTCATCACTCGCTGAAAATGAAGGTTTCCAAGGACTTTGTAAAGAGGATGCGAAGAACAAAATTGTTTCATCTGGACTGCCTTGCTGACGAATTAATCCGCTATTTTCCAAACAACTTTTCTGGCAACCCCCTTCATAAAATAGTACATAATCCGTTCAACGTTGATGTCGATTCATTGACAGAAGTATTGTAAGAACAAGCACTCAAAATGAAATACGATTCAAGTATGAAAGATATTTTTGAAAACTTAAGCCTGGAGGAGTTTTGGATAAAATATTTCCCAATTTACCCGAAAGTTGGAGAAGAAGCGCTACGTATTATTCTTCCGTTTTTGTCAACGTACCTCTGTGAAAAAAGCTTTTCAAGTTTAGTCTTAATTAAAATGGAACAAAGGAATCAACTGGATGTCAAAAACTATTTGAGTTGCGCACCTAGGATGTCCCAACTCATGAAGAAAATGCATCATCATCCTTCACATTAAATTCATTTTGTTTAAGCTATTTCTTATTTTAAATTACATTTTTATTAAATTTTTGTGCCAAGAAAAACTATTTGTGCTTATTTTTAATTTTAAATAAAAAATGTTATACCAAGTTGTTTTTTTTTTTTTAAATTTTAAATTACGAATTGAATTTGTTAAAAGGGCGATTGGATGATAGTAAAGGAGAGATGGGGGGCTGAGGGTTTTTAGAAAATTAAAAAGGGGCGTGATGCCGAAAAGTTTGGGAACCAATGAGCTACACAGAGCTTTTCTTCAGGTCTTGGAAAGGTACTCGGTGTCATCGGTAAATATAAGTTGCGATTGGAAGGTTTTTTTTCACTGTATTGAGGTAGGTTCTCTCAGGGTATTTGGGTGACCTGTTCCATGATGCAATCTTCTTCTCTGCCCTTGTTTGGTGAAGGCAGTTTGTGTTAAGGTGTGTAACCCACACTTTCTCCTCATAGCATATTCTGTGGTATCTGAGTGGCTGGTTGTTGATAAGAGTTCTTGGTGTGAATTTTTTGTAAAAACAGTTGCTGAAAACCATTCTCCAGTGTAGTGAAGGCTCACGGCATCTGTTATAATTGTGTCCTATCTGTACAGTTTTAGGATCTGCCATCAAAACTTTGTTACTTGAAATGGCGTTTAAGAACAATGTTGAAAATGATTATTTTAGAGCAGATGGAGGCTTTAATGCTGTTGTTCTGCTTTAAGAGCTGAGAAAGAGTAGTGGCTACAAGACTGAGTGAATTTAAAATTGAGGGTTATAAGTAAATAGAAGGGGAGGGAGAGGACTTTCTTGAAAAGAGTATGTGTGTTTAAAATGATGTATATTGTATTATCAGCTCCCATGATTTTGCTACAGGTCTAACAATATTTGTCAATGGGACTGAAGTCACAGGCTGCCCTCAACTAGATGGACACTGTGATGGAAATGGCAAGGTCAGGGCAGGCTGCAAAAGGAAGAGCAGATACTCCCAAAACTAGTGGGTAACACTGATGTTAAACTCCCCAACTAGTCACAAACTGTGCTTCTCATCTGGTTGTCAAGAAGCAAAAAAGGACTCCCACAGCCCCCTTTATTGCATTTCAGTCCTCTGGCTCCCAGTCAGCACATAGGTCCAGTACAGCGAGAAGTTATTTAAAAAACTCTGCTCACATATACAAAATGTTCTTCGGATCCCAAATAGAGTGACTAGACAGCAAGTGTGAAAAATCGGGATGGGGGTGGGGGTAATAGGATCCTATATAAGAAAAGGACCCCAAAATCGGTACTGTCCCTATAAAATCGGGACATCTGGTCACCCTAATCCCAAAGGGTCAGCCACATCACCAGGCCAGTATAGGTTTGGATCTTACCCAAAACACCACGCTGCCAGCCAATCCTTTAGTGTCTAAAACTAAAGGTTTATTATAAAGAAAAAAGAACAAGAAGAGAGATGTTAAATGGTAAAGCAGTCACATACATACAAAGAGTCAAAGTCCATGAGGTTCCTAGCAGTATTGGTGAGTTTGCTGGCTTGAAAGTCCCTCTGGAACACATCCACAGTTTGGATGGGTCATTCAGTCCTTTGTTCAGAGCTTCAGTTTGCAGCAAAGTTCCTCCAGTGGTAAGAAGCAGGATTGAAGGCAAAATGGAGAAGGTGCAGCTGCCTTCTATAGTCTTTTGCCATGCGGCTTGTCCTTTCTTTGTCCCAAACTCAAGCTGCACAGCACATGGCTTGGAAGCCTTAGAGTTCTGTCCATAGGCATGCCCCTGCATGTCTTGCTGAGTCATAAGGTGTATCCTTTGCCTTCTCTTAATGGGTCAATGTATAGCTGATGGTCCTCAGTGGGCCATCAAGCAGGCTAGACAGTGCTGATGCCAAACTGTCTGCGGGGGTGTCACCCAGAAGCATAGCACAAGTTTTGAAATACATACATACATATCTATAATCCATAATACAGAGGTGATACAAACACATAAATGAGATTATCATATCTGGCAAATTGTAACATTTTTGCAGATATCTTACATCGCATATCTGGCATTACTCATTGCAGTTTTACAATATTGATATTCATAATATCCTAAAGTGTCCCCCAGATTCCATACAGTGTCACAGCCACCATATTCCATTAACCTTTGGAAGTGAATGTAAGGCCATCCCTGGCACAAATTGCTGCTACCTTCCATTATTTCTACTAGAGCTGGGGGTGTGGTGTGTGGTGGGGGAGGGGAGGGGAGAATATTGTGGTCGTTTTGGGCCAGACAGGAGAGTGTGGAGTTAGATGTAAAATTTCTGGAAATTTTGAAGGCATTTGGAGGGAAAAAGTGGTCCTCCCCTACCCCTGTTTCTTAGGAAAAAATGGAAATTTTCTGAGAAGATGAAATATCCAAGGTAGTTAATTGTTTATCAAAACTTAACTTCATTTACTTTTTAAAGAATGAGATATATATATATATATATATAATTTAGTACATAAAAAGTACTGTTTGGTATATTTATGAAATAAATAAATATAAATTATTTAGTTTTGATTTGAATAATATTGACAAATATATCTAGTATAAGGGATGGACATGCCTGACAAATGTAGGTGCCATTTTGCCTGTTGTCAAACAGGGGGAAAAATATATAAAATGTTGAAAATTGAAAGCATCAATTGTTATAAACAAAAAAAGAAGGTTGTATCCTTTGGGCTCAGAAATTATATACCAATAGACCTGACCTGACATTATCATGCAGACCCAGAAGAAACTCATGTTTCTAGAGAAAAGGATTAGAAAATGATGTAACTGTAATGTTGTTAACGGAGAACAATATTAAAGACCAACATCCAAACTTTATAGTAGCAACACCAAACTCTTTAATAGTGCATTATCATATACACAAGTGTAATTGTAGACAAAACTAACCATACTGTGAACCAGTATTATATACAATGTAAACAGTTACTAATGTATTCTTGGATGTGCTAGCTAGGGTGACCAGATGTCCCGATTTTATAGGGACAGTGCCAATTTTTGGATCTTATATAGGCTTCTATTACCCCCCTGCCCCCACCCTCTGTCCTGATTTTTCACACTTGCTGTCTGGTCCCCTAATGCTAGCATAGCTCAAGTTTTTCCTTCTTTCCTCTTCTTTTCACTGTTTATTCTGAGAATATATTTCATAACAGTTTCTTTTCAATTTTTCCCCAAATTTCCAATTTTTCCATACCGGGCCTCAGGAAAAAAAAAAATTGGAAAAAAACCATTTCCCCCCTAAAGTTTCCCTTTTTTCCCCCCAGACCCTCATATCTCCACATGGAGGTGCTGGGAGGGGGCCTCAGAGAAAGGGAATGTGTTAGGGAACTAGTCAGAAAACACTGAGAAGTCAAAGGAATAAGGGGAGCAAGAAGTAGACTTGGGGGATGTCAGTGAAAGGTGGGGAGAAGCAGGCAGTCTGAGGGGATATATAAAAATGTGGTGTCATGACAGAAGGATGTGGCATCCTATAGTTAGGAACGGACATTGAAGAACCTTTTTTGAATGATAGTGAAAATATACCCATCCAACGCTATCTCATTTGAAAAAAGACTGTCTTTAACTCTGTTCCTAGCCAACTGAAACTAGTGAGCTATCACATACGTGCTTCATTAGTTGGGAAGAGTAAAATTTGCAAACATTAAATGGTGCCAAGTATACTGTATCCATAAAAAAGGATGGTAAGCTGTTTTTGTATGTTATCTCATGTAATGACTTGAATGTTTTTCTCTTGTTTTTGAAATCATGTCCCACAATTGATCTGGAAATAGCAGGTTTAAAGAGTGGAAACACAGCCTTCCTTTTAGGCAAAAATTTACTAGCAAATACCACAGCACAAACAAAAATGAGGCACAGTTTATTGTCAGAATAAACAAGAAATATTTAAGAAATACGTCAGAGACTTTCAATAACTTGCTTGTTAAAATCTGTACTCCTGAACTCAGATGGCTTGCAGCAGAGTAGATGTACTGCATTGATGGGAAATGTCAGTTTCTCCTAGTAATGTTGCAATCTCAGAAATTCAGACTGTGCGTGTTGGAAATCTGCTTTCGCACACACATTGTTGAAAAAAGATTATTTCTCAGAAAATCTGCAATAAGTACTAGATGAACTGGTACTTAACGAAAATGCAAAAAAATCCTATATATGTAAAGATTTTCTGTCACAAGAATTACGAATTAGCATTACTATTTTTGGCAATTATAATAATAATAATAAAAAAAATCCTTGCCTGAAGAAGCACTTTATATGTTCAAAGCACAGCTCCCGAGACTCCAGTTGCAGCACTTTTGCAAATCACTCCCCAGGATCTCAGGTTGGACTCCCAGAAAATTAGAAATATGTAGTTAGTGACCACCTGTGAAAAATTTAGTTTAAGTGACTTGCTCAGCATCACACAGGAATTCTGTGTCCGTGTCAGGGATAGAATCCAGTTCTCCAGGGATGCTTTCAACTGGTTTAACCATGAGACCATCCTTTCTGTTTCTGAAGTCTCTTGCCTCATTCACTTCAGATATTCCAGCTTTTGCTACAAATAAGGCAAGGGTTGAACAGAAAGCAGTCTTATACACAACCTTGATTAATTCCCAGAGCAGGTCCTTCCCTCGCACTGAATGAAGAAGGGATTGGAACCTTTAGCAGGATTGGAACCTTTAGATTTAATGCACAGACCTCAGCTACTTGAGCTAATGGAGTAGTAGGACATTTTCATTCTGTATGTGGACCAGTATTAGAAGGGGAAGAGACACACACTTTGCCAGAAGGTTTAATTGATATTTGCTGACAGCAGAGGGAATGGTGAGATGCGTATCTTGTTTCCATGCTGGGCTGTGAAGGGGAGTGTACTCTAATGGGCACAGACTTGTCCATCCACTCTCTTCAAGCTTAATTCTTTCTGCCCTATCCCTCCAACCTGTGTCAGTACTGTCTCTTTCCACCAACTACCCTCAAGCTCCTCATCCCAGTCTCCTTGCCTGCCCATCCAGTCCCAGTCCCTGTCCCCTCCATCCCCTGGCTTCTCATGCAATCTCTTTCCATGCTTCCACCTACCTCATCATTTGATTTCCAAGTCTCTCTACTTGTCCAGTCTGTCTCCTCACCCTAACCACTCTTCATCTCCTTGTCTCCTTCTGCTTTCTCCCTGGTTCCTTGTCCCAGTCTCTTTGCCCTTACAGCTGTTGTCTTCCCACAGCTTTCCTTTCTTAGCAGCCAACTGGCTCCCCATTTTCCTAGTCCCACCCTCCCCCATACTTCTTGCCCCAACCATTCCATCATTCTTCCCGCTTCCTCTCAGGCTGACTCTTGTCTCATCTGCATTCAAATCAGATAGCTTATTCCTCCCTGCTGCTTTGGTGCCAGCAGGGAGGTCTCTGAGAGCACTGGAGAAACAGGCTTCTCTTCTCAGTTCCATGCTTAGTGATGACAGGAATCTTTGGAGATTTTAACTGCCAAAACTGAAGATGTGGGCATGTTCACATTGCAATTTTTCAAAGTCTTATAATCTGGCCAGATTTAGGCAGATTTTCATGGACAGCAAAAAGCACATCTCTGACACAAATTTCAAGTCCCTGCTGCAAAGTACAGGCGTGCAAAAGCTATTCAAAGAAAAGGTCACCAGAATTTTTTAACATGGGCAAATCATACTTTTTCCTTAGCCTTGTTCTCAGAAACTGCTGAACTGTTTTGGCTGGAAGTTTGAAAAAAATTCAGCCCAAAGCGGACACCTAATGTGGAAAATTTCAGACCCAGTGGTTAAAGTTTGGCAAAGTAATAAGCAAACAAAAAGAGTCTTTTAAGATTGTCTGACAATTCCCAGTATTAGGCAGTGCTACTAGCATCACCTAAAATAATGTAAACATACATTTTCCACATTATATATTTTCCACATATGTATAATTTCAAATATTTTATATTGTCTATTATGTATAATTTTCAACTTCTAGTATAATTTATTGAAAAAGTCTCGTCTATTCTATTCTCCCCCACATCAAACTTTCAAACATTTATTTTAGGGAACTGAAAATCCCATCAAAATTTGTAATGTGTCTAATTATTTTTTGCACTTGCAGAACTTAAAATATGTAATGCAGAATTGTGAAGGATGATATAAAGGGCTTGGGAATGGCTGGATGACTCCTCAGTGAGTTATGCAGGGCATTGCAAGCAAGTGTCAATAATCCTACCACAGCATCATGAATTCTGTCTGGCATACAGACGTGTATCTTGTCTGTGTAACAGAAAAATTATTTTAGAAATGTGTAGAGACTTTTAAGTATGTTATTGAGACTGTTTCTTTGTATTCTACTTGTGAAGTCAGTGCCATGAGTCCAACTGTACAGGCCTCAGAGGGAGAAGGGGGTATTAAGCGTAACAAAGGTAAAACACTTCTAAAATCTTTTTTTAAAATGGCGCTTTTATGTGTACACTACTACTTAAAATCCTGCTTCAAGCTACCTAGGGCTACAAGCAAGTACACGGTGTGCCTTGCTGCAAAGCAGTGGATCTCCTTGTTCACAGTTGTGGAAGATAAGATTGTGGATCGTCAACCTGGCATTAGTCCATTGCCCAGTTTGCATTTCAAAACAAGAGGGTTATGGGGATTGTGGGGTAGGGTGGTGAGACTTCCCCATTTGGGGAAAAGAGGAATGATTTTTAAACCATAGCATTTAAAAAAAAAAAAAACCATGACTGAAGGCAGCTACTGAGAAGTTTGGAAGTTTGGGATAAACCCCAAGGAAGATAGATTCATGGGCAGTGTTATAGGTGAGGTTGTAAAAGGTGCATTAAAAATGCAGTGTGTATCAGCAAATATTACCAAGCTATCAACATCACATATGTGGGGTAGATGTGTATATATGTAGATATATCTAATTTTTCTCAAAATTCAGTATTGGCAAGAATAAAATCGACGTTGTCATATAATATGGTATCAGGCAATCAACACAGTTACTGGAATCTTTTACAAGCCGGAAACTAATACTGGCCACATTTTGTTGGCAATGAAATACAGTGTATGGTCTACTGTATGAATCATACATTGATATGTTTCTAGATTACTTATATTAAGATAATACCAGAATATTTTCAGAGGTAGATTTACTGGACTATTCTGAGAAATTTTATCTTTAGACATGGCTTCTGTAATATGGGGTTATTACGGAAGTGGTTTTAAGGATGTTTGTATAATCCTCTGGCTCCTTTTTTTCTGAGCCAAAGAGCCTGAAAAGCCACAAATGATTTTAGAAATTTTAGAGTATAACACGAAAATGAAGATAGTTATCTGATACAAATGTTTGTTAAACTCTTTGGAGATGCAATTTAATAATAATACTAGTTTTTTGGTATATCTGAATTTTTCCTTTTTAGCATTCTCTAACTAGATTAAGCTGATTATTTCCTGTGTAATAAGGTCTAATAAATTTTAATATATTAAAATCAGCAAATGCCAAGAAACTACACTTTAAACATTGAGTAACGTGCATAGCATATCTGGTCACAATGATTGTATTTGGTTAGAAAAATAATAGTTGATGGAAATATATACCATTAGACTCTGGCTAAAACTTTCAAATCTAAGTTACTTGGAGTTAGGCTCTTAAATCAAGTTTTAGGCACCTAAAAAGTTTCCTTAATTTCAGAGTTGCTGAACAGTCACAAAACTCATTTGAAATCAGCACCTTAAAAAATAAGACCACGTTCATTTAGGTGCCTAAAAATAGATTCAAAACACTAACTTTAGTCAGACAGATTTGTATGGCCCATATGCCAATACCTAAAATCTATGTTTGTGTTCTCTGGAGTGACTGTAATGTTTTATTTAACTACTGTTTGCTGGTCCATACAATTATATTTTAAAAGGTAAAAGTGTTATGAATTTTTTTTTGTATTTTGAACTTGGCTTAATTTTTATAAAAGGGGCTGAGTTGACAGCGCTAGAGACAGAGGTGTAATCTGTACAGAATTAATTACAGCAGCAGTGCATCCTCTCCTACCAATATATCTCAGTCTTGACCTACTGGGACCTCCTTTATGGAGGAGATAGATGATAATTCACTTTTTGTGCCAGTTCAGTTTTTATAAAAGCATATATTGTGTTGGAGATAGTATAACATGCAGTATAAGGTGCTTAGACATTGACTACTTTCAAATGGGCTATCAAACAGCCATCAGATGGTAAAGACCATTGGACACTATTGCACTGAGTTAGGTTCATACTGATAGCCAACTCATGGCCTTTCACTCGTAGGTTAACTTGTAGTCTGTTGGCTAATACTTGACATAATACATACTTTACACCTAATGCAAAAATGTATATGAAAGTTAGTTCAGGAACAGTGAAGAGGGTTGCCAACTTTCTAATCACACCCTTGCCCCACCCCTTTCTGAAGCCCTGCCCATGCCCCTCCCCTTCTCCGAGGGACCCCCCTGCTTACCCTTCCCTCCATTGCTCATTCTCCCCTACTCTCGCTCACTTGTTCATTTTCACCGGGATGGGGCAGGGGTTGGGGTGCGGGAGAGGGTGAGGGTTCTGGCTGGGTGGGCAGGCTCTGGGGTGGGGCCAGGGATGAGGGGTTCAGAGTGTGGGCTCAGAGTTCAGAGCTCCAGGCTGAGGCAGGGGCGTGGGGTGTGGGAGGGGGTGAAGAGTGCGGGCTCTGGGAGGGAGTTGGGGTGTGGGAGGGGGTTCTGACCTGGGGCAGGGGGTTAGGGTGCGGGAGGGGGTTCGAGGTGCGGGCTCCGGATGGGCGGCTCCTGGAAGCGGCCAGCATGTCTGGTTACTAGGCCGAGGTGCGGTCAGGCAGGGCCACACACTGCCTCAGTCCGCAGGCGCCGGCCCTGCAGGTCCCATTGGCCGTTATTCCCAGCCAATGGGAGCTGCGGAGCTGGCACTCGGGGTGGGGGCAGCACGTGGAGCCCCCATGGCCACCCCTGCACATAGGGGCCACAAGGACATGTCGCCACTTCTAGGAGCCATGCGGAACCAGGGCAGGCAGGGAGTGTGCCTTGAACCCCCTGCGCTGCCGACTGGACTTTTAGTGGCTCAGTCAGAGCCGCTAGGGTCCCTTTTCGACTGGGCGGCTCCAGTTGAAAACCAGACGCTTGGCAATCCTAACAGTGAATAATATAGAAATGTCTTGTCTTGGACATTCCTTTTAAACTTCCAAAAGCTATTAATGACTGAAGTTCATGTCTAAATGTAAAAAAAAAAAAAAAATCCAAACTTGAATATGACTACACATAAAAAGTCCAAAGCTCGTAAGTTTATATTTATTACATACTTGTATAAATTTATAACAACATAATGAAACTTGAAAAGGAGTGTTGAGGGCAGTGATTTTTCAGGTTTAAGCCTGGATTGTGGTTTTTATTAAGTTTAGCATATCACTAATCATAAAAATATAGCATAGCCTTTGGAAGCTAATAATTTATGCCTGTGACTGTTATTCCCCATTTAGTCAGAGTACCCGCATTTTAAAGCCCTGATCTTGCAAAGTGATCCATGCATGTAGATCTTTAGTTCCCTACAGAGAACCATTAGTGTAACAAAAGTTCTGGAAGCTAATGGAAAGAGAATGAATCATAAAAAGGAATGCAGCTTTTAATACTTACAACTTCAATAGTACTCAGGGATTCAAAATAAAAAATGTAAATATGGAATGTTTAACAATGCAGTGCTTCAGTACAGCAAGATCAGTTTAGTAACACTTATCTACTACTGCAACGAATAACAACCTCAGTACACCTCGATGATTGTTTGATAAGAAAAAAATAAACAAAAACACTTGCCTCTTTTACCAGCAGTCCTTCATATTTTATATAAAACTAAGCAAACAGTGCATCTGTTATTAAATGAATATTTTAAAAAGCTGGGGAAAGAGTGGCTCTGGGGACAATGCTGTAATATATATTGTCACCATGTCCAGCAGTCAATAAGTGTTTTCCTCTAGTAGTCCATGTATATGGTTGGGTGGTTTAACTACATGTTTGTTTTGATTTTGAATCCAAGTTCAAAGTTATATTCCTTATACGATTCATATAGCTGCAAAACCTTTTTCTGTTTTCATGCATGTTAATATTTGAAAGGGTCAACAGAGACATTGGGGTCTGTAGAGTCTGATGCTTCCATATTTTGAAAAGTTGTCTTGTGTCTTTGGTTTTGCCACCTGGTAAGCTGGTTTTAATACCAATATATTGCAGCAAACTGCAAGGAAATTTGTTCCATTGAAAGTGATTGCAAAAGGAATTTTGTGAATTATCTTCCTGGAAATATGTTTCTAATAATCCTCAGCCAGTCAGATGATTCACGGTTCTTCAGAACAAAAATGGCAGGTTGTCCAAAAAGTGGCACCGAGGGGAGAACTGAGAAACATGCAGATAATCCCCCACCCCCACCCCCAGCCTTCAGAGCCTTCAGATTGTAATGAGAATGGATTGTTTTGGTGCCATTTCATTTTGCAGTCTTTAATCATGAGACTGAATCTGGTCCTGGGAACACAGGAAATTTAGGCTATGTTCCCACATTGAAGGGGCTTTCATATTACTGGGGAAATTGTGTGTGTTGGCAGAGGGGGTGTAAAAATATCTGTGGTTTGTGTGGCTTATTGGATGAAGTGCTGGCTTTTCCACTCTGTGGTTTAAATTTCCATGTGCTGGGTTTTGTAGAATTTGTTTTTCTCAAATATTGTTTTTCTCGAAAATCAAACTCTTTGTGATGTTTGGGCATATTATGCAGGATTAGTTGCCATATAGGACTGATAATGCGATTGATTTGTGCTCTGATATTATCATTATGAGCCCAGTATAGAAGGCTTGATATTTTTCTTTTACATTTAGGTAGCCAATTCAGATTTGTCTGAAGTAATCAGTGACTAAGGCGGAGATTTTAAAATGCGATTACCCTGCTAAATCTGCTTAGTGGCCTATGTGAATTGTGTTTGGAGGTCTGTCCAGCACCATCACTGGTGCCTCATTAGGGTTTCTGGCAAAGAGTTCCAGCACTGAATGGGCAGAGAAACGGAACTCTCCCATCTTCTAGAAGTGGTTTCACCCACTTACGCAAATTAGAAGTAGTGATGTAAATATCGGTTTAAAAAGTTAACCAGTTAAACTATTAAAATGATATTGTTTAACTGGTTAGTTGTTAACCGAGGTCGCTCTGGTTGGCCTGGCGGGACTGGGGACCCTCCAGATGGCTGGCACGAGCTGGCTGAGGCTGGGGTCACTCTGGCCAGACAGCGCGGGGTGGCCGTGGCTGGGGCCACTCCGGCCAGCTGGAGGGGCTGCGCCAGGGCTGGGGTCGCTCTGGGGCTGCTCCAGCGCAGCCAGGGCTGGGATCCCACCGCCCGGCGTGGGGCGGCCTGGGTTAACAGTTAAGGTTGGTTAACGGTAAGCCTAATGCTTACCGGTTAACCGTTGAACCTTTTACATCCCTAATTAGAAGAGTAGCATAAAGCATTTTGCAGTGCTGTGGCTGTAATGTTATATGGAAAGAGGACTCTAGTCTCTGGGGCTTTCATTTCAGAGGTTTTCTGAGCACTAAATTCATCCCCCTCTAAAAAAAATTTTTTTTTTAAAGTTAATTTTTTTTTTTTGTCTTTACACCATAAAAGTGATTTCTCATTGATCAGGTGCACAGGTGGTGTGACAGGGTATACCAGAGCCTTTGAGGCCCCCTGCTGGAGGCCTCATTGCCCTGCCATACCCCAGCCCAATAAAGGGCAGTGCAGAGGGTCCACCAAGCTGCCTAAAGTGGTTGTGTGAGACACAGTCAATCAGGGTCTAGCAGCCTACTATAAGAGGAGCTGCAGGGCCCGGGGAAGTTCAGTTCCTTGCTGGAGCTGCAGGAGCCTGGATGGTGTGTGGCTGGCTGATGGAGCTGCAGAAGCCCAGACAAGGAAGTGCTGCCAGAAGCCGAGGAGAGCAAAAAGGAGCCCTGAGCTGGTTGCAGAGACTCCATTAAGACAAAGCTCTGTGGTAAGGGTGAAGACAGCGCAGAACCGTGGGGAAGTGGCCCAGGGAATTAGAGAAGTCGTGTGACATAGTTAAAAGGACACAGCAGACCGTTGTGATCTACGGGGTGCCTGGGCTGGGGCCTGGAGTAGAGGATGGGCCCGGGTCCCCTCCACCCACCACTGTTAGCCACTGGGGGTGGAGGGGAGTGGCCTGGACATTGAGGCACCCCAGAGAGGGAACTGAACTGTAGTAGCCCAGCTGGAGAGCTACAGTCAAGAAGCCCAAGAGGACGAAGACATTGTCTCCAGGGCGAGAGCCCTGGGGCACTGCTCTATCCCAGAGCAGGGACAATCAGAGAGAGAGAGAGAGAGAGCGGGCACACACACTTGGCCA
Source organism: Malaclemys terrapin pileata (assembly GCF_027887155.1). Classification (NCBI taxonomy): domain Eukaryota; kingdom Metazoa; phylum Chordata; order Testudines; family Emydidae; genus Malaclemys; species Malaclemys terrapin. The sequence goes on along the minus strand of NC_071507.1, from coordinate 39,793,926 downwards.
AAGAGGTGCTCACGTGAGGTGAGTGCACTCCGTTACAGTGAGCTAAAAAGCACTATTTAAAACATAAAAACAAAGCATACTCTTTGGAAATAAAAGTAATTAGCTGTGTGTACTCCATTCCCTATACCCTGCTCCTGTCTTAAAAATCCTTGTCCTAGGTTGAAAATGTAACTTAAATTTAAATGGGAAAATTGTAAAATCCTGAATAATAACAGTCATAAAAAATCTGAGAAATTTTAAACTGTATGGGACAAATCCTGGCTCCCTAGAAATCAATGGCAAAAAAATCCAGTTGATTTCAGTAGGACCAGGATTTTCGCTAGAAGTGAAAAAGTATTTCACTGCTATGTCAGAAGAAGACTTTATACCACGAGTACTATAAGTTCTGTTGTAACATTGGTTACACACATGGATTGCATAACTGAAGAAAACCATATATATTTTGAGACTTTAGAAATATTGACTTCTGTTACTCTGTTAAATGACAGCCATATATTTGAATGAAATAACACAGGAACTTTAGTTTATTTACCCAAAGCAGACTTAGATTTGGGAAGAAAATCAATGGATGTTTGGAGGTAACATAAGAAAACATAGTTGAACTACAATATTTTTTAAGTGCTGAAATTAGTGTAGCAAAGTCATCTGAAACAAAATCATTGGTAGGCAGTACTTGCTAGGTTAGAAACGCCATACAGGATGGCGTGTAGTTTTTTTTTTTTCGCTTCTGAATTTTTAAACGTTATACAGACTTAATTCTGGAATGAGTGCATTGCAGGTGGCTTCTGTAATATCTGAAAGTAGGGTGCTGCTTGTTCATATTTTATAGTTTAAGAGGTTTCTTTGCTTGGTTTTTCTGTTTGCCATATGTTTGCTCTTGGTCTAGTGACCTCTATGCCTGCTGTACTGGGCAGCATGAATGTGAAAAAATGCCCCTTAATACTCTAACACTATCTTTAAAATATGTACATATTATATATATAATCAGTGCCCTAAAAATGGTATTTAGATTACAAGGAAACATTTGTAAGGGAAGCAGAAATCTGTGAAAACATTTCATTTTGAAAACTGCTGATCTGCCAAGGAAGGGGAGTAGTATCCTAAATTTCAGTGTCCTAAATTTGTTGTAATGGTTTGAATAATAGCCAGTCATATTTAGTTTGAAGGCATCCTTTAGGGTAACTTGAAGTAGTCACCCAATTGTTTCACTTTTCCAAGCACTTTTGGACATGGTATCTCTTGGAATTTAGTTTGAATTTTTGCAGTTAAGCATTTCAGTTTGAGGTAATTCATTGTATATCTGTAATGTTTCACAATTTAACCTATAATCTATTTCTAATATCTGTTTTTCCTCTGGAGTGCTAAGTACACCTCTACCCCGATATAATGCGACCCGATATAACACGAATTCTGATATAACTCGGTAAAGCAGTGCTCCGGGGCGGCGGGGCTGCATACTCTGGTGGATCAAAGCAAGTTCGATATAATGCGGTTTCACCTATAAGGCGGTAAGATTTTTTGGCTCCCAAGGACAGCGTTATATCGAGGTAGAGGTGTACTAATAAGTCATCTGCCTAGAGTGTTACTCTGGTTCTCAACATCAGCCTCCATACCCTTGCTCTTCCTTGGAGGTTGTTCTTGCTTATTATTAAGATTCAGATGAATAAATTTAAGGCCAGACAGGTCTTTATGATTGTCTAGTCCGATTTCCTGCATAACATAGGCCAAAAAATCTCACCCAATAATTTCTTCGATTCCGTAACTTCTGTTAGAGTTATGGCATATCTTTGAGAAAGAGATGCAGTCTCAATTTAAGACTTCAAGAGATGGAGAATCCATCACATTCCTAGGTAAGTTATTCAAATGGTTAATTACCACTAAGTTAAAAATTTGCACCATTTTCTAGTCTAAATTTGTCTAGCTTTAGGTTCTGACCACTGGACCTCATTATGCCCTTTTCTGCAAGACTAAAGTGCTGTCTACTCTCAGAAATCTCTGACCCATGTAGGGTCATGTAGATCATAATCAAGTCACTTCTCAACATTCTTTTGAATAAACTAAATAGATTGAGCTTTTTAGTTCTCTTATGCTATTGGGCTTGTTTTCTAGATTTTGATCTTTGTGGTTAAGTCAAAGCAGGTCTGCTTTCCAACTTCTCTTGTAAATTTCTAATGGCAGCAAGAATTTCTCTGCAGCCATTGTTGCAGAAAACGAGAATGACTTAGTGCAGTTGCTAAATACTTTTCTTGGTGAAGTACAAAACAGACTTAATTGATGTCAGTAGTGAAAATACAATAATTTGCATTGGCCAGTATTTCACTTAAATGCCTAGTGTCTGTGTTCATCAAGGAAATAGATGAGCAGATTAAAGTATGCCTATGCTGCCACACAGATTGGACAACAGAGGAATCAATAGCAGTGCGTACCAAAGTGCTGTATTGTAACTCCCCCCGTCTGGTTGTTGTGAGCATGAACTAAAAGGTTCCTAGTTTACATTAAAGTAGTCCTGTTTGAAGAGGGCTATATTAATGTGAACTGGGAACCTTTTAGTTCGTCCCACAGCATCAACACAGAGGAGTTGCAGCCCAGCACTTTGGTGTGAACCACTATTCATACCCCCATAGTCTGAATTATAGGCTTGTGTAGATAAGTCCTAAGTAGTGGAGCCTTGTTTGGTAATTACTATTGGACTTCACACAGTGAGCATGGTAATGTCTGGCTTTTAAAACTCTGATGAAACATAACTAAAAGACGGCTGCTTGTTTCTTTTTTACAAATGTTTTATAGTAATCTGTAGTGTATCTGTAGGGCCTGGGGATTTACTCATTGTAAGACTTTTAACTGCAGTTTATATTTTTTATTTTACTTCCGTATGAAGCACTTCAGTTTCGGCTAATTGATTTGGTGGTGTATTGCGACAGGTATTATGTGATAGCTGTGGTATTTTGGTTTTGATTGATACTACCATAAGATGAACTTTAAAGATCCCTATAGTTATTTTGATATACCTTCAATATATCTTTAATTTTAATTACAATTAATGTCTTCCTTGTCTTAAGACAACATAGCTGGCTTATAGTTGCAGTTTTTGTTATGAAGTTGACAATGATCATCCCATATTTTATTTGAATGCTCATAATATCTCTATTTAGCAAAAGTATAATCGTGTTGTATTTTTTGGAATTCCAGGGAGACCAGTGACTTCCTAATGAGTTATAACATTTCTAAGTTCTTATTAGTTCAGAGAAGGATAACATGCACTCTTTATTTTGAGTAAAAGTTTAAAATACATCTTTTTATGTTTTGTCACTTGTTTGACATGGGAGCATTAAAAGCACCTGTTCATTCTTTGTACACTAGGGAACTTACGTTTCTTTTCTGACTAGAGTAGGATATAATGGTGCACAATCTGTTTGTGTTAAGCTTTCTGCAAGAAACAAAAAATTATTCTTCTATCCACTGAAGGTGCATGGAAATAAAATGTGTAATCTTGCACTGGTGGCATTACCTTTTTCCTCCATATGTTTGAACAACCCTTTCATACACACACACACACACACACACTCTCTCTCTCTCTCTTTTTTTTAAGTTGTCTCTTTTGGGCATGAAGACTTTTAGTCTCTTACTGATAGGTGATTTTGCAGAATGCTTATATAGCAGTTGAAGTATCCCACAGATGCCAATGACATAAGAAATATGGCTATTCATTTTTTTCTGTATGTCTTAGGCATACATACGTTTGCCAGGATTAAAGGTGTTTTTGTTTACTCTTTTGGCTGCTATCCACATTACTGAACTGAATACATATGTCTTACAATGCAGCTTTTTATTGATTAGAATACATGTATCATTATTATCATATAGTTTTCCTCCCATTAACTCAGGACTACAAAATACATATTTCATACACTTCTCCAAATCCCCTTGTAATTTATCTTCCTTTTAGATTTAAGTGAGTTTCCAGCCCAAAAAGCAATCTTAATTTTTCTTTTTAAAAATAAATCTGACTTGCAAAAATTGATAATCAAGCCTTCATATGTTGCAAGAAGACATTTTACGCCAATATCGCTTTAGATATTCTTGCGCTGCTTCTGCCATTGTATGTACATTTCACTTGTAACTTCGCTTGTTTGAATACTTCCTATAATGATTTCTTTGTATCTCATAAAATATCAGTATTAAGAATTACAATAAAATTGAATTTGGTGCTACTTCAATAACTACTCCCAAATGTTAATGTTTTATCAGTTTTAACAGCTTAGGGCCTGATGCTGCAAACCCTTACCACCTTTGTTATATTTAATTCATTGGGACTAGTCAAGGTAGGGAGTGCTTTGTCCCCCATTCTTGCAATCACTTACTTACATTGAGCTTGAGGACTACTCAGGTGCATAAGTGTTTGCAGGATCAGGGCCTATGTTGGATAATAAAGGGATTCGGGATTAGGCATTTTAAAAAAGTTTTATAATTGAAACTGTTTCCCTGCATTGAAATTCATGAAACTAGTGGGCCCAAAATTTAAAATGTGCATAACATTTCACAAGCAATAATGAACTTTACTATTTGCATATTTGCTTTTACATATGATTTGATGGTATGAATGCGTTTTATATATGTCATCCATCCAGTATTAAATAAGCAAAGTTTATGAACCCCTGTGATTTTACACTTGTATTTTGTTTAAAGTATTAATAAATCCAAACTCACCAAGGATACCTTTATGAATACCTTTTGTTTGGGTGACGTGTTTTTTACAACCCATTTGTAGTGCACGGACTCTGATTTATGCTAAAAATAAAAACCTATGATGTGTTATTTTGGCTTGGCAGAAAGAATGCAATGAGCTGTCAAAGGCAAAGAATATGCAGAAGCTGTAATTCCCATTTTACCATTGAAGAATAGATTTGGCTGGATTATGCCTTCAATACTAATCTATTTCTGTGTGGCCAAACAGATTTTTGGAGCCCTTCACAGCATATTTACTTTCTGTTCTCTTCACTTCGGGCCAAATGTTATAAAGTAGTATATTTTTTTGGCTCATGCAGTGTGGTGATGTGAAAAAAAAAAAACAGTAAAAAGAAAAACAGTAACCAGTTCATTACACCTCATTACATTTGGTCTTGGTGAGTTGTGTATTTTTAAATTGATTTTTAATTATGTCATGCTTTAAAGCGAAGGATACTTAGACTGCTTCTTTAAAAGTTGCAGTAGAATACACTTCAAAATGTTTGAACATATTTTATTTCGTATTAAATTTGAAAATACAGCCTTGTCCTGTTTAGCATGTATCTTGTTCCCATTACAGTACAAGTTCAGTTTCCAAACATCCTGTGTAGGCTCCGGTGTTTAAGGGCCTTAATCTTCTCCTTATGTTGGTTATGCTTATGATCCCATACTTAACCATTATCATCTTTATCCAACCATCTTCAGTAACTCCCAAACATTTTTGATAAACAAGATTGCACTGTAAGTTTTTATAACTCTTCTCTTTTTAATAGTTTTTAGTTTTGAAAAAAACAATTAAATTCCGTCCTCCTTTTCCCCCCCCCCCATCCCCAACTAGATGATAGCATCTCTGCTGCAAGCACATCTGATGTCCAGGACCGTCTTTCAGCTCTCGAACTAAGAGTTCAGCAACAAGAAGATGAAATCACTGTGCTAAAAGCAGCATTGGCTGATGTTTTGAGACGTCTTGCTATCTCTGAAGACCACGTGGCCTCTGTGAGAAAGTCAGCACCAAGTAAAGGTAATGATGCATATTTGGATTGGAGTGAATTTGACAGATTCTAGCTTTTCATATTGGAATGTTAACACTTGGAAATTTCTCTTTGGGTTTGTTTGCTATCTTAAGCATGAAAGCAGCTGTGACTTTCAGTTATTTTTCACCAACATCTTTTTTGATAGGATAAAAATCTGAAAACTGAGATTGTCTTTTTGCCCTTTGCAGTAGAACATCAGAGTTAAGAATACTTTGAGAGTGGAGGTTGTTAGTAACTCTGAAATGTTTGTCACTCTGAACAAAACATTATGGTTGTTCTTTCAAAAGTTTACAACTGAACGTTGACGTAATACAGCTTTGAAATTTTACTATGTAGAAGAAAAATGCTGCTTTCCCTTTTTTTTTAGTAGTTTACATTTAACATAGTACTGTGCTGTATTTGCTTTTTTATTTTTATTTATTTATTTATTTGGTCTCTGTTGCTGCCTGATTGTGTACTTCCGGTTCCAAATCAGGTGTATAGTTGACTGGTCAGTTCGTAACTCTGGTGTTCATAACTCTGAGGCACTACTGTACTTATATTTATACAAGATCTTCCGTGAACTCCACCTTAGTCCTTGTAAAAAGACCACTTTCTACTTAGAATATAGTATACTTTACATCAGGATTGTTTAACCTGCATCCTGAGGTCTGGATGCAGACTGGTGGATTTCTAATCACACAGCCAAGTTCTTCCTGTTAACTGCAAGGTGAGAACAAAGATAGTCAACTGAAGACTCTTACTGGAGGTTAACTAAAAAATATAAATTACACTTTCTGTTTATCTATCAAGGAAAAGGCAAGATGAAGGAAATATTATAGAGGGATGTACTTTAAAAAAAATAAAATGTGTATATTTACAGAGAAATTTTTCACCACCCTTGTGCTCCTGGCAAATTGCCATGTGACCACTACTGTCAAATGTTTGGGCTTCCATTCATTAACATTTTTACATCTACTTTCTTCGTGTACTATGTATATATGTTATATTAAAAAATTGGGATACAAGAAGATGGACATATTTTGTGCTAATTTGCACAATATGTAAGAACTACAACTACATTAAAAAGTTAGCAGAGATGATTCAAATAATTTTTAAGAGTCTTCCAATTCTCAGAATTAGAAGTGGGTATAATTGTGTGTATTCCCATCAAACTATATACCCCAATTATTTGCCTTTAACTGAATTATACATCCTTGATTCTCCACTGTTACTCTAGTTTTGAAATCAGTGGTGTCACATCAATAAATTGGAGTAACATAGTGGTGAATCAGGGCATGTGTATGTTTATATACATATGTTTTATATGTTCAAAATATGAAAGCTGAAAAATACTGAAATTTTGTAATGGTTTTAGATGTAGAACAGCATTGAGATCTAATTTATTGTAATTGTTTTTTTTTCATGTCCCCATGCCAGATGGAAGGAAGTGTTGACACTTAATTGGCATTGACTCTGAATCCTTCTATTCTGTCTTATTTGCTAAATGGTAGACAGTAGTTATCTGTGATTCAGCTTTCTTTTATCTGCCGTTTATCATGCCTCATCAGGATTCAAACTTCCTTGTCTAACATTTTGAATAAACAAAGTACTAGCAAGTATTTGAGATAAGTACAGTAAGTCTATGTTGCAAGCTACTAATTTTTGCAGAAAAGTCATACTTTCAAGTGAAAAATCATGGACAGAAGGTACATACTTGGGGCCACAATTTTCATACTTGGATGGTTAAAGTGCGTAGTTTCTCTTTAGGCATTTACATAAGTGGCTTTATTTTGGAGTGCTAGGTACCCATGGCCTCCGCTGAAATCAGAGAAAGCTGTAGGTGCCCAGAACCTCTGAAAGTTAGAGGTGAAATTCTGTGCCCATTGACGTCAGTGGCAAAACTCCCCTTAATTTCAGTGGAGTCAGGATTTCATCCCAGGTCACTTAAGAAAAAAAGGAAAGAGGCTTATGTTTAAATGAGTGTTTTTTAACATGCAACCTTTTGGTCCTAAAACACCTGGCCCAGGCCTTTTCCCATACAGAGCACCTCGTATTGTCTAGATCACAGAAATGATTGTATCTGATTTTTAGAAATGTGAGGTATATTATCTTAACTACTTACAGAAGATAATCTGTCTGTACAGAGAGACACTCCATGTACTGAAAAATATATCTCAATAGCACTGGAAAGAAAAATACAATCTCCCATACCTCAAATAATTCCTAAAACTGTCCGTATCGGTCTGACTCTTTGCATACTACCACTAAAAAAAAAAAAAAAAAAGTACAGCAAAAAGTGTGTGTTAAAGAGCATTTCACTCATTGACTTGAATGTTTTACTAAAATAAGGGAACAAACACAAAAACATTATTCAAATGCTAGACTTAAAAGTTTTCAGATACACACTATTGCTCTGAGTCATGCTCATCTTTGGTTGTAAATAAATAAATAAATTAGAGCCCAAATGTCCAAACTAATGAGCACCTACAAATTTCACTGTAGTCAGTGTCTGAAGTGGCTTCTCTTTACCTCTGAAAATCAGACTTATAAATGGATTTCTGTGCCTGGATTTGAATAGTCAGAGTTTAATCAGAGTTGTTTAAATGTCTTCATATAGCTCCATTCCTCTGGTATTTAGTTTTAACAATGATTTTTACTATTGTTGATCTAAATTTCACTCATTTTAGTGGGGGAAAAAGAATACACCATCAAAGCTTTTAACTTTGCTACTATATATCTGCATAAGCGCATATTACATAACATTTATTTATGTAGTAGCATTGAAGTATTATACTATTGTTAATTGTATTATTGTTTCTTATTTTTGTATGGTAGTGCCCACAATGTGCTTGGAACTGTCCATAAATATACTGAGTCACTGTCCCTGCCGCAAAGCGCTCACAGTCTCTATTCGGAATCTAAAGTCATAAGTAGTTTTTGCCACAGAATGGCAGTTTTTAATGACATAAACTTTCCTCTAATCCTGTAAATCCCCAAAGAGAGACATATTGGGGAAAACCGAGTAACATGAAGAGGGAAACTGAAAGGAAATAAAACAGCATAAGCACTATCAAGATCTTCAATGCCTATAGATACACTACTTGAAAACACATTCATTGTATTAGATCTGGAATTCAGATTTTTTTTCTGTTCAGACACACATTTAACTCTAAAATCCAAAGTCGTTTGGAAGGTTTCTGTTTTATGCGAATACTTTGAATACTATGCTTCCAGACGTCAAGTCAAAGAAGTGCTAAAAAGGGTGTGCGTGTGCTTGTATACGTACGAACAGCTGATTTTATCCCTTTTATAGATAGGCAGATACATTTTGACACTGCCATTGTTCCCTTTGGAATGGTCTCACTTTCAGTCTCCATTCTGTCTACCAAGACAGCAGATGGACTTTTTTGCTGGGGAAATGTCTGGGAATATTTTATTCAGTAACTGTGAAATTTTGTACAGTTTAGGGTGCCCATAACTCCAGATCTACTGTTTCTGCCCTAATTTAGCCATATACTAAGGTCTTAAGTAGGATGTTGGGCCACGAAGGGTCCTCTGGGCTGGGTGAATTTCACTCAATGAAAAAATTAATAAGGCCTCTGCTGCTTGCAATTGTAACCAATTAAACCTCTTCGGTGAAAGGGTTCTGAAGCTTGATGGCTGAATGGTAACATAGGAATGTCTAATTCTAACTTGTGCCTTGGGAAGTTGTTTACACCTGTTCATTCACAGTTACAGAAATAGTGAAAGAAAGGTCGAGGCATTATTTTAAAATTGTGTGTTAACTATATATACACAATATACAATATCTAACATTAATGAATTATAACTAATTGCTGCTATTTTTATTTTATAGAGGAAATGGCCCCTTTGTGTTGAAACACCTAACAGAGACACAAGTAAAAGGCATTGCAACTGTTGCATTAGTTTCACTATTGATGACTGGATATTTTTATCATGATACCTGAGATGTATAGGACATTATAGAGTGGCAGAAAAGAGATGTTTAGTGACATATTGCCACCGGTATTTTGGACTTCAGGAATAGCTTTGGGCCAGCATTTTTTTAGCTGTAAAAGTTAATATTTGGAACAAATATTCCAAAATATGATTGTACTGTACACTAATAAAATATTAGTGATTAATATTTCTTTCAGTACAACAGTTGACTTATTTTCCTGTTGTGTAATTAAACTATACAAGTAAGGCCAATCTTCCCCAAATCCTCCAAAAATTTACTTTATAAAAGTCACTCAGTATCTGATCTGCTTTTGCACTGGACATTCTTTCTTGCTGCTGAGATATATCTTCCAAAACCTCTACAAATTTCCCATAAGTAGCTCCGCAGTTGCCTTCAAAGAGGTGCATTCCACAGTGTGAAAATGAGTGTGGTGAACTGACTAAATCAGGTTGAAAGGGGCAAACGTCCATGACACTTTTTGGTATTCATACCTTTCCCCCCCGTTCAAGCAGATGATATCCAAGCTCATTGGGACAGAGGACCGCTAGTGTTTCTGGCAAACTGCTTCAGGATCCTTCAGTATGGTTTGTTCATGCTGGATATCTCTTTGGACTGAACTAATTTCATTTTACCTTTCTTATCTCTCTTTTCTTCTTGACTAGCATCTGAATCAGTGAAAGCTAGGACCTTTACTAATATCCTGGTATTTGTGATATTTTTCTTGTCTGTATTTTTCATCATATGCATATTATTATATTGTTTCAGTGGAAACCTTCCCAGTAAGTGAATAGATTTCTATATACATAGTATAGGGGTATCTGTAAGTGAGTTAATTCGGTAGGGACTGTTTCCTCTGTCTAGTGCTCTCCAAGAGCAGTGAGATCCTCAAGGATGGAAGGTGTCATTTGAGATGTGAGCTATATGGTGTTCGTTTTTTATGTCTGCAGTTCTTCCTAACTTATGATTGAATTAAGCCAGAGGGCAAGTTTTTAATAGTAATCCTAGGAAAGTGTAAGGATCAGGGACCACTGCGTGAGAGAAGTATCTCCATTTGGAGAATACAAGGATATCAGCACTTGTCTGTTAGTGGGCAACTCACAAAGCAGAAGGAAGTCAAGTATCAGAGGGGTAGCCGTGTTAGTCTGAACCTGTAAAAAGCAACAGAGGGTCCTTTGGCACCTTTAAAACTAACAGAGGTATTGGAGCATAAGCTTTTTTGGGTGAATGTCCACTCCATCAGACATCTGATGAAGTGGGCATTCACCCATGAAAGCTTATTCTCCAATACCTCTGTTAGTCTTAAAGGTGCCACAAGACCCTCTGTTGCCTTAAAGCAGAAGGAAGATATTTCTGCCTCTGTATCTCCCACCAAGAAGCTCTCATAGATGCAGGAAATCCTTTCAAAATGATAATGGAAGAAGGTTGTTATAAAGCCTCTCTGTTTCTACACAAACTATGCACAAGTATGCAAAGTGATAGGAAAGGCTAATAAATCCAAGGAAGGTATTAAATATTATTGACGTTATTCTAGTTCAGAGAAGAATTAGTGGTGCTGTCCTAGCCTCTGCCCATACACAAGCATCCCTGTAGGTTAACACAGATGCTCCCTTCTGAGATAATCTTAATGCTTATATTTTAAAGCAGTTTACTTGTAGCTGGTAAACTGGCCATCTACTTTTTTATGGTTATGTATTTAGATGACACTATTCCCGCCCTCATATGTGTTGAGCTACTGAACTAGGGCATGGGTGTTCAGTAATCTTAGGGGGCTTTTTTGATAGGCAGCTTCAATAGTTCTGTTAGTGCCATCTCTTTTGTGGGAAGTTCTTTCCTTTTGACAGCCTTGAAGTGTTGGTGCCACATGCCTCTTTACTTGATTACAGCAGTTGACGCTTATAGTATGTGCCAAAAAAAGATTACCTGAACACTGGAGGAAAGGGAAAGCATAGAGTAGTCTGGTACTTGTGGCTGCCAGCAAAACAGATTGTATCTCAGTTGGTGCCTGGCATGCTCTTGGGGTGTCAAAATGTATGTAACATGAGAATGCAGCTTGTAGGCACTGTGTGTGAAGACAAGTCCATGACACACAATGGTATTAATAAAGCAGCTCAGGGTAATCATACTGACAAGATGCAAGTGCTTCCTGTTTCAAGAAGTTGCTATCCAGTTGAAAGTATATATATATTTTTTCTCCTATCATGTCCTCTTTTTGACTAGAGGCAAAAATGAGATTTTGCACACTTTGAATCTCCAGATGGAGCATGATGCAAAAAATAGGAGAATGCAAGAACAGAAATTTATAGCAATCTGCTCCTACGCAAGCCCAGTTAGTAGGTTGCCACAGAGAGGGGCTGGTGGTCAGAAGATGGAAATGTTTTGTGTGAGAGTACAGGCCAGCGCTGAAAAAGGCATATATTACACTTTGCACAGAGGTGTCTAGGACAAGCCAGTGGCACTTTGTGTGACAATGCAGATTTTTTCTTTAGTGGATTTGCGGTGATAGGAAACGGAAGAGTTCTTACTTGTTTTGTTTTGGTATGCAATAGTGTGTACATACCCCAAATACACAGCAAACCTAAATCAAAATCCTATTTCATTGCAAGTTGAGCAGAAGATTTAAGATGTGTTTTTACCTGATCTTAACTCTTGTTTCATTTCAATAATATTAAAATGAAAAGTTGGATGGCCAAAAATGTTGATTTTTTTTTTAATTTAAAAATGCTGACTTTAAGAGCAAATAATAAACTGTGTGGGGGAAAAAAAGCTTAAGATATCCTTGCACTTGAATTTTTAGTCATGCTTAACACATGTTAATTAACACAATTGTAGATTCTAGTGTAGACACTTCAGGACATGATTTACAATTGCTGGATTAATAGGTGTTAAAACACAACTACAAATTCAAGACCAACTCTGATGGTTGGAAGTTGCTGTTAGCCATGCATTTCCGTAGAAAGGAGGGTATGGGGAGGGGCATCATTTAAGCAATCCTAGAGTTGTATCTGTCTTATCAAGGCCAGCAACTGCAAGCTTGCATGTATATCACTTTACTCATGGGAGTAGTCCTGTTGAAGCCTGTGGGCTGTATGCTCATGTTACATACATTTTGACACCCTTGAAATCTTAATGTCTTTCCCATGCACCGGTTATTATGCCATGTGCTCTTTTTATGTTAAGCTTCTTTCTTCTCTATTACTTCCTTTTTCATTTTTCTGTTCTTCTCTCTCGTCTCTTCTTTCAATTTTCCATCCCCTTTAACCCTTCTTTTCTTTCTTACTCTACTCATACTTGTAATTATTTTAGACTCTCTTCTTTCCCTCCTTCCATTTACTTTACATTCTTTTGAAGACTAATGGGAACTAATGAACATTTAACCAGCTTCCTTCTGAAGAGCTTATTTTTACATCTCATATGAATATCAGTTATATAATTATTAGCTGTATGCACTTGCAGCTGTATTTATCAGGAAAAATAAATTAGGCTAATAGTAAAGGTGTGTTACCTCTGTGTGAGTGAATAAAGCAGTGTGCCGTTGTCTCAGAATATATGTATCTATCAAGCAGTCTTAAAGTCATCAAACCTTTATTCCAATTCACACAAGTGAGTGAAGGTCATAATAAACCAATTAGAACCATTTTGGGGGACGCCTGCCGTTCTAAAATCCTGAGATATACAGTTGGAACTAAAAGCTATCATTTTATCACAAGACACATTTTCAAAAGTTACTACTGTCACTTAAATGTCATTTGCCTGCATTTCCCCCCCAATTTAGCTAATAAAATCTATTTCCCTTTTTTCTGATTCTGTGGTTATGGAAGAAACGGAGGGAAACAGATTTCAGGTTTATGGTGGTGGTATTTGTCTAATCTTGCTTATCTTTCATTCACACACTTGTATACTTGACAGATTTTAATGAAAGGTCTCTTTTGAACCCAGCAGATATTATTATTCTATGAAAACTATCAGAATAGAGATGGAATCCATTATCCATGAAAGACATTTTTACTACTTTGATCTCACAGTTTGGCTTTAATCCTGGTCACCACTCACTGGATCTCATTTTACATTCAGCTTGCATCCGGCTCTTGTTCCGAGCCAAAAGATAAAGCTGAGTGCTATTCAGTCTGAAAAATTACAGACTGTTTATGTTAGTAATTGACATATAATGTGATATTGGCAGACATGCGCAATTTGAATGCTGAGAACTTCATTGTTTTAGTCTATTGAATTCCATCCTGAATTTGTGTTTTCACTGCAACTTCATTATAACATTCTCCTTTGAAGTTAAGCCTGTTTTGGCTGCTATGAAAGGATATTTTTACAGTGGGAGACGGAAAGATTCTAAGGGTATTAATGTAATTTGGAGCCTGATGATGAGTATAGAGATATTCGCTAGCCATCATCCACTGGAGTTCTGCAGGTAGGGTCAGAAACATTCTGATCCCCTCCTCTGATGATGGAGAGCCAATTCCTAAAGTCCAATACTCAGTCTGCAAATGGGTTAGGAATTAACCCCAAGTGTTTTGTTTTAAAATGTAAATGTATTTCCATTTTTTAGATTAGATTTTTTTTTAATTATTTGGGATACTAATTAAAAAAAAAATCCTGAGCGTTTTTTAGTTCTCCTTTAAAAAAGAATGGAAGTCCAATTAGTGAATGTCGAAGTAGAGGAGTGTGAAATATTTGTAACATTGGGCAAAACAACTTGGAAATTGTGGAGTTTTAACATTTTCTTACAAACTGAAAATTCACCCATTTTTCCTCAAGAAATTCTAAGGTACACTTTTCTTTAGTAAAGACAGGCTAGTTTTACGGTGAAGATGACTTCTTTCAGGGAGCAAACTGAAATTCATATTTTTGATTCAAAAGTAGCCATTTATAATGAGCAAAATTTGGGAGTTATAAACTTAGATGAAACTAAATCACACAGCCTCTTTTACTGCAGACTGTGCAGCACACACAGTTCCCCCTAAACTTGATATTTTGATTGCTATTTGGAAGGTGTCCAACTATTTCTTATATCACTTCTGAATTCCTTATTTCTGTGAGGCTAGGTTACAAACAATAGCTGCTCCAGTTTTACTAAACTCAGTTTTTAAATTGATTGAATTAAACTAATGCAAGTCCCTGTCTAGACTAACTTAAATCTCAAGTCAGTAAGTGTTCTGTGAATCCTAGCATGTTTGTGGTCATTATTAAAATAATAATTTAAAAGGAAGTTCTTTAATTAAAAAATAAGTCACCACAATCTACTGTACGGATGAGAATCAACCCTCTTACTGCTGCCAATATTGTATGGGCGAGAGCACATTGTAGCTAGGAAAGAGTTGTATATAATTGATCTCAGATTTTATTCATGGATAAGGTTTTATTATTCAGTGTAAGAGTCTGAGACATTTTATCTTAGTATAGACAGTTCCTTGTAGATGTAATGTCATGAGCCCAGTATTCACATTAGTGTTCTCTCCCTGTGGAGGAGAAGGTTGTACATGTTTTCCATCTGATTATGTGCCTGTATCAGATGTTTCTGATCTGAAGCACCGTTTCTGTGTGCACTTTACACATAGCTTGTCCATTGAATCTTTTGTGTCTGTCAGAGAATTCAGAGTTGTTACACTTATATCTCCTATTCCCATTTCTGCATAATTTCCTCAATGGCAGCCTGAGATGTATTGATCTATTACCTCATACAGAAAGACAGAGAAGGGTCACCTACAGTTCAAGAGCAAATCAGGAGCCTTGACATATTGTACCTTCTTGGATGAGATGATTTACTTAGTCATTGAAAATAAAACAAGCTCATTTATATGCCAGTATTACTCAAGATATTTTTCCAGTTCATGTTGGTTTATGGCTTTGCTGCTATCTGTGTTATGAAAACGTGTTTAGGGTATTTTAAAAATATGTTGAATTTTGAAATTAGAATCTTTATTAAAAAATAAAATAAAACATGTCCACAAAAGTAGTCTCTAGAGCATGGCTAGCTGAGAAGAATTGTGTTTGTTTGACTTGTTGGGGGCAAGAGGCTGGGAGAGGAGAGGGGAGGGGGAAAAAATCAAAATGATTTATATAGCATGGGGTGTTTCAGAGCCAATCTCTTTCCGCCTCGTCTTTTACATTCTTCCCCTCTTCTTCTACTCTTCCCAGGTTTTTTCCTGACTGCTTCTTTTGTCTTCTTGACCTGACTCTGTCAGCTTTCAGTAGTACTCTACATTTGGAGCGGCCTGCCAATCGATGTTTCCCCAACCCTCAGTCTACTCACATATTTGTTAAATCACACATTTTCTTGACATACTTAACCTGTTACACACAAAAAAAGGTTAAAATAACATGAGTAAGGTTGCAAAGTCAAGCACTCAGAAGTCAGGAAATGCCAGAATTAAGGTTGCCGGTGCAAATGTCAGTAAACATCAATTGCACCATAATAGACAATCAGTGAAAAATTATATACATTGATGATAATCAGACTTTACAGATAGGCAAAGTAAGAAAAATGGTGCTTGAGAACTTAGTTTGTATTTAAGGATATTTATTTTGTATATTTTGACATCTGATGTTGACAATTTGTGTTTTAATGGTTATAAAGCTTTAATTTTTTTGAATCTCAATGTCTGCTGTCATTAAATAATTATACTGACCCCTTCATTGTCTGACCCACACATCATTTCCCACAGCTGTGAACATTTAAATAGAAAATTTAAATTTAAATAAAAAAAGGTGAAAACCTGTAATTTCCCAAAAACGTGAACATTTAAATTGATAAAAATAGAAAAAATGCTTAAAAATAATCAATATTATACATTATAATTATATTTAAAAAATTGAATTCTGCCATGCAGTCTTTAATCTTATTTAGTATGGCTAAATAGCTCAGTGGTTTGAGTATTGGCCTCCTAAACCCGGGTTGTGAGTTCAATCCTTGAGGGGGCCATTTAGGGAACTGGGGTAAAAATCTGTCTGAGGATTGGTCCTGTTTTGAGCACGGGGTTGGACTACATGATCTCCTGAGCTCCTTCCCAACTCTGATATTCTATGATTCTAAGGCTTAAAACCACCAATGTTAGATGTCAAAATCTAGGCTGGCGATGATGCAGAGCAAATGGCAGAGATACCACTGGGATATGATTATTTGGGACGTTGATTAATCAGTCCATAGTCTCAAGTCTGTTTCTGCAACCACAAATAGAATTGTGTCTTAGTCCCCATTTATGGAGAAGGGATGTGTGGCTGCAATTCAAAGTGGACCATATTTTCCATGGAATCGAAAAGCCATTGGGTTCTTCGGCTGAGTCCTTGATGAGCTGTTTATTCAGGATGTTAGCGTCTTTCCGCCTCGCCTTGTCATTGATCTTTGGGTGGAAAACCATGAGTCTTCGAGCTTTTGTGCTGCAACCCAAAAAGATTTTCTTGATTTGAATCAGAATGTTGGTGTATTACTTAGATCTTCTTGTACTGGGAGACCATTGTTCCCTCGAGTTTGATGGAGCTTCTGAAGAATTCTCAGGTTATAACAAATTTGGGGTGGGTGGATATATGTCAGTATGGGAAGCCATGGTTCTGGTGTTGATTCTACTGTGGCCATAATAATCCACATAACAATGTTGTGATCATGTAATTAGAGACTGTCTATTCACATACTATTGTTTCCACAGGATCCCTGCCTCATTCAGAGCACAGGGGGACCTGCTTTGGAGATGAATCAGGCAGGGTCTGTAGGAGACCTGCCTGATTTGTTTCAGAAATTGGAAAGTCTGTAGTGAATGAGACAGTGAATTGCAGGAGAAGAAAGAAGGATCTCATCACTCAGGCAGTTCAATGGTGCCCTGGAGCACTGGATTCTATTCCTGCTTCTGTCACAGAGTTCCTGTGTGAAGCTTGGTGTAAACCAAACTTTGAACAGCTGGTCACTAACTGTGTGTTCCTCATTTTCTGGGTGCCCAACTTGGGACTCTGGAGTCTGTTGAGCACTCACAGCTATACCTGATGTCTTGGGAGATGTGATTTGAACACACAATGTGCTACATATATAATGCTACATGCTCTGAAATACCAGATTGGGTACCCAAAATTAGTAGATACATTTGCTCTTAATCTCCCTGTGCTTCAGCTCCCCTTCTGTAAATGGGAATCATAATACCTCTTCATCTCTCTAGGATGCTGTGAAAATAAATTCATTAATATTTGTGAAACACTCAGATATGATAGTGATTAGCACCATAGAAAAGCCCATGAGGAAAGTTTTAATTCGGTCTTCAGAGCCATGTTTGAATAGTGTGCAGTAAGTCATAGGACTACAGGTTGAACAGCAAGGTGAAAACAAAATATTGACTAGCTGCTCATTAACTGAGCACTGTACATCCTGTGCACTGAATGATCTAGGGATCTTGTGGGAAAAAATAGTATGTGGTCATGTAATTAAAGACTGTATCATAATGCATATGCACAAGGGGACTGAATTAAGGTTTTACAGGCAACCTAAGTTCTGGCATTTTCTAACTTCCTAACTGGTGAGTGTTTATCTTTGTTTTTTAAAAAACCTAGGAATTTACACACAGAAAACTATTTAAAAATATTATTAAGGTTACAAACTGGAAAACAGAAATTCCATCATGTGGCATCATATTGACACTTATGTAGTTCATTAGAAGGGTTGGAACCTTTAGATCTGCCTCACTGACATCTGCTACTTGAGCTAATGGAGTAACTGATGGCAGTATCAGAGGGGTAGCCGTGTTAGTCTGAATCTGTAAAAAGCAACAGAGGGTCCTGAAGAAGTGAGGTTCTTACCCTGAAAGCTTATGCTCCCAATACTTCTGTTAGTCTTAAAGGTGCCACAGGACCCTCTGATGGCAGTAGTAAGTTGTAACCCACTGCCTGTGGGCTAGCACTAGAAGGGGATAAGATGCTTTGCCAGAGGGTTACATAGATATTTGCTGACAGTAGAAGAATGGTGAGACTCGGGAATCTTGGGTTCCATTCCAGCCTCTGGGAAAAGTGTGCTCTAGTGAGCACAGAATGTTTTGCTCATTTCCTCCAAGCTTAACCCCTTCCACCCTGTCCCTGTCCCAGTTCTGTCTTTTCTTGTTCCATCCTAGCCAGTCCCCAACTACGATCCACAGGCTTCTGTCACGGTTCCTGCCCCACTGTGAACTCTAGGGTACAGATGTGGAGACCTGCATGAAAGACCCCCAAAGCTTATCTCTACCAGCTTAGGTTAAAAACTTCGCCAAGACACAAATTCTTCCTTGTCCTTAGAATGGTATCGCTGCAACCACCAAGTGAGTTAGACAAAGATTTAGGAAAAGAACCACTTGGAGTTCCTGTTTCCCCAAAATATCCCGCAAACCCCTTCACCCCCTTTCCTGGGGAGGCTTGAGAATAATATGCCACCCAGATAGGTTAACAAGGTGGGCACAGAACAGCCCTTGGGTTTTTAGGACACTAAAAACCAATCCAGTTCTTAAAAGCAGAACTTTATTATAAAGAAAAAGTAAAAGAAGCACCTCTGTAAAATCAGGATGGAAGGTAATTATACAGGGTAATCAGATTCAAACACAGAGGATTCCCCTCTAGGCAAAACTTTAAAGTTACAAAAAAAAAAAAAAAAAAACAGGAATAAACCTCCCTCTTAGCCTAGGGAAAATTCACAAGCTAAAACAAAAGATAATCTAATGCATTTCTTCCTACTACTTACAATTTGTAATCTTAGATGCTTAGTTCAGGTATGGCTTTAGGAGATGTATTTTCCCTGCTTTGGTTCCTCGCTGACCCGGAAAGGATACACAAAGAGAACAAAACAAAAACCTTCCCCCACAGATTTGAAAGTATCTTCTCCCCTTATTGGTCCTTTTGGTCAGATGCTTCTTAACCCTTTACAAGTAAAGGAGGGGTTTTATGCTACCCTTAGCTGTATGTTTATCATCCCAGTCTCCTTGCTTAGCCAGCACTAGTCTCCCACTATGGACTTCCTACATCAGTTCTGGTCTGCTCCCCACCAGTTCCAATCTTTCACCACTCCTAGTGCAAGTCTGCTTGCCCTGCCATTCCCACTTTCTCCTCTACAATCCCTGTCTCCCCAATCCAGCCCCAGTTTCCCCCCTCCCAACTGCTCTTCCAATCTATCTCTTTTGTGCAGCCTTGCCTCCAGCTTCCACATTCCCCATCTCCACAGGCTTCCAGTCTTTGGCCCTGGTTCCTCATTTATTCTCAGTGACCAAGTCCCTGCTCCAAAGCAGGGGGATGTTAGAACATCTCAAGGAAAGGTTGTCAATGTTTTGTAGCATGGGTAAAACAATGTATTTGTCTATAGCTTCATTCTTGGAGGTGGCTGAGCCATTTGGGGGGTTGCCCTGCAGGTGCGGGGGGAGGGCGGCCCACCTGCTTGGGTGGGAGGCGGGTGGTGGCGCACGGACCAGGATCCCTGCTGGTGCTGGGGGGGAGGGGTTATTGGGGCCAGCAGGCTCCCTAGCTGGCTCCGCACCTTCCCCCCTTCCCCTCAGCAGCAGCAGAGTTTGGGTGTGGGAAGGGGGCCAGGAGATGCAGCACAGGATAGGGTGAGGCGGGCTCTTGGCAGGCACTTACCAAAATAATTTTCCAAATTGGGTCTACTTCTGTTAGTAATTTTCCAAATTGGGTCTACTTCTGTTAGCCTGAGCTAGACACCCAGCATGGGAAATTTCAGCCCAAACAATTAAAGTTTGGCAAAATTATAAGTAAGGCTGCGAGTTTGTCACGGGGGATCACAGAAGTAATGGATTCCCTGACATTCTGTGACTTCTGTAGTGGCTGATGTGCCTGGCTCAGGGGCAGCTCAGGCAGCCCCTGCGCCAGGTGCACTGGCCGCTGCTGGGGCAGTCTCGGCCCATTCTCCCGCCCCCCCCCCCGCCTCCCACAGCAGAGTTTGGGTATGGGAGGGGGCAAGGAATTGGGGCACCTGCCATGGTGAGGTGGGCTCTGGGCAGTGCTTACCTGAGGGGCTCCCTGGAAACGGTGACATCCCCCTTGCTCAGCTGCTAGGCGGAGGCGTGGCCATGCAGCTCTGCGCGTTGCCTCCTCCCAGAACGCTGGCTTTGCAGCTCCCATTGGCTGGGAACTGCAGCCAATGGGAGCTGCGGGGGTAGTGCCTGTTCACAAGGCATAGGAAGTCCCAACAGAGGTTGTGCACCCTCCCCTTACACAGGATTTTCCACTCTAAATGTACATTTATTTGCATATAGTATCTTAGATATTTACCTAATGGGAATGGTTTGAAATACATCGTAATTCAGTAATGACATGCTATCTTTCTGGTTGCTTCATACTTATTATCACAAAGCACTTTATAAAGGGATGATAATGATGAGATAAACTACCAGATGAGCTTCTGGGAAATGTGATGATTTAAGATGACTCAGCTTTTTGAACAACAGAATGCTGCTGCACAAGGAATTTGTATTCCTGTTGCAATCAGGACTAAAATAATCCTGTGGCAAGTGAAGTTTAGGATGATACTGTGCCAGAGCATTGTATTATAATTTACCATTTGACTGTAACATGCCATTTGAGTTACTCCACTTCGCAATTTAAAATGTCACTTTAATGTTTCGATTTTTTAATTCTACAAAAGAATCCCCCTATGTACAAACATCCTTAGTTCTGGCCATTATAGTGCTGTTTCATTAGCCAGATGTGTATGTGAACATATTTTTGGTTAATAGTATCATGTCAGATAAACTTTATTCCTAGCTTAAACAAATTTTTCAACTATCAAAACACAGTATTTCTTTGCAAAAACTTCATGTTTATTGGTTTGGTGTGAATGGTTGACAATAAGTCTTTATCTGTCTATCCATCCATCTACCCACACACATGAAGATGTTCATGCCATACACACCACATATGAATTGTTCTTGTTCCTATGGTCTTCTCTTAAAGTTTTAAATGATTTCAGAGAGCAATTTTTGGATTAATACACAAATCCTTTGTCTTGAATGCCAGCAACAATGCTGTGTGAAAGCCAATCCCACCAGTTATGGTTCTTAATTTGAATGACAATTCTTTGATGCTTTGAAAGCTACTATAAAATCTCTTTTCTTTAAATTCCTTGTAGGTCAACCAGGCCTCCGAGAAGCTATCTCTATGTCCTGTATAACCAATGGAAGTGCAGGAAGCAGAAAGACAAGCCATAGTTCTTCTGTGTCGGTTGCCAGAAAAGAGACCCTCTCGTCTGCTGCTAAAAGGTACTTGCTTCTTAAAAAGTTAAATTATACAAAACCACAATAAGGAAGCCCCATTCTGGGTTAATTTTGAAGTTTTCTGATCTATACCAATTAAAGAATAGGATTTAGACTCATAGCATACCATTAGAATTCTTTACAGCTAGATATATAGAAAAGGGGATCACAAATGGAGATGATTTTGGTTTACAGTGTACAACACATAAAATTAAATTTTCACTAAAAGAGAAAAAAAAAAAAACGTATTTCTAATAGGGATTTTTGTTCCAAAATTGAACAGACAGACATCATGCTTGGACAGACATTCATGCTTTTTAGCATGCACCTAATTTTTTTTATTCTTGAAAGGAAATAAACAACAAATCTGACATCATGGTCTTGAAATAAAATAGCAGATGATACACAAGTGAAAATTATGAAACAAGTTAGGTGAGTTTAGGACAGTGTGTTAATCGGTTCTTTATAACTTTATACATCACATTTCAAACTTAAGAGAGTTCTTATTGCAGGATTTTACAAAACAAATTTGTAAAAATAACATAGCTTGAATTTGCATTTTACTTGGTATCTAATATATATTTTAATTGATTTTTTTCATACAGTGGTTTCAGGAGACAGCAAAGTGTTTTTTAATTTATTGTTTTCTTCGGGGACTTTTAACCACTCATTTTTCAGCATCTCAGAGGAATGGTTTGTTTCTGCTCCTGTTTGTTGGAGAGAATGAAAGAAAAAACTGCCACAGATACAGCTATGGAACACAGCACACATAAATGTTTTACCATCTGTTAAATTATATGTGAAAAGTTCTCAGTCTCTGTAGAATACTGTGCTGACTTCAGTGGATGATTTATGATTAAGTGTGGATTTAAATACCGTGCTACACAATTAGACAGGGATGCAGTGTATTTTAGGGATTAACAATATTGTATGTAAACCTAGGCCACTTACTTTTTCTTCTGCCTTTAATTAGTAAAACAGTTAAACAGGAAGAGTGAAGCAGAAAATGTTTAAGGCTCTTTTGAGTACAGAAAGCAGAATTAATTTGCTCTTTCCTGTTCTCAGTTATGTAGTGTATTAGTTTTTAAATCTCTGACTTCCCCTATCCTACAATGAATTGGATACTGAGTGATGTACATCTCTATCTGTTGGAAAGCCAGGAGCTGTAAGAGAGAGAGTCACTTTGGAAGGTATATATGAGCTAGCACTTCCCCATTAATCTTGTCCTGGAAGTATGGAGTCCGTGTGGCTGCCCTCTTTTTCATACTTCCTTCCCAGCTTGTCCCTCCCACATCCTGCTCAAAGCAAAAAAAGGAGATAAGGGAAGAGACTAGCTATGTCAACATAGCTTTTAGTGGAGCTAGACCTAAGGGAAGAAGATGGATGGATGGACGGCTGGCCAGAAGGAAGGAAAAGAGAGTTTGAGAAGAATTAGAGAGAATGTCAGACCCAAGACCTGATGGGGGAAAGAATCACTCCTGCATCTCCTCCCTCCATGTCACCAGGAGCTCTGTGAAATCACCTAGGAGAATCTTGGACATATACCACTTCACCAAGACTGCAGATAATCTAGATGAAGGTTCCATGGGCTTTGTGAAACAGCTTGTCCAGATGAGAGATAAGTCACCTGGTTGCTGTAGGATCATACATTTGTTATTGGTTGGGGAGAAAACCCATCTATAGCCTTCCAGGGTATTACTCTATGTGGGTATGATCCTAGAAACATACTGGGAAGGCTTCCATGTATCCAGACAGACTGTCTGTCTTCTCTGCAGTTTTACTTCCAGGAGTGCTATTAATTTCAGCCTGTCTTCGCATCACAAATTTCTTAGACTACTTGGCTGCCTGTATAGACCAGGCTTCCTGGAATATAACTTAATTAGTAGTTCTTCTGGTGGTGTAAAGGAATCTCCATTTTCTGGATGATTCACTCCTTGTTTCATCACTGGTACAGCAATATTCTTCTGAGTCTAAGGTTTACTCACCCCAGCAGCTCAGGTTTGTATAATTGCAACACAAACTTTTGGGATTAGAGAATGCCACTCAGGCCCCTTTGCTTTCAGTGCAAATTTTCCCCTTAAAGTGCTCATGCAACATCAACTTGTTGAACTGAGGGCAGTGAAACTAAATCTTATATTTGCAAACTGTTACTTAGCGGCCTTGTGGTTCTGTTATGGTTCAACAGCTGTACAGCAGTGTCTTACATCATCCCACAGGTGGGATGCTAAAAATTGAGCCGTAATTTCAGAAGCACAGACTGGGATTTTTTAAAGGCACCAAGGGATTTGGGAACCTGGTTCCTTTGAAAACCTGAGCCTGGATAGTCTCAGTGTCGTATATAATTCTGGCTTCTGTTAGGGCAGTCTATTTACAGGGCAAAGATTGGCTCAGCTGAATGGGATTGATCCCAGGGGAATGGCGCCTGAATCTGGAGATTTTCCATTCTGTATGTCAGTATCTGGGTCATCTCTTAGAACTAGCATGCCACCAGGAATTCTACAAAATCACCCAGATTTTTCCGAGTAACAGCCGTGTTAGTCTGTATCCGCAAAAAGAAGAACAGGAGTACTTGTGGCACCTTAGAGACTAACAAATTTATTAGAGCATAAGCTTTCGTGGACTACAGCCCACTTCTTCGGATGCATATAGAATGGAACATATAATGAGGAGATATATATACACACATACAGAGAGCATAAACAGGTGGGAGTTGTCTTACTAACTCTGAGAGGCCAATTAATTAAGAGAAAAAAAAAAACTTTTGAAGTGATAATCAAGCTAGCCGAGTACAGACAGTGTGATAAAAAGTGTGAGAGTACTTACAAGGGGAGATAGTCAACGTTTGTAATGGCTCAGCCATTCCCAGTCCTTATTCAAACCGGAGTTAATTGTGTCTAGTTTGCATATCAATTCTAGCTCTGCAGTCTCTCTTTGGAGTCTGTTTTTGAAGTTTTTCTGTTGTAATATAGCCACCCGCAGGTCTGTCACTGAATGACCAGACAGGTTAAAGTGTTCTCCCACTGGTTTTTGAGTATTTTGATTCCTGATGTCAGATTTGTGTCCATTAATTCTTTTGCGTAGAGACTGTCCGGTTTGGCCAATGTACATGGCAGAGGGGCATTGCTGGCACATGATGGCATAGATCACATTGGTAGATGTGCAGGTGAACGAGCCCCTGATGGTATGGCTGATGTGATTAGGTCCTATGATGATGTCACTTGAATAGATATGTGGACAGAGTTGGCATCGGGGTTTGTTACAAGGATAGGTTCCTGGGTTAGTGGTTTTGTTCAGTGATGTGTGGTTGCTGGTGAGTATTTGCTTTAGGTTGGGGGGTTGTCTGTAAGCGAGGACAGGTCTGTCTCCCAAGATCTGTGAGAGTAAAGGATCATCTTTCAGGATAGGTTGTAGATCTCTGATGATGCGCTGGAGAGGCTTTAGTTGGGGGCTGAAGGTGACAGCTAGTGGTGTTCTGTTATTTTCTTTGTTGGGCCTGTCTTGTAAGAGGTGACTTCTGGGTACTCGTCTGGCTCTGTCAATCTGTTTTTTCACTTCAGCAGGTGGGTATTGTAGTTTTAAGAATGCTTGATAGAGATCTTGTAGGTGCTTGTCTCTATCGGAGGGATTGGAGCAAATGCGGTTATATCTTAGAGCTTGGCTGTAGACAATGGATCGTGTGGTGTGTCCTGGATGGAAGCTGGAGGCATGTAGGTAAGTGTAGCGGTCAGTAGGTTTCCGGTATAGGGTGGTATTGATGTGACCATCGCTTATTAGCACAGTAGTGTCCAGGAAATGGACCGCTTGTGTGGATTGATCTAGGCTGAGGTTGATGGTGGGATGGAAATTATTGAAATCATGGTGAAATTCCTCAAGGGCTTCTTTTCCATGGGTCCAGATGATGAAGATGTCATCAATGTAGCGCAAGTAGAGTAGGGGCGTTAGGGGACGAGAGCTAAGGAAGCGTTGTTCTAAGTCAGCCATAAAAATGTTGGCATATTGTGGGGCCATGCGGGTACCCATAGCAGTGCCGCTGACTTGAAGGTATATATTGTCCCCAAATGTGAAATAGTTGTGGGTGAGGACAAAATCACAAAGTTCAGCCACCAGGTTAGCTGTGACATTATCAGGGATACTGTTCCTGATAGCTTGTAGTCCATCTTTGTGTGGAATATTGGTGTAGAGGGCTTCTACGTCCATAGTGGCCAGGATGGTGTTTTCTGGAAGATCACCGATGGATTGTAGTTTCCTCAGGAAGTCAGTGGTGTCTCGAAGATAGCTGGGAGTGCTGGTAGCGTAGGGTCTTAGGACAGAGTCTACATAACCAGACAAGCCTGATGTTAGGGTGCCAATGCCTGAGATGATGGGGCGTCCAGGATATCCAGGTATGACTGTCTGGTCATTCAGTGACAGACCTGCGGGTGGCTATATTACAACAGAAAAACTTCAAAAACAGACTCCAAAGAGAGACTGCAGAGCTAGAATTGATATGCAAACTAGACACAATTAACTCCGGTTTGAATAAGGACTGGGAATGGCTGAGCCATTACAAACGTTGACTATCTCCCCTTGTAAGTACTCTCACACTTCTTATCACACTGTCTGTACTCGGCTAGCTTGATTATCACTTCAAAAGTTTTTTTTTTTTTTTTTCTCTTAATTAATTGGCCTCTCAGAGTTAGTAAGACAACTCCCACCTGTTTATGCTCTCTGTATGTGTGTATATATATCTCCTCATTATATGTTCCATTCTATATGCATCCGAAGAAGTGGGCTGTAGTCCACGAAAGCTTATGCTCTAATAAATTTGTTAGTCTCTAAGGTGCCACAAGTACTCCTGTTCTTCTTTTTCCAGATTTTTCCGTTTCTCTATCCCTTTCCTATAGGGAGAGAGTATTTTTGATGAATGGAAGAGGAGAGCTGGGTTACGCTTTCCTGTTCCTTTTCCCAATTCCTTAAATTCTCTGCAAAACCTGACAGGTCAGAGCAAAGGTGATTTTATTTGACCCCATCTTAGCCATGTGTACCTTGGTTTTCAGGTCACAGGAATGTTTCTGAAGGACTATAGATATCCTTCATTAATGACTATTTCCCTTTGAACATTTTGGGGAGATTCAGCCTTCTGGTCTGACTGAAGGCCATGAGTTCCTGATGCAAAGAGCTGGTAGATTGTCAAAAGCAGGTTGGAGGTCACCAGGATCTGAAAAGTGTTCACATTTTGGTGTTGCATCAGGACTGCTCTGCAGATGATTGTTCACTCATCAGCCATTGTAGTTTATTTTGGACAGTTTATAAAAGAGTCTGTGGATTAATGTGACACAGTTTCATTTGGACTGTGTGTTCTGCAAAGAATGACTTCAGTTAAGTATAATCTTAAAATGTCAGACTTCAGGTAAGATCACATCCTCACTCCAGTCTCTGGTTTGTTGTAGTTTGAGAGAAGAAGAAGAGACAATTCACAAGTTGGAATTACTTTCCAGTAATTATCTTTGTCACAGTTCTCTCTTCCATCCTGCTTTCACTCTCCTCCCCATATACTTCATAACACAACTGTGTGTATTTTGTTGGTTTCTTGACTAGAGAGCTAGGGGAAATGCTTGTTTGTGTGTGTCTTCCTGAGTGACACACACTCTCTCTCTTTAACTCCTTGCTTCCTGGTAGATGGACTCACTCAGTCTTTGATTCATTGTAGGAAAGGGGAAGAAGAGGTTATGACTAGCATCGTTGTTAATAAGTAAATTGACCATACAGGATTGTGAGCACAAAGTAAAGCTTTCATAATTGTAATAAGAGCCTGTTATTTTCTTTAGTGGTAAGACATTGCTAGGGCTTGTTTTTCTGTACTCCATTATCTTGTCAGAGACTTTGGAAAAAGGTGAAAGTTGTTCAAAGTGTTCTTGTTGCCAGTAATGCAAGCTAAACCTAGTGCAAACAAAAAATGGCTTTCAGAGTTCCAGTTGAACACGGACTTGAGACCACAAGTTTATCTACCAACCCACCAAAAGTCATGCTCTTATCTCAGGAGCCAATCACAAGCATAGCTTCACTGAAGGTGAAAAAATACTGTTGCGTGTTCCATAACTGCCTTCAAAACAAGCATATTTCTATTTTAATTTCTCTTCTAGTGACTTCCTTTAAAACAAAATATGCCTTGACAAGTTAAATTGAAGGAAACTCTCTCTCTCAAAAAAAACTTGGGTCTGTGCCCTTTCTTGCTGCTTTATGATGTATGACATATCCCCAAATGATTCTTTATAAATATGTATTTTTTTGATATTGAAACCATCGGGAATATCCTGTCTTTTATTCCCTGCTTTTTACTGCAGTTTTCCCCGAAAGGATTCGGAGAAGTGGGTTGGAAACTTTGAGCCCTTAATTAGTGGGATGAGATGTTGAATCTTGAACAAAGACAGCTTTTACTGCCACCTGCACTTAGTGAATTTGAATTAAATAGCGACTAACAAAAACAAATGAAAACCAGTGTTTTAGATAGTCTGAATAAAAATCATATCTACTTTCACTTAGAACCAGATTCTGTTTCCATAGTTTGTGCTAGTTTTCCATTCCATCTGGATTCTGTTTCCAGAGTGCCTTTTGGGGGGAAAGGTAGATAGATGAGTCCAGAATTTCTAATTTAGTAAAGGAAGCAGGAAAAAAACACCCCCCTCTTTTTTTCTTTTTCATTTGGAGATAGGGGGAAAAACAACATTTCATCTCTTCTTTGTACCTACTTTGCTGCTCTAGGATGAATAATCTTTATTTTTTTAATTTGTAGATTACTTTTAACTTGAGAGAGGGAATACCAGACAAAATTAGAGGCGGGAGAATGGTAACCTTTCTTCTTGCTGCTTTTATTTTGTTTTATGGCACGTGAAAAATTTAGTCAGACTTCAAATTCCTGTAACATTTAAAAGTCCACCCTCAGTATAATTAAAGGAAGAAAACATCTACATGCAGCAGAATATTACTTCCTTGAGAAGCTCGTCTTGCCATTGTGTGTTTGCTTCAGCATGTCACAGGTAACATGCAGCAATGTACTTGAAGTAAGTCACATGACAGGAGTAAATTCTCAGTTAAGTGGGGATTGCATAACTGGTCTTTTAACTCTGATCCTCTCCATATTCTTTGTACTTTAAAAAATGTTATATGGCAAAAATGTATTGTTGGCTGTTTCAGGACTGTATTCTTCTGCTATGGGGAGAAACCTGCAGGAGTGAAAGATCCCTCCTACTTTAAACTCTGAGTTTAGGTGAATTCTACTCTCAAAACAGGGAGATTTGAGACACTGTTGAGGAGTTAGAAAACATGGCCTACAAAGTCTCCGGATTCCAGTATGGTGGTCCAGTCCCCTCCTCATCCTCTCTCTTCGTACCAGGAGCATTTGCCCGTAAGGGGACACACTCACACATTTGAGGAAGGGACAGGGGATGCAAGAGAAGATGTTCATTTCCTGTGAAGGGGGAATCATGCTGCCTGGAGAAGCTGCTCCCCCATTGTACCCCAACTTATTTCCCCAAGTCCAATAAAGTGCTGACCACTTGAAGGACTTCCCCAGGCTTGGGAAAAGGGTGAGCATTCTACAAAGGCTCTGCTTGCCCTTTCTCATGAATCTGGGGCCCTTCTGCTCCTTGGTGTTGCTTTGCTCCCTTTCATACATCACAGCACAACGGATCATGGGGACCTGAACTAGTGAGGGACATCTACATTAGAGAGTCACATTTTCAAAGAGTGACTGTTAATTTTGTTTGTGCACAAATGTGGTAACTAGCCATCAGTTTGTCACATAAACCTGTATGCATGAGCACATGCACAAAACTGGCCATGTTGAGGCTGGATCCAAATATCAGTGACAGCAATAGGAGTCTTGCTATTGACTTCAGTGGACTTTGGACCAGGGCCTTCATGAATAAGAACATTTTAAAATTGCCACTTAAAATTATTTAAAGGGATTTAAAATGTTAAAACAATAAAGATTATGCTCCATTACATTGTTAAAAGTGAAGGAATTGTAAACTCATAGTTTGTTTACCACAGGTGCTGAAAAAGTGACAGTTTAACCATTTAATATCTGTTATGGCCAAATAAGACCCCAAAAGGTGTACCCAGTAGTTGATTTGGTACATGGCACATTTAGTTAATCCACTTCTGGAGAGACCCATGACCAGTCAATGCATTTTATTGCTGACAATGGAAGGCTTGAAGGCACAAAGCACACACAACAATCTGCAGAGAGAGATACAGCAGAACCTAGGATAGATACAGTGCATATTTTAAATTGAAAGGAGCTGTGTTCAGTTTTAAATGGGAAGAGGTAAGTGATGAACCTAAACCAGCAAAAAACCTTTGCTACTTTTCCAAGTAATATAATAATATTTCTTAGAACTTGACAGGAAGCTCTCTTCAACTGTTTGATCTTTGCTTTTAGCAAAGTACTTTACTAATAATTTAATTAACAAAACTCAACAACATCAGTAGATAACCACACATTTTTTTATGGTGATTATTCTTTAATGAATTTTGAATTGCTTCTTCCTTCTCTGATAAAATGTGTGCATTTTTTTCACCTTCAATTTATTTGCTTATTCTCTATTGTTCCATCTTATACTTTATTTTACAGCGGTACAGAAAAAAAGGAAAAACCTCAAGGACAGAGAGAAAAAAAAGAGGAAACTCATTCTAATGATCAAAATCCACAAATTCGAGCATCACCTTCTCCCCAGCCCTCCTTACAGACTCTCCAAACACACAGGCAAACTCAAGAAAGCAAGAGCTCTGCTCCAGCTAAAAGGTTTTCACAGTACCAAAGTACAGAGCTAGAAAATGGTTGTAATGATACTAAGAGTCCACATTTAACAGCAAATTTTGAGAAACCAAGATCCAGTTTCACAACTGAGTGCAAAAATCAGTATTTTTTGTGCTGCAAAGTTGCACATAAGATGCATTACAAGATTTACCATAAAATAAAGATTAAAAATGCAAATATTTCTTAAAGATGAGAAAAATAGAATTATATTCTGTGTACTTTGCAGTGTCTTAAGACATCCTAATATGATAAAGAGAGATTAATTACAATCTTATTAAATATATATATATATATATATTAAAAAAATGCCAAGATGTAATATCTCTGAAAGTATGCTTTAAAGGCATTATGTTAAACATGGCCAACTAAAACTGTGAAGCACGTCTTATACTATTTACCACATGTCATAATAGCACTTGTCATAAACTAGTATCATTACAACCCTTGACTCGGGTGCCTTTCTTCCCAAACTACTGTTTAATGTGACTGCAGTTTGGATCTTTTGCTTTTTTCTCATATCCCTGCTTGGTTACAGAATGATCCATTTCATCTGATATCTAGGATTCTGATTTTACAGACATGTTTGGGGTCATATTTCTACACCAATGTTAAACAACTGTTTGACCGGGAAAAAGGGAACGGGAGGAATTCGTTTAGGGCCTGATCCTGCAGCCTTGCACATACAGAATTCTTGCTGATTTCAGTGAGAGTTAGGTGCAGAAAACATCTGCAGGATGGAGCTCGTTGATTTTTAAAATTGAATATTTTTCAAATAAACCCATTTTAAAATTTGTAAATGTTCAAGTTCACTACTAGTTTATGATCCATTGTCACCTTCATTAATTTGAAATCTTGGGAAGGTATGGAATTGTTTCTCGGACCACTTGGCATTTTAGAAGACTAAAACAAACTCAATAACAAATGAATTATACTCTCAAATTTGCACTGGTTTACAAAACTATGTTGGCTTGTGTTGCCTGAATTCACAATTCTAATAGAAAATAAAAACAACCCTTTCACTTGACTGATGCATGTTTAACACTCATAAAGGCTGTGTCTCCATGTCTTGCACAAACTCTTACACAATCTAAAGTTGAACTTTGGTTTGTTATTCTCCTGCCTGGCATCTTACTGTAAAGAGACTTCTTGTTCGTGGGTTTAGCATACTAATTTGTTGTGGGGGGAGATGGCTTTTTAGTCTCTCTTAATATTTTAATATGTCTTGTTAACTTGTTTGTCACAGTCTTTTTTCAGCTTCTTGAGATACTGTGGAAATAAGCTTGCCTTTCTAGAGTTGCAGTTTGAATGTTATTCTTGCAAAAAGTATTTTTGACTGGATGAGTTGCAAGGTTGTTGGCAGGGCATCTGCAGGATCATAATTCAGGTTATTTAATAACTGTTATAGCCAGACCACATTTAAACAAATTTCCTATGATAAAGATATTATACATGAAATTAACTTCAGTGAAACCAGTGACTACAAAACAGTTTTAAACTGCCATTAGCATAAATTTGGCTCCAGCAGGATTGCTGATGTAGTCTATCAGATATTCATGGGTCTAATTTTCCATGATATTGGGCCAAATCCTGCTTGCCTTATTCCTCTCCAGGAAGTCTCACAGAAGTGAATGGAATGTTGTGCATGAACAAAGGAATCAGGATTTTGGACCATTGTTTTGGAGCTATTTGTTTCCAAACGGTCAGTGGCTTACAGGGTTTGGAACTTCCCACCGCAGAATACTTTTTATGGAATTGTGTCCTATTTATGTGCTGACAAAACAGCTCAGCATTCAAAATGTTTTATTGTGTTCAATAGCCATAGAATAGAGTTAATAATTTGTGTTGAAAATAGAAATCTTCTCAAAATTTATTTATTTGTTCTTTGAGCTAAACGTTTCTAGCCTTATTAAATTCATTCCACTTATCATTTTAATTTACTAGCAATGTCACAGAAAGGTAAAAAGTCATCCGTTATTAGGGCCACTGTAAAAATCACAATGAATAGGTCAAACAAATGAATTTTGCAATTGCCTTCCTCAGTTGCTTTCACTCATCTGGTTGGAACTTTTTGACTAATCTTTATTTCTGTTTTCTGGATCAACTTGAAGGAAGTCCTAGCTCTGCTTTTGTCTCCTGCTGCTTGATCTGTCAGTTGCATACCAGCACCAGCTATCATTAGCTCATTAATTTTTAATTTTAAAAGTAAATTTTGTGTTTTTTAGCATAAAGCGAACTTCGACTGCTGAAAAATCACATAGCATGTGGGACAACTCAGATGACAGTCGTAATAAACTGTTGAGGGCAGCTTCAACATCAAAACTGATATCAAAAGTGGCAAAAAACGCAGAGAAGTAAGTATTGCAGTTTGTAGCAAAATGGTATCCGCAAATTTTAAGAATAAAAACCCTCTGAAATTAAATTTTTAATTTTATTACATAAGCAAATTTATAAACTGTCAGTTTGCATTGTTAATATTTTGTAGATGTTGTCTGCATAATCTGCTATTCACCTCTCTAATGCAAGAAATCTCCAGAGAATCTTAAAATCCCTGCAAAATGTAGATGTATTATTTTAAAGCATGAATATGCTTACACTGCTACATGTTTGGATTTTACAAATTATTCATGCATATTAAGGCCCACTGTCATTCATGTACAAATTTCCCCACTTGGAAATGATTGCCTAGGAAGAAGTACTGCAGATGATCTGGGGGTTATAGTGGATTACAAACTAAATATGTGTCAATTATGTAACACTGTTGCAAAAAACGCGAACATCATTCTGGGTTGTATTATCAGGGGTGTTGTAAGCAAGATAGTCCAGAGGAGAGCAACATAAATGATGGAAGGTCTAGAAAACAGGACCTGTAAGGGAAGATTGAAAAGCTGGGTTTGTTTAGCCTGGAGAAGAGAAGACTGAGAGGGGACGTAACAGTCCTCAAGTACATAAAATGTTGCTACAAAGAGGAGAGTGATAAATTGTTCTCCTTAGCCATTGAGGACAGGACAAGAAGTAATGGGCTTAAATTGCAGCAATGGAGATTTAGATTAGACATTAGGAAAAACTTTCTACTGTAAGGGTAGTTAAGCACTGGAATAAATTACCTAGAGAGATTGTCTAACCTGTTCTTTAAAACCTCCAATGACAGAGATTCCACAAACACCTGTCAGGGATGGTCTAGTTCAGGGGTCTCAAACACGCGGCCGCAGGGTGATTTTCTGTGGCCCGCGAGCCCCTCGCAGCCCCCCCCCCCCCCCCCCCCCCCGCCGCCCTCTCCCAGTCTTTACCAGAGCAGCTCCTGACGGACGTGCACGGGGAGCAGGGCATGCTCCCTGCCTGCCTGTCTGCCCTGCGCAGCTCCGGGAAGAGGCTGGAACGTGGGGAAGGGGGGGCAGAGGGGCTGTGTGTGGCTGTTGCTTCAGGCAGCGCCCCCAGCAGCTCCAATTGGCCGGGAACGGGGAACTGTGGCCAATGCTGGCGGGGGTGCCTCAAGCAACAGAAACACACAGCCCCTCCGCCCCCCCTTCCTCACGTTCCAGCCTCTTGCGGGGGCAGGGCAGACAGGCAGGCAGGGAGCTTGCCCTGCCCCCGGTATGCGCCGGGCCAGATCCTGCCCCCCGCACCGCTCCTGCAGCCGAACCCCCTGCCCTGAGCCCCATGCCGCATCCCTCCTGCACCCTGACCCCCGCCCTACCCTGCACCCTGACCCCTGTCCTGAGCCCCCTGCCGCACCCTGCACCCCGACCCCCTGCCCTGAACCCCCTGCCATACCCCGCACTCCTCTTGCATCCCAACCCACTGCCCTGATCCCCTTGCTGTACCCCAACCCCCTGCCCTGAGCCCCCTGCCGCACCCTGACCCCTTGCTGTACCCCTCACCCCTCCTGCACCCCACACCCCAACTCCCTGCCCTGAGCTCCCACCACACCCCTCCTGCACCCCCTGGGGGGCAGGGAGGAGGTAGAGTTGGGGTGGGGATTTCGGGGAAGTGGTTGGAATGGGGGCAGGGAAAGGGGTGGGAAGAGGCGGGGCGGGGCCTCTTGGAAGAGGTGGAGTGGGGGCGGGGCTGAGGGGGGCGCGGGGGGGGGGTCAGTAATGCGGCCCTCGGGCCAATGTACTAGTCCTCATGTGGCCCTCATGGTCATTTGAGTTTGAGACCCCCGGTCTAGTTAATATTTAGTGCTGCCTTAGCACAAGGGACTAAGTTAATGACTTGTCAAGGTCCCTTCCAATCCTACATTTCTATGATTCTGTAAGTTTTCTCCACTTCTCTTTTCTTTATTTAAAAATACATTTTGAAATGTTAAGGTTTCAGACAAAGTTTTTATTTCATTGTAAATTCAGTTGTGCATTTCCTGGATTTATGTTTAGCTGCAGTTTTACACTTAAAAGTAACTGTAAAATGGCGTTGTGAGGTTCCATGTTTCCATATCTCAGATATGCTCAGTTTAAAAGTAAAGATTTTTTTCTCATGGCCCATTCTGCAAACTCAACCTGAAAAGTAAAACAGGTCTTTTTTCCTTCTTGAGCAATATCACCAGATATAAAAGGCCAAATTATACTCTCGGATACATCTGTGCTACTCTCTTCATTTTTGATGAGTTTGCAGAAGTTTGATTGATTTAGACCCTGATCCTGCAAACACTTATGCACATGCTTACTTTTACTACTGCAAGTAGTCCCATCAAACTCAAGCGGTAGTAAGGTTAACCATGTATATATATGTTTGCAGAATCAGGTCTCAGAATTTAGTAGGTTTTTTTTAAATGGTATTGATCATACATAATAGGGCATAAAGCTTAACTGTTGGCTCTGCAGTGCTAACAAAGAACAAGGAGTAACATTTTTTTCTGTAGTATAAACAAATACAACTCTGAATACACACAGGGAGCAGATGTCTTCAGGAAAAAGGTGCCTTTTTACACAATAACTTCACTTTTAATTAACTGTAAAGGTGGTTTAAATAGAATTGCTTTGAATGAAGCTGCAAAATGATGTGTGTAAATAAAGGTAAGAATACTGATGAAATACAGGGAGGTTACCATTAAAATGAGTTCTGAATTTGTAAATGAAATTAAAAAAATAAAATTAAAATCTACTGGCATTAATGAATGTATTAATAATGTAAAATAGGTTGTTTTATACAGATTCTCAGGACCAGTATAAAACTTAAAATTGAAAGGGACACACAATAATATGCTAATCTTACCTGACAGCAATACATACATTTAGTAATAGCTTTATACCTAGACTGGAGAATTCTGTAGAACACTAAAGTATTGTGCACTAAGGATTATGGTTTAGACATTCTGCACACAATTTTCTTCCCTTTTCTAAATGGTTTTTATTGTTGAAATCTAAAATTCCTCTGGCAATTCAGACTGTTGCTGGATACGGGTAAAAGCTATTTAAAGACTGAAAAACTCTCTAGCTAAATCCTCTGGCTTTATTTCAGCTTATCAAGTTCCTTTTTTCAGTTATTGCTATCCTGTTAAAACAGCTTAATCACAGTAGACATTATATTTAAAAACAGTTGCTCTTTACAGGCATTTTGAATTTGTGCAGTAGTTCAGACATATAGTCGGTATAGATGTTTTGTCATTTTTTATGATATGCTGCTTATCCTTTGAAATGCTGCAATTATTCCACTTCTACAGTCTTTCCCTAGAATAAGAAAAAATTATACTTTTCAGTGATTGTGGATTAAATGGGGGCCAGAAGTATTAGGAATAATAATAATTGTTGGAGAAAAACGATCATCTGAGTGTCATTGTTTAGCCTGAAATACTTTAATGAAAGCGAAGCTTCAAAAGTTGTGAAAACATTTTATCATCATCTCACCTGAAGACTGTGTACTGTATTCGTTATGAAAGTATCATATCATTCACTTGTCTCTGCACTGAAATTCATTGTAAAGGCACCCCAGGTTGGGGAGGGGAAGGGAGGAGAAGTGGAGAGAAGGACATGTAAATACCAACTTTTTACAAATATGCCCTTGGAAATGCATGCCCAACTCCTGTTGAATCAGTTGGCTTGTGTGCATGTATCAGAGGGCAGCATTTTGCTTATTGCATTTAAGGATATTAATTAGGGGAAGTTGCAAAAGCCCAAAATGCATCAGAACCATCCAATTTTTGGTCATGAGGAATCAGGGACCCAGCCCTAACTTGGGCCCTGGACAAAAATCCCTTTATACATGCTTTGGACTTTGGACACAGATTTTGAACTTTGTTCATTAGGAGCAGTTTTAAAGCCAGTGCCATGCTATAAATCATCCCAATAAAATAGCAGGAACTAGTGTAACTGTCACCTTTGCTAGTTATCCAGTTTTTTTAAATCAACTGGGAATCCAAGTCTGGACTCTTCCATTTGGCAACCAGAATAAGGGTGATTGAACAAGCAGTCAGTGAGAAGTAAGAGTGTGTGTGTGTGTGTGTGTGTTTGACTGTCTATCACTGTTATAGATGTTTGATCTCCATACAAATATTTGATCTCCATTTTGCTACTCAGCTTAAAGTCAGTTGACAGTTTTCATGAAATAAGTCTCCCTGAACAAGCAAGAAACCTTGAGGAGGAGGAGGTTATTTTAAGGACATTTAAGTTTTCCTCCCATCTTCCGAAAAACATTGAGATTTTTTTCTTTTTTCATGCATGGCGCTTTCTTGAGTGTAGACTAACAAGTCAGCACTTATGAAAACTTCTTTTGTGTGTCCCTGAGCAAACCTAGTACTGTTTATCTAGAGATTCTGTATGGGACTGTGGTAAAGTTGACTTGCAGTGAGACGTAGTGTCAGGATCACATTTTCTGACATTAATAGTCCCATTGATACAAGCTCTTGGATAATTATTCAAAAGAACTCATAATCATTATGCACTAGTCACCTCGTGGCTTGATTTTTCACAGGTGCT
This sequence comes from Malaclemys terrapin pileata, assembly GCF_027887155.1. Lineage (NCBI taxonomy): Eukaryota > Metazoa > Chordata > Testudines > Emydidae > Malaclemys > Malaclemys terrapin. The sequence continues at coordinate 39,756,304 of NC_071507.1, read as the reverse complement.
AAGAACCTTGAATGCAAGCTGAATGTGCTCTTCATCTCCAAAAATTAGGCTTTATATGTTTTGTTTTGTTTTTTTTGTTGCTGTCTAAAAAACAATTTCCCATATACAAATGCTAATATGATTTTAGTATTTTTATTAGTAGTATTTATTTGTACAGCAATAGCTCCTAGGAACCCCAGTTATGCTAGTCACAGTACAAACAGAACAAAAAGATGGTCTCTACTCCAAAGGGCTTACAATCAAAGTATAAACAAGAGACAAAAGGTGGGGGTTTTACTGGATTGGTTAGGATTGGTTATCTAACATCTTATCCCACAGTTTCATTCATAGGAACATAAGAACTTTCATATTGGATCAGACCTATCCTCCAATGAACTTTATTTATTTTTTTGAAGGTCTGGTAAGACTTAACATAATGTGGTACTCTGTAGAAGCTAGGTAGTATTAGTATTATAACTAATACACATTAATTATATATTTTGTGGTTTTTCCCCAGACATAAAGATGTCATTGTCAGCCAAGGTAAGTGAAAACATTTATTTTTACATATTGAGGCAATTGGAGAGATCTAATTTTGCTAATTGAATATTATCCCAATGGAAACAACCAAGTTATTATGAAATATCTTTCTGAAGCACTGATTTAGAATTTACATAAAGGTAATATTTACTCCAAGGGTTATTTCAGTTGATTGTTGCTAAAAGATGTAGAGCGCGATGGAAAGCTCTTTGAATCAGTAGGAGTTTTTTTGTGATCTCCGGGCCCTGGGCGAGAGGAATATTTTGTATTGCTTTTATAAAACATAGAAATATATGAAGTGGTTAATTATTTCCTAGAGAGAGAGAGAGAGAGACACTATATCTATCTGTCTATCTAGAGGAAATATCTATAATATGCTTACTTGTTAAAAATAAAATAGAAAATATTGGACTTGTGTAACAAAGTTTTCACGCCAGGGAGGTAGGACTTCAGAAAGTTTTAAAAAGGTTCTTTTTGAGGATACAGACTAACACGGCTGCTACCCAGAAAGTTTTAAGTTATTTTATTTCTGTCCCATAACCAGCAAAAATGTCAACTCGTGAAAAAAACAGCCAAGGTAAGAATTAAGCTATGCCAGTTGGTTGCTTTCTAATTTAACTGCTTTTCATGGATCTTTTATTTGGCCTTTCACCATCACGTGATCAGTGCATGAATGATCCTTTAAATTTGGACTGTGCAGTTTAGTAAATACTTCATTTTTACCATTGAACTAAATTTAAAAAAATTTGCAAATTTCTTGGAAATTTTGGGGGGAGTTAAAAGTAAATTACTATATACTTTATTCTGTCGGAGAGAGGAATATGAATACGTGAGGGGCAAGGGGTCTAAAAGTATTGCATTATTGCCTAATGTACCCCAATATCAAGAAGTGCCAACTAAAAGATCTGTTTACTTCAGTTTTCTGTCTTGCCAATATTACAGCAGATGAATGCTGATTGGTTGAGAGTAGAGACTGAAGGTTTAAAATATTCTCCTATGGCAAAAAAAAAAAAAAAATCTTCTCTTCTAAAGCATATTTCTTTTGCATCAACAAATTTTGCATTCTGTGACTACCTGCTGCTGCTGGCTTGTTCGGATGGAAAAAAAATCTTTCTGAAAATGATGGAATGTGTTGAAATCTACTGACAATAAAGAAAATCCATTCCTGTGTCTCAACATTACTCTGCTTTGATAACGTAGAAACTGAAGCATGCAGCTCAAAATCTGGAGCATGTTTCCTCAGTGCATGCTATTCACAGCTGTGTAGCGAGTTTCTCTTTCCTTTTAAATCCCTCTTCTTTGCTGTTGTATTAACAAATCTGCAATGTACACATTCTGTGCTGTAAGATTGTAGATATTTTTGGTTTCCCTTTGCACTGTCCTTAGATTTTCTATCATTCAAATGGAAAAAAGCTAAATTAATTGGAAATTCTCATACTTTTTCTCATTATTATGAGATCAAAACAAGCTTTAATCAAAGTGCCTTTTCTTAATTTTCAAATTTGCTGAAAAAATGCATTAAATAAATCTTTTTAACTGATTCCAACTTACCAAAAATCTCCTATTAAAACAATATGAACAACCTTGATACAAAGGCTTCATAAAAGAGCAGCCAGGAAATGCTTCATGACAATATGAAGCACCAGCCCAGATTCAACAGTCATTGAGAATGAATGCCTCTTGTGTATACAGTGATGATGGTTCTAAAGGCAAAATATTCACTAATGGGGTTTATTGTACAGAAGTGGTTCTAATCTGTCTGTAATTTCAGTTGTGACAAAGCTTTCCAAAAAGGAATCAAATCTTTGGCAAACACAACTTACAGTGCAATGATACACTCTGCAAGTATTCTTACATTTTTATTTCTTTCTTCCTGGTGTCCTCCCATGTAACCTGAGACTGGACTCACCTTCACCCATCTCATCCTGGCAAATGACATATCCCAGAGGCTCTAAATTCTGTGAAACAAGTTGGTAGAGGCCATATAAGTACCTAGATAGATGGAAAATGGTTTAATTAATCTGTATGTGATCTAGGCTTTCACGAAATTATGAGAGTCTACCTAGATAACTTTGAGGAATGGAGCAATATGTTGCATTGATATGGAACAGAATCAAAGGAATACCAGAGACGGATGATTCAACTGACATTGGTCTTGTCTGTAGTGGAGGGGAGAAAAGCATCTTATTAGAAAATGTGTTCACTAACATCTTTCAAATAGCAGTGTTAAACACAGTTCTGCCTTAATGTGCCCTAGGACAGCTGTAATTTTAAATGTTTTATCTGGTTGTGGTAAACCATAGGGGACCCCCCACATGACCAGCCAGCAAATTTTTAAACACAACCTAGTCAGACATGTTAAGTGCCAAGTTGTGTTTAACCTCACATTAGTTAACACATTTTCTAATTATGATTTTGGGGGGGGGGGGAAGAGGGGGTAAAGCCAATGTGAACCAGACCTCTTAGTTACAATGTACTATGCAGAGCTGGCTTGTCTATACAGAGAGGTGTACATTCTTGTGTGCGCTAATTGTACATATGGACTCTGTTGGTGTGCACTAAAAGTTCCGTTAGTCTGGACAACTGCCCACGTAAGTATCACTATCACAATCAACTCCAGTGGCTGTCTGACCAGAAAAGATTTCACAGGCAAACAGTGTGTTATTTTCAGAGATAGTCCCTCCACTTCAGGACTGAGACACCCTTGGCAGAATGGGATTGGGGAAGCCTATGCTGCTTCTGTCTGTCCTGTACTTGTTTTGCTGTGCCTCTATTTTATTGTTTTGCTGTGCCTTTATTCTACACGCCACCGTAAATGTAAATATAGCCCACGTTACAGCAACCTCTTTGGTCTACCTTATGGTCTGCAGTGCTCCCTGGAATGTCCCCAGCAGTCCAGGCTGTCACCCCACCCCAACACACCCTTCCTGCCCCCCTGTGTGCCCTCTCTTCTAGGGTTTGTGAGGGAATCCTATTGGGTTTTCAGAGCTTATGCCGCTCTAGCTTTTACACCCAGTGGAAAGGAGACAGCACAGGGTTGTGTCTCCATGACTGGCAATCCAACACCTTTAGGAACAGTAAAAATCTGTGCAGATTTAAGTAGTTTCTTTCTATTATATATTGGAACCTAGCTCTTAAGGATAACCTCCAAAAGAACAAAACATTATTACATTTTGTTTATGTCTCCCCATCCCCCTTTGATTTTTAGAAACATTAGAATCTGGTATGTCATTTTTTTCTCCCATGAATTTTGTGAAGAGTTTGAGCTTAATAGCTTTTAACTTAAGCCAAGAGATTTAAACAGTCTGAGTAAAAATATCTTTCCTGTCACTGACCGAGGTTCCTGAAGCTTGTCAAGTCTTGTGCTAGTTTTCTAAGTATCTGTAGAATCTCCAGGAAAAAAAAAACGGGGCGATGAGGCTCGATATTTTAATATTAAAAAAGCAGTGGGGGAAAAACCCTCAAACATCAAACCAAGTCCCCCACTAAATAAATAAAAATCATTCAGGTGTCCGTTTATACTTATAAGTAAGTAAAACAACATGCAGGCACACTCACCCCCCCCCCCCCCCACACACACACACGTATACCCCACAGGTCAGCGTTAAATAATCCTGCAATGTGCTGAGCACTCTGGCCCTGGTCCAGCTAAGCATATAGGTACCTGTCTCGCTTTAGCTCACTTGGAGTACTCGCAGGCTTAAGAAGGCTCAAACTGTAATTTGGACTGAGATGAATTAATAAACCTTAGTGGCCTTAAAGTGAGGCAGCAGTGCCCGTTAAGGGCCCGATCCCCCTACCATTAAAGTCAATGTGTTTTTTCATTGCCCTTTAGTGGGATTTGGATTAGGCCCTAAGAGAAGAAATGAGCTACACACTGAGATACTGATGACACTTTCATGGGACAGCTGGATGAAAGATGACAACCTGGTGCTGCTTTGCACATCCTGGAATTACTCTAGTATATATTTTTTACTCAATCCATTATGATGGTCCGTTTGAATCCTGCCATTATTGTGAAGTAAATTATTAGTGGTTCAGGATTCCATACCTGATTGTAGTAGAAAGTCACAAGGTAAACTTCTTACACTTTTACATCTTAGCACTACATTTGTCTAGCATCTGGAGTTCCATTATCTTGTGAAAACATTCTTTTCCGTTGACGTTATCTCCTAATTATAAAAGTGCAAGGTTTGAGGTAATGACTGCTACAAGAGAGGAGAATTAATCTAAATGAATCCTGAAGGAACAGCATGAGATTTGACTGCAGCATGAGATTCCTAGCATGGAAAATATGTTTCTTCCCCTTTAAAAAATGGTTAAATGTTGAAAAAAAGCTCAGCAAATATACATTTTGAAAAATTGTTTTGTTCTTCAAATCTGTAGGATAAGTAAACTTGTCCTGAGGGGCCTAAACTGAGAGACTGATTCTGTTTCTACCTCCATACCCTCCAGAGTGTACGCTCTGATCTCTTTCCCTATCCAGTTCATAGGCTTATCTTGCTATCCCTCCCTATCAAAATTAAATAAATAAATAAAAAATCTGGTGTTTTCTAGAGCCTCTCACCACCCCATGAATGACAGAAACAGAGCCCCTCAAGTGGACAGAGATCTTCATGGTCTCTGCAAAACTTACCTTTCTCACTGCATTGCTCTCTCCTCTGTGCTGCACTGATGTCTCAGAGTTTTCTGCACTAACTTTAGTTTCTGAATGGTCTTAGTGTGTAGCACCATGCAGAGCACAGTAGAACAGTTTAATTTTAACATGAGCAAGGCATAAATAATTGTATCAGGGTTCTGCATTCCTGCTGGAGCAGATGGGAAAAATAAAACACTCTTGGCCATAGCTGCAGCATGGGCATTCTGTTGAGTAGCCCTGGGTATAATATCTCAGCTAAGGTGTGCACCTGTTACAGATGGTGGCCATGCTCCCTCGATTATCACTAACCCCACCAACATTACCTCTGTCTTCTCTGAGTTGAGTTGCAGCCAGTTAGCCCTCATCCAAGTCCTGAGCTTTCCTAGACCCCAGCTGGGACAGACATGATAAAGACAAGGATGATTCAGCAATGATGATAGCATTTAGTTAATATTAGACCCTTAAATATTATTTTTGCCTGCTCCAGGAATTTTTTTCTCCTTTTGCTTCATTAATCCTTGTAAACCAAATTCATAGAACGAATTCCAGTGCTGGAAGGCATATGGCCTATTCCGTGAAATCCAACAAAAGCATGTGTGAATTATGCAGGTGCTTACCACAGCATTATTAGGCCCTTAGCTAAAGTTGTTCTATTAAGTTCTTTACCAGCAGGTGTTTATAATCACCTAGCAAAAACCTGCATTTTCTTATTTCAGCAGAGACGTGATTTCAAGTACTAACCATAAAGTATTCATATTTATACACCCAGAAGGATGGAGCATGGTGCCAAAAACTCTATGTATCTTAAAGAAGATAAAAATAAACTTTTTTCTTTGGGATGCCAGGGTTATTTTTTATTACTATAAAGTCTAAAGTGATAGCAGCTCTGTGCATGACTCACTTATTCACTTTATAAAAAGTACAATCCCTAAAGACATTTTTGGATAGCAATAAATTAAATACCATATGTGAAAGAATTAATGAAAAACACACAGTACATTCCTAATTTTGTTATTTTTAGTAATCTTCAGTGCTTCATTAATTCCTAATACTTTTCTTTCATCTTTGTCTTTACCATCGTTTTACCGTCGTGCAGACTGTGGGCTCAGTCTTGGAGCTCATACAGGCAAAACTCAATGTTAGCGTGACTCATGCCTAATGGAGGACTACAGAATTGGCCTCTCCAGGCCCAATTCACCATTTCACCATCAGATACATAGAATCATAGAAATGTAGGACTGATTTTGTCCCTGCTCATTTTTGTGCTATTCTTCTGTACTCATCCTTAACAATTTGTCTTGTTTCCACTTTATTTTTTGTAGGATTTCTTTTTGATTTTCAGGTCATTAAAGCGCTGTTGTTGCAGTCGTATTGGCCACTTACTATTCTTCTTATCTTTCCTTGGGATAATTTGCTGTTGTACCCTTAAATATTGTCTCTTTGAGAAACTGCCACCTCTCCTGAAATTTTTTCTCATGGGACCTTAACTGCCAGTTCTCTTAGTTTCTTGAAGTTTGCTTTGTGCTTTTTTGAAGTCCATTGTCCTTATTTTGCTGCTCTTTCTCTCCTTTTCCATAGAAACGTGAAGTCTATTATTTCATTATCACTTTTACCTATGTTGCCTTCCATCTTCAGATTTGCAGCTAATTTCTCTTTGTTAGTCAGAATCAAGTCTAAAATAACTGCTGCCCTGGTTTTTCCTCCATCTTCTGAAATAAGAGGGTGTCCCCAACACATTCCAAGAACATACTGGACATTTTGTGTTTTTCCATTTTACTTTTCCAACAGATATCTGGGTAGTTAGTCCCCCCATTACTACCAGTTCTTGTGTTTTGGGTATTACGGTTATTTGTTTTAGAAATGCTTTGTTCACCTCCTCCCTCTGGTTTGGTGGTCTGTAGATGGTGGACACCTACAATAATGTTGCTCCAGTTTTCCTCCTTTTATCTTCAGCCAGAGCCTTTGAACAGGTCTGCTTTCACCTCCTTCTGGACCTCAGAACAAGTGTATACATTCTTAACGTATAATGCATCATCTCCTCCCTGCCTGATCTTCCTGAACAGGTTATCCCTCTCTATACAGATATTCCATTCATGAGATTAATCTCACCAAGTCTTTGTGGTGCCAGTTAAGTCATAATTTGCTTGTGTACTAAGCTTTCAAGCTTTTTCTGTTCATTCCCGAATCGCCTTGCATTTGTATACAGACATCTAAGATGCTGAACAGATTGTATTCCCTCTTGTTGGTTCTATACCCTATTATAATTTTCCATCCTGACCCCCCTTCCAACTTCCAGCCCTTTGTCAACATCATCTTTTTTTATACTTGCTTGTGGGATTTTGTCACCTGCCCCCTTAGGTTATGTCTACACTTCAATTAAAAATCCATAGTTGGCCTGTGCCAGCAGGCTCGGGCTAAGGTGCTGTTTAATTGCGATGTAGACATTTGGGCTGGGACTGGAGCCCTGGTTCTACGACCCATAAGGTGGGAGGGTCCCAGAGCTCCGGCTGCAACTTGAGCCCAAATGTCCCCACTGCAATTAAGCAATCCATAAGCCGAGTCCTTTGAGCCCGAGTCAGCTAGCATAGGCCAGCAACGGTTGTCTAATTGCAGTGTAGACATATCTATAAAGTCTAGTTTAAAGCCCACCTCACTAGGTTGGTGAGTTTAAAGCCCTCACTAGGTCCTTCTTCATCAGGTAGATCCAATGTTGAAGTCACTTGTGTATCTGAGGATGCAGTTGGATCCTTTCTGTTTGTCTTTGTATGTTTTATTTTTTGCTAACTTTCTGTTCTCTTAAATGTCACCCCCACGCACACATACTGAGGGAATCAATGAGTTTTGCCATTGGCTCCAGTGGAGCCAGAATTTCATCTGTTAAGCAGGTAGATAACACTAGATGTACTGAGCTTATGAAATATATACATTCTTCTGGCCCTTGATTTTAGCTATACAACAATAGAATTTATTCCAGAGCAACTGCTGCTTGCTTTCTGCTATTTCACAGCAGTATGTAATGGAATTGTTACTTGTCTATCAGTAGCTCCCTCTGCCAGCTGATTCATGTGTGAAGAAACAAAGTTTTATACTTACATTTAACATTATTACGTTTACATTACAGTAAAACTATTAACCCTTAAATATCCTTTAAGTGCTTTTTATAGAGTGAAGTCATTACACATCAATTTATTTGTTTTAAGATAGATTTGGACTGCCTGGGTGGCACTTTGACAACATTTTAAAATAATAAATTTATACTTTTACTGTCAAATTCTTCCACAGTGGAAAAACTGCAGCCACATGTTAGCTTTTTTTTTTTTGTAATATAAAAACGTTATGGTCTAATGACCGTAGTGGTTTGGCTGATGGCAGGTTGTGCTGTGATGCAGGAAGCATATCTAACTGGAAACTAGCTTCAAGATTTTTGCTCCCCAGGACAGTGTATGTATTCCATTCTTGGATGTAGAGCTGAAGGGAGGGAAAGCTGTTGGGAAAGAGGCTAGCATTAAGGAAAGAATCATTTCACGGAATGAAAATGCTGGAATCTTCTCTCTTCCCCCTGGCCAAAACCCCTGCCTGGAGGTGGTCGAAGACAACTGTATATGAGGACAAAGTAATAGGTTGCTGAATCAAATTAACTATAGATTTCTGTAGTGCATAGCTGAGCTGTTTTTAATTTTACAATTGTTCTTTTAGTTTGTAAATGTCAGGATTAGCTTAAAAACAAGCCAAAGCACAGTATATATGATGTAAACAAGTGGGGTTTAGCCATGTGCCCTATGTCTTTTTCTGTCTTAACATTTTAGAGTTCACTGAGTAGACAGTATACAGCAGTTCAGATGACAGATGGGAAGGATTAATTTGTAAGGGAAGGGGATTTTAATGATTCTGTCTATATGGTGTTCATCACCATGGTATCTGAGCACCTGCTTGGTAGTGATTATGCTTATCTACTGCAACGATATTACAGAGTTGGATAATTTTGATGCTTTCTCAATACGTCGAGCAGATTCTCCCCCTCCTAGAATTGTAGCAGTTAGTGATGACAAAGACTAGTGAGGCCTTCCAGTCTCTCTCCTTAACAATGAACGATTGTTCTCTACAGTACATTTTCAAATATTTTGCCAGTCTTGTTTTAAAAGTACAAAGTGATGTGGGTTTCCCCCTTGCCCTTGGGAAGCTATTGTACATACTGAGACATCTCACTATCAGGCAGGTTTGCCTGGTGATGGTGGTGGGATTTCCCTTTCTTGTTTCCATCCCTCTGCAGTTTATATCATTCAAATATTTGTAGACAGCTTTCATCTTCTCTTGAGACCCCTACCCATTAGTCTTCTGTTAGCTCATCTATAAATATAAATTTCTTTAATCTTTTCCTCCTGTGTTACTCCTTTGAGTCCCTGATCATTTTCGTTAGTCTCCTCTGAAATCTTTCCTGTTTGTCAGTAGTCTGGGACTGTGATTCTCAGAAATGAATGCAGTGTTTCAGGTTGCTTTTGCAGCTGGGCTATTACCCCTTGCCCACAACATGCTGACCTTGCGTGTGCAGCCCCAAACTGAATTCAGCATTTGTTTTTTGGCTGCCATATCACTTTGCAAATTCACGTCTAGCTTGCTGTCCAGTATCACCCATAGGGCTCTTTCACCATTGTTGCATCCCAGATTTCGTCTTCCCGTTGAATACCTGCATTTGGACTATTTTCTCCCAGATTAATTAGTTGGCATTTTTCCCAGATCAATCTCATTTTCTTACTTTCTGTATATATCGCTCCTTTATAGAGCCTAATCAAAAGCCCACTGCAGTGAATGGAAAAAACTCCCTTGCACCAGGCCCTAGGTCCCTATCTTTTACTTTGCTACTATCTTCAGTTCCCTCCCAATTCTCTGTCCTGGACCCTTAAAATTCCACATGTCTTGCAGGCGATTTCTTGCCCTACAGGGTGAATTCCCTTGTTTAACTTTGAGTTCCTATAAAAGAGGCACACATCGCCTCCTTGCAGTCAGATGGGAGTCTAAGACTCCATGGCTGTAGGGTCAGCACATTTCATTAACGTATTCATGCTCCCTCTTCCAGATAATTACAGAGTTTTTCCTATCTCATATCTAGAGGGAAGAACTATCCCTCATTCTGTTTGCTTCTCTAGCTTTGATCCAATCTTCCTATACCTCTCTGGGTATGTGTACACTGGAATAAAAGACTTTTGGCACAGCTGCAGCTGGCCCAGCTCAGCTGACTCGGGCTCACAGGGGTTAGGCTGCGGGGCTAAAAATTGCTGTGTAGATATTTGGGTTTGAGTCTGGGCTCTGGGACCATCCCTCCTCGCAGAGTTCCAAGGCTCGGGTTCCTGCTATTCCATCTCCTGATGCTGGTGTAGTAAGGGGAAAGGTGTATGGCCAGCATGCCCTAGCACTCCAGAGCTGCTTTTCCATACATTAGAGGAACTAATCTAACACAGTGTTATCTTTGAAGGCATTCTCTCCCTTCACCCTAAATTTGCATTCTGTAAACTTGAGCTTTAGTTGAAGATATATTGTCCAGTACGTTGGTTGATGAAATTACATGAAATTCCTGATGATATTGCTCAGTATTTGGAACATACTGTGACATTGGTCTCTTTGCTGAAGGCATCTATGCTGAAGGTATCTTTTGCAACTTGGCATCTTTAACTTTTCTGTCATGTAGAAGCTGAAATCAAAGATTCCAATTCCACTTTTTTAAGACCTACCTTTTACCTTATACTTTAGTCTTCAGTGGGATACCTTTTTTTTTTTTTTTAATCCTGTGTGATACAGCAGGGTCAGGAAGCAGTGAGAGAGTGGTCGAGGGGAGATATATAAGCCATAGGCTAAGGAAGGCATGGTTTGCTGTAGACTAGGGAAGGTTATTACGGGTTAATTGTAGCACCTGTAGCCAATTAAGGTCCTGTCAGGCATCTAATTAAAAAAAAAAAAAAAAACCCTGCTTCAGGCGGATAGTGTGGAGCATGGATTGGAGTTTGGAGATGTATCACTGAGAATTGAAAGACCAGTGAACCGGAGGAAGGGAGACTCCCTCTCACAGCGTCAAGGACCGAAGGTAACCCTACCCAAGGGGGAAGAGGGGAAGAAACCGACAGGGGTTGAGAGGGGCTGGGGCTCAGAGTGAGGAGCAAACCCAGACCCCTTCCCCATTTCCCTTCTTTACCACCTTCCCGAGCCACTAGCGGGGCCCTTGGCACCCCAAGAGCAGAGGCAAGGGGTGGCGTCCTAGCCCCCCCTCACCTCCCCGCCAAGAAAAGCATGATACCCACCATACCAACATTGGCATTTTGTCACACCTATTATAATTAATCCTTCTCATCAGAGTGTTGTATTACGGTGTAAGGTACTGATGCTTGTGGAGCAGCTTGTCTTTCCTACTTTAGCTCATTTCCAGCATTCTCAACTCCTTTGAGCAATAATAACAATGATGCAAATAATAGCATAATAATCCATACAATGTAGGAATTGCATCTGCAACTGAATTATTGTGTGTACAGCCGAAAATGTTTGCCTTGATTCCAGTGTATTTTTTTTTTTCTTTTTGACTTCTCTGGTCCCTGATCATACCAATTCTAGCTCGTTGTTTTTCTTTACCTTTTTTTCCCTATATTCGGGGGGACATTTTCAAAGTGCTGCACAAGGATTTAGTAGTTGTCAAGATAAGTCTCTGCCACTTTAAAAAGTGTGTTTCTGCATAGAACGGTGAGTCAGAACATCCCTCAACTAGGTTGTAATACAGAATTGTCAGTTCTGTATCTACTGCCTTTCTGGGTAATAGGGAAATTGTTTTTCTATTCAAAGTTCTTTAAAGTTTCTCCTCTTGTCTCTTCCTGATCACCTACTTTTCTGCTTTGCACTACCCTAAGAAATAGCTAGCTCTTCCTAGAGACTACTGAAAGAGGTGGTATGGAAAGAGAAGAAATTTTGAGATAAATCTGAAATATCTCTTTGTACCCAGAAAATTGTTAAAACTTTGGGAGTAAACCAATAAATTTCAGTTTGTTCTTCAACATGCCAATTAAGCCATATAAATTAAAAGGGAGTTAAACTTCTGGTTTTCATAGCTTGTATTTACAGGAATTTGGCCCTGAGCAAATACATTCTGTTTGAAAATGTTTTTGTTGATATTCTGCCATCATCTGTACTGTTTCAAAAGATTTTGCATTAATACTGTCATTGCCCTCAGGGTTATACCTAATGAAATTTCATTGTCTCAGACAGAAGGGGGGAAGCAAAGAAAACACTGTGGTATCTTTTTTTTTTTTTTCAAGGAGAGGCTTGGTCAAGTAATATTTGATTCATACATCTTGATTAAATACATTAAAAAGAGTATCCTTAGAATAATCTGGAATATGCACAAAATACCAGCAAAGGCCAAAAATGCAGTGTCTTTCAGATGGGAAATGAAGAGATCTACTCTGTATCTGAGGATGCTGTAGTGTAGATAACCTCCCTTCCCCAAAGCCTCACATTATTGCACTCCTCCTTTCTTGCTTCAGTAGCAAACAATGCAAGGTACTCTGTTCCCCAGGGATTGAACATGCTGCTAGTCCCTGCTTTGCAATAGGGGAGTGAGAAATGCTTGGAGTCATTTTGTACTTTCAGGACTAGCTAGCTAACCCATAAGCACCAAGAAAATTCAGTCTTTAAACAGGAATTTAAGCTCTCACTGTGAGTGCTTGTTTGTAAATGCCTGGAGACAATACTGTATTTATATGTTAAATTATGGAAGCATGAAGACAAGATTTTCATAAAAGGTTCGTTTTTATTACCTTAACATCTGTGGATAGCCAGTATGGTTTTGTCTTTGTAAAGTGTACATGATAACAAGTATATTGAAAAAAATCAATTAAACGTATGACTTGTTTGGGATAATTATCTAAACTGTTTCAGACCAGTTGTAGCCTGTGTCAACACAAAAATATAACTAAATAATACATATCTCTGGTAAAATAAGTGCAGTTCTAGTCTGGCTACATGGAAATAATTCTCAGGCTATGGACAACTTTAAGCCACATTCTCTACTGCTGCAAATGGGCAAAATTCCAGTGAGGTAAGTGGAGCTGTAACCATTTACACATGCAGAGAATTTAGACCACTATTTTTATGTTCATTTTGGCATTGTTTTGATATTTGCTTTATTACAGTGAAACTAAGTTGAGCCACTTTGTATTCTTGAGAAGGCAAAACTTGTATGCATGGGTTAATTTCATTTGGACCCAGTAACTACTATTCATTACTTATAGGAATAATTGGTGCAATACTGCAAAATTATAATTTTCAGTGACTTGTGCCCTTTGGCCACTTTTATGCTATCTTTCAGTTGTGTTCAGAATATTATGAAAATCTTGCTTCACTTGATTCCAATGCTGGGAAGTTCTACTTTTGGGACTAAAGGCTGCTTGAAATTCAAGTTAAATGAATTCTTGACATTTCAGATGGCTGACTTGAGTACATTAAAAGTGGCAAATGCATCATGAAGTCACGTTCTTTGAAGTCAGAGGACTTAATAAATTTGGTTTACTGGAATCTACTTTGACTGCCAGTTAGACAACAAGAAAACAAAGTACTATAAATCAACAATAAAAATGGTTGCCAAATAATAAAGCTAACTGCTTTAAATTAAATGTCACACAAGCAGTAGAACCGCAGCTTTAACAACTCAAGTGTAACTAGCTCGTGATTCAGATATTCATGTACACTGATTCATCTGTCAGATTAGGATTTTGGTTTAGAATGAATAGAATACCTAAATTCAAGTACTCACCTCATCAAATGACTGAACAATCACCTCATAAAACAGGTGTGTCAAATTTGTTAGTATTATGATCTTTTTGTCATTTACATAGAGTAGGATCTTGAGGTACAGTCACTCTGTTTGAATGATCTCTTTGAATAACCCTTAGCTGGTTATTAGATTTCTTTGTGCACTGGTAAATGCAAATACAGTAAAAGCTGTATTATCTGGCACTTTACCAGCCAGAAAGCTCTATAAACCACCATTTCTGATCTTCATTGAAAGTCCGGTTTATAGTTCGATTGGCATGGGGCTGGCAGGCTCCCTACCTGGTTCTGCTTGGCTCCCCAGAAGCGGTGACATGTCCCTGCTGCTCCTATGTGGAGGAATAGCCATGAGGGATTCAGAGTGAGGGAGGAGGTGCGGGGCATGGGCTCTGGGAGGGAGTTTGGGTGTGGAAGGGGGCTTGGGGCAGGGAGGTGCGGGGTGCCGGATCTGGGTGGCGCTCACAATAGGCTGCTCCCTGCAAACGGTGATATGTCCCTGCAGGTGCTGCCCCTGGCCAATGGGAACTGCGGAGCCAGGGCTCGGGGTGGGGCGGGGCAGGGGCAGCGCGCAGAGCTACCTAGCTGTGCCTCCGCCTAGGAACAGCAGGAACATGTCGCTGCTTGCAGGGAACTGCCTGAGGTGAGCGCCGCCCGGATCCAGCACCCTGCACCCCCTCCTGTACCCCTGCCCTGAGCCCCCTCCCATATCCAAACTCCCTCCCAGAGCCTGTGCCCCAACCCCCCAGCCTTGCACCCCCTCCCACACCTAAATGCCCTCCCTCTTAGTTAACTGGAATGTTTTACTTATCAGCAACATGTTGGATAACAAAGCTTTTACTGTATTAAATTATGGTAAATGTAAATTTTGTCAGCCTGGATGTGTTGTTATTTCTGTTACTATGGTATTATTTATATAGTATCATAAGTATGCATGGTGCTTTACAGACAAATGCAATGAGAAGACCTTTCCGTAGCGAGCTTGCAATCTAAATTAATGCAGTTATTTAGTATGTTTTAAGATTTGATTGCTCTGTGATTTGTTAGAGGTCATGATGCCATAGAAGCTGGCATAGCGGTTCAGCTTGGTTGTTAAGCTCATAATTTTTCTTTTGTCTCAGTGACTGAGTTGGTCTTCCTTCAAGTCTAGTTAGGCTTGTCACAATATGTCCAGATCTAGTAATTACTAGTGTTTTCAGGGCCCCAGTTTTATTCCACAGAATTTCAATCAATCCTAATAATCCTTTGAATTCAGTAGGAGCTTCCTCAGGTACTCTAGGGTGTTCACTAGATTGGTGAGTTGCCAGTTCTCAGACTTAGTTGTTTGGTTCTAAGAGGAAACGTTGACTAACTACACTTTATTTCTAACATTATCCACACTCATTCTGTCTCGTTCATAACTGGAAATAGATTTTTTTGTTATCTTGTTTCCAATCTTTGTTCTCTGACATAGTTTTATTAGAGTGTGTGTGTGTGTGTGTGTGTGTGTGTGTGTGTGTGTGTGTGTGTGTGTGTGTGTGTGTGGACACTGTCCTCAGAGTTTACTAACCGTTGGACATCTTTCTTTGACTGGGGACATGGCATCATTTCAATGGCTGAAATCTTTCTTTTATCAGGTTTTACACCTTGGTTGGAAATAATGTCCCCAACAAAAATCAGTTCTGTAACCCCTAAAGCACATTTCTCTCTATTTAGTTTGAGGTTTGTAGCTCTAGTTGCATCCAGGACTTCCCAAAGTCTATGATTATGTTCCTCTTTTGTTGAGCCTCAGATGATGATGATGTTATCCATTGAGGTGTCAACATCATTACAATGTTTTTAGATCATATGTATGCTTTTGTGATACATTTCTGGTGCTGAAGCTATGCCGAAGGGTAACCATAAGAATCTATAGCTTCCAAATGGGATAATAAATGTGCATAGTTTTGAACTTTCTTCGGTTCATTTTAACTGTCACCAACCCTGAGGATGCATTTGATTTACTGAAATATCGAGCATTTGCGAATTGAACCATAATCTCTTTTCTGCTTGGTAGTTTGAAATGTTCTCTTTTTATAGCCTCGTTGAGGTCTCTGGGATCTAAGCATATGTGTAGCTGACCGTTACTTTTCTCTATGATGACAAGGGAGCTCACCCATTCTGTTGGCTCCTCAATTTTTTGTATTACGTACATTGCTTCAATCCTTGCAAGCTAAGCCTTGAGTTTATTACAGGAGTATTGAGGAGTTTATTAAACTCCTCAAGATTGTCTTTAACTAAATACACTTGACTTTTTTGCATTTTGTGCAGCATTTTGCAAAATGATTATTCTTCCCACATTTATGACAGTTTCCCAAAGGCGACACATTATTTGGGACCATGTTGTGATCCACACCGTCCACATAACCATCTATATCCAGTCTTCTCCCTAGCAGTGGTTTTCACAGCGATTGGTTCCACTCTTTGATTTGACCTATTCTGGCTATATTCTTTAGTACTTAGTACGTGGATAACCCCTTTGGCTTGAATTCAGCTCTTTGGCTTGTGCTTCTGCTACCCTGCATATTTGGAGAGCCTTTTCTAAAGTTAAATCTCCTTCAAGGAGCAGTCTCTGCCTTAACACATTGTCTTTAATGCCACAAATGATTCTGTCTCTGACCAGAGACTTTGGCAACTCAGTAAAGTCACAGGCATGGGCGTCGTATAGGCAGGGGAAGGCTGTGCCTCCCCAAACAGCCAGCATGGCCCTGCCGTTGCTTCTCCTCGGAGCCCCCTCCTGCTTGCCCTTCTCCCTTGGCCCCAGCCCAGGCAGGCTGCTCCTCGTCAGGGAAGCGTGCTGGGGTTGGGATGGCCGGGACTTGGGGCGGCTGGGGCCACCCAATGCGGGGGAGGGAGGCTGGAGGCGCTTGGGCTGCCCATCCTGGGCTGGGGCGGGGAGAGGGCGCTGGGGTCACTGAGACTGGAGGGGCCACCCATGGCCTGAGCGCAGGGACTGGGGGGGCTGCATATTGCCCACCATGCGCTCAGGGGCTGAGGCTGGGGGGTGGGGGATGGTGGCCATGTGGAAGGGAGGAGCTCCAGCAAGGGAAGCATGTGCTTGGGCTATGGGGGGCGGGGATGGCCGGGGGCTAGTCTCCCCCAACCAATGGTTCACCCGCTGCCCATGGTCACAGATTTTACTGAATTTCCATAATTCTGTGACATATTGCTCTATGGTGTCATCAGTTTTTTGCATGCATGTAAAAAAATTGTCTCTCTCAAATGTTTCATTCTTTTTTGGCATGCACTGCTTCTCAAATTTAGTCAGTAAAATACTATAAATACAGTAAAAAATTAACTTCATGCTTTCACCTTCTTCAAACTTAAAGTTGTTATAAATATCCAGTGCTTCCTTCCCTGCTGCTAAATACAATTGAAATCCCTGTCTGAATTATTTTCCAGTTCTCTACAACATTGCCTGACAATTGCAGACTGGAAGAAGGTTGCAACACATCCATTTTTTGGCTTTTCCCCTCCCTTTTTAAACTAGTCAAGCTACTATTGTGCTCACCAAATACATGCCAACGCCTCTGTGCCTGATGCTCCCGTTTCTCTGGTGCCTCCCTTTGTCTCTGCTTTCAGTTACAAACACAGGAGTTAACTTCACAATCACTGCAGTTTCCTTCTCATTCAGTACTTCTGACACCTTGTAATGATCCTGGGGTTCATTAAATAGCAAACCAGTGAATGAGAGAGAAATAAAACTTTAATAAAAGGAAATGGAGAGCTTCTGTAGTGAGCTGCTACACACAGCCATGTGGTGTTCCCAACCCCCACCTTCACGGCACATCTCCAAATTCCTCTGTTCATAATACTGTCCCTTAGGAGGGAGCATCTCTAAATTATAATCTTCTACAAACATCTCTACAAGAATATTTTACATTGCAATCTGAGAGGCAGTGACCTTGCCTCTCATGTTCAAGAATGATTTTAAAACATTGCTCGGTCACTTCTAAAAGGCTTGTCTTGAGTTTCTTTTTTACAAGAGATTTTTAAAAATTAATCAAATATATTAGTTTGGAATTGGCAATATTAATCACTTCAGGTGTCATTATGCCACTTCTCAGTGCCATATCCACTCAGTGCTAATCCATCAACACTGAATAGTTATGCTTCCACTCTTCCCCTATTTGTCAGCAAGCTGTAGGATCCTATTCACTGGTTCAACTGACGGCTGCGATCTCTGAGTGATTGTATTAACTATTAGGATTTTCGGATATCATACTCAGGAACATCTGGGAGTTCTGCTGTTGGTGGAAGATAAACTCTGTGTGGGGGTGGGGGCGGTTGGTTTATATCTAATCAAATTTGTATATTTAAGACTGAAATATTACATTTTTTAGTTTGTGATGTTCGTGATATTCACCTTTGACATTAATTACTGTTAAAGGGGAAAGATACTGAAAATAGGCCATAAATTAAACCATAATAAATAAATCATTTAGGTTAGGGCCTGTTTCTCAATTACAGTAGGGCCCCTGACACTGCTCTTAACACTGCCAGAGTGCTCATAGTGTAACTCAGAATCAGGTCCTTGATATATTTTAAACTTCATCAGAAATTGTAATTGGCACTTGTGTGGAAAGGACTCCACTGGGACCATGGTTTTATCTAGTGGTCATAGCAAGGGAACCTTTAAGCAGGATTACTGACTGTTACTGACTCGCTGTGCCATTTTGGGCAAACCGTTTAGCTTCTCTGTACATCAGTTCCCCCATATGAAAAATGATCCTCAAAGAGGAGCTGTGAGGCTTAATTCATTGTCTGGTAAAGCATTCTGAGATCCATTCATGAATACGTGCTATGGAAGTGCACATTATTTGTCGCTGAGATATTTTCAGTAGAAGTGATAGTACTTTTAGGAACAGTGATCTGTTCCTTTCTACTGAATGTTCAGATTACCAGAGTACTTGAGTGATTTTAATGATATCCACCTGACACATCTTTTTTGTTGTTGTTATCTATTTTAAGATGCTGATGTTTGGTAAATATTATTTGTGATAATTCCAACTTCAGATTTTGAGATAACTTTGAAATTTAGGTATCATCAGGTATTTGTATAAAATGTTACATGCACAGTTATCCAAAGAGTTTCCACAAATACATTTATGGTAGCAGTAACTATGCATGTATAATTGTGTAAGTATAATTTTTGAATACACAAATTTTACTTGTCCTTTATCAAACCCACATTTTGTAAGATAATAATCATAACACTGTAAATATATTCTTTGCATCTCTTAGCTTAATATTGAGGTATTCATTAGAATTGAACACAGAAAGTAAAATCATTGCAATTAATATTTTTTTGTTTCAACAGAGGGAGAGTATATTAAGATGTTCATGCGGGGTCGACCAATCACAATGTTCATTCCTTCTGATGTAGAAAACTATGATGACATTAGGACAGAACTGCCTCCTGAGAAGTTAAAACTGGAGTGGGTGTATCCTTATCTTGAGCACCACTAAATATTTGCTGTTCCTCTTTTGTGATTTATTTTTCTTTAAAAATCTAATCTCATGTTTTTTCTTATAATTATGGAATTGGTTTAAATCAGAAAAATTAGTTTTCCTTGCAAAACAGTTTTTTTAAGTTGACTCGCACTACAGAGTCATAAAGATAGACTTCGTAAATTTCCATGCACTGAGCAGTCATATCATATACTGCTGTATTTATTTTTCTATTGGAACTAATTATTTTAACTAGGGAAAAAAAGAAAATCTTCTTCAAATTGTTGCATTAGAATATGATTTCCAAACAGCAAGATTTTGGTTTCAGACACATTCATGTACACTCTGTGTAATGGAACATTGTGAGACTTTATTTTCTCTTGATTTTTAGGAGGTTTTGATGCAGTGAAAGGTGCTGAATAAAACTCCAAAATCTTCTGCTATGTTAATCCACAAAGCAGGTAGAGAATGAGCCACAGAGTGCAAATTTTCCCACATTTGCACCACCAATGCGCTTGAACCCTCAAATGAAGGGACTCGCTTCTAGGGGCTGGTCTGCATTATGAAATGGTATTGTGTTTGTATTTGATTGTGAAGAATGAAGTTAGATGACATGATTCTGATCACAATTTTACATCAGTGTAGACTAGGACAGTTTATATGCAGCATCATGGGGTTAGTCTGTTGTGGGAAATGATGCTGAACGTGATTTGTCCTGATGTGCACTGACTCACCCGTAAAAGTTGTGGTCAGAATTGTGTCAGCTAATTTGATTCTTCTCCATTGTATTCACATTGGGCAGACAAACTCCTAGGGCATACTTCAGTCCAATAATTGGTTGCTCTGCTGACACTGTCCAAACTACCAATCGTACTAGTGGCATTGATGATGTGAACAGTCGTTCACATCTGTCAGGTTGTCTGCCAGGGATCAAGATGAAAGGACCCTGTGTCCTAGTACTACTCCCTATAGACATTCTGTCATTAGATGTGTCATCTTAGCAAAGTAAATTAAAACTACTCATTCTTTCCTTTTGCCCTGCTGAGTAATAGATAGCTTAAAGGCTGAGAATATCAGTGCTTTGGAAAGGAGAAGCTGTGGAACCTACATCCACTGTAGCCCTGAGGTTATGGAGAGGGAGCAGTCAAGTCTAGAGAGAGAGAAAGACACCATAGGGCAGGCAACCAAAGGAAGGGGCACCAGACTGGTTGAGAGCTAATCCCCAGATGAACCACAAAGAGGCGCCCCAGCGGGCGAGTAGAGAAACTTGTACCAGAGCCTCTAAGAGGCAAAGATTCCCCACTTGCAGGCACCAATTCTGGGTATAACAAAAAAGAAAACCATTAGCAAGGGGAGAGGGAACAGCATTAATGTTGGGAAAACACAGAAACAATGACTCAGAAGTATGCAAACAATAAGTAAACACACACACATTCAGACACACACAGAGACACACACACCGAGTATTTGGGAGCAGTGTTCTTTGAATCAGTTTCCCACCTTGCTGAGAGAAAGTCCAATAGACAAATGTCTCTTTAACACACCACTCCCCTTTCCCTCCACTGTTTCATCTGCCAAAATTTCTAGCTTTCCACTGATAGCTGCTGCTGTGAAATGCCTGTTTACACCATCAAGGTTTGAAGCTCAATCTGCTACATCCCTAATGTTGTTCTAGGTTGAACATTCAAAGGTGTCAATCCAAATAAACCTTTATCATTATGTTTCTTTACTGCACATGGCAACAAAGATCTACTCTTCCCCACAGAAACTGCATTTAAAACAGAACTCTTCATACTATGGTAAAGAGTTAATGTTATGATTGGTCTGTCAGCATCAATTCTGGAAGTTCGCTGCTAGTCACTTCCCTATTAGGATTTTCATTAATGCCATCAACAGACAAAATTTCCCTTATCTGTTAATTTCCTTTCCCCATCTCTAGCTGTCTCGTGGGAAAAAATAATGTTGCTAGGAATGTTTGATATACTGTGGCAAAGTAAATTTAATGAGTAAGGACATTTGTCTTTAGTTTTCATAATTTAACAACCTCATCTAAATGGTATGCCTGTCCACTAGGAAGAGAGCTCAGGCTGCCAGTTGAAGACATCGCCTCTCTCCTCCTAAGGTACAGCCACATTTATTATCCAACCTAGCAGCCCTCTGGTTTTATTTTTAAGGAGGGGCTGGTGGTAGAGCATTCTCTGAGCAGGATCTTTGACTCTGAATTTCACTTCCTGCCTGCCTAGTTGACCAGAGCCCATTTTTGGAGGCTTTCAGGGCAACACTGCAAGAGTCTCTTAAGGTACATCTACACTGCAAGAAAAAAATAGCAGTACCAAGTTTCAGAGACCAAGTCAGTTCACTCAGGCGCATGTGGCTTTGGCTGTGGGGCTAAAAATTTCAGTGTAGATATACAGGCTCGAACTGGAGCCCAGTCTCTAAGGCTACATCTACACTACAGCTGGGATCGACACTCTGAGATCGATCCATCGGCGGTCGATTTAGCAGGTCTAGTGAAGACCCGCCAAATTGACAACAGATCGCTCTCCAGTCGACCCCTGTACTCTACCCCCGACGAGAAGGTAAGATAAGTTGACGGGAGAGTTTCTGCCGTCGACCCCCCCCATGGTGTAGACCCCACGGTAACTCAACCTACGGTACGTCGACTCCAGCTACGTTATTCACGTAGCTGAAGTTGCGTAGCATAGGTAGACCTACCATGGTAGTGTAGACATAGCCTGAGATTCACCCCTGGGTTTCCTAAGCCCAGACATCTACACTGCAATTTTTAGCCTCACACTCCAAGCCCTGACAGCCCAAGTCAGCTCACTTGGGTCTTTTATTACAGTGTGCCATGGGTGTGGCTGTGCCATTGGTCTTTTATTACAGTGTATTCTCCATACTTTCCTGGGGGATACTGTGGAGTGAGAGGGTGCTGAGGTGGGAAGTTGTCATTGACCGCCAGGGTGATAGTGGGGAAGGTATTTTAGTAAAAAAAAATTAAGGTTTTATAGATGTTATTTTATATTCTGGTAAAATTAGTATTTTTTATTGTATGTAATGAGCCTAAGGATTGAAACAGGAGCAGATAGGTACATTAAATAACATAACCTCCTTACACAGGACACCAAGCAGCTGTATGGTAACTAGGTTTAAGAACTGCTGAACAAGGTTGGATTTGAAATTGGTAAAGGCTCTGTATCCCATTATCAGCACAGGTACCCCCCCCCCCCGATCTTCCACACCCCTCGACTTAATATGGATTGGGTAAATGTACCTTTCTAGCCCTATGTTGTTCTTTGGTCTTATTTTTTTAATGACCTTTTTATATTTAAAGTTCCATTTCCCAAACGGTGGAGCTGCTTTGCAGTATCTTGCCTTTTTCTGAGGAGCATTTGGAATTTTCACACACTTGTTTTAAGAGGCCCAGTGGAACTGATACACTTGTACTCTGGAATGCAAAAGTACAAAGTCTGCTGTCTGACGCAATTCTGTTGCTGTGAAATACGTTAAGGCGGTACAGTGAGTGCTCTTATTACCTAATGAAATTTCACATTTACACTTTATAAACTGACATTGTTTCATTCTTCATACTTCTGCATATTTTTATGTATGCTTTCTTTTTCTGTTAATGGGCACAACTTACAGCATATTGGTTTCCTGAACTCTTTTGCATGTGCAATATTTTTTGTTAAAGCTACATATTAGTGCAAAAGTAATGAGGATAATGTCTGGTTCAGAGATTCACAAGGGAAATTAAAAAGGAAAAGGTATTAACATTTGAGAACTCCACAGGGAAGCCTTTTTAAACTGATCCTCGTAAGCTATTTTATTAAAAACCTTGACTTTTTAAAAAAGATATGGGTATCGTGGAAGAGATTGTCGAGCCAATGTATACCTCCTTCCTACTGGAGAAATAGTATACTTCATAGCATCAGTAGTTGTATTATTTAACTATGAAGAGAGAACTCAGCGACACTACTTAGGTCATACAGACTGTGTTAAATGGTTGGTATATAACAACTGATTATAAATGCCTGCGTGTGTGTAAATATACCGTAATTTATTGTAATGCAACTTCATATTTATTTAATATCCTCAAACTGAAGAGGCATTTGTTGCTTTATTGTTATTTTGTCATCATTGTCATTTTTATTATTTTCCATCACAGCCCTGCTTGGAGGCCCTGATCAGAGCTCCACTGTATTAAGCACTGTACAAACACACGACAATAAGACAGTCCCTGCCTTAGAGAGTTTACAGTCTTGGATTTAAACAAAAAATTATGGGAATACACAGATGTGGGGGAGCAGTGTAGTAGAGGCAGGAATAGCAGCATAAACTAGCCAGAATAGTGGTTAAAGTGGTCATCAGCCCAACCAAAGCCAGATGGGAGTGATTTGCAGACATTATGGCAAAGGTAGGTTTTAAGGAGGATTTACAAAAGTATGAAGTTGGGTAATGGCTTTGCAAACTTTGATAGAGAGTTATTCCTAAGGATTAATGGATAGCCTGGGAGTCAGCACAAAGATGCTCATGTGGAAAGCAGACAAGCAGACAGTCAAGGCCAGTATCATTAGCAGAGCAAAGGCAATGGTTGACTTTGATTAGATGTTCTATTGGAAAAGTAGTGTAGGTTTATTTGGTGGAAGGCCATAAAGGTGAGAAGAATGTTCAATATGTTGGTGAAGTGGTCTTTCTGTCTGTACAAAATATGTTGTCTAGACCCTTATAGTTTTGTGACTTATTTACTGTAATCACTTCCTATGGCCTGGATGCCTCCAATCTTGCTACCTTTACATTCAGTCAGGATATTGTGCTAGACTGATCTTCAGGGCTGCCCGGGGGCGGGGGGTGCAAGTGGGGCAATTTGCCCTGGGCCCCACAGGGCCCCCCACGAGAATATAGTATTCTATAGTATTGCAACTTTTTTGTATGGAAGGGGCCCCCGAAATTGCTTTGCCCCAGGCCCCCGAATCCTCTGGGCAGCCCTGCTGCTCTTCCTGATCCATCATTCTGACCACATCAACCCTTTGTTTGCCTCCCTCCAGTAGCTCTCTCATCTTACAGATGTTACAGAGAAAGTGGATGAGAACTAAGTCAAAAATGACACCCAGATTATGGCCCTGAGATACAGGCAGTATGCTTTCAAATTACTGTATCTGGGGTGTTTTACACCTGCTAGAAAGCAGTATAACATGCACATGAACAAACCATGCCTTATACCAATTTATCTTTCTACACTAAGAATTTTCAACAGTGTGACTTCATGGGTGGCTCATCACCAATGGCTGAAATATTTGACTTAAGTGTAGATAAGCCCTCAGAGTCCTGACCCCAGTGGTCTTTTTTGGTTCATAGTTGCTCTATGCAAAAGTATATTATAATGACCATAAATAGGTCCAAATATTTGCCAAAGAGGCTAACCTCTTTAGATGACAGATACCTGAACTAGTATGACTCGAAATTTGTCAAGACTGTCTCATTGAAAGTCTGTGATCCTAAGTTAAGTCATTTTCTAAAATAAAACTTAGGCTCCTAAGTCACTTAAGCACTTTAGAAAATTTTACCCTAAATCTTTTCTTTGCTCCTGTGTGCATATTTTGTGTGAAACTTCTGTTCACACAGATAAAAGGACTACAAAATGACCTCTCACTTTGACGAACTGTGATGGCAAAAGCAGGCATTAGAATGTGGACTATCCCTAACAAATATCTTCCATGTTGACATTATTTCTTAGCCTTGCAGTTCATCCAGACAAAATTAGGATTGCAACAGGACAGCTAGCTGGAGTGGATAAAGATGGAAGGGTGAGTAATAGAGCTGCTGAGGAATAGTTTCTCGTTTGAAAATCAGGATAAAACATACAGTTCATTCTTTTCATCCCTCGATCCTCTAGTTATGATTTGTGTGTGTGTTACATTTAGATAAATATTTAGTTTTCCTGTTTTTAAGGTGACAGTGAATTCCTCTAGCATAAGAAAATGAACACAAATCAAATACACAACTGCACATTATAAAGAGCAGAAGTTTATAAAGCCTGTTTTCATGTGGTATGCATCACATATTTCTGCTTCTCTTTCCCACACAAATGTGGAATTTGCAATCAGCGCAAGAGGGCCATAGGACTCCCACGCTTACTCTAGTCAGTCTTCTCCACAAGGGAAAGAGATTCTGACTCAAACTAGAGGCCCCCATGTACTCTTATGGCCTCAAGGAAAAGGAAACCTAACTTCATGAGCTATGCAAGCCTTGCTGGTTTGGCCAGCTGTGCAGCAAGTTCGCCCAGCTGAGTGAGAGTACCCATAAAAGTACCCATATGGCTGTTAAACTGGTCTTTTGGAATTTAAATGATCAGTTCATCTTTACTAAGTTAATATCGCTAGTATGACATACAGTAGAATTTTATATTGAACATGATCCAAGTAGTAGATGCACTATAAATAAGACCAATCCTTAGACTTTGCAATTCATCCCATTTTGCTGCAAAGAATACTTGTGATTTTATTGTTGGTATTGTTATGATTTCCATTTCACCGTTGTTGAAGTAATCCTTTTAGAATTGTTTTCTGTCAACATCATGATTTATTATCTTTTTGTGGTGAATACTGACTTTATTCTTAAACCGTACTAAGCCAGTCCATCGTGGGCTATGGCCTTGTCAAATATGTGAAACCAAGCAGGTTTGGGACTGGATATCAGTTGGATGGAACATCACCATGGAAAAAGCTGCAGCAGGAAGGGGGGTGTAGGTGATTCAGTACTCTAAACTGAGTCAAGTCTGAAGCATTAACCTGATTTGATGCTAGGATGCACTGCAACACTGTTGAATGTGCCATCTTTGGTATGAGATTAAAAAAAACCCAGGTCTTTTTTTTT
This sequence comes from Malaclemys terrapin pileata, assembly GCF_027887155.1. NCBI lineage: Eukaryota > Metazoa > Chordata > Testudines > Emydidae > Malaclemys > Malaclemys terrapin. The sequence continues at coordinate 39,729,999 of NC_071507.1, read as the reverse complement.
TTTAATGTGTATATATAAGTATATGTGAAATCAGGATATTGGCCAAATTTTGACTTGGGTATTTTACATTTTGCCCTGCATTTTAAATTGAACAATGCTGCTCTGTTTCCATCCCAGAGGTAACAGGTAAAGCAATCACTGTACAGAAGTCTGTAAATCTTGCCTAGAATCCTTTGAGATTAAAGGTGCTATATAAATGTAAGGTGTTACTGTATAATTATTTATCTTCACTTCAGTCAATATTTACTTTACAGGTCAATAATTCGTGGTGTTGACATCAACAGAAGTCAGTATCTGCTTAATGTAAGATTAAATCTGCATGTGACATTTTAGCCTTCAGTAACAGTTTTTATCAAATTGCTTTTACTTAGTCTTTGCAGCCCCATGTTAGAGTATGGGACTCAGTGAGCCTGATGACACTGCAGGTTATTGGCCTCGGCACTTTCGAGCGTGGAGTGGGGTGTCTGGATTTTTCAAAAGCAGTAAGAAAAAAATTGCATTTTTTTAATAATTTACCATACTGTATGTAAGTCAGACAGAAACACCTGTAAGTGTTATATGTACTGTGGTTTTCTAGCTGAACTACCTTGGGACTGAAGCATGTTTGGAAAGTTAAATGAATTGCATTAAAACAACTCAGGGCAATGAAAATAGTTCTAGGAAAACCCCCAGGAAGTTACACATGTAAAATAGTGGCAGCAAAATAGCACAACCAATAAGCTGTTTACAAGAAATATGTAGAATAGAAATTGAAAAGTCCGTACTGCATTTCTGTTTCAAAACATGTTGAAAGATTTGTTTCTGTGAGGAAGTTCATGAAGATGAATCTTGGCAAGTTCTGATGCAAAGTATTAATTTTCTCTCTGTGTTGTACTAGAGTTTCATCCTAGTACAGGAAACAACAAAACCCTTGCTTGCACCTCTGTCTGCTTAAGAAATAATGTCTTATCATCTCCTCTTAATGGCAAGCATAAAGGTTTTTAAAATGTAGACCAAATACGAGCAATCTTATTATCTAGGCCATCAAAAGTTTGTGACCAGAAAAATTGTTAATAACTTTAAAAAAGCTGTTTCATCTTGTTAATTTTGACTATTATATAAAACAAATATAGATTTTGCCAAAATCATTTGTCCGGCCTGCCCCGCATTTTTTTAATGGAAAAATCTTATCTAATCTGCTGAATATGGAGAAAATATTAAACTCTGGAATACAATTTTTATTTCAAAATCATAATTGTGCTTCCCCGTAAGATTTGCCAAATATGCATACCTTAATAATTAGTTTCCTTTAAGTACACCCACCCTGAAAAATTAGTCCAAAGCAGTGATTCTCAAATTGACCCCACTGGTTGAAAATCAAATACAGTGAAATTCTGTGCCCTTTAGATGTGGAAACGAAGGGAAATAGAAGATATTGTTGTCCTGCTCAATCTGGTATCCCCTCTTCCTATCCCGTCCCACTTTAACACCATCTCTATTCATGGAAGAGGAAGCCAGCTGCCATCACCTGAGAATAGAGTACAGTTGGGTTGGGAGGAGAAGGGAAAAGTGCTATCCATAGGAGCTCCTCCTTCTCACCCCACTGCCGACTCTTCCACATTTCAGCCCACTGATCACCCCAGCACCTGCATCAGGCCCCATATTTCTGCAAGCAGCCCATGGCAACCAGCTCCCACCCATCAGCAGTCCCTGACCTGCTCTACCTCTTCTCCACCAGTCTTCTGACCCAGTGCCCCATCTGTTTCCATCAGGTTTTCCCCATCCTCAGCAGTTGAAATCAGCTATGGTTTCTTGGCAATTGCACAATTCTTTGTGACTGCAAAAGACTGGGGAATGTGGATAATTCATGGCAAGAAGCCATGCCTAGGTTCTGTATCTTAGCTGGGAAAATTCTGATAAATACTGAACTAAAAGAATCAACAACTCCCTGTTCCAAGTAAAATCTTTCATTCTCTCATCCCATACCTCTTCTTCGGGCAAAGGCCTGTGCAAAAATATAGACCTTTCAGCGTACCTTGCCAGGTCAGTGAGGAAAGTGACTTCTAGAGTCCTAGGTCAGGGTGGTTTCTCAGCTGTAGCCAGATCTAAACAAAGTTTGAAAGGGTTTCCAGTAATCGGAAATCCAGAAAATGGAAGAATTTCCTTGTCATAATCTTCTTTAAAGAGGACATAGCAGTAATTTGCCAGATTATCAATATTATGAGGCAGTTTCTTGAATAGAAGAAATAATAATTGATTGCTTGAGAGATGTTAGCACTTTGCCCTTGCTTATGGAGGTATTGATTGTGTCTACCAATAATAGAGCCGATGTCCCACCAGCAGGATTTTATTTCTCAAATTGCAGCCCAAAGCTTCCCAATCACTCCACAGAACCTTATGGAGTGAGGCTGGCTGAATCAAAGAAGCTAATCAGGGACGACTTTGTTTAGTTCATAAGAAACCATTCTGTATGAGGGCGAGACAAACACAATCTGATCTATGAAGTGAATAGAACGTTCCTTACAGTGAGAAGCACTCCAGTGTGTGTGTGTGTGTATGAGAGAGAGAGAGAAGGGGTAGCTCAAATTAATCAGATGGTCTACTAACCAGAACGATTCTTTTGATCGGGACTTCCTAGATGATGATATGCTGGAGAAGAGTGTTTCTTTGCTTCCATCATGGCCATGGCGTAAGATTTCAAAATTATTTGTCATGATTGATAAAAATCACAAAATACAGTTTTTGTCACCGCAAAAAGAACAGGAGTACTTGTGGCACCTTAGAGACTAACAAATTTATTAGAGCATAAGCTTTCGTGGACTACAGCCCACTTCTTCGGATGCATCCGAAGAAGTGGGCTGTAGTCCACGAAAGCTTATGCTCTAATAAATTTGTTAGTCTCTAAGGTGCCACAAGTACTCCTGTTCTTTTTGCAGATACAGACTAACACGGCTGCTACTCTGAAACCAGTTTTTGTCACCAGCGCTGTAGCTCTTCCAGCATGTTTAATCTGGTGCAGATCATCTGAATACCTAAGTGAACTGCTAAAAAGGTTGGGAGGGAAGGTGTGTGTATGAACCACTGCAGGAGTAGATGATGATAAAACATAATCATAAGATCACCCCAGGCTATTAACAGTTGCCCATCTGTTGTACAATATTCTCCTCCAGAGATTTCAGAAATCTGATTGGATCCATTAATCTGAGGGTGGCACAATAAAATAGATTCTCTAACCCAACAATGGTGCCTAACCTCAAAGTAAATGAAGTTCATGCTTTTACTCTGGCCAAGTATAATCTTTATTCCCCAAGTCACCTGTACTATACCTAAAATAAAATCCAGAGTGCAGCCAGCTTCATGTGTAAATCTGTGAACCACCTGTGAATTTTCTGTGGTTGTCAGAAGCCAGGACATCTTGAGTCAACCAAGAAGAGTCATTGTTCTCATGGACATAATTCACCCAGGATAATTAGCCTCAGTGACTCTAAGACTAAGTTGATTCCATGGTCAAATTTGGGAACTCAGCCAGGATATCCTAGATACAGAGGGTGGGCTGTAGTACAACTACTTAGTCCCATGTTTAACTTGCTCTATGACACTTACACTAGTTGGCCATGCCCAGTTTTGAGATGATGATCTGCGTTTAAGATTACATGCAGTAAGCACAGCTACTCCACCTCCCCAGCCAGCCTGTGCCTGAGATTGGATTTAGTATCTCTTTGGTAATTAGCCCAGATATCTCCTCATATCTTCAGTATCACAACAAGTTTTCAGTACACCTCTACCCCGATATAACGCAACCCGATATACCATGAATTCGGATATAACGCGGTAAAGCAGTGCTCCAGGGGGGCGGGGCTGTGCGCTCCGGATCAAAGGAAATTCGATATAACACGGTTTCATCTATAATGCGGTAAGATGTTTTGGCTCCCGAGGACAGCGTTATATCGGGGTAGAGGTGTAATTCATTCCTTGTATTAAACTGCAGAAGCTGTTGTGGAAGGTCCCTGCCCCAACCAGTGATCTGCATTCTGAGATAATTCCCCATTTGAACCCAGTGGGGCTGATATCCAATTCCAAATACCTAGTCTAGTCCTCATTGGTTTATTCTTTCATATCTACTATTCACCATCCTTATGGTAATTGAGGGACCTATTGCTCCAAATTACTTTTTCCATTCAGACTTTTCATATCATCGTCCAATGGCAGCATTCTCAACTCTCACATCCATCCTAATGTGGTTTTTAAATAAGCACACCTGCCATAAGTGTGTATGAATAAGGACCTCCTGGTACGGTGCCAAAGCCATACATAGGACAGTAAAGATGTCATCTCCTTTTATCCCCAGTTTAAAAAAAAAATCTCCCACAATTAAGAAATTTAAGTAAATAAAACAGACTAAGCTGGTGCTTAGTTATGCTGCTAAAATTAATATTGTTAATTATGTTTGTTATGCCCTCAAGAAGTGACAAAAAAAATTTGCTGTTAAAAAGAATAAATGTTCACCTGCCCCAGCATATTGTAGAAACAAAGTAGTACAGTTTAAGCTAACACCTTTATTTCCTCCAGCTCGTTATAGCATACAGTTATAGCCCACAGAGCTGTAAAATGCTATTTCAGTGTCACACCTTCATAGCCTCTAAAAGGCCTCTCTTATACCTATAACAGTTTTCTCTCTTATTTTCTAAAAAGTAGAGAAAAATGACATAAAAAAATCATAGAAGAACAGTAAGGGCCAGTATCCATTTTTGTTAGTGCCATTTTGCAGCTGCAGCTTAGACCAATTAGGGCCAAATTTTCAGGTTAGCCATAATAATCTAACAATAACACATAATTTAAAAAGAACAGGAGTACTTGTGGTACCTTAGAGACTAAGAAATTTATTTCAGCATAAGCTTTCGTGGGCTACAGCTCACTTCTTCAGAGCTGTAGCCCACGAAAGCTTATGCTGAAATAAATTTCTTAGTCTCTAAGGTGCCACAAGTACTCCTGTTCTTTTTGTGGATACAGACTAACACGGCTGCTACTTTGAAACCTGACATAATTTAAAAAAAATCCTTTCACATCCCAAACATAGCTGTCATATGGTGCTGTATAGGGACAATAAGCAGGAAATACCCTAGGCCCATATTGTTCTACCGATCCCACTAATCCCAATGAAAGCAGCGCATGTAACCAAAGCAAGAATAAGGCCTCTTAATTTAGTTTTGTACACCTAGCATTCTGTTTCAAATTCACTTTTAAAGGGAAATTGTACTGTCACCTGAAAATTGTCATAATCTGTTAGTGAATGTAGTTGGGACTCTAGGAACCACATTTAAAAGAAAAGGAAGGCCCCAAATCTGTTCACCAGTAGGTACTTAAATGCCTGATTTTTATGTGGTGCTACAATAATAACTCCCCCCAATGTTCATTTGTAAATACTGCATATTTGTGCCCCAAGGATCCTGGGCCTGTCTTTTAAAATTTGGCCCTAACTATGTTTATCGTTGATTCTTTTTATTCAGTAACTTCTTGTTGTGAAACATTTACACTGTTTACAGTATGTAAAAATGAAATGCTAAGTTGCTATTGCAGAGGGAGAACAGACATTTAAATTTGATAGCTAGACATGCTCTTACTTTGATAATGTATTCTGTGCTTCAGTTTTCCTATCTGCAAAATGGAGCTTCTAACAGTTATTGCTGTGAGGTCTAAATTGGCTATGTATACATGGCTTTTAAAATATAAAACAAGATATATATGCGAAGTGTTAATATTATTGTTACAATTAAAGAAATGAACCAAGAGAGTTACATGTTCCATATGAAACTGACAAGGAAAATATTTTCCAAATGGGAAGGGACAAATGTGGTAGATGACAAAACATTTTGTATTTTATGCTTCCAACACAGTATTGCAAACAATAGGGTTAAAAAGGTATTGAAAGGTGGTGGTGAGGGGGAGTTGACAGTGCCTGCTTTCAAATTCTACCAGAATACCATCTAAAGTATGTTTCGTTTGTTTATTGGGAAATGATATTAAGCTGAATTTAGATTTCTCAGTTCCAAGTATAAAGGAAAATATCCAAATATATTAAACGTTTGCTTATTCCTATAGACACAGTATTTATTTGTGCATTCTAGTGATTTTGAAATATAGTACTGCTGTGTTTGGTTTTAAATCATACCTTATCCTATTTTAAAATGTGATATGACAGCATTGTCTGTGGCTTTCTTTTTAAAGGATTCAGGTTCTCATTTGTGTGTGATTGATGACTCTAATGAGCACATGTTGACTGTATGGGACTGGCAGAGGAAATCAAAGGTAGCAGAGATAAAGGTAAATAGGACACTTTGCTTAAGCAAATATTTTGAGATTTAATTTGTACAGCACATGTGCAGTTTATTCTCATGTGGCTATCTATGTATGCATCTGGTGCACTGAGAGGCACAAATCCAAAGGGCATCTTCTTTCACCCGAGAAGCCCCAGGGTATAGTATAACGCCACCACACACTAATTGTTATTGATTTTATATATGGGGATATGAATATTTGAACATTATTTTTAAAATAAAATTTTAAAGGATTTCAAGTATAAAGACAATTAAAAGCAAAGTGACTCCTTAGGGGGAGAAAAACTTTTTTCATTAACGTTGTTTCTCTTTGAAGTACTGGGAAGTTTAAGGGTCCAAAGGCGAAATAAAATTTGCAGCTGGTTTTTGAAACTGGCCTTTCTAGGTTTAGCCAAAATCGACAAGCGGGAAGTCTTACTCTTACCCTGTCAGCTGCCTGCTATGTATCAGCAGCTTTCTCATCCTCTTTGTTTGGAAGCCATGAACATAAGATAAGGATAAGTAGTTTAGAGCTGACGCGATAGCAGCGAAAACTGACTACTGAGAGGGATTTTCTGGCTTCCGGTTCTCTGATATTTTGATTTTGCCGTTTGTTTTCATGGAAACTAATGTTATGTCAGCGAGATACAGTTATGTTTGAAAATATTACTGTCCTGATTCTGCTTTCTCCTTTGTTTTACACTGCTCTAACTCCATTGGTCTCGGTAGAGTTTCTTCAGTTTTATACCAGAATCGGCCCTTAAGTTTTAAAATATTTACCATATGGCACTACAGTATTTTTCTCTTTTCGAACCCTTATTTCCTTCTGAAATGGGAATGAAAAGATAATCTCTAGATTGAAGTTGCTGCCTGCCTGATGAGATATACAATATTCATATATTTATAGAGCTTAAGGTCAGAAAAGACCATTAAATCTTCTAGTCTGACCTTCTTTACATCACAGGCCATAAAATTTTGCCCTTTTGCCCTGTATTGGACCACAACTACTGTTTGGCTGTAGCATATCTTCTGGAAAGACATCCAGTCTTGATACGAAAACAACAACAGATGGAGAATCCATTACTTCTGTAGGTCAGTGGTTTTCCAGTACTGGGTCGCGGCATGTAAGGCACTGGTCACGGCAGCTCTGGTCAGCACCGCTGACCGGGCTATTAAAAGTCCCATTGGCGGTGCTCCCCAGCTAAAGCAGGCTAGTCTCTGCCTGTTCTGACACTGTGCTGCGCCCAGGAAGCAGCCAGAAGCAGGTCCAGCTTCTAGGCGGTGGGGGGCCACTGGGCTCCGCGCACTGCCCGAGCACCGGCTCCACACTCCCATTGGCCGGGAACTGGCCGATTCTGGGGTGCAGCGCAGTCCACAGTGCCTGGACAGGCGGGAAACCTGTCTCTGCACCCCGGCTGCACCGCTGATTGGGAGCTGCCGGAGGTAAGCCCATGCCTGAACTCCACTCCCCCAGTTCCCTGCCCCAGCCCTGAGCCCCCCCCTCAAACCCTGGCCCCACCCCATAGCCTGCAACCCCAGCCCAGACCCCTGACCTCCTCCCGCACCCCTGCCCGGAGCCCCCCCAAATCCAGAGCCCCCTCCTGCACCCCAAACCCCTCATCCTCAGCCTTCACCCAGAGCCCTGCCCCTCTCCCACACCCTGAGCCCCCTCCCACACCCTGAGCCCCTCATTCCCTGCCCCACCCCACAGCCCGCACCCCAATCCTCTGCCCTAGCCCTGAGCCCTTCCCACACCTCAAACCTCTCATCCCCAGCTCTGTTGGGTCATGGGCATCAACAATTTTCTTCAACTGGATCACCAGAAAAAAAGTTTGAAAACCACAGATCTAGATAGTTTTCTCCAATGATTCACTATCCTCACTATCTTTTTTTTTTTTTTTTTTTTTTTTTTTTTTTTTAAAGTGCCTTAGTTCCTATTTGGGTATGTCTGGTTTCAGCTTCCAACCATTCTACCCAGTATTTTCTCCCCATGAAAGTACTTATACACTGTATAATCAAGTCACCTCTGTTTTCTTTTTGATAAACTAAACAGATCAAGCTCTTAAAGGCTGTCACCGTATGGCATTTTTTCCACTCTTTGAATCATTTTTGTAGGTGTTTTTCTGCACCCTCTTCAGTTTTTCCAAAATCCTTTTAAAATGTGGGCACCAGAACTGGATGCAGTATTCCAGTATCAGTCTTACCAATGCCATATACAGCGGTAAAGTCACCTCCCTATTCCTACTTACTACTCTCCTTTCTATACATGCAGGGATTGCTTATCCCTTTTTTGCAGCAGCATAGCACTGGGAGGTCATGTTGAGTTGTTTGTCCACTATGACCCCTAATTCCTTGTTGAGCATCACTGCTTTCCTGGATATAGGCCACCATTCTCTAGGTCTGACCTGCGTTCCTTGTTCCTAGATCTATAGCTTTACATTTGGCTGTATTAAAACTGGCCTAGCTTTCCAAGTGCTCCAGATCACTCTGTATGACAGCCCTTGTAACAGGGCAAGCTCCTCTCATTCCCTCACCAACAGTCTCTGGATGTCTGTGAGTCATTCGTTAACTCTGCCAAGACACCATCACAACCCCCGAGCAGCATGTCTACTTACCCTGTCCTTCACTCCTCAGCCCTTTCTGCAGGGAGAGGAAGAGGAAACAATTTCGCCAGCTGAAGAATTCGTTTCCCCTGGGCTCTGCTAGCCCCCTCTCTCTTTCTCTCTCCCCTTTTGCATTTCCCTCCTGTGCTTTTTAACTATCCTCCCAGCTAGTGCTAGAGTTAGCTCCCTCAGCCCACAGTCTGATTAGGTTTACTCCATTTCTCAGTCAGGTCTTCTCTCAGGGCAGGTCTTTACTACAGGGGGGGGTGTCGATTTAAGATACGCAAATTCAGCTACGCAAATAGCGTAGCTGAATTCCACGTATTGGAGCCAACTTACCCCGCTGTGAGGACGGTGGCAAAATCGACCTCCGCGGCTCCCCGTTGACGGCGCTTACTCCCACCTCTGCTGGTGGAGTAAGAGCGTAGATTCGGGGATCGATTGTCGCGTCCCGACGAGACGCGATAATTCAATCCCCGAGAGATCGATTTCTACCCGCCAATTCAGGCGGGTAGTGTAGACCTAGCCTCAGAGGGAGCTAATCAGTGCTTAAGTGACCAGAGTGTTGGGGCAGCTGTTAGCTCTCAGGACTCTTTGACAGCCCTGTCCTTTGTATCATCTGCAAATTTTATCACAGTGATTTTATATTTATTTCCAGACCATTGATGAAAATGTTGAATAGTGTCAGGCCTACTGTCGATCTTTGCAGAACACCATTATAAACACCCCCACTCAAAGATGGTTTCACACTGGCAGCTATTACACTTCTACCCCGATAAAACGCTGTCATCGGGAGCCAAAAAATCTTACTGCGTTATAGGTGAAACCGTGTTATATTGAACTTGCTTTGATCCGCCGGAGTGCACAGCCCCGCCCCCTGGAGCACTGCTTTACCACGGTATATCCGAATTCGTGTTATATCGGGGTAGAGGTGTATTTCCAGATATATCAATTAGCCGGTTCTGAATCCATTAAACATAGGCTTTATTGATATTATATGGTGCTAACTTTTAATCAGATTTAGGTTAAACATTATTTTGCTCAGGATTGATGTCAGACTAACTGGCCTGTAGTTACTTAGGTCATCCTTTTCGCCCTTTTTGAATATTGACCCAACATTAGTAGCCTTCCTGTCTTCTGGAATTTCCCTGGTATTCCAAGATTTATTAAAAATTAACATCAGCAGTTTCAAGTGTTAGTTTAAAAAAACCTCTTTATATTTTATAAATGCTTTTGGTTTCTAAATTCTATAGTACTTCAGTCCTGGAATCTGGTATCTTGAGGGGTTTTTTTATTTGGATGGTCATAATTATTTCTTGGAATGCAGGCAAGTTGTGCCCCAGAGTTTCCACTTGGGGCCTGATGCTGCAAGTTGCTGAACCACTTTCAACAGCCATTGGCTTTAGTGGGAGTTAAAGGTGTTCTGCACCTTTCAAGGTTGGGCCCTAAAATCTAATAGTTATATGGTCTAAAGTTTGTGTGAGCATACGTGATTATGTACATACTTGTGTGGTTTCACATCTACAGTGAAATATCATTTAAGTTGCCACAGGTGTCCAACAAAAATCACTATGGTCTTCTAATGACACTGAATAAGAATTTATTAAATACATATGGGGATAGTTAGGATAGTCTCGTGGGTCCTTATTCAGCAAAGCATTTAAGCATATGCTTAAGTCCCATTGAAGCCAATGCTTAAATGCACATACTTTAAGGTAAGCAAAGATGTGATTAAGTGCTTTGTTGAATTGGCACCGGAGATTGCCTTCTAAGGGTATTTTCTTGTATAGGTTTCACTGAACTTATATTAATTACTGGATAGCAGACGATTATTATCTGAAAAAATTGTAAAAAAATGAATCTGTTGTAAAATACCTTATGAGTAAAATGAAAGATTATTTTAAAATTAATAAAATAATACAATTCACTTAGCTATTACTATTCAGTAAAGGTACATCCAACTTGTGAAAAGTTCCAATCTATTTATAGTGTCACAAAGGGGCTATATTTATTATCTTGAGTTATGTAGTTTTTTCAGAGCAGGGGGGGAAAGAACTAAGTGTATTATGATTGGCTGAGTTACCTCTATCATAAATCCATTATCCAAAACAATGAGATGCTCATATGTGTCTTGAAATCAGACAGCAGCAAGTTTTTGTTATTTCATCCACAAAAAGTCTCTTGTGTTTTTCCTGTTTTCTTTTGCAAAAGGCATTCTTAGAGGGGGGGAAAGTATGCTATGCCAAGGATCATTTCAGATTTAATAAAACCTCTCTTTCTGGCTAAAAATCTTAATAAATCTTTCAGAAATGTAAAAGACAACAGCAATTTAATATATATTCTTATCCAAACAGATCTGTGTGTATGTTTTCATATATATACATTTACACTCACAATATTCTATATACTTTTTTATCTATGTAAAACTGTGTGTGTGTGTGTGTCTAAAATAGTAAATTAATATCCATCTGAATAAATATTATATTAAGCTCATGGTTTCTTTTATTGTTTCTATAGACTACAAATGAAGTTGTGCTTGCTGTAGAATTCCATCCAACTGATGCAAACACAATCATAACTTGTGGCAAATCTCACATCTTTTTTTGGACCTGGAGTGGCAATTCACTAGCAAGAAAGCAAGGGATTTTTGGGGTAAGAAATATTTTTGCACTAGGCCAGATACATAAATGAGTACAATTGGAGTCAGTGGAGTTAGCCCAGGGGTCGGCAACCTTTCAGAAGTGGTATGCCGAGTCTTCATTTATTCACTCTAATTTAAGGTTTCGCGTACTGGTAATACACATTAAAATGCCCCCATGCTCCCCCTGGCTCCCCCCTCGCCTAGGGTTACCATATTTCAACAATCAAAAGAGAGGACGGGGGGAGAGAGCCCCACCCCCATCCACTCCCTCCCACTTCCCAACCCCTGACTTCCCCCCTCAGAACCTCCAACCCTGCTTCTTGTCCCCTGACTGCCCCCTCCTGGGACCCCCGCCCCTAGCTGCCCCCCAGAACCCCACCCCCTACCTAAGCCTCCCTGTTCCTTGTCCCCTGACTGCCCTGACCCTTATCCACACCCCCACCCCCAGACAGACCCCCGGGACTCCCACGCCTATCCAACCACTCCCTGCCCCCTGACAGGACCACCAGAACTCCCGACCCTTCCAATCCTCCCCCTGCTCCCTGACTGCCCCCCAGAACTCCCCTTACCATTCCCATGCCGGTCAGTCACTGGCTCCACGTGGAGGCAAAACACACTGCCGGGCTGCTGCGCGCACAGCCCTCCCCCGCAGAATTCTGAGGCAGTGAGGGAGGGGGGCAGGAGGTCCGTGAGGGGCAGCAGCAGCGGCGGCTCACACTTCTGGGAGCCGCAGAACCCAAATGTGGTGAGAGGGGTGCCGGGGGGGTGCGCCTGCAGCGCATGCATGTGGGCAGTGGTCCCTGTGCACCTCCCGGCTCCCCCCTCGTCGCACTCGGGCTCTGCGGCTCCCGGGAGTGTGAGCCGCCACCACCGCCTCTCCCGGAGCAGGCTCAGAGCTCCGCGCACACTTCCAGGAGCCGCAGAACCCAAGCACCGTGAGGGGGGAGCCGGGAGGCATGCCTGCCGCCTGTCTGGGGTCCCAGCCGCCGGCCCCACTCAGCCTTCTGCCGGCCTGGGGTTCCGTTCACTCAGCTGGCAGCAAGCTGAGTGGGGCCGGCGGCCGGGACCCCGGCTGGCAGCTGCGTGCCAGGCAAAATCGGCTCGCGTGCCACCTTTGGCACGCATGTCATAAGTTGCCAACCCCTGAGTTAACCGCTCCTGCCAGCTATGAATTTGGATCACCGTCCTTATTACACATGTTGGATGGAGAAATAAATTATGAAAACTGGGAACTATTTTTTACACATGCGGGTGTTCATGTGTCTGTACAATTATACTCTAATTTCTCTTGCTGTTCCATTTCAGAAATATGAAAAACCCAAATTTGTGCAGTGTTTGGCATTTTTGGGAAATGGAGATGTGCTCACTGGAGACTCAGGTGGGATAATGCTTATATGGAGCAAAACTACAGTAGAATCCACGCCAGGAAAAGGACCTAAAGGTACAGAACACTCACAGTTAATCTTACAGCATGGTGGTCTGCAGAAAACATACGTACGAAAGATTGTGTTAGGATGACAAATAGAAAAATAAACCCGTCCATAATACGTACAGTGCTTTCTCTCTTGAGTTTTGCAACGGTCATTATCATCATTGGGCTTGATGTTTAAATTCCATGCCCTGTGGTATGCAGGAGGTCAAACTAGAAGATCATAATGGTCCCTTTTGGTCTATTAATCTGATTTCTTTTTTATAAAATTGTATTGCAAAAACAAACCATGGTGTTAATTGGTTTGTCTCTTTTGTGTCAGTATGCATATGAAAATGCAATTTCACTCCCAGGTACTGCTAGAATCATTTGTTAAAGGCCAGGAGAAGCATTCTGTTTTATCTGGGACTGCAGCCATAAAAATATCTATAATCCTTACTAGAGTGGCAGAACTACAGAGGGGGATATAATAGCTTTACCAGAGGGTCGAACCCTTAGCAAGTGATAAGAATGATAGTCATCACATTGCACCATATGGAATGTGATCGAGAAATTCAGTGGTATAAATGCTCCGGTATGCAAGAGTGCCCAGTCTTTTGGACCCAAATGGCTAAATTGGCTACATGCCAAGACCCCAAGAGATGCTTGTAAGTTGCTTATAAATTTGCATAATGATTTGTATTAAAAGTATTTGTACGACAATAGCATTTGCTTGTACATCTCTACCTTGATATAACGTGACCCGATCTAACATGAATTCGGATATAACGCGGTAAAGCAGCGCTCCGGGTGGGCGGGGCTGCGCGCTCCGGCGGATCAAAGCAAGTTCGGTTTCACCTATAACGCAGTAAGATTTTTTTGGCTCCCGAGGACAGCGTTATATCGGGGTAGAGGTGTATTTGTATCTTCCTTGATAGGAGCCCAATCTTAGACAGTGCTGAGCTTCCACAGCTCCCATTGACTTTACATCTTGCTGGAGCTGTTCAGCGCCTTGCAGGATTGGGTCCAAAATGAATAGAAATTATTTTGTTTGAATTTCCCAGCAATAAAAATGGTGCAGTTAATCAGACTTGTCCTCACCCTACAGTTTCAGGGAGGCTGCAGGCTCACTTTTTTACTACATTTGGCTCTTGACTCATGTATTGTGAAACCTTTAAAGTCTCAAATGAATATCCGTCATAAAGAAAGCTTATATTAAGAGGACCTGTATGTAATGAAAAAAGTGTAGTACAGAAGTGTAGGAGTTAACCAAATAATAATAGTTTCTAACTAAGCAGGTGCTCAAATCCTGCCACTAAAATATACTTTAAATCCCATTTGATTTGGCATTTGGATTGAACTTGTTTTTTAAGGTGAGCTTTTTGTTCAATTAAAATAAAAGAAGAAAAATGAATTGCTACTAGACATATGGAGAACTAGCACTGTTGAGCCCTCAGGTAGCTTTTAAATTCAAGGATAATTATTTTACTTGGCAGCTATTTCAAATACTCTGTTTTCCTGGCATACCAGTTTAAGTCAGTCATGTAAGAAGCAAATCTTTAACTGCAAATCTATTTTTGTAGATAAATCTGTTGTTTTAAAAAAAAAACACTAATTGAAATGGAAAAATAATTAAGAAAATATTAAATGTTTAGTTAATGTTATAACGTCTGTGCAAATAGCTTTTGCCATGATCATCTTAAAAAGTTTTTGCCCATGATGGCTGGAGTATTTCATACATGGGCTTAATTGCTTTTTTTTTTTTAGTTAGTTTACCATGTTGGATTAGTGATGGGCTTTTACGTAGGCCCTAGACACACACACACCCCTTTTTTTTTTTTTTTGGTGGGGTGTGAAACCAGATTTTAAAAACCTGTTAACTTGTGCCCTACAGACAGTTAAGTAAAGTTGATATCCTCTGCTTTTCTTAGTTTTGAAGAAAGTATTTGAAGCTCTAGAAACTTGCCTTTTTATATTACTTCATATAGCAGGAGGCAATTCCCATCTATTTGAGCATCTATGCTCAAAATATAGTCTGAGTAAATATAATCGCACAATAACTGCCAACTATATCCAAGACCATTTTTTCTTGGTTTTTTGTAATTTTGAAAATATTTTTGTGAGAAAGTGTTCACATCGGTAATTGAAAGGCTTCATAGCATTTTCGACTGCATCATAGGGTCAAATTAATCAGGAAAAATCAACTGGGCCTACAAAGTTCCAAATACTGCTATATATCTTGCACAGTCCCCTCTTGCAGACATCTAGAAAACGTGCCCATTTTGCACTGACCCATATGGAACAATTTGAAATTGGCAGATTTGCTCTTTGTGGCTCATGTGCCTTGCCTAGCCTTCAGGCTAAGGGTTTATTTTAAGAAGTGCTCACATAAGAGTATGTTATATGTCTGTGCATAAGGAAACATCATATAACAACAGACATTTAAGAAAACCCAATTCTTCAGAAGTGAGAATTAACCTCTTCTGGAGGTTAGCATCTAGTTATTAGAGGATGGGACTAGAGATTGGGAGTTCTGGATCTTATCCTAGTTGTGCCGCTGAGCGACCTTAAGTCACTCAGGTCATCATTTTCAAACTTGTGTGCCTAAAGTTAAAACTATATTTAGGAATATTTTCAAAAAGTGGTCTAAATAAAGTGGGAACTGTGGGTGACCAGCATCTCTGAAAATCAGCCCAACTTCGTTTACGTGTTTGATTTTAGGAATCAAAGTTTGAAAATGTTAACCTTTGTATCTCATTTTCCCCCTTTTGCAAAGTAATTCCTTACCTCCCACTGAATATATAAGCATTATGGAATGCTACTAAACATTTTCAAACTTAGGTGCTTGATGTTAGGCTCCTAATCTATATATTTAGACACATAATTAGCAATGACCTAATTTTCCAAGATGCCAAACGCCAATAAATCCCGTGGGTGCTCAGTACCTTTGAAAATCAGTCCCAGATTTAGCAGGGTACTTATGCCCACTTCACATGACATATATCAATATCAAAGTGGCTCTTGATTCAGTCTTTAGGTCAGCACTTTGGTTCGCACAGAAAGGATTTGGTGTTCCAAATATTCTGCTGAGTCTGGTGCATGATCTTCATACCAGTGAGAGAGTGCACGTAGGTCCACAGCTTTTGCCATGTTTCTGCACAACCTCAGTTGTGCAGCAGGAATGCATTCTTGCCCGAGTACTATTCTGTTGAGCTTTCGATTGGATATTTGGATTTTCCACCCCACAAAAGTTTTAGAAACAACCTCACAAAATAATCATACAGGTGAGCAGATCTTTGTTTTGTCTTCTAGTTTTCTGTAAAAAAACACTACCACCTTTTGTTTGTAATACTCATTGGAACAGCCTCAAACACGCAATAACATTTCTTATTGTATAGTGCCACTTAGTTCTTGTTCCAAAATGCAACTAAGTTTGTGAAATCCAAACTGAAAAAAAAGAGTGGCATTCATTATATTTTTTCATGATTGTAGGTGTATATCAAATAAGTAGACAAATCAAAGCTCACGATGGCAGCGTGTTCACACTATGTCAAATGAGGAATGGAATGCTGCTAACTGGAGGTGGGAAAGACAGAAAAATCATTCTGTGGGATCATGATCTGAACCCTGAAAGGGAAATAGAGGTAAGAGAGGAAGCAGAACCCCTTCCCCCTCTCCCCACCCCCACACACTTACGTCAAGAAACTGTACATAAGGAAAAAATCAGTAAGTCATCAGAGTCTGGGATTACAGTATTTCATTACTTTTTTAAATTATTTTTTGCTGTTTTCCATTTATAAATCCAGTAGTTAATTTAAATATATATATATATAATAAATAAAAAGATATTAAGTCTCAATGTAGCTTTGTATTAACTATAAATGAGGTTCAGATACTAATCAGGAAGGAATGATCAGAAAATTCCAGTTTCTTCTTCTCTGAGCCCTTCTTGGCTAGATTTTACTCATCCCTTTAACAAAAAAATATGTTATTTAGCAACACCTATCTTCCAGTATCCCCACAACAAAATTGCCTCTTTGGAGAGAAAAATATGGTTCTCGTCAAAAGCAAAGTAACTGAGATGTAATCTCATCACATTTTCCTGTACACTGTCAGATAGCTACTGTCCTTTACAATTGATAGATTGCTTACAGAATGCACAAGAATATTCTGTACCTAAGAAATAACGATTGGTGTGAGGAGGTTGTTTTAACATCATAGTTACTTTAACAGTCATCTGCTTGATCAAAATTATTTACCACCATTTCAAAGTATGGTATCTGTACACAATTTTGGTACATAGCAAATCCAAGCAAATTGTGATTACTTCTCTAAAATAAAAATTACACGTTGTGATATTTTAAAGCAGCTGTAACAGCCTGCCACTGGTACACTATAGTGACAAAGGTACAAGGAATAGTTTATCCCTTTTAGAAATTCTTTATAATACTACTTTGAATTGTATTTTCTATTTAATCCAGTATCAGCTTATCACAATGATGAATTCACAGCATTTTGGGAAACTAAATGTAGCAGTTAAGCAAATGAATCCCCACAATCTTTTTTTAAAGAACTGCCTTGAAGCTAATTAATAAGTGTATCTAATAAGTAAACACCAACTGAGAGAGAAATATCTGTTACACTTGGTAAACAGTAATTTGAGCAATATTGATCATCATCTCCACATTCCCTTTGCTAATGTGCCATGTACTCTGTACATAGTAATTATTTTGTGTTGAAAAATCCTGCCAGTACTGTGAATAAATAACTTTCATAGTGACGATTATTTTACTTTTATGGCTATTGTTCAGATTAATAATTAAACAGAAAAGGAGCACTCAGAATAGGACAACATATCGTAAAATGGAACAGCATTGTGTAATACAGTTTAAACATACAGTAAATAAAAATTATTATAGGCTAAAGTAGTTGCCGACAGAGCTCATGAACATCCATCAAAATTTAATAAAATAAGGACGCATTTGCGAGAAACAACACAATTTTTCTTTCAGATTTTCAGTGTCTAGTATTTAAAAGTGCAAACATCATTAAAAGTGTGTGTATAATCCAGTGGTGGACAATGTGTGGGCCGTATGTGGCCCACCAAGGTAATCTGATTGCAAGCCGCAAGATATTTTGCTGACATTGACCGTTCACAGGCACCGCCCCTCGGAGCTCCCAGTGGCCACAGTTTTCTGTTCCTGGCCAATGGGAGCTGTGGGGAGTGGCGCCTGCAGGCGAAGGGACCGCAGGGACGTGCTGGCCGCCGCTTCCCACAGCTCCCATTGGCCGGGAACAGAGAACTGTGGCCACTGGGAGCTGGGGGGATGGTGCCTGTGGACGGTCAATGTCAGCAAAACGTCTTACCGCCCACAATCAGATTACCCTGATGGGCCACATGCAGGCCGCAGGCCACTGGTTGCCCACCACTGGTATAATCTCTACCTGCGTTTAGTCTTATGGAGCTGGCTCCTAAGTCATTAAAGCACTTTTGAAAACATTACCACTCCTCTTTATTATCACCATGTATTTTTAGACAAATGAATATACATTTTCTCCCTATCCTGGAAGTAGCTTTTTTGAGCATGCTAGATTCTAATGGATCTTGACATTAATAGCTATTTTTTTAAATTAAACCATAGCTTATTTATAACGTTATGACACTTATATACTAATACCCTGATTATTTTTTTTCAAAGATGCTGAGCACTCTCAACTCCCATTGACTTCCTTGGGTATCTGTGGGCATTGTGTGTCTCTGTATCAGACCATAAAGTGACAGATGTATTAGAAATGCCCAAAGGATTGCCTTTTTTTAAAGAGGGGTATATGTGTGTATATGAATAGATAGACACACAATAACTTAAAAAGTTGAAATAAGAATTAATCAGCCTTATGTGTCTGTATCGGGGCTGAACTAAATTATAAAGACCTGTTTGCTCAGAAGATTTTGCAAAAGCATAAATTACTGAGCTGTCCCAGTTCACATTTAACTTTTTCCACAAAGTTCATATGTTGAGTTAACTGCCTTTATTTATCAAAGCAAAATGCACATTACGGCACTGATCCTGCAAACTGTTACTGAACTTTATTTAATTGTACACACATCACTGAGATCAATGGGACTCTTGACATGCATAAAGTTAAGCACCCACCTAAGTGTTTTCAGGGATCTTATATATATTCTTGGGTGAGAAAGTGGGGAAACGTATTTACAGAATGATGTATATATCATTGATTTGGGGTCAAGTCCTTGTGTATGTACCTGACCCGAGTGAATAAATGGGCTGGGGTTAGGGTGATTCTTGACATCAGTCAGGGTGGGTGGGGAAGGCCGGGTGGGGTGGGGGAAATAGTCTCTTCCAGCAAAATACAGCTCCTACAGCAGCCTCATGGGTAAATTTCAGATTAAGTAGCGTACATACAGCTAGCGAGCACCAGTTGAGAGGTATGTCTTTTCGAAAGCTGGTGGAAGACAATTGTCTTACAGTGCTCCATCAGCAAGTGAAGACTCGGGGTATGTCTACACAGCAGCTGGCAGGTCTTATTCCCAATGTGGGTAAGTGTACACGTACTAGGTCTGCTTAAACTAGTGCCTAAAAATAGCAGTGTGGCCACAGCAGCATGGGCAACAGTTTGGGCTAGCTGCCTGAGTACCAACCTGCCTGACCCCCTTGGTATGTACCTGGGCGGCTCAGCCAAACTGCTGTTTGTAGGCATTTGTTTGAGCAGAGCTAGCTCATGTATGTCTACCTGAGCTGGGAATTACACCTCTCAGATGTCGTATAGATATAGCATTAGGTATGACTGCCAGATCCTCATACGGGGTATCATCAAACAATTACAATCCATATTCAATGGGGACCACATCCTCAAAAATCTTTCCTGAACCCTTTCTGGCCTTCAAACATTCCCTCCCACGCCTCTCCCAGCACATAGTCAGAAGCAAGCTCCCCACACACCAAGTCAAAGCAGCACCTGACACTGTCTGAACAATAGATGCAAAACCCATAGACATTATCTTCATTGCTATGATGATCAGACCCCCCCACCCCATGACACACCTTTCAAGATCTATGGTCTACACATACCTTTCATGTGTGGTGTACCTTATCCAGTGCACTAATTGCCCCAATAGCAACTATGTGGGTTAAATCAGACAATCACTATGCTCTCTTGAATGAATTCACACAGAAAAATGATAGAAGACAAAGCCACCATATCACCTGTGGGTGAACACTTTTCACAAAGCGATCACTCTATATCTGACCTCTCGGTCCTCATCCTCAAAGAAAACCTGCACAGCACTTTCAAAGGATGAGCCTGGGACCTTAAATTCATAATGTTGCTAGAAACTAAAAATCATGGACTAAATAGAGACACTGGAAGTATGGCTTGTTTCACCAATCTATAACCGACTTACCCCCCCTTCCCAACTTTTTTGTCTTTTTTCCCCCCAGGCTAGAGAGATGTTAACGGCCACTTCACCTTGAATGCACTCTGGAAATATGTGTTATGCTAAACAATCTATTCCACCCTGTATTTAGCTGTGAGCTCTGAGTACATTTCCCAGATCTGACGAAGAGCTCTGTGTGGCTTGAAAGCTTGTCTCTCTCACCAACAGAAGTTGGTCCAATAAAAGATATTACCTCCCCCACCTTGTCTATCTAATGACTCCTCCACTAACATTCCCACACTTTCAGG
Organism: Malaclemys terrapin pileata; assembly: GCF_027887155.1. Taxonomy (NCBI): domain Eukaryota; kingdom Metazoa; phylum Chordata; order Testudines; family Emydidae; genus Malaclemys; species Malaclemys terrapin. The sequence continues at coordinate 39,709,350 of NC_071507.1, read as the reverse complement.
TTTTGAGAGGGTGGAATGAACAATCTCTTCTTCCTGGCTTCTTTTGGTGCTGTTCCTTAAAGCAGACATTAATAGTTTCATTAAATGTTGTGGTGTCTGTGTTCCCAAACCTGTGGGCTGGCAGGTCCTTTTAATCATTTCTAGTGAGAAAATGCATAGGTGTATAAAATGGAACTGCAGTTAAGTTTGTGAGTGATCGGATTAGACTGTGTGAACTCAGCTGCTGATTATGGTCAATATCCTGACGTCAAATAGGTTGGATTATTCCATTTTAATTGGAAACGGCATCTCCTGTTGATTATTGTTTCACGATACACTTTACATAGTAGTAGTGTATCGTGTCCTTCAAAGATGAAAATTGGTATGTGTTAAGATTTGCCTTTACAGAAATTTGTTTTCCTAGGTTCCTGATCAGTACGGGACAATCAGAGCAGTAGCAGAAGGAAAAGCAGATCAGTTTTTAGTTGGCACTTCACGAAACTTTATTTTGCGGGGAACATTTAATGATGGTTTCCAAGTAGAGGTACAGGTGAGCACAATATTTTTCTTATGGCAAATTCAAACTTTTCCTCTGGTATGTTTTTTCTCTCAAGACCTAAATCAAGAGACTTTGTGGGAGGCAGGGTTACTGGTGTATGTCTTGGAACTATATTAAGTAAATAATGTGTTTCCTTTTCAGGGTCATACAGATGAACTCTGGGGTCTGGCAACACATCCCTTCAAAGATTTGTTGTTAACATGTGCTCAAGATAGGCAAGTTTGTATGTGGAACTCTGTGGACCACACACTAGAATGGACCAGGCTGCTAGATGTACGTGAGCTTTCTTCTATTGGCATTGAGTTTAAAAATAACAATCAGAAGGAAAGTACTGAAAATGAATTTCAGAAGCATTTGAAATTAACATATGTAGCTTATCCTCCACAAACGGGCAAAATGTGGGAAACTGTAGCATTAAAATGGCTAACTGGAAGGTGTCCTGCCTCTGGAAAATATAAATATGGGTTCAAGTAACTCAGTAGTATCTAGCACCTTGGCTAATTTTAACAGTGAACTGTCAAGTGCTAAGGAAATTTAACTTGGGGACATGTGTGTGGAAACATCTCCCCCCAAAACACACACTCACAGAAACTGGGAAGGTGGGAGTTTGTATAATACTTGCATGAGCAAAGCTGTGAATGATGTGTTTAACTGAAGCTTTATTTTTCTTGTCTTGTCCTTTTTTTTTTAAGTCAGTTCAAAGCTTTCTTGAATAGAACAGAATTATGTAAAAGATTCTATTCTTGTAAAAGTCTCCATCAGACCATTAAAAATAACAAGCTTAATAAGCATTGTTCTACGTTATACAATGGCATTACTTAGTGATGGGAACCAGGACTCTGCTCATGAACCCAATTTTTTTTTCATGAATAATCTTTGTATAGTCCGAACAAGAACTTTGAAAAAATTCAGAGTTTGGAATGCTCTGCTTTAGGAGTTTTCCCTTTTTTCTGTATTTGTACATAATCTACTGATTTATCTTTTCATATTACCCAGGTTATTGTAAGTTTTGTGGCAGAAACTTTGTCTTGTTGTTTGCCTGAAAGTCATGTGGCAATATATAACAAATAAATACCGTAATAATCAAAAGTGTGCTGTGAGTTAGACCTGGCCTTTCAGAATTGACTCCACTTTCCTTGTTTTGTTAGCTAATGTGAGACCTTTTAACATTGCTTAAATGTAAGGGAGGTTGTGAATATTAAAACATTTGATATTAAATCATATAACTACACCTTTCTCTTGCAGGAACCAGGACACTGTGCTGATTTCCATCCAAGCGGAACAGTGGTAGCAATAGGAACACACTCAGGAAGGTAAATATATTTTGGTTTTGTTATGATGAAGGAAAGGAAGAGGGATGATGTTCTTGAAGTGTAAAAGTGACCTGTAAAGGAATTTTAAATATTGTGTTTTAGGCCCTTTTTTCCTTCCTTATTGTGTGTGAAGCTGGCCATCTTGAATGGTGGTGGTTAGGGTGGAGGAGAGGTTAAGTTTTTTCAGATTTTTTTTATTACCTTTAAAATATTTGAATTGTCAAGCCTGATATTTCCTGGCATTGAGAAGCAGTTCTTGGGAGGTGTGGAAGATGAGTGTTGTGAGCTGCCATACCTTAATTGAAAAGATGAAATGTTGAAACTAAGACATCCTTTTCCCCTAATTTCACTTAGACATGGTCACTAAAGAAAAAAATATTGAACAGCCTGCCTAAAAAATCTCTTCCTTCCACATTTGCTCATCTTTCACTCTCTTGAGATGTCCGAATTTCATTCATTCTCCAGTAGTCGCTGAATCTTTCAAGGAGTCAAGACTTGAATTTCTAAGGTTTTTTTTCAATTAAAAAAATAAAAAAGCAGAATCATCCACCCCCTCTTTTTTTGGAGTGTGTGGGGGGGAACCCTTTCAAAACTTTTTTATATATTCTAAAGAAGCAAAGAAGGGCAAAGACCTTTTTCCTTTCACTCCTACCCTTTGCAGATCACTTTAAACTAATTCATAAGACAGGTGAATTATAGTACATCTTCCTTCTCCTCCTCCCAGCCACATACACTCCCTTCATATTGACTGGGAGAGCCTTTATCCCTAGGAAAGGAGGCAGGCTTAGTGCTTTGAACCTATTCAAAGAAAAGAGTGCTGCATTGCACATTATTGTAACAGTACAGAGAGTTAGCACAGTAAGGTAATCCAACCCTGTGTCACAGTTCAGCTTCATCATAATATCTTTGCATCACTAAAGGAGAGAGGTCCCGATCAAAATGCTGGATGCAAACGTTTCTCAGTTCTGGAGAAATTTGGCTCTAGATGCAAATCCAAACCCTCTGTGGCTCAAGGCAACTATATGGCCTTGTCTTCTCTAGGGATTTTTGAGCTCAGAGAAAAGACTCTTGCATCCAACAGCGGTTTTACCACTGTGTCATTTAGACCTGGTCTGAGCAGGATTAGACAACCTACCGGTAAAATAACATGATCTGTTTTTTATTTAGCGTATGTCTATACTACAGTTGATACAGCAGAACAGCTGTTGGGTAGACACTTATGATAGCACCACAAAGGTTTTTCCATCACTGCAGAAAAACTACCCCCTCAAAAGGCAGTAGCTAGGCTGACAGAAGAATTCTTCTGTTGACCTAGCTGCATTGTCAGTGAGGGTTAGGTCGACCTAACTACATTGCACAGGGTATGACATTTTTCACAGGTCTGAGCAATGTAGCTAGGTCAACTTAAGTTTTAGGTGTAGACCAGGCCTTAGTCCACTTCATTGCTGCCACTTCAGCATAATTTTAAGTATTTAGGGCTTGGTCCTGAGAGGAACTGAGCACTTACAACTCCTATTGACTTCAGTGAGAACTGTGGGCACTCAGAACCTTTCCGAAACCTTCTCTAAGATCCTGATCCAACCCCTACTGAATGCAGTGGGAGTTCCATCAGGCAAGAAATCTCCTGTAATTTCCTGACAGATATAATTCATCTTCAGTTTGCTTGGTTTCCACTTTTTCCATGTGTTCGTACCTTTATCACCACTTTCTTGATATGGCTTTAAATTGACTTTAAAGTACTTCTTCCTTAATTTATTTAATAGAGCAGAAGGGCTGGATCACAGGGCAAGAACTAAGTTACAAAAACAAGCCACAGCAAACTTACTGTACTGGTAATATTTGTGACAGAGAGAGCTAGAGCCATTGCAACTCTTAGGCATTCTTGAGGTCCACCTTAAACTTTGAACAAGAGTCCGATTGGATGGTCAAGCTGTGTAGTTTGGTGTTCACTGATTTTTTTTTTTTTTTTTTAAGTACCCTTCCCTGGTGCTGGTCTTCCAGGAAATCACGTACACTATAACATTACTTGGTCTTATTGATGGTTAGAATCCTAATACCTGAAGAACAATATGAACTTTCTTCCTCCTCCTTCTTCTTTTCCCTTCCTCAGTCAGAGATGGTGCATTGTTATCAACCGTGACATATTGTCAGACTTCTGGAATGGGTTTTCCCCTTCTCATTTCCCATCAGTCAGTATTTCAGCATCTTTTCTCCATTCAGACTATCTCTGTCACCTGCTGCATGTATTGTTACCTGCTAATTTAAATACTCTCTTCATGTCCAATCAGAATCCTGTTCATCAGATTGGAGAAAATTGATACTTTCATTCGTACCTCAGTTTTCTGCAACCTTACAGCTGAAAAAGTACAGATCCTGGTGATAGGAAATCCTGCTGAAAAATATATTTTCAAGTAATGTACAGACTACCATTCCATAGATTCTCTTGGGCTGGCAAGATTATTATTCAAGGGGAAATAAAGCGCCATGTTGCTATTCATGTACTGCGCTTTGAGCACCATTGATCTAACCATTCAAAAGCTGAACAAAACGGATCGAGCTTTCTTTAGAGGATCCAGACCTCTTTGAAAGTTACCAAGGACCTCATGAGAAAACTAAAAGGCAGAGAAGACCTACTGATCCAGATCCTTAGCTGAACTACGTAAGAGTAGCTTCACGGAAGTCAACAAAGCTACATCGATTTGCACCAGCTGAGGATCTGGCCCCTGTGTTTAGCTACAGGAAGCTTTATCTCTTTGCTAGTTCATTGACAAAACTCGTAAGTTTTTATAGCCCATTCCTAGACATTCATTGGCGTATCTTGCATCTACCAGATAGTTTTATGGAAATATGGAAACATTATAGCAAAAGATAATGTCCAGGGCCGGTGCAACCACTAGGCGAACTAAGCGGCCGCCTAGGGCGCCTAGTAGTTGAGGGCTCCTAAAAGCCCGCTCAGGCGAGGAGGTGGAGTGGAGGTGAGCTGGGGTGGAGGGGGGCAGGGAGGGCTGCCCGCAGTAACGGGGGGGCGCACAGGGGAACCACTCCCTGCCCCAGATCACCTCCACTCTGCCTCCTCTGCTGAGCACACAGCCCCCACTCTAAGTCTCCTCCAATTGGCGCCGCAAGCCTGGGAGGGGAAGAGAATTAGAGCAGCGCCGGCGTGTTCAGCGGAGGAGGCGGGGCAGGCTCCCTGGGCAGGGTTAGCTGCAGAGGGGGGGTAGCTGTGCTACCCTCTCTCTGTATCTTACTTTATTTCTGTTGACTCATAATTTCACCAGTAATCCTGTGAGTCTACTGAGGTAAATTGCCAGCAATCATGTACTGTGCCATGGGTGCCCCACCTGGTGGAGTTCATTTTAATTCTCTAGCTGTGGAGCTGTTCTCCATCTTCTTTTTCCAAGAGCGGTATTTTGTTCTTTTCTTTTCCAACAGAGAAAAACCTTGTGTCTGGAGAAAGGAAATTCGTTTCAAGTGTTTGGGGGCAGGACCTAGAGAATAAAAATGCCACAGTATGTGCAAGGTGCTTCCATCAGTTCATAAACAAGTTAGGCATGATATCTGCAGTAACAAGTGGGAGAAATCCTCGGTGAAAATCAGCAAAGGCTAAAGACCTACGGTTTTGTCTATGGCTCAGGAATATTTGTCTGTTGTTTTAATCTGGTCTACAGATCAGAAGTCTAAGAGTTCACTTGGCAGACAGTCCTCGCATTTCACAGCCCAGTAGAACTTTACAGGGCTGGCTACCATCTGCTTGCTGCATACATTCATTTGGAAATGAGACCCCCTCCGAGAACTTGTAGTCCTAAGGTAGAACCCAGCTGTATTTGGTAGAATGGAAACACATTTCATGGAGACTGACTCTCTCACTGGCAATTACTGTACATTCACTGCTAGACTGGGAGAGCTATGGTAGTGTGTCTATGACTAAAGCTTGTGGAAGTAAAATGAACTAACTAAATTAGGTCTGACCAACGCTTTCCTCCTAAATTCATAGTTTGTCATACTGCACTGACTAGTATTACAGTTTGGTGCTAATAATCTCGTCTGCTGTTTGCATCATGATTGTACCTCACTCTGAAGAAGAAAAAGATTCCAGAGAAATAGGCAGCATATTACATAAGAGTATCTCTGGTGCCAAATAAAGTTGAATGTATTAAAGGTACACAAGATGTGCATTGCAGCCTCCTTTCTCTACACTTTCAATAAATTAGATTTTGTGCACCGCTTTTGTAGATGTGTGTTTCTAGTAGTGCAATTTGATGTAACCCTCTTCGAAATAGGAGTAAATCAAAGCACACTAGAGAACTTATGGTGTGTGGCAGCAGGGCCACATGGACACTTAGTGCATTGCAGTCTAATACAAAATAAATTTATACACCCGGCTTGCAGCGCACACTAGCTGTTCGTCTAGAAAAGCCATGAGGCTTTTATGGTATTTGAAGTTTTAAGTAATTGACATTAACTAGATGGCACTCAGGCCTCAAGATTTGATGTTTTGGGATATGGCAGGGTAGTAAAACATTTTGATGGGACTAATACAGATGCTTTCAGGATCAACCAACTTTACTAAGAACTGGTCCTGGGCCATTGTTTAGAAAGATGTTTTAATTCCCAAATCCCAGCACGACTGCCCATCTGAATCTAGCAGCCACCTCCCTAAACACTGTCACCCACCTGTCCCCTAATATTACCCAGTAAGACCATTCACCAGCATTCAGAGCCAGCAATCTGGTGCATGTCCCTCAGCACTTGGGAGAGTTTAGTAAGGAGGTTGCCTGCCTGCCTTAGGGTACGTCTATACTTACCTCCGGGTTCCGCGGTAAGCAATCGATCTTCTGGGATCGATTTATCGCGTCTTGTCTAGACGCGATAAATCGATCCCAGAAGTGCTCGCCGTCGACACCGGTACTCCTGCTCGGCGAGAGGAGTACACGGAGACGACGATGGAGCCTGCCTGCCGCGTGTGGACCCGCAGTAAGTACCTTGTAGTTCGAACTAAGATACTTCTACTTCAGCTTCATTATTCACGTAGCTGAAGTTGCGTATCTTAGTTCGAACTGGGGGGTTAGTGTGGACCAGCCCTTAGTAAAGAAATAGGTTTGCTCTGGCTCATTCTTGTAAGTCAGTTCTTGCCCTGTGATCCAGCATCCTGCCTCTTTTTATTAAAAAAGGAAATGAACTCACCTTCTCTTTCTATGTCAGACAATTAGATTAGGTTTCTCATTGCAGTGCACATGCTAGAAGTGTCCTGTAGGAGAGACACTTGTAAAGTGAGGCCTTCCTCTTCTATTTTATTGCTCACACAGGAAGAGGTGTAGCAGCCATCTGGACTGAAACAAAGAAGAGGCCTGATTCACTATTGGTTTTGGTAGAGTTACACCAGCATAAAACTGGAGTAATGTGATGATGAATCAGCCCCAAGGAATCTAGTGCAAAGTGTTTCAGACTAATGTATTTATTTATCATGAAAATATGCTAATTCTCAACCCACTGAAGACTGCCGTTGTATATCTCATGTTCCTGTGGCCTTCCATCAGCGTGTATCATATAGCAGAGTTACTATTAGGAGTCGCTCTTTCTCTCTCATTGGAGACAAGGGCACAGTTTTCTCCCTCCCTGTTAACAAATGTCCCTTTCCCTACCTCAGCTGTCACACAAGTGTAGGAAAGTAGCATTTTGAGTTAATCCTGTGGCAAGAGCAGGCAAGGGGGTGGGAATGAAATTCAGTACCAGAGCAGCAATTTGAAATATCTGATTCACCAAGTTACCCTGAAAAATCTGTGTACAGCTCGTAAGTAAGCAGAGTTGGCTTTTTGCATTATATTAGAGTGATATTCTTGAGCGTGGTTTCTATTGCTGTCTAATGAAAACTTTTTAAGCCATTTTTCCACCAGTTCCATCCATCTTACATAAAGAGCATTCAACAGGCTGTGGCATATTGAGCTGTTTTGTTATTTTCAGGTGGTCCCCTAATGACAAATTGATTTAAAACTATTTGGACTAAGCCATTTTCCAGATACTTGGGTTTCAGACTCTGGATTAATAAAATGGAATTGATGTTTCTTCTGTCAAATTTAATTGTGTGTACTGTTGATCCAGGAATTTATTTTAAGTTCTTTTAAGTTTCTTTTGGAATGCCCTGTATTAATTTCTATAATATATAATATGAAAATGATGGACTAGATATGTCTCTGAATAAATTTGTTCCATTTTATTTATACAGTATGTAATGTGTATGTAACTGTATATTATGTTAAATGAAAAAAATTACCTTTAGTGCAATGTTATAGTTGTGAGATTGACTTCAAATGTCAGAAAAATTACAGAAGTGAAAGTTATCTCAAAATTAACTTAACCAAGTAGCACATCTTATATTTTTATGCTATCGTCGGTGATCCCTCGAGATTGAGGATGATCTCTTTCACAGATTTTATTTTTTCATGGGTCCTTTGGTGACTGAGGAGTCCGATTCTTGAGTCACAGGCTCACTGGCAGACATTGAAGGTGGTGTTGGAAGACAGGGTAGGGCCATGATTGCTGTGTGACAGTTGTCTTTCCTTTCTTTTCTGGCGTTTTTCTGCAACCAGGCCAAGACGATTTTCCTCAAATGTCGACGCTCCCTCTCTGACAAGTCTTTGCCAGTTATCCCTATTCTGGGCTGCTGTCTCCCAGTGTGTGGTGTTGATGCCACATCTCTTGATGTTTATCTTTAGTCTTTAAAATGTTACTTTTGGCCTCTGTGTTTCCTTTCTCCTTTGGTGAGTTGGGCGTATAGTAGTTGTTTTGGTAAGCGTACATTAGGCATGCACACACAGTGCCCGCTCCACCTCAGCTGGTGCTGGATAATCAGAGCCTTAACACTAAAGATGTTGGCCTCTGTGAGGACACTGACATTAGTGCGATGACCCTCCTACTTTATGTTGAGGATCTTCCGAAGAAAGTGCTGGTGCTGGCGTTCCAGGTTTTTCGGGTGTTTTCTGTAGGTCACCCAAGTCTCACAGCCATAGAGGAGAGCTGGGATTACTACCGCTTTATAAACTAAAAGTCTAGTATGTGTTCTGATGTTGTGATTGTTGAACACCGAGTGAGACAGTCTGCCAAAGGCAAGGCTGGCACAATGAATTCTGTGCTGAATCTTGACGTCTGTTCTACCCTCTGTGAGAGATGGCTGCCAAGATAGGCAAAGTATTCTGCATTTTCCAGTTCTTCTTTGTCAATATAGATCTTCCTTGCTGGGTCTGATGATTGACCAGGGACTGGCTGGTGGAGAACTTTTGTTTTGCCGATGTTCAGAGTTAGCGATAGGTTTTTGTAAGCTTCAGAGAAGCAATTAAGGGCTGTTTGTAGATCCTCCTTTGAGTGTGCAACTACAGTACAATCATCTGTGTACTGGCGTTCTGTTATTGTTGCTGATATTACTTTAGTTCTGGCATGGATACAAGAAAGGTTGACGAGGTTGCCGTCAGACCGATATTGGATGCCAGTGTCCTGTGGTAGATGGTCTTGGGTTAATGTTTTCACAGTTGCTTAGAAAATGGAGAAAAGGGTGGGTGCCAGCACACAGCCTTGTTTTACGCCAGTTTGGATGACAAAGGGCTCAGAGGTAGAGCCACCTCACAGGATGGAGGCAATCATCTGGTCGTGGAGGAGTTTTACAATGGTGATACATTTGCTTGGGCAGCCAAATTTTGACATGATTTTCCACAGAGCCTTGTGGTTGACAGAGTCAGGCTTTGGTCAGATCGATAAAGGCCACATACAGCTCCTAATGTTGTTCTTGACATTCTTCCTGGATCTGCCTGGCTGGAAAATCATGTCAGTTGTGCCTTGTGATGGTCTGAAGCCACACTGGGACTCTGGAAATACTACTACTGCAAGAGGCAGCAGGCGATTCAGTAAGATTCTAGCAAGAATCTTCCCAGAGATGGAGAGGAGGGCAATGAGTTGATATTTGCCACAGTTGGTCCTGTCTCCCTTTTGAAAATGGTGACAACGTTAGCATTATGTAAGTCAGCAGGGATTTCTTCGGTGCGCTAGATTTTGAGGAGCAGCAAGTGAAGCTAGTGTTTCTCCCCCCACTCTCAGTACTTCAGCTGGTATGCCATCAGGACCTGGTGCTTTGTTTGTTTAATTGCTTTGCAGACCTCCTCAGGTGTTGGTGGGTTGGCAAGAGTTTTCCAGATTGGGTGCTGAGGGATGAAGTCAATGGTGTCGTCCGTCACAATCGATTCTCAATTTAGAAGCTTTTGGTAGTGTTCCTTCCAGCGCTCTTTGATGGATTCGTTATCTTTAAGAAGGGGACTACCATCTTCGGATCTCAGAGATGTGAGGCCACTGAGCTTTGTCCATACAGAGTCTTTGTCTCACAAAAAAGCTCTGCTTATCATGTCTGTCAGCGAATGTTTGGATTTCTTTTGTTTTGTCCTCCCATCATTGGTTTTTGATTTCTTGGATTCTCCTTTGAATTTCAGCTTTGAGCTGATGGAAAGAGCTCTGCTTCTGACTGGATAGTGGTTGGTTTTGCCAGCCACAGAAAATTTTTCTCTTCTGGTCCAAAATGGCTGTAATCTCAATGTTGTTGTTGTCAAACCAGTCCTGATGGCAGCAGGTAGCAAGACCAATGCATTCCTCGCAAACTTCATGGATGGTCTGTTTTAGGGCTTCCCTGTCCTCTTTGACACTTGTGTTGTCATTTCCAAGTGGTGAGTTTTTCACTGAGGAGCGTTCGGAAGTTCTCTTGGTGCACTGAGGATTGAAGTCTTTGGATGTTGTATTGCCATCTGTGTGATTTGGATTGCTTTCTATGTTTCGGTGCAATCCTGATGGACATGACTGACCTCACCAGGCAGTGGTCAGTTCAGCAGTCATCGGCTTCTCTCATGATATGGGTGATTTGGACATCTCTTAGATCCTGTGTTCTTATAATGACATAGTCTAGGAAGTGCCACTGTTTTGAGTGGGGATGTTGCCAAGTTGTTTTGTACTTGTTGCTTTGTCTGAAGATTGTATTTGTGATCACAAGGTTGTGCTCTGCACATTTGCTGAGTAGAAGGATGCCATTGGAATTGGTCTTGCCCACTCCTTCCTTCCCAATAGTGCTATTCCATACATTAGAATCTCGGCCAACTCTTGCCTTAAAGTCCCCTAAAAGGATTATCTTATCCGTTTTTGGAATGAATGACAAAATTTTATCAGTGTATAAGGATTCTTTCTGTTCTTCAGCATCAAGAGTTGGTGCATATGCACTGATGATAGTGGCAAATGACTTATTGACCAATTGGATGCAGAGGGTCATAAAGGTGCTCATTGATGTCAACGGGGAGCTCAGTGAGGTGGTTGACTAGAAGATTTTTTATTGCAAACCCAACACCGTGTATTCGCCTGTTGCTTGCTGGTTTTCTTTTCCAGAAGAAAATGTAACCATCGCCCTCTTCCCTCAAGTGGCCTTCATCTGCACATCTTGTTTCGCTGAGAGCAGCGATGTAGATGTTTTACCTCGAGAGTTCTCGGACAGCAATTGCTTGTTCTGCGTTTGGGTCTTTCACCTTTTGATTCGTCTAGTAGGGTACGGACATTCCAAGTTGTAAGAAACACTTTTGTTTTTCCACCACACTGGGAGTGATCCCTCTGGATGCGGTTATCCAGTCAGGTATGGTGGGATAGCCCATGTTTGGGGTACCTTTTCTAGCCCCTTCTCTGTATGAGGTGAGCAGAGGGGTTCCTAAAAAGGCCTGCTCAGTCATGACCGCTGCTGCTGAAAATGGTCCCCTACCCAGTCCAGGGGCACATGATGACCATCTTGAGATCACTGCCTGCATGTAGGTCTCTGACTAGAGACTCCTGGTGATCACTTCACCTATTCCCTTCGCCACTCACCCATCACCTCAGGATTTTTATGGGGAAGGGGAGGGAAAAAGTTCTTCCTGTGAAAGAAGCCTGCATGTGAATAGTTTAATGTGGGGGAGCTGATGTGCGCCAGCTACTACACACATCTTGGTGGAAGAGGCATCTGTGTTCAGTGGCAAGGAAGTCCAAGACAACCGGGGGTTTCTACTCCATTGCAGCCTTCATCCGCCTTTGCAGCCATTGAGAGGTGATCCTGCTTCATCAGCCTATTCTGCCATTGAAGTCTTATGCGCGGTTGTGTTGGTCTGGGGTGCACTTTGGTACATCGCCTTCGACCTTACCACCATGGGTGACCCTACTAGGAGTACGGGAGTCCAGATGGCATCGCTCTTAGGGTCTTAAGCAAGCTTCTCCACCATGTCAAAGTGGCAGCCCAAGGGAAAGTTTTATGCTATACATTAATAACAAAGGATACCGTTTTCCTAATTCTAATTATATTATCAGAAACTTGAATGCTATAGACAAGAATATACATATATATATATGTAACAAGAATATTGCCTAAGCTGCCTGCAGTTTCCATCTTCAGCCATTAGAACTGACTCTGCCGCTTGTGCTGCATGTGGAAGTCATGGCTGCTGCCTGCAGTACCAAGACATCCCTGTGAGGTCTGGAAGGGGCAGGGCCTATACCTGGTATAGACCAATAGGAAATGACCACGCTTGCAGAACAAGGAGATAGTAAGGGAGGAATTGTGATTCAGAGATACCTCTCTCAATCACAGTGCCTCTTGAGACTACTAGAGTAGTGCAGTTTATGCACTACCCCTTGCTCAGGGCTTGCCTACAGTCACAGTCTAGCCCTTGGTTAACAGGCCATTTACATTCCTGGCTGTAGACCTGTTCATCTTGAAGTAAAACTTCTAAATTCCTTGAACCAACTACCTAGCTTCACACTGGCATACAGTGTGTACGTATTTAAGTGCGGAGCTGTAGATTTAATGACATTTCTCTACTGGGCATGCTCAGTACTGGAGCTGACCAGATTATTTACAGTAAATAATATATGTGGTAATATTTTGCCTTTTTCTCTTTTGAAATCCTTTTAATTGAATTCAGTTCAGGTTTGCAATGAAAATTCTCAAATTTATTCATTACTCCTAATTCTTTCTGAACTGCAGGTAGAGACCAAGAATGGAAAATTTCAGGCCCAAATGTGAATTTTTCAGAAAGTATGTGAAAATGTGAGATTATAATTGAAGCTGTTTTGCACCCTAAAATATAGTGAGCTCTAGCAGGGACCTGCTGTAGTCACATTGTATGTCCACCAGCATGTGTATCATTACATGATATGCTACATTACATGATATGCTAATAACTACTCTATATTCAAGAATATATATAGTGGTATTTTGGCATGCTTGTATATCTGTCACTGGAATATACATCACTTTGTAAACCCAGAAACCAAAGAGAAAATGTTTAATTAAAATAAGTTAATACGATACATTGAAAGGATAGCATGCTAATAAGCAGTACGATAGAATGCAGTGATCATTCATTTTTACTTTTTTTGTTTTGTTTTGTTTAAGTAGAAGTAACACTCACTAGAACTCTCTTCTTAACAGGTGGTTTGTTTTGGATGCAGAAACAAGAGACCTGGTTTCAATACACACTGATGGTAATGAACAGCTTTCAGTGATGCGCTACTCAGTAGGTAGGCAAATTTCCTGTGTATTCTGGGCACTTCATTGTAATTGCATGTTTTAATTCCAATAAAATAGGTGTTTTTTGTGCACTTCTCTGGAGCTGTTAAGTTATTAACGTGTTACACTCATCAAATTACCCTCCAATAATAAGGAACTGCAGAGCTTTTAAAAAAATTGCTTAAGATCATTAACAAAATATGTGTAAATTAACAATTACAGCTTCATTTGCATTTTGCCTGCTCTGGAATTCACAGTTTTATATTTCCTGTTCTATCTCTGCAAACATCACTGTCGCCTAACACGGCACCCCATTGTATAGGTGGTTGTGATGTGATGTCATCATTTCTTTCAGGGGAATTCAGTAACTCTAAACTGAATGTAAAGGTAAGGTAAATAAAGCAAGGAAAGCTTGATTTTAAGATGTATTTGTAACTTTTTAAGTGTGCCTGAATATTTTAAGATCTTAAACAGTTTTTATTGTAATTATTATTCACTTAAGTTTTAAAATGTATTAATACAAAAACAATACAGTTAAATTCAGGTGTCTCTCTCAAACTAAAGGCCATTTGCTATTAATTATTTGTGTAAGATTATGTGGAAAGATATCCTCTTACTGAATAAAACCCAAGGTCATCATAGGAGAGTCGGACAAACAGGCAGTAGTTGAATCCTCTCTTCTGACTGGATGGAAGAGAAGTCTGACAAGCCTGTTTCATGTTTGCTGTTGTATAACGTGCCAGGTAAATTGGGCAAAACTTACCTCTACTGCTGCCCTATTTACCAACCACAGCATTTCATTTCAGAGCACTCACATTCATTGGTGCTACAGAGGAGTTTGATCATGTTCCCAGGCAGTGAAATGGTTAATAGTACCATGGACCTTTACTGTTATTAGAAAACAGCTTGTAATGTTTAAATACTGTGCTAAGGTGACTTTGTTGTAGATGTTGTGAAATTAGCCTCTGATTAGCATTGATTCATGTGTAATAACTTTACATTTTTAAAAAAATAAACTGTTCTTTGGAGATCATCTCCAGTGACTCACAAAACTCAGAACTTTAGGGGCTGCACGTTGTCAGCGTTATCAGAAGTCCAGTACAAACCTGAGGATTCATTAGATAGCCTAGTTGCCTGTCCAATGGTAGCCCTGTTTATCCAAGACCTAGTGGGAAGCAAACTCACTTACCCCATAATCACAACCACCATGAAAATTGGAAAGCAGTATAGTATATTTTATATTTAATGGAGATATCCTATCTCCTAGAACTGGAAGGGACCTTGAAAGGTCATTGAGTCCAGCCCCCTGCTTTCACTAGCAGGACCAAGTACTGATTTTGCCCCAGATCCCTAAGTGGCCCCCTCGAGGATTGAACTCACAACCCTGGGTTTAGCAGGCCAATGCTCAAACCTCTGAGCTATCCCTGCCCGGTAAGTCTAACGTCTGTCCCAGGCAAATTAGTCGAAACAATAGTTAAGAATAAAATTGTCCAACACATAGAAAAACATAAACTGTTGAGCAATAGTCGACATGGTTTCTGTAAAGGGAAATCGTGTCTTACTAATCTACTAGAATTCTTTGAAGGGGTCAACAAACATGTGGACAAGGGGGATCCAGTGGACATAGTGTACTTAGATATCCAGAAAGCCTTTGACAAGGTCCCTCACCAAAGGCTCTTATGTAAATTAAACTGCCATGGGATAAAAGGGAAGGTCCTTTCATGGATTGAGAACTGGTTAAAAGACAGGGAACAAAGGGTAGGAATTAATGGTAAATTCTCAGAATGGAGAGGAGTAACTAGTGGTGGTCCCCAAGGGTCAGTCCTCAGACCGATCCTATTCAACTTATTCATAAATGATCTGGAGAAAGGGGTAAACAGTGAGGTGGCAAAGTTTGCAGATGATACTAAACTGCTCAAGATAGTTAAGACCAAAGCAGGCTGTGAAGAACTTCAAAAAGATCTCACAAAACTAAGTGATTGGGCAACAAAATGGCAAATGAAATTTAATGTGGATAAATGTAAAGTAATGCACATTGGAAAAAATAACCCCAACTATACATACAATATGATGGGGGCTAATTTAGCTACAACAAGTCAGGAAAAAGATCTTGGAGTCATCGTGGATAGTTCTCTGAAAATGTCCATGCAGTGTGCAGAGGCGGTCAAAAAAGCAAACCAGATGTTAGGAATCATTAAAAAGGGGATAGAGAATAAGACTGAGAATATATTATTGCCCTTATATAAATCGATGGTATGCCCTCATCTTGAATACTGCATACAGATGTGGTCTCCTCATCTCAAAAAAGATATACTGGCACTAGAAAAAGTTCAGAAAAGGGCAACTAAAATGATTAAGGGTTCGGAACGGGTCCCATATGAGGAGAGATTAAAGAGGCTAGGACTTTTCAGCTTGGAAAAGAGGAGACTAAGGGGGGATATGATAGAGGTATATAAAATCATGAGTGATGTGCAGAAAGTGGATAAGGAAAAGTTATTTACTTATTCCCATACTACAAGAACTAGGGGTCATCAAATGAAATTAATAGGCAGCAGGTTTAAAACAAATAAAGGGAAGTTCTTCTTCACGCAGCGCACAGTCAACTTGTGGAACTCCTTACCTGAGGAGGTTGTGAAGGCTAGGACTATAACAAAGTTTTTAAAAGAGAACTGGATAAATTCATGGTGGTTAAGTCCATTAATGGCTATTAGCCAGGATGGGTAAGGAATGGTGTCCCTAGCCTGTGTCTGTCAAAGGGTGGAGATGGATGGCAGGAGAGAGATCACTTGATCATTGCCTGTTAGGTTCACTCCCTCTGGGGCACCTGGCATTGGCCACTGTCGGTAGACAGGATACTGAGCTAGATGGACCTTTGGTCTGACACGGTATGGCCTTTCTTATGTTCTTATGTTATAGTTAGTTACATGCCCTTGGGTTCTAGCTTATTCACAATTGTATGATTGATGATAATGCATTGGTATTAAATATGAACTCATTCCAGTTCAGAAAACAGTATGTTAACATTATTATCTTTTAAACTTCAATTGTAGATGGCACGTTACTTGCAGTAGGATCCCATGACAACTTCATTTACCTCTACATAGTGACAGAAAATGGACGGAAGTATAGCAGATATGGAAAGTGCACTGTAAGTTCTTATACAGCTGTGTATAATTATAGACTCTACCTTTTGGTAGCAATGTTTAACTTTTTTAGTGTTGGATCCATCTCTATAGATTAACAATAGTGACAATATCCTTTTTATTTTTGACAGTCAGTATCTTTCACTGGTTTTAAATGTAAATATGATTTGTAACAAGAAATTATTAACAGATGAAGCCCATTGCCTATAGTGTCAGTTGCTTTTTAGACATGCCTCATTATTTTTTCTTTCAACTCAGAAGCTATCCATCTGATGCAAAAGCTATCTTGTGTTTATACAAAGAATGTCCTTCTTGGAGGTGTTGGAAGTTCAGCATTTGT
The DNA here is from genome assembly GCF_027887155.1 of Malaclemys terrapin pileata. Lineage (NCBI taxonomy): Eukaryota > Metazoa > Chordata > Testudines > Emydidae > Malaclemys > Malaclemys terrapin. The sequence goes on along the minus strand of NC_071507.1, from coordinate 39,692,465 downwards.
TTCTTTTCTACTGATATAATATCCCTACCCTTTTATAAATCTCCTTGGCATGTCTTTGAGCAACATTATTAGATAATGTAGTTAATGAGTTGCATTATTTCATACAAATGCTATCAGTCTGATGATAAAGACCAGCTTTCATGCATACAATAACAGTGCACTGATAATATATAACTGTACATAAAACAGTATCTGTCTAGGATCAGGAGAATCAATTTGGAGATCTCTAACTATTATTCCTATTATAACATTTTAAAATAGGGAACTATTACTATCTAGGGATGAAATTCTAACCTGGTGTAAACAAGTGTAATTCCAGTGAACTTCATGGCATTGTATCTCTCTAAACCTAGTCTGAATTTGTCCCTCAGTGCTGAATAGTCATCCACCATTTACAGACCCACAGAGTACAAAAGCAAAATATTATGAGTAAAAGACTGATCCTTTAATTTGGTATATCCTAATTCTTCTTCGAGTAGATGCAGCCGTGTATTCTGCTTCCTTCCTGCATAGGCGTGTGCATGCCTAGTGCACCAGAACCAGAGTACTTTGCCTAACAGTACCCGTAGAGGCAGCGCTCGTGCCCTGTGACCATAGACCATCCCCTGGCCATATAAGGGTGGTGCCACCCCAATTCCCTGAGTTCCTTTTCACCTCCCATGGCTGGAATAGATGATCTGTGTGGTGTTTCTCACCTCAAGCTTTGAGCCTCAGTTCCTGAGAGAATTGTCTTGTATATAGTAGTTAGTAATACCTTAGGTTAAGTTTAGAGTTAGCTTAGTATTAATTAGAGCAGTTGGCTGCTGTGTGATGCCCTCACCAGGGTTCAAGCATTGTCTGTCGTGTGTGGAGGGGCCATCCCAATAGTGATCCCCACATGAGGTGCTTGTTGTGCCTTGGTGAGGGACATACTAAAGAGCAGTGTTCCAGCTGCATTATTCGCTAAGAGGAGTCAGGTGGCAAGAGACTGGTGGCTGAAGCAGCACCTAGTAGAGCAGGCCATGAAGCCCACTTCAGCCCCAAGGCCCTTGTCTGATCAGCGGTTGCCTTCAGCTCTGTCAAATGATGCCACTCTATGCTTGGGCTCTGCCATTTCCCTCAAGAGGAAGAGGGGTCATTCCCCCTTCCCTGGGAAGAGGGCCCACACAATGAATCAGGACCATTCCAGGACTTGGGGAGACTTACCTCGTCTCCTAAGAGGAGTGCTGCCTGGCACCATGCTCCCTCTGACGTGCAGGATGGAGCAGGTCCTTCTACTGCTCCCCGATACCACTCTGAGATCAGCCAGAGCCCATACGGTCAGCTCCAGTTCCAGCCATGGGGTATCCATTGAGTCCAGGACTGATGAAATTGCCAGTGGCATACCAGGCAGCATGAGACCTATTTTGCCTCTGAGACCCGGACTCTCCACTGGTACAAGAGTTTGCTGCTGCCATGGCTTCTACCACCTCATCCTCCATTGTACCTTTGGTACCTTCTGGCCATGTGACAGAACTACTGGGCTTTTTGATATGGGCGTTAGCCTGGAGACTTCATCCAAAGCTGGCTTGTTTCCAGGACATTCTGGAATATTTGTTACAACTTCAGTCTCCTGGTCTTTTTTCCTAGTTCACTGAGAGTCCACCTGATGGCATTTTATCTGCTCATCTATGGGAAGTTGGTGGCAGTAAGGTTCTTGAAAAGAGTCACTTGTCTCCACTGGCTGGTAAAAGAGCCTTTGTGGAACAATAATACTGTCTTTGACACAAGACAGAAAGGTGTTGCTATAATATCTGCAAGGAGAGTGAGGGAGTTGCAGCTTTTATGGTGGAGCCATTACACACAATTTGCTAAAGACAAAGTACCCCTGTGGCCACACCCCAAGTTTTTATCTTACATGGTTTCCCAGTAACACCTGAACCAAGCTGTGTATTTACCAGTGTTCTTCCCTAAGCAGCATTCAACATCAGAGATCAATATCTTCACACAGTGGATGTCAGGCAATGTTTAGCTTTTTATCTAGCTAGGACCAAATCATTCTATTACTCATCTCGTTTGTTTGTCTCATATGCAGACTGAATGAAGGATCAAGTAGTCTCTTCTGAGTCTATGTCCAGGTGGATAACTTCCTGTATCATAGCAGCATATGAATTAGCCCAGGCTACACCCCCCTCAAAGGGTATGAGCTCATCCCAAAAGAGCCCAGGCAATGCTGATGGCATTCCTAGGTGGCATTTCTATATTAGACATTTGCAGGGCTGCCACATGGTCCTCTGTGCATACTTTTACAAACCACTGTGCCACTCCTGCTGCATCCAGATTAGACGCAAACTTTGGGAATGCAATCCTGAAGTCCTTGTTTAAATAAATTCCAAGCCCCACCTCCTACGAATACCGCTCATGAATCACCTAAGTAGAGCACACAACTGCATCTACTCAAAGAAAAAAAAATGGTTACCTGCCTGTAACTGTTGTCCTTTGAGATGTGATGCAGATGTGTATTTCACGACCCACCCGCCGTCTGACATTTGATGCAAAGGAAAAGAGGGGGTCAGGGTGATGCTGCCCTTATATGGCCAGAGGAGGGGCTAAGGCGGCAGGGTGTGAACATCACCACTACAGGTCCTGCTAGTCAAAGTTCCAGCTCCGGTGCACTGGGGGTGCACACACCTTAGTAGTAACTATAGGTAGAATACACATCTGCATCACATCAAAAGAACAGTTACAAATAGGTCACAGAGGTTTTTTTCTGAGTTTCTTGGACCCTTTAACATGGCTGAGACTGAAACTGCTCTTGATGAGAAGCAGCAATTTCAAAACATAGCGTAGGTTTATTTTACTCAAGTCTGAATTTAAGGTTATGGTAATAGAATGCTGTCTTTTCTGTGTGAGTGTGTATGTGTACGTACAGTAATAGGGACTTGATCCCTGATTGGGGCTTTTAGGTGATACCACAACAAAAATAATAAATAAAACCTTTTTAAATGTTTAAAGTTAAAATAACAAGGATACAATCCGTATTTTAGACATATTTGCAACATTTTATGTATTTTAATAAGTTGTATATTTTGTTTTACAAGTATAAGAAAGCTTCTCAAACTGCTACATCAATTTGAAATATTTGTTTCAGATTTGGGGGATGGGAAAAAATTATCCCTGGGATAAGACTATATGCCTAACTCATGCCCAAAATAAATGTGCCAGGTAGAGTTTGTTATTGAAATATAATATTTGTAGTAGAAAAACTGAGCAAATCTTAATGGGTATTATGCATGCCCTTCAGTAATAGACACTGCATCTTTCCTGAGATGTGTTGTTATTAACTAGGGATGTTCAGCTGAGATAGGTTATGTATTTCTAATCATCTGGATTATAGGAAGCACAAGAAGCCTAAGGACTTGTTACATAGTCAGTGAGTGGTATATCCCAGACTATAAAAGAATGTCCTCTCAGTTCTCTGCTCTAATCAGCAGACATCACTGTATTAGCCACAAGTTTCAGCTATTGAAGCAAATGTATATACAGTATCTTTTGGCCCCTTGTGAAGAAATTTTAAATTGGGGGGGAGGAGAGAGAGATTGTCTGCTATTAATATATTTTTCTTTGAAAGAAGACTGAGACTCTTTAATGTTATAATCTCATTGAATTTCACTTTCTTTTGAATAAGTACAAGATCCTAACACACAAAGTTTAATACTTTGTTATGGAAGACAGAAGTCAGTTAATGATGTTGATGTATGGTCACTGTTGTATTTACAATTCAGCATCCATTATGGCTCTGTTATCTTCCAAATTGCCCAAGGGTGTGCGTGTGTGGGTGTGTATACATACATGTACAGAGAGAGAGAAGATCTCTTAACAAAATCTTTTCTAGTTCACCTTTTGACTTAGGCAATATTATCCAGTCATTTATCCACTAGATATTCAGGTCTGCTTCAGAAAGAGAGAAGTCTTGCTACTAGATAGTTGTTGCCAGGGCCCACTCCAGGCACCAGCCGACCAAGCACATGCTTGGGGCGGCACCTGAGAAGGGGCGGCCAATGTTGGGGTGGCGGGGGGCACTCGCGGTGTTTTTGTTTTTTGTTTTTCGGCAGGGCGGCGCTTGAGGGTTTTTTGTTTTTTTTTTCCCCCGGCCGGGCATCGTGGGGGGTGTTTCGGCGGCACAGCGCTGGGGGGGAGGATTCGGCAGCGCGGCCCAGCGCTCGGGGGGTTTGGCCGGCCCAGCCTGGCCCGGCCCTCGAGGGGGGGGCCTGGGGTTTGGCCTGCCCAGCGCTCTGGGGGTTTGGGCGGCCCGGCCCAGCGCTCAGGGGAGTGGGGGTTTGGCCAGCGCAGTGCTCCGGGGGTTTGGGCGGCCCGGCACTTGGGGGTTTGGGCGGCCTGGCGCTCGGGGGGTTTGGGCGGCCCGGCGAGGTGCTCGCGGGGGGGTTGGGGGTTTGGCCGGCCCGGCGAGGTGCTGGGGGAGGGGGGTTTGGGCGGTGCGGTGCTCCGGGGGTTTGGGCGGCCCAGCAAGGCGCTGGGGGGGGGGGGGGTCGGCGGCGCAGCACTGGGGGGGGGTTGCGGCCCGGCACTGGGGGGTGGGGGGGCTCAGTGACCCGGCACTCCGGGGGTTTGGGCGGGGCGGCACAGCACTGGGGGGGTCTGCAGCGCTGGACGGGGGGTCGGCGGCGCGGTGCTGGGGGGGGCGGTGTTACGGCGGGGCGGCGCTCTTCTTTTTTGCCTGGAGCGGCAAAAAGTTAGAGCCGGCCCTGGTTGTTGCTCTCTCCCTCTTCATGTCACCACTGTCTGAGGGCAGCCATTTGTAGTTTTCCACATTAAGAACCTCGGATTTCTTTCAGCTATGCTATTTCCATGGAAAGTCATGTTTTGCATGTTATTTGACTGTTTCAGCTGCATAACTTCTGCAGCCTGCGCCCTTATTTATTCCACAGTCATTTTGCAACAGCAGCAAATGAGCTTGTAATTACAAAAGCTCAGTTCCCTCTTAGCAGGGCTTCTATGCCTCTTTCGGCTTGTGCAGAATGCAGCAGCACATTGGCTCACTGAACTGAGCAACCAGCCTATGATCATATTACATGCATCCTGTATTCCTCTACGCTGGCTGCCAGCAAAGTGGTGGATTGATATTAAGCTGGTATTTAACAGGGAGGTATCTGGTTATGTTCAAGACTTTGAGTCCCTTCCTGGCTAGTATATGTCCTCTGGCACCAACTGGGGGGGAGGGGGGGAGGAGAGTGGGGGGAGAGGGAGTACCATTGTTATACCATAGCCTGGCAGGTGATCCCCAGGTTATACAAGTAATTCCTTCTGGCAATCAACCACCATTCATTTCTTCCAGCTGGTAAACATTGTTTAAATCCACCCAGAAGTGTTTTTATATTTGAACTAGGCTGTCAATTAATCGCAGTTAACTCACGCGATTAACTCAAAAAAATTAATCGTGATTAATCGCACTTATAACAATAGAATACCAACTGAAATTTATTTAATATTATTGGATTTTTTTCTACATTTTCAATATTGATTTCATTTACAACACAGAATGTAAAGTGCACAGTTCTCACTTTATATTATTATTTTTGATTACAAATATATGCACTGTAAAAATGATAAACAAAAGAAATAGTATTTTTCAATTCACCTCATACAAGTACTGTAGTGCAGTCTCTTTATTGTGAAAATGTAACTTAGAAATGTAGATTTTTTTTTTTTTGGTTACATAACTGCACTCAAAAACAAAACAATGTAAAACTTTAGAGCCTACAAGTCCACTCAGTCCTACTTCTTATTCTTCTGATCGCTAAAACAAAGAAGTTTGTTTACAGTGATGGGAGATACTGCTGCCTGCTTCTTATTTACAATGTCACCTGAAAGTGAGAACAGGCATTCGCATGGCACTTTTGTAGCTGGCGTTGCAAGGTATTTACATGCCAGATATGCTAAACATTTTATGCCCCTTCATGCTTTGGCCACCATTCCAGAGAATATACTTCCATGCTGATGATGCTCGTTAAAAAAATAATGCATAAATTAAATTTGTGACTGTACTCCTTGACAGCCCTAATTTGAACCAGTGTCAGCCCATGTGTAATATCCCCATTTTCCATTATTCATGAGCGTAGTATCCCCTTACTGGGAGAATATACTGGTTAGAAATACTATTAGCCTTTAATAGGTAGAATTTCTGATTATCCAAAGATATCATTTCAGTTCATGCAGCTGTCTGAAGAGCCAATCACAGGACTGGACAGCCCCATGAAATAGAGAGGAGGCACTATATAATTGGTACGATAGCAACAAGCTAGCAGTTTTACATTACTTTTTGTAAAACTTGCACTTTTTCCATAGCTGAGAGGCTAAAAGTTGCTGGTTGCTGAGGAAACAGATAGAGAGGTACATGTAAGCTGATAAGTAACAGTCAGCATGGATTTGTCAAGAACAAATTGTGTCAACCAACCTAATAGCTTTCTTTGACATGGTAACAAGCCTTGTGGATGGGAGGAAGAGATAGATCTAGACTTTAGTAAGACATGCCCGTCTCATAAACTAGGGAAATACAACCTAGATGGAGCTACTATAAGGTGGGTGCATAACTGGGTGGAAAACTGTTCCCAGAGAGTAGCTATGTGTGATTCACAGTCAAGCTGGAAAGGCATATCAAGTGGGGTCCCCCAGGGATCAGTTCTGGGTCCAATTTTGTTCAATAGCTTCATCAATGATTTAGATAATGGCATAGTACACTTATAGTTTGCGGATGATAACAAGCTGGGAGGGATTGCAAGTGCTTTGGAGGATAGGATAAAAATTCAAAATGATCCGGACAAACTGGAGAAATGGTGTGAAGTAAATAGGATGAAATTCAAAAAGGACAAATGCAGGAAGGAACAATCAATTGCACACATACAAGATGGAAAATGACTGCCTAGGAAGGAGTACTGCAGAAAGGGATCTGGGGGTCATAGTAGATCACAAGCTAAATATGAGTCAATAATGTATCGCTGTTGCAAAAAAAGCAAACATCATTCTGGGATGTATTAGCAGGAGTGTTGTAAGCAAGAGACCAGGAGTAATCCTTCCGCTTTACTCCGTGCTAATTAGTCCTCAATTGGAGTTTTGTGTCCAGTTCTGGGTGCCTCATTTCAGGAAAGATGTGGACAAATTAGAGAAATTCCAGAGAAGAACAACCAAAATGATTAAAGTTCTATAAAACATGACCTATGAGAGAAGATTGAAAAAAATGGGTTTGTTTAGTCTGGAGGAGAAGACTGAGGGGGACATGATAACAATTTTCAAGTACATAAAAGTTTGTTAGAAGGAAGAGGGAGAAAAAAATTTCTCCTTAACCTCTAAGGATAGGACAAGAAGCAATGGGCTTAAATTGCAGCAAGGGCAGTTTAGGTTGTACATTAGGAAAAACTTCCTAACAGTCAGGGTGGTTAAGCACTGGAATAAATTGCCTAGGGAAGTTGTGGAATCTCCATCATTGGAAATTTTTAAGAACAGGTTAGACAAACACCTGTCAGGAATGGTCTAGATCAGTACTTCTCAAATTTTGTACTGGTGACCCCTTTCAGATAGCAAGCTTGTGAGTGTGACCCCCCCCCCCTTATAAATTAAAAACACTTTTTTATATATTTAACACCATTATAAATGCTGGAGGTGAAGCGGGGTTTGGGTGGAGGCTGACAGCTCGCGACTCGCCATGTAATGACCTCGCAACCTGCTGAAGGGTCTAGATAATATTTAGTCCTGCCATGAGTGCAGGGGGCTGGAGTAGATGACCTGTCGAGGTCCCTTTCAGTTCTATGTAGAACCAAATCATAGATCACCCTGACAGCATCCTAATTAAGCAATATTTCTATCCGTGCTATACATTGCAGCTAATATAATTTGGATCTCTGTTCATTAAAATTGGCTAGTTGATTGCTACAAAAAATCATGGGGCTGGATTATATACTCCTTATTTCTGAGAAGTCTCATTTTACCCAGTTTTAAGCCATGTGAAGAGCACCTAGATATTATGGGGTGGGCGACTCATAACAGGTTGTAATAATAATGTGAATGATTCTCATTAATCTTAGATGTCAAGTAGATTTCCAAATAAAATGCGGTACAGTAGGTATACTTAAAATGTTCCTTACAGATATAGAAATATAAAAAAGTTTTCATGATATTCCCTATACTTAAAATGGGGAATATCTCCAAAGCTGAAAGGAATTTTTAAAGTGTGCTCAGTGTATGCTATAACATGATTTAATTATTATTCATCATCATTATCTGTTACTTATTCATTCAGGGCCACAAACATCTTGATTTTTACTGTTGCTTCAAAGAAGGGTAAATTGCAGTCTGAGCCGTGGACATTGTGATCCATGGATTATGAATTTACCACCGGAGTCCATTGAGGCAGATAAACATTAGCAGTGAACGGGGAGGCTTCTGTCCAGCCAGATATTTTCAATAGCCAGTTATAAGTGCACAGTGTGTGAAAGGAAGTGTGCCTCTCTGTGGTAGCTGCTGAAGGAAGATTTTTATTGGAATATAAAATTGTGCTGTTTAAAATATTATGACAGCGTTTTATGTTTAGATTCATCCTGTCACGGTTGCTTGCTTGAAGGGATTTTCCAGCACAGATTCCCCCTTGCCAATAGCTTTGTTCACCCTCCCACCACCCCAAGGAATTTTAACAGCTGCCAAAGGTCTGGCAGGATTTAATAAACGGCTGTCCAATTTTTTTTTCCATGTTGGAGTTAGTTTGCAACTTTTAAGAATTTGAAAAAAGGGAGGAAAAAATCCTGTCTCATTTTGTGTTTAATTTTTTTTCAGTGTATTGTAGGTCTCATAAAATATAATGCATCCTTCCCTCAACTACGGTATAGGTCTGTCAATCAACAATAAATTAATAACCTCAAAGGCCATGACTAATCCTGAAGTACATAATATCATCAGGACTAGTCATTTTCCTAAATGTAGCAAGTCCTCTAGGGGACACTGGCAGGTCGGAGAGGAGAATGATAAATATATCTTTATATACATGCTGTATAATTTTGTAAGAAACTCAGCAACCATCAGAGATATTTATATAAGAACTTCGATGGATGCATTGTGTGGCTGCTAAAAAGAGGGCTCATTGGGAGGGACCATGCACCGGGTCCTGAGTCACATAGGAACACACATCTGCAGAGGGAGATGTGGCAGAGAGTGACTATCCTCATGCCATGCACTAGACTAGAGGATGAATGGAGGTGGGGAGGCCATCTTCTGGTGGATATGGAGGAGGTTCATTAAGGAAAGGAGAGGGAAGAAAAGGTGGTAGGGGGAACAAGAGTCAAGTTCCCCATTCTCTCTCCACAAGTGTAAGGTTCATTCATGAATACTGAGAACCTGCTCCCATGAATTTTGACATTGACTTAAATAAGAACAGGATCAGGCCTAAGGGTCTTTAACACAGAGGTTATCGTGAGTGTGGGTTTGTCAGTTACACTGATGACCTTGTGTTCGTAGGGAAGAGTGACTTTGTGTTTTGGCACTAGTTGAATATGCACATGCTGTAGGGCAAATAGCGGGGATTAATGACGGATATATAAGGTTATGCTCATAATGCTAGCTATTGATCCATCAACCTTGCATTGTGGCCGTTTGCCAAAGTATCCTAACTACTTAGGAGAGTCCAGGGCTGTAAACTAAATGCTGACACATATATGATTTAAATCAACTTTAACATCTGAAAAAGAAAGATAGTAGATTTGGATTTTGTCAGAAGACTGAAACAAAGTGCTCCATTACAAAGTACATACAGCAGGGGTCTCAAACACGCAGCCCCCGGGGTTATTTTCTGTGGCCCGCGAGCCGCTCGCAGCCTCCCCCCGCCCTTCCCCCAGTGTTTACCTAGAGCGGCTCTGGCCGGACATGCACCGGGGGCAGGGCAGGCTCCCTGCCTGCCTGCCCTGCCCCGCGCTGCTCCAAGAAGAAGCTGGCATGTGGGGAAGGGGGGGTGGAGGGTCTGTGTGTTGCTGTTACTTCTGGCAGCGCCCCCAGCAGCTCCAATTGGCCGGGAACGGGAAACGGCAGCCAATGAGAGCTGCTGGGGGCGGTGCATGAAGCAACAGCAACACACAGCCCCTCCGCCCCCCCCCTTCCCCATATTCCAGCCTCTTGCGGGGGCAGGGCAGGCAGGCAGGGAGCCTGCCCTGCCCCCGGTACGCGCCGGGCCAGATCCTGCCCCCCCAACCCCTCCTGCAGCCGAACCCCCTGCCCTGAGCCCCCTGCCGCACTCTGCACCCCAACCCCCTGCCTTGAATGCCCTGCCTCACCCCGCACTCCTCCTGCATCCCAACCCACTGCCCTGAGCCCCCTGCCGCACCCTAACCCCCTGCTGTACCCCACACCCCTCCTGCACCCCACACCCCAACTCCCTGCCCTGAGCCCCCACCACACCCCACACTCCTCCTGCACCCCCTGGGGGCAGGGAGGGGGCAGAGTTGGGGGTAGGGATTTCAGGGAAGGGGTTGGAATGGGGGCAGGGAAGGGATGGGAAGAGGCAGGGCAGAGGCGGGGCCTCATGGAAACGGTGGAGTGGGGGCGGGACCGAGGGCGGCAGGGGGAGGTGTCAGTAATGTACTAGTCCTCATGTGGCCCTCATGGTCATTTGAGTTTGAGACCCCTGATGTACAGCAATGCTGACTGATGTCACAGTTCATGTTTTACACAAGATTTGCTAGAGCATATAATTTGACTAGAGTTACTTCGTTTTAATGCTATGTAAAGAAAGGCTCATTTGAATACAAGATTTCATTTGTAATCTGGTTTGACTAACCTTGTTAATTAATTCTAATGAATATTTCGATATTAACTTGGTTAATTAATTCTGCCGGTATGATATGTAGATGCAGATTTCTTAGGGCCAGATTGTGATTGGCTAGAACAGAGATGAATAGGAAGAGGAAGCACATAAGGAGGCTCCTACCCCATTACCCATCACATGACACTCACAGTTCTTGTGTTCAGGGTATTGCAGGAGCTGTTCCCTTCATACTTATGCCAGGGGTGCATATTGCCACAACGATGTGGAGAAAAAGGTGGGGCAGTGCCCTCTACCCTACCCCTGCCAATGGACAATCAAACTAGGGGAATATAATGCAGACACTGGTAGGATGTAGCAGCAAATGTGGTCCCAGAATTCATCATGGAGTGATGCAGCTTCCCAGGGCTGTGTCCATTAGCGTGGTTAAAACCTTTAAAATTAGACATACAGCCATTGTTCAAATAGTGCTATGGCCTGATTCCACAACCTTTCCTCACGTGAGTAGTCTTTATTTGTGCAAATAGTCCCGTTACAATCAGTGGGAGGCAAGGTTACTTGTGTGACTAAGCGTTGTAGGATTAGGCCCTTTTGTGCAGTGTATTTGTAGCTGATTGGGGCAAGAGCAATCGTTACTAGAAAAAGAACAATATTCACAGCAAATTAATCTGATAGCTCATCTCCCTGTGTATATTGTAACATGAATTTGTCCTGCAAGAGTTTTGCCCAGCTCAAATTGAAAACTCTTGGTTATATTATATTTGCTAGTTCAAAGTGTTTTCTAAAGGCTATAGTATATATTTATCTTTCTGTAGTTTTCCATATCAACTTGCTGTAGATTTACAATCTAATAAAAATCATACTTGTTCAAAACTAAATACAGCAAAACCAGTATTTGCTGGTTCTTTGGGCTGCCAGTTATGTCAGTGGCCTAGCAGAAGTAGACTTTTACTAAAGGTCAAACAGAAGTGTACTTGAATCCTTACAGACACTTTAAATTGCTCCCTTGAGAAACAGAATTGCATGTTAAAGGTTGTATTTAAGTGGAGGTTTCAGTGTAATGTAGCCATGCACAAGAAAAACCTTGTTTTTCAGAAATCAGTTATAAAGTTAGGGTTTCATTCTGCAGTTGGATTTCTTATTATGACTTGATCAGTGTAATAATATAGATGATATGGAGGGATTTAAAATCTGCAGTGCAGTAATCTGAAATTGAAGCTGTGCAGGTGTGCATTTTAAAAAGGTGTTAATTGAGTAGGATAGATAGAAACATAAAGCAGGGATCAGGTGCAGGTTTCTTAGTAAAAACAGAGCGTACAAATCCTGAGCTCTGTAATCTGCAACCTTTCAAGATATTACCTCACCCACCTTGTTATTTTCTGCAGTCATTTAAAAATTGGTTTGTATTACATATCTGTCATGTTTCTGAGTTTCAGTGTGGATTTATAACTTACCAAGAGACTGTTCAGAGTTGTGAACCGTTTCCAAATAAAAAGCTTTTTCATTGCGATTTCTGGATTAATTTTCTACCACCTGAACAAATGTAGTATTCCCTTTCCTTCCCTCTGTGCTAGCCTGGGGCTGCCTAGAATGAGCTTATTAAGGGGAAGTTTGAGCCCTTTTAAATAGTTTACTCTGCTGTTCCGTAAAAATAAGAACTGGTAGCAGAATGTAAGATTATTGGCAAAACTGTATGAAAAGTTAATTTGCTGCAGCATGGACGGTGTAAGAATAAGTGAGCTTCCCGTGAGTCTACGCTGGCTTCTTTGTGGTGTTGAATCTGCCTAATTTATAAAAGCAATGTTTATAAGACTTCAAGCTCATTTATTTGTAATAATTTAATCATCCTTAAAGGAGAAAAGTAGGAGACAGCTATTGGAATTCTTTGTTGTTCATCAGAGTGTCAGTGTTCTGTATTGCTAAGGTTTGTGGGCCACGTTTCCACGAGAGCCCAGCACCCGTAGCTCCCACTAGGCTGAATTTTCACAAGAACTCATCTCCTGGCGGCTGCAGTTGTAATCAATGGGTGCTGTACATTTCTGAAAATCCAGCCAATTACTCAGGTGCCTAAACAGGAGCTGAGCTTGTCTAAAAACCCAGTTGCAACCGTGAGTGCCGAGCACTTCTGAAAATCTGCCATTTCCCCCTACCTTTAGTAATGCAAACTCATGCATTTAGTCTCGTTGCCCTATCAAAAGACAATTGACTGATTCAAAGTAGAGCTCTGCTCTGTCATTCATAGAATATCAGGGTTGGAAGGGACCTCAGGAGGTCATCTAGTCCAACCCCCTGCTCAAGGCAGGACCAATCCCCAGACAGATTTGGCCCCCTCAGGGATTAAACTCACAACCCTGGGTTTAGCAGGCCAATGCTCAAACCACTGAGCTATCCCTCCCCCCTCCATACTTGAACAACTTGTCTGCTTGGATTAATTGGTACCGTGAAGAGGCAATACCATGGAAGAATCCACCTTACTCTGAAACTCTAATAGGTTACGGGAAAGGCACTTTGCCAGATTCATGTTTGTTTAGTCATTGGCAAATGTCTCTCTGTGTAATAGGAATCTTTACAGGAATGCAAATGTTTGCAGTAGATCCTGGAAAAAGAACAACTCATTACTACTTCTGATTTTAATTATCCTATGCCTTGTTACTTTTTCAGTCATCACCGGACAAGTTTATGTTTTAATGATGATGGAAGTTAAAAGTTTCATGTTGGCATTATTGTGTTATTCTTTAGGGACATTCCAGCTATATTACACACCTTGACTGGTCCCCGGACAACAAGTATATAATGTCAAACTCAGGAGACTATGAAATACTATACTGTAAGTATGAAATTAAATTATATGTACGGGACAGAAATTTGCCTTAGCAATCATAATACATGGAAGAATGTATGTGGTCAGGGCGGTCTGTGCAAAATGCTTTCTGACAAAGGAACTAATTTGAACTTTTGTAACCTGATATCCTGATATTATTCAGAGCTGTGTATTACCTAATGGCAATTCCAAATATAGTTTACTTCTCTACAAGGTCATAAATCAGGATAACAACTTAGAATTTACAGAACAAATGGCACTAGGTTGTGATGTTGCTCCAAAAGGTTTTGCACTTTGAAAATAGTATGTATAAGTTGTCTATTTAGTATCAACAGTGTGATCTATTGAAGTGTGTAAGATTTGAAAGAGAAAAGCTTGAACCAATACAAGTATTTATATAGCTGTATAGTAATCGTATTTGCATACCTTGTGCCTTTTTTAAATGTGTTTATTTAACTATTAGATGTGTCTAATAGCAACTATGCAGAACCACACCTAAAGCAAGGAGAGCTGGTCAGAGCACAGACATTTTAATCTATTTAAAAAAATAGATTCCCCCCCTATTCTGTTTGGAGGAAGTCATCAGTTTGGAATTGATGGGCTGTGGCTCCTTTCTTTACAGGCATGAAGAACCACTATTGGCAAATGAAAAATGACTAGCACCTTCTCAGGTCTATTCCACCCATTGCAACTCAGCTGTCAACTGTCAGCTGATAGTTCTGTATCTGAGGGTACGTCTACACTTACCTCTGGGTCCGGCAGCAGGCAATCGATGTTCTGGGATCGATTTATCGCGTCTGGTCTAGACGCGATAAATCGATCCCGGAAGTGAATCTGCCCAAAGTTTCTGTGACCTTAATTGTCTATGGAGTGAGGTGAAGGGCTGCAACCCATCAATGCCAAACTGCTGAACAGAAAGACATAATCATTCCCTTTCTGGTTACAAGGTGAAAGGGAATTGAGACTCCCATGGCAAATGGTTCCTCACTAACCAGAATCATGATTTTTTAAAAGTGAACTTCCTGAGAGAGTGAGTGACTACTAATTCTAACAAGTATGGGGTCTGGCAGCATGGGGGCTGAGATATTCATTGTAACATTTTATAAAGCACTTAATGGACCCAAGAAATGGGGGTGGGGGTTACTTCCCAATTCTGATCTTAGGCCACTGTAAATTAGAAGTAATGGAAGGTGAAATTGAAGTAGTTGGAGAGACATAGGTGTAAAATCTGTGTAAATGAGAGGAGAGTCAGGCTCTTGGGTCCAAAATAAAGCTCAGAAGTACTTGGAATTTGGTGAAGGATTTCTCCCACAATGGAGGAATCTAGTACTGGCTTTGTCATTGGCTTGCCAGAATGGTTTTAGAAAATTGCACTTAATTAGTTTCTCCAACTTTCTTAGTGTCTTCAAGGAACAAAATAGGTGGATCTAATTCATATGCCATTACTGTTAATTCACTTCTTTTAAAGGGGACATTCCAAGTGGCTGTAAACTTATCAGGAATCGTTCGGATTGTAAGGATATAGATTGGACGACATACACTTGTGTGCTAGGGTTTCAAGTGTTTGGTAAGCACCATTTAACTTACTTTTAACTTGCTTTTACCCTTTATTTTGTTTAACCTTTATTATGCTAGATTTTATCATTGGAAATACTCGATTAATGCTCATGGTACGGTTATTGGAATGTCAGTACAGAATTGCTTCAGTTACCTCACGGTAGTATTATCAGATACCCCCAACAATTCCCTTATGTCTGACGCACCATCCCAGGAGACTGACCGCAATACTGGTCATGTGATCAATCTTAAGCAGGATGTAGCTCTCTGAAGGTAGATATTCTCCATAGATAATACATATTCATCATCCATTTAATATTACAGGTTTGGGATTTTTTTGTTCTACTCATTTTAGATTCTGGAGTTGGCCTTGAGACATAAACTGTTGTGTTTTGAGAGATGGTACTGGGGATGGGAATGGGGAGGAGAGAAAGTACAGTAAAGATCTGAGGTGTATACTTTGTACTGTGTAGTCCATGACTCAGGAGGGTGGCTACACCATTTGAGGACTACAATCAAAGATCAGCAATGTGCCCTATGTCTGCAAAGGAGGAGTGCTTTAAAAAATGAAGCAGATTTTTTAAAATAAATCTACAAAAATTTAAAGAACGGACAGTTTTATGTATGATTTTTATACCAAAACTCAGGGCTGTGGCTGAATAGTTCAAGTTATTTTCTGCAAAATGGCATTCTGTCAGTCCTAAGTAAAAGCCCTTCTGTGAAGTGTTGAGAGATATTGTTCAACCTGCCAATGTTGTGAACCAAATCATGTGAGCAGGGTGCTAAATGTTTCACATTCACCACTAGTACAAGAGATCTGCCTCTGGTGTTCACACTCATATGAAACATAAAAAGTAGGTAGAAGCAAGTTAGTAAATTCTTGGGGATGAGAAATAAGAGCGTGCAAAGCTTTCTTCTTGGCTAGTGGGAGTTCACTTTTCAATACCAATTTATTTGCTGGAAGGAAGAAAATAGAGAAATGTTTTTCTGAATGCTTACTCTTCATGTAGCCTTTGATGATAACCACATACCCCCTCTGAGAGGATCTCCTTAATACGTAAGTGCTCTAGAAGGGCTACATTTAAGTTGGTGGCTACAGTGACACTCTTGTATGTCAAATAAGCCGGGCACCTGACAGTTTGGTCTTTAAAATCGAAAACCTACAGTCCTTTCTCTTTAGAGGTGGATAGTTGAGATATGCTGGAATATGCCTCTGGTGTAGGTGAACGGATACCTACACTGCTGCTTGCTGGTATTTTGATTAGGATTCTGGCACCTGTTAGCCTGAAAATTTAATTTAATGTTCTACGTGCACATGTTTATCCAATCTCTGTTGATGGCATTCAGAGCAGATGGCTGCTTTCTCCTGGTGTGTAAGACTGGATTGATTAATGATATTTGTCTGCAGCTTTGATTTCCTAACTTTCTTTGCTGTTATGGGGCAAATACTGAAAGAGTGAAAACTGTACCATGAAAGAATAGGTATTGTTAGTGGCTCACAGAAGCTTCGTCAGATAGCAATGAGGAAGTGCAAGGAGACAAGCTTTCAGCATTTTCATGAGAGTTTAATGTCCTTGTCAGTGAGCAATACAATACTTTAAAGGAGGCAAAAGGACT
This sequence comes from Malaclemys terrapin pileata, assembly GCF_027887155.1. Lineage (NCBI taxonomy): Eukaryota > Metazoa > Chordata > Testudines > Emydidae > Malaclemys > Malaclemys terrapin. The sequence goes on along the minus strand of NC_071507.1, from coordinate 39,675,693 downwards.
GAGCCAGGCCTGTACCCTCTGTTATGTTATGATAGGATTTGAGGCACTCCTTTTACATTTTTTTCTACTTTACATTTTGAGTTAATGAAAGATGCCATCTTGCACGCACTAAAACTACAGCAGCACTACATTTAGCAACATAGCAGATACAATGTGGGCAGCAGCTGTATCAGATTCCCTACTCTTTCTCAGAAGTGCCCTTCAACCAGGATATAAAGGGACAATGTCGGGAGATGCAAGAGGAATTCTGTTTCCATGCTCAATCAGTCATTAGCTATATTGCTGACGTTGCATACAAGAAAGTCAGTTGTGGTTGTACCAGTATCTGTATGATTTGAACATTTATTCACTTTGATTTGGATTTAGACCACCAGCTCATTCTATTTAGCAGCCATCAGATAGGAGCTAGTGATGACCTGGGCCAAATTCAGCTCAGATGACATGCAGATGAACAGCTCTGTATTTCATTACCAGTACCCTATGCCATTCAGGCCCTTTCTTTCTCTTGTGTCTTTTAAACTACATTTCAGTTGCTAGTAATTCTGGTCAGAGTTTCTGATTTATCTCCATTCCATCCAGATTATTATGCACTATTACTATTATGTACTAAAGTTTTATTAAACTTAACAGCTCTCAGATTCTTCAGAGTTCTAAGGGGTTTTGGGTTCACAATGGAAAGTGAAATCTGAGTGATACTTCTGAATGAAAAATCCACCAGTGACTCATCTGTGTGTTTAAAAATAAAGTGAGCACAGCAAATAGCGTGACATCAGTTATTCTGCCAAAAATCATTTGTCATCTTCAAGGTGTAGTTGCAAACTTAAAAGGTTCCAGGCCCATCATGTTTTAATTTTCTACTGTCGAGCATTCCTGGTCCTTACAAACATCCAGGACCGATGACTTAGTCTCAAATTAAAGCATTGTCATCCAGCATGAGACTTGAGTTCGATTCCTTGTTCAGCCACTGACCTGCTGTGACGCTGGGCAAGTCACTTCACCTTTCAGGGCGTGTTTCCCATACCTTCCTTTGACTTTTTTCTGTTCAGATTGTAAGCTTTTTTAGACATGGACTGTCTCATGTCTGCTACAGTGCCTAGCACAAAAGGACAGTATCCTATAGGGGCTACTTATACTGTCATACAAAATAATAGTAATAATATGAACATTGCTATTTTTAAAAGTTTTTAAACATTCGATCCTTTTTTTTTTTTTTAACCCTGTCAGCCATGTTGATGGGTTACTCTTGTCATACTTTCCTGAATCCTTGAAAGGAAAAATCCTACTAGTTTGTTAAAACATATTATCTTTTTGTTAAGACTGCTAATATCAAATATAGAGCCCTCTCTCTCATTATAAATTAAGAAACAGGACATAGTATAGCTCTCTGGTCAACATCTGTCCAGAATGGCATCTGTAATTTCAGGAAGCAGATAAAATTGTAGAGTTGTTGCTTAAGAAAATTCTTTATTTAGGCTCCTAAATATAAACGTCAAAGAAATGTCTGCAGCAGAGTTTTGAATATATTCTAAAGTTCATTTATTTGCCACACCTGCTGGTTATACTATATTAATAGATTAAGAAGATATTTTAAGATCAAACGATTTAGTTCTAGCTGCTTGAAAATTCTTGAGATATTTATTTATGAAACAGACATCATTACTGTTGAGACATTCGAAATATTGCCCAACAATTTCCTTAGCAATTCATGTTGTTCACTTTGGTAACTTATCTGCAGTAACATTCGCTTGCGTCAAATATCCTCCAATACTGGCCAGGCTCCCTCCTCTTTCCTTAAACAATGTGAAGAATTAGGCATACCTTTTAGTTTTCCCATGGCTTCTATCTTCTAGATAAAATTTCCTGACCCAGTGAAAAGTGTCACAAACAACTTTCATATAAACTAGTGAATAGAGGTGTTGCTTTTTATAACAATTTCAGATGTGAACAAGTTGTTTACTTTAAAAAATTTTGCAATGTTGAAAATATAATGCTGTAAAACTTTCAGGCTGGCACTAAACCTACAGTTTACTCTGAGTTCCCTAATGTTTCTGTCCTAATGATACAAAGAAATGGCAGAAGTATTTTTAATGCCTAAACCAGTGGTCTCCAACCTTTTTACGCACAAGATCATTTTTTGAATTTAAGTGCAACCCAGGATCTGCCCCGCCCCTTCCTCAAGGCCCCCACCCCACTCACTCCACACACCCCCGTCACTCGCTGTCCCCCACCCTCACGCACTTTCGGCAGAGAGTTGGGGTTTGGGAGGGGGTGCGGGCTCTGGGCTGAGCCTGAAGCAGAGGGTTGGGATGCAGGAGGGGGTGAGAGGTGCAAGCTTTGGGAGGGAGTTTAGGAACAGGAGGGAGCTCCAGGCTGAGGCAGAGTGTTAAGGTGAAGGAGGGGGTATGGGATGCTGGCTCCAGGAGGGAGCTCAGGGCTGGGGCAGATGTTCAGGGTGCAGGAAGGGGGTTCAGGGTGCAGGAGGGGGTATAGGGTGCTGGCTCCGGGAGGGGGGCTTCAGGGCTGGGGGTTGGGGTGTGGGAGGGGTGCGGGCTGCCCCCAGGTAGCATTTACCTCGGGTGGCTCCTGGCCAGCGGCACAGTGGGGCTAAGGCAGGCTCCCTGCCTGCCCCGGCCCCACACCGCTCCCGGAAGCAGTCAGCACGCCTGTGCGACCCCAGGGGGGGCGGGGAGCACATGACTCCGCTCACTGTTCCTGCCTGCAAGCACCACCCCCGCGGCTCTCATTGGCCACAGTTCCCCGTTCCTGGCCAGTGGAAGCTGCGAGGGCGGTGCTTGCAGGAAGGAGCAGCGTGTGGAGACCCCTGCCAACACCCCCTCCCCTTGTCCCTCTTCTCCCCCACCCCAGGGCCACGCTGGCCACTTCCGGGAGTGGCGTGGGGCCAAGGTAGGCAGGGAGCCTGCCTTAGCCCCCCTGTGCCACCGGACTTTTAGTGGCCGGAGATCGCAATTGACTGTCAGAGGCTCCAGGATCAACCAGTCGACTGCGATCTACCGGTTGGTGACCATTGGCCTAAACCAATGCTAGTCGCTGGGGGAAGATATGCCTTCCCTGGCTATTTTGATCATTGACATCCTTTACAATCACGATGCCTAAAAAATGCAACAAAACAAAAAAGGCTCTTCATATTTATACAACTCCTGGTCACCCAGCAAGTGATGGTGAATTGTAAAAGTTGGCACCATGGAGTAAAGTATCATATTTTAATTCTTAGTTTACCCTTTTTCCAGCTTTGCTCTTAGATATGCAAGACAATTTTTACTGCATGTTGAAGCTCAAGAGCTTGCTTGTTTTTTTAATTCAGTGCTCCTCCTCCGTTCCTTCACACGATGTTACTTTTCTTCTCTCTAGACATCTCAGTTCTGTGCTTTGCACTTAAGTGCAGTTCACTATGTATTTGTTTTATTTAAGCACTATTTTCATATATGGCACATGTCCAGGCTGACTTTCTGTGTAAACTATGATGATTAGTGGTCTGATTCTAATCATACTGCCATTAGAAAGAGGGTTCCACTACACAATAATTATTTTGCTCCAAAAAATTGTTTAAAAATAAAAATTTCAATTAATATAGTGTGCTGCATTTAAGTTTCTTACATAAACTCTTCAAAAACTCACATCACTTTTAGAACATGAATACAATGTACCAAACAGTGTTCATTTAAGAATTATCTGTTTTGGCAACAAGTTGAATTTGAAGTTAAGCACTTGTGCATCTATATTTGCAGGATTGGGGTCTTGAATAGCAAATTTAGCAAGTCAGATAAATTTTCTTGGCGTGACAACATATAAACTTGAGTTCAATATCCTATTCAGTTTCCTAATTTAATTTGATAAATGCATTGTTTGGCATTATTTTTAGCCTTATTTTAGGTTTCATGGATTATATTATTGCTTCAGGATTTTTTTAAATTTTGTTTTTAAATTACTGTTACTAAATATCTCTGTGTGACCATATCCTAGGAGTATGGCCTGAAGGATCAGATGGGACGGATATAAATGCTCTTGTCAGATCCCATAATCGAAAGGTGATAGCAGTTGCTGATGATTTCTGTAAGGTCCATCTCTTTCAGTATCCCTGCTCCAAGCCAAAGGTAAGTTTAGACTACTGTGGGGTGTATTATAGGCAGGGTCGTAGCAAATGTTACGGTCGCCTGACACTTCCCCTTATAAGACCCTATTTTCATTTGCAACTTTGGCAAACTTTAATCATTTGGGGTGAAATTTTCCATGCCAGATGGTTCCGCTATTTGTAAGATGGGTCCCCACAGCAGATCCATCCCGTGCACTGAATGAGACAGGAACTCTGTCAAAATAATAGTGTGTAGGAAGAGAATAAATTATTTATAAAATAATTTTGTTTGCCACTTGGTGACAAACTAAATGTGTTGCTGGATGTTTTAAAGTTATCTGTTTTTTTAAAGTCTGTATCTGGCCCTTTCCAAGTACAGATTTCATGAGGACATATAGCCAGCCCAAACGTGGAAAAGTCTCCTATAATTTGGAATGTATACAATTCAGTAATAATACTCAAGAGAAAAGTATATCTTTAGGGGGCTGGGAATTGAATGTAGATTGGTGTATATAAATTATTCTTTGGAATACTTCAACAGATATTTCAGTTGTGTTTTGATATTAACAAATAAGAGGAAAAGATTGTGACAGTTAATTCCTCTCTCTCTCTTCCCCCTCCCCCATTTGTTTCAATAGGCCCCCAGTCACAAATACAGTGCTCACAGCAGTCATGTGACAAATGTCAGCTTTACACATAATGATGGTCACTTGATTTCAACTGGAGGGAAAGACATGAGTATTATTCAGTGGAGACTTGTGGAGAAGATAACTTTGCCACAAAATGACATTGTAGTAGAAATTGGTACAACCAAAGCACCCATCCCTGCCAATGAAAGTGTGGTAGAGTCCCCTGCACCTCTTTCACAATCATTTGATGAAATGGCACAAAATGAAAGCCTAACCGACAGCTCTCTCACATGTTTGGAGAGCAATTTGGAGCAGACTGTGGAGGCCAATGAAGAGCAAAGTGAGGAGCAAAGTGAAGGGAGCAGTCTGGATCCAGGTGAGCCAAGCTACGAAGAACCATCTAATGAAACAAGTGAGGAGCAAAGTGAATCCACTGTTACTGAAGACCAACAAGATAATTCACCAGTGTCTTAACACTTCAAACTCAGATGGTCTTTATTTTCCATTGGTGTGTGTGCTTTCATAAAAGGGAGAGGGTTTAAATAGGGGAGGGGGACTAGCTGAGATTTATGCCCACTCCAGCTGTTGGGTTTCAGTGAGATTTTTAGTCTGATTTTGTTTCAATATGTGAACTATCCCAAGGGCCCAGCTTGACAGTTTGTCAAGAACTGGTCAAAGTTAGTAGTGGGACATGACCGTAGGTTCATTTTTAATTCTGAAATTGCTGTCAGGAAGTGGCATGATGTAAATACTGGAAAAAAGGTTAGTTCTAAGGAAAAGCTGAAATAAACCACTTTAATCATGTGAAAGTGTTTTCTGGAAGTACTAACACCAAACAGAAGCACTGAATAAATACCAGCTGAATAATACTATGCTGTTTTTCCAGGTGCATAAAAAAAAACTGAAAAATTAATTTTGTGGAGCTGTTCTTTCTTTTTTAATGGAAAAAAAGAGGAAAAACAAGAGAATAATGCCATGTTCATGAAACTGCCTTCTTGATCTAACACATATGCAATTTTCTAACACTACTAATTCCTAATGGAGTGTGGACATGCTTGCAGTCTGTCTGCCCTAGGTGCTGCTCATTCTAAGGCAAATCATATCAAGGAACAGTTTTTATTGATCCTTGTGTATAGTCCTATTTAATCCTAGAACTTTAACCAAACATTGGTTTGTTTATGAATTATTGATAACCTAAAAGTTGATTAAAATGTAAGAGGCAATTGTGTTTTCAAAGAATTGCTCGCCTTGATATTTTGAAACTCAAGAATCTTTATGTTGACCTTGATGTGAACAGAAGAGAATGCATGACAAGAAAACAAAAGTCTGATGGTTCTAGGGTTAAACGTAGGGTTCAAGCAGAAATTGTTCCCTTACTACTAGGAGAAATATAAATATAGTTAAATTGTTAAATTGGTGCTTGGCATTAGTATAGTAAGATGTTATCTTTTTTTCCCCTATTTTGGGATGACTTTAAGAATCAATAAACTGCAAATGTTTTTTTACTGGCTCCTTTAGCAGTCATGATAATATCACAATAATTTAGATAATGTTGCATATTTTGAGATTTCCTCTCTTTTTTTTTTTTTTGGTGATTTTTCTCTCGCCGAGTTGCTGTAAGCCATGCAGCTCTTATGTGGCTATACCTGGCCAGTTACAGGATATCATGGCATTTGTTATGCATTTGGAAAGTAAAAAAAATTTTTTTTTTTTTTTTTTTTTTACAAAACTTGTCAGACAGCTACAATTGTTTCTTAAGTACATAAGTTTCCTACATTAAAAAGAAAAAATAGATTACTGACAAATATGCATTTCCTATGTACTTGTTTATATTTTGATTACATAGAATTTTTTTAACTTGCTGCATTGTGCTGATATTTTAGGTTTTAGTTAGAAAGTCTTGTTTAGAAACTTTGGATGAGTTCATAAGTCTTAAGTGTGCGAGCGTTTACGTGATTGTGCCATTCCAAAGTGCATCAAAACTGTCATTCCCTTTCTAGTATCTTCTCAGGAGTAATGCTACAGATCAGGTATTTAGTCATCATTTGGTAAGATCAGAAAACTCAAATGGACTCCCAAAGGATATTTAGAACATTTATATATATATATAAAATATCCTCTTGTTTACAACAGTTCTAGAAAACCTCAAAATAGTTCTCTTCAAATGAAGGGAGATGTGGATTCCAAGCAACCCAACTGTTTAAACTGTGCTCTGTACATAGTATTTTATTGGAGAGCTCTAGTGTGTCTGACTTACAGTTTTGCCAAATAATAGTGACAGAAGATAAAGATCAGCTCATCAAATTATATGGTTTCAAATGAGGAATATGCTGTAAGGTGAGAAAATAATTCTAATAAAGGATAAAGGTTTATCAAAGCTAGTGAGGCACAGAGCTCTCTATCATTTTTATGAACTCCACATAAGCAACACATGTCATTTTGAAACATCCATCACTTAGGGGTTGCCATGTAAAGTGAGAGTTATAGTTGTGATATTCTTGTGTTGTCGTTCAAAAGACTCAACTAATATGCAAAAAGCCTTACAGCTTTCAATTGCTGGCAACTACTGTTTAACCGATAATTAAATCTGTGATAATGGATGGAAATGGGTGGGATTACGTCACTGTAGATGTTTTAGACAAATAATTGTGAATGAAATATGATTCAGAGTGTTTCATGTGAAGATGTTTGAGCCATTTCTATCTATCATGCATTCCTGTCTCATGGCAGAAAATTTTGAAGATTAAAAAAACAATAAAATAATCAAAATAATACGTTGTCTTTGTCTTTCAATATAAGTGCTGATTCCTTTATATACATATTAAATGTCAGTTTTCATCAGATCCCTTAATGTGTTTATCAGATTATTTTTTATTTCTTTCTTTAATACCTTCTTGTCTCTGACTAATGCTTTTGCTGGTAACCCTCTTCCTGGCTAATAAAGGGTACCTATTCACCAGGAAAAACAGGAAATACTCGTATTACTCCAAATGACATTAATGTGAGCAGACTTACATTCTGCTCACTGCTTTGGAAATGAACCCCTAAGTGATTGGGGTTTAGACACATTCCATTGATGGACTAATAGCTTGGCAAGACCACAGTATAGCAGTTGATTAAGGAGATCACAATACTCGGTAGAATATTGTTGTGCTTTACTGGACTCTACATAGACTTTATGCCCTGATGTTGCTTATTGAAACACTACCAGGAAATGTAGAATGTGTCCTACTGAAAGATACATGAAGGTTACAGTTGTATTTTGGATATAATGTAGTAAGCAATCATGCTTTCACTTCACTGTCATCATCGTAGGTCAATATCGGGGAGTTAGTAGTGACCCCTATATATTTATGTTGCCTTAACACTTGCCACCATTAAAGATTCTTGTGATTTTTTTTCTTGTTTTTTTTTTAAGAATCTGTAACATCTCTGTTGCTTGCTGCAGACCTTTGAAATTCAGGAGAGAGAAGAGAAGGGCCTTTTCTTTGTCCCATGAAATTCCATTCAAGTTTGACTGAGATATCAACTGCAGGCCAATCTCCCGCCAACCACCCTCACTGCGGACACAGCACTTGGCACCAGTTGCCCATTTGGGATAGTGGCTTTCTGATAATGCCAGCTAACATGCTTAGTCCTGTAGCTCAAGTGTTAGGTGTCTGTTCTGGGGCTGAAGGCTCATGGTTCAAACTCTGCTGATAGTTCACAATGGAGGGGCACAAAGGGTTAGTTGCACTTAATTAATTTTTTTTTAATGTAGGGAATTGTATTTTAAAAATCTACATTAAAAACATTATTTGGGTTCAAGTCAAGTTATTGAAAATTAGGAGATGCCAGGTTTATGGATGCCTGTGCAACCTTAATTTGCCCCCTTTGTCCTTATGTATTATGGTACATCCTTTAAATAAGTGATCACATATATCTTTTTCTACAGAACCCTTGCCTTATTCAGTGCTCAGGATAGACACAGAAGGGAAGGAAATTAAGGTGGTACGGGCCACTGTGAATCTGACATTTCTTAACTTTTGAGTACTTGACTTTACAACCTAAATAATGTTATTCTAACAGTCTTAGTATATAATATATATTAAGATGCAGCATTGTATTTTCACTGGTTCCCACAATATAATGCACACATTCTAGTTTTAATTTAATTTAGAAAATTAGGCCTAAATTCAATCTTCATGTTAGGCTGATGTAACCCACTATTCACTATATTTTGTGTCTTGCCTGTGCCCAATCTACAGCTGATGTGAGTGTGTTACGGCCCACAGCTAAAGAGCTTTTGACTGTTGGAGATCCCTGGTTCAAGTGTCCACCAAGATGGTGGTGTCATAAGTGAAGGTTTGTCTGTGATTTGAACTGCTTCGGGCCACAAATGCTTTGTATGAGCTTCCTCAGGGGAAGCATGTAACTCACTAGTCAGTGTGTGTTACCTGTCCCCCTTGTGCCCAGGCCATGGAGGATGTGAATGTGTTACATCTGTCAGCCAATGTCTGCCTCTTTAGCCTATGCTTTCAGTTTTGGACATCCCCAGTTCAATCCCTTGTGTCTGCCAAAATGGCGATTGTCATACTAGGTTAGAAAGCTTCCCTTCCATTTCCAAATATATTCTTTTGTGAAGAAACATAAACTAGTAACAGAGTAGCAGCCATGTTAGTCTGTATCCACAAAAAGAACAGGAGTACTTGTGGCACCTTAGAGACTAACAAATTTATTAGAGCATAAGCTTTCGTGGGCTACTGCCCACTTCTTCGGATGCATATAGCATGGAATATATATTGAGGAGATATATATATACACACATACAGAGAGCATGAACAGGTGGGAGTTGTCTTACCAACTCTGAGAGGCCAATTAAGTAAGAGAAAAAAAATTTTTTGAAGTGATAATCAAGCTAGCCCAGTACAGACAGTTTGATAAGAAGTGTGAGAATACTTACAAGGGGAGATAGATGCAATGTTTGTAATGGCTCAGCCATTCCCAGTCCTTAGTCTCTAAGGTGCCACAAGTACTCCTGTTCTTTTTATAAACTAGTAAGTGTTACAATGTAAGCAGCATTGGTGATTCAATAGGTGGCACTTTTCTTCAAGTCTGTACTGAACCAATGCCCATCGTGCTGAGGGCATCACTTGTGCTGGAGAGTGTCTTCCAACCCGAGATATAAGGCTTGGACTCTGTACGTCATAAAATATCCAATGGCACCTCTCCGAATAATGGAGTTGCCAATCCTGGTGTCCTAAATTCCAACTTGATATATACAAATCTATCATAATTGTGTGTGTGGGTGGGTCCCCATTACCATAATATCTGAGCATCTCAAAAACTCTCATATTCATCCTCACAACACTTCTGTGAGATAAGAAAATACGATCCTCCTCGTTTGACAGATGGAAAATAACACAAAGAGACTAGGTAACTTGCGTAGGTCACACAGGGTTATTACAATCTGCCTACCAAAATTTGCAAGTAAATAGAGTAGGGAAATCCTGTCTCCATGGAAGTCACTCGGTGTCTTGCCATTGACTTCATGGCAAATAATCTTCACTTACTCTCCTAAACTGCTATTCAAAGTTGCTATACGTCATTGACATACTTCACCCCAGTGGTTCATGAAGAGATCTTTATGTAACCATTACAGGGCTAATTAACATTGGGATCTACACATGGAAGTTGCTATTTGGGTATATTTTACCTGTGTAATAATTATCTATGTATGGTCTATGGATGTTTTTTGGTAAACTTTCTGTATAATGCAAGTATGAAAACTCAAGCAGCTTGTTTGTAGCTAAGTTACACTTTCATTGGAGCTAAAGTAAATTGTTCACTAACTTTCTGAAAAATGGCCAAGTGCTGTTTTCTGGCATATGCGTTGTATAAGTCAGTAAGGCAGTACACTTTGCCGTCCTTGTCCACTGCACTTTCTTAGAATTATTCCCCTTTCCTGAGTCAAATCCCAATTTAAAATACACCTTTCATAAACCTACCTGTCTGATGTTTCAATCTGTGACTTGCATAATTTTGCTCGCCCACTCATCCAGGATGAGTAGTACTTTCTGAGTATAGAGTATAATAATGGTAAGTGAGCAGAGTTTGTGCTGGGTCAGAACATTTGCATGATAATTTTGGAAGGTGTTTGTGTGCAGTAGGAATTGTGCATGCAGAGTACAGTGTAATGTGTTTGTATAATACAAAGAAAAAGCTATTTAAAAGTAACTGCTAAGATACATGTGAAACAAATATCAACAGTCTTTACTCTTGGTGTAACTACTCTGTCCTACTCAAATGTTCCCATATTGCTTTTATCATGTACTCCATGGTAGGTTGTGGGGTGGCTACTAGCAGGTCAGGCTTCAGTACCAGATTGGGACTGTCTACAGAGCTTCCATCGTGAAGAGAGATACAAGAGATGTAATTTTAATGTGCTGCCAGGTATGGCTGTTACCCGCTCAGGTAAGGTATGTTTGTTGTTTTGGGCTTCATCCCAAACCAGTAAGAGGCTGTGTCATCTCCCCTGCAACTCCAGGTGCCTTAAATGTTATGCTGCTGTGGCTCACAGCCTTGACACCAACAGCCAGACTACAAGCAGGTCACATCCTGGCTTCCACTGCCTAATTACTTTGGCAGAGTGACCCTACCACCCACCATTCCCAATTTTCCCCAAAAATGTCTGCTCTGCAGTGTCCAGCCCTCTTGACTGTAGCATTCACAGAATCTTACTAAGTTTGTTGCTCTTTTAAAGAGACAATACACTGCAACTCATTTCCTGAAATGGGGCTTGATGAACACTCTTATTTCAATCACAGCACTGAATTGGTTTATAGTAAAATAAGTTTATTTAACAATTAATATATGGAGATATACCTATCTCATAGAACTGGAAGGGACCCTGAAAGATCATCAAGTCCAGCCCCCTGCCTTCACTAGCGGGACCAAATACTGTTTTTTCCCCCAGATCCCCAAGTGGCCCCCCACAAGGATTGAACTCACAACCCTGGGTTTAGCAGGCCAATGCTCAAACCACTGAGCTATCCCTCCCCCTTATCTCCAATAGGATTAAGTGATACCAAGTAAAAGGAATAAAGATAGAAAGTGTTAAAGCAAACAAAAGTAAAAATACACTTCTATGACCAAAACTGAATTTCAGCAAGTTGCAATCTTTGCCTAAGCAGGTTTCTCACCTCAACTCCGTTTCCAGAGACTTCAGCCCCTTTGACTGAAGGATGCAACATTCTGTGATTTCAAGAGCTCTGGGTCCTTGAATCCCCCAAGTGATAGCTACCTATGGCATTCTCTCTACTTTCTTTTTATAGTCCAGTAAATTTTTGAAATTTAGTCTTTGAAAAGTAAGCCCATACAAAGCTTCTCTCTCCTGCTGGGGTGCAGGTGCCATGCTGACGTCCCAAAGTTCATTGACCCTGTTACAAGAGACAGGAGGGCTTCCTGCTGTTCTTCCCTTCTGGTTGACTTCCCACCCCTGCTGATTTGTATGTAAATGGGGCTCCCGTTGTTTCAATTCCATAATGCTTAATTTACATTGGAGACAGGTAGATAGCTCCCTTCCCTCCTGTCTGGGAGAAAACCTGTTTCACCCTGTGTTTGGTCACAGACTTTAAAGCATAATATACAGAGGACTTCATACCATCAGAGTGAAGAGCAGAATCTTCAACAAAGCCTATCACACATATTAATTGGCATGTTCAATGCTCAGATACTATGATGATAGAAAAATGTACTTTTTTATGATTTATGGTATTGCCTGATGTTTTCTATATAATTTGTATAAAAATGGTGTTTGCAAATTTAGATTATCCATATCCAGTTCTACAAGTACCAAGTGTACTTTAGTAATATAAAAAAATAGTTCTCATTTGGGGAATGGGTGGGGAAATAACCTTTATAACATTTTACGAGCGGTTCCTTATATTATGACATTATTGCTAATACATCAAAAAGGTCAATTCTTCTTCTAAAAGGATACCCCAAGGAATCCTGTCTGGAAATTTCTGGAGCAGGAGCAAAGCAGCATGCACATGATCTGTCTCTGGTTGTCAGTTAACCAGATGAGATGTGTACAACATACTTATAGCAGGTTTAGAAATTTGTAACATCTGCCACTTGACAGCCCTAATGCTAAATCTGCAACCATGACTTAGGCAGATTTTTTGTCTGTTTTCATACATAGGCCACAAGACTTCTGTGTGGACCTTCCTTAAAATCTGCTGGTTTTAGAATAGAACTTCATATTGAGAAATATGTAAAAGATTAGAAGGAGCCTTAATATGAAGTGCTTTAGTAATCATTAATTTCAAAAGGCAGGAGACGTTTTAGGGTAGATAGGGCACGCAACTTGTGAAACCTGTGATTACTCACTAGTTCTACCACTGATTTCCTGTGTGATCTTGGGCAAATCATTTAATCTACCCCATGTTCCAGTTCCCCATCTGTAAAATAGAGACCACGAATGTCCTCAGAGGCACCCTGGAGGGCTGTAGTGAGGATAAAATCCTTTTGTGATTTTGAGGGGCTCAGGTATACTGTGGTGACACAGGCCATAAAAGTACATTGATAAATAGATGGGTAAAGATAGGACCCCTATATTTAGAGGTCAAAATCAATGCTCCTGAATTTTAGGGCAGTCCAGATCCAGGTCTGAACTTCACAGCTCAGATCCATCTGTGTTAGGCCGGTTAGAACACCAGCATGAGCTTCAATAGCAGGCCTGGGAGCAGATGAACTCTAAGAAATGTTGTTGGGACAGATTCTTTCATGTCAGAAGTCCACTTAGTGCAGGAGGCAGGGGTGCTGGAACAATCTGTACAGTGGGGCTGGCTGAGAGCCATTGAACCACACTGTAAACCCTGTATATGATGGAAACCATTTCAAGTCGGGGGTGCAGCAGCACCTCCCACACCCTTAGTTCCAGCACCTATGGCAGGAGGTGTGTGGGAAGAGTGCCAGGCTTACCGATCCAACTCCCAGGGCCAGCCCCAATGCCACTTAGGGCTCCTTCCAGCCAGCTCTAAATTGTGCCACTAGAGGATTGGCAGAGCAAACTGAATCTCTACCATTTCTTTTGCTGACCCCATCATGTCCCTACGCCTGGGACAGAGGCCCAGAACCTTAGAAAAGCATAGACACACGAGCAGCGTGTTCTCTTGCACCAGGGAAATTCTCTACGGCAATTCGCTGTTGGATGCAGCCCCATTACACCAAATGAGTAACACAAAGTGGTTGGGACACAACATAAGAATCTGGCCCTTAAAATCCATCAGCATGGGGGGAGATTTTCCCAAGACACAAAGCGTAGTTAGGTATCAGAGTGGTAGCTGTGTTAGTCTGTATCCACAAAAACAACGAGGGGTCCGGTGGCACCTTAAAGACTAACAGATTTATTTGGGCATAAGCTTTCATAGGTAAAAAACCCACTTCTTCAGATGCATGGAGTGAAAATTACAGATACAGGCATAAATATACTGGCACATGAAGAGAAGGGAGTTACCTTACAGTGTTGACAAGGCCAATTCAATCAGGGTGGTTGTGGTTCACTCCCAATAATTGATGAGGAGGTGTCAGTTCCAGAAAATCAGACATCAGGAATGGTAACATACAAACACCAGTAGGAGAACACTTCAGTCTCCCTGGACACTCAATAACAGATTTAAAAGTAGCCATTCTTCAACAAAAAAACTTCAAAAACAGACTTCAAAGAGAAACTACAGAGCTACAATTCATTTGCAAACTTCACACCATTAACTTGGGCTTGAATAGGGACTGGGAGCGGCTGGCTCACTATACGAGCAATTTTCCTTCTCTTGGTATTGACACCTCCTCATCAATTATTGGGAGTGGACCACATCCACCCTGACTGAATTGGCCTTCAACATTGGTTCTCCATTTATAAGGTAACTCCCTTCTCTTCATGTGTCAGCGTATTTATGCCTGTATCTGTAATTTTCACTCCATGCATCTGAAGAAGTGGGTTTTACCCACGAAATCTTATGTCCAAATAAATCTGTTAGTCTTTAAGGTGCCACCAGACTCCTCGTTGTTTTTGAAGGGTAGCTAACCATCCAGCTCTCCTGGACTTCCAATAGGAGATGGGCACCTAACACTATTTTAGGTCCCTTTGAAAACTCCCAGCCTTGACAGTATCTATCGGTCTGCAGTGGTCAAAGTCAATGGAAACTTCACCAGCCAAGGAGTAGGGGGAGCTACAGGGAAACTGCTGACCCAAGCCAGGGAGAAGAGAAGGCATGATTCTGCCTTTCTCAAAATAGTGTTTCTCTCACTCCCAGGGGCGGCGCTAGGCACCAGCAAAGCAAGCACATGCTTGGGGCTGCCCATTTGCAGGGGCGGCAGGGATCCAGCATGGGAGCTGAGAACCAACAGGGGGCCCTGGGAGCTGTAGTTCCTTTGTTAGCTCCCTGCCTATGGAGCCAGCCCTGGAGCAGGGAAAGAACTACATTTCCCAGCATTCCCTTGGCCAGGGAATGAGGGGGAGGGAGTGAGGAAACTGAGACCTCATGCTGCAGCCTGCAGTGAATGGAGAGCTGCACTGTGAGTAGGGATTCTATGTTTTAACATTCAAAAAATAGGACATTCCACAGGGAGGGAGGGTAGCCCCACCCTGCCCCCATCCACTCCCTCTGACTGCCCCCCACAGAAACCCCAATCCATCCAACCCCCCTGCTCCCCTTCCCGGGACCCCTGACCCAACTGCCCCCCAGGACCCCACCCCCTATCTAAGCCCCACTGGTCCTTGTCCCCTGATTGCCCCCTCCCGGGACCCCACCCCCTATCTAAGCCTCCCTTCTCCTTGTCCCCAACTGCCCCTTCCTGAGACCCCCCCAACTTCCCCCCTAGGACTCTATCCCCTACCTGTCCCCTGACAAACCCCCCTTCTCCCTGTCCCTTGACTGCCCCCCCGGAACCTCCTTCCCCTTCTCCAACCCCCCAGCCACCTTACCGTGCCACTCAGACCAGCGTGTCTGTCTTCGCGCAGCGCCAGACACGCTGCTGCATACATGCTGCCATGCTCCCCTGCGGAGCCACAGCCGCCCCCCCCCCCCCCCCCCCCGCACCTGCCTTCCAGATTTGAACACCTCAGAATTCGGGAGTGCTCAAGCTCAGTTTGGGCAGCTGTTACTTCATTTCTCCCAAATCAAATATACTGATCCACTGTAACGTGCTGTAGAAAAAGTAGGATAAAATTGAGCAAGAAATGCTTCCCAGTGGTTATTAGGACTGGAATTGCTATTTTCAACAGCCATTGCCATTTGTTTGTTTGTTTGTTTGTTTGTTTAAAAGGAAGACAGTGATATTGCATTGGCAAATTCCCCATAGAAAGAAAGAGTGGAACAAAAGAATAATAAAGGCACCTCAACTTTTCCTCATTTATGTAGGACAGTCTTATAATACGCATCCAGATATCCTCCAATCACACAAGCTGAAAATTGTTCCACTGTACTGCAGTTCTGTAACCATATGGGAATCAATCCTGTATGCATTCTGTGCACACCCAAAATTCCTGCTGAATGACCCGCCCTGGGAGCGAGTTACCAGTGACCCAGGGCTGGGGCGGCAGGGGTTGTGGGTCGGGGGGGGAGAGCCCAGGGTTGGGGCTGCATGGGGGTGCGGCAAGGAGCCCAGGGCTGGGACGGAGGGCAGCCAAAAATTTTTTTGCTTGGGGCAGCAAAAAACCTAGAGCCGGCCCTGCTAAGATCTAGGACTTATTTTCCAAACTTGGATGCCCACTTTGAGACACCTCAATGATATGGCTCAGTCTGTATTTAGGTACTTTAAATGGGTATTTTAGTGCCTAACATTTGCCCCTCCCCCTCCCCCCCCCAAGTTGAAAGTGGAGTCTTAAATAACTCTTAAATTTTGAAGGTGGTGAAATATGATTTAACCACATGAGTCAAACCAGCTTATTTATTTATTTAAGAGCGTTGGACTAAATCGTTCACGGCATTGTTTTAAAAATGTACAGAGATATTTACTGAGTTTAAATGAGTGGACAATAGTCTCTTAAAACCCTAGAACATGTTTTCTGCAGCCTTCTGCCCTGAGGAATCTCGTAGAAATTAACTGAATCTGTGCAAAAATCACCTACATTTTCTCTCCCTTTTCACTCTCATGTTCATGTTACAGTAGAACCTCAAAGATATGAACACCAGAGTTACAGACTGACCAGTCAACCAGACACCATCTGAAACTGGAAGTAACCAATCAGGCAGCAGCAGAGACAAAAAAGAAGCAAATACTGTATTGCATCTTAAAGATAGGCACATCTGGGCTGCCTGTCCCCAACCCACCTCCATGTGTGGGGCAGCCATTTACAGCAAGACGCTGGCATAAGGGCTGAAACTAGGAATGCAGGGGATGCTCACTGGTTCAGCAGGGGTTAATCACACTCTGTGGACCGAGAGACCACACCCCCTCATCCCTGCTGGACATCCTCTTGCTGGAACCAGAATATAAAAGGGAGCAGCTCAGCTCAGTCTGGGTTGGCTGCCGAAGGGAGCAGACATAGCGTTGCAGGCTCCTGCGAAGGGACTTCCAGAGCTCCAGCACACAGAAGCCAGCTGGGCTGAGGGTCCAGCCGACCCCCAGTCTCCTGGCATCACTGAGGGAGTAGAGACGGCAGAAACCCAGAGACTGCCAGCTGACCAGGATGGGTAGGAAGTAGCCTGGGGAACTAAACATTGATCCAGTTGTGGAACTGGGGTTTGACTCATCGTGTTTTGGAATGGCCCCCACTGAGTTGGTGGCGGATACCCCTGCTGCAGACAGGACCCTGGGCGTGGAGCAGGGAGGGTCCGGGCTCCCTACACTGGCCACTGCCCCTCCCTTGGGTGGCAGCCCATGGCCCTCTGGCCACTAGGCCACACTGCCCTGCAGCAAAGGGTAGTCCTGTTGACTCTGACCCAGGAGCCGCACTGCCATGGGAACCTGAGCTGTTGTGGCTGCTTGGGAGATTGGGCCACTTGGGCCACCTCTACTCTAATTCCCCCACAACCCGATACCCCCCAAGCAGGGTGTATATACCCCACAGCACTCTGGATGTACCATTTTTCACAGTCTGAGCCGTCTGAGACTGATATCTTCAAAGATATTATCTCCCCTACTGTGGGACGTTTCAGCAATTTCTGATGATTTTGCCGTGCACCCTTAATTAGCAAATTGACTGTGTTCAGAATCATCTCCTTGTCACTCAGCTGGGTCTACAGAAGCTGTCAGTGAGCACACCATTACCCTTCTCGTCCAAAAGAAACTGATGATATTTACCTATGATTGCTGTTTCTGAATTTTTCTAGTTTCCTTTAATAGAAGTCCTGTTTTGTCATCTTATCATCTCTTCTGGTTTTCTATTTTTTACATCAATCACAGCAGTCTCTTACCAAAAGAGAGATCAGTCCATTCCTGATTTGGCAATGCTATTTCTCACTCACATTTCAACAGCTCCTCATGCAGTCGTTGTGCGTCTCTCTCTCATTTCATTCTTTTCCTGTAAGCAGGTACAGGCACATGACGAAGAAGGAAAGACATTTAAATTACACTTCCTTGATCAGATAATGGGACTATAGATCCAAAAGCAAGCCAGCATACTAATGGAATAAATCCAAGTAATTTGCATAATATTAATAAAGAAATATTATGTTTCAAGACACAGGGCATAAGTGTCCTAAGTATGTAGTGAGTTCTTCCATAGACAGTACATCGCAGGATTTAATCAATCACTTGTTGACCACTGCCGTGGTTAAAATAGATTGAAACAGGAGAGGAAATTCTCACCACACTTGCCCAGGAGGGGGCCAAGGGGCTCTCTCCTAAACCTAGGAGAATAGAGGGAGTTGTTCCTCTGTTTAGGCAGAGGAAAAAAGAAGCTGTACTATTCCCCATCCCCTCCACCACAACATTCCTCCTCACTTTAACCCCGACACTGAGGGCTAGGTCATTGCCCTGTGTTCTGCATGGAGGAGATGCTCTGCACAAAACTCACCTTCTCCTCCTTCCTCTAGCACACAAGGGGTGTGAGACACATCCATGGCAGTGTCCATCTGAATTGCTGGCAGCCCCAGTGTAGACTGCGTGTCTGTGTATTTAAAAATACTGTGTGTACATATATATGTTTATAAAATCAATTCATAATTATTTTGTACCAGATCAATATTTTTCAAGGGGAAACACCCCATTCTACCCAATCAAAGACCTTTTCTGTATCTAAATATAAACTTTTCTAGGTGGGGCCATTACTCAAGAAGAAATATTGGAGGCAACAGAATGTTTTCCCCCAATAAGGCTCTCTCCTCTGATGGGTTTTCATTAGATAGCTACATACAGTTTCAGAACTTTCTTCTCTAGTAAAATGTCTTTTTAATAGCATTCCTGATTCCAGATTATTTGTCAATAATGATGTCATCTGCTATCTCTCAAAAAAGGGAGAATATTGTAACTCATATAAGCCTTCTACCCCCTTTAAACTAATCATATCAAAATCTTGGCAAAGGTTTCAGCTTCCAGACTCGAGAAGCTTCTGCCGGAAGTTGTAAATAAAGACCAAATTGGGTTTATTAAAAAAGAGAAAAATCTTGCTGACAATAAAAGACCATGAAATGTTTTCCATGCTACCCGATCAGAGAAATCTGTTAGTAGCCTTCTCTCTCTCATTAACTCCAAACTGTACTGTATCATTATTACCATCATTTGTGATAGCCTTAGAACAGATTCAATTACTTGAATTACCCAGGCTTTCTCCCTGAGTACATGTGTTTCCAGTTCAGCTGCAACACAGAATATTATTTTACATGGATTTCTAAAGTAGGGTGGATGAGGGGGAAAGTTTTTGTATTCAGAAATTTTATTTACAACTTGAATTCTTTCAATTCTCCCATGAATTAAAGAATTATGGCTAAAATGTGTAAAGGAGACTAGTGATTGTGGGTGTCTAGCTTGAAACATCTTATAGGGAACTGATTTTTGGAGCATGAGTGCTCACCCTCAATGCTTTCTGACAATGAGTCAGTTTTTAAATTCTTGGCCAATAATACAAGAACAGGGGGATATTCCAGGAAAAGCAATACATTTAAAACTGATAAAAGGAGATACTTATTTTGCAGAACACATAGGTTGCCTGCGAAACTCCTTGCCACAAGATATACCACAGGTTTGATCTGAAATTGCAATTTCTATTTTCCTATGTTTTGTAGTGGGCTGAGTGTCCATTTAAGGTACAATTATAATAGAACAGATAATAGGAAAGAAATTCCATTTCATCTTAGCTACAAGGAAATGGATAATGAAATAATGGGGTGTATTCCGTTTCTGCCCCTGATTTATAGCCAAAAGCATTACTTACAATTGCAGGAACCGCCTATACATATTAAAAAGAATGATTCTGTAACTGTACAGAGGACATTTTTTTTCTGTCCCTTTATGACCACGTCTATAATAAATGGTTTGCTCTCCCTGCTTTCTCTTCTATCAAAAACTATTGTAAAATTCAGTGCCAACAAATGTTTAAATTCCCCAAACATATTCTGCAAGGGGCCCTCGTATGATCCCTTCCCTTCTCCGAGTGCCTCATGTCCCATCGAAAATCATGGGAACCGCTTTTAAAAGCTGGATCCTGTGTTTTAGACAGAACCTCTCTGCAGAAGACTGTAAAGCTTGGTCTAATTTTACTGTTCATGTTTTATGCACGTTTTAACTACACATCTTTCATGTCCTGCCTTTTCCTTAAATACATATTTTACAATGTACAACAGAGGGAATGAAAATCAGATGTGTGGTGGAATTAAGCAGGTTTTTGATTGGCCCAGAACTGAGTTTCTGTAAATTTGGTTTGATTTGTTCTTGTACCTCCAGCTTCCATAGGCCTTTAAACTCCATTTACTCCTAAAATTGAACTAGAGTGTGTGGAAAGCTACCATTCATTATACAGATTTATAGACACAAGCAACAAAACGCACCATTGTTCTTGTGGCCCCATTCAGCAAATCACCCCTGGATGTACCAACAAACATGCAAAAAGAGACTATGAAGGATGTAGATCAGGATTTCTCAAACTCCATTTCATAGTGACCCCCTTCTGACAGCAAAATTACTGTAAGACCTGGGCAGGGGACCGAAGCCTGAGCCCTGCTGCCCTGGGCAGGGGGGCCAAACCCAAAGACTAAGCCCCACCGCCCGGGAGGTGGGGTGCACGAAGTCTGAGCTTGAGGGCTTCAGCCCTGGGCAGGGGGGCTGTAACCTGAAGCCCTTGGGTTTGGGCTTCAGCCCTGGGCGATGGGGCTCTGACTTCGGCTTCAGCCCCGGGCCCCAGCAAATCTAATGCCAGCCTCGGCGACCCCATTAAAACAGAGTTGCAACCCACTTTGGGGTCCCAACCCACAGTCTGAGAACCGCTGATGTAGATTTATTAGCGAAGTAAAAGCCAACACCCAAATTAATAGTTATGGATCAAGGAAAAATACAGTAAAGGCAGCAACAGTTCTTTTTTAGTAAGGGTGTGTTCAAGATGTAATTAAATTCAATCACTTTTAGCAACTTTGGCTGAGCAAAGCACACATTTGCTTATACTTAACTCTCAGGCACTATGCAGCAATTGTACAAGTGCAGCCGCTAATTACTTGTTACCTTCTGGCTTGTACTAATGTTCATCCAGCTGTGCTTGTTTGTTGCCATCCATTCTAAAGTGGTTCCTCCCACAAATCATGGTCCCCTCCTTTATCATGTAGATGCTGTGTGTGCGTATTTGCTTTGAGTAACCTAAGGCTGCTTTGAGTTACCTAAAACTGCTAGACTTTCCTGGGTCTCCAGTTGCAATCCCAACTCCAAAGACAAAGTTTTCTTTTGATAGTTGGCAATAGGATTGAGGGACTATGTGAAAAATGTTTAATGAATATGCACCTGGAATACAAATGCTGTGATTGCATCCATTTTGCATTCACTTTCTCGGAATAATCTACTCCTAACAAATTTGATTTCTGGCAGGTATGTTCACGCGCACAGCAAAGTTTAAGCAACATGGCAAGCACATTTCAACACACAAATTGAAGTGTTAAAATAGCAAGCTGACTATAAGAATTTGTAATCTGATTATCCACTCGGGAAACCGACTAGAATGTGATCTCTAATCAAAGCAATCCATTTCTCTATTAAATTCTTAATATTCGCAACAAACTATTTCCAAATGATCTCCAGACAAAAAATAAATAGCCGAATAAGTTTGAATAATAAAAATATTCTAAAAAATGGAGATCTATTTCTTGGACTACTTGCAAACTGAAGAGAAGTTTAAAGTAATAAAGAAATGATTTGGCCTGGGTCATTCACCTAGCTTATCTTAGCAAAGGGGCGCATAGGTGTCTAAAATGAGAGCTTTTACTGTGCATCACAGACGCTGGTTTTGTGATTCTCATTCTTTAAACTTGCAACAACTTGGCTTCTGATGTGGAGTTTGGTATCCACGCAGGAAAAAAGGCAGTAACCATGATATTACATGATGCTTTGTCTAAACTCATCACAACACAGACTGTTTCATAAAGCATTTTCTCAGTAACTATTTAAATCCCTTGTCTCCTACTACTAAACTTCAACACAAACAATTGATGGTGCTTGCTATTACAGCTCCAAATATTGTTTGTTCCCCAATATCTCTTCATGATACTCAGGTGACATTTCAGAAACCAGCTGGAACAGTGGAAGGGTGGAGACCAGTCCTGTGTTCTTCACAAGATGGAGCCCTCACCATGGACTGAACCGCCTATGGATGTGGATTTTATTATACTGAATTTTTCTCCTAGCAGGTTCAAAGTGTCTCCTCACCCTGGTGTATTTTGGCTGTCTGCTAGCAGCCTTTCCCCAAGAAATTTTAATATCCAGACGTTGATCTGATAATCACAAGCTGGATTCCGAAAGTAAATGCTTGAACCTATGTAGGCTCTCACATACACAGACTTGGGAACTCCAAATTTCTACCCACAGACTATCCTCCCAACTCCTCCATCTGTAGTATGGTGTTTACCATCTTGCCACTCTCCATGGAAAAATCAGGAGGTTTGGCCACTCTAAACTCAAAAAAGTTTTGAGATCCACATAGGAACATCTTAGTGGAAGCCTAGGACCCACAAGTTCACAGCATGCTCCCACCCATACACATGCAACTGTACTACAACCTCCCCACCCCACCCCTCTTCCCACCATAGTGTAAATTATAGCTAGCTAGCAGGGAGTTACTGCTAGCCTGACCAGCAGTAACTTGGGGATAGCTTTCTGCTTGGAAATTTTCCTGGATTCAGACCTAGAGCTGAATCAGTTCCTAGCTCTATGGAGGGCCATCCATGTGATCTAGAGGCTACAGGGTATAATGCAATGGAGCCATTGTTCTCACTCATTGAGGATTTAGCCCCTAGCTTGGGAAATATTACTGTTCTCTGCATATCTGAGTTTTTCGCCTATTTTAATTGTTTTTCACTTTTTGCTTTTCATATTGTCACCATTTGTTTGCACAGCATCTACTTTTTCACTTCAAGTAGAAAGTATGTAACCATTGCCGATGACATCTTGGTTATACAGAGTGTGGTACTTATCACCATGGTACTGAAGTCTGCGCAAAATTAGGTGCACAGAAGCAAAGGGGAATTTTTTCCTCCAGAGAAGGGTACTGTGGCTTTGTAGGAGTTGGATTTTGTTTCTGAAGTGCATTTGTGGGAGAAGGCTTCAATGAAAAGTTATATTTTATACCATGAGGTAAGCACTGTTGGGCTTGGGTTTAAGCTGATCTTTTCTGGCTAGTAGTTCCACAGCTCGTGTCCTGGCAATGAAAAGGTTCTGTTATCAGGTTGCTTGATAGGCTGTGTCTACCCAGCTGCATCATCCATGTAGAACATAGTTGCCTTGGCAAATCAAAGATGATAAATCAGTCTCTGAGGTAGCCAGGTCCCAATCTGTGAACTCTACTCTGAAGCCAATGGCCGACCAGTGGCATTTGTGAAGTACAGGTATGTGGTGTTCACATCAGCCTTTGTTGCTAATGAGGGGCACTGCTGTGTGCTGTACTAGTTTTATATAGTGGTTGCATCCAACCCCAAGCAGAGTGAGTTACAACAGTCCAATCTGAAAGAGACAATTGTGGATCACCATGATGAGTTCTCATCTGAAAAGAGTGGGCCAGTCTTAATGGGGACCCTTCTGCTTTTTTAAAAATTGTCTCAGCTATAGTTTTCTTTGTCGTTGCTAGTCAGATTGAAATAAGAAAATTGTGACGTCCCACAGACTTTTCTTTCCCCATGAGCTTTAATCTCCCCCCATATGCCTCATCACATCAGTGTACCTGGGTACTTCAAACAACCAGCACTGCCGGCACCAGAAAAACTGCAGACTCTGAACTCTACAGACCCCTGGAACGATAATTCAACCAACCCACGCAGCAAGTCTTGCTGATTGTGAATTTTTTGAAATTGTTAAAATGTCAGTATTTTTTAAATGAACATTTCTGGTTTTGGTTTGAAATTTAAGTTAATTTACAGTTTTAAAAAGAGTAAAAGATTGAAATTAGAACAAAACATTTTGACCAAGTCTCCCATTTCCCCCCCCCCTCTTTTTTTCACAAAAATTTGCAATTTTGACTTTGATTTTTTTTTTCAAAATTTTAAAATGTTTGGAGACAGGAAAATCATTTCCTGCCCAGCTCTACACATACCTAAAGATTCTGCCACTGCTGGATCCAATAATCAAAGGCCAAGAACCAGATGTTTGAACCAGTTTTAAATCTTCCTTGAACATTAACTTCTGTGTTAGAAGCATACTTTACTCAAGCTTGCCAATGTAAATAAAGAGGCACATCCTCAACTGGTGCAAAGTCCATTGGCTTCAATGGAGTTATAACAATTTACAGCAGCTGCCCCAACGTCTCCAACAGAGTGTGACAGTCAGGAACAATCTGGTATCACACAAGAATACTGCTTCAATGGTGCATTGGGTGCTGCCTTTGGCAGGAACATTGTAAGATTCCTTTTTGAGCAAGGCAGCCAAAACCAGGAGCATCATGCTAATGGACTGTTGCATGGTAGAAGGAAAAGAATACACTGCCTCCCATGGGTGATGGGTAGCATAGGCAGGGGAAGGCTGTGCCTCCCCAAACAGCCCCACGTGGCCCTGCCCACACTCCGCCCTGAGACCCCCTCCTGCTGGCCGCTAGTTGGCCCCAGCCCAGGCAGGCGGCTCCTCTTCTGGGAAGCCTGCTGTGGTTAGGGCAGCTGGGACTGGGGGTGGCTGGGGTCGCCCAGTGCTGGGACTGTGCCACCAAGCACTCCAGGACTGGGGGGCCACGCGCCACCTGCCCAGTGCTCCAGATTTGGGGAACGGGAGTCACACGCCACCCACTGAGCTCTCTGGGGCTGGAGACGCTCTGACAGCCCCAGAGAGGAGGGCACTCTGGGCTTCCACGGGGGAAGGGTGGTGTGTGGGGTGGGGCCTCAGGCAGCTAGTCTCCCGAGCCTGTGGTTCACCCATTGCCCATGGTGCCTCCCCTAACTCCATTTATCAGCAAAGCTGTTCTTTGGAAATCTGCAGTCCAGGCAGGTGGTTTCCAAACACAGCTATGTATTATGTATATAGCTAAGAAACTGACTTTTTTCCCTCTAAAATTTCTTACTCCTTTCCTTCTAGGTAGAGTTTAACAACCATTTTTGTTGTAATCACTCAGTACAGACTCTTGGAGGAGAGACACACTCTGTGCTCTCTCATGGAGATTTTTTCTTATGATCTGCTGTGTTTTGCTAAGCTCTCAATAGGAAAAAAATAAAAAAAAACCCAATAACCATTCTTCCTGAAGGTGTATGTCTGCTCTTTGTAAGTGGAAAAACATAAAAGTGAGTGAATTTTTGTGTCTTTTAAAGAGAAGCTGATTATTCAGTACAAGGAGTCTATATCAGAGGACAGCAGGTCTTTAACTAAAACATTGTGGAAAGGGGATGCTAGATGTGAGAACAGAATTCCCTAAATACTGATGTGGAGGCTGTCTCTTACTCACTGCTAAGCACCTCTTCCCAGAGCATCTGAGTGCTGAAAGAGATTAAGAATAGCAGTGAGTTCTCTCCAAAGCAGGATCAAAACCAATCCTCCCCCTCACCCCCCTTTGGCTCTAATCTTTGTTTGCTAGTTGGTGCTGCTGGGCGTTTTTTCATTCCCCTCATTCTGGGGAAGGCTTCCCTGCTGAGATGAGGTTTGCAGTGTTCCCTAGACGTGGCAACACATGGACTCATTCTGATCTCTGTGATATTGAAATACCTTTTGTAACCTTTACATATGAAGGATATTACTCAGTCATCTGTGCCAAATACATGAAATTGAAATGGGAGTGGAATGTAAGCTCTCCAGAAATAGGGCCTCCATACATGTTTAATGAACACAAGCCAGGCATTTTTGCAGAGCAGGGGAAAAAAAGGACCTAAATTAGAGTATTCGCAACCATTTTGAGAATGCTTTTCTTGCTCACATATAATAGCTAAAGCCAGTTGCCATCATACTCCCTGTTTTATCTTTCTTTCAATACAGTCATAAGAAGTATTTCCTTTCCCCCTCCCTCAAACCAGAAGACTGATGGATATCCCCTTGATCCATTTCCCTTCAGGAAGTAGAATGAAAACGGATATGGGATAACATGTCAGCTTGCACACACAGCTGTTTTATGCCGTACATTAAGATCTCAAAGGTGAGTGCCCTGTTTATGTCAGCAGCTACCTCAAAAACAGCAACTCAGCAGCATCTAAAGCATGTGTGTTTGTGGTATGTGAGTGAAGCACAAGATTGTCCGGCATATATCTTTTAAAATATGAGAGCTTAACAAAGAATTGGGTCACATCTGACTGCTACCATCTGGCCCACTTCACTCAAAGATTACCCAGGAATGTATTTCACATGTGTCTTTGGAACAAGATTGTGAGCTGCCAAAAAGAAAATATTTTACAGCTGAGCGTTGCCTTTAAGTCTCTAAATATTTGAAATGCAATAACCAAAAGAGAAGTTCATGTTCTAGCATGGTGTGTATCATTCAAAATCAACCTCTTCTCTTTGTCTCAGCAACTTTTGATTTAACTTATTAGGTTTTTTAAAGATCTGTGGCTGTACCATAATTTCCCTACCAGAAAGTTCTCTTGTGGGATGATGTCCTAAATAGGCAACTGATTCCGAATGGATGGACCCCCAGAGAAGCTAATGGGAAGTACTGTGGCCTATTGGTTATATTACTGTACTGGGACTTGAGATAGGGGTTCTACTCCCCGCTATCCTGCTGGGTGACCTTGAGGAAATCACTTCTCCTTTCTGTGACTCAGGTTCCTCATCTGTAAAATGGGGCGAATGATACTGACCTCTTTTGTAAAGCACTTTGAGATCTACTGATGAAAAAGCTCTATAGAAGAGGCAGCTGCGACTATTAGTATTATTTATTTATTATTATTCATGCGGGTGCAGGGATATGCTTTGGAGGAGCCAGATGCACCATAGGTTACATTACATGATATACTGCTGCATTGATCAGGTTCCTTTCATTGCACTCAGGATGATCAGACATTTATTCAGTGCTATTTAATGCAGTGTAAGAAAAAATTCTCTATAGATTCATAGATTCTAGGACTGGAAGGGACCTCGAGAGATCATCGAGTCTAGTCCCCTGCCCTCATGGCAGGACTCAAATCCTGTCTAGACCATCCCTGATAGACATTTATCTAACCTACTCTTAAATATCTCCAGAGATGGAGATTGCACAACCTCCCTAGGCAATTTATTCCAGTGTTTAACCACCCTGACAGTTAGGAACTTTTTCCTAATGTCCAACCTAGACCTCCCTTGCTGCAGTTTAAGCCCATTGCTTCTTGTTCTATCCTTAGAGGCTAAGGTGAACAAGTTTTCTCCCTCCTCCTTATGACACCCTTTTAGATACCTGAAAACTGCTATCATGTTCCCTCTCAGTCTTCTCTTTTCCAAACTAAACAAACCCAATTCAGCCTTCCTTCATAGGTCATGTTCTCAAGACCTTTAATCATTCTTGTTGCTCTTCTCTGGACCCTCTCCAATTTCTCCACATCTTTCTTGAAATGCGGTGCCCAGAACTGGACACAATACTCCAGTTGAGGCCTAACCAGCGCAGAGTAGAGCATAAGAATAACTTCTTGTGTCTTGCTCACAACACACCTGTTAATGCATCCCAGAATCGTTTGCTTTTTTTGCAACAGCATCACACTGTTGACTCCTGTTTAGCTTGTGGTCCACTATAACCCCTAGAACCCTTTCTGCTGTACTCCTTCCTAGACAGTCTCTTCCCATTCTGTATATGTGAAACTGATTGTTCCTTCCTAAGTGGAGCACTTTGCATTTGTCTTTGTTAAACTTCATCCCGTTTACCTCAGACCATTTCTCAATTTGTCCAGATCATTTTGACTTATGACCCTGTCCTCCAAAACAGTTGCAATCCCTCCCAGTTTGGTATCATCTGCAAACTTAATAAGCGTACTTTCTATGCCAATATCTAAGTCGTTGATGAAGATATTGAACAGAGCCGGTCCCAAAACAGACCCCTGAGGAACCCCACTTGTTATACCTTTCCAGCAGGATTGGGAACCATTAATAACTACTCTCTGAGTACGGTTATCCAGCCAGTTAAGCACACACCTTATAGTAGCCCCATCTAAATTGTATTTGCCTAGTTTATCGATAAGAATATCATGAGAGACCGTATCAAATGCCTTACTAAAGTCTAGGTATACCACATCCACCGCTTCTCCCTTATCCACAAAACTCGTTATCCTATCAAAGAAAGCTATCAGATTGGTTTGACACAATTTGTTCTTTACAAATCCATGCTGGCTATTCCCTATCACCTTACCACCTTCCAAGTGTTTGCAGATGATTTCTTTAATTATTTGCTCCATTATCTTCCCTGGCACAGAAGTTAAACTAACTGGTCTGTAGTTTCCTGGGTTGTTTTTATTTCCCTTTTTATAGATGGGCACTATATTTGCCCTTTTCCAGTCTTCTGGAATCTCTCCTGTCTCCCATGATTTTCCAAAGATAATAGCGAGAGGCTCAGATACCTCCTCTATTAGCTCCTTGAGTATTCTAGGATGCATTTCATCAGGCCCTGGTGACTTGCAGGCATCTAACTTTTCTAAGTGATTTTTAACTTGTTCTTTTTTTATTTTATCTGCTAAACCTACCCCCTTCCCATTAACATTCACTATGTTAGGCATTCCTTCAGACTTCTCGGTGAAGACCAAAACAAAGAAGTCATTAAGCATCTCTGCCATTTCCAAGTTTCCTGTTACTGTTTTTCCCTCCTCACTGAGCAGTGAGCCTATCCTGTCCTTGGTCTTCCTCTTGCTTCTAATGTATTGATAAAAAGTCTTCTTGTTTCCCTTTATTCCTGTAGCTAGTTTGAGCTCATTTTGTGCCTTTGCCTTTCTAATCTTGCCCCTGCATTCCTGTGTTGTTTGCCTATATTCATCCTTTGTAATCTGTCCTAGTTTCCATTTTTTATATGACTCCTTTTTATTTTTTAGATCATGCAAGATCTCGTGGTTAAGCCAAGGTGGTCTTTTGCCACATTTTCTATCTTTCCTACCCAGCGGAATAGCTTGCTTTTGGGCTCTTAATAGTGTCCCTTTGAAAAATTGCTAACTCTCCTCAGTTGTTTTTCCCCTCAGTCTTGATTCCCATGGGACCTTACCTATCAGCTCTCTGACCTTACCAAAATCCACCTTCCTGAAATCCATTGTCTCTATTTTGCTGTACTCCCTTCTACCCTTTCTTAGAATTGCAAACTCTATGATTTCATGATCACTTTCACCCAAGCTGCCTTCTACTTTCAAATTCTCAACGAGTTCCTCCCTATTTGTTAAAATCAAGTCTAGAACAGCTTCCCCCCTACTAGCTCTTTCAACCTTCTGAAATAAAAAGTTGTCTGCAATGCAGTCCAAGAACTTATTGGATAGTCTGTGCCCCGCTGTGTTATTTTCCCAACATATATCTGGATAGTTGAAGTCCCCCATCACCACCAAATCTTGGGCTTTGGATGATTTTGTTATTTGTTTAAAAAAAGCCTCATCCACGTCTTCCACCTGGTTAGGTGGCCTGTAGTAGACTCCTAGCATGACATCACCCTTGTTTTTTTACCCCTTTTAGCCTAACCCAAAGACTTTCAACACTTCCGTCTCCTATGTCCATCTCCACCTCAGTCCAAGTGTGTACATTTTTAATATATAAGGCGACATCCCCTCCCTTTTTCCCTATAGATGGGTAAAATGTGAAAGGTTTGGGGAGCTTCCCCTCACCACTCTTTTGTTTCACCAAAACAAACAGAAATTTCCACAAGTGAAACCCTACTGTGTTAGCCAGAGCACAGCAATGAAGGAGTTAACCCTCTCTCTCTCTCTCTCTCTCTCTCTGCCACAAATTGTTGGCCCTGAGTAGCAGAGCTGGGCGAGCTGTAGACAACAAATTAATTTCTCCAAGCAAACTATAGAAGAGGTCTAATGTGGGGAGATGAAAGTTAGAGATGAAAGATCTCTAGGAAGGTGGAGCTGCATGTGAGGCGCTTTGCTTTTGCCTTGGCTCAGATTGTCTTCGCTTTATACAATGAGTTTGGATTTTGTCTGAAGGAAGGAAGCCCTGTTGTTTTTTGGCCCTTTAACACTTTCATTTGCATGTGCCCTAAAGTACACAGCTAACATGCTTAAATCCTACCAAATGCTGTGAAATCCTTGCCTGCGTTGCAACATACCGCTGGGGAGAGGGAAGGCAGGTGGGGGATGGGCTGGTATTAATGAGAATTTGAGCTGTTCTTCACTAGGAACAGAGTTACTAAAAGCTCCCATGGGATCGCTATTCAGTTGGCTCTGTGCAATGAGTTGCTGGTCATGGTCAAGCAGTCAATGGACAGGTGTTTACATCACAATAACCATCATTAAAAGTGGCACTGAAGGGTCATCTTTACCATTACTCTCAGCAGAGTGATTAAGGACTGCATAGATACCTGCCCTTTCTATCCCCCCTTGAGGGGGTTCCCTTACTTAGGTCATAGCTGGTGCCTATCAATAGGGCCATGTGGGGGAAGTTTAGGCTCCCCCTGCCCATGCAGTAACTGCACAGTAGACAGGATTTTAATCACAAGGATTTTCTGTCAAGCATCTTTCACAAGCAATGAAGATAAAACAAACACTAAACCAAAGCCAATCTCTTCCACTGCCAAAAGTGGGGGCGTAAGTCATGGGCAAATCCAGAAAATTGACCAAACCATGTTCGTATTTTTAAGAAGTGGCAAAGTTGGTAATATTTGTGCCTTGTTCACATTTGCAAACTGTAACCACCGTCACCTCACAGCTTCACATGTGAAGAGCAGGAGTAGGTTTTCACAGTTCTGCTTCAGACCTAGGCTAGTAAGGCGTATGGGGCAACAAACAGAGCCTGCGATTGTTCATTGAATTATGTCCTGATTTACTCCACCTTCAGGGCCGGTGCAACCCATTAGGCCACCTAGGCAGTCGCCTAGGGCACTAGCATTTGGGGGGCGGCATTTTGGGTCCTTCGGCGGCGACCGCGGACCCAGGATCGTCAGCCGCCCTGGTCGGCGGCGGCATTTAGGCGGAGGGAGCTGGGGCAGAGAGGCGTGGGGAGGGCCGCTTGCAGCAAGTAAGGGGGGGGTGGCATGCAGGGGAACTCCCCGCCCCAGCTCACCCCTGCTCCGCCTCCTCCCCTGAGCACGTCACTCCGCTCTGCTTCTCTCCCTCCCAGGCTTGCGGTGCCAAACAGCTGATTGGCGCCGCAAGCCTGGGAGGCGGGAGAAGTGGAGCAGCAACGGCGTGCTCGGGGAGGAGGCGGAGCAGAGGTGAGCTGGGGCAGGGAACTGCCACACAGCTCCCCGGGCTGGGGGGAGCTGCCACGGGGGGGTGGGGAGCTTCAGAGCAGAGGGAGGGAGCTGCTGCGGGGGGGAGCCTCAGGGCGGGGGGGGAGCTGCCGCGGGGGAGGGTGCCTTAGGGCGGAGGGGGGGGTGGAGAGCTGCCACAGGGCTCGGGGGGGGGGGCACAAGATGGAAGTTTCGCCTAGGGCGCGAAACATCCTTGCACCCGCCCTGTCCACCCTATTGCAGTAACCAAAAAGATAAGCCATGTAGTTCATGAAGACTGGCAATTCATCCTCTCACCTTTTTTCTAACCATCTGCAAGGAAGGAGGCATCACCACACAGCAAACCAACTTATCTCAAGTTGAATTTTGCTGGGAATATTTACATTCTGCCTCTGCAAAATATCCTGGTGTACAAAGCATAGAGCACGGTTTTACTATCTGATTATTTGAAGGGGAAGGGGTGAAGTTCTTGTAGCACTCAGGGTCCTTCTGTGGGAAATATTTTTTTTAAAAATACCTTTCATTGGGTGCAATCAGCTCCAATGCAAAGGCAAAACGTTGGCTCTTCAGAAGACCACCTCCTCCCACCATGAGTCCCAGGGTTAAGGCATCTCAGTTGTGATTTCTGTAGGTGTGTGTGGGGGGGGGGAGAAGGAGAACACCTTTCCAGACAGCGAAATACCCACAAATTTCATCTTTAAATTGATATAATTTTAATAAGAAGATCCCAGCCCCTCAAGAGCTTCCTCCCTCATCAGTGAAATCGGACATTTATATGTCTAGGGAGCAGATGTTTTGAGGTCTTTGATTTGGGTCCAGTAAGGCATTTTTTAGAACAGTGGTTCTCAAACTTGGGCCGCTGCTTGTTCAGGGTAAGCCCCATGGCGAGCTGGGCTGGTTTGTTTACCTGCCGCATCCGCAGGTTCGCCGATCGTGGCTCCCACTGGTCACTGTTCGCCATTCCAGGCCAATGGGGGCTGCAGGAAGTGGCGCAGGCCGAGGGATGTGCTGGCTGCCCTTCCCGCAGCCCCCATTGGCCTGGAGCGGTGAACCGCAGCCAGTGGGAGCTGCAATTGGCCGAACCTGCAGACGCGGCAGGTAAACAAACCAGCCCGGCTCACCAGGGGCTTACCCTGAACAAGCGGTGGCCCAAGTTTGAGAACCACTGCTTTAGAGAACATAGGCAGAGTGTGACTAGCTCCAGCATGTCTTCTGAGCACACCTTAGACCTGATCCAATACCCAGTGAAATACACTGGTTGGGTGGGGGTCTGTGCTCAGTGTTCCCTGATATGAGCACGTCCTCTCGTTTTTTTTCTTTTCAATTTTTTTCCTGTTAAACTCAGTTAAAATAAACCCATGTTCCCTCCCCCTCATCCCTTTCCTTAATGATCATTGTGCTCATTATGTAAATGTAATTATTGTATTTTACTATAGCACTTTGCATAATCTTATGTGTACGTGACAGAGACAATATCAATACACTTAATTTAAAAGGAGCCCTAGAACATACCATATTTAACTGCAAAGCCTAAGCATCCTTACAGGACAGTGCAAATAACTCTCATTTTGGCTGTTTTACAATCTTATTCCCTGTTGTTTTACACACATTCCATTATTCCTCTCAGAGAGGGAGGGTGGGTTATCATCTGCCAGATCCAAATCAGAGAGTGCATATTTGTGCAAGAACCTTTTGTGGGTTAGAGAACGCCTTTCTATTGCAAATCTGGCTCAGCACTAGGTGGCACTCTGCTATAATCTAAATTAGTTCATGCTAGGGCTGAAGTTTATAAAAATGTTAGCAAAAGGAACAAGAAGGAAAGAGTCTATTAAAATACCAACGTATATCACTGTGTCCTTAACTAATAAAATGGCGACACTAGCTAGGTCACAATCCTATGACAGCTATTCCTATTTCCATTGGCCAAGAGCACATGAAGGGTGTGAAATCCATTCATTCCATCAGGTCTGTAATAGTAACGAGTGTTCTGCTGAAGAAGAAATGGGCTTTATTCATCTGATAATCACTATTATTCATTATATTTAAAGCACTGTAGATGTACATGGTGCTTTATATAGCAAATAAAGCTGTGGAGCCTGCCTCAAAGAGCTTGCGATCTAAATGTAAACATCTAGGAACAAAAATTGTAGGCCATACTTACAGGATGAAGAGCTGTATTCTTGAACGTGACTTCCTAATGCGATGCTGTAGCCAAAAGGGCTAATGGGATCCTTGGAAGCATAAACAATGGAATCTGAAGTAGGAACAGAGAGGTTATTTTACCTCTCTGTTTGGCATTGGGGCAACTGCTGCTGCAATACCGTGTCCAGTTCTGGTGCCCACAATTCAAGAAGAACGTTGATAAATTGGTTAAGATTCAAAGAAGAGCCATGAGAATGATTAAAGGAGCAGAAAACCTGCCTTATAGTAATAGACTCAAGGTGCTCAATCTATTTAGCTTAACATGAAAGGATTAAGGTGTATCTTGATCACAGTCTATAAGTAGCTACATAGGGAACAAATATTTGAGGGTCTCTGCAGTCTAGCAGAGAAAGGGATAACATGATCCAGTGGGTGGAAGTTGAAGCTAGACTAATTCAGAGTGGAAATATGTTGCAAAATTTTAACAGTGAGGATAATTAACCATTGGAACAATTTACCAAGGGTTGTGGTGGATTGGATTCTCCGTCACTGGCAATTTTAAAATAAAAATTGAATGTTTATTTAAATATATGATCTAGTTCAAAAGCAATTATTTTGGGGAAGATCTGTGGCCTGTGTTACACAGGAGGTCAGACTAGATGATCACAATAGTCCCTTCTGGCCTTGGAATCTATATAATGACAGGACAGGTCACTGGGGAAGATAAGGGCTGGGTGGAAAGAAGGAATTAATACACAGAATAAGATTATGGCAATTCCATGTTACAGCAGGAAGTGAATTAAGGTAAACTGAATTAAGGCCATTTTAATTCTTAATAAGAGTGTTTACACAGGGGATTAAAGCAGTTTAAGTAATCCAGTTTAAAATCACACTGATAGTTAATTCAGATAAACTTTTTTGAGTGTCACCATGTAGGCAAGCCCTTAGATACGCAAGTCAGCAGTGATCACTGCAGTACTATACAACATAAATGTGCCTCAGAATCATAAGGCTCTGAGTCACCACTGCTTTGCTCCAGATTTACATTAATGTAACTCCACCAAATCAGGCCCAAGGAGAGACAATTATGAAGATGAAGAAAATTTGGTTTCTTCCTCTTCCATTCAGTCAAGGAAACTGTATGGGGAAAGCCACAAACACATATTCATAGAATCACTGGAGTTAAAGGTGAAAAAGGTAATAATGGTTGCCATTAAGAAATCAGATTTTGCCAACAGTTTTCACTGAGTGATAGTAATGGAGATACTGTAGTTTTTCCCTACAGGAAATAATTGTGATTGTGTAGTAGCTGTTGGCAAATGTTGACTTATTAATGGTGACCTCTGGATTTGACTGTCACTGGATAGTCAGAAATACATTGAAATCTGTTTGAATAACCTAGTGTGCAGAAATAGTTTAGGTCAGCTATCGTATTCTCTCAAGACTTGTGGGCATTTCTTGAGTGCCAGCAGAATTGCAGTTTTAAAGAATGCAACAAATGTTGATCTCTTATTTTCACTACTGTGTTGGTGAATCCATCCAACACTAGGCAATGTCAATACGACGTGATGGAAAGTTTTAATTATAGTTTAGCTCTTGCGTCATTTCAGAGACTTTGAGCAAGCACAGCAAAAAACAAACAAACAAAAAAACCAACCAACCAACCAAACAAACAAAAAATGGAAAACAAAATAGTATAACAGGGCATGAATCAGAAAGCAAATAATTCAGGTGTTTAAAGATAAATTTATCACCTCTGAACTTGCCTGAGTGCGTTGGAAGCTGGAGGTATGAAATTTTGTACCT
The DNA here is from genome assembly GCF_027887155.1 of Malaclemys terrapin pileata. Taxonomy (NCBI): domain Eukaryota; kingdom Metazoa; phylum Chordata; order Testudines; family Emydidae; genus Malaclemys; species Malaclemys terrapin. The sequence continues at coordinate 39,640,118 of NC_071507.1, read as the reverse complement.
TTAAAAATCTGACCTTAAACTATATGAAGGGTAAAACTAGCAGTGTTTTCTGTCATATTCATTAAGTTTTCTAGCATCACATCTGTGACTAGCACACACCCACACATATGATTCATGAGAAACACAGAGGCATTCAGATACTATGTTATAAAGCATATAACTACCTAAAACGGGTGGGTAAACTTTTTGGCCCAAGGGCCACATCTGGATATGGAAATTGTACGGCGGGACATGAATGCTCATGAAATTGGTGGTTAGGGTGTGGGAGGGGGTGAGCTGGGAGTGTGGGCTCTGGGGTGGGGCCAGAAATGAGGAGTTCAGGGTGTGTGAGGGGACTCCGGGTTGGGGCAGGGGGTTGGGATGCGGGCACTGGCTGGGTGTGTTGGCTCTGGGGTGGGGCTGGGGATGAGGGGTTGGGGGTGCAAGAGGATGCTCTGGGCTGGAACTGAGGGGTTTGGAGGGCAGGAAGGGGATCAAGGCTGGGGCAGGGAATTGGGGTATGGTGGGAGGGGCAGGGGTGCAGGCTCCGGGCAGAACTTACCTCAAGCAGCTCCTGGAAGCAGTGACATGTCCCCGCTCCGGTTCCTACACGGAGGTGCGGCCTGGCGGCTCTGTGCGCTGCCCCATCCGCGGGTGCCACCCCTGCAGCTCCCATTGGCCATGGTTCCCAGCCAATGGGAGCTGCGGGGGCCATGCTTGGGGCGGGGGCAGCGTGCGGAGCCCCCTGGCTGCCCCTATGTGTAGGAGCCAGAGGGGGGCCATGCAGCTGCTTCCTGGAGCCGTGCGGAGCCATGGCATGCGTGGAGCAGGGCAAACCCCTGACCCCACTCCCCAGCTGGAGTGCCAGAGCGGGGCAAGTCCCGGACTCTGCTGCCCAGCAGGAGCTCGAGGTCTGGATTAAAATGTCTGGAGGGCCGGATGTGGCCCCTGGGCTGTAGTTTGCCCACCCCTGAGCTAAAATGTATTTCAGCCAAAGATGGGCCCAGGTCAAAATGCTGTGCCACACACTAACTGGTTACAAACTTGGTTGAAATTTCTGAAGCAGACAGGGGGCTAGTTTGATGCTTGTACATTAAGAACATAAGAATGGCCATGCTGGGTCAGAACAAAGGTCCATCGAGCCCAGTATCCTGTCTGCCGATAGAGGCCAACGCCAGGTGCCCCAGAGGGAGTGAACCTAACAGGTAATGATCAAGTGATCTCTCTCCTGCCACCTATCTCCACCCTCTAACAAACAGAGGCTAGGGATGCCATTCCTTATCCATCCTGGCTAATAGCCATTAATGGACTTAACCTCCATTAAGGTATCTAGTGCTCTTTTAAACCCTGTTATAGTCCTAGCCTTCACAACCTCCTCAGGCAAGGAGTTCCACAAGTTGACTGTGCACTGTGTGAAGAAGAACTTCTTTTTATTTGTTTTAAACCTGCTGCCCATTAATTTCATTTGGTGGGCCCTAGTTCTTATATTATGGGAACAAGTAAATAACTTTTCCTTATTCACTTTCTCCACACCACTCATGATTTTATATACCTCTATCATATCCCGCCTTAGTCTCCTCTTTTCCAAGCTGAAAAGTCCTAGCCTCTTTAATCTCTCCTCATATGGGACCCATTCCAAACCCCTAATCATTTTAGTTGCCCTTCTCTGAACCTTTTCTAATGCCAGTATATCTTTTTTGAGATGAGGAGACCACATCTGTACTCAGTATTCAAGATGTGGGCGTACCATGGATTTATATAAGGACAATAAAATATTCTCTGTCTTATTCTCTATCCCTTTTTAATGATTCCTAACATCCTGTTTGCTTTTTTGACTGCCGCTGCACTCTGCGTGGACGTCTTCAGAGAACTATCCATGATGACTCCAAGATCTCTTTCCTGATTAGTTGTAGCTAAATTAGCCCCCCATCATAGTGTATGTATAGTTCGGGTTATTTTTTCCAATGTGCATTACTTTACATTTATCCACTTTAAATTTAATTTGCCATTTTGTTGCCCAATCACTTAGTTTTGTGAGATCTCTTTGAAGTTCTTCACAGTCTGCTTTGGTCTTATCTATCTTGAGCGGTTTAGTATTATCTGCAAACTTTGCCATCTCACTGTTTACCCTTTCTCCAGATCATTTATGAATACGTTGAATAGGATTGGTCCTAGGACTCACCCTTGGGGAACACCACTAGTTACCCTTCTCCATTCTGAAAATTTACCATTTATTCCTTCCCTGTCTTTTAACCAGTTCTCAATCCATGAAAAGATCCCATGACAACTTAATTTATGTAAGAGCCTTTGGTGAGGGACCTTGTCAAAGGCTTTCTGGAAATCTAAGTACACTATGTCCACTGGATCCCCCTTGTCCACATGTTTGTTGACCCCTTCAAAGAACCCTAATAGATTAGTAAGACATAATTTCCCTTTACAGAAACCATGTTGACTTTTACCCAACAATTTATGTCCTTCTATGTGTCTGACAATTTTATTCTTTACTATTGTTTCAACTAATTTGCCCGGTGCTGATGTTAGACTTACCAGTCTGTAACTGACGGCATCACCTTTAGAACCCTTTTTAAATATTGGCATTACATTAGCTATCTTCCAGTCACTGGGTACAGAAGCTGATTTAAAGGACAGGTTACAAACCATAGTTAATAGTTCCACAATTTCACATTTGAGTTCTTTCAGAACTCTTGGGTGAATGCCATCTGGTCCCAATGACTTGTTACTGTTAAGTTCACATTATCATAAGGACCACCTCTCAGAGCCTGCCTACCATCTATATTTATGTACTTTAGCCGCAGTCTTCCTAAAATTGGAAGGAATGTCTTCTAATTTGTCTCAGAGCTACCTCAGAGTCCTACATTCGTCCTTGATTAAGCAATAGCCATTCTAGTCCTGGGAGGTACTACAGTAGGGTCTTTAAAGAATATAGACCTAGATCACATACACGAGTCTTTTTAGTTACTGTATTTCTAAAGGGCCTGATTCTGATCTTGAACTTGTGTAAATCAGCAGTAACTTCACTGAGCTCAATAGAGATATTACACCAGTGTGAGAAGAGGATCAGGCCCAAAGTATTTTATTTGTGTTTGTTTAAAGTACAAGCTGAAGTGTGTCTATTCACCTTATGTCAATTTGAGATTCTAGTTTTGGGCTGAGCACTGGAACCTTTGCAGAATTGTGGTGGGTCAAGGCCAAAGTGCCCCCTCCATCTCTCTGGCTGGCTGCTCTGGTAGTGAGACAGCTGCTCTCTCGTTTGGTGCCACAGCAGCCCCTGGTGGTCAAAAGGTGTCATTGCAGTGCACCCCCAGCAGAATCTAGTATTCTCGGGGTGGGGGGGTGGGGATCTGCAGGAGACATGAATTCTGCACTTATGTTTCTTTTGTTAAAAAGTGGGGGGGCCCTGGTCTCTCCCCCCCCCCAGTTCCAGGACCAGTGGACTATTGACAGTGACACCCTTAAGAATCCAGCCTCAGCACAAAATGGCCCAGCCAACACATCTGCCAGTGGCTGATCACTTTTGAATAATGCATAAGTCAACATTGAATTCAAAATCTGTGTGGCAGGTAAGTATAGGGAAATAGTTTGTTGTGCTTCAGACTATGAAGTCAAGAAAATTGTGTGTGTGTGGGGAGGGGAGGGTTCCACCTCCGTTCAGGTTTTGAGTTTTTGAAAGAACTATTAGCTCCTTCCTCCTGAGTTTTGTACAATTTAAGAGAGTCCAGAGGTTTGTTTTTGCACACCTTTACACATCTTAAAACGAGGGAAGTCCCAATTTTGGATCCATCATTTTCAAACACAATAACTGAAGTGCATCAGCATGTGGTGTTAAAAAACAGCATAGCCAACCCCAAGCATTCAAAAATTATGAGTCAGACCCACTGCCCCCAAATCACGAGGTTATCTTAAAAATCACAAGCATAAAAAACAATAGATTTGAGGGTCCTTTTCTTTGTTTTCTTGTTTCTGAGCCTTAGGAAGCACTCACATCATATTTTAAAGCTTTTCTCTGCATGCATGAGAGTAGGTACTTACTTTAATAAAGAGAAAGAGAGAGAGAAAAGCTGAAATTCTATGACAATTTAATGATAGCAGCATCTGGGGCTTTAAGAAAAGCACCAAATACCACAAGACTTGTGATCAAATTGCAAATTTTGGCAACACTGAAATAAAAACATTGTTTGGTCTCTTTGTAAATAGATGCTGAGGGGTCAGGGAAGTAAAGGGAAGCAGCATCATTTAGACCATGAATGAGGTTCTGTTTAGCAATAATCAGTGAATGGAAAAAGTATAATAGAAGAATAGCAATGCTAGGCATCGATCACAAATCCAGCACCCAAATTGTAAAATACAATAAAATTAAAATAAAATAAATAAAATAATGGAGACTAGCCAATGAGTAATAATCCTGCTCAACAGATGAATGGATTGGATAATGTATTACATCTTTTCTATATCTAATGTCTATGATATGTCACATTTAGATAGTTGCATCTTTCTTACAAGGATCACAAATTCCTTTACAAATATGAGACCTCCAATATTTTTGTGAGCTAGATGATAGAGTATTTGGTTTAGATGGTCAAACTAAGGCACAAAGAGGTAAAAGAATGGACCATGGTCACACAGCACTTCAGTGTATACTCAATAATAGAACCCAAGAGTTCTTTCTAATGGCCAGTTCTTGGCTCTAACACCAATGGTAGCCAATGAGACTACTCAAATAAAATAACAACGTCCATGAAGGTTGTAGCAGTCCAATCAACAGCTGGAAAGTTTTGCCTGAATAAAAAACTGTGTGGGGACTTCAGGATTTGGCCCTATATTTTAAATATTTCATTTATTTTTTAAAGGGGAAATTAAAAAAATAAGGTTTTGTGGTACAATCTAATTTACCAACTTTATTGGTATGTAGAATTATTTAATCTGCTATCTTGTTTGTTTATTTGTGTTGAATTTGTTGTTAAGGAAATTGCTGGCAGTTACGACCTGGAAATGGGTCTGACCCAAACACTCTCACAACGGGAGAAGTGGCACAAGAACTTCATTTAATCTTTATGTCTATAAACATAATGAACCACACGAAGGCTCAATATCTGAACACTCCTCAGAGCTCTAGGGCAGTTTGGTTCCTGATTGACTGGAAAACAATGGAGGTTTTGTCTAAATGAGGGTTGAGTAAAAACCGAGTAAAGAATTTCAGGATTTGGCCCACAGAAATTAACAAAATACATCTGTATTTTAGTATAAAAGGTAAGGAGGACAAAATGATCTGTGGCTGATAATGGTTGTCAGCAATGAATCAATTTCCTCATGCCAGTTTGTGACAGGATGCTGGACATGAACTGCTGAGCCAGCCCTCTGTCATGCCAGCTCCCATTAAGGGAGGTAAATTGGAGCTGCCTAGAGAAACCTGCACCTGATTGGCAAAGGAGAAACAGCTGCCAGCTTGATTAGCCTGAGGCCGCATAAAAGCCTCAGAAGAAGGAGGTCAGGGGGGCAGAGAGAAGGGGGAAAGCCAGAGAGTGGAAGGCGAGGGGTAGCTCGTCCTTCCTGACGGCAGAGACTGAAAAGCCCTTAAGGCTGAAACCCCCAAACTGTACATGATGAGAAGATGGTGGGATTTCACGCTGTAAATAAACTGCACCAGTAATTGCTGAGCCAGAAGGTCTCTGAGGCCCTGTCTACACTGGCAAGCTTCTGTGCAGTAAAGCAGCTTTCTGTGTTGTAACTCCCAAGGTGTACACACTGCCAAGCCACTTAGTGTGCAGAAACTGCGCAGTTGCAGTGCTGTAAAAAACCACCCCGCCGAGAGGCGTACAGCTTTCTGTGCCAGGGCTACAGCACTGTGATGCCAGTGGAGGCACCCAGGTTGTTTACAGTGCTGCGATTGGCCTCCAGGAGGTGTCCCATAATGCCCTATTCTCGCCTCTCTGGTCATCGGTTTGAACTCTACTGACATGCCCTGCCGTCCTGTTTGCTCAGTGATGTGTGCAGTGGTCTCAGTGCATCTTACAGGTGGCCATTCCTGCTCCGTGCACCAGGCGATCCCCCGCTTGGAGCAATGCAGAGCTGCTGGACCTCATCAGCATTTGGGGAGAGGAGGCTGTCCAGTCCCAGCTGTGCTCCAGCCGTAGGAATTATGATACCTACGGACAGATTTCATGATGCATGACAAAAAGGGGCCATGACCGGGACACAATGCAGTGCAGGGTCAAAGTGAAGGACTGTGGAATGCCTACCACAAGGTGTGGAAGGCAAACCGCCACTCTGGTGTTGTCCCCACAAGCTGCCAGTTCTACAAAGAGCTGGACGCAATCCTCAGTGGCGACCCCACCTTCATTGTGAAGGCCACTGTGGATACTTCAGTGGCTCACGTGCCAGTCGAGAGTGGACCGAGCTAGGAGGAGGAAATCTTGGACGAGGAGGGGGAGAGGAACCCAAAGGCAGAAGATGACTCGGAAGTCAGAGATGCATGCAGCCAGGAGCTCTTCTCTACCCCGGAGGAAGCTAGCCAGTCACAGCTGTCGGATCTTGGTGAAGTGCAAACAGGAGAGGAGGCCACTGGTAAGGAGATTTGATTTTGGGAGTTGCTGAAGTGAGTTGTTGGGGGCAGGAGGGTTGCAGAAAGCAGTCTTGTGTCTGTATGATGCATGTACCACCATATGCCTAGTCTGAGCAGCGGAACAGGCTGTTGACTGACTCCCTCACTTAATGGGAATCTGCCTCAGAGATCTCCAGGAAACTCTCATGGAGATGGGCTGGGCAATCCACTGCCACAGGTTCTTTGGCAGAGCTGCTTTGTTTTTTGCCCCATGAATGGTAACTTTCCCACGCAACTCTGCCGTCACTGGCTGGGGAGGATGGAACCATTGCTGCACACAGGTGAGCCGCATAAGACCAAGGGTGGAAGCCGCAGTCTTGGAGAAGACCCTGCCTTGATTCCTTGCTCACCCTCAGCAGCGAGATATCTTCCATAATAAACACAGCCTGTGGAAAATGTGGGGACAGGAATGATTATCAGGCCCCCCTACAGTGCTGGCTCTCCCCAAAAGCCACATGACCAGTGTACAGTAGGGTCCATGAACACTGATTTCCCCTGTCCCTGCAGTTACTCACCATTTTGGGGGTCTTGTGGCTCATGTGTGCTTGCCTGGGGTCAGCCAGTTAGTGACAGGTATGTGAATAGTGGCTGCGTTTTAAATCACGGAATCGTTGTTCTGTGTGTTGCAAACAATACTGCTTCTGTAAAATGTTTCATTTTGGCTTCAGAGAGATGACGTTGGGAGCCCAACCTCCCTCTTTGTTATCGCTGGCTGAACAGCTGCGCAGAATTAGAAAGTGGACACGAAGAACTAAGGAGGACTTTCTGTGTGACGTTATGATGCACTCTGCAGATGAAAAACAGGAATTGAAGGAATGGTGGGACAGTGAGAAGGGGGACCGAAAGGAGAATGCGGTGTGCCAGAATAAAGCCATGGAGCGGCTCTTAAATGTTATGGCGCACCAAGCGGACACGCTTCAGGCTATATTAGCACTGCAAACCGAGCAGCTCCATACCCACCTTCCCCTGCAGCCACTGTCACAAAACTCTTTCCCACCCTCCCCCCAGACACGGCCAACACACTCTTATCAACCTCCTGGCTCCAGTCTGTACCCACTGCATTCCACTCCTCCCCCGTCACAATACAGCCCTGCGGACTCCCAGTACCCACGGCACTTAACACCTGTCCCTCTGCAGTTTGGCCCTGCTGAAGTACAGTACCCACTGCACTGTACTCCAAAGGAGAAGGTTGGATACACTCTTGAACCATCCCGGGACCCCAACTCCTCCTGGGACCTTCCCTTCTCCCATCCCCATCAGTGCTGATGTGGTTTTTTGTTTGACTCTCTCCTCCGGTTGTCATTTTGGTTGGTTTGAAAGTAATCTTTATTTTATTAATTGAAAGCAAACAGAGCCCTGCAAAGTAACACATAATTATCTTAAACCTTCATATTGCATCATCTGCAGCAATCATAATCACCTTATAGCATTACAAGCACTGCACTCCCAAGCATAGCAATAAATATTAGTGGCTTTCAGCTTCAAATTGCTGCCTCAAGGCATCCCTGATACTTATGGCCTTAGGCTGCGCCGCTCTAATAGTCCTGGTCTCTGGCTGTTCAAATTCAGCCTTTAGGCTCTGAGCCTCAGCGGTCCAGCCCTGAGTGAAGCTTTCCCCCTTCCCTTCACAAATATTATGGAGCGTACAGCACATGACTTTAAGCATAGGAATAGTGCCATCAGCCAAGTCCAGCTTCCCATATAGGCAGCACCAGCAGGCCTTTAAACGGCCAAAAGCACACGCAAGAGTCATTCTGCACTTGCTCAGCTTGTTGTTGGACCGCTCTTTGCTGCTGTCAAGGTGCCCCGTGTATGGCTTCATAAGCCACAGCATTAAGGGGTAGGCAGGGTTTCCGAGGATCACACTGGGCATTTCAACTTCCTCTATGGTGATCTTCTGGTCTGGGAAGAAAGTCCCTGCTTGCAGCTTCCTGAACAAGCCAGTGTTCCAAAAGATGCGTGCGTCACGCACCTTTCTGGACCAGCCTGCATTAATATCCGTGAAACGCCCATGGTGATCCACAAGCACCTGGAGAACCATTGAGAAATACCCCTTCCAATTTATGTACTCGGTGGCTAGGTGGTCTGGTGCCAGAATTGGGATGCATGTCATCTATCTCCACTCTGCAGTTAGGGAAGCCCATTTGTGCAAAGCCTTCTACAATGTCACGCAGAGTCACAGTCTTTTGGAGCAGGATGAGATTAATGGCCCTGCACACTTCCGTCAACACGAGTCCAGTGGTCAACTTTTCCACACCGAACTGGTTAGGGACCTATCAATAGCAGTCTGGAGTAGACAGCTTCCACAGTGCAATCGCCACGCGCTTCTCCATGTCAGGGCAGCTCTCATTCTCATGTTCTTGCGCCGCAGGGCTGGGGCAAGCTCATCACACAGTCCCATGAATGTGGCTTTCCTCATCTGAAAGTTCTGCAGCCACTGCTCATCATCCCAGACATGCATCACGATGTGATCCCACCACTCAGTGCTTGTTTCCCGAGCCCAAAAGTGGCATTCCACTATGGTCAGCACCTCCGTGAATGCCACAAGCAATCTTATGTCATAGCTAGTATGCATGGCAAGATCAATGTTGCACTCCTCTTGTCTTTGTAATTTAAGGAATAACTCCACTGCCACTCGTGATGTGTTAATCAGAGTGAGCAGCATACTGGTCAACAGTTCGGGATCCATTCCTGCAGACCAAAGAGGGAGAGCACGCAGTACACAAATGGTTGAAAGATGGCGCCAAATACACAGGAATTGCTGGGATGCGAAGCAATGCATCACGGGGCATTGGGACAGGACCCAGGATGCCCCGCAACCCCTCCGCCTTCCCACAACTCTTAGCAGCAGAAGAGGAAGAGATGCTCCGTGGGATAGCTGCCCAGAGTGCACCGCTCCGAATACTGCTACAAGTGTGAACACGCTATTGCACAGGCAGCTGACAGTGTGAACACATAACAGCGGTTTCCCTTCAGCGCTCTCTAGCGGTGCTGTAACTCTGTTAGTGTAGACAAACCCTGAGTGGTGTTTGGAGCAGATGCAGCAGCAAAGGGGGTCCTGCTATGCCCTGTTACACAGCTGAACTACAGAGTGTGGATGGCTATGGGGTTGCCCAAAGACAAGAAAGGAGTGTGAAAAATTGATATATAAACCATTTTCTCATGTATTTAAACTATACCCAGTCTGGACTGTAGAAGGAAAGAGCTGTATGGAAATCTCCTGATTGAAATGTGGGGTTTGTCAATTACTCTTCACCAGTCTGAGAAATAATCTTTTAATGATATTGATTGTTCAAATGCAACCTGGCAGCCGCGAATTGCTGGATATCAAAAATGATATTCTTGTTGATCTGCTTCCATATTAAAAAGGCCAGGTATGGAATTTCCCAGTAAGTCACTGCCTTGGAAGGTATCATTAATATGGGTTTAATAGTCTCTTGTTGAGATCTACAGTAATAATTCATTTTATTTGCAGGAAAGATCTCTTGGGTAGAAAAGCATTGCAGAAAGAGACAAAGAGAGTAAAGCCATGAGCACAAACCAAATAAAACCTGATAGGGGGCAGAATCTATAGCAATAATCCAGACTTTTCAGCTCCCATTTTATTCATTTTTAGATTTTTTTTAACTACAATAAATACAAAGCCCATACTTTAAAGTTACATAGACATACTTGAGAGTGTTCATCCTATTTTTTTCCCCAAAAAATTCGCTCTTATTTGATTCGCTCTTTACTAATGCCAAATGTAAATTACATTGATGTCAATGGAATAACGCTGCTATATGTGAGAGGAGAATCAAGTTTTGTGCTTGTAACATAAGAATCTTAAAAGCGCAGTGGGGTTGGGGGTATGGTCTACCAACTTGTTCCACTGATGCTTTTGAAAAAATCAGCCAATCAATCAATTTCAGAGAGATTTTCAGAATAATTTGGTTCTTTAACAGAACATTATTTTCAATGGAATGGAGTAGTTAAGGATGGGAATCCAAGCATGATTAGATTATCTTGACACCACATTTTAAAAAGCTAGTATCCATTCAAGAGGAGAGCAAAAAGATGCAACCTGACCAATTCTGTCAAGTTTTCAATATTTTCTACACGGGAGTTTCTCTCAAAGTCAGAGAATGAGAGAGAGAGAGAGAGAGAGCTCAGCTGCTATCTGTGAGATGTTTCTACATTTTACCACAGCAGCCATGGGCGCTAGGAACTGATATATATCAAAAAGGAAGTGAGCGTCTGTGGGTTTATGTCACTACTAGATACTCTGATGATCCCTGCATTAATTAGTCTCAAAGTTTACTTCTCTGTTGTCTGAAGTTCCTTGTCCAATGTAAGTTTTTAATCCTGTGAGAGATTCCACTCTTTCATCTCCACACAGTCTTGAAGTTAGAAATCCCATTAAAAATTATTTGTCTGACCTCCTTCCCAGAAGGTAAGTAAATTGTTCATTGCCGATACTCAAAGCTGTATCTATTTGGTTAATCTCCAGTTGCCATTAATATCTTATGCATGTAATATCTTATACATGTATTCCTAACGCTAGTAAACCCACATAAGAATAATAGCTTTCACTGCATTAGTTAGCAGCAGCAGTGGAAATTGGAAAAAAGATGGAGCTTTATGGGGAAATTCAGGTGGAAATGAAGGAGTGTCTGTCAAATGAAAGTGTTTTGTTTGCTGGTAAATTCCTTAGAAGTTTATGGAAATGGTCTCTCATTGTAACAATATTACATAGCTGAGAAATTGCTGTCCGCGTAAAGCAGCCTTGTAATAGATCACTCTCGTCTGTGACATACAAGATGATTAAAAGCTCTAAAAGAAAGGATCAGGGCATTATTCATTTGCAAAAGCATGTTAGCAAACATAGATCATCAGTCAACTGGAGTAGTTAGAACATACATTTATTAACAAGAAAAGCATTATTTAAGAAGAATTTGTTTAAACATTGTCACATTTATGGCACATTTTTTTAGAAGTGGACTAAAGGCTACTTCTGAAATACTGTACACACTCCTGTATTCATTTGATTTGCAAACAAGTGGTTGACAAAATCTTCCCACAGACCTTTCCTTAATATCTGATCCTCCAGAGATTTATACCAAGTTCTAGGCAAAATTTTCATTCATAGTTCCGGAAACGTGACTATGGAAAGTCACCCTAGAGTTTGTAAAAAATAATGGAGAATTTGTAGCATATGGATTTCTCTACCTTTACCTGCATGGCATTTAGTTCTTAATGCAGACCTTAGATCAGTATCCCCTTTAAAACCAAATTCTGATTTTGGTACCAGTGATCTGGAGAAACTCCACTGAAACCAATAGATTTACACGAGCATTACTGAGAGCAGAATCTGGTCCTCCCAGAGTCTCTTTTGTATTAAATTACATTTAACTTTGATCAGCATAACTCCTCAGTAACGAAGGCCCTTTTATATTTATGCTATTAAGATGCATAACCATTGCTTGTAAAGTAATGTTAGAGCTTCCGTCGGCATTTATTCAATAGCCCTGTATCTAGGTTTTGTGTGTATCCTTCACCTGGAACAGATGTTTTCCTGTTTGCTTTTCGCCATCCACCAAAAATATCTGAAAGGAAAATGAAAACATTAATATGCATGTCTATCCAATTAATTTAAATAAATTACCATTAAATTGTTTTTAGTTTTATTTATATGCTCTCTGCAGTAGCCAAAATTAATATTGATGTGGCACTGGGCTTTATAGGAGGCTTAACCAAGCAATGGAAAAGTTCTTTCATTTTAGGTGTTTTCCCTTCACAGGGTACTCAGTATTTGAAACCAGTAGAAGTGGATTTCAGGCTGCACAGCAAAATGGTAGCAAAGGAGAACAGCTGAAGTGGAGGTGGTGAGGGATGGTGGACCTATTTTGACTTTGATAATCTGATAGAGGACAAGTGCAATCTGGCCGGATTTGACTGGCCATTGCAATCCTGCTATAATGTACTCACCACAAAGACTAGTTCACAAGTTTATAACAAACATTAGATTAGCAGCTCCAATTCTACAGGCCTTTCTAGTCCAGTGAAAGCATGTGTTGCGGAGGGCTGGGGGCTGAGAAGAGGGGATGACTGGCCAAAGCAGGAGTGCATTGCTCACAGGATGTGACCTGTCTAGGGTTGCCAAGTGGAATGAGAATGATGGATTGGAGAGTGAAAGAAGATGGGAGTTGGGTAAAGGAAGGGGAGACATATAATATAGTGCATGTGATTTTTAATTTAGTAACCTGCACTTGCCCAATCTCCTATTTTCCCTACCTATTGCTGTAGATGTGTTTTTATCCAGTGTAAATAATGTCCATCTTCCAGAAGGTGCCTAGCATTGTGGGAAATAAGCAATAATAATGGTGTGATGATACACACTTTTATACATATCTGAGACAACAGCATCAAGCATTTATTGGTGCCAACTGCTTTGCAAAGGGTACAAGCAACATACAAATCACACACCGATGACACACAGCTCTACCTATCCTCCACAAACTAGTATACTAGTACCACCAACATGGCCCAATGCCTTGACAAGATCAGCTCAAGGATGAAGCACAGCTGGCTGAAGTTGAACCCAAGCAAGACAGGTTGATACTGAGGGGGCAAAGGAAAACATTTTGAAGAGTCTATAGCCATGATGAAGTCTCCTTTGATTGAAGGTACACACCCATGCTTGGCCAATTTGGTCTGCAGTTAAGGAGTGCTCTTGGATTCCTCACCAACACTAACCTCTCACATAGCATCCATGAGTAACTCTTTCTATTATCTCTTGGTGGTTAGGAGACTCCATCCCAACCTGGTAGACAATGACCTGGCTTCAGTTTTTCATACCTTTCTCATTTCTTGGTGGGACTATATCAATACCATATAGCAGGGCACGAAACATTCAGCACGTGGAAAATGCCAACTAGTAGAGAATGCTGCAGTGCTTCTCCTTGGCAACACTGGCTACTGCAAACACATCAAACAAATCCTCTGCTCTCTACCTTGGCTTTCCAAAGAATATCGAATCAAGTTGACGATCTCAGTCCTAATCATCAAGGCTCACAATGGACGAGACTGAGGAGATGGAAATTCTTTGGGGTCCAACCAGATACAATAGTATGAACACTTTCAGGAGCTAAGGACCATCGAAAACCTCACCACCTTCTGCTCCAAATGCAAGGCACACTTCTTTGACCTGCTTCCTTTGACATAAATACATAGCCACATGTATAATCCCACCCCCCCAAAAAAACCTAAACAAACAATCCTCCTCCCAAACCACCAGAGCCACAAAAAATTACCCTCTCAAAGCATGACTCCATGGCACACACCTCTCCCCCAGGGAGAGAATAAATGTGACAAATGTTAATCACATCACTTAATGCACTACTCAAAGGTACTTCGATACTATGGTGATAAGCATGGTAGAGGAACCTAAACAGGATAGAATCTCTGCCTTAGTCAGCATACGCACCACCCTAATTATGAGAGACTATCTTATGAGTCATTGTACATAAGCTGTACATGACTTGATTATCGTACAGTAGCTGATTATTGAAGAATGAAATAAATATAGCCTGCCAGTGTTAATGCAGTCATTAAACACAACAATAGCTCAGTGGCACATAATAAAAGTCCCAATATATCCATTGCATCTCAAGTATTGCAGATGGAAGTTTCCTTGTCATCACCTGCTTTAATGAAGTGCATGAAAATAGTGACTAATAACATTCATTTGAAATAAAGGAACAAAATGAAGTCGTGATCATTTTCTATTTTCTTCCCCAGAAGATCAGCTGTTAATCTAGTTCATCCCATGTGCTAATGATATAAGATCTTTCAGCCAGTAGGTGAAAGCTTGAATAATACTAGAATGTTAATGAAAATTAGCTTTGAAGTATTCAAAAAGATTTATTAGATAGACTTGAGCCACTTGTAATTTGTTATTTCTCTAAAGCCTCTGCTTTAATATGGCAACTTGGAATGTATGCCTTGTTGGAATTAACACCCGATCCCAAACAGCAAAGATATACTTTTTAGTTAAATGATACAATAAAAGACAGATTTTGATGACTTAATAAAGATTTTGTCAATATCCCCGCTGAAATGATGAATTATATTGAGGGTCTTGGGCTTATCGTTGTGTGTAGTTTAGTACATTGATAGATGTACTGCAGCCTGTCAGCATTCTTTCTAACCTACTAGCTAGCAAAAACAAACACGTAGTGAATATAAATCAACGTGACTCATGATGGGCTTGTTGATCCACATACTTCCCAGAATGATTTTTTGGTGCCAAAGCCTTGATCTGCTTTGGCAGGATGTTGCTAAAATGTAACAGATCCCAGTGAGCCAGGGAGTGCGGGTGGGGAGGAAATAGACCTACGGTGATGTCAGTTTCCCTAGCTGCTGCTGGGATTTTTCGCTAGCAAAGGAATTTGCCAGTTGATAAGCTGTGACAATGTGATGGTGAATGGAAAGTGCTCTTGAGATCTAGGTGTGTTTGGCAATTTGGAATAGTTTTTATCACGGTGAAGAAACAAGAGTTACATAATCGGTTTTATCAAGCTCACTCTAATAATCGCCAGGTTCGTGAGACTGGGAATGCCAAAGACTGCCAGGGCTGTATAATGGTTGCCATTTTAACTTCCCGTTTTCATGCAGCACTTTCTGAAACTTTCACTATTCATGTTGAAATTCTACATATATGGTCTCTAGCTGACGGTGACCTTTTCTGGACATTTTGAACAAAATCAGTTCAGTCATTTGTGAGTCTGAGGAAATTAAAACATGTATACTTTTCCAATTACAAAAAACACCTTTGTATCCATTTTTGAACAGCTTTCCAGATGAAATGGCTGGAAGTTGAAAGTTAAAATATGGCCTGGCTATCTCTCTCCTTGGGAGGTATTTCAAGCATTCCAGTAGAAACTGGGTTTGATTTGACCAAGTTCTGGGCCTTTGAAAATAACAAAATGAGTCTGACCAAATAAGCATGTTTTTCTGCCAAACTCATATGGATGGATTCATTGTCCATTCTTGTGTGGATAACTAGCTGCATCATGAAATATGAAGTGAGGTTCACAGGAACCCTTTGCTTCAACACTTTTTAAAATGTAAAGAAGTTCAGTTTATAAAGTGCACAGCATGGCTCCCCACTCTGATGAACATTAGCAGCTATGCAGTAAGTGGAACATTCCCCAGCCCTGTCGAGACTTCCGTAAGAGGGATCCTTATGTGCATTTTTAGTCAAATAGTTCCAGAGTGAATGTTAAGCACTCAAAGGTCAGGAAATGCCAAAACTAAAGTTGCACCCTTAACTCTGACATCTCGTCCTTATGCGCTACAAAACATCTACATGAAAACGTACCATTTGTCAAACCAAACAACATGGTCTTATGCAACTCTTCTGCCAATTTAGATCTATGTGTGTAGCATACCTCCGTACTACCTTGTGTATATCAAAGAGAGTTCATGAAAGTCATTTTTAGGAAAGAAAACAGTAACTAGTACTTGTACAACATACTATAAATTAGGAGCAGCAGCAAAAAACAATAGTAGAAATGGCATTTATAGCCACCTAAGTTTTCGGCTTACTAAGCTTCATTGCATTTAAGGAAGGTTGGCTGACTGAAAAGAAACATACATAGTTTTCAACTAAGGGTCTGATTCTGCAACTCTGACTCATTCTAAGTAGACCTGGTCAGGAATTTTGTGATGAAACAGTTTTTTTGTCAGAAAATGCCGGTTTGTTGAATTTGAATAGAGTCAGGATTTCTACTTGACTTTTTTTGGATTTTTTTTTCAAAATTGTCAAAACATTTCATTTCAGTATTTTCTAAACAAAAAGTTTCATTTTCTCCATTTGAAATGACTTTCTGTTTGAAATTTAAACTAATTGCAGTTATATTTTAAATGGTCAAAATAGAAACCTAGTATTTTGAAATTATCAAAATGAATGAACCAAACTAACATTTCTTTTCAGATTTCTGATTCACAAACACTTTCAAGATTTCAACTTTCTTCCTGATTTGGGACAGGAAGTTTTTTTTTTTTTTTTAATCTCAAAAATTGTCATGGGATAGGACACCCATTTCCTGCACCGCTCTGTGTATTCATGATCCCCATATCTCAGAGCAAACAGAACTTAAGTCTAAGTCTCATTTTCAAAAGGCACTTAGGAGTCTAGATTCCATCAACTGTCAACGGGATTTAGACTTCTAAGTTCCAAAATCCCTTTTGAAAATCAGACACAGGCTCCTAAATCAGTTAGGCATTGCAATGATGAGTGCAACAAAGCCTTGAAAGATATGAGCCTCAGTCAATAAATATACAATGCAACATTATGATAATGAAAGTAGTAGAAGTATAAAAGAATGGAAAACATTGTTCAGCATGCTATACATATATCTACAGCTATTGGGAAAAATCCAGTACACAATCTTGTACTCTAGGTATCAAAGTGATCTCAATTACACCGGCACTTACTTTTGCTATCAATTTTCTGTTGCACAAATGGAGGATAGTTCCTGGAAGACCAGATCCCAAAAATCTGCTGGTTTATATATCCTCCACCATGTTCTCTTTGCGGGCTTTTAGGACGACTCAAGGAGAGATTTCTCAAATTTTTCCAGTCATAAAAGGCAAAATTAACCCATAGGCAAAGAGCCAGCATGAAGTTTATGTACCACTCTTTTGAAGGCTTAAGCAGAGTGCACAGGGGTGAATTTTGCTCCAAATCACTATATAATCTATTAAGTGCTTCCCAGTGGCAGTGAATGTGTTAAATTGTGAGGTAAAATCAGATCTTCATCAGTGTGTTTAGAAATGGCTCATTTTTCCAAAACTCTGTAAGGACCAAAGAAACTCAGCATTTCTTAGTGTAAAGAGATGCATGTCTTCATATAATAATGGATGAACTAGAATTTCTACAGCGGGGATTGAGCATCAGAAGAACATTTTTACCATCCAAAGAAATTACAAACTGATGTGTTCATCTGGAGCATAGCCTGAGGCTTCAATATGAAGATGAGGGGAAGGCAGATGGGAGAGAACTTTGCCCCCATAGAGTTTAGGTATTTACAATATTTTCTGCAGGATTCAAGATGTTATTTCAAGAAACACCTTGTCCCATCTCCCTCTTATAAGAAGACAGGAATTGGTGAACTAAAAATTAATTTTCGTTTAAAAAAATACATATGATTTAAACTTATGTATTCAACTAATTCACATTTTCATATATGTTCTGAGTGAATTTGCTTTAAAATACCTGGCAGGTTTTCACAAAAATTGTGCAGAAAGTGAAGGAAAAGTTTTACAGAACTCAGTTAATTTTCCCCACAGTGGCACTAATAAAAGGGATAGAAAACCTTCCACGTCTAGGGAACCAATTTATCCCTGGAATAAGTGGGTGCAAGTCTATTGCACCTCTGTACCAAGGACTGATTATAGCTCAATGTCACTGGTTTGCATTCAGCCCAGGTCAGCAATGACTCAAATTTGTTACCACCACGGTGTCTGTTTGGCCTTTTGTTACATAGAATGAGTGTGCCGGTTCCACCCCTGTCTTCTCTAGATCAGGGGTTCTCAAACTGGGGGTCGGGACCCCTCAAGAGGTTGCAAGGTTATTACATGGGGGTGTCGCGAGCTGTCAGCCTCCACCCCAAACCCTGCTTTGCCTCCAGCATTTATAATGGTGTTAAATATATTTAAAAGTGTTTTTAATATACGGGGGGAGGGGGAAGTGTGGAGGGTCTCACTCAAAGGCTTGCTATGTGAAAGGGGTCACCAGTAAAAAAGTTTGAGAGCCACTGCTCTAGACTGACAGTTGTCCATATCACAAAAGCTACCACCACCTTTGGCATTCTTTAGTAACCTTATCATCAGTCTCAGAAGAGGCTAACTGAATGGGCCTAGGGAATGGATATCATTATCTCCAGAGATTCTCCTTCCAGGTCAGGGTGGAGGGGCTTTGGAAGGGCAGCATAAGGAAGCTTGCACTTCTGGTAGCTACCTATTCTGTGTATAGGTGATTTCACTGTCTAGGGCTTATTAAACCTATACCTTTCTTGAGCACTAAATTCTCTCACTAGGATTCGTCCCCTGATCTCAATTCCATTGATCCACGTGAATTTGAACAGGATATGGTCCACCCCTGAATGCAAAGTACTCAGGATGCAACTCCCAGAAAAACATGCTCTGTGTCTTAGTTTTCCCATCTGCAAAATGGGGATAATAATATGTACTTCCCTAGGTCACAGGGCTGCTGGGAGAATTTAGGAAGAGATTTTCAAATGCATAATAGAGCTTACAATCTAAGTATAAGACAAGAGATGACAGGTGGCTACAGACTGACAGACAAGAGAGCACAAGGAAACAATGCTAAAGAGCAAGCAGTAGCCACTCTGACAGCAGTACTAGTGGAGAGTGAGCTTTCTTCAGTATCAGAGAGAGGATACTGGATCCAGGGACTGAGGTGTGATTCTGTATGGCTGGTATGGTGGAGGCTGCATCCAGCCAGATGATATTCTCTCGCCTTCCACAGCCCAGCTTTGGGCAGGTGGCCCAGCAGCACCAGGGCCAGGGAGATGGCAGGGTGTTGTGTCCCAGGGGGAGGGCCCGACCTGTGTGCAGACATGTGCGTGATGTTAGGCTGTGGTGAGAGCCCACAGGCTGGAGCAGGAGCTGGGACCAGCACCATGGGACAGGAGCCACTGCTGCCGAGTGAGCATGGGGCAGGCTCACTCAGCCTCCCCAGCGCTTTCCCCTCCTCCCCATCCCCAGACCTCCCTCCACCAAATGATGTTAGTGGACTTTGTAGCCCTCAAAGTTGCCTGTCCCTGCAGTATGGCAATTCCTATGGCTTGCTAAAATCCTTTCAGCTGATCTGCATATATTTTCACAGGACGGATTCAAACTCCCATTGACAAGTAGTAAACGGTTTAATTCTGTTCCAAATGAGCACATGCTTCAGGGCACACTCACCACACGGTGACCCTAGGCACCGAACAGACAGACATAAAGTTAAGCACATGCATTTTTGCAGGACTGGGGCCTAAAACAGGATCTGCTCTATAATGACCCCTGCTAAGTTCTAAAGCTGTTCTGCTGTCTGAGTAATGGGGTTAATGTTTTCTTTATTTGAGGTGAAGAGGTCAGAATGTTTTTAGGCTAAGTTGGGGTTGAAACTCTCATCTTTGCCAAGCTCGTGGGTCAATAATCTCAAGCTGCTCTCTTCTGACCTATCTCAGATTGAAAGCAATGTTCTATAAAAAAGGATTAGGAAGACTGAGCTAAACAGAAGAAACAGGAGCTTGTAATTTCATCTGAATTTTCTTTCCAGTGCATAACAAATCTGAATATATATTTTCACTGAAAACACAGTCAGGGATCATCCAAGGCAATGTGAGGTAAATTGTTTCATTGGAATATACTGTATATTTGGATAGTATTGACAAACTGTGTAATTTTTTAAAAAATATAGTTAAAACAAACATCTTCCCCCAGTTTGCATACTTACAGTTTGAGGTTCCATTACCAGGTAATCAAGTTCCTGATCCGTTTAAAGAGCCAATCAGGTTCACTTGTATGCCTACATAGCTTTTTAAAGTGACATACAAGCATTTCTTGATTACACTGAAGTTGCAGGAGCAGTTTACTTCAGTTTATGTCTTGTATCTTTAAAGTTGGAGATGGGAATTACAGATATAGCAGACTCACTGTACCTTATTGATAAATTACAGCCCCAGTCTATTGTCTATAGTCTATTGAAGTCTTCTAATAAAATTAGAAACATTATGCCATTAATTTACAAATTTTAAGATAAACGTTTTTAAAAAGGGACTCTACAAAATGCTCTTTGTGTTATGAAATAATGTAGACCAAGGGGACAGAATTTATTAGAACTCTATTTTCATAAATATATGAAGAGGAAGAAGTGTATCATTTAACAGTTTGTTCAAAGAATGGTCATTAGATGCTAAAGAAAACTGCAATTCTTCAGAGATTTTTTTGTTATACTAGTTGAAATTGCCGAATTTAGTGTGAGGAACAGGACACATACATACAAAAATGCATTCTTGCTTTCCAGGGCTACTAAGAGCAGGGATGAAGTTATCTTACTGTGCATAATACAAACTGGCAGACAAGGTATTTGGGATAAAAAGGTATGTGGGGGCATTAGTAGAAGAGTTATAGAAAATGACTGGCAACGTTCAGGGAAATGTATAAAGGTGCATTCAGAGATCAAATCAAAGGATCAGATTCTATGCTACTTCTAAAGGAGGCAAAGCAAGGAGAAAACATAACCCTAGAGAAGGTGATTTTAAGCAATGATTCAGGGTTACTCAAGGAGTTGGAACAATCTACAGCATAACTGAGGCAGCCCAGGTGGTTGTTCTAATATGGCTGTGGCCTGCAATGAAAACCAGAATCCCAGGAGTGGTGTGCACTAGAGAGTTGTCCTGGTATGCTCCCTCGACTAGTGACTTTGAGGTGGCCACTGTAGGGCCATCCATGGGTATATCTACACTGGAGCTGGAGGAGTAATCTCAGTTTTGATTAAGCTGCTGCGCTAAAAATAGCAGTGTATCTGCAGCTACGCGGGCGGCATTGACATGGGCTAGCCACCAGAGTACAATCCCATCCAAGACCCTAGAAGAGTACTCAGGCAGGTAATCCAAGCTGCTGCCCCATGGCAGTGGCTACGCTACGACTTTTAGCATGCCAGTTTGATCAAAGCTAGCACATGTCTATCTACCCGAGCTGGAAATTACATCCAGCTAGAGCTGGATGAGATTTTTTGGATGAACAGTTTATTTGCCAATAAATTACACCTCCAGCTACAGTGCAAATGTAGTACCTGTGCTGGGGCATCTCTTCCCTGATCTCTTGACGGCTCTTTACATCCCCTGTAGAAGTCTTCCTACAGTGGAGTCGGGGGCAGAAACTCGCAGGGCTTTTAAGGTCTTCATCTTTACAACAGTCATATCCCTAGTACCTTTGTCTGTATTTAGAACTAGCATGGTAACAGGTAGCTTATTCCCCAACTGGCCCTATGGGGGAATTCTTTCACCTTCCGCTGAAGCGCTAGGCCCTTGCCAGTGTTGGCTGCTGGGTGTGATGGAGCACTTGTTTGTTCTGATAAATCCTATGTAAAATTACTCTTCAAAAATTGGTTGAAAATTAAATCACTTGAAGTATGAGGTGAATAACAGACTTTAAACTATGCTCAGCAAGCGCTGAATCCGACCAACAAAGCAAATTAAAACAAACAATCAAAAAGTTTCAGGGAAATGTATAAAGGTGCATTCAGCGATCAAACCAAAGGATCAGATTGCTGCATCTAAAGGAGGCAAAGCAAGGAGAAAACAATCTACAGCATAACTGAGGCAGCCCAGGTGTGCAGACACTCAGCTGTTCCTCTACACCTGTAGTAGACAAAAGCCACCTCAGGATTGTGACCCATTGTATTGGGTGCTGTGCAAACACTGAAAAGCTCCAGCCCCTGACCTGAAGGGTTAACAATCCTAGCATTCATCATAATCCTGTTATTCTCACCAAACACCCTCTCTTCACACATGCTTTTATTGTTATGGAAATAAATATATTAGGGCTAGAGTTGGATAACTTTTTTTGGATGCAGTTTATTCGCCAATAAAAATGCAGTTTCAGGCTGACCAAAACTATTCACCTGTTTGGGTTGAATTTGGTGAATAGTTTTGGCAAAAAAAGAAAGAAAAAAAAATTAGAAAAAAAACAAAATGTTTCATTTCAACATTTTCAAAGTGAAACATTTTAACTTTTTGTTTCGAAATGATATTTCATTTTCATATATAGCTAGATTTATTTAAATAAACATAAAAAGGATAAAAAAAATTCCCCAAACAAAAGAAAAAATCTAATTCTTTTCAGTTCAAACTATTTTGGTCAACTCGAAACTACTTCTTTTTTTTTTTTTTGGCAAGTAAAACAAACAAAAAATCAATTTTGGGTTTACCCAAATGAAATGTTTTCAGATTGTTTTGGTTCAGCCACTGAACCAAAAAAAAAAAAAAGATTTTCTCAGCAATAGTTAGCACTATGTTTCCATGTTTTCAGGTCATTTTATTAAGATGGATGCACCAACACAAGAAATCAGCGGCTTGAAACAAGGGAGCACTACACCTGACCTCTCATTTCAAAGGTTTATTATAAGATTGTAATTATTTTTACAGGGGCTCTGCAAACATCTGCTAAATCTCGACAGAAACAGTTGATTCTGATGGGGATCAGCTACTTTACAATGTCTTGCAGTAGGAATGGGGTCAAAACACTTCAATTGGACACACCAGATTTTTGGGGGATTTGCAAGTAGGATAGGTGAAAATCTAACTGGTGTCAACTGCAGACTAATTATCTTCAAATAACTATTGGCCAACAGGTGTTCTGTGATACCTAAAGAAGGAAACTTAGCTAGAAGCAGTACCTTTTTGTTTGTTTGTTTGTTTGTTTTAATTTGCTTTGTTGGTAGGATTCAGCGCTTGCTGAGCATAGTTTAAAATGCTGCAGAAAATGCTCTATTCTTGTTATATTACTCACTTAATTGGAGATTTTTAGAGACACCAGTGGGAGTTAGAAGCACAATTTCCAATGAATGTGGGAGTTGGGTGACTAACTCCTCTTTGTGCCTTTGAAAATCTCCCCTTTAAATCAGAAAGTGCGCCATGTATTTTAGGCTAAGAGGTAAAGCCAACTTGTTGTGATTTGTTTGTTTTTAAAAAATCATTGTGCTGTTGTTGGGGTGACCGGATGTCCCCTGTCCCGATTTTTCACATTTGAAAAATGTGCTGTCCGGTCACCCTAGCTGTTGTTCTCTGGTGAATTTTTGCTTGAGACAAATAAAGTGGGCTGAGTGGAAACCACATTGCTTTTTTCTCTTCCAGTTATAGAGAGAAAATCCTGAGGGACAACCAGAAACGAGAAATCTTTATTTTTAAAATTACATTTCACTGCAGGTTATTAGAATTATTTTTAATCTGTTGTAGGTAATGTTCTTCTCTCCCTTCTCTATCACTTTCCAAAAACTTCACCAACCCTCCAGATGCTCATGTGCATCAGCTTGGTATTCCATTAATCTCCGAGGCCTCTTTACTCCGCACCCTCCACGTGCAGGCTATTGCTAAATCTTGCTGTTATTCCTTGGTAGTCTCAACTGCGGTTATTCTTCTATATTCTCAAGCTCTGCCCCTGCTTTCTATCCCTATTGGCCTAACTTTGTCCTACATCTTGATCACCTCTCCCTTTCATTAGAGGACTTTCCCCTCTCACAATCCACTGCTCAAATCTATCTAGTCTTCTGCTGTTAAAAATCATCTCACTCACCTGCTGCTCTGACCTTGCCACCTCCTTCTTGGAGTCTTTGCATTGGCTTTGTCTCCTCTTGAACCATGTTCAACCTCACCTGAATCCACCTCCCGAGCTGGTCCCTACCTCTTTCCAAATGCCCTAAGCTCTGCCAGCCCACCTCACCTTGATGCATTCTTTGTACTTTTCCCACAATTGACTGTATCTTTTCTCATGCCTCCTCCTGTGCACCACCCAGTCTCCTTCTCTGCTTCCTCTTTCCAATCCCTCCTTAAGAGTGCCCCATTCTAGCGGACAAGCTTCCACCATTGCTGCTCACTTTAACCTTCATTCTGGACATTGCCTCCAACTGTTAATAAATTAACCTCTTGAAAAAGCAACGGAAATGCCTACTTCATAATAAGCACGTCCCATGGTCTTTCAGTGTATAACTGTTGGGGTCACGTACCCTTTTCCAGCTGTCCTCCCCTGCTGCATTACTGGCACTGGTCATAGTGTACTTATGGCTCTGAGCTGTCCCTTTAAAGTAACTGTGCACAATTTCCACCTTTGCCAACAATTTACATTTCAGTCCTTTGTTGATTAGAACCTAAGGACTTAAGCCTTCAAATTGAAGTCTGAAGGACGAATCATGATGGAAAGCACTACTCCCAGTAGTGTTTCCAGGGTCATGCCTTTAGACTATAAACTTTAGACTATAAACTTTAAGGGACTGACATGCCAACGTCAGGCCAGACTCTGATCCTCTTTGCTAACAGTGTACAGCATCTTGTTCCACTGACAGTCCTGCTGACTTCAGGGACTACTCATGGAATGACATACTACTGAGCATGAGCACAAGTTTGAGAATTTGGCCTCATAATTATCTGGAAAGTGCCATGTACACAATAAAAGAAGAAAAGCTAGTAGGGCAACTTGACTTAAACAGGCATATACACCATATTTAACAGAAGATATTTATTATATTTAAATGACAAAAATACCAAAAACCGCTAGTATTTATTAAGAGTCTTAGTCATTAAAATAATCAAATGCCAATCTGTGGACCCAATTGGTACTGTAGGCTGATAAAAAAGCTGTGGGGGAATGCATTAATTTGTGTCATCATTTTAACTCATTCTTTAAGCAATCTCACATTTGTGGTTAAAAAGATAAGTGACACTCCAGGGTGCCCTAAGGGAACTGATAAGGAAACTACTGGAACTAAAGGAAGGGAGACTCAGACAGGGAGGGAAGAAAATGAAGACTTGATGGTGTTTCAAGTCTCTCAGTCAGTTTTTCTGCTCCCCAAAGCTTACTTTTCAGCCCATGATGATTCTCGGAATGATCCAGTAATCAAGTGATGATTGTGACTTAAATTGATGGCAAAAGGATGAATTTAGCAAAGTGATTGCTACATGTAGGTCACAGCAGCTGCGGACTGTATTGGTGCATGCTGTCTGTGCAGTTTTCTTGTGGGCTGAAGATGGAACATTTATTTCTGACACTGGGGGGGGGAATCAATGAACAAGAAGAGAAATGCTGATCATGAAGTGGTTGATTTCTGCTCAAACCTTTCTATTTATGTAAAAAGTGTGGACAAAAATCCCTTTGCTGCAACTCCCAAATGGAATTTATAAATATTGATTTTCAAAGAGCATGTGTTTTGTTCAGTGGCGGATGCACGTGTTAAGAGGGACATATAACGAGGGCAACCACAGACAGCAGTTTTTGGCAACACTTGTATAGATTGTCATGCCCATATGAGATTGAATTGAGATGAAGTTCAGGTACACTGTCTACAGAACAGAAACCATAAAAGGATGAGGTGAAAAAGGATCTCCTCTTCCTGCACATTACACCAACCATATCAGAGTGAGAGATACTGCTCTTTATTGCCTGTTTACCAGATCTTAAAAGGAAATTGAGACATTCAGGCAAAACTGGAAGGATTTTGGTGGGAAATGAGTGAGGTTGCACCTCTCTCACTGCCCTTCCCATGCTCACAATGAGGAATTAGGATATTGTACAATAAAGAGGGGATGGGAGAAAACAGTATTTACCTCACTGTGACCCCTCTGCTGTTCTCTCCTCATCGTGGCCTCTTTTCTCTTTCTCCCCATCCAATCTAAATCTTACCTTTTTCTCCCCCGTTCTCTTTCCTACATCCCCATTTACATACATCAACCTATTCATTGTTTCATTCTGTTTTCTACTCTTCAATATACGCTCACTAACACTCCTGTTACTTATGATTATACACACTCAACTCTGTCAACGCAACCCATTCCCTTCTGCCTCAGAACTTCCCCAGAGTTTCATTAGCCCATTGAGAAACCCCTTCCCATTTGACCACTTAGGCTGAAAACTCCACCCACTCCCCCACCCCCAGCTGAGACACCTCCACAGGTGGGAAACCTTTTCCCCTTCCCTGTCTACCCAACTTCCCCACAGCTCAGAATCTTGCCTCACCTGGCTTTAAAATGGCTCCCCTCCTGGCTCAGAACCCCTTCTGATCCCATCTAGGCTCCTGAGTCCCAACTCGTACCATCCCACCTAGAACCTCCCCAGTGCAGAAATCCTTCTACCTGTTGCTGGGCCTGGAGAAGCTGGAGCAGATGTAACCGGGAGAATAAGCATGGATTACCCTACTCTGCCTCTGTGAAGCTAATCTGAATTAGCCCCTCACAGGCCTGAATTCCTTGCTCTGTACCTGCTAGCTAGCCCATGTCCTGCAGGTTGGTGGGGCTGGAACTGCTGCAGCCCCATCACATGTCCCCCAGTGGTATTCTGGTGTAGTCACAGAAGCCTCCAGGAGATGGAGAAACTCAAGCCCAATGTGAAGTCCCCTGGTGGCTGCCAGTGGTACTATACTCTGCAGTACAGCCACACAATTGCATCTGTTTGGCAATATAGTGCTTATAACAGACAGCTTAATGTATGATTCCATCCAGGAATGTACGTACACCCCAGTTCATTTGACTATGTATGTACAGTACAGGATATTGCACAAACACACTGTAGCTAGTGCAATACCCAGGAGGGCTTTGTTAAGGAAGAGCTATGCTTGTATGTGCTATTAACAAAAATAACCTCATTAGCTGGTCTTTGTTGTACTTTGAAAAAGAATAAATATGGAAAAGCCAGGAAATTTAGAGTTATGGCCACCCTCACTCATCTTCAGCTTTGCTCCCCATACCACCCTGACTTATTTGGGCGTGTGCATCTAAGTTTTGTTGGGTTTTTGGCCCCTCTGCCAGCCGGCACTCAGATCAGTGGGATGTAATCAATCTGCCACTACATGGAGAACTCTTGGGTGGGGGTGGGAGTCTTCTGTGAAATTTCCCTGTCCAAATCTGCTCACAAAAAGACAATAAGGTAAGTTTTGTCAGATGGGAATGAGAAGACAACCATCTTCAACAAAAGAGGCTGATTCCAAAATCTTTGCCAGCATACAGCACTTTTTATTCCACCCTCTACTACTTCTGTGCCTTGTCCATTGTGTCAAGTAATGTATTGACCTAGGAAAATGGTTTCGTCAGGTATCCCCAAACGTCAGAGCTGAATATGTGCCAGGTTGTCTAGAGCAGTAGCCTCCAAACTTTTTTGGTCATGGTACCCCCTTACCTGGTCCACCCCCTCTTCCCCGGGAGCTGCAGCTGGGAGCTGGAGTCCGCAGCCAGAAGTGGAGCTACCGTCAGGGCCGGGGATGCAGCTGGGGCCACAGCTGGACACGGGCCCATACTCGGGGCCAGGAGCCGGGCGCCATGGCTTGGAGTAGATCCACTGTCGGGGCCGGGAGCCAGGAGCCATGGCTGGGAGCAGATCCATGGTCTGGGCCGAAGCTGGGACCAGGAGCCGGTGGATGAGGCTGAGGCTGGGACCGGGGCAGAGCTGCAGACAAAGTGGGGCTGGGTGGCACTCCCTCCATGCCTACCGTTGGGGCTGTCCCAGGGCCTCCACACACACCGCTACTAAGAACGACATCACAATCTCCCTGAGAAATGACATGATTCAGATGTAATCCTATTGCTTGTACGTGTTATAAGCCAGTTCCATCACTGTCTTTGGTATTCTGGAGATTGAAGTTTAAATAGTATTTATTATAAGAAAAAAAAAGTTAAAGTGTGAGTCTTTTGATGCTTAATCTGTTTTTAATGACAGAATCACTATTCCTATCCCTGGTATTTCATACTGTGCATCGTTTCAGACAAGCAGATTGCTGAAAGTGTCAATACACGCAAAGAAGTGTAGGATGATGAAGGTAAAAGCTTGCTCAAAGATTTTCATGTAAAGTACAAATTGAACCCCCCTGTAATTTAAACTCCCATTGTCTGAGGAATGGGGCTTTTGTGCCAGTATCAGTTAAATGAAAGTGTAGAATAATTAAATGATGATATACTGCAGTGGGTTTTGTTGTCTTTACTGGACTACAAGAACCAAAATATGTCTCTTGGAGAATTTGATTGTAATTGTCCCGCTCCTCTTGTTTCTGTTCATGTTTCTCAAAACCCCATTCATGGCAGTTGCTTAATAATACTGATGCCTTTGTGGACAGATAAATAAAGGAGGAAGCAATGGGAGTAGGTTAAAAGCAGTCATTATTATGTACAGCGCATCAAATAAGAAGAAAGTACTGCAGTTAATCACAAGGACTTTACTTTTTTTCTCCCCTAAAAATCCTTCAATTTTAAGTGCAATTTATGCCACACACCCACCTTTTGTCTATTTTAATCAAGCATTTTGTGGCTGACAGATAAATTAAAGATGTGCAAGTACAGAGAGTTACATGATGTGATGGTATGACTAGTAGTTTGATTGTGAAGCTCCTTATCCCAACACCACATATTTTAGCTTATGTTAGCTTAAAAGAACAATATTGTTATTTAGGAATATAGGCCTGGCTTGACATGAGGAATTGGACATGGGTGTGGCCTCATTTCTTGTGAGACAGGATTAGGGAGGTAAGTGGATCAGCAGGCTGGAAACAGAGTCTATACTAGGTAGGAGAAGGGGGAACAGCCAGGGAACCATTTACAATGGTCCAGATAATGACGGATAAAATAATTCGGGAACATAAAAAGTAAATTATGCAGGGACAGAGCATGTTTCTACAAGGTAACTAAATCAATCCCAAAACATGTAATGCAATGTATAGTAAATGCAATGTAATGTGTAAATGTATATAAAGGAACAGGTCTGCTGTTTTACTTTGGAGGTGTGGTATGCCCTGTACCCACCCCCCACACTTGAGCCTGATCAACTCGAGTAACGTAACCTGAGTGACGAGACTGGGGTCACACTATGGTCTTGGGGGAACCGAGTGGAAGAGGTTTCGGGGCAGACCAACAAGGGAGCACCAAAAATTAAAGAAAAAAACTTCTAGAACACAGACAAAGTTTTAAATAAATCCACTGAAATGTCAAAATAAGTCAACACTCATTTTCCCATAACCTTTTGCCTTGATTAGAGCATCTGAGGAAAGCAGACAAATGCAACCATTCCTTGGCATTTGGCAGGTAACGTGGACAATAATTATTATAACAAAAGTGGTAGAGGTGAAAACAATAATGTTAATTAAATAAGAGTCTGTGACGAAACTATCTGCAGAAGGGCTAAGTGTGGCCAGAGTGGTTAATAGTTCAGAGCTCACCAAAACTTAAGCAGCAAGTGGGCAAGAACAATGATTGAGCTCACACATACAAGAACTGGGTACACTGGCTTCGTTTACCTCAGCTGCTCTAAATCAATGTAACATCATTGATGTCAAGGGAGCTACACTAGTTTATACCAACTGAGGGTCTAGTCCCCCAGCCTTCACTTTGAATTTGTTCCCGATTAACACATGGAATGTCATTCATGTGAGTGACATCAGAATCATATGCTCCCACATGTCTTGGGAGCAGAGAAGAGACACAGTCTTTTATATGGAATTTGAATCCAGAACTGTGTTAGCTGGAGTTCTAATAGTGAAACTGTAAGTATGAATTTTAAGCATTTTTATTACTTTTGCTACAAAGTCTATGTTTGGGAATGTAACTGCAGATGACTACCAGACTAGGAAAGCATACTGTTGCTCTGTCTCAACTAGAGCTGGTCAAATTTTTTTCCACAGAATAGTTTTCTGTTGAAAAATGCATTTTCCCTGAAATCAAAACATTTTTCTGGAAAGTGCTGATTTTGATGACATTTCTGATGGGGGGGAGGGGTGAGTCAAAATGTTTGGGTTTTGATTTTTCTTGTTTCATTTTGATAATGTTAAAGCATTTTCTTTTGATACAGTACAAATGTTTTGTTTCCACTTTCTCATTCCAATTCAGTTCATTTAGACTTGTCTACTATTTTAAATATTAATTTTAATATAGATATATAATATTAGGGCTGTCGAGTAATCGCAGTTAACTAACACATTTAACTCAAAAAAATTAATCGCGATTAATTGCACTGTTACACAATAGAATACCAATTGAGATTTCTTAAATATTTTGGATGTTTTCCTACATTTTCAAATATATCGATTTCAATTAAAACACAGAATACAAAGTGTACAGTGCTTACTTTATATTATTTTTGGTTACAAATTTTTGCACTGTAAAAATGATAAACAAAATCAATAGTATTTTTCAATTCACCACAAATACCATAATGCAATCTCTTTATCATGAAAGTGCAGCTTACAAATGTAGGGTTTTTTTGTTATATAACTGCACTCAAAAACAAAACAATGTAAAACTTTAGAGCCTACAAGTCCACTCAGTCCTACTTCTTGTTCAGCCAATCGCTAAGAGAAACAAGTCTGTTTACATTTACAGGAGATAATGCTGCCCACTTCTTAATTACAATGTCATCTGAAAGTGAGAACAGGCGTTTTTGCCTGTCATTTTTGTAGCCAGTGTTGCAAGATATTTACATGTCAGATGCACTAAAGATTCATATGCCTCTTGTGCTTCAGCCATTGTTCCAGAGGACATGCTTCCATGCTGATAATGCTCATAAAAAAAATAATGTTTTAATTAAATTTGTGACTGAACTCCTTGGGTAGGGTGACCATATTTCCCAATGCTGAATATGGGACACCTGGTAAAATTACTCGTAGTCAAGCAAGTTCAACAGCAATCAGTCAGAACTATGCAGTACAGACATTCAAATTAACATCAAGTTGACTGAGCCCCTGTTAAAAAGAAATATTGTGTAGTTGGATTCTTTTTATTTACCGTCTTTAAGGCTTTATGGCTTATATGGGGAGAAGCGACACACACATCCCTACCCCCTGACACACACACACACACGCGGGGAGAGGTGACACACACACACACACACTCCCGTACACCTCTCTCACAACAGGGGGGTGACCGACTGACCCAACTCTCCCTGCCTGGTGCTCTCTGCCCTCCATGCCTGGCTGGGTCCCTGGGATTGACCTGTCTCTCCTGATACCTGGCACCACTTCTTCCCGAGGCAACACATGTGGCGGAGGCACACAGGGTCACATGCCCCCACCCCATATTTCTGCCAGGGTTCACACCATACTGTGAGCAGCAGCAGCCTTTCGGCAGTGTGTGGGAGGGAAGGGACGGGAGCTGCTTCCAGCCGCAGGTGCGGAGTCAGGGGAAAGGGATGACCTGGCTCGTGTCTTTGCAGAGCTCATCTCTTCTCCTCCCCACCACTACTCCTCTGTGGCTGGAAGCAGCTTCTCCTTTCCTGCCCACACAGTGTCAAAAGGCAGCTAACACCTCCAGGCTGCTGCTGGCCACCAACATAACTCACCTGCCTCCTGTTCCCTGGCTACAGTGTGGGCAGGAAGGGGTTAAGCCCTAAGGATGCATTGTGCACCAGGGCCCAGAGAATCTGACTGCAGGGGCTTCAGCGAAAGAGAGGTGGCTCAGCAGGGGAGGGTGCCTTGGGGACAGAGCAGCCCTGTGCTCTCTGGGGGCAGGACCCGGGGCAAGGCAGGGCAGATGAAGAGGGTGTTAAGCCCCTGCCCGGGGAGATAGCTGTGGAACCTGCAAGTTCAGGGCACGAACAGGCTGGAAATCACTTCCCTCCTCCACTTTAGAGTTTAGCTGAGGGGTGGAGAGGCTTCCCCATGCCAGCGCTGTGCGGGGCTTTGGCACATGGAGAGCTCGGCTCCTCCTGGCCAGTGCCCTGAGCCAGAGGGTTGTGGGCTTTCCCGGGGCACCGGCCCAGCCAGAGGCAGTGGGGGAAGGAAGGAGCCTAGCAGCCAGGCTGCTGGTGAGCAGACCGCTCTGACCAGGGGCTGGGTCTCCGCACAGCACTGGGAGCAGGACATGCCACACTGGTGGGGGTGGGATATGGAGGAGCAGTGGGGCTGGGGGGGGGTTAAGGGGCAAAGCAGGGAGAAGACAGCAAGAGGGGGAGGACATAAAGGGCCGATGGGTGGGCAGCAGAGGTGACACATAACCAGCCGCTGCCTGGCACCTGCCCGCACTCACCAGCTACCACAGCGCGCAGCCAGTGCTAGTGTAGTGGCACAATCTGCTCCCTGCCAGAATTTCAGGGTAGCAAAGAGTAGCAAATTCTGCTGGGTAAGCAAAGAGGCCATCCTTGCATTGAGAAAATGCTACTGGTGAGAAAATGTACTGGTTGCAGTTTGTGCCACTACACTGGTCAGAAATGGTTCAGAGGGCGGGGCCCTGCTGGCCGAAAGCTGGCATGCAACAGGGGCTGCGCAGATGGACCAGCAGGAGGTGTGGCTGGCCCCACGCACTGCAGCTTTGTCCCACCACACACACGCCCCCATCCTTTTGCTAGTGGGCGGACAGGTGGTGAGCAGGGATTCAGCCAGCAGCAAGACCCACCAGTACTGATGAATGGGGAGACAGAAAATATGGGACAATTTGCCTGTTTTAAAGAAAAAGTCAGGACAGCTGCAGGAGGGCTTAAATACAGGACTGTCCCTTTAAAAACAGGACATCTGGTCACCCTATCCGTGGGGGAACATTGTATGTCTCCTGCTCTGTTTTATCCACATTCTGTCATATATTTCATGTTATAGCAGTCTCGAATGATGACCCAGCACATGTTCATTTTAAAAACACTTTCACTGCAGATTTGACAAAACACAAAGAAGGTACCAATGTGAAATTTCTAAAGACAGCTACACCACTCGACCCAAGATTTAAGAATCTGAATGCCTTCCAAAATCTGGGAAGGATGAGGTGTGGAGCATGCTTTCAGAAGATTAATTTTTTTAATTGTGATTCTTTTTTTTAATTGCTTGTTAGCCCTATGTAATATGTATTGCATATAAAAGTGTAAACATCATGATTCAACATTACCAAAACAAAACATTTTGTTAGAGCCAAATAAAAAAAGTTGACATTTTTGTTCCATGGGAAGTTTGGAAATATCATGTTTTTGTTTTATTTATTTAATTAATTATTTGGACTTTCCTGTGGCATGGAAATTCAGCTCTAGTCTCATCCTATCTCCCTTCCAATGAAGAATTACACCATTTTGAAAGGCCATGGTTTTCTTCCACTGAGACACTCGAACAACATAAAGATTTCAACAAATAGCCATGGGAGAACTTCAAAGGTGCTTAATCAGATAAGTGCCCAGTAGTTCTGATACTTATCTGAACAAACTGAGTCTTGATTCTGCAAAATTTGGCTGGAAATCTCATGAGAACAGGCATTTCCAGTTCTTCCTATCAGGATACAAATACCAGAAGAACACAGTCAGCAGTACACATGTTATTTTCACACAGCTCTGCTGTGCAGATGGCAGGCAGCTGGAGACTGAGATCATCGGTAGTGGGAAGATGTGTTATAGGGACTCTCATCTGGCTGACTTTGGTCTGGTCAATACAAGTTTAATGTCATAACATTTGGTGTTAATATGGATTGATTACACTGCTCTACAGCCAAAATGCTTCTGAAATAAATGTAGTCCAACTTTACTAATTCTGGGTCACTGAGAATGAAAATAATGCTTAAAATTGTTGATTGGCTCTAGTTTTCAAGATATGCTATTGGGTCAGTATATACGACCCTTGACTTGGGAATGGCGGACGATAAGTGAGTTATAAAGGGAAGGGATCTCAATTTAAACCAGAAATGACTAAAATACATCTTTGACTGGATCTATGAATAAATCTATGACTGGGTTTGAACAGTACTTGCTTTTTAGGCAAAACAATGAATGATGCAATCTGAAGCTGGTATTGCGTCATACATGATATGAATTGCATCATGTTATTCCTAGAAGTCATGGATGATGCAATCATAACGAAACTTACATCACTCTGCCGAACAAATTGCCCTATATCAGCTCTAGAAATCATACAGTGTCGTGCTCTCTTATTTGTCAGGAAATTTTCTCGGAAATAACAAGGCAGACAACTACAGGTTGTTGGTGGAAAACCTCCTCAAGGCATACAAAAGCCTTGGTTGCAACATGTCACTAAAGATACATTTTTTGCACTCTCATCTAGATTTTTTTCCACCGAACTGCAGAGCAGTGAGCGAGGAGAACGGCGAGCGATTTCACCAGGACATTGCAACAATAGAGAAACGCTATCAGGGCAAATGGAGCCCATCAATACTTGCAGACTATTGCTGGACAATGACAAGAGATGCTCCATTTAATGAATACAAGAGACAAGCCAAGAAGTGCCGAGTAGACACTGAATAGGGCTAAACTATGTACATAATAGTTTTTTGCCTTTTGTTTCATAATACATTTTATTTATATAACCCTTTTGCTGATTTTTAAAGTGTTACATAAACAGGACAGGTGAAATATTATCATGTAAAGCAACCATAAACACATGAAAAGACCTAGGTTTACAATTTATGATTAAAAGTCTACTATCTACACAATATACATAGACATAAAATGTAAAAACTTAAATATCTTAGAAACAGTAGCCAATCAGTTGTTTTAATTGTCATATTTGAATTCAGCACATCAAAATACATAATAAATAGCACATTTTATCTCTGAAGTAGACAACTTCTCAAAAATTGTAGACCAGTGTTATGCTTTGTACTCCCAAACTCTTTTGTAAGTTAAAAAGTTTGGTGCTGTGATCCAACTGACCTAAACAGAGAATATATTGTGTATGTGTATCTGATTTATATGTATCTAATTTCTCCTCTGCTCTTGTCTCTATTTATCCTTAATTTTATTTAACAGTACACTGAAGTTCCTTCAAGAAACAATAATTTAGTTGTATTATGTTACCCTGAAACTACCATCTGTCTGATCTTGTGAGAAAGGGGGTCATTCTGAACAATTCTGCTATTTAAGCCTAAGGATGCGATGTGATTATTTGCTATGGTACATCTGTTCTATGTATGCCTTCACTCATAAGACGTCCAGTACAATCTAAAACAAAAATCATAGACATGAATTTCTTCTTGCTGAGAACACATGGGTGACTATTCATCTGCCCCAGGATGTTGCTCTTCTTATTCAATGTCTATGTAAAGATGCTGGAGGATTCCTAACAGTCAGAGTGGTTAAGCCCTGGAATAAATTGCCTGGGGAGGTTGTGGAATCTCCATCATTGGGGAATTTTAAGAGCAGGTTGGACAAACACCTATCAGGGATGGTCTCGATAATACTTAGTCCTGCCATGAGCATAGGGGAATGGACTAGATGACCTCCCGAAATCCCTTCCTGTTCTATGATCTGAAGAAGTGAGGTTTTTACCCACGAAATCTTATGCCCAAATAAATCTGTTAGTCTTTAAGGTGCCACCAGACTCCTTGTTGTTTTTGTAGATACAGACTAACACGGCTACCCCCTGATGCTTGATATATAGTAAGGTGATATGGTTTGCAGTGTCTCCAAAACACAGTTAGCAGCCAATTCTACATACCTTTCATCAGACTCTACCAATGTGGCTGACAAGTGCACCCAATTCCTGAACAAGCTCAGGTCTCGGATGAGGGCAAGCTGGCCACCACTCATTCCAGACAAGGCTGAGGTGATGCTGCTGGATTGGAGAAACCAGCTGGGAGAATTGGTGGCAAGAATATTGGCTCCCTCACCTGGAGGAGTTTGGATGAGTTTAAATTTACTCTGGTTTGCAGCCTGATATCCCTGCACATATACTATTCACAGTAACACAGATGCAGGTAGCTGTCATCATATTGTGCCATTGAAATCACTCTGAGAAATTTTCACCTTGTAAATACAACTGATTCTTGCCCTTCTTAACAAACACCTCTTATATTCCTACCAAACTAGGTTAGCTTGATGACTATTTCCAGCATACTCAGCATATGCATTCTCATGAGGTTCCTTCCTTATCACAGACAATGGTTACTATAAATCTTTTACTTTATAATTTTTCCTCCTTCCTCTACACCTGGCCTATACTGGAATGCATTGTATAGGATTTCAGCATCAGGCACAGCTGCACCAGTTTCAAAAACAGTATAAGTGCTAATATAGTCCACTCAAAATCATTACCAAAACAGTTTCAGGAAGACTAACCTCCAGCATGCCTGAATTATATAAATCTGAACCATTTCTGAAAATAGTTTTATCAAGCCTACGCCAGTGGGAAAGGAAACATCACAAAATATACATAATACACTAACTAATTTTCCAACTTCTGAAAAATTATTTACCTATGAATCTGACCATGAAATAGGAGTCTGCTGATAATGTGGATTTGTGGCTACAGGGAATATTTAAACAGCGGTTATACCATAGGAATAAATGAACCCGCAATTAACTGGAATGAGAATTATGACATACATGCTACTAGCAAAAGTCCTGGATGTTTTATTTTCTTAAACAATTTGATTAGTAACTATTTTGGACTCAGTAGTAGGATATAAGCCATGGACCACTTACTAAATAAGATGGAACAAGTAGGATACAGGAACAATTGTCCCATAGTACCACCAGCCTATAGGCCCTTCTCAGGATACCTGTATATTGGAACACAAAAATACTGTATATAAACAGTGGAGCTGGAATCATAGAACCATAGGACTGGAAGGGACCTCAAGAGGTCATCTAATCCAGTCCCTGCCATTCATAACAGAACTAAGTATTCTGACAGGTGTTTGTCTAGCCTGCTCTTAAAAATCTTCAATGATGGAGATTCCACAACCTCCCTAGGCAATTTATTCCAGTGCTTCACTACCCTGACTGTTAGAAAGTTTTTCCTAATGTACAACCTAAACTGCCCTTGCTGCAATTTAAAGGCCATTGCTTCTTGTCCTATCCTCAGAGGTTAAGGAGAACAATTTTTCTCCCTCTTCCTTCTTACAAACTTTTATGTACTTGAAAACTGTTAATATGTCGCCTCTACGTCTTCTCTTCTCCAGACTAAACAAACCCAATTTTTTCGATCTTCTCTCATAGGTCATGTTTTCTAGACCTTTAATCAGTTTGGTTGCTCTTCTCTGGACTTTCTCCAATTTGTTCACATCTTTCCTGAAATGCGGCATCCAGAACTGGACACAATATTCCAGCTGAGGCCTAGTGTGGAGTAGAATGCAAAAATTACTTCTTGTGTCTTACTTACAGCACTCCTTCTAATACATCCCGGAATGATGTTTGCTGATATTTGACTCATATTTAGCTTGTGATCCGCTATGACCCCCAGATCACTTTCTGAAGTACTCCTTCCTAGGCATTCATTTCCATTTTGTATGTGTGCAACTGACTGTTCCTTCCTAAGTGGAGTACTTTGCATTTGTCCTTATTGAATTTCCTCCTATTTACTTCAGACCATTTCTCCAGTTTGTCCAGATCATTTTGAATTGTAATCCTATCCTCCAAAGCACTTGCAACCCCTCTGAGTTTAGTATCAGCCTCAAACTTTATAAGTGTACTCTCTAGGCCACTATCTAAATAATTGATGAAGATATTGAACAGAACCTGGACCTAGAACTGATCTCTGCGGGACCCCACTCAATATGCCCTTCCAGCTTGACTGTGAACCACTGAGAACTATTCTCTGTGAACAGTTTTAAACCAGTTATGCACCCACCTGATACTAGCTCCATCTAGGTTGTTTTACCTAGTTCGTTTATGAGAAGGTCATGCAAGACAGCATCAAAAGCCCCACTAAAATCAAGATATGCCATATCTATTGCTTCCCTCCATCCACAAGGCTTGTTACCCTGTCAAAGAATGTGGATATTAGAATGGGATGGAAAATGGAAATCTCTTCTTGCAAAAAAGATTCATGATTTTGAACAAAACCAGGACAAAACATAAAAAATGGAATTTTGGGGAGAACCAAAATGGAATTTTTCAGCTTCCTGCTGTCTGCTTGGAAGGATCTCATTGGCAAAAAGTGAAATTGACAAAGCTTTCCATGAAGGCTACAAAGCTGGGCATCACCGTGCTCTGGGAGCCAGACAGGCAGAGAGCCAAGGTGCTGAGCCGTTCCAGGCCTGGAGTTGGCAGGGGAAGGCTTACTGGCCCAGCTCTCTGCCTCTCTGAGCTTGTGGGGAAGGCTGAAAGGCAGAGAGTCAGGGTGTTCAGCCTTGCCAGGGGTACCGCTAAACAGCCAGCGGCATCCCCAGCAGCAAGCTTCCGAGCTGGGGTCAACAGACTTGGGCTCGCCCTAGTGCACTAAAAATAACTGTGTAGACAGTGCTTTTGAGTTGCGTCTTGAGCTCAGGCCCTGAAACCCACCTCATTCCCTAGGCTTCAGGGCCTAAGCTCCAGCCTTCCAAGTGGGCAACTAGGTGTCACCATTTCCCTCTTCCCAATGGAAAATCAAAAATTTTCAGCAAAACTAAAATTTTCCAGGAGAAAATTTTGATTTTTGCATAAAGGGCATCTTTCATCAGGAAACCATTCCAACGAACATCTTCTGACCAGCTGTCATGGGTATCGTGAAAGGAGATCAAGTGAGTCAAGGGAAGTGTGAGACTGGCGAGCTTGTGCTAACATCACTTTTTCTTCTTCTCCCTTCCATTCCTAGGTGTTTTGGTAGAAGATCCAACAAACCGGAGGTATAATAATATTAGCTATTTTTGTGAAGCTCCACTAATTTACTTTCATTAAGTGTTTTCCAGAAGTAGAGATGAAAAATGGTGGTGAATACTCCAGAGAATCTCAATTTGCAATGTGTTTCTTTTTTGCTTAAGCATGTTTATGTATTACTCACAACTTGATGACTTGTTCCTTCCTTTAACCAGAGTTGCTTATGGGTACTGAGTTATGTAGGCTATTGCATTTTTGTATTATCTCTTAGGGCTGGGAAATTTTGCGACCTCATGTAAAAGAGCTAAGCAGATGATGACGAGTTAAATGCAAAGGAAGAAGAACTGCAGAGATACTAATCATTAAATATAAAATACTGTATTCCAACAGCATTCAGACTAAACCATAAAAGCTAGAATAGTTTTCTTTTTCTGTTTTAAATGATTTTCTAGATCTGAAACATGTAGAAATAACAAGTAATGGGGAGCTGATTCAAGGATGGTGAGTGGATCTGGAAGTCTAAACTATCTTGCTTTTAATGGCTTTAATTGGATTGTTAACAGAATTATATTTTGTCTGTTAACTCATGGTTTTCTCTTCCTCTATCAAAACACGCTGTGAGTGTCTGCATTCTGTCAGTGCTTAAACTGACAGAATGCACTGCAAGGAGTTACGTTATACCCACCTTGCTCTCTCAGTTGAAAAAAAAAAAAAGGAAGAGTGGGGAGTTCAGGAAAAGTTGGGGCATATCATCACTTTTGAGGGGTTAAAGTCTTCCTCTGGTCACTTTTAACAAATATGAGCACTATAGAGACTTACACTGGAGTAAAACAGGAGAAGCCAGTGGAGTTACAACAATGTAAAACCAGTGTGGGAGAGGTCAGAATTGGGCCATAAACATTTCCACACTATATTACATTTTGTAGTACAGTTCATTCATGATCTTGGTTTGATAGGTTGGAACCGATCCTATTTCATCACATCACATGTGGGTCTGGCAAGGGAGTTATGCACTGAGGTTGAATTCTGGGAAGTGTGGGCTCTGCACAGTTTGTGCCTGTCACAAGCAGGAAGGTCAGAGATAAACTTAATCGCATAATTAAGGTTATGAGACAATGTCTGGAAATTAATTTGATTTGGAAGTAAATTTAAAATGCAGAAAGAGAAAGAAATTAGCAAATTCACAGAAATCAGACAAAAGGCACACCACTACAGCAAATCAGCTAGGCAAACACCGACCATGTTTGGTCTATAGAATAGTTATAGGTCATGAAGACTAAAGATGAGAATGATCTGAACAGTATAGGCTGGATTTAATTAGTGTTTAACAATCTATATTCTTTGGCTACTTATACAAATTATCAGCAAATAAGTAGTTCTACAGAGTTATGGGATGTGGCTAAGCAGTAACCTATTATTGGTTTCCATGGTAAGCCCCACCATGCCCCCAAAAATACAAAACAATACACCTCATGCTTACACTTTTGTTTAGTTCCACAAAGGAATTGTGCCTCCCTATCGAGGATACTTATTAACCTTTCCCTTGTCGGAAGATGGGCCTACCTGCACACTGTCACAGGTATTCCTCCAGCACAGTGCCTACTTTAGCACCTCTCAAGAGGTTTTGAGTTCTGTGGCAGACTGAAGTCAATGGCAGATGAAGTACCTCAGCCCATTACAGGGCAGAGTGTCAAATGAACACAGAATAACTTACATGAATATGCAGTGTAGTAGTAGCCCAACCAGATGGGCTTTTTAGCACAATGAGAAGAGACAAGGAAGAGTTAAAGTGTTGCTGGGTATGATGGGAGTTTAATATACAAGTGTACACTTGACAACTGCCTCGACTCTTATCTCAAGGCAAAGTCAAGCAATCAGTCGGGTGGGGTAAGGGAGATGGGGGGAGGCATATGAAAAACTAAGAAATCAGAGAAAAGGTGACCTTAGCCGATACATAACCTCACTCCTTACCCCTCCCTTGGGGTACAAAAGAGATCGTACTGAAGCCCCCAGACTCATGACCCTCCAAAACGGAATATGACCATACATTGTAAGGGGTGGGACCAGGGGTGTGCACCACAGGTATAATTAACCCTGCTAAGAAGGATGAGGTGGGGAAAAAGCGGGAAAGAGAAAAGTTCTATTGGTGTGCAGAGCTGTGGCTATGCTTGCTTGATTAACCCCAATAAACATCGCACAGCCTGCGTTTCAGACTCTGGTCTTCTGCTTTCTGTCTCCATGACAAGAACTAAGGGAAAGGGCGAGGGAAAGCCCTAACAGCTATGTCTCAGCCAATATACTTTCTTCAGAAAGAGATTTCCCCTGATGCAGTTTTGCTTTCATTTTTTGCTATTCTGACTAACAAACTCCCAGATACCTTAGAGCTGGAAACATTTTTAAACATATGCAGATAATTTTATTCATTTCTGAAGGCAATTCCTAACAGATCATTTGCTTTTATAATCTGCTATTGTAAATAAATGTGCAAGATGGAATACATTCACTGCTTTCCTCTAGTGGCAAGTGACATTGTTTATTGATGAATGCTTTGTCAAGCACGTTTTTGGTAGACTCATAGACTTTAAGGTCAGAAGGGACCATTATGATCTTCTAGTCTGACTTCCTGCTCAATGCAGGCCACAGAATCTCACCCGCCCACTCCTGTAACAAACCCCTGACCTATGTCTGAGCTATTAAAGTCCTCAACTTCTGGTTTAAAGACTTCAAGGTGCAGAGAATCCTTCAGCAAGTGAACCGTGGCCCACGCTGCAGAGGAAGGTGAAAAACCCCCAGGGCCTCTGCCAATCTGCCCTGGAGGAAAATTCCTTCCCGACCCCAAATATGGCGATCAGCTAAACCCTGAGCATATGGGCAAAACTCACCAGCCAGACACCCAGGAAAGAATTATCCTTAGTAACTCAGATCCCACCCTAACTAGTGTCCCATCACAGGCCATTGGGCATATTTACCGCTAATAGTCAAAGATCAATTAATTGCCAAAATTAGGCTATCCCATCATACCATCCCTTCCATAAACTTATCAAGCTTAGTCTTGAAGCCAGCTATGTCTTTTGCCCCCACTGCTCCCCTTGGAAGGTATTCCAGAACTTCACTCCTCTGATGGTTAGAAATGTATATATTCATTGTTTCTCACAAAGGAAGATCATTATTGATCACGCTGAACTGAATAAGCGGAATGGAATGGTGGGGCATGCATATTGTGAAGCCAAGAGTCAGGGGATCTCTGCCTGAGGTATGTAGTGAAGGAAGGATTCAACCAGAGGTCAAGTCTGAAATTGTGGGGGCTTTGAAACCACAATTGGAGGAAGTTGCTTTTGAGCTTGCAAACTAAGAAGTGCCTGGTTTGTTCTTCAGTGATTTATTTCAGCGTGAAGCAAGGTGGAAAACCATAAAAGCCAAAGGACCTGGCCAAGAGAAAATAGTAACTCGTGGTCTGATTTACCTTTCCACTTTCAGATGTCCTCATTCTCCATTGGTTAGGATTGAGATGTGTAGCTGCCTGTGGAAATGTGCATACCTTCTGCTTGTCCATTTTCTGCTTGCATATCTTCTGCCTGGCTCTATCTGCTTCTCTTGTTCCCTTCCATATAGGTATCATCTGGCAGAAATGTAGCTACCTAGGTTAGCTGAAAAGCTAATATGGAAAAAATGAATAAAATCTACCATTTATTTTAGAAAAACAAAGTTTTTTTTAATACTGTACCTTTCTTAAATACCTATTTTATAAAGTCATTACAAGCACAGCAATAGCTACATCTGTAGATAATACATCTGATGTTTCCTATATAATCATCAAATCATTCCCCACTAAGCTTACACTTACTATTAGGGGGAAAAAATCTGCATTCACAATGTGCTATTTGAAAGATGTCAAAGTACCAGGCCAGCAGTGAGGCTTGCCAGGAACTGAGAACTGGAACTAAGGAATGATCCGAATAATGTGAGGAGAGAGTTTTATTTGTCCTGCTGCATCTTATTATGGAATACGAAATCTTTCTAAGACATTAGCCATGGCATCTTAACATGCCTTAGCCAGCTTGGTTCACATAGTATCAATGTGCTGATGCACTTCTATGTAGCATTTGTCTACAGCAGGCTAAGTAACAAGAACCCACAAAGCCCCTCCCTCCATATCCATATAAGGAAGACAAAACCATGCCTACCACCCTATGGCTCTTCCATGCCCACAGTAGCCTATATCAGCTTCCTTGGGAAAGGGTTCTAGAATTCCCTCTGCTTTAATTGAGGGGCTAAGCAAGTAGCTCACTTGGCCTTCTGTGTCTTCATACATCTGATATTTTCCTCCAGGAGCATTCAACAATGCTTATCATCAAACAGTCCGTACTGCCAATTTCAGATATTTTAACTAATGCACTGGCTTAAAGAATACTTTGAAATGTAAAGTATTAAAAAAAGGCTTTTATTTCAACAACATCCTTTATTCCCTTTCCTTTTAGCTGTAGACAATTTTTAGAAGCAAAAACCCCACTCTTATTTGACAGTCTCTTAGATGGTATCAAAGATGGCAATAACTATCCTTTTGGGGAAAAGAGAAATTAGTTAAGATGGGCTGCTGAAGTTGTTAGAGTCCAATTTTGGAAGGAAAAGTTCCCTTGTTTGAAAGTTTCTTGGGTGATATTAAAGATGATAATAACTCATCGTAAGTGGTGTTTGGGATTCAGCTAGAACCTGTAGAAGTGGTGATATCATCTGGTCCCCCTCTCTCTGGCCTGTTCCAGTTCAGACACCTCTCAAGATCAGGATGATGAAGGCCTAGGGTTCCA
Organism: Malaclemys terrapin pileata; assembly: GCF_027887155.1. NCBI lineage: Eukaryota > Metazoa > Chordata > Testudines > Emydidae > Malaclemys > Malaclemys terrapin. Next base: position 39,596,474 of record NC_071507.1, on the reverse strand, counting down.
GGAATGCTTGGCATGGCAGCCACATGATGGTGAAACTTGCTCCAGTAGCCTCTGTTTGTTCTTTCTGTCTGTATCTCTTTTTGTTCTTTCATTCTTTTCCCACAGAATCGCTCTCTTTTAAGGACCCAAAAGGGGAGTGAGGTGTGGAATAACCCATCCCTTCATTATTTTGTCTACCAATCAGGCCTAATATCCAACATTCCAATTTTGGCTCCACATCTCCTGTTTTTAACAAGCATAATTTCAACACAGTCTTTGAATCAACTTGGCCTTTTTGTTTATACTAATTCTGTCTCCCTTTTGAACCTTTTCCCATCAATATTTGTTATTCCAGGCTATTGTAACATCATATCAACTATTACATACTTTTTGCAGTTGAACTCACAAGTCAGGGAAATTTGTAGATCCAGTTGTCACAACAGAACCCAGCTTGAGTGTCAGAGTCAAGGGTAAGTTTCTAGGGGGGGTAAGAACTGCCCCTTCTCTTCCCTCCCCTTTTTACTTTCAACCTAAGCAAATTTGATATGGAAATAAATGAGACATGATGTATCTTGAAGCCCCCCCTTCCGCCCCTATCACATTGTAAGAGAAACTCTGAGGGCAGAAACACACTTTGACACAACACCTTTCAGGTGCATTCTATACCCTTAGAAAAGCAATGGAACAGGAGAGAGAGAAAATGAGACAGAGAGGCATCTCCCAACTTGGCGGTGTTTCTACAGTAATTCTCAGATGCTACTTCCAAACACACACGTGAATAATGTTTTTTAAAGTGTACAGGAAGACTGACTGCTTTACATTATGTAATTGGAGGAACATGAAAGGAACCAGGACACTCATAGTAAATAACCCTTCCAGGAGGGACAATAATAGCTTGCTGCATAGTGGAACATTTTAAGTACCTTATTTTAAAATTTTATAATGCAGTGATAATAGCTATCAATCAAACAAGGCAGCCCTCATGGAAATACTTAGCCTTTTATCGTGTGGGGTAAGACTCTGGCGCTAAGCTTATTTTTCATAGACTCAGTGCCAAAGGGTAATGATTCACTGAGTGGAAGAAAATCAATATAATATATACAGTATTAGCTGATGTGAACAAGGAATAGGAATTAGGAGAGTTCTTTGCAATACTCTTGAGCCCTAAGTTATTTATAATATTACCGGTATTGCTTTAATAGAGATAATTTGATAAGTCAAGTCAAATAGGCATTGTTCATCTTTCAGGAAAATATCCTCAGACCTGAAGACTTGTATTAGATGTACTGGCCGAATTCATTCTTCGTGTAACCCTATTAATGTGACTGGAACTACACTAGGGATGTAGGTGGGCCCCAGTATATAGTAATTACACTGTATAGCTGTATTTTAGTAAGAAGGATGGTCTAGTCGTGGATAGGGAGCTGGACTGGGACTCAGGAGACCTGCGTACAGTTCAATTCAATTCAGTTCTCGACTCAGACTCAGATTTTCTTTGGCAAGTCACTCAATCTACCCTGTGCCTTAGTTGCCTAAGTGGAAACTGGGGCACACTGAGAGGATAAAATCTTTTAATGACTGTGACATGCTCAGATACTAGAGTGGTGGAAGCCAGATAGATACATACACAAGTGAGGCTAAGGTGTCACTTTTTATGACCTCTTATGGATGGATCTGATAATCACAGACTGATTACAGACAACTCTTTATTGAATATAATAGTAACAGCTACATTTTTGTAAAAGGACGGTGGTAATAGTTAGCAGCAGTTCCCTTCATTATAGGGTCTTAAAGTGCTTTATAGAGATGTGTAAATATTAATATACATGTGCATATATATAGGTGAAAACCCATACTGTAGAATTGGTGTAATTTGTAAAGTATAAACTGGCTGAGAACTTAAAAATTGGACAAGAATGGACTGCAAATCCCAGTGGTAATTAAACTTGGTGATTTTCTAAATAAAAAGAGCTCTCACCCATGCTTGTAGCTGTTTCCCTGGCCCTATGCTGACTCAACAGGCATTCTAGGCTTCAGAGTGACACACCACTGACAGAATGACATTCTTGGAATCTTAGTATGTAGATAAAATATACTGTGTATGTACTGTATATGTACCAGATAGATTGGTACTATATGTATTTTACAAATTGGAAGATATCATCACCCCTTTGGCCCATTCTGCTCCTTTCCCTTCCCCAGCCCACTTTTACTATCAGTGTGTGATTGGAGAAGCAGTTCCTCACAGTTATAAAGGCAATGTAGCCCTGTTTTATTCATAATTCCCCATAGAATTCAGTGGGGAGCTCTGTTTAAAAATTGAGGTGCTATGGACCCTGGGAAGGAAGGAAAGATTGAATGCCACAGAGAAAGGAGTAATGTGTGCTTAATGCTTGTTTCTGAGCAAAGTAGGAGAGGATCCTGCAAATGAGTTTTGGGAACGCTGATCTCCAGGCTGTGATTGTCACAGGTGAGGGGTGTTAATTAGCCACACATGCCTTATAGTTAATTAGAGAGCAATCTTAGTCTGATCATTCACATGGAATAATTCATTACCCAGCACTGTTCTGTGGCTGTCACAAACAAATTGTCGATTGGAGTTAGTGCCTCCTACTTTCTGTCACCACACATATTTTGGCTATAATGAGATCCTTCAATCGGTGTACACTTTTTAAAAGGAAAATAGGGCAAGAACTATTATCTAAATATGATTGTCTGTCTAATCTATCGACGTCTAGTGCATCCATCACTGTAATATTACACAGGAGAGAATATTCATTTTCCATCAGATAGAAGCATTTTTGAGGTTCCAAATATTCATGTAACTTGTGTATTGGACATTATTTTTAATTACTTTCCATCACTGGCTGTAGTTACTGATTCCGGCGAAGACCAGAATGTGGTAAGACACTTAAAGATAAGCTTTTTTCCTGGGATTTTCACTGTGACTAGAAGCAGGGTACACCGTGTTTCTCATGAAAAAGCATCTTTTTTTAATGACTAAAATGTTCAGATAAGCATCAGTACATTGTAGTGTTTCTCCAAATAGAAAGAGATCCCTTTTCACCCTGGCCCATTGCTCATTACAAGCAACACAATATTTTTCACTGCAATGATAGAGACAAAGACAAACATGCCCAAAAGCCTTCTTAGTTATATTGAGATGCTTACAGTTAAAACATTGGCTAGCTGTTTTCCAGTTACGTGGATAGATAAGACTCTGAAAGATTATGGCAATGAACACACTAACGTTTGTCTGGCAAGATTATGATAGATTGAGTGAGTTGAAAATTGTTAGAAGGCCAGCAAATTTCCAACTGCTCAAGATATACGCACACAGGGAGATACTGACGTTATACAGTAACATGCAGAAGACGTGTGAATATTACATTTTTTGGCTCTCTGCTTCCTGATAGTGAGTGCTGTGTGGAGAATTGTGTATTGGAGAGCACGAAAAACCCAAGAATTAGACCTTTGGGACTGAATTGTGTGGTGAACTCTGAGGCCAACATACGACAGTGATTACTGTCAGACAGAAATTTTTCCCTGTGCAGGGTCCAGACAACGCCTCTCAAAACCCCTAGTAGTGCTGTGGGTGGGAAGGCACTTGGGCAGAGTGGCTATTCAGGGTATCTTTTCAACCATTGAATAAGAAGCTCCATTTTGGGGGTGTGGAGGGGCACCAGTCAATATTCCAGCTGAACGGGTGGGATACTGGTTTCACATGGCTGTGCTACTGCCTTGAGCAGAGGTGGCTCCAAGCACCAGCACAGCAAGCGCGTGCCTGGGGCAGCATGCTGCGGGGAGCGGCGTGCTGGTCCCTATGAGGGCGGCAGTCAGGCAGCCTTCGGCAATGTGCCTGCGGGAGGTCCGCCGGTCCCGCGGGTTCGGCGGCAATTCGGCGGTGGGTACGCCAAAGGTGCGTGACCGGCAGATCACCCGCAGAAACACCGCCGAATCTGCATGACTGCGGACCACCCGCAGGCACGCCACCAAAGACAGCCTGACTGCCATGCTTGGGGCGGCAAAAAACATAGAGCCGCCCCTGGCCTTGAGCCCTGTCGATGGGCTAGGCTAGGATGAAATCTATCCTCCATCCATAATGCCCGCAGAGTTCTCAGAATATATTTGAATTCCTTGATCTTCATGGATAGGAAACTGGGGGGGTGGACAGGACAGGTAGTCAGATGCCTAGCTCATAAAAACCATGCCTGCTAACATTTGCAACCCAGACCACGGTGTCCACAATTGTTTGCACACGCAGTGATGCGGGCAAAAAACCAAAGCACTTTATACCCTGAATGAGGCCTTATTTCATTTTTGAACAAAGTAGAGATGGATTTAAAAAAAGAGGCTAATTAAAAAATCCCCTTGTTGACAATGTACAGCAGGGAGGGTTTCCCAAGTCCTCTCTGTGACAAAAGTGGAGCTGCTTTTGATGTTCTGAATACCGAGATGTAACCTGGGCAGTTAGGGTAAATTGTTGTATAGTGGGCTTACCCGACTTTCCTGGGTGAATACATCAATCTAGCAAAAGAGGGCAGTGGGAAGAACAAACAGGGAAGCAATACAATGGTTTCCCTAGGCAAGAACATCTAGGTAGATACTTGAAAGATAATGGGCCAAATGGCTGGCTTAAAAAAATCCTGTATCCTGACTTCAACAAACTGTAAATCTTGTTTTGCCATAGCTGGGCGTCACCAGAACAAGGGGCAACAAACAGTTTAAAAGTGTCATGATTCCTGCAAAAGGAGGCTGAGTCATCCGGGGCTGTCCAGAATGTCAAGGCAGTTGTGACAGGGAGAAGCTGACACAGGGAAAGGTAAGCCTTAGGGAAAACTAGATGTGCCTACAGTTTTGTTGTGTATGTTTTCCCTGAAATGCTTTTGTGCTAAATATCTGCTTTAAGGAAGCTGATTGGTGACTGATTTACCTCTCCCATTGCACCAGAGGGAGCAGAACTGCAGGGTCTGAACCTAAGTCAGGCAGGGTGAGGCAATCATGGTTGATAAACATGGGAGTGGGAAAACTGCATGATTTCACCCCAAGATACAAATAATGGCTAGATGCCTTAGACATAGAGGGATGAGTTTTGAGAGGCCAGGAATGGCCAAAGATACATTCTGCCCAATAATTGTGACACACTCATTGCAACATCAGGACTTCACATAGTTCAGACAGTTATAATTATGTTTAAGATGTTCTGAACCATTTATCTACCAGGTGTATATACATACAATTGGATATAATGGCTATGAAATTCCATATGGTTTCTGAGATTATAGATACAAAACTACCCTATATTATCCGAAGCATTCAATATAAATGTAATCTATCACATGGGAATAGGATGTCTCATCTGTAGCACATTTCTGTAGGAAACAACACTTTCAGTGGCACCATTGCTCTACTTAAGGGCCAATTTATGATTTATATGCAGTCCTGCGTTGCAGTGGTTGACCCCATCCACTCACTGGCCCTTGAAAAGTTCAACACTGGCCAGCAGTGATTGGAGCTCAGAGCCACATTCTTACCCCATTTCCACCCTCTCTGCTCCCGTAGAGGTGGTTTGCACCTCTGGGGACACATAGGAGAGATTCTCTGTGCTCCTTGAGTGCAATACCCTTGAATGGGCCCCCACATCTTGCTCACCCACTCAAAGGGCCAGTCCCAATCTAGTCTTATTTGGTGAAACGTTAAAGAAGTTAGAGAGCATTGTGTAGATGAAAACAATCTGGTGACAGCAGTTTGAGAGTACTGAGCTCAGTCTTGTCACCATTAGTTATGTAAGTTGGAGGAGTTTCACTGGCACACATGGACACTCACCAGATTGCTTTGTTTGGGTCCCACAATACTGGGCCCCTTTGCTTTTAAGTTTCTTTGGTCTGAGTAGACTGCAATACTCTCCCTTTCTGTGGCTTCTCTGGCACATTTCCTGGGCCCAGGCTCCCTGTCTGTTACCTGTTCATGGAAATGGGGCCTCATGGCCCAGCTGCCCTAGGCCCCCAGGGCCATCTAGACTCCCAAATAACTTAAACACACCCTTTTCCTGACTTCTAACCTTGTGAGGACTCTAGTTTTCAGTTCACCTCTTTAGGGGCACATAAAAAACAAACAGACACACAGGCTTTGCGTAGCGTTTCAAAAACCAATCACTCTTTTCTTTAGCTATCATAAGAAATATACAGATCTAGAGATACTTGTGTGCATTTCCCTGCCTCAGTTTCCTCACCATACTAGTGATTTTGGGGCTTAGGGTGGAGTCCTCTAAGGACTACAGGAATCCCCCTTCCTGCACATGGATTCTCCTCCAGATCATGGAGTGAGTCTGTCTCTGTCTCTCTTCTGCAGCCAGTTTCTATTTTTCTTGCCTGGTCCATTAATTAGATAGGATCCCTGTGCTACAAAAGAATACCCCTCTGTTCCTCTCTCCTACCCAAGCTTGCTTTGTGAGTCACACTTACTTTCTCCCCTGAGGCTTTCAGGCACTGTGATTTTTTTATGACCCAGAGCTAACACCTGATCTTTGTTCTCCTGTTTGAGGTTTTTCCACTCTTCAAAACCCAGCCTCCTGCAGAGAGAATGAGGAAACTGGCTTTATCTAGGATGCAGTTACTCTTTTGTTCTCTCCAGGGAAGATCTGTAAGTTGCAGGCGGAATAGCATAGCAAGGTTTACAAAAAGGCAAGTGTTGGTTCCGCCCATTAAATGTTGATATGTAGCTTTGCCACCATCCATATGGCTAAGAAAATGTTTCAGAATCAATATAAAGTTACAATAACAGATGCTTATTTTTTAACCAAACTTTTCACGTACTGAGAGTTATGATTACTAAAACAACAGGGCCCCCACTGGTATGTCTCTTGCACATGTGCAATGCTCATTGACGTTAATATGCAACTGACAGCTGGATTAAGCTCCAGTAGGGTCAAATACCACTAGCCACATTTGTGTGCAGTAACACAGGTGTAAACCCATAGTAAATCTGTTGAAACCAATGAAGTTACTACCAATTTGCATCACGGTAACTGAGAGTAGAATTTGACCCTGTGTTTTCTGGTTTATGAAGATTCTGTTAAGTATGTTGACTATAATCCTGTTTTGTCTATCTCATATTGTGTTGTTGGGCTGGGCAGCCTTAGACAGACCCTGTAGAAGTTCTCTCCCTCCCTCCCCACCCTTATTTCTGTCAGATTTTGATGGGTTGTGGTTTGGCTTAGAACACAGAGCAAAGTCTCCAGAGAACAAATTAAACCAGTTACTACTCTGATGTAGTACCAGCTCTGGAAGTCAATTATACATCAGCTACTTGGCAAAGACCCATAACACCTGCCAGAAATGAAGGGAAAGGGGAAGAAAAAACAAGGGTAATAACAACCATAGCAATGCGGTTTGGGGAAAATTCCTAATGTAAGAAGTCAGGAGGGAAATATGGAGATACACTATATCTTTCTGGTTTTTCCTTTCTTGTGAAGTGCATGCAACAGTTTCATTAGGTTGTATTACAATCTGTGGGGTTGGTTCAATGTAGTCCAGTCTTTATTTTTTTTGTAATTTCTTTCTGACATTACTAATAGAGATAGAAAAAGTTATGGCTATAGGCCATTGTGAATGTTCAACATACAATCTGCAAATGAATCTGTTATTCTAAAGGTGGTTTGAATTTAACACTAAAGAGTCATTGCCCACTTCCCCTATTTGCAGACATTCATTGCAAATAGATTTTATTCACACAAAGGTTTGGGGAATAGCTGTTTTCCATATGCATTTTTTTGTTTTCAGATGCAGTTCTTTAGGAAATGAGATTGGTAAGAAATAAACTTTTGAAATTATTTTTTAAAAGAAATTGAAATTTCACACTCTGCAAATTGCTAATTTTATGCAATTGGAAAATAAATCCCCAGTCTGAGAACTTCCATATAATTTTCAGCCCAGAATGAATTACACTGAGACACAAGCCTTGGTATCTCCCTAAGTTCCCAGCCACATCACGTGAAGATCTAAATGCAGTGGAAAGGCTAAAGTTCCTTTGTGCATGTATTTGGACAGATTACAGATATCTTGTGCTGGAGGGATTTTGCATCCAACCTGTGCATCACAGACCACTACTCCATTATTGCTCTCAGAAGGATTGTGAGTTAGCATAGGAGGTGGCCAGTACATTCGTGCATTGCACAAATCCATTTGGCCTGAGACCCCACAACATTTGGGGCAATGCTGCTACTCTTTCCTAATCCCGGAGCAGTAGATGTAATCTGGTTGAGCAACCTGAACAGTTGAGGATGGAGATATTGTTTCTCGGCTCCACAGTGTTTTCACCTGGAGTAAAACTGATTTAGATAGGCTTTCCTCTTTGCAACAGAATTTTGTCCTAAGTTAAAAAAATTCTGGACTAAAGAAGCTATATGGAAACTGCAGCTGAATGTTACCAGTGGTATCGTGAATGGGACTTCTAATGCATTCATATTTGTGGCTATTCATACCTTTGCCTTGAAAATTGACGGGCCTCAGTTTTGTTTGTCCTTCTAATGAGACAGCAAGCAAGAGAGCAATGTCTACAGGATTTGCTAAGGGACAGGCATGACAAGCATTCAGAACTGGCTATCAGTGCCACTGGCTCTGACTTTTATTTTTCCCCGTGGGTGCTCCACCCCTGCTCTACCTCTTCTCCAGAGGCCCCGCCCCTGCTCCGCCCCCTCGCCTGAGGCCCCCCTGCCTGCCGCCGCTCCCTCCTCTCCACTTCCCATTTCCTGAGCACCTCCTGTCTGCCGAACAGCTGGTTGGGGGCCAGCCCCAGGGCCCCACTGAACAGCTGGTTGGGGGACAGCCTCACGAGGAACCACTGTGGCTGGTGGGTGCTGAGCACCCCCAATTTTTTTTTCCACGGGTGCTTGAGTCCCAGAGCACCCATGGAGTTGGCGCCTATGATCAGTGCAGTGAAAGGAAAATCACCTGCAAGAAGCAACAGCTTTTCAAATGTTAACATCTCCACCCATATTTTTAGACTCCAGTATTCTCATTTGTACCCTCAGCAGGTTGCTCAGTGATAAAGGTATTAACTAAGCTTATTATTTTCTGCTTTAGATTAGAGGTGGTCTGTTTTTCTCCTACTTTACATTTTTAAAATGGAAAATATCTAGGGGATTCTCTCTTAGAACATGTAAATATCAGCAGAAGCCTGGCTGACTAAGCTGGGAATGAAAATCTGATCTCAGAGTTCAGCTTGTGTCCAGACAGCTAAGCTGTTGCAAACTTAAAGCCTTAGAGCACACATCAAATCCAATGAGTGGATGGCAAAGTTACTGCATGGAGGCAGCAGCAGCACAATATTAAAGTTTTTGTTTCGCTTTTTAAAATTTGAAATATTGACGGAATTGATTTTTTTTACTGTGTGTCCATCTGTTGAATATTTCTAGGGGAGCTTTCACAAGATGACCGATAAAGGATTTTTGATGGAGAATTTATTGGGGCTTTGTGGGTCATACATCATTTATTTCCAAGTATTCATTGGGCACTGGAATTAAATAAGTGTAAACAAAAAATAAAGAGTTTTAGGAGCCTGACTAAAAATCCCTTCCCCTTTTAGTGGCTCTGTTTTCATTGCCATGTCTCTTGTGATGTTAAAAGCAACAGAGAGTCCTGTGGTACCTTTAAGACTAACAGATGTATTGGAGCATAAGCTTTCATGGGTGAATGCCCACTTCGTCGGATGCATGTAGTGGGCATTCACCCACGAAAGCTTATGCTCCAATACTTCTGTTAGTCTTAAAGGTGCCACAGGACCCTCTGTTGCTTTTTACAGATCCAGACTAACACGGCTACCCCTCTGATTCTTGAGATGTTATCATTTCTGATTCACTTGTCAGTGTTTTCCAGGGTAGACCTGAATTTCTAATGTAAAAAACAAGCAGGAAAAAAACCGCCTTTCTTCCCTTCCTTCCGTATCATTATATCATAAATTAAGAAACCAACAAAGGCCTAAAGCCCACGTTCTCCTTCTTTGCAGGACACTTTTAAGATATTAGCCCATTATCTACTATTTTCTGTTTTAGGGCTAGAAGAATTTGGTTATTGATTTTTTCCCCAAAAAAGTTAAGTTTTTCCATGAAGGAAAAAAACCAAAACCATTTTCTGACCAGCTCTACCCAAAATATATTCTTTTACATCTCTTGGGTTGTTTTGGGCCTCACTCATGATGTTTTAACACTTGGGCTTGGCAATACTGCGTTCATTTTTGTTATTTGCTATTCTCCTTTTTAAAACAAGAAGCAGAAATTGTATCATGTGACTTAAGGTTATCAGTCTGATATCCGGTCAAAATGAGCAGTTCATAAGCAACCCCTGGTTGAAATCATGTTTGCCAAATAGTTATATAAAGTGAATAGAGTTGTACAAATCAAAGTCTGTTCACAAACTATTTGTAAACAGAATAAAGAGACAAATTTGTGACAAATATTATTCCCAATGAATTATCGGACCAGCTCTTACTGTGAGGTTAGAATGGTTTGGATTATTAATGTTTTATGTAGCAGTGTTGATTTAAAACAAAAAATAGCCCCACCCTTCCTGAGACATGAAAACAAAGAGGAATCAGCAATATTACTCACAAGTTTTCAAAGCTGGGCTTCCAGCTGTTTCATGCCAGCACTTTTATTTGTGTTCTTAATTTTGAGATGTAACAGCACCTCATCTGTTACTGGGATTGTAAAGGAAATTGGAAACGTGTCTCTCTTTAAAAATTCTTCTTGAAGTTAACTCTTGAGCAGCATTTCATAGGCTGGCTGGCTCTCTTAGGGCATGTCAATACTGCAGTTGGGAGTGAGCCTGCCAGCCCTGGTAGACAGACTTGCGCTAATGGGGCTTGAGCTAACATGTTTAAAATAGCAGTGTGGACATGGCAGCTCTGGTGGAGACTTGGGTTAGCCACCCATGCACAGACCAGGGGGTCGGGAAGGCTTGAGAGCCTGAGCTGCTGCCAGAGCCAGGACATCTACATTGCTATTTTTAGCGTGCTTGCTCCCAGCTGCTGTGTAGACATATCAAAGGAAGCTGTGCTCAGCCTTGCCTGTGACATAGTAGCTAGCCCCCAGCTGATCTGGTGACTTAATTACCATTAGTGACTTCAGTTGTGACAGGGTCAGGCAGGACTACATATAGAGGGAAGAGAACTCAGTGAGGAAGGAGACCCAGGAGAGAGGAGGAGAACGGTAGGTAGGAAGCTTTCTCTCTCTCTCTCTCTCTCTCTCTCTCTCTCTCTCAGAACAGGCTGAAGATGGACTACAGGGAGCAGGTTAGCCTCCTGTGGGAGGTCTGGAAGGAGCATTTGTAAGAAGCAGAGAGGTCTCTGGGAGAAGATGCTGGAGTCCCCAGTCAGGAACCCTGCTGGCAAGGAAGACCATTACTCTACTTCAGAAGCATAACAAGGCCCAGGAGAAGAGGTGAAAAGCAGGAAAATTCAGCACGGCCCCAGAGGGGTAGATTAATCATTTATCTGAATGTTTCACATTTCAGTTGGACTTTTGTTACCCTGGAAGGAGTCTGAATTTAAAAGATGATCTGTCTGGAGGGTTAGGCCAAAGAAGACATAGACAGACAGAAGCAATCCATTACAGGGCCAAAGAAGTGGTCAACAGGGAGCACTGGAGACAAAGGCCCCTGCAATGCCACACTCCGAAGACAGGGCAGATGATGAGTGGTACCCCTTACACAGCTCACATGTCTTTTGCCTTCTTACGGTGGGGGAGGGGAGGAAGACTTGGGCTACTCATTCTGTTGGCCATCAAAAGTTTGCAATGGTAGGAACAACTTTTCTAGTATACTTGTTAAAGGTTTGATTGTGTGTGATCATTGCATGGGTACTTGGAGTTGGAGGGTACAAGGACCGGTCTCCTTGTGTGCCCCACACTGAGTGCCTTGGAGAGGTGCTGAAACTCCCAGGGCTCTCAGCACTTCACACAATCAAGTTCATTATATGTGGGACAGGAGGAGACTAAACAAACACTGTTGCTAATGGTACTGTATGGAATTATGGTGTTGCCCCTATGCGAAGTCATAGCAGATTTCGGAACCTTGTAGGTCAGTTTCCTGTTGGAGGAGAAACCAGTGACATGAAGTAAAGACATCATCTAATACCATTTGTTTACTTACAAAATGTACACAAGTCCCATTTCTTCCAACAGTGGTGATCACAAACGGAGTCTCATGAGACTTGTTATTATTTTGTTATTATTTGTATTGCTGTCGTACCTAGGAGCCCGAGTCACAGACCAGGGCCTCATTGTGCTGGGTGTTGTAAAAACACCAGTCAATTTCCTCTTGCAGAAACGTCAGCTAACACAACACTGGTCTTTCACCAATGGTCTTCTCTCATACCTGGCATCTCACTGCTTGAACACACTGTTACTACCACCCCGGAGCTATTTACCTGGGAAAATCCCTAGCTAAAGCTGCTTAAAAATGAGCCTGAGCATCAATCCTCATTGTGTGCAGCTGCTCTGCAATACAAAGGCCCCTCAGAGCAGGTTTGACTACCCAGACAAATGGCACTTTGCCTCTCACAATCCCCTTAACTGGGTCCTTTGAGTTTCATCCTGAGTTTCATTTATCAACAACTCATAAAATGTACAGCATTAGCAACTTTCAGTGCTTCTAAATGTCCAGATTCTGGATCTGATTCTCCTTCTACTTACACAGCTATAAATCAGGAATAACTACTGAAGACAGTGGACTTGCTCTGAGGTATAAGTGATGCAAGAGATGATCCGGACTGCTTGTCTTCAGGGTGAGAATTCCTGGATTCCTTGTTTATCTTACTAGTCACCCACTGCTCTTCTCCAGAAGATGGAAGTATTATTTTTGTGGGCCTGAGTCTCCTCCCATACTGTTATAACTATTAATTATTTGTATTACTTAGCACCTATGAGCCCCAGACATAGAGCAGGACCCCACTGTGCTAGGGGCTGTGCAAATAGATGGTACCTGCCAGAGAGCTTACAATCTAAGTGGTTTTACATGGATATAAGTCCTGTAACGGAGTTACACCTGATTTTTATACTGCTGTAAATGAAAGCAGAATCAGGGCCTGTGACTTTTAAATCTAAGAAACTATGCTTTTTGAAGGTTGCTTTTCATTGCCTCTCTGAATTTTAAGGAGTGGATCCATCTGTAGCACTGGGAGAGCCTAACAAAACATTCTGGGTGAATTACTGCCCCCCCCATTGAAATCAAGTAGGGGCAGGAACTGAAATCGAACCCTTAGCTCTCACTTTTGATGGATGCTGCCTGTTCCCCTCCTGGATCAGTAAGAAGAGATGAACAGTTAAGATGAGAAGGAGATGTAAACGATCAAGAATAGTGATAAAAAAAAAGTTGTTTTCTGATGACTGGGTGAATATAAATCTGTCCCAGACCAACCACAGGAAAAAAAGGGGCAAATATAATATGTAGTTCTTCTTTTTACAGTGAACAGAAACCATTTTTAGATCCTGATGTAAGCAGAGTCAGGATGAGCTCTACCCTGACATCTGGTGCTGAATTGTGGCAAGTTGTGGAAAAGAACTTCAGGGGCTGATCTTGTTTGCATAGGCACACCCACCCCACCTAGCCTGAGCCCACAGCAGCCCCAAATGGTCACTTTGACTGCTGTGGGATCCCCAGTTTCTTTGTTATTGGGGCAGGAAGAATAAAGTGTTGTTACCCTGATTATGTAAATCAAGGGTAGTAGAACTGTACTTGGCATTTTATGATGGAGGGACTCGCCATCAACTAAGTAGCACTCGCTAGACAAGGGACATGGGTTCCAAAACCCAGTGACTTGAGAGAGGCTGGGGATAGGTATTTGTACCTGATGGCATGGGCCTGAAACATCAATTGTACCTCCTTCTCTCTCCACTGTGGAATATCAGAGCTAATCTTGATTCTATTAAGAGTCTAGTTACAGGCTGCTGAGCTGAATTCACCTTGGGCCAATGGTGTACTAGCACTGGGGCTCCCCCTACTACAAGCTGAAATCACTGAGTGCTGTGTTAAGTGGGGGGGGGGCTGCAGATATATGGCTGAGCAACTGGCGGAGTGGTGCAGTTGCCAGGACAGCTGGTGGAGTGGTGCAGTTGGTGGGACAGCTGGAGCAGCTCACGGGACGGCTGGTGGAGCAGAGCTGCTGGCGGATCAGCACAGTTGGCGGGATGGCTGGTGGAGCAGAGCAGCTGGCTGGAGCGGCTCACAGGACAGCTGGTGGAGCAGAGCGGCTGGCGGAGTGGCTCACGGTGAAGGCTGCAGCAGAACCCCATGGAGAGGTGGAGCAGTCGGCCTTGGACCACGTAAGGTGCTCCTTAACACCCCTGCGGTGGGTGGGGGGCATTTCCACCCAGGCTGGGAGGTAAAACTCTGCAGATTAACTTTTGAACTCTGGGGCTGCATCGACCAGGGACAGAGACTTTGGGTTGCTGGACTTTTTGGTGATTTTTGGGGTGTTGGACTTTTGGGACTTTGGGTGATTTTTTGGGGGTTGCTGGACTTAAGACCCTGAGGGGAAAAGGACACTGCCAAACTTACTTGGGGCGGGGGGGTCTTTTGCTCATGGTCTGTGTTATGAATCCTGTTTGTGGTGTTTCCACAACATAATGCCACATTGTTCCCCTCCTTTATTAAAAGGATTTTGCTACACTCAGACTCCGTGCTTGCGAGAGGGGAAGTATTGCCTCTTGGGGGGGGTTATGTAATTGTCCCAGGTCACTGGATGGGGGCTTGAGCCGGTTTTGCATTGTGTTATTGAAACAGAACCCCTAGATACTGAACCCCACCCTTGTTGCTGCCCACTCAGACGGGCAGAAGGGTTACATTATAATCCATTAGTACCATTTTTAAAAAATCTGCTTTGTATTGTGCAAAGATTATGAAACAGTGTAGGAATAGTGTTATTACATTCATATAAAAACAAAGAGAAATCTCTTACCCATCAAAAATAGATAAACCTAATGCAAACCCTCTGTTAATTTACCTAAGTAAAGTTTTTTGTGGCAGAACAAAATAAATTCAGAGCGCAAAGAAACCCATAACTATGAGTGTGACAAACTTGGTACCCTTAATGAAGTTGCTATTGTTGAATCAATTTATGTTGCAATACTATAAACTTCTCATAAATACTCCTTTGCCAAACTGATATTTCACTGGGCAGTCTTAGCATATACCATGCTTATGCCAATGTCACTTTTACTCTCTGGTGCAGGCAGCATCATTTATAATCCTAATCTAGCTCTTGCCATTTAGGACCTGATTTTCAGCTTCCATTGACTACAGCTGGAGTTCTGGATGCTCAGCATTTCTGAAACGCCACCGTTTTCTGCATGGATCAGTTCAATAAACCCCCAGGTAAGTAATAAGGTCTTCAGAAAAGAGGCCAACGTTCAGAAGTTACACTGCTCTAAGTGGTGACTGAGATAGTGTTGCACCCTACTCAAGTGCAGTGAAAGAGCACATCAGGAAAACATGGTGCAGTCAACAGAAGAATACATTCTGCATTGAATCCAAAAACGGGTCTTTGTCCTGGAAATGCAGAAATTATGATTAATAGGCAAGGCCGGTGCTGTGTTATACACAAGCTCTCTAAGACCTTTCCAGTGTGTTTTAACTTGCCACTGAAAAAAGATGATATTCATTTTGACTTGATAGAGCCCGAGTAGCTGCAAAGTGTGTTGCATTCAGCAGTGAAGTTCTTCCCTCCGAACTAATGTAAAGGCAGCAACCACAGATCCTGTTGCCCCTCTCAGGGCCCTCCCTCAACACCGTCCTTCACACTAGTCTCTTCACTGACCCCATGTTGACACCCTCTGGAGTGCACCAGGTGCAGAATTCCCACCGTGTGGCTACTCCGCTTTCAGCTTTCTCCAGGCAGTCCCTCTTAAGGTTTTGGGTGAGCCCTCTGCACCTAGCATGAATTTCACCGTAGTAAAGGAGCTGCCCTAGATCATGTACAAGCAGGTGTTATGAATATATATCCAGGTAGCAAGCTTTCCACAGAAATTGACTGAAAGTTGATTAGAAGAATTGGAACTGAATTTTTTTAAGGAAATCTTTCCCTTTCCCCACTTACCTGGCAATCACAAACAAATCTCTTACTTTCATTGACTCATCTGTCTCCTTTATAGCTAAAGCAGTATAAAGTCTCTACAACCTAAATTAGTCAGTTTATAACAAGTATCCAACAAAAAGGAAATTGGAAAGAGACTGGGGCCCAAGTGATCAAATCAACTAAATGATGTATTAGATGTTGCATTATTTAAGTTTTGCAAAGTTTAAGAACTGATATTAATCCATTGTGAACTCTTTCTTCAATAAACCAAATGGCAAGGGAATAACACTGCTTGTTAGATTTTATGTAAATTAATGCCTCCGATCAAAAATTTTAGTGAGATCAAAGACTTTCTACTGCCCTGTGAAAAAACAGGAAAACATGAAAGATAAGAAATGCCCCCTTAATTCAGAGACACATGCTTGGAACAAGCTTGTATCAATTCTTCTAGAATTGATATTTTATGATATCTTGTTTATTCTGATCAGTTTTAAACAGGCTGATACCTGCTGTGTCAATGAGGTGGAACGCAAGTGTGACAGCAGCATTTACATTCTATTACAAATGATGAATTGTAAATCCTTGCAGTGTCTATTGGGATAAAATAAAGAAGCCCAATTTAAATAATTAATTTGTGTCTTATAACCGTACCAAATAGGTGATGGAGCATCCAGTTCAACCTTTTTTTTATTTTATTTTATTGATTCATCTTTGCCACTTACAATCTTGTGAGAACAGAAATGCTCTTACCTCGGCAAGCTGAAACTCCTAGTAATTTACATTTTAATTACTTAGTCCATGCCCTGTAGGTAATATTCTATTGACTACCTTGTGTTTGTACAGTGCCTGGCACAACGGGGCTTCCGTCTTGGGTGGCCCCTATGCACTGCTGTAATAAATGCGATTAATAATAATAAAACCAATGGTGCTGTAAGGTTCAGAGTCAGGATAACATTTTGCAGTCTTTAAATGAGCAAAACTCCCACTGAGTAAACCCAATCAATTTCCATTTCACTCAGAATTCACCTGAAGTTTGCCAGCTTCAAAGAGTCATTCTTTGACATCAGTGGGTGTTTTGCTCAGTTACGTCCTGCAGAATTTCAACTTAATATTTTAACCTTTACTGCTGCTGATTTTATCCAAATTGCCATTCTTAAATAAGCAGGGCCAATTCTTCTTATTAATTAGGATCTCTTTCTTATATACTTATTCTGCAGCAGCACTTATAAACCCCAATTAGGGATCAGAGCCCCAATGTGCTCAGTACTGTACAGATGAGTAAAGCTTATTGTTCCTGTACCAGAGATCTCACAATCTAGGAATTATAGCAAGAAGCAGGAGGTAGGTGGTGGGAACAAGCCACACAGATCCACTCCTCAAAGGTATTTATGCCTCAAGCTCACATTAAAATCAATGGGGGTTAGGCATAAGAACTTAAAAATGGCCATACTGGGTCAGACCAATGGTCCATCTAGCCCAGTATCCTGTCAT
Organism: Malaclemys terrapin pileata; assembly: GCF_027887155.1. Lineage (NCBI taxonomy): Eukaryota > Metazoa > Chordata > Testudines > Emydidae > Malaclemys > Malaclemys terrapin. Next base: position 39,578,936 of record NC_071507.1, on the reverse strand, counting down.
CCAACAGTGGCCAGTACCAGATGCTGTAGAGGGAAGGAACAGAACAAGGCAATTTCAGAGGTTTAGGGACACCCAGAGCATGGGATGTGCCCAACCATCTTGGCTAATAGCCATTGATGGACCCATCCTTCATGAACTTCTATATTTTTTTTGTGAACCCAGTTATACTTTTGTCCTTCACAACATCCCCTGGCAACGAGTTCCACAAATTGTGTGTTGTGTGAAGAAGTACTTCCTTATTTTTGTTTTGAACCTGCTGCCTATTAATTTCATTGGGTGAACCCTGGTTCTTGTCTTATGTGAAATGATAAATAATACCCCCTTATCCACTTCCTTCATACCATTCATTATTTTATAGCTCTCACTCATATCCCCCCTTAGTCCTCTCTTTTCTAAACTGAACAGTCCCAGTCTTTTTAATCTCTCCTCATATGGAAGCTGTTTCATACCCCTCACCATTTTTGTTGCCCTTCTCTGTACCTTTCCCAATTCTAACATATTTTTTTTTAGATGGGGATTGTGAAGGGTTCGGTCACAGAGACCCCCTTGGGACTGTCACCTGACATGCTGGAATTACCTCTGAGCCCATTTTCCCTGCCAGCTTGGGACTCCAGAACCATGCCTTGTTGAGCCAGACACGCTAGCCTGCTACAATACAGACCCAGGTCTGGTCCATGCCCCCAAAGCTGCAGACTTTAACCAAAAACTGCTCAGCAGGCTACCTGTCTCCAGCACCCAGACACCCAGTTCCCAATGGGATCCAAACCCCAAATAAATCCGTTTTACTCTATATAAAGCTTATACAGGTTAAGCTCATAAATTGTCTGCCCTCTATAACAATGATAGAGAGAGAGATGCACAGCTGTTTGCTCCCCCAGGTATTAATCACGTACTCTGGGTTTAATAATAAACAAAAGTGATTTTATTAAGAATAAAAAGTAGGACTTAAGTGAATTCAAGTAATAACAGACAGAACAAAGTAAGTTACCAATAAAACAATAAACACGCAAGTCTAAGCCTAATACATTAAGAAACTGTTTACAGGTAAATCTCACCCTCAGAGATGTTCCAATAAGCTTCTTTCACAGACTAGACTCCTACCTAGTCTGGGCCCAGTCCTTTCCCCTGGTACAGTCCTTGTTAGTTCCAGCTCAGGTGGTAACTAGGGGATTTCTGATGACTGGCAGCCCCCTTTGTTCTGTTCCATCCCCTTTTATAGCTTTGGCCCAAGGCTGGAATCTTTTGTCTCTCTGGGTCTCCACCCCTCCTTCTAAATGGAAAAATACCAGATTTAAGATAGATTTCAGCATCATGTGACATGGTCACATGTCCTGTGAGACCTCATTCTTCATTCTTCCAGGGCTAGCCTGCACATACGCGGGAGGTTTGCAAGTAAACATAGCCATTTACAACCAATTGTCCTAATCAATGGGAGCCATCAAGCTTCCAAACCACCACTAATGGCCTACACTTTGCATAATTACAATAGGACTTCAGAGTTATACTTCATATTTCTAGCTTCAGATACAAGAATGATACATACATAAAAATAGGATAAACACACACAGTAGATTATAAGCTTTGTAATGATACCTTACAAGAGATAAGCAATACAATGTGGAAAAGCATATTCCAGTTACATCATATTTACACTCATAAGCGTATTTCCATAAAACATATGGAGTGCATTGTCACAGAGATATCGGAATGGCATGGGTACTATTTTTATATGGTGGCATTATGATATTTGCTGTCTTATTATCTATCCCTTTCCTAATAGTTCCCAACATTCTGTTAGTTTTTTTGACTGTCATTACACACTGAATAGTCAGCTTTGGACTTAACTATCTTGAGTAATTTTGTATCATCTACAAACTTTGCCACCTCACTGTTTACCCCTTTTTCCATTTCACTGATGAATATATTGACCAGCACTCATTCCAGCACAGATCCCTAGGGGACCCCGCTATTTACCTATCTACACTGTGAAAACTGATTATCCATACCCTTTGTTTATTATCTTTTAACCAGCTATTGATCCATGAGAGAATCTTCCCTCTTATCCCATGACTGCTTACTCTTCTTAAGAGCCTTTGATGTGGGATCTTGTCAAAGGCTTCTAAAAGTCCAAGTACACTATATCAACTTGATCACCCTTGTCCACATGTTTGTTGACACCCTCAAAGAATTCTAATAGTTTGGTGAGGCATGATTTCCCTTTACAAATCCATGCTGATATTTCTCCAAAATATTGCGTTTATCTGTGTATCTGATAGTTTCAACCAATGAGCCTGATAATGAAGTTAGTCTTACCAGCCAAGATTGCCTCTTAAGCCTTTTTGAAAAATTGGCATCACATTATCTGTCCTCCAGTCATCTGGTACAGAGGCTGATTTAAGTGAGAAGTTACATACCAGTTAGTAGTTGTGCAATTTCATATTTGAATTCCTTCAGAACTTTGGATCTGTTATTGGTGACTTATTACTGTTTAATTTTTCTATTTGTTCCAAAGCCTCCTCTATTGACCCCTCAATCTGGAAAACTTCCTTAGATTTGTCACCTAAAACTAATGGCTCTGGCGTGGGAATCTCCCTCACATTCTCTGCAGTGAAGAGTGATACAAAGAATTCATTTAGATTCTCCACAACGGCCTTGTCTTCCTTGAAAGCTGCTTTAGCATCTCGGTTGTCCAGTGGCCCTACAGATTACTTGGCAGTCTTACTGCTGCTGATGTACTTACAAAAAAAATTTGCTGTTGGTTTTTGTGTCTTTTGCTACTTACTCTTCAAATTCTTTTTTGGCCTGCCTAATTATACTTTCACTCTTGACTTGCTAGAGTTTATACTCCTTTCTATTTTCCTCAAAAGGATGACTTCCCATTTTTAAAGGATGTCTTTTTGCCTCTAACTGCCTCTTTTACTCTATTATTTAGGCATGGTGGCATTTTTTTGGTCCTCTTACTGTTGCTTTTTTAATAGGGGTATACATTTAGTTTGTGCCTCTGTTATGTTTTTTTTAATAGTTACCATGCAGCTTGCAGGTATTTCACTACTGTGATTGTCCCATTTAATTTCTATTTAACTAGCGTCCTTATTTTTATGTAGTTTTCCTTTTTGGAAGTTAAATGCTACTGTGGTGGGTTTCCTTGTTATTTCGCCCCTCCCCCCCCCTAAAAAAAGTATGTTACATTTAATTACTGTATGGTCACTATTACTGAGCAGGTCAGCTATATTCACTTTTTGTATCAGAACCTACGCTCCGCTTAGGACTACACCAGAAATTCTTTCTCCCCTTGTGGGTTCCAGGACTAGCTGCACCAAGAAGCTGAGAGTTATAATATCAATGAAGGTTATGAGGGTTGTCATTCAGAGTGCTCTGGAAAGATTCTGCAGAGCCAAAATTTAGATCTGAAAATGATTCAGCCAGGAGCTCACAGAGTCACTGTATGCTGCGCCTCATGTATTCTCACCTCTCAAGCTCTCTAAAGCCAGATGGAATCAAGAAGGGTATGTACCTTGAAGGAAGATATTGTATTTCTTTCCTATCTAAATATATCATTTTTTGTAAGAAGCATATGGAAAAAGGAGGAAAATTTAAAAATACAGTATAACAATTTTGGAAAGAGATTCTGCATGATAAATTGTGGAACATACTGTGGTTCCTTAAAAAACAAAAACTCCACCCCCTGCCATTGTGCTGTACTGACCAATTAGCATTTGAATAACAAATCATAACACACAAGGCCTCTTCCAATGAAGTGCAAAGACAGAAACATATTTCGTAGTAAGATAATGTTCCTGAGATCCTGCCAGCCTGAGTCTAATTGAGCAAAGCGGAGCATGATGAATCACGAAACACATTCTGTGACACGAACAAATTCCAGATTGAGCCAGTGTAGTAGTTTGCTCATCTTAACACTCGTGAATTGGTAGAAAGTGTTTTTCTATGAGCAATCTACTTGTTTGAGTGTTCAAAAGACTTGCGTGGGCTAATGCCATCCCCAGCAGCAGCTACACTAACATATGGTTCTAATTGTACGTGCATGGGATAAATATATTTCATGTCCATCTTGCAAGTGATTCCTGGGCCCAGTGGAAAATCATCTGAGAATGTGGTTTCAGAGTCACCCTGGAATTTAAACTATTTTCTATAGAACTCAAGTTGTAAGATTCTATCTTTTAAACGTGTAGTTGGGATCACCTTCCCTACATAAGTCAATTTACTGATTAATCTATATATCTTTGAATCATGGGCGGCACCCCTTCCACCCAATGCCCTGCCCTGACTGACTCCCGCCCCTGTTCCCCAGAGCCCCGAGCCAGGTCACCTGCCAGCCCCAGTGCTGGGCCACTGGCTGCTCCCAGCGCCGGGTCGCCAGCCAGCCCCAGTGCCTGGTCACCTGCCAGCCTCAGCGACATCCCCAGTGCTGGGCTGCCCCCACCCCCAGCACTGGCCCCAGGGCAGGGCTGCCCACTGTTGCTAGCTGCCTGCTGACCTCCCGCTGATTTGGCGGAGCATGGGCGGGGCCAGGGCTTGGTTTAGGGAAGGCTTAGCCTCCCCTGGCCTATTATACCTGCTGCCTATGCTTTGAACTAATTCTCCTGAAAGTTCCAGTTTTCTGAATTTCTTCTACACTGGGCTTCATTCTGAAGTTGTAAATTTGCATGCAAATTTCCTAATGGGAGTTTTTGCCTTCATTAAAGATTGCAGAATGATGCCCATTCATACAAAACTGTTTTACAAAAAGGCTGGGTGTGATCACTCCACTTTCATGATGATTGGACATTTAACAACCAAAAAGAAGAAGAAGAAAGGCTGTAATACTTTATGGGAGAAAGGGTACTACAGTCTGTTCACACCTCTCATTTTCAATCTCTGCCTGACTCTAAAACAGCATTCTGACTGTATCACCCTCAAATAAAATGAAATGGAAAGGAGGGGTAAGGAAAAGAAGAGATTTCCATGGAAGATGATAAATTTTGATATCAGTATTTAATCCAAAATGGTGGTGAGAGAGAAGGCAGGGGAAAAAATAGATGCAACCTGGAAGAATTCTAGTAACAAGGAAGTATATCACCTTTTCTTGTTGCTTTTTAGCTTGCTTACTTTCACCATTTTAATGACAGGCTGTTACCTTCTACATCCAACCCTACCAGAACACACCATCAGTTCAGCATAAAGCCATAAATTCACTGGTCAATCTTCTAATCATTGAGACTTAGGTAAAAGCACCTGGTTTGCACTCTGGCAACAGCTGCATTTTCAGAGTTCCATCACAGTCTGTAGACAAGTGATCAAGACTTTACTGTAGTTTGGGTTTGTACTTCCCCTTGACATCCCCTCATTCCTCAGTTCCCCACTTCTAATCAACACCTTAAAACTTTTTTGTTTCTGTTGTCCCTGTGTCCATCTGTTTGAATCTGATACTCTCTTAATGCACTTGTAACCATCACATGTTCTTCTCATTAGTGATACGGGCTTCTGAGATGAAGTATCATGAACTGGATATGCAAAAGGAATTTTCTACATGAGTTATCAAAATAACAATAGAGAGGAATGGACTTCCACTAGTTAAAAAGGTCTGGGAAATTGGTAGTAGAGTAAAATCAAGGCCTCTCCCAAGGTCACATTGTGGGGACGCAGCACACCAGCAGCCCCAGCGAATGAGTTAGAATAGTTGTCACAACCACTCTGGGATAAGTGAACAGGGTGTAAGGGTCACTGGGTCTGCATAATAACAGAACCCATGTACGCTATCTTGGCCCACTGTCTGCTTCCCAGGCAGCTAGTGCCTAAAATAAGAGGTGGGATTGCAGACACAGTCCTCTCCTCTCAACCTTGCAGATTAATTATATTTTCAAAGTAAAAGACTGGGACGCTTTATAGAAAAGGGTGGTGTGGGAGAAAACAATAATTATCCCTCTGTAACCTCTTTACAGTTTCCTCCTAGCCCCGTCCTCTCCCTCACCAACCTAGCTCTACCCTAACATCTTCCTCTGTTGACTCTACCCACCCCCAACACACACACCCTTTCCTTCAACCTCAGAGTGCTCTTCTCCTGCTTAACCTCTCCAAAGCTCAGAACCAGCCCCTCAGCTCTGAACTCTCTCGCTCACAGAATCTCCAGCCTCAGAAAGCCCACCCCCAGGCTCACAACTCTCCCCACTATTACCCATCACCTCTTGGAGAAGCCCCCTTTCTTCCTCCACTTGTTGCTGGGTCTGGAGAAGCAAGAGCAACAGCTGAAGGGAATGTGAGCATGTGATCTGAAATGGCTCAGAGAAGCCTGTGTCTCCAGCTCTGTGCCTTCCCTCTGATACCTGCAGAGCATGTGCTACAAGGCTCCAGAGCATGTGCAGACAACTCAATGTCTGCCTTTGTGGGACTAGCCACACCAAAACCTGTATTCCCTGCTATGCGCCTCCTCCCTCTGCTGCTTGTAGCGCTATGTGCTGCAGGGCCAGATGTCCCCTGGTTCCATGCCAGGTGTATTGCATGCTAGGGACTGGAACAGTCCCAGCCCCACCAGGAGCAGCAGGTGGCATCACTCCCTGCGGTGCATCAGCCACACTACACAGTTGTAATCCCGTTGGTGGGACTTAATCCCATCAGCTCTGATGACCAGTTGCACAAGACCTGCACCAATTTATGCAAAGGCTACATGGAAACTCCTACCGTGGGCAGGAAGAGCAGAGATACCAGTAGATCTTGCAGGGTGAGTTTATCCTATAAAAATAGCTGCTCACTTTGAAAAAATTGGTTTTGAAAAATAAGAGTGGGATGAAATATGCAGTATAATAGGCTTTGAGTTCAAGGTAACGTTTCTGTAATATGACATGTTCTTGTTAACAATGGATAACAAAGTAATCCATTATTTATTAGAATGAACTTTAAAAATGTGCTCCTCCAAGATGAACTGCAAGCAGCAATGTCTGTGTAGTTCAGCAGCATTTAGCTAAAGGATAAGTGCTTTCCTTCTCAGCAGAGGTATGATTTGCATTTTGATTAAACTAGCCAAATATTTTGTTGAACCAAAGTGTTTCTTAATAAACATAATTACTGTTCTGGTCTAGCTGACCTTTTTCCTGAAAAATCTCCGGAGTACATTTTCTGTTAGTGAAAGGTTGGTTGATGTATTTGGAGACGTTAATAAACTAGAGAGAACTGAATTAATCATACTTAACATCAAAGCAAATTATTTAAAACAGAAAATTTATTCCAAGAATATTCCTATGTATTACAGGTTTAAATAACAGATATTGGTTCAAGCAGGAAATGGACCCGTTCTTTCATTGTTGGTTTTTTTACATAGATTGAAGGAAGTAAATATGATTGCTAAAAAAACCTATGGGTATATGAGCAAATGGATATAGAATATGGGTAGGAAGGGGGATGGGCACCCATGGGTGTACATTTAGTTAAGTGATTGCTACTTATTTCTGCTAGCAACTAGAAACCTGTTTGGTTTTTAAATGTGGATTTAAGTTACTAGAGGGCCAAAAACCTGTTATTTTCAGATAGATTTGGTGATATTCAAACCTTATGGCAGAAGAATCAATTTTGAGCTTCTTTAAGCCCAGAGTCACCTTGTCCAATTACTGCATTGTAGGTGTGTTTCTTATGTTTTGAGACAATGTGGCTGTTGACTAAAGCATTTTCACTGTTTCAGCCTTTAACAGAAAGGAAAAACAGATCTGTTCTTCCTTTTCATTTGTAGACATTGCAATCACAAACCTATAATTATTAAGACAGCTGGGATATGTGCAGGAGCTGAACGAATGGAGCTGAAGCCAGACAATAACGTTTTTCTGCTCTCAGAGAGAGTGTGATTCTTCTCAAGGAAGAAGCTGTCTGCAACCACTGGATTCCACGGTCCTTAAAGTTTAATGAGTCCCTACTGTACAGTGAAACAATTCCAGACATACATATGTGACATGGAAAGAACCAGTTGCCAAAAATGTCTCTTTTTTTCTGGTCACACAAAAATAAAAGATACAAACCCAATGAGGTCACTATCCTAAAAATTAGAGCTATTTGTTTGTGTAGGGTCTTATCTGACACCCATCACTGCAGTGCCTGAGCATCTCCAAAAAAACTAATTAAATTAGGAAAAAGTCCAAGAAGTAGATTTGATTTCTCCCTTCTTTTCTGGAGGTTGCTAGGCATCTATCTTACCTGCGGGCATCTATACATCCTAGTGATAGAAGGGCTAGGGATTTTCCTCCAACAGCTTCCTCACCTGTAAAGAGGAGAGAGAAGGAGAAGAAACAACACTTAACTTTGTCATCATCCATCGCTGTTCTCCTGAGCATACCATCTGTTCTGCTTCACGTGATCTTGAAGGAACATCAAGGGACTCCTTGGAGCTCCTCTCCAAAGGCTTACCGTTAGCCAGAGGATTGAGGTCCCAAGCACCTACCATCACTTTGAACTGTGAAGAAGGTTTTTATATCTGTTTCATAGGGTTGAGTTTGGGGGTAATCACTGTATTCCGCAATTTTGCTGTTTATTCCCCCTTCTTATTTGTCCCACTCTTTGTTATAAACCCTTCAATACACTTTATTTGATTTTACCTTTACTGATTGACTCCCTATTATTTAGGGTGGGAGGGGTCCTCTTTTCAGGAGAAGGGATCTTACCAGATGACAGACGCTGGACAGGGAGGCCTAACCTAGGGAGACAGAAGGCACAAGTGTCTCTTGTCTTATCACACACACACTCCTCCTCTGTCTTTCAGTCCTTTCCCTTTAATACCCCCCACACTGCTCCTGTCAAGGAGCCTTGCAATTATGGGATAATCTTCTCCCACATGAAGTCCAAGAATCCCTTATTATTAGAGATGAGGTTAAGCCCTGAATCATGATATTTTATATCCCTTCCCAACTGTTTGTTAGCATTAATCATTTTTGTTATCCGTTTAAGTGTCCCACTTGGAACTTTTTAAGATATCCTATGGCAATGAGTTCCACAGCCTAATTATGCAGCGTGTGAAAAAGTATTTCCTTTTATTAACTCGGAATTTGCTACCTCTTGATTCATTGAATATCCCATTGTTTTTGCATTATGAGACAAGAGGAAAAGAAGCTTCTCTATACCATTCATTATTTTATATGCTTTTATCATGTCTCTGGTTATTCATCTCCTAAGGTGAACAATACCAAACTTCTCAAATTCTCCTCCTCTGATAGCTTTTCCATGCACTTGATCATTGGCATTGTATTTATCTGAACCGCCACTAGTTCTGCAATATCCTTTTTGAGATGGTGTGAAGCAGTAGGGGGAACAGTGTGAGACATACACCAGGAGTCTTGAACTAACTTTAGAAGCAATCAATAGGAAATCAGGACACAAGAAAATCCTATAACTTGTTGTATGAATAGAAAGGGAGGGGGGAGTGTGACAGTCTGTAAGGCTATGTTCACCCTTTTTACAAAACTATCATGGGTTTTGTACAAAGTACGCCTTGTGAGGTATCATTTGAAAACTCATAATTTGCATATCATTATTGTCCCGGTAAAATATGTGTGGCAACATTGAATGTAAAATTATCAGATTGTACAGTATGACATTACTGAGACATGCTCCAAGTTTAGAAAAGCAGGCACAAACCAGTTTCTCAGAGACAAAAGGCAAACTGATGCCTCAGCCAGGTGTCAACAAAATAAAATGGACTATCACCTGGTTAAGCAGCCAGTCTTTGGCAGGAAAAAGGGTGTGAGTGAGAATTTTACATCTTGGCAAAGAAGTAGCTGGAGGTTCCTGGCCCATAGACTTTCTGTCTTCCGAACCTCAGCTGGAGATGATTCTCAAAGAAGAGGAAAAGATATAAAAATGGGGAACAGATGCCCCAAGAGATCTCTGCCTTCATCTTTACTCATGGCATCAACAACACTTGAAGAACTAAGAGAGCATCAGATTGGGGAGAGATCCTGTCTGAAAGGAGCTCAGCCAGTAAGACCGCTACAAGCAGGTGGTGAGAGAGACTCTTTGCCTTGAATTCATGTAGCTTATTAAGTTAGGTATTAGATGCCTTTTACCACTTATTTACTCGTGACCAATTATGGCGTTCATGTCTCATTACTTAGATTGTAAGTGATTACATCTTTCTGTAGTTAATAAACTTGTTTTGTTGTTTTATTTAAATCGGTGTGTTTGGATTGAAGTGTTTGGGAAACTCCATTTGCAATAACATGATTTGTCCATATCATTTTCAATTAATAAAATGACAGACTTTATATGACCTTGTATTGTTCAGGAGGGGCTGGGCAATACAAGATGCACATTTCTGGAGGAGAATCTGGGACTGGGAGTTTGTTGGTGTTAGCCTGCAGTGTAATTCATGGCTGGCTGGCTATAGCACTCCTACAGGACAGCTGGGAGTAATTTACATGCTGAAAGCTGCGTGTACAGACCAGGAGTGGTTGCTCTCACACCAGAGCAATGTAAAAGACACTGCAGTCTGGAGAATTGAGGGAACATAGCTGCTCAACAGTCCAGACTGTACCCTGGGCAATGTCACGGGGAGCACTGTTACTTATTGTAGTACTTTACAGTGCTGAAGGCAGTTAGGTCTGTAATCAGTCTCCAAGTGCATTGTTTGTTTGTTTCTAACTTAGATGACATGGTATGAAATTTGTTTAACTGCAGTTAAATTCATAAACTAAGTGTAGTGGAACCTGTATCCATCCTGATCATCTGCCTAGAGCTAGGTGATGTTTAAATGATTGGCCAGGCACTGACCTTATTTGCAGAGGTGGTGATTTTTTTTCAAAGGAGTACAAGAGAGTTGGGTGCCCAACACCCACTGAATTCCAAGGTGAACTGGGCACCCAACTCCCTTGGGGTCCTTTGAAATTATCACCCAGCATCACCATCTCACTAGAAAGTCAGCACCAATGATTAGTTTTTAAATTGTTTAAAATGGGTCTATTAGTAGATTATTTTTCTTTGGATTTCCTGCCCCTACCTATTGGTTCTCAAACCTTTATTTAATTATATGCTTGAAGTTAAGCATACACTTAAATGATGTCCTGAAATCGTTATGAATTTAGGCATATGCTTATGTGCTTTCCTGAACCAGGGCTAAGACGTGAAGAAGTAAAAAACAAACAAACAAAAACCCAGGGCAGAAGGATTCAGAATATTTACCATCTGCCCAGTCCAATATGCTATTACAGAAATTATTGAGGTAAAAGATTACCTATAAGATTTAATAGACTATTATTTAAAAAGTATTAAGGAATTTAAATACTCTGAAAAATACCTAAGAGACTTATGTTGTATTCTCATATGTATGTTTATATTGATCTTCGGCAAGGTCTGACATGATATACATTTGTTTGTCAAGACTTTCCTTTGTAGGAAAGTTGATCAGCATTCCCTGTAGCAAAAATGAGCATCTATAAAATGGAGTGCAACCTGTATTTATTTTTCTCATGATAGTATTTCATCCTGGGTTTAAAATTGCCTACAATCTACTGAACTCTTTCTCAAAACTGACAGATGAATTAGAGACATGATGGTCCCCAAGGAGCTCCTGTTATAACCATTACTCTCATGTCCCCTGAAAGCTGACACACTGAAGTCAGCCACACGAGACAGGAGGTCGAGATAATTATGAGGAACAATTAAGTGATCTCTTTAAAACTCAGATTAGGAATTCATATATCAAAGGAATGAAAAGGTTTTTCCCCAATGGAAAGATAAAATCTGACAAATCCCTTGTTTCATTAAAAATTAATACCCCTGATTTTAACCAGAGAATGTTGTTCTTTTACTGCATCTGCTTTCATAGAATTATTTGAAGAGGCATGAATTTAGGTTACTACAGACAAGATTATGCATGTGCTGGCATATTGACCAAATACCAACATGAGCTTCCATGGCTGGTATTGTGCCGAACTTCATTGTTTTAAAAATGCTAACCACCTTAGCTCCCCATCAGTAAAATGGAGGAAATATCCAAAAGGTAGCCATGTCATGAAAAAGGACTGCTCAGAATCATGACGCATCCATCAGTCACACTGGGAAAAAACCCAAACCTTTTGAAACTTGGCTTGTTCTGGGTTAGGAAATTAATTACTCATTCAAAAATTATGGCAACAGGTGTACTACAAGAGAAAAGGGGGTATATTTCCCATGAGGTAACTGATGGTGAGGGAAATGATACAAAGGTGCAGCATACTAATATGAGATCAAATATTCTTAATGTCCTGAAGCTTTTGATAATTCTATACAAGGAGAAATATATTAGCATATAAAATATTAGCCGGCAAATGTAGATAGCTATGATTTTGGGAAAGTATGTTCTGATTAAAATTGGTGGAACTTCTATTAATGCTACCAGAGTTGTTCATGTAAATTCAAATTAGGATTAGAAAAGCCACTTTAACTGCATTCTTTCAGATAGACACTTACTAAATATGAGTAACTCTTTGAAAACAAACCTGAGAGAGCTGACCTGAAATGGAACAGATGAAAACCAAATAAATCTCCTTAAATGTCTGTGAAAAGTCAATATCACAATGGCAAAAGCCTCTGAAAAAGCCAAGTTACAAATCTCTGCATAGGGATTTTCAACACCGTGCATCAGTCTTGCCCAAAATAATCATTTGCTTTCCACAAATACTAAGAGACAACACATTGTTCAGAAGATTTTTCAGTATTTACATTGCTTTCTGGAAACACACAGTGTCAGCACTAAAGTCTATATTTTGAACTCCAGTGCAGTTAAAGCTATCGATTTGATAGGCTTGTACCAGGGTGTAAAAGGGATGCCTTTTAAAAGTAGATTTGTCTGAACGTGACCGTTATAAGCCATATGCTGAAGGTATCAGGAGGACTCTTGTGGGTGAAATTCAATTAAAGCTATTGAAATTATCTTGTTGCTGCTTGTGCATCTGCAGACAAAGATGCTGATTTGCCATATGCATGGTTTTCTGTCTCACTGGAGAAATCTGTTAATTTTTGCATTTCAACAATTTTTTTTCTATGAAAACTATGATTTACAATCTTATACATCCTCCTCCATAAGTTATTTGGTTTCGTCCATGTTAATTATCTTAAACAATAGCCAAGGAAATCCTTTTTCTCATTTTTATTTGTGTTCTGCTTTGCCATAATGATAGTGATAGATTTTTAAGGGTCCATTCTGATCATCTAGCCCGCTCTCTTGCACAACACAGGCCATAAAATTTCACTTGGTGATGCTTGCAGTGGAGGGAATTCTTTGTCCCTACTTTGTAATGGGAGGCCACTTCATCTCTGTGTCTCTGAAGGTCTCCTCTGTGTCTCCCCTCTATCTCCGTGTATCCCGTCATTGTCGAATAAGGGTTCAAACAGCTTCATATCCAGATGGCTCTGGAAATGTCTTAAGACTGAGTGTGCACTGCTTTATTTTTCCACTTGTTGCTAGGAGTCAGTGTTTCTATTAGAGGACCAATCCTGTGAGGTACTGTCCACTTCCTAGGTAGTACTGAGTATCCTCAACTCCCACTGAGAGTCCTGAGCCCTGACATAAGATCCTCAGCAACTTGCAGGATTGAGTCCTAGATTAGTGATATGGCCAGTGATCAGACAGTCATTTCCTGGATATAAAACAGAGCTTTAATGGACGCTGAGGTTACAAGGGAGAAGGATAAAAGGGATGAAATTAAAGAATATTTCTGGGAATTAAGAGCACTCCAAAAGACCTAAAGTTCCAATCCTGGCAGGTGCCGGGAATGCTCAGCTTTCACTAAAACCTGTAGGAGTTCAGAACGCTCAGCACCTTGCAAAGCCAAGCACTTACAGTGTAAGAAGAAAAAGGTATTACTTGGACAGGTCAGGAATAAAAAAACAACTGTGAAGAGATAGGGAGTGGGCAGAGGAAGGAAGCACAAGCACAACCTAAATTGATAGAATGAACTTAAAACACCTGGTTATAGTAATAAATCAAGTTCTGAGGAAGGTCTGAATTAGAAATAGGAAAATTTAAAGCCCTACAGTACTGCTACTCCATCATGTTCCTAACCTCATCCATACATGTTTTCTATGAAAACCAATGCAGTTATAATGGAGGAAATCATATTTATCCAATCAAAACAGTAAATGTAATACTTTCCCTTCCCTATCTCCACATTATATGGTTAAACAATGGGTATGTTCTTTGCTTTTCAGTATTAGCCTATTGCTGAAATGAAGGATTGACAATAGAAAAGAAGTGGAGGAGCTACCAGGAATCTGGTTTCTGCAAAGTAAGTTTCTACAAACTGCATAAATGCTCCTTAATAAATACTAGGAAGCAAGGTATTTCCATTTCATTGCATCAGTCATATCACAGTAATAAATACCTGGGTTACAATGCACAGTTACAAGAGCCCCAACAAGCAGATTTTCTGAATATTTTCTAGTTCTCTTTCACACTTTTCCCTTCTGCAACCCAATTTCTCTCCTTACAAGTTCCATACAGGTGGCTACAGAATAAAAGGAGAAGGATCTGGCTGAGTTAAAAGGCTACTGGATGGAAAATAGAGGAAAGATCTCAAAAGTTTGAAATAAATTGTTTGAACTATTACTGAACTTCTAACTTTGCCCATTAATCTTTTTTCCAGTAACAGTGTTTAGGCTAAATGAGGTTTTTTTTTTAAGGGAACTATTTTGGCTTATTTTAAAATCAATATGTATATCACTGATTTTTTAATCAAACCTCTCCAGCTGCTATGGTCCTCTCATCATTCAGAAATGCCAACAGCCATATGCTACCAAATCAAAAGGGTCTAATTACATAAGTGTGTCAGAAAGCCTTCAGAATCAGGCGGGAAGGAGGTGATATTTCATTAGTAATCAAATGGGATATAGGCTGGATTCACAAATATCTAAGAGTAGGGCTGTCAAGTGATTAAAAAGATTAATTGCGATTAATCGCACAATTAATCGTGTTGTTAAACAATAATAGAATACCATTTATTTAAATATTTTTGGATATTTTCTACATTTTCAAATATATTGATTTCAGTTACAACACAGAATACAAAGTGTATAGTGCTTACTTTATATTTATTTTTGATTACAAATATTTCCACTGTAAAAAACAAAAGAAATAGTATTTTTCAATTCACCTAATACAAGTACTGTAGTGCAATCTCTTTATCATGAAAATTGAACTTACAAAGTAGAATTATGTACAAAAAATAACTGCATTCAAAAATAAAACGATGTAAAATTTTACAGCCTATAAGTCCACTCAGTCCTACTTCAGCCAATCGCTCAAACAAACAAACATGGTTACAATTTGCAGGAGATAATGGTGCCTGCTTCTTGTTTACAATGTCACCTGAAAGTGAGAACAGGCGTTCTCATGGCACTGTTGTAGCTGGCGTTGCAAGATATTTACGTGCCAGACGTGCTAAAGATTCATATGTTCCTTCATCTTCAACCACCATTCCATAGGACATGCGTCTGTGCTGATGACCTGTTCTGCTCGATAATGATCCAAAGCAGAGCGGACTGATGCATGTTCATTTTCCTCATCTGAGTCAGATGCCACCAGCAGAAAGTTGATTTTCTTTTTTGATGGTTCGGTTTCTGTAGTTTCCGCATCTAAGTGTTGCTCTTTTAAGACTTCTGAAAGCATGTTCCACACGTCGTCCCTTTCAGATTTTGGACGGCACTTCAGATTCTTAAACCTTGGGTTGAGTGCTGTAGCTATTTTTAGAAATCTCACATTGGTATCTTCTTTGCATTTTGTCAAATCTGCAGTGAAATTGTTCTTAAAATTAACATGTGCTGGGTCATCATCCGAGACTGCTATAACATGAATTATATGGCAGAATGTGGGTAAAGCAGAGCCAAAGACATATAGTTCTCCCTCAGGGAGTTCAGTCACAAATTTAATTAATGGGTTATTTTTTAACGAGCATCATCAGCATGCAAGCATGTCCTTTGGAATAGTGGCTGAAGCATGAAGGGGCATACAAATGTTTAGCATATCTGGCACATAAATACTTTGCAACGCCGGCAACAAAAGTGCCATGTGAGCGCCTGTTCTCACTTTCAGGTTACATTGTAAATAAGAAGCACGTAGCAGCATCTCCTGTAAATGTAAACAAACTTGCTTGTCTTAGCGATTGGCTAACCAAGAAGTAGGATTGAATGGACTGGTAGCTCTCACGTTTTACATTGTTTTGGTTTTGAGTGCAGTTATGTAACAAAAAAAAAATCTACATTTCTAATTTGCACTTTCATGATAAAGAGATTGCACTGCAGTACTTGTATGAGATGAATTGAAAAATACTATTTCTTTTGTTTATCACTTTTACAGTGCAAATATTGGTAATAAAAATAATAATATAAAGTGAGCAGTGTACACCTTGTATTCTGTGTTGTAATAGAAATCAATATATTTGAAAGTGTAGAAAAACATCTAAAAATATTTAATACATTTCAATTGGTATTCTATTGTTTAACAGTGCGATTAATCACGATTAATTTTTTTAGTTAATCGTGTGAGTTAACTGCAATTAATTGACAGCCTTATGTAAGAGACATGCCCATTGATCTTATTACTGAGTGAATATTTAGCCCCTAGAAATGGAGAAAGGAGAGATGGAGGTAAGTGGATACTATTTTTACACACACACTCACACACACACACACACACGCACACTCATTGCTGGCTGGTGTCACCACAGAACAGATGAATGCAGGAAATAATCTGTGATCAAAATATAACCAAAAGTAAAAAATAAATAAAAGTCAGAGTTGAGCTTGCGAGTAGATACAATCTGCACAAGGATGAAAAGTCACAAGATTGTGGCAGGTTGCTGAAGTTTTTGCCTTGACTTTCACAGTCAGAGTAGCAGGTACTCTCAGTTTCAAAGCCATTGGCAAACTTCAGACTCCATCAGTTTAAACGAAGCACAAGTGTTAGTCAATTTGAATAAAATATATGAAGAATTTTCTAAATGTGTATAATTGCAGCAATAGCAGGAATTGCAACTTTTATTATTATTATTATTATTAATAATAATAATTTTATTACTCCAAGTCCTCAGTCCTGCAATGTAAAAGATGCAGGTTCCTGAGGATATACGTACTATCTTGGAAGATTTCCTTAACATTCTGATAATAAGCATGACCATTTGAACATGTTCTGAAAAAAAAAGAATCATATATAAATTTTTGAACATAGTACAGATTACACCATTGTCTACATATTTACATGTCAAAACAGAAAACCTGGTCACCATAATGTGCTATAACCATTAACAAAATCATTCCACAATATAGGCCTACTGTCATCAGGCAGCAGGCAATATATGATCTACATTAATGCAGCAGAAGCATTTTGGTTAGCCTGTTTGACAGAATTACATGCTCAAATATGCCACACAAGAGAATCATGATGTAAGTGTAAAATTTACATAAGAAAAATCTTTTAATCACGATTTTGGAAACTTCTCCATCGTAACACTGAAGCCGGATCACATACTAGTGCCAGTGTTACTGTTAGGTAAACTATTACTAAATATATAGCTAGTATGGCTATTCTGTACAGGTGCAATATAATCTGGGCACTGAAGCTGGGTCTATTGCAGGGCACCTTGTGAATTTTATAAATGTTTTGGCTCCATTTTCACTAAGCTGAACATGCTCAATGAGGCTGCAGATTTTAAAAGACAATCGGTCACAATATAAACCTTAAAAGTGCCATACCTTTAAAAAAAAAAAAGAAAAAGATTTAGAGACAGACTAGAAAGAGCTTTTGTGGTATTTGTAAACATTTGTGGGACTGAAATGATATTCCAGAAAATGAATGACATCAAATTAAGTTGCATTAACAGCACCATCCCTGCCCCCACATCCTGCTCTCCAACTTTGGGTGGCTTTTCCATCTAATTTAATGCTGACTGGAGAAGGGGAGGAGAAAATGGAGTTTATTGGTTTTAAAATACATTAATCAACTTTCAGTTTACACATAGATTCTGTTAGACCTCTTCTCTACACCAATGCATATACCCTCATGCCAGGCCTGACCCAAGGGGACATGTCAGGAGCTGGGGAAGGAAGGAATTGTCTGAACCCTACACATGAGGTTCTCTGCTGCTCTGGCGTTCTGGGGAGCTATGGTCAGAGGATCCGCATACAATTGAATCTGCTTCTCCCTCAGTCTATCCCTACCCCCCCCCTCCCAAACCGCAAAGCTCAGGAATGAATAAGGAGCCCCTAGAGATTTCTGGGGCCATCTATCTCCAAGAAACGGAAGGCAGGATTAGCCCTTTAGCGACGTGGGATCTGAAAGACAGGAACATAAATAGGTTGTTTCTTTTAAAACCCTTTCTGTTAATCTTAACAGCTTATATTTCCTGGATGATTGTTAAACGGGAAAGGTCGTAAAGTCTTGGTGTTGAGAAAGTGAAGTACAAACAGGTGGTTTTTTTCATCACCATTATTTTTGTTCTGGTCTACAGACAATCCTATTCAAAATCACCATTCTCGTCATTGTTTTCGGGACATCGTTCAGTTTATTTTTAATATAATTCTGTTGTTCAGCAATCTCTCCCTCTTCAGATGAATCCCTGCTCAGTAATGAGGTCCCCTGGTTCAGATATTGTTCTGCGTCAACAGCCATGCAGACAATTGCCTATTAATCTGGCAAGCAAATTTGTTTTCCAAGGTGGCATCTTGGGAATCATTAAAAACTGGACAATAATTATACCAGTTCCTGTATTATATTTGGGATGTGGATTTAGCTAGCGCAAATAAACTTAAGTGTTTCCACTATACTTATAAAGGCTGCCCATTTCCAAATAAGAGATACTAATAATGCTGATTTTTACCCATGTATTGACTGCCAACAGGATGCAACTTTTTTTCCAGTGACATCAAGGCTGTGAGTCAAGCAATGACAACTAAGATGTTTATGTTGTATCCACCAGGCAAAGTATTAACAACTTCAACAGAACTTTATTTACAGTGCAAGTCTCTTCGCCAAGCTGTAGCTGCACACTCTGTAACTTTCCCAGCCTCCTCAACTCCTCCCCCCTCCTTCCTGTTTCCTGTCCTTTCGGACTCCCAACAGCCAGTGCTCTCAGTTCTAATAATACAAGCAGCATCTAAACACCACAGTTTATTAAGAATTTAATGAAATTGAGCATCAGCCATTTTTTGTCAGTCTCCTTCTTCCCCACAGCCATCATTATCCTACTGAGTGCCTCCCCCTGGCTTTCCTCAGAAACTTTTGAAGGGCTGCCTGGTGGCCTGCTACCTCGGTTTCCACTCCATTATTTCAAGTTATTTGGGAGGATACCTGGGACTAGATCCACAAAGGGGACTTAGAGTCAGCATGGCAATACCTACTGTTTAGGTACCCTGCCACCTACTGGAATCCATAGCCCTGAGTTAGGCACCCAGCTCCCTGTACAATGCATAGAGAGAGTTAGGCCACCAACAATGGGATCCTAAGAAAGCCAGCTCGCTGAGCAGGGACGCACCTCCCCCATGCTCGGGATTCACAGCTGTGAACCCTCCCTAGAGTTAGTCACCTATGGCCTTTCTAACCAGAAATGATGCCACAATTCTACCACCCACCCACTTACTCACCCTTACAAGCTTTAGCCCAGTGGTTAGGGCCTTCACTCAGGCGCTGGGAAACACACATTCAAATTCCCTCTCTGCCTGATGTGATTTGAACCCAGGTTTCCCACATCTCAAATGAATGCCTCGCTCACTGGGCTCTCTTTCAGTCTCTCATTTTGGAGCTGTTCCATTTCGCATAAAAAGTTAACTAGTCATTTGAACAGGAACTTGTCTCCCACATCCCACTTGAGTGCCCTAACCACTAGGCCATAGAGCCATTCTCATGCTTTTTCTGGCCCAATGACTATTATATATTTCATACAAAGTGGAACAGCTCTAGTGGGAGAGTCCCACCCAAGAAAACTCCATAAGGTAGAGGGGGGACTGCTACCGCTCCTCCTCTGGCTGTGTTTTGTACAAGGCCCAATCTGGTAGGTGTGTTCAGAGTTCTCCTACTGGATCGGGCCCTGCAGGTAAAATAGGTGGGGCCGTGCCTAGTTTGAGGATTTTGCTGGGGCTTAGGTGCTGGGTATCAGGCATTAGGCAGATGTCCACATATCCAGCAGCAGAAAATTAAGTGCCTAGGGGAATTTACCAGCAGAAATTCAGGTGCCTACGGAGTTCAGGTGCCTACAGGGTTAGGTAACAGCTGAATGGGGGTTTTGAGCATCTAAGTTGTGGATTTAGGTGCCTAAAGTTCCAGTTAAGAACCTAAATATCCCTTTATAGATCTAGCCCCTGGAATGAATTCTTGGCCTTACTGAAGTCAATGGGAGATTTGCCATTTATTTAAATGGAGCCAGGATTTCATCCCTGCTAAGTGTTCCACCCAATTCACTAAAAGGGTCATCTGCTGGTCAGGGTAGCTAGCTGCTATCTGCCCTCTGTAATAAAAGTATGTCACACCGGAATGATAGTAATTTCTAGCTACATGACATAAATGAGGGTGACAGGTAATTAAATCCTTCTCCACTGAATCTTGTTAAATACAGATCAGATGCAAATACAATGCGGTATCAGCCGAAAATAATAACCCAAAATGAATCAAACCATTGAATGAAGCACACACAGAAATATCTAGGATGGAGATCAGGATGGTAGACATTTGTTAATAACTACCCTGTAAATCTAACTAATTTTCTAATCACAGTGGGTATGTCCACATAAAAAGCCCCTGGCTGGCCTGGGTCAGATGACTTGGCCTCGTAGGGCTTGGGCTCCAAGGTTAAACAATTGCTGTGTACATATTCAGTCTTGGGCTGTAGCCCAAGCACTGGGAGCCTGTGATGCTGTTTTGAAATCTAATGTACTCTTCCACTTGCAATGATAATAACTGATTAGCATTCTTGTATTATTTCTGCTACTCTAGTTTCCTGGTATATAACTCTTTTGCAACTTCTTTTGCAAGGTTAATGTCTTTGAGTCAAGAAGCTTGGAAGATGTTGGAACTAAGGTTTTGTCCTTCTGCCTGTGAATCTTTTCTCTCATGATCCTACCAACACGTATTTAGGTATGTTGTGCTATATAGGAAATAGTTCCGCTCACAACTGAGCTCCTTGCACAGTTTGCAAGGAAATCTTGTTGATGTCAGGAAACACTGGGGCATCAAATGATTTCAGATCTGAGCTCCCCTAGCTGCAGTACCTTGAGAAGATGAGTATATTATCAAAATTCACCTCTGACTCTTAATTTAATTTGGATTTTGAATTAGCTTTTCTCTAGGCCATCTGTTCCATACTATGATTTCAGTTCATGTTTGCTTAAGAGAAAGACCAAGAGTAGCCCCCGACCTATGTCCCCTCCCCCCGGGGCATGTTGCCCAGGACAGAAGGAGGGTTCAGGGCTCCCCACAGTGGCCTGGGCTCCCTGGACAGCAATTACCACTGCCTGGATCCAGCTTCCGCCCTGGTCAGGGGCAGGGCCTCAGGGGGAAGAGGAGGAGCTGGGGGCCGGGCTACTGAGAGGGGGGGGTCTCATGTGAGGAGGGGGCTAAGGTTCCCCTCAGCCCCCCTGCTGGGAAGAGGCTGGTGCCACCAGCAGGGGCTACACTTCACAGCAGGGGAGCTGATCACCTTATCAGCTCCCCTGACATGAAGCACAACCCATAGGCGGCACTCCATGGTGCATCCTCCCATCAGCGCCTCCTGCCTGCACAGTCAGCTCTTCTGCGGCATGCGGGAGGCACTGGGGGGAGGAGGGAGGGCCAGGCGCGCTCAGGGGAGGGGGCGGAATGGGGGGGGAAGAGGCAGGGTAGGGGTGGGGCCTTGGAGGAAGGAGTGGAGTGGGGGCAAGGCCTGGAGCAGAGCTGGGCGGGGGATCACCCCCCTTCAGCACATATTAAACTTGACGCCTATAATGCAACCCCTGCTGGTATGCTCCGTGCCTGCCTGAGGCTTGCAGTTTGGAGGAACAACATGGCCCCATGCCCCCCAAATTATGCCCATGTTAAAAAGGGGGAAGGCATGGGTTTTAATGTGGGGGAGGGCAAATGTTCTCTGTGCCCAGGTTCCCAATAAATCTTAATCCACTTCTGCTAATAGGCAACCAGTGCAAGCACTGAGTCGGTGTATAGCAAAAGAGAACTTTTATTCAATGGGAAAGGGAACCAAGCATTAATTTGGGAAAACACCACAATGGGAAAACATTCAAAAGCATGTGATCATACGCAAACCCGACCCTACTATTGGGCAGTGTCCTTTGCCTCAATTTCACACTTTGTGGCGTGAATGTCTGATGAACAGATGTCTCTTTACCACATTACTCCCCTCTCCCTCCATTGCACCCCAGTCACAGTTGACAATCCTTGATTAGTGAAGACCTAGAGGTCAGAGGTGCATTCATGGCGTTCACCTCCCACCACTGGGATCGTGTTGGGTGGCATCAAGCAATGCATCTGCTGCTGCCTTTCCACCTGGCTCCCCCAACACCTGCCCTTTCTGCGGCGACAGGGAGACCCTGGCACACATTTATAGAGGGTGCACCAGATTGCTTGCAGCCCCTCTTCTGGCTCCTCCAAAACTGACTTAATTTCTACTTTTACCCTCCCCACACCTCTTGAGCTATGCACACCCTGTCCATCGTCCCACAAATTTGCAAAACCTTCTCTTCAACCTCCTCCTGGTGCTGGCCAAGGTGGCCATCCACCATACCAGGAGGAGGAGGAAGCTGGATGGCGGGGAGGATGGCTGGATGGCTCTACGACTGTGGTGCCTATTTCCAAGATCTTCTCAGGTCAGATCTCCAGGCAGAGTAGAGTTCCTCTGGGCCGTGTCCACTGGCTCCCTGGGTGCCTTTGACCACTAGTGGGTGCTGCCTGGGGTTCTCTGATCAGTGTCCCCCTCTGGGTCCCTGATTTTATCCCTGTGACTTTCACTCCCATCCCTGTTTTTTCCTTTGTTGTCTCCCATAATTAGTTGATGTCAGGATCCAGGACTCCCCCCTCCTTACATGGGGAGGGCCCGCACTCGCCCATCCCCAAAAGTCAATAGGTGCAGCTGGCTCACAGCTGCAGCTGTTTCTCTGCTGCTACCACTGGCCACCATCTCTCTGCTGCCACTAGCCACCACTGCTTGCAGCTCCCACAGCATCACATTCTGAAGTTCCACCACGTAACCCAGCTCTTAATGCTTTCAGCAGGTAGTAGGGAACCTCACAGTTGGCATAGTCTCTGTGTTGTCTTTCACTGTTCCCACACACGTTCTAAGGTTTATCTTCTAGACCTGGTCAGCAGTGATGTCAGCTCTAGGAATCACTAACCAGAAACAAGGGCCTTCAGCTGAGACTAATCAACTCTGTCATTAACTGCTAGACACGTGCAGGTAAAATGGTTTCTAGGTCTCTTTGGGCAGAGTCCACACCCTCCCCATAGGAATACCTGTCTTCACTCACTCATCTTCACAGGGATTTGGCATCCCTACCCACTGCTTAGCAAGTGAAGGTCATTTTAGGGTGACCCCTCCCCCCCCATTCAGGGCAGGCTAAGCACAGTTCTGCCGCCCTTTACTCATACATTCAGGATAACAACATTTCATTACCCCTGCATTCGAATACCAGAGTGATTTGTAACCCAAACCAGATCATTTTGGCAAAGCAGCTCCGTCATGCTGTGCACCTAGGCAGACTAAGCATAGGTATGCAAACACGGTCTGCTCCTGAATTCTTTTGTCCCCAGTGCATCACGAGATGTCATGGGAGAGCTCATTCAGACCCTGCTTACATTTGCATTTCAATATATGCACGTCTCCCTTTTATATTTATGTTTTAATGTCTGAAGAGTCTTGCACAAATGTAGCTATCAATCAATGAAAATAATTTTAGACTGCTAAATAATCAGCGCTTTAGAAATGACAATAATCCCTTTTGTGCTTTCCTTCCAATAATTTCTAGACATACATTTTCCCTAGTGGCATACAGATCTGAATGGACTTCTCTTTATCAGTATTCCCAGGAAAGATTACTCCATTTACTTAGACTGCTCCCAGGAATAAATGACTGGGCATGCTTCTGTCCTGCAGGTAGTATAACATTATTACTATTTCTGCATCGCCCTAAGTATAGTTATTTCTGTTTTACAACTAAGGGTATATCTACATTGCAGCTGGGATCATGCATGCTAAGAATAGCTATGTGGATGTTGCAACAGAGGTGGTGGCACAGACTAGCTACCTTAGTATTTACCCAGGAGTTGGGCAGGCTTGTACTCGAACAGCTAGTCCATGCTGTCTGTAACGGGGAGGATGAATCTATAATTCAAAATAAATAAATCATGTTCAACCCATGTTTGCAACAGTTCCTGGCTTTCCCAGGCACCTACTTGTGCTGCACTTACTTCCAGCTCTTGGTTCAGTATGGGCATCTCCCAAACCTTCTCTCATTCTTCCCATGTTTTCTTTCATCCACCTGTCCCCTACTGTGGTATGAAATAAGGGACAGAGCTCTCTCTTTTTTTTTTTCATTACAGATGGACATTTTACAACTCTCTTGAGAAAATGCAGTATTGAGCAAGAAAGATTCAGTGATGTGAAGGGAAGAATAGGGCCCTTGAACTTCATAATAATGGTTCACAACTGGCAACAACAAAACAATTAGCTGTTTGATAATCACTCCTGTTCTTTATTTCATAGAGAGATGCAGAAAATACATAGGCTCTGATGCTTCCTATGCTTTGGCTGCTTTGTGTTGCAATGATGTTGCAAAATAGCTGGTGAACCACTTTCATTGCCCCATGCTGAACTCACTTTGCATATAGGAGTTGCAACACCAGTTGTACATCACCCTTACTCCTAGTAGAAGATCCTTCTGAGGAAGAGGGTACTCTCAG
This sequence comes from Malaclemys terrapin pileata, assembly GCF_027887155.1. NCBI lineage: Eukaryota > Metazoa > Chordata > Testudines > Emydidae > Malaclemys > Malaclemys terrapin. Next base: position 39,554,059 of record NC_071507.1, on the reverse strand, counting down.
TTCTTTTGCATTCTGGTAATGATTCATGCCTGCTGATAGGGCTCCTTGAGGATGTTGGGAGCTAGAGATAACATAGGTCAGCCCTGAGGCTGCTCTAAATTGCACATGGGGACCAGATTGGCACTGGGATGGACCAATTCAAGATAGCTTAGAGCCATCTCCCTAATTGCACAGGATCTTCCTGAGCTGCACCAAGCACGGCTCTGACCGGGCACACGATCTGGCACATATTCGTTCATGAGTATGCACTCATTAAATAAATCAAAATGTCTCATTTTCCTCTCTAGTGGGCGCAAAATTCTGTGAATAAAAGAAAATCAATAACTAGCGTAAGTATAACAACTTTAAATGTGTGGTTCTCACGGTTATGATGCCTATGAACAATAAAAACAGTAGAAGAAACTTCATGAGAAAGTGATGTACTGATTTTTGTTCATTCTCTGGGTTTCCTGACATTAAACCAGCATTTTTATTGCTTCATTATTTCCCTTTTACAACCTAAATACATTTTCATTTATGGTATCTGCTATTTAATTAACAAGAAAGAGTGTAAAATTAAATCGATTGTAATTCCCACGGCAAACTCAGATTCAGTAAAGGAAATGCGGTTGATTGGCTGAGGGTACATCTACACTACAGGGGGGAGTCGATTTAAGATACGCAAATTCAGCTACGTGAATAGCGTAGCTGAATTCGACGTATCGCAGCCGACTTACCCCGTTGTGAGGACGGCGGCAAAATCGACTTCTGCGGCTTTCTGTCGGCGGCGCTTACTACCACCTCCGCTGGTGGAGTAAGAGCGCCGATTCGGGGATCGATTGTCGCGTCCCGACGGGACGCGATAAATCGATCCCCGAGAGGTCGATTTCTACCCGCCGATTCAGGCGGGTAGTATAGACCTAGCCTCAGAGTGGTTATCATGCCTTGCTCACAAGATGGTTGTTTCTAGTGGTTTCAGAGTGGTTGGTTATTTTGGCCCAGATCCTCAAAGGTATTTAGGTGGTTGACTCCTTTTGAAGATCTGAGCCTTTGTCTACCTGACCTACAAACAAAACAGTGAATGTCATGTGTTGACTTCCTGTTCTCTGACTCTTCATAGCTTCTCTAATGTGGACCCCCATTGTGCATCAGAGGTAAAATCCTGGCCCCTTCTGAAGTCAATGGGAGTTTTGCCATTGGTTTTGGTTGGGCCAGGATTTCACCCCAGTTGAGTCCCAGCTGTGGATGGGCTTTGTGGGCTAATTTGATAAATACTGAGTAATTTACTCAGAGAAAGGTCATTGTACAATTTAGGGTTCTGTAAAGTACAATCAAATGTAAACAGGGTGCAAGTCTTCGTATATCATGCCTAAAATAGTCCCCCTCAGTTATATTCCATTTAGTTCTATGGAACGTAATTAATAGATCAGTAGTAGCCTCTTGAATTTAAGCATGGTGTTTCAGAGCCTCAGTCCAGCAACATACTTTAAACACTTGCTCTTTAAGCATGGTGGCGCTCATGGTGGTATTAGAAGGGGCGGAAAGGGAAAGTTTTACGAACACTCAGACTCCACTTAACTATGTTCATGCCACCCTCATTTTGAAGATGATTAGCTAGGACTTGATTCTCTGTGACCCTTCATCTTGCCTAGATGTTTGCAGCAGTGCAAAGTGGAATGCTCCTGTTCTGATTTCACACCAGCTGTGCAGGGGTGACAGGAACTAGACAAGTCACAGGATAATCAGGCCCTTGATGTTTACTAGTCACTTTTAAGATGTACTGTGCTCTTGCTGTAAGTGATCATTATTAGCTTCAGATTCTTAGGTGTGTTATCCTGTATAGTTTATACATGTCACTATGTGTTCATTTACTCGAGAAAACAGAATAAACATCTGTGCTCAACATGGCATATACAGGTAGCTTCTGATACCCTTACTCACACTGAGTAGCACCTTCCTGCATGAGCAGTCCCACTGAAATGAATGGGATTATTTATGAAATGAAGTACAATTCACCATGAGGAAGGGTGGCATAATCAAGCCCAAAGTAGTTTCCTGAAGTTTCCCTTTTAGTCCAGTGTTTTTCACAGTTACGATCAATAATCCCTTGACTGTGGAAGTTACTTTAAGAGATATTTTGCTTAACGTGAAGCCTTCTGTTTTACCTTCTGATTAGAAATGTCAAAAGATCATTTTCAATTCTCTCAAAAGACAGATGATGTAAGTAGGCTAGATGTAAGTTAGAAAAGATGCATGTATAGTGCCACTCAGCGTGCACCTGCCATGAGCTTCTGTATTTTAGAGATACAAATCCACAGAACATCAGTACTTGTCTTAATACAGTGCACTTTTTAAGGCAAATAAGAATTCAGTATAAGATTTCATTGTATCTTGCAATTGGTGACTTTTTATACAAAGATTTGCTCTTGTTTCAGGATAAAATAACTGATTTGGAGAGAGATTTGTTGGTATTAAATCCTGACTCCATAGATACGATGTTTAAAATGTGTACGTTGTTAGCCTAAGGAATGGCTGAAATTACTGTTAATAAACCTGTTTCCATGCTGTTGTGGAGAAAGTTATTTGAAAAGTGATACTAAAAGTGTATGCTAAGATGATTAGAGCTACCAGTGACCTAAAATCCCAACACTTGTTACCTGTATTTGTTAGCTGTTTCTGAGAGACAGTCACATGCAGTAATTGATTAGTTCAGCAGTCCTCAGGACAGCCTTTAGTATCATTTTAGTGTTACGAAAACTATAGAGTTAGTAAACTAATTTTCAGAACACAGTACACACTTCATTCATCGGTAGGTAAGATGCTTCCATGCACCTTATCTTTGTCATATAAGCAAGTGTGGCTAAAGAGAGTAGTAAAGTTTGTGATTGGAAAAAAATACCTTTTTTTATAAATTAAGAAGAGAAAATATCTTCCTTCATTACTTCTTTTCCCTAAGTCCAATATTTTATCTACTTATGCTAGTCTTGAATGTTGAAACAGGAACTATTATGACATATGAGACTCAATAGAGAGCAATCAATAAAGACATCTATTTCATTTTCCCTTATCTTTAGAGTATATGCTATATTGGAAATAAGGTGCCGATAAACTGATTATAGTTGGTTTCACAGCTTTAATATAGCATAAGTCTTTTTGAGGGACTGGCATAGAACAAAGTACACAGTACAAAGAGCACTTGCCATTAATTAGTCTTCTAGAGTGACATCCAGTTGACAAAAATCACTTAATCAAATTAATTCACTCAGATCTGGTACAAGATCAAGAGATCTTCTGCCTGTATGTAAAACAACATTATTACATTTTCAGTCAAACTGGAAAGAGAAAGTAATTCAGTACATAATAACTGTTCCAGTCCAATCTGCATAGATGAGTCTATCAATCAGTCTAATTTTTTCTAGGTCTATTATAGAGAATGATTATCACACTGTCTAAAACATGTCGCTTCAGTTATATATTTTACATACAGAATATATATACATTTTAATATATTTGTATAATTCTGACTGTTTGTCTTAGATGCCTGTCACTCGGTGTCTGCATACTAGTTCTCCAAATGTAGCACAGTAAGATTTGATTTAAGATTTAAACAAATGGTGTTATATCTTATGTGGGATCTGCTAAATTAATTCACAGTAATGGCATATCCCTTTGGGACAAAAAACATTATGTATTTAAGTATATGATATGCTGAGTCTCATTTTTAAAAGGTGCTTCTTCCCAGCCTTCTTTAATTCACAGATGCACTTTGTGCTCATAAAAGTTGGACTTGCATTTTTTGTATGCCCACAATTAATTGCAAGTGCCCGTCTTGGTATTTAAACAGTTTGGTATGGGCTTGATCCTGAAAGGTGCTGAACATGCTGTCCCCATGCATTAAACCATTTAAGCACATGAGATGGGATTCACAAAGGTATTTAGGCATGTAACTCCCATTGATTGAAATGAAATGAATGGAATACAATGGAATGGAATCCCTACAGCAGGGACTAAATTAGGAGTGCTCTCGTGCTTAGGCTATGTCTACACTACCGCGGTAAGTCGACCTACACTACACAACTCCAGCTACATGAATAACATAGCTGAAGTCAACGTACGTTAGGTCATGTTACCGCGGGGTTTACACTGCGGGGGGTCAAGGAGAGAAAATCTCCCATCAACTTACATTACTCTTCTCATCGCGGGTAGAGTACAGGGGTCAACTGGAGAGTGATCTGCAGTCAATTTGGCGAGTCTTCAATAGACCTGCTAAATCGACCACCGGTGGATCGATCTCAGAACGTCGATCCCGGCTGTAGTGTAGACCTGCCCTAAGAGTTAAGCACTTGGTTGTATCAGGGCCAAATTGCTTAGCCCCTTGCAGAGTCAAGTCTAGCATTCACATTCAGTACATAGCCATTTAGGGCCTGATCCAAAGCCCATTAGGCCTCTTCCCTGACTTCACTGGATTTTGGATTAGGCCCTTACATGATAGCACATGTGGATGCATTTTGTGCAAGCGCAAACTGTGCCAGCAAAAAATGGAGGCTGCCATTGGAAAATCTGAGCTTATGTGCTCAAAGCCTGAAGACTAAAAGGTACGTTTTTAAATGGTGAGTGATAACTGAAAAAAATCAGTGTGACGTAATCACCAATAAACTTAGTTTAAAAGATGTCCTGACAAAATGGCCCAGCTCCAGTGCCTCTCCCCAAGAGTCAATGCACATGAATCAGTAAGTGTTTTTTATGGGAATTCATGTTGTAGTGACACCCGCTAATTCCTTGCCATGTTAGTAGGTCGCCTTAGTAAAAACACCTAAAGTAGGGAGCTGGGCTCAGTTCTGTGGGACAGGAGCCATCCCTGCAGGGTGAGTGCGGGGCGGGCTTGCTCTCCAGCTGCACTGGGCCGGCATTAGGGTGGTGGTGCCAGGACAGAGAACGCATGTATGTAATGATGGATTGCAAAAAAAAAAAAAGAGCATGCAGTTGGGTCACTTAGTAAAAAGTTGGGAAGCACTGCCTGAGGAGTCACTCTGCCACGGTCTCCTAACACCACCTTTATGCCTCCTCCCTGGTTCTCCCTGCCATAACATGTCCTCTGCAGCAGCTTTACCGCACTAAAGGATTTCCTGTGTCAGGAGAAACCCTGGCATTAGGGTTGCTGTCCACCCCTTTTTTATAAGGAGCCAAGGATGAGATCTGGCCCTAAATCTTCTTGGCAAAAATTTCCCACTGTTGCTAACACCTGTCTGGTTCTACTAAAGGAAGCAACGGTGGGAGTTTTTGTCTAGGCAAGGCTGAGCTGGCCCAGTGTTAGCAACGGAGCAATAGTTTTGCCAAAAGCCCTAGGATAGATGCCATTGTGCCTTTGAATTTTCTTTCCATTCCATTTCAGAATCCTTACCCATTTAAACGAACGAGGGAATTGTATTGTGGATCCTTTCCTAACTGCTACTCCATGCCACTGTTTTTGTTGCTGTCAAATAATTCATGTGAGATTTTGGGGATTACCCAGACCCACAAGGGGTTCTGTTACTGCCTTGTAGCTTTGGGTGCCTTAATGCTATGCTGCTATAGTGCAGAACTCTGATAGCAGTAGCCAGCCTGCTAGCATGAAGGTCTCAATCCTGGCTTCCGCCTGCCTAGTTAATCCTTGCAGGATGACATCAACAACCCCCTTCTGAGATCCTCCAAAACCGTCTCCCTGAGTTCTTAACTACTGGACTCACGGACTCTTCCTCTCTGGTTCGGCAGGCCACAAGGAGTGAAACCCACCTGCTGCTACCAGCTCACTTTGGTGCACACACTCCACACAGTTTGCACCACAGAGACCTGCTTGGGATAAACATAAACACAACGTTTATTTAATAGAAAAATCATATTTTCAGAGATGAAATAGTAAGGAAAAGCAGACACATACAAGTTATGCAGAAAATAAACATAAAGATTCAACCTCGGGCTTTACACTTCTGTATTAGCTAAATTCCCCTTTCCAATACAGGTTACCTATTGCCTCTGACCAGTTTCCCAGTGTGTCCTCTGTCCTAGAGGAGATCCAGTGTTTCACAGACAGCACCCCGCTTGGCTGCTGGCCCTTTGTTTCTGGACTGCCTTCATTTCAAACCCTCTTCCCTTTCAACAGGGTTTGCAGTTTGTTTTTCCTTTCTCTCAAGCTTTGCCTAAACTAGCACTTTTGTTGGCAAAACTTGTCGGTCAGGGGTTTGAAACCCTCCCCCTCTCAAGTGACATAAGTTTCACTGACAAAAACGCTGGAGTGGACAGCGCTATGGTGCTGGGAGACGCTCTCCCGCTGACATAGCTACCGCCACTCATTGGGGGTGGTTTAATTATGCCGGTGGGAGAGCGGCTACACAGGAGACCTTACAGTGGCACAGCTGCAGTGGTACAGCTGTGCCGCTGTGAGGTCCATAGTGTAGAGACAGCCTCAGACTGTGGTAATTCATGGTTACATACAGTGGGGAGAAACGTCCTCCTTCCTTAGTTTTCCAAGACTTTGGTTTTCTTTTCAGTTTCAATGTCTTTCCATTAACTTTAATGGGCCACGATTGTGTCTTCCTGGCTGGACAAGGGATGGGTATTTGAAGTTGGTTTCGTGTAAATAACTGCCCTTCCCTGCCTGATTACATCACCTCCCATTGAGATGATGCTGTAGTTACACCCCAGTCACAATTACAATATTCTACACATATACACAAGAATACTTTCCTAACCATAACCTATATAAGATCTCCTAATGACCATCAAGTACAGGACAATTACAAGCTTTCATAAATGGCCTTATTTGACATATATTTATACACAGTAACATTGTATACAATCAGTTGATTCAGTTGCTTATTCTTTGGGGTTCAGAACCCCTGTTCTCCCTTTCAGGTGTCTGGACCCTGATTGTCACATTACCTGCAAAAATTAAAATTAATATCTGTTTGAGGAAGATACATATTTTAAATGCTTATTATCCATAGCCTTTGTAAGAGTTATCTGAAATACTTGATTACATTTTCAAATTTCATTCTCCTTCTGTGAAGACTACTGCTTCTGAAATGAAATCAATTTAAATGTAGCTCCATGTTTTCTGCCTGGAAATAACAAATGCCTCTTTAAAAAAAGCAAAAACACAATGAACGCACCATCACCCACCAAACAGTTATGTTCAATAGACTTTAACATTTCCATTTAGAAGACCTATTAATTTTTATCTGTTGTAATATTTCACTTTCCACTTCTTCTATCAAATGATTCTTTTGCATTATCCAACTAATGACAGAGTCAGTACTAAAAAATTTGGGCAAGAAAGCTCCAGCTAAACTAAGCTAAGCCATCTAAATGTTCTTCATTGGCACATTTTCTTAAATTGAATTTAGTGTTCATCAAAGGTGCCAGAGACCAGGGTCAGTGCATTTCTAATTAGTACCCTCTTGTTTATTATTATTCAGAATAGCGATAGCACATGCAGTGGCAGTTCGTGCTTTCCTACATTATGTCTCCAATGCACCTCAATCCTTCCCTGGTGGGACTATGTGTAGGGCATAGGTAATGCTCCAGTCTCTGTACACATATAGTCCCTGGTATAATCTATTCATTGGCAAGGCAGGGAACACTGCCCTGCATGGGGAGGCAGGAGACCTCAATTTGTTCTTGGCCTGTGTGACTTTGGACTTTTTTCACCTCTCTGGGCCTTTGTTTTCCCATCCCGCCCTTTGTCTGTCCTGTCTAGTTACATTGTAAGATCTGACTCCAATGTGTATGTACAGTACCTGGCACAATGGATCTCTAGGCGCTACTGTAAAACAAATAATAAATAAAAATTATTCCGAATCGTAGAAATGTGGGGCTGAAAGAGACCTCAAGAGTCTAGTCCATCCCCTGTGCTGAGGAAGGACCGAGCACATCTAGACCATCCCTGACAGGTGTTGGTTTAATCCATTCATAGAAATCTCCAAGGATGGGGATAGCTTCCATGTTATTTAAATCATTTATGAATCAACCCTGGTTTTCTTTGAATGTGTTTGTTGTAAGTAAGGCCAGCATTTGCTGAATAGCTTGAATTAATAATTTTTTAGCAGTGGGCTGTTTGCAAACAGTTCTATTTGTTCACTATTCGTTATTCACCATAATGGAGTTGCATGGGCATAAAATAGATGTAATAGAGTAGAGAATAAGGCTCAAAATGTTTCTCATCAGCCTTGCTCTCAGTTAATGGAATTCACCCCTGTACAGCTGGCCTGTGCAAGAGTTATATATCACAGAATTAGATGTGCTTAAATTGTGTGCACAGCCTTTTTCAAGGCCTCAGTACTGCTGTTAATTTCATCCTGGATTGAATATGGAGTGCTACCTCACTCTCTGTTTCTGGCAAAAGTGAAGAGTTTGATCAGCTGGCTTTTGTTATCTGTTTTCATATTGCAGGTGAGCAGAAGGGACTCTAATCTGGTGTAATTTATGCACCAAGAAACCGCAGTGAAAGATGCATAAAACAAAGTGGTGGCCTCCTTTAACTTATTGGTTTTTTCTGTTTTAGATTACGTCAGTTGAGACTTGTCTAGACTCTCTGACACACTCTGTAGGCCAAATCCAGAGTCATGTGTAATGGGTAGTGTGAGTTAAAAGGCTAAGGCACTGGTTCCCAAACTTTTACTGAGACAACTCTCCTACTGCATTTTATCTTTTTTTTGCAACCCACCATTACATACTTGCACCCTTTACCCCAGCACCGCTACCCTAACCCTAGCCTCGTGCAGAGAGGGGAGGCCCTAGGGGTAGGAGGATGTGTGTTTGTGGAGTGAGCCCACCCCACAACAGTGGCTCCCGCCCGGGGGGCAGGGCCTAGTTCCCAGCTCTGGGCATTACGACCTGGAGCACAAGGTCACAGGGCCACTCGGGTTTGGCCTGGCTGCTCCTTGGTCATGGTTGCAATACCTGTAATAGGGAACTGGGCACAGAAGCTGATGCTGCAGATAAGTGGAGAGTGGGCTTGCTCTCCAAAACTCCCCACCCAGGGTTTCCCCTCTGCACTGGGTTGGGAGAAGTGTTTGTTTGCTTAGGCCAGGGGCCCAGTGATAAATTAATCAAGCTCTTGTTGCCGGCCCAGAGGGCCCCGAGGGGGCAACAGGGTTCGTTGCCCGGTGTGCGCCGCACTAATAGACACACCAGGGTGGAGAAGCAAACCAAGTTTATTCAAGAGCTCTGAATAGGCACTAGGAGACCAGCATGTCTCAAATCAAGCGCAGCACATACAAACAAGTCTTCCCTTTTATATTCCAAGCTGTGTGTGTGTGTGTAAGCCTTTGTTCTGTTACTCCCTCTTTACCCCTCCCTCCTCGAGCAGTTACACTTAGAAAGGTTCCCGTTCGCCCGCTTATCTTCGGCCTTGCAAGCTAAGACGTAGCAGGCTTCTTCCTCCCCCTTTTTCCCCATCTTATCTCTACTACATTTGCTAGTGTGAGCAAAACAGCAGCTGTCTGCTAGAAAAGTTGACCATTACATTTCTGCTTTTTAAGCTGTTAGCATGGAGGTAGGTTAAAGTTCACAAGATGGAGTTCTGTGGTTCACTTAGACCCAGAGCAGGGGAGTTTCATCGGCACTTATGGCCTTCCACTCCCCCGAGTTATCTGGTAGCTATGCCTAGTGACACCAACACTCTGGATGTGGCAACTGATCTAGAACCTTCCTGTGACCCACTGGTGGGTTGGAGTGAAACACTGGTCTAAGGGAATCTAAAGGAAGCCAAAATGGTGTAATGCTGATGGGGCTAGAAAATGGTTTGAAGTCTGGTCTCCACATCACTTGCACCAACAGTTGTGACTTTAAATTGAATTTGTGAAACCTATGCAAACCCCTCTGTGAACACACACACATATCAGTTTAAATCTGGTTTATAGCAATTTGGTTTGCATTGGTAAATTTACAGGCACATGCTAAAGTGATATAACCAGTTTTAAATGGATAAGAGTCTCCATGGTGAGATTTGCATCTGTTTAACTAAATTGGGTTTTTAATTGATTTGCATTAAACCAGTGCAACTTCTGTTTGTAGGCAAGGCCAGTTTAAACTCTCTTAGACAGACCTCTAAATCTGATGTATTGTGTCCTGTTTATCTGTTCAGCTGGTTGATGAGGTGAACAGAAGCTGATGGGCATTAATTCAACTAAGTGTGAATAATTGGAGTAACTATTACTTGAACTAACTATAAGAATCCCACACTTTAGCCAATCTACTGTACATAAAGAATAACATCTAACATCTACCACTAAATCATATCAGCCAGGAAAAAAATCTATTTCCACTACACTTTTCGAATGTAATAACTTTATGAATAATAGCTAAGAAGATGCCAAATGAATTGTCAGATCAGTAAATAAACTCAAGATTATGGATTAATCTCTCTATTATTATTATTCGGAAGTTATTTCTTGCTCCTTCACTTCTTTCAGATAACTGCTGACAGCATCTTTTATACGAGGATTTTGAAAAGCCCTCAAGGTTGTGCTGACAGCTTCTCGATATTCAGTTCTCTTTTATTATCTGTAATTTTTGCTCCACGGGCTATAAAATCTAATGACATGTTAAGAAATTAACTTCTAAATTTACTGAGATATAGTAACAGAATTACTTCATACTCCATCAGATTCTGCTCTGAGACTTGTTTTCTGTTCCTGTTAACTGTTTCTAATAAAAACATTGAAAGTTTTACACTTATTTTTTTAAAATGTATTATGGGAACTTAATAATTGACCGATGTGAGAAGTTTTGCATTGCTGGTTTTACAGAGAAGATTAAATCCTGGTGCAGACTTTTAAGAGCTTCACCTGAAATGAAAAAATGCTGTTTTCATGGGCAAAACTGCTTGACAAAACTATTGTAGCTTATTGCTACTGATTATTGTTAATTAGATTATTTTAGGCCTCCATGACGAGTTCCACATTTTCAGAAACAGCTTCCAAGTTTGCACATATAGAACAGTGCAACCTCACTTTTCTGCACTTATTTTCAGTTCCTGAGGTTTTTTTTCCCATATCAGAGATTCTGCATTCCATTTTAGATGTGCACATATGCAGGCTGGAGTAAGACCCCTTTGAAAATGTGTCTTTCAATGTTTTCTTGCTCCCATAATCATCTAACCAGCTCTCCTGCTATTTCTCTAGGATGGCATTCCCAGGTGGCTTCCAGATCTGTTCTGCCTACTTCAGTGGCTTTGAATTGTAATTGCCTGAATTTTCCAATTTAAAACTAATTTGCATGTTTCTTTTATGACTGTACTGATGAGCAGGATTTCCTTTATAATTTAGGCAAATTCTTTCAAGACTAGGGATGCATGTGTAATAAAAGGCTATTTTGCCTGCCAGCTTCTAATTTGTGCATGTTCCTGTTTGTTCACTTGTGCACATGCCTACCTGATTTGCAGGTAATTTACAGACACAGAAGCACAGATGCTAATTCTCACTCACAGACAAACCCCAGAAATACAAGACTATTTTCAAATGAAATAGAATCCAAAGTTTCCTATCGGCTTATGTCCTGCACATAAATATAATTCCATGGCCTGGAGGCTAGAGCACGAGACTTGGTCTCAGGCAATTTGGATTTTAGTCGTGTCTCTGTCCCTGACTTGCTGGATGACCTTGTCAAGTCACTTAAGCTCTCTCTGTGCCTCTGTTTCCCATCTGTACAATGGTACTTATGAAGCATTTGGAATTTATGAAGCATTTGGAATTTTTAGGGGCAATATCAGTCTCAAGTGTTATTTCATTGTGAAATATGCCCCTGTCATAGTTCCTGAGATAACTGCACCCCTGACATCTTTGTGGCTCCTCAAGGGCACCCCAAACAGTTCTCTGGCCTGCAGGAACCTGTGTTCCTCTCCCTCCAGATTTGGGTGGCAATTCCTCCTGCAATTCACTGTGCTCACCTCAGCAAGTCTGAGTCTAGCTCAGCGCCTGCTGTCCTGTTCTCTCCCAGGGCCAATGACAGGGTTAACCAGTGGTCACCCAGCCTTCATAAAGCAAAGTGTTTATTTAGAACACAAGCATTCCAGAGAAAACCTATCTTGAAAACAATAAGGAGCTTATATGCCAGCGTGTCTTACCAGGTGCTGTCCATCTTATACATGGAGACCTTGTTAGATTTGCAAAGCCCTTGACACCTTTCAGCAAGGCCCCTTGGTCACAAGAACATTTCAGTTCTTGGATTGGGTGAGAGTGATCCCTCCTCTTTATCAGGCTGCCCATGTTATACAGATTCTCAATTCTTTGTTTCCTGGGCCACTTGAACCAAGTCAAACCAATAGGTGCAAGCTCCAACAGAGCATGGTACTTCTCCGGACATGTTTGCTGGCTAGATATTTACATTAATTATACCCAAGAGATTGTATTTCCTGATAGTTCATTCAACTTTTGGAACTATACCCAGGCCCTATTTTTCCTGTGGTTTAAATTTTGTGAGAGTCTGTATAGTTAAAAACTAATTAAAAACCCAGTTTGAAATGAAGAGCTGAAGTGTGGAATATTCCTGAGATGGACTGGGTTCAGGGACAAGAAAACTGTTTGCAATGGCAACGAGCTCCAACACAAACTCATGAGTAGTTAACAAGTTAAGGACATCCTAAGGAAGGATTGATAATTAAGGAGGTCAAGAAGAAACACTCTGGGAAAGCCAAGACAGGCCCCGGACACTCCTTTAAGGCGTGGAGTGTGTAGTGGATGTGACCTACTGCTTCATGTGGGATGCACTGTTCCATCAGGCATGTCCCATTGCAACTTCTAGCTGTGTGTTCCCGTTCAGGAGCTAGCTGGGAGTGCTGCTGACCATGTGGAATGTTGGAGACCCCTGCACTAGGCTTCTGCTAGAGCAGAAAAGCAGCATTCATGATGTGTTTGGAGCCCTACATGCTTGTGCATGGCTGCTCAGGCTCTGGCCCTTTATAAAGAGGGTACATCACCAATACCAATGTCAGGAGAAGGATGTAGCAAGAAATAAAAGCTGATTAGCTGGCCAAACACCTAACAATAAATTCCGCATTTGGGCAGTATATGCATACACTAAATCAGTGCATGTATCCACACTTTAACAGATATCTCTTTTAGACAGAACAGCTCTGGACACAAACAAGTTAATCAGCTCTGTCAACAGGAGGAAGTAAACAAAGGCTATAACTTTGGGAAAACAACCACAGACTTTTGACATAGTAGCTTCAAATACAGTCTGATAACACCTCCTGGGAAGTCTGAGAAAATTGAATTCCTCATAATCTTTTAGTGTGTTACTCTCTCCTGACTGAGATTAACTGTAAAAGACTCCTCAAAGTTAAATTAATATCTTTGAAGCTGTGAAGAAGAAAAAAAAATCCAGCAGTTAATCTTGGTATCCGACAGCTGTTCTGTGGAAACCAGTTCATACAAATGAATAAAACAATAAATCCACTGGCTCTTTAAACACCCAATGCAAAGGGTTAACAGAATGGCATCATATCAACCATACTGGCTTAGTTTGCCAGCAGGGTCCATTTTATCAAGTGTTCCAGGCAGCAAGATGAAAAGAAGACTTATTTACTCAGGCAAAGAGGAGCATTGTTCCCTGACCCAGTGCCCCTTTCCCTCTGACAAGCATCCTGCAATTACCTGAGTATATTAACTGAAATAGATAGAATCCCCGGAATCATTCAACGGTAGTCACTTCTGTTCTATCTCAGAGGCTATGATAATCTGCCTCTTGAACCAAATCAAAATACTCTGGGATCCATCCAGATTCAAGGGGCTATATAAATGTGGTCCATTTGCTTCTCCCCTACCTATTGTGTCAAGAGAAGCAAATCCATGCAAATAGTTACAGTGGGACCAGGCATATGGGAAAATGGTTACAGAGGATGTTACGTCCCTCTAGACAGCCACCTTTCCCCTGCTGCAAAATATCTACACACCTTTGGACTGCAAAAGAAAATGGCTGGGGCTGGAGGTAGCAGGGAAGAGCTACAAGGAGCTGCACTATGCAGCTCCCTCCCTCCTCAAATAGGAGAAGCTGTGGAAAGTTAATGCTGCTTGAGAAAATTCTACCCCAAACTGCATGGTCTAAGACTTTTTCACAAAACCACAGAGGAGAGCTGGGGGTTGCCAGCCCAACCATTGGTCCTGCCAGGGATGGGGAATGGAGCTAGCACAGAACATCATACTTTGTCCCTTGTAGTAAGGAAGCAGCAGGAGTGTTAACACTGGTGCTCTTGGACCACTTCAGGTCACATCCCACTTGGATGGTTACCTTCTGCCAATGTAAATTTCTATTTGGAGTTTCACTTTCATATGATACCCTATTCTGCTTCCTGTATAGTTTTTCTGTGCACTACTACTAAGCACCTGCTCCCTAGTGGTGATTGTCTTTTAGACATAGGTGAAAAGACCCTTTTATATAGTCCAAATAAGACACTTCTGAGTCACACTAGGAATTCTTCATCATGAAAGACATAACAAACGTACATATAATAGTAAGATTTGTTTAAACAAAATGATTTAACAGTCAAGAATATAGGTGGAGAGATGCAGATTTTTTAGTGAGTGACCTGAGCCTAACCTAATGTAACCTAATCTTCACAGGCTATTTGAAGGCATCAAGGGATAGGAGAGACCATCACTTGTCAGATGTTCAAAATAACAAACTAAAAGGGAGAGTAAGCAATTTAACTACCAGCATTAGGTGAGAGTGGTAGTAATTAAGTGAATTCTGCATTTTTGCTAATAAAACCATGTCAAATGCATAGCCAAGAAAATTGATTGAATTATTGCAATATGGGTCTAAACTGAAACTCTGTAGCTTCTTCCAAAATCAAGACCGCATAAATAACAATAGGGGAAGCAAGTGTCTTTTTAAACTCCTTACCAGCTGTCCCCTTAATAGATAAATCATTCTCTTTTAGAGATGGGCTAAAATTTAAACCACCTCCCATTATACTCCAGCTCTACTTTCTAGCCACTTTAAAATAAGGCACAGAAAGGAAGATCACTTAATTAGTGTTTTTCTCCAAGCAAATATCCAGTAGTGGATTAACAATCCCCATGGATTAACAAAATGCCTTTTGCAAACCTGGCCCTAAAAACTGTGTGATCCATTTCTTTTAAGTACATTCTAGAACCATCTCTAGTTACAGTGGAACAATTTTAAGCACTGACACGTAATCCAGAGCCTTATGAAGACAGCACTTTGCTAGCAGCAGCTAATTAAGGGAATGGTTACAAAATGTATTTATTCTCACTTAAATTGTTTTCATTAGTGACTTTACAAGATCAGATTTCTTTTAAGATGTTTTTATATTCTTGCAATACATATGCATGCTTCATGGATCCACATGCATCTACATTCTAGGCAGCATATGACTAGACATATGGGTTCTGTCCCCAGGAATTGTGCCAAGAAAATTAATCACAGTGTTTGGAATTCTTGCTGATATAATTCTGTGCAATCTTTCCAAATAATCCTTCACAATTTGTTTGTTACAAACTATAGTTTACCTATGAGGGTGATATTAATTTAAAATGTTAATGAAACAGGCACAGCCACATTTGAGATCATTTTTAGTTCTTTTTTAGCCAGCTCTTTACAGATCTGTGGGAGAGTCGCTTGGAGTTTTCACCATTCAGTTCAGCTTCTTCAATTATTCATAAAGAGAGATCCTTGCAAGGGCTAAAACAATGGGATTTCCCTGCATACGGAAAATAAATCTTCAAACTGTATTTAATATTTAAAGTTCTCTCAGGTTATTACTCCATGAAGCCGGCAGGGGGGAATCACCACTCAGATATGCACACTGATCAATAAAATAACAGAAATGGAATTTACAAGCACTAGCTCCTCATCATTTGCACTTTATGAAGACATAAATTGACTCAACTCCGGGAAGGTAGCTGTTTCCATCAGTGCGGGGACACGACATCTTTGCATTTAACAAAAAGGGGTAGCTCCTTTATTAGTCTGTCTTATATATCTTCTTTGTAGTAAGGAGGCTTTAAATAAAAGGGATTGTAAATGTTTTAACACTGTGCCATCTTCCTCTTTTTAAAGAGAGCTAAGTGGTAATTCTAGGAGAAGGCTCTATGGGCCTGTGTAAGGGGGTTCACATACCTCTGGGGCACCTCCTTGTGGCTGCAACTGGGGACTCATTTCTCATTCAGTCTGGCACCCCCTTTCATCATTATCTCACCTTATGGCCTTCTCTCTCTCTGGAACTCAGGGTTTTCTCTGGCTAGGTCACTCTATCGTCATCCCCTTCCAGGGTATCAAAGTCCCTCTGGACCAGATGTCCAGTTGGCATCTCTCACAATCCTGTGCCACTTCTCAGTGGCTGGTAGGGAAACCCAGACCCACCCACTACTCCGGGTTCTGGCCCAGGACCCTACAGTCAGCAAGCAAGGGCTGCATAATCTCTATCTTCTGGCCTTTTTGCTCTTTTCTTGAGCTGCTTCCTATTCCATCTCCCACAGGCTCTCTCCTCTACCCTTCCATGTAAACCCTTCCCTCGTGGCCAGGATTCCAGGGATTTTTCTTCGCAGGGCCGCCCAGAGGATTCAGGGGGTCTGGGGTCTTCGGTGGCGGGGGGCACCCTGCTGCCGAATTGCCGCTGAAGACCCAGCACTTTGGCGGCAGGTCCCGGGGCAGAAGAACCCCCCGCCGCGGGTCTTCAGGGCACTTCGATGGCAGATCCCAGGGCGGAAGGACCCCCCGCTGCTGAAGACCCGGAGCGGAAGAAGCTCCGGGGGCCCGAGCCCCGCGAGAGTTTTCCGGGGCCCCTGGAGCGAGTGAAGGACCCCGCTCCGGGGCCCCGAAAAACTCTCGTGGGGGCCCCTGCGGGGCCCGGGACCTGGAGCAAATTGCCCCACTTACCCCCCACTCTGGGCGGCCCTGCTTCCTCTCCCCTGAGGGCCTCCTTTTCCCTCTCTAAGCCTAGAGAGTGACTGCTGGCTTCCACACTGCAGCTCCTTTCGTTTTCTTTTTTGTTTTCCTGTCCTTTGATAGCACAGCAGCCTCAGCATATGAGGGCATGACTGCCACCTACCACAGTTTTCACATAAGCAAATATCTGTACCCTCTCACCCAGTCTGGCATCCTTAAAAAGAAAAAAAAAAGCCAAGTAATGCTTTTTTTAATGCTACCCCACTTTCCCAGTACTCTCACCAATCCTTGTAGACTATATTCTTTCACCATGAGGCATCTTAGTTCTTCATAAGGAATCTTTCTTTCTTGTGTAATTCTCCCTGCATTGCCACAGCAGATCTCAGCTGATTTTTGGACTCTTCATGTGTCGCACAAGAGGCTGTGTTTGTTCATTAACTATAAATGAGCATTCAGATCACAGTGCTGTGTCAGCACTCTAAATATAGTGACTTCACTTCTTCTAGCATAACTATTAAGATACAGTATCCTCAAATGTAGAACATACAGTATTTCATAGAACCTTTGTCTCTTTGTTTGTCTTTGGTCCATAGTTCTTGCCAATACTTTTTAAGTTCTCTCTTAACCAAACTTTTGAAGTCCTGTTTACTCAGAAGGATCTTTATATCAATCTAATTTTTAAGATGGCTTTATCTGCCATTTCATTGCCCTTTACCCCAACCTGCACCATAAGTCATACTATTACTATATGTGGACCTAATTTTACTATCTCAGTAGTTAAGAACATTAGTTCATTGACTAAGTCATTCCTTCTTCCTGAGGCTCCCTTTCTAATCGCCAGTATACCCACTATAGAGTCAGCTAGGAAAAGCAGTTATAGTTGGCTGTACCTCCCTTATCAAGGTCAGTGCCAACAGTATACAGTGCCATCCTAATGGCAAAACTCGATAGTCTTAGAGATCTCTTAATTCCAAATTCAGAAATACAATAGGCCATTCCCACTTTACCTGTGTTTTCATCTCTAGAACCATCTGTATTGATCTGGCAATGCTGACCTCATTAGCCAGGTATAAACTCATAAATTGAAGTCATATATGATGGTCCTGCTCTACCCTTTGTTTGATCTGTATAATTTCAAATCCACAACTAAAGAGACAACTATAGTCTGATTCCCCATAAATAAAGATTCTAATTTCTTCCAGACCTTCCTTTTCATCCACATATTTTACCTACCTTTTGACCTTGTTACCATGTGGGAATTTGTGGCACTCAGTTACTTCTTGTCTATGAGTAGTCCTCATATATGCATTTAGTACTTTTACCTTCACTATTTCCATTAACTTTAGCTCAAAAGGTTAAATCTAACAATTTCATCCTTAAATTGATAGGCATTTCTCCAGTTGCTACATGCAACACATACAACCGAGTCCTAATATTCGCACCATATGCGAGTCTCAGAGCTTGGGCTTGGATCAACTCTAATTTTTTTTTAGTGTTTATTTAGAAGCTGAATTAAAGGCTTGGCATCCATAACCTATAACTGGTCTTATTAATGCCCTGTACAGCTCAATAATGTGTTCTTATCTGCACCGCATTCATTCTTTTAACTTGTTTATGTATCTCGGAACCCTTGGAATCTTTGTTCATTTTCCCACAATACTTTCTCCACCTTTTTTTTTTTTTGGCCTTTTTAATAATTCTTTATGCCACTGCTTTACATCTTTTATACTTCATTAAATCCTTGCTATTCACTGGTTTTGTTTTGTTTTTTGGTTGGTTGTATTATTTTTTTTATATGCCTTATGCCTTATTTCTCTCTTTAATTGCTGCTTGATAATCTTCATTTCACCAGGGAACTGGATTTCTGAATTTGTGGCAATTAAATTCTTACATATAGCTAGGTTGGCTGCTGCTATAACTCCCTTTATTATAGTCTCGTGAAATTCCTCTAGATTATCACTTATGTAACTGGTACTTAAATACTCAGCACACTTACTCTTAAAGAGTCCCCAGTTTGCTTTTCTAAGGCTCCAGGTAGAGATTCCTTCAGTGTGTTCATCATTACCTTGGCCTTGATATGTAATTAGAATATAGAAGTGATCACTTTCCATTCCATCTTTATAGATTTCCCAACTGCATTTTCTTGCTATATTGCTTATTACCATTCATAGATTTAAACATAAATCCATCAAATTAAACTTAGTAGGTGCTCCAGTACCTAGCAACCAGGTTGTGCTTGTCAGTGAACTATTCCAGGCATTTGCCATTATAATCAGTTTTCTTGCTTCCCCATAATTCATTATGGCTATTAAGGTCTCCAAAAAAATGAAACAGGCCTTTGACACCCTTAACGAACTCTTCCAATTCTAGATTGTCTAGTTTTTTACTTGGGTTGAAAATATTACTGAGTCATATAAAGATGCTATCATTCTGCAGAGGAATTTCACCAGTATTGTACTTAAAACTTAAGTTTTGTAAATCTATGTCAACATAACTAAAACCCTCCTTTATGAATATAGAGACCCCTCCTCCTCTTGTTATTTCTCTGTCGTGTCCAATTACATCATATCCAGGAAGTTTTCTCTCTAACCATGTTTCTTGTACACATATCACTTCAAGTTTGTTTTCCATTTCAAAAACTATTTTCTTTCATTCCTGACCATGTGTTATTAAACTATATGTGTTCCATCAAAAAATTATTAGAACCATGTTGTTAAACTACATTATTACTTCATTTAAAAACGCATGAGTGCAGTCTATTGAGAAATTGCCTTTATGCAAATAATTTTCTGCTGCTTTTGTTAGAATTTTTATTCTTTCAGTTTTCGTCCCAGTCTGTAAAATGCAATTAATCACTTCTATCATAAATAGTATAAATTTCTCTTTGCCTAAGCAGTACATCTTCATCTATTCCCTGCACTGCATCTATCTTTCCTGCACTGAACTGCATGCTGTTGTACCAGTAGCTCATTCCCTCACAAGGTCTTCCCCAGCACCCCCATCTCACCTGGCTTTCTTCTACAGTTTTAAAGAAACAGTATACGGAAGGAGCGAGGGGAGGTCGGAGAATAATACTGGAAGGCAGAGGGAGTGAGGCTGGTGGGAGAAAGACAGTGAATGAAAGGGTCAGGAGGATGCTGGATGAAACAACCATTCATCAGAGAGACTAAGAAAAGCCAGACTCTTGTTGCTAGAACATCAACACAAGGGGGCAGACTGCATGACAAGAGGGCTGGTTGTGGTTGTCTTCAGAAGTTCATGTACCTAGTGAAAAATGCAGTCTCAGTCAGAAGCCTTTTTTAAAAAACTTTTTTATGAAATAAGAAAAAATAAGATACACTGTTTATGTCACTGTTCGGTATTCCAAATATTCGCACATTCAAAAAATGCAAAGATTCAGTAATATAAAAGTATGGCCTTAACATGAAAGTGCTGTGTACCTAAAGACTGTTCATGAAACTAACGTTGAAGTTTTGTTGAATAGTGGCATCTGAATTCTTCCTCAAAGACATCCAGGTTCAGTTCTGAAGTCAAATCACTTTCATATGACAGGAGAATTTGGTTTCTCTTTCTTTCATGGTTCATGGTTACTCTTTGGCATGATAAAATTATTTTCAAACAAGAAAAGGAATTCTCCCATGCTGCAGCTGATCCTCCACTATAGACTTGTCAAAAATTCATGGAAAAGCCTCCTTTAATTCTTTGACAGCACCTAGAACTTCTTCAAATTCTTTGCAATTTCTCTTCTCTCTCAGTGGTTTAAACACAGCCATTTCAACCTTCACCTTGTCAATATCTAATTCAAGCAAGTGAATCAAAGCCTGCAGTAATTCCAGTTTCAAGAAGTCTGGAGAGATGATGGAATAGATTGCTGACAAATTTTTGTATAACTTGGAGTTCTTCTCATAAAATCGCCTTTGCGGTTCGCTCCTGGTTTCATAAATCAATTCATGATAAATCTGGGATCACTGATCCTCATTTACAATTTGGAATCCTGTAAGTGCTGTGTGACTATTGAATCTTGAAATTTTTGAGGCAATACCTTGGTTCTTTTGATGGCACATCTTAATGCTGATGCTTCATCACATGCATCTTTCAGAGTAGGGTGCTTGGATGAAATCTCTGAGGAAAAATCTTCAGACATCTCTCTCTTTTGTTGAAGTTCTTCAGAGGCAACAGAATCAGTGCAACTCCTTTAGTACTACTTTTTGAAGGTAATTGTTCACAGGAGCAAAAGCTTTTAAAATCATTCTCATAACCTCAGCTAACAATAACAATTTGGATGATTCTGTTACTTCTAGCCGTCTGCTTCAATGAACAGATCATCATATCCATTCAGAAAATTTGACAGAATACTCTGACTCGCTTCCAAATTATTAAGGATTATTTCCAAGGTTTTCAGTGACCAGTCCACCTTGTTTCTCTGAGTCTTTGCAGGTGCTGGCCTTTGTAAAGCACACCCACTTCATGCCTGCAAAAAAATTTGTATAGAGATGTTCTCCATTTATAAATATCAGCCACTGTTGAGTTCTTCTCATATACATGAGTAAACACCAGATGTAATTGGCAATTCAAGCAGTGGGTGTAAGACATTTGCTTGTTCCATTGCTATTGGAAAAGAATTTGTGCACCTTCTTTACACCCTGACATAATTTTGGTGCAACCAAAGCAAGAATATAAACTATTTTGAGGATCAAGAGACCCAGTGTGCAGAAGTCTTTCAAAATTTGTGGTGTAATGTCTTCAGCCGTGCGGCCATGCAATTGGGTTACTCCAGTAAGTCTGTCCTTGGCATTGCCATCAGCAGAGTAGCATATAACAGTGGACAAAGTTTCTACATTAACAGCATTCCTGGAAGTGTCACATTTCAGGCAGAAGAACTTAACATCACAATTTTTCTGAATATCTTCAACAACATCTTTCAAAAAGCATCTGCATCATAATATCAATTGTTTCATTCTGAATTTCAGCAGAAGTGTACTTTGCATTTTTCAGAATGGTTTTCAGACCATCCTTGAATTCAGGATCTTGTCCTGCAGTAAACTTAAGTAGGTTGATGAAAATTCCTAATGAATTGTTAATTCAGAGTAAGATCTAAGTCCTTGAAGTTTATGACATCTTGATGTCCTCTCAGAGGCAATTGTCGGAGAAAAACTGAGTTCTCACTATTTGTTTAGGTATAGCAAGTCAGATGTTTTATTAACTCTCACATGTGCAGAGGGAGAGAGGTAAACAGGTCTCTCACTGATAACTAATTACAGCAAGCATTTATACCTTTCATTACAAAAATAATGAGGGACAGCAGCATTTTTGTTTATACATAGGCCATCTTGATATCTCATTTCCTCAGTTGTTTTGACTCTTGCCAACATACAATTATTTTCTATACCTTATCTACCCAAGGTCTTCTACACTTTATCTATGCTGAGGTCATCATAACTTCTTACACAGCTCTTTCTCACCCGCCTCACACAATCCTCGCTTCTACAAATCTCGCGTTATCAGGGTTACAGTTAGCCTGACTCTTGCTAACAAACGTCATGCATTACAGTTCCCTTCTGTCAGTTCTTTTCTCTGCTTCCACAACCCCCCCTTTTGTACTTCTAGTACAACAAACATTCTCAAATCTCTATTTGCATCAAGTCCTGGACTTCTGATTCTAAATCAGATGCTTCAACCTTAGGGGTTTTGATTGGATGCAATGACAATGCATGATTAGCATGAACATGAAAGGTATTACTATTATTACGTCTTTTACAACAACAATAACATAATCCTAAGCTAACTAATAACAATACAAGCAATAACATTCCCATAGCAATACTGTAATGGGGTTGTTGTACAGCCTTTGTCATAAAGCACAATACATCATATTTAGTACATAAGGTAGCTACTCTATAAGCAGTGTGAAAGGCATACTTTTCTACTTGATATACATTTTGAAGCATGTGAATTTGCCCTTGTACCTCAGAGATTTTCTGAATCTCAGGTAACAATGAAAGCAAATTTTGAAATCTATCAGATAGTAAGCTAGTCCAATTAAAGGGTATCTGGAACCTAAGGGCTACTTGAAAAACTCTATCTGCAGGCCAATAAATGATATGATTGCCTGCAGTGGTAGTGAGATTAAAATGTATGTCTTGCAATGTAGTGGCTTTAACATACACACAGCTATCATTAGCTTAAAAAAATAAGTGTCCTGTCAGGGTAGTTCCTTGTCCCCTACCCTCCCAGCAAATGTAGTCATGAAGAGTAACAACTTCTCCTGGCTTCAGTTTACGGATACACTGAAGCTGTGGGGGTTGTAACGGCCAAAATGTCCATTGTCTCCCTAACCCCACCCAAATGTCAGATGTAATCCCAGGAGCACTGACTAAAAATCGATTGGGCATACCAGGAGGTCTAATTTCCCAGATGTCTCGGTGAATTACCCAATCCCACATGCATCCTCCCCATGGACCCGGCAGGATTCGGTATGTGGGAGCCCACACCCCCTGAACCGGTCCATATGCTTGGAAGGAGCACTGAGAACGTCCACACTTCCACCCAGAAAGTTTCCAAGTATGTCTCCATGGCCACAGATCAGATGGTACTCCTAACGTGTCTGTAAGGGCAGTGGGCCAAGCCTGGTGCTCTAGATCATTCCGAATGGCCATTAGCTGGTCATTCAAGAAATCCTGAATCTCTGAGCATGCTAGATCCCACTGCAATGCCTTCCCAGCCTCAGTGATATTCAATACCATCTCTGTCAGCAACTTCTGGGTCATTGAACTAAGGGCAGAAATAACATGTAACTCACCAACTCCAGCCTGTACCTGGGTTAGTTGTGCTCCAGAAACAAGGCCTATGGCCTTCTCTAGTTGGCCCAATTTCTCATCATGTTCCTGGTTCTTAAAAATATTCCAGACTGCTACTGCATTATTGGCCCCATCCCACAGGGATCCGGTCAAGTCTCTCTTCTTTCTAGAAGAAATAACCCAAGCCCTCTGTTGTGCTAATCTAATGGCAGCCCCCTGTGAGCAATTTGGGTATGTAGAGGTAATCTGGAAACTGGATAAGGGTAATGAAAATTTAACAGTCCCTAGTGTAGTGTTAATCACAGTTCATTGATATCCTAATACATTTCTTTTTGGTGTAGTACTATACCACATTCCCAAGCATGGGTCCCACAAGTTTCTTCCTGCCAGTGTATAATTCTTTGTTTCTTCACCAGGGTCAGTTCTTAATGTCTCTTGTAGTCAGGAATCCCTGGACTTTGTGGTTTCAATGAAGCAAGTGTTCCTTCTTCTCTTTTCCTGAAACAGTGTGGTTTAGCATCATACAGGGGAGAGGTTACTAGCACATCACCCTGTAATGGTTTTGCTTCTTCTAGAAAAATCCAGAGGCACAGTAGGTCTGTCAGTGGACAAGGGAGAGGTTACTAGCACTTCACCTTGTCTTTTTTTTTTTCTTTCTTTCTTTTTCCTGCTGTCCAGAAGACACAGCAGAGCTAGAAGGAGAAATAGGCTTATCATCAGTCGGAGAGTCCTCCCGAGGTGGAGGGGTCTTTTTACAGTGAGAAGCATGGGTCCAGGCAGGTAGTCCTTGGCACTTCACAGTGGTGGTGGTGGTTAACAGGACTTGGAAAGGGCCTTTCCAGTGTGGAGCCAAAGCAGTCTTTCGTTGATAGACTTTACGTAGACTCAGTCTCCTTGTTTCAATGAATGGCAGGGCTGCTAGGGTCTTTGGGTAGCACTTCTTTTATCTGTGAGAAAAGAAACCTAACACATTTCATTAATGCCTGGCAGTGTTTTTCAGATCTCATAGTTGCTTGGGCACATTCAGGCCCCCCTTTTCTTGGCTATCAGCCAAGTCTTAGCTGTGGGCAGTGTCCTTGGATGGTGCCAGCATCTTATCTTTGGACTGAGCTTGCTAGCTATTTTTTCTTTATACTTAGTCTGGTCTGCATTGATTCTTGACCTTGAACGCAGATTAACTTTCTCTTTATCTCTGGACCAAGCTGAATTTCAAATTAACCCGTTCCTTTCCTCAATAGACAAATTGCTCCCATTTGTGTCAGAGGCTTTTTTGTGATTAAAAGCTCCTCTGAGATGTATGATCTTATCTAGATTGAAGGTACCTTCTAGTGGGCATTGTTTAGATGAATTTTCACGCGTGTAATGATTCCAATTCTCTAAATACCTGCAGGTTTTAGTACCATAATGTACGTACATGAAATAAGCTGGGGTACCCTTAGTGGGTGAGAGGGAATCCTTAGACTGTCCCCCACCCATTTTCCAATCACACACACAGGGAGGAGGATGCCCTGTCTGCGCTAGCGGCACATAAACTAAGGATCTCTCCCTACAGGGTATTCACACAGGAGAGACTAACGAGGATGGCCACGACCCTCCTACACCTCCCTTCAGCAAAGAGCGTCGGCTAGTCTCAGAGAGACGGCGCCGCTTACTCTGTTGCATCCAGTGAGATGATCAGACTGTCAGTGGCTCACACGGAGAGGAAAAGGGGAGGGAAGATGGGTGCACACACTCCTAGACCCAGGTAGCCTCCTCGCCGGACGATGCCAGGCCGAGTCAACCTACATGGGTCGGATCTCCTAAAAGATCCTCTAGTTACCGGGCTTGCGTTAGAGTAGTTCTGGTCACGAGCCAAAAGACTTCGCAGAGTACTCTGGGCGTCTTCCGGTAACACTCAATTCACACTGTGTACACACACACACACACACACACACCAAGGCCTTCTACCAGGTACTACTCCTGAGTACCTCCAGGTACTATTCCCAAGTACCTCGATGCATCACTTGAGGCGGTAAAAACCCCTCTTGAGGCGGTAACAACCCCTCAACACAGGTGCAAACCCTATGCACCTAGCATATGCTTACAGGGGGCGGCAAACAATTCCCCTATTACGCCGCTCAGCATCTGACCTTGCTGCACAGTCAATAAGTTCGGATGGCGTGAGCCCAACAGGGGCAGACGGCCCCACGGACAGTCCTCCTCCGACACCCCAATAGAGATTTCAAAAGGTCTCCTACCTCTATTGTGGCGCCATGGGGTTCGAAGGGGAACGATCCGTAGCAGCTGCCGGTGCCTCTGCGGGCGTTGCCATCCCGGACGAGCCCCCAAATTGTCGGAGAAAAACTGAGTTCTCACTATTTGTTTAGGTATAGCAAGTCAGATGTTTTATTAACTCTCACATGTGCAGAGGGAGAGAGGTAAACAGGTCTCTCACTGATAACTAATTACAGCAAGCATTTATACCTTTCATTACAAAAATAATGAGGGACAGCAGCATTTTTGTTTATACATAGGCCATCTTGATATCTCATTTCCTCAGTTGTTTTGACTCTTGCCAACATACAATTATTTTCTATACCTTATCTACCCAAGGTCTTCTACACTTTATCTATGCTGAGGTCATCATAACTTCTTACACAGCTCTTTCTCACCCGCCTCACACAATCCTCGCTTCTACAAATCTCGCGTTATCAGGGTTACAGTTAGCCTGACTCTTGCTAACAAACGTCATGCATTACAGTTCCCTTCTGTCAGTTCTTTTCTCTGCTTCCACACAACTCATTTATCATAACAAACTGGATAATTTTTGCCTAGTTTTTAAAATAGTACCTGTTTCTTTCAATTTGTGAGGATGACACCAAAGCAACAATTGTGACATGTGAAAAAAGAAGTTACACCTCTACCTCGATATAACGCTGTTCTCGGGAGCCAAAAAATCTCACCGCGTTATATGTGAAACCGCGTTATATCGAACTTGCTTTGATCCACCGGAGTGCGCAGCCCCCCCCCCCCCCCCCCCGGAGCACTGCTTTACCGCGTTATATCCGAATTCATGTTATATCGGGTCGCATTATATCGGGGTAGAGGTGCATTATGAAATAAATAAAATAATCAAATGCATAATTCATTAATGTTATTGAGAAAATGAATAAACTGAAATAATAAAATTAGTAATTTTTTTATATGCTGGATCTACCACATGTTTTGGAGCTTTCCACAACATGAGGGATTGAAAGTTGAAGAGCCTGCTTTTAAAGGTTTGGCTTTGTTGTTGTTTTTTCTCATGGTGTGTTGTCTCATGGTTATTCAGGGTGGAGAAATTTTCCTTCTTGTTTAGTTCTCCAAGACTAGGGTTTTCTTTTCAGTTTCAAATTATTTGTTTTCCCAGTAACTTTAATGATCAACTCTTGTCTTTTCCAGGGTTATACAATTTAACCACTTGGAGCTAGTCTCATCTGGCCCTCCCTGTCCAATTGCTTCACCTCCCTGTAGTGAAGTGGAGCTGAATGTTGCAGCACACATTATGAGCACAGTTTTATATACACAAATACATAAATTTATAACCATAGTTTGCATATATATCTCATAATAACTGCCAGGTTCAGAACATTACAAGCTTTGAAAGGAGACATTACTTGATATATATTTATACATAATAATATGGTATACAGCCAGTTGCTTTGATTGCATATTCTTTTGGGCTCCCTGTTCTCCCTCTGATATATAGACCCTGATTATCACAGAAATGTAAAAATAGCAAAAAATTACCTGTCTCTTCTCTTTTCTTTGCTGCAGTCCAATCAGCCATTGTGCTCAAGTGGACTAAGCAGTTTTCATGTTTGATTAAACCTTTGCCTTGAGAGAGTGCATTTTTCCAATGGCAAAATCAAGATTTGATAAACAACCATTGTGATGGGATCCCCTCGGGGTGCAGCCTGGGACTGGGATGCCACCTGGGATTGTGCCACCCGAACTCTCCCCAGCCTGGGTTGTCTCTCACAATGCCTTGCTTGTGACCAGCAGCAACCCCTCCAGGACCTGTGATCACTCAGCACAACTGCATGTGGAGCCCCACACTCAGCTAGATTGCATGAATGCTCCCAGAGCCACTCATGAATCACACAGAGAAAGGCACCAGTTCCCAGCACTGTACCACAGAAGTATACCGTTGTGCCCTGCTCAAGATGGGCAGTGCAAATTTATTAATTGGTTCACCACTTCATCAATGGAAAGTGGACATACACCAGCCTTTGCAAACTAGGGTAGGTTTGCCCCCAAATTTCATACAAACTCACTGGTAAAGATGAACAATTAAACGAATTTATTGACTACAAAAGGTAGATTTTAAGTGATATTAAGTGATAGGCAAAAAGTCAGAGTGGTTACCAAAATAAAATAAAATATAAGCACGCAGTCTAAACTCTCAACCCTATTAGACTGAGCAACATCTAGATTAAGCGATATTGCAGTCCTTAATATACAGGTTTATTCCTTAAACCTGGGCCAATCTCCTCTGTTGGAGTCCTGTCTTCTTCGCAGGTCTTAGCTGCTTGCAGCGAAGGTGGAGGCAGGAGAAGGGCCCAGTATGTGTCCACTCTGTCTGTTTTATACCCTCAGTCCAAGTGCTTGGGGAGCACAAGTCCAGGCATGTCTAGGGGGCATTGCTGAGTCTCTCCGAGCAAGGTTGAGCAATTTCCTGGTGTGGCCTCATGCAGGCAAGTCATTGCATTGTAGCTCCCTTGTTGATGGGTGTTTGACACCCTGCCCAGACATTGGTTACTTTCCTTGCTGTTGCCTCTGGGGAGCTAATATTTGGCTGATTTCCCAATTTACAGCATGTTTTAGTGACCACCACACAACACAATTCTCATAACTTCATATGCATTAATGATCCACATATACAGATAGAGAAATGACTTTCAGCAGATCATAACCTTTCCCTGATACCTTACAAGGCATGCTTTATATGTGAGATCATGAGTATATGAAAATGAGGAATATGGGGGTTACAGTACCTGATTATCACAGAAATATAAAAATAGCAAAAAATTACTTGTAGCTTCTCTTTTCTTTGCTGCAGTCCAATCAGCCATTGTGTTCAAGTGGACTAAGCAGTTTTCATGTTTGATTAAACCTTGGCCTTGAGAAAATACATTTTTCCAATGGCAAAATCAAGATTTGATAAACAACCATATCAGCTCCCATTCCACCAGCATAGTCAGGGTCAGCATATATCTGACATGGAAAACAAAAGGCCTCATCAGCTTTAACAGAAATGCTATTCACAACCCTATTGCATGTCAGTCTAGGACAGGGATCGGCAACCTTTGGCCCGCGGCCCACCAGGCATGCGTCCACTGGCCGCGGTTCGCCGCTCCAGGCCAATGGGGGCTGTGGGAAGCGACGCGGGCTGAGGGATGTGCTGGCCGCCACTTCCCGCAACCACCATTGGCCTGGAGCGACAAACCATGGCCAGTGGGAGCCGCGATCAGCCGAACGTGCAGACGCGGCAGGTAAACAAACCGGCCCGGCCTGCCAGGGTGCTTACCCTGGCAAGCCGCGTGCCAAAGGTTGCCAATCCCTGGTCTAGGAGTTCCCCTTGACTCTGCCATAGCATCCCTGGAGCCTGGACACTCCATCTAAGGTTTCTTCTGGGCTCTAGAGGAACATTTCAGTGCTACTCAGCCCATCCATGCTCCCTCACATGCTCCAAAAGGAGCTATCTCCTGTCTCTCAGTTCGAAAGGAACTCTCTTCTTTTCTCTCCAGACAGGTAAGCAGGGTCTGGGCACAGAAACTCAAGCACAGAACCCTGTGTCTCCACTGTGCTAGTTTGTGTATTGTGTAAGCCTCCCTGCAGAGGTTTTCTTACCAGGATTTCACATCTTTTATTATAGCAGCAATGTTTTGTCACCACACTTCACTTAGCTGAAACATGGCCAATAACAAGCCCTTCAGCTCCTGCTGACTAGCATAATTGTGACTTCTGCTCTGTGGCCTGAGGCCTACAATCATTCATCTGAGGGATCTTAGACTAAGAAACTAAGAGAAAAAAACTGGAACACATTTTATTTCTATGGGAGGGGGGCAAAGAAATTTTCAGGGGGAAGGGGCAGAATGCCTCCTCATGCCCTCCCCCCACCTCCCTGTGAATACGGGCCTAAACTGATGGAAGCAGAGTTTATCCTTTGGATCTGGCTTAGGAAGAGTATGCACTGAAGGCAGTGTTTACTGACTCAGAAATAATTCCAGTTCTTATGTGGGCTCTGTCATCCTCCCACAACAATTGCAAGACATGAAAGCACAGATCAGGTGGGTGGGGGCCTAGAGGACCCTCCTAGATTAATCTACCAGAGAGTCTGAAAACTCCTAAATCCAGCACTGATTATTATGCCTCAGGACTGACAGACAGTGCTGTTTTTTGCTGTCAGTGTATATGGTTACAGAAAAAGAATCACACCTGTTTCAGACTTGGAAGGTCAGTTGCCCAAGCACATCTAGAGGAAACAATAATTAAAATGCCAGTAGCTCGTCTACATTAGTGATCTGATTGTTGCTACCACCAGTGAGTTGGTAATAATGTGAGGGGGGAAATCCTAGTGTAGACAAGCTTGAATAACCAAAACTCTTGACTTAACAAGTGGGTGCAACTATCTGAGAATTGTGAAAGACGAGTTGTTAGTTCATGTCCTGCTAGGAGAGGAGCTATATTATGAGCAGGAGTAAAGCTTCAGTTTTATCATTGGATGGTGACTTCCTCACATCAGCAGAAGGGGAATTCATTTAGACACCATTGTTTTCTGGGATATAAATCCGGTCTCTCCCCATCTCTTGCCTTTCTTGAACAATGTTACAGAAATAGCTTTTGCAGAACATTTTTTTCCAGGCTTGAAAACTGTAAAATTCAGGAGATCACAGGAAATCTATTTTAACTCTTCATCTAGCATGTGTGTTGTTGAAGTACCATAATATTGCCATAGTGGTGCTAACTATCCTCAGTCCCAATCAGCAGTGTGAGGTGAAGAAACAGCTCCATAAAATGAAAACACAAGGGATTACTTCCTAAAATTAGGTACTGAAACTTGTCAAGCCTTCCCAGCATTCAAGCAATAACTTATTGTACAGACCAGGGAGTGTGGATGCTGAAAAGTGGCAAATTCAATGGATATTTACATGTCTGCCACTGACATTATCTTTAGAGATCCCCAAATGGTGCAAGAACCCAATGGGATCTGCAATGCCATTTCACTTTAGTGTCACCTTCCATAGGTGAATCCTACAGGGATGACATTGAAAAACAGGGCGGCAACCCCCATGTAGGTGAGAACAAAAATAATGATGCACTTGTCCAACCCATGGGATTCAGTTATTCAGCGAGATATTTCCTGAGTTAGGTGTTACCTCAGATATTCAATCCCCTATGTGCTGCTCAGCTAGTGCATAGCAGACCTACCACTGTCCTAACTGGGTGGCCCCGGATTCCTTCATACAAAGGGATTCCCTGGCTGATATAGATCAGACATAAGGAGCTAAGCAACCATCTCCCCATTACTCACCAACTGCCTGGGGAGGGGTATGTCAGAGCCTGGCCAGCACCCTGCTTTGCTCCACTGATCCCCATTAAGCATAATGACCCCCTGGAAGTTGTTACCAGTTGGCAGAAGCTGCCCTAACTTATACCTTGTGCCCAACAGCGGTCCCAAAGATCAAGGCTGTGCATATGTGATGTACTGCCACCATCCCCACAACACCTCCCGGGTCCTGCAGAAAGCAATTATACCAGAGCGCAAGTAAGAAATTGAGAGAAATCTGGATTTAATTAGCTAAGTTGTTGTGGGATTTCTTTAATAACAACTATGGCATCTTCTGTTATCATCACATATTTGCCTGTTGTTGACTCCTTTTAATATCCCTTCCCTTCCTATCAATAACCTTGCTAAGAAGTAGTGAAACTCAGAAGAAGAGGATGAAGAACATTGCTTGCTTTACAATGAATAGTAGAAAAGTAAGTCAAGAATAACATACATATAGGCTACAATTCCACATATATTTTCTGGTTAAGCAACTGTCTTTTAGGTAAGGTAAGGAAGTATTATCCCCATTTTACAGAAGGGGAACTGAGGCACAGAGTGATTGTTACTTTCCCAAGGTCACCTGGGAAGTGTGTGTAATAAAAGTTAATTTAATCCAGATCTCCTGAGTCTTAGTCCAATACCATAGTTAACAGGGTCATCTTTCCTCATTAAATAGTCACTGGCTACCATCCGCATCCTTCCACGTAATGATCTGTGCAGCAAGGAGGGACTACTGGCTGGAAAGTCACATTGTTTCAGTCAGAGTTTGTGCCTAAGATCTGAAAAAATAAGTAAAAGTGATACAGATGTAGAGCTTTTTTCTTTTTTCCAGATTTTTCCTAAACAGAGCAACCTGTCTGGCTAGCTTAAATAAACATCCCTGACAGCAGCCAAACGTGCATAATATATGCTCCCAGAGTTTTGGATGGACACAATTTTAGACAGCAAAATAAATACATAAACACACGCAGAAGGTGTGAGATCAGTGTTTACAAAGAGCTCCTTTTCTTTTCAACCTGTGATTTGAAACCTGCTGGTGCATCCTTCTGCGGTATGTGCTCAAGAACTCTGCCAGTCCATTCTTTTTGGGAGCTAAGGCCTGAATAGCTACCAACTTTTACTGTCACAGCTGAAGCCTCCAACGCTCCAAAAGTGGTCGTAAAAGACTAATTCTTCAAGGGATCGAATCCAAGATAGCAGCTGCAAGAAACGCTTTAATGGACATGCATGATCATCCTTGCAAGTTCTCACAGGATCTGGGAATCTGCCTTGGAGGGAGAATGAAAGGACTGTAAGTATTTTATTAGTGCATAGATTCTATGAGTTTGATTTTCCCCCATTGTTGCAGTGGGTGCAGCCCTGGATTCAAGCAGTGTTTGCATCAATAACTTCCCTGAGAGTCCTACTGGAAAAAGGCAGCCTTGATGTATGGTCAGGGCACCTTAGGAGACCTGTTGGTGGACTCAATGCATCCCCTGGATGTACTAGCTACAGCCCTGTCCCAGCCTACAATGCCTGCTTCAGGAGACTGCTCACCAGCAGCAATTGCCTTGGCAGAGCAAGGATTGTGGGCTCCTTACACTGCTGTATTTCTCCCCGGTTCCCTTATCCCCTCCACTGCTGGTTTCCCACTACTGAGAGCCCTCTGCTCTGGGTTACAGCAGCAGAAGCCAGCATTACCCCAGGGATGTGAATCCTACCCCACCCCTTTCAGTATATATGTTGTATATATTTAGTTCTTCTTAGGGATGTGGTGAAATTATGTCTGCCCTATCTCTGTTCCCTGGAGTATTAAAATCCTGTCCAGGAGTAGTGGTGGTGACATCCAACCATATCAAAGGTCCTGTTCACCCTAAATTAATGAATTCCTGCTGAGTTTCCCAATTGTGGAGACAGAGCAGAGAGCAGACAGTAGCTGGTAACAACCGTATTGGTCAAATAAATCTCAGAGCTACTTTACTTTTCCATTCCGGCACCATCTGCCATAGTTTTCCATCATTGCTGACCCCTTTCTGTCACAGCTGATAGCTGGGATTCACCTTTGGAACCTCTCCAGAGCAATGCACTCAGACGTCTCAGTGCTAACCTACAGGCTTTCCTCAGATTCCAGCTTTAAATCCCCATTGCACATTTTATAGGATCCCCCCCTCTCCCCACCCACCAATCAAGAGATACAAACACAAAAGGACTTCACAGTAACAAATCATCAGCTAAATATTTATTTATTTAATACCCAGACGTGTGCAGCATGTAATACATTTTAAAGGACGACTTCTGATTGCACTAAAGAGTCTTTAAAGATTGTGAGGTTTTTTTCTCAAGAACTGCACTGCAGCCCCTTAGATTTCATGTTGTGTGGTATATAATTTTCTCTCCGTCTTTGAATGAAATGTAGATTTCGGTTAACAGCTGGCCACGCTGACAGATACTTTATTTCACCTTTACCGTGTTCTCCTTCCAACTCCTTCCATAACTTGGCCAAGATAGAAACATTAAAAAGAAGAGTTGAACAAGCACAAAAAGAGCTGGATGAGCACATTATCATGCAACTTTTTTCAAACAGTTCTTTGTATTTTTGACATAGCAAGTCATGTACAATGGCGGGCACAGAATGATGGTGGGCACTATACTAGCGTAAGCCTATAGAATTGCTTTACAGTGTCCAGGTGTGACATGCCCCGGGGTACAACCTGAACTGTGGAATTGCTGGGCCCCCTTAACTCTCTAGCTCAGAGTACCTCTCACACTGTTCTGCTATGACAAGCAGCCCCTTCAGGCTTTGCTCTCACACAGCCATTAGCACATGAAGGCACACCCTAAGTTACCTGAAGGCTCTCACAGCCACTCATGAACTGTATACAGAAAGTCAAGAGCAAAATTCCCCCAGCCCAAGCCTGGCACCCCAGAAATATGTGTCTTACACTGCTCAAGACTCCCTTGATCAGAGTAAGCTCGTTAATTAGTTCCTCAGACCAGCAAAGGGTATGAATACCCACCAGCCCTTGTAACCTGAGTAGATTCCCCAAACTTCAATCAAAAACTCACTGGCTTAGATAAAATATTAGAAGAAGTTTATTAACTAAAGAAAGACAGATCTTAAATTATTTTAAGTGGTATGATCATAGAGGTTTAGAATTGGTTACAAAAAGAAATAAAAGATTAAAAAACCACAAGCAATTTCCTAAACTTTATCTGGCTAAGTCAAATTTGAAGCAATAAGGTTTCTCCTACCCCAAAACCTACAGCTGTCTGTGCTAACTAGAAAGCTGTTCCAGTTAGGACCACTCCCCCCAGTTCAAATGTTTCTTTTTCTTCCAAACATTCTTTGTTGCCTTGAGTGTACGTAGGGGAGGAGTGCTGATGTCATTGTCTCTTATTTATACTCTCCTCTAGGTGCTGGAAAGATCCTTGCTGTGTCATGGGAGTTAGGCAGCCCCAATGTGTATGTGCTGGAGTAACTGCCTTTCATGTGAATTGTAAATCTCTTGTTTACAACTCCCTTGATGGTGAATGGCTCCTGATGGTTGCTTCACACCTCGCTGGGTGTTGGTCACCCCTTTGTTGTCACTGAAGAGCTAGTATGTGGGAGTTTCCCAGACTCATAACATGTTTCCGTAACAAATATATAGGAAAAACTTATACCTTCATATACAGTGATGATACATACATTTCAACAGGACAGTAATGGTCAACAGATTATGACTTTTCCAATGATACCTCACAAGGCATGCTTTGCACAAGATTTATCATAGCTTTGTAAAAGTGGTGACCATAATAGTATAGACTGTCACAACAAGACTGTAAAACAAATGTGTGTTACTGTGACAAGATGAAGTATCAGCCTGAAAAAGGTTAAGAGATCCAGGCTTATCACACAGCTGGGTGGGATATATAAGGAAGAGGAAGCTTGGCCCAAGCAGCAATGGGAAGGTTATACTCTCCTTTCCCTTGGTTGGCAAGGGAAAAGACTCTTAGGGACTGTAGCCAGTGCTGGTCAATTGAGTTGCTCTATTTTGTATTTTGAGTTCAAACAAAAAACTGTGCCCTAAGGCAAAGCCTTTACAAGGAGTTGTGTGGGGTGTTTGCTTCCTTTCCTAGGTCAGTGAAAGATCCCAGCCACTTTGACCAGAGTGTTCAAACTTGAGTGACTAAAGTTACACAGCCCAGGCTGGGATTTTCAAAGGAGCCTAAGAGAGTGAGGAACCTTGCTCCCTTTGAAAATCTCCAACTAAACCTATATTTAGACAAGTCATTAATAGAGGCCTGATTTTCGTATGTGCTGTGTATTTGCAGCTCCCACTGACTTCTGCTCACTTTAAGCACCCAAATTTAACAATGCTGGCCACTATACTTATCAACTCTATTCACAGGAAATGTATAAAGCCTGATTTTCCACTTCTTTGCACCTGGAATATTTAGCTTCGCACAAATTGATAGTATTTTACAATCACTCTAGTTTGGTATAGGTATAAATGATTACACAAGGTACAAAACAGTAACAAAGAAACATGCACTCAGATTCTAGACTCCTTGCCCACAGGTTTTCGGCCCACTAATGTCATTTTCCCAAAGGTTTCAACATTAATTACCTTCCCACTGTACATACGCTTCTATCTGAAGATGAGGAGAAATGCTTTTTTATAGAATTCATCTGTGTTCAATAAAACCAACACAGATCTTTTCCCCATTAAGCAATTGGAGCTGCTGGGTGCTAGGCACTTAAGAAAATTTGCCCCTGAGAGTCTGTAATGCATAATCCCAGAAAATGTCTTTCCTATTTTCTCCTGTTTTAAAGAAGCACCACCCACTCAAGGGTTGCCAGTTCCTGTCAAGAGCATGAATTCCAGAACAAAAATATAAAAAGGAGATAAAGATTGACACCACCCATTGCAAACTTCTCTACCATATTCTTAGTGTGTAATAATGGAATATCATCTTGCTGCTTGTACGCAGAGTGGCCTTTATCTTATGATGTGGTTATCCTCCTGATTATTGCCAATGTGATCTAATAATGTGGTGTCCTGGTCTAGGTTCTGTATCTGTAAGGTCCCTGCTGTCCTATTGAGGGGTCTCTTCAGAACCCTTTTCAGCTACTGTTGTGATTGTCTGAGACAGCAGCCTGTTTTAACAGCAGTCAGCTTTCTCTTGTTTCTTACTGAGACCCTTTGCTGGGTTGTTTGCCCATTACTGCTTCTGTAAAGCTCAAATTGTGGCTATGCTTATCAAACTGAGCTGCCTTTTCTACAACTGCATCATATCAGTCTCTTCTCTCTTTAAAGTGAGGTTTGGTAACTGCTGAGAACCACTTCTCCTGGCAGTATGGTTCTTCTCTTTTGGGTTGTCTTGCCACTGTGTACTAGAAGAGTGGTTTTTCCTTCCTCCTGGTCTTTCTGATGTTGCTAGACAGGTTACTTAGGCTAGGTCTACACTACCCGCCTGAATCGGCGTGTAGAAATCAACCTCTCGGGGATCGATTTATTGCGTCCCGTTGGGACGCGACAATCGATCCCCAAATCGGCGCTCTTACTCCACCAGCGGAGGTGGGAGTAAGCGCCGCCGACAGAAAGCCGCAGAAGTCGATTTTGCCGCCGTCCTCACAGCGGGGTAAGTCGGCTGCGATACGTCGAATTCAGCTACGCTATTCACGTAGCTGAATTTGCGTATCTTAAATCGACTCCCCCCTGTAGTGTAGATGTACCCTTAGAGTTCCTGTCCCACACTACGCCATCAGCTTAGCTACTAGGCAATGCCGGGGTGTTTCTCACTTAGGTCTTGTCTTCACTACTGGGGTAAGTCAACCTAAGTTACGCGTAGCTGGAGTTGACGTAGTTTAGGTTGACTTATGCCAGTGTCTTCACTGTGCTGCGTTGATGGGAGACACTCTTCAGTTGATCTCTCTTTGAAGAGCTGGAGTACCAGGGTCGACTGGCAAGCTCTCTGCCGTCGATTTAGCGGGTCTTCACTAGACCCGCTAAATTGACCTGTGTTGCATCGATTGCAGTAGCAGCAATTTCCCCATAGTGAAGACCAGCCCTTAGACATGGAATTGTCTTCACAAAGCAGTTTATGTTATAACAGTTATCTTTGTTCCAGGAGTCTCAACTTGGGGATTAGGAAGAGGATCCATGGGATCGTGACCATCCGTCCTCTCCTTCCCTTTCTTACACTTTTGTTCAGAAAATGTTGCTTTCTAGTCTTTGTTATGGAGATAACCTCAAAAACATGAAATGAGTATAAACAGAGGCAGTGATGCCTGCCTGAATCTGCAGACAGCCTGAATCAATAACTCCGAGGCGGAAGCTCTCAACTTGGGAAAGTCACAAACAGGTGTCAGAGAGTCATAACCACCCTGCCCTTCCCATAGTATGAGGTGGGGGGGGTCTCCTTAGTCTTTTCCAAGTTACAGACCACAGGCCAGATTTTCTGCTTCACCAAGTTATGGTTGGCAAACCAGAGCTGGGGAGAGGCTCTGGTTATGGCTGTCTGATTCTTGGCCCAGCCCTGTCAGTTGTTACAATAGCCTGAATGTTGCTATAGCCTGTGCCAACTGGCAATGCTCCCAAAGGGACTGTCAGCCACCTAAGCACAGCTGGAGCACAGTTCCTATCTGCTCTCCCCCAAGACAGGAGGTAGAGCAGAGGGGAACAGGGATGTCCTTCATCAAACACCCCTCACCTGTCTATGGGCACGTCGACACAGCAGACGCTGTGCATGGGCTGCCTACCTGAGTTATCTTGAATCCAGCAGGCGTGGGTAACAGTGGCTCTGAAGACGGCATATCGTGAGCGTCACTGCAGGCAGAACAAGCCTGTCAGGGGCCCTAGTATGTACCTGGCTGGCTAGTCCACTCTGAAGCCTGCACTGTGCTTTGTTCATTGCTATTGTTACCCAGGCTGGCTGAATTCAAGCTAGCTCCCCAAGCTGCACGTACACACAGGCTATGAGACTAGTCATTTCATGATAGATGTGGTAGTTCAGCCCCCTGTCCTGCTTCTCCAGAGCAGGCCAACAAATATGAGAGGAATTCCCTGAGCTGCTGTCTGTCCCAGCGGCTGTGGCCTTGCCTGGCATGTGTTCGTGGAGAGAATTCACTCTGCATATTGTACATTGTTATCTGAATGCCAGAGGGTGGGGTTTCATCTGAAGTGCTGGAATGTCATTTTGCAAGACAGTTCACGCTGACAGTGCCAAGTAAGGGGCTATGGCCTGTGATGACCACATAATCCATATCTGACAATGCAAGTCTGTGTGTCTGGGCTGCTCATTCCAAGTGCTCTGACCATTCCTCAGCCACACATGATAACCTGAGACAGAAGGCTCAAGGCAAGTTTACAGAAAGAGTCCAGCGGAGGGCAACAAAACTGATTAGGGGGCTGGAGCACATGATTTATGAGGAGAGGCTGAGGGAACTGGGATTATTTAGTCTGCAGAAGAGAAGAATGAGGGGGGATTTGATAGCTGCTTTCAACTACCTGAAAGAGGGTTCCAAAGAGGATGGATCTAGACTGTTCTCAGTGGTAGCAGATGACAGAACAAGGAATAATGGTCTCAAGTTGCAGTGGGGGAGGTTTAGGTTGGATATTAGGAAAAACCTTTTCACTAGGAGGGTGGTGAAACACTGGAATGGGTTACCTAGGGAGGTGGTGGAATCTCCTTCCTTAGAGGTTTTTAAGGTCAGGCTTGACAAAGCCCTGGCTGGGATAATAAAGTTGGGGATTGGTCCTGCTTTGAGCAGGGGGCTGGACTAGATGACCTCCTGAGGTCCCTTCCAACCCTGATATTCTATGATTCTATGACTCTTTTTGTTCTGTAGACCGCACTGCACAAAGCCTCATCATCCTCTCACTCACACTGGTGGAAAGTAGGAATTCCACTCAAGTCAATGGCGTTACACTAGATTAAAACCATTGAACATGAGAGAAGAGCCATGTCTTACCAATTAACAACAGCACCTCACTGATTCTGTAGCACCATGTGATACAGTGTAGACATGGTCTGACAAATAGGATCTGGGCAGAAATTCTCAATGACTCAGCACATACGTGGGAATTAGCAGAGCAGAGATACTACAACCCCCAGATGATGCCTCTCCTTCCCCACTAATAAGACATGAAGGGAAGAGGGAACTGATAGTACCCCATTTTGGTGGGAGAGTTTTTTATGGGAGCCCCACTATCCCTTCCCAGTGAGGGCTTTCCCCCCCATAAGTGATGGTACCGAATGCATAGGGAGACATTTTCTTCATACTTACATTACATGTGGGGGCCAGTGAGTGGGTCCTTGGTGGTGCCTACTGTACTTGCACCAGGTCTGGTAGATGATGTCTCCACAGATCTTCTGAAAACACTGGGATGCCTCATCCTGCGATGGTGTACCTTTCAGCTATTCAGTGTTACAGGGTGATGATAGTGCCACATCCACACCCTCTGCCTGAACCACTCTTTGCAACCTGTTCTCTGTGCTCCCTGGCCAAAGCCGAGAATCTGGCCCAGTCTGTATGGCAATACAGCAGTGCTATAGCCTGTCGTGTGTCTCATGCTCTGAATTTATTTCTTGGTGACAAATAATAAATGGTGTTTACAGGGAGACTTCAGCACTGTGAACTAGAAACATTTTTTAAATTCCAAAAATGTAGCAGAATCCATTAATAAAAAACTGCATTTTGTAACAGCAGCACCCTGAGTAGTTTCCCTGGAAACCTTCTTTTTCTGTAGAAGAGAGTTCTCATTTTACAGTTAAATTATACGAGGGAGTTACATTTTTGATTCAACATCTCAGTAAAGCCTGGAGAATTCCCTACAAAGTAGCCCACCGTGTTAATAAAAAGCAAAAGGATACACCGTACACCTATAGTACTGCATGGAATAGTGTGTACAGAGGGCAGTTTGCACCAGGCTAAGCCCGGGGAGGTGCTGAGTGAAGCAGTTGCCCTTCCCACGGATGAAGGATTGCTCAAGAACTGGCTTCCACGAGACTTATGGCTGCTTAGCAGGGGCTCAGCAGCTCTCAGTGTTTGGCTCAGGGTGACAGTCCAACTCTGGATGTGCCCTTTGGCTCATTAATGGTCAATTTAAAGGAGGGGATGTGATGAATGCTGTGTTTGCAATTAGCTAGGTAACAGGCAATGGCTCCCAGTAACTCCTGATTCTAAATACTGAGAGCCAAGGTGGGGGAAGGAGAAGCAGGAGAAAGTGTGTGTAGGGAGGGGGGGGAGGGGGCGGGAGTGGAGAGAGGGAACTGAGCAATGGAAAGGAGCCGTGGCTGGAGGGATTCTATGGATGTGATGGTGGATGGGTGCAGATGGAGAGAGGGAATCTGAAACCAAGGTGAAAAGGGAACCAGACAGGAGGAGGGAGCAAGTGGAAGATCCCTGAAGTTGGGGAAGAAGCAGGGGGGAGATGAGTGCTGAGGTTGGGAGTGTGACAGGAGTCTGGTGAAGGGGGAAGGCATGCTTTGGAGCATGTGACAATTACAGGCAGCTGCTGTCTGAGCAGAGCCTTCTGGGTCTGCTGAGGCCTGGTGATAGATGTACGAAGATAGCACCAGAGGTGTGTGTGTTTGTGCATCTGTTGAGGACGGGGATCAAGGAGAAGTAGCTGCTGGGGGGTCAATCAGGCAAGTGTCTGGTATTTATCCTTAACAAGGGGGAAGGCAGTGCAGAGCTCAGTTCATTGTTGGGACTCTGATGTTTGGGATGGCTCTTCCTTTTTCTGAACCAGTTCAGACATCCCTAGTTACAGTGAAGCCATGAAGGGATCTCAGATTCAAACTCTCATGCGGTTTTCTTTATAGCCACCCAAACCAACATTATTGAGTTCCTACCAGCAGGTACATTCCTGCTTCTTAAAGAGGCAGAGAAAAATATGAATATCTTCATACTAAAGCCTGCAACTTCAGGTTCGATCCCATGTATTACATCTGATAGGAATTCTTCAACCACTCCAGTAACTTTTGCTTGGAGAACGTACTTGCTGGGTATGACCTCTGTATAGTGGTCCCAATATTGCCAATCCCAAATCTTCAAAAAGCATAAATCAACCCCCCCAATTTCATGAAATTTACTTAAAAATAATGCGAATTCATAATACATCTGGGTTCTTTTCCTTTGCCTTCTGAGCATTCAGGGTTCACTCTGGTCATATTTTCCAGCTTTTGTCTGCTATGAGGGTTTCACGGGCCAGATCCTTCACCACCCATCTGTCTGTTTTTGCTAATCAAAAGGGGCAAAGGGGCCAGAACGCAGCCCCAAAGGGGTAGTGGAAGATTCCCCCCAACGAGGAGAAATGTCAGGGGCTAAAGCTCTGCTCCACTTGCTGCTGTTCCCCCTGGTGTGGAAGGCAGTCTGGGAGTAGGAGGGAAGTTTTCGTAATTTGCATATGGCACCAAACACTCCCCTCCCCCCCGCCAGTCAATCCTAGCAGTGTTGGAGCAGAAAGATGGCTCAGAGCATTCTTTTTCCCCTCTCCACCTTCAGGTCCTGCGCCAACCATGGCTCAGCCTTACCCAGGCATCTGGCCATATATTTGTTCTTTCTTTGTGTATGGTTTTCCTAACTCTAAAATAAAAGTCACCTGGACTAAAAGATACCTCTCTTTGTGCATGTGAAATCGAAGCTGGGCCTGATGGCAGGATACATGGCTATTTCCACTGCAAAGCTTCATACTGTTTTTAACAAACCTTTGTCCAAATAAGAGCAGACAGCAAGCCTCTCAAGTCTCTATAATTACAGAGCCATAAATAGGTTGTATTTTATATTAGATATTTTGTATTGCTGATATGCATGGAAATATAGGATTATTAGTTATATCATACTCTGTAAGCAATATACCAGGCTAAAACCTAGCCCTGAAGGAATCCCTACACCCAGGGAATCCCCAACTGTCCTATTAAAGCTGATTTCTGACCCGTTTCTCCCTTAAGTGCACTACATGGAAGCTCTGAAACTCATGAGGATCTGGGCTAGACATGTATATGAATAAATATAATATCAGGTTGGATACAAAAATAGAATAAGGGATATAGACACACCTGTTTCAGGACATAAACCAGCCTCTAAATGACTGGAATTAAGAAAAACGTAAGAAAAAGCTGATTTCATAATTCTTCACTTTAGGGTTTCTTTGACCTTTCTCTGAAGCCTCTGATTCTGGTCCCTAGCAGAGCTAAGACACTGAAGTAGATGGACCACTGGTCTGTGGTGGTGTGGCAATTCCTGTGTTCGTATGAAGGATTGTCACAAATGATTGGTTAGGTACATTTAGAGCTGGTTGAAAATTTCCGAATGGAACGTTTTTCTGTCAGAAAATGCCAATTTAATGAATCTGAAATGTTCTGTGGGAATGTGTTGGTTTTGTCAAATCTTCTGATGGAAGCAGGCAGGGTTTCCTAGGGAAACTGGATGAGTTTCCTGCCAGCTGGCCCAGTAGCTTACATGGCAGGCTGCCAGGCTCCCTGCCACGCAATGGAAGCTCTCAAGGCTGCCAGGTCTCCAGACAACTCGAGGAGCCTCATCGATTTTGTTTCAAAAATTCAAAACAAAATTTTGGAATACCCGTTTCACAGGAAATTCAGAAAT
The DNA here is from genome assembly GCF_027887155.1 of Malaclemys terrapin pileata. NCBI lineage: Eukaryota > Metazoa > Chordata > Testudines > Emydidae > Malaclemys > Malaclemys terrapin. Next base: position 39,511,245 of record NC_071507.1, on the reverse strand, counting down.
TTCAGTGCAGAACGATTTCTTTTTTAATTTCAAATTTTCCTGTGGAATTCCAGGTTTTTACCAGCCCTGGCTACATTGCAGCTCCATAGATAACATGTAGGGAGGGAACTGATTGTAAATATCAGTTTCTGGTTCCAGAGAAACTCAGGAGACGGACACCAAAACTAATGAAAAGGGGATGGACTGCCTACCCAGGTGAAGCATCAATATAATTTCACACAGTTCTAATAAAAAACCTTGGAGTGAAACTGCCTAAGTCCTCCAGCATGTAAGAGAGAATGAGCTTCTTTCTTTAGATTACTTTTTCTAGCAATCGCATAGAAGTCTATAGCAAGGATATAATTCTCTATTCAATTCTATGGGGCAGTTCTTCTTTGAGTGACAAGCGGACCACCCATAGGGACACACATTTCGAAGAACCTCAGTTACTGCACAGGGTGAGTAACCTTCTGTTCTAAAGCTAATCTATGGAGGGGTAATAATTTTCTATTCTGTTGTATAGCACTTTCGTATAAGGGTGACAAGAAAGAAAAGTGAAACTAATAGGTCTATTTTTATCAGCTGAACTGAATAAAGTGTAGCACCCCCACCCATCAACCCCTCTCCCCAAACAATAACAACACAGCACAAATGGTGAAAAGTTCATTCTTCCAGTTTTAATACATCTCAGTCGCCAGCAGGCATGATCACCACACTTAATTCTAAAGTTGGACAGAGGCAATTTTGTCAAATAGTCAAAGAATTTTATTCTTGAACCTGGAATAATTTGCCACTTTCTTAAATGAAGGGAAAGGAAAAATGCTAAGGAGACTGCACACTGCTTTAAAGATATGTGCTGCACTGAACTGAAACATACGCCTTTGAGAACAGGCTTTCCTATATAGAGAGACATTAGGATCATCCTCCTTCTTAGTCTTCTATAAACTTTCTCTGCTGTATTTCAGCACTTTTTAAATAAAACATTATGTTGGCTATGTTTGACAGGTATAAATTGAACAAGTTCCTCCAAGCATAGTAAAAATGAAAGCACTAAGCCATGGGAGCGATTTATCTTTCATACTGCGAAATAACAAAGGAAATACCTTCCTGTGAAACGTGTTCAGTGCAGCCTCTTTGAATGCAGCGTCAAGCAGTGGTTAGTCACCTGGGACTTTAAACCTATGTTTTACAGATATTAGATTCACAGAAGCCACTCATTCAAAACAACAAATAAAAAACTAATTTTAGATGGCAGCAGATGTCCCTTACTTGAATTCCCCCGTGCACTGATGGTGAATGGATGCAGTTTCCACACATAACTCACTGGAGTTTGTCATTAGGTACAGACTCTGGTTGATTAAAGGGTCACACAGTATGCATAGTGGGTAAGGATTTGCGGGGTTTAAAGACATGCCTTTTTCTGAATAACTTTGGCCCCCTTATTTGTTTCATATAGGGTGGAGGGTGCATAATTTCTGGCCTCTTTTCTAATTGGGGGTTCCTTTTCTTTAAGTGATCGCATCTATTGCATTTTACATATGGTGAACAGTTTTTAACCCATTCCCTCCTGATATTAATTAGAAATGTGTTCTGAATCCAACATTTCAATGCCAGAATCCAAGGGAAAGAGACTCCTCGGGAGAAAACTTCCATTGTCTGGCTCATTGAAATCAAGGTGCTTTTCACATGGTCTCTCCTTGGGAAGGTTCTGTTTCCTCTACTGGCAATTCTCCAGAAAGGTATTATAATATTCACTTCAGCTGAATAAAAAGAGGGTCTAAGGAGGCAGGAAAAAAATCTCAGGGAAATTTGTGGCCTCATAAGGACTGCATGGCCATTATCTATTATGGATGTCTTTAAAAATTGCCTTTTAATAGAAATAAGACTGGAAAGCTACTCAATTGGTGCTGACAGACTTACTGCTGGATGGGAAGAGAGAAGTTCACAATGAGATTCTCGCTGATAAAGATAAAATTCCAAGATAGAGCCATCTCTTAATAATTCACTTTAATCTAAACATCTCCCAAGAAAGAACATTATTCTTCCCCTGTTTGTATTACTGTTGTCTCCCTAAATCTGCAACAGATGTTATTGCGCAGCTGCTGAGAACTTCCATGTCCAGAATGTGATTGCAGGCTTTGTTTTATTTTCCCAGCCTTTTGGGATGGGGGGGAGGGAGAGGCGGAGAGGGTGGTAGGCTTCCTGTGGCTTAATTTAGATCTATCCCAAATTGCTGGAACCCCACTGAATATCTCCACTGAGCTGCTGAAACAGAAAGGTAACCCACAGAATGGGATCACTGCATCATAATCTCATTTGAAGGGTGAATGGCTATGTGACTGTATGTGTGTAAGATTAGCCCCAAACCTGACTGGTGACTGCATCAGAGAGAGAGAGAGAGAGAGAGAGAGAGAGAGAGGAAAGGAGGGGTGGGACATGAGCTTGAAACCAGCTCCCTTTACACTACAATGATTTTTCAATAAAGTATTGGCTGGTTAGCCAAACAGGGACAATTGGGCAAGTAGAATTTTCTGAGACTGGGCTTTTCCAAAGTATTTCCCAAGGTATCTGCTAGGGCCCTTCACTGCAGGTGGCATCAAAAATTCTAGTCTTGGTTGGCCAACACTTTAAAGGACCCCTGGTTGCTCTCCCTCAGACTGTCTGCCCATCTCCAGCTCCCTCGTGGTGCTTCTGTCAGCAGCCTGCCTCCCTGAGGCTGTGCACAGCAGCATCCCCTGTGGAACCAGGCGGCAGTAGTTCTCTCCACCTGGCTCTCAGCTCTGTGTTCCTCAGAGAGACCTGAGCAGCACAGAATCAGTAGCTCGGTTCCCAAGCTCCAAGAGAATCTTCAAGTCTTGTCCCCAGTGGGAGAATCTTAAGACTAGTAATGGCCCAAGGGGGAGACCCTGAGAAGAGGAAGTATGGAAGAAGGGAGAGAGAAGGAGACGGAAACTGCAAGAGAAAAGGAATGGGGTAGCCCACGCAGAGGGCTGATAGCTCTGATGAATCCCAGAGCTCCCAGGAATCCATCTCAAGGGAAACAGGCAATTAGCCTTTAGGAAAAAATCTCCATTTTATTTTTTATTGGCCAGGCATGTGGCTTGAGCAGGAAAGGAAATTAAAAAATAAGCATTATGGGGTAGTCCAGGGAAGGCAAGAGAGAAAATATGACGTGAGGGAAAACAGAGCAACTGGAAATAGATAAAGATGTGGGGGAAAACCAAAAGAGTATGGAAAGCAGATGAGAAGAAAGAAAATATGAAAGATGGAAAGACAGAGAGTTTGAGGGCCAGAAGGAAAGCAGTTGGAGAACACAGGGGATAGGTGACAGTGTTAGCACAAACCATGTGCCTCTTCCCCAGACTTCTCTCAAATCAAACAGGAATGAAACAAAATCTTACTTGGAGTTCTTTGAGGCTGGGAACATCCCAGGCGTCTCTGATGCACATGCTTTTCAGTGGTGTCATTGATCTATCAGCCTTGCAATGTTTTACACCCCTGGAAACAAGTCATGCGGTTTTATAATGGGCAAGTAAAATGGTGGGTGAGTGGATTGTGCGTCTGGATTTCATGACAATTTTGCAAGCTCATGTTGGTATATGGTGCAATATAAGGATTTTATTGCTATGCATTAGGAATAGTGAGATTACTCACAGGTAGCAAAGGCATAACTTGGTTATGCGAAGTATCTCCAATGAGTGCCAGTAAAGTTATGCACTATCATGAATCGTGTTTCTGCCATACTTGAGAGATGTTTGTAGGACCAAAGGGATTTTGAATTTTACCATAGAGATTTGACAAGTAACAGCTCATCTTTGTCTGAACAGTCTGTTCCACCACTGTGAAATTCTGAGACTAAAAATAGAGATTAAAATGTGTTTTTTAGAAAATCCTTTCTGTGCTTTATACCCAGAATAGCAACACCTGTGTGGCCCTATAGCCATACTCTGGACAGCCCCGTGAACAAAGGCTGGAAATTAGATGACGTTTCTAACCATCATAGAATCATAGACTCATGGAAGATTAGTGTTGTAGGAGACCTCAGGAGGTCATCTAGTCCAACCCCCTACTCAAAGCAGGACCAACCCCAACTAAATCATCCCACCCAGGGCTTTATCAAGCCGGGTCTTAAAAACCGCTAAGGATGGAGATTGCACCACCTCCCAAGGTAACCCATTCCAGTGCTTCACCATCCTCCTAGTGAAATAGTTTTTCCTAATATCCAACCTAGTCCTCTCCCACTGCAACTTGAGACCATTGCTCCTTGTTTTGTCATCTGCCACCACTGAGAACAGCCAAGCTTCATCCTTTTTGAAACCCCCCTTCAGGTAGTTGAAAGCTGCTATCAAATCCCCCCTCACTCCTTCCCTTCTGCAGACTAAATAAACCCAGTTCCCTCAGCTTCTCCTCATAAGTCTTGTGCCCCAGCCCTTTAATCATTTTCGTTGTCCTCCGCTGGATTCTCATCAATTTGTCCACATCCTTTCTGTAGTGCGGGGCCCAAAACTGGACACAATACTCTAGATGTGGCCTCACCAGTGCTGAATAGAGGGGAATAGTCACTTCCCCCAATCTGTTGGCAATGCAGCAGAGGGGTGAGATTCTGGAACAGCCTCCCAATAGGAAATGTGAGGCCAAACAATTTAATTAGTTTTAAGAGAAATTTGTACAAATTTATGAGTGTGATTGTATGATGGGGTTGGTGGGGAACAGGATTCAAGAGACTGCAGACTTACTTCCAGTTTATGTCTTATGTTCTAAAAGCTCATGCTTCAGGATTTCAGCCAGCCATCTGTAGGGGTCAGGAAGGGATTTCCCCCAGCCAGTGTATTTGGGGTTGCTTTTTTTTTCCTCTCCATCTTCTGAAGCATCAGAGATGGCCATGGCTGGAGATGGGACATGGGGCAGGGTGGGCCAGGGCTCTGAGGTGGCACTTAGCATTCTCTCTCGCAGATGATTGGTTGGCTGGTTCCTGCTCGTGTGCTCAGGGTCTAACTGATCACTATGTGTGCGGTTGGAAAAGACTTTTCCCCCAGGTCAGCTGGGCAGTGACCTGGGGAGGGTTTCGCCTTCTTCTGCAGTGTGTGGGTGTGGGTCACCTGCCAGGATTATCTGAGTATACCTCACTTAATAATTTCCTTGCCATTGCAGGAACCATGGGTGCTGGTGCACCTCGGTCCCTCCTATTCTCTGCCTGTGGCACATAATAGTCTAGTCTCCCTTAGGCTGTAATACTTTGGTCTGGATGATCTGGTGGTCCCTTCTGGCCTTGGACTCTATGACTCAATATTCGACTGAAGTTCTGCCTGGCATGGCAGACAGGGTCAGTCAGAGCGAGTCCGAGATGAAGCTGTAATGATGTTTTTATTAACTTAAACAATTCAAAATGGACTTCTTTGTAAAACTGAGACTTGGCAAGGAATTAGTATGTGCAGCTTCTCTTATTTTGAAGAAACAAATAAAAGAAACTGCCAAGATACAATCAGGTACTCTGCATGCACCAGAATTTTTTTCCACACAGCTTTATAATGCATGTTTAGCACACAAGTGTAGGTCCTAATTTTGATCTCAGATAGGCATTGGCCAATGCTGCATATTTTCCAAAATGGTCCATTTCCAAGCAAATGGCTTCTTTTTCCTAAGGCAATTTTTCATATTTCAGATACACAGATTCTATCATAGAAATGTCACTGCACTGGTGAAAGGTGAGAGAACGGCAACTCTCATTTAGACCATAAGCAGCACAAACAAGTTATTGTAGTAGAGCAAAATTACCTCATAAACTGGTGTTTGCCCAAAAAAAACACCTCAGAACGTAGATTTAGAAGCTGCACAGCCAATAACTCCATGGCTCCTTCTTCGATGCCTGTTTTCAGCTCAGCTTCTGCCTAACAAACAATGAGCCAGATCTTCAGCAGATATAAGTCAACATAGTTCTATCAACTTCAGTGGGGCATCTGAGGGTCTTGCCCCAAAACTTAAGGGCCAGAGTTTTACAGGAGTGTAGTGTGTGTCCTGTGTTCACATAACCATTGGGGAGAAAAGTGGAAGTTCTTTACCGAGGAATGTTCCACTGTAAAAAGAACCAGATCCTTAGCTAGTGCAAATCAGTGTTGCTCTCTTGACTTCAGTGGAGCTACACTGACTGACACCAGCTGAGGACCCACCCAAGAAGTCAACAGTTCTGTTAACTGTTAACTACGGCTGCACCATAGAATTCGTGAGCCTGATCCAGAGCTGTAGAATGTCAGAGGGTGGGATTAATCTCTCACAAGATAGTAGTTTGACAATTTCCTTGATTGTATTGTTTTAAAAATCTGACTGATTCAATGGGTAAAATTAACAATAAAACTGATGTGTATATGTAGGAGCAGGATTGTATAATTGTACTATGAGAATTAATGTATGATTTGATTTCATCCTGCCTGCCACCCTTTTTGAATAGCAGAAAGGAATGACCCTCTGGGACATTGGTAGAAACGCATCTGACAGACTGCCAGTGTCTGTACTGATGTTAAGGCAGGGACAGACCAGAACAATCCTTATGACTGATTATGGTCCCCCTTTTGTTTTAGGATAAGTTATAATGTCTACTATGGTTTCCTATATGTATTACAAATTAGGCACGCTAGTTAAATATACATTTATTTGTTTTAAGGTTTAGTAAGTAAGAGACAGGATCTTGTATTGTGTCTACGTTAAGGAGATTAGAGGAACGTTGAAGGCCTGGGCCCCAATGTGAATTGTTTTGATTATAAGATTTAGGAAGGCTTAATTTACAATGTCTTGCTCAATATAAAAAGTGTCTGTTTGTATTCTCAAAGGTCTCTGCAAAAGACTGTTTGTGTGAAGAGGAATGTATGTATCAGGAAAAGATAAGGTGTGAAGGCCATGGTTATAGCCAGATGGTAAAGGAAGAAGGAGTGAATAGACTTAAAGATACCAGAGGACAATCAATGTTCATCCATAATTAAGGAAGGGCAGATTGACGACCCTGCAGTGAAGACTGGCACCCCTAAGGACAGGACAATTGATTCAATCGAAACCAGGACAGGATGACCCTCTGGGAGGTGTATTGGAATGTTTACATCAAAAGATACACCAATTGAGAAGTAACCGGTCAGAAACAGCAAAATCCATAGACTTCAACAGAGAAAAAAGACTATAAGAACAGGGTGCTTTGCCATGGGACTTTGGGTTCATCTTGCCACACTCCAGGAGCATCGGATCATGACTGACAGAGCCCGGCTCCCCTCTGCGACCAATCTTTCTGGCCACTAGATTGATCCAGACTCTGGACTGATAACTATAAACATCAACTGGCAGGACTGGGTGCATGGTGTGTGTGTGTGTGTATGTTTGTGTGTAACTGAAAAGCATATGCTAACTGCAGTATTCTCAATAAATGTGGCGTTTTTGCCTTCTCCCCTATAAAGATCCTGTGTGCTTCTTATAAGTATAACATATACCCCAAATTATAGATTAAAGATCAAAGATCCTAGGGCTGTTAGAAACTGCCTCCTTGGTTGGTGAATAAGATTTCCTGTACATCTTTAACAAGAGCTCACCCTTCATAAAAATTTGGTTTTATGTTTGTAATGCAGAATATTGTGAAGACTGTATTTTGCCAGGTTTTCTAAGGGTTAAGACACATCCTGTAGCATAACCCACCATGACACTACACCAGAGATTTAGAAAGCCTGTCAATCATCCTTCTTCTTCAAGATAACAGCTGTGATCGGCAAATACATACTTACACCATGCCTATTATAGAACCCAGACATCTCAGACTCCACTCTTCTTCTTATCAAACTGGACATGTCCCGGAGGAGGTAAGAATGAGATAAAAGGGGCCTGCATCATGTGGAAAAACACTGGCGGTTTTATCCTGTTTTGTGTAAAGACGCTCAATGAAATATCTTTATCTCTGAAAGAGAGAAAAGATTACTGCTGCTTGCTGAGGGTTTTAGACAGCTAAAATTCACTACATATCACTCAAGTGTCACTTTGTTTACTGGGATTCATGGCCTCATAAAATGAGATAACATGATGGAATATTTTGCAAATCTCAAATCATTAAATGTGTTCCCAAGAGGCATGGGGTTGCTCGCTGGTTCTAGTTATTCTTAATATTAGTTATTTTGTTTTAAATATTTTACAGATGACAGTATGAACTATGCAGAAGACCAGTCTTTGGCAGAGGGAAGTTATTATCAGAGCAGCACTGTGCAGTGTTATTTGCCCTTCATCAAATGAGTATGTTGATGTGCTTATCTGTGTTTGGGTGGGAAGCATGCTACCACAAGATGGGAGTGTTTGGTCAGGCATAGCCTTCCTCATGGCAATGATTAAATTGCTGTCTTGGAATACAACTGTTCTGCACCACAAAGACAAATGTATGTTGGCAGAGAATTAGATGGCAAAGCCTGCCTAGCTCTTGCCTCTACAATGCCAGGCCTCCTCCAGTGCAATTAGTCTCTGGCTTTCACAAGCACTCAATTAAATCACAGAATGTTTTTTTTTAAATCAGCACCAAAACAAAATCTCCTTTTTATAGCAACGTAAATTAAATCCAAGCAGGGGCCAGCAGATTCACTTCCCTTCTTGCCCAAGGTGAAACCACCCCTTGGCTCGGATAAGATACATTTGTTCTCAAAGGCTTTGAGAGTGGGCTGGAGATGGGAAACTGCTGTACTTTATTATTGATGTTGACTATTGGCTCTGTCATGAAGTCCTTAATTGGGCTAAGTTCCCATTGAAGATAGCAGCTTCCTCTCTCTCTCTCTCTAGGCATTTATATACAGCTGATCGCTATGGCATCTGAGCACTTTGTTGTTCTCTTCACACTATTTATCTTTTCTAAGTGCCAAGTATTAAAGGACACTAGATTTCTAAGGAACCTAATGGCCGGGCACCTGACTGTAGACAGCCTTAAACGGAATTAGTTCAAACAAATGTTTTTAGCTCTAATCTGAGGCAAATTGATGTTTTAATTCACACTTGGACTGTGGTCTGATTGGATCAGCTTGCAGCAGCTGACTGAACCAGCATTTTTCCCTGGTTGCTGCATCTGGTATTTCAGAATCTAAACTTTATTTCGCAAAAATAAGTCTCCAGCCCTTACAAAGGTTTACAAAGAAATGTGAACTGGATGTAAGCGATGCCTGCCAGAGTCTGTAGGTAGCATGAAACAATAGCTCAGAGAGATGTAAATTGCCTCCATTTATCTCAATGTAACGTTGCCTCTGAAGCCTAGTGATAGTAATTTAAGTGTAAGATGTGTTAACTCTTTCACTGCTCATCAAAACACACAAGAAAGAAGAGGGGCAATCATTTATGACAGTCTGCACAATCTGCAGTCAGTGGCATCCTCCCTTGATGTCACAAGTGAGCAAAGCTTCAGGGAAGATTAAATTGTGGGGAAGGAGATTTCCCCAGTCTGACATCTGCATATACGTTAGGGTGTGTTGAATATCTATACAGAGAAGAACAATAACAAAGCATCATTTCACCATGTTCAAGAACAATGCCTAGGGGTGGGGAGAGAGAGGAAAATCCCCCCATTTTCAGAAAGACCTCAGATCAGTGTGCTGCTCCAGGAATGGAGAGGGCAAGACAGCCAAGACTGCTGCTGATGGCACAGGGATGCTATGAACTCACTGACAAACCCTGCCTACAGTTGACCCAGCTCCTTTGTGAGTATGACCTCTACCCAAAGGTGGGGGCAACTGAGCAATGTGAGAGGCAGTGTGGTTTAGGGGATTAAACAGGACTGAGAACAAAGGACTCCTATCTTCTAACACTGGCTCTGACACATGTTGTCTGTGGCCTTCGTCAAGCTGTTTGAACTTTCTGACTTAGTTTTCCCCAGGTGTAAAATGAGGATAATACTTACCTACTTCAAAAGGGGTTGTGACAACTGATTAAATAATGATAGGTTTCAGAGTAGCAGCCGTGTTAGTCTGTATCCGCAAAAAGAACAGGAGTACTTGTGGCACCTTAGAGACTAACAAATTTATTAGAGCATAAGCTTTCGTGGACTAAGTGGGCTGTAGTCCACGAAAGCTTATGCTCTAATAAATTTGTTAGTCTCTAAGGTACCACAAGTACTCCTGATTAAATAATGTTTTTTTAAGTGCTATCATTAATGCTAGACTACACACTGGGCCACGCCACCAATGATGCCTGGATTCTTGAGACAATTGTAGATCAAATCAAAACATTTTAAAAAATGACATGGAAAATTTTGAAATCTGTTGGATTTAGTTTCTTTGAAAATATTGATTTGTTTTTATTTCATAGGAATCATTTTCTAAAATGATTTTGTAAAAACCTATTAAATACGTTTTAAAAAGATCTCAACCAATCACAAAAATGATCAATCAATAGTTACATAGGAGCAAAATGAAAAAAGGAGGAAAGGGTTTTTCTTTTTTCCTACTACATCAGCCCCAAGAAAGGAGCAGCAAAGATGGGCCTGCCTAGAGACGCCTCACTGAAGCAGCCAATCAGAGCCCCGCAGGCTCAGATAAAAGGCTCTGCAGGACCTTAGCATGTCAGATCCAGGCTGGGACTGGAGGCGTGAAGGAGAGTGATCCTCTCTGGTCAAAGGAGCCTGACAATTAACCAGAAGTTATTGCTGGCTGAATTTATAAGGCTGGGTGTGTCGAGAGAGAAGAACATGAGGCTCTTGACCCTGAGATAGGGCTGGTGGGAAGTGACTCAGGGAAGTTGCAGTGAAGGATTACAATAAACTGTATGTGGCTGCTGCATGTAGGGCCTCTGGGTTGGAACCTGGAGTACCGGGTGGGCCCTGGTTCCTCTACTGACTCCCTGTAAAGTGGCATAATCCCATTTCGGGACAGGACTGAGTTGGGATCCCAAACAAAGGACTGTATTTAAAGGAGCCAGAGCTAGGACGGAAAGCCCTAGTAAGGGCAAATAGATTGTTTATCAGATTGTTTAATTATTGGAAGGCTTTTTATTATTATTTCTGTGCTAACTGAAATTTCAGTGCAATCAATACAATTTTGTAAAGCATTTCAGTTTTGAAAAAAACATCATCTTTTGAGGTTTTCCTTGCCAGCTCCAATCTTGAACTTATTGTAAAGCTGCAAATCATGTGTAGTACATATGCAACATTGAAAACCTCATTTATATGTCTAAAAGCCATTTGTCCAGTTATTATAGGACTACTGTATTCAGGTTAAACTTTAGTTTAGTTTATCAGTCTTTTGAACTTTTATAAAATTTTGCCTTATGTCTAAAGAAGCATGTATCAACAAAACAAAATGAAGTCTTTAGAACATTGTATCTTTCCCATTAATAGGATTTTAAATGGATAGAAGATGTCTGTTAACCAATTAGTCGAGATGCAGCTTCATTGAAATCAATGGAGCGATGCCCAATTACAACAGCAGGGAATCTAACCCATAATATTTTTGTGAGGAGACATGAAGATAAAAAAGATCTCTTTGAAAAATGGAAACAATAGTTCATTTTGTGTTGGGGTAAGTAATGTTAGAACATACTGTACTGTTTCTAAAACCAATGAGCTCATTGAGTGTTTCAGATACCATATCACTGAAACAGCCTCTGCAGTCTAGTCTAGTTAGCTGTCAGGCATGCTGGAAGGCAAGGAGCTCAATTGGAGTTGCTTTCTTTTTGACAATAAACTTTTTTTAAAAAGTGGCTGCTATGAAAATGAGAAGCTAGTAAATAGCTTCTAATTCTGCCTTTGACCTATGGGAGGAGAGTGGTCAGGCATTAGTGAAACTTCATTTTTAAGAAATTGGTGTTATTAAACAGAGTCTTGGCTTTTAACTTTATTTGGGTAGAGACCTCATTAGACAGATGGAGGTTCCCACTCCCTTGAATTGCTGTTAGTATCTTGAATATTAACAGCAAAAACATATGCTTAAAAGCACCTCGAGGTTAACAAATGTTTAAGAACTTGTGCCAGTTTAAATGCATTTGCTTTTGGCCTCAGGCGATGGGCAATAAGATCACATATCAGCTCCAAAAGAATAGGAAAGAAGATAGTTACAATTCTCCTGCTTCTCACAGTACAATACGGTTCCATGGGATTTGGTCCAGTGATTTTCCCACACCCCCCCTGAATTTTTCCAACACTCTCCCCCCCCCCAGTTTTGTGAACTAGTTACATGCCAATTTAGTGGCTGTTTGGAAATTTGAATTGAAATTGAAACATTAAAACACACTTTAAAAGTGTATAAAGTGTATGATAAAATACATGTATCTGAAAAAGTATAATAGATTTGAAAAGTATGAACATAGACTAGCTTCCTTACACAGCTGTTGTTTTTTATGACAATGTCAGTGCATTCATTTCGGTGATGTTGGCCAACCTAATAATTTCAAATGATGATTTGTAAGCAAAGTCTAAATGAGCTCTCCCTGACAGCTAGTGATGAGCTGGGGTTGGGGGAAAGGCTTCAGGACCAGACTGTATTTACATTCACACCTAATCTACCTCGGTATCCAGCAAACAGCTGTGTTGCCCAAGTGATAGATTATGGTTGGGGTTAGGGTTGGGGTTGGGGTTGGGGTTGGGGGCGGGGATGAAATGTTGTTGTTCTTATTGTATGAGTAAAGGGCAGTAGAACTGTACTTAGCCTGTGCTGATTGAGGGCATCAAGAGAGAGGGTGAGGACCTGTCCCTCTCCACTGTTTAAAGACAGAGCTGATTAGGCTCCATAGTCTTTTGTTCTGTTAAGTGACTACTGCAGCTGAAATCACTGATAATCAGGTCTAAGTGCTTAGTCGTGCTGTGGGGACAGTATTTCTGTGGAAGAGACAGCCCAGACTGCACTAACAGTGAGGTTCCCCCCCTGAGAGCTCAGCTGAAATCACTGAGAGCTGGGTGGAACCTCAAGAGACCAACTTGCGGAGGTCACAGTGGCAGGTGGCAGCAGAAGGTGACACGCAGGGCCATTGGCAACAGAGTGGTGGAGTGAACGGTGGCACAACAAACAGCAGTGGCCAGAGCAAACAATGAGCAGCTGGAGGAACGAGTAAGGTGCCTTCTTGACCCCCACCTGGGAGGTGTACTCACGTGAAAGCACCTCTGAGTCTCCATTGACCAAGGACAACACCGGTGAGTGGGGTGCGGTGGAGGGAAAAGTGTGGGGGGTACATTAAATAGACATTTGTTTGTTGGACTTTATTTTGGTGTCTTTGCTCCAGAATGCTAGATTTATGACTGGGAACAGAAACTTATATAAATATGTTTCCTAGTAGGCCAAGATTTTTAAAATGCATTATTTGCCAAGGTTATTAGCTCACATCGTTGCTATCTTGAGAGGTCATTATGTTGGGGAGTTTCTGTACTAAACATTTTTATTATTATAATTAATTTTTACATAAGAATGGTCATACTGGGTCAGACTAGTGGTCCATATAGCCCAGTATCCTGTCTTCCGACAGTGGTCAAGGCCAGGTGCTTCAGAGGGAATGAACAGAACAGGGAATCATCAAGTGATCCATCCCCTGTTACCCATTCCCAGCTTCTGGCAAACGGCTAGGGACACTCAGAGCATGGTGTTGTATCCCTCCTCATCCTGGCTAATAGTCACTGATGGACCTACTCTCCAGGAATTTATCTAGTTCTTTTCTTAATCCTGTTATAGTTTTGGTCTTCACAGCATCCCCTGGCAAAGAGTTCCATGGATTGACTTATGTTGTGTGAAGAAGTACTTCCTTTTGTTTTTTTAAAACCTGCTGCCTATTAATTTCATTGGATGACTTCTAGTTCTTGTGTTATGTGAAGGATTAAATAACATTTCCTTATTCACTTTCTTCACACCAGTCAAGATTTTATAGACCTCTATCATATTCCCCCTTAGTCGTCTCTTTTCTAAGCTGAAAATTCCCAGTAATTTTAATCTCTCCTCCTGTTTCATATCCCTAATCATTTTAGTTGCCCATCTCTGTACCTTTTCCAATTCCAATATATCTTTTTTGGGATGGGGTGACCAGATCTGCACACAGTATTCAAGGTGTTCACGTACCATGGATTTACATAGAGGCAATATGATATTTTCTGTTTTATTATCTATCCCTTTCTTAATGATTCCCAACATTCTGTTTGCTTTTTGGACTGCCGCTGCACATTGAGTGGATGTTTTCAGAGAACTATCCACAATCACTCCAAGATCTCTTTCTTGAGTGGTAACAGCTAATTCAGACTCCATCATTTTGTATGTATAGTTGGGATTATGTTTTCCAATGTGCATTACTTTGCATTTATCAACATTGAATTTCATCTGCCATTTTGTTGCCCCGTCACCCAATTTTGTGAGATCCCGTTGTAACTCTTCGCAGTCTGCCTGGGATAACTATCTTGAGTAGTTTTGTATCATCTGCAAATTTTGCCACTTCACTGTTTACCCATTTTTCCAGATCATTTATGAATATGTTGAACAGTAATGGTCCCAGTACTGACCCCTCAGGGATACCACTATCTCTCTTCATTCTGAAAACTGATAATTTATTCCTACCCTTTGTTTCCCATCTTTTAACCAGTTACTGATCCATGAGAGGACTTCCCCCTTATCCCATGAGGGTTTACTTTTCAAAAGTCAATTTAAATTAAATACATTTTTTTTTTAAAATTGTATTTTTTTAGAAATCTAGACCTGTTATGTGTTTTGGTGTAACTTGCATTATCCTTATGTTAAATTTGCATTATCCTAACAAAACATTTACTTTATTCATATCTCTTTTATATGTTGCAGGTCAAAGTGAAAATTAAAAGACAAAAAACAATACAATAATTTTTCCACTCAAAGGCCTCAAAAACTAACCACGGTGAAGAACACATCAAGAACCAAGAATATATCAACATGTCATCTGAAGGTTCAAGTGGTATTTCTACATTCGACCAGCCCGAAGCACAAATACAGCTACCTACTGAAGAAACAGTGTCTCCAAAACCTAAGGCAGTTCCCATTGTTTGTCGGTCAAAGTGTTCCCATTTATTAAAGTTACAAAAGATGGCTACAGGTGCACCTCTTGCAAAAAAGCTTACGAAGAAGGAATTCCCAATGCTATAATTGGTAAAAGTGGAGGGGCTTGGCTTGTCAAACCAATCAGCAAAGCCAATGCTGACAAACTACTTGAAAAGGCTGCAAAATACCAGGCCTCTGGAGTGTATCAACATGCAGAAAGCCTTATAAGCCCACTTTCAAAGCCAATTTTAGAAGTACTTAATGAGGCTGTTAAGAATGCTGGAGACACAACACAGTTCATGCGAACAAACATGGCTGTGGCATCCTACTTTCTATTTAAGCAAGAGATACCACACACTGGAGGCCAATGTTAAGTGCATTGTCACTTGTTCATCCTGAAGTTGAACACTGGTTCTGAACAAGACCAGCAAATGCTCACTATCTTTCTGCAAGAAACTCAACTGACTGGCTAGAAGCATGTGGTGCAACAGTGAAAGACTCAACAGTTGAAAAAGTGAAGAACTCTCACCACATTAAAAAAAACTGCATACATGGCTGATGAATGCACCGATGCAAATGGGCATCGAGTATTAAGTCATTGTGTACGTTATCTTGATGTCAGGGGTAGGCCAGTAGATGCATTTCTAGATGTTCAAGTTATAGAAGACACATCGGCTGCATCTATGACAACCCACATCTTAGAAGAGTTAAATGCTTGTCAATTAGACCCCAAACAGATGGCTGCTTTTGCATTTGATGGAGCTGCAAACTTCTCTGGAAGACATGGTGGAGTACAAGCTTTGCTCAGAGAAAAGTGTAACCCTAATCTCTCCTATACACACTGCAATGGCCATCTACTCCAACTAGCACTAGTACGAGCTGAAGAATCTTCAAAAGACATTAAAAAAGCTATAAATTTAATGTCTTCATTATATTCTTTTTTCAGCAAGAGTCCAAAAAGACTGAATATCTTAGAAAATATAGACGATACACTGGGACTGAAGTTCAAATTAGTCCAACCTGGGAAAACCCGCTGGCTTTCTCATGAGCGATCCTTGGCTGTTGTCTTAAAATTATTCCAGCCATTATTACTGGCTTTGGAAAGTATCTACCAAGATGGGATGGATCTAAGTAGTGAGGCTGGTGGATTACTTTTGCTACTACATTCAGAGAAGACTATTGCCATTCTCTGTCTTGTAAGTCTACTGTTGAAATCACTTGGATAATTAAACAATGCCATCCAGGCATCTGCTACAACAGTAGTAGATCTTTGTCCAGCAATAGAAGCTACATTTGGACCAATCAGAGATCTATACATTGAAAAAGTACTGGAAGAAGCAAAGACTTCAGTTCAGAAGTTGACTAATGAAGGCATTTATATTGAATCCTTAAGTGAAGAAGACAAGAAGTGTTTGTTAAGACAACTGAAAAAGTACACAGACTTGATTCTTTAAAATCTACAACAGCGACTTCTAGATTCTACTCAACCTCTATGTAGGTTTTACAGATGCCTGTCCCATAAAAAACCAACAGTTGAGTGGAGTCAGGCACTACCAGCAATGGGGCTGCCATGTGATTAGGACAGAATAGAGAATTTGAACACAGAGTGGAATATCATACGACGAATGAATGAAGATTTGACTTCAACTTCTTTTTTATCATCACTAGTGGCTCGACCTCATCTTTGTGTTCTGTTTCCTGGGATGAAAGAAGTAGGAATTCATCTCTTACTACTCCTAGTCACAACAGCTACAGTTGAGCGTTCTTTTTCATCATTGAATAGAATTTTGTGTTCTGAAAGAAGTCACCTTCTGCCTGATCATGTGAATGAACTAATGAGCATATCAACTGAAAGAATGGAAGTACCGGACACACAAGAAGCCACCAAAGATGAACGCATTGCATTCAAGAAGTTCATTAACAGAGTTATGCAAAATTATAACAAGAAACCAAGAAGGATGTAGACGTAGTGCTTCATAGAAGTCTTGAGTAGCCAACTTTAATTTGTGTGATGATTTTAAAACATGAGTTAAATCTAATAAAATGGTCATGAAACATTTTTCAGTTTTTACTATGGTGCCATACAGCCCCCCTTCACCCTCAGTCTCACCCCTCATCGGCCCTGACACACACATTCTGTAAATTCGAACACCCCCCCACCCCGCCTCAATTTCAATTCCTGGGGAAGCCACTTGATTTGGTCCTTGATAGAATCAAAACAGGTTAGCCATGCATGTAAAGATATAAACAAGAAAGTGGTAAAACAACCTAAAACTAGCCACCTCAGTCACTTTCGCAAGGTGAAATAGTTTATTGTCGAAGACAAACATAAGCTTTTATGAAGCATTTAATTTTGGAATATAACCCAAGATGCAGACATAGTAATATATGTAAAACAATAACATGCTGCATTTAGAATTAATAACTAAATCAATGTAAGGCATCCATAAACCAAGATAAGAGTGTCAACACAAGCACATTGCACCAATTTAATGAAATCGCTTTCTAAACTGATTTATCTAACTTGTTTGTTTCTTATGTAGACAAACCTTAAAGTGACTTTATATGTTTCTCATCATTTCTTTTTTTGCTAGGCTCTTGGTCTCAATGATACCTTGTTGCAGTGAGTTCCACAGTTTAAAAAAGTGTTGTTGTTTTTAAATGTGTTTTCTGAGCTGACTCTGATTTCACACTGGTGAAAAGAGTTACACTATTGTAAAACTAGTTTAATGAGAACAGATTCAGGCCTTCTATTCCCTTTAACAAACTTGAGGAGTTGCAGAAAACTGCTAGTACGATAATGGTACTATGTGAACTCAGCAGCATATAGCAACTTGAGAAGTCACATGAAATCTACCTAAACAAGTTCACTAACACTCAGCACAGTCACTGGATTCTTACCTCTAGAGAACATCACAATGGGCTTGATCCAAAGCCCACTGAAGTCAATTAGAGTTATTGCATTTATTTCAGTGGGCTTTGGAACTGACCCATAATACATAAATATTATTATTTATTATGAGTTACCCAGGCCAAAAGTGAGCAACATGCCTAACAATATAGGAGAAAACTGGTAGAACTATAAAAAGAAAATATTATTTCGGTGGCTTAAAACATTACCTTCAAAATATAACACAATCTAAATATAAAAGACTTAGTACTGTCAATATGTGGACAAGTGCTGTAGACAGCATTCATTAAGAATTATAATGACCTAGATTTTTTCCATCTGAACAATAAAAGCTATTTATAGTTAACATAAGGACATAAGAATGACCATATCAGGTCAGACCAAAGGTCCATCCTGCCCGGTATCCTGTCTACCAACAGTGGCCAATGCCAGGTGTCCCAGAGGGAGTGAATCTAACAGGTAATGATCAAGTGATCTCTCTCCTGCCATCGATCTCCACCCTCTGGCAAAGAAAGGCTAGGGACACCATTCCTTACCCATCCTGGCTAATAGCCATTAATGGACTTAACCTCCATGAAGTTATCTAGTTCTCTTTTAAACCCTGTTATAGTCGTAGCCTTTACAACCTCCTCAGGCAAGGAGTTCCACAAGTTGACTGTGTGCTGTGTGAAGAAGAATTTCCTTTTATTTGTTTTAAACTTGCTGCCCATTAATTTCATTTGGTGGCCCCTAGTTCTTGTATTATGGGAACAAGTAAATAATTTTTCCTTATTCCCTTTCTCCACACCACTCATGATTTTATATATCTCTATCATATCCCCCCTTAGTCTCCTCTTTTCCAAGCTGAACAGTCCTAGCCTCTTTTATCTCTCCTCATATGGGACCCATTCCAAACCCCTAATCATTTTAGTTGCCCTTCTTTGAACCTTTTCTAATGCCAGTATATCTTTTTTGAGATGAGGAGACCACATCTGTATGCAGTATTCAAGATGTGGGCGTACCATGGATTTATATAAGGGCAATAAAATATTCTCCGTCTTATTCTCTATCCCTTTTTAATGATTTCTAACATCCTGTTTGCTTTTTTGGCTGCCGCTGCACTCTGCGTGGACGTCTTCAGAGAACTATCTATGATGACTCCAAGATCCCTTTCCTGATTAGTTGTAGTTGTTAGTTAAAATGAATTAATAGGTCAGGATGGACTACAAAGACTGGAAATATTTCCAAACTAGAGATTCATAATATTCAAGACCACCTAATATTAGCATTACAATAAGTATAAAATTGTTCATGGACAATATTGAGCTTACACTACTGTGGACTCTTTCATTCAAATTGATTCCCAGGTGCTTTACAAATTGAACAAGTTGATTGTACAGACTAGACTGCATACACTGTTGGTGGGTGAGTGGGTGGATGGGTGTGTGTGTGTCTGAGGGGATGGTGTTTCTTAAAAATACACAGAAAAGTTGGGTGAGGTAATATCCTTTTTGGACCATCTTCTGTTGGTGAAAGACAAGCTGGGAAAGATAATCAGACCAGAAAAAGAGTTCTGTGGAGCTCAAAGGCTTGCCTCATTACCAAGTGGGTCCAATAACAGATATT
Organism: Malaclemys terrapin pileata; assembly: GCF_027887155.1. Classification (NCBI taxonomy): domain Eukaryota; kingdom Metazoa; phylum Chordata; order Testudines; family Emydidae; genus Malaclemys; species Malaclemys terrapin. Next base: position 39,491,781 of record NC_071507.1, on the reverse strand, counting down.
ACCTCACCCACCTTGTCTCTCTCATATCCTGGGACCAACATGGCTACAACAACACTGCAAACGTTAAAAATACAGACATGCTTTCTCAAGCCCCAGTACTACAAAGTCATGCCTGGATGCTTAATTTTACACTCTGATGATAATGCCATTGATCTAAACAGAACTACTCCCATGCTGAAAGTTACATAGGCCAATTAATCAGTTTGCTTATTGTAGATGTGTAATGATTTTTACTATTCTGTCATCTTGTTATAATTTTTTGTTTTCCTGTTAATCACTACATTTTTGTTATCTTAGCCATTTCCAAATATCATTGTTGCTCAGTTTAGGTGAAATAGTGGCTAAAATACAAATCATCCACTTCTTCTGTGTGGTTAAGAAAAGCAAGATGTGGACCCATAATCATCTTACTTTGGTTATAGTCTTAATTTAATTATTGTATGTCCTGTCCAGTAAGACTCATTTCTTGAAATAAGTGCAAGTAAGCTTTGCTATCAGCACCACAGTATGTTTATGAGGAGGGACAAGTTTAAGGAGTACTATTAAAAAGCTGAACAGAGATGAGTTCACTAGCTTACATTCCTAAGTAGAGCCAGGAGAATTTTGACATTTCTAATTAACATCTTTTTGAGAAATCGCCTGAAAAAAATTAAAAAAGAAGGTGGGGAAATAGATTCAATATGTGTAATGACTCAACCACTCCCAGTCTCTATTCAAACCCAAGTTAATGGTATTTAGTTTGCATATTAATTCAAGCTCAGCAGTTTCTCGTTGGAGTCTGTTTTTGAAGCTTTTCTGTTGCAAAATTGCCACCTTTAAGTCTGTTACTGAGTGACCAGAGAGGTTGAAGTGTTCTCCTACTGGTTTTTGAATGTTATGATTCCTGATGTCAGATTTGTGTCCATTTATTCTTTTGTACATGGCAGAGGGGCTTTGCTGGCACATGATGGCATATATCACATTGGTAGATGTGCAGGTGAACGAGCCCCTGATGGCGTGGCTAATGTGATTAGGTCCTATGATAGTGTCATTTGAATAAATATGTGGACAGAGTTGGCATCGGGCTTTGTTGCAAGGATAGGTTCCTGGGTTAGTGTTTTTGTTGTGTGGTGTGTGGTTGCTTGTGAGTATTTGCTTCAGGTTGGGGGGGCTGTCTGTAAGCGAGGACTGGTCTATCTCCAGACAGTCTCCAGACCAGTCAGACAGCCATCATAGGACTTACAGTTGGTATGGCTACTTCCACCTTTTCATATTCTTTGTATTTATATATATATTTCTTATTATATGTTCCATTCTATGCATTCGATGAAGTGGGCTGTAGCCCATGAAAGCTTATGCTCAAATAAATTTGTTAGTCTCTAAGGTGCCACAAGTACTCCTGTTCTTTTTGTGGATACAGACTAACATGGCTGCTACTCTGAAACTTGCATTCTTAGTCATTGTGTAAATGTGAAATGTTGGAACAGTGTACGTTCAATATATCCTCATTACTGCATGGACAGTAAGTTGAGATGGTTCAGAACAATACTATGGAGGCAAAGAGTTGATTGGATTATACCGTTTGTTCCATTGCTAATGAGTTGCGATTTAAACATGTCAGGGAGTTAGTGTCAGGATGCAATGACCATGTTCTTCTGAGGAGGAATTCATACAAACCTCCAATACGGTGGTGCCACCACAGTGATTCAGCCTGTTGGGGTGTGGAGGGATGCATGAGGAGACTCTGTATCCTCTGCATATGGCAGAGCTGGGTACCATGACACCTCTGTCTAGGACACTGCAGAAGGGAAGCTTGGGTAAAGGACAATGGCTGGGCAGACATGTGGAAGTTGGGTGAGTGGCCCTTACACCACAGCTTTTGTCCTAGCATAGTGACCTGAAGTTATGGTCCTGCCTACACCTTGCCTTCACTGGGGCCTGATCTGATGGCAGGATTTGGGGTCCCAGGATTGGAGGGTGCATAAAGGTGGCTAAATGCCATCTTCTCCCTACCCACTCATGTGTTGCACCACGCTCAGCTCAGGATCTGAGCCCTTAGGATCAAAGCACTTAAAATACTGTGCCGTCGCAGAATGTTATCTACAAATTGGCACTTTTAGATAGTATTTTCACGCAAAGACAGACCATGGGAGTGAGGGAGCAGAGTACCAAGTCAGCGGTTGTCATTGAGCACCACTGGGAGGGAGGATGGGACGATTATAAAGAATTTTCCTTACCTTTAGTTTGGGAGCTGAAAGCTGATACCTAACAATAGCTTGATATTAACATGACACCCAAAGTAATTTGGTAGCAGAAAGTTAGATAAAAAATGAGAGAATTATTATCCATACTTGTATAATGTAGTATAAAACAGTATGGGCCGTAGATGCACACAGAATTACAGATAATATCTTGCAAATTGACACAAGGCAATAGGATTTAAACTAACTTCCAAGTAATACTCAGGAGCTGTGGCTAGAGACCTCTGGATTTTGGTCTGCTAAGCCTCAAAGAGAAACTTCTGATATGTTTTCCCCTTGGGGTTCATCAATAAGATACTGCTGTTCTCTCATTCAATTTGGAGTAACAGATGTTGTTTACTTAGGGTGATAATGTGAATGAAGCTTTTAAATGAGAGAGAAGATGGAAAGTTCTGAATGAGGGAAGATCACAGAATGAACAGTCTGTCTCTCACCGAGGTGAACAATTCCTCACCTCTGCTTAGCCTTGAAAAAAGTTTTTGATTGAAAAACTCCCTCAAAAAAAGAGAGAACAGGAATTACATAAGAACATGATTTGCTGTTGACAAGACCGAGCTTTAAGAAGCTTACAATAAATGAACTGTCTGACACTGGGGCTAATATGGCTTTCCAGATGTGACACTCAGATACAGAAAGTATTAGTGTTGGTACAAAAATCCCAGACCTGTCTGATGCCCATAAAGTAACTCTGTGAACATCCTAATGCAAGAGACATTCCCAATGCAGCTGGAAGTAAAGAGAAAATCCTATCATAATTACAGCAGCAGATCTAGATATCTTTGAAATTATAGTATCAAACTTGAACAAAAGCTCTTATTTACTATATTTCACAGTAACTCAGAGTAATTCCTCCAAAATAACTGCACTTTTAAAGTCCTCAAACCAGGTTTTTTAAAATATTCTGCCACTAATCTGTTAAAAATACTTTTAACTGGAAGAAGACGGTGGCCTAGACATTAAAGCTAACTTTTCAAAGGGAACTCAATACCTAACTGCTCCTGTTTTTGTGTTTGTTTGATATTACAATTTCAGAAATACAGACCCTGCACTCCTGATGTAATTACTAGAGGGTTACTCTTTAATTCTGGCCACATTTTCAGTAGTGCGCTTCTCCTAACAGAACCCATTGAGAACAATGTTGGGTGCTCTAGAAAATCTGAGCAAAACTTCACCTCTGTAATGTCACCAAAGTTAATGGAGTACCAGCATAAAATTAGAGAAATACAGGGGTGATAGCTATACATTTGAGTTATGCCTCTAGAGAGGCAGAGCTGTTCTGGGAAGGACATTAAGCACCCCCACTCTTGTGTCTCCAGGGTTGCTTGGGTGAGTACGATTTTGCTACCCACGCTCTCTTACCAGTGCTACCTTCAGGTGGCATTTGCCAGCATGCACATCTTTGTTCTTTTCAGTTCCCATTGATGTGCTAGGGAGGGACAGGTAACCCTGAGTCAAATAGTGCTGGCTACAGTCTAGCAGTGAGTCTTCCCCAAGTACAGATTTCTGATCTGAATTTCCAAATAACTTCATCTCTGGCTCTGGAGCTCTTTGACAGATTAATGCTCTGTTTGTCTATACGTTCAGATTAGAGACGTACACATCACCCATTTAATTTCAGGCCCCTGCTTTCAAACAGGAAAACAATTTGGCTGACAAATACATTTCAGGAGCCTGTGAGTCAGATAATAAGTGCAGAATGTCATTGTTCCAGTCAGGTGCACCCAGGAAACAGCAGTTAGCAAAGACTTAAATGGGCTTTGGATCAGGCATATACTAAGGAGTAAAAAAGAAATCCCCTGAATAATACTACTCTATTTACTATGTTTCCAACGAATATAACATTTTCTATCATGCAGACAGATGGGCTTTTAATTCATTTGGATTGAAAAGACCTTGGTTCATATCAAGCCCATTTCTATATGCACTAATGTCAGTAGTATTGCGCATCCATTCTGAGTCGGATACTTTGTTTGCAAACCCCACGTATTTATTTCTTATTTTCAAATAAATCTGTCAGTTATGTTGCTTTATTTATTCATTAGGAAAAGGCCTTGCAGCTGAGCACTCAGAAGAAACCCTACAATTACAAGCATCGTGAGTGTTACTTTGAAGAAAATCAAATGTTTCAAGGCCATACTATGCCATCAGTTTTCAAACAATTTGAAGGTGGGAGTTCTGTTTTGAAAAAGTCTGCCACGATACAGTCATCCATAAAGAAATACATTTTAATACCTGGTGTGTGTGCGTGTGTGTGGAGGGGGGAGGGAATACCCTAGCAATATCCTTCTCAATAAGTTATCTTAAATTCCATTTCATTTTTACTTACATCTAACCAGAGAATCAATACATAATTCTCTAGCAAAATCATGTGAAAATGCATAGTAAATTACATGTTTTAACAGTTACTTAGTAGAATAATTATACTGGAATTTACTAAGCAAATCCATAGATTACTTATCACATAATTTGCAATTTCTAGATCTTATCATGCAGTTATAATTTAGAAGAGAGAACTGTGAAGATAATTAGCATTTGATGATATAGTATGGTAATTCCCAGATATTATACTAATAAGTTATTATGTAGTTAAAAAGTTATTTGTGACCCATTGTGATTCAGACGCAGGTTTCTGGTGATCTGGGTTTTATCCCCAGCTTTTTTGTTCCTGTGTTCACGTCAGTCAAGGCTACATACTGCAGATCTTAACTGAGCAAAACTCTCACTGAAACCAGGAAGAATTTGATCCTTAACTCACCTCAGGTTGCTTATCTATAAAATGGGGGATGATGATACAGTGGGTGAGGTTACAGAGTAGTCTGATTTTTTTTGCCAGTCCATAAAACATCTGTGGCTCTAACAGCACCCCCCAAATTATGGCCCTGATTCAGCAAAGTACTTCAACACCCATATAAAAGGTTACAGCCCTGATAAGCTCCCCCTACTGGCCTCTCTCCAGGCTACTGTACTGGACCCAAACATTAGGTCCTTCATGTTCTTGGCTTGCTGGGCTGGGCAGAGTTTAGGCACTGTTTCTCTGGCTATGGGCCTCTAGGCACACACTCCAGGTGCAGACCCCACATCTGACACCCCTCTTGGAGTGCTTGCTCTCCAGTTGCTCTTGCACTGAAGTTGTGGACCCTCTGATTCCCCTCTCAGGGACTATGCGCCTGTGTAAACACGTAACACAGACTCTCCAGAGGAATTTCTAAACACACACTTTACTCCTAGGGAAACTACAAGAGATAGCAGATCTATAGATCTATATTCGGGTCTTAGTCAGTGTTGGACAGGGAGTCCAGGTTTCTTCTGCACCCCTTTTCCTCCTGCCAAGTCCTGTCTTCTGATTCTGGTCTTTCTTTTCTGGAAAAAAAAAAGACCGACAGCTTTATAAGCACAGCTTTGGTTATGAGTCCCAGTGTGAGACCTCATGCCCCAGCCTTGGTACATTCACATGCCCTCCAGACAAAGAAAGTTGGCAGGAGAGAGGGGAGCTAATAAGAGACATTAGTAAATTGATGATCCTTCCTGGAAGTCCCCATTATCCTGCTAGGACATAGTTAATTACTGATGGTCCTTCATGTCTGTCCCATTCAGGGGTAGATACCCAGGTGCCAGACTCCTTTCCCTTAAAACAAGAAGTATGATAAATGAATACGGTTAAAGACAATCATAAGCGTATAAATATAGAGTTCGTAGCATCACGATGGAATTCAGAAGTGCACATAGACTGGTTCCTAAACTGTCACAGTAAGTGTAATCATGTGTGTAGTTCCATTGACTTCATTGCTTACAGGTCCCAGTTCAACACAGGGAAAATTGTTCTAGCCAGAAATCACTTATACAAATAGGAAGTTAAAGTAACACTTTACCACCTCCTAGGCATGCTGTGAGGCTAAATTACTGAATGTTTGTATATCGCTCTGAAATGCTTAGCGGGGAATTGTAATAGATGTACAAGATGTTAGTATAACAATATCCAAACAATCATGTCTTACAAAGTTTGAACAAAATTATCCCTTCCCATGGTGGGGAAACCTGCAGAAGGGGAAAACTAATGCAATGACATTGGCAACACAGTAGCAGCTGTGCTGCTACACTGTAGACACTTACTACAGTGACAAAAGGGATTTTTCCATTGCTGTAGTAAATCCACCTCTCTGAGGGACAGTAGGTAGGTCGATGGAAGAATTCTTCTGTCCACTTACTGGTGCCTACACTGGTGCTTAAGTCAACTTAATTACATCTCACAGGGCATGACATTTTTCACAGCCCTGAGCAATGTAGTTAAGCTGACCTCACTTTGTAGAGTAGACCAAAGTTTCCCCAAGTTTCAGGACATGGGGAAACCTAACATCTCTCCCCATGTCTTTAGTAGCAGAGCCCAAGAAAGGGCATGGCTTTGTAATGGTGCTAAGCCCAAGGGTTCATATGGCACCTTAGGTCTAACCACATGGAGTGACTTCTTCCTGGCAGCACAGCTGGCTTAGTAGCTACACTACCATTGGTACCCTATCCATGGCTGTGCTCTTTTTCCCTGCTCTAAGTGGATGTGATAGAAACCCCAAACAAATGGTGGGGCTGTTGCCAGTTCAGAGGTAGGAAAGCATGAGTCATATAGCTGCTACTGTAGCCATGCTCTTCAGCCACTTTTGACTAGTGCTTGTGTGCTCTTGCTCCTTTACTACTATTGGGTGTATTAACTTAACTATGTGTATTAGTACAGACATATAGGGAGAGGCAGTGCAGTGAAGGGGATCTTAACATCCCATGCAGACTCATTGAGAGAGATTTGGGGCCCCAGTCATGTTTAGGAGTGCACCCCCCCCCATTTCACTTTATTTATACAGATGTCTTGAGGGGGGGGGTTAAGGTTGAGTACAATTGTCCCCTCTTTTCCTGCTCTCATCAGCCCTGATCCTGTGTAATTTTACATTGCCTTGTGTGTCTTTTATTATAGTATCTTTTTAATTTCCCAGCCTTTTTACCTATTATGTGGGTTTGAGTTTGGTTTTGTTATATAATTATATTGGAATGTTACATTATGTTGCATCACTCGATTAAAATTCCTTCTCTCCAATTTTATTTACTTTCTAGAAATTTCTCATTTACCTGCTTTTTTGAAAAAGCAGTAATAACGCTCTGAGGGTATGTAAAAACCTGCACAAGTTATGGAATGCACCATGTTTTGTGGCATCTACATTGCTACAGGGAAACCGGCCATAACTCTTCTAGTCAGACAACTTCTTTGCTGCAGAGTCCCCTGTTATCAATCCAAAACCTTCTGTCAGGAAAAAGCAGCATTAGCTGGTGGCCAGCTATTAAAATAATTCCAGCCACTTTTATAATTATCTCTTCTTTTACGTTCATTTAACATGTGTTTTTTACCTTGTGCTGGTGTGCTGTGCTTTGTAACTGTGATATAAAAAAAGCCATTAAGACTTACAAAAGAGAACCATTTATTCTGTATCTGAATGGTGTTAATCAGTTCATTCTATTTTTTGATAGTCTTTGGAACTAATTCCCTACTGGAACAGCCCTAAGATCCTGTGTTACTCAAGTGATTCTACAGTATGTAACATCGCTGTCATGAACGCTGTTTCTAAAATGAATTTGTTACCCTTTCATGCCTATCTGAAATCTATCTTGACAAATATTATAGTTAATGGAGAACTGGGCTCTTTATAGTAATAAATCCATCAGGTAACATTAGGTCTAGCAACTCAAATACCCTACATGTGCCTTGTAACATGCCTGTGCTATACATTACTTGGTCTAATAATGAATGCTTAGTTTATAGCTTAATTAGTATTCTTTACAGTCAATAATAGTCAGCGTACCTAACCTTTTCATGGAGCTCTTTACAACCTAGTTTATTTAAATGAATCCTGTTTTATCTGAAAAACCATTCTGATCATATCAGAGTAGATAAAGGAATTGTGCATTATTGTGCTCTGATCTTGCACTATGCCCTGTTTTGCAGTCTGTTGAGAACTGGTAACAGTTCATGAGTTGTTTAATGGAGTGTAAAACAAATCACTTCAGCCTCAGGAATAAAAGTGCATAAATGGCTCACTCTAAAGGTTACTCTCTTAATCTCTGATGTTCCAAGAATTGCCCCTTCTGATAGATGGATTAAGGCCAAGCCTTAAGGGATGTAAACTGAATTATAATCAAGTGAAATCTGGACCGTTTCAGTGCTTGCAGATGTGCTGTATCCTCACCAGTTATCCAATCTAATTTCTTATATAACCTGTTAGTTCATTGCTAACTGTGCCCCATATATGCTTTTTCTGTCCCTCTCTCCCCCTCTTCACTGTGCCTTCAGTACTAAATACTGAGCCAGGATTGCAAAGTGCAAAGCAGCTCAGCAGTGATGAGAGAAAACAAAGGAAGACCTGTTACAACAGCTCACACTCTCATACACAATTCCTTACATTCTCCCGTACTTAAATTGTAGATAATTCTTGGACTGTTGTATAGAGGGTAACAGGCTGACAACGTACTAGATATTTATACATATGAGCGTTCTGAGTGAACAGCAGCATTTATTGAAAGGATTTGAAACTGTTTTGTGTCTAGCTTCTAAGGTAAATGTTCTGCCACTGAATTAAGGATTTCTTGTTAATTCAATGTAGTACAACATTAGCTAGGCACTACTATAATACAGCTACTTAACGCCAGCTGAAAGCATTCAAGTGCAGACACTTACTACAGCAACAAAGGCTTTTTTCCACCACTGTAGTAAATCCACCGCTGTGAGGTAGTAACTAGGTCAACAGAAGAATTCTTCTGTCAAGCTAGTTGCATCTACACAGTCGGGTAGTTTGAGTTAAATTTCATGCCCTCTGCAATGTAGCCAGGTTGACCCAAATTTTAGGTGTAGTCACCTAAGGCCTGCTCTAAATCACATTTTCAAAAGTGACTTTGAGTCACTGAAGGCTAGATCCACAGAGAGATTCAGCTGCCTAACAACCACTCAAAGCTCCTAAACCTAAAATTTAGTCTGTCAAAGCCCCTTGCTCACCTGCCTTCTAATCCAGTAGGAACCTCAGTTGCCACTAATAAAATCTTCTGGCAGCTTAAACATCTGATAGTGGGCATGTGCACAGCTGCCTAAGTCCGGATTCCTGGCTCACACCTAAATCTTGCCTCAAAGTGGGCATTCTCCTGGTGATGCTTCTGCTTCCCAACCCCCTCTCATCCTATAGCCCAGTGGTTAGAGCCATAGGCACCGACTCTGTGGGTGCTCCAGATCTGGAGCACTCACGGGAAAAAAATTAGTGGGCGATTAGCACCCACCAGCAGCCAGCTCTTCCCCCCCCCCTGCCAGCACCTCCTGACCACTGATCAACTCCTCCCTCTCCCTCCCGACCACCATGGCATACAGGAGGCACTGGGGGGATTGGGAGGAGCGGGGACAGGATGTGTTCAGAGGAGGGGGTGGAACTGGGCAGGAAGGGGTAGAGTGGGGTGAGGACTGGGGGAGAGGGCCCAGGGCAGAGCAGGGGCAGGAAGATGTGGGGGCGAGGTGGGGGCTTGTGGGAAGGGGTGGAGTGGGGGTGGGGCTTGGGGCAGAGCAGGGGTTGAGCACCTCCCGGGCGAGGAGGAAGCTGGTGCCTGTGGTTAGAGCACTCACTCAGGATGTGGGAGATTCAACTTCAAATCCCCACTCTGTCTGAGAGGAGCAGAAACTTGAACTCAGGTCTCCTACTTCTCAGGTGAGTGCCCTAACATTGGGCTATTGAATATGCTGGGTTTGGGGTCTGTCTTAGTCTCTCCCCTGTTGAAGCTCTTCCATTTTGCTTAAAATACTTGACTATTCATTGGAGCAGGGACTTGCACCTGACTGTCGCACATCCCAGGGGAATGCTCTAGCCAGTCGGCTATTGGGTAAAAGTGGATATTACCACCACTTCTGCCTCTGTTTTTGTGAGATAGGAGTGACCTGACTCAGGTGCTCAACTCCAGGCTCATAGCTGTGAATCTGAAGTGGAGATACATGCCTCAGTCCGTGAGAGAGGAGGGGCTTAGGTCACACCCCTCTCCACAGCATTTCCTATTGGCTAGCTTAAGTGGCTCCCTGCTCAACTTGCTGGCTTTTTCAGATACATTCTTAGGCACCTAACTCACCTATGCATTGTATGGGGAGCCTGGTTGCCTAACTCAGGCTGAGAATTCCACTAGGCAGCAGGGTGCCTAGAATTAGGCACTGCAGTGACTAATTCAAGTCCCCTTTGTGGATCTAGCACTTAGGTTCCTAAGTCCCATTGGCTTCCAGAGACTTAGGGTTGGTCTACATCGAAAAGTTACATCAGCATAAGTATGTCTCTCAAGGTTGTGAAAAATCCACACGCCGAAGTGACATAGTTATACTGACCTAACCCTTCATGTAGACAACGCTCGGGAGAGCTTCTCCCGCCAACATAGCTACCACCTCTCGGGGAGGTGGATTAACTACACTGACAGGAGAACTCTCTCTGCTTCAGCGTTTTAAGTGTAGATTTGCCCTTAGTTAAACCAACCTAACCCCCAGTGTAGACAACACTAGATCAACGGAAAAAAAATTTCTGTCAACTTAACTACCACCTCTCGGGAGATAGTATAATAGCATCAATGGGAGAACCCCTGCTGTCAGCATAGGCAGTGTCTACTGTGAGCACTTAGAGTGGCACAGCTGTAGTGTTTCCAGTGTCAGCAAGCCTTTAGGCTCCTAAGTACCTGTGTCACTTTTGAAAATGGGACTTAGCCATCTAAGTCTCCAGCCTCACAATGATGAGCAGAGCACTACCTAAATCCTTTTAAGAATCTGGGCCTAAGTAGCCTGCCCACAGTCTGACAGAAAATCACTGACAGACCCAGGATCTGCTGAGAGCTTTAACCCACAAAACATCCTTCTCCTCTGAATGAATAGTTTTCCCACAATCGACAGCCCACATCCCTTCTATTTATGGAACATCTAACTGGCAAAATATTTATGCAGGGGCTGATTTCCTCTCTAGCAATATCTCCCTATAAACAGATAGTATAACCAATCATTTCTACACAGAGAAGCAGAACCCTTTGCAACTGCATGTGCAAAAAATATAAGGGGTGACTTATGTTTATAAGAATATAAGAAAAAAAAATATGAGTATAATATATAAAATATATAAAAATATAATATAAATATAAGGAACAAATGCATTGTTCAAACAACTGGAAACTGTATTCCTCAATGTGTCCATATAAATGCACTATCTTATTTGATATCAAATTTGACCTGCTCTCATAATGGAAGAAAGGATATAATCTCTCTCTCCTGGGGACAGCATACACTGAAAGCCTGACTAACTGAAAATGGCTGTTCGGTCACTGGAAAGTCATCTTGCAGAGTAAGTGAATACTGCTTAAATTAGATATGCATAGCTCTGTGCACTCCACAATTAAACAATTACATCTTGTGATCACTCGAGGCCCTGAATATGAGTGTATAAGTGGTGGACAGGCCAGCACCAGTGAACCAATGATCCTACAGGCTCTATTCACAGAATGCAAGGGAGAAAAAGCTTATACTCACTGGAAAAAGGGAGACTCCAAGGTGACATAAAATGAGATGCTTTCAAAATTACTCAAGAGACTTTTTTTTTTTTAATTACCACTGGTCAGTTTATTTATAGGCTTTTCTTTGTTACATCATAGTGTCTGAGCACCTCTCAAACATTAATGAATTCATCTCAAACACCTTCCCTAGAAAGGGAGTCAAAATTGTCCCCATTTCATAGACAAGAAATTGAGGTTCAGAAATTAAGCACCATGTGCAAGGTTACACAACAAGGCTTTGGCAGAGTTGGAAATAAAAATTAGACCTTTTTAAGACTCAGTTTAGTACCTTATTTCTTTGCCTTCTTAATAGGCCAACACATTCAAAAGTTCAGCTATGTAACAACATAACACAAAACTAGAATTAAGCAAAGAACTTAGGCAAAACCTAATAAGCAACTGAGCATGTGTTTGAAGCAAGCATACTGAATTTGAGAGAGCCAGGTTTTTCTATGGAGAATGAGGAAAGTGGGGAAAAAGCAGATGGGAGTAAACTACATTTAGTACTCAATTTTGAACTCATTGAAGTCACTGGCAAACTCCCATTGACTGCAATGGTGCAAGATCAGGCCTATAATGAAGAAGGAATGCTGGGCTCGGGAGTCTCTCAATTTACACTTGCTGAAAAACCCTATCATATGATGTAGCCTATGTTTTAATGCTGAGACTTCTGTTATATAAACCATGAAAAGTGAAGAGACATTCACAATTAAATACTGGGTGATATTCTGACCTTACTGGAATCAATTACAAAACTTCCATTGACTGCAATGAGGACAGGATTTCACCCACTGGTTTTAACCTGCCTTCTTGGCCTAAAGTACATGTTGCAAATGTAAAATCAATGAATATTTTAATTACTAAGCACACTGCTTGGCTAATATCAAATCAGCATTTACCAGCAGTTAACCAATGGTGGTATCTGAGGCCAGGTATACATAACAGACTGATATGGTGTGACCGGGATCCCAGGGGACCACACTGAGGTTACTCAATTAGGGTGAACTGCAAGGACGGGGGCAGACAATCCCCAAAGCTGGTGGATATTCCAATACTTAGATTTACCAAACCAGCACAAAACAGCATCTATAATATCTCACTGGTTACCCAGAAGCCAACAACACAATTCCCTTAAAACAACCCAGCCTTAGGCCTCCACCCAGAAGCCCGAGTCAAATATGAGGATTACTGAAAATCTTATTCATCATATAAGAAAGTTCTACCAATCCCAAAGAATCGGACACATTCCCTCCCAGATTAATGAATATTCCAGATCTTACCCAAATACACGCTTACAGCCAATTCTTATTAACTAAACTATAATTTATTAAAAAAGAAAACAGAGTACTGGTTAAAAGATCAATATACATACAGACATGAGTACAGTTCTAAAATCAAATTCATAGTCGAGACGGTGAGCTTTGTAGTTGCAAAGAGTTCTTTCAGAATTAGCCTGTAGGTTATAGCCCAATGTTCATATTCAGGGTGATCCAGATAGGACTGGAGATCTCAGTCTTATGACTTACACTTCCCCTGCATGAAGCATCAAGCAGATCTGAGATAAAAAGGATCAGAAATCAAAGGTTTTTATATAGTTCCAGGCCTTTTTTTTTTTTTTTTTGACAGCTCAGAGTCCTTAGGCGAACAATAGGTAATCATGGAGACTCTGAAGTAGACCTGTTTCCTAAGCATCACTGGTAACTAGCTACAGGGATTAACATAAGGCAATTGTCTGTTTTCCACCATTTACAGATGATTTGCTCTACATTTCAAAGACAGATGAATACATTGATATCACTATATCTACAATTCATTTAAGAAACAATATTTCTGAATTAACAGAATACAGCATAGACAGGGTCTGTTTGACTACATTGTTAACCTCTAACAAGATATGAGTACACACATACAATTAGTATCACCTCTAATTTCTAATAATATAGGTTTGCATTTCAAATTTCTAACCTATCTACCATGGAATGGCCCTAATTACCATTCATATACTTTTCTAACATGTCTCTAAAGGTTGGATCTGGGTCATTTATCCTGCACAATGCTTGAACCTTTCTGGCCATGTGTCACATTTTGTATAGGATTAATTGCAATTATATAACAGTGGTAGCAACAGTGATTTGTATGGTCATATTCTAATCAGATAACGTCACATATGGGTATAACTATATCACTCAGGGGTGTGAAAAATCCACACCCCTGGGCAATGTAGTAATACCAATCTAACCTCCCCCTCTATAGACAGCATTATGCCAGCAGGAGAGCTTCTCCTGCTGACATAACTACCGCTTCTTGGGGAGGTGGATTAACTACAAAGTTAAGAGTGTCTTCACTTAAGCGCTACAGCAGTGCAACTGCACTGGTGCAGCTGTGCCACTGTATGTAAAGGCTAGTCCTGATGTCATTCCCTATTCTAAATACAGGGAAATACTGTGGAATCCCAGGTGTCAATGTCCGGCAAATGTTTGCTTTTTAAGCTGCCTATGTAATGACCCTGATCATCCATTTATCAACAGCGTGTGAACACAGGACAACAAAGGATAGACCTCTGTCACTTGAGCTAATGGAGTAACTCCATTGCAGCAGCAGTAGTAGGCTAGCATCCTGTATGTAGGCTAGTCTTTCCCACATTGCATGCCTGTTAAATCTAGGCAAGTCAAAAGTTAGAGGTATAAAGGATGCAGCTTGCACTTAATTTTGCTCATTTGTGTCACAGCAGACGATAACCAGGGATCAAAGTGGTTTACAATCTGTGCCAAGGGATGAAACCACACTTCAGGCTCACCATTCCTCTTCACCTCACAGTATTTTTAATACCCTTGTAGTAATGTAGTATTGGTTGTGACTTTTGTTCTCATACTCCAGTGGTTCATCTAACAAGAGGAATGTAGCATAAAGACACCTTGCTGTACATAGCAAAACTAAGTGTGTCTCTTGTCTCCTTTTGTGTATGTAACAAATTTGTGGCATGTGCCCCCTGGAAGCATCCATGCTTCCATGCATATCATCCTGCCAAATACTGGTTGCTAGTGACTTGATCTGGGCTCAGGCTGATCTAGAAATTATTCTGAAAACAAAACCATTAAGAGAGATGAAATGTACCAGAAAGCAAAAGTGCCAGTGTTACCTAAATAACAAAACCAGGCAGAGCTGGCTCTTTCGATGCTGTAAAGTACCAATACTGATGCCCTTCATAATACCCAGGCATTTGTTTTGTAGCACACTCCAAATGAATAAACTGAAGAAATGAACATAACCAGATCAAATTAGCAACAGACATGCGGTATACCCATTTTGCCCAGGAAAATATACAGCTGATGGGAGATTAATCTTGATCTACATTCCCAGGCTACAGTCTGCTGCTAGACTAAACCTCATCAACATCTTCATTACAATCATCTTCTGTAATTTTTGCTACTACTGCTACACTTCTTTGGCTTTGAGATGTTTTTATTATTTCCACTTCTGTGCTTGACCCTGCTGCCTCTTCTGCTTTAATTGAGGAATTAAAGGAGTTAGAGTAGGGACATCTTAATTTTTTTTGGCTCCTCATTTTCAACTGATCTCCCTTTTCATGCTGTGGAATCTCACTCTTATATTCCCTCAAAACTTAATATCAACATTAGTTCTAAAAAGATACAAAGAAAAAAACAGGGACCTAAGTATACAGGGTGGGGAAAGATTCTACATAGATTCCAAGGCCAGAAGGGACCACAGACCATCTAACTTGGTACTGCATGATGTTGATTTAAAAAATTAGAAAGGTATAAAATTAAGAGGGTACACATTACATGGATTAAAAACTGGCTAACTGATAGGTCTCAAAATGTAATGGGGCAATGTCATTGAATGGGCTTGTTTCCAGGGGGGTCCTGCAGGGATCAGTTCTTGGCATTACGCTATTTAACATTTATCTATGATCTGGAAGAGAACATAAAATCGTAACTGATAAAGTTTGCAGATGACTCAAAAATTGAGGGAGTTGTAAATATTGAAGAGGACAGGTCACTGATACAGAGCGATCTAGATCGCATGGTAAACTGGGTGCAAGCAAACAGTTGAGCTAAATGTAAATGTAAATGTAAATGTGTGCATCTGGGGACAAAGAATGTAGGCCATACTTCCAAGATGGGGGACTCTATGATGGGAAACAGTGACTCTGAAAGAGATTTGGGGATTGTGGTGGATAATCAGACAAACATGAGCTCCTAGTGTGACTCTGTGGCCAAAAGAGCTAATGAGATCCTGGGATGTATAAAAGGGGAATCTCAAGTCGGAACAGAGAGGTTATTTTACTTTTGTATTTGGCACTGGTGCAACCACTGCTGGAATACAGTTTCCAGTTCTGGTGCCTACCATTCAAGAAGGATATTGATAAATTGTAGAGGGTTCAGAGAAAAGCCACAAGACTGATTAAAGGATTAGAACACCTGCCTTATAGTGATAGACCCAAGGAGCTCAATCTATTTAGCTTAACAAAGAGAAGATTAAGAGATGACTTGATCACAGTCTAAATATTTGTTCACCATGTAGGTATTTATAATAATGGGCTCTTCAATCTAGTAGACGAAGGTATAACACAATACAATGGCTGGAAGTTGAACCTAGGCAAATTCAGACTGGAAATAAGGTGTAAACTTTTAATGCTGAAAGTAATTAACCATTGGAACAATTTGCGAAGGGTTGTGATGGATTCTTCATCAATGCCCTTTTGTAAAATATGCTCCAGGGATTACTTGGGGGAAATTCCATAGCCTGTGCTATACTGGAGGTCAAGCTAGGTGATCACAGTGGTCCCTTCTGGGTTTAGAATTTATTAATCCAGTCTAACCATTTACAGAACATAAGCCATGGAATGTCCCTGAAATAATGCCTGTTTGAACTAGCATATCTTTTAGAAAAGAATCCAGTCTTGATTTAAATATTGCCAGTGAGGAAGATTCCATAAGTTATTTCCAAAACTTGACTGCTTTTAACATTCCAAACAGCCACTCTAACAATAAGTGGCTAAGCACTGGGATAAGTGGTTAAGTACTGGACTAAATTGCCTAGGGAGGTTGTGTAATCTCCATCACCGGAGAGCAGGTTAGACAAACATCTGTCAGTGGTGGTCTAGATCTGTGGTTTTCAAACTTTTTTTCTGGCGACCCAGTTGAAGAAAATTGTTGATGCCCGTGACCCAACAGAGCTGGGGATGAGAGGTTTGGGATGTGGAAGGGGTTCAGGGCTGGGGCAGAGGGTTGGGGTGCAGGGGTGAGGGCTGCAGGGTGGGGCTGGGAATGAGGGGTTCAGGGTGGGGAGGGGGCTCTGGGCTGAGGCAGGGGGTTGCAGTGTGGGAGGGGGGCAGGGCTCTGGGTTGGGGGTGCAGGCTCTTGGGTGGGGCTGGGGATGAGGAGTTTGGGGGGCAGGAAGGGGCTCCGGGTTTGGAGGGGCTCAGGGCTGGGGCAGAGGATTGGGGTGCAGGCTTACCTCAGGTGGCTCCTGGTCAGCAGTGCAGCAGGGGTGCTAAGGTAGGCTTCCTGCCTGTCCTGGCACCGTGGACCACACTGTGCCCTGGAAGCGGCCAGCAGCAGGTCCGGCTTCTAGGTGGAGGCGCGCAAGTGGCTCCATGTGGCTCTCACCTACAGGCACCAGCCCCCCACAGCTCCCATTGGCCAGGAACTAGCCAATGGGAGTGTGGAGCCAGTGCTTGGGGCGGGGGCAGTGCGTGGAGCCCCATAGTGCTCCCGCCTAGGAGCCAGACCTGCTGCTGGCCACTTCTGACACCTCGCTGCTCCCCAGAAGTGCCAAACCAGTGCCTTACATCCACGACCCAGTACTGGGTTGAGACCCACAGTTTGAAAACCACTGGTCTAGATAATACTTAGTCCTGCCATGAGTGCAGGGGACTGGACTAGATGACCTCTCGAGGTCCCTTCCAGTCCTATGATTCTATGAATAAATAAAATCCACCATAAAAATATTTCTTACTTTCCCCAAGAAAACACTGTGCAGTTATACCATGTTATCAGAAAGTGTATGATGTGTATGGGGTCAGGTAATTAAAGGCTGCAGCCCAAGGCATACACACAAAGATGAAAGTTAAAGTTCCACATATGCAGTCTTAGCTGTTGTCTTTCCAGACTTTCAGTGCTTAAATGGCCAGCTTTAAGGAGTGTTATGTATAGGATTTCCTAGACTTAAAAAAAAAAAAAAAAAAAAAAAGAAAGAAAGAAAGAAAGAAAAACTTATAAAAAGGAGCAGCGATTTAAAAGCTTTTGCTGGCTTGCCAATCATCCTGGAACTTGGCACATCCAGAACATGCTGTCCCAAGCATCTGGGTAGAGCCACAAGGTATAGCTGTTCTTCAGTGCACTCTAGGAAGTTAGTGAGACAGAGCCCCTTTCCTACAAAGCTTCAGAGCTATGCTGCTCCTTAGGTGCCTCAGAACGGAAAGCACCCAGGAGCCTTCCCTTAACACCTTATTGCCTTACAAATTATTCTGGGCTTGCAGATCCCTTGCCTCAACTCAGCACACATTACAAAATGCTCAGGAACCGCCCTTTGCCTGAAACTTCCAGTACGCAGCTAAGTTACCAGTGCAAGCTCAGTGTAGTTTTCCTTAGCTGTACACTTTACCAGCTTAAGGACAATCTCTGTTAAAGCGTAGAGTGCATCGGCAATGTGCCATTTTCAAAGGGGCATCAGAACTCAGTAAATCAAAACCATTTTTCACTAAGTCATGCTGGGACTGGGGCAGAGAATAAGGGAACTATAACTAACTTCTTGACAACCGCCATACACCCCTCACCCACCGCACATACTCTACTCTGACCTCCGGACGCTGAACTCAGCAAAGAATCCGGTTCCTGCTTTCTGTAGGTGGATGAATGAAAGGAAAGTGAGACTGAACAGGTATTTGTTACATGAAATAGGAGCTCCATCAAGCTTCCTGGAATGGTGATGACATGCCACTCTCTATTGTGTGGAAGGTGCAGTGCAATATAGAAGATTTGAGCAATAACACCACCATGAGAAATCACTAATGAGAAAACAGGAGATGTGTGAAAAGCTTGGGGAAGCTCACCCAGTGAGTGAACACACACTCTCACGCTCTTTTCTCCAAGGTTCTGAGTCTCGAGAGAAATTTAATTAAAGTCAGTGGTGAGCGCGCCAAGAAAACACTTAAAACTTAAAACGTGCTGGGCTTGCAAAGTCTCTGTCTCCAAGTCCATCTCTCTCTCTCCTTTCTCTTATTTAAATTTTAATTGAAAAAACATTTTGCTATTATTGCTGTCACGGAAACATCAGCTCCTCTTGCAGTTCAGTCTTTTTATTAAAATTTGGGTCCAGCTAAGGACCTCATTGTCCTCCAACCATCTCCCTCGACTTGTACTTCTGACCGCCAGAAGCAGGTCTTCTTAAGGGTAGGGAGGTCCAGTCTGATATCCCTCTCCAGCATCTGGTGTAAAACTTTAGGGGCTAACTAAAACCCTTTTTCCACTTCAGGTTGCAGACAGGCAGACTACTTCGCCACTAAGTTCAGTTGGGTCATATCTCCTGCGGGTGGGTCAGTGACTCACAGTGGTGTGGAGAGACTCCATAAATCCTGGTGATATGCCCTGTAAAACTTTAAAAGATGCCCAAAATTGCAATGATACAGTACTGTGAAAAGCCAACGGTAAACATTCTACTGTTCCTAGGAGACAAGAGGGCAGATCACTAGTCATCTAAAATTTGACCCGACAGATTATGCACTGTAGGGAACAAGGGATGACCGTGGTAACCTACAAAATCTCTTTCTCCTCTAATTTCTTGACTTGCTGGTAACTGTCCAGTACATTTTAGTGCACATAAGCCACATGGAGTGTCTGATGCAGTACAGCAGTACTGGGCTACAGATAGAAAAATATTCACATAAGAGGGAAAAAATGCTGTCACCATAAGAAGGAAAGAAATGGGTGATAATATGAGATGGTTCTAAAGATCTGTTGCTTTTGAGGCCTCATTGGGATCTGCTAGTATAAACTTCGATCAGAAAACATTATCCTAGCTGTTATGATGCTGCAGTATATGTATGCAGAGTAGGGACATCAAACCACTCTCTTATTGCTTGTAGAGTGGTAGAAATATCAGTGTAACAAACCCTCTTTGATGTCCATGCAACGTGAATGGTTTTGAAAGAATGTGTTATCTGGCGTGGTAGGAAGGCAGTCGGTTTGATGTGCTTTGCTTCGGGCTCAGTGAGCATGGGGTCAGGATGACAGCTGCCTAGGGTAAGGCAGAATTTCAGTCCATGAGCAATACAAAAAGGAAAACTCCAGGGCAACAGTATTGTCAGAATTCATAGCACAGCCAGGTGAGGCACAGCAGTTTCAGCTCATGTGGATTCTCACTCCAGTAAATTTCTCTTTGAGACTGGAGTCTGAAGGAAGTCAGAGGCTCCAAGGAGAGCTTGGGTGTATTTAGCACAAGTGTGCAGCAATTGGGAAGATCTTTTGTGAAAACTGATGCACCATTTTTCACCAATTCATTTCATCTGATGTTTGCATGGAGCACTCAGTGGAAAATCACACTTTTTGTCCCCTGGCACAGCGCCCAAGAATGTGCAACAGTTGAAACACTGCCTGGCCCCTTCCATGAGTGGAAGAGGGCATGCATCTCCCAGCAGGAGTGAATAACCCACTAATTGAGCCACATCTCTGTGCATGACAGAGGCACTTTTATCCCCATTTTAGAGGAGGAAAACTGAAGCACAGAGTGGTGGAGTGAGTTGCCTAAAGCTAAACAGCCAGAGCTGGCAGTAGAGCTTTGGAGTTCCTGGTGCCCAGTTCTATGCTCAGACCACTAGTGCGTGCAGCCTTTCTGGGAAAGGGTTGCAAACCTCAGCAACATTTTAGGCTGAGTTTTGGGAGGTTGCAATGAAATCCATAACTAGAGAAGTTTCACCTGGCTTTGGATTTAGTTATAAAAGGTTTGCATAGCTCTAACTATGTACAGCAAGCTGCATCCTCAGGGTAATTACAAGGAAAAATAAAATGATGGCAGAAATTATTTAAAAGCTGTGAGCTAAAAGAGGGATAGAATCATGTTGTGGTCTCATTAGCTAAAACGACTTATATTCCTGGGCAACAGTTAAGAAAATATTTGGATAGAGAAGTGGGGGGGCGGGGAAGGTGAAGAAAACACTTTAGGAAGTGTTTTATATATTCTAAGCTCTTAATTACTGCTGTTTGATAGTAATAGAGTCATGGCAGTGTAATCAATCATGGTCTGTGGGTGATAAGAACTGCTCAATTAAACTAGAAAAGGGCAGTATTAATCCAGAGGGCTCTCTTTAGGGAAACAGATTCCAAGGAAAGAGCGAAAGAGATGAAATTATGTCAGTACCACTTTCTCTTAAGAGATGGGATTCCATCAAAATGCAGGGCTCAGTGGCCCGTTAGATGTGAGATTATGTCAAAGAAAAAAACGGGCACTATCAGCTATATGTTGGTTTTATTTTTTTAATGGTTTGTCAGTGGCATTTGGCTACTGGGTTCTTCTCTGTTTACACGTAGAACAAGTATAGCGTGGGCAGCTGCAGTGAAAGCTTCTCTATGCTGCTCCCACAATGTGCTTCGGCCTCAAACTGAAAGGGTAGTTCTGTTTCCATGGCCACTTCCTTTTGTGGCCTCTTTCCTGGGATTGCCAAGAGCACTGTCCTTTGTGGTGATGTCATGTTTACCTGGAACTGGACCGAGATCACCAAACCCATTTCACAAAAGCCTGCAAAGAGAGTAAGTGACCTGGAACCAGTGACCCACTGAGGGGGAAATGGCTTGTTCTCTCCTTACAATACTTTGAGCCATCTAGTTTCTCTTGAATATTGTTTAAATGCAATTTATTATTGCTACAGAAATACTTCTACTGGGGAAAATAAGAGACTGAATTATGCCTGCTATAAATTCACAGGTCAAGTATAGTGCAAGCCAGAAGAGTTCATTGCTGTCTTTTGAGTGACACCGTCACCAACCCCGTAGGGCAGGGAGATTCCACTTTCATACTAGCCACACCCCAGTTTTTGAACAGATTTTTTTTAAAGGTAAATTAGAAAATAAAGCACATTCATTATGGCTGTATTATTCTCATCATATTACACAGTACCCAAACAATTATGATGGTCATAAGGAAAATAAGAGAATGAGAAGAACCTTAATAATAGATCATCCTTTCAAAACTTTCTTTAGTGCAGCACAAACACTTTGAGCAAGATGTGGAATCATCATATCCTCTAAAAGAGTTAAATCAATGGCAAAGACCCATTTAAACACACATCAGCCACTGACTACAATATACTTACAGACTGATGGATAGTCAATCGTTTCTTATACATCATCTTGATAACAGTCATTTGATCAGATGCTCAGCTGGTGTAACTGGCATAGCTCCATTGACAATAATGAAGCTATGCCAATTTATACCAGCTGGAGCTTTGGCTCATTTTCTATCAGTACAAATCTGCAAACTTTTTTTGCTGAGGGGAAGAGAGAGAGGGGGTCCAAAACAATCATGAAAACAGCAAGATGTATGCAAAATCCATTTAGTTTGTATATTCAGGGCAGGAACCAATTATCCACCGCTTTGCACCTTCTGCAAACATGGTATAGAATACTACCCAGTCAGAATGGTACCATTTATTTTAACCTGACCTTACACAGATGCATGGCAGTAAGGAATCAGGTGTCTTGTTTTCGTTCTTGTCTATAAAACACCTAGCACACTCGTGGGATCATGCAAATAATTGATAAGAAAAAATATATAAGAAGCAACTATCAGCAGAGAGTAACGAAAACCTTGGGCTGAACTTCAAGCAATGAGACTAGTCACTTGAGAGAGATGTAGGATTTAGCCTGAGATGGATAAATTATTAGGATTTCTTAGCTCCATGTTAAATAGGAATTGTTTACAAGGAAATGTGACATTCCCCAAGATACAATCTGGACAGTTGGACAGCTGTGTCCCCTCAACTCTCCAATTGGGGTGCCTTTTACACTGCTTTGCTGTGAGAACAACCACTTCTGGTCCATTTACACACAGCCTCTCACATGCAAAAATCACTCTCAGCTAGATTATATGAGTGCTTCTAGCCAGTCACTCCTGAATTATATTGTAGAGTGACACTAGCAAATTCCTAATCCCAGACTTGTCCCCAGAAATGTGCATCTTGCACGGCACAGCTCTTTCCTTCTGTGCAGTACAGGCTCATAGAAAGTTCATCATTTCATTTAATGGAAAATTATATGAACAAATCCTGTTATCTCAGATGAAGGTTCCAGACACTTCAATCCAAACACACTGATTTAGATAAAATAAGTTTATTAACTACAGAAAGACAGATTTTAAGTGATTACAAGTAATGAGGCATAAAAGTAAGAATTAGTTACAACTAAATAAAAGGTAAAATGCAAACTAATATCCAATTTAACAAACCAAGTGAATTTAAAAGGTTTTTCTCACCACATTATCATAACCCCCTGCCTAGATTTTTCAGCCAGGTCCCCTCCCTCAGTTCAATGATGCTCCTTTTGTCTTTCAAACATTGTTGATGCCATGAATAGAGATGAGGGGAGAGAGATGATTTATGTTTTCTGTTCTCTCTTCTTATAGTATTTCTCTTATTTGAGAATCATCTCCAGCTGGGATTCAGACAACAGCAAGTCTGTAAATTCAGGCGACAGCAAGTCTGCCAAGATGTAAATTTCTCGCTCACACCTTTCTTCATGCCCCGGTGTCTGTCCAGTTGATTTTGTTGACACCTGGCTGAGGTGATGGCTAACCTTTTGTCTCTGAATAACTGGTTTGTTCTGTTTTTCTAAACTTGGAGCAAGTCTCAGCAATGTCATATAATAGAGTCTTATAACTATACATACAATGTTGCTATACACATTTTACCAGGATAATAATGTTCAGTACATTATGAGTTTTCAAATGATACCTCAAAAGGCACACTTTATAGAAAATGTATCATAGTCTTGTAAAAGTTGTGAACCTAAGGAAACAAAATAAATTAGAATTTGCTAGATGATTACACTTATTATAGGGCATAAATAATGGTCTCTACATAATGGCAGCAATCAGATTAATTAATGATGGAGAAATGATAGCACAGTACGTGGGTCATTTGGACTAGTGTTGTAAATAGAAGAGTAGGTTAGGAGGAATTATTCAAATGTCATAAAACACAAAAGTAATTAAGAAGAATGTGATGGATGTTATGATGATAGACTGAGCTCTCTATAAAATACAAAGGTTCAGAACTGCCTACTATTGCAAAGAATCAGTTGTTTTCTATAGAAAGCAATGTTTTCACTTGCTCTGCTTGTTGAAATTGAAAACATTCAAATGTAAAAAGCAAACGTGGATATTTAAAAGTAATTTGGACCTCCAGTGACAATGTATTTAAAAGTAGCTTTATACAGTGCATCCTCTCCACACAATAATATGCCAGAAAACTGATTTCTCATTAAACTATGCTTGCATCAAGACAAGAAAAATTTTGGTATAAATTCTGTGTACAAAACAGTATTATCTCTGATTATCATTAATCACCTTAGGATAATATTGTTTTACAGCCTTTGGTTTTAAAACCTCCTAAACCTATTTAAAGAACAAACAAACCACTCTTGGTATAAATTATAGTGTTTTGTATTGCTGCTGTGAGAAAACAGTATTATGCACAAGTATTGTACTTTAATAGTTTCTAGTATTTAGCAATAGCAACTAACATGGAATGTATGGTTTATTCATGGAACAATGTATGGCTAGTTTAAATATAAATAACCACATCATGAAGGTGGATGAAAGCACTGGATTTGAATGGTGACTGTAAATATTTATTTGCTCTTCATACAAAACATTCTGCTTCAGAGCATGTACTATAGTGTCCAGAGGTAAATGTATTAAATAAAAAAATCTTCCCAAGTATTTTGAGGAACTGATAAATTCAAAAATGCAGAGAAATCCTGATTTTACTAGTCCCAGTGGGTTAAATCCTCCGTGTTTACTCAGGCAAAATTCTCACTGTAGTCACTGAGAGTTTTGCCTAAGGAAGGAAGCAAAGATTTGCTCTGCAATGCCAAAGTATTTCAGAACATATAGTGAATGATTTTCATACCACTGTATGGTCTCAAATACTTGGTACCAGTTTGCAAATAAGGACTGATTAAAATATAGTGAGGATGTGATGGGGTTGACTAGGCCCAGAGGCCTCCTGCTGGAGGTCTCGGGTCTTATCACACCTGTCACAGAAAAAGAGAAGTAGAGAAGTCTTCCAAGCAGCCTAGAGAGACTGAGTATGAGGCAGCCAATCAGTGAAAGGCTACAGGGAGCAGCCAATCAGAGGGTTGCAGGCCCATATAAAGGGAGATGCAGTTCAGAACAGTCAGTTCCTTGCTGGAACCAGAGGAGTTCAGTTTGTGCTCCTGGCTGGCCAAAGGGAACTACAGCACCATGGACAGCTCAGTGCTGGTAGGGTTTGGGGAAATGAAGAAGAGCTCCTGATTGGCTGCTGGGCCTGAACATACAGGGGATCCCGGTATACATCGGGTTTGCATTCCTGAAAAGGGATGATGGATACTGAAACGATGGATACCAGGGAATTTTTTCCCATAAGAAATAATGGCCCACCCTGCCTCTTCCTGCACCCCCTCCACCCCCGCTCTGCCTCTTCCTGTGCAGTTCCACCCCCCTCCTCCAAGCGCATCCTGGCCTCACTCCTCCCCTCCCTCCCAGCACCTCCTGAATGCCGGGGGAAGCATCCATAGAAAAGATGAAGCGACAGATATGCGGATCGGGACCGACGTGAATCGGAACATGTTCCCCTATTGATGAGCAACGGATATGCGAAAGGACAGATAAGAGGGAAATGTATACCGGGGACCCGCTGTAAAAGAGCCCAGAGGTAAGGTGAAGCTTTGGCGAAGGCTGGGGCCATGGGGAAGTGGGTCCAGGGAACTAAAAGCATTTTTGTTAAAGGGACACAGTGGTGTGTGGCTGCTATTGTTAGGGTCCCTGGGGCTAGGACCTGGAGTAGTAGGTGGGCCCAAGTGCCCCCCATAGGCCATGGGGGAAGCGGCCTATAATTGGGCAGAAATAAACCCCCAGAAGGGGATCTGAACTACTTAGTGGCCCAGCTGGAAAGCTGGGACCAGAAGGGCCCAGAGAGGATGAAACTGTTGTCTCCAAGGAAGAAACCCTTTGGGTATGCCCTGATACCAAGGCTGGGACTATTTAAAAACTGCAGACACACCTGACCAGAAGGGACATTTGCAAGAGGTGGATGCCATGCCATTACAAGGGAATAAATAAAAACTGTAAACTTCCTGTGCTTTCTCAGATTTGAATTGGCCTGTAAATTTCATTTTAGTGTATTGCCAGGTTTGATGGGATTTATGTAGTTTTCAAAAGCCCCGTACAAAGGTGTCTAGATCACGAGTAGTCAATAAGCAGACAGTGGGCTAAATCCAGACTGCCAGATGCTTTTGAACAGACAGTGAAATCTTTTTATTTAGTTATTATTATCATTATTGTTAGTGAGTAGGGCTGTCGATCAATTGCAGTTCTCACACGATTAACTCCAAAAAATTAATCATGATTAAAAAAATTAATTACGATTAGTCTCACTTTTAATCACACTGTTAAACAATAGAATACCAATTGAAATGTATTAAATATTTTGGATTTTTTTCTACATTTTCATATATATTCTATTCTGTGTTGTAATTGAAATCAAAGTGTATATTTTTTATTACAAATATTTGCACTGTAAAAATGATAAACAAAAGAAATAATGTTTTTCAATTCACCTCATACAAGTACTGTACTGCAATCTCTTTGTCGTGAAAGTGCAACTTACAAATGTACATTTTTTTGTTACATAACTGCACTCAAAACCAAAACAATGTAAAACTTCAGAGTTTACAAGTCCTCTCAGTCCTACTTCTTGTTCAGCCAATCACTCAGACAAACAAGTTTGTTTACATTTACAGGAAATAATGCTGCCCTCTTCTTATTTACAATGTCACCAGAACGTGAGAATAGGCATTTGCATGGTACTTTCTAGCCAGCATTGCAAGGTATTTACGTGTCAGATATGCTAAACATTCGTATGCCACTTCATGCATCAGCCATCATTCCAGAGGTCATGCTTCCATGCTGATTACGCTAGTTAAAAAAAATGCATTATTTAAATGTGTGACTGAACTCCTGGGGGGAGAATTGTATGTCCCCTGCTCTGTTTTACCCGCATTCTGCCATATATTTCATGTTATAGCAGTGGGTAGCATTATGTCCTGCAAATGTAAATAAATGTGTCTGTCTGAGTGATTGGCTGAACAAGAAGTAGGACTGAGTGGACTTGCAAGTTCTAAAACTGAACATTGTTTTGGTTTTGAATGCAGTTTTTTTACAAAATTCTACATTTGTAAATTCAACTTTCATGATAAAGAGATTGCACTACAGTACATGTATTAGGTGAAAAATACTATTACTTTTGTATTTTTCCACAGCAAATATTTGTAATCAAAAATAAATATTAAGTGAGCACTTGAACACTTTGTATTCTATGTTGTAACTGAAATCAATATATTTGAAAATGTAGAAAACATCCAATAATATTTAAATAAATGGTATTCTATTATTAACAGTGCAATTAATCACAATTAATTTTTTAATTGTATGATTAATCACAATTAATTTTAATCACTTGACAGCCCTATTATTTACCCTTGCTGGTAAAAATTTACATCTTATTTCTGGTCTGAATTTGTCTAGCTTCAACTTCCAGCCATTTAATTGTTTTATACGTTCTTCCACTAGATTGAAGAACCCATTATTAAATATTTTTTCCCATGTAGATACTTATAGCCTGTAATCAATTCACCCCTTAACCGTCTCTTTGTTAATCTAAATAGGCTCGAGGAGCTCAATCTGTCACTTTAAGGCATGTTTTCTAATCCTTTTAATCATTTTCATATCTAATTTCTGAACCCTCTCCAATTTAACATCCTTCTTCAATTGTGCAAACAGTATTACAGCAGTGGTCATATCAGTACCAAATATAGAGGAAAAATAACTTCTCTACTCCTACTCGAGATTCCCCTGTGTATGCACCCCAGGATCACATTATCTCTTTGGCCACAGCATCACACTGGGAGGTCATGTTCATCTGACTATCTGCCACAACTCCCACATCTTTTTCACTCTGAAACCTGACATCTTTTTCAGAGTCACTGCTTCCCAGCATAGAGTTCCCCATCCTGTAAGTATGGCCTACATTTTGGTCTCAGGTGTTCTATTCCGCTGCTTTAGTATCCTGACATTACAACTGGTCCCCACCTTCCATGAACAGTGTGATAAGAAGAGGACTAAATCAGTGGAAAAGATACAGGAAGAAAGCTGGTTATGCAAATTGTTCCCCAATCCTTATCACCAGTTCCTCTACAAAATACCTATGCAACCTATCTGTCTGTTCAGGGAAAGAGGGCGTGCTAAGGAGCAAGGGGAAAAGTCAGGGGACACCTCCTCTGTGGGACATGTAACTTCTACTGTACAACCTTTAAACCACTTATAAATATAAGCAATTAGCTAATGATGCGGCATTAGCTTTTGATCGGGAACCCCAGTTAGTGAGCTCAGAGAGCAATGAACAGAATCCAACAGCAATGTAGCATGTGGGCTGGTCATGGTGCCATTTCTGGGGAAAGTGGGAGGAATGTGGAGGGAGTGGTGGTTGATCAGAATCTCTACAGGGTGTAGGCCAGTGATTCTTTCAGACCTCAAACCTCCATGGGGAAAATCTAGCCCTACAACTTCTCTCTGGCTTCACTGCCATTCTCTTCTCTCTAGTCTGTCCAAAATGCTGCTGTTAAAGTCACATTCCTCTGAAGCTCTGCAGTGATTTCCTGTCTTTTACCTAGGGCAACCAGATGTCCCGTTTTGGGGGACTTTTTCTTATGTAACCCTTCTGCCCATCTAAGTTGGCAGCAACAAGGGCCGGGTTCTGTATCTAGGGGTTCCGTTTCAGTAACGCAATGCAAAACCAGCTCGAGCCCCCACCCAGTGACCTGGGACAATTACATACCACCCCCTGTGCGCCTTTAAGAGGCAATACTTCCCCTCTCGCAAGCACGGAGTCTGAGTGTAGCGGAAAATGTTTAATAACATGAGGTAAACGACATCAGCATTAAATTGGAAAAAACACCACAAACAGGATTCCTAACACAAACCATGAGCAAAAGACCCACCCCAGCAAATTGGGCCGTGTCCTTTCCCTTTGGTTCTTGAATCCAGCAACCCAAAAATCACCCAGAGTCCCCAAAAGTCCAACACCCCCAAAGTCTCTGTCCCTGGTCAGTGCAGCCCCAGAGTAAAAGGGGGGGCACGCAGAGTGTTAAAGGGCACCTTACGTGATCCGAGGCCGACCGCCCGTCTCTCCGTGGGGTTCCACCGCAGCCTTCACCACGAGCCAGTCCGCTTCCTGCCATCCCACAAACTGCTCTGCTCTACGAGCCGCTCCAGCCATCCCCGCAAACAGCCTCGCTTCCCGTTCCTGGGGCCACTCCAACCATCCCCACAAGGCTCCGCGCCACTCGCTGCTCCTCCAGGCATCTCCGCAAACTGCTCCGCCAGCCGCTTAGCAATATAGCTTCAGGCTCCCCCACTAGTTAACACAGCACTCAGTGATCTCAACTCTTAGCAACTTTAGCTCTTTTGTGATTTCAGCTCATAGTAGGGGAGCCCCAGTGCTGGTGCACCATTGGCCCAAAGTGAATTCAGCTCAGCAGCCTGTAACTAGACTCCTAATAGAATCAAAGTTAGCTCTAACATTCAACAGTGGAGAAAGGAGATGGTCCAATTGGTGTTTCAGGCCCTCAAAAGGAGCCCATACCATCAAATACAAATACCTACCCCCATCCTCTCTCAATTCACTGGGTTGTGGAACCCATGTCCCTTGTCTAGCGAGTGCTACTTAGATGACGGTGAGATCTTCTGTCATAAAACAGTTTCATTGTCCTTGAGTCACATAATCAGGGTAACAACACTTTATTCCTCCTGCCCCAATAACAGAGAAACTGGGGATCCCACCCCATCCAAAGTAACCACTATCAGTTGCTGTTGTCTCATGCCAGGCGGGTGGGTGTGCCTATGTAAACAAGATCAGCCCCTGGAGTTCTTTTCCACACTTGCCATAATTCACCACCAGATGTCAGGGTAAAGCTCATCCTGACTCTGCTTACACTTATATAGACACCTCTTACCCCCCATCCCCTGTCCCGTTTTTTCTAAGTTGCTATCTGGTCACCCTACTTATATCCCCATCAAATTCAAGCTCCTCATTCCCACTTGCTAAATCATACATCACCTTTCTTATCCTATCGTGGTAACATAATGTAGAAATCTAAGCGTTGACAGAGGAAGAATTTCTTTAACATTTTTAAGCCATGCTTAAAACCTTCATTTCTTGCAAACTGTGGGGCTGGGCCATAGCTCCACAAATGGCAACAGGAGTCAGGGGAGTTATGCTGATTTACACCAGCTGAGCATCAGGCTGCTGTTTACTGAAGAGTTCTACATTACTCTGTGTGGTGCATTTGGAGCTGCCTGTAGTAAATGATGAATACTATATCCTGACTGTGCTGTTGTGATATTTACTGTGTGACTATATTGGTTTAGTTTAATAGCAGACTGTTGGAAACAAACATGAAGGCCATACAATGACTCCAGATAAGATAAAATATCCCTCAAACTCCTTGTTAGAAGAGAATGCAAGAGCCATTCACTTTGAAGCCATGTCTTTTCAGACAGACTTTGCCAGATGTGCTTCTGTCCCTGTGAAGTTGGTGGGGGGGGGGGAGGCAGCAGGAGAATCAAAAGACTCGGAGTTTGAAGAGAGACACTCTCTCTCACTCTCAAGAAGAGAGACAAGATTTTGATACTGAGAACCCAATGCCTTCTGTGTGGAGGTCTGGGGGAAGTGAGATCTACCAGGAGGATGGTTGAAATCAAGGAAGGATAGACATGCATGTAGAACTTTTGTTGTTTTAAAAATCCCCCTTTATCTTGTATCCTTTGTTGGCTAAATAAACAATACTTTTGTTTTAAGAAGGCTGTTTTGGGTAATTGTAATCCACTGGTCACAGGCTCCCAAAGAGAACTACAGGTACCAAACCCAGTCAGACCTGCAGGGTAAGCACTGTTGATCCACAGGGTACAGTAGCCTGGTCTAAGAGTGGGAGAACTGCAAGAGTCCACCCTCAAGAGAGGTAAAGGCACATGGCCTGATTCTTGAGAGGGTGCACTCAGAGACCAATAAGGGGTCAGAATTGCAGCTAGCCATGTAAATGTAACTCTTTGGATCTGAAAACCTTTAACTTTAGTTCACCTTTTTTCTGTCCCCCGCCACCACCACCCCTTGCAGTCTTCAATCGGATAATGCATTTGGAGCTGGAATTGTTTTGCTTGTCTTATTTATTTTTATTATATCCTAGAGCTATTTGCAGGAATGATTTATTCTTCCATCCACCTCAGTCTTTTAAATTTAAGCATAGTTCAGCTTTGTGCTGAGTGAAATTCTTTAATTAGTATTTTACAGTCTATTCCCAAACAGTCATGGAAATAGAAATTACCTTGATTGATGCAATTGAGATACTGATATAGAAGCTGTTATTTTCAGTCACTCAGTTCATCACTAATAGTACAAGCACTTATATACTGCTTTACGTAATCCAATAACTGTACAACCATAACTTGCCAACACCCATGCAGGTAAATAAGTTTTATTATGATTATAATAGTGAAGTTAAGGGACTGAGGAAGCTGAGGTAAATTTTCAGCAGGGCTAAAGTCTAGCATCTCTATTTGTGAGCACAGTGCCTCCTGGAACTGTTGCGGAGGCAATGCAACGTCATACCAAAACCCAACAGCGAGTTGTCTAATAGCTGGGAGGAAGGTGGCCTTGTCCTTAAGGCATTGGACTAGACCTCAGGAGATATGGGATCAGTTTGTGGCTCTGCAACAGACTCCATGTATGAGCATGTGCAAACCACTTCATCTATTTGTTCCTCAGTTCCCCATCTGTAAAATGGAAATAGTAATACTTATGTTCTTCAGTCTACTGTCTGTTCCATAACAATTGTCTCTTACTATGTTCATGCACAGTGTTTAGCATAAAAGGGCCCTAGTCTCAATTGTCCTCACTTGTGAGGGTTCTTCGAGTGCCCAGGACTGAGAGTCTCCTTGTTACCCCTGCCTCAATGAAAGAGAGACTTGCATGTGCTTCACTGGGTGTCAGCTGGCTGATACCTCCAGTCTGTTAGCCAGCCAAACAATCTCCTCTGGGCTCTGCTGGCCCTTGCCTTGCAGGTTAACAGTAGATGTACCCCAGTCCCTGAGCCCCTTTGAAACATTCCCGGTAGTGTCCTGCTCCTTCTCAACTGAACTCTCAGCATAATACCAGGTCTCCTGTCCCGAAGGAAACAATGTACACACTAGCTTGGATGACACAACTCAGGATCAGTTGCTTGTATAATACCACAGCACTGAGATTTATAATAAAACAATGTACAAGACAGTGAGTAAGGTTAAAGGAAACAAAAGGGTTACATATAAAACAAAATCATAACACAATTCCTAGAGACTAAACTTAACTTTAACAGGCTAGCCTTCTGTCTAAAGAAGTTTCTCACCCAAATGACCTCTGCAGCATTTAAAACAAGCCTAATTGAGATCTGTTTTCATTAAGTTAATTGTGGCCGATTACGTCCTAGGTACAGAATAAATGGGTGTCTGCCATGCTTTCTACTTATATCCCCAAAGATCATTTGTGTAGCCTGAGTCAGGATAACCCCTGTGGCTTATTTTCCTGTGTTTTGCTATCTTGTTGATTTCACATCCCCATGTTGACTTCATACGTAAATAGGGTTTAGAATCATAGAATATCAGGGTTGGAAGAGACCTCATGAGGTCACCTAGTCCAACCCCCTGCTTGAAGCAGGACCAACCCCAACAAATCATCCCAGCCAGGGCTTTCTCAAGCCAGGCCTTAAAAACCTCTAAGTATGGAGATTCCACCACCTCCCTAGGTAACCCATTTCAGTGCTTCACCACTCTCCTAATGAAATAGTTTTTCCTAATATTCAACCTAGACCACCCCCACTGCAACTTGAGACCATTGCTCCTTGTTCTGGCATCTGCCACCACTGAGAACAGCCGATCTCCATCCTCTTTGGAACCCCCCTTCAGGTAGTTGAAGGCTGCTATCAAATCCCCTCTCACTCTTCTCTTCTGCAGACTAAATAAGCCCAATTCCCTCAGCCTCTCCTCATAGCCCCAGCCCCCTAATCATTTCCGTTGCCCTCCGCTGGACTCTCTCCAATTTGTCCACATTCTTTCTGTAGTGGGGGGCCCAAATTTGGATGCAATACTCCAGATGTGGCCTCACTAGTGCCAAATAGAGGGGAATAGTCACTTCCCTCGATCTGCTCTGTAGTGGGGGGCCCAAATTTGGACGCAATACTCCAGATGTGGCCTCACTAGTGCCAAATAGAGGGGAATAGTCACTTCCCTCGATCTCCTGGCAATGCTCCTACTCATGCAGCCCAATATGCTGTTAGTCTTCTTGGCAACAAGGGAACACTATTGCCTCATATCCAGCTTCTCATCCACTGTAATCCCCAGGGCTTTTTCTGCAGAACTGCCACTTAGCCAATTGGCTCCCAGCCTGTAGCGGTGCATGGAATTCTTCCATCTTATGTGTAGAACTCTGCACTTGTCCTTGTTGAACTTCATCAGATTTTTTTTAGCCCAATCGCCAATTTGTCTAGGTCACTCTGGATCCTATCCCAACCCTCCAGCGTATCTACCTCTCCCCCCCCAGTTTAGTGTCATCTGTGAACTTGCTGAGGGTGCAATCCATTCCATCATCCAGATCATTAATGAAGATGTTGAATAAAACTGGCCCCAGGACAGACCCTTGGGGCACTCCGCTTGATACCGGCTGCCAATTAGACATCGAACCATTGATCACTACCTGTTGAGCCCAACAATCTAGCCAGCTCTCTATCCACCTTATAGTCTATTCATCAAATCCATACTTTTTTTAATTGCTGGCAAAATACTGTGGGAGACCGTATCAAAAGCTTTGCTAAAGTCAAGATATATTGTGTCCACCACTTTCCCCATATCCACAGAACCAGTTATCTCATCATAGAAGGCAATCAGGTTGGCCAGGAATGACTTGCCCTTGGTGAATCCATGTTGACTGTTCCTGATCACCTTCCTCTCCTCCAAATGCTTCAAAATGGATTCCTTGAGGACCTGCTCCATGATTTTTCCAGGGACTGAGGTGAGGCTTACTGGTCTGTAGTTCCCCAGATTCTCCTTCCCTTTTTAAAAGATGGGCACTATATTTTCCGTTTTCCAATTATACGGGACCTCCCGGATCACCACAAGTTTTCAAAGATAATGGCAAATAGCTCTGCAATCACATCAGC
This sequence comes from Malaclemys terrapin pileata, assembly GCF_027887155.1. Taxonomy (NCBI): domain Eukaryota; kingdom Metazoa; phylum Chordata; order Testudines; family Emydidae; genus Malaclemys; species Malaclemys terrapin. Next base: position 39,457,439 of record NC_071507.1, on the reverse strand, counting down.
CAACTCCCTCAGCACCCTCGGATGCATTAGATCCAACCCCTGGACTTGTGCAGTTCCAGCGTTTCTAAATAATCCTTAACCTGTTCTTTCACCACTGAGAGCTGCTCACCTCCTCTCCATACTGTGCTGCCCAGGGCAGCAGTGTGGGAGCTGACCTTGTCTGTGAAGACCGAGGCAAAAAAAAGCATTGAGTATTTCAGCTTTTTCTACATCATCTGTCACTACTTTGCCTCCCCCATTCAGTGACCTTCTTCTTGTTGCTAACATACCTGTAGAAACCCTTCTTGTTACCCTTCACATTCATTGCTAGCTGCAACTCCAGTTGTGCTTTGGCCTTCCTGATTACACCCCTGCATGCTTGAGCAATATTTTATACCCCTCCCTAGTCATCTGTCCAAGTTTCCACTTCTTGTAAGCTTCCTTTTTGTGTTTCTGCTCACCAAAGATTTCTCTGCTAAGCCAAGCTGGTCGCCTGCCATATTTGCTATTCTTTCTGCACATTGGGATGGTTTGTTCCTGTGCCCTCAATAAGGCTTCTTTAAAATACAGCCAGCTCTCCTGGACTTCTTTCCCCCTCATATTAGCCTCCCTTGGGATCCTGCCCATCAGTTCCCTGAGGGAGTCAAAGTCTGCTTTTCTGAAGTCCAGGGTCCATATTCTGCTGCTCTCCTTTCTTCCTTGTGTCAGGATCCTGAACTCGACCATCTCATGTGCTTCCATTGTGTTAGCTTACAATGCTTCATTTACATGCTGACCGAGATAGGTTTTCTGTCAGACAAAGGATGTTTACCTATTTCTCAGTTCTACCTTGATACAGACTTTAGGAGCATATTTTGTGTGTGTGTGTGTGTGTGTATGTGTGTGTTTATCCTGATTCTGGTTCACCAAAGAATACCATGTGACTTCTTAAATGAAAGTGGGGGTCATGCTTGTCATTAATATCGTTGTGAAATGTATGTACCACGACTGTCATTTAAGAAGTCACATGGTATTCTTTGGTGAACCAGAATCAGGATATTCTTGTCATCCCCTTTACCAATTGGCATTGAGGGGCCCTGAGGGTCACAGCATTCACACCAAAAACCTGATTATAAGAGTAATGCTCATCCAATCAGGGAAAAGAAACAGTATCATGTTACTAATGTGACTAATCACAACTAAGCAACATAGCTCAAATAGTGGGCCATAAACAAACTCACAAAAATTGTGTCAAATGACTTCCAGCTATTTGAAAGTGAGGAAGTATGGTAGGGGATGGTTCAGTGGTTACGAATGAAGAAATCTGGATTGAATTCTCCGCTCTGCATCAGAATGCCTGTGTGACCTTGGGCGAGTCACATAGGCCCAGATCTTCAAGGATATTTAGATGTTCATTTCCCACTGAAGTCAATGGAAGATAGGCTCCTAAACACCCTTATCTCCTATTGACTTCAATGGGAATTAAACGCCTAAATAGCTATGAAGATGTGGGCCTTAAAATATCTGTTCTTCTGTTCTCCATTTTCAGAAGGGGCAATTAGGGTGACCAGATATCCCAATTTTATAGGGACAGTCCTGATTTTTGAGTCTTTTTCTTATATAGATTCCTATTACCCCTCACCCCCGTCTCGATTTTTCACATTTGCTGTCTGGTCACGCTAGGGGCAATAGCACTTTCGGTGCCCCACAATAGTATTGTGAGGATAAATGTATGACTGAGCAAAACACCAAAGAACCAGCTTAACTTAAATAAAGCCCATGAATATTCCTATTGTTTTCTATTCTAAAGTCCTAATGACTTCATACTTAAGTACTGTGCTGAACAGTGGCCTTAAATTGCTTGCTTCGTACCTTTAGAGTTATTCAGTTTAGAGTTTTTGCACTTCAAGGGATATGTTTTGTTCTCTCAGCTTTGCTACTTTTGACACTTCTAATCAGATCCCAGGAAAGAGCGGTGCAGACAAAAGCAAAATAAGATAAAGCGCAGTTTTATAAAAGAACAGTGTATAAAAGCAAACATGGCTTTCTGTAATGTTCTGTAATAACTCAACACTTGCCATACTAGATCATGGATCATAAATGGTCCATCTTGTCTGCCATCCTGCCTGCAACATTGGCCCGTACCAGAGGAAGCCACAAAACAAACATAATGAACAATTTAGGAATAACATCCCAACAAGGACACTTTTGCCCTAACCCGACTCTGTTAGTGGTTGTCTTACAACCTGAACTAGGAGGATTTTTATCCATTATACATTTTTATCCTGTGTTTTATAAATGTCCCTAAAAGGTGACTCAAAGGTATCTTGGACTCAAAGGTATCTTGTTACAGTGAGTTCCACAAGTGAATTAATGTTGTACAAAAATTCTCATCCATTTTAAATGTGTTGCCTTTAAGTTACTCAGTAGAAACTTCTCATCATTTCCATACCCTACACCCACAAAGACACCAAAATAATCTCCAGCAAAGTAAATGGGACAATGCTTCAGCACAAAATCTTCTGCTTCCAATCAGTTTGCCAGCTAATTCTGCGTCAAAAAAGAGATTCTTTACCAATTCTATAGGTTAGTGGGATGTAAACTTCCAGATTCTTCTTGATAAATTGTTGTTTAACTAGAACCAAGGTTTTCTCTTTTGGTGTCCTGTAGTAACATCACTTTATCTCTTAAGTTGAACAATAGTATTTTGACAGAGTTTTGGCATTTGCCTCTGCTTCCTGTTTGTTAGCTCACAGACTCCAACCGATGGGATAGTCAGGTGCATTTAGCTGCAAAGCTTCTGCCAACCGTTTTTTCCAAGGGAGGCTGTTAAATTGCCCCTCTGCTAATTTTCTTGCAATCCAAGAATTGTCATATTGGAAGCCTGCACCTGGTTCTGAATTTGCATTATGGGAGCAGAATCTACCCTTTTCTTTTTGATGACTTCTGAAGCCTGGACACATTCTTCCATTTTATTATTTTTGCCTTCCAAACAGCTGTCATTCCAAGAAGCTGAGCTGTCTCCTCTCCCTCCAGAGAATTGATAAGTGCATTTAAAGTTCTAGTTTTATTACTCAAGACTCTAATACCCTGAACACTTTTGTCCATTTTCCTCCCTATTTTGCTGATGTGTATAGCAAGAACAGTCTCTTTCCCCCACCCCACCCCCCCCGGTGGACAGTTACCTCTTAGAACTCAGAAAAATCTGGTCTGCTGACAGAATTACTGTGAATAAGGACTGACAAATAGTATTTGTGAATAAGGGTTCTGGGCCAATAGTATACAGCAAATACAATATTCAGCGAAGTTCACCAGTATTCAATGAGCAGCTTGTTTGCCAAATATTTTTTATGTGTTCTGCAACTATATTATTCAGTGAATGCTACTGAAGTTTATCACAACAGATTCAACTAGTATTTTTTTCCTGCTATCTGACCAGCTTTAGTAAATAACAGCCATCCTGCTCTATGTTTACAAATACACTTTCTTGGTAAAGAAGACCAGGATATAGGGTGGCAGATTATTTCACACCTGCCTACTGCAGGGCTTCTATTGTTCTCTGAAGCTTCCGATTCTGGCTACTGCCAGAGCCAGGATACTGGATTGAATAGATGTTGGGTTTCATCCAGTATGGCAATTCTTAACTTCCTAAAGGGATTACCTTACTCGTTTTCAAAAGGATGGTGTTTTAGGACTTGTTTACATGGGGATATCCAGGAAAATTAATCTGAATTATCTAAAGCTGTGAATTTGAAGTGGTTTCCTTAAAGAACATTAAAACCCCATGTGGATGCTGTTGTTGAGAATTAAGGTGGCCTTCATTTTGGTTTAGCTTAGGTCATTTTGAAAGTAAATTAAATTCAGCTGAGTTAAGGACACCTTAATTCTAAATGAGGGTGTTCACACAGGGGTTTAATGGAGTTTAACTACTCCACTTCATATTCACAACTTTAGTTAATTCAGATTAATTTTCCTGGATGTTCCCATGTAGACAAGTCCTTAGTTAGGCTTTGGGTTTTTGCAGTGTTCAAAAGGTACCATATGTTGTTGCTGTTCAGATAGCTCTTCCAGCATAAATGAAAGCCGAAGAGCCAAACTGTCATTGGTAGAGAATGAGAATTCCATTGATATGGAGAGACTGCAGCAGATTCATTACTCTTACTCTACAAAGAATGAACTTTTGAACTGAGGGTGTTAACTATAATTGTGCTCCTGCCTGAAGAACTCCGGTGTACTACTGCCCCAAATGAAAAATGCTTTTAAATTCAAGAGTGCCTGGAAGCATCACTACAGTTATTGTTGTCTGAACATATCTATAAGTCTTCATTTTGTCAAGGGTTTACAACTAAACGTTTTCTTTGTACGAAAACTAAGGCATATAAGATCTCCTCTCAGAAGTACTTTCTGCTTGTCTTTATTTTGCAGTTCTTGTCTCCCCTCCCTGCTTCCATCTATGCTAACACTGGTTCGTCGTAGATACTACTTTTGTACTCAGACATAGTTTTGATTTTTAAAATTAAATGTAGCATACTGAGGACAAGCCCTTAGTAGAGAGGAAACAATCTAGTGGTTTCATCCGGTGACTGGTAGCTAGATTACCTAGGTTTTATTTCTGACTCCTGCACCAAAATGATACATTTATCCATCTATAACTAACATGGGTACAGCGAGCGTTAACTACCTCACAGGGATATTTGGTGGCTTAGGGGGTGATTTTTCAAAGGCATTAATGAAAATGAACATCCATCTCCCCCTTACTTGATATTTGTATAGCATTTTGAGCTCCTTGGATGTAGATTTGGGCAAATAATTAACAATTGCATGTCTTTCTATTAGATCATGATAAGTTCATGGGCAACTTCTCTCACATTCTTTCATTATTTAGATGTACTTGCCAAACAACTGCTTTGAATAATTCATGATCTGCAGATTGTTTTCAGGTAATTTTTTACAAATATTTAAAATGTGAGTGTTTTTGATTAGACTCATGGGTCAGACAGTATATTTCTGTTTCCAGATCAGAATTAGGTTTGTCAGTTCAAAGCCTCAAAATTACAAAATCAGAATGAATTTTCTCCAGCTAGTCTGCAGTAAGCACATACTGTCACATGCACTCTCTCCACAAACATTCCTGATGTTAAACTCATTTGCTGCTGTATTCACAGGAAATCAAAGGAGCGCAAACATAGTTCAGCCAAAATCATTTAAATTTGAAAGAATATTCACAAACAAATTCTTAGCCATCTTTGTCTGCCCTTATCACCTTTCATGGAATATCAGTGTATGTAAGCTGCTGGGTGACTCAGCAGAAAGAAAGCAGCAGTGACCAGCCAGATTTTTCAGTAGGAATAAAAAATCAAAACCAAGTTCCCAGAAGCAAAACACACACCCACCAAGATTTCCCAAACAAGGTAACGTTTGTTGTTGTTGGGACCCCTTTGTGTCAGCTAGGCTGGTACAGAGGAACTGTAGAAGAGACATATGCTGCACCCCATTGATTCTGTGCTCCTTCAAAACTTTATAGAGGCCATTAAAGCAGGGGTGCAACTTAGAGCTGACCTAGCTTGGGCTGGTGGCTGAACTGGCCCACACAGCCCCTGAATAGGCAAGTTGCAATCCCAACTTCCATCTGTGCAAGTGTGAGTCTGCCCCGGTAAAGGTCAGAGACAAGATGGGCGAGGTAGTATCTTTCAGTGGACCGATGTCTGTTGGCGAAAGACAAGCTTTTGAACTTCCACCAGGGGCATAGATACCACGGCCCATCCACTTAGCATCCAGGTCCATTCCCCAAGTCCTGGTGCTGCTCTGGCCCAGCGCTAGCCCCACCCAGACCTGGAGGACACCACCCACCGGGTGCACACACTCCCGGCCTGACCGGAAGAGGAGGGACAGCAGTGGAGTGTCTGACAAGTGTGCCATGCACGCACGTGTGCCAGAGCAAGAGGAGGGTGGCTGGCTGGCCCAGCAGCAGCAACCATCAAAAAACATATGCCTACCACTTCAGGGAGCTGGGCCCAGAATGGGACGGTGCAACAGGGACAGGTGCTGGGAGCCATACATGCTGGAGAGTGGCGTCTCCATTGCCCCCCCCCCATAAGGCTGGCTGGAGGTGGTGGGCAGAGGCAGGCCCCTGATCCCTCCTTCTCCCCTGTCATTGCCCACCCACCCAAAGGTCTCATGCTAGCTACACCACTGGCTTCCACAGAGCTCTTCTTCAGGTCTGGGAAATGTACTCAGAATGCCATTGCTAACTACAAGGTGAAACAGGTTGTTTAGCATTAGTAGTTAACACACATTTGAAGGGACCATTCAAGGTAAAGTGTCTTATTAACACCCTCTCCAGTCATAGGTTGGAGGAGCAGGGATTTAGTGGATTATAGATTGTTGTAAAAAGCCACAAATCCAGGCTCTCTCTAGATTTTTAGTGTCTCTACCAAAATTATGAATTTAAGCTCCAGGGCTTATCTTTTGAAAGTGTTGGGCAGGTTTCCTTTGAGGATGAGGACTGCGAGGTCCGATATAGAGTGAGCGCTTTGTGAAAAGCGTCCACCCACAGGTGATGTGATGTGTTTTTTGTCTTATTTTCTGTGTGAGTTCGTTTGAGTGTGTAGTGATGCCTCATTTCACCCACATAATTGTTATTGGGGCATTTAGTGCACTGGACACCCTATGTTGTGATAGCATGTGTCGTAGGACCCTCGAGGTCACTCCATTACCTGGGTGTGGATCTCGAGTATTCTTCACCGTCTCACTCTACATCAGACCTATTTATAGGCCTTTTCCTGGGCACCTGTGCAAAGGGAATGGGGGAGTGAAATGTTTAACCTCTTGTGTACCTGGCCACACTGTTTTTATTATTTAGTGGCAATTACTTTTGCTCTCTTGCACAAAACTGAACATGAAGCTAATTGCAGAAACCTTGTAACAGTCAGAGAATCAGAGATAGACAAGCACTTACACCTGTGATTTTTCAGAGTTCTCCGTAAGTGCTGAGCACTCTTTGGGGAATGCTGAGTGCCCTCAGTCGGCCCTAATGGCCCAGCCCTACTATTGTTTAGAGCCTAAAGGCCAGGTCCTCAGCTGATGTAAATCTTCACAGCTGCACTGCCTTCAATGCAGTAATGTCAATTTACTCCAGCTGAGCCTCTTTCCCTAGGTGTTTTTGTCATTAAAAGTATGCTAAATGTAGCGGTAATATTTTCAGGAAAAACACTTTACAAAGCACAACCTGCTGCATGCACACAGGACTTGATGTGAACTGGAAAACACACATTTTGTTTGAACTCTGTAGCTCTGATCTGAATTATTTTGAAGCCCATTTCTATTTGTAATTTTCAATGGTATTCCATCCATCTAACAAAATGAGCTTCCTCCGGTGGCTGATTTTTAACACCTGCAAACTCCCATGGTTTTGTAAACCAGTGATTAAAATATCTGCATTGTGTTAAAAGATTTGAGTTCATATCCTATTAGAATGGCCAACCTAAACAAGAGACAGCTAGGAATAACTTGACTTCTTCTTGGAGTTATAAATGTACAGATGGGAGCTGGGGTTAGCTCTAATTTCTTAATGTTTAATTTGGCCATTGAATGGCTAATGTATTCCTAGCTTTGAATAAGTTAAATGAAAGGGGAAATAATAGTAATCAAAACAAAGTTAAACTGGTTTTAAAAGATTAGGTGGGATACTTTAAAGATGCAGATCGGATTCTTTATAACCAACCTATAACAGCTAGAGGTATTGTGTTTATAATAAATTTCAAACCTCTTATTACAATGATCTGATGAATAAAAGTAATGTATGAAATAACAACGTTTTTGTCCATGAGAACATTTGTGGACTTCTCTGTTCAGCTCTCTGGAACTCTGGGTCTATGGCTGATGACAGATTCCTTCCTGAGCCCCTTGTTCAGTGAACAGTTTGAACCAGTTGAGCTCTAATGCTGCAGCCACTTTTTGAATGTAATTTTACACATCTTAGTGGTGTAATCTCAATGAAATCAATTGGACCATTTATCTAAGTAAAGTTATTCACATATTTCTGAGATTGGTGCCTACATTGGCTATGCACTGTGCCTGTGTCCCCTACAGCTGGTGTTAGGCCCAATCCTGCTTGCAGAACTTTTTTTTTCATTACATCCTACTAGGAACCAGGAAAGGAATTTAATAGAAATAACACTGGTTGGTCATTTAGCATGGGGAAATCATGGCTAAGTCACAAAAATAAGTGTAAATATCCTAGTAAGGGAAAGTGATGGCACACGACTTCAATTAAAGGCATGTTTCAGAATAGGCAGCAGATCTGTTGAGTAAGGTGGTTCCATTTTTACATGTTTTTCCTTACAAGAAGTCCCACACTCACATGGCTCCAGTCATTCCCCTGGGATCCCGAAGAGCTGGGCTGAATGGCTGCTCTTCCTCATAAATGCTCTGGGCTGATTCTCACAAAATTCAAAATGTCTGTTCCCTCTTCTATTCCATATCTACATTGATTCTCTTGGGCAAACAGTGAGAGACTCTGGGCTCAAATGCCAGTGATAGATCGACTGTAACTTTCTGAGTTTCTCTCAACAAAAAGTTAAATATCCTTCATTTTATAAATAAAAATTCTTTTAAACCACTGAATTATATTTGATACTTTTATATAAAACCTCACCCTGTAAGACTTATGTATAGACCAATATTTGTTAAACTCCCTGGAGGAGAAAGGGATGGGATGGGATGGCAAAGACCAGGGGAAAGATTTTCTGAAGTGTTCATTGCTGATCTAATGTTGCTGCCATTGAAGTCAATGAGAGTCTTACCATTTACCAGAGTTAGGTCACTGCTAAGTACTTTCAGAAATTCCATCATACGTTTTTTAATAATAAATCCTAAAAGTCATAGCTTATGTCACAGAAATCATGGCCAGGACAAGAAAACAGACCTAACAATGACACTAAGAATAATGTTGCACTGTTGTAATACTTGTCTTCCTAAACTACACGCAGCACTAGTAAAAGGCAGTCACTTCTGAATGGAGGGGAGCAACAAGAAAAATGGCACCATGCACAAAAGTGGAGAGTGTGGGGTGAATTTTGACCACTGTCTCCAGAGTATGAAAATCATTATGGGATATTTAATGCCCATACAGAGCAGATGTGTCCTTGCTTGGCTTTTAAGATCTCATCAGATAGTATCACTTACAATAAACTACATAGTATTCAATCTATCAGCCTTACAAGGATAAAAGGCTGAGTTCACCCCGTGAGGATCTAGTGAGTCTATGTATTTCAAATCTCATGATTTAAGGATAAAATGTTGGCTCATTGAAGTTAATGGCAAAACTCCCATTAACTTAAATGGAGTCAGTCTGTCACTCTGGAACTTTAACTGACTATTAAGACTTTCCCTTTAGTACTTCTGGTTCTATTTCTTTTTCAGTGTACTTTCTAAAATAAACTGCATCACAACTCTTTTTTAACTTGCTTTAGATTGTTCATTATATAAATTTGATAGAGAGACTGGAGTTCTGTATTCCTGTTTAAAATGGCTCCCCTTCATTTGTCTTTATATCACAAGAACAGTTTTATGAATTGTAAAAGCAAAAGTCCCTGATTTTTTTAAAGCTGATTTTTTAAAAAAATCATCCTCCTTAGACTGTCTTCCTGTACAATTCTTATGACCTGAACCTGCAAACACATACTTAAGGGCGTAACTTTTAATCCAATGCAACTACTCAGATGAGGAAAGTTATTCACATATGTAAATGTTTGACAAGATTTACTGTGAAGAAAAAGGTTTTATTTTAAAATGGCTGCTATAGTCTCTGTGAGGTCACTGGTAAGAGATTAGAGTTCTTTCTGTCTCAGGAGCCCAAAGCAGAGTAACCCTTCAAAATAGCTAGTTAAAATGTTCGTCTTTTCTCTCACCAAGTTTTATATATCCAGGTTTTAATTAAGAGTATTAATGCTTCATTTTTCTCAGCTTGACTGTGCTCAGATACCTTTGTGTTAGAGCCCAATTAAATGGAGAATTGTCCTTATTTAGCTAATAGATGCATTCCATGATATAGTGCTTTTTCCATGTGACAATATTCTAGGTGATATAGGGCAAAATTTCCTAGGAAAGGACCGCAAAAGGTATAGAGTTAGATTTGGTTGGGATAAGCACCCAAAAATTCAAATACTTGACTTGGTTTTGTCTGAAAAAGCTGGTCTGGAAATTTTGTGGGAGCAGGCTTTCCTTAGAAACCTCTTGTACTTAATACTTCCAGGTAGGCTAGAAATGCTACACTATTTTTGCTTATGGTTCCAAATGCAAATGGAGAATATCCAAAGGACCATAGAAATCAAAAATAAAAGAATAGGAGTTAACCAAAATGGTTTAGTTTGAATTTTGGGTGAAAATGCAAGGAAATTCTATTTTATCTATTTAACATCCCTGGAATGGAGGTGTCAAATCAATCATTACAAGTTTCAGTGATCTAGTCAGGATAAAATTTTGGGTAACCCACTGGTCAGAGAAGCATGGACCAGTGTGTTACATTGGCACACTGGTAAGTGTCCTGTTGAATTTCTGATATAGCCAGAGTGGCATTTTCCAAAGAGCTCAATTTTCAATGGTAAAACTCCCAGTGACATTAATGGGAACAGAGCTAGGCCAACTCTGAACACTTTGGAAAATCCTATCATGAATCTCCATCTTCCAACAAACACTCTCTCCTTCTGAGAAACAACATTTTCTGCATTGTGATAGATATAGCTGGCCAATAGAACAAGGTCAATGGATTGGTTGAATTAAAACATTAACTCTTCATGGGCCCAGTTCTACTTCCATTGAAAGCAATGGGAAGGTTCCCATTGATTTTGTGGAATCATAAAAACATAGAGTTGGAAGGGACCTTGAGAAGTCATCAACTCCAGTCCCTCAGTGAGATCAGACCAACTAAACCTAGACCATCTGTCAAGGCTGATTCCCTACTCTGGCACTTTGAGTGCAGAAGGTGGAGGCCCAGAAGGATTCTAAAAATTAATACTGGTCACTCCAGGCTTGTATTCAACTTCCAAGGTTACAGCTTTTCTCTGACCTTGGATTGGTAGATGCTGCCACCACCCAAGTGCAAAAAACCCTTTGAGAACCTAGGAAGGTGCACTTGGGAATTACTTCCCTCAAGCTCTTTTGCCCTCCAGGGAAGAGCTGAGAAAGAAAACAAAGGAAATCAGCTGTTGCCACCAGCTAATTAAAAATCCAATCCTGTTCTTAAAAAAGATAAATTTTATTCAAAACAAAAAGAAAGAAAATACATCTAAAATTTAGGCTTTTTGCTAGGTTTTTTTTAAAAAAAAAAACAATTACAAGGATTAAGCATCAAGATAGCTTCTTGAGGTTCAGCTTAAAGGTTACTAGCAAAACAAAAGCACCTGGAGTTAGCACAGAGGAGTCCACAAGCCATAAAGAAATAAAAGAGATAAACCTAACTGTATCTTCCTAGACATTTTCTGAGCTACTTACATATCTGGGGTTTCAAATGAGAAGTTTCTAGGTATGATTTGATGATTAAGGGGAAGCTTTTTTCCAATTTTAAAAAGTTCTAGCCTCCCCATTGTCTCTTTTGGTCAGTTGTCCGCTCCCTCCCTTTTACCTATGGACTTTTTAACGCTTTACAGGTAAAGTAAGTAGAAAACAGCTATTAACAGGGATTTTATAGCTAACTGGCTGGCTGGGTGTCCATAAAAGAGAGAGAGAGACACACACACACACACACACCTTCACTTATCACAACGTCCTTGACAGGTATTTGTCTAGCCTGTTAAAACTCTGATGATGGGGATTCCACAACATTTGGAAGCCCATTCCGGACTTTAGCTACCCTTATAGTTACAAAGCTTTTCCCATGGACAGCACGAACACCCGGTGTTCAGGGAGGCTATTTGCCTGCTCCACTCCTTCCTCCCAAGGCCCCGCCCCTCCATTACCCACCACCCATTGTTTTTCCTAATATTTAACCTAAATCTCTCTTGCTGTAGATTAAGCCCATTGTTTGATTGCAGTGGGATCAGGCCCAGCACCACTTGCAGTTTAAGATACTGATACTGCACGTATTTTTGTTCCTATATGTAAAAAAAGAGTGAAGGGAATAAGGACAACACAGGAGGACAGAAAGGGAAAAGAAGAAAAAAAGGAAGAAAATGAATAAAGAGATACGAAATAGAAGAGGAAAGGGTTAGGAAAGCAAGTGTTGATGGGAAAAGCTGTTTATATCAAGGCACAACAGATATGTGAATGTCTGGCTGCATTGTGCTAAAAGATTCATCTGCCAATTTAAAGTGCAATAAGGATATGCCATATGAAAAGGTAATGGACCAGCATTTATTATCTCTCATTGAAAAGAGGATTCTTTGCAGATAAAGAAACACCAAAAAGGGGGGGGGGGGGGGAGAGAGAGAGAGAGAGAGAGAGAGAGAGAGAGAGAGAAGCATTCCAGCATAAACAGATTCTCCATTAAGGTAGGCAAGACGGCTACTGGCAAGAGCAATTTCCTTGTATTAAACCAATTTAAAACTGTTTATAAATGGAAAGGAAAGAAAAAATCTCTCTGGAATCACTCAAGTTTTCATTACCATGCTTTCAATACAGTAAATCCAACCACATCAAAAGCCAGATTGTGAACATCTTACCCCCACTGTGTGAGTAACTGCTTACTACTGGAAGGGTCATAGTCGGCCCTAAGCAGAATAATGCCCAATGCTGCAATGTGCTGCATGCAGGGGAAGCTCTGAACCCCATGGAGTCCCATTGACTTCAAGATACACCAGTTCAGGTTAAAAGAACAAGGGGAAGTGTCTCTGACTGGATTCTGGCTCTGATTTAAAAATATTTTGCATCAAAAACAAAAAGTTTCACTGTGCACATTTACAGGGATTTAGAAATGTTTTATAGCAAGATTATGATAGTTGGAAAAAAACAGCCCACTTTAGAGCTAGATCTTTATCCTGAAGAATAGCTGAGGTACAGTTTATACCTGGCACCAAAATACTGCAGTGATGAGCACCTTAGAAATTCTAAATGCACTGATTCACAAAAACATTAAAGCACATGCCTAAGTCCCATCAAGGACTTCAATGGGAAAGAAAAATGAGACAAAATTATCTTGGTCCACTTCCTGGAGCTCAGAATTAAATGGTGATCCATTTGATACTGAAAGCATATAAGATAAGAATAATTTCTAATTAAAAATGAGCTCTGGGTGATTTGAACGTGCTACCTTTGCAACATAAGTGAGGTGCTTTATCCAAAAGACTCCCATAGACTTCAGTAGGCTTTGGATCAAGCCCTTAATGCAAAGCTGTGGGAGTGCTGGCATTTGTTTTATCACCATTCTCATTTGGTGATTTAAGAAGCTGTGGGGTGGGCAAGTCACTTTACAATAGAGATGTGAACCAGTAGTCTGACCTATGCCTCCATGTGTGTGATTTGTCACTGGATCAGCTTAGGAAGAGGAAATTTGGAGAAGATGAAGTAACAATAGCATAATAAACTTCTCTATCTTCTTCCCTGCTGTGATGGGATCCCTGAGGTACAGCCTGGAACTGGGGTACTGCTGTGCCCCCTTAATGAGCCAGTCTGGGCTGTCTTTCACAATGCTTTGCTAGTGACAAGCAGCAAACCCCTCCAGGTGCTGTTATCACTCAGTACAACATCATGTGGAGCCCCACACCCAGCTATATTGCATGAATGCTCCCAGAGCCACTCATGAATCACACAGAGAAAGGCACCAGCCAATCCTGCCCAAGCCTCCAGTCTTGCACCCCAGAACTGTACTGGTCAGGCTTCTGACTAGTGTAAGTTTATTACCCAGTCCACCCCTCCCTCGACATGGAGAGGACACACATTAGCCTTTGTAAACTAAGCTGAGATTTCCCAAGCACTTTAACCAACAAATACTATTTTAGGTAAATAAATCTGTTTTATATTTTAATTATAGAAAGATAGATTGTAAGTGATTATAAGTGATAGGCCAAAAAGGGTCAGAAATAGTTACCAAAGAAAATAAAATGTAAGCACACAGTGTAAATCTTAAGCCTTATTAGACTAGGCAGTATTCAGATCAAGCAGTTTTCTCACCCCATTAGATGTTATAATTCTTACTACACAGGCTTCCCCTTTAAGCCTGGGACCAGTCTCCTCAATTCAAGTCTTTGTCTTCTCAGCATTCTTGTTGATTCCAGCGTAGGTGGGGGAAGAGAAAGACCAGAGAATGATACCACTGTCCCCTATTTTATATCCTCAGTCCATGTGCCTGGAAAACACTAGCCCAGACAGGTCCTGGTGGGCTTTGCTGAGTTACAGAGTTGAGCAATCCCTGAATGTGTGGTGCTTGCACTGCCCTCTTTTAGCATTGTAAATCACTTAATTACAACTCTTCTGCTGATTAATGGTTGCTTAACACCTTCCTGAGTGTGGATCACCACCCAAGCTGTCACTGGGACACTAGCAGCAGAGACTGTCAAACTTACAACATATTTCAATAACAACCAGACAGTGAAATCTCATAACTTCATACAAATGAATGATATACATATTTGGACAGAACAATGGGTTTCAGAAGATCATGACCTTTCATATGATATCTTACATGATATGCTTTGTATGAAATATATCATAATTATATGGCAGGGGTGGATATGGGAGGTGGGGGTTCCAGGGTCTGCTTCAAAGTACAGAGTGCCACACCTGCTCATCACCAAATGCCCTCTCTGTTCCCCTACAATTCACAAGAAAAATATTTCTGTGAGGGATGATAGTCATTTACATCCATATTGTCGCAATCATGAAATTGACCACAGGAGACTCTTCGGGTTTCTTTATTAGTTTTAAAGTTAGAAAAAAAAATCTAGGGAAATTTCATTGAAAACATAAATTTCAGGCACATGTAATTATCCAAAATGAAAGGTTGGAAAAAATCTTCATGTGAAGCTTGTTGATCTTTTTACACTGCTCTAAATAACATATGTGAGACATCACAGGTATTAAATTAGCAAGAGGAGGGCTCTCTGGATTGTCACTAAGAAACAAACTATATTAGAAGTAGAAACATAGTGAAAATGACAAAGAAAATCTAATTTTAAATTCTTATTAAAAAGTCTCTTGAGGATATTGTCCTAGTTCATAAGACCTCCTCTGCCAGCATGTAAATTCAGTTGTAAGCATAGATTTAGTTCAGTACATTTTACTGCTTTAAACAAACATAATCATTTAAATATGGTCATTAATATGAAAACACTGGAGTGATCAACGCTGAAGGGAAATCAAGGCTATGAAGAATTTCTATGTCTACTGGGCAGTCAGCAAGGAGTTGCGGTTAGGCATCCTGGTATGGTAATCACATATGGACATTTCAGGCCCTCTGCCCGCACAAGGATTAACCACATGTTGACATCTGGAATTATGAAGACTGTAAGGGCTATATTGTGGCTAAGCAACAGTCTGTTATGAGAAACTGAGGAGGAGCTCTGCACACTGTCAGCTCCTGGCAGCTTTCTTCCTGTGAAAGACAATGTCTCTGAGACCATGTCTAGGCTATCACTTATGTTGGCAAAAACCTATGTTGCTCAGGGGTGTGAATATTCTTCTTCCCCCTCCCCCCGCAAGCTTCTTCTGCACATTGGATGTGGGTTAATTATGTTGACAGGAGAGCTCTCTCCCATTGGCTCAGAGTGGCTACATGAGAGATTTTACATGTATTGGTACAGCTGTGCCATTATAGGCTCTCTAGTGTAGACATAGCCTCAGGCACTGATGGACAACACATGCAGTGTCTTCTACTAAAGCTACTGGAAGAGACCAAATGTATATTATCTACTAAAGATACCTGTATGGCCCCCCATTACTATAGTATATGATTGCCTCACAACTGCCCTGGCAGTAGGTAAATATAATTATCCACATTTTACAGGTAGGAAACTGACACTAAGTGACTTGTCCATGGTCACACAGGAAGGGAGGGTAGGGAATTGAATCTGGATCTCTGGCTAGCATTATAACCACTGATCCACCCTTCCCCTTCCCTCAGTCCTTCCCTACCCCTCACTGTGGTTTGCTAGTCAGTGCAAGAGAGGAGACTAGTTATATTTCCACCCATATATACCCCCTGGTGACACTGTCTGAAAGCCTTATACTCGTGCAGGTCAGGGACTGGGATTGTGGCTTCCTTTTCCAGAGGAAAAAAAGGCCATTTTATTGCTCTTTTCTCAGCAGGAGAGGATTAGTGAGTGTACTAAAATTCAGCTTGTCAAAACTGCTTATAAATACTGAGGAGGGATTTTTCCCCCCACTAGTAATCATGATGTCAATAAGACTCTGGATCAAAAATCCTTCATTCACTCCCCTTGTCAGGTAGTGTCATTTTTATTTGTCATTCAGGCTCATGTCAGCAATCCTCTCCCTCTTTTCCCGTCACTGGTCATGTCTGACATTTCACAATCCCTGATTCTCATGTCCTGTTTTTGTCTGCATTGCCCTTAGCTTTAAATCAACCTTGTGGAAGTGATATAATCTCCTCTTCCCGCATCTCTTCAGTTTCTCTTCTACCACAACAACACTTTACATCTATCTGATGCACCAACCTTCTGATTCCAAACCATACCCATTTTAGTTGAATTCTTTCATGATGACATTCTTCTGCTTTCCTGTTTTTGTTTTGTTTTTGTTTTTTCAGTCCAGATTTTATCTGCTTTAATAACAGTATTATTCAGGTGAAATTCACTGCTCCCTATCCAAAGCCAGAGTAATCAGAGTATACCCATCCCACTAGTAAGATGGAATTCACCCACTGTGTGAGGGAGCAGAATAGGGTCTCCTAGGCATCACCAGTGTGGGGATTTTGGGCCACTGAATCAATGTAGTCATAGGTCTTTTGCACCCTTCCTGCAGCCTGCCCCCAAATTCTCCCTTTGCTAGTCTATTCACAACCAGCGTGGAGCCTACCTCTGCCTGCAGTCGTCTCTGCACACCCCTCCACGGGTCTTAAGTGGTGTACAGGGCCTGATGCCTATGCAATGATCATCATCTAACATTCCATTGACTTGGGTGAAATTTTGTAATTGAAATTCCTTCTAGGAATAGCACAACAAGCATGTATTTAAGTTCTTTTAACTCCATATAATCTGCTTCTGACTCATGTTACTCTCAGACGGCGTTGTGGCTGGCTGGGTGAATGTGTGGGGCTCCTGGAAGTGTAGATCACTCTGCATATGCATTACAGCGCTACACCTACTCTAGTACAGTGTAACACTTACATCTGGGTGCTAATAATCTTACCATGCCATCAGGTTGCCCCAGGCTCCATCAGCCGCCCTTGCCCTCAAGCTCAGCATCAAGCAGGCTTATCTAAGGTACTTGTATGGCCCCCGTCACCATAGTAAATGAGCGCCCAACAGTGGCAGCCTGGCCAACTCAATGTTGCTGCTACTGGCTTTCATGCCAGGCCTGTGCTTGGTGACACACAATCTGCAAACAGAAATATTAGTCTATTATGGTTCAGTGGCTAAGGAATCTCTGCTCTCTGTGATTTGCTTTTGCAAACATGATATGGGGTTTCGGATTTCTTCCATAAATATTACATGGGCCTCAGAAATTATTCATAGCCAGTATATTTGAATTCAGAACCATTTGGAAGAATAAATGCGCTTAATACTTTGGAAGTAATTTTACTTATAGCAAGTACAGATTTTTTAAAAAATGCATTGTATAAGTTTATCATTGCTCAAAAAAACAAGAAAAAAAAGGATGGAAGGGAAATGACGGACAAGTTCCAAGCACGATATAAAAATGCCTGGAGTTGAACAATATCTGTGTACAGAGAACTGGAATAGTTCCAAGAGAAGGATTCGGCTTGCTATCTTCACTGTAAATATTTTTAAATCACGTTGGGGCTGTATGGTTCTGAAAATGAGATTGCAGGGAAGTTAAAGTCACAGTAGCAGCCTGTAAACCTCTGATCCTTCAACTGTGAGGCTGGCACTGTCACAGGAAAGTCAATCCCTTTGAGGAGGTGTACGTAAGGTCAGGAAAAACGTAAAAAGGGTATTTGTGTCTTTGCATTTAAATTTTCAGTTTTGTACTGCTAAGAGCAGGGCAGTGAACAGTATGCCAGATTGGAAACAGGAGATAAGGGGTCTGGTTATCCATTGGTCTGCAGCTCCTTTACAATGGGCTAGTAGCATGGAATTAGCTCCTGGGGAATACTTCCTGCATAAGAGAGATTACCAATGTAGAAAAAAAAATTGAATAAAATCCTTTCTGCTGTTTCTGAGTTATGAGACAAGGGAGAAGAACTCATTCTCCCAACGTAAGAAATTGTTCTCATTGTTTGGGGGAAGTGGATGGGCACTGAGCAGTGAATAGGCTACTCAAAAATGGCTCAATCCTTTACAATTAAAATGTTACATGTGCACAACCCATAAAGAGAAGAATGTGCTTTGAGCAGTTTCAGAATATTTTGGTAGAAAATCCCCTGCATTATCTTTTAAGTGTCAATCTTTGACATGGCTCTAGCAGCCCCTATGCAGTGATTTAAGGGCTCACTCCTGAAAGGGGCTGCACACTCTGGCCCTGATCCAGCAAAGCACTTAAGCACGTGCTTAACTTGAAGCCCAAGTAGTCCCATTGTAGGACCAATCACCTGCTGGAATAGAGCCAGTGTGTTCAGCACTTTGAAGGACTGAGCCCTAAAGTCATGGAAACAGGGAACTCCTGAGAACATATTTCATCTCTACTATTGACTGGCTGTAATAATACTGATCTTAATTCTTAAAGAATGAAAGGAGGGTAATGTAATTAACTCCAATCAGCACGGGTTTACAGAAAATGGATCCTGTCAAACTAACTTGATATCTTTTTTTTTATGAGATGACAAGTTTGGTTGATAAAGATAATGGTGTTGATGTAATATACTTAGACTTCTGTAAGGCGTTTGACTTGGTACCATATGACATTTTGATTAAAAAAAACTAGAATGATATAAAATTAACATGGCCCACATTAAATGGATTAAAAACAGGCTAACTGATAGGTCTCAAAATGTAACTAAACAGGGAATCCTCATCCAGTAGATGTGTTTCCAGCGGGATTCCACAGGGATTGGATCTTGGCCCTATGCTATTTAACATTTTTATCAATAACCTGGAAGAAAACATACAATCATATCTGATAAAGTTTGCAGATGACACAAAAAACTGGGGGAGTGGTAAATAATGAAGAGGACAGGTCACTGATACACAGCGATCTGGATCAGTTGTTAAACTGGGTGCATGCAAAATATATGCATTTTAAATTCAGCTAAAATGTATACATCTAGGCATGAAGAATGTGGGCCATAGTTCCAGGATGTAGAACTCTATGGTGGAAAGCAGTGACTCTGAAAAAGATTTGAGAGGTCATGATGAGTAAGCAGCTGAACATGAGTTCCCAGTGTGACTCTGTGGCCAAACGAGCTAATGTGATCCTGGGATGCATAAAAAGGGGAATCTTTAATAGGAGTAGTGTGGTTATTTGACCTCTATATTTACCTCTATATTTGGCACTGGTGTAACCACTGCTGGAATACTGTGTGCCCATAATTCATGAATGTTGATAAAAGGGAGAGGGTTCAGAGAAGTGCCACGAGAATGATTAAAGGATTAGAAAACCAGCCTCAAAGACCTCAATCAATTTAGCTTAACAAAGAGAAGGTAAACGGGTGACTTGATTACAGTCTGAGTACCTACTTGGGGAACAAATATTTAATAATGGGCTCTTCAGTCTAGCATGGGAAGGTATAACACGATCCAATGGCTGGAACTTAGACAAATTCAGACTAGAAATGAGGCATACATTTTTTAATGTGAGAATAACCAATTTTTTGAACAATTTACCAAGTGTTGTGATAGAGTCTCCATCTCCATCACTCCATCTTTAAAGCAATATTTTCCTAAAGGATATACTCTGGGAATTATTTTTGGGAATTTCTATGGCCTGTGTTATACTGGAGGTCAATCTAGATCAGTAGTGGACAATTTGTGGCCCACAGGCCGCATGCAGCCCATCAGGGTAATCCGGGTAATCTGCTGGTGGGCCACGAGACAGATTGTTTACATTAGCACGTGCCTGTGGCTTGCACCATTTCCCGCAGTTCCCATTGGCCGGGAATGGCAAATCGCCGCCACTGGGAGCTGTGGGTGGCCGTGCCTGCAGACGGTCAACGTAAACAAACTGTCTTGCAGCCCGCCAGCGGATTACCCTGACGGGCCGCATGTGGCCCACGAGCTGCAGGTTGCCCACCACTGATTGAGATAATCACAATGGTCCCTCTTGACCTTGGCATCTATGAATACTTTGTATTTAATAGGTCTTTTCAAACACTATTTAACCAGATCTTGAGACATCTGCAGGCAAATACTATACTAATGTTATTCATATTTTAAAGATGGGGAAACTGAGGCTCGGAGTTAGGCGGCCACACGGTTTGAATGTTAGGAGCAAGATTAGAGTTTACGTCCCCTGAATGTAAGGCCCTGGCTAAGTACACTAGAATGCAGAACATCCCATGCAGGTCATTCAGTCCTACAGAGTCTGACTTTATGGGCCCATTGGAATGTCTTGGTATCCCAGTTTACACCCCCAAACACAGAGGCTCCCTAAATTAGTGAATACTTTTGGAAATGTTGGCATAATCCCGTATGTCAGTTACACCACTGCGTGGCCACTGCAAAGGAAGGACAGGGGCTAACAAGCAGGATGTGAGCAAGCCCTGAGCAGCTCACAGCATCATTTAGCCCACTGTTGCACTGGGTAGGCTGCTTCTACATCTGAAGTGGTGTGAAAGTGGCTTGCTAAATGGGATAAGCAAGGAATAGGCCTGTATATCCCCAGGCAGGAATGCACCCTTTCTAGTCTATTCAGTTTAAAATATTGTTCTTGCACTCTTAGATGTCCTCCACAATTACTTTCACCATTCCCATTGTATTCTTACAAAGAAATGTTTCCTTCCAGCAAGATTCTGCTATGTTTTAAAAGAACACCCACCTAATCCTTATGTTCTTTTCTCCTGTGCTGCCACAACCTGCTGTTAGGACAGGGAGCTTTTCAGTTTCATTATAGTTTTAAATTAAATGATAGACTACATAGGAAATCCATTAGCCTGCTGCATTTTAGTGAAAGTTAATTACAGTTTTCAGGCTGTGGAGGCTGATGCACTAGGCCAAAATCCTCTACTTTTCAACCGAAAGCTATGACATTAAACTCTATCTGCTGCGCTACATATCTCCACTCCATTCAGTCACAGCTCTGCAGCTCCAAACTCCTCTGCAACATTTTCTTTTTTATATTAGGTGAGTATCTTCTGTTTCAGCTTATTCCCAGAACAGAACCTGCACCTTAAAACTAATAAAACAGTATTCAAGGAATGTGCAAGTCATTTATTCAGCTCTCGGTGAATAAGCTGGGACATACAGGGTAAAGCAGAATGGCCATTGTTTAGACTCTGGCAAAAGCACCTGTGCTATCTGAAAGCAGCAGACAAGGCAGTGGAGCTGGTTTGGACATTATCTTTCTTCAAAATTGAGGGGAGGGTTGTTTTTTTAAAAAAAGAAAAAATGCCCCAAACTGAACATTTTTTGTTTTTTAATGAAAATCTAAAAACTGTCAATGAACATGGAATTTTTTTGTAAATATTTAGTTGAAAACACATTTTCTCTTTTAAAAAAAACTAAAACCAAGCAAAACCAACTTAAAAATTGACAGGGTTTTGACATTTTTGACCAGCTCTACAAGGCAGCCAGATAAAATCAGCTTTAAACAATCTCATCTCGGCAGCTCTGCCTTTTATGTTGTGTTTGGAAGGAATTTTCTATTCATAAATAACTAAAGTCCCCAATGCTTCCATCTGTGAACCCACCGAAGGGGAACTTTTATCAAGCCAGCATGTTCCCTTCCCACCCCATCCACACTTTATAATCCTTTCCTCTGGCATTTGTGTTCCACAGAGCTGTGATGGTCAGTTTTACACGAGAGAGATTATCTCAGCCAAATATATTTGGGAAAAGAGACCTGGAGCTGCTTTCCCCTCCATGCTGTGCTACCCCTCATGGGACAGCCACAGTCTTGGGAGCGATGGGAAACGTGGCTTCTGTGGAGCCAGTGCTCTCCGGGGACCAACAGAAGCTGCTTGGGCAATGTAACAGAGCAGAGGCAACAGACATCATATTCCTTGCTTCCTGTAGCTCCTATGAGACATGTACAGATCTCAGGGGAAACACAGATAAAGGAGTAGAACCCCTGGCTTCTTCTCTTGTAAGAGGCAGACCCTCTCCCTGTCAGTGGAAGAATTGTGATATATTAAAAAAATAATCTTTCACTGAGAATAGATTAGAGTGTCTGGCTGATAAAAGCAGCCAGTAGGAAGATTTCCAGAACAAGTGCTTAAGAAGTTCAAATGCCATCCAGGATATTTAAGCCTTCAGCAATACAGCAGGATCGGCAGATTAAGCCAGCTGAGATATGGGCAGTAAGTGCTAGAACACAGCTGGGAAACAGAATCATTGTAGTTAACCCCTTGTCACAAACATGTTTTTTCTTTTCTTTCTGGTGGTTATTCTTTAACAAAATTTAAGAGGGTCCTTTAATTTATGATATATTTAAATTGCACTATTAGGTTTTTTTGGATGTGATGTCTGGAATATTGCTTAAATGCAAGTCTTTTTGAAATACTGAAGAGTTCAGTTTTATACTCAAGTTTCCCATTAAGTTCTTTTTTAGAAAATGCTTTGTGGTTACAACAGCTTGAAACATTGGGACAAGAGGGTTTCAGTGAAATATGAAATCAAATTCTGTATCACTTGCCTAGAGTAGGAAGCCACTGTGCAAATGTTCTATATTCACAGCA
This sequence comes from Malaclemys terrapin pileata, assembly GCF_027887155.1. Lineage (NCBI taxonomy): Eukaryota > Metazoa > Chordata > Testudines > Emydidae > Malaclemys > Malaclemys terrapin. The sequence continues at coordinate 39,434,578 of NC_071507.1, read as the reverse complement.
CAGTTGAGTTGGCAAGATTTTTTTCTTTGTTCCCCCCCACCCCGATAAAGAGCTTTTAAAGCCATTTAACTACTATTTTTATCCTTAAATTTACTAAAAAAAAAAGTAAACCAACCATGAATCTAATAAGAGAGTTAAACTAAAAATCCAGTGCCTCTGCCCAAAAAGTGACATGTACTATTCAGTCCTGCCATGCTTGAGTCCCTATAATTTTATGTGAATTAAAGATTCAGTCCCCTATACAACAAATAACTTAAGCACATGTATAAAGTTAAGTATTTGAGTAGTTCTGTTGAAGTCTATGGAACTACTCATATGTTTAAAGGTTAAGCCTGTACTTAAGTGCTTCAAGAGATAAGTATCTATATGGGCATGTCTACACTTATCTCCAGAGCAATTGATCCAGTGGGGGTCGATTTATCATGTCTAGTGAAGATGCGATAAATCAACCGCCGAGTGGTCTCCCATCAACTCTGGTACTCCACCGGAGCGAGAAGCGTAGGTGGAGTCGATGGGGGAGCGTCAGCTGTTGACCTATCACAGTGAAGACACCGCGGTAAGTAGATCTATGTACGTCAACTTCAGCTATGTTATTCACGTAGCTGAAGTTGCGTAACTTAGATCGATTCTTCCCTCCCCCCGCAAGTGTAGACCTATTTTTTGACATTATTGTTCTTAGTGATTAGTGTATGTATAGAAGAAGAATGCAAAATCATAAGTGTGAGTGTGCAGGCATAGATAAGGCATTAAATAAGTGACTTCTTTTTATGACTCAGTTTTAATTAGAATGACAGTTAACTGAAAGCAATTTAACATGTTTCATGAAAGGTTAATGGGATTCATGTTTTAAGGGAGGTAAAGGCAATACAACTTTGCCAGAAATCTGAATCTAACCTTTATTCTCTTTAATTATTCTTCTAGAACAATTTCCTGTGAGTCTATTACGCAGTAAAGTGGCACTCTAATTAAACAACAATGAACTTTGTAGTAAGATAAGCTGAGTTCTGTTGCCATTCAATTTAAAAATTAATTTGTTACATAATGTGTCATTTTTACATATGAGCATTAAATGAACCAACAGGTTATTATTCTTGCTAGGTAATGTGCAACATGAATGTTACTTTGCAATTCATGTGCATGCAGGGCTTTCTTTTTTTGAAGGGCCTTTGTGCCTTTATGCTCTATCCTAATATGGAGGTACCTCCCTCTAGTGGATAAGAAGATATTTCAGTTGCCGTGTCCCTTCACTCCTGTTCAAATCTGATGAGAAATCAGGGAGGAATTTTCCTCTGAAAACTCACAAGAAGATAATGCCATAAAAATTAGTTTAGTTTACTTTGGCGTTGTCATGGCCTGGGGTGATACTAACTTGCAGTTATTCTGCCTAGGGCTAAATTTGAAATATAGGACAGAATGAGTGAATTTCAGCCTTCCCTACTTGGCTGAGTGCATTTGAATATTGTCTTGTTCAAACTCTTTGATGCGGTGCATTTTATTTTGAATGGATCAGTTTATTACCAGTGTTGCCAACTCTCAAGACTTTATGGTGAGTCTGCTGATATTTGCTGTTTTTCTTAAAGCCCTAACTGCTGCTATTCATGTGAATACGAGAGAATCTTGGCTTTTATTTTAAAAAACAGAATGTTTCTAGCCCTACAGTTTGTGAGGGGGAAAGCTTAAAAATGGGAACCCTTAAGGCTCAAAACCCAGAACCTCACATTTATTATTTTAAAAATATCTCCTGCTTTTTAACCCTATTCTGTGGTTTTCCTTGGGGCCTGAATCATGATATCAGAAGACTTGAGTTGTATTATATTACAGGTTTTTGGTCAGATAGGAGACAATACTGTGTGACATGCTTCGGCAATGAACAACATAGATTTATGTTATAAACTCATGTCCTGCCCTGATAATAAGATACATACGGGCATACCCTTGCAGGAACATGGCCTAGATCAGACCCTGGTTACACTGACATTTCTTTTAACAGGGCCGCCATGAGCCTTCACTGGTTGTAAATTGACCCAAGACATTCATTATGAGGGGAGAAGACCAAAGAAGAACTCTAAATTGCAGCACATCTGGACTTTCCATGTTGTCCTGTCTTCTTTGTGTCTCTGTTTTAAATGGTAAGCATTCTAGCACAAGGAGTGTCTTATTATTGTGAGCACATTGTCAGTGCTAAATAATAATTTTTATAGTTTTAATTATTATGATATTGGTTTCCCTCCATGGCAAACAGGCACACTGCACGGACTGTGCTTGTGTATAGGGCAACTTTTACTAGGGTCTCTAAATATCAAGGGTTATAACTGGGGAAAACATCTTCCAGGTGCATCTTTGAAGTGGAAATGGTTTTTGATCTGCAAGGTCTGCATTGTTGCCCAACGTGCCCCTTTCAAATGATAGACTTGCAACCCAATGATGTTGTGTACGAGTTTTAACCCTATAACCTCAACAAGAAGTTCCTAGAACAAATTAAAGCATTTATTTTCTCATCAAAAATCTTTTTTCGTAGCTGTTTCATGATGCTTTGTTGAGAAAGCAACAAGCCAGCTTTCTCAACAAAAGGTGACAAACAGTCAATCATTTGCTCTATTCCTTGATGAAAGTTAGCAACCTCCGTGTCTAATGGCAGGAGCCAAGGCCTTTCTGAGAACTGGGATCACACCAGAAATGAAAGAGTAGCATCATATACAATAGGCGGAAATGATTGTTTTCTGCAGAACAGCAGGCCTGCCAGATGCAAAGTCACAATTTACAAACTGTTGAGAAATGGCATGATTGCTGCACGCATATGAAACTTTAGCATGGTAATTTGAGCTCTGAGCAACAGAATCCTGACAATGGGCTTTCTGTTCTTGTTAGATTGGTTGACTGATGAGGGCAGGATGAGAAACATGCTTTTTAACAGCAGTGAAAGGGAAAGAGGGCTCTTAGATGTCAGATCAATAACCCTGGCAAACTCTGAAAGGAAAACTAGATCAGTTATGTTTCCATTATTGTAGTCAAACCAAAGCAATGAAATCCACCCTTGCACACAACTTCCTTTGCTTGGAATATCAGCACATTAGTTATATGGTTCCAAGACACATCTGAGTGGGGAAAAGATGAAAACAAAGAGTCAACACATTGTTAATATTAATTGAGATCCATTAGTCTTAACAGAACCTGTCCCTGTGGCACCATGTTTATTTGCAATCAACTAAACCAGTGAAAATCCAGAGTCACTCCACAGAAATTGCTTTGGATTTACACCAGTGTGCCTGAGAGTAGAATCTGGCCCACCGAGAATATCCCGTTTGAGAGGCAACAGTCAATGTGTACAGTGTAAGAGAGAAAGGAGAAATAATGAAATCCAATACTGAAAGTCCATGGGGATCTAAGGCCAGGCCAGCCATACGTTTGTAGTAAAAATGCAATTACAGTTTGGAGTAGGATTTCAAATTCAAAATGGAAAAAGTAAAAAATGGAAATGCAATCTCATTGGTAGAATAAATATCAACGGAATTCATTTTATGTTGACAAGTTTCTGATTTCAGCAATGGTTTAAATCTTTTAAGATTGATTCTTTGCAGGCTTGAATCTTTCAAAAACTACTTTCTATTTTTATTTTTTTATGAGAGCAGTCTGGAAAATGCTGCATTGTTCTCAAGTGGCAGTATAATTAAAAAAAACCCAGGCAAGTACATGCATTGCTGGCTAGATTCTTCTTTATTCAAGACAGCTGCAGTGCCTGAGACATGAATCAGTCTTTGTGACCAAAAGCAGTTCAAAGCAATCAACATCAACAGCATTGTGAAACATTAACTTTGACTTAACTGGAACTAGAAATACACAGGCGCTGAAGAACTCTGACTTGCGAGTAACATGCATGCAAAACATGGGATTTGTCCATTTCTCTCGGCTCGCTAAATTGAAGTCTGAAAGGCATTTGAAATCGGAGTTCAAAACGTACTTTGTTTTAGAGCACAGTATATTTTTTCTTCAGTGTGCCTTGAGATGGGTTCTTTAAAAAAAAATGATAGTGGTGGAAGCCTTTCAGTACAGGATTTAAATAAGAATAAATACATAGGCCTTGAGCTGTTGCTCAGTTTTTGTCCTGAATTTTATTCTGAGAGAATTAGATCTGAGCCTGTTTGGTGGTATTGCTGTATGGCTCAACCAAGAGATTATCATAAGATTATCATGCCAGAGATTCCATAAATAATTAATTAAAATCACTTGTAGGAAATTTGAATAAATTAAGGGCACACTATTTAAAGGATACTCCATAGGGAATTATTTTTTTCCAGTTCTCTGTCTGTTCAGTGCTCTTAGGCATTATAAAACCTTTCTTACAAGATGTTATTTTTCAACGTGGTGTGCAAATTGGATTATGTTTTTAAAGTTGTTTTTTCCTGCCTTGAGTTTTTCTAAATTTTGCATATTTTTTTTAATTAGAGTTGCTTTTTTACCCTTGATTTACTCTTAAATTAATCTAGCTATAGCTGCTTTGCTGTACCAGTTTTTTTAATTTGCTATCTTATTATATATGTGTGTGTGTGTGTGTGTGTGTGTATACTATATATTAAAAGAAGTTAGAACAAGCCTACATATTTTGCTGGAACAAAATCTTTTTAATGTAGATTCACTATTTAAAAACTATGGGGGGGAGATTTTCAAAAGTTACTTACAGGAGTTAGGAGCAGAGTCCTATTATCTTTCACTAGGATTCATGCTCCTAAATTCCTTAGGTCCTTTTGAAAATCTCTTTTTCTAGTAAGTGTGAAACCAAATTTTTATTGATTTCATACATAATCAGTAAGCTTTGAAAAGAACAAATCTTATTTTATTTAATATTATTTAGGTCTCTACAATATCAAAGAGATTTTGGTAGTTTGTTGTTTTTGGTTAATTTCATTCCAAATTCAACCTCTGAAATTCAGTTTTGTGACCCATCTGATCTTGTTTTCTCTTTTCGGGTTATACTGATCATTTAAACCATCCGCACAGAAATAAAGCTACAGAGGATAAGTAGAAACAGGTTACATAAAAACTGTGACACAACTTTGTCCTGGGTGAAATATAAGCTGCTTTGAGCTGGTAAACCTCAGATTGCACAATCTTAAACTCTACATCCTGACATGTATTTCCTCCCACAAATAGTCCTTTTAGGGTAGCACAACCTGGCCCTAATCCAGTCAGACGACATCCACTGGCTTCAATGGGCTGTGGCTCAGGTCCACGCTGTAGTCACCTCTCAGGAAAGAGAAATGAGTTTCAATCTAGTTTTTATTAACTTTGGGTGAAATGCAGGGTCTGTGGGAGGCCCCTGAATGGAACAGAGCTGGCTTAGTTCCACTGTGCAGGATGTGAGCAGCTATGGAGCTGCTGTGCAGGAGGATTTTCCACCTCAACCTGTTGCAGAGATGTGCTCCACCAGATCCACATAAATATGATCCAGACCCTGTGTCAGCTGAAGCCCTGGTGGTGGTGCAGATATAACAGTGATGATCACAGTGTAAGAACCCAAATAGAAAGTCATTTTGCCCCCGGCTTGGTGTGGATTCATTCTCCTTAAGTGCCTGCATAGCAGCTCCGCAAAACACCCATTTACTTGGCTTTGTTTTAGAACTCCACCCTGAAGGTAAAATTCTCACATCTACATTGCCTGTAGTTCTGTTGTATATTCCATACTCACGTGATGCATGTATACGCCCACAAAACTAGTACAATGGAAAAGAAAACCGCGCTGAAGATCAGAGAGGAGAATCTAGTGTGCAACTCCTCTTACTAACAATGTAAGTTACATGCAGAATAAGAGCCTCATATATCTTGAAGTCCAAAGGACTTTCTTTCTATCTTTACATTTAGCCTGAATTCCCCGTTCTTGTTTCCTTGTCTTTCTTTCATCATATCTCACTGGAAATTGAGCTGCTTCTCCTGATTAGATACCTAAATACCTTTGAGGATCTGGGCCATAGAGTCAGATTATCAAAAATGCTCAGGACCCACAACTGGGTCTGGATTTTCCAAAGACCTCAGCTCCCATTTAGGCACCAAAATAGAGAAATTTTCAAAAGTGGTCAACATGTTAGATGTTGAGCTCTTTTGAAAATCTGGCTGTAAGTGCTACAATGGTTGCTACTGGGTGCTGCTTTGCACTCTTGGGAATCTGGGTCTTATTTGGGTTCTCAATGGGAGCTGATCTGTTTGGAAAATCTGACTCCAATTGTACATGTTGAGCACTTGAAAATCTTGCCTGAAAATCTTGAAAGTCTGGCTCCAAACCTCTCTGTGCCTCCATTCCCCTTCCATAAAATGGGGGCAGTAACACTCAGTGTTGCCCACTCTTGACATTTCATCATGAGTCTCATGATATTTGGAGTCTTTCTTAAAGCCCCAACTCCTTGGAGTCATGGGAATCTCAGCTTCTTTTCTTTTCTTTTCTTTTCTTTTCTTTTCTTTTCTTTTCTTTTCTTTTCTTTTCTTTTCTTTTCTTTTCTTTTCAGTATGTTTCCAGGCTTCATGGTAGCAGGGAAAAAGCTTGAACATGTGACCTGGGTGTAAACTAAAGGCTCCAACAACTGAAGGCAAATAAAAATAACCCACAATTTATTATTTTTTTAATCAAGGTTTTCAAGCCAACCTCTTGATTTTTAGGATCTGAATCACAACATGTGAATGCTTGGATTTGACAATATTGAACACTACTTTTCTGCCTACCTTTGTCTCTAGATTTTAAGCTCTTCAGTGTAGGTAGGGACTGTCTCTCAATATATATGTATGTGTTTGAATAATGGTCAGCACAACAGGGCTCTTGTACTATAGATAACTATTAAAGGAAAGAATACATTGTTTTCAGCAGAAATCTTGATTCATTCCAAATGTATTTAACTGGATCTGAGAACACTGGGAACATCTATGGAAGTTTCTAAAAGGTAACCTCATTGTTTTGAAGGCAGTTAGTTATCCGGGAAACTGAAGGTATCAAAGTAACAAGATGAAGTAGTTTTGGCAGAAACTGAAACTTGAACAGCTTTCATTTCGCGCAAGAGGTCGCTAACAAATATCTTTAAATGGTTTCCTAGATAGATATGTCTGTTTCAGTCACCAGTCAGGAAAGCAGTTTTCTCTTGATTGACACTACTCCTTGAAAGTAACTTCTAAAATTAACTTTGAGCTCTCTATGGTGCATTTTGCTGAAATCATATTGTCTCAAGATGGTTGTTATTTTATCTGTGACTTAGAAAAGTGCCACAGCTATTCTGCCTGTAAGTGGAACACTAGATGTTTTGAAATCTGAAAATATCTGTGAATTTCTATATATGAAAAACAGTCTGTCCACTGTAGTATGATACCAACCTCTTGAAAGTGTATTTTAGCTTTTTGTCTCATTCAGAGAACGCTACAAAGCATATCTGAGGAGCTACTTCATTATTTAGGTTATGAAATCGCACTTAACCTGCGTAGCAATTTACCATTCTAACGTGAGAGCTCAAATGCAGAATGGCTGCTCTTTTGGTGCACACATTAATACCTTCTATGATGCATCAGCCCAGCTGCAGGCACTGTACACCCACAATCCCGCATCTCTATTTTACATCAAAATAGGAAACAGATTTTAATTGTAGAAACTCTCAGTTAGGAACAGCGGCGGCTCCAGGCACCAGCGCTCTAAGCGCGTGCCTGGGGCGGCAAGCCACAGGGGGCACCCTGCTGGTCCCTGTGAGGGCTGCAATCAGGCAGCCTTCGGCGGCATGCCTGCGGGAGGTCCACCGGTCCTGCGGATTCAGCGGCAATTTGGCGGCGGGTACGCCGAAGCCACGGGACCAGCGGACCTCCTGCAGGCATGCCGCCGAAAGCCGCCTGACTGCCGTGCTTGGGGTGGCAAAAAAGCTAGAGCATGACTTTAGAAACCTAAGAAATCATGTATCAAACAGGGTGAACAATTTACAGCCAGGAGCCTAAGTGCAAGAATTTGCTGACATGTTCCTTAAGAAAATGTATGCAATTTGTAATGAAAATTGGTTCAGTGTAGACCAGAGCAAACAGCACATGCTCTCTCGCTTTCTCTCTCATTCAAGTGATACATAACCTTCATTATAGAAGAAATTAGGAGCATTAGGTCACAAGTGTCAATGTCAGAGAGGAAATGGAGGGCAAGGGAAAGAAGATGGATGTACTAATTTGCAGGGCAGGATCTTACTTATATGAAAGTCTAGGGTTCAGCAAATTCATGTTTTCCCTTTTGTGTATGTGTGTGTGTGTATATATCACTTGAAATGGAAGTTTAAATTTAAACCTCACTAATAGAGTACAATGGGTGGGATGGGTTTCTGAGCATCATAATTTGGTGTGATATCTGGAGCTCAGCCATTCAAGCTGGTGGCCAGGCCTCTCAGAATGTAACACTGACCTCTATGCATGCTCAATAAATATCCCTTTCCTACAACTCTGCATCTCTGTTGCATCATGTATTGGTAATGAATCAATGGATCCTCTAGTTTTACAAAGCCCATGGGCCAAGTTCTGAATTGTTATACACCTTGTATAGTCACTTACACCAGTGCAAAATGGTACAAATCCTTACTGCTCTCACTTGGTAGCATTCTATAGCCATTTTTCTCTGGTGTAAATAACCACACAAGGTGTGGAGCAACAGCGAGTCTCCCTCTTGCATATATTGTAGCTATTCATCACAGCATTTTGTGGGATAGCTACAAACACAGAAGCCCAGATGGTGCTGTTAGTGTATGTTCCCATTGGTTTTAGTAGCGCAATAGAGCTGTCTTTAAAATCTGCAATGTCTTGTAGCTCTAACATATAGGATCTTGTTATCTAACACTGAGAGAAGTGTTAATGGGGCACTCATCTGGTATCTGTGTGTTATCCTCAGTACTATGATTGTGGATGATGAATGACCTTCCTCTCTTACCCGAGTAAATGTCAACAGTACATATCGCTAAGTATCATGGTATTTTATGATAAGCTCTTTCTATTACTCTTCAATCCTCTTATTAGGTTGTGACCCTAAATATTTTTGATTTGACATGGAGAAAAGTTAATCTTCCAATCTGTCCTGTGTTTAAATTGAATGGCAACTGTTCAAAATGAAACTATGTAAATCTTGGAAGATAAATTTTTATTGGGGCTGTCGATTAATCACAGAACTCACACAATTAACTGGAAAAAAATTAATCACAATTAATCACAGATTTAATCGCATTGTTAAACAATAGAATACCAATTAAAATTTATTAAATATTTTGGATGTTTTTCTACATTTTCATATCTATTAATTCTGTGTTGTAATTGAAATCAAAGTGTATATTATTTTTGATTATAAATATTTGCACTGGACGCATGTCCCCTGGTATAGTGGTTAAAGCTTGAAAGGACATATGAATCTTTAGCGCATCTGGCATGTAAATACCTTGTGATACCGGCTACAACAATGCCATGTGAATGCCTGTTCTCATTTTCAGGTGACATTGTAAACAAGAAGTGGGCAGCATTATCTCCCATAAATGTAAACAAACTTGTTTTTCTGAGCAATTGGCTGAACAAGAAGTAGGACTGAGTGGAATTGCAGGCTCTAAAATTATGCATTGTTTTATTTTTGAATGCATTTTTTTCACATAAATCTACTTATGTAAGTTCAACTTGCATGATAAAGCGATTGCATTACAGTACTGGTATGAGGTAAATTGAAAAATACTATTTCTTTTGTTTTTTTACAATTCAAATAATTGTAATAAAAAATAAATATAAAGTGAGCACTGTACAGTTTGTATTCTGTGTTGTAATTGAAATCAATATATTTGAAAATGTAGAAAACATCCCAAAATATTTAAATACATGGTATTCTATTATTGTTTAACAGTGCGATTAATTGTGCGTTTAACCACTATTAATTTTTTTAATCGCTTGACAGCCCTAATTTTTATACCACGCTTTACATGAAGGTACCAAGATATATAAAGCTAGCTTCTGCGTCTCCAATGGAACAATCCAGTGTGCCTTCAATGTGACAGGTATACTTCATATGAAGCAATTGTGCTTGGGAGGGAGGAGCCGGGTAATAATCTAAAATGATCATTGCATGGTGATTTACATTTTCGAAGTGGTATAAAAGCCTGGCTCCATTTGAAATCAATAGCAAAATTCCCGTTGACATCAGCAGTGCCTGGATCTCGCCCAACTCACAAATTTATCTTGAACAGCAACACCCCCGTAGGTAAGTATTGTTACTCTCCCTTTACAGAGGGGGAACTGAAGTGCAGACACCTGACTCCACAAAAGGAATGTAGTCAGTATGATGCTGTTCAAATCCCTTCTCCTCATCATGAGGCAGAGCATGGACTCGGACAAGGCTCTCCCAAACCTGGGTGAGTGCTCTAACTACTGAGCTAAAGATTATAAGGGATCTCCTTAACCTCACACACGCACTTTAGTGTGGCCCTAGGCTGCTCTAAGCACACCTACCATAGCAGGCCCCACATGTGAGATAGACTGAGAACTACCTCTCTTCCCCTGGTTCATGGATCACGCCGGGGCTTAGGCAGGAGATAGTCACCCAGACACCTGGGGGAGCGGAGGTTGGGTGGCAGTACACATGCCCAGAGACCAAAACATAAGCACCTTGGGAACTTTACTGCAAAAATTTAGGGTGTTGAGTGAGTTTAGGTACCTACAGGGTGCAGCAGCGGCCAAGTGGGAATTCTGTGGGTTGCAGTAGTACCTGAAAATGGGTCTTGGGTGCCTAAGGCTGGGGGGTAGGTGTCTATGTGACTTTGTGGATCTGGGCTTACGCAATTTACCCAAACTCATGCGATAAATTTTGCCATAAACTCAGATTAGAACTCAGGAGTTACACAATGTCTTAGATCCTGCCAGTCTGTGATGTCTCCACATCCTTGATATATATTATCTACCAATTGTTTTGGGCCAACAATGTGTTCAACACTGTACAAAACACGCATAAAAAAGAAATGGGGCCAAATTCTGCTTTCACTTGCACTGGTGAACATCCAAAATAATGGAGCGACTCTAAATGTACAGAATTTGACCCATCATCCCAGCCCCAGGAAATTGCCGTTCCAAAATGTGCATTTGTCCCCAGGCGCCTTTGTTCTATATTTAGCTGCGTTGTGGTCAGTAAGTTTAGAGATATGTACTCAGGTGAGAGTGCGGTGAAGGTTGCTTTAAGGAGACTTTTTTTTTCTAATGACTGCAGCTTCGGCTGAAAGCAGTGACAAGGTCTGTGTTGTGGCGTGTAAGTTATGGCAGTTCAAAGTGAGAGGACATCACAGTGCTCAGTCTGCCTCTGTCTAATGTAAAGACTTAGGGCTGATGTATTCAGCCTATATTTTTTGCTCCCATAATTTTAGATCCACAAGCAATTGCAGGTGCTCCCTTGGGGGGTTGCTGTTAATTGCAGGCACAAGCAATATGCAGATTCTGTGATCAAATCCAAAAGGCAATTAGCTATGTAGGGGGGAGATTTTCAAAGGCACAAGACCAGTTAGGAGCTCAGCTCCGGTTGAAAGTCAGTAATACTTGGGTGCCCAACTCCCATTTATGCCTTTAAAAATCTCCTTCTTAAATATTAATAACGGTGTCCACAATTAATTTCACCTGCAATTCATTCTACATGCAAAATTGTGGGTGAAAATGGAAAAGTAGGGTAACATTTTAAAAAGCACCTAAGTCCCATCTTAAAAGTCTGTTGCCTTTGAAAATGGCACTTAGGCTCCTAATTCACTTGGGTACTTTTGAAAAGTTACCCTATAGGCCTCTTTCTATTTTATAGAACTGCCCTAATCCAAAGTGCAAAGTGGGAGTCATTTCCTTGGCTGCAATGGGCTGTGAATCAGACCCGGGGTGCTTTATTTTTTTTGGGGGGGAGCTGTTTTTACTGAGGAGCCAAGCTCCCTGAGATACCTGTACATTTTCAGTTACTGTTTCATTGTTGATTTTTATCCCCTCTTCACTAGTTTGTCTGTCACTGAAGTGGGATTGGGATGACTCACTCATGGAAGTACTTACTGCTCAAGATCTACAGGGGCTGAACCTTTGTGCTGTGTTTTAATCAGCTATTTTTAAATGCTTAAAGGTAAAAAGTTACCCAGCTGAACCTTCCTTTCATCAAACATTTCCTAGCAACAACACACCACAGTTGAACGTGCTGTGGAACTTGGAAACATTTGATCTCTTAGAACAGAGGTGTGACACAAATCCTGCTGGAGCCCATGTAGAGTCTACCTCTTTCTTCCAAGTGGTGCCTTTTTAAATGCCTGATCAAGGGAAACGAATGGCCATTTTCTTCTGCATAAAAAGATGTTCAAAAATACTTTTTTTTTCTTTCTCTCTTCCCCATATTTGCACACTGAAGCAGCAACATGACATATATTGGGTCAAACTACTGCCCAATACAATGTTGCTTTTCTGTTCACTCCAATGGTCCCCAGCAGGGGATGAAGGAGACTATGAAAATGGAATACAATTATTAGTGGGACACACCTTTGAGCAAATTCATCCTCACACTGGGGCTAAGCCTAGTGCAGAAACTGAAAGGAGGCAGTTTATGCTTCTTCAGTTCTGGGCGGTAGAGAATGGCTTCTAGCACAGGCAGGGGTTAAGTTAAAGTAAGAGGCACAGGGGAAGTGGTGGGGGAGTGCCTCTCCCTGGCTTGGCTGAGTAGCACACAGCTCCTCCTCAGCAGGGGCATAGAAAGCTCCTTCTCTTATTATGAGATAGTTTAACCTTGACACAGACTAAGGGCATGTCTACACTTACCAGTAGATCGGCACCGCTGCAATCGATGCAGCGAGTGTCGATTTAGTGGGACTGGTGAAGACACGCTAAATTGATGGGAGAGAGCTCTCCCATCAATTTGTGTATTCTACCTTCCCGAGAAGCATAAGGGAAGTTGGTGGGAGACGCTCTCCCATCGACACAGCACAGTGTAGCCACCACAGTAAGTGGATCTAACTACGTCTACTTCAGTTACGTTATTCACATAACTGAAGTTGCATAAGTTAGATTGATTTACCGCGGTAGTGTCAACCAGCCTCATGGGAGCTGGCTCCTTGCTCCCATACCTCCTGTGGGGCATGCAGCAGCCAGGAAACTTGACCACAACAGGAACATCTACTCTTGTCTCTGATCCATCTTTCTGGCCCACCACTCGCCTGCACAGGGTCTTCTGTGGGGTGACACAGAGCTGTCTCTGTGCCTGAAGTAGAGGCCCCCTGAACTAGTAGTATTTTCCAAGGGGTCCTTAAATCTGCCCTATGGCCTTTTAGCATAAAAGGCTATAAAGCAATTAGAAGTCTGGCCCTTAGTAATATTTTCATATCACACAAGCTTTTGAATTTGTAATCATTTAATACTCTCTTTCATATTTAGCACCTGTTTCACCAATGTTTTAAATAGCCTGTAACAATACACTTCTGGAATGAAGGGTTTGTAGTTGACAGGTCTGATGTTCTATCATTTGCTGCAACATAACTGCTTCATTAAATCAGTTCATCTAGCATCTTTCAGCTCTTGCACAAGTTGGCCTGCCAACTGAAATGGCAAAGGGACACTGAACACGTTGTATAAACTAACACAGTAAAATCAGGGAAAGAGCTAGAAAGGAATCAGTACAGTGGTCAGGTTCTTCAAGCGCCTACATGGTCCAATCAAACACAAACAAATACGAGTGCCTGATTTATAAAGAATATGTCCATTCCTGCACTGTCCTATCTAGTTATGGCTGATACGTTCCTCAGGTGATGGGAGATGTGGTTGGTTACCCAAGGATGAGACTAAAGCACATGAAGAGAAAAAGTTCCAAAAAGATCCTGGCTTTGTCTTCAAATTCCACTGTTGATCTTATGAGATGCTGAGCAGTGCTGAGCACTGAGTCCTGAAACGTGCTGAGTATCCTCGACTCCCACTGAGTTAGATGAGAATTGAAGGCACTCAGCGCCTTCTTGGACTGAGCCCTGAATCAAAAGTATTGGTTTGATTGTGACTTGATGTTATGCTCAAAACAGTGATTTATACAGCTTTTGGTCAAAACACTCCGATACTAAAGCTGTAATGAAAATGATAAAAGCTTGTTAAAGTGGGAGCTAATGGTGTAAAACATTAACAGGTACAGCCATCATACTTTAAAAAGTTTCATGTATTTTAAAGATTCTACCTGTTTGAGAGACATTCCCTTTACTTAAAATGGGGAATATTTCTTAGGACCAGTAAGATCTCTGAAAATGGAAGTAATTTTTTAGAAGTATAACCAATGTATAATCTCCTAGATCCACACACTAGTTCCCTTGTGTCACCTACAGTTAATAGAATATCTTTAATTGCCTAAATACATATTTTTAAAAGACACTAGTCTACAGTAATGGTTCAAAACCTATAGTGCTTTGAGTCTCTCCTGTAAACTAATTTGGGAACACCCTTGTGTGGTGTTCTGAGCTCTGTGTTTGAAGTGAGAGCTATCACTTTTTAAGTAAAAACAACAAGGAGTCCAGTGGCACCTTAAAGACTAACAGATTTATTTGGGCATAAGCTTTTGTGGGTAGCTGTGCTGCTCCAAGAGTAGACCAAGGAGGGATTTGTGACTCTTGCTTCCTCTGCTCCCCACTTGTTCTAAATGGGAAAGTAATCTGCTACTGGTATATGCTACTGGGAGATTACTTCTTCCAGTCCGACTTCTTTCACCAGGCCAGCTGGTGTACGAAAAGGCCTGTGGAGCCCAGCCAAATCTCTACACATTCCCAGCCCACCTCTGGGACATGGAATAGTGGGCTCACAGAGGCTGTTCTGCACTCAGCATTGGACTCGCTGGGCTCATATCCTGAGCAGGAGAATAAGAAGGAGCTATTGATCCTTTTGCTCCCATGTGCAGACCAAGGGATAATTTTGCCCTTTGTTCAGTTTAGTTAGGCTGCCAGGGGTTTGAGAATGGCCTCGGGCTGTATGTGCATGTTAGGATGCAGGACATAACAGGTGAGTCATCCTGTTCACTAGAAGAGGCTGCATGACAAATAGAAGCAGAAAGTTAAGGTCTAGGCGTGAGGATGAGAGTCATGTTGGGTAGGAATATGGGAGGTAGTTGGAGCGGCTTAAAGACATGTAATTCCCATTCATTTCTGATCAGGTAAATCTTCTTACTGCTTGACTTGAATGTGATTTTCACTTTATTTATTACAAAGATTAAGTAATAGATGAGATGATTGCACAGAGAATATGACTGAATGGTATTGTCAACTCTGTTAAATGCCTTTTGGGATTTTCTAGGAGGGCTGGTCAATAATTCTCCAGCTAAACCTTTTGACAGAAAATTGGGTTTTCAACTAAAGGAAATTTTTCACTGAACGTGTCTGCCTTCCAAAGAAAAATTCAAATTTTTCATTGAATAAACAAAAACTCAAACACTCCCAAGTTTTTGGTCTTCAGCCAAAAACCAAAATCTTTTTGGCTAAAAACATTTAGGCTTTCAATGAAAAGTCAAAATTTTCCATGAAGAAAAAAAATCATTTTCCATTCTGCTCTAGTTACTAGTCTTTGCGTGACCCATCATATTTTTTGTAGTATAATTGTTTTGAAGAGCAAAATATCTTTCAAGAAAGCAATGGTATAAGCTCAATAATCCTTGCTTAGCAAGAGTAGTCTTTTTCAGTCATTTTATTTCCTGTCACTTACATATAAAATTGACTTACAGAGACAGGGCTCTTTAGTGTTATCCCCTTAGGATTTCTGTTTAGATTAAACAAGTACTTCAAATGATAATGAATCTTTCTGAAAAACAAATGTTTGTTTTCTCTAAACTGTGCAGTGGATTCCCATGAGCTTTACAATTCAGTGAGCATTAATGTTATATAACGCACATGATGAGCCCTCTCTGTGAAGATTTATATTTATATTCAGACATATCAGGGTTGGTTGTGTTCCTTCAATGTTCTGTTTTTCCACCTTTAGAACCAAGTATCCATCAAAGTCTACACCTATACAGCATATTTGTCTTAATGAAAGTCATTTATGGGGGTCATTGCCAATGCTTTTGGAAGAAAAGGACAGTTCAGAGCAACTGAAACTGCTGGCAAACTTGTGTGTTCACAGTAGGGAAATTTTACTGCAGATTTTTAGATATTGGCTTCCATATTTTCACCTGCAGCTTAAGTTGTTTAAGTGGGTAAGTAACTGAAAGCACATACAGGAGCTTAAATGCTAAGCGACATAATTTGCACCCACAAATAAATTTAGATATAAAGTTATATCCTAGGTTAATTGCTTTTACAATTGTTCAGGCACAAAACTAGAGGATCCTTTAAGGTCAGGGTGACCATGCCCATAAAAGTACAATCTGAAACCTCTCATGCTCCAGACTGTGGTAATAAATGCTTAGTAAATAGAGGGAAGTAGGAAGTTTTCCTGATCTCCTGCTACTACTGAATGGAGGAATGTGTGACCTGCCCAGCCATCAGAAGATGTCATGTAATTTGAAAGAGGGCAGAGAACCTCCCACTAAAAATGTCAGATGCAGTAAATGACTATTACTGAAGGTGTTGGATGGATGGGTGAAGATAACTTGCAGGTCACTCTGGCCCAATAGAAGATGACAAAATGTGAGTGGAACCTGGGTATATAAGGGAGATATGAAGTACAGCCAAGGCATCTTTGATACTCACAAAGCTGGAGCCTATGTTTGCAAAACACAAAGAATTCATTTTTGAAAGGGAAACCAAAGCTATGTGGATTTCAGGCCTAGCATTTTCTTCAGGGCCAAGTTGAGGTATACTAACTTAACAATGTAAAGCGCTGGCAGCTGATGTAACTAACATCCAGCTGGAGTCAAGGGCCTTTTAAGAAAGAGAGAAGTTACTGAATCTGATCTCCAGCTGTCCCAAAATGGCAACTGACACTCTTCTCATTTCCCTAAGAAAGACAGCTTAGCAGCAGCCTTTTATACAGCCAAGTGGGTTCGGCTTTCACAGTTTCCAGGGATAAAGTGCAGACTTTACAGAGCTCCACCCCACCCAACTGCCAAGTGCACAGAAGTTTGTATTGGGTGTTTCTTAAAGCCACATGCTCTACCAGTGTCTTCATTGTCCACTCCTGGGATAAACCTGCTCGGTGTGGCACTCTGTCCACCTCTACGGGTGGCTAGGATAGCTAGAGATTGATGAGCCTGCTACAGGCTTGGGTAAGAGATGCATTTTTTTAGCTCATGCAGTAGAGGTTCATGCATTAAGCTTAAGAGATCCCAGGTTTGATCCCCGATGATGACAACCGGGCTGGTCGGTGTTACAGTTGTATTACTACAGAATAGAAGAAACTATAGAAATATAAAAAGAAAAATTCCAAGGCTGAAGAGGGCAATGACAGGCAATGATCTCCTTCCAGCTAAGGCTTAGCTTATTGCAGCACAAAGTCCCATGGGATATGCCCCCAGAAGTCCTAGTCACATATACGGGGATGAGGGGTGCAGCACCAGTGAGGACCCCGTAACTCCAGTGTGGCCACTCAAACCCAAGGTATGCTAAACTGGATGCTCAGACCTGAGTGCTGATCACCCAGGTTAACTCTGCAGTGAAGACAGACATTATGACTGGAAATTGAATTCTGCACACACTATGCCCTCTGAAGACATCCGCTTTGTGTCAGAAAGTATTGCTCAGGCTACAGCATGAAGACTTTAGAGACATTCTATCACTTCTTAAAATTGCCCTGATGATCCTTACAACCAAGACAAGTGAAAGGGGCTTTTTACTGGTGAGTCATATGGAATGTGACTTAGAGAGCAAGCTTTTGACCTGATACAATCCTACTCTAAAGACTGTCGATTTCAGTTAGAAAACTGTGAGCACGTACTGGACTCCCCAAGTAATCCCATAGCTAAAAAGTGTTAGCTAGGAGGCAAAGGGCAACCTCAAACTCTTCCAGCTAGAAGGAGAGGGCCTGAAAAATAGTCATTGGGACACCAAAATCTGAATTTGAGGACTTCCCTGGGAGGTTTGCTTGAGCAAGGACTTCAGGATATGGTCCAATAAAACAATTGCAATAAAAAACACCCTCGTGTGATGGTCTGAGGTCTGTGTTGGAACTGAGAGCTGTCACTTTTTGAGTGATACATGCTGCCGTAGTGCTGTAATGGAGACACTTCCTACATCAGTGGAAAGGGTTTTTCCATCTATGTAGTTAATCCACCTCTCTACAGTGGGGGTTAGTTCCACCTAACTGCACCACATAGGATGTGAAATTTTTCACAGCCCTGAATGATGTGGCCAGGTTGACCTAAGTTTTAGATGTAGATCAGGCCTGAGTTATTTTTCAGTAATGCCAGTAGCTCCTGTACATACAGAAAGATTGCTGAAAAGTGAAACACGGCTTTTCACAGCCCCAATTGTAGAAAAATCAATACTGTACCTTTAAAATGACCTAGCCCTTTAATCCAATAATCCTGATTCCCATTGTGCAGGCTTCTGCCTTCTCATTTACTTGTATGTGTTTGTTTTTTAATTGGTTCCTGAATGCTCAGCTTTTATTAATTATTCTGTTTTATTTGTATTATGGTAGTGCCTAGGGACCAACCAAGAATGGAGCCCCATTGTGCTAGGCACTATACAAAGTACTAGATGACCTCTGTCCCAGAGAACTAAGCTTATCTAAATAGATAAGACAGTTAGGGGCTGGGGGAATGAGATGTGACCTACAAGCAGAGTGAGCAATGAGGTGGTGGCAAATAGCATGTTAGTGCTGCAGATAGTGCTTTCGCCTTCCTCTGCCGCATGGGGCCTGGGTCACTTGCAGATTTATATTAGTGTAAATGGTGAATTCTCTGTAATTTGAAATCAATAAACCATTATTTGAGGACTTCAGTAACTCAGCCAGAGGTTCTGGATCTATTACAGGAGTGGCTGGGTGAGGTTCTGTGACCTGCAATGTGCAGGAGGTCAGACTAGATGATCACGATGGTCCCTTCTGCCCTTAAAGTCTGAGTCTATGAGACTTCAATGGGTGCAGGATTACTGAGATGAGACGCAGCCTCATTGAAATCACATGGGGAACTCAGTAGGGTTACTCTTGTGTAAGTATTTGCAGGACTAGGATTTAAAGGCCTGATCCTGAAAGTGTTTACTACTGTGAGGAATCTCACTGAAGTCTGTGAGGGCCTAACAAACTCTCCAAATGCAAAACAGTTTTCTGAGATTTGTTTGTTTAACAAATGAAATGAGACTTTATTTTTCCAAAACACTTTGTATTTTATTTGAGCTTAAATTTAGGCTAGGCTTTCCAAAGGAGCCTGTAGGAGTTAAGCACCCAAATCCCAATCTGAGTGCTAATCCCTCTTCATATTACATTGGTTTTAAAAAAGGAAAAATTGTATCATGCTGCTAGAGGGACTAAGGAACATTCTTTAATGCAATATTACAGTGGTGGCAAATTCATATGGAGCCACAAGCACAACCAGATGCAATTCCACTGCAGTCAATGTAGTTGTGGTTGCAAGTTAATGTGCAGCTTTATCATTTTGGACAGAGGCCTGGAATGAAGTGGGGCAGCTAGTTGCTGTCAATGATTGCGGAGAAGGAAGAATTCAGGGCCCGTCCCCTATATTTTAAGTCTTCTCTGCCCCTCCCCAAAATAGAGAAGGAAAGAGGAGATGTATCCCCTCCCCTGTACCAAAAGCCTCAATGGGCTTCAGGGTGGCAAAAAACAAAACCAGCTCCCACACTTCTTGGGTGCCAAAAGCCCCAGCTATTCCCTACACCGCTACCAAAATGTTCAGTTTTCCCTGACAAATCCTGCTATGCAGTTATTCACTGTCAATACAGTGGGGAAAGTGGTGGCACAGAGAGAATTGAAAATCTGGCACAGTGTCAAATGGAATGTAATATCAAAAGGAAAAACAACAAAGGATACTGCACATATTGTACTGTGTTGGGACAGGGGGAGGGGGCAGTAAAGTGGAGAGATGCTGAGGGCAATGCCACACAGGACACTGGGGTGCCTGTGCATAATTTAGGGGCTCCTGCTGTGTGATTTTGATCTAGTTTGCCACAGAGCACACAGGCTTTCACCATCCATATCAGGCTACCAAAAATATCTCCACTAAGGATTTTCCTACCTCCTTTCCAGTTTCCAGCATCTAATTAATCTGGGCTTGGTGCCTCATCGACAAGTAATTACTCATCCTTTTGGCATTTTCATAAAGCAATTTAATCTTTCTTTCCCCCGCAGGAAAAAGCCTCATCGTCTTCAGGTGTCATTTTTAGCTTCTTTTTAGTATGGGGATAACAAATTCATTTAGGGACACAATATTATAACCCTGCTTGTTCATTAATGCCTCACTTGTGTTCTCGCTAGCTCTGTGAAACTTTTTACCCAGCTGTAGTGGACTTTAGCAAATTACTCTGGGAAACAAGGCCCTTAATATTTAATAGGCACACCTATCACTTCCTTAAAGCTTTTCGTCCATAGATCTCAAAGTGACTTCAGTCATTATTTGTTTTACCATAGCTCCTACATGCCCTGACAGAGCCTGGGGCCCCATTGTACTGGGCATCATACAAACATGTAATGAGAGATGGTCACTGTCCCAAAGAGCTTACAGTCCAACAGACAAGACAATCAATGGAGGTGCAGGGAGAAATGGGGGCCCAGAGAGGTGAAGTGTTTTCTCTGTGGTCCCAGAGCACATTAATAGAATTCAAGGTTTTGTCTGCATTTGGGAATAGCTCCGATTCAGCAGGCAGTGACCAGGGATCAATGTAACTGCACTCCTCCTGACCTGTAAGCGGAGAAAGGGACATGAAGGGGGTTGTGCTGATGGATGGATTTCCCCCTTTTTGATGTGAATACAGAAATAAGGATAACGGCCTCCAGTTAATAAATAATTCAAGTGTTCTTCCATACAAGTTATTAACATCATTTAGAAATATTCACCGTATTCTTTAACTGTCTCAGAACCAAATGTGTCAGAGAAAGGAACAGCATAGAAATTGCTGGTACAAGATGGGAGTGCAGACTGTAGCCTTTGCTGGCGTGTGGTGTAGGTTGGCCAGGTGTCCGGTTTTCAACTGGAAAGTCCAGTCGAAAAGGGGACCTAATGGTGTCTGGTCAGATCTACTGACCGGACACCCAAAGTCTGGTTACTGTGGGCAGGAAGCGCTGAGCCATCATCTGCATCAGCCCCTACTCAGCCAGGGCCACCTCCTACCGCATCGAGTGGCTGCAGCTCCCAGCCCTGGCTCTGCAGGCGAGTTCCTTCTGACCCACGCAGGGAGGGGAGGAGAGGGGAAAAGCAGTGAGTGACAGAGGGAAGGGAAAAGGGGAGCAGGGCCTCAGGGGCAAGGGGCATGGCCTCAGGGAAAGGGGAAGGGAAGGGCGGGGCTTTGCGAAGGGGAGGTTCTGACACTCCTGCTGGAGTGTCCAGTTTTTAAATATTACAGTTAGCAACCCCCGTGTGTTGTCCTCTGCTCATTATGCTGGTTTTCCACCTGAGGTATGCTACAGTCTAAAGAGCGACTCACAGCCAAACCCCCAGCTTGTTGCATGCCTCTCCCTACACTATGATTTACCATCCAGGCCTAGCGGTAATTTGGAGAAATTTTGCTTTCTATAGGTCTTGTGGGAGGCTCCCACACAAGCAAGCAGAAGGCAGAGAAGAAGGAAGCATTGAAATCCCCTCCACCATGTAAAGGGGAAGCCCTCAACAAGAGGGATGGAGGAAATTAGATATAGACTCTGCAGAAGCTAGGAGAAATGGATGTAGTATTGCTCAGCTTCCCCGTAGCCAGGAAGATGACAGCCCTAGCAGGTGGCAGATGGGCAATAATTTGTGGCATGACTCTCACTGGCATACTGCGCACCTCACCTTGGAAGGAGGACAGCTAGAACACCCCACGCTATCCTGCATGTGGTGGCACCACTGTTTGCTGAAGCAAAGTAAGCTTGTGGGATGTGGCTGGAAATAGAGTCATCCATCCAGGGAGATGAGGGAAGCTGGACAGAAGAGTCTCTTGGGGGACCTGAAAATACAGTGAAGCTGGACTTAATATAATCTGCCCATTTATGATGCATGGAAAAATCAAAATGGCTGTGTTGGAGAATGCATCTTCCAGACACCACCATCCCATGTACACAGGTGAATTGGTCTAATTCAGTAAAACAAAATTTGCTGATCTTCCTGCCAGATGGGCTATTGACATGACTGCACTGAGAAAAGATGTCAGGAGCTGTGTCAAGGAATCATTTAGGAAGTTAGAAGCAATCTAGTAATCGGAGGAACAAAATGATATGGAATGAACCACTACATAAAGGTTAACTGGGGGGGCACAACTATAAATAACCATTAAATAGAGCAGGCTAGCTCAGCTGGTGAAGAATTTTTCAGTTTACAAAGGGATTAATAAAATGCAGTGACTGATAGCATGGGACAGGAGATGCAGGACAGGAACAGAACTATGCAAATCCATTTTTTATAATTTTCTTACTTTGTGAACCGGGAGGATATTTACGTGATTACAGAGTTAGAACGGGAAGGATTAGGACATCTGCAGAATGCTCCTGAAATAGTTAGCATGAAGTTAAAAAGCTATAATAACTGACAAGGGAACAAAAGGGCTAGAAAATGCTAGCATGGGAATTGGAGAAGCTACAGCAGACATTTCCTCAGTTCTAAAATAGGTAAGATGGCGCTGCTATTTCATTAGAAATATGGAAATGGGAAGAAGCCAAAATCCAGTGTGCTTGGCCTCAAGTTTACAAAACGCTGGAAAAAAAACAAGTCTTGTAAGGTAACAGAGAAGGAAGGTTTGGAACATTACAGTTTCAGTGGAACAAAGGCTGCATGGCTTTAGGGAGGGGGGGAAAGGGTACCTTAATAAGAGCTAAATTGTGCCTTTGGGCACAGCCTGGAGCAAAGAATGGTATATTCACTGCACCTCTGTCTCCTGTTCCCATCTTCTTCCAGGGGGAGGGGGGAGAGTCAATTACTGCAGCCCTGGAAAGGATGTTGCTTAATTCCCCTCCTTACATCTGTCCAGATACTTGCGTCCAGTGTGTGGGGGTAAAGGAAGACAAAGCCAAGGCTCTTTGTCCCCTAGTTTCCAGGGGGAAAATTCAGAGAACAAGGACTGCCCTGCACACTAGACCTGGACAGAGAATCCAGGTCTTAATCTGGCAAGGAGAGCGAATGGGATGGGCCTTACTCCCCTGCTTGGTGAAGTAAGACTAAGGCCTTGTCTATACTACACAGTTTCGTTGACAAAAGTCAGCTTTCGTCAACCCAACAGTGGAGGGGTACACACTGCAGTGCTCCTCTCTCCTGCTATGCCGATGTAATAAAACCACCTCAACAAGAGGCACTGAGCTTTTGTGATGAAGGTAGAGCGACGCAGTGTCAGTGTAGACACTGCATTGCTTATGTCACCCTAGGTGGCCTTCAGGGGGTGTCCCACAAAGCCCATCGTGACCACTTTGGTCACCGTTTGAACTCTGCTGCTGCCCTGCAGCCAAGTACATAGGCAGGCGCCCCTCCCCTTTTAAAGCCCGGGAACTTTTGAAATTCCTGTTCCAGTTTGCTGGGCATGGACAACTCCCCATCGCATCTTCCCAGCTGACCATGCCGGTTCCTTGCAGCAAATGCCTGGAGTACACCAGAGTTGTTGGATCTGTGGATCTGTGGGGAGAGGAGGCTGTACAGTCACAGCTCCGCTCCAGCCATAGGGACTTTGACACCTACTGGCAGATTGTTTATGGCATGGAGGAGAAAGGGCATGAAAGGGACACGCAGCAGTGTCGTGCTAAGATCAAGGAACTGAAGCGGGCGTACCAGAAGGCAAGGGAGGTCAATCGTTGGTCTGGGGCATGGCCAAAGACATGTCACTTCTACGGGAGCTGCACGCCATCCTCGGTGGTGACCCCACCTCCACCACCAAGAGCCCCGTGGATAAGTTGGAAGGTACTGGAGGCTGTGGCCAGTGGAGTGAACCCTGAAGACGAAATGGTAGATGAGGAAGTGGAGTTGGAGGTGGATGGGGGACAGGTGATGGTCATCCAGTGGCTTGGCGAGCCAGGACCTATTTCTAACTCTGGAGGGGTCTAGTCAGTTCCAGCACTCAGGCTCTGGCACGCCTGATGCAGAAGAGGGGAGCTCTGGTAAGTACTCATTGTGCTTTGATACTGCAGGGAGACATGAGGTAGAGCTCTGCTTTTACTTTTTAAACAGGATAGAAGAGGGATAAGGGATAGAAATAAACAACATTAGCTCTGTTTGCTTCTGCTTCTCGTTCCCGTGCAGCTAGGCAGTGGGGGTCCCATGGCAAAGTTTATTAATGCACATAGAGATGTCCCAGATATCTCCCATAGCAACCTCTAGGAAACTTTCCTGGAGATAGTCTGCAATCTTTGGCTGCAGGTTCCTTGGGAGGCTACCTTGTTTCTTTCCCCGCAGTAGGAAATTTTGCTGCACCAATCGGCTGCACGCATGCAGGAGCTGCACCCTTGCATCTTAGGAGTGAGATATCAGCTTCTATCATGCCTGCCTCTGGAAAATGGTGCCAGTATTCAGAATAGTGTGCCTAAGGGCTTGTAGTGATCCCCCTCTGAAACCACCCCACCGTTTGTCCCATCTTGCCCCTTCCCTCCTGGGCCAAACTCCCCATGGTTAGGGCTCTCGCCAGGCTGTCTGTCTATTGTTTCTTTAGCTTCTGCAGATGTTCCCTTGAGGGTCTCCTCCTGCACACCGGCCGAGCAGCTCAGTCTGATAAGGAGACAAACCAGGAGGAGTGAGGAGTAAGTAATATTTAGGGCAGGGCTGTCAAGTGATTAAAAAAAATTATCGCGATTAATCACATGATTAATCGCACTGTTAAACAATAATAGAATACCATTTATTTAAATAGTTTGGGATGTTTTCTACATTTTCAAATATATTGATTTCACTTATACACAGAATACAAAGTGTACAGTGCTCAATTTATTTTTTGGTTACAAATATTTGCATTGTAAAAAACAAAAGAAATAGTATTTTTCAATACTAGCACCTGGACGGGGTGGAGGAAATCTCCGCACTCCAACCCTGCTCCCAGGCAGCAGCACTGGGCGGGCGGGCGGGTGTGGGGGGGAAGCCCCAGTGCCCAGACCTCGACTGCGGCCCTGGGACTAGAGGAGCTCCCTGCTGCAGCCTCAGGACTGGGGGAGCTTTCACTCCTTGCTGCAGCCACGGGGCCCTGGTGGGGTGGGGGGACAGAGCTTCTCCGGTCTGGGGGCCACAGTGGGGGGAGGCTAAAAGGAGCAAACGGGGCGGTAGGCAGGGGTTAGAATGGGGGCGGGACCATGGGTAGAACAGGGACGGGGCTGCGGGGGGAGGAGCAGAATGGTGTAAGGCCGTGGGTGGGGCCAGGCGGAAGGGGGTGTATCGGGGACGGTATTGCAAGTGACAGGTGTGGGAAGGGGGCCCCCACTTGTTCTGGCCCAGGGCCCCACGAAACCTTAATATGCCTCTGGTAACTATAGGTGTGTTCTGCCTACAATGCTCTCCACTTACATAGTACTTTTAAGGATAGATCTCAAAGACCTTTACAGAGGTAGTTAAACATATTTATCCCCTCTCTAATGATGGTGAAACTGAGGCATAGAGGTGTTAAGTGGCTTGCACAAGGTAACACCACACGAGGGCAGCAAAACCCATGACTTTGATAATGATATTAATGCTCAGTAAAGAAGAAAATTAATGAGGAGAAATGCAGTCAAATGCAGAAGGATTTAGAACATGCTAGTACCTGGCCTAATTATAGATTGGAAAAAAACTATTCAATTTGGAGATAGATTTAGAATAATGAATCTAGGAGTGCAGACTGAAATGAGGGAATATCTGCTAATTGGACAGTTGCTGCTGCATGCTGACTGGAAAAGAGATTTGTGAGTTAATTTAGAAATATCCCCTAAAGTCTACTGCTAGGGGCTCAGTGCCACAAAAGAAGGGACACAATAATGCTCCCTGCCAAGATTTTTGCATTTGCTCAGAGTTCCATACGTCTCTGAGCCGGGTGTGGGGAGCCAGGACCGCAGCTAAGGAGTACGACCAGTGCTAGAGTGGGCTGGAGCGTCACTCTGGCTGGATTGGTTTCAATGCCACTGAAATTTGTCCAGACAGCAGGGTGGCTGGGCCAAATGGTGTTGTGATCTGGTGTGCAGGGAGCCAGTTCCTGTATGGCGGATCACAGAGAAGTCCATCGAGAACTCTTCTGGCGGCACTGTTTCATGCAGTGTGTGGGTAAGAGAGAAGGGAGACAGATGCAGGTTCCCTGCTAGGGGTGAGGATGGGCACTGGATTGGGGGCCCTACCGGGGAGGAGGGCAGCAGGGATTGGAATCACACACACCCCCAACCACCCCACCAAATATCTGAATTGGCTCCGCGGCTGAGCGGGCGCCTTTCCCAACTTACTCTGCAAACCACAGTTCAGACACTGAGGAGCATTCAAACTCGCAGCTTTTCTGGAAGTTGGCTTTATTAACCAAAAAATCAACTCAAACCTTCTTCCCAAATCCTGCTCCCAGAATTCCCGCATTAGGATTGCTCAGCCCACGCCTTAGATCTTCTCTGTCCCAGAGAGCCACCAGGCACCTGCATCCGTGTGTCCGCAAAGCCCACTTAACCTATTCCCCAAAGGATCAGTACTTGCTAAGAAGGTGGTGTGCAACAGGCAAACACTGTTACGTGGAATTATACAAGATAACATGAGGTTCAAGGCCTCAAGGAGATCACTGCTCTGCAGGAATAAGGAGCAAGAGCAGAATTCTAACACCATTACTCATGTTGAATAGTACCTTAATCCACAGCTACTCTAAGGCCATGTCTACACTAGAGAGCTTACAGCAGCACCACTGTACCGATGCAGCTGCGCTGCTGTAAGATCTCCCATGTAGCCGCTCTATGCTGATGGGAGATCCCTCAATGAGCGACAATAGCTATGTCGGTGGAAGAACATCTCATGCCAACATAGCGCTGTCCACACCGGGGCTTCTGTTGGTGTAATTTATGTTACTCAGGGCTGTGGGTTTTTTCACACCCCTAAGCTACATAAGCTATACCAACAAAAGTGCTGGTGTAGACATAGCCTAATTGAAGTCAATGGACTCACTTATGAAGCAAGGTGCAACTCAACATAAGAAAGGGTGTCAAAACCTAGCCACAAGTATAGTGACCAGCAGATGTATGGGCCGTATTTTCAAAGGTATTTCGGTCCCTAAAGATGCAGCAAGGCACCTAGTAGGATTTTCAAAAGTGCCTGAGCAGGCTAGGCACCTAACTTCCATTGAAATCGATGGCAATTGGGCACCTAACTCAGTTAGGTGCTTTTGGAGATCCCACTAGGCACCTTGCTGCATCTTAGGCACCTAAATACCTTTGAAAATCTGGCCTTATATCACCATTTCTAGCTCACCAAGGCAATGCAGGAATCAACAGGAGAAATAGACAAAGAGTTGAGGGTCATGGAAGTGGTTATTAGTGCACACAAACAGTCCCTCGGCTTTTTGAAACTTAACTAGACTCCACTCTGCAAGTCACGGGATTCTGAAAAGAAAAAAACCTGGTGAGTTTATGGAAAGTTTCACTGCTCTGAAAAGTTTCACCAAATGTGTGTAGGTTCACAGCCATTTTTCTCCAGTTCTACTTCGCACTCCTGGAGGAATGCAATATAGAGTCAATGAAAGAAGAGTGCATATGTAACCTACGTTGCTTGTATTGTAGTATTTCATAGTGTAAATAAGGGAAGAAATAGTGGCAATGGTACACAGCTATTATTTTTATTCTAGGGGACTCTATGTGCCTGCAGGCTTGCCAGAGCTGGGCATGGTGACTCTGACTGGGGGAATGGAAACTGTTTTTATTACTTTTACAGTCCACGTTGCTGACATTGGAGTCTGAGGATCAATAGAGACAAAGGGTCAGATTCAGACCTGGTATAACAGTGAAATCAGTCGATTTACACTGGGCTCCACCATGTCTGACTCTGACTCTAAGAAAACATCCTCTGGGTGTACAGCAGCCATTCCATTTGCACTAGAGCTGCGTGATGGCTTGGTCTGCAAAGGAGTTTGTGAACATAATCCTGCAATTTGGCTCACAGGAGTTGAAAGTGACCCAGCTTCCACAGGTTCAGTGACCTGCAGCCTCCGATTGTGCCACTCAAATTTCTCCTTCTCCTCTTGGCTGTGTTCTGGGTCCCAGCCCTCGTTAAGAGGAAGAGGCAGCTATTGTTGGGTGTGTGATGGATGTCAGCTGGGGGGAGGAATTTTTGCTAGTCTCTCCAGGAAGGATGACAAGGAGCAGGAGGGGTATTATGGTGTAGACCTATGGCTATGTTACCAGTGATCCAGGGCTGGGGCGGCAGGAGGGTGCAGTTGCCGGGGAGGGGGGGGGGAGAGAGAGCCCAGGGCTGATGCGGGGGTGGGCAGCCAAAAATTTTTTTGCTTGGGGCAGCAAAAAACCTAGAGCCGGCCCTGGCTAAAGCACTGATTTTTAATTTGACCACATTGCATCTACACAGCAAATTAGAGCCATAAATGCTTCGGGGGTGTTATGTATTGTAAGGTCTTCACATTATTAATGACCGTGGGTCTTTAAATGCTGCTTATATGGTTGGTGTTGTTGGGTGATGGTGTTATATGACATGTGAGGGATGTTATGAAGAAAACAGATGCCTGGAGCAAGACAGCAATCAATAAGTCGGAGAGAAGGCTTTGGATTCTTTGACCATGGGATGGTGTTCCAAGAAGAATTGCTAGGCATAGATGGGCTCCACCCAATGAAGAGAGGGAAGAGCATCTTCACAAGCAGGCTGGCTAACCTAGTGAGGAGGGCTTTAAACTAGGTTCACTGAGGGAAGGAGACCAAAGCCCTGAGGTAAGTGGGGAAGTGGGATACCGGGAAGAAGGACGAGCAGGAAAGCGCAAGAGGGGAGGACTCCTGCCTCATACTGAGAAAGCAGGACAATCAGCAAGTTATCTTAAGTGCCTATACACAAATGCAAGAAGCCTGGGAAACAAGCAGGGAGAACTGGAAGTCCTGGCACAGTCAAGGAATTATGATGTGATTGGAATAACAGAGACCTGGTGGGATAACTCACATGACTGGAGTACTGTCATGGATGGATATAAACTGTTCAGGAAGGACAGGCAGGGCAGAAAAGGTGGGGGAGTTGCATTGTATGTAAGAGAGCAGTATGACTGCTCAGAGCTCCGATATGAAACTGCAGAAAAACCTGAGAGTCTCTGGATTAAGTTTAGAAGTATGAGCAACAAGGGTGATGTCGTGGTGGGAATCTGCTATAGACCACCAGACCAGGGGGAGGAGACTTTCTTCCAGCAACTAACAGAAGTTACTAGATCACAGGCCCTGGTTCTCATGGGGGACTTCAGTCACCCCGATATCTGCTAGGAGAGCAATACAGCAGTGCACAGACAATCCAGGAAGTTTTTGGAAAGTATAGGGGACAATTTCCTGGTGCAAGTGCTGAAGGAACCAACTAGGGGCAGAGCGCTTCTTGACCTGCTGCTCACAAACAGGGAAGAATTAGTAGGGGAAGCAATAGTGGATGGGAACCTGGGAGGGAGTGACCATGAGATCCTGACACAAGGAAGAAAGAAGAGCAGCAGAATATGGACCCTGGACTTCGGAAAAGCAGACTTTGACTTGCTTAGGGAACTGATGGGCAGGATCCCCGGGAGAATAACATGAGGGGGAAAGGAGTCCAGGACAGCTGGCTGTATTTTAAAGAATCCTTATTGAGGTTGCAGGAACAAACCATCCCGATGTGTAGACAGAATAGTAAATATGGCAGGCAACCAGCTTGGCTTAACAGTGAAATCCTTGCTGATCTTAAATACAAGAAAGAAGCTTACAAGAAGTGGAAGACTGGACAAATGACCATGGAGGAGTATAAGAATATTGCTCAGGCATGCAGGAGCGAAATCAGGAAGGCCAAATCACACTTGGAGTTGCAGCTAGCAAGGAATGTTAAGAGTAACAAGAAGGGTTTCTTCAGATACGTTAGCAACAAGAAGAAGGTCAAGGAAAGTGTGGGCCCCTTATGGAATGAGGGAGGCAACCTAGTGACAGAGGATGTGGAAAAAGCTAATGTACTCAATGCTTTTTTTGCCTCTGTCTTCACGAACAAGGTCAGTTCCCAGACTGCTGCACTGGGCAGCAGAGCATGGGGAGGAGGTGACCAGCCCTCTGTGGAGAAAGAAGTGGTTCAGGACTATTTAGAAAAGCTGGATGAGCACAAATCCCTGGGGCCGGATGTGCTGCATCTGAGGGTGCTAAAGGAGTTGGCGGATGTGATTGCAGAGCCATTGGCCATTATCTTTGAAAACTCCTGGCGATCGGGGGAGGTCCCAGATGACTGGAAAAAGGCTAGTGTAGTGCTCGTCTTTAAAAAAGGGAAGAAGGAGGATCCGGGGAACTACAGGCCAGTCAGCCTCACCTCAGTCCCTGGAAAAATCATGGAGCAGATCCTCAAGGAATCAATTCTTCAGCACTTAGAGGAGAGGAAAGTGATATGGAACAGTCAGCATGGATTCACCAAGGGCAAGTCGTGCCTGACTAACCTAATTGCCTTCTATGATGAGATAACTGGCTGTGTGGATGAGGGGAAAGCAGTGGACATGTTATTCCTTGACTTTAGCAAAACTTTTAATCCGGTCTCTCACAGTATTCTTGCCAGCAAGTTAAAGAAGTGTGGGCTGGATGCAGGGCCGGCTCTAACTTTTTTGCCGTCCCAGGCAAGAAAAAACGAGCGTCGACCTGCCGTAACCCCCCCCAAGCGCTGCGCCGCCGAAACCCCCGCCCCCGCCGAGCGCCGCGCCGCCCAATCCCCCCCCTCCTGAGTGCCGGGCCGCCCAAACCCCGAGCGCCATGCCACGCCAGCCCCCGCCCCTCCCAGCGCCGCGCCGCTGAAACAAAAAAACAAAAAACCCTGAGCGCCCCCCGCCCATGGCCAGCTTTAGGCCGATTCAGCCGATTCGGCTGAATTGGGTCCCGTGCCAAGAGGGCCCCATGCCAAGAGGGCCCCGTGCCACAGCTCTTCACCCCGCCCCCAGCTCACTTCCCCCTCCTCCCCTCCCCTGAACGCTCCACCCCTGCTTCTCCCCCGCCCCTGCTTCCAGCGAATCAGAGGTTCGCGGGGAAGTCTGAAAAGAAGCAGGGGCAGGCAGGCAGCACCTGGTAAGCTGAGTCAGGGGTGTGGGAGAGGGACGTGAGAAGCGCTCTGGGGAGGCGCGGCACGACGTGGCACGGCCCAGTCCGGCCCCGGCCAAGTACCTCCGGCCCCAGCAGCTCAGGCGCTGGGGCGCCGGCCCCGGTTCTGGCTGAGCGCGCCGGCCCGGCCCGTTCGACTCGGCTCCGGCCCGGCTCCCTCGGCTTGGGCTGGGCCCGGCCCGGCCCCCGCGGCTCAGCTCGGGCTCGGGCCCGGCCCCCGCAGCTTGGCTTGGCTTGGCTCAGGCCTGGCCCCCCGGCCCGGCCCCCCGGCCCGGCTCGGGTCTGGCCTGTGTCCGGCCCCCCAGCTCGGCTCGGGCCCGGTCCAGCTCGGGTTCGGCTCGGGCCCGGCCCCCCGGCTCAGCTCCAGCCCGGCCCAGGCCCCCAGGAATCAGGCCCCGCTCTTGCTAAAGCCGGCCCTGCCCCCGCCACCCCAAGATTGGTCGCCCCTTCGAAGGTGCTGCCCCAAGCACGTGCTTGGTCGGTTGGTGCCTGGAGCCAGCCCTGGCTGGATGAATGGACTATAAGGTGGATAGAAAGCTGGCTAGATCGTCAGGCTCAACGGGTAGCTATCAATGGCTTCATATCTAGCTGGCAGCCAATATCAAGCGGAGTGCCCCAAGGGTCGGTCCTGGGGCCGATTTTGTTCAATATCTTCATTAATTATCTGGATGATGGGATGGATTGCACCCTCAGCAAGTTTGCAGAGTACACTAAACTTGGAGGAGTGGTAGATACGCTGGAGGGTAGGGATAGGATACAGAGGGACCTTTACAAATTGGAGGATTGGGCCAAAAGAAATCTGATGAGGTTCAACAAGGACAAGTGCAGAGTCCTGCACTTAGGATGGAAGAATCCCATGTACTGCTACAGACTAGGGATCAAGCAGCTAGGCAGCAGTTCTGCAGAAAAGGACCTGGGGATTACAGTGGACGAGAAGTTGGATATGAGTTGACAGTGTGCTCTTGTTGCCAAGAAGGCTAACGGCATTTTGGGCTGTATAAGTAGGGGCATTGCCAGCAGATCGAGGGACGTGATCATTCCCCTCTATTCGACATTGGTGAGGCCTCATCTGGAGTACTGTGTCCAGTTTTGGGCCCCACACTACAAGAAGGACGTTGGAAAAATTGGAAAGAGTCCAGAAAAGGGCAACAAAAATGATTAGGGGGCTGAAGCACATGACTTATGAGGAGAGGCTGAGGGAACTGGGATTATTTAGTCTGCAGAAGAGAAGAATGAGGGGGGATCTGATAGCTGCTTTCAACTACCTGAAAGGGGGTTCCAAAGAGGATGGATCTAGACTGTTCTCTGTGATTGCAGATGACAGAACAAGGAGTAATGGTCTCAAGTTGCAGTGGGGGAGGTTTAGGTTGGATATTAAGAAAAACTTTTTCACTAGGAGGGTGGTGAAGCACTGGAATGGGTTATCTAGGGGGGTGGTGGAATCTCCTTCCTTAGAGATTTTTAAGGTCAGGCTTGACAAAGCCCTGGCTGGGATGATTTAGTTAGAGATTGGCCCTGCTTTGAGTAGGGGGTTGGATTTGATGACCTCCTGAGGTCCCTTCCAACCCTGAAATTCTATGATTCTATGATAAATCTTGGATTATTTTATTGAACTTAATGCACCCTTTAATGACACTCGGTGCTGCGTGCAGCTCACTGTGTCTTCTGACACAGTTCACATTACTTGTTGTGACTAAGTAACTGGTAAAAACTGGCCATGCAGCAGTAGAATGCTTCTAAATATCAGTTCATAATGACAATATTACAAGTATAAAGCATTGGGGAGGCAGCGTGATCCAGTGGACAGAGCACTGAAGGAGGATGGGAGACCCAGTTATATCCTTGGCCCTGCCACAGAGCTGCTGTGTGTTATTTCCCCTTCTACCCTTTGTCTGTCTTGTCTATTTAGACTGTAAGCTCTTCAGGACAGTAACTGTTACTTACTATGTGCTTAGTGTCTGGTGTCTAGTTCGCAGGGAGTTCTGAATCAGCTGGGCCTCCAGACACTATTGCAACACAAATAATCTCTAATCCGTTTTCTGTGTCTGCAGGTTGAATTACAAGAAACACGCGAGTATTCAGAATAGCTACTATGTTGAATGCACTCAGATGCACAGTGGTGGGTACAGGATACAGCTCTAGATAGAATAGAATATCGACATGTAAGTAAGTGATCAAAACAAGCCTGGTAAAATATCACGAGGAAAATAACAAGAGGCTCTAGGAGACAGCCAGAATACCTCCAGGAACACAGGAGGGAGGGCACTCTGAAGTGTGGGTTCTGCCCAGTGTGGACCATCTCCAACATTTTTCACTAGATGCAGTCAGACAACCATTAACACAACTCTGGCCATGCCCAGAAACCAGACTAACCACACCACTTTGAGTCCCTGGACAATGCACTATCACTCTTCTAGACTATTAATGTCCTTGTCGGCTCTTGTGGTGTCATCTTTCTCCACTGCCAATAATCCCAGGTGCAGGGATTAATGAAAATGTTACATTATCAGGACATGGCCAATCACCACCCACCACTGTGCTGTATAGATTACTGCTTTCCTTTGTGTTAATTTGAATTAATTTTTCTGAGTGTCCCCATATAGACAAACCCTAAATTAAAATTGAGTAAGAACTTTAGGGTGTGGGCCACTGAAATTAAAATCTGAAATAGAATACTTTGCAAACATTCAGCACACCTTTAAGAATACCAAAAATGTTAGGATGGAAGGAAGCCAGGAAGAAGATTGGCTCCTCCCACAATTCCTGTGTTTTCTTCACATAGCACTTTAAAAATCAGTTTTTCTATTCCAATTACATTTCACGTCTCCTGTCGCTTTTCGGTGTTCAGAAAGGTTTCTCTAAAGCTACATGAATGTTCCCTTCAACATAGCTGTCAGCATCAGTGTAATTTGTGTTACATTAATGTCAGGTATTTCTCAAATTCAAATGAAGGTCGTTCAGTGATGCTTAACATTAAATAAGAAATTTGTCACATGTTGAATGAAGAAGAAAGCACGGGTCTTCAGCAAGGGGGAGAGAGAAATGTTTTATCTAAACATTAAAATTCATTAGATGAGATAAAGCACGAAGAGATCAATGAAGCAGAACGTATTTCTAAAGATTTTTAATTGCAAGAAGGAATATAGTATTGTGCTGAAATGTAGCGTTCTGAATTAATAATTTAGTCCTCGCTGGCACTGTATACCTGAGGAAATTGGTAATAGGTTATAGACTAATGTTTTCAAAAGTGCCAGAGTGACTTAGGTGCCTAAATCCTATTGAAAATCGGTGGAATCTCCAGCTTTTGAAAATTTTATCCAGAGGGCCTGTCACAACTAGATTAAAGGTTCAAATGTCTGAATGGTGGTGATCAAGGGACATTATTTATTTAGTTTATTTATAGGCTTTTCTATAGCAATCTTTATGGAACTGTCTGAGCACCTTCACTAGGAAATTCCTCCATTCAGGCAACACTCCCAGCAATCTATAGGAAAAGGGCTAATGTTCTCCATCCTGTACCAAGAGGACAAGTGTGCATTTCATAACTGGCATTCTCTCACACATCCACAGCAGAGAGGCAAAGGAGTGAAATGATTTGGACACTGAATAGAAGACACTCAGGCATGTGAGTGAGGCAATGTGGGTAAACTTACACTGCTATAACCTGAGTTAGGCCTGTTCTGTGGATATGCTGCAGAGTACGGGCTTGTCTACTTGGTGGGTAATGCTCATTACAGGAGTGTGATTTCTGAAGCACACTAACATGCTGCACATTAATTGGGCTGTGTAAACCGGGCTGGTGTGCACTAAAGGTTCCTTCGTGTGATTTAATGTAGTGCGACTATGTTAAAGCACCTTAGAGAGCCTTATTGTGCACCAACAGGGTCTACATGGACCAATTAATATGCAGTGTGCTCATATCCTGGTAGCACATCTCCCCAACATGTGGACAAGCCCATCGTTTCCAGTTTTGTCAGTGTGGGACCTTTTTCTAATGATCTTAAAATACAAGGTCAGAGCTTCAGCTGATATACACTTTAGTTTAGTTCTGTTGAAACCAATAGAGATACCACATGTTGATCTGCATTGACTGAGTATCTGACTCTAAATTCGTAACCAAAAATTATTTTTTTAAATTACATTATTCTAGATTAGCCTAAAATCCTTCCACAGTCTTGTACCATCCGTGGTCATTGGCACCTGTTCAAAATGAGGTTAAAACTATACCAAATGAGAATGGCATCAGGCTTTGTTCACAGGAGTAAATGAGTACACTGGGTGTCAGGTAGGGGGAATTAGACCCCCTGTACTTATTCTAAATCCTTTTATGCAAGATCTCAAATGGATTTCAAAACCTTCATAATTGTGTTTGAAGAGCACGCCCTGCACAGTATGTCCATAACAAAGCACCACTTATAAAGGATTAACATAGTAAATCACATTTGATTTATTCATTTGGAACCAAAAGGCTACAATGAGATAGCCATTTTGCATTTGTGACCATTCTAAAATGAAACCATCATAATTAATGCTGAAGCTTGTTTTAGTCTTTGAAGAGAGAAAATGTGCATCATGATGATGAAAGTATATGGCCTGTGTTATACAAGAGGTCAGACAACGTGAGCTAATGGGCCCTTCTGGCTTTATAAGCTATTAATCTGTGTTTATAATTGTCAGTTCCTACAGTATTCAAAATGCAGACTTTACAATTTATAACAGACTAACTGATACTTGCATCGCTTGAGATGTATTGGTGCAGATCTGGAGTAACTTCATGGAAGCTAATAGAGGTACACCAGTGTAACATCAGTGTAACTCCGATCAGAATCTGGCCCTTACTGCTATAATGAAAGCAAATTATTAATTAACTGTATGCCAAACCCTGCAGTCCTTATGCAATTCTTACTCAAGCAAAATTCCCATCAAAGTCAGTGAATAAGAACTGAGTAAGGACTGCAGGACAAGCTTTATAGCATTAACAGCTGTGGAGTGGTTTGGGTATTAACAAAAAGAAAGGATACAAAAAGGTAGGCAGGGTATTACGATACACAGAACATGATGCTTCCCTTTTGTTCCTTTTTGAATTTATAAAAAAAAAGTAACTTGTTTTAAGTCCGGTTTCTGTCAGGTATTGAATGCCTTTAAACTCTCTCAGTGGCTTGAAAGGATATGAAAAGACAGTCTCATTTTTATATTCCTCATTTTTCCTTGTCTAACAAAACACCGAGTACGCAAAAAGGAAGTTGAAGACAGACTGAACCAGCAGGACCAATTAAAGGGTGATTATACTTTGAAAACAGAGTATAAAAATGGCATCACTATGCCCCATGTTTATTGATTCTCAGATCAAATGTGCTCATTATAAATAAAAAGTTTTTCCCCTAATTGTCAGCTCCTAGGGTGACCAGATGTCCCGATTTTATAGGGACAGTCCCGATTTTTGGGTGTTTTTCTTATATAGGCTCCTATTACCCCCCACCCCCGTCCCGATTTTTCACATTTGCTGTCTGGTCACCCTATCAGCTCCACAAACCCCTCGAGACCTAAAATCAAGCTAAGTTCTGTTCTTCCAGTGCATCATCACCAGTAGTGAAGAATCTGCAGGTGAAATCATACCTTCACGGACACTTGTCCTACCCCATTGTCTTCATATTATGCCCTCATTGATACTGCTGGAACTTTGTCAGGAATCCAGTACTGATTAAAGACCCTCTCATTGTAATTTAACAAACAGTTATTTCACTGATGCACTGTAGGAACAGAATCCAGCTCTCTCTCTTGTCGTCTCTTTAGGAGAGAAAATTAGTACAAATGTATTTGTATCACTAAAGTGGGCAGATATGACTTTAAACACTCACAGAAGCAAGCCTAATGGCTAACAAAGCACAGGAAGTCATTTTGGCATGATCGTTTTGTAGAGTAGAATTGTACTTACAAGACCTAGACACACTGTGTCCCATTAACTAAAGTTTCTGCTTTCCAGTCCCTAAGGAGCATAAAACTGGGTCATATGTCCTGCCATGAACCCAAATTTAGAACTTCCATTGACGTCAATGTGAGTTCTGTGTGCGTTGCACTGGCAAGATCTGGCCCATTACAGCTAACTGCATCAAAAAACCCAAACACACACTTGCTACTTGATTTCACAGGTAGGGACAGAAAAAAATAATCTGTGGGGATTTCCTGTCATAATCTGTAGAAATCTAAAGAAATTCTGCAAAGATTTTTCTTGGCTTTCCAGCACATTCACCTACCTTGAATGTTAATGCTACCTGTCATTGGTAAGTAAGACACAAAGAAGGGCATTTTAAAACACTTAGGCTGGGATATTTTAAGGGAGTGAGGCACCAAACTTCTATTGAATTTCAAATTAGAGTTGGGCACCTAACTCCCTTTAGCTCTTGAAAATCTCAGCCTTATTAATTTACTCAGCTGACAGTCAATGCACTGATCCTGATACACTGACTGAAGATCTACCCTAGTAATGACTAGTAGCTGCAGAAACCTAGCACAATCTGCCAGATTCTTTGAGAACATTACATTAAAATTCTTCATTTAGAAATGGGCGTTAAAAAGTGGCCTTCACTTTCACTGTATTATTCAGTTCACAGACTGCAGGAAAGGAGTGAGAGAAGAAGCGAAAAACCAAGAAAGGAGAACACAAGGGAGGCAAAGGGTTTGATTCTCTTCTCAAATAGGTGTAAATCAGGAGTAAGTCTATTATGTTAATAGGCTGATTTTCCTCTCATTTGTTCCAGTTTTGCTTTGGAATAAAAACTGGTTTGAATGGAATTACTGCTGATTCACACCAGTGTAAGAAAGGAGAATCAGCCTCAGTGGAAATAAACTTGCATGAGTAAAAGGAGAATCAGATCCGGGAAGTGAGATAGAATGCATTGCACCAGAAACAGCACCAATACTGTTCTGAACTACAGCCAGCATAACTCCTTGATTGGTTTTCTGTGGAGTTGAATGGGATATGCGCAGGGCAAAATGTGACTTATTTTTTCAGTCCCGGATGGGAAATTCTTTGTGTGTCAAAGCTGATTCCAATGTAGAGGAGTGATGGACAGTGCTTAGGAAAGCCCAGATGGCATCACTTTCACTACATTGCTCAGTTTACAAACTGCAGGAAAGGAGTGAGACAGGAAGAGAAAAACAAAGGGGGAACCAAGAAAGGAGAACAGCAGGGAAGCATCACCAGATGGCATCACGTGAAACAGGAAAATTGAAAATATATGAAGAGAATTAAAAAAAACCCACAAAGGGGATGGAGGAAGGAAAGCAAGAAAGAGAGAAGATTAATGTGGGTGGAGCCTATGCTCTGAAGATTTTTCTTATGTTTTGTACTACTGTATTACTATAAAAAGATATTGGACCAGATCCTCAGCTGGGGCAAATTGACAAAGCTTCATTTAAATCAATGGAAGTCCAGCCCTATATTTCTGTGTTCTGTTATTTGCTTTCATATTAGAGCTGGCAGCAGCACATGCTCAGATTCCCTCCCTCTGTAAACTAATCTCCACAAAGGTGAAGATGTAGCTGATTTTGCATTGTTGAGGGCATACCCACACCCAGGGTCGGCACAACCCATTGGGCAACCTAGGCGGTCGCCTAGAGCACTAACATTTGGGGGGCAGCGACTGCAGCGGCCGGATCTTCGGCCACCCCGGTCGTCGGCAGTATTTCGGGGGCAGGACCTTCCGCTGCCTCTGTCGGGGGCGGCATTTCGGGGGCAGGACCTTCCGCCACCTAGGGTGGCAAAAAAGCTGGTGGCGCTTCTGCCCACACCTGAAGATGTGCAGCCCACATCCCCCTGAAAACTAGCCTCTCTCTCCTAGAAAGCCACTCCGTAGCTCCTGTCATGGACAATACTGCACAGATGCTTCTGCATGGACTTTGTGAGGAAACTAGGCTTGGAGTCCTTCCTCACAGACCTGAAGTTTCTTGGCACACATCTGCACACACATGAGATTGCCAGAAATCAGCCCTTTAATCAAACTTTTAAAGTGCAGTTCTGCTCTGGAAGATGACTGTGTAAAAACAGCACCTTTCTGGAAGACATTAGATCAGCTCCCTGTGTGTATGCAGAGTCCTGTCTGCTTATTTTAGTCGGGGGGCCAACACAGATAATGAAGAATAAGCTAAATGTGCTTTTAGTTGTGCATCATCAACAGATTTGTGTACTAAATTCCAATTATGGGGATGATCATTACACCAGGGCAAACCCAACGAAGGCAGTGGGGTTATACAAAAGGCACTTGTGAGAGTAATTTTTGGTGCTGCACACTTTGTTTTGTTTTGCTGCTGTTGATTTTTACTGGTGGTGATGCACCAGGAGAAAAGACTCCAGCTTGATTGTCAGAGCCAGGTTGAACTTGTGGAGCTGGAAGTTAGAAAAAAAACCTCTTTTTACCTCTAAAGTGAGCATGTTTGATCTGGAAGATATCAAGAGACACATATGGAACCCTGCTCCCTTTTTAATTGAGTAGAGCAGAACTGTGCTGCAAAAATGTCAGTCTTGGACTCCCAAAACTTTATATTGACATTAACTAAGAACTGCTTCTTTAAGCCTTGGTACACTGTGCATAATTTAGAAAGGAGTTTATACTACAATCAAGCAGCTTGGAGCTTCCTTAAGGATTATTACATGATTACTAAATCACACCTCTGCTTTGTTTGTGATTCTTGTACCTTACAAATGAAGCACAGCTCCATTGCACAGGATACATTTTTTTTCCTTTCAATTTTTTGCTTGATGAATTATCATTTTTGTTGAAAACAATAGGTTCCTGTAAAGGATCCTGTGTTTTATACTGAATATTAATCCCAAGTGCCTTTCACAACGTTCCCTGAGTACTCTAGGCATAAAGGAAATAGAGATAAGCCCTATTATAGTGAAGGCATAGACAGCTTCTACTACAGAACTCATTCAGGCTGATTAAGCTATCTGTGATATCAGATCGACTACTGCTGGCACTGCTGTGGCCAGCTGTGCATTCTCAGGCACACCCACTCAGAACTTCCTGGTCTTCATATACCCTGTTTCCCCGAAAATAAGACATCCTCCGAAAATAAGGCCTACTTACAGTTTTGCCTCTCGTTGTAATATAAGGCATCCCCCCGATAATAAGACCTCCCCGATAATAAGGCATCCACCGATAATAAGGCATTTTTCATTTCTGAAAAATAAGACATCCCCTGAAAATAAGACCTAGCGCATCTTTGGGAGCAAAAATTAATATAAGACACTGTCTTATTTTCGGGGAAACAGGGTATCCCTGAATGGCTTCTACTCACTGCAAGTCACAGGGTGATGATGTGTCCTACAGCTATTCCTCCACCACATTGCCCTGCTCCAGATTTTTGGCCAAGGCCCTGATTCGAAGCCCATTGTGCTGCAAAGTTATCCTCCTCCTCCCACGGCCTTAAAAAGGGGCAGGGAGTCAAGAGTAGGTCACCCAGACTGACTGCTGTAATATCTGGGGCTCCACCGTTTCAAAAGGTAAAAGTGGGACACATGCAGGAGCCATGCCTCCTCTGTGGCCCTGCCCCACTCCTCCTCTCCTCTCCAAGGCCCCGCCCCCTGGCCAGGCCAGAAGCCAGAGCCAGGCTGTGGTAAGAGCCACCCGGGGAGCCCATAGGGTTGCCAACCCTCCAGGATTGTCCTGGAGTCTCCCGGAATCGGCATCGATCTCCCGGTGACTATTGAAAGCAATCCAGAAGATTTTAACAGGAGATTTTAAGAAAATGACATTATATCATGTTGGAAAAAAAAATCTTCCAGAATAGCTTCAGTCAGAGTTGCCAACCCTAGGAACTCCGGACCCTCCACCTGCCCTGGGTGCGGGACCAGGAGTGCCTGAGAGCAGCCTCTGGCCCATGCCCCTGCCCGTCAGAGCGTGCCACCCAGAGCAGGTGGAGGTCCCGGGCTCCCGGTGTGGCTTTTACTACTGCCCAGCTCCAGCTTTTGGCCTGGCCAGGAAGCGGAGCCTTATGGCAAGGGGGAGGAAGGGATAAGGCCCACCCTAACCCCCCCCCCACACACACCACCACCACCACCAGGAGGAAACTAGTGCCACCCCGAGCCTTGGGCAGGCGCAGAGCAGCACTACAGGAAATGCTGTCCCGGATTCATTCAGCCTGGGACTGGGACTTGAATTCTGCATTTCGAGATTGTACCGCCCAATTCAGGATGGGTGGTCACCCTAATAATATCAGCAGTAGTGAGTAAGGCTGAGATTTTCAAGAGTTTAAGGTAGGGTGACCAGATGTCCTGATTTTTATAGGGACAGTCCCGATATTTGGGGCTTTTTCTTATATAGGCTCCTATTACCCCCCTACCACCTGTCCCGATTTTTCACACTTTCTGTCTGGTCAGCCTAGTTTAAGGGTAGTTGGGGTCCTGTATCCCTTGGGCATCTTTGCAGTAGGAAGGGAGTCGAGGCAGCGTCAGCACTGCTTCTGTGATTTTACCGACTGAAAATGAAGTTAGCACATTACAAGCTATTATGAGCTAGACAGTGCCTAGTCTTTACTCTGTCATGCAGGTGAATAGGACTCAGAGGGAGTAAGGATTCCCTTCACCACACCCTTGGGTGGCCACATAAGGGCTACCAACTCTAGGTGCTGTGGCTCCCCACAGGGTCATCTCAACAGGGAGCATCAGCGATTATGCTGTGCCACGGCCATGCCCTTCCTCCATGTGCAGCAGGCAGTATATGGAACTCTGTATGTTACAAATTGTTACAAATTGCTCCCCCATACCTCCTTCACCCAAGCAAAATCCTTATTATAGTGTACAGAAAGTACAACCTAGCCCTAATTGTCTGGGCACCCAACATGAGAAGCCAGAGTAAGTGAGGGAGTCAGGAATTGAACGCAGGAGTCTTGAGGCAGCACCAAGCTGGAAAGAGACATAGCAATTTATAGTAAGATTGATGTATGACTTCACTACATGAAACATACAAAGATGTGTAAAATAAATGTATATTTTAAGTCACACGACTGTAAATTTAAGAACTTGCAGGTGAGAGAATAGCTCCAGTATTTATCTGAGCCAGACCGGGGGGTGCTTGAAGATAGCAAGTTTTTGATACCTTTACAAATGGACATCATTATAAGAACTTCTTCAAAGATTTGCTATTGGAAGAGGCACACTTGCATACTCACAGCAGACAGGTGGTGCTGGGTTGACAAGGTTCTGTACTTCACAACGGAGAATTCCAGAGTTTGTTCCAGCTGGCAGAAAGACAATAAACATTACAAATGTATTCCTTTTAATATGGACATTTTAGAGATACTTTTCAAACAGTGCCTACAATTTCTTTCATTTCATGGCATGGAATAAAATGTTAAAAATACTGTGAAATACTGAAATAAATTAAATAGCTTCTGAAGAAGAAAAAGTTGGTGGTGAAAAAGTGGTGTTTTTCTGCTGAGTTTCTGTGCATCCAGGGTCTGTGGATCTTCCAGCATGGAATAGCCTCCTTTGGAGCCAGAGTACCACATGTAGATCTGCTTATTTAAAACATGCTGCCTACTAGGGATGGGCAAAACTTCCCAAACCTTGGATCCAGACCCTGTACAATTTCAGGGGGACTCAGACATAAACCCCCAGATCCAGGCCTGCTTCTGTCCTGTGCCACCTTTTAGGGCAGCACACTCAATCCACAGACCAATCCTGGTTCTCATAAAAAGCGTTGGGATGGTCCAATATGAGACCCACCTTACAGGTGAGTTGCTATGACCATGGGGCACCCTAGAGCGACCCCATGATCCTGTCTTCCCCAGCTCCCACTCTACAACTGTGTTATTGTGTAGCTTCCCCATAGTCCTCACATCAAACATTCTTCTATCTCTAGCAATTCCCAGAGCCAGCTCCAGGCACCAGCCGAGCAAGCTTGTGCTTGGGGCAGCAGATTCTACGGGGCGGCATTCCGCCCAATCCTAGGGTGGCACAGCCGCTTTTTTTGTTTGTTTGTTTGTTTGTTTGGGGTTTTTTGTTTTTTTTTGTTTTGTTTGCCGATCCGGCCGCCCTGTGGAGGGCGGGGCTGCGGAGGAGGGGAGCGCCCTGCTGGAAGCGGGCTGCGCGCTCTGTCTGCCACAGCCGGTGCCAGGTCTGTAGCAAGCCAAGCAGGGCAGCCTGCGTCCTTCCCTCCCCGCCGACCGGAGCGGCGCGGAGCCCTCCCGGCTGGCAGCACGGTGGTCGGGGCCGCGTGGTGAGCACCCCGCTGAAGCCCTGGCCACCCCGCTTCTCTCTCTCCCCCACCTCCCCCCAGCCCTGCACCCTGGCTCCGGCTGCCCTGCAGTTTTTGGGGTTTTTTTGCTTTGCTGCTCCGGCCACCCCGAATTTTTGTTGTTGTTGTTGTTGTTGCTTGGGGCGGCAAAAAAGCCAGAGCCAGCCCTGGCAATTCCTGCCTAGTTTTCATGCTGTAGCTAATTGGAATCAGTTCCAATTAATTACAAAACAAATTGTCTTCAAGTCAATTAATACTCAGGGTCACTCTCTTTAAGCCTTAATGCTAAAACCCATGTATTAATTCAATGGAGTTACTTCCAATTTACACCAGTGTACTGAGACCAGAATCAGGCCCCCTGAGAACACTTGATCTTTGTCAAGGGTCAGAAGATAAAGACAAGTTAATACCATACAGTAAAGTGCAGGTAAATATTTCAATACTTAGTAGCTAAGTTTAGGGCCAGCTTAGCAATGCTTTCCCTGTTATTCATCTAGGCAAATTTACACTTACCTTATTTTCTGATTTTCTCTTTGAACATTTGCTAATAAAATAATGTGTTTTGCACAATCTGAAATGAGTGCTGGTAGTTAGTAGGGGCAGTAATTGATAGGCAACCTGGAGAGATAAACTATACTCTGATTTCACGCTGATTGGGAGGGTAATGTCTCTGACGTGTATATGACAAATGGCCCCTGCAACCTATGATTATCTTTATTGCTATCTACACTATTAGCAGACACCGACCTGTGATAGGTTTAGATTTCTGTTTTTCTGTTTTTAGTTCCTCTTGCCTGCATTTCTTCCAATGTTTTCATTATTGCAAAATCAGAATGTCTTTCCTCATTTTAGGGCAGGATCAAGCAATTCATATATTAACATAGTAATGAACAGTTTCATATGGGCTCTTACTTTGAAACATCCTTGTTAGAGAAATAGCATATTTAAAAGTAGGATTTAAATGGAATGTTTGATTGCACTGTAAAATCAATCCCTTTGTTAGCATCCTTCTAAAGCCATTGAAAGATGTGTTTGCATACTACCAATTGTTGACCTCTGCATCTGTATTTATGCAATACACCTATAGAAGAGAGAAAGCATCTTGTTTAAATTAGGCCTGGTCTACACTACAGAGTTAAGTCGATGTAAGGCAGCTTACGTTGACCTAACTCTGTAGGTGGCTACACTAAGGCCATGTCTACACTACCACTTATGTCTAGGGTGACCAGACAGCAAGTATGAAAAATGGGGACAGGGGATGGGG
The DNA here is from genome assembly GCF_027887155.1 of Malaclemys terrapin pileata. Taxonomy (NCBI): domain Eukaryota; kingdom Metazoa; phylum Chordata; order Testudines; family Emydidae; genus Malaclemys; species Malaclemys terrapin. The sequence continues at coordinate 39,389,818 of NC_071507.1, read as the reverse complement.
GGTAAAAGGAGCCTATATAAGAAAAAGACCCCAAAATCGGGACTGTCCCTATAAAATCAGGACATCTGGTCACCCTACTTATGTTGGTAAAACTTATGTTGCTCAGGGGTGTGTAAATAACACACACACCCTGCCGAGCAACATAAGTTTTGCCGGCATAAGTGGTAGCGTGCACAGTACAATGTCAGTGGGAGAGTGTCTCCTGCCAACATAGCTACTGCCGCTTGTGGAGGTGGTTTATTATGTTGACAGGAGAGCTCCCTCCCGCCAGAATAGAGCAGCTACGTAAGCAATCTTACAGCACCACCAGTGGCGTAGCCAGGTTCTAAGTGCAGGGGGAGCAAACATAAAAAAGGCGCCCCCCCTTGGCTCCTCCTCTGGCCACGCCCCCCTTGGCTCCTCCTCTGGCCCCTCCACACACACATCCCCCTTGGCTGGCTCCTCCAGCCGCACCGCGCTGCGCCCCCCCCCTTGGCTCCTCCGACCACGCTGCGGCCATGCTGCACCCCCTCTTGGAGGGGCTCAGTCCGGGAGGGGGGCCAGGCAGGGGGAAGGGATGGCGGGCGGATGCTACTCGCTTCTCCCAGGGACTGGGGGGAGCAGAGCAGTGGGGTGGGCAGCAGCTGGTGAGATACCCTCTCCCCGGCAGCTTCCTGCTTCCCTCAGCCCGGGCAGCCCAGCATTAGCAAGGGGCGGGGTCCGAGGGAAGCAGGAAGCTGCCAGGGAGAGGGGATCTGCCCGCCAGCTGCGGAGCGCTTGGCCGCCGAGCCCTGAGCCGCCGCAGGAGGTGGCCACAGTGATGTTGGGGCCGCGCTGAGCAAGAGGCATAGTGCTAGGTCGACGCAGTGTCAGTGTCGACACGTCATTGCTTACATGGACTGTTGCTGCCTCTCAAGAGCAGTCCCACAATGCCCCAAACTGACAGCTAAATCAGTGCAAGCGCTCCAAGTGAGGACACGCACCACCAACATAAGGAGCATAATGTGGACATGCAAAAGCAATTTAATTACATGGATAGAACTGCTGAATTGAGTTACATAGATAGAACTACTGAATTCAGGCTGTGACAGCTCTATGAAGGTAAATGATCATCATTTAACATGTTTTAGCTTAAAGGCTTATAATAACAATAAGAAAATGCCAAAGAGGTGGGTGATTATGCTGAGATAATCACACCTCTGAGCATTGTAGAATTTAACTGCTCCTCCCTTTTCCCCCAACACTCCAGGGTGTGATTATTTCATTAAAACTTCATTCGCTAGTGTGCATTCATGCCAAAATGTTAAAAGCCAGAGCTTGGATTCTAATTAAAATGCGTCTTGTTTTCATGTGTCCTCATGAGTGTTGGTGTTGGGTTTTCTGCTGTAAAATCTGGAATAATATTGAGAGACTCTTTTGGAAACAAAGCAAACTGTTAATGCAAGGCAAGTAATAATGCCAGTTACAAGCTTGCCTCCTTCCCACTCCTGTCCATACACACTGGTATTTTAACAAGTAATGTAAATAGGACTATTTTTGACTTTGCTACAGACTTGGTGTCTCCTTAGTAAGTCACAATCTTTTGGCATCTCGGTTTCCCATCTGTAAACTGGAGAAAATAATTTTGACCTACCTCATAAGGTGCTGTGAAGATAAGTTACTAATATATGTAAGAGGAGCCTAGATCAGGGCCGGCACTTCCACTAGGAGACCCTAGGCAGTCGCCTAGGGTGGCAGGATTTGGGGGGCAGCATTTTGCCGCCCTCGGTGGAAATTTGGCGGCGGGAGGTCCTTCCGCTCCGGATCTTCGGCAGAAATTCGGCGGCGGGAGGTCCTTCCGCTCCGGATCTTCAGCAGAAATTTGGTGGCAGGTCCTTCATTCACTCTGGGACCCGCCACCAAAGTGCCCCAAAGACGCGGAGCGGAAGGACCCCTGCCGCCGAAGACCCTAAGCCCCCTGAATGCTCAGAGAAGGAGCACTGCCACCTAGGGCAGCAAAAACCCTGGCACCGCTCCTGGCCTTGTATTATAGTACTACAGAAAAGCCTATACAATTGTTCTCAGAGTGAAAGCTTTCAAAAGCAGGGACTCTGTGTGTCCCTGTTTGTACAAAGCCTTGTCCAACAGGACCCAACAGGGACCTCTGGGTGCTATGATAATATAAATAAGGAATATTACTAATAATAGATTAATAGTTTGTAGTATGTCTTGGAATTAGATTGTAAGTTCCTGAGGCAATGGACTTCATCTTCGTACATGTTTGTAAACTACCATGTGCATTTATGATGCAATATAATTAATAATATTCACACAGAATTCAACTCTAAATTTGTTTTAGGGGATGACATTTCAAATCTTATTAATTTTGGAGAGCCCTTGGAAATTTCTATCCAGATGCTAATTTTACAATTAAGGATAATAAATTTCCTGGGGGAAAAAATTTTTATTTACGGGAATATAGGAGTTTATCAATGACCTGATGAGTGAGTATGACAGGCTGTCTCTCCCTTTTTACTGGTTACCAAGGTAGCAAGATTACTAAGTATAAAGTATGAAATCATCTTTTCTTAGCAATAAGAAATGCAACATAGAACGAAGTGCCTTCTGCTGACTGCTCCTCAAAATCCTCCCAAAAGGGTATTGACAGATAGTGCTCACTATCTTAAGCACCACCCAGGCTTGGCCTGAAGTAGGCAGAAAAATGTATTCTGGTTAACAGAACAATTCAAGCCAATTCTTAGGGCTACAATGCCTCAAAGCTGGACTCTCCCTTCTTGGTGGGGTGATCAGATGTCCCGATTTTATAGGGACAGTCCCAATATTCGGGGCTTTGTCTTATATAGGCACCTATTATCCCCCCACCCCCATCCCCACCCTCTGTCCCAATTTTTCACACTTGCTATCTGGTCACCCTACTTCTTGGCCTCTCAGTATCCATTTGCTCCTTTTTACCTCTCTGGGACCAGCTGCTGCAAGCCCTGTGTGTGAAACCTCCATATGGCCCATGACTAGGAGCCCCCAAAAACCTTTGACCTAAATTGTTTAAGGCAATGCTCACACCACTGGGGTTTACGTTCAGCTGAGTAATGCACCAGGATTTGGAGTGTTTTATCTTGCCACTACCAAAAATCCAGCTTCTTTCACTTCTGAGCAAGTGTCATAGCTCCAGCAAAATCAGTAAATGTGGAGCAGACAACCAGGCCTTGGAATGTCTTCCATTTTCCCAGAAGTGAATACACGGGTAACGGTCACTGCCTCTCTCTATCTATGTAACCAGGGCACTTTGTCTTTTGGTACGCTCCTCATCTAGCTGCGGATCTTAGAATCTAGCTAGTTTCTGAAGAGGAGCATCAATATCCTTCAGTATATGACCAGGGACTTTAGCCTGAGCAGTTAGTGTGGCATAGCGCCTTCAGAAAGAACATGCTGCTCTTATAAATTTGAGATGTCTTTTGGAACAATCAAGAAGATAATACCATGGCTTTGCACAGTGTCTCTTCTCAGAAGTAAACCACAAAGGACCAGTGAATGGAAAGGTGTGTGCTGGATACCAGAGAAAGAGTGGAAGGAAATGGGTGAGAATTAGGGACTGTAACAAAGAGAATGATGGTTAGAACGGAGGCAAGATCTTACCTGGTTTCTTTCTAAAAGGAAAGCTGAGCAGAGGGGCAGTTGGCAGATGTTGGATAGCCTTATTCTCGAGCAATGCTTCTTCAAGGAGTCTGTGCTCTTAAGACCATCACACCAGAACATGAGTGTTGTGGTGAAACAGATCATTGCCAACTAGGGATACCACTTCTAAGGCCTCTCAAAGGGTTCCCTGTAGTTTTTGCTTTTTTGGCTAGAGCGTTTTGGGGGAGTCTCCTTCCAACTGTGGCTTTTGCCAGAAAAGTCGCTGGTCCTTCCACTGGGAGCCATACTCCACTATCTATGATAGCATAGAAGGTGGGTAGGCTTTGTCTTTTGGATTGGTCCTGAGTCTTGCAACAACCTCTGATCACTTCCTTGAAAGAAGGGTAAGGGGGGAAGCTGGACTCTCAGAATTGGAAGGTAGGCTCAGGTGGCCAAGAAGTGCCTCCTCCAGTGGTTCTTTTATTGTTTCCTGAGCAAGGCATGAGCTGCCCCTCCTATTCATATGGTTAAAGAGGTCAGAAGGAAAAGAGCTTTCAAATATGTGGAGCTGGCTTTTATGTTCTAATGAATAGAGAGAGAGAGACTCCCACAGTGCAGGAAGAGCCAAAAGAGGCATTGGGGAGGAATCATTCAGATTTACTTTGTTTTAATTTTTAGGTTTAGTACTTAGACCTTGTCATCACCAGCCTAGAAAGGGGCTGTTCATGTTAAAGAGAAGGTTGTTCTACTGGGTTTCAGGACAGAAAGGGCTCATTTTGGCACCATCACTGATCACAGTGACTCATTTAGTGTATTTCCTTTCAATCCACTCAGGGCTCCTGGAAATCTGCAGAGTCAGAGAGGAACCCTGCCAAATCAGAAATGACCTATTTAAAACAGCTGATAGACTTTTTCTCCTGCATAAGACTTTCCCTGCTAGAATTTATTTGGAGCAGTGCCCAGGGTGCTGCCTAAGCTACCCAGGAGTGAAATGCAGAGAAGAAAGGACAGGGCTTAGGTCGAGAGTCTCAAAGGTATTTAGGTGTCTAAGTCCCATTGATCTGAGCTTTAAGTGCCTGCTTGATACACCAGAGGGAAGTGCTCTTTGTGCTCAAGATTCTCAGCTGTGAAACCTCTCCTAGAGTTAGGGGCCTAAGCCAGCTGTCCTTTCGCATAAAAGAGACCCACCCCACTGTAATCAAGAGCCCAACAGTTTTTGTAATGTGCCTTGGGAGGAAAGCAGCATAGAAAGGCCACTGACTTTTTGGCAGTGGCTGGTCTACTGAGTTTCATGGGCTTCTTCATTTTCTGGTTGCAGCCACAGCATTTTCAGCTGCTCCCTGGGCTCTGCCTCCAGAGGCACTATGTTTAGGCACCAGTCAAAAGCAGCATGGTCCAGGTCAGTGAGAAGACTTAGTTTCTATGGCAACAGAGCTACACTTGCTCCCAGAACTCCTGCAGAGACATGTGGTTTGGTCAGCTTGCTATGCCTTAGAAGGATCCCCTTCCCAGCCTATGCCTCCTATAAGAAACCCACAGCTGAGTGACTTTTTCTGACTCTCCACTGTTTTCTAGAGGGTCTTCACTCCAACTGAAATGCAGTGGGAGAAGAAGCCATTGCATTTTCTGTTACATTGTTAGATATAGGCCACATCTGCCAAGGTAACCAGTAATAGACTATCACTCTCCAAACACAGCCCGTAATAATTACAAATAATCTTAATGTCCCCCCATTACCTGTGATAAATGTGTAAAGACTTGTGGAAACAGATACAGACAGCCTGTGTTAGAGGATTCTTAGAGCATGATTAGCGTATGGCTACTACTCAGAAGGCGACTGAAAAAAAAAAATCATCAGTGCCACAGGGATTCTTTTGGGCTCTGAAAGAATTACCCTTTCCACAAGGACTTAAGAAAAGTATGGGTCACTGGTGGTTAATATCTTTTGCTGGTAAAGGCAATGCTCCTGTTTTCTTAACTCTCCTTCCTGAGGGGCTTCATTACTTCTCTCTTATGTGCTTCAGCCCATTATTCTCAGAGGCCTCTTCTCCATTTCTAAAATATCAACATCAGGCTCAGGCTTCATTTTCTCATATAAAAAACGATACATGGTTATATGTCTTCAGTCATGACTCTTGAGGCAGATTTTCTTGGAACATCGGAGCTTGTGAAATATTTACGTGAAAAACAAGTTAACTTTCTTTTAAGACCAGTACATGAAAAACAAATTTGGGGAAATGGAAAGAAAAGGAAATTTGACATATCCTGTGATGGGAAGAGGGGATGGAGGAAGAAAGGGGGCCTTTATCTTTCTTCTGCACAAGGAAAGTGGGCTTTATGTGATTGGAAAAAAACAAGGGGAATCCACAGGTATGCAGTTCTAATCCAGGATAAAGGGTGCATTTCATCACCATCAAATACTTATTTCTTTATTTTTTGTCAGCTTCCAGCATTTCATGCAATATGGTTTTACTGGGGGGGTGGGGGGAGGGGGAAGAGGAAGGGTTAACTTAACTCTAATTTGTAAAAAGAGAAATTAAGACAGAGCAGTTAATACACAACTAAGTTATGAAATATGGCAACCTTTCACTAAAGCAGATATTGGTGATTATTCCTTGTAAAAGGCTACTACCTGGCCATTAGCATAGTTCTAAGGTTTAGAGACTGTTCAAACAGATGTCTGCTTCAAAAAGGTACAAGTTGAGGTTGGAAACTGAATATTTTGAAACATTTATTATAAAGCCTGGTGAAAAGATGAAACAATAAAACTTTCAAGTCTGAAATGTTTCAATGTTTGTATTGGTGTATTTATTCCACAGTAAAAACAAACAGTACTTTGTATTTTTAAATTAATTTGACAAAAAGCAAAGGACAAAAACTAGTATAGTTGGTGTTACAATACAGAAGTCTGCCTAATTTCAACACTGCTAGCAGCAGCTGCATTCTTAGATGGTATTAGATTTGGACACCATAACCCTGTCATATTACTCACTGAAAGTACAAATTTAGGTAACCATTAATGCTATACCAGCATTTGGAAGAATCTGTGTGCTGCACCTGCTAATGTGAATTGTTAGTGAACATGTATGACTAGAAAAATAGACTTGTCATCAAATAGTAAATTACACAAATCACTTATTGCTTCTGTAAACCCTTAGTACCCTACAATCTTTTCCTTCCCTTAACACCCACATTCTCTCAAGGGTAAGACATAGCTTGACACAATTAAGTTTTCATTTCCAATTTAACATTGTTGAAAGGCAGGTGGCAAGTTTTACCACCCTAAAGTGTTCAGAGGCTGTTGTAAGAATTGTTTGTCTGGTTTACAATTGGGATGGGAAAAAGAAGACTGGAGACCTGACAAGCAAAACACATTGACTTTCACTCTTAAATATTAACTTTGATATTGATCTTGCTTTCCAATGCATTAGAAGGTAACCATTTTCAAACATTTTCTTAATGTCTTTATTTGAAGAATTCACAACATACAATCACAGGATTAAGTAGTAAATACAAAGGGGTAGTACACAACTGTTCCTTCAGAGAAATGCTGAATCAGTCCCATTAGTTATGGTTCATTCACTTCTTGGATTTTGGTTGTGAGGCCATGTAGAGAGCTACCAGACAGTAGATGGTCCCTCCTATTGTTAGAGCCATAGTTGTCCGATATAGCAGCTGATCAGGAACTCCTCGTTTCAGATGTACTGGTAATCCATCAGCCTTCTTTGGGAGAAGAAAAACACAGCAAATGAAAAAAGGTGGAGTGTATGCTGATCACCACAAACAAACTACTGCAGCTAAAATAAGGAGAATTATGAGAGAGCTGGAGAGGGTAAAGAAAAACCCTCCACAAACCTCTATGTAACTAATCCTCCAACAAAACTTAGGGTTTCTTCCTGTAACTGCACAAAGGGAAGAGCAGGCTATTTTTATTTTAAGTGCAGCTATTTGATTTATTATATGCACCTTGCAAATTGTAGGCAAACATGCCTTAGAATAATTTTCTCAAAATCCTTTATCATAAAAGGCACTTGACTGAAAAGTGTCACTAACTAGAGAATGGGAGAGGATTTGTATAAATCAAATGTTCACCAATTCAGCATTACACATGCCAAGTGAAAATGGCATGCAAGAGAGCTGTGTACATTTTAAAAAGCACAATCCCTTGTCATTCTCATAAAAAACAGAAAGTTTATTCTTAATTTTAAATTAGAGAACTCCTATAAAAATGTGAACTCCACCCATCAGTCCCTCCCAAACAAGTTGTTAATCCACAGAGATAACACAAAGGCTCTGGAGGACACTACATATACCCTTATTCCATAGGTTTTGAGCACCAGTAAATATTTACATAGCAGTTTATAAACAATTTAAAATTACTCAACACCAAACAAACCAGGGATCATCCAGTTTGTTACTTGCATTCAGAAGCTCTGTTGGATCATAAGCTTGTCATATGTTCCCAGAAAGAAAACATGTTTACAACGGACCTGAATGTGATAAGCACATGTAGCAGTGCGAAGAAAGGAGATCTGAGGTTTTTCCTCCTTTCTAGCAGATGTCCTGCCAATATAAGGATTCCTGTGCATAGTCTCAAGGTACTGAGACCATGAATTATCAAGCTACAAACATTAAACTATAGGAGGTTATGACAATTACTACAAACCCTTTCTGAAAGTTTCACATATTAATGTATTTTGAACCAAATGTTGCAAAATTTGAGTTACACCAGTGCATGCCCTCTGGTGCGGACCCACTGATGGCATTGCACAGGTGCAATGAAGGGCAGAATATGGCCCACTAACTTCAGCCCTTTTTATTTAAATTTGCTCTTAATGCTTTTCTTCTTACCTGAAATAGCTTCTGGAGGTCCGGCACCTTGTTTTTACCCGAATAAGAAACAGCTGCTGGCGAATCTGAGGCAAGTTTAGTTGGTGTTCCAAAAATCAGAGCTGGTGATTCTGTGGATGCCAGTGGCTTGAGTCCCTGAAAATGGAGATTTAAGTGTTGAGTACCTGGATATTTAACAGTTGAAAAGAATGTACTGCTAATCATGTTCCAAGCAAACAAATTACCACAGCTAAGATGAAAAGGCATTATAGAGAGAAAGCTTACCTGGCAACATCCCTCCACCTCAAAATAAAATAAATAAATAAAAACACACACTAAAATGACATCCAATTACAAATATATTGGAAGTGACAGTCAAATTTCTCAGCTAGCTTTGGCTCAGGACTTGACAAATTCACTTGCCATTTGCAAGTAAGCAACTTTCCATGGTGAATGAGGATTTACCTGTCAGATTCTCCACATTTTTTTTCAAAAGTTTCTAGCCCTTATCATTGCAGAGAGGGCCTTCCAAATGTGAAGTTAAAGTCAACTAAAGTAGTGTTTCCCTGAAATGTAGTCAGCCTGAAATAAAAGTGAAGAGTGCCTCAAGGCCCAAATCCTACCCTGATGCACTGCCTGAACAGCAGGGGAATTCCTCGGACACCTGGGGGGAATGACTGAAACAAAGAAAGACCTAATGATTGCTACAGGCAGTGGCACACACCTTAAATGAAGGTGTGGCAATGGGCTGGGGGAAATGACTAGAACCATCTCCACTTTGTACAGTTGCTGCTGGATGAGAGGACGCTGTTAAGCAGGAATAATCACCTCCTCCAGCACTCAGCTGGTACTGCTTCTGCTGCTATTCCCCATTCCTCGAGTCTCTACTGACTGAGCCATAATTTAAACCTTTATTTCAGATCATGTACTCTGATTTGATACCATAAATCCTATTTATTGGAGAGATTTTCATGTACACTACTCAAAGTTATGGTTCCCCCAACAACTGTAAGGTGGCCTGCTTGCATCTCTCTCTCTCTCTCATATTATATAACACTATACATGGAGTTAAGTTATGCCTTCATGTGTGTGCAGTGTGATAAGATAAGTTAAGGCTTTTGCAGTAACCCTAAGTTTTCTGATTTGTCCACATAAATGGAGAAATATGCATTAATGCAACAATGATGGAGATTTTAGTTTGATAGTTTTTAAATTCGGAGTAATGCAAACACTGATCCAATGCAGTGGGCAAAATCCTTGCCCCACTGAAATCAATGGGAATTTTGCGACTGACTTCACAGTGCTCAGGATTTCACCGTAGGGTTTAGTTCTAAAAGATGCTTGAGATTTTTGTAGTGCATTTAGTAAAATGCTAGATTACAATATGTAGTGGAGGACTTCATTATTTTCTCTATTTATAAACCAAATTTTGTTATATGAAAGGCATTAGTCTTCATTCAAGAATAAATCAACTGCAAATCTAAAGTTTTAGAAGTAACTGAGTAAACAGTTTGAAAACTGGCTTAAAAAAAAAACCAAAACAAAACACTTTTAGCCTGAGAGCAACCATGAGACATGTCAAAGTAATTCTCAGAGGTTAAAAACTAAAGATAACGCAATGGTCTTAATCATGACTGAGAAGACCATTTCACAATCATCCATTACCTTTAGGAGTTTTTTCTACTATGATGCAAAGCATTTGGTGTAATAAAAGCATTTAGATTTGCATAATGAATAGGTTATTACATCAAAATCTCTTGTGATCTTTCTCCCTTGTATTAACAAAATTACTTTTCAGTTGTCTATTCGAGTCGATCTTATATTCTGGAGCCTTCCCAATCATAAAAGAAATGTCGTATTACACAAATTAAAAACTAAATGGATGGCAATCTAAAGAACTGAACTCCCATGGACTTCCCACATAGGTGATGTTACACCATACTTAGCCAGCTGGTGACTTCCCCAGCTATAACAGTCCTTCCCACCCTTTGCTCTAACAATCGGAACTTTCATCTTTCTCCCTCCAGCACTTCCTTTTTAAAAATTTACCTTAAAATTCAGATGGTTATCCTTCATCAGGAGTGAGCCATCCCCAACCCACCTCCCTACACTTACTAGACCCCCTCCAGTGCCTCCTCATTGCAAGTAATCTGTTCCTTTCCTACTTAGATTTTACACTGTCACTACTATTATCTACTATATAAAAACAAAATTGTGTTGTATGCATTGAGGTCATAGTAAGTTGCAAGCCATTTCAATAAGTTCTGTGCTACAGTGATCCTTCATCATCCATCCTGAATTCTTCATCCCATGCCTATCTACCAATATGTATCTTTATTGGTTAATAAAAAATAAAGCTTTCACAGTAGATCGCTTTTAAAAAAATCACTTGCATTTTAAACCACTGCCACCCCTTGTGCACTGTATAGGGTTTTGATTAGGCTAGTAAGACATCCATGCTTACTATGAGTTACTGTGTAGCTGTTAAAGTTTTAAAGACACATCATGCACTCAGGTTTTCTTTTTTATTGCACGAATAGGAACATACATCAAAATATTTTCAAGTAATAAAGGACATTCAAACCTGACTTTCCCCTAGAATGACACTTAATCCAAGGTCATGGATCAGAAAAGTGGTGACAAAGTTACTCAATACTGACAAGCAAGCTTAATTTGCCTTAGCCTCTCTCCCCACTATTTTTTGTTTGTTTGTTTGGTTTTCTGTTATTGGAGTTAGTCAAGAATGTATCAAAGAACAAGGTCAGTGGTATTTTCACAGAGGAAAGAAAAACTAGGACTGGGAATTTAAGTGAGGCAGGGGATGAAACTGGGACAGGATGAGGGAAGGATGTGAGACTGATCTAATCAGGTGCACAGTGTGAAATGGAATAGCTGGGCAAAGACTGGATCAAGGAGCTGATAGAGGGAGATTGGAACTATGAACCAGTGAGAATGTTGACGTGCAGAAACGGTGCTGTGCAAAAATATATATATTTAATTACATATTCACATAGTATCATGAATATGTACAAGGGGAGTGAATTAAGGGTTCTCAACATCCAAACTGAATATAGTCTGATGTGGGCTGATTAGATCTTTCATACTGCAGCAATATCCAAAACACCTTCCAATACCCATAATTAAAAAGCAATAAAAACCATAATGTACTTAAAACAAAAGCCATTGAATTATGTCCACTTTTCAGCGTTACTCTCCATTTTCAACATTTTGCTATACAGTCAAAGAAAGTCTTTACAGCAGAGCTGCTGAAGCTTCCACTCTAGGACTTAGCCAAGGTGTTGGAGATGGTCAGTACATGGAGCTTTAGGATGAACTTTTGTCTCACTTGCCCACAGCCTCATGCTGTTTGCATTTTGTTATGCAAATAACAATGCAGATAAGAGTTTAGAATATTTCTTTAATACACCACACCACACAACACAACACAGAGAGAAACTCGCTCAAAGTGAATTAGATTGAGGGGGAAGGGAAGAAGATACATCACTCATAGTTTATGCTTGAAAAACAAATTAAGTTAAAGTGTTACAGAATGTGTTTTTAAAAAGAGGCATTTATGAATTCACTAACCCTTAACACCTATCATATAAACAATTGCTTACGCTGTAGAAAGAGAGCTTTGTTCCAGAGGCTGAGCATAAACTATTAACTGAGATTACATTTACATTCTGACAAGGCTAATGCATGTGCATTTTTAGACAGGATCTTTCCTAATTGCTGTTTGTTCATTTATCGTGCCAATGTCAATCAACAGCAAAAATTCTGAATACATTTGTCACAAATACAGGAATATCAAAATTAGTCTATACTAGGAAATGTTTACTGGTATAGAAAGGTCTCAAAAAAATGAACTTATTCCGCCCCCAACCTTGACATTGTTATACTGAAAAAAGTTTCTAGCGTAGACCTGGCCTAAAACTATGTGAAAGTAGTCCCACTATTGATCTCAAAGGTCACTCCATTTCCCTCCATTAACAATCTAAATGGAAAGTGGCCACAGAGCCCACATGTCCATTGTAACTGAAGGTACATGAGTGGCAGAAAGTCAGAAGTGTCTACAACTGACTGAGAACCAAAAGCAACATCTTTGCTATGATCTTTATGCTACTGGCACGATGAGCTGAGAAAAGGAAACCAGTTTTGCCCAACCATTCCTTAAGGCAGATTTCATTGTATGTACGACATTAAGGGCTTGTCTACACTGGCACTTTACAGCGCTGAAACTTTCTCACTCAGGGGTGTAAAAAAAAAAAAAATACACCCCTGAGCGCAGCAAGTTTCAGTGCTGTAAAGCACTAGTGTAAACAGCACACCAGCGCTTATGTCTCTCGTGGAGGTGGGGTTTTTTTTAAGAGCGCTGGGAGAGCGCTGGGAGAGCTCTCTCCCAGCACTCTGCCGTGACTACACAAGCCACGTTAAAGCGCTGCAGCAGTAGCGCGTTAGCGTTGCCAGTGTAGACTAGCCCTAAGTGTATTGTGTTAAAGCACTGTTCATGTTGCATATATCAGGGGTTCTCAACCTTTTTCCTTCTGAGCTCCCCCCCCCAAACTATAAAAACTCCAGGACATAGCAGGAAGGTGGGGGGTCTTGGAGCTCTGGACTCGAGCCGGGCCCTCAGGCAAAGGCATAGTTTTACTTCTATTTTGGTGGGCAGGGCCCAGAGGGGCTCAGGCCAACTCCACATGTCAGGCCCGGGGAGGGAGCGCCACCTCCACCCCCGACTCACCTCAGCAGATCACCCAGCCGACCACCCTGCCAATCTGAATTGTGGGGGAGGAAGGGTGCAACCAAAAATTATAGCTCAAATGGGGTAGGGGCAGGCTCAGTTCAAAAAGTTTGAGAACCGTTCAGGGTGCAGGCAGGCGGTAGGCCAGAGTGGTGTGCAAGCATGGGAACAGGGTGCAGGAACAGGAAGAGCTGGAAGCAGTGTGCCAGAAGGGCCCCCACCTGCGGCTGCTGCTCCCTGAGGGTTCTGCCAGCCCCAGAGCAGGATCCTCCCACCCAGGCAGCTCTTACAGGCTCCTGAGCAGTCAAAGAGGGCTGGGAGTGAGGAGCAGCTGCAATCACAGACATCAGCTGGCATTAGCCAGACAGCAGCTGCCGCTCCTCCCTGCCCCCCCTCCCCCCCCCCCCCATGCAGGGACACCAGGGCTTGGGGTTCTGGGTTTCAGCCCTGCAGCTTCAGGCTTTAGCCCCACTGAGGGTGCCAGGACTCAGGGCTCCAGCTGCAGGCCCCCTTAAATGGCTTGAGAACCGCTAGCATACCTGACTATGTTTCAGTAACATTAAAGTCCCAACATAATCTGACAAAGACCAAACAATTTTCAAATGCTAAAGATAAGTGAATTGTGATCAAACATTACAGTACTATTAGTGGAAGTATTTTTCAGTACATTCTAACTGGAATCCCACTGCCTCAAAAGTACTGAGGACATTGTGATGTTTTACAATGGAGCAGGCAGAACTGAGGCTCAGTCCAATATGCACCACAATCTAATTTTAAGGCTACCATCCTTGAGACACCCTTATAACTTGTACAACCAAGTTACCATAATACTAGTACCCTCCACTCTCCCTTCCCCATACAAGATTCCCTGCACCTTGATGATCCCTACCTACTGTGATAACTCCATGAGTTGACTATCTAGAGCAGGATGCTCTAACAAACGAAGGGAGGCTCCAGCACACAACCAGCCCAGAATCAGGAAAGTGCCAAAGTTGTCTTAATGGCACCTTTGTTCCCAATCTTCCATAGTTCTACACACTTACGCCATACCTGAGGATTGGGTCCTTTATAATCCAAGCTAAATACAGAAGCCTGTACTTCTTCACCAATACAATGCTATATTTGCAACAAACATATTATTGAAGGGAGACAACATTCATAAGACATCTTTTTATCCAAGTGTTCTACATAAAAAACATGGGAGCACTGAGCATATAAAATCCCATTTTTCAACTATATCCTCTGAAAAAACAGCTCTTGGTGATCTGAGTTGATTTTACACATCAAAAGGCTTCATATGATTTTTATGGGATTTTTAACACCCCAAAGAAAACCCAGCATATTCAGGAGAAAAGTTTCTCCCCCACCTGGGTATTTATTCCCTTCTCTCCCCCCCAAAAGAGATGTTAAACCCCAAATCTAGATTCTTTCCATGCAATAGTATCTGAAATTGTACAGGTTTGCAGAGACCCTTCTATTGATTGAAATACACAGGAATTTGTCTAGGTTAGAATTATAAAAGGGTTCAATTTTAAGAATTCTGTTCTAAAAATAAGATTACAGCAGGACATTAGTCTTGTATAGGGATATCTGCTGAATGTATGACTACCCTTAATACATACCTAAATGAACATTAGGGTCGGGTAACAGAGGAAATTCTATCTTTAACTCACATGTGTGTGTTTTTTGCCTCTGCCTTTGTATGAAGTAATAAATATTTAAGTTAAAAAATGTAGAATGGGAGTATTTACCAGCCCAACCAGTTGCACCAGAAATAAAATTCAGAAAGAGAGGTGCTCAGACTATAGTTTGGAGTAGGAAGTCAATTCTACAAGGAAAAATGTATTCAACTAAGAATGCTCAGGCTTGGCTTTAAATCATCTTCCCATTAGAAGGCTGTTAGACCTGGGAGATACTCAAATTTGGTTAGAGACTAGATCCATCATAAAGATGCCTGAGACACTCCTAGGGGCTGAGAGTGCAGTAGGAGCTGCTAGGGCAGGATCTACCTATTTCCTACTTTCATTTTCAAGTAGATGGACATTTCCCACTTTTTGGACTTGCCTATTAGGATGCAGGAGAGAGAGAGATCTTATTTGCAGGGCTTTAAAAATTAACCCTGCAACCACTTCCCCAGAACTGAATACACAATGCTCCACACCACACCCTCTCCCAAGCAACATCTGTTGTGAATGGTTTCTTAGTAGTCAAGTACCACTCATGGCTTGGGCCTGAAGAGCATACTAACTTGGTTGAACTTAGATACACCAATTAATGCCACACCAACCTCTCCTCCCTTCCACCACATACAAGGTGGCACACTTACATGGCCCTGTGTGGGTCCTCTCTTGCTCTCTCAATAGGGGATGAGCATGGGGACAAATACACTATGCCTGCAACAATGGAAGCAACACTGGGAGGAGCGGGGGGTGGATGTCTGCAGAATAAGGTCTGGTCTATACCAGAATCACACCCCTAACCAACAGAGCTATGCTGACAAAAGCCCTAGTGTAGACTTTAAGAGTTCTTTTGCTAGTGTAGTTTGTTTCGTATGGGAAACTAGTATAAACTACATCAGCAAAAGAACTTGTTTGATACAGTTATACTGGCAAGCTCTTCTTAGTGTAGAACTGGCTTTCTAGTGTAGAAAATCTCTTCTGGTGGAAGATTGATCACTGCAAAGTGGATAAAAAGATTTTTTTTTAAATCCATTTTTATTTAAATTAAATTTATTTAAAATTTAATTTTAAACAGCCTA
Organism: Malaclemys terrapin pileata; assembly: GCF_027887155.1. NCBI lineage: Eukaryota > Metazoa > Chordata > Testudines > Emydidae > Malaclemys > Malaclemys terrapin. The sequence goes on along the minus strand of NC_071507.1, from coordinate 39,373,895 downwards.
TGTTAAGGCCTAAAGCTATTGTAATCTACTAACAATTCAAATTAAATGCAAAAAATATTAAGCAGTACGTTTGCTCCCAAGGTCTAAATAGAGTCAAACTACTGAACTGGTGGAAGTCATTGGCTAATAACCTGGAACCAGGGTTTGTTGAAATGCTAAACCAATTTTTGACGGTAGTAAAGAATATTTTCTTCACTTCAGCTTAATCAACTAGTTCAGTTCAATGACTAGTTCATTCAGAGTTCTGAAAGCAATTGGGAATTGAAAAAAGCATGAAAGCGTGTTTAAGCACGAAAGTTTTTCCTTCTTCCATTCTATGAAGAAAAGCTAGGTGTGAGGGGATGATATCTACTAGTTCTAAAATCTTGAAGCACACATGATTAAATAGCATCAGTTCAATTCACTCACTAGAGATACCTTCTTTGTTTGAAAAATCAGTTTTAAAAGCAAAAGAAAATTTTTTTCCTTCTTGTATATCCAGAATATTTAAGGTAGTTTTATTTAATTGTTTAAAATTCTGTTTTGTGCATTGAATTTGAATTTCCATCCAAATACAGCTTGACACAAATTGCAAATAAAAAAAATATCAATCATCCAGTAAACTGGTAAACTATATAATTACTTAAACAAATGCATACAGATACAGTGCATCCTCCTTGTTAGCAAGAAGCACCAAGTTTAGCGTAAAGGCTACATATAGCAGGAAATCAAACATTTCCTGCTAATTGTTACCAACCAGTGAGACACTCTCGCTCTCTCTCTTTAGGAATATAAAGAAAGTACAAGTGCAAAACAATTAAAATTGATTATTTAAAATCAATGCTTCCTGCCTGCTGATTAAAATAGTGATTTTAATAAAACTTTGATTTAAATCAATTCACCATGCATCAATTTATGCTCAGCTCATAATAAAGAAAAAACTTTTCAATAACTATAAGCACAAGACGTATTGTTAAAAAAAAAAAAAACCACACACGCAGTTTTGCGGAAGTTGAGAACATTCACAGGAAATATTCATGCTTACCCAGGATGAGCAAGTTTTTCAAGCCCTGTTTATTTGTGATATGTTTGACTGTATATGCAAATCTGAATACAGTATCCACCAATACAGTGTAAATTAAGGGAAAGGGTAACATTTAACAAAAAAGTGACACTTCACGTGACATTAGCATATGGATTAGTCTTCCAAAATTGAGGGAACAAGGAATAGATGGATTAATGTACCAGGTTTTCAACCTAGACCTTTGATCTTATTGGATCCCAACCAAGTGAATGCTTACCATTCACTTGGCTGGGATACCAATTCAACCTTTGCTTTTATCTGAAAACATATCAGAGCTCTTCACTGTTAATAAAAAGCTTTGGAAGCTTGAAGCTGACAAATTATGGCATTGGGTTTGAAGAAGAGAGGCTAGTGAATATGCATACTTCGTTTAACTAAGGCTTTGTCTGCAGTTGGAAGTAGCATTATTTCAGTATTCAGAGTAGCAGCCGTGTTAGTCTGTATCCGCAAAAAGAACAGGAGTACTTGTGGCACCTTAGAGACTAACAAATTTATTAGAGCATAAGCTTTCGTGGACTACAGCCCACTAGTCAGTTGTCATAGAATATCAGAAGGTCATCTAGTCCAACCCCCTGCTCAAAGCAGGCCTAACCCCAAGGAAATCATCCCAGCCATGGCTTTCAACACTCCTTATCTGATTGTACAGACAAGGAAGGCCCAGGGCTCCCACTGAACTGTTATTAGCCACAGGTTTTCTAGGCTACATTTATGGACAAACTGTGGTAGGCACCAGTTTGGCTAACAGACGGTTGCAAGTTAGTTGCTGAAGCAGTGTTGTCCAATACAAACAAGGTCTGAAACTCTCCCTCGCTTGAGGGACAAACCAGCCCCATTTTACAGGAGGAGAATAAACGGAGCAGCAGGAGGGATGAGGTGACTTGCCCAAGGTCACACCGCAGGTCAGTGGCAGCGCCAGGAACCGGACCCGTAGAGAGCACCCTGAGGGCATCACCTCCCGCCACGCACGGAGGCACAAAGCCCGTCAGGCCAGGCCCCGAGGGAAGGACTCGCACTCTGTCCCCCTAGACATGGGCTCGGGCGCCACGTTAAGAGCCGCCTGCAGCAAAACAGCTCCGGGGCTGACCCGACAGGCGTGAAGGGGGCCGCGGCAGGGACTCGGGCCGCGCAGGAAGGTCACCCCCCGCCCCGCCCGCGGGCGCGAGGCAACCGACCCACAGCCACCCAGAGACCTCCCCGCCCGTCGCCTGAAGGTCACCGCGCCCCGCGTAACGGCCCGCAGCCCGTCTGCCGCGCCGCGCCGAGCGGATTCCCCCGCCCCAAGCCCCGCGGGGGCGGCACAGGGAGGACACTGAAGGACAACGACTCTGTGGCGCCGGCCACGCGCTCACCTGGGGGGCGTAGGCGGCGGACGCCACAGCCCCGACCAGCTTCTGGCTGAAGCCGCTGAATTTATAATACATGGCGCCGGCCTCTCCGCACACGCCGCGCGGCTTCCCCGCAGGCCCCTGGCCGGCCGCGACACGCGCCAAGGAAGGACCCTCCCCTCCCCGCTGCTTCCTCAGCCGGTAGGGCCCCGGCGCAGGAAGGCAGTTTTGTGGAGGGCTACGCCGAGTGCCGGGAGAACAAAGTCGGAAACCAGCCAAAAGCGCTGCCTACGAAACTTGAGTGATAACGGGGGGTCCTTCGTGGATTGCGGGAGCGTGAACTGCCCCCGGGTTCTGTAGCGAGCACTAAGTAGACGACAGTTTCCAATCAGGCAGCAGCTGGGCAGCCTAATACGCCTGCGCACTTGGACTCCGGACGCGGGATTTAGGCCCTCGCCGCTCAAGAGCCATCCAATCAGCTGCCGAGAGCTGTTGACACCCTGCCTCCTGCATAACAACTGTTGCTAGCTGGGGACGCTTTCTGTGCCACGTGTGTGCAGCCTGCAAGGGCAGAGAAGCTGTGGGCCGGGTGGGCCGGGCACGATCGCTGGGCAGGGCTCATGGGGCGGCTGCAGCTGAGTGGGGGCCCGGGCGGGGCGGCAGGGCAAAGTGCCAAGGGAGGGGCGTCCGGTGGGGTGAAAGGAGCTAACTGAGCGGGGAGGCGCCGTTCCCTGAACCCCAGCGGAGGAGGGGGCAGGCGAGGGGAATCTTCCACTAGGGCTGAGCGTCCCAGATTCTTCAGAGCTTCTCAGCAGGTTTCACCTGTGGAACCAGGGCTGGATTAACCTTTTGTTGGCCCGGTGCCAAACTTGTTTGTGGTCCCCCTTGCACCATGTACACTGCTCACTTTATATTATCATTTTTATTACAAATGTTTGTACTGTAAAAATGATAAAAGAAACAGTATTTTTCAAAAAGAACAGGAGTACTTGTGGCACCTTAGAGACTAACAAATTTATCCACGAAAGCTTATGCTCTAATAAATTTGTTAGTCTCTAAGGTGCCACAAGTACTCCTGTTCTTTTTTAGGATACAGACTAACACGGCTGCTACTCTGAAACCAGTATTTATCAAGTCACCTTATACAATACTGTAGTGCAATCTCTTTATCGTGAAAGTACAACTTATAAATGTAGATCTTTTTTTTGTTACATAACTGTGCTCAAAAACAAAACAATGCAAAACTTTAGAGCCTACAAGTCTACTCAGTCCTACTTCTTGTTCAGCCAATCAATAAGACAAACCAGTTTGTTTACATTTATGGAAGATAATTCCACCCACTTCTTATTTACATTGTCACCAGAAAGTGAGAACAGGTGTTCACATGAAACTTTTTTAGCCGACATTGCAAGGTATTTACGTGCCAGATTTGCTAAACATTTGTATGCCCCTTCATGATTTGGCCACCATACCAGAAGACATGCTTCCATGCTGATGATGCTTATTACAAAAAAATGTGTTAAATTTGTGACTGAACTCCTTGGGGGAAAACTGTATGTCTCTGGCTCTATTTTACCTGCATTCTGCCATATATTTCATGTTATAGTAGTCTTGGATGATGACTCAGCACATGTTCATTTTCAGAACACTTTCGCTGCAGATTTGAGAAAAGCCAAAGAAGGTACCAAGGTGAGACTTCTAAAGATAGTTACAGCACTCGACCCGAGGTTTAAGAATCTGAAGTGCCTTCCAAAATCTGAGCGGGACGAGATGTGGAGCATGCTTTCAGAAGTCTTAAAAGAGCAACACTCTGATGCAGAAACTACAGAACCCGAAACACCAAAAAAGAAAATCAACCTTCTACTGGTTGTATCTGACTCAGATGATGAAATGAACATGCGTCGGTCCGCACTGTTTTGGATTGTTATCAAGCAGAACTCATCATCAGCAAGAACGCATGTCCTCTGGAATGGTGGTTGAAGCGTGAAGGGACATATGAATCTTTAACGCATTTGGCACATAAATATCTTGCAACGCCAGCTACAACAGTGCCATGAGAACACCTGTTCTTACTTTCAGGTGACATGAACAAGAAGTAGGCAGCATTATCTCCTGCAAATGTAAACAAACTTGTTTGAGCAATTGGCTGAACAAAAAATAGGACTGAGTGGACTTGTTGGCTCTAAAGTTTCACATTGTTTTGTTTTTAATGCAGTTATTTTTTGTACATAATACTACATTTTTAAGTTCAACTTTCATGATAAAGAAATTGCACTAAAGTACTTGTATTAGGTGAATTGAAAAATACTATTTCTTTTGTTTTTTACAGTGCAAATATTTGTAATAAAAAATAAATATAAAGTGAGCACTGTACACTTTGTATTCTGTGTTATAATTGAAATCAATATCTTTGAAAATGTAGAAAACATCCAAAAATATTTAAATAAATGGTATTCTATTATTGTTTAACAGTGCGATTAATCATAATAAATTTTTTAATCATGCTATTAATCACAATTTTTTTAATCCCTTGACAGCCCTACTTTCTTGAGATGACAAGATGAGCATGATGAGATTTCTCTCTTTTGAGTGAATTTAATCCTCCTGAAAGCTGTGATAGCCTTCAAAAATGAAGTCCTCTGTATATTCACAGAGTGGGTACAGCGTAGTTAACAGCTGTACAAGCTTCCCCATACTATCCAAGAGCATGCCTCAGCCCTGATATAGAGGCCTTCTAAGGTTGACAGGGTAATTCAGCCTCCAGATCCATTCAGGGGCTGATCCAAAGTCCATTGAAGTCAATGGGAGTCTTTCCACTAACATGAATGGGCTTTAGATCAGGCACTCCGGTCCACAATCTCAAAGGTACTCAGAGGTGCCCAACTTCCATTGATTTCAATGGCTGTGAAGCACCTAAATACCTTTTGAGGGTCAAATGTGCCTGTGCTTTTGTTGACCTGCACACTTGCATAGTGGAGACTAAACTAACCCCCCTTAACTCTTATCATACAGTTAAAGATCACTGATAACTTACTGACCTGGATCAGATTCACTATGATTTTCTACAGGTGAAAGGCTCTCTATTTGATTATCAGTCTTGGGAGCCATCCAGTCACCCAATTTATGGTTTTCTGAAAGTTCTTTATGCAGACATGTTTGTTATAAAAATCCATAAAACATCTGATCACCATGTGTTGCCTAGCAATCATATGAAAAAACTTGTCTAACTCAAACAGAGAGAAATAATTCTATAGGAGATGCATTAGGAGACAAAGTGTGACCCATTTGTCAGAAGAGATGCAAATGATATGATTCCTCTATGCACCCATCTGTTGATCTCTATGGAATAACTAAAGTTATTTCATTGTGTTTGTGGCTCCATAATTTTGGGTATGATGGCAGGAATGGTGCAGGTTCATGGCACCTACAGGAATTTACTCTGCAATATAACACTGATTCTGTTAGCATAGAAAGCCCCTCTGCACACTGAACTCACCTTCCCCTTGGCAGGAGGATTTTGAGCTATATGCAGACATGGATCTATCTATGAGACCACAACTCCTGCCCATGCATGCTGTCAGGTGGCTGGGGGAGTGGTCCCCAGAGAGTAACTTCTCACCCCACGGTAGAATAAGCATGTGGTAACTCTACAAGTTGCAATGTTTTGACTTTGCATTAGGTAAAGTGACCAAAGTTGATGTGTAATCTGAACAACTAGGGAACTGTGTTTTCTAAATATTATAGAGATGGCTGTGAAATTGTAGTTTTCAAAGCTGTAGCATGAAATGAAACTGGATCTTGTGTCAGATGTGACTTTTTCTTACAATAGAGAGGAGATGATCATTGGCAACTTTAGTTATTTCAAAGAAAATTTAGGAAGAAATTATTTACAAATGTGTTGTTTTGATCACTCATTTGTATTTGTTAGTGACAAATTAGGAGGTGAGAAGAAATTTAAAATGTAGAATGGAAGTGAAGAAATAAAGCATATGGTCTTAAAGTGAAATTTTGCCCAAAGCCACAAATTATAGTTCAAATTTATCTAGTCTAGAAATATGTGGCCAAATCCTGCTCCTATTGAAGTCAGTAGAAGTAAATTACAAAGTACTTTGGGACTTGCATCATGTTTATTTATCTTAGAGTTTACGATAGCATCCATCACTACAGTATCTAAGTACTTGCCAGATGAATTAAGTTCGCATGGCAAGCTCTTACACCTTCCCTTACTAAGAATGCTTTGTCTGCTCTCTCACATTTCATCCTAGGCTTTGTGAACTGCATTGTCCCAGAGGAGAAGAGCAGTGTAGGCAGGTCATGGATGGAGATATGGTCACTGGAGAGACTTGATGGATTTGTAGATCAGGACCAAGTCCTTGAACTGACAATAGTATTAGAGTGGGAACCAAGGGAAAGATCAGAGCACAGGGATAACAACCTATGCCACTGTAGAGGCTGAGAAAAACACTTTCTGCTCAAGTTGAGACCATGCTTTGCATCCACCAGTAATGTTTGAGAGTAAATTGGGACATTTCCGAAATGAAAACTAGTCTTATGTCCTTCCTCTGTTCTGTTCAAGATTTTAGCCTCAAATAAATTGAAAAAATTGGGATTGTTTACCTTGGAAAGGAGACAAATAAGAGGCAACATGATAAAAGTATATAACATAATGAATGATAGAAGAGAGATCAGAATCTTCTGTTCTCCATCAGTTACAAAAAGAACAAGGGGACACTGAAATTGAAAGTGGCAAGTTCAAACCCGATAAAAGGCAATATTTTTTTCATAGAATTTGTAATTAGGCTATGGAACTCAATATCACAGGAATTCATTGAGGCCACAAATGTAGTAAGTTTCAATGCCGGATTGGATGTTTATATGTGGATAACAAGAATATCTACAGTTAGAGTAGTTAATGCAAACAGAACGTTTTAGAAAGGACAACAATCTCAGACCTCAAACCAGTCTTTTTTAGGGATAGGACAAGACATTCATGGGGACAGATTATCCCACATCTGCCTGCTATTTGGTACTGGCCCTTGTAGGAGACAGTATGCTAGACTAGATGGACCATAAGCCTGATCTAATATGGTCATTCCTCTGTTCCTGTATTTGCATTCATTTTGGTGTGATATAGAAAGAGCATTAGGATCATACTTTTTAAGATGAATCATCTTTTTCACTCATCCACATATGGCTACCCCTTCAGGTTGTGTCACATGTTTTTATAGTGCTGTGTCTGTTTTGATTTTTTAAAGGTAAAATAAAACAATTTTTAAAAGATCTTTTTTCTCTGTTGAACAAATTGCTTAATGAACCAAACCTTAACATGCCGAGCATTATTTCAGCACAGATGTCTGTAAGCCAAACCTTGTGAATCTGCCCATGCGGCTCTGTTCTTGAATCGCAGAGAACAAGTGAGTGGGTGGATTTAGAACATGAAATTGCTGTGTGCACTCATGTTTTGTTTATGCAGCAATCATTTCTAAAAGGTTTAAACTGGAACTTTTTAAATGTTTGCCTTTGTGTGTGTGTGTGTGTGTGTGTGCGTGTGCGTGTGCGGGGGGAGGAGCGGGGAGAGAGAGAGAGATGAACCATTCACACACATAATATCAACCAAACCAGAAGGTATTCTTTAAGGATATATTCTATAAATGTTAAACTGCAACATTAAAACATTCTACCAACACATTTATAGATTTAGTCAGAAGAAACAATTTAGCTCTGTGTACAGAACAGTCAGCCAAAGGACTAGCTGTTTTTAAAAAGTCCCCCTGAATTTACTAATGCTTTACTGCTATTATATGGAGAGCACAGGCACAGGTGATGAAGTGAGAAAAACGTTCTTCAGTCTGTGATTGTCAATGAGCAGGTTTCTGTTCAACAGACTTAGCACCATTAAAAGTGATGAAAAACCAGATACTGTCTTCAATCTTGAACTAGTTCAAAACACACAATTGATACAATTCTCATATTACTGGATTATATAAATTCAGCCAAAATGTATATTCTGTGTCTGATCCTGCCCCCAAAGTTTTTAGGTGGAGATTTTGGGGGAGCAGGATGGAGGTGGGTGGAGGAATAGCCATTTGTGTTCCTTTATATCCATTGAATGCATTCAGAATTATTTTTCTTTTGCTTATTGTCTGTATCCTGGACATTTTTCTTTTAACTCAGGTTCCTATGGTGCTGGGGCAGAATGACAGGTTTCAGGTGTTTTTAAATGTATTGCAGTGAATTTTGTTTGGGGGAATTGGTATTTTATAATCTATATTTAATATGTCATTCACATTTTTGGAATGAACCTGAAAAAGTAAATTAAAGAGCTAAGGATTTGATCATTTCATTATTCCCTGTTCTACTACTGGAATAATGTTTCTGGTACAATAAAGAATATGTTTTTAAAAGGTTATTTCTCTGTAATTATATTAATTGCTTAACAGAAAAGTTAAAATCTGTGAATATGTAGGTTACAATTAGCAATAAAATGTCACTTACTATTAAAGTTCCAGGTACCAACAGCACTACAGGAGCTTATAATAAATGGTGCATTTACTATTTTGGGGCTTCTGTAACTGCTTTGTGTTCTCTACATATTACTAAACTACAAAGTAGAGGTGGATTTTCATTTAATTTTATTTTCCCAACAATTAAACGTTGGTGTAAAGACTTGAATTGATTACCACACAGTTCAGTATATGTTACCTTTAAGAATTTCAACAGAAAACTAACATAATCCTGAAATCATTGAACACAATTTCATTTTAAAATATGATTGTCTCTCAAATGGCCACTTTGGAACTAGGGTACCAGAAAGCTTAATCTTGCTGCCTTTGAAGTCAATGGGAGTTGTGTCCTTGCCTTTAATGGGAGCAGAACTGGACCCAAAGTTTCTACACATTTCTGCACATTTGCACTGTGAAGTTTTGCCCCTCACATCCTTAAGGGGAAGCCAGGGATGAAAATACCATGCTCCTCATAGTATTTTCCCTATGTCATTCCATTGGTAATGTTGGATGAAGGACAACTATCCGGAACAAGAAGTGTTTATGAAATAAACATTGCAGCATTGTGCTTGTGTAGAGAACAGGGGACATTCAACTGATGAGTCTGTTTTCTTGCCCAGGCTGAGTGAAGCACAAATAATAAATAAGCAGCATAAACCATGAAAAGTAAATTATATAAGATTTAATCATCTAAGAAGTTATTTGAAATGGGAGGAAATTTGATTTTTAAATGTAAGGAGCAAAAATTGTATCCTCCTGGGAAGGCTTAAAGGGCTAACTAAAGCCACTTCTACACTACAGGGACTATAGCACTGGATTTATGCTGCCACAACCCCATAGTGCCGATGCAGCCTACAATCAGTAACAGAAAGAGTTTTTCTATTGTTGTAGGAACACCACATCCCTTAGCAATGGTAGCTAGGTCAACAGAAGCATTCTTCCATCTACCTAACTGCATCTACATTGGGAGTTGGGTCAGGATAGCTACTGGGGTGTGGATTTTTTGCTATGTTGACCTGAATTTTAAGTGTAGATCAGACCTAATTTTTCCTCCATGTGGGAGGTAGTAGACCTGAATTGATTCTCAGAATCTACAATCAGGAAGGGAGCTATAATTCCACACATGGTTGATTATGCCGCTGTTTTGGCCCACTTCTGGGATTTTGGTTGTGGGTGGGTCCTGTGCTGTACAACATATTCATAAGCGATCTGGAAAAAGGAGTATGCAGTGAGGTGGCAAAGTTTGCAGACCATACAAAATTACTCAGGATAGTTAAGTCCAAAACAAACTATGAAGAGTTACAAAAGTATCTCAAAAAACTGGGTGACAAAATGGCACATAAAATTCAATGCTGATAAGTGCAAAGTAATGTACACTGGAAAACATAATCCCTATGATACATACAAAATGATGGGGGTCTAAATTAGCTGTTACCACTCAAAAAAGAGATCTTGGAGTCATTGTTCTTTGAACACATCTGCTAAATGTGCAGTGGCAGTCAAAGAAGCTCAGAGAATGTTAGGAACCATTAGGAAAGGATAGATAATAAGACAGAAAATATCATAATGCCTCTGTATAAATCCATGGTACACCCACACCTTGAATACTGCATGCAGTTCTGGTTGCTGCACATCAACAAAGCTATATCAGCATTGGAAAAGGTATAGAGAAGGGCAAAAAAATTATTAGGAGTGTAGCACAGCTTCCATATGAGGAGAGATTAAAAAGACTGGGACTGTTCATCTTAGAAAAGAGATGACTAAGGGGAGATATGACAGAGGTTTATAAAATCATGAATGGTGTGGAGAAAGTGAATAAGGAAGTGTTATTTTTCTCTTCATATAACACAATAACCAGAGGTCACCCAATGAAATTAATAGGCAGCAGGTTTAAAACAAACACAAAGAAGTACTTCACACAATGTAGAGTCAACCTGTGGAACCTGTTGAAGACCAAAATTATTACTGGATTCAAAAAAAGAATTGGGTAAGTTTATGGAGGATAGATCCATCAGTGGCTATTACTCAAGATGGTCAGGGATGCAACCAGGTGTTCCTAAACCTCTCACTGCCAGAAGCGGGGACAGGACAACAGGGAATGGATCATTCGGTAATTGCCCTATTCATTCTCTCTGAAGCATCTGGCACTGGCCACTGTCAGAAGACAGGATAGATGGACCATTGGCTCTTCTTACGTTCTTAGAACACAGTGGAATTCAGAACACTGGCAGAGCTCTCATCAGGGTGAAGGCTATCATAGTATTTGCAGACAATATATCTTTGCTTCTAACCAGTGTTACTAGCCTATTGCTTTCATAAGGATCAAATTCACCCAGTTTAGCCAACAACAAACTTGAGGTTGGTTTCTATTTTGCTGAATTGAAAGAAAACAGGTCATATCTGAAGTCAGTAATGAAATTTCCACATTACGATAACAAACTGTCCTGCTATTCCACAAATGTTTCTCATAGCAAATTATATCTGCTATATGAATCATTTTGTATAACAGAAGTAACACTGACTTCCTGAGGAAACTACAATCCATCGGTGATCTTCCAGAAAACACCATCCTGGCCACTATGGACGTAGAAGCCCTCTACACCAATATTCCACACAAAGATGGACTACAAGCTATCAGGAACAGTATCCCTGATAATGTCACAGCTAACCTGGTGGCTGAACTTTGTGATTTTGTCCTCACCCACAACTATTTCACATTTGGGGACAATATATACCTTCAAGTCAGCGGCACTGCTATGGGTACCCGCATGGCCCCACAATATGCCAACATTTTTATGGCTGACTTAGAACAACGCTTCCTTAGCTCTCGTCCCCTAACGCCCCTACTCTACTTGCGCTACATTGATGACATCTTCATCATCTGGACCCATGGAAAAGAAGCCCTTGAGGAATTTCACCATGATTTCAATAATTTCCATCCCACCATCAACCTCAGCCTAGATCAATCCACACAAGCGGTCCATTTCCTGGACACTACTGTGCTAATAAGCGATGGTCACATCAATACCACCCTATACCGGAAACCTACTGACCGCTACACTTACCTACATGCCTCCAGCTTCCATCCAGGACACACCACACGATCCATTGTCTACAGCCAAGCTCTAAGATATAACCGCATTTGCTCCAATCCCTCGGATAGAGACAAGCACCTACAAGATCTCTATCAAGCATTCTTAAAACTACAATACCCACCTGCTGAAGTGAAAAAACAGATTGACAGAGCCAGACGAGTACCCAGAAGTCACCTCCTACAAGACAGGCCCAACAAAGAAAATAACAGAACACCACTAGCTGTCACCTTCAGCCCCCAACTAAAACCTCTCCAGCGCATCATCAGAGATCTACAACCTATCCTGAAAGATGATCCTTTACTCTCACAGATCTTGGGAGACAGACCTGTCCTCGCTTACAGACAACCCCCCAACCTAAAGCAAATACTCACCAGCAACCACACATCACTGAACAAAACCACTAACCCAGGAACCTATCCTTGTAACAAACCCCGATGCCAACTCTGTCCACATATCTATTCAAGTGACATCATCATAGGACCTAATCACATCAGCCATACCATCAGGGGCTCGTTCACCTGCACATCTACCAATGTGATCTATGCCATCATGTGCCAGCAATGCCCCTCTGCCATGTACATTGGCCAAACCGGACAGTCTCTACGCAAAAGAATTAATGGACACAAATCTGACATCAGGAATCAAAATACTCAAAAACCAGTGGGAGAACACTTTAACCTGTCTGGTCATTCAGTGACAGACCTGCGGGTGGCTATATTACAACAGAAAAACTTCAAAAACAGACTCCAAAGAGAGACTACAGAGCTAGAATTGATATGCAAACTAGACACAATCAACTCCGGTTTGAATAAGGACTGGGAATGGCTGAGCCATTACAAACGTTGACTATCTCCCCTTGTAAGTACTCTCACACTTCTTATCACACTGTCTGTACTCGGCTAGCTTGATTATCACTTCAAAAGTTTTTTTTTTTTTTTTTTTCTCTTAATTAATTGGCCTCTCAGAGTTGGTAAGACAACTCCCACCTGTTTATGCTCTCTGTATGTGTGTATATATATCTCCTCATTATATGTTCCATTCTATATGCATCCGAAGAAGTGGGCTGTAGTCCACGAAAGCTTATGCTCTAATAAATTTGTTAGTCTCTAAGGTGCCACAAGTACTCCTGTTCTTCTTATTACTATAATAAACTATTGGCATGAGATCAGTGTCTCCAGCTTCGAAAATAAATGCATAACTTTGCCTTCAAATTTATTCTTGATAAGGGTATTCCTCTAACACCAGGAGACAATTACCTTGAGATAACTCCCTTTGTAACTGACTTTATCTGCTAATTATCTTCTCTGCAGTGTGGCTTAGCCTCAATGACATCCCATACAGGATGTAATTATACTAGTTTATCCTGTTTACAGATGGGAAAACTCAGATGGTTTGGGTTGGATGAAGTTTTTGGAATTTCTTGCAAGATTCTGGATGCCTCACATCACTGAATGGAAAATAAATATCATTTATAGTGTGGCAAGAAAACTTTAATTCAAACAAGAACGGTCTCAGGCATCCAGGTTTTTGACGATTTGCTCATGCTTGGACTGGTTATCTTCACTTCATGGCTTTAGCTCTCTTATTGTGTCCTTGACCATCCTGTACTCCTCTGCCACCATCAAGTGCTTTCTCTGTTGCAACATGCCTGTGGCCTGTCTGCGCTACAAATAGTGCCCCTTATAGTGCAGCAGAGAGTATTCAGATGTCATGAATATAAAAGGATTCTTTTATTCTGGCTAGTGGGCATAGACAGACCCTGTAGTTCTCCTTGGTTCTCTATTGCCAGGACTTACTATTACAGACTGAGCTGCCTAGTGCTAATACATAGGTTCTCCCCAGAATTAAAAGTCACAGGATGGATTGCTGACTACACCACAGTATAGATGGGACATAACTGTGTTTTAATCATGTCCCTGAATCATGCAATAGTCTTGTCCAAGGCTCTAGAGGAGCAGAATTAAGAAGGATCTTGTGGGAAAATGAACTATGGGCCCATTGGTAGGGTTAAGGATTCAGTTGATTGGTGGTCATCCAACAGGATGACAGAATGGCTTACAGAGAAGTTACAGACCCCTTCAGGCAGGTCTGGCCACAAAGGGGTCAGAATCCTCCTCACTCACCTGAAAAAGGAATTCCCAAGGGCCCCTTTCTATCTCATGGGACCCACCTCTATGTCTGGGCTGGACTGGCGAGACAGTATCTTGGTGTGACAAACGTGAGACCTTGGAAGTGTGGAAACTTCAAAAGACTATTATATTGAGATGTGCCAGAGGCTATGGGCAAAGGGAATAGTCATAAAAACTTTGTATCTATAAATGTGATAGGTATATTTGTGAGCTAGGGATTGTATTCTAGCTCTATGGGAGAAGTTTACCGAGCTTCCCCCAGGAAATAAAATCAGTGGGGGATAATTATTCCAAATCCTGGGATAGGTAAACAGCTCCGGAGCAGTATCATCCCCCTGGGGGAGTTGCCTATACTATTCAGACCAAGGTCAAGAGGCCCAGAAGACAATGAAAGGGCTTTTGGCGTAAAGGGCCACCCTGAACTGACCGAGGGGCCCTCATTTGATCTTCAAACTGACATGAAACTGTAATCAAGAGGGCAACACCCAGCTGGAAGGGTTTGAAGGCCTGGAACCTACCTTCATGTGGAAGAAGGGTGACACCTGGTTAGCTTAGCATGAGTGTAGATTCTTTATTGGTTTATGTTTTCTCTATGATGCTTTTTCCCTAAATAAATGCACTGTGCTTTGTGAAAGCTGGCTGGTCACTGGTATACACTGTCAGAGCCCCTGGGAGAGAGCAGAACTGCAGGCATTGCACTAAGATCAGATCTGCTGGGATAAATACACTGACTTGTAAGGGGACTGCAACCCTAAATTTCTGATCTGGAGGGAGAGGAACACAGGTTCCTACCCATAGAGAGGAGGGACTATGGAGGGAGCAGAGGGGCAGTTAACCCTGGAACTGTGATGATATCCCCATTAGAAGAGAAAGAAGTTAATGTCTTCACCCTAGTGGGTAACAATGAGGGGGGGAACTGAGTCACATATATTCTTTCATAAAAAATAATTAAAAGTTTCTCAGTTCTCCGCACAGAGTTCTGTCTGCTGGCACTGGGCCTCAAGAATAGTAGAGCTCTCAGAACTTTTTGTTGTGCTTGAATGCTCTAGTAACACCACTAAGGTCATATTCTGGGCCTGAGGGACCTGGGGGAATGTGAGAAGGGAGCACGGGCACACTGATTATTTTGTTGTTTGCTTTATCAAATATTGATCTTTCCTCTATCCCCAACAGTGTTCCCCCTTAGTGTCTTGCAGTAGGTATTGTTATAATACAGATTATATCCTGACTGGCTCTTTAGCTCTTTTAGAGCACTGGGAATATTGGTCACTGACATTGGTCTAGAAGGCAGAGTGACACCCTCTGTATACACATCCTCAGGGGAGCTAGAGGCACTGCTCTGACACCATGAATTCTTTACACCAGATCCAGTTAACACCAGAGGACACTATAAACTAGGTCAGCAGCACCTCAACCCATAACCCTATGCCCCTTACATACATTGGCTAAGCGCCACTAGTCGAATAAGCATTATATTAGGATTCCGGAAGTTTAGTTATTTAAATTCATTTATTTCCTTCTCTTCTTTCTCCAGGTTGTTAAATTATAAAATCATGTATCTAGTGCTTCAGGCAGAAATGCATTAGGAATAAGATCCACAATCAACTGTTTCAAAGATGCTTGAGTCCCATATATAGATGGAACCACGGGAACCATATTCCCAATGCTATTAGAGAGCCATAGTTTAAGACCTTGTATATATTAAGTGTTCCCTAATAGTTGACATTGTTTCATGCATAAACAAAGTAGACTTATTCAAAATTACTCCTTGGATTTACCACTACTGTCTACCTTTTGGTGGGAGTACAACCCTAAAGGAGTTCATAACTGTGGACATAAACCAGAATTCATTAAATGCAATCTGCATGTTTGATGGAGAAGGAAAAAAAAACAAGATTTAACAGCGAGCGTGTGGCTTTTTCGTTTTTTTTTTAACTTCTGGTGAATAAATGAATTTTGTAACAATGGACTAATCTTGTTCCTCTCAACTCTGATTCTCTCAGAGTGAACAGTTTTCTTTTCTGTCAGTCGAAGACAGCAAATTCTTGGTTAAGTACTATAGGTTTATTTCCAAATCTTCAACACAATTCTTGGTGATTCGGCTGAGCTTCTCTTCTGTTCTGTTTTTCAGGGCAGCAGGAGTAGCACCCTAAGTAAACATAACCTATGTTCTGCATGAAAAGAATGGCAATACTTTGAGTATGGCAACAGGGGGCACATGGGTAAAGCAGTGGCATAGCCAGGTTCTAAGAGCAGGGGGAGTGAACACATAAAAAAAGGCGCCATCCATTGCGAAGCAGCGAAGGAAAAAAAAGAAAAACCCAAGTCTTGCCACCGAAGACTGAAGAACCCACTGCCGAATTACCCAACGCTGAATTGCCGCCGAAGACCCGAAGCGGCTGAAAAAACCTGCCACCGAAGTGAGTGCCTGAGTGCCGCTGAAGACCTGGACATGCTGGGAAGCACCCCTGAGTGAGTGCTCAGGGGAGTGGCAGTTCCCCCTGCTCCCCCCAGCTACGCTACTGGGGTAAAGGGACCTTTCACCCTGCCAGCGTTGGTTCATGACTTCTAAACATAAAGCTAGAGAGGCTGAGGCCTTGTGATCACTACTAATGTCACTGCGTTGCAACATGATTCTGACTAGTCGAGTTAGCGATTGTGTCATTAGTGACAGGTCATGTTCAGCATTGTGCCAGCTGGTCAAGGTTAAACCCTAGGGCAGGGATTTGCAACCATTTCTATACTGTGGTTCCATGTTACAACACAGAGTTTCTGAACCCTCCTCCCAACTAGCTGTAAAGAGAGGGAGGGAAGTAACATCCCCTTTGAGCCTGTCCCACAGGCCTTACTGAGCCAAAACTCCCATTTGCTTCAATGGGAATTTTTCCTCAGTAAGAACTACATCATCAGACCCTTAGTGTGCATGCAAAGAGCCTGATTCTGCACCGCCTTGCACTTTTACGTAGTCTGTGCACAAAGAATGGTGACTGGTGTAAAATGTTACCAAATCAAAATAGTAGCATTTTACAGCCATTGATACAGGGTCCAAAGTGCGATATTTATGCAGTCTACTGATCAGGAAAGGAACTGAAAAAACTTGAAGCAGTAGTACTAATCCCCCCAAAATTGTGAGAATGGCTTCGAAATCATGAGATTTTAAAAAAGAATATATGTTGAGTTCTTCTTATTTGCCAGCTGGTGTTTGAGCCTTTAAGGTTCCTGGTTTCCAGCTTTTTTTCACAATCATGAGTGTTAGAAACTTATTTTTTAAAGCTTCATTGTCACCAGGTGTCTAGACCCCATTCTATTACGGCCACGAAGGGGTTAACAGGTAGGCAAGATAGTTCCTCATCTGGAGCTAATTGCTGGGTCAGCAACAGCTGGGAGATAGGAAGGCTGCAGATCAAAGGAAAGGGTGGCTACTTGAGAGACGACCAAAATGGAATCTTAAGCAGTATAGTGGTGGGAACTATCTCAGTAAGTTGGACTTCCAGAGAGGGAGAATCAGAGAATGTGAGTCCGGAAAAGGCCTACAAGGAGATGAGTTAGTAAACAGAGAGGGATGTGAGGAGCTGGTCCCAGTGACTTAATGCTGGGTCCCTGGGCTGAAACCCAGAGGAGTGGGTCAGCCGGGGCTCCTCTACCATCCCCAGCAAAGGGACTAGTAAAATGTCTTGGAGCAAAAGTGTCAAGACACAGCATGGGACTGAGATTGTTGACCCTTTGTTAGGGTCACAGGACTCCTAGTCTATCAGACTCCCGACCTGGCTGGAGTCATAAGAGGACTCTGCCTTGCATAGGGCCAACCAGTTGTTGGGGGTGGGAGGATAAACTGAAGCAGAGTTACTGTGATGCTACCCATAGTCATGACAGGGCGTTGGCTGGTAAAGGCACCTCTGGGCACTCATCTTACCTGTGGACTCCAAGAGTTGGGACATTATGAAAATCACCAAATATAGTGAGGTATGTGATGATATCATGAGTGCTGGCAACACAAGATTAGGGTGGTGGGTAGCTACAAGGAAATAAGTGAGGAGGATGTTGGGTTGTAGCAACACGGGCCAATGTAATGTGCCATATGCTTGCCATTGGAGAGTCTGACATCACGGCTGGTGGGATAGGGGAGAGAGGTTGAAATAACCCTTTGCACAGTGTCAGAGAGAAGGGAGGAGAGAACCAAGGCGCAAAACAGGAAAACTGGGAGAAAGATACAGAATGGAGAGGTTGGAGACACAGACCCTGAGCCAGTATTGTGATGTCCACAACTACTACACTGGCACACAGCCCCTCTGATATCAGTGGTACTCTGTGCAGCCACAGCAGTCTGTTGGTGTGGATCACAATGCAGGATTGGGGCCATACAGAAAAGGGGGCAGAAAGGGGAAGGAAGACAAATGGAAAGAGAAGGAAGTGGAATTGAGAGAGCAGCAAAGGGAAAGGAGAAGGAGTAAAACACTAGACAGGGAAAGGGAGCAAAGGCAGAGAAAGGGAGATGGACTGAAAGGCACAGTAAAGTCTCATTGTATTTGTCACCAGGCAACTGCCTACATTTCATTTTCATGACTTTCTAGTAGTCACGCTCACAAAGTCTCTTGTCACTGTCTTAGTGCCTGTCACAAATGTGACTACTCAAGACTTGACTTTGTATTTAATTAGCATTTAATTTTTAAAGCCTTTTTTTCTCCTTTTCCCATGATAAATCTTCCATCTGCTCTCTCAAGGGTACTCTTTCAGTTCAGGTGTCAGATAAGTCACCAAGTGGGGGTCGGAGTGAAGCTTAATGCAATGGTTCTCCACATGGGTCCTAACCTAGGTAGCATAGACCTACACCACCTGAATTAAAGAATTATGTAGGCTATTAAATGGTAGCAGTAGTAGGATGTTAACTTGTAGTAGACCAGCCATCAAGGGTGGAGGTGCATTACCCATACTTTGCCAGATAAAATTAGTTGACTGTATTAAGCATTTAAGAATCAACTGAAAAGAAATCAGGTAGCCAATTCCTATTCAGTTATGTAACTTAATCTATCCCTTTGATGTGCTTACAAACCAAATTCTACCTTCAGATATTTGTGCAGAACTGCCCTAAAGTCAGTGGGAGCCAAGAGCAAAATATAGCCAACTGTTCCCTTCTTCTTAGACTCCTAAAAAATCTGATTGAACAAAGACTAAAACCAAGAAGAATTGGTTTTTGAGGAGCAATCCCGAGTCTTAGAACTAATTAAGCTGATTATTACTTATTTGTGATTGTGATAGGCAATGAGAGAGGAAAAATTAATCATTTGTGCTTCGCTGATGATATTGACCTGATTGGATCATTGCAAGAAGAGGGGCAAAAATTGCTAAATGGGAAGCAGAGTGGAAGTGGAGTGGTTAGGTCTAAGTATATCATATGAATCTACAAAGACAATGGTCTGAAAAGGCAAAGATATTCCTACCCAAATCTGAGGAGGCACTAGAGTACATTGAGCACTTGAAATATCTGAGTAGCATGACTCAAGGGACTCTAAACATCACTTAGGCATCTTCCACAGAATTGGACTAGTAACTGCTGCTCTAGTGCCATTTGGAGAAGCAAAGGTATTACAACGAAGTGTAAAGTGACACTGCTGCAGTCTCGTCCTCAGCATCTTTCTATATGCATGTAAGATACGGATGCTAAGGAAACAGATCATTAAAAGCTTTCTGCCTTCCAATTGAAATGTTACAAGCGATTGCTGCCCAGTGTTTGTGTGCAAGATATAGCTAATGAAGAAGCAAGCGTCTGAATTTACAGTATAACTGGAGTGATTCCTAATATCATCAAGACAATCAGATGAAGAAAACTTGAGCTTATGGAGTGAACGAGTGAAGGAAGATTGCCAAAGCAAGTTTCATGGGGACTGGTGCCAGGGGCAGAGAGTATGTAGCTGATGGGACGGGACATGGTACAGCGTGCTTCTCAATGCTGTGTGAAGACTACAAAATGTGGAGGAAGATTGTTGGTCAGTGACTCTCTGGTGTTTTCTCTTCATTATGTGACTCTATGGTGCTTGGCATTTTGAGAATAAATAAAAATAATATACAGCGATCAGAAACATTGCAAATTAATAATCAAAAGGATAGTTTAGGTAATTTGGGGACTGAGTCTGATATTGCATTTTCTGATTTATCACATTTTAATCGATCTGTTTAGTATCTGACTAGGATTACTGTGACATGAAGCATTATGTACATACTTTTTGAGACCTAAACAGCCTAGGGTTTTTTAGGCATATTAAGCACCCATAACTCCAGTTTAATGGGAGCTGTAGGTGTTCAGTGCCTCTAAAAAAGCTGGCACACTAAAGGTGTTCAAGCTTAATTCTCATTTCTTTCCTTCTTCTCCAGATACCTTGGAAGCTTTTAATGAGCCATTTACAAGATACACTGATATAACTATTTAGAAGTAGGGCTATCAAAAATTAATCACACATTTAAAAATATTGCAATTAATTGCACTGTTAAACAATAATGGAATACCATTTATTTAAATATTTTTGGATGTTTTCTACATTTTCAAATATATTGATTTCAATTACAACACATAATACAAAGTGTACAGTGCTCACTTTATATTTATTTTTGTTACAAATTTTGCACTGTAAAAAACAAAAGAAAGTATATTTCAATTCACCTAATACAAGTATTGTAGTGTAATCTCCTTATAATGAAAGTTGAACTTACAAATGTAGAATTATGTACAAAAAATAACTGCATTCAAAAATAAAACAAGGAAAAACTTTAGAACCTACAAGTCCACTCAGTCCTACTTCAGCCAATCGCTCAGACAAACAAGTTTGGTTACAGTTTGCAGGAGATAATGCTGCCCATGTCTTGTTTACAATGTCACCTGAAAGTGAGAACAGGCGTTCGCATGGCACTGTTGTAACCGGCATCGCAAGATATTTACGTGCAAGATGCACTAAAGATTTGTATGTCCCTTCATGCTTCAAGTACCATTCCAGAGGACATGCGTCCATGCTGATGACGGGTTCTGCTCGGTAACGATCCAAAGCTGAATGGACCGTCGCATGTTCATTTTCATCATCTGAGTCAGAGGCCCCCAGAAGAAGGTTGGTTTTCTTTTTTGGTGGTTTGGGTTGCTCTTTTAAGACATCTGAAAGCATTCTCCACATCTCGTCCCTCTCAGATTTTGGAAGGCACTTCAGACTCTTAAACCTTGGGTCTAGTGCTGTATCTATCCTTAGAAATCTCACATTGGTACCTTCTTTGCATTTTGTCAAATCTGCTGTGAAAGTGTTCTTAAAATGAACATGTGCTGGATCATCATCCGAGACTGCTATAACATGAAATATATGACAGAATGCGGGTAAAACAGAACAGGGGACATACAATTCTCCCTCAAGGAGTTCAGTCACAAATTTAATTAACACA
The DNA here is from genome assembly GCF_027887155.1 of Malaclemys terrapin pileata. Taxonomy (NCBI): domain Eukaryota; kingdom Metazoa; phylum Chordata; order Testudines; family Emydidae; genus Malaclemys; species Malaclemys terrapin. The sequence continues at coordinate 39,352,364 of NC_071507.1, read as the reverse complement.
TTATTTTTTAACAAGTGTCATCAGCATGGAAGCATGTCCTCTGGAATGGTGGCAGAAGCATGAAGGGGCATATGAATGTTTAGCATATTGGCACATAAATATCTTGCAATGCCGGCTACAAAAGTGCCATGTGAGCGCCTGTTCTCACTTTTAGGTGACATTATAAATAAGAAGCAGTCAGCAGTATCTTCCGTAAATGTAAACAAACTTGTCTTAGCAATTGGCTGAACAAGAAGTAGGACTGAGTGGACTAGTACGCTCTAAAGTTTTACATTGTTTTGTATTGAATACAATTATGTAACCAAAAAAATCTACATTTGTAAGTTACACTTTCACGATAAAGAGACTGCATTACAGTACTTGTAAGAGGTGAATTGAAAAATAATTTTTCTTTTGTTTATCATTTTCAGTACAAATATAAAGTGAGCACTGTACACTTTGTATTCTGTGCTGTAATAGAAATCAATATATTTGAAAATGTAGAAAAACATCCCAAAATATTTAATAAATTTCAGTTGTTATTCTATTAACAGTGTGATTAATTGTGATTTTTTTAATCGAAGTACATTTTTTTGAGTTAATCGCATGAGTTAACTGTGATTAATCAACAGCCCTACTTAGAAGTCTTTTTGTTGTTTATTCACTGAACTGATAAATAAAATGGCAAAATATTATTTTCTAATCTATGTGTTGTTAATTTTTGTCACAATCCAATTGCTCTGACACCAAAAAATCAAAATTGATCTGATTTGAAGTCCAAATCATGAATTTTTAATTTCTTTTTAAAAAGAAACCTGAAGAACATTAGGTGTGATTATTTTTAGTTGAGATGGCTTCAGTGAAAGCATTGCCACAGTGTGTCTTGCATCCTTTTACCTTTCTCTCATAGTAACTATTGTAATAATATCAATCATCTCCACAGTAAATGTTGTACTAGATAATGTTTCAGTTGATTTGAAATTTCGGAACAAAGTCAGAGCTAAGTATAGGGTATTTTTTTAAGTGAAATACATTTCAATTAATTCAGTGGGGTTAAATCTGGCTTCCATCTGTTTTATAATTAATAATTAATGGAGATATCCCATCTCCTAGAACTGGAAGGGACCTTGAAAGGTCATCGAGTCCAGTCCCCTGCCTTCACTAGCAGGACCAAGTACTGATTTTGCCCCAGATTCCCAAGTGGCCCCCTCAAGGATTGAACTCACAACCCTGGGTTTAGCAGGCCAATGCTCAAACCACTGTGCTATCCCTCCCCCCCACCTGGGTTATGAGTTCATCAGAACCAGTCCAAGGGCTTACATATTTCCATTACATGGTGCTTTACTTATTATTCTGATTACTCTGTTCCCTGTTGCTGTAAAATATATCTAGCTCTTACTGTGAAAAGTGACTCTGTAAAAACAGCACCGTGGGGTTCATTATTTATTGTGTCTCAGTGACTTCCTGATCAAATGTAAGCACAATGGCTCATCTTAACTTCCAGACCTGAAACGCAGCCTGGGTTCTGAAACTCAAATTGTTCTGTCTGGGTCATGCCTTGTCTCTATTAATAAAAGATTATACAGGCCAAATTCTGTACACCAGTACACCCTCCTCCCCCGACCATTGTCTTCACTGAAGTTACCCAGGGGTATCTGAGGACAGAAATGGATCCTTTAAAATTATGTCAATGCTGAGCTAGATTAGAATTCAGCTCATTCTCTCACAACTTTACTGGCTCTGCAGTTCTAATGGGAGTTAAAAAGTTAAGGCCATGTCTACACTAGCGAGTTTACAGCAGCACAGTTGTACTGATGCATCTGCGCCACTGTAAGATCGCTTGTGTAGCTGCTCTAAGCCGATGGGAGAGAGCTCTCCTGTCGACCTAATAAAATCAGAGCAGCGGTAGCTTCTCCTGCCGATTTGGCACTGTACACACGGACGCTTCTGTCGGTATAACTTATGTCACTCAGGGGGGTGTTTTTTCACACCCCGGAGCAACATAAGTTATCCCAACAAAAGTGGTAGAATAGACATGGCCTAAGAAACACTTTTATTTTTTTGGGTCAGTACACCAAACAGATATGAATACCCACAGGGAATAGAACTGTTGCATAAGAAATGTATCAATTTTGCAAAGTCACTTTTCAAAACAATGCCATACCTTAAAATAAAAGAGAATAATGTAAGACTTCTATTTAAAAAGTCTGACAATTTTATTTTAGTGTTCTATCTTAAGCCTCGCACAGTGAAATACGCTAGTGAATCCAGTAGATTTATTTGGAGATCACATGCACGTAATACTGTATACAGGTGGTTAAGGAAGCAAAAATTTATTAACTCGTCAAATGTTATACAGAATTTTTTTACACATATGCAAACAATATAAAATCAATGTTCTATAAAAATTATTAATTACTGAATTTGCAAAGAACAAAGGATTCTAAAAAGCTGCAATCAACATTGTCACTTTAATCATTTGATCAAAGTTTATATTTAATCTCTGGCCCTTAAAATTTAGATTCAGAGCAGATGAACAATTTTACTGAACATACATATCAATTGCACAATATATTCTTCTTGAAGTTTAACCCGTGATACCATCCACAAAGGAGATTCTTTATTCCAAATTTTATTTCATAAACCATACATTATATTAGGTAGTTTTCAAGGCTTAATTATATGAACAGCAATTTATTGTCTCCTCCATGCCTGCTGGGGCAGATCCTCAGCTGGTGTAAACTGCCATAGCTTCAATAGGGCTCTCATTACTCTCTTTACTCCATTAACGTAAAGAGGAGCTATTTTTAAGCAGCAGGAAGAGAACAGAACCAGTAAAATGTAGACAAACATCATCCATTTCTAAATGTGAAAATTAATTTAAAAACAACGTATCTTTTGTTTCTTTGAGCCAGATTCCCTTTCAAGTCATGAAAACAATCTCTCTCTCTCTAAACCAACATGATCAATCTATTTCATTATGCGCAACCTTGGGCTATGATCCTACAGCTGCCTCCTTTAGAACGGACCCTGTGCCTAGATGGATGAAACTGCAGCATCTGGGCCTTTGTATACAGACAATACAAATTTCAAATGGCCAGAGCTTGATTGATAAGCTTACCATAGACCTCTTATGTGGGAAGAAATTATTGGTATAGTGTGAATGTTCAGGGCTTTATGCCTTCTCCTGGGCTGAAGTTCAGATCTGTTAAGGTGTTTGTGATTAAGATAACTGAAGTGGAAGAGGCTTCTGGTTTTGGAGCCACAAAGCCATCAGCTCTATCCCTGAAACGGCAGGATTCAGCTGAAGTCTGTGATACCGCCACAGATTGTTTACACAATGAAAATTCCCACTCACCACTCCTCCCTTACATAAATGTTAGTCAGGCCATGAATCTCATAAGAGGATTTTCATATTCACTAGGCTCTCTACAATGTTCATGAGGCTCAAAACATGCCCCTCTGACACAAGGATATTTTTTAACCTCAAAATTAATAATCAAGCCCTAGACAACCTGCACCCATCTAGACAAAGTTGTTGAAAACAGTCAACCATTGTGGGGTCTGGTCTCACCTGGGAGAGGGCACCATCTGATTTTTAGGATAAATGGCCAAAGATTACATTCCTCCTCTTGTGTGTGTCTTTAGAGGCATCAAGTATCCCAGCTGAAGCAACCCGATATCCAAAGAGATAGTAACTAATATTCCATAACTGGAGATTTTGGGGTGGGGTCTCTTTGTGCAGTACAGTAAGAGAAAAATAGACTCTGGGCCCAATTTGCTAAGCACCCTCCACTCCTACTGATTTCAGTGGGAACACAATAGGAACACAATTTTATTCTGGTGTGAAGGTTGGGGAAGTGGTTGAGAGTTAGCCAACTATCCTCTCTTAGTTTTTGAAATGCTGTATTAGGTGGAGAGAACACTACACCATAATGCTTGTATAAAACTGAAAAGAAAGCTCAGGTGCATTTTAATGGAGTAACTTAACCAGTTTAAAGAAATGCTTATCTTTATACGCATGTATAATTCAATATTTATAGAATATTTATTTATAGAAAGTTTCACTAGGAAAATCAATCTATAGAAAATAAGACAATAAGCATCACTATAAATCAGAATACCCTATCCCTTCACTATAAGGCTCTCTGTTTTAAGGCTACCTCTGATATAAGGCTACTTCAACTTGGTTTCTAAAAAGAGTAAAGGAAACCTCTTGTCAATACATTAATAACCATGCTACACTAAAATAAAGAAAAGAGTAAATATCTCTCCGTAGCTAGCTTATATTTAGGGCAAGTTTTTATGGACTAGACTCTTACTTCATATCCACTTAGCTATTCAAAATTATTCTACTGTAATGCAAATTTAAAATACATGAGGCATTTTTGTTCACGTTCTGCAATAAAAAATTGATCTAGAGCAATCTAAATGTTTGTATTTAAGATGATCTCCACTTTTCATAAACATACATTCCTTTACATAAGTATCTTAAGTAGGTGATTATATTCTTTGTATTCTATATGAATCTACATTTGGAAACCCTTTTTAAAATAGCACATTTTCTGTACTCTTATGTCAAACATATTCTAGACACTAGTTTGTCTTTGGAATGTCTAGTATTCAATTGCCTGTACAATACAAATCAGTACTTGAAAGTCATTGTGTGCATTAATTTATAACTGACTTCGCTTTTTTGCACATGAAGCTAAAAAACTGACCTTATATATACTGTAGTGATAAAAATACAAGTTAATTTTTTTCTGGAATTAAGTGCTACAACTTACTGTAAGTATATTTCATATTTGTATATGTTTAAAACTATGAGATGTACCCACTTGGCTCAAATTGTATATGGTATTTTGCATCCCAAATAGAGGGCATTAATCTGTTTAAATATAATCTGTGGACTGAAGGCACAGTAGACTTGAAAAAGTTACATGGAAACCAATTTCACCCAAGAGTTTCTAAATGTGTAGCGCTAGCTTTTTCAACACTAGTAGAAGAAGAAAATAATAGAAATTCAGTATTACACGGCTGGAAAATTTTCATTTTGTCAAAGCCAATTTTTTTGTAGAGAATTTTTTTTTCAAAAAAAAATGTTAATTTTTTATCAAAACATTAACTTTGGCTGAAATGTTTCAGTCTTCAATGGCTGGAAAATGAAACTCAAATTTCAGTTTCTTTTATAAAAAACTAACTTTAATTCTTGTGGGGAATTTTTTCTCTAATCAGCTCTATTATATATGCTAAGGCCCAGAATCTCAGCTGGTGTCAACTGGTATAGATCCTCTGAAGTTACTGGAAGCTGGCCAGCTTAAACCAGCTGAGAATCTCTCCCCAAAAGTGATTTCTCCCCCTTCCCTAGGAATATTCACCTCTCTGCAAGATACAGAGATTTCAAAGGTGTGGATGTGGCACTACACAATAATATATCCTCAAGAAACTATTGCAGAAAAAAGGAAAAGGAACTAAGCAAACTAGTTTTGGGAAATGCAAACTCATGGCTATTGCAATCGAGCAACTTTTCTTTCAGGTTACTTTACAACTTCTGGTAGTGAAACAATTTCCTTTCTCTCCTTGACTGGCTTTATCAGTACATATCCCTTTCCCCTAAAACCAACAGCATGCCATTTAACATGATCCATAACTTTTCTTAGGTCTTGAGCAGCAAAAATGGCAGTATATTTCTTTTTCAGCATATGGCCTTCAAGTACTAGCTATATACCCCACCTAATATTTTTAGTCTGAGTGATCAGTACCAAAGACTTCTGTTGCTAGGTCCCAGTCACTCTATTTCTAAAGCAGACAAATGTACACAAAACATCCAAAGGTGCTTCTACAATACAAACACAGTAAACATTTTACAATGACTTTCAGGCAAGCACACCAAATTCAAATAAACTGGTGATTCTGGTTAATAAAAATGTTTCCTGTTAATGGTGGGTGGCAAACAGTACTGGTTTAGCTGTGTCTAAATTTGTTTGAATGTTTAACAGCACATGGCAGCTTTTCAAAGTCATATTTAATAGTGCTACTAAGCAGTACTACACAAGAAATGTAGTGTATGAAACATGAGAACTTAACTTCATTCATCTTAATTCCATATTTGCAGGGGAGAATATATTACTTTGTGCCAAGCACAGGTTCCATCCAGCTAAAATGCTACTTTTCAGTATCATCTGGGCTGTTGTACAGTTGTTAAAATTTAAATTAACTATATCAATTCATAATAGATCCTTCAATAAGAATCATCATAGAATTTTGGAGATGGAAAAAGACCCACCTGGACATCTGTCCCAGCCCCGACATTGCAGGATTGTTCTCCTGTTTTCTAGTGCTTTGTCTAGAAAGTTTTTGAACCTCTCAAGTGACAGACTCATATCATGTTCCTTGGAATACAATTTCACTATGAGGTGATTATGGTTAATAAAATGGGGTGGTGGGAAATCAAGGCTTATAGGTAAATGTCTTCATGTTGATAGAGTTTAGCTGAGCACCTGAGTCAAATTTGGATATCTGCCTCCCACTGAGCTAGCAGTTGATATATTGATCGTATTATCGACAACTGAATTTTACTCTGATCTTTATAAAGTATGACATTAGTTGCTACTATAAATCTTACGCCCAGAGAAATGACAGTTGTGGTTAAGCATATGCCACAACATAGAGGGAGACAAACACTCCTCTTGGTTCCTCCAATAAAAATCTGGACTAACTCCATTGACCTCACTGTCGCTTTCACTGAGATCAGAATTGGGCTGTGAGACTCTCTCTGCCTTGTGTATTTATATTTTTTTTCCTCTTCCTTCAGTTGTAAGATCAGATTATTCCACCTGCTGCATGACTTGGAGGAATTAAAAGTAGCAGCAATTCTGCTCCAATGCCCTCAACTCTTCTGGAGCAGGCTTCATGTCAACAAGGTCTCTACGCCTCCAAGGGACCTTTAGATTTTAAATATTTGAATGACATCTGTTATATTTTCCTTGGAAGGCTCTGGGATATCAGTATGAGGAGTGGTGAGTACCTGCAACTCCCACTGAGTTGCAGGTCTTCATCTCTCTTGGTACCAAGCCCATGATTTGTGTGTGTAGTTGTCTGGATAGGTAGAGAGAAGTCCAGTCCCCATGATGTCTTGAGAACTTTCCAGTCCCATTGTTGTTCTAGAAGCTACCATTTTTTTCCTCTCAGATCTCAACATGCCCACCCACACTCCCTACCATGGGGTCCAAAGCAGGTAGTCATCCTTCAGGTGAGAATGGTGACTGACATCCTTCAGGGCTGATGACAATGCTGTTCCTTAGATCATCCAGCAAGATGGGTGTACACAGGGAGCAACCATCACCTCTTCCACCAAAGCTTAGCAAGTACTATTACAAAAAGCAGGAGCACTCATTAATTTAAGAATTCAGCAGAGAGGCTTCTGCTGTACCTAGCAGATCGGAACTTGACCTCATGATAACATTGCACAAAGCTATGATAGATGAAAGTAATAGGCAATGCTAATAAAACAATCCCACTAACCACACAAATTCCACCAAGAATCCTTCCAGGTACAGTGATGGGGCACATGTCACCATAACCAACCGTGGTCATCGAGATTATTACCCACCAACAGGCAGCAGGGATGCTGGAAAAATCCTTATTCTTTGTTCCCAAGTCCAGCCCATTTTCAAGGAGTTGTGAAAGTGCACTAAAAATTGCCATAGCAACACAAATAAAGACAAGAAGCATCACCATCTCTCTGTAACAACGCTTCAGAGTCAGACCAAGTGTTTGAAGACCAATGAAGTGACGGGCAAGTTTAATCACCCAAAAAATCCTCATCATTCTAAGAACCCTCAGAGTGACTCCAGCCCTTTGGAGCTGAGAATTTTCCCCTGTGAAAACTGTCATTAGCACAGAGATGTAGTAAGGAGTGATTGCCAGCAAATCAATGATGTTCAGGGGCCTCTTGACAAACTCACACTTGTTTTTGGAGATGATGAACCTCACAATGCACTCTGCAGTGAACCAGCCTATGCAGATAGCTTCAATGATCCTGTCAAAAGAAACAAAGTGGAGCATTTTAATTCTATATGAGCATTTTAATTAAGGTTTGTCTGTGGACATTACTAAATTGATATTAATTCAGAGCCTTAGTGGAGGGTTTGCCAAATGGTGAGCCACACTATCTTATTCTGAGCTTTTTTGTGTAAATATAATACCAAGCTACAGTGAGTACAACTCAGAACTGATTACTGATAAGGATTTGATTATATCTGCAATTCATTTAGTGAATGCTTTGTTGGAATTACAAATTGTTAACATTACCAATACGTGAGGATATTTCTGCAAAGTCAGGAACACTACAGGATAACGTCTAAAATAATGTAGACAGCTATTCATATCTAAAACTAAAACTCTAGGTCCCTATCCAGCTTAAGATCGCCATACTTCGCAAGCTATCAAACCTACCAAAAGCTATGGAGTGGCAGCTCATTAGCAGAACAACCTATTAAGGAGAAAGACATGTCTGCTGGCCTGGGCCACAAAAATTAAACCTCACAGTGAGCACTGAGAAGTTGAAATTTCTACTTTTAGGGAAAATAGCTCATGCAAGTTTGCTCTCAACCTCCTGTTTTACAAGTGGGGTCACCTCAATCTGCACTAGCTGAAATTTCTAAAGGGTTTAAAAATGTACAGTGCATTGCAATAATCTAATTTCACAGTAACCGAGTCAATGGTGAGGACCACATCTGAAAGAAAAGGGCACAACCTTCTTATCAAGTACAAACGGCCCAGATGCAGGGAAGTATCCCTGTCCAGAAAGGGTGCTTACGCATGGGCTTAACTTTAAGCATATGTTTAAGTCCCAATGAAGTCAGCGAGACTTAAGAACATGCTTAAATGCTTTACTGAATTGGGGCCAGCAGAAGGCACAAATAGCAACTGCTGTTTCTGGGTAGCCAGTAGCTGTTGGGGATCCAGTATGATATCCTGCAGGTGGAAACATGCCCTCTTATTAAATTAATCATGAGCATATCTTGTTAATTAAGAGGACTAATATAATATCTGCTATTTTCTCTCATGGCTTTCCCCATCTCGCAAGCACTTTCATCTATTGCCTTCAGAAACTCAAAACCCAATAAGACCAGTGCAGTCTCAGTACCATAAGAGGTCTAAAACCCAACTGATGGGAGTCAAAAAGACTTGAAAATTCTAGATTTACTGGAGTTGTTTCACCACCACTGGAGATCCAGAATGGAGCAATATTTGGAGAGATTGTCCATGCCAAACGATGGCTTATTAAGCAACTATTACTTTAAGAAAAGATAGTGCTTTATGGAAGCACTGGAAATCAGCTCTAACAATTGTGCCAACACCTCTGCATTGGCTTTAACCAGACAGGAAGAACAAACTGTAACTCAAAGATAACAGTCTGTATGTGCCCAAAAAATTTCAGAGCCCTAGCAAGCATTATAGGCTGAAATGCAACCACAGAAGATTTTGCCTGTTTTGCTAGAGAACCAGTTCTGTTGAGAGGCATAGCATGGAATCTAGCCCACATGCTGATGTTTCTCTTAACCACTACACTGGCAATTGAACAACAAAATTTTTGTCTTTCAGAGGTGTTAAACCGCCCCCTTCGCCCCCCAAAAGACAAAAGTTTTGCCACGACAAGTGACAGTATGAACAGCGCATTGTTGGCAGGAGCGCTCTCCTGCCAACAGAGCTAACCCCGCTCCTCGGGGGTGGACATTTTTTGTCGGCAGGAGAGCCGACAAACAGCGGCAACATTGCATGACTTTTAGCAGCACGGCTGTGGCCACACAGCCATGTCATTAAAAGCTGAGTAGTGTAGACAAAGTCTAAGACAGTGGTCTGTTAGAAAGATAATATTCTTCTTCAGAGCCTTCTGAAACTCATCCGTTCCATTAGCCACTGTGGATTGGTTTTCAATGCAGGTCCTTCTTCCCAACAAAAGAGAGACACCCCAGCCTCAAAAATGGAGGGGGTAGTAATGCTCAGGCAATAGCAAGGGAATAATTTCTGCCTTATAAACTAAATGCTACCATTAACAAGAGGTAAGTACCCATTCAGTCAGAGGCAGCCACTGAATCTGCATAGATAGCCAGGGAGGCCCATGAAGCATCTATGAGTTAGGGGCCTTTCTCTCAGATAAGGTCTATACGAATACATTGACTTAATTTATCTTAGAAAAGTTGAATGTCAGGGTCGTCCTTAGGCATATGCAGCTGCATAGGGCACCATGAAATTTGAGGCACCAAATTGCCCCAAATTTCATGGTACCCTAGGCAGCTGTGTGCTGCATACGCGGCAGCACCAGCCCCATCCCTCGGCCGCCCCCCATGTGGGCTGCACCCACTGCAAGGCGCAGGACCGTCCCTAGGGGAATGTGGGGCCCTGGACAACTCCCTCCGCCCTGCCTCTTACCCTTCCCCCCGCTCCGCCCCCGGCCCACCCCCATTCTACCTCTTCCCCCCGTGACCCTGCACTCACCGGCAGTGGCGGGAAGCAGAGCAACCCAGCGCCAGCCCGCTCTACTCCGCCAGCTCCCAGCTGCGGCACTCTGCTTTCCTCTGCTGGTGAGGTTGGGGAAAGGACGCCCCCCACACTCACCTACCGTGGGAAGCAGAGCAACTTGGCCCAAGTCCGCTCCGCATCCCTTCTCTTCCCTTGCCTCGGCCACAGCCATGTCGCTGTGGGGGAAGAGGGGGTTGGGGAAAGGTCCGTCGTCCCCCCCCGCCCCCCGCACTCACCAGTGGTGGGAAGCGGAGCACTGCAGCTGGGAGCTGGCAGAGTGGAGTGGGCTGGGGCCGGGCTGCTCCACTTCTGCCACTGCCGGTGAGTGCAGGGGAGGATCCCTTCCCCCAAGCCTCCTCCTCCCGAGCGACATGGCTGGGGACAGAGCGAGGGAAGCAAAGCAGGCTGCTCCGAGCCCGCCACTAATCCCCCTGGCCACTCTGGGCCCCCAAAAGTTCCCCCACCCACAGTTCCTGCCTCTCAGACCCTGGGGCGGGGGGGAGGTCTGGGGCCCCACACAGCTCCCCCATGGGGGGGCTGCTTAGGGCACCTAAATGGATAGGGACGGCCCTGTTTAATGTGTAGACCCACATAAATCAAAATGTTTTCTCTTAAGAATTATAGTCCAGTAAAGTAAAAGGACTTGTTGTCTAAATGATCTGAAGCTTCTGGTAATGTTAGTGTTTATTTAATAGTGACTGATTGCCTTAAACATAAGTTATAAGGATACCTTTTAGATATATCTACAAAATCTCCACTTTTAAAAACCTAGGTTTATAGCATCTGGCAGTTCAGTTCAGACCTCAGTGTTCTCTCAAAACAAAACACACAGAAATGCACAGATTATATGCAGCCATAAAGATATTATTGAACTTAGTTAATAGATTATGTATTTTCCTTTCCTGATTTAAAAAGTAGTATTTGTCGCTCATGATCTAATACCATGGAAAAAATAATCTATTATTTTGCTAGAAGAGAGCTGGCAAAGGAACACGGACTCCTTCAAAAATATTATATCATTTTATATCTCTCCCATGCTCCACACTAAAATGAAAAACTGTGTTTCTGGAATTTTCTGTGACCATTTCCTCTCTCCCTGAATAGCAAATGCAAACAAATACAAATCATCCTAATGCAGACTCTGACAGAGTCTGCACTTGCTTACAGGTTGTAAGCTGGCTGGGATCTTAATAAATAATAATAATAATAATACATTCCTAGCTGTGGATATAGAATTTATGTACATTATTAAGTGTGCCCAAAAATATTCTACATTTAAGGGGACTTCATTCCATTCCAATCCATTTTCTAGGATTTATTTTCCAGGATTTATGTTGTGGCTCTGACCCTTGGCAGTCAACATTTACGTGAAAGAGCATTTTTTTTTTTGGTACATCCAAAAAAGTTCCACTTGATAGCTCCTCCTGAGGCCATGCGCATGTTATGTTGATTCTTTCTTGTATAGAAGCTAGGCAGAGTCTCGCTGGGTCAATACTTGGATGTGGAACATCTAGGGAACGGTAGGTTCTAGTCTTGGTGGAATCTTCCCTGTGAGTTGGTATTGATCCAGTGACCCCATGTAGCTTTCGGGCAGGGTGGATAAAAATTGATGATTTTTTGGGGAAAAAAAGATTTTTTTCTAATTTAAATCAGATTTTTGTTATTTAAATTATAGTAAGTTTTTCTTTTTAAAAATAAACGTATTTAAAATGAAATCTGATTTTAATACAAACTATGGGAGGCCTAAACTCACTATAATCTCTCAAAAATTTAAATAAAAAATAAATATGCTGAGTCCATGAGCCTCTATCGAAACCTTTACATTACAGGCTGCTTTTCTATATAAAGAAAGAATCAGGGGAAAGAAATCTAACTTTTCAGGTCAAGCTTTATAAATAATTAAGGGCCTCAGTGTGTGGGAGACCCAGGGACTGTGCGCAAGAGTCTGGCACAAGAGACTGGCAGTCATCACAGGATTTGGCATATAGCTTCTTAATCCAGGAGACACCCTCATGTATCTCATCAAGATCATCCACTAAACCAGCCTAGATGGTCACATACTCTTATTTTATAGCTTCTCCCTATCTGAGCTCTGATTGGCTCATTTCTTAATGCAAAGAGTCACACCACTGAACTGGTGGAAGTCACTAGCTAAGCACCTGGAACCAGAGTTTGCTGAAGTGCTAAACCAGCTATTGACAGCAGTAGTCTCGTCTGCAGGAACAGAAGGAATATATTTTTCATTTGGACTAATTCATGGGAAATCAATTGGGAGTTGTAAAAGCAGGAAACATATCTTTCTCTTCCAGTCCAGGAATAATGAATGAGATGAGGTCTTTTCCACAGTGTAACTGCCTGAACAGGAATTTGGCCTGAAATGGCACCCCTGCAGAATGTACCAAGGGTTCTTTCATGACTACAATGTGGAAAAGAACTCTCTGCCTCCCATTTTCCATAACTTCCCATTCTTGTTCTGACAGCACCTATTGGGAACATGTCCCCTGCAGAATTTACCTCCTAGCTCTCTAAATGTTACACTACTAGGACGTGAATGACTGCCCTGTGTGTCGCACTTAGATGGGGAGTGTCAGGTTCTCTCTCCACTCTGAACTCTGGGATACAGATGTGGGGACCTGCATGAAAGACCCACTAAATTTATATTCCACCAGCTTAGGTTAAAACTTCCCCAAAGCACAAATTAATTTCCTTGTCCTTGAATGGTATTGCTGCCACCACCAAGTGATTTAAACAAACATTCAGGGAGGGGCCACTTGGGGTCCTATCCCCCCCCAAATATCCCCCCAAGCCCTTTCACCCCCTTTCCTGGGGAGGCTTGACAATAATATACCAACCAATTGCCTTTAATAAAAGTACAGACCAAACCCTTTATGTTTAAGACACTAAAATCAATCAGGTTCTTAAAAGAAGAACTTTATTATAAAGAAAAAAGTAAAAGAAGCACCTCTGTAAAATCGGGATGGAATGTAATTTTACAGGGTAATAAAAAGATTTAAAACACAGAGGATTCCCCTCTGGACTCAACTTCAAAGTTACAAAAACAGGAATAAACCTCCCTCTTAGCATAGGGAAAATTCACAAGCTAAAACAAAAGATAATCTAACGCATTTCCTTGCTATTATTTACAATTTCTGTAGTTTTAGATGTATCATTTCAGTAGGAGCAGGGTTACCTGCTTGATCTCTCTCTTTGCCCAAGAGGGAACAAAACAAAGAGCACAAACAAAACCTTCCCCCCCGCCCCCACATTCGAAAGTATTCTCTTTCCCCGTTGGTCCTTCTGGTCAGGTGCCAACTAGGTTAATTGAACTGATTAACCCCTTACAGGTAAGTGATTCTGTACCTCTCGCCAGGAGGGATTTGATATTACTGCATACATAAAGGTTGTTACCCTTCCCATATTTATGACAGGGAGATAGACTGGCTTTTGACTTTACCTAAAGGCAGCATCTTAATTCTTATTCTTCAACTTCACTGCCATTGTGTCAGCCAGTTGGGTTGACCCCATGGCTGCCATAAGTCATTACAGGATGCAACTTAGGCTCCATTGAGCCTTTCAATGTAAATTTATATGATCCCATTTGCTCTGCATGATGATCCTGTTTGGTGAAGTCCTAGGATAAGGTCAATTATAGTTGGCCAAGGAATGGTGAAGTAGTAGGGCTGTCGAGCGATTAAAAACATTAATTGTGATTAATCATGTGATTAAAATAATTAATCACGATTAATCGCACTGTTAAACAATAATAGAATGCCATTTATTTAAATATTTTTGGATGTTTTCCACATTTTCAAATCTATTGATTTCAATTACAACACAGAATACAAAGTGTACAGTGCTCACTTTATAATAATTTTATTATAAATATTTGCACTATAAAAATAAAAGAAATAGTATTATTAATACACTTAATACAAGTATTAAAGTGCAATCTCTTTATCATGAAAGTTGAACTTACAAATGTAGAATTATGCACAAAAAAATAACTGCATTCAAAAATAAAACAATGTCATACAAGTTCACTTAGTCCCACTTCTTGTTCAGCCAATCGCTCAGACAATAATGTTTGTTTACATGTGCAGGAGACAATGTTGCCTGCTTCTTGTTTACAATGTCACCTGAAAGTGAGAACAGGTGTTCGCATAGCATTGCTGTAGCCGGCGTTGCAAGATATTTATGTGCCAGATGTGCTAAAGATTAATATGTCCCTTCATGCTTCAACCACCATTCCAGAGGACATGTGGCCATGCTGATGACAGCTTCTGCTCAATAACGATCCAAAGCAGTGCAGACTGACTCATGTTCATTTTCATCATCTGAGTCAGATGCCACCAGCAGAAGGCTGATTTTCTTTTTTCGTGGTTTGGATTCTGTTGTTTCTGCATCGTAGTGTTGCTCTTTTAAGACTTCTGAAAGCATGCTTCACACCTCATCCCTCTCAGATTTTGGAAGGCACTTCAGATTCTTAAACCTTGAGTCGAGTGGTGTAGCTCTCTTTAGAAATCTCACATTGGTATCTTCTTTGCATTTTGTCAAATCTGCAGTGAAAGTGTTCTTAAAACGAACAACATGCTGGGTCATCATCCGAGACTGCTATAACATGAAATATATGGCAGAATGCAGGTAAAACACAGATCAGGAGACTCACAATTCTCTCCCAAGGAGTTCAGTCACAAATCTAATTAACACATTTTTTTTAACAAGCATCATCAGCGTGGAAGCATGTCCTACGGAATGGTGGCCAAAGCATGAAGGGGCATACAAATGTTTGGCATATCTGGCATGTAAATATCTTACAGTGCTGGCTACAAAAGTGCCATATGAATGCCTGTTCTCACTTTCAGGTAACATTGTAAATAAGAAGCAAGCAGCATTATCTCCCATAAATGTAAATAAACTTGTTTGTCTTAGCGATTGGCTGAACAAGAAGTAGGACTGAGCGGACTTGTAGACTCTAAAGTTTTACATTGTTTTGTTTTTGAGTGCAGCTATGTAACAAAAAAAATCTACATGTGTAAATTGCACTTTCACGATAAAGAGATTGCACTATAGTACTTGTATGAAAAAATACAATATCTTTTGTTTATCATTTTTACAGTGCAAATATTTGTAATAAAAATAATATAAAGTGAGCACTGTACAGTGTGTATTCTGTGTTATAATTGAAATCAGTATATTTGAAAAATTAGAAAAACTTCCAAAAATATGTAATACATTTCAATTGGTATTCTATTGTTTAACAGTGCGATTAAAACTGTGATCAATCGTGATCAATTTTTTTAATCGTGATTTTTTTTTAGTTAATTGTGTGAGTTAACTGTGATTAATCGACAGCCCTATGAAGTAGATATTACATATCCAGAAGCTAGGAGTGCTACTTCTCTGAATACAATGAGAAACTCCAAGATTGTGAAAGCCGGCTGGCTTGTGGAGCTCACTTGGAGCACAAGCGACAGAAACAGCTTTTTAGCTGCATAGGGAATCAGTGGTACTCCATCTTGAAAAACAGATTTTTTTATTACAGAATTGAACTGCAGAGCTATTGCTCCATACTGTGCTGGTTGTTTCACCTGATCTTATATTATAAGCATGGTGAAGTAAAATCAGGATATCATATTTTCTAGCTTTGACACTACCTCCAATCAATATGATAGCTTCAATCCAGGGCTCTGGAGCGGAGCCCGGAGCTGGGGCACGGAGCAGCTCCAGAGCAGTGGAGCTGCAGGTTTTTGCCTGGAGGTGGAGCGGAGCCGGAGCACAGCTCCAAAGCCCTGCTTCAATCATTCCATCTTACCTGCCCCTTCCCGCCTCCCGCCCCCATACATCCACACATTTCCTGGCTATTGAGAAGAAGAAGACTCCGTTCTTCTCTTTGTCCCTCTTCCCTTCCCCCATTTCCTGGTTATTGATAGGAAGGACGGGGTTCTTCTCTATGACCATTCTCTCCTCTCCTTCATAGATTAATTCCAATAGCTTTGTTCCATCCTGTCCCATCCTATCCCACATGTCTCACTGGGGACAGGTAGTTGGTGCTCCTGAAACCAGGAAGAATGCGATGATCAGACCTACCGCCTGTATGAGGACTCAGCAGAGCTACATATTAGCTCTGCAGCCTCAGATTGAGTAACTCTGCCTTAAATGATTCATTGTTTGTTACTTGTTATTTGTATCATTAATAGATAAATAGCATCAGTTAAGAAAACTGAGATTTAGCAACTAGCCTTTAATACGGCCTAATTATCTTTGACATTTAATATGAGATTAAAACCAACTAAGATGCATTCACTTGGAAGAATAAGGACACAGCATGTTCTTTATTCACTTTTCTTAAAATACTCTGGGATATTTTCTTATGCCAAATACCCTGCTTCTTTTTTAATGGAGGGGGAGACAGGGTGGAAGAGGATAAATAAAGCATATACATTTTAAAACTGTCTCACTATATGTTCACCTGATAGACTATATGTTATAGTCCATTGTTTAAATCACATGTAAGTTTTAAAAGTTTGAATACATATTTACAACACAGACTTTATGTTGATATCATTAGGCAAACCAGCATCTACTCCGTATGTTTCCAATCAAGATTTTTAGCAGGCTTTTCCCCTTCTTCATTTCAGTTTTAAAACAACCTACCATTAAAAATTGAGAAAATATTTTTTAAACAAACATAATGCTCCCTCAAAAATTCACAAAATCTGAGAAATTCAGAGAAAATGCTGAACCCTAATTTTTATTCAGTGGCTAGATATTCCAGCACAGATGGTATGTAAAATCTTCTATTGTGTCAACGACCCCTGCTTGTACCTAAACACAATGAAAATTTAGTTCTCATCAAAAACGCTAAATCTCTAGGTATTTATCAGTTTTCAAATAAGACCCTCAGCATTATTTTTAATGTGGTTCTTTGTCTGTGAAATGAAAATCAGTCCTCCGTAGCTCTTTTTCTAAACCAATCACTTCATTTAATTTTCTGTTCTGACTGATAATTCCCTAGCAGAATAACCTATTTTACATATAGACTGGCTTAGACTGCTTTGGAAATGCCTTTTTTAAAGTCACTAACAAGACTAGTAAAGTAATCATATTCTGAATTGTCACAAAGCATCCTTCAGTTGTGCATTCTTCTTCTTTTTTAAACTGGTAATTCTCTTTTTTTTATAACATTCTCCAAGAAATTAGCTGAAATCTCAAAAAAATAATTCACTGGAGTGGCTTTATCATCTATTAAACTTCCGAATAAAACATACACAGTCAACAGGACACATGAAGAAAACAGATGACAAGACAATATGTGATTAAAGTCCGTCAACATCCATTTGTGCCTAAATTGTTCCTAAAATCTTATTTCCACATAAAAGCAGCATTAAACTAGAAAAATGTCAGAGCATTGGTTCCAATGGTCAAGTCTTTGCTCAGGCAAACTCCAAGTGACTTCCACACATAATGTCTTCCGAGTTAATGGGAGTATTGCCTGAGCAAGTATTGTAGAATCAGGGCCAGAATCTGTAAAGTCGTTGGGAATTCTCGACTTACTGTGTTCTCAAAGCTTTCCTATCAACATCTTTCAATTCTGCATTTTGTCAGTGATAGTATATCTGAACGGGCTAGACTGTGTCATACATGATCACAGCCCCACACTAGGAGTGGTAACAATGGGTGCTGTCCTGAAGAAAGGCAAAATGCGTTCTTGAGCTCCCAGGGGTTCAGTTATTGTGCCTAAAGAAAGTACAGAGTGCACTTGCTCTGCAGTTGTCTTCTGACCTCTGCTGCTGGGGACGGGGAAACTCTAGCTCTTCACCATCCCTCCCTACCCACTTTGTAGAAGTTTACAGCACCTAGTCCTGAGCAGATCTTGCCAATGCCCATTGTGGCCAGCCCATGTGAGGAAGTAAGGGGACATGTCAGATCCTGGCACCCTCTCCTCTGGTGCACCCACACACAGGGCTAGCTACATTCTGTCCCTGTCTGAATGTACCTTTGTATGAATGTCTCATGGGACAAGTCAGTTATAACAGAGGCATTCATGTCCCTATATTTAAATTGATGTATGTAGTTCCATTACGCAGTCACAGCCCTCTATATATAAAGCAGTTTAGAATTTAGCTATAAAATGATGTTTGGGGCTAAAACATGACAAACTGGATCTTAGCCTGTCAAGGAGTTCTTCTTCTTTTTTATTAAATGTTGGAAACAAATGTGTTTGGTGTTCTGAAGTTCTGGGAGGGTAGGAGACTAAACACTAGTGGTTTCAAATGTATTTTCTGGGTTCCTGAGATTCAAACACAGCTTAAGTTTTTTAACTGAAATTTTGCAGAGATCTATTTTATAATGTGAACAAATGCCCTCTGGTAATTGATGATAGGTGGTGTTTAGAAAAGAAGCTATTTTTGTTTTACTGTGCTTAGGAAAGCAGAAGATATACATACTTACTAACTGGGGGTTTCATTCTACATATTCAACCATGATTTCAGTATGCGGAAAAGGTTGGGGGGGGGCATCTCTTCCTGGGGAAATAGTTCTGAGAATGAGCATGCACAACAGCTTACTGGCACAATAGGTTGTAATGGCTCTGTGATAGGGTACATTCCAAACAGGACTGGAAGAGGCAGGATTAAGGAGAGACAGAAAGCGCAATTAGTCCATTTTATGGCACTTGGAGGGGAGACAGGTAATTAAGAATTAGACCTAGCTGGAGAACCAGACTAAGTGATTCATACAGAGGAGGGACTGCAGGACACTAGGAAGAGGAGTCATATGTTAGAAGGTGTGAGTTTCTGCTCTGTGGGAAAAAGCTTATGCTGTGGGACTGTCCCTGAATGGAGAGGACAGCCGGGGAAAAGGAGACTCCTGAAGCTAGCCTGGGAGAAGAGAGACTCCGGGGAAGATACCCCAAGGATCAGTGGTTTAAGAGACACTGGTCCTCCAGAGAGAAAGCCCTAGAAGGAAAGGAGTGAGAAGAGATGTACAGAGTCTGGGAGAGGGGGAAGAGACTGTGGAGAACTGAGTCTGGGACACATGGAGAGTTTTCATTCCTTCAAGATGGGATACTGTTACCTTAGGAGGGGTCAGACTCTTAGTGTGACCTTAGTGGAGGGACAAGTCACTGCACAGACCACTGAAGCCTGGAGGAGAAGGGTAAGGCAGAGGGGCTGCAATGCTGAGTCTTGCTCCAGGATGGTGAGTCTATGACAGGCTCCAAATGACCTGCAATGGAAAGGCTTAGGAAGTCCCAAAAAGATTTTGCACAGCTCTCATTTCAGTGTCATACACAGGATCAGTTTATAGATGGGTCCACAAATCAAAAACTTTCAAGACCCTAACTACCCATCTGCTGTGTGACACAGGGGAACAAAGAGGAGGACTTTAAATCACCAAAAGCATCAGAAGGGGAGACTGGGGCTGCTGCTGTCTGCTCCCCAGTAGCCTGTGGAAGTCCTGGAACAATTCTTCTCCCTTGAAGAGTGGGACCTACCAGGTAGGAGGAGAGCAAGGTCACAAAATACATTGCTGTGCGAAATGTTTTCAGTAATAACTTCTGCTATGTACTTCTCAGGGCCGGCTCCAGGCATCAGCGGAGGAAGCACGTGCCTGGGGCGGCACAAGCTAAGGGGCGGCATTCCGTCCATTCTTGGGGCGGCACAGTCCGGGTGGCTTTTTTTTTTTTTTTGCTTGGGGCGGCAAAAATGGTAGAGCCGGCCCTGGTACTTCTACTCCCTCTTTCCTAGGAATAGCCCCATGGAGGGAAGCCTCTCTGCAAACCAGAAGCCCCATTCCTTGCAAATCTCTGGGATTGGCAGGATTTGGAATTCTCATACTCCATGCCTCTCCTTAAGAGAGGACCATTATGTGACTTTCCCTGAGTTTCCTAGGCCCTCTATCTCCCTCCCAGAAGTGAGAAGCTATGATATGGCTTTAACTTAAGGGAACCTGACTCCAAGGGATTGATAGAATACAGAGCTTTTTACTACTGGGTCACATATTGACCCAAATGATCATGACCAAAACTCATCTGATGGCTGTTCAGAGGACCACGTGAAAGGTTTGTTGATCTCAGTCCTTTTTCTTGTGAACGGGTGCTCACATCCGAACATGTACACAAAACTGGTGTCAGTTGGCACTAGTAGACATCACTCTTACTAACAGTCTCCATAAAGACAGAGGACTGAATAGGCTGTGGACTGAACTACTCTATCATTCTTAGTGGTATTGCCTAGAGAAGGGGGTCAAGGCTCATTGGTAGGGCTGTTTGAGGGAAGCTTGCCCGGCTTCTGTCCATACTTTACTTGCTCTGTAGATAACAATTCACTTGCCAGGATGACCAGTCTGGTGCTGTTTACGAGAAATAAATTATTTTTTTTAAATTGAAAAATAGCCTGGGAAAAATTGTAATGAAGCTTTGTGGTTTCCAATGAAAACAGAGTGCATCTCTTTGTTGTACTGTAGAATTACTTTATGCAGGCCAAATGTAACCATCATAACTTATTCTACTAATGTGTGAGAGTGGGTCTCTCTCTTACAATATTGATTCTAACCTGATGGTTTTATAAAAAGTTTATAGATGCCTAAATCAGGATGGGCACATTTTAAAATGAAACATTATAAATGTATAAGGAATGTGCAGGTAAAGAATTGGGAGGGGAATAGCAAGGTTCTGACACAAATGAGTGGGCACTAAAGTTAATTTCAATTATTGTATGTGTTAATTTATTTTTAAAAAGCAGTAAATTCTCTGGTAGTTAGCTATCTTGTTCATCTTCTTTTTAAGAGAGAGCCCCCAGAATGTAATGAAATATCCAAGGAGATAAACTACCTCCCACTCCCTGATTAATCTAGATATCCTAAATACTAGGGGCCTGATCCAAACCCAGTGAAAGTCCATGGGAGTCTTTCCACTTACTTCAGTTGGCCTTTCAATTAGATCTTAGGAGTGTTGCGCAAGATGATGCACTTAATAACATATTGGTGTAGAGACTGAAGTAATTAAGCATATAATTTATAAATATAATCATATGAACCTTAATTTACCTGTTGGTGGGTTGTCAGTAGTTGCCTAGGGGAAGACACTAATGGAAATGCTCTGAGAAAGACACAAACTGCAGCAAACAGGCTCTCTCCCAGACAAGAGATGGAGCTAACTGGGCTGAAAGGAATTTACTAAACTTCTAAGAAAAGATTAGGTGTACGTAAGGGGAACTATATATATAGATCTCTATTGTTTTTACCCTTTGCTCTGTGTGCTATGTACCTTTTGGATGGATGAATAATGATTCGTTTAGAAGTTTGTTTAATCAGTTTGCTGGTCACAGGTCCCCAGAGGAAAAGGGCTTATATAGGCCCCAAAACGCAGTTGGGGCTGTAGTTAATACTTGTAAAACAGGGGATTGCCACCCAAAGATCCAGTCCAACAGAGATGGGATCATAGGAAGAAAAGCTTGTCATCTGAGGAGTGCGCTTAATACACTGGAAAGAATCTAAAACACAGCTTGTCCTAAAACTGTGTCAATGGGTTTACTCCTGCGGACCTTCCTCAGCTAACTGAAATGGGAACTTTTTTCTGCAAAAGGACTGCAAGACTCATCCCTAAAAGTCCAGTAGAATTTCAGGAAATCCTAAAAGCTAATGAAAAGGTAATTTATAATAGATATTAAAAATAATTAAGCCTTTTTTAAACTTTACTGATGGAATTTAAAGTCTGAGGCAATTGATTTGCTGTGAAATCCTGGAGGAAAAAAAAGTTGTGCTAAATGCCAGTCATATGATAGACCTTAACTTTCACATGCCAATCTTGAGGACTTTTGCAGCCATCTGATCTTTTGCATTATGAAAATGGGGGGTGAGGGAGGGATGTTGCGCTCCCCTTCAGTACCCGGCCTGGACAATGATCCAACCAGTGGACCACATTCTGTGATGAATCTTGGTCATGTGCCACTTGAGGCACGTTGTGCATACACTAAGAAGATGAAAAGATTCTTATTTCTGAATTATTTAAATAACATCTCAATTTATTGTTGAAATATAATCACCAGCTCAGTGCTGTGAGAAAAATATAATATTGCTATTTCTTTGTCCCTCATACCAAATAAATTAATAGGAGTTTTTGTTCCACTGTGTTTTTTGTTCTTTGTTTTTTCTTTTTAAGAGGAGGAAGATCACTGATAAAAGGACGATAGTTTTTATTAACGAACAAACTCAAGACTAAAAACACAGCAGATACCTACATTTCAAAAAATACTGGATTTCATGGGAAAACTTTAGTGCTGAGCTCTTTTGAAAATCTGGCTCTAAATGTAAATAACGTTAAATTGTAACTATACCAGTGAAAGCAAGGAAATTCAAATGTAAGCAAGCAGGAAGGCAGTAAACCCAGATAACAGCTGTGCTGGGGCCTGATCCTGGAAATACATAAGTAATAAATACTGATGTGTTTGCAGGATTGGGCTCTGAGGGTGAGCTTCTCAACTGGTGCCAACTGTCACAAGCTTACTGAAGTCAACGTGCCTATGACGATTTACACTAGCTGCAATTCTGCCTTAAACTCACATTCTTCCAGCGCCTGAGTTTTTTAGTACTGAAGTGCATAATTATGATAGCCACTCTATGTAAGAACTATGCCACCTCAGCTAGTGTCCTATAAGTACGGTGGCAACCAGAGGAAGAACATGCACCCATTTGCAATGTGTTCAGTGTTAAACTATTACATCTGTGTAGCAATAATATATGAATAAAGGTATATCTCAAGTGAACCAAGTTACATCATTGGCTAGATAGTAAAGATTCCTGCAAGAGCAGCATAGGGATTGTTGAAGCACAACCCTGATTCCCTATCCTGTAGGCCAGTTCTTTGCAATTCCATGCACCAGCACAAATAGTTCTCAACCTACCACTGATACTGTTTTTTTCCAGTTATTTACAGACCACTCTTCAATATTTTTTCCCTTCTCTTCCCCAGGTACTGGCCACATTGTATGTTATTAGTATCTAGGGCCCACTCCTGCAAATACTTATACATGTGAGATGGTTACACTGGTGAGTAATGTTATATAATGCATTTTTGTGGAAGGGATACTAAGTTTTGTTTAGAAGTTAAGTATAAAGCCTGCAATGCTTAGCTGTAAATAAAAACTCATTTAGGTAAGTGCAACAACTTTACAGTTGACCTGCACACCATCAAGAATTATTGTGAATAAAGTCAATTGTGCCTAGGTGTGTCAGCACATATTTTTCTATCCGTTAGGTATCTACGTAAATGTTTGTTATATAAAAATCATAACTACTCTTTGGAGATATCTGAAATAATTTGGGACAATTTAAAGGCAAGGTTTTAAACCGCAGGAAACTTTCACATATATCAAGCTTAAATATAGATCTTTTCATTTTTACCCATGGTATTTGTATCTAACTAGGAGCCAACAGCTCAGTGCATCTCCACCCCCATTTGATCCTGCAGTGAGTTTTTGGCCCAGTTACAGTGAACTTGGAGCTGCACGCATATATCTAAGTCAATGGAAACCATGAACATACTTCCAAGGAATGAATTTGACTATTAGTGCAGAATATATCACATACCAATTAATTCTATGGCAACAGACTGATTTCATAATGACAAGATGACTTCACTATAGAGAAAAGCAGGATAGGCTGAACTGTGGAGGATGAAAACTTCTGCTGACACACAAATCAGCAAAGAGGAACAGAAAAAAATATATATATTTTTTGTATACGTCAACCTCCCTCAGATGAGTAATTCTTACCTAGGAGAGAGAGCCCATTAAAATCTGTGGGTTTCAGTCCTTTCTCCCACTGGTTTAAATCAGGAATAACTGACATCCATGGAGTTACAGCAGTTTAACACTGGTGTGAGATCAGAATCAAGCCCAATAAGGATTGCTCATATTTATAAGACTTGCAGGATTGAGCCCTAAAGCCACAATACCAATTCTGTATGTCTTTGTTTCACAACCTTAATGTTTTTAAGTATGTTTTGGCTAAGATCAAATGTAATGTATGGCATCAATTTAAACATCTGTTGGGACACTATATAATACACTTGTAAGGGGACAGAATCATTTCTCTAACAGATCTTCTCCATCTCTAACTTCTATGAGTCTATGTATAGAATCTGGTCCTGCCAGGATGCAGACCTGTAAAGTTACTCACATACTTAAGAACTTGCAGAAGCGGGGCATTTGTGTACAGTATATATTGGAGGACTGGCCCCTTGTAAGTATATTTATGGAATATATATTGCATTTAATTTTTTTAAACATTCAAAAATGGGCAAAATAAATCTATTTCTTAAAATTTAGGGTTTTAGTTTGCCTTTCTCCATTTAGGAGGACCAATCCTACACCCTTTCCTCACTTGAGTAATCCTTATTCATAAGAGTCCCACAGACTTAAAAAGGATTACTCCTATGGGTTATGATTATTGGTGGGCAAAAGGGTTGCAGGATCCACTCGAGACTAATACAACTATAAAGAGCATGGGCTATACTCTGATCTCAGCTGCTCTGGTATGGAGTTGTTCCATTTTTATTTCAGTGTAACTGAGATTAGAATCTGTCCCCCTCTTTCTAGGCTAAGAATAGCTACAAGGCTCCCCTGTGTTCCTTAGGAGGTTTCCACTATAATAAATGAAATTCAGAGCCGTCTAATTTACAGATGAGGGAATTGTCAATTACAGTGTCAGCTCATGGGTAGGGGGTCTTTTATTCGGGAGTTAGCATAGTGCCTAGTACAAGGAGGTTCGGATCCAAACCCTACCAGGGCAGGCGTTTCCCTCCCCGGGGAGTTTCAGGGCTGGTTCTTGTGTTGGGCTGTCAGTCCTGGGAGCTGAGGGTGGAGTATCCCGGTGCTACTGCTAACTAAGTGCTCAATAATTGATAGTCATTAACTGTCAGGATGAGCGGCAGGACACACTGGACTGGACACACCGGACTGGACAGTGGGAAAATAAGTGACTCGTCCTACCCGGAGGGCTCCCTCACTGAGTCTGCTGTGTACCTGCTCTGCTCCTCCACGCTGCGGTTCTCCGCCGCCCGCCACTCGGGCAGGGTGCTGGCGCACAGCACCACCATGGACACGATGACGAAGAGGATGGACACCGTGGCCAGGATCTGGGCGGCCACGGACGAGGTGGGCTCCTCGAAAGTCCGCCTCATCCTCTCCAGCCACTTCCTGCCCTCGGCTGCAGGCGGGGGCTCGGCCGGGGGCCGCGTGTCCTCGCCGCCGTCGCCGGCGGGGGGCTCGTCGCCCGAGTAGAAGGTGTAGGTGTCGGACATGCGGTCGTCCAGGCGGCGCTGGCAGCAGTAGTCCAGGTGCGAGCACTCGAGCCCCCAGTAGATCATCTCGTTGTAGAAGGAGAGCTCGCACATGTGCGGCGCGAAGCGCAGGTGGCCGTGCCGCACGTACAGCAGGATGAAGCCGAAGGCCTCCGAGTGGCGGTCGAAGAAGAACTCGTTGCGCTCCTGGTCGTAGTCGTCGCACACCTCCAGCACGTCCTGCTCCGAGAGGCAGCCGTGCAGCCGGCTCACCCGCCGCAGCGGGAAGTCCTTCAGCACCTCGCGGGAGAAGGAGTAGCGGGTGCCCCCCACGTTCAACACCACCGAGCGGCCCCGGCCAAAGTTCATGGCTTGCGCGGGGCGGAGGGGGGAGCGCAAGAGGCGGCGGCTGGCCTCGGCTCGGGGCCCCCGGCTGATGCCCCCCTCGGGCGGGGAGAGGAGGGTCCCCGCGCCCCTCCTGCGGTTCGACTCCCTGGGGCTGGGCGCGGCGAGAGGGCGTGCGCCCCCTCGGAGCCGGCGGCTGCCCGCGCCCCGGGGCGGAGGGAGAGTCAGGCAAGCCCCGGAGCTGGGCGCTGCCGCTTCAGTGGGGCGCGGAGGAAGAGCCCGGGAGCCCGCTGGGCGCGGCTCCGGGCGTCGGGGCTCCCTGTGCCCGGGTGCTGCTGCGGGCGGCCCGCGGAGGCGGCATGGTGCCGCCGCGGGGCCAGGGAGGAAGGGGAAAGCCCCGTCAAGTTGGAGAGCCCCGCTCCGCTGCCTCCTCCGCTCTCCCCGCTGCCGCCCGCTGTCTGCTCGGAGGCGAGCTGGAGACAGAGCGGCTCCTCGGAGCCAGGGAAGAGGCGGCGGGGAGGGGACACGCCTCCTCCTGCCTCCCTGGCACAGCGAGGGAGTGGAGCTGCCTCCCACCTTGACTCTGCCTCCGTCCCCAGCCGCCAGGGGGTGGCGGCCGCTCGGGGGGACTTCACCCAGCGGCCGCTTTCCTTCTCCTTCCCTTTCCCGCCCTCGGGCGCAGCCCCTCCCCGCTCGGCTCCCCCGGAATGAGGCCTCCCAGGGAATCACTGGTCATTTATTCTCCAGCCCCCCGGGATTCCCCCTGGCGCTTGCCTGCGAAATGGTTGCACTTCACTTGGCTAAAAGCTCCATTTCACGGGCGCATTAATATTTCACAAGAGCAGAACTTGCACTCGGCCCTAATAGCTTTAATACCATTTTCGCCTTCTTCCTCCGGCAGCGGAGCAGGGTGGAAAACAGAAGTGGGTGGATTTAGGGGGAGCCCGCGACTTTTGCAAAGGTGATGACTTGGGCTCCGTCAGACTCTGCACAGCAGCCTGCGGAGAGAGGGAGGTTGTAAACTCGGACCAAGAACACGTTTGTTTTCTGGCAGCTTTCTGCGTACAAAGACTTGGGAGAAGTTGCCTGCAAAGAGCTCTCTGTATTCAACAAAGTGACTAAAAATCCTTGGAGCAGAAACGTTTGATCACCACATTACCCACTGCTTGTTTAACACAGCTGGGAACCAGCGCTGTTTGTTTGCATCGTATCTTTACATTCATATTAGAGGTGATGTGCCTCGCTGGGGTGGGAATTGGGTGGGCAGAGCGCGCTCACACCTACACAGGTTTAAGGATTTGGGGTGGGGGGGGGATAACAATAGTTTGGATTCATTATTTCTGAATTCTGACGCGTTTGTTCTTTTTAAGGTGCCCGATGCACGTCATGGTTAGGAGCTTACATTCCTTCCCCATCCTTATCTTCTGTCTGTCCTCTTGCAGACCCACATGCATAATTTAGAAAACAGTGCAAACGCCTCAATTCTTTCTGGCCGTTTTATTTATAGCCACTTCGGAATAGTATTTATGCGCTGATTTTATTTATCTTCATTTTTCTTCCTTGTTTTTTGTTATACCAGTATAGAATATTTGTTTTTACTAAGACATGTCTTACTTAATTGCCCAGCCTTCAGTATGAGTTTGTCCATTTGAACATAATTTTAACATATTGTTACAGCACAATGATGATGATGAGCCTGTCCGAGTTTCTTGGTTTGGGATTTAGTACGGGGATCGTTATTTTTCCTCTCCCTTGATTTTTTCTAAGTGATGCACATATTCATCAGCATCTAAGCAGCTTGGAATAAGCTCATCCAAGGTATAACTCTGTCCATCTCGTTCAGTTTACACCAGGTATTACCGAATTTGGCTCCTTCTGTCCAAGAGGAAGGGCAAGTTTCTCTCTTCCGAACTGATGCCAAACCTGGGCAGGATCCAGTACTTCTAAAGGGAACAGCAGGAACAAAATACACAATTGGTTTACTATTGCATCTTTCCACTGCTGCTGATATATGTATTGGGTTTTATGGGATACTTTGTTTTGTTACTATCAGTTTACCTTGACAGCTGATGTTTGTAGAACACCTATAAAGATTAAAAAAAGAAGATGTGAATAGACCTACAGTAACAAAAGATTTCAAAGACAATGAGAACATGAAATAAATGCTATTGATTTTAATCAGTTTCTATCATCTTTCTACAATATGATAGGTGACAGATTAGATCAAATTTCCACATTACTACTGGGAAGAATTCTGTAATATCTTGTATTTAGTTGTGACACTGATTAAGTTTCCCAAACCTGAAGAAGAGCTCCGTGTAAGCTCAGAAGCTTGTCTCTCACCAACAGAAGTTGTACCAATAAAAGGGCTGGTCTACACGGGGTGGGGGAATCGATCCAAGATACGCAACTTCAGCTACGCGAATAGCGTAGCTGAAGTCGAAGTATCTTGGATTGAATTACCTGGGGTCCACACAGCGCGGGATCGACGGCCGCGGCTCCCCCTGTCGACTGCGCTACCACCGCTCACTCTGGTGGAGTTCTGGAGTTGACGGTGAGCACATTCGGGGATCGATATATCACGTCTTAATGAGACGCAATATATCGATCCCGGATAAATCGATTGCTACCTGCCGATACGGCAGGTAGTGAAGACGTACCCAAAGATATTACCTCACCCACCTTGTCTCTGTAAGGTAAGTCACTTTTATGCTTGATTGCATTTTGTCCACTAGAGGTCATAGTAAGAGCCAATTTTCTTTGTTAATTTGCAGAGTGAAAAAAAAAAGTAGTCAAGCATACAAATCAATGGATTGTCCCACAATAAATTCATTTTCTAGATTTCTTTGGGATAACAAACTCTAGTTTCTATTTTCATGTAGCTGGAAAGGTTTTTACTATCAAGTGCTGACTTTAGTTAAAGCTTCCTTGCTTGCAGTTTATTTGATAAGTAATAATCACTGTACTAACCTTCTTCACCTTTTCTTTAAGGTACATGCCTCTGTATTTCACACTTTCAGGAGCAACTGCTCAAGGTCTGGTTAAAAAATAGTTTCAAGAGCTGCAAATGATAGTAGTTAGCATATTCATGTTGATAATGATTTACCCAATAATTCCTAACTTTGTAATTTTAAATGCTGTTTCAATACATTGTTTAACTCCTTTAGCATTTTATCTGCTAATTCATAGAGCAGTATATAAATAATACGACTTTAAGACATGAGTACAGAGGAATGGCTAGGAATGTGAAGTCTAGAGACTATATCATGGAAAACATGGCTTTAGAATATGTTTTACAAACAAGATGTATTGCAGGAGCAGAAGGATGATTAGAGATTGGGAATACAAGAATCAAACTTCACTTTCCTCAGTGGATCACTTGATGACATGAGATGATATTTTAAAATCAATTAGTTATTTTTAATATGACACGTAATACAGAATTCTCCATAAGGACAATATTGCTGAACATTAGAAAGCAAACTAATCTGAAAACTGCAATTTCTTTAATCTGCAAAAGGGCCCAAAATGTGTTTTTCACTTTCTAGAAATTAATTTAAATTATTTAGTTCTTTTCAACAGAATGTACATTTGATTCTGCTAGCCAATATCATCAACAAATGTACAGTTGTAAATTAAGTAGCTGTCTTAACTGGAGCAGCAGGTAATGCAATCATTCAACTCTGTAACCAAATAGATAGAAGCTGTAACTGTCCAGTAAGTGATCTGATTTTTGGAAATTTGGAGCCAGATAAATCTGTAGTAACTTCATTGATTTCATTGTAGTAAATCCAGAGTAGTTTGACTGATTTCAGTGGAGTTACTCTGGATTTACAACAGATTAGAATCTGGTGCTGGGAGTCCAAACTTTTCCTCACTGAAGTTAATGGCAAAACTTCCAGTGATGTCAGTGAGAGCAGCCCCTTAGATTGTATCTCATGAGTGACAACTTCAGGAGATTTGAAAAGAAGGAGATTAGAACTTGGAAGATACATGAAATTCGTTAGTTTCAGGAAAGTCAGCAGAGAGTCTGAGAACTGTGAGGCTGTAAGTGAGATATCCAGCAAAATAAAAGAAGCAAGCGATTTAATAAAAAAAAAGCAAAGT
Source organism: Malaclemys terrapin pileata (assembly GCF_027887155.1). Taxonomy (NCBI): domain Eukaryota; kingdom Metazoa; phylum Chordata; order Testudines; family Emydidae; genus Malaclemys; species Malaclemys terrapin. Next base: position 39,322,126 of record NC_071507.1, on the reverse strand, counting down.
TCAACACAGAACTGTGCATTGTGTAGTTAGCTGTGCTAGTTTGAAGGACTGTACTAATTCAAGTAAACAAGCAAGCCACTGCAGACAATGTAAGTGGGTCAGCATAGAAATTGGTAAATGGTACCAATCTTTTTCATCACAGATACAATATGGGTTTAAAATAAATCTTCAGTGCTACTGACCAAGGAGATTGGTCTAAAAAACATAATGAAAAGAGACTGCTTCAGTCAGACAGTTGAGTTTCTCGCTTATTCAGAAAATCATATTTAGCTCTGGACGTATTCAACGTGATGTTAAATCATGGAATGACCTTAATTTCCTGAGGTTACGTACTTGTAGCATTCACTGCCCAGGACCTTTGAATAGGCATTTTGTAAGGTGGTTTTCTTTATAACATAGCACCTCTTTTCACAGTTCTCGTTGTACCAATACATCATAAAGGTATTTCATATATTTGAAATCTTTTCTACAACTTCCAAAATCATGTTGGCTTTGTCCTGGGGCCACTGTTCTGTTTTGACTGTAATGCTATGTTTGTTCAATAAAAGGATTCCCAATTCATTTATGTGATCATATGGATCTAGTTACAGTGGTTGCCAATAATTATACATAATTTTGTGGTGGATTCTGCACCTGTTGAAGTCAATGGGTGTATCACTGTTGATATAAAGGAGTGTGGGATTAGCCTAACATGAGGTGACTTCTGCCAATACTATTTATTTGTATTTCTGCAGGACTAGGAGCCGTAACATGGATTGGATCCCATTGTGCTACCACTGTATAAACACAGAACACAAAGACAGTCCCTGCCCCAGAGAGCTTGCAATAAGTAAGATGACAGGTTGGAAAAGAACCCAGTTCCTTACTTTTTGGTATTAAGGTTATTACATATATTGCTTGGCCATGTTCATCTCAATTATGCCAAGAAGCAGTAAATGAAGAATAGATTGACTGCTTCAAGAGATTCAGCTTGCCCTGGTCAGCCACTAATGGACTAAAATATCCTTCTTCCTCTGTCACCTAGTTGTCCCCAAAATACTGCTGGTGGATTTTGCAATGTATTACCAGGGCTGCTCAGAACTGTTAAACTATACCAAATGAGCACACAAAATGGAGTGCCAGAATTGCCATTGTGGCCACTACAGCTGTTGCCTCATCTGCCATTGTGCATGCAGGAGAAAATGCCAATGAACAAATCAACAGCTTAAGCTTCCTATAATTTCCCTTGTTCCTAGTTGTAATAAAATGCAGTCAAACTGCTGAGAACAGTGTGACTTTTCCAACAACCTCGCCATCAGGCTGGAAACAAAATCCAACCAGGATTCAGCAGACAGGACACCAGAATTTCACATCTCCCTGCTCTTGCTGATAAAGAAGTCCTTCCCGGAAACAGTGACTGAGGAACAGATCCTCAGTGGAGAGTTGCCAAATTACAGCAGATTAGGATCTGGCTCTAAATGTACAGTAAATGGTTTAATTTGCCTAGCCAACTAATAGTTGTGTCTTTCAATTGCAGCAGTCAGAACACGACAGGTGTGATGGGGCATACAGACCACGAAGGGGTTAATGAGAGCCTGTTGGCCCAATCAGGCCCACCCTGTTACACCTGTGTTAGGTGTCAAGTGTGGAAGGAGGAGTTAAACAAGGAAGAACTCAGCTTACTAGTAGTTAACTGAGAGAGGACTTCTTGAGCTAGTCCTGCAAAGGAAGGACTGGCTGGGGTCAGAGTTCCTTGGAGCAGGTTGGCCTGGTATGGGACCTTTTGTTCCCCATAACTAATGTTTCCCTTTTTGGGGACATGTAGAAGAGTCAGTCTGGGAAGAGATGGTGAGATAGGCCCAGCTGCAGATAATGGTAGGAAGAAGCTCAGGGATACAGAAGAGTCTGCACAAACATATTATATCTGCTCCATTCAGTTCCTGGGCTGGAACCCAGGGTAGAGGTTGAGCCAAGGTCCACCTATTGGCTTTCCCAAGGTAGTGGGGTGAAGACCCCAGAGCTGGAAAGCTTCCAAAGCCTGAAGTTGGGTTAAAGCTCTGGCATGATGCTGCCAGACTATTGGTCTGTTGACTTGGTTTTCCCCGGAAGAGGCAGGACTAAAAGTAACCTGGTTGGAGGGTTGAGTCATAGGAAGAGGCGGACCATCGCAAGGACAGACTGGCTGTGAGCAGGGGGAGCTAAAGGAAAAGAGGGGTGTGTGCCTGTGGTGAGTGGACTTGCACAGTAGGTCACTAATTTCAAGCTCCAAATCAAATTTATCTCTGACCCATATAAGCCAGATGTTGTCTCCTTGCTTGTCCGTGCAAATTGTTGACATCTTCAATGTTGACGCTGAGGTTAAAGGAAACTCAGTGGATGGGATATAGAAAAGGAAATTTCAAGGTCCCTACTCCAATTTTAGGCTCAGTCAACCTTAAAACCGCCGGAGCTCAGGGAGTGTGAAAAATCTACACCCCTGAGTGCTGTGGCTGTGCAAACCTAACCCCCAGTGCAGATGCAGCTAGGTGGATGGAATAATGCTTCTGTTGACCTGCTACCATTGCTTGGCATTCCTACAGTGCTGGAAAAAACCCTTCTGTTGCTGTAGTTTTCATCTGTGCTACCGGGTTACAATGGCATATCTACAGCACCATAGATATGCCACTGTAGCACCCATAGCGAAGACGTGGCCTCCGTTAGGGTTGCTGTTGCACGTTAACAAATCCAGTATTTGCATCCGAAGAAGTGGGCTGTAGTCCACGAAAGCTTATGCTCTAATAAATTTGTTAGTCTCTAAGGTGCCACAAGTACTCCTGTTCTTCTTTTTGCGGATACAGACTAACACGGCTGTTACTCTGAAACTTGTCATTATGCAAGGCACTGCATTTAGCCGTATGGAATGGAAATCCATCAACCTCATGAAAAAACTCGTACAGTATGCATCCGAAGAAGTGGGCTGTAGTCCACGAAAGCTTATGCTCTAATAAATTTGTTAGTCTCTAAGGTGCCACAAGTACTCCTGTTCTTCTTTTAACAAATCCAGTATTACTTCTAGTGGTAAAAGGTTGGGAGCTACAGTAATAGCACAGAAGGTCTGCTTTCAAAAGGGCTTTTTCTTAGTGGAAAGTGTCTCTGCTTTTGTATATTCCACTATTATACAAGCTAATAGTGCTGTTTTTTAAATACTACAGATCTCAAGCTCACCTTACTGACCTAACATTACTCTTCATAAAGTTATCAGAGGATCAGTACATTTTTTTTCCCCATTAGATTGTGTATATGACTTTTTTTTTTTTTTTTTTTTAAGCAATTTCATCTTGAGACACTGGTGCTGCTGGGTAGACTTCAACAAAACGGAGAAGAGTCATCTTATACTTTCAGTGCCCTGTCTTCTTGTTAACATCCATATCTTTAATTAATTAAAGTACATCCATGGCTTTCTTTGCCCTTTTGTCTAACATTTTCTGATAGTTAAACTGGTTTCTTTTTAGGGTGACCAGATGTCCCGATTTTATAGGGACAGACCCGATTTTTGGGTGTTTTTCTTATATAGGCTCCTATTATCCCCCACCCCCTGTCCTGATTTTTCACCCTTGCTGTCTGGTCACCCTATTTCTTTTCCAAAAGGAAAAAATAATCCGAGATCTTTAGAGTTAAGAACTGGGAGGAAGCTCATTAGGTCTGTTTAACAAGTGCCTGTTTTGATGGATGAAACAGTAGAACAATTAGAACAAATGGCAGTGTAAACTTTCAACAGAAAGGGGAAAAAAGTCTTAACCAGTTTTTCACATACAGGCTCCCTGAAGAATATCTATTCTGGGCAGAATTGGCAGCTGCAAAGTGGCCTGAGTAATATATTTTGATGAGCCCACAAATGAGTAATATTTCCTTCCAGACAGACTTCCTTCTTAACACTTTAGTTCCAGCCCTTACCCCAGCTCTTCCTTCAAGTCCCAACACCAGCCCCCTCCTTTATTTCTTTTTTCCTCTCAGAGAGATGTTGTAGTGAGGACTCTCTCTCCATTTCAGCTCACACAATTCTATTGCAATTCTCCTTGATTTTCCAGTGTATATGATGAGCAATATTCTGTCTATCTTGGGTACTTTCATGGTCCCCATTACTGTTTGTTTGAATGCCTCTCAACCTCACTGTGAAGTAGGGCAGTGCTATTATCCCCATCCTACAGAAGGAGAACTGAGGCAATGAGATACTAAGTGATTTGCCTAAGGGCACACAGGACTAGAGCTTGCTGACGTGGGGAATAGGAGCGGGTGTTTCTGTTTACAAGACATTTTTGTCATGAGTATTTCCAAATTTGCTTTCATTCTGATTTGGAACAAAAGCAAATTTACTGAAACGACTCAGTGAATTGGAGAGCCCCAAAAATTTCATTTTTGGAAACACTGAAATATGGTGTTCCTGAAACAAAATATGTGAAATTGACGTTCTTGTCCCTTTTATGGCTGCTATTCACTGAAGCAGTTTGGTTTGTGGAGCAATCACTTTAGCTGTATGTTTCTGCCAAAATGCTCAGCAGTGAAGTAATAGAAAGTACTGACATTTTAATCATTGGCTTTAGGTTTCAGGGTTAACCCCACAGTGAGATGAATGAGGCTATTCACACCTCTCAGAACCACTGTTTCATGCTGTCTGCAAACACAGGATGACATCACTGCTTTATTAACATTATTTTATATTATAAATATACAAAGTTATTTATATATAGCTCCTTTCTTTACAATGGATATGCTATATCTCCCTTTTACAGAGGGGAAACCGAGGCACAGATGAAGTGGCTTTCAGAAGGTCACACTCAATTGACACTCTGTTCATATTTTCAAGGTTATTTTCACCAACATAAGAGCTAAAACCATTTTTTTTAAATGAAAGCTTAGATTCTGCAGTACAAATCTGCAGCAAGAAGTAGATTTCCAATTTACTTTGGGCACAATATTTGGTCTTTTATACCTAGAGTGATAAAATGTGAAAAAACGCCCCCCTGAGCGATGCAAGTTTCAGCGCTGTAAAATGGCAGTGTAGACAGTGCACCAGCACTGGGAGCTGTGCTCTCAACTCTGGTAGCTACTCCCCTCGTGGGGGTGTTTTTTTTACAGCACTGGGAACTACACAGCAGCGCTTAGACGTTGGCAGTGAAGACATACCCTTAGTGTATGTAATCTAAGAGTGGAATTTAAGACATCACTCAAGACTGTCAACATAACCGCTAGTAGTTTTACATAAGTGAATGACATAATTTGATGACTGTATCAAGAAGGATCAGAAGAAGTGAAGAAATCAATGCCATGTTCTTACCAAATTGTTACTATAATAATCATGGAAATAAAATACAGCTCTATATTCAAGTAAAGGAATAATGACAATTGGTTATTATATTCAGCTCAAAATTCACAATCTCAATACATAGGATGTCTGGAATCTGGTAATTGATTTTTGAGAGTTAATTTTCATCTGATAAGGATGATTGTGTGCCTGGTAGGATTGTCCCCCCACTCCTCTCTATAGATCTCTGGTAGTAAAATCTTGTGTTATAAAACAAGTATGTATCAGTATTATTCACCTTTGCAATAAATTGCCTTTAATTCCCAATTCATAACTCAAGCAGTCAAATGTGATTTCCATTATGCTGCCAAGTACTGAAAAAGGTTCATTCTGAACAATCTTTTGTGTGTCGGTAAGCAGTGCCTGTAATAGATGGTTTCTGGATTAACACCATGCAGGTGACCTGAATGGTAAAGATGCAGAGCCAGATTCACTCTGCCCAGCACAGAGAGCTGCAATTTGCACCTCTTTGCATCAGTGAGATCCCAAGCACTCAAGGGGAATTTACACTGGTAGGAGCTGCTGCTTGGGTGGGGGAGTGGGGGGCAGCTGTAGTTTCAGTCAGGGACTTTATAGGGGATCTGATGGAGAAGGCTTCCAAACAGATGCACTGATCCAATGCAGCCCCTGGCCTTCTGTGCTCCCCAGCTGATACCCAGAGTGGATGGTGTCTCTAAGCCCCCTCCTCCCAGCACAATGTTGTCTGTGGTAATTTTGTATGGCCAAGACCTCCCTATCTGGCATACTTTCTGCTTTGGGGTTCCATCCCTCCATTTATGTTGGTGGAAACTTACATAAGCCAGGGCGAATCTGTTTAACAAACAATGATCTTGCTGGGGCTAAGGGTCTGTGATCTTAATGGCGGATGGTTCTCAGTAGGCCCTGTTTTTGCAGCCTGTAGACAGGTCTGCAGAGTTGAAACCTCTCTATAGTTCTCTGCAGCAGACTGTCAATCAAATAGGCTGAACCTCTTTCCCACCAACCATTTGCCAAGTCAAGGAGACTCTGTGCATGCTTGGTACCTCCCCAGTTTCATTCCCAGATATCCAAGTGGTACAGAATCTCAGATTCTGCCCATGGGTGAGCAGCGGAGTTGGCACTTTAGGACTATCACTGGGAAGAGTTCTCACCATCGGGAAACATATCGCTTCTGTGACTTGACACCCTGACCCAGCAAAACTGCACAGGTCTAGTCAGGATCTTTGCTAAGAATGGAGCAGGATTTAGTTGTCTCTATTCTCAGTGGCCCTATAGAATACCAGTGGCATTGCTCTCTACTGCTCTCCTTTTCTTTCAAGTGCAACAATTTCACAGGCTTGATAAGATATGTAATATTGACAAACTTATCAAATTTGTGCGTGCATAAACAGGTTTCACAGTATTTTACTGCTTAACTCCTTGCACCAAGTTTCCAGTAGTTTAAGACATGGGTCTGAGAACTAGGATTCCCAGGTGAACAGCATTCAAAAGTGGACAAGGAGAAGAGTATGTAGAGTCATAGCTCCACCTTCTACCCCCGCTGGCAGATGATACTGACCAGCTATGGGGGCGGGAGTATGCTGCACCCCTTAAAGAGGTATAGCAGTATGCATTCTTCCCATTGCACTGGGGAGTTCTGGTTGGCATTTTGGCTCTCACCAATGCCTCCTATGACCCTCTTGGGGTTGAGCAGTTCTGCACTGGTCCCATTCCGGCTATGTACCTTAAAGGCACAATCGAGCCCCATAGCCTGAATTTATAATCACTGGACCAAATTCTGCTCAGTGCAAATCCAGAATAATTTAAACCAATAGAATTACTCTGGATTTACACCAGTATAACAGAGCAGAATATGGCATAGCATACTGCATAATGAGATTTTCCCAAATAGGTGTTAATTGCATGATAGTCTACCATATCAATGCTCATAGTAATTAAATATTGCTTTAGCATGCAGCTAGTTAATTCAGTAATTAATCTCCACTGCAGAAATTGTAGCTATATAGGCTATGGTAGGTGATGTACATATACTATAAGTTAGGATGATCATTTTAGGTGACAAATCTGAGGAACTGTCGCAGATTGAGGTGTCAGAGGAGGTTTTGGAACAAATTGATAAACTAAACAGTAATAAGTCACCAGGACTAGATGGTATTCACCCAAGAGTTCTGAAGGAATTCAAATGTGAAATTGCAGAACTACTAAGTGTAGTTTGTAACCTATCTTTTAAATCAGCTTCTGTATCAAATGAGTGGAGGATAGCTAATGTGACGTCAATTTTTAAAAAGGGCTCCAGAGCTGATCCTGGCAATTACAGGCTGGTAAGCCTGACTTCAGTACCGGGCAAACTGGTTGAAACTGTAGTAAAGAACAATATTGTCAGACACATAATTTGCTGGGGAAGAGTCAACATGTCCCTTTTGTAAAAGGAAATCATGCCTCACCAATCTACTAGAATTCTTTGAGGTGGTCAACAAGCATGTGGACAACATATTCACAAATGATCTGGAAAAAGGGGTAAACAGTGAAGTGGCAAAATTTGCAGATGATACAAAACTACTCAAAATAGTTAAGCAGACTGTGAAGAGCTACAAAATGATCTCACAAAACTGGGTGACTGGGCAAGAAAGTGGCAGATGTAATTCAATGTTGATAAATGCAAAGTACTGCACATTGGAAAACATAATCCCAACTATACATATAAAATGATGGGGTCTAAATTAGCTGTTACCACTCAAGAAAGTGTGGTCATTGTGAATAGTTATAGAAATACAGAACTGGAAGGGACCTTGAGAGGTCATCTAGTCCAGTCCCCTGCATTCATGGCAAGACTATGTTATCTAGACTATTCCTGACAGGTGTTTGTCTAACCTTCTCTTAAAAATCTCCAGTGATGGAGATTCCAAAACCTCCCTAGACAATTTATTCCAGTGCTTAACCACCTGGACAGTTAGGGGTTTTTCCCTAATGTCCAACCTAAACCTTCCTTGCTGCAATATAAGCCCATTGCTTCTTGTCCTATCCTCAGAGGTTAAGAAGAACAATTTTTGTCCCTCCTCCTTGTAACAACCTTTTACTTACTAGAAAACTGTTATCATGTCCCTCTCAGTCTTCTCTTCTCCAAACTAAACAAACATTTTTCAATCTTCCCTCATCATTCATATTTTTAATCTTTTTTTTTTTTTTTTTGGCTCTTCTCTGGACTTTCTCCAATTTGTCCACATCTTTCCTGAAATGTGGCACACAGAACTGGACACCATGCTCCAGTTGAGGTCTAATTAGTGTGGAGTAGAATGGAAGAATTACTTCTCATGTCTTACTTATAACACTCCCGCTAATACATCCCAGAATGATGTTTGCTTTTTTTTGCAACAGTGTCACACTGTTGACTCATATTTAGCTTATGGTCCACTATGACCCAGGGGCAGGGCAGAGGTAAACCCCTGGAATGCCTTGCTAAAATGCTGGCTAAGCTCTGCTTTCTGGTAGGGAAGCCAGGTGCGGGGCCTAGGCAGGCAGCAGAGAGCCCAGCTTTCCTCAGGGCTTTTATAGCCCTCCTCCTTCTCATCCCAACTGTCTCTACTTAATGCAACTCATAGCAGTAAGCCAGCCCTTGTTATTTATTCCTACAGGATATTGGGCTAGATGGACCTTTGGTCTGATCCAATATGGCTGTTCTTATGTTCTTAATCCTTCTGAAATGCCTCCGTCCCCACAAACATCCAGATACAGATATTTTGAATAACAGAAGCAACATTATAAACTAGTTGCTTTGCAAAAACTTTGAGATATTAGACTGTTTTTGAGTTATGCAGCCAAAAAAGACAAAACAAAACAAAAAACCACCACACTTTATACATTCACACAACTAGAAAAATAATTTATATCAAAAAAGAAAATAATTGCTCTTGGGTTCTTGAAACCTCCTAGGACAAATTTCAGCCCAGCATGAATGTTTACTGCCAAGTTATAAAATTTTGTAATAGAGGCTGATAATGGAAATAGTGATGGAGAAGTCTTTAGAGTTATGAATGGTGACACAATGGGACCTCTGTGCCCAGAAGTTCTGCACACAAAAGGCTGGCAGGATTGGAATCTATAAAATAGTATAACATTTTCTTTTTTCCTCATTCAAAACAGCAGCCTCTAGCACAAAGCTAATACTTGGATGTAATATTCCATTTGATAAAGAACATGAAGAATTGTAGTTTTCCGTCTGTCCCCCTTGCTGGTGAAACAATTTTGAATGGAATATAAGTAGTCTTCCTAATTAGCCAGTATTCAAAGATTAGCTATTTTCAATGAACACTGATGTTGCTGAACCACGCAATATTACCTTCAGAAACAGAAACCCATTGAAAATTAATTCAGTAGCAAATAATATTGGAGATATCCCATCTCCTAGAACTGGAAGGGACCTTGAAAGGTCATCAAGTCCAGCCCCCTGCCTTCACTAGCAGGACCAAGTACTGATTTTGCCCCACATCCCTAAGTGGCCCCCTCAAGGATTGAACTCACAACCCTGGGTTTAGCAGGCCAATGCTCAAACCACTGAGCTATCCCTCCCCCCTATATTTCTTCCAATCCTTAGAATACTTTTTATCCTCTGAATTTCGAGGTTGAAGAAGAACCTGGTCAATGGGGCAATTTCTCTCAAAAGAGAAGCTGAAATCATGACTAAATATTGTTAATTTTCACTTATACCTTTAAAGTGACTGTGACGTTGTGCAGTCTATATGGTTTTATAAAAACTTGATAAGTCAATATAATGTAACTGAGATAGTTTTAGAGAAAATACGGTAATAAGTGAATGTAAGTAACTGGGATATGCCTCATGCAAAAGGTCTCTTGTAAGGTATCATTACAAAGCTTATAATCTACTGAGTGTGATCATCTGATTTGTATAAATGTACCACTCTTGTATCTAAAACTAGAAATATAAAATGTAATTCTGAGGGCCTATTGTAATTGTGTAAAGTGTGGACCATTAATGATGGTTTGGAATCTTGATGACTCCCATTGTCTGCAGATGGCTGTATTTACCTGTGAGTCTTTCTGTATATGTGTGTGCTGGCAAGTGAGTAATGAAGTCTTGCAGTGACATGTGATCATGTCACCTGAACTGGAATCCATCTTTAACCTAGTGCTTTTCCAGTGAGGGGGGGGGGGTGGAAACCCAGAGAGACAAAGAGTTCCCGCCTTATGCAAAAGATATATAAAGGGGGGGAAGAGAACAGAGGGGGAGAAGCCATCATGAAGAATCCCCTAGCTATCACCTGAGCTGCAACAAGAGCTGCACCAGGGGAAAGAATTGTGCCCAGGCCTGGAAGGTGTCCAGTCTGAGAAAAACTTACTGAAGCATCTCTGAGGGTGAGATTATCTGTATTCAGTTTGATTAGGCATAGATTTGCGCATTTTATTTTATTTTGCTTGTGACTTACTTTGTTCTGTCTGTTACTACTTTGAACCACTTAAATCCTACTGTCTGTATTTAATAAAATCGCTTTCTATTTAGTAATTCACTCAGAGTATGTATTAATACCTGGGGGAGCAAACAACTGTGCATATCTCTCTATCAGTGTTATAGAGGGCGAACAATTTATGAGTTTGCCCTGCATAAACTTTATGCAGGGTAAAACGGATTTATCTGGGTTTAGACCCCATTGGGAGTTGGGCATCTGAGTGCTAAAGACAAGCACACTACTGCGAGCTGTTTTCAGGTAAACTTGCAGCTTTGGGACAGGAGATTCAGACCCTGGATCTGTGTCTGGAGCCAAACGGGAGTGTCTGGCTCAGCAAGACAGGGTGCTGGAGTCCTGAGCTGGCAGGGAAAACAGAAGCAGGGGTAGTCTTTGCACATCGGGTGGCAGCTCCCAAGGGGGTTTCTGTGATCCAACCCGTCACAGTGACATGTATGGCTGGGGAGGGAATACAAGAGTCAAAGCTCTATAAAAATGGCTGGTCACTTGTGAGTCATGGTGTCATTAAGCTGCCCAGGACAATAATTTACAGCAAGAGCCAAGACAAAATCCAGATGCTGCTACTTGAGCTAAAGGAGAATCTCTTTTAGTAATTAGAAATACAGAGTCTATGGCACCCAGCTGAGCAGTTCTGATTTCATCAAGTGGAGGACAACAGCATATATAAAACTGCCAACTCATTACAATATGATCAGTTCAGCTCTTATTATGTTTTCTAAACAGAAAAGTTGGCTATTGAGACCATCTTTGACTTACTTCCAGAACAGAATGTTTTTGGATAGGAACAGTCCAACACCCCTACTACCCTAACATGTAGGGCATTACTACTGAAAGCTTCATCAAAATGTCAACTTCTGACATTTTTCAACCAGCTCTGCTATTGAGTGTCTGTTAACATTTTTATAACGCTCATAACTTAATATTTCTGCCATTTCTCATGGAATTTGATGGTACTAGTCTCATCTGTAAGCAGAAAAGGATTTGGCCCTGAATTTGTGTATATGGGGCCCAATTCTGCAAGGTGCAAAGAGCCTTCTACTTCACACTATGTACAATTCCCTTGACTTCAGCTGACTTTCAATGGCATTCAGCACCTGGCAGAATTGGGCCCTAAATGACTGTGCTGGCTAGATAAGCACTACTGTTTGTTCACACACCCAGCCAGCCCTCAAAGAGCTATGGCCCCTCATTAGGAAAGGTGATGTGGCTCTGGAAGAAATTCTGAGAAAGGGTCATGGGTGTCTTTGTCTTCCTCACGCAGAGCATAAAATAATCAGCAACAAAAACAGGTGAACTATATTTCTGCTCTCTCTGAGCGATCATCTGCCAAGTTAAATGCAGTTCTTAAAATGAACTGGATGCCAGTTCATTTCCAGGTGAAATTCAAGCTACTAATTATAATCTATATAGCCCTGAATGGTTAAAGATCCAGTTTTCTCTAAGAGCTGGTCTATGCTTGGTTTTTGTACCACTCTAACTATTCCAGTTTCTAAACAGATAAAGCAGTAGAAGCTACTGGCATAGATGCAGTTTTACCAGTATAATTTATGCCAGTATAGCTTATTCCTGTATACTTATAAGCAATAAAAAAAAACCTGTGTAGACAAGCCTGAAGACAGTTTCCTTCTCCAGACCTTACACCTGGTTTTGCAGGAACATTCAAGCTATATGCGCAAAATCAGAACGTACGAACTAGCCACAAGGTGTTTTTAGGGGTACACTGCTGATCCACTGGATCAGGAAATCCACCTGATCCCAAAGACAATGGTGTAGAAGGCAACTCTTTGTTCAGATTCTTTAGTAACAGTAAGCATGGGAATTTCCCATAGCAATTCTCCTAGCTGATATTCCTTGTTTCAGGGTAGTTGACTTGATAGCCTTGGGGGAGGCAAGCATGCCTGCTAGCCTAAATTATATAAAGGGAATATAAATACCACTGTGAAACTTCTCAGAGCTTCCAGGGCTGTGAGTTATTACTTTCTTACCACCAGCCTCCAGCATGAGGAAGTCTTGCCTGTACTTGCTGGGTGTTAGCTCTTTAACATAATCAGTCTGTCAGAGACTTGAGCACTCTCCTCTGGGCTATACCAGCTCTATCTTTGCATTTCAGATATTTGCTCCCCAGCCTCTGAGTCTCTTCAAAATGTCTTCCTGATTATTCAATGTACATGGAAATCTTTAGATCCTCTGTTCCCAAAGCAACAGGTCCAGTGTGCTACAGTTTACCAGTTTTATCTTAGGCCACCGCTCCTGTGTTACGAACAATACTTGAGTTCAATTCAACAACAGAAGGAACCTTATTGAAGAAAACCTAGAGACTGAAACAAAAAATGATGTGAGATGGAAACAAATGGTTACATATAAACAAAATCATAACACGCATTCTCGAGCCTAAACTTAACTAACAAATTATCTTCCTGTCTAATGAAGTTTAGCTCACCCCAGGTTCTTCTCAGCATTTTCAGCCAGCCTGGCTGCGATCCCTTTTTCATGAAGTAAACCCATTGTCAGTTTACTTCCTAGGCAAAGGATGCCAGGGTGTCTAGAACTGACCCTTAGTGTGCACCTCAAAATAGGGTGTCTTCCCCGCCCCAGGTGTTTACCTCTTCCTGTTAATTTCCTTCTGAAATCTCTGCCAGTTCTTCATTAGCATTTGTCTTAAAATGGTAATAAACACATACTACACAACGGTCTACCATGGAGATAAGTGTCTCCGACCCTAGCTGGAGAAGCTGTCTCAAGAGAACATCATTTGCAGTAGATATACATAACTCCTCACATTTTCTGTACTTATATCTTACAATGTTTATGATGATCACTGTGATGTAGGCTTTTGGCAGAGATTTTACATGATGTGTTTTGGTGAACACGTGGGATCCTATACCTCTGTGTGCATCTTTGACCTCTGCGAGATGGCATCAAGAGGTCCTTGGGTTACAGCCACAGTGATGGGTGCCTTTGTAAATATGTTTAATATCATGGGACTAGGAATTTTGTTTACTATATTTGTACAGTGTGTAGCACAATTGGGCTCTGGTCCTTTTGACCTCTAGGTACTACTGCTATATAAATAGTAAATAATAGGAGCAACTCATATCACATGAAAAACCATAAAGAAATTACTCTCTTGATCTCCTGATAGATGACAATATTCTAGAGTATATTTGGGATACTTTGATAATCTTCAGAGGGGTAACCGTGTTAGTCTGGATGTGTAAAAGCAGCAAAGAGTCCTGTGGCACCTTATAGACTAACAGACGTATTGAGCATGAGCTTTCGTGGGTGAATACCCACTTCGTCGGTCTGAGGAAGTGGGTATTCACCCACAAAAGCTCACGCTCCAATACGTCTGTTAGTCTATAAGGTGCCGCGGGACTCTTCGCTGCTTTGATAATCTTAACGCTCAGTTTCCTTGCCTTTGTGGATGATTATCATTGTTGCGCCTTTGGCCCAAGAATTTAGGAAGATAAATTGACTATCAGAGTCAACTATATTCTTTGATGCAATTCTGTTTACAGAATGTACACAAAGTCCTCTTTCCCTGAACATAGTAGAAAGGAACAGTAGGCAGTTTCCTTGCTCATTCTCTAAGTCTGTACTTCCAGTCAGTTCTGTGTCTCAAGGAGTTCTGCGTCCTCACATTGTCATGACTGATTCTCTGCTGGCTTTCCTCTTGGTTTATGTTTCTGTCTCTAACACACATATAGTTTGTGAAACAATCCTCTAGTCCTTGCATTTGTAACTGCGGAACCCTCGGTCAATATGATTTCACTTCTGATCAGATCTTGTCATGTGTCCCATTGCCTTGGGGGATGGCTTCTATTGTCTCTACCTATCTTACTACATGAAGGGGCTTAATTGCTCCTTCCATTTAGTCAGAAAGAAGGGTGCTTACTACGGTGATTGGTTTTAACCAAGTCTGTGGTTGTCTACAGACAAAGACCTGGCTGATGTCAGACATTGACTGCTTCCAGCATGGCATCCCTATTTTCTCTTTGTGCATTCTCTTTTCCCCTCCATCCCTTTTGCACACTGACTTCTACAGCCAATCATCCAGCCAGAAAGTCTTTTAGCCCTTCAGAGTGGTAACTGCTTACACTAGTGATAAATTTGAACCTGAAATTCACCAAACCATTTCAGGACCAAGTTCTCTTACAGCAACAGAATAATGTGCTATTCTCAAATCACCAAACTGGCCTATAAAACAACTAGCTACATAATAAATAACTTTCATTAGGATTTTAATTTCTAAAACCTGGCTTAGAACCAAAGTGCACTCAGTGGAAACAGAAAGCAATGCTTGTAGGCAACAGGTGAAGAGCTGTATGCTCCCATTTAGTGATATAACAAGGTACTGGGATACTGGATATACATTTGATCAACGAATTACATTTCAATGTTCCCTTCCTGCAATCATTCAATCTGCAGAAAAAAAATGAAATGAACAGATGCTGAGTCCTTGAGTTAAATTAATTCTGTTCAATGAATGTACTGTACTTAAATATGTGTCATTAAGCACCTTTAACAGCTTTTTAGCAGATGTTGAGTAGGAAAATAGATCAGTTGGAGGGAAAAACAAGACAAAAGTAAAATCAATGTGGAGTGTTTGGATCCATATACAGTATAATTATATTTAAGCAAAAATGGCTTCATTTATCACTGCTGCAGGTGTGTCTCTGCACCATGACTGTGAGTCTCCCTGATTCTCAGTCTTGCATCAGAGATAACAAAAAAGAGGGTACAGAAATCTAATCCTGCTCCCCTTGAAGTCAATAGCAAAACCCCCATTGACTTCACTGGAAGCAGTATCTGGCCCTACATCTTCTATCCACCAGCAAATGAAAATGGCTGCAAGTCTGCACCCTAAAACCTCAGGCTGTACTGTTCTGGGCTGAAACTCTTATAGGAAGGGGATTGAAAATATCTTGGCAGGTGTAATGAAAGTTCTAGAGGACCAGACTGATAAAAGAAACATACAGATATTGTAATCCTTACAGCATAATCCTTAAACCTGAAGAGCTCTGTATAAAATCAAAAGCTTGTCTTTCTCTCTAACAGAAGTTGGTCCAATAAAAGATATTACCTCACGCACTTTGTCTCTATAATATCTTGGGAACGACACGGCTACAACAACACTACATATAGCGTAATCCTTACTCACACGAGGATTACTTATGTGAGTAAGGATTATTCATATGAAGAAAAAGCAGCTTTCTTGCACACTGAAAATTGAAAGTTAGGTAAATAACAAACAGTTTTTTCCCCTAATCTAAGGCAGGTGAATGAATGCCCATAGACTGTGGTTTTCATTAATGAAACTAATCAATGAAAGACAACATATGTGAGTGCAAGGAGTATAGTTCAATGCTAACAACCAGTCTGTGGGGCCAAATCCTGCTTGCCTTACACAAATATTCCCACTAACTTCAATGCAAGCACCTGCGTGAGTAAGGTGAACAAGATTTGGCCTCTGGTCAAAGGAGTGACCTGTACAGAAGATAGTTGGCAATATCCTATATAGATCACTGTTCAGTGATAATTACCAATTTTCTATATTTACAGAAACTGTCAATTCATAAAGATTGGCCTGCGTTGTTATCGACATAAGCACCAGTTTTCTATAAAATAAGAGACATATGGTGCCATTTTTACAGCATTCAACTTAAATGTGAAAATCTAAATATGGGCTAGTAATAATTCAATCATCACTGAACCACTGTTTCCATATTTTTAATGAAAATACCTATATTATATTTAGCCATGAGTCTTTTGAGATAGCTGACCCACAGATCGTAAAAAATATACATTATTGTTGATTGTCAACAAAAGATGCATTTCTTCTGTGGGAGTTTATTTACTGATTTCTAAAGAGGCCAGGCTATTTGTTACTGTCTTCTGAACCATGGTCATAAATAGGTAGGGCCCTACCAAATTCACGGCTATGAAAAACTCAACATGGACCGTGAAATCTGGTCTCCCCCCCGTGAAATCTGGTCTTTTGTATGCTTTTACCCTATACTATACAGATTTCACAGAGGAGACTAGCGTTTCTCAAACTGGGGAACCTGACCCAAAAGGGAGTTGCAGGTAGACAAAAGATTATTTTAGGGGGGTCACGGTATTGCCACCCTTACTTCTGCACTGCCTTCAGAGCTGGGCTGCCGAAGAGCAGCGGTTGTTGGCCGGGCGCCCAGCGCTGAAGGCAGTATAGAAGTAAGAGTGTCAATACCATACCATGCCACCCTTACTTCTATTCTGCTGCCTTCAGAACTGGGCAGCCCGATAGTGGTGGTGGCTGTCTGAGTGCTCAGCTCTGCAGGCAACAGCACAGAAGTAAGGGTGGCAATACCATGCCATGCCATCCTTACTTGTGCACTACTGCTGTAGGCAACTCTGCCTTCAGAGCTGGGGTCCCGGCCAGCAGCTGCCGCTGCTCTCCAG
The DNA here is from genome assembly GCF_027887155.1 of Malaclemys terrapin pileata. Taxonomy (NCBI): domain Eukaryota; kingdom Metazoa; phylum Chordata; order Testudines; family Emydidae; genus Malaclemys; species Malaclemys terrapin. The sequence continues at coordinate 39,304,906 of NC_071507.1, read as the reverse complement.
CTGCCCAGCTCTGAAGGTAGCACCACTGCCAGTGGCATTGCAGACGTAAGGGTTTCAGTACTGTAACCCCCCTTACAATAACCTTCCGACCCTCTGCCCCACAACTCCTTTTTGGGTCAAGACCCCTACAATTACAACACCCTGAAATTTCAGATTTAAATAGCTGAAATCATGAAATTTATGATTTTTAAAATCCTATGACTGTGAAATTGACCAAAATGGACTGTGAATTTGATAGGGCACTATAAATAGGTAAAGGATGCACAGATAGGTGTGGGATTTTCCTAGTCCAGGGTTTGTTTTTGTCTATGGCTCTGTTCTCTCACTTTCACTCCTAGCAGGTTCAGTAATACAGAGCAATTGCAAATTATAGGTACTGGATTCAAATCCACATGCGTATCTACTATTACAGAAAACTACAATATGAGTTATACAACACTGCCACTCCCGTGAGTAGAGGAGATGAGGATCCATCCAGTCCTTGGTTGAGGATGCGGAAAGTGGGAATGCTGTCTCCATGCTGCTCTCTCCCTCCCATCATCCAAACCTATAGAACAGGTTCCATAGGGCTTGGGACCAATCTACTGAAGGGGTTAAGCCAGAGGCGTCAGACCCTCTCTCGCATCAACTCACCTCTGTGTAGCTCCGTCAAATAAGTCAAACTTCTGTACCAGCATTCACTTACCTGTTTTCCCCAACACCCTCCTTCTGCCCAGGAAAGTCAATCTATGTTGCTGTGTCTAAGGAGGTCATGGTACCTGGAAAATAAGAGATCTTGAACACACAACATTTCCTGTTTAATCAGGGGAGCACCAATCAATTTAGGGGACCTTCTGTCTGGCTTTCCTGATTCATTAGTCTAGAATCACCTCACTTTGAAATCCACTCCTTTCATGCCAGAGCAAAGGGAAATTATGTCACTTTATTGTGTTAGACTTTGAATTCTTGTGGGTGGACAACTGTTTATCCCTTTATTCGCTTCTCAATAGATTAAACCTAGAGAAAACAAAAGATCTATCACTTCACGTTAAGTGGCTCATCTTAACTCTTTACTCAACCCTATGCTCCCCCATATTGATTAACATGATGTTAAATACAACTTTGCAGTCAGTGTAGAAAGGGTCAAACTGTGTTTTAATATTGTCATCTGGGATAGTTATCAAAATAAATCTTATTTGTGACTAGAGTTCATTGAACAATTTCAGATTTTTCAAAGAAAGATACAATTCTCACTAAACTATATATACAAAAGTTAATTTTTTTAATTAGCTAAATTTGCAAAAATTAGATGTATTTTTGGGAAAAAATCTTCATGAAACATGGTTTGTTTTTTTTCAACCGATTCTACTCATGACTAACTGATACAATGTTAAACACAATGGCTCTTAGATGGTGACCACTAAGTCTTGTTTTACATCATGTTGGCTAACATGACTCCTCAAGGTCATGTTCCAATACTACTTTATTTTCTAGGGCAAGCAAGCCCTAAGTGGCACAGAAAATCTTCAACCTTTTCTTCAACTTTAAAATTCAGGTTTCCAATCTCACAAGAAGTAACTCCGTATTGGGGGGGAGGGATAGCTCAGTGGTTTGCGCATTAGCCTGCTAAAACCACGTTTATGAGTTCAATCCTTGAGGGTGCCATTTGGGGATTTAGTTGTTCCTGCTTTGAGCAAGAGGTTGGACTAGATGACCTCCTGAGGTCCCTTCCAACCCTGAGAGTCTATGATTAAAGTGACAGAAACCTCTCCTTCCTAAAAGCTCATATCCCTAGTGATAGTTGGGTCTACAAATTTACTCTAATTGTGATCTTAACAGTAAAAAGTATGTGAAAGTTCATAGGTACTGACTTTTATTTTTCCCCAGGGGTGCTCCATCTCCCAGTCCACTCTGAGGCCCTGCCCTCACTCCACTTCCTCCCCAAGGCCTTGCCCTTTCCCCACCTCTTCCTGCCCCTTCCCAAGACCCCACCCTTGCTCCACCTCTTCCCACCCCTGCTTCACCCTCTTCCTGAGGCCCCCCACTCACTGCTTTCTAGCCTCCCCCAAGCCCCTCCCCCAGCAATCAGCAGTGCCTGGTGGATGCTGAGCACCCAATTTTTTTTTCCATAGGTGCTCCAGCTCCAAAGCACCCAGGGAGTAGGCGCCTATGAAAGTTCATAAGATATCACTTAACCTATAATAACAAATGTTGATGGGAAAAGGTATGAAAGGGAGGCAGAAAGACTAAATTAGACCAAAAAGGTCTAATGATATATACTCAAGGACTGTGTTAAAATCAAGTTTGTTAAACAAGAAAAGCGTGGAACCAAAAATTAGTGAACTAAAATTGGTATGTTGGAAACTAGGCCTAATTGATGATGGACAAAATAATGAGGGGATAGGCTTTTTTGTCCACCATTCCCTTTGTGAGTCCTTCAAGAAAGAGACTTTGAGGAGAGAGCATGCCTACTAGACAAGCTTCACCATCATGGCTGCAATCCACACCATCTCCTGGGACCCCGGACCGTCTTCATCCTTGTCCTGAGAAATGTCCTCACCAGATCAGGCCAGAGAGGGGGACCCAGATGACATTGCCACCTCTACCAGCTCCAGCTGAATCCCAAACACCACCTGGGATGAAAGAGGATCGAACTTTAGCAGCTGCAGCAAAAAACGATGCAGCCCATCTCAACTAACTTCTTCTTTTCTCCAAAAGGAAAGTTATTACCCTCTAAGAGACTTTCAGCCAGAGGGATTTTTCCTTTTAAAAACTCTCTCCAGCTAAAGGGAAAGATAAGAAGGGATGTTATTAAAATTAAAGCCTTAATACTTTACATTTCAAATGCTTTAAGTGTTTTCCTTTATCTTTAATAAAATGTTTAAATGATTTTTAATGATGTTTGCCATGGTATTATATGCGCTGAGGTCTCTATACGAAACACTGGACTTTGTCCAACATTAAACAATGTTAAACAATGACTGGGTTATAGTAACACCTTTGGCCTATTCATTCCATCTAAATTAATACAACACAATTTCTCTGTTGCAATCACTCAAGTGGGCACTGTGGCAGAAGTAAGCTCCCGACAGACCAGGACACACCAACTCAAAGTGGTACCAGACCTTGCTAGAACAATTGGTGGAGGCTCGTGCTGCCTCTCCTCTTTCACTGCCGCAACAATGAGTTCTCCTGGCAGGATCTGATTCTGCAAACAGCTGAGTACCTCTTGGAATGTATCCTTGTTCCTTACCAGTGAATTCCTACTCATGTAAAACTCTCACTGGAGTCAATGGATGTTTTAAGGAACCTTGACTGTGCACAGTGCTAAGCACATCTCAGTCAAGGTGCCAAACACCTCCCAGGAGGTGGTCAGCACCTTGCAGGGTTTGGGGCTCAAAGCTTCCATTCTCTTTAATAAGAATGGCATGAATGTAAGAAATTGCAAGGCCTTCAATATTATAAATTCACTCACATGGAGGACTTTTTTTTTTTTTTGTAGTTAAAAACTGCCCCAAATTATGTGGGATATGGCTAAGTTAACCATTTTTGAACATACACCTGAGAATATTTATAAACAAGACATCTAAAAAGCATTTTTAAGCCAGTGAATTGTGAGTCTGATCCTGCAATCCCTTACTCAAGTGCATAAATAAATGGGATCACTCATGTAAATATGGGCAAGGGTTTGCAGGTTCAAGACCTTATTGCTGATGAAAGGTGCTAGAGTGAGATTCCCTGGGGACTGAAGCTCTGTATTTAAAACAGAATGGAACACAGAGTGACAGCTGAAGTGAAAGTTCCCCTCTTTTCTCATGATAAAATACCTGACCACTTGTAAGGATGAAAGGATAGTTCAAGCCTTTTGAAACCTTAATCTCCCTTCTGAGATGGCAAAAAGGGTGGTGGTGGCAGTGGTTGTCTGTAATATGAATACTTTTCGGAACTGGCCTGAGCTCACCAAACTCATTTTATACAGGCCACTGAATGGCCAATGATTGGGAACTATATTTGGCCATTGCTAACCTGGGTTGGGCTTTAAGGCCGATACCTAGGGATAAAAGGCTCTATAGCACGTTATCAATCCCCTAAAACATCCAATCCCCCATGTGAAAAGAGATTTTTGAAAACTTTCTATTGAGAAATTCTAAAAGTGAGACTTTTTCCTTGGTAGAATATTATGCCTTTGTCAGCTACATTTCACTACTGCATTTAAAAAAAAAAAAAAAAAAAAAAAAAAAAGACCGAGTATTATGCTGCCCTGGTTAGCTTAACAGACACTTATTCCCTTTATACAATTTACTTCTGACATCACTGCTTTATTTACAGTGAAAGAGGCAACCAGGTGAGGCCTGAATGAGACAACAAACACATAGTGAATTTGCTCTTCTTGCAGAGATGGCTTCTTTTCTAGCCATTGTAAACAATACAATGAAAACTGCTTGTATGTCATCAATAAAATACACAGCTCTCTTTAAATGAAAAGAGTGGCAGAGTGGTTGATGCTGTGGTACGATTATTTTCACAAAATGTAGAATATATGGTATGACACTTTAGGGTTCATACCACACCAGTAAGGGGTTGTGTCACCACCTGCCCTGCAACTCTGGGTGCCTATGTTATGCCACTGTGGCTCACAGCCCTGACACCAACAGCCAGACTACAAGCATACAGGTCACACCCTGACTTCCACCGCTCAGTTGTTTTATGCAGGATGACTCCAACACCTCCCTAGTTATTAAGTTTATTGTTCCTTTAAAGAGACAATACACTGCAGCTCATTAGTTTAACAAGCGTTTAACAAACACTCTTATTTCAATAACAGCACTGAATTGGTTTATAGTTAGGGCCCTACCAAATTCACGGTCCATTTTGGTCAACTTCACAGTCATAGGATTTTTAAAATAGTAAATTTCATGATTTCAGCTATTTAAATCTGAAATTTCAGGGTGTTGTAATTGTAGGGGTCCTGACACAAAAAGGAGTTGTGGGGAGGGGGAGTCGCAAGGTTATTGTAGGGGGTGTATGTGGTACTGCTATCCTTAATGCTACAGGTGGTGGTGGCGCTGCCTTCAGAGCTGGACAACTGGAGAGCAGTGGCTGCTGGCTGGGAGCCCAGCTCTGAAGGCAGAGCTGCCACCGGCAGCAGCACAGAAGTAAGGATGGCATGGTATGGTATTGCTACCCTTACTTGTGTGCTGCTGCCTGCAGAGCTGGGCCCTCAGTCAGCAGCCGGCACTCTCTGGCTGCCCAACTATGAAGGTAGCACAGAAGTAAGGGTGGCAATACCATGATCTCCCCCAAAATAATCTTGCAACACCTGCCCCGCAACTTCCTTTTAGGTCAGGAGCTTCAATTTGAGAAATGCTAGTCTCCCCCGTAAAATCGGTATAGTATAGGGTAAAAGCACACAAAAGACCAGATTTCACGGGTGTAACGCCACACCCCATATTCTTCATAGAAATGCTGTTATGATATGAATATATGGCATAACAAAAATGTTTTATGCAAGATGGATCATGTAAGGTATCATTGGAAAGATTATGTTTTACTGAATATGATTATCCTATTTTTATAAGTGTATCATTTCTGTATCTGAAGTTAGGAATATTGACTATGTAACAATTACAACTGCAGTTACACCGAGGAAATGCCCATAAGACAGTATGCAATTAGCCTGGATGAGCCATTAGCAAAGATGGTGGGTCTTTGAAGATGTTGATCTCATACTCCTGGAATTCCTTCCTGTGGACATTACAAATAAACCTTGTCTCATGATTGCTTTAACACTGCACAGTCATGTGATGATGTCATCTGGTACGGAGTACCACTTTGGACACTCCTGGTATTTTTCCACTGGAAACAAAGGCTTCCTGCCTTATGTAAATTCTACTTAAAGCTGGGAAATGAGTCAAGCAGCGCTCTTTTCCACTGCCTCCCTGCCCAAGAAGGAAGACAGCTGAAAACACCTGAAGAAACAAAGAAACTAAGCTGGGGAAAAGCAAGGGCTGAGTCCAGGCTGAGATAGGGGTCTAGCCTGTGAAGAGAAATAACTGGAACTCTGCACTGCAGAAACTCTGCACCCTGCCTAAAACAACATTTAGGGTGAGAAATTACTATTTGTAACCTGTTTTTTTAGTGTATTAAGCTTAGTTTGCGTGTTTTGTTTTGTTTTATTTGCTCAGTAATCTGCTTTGTTCTGTTTGCTATCCCTTATAATCACTTAAAATTTACCTTTTGTAGTTAAGAAACTTATTTTTTGTTTATTCCAAAACTCAGTTTGTGCAATTCATATGGGGGAGAGGGGAAGCTGTGCATATCTCCCTCCACATTGAGGAAGGGGGCAATTTTTATGAGCTTGCACTATACAGATCTCTCTATACAGCAAAAGACTATATTATTTTGGGTTTACATGTGAGTGCTGGGTAAATCCCCAAGCTGAATCCTCCCACACAGAGCTGATTTTAGTCTGTATCTGCAGCTGGGTGTGGCCTTACCTGTGTGTGTGCTGCTGGAATGGTTGGGCTCAGTGGGACTCCAGTATATCAGGTGGCATCCTGGACGGGGGTGTCCAACCCATCACAACTGGGGGAGACCAGATTTCATGATGCATTCTTCCTGGCTGTGAATTTGGTAGGGCCCTATTTATAGTAAAAGTAAAACAAGTTTACTTAAAAGGGATAGAATTAAGTGATAGCAAGTATAAAGAATTAATATAGAAAGTGTCACAAGCAAACAAAAGTAAAAAATATGCTCCTAAGATTAAAAATTATTTTCAGCAAGTCACAATCTTTGCCTATGCATGTTTCTTAACTAAACTCAGTTCCCAGAGACTTCAACACCCCCTTTATTGAAGGATCCCATGTTCTGTAATTTCAAGTGCTCTCTAGGCCCTTGAATCCCTTAAGTGATGGTTACCAAAATGGCTTTCTGTTTCTGCTTATATCTCCCAAAGATCACCGACTCCGTTACAAGAGGCAGGAAGGCTTCCTGCTGTTCTTCTCTTCTGGTTGACTTCCCATCCTTCTACTGATTTGTATGTAAATGGGGCTCCCATTGTTTCAATTCCATAATGCTCAATTTACATTGGAGACAGATAGATAGCTGCCTTCCCTCCTGTCTGGGAGAAAACCTGTTTCTCCCTATGATGGGTCACAGACTTCAAAGCATAATATCAGTGAGTATCCATATTTCCTCACATAATGTTAATGCACACATTTAACAATAATATTAATCACCAGTGTGTCACAGGCTTTCAGAAAAGACCTTACTTGATACCCTTTTATAATACAGTAATATGATATACAATCAGTTGATTTAATTGCTTTTCATTTAAGGTTCAGACCCCCTTGTCTTTATAGACCCACAAACCTCTGAAATGTAGTCTCAGATGAAGTTATTTTTCTCCTGCTGGGATGTAGATGCCATGCTGTCCTCGCCTCTGATTGTTAGCTTGATAATTTTATCTTATATGTAAATGTACCTTCACTGTCTCTGCATGATGACAAGGCTGGTCAGACAAGCAAATACACATGTAATTTATGTACTTCAATATTATGTACTGAATATGTCTGCTACCCCTATTCCTTTATATAAGGCAGACCGTGCTTATGCATTGCTTGCCAAACACATTTTAAGAACATAATTCTAGCACATATTTATAACTTTTTGTACAGTTTGTACATACACCATGCAAAAATATTAATGACCAGTGAGTTATTAGTTCTCCAATGATATATTATGTGCCACCTTTTGGGTATATATCATGACAGTCATGTGTTAGGGGTAATGAGTATTTCAGGCCTGACAAGAGTTGCTGACACAGAACAGTTAACTACCCATGGGCCTCTGGGTCACAGATGGGCAGAGCCATGTATCTTCTGTTTCCTTTCTCCTTCAATGCCAGTGATAAAATATTCCCTGCTCTTTTCCATTTTAGTTATGGTAACTGGTTTAACCTGTTTTTGAATATGTCTTTATAGCTTTTACATGGGTTTACACTCTCCACTCAGTGCTCAGATTTTGTAACTGCTTGGTTTTTATTTTTTTTCACCAAAGCCTGTCTTTTTTTCAGACAAGTGAAATAAGTTTATAATTAATAGCTGAATAAAATTCATTATAGGATTAAGGCAGAGCATTTGCATGAGCCTTAATCACAGAAAATGGAAAAATACAGAAGGAAAACCAAGTTATATAAAGGATCTGGATTGCATTGTTATATTTTAGTTCAGAACCCAATGGAACATTCCCAGAGCTCATTTAAGTTTTGTGCTAGTGGATCTCATGGAAAAAGAGAACTGTATCACTGGATTTGCAGCCACTTCATACAGCTGAAATGTGTATGGAAACTCCTGCCTCTTAAAACACACACACAGGCTGTAAAACTGAGTATGTCTGCTACCCCTATTATGCCTCAGCTGTCTGGGGAGTTCCTTGAAGGTAGGATTTGCAACTCCCTTACACCTTGTTTAATCATTTACACATGTGTAAAGTGATGCTACAAAATCAGTATGGTATTTACCATTCATTTAGGACAGGTGTAAGTGACTACAGGTGTGAAGAAATAGAGAACCAGGTTCTGACTTCTGAGACTTAATATTGAAGTACATAAACTTTATTCATCACGCATGCTCTGTATGCTTTGTCACCCAGGAATTCCTGAAGTCTGGCCCTGACTAAAACCTGGGATGGGTTCTCTGGGCTAACCTCAGGACATTACACCTCCCATGTGCTTGAAGGAAAAAAAGTATATTCTTCAGCACATATAAATGTAAATCTTCAGTTCACCTTTCCTGCCCATGGAAGGAAAGCCCAGAGACCGACTCCTGAAAGACAATGTAAGAATGAAAGAGTGTGGGGAAGCAAGGGTGGGTGAGGTAATATTTCTTATTGCACCAACTTCAGTTGGTGAGAGAGACAAGTTTTGGAGCTTTTACATGTGTAAAACTCATCTAGTGTTGCAGTGCAAATTTGGACTGAGGAAAGGAGCTCAAAGGCACTTTTAAAGAGTGGTATTGACTGCATGGAACAAGCCTAATCAACCCTCTGAATTAATTGTTTCCTTGCTTGCAAACTTGCATTTTCTTGAACCTTTCATTTTATTGAATCTTTTGTATCATTCACTACTGGAAGTGTTAAGCAGTAGGATTCTTTTTTGAATTCCAGGTGAGGTGCCACTGTAGCATCAGACAGTTCAGAGAAACGTATGCTGAAGTATAGCTTCTGCTCTTGGAATACAGTTTCTGGGGGCATCCCTGGTCATCTTCCTGTGGGCAAGATAGATGAGGAATTCAGATTTCCCTTTCAAAATGTGGGGTTATTTTTTAAATGGCGGAGGGATGATAGGTGGCTCTTTAGATTTCATGCACTCATTTAATGTGTTGCAGCAGCAGTAACACGGAGTTGCTCTTGTTTTCCATTGGAATCAGTAACTCAGGAAATGAAAAGTGCACTGTTCAACAACATATGAGAAATCTTAACCTAATAGTCACAGGCTCATTTAATAAAAAATGATGTCGGCATGCGATTAGCTTAAATATGCACTGAAGACAAGAAAAACTCATATTTATTATGGCTAGTGATTCCTCTTTCCTAGCCCCCCCAGCAGCTTGAATTCTACGCTACATTTCCCTTTAGATCAGGGAAGAAATGAGATGCCAGCTTGAAAATGCTCAAGATACACAAACAGAAATTCTGGGATATGAAATGAATGGTATGTAAGAAAAAAACAGAAGTCTTTCTTTTAAAAGGCAACAGGCCAAACTAGAACCCAGCTGTTAAAATGGTTGTTTTTCATGTAATAAATTTCAAATAAGGGAGAAGTATATTTTTGTTACATAAATATCGATGTTGTGGAAACACTTCTGAATCAATTTGATTTGTAAACAATTCTTCAGCATTTATTGATTCTGAGATAAGCTGCTAGAAGTCTTTGTCTTTATATTAGCTTTTCTAGGCTATATTGTAGACTTTTCTGAATGCTTTTCACCAATGAGCGGGGTTACCAAAAACAGCACAAGAAGTTTCATATGCCACTAAATTTTGATTAATATGTTTAAGAGAAGCAAAGGAGATTATCGGTATAACAGAAGGACAGATTGTGTCCTGAATAGTGTCCTACAGCTAAACAAACAAGCAAACACACAAACCTAACATCAGGGAAAAACAAATGAGAAAAACTAACATGTTCCAGTGAATAAATAGGTAAGCAACTTCTTTTTGATGATTATAGCTACCCAATGGGAGAATTTATGTTTGATAATCACAATGGTCATTACAGTCACTCTCTCTGTATACCAAACAAGAGGTACAGTATGGAACTGAGACCCCAAACAAGAGATGTGAAAAAAACCCAGCATAGAATGCATTATTAGATAACATGAATTTAATTACTTTAAGTAGAAACTATGATCCAGTGGGACAAAGAACCAGGAAACTCTAATTAAGTCCTGACTCTGCTGCTGCCTGAGTTTGACCAAATCACGTAGACAAAAGTATGACCGGTTGTCTGTAAATGAGTATAGCAATAACTGGCATAATAGTTATAAAAATGGGTGTAACAAAGACAGTATTTGAAATGTTTGCAAAGTTGTTGGGGAATCATATGAAAGCTGCAAAGTATAATTGCTTTAGGATAAACATAATTATTGATTAGATCAGTTTTGTGATTCAATATTTTGATGGAAATAAAGTGAGAGGACACCAACTTTCATTGGAAAGTACTATAATTGTATCTAAATCAAGGGACAGTTGAAGTGTAACAATAACTATCTCAAAGGAAATGCTGGATTTAAACGCTTCAGAGAGGTGGCATACATACTGTTTGTGTACACAAATGCACATAGGGTGACCAGATGTCCCGATTTTATAGGGACAGTTCTGATATTTGGGACTTCTTTTTATATGGGCTCCTCTTACCCCCCCACCCCCATCCTGATTTTTCACATTTGCTATCTGGTCACCCTAAATGCGCATATGGTACAGATGCACAAACTCAGACACATCTAGGCATACAAGCTCACAGATACCCATGCATGAACACACACAAAAGAATATACACTCAGTCACATACACTGACCCATGTTGATGCACAGGTTCACCCCCCAAGCACAACTGTCACGCACAGACACATATTCCAATGCATCTGTGTACAGGTGCACATTGTCCAATGCACAAGCACACACACCCTCACTGCTGTCACACTTCTACACTCACCTGTGCTGCTCTGCGACTCACTTATATACAGAAACACACTCACATGGACTCCCATCCACCCACAGGCTCTCCTCTATACTTATGCCCACCCCCCCCTCCCCCATCCAGGGGCAGATTCCTACACAGAAACACACCCATAGTCATAGCCTCTTGCTCTGCCATTGCATATGCTAATACACTTACCCTCAGCATACAATGCACTTCCTGCCCCCAGCCCCAGCACACCCATGTACCAATGCCCCCCTGCCCCCGCCAATGCCCCCCAAGCAAACGGACTCCGTCCTCGCTTGTCCTTTTGGGGCCAGAACCACGAGGGAAACTTTTAACCCCTCCTCCCCCGATGCGCAGCGGGACACGGCGCTGGTGCAGCGTCCGCCCGGGCAGGGCTATCCGTGCGCTGGCGCCGCTCGCGTCCCCACACGGGCAACCCAGGAGGGCTCCGGGCCCGGCGGCTCTTTAACCCTTGCCCTGCCGCGCCCCGCGCCGGGCAGCTCCGGGGAGGGCCGCGGCGGCGGCGGCGGGGCCCGAGGCGGGGAGGGGGGGCAGAGCGAGCCGCTCCCTCCCGGCCCGGCCCAGGCGGCAGGAGGAGCAGGGCGCGGAGCGCAGACATGGCGGCCAACATGTACCGAGTGGGAGGTATGTGGGGTCCGGGGAGCGCCGGCCCTGCCGCCCGGGCTCTGCCCCCCGGGCCGGGCGTGCGCTGTGCGCAGCGTGCTGGGGAGGAGGGAGCCTGGCGCACACCCCAGCCCCCCCACGCCCAGCCCAGGGAGCAAGCGCCCCACGCCCCCGGGGGGCCCCCAGCGGGGCCTGGGGAGGGGAAGGAGCCCTCCCCGGAGACGAAGGAGCCCAGCCCTCTGCCTGTGCAGGGGGAATGGGCTCAGCCCCCCAGAACAGGACAGGGGCGGCAGCACCCTCGCGAGGGAAGGTGGGGAGCATCCTCTGCCCCCCCCGGGGGGGGGGAGAGGAGCCGCAGGCCCCTTCATTGGGGGAGGGAAAAGGGCAGGGCAGTGCCCCCAAAGGTCAATGGGAGCGGGCTCAGTAGGCTGCCTAAGAGGCGATCACATGTTGTCTGCAACCAGCCACCACCAGGGGATGCAACAGAGGCAGCATCTCCCAGAAGAAATGGGGAGATGGTCTCCCAGGAGGACAGGGAAGGAGGCCACTTCTCCCGCCCCAGGATGTGCTAAAGTTATCCAGTAGCAGCCCCCCGCCAGGAAGGAGGAAAGGGCCAGGCTCAAACCAACATTGCTCAGGCGTGATGGGAGTGGGCAACCTGTGTCCATCCAGAGGTTTCTGCAGCACAGAAACGTCTCACCTTGTTTATTATTGCCTAGTGTCTTTGGCTACCTGTAAGGAAAAGTTTCCATATACCCTCTCCCCATTCCTCCCCCCAAGTTAAGTAATAAGTCAAGTTAGGTTGCTGTTATCTTGCCACCCATCAGCTTGGCTCCTGTGGGAACCACTGTGTTAGGTGCAGGGTGCATTGGAACAGGAGAGATAGAGGCCAGTTAAAGACTAAAGGAGGCCGTGGAAAAACACAAGCAATAACAATTTTCCACTCCCCCACAATAAAATGCCCTGTGCAGTGTTTACAATTATATGATTGGTGCCAAAGGAAAAGCTGAAGTTAGCTTTTCCATACCATCTCACTGTTCAATAGCATTTCTCTCCCAATCACTCCCCAAACCAGCATCCTACAATGCGTATCAGGGATGAGACAAAGGACAAAGACTGGACAGGGCCCATGAGTGTCCTGGTTTTGTCAGATCACATGCTAACGAGGTCTGAATTAAAGATCGTAAAAGTGATGAAGGTGAAATCAATTCCATCCTGTCTGTCCCTCCCAAGAGGTCAACCGCACAAATACAGCATGGGAAATGATTGCTTAGGAAGGACTATGGCAGAAAAGGATCTGGGAGTTATAGTGGATAACAAACTAAATATGAGTCAACAATGTGGTACAGTTGCAAAAAAAGTTGTTATGGGATGTGTTAGCAGGAGTGTTATAGGAGAAGTAATTTTTCCTCTCTACTGAGCACCGATAAGCAGGGTGATCATATTTTCTCAAAGGAAAAATGGGACACCCCCGGGCCAGCCCGAGGCATAGTGCACACCCTATGTGTGCAGAGGGGAGCCCTCCGAGCCCTGCCTGTGTCTCGCCCATGCAGGGCTGTACTGAGTGTGGGGCTGGCCCAAGCCCCAGCGCAGCCTGCTCACAAGCACCCTTCTCCCCACACATGGGATTGTTCCTCTGAGCCCCGCTGCCCACCCATGCGTGGAGCCGCCTGAGGCCTCCCCCTGAACACGGGGCAGGATGGCTGGCCCGAGCCGATCTCCTTAGCCCTCACTCCAGCACAGGGCTGCAGTTACCACTGGCCCACACTTCCCCCACATGTTCCTTCATACCCCGTTAGGGGTCCTACCCCACTTTTTTGACAAAACTGCATTTTTCCCGTTTGCTTGCTAACAGATGATCAAGAGCAAATGGGACAAATGTTAAAACAGTCGGGACGGCTGGGACAGGGCCTAAAAAAGGGACTGCCCCTGCCAAAATGGGATGTATGGTCACCCTTCTGATAAGACGTCAACTGGAATACTGTTTCCAGTTCTGAGCACCACACTTTGTGAAAGATGTGGACGAATTGCAGAAAGACCAGAGGAGAGCAACAAAAATGATTAAAGGTCTAGAAAACATGAGCTATCAGGAAAGATTGAAAAAAATTGATGTTTTTTAGTCTGAAGAAGAGAAGACTGGGGGCGGCATGTGTAAAAAGTTGTTATAAAGAGGATGATGATGCATTTTTCTCGTTATGCACTGAGGACAGGACAAGAAGTAATGGGCTTAAATTACAGCAAAGGAGATTTAGAAATTGCGGGAGCTTGTGGAATCTTAATCATTTGAGGTTTTTAAGAACAGGGTTAGTCAAACATCTGTCAGGGATGGGCTAGATAATATTTAGTCCTGCCTCAGTGCAGATAATTGGCCGGGATGACCTATTGAGATCTCTTCCAATCTTACATTTCTGTGATTCTGTGATGTAGTTATAGCAACAAGCCCTCTTTCTCCAAGAGGGAATTTAGGTTGTGAGCCTGTGCACCCTTATTCATGTGAGTTATCCTTACAAGAAAAGTCCTAGTGAAGTCTGGGCAAGGATTTGCATAGTCTGGCCCCTGGTGCTTAGATTTTGGATTCTCACCCTTAGGGGAACATGAAAACATTTCAGGAAGTAGCAACCACCCTCTCATTATAACTAAATGAGAAGGGGTCCCGGAATGTTTTTCTGCTGTAACAGGGCATCACAGTATGAGAAAGGTTGAGAACCACTAGCTTAGACCTGCTAAACCATCCCCTCTCCCACTACATGTAACACACAATGATTACATATATATTTTTGATGAATTAACCGTACATTCCTTTTCTAACTCCCATCCCCCTTCTCATTTTTCCCCCTTTTATTGAAGCTAGTATTGGAGATGTAAGATTATTGGGCAGGTTAACCTCTGTATGTTCACTATTTTTCCATGCGTTAATTCTACCATGTTTCCATAGTGGTAAATTCATACATTAGTGCAGGATGTAAATAAGATTCATTCAGATATAAATGCAAAGTATTATTTGAATTTTGTGGAGCATCTTCTGTGAGACTCTCCAAGAAAAATAGGTTTTGAGAGACTGGATTGAGGGAAACATGTTATTTTTGTTCATCATTATGGGTGATCTATAAACTTTTGGCCATGTGAAGCTGAAGAGTCTTCCTTGTCCCTTTTGAAAATATTTTTGTAGTTATGAAACTAGCTGTCATATTCAAGTACAGAAGAATCTCACTAATGAACATTAGTGACTGGGAGATTTATTGCCAATTACTGTGTTTTGCAAATTATTTACTGAACTGGGATGTCAGCAAAAGCAAGTATGATGCATCACAAAAGTACTTTGTTCATTTATCTGGACTACTGTACTTATTAATACTTCCAAATTGGCTAGTCAATGTACAGTAGCATATTTTCTAAAAATAGCAATGTCTCAGTAATACCAAACCGCACTATACAGTACACCGAGGGTAAATTGTTTGCTAAGAGGTTGTGGGAGACTGCCAGTTTTTAAAGCGGATTTATAAAGTACGTGGATTAGTGAAGTGCATTGTAGGCTTTGATCCTACAAAGATTTATGCACATACTTAACTTTACAATCATTGGGAATGTTCATAGTGTGTAAAGTTAAACACATGTATTTTTGCAGAATCAGGGCCTTAATGAGGTTCTGTTTAGTTAATCCCAAGAGTTATGAGATTATTGATTCAAAACTCAACAAATATTCAAAATGTTGAAATAATCGAAATATACATCTGGCATTGAATATGATTGAAGCACCTGCTTTTTACAAACCTCTAGAGTTAGGGGAATTATGCATTGACAAAAACAATATTCTACAAATACTGCTTTTGAAATAATTAAATATCTCTCTGCCTTTTGTTACAGATTACGTTTATTTTGAAAACTCCTCGAGCAATCCATATCTGATCAGGCGAATAGAAGAACTTAACAAGGTACATGAATATGTAAAAATCCTATACACTACTTTATAAAACCTGATGTAACTCCCAGACTAGTGCAAATGTGTAGTTCTTAAAACCCAAACAGTATTTTCCCAGCTCTTGAATGATTTCCATAAACATGCTGTGTTGTTTTGGAGATTTGTGTGTACTTTATACTGAAATATTACTATGTGATCTCTTATAATTTTGCACTATGTGGAAAAACAGCCAGTACATCGTGATAAGGATGATTCTACTTTTTAAAAATCCAAAACCAAACCTTCCACAAGGCTATGGGCCTGTATGCTCAGGAGATTGGTAGTGGCATGAATTATTTCACCTTTCTGATGATCTAGCCCAGGATGGTAATTACCATAATTTCTCACCATTTAATGTTCAGTGGCATATGAGAAATGACTTGGGATTCTCAGACAGTTCCCAATCGATAGATGTCCAGATAATAAAAACTGCAACGCCACTGAAGTTGTTTGCACCCTTTGTTGGCAGTCTTTGAATAAGCACCAGAGATTTGAATGGCCATGGAGACTCAACTCTCTACTTTCATCCTTAGGGAAAGTTTTCCCATGGCAGGATTGAGGCTGTTTGAGGTGGCAGTATGGGGAAGCATGAAGGCCCTGTCGTGAAGTCTCATGTTACGGAGACTATATTATTTTTATAAAACATTTGGCAGTTTATTTACTAGTGTGCTATAAAGAACTATTAGCAACACTTATAAGTAAATTTCTCATATCAAAATAAATGACGAAACTAAAGTATATTTTGTAGTGTCAAAATATAAATTAAAAAAAAATGTTTTTTAAAACCTATTTGTAATTCACAACATTTGGTAATCGGCAAGGGGTCTTCCTGTTGTTCTTTCCTCTGTATTAATTTTTAGAGCGATCTGAGACCACTGCCACTCAGCTAATACTTTCACCTCACACATTTTATAATCAGTTTGGACTTCTATTGGAATACAGTAGGTTTTCTTTGCTGTAAATGAAGTGATTCCAATAATGTTCTAAAAGTAATGTTTATTACCTTTAAACTGGATTGCCATAATGTAATCTTGTTGGTGGGATGTAGGGCACAGTCATTTATTGATTTTTAAAACAGAGTGGTTTCTAGGATTTAGTCCAGATTCCTAATGGGGAAGTATGTATCTTTCAGGTGTTAAGGGCATCAAATTAAGAAGAAAGAAAACTGAAAAAACATGTTTTTATTTTGTTTATTAGTCATTATACCTACATATCTTTTAAAAAAACAACAAGTAAAACATGGCGAAACTCTCAACTGTCGCATGAATCTATTTTAAAGAGAGTATGTAAACGGTTGGAACACTGCTAATTTTTAATATACATAGTGAACTATTGCACTGGATTTTGACTCTTATTCCCATAGCATGAAAACATGGGGTGTGAACTATGGGCTCATGATTTTGAATAGTTGAAGTTGTTCATGGGCGATGGAAGTCACACAAAAAATTACTGGCATGTCTTTTACAAGATTATTACTACATATGAGCATTTTTCACCGTGAATGAGGCTGCTGCCTATAGGGGCCCTTCTTTGTTCACTGCAGAAATTGTAAATGAAACAGGAGGATGAGACAGTGAATAGTGTATAAGGAATAAGACAGAAGGATGCAGGAGGAGAGAGATGTTAAAAATTCTTTAAGTGTTAGCAGAATATTGCCAGCCAGAGCTAAGCCCCAGTAGTAAGAATCCTGCAAGATAATATCCTCAAAGGAGAATTGTAAGGTAAGTAATTTTTCCATCTAGTTAACTGAAGTAAGCGAATTTGTCAAATAAACTTTAATGGGTTATATTGAACATAGTTTAAATGAAATTGACATAGTAATTTGAAATGCACATTTGCTTACAAAAAAGGAATTAAAAAGAAATGTTAAATAAGCTTTTAATATATATAGGTTTTCTAAAGAATTCTTACCTTAAAATGAAATTGTCATTAGTCCTAGTTACAAAATAATACTATAAGTAATTTTTTGCAGTCAGTATAAATGCTTAGATGAAGTGAGCTGTAGTTAGTATGGGCTTGCTCCTGGAAACCCTTACTTATGTGAGTACTCACCTGGATAGTTCTAAATCACACAAGCAGTCATGATGTAGTCAATGTGATTAAATCCTGGAGGATTGGGTACATATGATTCTAACAATTCAGTAGAGTGAGGACAGACCCTGACTTGACTAATTTATTTTATTTTCTAGACTGCTAATGGCAATGTGGAAGCAAAAGTTGTGTGCTTTTACAGACGACGAGACATTTCCAACAGCCTTATAATGCTTGCAGATAAACATGCTAGTAAGTTGATTGTATGTTGTTTTTGATTTTTAACATTAATTGCACATATTCAGCAGTTATAAATTGCAGTTACTATGTTGGCCATAGGCATGTTTGTTTTCCTTTTAGGTGTCAACTAACATAATTTGTGCGATACAGCGATCCTGCAGGCTGCTCCATCTAGGCAGACCCCATAACCTATACAGAGCAACTTACAGGATCAAGAGCTTTGCAGGATGCCTCATTTGTTAGTTAACTGGTCATGATGCAGGAAGTCAAAATAGAAACATTTGCTAGCTATACCTGATCAAACATCTGCATGATGTATTCACTCTTATGCATTTGAATGGTTGTATTCTTCATGAGTTTTAATTTACTAAGGAAAATAATCTTAAACTGATTTAAAATTTTCTTTCAAACAATATTTTTATTTTTTGGTCCAGAAAATATATTCGTATTTTCTTTTTACATCAAAAATAAAGATTAAGAGTCAGATTTATCCCAGGTATAAGTCCATTGAAGCTAAGAAACTTTCATAAGAGATTAATTGGATCCATTGGCTCTTGTGCCATGGCCAAATTATTTTTGTGGGTAAGGCACAAACATAATTGTAGAGCTGGCATACTACTTAGTGGCATGTTGGCTGGAGTAAATGTGTTGCAGATGACTGTGAAAATTGTGCATGGACATGAAATATTTCCTCATCTGTCGAATGGCATTTACTTATGCAACTGGGATAAGTGTAGGTCTCTAGCTAGTAAAATATTAATAAGTGTTCATCTTACTGTGCTTTCAGAAGAACAAAATAATTGTGGTAGAAATGAGAGGTGCTTTTTGAATGGACACCTGCTGTTCCTTGTAGCTGCTATTCATTCGTCTCTCAATATCATTCCTTGCCCTAATTTCTTGCAACAAAAGTGTAATTTTTAAGAAAGAGAAAAATCATAATGAAAGAGTTTCAGATGGGGGACTGTCTGAGAAATTGGTTGTTTGTAAAACATTACATTACTCTTGTAAATACACTATGAGTGGAATTTTCAAAATTGCCTAAGTGAATTAGAAAGATGAGCAGGATTTGGCTCTTGGGTTTTTCTGCTATAGCTAAGTTGAGGTGCTATGTTAATCATAAACCTTGATTTTCAGGCTTGGATATGACATTTGAAATTGCATTGTATTGCAAAATGCAGTATATCACTTTTTAGAGCAAGCACAAATAGCTTAAATTTGTAATTTTACATATTTCTAATTGTATCCCAGTAAAACAATTCAAGCTCTTTACAACACTATTCCCTGAATATCGAAATGTTTCAAAAATGTCAAGACAAAACCTTTATGGTTTTCAAAATTTTTTGCAACTTTGGAAATTTTATATTTCAACCTTTCTTCCAGACTTGGGAAAAAAAATGAAAGGGGACAGGGGACAGAAATTCTGATTTTCACTCATTGGTACTCTTCGGTTTCTCCACTCTTTTTTGCTGGTAGAATCCTGTAAACATAAGATCTGGTTGAAATTTTTCAGGTGAATTGTTTTTTTCTCTACGGATAGATCTTTCTATTTTTTTTTTTTTTTTTAAGCGTGTGTAGGATGTAAATAACTGACTAAAAAGTTTTTTCGGTTTTGTGATTTTTTTTTTTTTTTAACTTTTTATCAATGATTTTTATGGGAATTGCTAACATTTTTCTATTGGAAAAACCCCCACAGTTTTCGATTAAACAGAAAGTTCCAGTAACTTTTGATCAAAACTAAACATTTAAAATTTTGAAAAAATGGATTCATTTTGAACACCACAAAATGGAAACAATTTCAAAATTTTTGTGAAATTAAAAAACAAACAAAAAACCCCAGGTCTAAGACACTTTGGAGAACAGAATTTTTATTTTTTTAAAAACAATAATCCTTTAAAGAAAATTTCAGGACACACATACTATTTAAAAAGTGCTTTATTACATAACTGACATTTTTGCAATTAAAAAAAAAATAAATTTAAAACTATCCCCTTAAGTCTGAAACACTTGAAAATGGTCTGAAGGGAGGGAATTGAATTTCCTGTCTTTTTCCTTGTATTTCTGTTGGAAGTGAATTAATATGGCATTTTTATTTGTCCACCAGTATCATGGATGATGTCAGTTTAGCTTTGTGAATAGTTTTATTAGCTAACTACAGCGTAGGGTTACCATATGTCTGGATTTTCCCGGACATGTCTGGCTTTTTGGGCCTCAAATCCCTGTCCGGGAGGAAATCCCAAAAAGCCAGATATGTCCGGGAAAATAGGGAGGCCGGAGCCAGGGGTGCTCGGCCGGCGGTGCGGGGTCAGGGGCCGGCGGGACTGGCGGTGCGGGGCCGGCGGTGCGGGGCCGGGGGCTGGCGGTGCTCGGTGGTGCGGGGCCGGCGGTGCTGGGCCGGGGGCCGGCGGTGCTCGGCTGGGGGCCAGTGCCCCAGGGCCCGAGCCGGGTGGGAGATGCCAGGGCCAGAGCCTCTTGGCCTGAGCCGGCTGCCGGAGGAAGCCACTGGGCCGTGCCGCCCCTTGCCCCAGCTTACTTGCTGCCTCCCTGTTTCAGGCTTCCCGCAAACATTTGATTCGCGGGAAGCAGGGGAGGGGAAGGAGCAGGGGGCGGAGCGTTCAGGGGAGGGGGCAGAGTTGGGGCGGGGACTTTGGGAAAGGGGCGGGGAAGGGGCGGAGTTGGGGCGGGGCCGGGCCCGTGGAGTGTCCTCCTTTTTTAAAATTAAAATATGGTAACCCTACTACAGCGGCAGAGCTAGAGGGGAAAGCTATCAATGCTAATACTGTTTTTTTTCCCTTAATTTCTGGTATTTAAAAAAAAAAAACACATAGAATCCAATATGACATTCTCCGTTCTGCCAGAATATACAGTAGCAGCTTAAGGTGTTGTTTACATTTAATTTGCAGCAAACTGGGGTGTAAATCTACCCCATAGTAGCCTGCCGTGCATTAATTGTCCATGTGGACCCTGTGTTTCAAAGTGGAGTAGATCAACGCATATGAAGGAGTTGTTAGTGCATGTCAGCGGGGTCCATGGGAAAGTTAATGTGCAGCAGTGCTGGGTAGAGTCACACCCCAGTTTGCTGCAAACTAAATGCTTGAGTAGACAATCCTTAAGAGTGTGTCACTTTTGAGTCTGAACTGCTTTACAAAGTACCTTGTAAAGTTGTATTGTCAAAGTTGACTTGTTAAGAATTTAATTGTGTCCTAATCTCTCAGCAATTTAGAGAGTTGCAACACAGATAAAATCCATGCTGGGCAGCCTTCCAACAATGAACTTTTTGTGTGCTTCTGCAAAAACACCAAGCATTCTTATCACACTATTCTGTCTTTCTATTGGAGTGTTAGTGTTGTGAGCAGGCAGGGTATAGAGAGCAAGATTATTCTAAATGTCAATTGTTCAGAGAGTATGATCCACATATATTTCAATACTCCATTGCAAGAAAGGTACAAACGTTGTCCATGTGCAGTGGCTGTTTGGCACTGTAATAATAAAAAAGACATGTAACATAACAAAGTGTCTAGGTTAAGACCAAAGTCTAAAAAAAATTGGCGTCTAAATTTATGGTTCCTGAGACCATATGTAAGCCCCTAAGTAAAATGGCCTGATTTTTCAAAAATGGTAAGCATCCAGCTTCTCTTAATGAGTACAGTAATCAGTGAAATTATCTTGGGTTTTATAAATTTCACTGTGCCCAGTTCAGTCCTTTTCAGCTTTCAGCTGAGTTAAGGCAGGGTCCAGTGAAGAACATGGAGAGAGAGGAAATAAAACAAGCAAGGAGACAGAAAACAGAAGTGGATGGGCAACAAACAAAGAAGAAGGGGAGTGGCCGAAATACACACAGAGCTCAATAGAGAGGGAGAAGCAGACAAAATGGAGGATAAATGACAAAGGGAGGGAAAAGCATGTCCCCCATATTAGCAGTTTGGTGTTGTGGGTTGAAATAAATTGCTACTCACCATTATTTAGGAGGAAACAGGTGCTTAACATTTAACTGACCTGTAGGAGCAACCACGAATGATATGAAAGTTCTGGGCTGAAGCCCTAATACCAAGGGATAGGAATACACTGGGTTTATACCAGGATTATGCTCTTGGGTGCAAAGGAGAGGGCTCATTTTTGAAGCCTAGTAAGATGATCTGAATAGGTTTAGTGGGTGTCTGATCAAACTCTGCCATTCTCTACAGTCCCTTACCTTTTACCTTCTTTCTTTCCCAATGAGCTGCTGTTGCAGTACTTTAACTCTGCATGCTCTGCTGTTGTAACGCCTCAAACAGCTCTTGACTTGTTGACCAGCTAGTAAGGATATTAAAAAGTTCCACAATCAGAGACCATTTCCTTCCACTTTATTGAGTTTGACATCAACCTGATGTGGTCAATCTCTGACTGAATGTCCAAAATTGTTCTGAAAGTCTTTTTTTTTTTAATGTGGTGATGGGCCAAATACTACATTTAGTTTTTGTTGTTAACACTTTAGTTTTGAAGATTTCACCCTGTTTTTTATTAATATCTGTGTTTATTGAATTTTGATATTTGGCGTTTGATTAAGCCTTACATTGGTGCTCTAGGATTTAGGTACCCAGCCTCTTTGAAAATTAAACTTGGGCTTAATAGTTTTGGTAACTGGAGAGATCAGCAGTGGGACAGAAAAGGGTTTATAAAAGACAAAAGCTTTAGTCTATCTTAGCTTTCTTTGTCTTTTAGTGCCATGTACATTTTTTTTGAGTTGGCCTGTTATCTTTATTTCTCCAAGTTTTACCTGCTTTTTACAATTTTTTTCAAGTGATGCACTATAACAGACTTCAATTTTTAACAGCTCTTGATCATTCAAGTTTCATGTGCTACTATAGTGGATGATGATTTAAAACATTATTCTGATTCTCTCCTGCAATGTTGAGAAGAGGGAATTGTGGGAACAAAAAGCCGAAATTACTGTCTATTGTTTAGAGTTGGGAGTTTGGGTTTTCTACTCAGCTCTGATGCTGACTGATGCTGTGATCATAGGCAAGTCATGTATTCTCTCTTTGCCTAGGTTTCTCCATCTCTAGAATGATAACAATACTTACTAACCTTAAATGGGTGTTGTGGAGAATAGTTATCATTTGTTAAGTGCTTTGAGATTTTTTAATGAAAGGTGTATATACTAGAAGTGAGATGCTAGGGTTATTAATTTATATGGCAGTATCCAGAATGCTCTAACAGCTCTGCTTTTGAATTCTGGGAGTAAACCAAAAGCTATGTGGTAGCTGGTATACTAGTATGCTTCTCATTCACTTTACAGTGCACTTTTACCACTTTTAGCATCTCTTACCTTTATTTAAGGCTGTTTTTGAGAAATACTGAGGTTATTTTGAATATTGTCATTGTACATTAGATACATGATGGTTGCCAAATGTTTCAGGTACATCTTACAGAAATGCAGCTGCTAATAGTTAACTATTTAAAAGGTACAGGATACTGGAGCAGCAGTAGCTGGTGGCATAGAAACTCACCAGCAAAGGTTAACTGGATAAATGATGTTTATTTTTTAAAAAAATATTTAATTATAAGACAAATTGTGTGTTGATACTCCCTGTAGCTACACAAGGCTGAAGATGGATTCTTTTCATACTTCTCACCAAACTATTGAGTAGCTCATTACTACTACTAAAGTTTCTTAACATCCATTTATTGAGGGAAAAGTGAGACTATTTTCTACTGCATCTCAAAACTTCGAAGAACGTGATTTGGAAAGTTGAGTGTATAATTTTCCAAAAGTATATGAAAGAAAAATGAATCCGAGACAGAGGCAGGTTTATATCTTCAGACTGTGTTTAAAAAACATAAAACAAAAAAACAAAAACAACCTTCCCAACAACTCCTGCCTCTTAAACCCCCACTCCCCCCAAACTGCAGAACACATAGCATACAGGACTTTAACCTAGCACCCTTAAATATCTAAATCTTTTCTTTGTTTCCAGTTCAATATTTTAATCCCCCTCTGGCACAATTTGACTCAGCATAATTCAAAATATGAACAATCCACAAAAGGAAATAGATTTTTTTTATTCTGTTCCTCTGGCCAGATAATACAGCCAAAAATTTGATCGGGGGTCCTCTTAGAGATATTTGTGATCTTAAAATAATTTCTTAGAGATATTTGTGAGCCTAAAACAGTATGGTGTCAGAAGGGGTCATAATATCTTGTCTTTGTCTCTAATTAATATCCTAATGACCTTTTATTAGAAAAGTCATAATTTTTAGTTGAGGGACTCTTTACTGCTTCATTTAAAGCATGTAACAATATCTTTGAACCAGCTGTTTTTTATGAAGCCTAAAAGTTGATTCCTTTGTCCAATTAGCCCCCCTGAGGATACCTTCTATTATTGTTTCAATAGCTAATAGTTTAGTTACAGAGGCCCTTGTGAGTGATTGAAAACATAAAAGGGAAATATCTATTCTTGCATGACCTATAATCCATTTTAGACATTTTGTTCTTCTTAGATATCAAACCAGAAGGTAGGAATGAACAAAATAATTCAGAAGTTGATTTTTTTTATACCTGGAGAATACTTGTATTGTTGCATCCTCAATGCAAATCTGCAGGGGTTTATCAAGGATAATGTATGACAGTTAATGCCATTTTATTCATAGCAGAAGTAGAAAATGACACACTATAATCTAGAAAATGATGTTTGGAGACATTCAACACTTTCAGTTCAGATGTTTTTTCATAGGAAATAAAGCCTAGTAGGGTTGCCAATTAAGCAGACTGTTCTTTGAGCAAAAGATTATAATCTCCTTTCAAAAACCAAAACCTTTCAAATCTTATTCAGATTCTAATGGACAAAAAATCCCAACAACATAGGAGTAGGATAATGCAACCAATTCACCCCTTTGATAGCGACATCAGAGTGTCTTATCCAATTAATTTATTGGTCATCAGAGTGTCTTCCATCAACGTGCAGTAGCTGTTTCAACTTCACTAATAAAGCATGAGCTCCTCCTTTCCTAGAATCAAGAAAACATAAACCCATTGATTGTTATCCTATGACAATGTACCATTCCTCTGGGAGTAAGGGTGGCAAGATGGTGGGTGGGTCAGAAAATCCTACAGTTCCACACTAGGATGGCAAGGGTTGTAAGTTCATTCCTTGAGGGGGCAAAAATCTGTCTGGGAATTGGTCCTGCTTTGAGCAGGGGGTTGGACTAGATGAGCTCCTGATATTCTGTGATTCTATGAGAAGGGACAGGAAGCAGCTGGAGCTTGTTAACCTTCTGGGAGCATTTATAAGGAAAAGGAAGTCAGAGGTTGCTGGGAGTGGGTGAGCAGTCCTGTGTGTCCGGACCCTGGCAGAGGTTTGCTTCTGACCAAGGAGATGCCACCAACCTGATTTCAAGTCTACTATATGTTTAATGCTGTTTGCTTGCAGTTTGACTTTATTTTTTATTATTATTGTTTTGCTCTGAGGATAAAAGAGCAAAGGGCTGTTAGTGCCCTGACCTCTTTTGTTTGGGAAAAGGGAAGATTTCCAAAGGACTTGGGCTGCAGGAAAACTAGCAGAGAATTTACTGTCTTATACTTTGGCTTTGAAAAGGCAGTAGAAGGAAGTCTTGGGAAGCCAGGAATGTTTGGGAGAATTAAATGCAATGGCTGCCTGGACTGAGACTGGGGGTATGACTACACTACGGGATGAATCCGAATTTATATAATTCGAATTTTGGAAACAGATTGTATAAAGTCGAATGTATGCGGCCACACTAAGCACATTAATTCGGCGGTGTGCGTCCATGTACCGGGGCTAGCGTCCATTTCCGGAGCGTTGCACTGTGGGTAGCTATCCCATAGTTCCCGCAGTCTCCTCCACCCATTGGAATTCTGGGTTGAGATCCCAATGCCTGATGGGGCCAAAAACATTGTCGCGGGTGGTTCTGGGTACATCCTCCCCCCTCTCTAGGGAAGCAACGGCAGACAACCGTTTCACGCCTTTTTCCTGGGTGAACAGTGCAGACGGCATACCACGGCAAGCATGGAGCCCACTCAGCTCAAGACAGATGTAAGATGTAAACATCTCGCGCGTTATCGTGCAGTTTATGCTGAACCAGAACCTGCAAAACCAGGCGGCGAGGAGTAGGCTATGGCAGTGCGGCGCCGAGAGTGATGAGGACATGGACATGGAATTCTATCAAACTGCGGGCCCCGGTGCTTTGGAGATCATGCTGTTAATGGGGCAGGTTATAGCCGTGGAACGCCGATTCTGGGCCCGGGAAACAAGCACAGACTGGTGGGACGGCATAGTGTTGCAGGTGTGGGACGATTCCCAGTGGCTGCGAAACTTTCGCATGCGTAAGGGCACTTTCATGGAACTTTGTGACTTGCTTTCCCCTGCCCCGAAGAGCCAGAATACCAGGATGAGAGCAGCCCTCACAGTTGAGAAGCGAGTGGCGATAGCCCTGTGGAAGCTTGCAACGCCGGACAGCTACCGGTCAGTCGGGAATCAATTTGGAGTGGGCATATCTACTGTGGGGGCTGCTGTGATGCAAGTAGCCAAAGCAATCACTGAGCTGCTGCTACGAAAGGTAGTGACTCTGGGAAATGTGCAGGTCATAGTGGATGGCTTTGCTGCAGTGGGAGTCCCTAACTGTGGTGGGGCGATAGATGGAACCCATATCCCTATCTTGGCACCAGAGCACCAGGGTACCCAGTACATAAACCGCAAGGGGTACTTTTCAATGGTGCTGCAAGCACTTGTGGATCACCAGGGACGTTTCACCAACATCAACGTGGGCTGGCCGGGAAGGGTTCATGACGCTCGCGTCTTCAGGAACACTGCTCTGTTTAAACGGCTGCAGCAAGGGACTTACTTCCCGGACCAGAAAATAACCGTTGGGGATGTTGAAATGCCTATAGTTATCCTTGGGGACCCAGCCTACCCCTTAATGCCATGGCTCATGAAGCCATACACAGGCAGCCTGGACAGGAGTCAGGAGCTGTTCAACTACAGGCTGAGCAAGTGCAGAATGGTGGTAGAATGTGCATTTGGCCGTTTAAAAGGTCGCTGGCGCTCGTTACTGTCTCGGTCAGACCTCAGCCAAACCAATATTCCCATTGTTATTGCTGCTTGCTGTGTGCTCCACAATCTCTGTGAGAGTAAGGGGGAGACCTTTATGGTGGGGTGGGAGGCTGAGACAAATCGCCTGGCTGCTGATTATGCGCAGCCAGACACCAGGGCGATTAGAAGATCACACCAGGAAGCGCTGCGCATCGGAGAAGCTTTGAAAACCAGTTTCATGACTGGCCAGGCTACGGTGTGAAAGTTGTGTTTGTTGAAAACCCGCCCCCTTAATTGACTCATTCCCTGTAAGCAAACCACCCTCCCCTCTTAAATCATAGCTTGCTTTTAAAGGAAATAAAGTCACTATTGTTTAAAAGTCATGTATTCTTTATTAATTGATTATAAACATAGGGAGAGAACTGACAAGGTAACCCGGATGAGGTTTGGGAGGAGGATAGGAGGGAAGTAAAAGGCCACTGAAAAAATTCAATATAATGACAGCCTTTTGGTTGGGCTGTCCACTGGGGTGGAGTGGGAGGGTGCACGGAGCCTCCCTCCCCGCGTTCTTACATGTCTGGGTGAGGAGGCTATGGAACATGGTTAGCGGGGAGGGAGGTTATACAGCGGCTGCAGCGGCACTCTGTTATCCTGCTGCCGTTCCTGAAGCTCCACCAGACGCCGGAGGGTGTCCGTTTGATCACGCAGCAGCCCCAGCGTTGCAGCCTGCCACCTCTCATCTCGAGCGTCCCTCATGACCTCACGTTCGCTGGCATCTTGCCTGTACTTAGATACTGTGTCCTTCCGCTCATTCAAATGAGCTCTTTCATTGCGGGTGCATTCCATTATTTCCGAGAACATCTTGTCTCGAGTCCTCTTTCTCCGCCGCCTTATCTGAGAGGCTTGAAAAATTTGCAGCTGCTGGAGGGATGGAAAAAAGGAGAGAAGTTTTTAAAAAGATACATTTTACAGAACAATGCTTATATTCTTTCACAGTGAAAAACACTATTCACATTATATAGCACATGTGATTTCAGTACAAGGTCGCATTTTCCATCTTAATATTGAGTGCCTGTGGCTTTGGTGTTAGAGATCACAGACGCAGGTCTGGGCAACAGAATTCGGCTTGCATGTGGCCATGGTAAGCCATTGTCTTTCGGCTTCTGTGCCCTCCTTTCCCACATACCAAGCAAAGCCTGTTGACTGCTGTGGTTTTCTTGTTAACCTTCAGCAGCAGAAAACAAACTAACCCTCCCCCCGAATCCAATTCTCTGGGATGATTGCTTTATCCTTCCCCCCACCGCGTGGCTGGTATCAGGGAAGATCCCTGCAGAACCAAACTAACCCCCCTCCCCCTCCCACCATGAATTATCTGGGATGATCGCTGTACCCCTCCCCCCACCGCGTGGCTGGTATCAGGGAAGGTCCCTGCTAGCCAAAGGCGAAAAGCTCAGCGCCAATTCTCCCCCCTCCCACCCTCCCCGCTCGCTTGGCTAACTGCAGGGAAGGATTTCTTTTCAGCCACAGACAAACAGCCCAGTAGGAACGGCCACCTCTGTCTCCTTAATTAAATTCCCATATTTCAACCAGGTTACCATGAGCAATATCACTCTCCTGAGGATGACACAGCGAGATAAAGAACAGATGTTGCTTGAATGCCAGCAAACACTGGGACCATACGCTGGCAGGCTTTGTCATGCAATGATACCAGATTACTTGTTACTAGCATGGCATAGTCAAGTGTCCTACCATGGAGGACGGAATAAGGCTGCACTGCCCAGAATCCTTCTGCAAAGGCTTTTGGAGTACCTCCAGGAGAGCTTCATGGAGATGTCCCTGGAGGATTTCCGCTCCATCCCCAGACATGTTAACAGACTTTTCCAGTAGCTGTACTGGCCGCGAATGCATCCCAAGTCCTCAGGGCAAATTAATCATTAAAAAACGCTTGCTTTTAAACCATGTTTTATATTTTAAAGGGTAAACTCACCTGAGGTCCCTTCCATGGGGTCATGGTCTTGGGTACTGGCTTGGGAGGATACTTCAGTCAGGCTGAGAAAAAGATCCTGGCTGTTGGGGAGAACAGAGTGCTGTGTGCTCTCCGCAAGCTCGTCGTCGTCCTCCTCCTCCTCCTCCTCTTCCCCGTCCACAGAATCCTCAGGTGTGGCTGATGAGATTACCCCGCCTCGGAATCCACGGTCAGAGGTGGGGTAGTAGTGGCGGCCCCCCCCAGAATTGCATGCAGCTCAGCGTAGAAGCGGCATGTCTGCGGCTCTGACCCGGAGCAACCGTTTGGCTCCTTGGTTTTCTGATAGGCTTGTCTGAGCTCCTTGACTTTCACGCGGCACTGCTCTGAGTCCCTATTTGTGGCCTCTCTCCATCATGCCCTTGGAGATTTTTTCAAAAGTTTTGGCATTTCGTCTTTTTGAACGAAGTTCTGCTAGCACTGAATCCTCTCCCCATATAGTGATCAGATCCAGTACCTCCCGTACGGTCCATGCTGGTGCTCTTTTTCGATTATCGGCCTGCATGGTTATCTGTGCTGATGAGCTCTCTGTGGTCACCTATGCTCTCCTGTGCTGGGCAAACAGGAAATGAAATTCAAATGTTTGCGGGGCTTTTCCTGTCTACCTGGCCAGTGCATCCGAGTTCAGATTGCTGTCCAGAGCGGTCACAATGGTGCACTGTGGGATAGCTCCCGGAGGCCAATACCATCAAATTGTGGCCACACTAACCCTAATTCGAAATGAGAATATTGATTTTGGGCGCTACTCCAGTTGTCAGGGAGGAGTACAGAAATCGATTTTAAGAGCCCTTTATTTTGAAATAAATGGCTTCGTTGTGTGGACGGGTGCAGGGTTAATTCGATTTAACGCTGCTAAATTCGAATTAAACTCATAGTGTAGACCAGGCCTGGGATTCCAGGAAGTAGGGATGATTGGGAAACCCTGTCTCTCCTCATGCTCTTCCATGTACAAATCCCATATGGGATCCATCAGCAGTATATGGGATTTGTACAACATCCATATGGAAAACCTCATCATCACTAGCAACATTATTTATCCAAAGCTGCTTTATATGTTTTCCTGGTTTCATGTATCCTGGAGTCTCTGATGTGGATGACTGCTCCTACAGGAGACCAGTTACCCTGAAATTAGCCATGGTGAAAATTGGAAAGATCCTAAGATGTCCCAGAAGATTCTCTGACCAGGGGCAAAGAAAGGGTTCTATGCCAATTCCAAATTGGTGTTGGTAGCTCTGATGAGGTTTAGTGCTGTATTACTTGAGCAATGACTCTTTATGGTCAGTAGGGAAAAGTATGGTGTTTTTTTTTTTTCTGGAGCTGAGGAACACAGCTGTACTTTGCTTTCTTTTAGAGAATAGCTTCAGCTATCATTTGCGGGAGAGGGAAGCAAAACATCTCATTTCCCAAACCTTCTGGAAAAGAGAGCCTTGTCCAAAATCCTGTCTTTGTGTGATGAAGCAGGATTTTTTTGTAATAATTTTATGAATCCTGTTTGTGCCTCAGTGTCCCCTGTGTACTGCATTGTTACCCAGTGGGTGGAAGGGGACTGCTTTTAGAGAAGACCTGGACACATAGGTGTGGGGGTTGCCTAGCTGTATCTGGGCCTTAGTCTCAGTCGAGTATCTGAGAAGACAATGGGAAATCCATTCACCAGGACGTTGACACCTAGCAACCAATGATAAGGGATATGGACTTCTCTGCCTCTCCTTAGGAAAGCTGAACAATAATCCCAACTCAAGATCAAAGGACTGAAGTTGAGGGATAGGAGCTGGCTGCTGGAAGGTGTCAGTGCTGTCACCGGGAGTCTAACCAAGGAGGTCAGATTGGAAGAGACCGACAGTGCTTGAACCAAAAGGTTCACTACAGCTTGGCTGGGCTTTGGGCTAAACCAGAGTGGACTATGCTTTAACCTTCAGTTCCCTATACTACCCTAAGGACTTCCTATGCTGTGTTCCAGTTAATGAATAAACCCTAGTATTTTGACAATGCTGAGTGAGTTTCACTGCAATTGCTGGGTGAGGTGCATTTATTCCTGAAAAGTGTACAAATCTTCATCAGGAGTCTGGCTCAATTGGATTCGCTGAATAGAGTCCACGGTGTGAAGCAGGAGTGCAGAAGGCCCCGAGGTCCATGTAATGAGGCCATGTGGCTTACCCTGGAGGAAGAGTGAGACCCCTAGGGGGTCTGGCACCATGAAGGGGTTCCTTCTAGAGACTGCTCCAAAGCTGAGTCTCTAGCAGCCCTTGATTGTGTGGGTCTGTGACATCTTGTAGCAAAGGGGAAGCTTATGCCAAGGCTCTAAGGGTGCCTTGGGGGAATCATAGAAATAGCGTGTTTTGCTCAATTTGTTTTTATTCAGGAATGATGTACTGCTGTATTTCCTCTGGGAGTAGAGCAATAAAGAAACAGTAATAAGGAGCTTCTGCTCTTGACATAATATGAGAGTCTTCCTTTTGTGAATGACATTGTATAATTACTAATTCACTGTAGTGTGTGTGTGGCTGTGTCGTTAACCAGATTACTGTCAGCTCTAAGTACTTTCTGGAATTATTACCTGCCATGGACATACAGTAAATTTATTTGGTGGAGAATTTCTTATTGATATGTTATCATGATTGTTAATGTTCTTCTTTTAAATGGAATAAATGGGTTCTAATCTACAGGTCATATCTTCTAAGGGACCTCAGCTCTATTTCCAAATTTGCATGCATAAAATTGTGTACCTGGACTTTTGTGGACTAACTTTTAGGTGCCTAGGATTTCACACATGCAAAAATAGTGGCTGTATTCAATGCATTTGTACAATTTTGTTTGTATACCTACATCTGAATGTTTGCATGTGAAGAATCCTAGGTGCCCTGTATTGAACACACACAAAAGTAGACGTGTGGTTTCAGGCACACAGATTTGGAGATTGCTTCTTTACTATACCAAAAATCTTATAATATTTAAACAGAGTACCACAAAAATGGATACTTATTAAATTTCTCTTTTAAAAAACAACCAACTTGGTTGGTTTCCTGACTGTCAGGCTGACTGTATCCAACTGGATGTGTTAAGCAGAGGTTGCAGAAAATTAATTTCTTTAGTTCACTTTTGTGAGATCAATGATCTTAGAACTTAGTAGAGAGTTTACTAAAGTTCAGCTGCTTCCTTTAATAACTTAAATTCCCAGTAAAGCAAACGGGTCAAATTGGGAAACTAAAATGTGGTAGTACTCTTCTGATCTCTGCCCATGAGAGTCATCAGAGTGAGATGCCATTCACAGTAGATTGTGCAGATGTATAAAATATTGTTGTGCAGGTTTCTGAGCTTTGGCTTGATGGGGTTTGAATATGTCCATGGGCTCTGGTAGGCTTCGTGGGCTTGGCTCCTTCTTGATTAGGGAAAATAAGTGGGGGCATCTTCCAAATTGCTCAAAATCAGACACCACTTGCAGTAAATTGTGCAGATCTGTGGTCCTCCCTCTCCTTTCTTACACGATCACTGAAATAGTATAAAGGTCAGCATTGTTAACTATCATCACTGAGATGAATGTGGTAGTTCACAGCTGTAAGCAATTTTCCAGGCTCTCTGCAGACTCCCAAAGGGTATGTATGCATAGCAAAAGCTGTGCATAGGCTAGCCTACTCGAGCTATCTTGAATCCAGATAGTGCTGGAAACAGTAGCAGTGAAGACTACGCAATGCAAGCTTCAGAGTGGGCTAGCCAGCAGTGTGTGTACCCAGGGTCCACGCTGGGATTTGGGTTCGTTGAACCTGTCTCTACATTAATCCTGAGTCTCTAATACATCCTGAGTCTCATTTTTGAGGTTTACTTCAACCATAACAGGTGGAGACTGAGTTACAGCTGAATTTCTGGAGAACAAAATAGTAGTTTCAGAGAGGTGCCGCTGCACAGCAGCTGAGTCCGAACCCTGCTGGCAATTGATTCTGCATGTGGGATCCCTGCCCCATTCAGAGCCATTTGCCAGACTGCCGCCTAAATCATTATATCGTAGACGTACGGATGTGTGCTTTTACTGTCTATACTTGAGATTAAGCATTTATTAAGAAATGGCAAAACCAAACTGAGACTTCATCTATTGTGACATACTCCATTATTGGTGATTTGTATTTTCTACTGTTAGGGCTTGTCTGCATGAAAGATTTTTGTACCAGTGTAGCAACACTGAGGTAGTAGTTACACCCAATGCAGCCTCCTAACATAGTTGTGATTGTGACGGGGCCCCCAGGGTGCAACCCGGACTGTGGGACCGCTGAGCCCTCTGTCCCACCAACCTGGGGTATCCCTCTCACTCTGTGATGCCATGTCTAGCCACGAACCTCTGGCAGGTACTGTAATTACACAGACATCCACAGGCAGGGACACACCCCACTGAGTTACATAAATTCTTTCCCCAGCTGCTCATGAATCAACAATAGGCTCCAGCCAATTCCCACCCCCCAGTTCCCCAGGCTTGCACCCCAGAACTGTACTGTTTTGCACTGGTCAGAAGCCTGGATAGAAGATAGATTTTAAGTGATTATAAGTAGCAGACATGGAAATCAGAATTAGTTACTTTAGAAACAAAAATAAATTTGCAGTCTGAGTTCTACAAACTAAACAGGATTTGAATCAAGCAACGTCTCAGCCTGACAAATGGTATGAACAAGTCACAGATCCTCAATACACTGGCTGGAATTCTTTCCAGGCCTGGACCACCCTCTCCCAGTTCAAAGTCTTTGTCCTCCAGAGTCCAGACTGATTCCGGTGTTGAGTTGTGGGAGAAGTGAGGCCAAGTGATGTCACTTCCTCTCTTTTATAGTTTCTTCCAGCTTGCTTGAAAGACCTTTTGCTGTGATGTGGGGGTCTGCCCCATTCGTCAAATAGTCTCCATTATCTACATGTTCTCTCAGAGAAGTCTCCATTGTATATAGTTCCTGGGATAGTGGGTTCTTTTCTTGATGGGTGTTGATGAGCCATTAACCGCTGTCTGGCTATTCCATTGTTGTATCTGAAAGGCTGTATCTGGTTGTGGGTGTGTGACAGGGTCCCTGGGGGCAACTTGGATTGTGGGACTACTGAGCCTTCTGTCCGAGCAACCTGGGGTATCCCGCTCTCTCTCCATGATGCCGTGTCAAGTCACAAACCTTGGGCTGGTTCTGTACTTCCACAGACATCCACAGGCAGGGACACACCCAACTGAGTTGCATGAATGCCTTCTTAGCCACTCATGAACTAACAATAACGAGGTTTCAGCCAGTTCCCCCCAGCTCTCCAGCCTTGCACCCCAGAACTGTTCCGTCTTGCCCTGGTCAGAAGCCTGACCAGTGTAAGTTTATTACCCAGTCTGTTCTTCCCTCAGTATGGAGAGGACACATACATGCCTTTGTAAACAGAGCTGAGATTTCCAAAACACTTCACGCAAAATACAAAACAGAATTATTAACTACAGAAAGATAGAGTTTAAGTGATTATAAGTGGTAGGCACAAAAGGTCAGAGATAGTTACCAAAGAAAATAAAAGGTAAGCGGACAGTCTAAATCTTAAACCTTATTACACAAGGCAGTATTTGGATCAAGCAGTTCTTCTCATCCCACTGGATGCTCATCCCACTGGATGTGTATAGTTCTTAATACACAGGCTTCCCCGTTAGACCAGTCTCCTCAATTCAAGTCTTTATCTTCCCAGTGTTCTTGTTGCTTCCAGCGTAGGTGGGGGAAGAAAAAGACCAAGTGATGATGTCACTTCGCCTCTTCTATAGTTTCTTCCATCTTGCTGGAAAGACCTATGCTTGTGACATGGGGATCTGCCCGCGTTGGTCAAGCAGCCTCCATTGTCTACATGCTCTCTGTGAGAAGTCTTCTGTTATGGTGTTTGGGAGTATGGATTCCATTTAATGGGCCATCAGCGTGTCTGGCTACTCCATTGTGTACCTGAAAGGCTGGTTGTGGGTGTTCCCAACCTCACAACATATTTCAGTAATACACACATAGCAAAACTTCATAACGTCACATACACCTCTACCCCGATATAACACGACCCGATATAATATGAATTCAGATATAATGTGGTAAAGCAGTGCTCCGGGGGGGCAGGGCTGTGCACTCCGGTGGATCAAAGCAAGTTCGATATAATGTGGTTTCACCTATAACGCGGTAAGATTTTTTGGCTCCTGAGGACAGCGTTATATCGAGGTAGAGGTGTACAATGATAGCACGTACAATCCAACAGGATATTAATGTACAACAGATCAAGACTTATAAACTGATACCTCACAAGCCATACTTTGTACAAAACATATCATAATTATATGATGGTGAATATGGGGGTTTCAGGGTGCTGCTTTGAGGTACAGTGTCAGAGTGATACACTGGTGTAAAGGGTGGCTTTCGTTGTTTGAACAAGTGAAAAGAACAGGAGTACTTGTGGCACCTTAGAGACTAACAAATTTATTAGAGCATAAGCTTTTGTGGGCTACAGCCCACTTCTTCGGATGCATATAGAGTGGAACATATATTGAGGATATATATATATATATATATATATACACACACACACACACAGAGAGCATGAACAGGTGGGAGTTGTCTTACCAACTCTGAGAGGCCAATTAAGTAAGAGAAAAAAACCTTTGAAGTGATAATCAAGCTAGCCCAGTACAGAGAGTTTGATGATAAGTGTGAGAATACTTACAAGGGGAGATAGATTCAACGTTTGTGATGGCTCAGCCATTCCCAGTCCTTTTTCAATGAACAAGTGAAGAAATTCCTAATGTTGACGGGAGGCTCTTTGTTGCAAAATACTATGCTAGAATAAGAATTGTGATGTAAGAACAGCTGTAGATTTATTTTGTATACAATAACTTTGAAATGATGGTTAGATCAATATGCCTTTGCAACTGTTCATTCTTTCTTTCTTTCTTTCTTTCTTTCATTCAACAGCAGGTATCTGTAAAGTCACTATTCAACACTTATACAGTATTTATTTCACTACAATGGTACAGATGTTTTAATATGCTGATTATAAATTAATTTGGAACTGAATGCTGCTGACTTTGAAGTCTTTACTTAATTGCTGTAACATAAATATATAAAGCTCTTAATGCAAGTAGAGAAGGACTGAGAGAGAATCTCTCTTGAAAGTCTGTAATGGACTATTAATGGTTATCTAATGATTGGATGTAGGCTGTTAACCAAAACTTTATTACTTCTGATCTGACATGTTCACTTCTGGTGTTATTTATTATAAGTACAATTTACAGTAAAACTTTATTATAATCTCATTCATCATTGCATGAAAAGTGACGTTGTATCATTTTGAAATTACTATAATGTATTTCAGAATAATAGCTTCTGTTGATGCATTCCTGTCAGATCCCTCATATTGAATGCCAGAATTACATGCATGATTCTCTATGAATAAAGAAAAATCAAAGATCAGAAAGGAAATGGTATAACGTGGCTGTTTTCTTTTGTATGATGTCTCCATCAGCATTCTAAGCAAGTAAAACCTCTATTCATTCAACTGAATAAAGGGTGAGGACTTGTATATGAGAATATATTAATAAATGGCATTTATAAACAAGGGTCATAGGCAGTAACAAAATTTTATTGTATTTTCATGGATTTCATGGATTAACTTCCAACATATATTTAAAAAAAAAAACCCCGAAAACAAAACTGCCCGCCCCCAAATAGGATACACCTTACTGGATTTGTCCAGGCTTCGTATTTAAAGGGAAGCAGTCATTTTGAAATCTAGTTAGATAAATGAATTCAGAAAGTTTAAGTAGTTTCAATTACTACATCTGCTTCTTAATATTACTGCCAAGATTTGTAATTCTGAAATAATATTTTTACCTTTCAAAATATACTTTCCTCTCCCCTGTTGCAAGTGAATTAAAGCTAATTTTTAAGAGGATCTAAACATGAAGTGTTCAGTGGCATGGGAATTTCTCCTCGAAGAATGGAAAGTAGAGTAGTCAGGTAAATTTTACAAAGTGACATTTTTTAATGATAAAAGTCCACAGAGGATTAGACTGCATGTGCTCTGGGAGTTTGCCATTTATGAGACTGCTTCTGAAATTTTATTGCTTTTAATTTGGTATGCTTTCATGAAAAAATAGCCTCTTTCTTAATACTGTATTTTAGAAAAGCTCATACAAAAGAAATATGTATGTTACTAGAAAATATTATGTGCAAAACAAAATCATAAGAGTAGCATCAGACTTCTAAAATACTAATTGATTTCTTTTCCACAGTGTTTCACATTTTGATTTAAAAAGCAAACCTACAGTAGATCAGTGTAGAAGTATAAAAGTCATATTAGGATAGCTATTATAATGAAAATGTGATGTTTTGTATTGACAGCTGAATTAATAGTTTAAAAGGTTTTAATGATTTTTGGACTCTGTTCTTTTGGGTGTGCACATACACATATATAACTCTCACTAATGCTAATAGGATTGATGTACATGCATCAAGGAAAGAATACACTCCAGAGATGAATCCTGTAAACACATCTCAAGAATGGGAAAACTTCTCTTTTAAATCCCACACAGCCACAATAGTAGCATGAAAAATGTCCCTGAAAATACTTGGAAGATATGAAAGCAAACCATATTGACTGGATTTTTTGGCTTGAACTGCAGTTGTACAAATACTCTTTAATGTAGACAGAAAATTGATTGATGGGTGACTACTCAGGCCTCCTGTGTGAAATAAAATAATTATAGAGTCGTCATATGCACATTCATATACCACATAATTTAATGGAGAATTAATATGATAGTCTACCTTCTTCTGGATGAAGAGACATAGTAGCTACTTTGCTTTCCTTATCAGTGGAATGGGTTAAAAACTTCAGCAGTTTCAGGATTTATGTAAAGAACCCTTATCAGTTTTCTGATGAGGTTTCTCATATCCAAGGCACCTGTGGCATTTCTTGTCCCAAATTTCCTGTCTATGCATGGTTTCTGTTTCTTAGAGTAGACTTTTGTGATTATGATTTAGGACTCTAAAGAGGAAAGTTTTGTGGTGTTAATTCCAAACATTGCTCAGTTGCTTCATGATTTTATCAAAAAACATGTGAAGCAAGGGTTGCCAACTTTCTCACTGCAGAAAACCAAACATCCCTGCCCCACCCCCTTCCCCGCCCTTCCTCGAGGCCCAACCCCCCGCACCACCATTTCTATGAGACCCCGCCCCACTCACTCGATCCTCCCTCCCTCTGTCGCTTGCTGTTCCCTTGCTCATTTTTCAGGGCTGGGGCAGGGATTGGGTTATGGGAGGGGATGAGGGTTCCGGCTGAGAGTGCGAGCTCTGGTGTGGGTCCGGGGATGAGGGTTTTCGGGTGCATGAAGGGGTTTTGGGCTTGTTCGTGGGGCCCAGGAGTTCAGAGTGTGGGAGTTGGCTACACGCTGGGGCAGGGGGTTGGGGTGTTGAATGGGGTGAGGGCTCTGGATGGGGGTACGAGCTCTGGGGTGGGGCCAAAGTGAGGGGGTGGGGTGCAGGAGAGGCTCTAGGTGGGACAGAGGGGTTTGGAATTTGGGAGAGGACTCTGAGCTGAGGCAGGGGGTTTGGGATGTGGGCGCCAGGCAGCGCTGACCTCATGCAGCTCCCGTGAAGCAGCACCATGTCCCTTCAGCTCCTAGGCGGATTGCAGCCAGGGGGCTCAGTGTGCTGCCCCCACCCACAGGCGCTGCCCCCACAGCTCCCATTGGCTGTGTTTCCCGGCCAATGGGAACTGTGGAGCATGGGCAGGGGCAGTGTGTGAAGCCTCCCTGACTGCCCATCCTCCTAGGAGCCGGACCTGCCAGCCACTTCCTGGGAGCCATGTGGAGCTAGGTAGGGAGCCAGCCAGGACCTGCTGCTCCGCTAACCTGTCTTTTAACGGCCTGGTCACCAATGCTGACCGGAGCCTCCAGGGTCCCTTTTCGATTGAGTGTTTCGGTCGAAAACCAGACACCTGACAACCCTATATTAATCTAAGTCTGCGGCTTAGTGAACTCGTTTCCCTCTCCCCTTTCCGGTTTTCAGTTTATAAAATAAAAGCTTCTTTAGAATGTTGATAACAAGTATAACATCATTTGGATTATGTGGTCGCCATTTTCGAAACATAGATATGGTGCTTTGCTGAGACTTACCTGAGTTTGTTCAAGAAACAAACAACCCCCAGAAAGCTTCAGCCAGGCTTTGCATTTATATGTGCTCAACAGACACATCTCCCCATCTCCTTCGACACCACCCCAAGGAAATAGCCTCTACTTGAAGTGACTGGAGCTTTGTTGACATTAGAGACGATAAATCACTCATATTCAGGAAGTAAAATAATGGATCATATGCCATTCTGAGGGAAAAAATGTTTGTACAACATGTCCTTTTCTCTTTCTGCCAACAGATTTTGAAAGGCTGTTTCCTTGCTTATTGATATGAGTGGTTGGAAAATCAACTTAGGTTTGCCTAAATTTCTCTGTTGTAATCATTAGCACAGTGAATGGAAATGCCAATGTAGAATCTGTTAGTAGACTATGGAATCATACTGAAAAATTGAATTTTAGGTGCTCTCAGTTCTTAAGTATGCAGAGTTTTAAATTTTTACATGTAAATTATTCAAGAGTTTGGAACTATGAATCCTGTCCCTAAACTATACAGAGATTAAAAAAAAAAGTATTATTTTCTCTGCCCTAGAATGGCCTTTTATAGATAGATGCCTATCACAATAGGAAAGACTATTCTTTAACAAGCTTTTATGTCTAGGTAGAGCTGTGTGGAAAATATTTGTTATCACATGCTTGTTTTTTGCTGGTTCCACTTTCTGGTATTTTCCAGGGTGTTTTTTGTTTTGTTTATTATTTTTTGCAGTACAAAAAGTAGTTTTCACTCTAGAAATAGCATTTCCTGACTACCAATAGTGGAAAAATATGCAAGGCCTCAGTTCAAAAAGAAAGCTGGGGAAGAGCAATGTGATACCTCCCGAAGAAGTTTTTATGTGTGTGTATTTTCTTTGGGTAAAAAATCTCTTGTAGTTAAATCTCTGGCAGGATAAACATTATTTTCAGAATTTTATCATTTTTTCTGGGGTTTACCCAACAAATGGTGTCCTGGTCCAGGACTATAGTAATACAAATAGTAATTTAAGGTCCGATCCTGCAAATGCTTGTGCAATTTTTGCATATGGTTAGTCCGCTTCATACATGTAAAGCACATGTGTATATATATTTGCAGGATCTGGGCCTCATTAAGTATCAAATGAAATATAGCTGGATACTAATAGAGCAGCTATGTTATCTATTGATTAGAAGGCGGAGCTGGAAGGCCACAGATTCCCACTGAAATATCTACATATTACCCTGTGAGCTCTAAACCAATCCTCTGATTAAAGACTGGACGCCTGAAA
The DNA here is from genome assembly GCF_027887155.1 of Malaclemys terrapin pileata. Lineage (NCBI taxonomy): Eukaryota > Metazoa > Chordata > Testudines > Emydidae > Malaclemys > Malaclemys terrapin. The sequence goes on along the minus strand of NC_071507.1, from coordinate 39,264,438 downwards.
GTATGGATTACAGATAATAAAATCTCACACAGAACCCTACTCTCATCCATCTTCCAACCAGAGGTGGGATACACCACTTTGCCCTGTTCACCTTTTCTAAATTGGTCAGAGACACAGAAGTCCAGATACAAGCTGCAGAGCAACTTTTTCTGTATCTTCCTGGAACATACTAGTTACAGACCCACTCACAACTATAAAATGGAAGCCTCTGGTATCTGGTGTGGCAAGAGGTTGGGTGCGAGTTATATCACTCTACAACAATATACTGTATTGCTGTATTTTGAATAATCAACAAAGCGCTTAATTTATTTTGTGTGGCAGCTAGCAGTATTCTCATATCAGAAAGGAGAGGATAAATGGGCATAATTTTTTATTGTTTTTGGGACCATAACTGTGAAATCCAAACAATCTAACATAAAGATTTTTTTTTTTTTAGGGCTGTCAAGAGATTAAAAAAATTAATCGCAATTAATCATGTGATTAATCACGCTTTTAAACAATAATTGAATACCAGTTATTTAAATATTTTTGGATGTTTTCTATATTTTCAAATATATTGATTTCAATTACAACACTGAATACAAAGTGTTTATATTTATTTTTGATTGCAAATATTTGCACTGTAAAAACCAAAAGAAATAGTATTTTTCAATTCACCTAATACAAGTACTGTAGTGCAGTCTCTTTATCATGAAAGTTGAACTTACAAATGTAGATTTATGTACAAAAAACAACTGCATTCAAAAATAAAACGATGTAAAACTTTAGCGCCTTCGAGTCTACTCAGTCCTACTTCTTGTTCAGCCAATCTCTCAGACAAACAAATTTGTTTACATTTGAGGAGATAATGCTGCCCACTTCTTCTTTACAATGTAACCTGAAAGTGAGAACAGGCATTTGCATGGCACTGTTATAGCCAGCGTTGCAAGATATTTATGTGCCACATATGCCAAACATTCATATGTCCCTTCATGCTTCAATCACCATTCCAGAAGACATGTGTCCATGCTGATGATGGGTTCTGCTCGATAACAATCCAGAGCTGAGCAGACAGACGCATGTTCCTTTTCATCATCTGAGTCAGATGCCACCAGCAGAAGGTTGGTTTTCTTTTTTGGTGTTTCGGATTCTGTAGTTTCTGCATCTGAGTGTTGCTCTTTTAAGACTTCTGAAAGCATGCTCCACATCTTGTCCCTCTCAGATTTTGGAAGTCACTTCAGATTCTTAAACCTTGGGTTGAGTGATGTAGCTATCTTTAGAAATCTCCCATTGGTACCTTTTTTGCGTTTTGTCAAATCTGTAGTGAAAGTGTTCTTTAAACGAACAACATGTGCTGGGTCATCATCTGAGACTACTATAACATGAAATATATGGCAGAATGAGGGTAAAACAGAGCAGAAGATATACAATTCTCCCTCAGGGAATTGAGTCACAATTTAACTAACATGTTAATTTTTTAACGAGCATCATCAGCATGAAAGCATGTCCTCTGGAATGGTGGTTGAAGCATGAAGGGACATATGAATGTTTGACATACATGGCACATAAACACCTTGCAATGCCGGCTACAAAAGTGCCATGTGAATGCCTGTTCTCACATTCTGGTGGCATTGTAAATAAGAAGCGGGCAGCATTATCTCCCGTAAATGTAAACAAACTTGTTTGTTTTAGTGATTGGCTGAACAAGAAGTAGGCCTGAGTGGACTGTAGGCACTAAAGTCTTACATTGTTTTGTTTTTGAATGCAGATATGTAACATAAAAAACCCCTCTACATTTGTAAGTTGTACTTTCACGATAAAGAAATTTCACTACATGTGCTGGGTGAGGTGAATTGAAAAATATTTTTGTTTATAATTTTTATAGTGCAAATATTTGTAATAAAAAATAAATATAATGTGAGCATTGTCCACTTTGTACTCTGTGTTTTAATTGAAATCAATATATTTGAAAATGTAGAATAGCATCCAAAATATTTAATAAATTTCCATTGGTATTTTATTGTTTAACAGTGCGATTAAAACTGCGATTAATTGCAATTAATTTTTTTGAGTTAATCGCGATTAATCGACAGCCCTATTTTTTTAAAAAAACGATGTTCTAATTTCCTGATTAACAATCATCTGTTTTATCATTAAATCTGAGTTCCTGACTTTTAAGCTTTTTTAATAACTACAGTACACTATTTGACTAGTGTTGTTTTAAATTAAAATGTATGGTACCTACAACCTGCTCCAAATATGCTACGCACTTTATAGACGTATAACAAGACATTTCCCTTCCAGAGAGTTTACAATCTGAATAGATAACACACAAACACAAGGGGAGGAGAGGAAATAGAAAGAGATCTCTGATCAAAAGTTGCAACACATCAGTTCAGCTCCTTGTTCCCCACCTTTGACCCACTAATGTGTGCTCAACATCGTTTCCACATTTCCATGAGACCTTTATTTACTCAATCAACAGACTTTGTAATGCCATAAAAATAGTTTCCAATGGTGAAGAATCTAATATATGTACCACTGTGTCTGTAACTAGTTTACAGGAATACTCAGAATATATTATTTTTCCTTTAGAGGAAATAAATGTATCATGGTAATTTTTTCCCCCAGAAGTAGTATTCATTTTTATTTGAAACCCCTCCTCCCTTTTCTTCCCTCTCCCTTCCTCCCCCCCAGTTTCTAAACTGGGATAATTTTTTACCAAATATTTTTGCTACAGTGTTATGATAAACATGAGATAAAGTCAATTATAATTGATATTGTAACTGTAACTTTAACACCATTTAGTAGCACAAAGCACTTGCAGATAATTTAAAAAAAAAATCCGTATATTACTTGTGAATCAGTATGGATTACTGGTTTTTAATGGTTATTAAAGGTAACTGTTACTGAAGTTTCTGAAGCTTATTTAAAAACAATGAGTCTTTAAAGTCAGAAAAGCTAAGGCCTGGTCTACACTAGGCGTTTATGTCGAAGTTAGCGCCGTTACATCGAATTAACCCTGCACCCGTCCACACCGCGAAGGTATTTAGTTCGACATAGAGGTCTCTTTAATTCGACTTCTGTACTCCTCCCCGACGAGGGGAGTAGCGCTAAATTCGACATGGCCATGTCGAATTAGGCTAGGTGTGGATGGAAATCGACGCTAATAGCTCCGGGAGCTATCCCACAGTGCACCACTCTGTTGACGCTCTGGACAGCAGTACGAGCTCGGATGCTCTGAACTGCCACACAGGAAAAGCCCCGGGAAAATTTGAATTTGAATTCCTTTTCCTGTCTGGCCAGTTTGAATCTCATTTCCTGTCTGGACATCGTGGCGAGCTCAGCAGCACTGGCAACGATGCAGAGCTCTCCAGCAGTGATGGCCGTGCAATCTCAGAATAGAAAGAGGGCCCCAGCATGGACTGATCGGGAAGTCTTGGATCTCATCGCTGTGTGGGGCGATGAGTCCGTGCTTTCCGAGCTGCGATCCAAAAGACGGAATGCAAAGATCTACGAGAAGATCTCTAAAGACATGGCAGAGAGAGGATACAGCCGGGATGTAACGCAGTGCCGCGTGAAAATCAAGGAGCTGAGACAAGGCTACCAGAAGACCAAAGAGGCAAACGGACGCTCCGGATCCCATCCCCAGACATCCCGTTTCTACGAGGCACTGCATTCCATCCTCGGTGCGGCCGCCACCACTACCCCACCAGTGACCGTGGACTCTGAGGATGGGATAGTGTCCACGGCTGGATCCTCGGACATGTTAGCGGACGGGGAAGATGAGGAAGGAGATGAGGAGGACGAGGCAGTCGACAGCGCTCACAACGCTGATTTCCCCGACAGCCAGGATCTCTTCATCACCCTTACAGAGATCCCCTACCAACCGTCCCCAGCCGTTACCCCGGACACAGAATCTGGGGAAGGATCAGCCAGTAAGTGTTGTAAAAATCTAAACATTTATTTGTAACAGAACAGGAATATTAACAATTTAAAAAATGGGTTTCTCATGATTAGTTTGATTAGCTTAACGGTTCAGTCATGGGCAGTGCAACTATTGAAAAAAAATCTAGCAATGTCCGGTTTTGCATGATTGTCCTGCCCAAGCCGCTCTACTGGTTAGTCACTGCTACAGCAGCTACAGTAAAATGCGGTCTATATGTCCGGGGATGGAGCCGAAATCCTCCTGTGACATCTCGAGGAAGCTCTCCTGGAGGTAATTGGAAATCCGCTGCATTAGGTTCTTGGGGAGAGCGGCCTTATTGGGTCCTCCGTAGTAGGACACGTTGCCACGCCACGAGACTATCAAGTACTCTGGAATCATTGCTCTGCACAGCATGGCGGCATACGGCCCTGGTCTTTGGAGGCTTTCCCGGAGCATTCGCTCTTTCTCGCTGTCAGAGATCCTCATGAGGGTGATGTCGCTCATGATGACCTGCTTTGAATGAGGTAGGGGAATGTTAGTGTTGGGACTGCTTTGCCGTTCCTTTACAGAACTGTAACCGCTGGTTTGCAGCCACGCGGTGGAGGCGGGAGAGGGGCAGCCGAAAGGGATCGTTCCCGGGGACAGCCGCGAGGGTGTGGGACAGGAGCAGACTTCCTGCTTGCCGAATTGCTGGCAGCAGGGACCGACATTGATTTCAATGTGAAATGAGGCCATTGCTAATATTAAAGTTTTAAGCTGCCACAAGTCTACGGCTTACCATGTCTGCCTGCAACAGAAATTCCGTTCTCCTGAGAGGCTTCTCAAATGTGCTGTAGAAGACCCCAGGCACTGAATGCGAAGGCCGAGAATTCGACCTTGTGCTGAGTGCGCATGTGATAGGTGCTGTGCATGGTCTTGTTCACAGAGAAAGACTATGTTCTTTGTTCACAACTACATTTATCTTTCTGAGGAATTCACTCCCTTTTTCCCATTCCCACAGCCCCATCTGCGACTGTCTCACAACCTAGCCTGTCATCACACTCCCAGAGGCTAGCGCGGATTAGGCATAAGAAGAAGAGGACACGGGAGGACATGTTCTCGGAGCTTATAGCCTGCTCCAGAGCCCAGGCAGCACAGCAGACCCAGTGGCGGGAGAACTTGACCCGAATGCACCAAGCCAACATGGATCGGGAGGAGAGGTGGCGTCAGGAAGACCAGCAGGCGACTCAAACCCTGCTTGGACTAATGAGGGAGCAAACGGACACGCTCCGGCGCCTTGTGGATGTTCTGCAGGAACGGAGGCAGGAGGACAGAGCCCCGCTGCAGTCCATCTCTAACCGCCCTCCCCCGCCACCAAGTCCCATACTCCCCTCACCCAAAGTGCACAGAAGGAGAGGCGGCAGAGTCCCTGCTAACTCTCACTCCACCCCTGCAGAGAGCTCGAGCAGCAGAAGGCTCTCATTCCCCAAAATTTGACAAGTTCTTTCCTTCCCGCCTGACACAAGCCCCCGTCCAAGTTTCACTTTCCCAGTTCCATGTTTGGTTGATAATAAAAAATACGTTTCTGTTAACTACTGTTTCCATCATGTTCTTTTGCAGGAGGGGGGGATAGGGGGTTGGTAATTCGACAGGACAGTCACCTTTGGCAGGGTATATAGTCGGGGGCAGGCACAGCAGCAGGGCACATACATAGTGCAGTGATGCAGTGACTAGTTACCCTGGTTAGTCTGGGAGGTTGTTTTCATGTTATGTGGTGGGGGGTGGGTTGCTCTGTGACTTTGTGGCAGGGGAGGGCAGTTACAGATCTTAAGCGGCGGTCCTTAGGCAGGATCACAGAGCCACACAGCAGGGGATCTGTAACTGTCCTCCCCCTGCCACAAAGTCACATAGACCCCCCCATACACACAGTCCCTATCAGGAGGGGTGACAGGCTCCGTTGAAACAACCATCCCACCGCAGCGGAGCCTGTCAATCCTTGAGTTTAGAAGCTGCATTCGCGCCACTACAGTACACCCGCTCCGCACCACAGTCTGCGTCCCAGTTTTAAAAAATTCCCGCGAATACAGTATTAAAGAAAACGGTGTGCTTTAACAAAGTAGAACTATTTTTATTTTGAAACGTGTGTTGGAAGTGGGGTGAAGGGGGTATGTAACTGGATAGGATAGTCAACATTAACTGGGTAAAGAAACGGGGGCAGGTTTAGCTTCTCAATACACAAACTTTAAAGTCACAGGTTACCCTGCTCACTCAGGAACTTTGCTTTCAAAGCCTTCCGGATGCACAGCGCTTCCCGCTGGTCTCTTCTAATCGCCCGGCTGTCTGGCTGTGAGTAATCAGCAGCCAGGCTATTTTCCTCAACCTCCCACCCCGCCATAAAGGTCTCCCCCTTGCTCTCACAGAGATTGTGGAGCACACAGCAAGCTGCAATAACAATGGGGATATTGGTTTCGCTGAGATCACAGCGAGTCAGTAAGCTTCTCCATCTCCCCTTGAGACGTCCAAAAGCACACTCCACCACCATTCTGCACTTGCTCAGCCGGTAGTTGAAGAGTTCTTTTTCAGTGTCCAGGGCGCCAGTATAGGGCTTCATGAGCCAGGGCATTAGCGGGTAGGCTGGGTCCCCGAGGATGACTATAGGCATCTCCACATCCCCAAGAGTTATTTTGTGGTCCGGGAAGTAAATACCTTGCTGCAGCCGTCTAAACAGACCAGAGTTCCTGAAAACACGAGCGTCATGAACCTTGCCCGGCCATCCCACGTAGATGTTGGTAAAACGTCCCCTGTGGTCCACCAGTGCTTGCAGCACCATGGAAAAGTATCCCTTTCTGTTAATGTACTGGCTGGCCTGGTGTTCCGGTGCCAGGATAGGGATGTGAGTTCCATCTATGGCCCCACCGCAGTTTGGGAATCCCATCGCAGCGAAGCCATCTATGATCGCCTCCACGTTTCCCAGGGTCACTACCTTTGGCAGCAGTACATCAACGATTGCCTTGGCTACTTGCATCACAACAACCCCCACGGTAGATTTGCCCACCCCAAACTGGTTCGCGACTGACCGGTAGCTGTCTGGCGTTGCAAGCTTCCACAGGGCTATGGCCACTCGCTTCTGGACAGTCAGGGCTGCTCGCATCCGGGTGTCATTGCGCTTCAGGGCAGGGGACAGCAACTCACAAAGTTCCAGGAAAGTTCCCTTCCGCATGCGAAAGTTTCGCAGCCACTGGGATTCATCCCAGACCTGCAGCACTATGCGGTCCCACCACTCAGTGCTTGTTTCCCGTGCCCAGAATCGCCGTTCCACGGCATCAACATGACCCATTGCCACCGTGATGTTCTCGGCGCTGGGTCCCCTGCTTTCTGAGAGGTCTGTGCTACTCTCAGACTTCAGGCCATCACCGCGTTGACGTAGCCTCCTCGCCTGACTTTTCTGCATCTGCCTCAGGGAAAGGTGTATGATAAGTTGCGAGGCGTTGAGAGCGGCCACAACTGCAGTGATGGTTGCAGCAGGCTCCATGCTTGCAGTGCTGTGGCGTCCGCGCTGTCACTGACTAGAAAAGTGCGCGAACTGATTTCCCGCCGGCGCTTTCAGGGAGGGAGGGCGGGAGTGATGGACGGATGACGACAGTTACCCAAAAGCACCCTGGACACCTTTTTTTTACCCAGAAGGCATTTGCGGCTCCACCCAGAATTCCAATGGGCAGCGGGGACTCCGGGAACTGTGGGATAGCTGACCACAGTGCACCACTTCCAATGTCGACGCTTTCCCCGTTAGTGTGGACTCACAAAGTCGAATTACTGTCCTTAGTGTGGACACACACGTTCGACTTTGCAATATCGATTCCAAAAATTCGATTTAAGTAAAATCGAACTACTCTCGTAGTGTAGACAAGGCCTAAGATATGAGGGAGTAAATCCTCATTTAAACAAAAATAACTGTAATGTTGTAAGAACTCTGGTGAAAATTTGTGAAAGGCATATTTAAGTCTGTAATATCTAAAACAGTTCTATAGTACAAATGAATTTTACTTTAGATTTTCAGTGCTACCTGATAGTACACCCCTACCCCGATATAACGCTGTCCTCAGGAGCCAAAAAATCTTACCGTGTTACAGGTGAAACTGCGTTATATCCAAATTCGTGTTATATCGGGTCGCGTTATATCGGAGTAGAGGTGTAGTATGTATGTATGTAACCCACACAATGATGTGTTGTGTTAGAACATTTTTAGTCAGTCTGAACAAACTATATGATACATGTGACCTAAACTGGCATAAGCAGAGAGGGCTAGGTTGTGGAGCCCTTACTCATGTGAGTAAATGCTCACCAATGTGAGTTTTCTCAATGATTTTGAATAATCTATCCCAGAGTTGGTTAAGCAACTTAATTATACTGCAAAGGGTTAAATATTACAACCATTTCAGTTCAATACAGCACCTGGCAACAATCTTCATATACTCTAGGCAAATTGACCAGCTGTCCACTTGAGAGAGCTTTTTATCTGCAGCGTGGACAATATTGCTCATATATTTATATTTAAAATTTCCTTCTTTGTATTTGTTTTGACCGTAAACAAAGCAATACAGTGTAGTTATTTATCTTTAGCAACCTAGCTGCAAACGCAAACTTGTTGTCATTGGTGCTGCCATTGCTAAACTGAAAAGAAACCCATGCACAGTTGTCTTTTCTTTGATCTTTTCAGTTAACTCGTTATTACTTAGTCATAGTATTTTCATATTCTTTTAGCTGTAGGTTCTGTGTCATGTTGGTCACACACAAAGCACGTTGTTTTTAAGTATTAAGGCATAGTTTAGAATAAAGAAGTATATGAGAAAGGAGAGGATTTAGTAACAATTATTGAATGTAAAGTTTATTCCTTTGGGCTGGTCTAAACATGAAGTTGCCCATGTTTAACTCAGCCGATTTAAACTGATGCAACTTTGTGTGTAGATGCTGTTTTATTGGTTTAAACCTTGCTTTCTAAAACGGATACAAGCCTGATGCAAGGCATACTGTGATAAGCCATATTTAAACCAATATGTATCCACTAAGGGATTTATACTGGTTTAACAAAATTGATTTTTAAACTATTTTAAGTTAAATGGGTGCAATTTCTGTATAAAGACTAGCCCTCAGTCTGTTCCTTTATTAATGCTAAAAGTAAGTAGCTTTTTAAGCATAAAAAGGGAACGAGAACGGCTCAAAACATAGAATACAGAATAATATAAGTAACAGACTATAATTACTGCATAGTGCTTTCCAACTTGTTAACAAAGGCCACCATATTCTGACAGTATGAGTTGCAGTTGGAACAGCAGGGAGCCCTCATCAGCCTTCTCCTTCAGTGCAAACTGTTGTTGAAGGGGGTGAACCTTCTGAGAAAGCCAGGTACAACCTACAATACAAAATTATAGTTTAACTTTAAAGCTAAATTGAAAACTGAATTACTCAAATGCACAACCTTTACTCCAGCCTCACACTTCTTCATGGACAAATAACTCTATAGACTTGATCAGTATACACACACCTATAGTTGGATTTATATTTGTGTAGTTGAGGTTTTACATTTGAATGTGATTTAGAGGAATTGGGTTGTGTGCTTTTGTAGTTAATTATATGTTTCAAGTGCAAGGGAGTTGTGGGAAAGAGGAGTCTGGACATGTCTACACACACAAGTTATACTGGTTTATCTTAAATTAGTGTAGTAAAACTGGTGCAATTTTTTGTGTGCAGACTCATTGAATTTAAAACTGCTTCTGTCAGTTTATTTTGTGCCTGCAAATTCACCAGTGGAAGATAAACAGATATAAGTCAGAGTTAAAACTGATATAAGAGTCAGGTTTCAGAGTGGTAGCTGTGTTAGTCTTTGCTGATATAAGAGTGTCCACATGCAAACGTGTACTGGTTTAAATTTGTATAAAATCACACTTTTAATCCTGTACAACTAATCCAGGTCAAAGAAAGCAATAATATGGGTAATATGATGTTATGGCATGTAAATAAAGATTCTCTTAACTGATGAGAAATAAACTAAATCAACCTCAACTCTAAGTTAGGCAAGTTTTTTGTGTGGGAATATACAGTATGCTAAGGCATTGAAATTAACCCTATATATACTGTACCTTATAAATGCTGCATGCTATATTTATGCAATATGGCCAAGTTGTGGTTGTTGTGGGATTCACAACTATGAATGTCCTTACTTCTGTGCATGTAAAACCTCAAGAAAAACATTGTAGTACCATTTCTTTTGCATTTATAACTACTAGTTGGTCATGATTTTGTTGATTGATTGTGTTGCCTTTGTTTTGCTACATATATTTTATCATTTTGACCCATGATTCAATAAAGCTTTTACTGAAATAATTACTTGCTCGCGTCTACATTTTCCTAATATATAGTCTTTTTTTTTTTTTGGGGGGGGGGGGGGGGGGCTGGCAAGATGGGTATAATGGTACTGGACTTTGTAAGAGCTTTTAGTCCCTGCATAAATTCCTTAAATTATGCATTCAGACTGGCTGGTAAACTTAAACAGAGAATTAAAATTTCTCTGCTGTTTTTCAGACTGTGGATGAAATAAAAATACCCAAAGAATGCCAAGAGCTAGGACTTGTAAACAGAAGGATCTCTAAATAAATAAATAAACAAATAGAAAGGTTGACATTTTTATATTTGAAGAGGAAAAGACTGATGTTTTGAACTTCATTGTATATTTTGCTGTTAGGATTTGTTAGCTGAAACAAATATAGCTTCTAACAGTGATTCACCTTCACTGTAGTTGTCAAACCCATTGTGTGTTTGAAAGGTTAACCTTTAACATTTTTTCCCATTGTTGTTTTTCATCTTTAATTCCTAACTTCATAAAGACGACGCATAATAAAGATTTGTATCTGAAGCAGCCCAAGTTAGGAGTTAGTATTATGATGAGCCCTTAATTGCCATGTAAGAAATTTAACAGTGTGTAACAGACACGAACACTTTTATAACATCATTTGAATAGTGCAGTGTCTCCTGTACAATAGGTAGACTTTTGCTTTTTCTCCCTCTTGACTGACACATTTTTATCTTTACAATCCTTCGTTCCCTTTCCTATTTAATTCTTTTCAGTAGCGTAGAAATCTCTACAAGTGTAAACTTTTAAGCTGACTTGATCTCTGGTACATTGTCTGAACAGTAAGATTCTACACAAGTTAAATGAAGGAAGTAATTACCATAGTAGTAGTAGTACCGTGTCATCAGCTCTACCTGCTGCTATCAAGGTACCCCATGTGCGCTCAGTGGCAGCTTGGCTCTGTTATATTAGCTAGACCCCGTGAAAGGGTTGTAGTCTTAACATTGGCATATGAGGCATTGTGTGTGTTAGAGTGCCAGTGTCAGAACTGAGACACCTGCAGGTTCAGGTTCTTTGGGAGAAATTTGCTTTTAATTGCTTAATTTTTGTCATTTGTAAGTAGGGGTGGGTGATTTACCTCTGTAACCTCACCAAAAAGGGTCTCTGTGGGGGGGGGGGGGGGTGGCTATAGGGAGTGATCTGTTTTCTCTCACTTCCCTGCATATGCAGCCCATCCAATAGAGCAGACAGGTGGGTAGGTGGGGGGACTGGGATTCAACGGAGCTAGAGTCACTTCAGGGAGTATTCTCCCCTGACATTATGAGAAGAGCCATTAGGGAGCCAGAAGGGGATGAGGAGCAGATGTAGTAGGATAGTAATCTTGAATTTGGAGAGGGTCATGATTCTACAGTGAAAGAACACGCAGGTTTAAGTGTTTAGCATTAGTACTACATGGGTTGTTTGTAAAATATCTGTGCTCCTTAGAAGAATAGATAAGATGGCCTCAGTATTTCCTTTAATTAACTATAGTGAACACCTGGGGAACCCTGCCAATACAGAGGCAGTGTTGATGAGTATTCCCAGGCAAGTTTTATAGCAGTAATTTAGGATTAGAGCGCTGCTTTGTACTATTTTTAATCCCACAACCATCCTGCAATACCTACTCCCACTCCCCCCAGTGGGATTTACCATGTGTCAAGCTGGTTCCAAAGTATTTTAGATTTGTATCGGTTCAAAATATGGAGCAAACTGACAAAATTCTTCATAAAGGCCTCTGCTTTTAAAGATTAAAAGATTAAAAACTTTTATAAGATGTGTGCCCTTTTAGTTAGTGTTATATCAGTACTTATTATTGTTTTAATAAAACTAATTATTTTGATATTTAAAATTATGCCCTTTTTTCTTCTGTTCTATTAGAGCAGGGGTCGGCAACCTTTGGCATGTGGCCCATCAGGGTAATCCACTGGCGGGCTGCGAGACATTTTGTTTAAGTTGACAGTCCACAGGCACGGCCCCCCGCAGCTCCCAGTGGCTGCGGTTCGCTGTTCCTGGACAATGGGAGCTGTGGGAAGCGGCGGCCAGCACGTCCTGCAGCTCCCATTGGCCGGGAACGGCGAACCGTGGCCACTGGGAGCTGCGGGGGGCTGTGCCTGCGGATGGTCAACATCAGAAAAATGTCTCGCGGCCCGCCAGCGGATTACCCTGAATGGGCCGTGTGCTGAAGATTGCCAACCCCTGTATTAGAGGGCTACTGTCAACTTTTAAAACACAGTGTCACCTGAAAATAGTGTTAGATTATTATAGCTGAATTCAATTAGGGGTTTTAAATTTTTTCTCTGTGCAGTTTGTTTACATTGTGCATTTGACCGTACTTTGTTTATAGGCAGTTTTGCTATTTTGTTGACTGCATGCTCCTCCCCAGGCCCTGCTATGGTTTTACCAGTAGCAGCAGAGCTGAAGCTGAACAGTAGCGACAGTGGGCAGCAGTGTGCACAAAGAGGAAAAGAAGGGGAAGGGAGGTGAAAGAGGAGTGATAGTGTTGCTCTTGTGGCCATCTGAACAACTCCTCAGGACAAATAAAGGAACAGAAAACATCTTTTTTAAAGGAATTAAATAACACATATAACAGTCGCTCTCAAACTTTTTTACTGGTGACCCCTTTCACACATCAAGCCTCTGAGTGCGACCCACCCCCCCGTATATTAAAAACCCTTTTTAATATATTTAACACTATTATAAATGCTGGAGGCAAAATGGGGTTTGGGGTGGAGGTTGACAGCTCGCGACCCCCCCATGTAATAACCTCGTGACCCCCCTGAGGGGTCCCAACCCCCAGTTTGAGAACCCCTGACATACAATATTTAAAAGCTTTCATCCCTAGTTATTAGAATGCATAAAATGCAACCTGTTTTACAACAATTGATGAAGAACTTTCTTTAGACTATCCAGGCAGGTTGCCTAGAGGGTTTTAAAAAAAAGTGAATGTCCACAACTGTATTACATAGCAAAGCTAATTTCATCCTGTCTTCTATCCTTGTGCAGAAGAAGTTGAAGAAGAGTCTGAAACTACGAATGAGGCCGATTTGACTGATAAACAGAAACATCAGTTGAAACACAGAGAGCTCTTTCTTTCTCGCCAGTATGAGTCTCTTCCTGCAACACATATCAGGTAAGAAACTTTAAGAAAGCTTATTTTTTTGGTGGTTGCAATGGGTTGCCCACTCTACTCCACCCAGCGCAGCCGCAGCCAGTTTGGAGCTCTAGACTTATATGGCCGGGATTACAACCCTGAGCTGTTTGTGAGAGGACACAGACATTTCAAAAGAAATTTACTCCAACCTGTTTGTTACTAAACCTAAAAGACACAGTAGGTGGATTTGGCTAAATGTTGCAAGAGCATTTTTGCCATCATATCCTTGGAGATCTTTTATATTTAAACAACCTTAAAACTTGTAACTTGGGGTTTTAATTTGGCATGTTATCATGCTTCTACCCGTACCTCCGTTCATTTTTAAATTGCTCTGACACTACTGCTGAGTAAAGCAGAAAAGAGTTGTAGTTGATTTCATACTGGAAAATGCTATGAGCATAGGTGCCCCCCCGCTGATGAAGGGAGCTCTTTGTGTTTGTTGGGAGAGAGGATCTAAAAACTAGAAGGGATGCAGTGATAAAGAGACAACGAGCAAAGGCAAATGGAAGAGAAGGGTACAACTGTAGGCTGGTAATGCAAGGGAATTTTAGCTCTCACAGTACATCCAGCCCAGTCCATCGCTTGAGAAGTCATCAGTAGCTGGAAGCTCGTCCTCACTGGTCAAAGAAAGTACTTTCCATTGCTTAAGAGAGGGTGTTTGTGGCCTAGTGGATAGGACAGAGGACTGGCAGTTGAGTAGAACAAAAATCTTTCCCAGCTCTGTCACAGACTCACTGTACGATTTGATTAAGTCACTTAACCTCTGTACCTCAGTTTCTACATCTATGCGTTGTTTACACAGGAAGTTACACAGCACAGCAAGCTAGTAAAAGTACCTTTGTGCATTATAGCTTCATACACTGTAAAGTGGACTAAGATAAACCACCAATGGCACTTTTAGTGCACGGTAAGCGTGTCCACACATGGAGTTACTGTGGAGTAGGTAGTGCGCTGTAAATTCACACCTAACTTGCTGCACCACAACTCCCCCTGTAGACAAGCCCTATAAAATGGAGGTGATAATGCTTACTCAACTTTTCATCTAACTTTGAAATCTGTACATTAAAGTCACTCTTAAGTATTATTTATTACAAGAGACCTCCTGCTCTAGTAGAACAATGACCTTTGTTCACCTGCTGCAGTGCAAAGATTGCTATAACATGAGGCGTAAGTAGAGTAGAACCTCACTAGCACACACTTCACTAGTCACCCCGTAAAAATACTACAGTATGCTGTAGCAATTACACAATATAGCACACACGTGCATAAAATGGTGAGTGCACTCTCATCTTACCAAACCTTAATTACTTTTAGCAGATACCTTCCTGAACAATTGCGTGTGCTGTAATGAATTTTCAAAATGAAACTACATTTGTCCAAATAAATGGACATAGTATTGCATTATCCTTGCTTTGAATTGTGCTTGTTAATTTACACAGTTCAAATTCCCAAGAGGGAAAAAAATTGGTGGGGAAGTAGAAGACCCCTCTTCTTTGTCTCCCTCCCACCCCAGTAGCACTCAAACGAAGAGCCAGAGTCTCAGGTAGTAAAAATTGTCCTAGCTCCATTGAATGGAGCTATGCTGATTTAAACCACAAGAGGTTCTGGCCCTTCAAATGGGAGAGACATGTAGTACTGATGGGAGAGGAGAAATGATGCAATGAAATAAAGGTGGTAAATTCAGACAGAAGTTGGCAGGAGAAAGAAGATGAGACCTACCCCCTTTGGAAGAAGAAAGAGGAGAAAGTTAGAAGTGAGTAACTTAATTTTATTGGTGGATTTGCCTTTCTGAGTTGCTTTAGGTTCCCAGTCCTAATGCAGAGCTTGAAAATTTCCCAACACCTTCTCCCATGATGAAAACTGTCTGTGTTACTTTTCTTCCTTTAAATTACGAGCATAGCATTTCACAATGTTGAGCATGTACTATCTTTAATTGATTTACATTGGAAAAACAACTTTCTAGTTAAAAACTTTTAAATAATGTAAATGACTCCACTTCTCTTGCTTTTGTTACACCCTTTTACCCTGCTTAGCTTCATTCTGTTTTGTTCCTTCATGGTGTAACATTTTTATTCTTAAATCACTGAAATGTGCTTTCTGCCTTAACTCTATTTTAACATTTTTTTTTTGTTTTGGAATATAAATTATGTTTAATTTTCTTGAAATGTAAATTTGGGGAATGCTCTTGGAAGATTACAGACTTCGGGCCTGATTCTCATTTGCACTAAGCCCCCTTTATGCCCTGGTGGTAGCCTTAAAGTGGGTGTAACTTGAAGACTTTTGTCAGTTTGAAGTTAATGGAGTTACAGCAGTATAAAACTATTGTAAGTGAAAGGAGGCATGCAGAGTTCAAAACTTGGATTTTTTATTATCTCTATATTTGTCTGATTACAGATTAATTCAGACCATTTTTCTAAAGCAAAATAAAATAAATGATAACTGATCCCCCCCCATTTTAATTTTTTTTTAAAGTTAGAACGGTTCAGTCATATAGACATGACAGACCCAAAGAGCCATGTTTTACAAAGGGCTAGCCGTTTAGTTGGGGCATGTCTCCACTGCAGTTAGACATCCAAGGCTGGCCCATGCCAGCTGGCCCAGGATAAGGGGCTATTTAATTGTGGTGTAGACGTTTGGGCTCAGGCTGCAGCCTGAAATCTGGGATCCTCCCACTTCTCAGTCCTAGAGCCCAGGTTCCAGCGTGAGCTCAAATGTCTATATTGTAGGTAAACATGCATGGGCCAGCCACAAGTGTCTAATTGCAGTGGCTGGCCCAGTTACATACCATTAGTTACATTAAAGAAGACATACTGAGGGCTAACTTGGCCCTCCTTTTCTCACTGCAGTTCTAAACTCTAGTTTGATTTTGGTATTTATATAAATCCAAGAATGTTGAAGGGGAGGGGTAAATCATGCCTAACTGCATGTTGGTTAATTTGACCAGATAACCATAACAAGTTATTTATTTGTCAAGCACTAGGCACACGGTATAAAAATAATGTCTAAATTTCTAACCCTTTTCTAACAGGGCTGTTTTTAAGATACCAACTTTATGCCGTATGATTATGTCTTTTAGGAATGTGAAATGTTTTGGCTCAAATTAATTTTTCTGTAAACAGAATCAATTCTCTTTTCAGTTTAAAACTATTATATGTCTGAGAGTTTAATATGGTAAACTATAGCTATTATATTACATTAGGTTTCTTTATTAACTTATAGGAAGCTTAATACCACAGCATCTGTGGTTTTCTTTACCATAATTTGGTCTGGTCAACCATGACATTTAAATTGGTCTTTCTGCTGGAATTGCTACCTAAGCACACATACTAGAAAATAATGTGTGTGTGTGCATTGACTTCAGTAAAATATGATGGCTACAATGTTTATTGAATAAACGGAGTGTATTCTTCTGTTTTGTTCCTTCATGTGGTGTTTCTAACTTTCATTTCTTTATTTTATGTGATGTTCCTATACTTAAGTGTAACTTGTATGAAAAGGTTCAAATGGTTGACTATGTTTGCAGGTTAATTAACTATTTCGTATGATGCACAGGATTTACTTGCCTCTTGCTTGAAAATTTTTTTTTTATTATTTTTTTTTATGGTCCCAAGAGTTAAGAGGAAATTGGGGAAGCCTGTATATGCTTAGGCTGTCTCAGGGGATTGAATTAATCTCTGAAACCATTTATAATTGCTCTCCAAACCTAAGTACTTAAAAATATTCCTTCACAACTATTTGAAGGAACATTGTTATTGCTATTAACTTATTCAGCAGTATGTATAATACCTTTTTCATGGTCTTTGTTTGATTTGTACCTGCTAATAAATGTTCTGTTTCAGTTATAATTTCTTGCTGAAATGTTTGTTTGGCTTTTGTGTACCTCGTCTCCTCAGAAGTCCCAGTTAAAATAAGGTTAGCATCTCTCAGGCTGCCCGGTACAACAAAAACAAAAAAATATCTTATAAGATGTAATGCAGCAAGAGTGGTGTGGAGCCAAACAGGCTGCATATGGTTTGGGAATAGAAAAATGTTTTAAAACCAATGGGTGTTTGTGAGAACAAGATTTCAAACAAGCAGGCTTGCTGATCTAAATTTAATTAATGTTAAATATCTTTTATTGGAAAATGTTAGTTAATTGACTGATAAATACAATTGTGTGTTTTTGTGTGGAGAAATCAATTTGGACAGAAGGGTAATAATGATAATTCTCTTAATCACAGCTACATGAGACACAATTACCATGACAGTATTAGAAAGAAATCTGACCAGTTATTTACTGATCAATATTCTTCTAAGTCAATTCAGTGGTAGTTTTTATCTTTCTCCCACCCAGGCCCAAAACCAGTTGCTGTTTCTTGCTATGATCCACAAGGCAGAATTTCATAGATTTTTAAGGCCACAAGGGACCATTTTGATTATGTTGTCCCATCTGTTACCTAACAGGCCACAGAATTTCATGCAGCAGTTCTTGGATCAGTCCCAGCAACTTGTGATTGATTGAGAGTCAGATCTTTTAGTGAGATATCCAGTCTTGATTTAAAGACTCTGAGGAATGGTGAACCACATCCTTTGATAACCTGTTCCAGTGCAGTCTCTTGTCACAGCAATAAACTAATTTTTTTTTCTGGATTTTGGGGATCTTAGTAAGGGAATGCTTGGGTATTCCTGTCCCCAGCTCACATTGTGCGCTGGCCTGGGGGAGAGAGATTGTTTGAAGATGCTGCAGAATTGGCTGAGCACTGTGTTAGAGCTCTGAAATCAACATAGCTGCCAAGTATTATGCAGCTCCACGTGTAACCTTTTATGCAAATTATTTAATGAACAAGTCTGCATATTTGCCAATAATTAACATATAACTAAATTTCATCTTACATTTTTTTCATTGCATTAGTGCTGGTTAAAGGCATTAGAAAATTAATTATTAATGTAATTGCAGTTCTGTCCCATTTTGCACGTGCATTATGATAAAGTCTCTAATTATGTGATCACATACAATTTTTCTCATTTATGTGATCTACAGAATTTGAACCCAGGCTCTTCAAACTCACAGCACAGACCTCTTACGCTTGAACTGAAGAATCAGTTGATAGCAGAAGACTGTGTTCTATATGGACCAGCCCTTTAGACAGGGTGCATACTTTGTCAGAAGGGTGAAACAACTATTTGTGAGACAGCAATGAAACCTTGAGTACCAGGATTCTTGGTTTCTATTCCTGATGGTGGTAGTTAGAGAAAAGGTTACAGATAGGATTTTTAAGCACATAGATATTCTACCTTCATTCTGAAAGATAATGTTGATGAGATGTAATTCTGTCATATTAGAGGCTCTGTCATATTATTCAGCTCTGTCTGAAGTGATATTGTGCAACCTCTCAGGTATCTTATTTGTGACTAGGTAGGCGTATGAGCCCTTGATCAATAGAGCTTTGAGCTTCACAGAAATATCAGCAGCACTCAGGGAAAGAAAGCAGACAAGAACTCTTAGTTCCCAACTTGGTGTGCCATCACCAGACCAAAGGGTATTTTGAGGAGGAGAATCTCTCCACCCTTTCTCCTCTTCCCCCCCCCCCCTTCCCCCCAATGTATGTGAGTTTTATCCAAGATTCAGGCAGTCATGGCAGTGTTGCCAAATGGGTGAATGTCACATTAGGTCCATGACACTTGGCAAGTCTGTGTCAGGCAACTACCTTCAGAGCAATTGGGAGCAGGGCATGATGTAAAAGGAGGAATCGCAGAGGGATGATGCATGATAAGAGCAGTGGTAGGTGTTTGAGGAGGGAGTAACCTAATTGTTCCTGTAAGATACTAGTGGCTGTAAATTGTACTGATCTTTGTTTGTCTTGCTCACTGGGGTATGCACAAGTAGTACTCTTTAAATGAGTATAGGTGCTAGTGTATCCCCATTGGAGGCACTAGGTGAGGGTTGAGGCTCTTTGGCTGAGAAGTGCAGAGATGAATGAGGAAGCTAGCGCTGCTACTTACTTTCCTGTCGACAAAGAACTTCATGTGCCAAGGCTGGCAATCTTTTATGGAAGTGTACTTCACTTATAAGTGCTTTGTTTTTTAAGAGTTGATTAAGAAGATGAGGGAAGTTTAATATGTTTACAAAATATTTGTAAACTTTAACCTAGTGCGACATGGGGAAAAAATTGCAAAGAATCTAACCGCTGAGATAGTTCAGTTCTTATTTTTTATTCAAAGTTTTTGCGCAAAAACCAAGTACACTGAATTCGTTATAGTTTAGTTCTGAAATTATGTTTACACTTAAAGTTTTCATTTTCAGCCTCTAATGTTTTCTTATCCTCTGTCTCAACTCTGTTCAGCCCTGCAGTTCAGGCAGAGTTCCCCAAATTCCTCAGGAATTGTACTTATAAGCACATTGTGCCTTGTTTTATTAGACTTTTTGTCTCCTGGGCAGACAATAACATTGGTTAGTGCCACTCGAGGCTTGTCAGACAATGCACTGTCTATAGCTATGTACATACAAACACATGTAGGGGTTATAAATTACAGAGAGGTACATGCTAAATTTTAGATATCCTAAATTAATTTGTCACATGTTTGATTATGTCATGTTTTCTGTGCAGTATCCATCTCCTCAGGAGTTACACCAGCATTCAGACCCTGAGAGTTGTTTCCATCAACTTGCAGAGAAACGTTCTTCCTAAATGTGGAATTTCCTCCCCCCATTTAAAAACTTTGGCCTGAGACCCAGGACAGGCAAGACAGAGGGTATACTGCAGATAGCAAAAATGTGGTTTTAAAGTCACAACATCTTGTGATCTACAGTATAATCTTGTGATTGCCAATCTTGGCACTCACATTTAGCCCTCGAAGGGTTCAGTGTAGAGGTTAAAGCTGTGACATTTTTAGGTATAGAAAAGTTATTTTAGGTCACTTTTAGAAGTCTTTGAACCATGATTTTGGGCTGTTCCAGGGGACCGGATGGTTCCTGGTACAATGTCAACAGCTCTCAGGGGCTCTCTAAGTTACATCAGCCTGTCCCTAGCCTACGGTTGTCTTCTTCAGTACCTGTTTGTGCTGCTCCAACCCCTTTACCTGATGTAAAAGGGCTGGAGCGAGGGTGAGAATCTTATGTATTGTAACGGAGGTACCTGACTCAATTTCCAGGCAGAGGGATATGAAAAATAGTCTTTAAAAAAATCTCTGACATTTAAAATATTTTTTCTTCAACACATGCGTCATAACTATAAAGGGAAGGGTAACAGCTCTCCTGTGTACAGTACTATAAAATCCCTCCTGGCCAGAGACTCCAAAATCCTTTTACCTGTAAAGGGTGAAGAAGCTCAGGTAACCTGGCTGACATCTGACCCAAATGACCAATAAGGGGACAAGATACTTTCAAATCTTGGCGGGGGGGGGGGGGGGGGGGGGAAAGGCTTTTGTTTGTGCTCTTTGTTTGGGAAGTTGTTCGCTCTTGGGACTGAGAGGGACCAAACATCAATCCAGGTTCTCCAAATCTTTCTGAACAAGTCTCTCATATTTCAGACTTGTATGTAAACAGCCAGGCAAGGCGTGTTAGTTTATCTTTGTTTTCTCAACTTGTAAATGTACCTTTTGCTAGAGTGTTTATCTCTGTTTGCTGTACTTTGAACCTAAGGCTAGAGGGGGGGTCCTCTGAGCACTTTAAGTTTGATTACCCTGTAAAGTTATTTTTCCATCCTGATTTTACAGAGGATTTTTACCTTTTTCTTTAATTAAAAGCCTTCTTTTTAAGAACCTGATTGATTTTTCCTTGTTTTTAGATCCAAGGGGGTTGGATCTTGATCCACCAGGAGTTGGTGGGAGGAAGGAGGGGGATCGTTAATTTTTCCTTGTTTTAAGATCCAAGGGGTTTGGATCTGTATTCACCGGGGAATTGGTGGAGAGTCTCTCAAGGCTACCCAGGGAAGGGAATTATTTTTGGGAGTGGTGACAGCGGACCAGATCTAAGCTGGTAATTAAGCTTAGAAGTTTTCATGCAGGCCTCCGCATTTGTACCCTAAAGTTCAAAGTGGGGAAGCAGCCTTGACAACATGTGACACGTACACAAAACATGAAGGTTTGATGTGGTATCAAGTTTTTATTGGCACTTACATGGGATGATGTGCATTACTTATAAGTGGCTTAGCCATCCGAAGATCAAACTGATAAATCCTTTATACCACACCCCTCATGTATTTGAGATATATATGTGTGTGTATTTATATTGCTTGCTGAATGGTAGCAATTTCAGGGTTTGGAATGGGTCACTTGCGGGGCTATATACAAATAATTCAACTTGTAGAAACTCTAGCCAATCACACCACTGTATCCAGCTCCCAAAAAGAGTTTCCTTCTGTAAACCTGGGTATGTCTATCCTTAGCTCTCTGTTCACTGTTCCTCAGTCCTGCCTGTTCGCTGAACCTCACCTGGTAAACTTACAGCAAACAGCTAAGATCCAGTTTACATTACAAACTGGAACTATACTATAACCAGTACAGGAGACAATGGTGTTAATACATGGTTGCACAAGCCTATATGGTGGTTTGAAATTAGAACATGTGACTTCTGATCTTCTAATTTAGTGAGCACTTCACTAGACCCTTTTGTCTGCTAGTGTATCTAAATTATTATTTAGAGTGACAGATGAAGTTAGAGGTGCTGAACTGAATTGTTGGGACAAAGAAAGCAGTGGTTTGCATATGCAAGCAAAGTAAACTATTATTGAGTAATGCAAGGTCTTTTTTATCTGTAGCTTTTAAAGGTAACTTGCAGGACTAAGGTCCTTCCACCCGGGGAATATTTTACCTTCATCTAAACTGTGTATGGTGCCCCTCCTTGCTACACTGATGGGAGTCATGTAAATGCTAACAACATATAAAATGAATGGTATGGGCCAAATTCTGCCCTGGGATAGCTTGCACAACTCGCTTTGAGTACACAATGGCCACAGTAAAGAATTTGGTCTTTACTGTATCCTTCTGTAACATGGAGATTTTTTGGTATCATGCCCTTCTTGACTATTTTCTAATCTGAAACCAGACCAGTTCTACATAAGACTGAGCCTTTGATTTTTCAAAGTGAAGGCTGGAGAGAGCGAGAGAAGCTGGAAAATCCATATCTTCTTGTATACATATTCTCAGATACTTGCACTTACTAGTTCATTTGGACATACATAATTTGATTCCCTGTGCATTCTATTTTTAAAATTCTTTTGATCAAAAATAAATTAATTAGATAGTCCCCAGTTTACTCATCTTATTTTGGTCCCAGACATAGCTCACACTTACACAATTTTGCACCCGGGCTTTGATATGCATGTCTAGACAGTGATTGTTGAGTTTCTGTGGATACACAAATCCCAATAGTATTCAGCCATCAAGTGTGAGAGACTTATTCTGCAATATTTCAGGCAGCAGAATAAACTACTGTTGTTTTAATTACTATCCAGCCAAATATAAACCAATTACAGTGCAAATCATCGCACCATCACTTTTGAGTGTCAGTTGAAATTTAAAAATTTAGCGTTCACTAATGATTCTGTTATATTAGCTAAGAAAAATCATAATATTTGCAACACAGTGGCAGTTGGGAACAGTTGGCAACTGTTTTGGGTATTGTATGTATTTTTTTTCTCTTTGCTTTTACATTTTAATTGAATAATGGTTTGTGCTCCAAATGCAAATATGCCTTCTATCTGTAGCTCCCCATTATTTGTAATATGGCCTCTGGCATGTGTCTCCAACAATAAGCGGTAGCCCAAGCCCCTTAAACTGGGTTTGAAATAATGATGCATAAGCATGTTTGCCATTGGTTTCCCTGTAATTATTGATCCAGCATCATGTGACCTATGGGTGCTCTGCAGACACCACTGTCTTCACAGATTGGGAATCACTTTTGCAGTTGGCTGATAAATGAAGGGCTGTTTGAAAGGGATAAGGACTAGTTCAAAGTGCATTATTGCCAAAGAGCTTAAGTGAGTCAAACTCCTCAGAAGTGATGTCAAATCCCATCCAGTCCTCTGCCAGACATGGTTAAGAACATAAGAACAGCCGTACTGGGTCAGACCAAAGGTCCATCCAGCCCAGTATCCTGTCTACCGACAGTGGCCAATGCCAGGTGCCCCAGAGGGAGAGAACCTAACAGGTAATGATCAAGTGATCTCTCTCCTGCAGTCCATCACTACTCTCTGACAAACAGAGCCACTCCCATATGGATACTGCTGAGGAAAAACTTCCGGAACTGGTGCATGTGGCAAGCACACACACCTAATGTGGAATCGACATGAGCAAGCACTCGAAGAAGAACTCCTGCTTCTGTCAGCATACGTGTGTGGGTGTGGGTGTATGCCAACATAGGATCTCTAGTATAGACATAGCCTAAGTGTGGTCACACTAATCATTCTATTCCTGGTATTTTCTGATCCCAAAGGGCAAGGGTGGTCTGCGTCTCATCCTGGACCTGTGAGACCTCAACAGATACCTAACGAAACTAAAGTTTCGCATGGCCTCCTTGGCCTCCATTATCCCCTCCCTGGATCTGGGAGACTGGTATGCTGCCCTCGACCTGAAAGACGCATACTTTCACGTAGCGACCTTCCCAGCACACAGACGCTTGCTCCATTTTACGGTTGGTTCGTCCCACTACCAGATTGCGGACCTTCCATTTGGCCTGGCACCAAGGGTGTTTACCAAGTGCATGGCAGTAGTCGTGACCTACCTCCGGCGTCGAGGTATCCAGATTTACCTGTACCTTGACGACTGGCTGGTCAAAGACAACTCCAAGGCTCAGGTGCAACGCGATGTCACTATGCTACAAGCTACGTGCTGCTTCTTGGGACTACTGGTCAACCACAAAAAGTCCATGTTAGTGCCAGTTCAAAGGATAGAGTTTATCGGGGCCGTGCCATTAGACAGGTTTCAGGCCCTGATATACCGCATCGCGGAAGTCTCCGCATTTCTCCTGACAATGGCCAGGGTGTGCCTGCGCCTGCTAGGCCACATAGCAGCTTGCACATACGTGGTCCACCATGCCAGGCTTCGTATGCGGTCCCTGCAGCAATGGCTGGCGTCAACCTGTTCCCAATCCAGGGACCACCTGGAAAAGATTGTAACCATTCCTCCGGTGGTTCTCATCTCGCTGCACTGGTGGACTGATCCCGAGAAGATCCTGGAAGGAGTCCTGTTTGATAGTGTCACTTCATCTGTCAAGCTAGTGTCGGACACTTCGGACTTTGGTTGGGGGGCACACCTCTGACATCTCCGGATCCAGGGGATGTGGACCCCAGAGGAGACAACGGTACACATAAATGCCAAGGAGCTCAGAGTGGTCTGGCTGTCCTGCGCGGTCCTCCTGCCGCACCTGTCGGGCAAAGTGGTGAGAGTCCTGGCGGATAATACGGCCTCTACATCAACGGGCAAGGAAGAGCATGCTCGTCAGCTATCTGCCAAAAGACTCTCCGTCTCTGGGACTTCTGCATCGGCCACAGCATCCATCTGGAAGCTGGTCACCTCCCCGGCATCAGGAATGCCCCAGAAGATCACCTTAGCAGGAACTTCTCCTCTCACCACGAGTGGTTGCTCCGCCTGGAGATGACCTGCATGATCTTCCAGAGATGGGGAGCTCCCCAAGTAGATCTGTTTGCCACCAGGCAAAACAGAAAGTGCCATGGGTTTTTCTCCTGGTAGGGTCTGAGCAAGGGCTTCCTCTCTGATGCCTTCCTCCTGTCGTGGGCCAAGGGTCTAATGTACGCGTTCCCTCCGATCCCTCTGGTCAGCCGGGTCTTAGTAAAGATCAAGAGGGACAAGGCACAGGTTATCGTGATTGCCCCTGCATGACCTCGCCAGCACTGGTTCGGCACGCTCATGAACATGGCAGTGGCCCTTCCCTGGCCCCTTCCTTACTGTCTGGACCTGCTGTCACAGGATCACGGTCGGCTCCTACACCCCAACCTCGAGTCTCTACACCTCTTGGCGTGGATGCTCTGTGGTTGAACCTATAGGAATGTACCTGCTCGGAGGACGTTCAGCAGGTCCTCCTGGGAAGTAGGAAGCCATCCACAATACTAACTTACCTGGCCAAGTGGATGAGGTTTTCCCACTGGGTGTCGGAGTGCGGCATTTCTCCCTCGCGTTCTTCAGTGCAGTCCATCTTGGACTGCTTACTGCAGCTTGTGAACTAGGGTCTGGCGCATTCTTCCATCAGAGTTCACCTTGCAGCCATCTCCACGTCCCACCAGCCGATCCAAGGTCAGACATACTTTTCTCATGATATGACTGTCGGGTTCCTGAGGGGCCTCGAGGGGCTTTACCCACAGGTACGGGCCTCTGTCCCATAGTAGGACCTTAACCTGGTCCTCTCCAGGCTCACCGGCCCGCCTTTCAAGCCACTGGGCTCCTGCTCCCTTTCCTACTTGTCCTGGGAGGTCGCTTTCCTGGTGGCGGTGACGTCGGTGAGACGAGTCTCAGAGATAAAGGCCTTGACTTCAGAACTGCCTTACACAGTGTTTTATAGGGACACGGTCCTGCTGCGGCTCCACCCAGCCTTCCTGCCAAAACTGGTATCTTCCTTCCACATGAGCCAGGATGTATTCCTGCCAGTGTTCTGTCCCAAGCCGCACAAGACTGCTGAGGAGAGGCATCTGCACACGCTGGACGTCCGGAAGGCCTTGGCTTTTTACTTGGAGCGTACCAAGGCTTTCCGTAAATCGATCCAGCTCTTCATCTCTATGGTGGATAGGATGAAGGGCCTTCCGGTTTCTTTGCAGAGGATTTCCAACTGGATAACCCCTTGCATAAAGACCTGTTACGAGCTAGCAAAGGTCCCACCGCTGCCAATCATCAGGGCCCATTCGACTGGAGCGCAGGCATCTTTGGTGGCTTTCCTGGCACACACCCCGATCCCGGACATCTGTCGAGCCGCGACATGGTCCTCGGTCCACACGTTCACATCTCATTATGCCGTCACTCAGCAGGCCAGAGACGACGCTGGGTTTGGCAGAGCTGTATTGCAATCTGCGTAGCCGTGAACTCCTATCCACTTCCACAGGAACTGCTGGAAATCACCTAATGTGGAATGGACATGAGCAAGCACTCGAAGAAGAAAAGACAGTTACCTGTTCCATAACCGGTATTCTTTGAGATGTGTTGCTCATGTCCATTCCACGACCCGCCCTCCTTCCCCACTGTCAGAATTTCCGGCAGGAAGGGACTGGGGGGGGGGGGGAAGCCGGTGGCGCCCCTTATACCATGCCATGCGAGAACCACTCCAAAGGCGCCAGAGCTGCTCCCCTACGGATACTGCTGAGGGAAAAACTTGTGGCACCGGTGCATGTGGCGAGCACACACACCTAATGTGGAATGGACATGACCAGTTACGGAATAGGTAACTCTCTTTTCTGCTGGTATAGGAACACGACCTCCCTGAATGACATTAGCTATGTGCACAGAAGCCACCGTCTGTTGACATAGCAGCCCCTACACTGGGGTTTTTGTTGGCATACTTATATTGCTGTGGGGAAGGGAATAGCATTTTTCCCCCTTGACTGACACAGCTATATCAGTATAAATTTTAAGTGTAGACGGGGCACAAAATGCAGACATGCTGGATTAGTGCCCCAACTCCTCACCTCTCATCCTTTTGTTGGCAGTTGAAATAACAGTATCAAACAGAAAGCTCAAACTAAGTTTCGTCATCAAACAGGGCCCTTCCTAAGGTTTCTTCCCATTACCTTTCAATCCTAGAACCTGGTTCCTTCAGCCTAGAGACCCACTGCAATCTCCCTTATGTCCAGAGTGGGGTTGTCTTGCTAAATCAGCAACAATCAGTCATCATTCCCATGCACGGTCCCAATACGTACTGACAAGGTGGGTGGATAGGAAACTCTGCCACCTTGTTACAATTGAATTTAGCTAAATCATTGCATAACAATGTGGAGGATCTTGAATTCGGTGAACACAACAGCATTTGAGTTCCCATCTATGATTTATCTGGATAGGACGTTTTACTGGTTGTTGAAATCTGTGTTCTCATTCATGCATAGGATTTATAATGTGTATCCAACTGACAGATACATTACAAGTTTAATTGATTTGATGGGAATGCAGTTTTTATTGGACCAAAAGGGGCAATGAACTCTGAAAATCTTTAAATTCATATTGTTCTTATCCAGAATATATCCAAATTGTGTTAGGAAGCTCATGTGGAAGGGTATAGCACCCAGGACTGCCTTTTCAATTCTTATGATTTGATTGATATTGTTTTGTTTCTTTTGTAATTTCTTGCTGTAATTTTTGTTTATGTACCTGCTGTTTCGTGAGATCCTCGTTAAAAGAAGATTCACATCCCATGGGCTGTTTTACTTATCAACTTAAAAAAAAAAAATAGTTTGTAAGGAGTAATAAAACAGGATTTGACTGGAGCCTTCTAGGAAGACATGGTTTTAAAAGTAAAGGGCTCTGAAACAAGAAGGGATTTTAAAAGAAAAGGGTTGTTAATGTGGATTTCATTTAAATCAAGCATTTTTTATTTTAAAAAGCTATGGTCTCATGGATGTATTGGTTTTTGTGGAATGTTTGACAAAAGTACATTATTGATTGTTGTAAGAAACAAGTTAAGAGATGGTTACCAAGATAATGGCAAATTAAATTTCTACTCATGTAGTGATTAATTTCCTACTAAATCAGTAAAACATTTTTGAATAGAATGTTTTATCAGGATGAAACATGGTGGTAGAACATTTTCACCGAATATTTGTAAACTGTACATTTTACTATATTTTGATTAGTTATCAACCTGTCTTACTTGGTTAAAATAGTTCCCACTTACTATCAGAATAGTGGTTGTACCACCATCAGTAATACTAAACACGGCTTCCAAAAAGTCTCTGGATCCTATCAGTGTAATAAAACATTTGACCATTTAAATGATCCAACTGGTATGTCCATGTTTAATTTATTTTTAAAAGCAATTTGGGCAGAATTTTCAGTGGCTCATAGGAAACAGGGGACAATATTTGATCTACAGAAGCACTCCAAATGTTTATACCCTTAGAGTGGTTGTGTTTCTCTCTGTTCTTCTTTTGGTCTTCAAAGGCTTTACAGATGCATAGTTTCTGCCATTTGGGGGTATACTTAGGTTATGATTTTGCCTTGATGGTAGCTTTTGTTGGATGTGCTTTTAGGTGAATTAAGGAACTTTATACCCATGACCAGTGTGAATATTAACTGGTTCTTAATGCTCATTTCTGTTCTTAAGAGAGAACTTCGTTTTCATGAAAATTAAATTGTAAATCGACGTAAAAGTTAACTTCATCACCAGTATTGAGAGCGGGCCTGAAGGTTTCATTTGCACATCTTTTGAGAGACTAGAGAGTCTTCCTTCTCTTTTTTTCATATAACAAGATTTGCCTGATTCTTCTGGTGTTAAAAACAAATCTGACAACGTCCTATGTTGATTAAATAGGTAAAAGCCTTCCAAGGCTGAAATTTTTCTTAAAATTAAGTTTTCTTAAAACAGAGGGGCCATCTCATGCTATTTGTTTTAATCAGATCCTCCCACTGAAATCAGTCAAACTGATGAAGTTGTATAGTCAAGGATTACAGCTAGATTATGGTAGAAGGGAGACAGCCTCACATCTGAATACTGGTCAGACAATACTGCTTTTGTTAGCAATTAAACTTTGCCCACAGCTTCTCACTGTATTTGGAATGTTCTTCATAAATTTGAGCATTCAAGTTGTCTAACTTGTTCTTTAAATGTAAAATGCTTCTGATTATAAATAATTATTTCCATTTTGATTTTATTTGTCATTTGAAACTTCTGTACTTGACAAATTAGTTGTAACAGAGGAAACTAACATGCATAATAGATTTGAGATTTGGATCAAATTAAAGTTATATTGGAAGTATTGGAGAGAAATGTGAAAATACAATTAGGTTAAATGAGTCTCTTGCCTTATCTTCGTTTCTTCATTTAATTCCAGTTCTGTTTTTTTAAAGTTTTATTTTGAAGTTAAAATGAATTGATACCATTATCTGGGATTTGAATTGCTCTGTCTTCCCTATTACCAAGCAACAGATGCTATACAGTTCCCTTTGGAACTTGATGCATTGAAGTCAGTAGGATGGACTCAGCATCTTGCAGCAATAGGTTAAGTAGACTTGATAATAGAGACTGGTGCTGCACACTTTAAAATCAATGGGAGAAGGATAAGACCTATGGAGACTAGAAACTTCATTTTGGAGTCTGAGGTCATGTATGTGCTTGAAGTTTTGAAAGCAATTTGTAGCAGTTACATCAGCTTGTGTTTGTTATAGAATGACTGGTGATGGCGGCAGAGAGAGAAACCACACACCCCTGTATGGTTTGATAGACCGCAATGCAAACTTAATTGGAAAAATCAGTAATTAGGTTTTGGTGCCCTTTGAAATCATTGCAGTTACTAAATGTTAGCGTAAATGTAACCATAACAGCATAATAGAGAATTTAATTAAATCATCCAGTCTCAGTGGTTGCCCCATTCTTTTCTCCTACAGACTTGCAGCTGGGTTGTGAGGTTTTTTTCTCAGCCTTGTGGCAGAATGCACCATCCTAATGGTCTTGTATTAAAGGGGAAAAGAAAGTATGTTCTATATCAACTAGTCTTCGAACTGCTGAAATGGGGGGACAGGCATAGGTCACAAATTTCAGAAGCGAGTTAAGGAATCAGAAAAGTAAAAAAAAATCCCATGTATTTGTTTGTTTGTAGTTTTGTTCATTGGTCTCAAAGGTTCAGCGAGTTCACATAAGAATCCAAGCTTCAGGATGCTTAACTGAACAGAGTCTCCAAATATTTTTGAGCTGCTTCTGGTGCTATAAAAAAATTAGATTTAAAGAATATTGTAGGTGTGAGAGAAAGGATGTATATCTTGTGGGAGGTGGTGAGGTGAGCTAATAAGTGTTTGGCTCTGAAGAAGGTTTACTTTGTGCTTCCTACTCAAGGCTGCACTGGAGTAGTCTCTCTGCCAGGTTCTGTGTTGTGAATCTTTCCCTGTGCCCTGCTCTGTTACATTTTTTTATTTAATTATATTATTGTAGGCTCCATCCACAGCCTTAAGCCAATGCAATTAGCTCTTCCCTTTTAGCCCTCAAGGAGTTCCTTTTTTGGGGAAGCAATGTTTTGGTTCCTTACTGGGCATATGGCATGGCACCTCCGTTTCCGTGCGTTATTCATGCCGCTAGAGCATATTTTAAAAAGCCTCATGTTCTGACGTATCCATTGTGGACCATGTTCTAATAAAAAAACCTAAATCTTAGGAAGAATTAGGGAGGTACTATCATTTCGGTCCTTACTAATATTTTTATCATGGCATGTGAAGAAAATTTTCTGTTTGCTTAGATTTTTAGATGTAATTCTTGTTTAAACTAGGAGATAAAGTTTCATGTAGACTGGTCTTTCAGGGTGGAATAGGTGTGTAAGTGTGTGTTGGAAAAGCAGTTTCCTGGTAACCCCTGCACAAATCTAACAATCATATAATGTTCCTCCAACTAAAACTTCACTATGGTGGCATAGGCGCTGACTCCGTGGGTGCTTCGTGGCTGGAGCACCCAGGGGGAAAAATTGGTGGGTGCAAAGCACCCAACAGCAGCTCCCTGCCCTGCCCCCTGCTTTAACTCCACCTCCGACTCCTTTCCTGAGCACGCCGCTGCGTCCTGTTTCTCCCCCTCCCTCCCAGCGCTTGCGCCATGAAACAGCTGTTTCGCATGGCAAGCCTGAGAGGTAGAGGAGGAGGCGAGGGAACACAGTGCGCCGGGGGGAGGAGGTGGGGCTGGGGTGGGGATTTGGGGAGGGGTCCAGTAGGGGCATGGAGGGGTGGAGTTAGGGTGGGGACTTTGGGGCAGGGGTGGAGTTGGGGCGGGGCCAGAGACCTGAGCACCCACCGGCTCAGAAAAAAGTTGGCGCCTGTGTATGGATGGGTGCTTCTGGGTGAGCACTATCCTAAAGGCACCTATTAGCTGACCCATATAACATATTTTACTTCATAAAGCTGAGTAGGTATTAATTGGTGTGAAATATTGTATTGCAAAAAGGTGAGGAAGCATGAAGAGAGTAACTCAGAACTAATTTTAGAAAGCTCTTCCTGGTTTAGCCTGATTTATGTAGCATCACAGTAAACATTTTCTTTTGTAGTACCTAGAGATACAGATGTAGTAGTAGCAGCAACAGGTGGAAGTTCCAGTAGTATTCTGTTGTTAACGGCACATCACTGGCATTTTGCTAAGGACCCTAGTATGTGTATTTACATTCTGTTAGCTTCCCTTTGCTGTGTAGGAAAATTGAAGTTACCAAAGCATATATCAAACACTTGAATATATTATTTAAAAAACCCTGAATTTATTTTCTGTTGGTGTGTTTTCTGCAGTTATTCTGGAATTGAGCAGGGATTCAGTAACTAAAATACAAATTCGATTTATGATAAGAGAGGAAGCCCTCTGAAAAATCTTGGAATTTGATAACTCATCATAAAATGAAGTTCAAACAAACATACTTTGAATTGGCTTTAAGCAAATCCTGTGAAAACATGAATCTTTCAAAGTGCTTCACAAAATTGGTGGAGTTACAGTATGAATTTTGACCTACCTTTGTTAATTTTCCTTAACTGTTAACCCACCTTTCCATTTTTGCATATAAAGTAATTAGTCTGTCATGTGTTTGCATTTCAGTTGAATTTATGTTTATTTCGTTGTATTTACTGTTCACTTTGGGGTTTGTTTTTCTGTCATTGCTCTTCTATGATTCGACTAAAGCTTTGATCCCACATCTTGTAGACTATTGCTTATATACACTTTTGAGTGCTTAGATCAGCATAAACTGTTCAGTTTGTTCCTTTTATACTCATTTTTGTTTAAAAATGTGTCAATATACATTTTTATTATATTTTCAAACTAAAAACGGAAACCTTAACTGTCTAATGTATTTTCTTGAAAATTGTGTACCTTTTATATATATATATCTTAAAAAAATTATTAGCTTTAAAAAAAATTTACCAGTTCTTTTTTGTTTGTATAGGGGAAAATGCAGTGTTGCACTTCTGAATGAGACCGAATCTGTGTTGTCATATCTTGATAAAGAGGTAACACACATCACATTTACTTAGACTCCATAGATTTCAATATTTATTTTTTGATATTTATAGTAGGATTTTAGTAAATGCATACAATTAAAAAAATTCAGTATTGAATGTCTTGTTAGAGATTGGTGAAAATACCTCTTGGCTTTATAAATATTATGGATTAAAGTCATTTAATACATTGTATCTTCTCTCTTTTTATTATTATAGTCAACTAAATAGTTATTGTCACCTGGACATAAAAATTAAAATATACACTTCCTTCAGATATGTTAGGTGCTTTTTTAAAAAGTAGCTTTAAAAATATTTTATAAAACGTTGAACATAAAAATGCCTTTTTTAATGGTTTTAGTTATTTTAATATTGGGCAAACACATTTTTGGTTTGAAATCAGTATGAGTTCATTTTCATAGTTGTGTACCAGCACCATTAATGGTTTGTAAGCATGGCTCTAAAAATAGTGCTTAGCTGTTACTCCAGTCAGCAGAAGTAAAGGGCACACCGGTGCTTTTTTGTGTAGGTCTTATTCAAAATTTAATGGTGTTTTGGGCTTAGTTGTAATTTGTGAAAATCTTTGAGATTAAGGAGGGAAAAAGTAAAATTCAGAAAATAGATTGCATCAGACATACCAAATTTGGAGGATAAGTAGCTGATCATTGTACCTTTAACATTGCACATACACTCTTATGAAATGTCTTCCAAACAATTTTATTCATTATAAGAGACTCTGTGCAAGCCATTTAAACAGGGAGACAATATTAATTTTACTTAAATCTGTATTCACTAAAATGGAGATAAATATATTTTGTAGGCTTTCTATTTGCCTGTCTTACGCCCTAAAAGGGAGCTCGGAAGGTCAGTACAAGTGAATATGATATTGAAAGAGTAGAGTTTCTTTTTTGTATTTGTAATTTTTAAATGAAAGAAGTTGGTAGGTTTAAAGTAAAATGAAACAGTTAAATGAATTAATATTATTGCAAATATCTTTTCCTTTTTAGGATACTTTTTTTTATTCGCTGGTATATGATCCATCACTGAAAACACTTTTAGCAGACAAAGGAGAAATCAGAGTGGGACCTAGATATCAAGCAGATGTACCAGACATGCTTGCTGAAGGTAAATATTTTTTGGCCTTTGAATGTTAAAGTAAAAAAAATCAACATATCACATTATTATTTCTATTGACTTGCAAAGGTAAGATAGGCACCTTCCAAAACAGAAATATCTTGGTTCCCTATTGTGAGGAACAGAAAAACTACATTCGATATAATGGGGCACCAAAAGAGGGTTCATTGGGTAACCAATGAATGGACTTTATGACCCGGTGAGGTTTTGTGCGTCATAATAGAATTAAGAAGATTTTTTTTTTTTAATTGACCGTTTGTTTGGTTCAGTTGGCTAGTTTCAGGTAGGCCTCACAGGAAAATGTGTCTTAAGGACACACATTATAGACCCTATAAAGCAGCAACAATACAAAAGAAAAATGTGTGCTCTCCTACAAAGGCTTTGCATGCTGAACACATGACCTCCCCTTGTTAATTATCAACTTACATCAAGATTAAGGTGTTTTTACTATTTCCTTTCTGTTTTGTAGCAGGGTTGAAATAAAAATTTCTTCCCCCTAGAACATCTTGAAAATCATAGGCCCTCCTACCTTGTTCATGTAGTTGGAATTTTTAAGATTTCTCTTAATCTTTTGTTACACATAAACTTTATTTTTTGTTTTTATATGACTTTTACATATGGTATATATTTAAAGCAGATTTGTACTGTGACGGGTGTGAACTGTTTGCCATCTATTTTTAGTGCACATATATTGGCTTTGGAAAATTTCTGAACAGTCTTTGTTACCGAGTTTTATGTTCTGATTAGAGTGGTAATAAAGGAAGCAGTTTTCTTGAGGAATGGCTAAGATATAAGTATTATTTCCTCACAATCTTGGGTGGTGTTTATTTCTTAATAAGGGAAGCACTTTTATGAAATTCATACCAGTAGCACAAAGTCAATGGGAGTTCCGAGTGCACATGAAATACAGGACTGCACCCTTAATGGAATGTTAAAGTGCTCTTTTATTCCTGTCAAGTGTGCTGCTTGTTTTGTTTGTTTTAAAAACTAGTATGGTTCAAAGTTTGTCTAATGAACTGTATAATGGAAGAATGATTTTTTTCAGTAAGAGAGGTAGACTGATTTCTTATAGATGCAATGTGGCAGATGACTGCATTATTATTCTGATTATGTTATTTATTAGCTACTTGACAAGGTAAGGTAGTCACGGAAAAACGTATTCAGTGTTGCTTGTGAAGAATATAGGCTTGCTACAAACATGACTGGAATACGATACAATGTACCTGATTCTAGGGAACCAAATAATTTGTTTATTATATAAAGATTCATATGATGAAAGAGAATGTTTACTAAGGATGTAAATAGAGAGTGACTGTGACATTTTTGGGTACAGGGTGAATCACTACCACTTCTTACAGCATGAGAGAACCTTATTTATGCTCACGGGGGGGAAACTTTCCCAAAACTACTGGCTGCTGGCAATATCAGTGCCCCATTCCAGGTTTCACAAGCCCAGTTCTTTCCCTCTGCAGGCTAGTAGTTTGCACAGCCCAGCCCTTAGGCTTCCTAAATGAGTCTTTGGGGTAGAGCAGAGATTACCTGTGGCAAAATCAGTGGAGATAGTTAGCCCCAGAGTTATGCTCTGGCCCTGGGGCATAGGCCTCTCCAACCTGTCTGGACACTCTACTTTCTTATACTTGAGCCCCTTGACTGCTGGGCACTTGCAGTGCAAGCAGATTTGCTGCCTCTGGAATTAGTGTGCTCAGTTCACTAGCTTCACCTCAGCTCAACACTCTTCTTAGCCCACAGCACTTAGGGCTTGTCTACACATACAGCGCTGCAGTGGTGCAGTTGCAGTGCTTAGTGACTGAAGATGCTGTCTACTCCAACAAGAGAGCTACTCCCGTCAGTGTAGGTAGTCCACCTCATCAAGAGGCAGTAGCTGTGTCGATAGGAGAAGCCCTCCTGTTGACATAGAACTGTCTACACTAGGAGTTTGGTTGGTATAAGTGCATCACTCATGGGTGTGGATTTATGTGATGTAGTTGTACCAACATAAATCTGTAGTGTAGACCAAGTGTCTGTGTAGTAAAACCAAACAGAAGTCTGTTTGACAAAGCTTAAGATAAAAATCCAAATAGAAGCGCCTATAAGGACTGGAAACATATGGTTACAGATCAAAGGAGAATATAAAATGCAATCTAGAGCCCATACTTATTAACAAATTCCTTTTCTGTCTAATAAGGTATTACTTGCACAATGGTCAGTCAATACCGCACTTGTCCAGTTGACAACTTCATGGTTTGACTTTACAACTGTAAAAGAGTTCTTTTAACATAGGTTTTTGTATGGCACTGATATCTGGGGCCCTACCAAATTCACGGCCATGAAAAACACATCACGGACTGTGAAATGTGGTCTCCCCCCATGAAATCTGGTCTTGTGTGCTTTTTACAGATTTCACAGGGGAAACCAGCGTTTCTCAAATTGGGAGTCCCGACCCAAAAGGGAGTTGCACGGGGGTCGCAGTATTGCCACCTTTACTTCTGTGCTGCCTTCAGAGCTGGGTGGTTGGAAAACAGTGGCTGTTGGCTGGGCACCCAGCTCTGAAGGCAGCGCTGCCATCAGCAGCCATGCAGAAGTAAGGGTGGCAATACCATACCCTGCCACCCTTACTTCTGTGCTGCTGCCTTCAGAGCTCGACATCTGAAGAGTGGCAGCTGCTGACTGAGAGCCCAGCTCTGCAGGCAGCAGCGCAGAATTAAGGGTGACAATACCATACCAGGCCATCCTTACTTCTGCGTTGCTGCTGGCGGCGGCTCTGTCTTCAGAGCTGGGCTCCCAGCCAGCAGTCACTGCTCTCCAGCTACCCAACTCTGAAGGCAGCGCCACCACAACCAGCAGCGCAGAAGTACGGATAGCCGTACTGCAACCTCCCCCTACAATGACCTTGTGACTCCCCCACAATCTCCTTGTGGGTCAGGACCCTATAATTACAACACTTTGAAATTTCAGATTTAAATTGCCAAAATAATTAAATTTACTATTTTAAAAATCCTATGACTGTGAAATTGACCAAAATGGACCGTGAATTTGGTAGGGCCCTACTTATATCTATTGTTGCGAATTGAAATTAAAAAAAAAAAAAGAAGAGTGTTGACGTGCCATTGTCAGAATTTAAAATATGTATTTGCACCCATTAATTTTAAAAAAAGCTTAGAGACTTTATGGTTAGGGGAGTACATAGAATGTATGTACAAGGAAGTATTGAAGCAAGGGGGGAAAATGTGCTATAATGGTCACCTAGTAGTGACCATTAAAGTTTCTTTGTGACTTTGGTTATAAATATATTTTCATGTATACATAACTTTCTAAACAGTTCCTCTTTTGGGTTAAAAATATTTATTCTTAGTCTCATCTCAAGGGAATTTCCCCTCCCCCCCAATTTTGAGCAAACTCTGTTCACCAACTATACAGCTGTATTAGGTGGACAAATATAATTTTGAACAGTAAAATAACAAACTAAATCTTCAAGAGCCTTTGTTCACATTAATTTGATACGTGGGGTTTCAAAATTCAAAATTTCTAGGTGGCTAGTCCTCACTAAGAACTTATTATTGCTAATTTCAAAAGATCACTAGATCAGAGATGGATTGTTTACAGTATACTCATTTTAAATCTTTTGTAATATGCATTTTCTCTAGAATTTTTGCTGACATTAGGAGCCAGGATATTGTCTGCTGGACAATAGGTATGTTCCAGTTGAAGTCTGTTGGAGTTTTGCCATTGAGATTAGTAGGAGTTGGATTGGATCCTAAAATAGTATAGTAGATAATATCTATTTAGTAGATTAAAGCCTATGTAGTAACTTTTCTTCCTACAGAAGCTTTCTTTAGAGCTGAAGGTTTTTCTAAAATTAAATTCCTTAACATTAAAAAAGCTTCTGTGGTGCTTATAAGCTCTATGGGTCAAACTCTGGCTCCACTGCAATTCCCATTGAGTTCCTTGGAGCCAGGATTTCACTGTGTGTTACAAGCCTTGCTCTTGCAGAGCTTGTTAATCCCAGAAGAGTAGTGGATGATGAGATCTTCAGGCTGTCATGTAGACAAGAATTAGTCCATCAATATTCCTGGAGGACAAGGGGGCCAAATATATCAGCCTGATTCTTTGTGCCAACCTCCAAGTGGCATAAGAACACATCTCAGTTGTCAGACTGCCTCTGCATGTGACCTGGCACCATTTTCTGAATTATAGCAAAATTGATCCCTATGGAGTAGGAGCTAGAGGACTGGATTGGGATTCAGGAAATCTGGGTTTTATTCCTAGTTGTGCCACGGGCCTACTGGGTGATATTGAACAAGTCATTTCACCGCCCTGTGCCTCAGTTTCCTCATCTGTATAATGGGGATAATGCTACTGACTTCCTTTTGTAAGGCTCTTTGGAATCTACTGATGAAAAATGCTATGTATGAGCTAGGGTTATTTTAACAACTAGGATTCTCATTCACAGAATGGAATCTAAAAAAAAGCGGGTTAAATAGAGTTTATGGAATAAAATAGTAAGTCTTGTAAAGATAGGATCTTGTGAAAACTTGTGAGTCTTGAAATAGAGATTTAGGCCTACATTTTCAAACGTGTCTAATTTTTGAGTGCCTAATTTATGACACTTTAAAAGAGCCTGATTTTTCAGAAAGTCCTGAGCACCCACCCTTTAAAAATCAAGTCTCTTTAAAGTGTCAAGTTGGACACCCAAAAATTGAAGCATCAAAAAAAAGTGGTCACTTTTGAAAAATGTAGGCCTTAGATAATCTAATCATACTATGCAATAAGTTCAGAATGTTAGTAACTTCATACAGATCCAGTATGCAGGGGGCAGTTCAGAATAAAAGTAGAGGAAAAAGATCTTCTTCAGAAGTTGCCAGTAGACAGAACTTTTAAGAAATCCTCCCATACCTTATATTAAGAAAAGAAAAATATTAGTGACATGCACCATCAGTTTGTTTTGAATGGTTACTGTCATAAAAATCTGAACGAAAGCACTGAAAGCATGCTAATTCAGATTAGCTTTCAGAAGGCTGGTCACAAAGTGGATGTTAAATGGAAAAGTTCTTTGAATTGTGAAATATCTAAGCATATTCTGTAAGATCCAAATTATTTTGCTATAAACATAATGATGGCTTCTATTAGGTTTGTAAACTGAAAATTCTGATTTTTATTATACCAAATGAAGATTTACATTGTGTCTGCCTCCAGTGTTTTACATTTTTCAGTGGCCTATTCAGGCACAAAAAATGAGTTGGTGCCTGTCTCTGTACTATGGATATTGATTTTGTTTCCCTTGAAATTAACTTTTTTTCTTCCCCAGATAATATAAATCAGCAAAATCCAGAAACACTTTAAATAGCACACAAACCAAAGATCTGATTGTACTTCCTAGACTTTCTTTTACAGTTAAATGAGATTCACTTGTATTTCATTTTAATTTTTGTGGTGAAAAACATAGTTTGCTTTTAAAAAATAAAAAAGGTTTAATAAAACCTAAAAAAACCCACATAAAATGAGGCTATTGTAGATTTGGCTGGTGTTTGTCTTCTAAAGCAGTATGGTAAATTATTTTTAGATAGTGGTCCTTGTGTTAATAATTTATTTAATAGTTATGAACACATAAGAACATATAGCCATTCGGTAGGAAAACAACTTGTACTGTCTTAGCACAGCTTCCAGAAGTACTGAGCTTGCTGCTTATGTAGAGCTGCAGGCCCTTGTCAGGTTGTGTGTCATCTACAGCTGGATGTTATTTCTCTTCTCTGATGAGTAAGGCTAAGATTATGTCACGGAGGTCGTGGAAGTGATGGAATCCATGACTTCCAGTGACCTCCGTGACATTGGGGGGCACGCAGCTGACCAGCTGCTGCTGGCATTGGGGGACCCCGCCGGAACCCAGTTGCCACAAGCAACAAGGGCCCCCCCTGCAGCTCCCAGGGACCCTGGAGCTGCTCAGTGGGCGGGGGGAGGACCTG
Source organism: Malaclemys terrapin pileata (assembly GCF_027887155.1). Taxonomy (NCBI): domain Eukaryota; kingdom Metazoa; phylum Chordata; order Testudines; family Emydidae; genus Malaclemys; species Malaclemys terrapin. The sequence continues at coordinate 39,224,839 of NC_071507.1, read as the reverse complement.
CAGCTGCTGCTGCTGGCAGACCCCCTCCTGCAGCTGCTCAGCCCTGGCGAGCAGCCGTCCTCCCCCTCCTGCAGCTCCCAGCCTACGGCAGCAGAGAGACCCTGGAGCTGCTCAGTGTTGGCAGGGGGGCCCCCACAGCTCCCCTGCCACCGTGGGTGGTGGGGGGACCCCCCGCAGCTCCCAGCCCTTCAGGGCAGCAGGGGGATTCCTCCCAGCCACTGGGTAATGGATTCCCTGCAGCTCCCAGCTACTGGGGGGGGGGGGGGGGGGGGGGCAGAGGGCAGGGTGCTGGACCCCATTTTGTCATGGATGTTTTCAGTAAAAGTCAGGGACAGGTCACGGCTTCTGTGATTTTCTGTTTATTGCCCGTGACTTGTCCCTGACTTTTACTAAAAATATCCATGACAAAAACGTAGTCTTACTGATGAGTAATAGGCATTCCTTGTCTGGAGATACCCATCCGCTTCAGTGCATCCACTGCAAAAACCAAGGTATGTGTACATGTTGTCAGGAAATAAAACCCCAACTTGTTTCCAGATTCCAAACGGTTACTATTATAAAAAGTATAACGTTTATTTTTATAATTGTGAAAAGAAAATAAACTTCCCCTGTGCCCTGTAAGGGTAAGTTTACACGGCAGCTGGAGGTGTCGTTTCCCACTTGGCTACACATACACATGCTAGTTCTGATCAAGCTAGTGTGCTAAAAATAGTAGTGTGGCCCAGCGAATTGGTCTAGCAACCCAAATATGTACCTCAGACTAACCCCTGACTAGCCGGAGCTGGTGCTCATACTGCTGCAGCCACACTGCTATTTTTATTGGGCTAGCTTGGTCAGAACTAGTGCATGTACATCTGCCTAAGCAGAGAATTACATTCCCAGCTGCAGTGTAGACATACACATAGTTTCACATTAAGGACCAGATCCTGAGTTGAGAAACGCAGGAGTTCTGGTCCTGTGACTGTTGGATTCTTACTGTAGGATTGAGGCAGAGGTCGACTGAGAAATCACTGCTCCTTTAGTATTTATTATTCATATATCCCCAAGTGCTTTCCTCTAATAAAACTTCAATAAAATGCTTAATGTTAGAAAGAGTCTTAACTGGTGAATGATTTCCCCTGGGTTCCCAGCTAGACAAGAATTACAGTAGTCTTGTTGGTAGAGCGAAAACATCACCTAGTTGACTTTTGACATCGGCACACAGAAGAATAGGTTTGACTCTGCTAATAACATTTTTTTGTGGGGAATTACTGGGAAAATTTGGTAATGTTCCACTGCAACTCCTTCTAACTCACTGTTCTCCAAACTTTTCACGGTCGCACCTCCTCCTTCCCCCCTGAGCTAGGACCAGGAGCAGGGCTGTGGTTCCTGGGGGAAGTGGAGGGGCACGGACAGGGGGCTGGGGCTGCAGCTGGGGGCGGGGCTGGGGCTGGGAGCAGAGCCGGGACAGGGGGCGGGGCTGAGGCAGAGGCCAGGAGCGGAAGCTGTGGTCGGGCCATGATTGATGGCCAAGGCTGGGGGTGAGGCTGGAGCAGAGCCAGGGGTGGGGCTGGAGTGGTGCTGGGAGTGGAACAGGGCTGGGTAGCGCTCCGTCGCTGTCCCCCATAGGGGCTGTCCAGGGCCCTGCTCCACCCCCCCAACTGTTCCTCCACACCCCCCTAGGGGGGTGCGCTCCACAGTTTGGGGACCATTGTTCTAACTACATGTCTGGATTCTTTTTCTGGTATCAAGTATCAGAGGGGTAGCTGTCTGGATCTGTAAAAAACGACAGAGTCCTGTGGCACCTTATAGACTAAAAGATGTATTGGAGCATAAGCTTTCTTGGGTGGAGATTATGTGGAGAAAATGATGGGAGCTAGTGGGACAAGAGTAGGTCTGGAAACCATTGGGGCACGGGGAAGGATGTGGGAGACAGATCTGACAAGCAACTGGATAAGGTGACTGGGGACAAGGAGCCGGGGGTGGGTAGGAAAGCGGGTTGGGCAAAGAGACTAGGGTGGAGAAGCTGGAAGTGTGTTGGGGAGAGTTCGAAGTGGACAGGACAGAAAGAGTCAAACTTGGGGAATGGACAGAAGAGTCTGGGCACAGCTGAGCAGACTCAACTGCAGAGGCTGGAATGGAAACCATCGTTTCTGAGGCCTTGGCTACGCTGGCAATTCACAGCGCTGCACTTGCTGCGCTCAGAGGTGTGAAAAAACACCCCCCCTGAGCGCAGCGAGTGCAGCGCTGTAAAGCGCCAGTGTAATCAGCGCCTGCAGCGCTGCACGCTCGCTCGCAGCGCTGCAAGCTACTCCCCTCAGAGAAGTAGAGTACTTGCAGCGCTGTGAGAGAGCTCTCGCAGCGCTGGCGGCGCGACTACACTCGCTGCCGCCGCAGCGCTGTGAATCTGCGAGTATAGCCAAGGCCACAGTCTCACCGTTCCTCTGCTGTCAGCACATACTTGTGAAGGGCAGTGGCAAAGGGTGTCATTCCCCTCTGGTGCTGGTCGAAACAAAGGATGATAACCTATTGCTGCTATCAGCTACTTTTTATCTCAAGTGGGATAGGTTTGTGCGATGGATCCACCCTTGCTGATTATCCTTGTGGGCGTCAATAGGATGCCACGTGGTGGAATTTCTGATTTTTCAGTCTGCTTTTAAAAAAAAAAAAAAAAAAAAGCGAAGGAATTATACACAAAAAACTATGTTAAAAAACATTATTATTAACGTTGCAATGTCAAGCACTGAAATGTTAGAAAATGCCAAAATTAAGGTTGCTTGTGCATGTGCAGTATAATGCAGTCTTTCATTACATGATCCCATACTTTTTTTTTTTTACACAATACCCCTGCCTCATTCAGTGCACAAGATGGACCTGCTCTGGGGATAAATCTGGTTTCTGTACAGGACCCCTGCTTCATTTGTTGCAGAAATTGGAAGCTGTCTAGTGAATGAGGCGGGGGACTGCACGAAGAAAAGGGAAGGTCTCATGGTGAAAACAATTAAATGCTGCCCTGGAGAACTGGATTCTATTCCTGCCTGCCACAGAGTTCCTATGCAATGCTAGTTAAGCAACTAGTCAAACTTTTCACGGGTTGTTGCTAATTATGTATTCCTCGTTTTCTGGGTGCTTGACTTGAGAGCCTGGGGTCTGATTTGCAGATGTTCAGAGTACTCATAGCTGCAACTGAAGCTGGGAACTGTTCTTTGATAATATAAAATGCGATATAAGGTTAAATACAGTGAAAAATCAGGTTCTAGATGTCTTGAATTGGAGGTCCAGAGTTAGTGGATACTTTTGACCGTAACCTCACTGTGCCTGAGTTGCCAGTCTGTAAAATGGTGATAATATGGGTCCCTCATCTAAGAGGAGTGTTGTTAAAATATATGTATTAATACGTATGAAGCACTCACGTCTATAAGTGATGAGCGCCATAAAAAAGCTCATGAGGAAATAATGCTGTATTCAGAGCAAAGTTTGAATAGTGTGCCGTAAATAAAGCTTGGGCCACTCATTGGACAAGGGGAAACAAAACAATGAATAGCTGCTCATTAAGCAAGCACTGTCCATTCTGTAGACTAAATGAGGCCGGAGCCTTATAGAATAAATACATAGTCTGTGGAAAAAATATGTAGTCATGTAATTAAAGACTGTATCGTAAAGGAGACACACAAGAAGGCTGAATTAAGACTGAACAGGCAATCTTAATTATTGCATTTCCTTGATTTTTTCCAACAATAGCATTCTTTTAATTTTTTTGTGTTTGTGTGCAATATAAATTTAGCTTAAGTCGGTTCCTTACTGAATTAAGCTAAACTAATATAAACCAGGTTTAAGTCCAATTAAAAGTGTCTACACTGATTTTTGCACTGGTTTAGCTAAATCAATTTGAAATAACACCTTTAGTTTAACAAGTGTTATTTTGGATCTTGACTACTCCTCAATTAAGCCTTTCTTTCAACAGCATCTTACAATTTAGGCTATGAACTAAGCCTGCTTTGGAGTGAAGCTACTATCCATTTTGTCAGAAGGGGATGTTGCAGTATCAGTGTGAAGCAGACCTTCCCTTTCCCCCAGAGCTGACTGTCACATTCAGTGCTCCCAACTCACTGTGGTCTGGGACCGAGAGACTGACCTTTTAAACTCTAAGCCAGGGATCAGCAACCTTTCGGATGTGATGTGCCGAGTCTTCATTTATTCACTCTAATTTAAGGTTTCGCGTGCCAGTAATACATTTTAACATTTTTAGAAGGTCTCTTTCTATAAGTCTCCATATATAACTAAACTATTGTTGTATGAACAGAGGTTCTCAACTGCGGGATGGGATGGGGGAGGGTGTGCCTGACTTTCTGGGAGGATGTGGTGAGCCATCTGATAGTTTGGTGGTTAGGGTGGGAGGAGGTAAGTGCCAGGCTGCAGCACCACTTGTTCAGGTTTGGCCCAGCTGCCCTTCCATCATGACACGGAGGTAGGGTGACCAGATGTCCCGATTTTATAGGGACAGTCCCGATTTTTGAGTCTTTTTCTTATATAGGCTCCACTCCCGTTCCGATTTTTCACAATTGCTGTCTGGTCACCCTACACGGAGGTGGCAGAGCGAGTGAGTGGCATTCTTTTCTGGTGTGTAGGGTTGCAGTGCCACTCTTTCCCCCTCCCCCCCCCCCACTGGTCCCTGTGCAAGTGTACTGAGTGCATATTGGTTAATCCAAGCCTGCCTGTTAGGAGCACCATTGCTAAGTTAATTTGAAAAGTACCCCAGTTAGACAGACAGCTGCAGGAGTTATGTTATCCAGTATTTAAAGGTTAGGGTTTCATTCTCCTTTCAAATCAGTTTTATACCAATGTATTTTCATTGATTTCAGTGTAGTTACTCCTAATTTAATTTTGGTCCTTTGTTTTACTGTATGTTTAAACATTTGTAAAGTGTTAAAAGAAATACAGAAAAATACAAAATCATTAGTGGTGGAGCTGAAGATAGATAATATAGTTAATATGTGCTGTTATAGTTAGGCTTGTAAGGATTAGATTTTTATAGGTAAATGTCTATTTTCCCAGGCATGCATAAACTGAAAATATATTTCCATTGATAATTCACAGAGAGGCAAAGTAAGAAAAATGGTGCTTGAGAACTTATTAGATCTGATTTCAGGATATTTATTTTGTATACTTTGACATGTGATGTTGACAATGTGTTTTAACATTGTCCAATAAAGGGTTAACTTTTTGAATATCAGTGTCTGCTGTCATTAAATAATTGTCTGATCCCACAAAATAATTACACAACTGTGAAAATAAAAAAGTTTAAAAATAAACACCAATATTATCTATCAAAATTATAAAAAATAAAAATTGATTTCTGCCAAGCTTAGTTATAGTGAAACATATACATACAGGTTAGAATTAAAATCAATAAAAAATATTGCTCCCTTTAACTCTACCCATTGCATAAATTGGAGTCAATAATCATGCCAACTTGTTGTGTTCTGACATTGGCAGTGTATGAGTATTGAGCCTGTTAACAGAATAAGTAATCTGTAGAGAATAAAAATCAATAGGTATGTTTTGTTAACCTACCAACAAATATGTTCTATTTGTCTGAATTCAGCTTGATGAAATAGTAGGTGTCCAAGATTGCACCTTGAACCAGCAAAAATAAATATTCAAGAGTATACTGTGCATTAGATGGTTGACTTAGGTGTGTTGTACTGTTTGCAAAGCACTTTGAGATCCTTGGTGAAAGAAACAACATAGGACAAAGTAATAATAATGAATTCTCAACTTTGCCTTCCTGTTTTGACCTCCCACCCCCTTTTTAGATATTTTTAATTTTTCATTAAGGTAACTTAAGCACATTTGTAAGTTTATGTAAGTGAATAGTTCCACTGACTTAATGGTACCATTCATGTGCTTAAATTTACAAACGTGCTTAAGTACATCTCTGAATTGGAGCCTGTAATTCTTAGACCAACTGATAACTTCCTGACTACCAGCCAAATGCCTAAATATGAAGGGGCATGCAGGTGTCCTTGGTACTAAAACTTTTAATCAGTTAAATCACAAGATTTGAGAGTTTATGGCAATAGTATTGTCTAATGACCCAAATAAATTTTCAGCAACAAGTATTTCATCAAGATCTTTTTAATACATTTAGGTAAAATCAGTGGGAGTTTTACAATTGACATCAAGGGAGCCAAGATTTCACACTTTATTTAGCTGCTAAAGGAGCTTTTTACCATGAGCTCGCCTGTTCCTATGGATGATGTTCATAGACCCAACTACTTAAACAAAGGAAATGGTTAAAATTTATTGCTTCTCTTTCTGCCAGCTGGCCACAGTGTAAGACTAACAGCCTTCATTGATTCATTGGCATAGAAGGCTGTAGATCATTGTGGTTGGAAAGATCTGTTCATTAATAATGGCTAGAGTCCTGTCTGAGATTAATTTACAGGAATGAACACACTCAGGGCTTAGACAGTCTTCTGTGCTTGATTATGATTGTATGGTCAAATTGTTACATACTTATTCTACAAAGTAATGTACTGCAGTGAACATTCACTAACTGGCTTTCAAACCACATCTCAGAGGTTAATTATCTTTTATATATTTTTCTACTCCAATAACTGCATAGATGGGCTCATTGTAAGTTCAGTTTTCAGTTTGCTTGTTTGTTTCTTTTTGACAGTTTTCTGATGTTTAATTTTCTTTTTAAGTTACTGCATAGCTGTGGAAAAACAGATTACCAGATGTGAACGAGATATACCTTTACACCTGAATAATTCAAAATCTGCTTCATTTTACAGAAAAAATTGTCATGTTGATTTATGCATTTAATTAACTTTATTTAAGGGAGTAGTCCCATTGGCTTCATAGACCCATAGTCAATGAGACTGTTCACATCTGAAAAGTTAAGCATGTGCTTAAGCCTTTGCAGGATCAGGGCCTTAGTTTAATTTTTTTTTTTTAAAGAGAAAACATTTCCATAGCTTGTGGTATTAAACTTTCAAAAATGGCTATATAATACACTGAGTAACTGCTTTCTGTAGGGAAGGTTGATAGGCATCTTTTCATGACACTTTCCCGGAAATGCCCTACCACCTCATGCTTTTTCATTTCAAGTATTATGTTAAATCTATTACAGTTTCTCTATATTCAGATTATAATTGTAAAAATCTTAAGAAGCCCAGTAGAGAACAAAGAAATAAATACAAAGTTGAACTTGAATTTAGGCAAACCTGTTTATTAAAAACAGTAGTTCTCAAACTTTTGTACTGGTGACCCCTTTCACAGAGGAAGCGTCTGAGTGCAACCCCCCCTCCCCTTATACATTAAAAACACTTTTTATATATTTAACACCATTATAAATGCTGGAGGCAAAGGGGAGTTTGGGGTGAAGACTGACAGCTCTTGACCTCCCATGTAATAACCTTGTGACCCCCTGAGGGGTCCCAACCCCTGTTTGAGAACCCCTGATTAAAAATGTACTACTTACTGTGATTTGCCTTAAGAGTGACTAGTTTAGATAAGTATCTAAATACAAAAGCACCAGAAAAACATTTTAATACCAAGTCTAGAAATGAGAAAATTTTCACTTGGGATAGTGTTACTTTAAAACCACTATACAGTACAAAAATACAAACTCAATGGGGGCAGTGGGAACCCACAGTGCAAGTAACTAGTTAGGGATCTTGTGGTGAAGATAAGGTGTGGAGAGTGCTATCTCCAGAGTGTTGTGCTCCTATTTTCCCTGCATTGTGGAAGCTCCTTCTTGGATGCACAACAGTGATCAGACTCTGCAGGGTTGGGAGTCAGAAGGGGTTGCGCTCTGATGTTCTGCTCTCATCTGGCATTGGCCCCTCTGAATATAGGTTATTACTACTTGAGGCAGCATGATGGAGGCATTGGTCAAGACCACATGGTTACAGTTCAGACCATTCTAAGCCCTATTGGCAGATTCAAACTCTATCTCTTAGGTGGAGTAACTATTTCAACTAGAGCATGAAAATAATTTTTTTCTAGGAATTTGGAAAGTGATGATTAAAGCTGAGTATTTGCTACTTATATATATATATATTAAAAAAACACTACCTATTTTAAATTCTCTCCCATTGCTTTACTCGCAGTTGGTGCGTTTTCAGAATTCCAAGATTCACATACTAATATAGCTAATTAGGATGTTGGGAATGGGGCAGTTTTAATCCCTAAGTGATTTTTTGAGGAAAGGATTATTGGGAATCTTAACCTTTATGGACTAGAGCCGTAGAATATAGACAGTGATCAGACTAGACAGGTTTCAGCAGCAGTATAAAGATATCTGACTCGCTGTAAGCAAGTGCTGTACTTGTGTCAATTGACAGCTTTTACCGACTGGTTGGCTTAATTCATATGCATTCCATTCATATATGCACCTTAATTTAGGGTTTATGTAACTGAAAAACTCATTTATATACTAACTGAATAACTGTTATTTACACTCTTACACCTGGAAGAGACCCATCCTTATGTATCTTTATTATGTTAGTTAAGGATAGGGATTATTCTGCAATTAAGTGATAAACATACTACATTCCCCTTCTTCTGCCCTTCCCCCTCCTTAGGCGTTATTTGCACATAACACAATTTTATTTTTTTGTAGAGTCAGATGTAAAACCTTTGAATTCTGGGCAATTTCTGGTTTATATTTTCGGTAGTTTGATCACAAAAGCAAATAAAGTGGAAAGCCACATCCTGCCTCCAGATTCTTTATAATGAAAAAAGTTCTAAGCTCCAGCCATTAAAGCCTACAAAGGATCACCATATTAGTGTGGTTTATGCAGAGCACTGTTTGAATACCTTAAGTACCAGTAGAATGACATGCAAATTTAATCTGAAAGGTTCATTTGCTCCAACCTCAGTGGGGCTTTCCTTGTCATTGGGTACTAGTTTAAGAGACATTCCATGCGCTACTTTCAATATTGTGTAGTGGATGCACATGAACACACACACATGTACACTCTTACTTAGTTATTTTAGAAAAATAGTTGTATAATATTTAATAATCACCGCTGCCTTGTATAGTTATTTTTGTATAAAGAGAGAGAAAATAGGCATATTACCTGTTTTAAAGTAAGACTGGAAGTTGTATTATTAAATGAATTATTCATCAGACCATAGCAGAAAGGTGAGACTTTATTCTAGATAGTGCAGTTTAGTACCTGGGATCTTTTTTTATCTTCATTGCTAGCCAGACGACTGAGAGAGTTGAAAGAGTGATGCTGCTTTATATTTTCGGTAAAATAAATAACTAAAAACAAGGCTTGCATACAATCAGTCCAACAACAAATATGACAGTAAGATTCGTAAATTGGGAACAGATATACAGTAGTTAACTACCTGTTTTCCAGGGTGTTGTGTGGCAGATTAAAACTATATTCAAGAAAGAAATTTAGGATTAGTTGAAAGCAGTATGCTGCTTGACACTTGTGATATCTCTGATCGGAGGGAAGTATCTGTTAACAAATTAACAATGAAATCAGAGTCTGTATTTCACTTTGACCTTTTTTTTTTTTGCACTCACAATAATAGTATTAGAGTACTTTATCCTCACAATTCTCCTGTGACTAAAAGTTATATACTTCATGCTATTTTTAATCAGGCATATAATCGGTTGAAGTGTCAAAAAAGAGAGCAGAGTTGGTGATTTTTCTGCTAAGAATTGTAAGCCAATATCTTCTGGATGTATTTTCTATATTTTCCTCATATTCGTAATCATTTAGTTTCTAGCTTCCTAAAAGGATAACTCTTCAAACATTACTCGTATAAATATGTCGTCATAAAATGGGACAACTGTAACTCAGTTCAGCAAAATCATGTAGATTGAAATTTAAGTTTGCTTTGTTTTAGTTGGTCTTTTCTGCATATCTGTACTTTGAGGGTCTCTTGCCCCTCTTAAGCCCCAATCCTGTGGGCAGTGCTCAGTACCTCGCATGAGGTACATAGCATCACACAGGATCCAGTGCATTAGCAGGAATAGAATTCTGTTGCGATACTCAGTTGTACCAGTCTAAGGTGAGGTCTAGAGAGTTGATGTTGAGTAACTGCATTATTTCATTTCCTTTAATTTATCTTACTGGAATCCAGGCTTCAACTGCATTTGATCTTCATTCCTTTCTTTTTGTACTCTTCTATTTGAAAATTGGTATTGTGGTGGCAGTTATTTTTTCATCTGTTTGTCTAAAGTTACTAACAGAAAAACAGATCTTAACTTCTCATGTAAAAAAATAATTTGTGCATAATAAAGAAAAACACTAGAAATAAGGCACTGAATCATTGGTAATGGGAAAATAATTCAGGCACCAGTCATATTTATAACCATATATTAATATAATCCAGCAAACTAGTTTTCAGGATGAGCCTGACACAATATAGTCCTGAGTGCAGAATCTTTAGTACCTTAGTACACTGCCCTTGTGAGGGAAGATCAGAACTTAGAACAAATGCCTCCTAAAATATAAAGTCTAGAATTCCGTTTATGTCCAGGAATCTCCAGTTTTAGGCTATGTCTATACTACGCAGCTTTTAGCGACAGGGCTGTGTCACTACAGCCCTGTCACTAAAAGGCGCGCAGTGTAGTTGCTGTTTGTTGGCTCTCCTGCCAACAAAAAACTTCCTCCCCCGACAGGCGGTGTCAGCGTTGTTGGCAGGAGACCACTCCCAGTGACAAAGAGCTGTTAACACCAGCGCTTGTCCTCTGCAAAACTTTTGTCTTTCGGGTGGGGGTGTGTGTTTTTTTAGCACCTCTGAAAGACAAAAGTTTTGTCATTCAGTTGACAATGTAGACATAGGCTTAATAATGTAAGTGTATACCATCAAGCTTTGATCAGGTAATCCTGTTCAACCTGTGTATCTTCCAGTTAAAACAAATTAAAATTTCTCTGAAGTAAAAGCTGTTAACAAATATATGTGTTCAATTTTACCCTTGATAGGATACCCTGCCAAATTTAAAGACACGCAATACAGTGTAGGGCTAGTAACCCTTAATCAGATTCTACCACAGAGGAACCTGGCTCCACTGAAGTCAATGAGAGTTTCGCCATTGACTCGAATGGACCCAGAACTTAATACCCAGTGTTATATTTTTATTGGGTTATTCTACTGTTTTCAGATTATTCAAAGTTTAAAAGTAAAAGCATATACTTCAGTTACGTTATGTTTATGGTATGTTGGGTGAATGCATCCATTTTTTTGTCCAAGAAACCCTCTCTTTGCTGTTGATTGGAGGCTAATTCAAGGACCTTTTAAAAAATTCATATCTATCTAAAAATGGCATGATTCTTCTCATAATGTAAGTTCATCAAGAGTAAAACCACAGTTCATCCTTCCTCTTTCCATACTGAGTTTGTCTCCTGATTACTATGCAGTATGTTCCACCTCCGTACAAGGGGAAACCTTCCACATTTAACTCCAAATTCTCCTGGCAGCCATTTTCTCAAAAAACCTGTGGTGTACTTTCATCCTCTTTCCTCCAGTAAGTAAATTGTGTAGCCTTTGTCTTGACTTTTCAGTAGTTCTTAACATCTGCAACAATACTAATCTGTGATTTCACAGGATTTGTGTGTTGCTCTAATTTGTCCATTTATTTAGCTATCCATTTTCCTCTCTGAGGAATCTACTACACAGCTCTCTCACTCTGCTAGACTCTTGCAGTGCCAAAGGGCTGGTAGTACTTTAAAATCAAGTTTAGCAGGATAGTTAAGTGTTTAATTGGTTCTGTTATCTCTTTTCCAGCTTGCATGCCTTTGTCGTAGGCTTATGATGAATTGCAAAGAAAAAAAAGTGAGGTTGCACTTATGAGCTCTGCTCTCTTATGATGCCCCAGAATGCATATTTTCCACAGCATTTGCACACCAGAATGTATAAAACAAAATAATTAAAGAGATCAAGACATTTGGAAACCATGCCATATATGGAAAACATGAAAGTTGCCAGAGCCCTGTGGGTCATCTCCATGGTCCAGCAGAGGTTTTTTTTGTTGCATTGATATAGAATGAGTAATTCTGGGTCGTAACGGCGTTAAGTTGGTCTGGACCATTTTGAAGGATCTACAAAGTTTTCTATTATTTGTTATGTGCTGGAGGCCTCTCCTCTTCCAGTTAGTTCAGTGAATGGAATTTTTATTTCTAACTTTGCCTACCTTCACGTATGTTCAATTTTCATTTCCCCCTTTTCTGATATAAATGTTTGGCTTAACATACTACCTTCTTATCAGAAAATCAGGAATGGAAATAAGTTCATATGTGCAGTTTGGCAGAGGTTAACATTGCTATTGAAAAACTTACCTTTCTACATTTCCTGAATTTAATCTTTGTATTAGCATGTTTTTTACATTGTGTACGTTTGTACATGTGTCTCATTTCTCATTTCCTATTTGTGACTATTACAATCACAGATAGCATGAAGCTGAGAAATATTGCGATTACATACCTTTGCCAACATACAAAGCAGCATTTTGTAGTTACAGATGTAGAGTTTTGTTCCCTTTCATTGAAGTGAGAGGCATATGTATTACAAAGTTGGATTTTTGGGATGTGGAATGTCTGGTATGGAAACCCAGAGTGTGACATGATTTTCACTTCATGGAGAGTCATACCACATATCAGTATATGTTATATCTTTTTCTCACATTTCCATACAGTTGCCATGTCTAGTTGGCAGCCGGTTTCAAGCGGAGTCGATCCTGGGGCCGGTTTTGTTTAATATCTTTATTAATGATCTGGAGGATGGTGTGGACTGCACTCTCAGCAACTTTGCAGATGACACTAAACTGGGAGGCATGGTAGATACACTGGAGGGTAGGGATCGGATACAGAGGGACCTAGACAAATTAGAGGATTGGGCCAAAAAAAACCCAGATGAGGTTCAACAAGGACAAGTGCAGAGTCCTGCACTTAGGATGGAAGAATCCTATGCACTGCTACACACTAAGGACCGAATGGCTAGGTAGCAGTTCTGCAGAAAAGGACCTGGGGTCACAGTGGACGAGAAGCTGCATATGAGTCAACAGTGTGCCCTTGTTGCCAAGAAGGCTAACGGCATTTTGGGCTGTATAAGTAGGGGCATTGCCAGCAGATAGAGGAACGTGATCGTTCCCCTTTATTCGACATTGGTGAGGCCTCATGTGGAGTACTGTGTCCGGTTTTGGGCCCCACACTACAAGAAGGATGTGGAAAAATTGGAAAGAGTCCAGCAGAGGGCAACAAAAATGATTAGGGGTCTGGCGCACATGACTTATGAGGAGAGGCTGAGGGAACTGGGATTGTTTAGTCTGCAGAAGAGAAGAATTAGGGGGGATTTGATAGCTGCTTTCAACTACCTGAAGGGGGGTTCCAAAGAGGATGGAGCTCGGCTGTTCTCAGTAGTGGCAGATGACAGAACAAGGAGCAATGGTCTCAAGTTGCAGTGGGGGAGGTCTAGGTTGGATATTAAGAAACACTATTTCACTAGGAGGGTGGTGAAGCACTGGAATGCATTACCTAGGGAGGTGGTGGAATCTCCTTCCTTGGAGGTTTTTAAGGCCCGGCTTGACAAAGCCCTGGCTGGGATGATTTAGTTGGGAATTGGTCCTGCTTTGAGCAGGGGGTTGGACTAGATGACCTCCTGAGGTCCCTTCCAACCCTGATATTCTATGATTCTATTATTTTCCAGGATGTGGTGTTCAGTTAAACACAATGAAAGATATTTTTAAAAATATGTTAACAGTTTGTAATGATGTACTCTTCGATTACTTACGTATAATGTTTCCCAGTATATATCTGTCAGAAATAGAAAAGTTTGACTGTTTAGACAAGCGTATAACCATTCATAAGTTTACAGACACAAAATCCCACCAGAGAATGTTAGAAATCCACAATATGTCTGTCAGTGCTGGATTTTACATTTGAATGTGAATTAGATTTCTTAAAATGTGTAAAATCACATGAGGTAGACCACTCTCTATTGACTGTTTATCAGAGGAGGCCCATTTACCTTTTTTGTTCTCAGTACATGAAATATATCGTGCTTGTAAAATGTGCTCCTGATATGTTAGATTCAGACAGTAGGATGCAAATAACTGGTGTATTTGGTAAGATTAATACCATGCTACCATTTTCATTCTAATTGAGAACGGACATATTAGCAAAGCATGTCCTGCATAATATGCTTTTTGGAAGGGCAGTAGAATTCCAAGAACAATAGTTTTGTTTACAGCCTGGTTCTAGCCTTTGAAAAACACAGGTTATTTCACCTTTTGATGATGCTATGCATGTTAACATTTGCAATCAGATGCCTTGTAAATCTTGGTGATTTTTGGTTTTGATTCAGATTTATAGATTCAAATCTTCTTGTGAGAGTTTTGTGTTCTCTATCTTTTTGCACAGTTTTGTAAAGGACTGTGGTGGGTTAAAGACTAGTTCTGTTTTACCCAAACAGATGCCCACAGAGCTCTTGTTGAAGTCAAGGCAAATGGAATGGGCATATTTGAGGACATTAATGTATTCTTGAAGTATAACATAAAAGTGAACCATAAGTAATAGGGGCCCTACTGATTAAAATGGCTTGGCACATGTGTTCACTGGGGGGAGAAGATGTTTCCAAGCAGGGAAGCACCAAAGGATCCAGCCCATACACGTTAAAGCACACCACAGGGAGTCTGGTTGGATGGGTGTGTTCTGGGGGAGAGAGGAGAGTTTATCCATGGCATGTGGCCAGGGATTCCAAGTAGTTCCACACACCATGGATAACCTCCCCAACCCCAAAGAATGCAGATCACCCATACAATTGGGCTGCCTGTGGTGGGCCTCACCGTTGCGCAGTGGAGTACCCTGGTTCTGCTGCATTTTGGGACTTTTGAACCCATGAATGAGGTGGGATGGGCAAGGTTTAGGCTTAACTCTGTATTCTCCATAGCAGTATGCTTACCCATTGCTTCTCTACTTTGCTGTACAAATAACACATTGAGCTTGTCCTTGCACCCATTGTGAAAAATGTCTGAAAGCGCAGGCATTGTTTCAGCCTCATGCAGAGCTGTCATGTTCTGGGTTGCAGTCCAGACCAGTGAGGGGTTGTCATCACCTGCTTTATAACTCTGGGTGCCTCAAATGTTCTGCTGCTATGGCTCAGACCCTGGGTGTCAACAGCCAGTAGATTAGCATGGAGTATCCTGAGTGTTTGCGTTCTGTGCCACCCTGGTTCTGCACTCTTGCCCCAGCAGCCTGCCTACAACGCAATAGCCCCACTCTAGTCACTATCACCCAGTTATCGTATGCAGGGGTGACCCCAACACACTCTCAGTCCTCAAGTTCTCCAGATCTGTCAACCCTGAAGTGTCTAGGCCTCTTGTGGAACATTCAGAGAAATAATAAGGTTTGTTTGCTCTTCTAAAGAGACAAAATACACAGTTTATCACTTTAACACAAATCAGCACTGGCATGGTTTAGATTTAAAGTAAGACAAGTTTATTAACAAGAGAAGATAGGATTTTAAGTGAGTTCAAGTGAAAAGGATAGAGTTAGAAATGATTACAAGCAAATAAAAATTAAAAATGCTTTCTAGAAGAGACTAAAACTTAACAAAACTACAGTCTTGATACAAGAGAAGAATTTTTTCACAGTAGCCATATTAAAATAGTGCTTGTAGCTATGCTTGACTCAAATGAGTTTAATTGGGAAATTAATATGACTTTTTGTGTGCCATCAACTTATTTATTAAATTGCAAGAACTATAACTGGTTAACAGAGAATAAGAGTCATTGTTTTAATAGTATGAACAAAGTGGTTGCTCTGAGTAAAAAGTGGGGCCAGAAATAATTTAATAAAGATTTTCCAAAATCATGTCAATGGGCTGAGAGTAGTCTGCAGAGTTTTCTATTTTGAGGCATATTCAAAATAGAAAAATAACATAAGAGCATTTAATTGCTGAATTTGTTTGAGTGTAACATTAATTTTTGCTGTGGTTGGGAAGCAATTTTAAAAAATACAATGGACAGTGGAACCATTTTATCAAGTTTTATTAAGCTCCTTTATTCTATACTTTGTGTTGATACTTTCTCTAAGCTAGTTAAAATGCTAATTTTAGGCTAGATCTTTCTTTGTGATATTGCAATATTAAATTTTAAATGATAACTGCTGATTAATTAACTCTTATTATATTTAAAGTACAGTATATTATTTAAGCATGGTTTAAGAAGTGCACAAAGAGCAACCTTGTAAATACATGTTTTATCCCATTTACCTTTTTGACAGGAGAATTAGATGACAGAGAGCAGGCAAAGCTGGAAGTAAAAGTATGGGATCCAGATAGCCCCCTTACTGATCGTCAGATTGACCAGTTTTTAGTTGTAGCACGGTAAGCTTGAAATCCTCTAATCCCAGAAAAATACTTTTTTCTCCTATAAACCCTGTAGACCATTGACTGCTTATTCCCCTATCTGTTGTTCCACAACTTGTTTAACGTTCTATGTTTATCTTGCAGTTAGGTAAGAGAAAACCATTAGAATGGAACATGATGCATATCTATTTTAAAGTAAATTATATAGGAAAGGAATATATTTCTGAATTGCTTCCAGACTTCATACTTTTGCAGATCTTGGCAGAGTTCGATGTTCTTAAAATTCTTAAAATTTTAATGTTGATATTCTTTTCCAACTCCACTTTCTTAAAATTCTTAAAACTTTAATGTTGATATTCTTTTCCAACTCCACTTTCTCCTCAGAATAAATGAAGCAGGATTTCAGCACTACCTTTTTAGTCTGGTACTGTAATATTTGAAATTGCTGAATGTAACAAAGATTAAGATTATAATTCAAGCAAATGTAAACAAATGGCATGTAATCCAACTGTCACATACACTGCAATTATTTTCAGTGAATAGCAGAAGATTTTGAAGTATACCACAATAATTCATTACTATGTCCTAGTCTTCATTAGGTAAAAACTCTGGTTGGGTAGTATCATAAACTAGCATACTCTTAGGATATGTCTATACTGCAGCTGGGAGCGTGCCTCTCAGGCTGAGTACAGAGGCTGTATTTGAATTACAGTGCTAAAAATAGCACTCTGAATGTTATGGCAGGGGCAGCAGCACAGGATAGCCGTCAGAGTACAAACTCACCTGATCTCCTGGGTTCATACTGAGGTGGCCAGCCTGAGTTGCCACGTCCACACTGCTATTTTTAGCATGTTAGTTCAAGAAGAGCTAGCGCATGTCTTTCTGCTTGGTCTAGGAGGCTCTCTCCCAGGTGCAGTGTAGACATATCCTCGGAGGCCTGTGACAGAGCCCTGCTGAAGTTCAGATATGCCCTTTTTCAAACATTTTTAGATAGATTTCTGAAACTTCTACTCTTTCAAAAACAGTGACGTTTTCCATTGAAAGAGTAAAACCATTACTCTCATACAGTCTCTTTTCCCTGTTCTATAATAAATGCTTACAGTAAACCTTATTGCTCCACCTACTACAAACTAAGGAAGCAGAGGACTACTTGTCAATGATAGTGTAAAGGCACCAGCCTGCCTTCTTCCCTCTCAGTAATTTTGCTTCTCTATTCTGAAAGCAGAGTGCAGCCCTATATCTTTTTAGTCTAAGAACCTTAATTTCTCTTCTTCCCAGCTCTTGTTCTTTCTTATCTTCTTTCTGGACAACATGTGTCTGGAGAAAGAAAATCAGAGGGAGAGGAAGGCAGAGAGGAGCTCTGCTTTCAATTCCATAGCCTGTGCCATGTAGGGAAATGGGCTTGTGGGTCACACCTCCCTCTGATCTCAGATGCTAGCTCATCTAAGATCAGTCCTCCTCTGATCAGTAAATGTATAGTGTTCCTTTGACACATCTCTCCTCCATGTATTGCTTCTTGCTTGCACAGCAGCATATTGCTCTTGCCAGCAAGTAGATCCACTAGCAAGCTGGAGAGATGGAAGTTTGAAGCTGAATCCCTTCAGAAGATCATGCTGCCTTATCTCCGCTGAGCAGACCCCCTTGGGGAAGCCGAAGAGATGCAAGGCGGAGTCTGAGCAACTTCAGAAGGGCATGCTACTGTACTTCCCTGCACCTCGTGCACTTCTTGGGAGATTACAGAGTTGCTGGGTCAGAACTTGACCCCATTCACTTAGGAGTTGGTAAGTCCCTGTGTGGGAGGTTTCCATTGTGGTGGGGGTGTCTTTTGGGGATGCCAGTTTTTCTCATCTATTTAAGGTCTTTTAGGCTGCTATCTCCATTGGTCTCCCAATGGGAAATGGATTCCCCCTGACTATTAGGGAAGTCTTCTCTGCTTTAGCATTTAGACATTTGATCTTTGTCTGATCCGAAGAGATTTTCTTCTGTTTTACTTTAGAAGATCATCTTTCCAGTCAAAAGAGACTAGATGTGCGAGTGCCAATTAATAGCAGTGAGTCAGCTTGAGTATTTCCCCACAGGAGAAGATTGCTGTCTCACTGACAATTTCCTCTGTTAGCAGAGCTCATCTTAGGGGAGCACATTAGTTCCCTAGAGAGATACCTTTCTCTGTCCTATAGTGCACACAGTAATAAGCAGTAGAAGATTTTCCTTTACTTTACCATAAGCTGGAGTCAGTTTCAATTACATTACATTACGTTTTCAGATGCTGGAGCTTTTAATCTCCGCTGTCTCTAATAGGCTAGCCCAGAGGTTCTCAACTTGGGGGGTCATGGATACCTTGCATTTCCTATACTCTTAAATGGTACAGAGGTCCTGACTAAATCCAGCAAAATGGGAGTGGGGGTTCCAGTATGGACAAAGGTTGAGAACCACAGGGCTGACTTATATGATCAGATCTATTCACTTTCACTTTGTGGTAGTTCAGTTTAGATTTCATCCCTTGCATATTAAGAGTTCTAGTTTTTTTTTTTTTTTTTTTTTAACACATTTGCCTTTTTGGTACATTCCACTTTTGTAAATATATTTTGGGGTGCAGTAAAACTGCAAGTCACCAGGGACCCCCAGGACTTATGAGTCTTTCTCCCTTCATCCAGCAAGGATTGGTCAATCTTTCAAGAGAGCCATTCTGTCAGCCGTGTGATCGGTCCAGCCATTTGTAGTCTCCTCTTTCTCATCTCCAACTAAAAGAGGGTTTTGAAGATTAGTTAAGGTACTCTTTATGCAGCATCGGTATTTTAGTGGCTCTCTGCCTCAACTCTATTCTCCAGTTCCTGTTAAATGAAAATTTCATACTTACCATTGCTTAGTTCTGTTTCCCATAAGGCAAATTCACCTCATCTGTGTTTTCTTATTATTTGTTACATCCATTTAAAAGTTAGAATGGGGAAAGAGTGGAAAATTACGTACCAGTATTCTATTTATTTTAGTTCTCTTCTTTCCTTCTGCGTCGTTTCCACCTACTTTCTGCATTTTGTTCTTAGACACTTCTACCTCAGACAAAAAACAAAACTAAATAAGAGAAAATGGAATTTTTCACCTTCTAAAAGGAGATATAATGCCAACTGTATGGATTTGTCTTACGATGAGAGATTAAGTGTTGCTTCATCAACTATGAACGTTCCATTTATCATCTTCAAAAAAGAAATCCATATATTCAGTAAAATATAATGAAGTACAATATTTAAAATGTGCGGTTAAGTAGTGGTGGTAATTGCTACTATTGAACATAGCCAGAGCTCTGTTCTTGCAGGGTAATTAAATATACATACTTCTATACTGTGTGTGGGTTTTCTGCTGAATATAGTCAATAGGAATACACGTGACTCCCAATGTTGTTGTTTAGAAAATTGCCTGTTCAGTACAATTAATACTGGTATAGTTTTGGATTCTATTCAGATAGGGAAAATCAGAGGAATTGACGAGGAAATTAAACTATTGGCAGAGATGCGGGGTAAAATTGTATAACTGTGGTGGGTTCTCTAGGGGGGGAAGATTGTGAGGACCAATCCAGTGTCCCCCAAAACAAGAAGGTGTTTGTCATAAGGATGAGTAAGAGTACCTAGTGACAGCCACATGGTTTGGAAATAAGAGAAATGGGTTCACTGCAAGTTCTATAATCTATCAGTAATTCTGTTTCTTCTGCCCACCCACTGTATCTGACATTAACGCTGTTCTGTCTTTGTAGATTTTACAGCGCTGGATATCATCTTGGCTAAAAAATGACTAATTTGCATATGTAGACTGAATTTACACCCTCTTTGTGCACCTCCCCTACAGAATTTGACCCATTGCCTAAATTTAATTCCTTCCTTCCTTCCTTCACTGTAACGTCTAGTGCAGAGATTCTTTCCTCCTTTTCATTGAAATTAGAGAAGAGGGTGGGGCCATAATAGTGTTTTAAGTGATGTCTTATGAATTTAAGCCATTTCCATTTTTCAGATATTTTCCCCTCTTTAAATGAAAGTGATTCAGATTTACCATATGTCCCCTATTCATTTTCCTAGCAAAACTGCTGAGACTGCAACGTGATATGTATCAGATATTCCATATAATACTTCGCTTTTCTTTGTTCCAAAGACCCCAGCCCATTCCTCTTCCCGGCGAAGAATAACAGTGGACAACTTTCCTTCTGTTCAGCAGTCATTTCCCGAGCACTTTAAACTTTTGGAGGTTGAAAAAAGTGTCAGGAAGTGGGTGTAATGAAGCACAGCTCTGTACCTACAGTTAGTTGCTTTAGAAATGACAAGAAAAATTAATCTTCTGGAAAAGCAGCATTTTATTATCAATATACTCTGTATGTCACATTCTGCTCTATCCAATAGTTGAAAGACTCTGGGGCCTTTGTCCAACTTTAATTATCATTGTGCTGGTAGCATATGTCTGCATTAAAAAGTATTCTAAGACTTAAATAAATTGAAACTCCCTGGAATTAAGGAAAGGAGCATGGATCTTAACTGGCTGCTTATAGACTGGTTGTATAGGCAAAGATAAAAGATGCCCTTCTATAGGTTCATTTGTGACTCTTGGGAAATGGGGTATTGACATAATAAGGCAAACAAAAGAACAAACACTTCCTTAATGACTGGGCACTGTCTAAGAAGCTAAGGTGGGTTGAACCCCATAACTATGCTTAGATCCTTTGGCCCAAAGGCTGGGCCTGGGGTATGTTTCATACATGTATAAATGTATTTTGAGAACTACTGTGAGCTCTCAGACAACCTTGTATAGGCCTGAAAGATGACATGTTTTAACTGGGCTTGGCGGAATTCGATTTTTATTTTTGTATAATTGCTACAGATAAATCAGTGTTTCTTTTTAAGCTTTTTTTTTAATCCATTTAAATTTTCACCATTATGCAAAAGTATCCGCTTTTAAGCATTTTTTCTCCAATTTTTATCAATGTAAATTTTCACAGTTCCAGGAAATTATGCGCGGGTCAGACAATAATTAAATAATGACATTAGAGGTTGAAATTCAGAGAGTTAAAGCTTTATAACCGTTAAAACACAAATTGTCAACATCACATGTCAAAATATACATAATAAATATCCTTAAATCAAACTCTAATACGTTCTCAGGCAGCATTTTTCTTACTTTGCCTATCTGTAAATCCTGATTATCAATGGAAATATTTTATCATCTGTTTGTGTACAGTGAAATCAACATTTACCAATAAAAATATATAATCCTTCCAAGCCTAGTTTTAATTAAACCTATCAGGATGATTGTAGAAGAAAGCAGTTAATCTTTACCTCAAGACTCTGAAGAGAGGAGGGGGAAGGATTGAGCGCTCTGAGAAATATAAACTCGGAACAGAGCAGGTCATGAACTCCATCTCACCTGGACTGATGAGACTAAAATTCCTGAGGCAAAACGGGGACCAATTATACTGATCTGAGATCCAGAACTTGCTATATAAAATTCTGGGCCCATGCCAAAACACCAGTGCTGTCTGAGGGGCTAGTGACCATTTTAGGATTTTAATACCTTGCAAACCACCTGGGTTAAAAATGATTGTTGTACACCCATAGTAAATCCAGCTAATGTTGGTAACACATGAACTATTGTACCTTAAAATTGCATCATTCTGTTATCACCTTGCTTTTTATTTTTTAACCTCATTCTCCTCAAATCTGACCTAGTTTTTATTTGAGAACTGGTAAAGCAAGGACCAGGGTTAGCGAGTGCTGTACACAAATTGAAAACTTGGAGACCCTAGAGTTAATTTCTGATTCTTGTGTGAATGTTAGCTTCTAAATATTATGCTGTAGTAGAAGTGACTGGAGGGAGGGAAAGAAAACTGTATTTGGAATAACTACAATTGCCCAGGGGCCCAATTAAATTAAATTTTGATTTTTTTTTCTCCGTTTACTTTATTTTTTTCTTGTCATCCACTATTTTTTCCTCTTGGCTTAATTGTATAGTGGCGCCTCTCGAACATGAAAGACGACATCTATTCATGACATCATCAGCCCCATGAGACTCACGTGGCCACTCAGCTTTGTGGTGTGAGGAACCTAAACCACTATAACTTTTTTTTTTTTTTTAACTTGGAAATCACACTTCTCCCTGAATTGTTTTCATCTACAATTGTTTTCCAAGTAGCAGCTACAATTACTATAACAAAAATATTTGAGAAATGATTTTGCATTTGACAGCACTTTTGTAATCAATTTCATTGTTTCCTCTTAATAGTGAGTCTCTCCTTTTATTTTGTTGGCCATTCACACAGCAACAGGGAAGAGGAAGCCACGTTAAAAATAGGAAAACCTGATTATAAAATCCCAAATTGGTAGGGGAACTCTGGGAGAGAAAATTGACAAAATATGACATGAATTTCCCCTTCCCTTCCTACAGCTCTTTCTTCCTTCTCCCCTGTCACAGATATAGAAAAAAACCCATGGTTCCTCCAACTACTACTTCATCATCCTTTTTCCTTTCACATCTAAGCTCATTGAACTTTTTGTTTACAATAGCTGTCTGAAGTTTCTCTCTTCCAATTCCATCCTCAAGCCTCACCAATTTGGGTTCCACCCTTCGCACTGAACTGAAACCTCTCTTGCCAAAGTCTCTAATGACCTCTTCCTAGCCAAAGCTCAGAATCAGTACTCCATCCTGATCGTCCTTAACCTGTCAGCTGCCTTGAACACCATCAACCTTTCTCTTCTTGAAATCTTGTCCTCC
Organism: Malaclemys terrapin pileata; assembly: GCF_027887155.1. Lineage (NCBI taxonomy): Eukaryota > Metazoa > Chordata > Testudines > Emydidae > Malaclemys > Malaclemys terrapin. The sequence continues at coordinate 39,201,775 of NC_071507.1, read as the reverse complement.
CTTGACTTCCATAACTCTGTCCTCTCCTTGTTCTCCTACCTCTCAAATGGTTCCTTCAGCTTGTCCTTTGGAAGATCCTCCTGATGCCCCTCCCCCTTCAACTTTCTGTGGGGTTTCCTTTATTCGCATCTCTTCTCCGTCTTCACCTAATCTCTGGATAATTTCATCCACAAACACAAATTAAACTTTATCCTACCTCCTTCTGTTCAAACTAAAATCTTAGCCTGTCTCTCTGACATCCTCTCGCAGATATCTAGCTGTCAGCTCAAGATCAACATGGCTAAAACAGACCTCTTAATCTCCTCCTCACCCTCAAGCCTTCTCCCCATCTCTGTTTTCTGTCACCGTAGACAACACCACCATTCTGCCTGTCATTCAGGCTCATAATCTGGGTTTCATCTTTGACTCAGACCTCTATACATCCTTATCGCCAAGATATGTCTAAATCTTACTGAAGTTGTATGCACTGTAGTTGTAGCCGGGTCAGTTCCAGGATATTAGAGAGCCAAGATGGGTGAGGTAATATCTTTTATTGGACCACGTCTGTTGGTGAGAGAGACAAGCTTCCAAGCCACACAGAGCTTTTGTAAGCTTTTGAAAGAGTTCTGTGTGGCTTGGAAGCTTGTCTCCATCACCAACAGAAGTTGGTCCAATAAAAGATATTACCTCACTCACCTTGTCACTCTTATATCCTGGGATTGACACACTCTACAACTTCACTGCATGCAACAATGGAAGATACTGAATTTAGCTGTCTGAAATGGAAACTCCGCAATGAGAAAAAAGAAACAAAAACTTAACAGTGACGACTACTTCCTGAGCAAATGCAAGAAACAATACATCATCCTTAGGGGTCTCACCGTCTATAATGGACTTCAGAGAAACGGAGGAACCACTTACTGCACCTCACATACCTCGGAAAGGACTACCTCAAACAGGAAATCACCACCTGCTCCCCACACACTGGAAGAAAAAAACCCAGGAAAGTTACCTGGAAGTGATGAAAGAAATCTAAAACAACTATCAAAAAAACCTGACAACAGCCATCCAACACCAAAAACAAAAAGTGGAACCAATTACAGCTACTCCACAGAACACCACCTCCAGGAGAAACCATGGCACCGGTACCCCCCACATGGCACCCAAACATCATCAATTTATCAACACTACCCCGCACTGGGGATGAATTATCTGTACTCTCTAAGGCAGTGTTTTTCAAAGTACGGTTCGTGACCTAGTACTGGGTCGCAGAATGTCAGGCACTGGGTCGCCTTGCTGATTCAAATTATAGTGATCTTTGCCGCACAGCAGCTCTAAAGGGCCACGCAGCAGGGACCTCGAGAGAAGTAGGGGGTGGGCTGGAACTGGAGAGGGGAGCAAGTTGGGGCTTGCAGGGCTGCTGTGGGCCTCTTCCCCGGCCTCGGAGCTCGCTGCTGCCAGTGGGGAGAGAGGGACCCTTCCCCTGGAGCTCCATGCTGCTTGCTGGCAGGGAGAGATAGGGGCCCCTCCCCTGGAGCTAGCTGCTGCCGACGGGAGAGGGCTGGGTGGAGTCCTCTGGCCCCAGCTCTGGGGCAGCCTGCTTGCACCCCAAACTCCTCATCCCTGGCCCCGCCCCAGAGCCTGCACCCCCTGCCAGAGCCCTCACCTCCCCGCATTCCAACCCTCTGCCGCAGCCCTGAGCCCCCTCCTGCATCCTGAACTCCTCATCCCCAGATCCACCCTAGAGCCCTCACCCCCAGACAGAGCCCTCACCCCCACATCCCGCCCTCTGCCCTACCCTGGGCCACTTCCCACACTCCGAAGCCCTCAGCCCCGCCGCATTAATTTTGTTATGTGCACCAATATAGAGGTGATTTGTCACACATCACCTCTATATTGGTCCACATAACAAGATTCATTCCACACATGAGTGGGAAAAATTAGAGGGAACACTGATTATAACATCATTAGAATAACATTACAATTATACATGCATAACATCATGTTTCTGGTATTTGCATAGAGTTGCATCTTACACCTACTGTGTTTTACGCACTACTCACGTGGACAATACAGTTTGAGTATAATCCCCTACTTCGCTTTTCCGATCCGCCCCCTGCTGTGTGGAGACTCAGATTTTTGCATGATTTTTGATAAACCCCCCAAAAGTTGGAAAATATGGATAATTTTGTAATAAGAAAAAGAAGTTTGGAAACACAACCATCAAATCCATCAACATCTGCAAGGGGAAGTGTAAGTACGTCATGCAGAACAGAAAATTCTAGCAGTAAAAATGAACAGGCTGCTTCCACCTCATCTGAACAGCCAACTAAAAAGAAAAAATCATGGCCGAAGCAGTACAGTGCTAAAGCAAACCAAGAATTAAAGCCCCACTATGTTGTTTGCACCGAAGTGCTTGCAAACAAGAGTCTAAAGCCATCAAAGTTGAGGAGAAATTTAGAAACAAAACATACGGGACTCATGGATAAACCATTGGACTATTTTCAAAGGAAGCAATGGGAACTTAACTTATCAGGTCAGGTTCTCAGCTGGTCAACCACCTTGAACGATAAAGCACAACTGGCATTGTATTTGGTTGCATATTGTGTGGCAAAAGCGAAAATGGCCTATACAGTTGCTGAAAAAGTTATTCTTCCAGCATCTGTGGATATGGTGTGGACACTTTTGATGAGAAGTCTGCTGAAAAATGGAAAAGTATTCCTCTCAGTGATAACACAGTGTCTCGGTGAATACATGATATTGCAGAGAAGTTGGAAGCTCAACTTGTAGCGCTGTTACAGTCAGTCGGGGATTTTGCTATACAACTTGACAAAAGTACTGATATTTCGGATTGCGCAACGCTGTTAATTTATGTGACGTACGTATGGCAAGATGATTTTAAGGAGGATTTGCTGTGTTGTCTGACCCTACCAACAAATACAATGAGGGCACAGATATTTGACTGCATAGGTGGAAAATACAAACTGAAATGGGGTAACTGCAAAGGAATAACTAGTGACGGTGCAGCAAATATGACCGGAAAGAACAGTGGAGTTGTGAAAAAAATCTGTGAGGCAGCTGGCAATGACATTGTTTGGAATCATTGTTTCATTCACTGCGAAGCTTTGGCATCCAGGGGTATTCCTCCTGATCTTATGACAGTACTGAAAAAAGCAGTCAAAATCGTAAACTTCATTAAAGGGGGCTCACTTAACAGCAGGCTTTTAGAAGCGCTATGCTCAGACATGGGAGAACACATGCATTTATGTTTTCACACTGAAGCAAGGTGGCTGTCGCGGGGCAGAGTGCTTACCTTGGTGTATGAACTCAGGAACAAGATTCATGTTTTTGTGGTGGTGAAAGAGTCTAACTTTGTTTGACAATGACAGTTGGTTAATAAAGTCATACCTTGCTGCCATTTTCTCGATTTTTAAATTAACTAAACTTGATGTTACAAAGAAGATGCAATGATTTTTTTCAACATTGTGAAGAGATACAAATAATTCAAAAGTCATTGGCACTGTGGCAAGCATGTCTGAAAAGTAATTGGCCCAGCTACTACATGTTCCCAACACTGTTACAACACATTGAGGAAAATAACACCAGTGAGGAAAAAGTGAATGAAATGAAAACTATCATACAGTTACATCTTGCTGCTCTGTCTGTCTGTTTTAGTCGCTATTTCCCAATAAACAAGTTTGAATATTTGAATGAAAAACTCTGGGTGAAAGATCCTTTTGCTTTCAAAAACCCTGAGGCAACAATGGAGCTAAATCTGGGGCCTAGCAAGAGAATGAACTGCTGCATCTCACCTGTGATAATTCTCTGAGAACACGGCACAAGTCAATACACTTGTCATCATTATGGATCAGTGTTCCAAAGAATATCCACTGCTAAGTAAAGTATGTGTGCTCTTGTTGCTGCCTTTCACAACAACCTACATGTGTGAAGTGGGATTTTCAGCTATGACAAGATTAAAAAACAAAGAAAGAAACCGAATGAACAGTGGACCTGATATGCAGGTAGCCCTTTCATCCTGTGATCCTGATCCTCTAGTCAAAAGATATAATTATGTTGGGTCACGGGCATCAACAATTTTCTTCAACTGGGTCATGAGAAAAGAAGTTTGAAAACCACTGCTCTAAGCGACTGAACTCCTGATACCATACTAAAGTTGAGAAACAGAAGAATTTTTCCACCATCTACACCTCAAAGAATTCTTTCACAACAATGACACCATCACTCACAATTACCACATCCCTACAGACAATCATAAGAAAAAAGAATCCTCTGACTGGATACCATGGAGCTACTTGTCTTCACTTTCATGGCCTTTCATGGTGTGCATATTCCCACCCTACATCTCTCTCATTCACTATCAAAATGTCAACTCCTGCCTCTCATTCGCCAACAATACCTGCCTCCATCACCCCTTTGATAGATTTTCAAACAAGATTGGAAGCTCTCTGAGGCAGGGGACCATCTTTTTGTCCTTTGTTTGCACAGTGCCTAGCACAGTGGGGTCCTGGTCCATGATGAGGGCTGCTAGGCACGACATTAATCCAAATAATAAATGTATTTGAAACTAACTTATTTTTTTAAAACTGTCTAATTTCAAGTTGACTGTTTTACTTTTAGTTTTGTGAAATGATTGGGAAGTAATGCATAGTTAATATTAAATAATGAATAATTAATTAGTAAATTATTTGATGACACTTACATTATAAAGTCCAATATTTCATGATCTGCCACACTAGAAATATTTTGGCAGACTAGTTCTTCTAAGAACTAGTCCTGGATCAGTAATCAGAAAGAAAACTTCAATCCCTGCAGTGCTGTGAATAACCCCTCTCTAGCAATGGATATTTTTAAGTTTTGCTGAGTTTTCACTATCTTTATCAAACAAAATACAATCTTTTGAATAGCAGAAACATGCCTAAATCCTAGACTGTGACACCATCGTATCTTAAACTGTTTCTTGTCCTGCTGCTGCAATCTCTTTTTAAGTGTCCTAGAGAATGCCTTCTCCGTTCAAAATACATCAAATAAACAAAGCAAGAAAAAACTATTTAAAGTATTCCTGATCCTTTGGTCCAGCACAGAAAGCTCTCACACTTATTTAGCAAAGTATGGTATTTGTATGAAGAATTACCCCCCGCACTCCTCCCTTTTTGGGGGGAGGGAGGGTGCGGCTATTATATGCTATCCAATCAGGGGTAGTTACCCTATTTTTTAATCTAAAATCACAGTACACTTGAATTACTCTGAGCAGCTAATCTGCTTTATTGGTTTATCATTAATATGGTTTCGCATATATTGTTTTTCTTTCACGGTTTCTTTATTGTTTTGATATTTTGCATTGGGCATATTGCTGTTAAATGCTACATTTATAGTTCCCTTGAAGTTATCTCTGAGACAAGACACTGTTGGGGCGGGGTGGGTGGGAAGCATGTTAATTAGGGATGTACTTGTTCTGACTTCACTGGCAGAACAGTGAGGAGAGCATTTGAAACCCAAGCCTAGAGCACGGGGAAGCCATTATAACACTGCAAGCCAATGCAGGGATATGGTATTATCACAGTGCATCATTTGTTTTCCCATAGGTATTCAGGCTATTTAATGGGTGTGTTCCGAATGAAGACAGTACCTGACTTACTCTGCCTACCACTGAAATACTGCTATCTTTGGGTTCATGTTAGTTGTTTGAGTGCACAGCAACATTACAAAATAATTTAGAATAGAAAATGAAGAAGAATGTGCATACAGTTGAAACTACAAGGGAAAATTAGGTGGAGTGTGAACACCACAGTTGGAATTTGTCGTGGATACTTGGGCTGTCCCCATTACTTTAAAGAAGTACTTTAAAGACCTGGAAGATCGTTTCTGCAGTGCCCCATAACACCTTGCTGTCGCATTAATTCAGTACTGATGAAAAGGAAGAGTGCTACATACTTAATGAGCAACACTGCTTCTACACTCCCTGGGTATTTACTGTAGCCCTAGTATTCAAGCAAAAACATACATTTTCTTCTTGTTTTACGTCTGTGACTCCACGGTTAATGCATATGTAGGCTGGGGTGAATTTCAAAATGAATTTCAGCAGCATTCAACACTGCTACCAATTTTGTATCTTATTTTTTATTTCTCTTGCAGCAAGGTAAAGAGATTTTGAGTCATGTTGGTTGGTGGCATTATAGAATTAATTTCAAATGTTTATGGTGTTAAATGCACTTTTTGGTCATATTGTAGAAAAGTACAAGCAAACTCATAAAAGTGAACATTTATGAATTTTATGTTCACCATCTCTGCATTTTTTTAAATGGAAAATATAAAAATTAAATGACACCACTGAATTGTCAGGAGTCATTAGCTAAGCACCTGGAACTGGAGTTTGTTAAAGTGCTAAACCAGTTTTTGACAGCAGTAGCCTCTTCTGCAAGCACAGAAAGAATATTGTTTTGAAGCTGAAAGATTGATTGGGAGTTGTCTTCCAGTCTAATAATTAAAAATGAGGAGGAAGGCGTTGATCAGTTTTAAAAATCTGAAGGACAACCTAAGTAACTTAGAAAAGACTCAGGTGAGTAAGAACTTTAGTTCCAATCACTTTCATATAGGCATATTTGAAAATGTTCCCAGGCTGACCTGAAATGCTCCACCAGCACTGTGCTCTTCACAGCACCATTCTCCATTTCCAGTGCTGCGGAAGAAGCATAAGAATAATAGCACTGAAAGAGGATGCTCTTCAGCGCCGAACAGGGACAAGCGGGGAATGACCAGCATAGTGAGACCTGTGCGGGAACACTCATCCTCCCCAGAGCCACTGTTGGCTCCGGTGACTCTGCCTAGAGTACCAAGTCCAGTCCGAGACCTGCCTCCAACTCCTGGGAGTGGCCGTGGGACCACATGCCAGCGGACCCCTTCAACCTCGGAGGCTTTCCAGGTAACAAAGGACCTGACCTCCCTCTTGATCCTGCCGATCCCTCACGGCCCACTGCCAGCAAGGTGACCAGGGATCGAAGGGAACAAGGGGTGGGGAGCTCCACAGCAGTACCGTCCAGGGGCAAGCTGCCATGGTCCCGATATAACGATCTCTGGCCTGTCGCTGGTCCCTTGTTCCCCAAGCAAGTTCTGTGCAGCCATGGTCTTCGAGGGAAGAATCCTCTTTGGAGTCCAAAGGAGAATCATTAGCTTCACCTAAGACCTACTGGTACACAGCCTATACACCAGACTTCGGTATCGGCCCCCTGGCCAACACATGGCCACCGGGCCACTGGCCAATGCAGTGATGGTATTGAAACCCATGGGGGTTTGCCCTGGTACTGGGTCTCCCTTCTCACAGCTCATACTTGATGCTGTCTGAGAGGCGAACCACTGTTTTATCCCATCCAGCACCAGACTGTGACTCCAGTACTGACCCTGGTGCCAATGTCTAAGAAATGGCCCCAATGGACATGGTGCAGGTGGAGGAAGAGGAGGCAGCCCTTGTCATCCACGGACGAGGCAGTCGCAGGCCCTAGGGTATGTCTACACTACAGGATTAATCCGAATGTACAGAATTCGAATTTTGGAAACAGATTGTATAAAGTCGAATGTATGCGGCCACACTAAGCACATTAATTCGGCGGTGTGCGTCCATGTACCGGGGCTAGCGTCGATTTCCGGAGCATTGCACTGTGGGTAGTTATCCCATAGCTATCCCATAGTTCCTGCAGTCTCCCCCCGCCCATTGGAATTCTGGGTTGAGATCCCAGTGCCTGATGGGGCAAAAAACAATGTCGCAGGTGGTTCTGGGTACAGCTTCACCCCTCCCTCCATGAAAGCAACGGCAGAAAACCGTTGCACGCCTTTTTTCCTGGGTGAACACAGCAGATGCCATACCACGGCAAGCATGGAGCCCGCTCATTTCAAGACAGCAGTCATGAACATTGTAAACACCTCGCGCATTATCATGCAGTTTATGCTAAACGAGGACCAGAAAAACGAGGCAAGGAGGAGGCGGCGACGGTAGCGTGGTGACGAGAATGATGAGGACATGGACACGGACACAGAATTCTCTCAAACCACGGGTCCTGGCACTTTGGAGATCATGTTGTTGATGGGGCAGGTTCTATCCGTGGAACGCTGATTCTGGGCTCGGGAAACAAGCACAGACTGGTGGGACCGCATAGTATTGCAGGTGTAGGACGATTCCCAGTGGCTGCGAAACTTTTGCATGCATAAGGGCACTTTCATGGAACTTTGTAACTTGCTTTCCCCTGCCCTGAAGTGCCAGAATACCAGGATGAGAGCAGCCCTCACAGTTGAGAAGCGAGTGGCGATAGCCCTGTGGAAGCTTGCAACGCCAGACAGCTACCGGTCAGTCGGGAATCAATTTGGAGTGGGCAAATCTACTGTGGGGGCTGCTGCCATGCAAGTAGCCAAAGCAATCATTGAGCTGCTGCTACGAAAGGTAGTGACTCTGGGAAATGTGCAGGCCATAGTGGATGGCTTTGCTGCAATGGGATTCCCTAACTGTGGTGGGACGATAGATGGAACCCATATCCCTATCTTGGCACCGGAGCACCAGGGTACCCAGTACATAAACCGCAAGGGGTACTTTTCAATGGTGTTGCAAGCACTTGTGGATCACAAGGGACATGTCACCAACATCAATGTGGGCTGGCCGGGAAGGGTTCATGACGCTCGCGTCTTCAGGAACACTAATCTGTTTAAACGGCTGCAGCAAGGGATTTACTTCCCGGACCAGAAAATAACCGTTGGGGATGTTGAAATGCCTATAGTTATCCTTGGGGACCCAGCCTACCCCTTAATGCCATGGCTCATGAAGCCATGGACAGGAGTCAGGAGCTGGTCAACTACAGGTTGAGCAAGTGCAGAATGGTGGTGGAATGTGCATTTGGCCATTTAAAATTTCGCTGGCGCACTTTACTGACTCACTCAGACCTCAGCCAAACCAATATTCCCATTGTTATTGCTGCTTGCTGTGTGCTCCACAATCTCTGTGAGAGTAAGGGGGAGACCTTTATGGCGGGGTGGGAGGCTGAGGCAAATCGCCTGGCTGCTGATTACGCGCAGCCAGACACCAGGGCGATTAGAAGAGCACACCAGGAAGCGCGGCGCATCAGAGAAGCTTTGAAAACCAGTTTCATGACTGGCCAGGCTATGGTGTGAAAGTTTTGTTTGTTTCTCCTTGATGAAAACCCGCCCCCTTTATTGACTCATTCTCTGTAGGCAACCCACCCTCCCCCTTCGATCACAGCTTGCTTTCAAAGTAAATAAAGTCACTATCGTTTAAAAATCATGTATTCTTTATTAATTGATTATAAAAAGAGGGAGAGAACTGACAAGGTAGCCTGGGTGGGATTTGGGAGGAGGATCGGAGGGAAGGAAAAGGCCACTAAAAAAAGGTTAAAATAATGACAGCCTTTTGCTTCGGCTGTCCACTGGGGTGGAATGGGAGGGTGCACGGAGCCTCCCCCCTCCCCCCCCCCACGTTCTTACACGTCTGGGTGAGGAGGCTGTGGAACATGGTGAAAGGAGAGGGGGGTTATACAGGGGCTGTAGCGCCAGTCTGTGATCCTGCTGCCGTTCCTGAAGCTCCACCAGACGCTGGAGCATGTCTGTTTGCTCACGCAGCAGCCCCAGCATTGCATCCTGCCTCCTCTGATCTTCCTGCCGCTACCTCTCATCTCGAGCGTCTCTCGTCTCCTCACGTTGGTCCCTTCTGTCCTTACATTGGTCCCTCCTGTCCTCACGTTCACTGGCATCTTTCCTATACTGTGAAACCATGTCCTTCCAGTCATTCAGATGAGCTCTTTCATTGTGGGTGGATTCCATGATTTCCACGAACATCTCATCTCGCCTCCTCTTTTTCCGACGCCTTATCTGAGATAGCCTTCGAAATGGAGGAGGGAGGCTTGAAAAATTTGCAGCTGCTGGAGGGAGGTAAAAAAGGAGAGATTTTTTTTAAAAGATTATAGAACAATGCTTATACTCTTTCATGGTGAACAACACTATTCACATTACATAGCACATGTGATTTCTGTGCAAGGTCGCATTTTGCCTTTTAATATTGAGTGCCTGTGGCTTTGCTGCTAGAGATCACAGACGCAGGTCCGGGCAACAGAATTCGGCTTGCATGCGGCCATGGTAAGCCATTGTCTTTTGGCTTCTGCGTCCTTCTTTCCCACATACCAAGCAAAGCCCGTTGAGTGCTGCGGTTTTCCTGTTAACCTTCAGCAGCAGAAAACAAACTAACCCCCTCCCCCTTCCAATTCTCTGGGATGATCGCTTTATCCCTCCCCCCACCGCGTGGCTGGTATCAGAGAAGATCCCTGCTAGCCACACGTGAAAAGCTCAGCGCCAACCCCCCCGCGCACTTGGCTTACTACAGGGAAGGATTTCTTTTCAGCCACAGGCAAACAGCCCAGTAGGAAGGGCCACCTCTGTCCCCTTAACTAAATTCCCGTATTTCAACCAATGAGCGATATCACTCTCCTGAGGATTACACAGCGAGATAAAGAACAGATGTTGCTTGAATTCCAACAAACACCGGGACCATACGCTGCCAGGCTTTGTCAAGCAATGATACCAGATTACTTGCTACTAGCATGGCGTGGTCAAGTGTGCTACCATGGAGGACGGAATAAGGCTGCACTGCCCAGAAACCTTCTGCAAAGGCTTTTGGAATACCTTCAGGAGAGCTCCATGGAGATGTCCCTGGAGGATTTCCGCTCCATCCCCAGACACGTTAACAGACATTTCCAGTAGCTGTACTGGCCGCGAATGCATCCCAAGTCCTCAGGGCAAATTAATCATTAAAAAACGCTTGCTTTTAAACCGTGTTTTATATTTTAAAAGGTAAACTCACCTGAGGTCCCTTCCATGGGGTCATGGTCTTGGGTACTGGCTTGGGAGGATACTTCAGTCAGGCTGAGAAAAAGATCCTGGCTGTTGGGGAGAACAGAGTGCTGTGTGCTCTCCGCAAGCTCGTCGTCCTCCTCCTCCTCTTCCCCGTCCGCAGAATCCTCAGGTGTGGCTGATTAGATTACCCCCGCCTCGGAATCCACGGTCAGAGGTGGGGTAGTGGCGGCGGTCCCCCCTAGAATTGCATGCAGCTCAGTGTAGAAGCGGCATGTCTGCGGCTCTGACCCGGAGCGACCATTTGCCTCCTTTGTTTTCTGATAGGCTTGTCTGAGCTCCTTGACTTTCACGCGGCACTGCTCTGAGTCCCTATTGTGGCCTCTCTCCATCATGCCCTTGGAGATTTTTTCAAAAGTTTTGGCATTTCGTCTTTTTGAACGAAGTTCTGCTAGCACTGAATCCTCTCCCCATATAGCGATCCGATCCAGTGCCTCCCGTACGGTCCATGCTGGTGCTCTTTTTCGATTATCGGCCTGCATGGTTACTGATGAGCTCTCTGTGGTCACCTGTGCTCTCCTGTGCTGGGCAAACAGGAAATGAAATTCAAATGTTCGCGGGGCTTTTCCTGTCTTCCTGGCCAGTGCATCCGAGTTCAGATTGCTGTCCAGACCAGTCACAATGGTGCACTGTGGTATAGCTCCCGGAGGCCAATACCATCAAATTGCGGCCACACTAACCCTAATTCGAAATGACAATATCGATTTTGGCGCTACTCCGCTCGTTGGGGAGGAGTACATAAATCGATTTTAAGAGCCCTTTATTTCGAAATAAATGGCTTCATTGTGTGAACAGGTGAAGGGTTAATTCGATTTAATGCTGCTAAATTCGAATTAAACTCATAGTGTAGACCAGGCCCTAGTAATCTACTCCCACCAGATGATTCATGGCCCACCAAGAACTCCTGAAAAGGGTTGCCGCAAACTTGGGACTGGAAGTCAAGGAACTCATGGAGTCTTCACACAACTTAATTGACATTCTGGCTGCAGTGACTTCCTCCAGAGTGGTCCTGCCCATTAACAAGGCGGTAATGGGACCTGTCAGGGTACTATGGCAGATTCCTTCTTCTCTGCGCACCCCTCCCCAACCTCAAAAAGGACTGAGAAGAAGTATTATGTCCCAGCCAGTGGGTTTAAGTACTTTTACTCACACCACCCCCTTCGGAGTCCCTGGTAGCATTGGTAGCGAATGAGTGGGACAGAAGGGGCAGTTGAGTGCTACCCCTAAAAATAAAGAGGCCAAGAGACTGGACCTGTTCAGATGCAAGGCTTATTCAGTGAGCAGCCTCCAGTTGCATATCTCCAATCAGCAGGCTGTATTGTGGAGGTACAATTTTAACCTGTGGGACTCATTGTCCAAATTTAAGAATTCCCTGCTACAGGAGCCAAGGCAGGAGTTCACAGCCATTCTAGAGGAGGTCAGGCAATGGCCAGAACATCCCTCCAGGCGGCTCTGGACGCAGCTGGCTCAGCAGCCAGGACTATGATATCAGCGATCACCATGAGGTGCTGTTTGTGGTGCCATTCATCGGGCCTCCTGTACAAAGTGCAGCAGTTCATCTAGGACCTCTCCTTTGAGGGTACCTCGCTGTTCTCTGGGGGGGGGGGGGTTAGGGTGGGAGAGGAGGTCTACAGCCCATCCTGGACCTGCATTGCCTCAACAAATATCTCAAGAAACTGAGGGTCTGCATAGTCTCCCTGGCCTCCCTAATTCTGTGTTCCCAGGAGACTGGTACGCCCCCTCTGTTTAAAGGATATGTATTTCCACATCTCCATCTTCCACGGTCACAGGAGCTTTCTCTGGTTTGTAGTGGGGCAACTACTTGCCTCCTTTTGGCCTGTTGGAATCCCCATGGGTCTTCCCGAAGTGTATGACAGTGGTAGCTGCCTCCCTCAGATATCGAGGCGTGCAAGTCTACCCATACCTTGATGACTGGTTGATCAAAGGTTGCTCACTGGCTCAGGTCCAGCACAGCATTGATACAGTAAGGGCCACCTTTGAAGCACTGGGTCTGGTAATGAGCGAGAATAAATCAACTCTGGTCCAGGTTCAGAGAATAGAGTTTATAGATGCAGTGCTCGACTTGACCCAGGCCAAGGCCTACTTATTGGAGGCCAGATTCCAACCCATGTCTGACCTGGTCACAACCCACCCACTAACGACTGCTCGGTTCTGCCTCAAAGTGTTGGGTCACATGGTGGAATGTACCAATGTGTTGCAGTATGCACAAGTACTCCTCAGACCCCTACAGATGTGGCTGGCATCAGTCTACTCCCCAAGCAGACACCACTTCGACTCGATACTCATTATTCCGCCTCTGGTCCTCGCTTCGCTGACCTGGTGGATAGACCCAGGATCCATAATGAACGGGTACCTTTTGCTGCCCCTCATCCATCAGTAACCTTAGTCTCGGATGCATCAGACCTGGGGTGGGGAGCCCACCTCAACAGTATCAGAACTCAGGGCCTCTTGTCCCAGGTAGAACTCTCCGTGCATATAAATGTCAGGGACCTTAGGGCGATACTCTTTGCTTGCCAGGTATTCCTTCCCCACATCTTAGGCAAAATGGTGCAGGTCTTGAGGGACAGCACTGCATCAGTGTTTTACATTAAGAAGCAGGGATGGGCTCGATCTTCAGCCTTGTACCAGGAGGTTCCCTTCGTTTGACCCTTTGACCGCACTCCTGTCCCTGTTATTTTAGTTGTTCCCTGGAATCAATTGGCTTCCAGGTCCTGTGGATCCTCCCCTTAGGCTGATGGGAGGTCCTTTAGCAGTGGGCGGGCTTCTGCCCGCCCACTTCCTGGATCCCAGTAGGCTGTGGGACTTCTGCAAGAAACATGTTATTCACCTTGAGGTGCCACATGTCCCGAGGGCCCAAGATGCACTGGTGGATCGCATCAGCAGATCCTTTTCCTCTCACCATGAGTGGTTTCTTCACCTGGTGGTTGTCAGTGTCATCTTCCAGAAGTGGGGGCCTCCCCAGGTTGGACCTCTTCACCACTAGACAGAAAGACAGAACAGGAAATGCCATCAGTTCTGTTTGCAGCATGGGCACAACATGGACTCCCTCTCCGATGCCTTCCTGCTCTCATGGACAGACCGCCTAGTATACACCTTCCCACCAATCCCCTTGGTTCACAAGGTCCTCCCAAAAATCAAACAGGACAAGGCAGAGGTTATCCTGATAGCTCCTGCGTGACCATGCCAGCATTGGCTTGGTATGCTTCTGGACCTCTAAGGGCAGCTCCACTCGTGCTCCCACTCCACTTGGAATTGATTTCATAAGACTACGGACAGTTGCTTCACCCAAATCTCACCTCCTTGCACTTGACGACATTGAGAGGGAAGGGATTCCTGTGTGGCTGAACCCTGAAGAGTAGGCGTGCTTGGAACAGGTTTGAAAATTCTTATTTGGTAGCAGAAAGCCTTCCACCAGGGCTACCGTCTTGGTAATGTGGAAACATTTCACTTCTTGGGCCTCCGAACGGAATCTCTCTCCATCCAGATCTTCTCTGCACTTTATCTTGGACTGTCCGCTCTACCTAATGTATCAAGGTCTAGCTTTCTTATCTGTTAAGGTGCACTTGGCAGCCATCTCTGCCTTCCACTCTTCAGACATCTGCAGAGCTGCAACATGGTCATCGGTTCATACCTTCACGTCCTACTATGCTATCACCTAATAGGCCCGTGACAGTGCCTGTTTCGGGAGAGCGGTATTGTACCTCTGGAGGTACTGCTTGTGAATCATGTTAGGAGTGCTAGTGCCAATGTAGGATTCAGGCCTGTATTTTCGCCTGAGATAGTATTCTGAGATTTGCTTAACCTGTTTGATTTTTTTTTTTGATACACCTACGTTCTTACTAATATGTGTGAACAAAAGGGTCCTTACTAATATGTGTAAACAAAAGACAAAGACATTGTGTATGTTGCTTCTGCCTAGCCAGATGGGTTTGTTAGTATAATGGGAACAGATAAGAGCAGTTAAAGTGTTACTGGGCATGGTGGGAGTATAATATATGAGCACTCACTTGAAGACTGCCTCAACTCCTATCTCAAGACAAGGTCAAGCAACCAGTCGGGAGGAGAAAGTGGGGTGGTGGTGGTTGGGAGGAAGGTAAAACACTAAAAGGCCAGAGAAATGCCTGCCCCTAACCGTAGCACAACCTCACTCCTTACCCCTCCCCTGGGGTTCAAAAGAGGTGGGACAAAGACCCAAGGCTCACGACCCCACAAAATGGAACATGATTGTAAGTTTTAAGGGGTGGGACTGTGGTTGTTCATTTCAGGTATAATTATGCTTGCTGAGGAGGAGGGGACGAGACACTGGGAAACAAGGTTCTTCAGCATCAGAGTCATGGTATATATCAGGGGTCTCAAACACGCGGCCCCGCGGAGCTCTTCCCTGTGGCCCTGCTCCCCAATGTTTGGGGCCAGGTCTCTCCCCCGGCCCCACATGCCGCCCCCATGCACCTCCCCCGAGCATCCCCCGGCCTCACTTGCTGCCTCCTCACTGCCCCGGAGCCTGCAGCTCATGCTGACTCAGCTCCGCTCTGCCGGCTTCCGGCATCACCTGCTGCCACAGGGTCCTAGTGCCCCCCTCCACTATGGCCAGGGCAGGCTGCCCTAGTTCTGAGCCCCTCCAATGCCCCGAGCCCCTCCAATGCCCCAAACCCCTCATCCTCAGCCCCACAGCCCTCACCCCTGCACCCTCTCCTATCCCAAAACTCCATCCCAAAGCCTGCAGCCCCTGCCCCAGCCTGGAGCCTGCACCCAGCACTCAAACTCCATCCCAGAGTCTGCACCCCAGACTCCCTTCCCCACCCAAACTCCCTCCCAGAGCCTTAGGCAGGTGGGGGCGGAGTTTGGGGGAGGGCAGGTTCTGGACACCACCAAAATTTCTACAAACCTGCCACCCCTGGAAGAGGCAGAGCAGGAGTGGAGTGGTGGTGCAGCCCAGTGCAGGGGAGGCTTTACTGAGTGTATATATTTTATTAAAACCGCTTGGAAATGATTTCGTCGAAAAAAAGAACACTCATGGAAGAAAAGAGAGTTTTTCAAGACAAATGGGAGAATTTATATTTTTTCACAGAGGTAAAAGATAAAATTCAATGCCTTATTTGTCAGCAAACGATTGCTATTCCCAAGGAGTATAACTTGCGTCTGCACTACAACACGATGCACCATGAAAAATATGATGCATTCACTAGAAAAATCCGAGAGGAAAAAGTTCAGCAACTTAAAGCAGCATTTGCCAAGCAAAGAAATTTCTTTTCGGGGATTAACAAGTCTAGCGAAGATTCAGTAAGAGCAAGTTTTGTGATAAGCGAAATGATAGCTAAATCATCACGACCTTTTACAGAAGGCTTATTCATAAAAGAATGTCTTATGAAGGCCAGTGAAATTTTATGTCCTGATAGGAAGAAAGTTTTTGAAGGCATAAGCTTGTCTGCCAATACAGTTGCCTGCAGGATAACGGATTTAGCTGATAATGTGCAAAAACAATTGATTCAAATGGCAAAAGACTTTGAAGCATTTTCAATTGTTCTTGATGAGAGTACAGATGTATCAGATACCGCACAGTGTGTAGTGTTCATTAGAGGTGTGGATTGCAATTTGATTATAACTGAAGAATTGCTAGACTTAATGCCACTGAAGGGTACCACAATGGGATGTGACATATTTCAAGGACTGGAAGAGTGCATTGGAAAAGCTGCGCTGCCATGGAACAAACTCGTATCTTTGGCTACGGATGGTGCGCCATCAGTGTGCTCTGGAAACGGTGTGGTTGGATTATTGAAGACCAAACTGAACAGCCTCAATATACCAGGAATTAGCTTCACCAGTATACGTTGTATTTTGCACCAAGAAGCCCTGTGCAGTAAAAGTCTACAAATGAAGGAAGTTATGGATGTAGTTGTTAAAACTGTTAATTTTATACGTGCATGAGGGCTGAATCACAGACAGTTCACTTCTTTTCTAGGAAGTATGGACAGCGAATATGGGGAACTTCTGTATCACACTCAAGTTAGATGGCTGAGTCATGGGAAATGTTTTGAAGTGTTTTTTTGCACTTAGAGAGGAGATTGATTCCTTCATGAAAATGAAAAACAAGGAGGTTCCACAGCTTGATGATTCCACTTTTATCTGCAACCTTGCTTTTCTAACAGATGTAACTGATCACCTGAATGCACTGAACTTGAAACTTCAGGATAGAAAACAGGTGATAACACAGATGTATGACAGTGTTAAGTCATTCAAAGTCAAGCTTACTTTGTGGGGGAAATAGCTGACTGCTGGCAAATTGGTTCATTTCTTGACTCTGAATTCCTTAGGAAAAGTTGAACCCAAATCCTTGAAAGAATATACAGAGATCATTTCTAACTTACACAAACAGTTTGATGTGTGGTTTAAAGATTTCAAGGCACTTGAACCACATTTTCAACTTTTTTCCTCACCGTTTGCTGTTGAAATTGACTATGTTGCAGAGGAAATGCAGATGGAGTTAGCGGAGCTTCAGTGTGACACCATTTTGAAGCAGAAGTATACAGATGTTGGAATTCCGGAATTCTACAGGTTTCTTTCACAAGAAAGATTTCCCATGTTATTCTCTGCTTCCGCAAAGATAATGGCAATGTTTGGAAGTACATATATATGTAAACAGTTTTTCTCTTCCATGAAGATTAACAAATCTGTGTTAAGGTCAAGGCTCACTGATTAACATTTGAAAGCAACACTGAGATGGGTTTCGTCTCAGGATATCAAACCTAATATTGATGCTCTGGTTGATGCAAAACGCTGCCAGCTAAGTGGCCAAAAATGAAACGACTGTCAAAATTAGCACTGACTTTTCACATTACAGTTAAAGAAGTTAATAAAAAAGTTAATAAATTGACTTTTAATAGCATACTATATTTTAATACTATACTACTATATTACTCTTCTTTTTTCTTCTGCCTACCTCCAGGCGCTTCCCACTGCCAAGCTGCCAAACAGCTGTTGGTGGCACTTAGCACTTTCCAGGAGGGAGGGGGGAGGAGCGGGGAGCCATGCGCTCAGGGGAGGAGGTGGAGAAGAGACGGGGCAGGGGTGGGGCCTCATGGAAGGGGTGGAGTAGGGGCGGGGCCGGGGCAGCGAGGGGGGGGTGTCAGTGATGCGGCTCTCGGGCCAATGCACTAGTCCTCATG
Organism: Malaclemys terrapin pileata; assembly: GCF_027887155.1. NCBI lineage: Eukaryota > Metazoa > Chordata > Testudines > Emydidae > Malaclemys > Malaclemys terrapin. The sequence goes on along the minus strand of NC_071507.1, from coordinate 39,183,692 downwards.
TGGCTCTCGTGGTCATTTGAGTTTGAGACCCCTGGTATACATACTTGCTGGAAACTAACCCAATAAACATCGTATTGCCTGCACTTCGGACTTCTGGTCTTCTGCTTTCTATCTGTGTGACAAGAACCAGGGGAGAGGGTGAATGGACATGAGCAGGCACCCGAATAAGAAAAAACAGTTACTATTATTATTGTAACTATTATTCTTCAAGATTTGTTGCTCAAGATTCCATGACCCACCTAACTTCTGTTGGTGAGAGAGACATGTTTTACAGCTACATGGATCTCTTCCTCAGGTCTGTGAAAGGTACTCGGAGTGTCACAGCTAAATACAAGGTGGAACAGATAGTTTAGTTTAAGTAGTTAGCAGATATTGTAAGGGACCATTCAAGGTGAAGTGATACTCTATACCTGACGTATCAGTTCTCATCCTCAAAGGAAGCCTGCTCAACACTTTCAAAAGATGAGCCTAAGAGCTAGAGATGTAAAATGTTAACCAGTAAGCATAGTCTTAACGGTGAACCCGCCTTAACCTTTAACCCCCAGGCCAGCCGGCCCCAGCAGCCCCGTGCCGGCTGACTGGCCAACCCCAGCAGCTCAGTGCCAGCCGGCCAGCCTGCCAACCCCAGTGGCCCCACGCTGGCCAGAGCAGCGCCGGCCGGAGCGGCCCCAGCCCCAGCCATGCTGGCCAGCCAGCCCTTTAATTGGTTAACTGTTTAAATGAAATATTTTTAATTGTTTAAATGGTTAACTTTTTTAATGGTATTTACATCCCTACTAGGAGCTTAAATTCATAACTTTGATCGACACTAAAAATCATGGTCGTAATAAAAACCCTGGATTTATGGCTTATTACAACAGTCTAACACACTAATCCCCCTTTTTGTCCTATGACTACAGGGGTGTTAACAGGCTACTTCACCTTGAATGGTTTTACAGGGAAAATAATAAACCATAAGGCTTATCTAAATCTTTTTAAAGCCTTATCTCTAGCAACATACCAAACAGCTTGAAAAAAAAAACAACAACACATTTTTTCAAAGTTAAAATTCATAATGCCTAATAAAAGCTTAATTTTAAACAGGAAATCTTCCCCTAGTATGTTTGATTATACTAATCAATGAAAAACCATTTCAGAGGTCTAGCAGTAACAGTAAAAATGTAATTGATAAATACTCCCACAACAAACTAGCATACCAGATATATTTTGAACATAAATATTTTGCAATTCATAAGTAAGTGATCTACCCAAAACCCAAATTTCTGGCAATAATCTAAATTATCATTTCCTAGCATAGTAAGATGTGGTCGGCAGTCCATAAGGATGGTGCAAAAATAAGTTTACTAACCAGTTGAACACGATTGTTCAGATATGTCCACATCATCATCTTGAAAGGCATTGCTTTCTGAAGAGCATTTTTCATAATGTTTCATTCTGACAACCAAGTCCTGTATCTCTTTGCTGTACTGTTTACATTTGCCATGTGTTCCTTTTTCATTGAGGATTATAGGAATATTCCCAAATAGGGTCTTATTTACAGCCTGCAGCCAAGGCAGGTTTTTTTGTCCAGTTCCCAGATGTTGAAGTCAACACTAGAGGCTGCACTCTGAAGAATGTTGCCCCTTCTTCCCACAGCGTCCTGCTTTCACACCAATGTTGCTTGTTTCCAGTTGCACACTCTGCTCGTTCTCCTTTATTATTTAATTCCCCACTCCTACCTCCAGGAAAACAAAAGAACTAGAAGTCTTGGACGGTTAGTTGTGTAACCCACATGCTTTTTGCACTACAGTGCTTTATTTGTTTAGAGATAGAGAAGGAGGCAGTTGAGAAATTAATGGATTTCTCTTTGTATTTTTGTCTGTGTACACGTGCAAGGAGAAGATCAGGGTCATTTACTTGAAGTGCCCAGACCCATCCAAAACAAGGGCAGGTAGTTACTGGGAAAATCAATGTTTTTCCATGAGCTGGAGAGTAAAAGTTTCCATAATGGCTGGAGTCATAAATATTCATAATTTGAGAACTGAGCCAATCAGAGCCTAGATAGGGAGAAGCTATGAAATTAGGAGTATGAGATGATCTAGGTGGGCTGAGTTCATGTCCTGATGAGATACATGATGTTGTCTCCTGGATCAGAGACTGGGTCCCAGTACCTGTGATGACATTGCCAATCTCTTGCACTAAGTTGAGCAGCCCCTAAGTCCCCTACATGTTAGATGCTAGATGTTTCCCCCTGATTCTTTCTTTATATAGAGAAGTAGCTTTTAATGCCAAGTTTTTGATAGAGGCTTGTGAATTTAGTATATTTATTTGTTGTTTAAATGTTTTAAGAGATTATATTAACGGTAAGCTTTCCCATATTTTGCATTAAATTCAGATTTCATTTTAAATAGGTTTATTTTTAAAAAGGAAAACTTCTTATAAATAACAACATTAAAAAATATAATTTAAATAATTGTTTTTTATCCACCCTGCCCAAAAGACTTGTGTAGAACTTTTTCACACTTACTGAAATGGAAAATCCTGGTATAACCTGAACAGTGGTAGATGTGAGTGTCGCAGTCCATTCGTTACCATCTTCTTTCCTGCCCATGGCCCCTCCAACCCTACTAGGGCATGGAGGGCTGATGATGAGAGCAGAGCTGTTAGCTGAGTGGCAGTGACATGTTAGAAGAAGCCTTCCTTTCTACGCTCTCAGGTGACCCTGTCATGCCCTCCTTTTCACCACATCTTCCTCAAAAACAAGGGGAATTTAGTGCTCAGCACCGTTAATGGAGAATAAGAGCTCATACTCTGTCGGAGCGTCAAATGTATTGTACTTAAATCTGTAAAAACAGAAAATACAGAGTTAAAGTACACGCCAGCCCTGGCCTGCAACCTTAACCCTGCCCTCTTTCATTGATGCCCCCATACCCTGTTGTATTGTGATATAACCAGTCCTTGACCCTTGTGCTAAGGATTTCTTCTGGAATATCACATGCACTTACCTTTACCCTGTCGTGCACTGTCAGGCATGCTTAAATTCTGTCCATGTGAACAATGCTGAAAGCTTCCATTAGTCAGGCTAAGAGGGGCATTCAGCTTATTATCTAAAATCTTGGGTGAAAAATATAGATTTTAGGTGGCTGCAAGCTGATGGCCCCTTGTTGCCTATCTAATGGAAGCATTAAGCACATATTACTAAAGTGGATGAAATGTTAATTTCCTTTTGCATCTTACCTGTGAGATGACTGTAAAACCATCTGAGTAGCACTGTGACATTTCATCCTGTGATATTTGCTTACTTGTCTAGCACTGTTTAGAGTTTGATTAAAAAAAAAAAAGTAATTAAAAAAATCCAAGCTAACCAGGGCCCGTGAGTTGACAGTAATGAGGAAATCAGCACATTGGAACAGTTGTGGATTTTGTCTGATTGCCCTTAAATAAGATTATCTTTAGTTCTCATACTATTAAAATGGTGAATTGTTTTTGTACTTAGTACACTATTGTTTGAAACAGAAATCTACTTAGAAACTTGTTTGAAACAGAAATCATGACTTTGCTGTCTTTCATTATTAAAGGTCGGAAAAATGTTTAAAATTGTAATCTCAGTGCTACAGAATGTCTTTTATTTTGCAAGTGATTAATTTATGTGCTGATAAATCATCTTTTAATAAAATAATAAATAAATGTGTTAATTTAATTTATCCATCTTTTTTCTTTTTTCTCCCCCAGTGCGGTTGGTACATTTGCTCGAGCTTTGGACTGTAGTAGTTCTGTCAGGCAACCTAGTTTACACATGAGTGCAGCTGCTGCTTCCCGAGACATCACACTGGTAAGAGGTTTGCTAAAAATGCTATAATTGTACTGTTTTGCAGATGGTAGGAATTCAGCAAACCATAGTGCTTCAGGTCTGCTTTCCAGCAGATAAGTGGTCACAAGATATCTGATATAGTAAGGAGTAAACTCATGCAGATACTGTACATAATTAAGACCCTGCTGTTCCTCACACTGAAGTTAGTAGTACAGTGCCAACTGGCTTCAGTGGGAGCAGGATCAGACCCTAAAAGTACATTCTTACCACATTTGTTATTTGTAGATTTTAAACTATCCAGTTACTTTTTAAAATCATATCAATGTTTGTGTCTGATAAATATGAATGAGAATCGGTAAAATTCAAGCTGTGTGTTTTTATCACCTTGTACAAACCAAAAGCAGTGAGAGAGAAAAAACAGCTTTAGGCTAATTAGCTCACCAAAACCCTTGTGACATAAAGAGAGATTGCTTTTTTTACCACATTGCCTCTTGCTTTCAGAAAAATAATTGAGGTGAGTGTTTCACTTGATACTATTATTACATTTTTGTTTAAAAAGGTTAAGATTGAATGTGTGTTTCAATAGAGTCTGTGTAGCCCCCAAAACATTATATTTCCAAAATATCGACTCCCTTAAAAAATAAAAATTATGGCTGTGAACAGCTACGGCATGCTTTAGGCACTCATTATTATCCCATCTCATTTAGAGCCCTACCCAGCATGCTTTTTGCCAGTTCCTACTCCTTCTCTATGACCCTCAGTGCCTTTTGTCCCCAGACTCCATAATCCATCATTCTCTAGCACCATGCCAGTATGCACCCCTTTCCTGCTGTCTCCAGAGCCTCACACGTTTTGAGACAGTGGAACACAGCTCCAAGCTACCTCTCCAGGTGTCCTCATTTCCCCAAATATTATAAGAAATGGGCATGGAAGTGATGGATCAATTTAAATGCTCTAATTGGGAGAACTTTGGAAAAGGAAATCTATTTAGCTATATGGATGTTTGTTTATATATATGTAGGTAGGTAGTTAGATATACTCATCACATACATGCACACATATTATAAAAGTACCTTTAAATTATTCCTGTTGACTACGGTAAGGAGAGAAGCTTTCAGAGATGATACATTGTGAAGGTGGAGCCATCAGCTGTAAGTCTTGCTGTTCTATACCATTTCCCTTTACATGTTTTTTCTTCCTATTTTGCTAGTAAAGTAAGACTTTTTAACCTACACAGCACAGAGGTGTGTTGTGAGGATTAATTCGTTAATGCTTGTATAATGCTTTGCAGATGAAAAGCACTGTATATGTACTAAGCAATACTAATAGTATGTTTGACTATTTTGACAGCCAGTTCTTTTCTATCTTCTTGTCTAGATAAAAGACAAAACAGCTACTTTTTAAAGGGATGTTTAATAAATTGGCTTTGATAACATGATCATTTCAATGGAGGGACATTACAAATACATATTTTCATTAATACAACATGGCTCAATTCAACACGTATTGCAAATTTATTGATTTCAGCCATGTTGTATTAATGGAAATATTTTAACGCCACAAAGTTGTTTTTGTATTTGTTTTTTAGTTCTCATCTCTAATGTTCCCAATGAGTAACTCCCACCAGCATAGATCACCTACTTGCTCAACTGGAATACGTGATTGTTCTTAAAGCACTTTCCCTTGCATTTTCTTTCAAATTTGGTTGTCACTTCATATTTTCTCAATCTCTGTTTGTGATCTGACTGTTTTTCTCATACATTTTCTTATTTCATATTAACTGTGACTTATCGACTTCACCCGATTTCTCTCCTTTGCGCTCCCTGAAGCTCCCTGAAATTCAGTCCTCCCACCTCTTGGGTAGTGAATTGCATTGGACCAGTGCAGTCATGGAGGTCAAGGGATTGGCTTTGCCCCATAGTATATCATCGTAAAATCCAACAGTATGTTATTAAATATATAGTCTGGTAAATGTGAGAACTTGAACTGCAGAGTGGATAACGTACACTCGAAAACATGCAAAAGAAGACTCACAGTTATGAAATCTGTCAAGTAATAGTAATTTCATTTACACTGTACTAGAAGCTAATTGAACTTTATAAAAATAATACACTACTGATCATATTGTCCTTTCTTGTATACCTTATACTTATGTGGTATTCTAATAGACATCAAAACCAAACACAAATGAAATTTGGAAGCATTTTATTCCACAGGTAAACATTTTACTTAGGAAATTCCACATATTAACAATTCTATAAGAGTCTATATCTTAAATATAATACTCAAAAAACTTACTGTATAGACACAGCTACTACTACAATGCTACATGCCCCTGTATGTGCATACTGCTTGAGGGGATCGGGAACAGTAGCATAAATAACAATATAATGAAAGTGTACTGAGACAGCAATTCTAGTTATTTGGCTAAAATAAGATAACATTTATATCCCAAAGTCACTAATGGGGGGTTCATTATTGTAAATACTTGATTTAGATCAACTGTATTGGTTGTAATTTGAAAAATGTTTCACCATACTCAGTTCTCAGATATTATGATCAATTAAAAAGGAAATTATCTGAGTCTAGACTACTGTAACATAGTAAAGGAAATTGTAGTGTTCTAAGATATTATTTAATATCTTGAGTAATACTTATGCTGTAAATAACTCTTAAAGATACTGTCTTATCTTTTTGTTTCACACTTTCTGAAGTTACTTCAGTGACATATTCCATTCACTTTACATTATTTACACTATATTTTCCTATGGAATAATTTACTAGTTTGGTGTTTGTACTCATTTTATTAATTTTTTATCTTTAACATTTTATTGGATTGAGAATTTTCTGTAAGTCCCACAGAATGTAGATCTTTCTTACTATACAGTTCAGTGGTTAATGCTGTAAATTGTTCCCTACAATAATTCTGTTTATAGTTTAAAAGTACATATTGCAATCATGCCACTAAATGGATAGATTTAGTGTTCAAGTGGTGGTATGAAAGTTTGTGCCTTAGGAATGATCCATTAACTTCCATTACACATAATATAAGATGTGTCTTATAATAAGACACCAGAGGAGCTACGATATTATTTGTTCGTTTTCACTGTCTGCTCTCTTAGCATTTTTAAATCCTTCTCCTTTTCTCCTTGTCAGTGCACATGCTTTTTTCCCTCCTAAATTAGGAAAAGACACATTCCTCCTCATAATATCATTTCTGTCACATTCCATTGTTAATTGGTGAACATGTTTTGAGCAGCACTTAAAGTTGATACATTCATTAGCAAAGGTTGTGGTGTATTTCATTATCACTTGGAAGTGATGTGATGTGAGTATATAATCCTTTGTACATTGCACTGAATGTGTTCTTAATAGCAGTTAGTCACTGCACCTCAAGTTTAATTAACGGTGATATAGCAGTGCCTTAAGCTCCCATGTGTTTGCTGTATTCCTAATTGGTTGTGTTGCTAGGCAGTGATTTAAAGAAGATTTCTGTAAACAAGAGCAAGGGTTATAATTTTGGGTGGATTGTGAGTGATTGGACAAGGTGCCGAGGTCCTACCAGATTATGGGCAAGTCAGGGTTATCTTCACACTTCCCCATCTAAACGCACAGGGGTTAGTAAAGAGGCAAGGTTGGAAACTGCAGATTGATTAGACTCCACTTCTAGAAGACAGGAAATTATATGGTTAACAGCTAGGATGCTGGAAGGGGAGGATGCCTTAGAGCCAGGGGGATTACACACCCTGTCACTGCAGGCTTGAGATGTGTGGCTGAGAGAGAGACCAGTTAATTTTGTTTTTTCGGTTGTAAATATTGCAATCTGAGGAGTAAAAGCTTTGAGGAAGAAGATGGGAAACCCAAAAGGCTTTTTTGTTGTTTTTTTTCCCCCTGCCTGATAACTCTTGTACAGTGCTTAGCTAGATGGAGATAGGCATTTTAGTGAAACCTAAGCTAGGTAGACAGAATTGCTCTGCTGGCTTCTGATGGTGGAATTATCTCCAAAGCATCTGTGTTACTTTAGTAAATCAGAAGACAAAATATATTCTAAGATGTTTCTTGAAAGTAACAAAGAATAAAGAGAGTTACTGCCCTTGAATTTTACATGTGAAGTGTCTCATTTTGTGAGCTGGGGGCTGGAGCATATCGGGCCCTAAGACTTTTAAGATACTATTAAATTACAGCTGGAAGATACTATCACCATCTTCCTGGAGAGAGGTGTTCCCCCTCTGCCCCCCAGACCTGAGGTTCCTATCTGGGGGAGGTCCCAAATTCTTCTTTCCATCTGATTGGCCTTCATCTATGGTGAATCCCAGCATGGGTGTTTCTCCCTCTGGTCCCCAGACTGCTCAGATCCTTGGAGAAAGCAGACGAAAACAGATGTGATCTTTCCCTCTTTTGGTGGTCTTAGGCCTACTGCAGCCTTTTCAGGCTGCTTCTGCCCTTGCTAACCCCACCCACCTACCATAATATAGGAGTCTACTTGAGCAGGGGGTGGGGCTATAGGAAAAAAAGCAAAGGCATTACTCGTGGAGCTTGCCTCAGCATCCAGTAATTGCTTCAGAGCAGCTGAGTGAAGAATGCAGTTATTTCTTCAGTTGCTTCAAAGTACCTTTGTAACCGATATATAAATACAACAAACAAATCAGTGGTTAGGTAGCTAAATATGACCAAACCTTTTCCTGAAAATTAACATTAAAAGAACAAGATCAAGACTACCATTTGCTCACTCAGTTGTCACTCATCAGTGAGATGGATTCTGATTGAGCAGCTGCTTGGCAGAAGTGCAATCTGTGCTTTCCACGAGTGTTGAAATTTAAATCTGAACAGGTAGATCAGCCTTCCACAGCATTACATATGCTGTTAGTTTCAATCTTTCAGGTTGCTTGTTTTATTCTTTGTCAGGATGAATAAGTAATAAGGCAGTAGTTTAACTCCAAAATTCTTTGCTTTGACTGATCGGATTACTATGTGTCTTAAGATAGCACAATACTAATTTTATCCATTACAGTGACTTCTCAAGGCAATTTGTAGTCAGGGCGAATGTAAGTTCAGCGCTAAATAATAAAGTACGCTGTAGAAGAAAGTGAATCAAAGGAACGCATTGCTTTTTGCAGGTTAAATTAATCAAGCAGTTCCTGCCACCAGTAGTACTTGAAGAGGCCTCTTCCCAAAGCATACTGAAAGTCCGGGAAAGAACTCTACTGTTCATAAGAAGTAGCAAAGTATTTGTGGTATTTATATTGCAGTAGCACTTGGAAGCCTCAGCTGAGAATGGTGTCCCATTGTAGTAAGTGCTGTACAAACATACTTATAGGAGGGTAAACTGAGACCCAAAGAGGTCAAATTACTCACACAAGGTCAGATAGCAGGCCAGTGGCACAGCTGGGAATAGAACCTAAGCCGTCTGTGTCCCAGTTCAGTGCCCTACCCACTAGATCACATTGCTGCCTAAAGATGTCATCCTTCAGTTGTAAGCTAAGAATTATACCAGTTCTAATACAGAGTTGTCTAGAAAGAAGCATTTGTGAGGGGAAGATGGTCAGGGCAATTGATAAGCATACATCTCGCTTTCAGCTAAGAACCTTTACAAAAAAATTAAAAATGTTTTGAAAAAATGTGAATCTTGTTTGATGTAGATAAATAACTGAAAATAGTTTAAATAGTCAATGATCTCTATTGTTTTCAGAATTGTTGCCGATTTAAAATCCAACCAATTCATTCCAGCCTGTTATGGAAACTTCCAAGGAGATAAGCTTTGAGGTTACATAGAAGAAGATGAAAAAGATATTCATTTCAACCTCCCTCCTTCATAGCAGTGAGGTCCAAGCAATGACTTTTGCATTAACAAATTCGCATTAGTATGTAAGCACACCAGTCTGTTCTGCTTCAAACACTCAAGCTCTCACTGGTGCATTCCCTGAGATGACTACCAGTTTAAGTGCTGAGGTCCATGATGGCTGCAGTGTGGTCCTTAGACACTACTACAGAACTAATGCTGCTCTGCTGTGTTTATATTTAGCAGTCTTTTCTCTTGAAAGAGGAAATATTCTTCACTTTTATTTTAATAAATCTGGCCCCTTCATTCCTTCTTTAGGTTCTGCCTGGCAAGCTTGCCCTAAGAAATAGCAGCTGTGGTTTTCAGAGTGAGTCTTTACTCCTTCAGCACCTGTACTGCTGCCTCCACAGCAATGGGTTTAAGGTCCTGGAGATCATGTATATATGGGACTCTGAGTCAGAAAGACTATTGATTGCACATGTTCTGTGAAGAGGATCTGTGGCGCATTTGTTATTTCTTTACTCATCTTCCCCATCACTTATTAGTGATGTCATGATACAACAATTTTTTGAGACCATCTGAGTGAAGATTGCAGTTATCTATTCAGTTGCCTCCGTATTCTTCTTTTTACTAACAAAAGCCCTCACAATGTTTAGTGCAACCCTGCATAATTTTTCATTAACAGTGTCAGATACCAGAGACAAAATCTTCTCCTACACTTCACTATGATGGTGATAATGAAAAAAACTAATGATAATTTCCTCACCTGTCCAAAAAAAGTGAGACTGTTGGGCAAGGAGAAGTTTGCATCTCTGGTTTAGCATTATATATAATCTTTGGTCACTGAAAACAAAAGTGTCAGATCCTCAGTGGAACTGTTGAAGAATGTGTGCTAATTTATAGGCAATTTATTAAATACTGTAGCTTTTAACAAATATTATAGCATTTCCTTGCCCATATCAAGTACAGTGCAGATATTCTTCTGTCAGACAACACTTAACAGGGTAAACTCTAAATTTATTATAAGTTAAGGCATGTTTCCCAGCATATAGAATATAATACTTTTATTAGTTGTGATCCTGGTTGACAATGCTTTAATTCACCAATTTAATTATTTTTCTTTCTTTCTTTCTTAGTTCCATGCAATGGATACATTACATAAGCACAACTATGATCTGAGCAGTGCCATTAGTGTTCTGGTACCACTTGGAGGACCAGTTCTATGCAGAGATGAAATGGAAGAATGGTCAGCTTCGGAAGCTAGTTTATTTGAAGAGGCTTTGGAAAAATATGGTAAAGACTTCAATGACATACGACAAGACTTTGTAAGTACAGAACTAATGCACTTTTATCTTCCCATGTTTAAATGTGTTTTGGCCGTGAAAGCTGTAATTGTTTTCCATTGATCTGGAAGCTTAAGAAGGAGGTGCTTTTGTACTGCCAAATGGATAAATATGTTGTCAGGATAAAAAAATAGTATTTTCTTGTTTAGTGACCTATCTTGGAAAGCTAAATTCTAATGTATTTTGACTGGGATTTTCTCAGGCTCCTGTAAGAAAGTTGGGTGCACAGATTCCACTGAAATTCAGTGGCAGTCCTAAATCCCCTAAGTGCGTTGAAAATCCCAGTCTTTCCTTCCATGTTTAGCAGTGAGGGAAATCCTTATTCAGCTTTTAAAAATGCTCCATATTAAGCTATTATGTTACATTAGGCATTTGGTACTTGTGAAGGTGAAGGAAACACTCATCACTCCCAACTCTGCTATGTTTGCTTCTGAAGTATTGCAGTTTTGGACAGCAAAGCTTTCATTTGCTGTGTCCTAATGCAGTGTAATGGGGTGGAGTTGATACCAGTCACTGACTGCCTGAGTGATTGATAATTTGCTTGCAACTCTTTCCTTTTTTGGGCGGGGGGGGATAGACCCTCATCTACCACAGGTTAGTCATGTTGGATTGTGGCTGCGAAAAGGTTAAGATACACGCAAAACAAAGGAATTTAGTAGGGCTGTTGACTAATCGCAGTTAACTCATGCGATTAACTAAAAAAAAATTAATCGCAATTAAAAAACTTAATTGCAATTAATCACAGTTTTAATCACACTGTAAAACAATAGAATACCAATTGAATTTTATTAAATATTTTGGATGTTTTTCTACATTTTCATATATATTGTATTCTGTGTTGTAATTCAAATCAAAGAGTATATTATTTTTATTACACATTTTTGCATTGTAAAAATGATAAACAAAAGAAATAATGTTTTTCAGTTCACCTCATACAAGTACTGTAGTGCAATCTCATTGTCATGAAAGTGCAACTTACAAATGTAGATTTTTTTTTTTTTTTTGTTACATAACTGCACTTAAAAACAAAACAAGCTAGCTGGTGGGGGCTTGGAACCAGGGTGAACCGGCAGCCCCCCTATTAGCTCCCCCTATCAGCTCCCTGCTCTCCTAAGTTCGGTGTGCAGCAGCTGCCCAGCAGGCTATCAATTGCAGCTCTCCCTCCCTCCACTGCCATGTGCTACTCCTGCCCTCTACCTTGGAGCAGCTCCCAGAGATTCCTGCTTGCTGTGCGCGGGGAGGGGAGAAAAAGGGGGGCTAATGTCAGGGTGTCCCCCTCCCCCTGCTCCTGCACCCCACTTACCCCATCTTCCATAGAGCAGGGGGGACACATGACAGAGGGAGCTTCCAGGCAGCAGCAGCTGTGGTCTCATCAAGCTGATCTAATTAACAAGGCAGTGTACTTAAAGTGGAAATGCGCATCTCTCTCTCACACACACAGTGTGTGTCTCTGTCTGCGATGCTCTCTCCCCTCCCTCCAGTCCTGCTGCCTTGTAGACTGTGACAGTTAACCCTTGAGGGCTCAGCCAATTTCTAGTTCATCATTTAGCAGTAAGGCATTCCCTGGAAAATATCCCACCCTCTGACTCCTCCACCTCAACCAAGCTTCACAATCATCATCACTGTGTACCAGTATTAAATTGTTTGTTTAAAACTTATACTGTGTGTGTGTGTGTATATATATATATAGATATATAGATATATATAGATATATATATAAAATAAATAATATGTCTTCTATCTGGTGAAAAAAAATTCCCTGGAACCTAACCCCCTTTACATTAATTCTTATGGGGAAATTGGATTCATTTAACATTGTTTCGCTTAAAGTTGCATTTTTCAGGAACATAACTACAATGTTAAGTGAGGAGTTACTGTATTAGATGAACTGAAAAATACTATTTCTTTTGGTTTTTTTACAATGCAAATACTTGCAATCAAAAATAAATATATAGGTGAGCACTGTACACTTTGTATTCTGTGTTGTAATTGAAATCAATATATTTGAAAATGTAGAAAACATCCAATAACACTGCTCTACAGCCAAAATGCTTCTGAAATAAATGTAGTCAAACTTTACTAATTCTGGGTCACAGAGAATGAAAATGATGCTTAAAATTGTTGATTGGCTCTAGTTTTCAAGATATGCTATTAGGTCAGTATATACGACCCTTGATTTGGGAATGGCGGAGGATAAGTGAGTTATAAAGGGAAGGGATCTCAATTTAAACCAGAAATGACTAAAATACATCTTTGACTGGATCTATGAATAAATCTATGACTGGGTTTGGACAATACTTGCTTTTTAGGCAAAACAATGAATGATGCAATCTGAAGCTGGTATTGCATCATAGATGATATGAATTGCATCATGTTATTCCTAGAAGTCATGGATGATGCAATCATAACGAAGCTTACGTCACTCTGCTGAACAAATTGCCCTATATCAGCTCTAGAAATCATACAGTGTCGTGCTCTCTTATTTGTCAGTGTTTGATTTTGCAAAGGGACACATTTCTGTTTAGCCAAAGTGAGCAGAGATGCCTCGTACTTGTGTGAACAGTGCAGATAACTTCTGCTATGTTTGTGGTGAAGTGACTCTTGCATCACAAAAGCGCAGTATAACCACTATAGTTAAGAAAGCCTATCACCTTTATTTTGGCTGCAAAATTGGAGATCAGGACAAGAAGTGGGCCCCACACATATGTTGCAACACTTGTGCAACAAATCTTCACTAGTGGTTGAACAGGAAAAGGAAATCTATGCCTTTTGCAGTGCCAATGATTTGGAGAGAGCCAATAGATCATAGCAGCAATTGTTACTTCTGCATGGTGCCTTCAGTTGGGAAAGGTGTGTCAAAGAAGAAAAAGTGGACTGTGCATTATCCAAACATTCCATCAGCTATACACCCAGTACCCCAGGGAGAAGGACTGCCGGTTCCTGATGCACCAGAATCATTCTCACTTGAGTCAGACGAGGAAGAGGATGAAACTTCTGGTCCTGAACCATCAATGTCACAGGACCCACATTTTCTCCCATCCTCCTCCTCTGAGCCACATCTCATAACACAAGGTGAACTGAATGACCTTGTCAGGGATTTGGAACTACCCAAGAGTAAGGCAGAGCTGTTGGGCTCCAGACTACAGCAGTGGAATCTCCTGATAGGTGATGTTAGGGTTTCCATGTTCCGTGACTGTCAAAAGGATCTTGTCCCATTCTTCTTCATGGAAGGTGATCTTGTAGCCTGCAACAACATCGTGTGATGGCAGCCCTCAACATCGTTCACGATCCAGATGAGTGGAGACTGTTAATTGATTCATCAAAGATGAGTCTTAAAGCTGTTTTACTGCATAATGGCAATGTTTTGCCATGAATTCCAGTTGGTCATGCAGTCCATATGAAGGAAACCTATGACAACATGAAAACTTTTGAGGTGCATAAACTATGACCAACATCAGTGGCAGCTTTGTGGTGATTTGAAGGTTGTTGCTCTCTTGCTTGGTCTGCAGACTGGATACACAAAGTACTGCTGTTTTCTCTGCGAATGGGATAGTCGTGCAAGAGATTCCCACTACATCAAGAAAGATTGGCCACTCCGACAGTCATTGGAGCCTGGGAGGAAAAGTGTTCAGCATCCACCACTTGTTGAATCAAGGAAGATTTTGTTACCACACTTATACATCAAGCTGGGTCTGATGAAGAACTTTGTCAAGGCCATTGACAAAACACAAGCAGCTTTCAAGTACCTCCGTGGAAAATTTCCAAGGTTAAGTCAAGCTAAGATAAAGGAAGGTGTCTTTGTTGGTCCTCAGATTCGTGAACTTCTTTGAGATGATGCATTTGACCATGCACTGCGTGGCAAGGAAAAGACGGCATGGAAAGCCTTCCACTTAGTGGCAATAAATATTCTCGGAAACAACAAGGCAGACAACTACAGGTTGTTGGTGGAAAACCTCCTCAAGGCATACAAAAGCCTTGGTTGCAACATGTCACTAAAGATACATTTTTTGCACTCTCATCTAGATTTTTTTGCCCCGAACTGCGGAGTAGTGAGCGACGAGCACGGCGAGCGATTTCACCAGGATATTGCAACAATGGAGAAACGCTATCAGGGCAAATGGAGCCCATCAATGCTTGCAGACTATTGCTGGACAGTGACAAGAGATGCTCCATTTAATGAATACAAGAGACAAGCCAAGAAGTGCCGAGTAGACACTGAATAGGACTAAACTATGTACATAATAGTTTTTTGCCTTTTGTTTCATAATAAATTTAATTTATATAACCCTTTTGCTGATTTTTAAAGTGTTACATAAACAGGACAGGTGAAATATTATCATGTAAAGCAACCATAAACACATGAAAAGACCTAGGTTTACAATTTATGATTAAAACTCTATCTACACAATATACATAGACATAAAATATAAAAACTTAAATATCTTAGAAACAGTAGCCAATCAGTTGTTTTAATTGTCATATTTGAATTCAGCACATCAAAATACATAATAAATAGCACATTTTATCTCTGAAGCAGACGACTTCTCAAAAATTGTATACCAGTGTAATTAAATAAATGGTATTCTATTATTGTAAAACAGTATGATTAATCGCGATTAATGTTTTTAATTGCTTGACAGCCCTATAATTTAGTTATAACTGAAGCATATGAATAAGCTGCCTTTGCCCATGCAGGTTTCACTGTCCTTAAGTCTCCGTTATGAGATCTCAGTTCATTCAGTTCTTTGCTCCCCCATCATATTTTTTACCAGCTTGAACCTTTATAAGCAGTCTCTTCAAGGAGACCAAGTATTAAGTGTACATGATGTTTGAGTTAGATCTGGGCAATTTTTTTCGAATAGCTTATTAGCCCAAAATGGTTCGTGAATTCAGGTTGAATTTGGCAAGTATTTTTGACTGGGAAAAAAGTGGGGGGAAAAATTCCCAAAAAGCTGAAACATTTTTGACTCTTTGTTTTGAAATGACATTTCATTTTGAAATTTAGCTTTCCCTTTAAAAAAAAAAAAAGTGATGGGGAAGGAAGGAAGATAAAAAACACCCAAAAATGAAATGTTTAATTTTGTATCAAATAAAATG
The DNA here is from genome assembly GCF_027887155.1 of Malaclemys terrapin pileata. Taxonomy (NCBI): domain Eukaryota; kingdom Metazoa; phylum Chordata; order Testudines; family Emydidae; genus Malaclemys; species Malaclemys terrapin. Next base: position 39,167,683 of record NC_071507.1, on the reverse strand, counting down.
TATTTCTCACCCAAACACAACTTTTTTTCTGGTTTGGCCACCAAACCGAAAAATCAGTTATTTATCCAGCTCTGCTTGAAGCCCCTCCAAAACAGGCATGTGGGGTGGTGTGAGGAAGCTTGTACTTCCACTTCCAGTGCTGTACATGGAAAGAAGACTTCAGTGTTGTCAGGTCACTTTCACAGTTCTAAAATAAATATAAGTGACTATTGACAAGAAGAAAAGAATATTGTGTCTCTGAAGAGCTGCCTTTTGAACAAATGTGAATGTGTTGCTACATGATTTTTGATGTTCTCAGGGAAGAAAATGTCCACTGGATTCAGCTCGTACTCCTGCAGAAAATTACATTATATAAGAAGCAGTTCTGTTAATAAGTTAAAATTAATTACATTTAAGAAAATTATTGTGATACTGGCAATGAAAAATACGTGGTTACACTTTGTATTAAGTTTCCATTTCTAAAGAGTTAATAAATGGTTAATAGATGTGTTAATACATGGTTCCTCAGTTGTTATAGAGTTCAGCTCAATAGGCTGCTTATTACAGTCTATAACACCTGCGGATGTGCTTACCAACCATCTGTGACGCTACTACTCATAGCTCAAACATCTATTAACATAGATTCATAGATTCATAGATTCTAGGACTGGAAGGGACCTCGAGAGGTCATCGAGTCCAGTCCCCTGCCCGCATGGCAGGACCAAATACTGTCTAGACCATCCCTGATAAATGTCTATCTAACCTACTCTTAAATATCTCCAGAGATGGAGATTCCACAACCTCCCTAGGCAATTTATTCCAGTGTTTAACCACCCTGACAGTTAGGAACTTTTTCCTAATGTCCAACCTAGACCTCCCTTGCTGCAGTTTAAACCCATTGCTTCTGGTTCTATCCTTAGAGGCTAAGGTGAGCAAGTTATCTCCCTCCTCCTTATGACACCCTTTTAGATACCTGAAAACTGCTATCATGTCCCCTCTCAGTCTTCTCTTTTTCAAACTAAACAAACCCAGTTCTTTCAGTCTTCCTTCATAGGTCATGTTCTCAAGACCTTTAATCATTCTTGTTGCTCTTCTTTGGACCCTTTCCAATTTCTCCACATCTTTTTTTAAAATGCGGTGCCCAGAACTGGACACAATACTCCAGCTGAGGCCTAACCAGAGCAGAGTAGAGCGGAAGAATGACTTCTCGTGTCTTGCTCACAACACACCTGTTAATACAGGCCAGAATCATGTTTGCTTTTTTTGCAACAGCATCACACTGTTGACTCATATTTAGCTTGTGGTCCACTATAACCCCTAGATCCCTTTCTGCCGTACTCCTTCCTAGACAGTCTCTTCCCATTCTGTATGTGTGAAACTGATTTTTTCTTCCTAAGTGGAGCACTTTGCATTTGTCTTTGTTAAACTTCATCCTGTTTACCTCAGACCATTTCTCCAATTTGTCCAGATCATTTTGAATTATGACCCTGTCCTCCAAAGCAGTATTAACCCTTTATAAATAGAACCTTAATGTAAACTGTATTACATTATATGTAATAAATGTAAATGTAAATAAATGTAAACTTTATTGTTAGGGTTTCCTACATTATTCTTTTATTCTCTATGTTCATTTAGGCTTGGCAGAATTTGATTTTTAATTTTTATTATTTTGACATATAATATCACTATTTATTTGTAAGCATCTTTTTACTTATATTAATTTATATTTTCACAGTTGCGGGAAATTATGGGTCAGACAATGATTATTCTATGGCAGTAGACATTGAGATTCAGAAAGTAAAACACAAATTGTCAACATCACATGTCAAAATATACAAAGGATATATCCTGAAATCAAACGCTGATAAGTTCTCAAGAAGCATTTTTCTTACTTTATCTGTAAGTTTTGATTATCATTGATGAAAATAATTTTTAGTCAGTTTCTGTGTGTACAGTGAAATCAGTTTTTACCATCATTTACCTTTAAAATCTAATCCTTCCAAGTCTAATTATATGGCGTTAAATTCTGTTTTTATCCAGATAATTGACCAGTCCCATTAATGCATTAGAACATTGCAGAAATCACTTCTGATCCATAATGCACAAAATGCTGGAAATTTAAAACAGCCTACTGAAAACTTTTAAAAATGCTTCAGAGGGACCAAAGAATGAAAAATGGCAAAAGAGACATTGTTCTTGTTTAAATGAGGCTAAATAGAGAATGAAAATCATTGTTGGGCTCAGCTGAAGGCATATTAATACTGACTCAGAGAATAAAACCTGGCAGGAGCACAGATCAGTTATATGTTCTGAAGTTAGAGTGGGATTACCTCCTACCCTCTGTCACGTTCTCTACTTTTAGAAAAGCAGCCTGTCACCTTAGAGTATCCTTAGAAGAGCACATCTTTCACATAGCTATTCGTGTAGCATTAGTCAGTTAGATTTATAATGAGAATTATGTTTAACACCTAATATTTCCAGGCTTTCAGTCATTTAAAGTCTTCTGACATTCAGTGGGCTCTGACTTTTGTTTTTATATGAAGATATAGGAACTGATTTCATAAGTTTTTCCAAAGTTATTCATATACACTGTCTTCAGAAGTTAAAAACAAGAAAAATATATAAAAATATTATAAACTGTACTTACTTATTTCCTGGACAGCTTTTGTAAATTAATGGGCTTACTAGAAAAATTCCTTAAATACCTATTAACCACAGGAGAGCTAGAGGTAAGCAATGAAAACCGTAGACAAAAATGTTTACACTAGTAAGTTTAGAAGTGCTGAATGTTTCCATCAAACCTTGAACCCACTCAGTCTCAAGCTTGATGTGTTCATGAACATCATTCCCTGGTCTCAAAGTTTATGGACTCTGGGTAAGGTTTTTCACATAGCTGCATCCTACAAACCCCTACCAGCCACTCCCTGAAAGTGTAGTCAGACTGGCTGTTTTTTTAACAGTATAATCTTAAAAAAGGGAGAGAGATCTTTTTAAAAAACAAACAAAACTCGAGTTAGAAATAAAGACGTCCTCTTCTAAAAGAATCTGTTGCAAGACTTAATCCTTAATGTTAAATAAAGTACACCTCTACCCCGATATAATGCGACCCGATATAACATGAATTCAGATATAACGTGGTAAAGCAGCGCTCTGGGGGGTCGGGGCTGCGCATTCTGGTGGATCAAAGCAAGTTCGATAATGTGGTTTCACCTATAACGCGGTAAGATTTTTTGGCTCCTGAGGACAGCATTATATCAGGGTAGAGGTTGTAATACTTATCTGATGAACTGTGGCTAGGAATCCCTGTGTGCTTATATATTTTGACTCAAAGGTGTTGTAATAAAGGTACATTAATATCAAAGGAAAATCTGGAGCTCTGTTCTAAGAAGTCATCTTAGAGATGCTGATCATATGGTATAGGTAATTCTTGATTACCCGGTGTGACAAAAAGTGATTGGTTGTGACACTCAAAAAGCATCATAATTAACGTAGGCCTTGGCTACACTCGGGAATTCACAGCGCTGCTGCGGCACGCGGTGTAGTCGTGCCGCCAGCGCTGCGAGAGAGCTCTCATAGCGCTGTATGTACTCCACCTCTCTGAGGGGAGTAGCTTGCAGTGCTGCGAGCGAGTGTGCAGCACTGCAGGCTCTGATTACACTGGCGCTTTACAGCGCTGCACTCGCTGTGGTCTGGGGGGGGGGAGGGAAGGGGAGGGCATTTTCACACCCCTGAGTGCAGCAAGTTGCAGCGCTGTATAGCACCAGTGTAGCCAAGGCCGTAATGACCTCTTGAGTCATTACATCTTGAAAGTATACTGCTTTCAGAATAGTTCTGGATTTGCATCACTTGGCAGCTGCAATTGCCACTCTTATACTGTGTGGCTCTTTAGAGGCAATGCATTTTGCAACCTTATTTACTGTTCAGTAGTTAGTAATAATTAGCATTGCATAGTGCTTGACATATTCAAAGTGTACAAGAACTAATATTGCACTAAACTTGATGCATCTGAAGAAGTGAGGTTTTTACCCATGAAAGCTTATGCCCAAATAAATCTGTTAGTCTTTAAGGTGCCACCGGACTCCTTGTTGTTTTTGAAGAACTAATATTAGTAAGTAAGTTCATGAGGGTAAATTAATTAGAGTAAAGGAATTTGCCTTACCTTTTTAACAGACCATGAAATCTCAATTGTATACTATTTAATTTTTCTTTTCCTGATACTTTTATAGCATTCCAATATAGGCTTTGAATAGTAATTTGTCAGGCTGCTATTTTCTCATCAATTTCTCATCAAGACCTCATTTCTTGATGTTCTCCTGTTTTCCTGAGAACCTTTAACTTATAATGAACATAAATGTACTGGATTGAATGTACATTTGAATTTCTTCACACCTCAAGATAGTACAATGGAAAGAGAACAGAGCCTTGTGTTCCCCAAAAGATGACTGTTTCCCTGGTCCGAGAGTTAAGACACTCGTTGTGGTGATTTCCCTAGTGCTGTTATAATTTAAGGGTCTGTTGTCATTTTCACTGTAAACCCTATTTTTTTCCCAGAGATTTATAACTCTTGCTTCTCAAATGTCTTGCTGGGTGAAAGTAAAAGCGGTTTAAAAAAGAATGTAAAGGTTCTAAATCATTAACAGTATGGACCTGTGACTTGAGGTTTAAAAATGCATGTACATTTCCAAGATAAATATTTAAAAATCAAATTTAGCGTTTTCAAGCTTAACAAGGGTTCTATCTTTACCCTGTGGCAGCTGGTGAAATCGCAGATCAACTCTACATGTCCTTGTGTCATTGCTGCCTCACTGCCAATCTACCTCTTACATAAACATCACACATCTGTTTGCAGATGGTAATTTTTCTTTCCTGAGATCAATGCATAATAAAATTTGGTAATGAAAATATACAGTTCTGTAGCTGTTTACAACTTCTGTGGCAGACGCAGCCACTGAAAAATACATTTATCTTGCCTCCCTAATTGTTTTCCGTAAGTGGTTACACTCTTCTGGACAAACAGTGAGTCCTCGTCACCTGTCAGTTGGGCATGTGGGTAGCCAATTGGAATACAGGGTTTTCACACTCAGCATGCCAGGCAGGCTTCCTCAGTTGAGAATAAGAGCTGTAAAAAAGGTATGGCTTCCTATGTTATCCTGTGAACCCAGTTGCCCACTGGGGTGCTCTGAATGGCTGTCCATACTGGTGTTGCAACATCATGGAAAAATATTAGTAAGGTTTATGGAAATGTACTTTTTGTTGATGTGAATGCCACCAGTATCAACAAATGGGTGCAACTAGCAGAGACCATACTCAGGGAACGAATAACAGTGAGAAGCTAGGATTGGCTACACTAAAGTAATAGGAAGATAGGGCTGATCAACATTTACTGGAGTGAGTGCATCTCCCCTCTCCCTTTGGGACTACTGTGGTGTAGAACCCCTCTGAGAATCCATCGCCTGATGGCTGCATCATGTAATATGTGTAAATTCTGTCAGTAATGTCTCAAGAAGGTATGGACCCAAGTACTGGATGGTGGCTCAGCAGAGCTGGTCCGATAAGGTCAATCTGTACACCTTCCTGGATTGCTTGGAGTTCTCTCAAAACAGCATTTTTTAAATTTATTTTCTTTTATTTTTTTATTTACTAGAGAAGCTGGAAGAATGTCGAAAAGAGAAACGTGTATTTATACATACACACAAAATATTAATTGCAAAATAATTTATGCTTTGTTTCATTATCTGATATGTATAAAAATATGGCCAACATTGGAAGACTGTTGGTCAAAATGGGCAGTGGAATTAGGAGAGGTAGGAGATGAAAATTTTACCATCTGATGCTTACTGTTGAATTGAAACAGTACTAAGATTTCATTATGTATTATAACCTCTTACTTAACCTCTTATACACAAGTCAGTTTTTAAAGGGGGATTTAATCTTTATGCCAACATTGTAAAATGGCAAAGGGCACTTAAGAAAATAAACCTTGCATTGCTGGGACACCCTCCACCTCCCACCCACCCACAGCCAGCCCAAGGCCTCTTTAACCCCCGAGCACTGGAGTTTTGGGCCTGGAGCCATGGAAGGGCAGGACTTTGGGCACCCTGGCTGAGGGATCCTACCATACGCCGGGCTCCAGCTGCTGGTCCTGGCCAAGCTGGTGAGGGACTGGACTTCTTCCCCTGCAGGGGCCACTCCCAGGGCCAGCTCAGACCCACTTCCAGGAATCTCTCCTGGCTGCAGGACTTTCTGTGGCTGCTGGCATGGTATTGCCACCTTTACTTCTGTGCTGCTGCTGGCTGCGGCGCTGTCTTCAGTGCTGGGTGGCCAACCAGCATCCACCACTCTCCAGCTGTCCAGCTCTGAAGGCAGCGCAGAAGTAAAGGTGGCAATACTGCAACCCCCCCCCCCAATAGTCTTACGTCCCCCCACAATCTGCTTTTGGGTTGGGACCCGCAGTTTGAGAAACATTAGTCTCCCCCTTGAAATCTGTATACTGTAGGGTGTAGGGTAAAAGTACACAAAAGAACAGATTTCATAGGGGAGACCAGATTTCATGGTCCGTGATGCATTTTTCACAGCCCTGGTTTCAGGCAGAAATTGGGGAAGGTCATGGCATGACAGCCCACCCCTATCATTAGCACTGGCATTACTACCAATAGTGGGGCAGGCAACCTCTGTGATATTGTCATTGAGCTAATATTCTGGCTGGTATATTTTTCACATGTGAAGTTCCTGTGAGACTCTCAGTCAGTCCTGAGAAGGTGATTTGTTCTAATTGTTATGTTATTCTCTACCTGTCCGATAAAAAAGTGAGAGAAATGTACTGCCTCTGTGGTATTACACTGGATTCTGCATTGCCCGTATAGAACCAATGGTTTAGGCATGTAGTTTAAAAATAGTCATCCCCATATATGTTTTACTTTGTTTAACATTTTTGTTTCCATTAATTCCAAATCTTTATAACATACAAAGAACATTTGCTTCATCCTTTTCTAAATAAGATATGGATATTTAAATTTCCTGACACACTTTGATTTTATTTAATCCATGCCAAATGTTTTTCAGCTTCCTTGGAAGTCGCTGACTAGCATAGTTGAATATTATTACATGTGGAAAACTACTGACAGATACGTACAACAGGTAATTGTATGGCTATTTCAGTCTGAATGGACCTGTAATATTCTGTAATCCTCTTAAAACAATGGACTTGTACAAAAATTATTTACAAATAGTATTTTCTAGACACTTGCATATTCCTTTACCTTTTTAAAAAGACCTGTTCTAAAACTATTTCTGAGATTGGGGGTTTTAAAATACCGAAGTTGGTTTGATCTGGTTTTGCTGCAGTTTCATTTCCCCAGATTTAGTTATCAGTCTAAAAGGTGTTTAACAGGGTTAAACAGTTGCATGTTTAAAATAAAGTGCTTTGTGCCCAGAGTAGAGAGATTGTACATTTTTTAAAAAAGAGAAAATTCTAAACTGATTGAATTTTTGATAATATGCATTATCCTTTGAGACTTTTATTTTAAATGGCTGAATGAGCCATTTTACAGAGTGAAGTCATGTAAGGCAACACTGAAGAGGAGGGAGAAGGCTATCTACAGTACTCTGCTTTAGTTCATCTGACAAGTCTCATGAAGTGCAATTATTTCGCCTTCCATAGCAGTTGTTGTGGGTGTTGTTTTGTAGTTTTGATTTTTATATGTTGATGAGAAAGGACGTAAGTTCTAGTATCAAAACTGAAGCCACGTCTTTCAGTCATGGTTTGTCTTTACAGCACAGAAATAACAGCAAAGAATATACATGAGGCCAAATTCTGAGCGAGTCAGAGCTTTCATTAAAGAGCTTTTGTACTGCTTAGACAGGTTGCAGGTCCGAAGGATGGAATCTTCAATATGTTTAGTTTTCTGCATTACTGAGCTGTGGCTTCTGCTCCGGAGCATGGGGCTTTCTTTGGTTCTGTGTTTTTGTCCCAGTGGTCCTGTGGTGTTTACCAGATGAACTGGCCACCCCCTGCAACACAGTGGTCCTGTGTTGTTTACCAGATGAACTGGCCACCCCCTGGTCCTTCACATTCCATGAAGAGCTCAGTGGCATACAATGGATGTAGTGACCTCCTGCCTGAATTCTTTGCTGACTATGCAACAGAAGTATATTAATGCTGCTTTTTTTAATCCTACCTTGTGTACCTGCATTGGGATGTTGGATATAGGGTTACTGCAGGATTCGCCTCATTGTGTATTTACATACTGTATTCTTTGGTTTGTCTGCTCCAAAATATTATAAAATATTCTCTTTTGATTTGTGATTTTACAATTCAATTATTTAAATCCATAATTTAATCCCTTAACATTAGTAATGATATTGCATACAGATGCTGAAAATAAAACTGTTGTTGTTATTAGATAGGTCTGTGCAGCGTTACCAAAATCCATTGCAGAGTATTAAAGAGACTGTTGCTCTAGCCTAAATTCTAGTTTGTTGATGGTATGGCTGCATCTTCCAGTTATTAGAATATGGCAGTTAGCGGAGGGAGGTGTGTCATCATTTGCTGTGCTACTACAGCATGTATGTTCGGATTGTTTGAGATTTATCATCCTTTCATCTGTTTCTTTGCCCCACAAGTTTTTATCGTGGAAAGGTTTTGCCAGTTGGGAAGTTGAGGCTGTAAATATGCCTCAAACTAAAAGTTACCCCAGCCATTCGTCATTAAATGGGCAAGCCAGATGTGTAGAATTTCAAATTTCTTCGTCCTCAGCTGGGCATTGATGGATCTGGAATGATCAGAAAGGTGAAAGTATAAATAAAACTTGATGCTTTGCTGGAATCAGGTACCGATAAGAAGTTTGGGAGCTAAAATGAGTGCATCAGAGGATTTATTTCTATTGAAAACAGTTACTTAAAAATAAATATTTTAAAGTAAGGATGAATCACAATGAAAATTGAATCAACATCAACATTATTAGGTTGGTCAAGTGATTGATTACCATTGCTAGAAAACTTGGATGGAAATATTTGTTCTACGGTGTTTGAGAAAGATGCTATGTTGCAGAATTTTCCTGAAGTTCACTGGGATTAGGTTAACAGATCCTGCCTGCCACAAATATCAATTAGAGTGTGCCATTTATTGAGTGTGTGTGCTTCTACACAATTCACTATTTCAAAAGTGCAGCTCTAACTCTGAAAAGTGATTGTATAAAAATGGCATTATAGGGTTCTGGTTTTATGGTCCCTTGATGACACCCAGAACCAATTTGTTAAATTAATTAGTCAAAAGATATGTCTTCTAACTCCCAATCCTGCACTCTCATCCTGGAAGCTGATAGTCAAGATGTCTTCTTTCAGGGTCATGCATCATCATCAATAATAGAAATGCTATGTGCCAAATGCTTCTCTGTTACATCTGTGACTGCACTGTATCTCATTTCTATCCTCCTTTAAGTCTCTGCAACCCCAATGGAGGCCATAAGATGAGAGAGATGTGAGTGAGTTCAGAACTTGGTCCTGCCATTGAGTTGGCTTTGCAGTGCTTAAAGGAATAAAATTTAGTAAAAACATATTTTTGAATCACCAGAGTAAACAGCAGGAACTGAATACGCACCTGGAGAAAATTTGTTCAGCAAGAAAGTGCTATTTTTGCATAGTCATTTTCAGAGAAGAGCCATACTTCAAAACATTCTTTTCAGCGGGGGAGGAAAGCCCAGGGGACTTGGAATGGGTCAGGTTGAGATATATGGATCCTTTCAGCTTTAGAAGGCTGGTTCTCATCTGAAAACTTTACTATTCAATGACTGTTTATTCACCTGTGTGAATTGGCTAGGTCATCTCAGTCCAGAGGGGAGGTCTCCACATGACAGTTCCACTACAATAGAACCTCAGAGTTACGCACACCTCTGGAATGGAGGTTGTTCGTAACTCTGAAATGTTCGTAACACTAAACAAAATGTTATGGTTGTTCTTTCAAAAGTTTACAACTGAACATTGACTTAATACAGCTTTGAAACTTTACTATGAAAAAGCAAAATGCTGCTTTCCCTTGATTGTTTTAGTCGTTTATACTTAACACAGTACTGTATTTGGGGGTTTTTTTGGTCTCTGCTGCTACCTGATTGCATAGTTCTAGTTCCAAATGAGGTATGTGGTGGACTGGTCAGTTTGTAACTCTGGTGTTTGTAACTCGAAGGTTCTACTGTGATTGATAATCTTGCTTGGCAGCTAAAGGCAATGATTTGATGTGCATGGAGACTCTTCTGCCACCTCATCTCCAGAGGGTGGTCCTGCCAAGTCAAGGTGAAGGGAAATAGGTAAGGCAAGCTTTGCTGCCTGTACTGAACCTGTTAAGTAGATAAATCTAGCACTTCAATTACTGTTGCTGTCAGTCTGGCATTTTTCATGAATACTACCTGATAGAGCAGTTTTAAAACTGAATGATGCCAAGGGACTCAGTCACTGTAGGTCCATTCTCTGATTTTTCCCATTTGTTTTTTCTCTTAAATTTCTGGTTCATGTGTAAGGAGGCATCATGACTAAGCCTTAAGCAGAAAAGATGCTGCACAAATGACCTAAGGGCATGTCTCTGCCGCCCTGCAGTTCAGATTACTGGGGTGTGAATAGTAGTGCGCACCGAAGTGCTGCGCTGGAACTCCTCTGGGTGAATGTTGTGTATGCGAACCTAAAGGTTCCTACTTCGCATGAATGTCCTATTTGAAGAGGACTGCATTACGGCGCACTAGGAACCTCTTTAGTTCACAGCCACAGCATCCACATGGGAGAGTTACAGAGCAGCACTTCATTGTGCACTGCTATTCACACCCCCTGAGGTCCAAACTTCATAGCAGTGTAGACATGCCCTTAGGCCTATAATGTTCTTTCTGCAAAACTAAACATTTTATTTACTGTAGAGAATGTTTGACCTACAGAAATTGCTAATTTATTATGTTAAACGAGACAGGCATATAATCTGTTGTTTTATTTCTTGTTTTGTTAAAAACTGGGTATTGCTACACATTTACTTAAATTGTGGGACAGCACATTCCTTAGAGAAGTGATGTTCAGAACATATGCTTCTGGGAAGGGATGACATTTATTTATCAAGAGTAAAAGATTGTGGGTGAAATCTTTACCCCATTAAAGTCTGTTCTCAGCAGGGGCGGCTCTAGCTTTTTTGCAAGGGATGGGGGGAACTTGTAGCAGGCATCAGAAACTCATGTCCATGGCTCTTTGAGCCTCAGCCTGTTCTCCAGCCTACCCAACGTTTTGGCTCCCACTGCCCTGTGGCTGCAAGGTGGACTTCAGCCATGCTTCACCAAACTCCTGCTGCCTGTCTCCGTAGACCAGTGCAGGGAATAGACATTGCAATCCAATTAACTTGGTTTTGTAGGGAAAGCTGGAAAGCAAGAGGCAGCTGATGGGTGGAAACGGTTGGACTGCGAGATATGAAACAAAATGTTGTATGTTTGACTGCAGGAAAACGGCAAAAATGCTGGATTATCTGGTATCTTAGAAAAATGCCAAATACCACAGTTGTGGAATCCAGATGGCCCTGACTAAGATGAATGGGGCAGTTCACACCTTCAGAGCTATTTTTCCAGGCTGTGCCAACCTAGGCAGTTATACTGTGCTTACATTATGCAGATTATTTCAGGCACCATAAGGAATGAGCATTTATTTAATGAAAGACATGATTTTAGGAGTGTAATTCTGCAGCAAGGACTGAATGCTGCAAAATTGTGGAATACATGAGCCCTGTTTATAGGCTCCCTCTGAACAGTAGTTCGCAGTGACAATGAAGATACTTTGTTTATTGAAAGATTTTCCCAGTTACCGCTCAAGGCCACTCATTTACCTGTCGATTGTCACTGCTGGAGGCCTTTTCCATGGTTCCCATATGTTGGGTCCCCATTTCATCACAGCACATTAACTTACTGCCACATCAGCTGGAAAGTTAGACTATAAGTATTGTTGGGTAAGGATCCATTTTTGCAAGGTGCACCCCAAGTATGAAACTGGGCTGCTGCTCCTCGGCTCTGGCACAGGTATGTCAGGTCTAGCTTTTGCTAAGCACTTTGCTCCTAGTACATCCCTTCTTCTCTGCAGCCTACACGCTTTCTGCAAGCTACATCTGTGTTACAGTACTTAGTAGGGTCCTGGCTGAAGTGCAGTACCTTAGTGATTGAGGCAGTTCCTTCAGAATCATACCAAACACTGCCGCATCTATAAAATAAGCTGGTGCCAATGGTGTCAGGGCCTTTGTGTACAGCCTGCCTCTTGAAACCTTTCTCCTGAGAAGTGACTCCAAAAGAAGACCCTCCTTTCCCCCAAACTTATCTAGGAAGACATTGGCCAGTCTAATATGGGTGTCAGGGCCAAGGCAGAGATCTGTAGAAGAACACAATAAGGTATGAGGGAGGAGGGAGTCCCCACCCCCAGGCCAGCTTCACCCTGCTCTTTCCTAACCCCTTACCTGGTATGGGGAGAGTACTTTTTCTCTCCCCCAGAAGCCACAGGGTTTCATGGTTGAGCAACAGAGCTTGTACGTCCTTTCACCACAAGAGATCTTTCAGGTAGATGGGGCCCAATTCCTGCTACCCCCCTTCCCTGGGCACAGCGAGGTCTTCCTCCTGGTAGGATATCCCAGGGCACTGCCTTGGGTGTCTCAGTGCCTTCCACAGTCCGGGAGAGCTAGGAGTAGGAGGAGTGCTTCCTTGAGGGGGGAAGGCCCTCCCCAATTGCAAGAGCAAGTCAGTGTGTTTGCAAATGAGATCTCTGGCCTGAGGAAGAGGCTGTTTCAGTCTCCATAGAACCCCTCCTCCAAAGTTTGTTTCCCACTCCATGAGGACCTTGCAGAAGTAGTGTGGAAGTGAGCCACAGGGCACACCTGGTATCAGCAGTCAGGGCCGGATTTAGGAGCGGGCAACTCAAGCAACCACCTGGAGTGGAGGGCGCCAAGCTTCTGTTCAGTTTGTGAAGGCAAAGGCGAGAAAAGAGACCTTTTGAACTAAAGAACTAAGGTTAAGGTTCTAAGTCTGTCACCTACTGTAACGCTATTTAATATTGGTCCACCCAGTGTTGGTGCACAGTTCAATTTCTTGATATCCGTACATTTCAGTTATTCTTAAAATTAAAAAGTTTCTATAAACTTAGAGGAATTTTTTTTTTTTTTGCTTCTATATCGCATGAATATATTGCATGTAGATCTTGGTGTGCAAATTTATCATCTTATATGACCGAGGTAAATTGTGCATCAAAGTCATGAAATGGGCTACAAATGCAATAAAAAAATAAGATATTCAAAAGCTTAACAAGTGGAGGGGAGGGGCCAAAGATGCCTGGAGTGCCATTTGGTCTAGGGCCGGCCCTGTCAGCAGTGCCCTGTTTTGTACTGGGTTTTCAAATGCCGTTATGACAGAGATCCCTCCTGCACTTAGTAATCTAGGCAGTCAAGAAGATCAACTTTTCGGATGGGAGGGGCAGTCTCCTCAAGGAGCCCTTTATAGAAAATTGGAATCATGGTCCTTTGTTCAAATTACAGAACGGATTTGCTCGGCTGGCATGATTTTTGCAAAGCTCAAGTAGACACACTGCTTCTTTAATGACCACTTTTTTGGCTCCTTATAAAGAGCTTTTGCAAATGTTGTCATTTTTTTGCCATCTCCTGTAGAAATTTAATTGGCAGTTTTAAAAAGAAACAGACTCTCTTCTTTTATAAACTTGTTTTTTATAGATGTTGTAGGAGCAACTAGGTCAGGGGTGGGCAAACTATAGCTCGAGGGTCACATCCGGCCCTCCAGACATTTTAATCCAGCCCTCAAGCTCCCGCTGGGGAGAGGGGTCAGGGGCTTGCCCCGCTCCATGCGGCTCCCGGAAGGAGCAGCATGTCCCCCCTCCAGCTCCTATGCAGAGGGGCAGCCAGGGGGCTCCGCATGCTGCCCCCGCAGCGCCCATTGGCTGGGAACCGCAGCCATTGAGAGCTGCAGGGGTGGTGCCTGCGGACAGGGCAATGCGCAGAGCTGCCTGGCCGCATCTCCACGTAGGAACTGGAGGGGGGCCATGCCACTGCTTCTGGGAGCTGCTTGAGGTAAGCGCCGCCCCGAGCCTGCACTCCTGACCCTCTCCTGTGTCCCAACCCCCTGCTCCATCCCTGATCCCCCTCTCGCCTTCCAAACCCCTCGTCCCAGCCTGGAGCACTCTCCTGCACCCCAACCCCTCATCCCCAGCCCAACCCCAGAGCCCGCACACCCAGCCAGAGCCCTCACCTGCTCCCGCACCCCAACTCCCAATTTCGTGAGCATTCATGGCCCACCATACAATTTCCATACCCAGATGTGGCCCTCGGGGAAAAAAGTTTGCCCACCCCCGAGCTAAGTATTTTTTATATGTTTGAATCTCTGATATTAAATGTATATGTGTAATATATGTAGACAAAGGATTTCATTGAATCCTTTCAGTGACATAGTGCAAGTCACTGGATACTTCAACTGCAGGCTAGGGTACTGCAATAATTACTCTTTCATCCTACCATTTCGAAAACTGCTATTTCTCACAGTACCTGGGATGTTTCCCTTGTGAACTTTATTTACTCTAAAAACACCAGTTGGCTGCTATTGTGATTGGTGTCCTGTGTGTTTTTTTGCACAGTTGTATGCATGTGCATTTATATCTTGATTGATCAAAAAATAGAGACCATTATGGTACCAAAGGGTTTAGTACTTGTCACATTCACAATTTTATATCAGGTATTGCATTATGATGTCACGTGCAATGTTTTGTTTGCATGTATTATGAGGAACAAAGCCAAAGTCTTAAACCTCCCCATATATGGTGATATCACACAGTAAAAACAAGGCAGATGAAATCCCTCATTGAAGTCAATGTCAAAACTCTCATTGCTGTGAAGCCAGAATTTCACCCAATATGTAGTGTAATTTAATTGGTGATTTCCAAAATATGCTCTTTTAGCAGAGTGGAAAAACAAAGTATTTTTTGTTAACTTCCAAGATTCCATGCCTTAGTTGTGCTGTCTTGTATCATAATATTGTGGAATTTTCAGTAATAAATCATATTATTTTCTGGGGTTTCTTTTACAATATAAATCTCATAGCATCAGAGATTATTTATTTTCCAACATGCCCCATGAACAGCTTTTGTGTTGGCTGTATGTCTATGAAGATAAGCAAAATAGTCCTAAAAAAATGATGACTGCTAGTTTGAGTATACAACACATTCCTAAGTTTAAGAGAGTTATGTTGGTAGCAAATATAAACAAAATCATAACCAAGTAAATTCAACAGAATATTTTAGCAGTAACAAAGTTGCCATGCTGCTGTTATGTTCTTGGGCTGGAGTATTCAAAAGAGTCTAAAGAAGTTAGCTGCTTAACTCCCACAGGCTTAATTGAAAATCGTAGCCTTGGCCTTGATTGAACACACACATGCTCAATCAAAAATACTGTAGATGTGTAGTTTCATCATGCATTCATCATTATTTTCCATTTCCTGTACTCTTCTGTACTTCTCTTAGGCTTGGTCTGTACTTTAAAAGTTAGGTCGAATTACTACGTCAGCCAGGGCATGAAAAACACACACTCCAGACCAACATATCTATGCTGATCTAACCCCCAGCATAGACACAGCTTTGTCGACAGAAAAATGCTTCCGTTGACGTAGGTACCATTGTTCGGGGAAGGGGTCTTCCTGCACCAATGGAAAAGCCCCTTCTGTCAGTGTAGGCTGCGTCTATGCTATATAGGGTTATGCCGGCATAGCTATGGTGATGTAGCTATGCTGATATTGTCTCTGTAGTGTAGTCATACCCATATTCTCCTACTAAGGTGAGCTAGAATGATGTATTTTATAAAGTGAATGCTAACTCCTGGCTGTTGCGTGCGTGCACGCACTCTCTCGCTCTCTTTTCAGTATTGTAAAATTAGATGTGCTGTAATACTTTTGTTGGTGTTTGTGAATTTTTTATTGAGTGGACTATACTATGCATTAAAACTAGTAAAGAATTGCAGTGATGTTTGTTTTGAGTTATTAGGGTCTACAATTAATTTCAAGGCCTTTGTGATCTCACAAAAGCTAAGTGGAAGTTGTCTTTAAATATTTTGTTTGCAGTGATCAAAAATTAATAGTGTATTAAAAATGCATTGTCTTTTCAATTAGAAACGTCTGAAGGCAGCTGAAGCAGAAAGTAAATTGAAACAAGTGTACATCCCAACCTAGTAAGTATAGCAAATGTTTATACTTTGTCACTTTGATTGAAGAGACATAATGTATAGATAAAAAATGCACATCCCATTGTCAGAACACCAGTAAAAATGAACGACAATGGACCTGACTTGATAATGCTCTGTATATATGTAAGATGTGCTAGATAAAACAAATATATTACAGTAACTTGATAGATACTAAGATTTTGATCCTCCTGTGGCTGCTTATTAACATGATTTTGATTGTGGATCCCTGTAACACACCCAGCATGATTAAGGCAAGGACTGATGATGATGCTCTCTTTGTGAGGCCCTTGTATTTAATTCATCCCTTTGTTCTTGTCCACCATTTTCCTTGAATAAGATAACTAGAAGTAAAACCAAAGAGAACTAGGCTGGTTAAAATGCAGTGTGGATTGGTAATATACATAATGTGCCCTTGTTGCCATTTATAAAGCAGATTTTGCCAAGTAATCTCTTTAGAATCTCTCTGGAGTGCAGTTATATATGTGAATAAATGCAACATTTCCAAGTCTAAGCAATTGTTTGTTAAACCAGATACTTTTACCTTACAATTATAGTTTACAGTATATTCTTAAACCAGTTAGGTGATATGAGAAGAAACACATTATGACCTTAAATGATAAGGCTATGGTTTATTTTTGTGGTTTGTCCTCGTAATGTTTTTAGTTATTTAGCTTTGGGGATTTAAATGTAATGCTAAAGATCTTATTTTGTAAACATGTGGTTTATGGGAATGAGCAATAATCCATGTCTTTCACATTAATGATTTCCTCAGGGTTATGGGACTAGCAAGGATTAGGGGCAAAATTCTCCTTTAAGCTCTGCACCACTATGTTCTACTTTCCATATGTGTATGGATTTCCTATTGACATAAATGGTAATTCTGCACATGTGCAGAGAACAGAATACCAGAAAAAAATGTGACCTATGTAGAGTCCTGTGTAAACTACATACAATACAATTTCATTTTATATAGTGTCTTTCATGCAAACTCTCTTCCCAGACAGATTTAATAGTAGAAGGCAGTGGATAGACTACAATAGATTTTAGCTTTTAATGAATCCAACCTTTTGAAAACGTCTCAGTGAGTGTTATTTAAAGCCCAAACCAGTACTAATAAAATAAAAATTTTAAAAATGATGTTAATAATTTTGGATGATGAATAATTTGTGACATCCTAAAGTCAGAACAGTATTCTGGGAATAATCATATGAGTGTGCAATCATCAACAGTTAGTATTCTTAGCGCAATTATTTTACCTATGTGGTGATTGTGGCAGATAAATAATAAAAATAATAATTAGCACTTACATAATGCTTTCACATTCAACATCCTTGCAGCATGTTTACTGAAGTCAATACAGAGAGGTGTAGGTTGCACCTTGTATGTGTGGCTTTGAGCCCTTTTGCACTGCGGGTGAGTATTGACCCTAAGGGAAAGTAGGCAGTGTTCCCACATGGGAACTGTCATACTGGATCAGACATAGGATTGGTTTAGTCCAATATCCCGTTTCTGACAGTGGCCAGTAACCAGTGCATCAGAGGAAGCTAGAGGAACACCAAAGTGGATAAATATGAGATAGCTGTAGTACTGTTGCCTGGTTTGTGAGATATGCTGATCCCGTATAGCTCTCCTAGTACATGAGAGGTTGTTGCCAGATCCCACCACTCTAAGCTCTTTCCAGTGACTTCAGTAGTAGTTTGGTGCTGAGAGGGTGTGAGAGATCCAACACACTAATACTGGTTTATGGCCTAATCCTTCAGTCTTTACTCAGGAAAAGCATGTGTTGAAATCAATGGGAATATTGCTTGAACTAAGAACTACTAAACCAGGCCCTAAATTTCGTTGCATAATTCCGTTAATCTCAGCGAATTTACTTTAAACTAATAAAAGGTTGGATTTTTTTGCTCCTCCCAACAAATGTAGTTAAGGGCAGAATCTTCCCTTTGACTTAATTGGTATAAGCTCATGTAATGACACTTTCACTCCAGAAGAAATGTACTTCCTGATTAGAATACCATCCTTTTTATTTCAGACAAGATGGGGAGGTAATATTTTTTATTGGACCAACTTCTGTTGCTGAAAGAGACAAGCTTTTGAGCTACACAGAGCTCTTCTCCAGGTCCGGGGAAAGTAATCAGAATGTCACAACTAAATACAAGGTGGAATCAGCGACTCGTGGGAGATACACAAAGGGGGTACCAGTTAAAGGGGGGGTCATGTGACCTCCCCACATGACCCCCACACATGACTCCTCCCCACCCCACTCCCAGCCCGGGCCCTCTGCAATCTCCCTGTCCCCTCCCCATCCCAAGTTACCCCGGGGGGGCGGGGGGAGAGAGGGAGGCGCTCTCTCCTCCCGCTGGGCTGGCTCTCCCGGTGTGTTTGGCGGCGGCTCCGGAGCCTCTCCTGAATGCTGCTCGCTGCAGCTGCCTGGGAAAGCGCCTGGTTGCGGCCCGCCCAGGCTCAGCTTCTGGGGACACCGGCCGAGCAAGCCGGAGACCTCCCTGCCCTCCCTGGCATGCTCAGAGTTGGCTCCTGTCCCCAGAAACTGAGCCTGGGCAGAGGGCACCCTGCTGCTGCCGCAGCCAGGCACTCTTCCAGTCAGCCACTGCGCTGCACTGGGCATCGTCCCAGGTAGCATGGCTGGAAGAGGCTCTGGCCCCACCTCTTCCCTTCCGGCTCTGGCCCCGCTCCTTCCTCTCCCCACCTGGTCTGGCTGCTGGAGGGGCACTTGACCCTTTGTGCCCTACCCATGAGTCGCCCCTTTTGCCGTCATAGGACAAAGGAGGGTTAGTGAGTTACAGATTGTTGTTTTGAGACATAAAACCAGTGTCTCTGTTGAGTCCAGGATTTTAAGAGTTTAGCAAAGTAATGAATTTAAGCCCCTAGGGTTGTCTTTTGAAAGTGCTGTGCAGGTTCCTTTGAGAATGAGGGCTGAGAGGTCAGATATGGAGTAATCGTTTTGCGACTCTTTCCATCTGGTGTTCAACTGTGACACTGGGAGTATCTTTCCCAGACCTGAAGAAGAGCTCTGTGTAGCTCGGAAGCTTGTCTCTCTTTACGAACAGAAGTTGGTTCAATAAAAGGTATTACCTCACCCATCTTATCTCTCTCATAACTTGGAACTAGCAGAGCTATACCCTACAAACAATAGCTTTCAATTTTCCTTATTTTGAGTTTAGCATTTGGTGTATGCATTAATATTTTTTTCTGTGTGAATGTTTTGTACCTTTTCTTAGTACAATAATACGTTGAATAAGAGAGAGAATTTTATTTCTGCTTTGGCAACCGTAGGTCTGTGCCAGGCTATCCATTTACATGCAAATTTTCTCATGTAAAAATGAAAGCTGGGCAGACTGGTTTAATAATAATAATGCAACCTAGTTCTTATATACTACCTTTTCATCAACAAAATAATAACAGATCCCCATCTGCTCTTATGTAAATTAGTTTGGTAAATTGGTCTTCTCCAAACAAGCCCATGTTTACTTCCCTCCCCACTCCACATCCCAAAATTATTTTACACAGACCAGTCATTTTTGGACCCTGTCTATTAGAATCCACTTTTTAAACTTGGTATTGCTTTAGGGTTTCCTCTGTATATTCAAATGTTGTGCTTTCTGGTGCTTTAGAGGTCCACTGTGCACTCGAGACTACAGTTATTGGGAAGTCCCCAAGCATCACAAGGTTTAAAGAAAAGAGCAAAGGTACTCAGCAAAGAACCTTCTGCTACTGGAAGAAAGAAAAGGTCCGTCTCTACCATCCCCTGCTCCTTTGGCTCCTACAGCCAGTTGGGAGAGCAAGTTAGATCATCAAAGATATTGAGAGCCAATGTCTCTTTCATTGCTAGCAAAAACAGATTTTTGCTGATAATTCAGGAATGCAGTCATGTGAAATGTATCACCGTTGCAGGTTATAAATCTTCACACATTTATCCCAGTGGAGAATTCACCATTTTTTTCAGTACAGCCTTGTCTTGATGTGTGAAGATTGATTTTGGTTTTCTAGAAAAACATCTTTGTTTTCTGTGCAGTGGGATATCTCCAAAGCATCATGTGATGGGGGGAGGCTGAATGTACTGTGTAAAACTCAGTGATGACCTGTGTTCCAGCATTTTACATTTAGACCTTAGTCTTGCAAAGCCTTTCATCAGCTGTTTATATAAACTTATTTTTGTCTGTAAGCTAAACAATTTATTCGAGAAACATAGAAATAAATTTTGTTACTCAGAAGAATTTGTTACAGATGGTGCAGTTTATGAAACAGAAACACAGAATGAAATCTTGCTCATGTTAATTAACTGGTTATTAAAATATTTTCTGAGAGATTACTTTTTATTTTATTTAAAGCAACAAACCAAATCCCAATCAACTATCCAGCAACAACGGGAAACCAGGAGCAGTGAATGGAGCTATGGGAGCATCTTATCAGACACAGACCTCATTAATAGGCCGGGCTTGTGAAAGTTGCTATGGTAAGTAAGATTTTTTTTTGTGTGAGTGTTAAGAGTGCAGATGTCATTTGAACATTTGTGGGGCAGTTTTTTGCCAGTGCACCCTCTGATAAAACAGATGTATTTGTTGAATCTGTTACCACATTCCAAGCAAAGTGTCGGTTGATTTCTTTTTGAAAGTTAGAATTGAGAAATGCTGCATATTTAACTCTTAAATCAGAACCACACCACTGTAATAGATTAACTTCAATATTTTAGGCCAAGTTTATGACCTATTTAAAAACTGTAATAGTTGGATGGATGGGGAGCTGGAATCAAGGTAATGTGCTGGAGTTCGTACAGTGATCTTTTATCTTTGGAGCTCTGTATTCAAATCCTGACTTTGGTCACAAGTGCGAATGCATTTTGTGAATTTAGGAAGGTCCCTAGTGGACTTTTCTACATAGCAAACCTCACCACAGGACTTGGCACAAATGAGAGAGAATATGACCAAATTTGGCACAGATGGTGGTCTCAGCTCAAAAGAGGTTGAGGACTTAAAAAGAGATGAGATATATCTTTAGAGTTGTGACTAAGCTTATATAAAAAGTGCCCTCGCTGTTCACCTCTCTATCATGAACACCAAATGCAATTTTAACAATATTTCATACAGAAAGCAAAATTAAATATATGGTTGACTGTCTTCCAGTTGGGAGATTCCTCTGTGCAAAGCTCTTCATTTAGGCCAGTTTTAGGTCTACTCAAAAGTAGACTTAATGGGGGCTGGGATCAGGTCCATAAACAGTAATTTTGTATGATACATAAAAAAAACAAAAGTTTTGACTTCTTCTGGGTTCAGGGGCATTGTTTTCTATTACTTCATTGAAAACATAAGAAATAAATTAGTCTTTTCCTAACGTTTAGGGATCCCAAGTTCAAAACTGATAGGGAAATGTATTTATTTTTCCATAAAAAAAAATTAAAATTGTTTTATACGACCTCTAAATCACCTTAAAATAAGTTCTGTTTTTCACTCTGATAAATTTGTAGTACTTCTTTTAATAATGCTTTTGAGGAATAGTAATAGCATATAGTGTTTTTGAATTTATTATATGTAATGCAACATACATCAATTCAGCTGTATTTTTTTTTCTCATCCTTAGCCACCCAGTCTCATCAGTGGTATTCTTGGGGTCCCCCTAATATGCAGTGTAGATTGTGTGCATCTTGCTGGATTTATTGGAAGAAATATGGTGGCCTGAAAATGCCAACTCAGACAGAAGAAGAGAAACTATCTCCCTGTCAGACCACAGAGGTAGGATTATGTAGGCAAATGTTTCTGATATAAGTGTGACATATTTCTCAGTAGTTACTGTGATTTAAAATGTGGCATGTAATGTTTCTTGAGCCTCTGCTGAGAAACTGAACATTTTATACTTTTTGTGGTATTGAGTTATTAATATTTATTTCAGGTTTGACTGTGCTCAGTGCTTTATAAAGCATAGAGTGAGATATAGTGTTTTACTGGCCCATATGTTTTACAGTCTAAAGGACCAGGGCAGCAAACATTTACTCCTTTGTATAAAGTTACTCCCTTGCAAAATCCATCCCACTGTACTCAGTGGAACCTGAGTGAAAGTCACATCTCAGCAGAGATCCAGCACAAGATTTATGCATTACTGAAGTCTAATTTTGAAGTCTTTAATGAGTGGTGCATAGGCCCTGAGCTGTCTTTCTGCAGAGGTGAATTTCACCCTTCAACTTTCCTCGTGACAGGGGTCCTAAATAAAAAAATGTCCTTCATGCATTTCTGGTGGGTGACCAGTATCACCTCATCAATCAAATGGTGTTGGTATCTATAAAATGCCAAAACTCAAATCTTTTTATATGGCATTATATATTCCTATGGTTAGTCCTCTGGACTTCTCCAAACTTTGGGTGAATTCTGCGTGGTTATTTCTGATGCGTAAATTTAAGGGAAATGACCTACAATGTTTCTTCTTCAATTGTATAGGAAAATATGCTAATTTCTTCATTTCTCTTTCAATTTCGGTCATTTTACTAAAGAATTTTAGATGTCTTTTGTTATAGTTCACCATTGGTAATGGGATTTTTGGTAGCTGTTTGAGACTGTTGTGGTTGTTTTTGTTGCATTTTAGTTGTATGTATTTTATGATTTTTTACAGGATCCCCGTATTAGAACTCATATGTCACGCCAGGCTACGCAGGGTACTCCAGTCCGTAACACTGGTAGTCCAAAGTCTGCGGTGAAAACGCGCCAAGCTTTCTTCCTTCACACGACGTGTTTGACAAAACTTGCCCGTCAGGTCTGCAAAAATACCCTCCGGTTGCGGCAGGCAGCAAGACGTCCCTTTGTCCCTATTAACTGTGCTGCCATTAGGGCAGAATGTAAGATGTTTTTAAATTCCTAGCTTAATGTGCTGTGCTTCCAACCATTTTCTGTCTTTCATTTTATTTTCTTTTTCAATAAACATTTCTTGTCTACAACTCTTTTGTTTTATTTTTTCCCCCCAAGATCTAAGTTTACATTTGTCCAGTGTATCACCAACAAATTTAGACAAAGGCTATCTGTTGAGGAAAGATTTCAAGCCAGTTTTATGAATGAAATGGGAATTGAAGAGGGGGTATGGAAAATGGATTAAGAAAGAGCATCATCTTCTCATCCACCTATATCACATACTGTCATAAACGTTTTTGCTAGTATCAGCAAATCTTATGGGAAACTGGTGTTCATGTTCTGTAACACACAAGCCATATTTCCTACAAGGTACGGTGAAATATGAGTTTGCTTTTAAAGCATTTATTTTTTGTTTTTCACAACTAAAGATACAGAGCTAGATTCTGCTACTCTTACACAATTTGATTTCAATAGGACTATTAAAGGAGTAAGGTTCTGCTCATCGTATAAATAAGGATGGCAGAATCTGTGCCTTTTATGTCCACTTCATATTTTTAAACTCTAAAGATCATGATGGCCACACTTACGGTTTCACTAAAGTTTTACTTCTTTCATCCATTCTTAAATTTTAGTTTTACACATTTCCATTCTGTTTTTGTGCTTTTGCTGTGTTCTTGTAAAACAAAAACATAAAGAACCTTCTGCATTAGTAACTTAATGAAAGCCTTTTTAGCCAGAATGAACTTAAATAGCTTTTTGGAGGTGAAGATGTGAGAAATGGCTGAGAAATGTTACAAATGAAAAGGTAGTAAATTAATGGCTTTTGTATGCTCCTGTGTGTTTAGAGCCCAATCCAACATCCACTGAAGTTATTGGATACTTCACTGGGCTTTTGATCATGTCCTAAATGTATAATTTAACGCAGATACCACATGGCTAACTTTCTCAACTTCCATGGGACAGTATCTTCAACGCTTGCATTCCGTGCACCAGTATGGAATGCATTACCACATCATCTCACATAACATCAGATCTAGCAGAGAAAGAGTTAACAAGATTAGGTCAGCCATGCTGGGACATTGTTACTTATGTTATTATTGAAGATAAAATTTTTGAGAATTAGAACTGATTTTATAAGTATAGTTACTGGTTTAAGGCAAAAGTAAGCAATAATTTTCCCCTAGGGTTTTACATAGGGATGTTAATGTATTACTCTTCATGATAAAGAAATCATGGGTTTAAATCAATTCTTGGATTATTTTCACTTCCTCTCTGTTGCCCACACTCCAACAGGAGCCAACCGTGCAAACATCCAAAACTTGATAAGACTCTGCTCATGGGAGTAAAGTTACTCACCTGGATAAGTGTTTGCATGATTGAGCCTAAGCAACAAATTCTGTTTGCTTTACTCATGCAAGTCTCATGGGCCTGATTCTCCTTTTCCTTAAACTGGCGTAAATAAGGAGCCACTCCACTAAAGTCAATGGAGTTAAAAACATTGTAAGAGGAGAAGCATGCATCCATTGTGTAAGTAAAGCAAGAGTGATTTAGCTCTGTGCTTCAATTTTGGTAGGAGAGGCAAATGAAGGCTGAAATGTGTTTAGTTATTTATCCTTAATACAGATTACAGCAAATCACTTGAAAGATTCAAGACCAGTAGAATAACAACTCATTGATGAGAGGAAAATATGTCTTTCTTAAAATTGGTGTAAAGTGGCACCAATTTCTAAAGAAAGCCTGGGGGGGGGGGGAATTAGCTGTAGAATTGGATTCACTTTTGATAGAGAATCTTGAACCTTTATCCCTCCTTGTTCTGATTTTATCCCCTAGTTTGTGGATTTAAGAGGAGCTTCTCGGTTCTCTGTGAGCTGAGGTGTGAAAACATTTCTTCTTGTTTGAAGAAACAAAACAAAATGGTTCATCTGACTGTTAATTCATCATCCTAGAAGGGATGTTACTTTATACACAATTCAAATTTTTAAAACAAAGGAAATGAAAAGCAGAACTTTTGAAAAGGAAATAGTCATTCTTCCATCAGACTAACAGTGCCTTGAGTGCTTTCTCTTTGTTCTTTTGACTGAAAAAGTGTCATTACAAATTAAAATCATGACTTGAATAATCTTTTTTGTCAACACTGACATTTAGTTTTTGTTTTTACCTGAAGGAAAAATTGCATCTACATTCTGTCCGTTGTATTCTGCCACCCCGATTGGCCCTGAAACAGATTAAAAATCTCCACAGTAACTGATTGTTTTTGAAAAAAGATTAAAAAAACCATCAAATAATTTGATATAGTGGGACTCAGAGTGTGTGTGTAATATTGTTTTTATATTGTATTTCTCCAGCAATATCTTCTGTGCATAAAAGAGCATCCTCATCCCTGGATTGCTTGTCCATGGAACTGTCTTGCACATCATTAAATCTAATCTAATAACAAATAGGCCACATAATTTTAAGTTGCTGTAAAATCTGAGTTTCTTGCAGTTGTTTGTTCCTCTTTCCAGTGACTTATATGTGTTTCTCTGTTATAGTGCACTTACTTGATTCTTATTTTACAATTTAACGCCCTCTGTTCCTGAGCCTTTGTTTCATCCTTTTTGAAAGAAACCATAATGTCATTCACTTTTATGTGGGAGCATAGATACATTGATTAACAACAGTTAATGTCTATGCTGATCACAAATGAGTCACCAGCTATAATATTGAATAACACCCTTGAGCGGTACTGCAGCTGTTGTGATCTTCTGAAGTACTCAAGCTAATAGCCTACTGGCCAAAGTGTCAGGTTGCTGGTGGAAAGACATGAAACAGCTGAGGGGTCCTGGCTCTGGAATTTGCCTTTTCATCTTGGTTTGCCAAAGCTTGGATGTAATGACCCTTCTGACGCTCTGCAAGACTCACCTGTTCATGTGATTTTATTTTTATTTGTATTGTAGTAGTGTATTGTAGTCTAGAAATTGCAACGAGGACGCACTTGCTAGGCACTGTACAGACACACATTAAAAAGCTTACAGTCTAAACAGACAAGGGTGGAGGGCAAACAAACGTGAAATGATTTGCCCAGGGTCATACAGCAAGCCAGGTACAAAGGTAGATTGCCTGACTCCCAGTTCCGTGAACTGTCCACTTAACTGTACTGTTCTCTCAGGGTTTCTTTTCAGGCAGGGTGGGAGTAGGCTGTGTGTGAATGGTGAGGTGAGTTTTTGCTGAGAGCTGTAAAAGAAGCCATATTTTCTTAAGGATAGCATCTGTGTAGGATCTTCACTCCTAAGTCTTGGTTTATTGGCACAGGATAGGCAGAACTCCTCGGTCTCTAGTGAGGATTTTTTTTTGCCCCTAAAGGCAGAAATAGTTGTCAGGTTCACAATTCAAACTCTTCCCTTCTGGTGGTCAAGAAGGTTTCGTGTGTTAGTGTGTGAAGTGTAGTGAATGTATTTTTAATTTTTTTGTTGAGTTTTGTCTTTGGAATTGTTTGGAATATCCATAGAATTTAGATATGCGTTCCTGTGAGAAATTAAACTAGAGAAACGTATGCATTGCACAAGGGTGATCCTTAAAGGCTTCTACCTATGAAGTGGGGAGGTTGACCAGCACCTTTCAGGATCAGTTTCTAAATCAACAACTTTAAATATTAATATTCTGTCCCAGGGCTGCATTTGTCTTTTGGAGCGATTGTCCCCTCAACTCTGCTTTCTCTCTGAGGCATTTCAGCAGCTCATGCCCCTGCAGGCTTCAGGGACTGAGGTAGGCCAAGAGAAGCCAGAGGCCTTTATCTCCTGCCCCCCCTACCATCGAGCTTCTCATTGAGGATCTTGGCCAGCTCTGTGAGCAGAGGGCACTTCACCCTCACAGCCAAGAGTGAACTTGTCTCCTCCTTCCCTTCTCCTGGGTAGGAAAGAAGCCAAGCAGGATTGTAAAGATTGGCTCCAGTAGGCTATCACCACCAGGTGCTACAACAGGTCATCGTACCCTGGTGTCCAGGATCTTGTTCCCAGCTTCCGCTACAGGTTGCCATGCTCTCCCCCCGACCTCCACCTCCTGTACCCAAGAGCTGGGACAGCAGCTCAGATTTGGAAGAACAAACAGGCAGTAAAAGGCCTCGTGACTCACCATTTTATTCTTTCTATCCCTCCAGGCTTCGATTTTATGAAGCCAGAAGGTGTCTCAGTAAGCATCAATCCAAATTCATCCTGGTGTCACTGCCATAGGTAAATGTAGCTATTTGTGGGTAAGAACTCAATATTACTACCTGGGAGAGACTTTTACTTCAAAGAATGGCCTCCTTGCTATCCAGACCCTTCACAGACAGTCACAACCAGGCAGGCATCCCCTCAGTCCCTCCTTTTGATGTCAGAGCTCTCAGGTGGCATCAGGCCAACAAGAAAAAATAAATTAATAAGTGTCAAACTGACGCCCAAAGTGCTTCTGCATGCTTCCACAAGCAGTGCTAATGTGGGTAGACACTATTGCAAGTATAGCCCCTTTCAGTTTAAAAATCCCTTCATGTAAGGTCATCTCCCTGAAAAAGCCAGTGAGATACAAATCTGTTTCGTGCAAATATGTGGGGCTTTGGACCTTGAGATCAGATGCTCAAGCAAATGAGTTCTCTTAGGGCTACCTGGGAAATTTTATGGAAAGTTGAAGCTATTCAAAGGCATTGGAAAAGTTGATTTACAATCCTGGCTCCTGCCAGATGCTATAGAAAGGAATATAGGTCATGTGACATAGATTTTGATGACAGATGGGACCATTAGATATGGCCAGTTGAAGCAATACAACAGGAGAAAACACCTCTTTGCAAGTGGTAGCTAGAACAAGTGGCGAGGTATGTAGACAAGGTGAGGTCTCATCTGCCCTTATTTTCCTCAGAGCTATCTGCATAACTCCCAACTAGCCTTACCTGGAGTTAGACCCCTGGTTGGTGCCAGGCTCTTTCCATTTGGGAGCAAATGGCGATCTATAACTTTGATCAAAATGAGGTCACTGGACATTGTCCAGAGGGGGTACCCTATGTAGCTGTGAATGAATCACAGGAACAGCTTTGGCTCATTCCCAATTTCAAGCAACCCATGGAAATGCCAGGGTATGAATGAAATCATCCATAACCTACTTCAGAACAGAGCAATGCAACCTGTTTCCCATCCTGTTTCTAGCCTCAGAGTATCAGGAACAAACAGAGCAGGGCTGTGTCTGAAACATCTGAATAAGTTCCTAAAGGAGGCTTATCTGCACATTTCCATGTTACCATCTCATGGACATCTAAGTTTTGCATATAAATAGAAGCTTCTTCCCACCCCAACATCAATCATTACTGGTTCAGATCATTTGATCTGAAAATGCCCCCTGGATCTCCTCCAGGGTCATGGCAATATTAATATTGGCTTTATAAAAGAAGGAAATTCACTTTTATTTCTTGCCAGGCAATTTTTCTGATCAGTGATGTGGACAGAGAGAAAGCTTCAAAAAACATACAGAGTTGTATGGTTTCTGTACTATCTTGGATTCATGATGCATATAGACATTGGTTCCAGGGAAGTCAGATATAGACCTGGGCTGGGGCTGAATGTCGTCAGTTACAAGTTCTCCATCTCAGAAGAATGTTAACATAAAGATGAAGACCCCCATAAAGGAAAATAAGTGGTGTCACAGAAACAAAAATTCAGGTCTTACTGGATTAATGATTGCATTAATGAACGAGGCAGAGCAATCCTTATGTCAAATGCCAACTGGGAATAAAAGAATGGGTTCATTCAGGTCCCAATTCAACTCAGGAAATGGGTACCAGAAAGAGTGCAGCATCCATCAGGTAGAACATAATGATTCACTGAAGTCTTGGAGCATTGTTCCTGCCAGGGATAATAGAATAGTGCTGGTCATGACAATCAATTTGTCTGATGAGATTTTCATAAATAAACTAGGGAGAACACAATCAGTTCCACCCCAGTGTAAGATGGAGGATATATAATATACCTCATTCTTCTTTGAGTGCTTGCTCATGTCTATTCCATGCGAGGTGTGTGCACGTGCCGCATGCACCGTTGCTGCAGATTTTTCCCTTCATTGTATCCATTGGGCCGGCTCTAGTGCCCTCTGGAGCCCACGGGCCACACACTGTCTCAGTTCCTTCTTACCGCCCATGACGGTTGCTGAAACGATCCTTCTTGCTTCAGCAAGGCTTCTTCCCAGTGGTCTTCGGACTTTTTCTACATTCATAGTTATCCTATGTAGTGTATATAGTTAGTTAGTTCCTGTCATAGAGGGACTTCTTTGCCCTGGTCCCCGGGCTTCAAGTCTTGTGCCTCCTGTGGCATGCCTATGCCCATGAGTGACCTGCACTCCAGCTGCTTAAAGCGCCTGGGTGAAACTCACGTGAAGGACAAGTGTCTGATCTGTCCAGACTTCAGACTCCATGCTAAAAAGCACTGTCGACTCTGCGAAGGGCCTTGATTCCAGTGTAGGACCCTCCGCCGACACTAGGAAGTTAACGCAGTGCGAGGGGACTGACAGTACCATCAACCCTGGAGGCTTTTCAGGCATCTAGGGACTTTCTCTTTTTTCCAGTCCTGCCAATTCCATTGGGGCATCCACCAGCTCCAGCGTCCAGAAGCAGGAGGGAACAGGGTGCATCAGGCGCTTTCCCGGCACCAGGTCCCCCAGCAAGCACCACCTCATCCCAGTGTCCTGATCTCCAGCACATCGCCAGTCCCTGGAACCTTGGCACCATATGGCAGCAGAAGTGGGTACCGCTCCATGGTGGTTGCCAAGAGAAGAATCCTCCTCAGAGTCTGAAGGTGAACCTTATGTACCGCCAAAAGCCCACCATCAGTACCCAGCCTACATGCCACCAAGCTTCAGCGATGGTTCTACGGTGGGCACCTGTCCTATGTGGCCCTTCTGAAACCCCTGGAGGTTTCCCTCAGTACCTGATCTGTCCTCCCATCACTCCTACTTGGTGGTCTCCAAAAGACAGGCAACAGCTCCTTTCCACTCAGCACTGACCCGAACTCCAGTACCAACATCCAGGAGATGCCTCCAGTGGACATAGTCGAGGAAGAGGAAGGAGCTCCTCCTCGTCCTCCCCAGACAAGGCTGTTGCAGGTCCCAGCAGCCTGCTTCCATATGATGATTTCAGGGCCCATTAGGACCTTCTGAAGCAAGTCACTACTGACCTGGAAACTGAGGAGCTCAAAGAGACATCTCACAGCCTTATTGATATCCTGGTTGCTGCAGTGCCATCCAAGGTGGCCTTGCCCATGAATGAGATGGTGTTGGGACCAATCAAGGCCCTGTGGCAAACTCCTTTTCTGGCCCCCACTTCAAAGAGGGCAGAGTAGAAATAGTGGGTTCGAATATTTACACACACACATACACACACACACTCTCTCCCTCTCTCTCTGTCCCTGGTGGTGTCTGCAGTGAAAGAAAGGGCCAGTCAAGTGCTACCTGAAACACAAAGAGACTAGACCTTTTCGGAAGAAAGGTTTATTCCATGAATATCCTTCAACTATGCATCTCCAACCAGCAAGCTTTGCTGGGGAGATACGATTTTAATCGGTGGGACTCCCTGAATAATTTCAAAGACTCACTGTCCCAAGAGTCAAGATAGGAGTTCGCGGCCCTCTTGGAAGAGGGTAAGAATGTGGCCAGGACCTCTCTCCAGGCGGCTCTGGCCGCTGCCAACTCGGTGGCCTGGACAGTGGCCTCTGCGATCACCACGAGGTCCTGTTCCTGGCTCCTGTCCTCCAGCCTTCCTCACGAGGTCTAACAGTCCATCCAGGACCTCCCCTTTGAAGGCTCCTCCTTTTTCTCAGAGCAGATGGACACGAGACTTCATGGATTGAAGGACTCAAGGGCCACTCTGTGATCCTTAGGCCCATATGCTCTGTCTGCTTCCAGAAAGCACTTCAGGCCCCAGGCAGCCTTCTCTGTTCTCAGCGCCTCCAAGACAAGAGCCCTACAAAAGAAAAGGGAGGGGTTATAAATGGCGCCAACCTCTTCTGCCCACCTCAGCCTCCAAGTCGGGGTCTTAGAGATATTCCGGTGTGCCCAGGCAGGCCTTTAGAAGGTGCACTCGAGGGCGCTGTACCAGTCACCGTTTCAAATCAGCCTCCCCTCTCATTTTTGGACCATTTGTTGCTCTTCAGCCTGGCATGATCATTCATATCATCGGACCTTTGGGTCCTGAACACAGTGACAGCCAGTTATACCCTGCAGTTTCATAACTCTTGTTCTGTGAGCTGTGTTGCTCGTGTCTATTCCGTGACCCACCCTCCTACCTCTGTCTGAGTTACCAGCAAGAAAGAACTGAGAGGATGTGTGGCAGGTGGCGCCACCTAAACTGGCACATAAACATGCAACTCCAGAGGGCACTAGAGCCAGCCCAATGGATACCACTGAGGGAAAAATCTCCAGCAACAGGACACACGGCGTGCACACACCTCGCATGGAATGGACACGAGCAACACATCTCAAAGAATAACAGTTACGAAGCGTTAATAACTGATTTTTTGGGGATATCCATATTTAAAGGATGTTCCTGCTTCCCACCCTGAAAGCCCACTGCTGTGAAAATCCCATTGTAGTAGATCTGTAGACCTTAGCATGATGAAGAAAGGAACACTTATTTGTGCTTACCTGAAAAATGTCTTTCTTTTGAGCAATAAGGTTCTCAGACCTACCCTGACAAATATCATCCAGAATAGAGACAGAAACTGACATCCCAGGATCTGGGTTGGTTTCATTAATTTCTCAAGCTCTGTAGTATGAGAAATTGCTGAGCTTTTTCCTCAATGCATATTTAACACTATCTGTGGCTTAGGAAAGTAGAACTGAATTGTCTTGACTGGAAGAAATTTAAGGGGGTGCAGCATTCCCCTGCTACCAGTGACTGACAAGTCTGGTTTTGCCACAAGCATGCCAAAGTACCCATTGTAATGGATCTGTGGATCTTATCACTGGGAGAAAAGAGATTTTTCCTATTCTGCTCACATTTATAGCAATGTAAATCGGGAATAACTCACCAGAGGACAATGTAGTTATGCTGGATTTACACAACTGAGAGCAGAATTTATGCAATTTGGCAATAAATCTGGATAGTTGTCTCTAAATGTTATCAACATTTAATTGCCAGATATACAGCTTTAAATAACAAAAGATCTGAACCTGGTACTTCATGTTGTGGACTGCTTCAATAACAAAAAGATGTACATTCTGCTTCATTTTTATTTCTATAGATCAAGTCCTAATATTGATTTGCCTACCTTTCTGAGTGGCTAAAGCATATACTGTACATTTACCAAACTATTGCTTATTAATTCACATGAGGTGCTTGTATCAAGAATTTAGATTTTCTACCAATGACCTTACTGGCTAAATCTAGTCTGAAAATATTTTTTACCAGTAGTTTTTTTTAATGTATTACATTTTTATGCTGCCTTAAAGTATGACATATCAAAGCCAGAAAATGATTATTTTTTTTTATGTATAGAACACATTTTTGCCATAGTGGCCAGGCACTTACAGTTAAAGAATATTAAAATTCCATAAAACTGCTTTTAAAAAAGGCAAATAAGTATATCTGATATCACACCCAGAGTCTTACTAGGGATCAAGAGGATTTAATCCCAAATGAGACAGCCCTGTGTCTGGGCCCGGAGATTTTCAACCCCAGGAGGAGCTGACAGCAAAAGCCTTGCAGGAGATCAGCTCCGAGGACAAACACTCAAGATTGCACAGTTCCAAAAGTGTGTGTATGTCCATCTCCAGACTCCTTACAAGACCAGTAAGGAGTGATATTGGTTGACATGACATCTAGGAAGAAACCAGTAATATGCAGAGCAGTTTCATCAGAGAGGCTACCACATTTTCCTGTTTGCCTTTCGAGCCACCATAACCTGCATTATCAGTTACAGGGCCTTTCCATTGTGATTACATCAGGCCCTGGCTTTAGTTAAAGCTATGAAGAAAGGACACGAAGAACCAAATCCATCTTGAGGATTTGCTCTTCTTCGTCTCTTTAGTATATGATAAATCAGATGGAATAATGCATTTCTCCTCTTGTTCCCCCCTATGATTGATGGCCTCCAAGCATTCACATTTGGCCTTTGTCACTGGACGTAGATTTCATACCCCCTGATCCATGCTTCATTTACCAGCATCAGGTGTTTTGTTGGGACCCTGAACATGGAGGTCAGAGAGCACTGTTCTGGGCAAACTCCAACTGTTCAGTCAAGAGGCAGAATCAGTAGTTTATACCCAGGCATAGCTTTCCCTGAGGAAGGCTTGTTCCTTTCAGAGTCAAAGGCTACTACCATTCCTGAGTGCTGCATTTCCAAGCAAGCCAGCCTCCTCTACTTCTTGTCATAAGCAACAGTGTTATCCTGCCAGCCAAGATAGGTTGCAGCCCAGTTGGGTGTAGTTTTGATTTTTTCCCCTTAAGTCCTGGAGTAACTTGTGAGCCATAAAAGGAGTCATAACCCCTTAAGAAAACCATAGCTAGATGTTGTACATAAGCATTTAAGGTAAAGAGTATTGTGAATGTAGGATTGAGGGTACCGAAAGGACGGAAGAAGCAGCAAATTTGCAACTGAGGAGAAAAAGCAAAGAGCAGCTTGCAAGAAGAGAAGCATGTCTACATGGGATTTAAGAACTACTCATCCGTCACTCTCTCCAGACAGGAATAGGGATGAGCAGCTGGCTTAAGAATCTGAACAGTTGTAGTGGTGGACTGTCATTAGCATGTGGATGATTGGAAGAGACAAAGCATAAAAGGAATCCAGAGGGTGGTAAGTCTTTGGTATATAATATACAGTGTCAAAAACCTTTAGTGGTCAACTAATAACTGGGTTCCAAAGTATGTTCAGGAGAAGTCAGAGTATGGAGGCAAAATAATGATCACAAAAGGGAAGGGATGTGGACAAAATTACTTTGCTTGTTTTAGAGCAAAAGTTTAAATGAATTGGAAAGGGCAGGATTTGATCTGTAAGAGTCTGAACCATTTACTTGCAGCTCTGTGACCCGTCACTACATGGTCAGGAGGCTTTTCTCATCTGATCAGAAGGCTTAGGAGTCAAGGCCACTATGTGTGATGGTTAGAGTGACTGTTGTTGCCATTTTCATTGTTTTCTTGGTATTGGGTGAAAATTCAAGGGAATTCAACTGGACACTGATTAGGCAGCTCTCTGAGTTTGTGTTTTGGGGCAAGAAGAGGGGCACACTCAAAAAGATATGTTCTACATCTGGATTCACTTGACCTGAGAACGCCAGTCTCCATTTTTTAATGTAAATTTCAACTCAGGATAGTCTTTTTTTTAATTCCTGCCTCAACTGTTGTGTGTTGTTACTAAGCTCTGTAAAATAGCTGCTGGGTTCCAACCCAAAGGTGGTTGCATGTCAGTGGTGGGTGAAGTGTAGTTTGTGTATTACTTTAAATTTGTGAATTTTGGAATCCTCTTCTTGTTTCAGGTGATTTTGGTAACCTTCATTGGCATGTTGGTTTTCCTTGAATTTTATAATGTGTGGAGGAGTCTGTTACTAGAGATGATTGGTTTTCCTGACCCACAAGAATTTTCCAGATTTTGAACATTTTTTCTGTCCCAGATTGGGAGGAAGAGTTGAAATCTTGAAAAATTTCACAAACCAATAATCCAAAAAATTGTGTGAATCTGGTCAATCAAAAAGTTTTGTTGCAGTTTTCAACCTTTTATTGTTTTTAACCTTTTAAAAAAGTATAAATAAACTGACATTTTGAAGCGCAAAGTTATTTAAAATGAAAAACCAGAATGTTTTGTTTGGATGTTTTCTAAAGAGGACACTTCAACAATTTACAGAGTAGCAGCCGTGTTAGTCTGTATCCGCAGAAAGAACAGGAGTACTTGTGGCACCCTAGAGACTAACAAATTTATTTGAGCATAAGTTTTCGTGGGCTACAGCCCACTTCTTTGGATGCATAGAATGGAACATATAGCAAGGAGATATATATACACACAGAGAACATGAAAAGGTGGGGGTTGTCCTACGCACTCTAAGAGGCTAATTAATTAAGATGAGCTATAATCAGCAGGAGAAAAAAAACTTTTGAAGTGATAATCAAGATGGCCTATTTCAGACACTTTGACAAGAAGGTGTGAGGATACTTAACATAGGAAAATAGATTTAATGTGTGTAATGGCTCAGCCATTCCCAGAAACTATTTTTTCAAATGTTTTTGAATTGTGAGTTTTGCCAAAACAGACTCTCTCCCACAGATCGTTTTGGTTTCAAAGCATAGGCATTTTCTAATGACAAAAATGTTTCGTTGGAGAATTCCTGACGTGCTCTATTTGTTATGTACTATGGGAGTTTTGCTGTTATCCTCAGTGGGGTCAGGACTTCACCCCTTACATCAGCAGATGCCTTTCTGAAGATGGTATTAAACATTAAGTAGCACAGTGAGATCCTGATCGCAGGATATCTAGATGCTACTGTAATACAAATAATTAATAATAAAATAACTGAGAGAAGACTAGAGGTTTAGATTGATGCCTTTCCTCATAGATCTAATACTGAAAGTTCAGTCAAAAGATGGTCGGAAACCACTCAACCAGACAACATGCAGTGCTAAGAACTGAGATTAGGAGAGCTAGCTAGTGTTTGGGTAGGAAACCACATTTCCTGTATAGAAAGCTCAAGAGAGTGGAGAACAGTGCTAAGCGAAAAGCATAAAGGACGGAGGATTAAAAGAAACCTTACTTCACAGAAAACGTGTCAGATCCCAGCCTTCTGGTGGGCAAAGATTCAATGTCACTAATCAGAATAGAAGAAAATCACAAGAGTAAATCTGTTCTTACTCTGGCTGGAAATAAAAATCATGCACTGTATATCATCTTAGTTGGAACTAGAACTTAGATGTTGATGCCCTTTGAAAATTTTCAGCTGAAACCTGTTATCTTTACATCTTTTCATACCTTTATCTTATGCAAACACTGGCTGCTGAGCTAGAGCTGGTGCCATTGTGAGGTGTTCATTCTTTAAGGAAAAAGACTGTTTATGTTGATGCTTGGGAGATTCACAAGACTAGGTGTTTCTGACAATAGACGAGGTCAGTCATAATATAATCTTAACATATAGGCAATAGCTATGCCTTCTCAATTTGTGAGCTTGGCGAGTCTCGTAAATTAGCAGATTGACCTTGGTCAGTGCTTGAATGGGAGGCCTCTCGGAAAACCGAAGAAGTAGGTTGGTAATTCAAGTTGATGGCACTCTTCTTTGAATCTGAGTTGAACCTGCGGCCCAGCATGATTCATGTCAGCAGGATTGGGAGCAGACTGCTGCTGGAGATGCTGTTTTTCAGATGACATATAAAACCAAAATCTTGACCATTTCTTACTGTGAAACATCCTGTGACACTTTTCACAAGAGTAGGGGTGGCTGCTCTGGTACCTGGCCAATTTCCAATGTGAATAACAATTGCATTCTATCTATTTAAGGCTTTATCACCACTGTCGACTTTGTCACTGGTGCCCACTGGAATCGCTGGTGTTCAAATGTTATGGGTGTCTGACCAGTGCAAGGATTAAAGTTAATATTATGGCCAAAATGTTCAAATCCTGGTATTCTAAATCCATAACGAGCCACCTGAATAAAAGTGCCCTGATGTTTCACTGGGGGAAATTCAGGTGCCTAACTTTAGACATTTTTGAAAAATTTGATTTTTATTTATTTTAAAGATAGAGGGCCCTATTCTCATTTACACGATTGCCTCTTTGTAGTGTTCTGCAGTACAAAAGAGGATTTAATGTAAATGAGAAGCATCCCCCTACTTTTTTTAGTTTTCTGTACATCTCTTATTTTGCAGTACTCTACTATTTTATTTTATTTTTTTATAAAAGCTGATAGTTTATAAACACAATAATAAGTTATACTTCTTTTACATGGAAGTTAAAGGCCACTGCTTTTTAA
This sequence comes from Malaclemys terrapin pileata, assembly GCF_027887155.1. Classification (NCBI taxonomy): domain Eukaryota; kingdom Metazoa; phylum Chordata; order Testudines; family Emydidae; genus Malaclemys; species Malaclemys terrapin. Next base: position 39,130,684 of record NC_071507.1, on the reverse strand, counting down.
GTGCTTTTGGATGAAAGAAGAAATCTCCTTGCTTAACATGACCACTTCTTGAATATTTCATTCTTTGAAATGGCAGTAAGGATGTGGAACAAACACAGTATTTTCCAACTCCGTTTAAATGAGCAGATCGGTTTGGTCAACAATTTGACCTACCTTATTTTTTTTTACATTTCTTTGTGAAGTCCGTGTATTTCTTTGAGTCTCCAAAAAGTCCATAAACCCTAAACGATCTTTTTCCTTAAAGAATGAACACCTCACAATGGCTCCAGCTCAGCAGCCAGTGTTTGCATAAGATAAAGGTATGAGAAGATGTAAAGATAACAGGTTTCAGCTGAAAATTTTCAAAGGAATTTTTGTAACAGTGAATGGAATGGATTGAAAAGTGTGTTTTGAGGAAATTTAACATAAGAATCGAAGCAAACATTGTCGTTGCATATTGAGAAGCCTATTTCCTGGATAATACGACTGTATTCATTTAGAAGATGTGGTAGCTGCTGCATTTGCCCTGGAAAGTGGATTCCATTGAATCACAAACATTTTTCTTGTAGACTACCTTACAGATGAGTGGGTTAGTTTAAAAAGATTTTCTGAAGGCTGTTGTTAGCATGAGAAGGCTGAATCTGAATGAGACACAAATGAGAACCTTTTGCATTATTCTAACAACTTCCCTTGTGCAGAGTGAGGTTAGACTTGTAACCGCAAAGGTGGTGTAGATATGAGATTCTGTAGCTAGTAATGAGGGGGTTTTATTCTTAATTTGACAGAGCCTTACATAACAGTTATCATGAAATATTTGTTACCAGGATTTGTGGTTTAGTTTTATTTTTAATATTCTAATTCAACGAATGTATTTTAATAGGTTTTCACCAAACCTTAAAAGAACACCTGGCTCTAGGGGGACTTTAATGTTAATCCTATTGAAACATCAATCTGTCTGTCTTCCAGTAGGAAAGACAGGACTATTACCATAAATAGCGATACAAACTCCTACAAACCTAGACCCCAATCCAGCAAAGACTTATGCACATGCTTAACAGGGTAGGGGTGAAATTCTGGCCCCAGTGTGAGATTCCCATTGGCTTCATTGGGGCCAGGATTTCACGGTAGTAATAATCCCAGTTACTTCTCTGAGACCACTACTAAGGCTTGATCATGCACCAGTGACGTCAAATGGGAGTTCTGCAATTAACTACAATGGGAACAGGATCAGTCCCCCCGTTGGTAAAGTTAAGCGCATGTTACAGGATCAACCTCCCTTGTAAACTTCAAAAGGCCAAATGTACCATTAAAAGATCGACTGATTTCTCTGACAACCCCAGGAGCCCCCTTCCTGGATCCTGCCCAACTTCTTGACAAGGAACAGGTAGGCATTTTTGAAAGATGAGCGTTAAACATGTCAGCAATAAATGCCTCTTATAAACTGTTGGCTTTTGAGTTTAGTATTTTACACAGCTTTTACACAGAAATCCATGGTTCAGGAACAGAGCAGCAGGCAATCAGCAGCATATGCCTATACTGTGAGAGGTAACTATAGAATACTGTTTTAAAAACGATTTTGACTGTTTTAGGAAAAGGCTGTTCTGCTGCACCCACTGCCTCTCTGTGGTGGTCAAGCAGTATGACAGCAGTACTATAGTTGGGGTGTGTTTCAGACCCGCGTCCACTATCTGGCACATGACTTCCTTACCCGGATTCGATGACATTTTACAGACAATGTGAAGTTTATCTCACAGATTACTTCACAGTGTCTGCTTCCCCTCCCCAAAGTAGCTGTAAAAATATCTACTGTGTTTATCCTACTAAGGGAGTTAATGGAGAAACCTCTTTCTCTTCTCTCATTTAAAATATCTGAAGTGTAACAGTTTTAAGTTACTTAATAATGTTGGCTGAGTTAGTCCTAATGCATTTTTTCACTGAGAAGAGCATTTGTAGTTTAATATAAAGTACTCTATGTACTTGGCTTTTAGAGTATTTGAGATCTTGAGCCTTTGAGCTTCCCAGATATCAGCTGTCTAATGAAACTTGCAGTAGGAGCACAGAGCATATAATCATTTCATTTCTCCATGTATGCTGCTTAATATATTTTAACCATTATGAAGATTTGATAGCCTATTTGTTTAAAAATGGTTGTGAACTTACCTTTATGAAAAATCCAAGTTTGAAAATAAATGCTGCAGCTGTTATTGATCTCCTGGCAAAGCACCATGCGAATTTTTCGTAGGATTGCATGGAATTTGCATATGAAATTACAAATTTCTGGAAGGTGCAATTTCATCTTTATTTTTCTCAAATATAAATTGACCCATATGGTACTCCTGGCCACAAGGGTGTTTGTGTGTGTTGATCGTTTTGTGCTGGGATAAAATGAATAGGAAGGAATTCTTTATTTAAAAACTAGACACAAGGCAGAGGCAAAGTAGAGACTGGATAAATGGTTGAGTTTTGGAGTCAGATGCTCGAATCCTTATTTTTAGCAGATTGGATCACACACATGTTGGTGTATGGACCTGCATATAATATGTGTTTGTGTAAGAAGCAGTGGGAGTTTGGGATGTGCAAAGTATGCAGAAATGAGCCTATACCTTTATGTGGGGCACACTGAAAGCACCATATGATTATTCCTAGTGCTACTGGAAAAGAGACCAATCAGTCTTTCCAACTATTTTTAAAAAACGATGTATTTGGCTTCCATTCATTCAAGTCAATGGTAAAACTGTTCATCTGTATTCTTGTCAAATTTAAATGACAACAAGACTCGAGAAAGTTAACAAAGATAAAAAAGAATCTCTGATATACTATTGGCCCCATAACTGATTCTTTTGTTGAAAAGCTGATGAGTTTTGAATCCCATTCCTCATCCTGTGACAGCTAATTATGCAACACTTGGGATATTTGTGCTGAGTACTTTATTTTTTTCTCTGCCTGAAACTTCTTACAGTAGGTTATGAGCAGTCTGATGAGTACTTTTATGAGCTAATAAACCTCCTGCATGATTCTGTTCTGACTGATGGATGAAGTCCTCTGTCTGGAACGAGGTAAATTCAAACATCCCATCTAATGACTTTGATATAGGGTACACAAAAATGCAGAATATAATGAATAAAGCTGAAGGACCTTCTCAAAAGTGCAAACTGAGGTAAAAATATGTAATATAATAATGATGAAATCCTGGCCTGATTGAAGTCAATGGCAAAATTCCCATTGACTTCTTTGGGGCCAGGATTTAACCCATAGTTTCTATTTATGAAAGATACATTTTTCTGTTGATAAATATCATTATTGGTAACTTGTTATAGCAGGTTTCTTTTAAGCTTATCCTTGTAATAATCACCTACAGTGTTACATTTTACTTACTAAGAACGATATATAACACCACATTACCAGGGTAGCATAGGCGGAGTATTTAGCAAGTTCCAAATCTTAAATAATAATAGTTTCTCACAGTGAAGTTAATTCACAATTTCAGAGCCAGACAAGCCTGTTAAAAACTAATGCAATGAGGCTTTCTGTTTAATTAGACTATTAGCCATGTCTGTTAATGCCCAAGACTGTTTTTGTTATTTTTATTCATTTTTTTAAAAATCACTTTTTCATCTTCATGATGTTTTCTTTTGCATCGAGTTGGTCATTTTCCAAAAGGTTTTGTAGCCACCCTGTGTACTAAAAATAGGTTCTCACAAATATTATCTTTTCATGTTTACATACATGAGCATATGTCCTGATTTTGCATCCTAGTCTTTAGTATGTGTGCATCAGAGGAATACAAGATAAAAAGAAATTATTTTTCTTTTAGTCAGTAATATGTCATACTAAGAATATGTAGAGAAAATGTACAGATGTACCATAATTATTTATGTAATTTGTGAACTAGCCTGTTAAAATTAAATTATTTTATTTTAAACTCTCTAAATTTTTTTATCCTCAGATGCAGACCGACATTGTGAAATAGTTGGAAGTCCTCTGAAGATCAAAAGCACTAGAAAACCGCTGTCTTGTATCATCGGATATTTAGGTGAGTATTTTCCCTTTGAGGAAAGTGAGATGTCAATACTTTAACAGTATTTAAAAATCGTACTCACCAATAAGGGAATTCATAACAACATGGCAACAGTATGAATAAGAAAATACATTATTAGAACCTCAGATGTGCTATTCTAATTGTTTGAGGTTGCACTATTTAGTTAGAATGCCTTTAGTCATCGGTGTAAAATGGCATATTTAGCATGTGAAAAATAATCTGGCAATCTGATTTTTTTTTTAAATAATTTTTACCTCAATGGTAATGAGTTGTCCGTTGGCACCTTAAAAAATAATAGATTTATTTGGGCATAAGCTTTCAGAGGTAAAACCACTTCTTCAGATGCATGGAGTGAAAATTACAGATACAGGCATAAATATATTGGCACATGAAGAGAAGGGAGTTCCTTACAAGTGGAGAACCAGTGATGACAAGACCAGATCAGTCAGGGTGGATGTGGTCCATTCCCAATAACTGATGAAGAGGTGTCAATACCAAGAGAGGGAAAATTGCTTTTGTAGTGAGCCAGCCACTCCCAGTCCCTATTCAAGCCCAAATTAATGGTGTTAAATTTGCATATGAATTATAGCTCAGTTTTTGAAGTTTTTGTTGTTGAAGAATGGCTACTTCTAAATCTGTTATTGAATGTCCAGGGAGATTGAAGTGTTCTCCTACTGACTTTTGTATGTTATCATTCCTGATGTCTGATTTGTGTCCATTTATTCTTTTACATAGAGACTGTCCGGTTTGGCCAATGTACATGGCAGAGGGGCATTGCTGGCATATGATGGTATATATCACATGAGTAGATGCGCAGGTGAATGAGCCCCTGATGGTGATGTGGTTGGGTCCTATGATGGTGTCGCTAGAGTAGATATGGGGACAGAGTAGAGTAGGGTTTGTTACAGAGATTGGTTCCTGGGGTGGTGTGGTGTGTAGTTGCTGGTCAGTATTTGCTTCAGGTTGGGGGCTTCAGGTTTGGGGGGGGCAGAGTTCAAAGAGAAACTGCTGAGCTACAATTCATTTGCAAACTTAAAACCATTAATTTGGGTTTGACTAGGGACTGGGAGTGGCTGGCTCACTTACAAAAGCAATTTTCCCTCTCTTGGTATTGACACCTTCTCATCAATTATTGTGAGTGGACCACATCCACCCTGACTGAATTGGCCTTGTCATCACTGGTTCTCCACTTGTAAGGTAACTCCCTTCTCTTCATGTGCCAATATATTTACGCTTTTATCTGTAATTTTCACTCCATGCATCTGAAGAAGTGGGTTTTTACCCACGAAAGCTTATGCCCAAATAAATCTGTTGGTCTTTAAGGTGCCACCAGACTCCTCGTTGTTTTTGGGGATACAGACTAACATGGCTGCCACTCTGATATCAATGGTGACATTTTCAAAAGCATTCGATGGTGGTCTTCAAAAGGGAGCAGAGTTAGACCAATGCTGAGCACTTTTCAGAATTCCATTCTAAGATGTTACCAATTTTTTCTAATCTACAAACCTGCTTAGAAAGATGTGATGTTATCCGGTGCAAAACCAGGAAAGAGACTATATCAGCATGTTATGACATATTTGGATCACAGCTCCTAGGAAGAAAAAGTGGAAGAAGGGGGTACTGGAGAGAAGGGGATAAAGGAGATTCCAGTATTTTTAGCTCAATATTAATAAATCAAAAACTGCCATCTTAAAAAGGGGCCACTGATGGCAATTAAATATTTATGCATTCACTACAGAGATAGGGAAAGTGCTTTAAGCTATACTATTCCATATAAAGATGTCAGTCTAATTCTTAGAGGCACAAGGAAGTAGAGATAAGCATTAAGAATAAGCAGAGCAACAAAAAGTGAGCCAAATATTACCCCCATGTAATGCTATCTGAAGTAATGCTATGAAGCCAATGGTGTTACAATCGATTTACACAGATGTAACTGACAGTGGAAATCAACCCACAGTATTCACTGAAATTCCCATTGAAATCTATCTATCTATCTATCCACACAGAATAAATAATAAAAGTCTCAGGATTTTTCCCAGTATTAATAAACTGAAGTCTAAAACTGACAAATAGGAACTTTTAGAAAGAGTCCTGGGCAGATGTTATTTATTAATCTGGACATCTTTTGGCCTCAGAAGTCCAAAAACATATATTCTTGCCCCTCAGTAGTGGCCTTATGCTTATCAAGGGAAAAACACAGCTGCTTGTTCCCTAAATAGCTGCAAATTCAACCTTAAGCAATCTAGTTTCTTATGCTGAGTTGAATTACCTGGGCCAATTTGGGAAAACAGAGAACAACATATTCCCATGAAGTATTATCTCCCTGAAAGTGGGCCTGCAGAGTGAAAATGATGAAATTTATTATGAAAAGATAAATGATGACAATATTTGCTCTGTTTCACTTTTGCCAATTTGTTTGTTTCGATTACTAATCTGAACAATACAACAGATGAGATAGCTCCACAGAAGGTGGCTAGTCGGTGGCTTTTAGTGTTGCTTAGTGTGCGTATTTGAATAAAATAAAGTCTGACCTTATACAATCTGTAGGATATTATTTTGCTTCTAAAATTCATCCCATGCCATATCTGAGGTCTGCTTTTCATTTTTCCATACCGTTCCATCAAATATTTGTTAGAACACATTTAGTTATGCCTCATAGGAGATCATTTTTTCTCTTCATTCCGTGAAAGAATGTCAAAAGAGCTTCCACCTACCCACTCATTCTGAATCATGGCTTTCCATTATCCCTTTTCTGCTTCTTGAGGAGCGCATTGCACAGCAGGACTAAGCATTAAAGATTGCCTAATCTAATCCAAGGCCCCTCCTTGGAGAGATTGGGATTCCTTCCTGTGCAATCAATTTAGCTTTCACTGTGTGTAGTGAACAAAAATCCCTGAAGTGAATCTTGCTTACTTGAGTGTCTTATATTGCCCGTTAGTGCATAGCTGCTTTTCCACTTGGCAGACCTAAGTCAACATTTGCACCTGTGGTAGTTGAGAAGCAATGAGTTGGAGTGACAGGTGCTCGGTACCTCTGAAAATTAGGTCACTTATTTAGGTTCCTAACTTGAGTCAACTTAAAAAAAAATTGTCCCTAATTTATTTTCATTTTTGGTATTTTGATTGCCTTAGTAGTGTTACCTGAGATAGATAACCCCTTTGAGGGTAAGGATTGTAATTTACTATAGCCCGGATCCTCAAAGTTATTAGGCACTTAACTGTCACTGAAGTCAATGGCAATTAGGCACCCTAAATACTTTTGAGGATCTGAACCTATATGTTTATACAGTGTCTAGCACAATATCCAACCTGGCTGGCTTCAAAGCATTAGCACAGTATAAATGTTAATAATAAGTGCTTGAAGTATTAATTTGCCTTACTTTTGATTACTGAAATGGAAATATAAAATGAGTCATGCTTAGTGGTTATGTGTTGTACTGCTATGCAAGTGACCTAAATGAGATCCCTAGGATGTGACCCAAGATTGATTTTCCAGGCAATCTTAATTCGGGCATTTCCTAACTTTTGCTTGGTTGACTTTATAACCTGAGTAATGTTCTTTTCACATAGTTTTTGTTGTGTGTAATTTCCTAGTTTTTTAAAAAGGAAACTGGAAAAAAACAGAAATTCTATCATATGGTATAATATTGTCACCCACGTGGGTCGTCAGCAGGGTTAGAACCTTTAGATCCATCACGCAGGCCTCTGCCACTTGAGCTAATGGATTAACTGATAGTAATAATGGGTTGCTGTCCTCTATGGACCAGCACTAGAGGAGCATGGGACACTTTGCCAGAAGGTTTCACAGATATTTGCTGACGGCAGAGGAACTCTGAGACTCAGGAATCTTGGGTTCCATTTCAGGCTCTGGAGAGGAATGTACAGTGGTGGATTAGCTACTGGGCCAATAGGGCCCGTGCCCAGTGGCCCCGGCAAAAATCTGCTGCCAGGTGGCAGAAGCCCGGAGTCCCAGCTGCTGGGCAGGCGGGGGAAGCCCCCGTCCCCAGCAGAAGCCGCAGGATGGGAGAAGCCCCTGTGCCCCCCACCCCAACCCTGTCCCCGTCAGAAGCTGCCAGACAGGGGAAGCCCCAGCAGCCCCCCTGACACCGTCCCCAGCAAAAGCTGCGGGATGGGGGAAGACCCAATGCCCGCCTCCCCCGAACCCCATCCCCAGCAGAAGGCCGGGGATGGCAGGGGAAGCCCCCACACCCAACCCCGCTCTCTGGCAGAAGCACGAGGCAGGAGAAGCCCCAGTGCCCTGACCCTGGTCCCCCGCAGAAGTGCAGGGAGTGGTGGGGGAAGCTCCAACACCCGGACCCCCGCTGGGGCCCTGGGACTAGAGGAGCTCTCAGTTCCCACTGCTGCCCTGGCATGGCGCAGGGACAGAGCTTCTCCCATCTTGGGGGCACAGTGGGGAGGGGCAGAAAGGAGAAAACGGGTTGGGGGCCGCAGTGCGGCAGAATGGAGGGGATCCTGGGTGGAGCAGGGGTAGGATTGCAAGGCGTCTGGTTTTCGACCAGAACCCTGGGTCGAAAAGGAACCCTGGCAGTTCCTGACAAGACAGCTGACCAGGCCACTAAAAGTCTGGTTGGCAGCAGCGCCAGTTTGGCAGGCAGGCTCCGTGTCTGGCTCTACGCATCTCCCAGGAAGCAGCCAGCATGCCCCTCTGGCTTTTAAGTGGAGGGGCGGCCAGGGGAGTTCTGGCTTCATATGCTGCCCCCCCACCCACAGGCCCCACACCGAGCGCCGGCTCCACAGCTCCCATTGGCTGGGAACTGCGGGCAGCACCTGTGGGTGGGGGCAGCACACAGAGCCCCGTGGCAGCCCCTCCACCTAGGAGCCAGAAAGACATGCTGGCTGCTTCCCGGGAGCTACCTGAGGTCAACGCCACCTGGAGCCCGCATCCTGAAACCCCTCCCATGCCCCAACCCCTTGCCCCAGCTTGGAATCCACTCCTGCACACAAACTCACTCCTGGAGCCCGTACCCCACACCCCAACCCCTCGGCCCCAGCCCAGAGCCGCCTCCTGCTTTCCAAACTTCTCATCCCCAGCTCCACCCCAGAGCCTGCACCCCCAGCTGGAGCCCTCACCCACCCCCCGCACTCCAACCCCCTACCCCATCTCAGAGCCCCCTCCCGCACCCTGAACCCCTCATTTCTGGCCCCACCCCAGTTCTTCTGGCCCAAGACCCAAGAAGCCTTAATTTGCCTCTGGGAGTGTATCTCTAGTGGGGAGATTCTGCCGCCTGTTCCCCGTAAGCATGACTCTTTCTGCACCATTCCCTCCAAACTGCCCTTGTCCTGCTCCTGTCTCTAGCCCACCCTGGCTCCTCATCCAGCTAGTCCCAGTCTCCAGTCCTCCTCAGGCTTCTCATCCCAGTCCCAGTCTCCTTTCCCAGCAAATCCTGGCCTCGCCCTTCTGTAGTTCCTGTCTCAGTCCCCGCCCAATCCCTGTGCCAATCTTCTTCTTGAGCCATTCCCACATCCCAGCTCTTCCCACGTCCCCATCTCTATTTCCAACCAGTCTCTGCCCCACCTCCAGCTCTTCATCCAATCTCTCTCTCCCTCTTCTCAGGCTCAAGTCATGCCCTGCCCTCCAGCTCAGGTTTTCCTTTTCCACACTCCTCATCCAATCTATGTCTGCCCTCCTCATCCCAGTCTCCTTGCTCAGCCAGTCCCAGGCTTCCCCTATCCCAACTCTTAGTCCCAATTTCCATTTCTCCACCCTGCCAGCCTCTAGTCCTCCCTCTCCAGGCTCCTTATCCCCTTCAGCTTGTCTCCCTTCACTGACTCCGTCAGTCTGGCTTTTGTCATTCCAATCAGGAAGCTTCCCCTCCATTCTGTCTGGGTGCAGCAGGAGGAGTCATTACGAGCACAGGAGAGAGAGCGTCTGCCTGCTCTAAGTTCAGGTACCCTACCTTGGCCCGCAGCTGTAATTGCAGGGAAAGTGCAGCTGTGCCCCAGTTGGAGCATGCTCAGTGTGAACAGACACTTCAAAAAATGTGTCAAATTTTGACAAGTCTCTGCTGAACATGTATCAACTGCAGTTTTTCAAAGGCTTATAACTTGGCAAATGTGTGCAGATTTTCATGGGGAAACAAAAGGCATATTCCTGACACATTGCCATGCCCCTCCCCCATGCTGACACATTTTAAGACTCTGCTGCAAAGCATGGGGGCAATTGAGCTTTTTCAAGAAAAGTTCATCCAAATTTTAACGTGGGGAAGACAATGTAATTTCCTTTCGCTTCTCTCTCAGAAAGAGCTGAACCGTTTTGGCTGAAATTACCCCTCACCCATCATCCCCAAAAATAGATCTGCCTGAGGCAGACACTCAGCATGGAAAATTTCAGTCCAAATGACTAAAGTTTGGCAAAGTTATAAGCAACTAAAAGCAGGGTCTTATAATGGGAGGTGTTGGGCAACTTTAATAATATGCACTGTTACTAGACCCAACTGTAATATAATATACACACCCAAACATACTATAAGGGTTTTACCTGAGTAAATGTTATAAGCTCGTTTGCCCTAATGTGAGGGTCAAATGTGATTTTTGTCCAGCACAAAACTTCAAAGGAATTTGCTAAGGTGTCTTTTTCCCTACCTACTGAACACACACAGTTAAGCAATCAAGGTAGTTACCTCAGGCAGCCCTGAATGAACCAGATGTGTTTCACCTTAGGGAGAGCCATGATAACAAAGACTTGAGATTGAGTCATTATGTAAAAGTTTGGAAACACGCTAGGCCTGGAAACATCCTAGGCCTGGAAAATTGACTTTGAGTTCATTGGAAAATTAAATGTACTTTTAATAGATAAAATGAGTAGATAAAATATTTTAAAATTAAATATTTACAATCTCCTCCCCCCTCAACTCCAACAGAGATTCATCCTGCAATGAAACCTAATGTAGTTAGGTCAATGCCAAGCCTTCAAACCCCAGCTGCGAAACGAATGCTCGCAACCCCTAATCATTCATCCCGAAGTATTTTGGGGAAAAGAAACTACAGCCATCACAATGGACTTGAGGGTACGTAAAGGATTTTGTATGAGGGATTTTTAAAAAAATGATATGAATCTTTTTATGTGAACTAACAAGTATTGCTTCTGTGAACTGAGAAAACTGAAATGTTGGATATTCAGTTAAGTATAAGATACACTAGTAGTATATTACAGTACATTAAGGAATGGATCACAAATTTCTAAATAAAGCAACAGACTACAAGCATAATAATTTTCCTAAGGATGCAACTTTATGAATGTTCCTGCACGTGTAATTAGCACATTTTTGATAGTAATAGTTTTTAAAACTCACTGGGAAGAATAGAATCTGTTCGTTCACTGCTCCGCTTTGAAGATAGATCAGAGTTGTACATTCGTACCAAAATTTGTGCTAGATATATTTAGCATATTTGTGTTGTCAGTTTTAAATGTCATGACTGTGGTGCGTAATGCATTGGAACTGGCTGTAGATTTTAAGCTCTATCTCAACAGATTACTTTGGTTTTGCAGTCCTCAAACTGATATTATTTTCTGCATTGTTTCCTAGTAATCTGCCCTGTTTGCGTAAGAGATCAGGAAAAGAATAAAAATAAGAGGAACAAGTGTAGCAATGGAGACTCTTTGCACTGTTGTTGAAAAAATATTTTTCAGTGATGTCCTTGATTGAATTTTGCCACATTGTATTTATTTATGTACGGCTAGAAGAGTTGATTACTCTTCCTGCTGGTTTACAAACACTTTTGTAATTATTGTATGCATACAGTGTATATAACCTGGTTGAAATATTTGGCTGAAATTCTCAGAGTTGCATTTGGTAGGGAAGAGGGAAAGATAACTTCTAGCCATCCTGTGACCCATGATTCTGGGGCTTAGGACCAGTCCAGTTCCTTCCTTCTGTAAATTAAAACAGTTTATGCCTTGTGGGCCTTTGAGCCCAGTTTCCAGCTGCTTTGCTTCATGGTGTAGTGCAAAGCAGTCAGAGTGGACATGAAAATTGGACAAACATATTGAAAAGGTTTGTGAGTAATTATGAAGGTGACTCAAAACTATTTTAAAGGATTCTTGTACTCTGAAAAGTGACTCTGCTATGGTATCTTTCTGGTGTTTGCATCACCATCATAAACATAAAGATTCTGCAATTGAAACTTAATGAACCATTTTATCTGATGTGCAAGTCAGAATAGAATCCAGCTCATTCTTCTTTAGTTGGGTTGGCTCTGTTTAGCTAGCAGGACTGAAAAGTGAGAGAGCACATTATATTCAGTAAAATAAGCAGATCTGACTGAATAGAAATGGAGAACAGATCAGTGGAATAAAAAAATTCCTCTTTAGTCCTCTTTCAGTGTAGAATTCCACCGAATACTTTTGAACTAACATACATAGATTACTGGCTAGTTGATATTAAAGTTCATTCTGCAATGAAACTGGGAAGCTTAAATTCTGCCCTCTCCGATATTATGAATCCTCATTTTGGTTTCTCTGAGCAAGGCAGTGAGGAGGTAATATGGAACTGGATTTATGGAATCACAAATGGAAAAAAATATGAAAACACTTTGTGATTTTTTTTTTTTTCGCCTCTAAAGTGGCACTTTAGAGGCGAGGGAATCGTCTCTTCATAGAGAGTGTAGATATTAGACCTGGAAAGAGATGTTAGACCATTAAGTCCGCCCCCCCCCCCCCCCGCCATCATAGAAGTAATTGAAGAAGTATTTTATGGTCTATTTGACAGTTTGTATTCTAACCTGGAGAGCCATTCCAACTCCTATTAATCTGGGCCAATCCTGTTCCCCCATCTTTGACTACATATATTGCTTGATCCACACCACCTGATAGCCAGTAACATCCTGAAAACAAGTTCTAGAGGGAGCTATGTACTTATTTTGTCTTCCTGTGTGTTAATCATTTAAAAGCCCTTAAGAAATAGATGTTGTTAGAAGGCTGGTACACTCTGTTCATATGCGTAAACATAGGATTTCCTCCTGAACATGCACTAAAGAGGATTACAATATTTACCAAAGTCTCTCTTTGCTAAACATTAATTATGTACATTATAATATTTGCACTCTAAGTGAATATGGTGTTGCATAGCAGTTTGATAGTACCAAAACGGTCCCTGTCTCAAAAATTCTACAGTCCAAAACAGATAGAATTTACACAGAGATGGATGTGGCCATTAGAGTTTGATTGTTTCATAGTATAGATGTTTCCTTAGATTTTATTTGGGAGTTTGGCATAAGTTAGCAGGGAGGCTGCTCTGGAAATATGGGCTGGCGTAATGAACATCATGAGTTTTTCTTATTACAGTGACATTTGCTAAGTCACAACATTTTATCTATGTTCTAGTGAAAATTTCATCCTATTTTTTATCCACACTTACAAAGCACTGTCTTAAAAAAATGGATGATGGATAAAATATTCTGGTTAATTTATCTGCAGCAATTATACATAAACGAGAAGTATTTGGACCTTAATTCAGTGTGCAAAGAGTCAAATTACACCACTACACAGTAAGCAGATAACCTAACTGCTAAAACGTGCCATCCAAAGGGGCAGGGCCACTACTGTGTGAATCTTATTAGTATAAAGAGCATTATGGATTAAAGTGAAGTGCACTGCACAGGCCAAATGCAATCTGAGGTAGGAAATGATGGTCTTGTTGTAAGGCACCTGATTGTCTCAGGAGACCTGGATTATATTCCTGAGTCAGTCATAGATTCCCTGTTGGACTGTGAGCAAGAATTTATCATGCTTGCCTCAGTTCCCCATCTGTAAAATGAGAATAATGTTACTTCCCTAAAGCACAGGAATGCTGTGCAGTAAATTCATTAATGTTTGTGGGGGACTCGGCTATTCCAGTGATGGTGTCCATAGAAGGACCTACATAAATAGCAAGACCATTTCAAAATATGTTTTGTTTCTTTTACTAAAACAGTCTCAATATTCTCTTCAAAGTAAACTTCCTCAGAAAAATAACTACAAGAGAGCACCATCCATTCTGATGAGCTTGTTTGATTGACAAAGTGCCAACATGGCTAATTGTGCTAGCGTGTCCTTCGTGGGACTATACTTAATTGGTAATCAGGACTTTAGTGGAAAGATTTATTCTACATTTTAAAACAACTCTCAAATTTTAAATTGTCATTTCCTTGAATTATTTTTTGATGGGGAGTAGATCATTTCAAGGAGAACAGATATTTCTAGGTTACAGTGACCATCTGTAGTCTGTAGAGTTCTGTTAAGATAACTATCTTAATGCCTGTTCTGACATACTCTTTAATTAGATCTCTGCATGCCATTGTCCATGAAGTCTGTGGAATAGCTACTGGGGCATCTGACGATATACAAAAGCCCCAAATGTAGTGACAGAAAACCAATTTCCACAAGGGATTAGTGTACACAGAATCCATTTTTTTTTCTTTTGATGGACAGCCTAAAAGGCATTTTCTAAGTAACAGGATGTAAAACTTCACAAACTCAGTACCCAGGATAACCTTCCTTTTTACCTTCTTTATAACACTCCAAACTGTTCTGGCTCTTCTAACAGTTTGCAGCAGGTTTGCTTAAATAATACTCATTTACTTAGGGGAGGAAGCAGTGGTGTGAAGAAACCTGATTTCCTCAAGTGGATTGTATCAGACAAATTGTTTTCAATAAAAAGGTTCCTTGATTATATAGTTTATTATAGATTAATCAGATTAATTGAATTGCACCAAGTTAGGCAACTGGACAGATTCTGGCATACATAACATGTTACTGGCACACTAGAAGGGACAAGATATATAGACCTGAATCAAGAGTATTGCTGTTTGTTTTGGAGAGTCACGGTGTCATACCATGGCTACTTTGGGTTGGATTTTTCTACCATATTATCATTATTACTATGCAACCTAGAGATGTGCTAGTGCCTTACAGAGACTGAGATAGAACCCTGGCAAGGAAGGTTTACAATCTAAAATCTATAGATAGCCTTCTTGCAGTGTTCCAGGTATTTCACAGATCTTGCATTTGACATATTTTCCATTCCAGTGTCTTTCACTGGTTCCTGACTGGTAGGTTTTAATGACAGAAGGGACCATTATTATCATTTAGTCTGACTTCTTGCATAACACAGATTTTACCCAGGAATTACTGCATCAAGCTCATAACTTCTGTTAGAACTATAGCATAACTTTCAGAAAGAGATCATCCAGTCTTCATTTAAGACTTCATGTGATTTAGAATCAATCACATCCCTAAGTAAGTTATTCCAATTGTTAATTACTCTCACCATGATAGAAATAAATGTGCTATTTATTTCTGGTCTGAATTTGTCTAGCTTCCAACCATTGAATCTCATTATGCATTCTTCTGCTAGATTAAAGAGCCCTCTACTATCAGAAGTCTCTTCCCCTCTAGGTACTGGTATTCTGTGATCAAGTCGCCTCTTAACCTTCTCTTGGATAAATTAAATACATTGAGCTTCTTAAGTCTCTCATATATAAGGCACATTTCTTGGATCCAGGATAATAAGCCTTATGAATGGGGGAAGCGGTAGATGTGGTATATCTTCATTTTAGTAAGGGATACTGTCTCACATGACCTTCTCATAAACAAACTAGGGAAATGCAACCTAGATGGAGTTACTATAAGGTTGATGCATAACTGGTTGGAAAACCATTCCCAGAGAGTAGTAATCAGTGGTTCACAGTCAAGCTGGAAGGGCATATCGAGTGGGGTCCTAAAGGGATCATTTCTGGGTCCAGCTCTTTTCAATATCTTCATTGATGATTTAGATAATGGCATAGATAGTAAACTTCTAAAGTTTGCAGATGATACCACGCTGGGAAGGCTTACAAGTGCTTTCATAGAATCATAGAATATCAGGGTTGGCAGGGACCTCAGGAGGTCATCTAGTCCAACCCCTTGCTCAGAGCAGGACCAATCCCCAGACAGATTTTTGCCCCAGATCCCTAAATGGCTCCCTCAAGGATTGAACTCACAACCCTGGGTTTAGCAGGCCAATGCTCAAACCACTGAGCTATAAGGATAGGATTAAAATTCAAAATGATCTGGACAAATGGGAGAAATGATCTGAAGTAAGTAGGATAAAATTCAATAAGGGCAAATGCGAAGTACTCCACTTAGGAAGGAACAGTCAGGTGCACACATAGAAAATAGGAAATGACTGCCTAGGAAAGAGTACTGCAGAAAGGGATCTGGGGGTCAAAGTGTATCACAAGCTAAATATACTAGATAGGTAGGATATGAATTAGCGAATTCTCACCCTAAGTGATAAACAGGCTGGCAGATTCTTGAGGCACTAGCTGCCTTTGCTTTGCAGGTTGAGTTTTCCAGGTTTTCATATACAGGCTGGAAATCCCTTTAGCCTGGGACCATCGCTTTCCCCAGGTCACTCTTTGTTCCTCGGGTGTTTCCAGGTGTGGTGTTGTAGGGAGAGTGAGGTACCATCATGATGTCCTTTCCCTCTTTTATGTCTTCTTCCTACTTGCTGGAAAGCTCTTTTGCTGTGACCTGGGTCAAACCATTCCCATTGTGTAGTGCTATCTTGGAGAGGTTTCTATTGTATACAGTTCCTGGGGTAATCCTTGTGCTTATGTGCATTTTCTCAGTAAGCCATGAACATTGTTTGGCCTTTTTACTGTTGTACCTGAAAGGCTGCTTGTGGGTGTTTTCAACCTCACAACATGTTTCAGTAACGCGTACATAGCCAAACTTCATACCTTCACATACGGTGATTGCACATACAAACCAACAAGTTATTAATGTCTAGCAGATCAAGACTTTTAGACTGATTCCTCACAAGGCATACTTTGTGCAAAATGTATCCTAATTATAGGACGGGGGTGTCAGGGAGTCGTGGGGTGGTTTAGATTGAACATTGAACATTCCTAACTGTCAGGGTGGTTAAGCACTGGAATAAATTGCCCGGGGAGATTATGGAATCTCCATCACTGGAGATTTTTAAGAGCAGGTTAGACAAATACCTGTCATGGATGGTCTAGATAATACTTAGTCCTGCGTGAGTGCAGGCAACTGGACTAGAAGACCTCTCGAGGTCCCTTCCAGCCCTACGATTCTATGCGTCTATATTTTCCAGACCTCAAATCATTGTAGTAGCTCTTTTCTGAACCCTTTCCAATTTTTCAAGATTCTTATTAAAGTGTGGACTCCAGAACTGAACACAGAATCCAGTAATGGTCTCACTAATACTGTCAGAGCCACCTCCCTACTGCTGCTTGATATTTCCCTGGGATACATCCAAGGACTTAGCAATGGCATCTTAGCAATGGCATCACATTGGGAACTTGTGTTCAGCTAGTGATTTATCATTACCCCTAAATCCTTTTCAATGTCATTGCATTCCGGGATACGACCCCTCATCTTGTAAGTGAGACCTTATGTTTGTTCCTAGAAATGTGACTTGCATTTGGCTATGACAAAATGCATGTTGTTCAAACAAGCCCACTTTAACAAGTGATCTGGGTCTGTCTGTATAACTGGCCTCTCGTTATTACTTAGTTAGCTAGTAACATTATTATTTTCCGCTCCACCAATTTTTGCACCATCTGCAAATTTTGCCAGCAATAGTTTTACATTTTCTTCCAGATCATTGATAAAGACATTGAAAAATATTGAGCCAAGAACAGACCCCTGTGGGACCCTATTAGAAACATCCTCCTTGGATGACTATTCCTCATTTGCAATTACCATATATATTCGTTCAAAAGCTGAATTTTTTTAGTAAAAAAGGGAAGCACGAGAAGCGGGTCTGCTTATGAACAGGTATAAAGAGAGAGAGGTAGGACCCAGCCCCTCCTCCCAACAGAGGCAGCAGAGACAGAAGGGAAGAGGAACTAGTGACAGAGGATGAGGAAAAAGCTAATGTACTCAATGCTTTTTTTGACTCTGTCTTCACGAATAAGATAAGCTCCCAGACTGCTGCATTGGGCAGCACAGTATGGGGAGGAGGTGACCAGCTCTCTGTGGAGAAAGAAGTGGTTCAGGACTATTTAGAAAAGCTGGGCGAGCACAAGTCCAATGGGTCGGATGCATTGCATCCGAGGGTGCTAAAGGAGTTGGCGGATGTGATTACAGAGCCATTGGCCAATATCTTTGAAATTTTATGGTGATTGGGGGAGGTCCCACATGACTGGAAAAAGGCTAATGTAGTGCCCATCTTTAAAAAAGGGAAAAAGGAGGGTCCGGGAAACGATAGGCCAGTCAGCCTCACCTCAGTCCCTGGAAAAATCATGTAGCAGGTCCTCAAGGAGTCAATTTTGAAGCACTTAGAGGAGAGGAAAGTGATCAGGAACAGTCAGCATGGATTCACCAAGGGCAAGTCATGCTAACCTAATTGCCTTCTATGTTGAGATAGCTGGCTCTGTGGATGAGGGGAAAGCAGTGGACATGTTATTCCTTGACTTTAGCAAAGCTTTTGATACGGTCTCCCACAGTATTCTTGCCAGCAAGTTAAAGAAGTATGGGCTAGATGAATGGACTATAAGGTGGATAGAAAGCAGGATAGATCATCAGGCTCAACGGGTAGTGATCAATGGCTCCATGTCTAGTGGGCAGCTGGTATCAAGTGGAGTGCCCCAGGGTTGGTCCTGGGGCCGGTTTTGTTCAATATCTTCATTAATGATTTGGAGGATGGTGTGGATTGCACCCTCAGCAAGTTTGCAGATGATACTAAACTGGGAGGAGTGGTAGATACTCTGGAGGGTAGGGATAGGATACAGAGGGACCTCAACAGATTAGAGGATTGGGCCAAAAGAAATCTGATGAGGTTCAACAAGGACAAGTGCAGAGTCCTGCACTTAGGATGGAAGAATCCCAGGCACTGCTACAGACTAGGGACCGAGTGGCTAGGTAGCAGTTCTGCAGAAAAGGACCTAAGGGTTACAGTGGACGAGACGCTGGATAGGAGTCAACAGTGTGCCCTTGTTGCCAAGAAGGCTAATGGCATTTTGGGCTGTATAAGTAGGAGCATTGCCAGCAGATCGAGGGACGTGATCATTCCCCTCTATTTGGCATTGGTGAGGCCTCATCTGGAGTACTGTGTCCAGTTTTGGGTCCCGCACAACAAGAAGGATGTTGGAAAAATTGGAACGAGTCCAGCGGAGGGCAACAAAAATGATTAGGGGTCTGGAGCACATGACTTATGAGGAGAGGCTGAGGGAACTGGGATTATTTAGTCTGCAGAAGAGAAGAATGAGGAGGGATTTGATAGCTGCTTTCAACTACCTGAAAGGGGGTTCCAAAGAGGATTGATCTAGACTGTTCTCAGTGGTAGCAGATGACAGAACAAGGAGTAATGGTCTCAAGTTGCAGTGGGGGAGGTTTAAGTTGGATATTAGAAAAAAAATTGTTCACTAGGAGGGTGGTGAAGCACTGGAATGGGTTACCTAGGGAGGTGGTGGAATCTCCTTCCTTAGAGGTTTTTAAGATCAGGCTTGACAAAGCCCTGGCTGGGATGATTTAGTTGGGGATTGATCCTGCTTTGAACAGGGGGTTGGACTAGATGACCTCCTGAGGTCCCTTCCAACCCTGATATTCTATGATTCTGTCATTCTTGTGTGCAGGTAGAAGTTGGTCTTTAACATTCTCCCAGGTTACTGATGGAATAGAAAATATTTCCTAGTCACTGTAAGATATGAGTACACCATCCTGCTTCTTTTCAAATACAGATCAGTAATAAGGTGCAAAATTAGAGAAGCTTGGGAAGTGTGTCTGATTTTTGTGTAGTTGCCGCTACCATATTATGCTATTTTAATAAAATATTAGTTTTAATACAGTAGGTAATATACTATACAATATCTTTGATTACAAAAGACTATTTAGTTTTGTTAGTGTTATTGTGTGGCACCCACTAACAACAGCCAGGAAATATACAGCTGAGAGGTTGATATATTCTGTTTTTTAACTTACACTTTAGTGAAACTAGCAAACAAAAATGGGCATAGGTGCATACACTGAAGTCTTATCTTTTAATATCCTGCCATTTGCCATTTTCATATCCTTAACATTACTGAATAAAGGGAAATGTCTGAATTTCCAGGTGTGCTTTTGTCATTACTATTAGAAAAAATGTTTAAAGGAAGCCAGAAAAACACGTTTACTCAAGATATAGAGCAATTTACGGCTCTGAAGTAAACACCACTTAGGCTTATGTAAATACATATTTAGGTCTGACATGTTTTAAGGCATTGCTTTTCACATGGGTAAGCCCGCAAGCTGTTTTTGGGGAGTTCTTATTATTTAGCTAATAATGGATGTATGGTGCAAATATGAAATTAGGCTCATTTTTAAAAAGCTATTTTGGAGTTCTAGGACCTACACCCCTCCCACCACTTAACATCTAGAGCCTTTACTTCTTTTGGCTTGGGAGTGAGGGAAGGATAGTGAGGGGGAAATTGTTGGTACTTAATTTTTTTTTTTTAAATGTAATGCTTATAAAAGTTGCTGGCCTGACATTCCTCAAGACTGAGACCCTTTATTCAGTTGAGTCTGTAATACTGGCAGATACCATAAAAGCTTCTCTACACAGCCCTGGCATAAGGCATTAACCCTTTCTAGAGCGGTTCTCTGTAGAGGTGGAAATGTAGTTCAATCCTTGGGCAATTTTTGGTCTCTCTGCTGAGACTGCTAAGAAGGGGAGCAGTTAGTGTCATTTGAGGTGGCGGTGTTTGTGATGAGGACACTTGCTCAGTAGGAACTGGACTGAGGCCATCAAACCCATTGTGTGTGGGCCACTAACAGCTGAGCTATGTTATATTTGTCATGTATCTGATCCAGATTTGAGCCATTAACCTAGGCTCCGTATCCTGTATAAAATGTAACTAGATTGGCAGAAACAGCAGCATTGTAATGTTAAAAAAGTCAGGACGAAAACAGTTACTTTAAGTACTGCGCTAGGATGATAGTAATTAAAAAAGAAAAATACCTGTTCGATCATTGAATCCATCTGTGACGGGTTTCCCCCAGGATGCCACCTGGAACTGGGGTACCACTGAGCCCGCCTGACTCACCAGCCTGGGCTCCCTTCACACTGTACTGCTGTGACAGGCCCTCAAGCCCCCTCCAGCACACACATAGGTGGGAACACACCCAGCTGCAGCTCACACAGATGCTGAGATCAGCTCTGCATGGGAAGGCTCAGCTAAGGAACTGCTCAGTTACTCAAGTGTGGAGGGTAAACCCAAAATTATACCGTCTTGCACTGCAGACTGTACAGTCTAAGCTCATGAAATTTGCCCCCTCCCTTAGTATGGAGAGGAATATACACAGCTTTCTACCCCAAGTTATGATTTCCACACACTGGTTTTAGACAAAACAAGATTATTAACTACAAAAGATAGATTTTAAGTAGGGCTGTCAATTAATCACAGTTAACTCAAACAATTAACTCAAAAAAATTCATCGCAGTTTTAATTGCACTGTTAAATGATAGAATACCAATTGAAATTTATAAAATATTTTGGATGTTTTTCTACATTTTCATATATATTGTATTCTGTGTTGTAATTGAAATCAAAGTGTATATTATTTTTATTATAAATATTTGCACTATAAAAATGATAAAAGAAATAGTATTTTTCAGTTCACCTCATACAAGTACTATAGTGCAATCTCTTTGTCGTGAAAGTGCAACTTACAAATGTAGCTTTGTTTTTGTTACATAACTGCACTTAAAAACAAAACAATGTAAAACTTCAGAGCCTACAAGTCCACTCAGTCCTACTTCTTGTTCAGCCAGTTGCTAAGACAAACAAGTTTGTTTACATTTACAGGAGATAATGCTGCCCTCTTCTTATTTACAGTGTCACCAGAAAGTGAGAACAGGCGTTCGCATGGCACTTTTGTAGTTGGCACTGCAAGGTATTTACGTGCCAGATATGCTAAACATTCATATGCCCCTTCGTGCTTCGGCCACCATTCCAGAGGATGATGGTCGTTAAAAAAAATAATGCATTAATTAAATTTGTGACTGAACTCCTTGGGGGAGAATTGTATGTCCCTTGCTCTGTTTTACTCACATTCTGCCATATATTTCATGTTATAGCAGTCTCGGATGATGACTCAGTATGTGTTATTCATTTAAAAAACACTTTCACTGCAGATTTGACAAAACACAAGAAGGTACCAATGTGAGATTTCTAAAGATAGCTACAGCACTCAACCCAAGGTTTAAGAATCTGAAGCGCCTTCCAAAATCTGAGAGGGATGAGGTGTGGAGCATGCTTTCAGAAGTCTTAAAAGAGCAGTACTCCGATGCAGAAACTACAGAACCCAAATCACCAAAAAAGAAAATCCACCTTCTGCTGGTGGCATCTGGCTCAGACAGGGCCGGCTCTAGGCACCAGCGTTCCAAGCCTGTGCTTGGGGCGGCGGCACTTCTGAAGGGGCGGCATTCCGGCCCTTTGGGGGCGGCTCTTTTCAAGGGGAGCACTCCGGTTTTTGTTGTTCTTTTGTTTTTGTTTTTGTTTTTTTGCTTCGGCAGCAGCATTCCGGCTTTGCACTGCTTTGGACTGTTATCAAGCAGAACCCGTCATCAGCATGGATGCATGTCCCCTGGAATGGTGGTTGAAGCATGAAGGGACATATGAATCTTTAGCGCATCTGGCATGTGTATATCTTCCAATGCTGACTACAACAGTGCCATGAGAATGCCTGTTCTCACTTACAGGTGACATTGTAAACAAGAAGTGGGCAGCATTATCTCCTGTAAATGTGAACAAACTTGTTTGTCTGAGCAATTCGCTGAACAAGAAGTAGGACTGAGTGGACTTGCAGGCTCTAAAATTTTACATTGTTTCATTTTTTAATGCAGTTTTTTTTGTACATAATTCTACTTTTGTAAGTTCAACTTTCATGACAAAGAGATTGCACTATAGTGCTTGTATTAGGTGAACTGAAAAATACTATTTCTTTTGGTTTTTTACAATGCAAATACTTGTAATCAAAAATAAATATAAAGTGAGCACTGTACAGTTTGTATTCTGTGTTTGTAATTGAAATCAGTATATTTGAAAATGTAGAAAACATCCAAAAATATTTAAATAAATGGTATTCTATTATTTTTAACAGTGTGATTAATCGCGATTAATTTTTTTAATCACTTGACAGCCCTAATTTTAAGTAATTATAAGGGATAGCAAACAGATCAAAGCAGATTACCTAGCAAATAAACAAAAACGTGATCTAAGCTTAATATACTAAAGAGATTGGATATGAGTAGCAAATTCTCATCTTAATTGTTGATTTAGCAAGTTTGCAGAAAGAGATTCTTGAGAGCAAGCTGCACTTGCTTGCAGCTGAAAACTCCAGGTATTCCTTACACAGGCTAGAAATCTCTCTAGCCTGGGTTCAGCCCTTCTCCCCCAGTCCAGTCCTTGTTCCTCAGGTGTTTCCAAGTGTCTCCTTTGGGCGGGGAGTCAGTGAAGAACCACGATGATGTCACTCTCCTGCCTTAAACAGTTTTTGCATATGGTGGGAACCCTTTGTCTCCCCTCTTGGTTCCTACACCCCGTCAGTGGAAAAAACCTGGTATTCGAAGATGGAGTCCAGTATCAGGTAACTTGGTCACCTGCCCCGTAGGGACACAGCAGCCATGACTCAGAGGCTGTTTGTAGCATCCTCAGGAAGGCTCCCCAGTGGGAGATTAGCATCTACTAAGACCTATTGTTCTCCCAAAAGGCCCGTCCCAGCCAGCCATCTAGATTGGTTGCATTCTGTCTAGTGGGCGTTCCCACTAGACAGATGCAGAGACAATATTCCTAACTTCAGGTACCAAAATGATACATGCATAGAAATAGGATAATCATATTCAGTGAATCATAACCTTTTCAATGATATCTTACATGACCTATTTTGTGTAGAATTCATCATAGCTATGCCATAATCATATCATCATAATATTACTGTGGAGAATATGGGGCGTAATGCCACACTGTCTCCTTGCAAGTGAAGGATATTGTAGCTAGATAAAGAATGTATGTTTCTTTTCTGTACAAAATATTACTTCTATGGCTTTCTGAATAGACTTTAAAAGGTTTTGTTTTGATGTGTATTTTTTTCTTTCATTTTTATCATTTTCATGCATGATAGTGGCTCTTTCCACAAACCAGAGAAGTAGTAATTGAGTTGGTGTGGGCACAGTTCTCCTAAAGTTTTTCATGTCTTCTCAGCTGCCCTAATAATCTGGCAGCTCCTCTCTCGTACAGGAACCAGCAGATTATCTAAGAAACAGGCAAGACAGAGCAGTCAAGCCCAGCTGTGGCCTTGTAGAAATGACCAATGGAACGGGGGAATTCAGAAGATTGGATATTATGACAGATGCACTGTTTTCCCATGGGAGACTAACCTCCTGAAGGCAACTGTCCCAATTTCAGGTCCCCAACTACTGTCGGTACTTTCAATTGGAAAAGGCTGGGAGCCAGTGGCTTGGAAGAACTGCAAGAAAACACAATGAGCAGGAATCCAAATTTTAGGTTGAGAACTTGGAACTTCGAAAAAGAATGTTCCAAAGACAAAACTATATTCTTCCATAGATTTCTGTGTTTCTAAAGCCAATTCTCAGACTTGTAAACAATAATACCATAGTGATTTCAAAGGAGTCCATGTGTCTTAAATTTATTTGAAATAACACTGTACACATTTGATATGAAACACTTAAAGCTTTAAGCTGGCTTTATATAATTGCATGCACTTATCATTTCTTTGTGGAAAGTCTTTTAATTCTTCTGGAGGAGGGCATTGACTTCCCGTATCCTGGCCAAAAATGTTTCTGATTTATGTAATGCATTCTGCAGGATTACTTTTATTGCAAACTTCACTGTATATAATTACAGGGAAATTTAAACTTTTCACCTTCTTAGAGAAAATAATCAACTTCATGTACATAATCTTCATTCACCCCAATTCTTCATTCTGTACATACTCATTGGATTTCAAAAAACCCTGTCATAATATTTTCCAGAAAGATTACAGACCTTTTGGAGTCTTCCTCCAGACACATGCTGCTGCTTTTATCTACTCTGGGAGATGCAATCGCTTTCCTTCGGTTGCTACTGCTGCAAAAGCCCAAACAACTTAGATTAATTAAAACATTCCTTGGTAGCTCAGAAGAGCAGTCCCACCCAAAAAGTAGAATTCTCTCTGCAGAAGGTCATAAGTCCTGCAATATGCTTTGTCAATCCTGATCAATGAAATGAGGATGATGCCAAGAAGATTCAGGTGTGTAACAAGACTCTGGCGACTGTTCTCTCCTGTGGTTACTATAAAAAAGACTCACTACATATTTTGAATCTAACAATATTTCTTTTCATGCTACAGGATTCCAAATCATTTTTAGCAATCCCTTCACCCACCAGCTTCTTAACTCTGAGCAACAACAGTAGTTCAGGTTCACTGTAGGCTGTGAACCCCCCCCCTCCCCCTCCCCGCCCCATGGTAGTGGTGGTTTAGTGATTACTGCTAATTATGTGTATGATTTTTTTTTTAACTAAGATCTTTTGCATTTTTCCCCATCTACTGGCAGGAACTTCTCCACTTTGACATGGAACAGAGCCAGAGTGTCCCTGGGACATCTGGGATGTTAATGACAACAAACCAAGAAAATCACTCTGTACCTGATGGACTTTGCATCATTTATCTTGGCTTATGGGTAGAGAGAGAAAGTAGCAATGCCAATTTTCCAAACCACACCAGAATTTAACCACCAATCCTGACCCTAATTCTCTCTCCCTTTTCCAGAACGTTCATGCTGTATTTCAGACTGAGATGTCCTCTTTCCTTCCTCCCAATCAAGAGTTGCCTCAGCTCCTGGAGGAACAAATATTGAGGTGTACAGCTGAGAATAAGGACTATACTAAGCTGTTTCCTGCTGCATTTGACTAGGACCCCAAGTACAGCCAGGTGGGGAGGTGACATGAGCAGTTGACAAAGCAAGAAAAGGACAAACCTCCAAACAATCTATCTCCAGTTTTTGATGACAGTCTAATCTCTCTCTCTCTCTCTCTCTCTCCCTCCATATCATTGCCTATTCAGGAGTAAGACTCAGATGGGGTATGAGTGGGGAAGAAACAGTCCTTTCATTGCTCCCACTTTTTCTGTTGGAAGCTTGCAACTCTGTATGCCAAGCACAGGAAAATGTAAATAGTATCTCTCATTGGCGAAGTATTGAGAGACTGGACACTTTCTTGTTCGAGTCTTTCTTGCTTCATGGAGAAACAGTAAAAGTTGCATGTATCTGCTTCATCCTGACTCATCAGATATGTAATCATATGTGAAAATATGTATACAGGAAAGGTTTTTTCACAGTATGATTGAATTTCTTGTTTAGAAATGTACTCGTGTATTCTATCTTGTGGTGCAATCTCTCTGTCTTTTTTGTTTGGAGATATCAGACTCTCAGTTTTGTTTCTCAATAGGGATTTCAGACATTCTCCTGAGATGGCATTATCTCATGTAGAATGTATATCAGGAGCAACCGTGTAAAATTATTATTAATTTGAAGCTTAATTTGCTAGTGTGTGTATATTGTTGTTGATATGAGTATTTTATTGGTTTTGTACATAACTTAGTATTGTTCTACTTTAGTTATTACAAACATCATTTTTTTTTACCTGTCAACTGGGCACATTTGATATGTAAATGATTAAGACTCAATAAACAAGGAACCCCACAATACCATTTTTGTCATCAATTTCACAGTAGAACCAGACTGTAAACCTGCCTGTGATCAACTTTAACTTCTGCACCAATCTTCCTCAAAAGTGTGAAACAGAACTTGTATGTCGCATGCTCTTTGGCTAGTTTCTCCCCCTTAAAACTTGTTTTTGGACACGCTCATTCCATCTTCCTCACTTCTGCGGCGTGCCTAGCTAAGCGCCAAAATGTTTGGGGATATATTTCTATTCGTTATATGTGCACATCTCCCATTGATGTGAATAGAGATGTGTGTTCATGGAGAGCAGAAAACAGATCTCTTGGAGTGAGGATATCATTGTGTAACTTAAGTAATGCAACTGCTTCACTGTTTAAAAAAAACAAATTACACAACATTTGGAGCTATATATGCCCTTGGTCTAGGCCAGAGGTGGGCAAACTATGGCCCACGGGCCACATCCAGCCCGTGGGACCCTCCTGCCCGGCCCCTGAGCTCCTGGCCTGGAAGGCTAGCCTCCGGCCCCTCCCCTGCTGTCCCCCCTCTGGGCGGCAATGCTCTGGGCGGCGCGGCTGCAAGCTCCTGCCGGGCAGCTTCAGAGCCGCGGCCTGACCCAGTGCTCTGTGCTGTGCGGTGGCTTGGCTGGCTCCAGCCGGGCGGCGCAGCTTCCTGTCCTGGTGCTCTGGGAGGCACGGCTGTAGTGCCGCCAGCCACCGGTGCTCCAGGCAGCGCGGTAAGGGGACAGGGAGCGGGGGGGTTGGATAGAGGGCAGGGGGAGGGCAGGGGGCAGGGGTGTGGATAGGGGGAGGGGTGCTCAGAGGGCGGGGAATAGGGGGGTTGAATGGGGGCAGGGATCCCAGGGGGCAGTCAGGAAGGAGAGGGGGGATTGGAAGGGGCGGCGGGGGGGAGTCAGGGGCAGGAGTTTCGGGGGCGGTCAGGGAGAAGAGGTGTTTGGATGGGGCAGAGGTCCCGGGGGGGCAGTCAGGAATGAGAGGAGGGGTTGGATGGGGCAGCGGGGGGCAGTCAGGGGTGGAGGATCCGGAGGCGGTCAGGGTACATGGAGCAGGGTGGGGTGGATGGGGCAGGAGTCCCAGGGGGGCCGTCAGGGGGCGAGAAGCAAGGGGGTCGGATAGGGGGCGGTGGCTAGGCCACGTCTGGCTGTTTGGGGAGGCACAGCCTCCCCTAACCGGCCCTCCATACAATTTCAGAAACCCGATGTGGCCCTCAGTCCAAAAAGTTTGCCCGCCCCGGTCTAGAGAAAATGATCCCCTTAAATCAATGGTTTGCAACCAGGGGTACTTGTATTCCTGGGAGTACGCAGAGGTCTTCCAGGGGGTACATGAACTCATCTAGATATTTGCCTGGTTTTACAACAGGTTACATAAAAAGCCCTATCAAAGTCAGTACAAACTAAAATTTCATACAGACAATGACTTCTTTATACTGCTCTATACGCTGAAATGTAAGTACAATATTTATATTCCAGTTGATTTATTTTATAGTTGGTAAAAATGGGAAATGGTAAAAATGAGAAAGTCAGCACTTTTATATTTTCATGTCGGATTTTGTAAACAAGTAGTTTTTAAGTAAGGTGTAACTTGAAGGAATGCAAGACAAATCAGACTCCTGAAAGGGGTACAGTAGTCTGGAAAGGTCGAGAGCCACTGCCTTAAATTATGCTGTTCTAAGTTTTCCATACAGTTTTTTACTCTTCCTATTGCTTCAGTCCGGGACAAATGCCATAGGTTGCTCCAGGTCTGCATCTGCAACATCTTGATTTACAAGCAGTTCCCTCTCTAAGGGTATGTCTACACTACGGGATTAATCCGAATTTAGATAATTCGGATTTGAGAAACAGGTTGTATAAAGTCGAAATGAGTGCGGCCACACTAGCACAGTAATTCGGTGGTGTGCGTCCAAGTACCGGGGCTAGCGTCGATTTCTGCACCGTTGCACTGTGGGTAGCAATTCCATAGCTATCCCATAGTTCCCGCAGTCTCCCGCGCCCATTGGGATTGTGGGTTAAGATCCCAGTGCCTGATGGGACAAAAAACATCGTCGCAGGTGGTTCTGGGTACAGCCTCACTTCCTCCCTCCCTCCCTCCCTGCATGAAAGCAACGGACGGCAGACAACCATTTTCGCGCCTTTTTTCCTGGGTGGGTGAACACTGCAGACTCCATACCACGGCAAGCATGGAGCCCGCTGAGGTCAAGACAGCACTCATGAATATTGCAAACACCTCGCGCGTTCTCGTGGAGTTTATGTTCAGCCAGGACCAGAAAAACGAGGCGAGGAGGCAGCGGCGGCGGCAGCGCAGCGACAAGCATGATGAGGACATGGACACGGACACGGACACAGAATTCAGTGAAACCACAGGCCCTGGTGCTTTGGAGATCATGTTGTTAATGGGGCAGATTCTATCCATGGAACGCCGATTCTGGGCAAGGGAAACAAGCACAGACTGGTGGGACCGCATAGTGTTGCAGGTCTGGGACGATTCCCAGTGGCTGCGGAACTTTCGCATGCGTAAGGGCACTTTCATGGAACTTTGTGACTTGCTGTCTCCTGCCCTGAAACGCCAGAATACCAAGATGAGAGCAGCCCTCACAGTTGAGAAGCGCGTGGCGATAGCCCTGTGGAAGCTTGCAACGCCAGACAGCTACCGGTCAGTCGGGAATCAATTTGGAGTGGGCAAATCTACTGTGGGGGCTGCTGTGATGCAAGTAGCCAAAGCAATCACTCAGGTGCTGCTACGAAAGTTAGTGACTCTGGGAAATGTGCAGGCTATAGTGGATGGTTTTGCTGCAATGGGATTCCCTAACTGTGGTGGGGCAATAGACGGAACCCATATCCCTATCTTGGCACCGGAGCACCAAGCCACCGAGTACATAAACCGCAAGGGGTACTTTTCAATGGTGCTGCAAGCACTTGTGGATCACAAGGGACGTTTCACCAACATCAACGCGGGCTGGGCGGGAAGGGTTCATGACGCTCGCGTCTTCAGGAACACTACTCTGTTTAAAGGGCTGCAGCAAGGGACTTACTTTCCGGACCAGAAAATAACCGTTGGGGATGTTGAAATGCCCATAGTTATTCTTGGGGACCCAGCCTACCCCTTAATGCCATGGCTTATGAAGCCATACACAGGCAGCCTGGACAGGAGTCAGGAGCTGTTTAACTACAGGCTAAGCAAGTGCAGAATGGTGGTAGAATGTGCATTTGGCCGTTTAAAAGGTCGCTGGCGTTCATTATTGACTCGCTCTGACCTCAGCCAAAGAAATCTCCCCATTGTTATTTCTGCTTGCTGTGTGCTCCACAATCTCTGTGAAAGTAAGGGGGAGACCTTTATGGCGGGGTGGGAGGCTGAGGCAAATCGCCTGGCTGCTGATTACGCGCAGCCAGACACCAGGGCGATTAGAAGATCACACCATGAAGCGCTGTGCATCAGAGAAGCTTTGAAAACCAGTTTCATGGCTGGCCAGGCTACCGTGTGAAATATCTGTTTGTTTCTCCTTCATGAAAACCCTCCCCCTTTACTGACTGATTTTCTGTAAGGAACCCACCCTGCCCCTTCCCCCATCTTTCTTTCAAACCAAATAAAGTCACTATCATTTAAAAATCATTTATTCTTTATTAATAGATTAGAAAAAGAGGGAGGGAACCCGGGTGGTATTTGGGAGGAGGATTGCTGGGAAGGAGAAAGCCACAAAGAAAAGGTTAAAAAAATGACAGCCTTTTGCTTGGGCTGTCTACTGGGGTGGAATGGGAAGGTGTACGGAGCCTCCCCCCCCGCGTTCTTACACGTCTGGGTGAGGAGGATACGGAACATGGGGAGGGGGGAGGGTGGAACAGGGGCTGAAGCGGCAGTCTGTTTTCCAGCAGCCGTTCCTGAACCTCCACCAGACGCCGGAGCAGCCCCAGCGTTGCATCCTTCATCCTCTGGTCTTCCTGCCGCCATCTCTCATCTCGATCGTCTCTCCTCTCCTCACGTTGGTCCCTCCTCTCCTCACGTTGGTCCCTCCTCTCCTCACGTTCACTGACTTCTTTCCTATACTTTGAAACTGTTTCCTTCCACTCATTCAGATGAGCTCTGTCACTCCTGCTGGATTGCATAATTTCAGAAAACATGTCCTCCCGCGTCTTCTTCTTACGACGCCTTATCTGTGATAACGTTCGGGATGGAGGAGGGAGGCTTGAGGAATTTGCAGCTGCTGTAGGGAGGGGAAAAAAGAGAGAATTGTTTTAAAAGCTACATTTTGCAGAACAATGCTTATACTCTTTCACGGTGACCAACACTGTTCACATTACATAGCACATGTGATTTCTGTGCAAGGTCGCATTTTGCCTCTTAATGCTGAGTGCTTGTGGCTTTGCTGCTAGAGATCACAGGTCTGGGCAACAGAATTCGGCTTGCATGCGGCCATGGTAAGCCATTGTTTTACAGCTTCTGCACCCTCCTTTCCCACATACCAAGCATAGCCTGTAGAGTGCTGCAGAAGCCTGGCCAATCTCAGCCAGTTGGGGGGGGGGCAGTGTGGGGGGGCTTGTCTGGGCCCCTTCAGGCAAGTAGAGTGCTGCGGTTTTTCTGTTAACATTCAGCAGCACCAGAAAACAAACTAACCCCCCCCCCCCCCCGCCATGAATTCTCTGGGATGATCACGGTGCCCCTCCCCCCACCGCATGGCTGGTATCAGGGAAGATCCCTGCAGGCACCAAACTACCCCCCCCCGCCGCTGACCCCCCCCCTCGCCATGAATTCTCTGGGATGATCACGGTACCCCTCCCCCCACCTCATGGCTGGTATCAGGGAAGATCCCTGCAGGCACCAAACTACCCCCCCCCGCCACCGACCCCCCCCCTCGCCATGAATTCTCTGGGATGATCACGGTACCCTCCCCCCACCGCGTGGCTGGTAACAGGGAAGATCCCTGCTAGCCAAACGCGGAAAACTTCAGGGCCAATTTCCCATCTGCGCTTGGCTAACTGCAGGGAAGGATTTATTTTCCGCCACAGGCAAACAGCCCAGTAGGAACGGCCACCTCTGTCCCCTTAATTAAGTTCCCGTATTTCAACCAGGTTACCAGGAGTGATATCACTCTCCTGAGGATTACACAACAAGATAAAGAACGGATGTTGCTTGAATGCCAGCAAACACCGGGACCATACGCTGCCAGGCTTTGTCAGGCAATGATACCAGATTACTTGCTGCAAGCATGGCGTGGTCAAGTGTCCTACCATGGAGGAGGGAATAAGGATGCACTGCCCAGAAACCTTCTGGCAAGGCTTTCGGAGTACCTCCAGGAGAGCTTCATGGAGATGTCCCTGGAGGATTTCCGCTCCATCCCCAGACACGTTAACAGACTTTTCCAGTAGCTACAGACTTTTCCAGTAGCTGAACTGACCGCGAATGCAAAGTCAGGCAAAGTAATCATTAAAAACCGTTTGCTTTTAAAACAAGTTTTATATTTTAAAAGGTAAACTCACCTGAGGTCCCTTCCATGGGGTCAGAGTCTTGGGTACTGGCTTGGGAGGGTACTTCAGTCAGGGTGATAAAAAGATCCTGGCTGTTGGGGAGAATGGAGTGCTGTGTGCTCTCTGCAAGCTCATCCTCCTCCTCCTCCTCCTCCTCCTCCTCTACCCCATCGGCAGAATCCTCAGGCGTCGAGACTATCCCCGACCCAGAATCCACGAACAAAGGTGGGGTAGTGGTGGCAGCCCCCCCTAGAATTGCATGCAGCTCGGCGTAGTAGCGGCATGTCCGCGGCTCTGACCCGGAGCGACCGTTTGCCTCCTTTGTTTTTTGATAGGCTTGTCTGAGCTCCTTGACCTTCACGCGGCACTGCTCAGAGTCCCTATTGTGGCCTCTCTCCATCATGCCCTTGGAAATTTTTTCAAAAGTTTTTGCATTTCGTCTTTTAGAACGAAGTTCTGCAAGCACTGAATCCTCTCCCCATACAGCGATCAGATCCAGTACCTCCCTCACGGTCCATGCTGGTGCTCTTTTTCGATTATCAGCCTGCATGGTTACCTGTGCTGATGAGGTATCTGTGGTCACCTGTGCTCTCCACGCTGGGCAAACAGGAAATGAAGTTCAAATGTTCGCGGGGCTTTTCCTGTCTACCTGGCCAGTGCATCCGAGTTCGGATTGCTGTCCAGAGCGGTCACAATGATGCACTGTGGGATAGCTCCTGGAGGCCAATACCATCGAATTGCGGCCACACTAACCCTAATTCGAATTGCTAAAATCGATTTTGGCGCTACTCCGCTCGTTGGGGTGGAGTACAGAAATCGATTTAAAGGGCCCTTTACATCGAATTAAATGGCGTCGTTGTGTGGACGGTTACAGGGTTAATTCGAATTAAAGCTGATAAATCCGAATTAAAGTCGTAGTGTAGACCAGGCCTAATAGTTGCCCCTGGTGATCAAGTTCAACAAAATCAGTCCAGTCCCTACCTCCCAGTGTGCTAAGGACATTATCTTCCCTATCCACTTTGCCTCAGGTTCTAGCAGCTGACAAAGAAGTTGCTTTCACATTTTGGTCAGCACATTCTGGAAAAACTGTTGAGCATATCAAGAGTGGGTGTAAAACTTCCAATACTTTTCCAATCAAATATCTGAGTTAAAGTTGTTGAAGAGGTGGACTTCCCAGACTACTTCACATTATGGTAGGCTCTATGTAAACACAAACAACTGAGATCTTATAGTCTAAAAAGTTTTAACATTTGCTGCTATATGAGGTGGAACTTGGCGTAGTAACAGTATATTTTAATACCTTTCCAGTGTCCCAATTTGAAAGGGATAGCTTAAATATTAGTAGAGAAAAGGAAAATACCCTGAAGCTTTGAGTACAACATTTAGCCTATACTCTCTCATTTTCATTGCCATAAGGGAGGACCCCTGATATCACAGTTCAGTGCCCAAATTATCTACTTAAGAGACAAAGTTCAACTATGCAACCTTGAGTCACCCCAGTGTATCATCTCTGACATCTTTTCTAAACCCATGCTGCCTTGTGGAAAATCTTGGCAGCATTCTATAGTTGTTCTATTATATCTCATATTTTTCTATATTTGTCTTGAGACATTTTTCTCACTACATCAGGGTTGCATGAAAACATGATCTTTTCCCCACAGAGTTAATTTACTCTGTTTGCTTATTCCCACTCACCACCTCCATTCCTCCAACCCTGATGTTAGGAGTAGCATTACTACTTCAGGTGGAAAATAATCAGCAAGAACCAAGATCCTGTTTTCATATTTCATCCCTAGTAATAAAGACAAAAAGAACCAAAAAGATATGAAGGTAAAATGCTTTTCCTAATTTCC
The DNA here is from genome assembly GCF_027887155.1 of Malaclemys terrapin pileata. Taxonomy (NCBI): domain Eukaryota; kingdom Metazoa; phylum Chordata; order Testudines; family Emydidae; genus Malaclemys; species Malaclemys terrapin. The sequence continues at coordinate 39,096,674 of NC_071507.1, read as the reverse complement.
CCATAGGCATTAGCTTCTCTTACTTATAGAATTTTAGAGTTGAAAAATTAATTTTAGCTGATAACAAGGATTTTTGTAGGCACTTGTAATGTTCATAAATTCAGACTAGTTGATGTAAGGATGTAGGTTGTCTGCATTGAAATGTGCAGCCAGCTTTTCCCTGAGTCTAATCATTGATAACTATCAGTTATTTACGTACTCACAGACTTTATAGGGGTATTTTGATTACCAGGAAAATCTTGTCTTCTCTGACTTTTTTATGTAAAGAATGCTCCCAATACAGAGTGTATTCTCAAGAGATTCAATTAAGCAGTACATTTGTTTCCAGGGATGACTAGACATTAGAAGCATGAGGACAAGCGGTTAGATCTTGCAAGCCCTTAGCCATGTGAGTTGCCCTTAAGTAAATAAGGATCATTCCCTAGCATTGTTCTAGCATATTACTTTAATTTTAGAGTATAATGGTGGTTGCTATCTCTTTTCGTTTTAGCCAATCTGTTTTTCAGATATTTATTTTATCTTCTGGAATGGGAGCTATTCCCATGCATTCTGACATTCTCTATTAATAATGTTAATACATCTGCCAAGTGAGAAAGATGCTTAACTATGTGCTTTCCTGTGGCTTTTATTAGAAAACTATGTCTTTGGACGTCTGAGATATTCCCTGCTTTCTGAATTAAATACCAGCATACACAGGACTTGAATTGCAATACTGCGTGTGGTATGGTGCACTAGAGAATAGTGCTGTGGTTTGTTGAGCCATCATGCCGTCCATTTACAGGCAAAAATACTACAGGACAGAGTTAGGAAATTGGCAGATTGGCAGGTCTCATTCTCAAATAGAAACTTGAACATTTTATTTTTGTAATGCACGTCTGTGACATGAAATGCAAATATGTGAAGTGTAAATATTATTTTATGCTGCAAATGTGACTCTTGCAGATTGATCACCAGAGGTCGAAAGACAGAGAGCCATGGGTGGATGATGGGGTTTCTAGATGTAACGTGGTGATGACATCTTACAGCAAAAATGTGGTTTAAACTTTAATATTATTATTGCTTCTACTACTGAGAAAATGAATCTTAATACAAATAAATATTGTGCTACAATACTCTGCTCTGCTTTATAACTGGTGAAATAAATCATTTCTCAATCCAATATACAGTAATAAACACTACAACCAATTTATTTTCCATAACAAATTGCTGATAACCAGAGCCTCATTCCTGGAATAGCTGCTTTCAATTGGTATTACTTTCAGGAAATAAAGTTCCAGGACATGTAACCTCAGTTGTTAGACAGTAGCCTCAGTAGCATAGTACTCCTGGGTTATGTTTTCTGGATTCCAGTTCTGGAGTTCCTGCTTGCAGTAGTTGCTTGGGTGATTAGGTTGTCAACTGAGCTGGATTATTTCTTCTAAACCACATTACCTGTTAATTATCTCTTAACTATTTCATTACTTGCTAAAAGTAACACTACCTTCAAAAACAAAATCAGGCTGTGTAACTGGGGAGTACCTAGTCTAGTCTGATGTTGAATTAATTGAATCAAATATTCCATGGGAAATGCTGAGAGATCACATTTTGTTTGTGTATGTGCTTATGCATTTTGGATTTTTGCCAGTCCAGTTTGTTACCGGTGTCATAATATTTATGGGATTTAGATTGTGCCCCTTACAAAGTCAAATTTATTCCTGTTAATATGGTTATCAGATTGGTGTAATACTTTAAAAGTAACACTGAAGAGCACTTGCTGTTCTGCTCTACAGACTCCTAAGGTGTATTGACTTTTCCAGGGATTGAAATATTCATACAGCTCCCGTTGAGAGAGAGTATGGGCTTGTCTACACTTGCAGCGCTGCAGTTGCACTGGTGCAGCTATGCGCTGTAGCACTTAGCGAAGATGCTACTCAGACCTACAGAAGAGCTTCTCCCATTGGCAAAGGTACTCCACCTCCCCGAGAGGCGAGAGCGATGTTGATGGGAGAAGCCCTAACATTGACTTAGTGCTGTCTACACTGGGGTTTAGGTCTGTATAACTATGCCGCTCAGGGGTGTGGAAAATCTACATCCCTGATGGCCATATTAATATCAATATAAATTCCTAATGTAGACCGAGCCTAAGAAAGAAACAGTAAATGAAATAGTTTTACTTTCTCTTTGGCTCCATTTCTTAGGAATTCTTTTATATAATCAGTGGCAAGGTCCTATGTAGAATCACACTCTGGGGCTGTGCTACGTGGATAGTTACTAAGATTGAATATCTCTGCTCCAGGAAATGCCAGACTTGGTTTTTGCATTCTGATATTAATGGAGCATTTGGTTCTCTCAGAGTTTATGTAGATGTTAATAAGATCACCAGTTTTTGTGGTGGGTTTAAAGTATCATTTTCTAAATAATCTCCCAGGTAAATGTTTTTGAAGAAAACACGGGCTTTTTTTCTTGTGTCCATGTTCCAGTGATCAGAATGACATTCATTTAGGAAAGACCCAGCAAATTACTAAGGAGATGCACATTTTGCCCCAGCTGTTTTGAGAATTGTGAAGAAAATGTGGCTAATTTGCTGGGAGGCAATACATTTCTGGAAATTATGTAAGATTTGAAATTATTCTTTAGCTAACCCCAGAAGTATTTTCCCCATTTAGCACTGGGTGGTTTTACATCTCTGATTATGTAGCCCTTGTTTTGTATGTACATAGGGTCAGATATTTGATTTATCACTCTAGTTTCAAAACCAGATTATTCTAAAGGAGCAGGACTTCAGTGTACAGCTTCTTTGTCAGCTCTATGGGGTCAAAGCTATGCATCTCTAAGAAGAATTAGAATACATCAGGAAACTGGGCAGCTCCCATTTATGCCTCAAGTATTCCAAGATAATAAAACAATTTTATTTATAAATTGTTGGCAGTACTGAAGTCACATCTGCAGCAAGTTATTTTGCTTGTCTGCTGGGAATGAAGTGTGCAGTTCTGGTACCAGGGGATCAGTTTATGTGCATGCACGGCTAGTTGTAAATCACAGACCACATGGGGACAGAGAGTCATCTCCCGGTTTCTTTTTGTGCTTTAAAAGATTGGGGCTTTTTAATGTCAGTTGCTGCCATTCTTTCAATGCCCATTCTGGAAGTCTGCTGAAGTTAGATTTCAGGTAAGGTTGAGATTATTTTAAAATTTCTCCAAATCCCAGCATTTCCAGAGTTTCAAGCCTACTCAACCCAATCAAATGTTCTTTCAGAATCAGAAAATAAACTTAAAACTCTTGGTTTTAAGACTAGGCTAAGCTGTAAGAAATGCACATTAAAAGGGTTCTTATCTGCAGAAATAAGGATCACAGATGAACCCATCCAATCTCCATGCATGATTTTTATTAGCAGTTTATCCAGCCTGGTGGTAAGAATCCTTGACAGCATTTTTTACTTTTATTTTTAAAAAAAGAAAACACATGAAAAGAAGCACATTCATTTTCAACAAGGAGTCTGGTGGCACCTTAAAGACTTAACAAATTTATTTGGGCATAAGCTTTTGTGGGTAAAAACCCCACTTCTTCTTACCGGGCTCCTTGTTGTTTTTGTGGATACAGACTAACACGGCTACCCCCTGATACTTGACAATCATTTTCAAGTTTGCTCTCGTTGTGAATTGAGGCCATAGTTGCTCTTTACATAAAATTTGGTAAAACCCCTTGCTTGTGGGTTTATCTAAGCATTCTGGTTAAAAGTGAAGTAACATATTTCACTAGCATGTTATAAACATTAGTAGAGAAGTCGTCAGACCTGGGAACTGTATTAGGCTCTTGCCCTACATTGAGAACTACATGGGTGGACAACTGCACCTGTGCAAAGCCCAGTTGCCGTTAAAGGGCTCTGCATAGGCTAAGAGGCTCCTGATGAAGTTATCAGTACAGCATTAAGGCCTTGCCATTTAAATTCTCAAAAACTCCCAAACTTCTGTTAATGAAACTAGAAGTTCTAACCTATTTTATTAACCTCCAAAGATTTGGTAAGATTTATAGCTTTCAAATAAACTCTGTTCTTCTCAAGTTCCCCTGGTTTGGCGGTTAAAGATTTGTGTGGATCACATGTAAGATGTCGGCCTTTTTGAATGCTGCCGTTTAAGTGAGGGCTCTTTGTCTTAATTGTCTAGCTTAATTGCCTTATTTCCTCTAGTGAAAATCTTGCTTTTAGCTAAACTGATGAGAGATTGAAGTTAATGCATGAACTCACTTAAAGTCCTGCCAAAGAGGATGTGGGGACAGGGCTGGCTCCAGGCACCAGCCAAGCAAGCTCGTGCTTGGGGCGGCAGATTCTATGGGGCAGTATTCCATCCAATCTTAGGGCGGCGCGGCTGCCCTTTATTTTTGCTTTGCCTCCGGGTCCGGCCGCCCTGCGCCCAAGGTTTTTTTTGTTTTTTGTTTTTTTGCTTTGCCTCCGGGTCTGGCTGCCCTGCACCAAGGGTTTTGGGGTTTTTTTTGCTTTGCCTCCGGGTCTGGCCGCCCTGCACCCTGGGGTTTATTTATTTATTTATTTATTTTGTTTTGCCTCTGGGTCCAGCCGCCCTGCACCAAGGGTTTTGGGGTTTTTTTTGCTTTGCCTCCAGGTCCAGCCGCCCTGCGCCCTGGGGTTGGTTGGTTTATTTATTTATTTATTTTATTTTTTGCTTTGCCTCTGGGTCCACCCACCCTGCACCAAGGGCTTTGGGGGTTTTTTTGCTTTGCCTCCGGGTCTGGCCGCCCTGCGTCCAGGGTTTTTTTGGGTTCTTTTGGTTTTTTGTTTTTGGCTTTGCCTCCTGGTCCGGCCGTCCTGTGCCCAGGTTTTTTTTGTTTTTTGGGGTTTTTTTGTTTTTGGCTTTGCCTCCAGGTCTGGCCGCCCTGCACCCAGGGTTCTTGTATTTTTTTGCTGTGCCTCCGGGTCCAGCCACCCTGCACCCAGGGTTTTTTTTTTGCTTTGCCTCTGGGTCCGGCCGCCCTGCATCCAGGGTTTTTTTGTTGTTTTGTTTTTGGCTTTGCCTCCGGATCTGGCCGCCCTGCGCCCTGGGTTGTTGTTTGTTTTGTTTTTTTGCTTTGCATCTGGGTCCAGCCGCCCTGTGCCCAGGGTTTTTTGGGGTTTTTTGTTGTTGTTGTTGTTTGTTTTTGTTTTTGGCTTTGCCTCCGGGTCTGGCCACCCTGCGCCCTGTGTGGGGAACATCTACGTCTCCCCTTATTCTAAAATCTCATTTCTGTTTTGCAATTTTTTTTCTTAATAAACAGCTTTTGCTGTATCCCAGAATCTGTTAGATACTTCTACACTATCCCTATTTGTTGAATAGTTCCGTCCTTTGCTTTTTATTTTATCTATATACTTTAACTCTGGTTATGTTTCAGTATCTTTAGCAATCAAAACACAAGGAAACAAACAAGTGGAGAACATATGAGAAATAAGCTGAGACAGAAAAAAACAGGCACATAGTACATGGTACAAAACATGGGAAATATTATTAGGAATGTCTAGTGTCTGTACAAACATAACTATACAGAGCTTTTTTCACTTTCAGTCAATTTTATTAATGAGTTATTATATATTAACTTCCTGTGTTGAACAGCAATTGACCACTGCAATGTTGTCAACCTCAAAAGATCAAAAATGAGGTTGGACAATAATTAATTTAAAAAATCAAATAATGTTTTTTACTCTGTTTAACTTCTCAACTCCCCTTTGTTGGTGAGAGACACAAGCTTTTGAGCTACACAGAGCTCTTCCTCAAGTACCTTTTCAAGATATTACCTCAGCTACCTTGTCCCTCTAATATTCTGAGACCGACATGGCTACAATACTGAATATGAACTAACAGTTTTGCTGAGTTGATTATCCACTCACCTCTCTTTCCATTCAGTTTCTGTGTGAAACTAACCAACTTTTTTTCTTTGGATTTTTTTTTTGGGGGGTTCCATTCCATTTTAATCAGAACATCACAAACTTCTGTACAATTCTGAAGCTGTCTGTGGGAGAGTCGGTCTACCACATTGTGGTGCCTGGGTGTCCAGTCCTCAGCTTGCCCTCTGCTTCTCCAAGGAACACCTTCCACTCCCCTGTTTCAAATAACATTCATCCCCTTGGGGCCAGGGTTATTACAACATAAAATGTTCCATTCCTGCTCAGCAGGTCTGAGTATGTAAACCATCCTTCTAGCCCTTCGTGATTGGTCTACGCCGTCTTGGGTTTTGGGGTTCCTGCTACAGCAGTTTTGCTTTTCTCTGAATTCTTCTGCAGGTCCCGCCTCCCACTACTCCTTGCACCTCTGCCACTGTGTGCAAGCAGCCTCTTTTGTAGCAGGTGCTGCTCCTGGGCTGCCATCAAGTGTGTCCTACTGGTCACAACCCTTTCCCTGTCAGTCCGGGAATGGGTCCATGCATCCCATTACACTGGCCTTTACTAAAGTCAATAATAGTAAAACTTGACTTACAACTAGGCCATCTTATTAGGCTTTCCAAACTGTATCTTATTATCATGGGCCAGATCGTGACTTCCTTACTCCCCTGCACTGGCTCCCCATGTCATGGATAACAATGCGGAGGAGAGGAAGAGGCACTGCAGAGCCACTGCTCCCCCTCCTGCACAGATAGGTAGAGAGTGAGCAGGCTGGGGGAGGGGCATGTGTGGAACCTTGGTGCCACCTGGCCATCACAGCTGCACTGGGGGATGTATGCTACACCAGGTGAAGAGCTGACTCGTGGTACATTTCCCCCAGACCAAGTGGGAACAGTTACAATCCATTAGAAAGGCTGCTCCTTAGGCTAGGCAATCGAATACTGCCCCATAAAATATTCAGGGCTTGTGGCAAAGTCACAACTTAGTCCCCAAGGCCTTTATGGGAAGGGGAGCAGACCCTTTATTTTTGTGCCAAATCCTTGTGAACATTTCAGAGGGGTAGCCATGTTAGTCTGTATCAGCTAAAACAATGAGGAGTCCTTGTGGAACCTTAGAGACTAACAGCCCAAATAAATTTGTTAGTCTCTAAGGTGCTATAAGGACTCCTCGTTGTTCTTGTGAACATTGTTACATTTATTTACTTTATTTATTTGTTTGTTTGTTTTATTTTATTTAGACTTACACTCCCATCCTTGACAAATGAGCACCTACCTTGTTCTAGGTATCCCTTGACAAGCCTTAAAGACCCCATCCATAAAACGGACCATCCACGTAAGCTCTCTCCAGTCATTTCCAGCCTTGGGATTCAAAAAGAAAACTACCATCAGAAAGGACAAAGGTTGAAGCAGCAGTAAAAAAGCAAAAGTAAAAATGCCATCCTGGATTTGTCAGTATTGCCAATTCACTCATGGTTTTATTGTGCATCTCCTGCTATTTAGTGTCTTTCTTAAAGTCCCTGCTAATGCAGTACACTGATTGCAAGGCAATCTCAGCTTTTTAAAGTGAATTTCTAGCCCTCAGGATTGTGGAGAAAATCTTGAAAATGTGACCTCAGTGCACCCTGTAGGTGCAAAAACCAGAGGGTAAAATAGAAAGAGATCCCAACGTTTGTTTTTAAATCTCATGATTTTAAGCCAATCACATGATCTTTGGAGCCTGACTTGTGAGTTTTTTAATGTTTGGAGTTAGCAATCCTAGAACGTGATTGGTACTGTACCCCATAGGATTATTTTGCTAGCTATTATATCCTACTAATCCAGCCAGCAGTATTAATGAATATGTTTCTTCTTCTGAAATTAATCCATTTTATTCTTATATTTTATTTTATATTTTATATGGAATTTCGGATGTGTTGAGGCATGTGTTTCCTAATAATAAGTTTTGCTGAAATGCAAGAAGCCTACGGGCCTGTAAGATCCACTGAGATTGGCTATATAGCAAAAAGTAGAATTAGTTATAAATTTGTCAGCATAAAAGTTGGCAACCTTTGTTACAGATAAGAATGATCCCTGAAATTTTGGCGAACCAAAGGGAGGAACTATCCACATCACATCACAGATTTATCTGGTTTCTATAACCAGTTGGAAACCGCAGGGTACACCACAACTCAAGGTCATCAAGAGAGCCTAGATTGGCAGTTTTGGAATGAGATAATTCTCATTAATATATTTAGAAAGTAAGTGTCATAATTCTTTAGCCTATAGGAGAAGGGTACCCATATATTTCTTAGGGTCCGGAAACAAGATTTGGGTATAGTAGGTTGGGCCTGATTTCCATAGGTCAGGATCCTATAAAATACCTTGTAAGAGAGTACTAGGGAAGGCTTTTTTAGCTGTTAGAGTCTGCTATGTTCTATACTCTATAGCAGTGGTTCCCAAACTTGTTCCACCACTTGTGCAGGGAAAGCCTCTGGCGGGCTGGGCCGGTTTGTTTACCTGCTGTGTCCGCAGGTTCGGACGATTGCGGCTCCCAGTGGCCGCAGTTCGCTGCTCCAGGCCAATGGCAGCTGCTGGAAGTGGTGGCCAGTATGTCCCTCGGCCCATACTTATAATAGAAATGGTACCACCAGGAGTTTTGGAATTCTTTTACTGTTTTGCAGCTACAAGTTTCATTGCATTCTTCATTTTTATGTTAATGGCAATAAAGATTTTAGCAGTTTGGTATTGTCCTCCGTGTATGCGTTCTTGCCAAGCACCCCGAGAATCCTCTCCCGATATAGAACTCTCTGAGTTCTTGAACTCTGTAGTCTGAATTGGATAAGAACCTATAAATCTTCTGGTCGGATGCAATCAGTGGCGAGCCATAAAAACCAACCCATCAAATTCAGGTCAACAGTATCTTTTTGTACAGTACGTTCCATTATTATTGTACTTTCTCAGCACATTTGGCATTTTAGTTAGTTCATAATGACAGTTTTAAAAGAACCAATTGGCCTGATAGAAAGCATAACAACTGACAAACTACTAGTGCAGTGCCAAAAGGTGCCATGTTAAGTCAAGACCTCATGCATGGCAGAAACAACTTTTTATTTATTGAAGCTGAGCTTCTCAAAGGGGCTGAAGGGAACTGGATAACCAAATCCCACTGAAATTCAATGGAATTTAGGCAGCTATTATCCTTCGACTCCTCTAAAAATGCTAGCCAGCCTGGATTTTTTTTACCCTACTACAGCATATAGAGCCTGGTCTCCTAAGCCTCGCATAAAAGGCAGCTGTCAAAGTGTACTGTCGTCTCTACATTTCAAAGCAAAAATGAAAGTGAAGTGTCAGCTCATTATTCTGTTGAACTTATGAAAAGTCCTATCTACAGACTTCTTAATGTTTAGAGCTCTATTACCACTGTGCTTCCTGCTGTATGAAACATGTGGCTTAAAGTAACCTTTGTTCTATACTAGGATCTGTAAGTAGTTGTCTTTCTTTACAGCAAGAACAAAAGTTTAAATCACCTCATATTTAGGGATGGGCTTTCCTGTCCCCCCATTTTATTGATCATTTCCCACTTTATGCAGCTGTGCATAATAAGGAGTAAGGTCTGCCCCCACCCTGCTGACTCAGACCACATAAGAGCTCCCTACACTCACAGTCACTGTTAAGGGAGTGTCAGGGATGCACCTGAGATACTTCCCCTGGAAGAAGCTAGCCAAGGAAGGGAGAAGGTAATGTCATGGTTCCACCTTCTGTACATGCCAGCGAGCAGAGCTGGGAGTATATTGGACTCTGAAAATTGGTGTCCCAAATTAATTCCTGTCTTCCCACACCCTCCCACTGGCATATCCAGGAACGTCTCCAGTGCAACCCAAGGGGCAGCATTTCTTCTGCATTTCCCCTTATTTCAGGCCATTTCTGATGGGTCCAATGTAGTCCATTTGACACGAATTCTTAACAGAACCCTAAAGAATATGATTTTAAAAACCGGCATTCCCTAGCAATGTTTTGTTAGAAGGCTAATTCCTGAAAACTATCTCCAGGATGAAAAAAAATGTACACAAACCTTAATCTTAATAGTCGTCATGCCGGGATGGTGACCACCCCCTCACTCGCATCATGTAGTCCTATTGAAAAGAGTGCGACTACTCCTCAGTCAGAGTAATGTCAGCAGAGGCGAGGCCCCAGTAATAATTATTGTTTGGACTGGCACAAGGATAATCATTATGCCCATGTTAAATCACCATCAGCTGTCTCACAAATCTAATAAAGAACCTGTCTGATCCAGATTGACAAGATTTATTTTTCTTTTCTTGTGGGATTATGGGTCTGCCGTTGTGAGATGTCACTCAGTTGAGAATTGTACAGGCTCCAGATATTTGTTGATGTTGCTCTGCCTGCAGCCAAAGTTTTCACTCAGAGAGGTCCACGAACTAGATAGTGGTGGTGATATTCATTTTAGAGACCCCTAACGATCTATTCTTCCCAAGTTCTAAATTGTATGAGAGTGTTCAATTGCAAACTGCATTGTGGCATAATACAGCACAACTGTAATTTGGAGATTATGCTAATTTAAAACAAAGTAGGATGGGCCAGCTCCCATTAACTCTAATAGCAGGATAGGGCCCAAAATGACACTGGGCCTGATTCTGATCCAATTTTACACCAGTGTAAATCCATTGATTTCAATGCAGTGATTCCCGCTTTATACCAGCATAAATGAGATTAGCATTCAGCCCTTGAAATATAGTGATTATGTTTCTCAGTCTACTTGGTAAAATGAAAAGTCGGAATCCATTTCAAAACATACAGGAAAAGGATCGTCTTGTTTCTTAATTGTTTTTGTTTGTGTTTTTTTAATCACAGGAACAATAGAATTGTGTTACATATTGTTGTATATTTATGGAGCATGGTTTGTCGTTATGATGTCACATAGCATGATCAACAAAATTGAACTGAAAAAAGAAAGTAAAATTCCCAACTTTTGCAAGATGGAGGATGAATACTTTTCAGTGATGAACAATTGCTTTATTTTTCACATAGAGCGTTGATGAAAGAGAAAAAAAATGGGAATATACTGCACATCTGCCTTATATTGTTAATGGTAATATTCATGCCCCGTTCCTGAGAACTCTTCCAGTCTGTGCAGTTCTAATGTGCCCAGCACCATGGCAATTGGGCCCCAATAGCAGAGAGACCTTTCAGGAAACAAATAACTTGTGGGTTTTTGTAAACATGTAGAGACAATGTACTAATGTATTGTGTTGTTTTTCAGAACCCTCCAGTCATACAACAAGAACAATAATGGTAAGTCTCTAGGAGATCTATTTTTTTTTCCTTTTAAGTTTGGAAAGCTGAACTGAGTACTACAGTGTTGGAGGCTGCTAGTACATGGTATCTCTGTTAATATAATATTATGGTGTTGTAGAAAAAGATTTGACTTTGTGGCACCACTATCCACTGGCAACCTAGAAAAAAAAGAAAGATACTGACTGAATAGTTGTGCATGTATAAATATAGGGAATACACAATGATGTACAGTGAAGGTTCTATCACTCCTCGTTTGGAATGGTCCCATTACTCATGAGTGGAGATAGTCTGATTGTGTTATGTTGATGATTCCAAACTATCTCCCCCTACATGCATCTTACATGAGTCATGTATGTCACAGAGCAACTAGTTAAGAAAACTTTATGGGGTTCAAAAATATATTTGAACTATTTCTTGTATCCCTCCGCCTGTGAAGCCAGCTGCCTGAGTTTTACCATGAGTTCAACTGTTCAGGACTCAGAGGGAGAGAAATATTACAACCAATAAATGCAATGACCTAAAATAGTTTTTCTCTTTTCTCATAAGCTCATATTTTTAGCTCTATTGTAGTGGATCCCACTGGGGAGCTAGGGATATTCTCTTCCCAAATGCATGAAACTTCCATTATGGGATTGTGAGAGGGAAACATTTAATTGGGGTTTTTAAAGCAAACCTTACTCTCAACCGGGAATGATTTATGCCCCTCCTGGGCCTCAGGCTGGAGCAATGCCATTTTTGGCAGGAGGAAGTGGCTGCTTGAAGCAGCTCAAAGTGTGGAATGATCGAATAAGTCCCCAGGGGATGGATTAATGGGCAAATAATGTGGCCACGGGTTACATTTGTTAATCATGTGGCTGTGCAATTCATCATACTCCTTTCCAATATATCACTTATCTCATATATAAGGGACATGTAAATTGCTACATGAAGAACCTACCTGGTTAACTTAGCATTAATGTCACTTCAGTACATTTGCAATCAACATAATCACTAAAACTCCAATTCAACTGGATAACTGATTGCAGAGAGACACAAATCTCCGATTCATTTAGCAACCCATAGGTGCTTAAAGAAAGTGCTACTGCCTCGCCATACAGGATATGCTGTACTCCTTGTTTATAAAGAAGTTAAAAAGTCTATCACTCTTGTAATTGTGTGCGTGCCTATGCAGAGACAAGAGTTTTAAACATAAATGATTTGAGAAGTACGCCTTTAAAACGTGACTCTAGGATGAAGTCAACTAGAGATATCTCTCCCATAAAATTAGGGAGGGATGTTCAGAATTCCTCAGCATTGGACCAACTCTGCTTGCACTGAAGACAGGAGCAAAGCGAGGCCAATGCTCGGTGTATTTGAACATCCCACCTTAGTCCTTTTCTTACTAACTGTTACTTGATATGGGCCCAGGCCTTGCATATGATTTCAGGGTATCTCCATATTGGGAATGAGGCTGGAGAAAAATCAGATACCTTATTTTCTTAGTCTCTAATTGTTACAGTTACAGAAATGCTGTGTTTCCATAACATGTCAGTGTCCTCTTTAACCCATTAATTTTGGCCACATTTTGGAGTAAAGAAGCCTATTTAAATTCATGTAAGAATATTTTATTGTACCTAACATTACTGTCTCATGAATATCTGCCGAGAATCAGAAATACACAGCAATTTTTGACTGTTTACAAATCATTGTACAGATTACAACATCCAGATTAATGGGCCCCATATGCAGTAGCTGTCCATTCTAGCAGTCTTTAAATAAATGAAAATAAGATTAACAACTGATATGCTATTAAAAGAATGTGAAAATGATCCAGCAATAAATCTACTCATTTTTGTAATTAAAAACATAAATGAATAGGAAAAGGAAAACCTCTGAGCCTGCGATGAGTAGAGAGAATACAGCACCAAAGACAGAGAATTTATCATTCTGTACATTAGGAAACTATATGAAAATCTGAGAGTCTTCATTCAGTATAATACAGTATATGCATATACAGTAAATCACATACCATCGTGAGCTATATTTAAACAGCTACTGCACTGAATTACTACTCTGTACTAAATTCCAGCTCTTTTGAATGATTATGATCGTTATAAGCATAATGCAATATAAAGTTGGTGTGTGGTCGTTAGTCAACTGAATGGCAGAAATACAATGGCAAACAAGTCTGAATAATGCCTAACTTGCTTTGATTTGAGGAGGCTTTTCTCTTGCCAAGTCAAAATAATTCTATCTGTTTTTAAATTGCATTTGTAGTCAGTGAAATGCCATAAGTAAAGGCATTAAATCTGATCTCATTTATCTGAGGACAGCAAATTTATGTTTAAGTCAAAGCCAATGAGGAATAGAATGGGCTTTTCCTTTTTTCTCTTAAAAAACATTCCCATGGAGCCTTAATAATGTTGAACACTCCCCCTCCCCCCTGCAAAAAAAATTCATTTGTGCTTAAATATTACAGTGTCCTCGTATTTGTTCTTTGTTTCAAATCATTGTTCGTACAGTCAGGATCTAGGAGCGATTTAATGATATAGAGGAATTTGTTTATATTAATGTTTTCTAAACCATATCCGGTATAAACAACAGCTTTCCTTATTGTCCTAAGGACAATCATCTGGGTCATTCTCTTTCAGTAGCTAAACTACTGGTGTAAGAGATATTGACAAAGAGAGCTCCATTTTAAAACAGTGCTTTAAAAGCTCAGTTTATCCAGAGAACTTAAGGCTTTTGTATAATTCCTACGAAGCAGCTATGTAGTATGCAGTGTTTGAGCATAGAAATAGCACTGGTTGTTCAGAAAGTCAACAACCGTTTCATTATTGGATCTCTGTCATTCAGTGGGATGTTAGCATGTACATTTAGCATTAAAACAGACCTATTTTAGTCATATAATTCATGGATGTTCAACAGCAGTCAATAAATTGCAGGCACAAATAATAGCATTACGTTTTTTAACTACCTATCATTTGTGCCTACAACATAAGGGGCCACACTGTGCCCTCTTTAAACATTTGCCTTATACGCTGTGCACTGACACTGACTGTATATCAAAAATTCTAAGAGTTGAAAATGGTGTTGTGACAGATGTGAGTAGCCCAGCTGTTTCAAAGCAAAACCAATCTCTGATTCTAAACTTGACAGGTTTGCTGTTGTGCTTTATTTTGTCTTCAATATAATTAGGTCATTGTTGAATTAAACCAATTAACATGGGTTGCTCTCACACATCTGAGCACGCCTGCTCTTTTCTGCTTATTTTTCTTTCTGCATTAAAAAAGCTGCTTTGCACTATGATTTCTTTTCAAGATCTGCTGTAAATGCTTTTGTATTGGGATAAGAGGCTGCTAACATAGGTCTTTTTTTGCCAAGGAGTGAGAAAGGATTACAGGATTTCATAGAGTCATAGACTGTAAGACCAGAAAGAGAGACCCTTATGATCATCTAATCTGACCACTTGAATATCACAAATCAGAGAAACTCACCTATGAATTTCTACATCAGTCTTTTAACTTCTTTTTGAGCTATAGCATATCTCTTAGATATACATCTAGCCTTGATTTGAACTGAGGATGATGCTCTTGTACAGGGATTGGCAACCTTTCAGAAGCGGTGTGCCGAGTCGTCATTTATTCACTCTAATTTAAGGTTTTGCGTGCCAGTAATACATTTTAACATTTTTAAAAGGTCTCTTTCTCTAAGTCTATAATATATAACTAAACTATTGTTGTATGTAAAGTAAATAAGGTTTTTAAAATGTTTAAGAAGCTTCATTTAAAATTAAATTAAAATGTAGAGCCCCCTGGACCGGTGGCCAGGACCCGGGCAGTGTGAGTGCCACTGAAAATCAGCTCGCGTGCCGTATGTTGCCTACCTCTGCTCTTGTAGGGCAGGGACTGGACTGTAAATCAAGAGCTGTGGGTTCTTTTCCAAACTTCTACACAGGTTTCCTGTGTGGCCCACAGAAAGTTCTTTAATCTCTCTGTCGCTCAAATTCTCCATCAGTAAAACGGGGACAATAATACTTCCCTGCCTCACACGGGTACTGTGTGTGTGCAGATATATTCATGACTGGTTGGTAATCAGATGGTTATGCTGAGGAGCATCATAGAAAAACCCATAAATAAATAAATAAAGCTCACATAAATAAATAAATAACCCCAAACTAAGGTCTGTCAGTGGCATAAAATCCAAAACTTTCATTCCTCTTACACGTGGCCCAAGAAATTAAAAAGTGATAAATGCACAATAAAATTCATTTGTATAAAACTGTCTGAAAAGCCAGACCTCTGAATTCACTTCTCTCTGTCTCAGTAGCACTCAAATAGCAGTGAAGGAGATGCCAATACTAAGTGTGCAAGGAGGTGGCTGGTTGGCCTGAACAGGTTCCCAGGTGACTCCTCCCCTAAAATACCTCTCTTGTTAATTCCTCCAGGCCCCATTAGATTCCAGGACACATGAGCTTCATCCCAGAATGACTCCAATGGGACTTAAGCAAGTGCTTAAAGTTAACCACATACATATGTGCTTTCCTGAATTTGGGGTCTTAGATGTAATCTGTTGGGGTAGGGACTGTATCTTACTACGTTTGCATAATAGAGCTTTGATCTCAATTGAGGCCCATATGTGCCACCACAGAACAAATAGTAATAATAGAATTCCCATGCTTTCCCGGCCATATAGAAGCCTTTACATTGTTACTTTAGAGAAGGTGAGCAGTGCTCACTGGTTTTTTTATCTAGCAGAGCTTGTATATTAAAAAAACTTGCATTTGGGCTGATGACTTTGCAAGTAATTTTAGACTGGGGCTACTGCTGCAGGAAGGAGGAGTCTTACCAGACAGAAACACATTGCCACTTCACTCCTTTCTGAAAGGTGACATTGTACTCAATGAGCCTGTAAGCATTTTCGTGTAGAAATGGGGAAATCCTGAACCTACCTGATAAGTTTTGTGTGGCAACCATTGCATAGTGCTGTGAAATTCTAGCCATGCACCTTTGCCTTTGAGTGGAACCCAAGTAGACTGGTGCCTACACCAATCTATGATTATTTGCAGAGGATTTGCACTGTGGGAAAGATGTGGCCACATGACCTCTCTCCACAACACCAAGTGCCTGATCAAAAGCCTATTGAAGACACTAGAAAGATTGCCATTGATTTCAATGAGTTTTGGATCAGACCCAAATGCATTAATTCTTCTTCGAGTAGTGTCCCTATAGGGGCTTCACTGTAGATGTATCTGCATCTCTGTGCTGCTGATTGGAGAATTTTGGTAGCAGTGTCTATTTGGCTCACATGTGCGCTGACCCCTCCTTGTGGTCAGTGGTCAGGGATAGCTCAGTGGTTTGAGCATTGGCCTGCTAAACCCAGGGTTGTGAGTTCAATCCTTGAGGGAGCCATTTAGGGATCTGGGGCAAAATCAGTACTTGGTTCTGCTAGTGAAGGCAGGGTGCTGGACTCCATGACCTTTCAGGGTCCTTTCCAGTTCTAGAGTATATCTCCATATATTAAAAAGAGGCTAGCCAGCATTGCACAGTGAACCCTCCTCAGTTCCTTCTCAACCACCCCTGGTTAGAGATGGCGCTTTAGCTGTCCCTTAGTGGATCGTTACCTTCTATAGACTATAATTATTCCCGTAATCTTTTAGCGCTCCCTTTCCTTTTTCACTCCTTTATGTTTCATTTATTTATTTAGCTAAAAAAATAACCCTTTACTTTAAACTTCATTTGCCTTTGACCCTCCCTCACCCTCCCCCCCCCCCCATCTGAGAATCCCCCCTGGACAGGTTATGCTCAGTTCACTGGGCTTCGAGAAGTGTCTCAGTTGCCAAGAATCTACCCCAGTGACTGACGAACAATCTCAGTGCATCCGCTGCCTGGGAGAAAACCACAACCAATCAGGATGGCATCACCAAGTCCTTCGGTGCAAACGTCTCAGCACTGCCAACTGCTACCAGTACTGACGACTGCGGCACCTCTGGACTTCTGGTATGTGACAGACACACCGGACTCACTTCTACTCGGTACCGGGGCTTGGGTGGGAGAAGAGAAATTCCATGTCTTTCGCAGGCATGTAATATTTTTTATCGGCCCTCTTGCATATTGGCGGGACTGACACCGGGATCTGCCATATGAATTTGGCAGGGTCCAAGAGGGCCTTGTTAATAGGGAGGGCTACTCTGGACAATTCAGAGGTGTGTAGAATGTCCAATAGTTTGTGATATGATTCGGTCACTCTTGTAATGGTAGTTGTAATGCATATAAGCGGCAAAGGCTTTTACATTCACTACTTCCTGATACCCCAGAAAAAGGGAGGTTGGAAACCCACACTGGACCCCAGAGCACTCAACAAATTTGTCAAGGCTCAGAAGTTCAAGAGGGTCACTTTGCTGATGATTATTGCAGCGTTAGAAAAAGGAGACTGGTTCACAGCCCTCAACCTCCAGGATGCTTATTTCCACATTTCAATCATACCATGTCACAGAAGATACCTCAGATTCTCACTAGGCCAGGAACACTACCAGTACAGAGTACGCCCTTTTGGTCTCTCATCGTCCCCCAGAGTTTTCTCCCAGGTCCTCTCTGTGGTGGCAGCCTGCCTATGCTCCCAGGGCATAATGATCTAATCTTAACTCGACAATTGTCTCCTCAGGGCGCGTTTTTTCGTTGAAGCCAAGAGAGTTACTCGGATCTATTCAAGAATCTGGGCCTACAAATCAATGCACAAAAATTGACATTAATACCGGTACACAGGAGCCGATCTTGACTCCGTCCGAGTGAGAGCAGTCCTCCCACAACACAGATTCCTCAGTCTCTCCAGGAGTCCATGCTTATAGAGACAGTATGATCCAGCCCTCAAATATCAGCCAGACACTGCCTTCAGCTTCTGGGGCATGTGGCCATGGGCATATCGGTGATAGCTCATGCCAGACTTCACAGTGTTACAAGATCAGCGGCTTACCTACCACGAGTACTCAACACAACAGTAGACAGCAAACATTATACTGATCGCTTAAACCTGGCCCAGACAGACATGGTACCCTTACTTGTCACAACTGGCACTGTGCCACCAATGACTCTTCCAACCACTCCTTACCTCCTCTCGCAGAACTCTCCATCCCAACCTATGGATACTAGGGCTCAAAGCCTGGTTCCTTCATGGTTCCAGCACATAGAAACATCATGCTCTGAAGGACTTACAGGAAGTGTTATTACACAACAGGAAAGTGGCTACACATCGTACTTAACTATAGAAGTGGACTAGATTTTGAGTCTGTGCCAGTCCAAAAGAGTCACCCCTTATCTGGCCACTTTATCTGTAGTCCTAGACTATTTGCTGAATCTCAAGAAATCAGGACTGTCTATTAGCTCACTAAAAGTACACTTAGCAGCAATAGTGACCTTCCATCAGCAAGTAGAGGGGTACTCAATTTTTTCCCACCTGACTACGAAGAGGTTTCTCAAAGGCATAGCAAACCTCTTTCCCCAACCCAGACTTCCTAACCCATAAGGACATCTCAATCTAGTATTAAAAAGACTGAGTAGACCACACTTTGAATCCATGGCTATTTGTTTTTTAACTCACCTTACCATGAAGACAGTGTTCCTGATTGCCATTACCTCGGCAAGAAGGATAGGGGAGATAGCAACCCTGATGGCACATCACCCCTTTACAGTGTTCTTCCCTGACAAAGTCATCTGTAGACCACATCCGAAGTTTACCCCCAAAGTGACTTCTGCATTTCATGTGAACCAACTCATTCACCTTCCAAACTTTTGTCCCAACCCTCACCAAGATAATAGGGAAGCCATCCTCCATACACTCAATATAAGGAGAGCCTTGGCCTTTTATTTGGACAGGTCAAGAGTTTTTAGAAAATCTCCAAGACTCTTCCTCTCCAAGACAGGTCTAGAGGCACAGTGATTTCAGCTCAAAGACTTTCTAAATGGGTCTCGAACTGTATAAAACTCTTATCAGATTCGCAATTTAGCACCCCATCTACAATCTGTACACATTCTATGAGATCAGTTTCCTTGTCTGTCATTTTCTCCAAGGGTATCCCTATATCAGAAATCTGCAGAGCAGCTACCTGGGCACCTGCACATACATTTGCAGGACACTATGCCATCCTGGGGGACTGCTGTAGGGTGCCAGATTCGGCACCACAGTACTATCATCCATCACAGACTTAACTCCGAAGCTCCAGCCTCCAGTGTGGGATGGTGCTCGGGAGTCACCTACAGTGGAGCACCCATAGAGAGACTATTCGAAGAAGAAGAAGTAGTTACTCACCTTGTGCAGTAATGATGGTTCTTTGAGATGTGTGTCCGTATGGGTGCTCCACAACCCACCCTCCTTCCCTCTACTTTGGAGTTCTCATCATACACTCTACGATAGAGAAGGAACTGAGGGGAGGGGGCAGCGCATGCACAGGCTGAATGGACGCTGCTATCAAAATTCTACAATCAGCAGCACAGGGGCACAGATACATCTAGAGTGGAGCACACATATGGACACACATCTGGAAGAACCATTGTTACTGCACAAGGTGAATAACTTCTTCAGCAATATGCTGTCTTTCCACCTCTGTAGTGAGGGGTGGAGGGTCTGATAGGTTCTTTGTCAGCTCTTAACTATGAACATTCTATATTTAACATCACACATCAAATAAGGGGCCCTGTGGAAAGATTTTCCATTCCCTGCCACCTCCATAGCTGTAATGTTGATGACAGTTTCATTTTCATTTCAACCCTTCAAGACAGGTGGTTTCATAATCAACATATTAAAAACAACAGAATAATTATTAGAGAGACAAGGTGGGTGAGGTAATATCTTTTATTGGACCAATCTTCAGAGTCTAAAACTGGGCCCCAATTCTAAGTTTTGGTGGGAGGGCAGCATTTCTCTTGCCAATATATACTGACCGAGTTCAAGGTAGGTAATCGAAAGAAGACAGGTCAGTTGCAGTGCACAGGCCAACTCTGAATTTTTTATTCAGCCCTTATTAGGTTTTACCTGAGGTAGGACTTCAGGATTTAGTTCCTCACACGCATTCCATTATCATTCTAAAATCCCCCAAAGAGGAATTTTTCCATAGCATCTTGTCAGCGTAGGCCAAAAGATGGCCTAGAAATACAGAAGATCTTAGTGCACTCTGAGATATCTAGTGAGAAGGGAACTATAAAACAGAGATTTGTTTGATGACTCATGGGCAGCAAGCTCTAAATAAACCTCTTGCTGAGACACTGATCTGTAATTTGCCCTCAGTATCTGGAATTTTAGTGCCAGTGTAGCTTAGTGATGTAAACACTCAAAATCAAAATGCCAGCTGCTAGTTGCACACTACAGTGTTGTGATTAAATTAACATAACTTTCTCTATGCATGTTTCCTGACTGAACAGGGGTTCTGCTCATGTTAATGTCATCAGGGTATCATTATGGTCTTTTTTACCTAGGTTTTAAAATACTCATCAAGATTTATAATCCTGTTTGTTGCAATTGTGTACTGCAGTGAATAAAAAGATATTTGTAGCATTTAACATAACAGCTTTGCATGAAAAGGGCTGTTTGTTCTGTGGATTGATAGTAATATGCTGTGAAATGGTATTAAATATTGTTTTTATATCTAAGGGCAAATATCTTTTATCGGAAGAACTGAATTATTCTGGTCACTGAAAGGATTACAATTCTCCTGGTTAATTAGAAATTCAAAATATTATGGTATTTACAGCATGCATGATTAGGAATGATAATCTCTCCTTAAGCACATTGTAGTTTACTCTTTTAAGGTTATGAAAGTAGTAGTGAAAATAAAGGGGAGAAAACTGTCAACATTACTATGCATCAGGAATGGGATGGAAAAAAATAACACTGCAAATATCATGTGACAGTCTTATACTCTCACCTGGAATAATACATTTAGTCCTGATCAAAAATTATATAGCAGAAATAACAGGGGGTTCTGAAACAGGTAATGAAATTTATCAGAGACATGGAAAGACTCACATATGAAAAAGCAAATACTTTTTTCCACAAATCACAATTAGTCTGTGAAACTCATTGTCACATGATATAACTGGGGCCAAGATGGTTTCAAGAAAGGTTTGAATATTTATATGGCTAAAGAGTACATCCAGAGTTACATTAATAAGGATTTAAAAAAAAAATCAAACTTCGAAGGGTTTCAAGCCCTTATGCTTCAGGTCAGGTCCAGCCCTAGACCAAATGACACCCCATGTGAGGAACATCTTCAGTTCCTCCGTTTGTTAAACTTTTGAATACCTTATTGTTTATTGCATTTGTTGCCCATTTCACATCTTTTATGGACCATTTACATGCATTATTTATCCCTGTCATATAAAACAATACATTTGCATGCCAGGACCTGTAAATCTGTATTTATTCATGCCATATATAAGCAAATAAAAAATTTCATTTCCTCTAAGCTTATAGAATAACTGAAATGTACTAACATCAAGAAATTGAACTGTGCACCAACATTGAGTGGACCAGTGTTAAATAGTGTTATAGTAGGCAACAGCCTTAGAATGTTAATCCTAGTCCTTTAGTTCAAAACATCACTTTTGTCACCTTTGCCCTCGTGAAGCAGAGTGCCAGAGAAATCCAAAAAATGGCCACTGGCATTTTCAAGTAATAAAATAGCAAGTGATGTCAGTCTCTCCTCGGCCATTGTTGATCAAAGACATGTTTTAATGAGCCTGAGTTTCAAAAAGCTGAGCTCACCATTCACAACTGTGACCGGTAGTGAAGCAGAATCCTCAAAGCTATCCACACATTAGGAAAAGAGTCCTTTAGCTCTGTATCATGAATGAATTAGAGAACTGGGAGTGGAAAATGCTTCCCATGTTGCAAACTGTGACAGATGATGTCCAATTCGACATAGAGATCTTTATCATTGACATCCAAACGTTCCACATGTCTCAGCATCTGGTGAAGGTCCATACAATTGTTAAGAGTGTTTTCCTTTCCACTGGCTGCTTACTAAGGTCATACAAAAAAACCCAGGTCTTTTCGTGGTGCTTCATTTGTCCGAACCTTTCTTCGAGGGACACTCGAGCAGTGTCAGTAAACGAGCAAAAAAACTCTTGAATTTTTCTTCTGAGCTTCCCATCACCTCATCTCTGCCCTCGTAACCAAACTGTCTCTTCTTCCAATGAATACAAGTTTCCTTGAAGACAGGCTCAACTCCTAAGTTTTCTGCCATTTCTTTGGCAGCAGTGATGGCATCTTCAAATCTGATGTCTCTAGGCCACAACGAAATCAAGGCAGCTTCTCATCAAAGTAGAGTGGTCGTGATGTCCATCGACTGAGTTTGTTATGCCTTGCTTACAATGTTTACTTGTAATAGGATCTCGTGCCAAACCACAACTGAGACCAGAAATTTGAAATCAGTGATCTGCTTTGCCAGACTTTGCACCTTGTGTCAGATTCCAACCTCGGCTTTACTGAACTGCATCAGTTCCATCAGAGTGTCATAAACCTCAGTCACTTGGTACCTCACTGGCCTTATGCTGTCAATGCATCTCTTGCAGTGAGTGTCACTGAGTGGCTTCATGATTTGATTGTGGGTACTGAGCACTTCTAAAAATTTGGCCGCTAGATACCATGGTGCTGGGCATAAAATAGATAAATTAAATATCCAAGATTTAAAAACATAAGTAATCAAATAAGGACATTACTGAATTTTAGATATAGCATTATTCCTCCTTCCTCTCTGTACTTGACTATCTAGTAAACAGCAATCCAGTTTTCACCGTTTACAGGTTCCTCCTCTATTGACAGTCTTTCACAATGTGGTTTATAAGTTATGCTCCAGAGAAAAAAATATTTTCCCCCTCTACCATCACAGTTGTCTAAAGGCTTGAGACCCACAGCTCACAGCTTCAGGCATTCTGTCCCAGTACTTATTATTTTTTCATCCTATCAGACATTGATTTTTCACTAAAATCTTCAGCTCAAGTCAATGTAGTGTATTATGAACAAGACAATATATATTAAATTGTAGGCAAAAGGATTGCAGTCAGTTCTAGTAGGTAATGAATACTGAATGAACTCAAAATAATTGACCCACTAAAGTAATAGCAGCATTGAACCTGTTCCTGCTCCCAGGTTGGTGAAGGACAGGATTGGGTCCATTGGCTTTTTGGGTATCCCCCCCCCCCCCGATACAGTAAATGCAGGGTCTTGGGGGTTTATTTAAAGAGAAAGTTAAAATGAGGACCCTACAATTGGGTAGTGTGTTTATTTAAATTTAGGAGCAATAACTGGAGTTTGAGCCTAAAAATAGGTTGTGTGGTCTGGTGGCTAGGACACTGGGTCGGGGCTCAGTTCTATTTCCAGCTCCAAGACTGATCTGTTGTGTAACCTCAGACAATTCGTCACCTCCCTGTGCCTCGGTTTACCAAATGTAAATTGCACATAACACGTTGCAGAATGCTTTCAGCTCTACAAGTGACTCTCTATAAAAGCAAAATATGATTTTTATTAGTATAATTATTTTACTATTTAAAGGGCTTTCTTTTTAAACTTCACTGTTCTGGTAAGTGTGGGCTGCTTTCTGTACCTGTAGAGGGAAACTACTTATATTTGAGGATGACTGTGCATTGTCTTTTACAGAAACAGCAGTACTGCACTGACACAGCAATTCTGTAGAAAATATTTTTC
Source organism: Malaclemys terrapin pileata (assembly GCF_027887155.1). Lineage (NCBI taxonomy): Eukaryota > Metazoa > Chordata > Testudines > Emydidae > Malaclemys > Malaclemys terrapin. The sequence goes on along the minus strand of NC_071507.1, from coordinate 39,072,863 downwards.
CTTTTTCATTATCATTTCAGCATACTACTCCCCATTCACATATGACTACCAATGGTAAGGCCTTGCAAGTTGGCATGAGTGCCATTCAGCCAAGCACCATTCCAGTGATCAAGAGACAGAGGCAAAACTGGCTTGATGCGCCCAGCGATGATTACTTTATAGCTACAGAAGAGACCAGGTAAGATGAGGGAAATAAAAGTAGGAGAAAGAGTTTCAATGTGTTCATGTTACTAGTCCATGAAAATCTAGTGCTTGAATAAAATAAAAGTTTTCATAACCATAACTCTGGATTTAGCATTACAGAGGAGAACAGCGCCACATCAAAACCAGGCACCCGATCCTACATCTCGTATGCACATGAGTTGTCCCATTGAATACAGTGGGGCAACTTATTTGTTGCAAAATTGAGGTCCAGTTAATTGTAACCATCAGTGGATCACACGATGATATTTAAAGAAACATAAAACAACATGGAATCCATTCTGAATTGTTCAATACATTTTTGTGTGTTTATATTTGAAAAGACACTGAACATATTCATACTGCATATATTATGCAACACGTCCCAGAAACTGAAGGGAAAAATATAGCTGACCACCTTTTTCTTAACACAGAAATTGAGTCGTTTGCCATCAGAAAGCAATTGGTAAGACAGCTGTCTTTTTCATTCTTTCATTTAGTGATTAATGGGCAACATTGATGGGTTTTTGCTTGTACTGAAAGGGAGCTCTTCTATCATAGACGAGCCTCTAGCTTTCTGAGACTAATTCAACTCTGGTTATTGTTTGATTTAACTTTGTATTAAAGCAAGGGATCACAGTCTGGTCTGCAAGCTGCCCTTGCTCAGATTGTTATTGAAAGCCTTTCCGATCTCACCCTTATTTAAAGCAGTAGGATTTATTATAGCAGGGTTTCTCAAACTGGGGGTCGGGACCCCTCAGGAGGTCGCAAGATTATTATGTGAGGGGGTCACGAACTGTCAGCCTCTACCCCAAACCCTGCTTTGCCTCCAGCATTTATAATGTGTTAAATATTTATAATGGAGGTATTTTTAATTTATTAGGGGGGTCGCACTCAAAGGCTTGCTGTGTGAAAGGGGTCACCAATACAAAAGTTTGAGAACCACTGTATTATAGCGAATTCCATCAGTACACTGAGTGCCATGCAATTCCTCGACTTTTTCTCAAGACTGGAAAGTTCTATGGGTAGACAAAATTTTCAAGTTGTGAATCAATGCATTAATTTTATATGTTTATTTATATATATATATATATATATATATATATATATATATATATATATATATATATATATATATACATTGTTTTCAATTTTGTTGTAGCAATGTTGATCCAGGATATGAGAAAAACCAGGTGGGTGAGGTAATAATTTATTCAGTAAAAGATATCACCTCACCCACTTTGTGTGTGCAGATGACATTCCATGGATGTGCTGAGATAGTCCAGTTTGTAGTTGCTATTTTCTATCTGGTAGAACCTTTTTACAATACAATTTAACCCATATTTCAGAAAATCAATTAATACATTGAAATTAATTAACAAAAATGAAATGGGGGACTGGTCGTGGTTCCCAGCCAATGGGAGCTGCGGAGCTGGCCCTCAGGGCAGAGGAAGCGCGCTGAACTTCCCTGGCCTCCCCAGCACCTAGGGAAGCAGGGAGAGGGTGGAGCAGCGACCAGCTTGATACAGAAGCTTCTAGTGATAAAAGCTCAAGTAGTCATCAACAGCCATGGAGGTATGTCTACACTGCAAAAAAGCGTGCGTTCTTAACTCTGGTTAGCTAACCCACATGAGTTAACTTGGGTTAAAATAGCAGTGAAGACATGGTAACTCTGATTTTAACTCAGGTTAGCAGCTTGCGTTCAACTGCAGGCTGCCCTATAGGCTTGAACGCAGGCTGCTAATCTGAGTTAAAAGATGAGTTGCAGCATCTTTGCTGATATATTAACGTGAGTTAGCTAGATTAGCGAGTTAAGAACATTCCTTTTTTTGCATTGTAGACCTACCCTTGGGTGTATGGCAGATATTGCGCTTGCAAGCTCCTTTAATGTGAGCATGGGGAGGAACACGAAGAAGGGGGATATGTGGCCGTTTAGGTCATGTAGGGATAAATCCAGTCCTGCCATGTCATGAAAAAAACATGTTTCCTTCAAACATTAGAGAGTGAGTCCCCAGTTCACCAAGGTACTTAAGCACCTGCCAAACTTTCATTCCCTGGATCATCTCATTGAAGTCAGTGGAATGACTCATGTTGAAGTTAGACACAGGGGTTAAGCCCTTTGCTGAATCGGGGCATTGGTTATTTTATTATGTGTTTCTTTCCTGCAAAACACAGCAAGGGAGATATGCTGGTGATATTGGCTACCAGTTTGCAAAGTTGAATTTTTAAAAAAAGTTTGATTCACAGAACTGCAAAATTGCTGTCATTCTGCTGTAACTTTAAAATAAATTTTATTTGCCTATTTTCAACTGTTTAAGGCTGAGTTTATTTTCCCATAAAATATAAAGTAGGGAGTTTGGAATGTAAATGTTGCCTGACCTTTAGCTAGAGAATATCCTGCTACAATCATGTTTGATGTTATCTGTGTAACAATATTATGAATCTTGAAGAAAAGTACCGTATATACTCATTCATAAGCCGAATTTTTTTAGTAAAAAAGGGAAGCACCAGAGAAGGGGGTTGGCTTATGAACGGGTGTAGAGAGGGAGAGGTGGGACACAGCCCCTCCCCCCAACAGAGGGAGCAAGGAGAGGCAGCACAACCAGCAGAACCAGAAGGGAAGAGGCGGGGCCAGAGTCTTTCCGCTTCTGGCCATGTGCCACTCGGCCCCGCTCCCCAGAGCAGAATGTGGCTGTGCTGCCAGGTGCCGGAGCAGCTCCAGCCAGGCCAGAGACATCCTCCCCAGATAAGATGGGAAGGGATGGGATGGGGAGAGTGTGGGGATCCCGGGCTAGGGGTGGGGTCATGTGGGGGGGTGGTGACAGGAGTTACTCCCCTGACCCCCAGCTTCTCCCCCCCCCAAAATTTCCCCACCAGTTGCTGTCCTGGCCCGTCAGGGTAAGCAGCTTGTGCACCGGGACACTTTGGCCTGGTCTACACTAGGAGGTTATGTCGAATTTAGCAGCGTTAACTCGAATTAAGCCTGCACCCGTTCACACAACAAAGCTATTTATTTTGACATAGAGGTCTCTTTAAATTGATTTCTGTACTCCTCCCCAACGAGGGGAGTAGCGCTAAATTTGACATGGCCATGTCGAATTAGGGTAGGTGTGGATGGAATTCGACGCTAATAGCTCCGGGAGCTATCCCACAGTGCACCACTCTGTTGATGCTCTGGACAGCAGTCTGAGCTCGGATGCTCTGACCAGCCACACAGGAAAAGCCCCGGGAAAATTTGAATTCCTTTTCCTGTCTGGGCAGTTTGAATCTCATTTCCTGTTTGGACATCGTGGCGAGCTCAGCAGCACTGGCAATGATGCAGAGCTCTCCAGCAGAGGTGACCATGCAATTGCAGAATAGAAAGAGGGCCCCAGCATGAACTGATCGGGAAGTCTTGGATCTGATCGCTGTGTGGGGCGATGAGTCCGTGCTTTCGGAGCTGCAATCGAAAAAATGGAATGCAAAGATCTACAAGAAGATCTCAAAAGCCATGATGGAGAGGGGATACAGCCGGGATGCAACGCAGTGCCACGTGAAAATCAAAGAGCTGAGACAAGGGTACCAGAAGACCAAAGAGTCAAATGGATGCTCCGGATCCCAGCCCCAGACATGCTGTTTCTACGAGGCACTACATTCCATTCTAGGTGCGGCCGCCACCACTACCCCACCACCGTCCGTGGACTCTGACGATGGGGTATTGTCAACAGTCGCTTCCTCGGAGATGTTCGCGGATGGGGAAGATGAGGAAGGAGATGAGGAGGACGAGGCAGTCAACAGCGCTTTCAATGCTGATTTCCCCGACAGCCAGGATCTCTTCATCACCATCACAGAGATCCCCTACCAATCCTCTCAAGGCGGTAACCCGGACCGTGAATCAGGGGAAGGATCAGTAGGTAAGTGTTTTAACATTTATTTTGAACAGAATAGGAATGGTATCTTAACAATGGGTTTTTCATGATTAGTTTGCCCTAGGAGCTTTAGTTTTTAGTCCTTGCCAGTGCAGCTACTGGAAAAGTTTGTCAACATGTCCGGTTTTTCATGATTAGTTTGCCCTAGGTGCTTTAGTTTTTAGTCCTTGCCAGTGCAGCTACTGGAAAATTCTGTCAATAGTCCGGGGATAGAGCAGAAATCCTCCTGGGACATCTCCACGAAGCTCTCCTGGAGGTATTGTGAAAGCCTTTGCATCAGGTTCCTGGGGAGAGCGGCCTTATTGCGTCCTCCATGGTAGGAAACTTTTCCGCGCCAGGCTAGCAGCAAGTACTCCGGGATCATTGCCTCGCAAAGCATGGTGGCCTACGGCCCTGGTGCTTGCTGGCATTCACGCAGCTTGCAGTCTTTCTCTGTCTCCGAAATCCTCATCAGAGTGATATCACTCATGGTGACCTGCTTTGAATTAGGGGAATGTTAGTATTGGGACTGATTGCCTGTTCCTTTACATAACTGTAACCGGTGGTTTACAGCCATGCAGTGGAGGCGGGACAGGGGCAGCATGCAGGGATCTTTCCTGGGGACAGCCGCGAGGGGGGTGGGACAGGGGCAGAGTTCATGCTGGCCGGATTGCCGGCAGCAGGATCTGGCCAACGCTAGGAGCATTGCTTGGAACGTGAAAGGGCACTGCTATAAATTAAGCTTTAAGCAGCCAAAAGTCTACGGCTTACCATGTCTGCCTGCTAGCCGAATTCCGTTGTCCGGCCCTGCTTGTGTGATCTGTACAGCAAGACTCCAGGCACTCAATGGGAAGGCCGAAAATTTGACCTTGTACTGAGTGCGCATGTGATAGGTACTGTGCATGGTCTTGTTCACAGAGACAGACTATATTCATTGTTTGCAAAACTGTATCTTTGTGAGGAATTCACTCCCTTTTTCCCATCCCACAGCTGCGAGTGTCTCCCGAGCTACCCCTGCATCTCCCTCCCAGAGGCTGGCGCAGATCAGGCGACGAAAGAGAAGGACATGGGACGAGATGTTCTCAGAACTTATGGGCTGCTCCCGAGCCGAGGTGGCACAGCAGACCCAGTGGAGGGAGAACATGTCGCAATACCAGCGATCACACAGCGAACGGGAGGACAGGTGGCGGCAGGAAGACCAGCAGGCGACTCAAACGCTGCTTGGACTAATGAGGGAGCAAACGGACATGCTCCAGCGCCTTGTAGATGTTCTGCAGGACCGGAGGCAGGAGGACAGAGCCCCGCTGCATTCTATCTCTAACCGCCCTCCCCCGCCACAAAGTCTCATCCCCCCCTCACCCAAAGTCCCAAGAAGGAGGGGCGGCAGGGGCCGTGAAAACTGTCACTCCACCCCTGCAGACTGCTCAAGTAGCAGAAGGCTCTCATTCCCAAAGATTTGATAAGTCCTTTCCTTCACTCCAAAAGCACCTCACCGTAGCCCCCGTCCGAGTTTCATCCCCTAACTGTGTAGTTGTTAATAAAAAATACGTTTCTGTTAATTACTGTTTCCCTTATGTTCTTTTATAGGAGAGTGTGTTTGAAGGGGGGAAGAGGGTTGGTAATTGGAGAGGACAGTCACCTTTACCAGCGTACAGACACGAGGGCGGGGGCAGGTTCAGCAGAAGGTCACACACACATTGCAGTCACTAGGCACCCTGGTAAGTCTGGGAGGTGGTTTTCATGTGAGTTTGTGGCGGGGGGAGGGCGGTTACAGATCTTATGCAGCGGTCCTTAGCCTGGATGACAGAGCCACGCAGCAGGGGATCTGTAACCGCCCTCCCCCGCCACAAAGTCACATAGTCCCCACACACAGAGTCCCGAAAAGGAGGGGTGGCAGGCTCTGTTGAAACAACCAGTCCACCACTGCGGACCGCTCTAGGAGCAGGAGCCTGTCATTCCTCGAGTTTAGAAGCGTCCTTTCCATCACTACACCCGCTCCCCACCACAGTCTGCGTCCCAGTTTCAACACTTTACCATGAAATCCTTAATCAAGAAAACGGTGTTAATGAACAAAGTTTCATTTATTTTATTTTTAAAGGTGTGTTGGAAGGGAGGGGAAGGGGGTTGGTAACTGGAGAGGATAGTCAACATTAATTGGGTAAAGAAACGGGGGCAGGTTCAGCTTCTGTTTAAACAAACTTAATAGTCACAGGTTACCCTGCTCACTGAGGAACCTAGCTTTCAAAGCCTCCCAGATGCACAGCGTGTCCCGCTGGGCTCTTCTAATCGCCCGGCTGTCTGGCTGGGCGTAATCAGCAGCCAGGCGATTTGCCTCAACCTCCCACCCCGCCATAAACGTCTCCCCCTTGCTCTCACAGAGATTGTGGAGCACACAGCAAGCTGCAATAACAATGGGGATATTGGTTTCGTTGAGATCAGAGCAAGTCAGTAAGCTTCTCCATCTCCCCTTCAGACATCCAAAAGCACACTCCACCACCATTCTGCACTTGCTCAGCCAGTAGTTGAAGAGTTCTTTTTCACTGTCCAGGGTGCCTGTATAGGGCTTCATGAACCAGGGCATTAGCGGGTAGGCTGGGTCCCTGAGGATCACTATAGGCATCTCCACATCCCCAACAGTTATTTTGTGGTCCGGGAAGTAAATACCTTCCTGCAGCTGTCTAAACAGACGAGAGTTCCTGAAAACGCGAGCATCATGAACCTTGCCCGGCCATCCAACGTTGATGTTGGTAAAACGTCCCCTATGGTACACCAGTGCTTGCAGTACCATTGAAAAGTAGCCCTTTCGGTTAATGTACTGGCTGGCCTGGTGGTCCGGTCCCAGGATAGGGATGTGAGTTCCATCTATGGCCCCGCCGCAGTTTGGGAATCCCATCGCAGGGAAGCCATCTATGATCACCTGGACGTTTCCCAGGGTCACTACCTTTGAGAGCAGTAGCTCAATGATTGCGTTGGCTACTTGCATCACAGCAACCCCCACGGTAGATTTCCCGATGCCAAAGTGATTCGCGACTGACCGGTAGCTGTCTGGCGTTGCAAGCTTCGGGAGGGCTATGGCCACTCGCTTCTGGACAGTCAGGGCTGCTCGCATCCGGGTGTCCTTGCGCTTCAGGGCATGGGACAGCAACTCACAAAGTTCCAGGAAAGTTCCCTTATGCATCTGAAAGTTTTGCAGCCACTGTGATTCATCCCAGACCTGCAGCACTATGCGGTCCCACCAGTCCGTGCTTGTTTCCCGGGCCCAGAATCACCGTTCCACAGCATCAACATGACCCATTGCCACCATGATGTTCACGGCCCGGGGTCCTCTCAGACTTAATGTCCTCACCGTGCTGCCGTAGCCTCCTCGTCCAATTTCTCAGCATCTGTCTCTGAAAAAAGGTGGATGATAAGGTGCGAGGTGTTGACAACGGCCATAACTGCAGCGATGATCGCAGCGGGCTCCATGCTCGCAGTGCTGTGACATCCGCGCTGTCAATCACCAGAAAAGTGCGCGAACTGATTGCCAGCCGGCGCTTTCACGGAGGGAGGGCGGGAGTGAGGGTTGAATGACGACAGTTACCCAAAACCACCCTCAACACATTTTTTGCCCCAGCAGGCATTGGGGGCTCGACCCAGAATTCCAATGGGCAGCAGGGACTGCGGGAACTGTGGGATAGCTGCCCACAGTGCACTACTTCCATTGTCGACGCTTGCCCCGTTAGTGTGGACTCACAAAGTCGAATTACTGTCCTTAGTGTGGATACACATGTTCGACTTTGTAATATTGGTTCCACAAATTCACTTTAAGTAAAATCGAACTACTCTCGTAGTGTAGACATACCCTTTGTTTATTTAGGTTTACCTCCGTGCCTGTGGACGCTCAAGGTAAACAAACCATCTCGGCTCACCAGCAACTTATCCTCATGGCCCGGGAGCCAAAGTTTGCTGACCCCTGAATTATAGGGTCGGCTTATGAACGGGTCATAAAGATTTTCCATTTTTACTTATCCATCTTGGGGGGGGAGGGTCGGCTTATAAACGAACTGGCTTATGATCGAGTATATACATTAGTTGCTGGTTCAATTTTTTTTTTTTTTTTACCAACCAAAGATTCATGACACTGTTATCTCTTTTTTTATTTTCCCCTTAAATTTCCTTGTTATCCTGTTATTAAGGAGAAGATATGCATACATGTTCTCTGTCCCTCTTTAGAACAAAATATTTATCCTTTTTCCTCTCTATGTATTTGAAAATCCCTCCTTACTCGTATTCCAGTAGAGTTAAAAGGTGTATTAACTGTAACTATTTTTCTTTGCCTATTTCCCTATTATAGCTTTCAGATATTGGTAGTTCAGCATAGTGCAGTGCTAAATATGCAGCATAGAGAGAGTAATACAAGAAACTCAAGGCTCAGGCACAGGCCTAAAGTTCAGCACGTTCCTAAGTGCTTTGCTGAACAGGGATGGACTGCTGAATTGGAGCATAGTGCATCCCCCCTCCCCCAGATCATGTACCTGCCAACAAGTTTCTTAGGAGCTGTGGATGTAACAAAAGCTTCTTGGAGGTGGGGGCCCCAAGATACACTAGTGGTAGAACTATGACCTGTACATTCTCCGGGGGAATCACCCATGCAGCGTAGAGGTCCCTGCTAATACAGGTATGTGAAATTCACATCTCCCTGTGACAATGTTCAGTGAATCTATCCTGATAAACCCTGTAAGGCTCCAGTTTTGCTATTGCTTCTACATGGGCAAACCCCTCTTCCTGTCAGAAGCCCCATTGACTCCAGTGGGTCTGTGTGGGCACAGGAGACCACCCACATGGTACTTAATCCTACTCTGATTTTGCCTAATCCATCCAAATGAAAAGGTGGATAAGGATATTAGTAATTATCCTGCCCCACACCCAATAGGATTAATAAAATAGGTTTTATGGGTCAGGATGTAACTATTAAGTAATAAATGGAGTTAATCGCAGGGGCAGGGCTTAAAATGATAAGAAACACTGGTGAAATTTCAAGAAAGTTCACTTTGGGAGTCTGACACTATTCTGTGATACCTTTGCCATAGTTAATATTTTTGTAGTATTACTTATTCTTGACCTTTTTGAATGAAAAAGGAATTGTAGTTCCCTACTGTGAAATAAACTGCATAAGATATTAATTTAAAATCTCTGGAAAAAAATTAAATAAAAGCCTGATTCTTGAAAAAGTATTTCTGCACAGTGCCAGGAACAAGCATTCTTTTGAAAGCTCTAGTTGTTTTACAACTGCTCATTATGAGACCTTGGATGCAAGCTCTTAAGAGAATATACTATACCTATTACAGTGTTTCCATGTGGTTTATGCTAACTCGGGTGTGGTATAAAGATAACTTACTGTTTTCTTCCTTTTCACGAAACAACCATAATGTAGATTCTATTCTGGGCCCAGTTTTTAGATCATTGTGGGGAATGACTATATTTCGTGAAATCGGATTCACAGTACTAAGTTATCACCCATGGATTTATATATTTGAACATATAGTATGTCATATTTACAGCATCTAGAACTTCAATATACATGACTCTATATAACAAATTAATTTTCATTGAATATATTGCACACAAACTGTAATCTGCAAAGAAAATTAGTAATGTAGTTGTGGATGATCAAGAAAAATATATCTGTTGCTTAAAATTTTTACTGCCAATTGTTTGGCCTACTGTATATACAGTATGCTTATATGTGCATACAGACTCCGTATATTCCAGTACACTCTATGTGAATACATAATAAACATATCTATATAGGGAGACCTGCTATACCATGTTGAAAATAAAGTTTTTCAGCACTTACCATTTTAAGAACCGTAATTAACTGATTGGCTGAATGGGTTACAATAGATTTCTGTAGTCTTTCCCTTGATGGGCCAACAGAATATTTGTATATAGAATGACTGCTGAATGAATCAATGCTTCTTTTCTTTCAGTGCTGAAGCAGTTAGACCTTTTCTCAGGGCAAGTGTATCTCCATTGGGAATGAGTTAACTAAAACTACAACATGATCTTCAGCTGTTAACAGCAAACATTGGCTTCCCTTTTACTAATAGGACAATTTATTCAAGAGGTATTACAGAGCCAGCACTGCATCAGAGAAGCTATTTATATACTTTGTGATATGATCCTCCTTCAGAATAAAATGTTTCTCTAGATACATAATATTATTATATTTTAATTATTTGGAATGCATCTGCTTTAATTCCAGGCATCTGCTTTATGTTAAAAACAAAAAACCTTAAAAAATAGAAGGATGTGCCTTTTAATGCTACTTAATCCTGCTCTGATTTTGCCTAATCCATCCAAATGAAAAAGTGGAGAAAGATATTAGCAATGATCCTGCCCCAATAATAAAAGGATTAATAAAATAGATTTTATGGGGTCAGAATGTAACTATTAAGTAATAAATCTGAAACTTGAGTTTGTAGCTCAAGATCATGATTTAATTTACAAACAACTTTCACTATATTAACAGAATATCTTTTATTAGCTTTTTTCCCTTCTTTTCTTAGCAGAGTCACATTAGTTAGAGATGGAAGCAACCTACTGTATTGAGTCCATCCCTCTTATACCTTTAGAATACACAGTATATTGCCTTGATAAAGGACATAGAATCACAGGACTGGGAGGGACCTTGAGAGGTCCTCTAGTCCAGTCCCCTGCACTCATGGCAGGACTAAGTATTATCTAGACCATCCCTGACAGTTGTTTGTCTAACCTGCCCTTAAAAATCTCTAATGATGGAGATTCCACAAGCTCCCTGGGCAACTTATTCCAGTGCTTAACCATCCTGACAGTTAGGGAGTTTTTCGTAATGTCCAACCTAAACCTCCCTTGCTGCAATTTAAGCCCATACTTCTTGTCCTATCCTTAGAGGTTAAGGAGAACATTTTTTCTCCCTCCTCCTTGTAACAACCTTTTAAGTACTTGAAAACTGTTATCATGTCCCCTCTCAGTCTTCTCTTCTCCAGACCAAATAAACCCATTTTTTTTTCAATCTTCCCTCATATGTCATGTTTTCTAGATCTTTAATTATTTTTGTTGCTCTTCTCTGGACTTCTTCCTGAGTGGAATACTTTGCATTTGTCCGTATTGAATTTCATCCCATTTTCTTCAGACCATTTCTCTAGTTTGTCCAGATCATTTTGAATTTTAATCTTATCCTCCAAAGAATTTGCAACCCCTCCCAGCTTGGTATTGTCCACAAACTTTGTACGTGTACTCTCTATGCCATTATCCAAATCATTGATGAAGATATTGAAGAGAACTTGACCTAGAACTGAGTCCTGTGGGACCGTATTCAATATGCCCTTTCAGCTTGACCTTGAACCACTGATAACTGCTCTCTGGGAACTGTTTTACAACTAGTTTACACCTTATTGTAGCTCCATCTAGGTTGATTTGCCTAGTTTGTTTATGAGAAGGTCATGTGAGACAGTATCAAAAGCCTTACTGAAGTCAAGATATACCACATCTACGATTTCCCCCCTCCCCACCCAATCCACAAGGCTTGTTACCCTGTCAAAGAAAGCTATCAGGTTGGTTTGACGTGATTTGTTCTTGACAAATCCATGCTGACTGTTATTTATTACTATATTGTCTTCTAGGTATTTGCAAATTGATTGCTTACTTATTTGCTCCATTATCTTTTTGGGTCCTGAAGTTAAGATGACTGGTATGTAATTCCCCAGGTTGTCCTTTATTTCCCTTTTTATAGATTGGCACTATATTTGTGCTTTTCCCGTCCTCTGGAATTTCTCCCGTCTTCCATGACTTTTTGAAGATAATCGCTAATGGCTCAGATATCTCCTCAATCAGCTCCTTGAATATTCTAGGATTATTTCATCAGGCCCTGGTGGCTTGAAGACATATAACTTGTCTAAGCAATTTTTAACTTGTTCTTTCCCTATTTTAGCCTCTGATCCTACCTCATTTCCACAGGCATTTGCTATGTTAGATGTCCAATCGCTACTATGTTCCATATCAAACTGACACCACCGTTATTTTTATTTATGCATTTATGTCTCATGACATACATATAGCATTTCAGACCAACATGCAATTTTGTTATGTATTTATTATTTTTAAGATACAAAAGAAAAATGACATTCCCTAGAAATAAACATTCCACCACACCCAAACCCTTAGGAAATGCTTGAGAAAAGAGATCATTCTTGCACTATCAGATAAAGGCCAACATTCTGGTTCTCTTCAAGCAATGGCAGAAATGAATTCCGGAGTCTCTACTAGGAATATTTGTATCATTATGCCTATATCAGCTACATCTTTGCAACATTGGGGTTTCACCAATGCAACTAATCCTAATTTGACACTAGCTACATTAGTGCACATATCCCCAGTTTATATGGGCCCAGTGAATGCCCTACCTCAAGTGTTGAATCTACTGCCTCTTCACTGAAACACCTTTGCTGACTTCAGCTGCCACAGTGGCATGTGGGGGGGAAGTCTGAAGTAGCCAGGCCAGAAGCTATATAGGGCTTTATAGATTTGCAGTCAGTCCTAGTGACTATTTTAGTGGAAATTTCTTTTCCTACATATACCATTTAAATTTTTGAACTGGTCACAGGCCTTATTTATTAAATTTTACACAGTTTTTTTTAAAAAATAGATTATATACAACCTTCTTTTTAGTAAAGATAGGCACAATTTCAAAATTTGCTCCAGAGTTTGGATCCAGATTTAGAATCCTACCAAAACTGGATAAAGCTTTTGAGCAGTTGTTCACCTCTAATTTTCAGGGAATTTTCACAAATTAGGCCCTAAGCTTTCAATTGATTGCATGGAGGGGCACCGCTGCACCCGTATGCAATCAGTTGAAGGCTTGGTAGCATTACTGATGAACAGCAGCTACTTTCTGTTCAGACAAACAAATCAGTATAAATATATTTTCCAAGTTCCTTTAGCTCTGAAATATATTGAAATTTGTCATACATTATTGGCAGCTTGAAAAGGCACTGATTAGAACTAAGGCTACGATTTAGTAACAAGTATTCTTAGGAAAAGTCATGGACAGGTCATGGGCAATAAACAAAAATTCATGGCCCGTGGCCTGTCCATGACTTATACTAAAAATACCTGGGTTTAAATCTGGGTGGGGAAGAGGAAGGGGAGCAGCGCTTAGGCTTGGGGGGAGACTGCTGCTGGAGGGGGGGACTTGGGGGACCCCTGCTGTGGGGGAAGCTGGGGGCCAGTAGCACCAGCTGCCAGGGACCACGGAGCGCAGTTGCTGCGGCTGGCCAGCCAAAGACCACAGGTGCTCCGGCCGGCCGGGGACTGCTGCCTGGGGTCCAAAGCAGTGGCTGGTGTGTCTGTCTCAGGCGCCACCTGAGCGTGACTTCCACGACCTCTGTGACAGACACGGAGCCCTAATTATTGACACTAGGCAATACAGTCGTTCTAATTCCTTCTCTGGCTCAATTGATATTTAATTATTCAATTATTTAATTAAAGTGGAACAACTTCAACAGTAGAGATTGAGGGAACTCTACATCAAAATATCCTGTATCCCAGTAGCTAGGGCACTTGAGAGATGGTAGATCTAATCTCTTTGCCCCCTCAGGAGGTTTGAAGGGAGGGTCTCCTCTTCTCCTCCTCCATCCTTCCCCCCCTTGAACACACTTGAGGGGCCCAATCCACTAGGTGGCTCTGAGCTGTGACTTAGGTGGCTGAATGCCTGTCTTCCCTCAGTTCACGGAATATAAGCAGCTTCCTAAAGCCTGGACTAAGGTGCTAAACTCCATGAGGGGGCAGGGCTTTGCAGACACACCTTTCACTGGCATCTCCCATTGGCTAGCTTAGGTGGCTCCTGCTAAGTGTGCTGGCTTTGTGGATCACATTCTAAGGCACCTGTCTGTCCCCATTCATTGTATGGGGAGCACAGGCATCTAACTCAGGGCTTATAGATTGCAGTGTTGTTCCTGAGATTTTTTTTAGGAGCCTATAAGTTTGGTGCAGCAACACTGTGTGTTGCAATGCCTAAATCCCTTTAGCCGGGCCTTAGACTCTCTGTGCCTTAGGCCTTGTCTACTCTACAGAGTTTTGTCAACAAAAGTTATGTCGACACTCAAAAAGCGCTATAATAAAAATCAGTATTGCATGTTCACACTCCCTCCCTCTGTCAGCACAACATGTCCACACTTGGGGCACAAGCATTGACAGTGTGAGCAATGCACTGTTGGTACCTATCCCACAGTGCAGCTTGACACCTTCTGCCGCTAGGTCTTTTGGGACAGCGAAACAAATCGTGGTGCATCTTGGGACTGGGCTCAATATCCCATGGTGCATTGTTTTCCATCCCAGGATTCCACAGGCTTCCGGCTTTCTCTCCCTGCATTTTTCAATGGCCCTTGTTTGCTGACCCTGGCATCTTTGTGTGAAGGGATGGATCCTGCACTGCTCTCCTATGCTCGGATACCTGTCATTAACACATCCAGTAGCGTAGCTAGTGGGGTGCAGGGGAAGCAGCCACTTCCCCCAGCACATTTTTGAAAAGCGGCGCCTTAGGGGTTACCTTATATGGCGCCAGCGGGTGGGGCCTGCTCCTTTCTGAAGGGCAACACGGCAGGAGGAGCCATGGGGGTGGGGGGGGGCGGAACGTACGGAGGAGCATGTCAGTCAGCCAGGTAGAGAGCAGGGGACGGGCTGAGCTGCTGGGCCCGTTCGGGTCCAGAGCGCTCAGGCCGGGCTGGGGGGGAGCATGTGCGGTGGCGGGGGGGAGCATGTGCAGCAACGGGGCTGGGCTGGGCGCGTGCCGCCTGGCAATAGGGGGCCGGGCCGGCGGGAGAAGCGGTGAGGGGGGAGGAGGCTGGGTGCCTCGGCAGCAGCCTTGAGGGAAAGGCTCCGTTTGGCTGGCTCAGTGCAGTAACAGCCCAGCTGCCGGAGCCGGGGCGAGGAGCGCAGCCGGGCTCGGACAGGCGGGTGGCCGCTTGCTGTTCAGCCTGCCGAGCTGCGAGCCCCAGTCCGTCAGCAGAGGGGCGGGGGAAGGGCTGACCAGGGACAATGGCAGGAGGGATGAGATGGGGGGGGGCATGGGAGAGGAGCTGGGTGGGCGCGGAGCAGCCGGAGAAGGAGCCAAGGGGGGGCGTGGCCAGAGGAGGAGCCAAGGGGGGCACCTTTTTTATGTTTGCTCCCCTTGCTCTTAAAACCTGGCTATGCCACTGAACACATCGCAAATAGCAGTGCAGTTAATCCTGAAGTTCCTAAATGAACAAGACTTCCAGTTGTCTGACATGGTGTGTGATATGGATAGGAGCAACTTGGCATTCTCAGAGCAGCTGCATAGGGTAGAGCGTCACTTTTGGGCTCAGGAAACAAGCACTGAATGGTGGGATCGTATTGTCATATAGGTCTGGGATGACGACAGTGGCTACAGAACTTTTGGATGAGGAAAGCCATCTTCCTGGGACTGTATGTGGAGCTTTCCCCAGACCTCCAGTGCAAGGACACCAGAATGAGAGCTGCCCTCTCGGTAGAGAAGTATGTGGCAATCGCTGTGTGGAAGCTTCCTAGAGAGCTCTCTGGAGGATTACCATGAGATCTCGGTGTGCATCAATACCCTGTTCTGCCGTACTGATTAGGTGCATAGGGAAATGTCCAGCACACAGAATCACAGCCAGCCTTGTGCATTTCTATACCCTGAACTCACCTCCACACTACACAAACCACAGCCACATACCAGGCTTACCTCCCCTCCTGCTTCTTGCTCAACGGAGCGCAACTGTTGAGACTGGCTAGACACCTCCGGAGTGCTAAACAGTTCCTGGCTGCTTGTTCCCTGAGAGACAGGGCTGGCTCCAGGCACCAGCTTGCCAAGCAGGTGCTTGGGGCGGCCACTCCAGAGAGGGACGGCACGTCCAGCTATTCGGCGGCAATTTGGTGGACGGTCCCTCACTCCCGCTCGGAGCGAAGGACCTCCCGCCGAATTGCCGCCGCAGATCACGATCACGGCTCTTTTTTTGCACCGCTTGGGGCGGCAAAAACCCTGGAGCCGGCCCTGCTGAGACGCCCTGCCAGGAGCTCCACATTGTCATCTCACTCCACCTTTTCATCAATGACTTGGTCCTCTGGGCTAGGTCCTCTTTCTGCTGCCTCTAGGCCCGCCGAAGTATCCAGGGGGATTTTGGCAGAGGAGGTGGGGGATTGCCGGCCAGGATGGCATCCAGCTCCTTATAGAAGTGGCAGGTCTTAGGTGCATCGCCAGAGCTCCGGTTTGCCTCCCTCGCTTTATGGCACGCCTGCCTGAGCTCCTTTGTCTTCACTCTGCACTGCAGCATGTTCCGATCACAGCTCTTTTCACACAAGCCATGAAAAATCTGCCCGTAGGTATCCCAATTCCTATGGCTGAAGTGCAGCTGGAACTGCACAGCCTCCTCTCCCCAAGTACTGAGCAGATCCAGCCGCTCCACAGTGATCCAAACGGAAGAGCATTTGCTGCGGGAGGTTGCCATGGTCACCTTCTAAGATGCGACGAGACCTCTTCATGCCAAGCAAACAGGAAATGGAATTTTAAAAATTCCCAGGGCTTTAAAGGGGGAGGGGCAGATGGTTGTTTACCAGGCTGCAGGGCAGCGGAGTTCAAACTGCTGACCAGAGCGGTCAGGATGGGCATTGTGGGACACCTCTTGGAGGCCAATTAAAGTGATAAAATCAAGCACAGTGTCTACACTGGCACTTTGTCGACAAAACTTTTGGGCAAAAAGTCTTATGTCTCTCATCAGGGTGGTTTTATTTTGTCACCAAAACAGGGCATTTTTTGCCTCCAAAAGTTGCATCATAGTGTGTATGCATCCACTGTTTTGTTGACAACTTTTGTCAACAAAACTCTGTAATGTGCATAAAGGCCTTAGTTTACCATCCATAAAATGGGGCTATTAGTGCTTCCCTACCTCACAGGACTATTGTGAGGATAGTTGCATTAAAGAGAGTGAGGTGCTCAGATACTATGGTGATGGGGCCATCAGATAGGGCTTGTCTACACCTGAAATGCTTCAGTGGCACAGCTTCACCTACGTCAATGGGGAGGGGGTTCTCCTGTCAACTTAGTTTATCCACCTCCCCGAGAGGCGGTAGGTAAGGTGATGGAAGAAATCTTCTGTCGACCTAGCACTGTCTACACTGGACGTTAACTACGTCACTCCGGAGTGTGGATTTTTCTTGAGTGACATAGTTAAGCCAACGTAATTTTCTAGTATAGACCAGGCCATAGTTAGATAGTCTTCATTCACATGGTTTAGACGTTACCGTTCTGATTCAGCAAAGCTTTTAAGCACATAGTGAAGTTCCATTGATTTCAACCAGGGCCTAAATCAGCTGTGAAGATCAGGTGTCAATAAGCATGTATCCCACCCATACAATTCTGTCTCTGTACTACAGTGTATTTCATTATCATTATTATACAATCCCCTCCCTCAAATGCTACCTTTTGAAATTTTATAAGGTGCGAGCTAGATGAACACAACCTTCCCTGCTCTTTCGGTGCATTAACTTAGGTGAAAGCCTTTGGGGTGAACAGTTCCTTTAGCCTGCTGATGAACAAAAATCCCTAAATCCCTTAATCCATAAAGCCAGTTCTATGCTGGGATAATATATCATATGTGAAAAGGCTAAAGTCATGCTTAACATCACGTTAGTTTAAATATATCAGTTAACAGGTTTGCTAACAAGATTTATTTTCCCAGTGCTAGACATGGCCTAAGGCAGTCTCTCTGTATGTGAAACTTAGTTTCCATATAAAAGACACATTAGTAAAGATTTAAAAAGCATAAAAGCATAAGTAAAATGTCAACTCTTGAGACAGTTGTCTTGCATACCGTCATCTCAACATTTAAGTAAAAAATTAAAACTATATTTCAATTATATAAAATGTGATCTGTACCAGCATATAGTATAAAATAGATGAGAGTTTAAAATGTAATAGCAGCTTAGTAGTTAAATTAGTTCCCTCAACCTGCCCACATGTGACCTAGGGACTTATTACTTTAGACTGAGAAGGATTTCTGCCATTTAGCTCTTGTATGAAACCTCAGGTAAGCTACCTCAACTATTGAAGCTTGCAATATTGAAGTATTACAAAGTACCTATCTTTAAAAGAAATGTTATTTTTAAAACTTTTTGAACTACGTGAGTAAAAGTAATTTGCAGAAGCTGGACTCTGGGTCGGTTGGAATTACTCTCTTTATAGCAAGAGAGATTTGCAGTGTTTAATTTGCCCATGAAACTAGATATCAGATAAAACCATAGCTTATAAACAGAGCTGTGAAGATATACAATGGCAATGAACTTCACATTGTTAAGACTCAGATCAAAATTGGACATACCATAATGATTTTAATTTAAAGTAACCCTCCTTTATTGGATTCTTCATTTAGAAATGATATTAGAAAGCTTAAATCTGTGCCAAGTCTACGCATTAGTGCCTTCATTTTTTTCTTTTTCCTTCAGTTAATATATTTTTTAAACTTTCTAAGGTCTTTTAAATGAATACTTATCACTCTCTCTTTGTATTTTACATAAATAACTACAGATCCTTACAGAGATTTTAAATATAAAATACTGAAGAGAACACAATGTCTGCAAAAGCCAACAGTGATGATAGTTATCTGCTCTTGTCAAACATGTTAGGGGGACGAGCCTGGCTGGTTTTGTAACTTATGCCGTTTTAGGAGGTGAAGAATACAAGTGGAATATTGTGTTAGTGGTTAAAGCAAGCACCTAGATGTCAGGATTCCTGAGTGTTAGGCCTTGTCTACACTACCAGGTTTTGTCATCAAAATCTGCCTTTTGTTGACCAAACAGGGTGTGCATACACACTGCCATGCGACTTTTCTCGGGAAAGATGCCCGATTTTGGCGACTAAATACATCCACCACAAGAGACTTACGTCTTTTGCCTCTACATGTTTCTCGACAAAGTGCCAGTGTAGACACCATGGTTGATTTCATCATTTTAATTGGCCTCCAGGAGGTGTCCCACATGTCCATCGTAACCACTCTGGTCAGCGGTTTGAACTGCACTGCCCTGCAGCCAGGTAAACAACCATCCACTCCTCCCCCTTAGAAGCCCCAGGAATTTTTGAAATTCCATTTCCTGCTGGCTTGGCATGGAGAGGTCTCATCACATCTACCCAAGTGACCATGGCAGTTTATCGCAGCAAACCCTCTCCCACTTGGACCACTGTGGAGTTGTGGAATCTGATCAGTGTATGGGGAGAGGAGGCTGTGCAGTCCCACTGCGCTTGAGCCATAGGAATTTTGATATCTCTGGGCAGATTTCTCAAGGCTTGTGCGAAAAGGGCTGTGATCAGGACATGTTGCAGTGCAGAGCCAACAGCGATGATAGTTATCTGCTCTTGTCAAACATGTAAAGGGGACAAGCGAAGTTAAAGGAGCTGAGGCAGGCGCGCTATAAGGTGAGGGAGGCAAACTGTTGCTCTGGTGCTGCACCTAAGACCTGCCAGTTCTATAAGAAGCTGGACGCTATCCTTGGTGGGGACCCCCCTCCTTTGCCAAGAGCCCTCTGGATACTTCGAAGGGAGCAAAGGTGGTGGAAAGAGAACCTAACCCGGAAGACAAAGTTATTGATGAAGAGATGGAGTTAGACGAGGATGTGGAGCTCCTGAGAGGATTGCCCGATGAGGCAGGCAGCCAGGAACTGTTCTCCACTCCCTAGGTGTTTAGCCAGTCTCAGCAGTTGCCCTCCAGAGAACAAGAAGCAGGAGATGAGACACCTGGTAAGTGGCTGTGGCTTGTGTAGTGCAGAGGTGGGTTCGGGGTACAGAAATTTGGGATGCTGGCTCTGTTTCTGTGAGGCGGACATTTCCTTGTGTAGCTAATCAGTACAGTGGGAAAGGGTGTTGATGCACACTGAGATCTCACAGGAATCCTCCAGAGAGATCTCTAGGAAGCTTTCCTGGAGGTGCTCGGCAATCCTCTGCCACAGGTTCTGTGGCAGAGCAGCTTTGTTCCTTCCCCCATTGTAGGAAACTTTCCTGCACCATTCGGCGAGCAGCATCGGGAGCAAGGCGGAAGCCACAAGCATGGAGTAGATGTACTTTCGTTTCCCTGATTACCCTTAGCAGTGAGATGTCTGCTAGAATGACCCCCGCCTGTGGAAAAGTGTGGGAGAATTTTTGATTTTTTTCCATAGAATGCTGCACCATGACCCTTGCAGAGAGTGTGTGCTCTTTTCCCATGTGGAGAGCTCCCACCCCCACAAATGTACTCACCATGATTTGGCTGTTCACTGAGATGTGTGCCTGGCTAGAGTTAGTGAGAAACTGATTGCAATGTTGCAAAAGATGTATATAACTAAAATGTTACAATGCTGTGTGTGAATTTAACAATCCCACTTCTGTGCATTGTCCCTTGTGCTTCACCAGATGTGGCCTTCAGGAACATCCCCCACACCCCTGCTGAGTGTCTCTACCAGATAAGAAAGCTCCCAAAACGCAGCAAAGAAGACATGTTCTTTGAGGTTCTGCAGTGCTACAATGCAGAAAAAAGGGAATGTAAGGAGTGCTGGAAAGCCGAATGGCAGGTCAGAAAAGAGAATCAAGGGTTTGTTAAGGATGCAACTGAGAGGATTGGAGGCTTAATGGAGGAGTAAATGCAGATGTGGCAATCCTTAATAGTGCTGGAGACTGAGCAGATACTTGCTTGCCCTCCCCTGTAGCACTTTCAAAACACTGTTCTATGCACACACCCCCTCCCAAACTCCACCCGCACATTCCTTTCCACTTTCCGGGACCTCTTGGTTTCCCCTTCACTCCACCCCCCTTGGAAAACTTTCACAATGATAGCTGGACCGGCACACAGTGTGTGAAAGTCTGTCTTTCCCTGGTTCCTCCTTTCCCAGCAGGCATTTGTGTGCGCTGTTTCTTGTTCAATAAAAGCAAAGTTTTTTAATGGTGAATCACCTTTATTTTTTTTCTACAAATTGAGACTGCAGGCACTACCAATACATGCACAGGCATTGTAATAATTTTTTCTTACAGGAATATAAGGCCCAAAATGACACCATTGCGTCCTAGGAAAACTAACACTAGTGACAGAGATATACTGGTGTTCATTGTCAAACTGCTGCCTCAAAGCTACCCTGATTTGAATTGCCCCCTTCTGGGCTCCTCTGACAGCCCTAGTATCTGGCTGCTCAAAATCAGCACCCAAGCTATCTGCCACAGTGCTCTGCCCATGAGCAAACCTTTCACCCTTAACTTCACAGAGATTATGCAATGTACACACACGGCTATGACCATGGGAATACTATCCTCATTAAAGTCTAGCTTGCCATAAGGGCATCTAGGGCACCTTTAATCTGCCAAAGGCACATTCCATGGTCATCTGGCACCTACTCATCCTGTTGTTGAACTACTCCTTACTGCTTTCCAGGTTTCCTGAGTAAGGTTTCATGAGCCATGGCTGTAAGGGGTACACCAGGTCTCCCAGAATCACTATGGGCATTTCAACATCCCCCACTGTACTCTTCTGGTTTGAAAAGAAAGTCCCCACTTGCAGCTTTCTGTTCAGGCCGGTGTTACTGAAGATGCGTGCATCATTCAACTTCCTGGACCACCCCGCACTGATGTCAGTGAAACTCCCTCGGTGATCCACAAACTCCTGCAACACCACGGAGAAGTACCCCTTTCTACTGATATACTCTGTCGCAAGGTGGTCTGGTGCCAAAATTGTAATATGTGCGTCATTTATCACCCTCCACAGTTGGGGAAACCCATTTCTGCAAAGCTTTTCACTATTTCACGCACATTTCCCAGAATCACAGTCCTTCATAGCAGGCTGTGATTTATTGCCCTGCACGCTTGCATTAATGTAGTCCCAGTGGTTGACTTCCCCACTCCGAATTAATTTGCAACTGACTGGTATGAGTCTGGAGTCACCAGCTTCCACACAGTGATTTCCACACACTTCTCTACTAAGTGGGCAGCTTTTATTCTGGTGTCCTTGCACCGCAGGCATAGGTGCCAACTTCCCTGCTTTTCCCTGGGTGCTCAACCCACCCTCTGCCCCTGGCCCCGCCCCCACTCCTCCCCTTCCATGAGGCCCCACCTCTTCCCACCCCTGCCCCGCCCCATTCCAACCCCTTCCCCAAAGTCCCCGTCCCAACTCTGCCCCCTCCCTGCCTCTATTCCAACTCCTTCCCCAAATCCCCGCCCTGGTCCCACCTCTTCCCCGCCTCCTCTCCTGAGTGCGCCACATTCCTGCTCTTCCCCCCTCCCTCCCTGAGTTTGCAATGCCTGGAGGTGGCTGGGAGGTAGGCGAAGGAGCAGGGACGCGGCGCGCTCAGGGTGGGAAGGAGGAGGAGGTGGGGCGAGAGTGAGGGGACCTTGGCTGCCAGTGGGTGCAAAGCACCCACTAATTTTTCCCTGTGGGTGCTCAAGCCCCAGAGCACCCATGGAGTTTGCCCCTATTACCGCAGGTCTGGGCGAGCTCCGCACAGAGTTTCAGGAAGGTGGCTTTCTCCATCCAAAAGTTCTGTAGTCACTGCTCTTCATCCCACACCTGCACGATGATATGATCCAACCATTCAGTTCTTGTTTCTGGAGCCCAAAAGCAATGGTCTACCCTATGCAGCTGCTCTGTGAATGCCAAAAGCAATATAAAGTTGCTCCTATCCATGTCACACACATGTTGGGTGCCTGCGAGTCTTCCTCAGTGAGGAACTTGACGATTAACTGCACTGCCGTGCATGATGTCTTATGACAGTTAATACAGCATAGGAGAGAGATCCATCCCTTCTCACAAAGATGCCAGGTGTACAGCAGAAAATGGCCATTGCAAAAATGCTGCAAAAGAAAACCAGAAGCCCATGGAGTACTGGGACACAAAGCAATGCATCACAGGACATTTAGCCAGGTCTCAAGATGTGCCGTGATCTACTTTGCCTTCCCAAAACACCTAGCAACAGAAGGTGTCAAGCTGGATTGTGGGGTAGGTACCCACAGTGCAATGCTCGTACTGTTGGCGATGGTGCCCCCAATCTGTACGCGATCTGTCGACAGAGGGAGCAAGTGTGAACATGAAATTCCAATTTTAATTATGTCGACTTTCAGGTGTCAACATCACTTTTGTTGACAAAAATTGGTAGTGTAGACACGGTCTTATTCTTACCTCTGTCTCTGTCTTGCTGGAGGGACATAGGCCAAGTCACTTAAAATGAAAGCTCTTTGGGTCAGTTTGTTCTGTGTTTGTACATTGCCTAGTACAAGGGCTTCCTGGCCTATGACTGTAGCTCCAGGGTACTATGATAATTCAAATAATAATAATAATTAATAATATTAACCTCTCTCTAACTTTGTCATTTTTAAAATGACTATTTACCGAACTCACAGGGATGTTGTGAAATTAGGGCCATGAAATACTTGGATGAAAGTAGAATTGTTAATGTCAGAAAATTAAAACAATAACAACAGTCTAGGATTACCATGAATTTATTAATACAATAATACAATCTTTTTCTGGTCTTTCAAATGGAGATATTTTTGGAAATTAGAATATCAAACCAACCTATGGCAAAAGTCTCCTCTCTTACCTGCAGTGTATTTTTATTCCGTATTCTGCAATGGAAGGTCTATATGGAATTTAAATGCTGATTATGCAAGAGATCAGTGTGGTGGATAAGAGCTCCGGCATGCAGCTCAATAAGGAGAATTTTGCCCTTAATCTCCTTCTGGTAAATAATAAATAATTTTGATTCTCAATCTTTTTCAAATGACAAAGAGCCTCTTATTCACAGTACTTACATATGGCATTATATCAGACACAAAATACCGAGACACTCATCCAAAAATAGCCAGTCAGAACATATATTCTTGCAAGAAAAGAATATGTATTATTAATGAAAGAAAAATGTTATATATTTCCCTGAACCCCAGATGAGATTATAACCTATGACACTGTAAAATGTACTGTACAGACCAATAAAGCTCAGATAAAACCAATTATCCTGAAGTAATCACACACCGCAAGAAAAAGAAACAAAAAAGAATTTGCTCATAAAAATCTTACCCCGCCGCGCCCCCCAAAAACGTTTCTTGTATTACACATAAGTCTTTTAATAACTAAAATCCTACCCAACATTATAATTGCAGAAGATCAGGTAAATATTATTTCAGGTAGTGGTGGGTTTTGCTAGGGGAAAATATTGATAGGATCAAATGTCTTTTCCTACAGAACTAAATGCTCAAGAAAAATGAAAAGCATTTTATTATATTTTTATTGAAAACAGAAACTGAAGATAGCAATGGTGTTTTGAATCAACAGTCTTCTTCAGAAATGATATGTAAAGCAAAGGGCTAGGTTAAAATGGGTCAAACTTTAAGCACGTGTGTGATCCCACTTAAGTCAGTGGGACTCCCCACCTGATTAAAATTAGGCACTTGTTGAATCTGGGCCTAAATGATTAAATGTATGAGCTGAGATTTTCAGTGCAGTATAGTGAAAATCCTTAATGGAAAAGGTGTGTCTAAACCAGGCCCGCCAACAGCAATTCCAGGCCCTAGGGCAGAACAGTCAATGGGCTCTCGCTGGTGCCCAGCGAGCTGCCGGTTGCACTGCTGGGAATGCTCTTCTGGCATGACCAAGGCTTCCAGATGCCTGCCCTCTGCCAGTACCACCCCACATGAGGCAAGGAGCATAGGCGCCAACTTCAAGATTTCCCGGGGATGCTCAATACCCCACTCCATCCTAGGCCCCTTTCCCCAATATCCCACCCCCACCCTACCTCTTCCCACCCCCATTCTATCCCTTCCCCCAATGGTGCTCCATATACAACTGGTGCCTCCACAAAGTTGCGGGGCATGATCTAAAGGGCAGGTTACATGCCTCCCTTCCTGCCCAGCCCAGGGCCACCACAGCACTCGCTCCACCCCATGTTACCTGGGGGGCGGGAGCTTTATCCTCCTGCTGGGCCTGTCCCCGTTCCCTGCAGCATGTTCCGCCGCTCTCCCTGGTAGGCAGGAGCCCAAGTGGGGAGCAGGAGGGAGCCTGAGAGAGCCTGGCTAAGGAGGTGACTTCCGCTCCCCACCCAGCTCAGCTGTTGGGGACCCCGGCACCCGAGCCCTGGCAGGGAGCGGAAGTCACCTCCCTAGGCAGGCTCTCTCAGGCAGCCACCGTATAGGGCTGCAGAGCAGCGTCTCAGCAGCTGGAACAAGGGGCTGGTGCTGCCTCTTTCACTCCTGGCATCTGGGCCATGTATCGCCCAGGCCCGCTCCCACCTTGTCTCTTCCCATCCTCTGCTCCTCCCCCCCAGTACTTCCAGCATGCCACCAAACAGCTGACGGCGGTGGGTGGGAGGCACTGGGGGGGGTGGGGATGAGCTGATTGGCGGGGCCCGCTGCTGGCGGGAGGTGCTGGGTGGTGGGGAGGGACCTGCTGGTGGATGCTCTGCTCAGCACCCACTCAGCGCCCATGCTTTGGAGCCCTGCAGCCCGCCCGGGCGAATTAAAAAGGCCTGGGCTCCCGGCCACCGCCACCACTACTGCAGCAGAAGCGGCGATGGCCGGGAGCACCGGGCCCTTTTAAATCGCCCTGGCCCTGGGCAATTGTCCCCTTTGCCCTCCTTCCTCCCACTCTCCCCCGAGTGGGTCTGGTCTAAACCCATTGTCCTGGAAAATGTCAATCATGGTACCTGGCGCAGAATGGGAAACACCATCAAGTACTTAAAACACAAGGCCTAGGAATCAGAACTCCTGGGTTCTAGTTTCTGATTGATTAGTCTTACTGCACTCTCTTTTTTCTTCTCTAAAACGGTTGTAACACAATCACTATCCCACAGGGATGTTGCAATGATGAAAGATGCTACAGTGTAATTGTGAATTAATGTGCTACAATAGGCATACTTCAGGATGAATCAAAAATAACATTTTATTCCAATTTTAGCCAACTTATTGAGTGATCTTCCCCTTATTTTGTTGCCAGGCTCAGAAAAAATGTCCACTATCATGTCGATGCTGCTTTGGGTCTAATTTTGAATCATGTTTTAGTCATGTTGGTCCAGAAGGACGGTTTTTCTGAAAAGTAAGTGGATGAGCATGAAAAGTGATATTGGTAAAGTGCAAAATTAGAATCTTTATATGTGAGGTGAACAATGGGAGAAATGAGATTCATCACCTGGCTGACACAGAATGAATTATTCAGTGTACAGGAATCAATCTGGGGCCTCCTTGCTCTGCAAACCTGAATTGCAGACAGCTTTACCAGCTTCACGGGGTGGGTATATATTGGTAAATTCAAGGTAATCTTGTTTTTTAATGAATCTTCCTTTAGTAGAAAAAAATCTCAGAATAATATCTGGACTTTGGTAACTTATCCAAACTGAACAAAACGTTTCTGTCTTTTGAGGTTCACTTATTGTTCGTAACAAATGGAAATGTGTCTAATTATCAACTAGGCTAGGATGGAACAAGAAGATTGGTGACCTGAACTTACAAAACTCAAGAACATGCTTTCAGTGTTCCAGATCCTGCCTGAAGAGGGGTATGCATCTGTAGAAAGTTAAGCTGCAGGAAATGATTACGCATCAACAAATAACAGGAGGCCTGATTCTTCTCTCCCTTACACACTGGTGTAAACTGAGAGTGGTTCCACAGAAGTCTATAGAATTTATTTAATATGAATAGGGAATCTGACCTTGTGCTTGTGTCAGGACTGAGATCCCCACTTTGAACTTTAGGGTACAAATGTAGGGGCCTGCATAAAAACTTCTAAGCTTAATTACCAGCTTAGCTCTGGTTCGGCTGCCACCATTTTCAATGGATTCCCTCCCTGGGAAACCTTGAAAAACCTTCACCAAATCCCTGGTGAAAACAAATCCAACCCCTTGGATTTAAAACAAGGGGAAATTAACCATTCCCCTCCTTCCTCCCACCAACTCCTGGTGAATCAAGATCCAAAACCCCTTTGGATCTAAAACAAGGAAAAAATCAATCAGGTTCTTAAAAAGAAGGTTTTTAATTAAAGAAAAAGGTAAAAATCATCTCTGTAAAATCAGTATGGAAATTAACCTTACAGGGTAATCAAACTTAAAGAGCTCAGAGGACTCCCCTCTAGTCTCAGGTTCAAAGTACAGCAAACAAAGATAAACACTCTAGTAAAAGGTACATTTACAAGTTGAGAAAAACAAAGGAAAACTAACACGCCTTGCCTGGCTATTTACTTACAAGTTTGAAATAGGAGAGGCTTGTTTAGAAAGATGTGGAGAACCTGGATTGATGTCTGGTCCCTCTCAGTCCCCGAGAACGAACACACTCCCAAACAAAGAACACAAACAAAAGCCTTCCCCCCCCAAGATTTGAAAGTATCTTGTCCCCTTATTGGTCCTTTAGGTCAGATGCCAGCCAGGTTACCTGAGCTTCTTAACCCTTTACAGGGAAAAGGATTTTGGAGTCTCTGGCCAGGAGGGATTTATAGTACTGTACACAGGACAGCTATTACCCTTCCCTTTATAGTTATGACACGCCCCCCAAATCACAGATAGTGTTGGATGTTTGGTTCCACACTGGCTGTGATTTCTTCCTGGAGTTCTAGGAGAAAACAGAGTTAATAAGACACATGTACCTTTAGACATACTACTGATTATATAAAAACTAACAATATGTTTCATTCCAAGAACAATTGTTAATCAGTTAACTCTGGGAAACTTTCCCGGGAGAGTGCATCAGCCACTTTGTTAGAAGCTCCCGAAATGTGTTGTATTTCAAAATCAAAATCTTGGAGAGCTAAACTCCACCGAAGAAGTTTTTTGTTATTTCCCTTGGCGGTATGAAGCCACTGTAGCGCAGCATGGTCTGTTTGTAGTTGGAAACGCCGTCCCCAAACATATGGGCGTAGCTTTTCCAGCGCGTACACAATGGCGTAGCATTCCTTTTCGCTGATTGACCAATGGCTTTCCCTCTCAGACAGTTTTTTACTGAGAAAGATGACAGGATGGAATTCTTGATCCGGTCCTTCCTGCATTAAAACTGCTTCCACGCCTCGCTCGGACGCATCTGTGGTTACTAGGAACGGTTTGTCAAAGTCTGGGGCCCTTAGCACAGGGTCAGACATGAGTGTTGCCTTAAGCTGGTTAAAGGCCTTTTGACAGTCATCAGTCCACTGAACTGCATTTGGCTGGTTCTTTCTGGTTAGGACTGTCAGCGGGGCGGCGATTTGGCTGTAGCGGGGTACAAATCGCCTATAATATCCAGCCAAGCCTAAGAAGGATTGGACCTGTTTCTTAGACTTTGGAACCGGCCACTTTTGGATAGCATCCACTTTGGCCTGTATGGGATTTATAGTTCCTTGACCCACCTGGTGCCCCAGGTAAGTCACTCTGTTTTGGCCTATTTGACACTTTTTAGCCTTAACAGTTAGTCCTGCCTGCTGGATGCGCTCAAAAACTTTTTCCAGGTGCTCCATGTGCTCTGCCCATGAATCAGAAAAAATGGCCACATCATCGAGGTAGGCAACTGCAGATTCTCCCAATCCCGCTAGGAGACCATCTACAAGTCTTTGGAAGGTGGCGGGTGCATTTCGCAACCCGAAAGGGAGTACATTGAATTCATACACCCCTGCCTGGGTGACGAAGGCTGACCTTTCCTTAGCGGGTTCATCTAGTGGTACTTGCCAGTACCCCTTGGTTAAGTCTAAAGTAGAGATGAATTGGGCATGTCCCAATTTCTCCAATAGCTCATCTGTGCGTGGCATTGGATAGTTGTCAGGACGAGTTACAGCATTTAGCTTACGGTAGTCCACGCAAAAGCGTATTTCCCCATCTGGTTTGGGAACTAGAACCACTGGAGATGCCCATGCACTCTTAGAGGGGCGGATTATACCCATCTGTAGCATGTCCTGGATCTCCCTTTGTATAGCAGTTTTGGCATGAGGTGACTCCCGGTAGGGTGGGGTTTTAATAGGGTGAGCATTACCTGTGTCAATGGAGTGGTATGCCCGTTCGGTCCATCCTGGAGTGGCTGAGAAAATTGGTGCAAAGCTTGTGCACAGCTCCTTGA
Organism: Malaclemys terrapin pileata; assembly: GCF_027887155.1. Classification (NCBI taxonomy): domain Eukaryota; kingdom Metazoa; phylum Chordata; order Testudines; family Emydidae; genus Malaclemys; species Malaclemys terrapin. The sequence continues at coordinate 39,043,739 of NC_071507.1, read as the reverse complement.
TCTGCTGTCGCTGCAGACGTCCAAGGGTCATGGAGAGGTTCACCTCTTCCACGCCACCATCCTTTTTTCCTTCGTAGTAGACACCTTCAGGCCACTCCGCGTCATCTGTTTCCTGGGCTGTAAACTGGCAAACGTTTAATTCTCTGGAATAAAAGGGCTTAAGAGAATTAACATGGTATACTTTAGGCTTTATGTTGGAGGCGGGGGAGGCTATGAGATAGTTAACAGCTCCTAGGCGCTCCTGGACCGTGAATGGTCCTTCCCACGACGCTTCCATTTTATGGGCCTGGATTGCCTTTAAGACCATGACTTGGTCTCCTACTTTGAAGGACCGTTCTCTGGAATGTTTATCATACCAGGCCTTTTGCTCTTCCTGAGCATCCTTTAGGTTTTCTTTAGCAAGGGCCAAAGAATGTCGGAGGGTGTTTTGTAGGTTGCTTACAAAGTCTAGAATGTTTGTTCCTGGAGAAGGCGTAAACCCCTCCCATTGTTGCTTTACCAACTGTAATGGCCCCTTAACCTTACGGCCATACACAAGTTCAAATGGTGAAAACCCTAAACTGGGATGTGGTACAGCCCTGTAGGCAAAAAGCAACTGCTGCAACACTAGGTCCCAATCATTGGAGTGTTCATTTACAAATTTACGTATCATGGCCCCCAAAGTTCCATTAAACCTCTCCACCAGGCCATTGGTTTCATGGTGGTAAGGGGTGGCAACCAAGTGATTCACCCCATGAGCTTCCCACAGGTTTTCCATGGTTCCTGCCAGGAAGTTAGTTCCCGAATCTGTAAGGATGTCGGAGGGCCAACCTACCCTGGCAAAAATGTCTGTTAATGCCTGGCACACACCTTTAGCCCTGGTGTTGCTTAAGGGTACTGCTTCCGGCCATCGGGTAGCAAAATCCATGAAAGTCAGTACGTACTGCTTTCCTCTGGGTGTCTTCTTTGGGAAAGGACCCAGAATATCCACAGCTACGCGCTGAAATGGGACCTCAGTTATGGGTAGTGGCTGGAGAGGGGCTTTAACCTGGTCTTGGGGTTTTCCCACTCGTTGGCACACCTCACAAGACCGGACATAATTAGCAACGTCCTTGCCCATTCCCTCCCAGTGGAAGGACTTCCCCAACCGGTCTTTGGTTCTGTTCACCCCAGAATGGCCACTGGGATGATTATGGGCTAAGCTCAAGAGCTTTACCCGATACTTAGTGGGAACTACCAACTGCCTTTGAGGATGCCAGTCTTTCTGGTGCCCACCAGAAAGAGTCTCCTTGTATAAAAGTCCTTGTTCTACAACAAACCGGGATCGGTTAGAAGAGCTGAGAGGCGGTGGGGTGCTCCGCGCCGCCGCCCAAGCTTTTTGAAGGCTGTTATCTGCTTCCTGCTCGGCCTGGAACTGTTCCCTTGATGCTGGAGACATCAGTTCCTCCTTGGACTGTGGACTGGGGCTTGGTCCCTCTGGAAGCGATGCAGGTGCTGGGGCTGTTTCCATTGACTGTGAACCGCTGTCCGCTGGTGCACTATGTGGTATCTCAGGCTCTGGCTGAGCCTCTTGGGTAGGGTTATCTGCTGCTTCTGCCAGTTCAGGCTCGCTGGTGCCCTCTGGCGTTGGAGTTGTAGACGGGTTTGCAAGGGCTGGACTCAGGGCTGGCAATGGTTCTGGTGCTGGTTGCGTTGCCAGTTCCGGTTCTGGGACTGGCTTTGGCTGGGTCTCTGGGATTGGATCCACTACGGCTGTTGCAGTCGTTGGCAGAGGATCCAGTTCCACCACCTTTGTCTGGGTCTCCGGTAACACAGACGGGGCCCTGGTGGACGGCTCAGGAACAGGGATGGGGGTGAAAGCTTGCTTAGCCTGGCTGCGGGTGACTATTCCCACCCTCTTGGCTACCTTCACATGGTTGGCCAAATCTTCCCCCAGCAGCATGGGAATGGGATAATTGTCATAGACTGCAAAAGTCCACATTCCTGACCAGCCCTTGTACTGGACATGCAACGTGGCTGTAGGCAAGGTTACAGATTGTGACACGAAGGGTTGAATTGTCACTGTAGCCTCTGGGTTGATGAGTTTGGGGTCCACTAGGGATTGGTGGATAGTTGACACTTGAGCCCCAGTGTCCCTCCAAGCGGTAACCTTCCTTCCGCCCACTCTCAAGGTTTCCCTTCGCTCCGAGGGTATGAGAGAGGCATCTGGGTTTGGGGATCTTTGGTGTGATTGGGGTGTAATGAACTGTAATCGGTTGGGGTTCTTGGGGCAGTGAGCCTTTATATGTCCCAGTCCATTACATTTAAAACATCGCCCTGCTAAGGTATCACCGGGACGAGGTTGGTTGGTGGAGACTGGTGTGGTGGGGTGAGAAGGCGTCTGGGGTTTCCCTTGGGATGTGGGTGGGGCCTTGGGTTGTTCCCGGTGGTAAGGTTTTGTTTCGGCTTGCCCCTTCTGATATTCGCTCCAACTGCTACTAGTTTTTTTCTTTTCTGCCACCTCCACCCATTGGGCTCCAATCTCCCCCGCCTCAGTTACAGTTTTGGGCTTCCTATCTAGGATGTACCTTTCTATTTCCTCAGGAACACCCTCTAAAAACTGCTCCATTTTTACTAGGGAAAGCAGATCTTCCAGAGATTTAACATTTGCTCCTGATACCCAGGCATCACAATTTTTGTCAATGTGGTAGGCATGACGGGTAAATGACACATCCGGTTTCCACTTTAGGGCTCTGAACCGCCGACGGGCATGCTCGGGTGTTAGCCCCATTCTGAGTCTGGCCTTGTTTTTAAAAAGTTCATAACTGTTCATGTGTTCCTTAGGCATTTCAGCCGCCACCTCTGCTAAGGGTCCACTGAGCTGCGGCCTCAGCTCTACCATGTACTGGTCTGCAGTGATGCTGTATCCAAGGCAGGCCCTTTCAAAATTTTCTAAGAAGGCCTCAGTATCATCGCCTGCCTTGTAGATGGGGAATTTTCTGGGATGGGAAGTGGTACCTGGAGGGGGGTTGTTAGCATTGGCTGGTGCATCCTGCTTAGCCTTTGCTACTTCCAGTTCATGTTTCCTTTCTTTTTCTCTCTCCTCCATCTCTTTTTCTTTCAGCTCCATCTCTCTCTTGTGGGCCCTCTCTTTGGCTTTTTCCAGCTCCATCTCTCTTTCATGGGCCTCCTTTTTGGCTTTTTCTTCTCTTTCTCTCTGCTCTGTCTTGAGTTTTGTTAATTGAAGCAGTCTCTGATGTTTTCTTTCATTTTCTTCTGCTTCTAGTTTGGCCAGTTCTATTTTGTTAGCTACTTCTTTGGTAGTCATTTTCCTGTTTTCTTGTGCTGGGTGTAACCCCCTTTGCAGTTGACAAACTGGGAAGCTCTCAGCTCTGGCTGCTGCAGAGTTAACAGTAACTTTCTAACTAGCTACTCCAGAGGATGTAAAAAGAAAAAAAAAACAATTCAGCTTGTAAATACCTTTTACCAGTCATTTGCTAATTGAACCCTTCTCTTAACAAAGGACCTGTAAAAAAAACTTAACACCTCTGCCTTCAGGCAAGGAGAGATAAGATATGCATCTATCTACTTCCAGCTCGGCTTTCCAAGCAGCTAGAAGGAAAAAAAAAAAATCACTGGCTTTTGGGTTTAAAATGATCCCACCGCTATTCACCATGTCAGGACTGAGATCCCCACTTTGAACTTTAGGGTACAAATGTAGGGGCCTGCATAAAAACTTCTAAGCTTAATTACCAGCTTAGCTCTGGTTCGGCTGCCACCATTTTCAATGGATTCCCTCCCTGGGAAACCTTGAAAAACCTTCACCAAATCCCTGGTGAAAACAAATCCAACCCCTTGGATTTAAAACAAGGGGAAATTAACCATTCCCCTCCTTCCTCCCACCAACTCCTGGTGAATCAAGATCCAAAACCCCTTTGGATCTAAAACAAGGAAAAAATCAATCAGGTTCTTAAAAAGAAGGTTTTTAATTAAAGAAAAAGGTAAAAATCATCTCTGTAAAATCAGTATGGAAATTAACCTTACAGGGTAATCAAACTTAAAGAGCTCAGAGGACTCCCCTCTAGTCTCAGGTTCAAAGTACAGCAAACAAAGATAAACACTCTAGTAAAAGGTACATTTACAAGTTGAGAAAAACAAAGGAAAACTAACACGCCTTGCCTGGCTATTTACTTACAAGTTTGAAATAGGAGAGGCTTGTTTAGAAAGATGTGGAGAACCTGGATTGATGTCTGGTCCCTCTCAGTCCCCGAGAACGAACACACTCCCAAACAAAGAACACAAACAAAAGCCTTCCCCCCCCAAGATTTGAAAGTATCTTGTCCCCTTATTGGTCCTTTAGGTCAGATGCCAGCCAGGTTACCTGAGCTTCTTAACCCTTTACAGGGAAAAGGATTTTGGAGTCTCTGGCCAGGAGGGATTTATAGTACTGTACACAGGACAGCTATTACCCTTCCCTTTATAGTTATGACAGCTTGTGAATAGATGAAGTGGGGAGCAGGAGCGAGAGTTAAACTTTTATATTAAAAAAACAAATCATGTTTTTAATGAATGTGTTCATGGCCTTTCGTCAAACTGTTCAAATGAGAGCAAAAGCACAGTGCTTCCTACCACATATTTTAAATTGCCAGGGTTAAATGAGAGCAGCTTGTTTTCCTTCCTTGTTTAACAAGATTTAGAATATTATCAAATGTTTAATTTTGTATCACTTTCTTTTAAGTTAAGTTAATTTGTATACCCTGAACATTGCTGTGACTGAGATTGCAGTCAGAGACAACCCCCATACTGAAGTCTGTTAAGGAAGCCCAGTTAAATAATCAGACCACTTCCTGAATTACTGGCAAGCTCAGAGGAACACAGAAGCTACAGGTAAACAGAAATGCAAAACCGAGACATATATGAAAAGAGTAAATACTAGAACCAAAGAGAGTGAGCACTCAAGAGCCTAAATAAAGGCCCAAAAATAAAGTCCCCAAACTCCTAGATTTATAATAATACTTTGCACTGCAGTAGTGCCTTCTGAGGATCTCAAAGCACCTTAGTGAATTAAGCTATTTTCAGGGGAAATTTAAGCACAATAGGTTAGGTGACTTGATCAAGGTGGTGCACAAAATCTGTGACAAAGCTGGAACTATATTATTATTAATAGTATTGTTTATTATTTTTATTACTTGTATTACCGTGGTTCCTGGAGGTGCCATTATTCTAGGCACTGTACAAACGCACAATAAGAGTGCAGGGTGGCAGGGGAAACAGAAGAGCAGAAATGTGAATTGATTTGCTCCAGGTCACACAGCAGATCAGGGGCAGATCTGGGAATCAAACCCAGTTCTCTTGAGTGATAGTCTGTGCTTTAAACACAGAACCAAAGTCCTTCCTCTCCACAAAGAAAAATTACAATGAAAATGTTACTTTGTCTTTAATATCTATAGCTGATGATCAAAATAAAACTATCTGAGCAATGGGTAGGCAGGTGTAATGATAACCTGCTTTCTGAAAACACGACATAAAGCTAGTAAGACATTCTGGTTGTATCATTTCCAAAGTGACAAGAATGACTGTTGACTATTGTTCACAGAGAATAGTTTCTCTCCATAAATATTGATGTAAAATCTGAAAATAACTATGGGGGGAAGGAGAAGGGAGAAGCTTCTGTGGTATTGGAAAAGAGTCATCTCATACATTTAGAGCAAACTCTTAAAATATTTAAATGATGTTCAGGCCTTACAGCAGCACCTCCAGACATTTGAATCTCATAAATTGCATCCCATTCAAAGTGTCATCTGTATCAGGCTGTCAGTGTAACCAAGAAGGCTCCATAACAACTGCTGTCTAATAGCCTGATACTTATCAACACCCGCTGCCTCTTGCTCTTAGTTAGAGCATTTCATTAAGTAGCTTATTTTAAAAAGACAGCATTTAAGGTTTATCACCGTCTTGACACCCTTTGTGCCTTCTGAGCAGGGCCGGCTCTAGGATTTTTGCCGCCCCAAGCAAAAACAATTTTGGCTGCCCCCCTCCCCCATTTTTTTCTTACCCACCCCCAACCCCGCCTCAACTCCGCCCCTTCCCCAAATCCCCAGCCCTGCCTCCTCCCCCCAGGCTCTCAAGCCTAGGAGGGAGGGAGGGAGAGGGAGAAGCAGCGCGTGCGCCGCGGCCACTCGGGGTCTCCCGCTCCCTCCCAGGCTCTCAAACCTGGGAGAGAGGGAGGGGGAGCAGCGGCACGCGAATCAGCTGTTTCACGTGCCGTGGCCACTCGGGGTCTCCCCTTCCCTCCCAGGCTCTCAAACCTGGGAGAGAGGGAGATCCCGAGCGGCTGTGGCGCGCGAAACAGCTGATTCGCATGCCACGGCCGCTCGGGGTCTCCCCCTCCCAGGCTCTCAAACCCGGGAGGGAGGGGGTTTCCCCCCTCCCTCCCGAGTTTGAGAGCCTGGGAAGTAGGGGGAGCAGCGGCGCACGAGCGGCAGCAGCGGAGGTGAGTTAGGGCGGCCGGGGCACATTTTTAGGGGCGGCATGGCCCACGCCAGAATGCCGCCCCTAAAAATGTGCCGCCCCAAGCACCAGCTTGTTTTGCTGGTGCCTAGAGCCGACCCTGCTTCTGAGCAATTTCCTCTCAGTTACTCTAATTTTTTGTTATGTGCAAAATTGAAAACACTTACTGTAATGTAACAACTAAATGACGCACACCAGGCCAAACAGATTTTAAAGAAGTAAAATGTAGCATTCCCTTGCTTACTTTCCAGATGAGAGGTGTGTTTGCAATGTGGATACTTCAATATCTCTATGCCATGCAGAGACTGAGGCTATGTCTACACTATGGACCTTTTAGTGACACTGCTGTGCCGTGAACCCCCCATCCCTGGCTGCAGCCCTCAGCCCCGCACCCTAACCCTCTGCCCTAGCCCCGAACCCGTCATCCCCAGCCAGAGCCCTCATCCCCCCCACACCCCACCCCACATTGTTCAATATAGGAAAACTGTTAAACGCTTACTGTTTCCAGTCCATTTTTACATTATTTTAAAAAATATATATCAGCTTACAAGGCAGGTGTGTGTGTGTGTGGGGGGGGGGGTGGGGGGGCAGGACTTGGACCTGTTCTGGGCACCACCAAAAATGATACAAACCTGCCGCCCCTGCTTAAAGATCCCTTCTAGAATGTTCACGACTCAGTCTGAGGTCTGGAGCACTTGCACCTTCATGAATCCTTTTTATTAGAAAAGTTATTCTTTTAGATTAACAGCTGGGAACTGCACACGATGTTGGAATGAAAGTTCATGTTTTGAGTGGGTCAGTGCATTGGGTGTGTATTATGGACATGCATTTTTATGGACATGATGTTTGTTTATGTTTTGTTTTGTACAACACATAACAATCTACCCGGTGGGTGCTCATAATAAGACATTCAGGGTGAAATCCTGACTCTACTGAAGTCAATGCCTAAACTCCAATTGACTCCAGTGGGGCCAGGATTTCATGCTGTTTGTAGAACTGGTATTTCCTCAGCTTGTCTCCTGGTGTGAGACATATTTAAGACCCTGTCTGTTCAAAACCAACAACCATGTCAGAGAATCTGGTTCCAGTTTGTAGTATAGGTACGACTTCCACCATGTTTCAAAACTAGGCAAAAGCCTTAGTCCAAGTGTTAGTGGGGCTTCATCTATTCTGTGCTTTTTTGCCAAAATCCCCCATCATGCAAACACTGGTTCAGCTCCCTCAGCGGTTGCAAGAACAAAAGGAACTTTCTAAGTAAATAAATCGATTTAAAAAAAGAAAGAAAGAAAGAAAGAGAGCGAGCGAGCAAGTGTGCTGTAGTAGTATAGCTAAGACACTTACAGTTGCTAGGTTTTTTTACCATAATGTTTTCTAGACTGGCATTATGCAGTGTTAAATGACACGGAAAATACTAGCAGCATTCTATCTTTGCCTGTACTAGCACTCACTCCATTGTTACTAGCATAGCAGCAGTGGTGGAAAACGATGGGGGGAAAGTCCAGTGTGGGTGTTACTAGTTCAGTCTGCCCAAAGCTTTTGTCTGGTTTTGAAACATGGCTTATAGGCCAGACTACAAAAGGACCTCAAGAATATTTCTGGTATTTGATATTTTGGGCAGGTTTACGGCCACTTTAAAAGAGTAGATACTATCATTTTTTCTCTTCGAACACTTTTTCTATGAGATGAAATATTCACACTAGGCCCAATACAAAAGGATACACAATGAAAAATGCCACATGGAAGCAATAATAGATTCATCTGAAATCAATAAAACTATAACAGCCACCCCAATTATTATAAGTAGTTGAAAAATATTCACCAAAAAAATTACTTGGCTAATACTAACTAAAATTAACTGAATTATTTGAATATTGTATTACAAGTCATTCATCCAGCTCTAGTTATTATTATTTAAATAAATTGGTGTAATTAGAGCAGGAATCTTTGGATTCTTGGTGTCAAGAGAGGAAATTTGTCACAGAACCCCTTTTTGTCACAGAACACCTTTATTTCTCTGGCATTTGGCCCTGTCCCAACAAAGCACTTAAGCATGTGCTTAACTTTAAGCATCTGATTATTCCAATTAAAGTAACTGAATTCCCAGAAAAAAATGAGTTTATTAGAATGATTCACTCACTTAACTTTAAGCCTGTGCTGAAGTGATTTGCTGGTCAGGATTTTGTTCCTATCCTGAATATGCTACTGCATGAATAAAATTGCAAAGAGAAGTTAGGTCTCACACTTATAGAGGTGTATATTTTTCTTGTTGCATGTCCATCTCTCCTAGCAGGGTGACAGGGGTTCTATCCTTATCAAGAGAAGAATATGCTGTCACCAATTCAGTTACTATAAAGACAAGCAAAATTTAATCTTTACTCCTCAATTGACAAGAATGGACCACTTTTGACATAAAAGAGCACACAATGGGCTTCATATACCAATTTCCTACTGAGAGTTTGGTTCATTTCCATACATACCTCTGGTTTCTATTGGACTAGAAATATAATTCTTTTTAATTAGAATTTCTAATGATGTCTTTAACTCATCACACTTCAAAGACTAGTATAAAAATCAAAGGGAAAAGCAGAGAAATGGCAATCACTCTTTCATAACAACTGTAAAGGATGTTATCACCGTTGACGGTATTAAATCCATTCATCCACCACAACTACCACCAGCCAATAAAAACTGTACATTTCTTTAAAAAAAATTGACCTAGGCACATGAAATTGAACTTCAAAGGTGACTCTTCCCTTACTTCACTCCATTGCTTGTGTAGGGAAAAGTTGAAATGTGAGTGGAAGACGGACTGTCGGCCTTTTCTCTGAATTTCGTATCTTATATCAGCTAGTGCCACAACCTTAACATTGTTGTTAACATGTTGTTTATGAATGCAGGAGGGTTATAAAGTGTGATGGGTGAATCTCAAAAGGTTTTGGCTGTATTTAGATTTCAAACTCCTCAGAGCTTTTGGCCATCAGTAAAATGATCATCCAAATGTTCATGTGCTTAATCGAATCTATTGTAGTCCCTATTCTTCTCATCTTTTTTAAGGAAACACAACCCCTAAATAATAATAAAAAATAGCTCTGGATGTGTTTACACAACCCTAGTTAAGTAGAAGTCCTGGGCAAGCTCCACATCTCGTGTCAAGTGGCATAATTCTGGTGACAACATTTCCTTCAATGGAGCTATGCTGATTTACACTAAGTATCTGGCCCACTATTATCACGTCTTGCTTGACATAATGAGGCTAAAACATGTATCCTCTTGGTTCTGCTTTTCCTTACACTGATTTTACACTGGAGTAAGTGAGATCAGAATCAGGCCTTTTGACTCTATTATTTTTTTCAGTGACTACTGATATCAAAACAGTGTATCGTTTTAACAGAGTTACATTTTATGTCCATTGTAACTCTATAACACTGGAGCATATTCGTTGATCTGCTTATTGCATCAGGTGAATTGTTGTGCTTGTGAATGAAATACAAAACATGGGATTAGAATTAAACTCCTTACTCTATTCTCTTACTGAAGGTTGTGTTGGCTTTTAATCAAGTTTTACAAGAGTGAATTTTATGATGCATCATCTACTGGGATCTTTTTGACAGTTTGTAAGGTTGCCATATTAAAATTTCAAAATGGCAAATTATAATCTGATTTCTAAATATTTGAGACAGAGCCAGTGGTATCTAGTTGAGCACTAACAGTGTTAGTCCTTTATGTTCAAGCTTTGAAAACAAAATAGAGGCCCAATCCTGCAAGCACCTAGGGGAATGACCCGTCTTTAAGTCAATGTGACTTCTGTTGTGAGCAACAACTTCTCACAGCAGTAAGGGATTATAAATTCAAACACTATATTTATGCTAGGAGTGGATGCTTTTTAAGGGAAACAATTTACATTGCTAGGCCTTACTATTCAGTATTCACTTCCTTCCCAGTCAATCAGAAATATCGTTAGGCTTAAAATCATGTGGCCTTGTCATATGATAGCACTTTATTAACTCTATGAAGCTCATATATTTCCAGGATAGTGTTAAAATAGCAGGTTTAATTATTCTGCCTGTGTTTTTCCTGGTTTTTGAGCTATCCAGATGTTTTGCCTAATACCGAATAATGCTGGATCCTAACCTGCTATATTCTAGGGCACGAGAGTGGAAACCATGGTAGTGTATTGTGACTTATACTGTTTTGATGTAGTTATGATAACTAAATGTCTGTGTGTACACATTAAATAAAATAGTCAAGTAGTTTTACCTGTAAGATACCCTCTCATGTCTAAGCCCTACTGCATATAATACTCTAGTACCCCCTCTTTATTGTTGCCTGCTTGTTTTATCTTGGTCACTATGTTCTGCTTTAAAAATGGACATGGCCAAGGCCCTGTGTACTCTGCGGCAAATTCTGCAGCAGCTTCAGATAAATCTGTAAAAATGGACTGTTTTATTGAATTCAATATGAAAATGAATAAAGTCAGTACAATAGGTCCTGTTATTAATTTTGATATTTAATTCAATTTTTTTTATGTTGGACCCACATTTTCAGTATGCCACAGATTGTCATATTTAGGTTTCAGAGTTAACAGTCCATTAAGATGAATGTGGGCAATTCACTCCTTTAAGCAATTATTTCAGGCTCTCTGCAGACTCAGGCAGATATCACTGTATTATGTTATACTCCCCTTTTCAAGTTTTCTTTGCAACCACGAGGGTAGAAATATAGGGGGAGGTCCTCAACTGCTGTAAACGGGTAAGCTCCATTGAAATCAGCATTTCCAAAAGTTCCATTTACATCAGCCCAAATCTGGCACATATTAAAAAAATAATGAAAGCTGAAATTCTGGAGCACAATTCTTCAGTAAAGAGTGAATTCCCTGGCAAATTCAGCTGTTGTGGAAACCTGGAATATTCAGGACCTTGTATGTAGTATTATCACGATGATGTATACTTTAAAGAATATTAGCCATTCCTTACCTGAGCACATTCTAATAAGTCATCTCTTCATTTAGTATTATCCCACTTGTTGTTACATGTAGCTTCACTGTTATTGATTTATAGCAATATAGTGGCAATCAAAGCAATAGGAACATTGGAAATCAGCATTTTATCTTCAGAGTGAATATTCGTGCATTGCAACATTTTTGAGATTCCAATAAAAACCAAAAGGCCATCTTTAGTGAATGTGTTCGATTTATAATCTGCAAATGTGAAGTGAATTTAATGCTTGTGAAAGGTGCCAGATTGACAATTCTAGAGATGGAAATCCTTTGTATCTACAGAACAGATACCATGCAAATAATGCCAGTGGAAATTGCTCCAAGCCCACCTCTCCTGCATGCCCCATCATTTTTGGGGGGGGGGGGTTGCGGCAGTGCTCACTCTAAGCCCTTTCAAACCTGTGCTGAAATCACAAACAAGGATGCCACTGAGTGCCAGTTCTGGCACAAGTGGTGGGTTTTTGTTTTTTTTTTTAATGTAAACACTTGACTGATACCACCAACTTACTTTTCTTTGGCCACTTAAAAGTCATTGGTTGGCAGTAGCTCTGAGTCACAATGGACTGGATTCATTCAGGTTACCTGGAAGTCTCCATATTCCAAAACCAGCATGTCCCCTCTGATAGGGTTTAAGTAATGGAGCATTTGGTTTTTATTTTTGATAGCAGGCAGCTGAGCAGAGTTTAGGGCAGAGATTTACCCCTCTCTCTCTTTCTTTCTTCCATGCAGAAAATTTCGTAAGCAGTTCACCCGGTCACAGTTAAAAAAAGCTTCCAGAACACCTTGCGCTCCAATCACTCTGACGACAAAGTCCCTTGTGAACCACAGGCTAGTATGGACGGAACCAGCAACCACCATGCACTGAAGATACAGCAGCAACACAATCACGTCAGATTCATAGTTTTTACTTTGCAAATGCAGATATGAAAAGATATTCTGAGTCTCAAAGTATATAAAAAACAAATACTGCTGGGCCAGATTGCAGCTGACTCCTGTGTTCTGGACATGTCACAACTGCAGCCCTTGCATTCTCCTTGTGTGCAAGGACTGTTCCTGGCTACCAGTGCTAGCCTGTCTCATTAGGGGCATGCAGATAGTCCCACTCTTCTCTCCACACCAGTCATCAGAGATGGCTGATCACTGAGCGGGAATACACTGTACCTGTTAAGGGGTGTGGTTGCAGCATGCTTCCCCTATGCCTCCTGGAGCTTCTGGTAGGGGATTGGTGCAGAATTACACCAGCTGGACCATTGTTTTTAAAGCACCGTTTAGCTAATAGAACCACATTTTCAAAATTGGCCGTTGACTTTAGGTGTCTGGATTTTCAGTGTTCAACCTGAGGCATCTTGAGTCTGATTTTCAGAAGTGTTGAGTATCCATAACTCCATTTCAGGGCAAATAAAGGAGACGTGGGTGTTCAGCATTCTGAAACTTAGGCCAAAGGTCTCTAAAATGGGGCACTCACTTTTCAAAATGTTGGCTTAGTAAGCTTTGGTGTGATCCAGAAAACTATTAATGTGAGTGGATGTCCACTAGACTAGTTGCATGTGTATGGGCTACTCCCATTATTTATTTATTATTTCAATTTATAATGACATAAAAGCACCTCTCTGGGTGCCTTTGATATAATTCAAAATAAAAATTCAATAACAAAAAACCTGCAACAAATCCCTATCGAAACTCCACCCCAACACAAGCAAATTGGAGGGATTTTCCCCATCAAAACTCCTTCTCCAATAAACAAATACCACCTTAGTCAGATGTCTGGGCAAAAAGATGGATTTCAGAGCATGCAAATACTCACCAGCAACCACACATCACTGAGCAAAACCACTAACCCAGGAACCTATCCTTGTAACAAACCCCGATGCCAACTCTGTCCACATATCTATTCAAGTGACATCATCATAGGACCTAATCACATCAGCCATACCATCAGGGGCTCGTTCACCTGCACATCTACCAATGTGATATATGCCATCATGTGCCAGCAATGCCCCTCTGCCATGTACATTGGCCAAACCGGACAGTCTCTACGCAAAAGAATTAATGGACACAAATCTGACATCAGGAATCAAAATACTCAAAAACCAGTGGGAGAACACTTTAACCTGTCTGGTCATTCAGTGACAGACCTGCGGGTGGCTATATTACAACAGAAAAACTTCAAAAACAGACTCCAACGAGAGACTGCTGAGCTAGAATTGATATGCAAACTAGACACAATCAACTCCGGTTTGAATAAGGACTGGGAATGGCTGAGCCATTACAAACATTGAATCTATCTCCCCTTGTAAGTATTCTCACACTTCTTAACTGTCTGTACTGGGCTAGCTTGATTATCACTTCAAAAGTTTTTTTTCTCTTAATTAATTGGCCTCTCAGAGTCGGTAAGACAACTCCCACCTGTTTATGCTCTCTGTATGTGTGTATATATATCTCCTCAATATATGTTCCATTCTATATGCATCCGAAGAAGTGGGCTGTAGTCCACGAAAGCTTATGCTCTAATAAATTTGTTAGTCTCTAAGGTGCCACAAGTACTCCTGTTCTTCTTTTTTGCGGATACAGACTAACACGGCTGCTACTCTGAAACAGAGCATGCTCTGAAATTCACAGGTCCCAGGCTGTTTTGGGTGAAAGGTGGAAGCTTGTTCCACAGCTGAGGGGTCGTCCTGGAGAATGCTGTATCTTTAGCGCCAGCTTTGAGGGGACTTCAACTCGACTATCTCTGCAGTTGGGAACAGCTGCAGGATGGCATAGGGAGAGGGGTAGGTCTGATCTGAGTCAGAAAGGGAAGATGTGATACTAGCCAATAACTAACCAGACTGGCAGCATCAAGTGTTGGTTTCATGAACCCAGGTCACCCAGATGCTTCCTTAAGAAAAGTAGGTACTCAGACCTCCCAAAGGGAGATGATGACAATCTACACCAGAGTTGGACTTAGTACTTCACCATTGACCTTACCAGACAGGAAAGTAGACAGCTCAAATCAAATGTGTTGTGTTCACAAAATCTGTTATTTCCTCACAACAGGAGGGATTCTCAGTAGGTACTGGAAGGAGACAGCCTGTTCTCATTAGCAAGAATTGCAGGAGCCAGCCTTTATAACCAGCAGACGTGGAAACACCTTCTGTGTGTAATGAATTCCTTCCCCCTCAAAGTTACAAACGTCATTATTTAGCAAAGTACATGATTGAAACTATGAAAAACTTGCACAGGAAAAAGCTTTTTCTCCCACAAACATCCTTGAAATCATATGCAGCAAATTTGTTTTCAAAGTGTCGTGTAAATGTGTGGTTGTGGGCTTTGTGTCTGGTTTCTCTGTCTTACTGAGTTTGAACTAGACATTTTCTTTTACAGTTTCAGGGTAGTACAGTATCCAATGATTATTTTCTAAAATCCTGTGTGTTCTCTTCTGCTTTTGGAGTAAATATTTTTATACTTGTAATAGTCTGGGGTGAAGTTGATGGTTTTTCTCTCTTCCTCTGAGAGAAAACTCTTAATATTGGTTATTGTTATGTAACCAACTGCCTGATTCAGTCAAACTTTTGTTTCAAGAAATCTGAGGCGATATGGTTACTCCTTAAACATTGCCAAACACAAAGTATATGTTGATATATGTGCCTGGGGAGTTATTTTAAAATGTGCTTTAAGAAGCAGATCTTCTCCAAAGCATACAGCTCACTTAGTCTGGGAGTCATGGAACTCCACAGGATGTCATATCCTGCCCCCACACTTTGCTGAGCAGGAGTGGAACCATTTTCCAGGCTAGAATAGACTTCACAGCTCTAATGTCTGCAGAACCTGTTCGTTAGACTTCTCCCAGCCAGTCTCACCCCCAAGGTCCGTTATGTGCAGCTGCACAGAGGGTCCCCAGAGAATCTAGGCTCTCCATACTTTGTGTACGTCCTTTATCCAGCCTCTTTGAATCTTACCACTCCCAAAGGGAAGTCTGCAGCCACACAAATAAGACAGGATTTGCCTGTCAATTTTAAGCTTAATAGAAAATGAGGGGGGAAGAGAAATTGAAAGATGTTTGGTTATACTTGTGTAAGCAAAGTCAGGATGAGCTCTATCCTGACATCTGGTGGTGAATTATGGCAAGTGTGGAAAAGAACTTCAGGGGCTGATCTTGTTTGCATAGGCATACCCACCCTGCCTAGCATGAGCCCATGACAGCTCCAAATGGTCACGTTGGCTGCTGTGGGATCCCCAGTTTCTCTGTTATTGGGGCAGGAGGAATAAAGTGTTGTTACCCTGATTATGTGAATCAAGGACAATGAAACTGTTTTATGACAGAGGGTCTCACCATCACCTAAGTAGCACTCGCTAGACAAGGGATATGGGTTCCAAAACCCAGTGAATTGAGAGAGGCTGGGGACAGGTAATTGTACTTGATGGTATGGGCCCCTTTTGAGGGCCTGAAACATCAATTGCACCATCTCCTGTCTCTACTGTTGAATAGCAGAGCTAATTTTGATTCCATTAAGAGTCTTGTTACAGGCTGCTATGCTGAATTCAATTTGCGCCAATGGTGCACCAGCACTGGGGCTCCCCTACTACAAGCTGAAATCAATAAAGAGCTGAAATCACTGAGTGATGTGTTAACTAGTGGGGGAGCCTGAAGATTTATTGCTAAGTGGCTGGCAGAGTGGAGCAGTTTGTGGGACGGTTGCCGCGGCTCATGGGACGACGAGCGGAGTGGAGCAGTTGGCGGGATGGCTGGAGTGGCTCACGGGACAGCTGGAGGAGCTGAGCGGTTGGTGGAGTGGAGCGGCTCGTGGTGAAGGCTGCAGCAGAACCCCATGGAGAGGCGGGGCAGTTGGCCTCAGACCACGTAAGGTGCCCCTTAATACCCCGCATGCCCCTTTCTCCCCTCCCCATTTCCACCCAGGTTGGGGGGGGGGGGGGAGGTAAGATAAACTTTGAACTCTGGGGCTGCACTGACCAGGGACAGAGACTTTTGGGTGATTCTTGGGTTGCTGGACTCAAGAGACTTTTGGGGTTTTGGACTTTTGGGACTTTGGGGGTGGGTCTTTTGCTCATGGATTGTGTTATGAATCCTGTTTGTGGTGTTTTCCCAATTTAATGCTGATGTCATTTACCTCATGTTATTAAACATTTTCTGCTACACTCAGACTCCATGCTTGTGAGAGGGGAAGTATTGCCTCTTAGAGGTGCCCAGGGGATGGTATGTAATTGTCCCAGGTCACTGGGTGGGGGCTCGAGCCGGTTTTGCATTGCGTTATTGAAACGGAACCCCTAGATACTTGTTGCTGCCAACTCAGACGGGCAGAAGGGTTACACTTGCACTGTAAAGGGTTATGCTTCAGCAGGAAATTGTGGCATATCCAGCACAATACCGTGCAGCGGTACACTTCCTGTTGACTCACAGACTCTCACGCTCTGAGACAGGAACCAGTCGCAGAGGCTGAGAAACTGAATGCAGCCAGGCTAGGTTACAGCAGCATCAGTACTCTGTTTACATTAACAGTTATGTCTTGTTGTTAGTTAAATAAAGCAGTTATCCTAAAGCCTGTCTCCATTATCTCTGAAGTGATACAGTAGTTACAGTGTTGTAAAACCACATGAAGTTGAATGTACTCTTTTTGGTCTGGAGAACTTATTATAAAAACTAGGATGTTCACGTTGCCTATTTCAGGTGCATAACTGCTTCCTTCGCCCCATAATATAGTGGGCGCTATTTTCAGAATATTTTAAAAAGCCACTGTCCAGTGCAAGGTGGAACAGATTGTTTAGCATAAGTAGTTAGCACCTATTGTAAGGGACCATTCAAGGTAGAGTGGCCCATTAACACCTCTGCAGTTATAGGACAAAAGGAGGCGGTTAGTGGGCTACAGATTGTTGTAATAAGCCATAAATGAACCGTTCAGCAAAATGATAATAGCCACTGATGCAGAACAAGTACACAGGCTCAAGCTAAAGGAACCCAGGAAGCATGAGAGAGATGGAGTAACTGAGAATGCAGGCATCATGCTCCAGCGTATATACTGTAGAAAGCAACACGAAAGAAAAATGCTCAGCCTATGGTCAATGGTGTATGACCCAGTGCTGCAGCCACTGCAGGAATAAAAAATAGCAGTACATGCAGTGATTGAGGGGATGCAGAGACTTCCAGTGAACAGGAGGAGGTCCTCAGCAGATCCAGAGACTCTTACATGAACTGCAGAAGAAGGCTGCCAGCCATTCCACTGACATATTTGCAAGTATGATATTATATCAACAACTGCTTTGATTCCATCTGGACTGTGGAGCCAGCTACCACGTAATTCCAGCAACACTGATAAATAGCAATATTAGACTGTAAAATTTGCTCACATGTTGTACAATAAAACCATCCTGAGGCCAGGGGGTAAATTCAGGCTGTTGACAAGAGACCCACAAAACAAGAGATGTTAAATCTGGATTTTAGAGTAGTTGATGCAGGAATACCACCCACTGAGGGCAGCAGGGCAATGCAAGCCACAGATCTGATTGCAGTACAACACTACAATATCCTCAACATGAAGCTGTGGGCTCTGTCTAGAATTCTAACGGAATATAAGAGCATATTTCAAGGAAATGGACACCCCGAGGGTGAGTTGAAATGAGAAATAGATCCCCATATGCAACCCATCAGACTGCCAAAATGCACAATTCCATTAGCCCTGATAGAATCATTGGAGAAGGAACTGGCAAGCTGAAAAGAAGATAAAACTAGCACAGGGTAGATCAGCAACCTAGTAGTGGTACATGAAACAAAAAGTAAACATTGTCCCGCAATACTTGCAACCCAATAGTTCAGTATGGTTTGAGTACTAAAGAACTAGCGAGTGAAACTGACCAGTCAAGTGAAGTTGACTTTTCGTCCAAGCTGAGTGGCATGCAAAGAGTGATCAAGCAGCATAAGTAGTGAAATGTGAAATTAAACTTTTAAAATTCTTTCACTTTTTATTCATCTAAGATGAGTAAATACATTTTTTACAATATGATTTTTAACCTGACAGTTTCTCTCTATTAGTAAGGCTTAAATATTATGGAATAGCTGCATAGTATTCTCTGATGTAGTCAAAAGATAAAATATCATAATATTGTACAGAGAGAACAATTGAAATCATGCAGAGAATATGTTAGTGTAGTGCAAGATACAGTACAGTGGAAATTGTGTTTATGTACTTATACATCCCTCGGCATTTCTGTTGTAATGAAAAATGTTAAGTCTGCTGGAGATTTCAGCAAAATAATCTCTTTTCATTTTCTTTTGAAGGTTCTTTATATAAAACAATGTCTTAAGAAACCAATGAGTGGGAGTCAAAAAATCCCAATTACAATCACACAGTAGATCTCAGTGTAGACGGCAGAGCAGAATTTATGTGAATGTTAAGAATTTTTGCATTCAAATGATACATATTGGGCTACCTAACCCAATTTTGGATACATGTTTTTTTTGGGATAAGTGAGTTTCAGATAAATGAGGTTCTACTGTACATCATTCAGTGAGTTTGCATAGTGATCTTCTATCAACATCATTCAAAACACAACTATTGAAATACAGTATTGAAGAATAAATAAAACAAAAAAGAGAACCATTAAAGAAATGACAATTTTTTAAAACCCATTGTTTATATAGAACTGTATGTCTACACTATGAAATTAGGTCGATTTTATAGAAGTCGATTTTTAGAAATCGATTTTATACAGTCGATTGCGTATGTCCACACTAAGCGCATTAAATCAGCGGAGTGCGTCCTCACTACTGTGGCTAGCATCGACTTACAGAGTGGTGCACTGTGGGTAGCTATTCCACAGTTTCCGCAGTCTCCATTGCCCATTGGAATTCTGGGTTAGGCTCCCAATGCCTGATGGGGTAAAAACATTGTTGCAGGTGGTTTTGGGTACATGTCGTCAGTTGCCCCTCCCTCTGTGAAAGCAACAGCAGACAATCGTTTCATGACTTTTTGCCTGGGTTTTAGCGGTACTGCCCTCTTCGGGGAGAAGTACAGAAGTCGATTTTAAGAGCCGTTTAGGTCGATGGAACGGGGTTGGTTGTGTGGATGTGGTCATTTTTAAATCGACCTAACGTGGTAAAACTGATGGGCATTTTATTCCTTATATATATAGTATCTAGCAAATATATGCCTATGGTTTGAGAGTGTGGGACAATCTAAGTCAAAATACATTTCTTGTTAGAAACTTCAAGGAAAAACATATTTGCTTCTGAACTCAGTGCCTCTCAGCCATTTTTTTGGCAAACCCAATTTCCCATACAGGCATCAGCTGTAGCATCCAGTACTCTAACATGCAATGGAGGAATTCAGAGCCTGGAATTTGGAGAGTGTAAATCCCATTGTAGCTTAGAGCATAAATAATTGAATTGGAGATGAGGAAGAGCTCGGAGCAGGATAGTGGCCCCCTCACTGAGGTGGAGAAGGAAGGGCCTGAAATACCAGTAGCAGGGCCGGCTCTGGCTTTTTGGCCGCCCCCCAAAAAACGGGGCGGCCAGAATGGCAAAGCAAAAAAAAAAAAAAAAAAAAAAACCTGTGTGGCGGCCGAAGCCAGGGTGCAGGGGGATTCCCTGCACTGCAGATGTGCCCCGGCTAGCGGGGGGGTGGGGGAGGGATCGGGGGAGAAGAGAGAAGGGGAGGCGGCCAGGGCTTCAGCGGGGCGCTGTCACGCAGCCCCTCCGCCTGCTGGAAGGGTTCTGCACTGCTCCGGTTGGTTGGGAGGGAAGGATGCAGGCTGCCCTGCCGGGCTTGCTGCAGGACACTCCCGTCCTCCGCACCGCCGCCCACTCTGACAGGCTGCCCTATCTTTATGGAAAAACAACGAGGAGTCTTGTGGCACCTTAAAGACTAACAAAATTATTAAAGCATAAGCTTTCGTGGGCTATGACCCACTTCTTCAGATGTATGGAGTGAAAATTACAGTAGGCAGGCATAAATATACAGCACAAAAAAAAATGGGAGTTGCCTTACCAAGTGGGGGGTCAGTGATTCAATCAGGGTGGATGTGTCCCATTCTCAACAGTTGACAAGAAGGTGTGAATATCAACAGAGTAAAAATTACTTTTTGTAGTGCTAACGAGGCCAATTCCATCAGGGTGGATGACCCATACTCAACAGTTGATGGGAGATTATTTCTTGTAGTGACCCAGCCATTTCCAGTCTTTATTCAGGCCTAATTTGATGGTGTCAAGTTTGCAAATGAATTCCAGCTCTGCAGTTTCTTGTTGAAGTCTGTTTTTTTTTTGTTGAAGGATGGCCAATTTTAAGTTTGAAATTGAGTGGTCAGGGAGGTTAAAATACTCTCTCACTGGTTTTTGAATGTTATAATTCTTGACATCTGCTTTGTGTCCATTTATTCTTTTGCGTAGAGACTGTCTGGTTTGGCAAATGTACATGGCTGTGGGGCATTGCTGGCAAATGATGGCATATATCACATTAGTGGATGTGCAAGTGAATGAGCCCCTTATGGCATGGTTGATGTGGTTAGGTCCTGTGATGGTGTCACTTGAGCAGATATGTGGACAGAGTTGGCAACAGGGTTTGTTGCAGGGGATGGTTCCTAAGTTGGTGTTTCTGTTGTGTGGTGTGTGGTTGCTGCTGAGTACTGTATTTGCCTCAGGTTGGGGGGCTATCTGTAAGCGAGGACTAGTCTGCCTCCCAAGGTTTGTGAGAGCAAGGGATCATCTTCCAGGATAGGTTGTAGATCCTTGATGATGTGCTGGAGAGGCTTTAGGTGGGGGCTGTAGGTGATGGCCAGTGGTGTTCTGTTACTTTCTTTGTTGGACCTGTCCTGTAGTAGGTGACTTCTGGGTACCCATGTGGCTCTGTCAATCTGTTTCTTCACTTCCCCAGGTGGGTATTGTAGTTTTAAGAATGCTTGAAAGAGGTCCTGAAAGTGTCTGTTCCTGTCTGAGGGATTGGAGCAAATGCGGTTGTATCTTAGGGCTTGGCTGTTGACGATGGATCATATGGTGTGTTCTGGATGAAAGCTAGAGGCATGTAGGTAAGTATAGCGGTCAGTAGGTTTCCAGTATAGGGTGGTGTTTGTGTCCATCCCTTATTTGCATGGTAGTGTCCAGGAAATGGGTCTCTTGTGTGGACTGGTCCAGGCTGAGGTTGATGGTGGGGTGGAAATTGTTGAAGTCCCGATGGAATTCTTCAAGGGCCTCCTTCCCGTGGGTCCAGATGATGAAGATGTCGTCAATGTAGTGCAAGTAGAGGAGGGGCACTTGGGTACAAGAGATGAGGAAACATTGTTCTAAGTCTGCCATAAAAATGTTGGCATACTGTGGGGCTATGCAAGTACCCATAGCAGTGCTGCTGACTTGAAGATATAAATTATCCCGAAATCTGAAATGGTTGTGGCTGAGGACAAAGTCACAAAATTATGTCACCAGGTGAGCCGTGACATCATCAGGGATACTGTTCTGACAGCTTGTAGTCCATCTTTGTATGGAATGTTGGTGTAGAGAGCTTCTACCTCCATAGTGGCCAGGATGGTGTTTTCAGGAAGATCACCAATGCATGGTAGTTTCCTCAGGAAGTCAGCTGGGATACTGGTGGCGTAGGGCCTGAGGAGAGAGTCTATATCGCCAAACAATCCTGGTGTAAGAGTGCCAATGCCTGAGATGATGGGGCATCCAGGATTCCCAGTTTTATGGATCTTGGGAAGCAGATAGAATACCCCTGGTCTGGGCTCTTGGGGTGTGTCTGCATGGATTTGTTCCTGTGTATCTTTAGGGAGTTTCTTGAGCAGATGGTGCAGTTTCTTTTGGTACTCCTCAGTGGGATCAGAAGATAGTAGCCTATAAAATGTGTTCTTGGAGAGTTGTCTAGCGGGCTCCTGTTCATAATCCGATCTGTTCATGATGACTAGAGCACCTCCTTTGTCAGCCTCTTTGATTATGATGTCAGAGTTGTTTCTGAGGCTGTGGATGGTGTTGCGTTCTGCACGGCTGAGGTTATGAGGTAAGTGATGCTGCTTGTCCACAATTTCAGCCTGTGCATGTCAGTGGAAGCACTCTATGTAGAAGTCCAGTCTGTTTTGACCGTCAGGAGGAGTCCACACAGAATCCTTGTTCTTGTACTGTTGGTAGGATGGTTTCTGTGGGCTACTGCGCTGTTCAGTGTCATGGTGGAAATATTTCTTGAGGCGGAGACGGTTAAAGTAGACTTCCAGGTCACCGCAGAACTGTATTGTGTTTGTAGGGGTGGTGGGGCAGAAAGAGAGTCCCCGAGATAGGACAGACTCGTCTGCTGGGCTAATTGTATAGCTGGATAGATTAACAATATTGCTGGGTGTGTTGAGGGTACCACTGTTGTAGTCCCTTGTGGCATGTAGGAGTCTGGATAGTTTACTGTCTTTTTCTCTCTGTAGAGAAGCAAAGTGTGTGTTGTATGTGGCTTGTTTTGTATTTGTAAAGTCAAGCCACGTGGAAGTTTGTTTGGAAGGTTGGCTTTCTATGAGAGACTCCAGTTCTGAGAGTTCCTTCTTAATCTTCACCTGTTTGCTGTACAGGATGCTGATCAGGTGGTTTCGCAGTTTCTTTGAGAGTGTGTGGCACAATCTCTCACAATAGTCTGTGTCATATGTACCTTTATGGGGCTTGCATCAGCAAGCTTGAAAAAGAAGCTTCAATCTCTAGTTTAAAAAATGCAGAAAATATTGAAGATTCCATTTTGCTAGGAGCTAAGCTCTGTTTTGATTCACTGTGGAAGCAGAACTTTTAAAAACCCTACAAATGCACTATACATTTTTCCAGAAACTGGTTTAGCACCATGATATTTTGCCATGAGGTCTGATGTACTAGTGCCCTTTTAAACAGTCAGATAATGCTAGTATAATTGGACATGAATCATTTACACGAGAACAAAAATATATGCCAAAAGCCCAATTAGGGTCTGATTCTCATTTGCACAAGACTGCTTTACAGGAAAATGGTAAACTCAACAACTTATAAACAGAACAGGAAAGACATGGGCTAAAAGGAGAGAAGTGAGCAGAGCAATTTGTGATAGGAGAATGCCTATGAAATTGAGAAGTATGATCTACAAGACAGTAATCAGGCCTTCACTTTTGTATGGCTTCAAATGCTGGGCACTGAGGACAAGACAGAGGCAGATCTTGAATACAGTGGAAATGAAAAGAATGGATACTTGCAGTTACAAGGATGGCCCATGTTTGGAACAAATGAATTAGGGGAAGCATGAAGGTGGTATCAATTATGCAACAATTGAGGTTAGATGGTTTGGGAATATGAAAAGAAGATCAGAAGAATATATAGGGTGTTAGATTTAGACATGGAGGGTAAGGGAAGGGTTGGAAGCCCCAAAACGAGAGGGATGGCTGTCATTCAAAAAGATCTGATTAGCTGCAGAGTTTCTGAGGAACTGTTTCAAGGCATGGAGAAGGGGGACTCAAAGAGCTGACTCTATATAGATGGGATTAAGGCTACACAGTATTTCTCAAAGGCGGCCACCATGAACGCATGCGGCCACCAAATACCAGGACCTTTTCTTGTGGCCACAGCCTCCTGGGCTGTGGGGTGGGGGGCACAAAGCCGTGGTCCCTCTCTCAGGGCTGCCAGCAGCGGTTGGTCCCTGCCTCCCTCCAGAGACACAAATGGTGGAGGTTCAGGCAGCTGGTGAATGCATAAACTGAAAATAATGTGACAAGTGAAAGTAGATAGGGTTTTTACAGCAAACTTTACAAACAAAATTCAGCCTTCCTCTATTTGTAATAACCGCACACAAGTACACCTGGAGAGGGACAATGATGCATTAGGGATCTGTTCAGCTTATTAAAAATGGTGACATTATTATTGCAATTTGTTTCCTTCTCTCATTGCAATAATGTTTATGGATGTTACTGAAGTAAAGAAAAATAATGCCTTTGAAAGAGGCTTATGCAGAATAGATTTATCTGTGTTGTAATGAGCCATGAGGCTTGGCTCCTCATAAATATATTAATTCCCTAGATATTCTAAGTGAGAAGACAATTATATGCTAGTGACTTAGAGCCTGATCCAAAACTCACTGAAAGCAATGTGAGTCTTTCCCTTGAGTTGAATGGGCTTTGGATCAGATCCTAACTGTAATTAGAACCCTACCCTGCAAGGTGTTGAACTCCTTCAAAACCCATCCTAGCTGGTTATCACCTTGCCGCATTGGTACCTAAGTAAGGAAGACTATAACAAGACATTTCTATATATCACTCAATATAAGCCCCATTTTCAATAGTGATTTTGGCACTTAGGAGTCTACGTTTCATTGACAGTCAACGGGCTTTAGTCTCCTGAGTCACTTAGGTGTTTTTGAAAATGTCACCCCATATGCCTACAACCTGAAGTCCCACAATCATTGCACATGGATATGTGGCTTTGTGATGGAGTGTACAAACCCCACACTGAGCAGCAAGGGGTTAAGGGATCATTTGGGGCTCAGTCAGCCCCACCCCGCCACACCTGCAGCAAATGCTCCATCTGCTGGAGGAATTAAAAGACAGGGAATTCGCTCATTTGTGTGACAGAGTGGAGGTGAGTAGACCTGCAGCCCACAGCTCCAGGCCTTGGACTGAGCTGACCTCAGGAGCAGGAGATGAGAGGAAGAGGACCAGGGAGAGCAGCCTTCGTTGCCACATTACTGGTAGTCCAAAGGGCCCTGGGTCGGAGCCCAGTGGAATGGGAGGGCCTGGGCTCCCCTCCCTACAACCCCTTGGCAGTCCGGGGTTGTGGCCATGATCACTCAGCCACACTACCCAACCAGACCCTGAGTGAGGACCATTACAGGCTTGTACTCATTTGACTAATATTTACTGTTAGCCTAAATGTTTTCAAGAGGGATGATGGGAAACAGCACCTTGCAAAGCATGATTTCATAAGATTCACAGCAGAGGCAGTGCAAAATATCTGGAGGGGATTTTATTTGGATTCAGCTTTTAAAGTTATGGTTTCATTATCCAAACAACTCTGTGGGAAGGGGAAAAATAACCTCTATAGAAAACTGTAATTACTAGGGGGGAGAAAAAGCAAAAGGGAAAGTCTGGCAAATTAAATATTAAGAACAAGGAAACAATGCTATTTATTTATGGGATAGAAATGTCAGATAAGTTGCTCTTTAGACATTTGGAGAATATCTGACTGAGCCAGGAATAATTGCTTGTCACCCTTCTTTTCAGTGCTATATTTTTTAATGCTCTGAAATTGTGTTGTGCCTGGTTTGTATATTAAAGAAATTTGTTCTCATGTTTAATCAACAAATGTGTTTAAAATAGAATGAACGTCAACAGGGACTTGTAGGGGACCTGAAGCAGCCACACAAAAATTAAGGCTTGGTTAGAAACTGATACACACAGGTATTATTTTCTCTGTGGGAATTTCTATCCAATTCCATGTAAATGAGGCTATGATTCTTCAAAGAAAAATGTCTCTGAAGGTCTTAATTGTGTTCAGCTCTGATTTGTAGAGAGCAGTGGGTTTTTTTATTTATTATTAGTTGCAATGTATTATCTCTATCTTTCCTTGTGACTTCTTCTGAGTGTTGTTATACAATACTGATCATATTCATGTAAGTGACTCTATATGCAGTTAACTAACTCTCATAGGGTGAAATTGACCCTTGTGCTGGGACTGGCGCAAGATTTATGTATCACTTAGGGCTAGGACTTAAGTGATGCTGCATGGCCGTAGTGCTGGCCCTCCGTCCAGGTATGAATGTTACCCACCCTGTACTGTTGAATGTGTAACTACTTTTTAAAATATGAAATTAAAACAATCTTTCTTTCTTTTTCTTTTCACTCGTAATACTCCCATTGACATCTCAGGATGTAGGTGTCCTTCTTTTACCTCAGCATCCTGGTAAATTATACTAAAGCCGTTGTTTTTTGTCGTGGCTCCAGCATAATCAACTGGCTGGTCTGACTAAACACTTTGTCTCCTCCCCAGCATGCCTGTGTTCACAACCCTAGTCCATGCCGGAAGAACGTTGACACAGGGGGACATTGGGCCTGTTTTTTCCTGTCACTTAGGCTTTGTCTACACTGGACTTTCGTCGGTAAAACTTTTGTCGTTCAGGGGTGTGAGAAAAACACCCCCAAGAATGACAAAGTTTTACCAACGAAAAGCGCCGGTGTGAACAGCACTTTGTTGGTGGGAGAGGTCTCCTGCCGACAAAGCTACTGCCACTCATTGGGGGTGGAATTTTTTATCGGTGGGAGAGCTCTCTCCTATGGACAAGAGCAGCTACACTGCACACCTTTTAGCGGCACAGCTGTACTGACACAGCTGTGTTGCTAAAAGGTGCATAGTGTAGACATAGCCTTAATCAGAAGCAACTCTGTTGGCATTATTGGAGCTTCACAACAGGTATGTGCGAGGAGAATCCGGCTCTATAGACTGTTCTACAATAAATGGGTCCAGTTCTTCTGTTACATGAGTGCAGCTGTCATTCACTTGAGGGTAGAATAATGCCCAGTCTCCACTTTCTACATCCAGTTCTCTTGTTATTGCTTGTGCCATTGCTGTGTTCATGTCTGAGGGTATGTCTATACTATCCGCCGGATCGGCGGGCAGCAATCGATCCAGCGGGGGTCAATTTATCGTGTCTAGTCTAGACATGATAAATCAACTCCCCAGCACTCTCCCGTCGACTCCTGTACTCCAGCGCCACGAGAGGCGCTCCCCACGGTGAGTAGATCTAAGTACGTCGACTTCAGCTACATTATTCACGTTGTACGGGGAGACTTTGGCAAACCAGTAAAGTGCCTAAAACCACTGTGGCTTATTGTTAAAAAGTAGCCTAATCAGCAAGCTGTAAATTGGCCATTCAGCAAACTCAGCTTGACCAAGGTAGGAGGGGAAGGGGTTTTGGGGTCCCACGGAAGGGGCAGCTTGGCCCCGCCCTTCCTGATAAGAATTGTGTTGAAGTTGCTGATACATGCATTTTAAAAGAGATTCTGTCTATTGGGGTCTCAGAGCTGCAGACTCTGGAAAAACCCACACCTGGTTAATCAATAATCAGAAGGAACCTCTTGCTTGAAACTGCTTATTTAACAAGGTTTCTTTAAGGGACATGTCATTCTATTACTAATGTATAAATAAGGGGATTCGTTTGGGGACTGGTCTCTCCCTCTGGATGCATCTTGTGTTCCCCACCGGCAGACAGGCTGCCCCTGTGCCACTCGAGAGCCACACTCAGCTTTGGTAATTATCAAGGGCTGGGGGTGTTTTACTAACCTGTTGCGGACGTGTGTAAGTGCTTAGCTTTAAGTGAAAGCACTCTTGTGTTGTCCTGTTTGTGCCAGCCATCTATCGGTCGGACGGCCCTGTCTCCCCTGATTTATTTCCTGACACCTCCTCGCACAGAGTAAAAGTTACCAAGAGCTTTGGGTTGAAAGAACCCCGGGTAACAACGTAGCTGAAGTTGCGTAACTTAGATCGATTCCCCCCCCTCACCCCCAGTAGACCAGGCCTAAAACTGCCTTTTTGTGTCGTTAATGTGTTCAGTGTACCCAGCAGTCATTAATGCTAATGGAAACCAAGGAGACTCAAATATTCATAGTTCTAATTTTCAGTGAAACGACCCTTCAGGGACACAGGTGATACAGGCTTAAAATTATGCCAGCAAGGATGAATATGCCACAGTCTGTATCTATCTCCTCCCTTCACAACAGGGGCTTAAAATCGCTGCTTCCCCCAGTGTATTTCCCAAAGTTTCACTGTTCTGCAGTCACTGAGAAACAGAGAGAGGGTTGAAATCATTTTCCGGAACAGTACCAACTTGGGATGCACCGGCCTGGGGAAGGAAATGCTTTGGTTTGGGGGGGAATTCTGTGGTTTTCTATTGGGACTTTAATCTGCTTTCTAACCAGACAATGGATTTAAAAGCAGATAAACTGAATGCCTTTGATCCTGAGGATTTGTGTTTAATCCATAATGTACTTGTGCTGCACAATCTGCCTGTCAGAACCTGAATCCCCCTCCCAGCTTTCCATAAATTCCAGGCTGTTCTGTATTCTCCCTGTTTGTCAGAATAGATTCTGAATTGATTGGCTTGTTCAGGGAAACTGTCCCCTGCCCCTTCCCAGTTTGCATGCAGGAGGACCCAAGCTTTGTACAGAGGAGTAGCATGGTTAGATGTCTCTCTCTGCTCACCTACCCTACTCCTTGGGGCACATGTTTAGAGAGAGGAAAGAGAGACTTGATGCCCTCCCTTCTCCCAACCTTTCTACCATTTGGGACAGTCAATGGTGCTGAACCTGTAGTAACAAGGAATCCTTAGGTCTTGTGCTGTTTACTGCTCCACTATACTACAGAGCATGAGTGGCTTTGTAGCTGCTTATATTTAGTTGCAAGCTCTTTGGGGGCAGGGACTTGTCCTTGTCCAGTGCCTGATCTGTGAATGCACTTCAGGGCACTACCAAAATACAAATACTAGCTAATAATACTAACCTGTGTGGGCTGAGTCCCCTGCGGAATCTCCCATTCCATTGTTTCCCCATCTGGGGCACTTTGCAGGTTCTACTGCCCCCTATTGAACAGAATATTTCAATCCCCTCTTCCCCTATCTGCCTTCCCATCCCACACACCCAGGAGCGCTGCCAGCTTTTCTGCCGCCCTAGGCGGTGGAAGGTCCCGCCCCGAAGTGCCGCCCTCCACAGAGGCAGCGGAAGGTCCCACCGCTGCAATACCGCCGCGGTCACCTCCCTGCAAATTGTAGCGCCCTAGGTGACCACCTAGGTCGCCTAATGGGTTGCGCCGGCCCTGCAGCCCACACACCAGTTCTGGACACATTACATTTCCCCCCAACCTCCCCTCCATACACACACTCCATGGGACTGAATCCCTAACTGACAAGGCATACGTGTCTGGAATAGGGAGGCTCTTGGGCCTTACAAGTTATTTACTGGACAAATAAAACAGTATAAACAAAACACCTGGCTAGTCTGTTTGCAGGGATTGAACCTGGGACCCTTAGATCTAAAAGAATGAGTCTCTGCTGCTTAACCTACGAGGATTAGTTTACAAGCCTGATGGCAGTGGCAGACTCATAAAGCTCTTCAACCACTAGAGGGGGACAAAGACCCACACTGCTCTCTTCTGGTCTAGTCTAGTTTACGTAGCTTCTTACGCTGCACTTATCACCACAGAATATCTGAGCACATTCCAGTAGTGCATTAAATTGGTGTTTCTCAACCTTTTTAATGCCAGGGACTGGTTAGCTGCCTTGTCCTTCCCTCCTCCCCCACCCCACCCTACCCCACTCAGGATACCTTATCAGTTATCTCCCTTTTTTTTTATTAATAAAGAATGCATGGTTTCAAAACAATAGTGACTTTATTTCCTTTGCCAGCTGTGATCGAAGGGGGGAGGGTGGTTGGCTTGCAGGGAATTAAAATCAACAAGGGGACGGGTTTGCATCAAGAAGAAACACACACAACTGTCACACCGTAGCCTGGCCCGTCATGAAACTGGTTTTCAAAGCCTCTCTGATGCGCAGCGTGCCTACCTGTGCTCTTTTAATCGCCCTGGTGTCTGGCTGTTCAAAACTGGCAGCCAGGTGATTTGCCTCAACCTCCCACCTCGCCATAAACCTCTCCCCCTTACTCTCACAGATATTATGGAGTACACAGAAAGCAGCAATAACAATGGGAATATTGGTTGCGCTGAGGTCTAACCTAGTCAGCAAACAGCGCCAGCAAGCTTTTAAACATCCAAAGGCACATTCTACGACCATTCTGCACTTGCTCAGCCTATAGTTGAACTGCTCCTTACTACTGTCCAGGCTGCCTGTGTAAGGCTTCATGAGCCATGGGAGCAAGGGGTAGGCTGGGTCTCCCAGGATAACTATTGGCATTTCAACATCCCCGACGGTAATTTTCTGGTCTGGGAAGTAAGTCCCTTCTTGCAGCTGCTCAAACAGCCTGGATTTCCTAAAGATGCGAGCGTCATGTACCTTTCCCGGCCATCACACGTTGATATCGGTGAAACGTCCCTTATGATCCACCAGTGCTTGCAGCACCATTGAGAAGTACCCTTGCAGTTTA
This sequence comes from Malaclemys terrapin pileata, assembly GCF_027887155.1. Taxonomy (NCBI): domain Eukaryota; kingdom Metazoa; phylum Chordata; order Testudines; family Emydidae; genus Malaclemys; species Malaclemys terrapin. The sequence goes on along the minus strand of NC_071507.1, from coordinate 39,013,225 downwards.
GTACTGGTTGGCAAGGTGGTCCGGTGCCAAGATAGGGATATGCGTTCTGTCTATCGCCCCATCACAGTTAGGGAACCCCATTGCAGCAAAGCCATCCAGTATGACCTGGACATTTTCCAGAGTCACTATCCTTGATAACAGAACATCAGTGATTGCATTGGCTACTCGGATCACACAGTCCCCACAGTAGATTTGCCCACTCCAAATTGATTCCCGACTGACTGGTAGCAGTCAGGCGTTGCAAGCTTCCACAGGTCTATCGCCACTCGCTTCTGAACTGTCAGGGCAGCTCTCATCTTGGTATTTCTGCACTTCAGGGCAGGGGAAAGCAACTCAGAGTTCCAGGAAAGTGGCCTTATGCATGCGAAAGTTTCGCAGCCACTGTGAATCATCCCATACCTTGAACACTATGCAGTCCCACCAGTCTGTGCTTGTTTGCCGGGCCCAGAATTGGCGTTCCACTGTATCAACCAGCCCCACTGCCGCCATGATGTCCCAATTGCTACAGCCCGTGCTTTCAGGAACATCTGTGTCCATGTCCTCATCACAATCATCCTCATGCTGCCGTTTCTTAGCCAGGTTCTGCATATACTGCAGAATAATGCGTGAGGTGTTTACAATGCTCGCAATAGCAGCGGTGAGTTGAGCAGGCTCCATGCTTGCCATGCTATGGCGTCTGCACGGGTAACCCAGGCAAAAAGGCGCGAAATGATTGTCTGCAGTTGCTTTCACGGAGGGAGGGAAGGAGGGGAGAGTGACGACATGCACCCAAAGCCAGCTGTGACAATGTTTTCCCCCATCAGGCATTGGGAGCTTAATCCATAATTCCAATGGGCAGCGGAGACTGTGGGAACTGTGGGATAGCTTCCCACAGTGCACTGCTCCGTGAGTCCATGCTAGCCGCGGTAGTGAGGACGCACGCCGCAGATTTAATGCGCTTAGTGGGGACATACATAATCGACTGTTTAAAATTGATTTCTAAAAATCGACTTCTATAAAATCAAACTAATTTCATAGTGTAGACATACCCTTAGTCTCATTGTTTGAGGCCGTCTTTCATTTCTTTCCTTTGTTCTTTCCCACACCCAGGAATCATTACTACTTGTCCTGTATACTATGTTTTCATCTGGATGTGTAGTGCATACTTCCAAGCCACAAATTTGCAGCATTTAGAGATTACAGTAATAATTGCTTTAGGTAGGCTTATAGACCAATCAAGTTGGATAGAAAATGTGGGGTGTCCATTAAAAGATACAGGCCACATGCAAATGTGGTATGTTCAGATTTTCATCCTTCCCCAAAGTTTGGAGGCGTTCTTCTCTAGGGCTTGGTTAAGTTTATCTCTTGTATATGCCTGGCCAGAGTGAAATTCTACCTTCTGCTTGAATGCTGAGTAGATTTTTTCTGTCTATTTATTGGGAAATTCAGTGTGAAAGTTTTCAATAGAAGAAAAAAAAGGAAATGACCAGTTCTGGATTTTCTACAGTTTCCGCTTGTGCTAATGTAACATATGAGGATCAATTGCATTTGCGTATTTTTTTCGAATAGTAGTTAATGTGAGAAAACCCAAATCAGTCACTTCTTTTCATTGTATTTATTAGATTTTCTTCATTGTGTCCCCTGGCCAAACATATGTATATTATTAAATCAAGTGAAAAAACTAGTTCACTGGCATCAGCAAAATCTAGAGAGACTTAACCTGACATCATAAAAGACACCAGTGTACTATATTCCACTCTCTCTCGCCCATAGGCAAAAGCCTCAGTAAAGGGATAGGTTTTCCTCTGGATTTTTTCGCTCTTAGCAATGGAGGAAGCAAATATCCAAATCAAGGGACTTCCATTCAAATCGCTTGGTCCCTAGTCTGTAGACAGTCAGATCTAGGGAATGTGTAGTACATAGTGATGTACGGACGGCAAAAGGTGATATCTCAAGTAGCTAAGATCCAAACTTTTTGGAAATTATGATTTGTTATCTCTAGGGATGTTCTGAAAGAATCCCAGTATCAAAATCAAAACAATAGGAGAAAGCCATGTATAGACACATGGGACTCCTCAGGTATGTCTATACTGCAATTAAACACCCGCGGCTTGTCTGTGTGAGCTGACTCGGGCTCCTGGGGCTTGGGCTGAGGGGCAGTAAAATTGTGGTGTAGATGTTTGGGCTGGTGCCCGAGATATGGGACTCTCCTGCTGCGGCAGGGGAGAGAGGGAGAGACTCCCCTCCTTCCCAGCTCCATCTCAGGGGCTGCCGCGGGCAGGGAGAGGGCACATCCATCGCATTAGAAAGGTAAGACTACTGATATTAAAATGTGAGTTGTGTGCTTTTATTTGTAGAATAAAGAAAGTTTATTATTATTATTATTTTTATATAGCATTTTTATCCAAAGCACTTTATAATATTTAGCTAATGGTACAAACAAAATTTGGAAAGATCATTAAGTCATCCGCCGAGACCCTCAGCAATTTTCAAGTGGTCCACACAAAAAAAGTTTGAGAACCACTGCCCTAGAGTCCAGTTCCAGGATGATTAACCTGTTTTCTAGGGCCAGAGTTATTTGCTAGGACAGCATTAAATTAACTGCTGGGGTTAGTAAATGAGTTATTAGTTTTATTAAACACATATTCCAGAAAATAATAGGTCTAGGAAACAAGATCTGTAGATCTCCTACTCAGTTCACAGCTTAGAAAGGTCAGTGAGATGTTCAGTTAAATAATATAATAATATAAATAATACTCTGAGTTTTTAAATTGTCTTGTAATTTCAAAGCTTCACCATAAACTAATAGGTACAGTATGGTCCACGAGAAGGAAATCATTCTGTTTTCTGATGTTTCCACAGCACACTGCTCTTTAATCCCATGGATATTGAATTTATGATGCCTAGTGGGATGTACTTTTGCTGCTGTTTCTGGCTGTACAGGTTTGCATTCATGTAATTATTCCCCCAACCTTCTCTTTTGTTGGATTTGAAAAAAATATAGTGCTAACAATCAGTGGTGATTGTGAACAAAGCCATTGAAATGCATTAGAAAAAGGAATGATGATCAGCATTCAGGGAGAGATGCAATCAAATAGGTATTTTTTCCCCTGGCTCGTTATTCCAAATATCGAAATGAAAAACAAAGATTTCACTAACCCTCAAGTGTAGTGGAATTGCAGCCCATTTGGATTAGCTTGAGCCCCACCTAGTGTGCACTACAAGAATTAAAAATTTGAAATTGGGTGATCTTAAATACAACTGAACACATACTGGTTAGAATAAATCTAGATTTCATGTGTTTTCTATTCCTGATCTAGGGTGACATTTTCAAATGGCTCAAGTGACATAAGAGTCGAAGTCTTGTTACTTTCAATGGAACTTAGGCTCCCAAATCACTTAGGGTGTGAGTGAGCCCTCACCAGGGGGGTTGGACTCGTGCGAGTTCTGCTCAGGCTAGGTGTGTTAAAAGTAGCAGGGTGGATGCTGCAGCATGGGCAGCCGTTCGAGTACCAGCCCATCCAAACTCTGCTGGCTAACCCATGCCGCTACCCAAGTGGCAGCCGCAACACCCACCCTGCTATTTTTAGTGCGCTAGCTCAAGCAGAGTCTGTCTCCCTGGGCTAGGAAGCACGCTCCCAGCTGCAGCGTAGACATATCCTTAGACACTTTTCAAAATTGTACCCCTAGTCTGCACAAGCTCTTGAGATGATGGGAAGAGCTCCTGGCCTCCTGCTTCCATTAGCTACCTACAGCGCTGGGGCTGGGCAAAGAGTGGTATTCAAAAATCAGAAGATAGACTACAGACCATAATCTTTAACTTTTTAAAAGAATCTTGTGATTTTTAGCTTGATCCTATGATTAGGGAGGGGTGACTCAAGGTAGCATGACTTAACCTTTCCACAAGAGGCGCATGCTACACAGAGTTATTGGTGTTTATTGTCCAGATAACTTTAGCAGCTAGATCAACCTGCAAAGACGATGAGTGACCTCAACTTTCACTAGGAGTTGAGGACACTCAACATCTTGCATATTCAGGAATCAGAACAGAGCAATCTGGCTAGGATACAGATTTACAGTATTGCCAACCCCAAATGTTCAAAAATCATGAGTGAGGCTCACCCAAAATCATGATATGGGCTTTAAAACCACGAGATTATATAAAAAGAATAGATTTGGGGTTCTTTTTATTTGCCTTCTGCTTTTTGAGCCCTTAGGGTGCACTGGGATCACATTTTGATGCTTTCTCCACAGCCACGAGGGTTAGAAGTTTACTTTTTCTTTGCGTGAAAGCTGAAATCATCACATCCACTTGACTCCAGGAGCTGGGGCTGTAAGGAAAACAATTATCACGAGACTCATGACAAAATCATGAGAGTTTGCAAAACTGGATTTAGCAGCCAGTTGGGTTCCAAGTGACTAGGATCATTGTATTTAAGTCCTCTCAGTTGGACTCCTCCCTGTTTCTTTGGACTCTGATAAATGGAGGCAGGGTAAGCAGTTTTCAAGCAGAACAACAAAGGGTTTTTAATTTAAATACAGGATACATACAACAGGAGAGAGTCCTAGGAATCTTCTCTCTCCACATCCATAAACCAGCTGATTTAGCCTCACTTTCCCATCTCTTGTAAAACTTATGCAGAACGAGCACTGCATACTTTGAAGAGACCTCACTGTATCAATGACTGGCCTCATTCATTAAGGAGACCTTATTAAAATGTTGACTATCCCAGTTTTGATAAATTATTTGATCTTCACATACCTTTGTCAACACAGCCACAAAACAGTGCAATAAATCCAGAGCTTTACCGTCACAAATCATGTGTTTAATGTTTGGTAGTTTTAGTGTGTCTATTTCTGTTACGATGGTAACATTGATATTGTTCATAACACATTTATTCTATTTTTGTGTAAAAACAATGGAGAGAACTTTGCTGCAAACCAGATGCTGTGTCTGATCTGAGCTTTCTGGGTTGAATTATTTACCTAAACTCACACAAAATCCCTATGAATTAGCTAAGGGCATGTCTACGCTTGCCATTTAAAGCGGGAAAAGTCCCTTTTTTGCACAAAAACTGTGGGAGCAGCTACACTTGCCAATGAGTTTTTGGAGTGAAACTCAGAGGTTTCATCGCAAAAAGTAAACCACTTTCAGGAGAGGCATGCAGCTCTTACCGGTGATGCTTTTGCAGTGATGTGCAAGTGAAGATACATTCTTCCTGTTTACACAGCTTTTAGCCTCTGCAGGATATCCCACAGTGCCTAGGTGACCACTCTGGCCAGCAGCTCTGTTGCTCTGATGCCAGGTAAACAGACACCCACCCCTCCCCCGTAAAGCCCTGGGAACTTTGAAACTCCCCTTCCTGTTTTCTTGGCAAGTGCTTACTCATCTGGCCAGATGACAATGCCTGCTCCATAAAGCAAACGATCCCCTGCTTGGCGCAATGCTGAGCTACTGGAGCTTATCAGTATTTGGGGAGAGGAAGCTGTGCAGGGACCCAGGATGCCCTGCAATCACTCCCCCTCCCCTTCCCACAAGACGCATTGTCAAAATGGAGAGAGCTGCACTGTGGGATAGCTGCCCTAGCCCTGGTCTACACACTGCTCTCATCAGTGATGGAAGTGCTGTTAATGTAAACACTCTCTGAGGCCTGCGGAATTGAGTACACAAACCAGCGCTTTACTTTCACCGGTTCCCCATCACCGGTGAAACGTACAGTGCAAAAACTCTGCAAGTGTAGACATATTAGAATGCTAGAAAGGGGAAGACTGCATGTGACTATCCGGCTTCTCCACTCTTCAGTGGAGTATGATCTTTCAACAAACAAAAAACCCAGTAACTGCTCAGTCATCAAGATTCAGCTTTTCAAGACTATATATATAGACATTCTCACTTAGGGTAGGAAGGAACCGACGCCCACTGAAGAGGTAATATCTTTTATTGGACCCAGGCCCGCTGACAGGGGGTGCAAAGGGGGCAATTGCCCAGGGGCCTGGGTGATTTAAAAGGTCCTGGGGGGCCCTGGCTGCTGCCGCGGTAGCAGTGGTGGCCAGGAGCCCTGGGCCCTTTTAAATCGCCCGGGTGGGCTGCAGGGTCCACTCTGCAGAAGTGGCGGGCTGGGGAAGTTGGTGGCTGCCATGTGCCACCCCTGCAAGGAAGCACCTCCTCTCTGCTGTGGTCACCAGCGCCAGACAAGTAGGGCTGGGTGGGGCCCCAGGGGATGGGGCCGCTCTGTGCTCCCAAGCTTCAGCTGTTCTGCCCCTAGGACTGCTAGGAGGTGGGATCCCTGCTCTGCGCTGGCTCAGCAAGGTGATGAGTGCGGACGGGGGGCAGGGCATGGGGGAGTGGGTCTGGGAGGGGGCAATGGGGGAGGTTTGTGTGTTTTGGAGTGCTAGGCAGTGTGTGTGTGTGTGGGGGGGGGTGGTTGGGGGGTGCTGGGCAGTGGGGGCAGCCTGTGTGGAGTGCTGTGTAGTTGTGGTGGGGCTGTGGGGCAGGGCATTGGGTAGTGCAGGGTGGGGGAGATTGTGTGTTGGGGTGCTAGGCAGTGGGCGGTCTGTGTGGGGTGCTGGGCAGTTGTGGTGGGGCTGTGGGCGGGGGGCACTCAGCATAGCAGGTCTGGGGGAGGCTGGGCATAGGGAGTTGGGAGGGGGGTTGGGGGGGGGGCTGTGTGGCACGGTATGGGCCTACCCCAGAGGGGAAGGGGCATGCTGGCAGCACAAGGCTGGGCGGGTCAGTGTGCGTCTGGCGGCTGCTGGTTTGTAAACAGTGCCCTCACACTGGGCTGGGCAGAATGGGGCCGCCCCCTCCATGCCATGCCCCATTGCCCCTGGCCAGCCCCTCGTTCTGGGTACTGACCTGCCCGCACCATGCTCCACTGCCCCCATGGGGGCCCACAAATATGTTTGGCACCGGGCCCACAAAAGGTTAATCTGGCCCTGGCTCCTAGGCGCACGTGGCATGGTACTGGCGGCGGCGAAGGCAGCCAGCCAGGCACATCCCTTTCTAGCAGGCCCATTGACTGTTCTGTCTTGGGGCCCGGAAATGCTGTCCGCAGGCCTGATTGGACTCACTTCTGTTGGGGAGAGTGACAAGCTTTCAAGCTTACCCAGCTCTTTTGTAGCCACTGCTCTTCATCCCACACTTGCATGACGATGTGATCCCACCATTCAGTGCTTGTTTCCTGAACCCAAAAGCGACACTCTACCCTATGCAGCTGCTCTGTGAATGCCAAAAGCAATCTCAAGTTGCTCCTATCCACGTCACGCGGCATGTCTGGTGCCTGTGAGTCTTCTTCAGTTAGGAACTTGACGATTAATTGTACTGCTGTGCGTGATGGTCTCATGACAGTTAACAGAGCATAGTAGAGCAGTGCAAGATCCATCCCTTCTCACAAAGATGCCGGGGTGCTCAGCAGAGAATGGCCATTGCAAAAATGATGCAAAAGAAAGCTGGAAGCCCATGGAGTACTGGGACACAAAGCAATGCATCACAGGACATTTAGCCAGGTCTCAAGATGCGCCTCCTTTGTGCTATTAAGGTAGAGGTGTTAACTCCCCAATTCATGTTGAATGATCTCTTGCAACAGGTGTTAATTCCTTATCTGTTCTACTCTTGTATTGAGCTGTGACACTGAGTACCTCCTCCAGATCCAAAGAAGAGCTCTCTGTAGCTTGAAAGCTTTTCTCTTTCACCAACAGAAATTGTTCCAATAAAATTACCTCACCCACCTAGTCTCTTTGAGAGCGTTGCCACTTTACATTTTTCTTCTTGGAACTGTGCTTTCTGATTGTTTTGTTAAACTGAATTTCTACTGTCTGAGTGGGGAAGTATTCATTTCTCTCTTAAAGGTGAGACTTTCAAAAGCAACCTAAGCTCTTTAGTGTTGATTTTGTGATGGCGCTAAAAGCTTCAGTCAAATTGGATACCATTGTGTTAGGTGCTGTGCAAACAGATAATAACTAACAGTTGAAAAGACAAAATGCAACAGGGGTGAGACAAACAATGACAGCAGGCTGTGGGGGGCGGGAACAATTTGCTATGACAGGATGTGCAAAGCTCTTAGCTAGACACCAGTAGTAACCACTGCTCGCCAGTCACTGACATCAAAGGGAATCGATAGGCCAGTGCTGAGCACTTCTGGCAATCCCATCCAAAATGTTAGTGTGAATGACTTAATACTCAGAAGTAATTAGTGATGGTGAGTGGGGCCAGACTGACACCACTCGGAGTAAGTGTCCCAGACCTGAAGAAGAGCTGTGTAAGCTCAAAACTTGTCTCCCTCACCAACAGAAGTTGGCCCAATAAAACTCCACCCCTCTTGTGCATAGGGAAGTAAAAAGAGGTACACAGTGCTGCCAACTCGCATGATTTGAATCTTATGATAATTATTGTTATTTTCTTAAAGCCCCAGCTCCTGGAATCAAGTGGATGTGATGATTTCAGCCTTCGTTCTTAAAGAAAATAAGTTTCTAGCCCCCATGGCTGTGGAGAAAGCTTCAAAATGTGACCCCAGTGCACCTTTAAAGGCTCAAAAAGCAGAAGGCAAATAAAAAGAAGATCAAATCTATTATTTTTGCATAATCTCATTATTTTAAAGCCAATCTCATGATTGTTGGTGAGCCTGACTCATGGTTTTTGAACATTTGGGGTTGGCAACACTGGGTACAGTATGGGCAGTAGTACTACAAGCTTCTTTATCAATGTGCTTTAATTTGCTGTGAAAGGGCGACACCTCTAGAGGTGCAAAGGGAATTCTGTCACCGGGCCATTCTGTTCTTTGTGTGTCTGCTGAGAAAGGGTGCTAATTGTATTTATTTATTGCAATTAACCCCCATTGTCATGAATAGGAATTACCTGTATTCTGTGAAGCCCAACTAATATTTTGTAGGCCACTGATCACATATGAGATGGTGGAATCAGACGAAACAGATTACCTAGAGGTGAAAGGCAGGCTTCATATCCCATTACCAGTCTCTTGGACCATCTATGGCTTTTGGGGTTTTTTTATCTAAATTTTTTAAAATTAAGTGGCCTCAGACTTAATCATCAGAAAAGATGTGATTTGTTGCTAAGGAAAGCCATGGATACTTCATCAGAGCTTCGAAGTGGGGAAACAGCATGTTCCTACTTCTCCACTCTCATATTTAATTCATAAGGGGTCATGATTTCTTCCACCTGAGCAGGGGGTCCCAGGAACACTTAGAATTTGTCCATTTTACAAAAAACATCTCCTTCAAACTGGATCATTTCAGAGGGCGTGAAAAAGAAGGCCAAGCCAGCTGTAAGTTTCGACCTGGCTGTATTAAAGTGCATACGTCATGCAAATTCTTTGTCTGCCATTTTTTTTAATATACTTGCTGCGTTGCTTGCTTCTATCCCTAGCTGGTTTAAAAGATGCTAAATCACTTTGCTGCCTGTGATGGGATATTTGCTATCTTGAGCAACAGCTCTCTTCCGAGTTGGGACATATACTACTTGAATGTAATCAGTTTAGTATGAGGTAACAGAAAATAGAAATAAATAGGCAACAAACTCCGCTTAAACATATGTGCTGTTCCCTTGTGCGGTAGTGTCTGTAACTCACTGGTTAGGATGTGTTCCAATTCCTCTATTTGTGCCTCATCTGCAGATAAAATGAGTCTGTTACAGGCTCAGGGTATGTGGCTATACTGCAAAAAAAAAAAAAAAAAAATCCATGGCAGGGCGTCTCCCAGCCCAGGTCAACTGACTTGGGCTCGCGGTGCTCCTACTATGGGGCTAAAAATAGCAGTGCAGATATTTGAAGTTGGGCTGGAGGCTGGGCTCTGAAACCTGGGGAGTGGGGAGGCAGAGACTCACTGCTGCAGAGGTCTTTTCTTTTTTCTTTCTTTCAGTGTAGATGTACTCTCAGTTAGAAAACTTTGGCTCTCTTACTCAAGCAGTAGCAGCTCATGCTTTTAGCTCTGGTGGTCCCCAGTTCAAGCCCCAGTGTATCGGTTAAGATGGTGGCTGTCACACTTCTTAGCTATTCTACCTAGTCTGCACCAGGGAAACCTGTGGGTTTTGGGGCCTGGATCCTGAAGGTGCTGAATGCCATCAAGTCCCACTGACTGTAGCTGAGTTCAAAGTGCTCAGTACCCCTCAGGATCTGGTCCTTGAAGCTCAGGAAGACTCCTTGTGGCTCTTTTTTCCACTGGGAAATGGGAGGATCTGCCCTAGTTTTCTTCAGTTGTAGCTTTAATCTTACAAACTGGGGAAACATTGCATGAGCTTGATTCTTCACTGTTCTGCCCTTGTATAGTTACTTAGAGCTGTGCAAAGTGGGTGTGAAGGACAAGCTCATCAAAATGGCAGCATTTTGCACCCACTTTGCACTGGGCTAAATGACTGCAAGGCAACAGTGAATCAGGCCATCTGTGTCTTTCTGCAAAGTTACATTTTCCTTATCTTTGATTCTTCCTTTTTCATAAATTCTGCGTAGCTCTTAACTTCAGTGTCACTCAGGGTCAAGGACTTTAAAGAGCTAGGGTCTGGTTCCTGGGAGTAAAGGGTATCCACCTAGGGCGGAGGGAAGGGGATGCGGAGGGGTGTTCAGAGAACCGTAGGAAGCAAAGAACAGACAATAGAAAGGTCCACACACCAGTGGGGGGCGGGAGTAAGAGGATATCCCAAATGGACTGCTGTTTAGTTCTGTGGTATTATGCATTCGAGTTATCACTGAAAAATTCTTGACCAGAATAATTTCTGTTAAACACAGCTCGGATTAGGGACCGGATCCTACTCCAGTTGAAGTCCAGGGCAGAAATCCCATTGATTTCAGCAGGGATCAGGTTCCGACTCTTCATCCTAAATCATAACCACAGCCGTGAGGAACTTCTCAATGACAGTCATTGAGACCAGAGCTCTGCCAATGGATCCAATTGCAGGGCCTTTGTGAGCATTTTATTCACAACAGGCAATAAAAGCTTCTGAATATTTCAGCCTCTGGTTGAATGTGAGGTACAATTAACATTTAAAAAAAAGGGAATGAATATGTAGCTAGTGAATGACTTCCAGCCCTAATAGGTAACAATCCATTCTAGTTTTAAAGGACTCAAACAATGAGGCTTCCACCACTTCCCTTGAAAGGGGGGATTTCCTGTACTCTTGCCAATGACTAAACTTTGTTCCCTTGAAAAAAGGATTTTGCCTTTCCTGTAGAAGTGTCTGCTGCTTTGCAGCACTGAGCTTCAGAGCTTTGCAGTTGGTTCCCTCCGACACTCAGCTGTATAAATCAGTGTAGTTCCTTTGACTTTAGTGGGACTATGTTGATATTATGGCAACTGATCAAGCCTGTTTTGTCTCTTTCTTCCTCCGTGTCCTCTATGCTGCATCTCTGAGTAGATCTTTTAGTCAAGTGTGAGGTTCCTGGCACTTTAATTTTCCATGAGCTGTGTTAACAGTACAGAGGTAGAGATTTTAAAGCAACTTCTTTAAAGTGAGGAAGCCATAAAGTTCCTAATTAGAATTCCTTTTGATTGGGGCTACTCTGCAGTCATAATCCTGCCTTGAGTGTAACTCCCGGGTTACAACTGTGGGGTCGATGCAATTCCTCTCTTTTACAAAGAGTGAAGTGGATTCAGCGAACCCAAAAGCAGAAGGGCATTTTTTGATCTATATTTCCCCTTAACATAATACCAAATTTGCAGTGTAACTGTCCCATAAGTAACCGGCATGAGAAGAGCTCAGTAACGCTGGGCAAGCAGACAGCACTGACTGAAGGTTTGTTGCAGGAGAGAGGAGTCCCATTCATAGCTGTAATTTACTCCAAACTCCATTTTGCTTTGCTGTTAGAGCTTGCCAGATTCCAGCAGATAATGATGTAGGAACAGGACACAAGACTGTCCACCCTTCCTCCTCCTCCTTTGAGGCAGATATATATGCCCGGATGGTTGTGTTAAAATGCTGGCTCTCAGGCTGATTTTCATAAGGAGCTATGTGGCCTCCAAAACTCTGGAGGCTTCTCTAATAGATCCAGAAAGTACATAACTATAATAACTCTTTAAATGTAACTTCCCACCTCAGCCACTCCCAGCAGAGAGCCCCAGCAACGGCTTTGGGGTTTTCAAGTGGAAATTCCCAGCTGGGCTCTGCAGAGTTAGCACTTTGTAGATAAGGAAGAGCTTGCTATAAAGGAATGCAGGGTTTTGCTGAGAATACGCCTCTTGATGCTCTTTGCCTCAGCAGTATTTTTCGGTGGCATTCTCCTTGTAGTGCTGAATGTTTGCACTGCAAAATGATTTTGCTAAAGCGTAGTTTCTTCCAGGGCTATGGCCACTATGTGACAGATGCCTGCTCTTTTCTCCCATCCCATCCTAGGTAAGGGTCTGAGTCGTGCCCCTGCTGGAGTCCCAACGCAGATATACAACAATTGTTTGCTATTAGTGCATAACAGTTATATTACTATATCACGATTAGCTGTCACAAGAATTGAGGCCAATCCAAAGCCCCAGATCCAAACACTCCCTGCCTCTCGCTACCTACATTAGGGGAAATCTGGAGCTGGAGCCAAACTTCATGGCTGGCCTCTCTTTCTGTTTCTCTGCTTGTTTCTGGCATTTCTAATGAGCTTATCACCATAGCATCCAGATACCAGATCCAGAGGCTGAGACTCTAATTCAATTGCTCTGTAACGCAGCCTGCTCTTCCCAGCTCCTATGTTCGGCCACAGCTCTCTGTGAGCTTTAATGGGATAGCTTTTGTTTCTTTGCATGCGTTATATCCGTTTTCTATTTCATTTTGGCTTTGGCTCTCATTCTTGTGGGCAGGCTTTTGTGCAGCAGTGGAATTTTCACCGTGCCCTGACTGCTCTGTTCTGGTTGAGGACATGCAGTGACTGCTCTGTGCTCCCAAGAGCTTACCCCGGGCTTTAGTGTTCCCACTGAGCAATGGCAGGAGGTACCCCAAATAAGGTGTATGGCTGCAGGAAGCAAATCTCTGCTCATCCACCAGGTTTGCTGGCCCTAGGAATGTTTTGGTGGAGAACACGGGAGGTTCGTGGGGATGTTGGAAGAGGCCGGGATAGATACCTTCTCCTATGCCCATTTTCATATTTAATACAATCAAAGGAGAGAGAAAACAGAGGGAGAAAACAGTATTTATCCCTCTGTGTCCCCTTTACTTTTCTCTCTGAGTCCTAATCTAGCTCTTTCCCAGCCAGTATGAAAGGCATGGGTGGCAGGTGAACCCCTCGTTCAGGGAGGCTAGCCCTCTACCCTGCCTTTACCCCGCTCCCCCAGGCCCAGATCCAGAGTAGCCCTGAGACTCCCACCGTAGCTCAAGCTGCCCCTGAGCTACTGGCCGGCCCAAGCTTCAGGCCACCGGCCCAAGCTGAGCCCCCACCAGTTTCCGGGGAGAGGTGGAGCAAGGGCGTGGCCTTGGGGCAGAGTGTGGATAGGGCCACAGCCTGGGTTTGGGGAGGCTTAGCTTCCCCTGGCCTATTATACCCACTGCCCATGGAAGTCAAAAGGGAAAGTGCCACCTGGTGAATCACCAGCACCAGTGAGGAGCTGCCAAAATCTTAGGAACCGGTTCCCTACCGGGTCTTCGGCGGCACGGTGGCAGCAGGTCCTTCAGTGCTGGAGCGAGTGAAGGACTCGCCGCCGAAGTGCCGCCGAAGACCCGGTAGGGAACCGCCCGGTGAGTACAAGCCCCACCCGCCTCCCAAAACAGCCTATCCCCCCCATCCGACCCCCACCCATGTCTTGCCCTCGACTGCCCTCCTCACAACCTGGAACCCATCAACCCTCCCCGCTTCTTGTCCCCTGACCACTCCTTCCCGAGACCCCCCACCCTAACTGCCCCCCAGAACCCCACCCCCTACCCAACTCACCCTGCTCCCTGTCCCCTGACTGCCCCGACCCCAACCACCACCACCCCGACAGACCCCCGGAACTCCCGCCTACCCCGCTGGAGCCACCACACTGCTGCAGCGCTGTCCAGGGCTGCTCCTGGACGTTGCGTGCTGAGGCTCTGGGAGAGTGGGGAGGTGGGGATAAGCGGCATGGTAAGAGGCTGGTGCTGGGGGTGGGGTTGGATAAGGGGCAGGGAGTCCCGGGGACAGGGAGCAGAGGTGGTGTTGGATGGGGCAGAGGTTCTGGGGGGCAGTCAGGGGACGGGGAGTGGGGGGATTGGGTAGGGGGGAAGGTGGAGGTGGGGCCAGGGCGGAGCCTCAGATTCTCACGGGGGCCCTGTGGGGCTCGGGGCAAATAGCCCCACCCCCCCGGGTGGCCCTGGAGCTCGCAGCCCCCTCCCCCTTACCTTGCCGGCGGCTGCTCAAAGCGGCAGGTCAGGGGAGCTGAGCTGCCGGCGGCTCGGCACACTGTGGCTCTGGGGGAGGGGAGAGAAGTGGGAGAGGGGCTGGGGGAGGTCCCAGCTGGGACTCCTGGGAGCTCAGGTGCGGGACAGGACGGTCCCGCGGGCCGGATGTGGCCCACAGACCGGAGTCATTTGCCTACCCGCCTGGCCCTTTAACAGCCGGTTCTCCACCAGCGTCTAATTTTAGCAACCGGTTCTTGCGAACCGGTGCGAACCAGCGCCAGCTTACCACTGATCAGCACAGGACTAACTGTTGAGGACATGAGTTTCCCCGGGAGGTTCTCCATCCAGCTGAGTCATGACTAATGCAATGGCGTGACTGCAATGCTCATTAATATAGACACTGGATTTATGGCTCACTACAACAATCTGTAACCCACTAAACCTGGCCTGTAATTGCTGGGAGCGTCTCTGGAGCCTTTTAAAAACATTGATGTCGTATTAGCTATCCTCCAATCATCTGGTACAGAAGCTGATTTAAAGGACAGGTTACAAACCACAGTTAGTTAGTAGTTCTGCAATTTTCTTCCGAACTCTTGGGCGAATACCATCTGGTTCTGGTGACTTATTGCTGTTTAATTTATCAATTTGTTCCCAAACCTCCTTACTGGTCCTTACTGAATACAGTCAAGTCATGATCAGTGGCCCCAGAGCAACCACAAACATCCAGTCCAGTGATCAGTTCATCTTTATCCACCTCAAGGAGGCCCACAATAGAGTCACCCATAGTTGGGTACAAAACTTTGTATTAGAAAAGTATCTATAATTTTTCAAAATCTTCAAGGATGATTTACTCCTGGCTACGTGAGACCTCCCTCATCTGTCTCCAAATAGGAAGTCCCCTGTGCTAACCTCATTTCTTCCCACAAGTCACAGGCAGGTGCAAAAGGAGAAACATTTCCTGCTCTCTGGTTTGGATTCAGTGAACTGTGCCAACCCCCTACCGATTCCGCTGCTGGGCTGTGTTAGTAGCAGATTGATCTCTGTCCATTCGAGGTCCTGGGGTTCTCAATGACCAAGAATGTAAAACAGGTAATGATGTGTCTGATGCAGGGGTTCTCAAACTTCATTGCACTCAGACACCAGCAAGTCTAAGCCAGCCCTGGTGACCCCATTAAAATGGGGTTGCAACCCACAGTTTGAGAACCGCTGGTCTAATGTAAAGTGCCACCCTGCCCACCACTTTTACCCTTTCTCCCCTACCTCAGTGGATTGTAACCAGCGACACTGACATTCCAGTCACACACATTGTCCCACTGGGTTTCCCCATTTCCCCTCCCCAGGGAGAATTTCCAACTCTTCTTTCTTATTGCCCAGATGCCAGTGCCACGAGCAGTGTTGCTTCCCTTCATGAGTGATATCTTGCAGGGCACATACACCGCAGCACAGCATTGCCCTGCATCCACACTTGTGTTACTGCAGGATGGGCTATCTGTAAGCCAGGGAGAGACTCCATCTCACGTGTCCCTTTCTTCCCTCCACTGGAAGGTGCTGGGGGAGAAAGAGGACGTGTCCCCGGGGCTGAGGCAGCATGGGATTGGCGGTGTTGCAGAATGGGATTGCTGGCTTTGCAGCATGCTCACCAGGAACCCTCAAGCCTTCCCTATCAGCTCTGCAGCATCAGAACAGCAGAGCCTGGATTGGAGCAAGGGAAAGGCCTGTTTTCCACAGAATCCTTCCCTCAGGCCCGGAGCATTTAGAGCAGAAATCCCTGTGGGAGTTAATGTTGCTCTAAAAAGAGCTGCCAAGGGGTGTGCAGCTGCTTGACAACACCACGCAGAGTGATCTGTTTGTAGAGAAGTACAAAGCCCTGCACTGATTCTCTGAGAGGATTCCCCCGAGCAGTTGGGGGAGGCAGGACCTTATTCCTTACCTCTCGTGACAGGGCTGTGTGAGAGCTTGTAGAGAGCCAGAGGTAGCTTTCTAGAGGGTTAATTCAGAAATTCCCTATGGAACCTAGGGGCTGCGGCCTACGGCAGGAAGGAGCCAGGTGGTTGTTGGAGTGACTCTAGGAGGAATGCTACAGGATGGCTCTCTGATCACCTCTTCACGCTGCTTCTTCCCACACCCACCTTTGGGGTAAGTCCATCACCTCCTCCTTAGTGCGTGTGGGCTGCAACCCAGATACGGCAGTAGAGAGGTTGGGAGGCCTCGTGGGGGAGGCATGGTGGGAGCCGGGGAGCTATTTACCACGCTGGCGCGTGTGACGCCTGGCACTGAACGGAGCCCACGCACTGCAGGGAGCTGTCCGCGCGGTGAGTGGGGAGCGGAGCTACGCAGTCTGTGGGGTGGTGCGATGCCAGCGCCCCCTTCAGCTGGCCGGAGCCAGGCAGCGGCAGTGGCTCCCCCTGTGGCTCTGTGCCGCCGCTTCGGGGTGGGCTTCTCCCCTAGCTCGCAGCCGTGCCGGCTCGCTGCGCTTCCCGGGATGGCGGAGCCCAGGGCAGCGCTCTCTGGTGCTCTGCGCCATGAACGGGTCCCCCGACCCTAAGAGCCAGAGGGACCTGCCGGGGGGTGAGGTGGGGAGTCCAGGCAGTGCTTACCTGGGGCGGATCCTGGGTAGCATCCAGCAGGTCCCTCTGGCTCCTAGGGTCAGGTTGTGGGGGGTAGGGGGGGCGGAGGGTTCTCTGCCTGCTGCCGGCGCCTGCAAGCCCCACCTCCACAGCTCTGATTGGGTAGAAAGGAGCCAGTGCAGCACATGAAGACCTTCTCCGCCTGTGTGCCTAGGGGCAGCCAGCACTGCAGACTCCTGCTGGCGGGTGGGCGTGCCACTGAGAGCTGCCCCAGGAAGCGCCGCCACACCAGCCCCTGGACTTTGGTGGTGATGAGGGGCGGTCCCCGATATCGGGACAAAGGGCATCCCGACTGATGTGCGGTCGGGACGCCAAACAAATGTGTTAAAATTGGGACTGTCCTGATAATATCAGGACGTCCGGTCACCCTAACCTTTATAGACCTGCCCTTTCATCATACACAGCCATTTTAAAGTTTAGAGTCATAGTAAAGAGACCCATTTCCAACCCTTCACTACACAGGACAAAGCCCGCAGTATTCATCATTAACGATTTCTATTCTCCTGGCTCCCAAACTGCTTTTCCTCCCTACTGTCGCCAGCCACCTTCGAGTTCTCCCTCTTCTCTCCCCAGTTCTGCTCACTGGATTGCAGCAGCTCAGCGGATGGTCCAGATTTGCTCTTTCCCTTCCATTCTTCTTCACTTCTGTGGATGGCTGCATTTGCCATTGAGCAGCCTGATGGAAATACCTGAGTCCTCTGTCTAGGCACACAGGCCTAGCAGCTAAAGCCAAAGCCCCACTGACAGCAGTGGGAGATTAGCCTGGAGTGTCAGGAGTGGAAGCTTGGCCCATGGAGACCAGGCACTGCAGCTGCTGCCACCTACATGGTGAATCCTCCAACCCATCGCCAAACGGCTCTTCCGCATTCTGCAAACTGGCCTCATTGGCTGACTAGCTAGGAGAACAGAAACTCTTTGTTAGAGCAGGAGAGTCTCTTCAATGCAGCACTCTTTCCATGGCTCCCAGAGGGTCACAGTGAAACACCTGCAAGTCTCTAGGAGTCTCTCAAGGAGTTCCCTGCTCAGTCACTTGGCGCCCACTAGCAATGGGTCTCTGACAGTAGCATTGCAAAGGGAAGCTCAGCAGATGGTCTTTTCTATGGCTTTCTGAGTGGGAGGGAGGTTGGTCTTGTCATTTAAGGCCTAGCTGTCAGAGTCAGGGCTCCTGGGTTCTCTGGGTTTGGAAGTGGGTGGAGTCTAGTGGTTGGAGCTGGACTGGTATCAGTACCATGCTTCCTTCCTGCCTCTGTCAGTGACGTTGTGTGTGACCTTGCAGCCAGTTGCTTTCCATCTCTGTGCGCCAGCTAACAGAGATAATACTGACCCCACTCAGAGGGGCTGGCAGGGGTCACTACCATAATGACTCAAGTTGGAGTGAGTTGTGCTCTTGGCAGCGAGGTGCCCAGATTCAGTCCCCATGGATGCCCAAGGTGTCTATATGTGGCCATGGTTTGACCCACCTAGCATTACAGGCTGTTTAGCCTGGTCTTGGCCATGCGTGGTGCATCTGCTCCTGGCCCTCTCTGGCACACAGCTCCATCATACACAAGAACATGGCCCACCAAGGACAATCTATCAGCTCCCATCTGGTGTTCAGCTCCAAGATGGATGGTGAGCCCTATTCAGACCATAGAAAGACAAGGTGGTGGTTTTTGGTAGAAACTGCTGGAGCTTCAGCCTCTGCTCCCACCTCCACCAACACGCTAAGGCCTTCAAAAGTGATCCCAGGTAAACAAATTAGCTGAGCTGAGGCCAGGGTGGGTGGAATTACTGCTGGGACTGATCCTAAGAGAAGAGCAGATTTCTCCTCTGCTCTAGGAAGATTCCCATAGGGAAAGCAGCTGGGATGGGGGTGGGGGCAATACAAGCACTACCCCTCAGCCCTTCAATAGCAGGCAACCAGGACTTTGGGAGCTAAGGTACTGGTGTATCTTGCTGGACAGCAGAAAAGAGCATTGGAGAAATTGTAAAAAAGTCAATGTCGCAGCTGGGTCAAGGGCAGCCAGACGTACTGGTCAGAGCCAGAGTCCACACTCACATGAATCTATGTTAGATAAATGTCTATCAGGGATGGTCTAGACAGTATTTGGTCCTGCCATGCGGGCAGGGGACTGGACTCGATGACCTCTCGAGGTCCCTTCCAATCCTAGAATCTATGAATCTATGACAGGAGTCGAGAGTCAGCTGGGTCAGGATACTGGAAGATCAGAAGCAAAAGACAAACTTGCGATCACAACCACAAATCAGATGCCAGGAAATCAAGCCAGGGGAGCGGCAGCAGAAACAGGCAGCACACGGTCCAGAACAGGGAGCAGCCCTGGTGTTCAGTCAGCTTTCTGTTCCTGCTGCTGCCTTAAGCAGGGCCAGGGGGCCAATTAGCTTCTCTGGGACTCCTCCAATAGGACCTCAGGAGTGGAGCCTCAAACTGGGGCTGAACTTCATGGGTCCTAGGTAAGCAATTTTCAGCAGGCTTCCAAGTGGAGGGTTGGAGTGTGGCTGCTCCCATGAACCCTGCAGACCCGGGTTGAAGACCCCTGGGTTGTGACAGTGAGTGATCTCTCCCTGCTCAAACCTCCTGCAGAAAACAGGATCCTGGACATGTTCTCTAAGAGTAAAATGAGGATAAGATGATGAGAAATAGGTCTCTGTACCAGGGCTGGGATCTAGGGAAAGCTTCCAACCAGGATATGTAGCAGGAGCCCCCTGTTGCAAGAGCCCCAAGTGGCAGGAAGAGTGAACGGTCCTTACCTCCAGGAGCTGCATGGAATCTTCCATCTGAGCCTCAATGAGACTCATGTTATTTGGTTTGACAGGATGAGATCACCTGTCCCCACTGCTCCCTGAGCTGGGCTGGCTGCAGGATACATTTGTGTGAGAGGCTGGAACTGAGCCTGAAAGACAGGTGTGACAACGAGGGTTCTGTCACCCCAGGGGGAGAACTGAGGGTCTGAACCCCAAAGAATAAGCAATTGAATCAACTGATTCAATGCAGAATTATAGTGCCATACAGGTACATCATAAGGTCCTCTGATGGCTTGGTAACTGGTTAAAAGATAGGAAACAAAGGGTAGGAATAAATGGTCAGTTTTCAGAATGAAGAGAGGTAAATGGTGGTGTCCCCCAGGGGTCTGCACTGAGACCAATGCTGTTCAACATATTCATAAATGATCTGGAAAAAGGGGTAAACAGTCAGGTGGCAAAATTTGCAGATGATAAAAAAACTACTCAAGATAGTTAAGTCCCAAGCAGACTGCCAAGAGCTACAAAAGGATCTCCGCAAACTGGGTGACTGGGCAACAAAATGGCAATGTTCAATGTTGATAAATGCAAAGTAATGCACATTGGAAAATACAATCCCAACTCTACTTATAAAATGATGGGGTCTAAATTATCTGTTACCACTCAAGAAAGAGATTTTGGAGTCATTGTGGACAGTTCTCTGAAAACATCCACGCAATGTGCAGCGGCAGTCAAAAATGTGAACAGAATGTTGGGAATAATTAAGGAAGGGATAGATAATAAGACAGAAAATATCATATTGCGTCTATATGAATCCCTGGTATGCCTACATCTTGAATACTGTGTGCAGATGTGCTCGCCCCGCCTCGGAAAGATATATTGGAATTGGAAAAGGTTCAGAAAAGGGCAACAAAAATGATTAGAGGTCTGGAACAGCTGCCAAATGAGGAGAGATTAAGAAGACTGGGACTTTTCAGCTTAGAAAAGAGACAACTAAGGGGGGATATGATAGAGGTCCATAAAATCATGACTGCTGTGGAGAAAGTAAATAAGGAAGTGTTATTTGCTCCTTCTCATCATTCAAGAACTAAGGGTCACCAAATGAAATTAATAGGCAGCAGGTTTAAAACTAAAAAAAGGAAGTATTTTTTCACACAACGCACAGTCAACCCGTTGAACTCCTTGCCAGAGGATGTTGTGAAGACCAAGACTATAACAGGGTTCAACAAAGAACTAGGTAAGTTCATAGAGGATAAGTCCATCAATGGCTATTAGCCAGGATGGGTAAGGATGGTGTCCCTAGCCTCTGTTTTCCAGAAGCTGGGAATGGGTGACAGGGGATGGACTACTTGATCATTACCTGTTCTGTTCATTTCCTCTGGGGCACCTGGCATAGGCCACTGTCGGAAGACAGGATACGGGGCTCGATGGACCTTGGGTCTAACCCAGTATGGCCGTTCTTATGTTTGGAAAGCTGACAACACTCTGGTCATGAATATCCTTATGTGATGTAGATCCAAGTGGGGTATAATGAGTTCTTTACATGTACTGGAAATATGCCCCCTAAAATATATTGAGGGGTCAGACTTGATAAACCAGTTTGGCTTAGAGATGGAGAAGAAGTTCCTGTTTGTTTCATGTTCATAGAGCCGTAGCTAACTAGCCAAGGGGGGAGGGGAGAAGAGAGTGTACCAGGGCAAGTGATGGGGTATGACCCAGTCAAGTTCCCAGCTCTCTCCGAGGTTTGTGTACCTCCCGCTAAAGAGCCAGACTTCAGTGGCGATACAGCCCAGCTGTGGTATCAACAGGAATGAGAACGAGGTAGGAAGTTCAGAGCAGCAAGGAAAGCCTAGAGGGGAACTTGAGAAGAGAGGTAGGAAGTGCCCAGGGAAAAGTGCAGCAAAAAGGAAGGAGCAGACCTAGCTGATGGGTACAGGACCCTGGGCTGCTACCAGTGTCAGGGTGGGACTGGGTTCCCTTACTGGCCCCAAAGAAGGGGGCATAAATGCACCCAGAGAGGGCTACCAAGCCCAGCAAGGGGGCTGCAGGCTGAGCAAGAGCCCCAGCGATGGCAGAAGGACTTCTTTCTGTGGAAAGACCTCTTTGGACTTCTAGTGTGAGACAAGCTGGGCCCCAGAAGGGTGGACTAAAGGTGGTGACCTGGCAGGAGGGCTGAGTTACCAGGCAGAGAAACTGCCATGGTGCTGGAGCGACCATGGATGGGGGATGCGAGCCCAGCGTGTCCCTTAACTCCACGTCACTGCAGAAGAAAGATTTTCTGTTGGCCAGCTGGCACAAGCAAGATCTGAGGATCAAACACTGTCTAATTGTCAGTTAGGATTATCCCCACTACAGAGAGGGGGAAAGTGAGGCACCAACTGGAAGCAGGACCTGGCTGATTGGGCTGAGCATCTGAATAATCGTTAGAGCAAAAATATAAAAGCCATTAAGTGTCAGAAGAACATTCATCAGGGAACTGGAGAGTTCAAGGCTGGCCAGGAAATATGTAGTATATGGCATAAACCAGTATGCGCTCTGCCACCTCACTGGTTTTGGAGACAAGGGTACGTCTCTTGGAGAGAGGGGTTAGAGGATCTTTCTCTGAGACTGTTGCGGATTGTGGGGGAGTTAGGGCCCTGCACCCCTCTTCCCGAGATTCACTGCGACTCTCAGCCAGCCAGCCAGTAAAGCAGAAGGTTTATTTAAGGACAGGAACACAGTCTCAAGCAGAGCGTGTAGGTACGACCAGACCCCCTCAATTAGGTCCCTCTGGGAGGTTCAGGGAGCTTAGACCCCAGCTTGGGGTTCCCTGCGTTGCACCACCCAGCCCCAACTCAAACTAAACTCCAAGCCCCTCCCGCTGCTCCTCTCCTTTGTTCAGTCTCCCGGGCAGAAGGTGTTAATTCTCCCCACCCCCGTTCCTGGCTCAGGTTACAGCTCAGGTAGCTTCCTTCAAGGGAAGTCCCACATCCCCACTGCAACCCCCCTGCAACATTCCCAGGTCAAATCTGCCCTGCTCCCTGCTCCGTCACATCTCTCCCCCCTTCGAGACTGAACTGAGCGGGGTCACTCTGACCAGTGACCTGGGGAAGTTCAGGGCTCCCTCTCCGGGACAACGCGTCCGCTATCAGGTTGTCACGTCCCTTCACATGGACCACGTCCATGTCATAATCCTGCAGGAGCAGGCTCCATCTCAGGAACTTGGCGTTGGCTCCTTTCATCTGGTGCAGCCAGGTCAGGGGAGAGTGGTCGGTGTGCACGGTGAAGTGACGCCCAAAGAGATATGGCTCTAGTTTCTTGAGGGCCCACACCATGGCCAGGCATTCCTTCTCGATGGCCGCGTAGTTCTGCTCCCGGGGTAGCAACTTCTTGCTCAGGTACACGATGGGGTGTCTCTCCCCCTTTTCATCCTCCTGCATTAACACCGCCCCCAGTCCTGTGTCTGAGGCGTCGGTGAACACCATAAAGGGCTTGTCAAAGTCTGGGTTTGCCAGAACTGGGCCACTGACCAGAGCCTCCTTCAGCGCCCGGAGAGCCTCCTGGCACTCCTCGGTCCAGACCACTTTGTCTGGCTTCCCCTTCTTGCACAGCTCAGTGATGGGGGCGGCTATGGCGCTAAAGTGGGGCACGAACCTCCGATAGTATCCTGCCATCCCAATAAAGACTTGGACCTGCTTTTTGGTTTGAGGAGCGGGCCAGTCTCTGATCACCTCCACTTTGGCTGGTTCCGGCTTTAGGCAGCCGCTTCCCACCCGGTGGCCTAGGTAGGATACCTCAGCCATCCCCACCTTGCAATTCTCCGGTTTTACGGTCAGCCCAGCCTTCTGGAGTCGGTCCAGCACTTGTCTAACCTGGGATATGTGGTCCTCCCAGGTCTGGCTAAAGACACAGATGTCATCGATATACGCCACGGCAAAACTCTCCATCCCCCTCAGTAGCTGATCCACCAGGCGCTGGAAGGTGGCCGGCGCTCCCTTGAGGCCGAAGGGCAGGGTCAGGAACTCATAGAGCCCCAGAGGGGTGACAAAGGCCGATTTCAGCCTGGCATCTGCATCCAGCGGCACTTGCCAATAGCCCTTTGTAAGATCCATGGTGGTAAGGTACCGAGCACCTCCCAGCTTGTCTAGGAGCTCGTCCGGCCTGGGCATGGGGTAGGCATCGGCCACAGAGATGGCATTGAGCTTCCGATAGTCCACACAGAACCGGATCGACCCGTCCTTTTTGGGGACCAGCACCACCGGCGAGGCCCAAGGGCTGGAAGACGGCTGGATCACCCCCAAAGCCAGCATGTCATTGACCTCTCTTTCCAGGTCCTGAGCAGTTTTCCCTGTGGCTCGGAAGGGGGAGCATTTTATAGGCGGGTGCGATCCTGTCTGCACCCGGTGGACAGTCAGATTAGTGCGTCCAGGCTGGTTGGAAAACAGCTGCTGGTACAGATGCAGCACCCCTCCGATCTCAGCTCGCTGGGCAGGGGTTAGCCGATCAGAGAGGGGAATTGCTTCCAGGGGGAAGCCAACTCTTGTCCCAGGGAATAGATCTACTAAAGGGTCATCTCCCTGCCCCTCCCACTGTCCACACACGGCCAACACCATATTCCCCCTGTCATAATATGGCTTCATCATATTCACATGGTACACCCGGTGGTGGTGTGCCCGGTTCGACAGCTCCACCACATAGTTTACCTCGTTTAGTTGCTTGACAACCTTGAAGGGCCCTTCCCAGGCGGCCTGGAGTTTGTTTTTCCTCACGGGGATGAGGACCATCACCTGATCCCCAGTGGCGAAGGCGCGGGCCCGTGCTGTGCGGTCATACCAGACCTTCTGCTTCCTCTGGGCCCTGGCCAGATTCTCCCTGGCCAGGCCCATGAGCTCGGCAAGTCGTTCCCGGAAGGTCAGGACATACTCCACCACCGACTCTCCGTCAGGAGTGGCCTTCCCCTCCCATTCGTCTCTCATCAGGTCCAGGGGCCCCCTTACCCGCCTTCCATATAGCAGTTCGAAAGGCGAAAACCCGGTAGACTCCTGGGGTACCTCCCTGTACGCAAACAGCAGGTGAGGTAAGTACTTGTCCCAGTCCTGCGGGTGCTGATTCATAAATGTTTTCAGCATCATTTTTAGCGTCCCATTGAACCTCTCCACCAGCCCGTTGGATTGGGGGTGATATGCTGAGGCCCAGTTGTGCCGGACCCCACATCTCTCCCACAAGCACCGGAGTAGGGCCGACATGAAGTTGGACCCTTGGTCCGTCAAGACTTCCTTGGGGAACCCCACTCGGCTGAAAATGGTCAGCAGCGCATCCGCCACAGTGTCTGCTTCAATGGATGATAAGGGCACTGCCTCGGGGTAGCGGGTGGCGAAATCTACCACCACCAGGATGTATTTCTTCCCAGACCGGGTCGTCTTGCTGAGAGGTCCCACTATGTCCATGGCCACCTTCTGGAAAGGCTCCTCTATGATGGGCAAAGGTCTCAATGCTGCTTTCCCCTTGTCCCGGGCCTTCCCCACCCTCTGGCAGGGGTCACAGGATCGGCAGTACTGCCGGACGTTGGTGAAGACCCCGGGCCAGTAAAAGTTCTGTAGCAGCCTCTGCCTGGTGCGCCGGATCCCCTGGTGCCCTGCGAGAGGGATGTCATGGGCCAGGTACAGTAGCTTGTGGCGAAACTTCTGGGGAACCACCAGCTGCCTCCTGATCCCCCACGACTCCACTTCCCCCGGGGGAGCCCACTCTCGGTACAGGAACCCCTTCTCCCACAGGAACCTCTCCTTGCATCCTCTCCTCATGGTCTGTACCACACTGAGGTCAGCCAGGCCCCTTAGCTTCCGCAGGGAGGGGTCCTTCTGCAACTCGGCCTGGAACTCGGCGGCTGGGGAAGGGATGGGGACCTGCTCCCTCTCGTCGGCTGGGTCGGAAGCCCCAGCCACCCCGCGGCCTGTCCTTGGGTGTTCCCTCCCCACCCGGGAAGGGTTCGGTGCCTCCGGTGGGACATCCTTCCCAGGGTCCGGGCGTAGTGCCCCTCGCCGGCTCTGGCTACGGGTCACGACTAAGGCGGTCTGGGGGCTGCTTGGCCAGTCCTCTAGGTCCCCCCCCATCAACACCTCAGTGGGCAAATGGTGGTGCACTCCCACGTCCTTGGGGCCCTCCTTGGCCCCCCATTTCAGGTGTACCCTCGCTACGGGAACCTTGAATGGGGTCCCGCCCACCCCGGTCAGGGTCAGGAAGGTGTTGGGCACCACCCGATCTGGGGCCACCACCTCGGGCCGGGCCAGTGTCACCTCTGCGCCCGTGTCCCAGTATCCATAAACTTTCTTCCCATCCACCTCCAGGGGAACAAGGCACTCGCTCCGCAGGGACAGCCCCGCGCCAACCCTGTAAACGGAGAACTTTGAATCCGGAGCATCTGGCCCCCCAGAGAAGCTGGCCGGGGGCCCTTCTCTCTCTTGAGCAGTTGATAAGCTGCCAGCCCCTCTTGCGTGGGAAGCCTGCCCCTCGTCCGTCTGGGCCTCTACCAAGTTAACCCGGTACGGGTTCGGTCTGCTCAGTCTATCCTTGAGCTTGGGGCACTGGGCCCGAACGTGGCCTCTTCGGCCGCAGTAATAGCAGCTCAGGTCCCGTGGGTCCCCTCGAGCCGGTCGGTTGTCCCTGATGCTGGGCCTTCCCCGTGGGAGGGGATTCCCCATATTCCCCCTTTGGGAGGTCCCAGGGTGACTCTCTCTCTGCATCGCGGCGGGCCTGTTCCTTTGGGGCTCCTCCCTGCCACCCCCTGACCGGCTCTTTACAAACTCATCAGCCAGCTGCCTGGCGTGTCGCGGGTTCTCTGGCTTTCTGTCCACCAACCACAGCCTCAGGTCGGATGGGCACCGCTCATACAGTTGCTCCAGTACCAGCAGTTTAATCAGGTCCTCCTTCGTCGGGGCCCCACCAGCCCACTTGCTGGCGTATCTTTCCATGCGGACGGCTAGTTGCAGATATGAGATCTCAGGGGTTTTATCTTGACTCCGGAACCTTTCCCGGTACATCTCAGGAGTCAGCCCAAACTCTCGTAGCAGGGCCCTTTTGAATAGTTCGTAGTCCCCTTTCTCTGCCTCTCCCAGTTGGCGGTACAATGCCACGGATTTGGGGTCCAGTAAGGGGGTAAGGACCCGGAGTCTGTCCGCGGGGTCCACACGGTGCAGCTCGCAGGCCGTCTCAAAGGCCTCCAGGAAGTCATCCATGTCCTCCCCCTCCTTGTATGGGGCCATGATGCACTTATCAAAGCTCCGTGCAGTCCTGGGTCCCCCCTCACTCACCGCAGCCGGGGGTTCGCTGCCCTTCAATCTCGCCAGTTCCAGGTCATGCTGACGCTGTCTCTCATTCTCCTGTCTCTGTCTCTCTTCATGCTGACGCTGTCTCTCATTCTCCTCCCGTTCACGCTGATGCTGTCTCTCTTTCTCCTCCCGTTCATGCTGACGCTGTCTCTCTTCATGCTGTCTCTGTCTCTCTTTCTCCTCCCGTTCATGCTGTCTCTGTTGTTCACGATCCTCCAGCTCTCTCAGTTTTAGCTCTTTCTCCCATTCCAGCCAATTCCGCTCCCCGGATGCCGAACGCCGCCGGGAGGATCCTCTGCTGGCCGGTGGGCTTCGCCGGGGGGACCCCCTGCTGGCCGGGGGGTTCACGGCGCCTTCGGTATTTGCTGGGCTCCTCCCCACCCTTCCCCTAGGCATAGGAAGGAGGGGTCTCGGGAAGCCCTCAGCAGCCGGCTGACCACTCCCAGCTGGGACAGACACTGGTGCCTGCGCTGCATTTGCCAGGCTGCTTCCCTGAGACACAGGGATCAGTTCATTCGCGCGATCTTCCGCCTCCAGCTGGGCAATGAGCTGTTCTTTGGTGAGCCTCCCAATGCGCAGCCGCCTCTGCTTGCACAGCTCCACCAGGTCGCTCTTAAGCCGCTTGGCATACATCTTCCTGCTGGCCACTCACCGGCCTGTGTGCTCACAGCTCCCCACAGTTCCCAGGGGGCCCCCTAGTGTGCCAGCCCTTCTCGAGGTCACCACCTCTCTGCCAGGGTCGAGCTGCAGACTCCTCCGCCCCTGGGACCACTCGCTGCGATCCCCCCAGGGGACCCTGTTACTGCAAAAGTCCTTCTCGCTGGTCACACACTCCCAGGGGTAATAACCGTCTCTCTCTCACTCTTCAGCACGCCTGGTCCCCGTCAATCCCCCTTCATTTTACTGCTCCCCAGTCACTTACTGCAGGAAGCGCCGTCCACGGGGTGCAGTAGATCCCACCGCTGCCACCAGTTGTTGCGGATTGTGGGGGAGTTAGGGCCCTGCACCCCTCTTCCCGAGATTCACTGCGACTCTCAGCCAGCCAGTAAAGCAGAAGGTTTATTTAAGGACAGGAACACAGTCTCAAGCAGAGCGTGTAGGTACGACCAGACCCCCTCAATTAGGTCCCTCTGGGAGGTTCAGGGAGCTTAGACCCCAGCTTGGGGTTCCCTGCGTTGCACCACCCAGCCCCAACTCAAACTAAACTCCAAGCCCCTCCCGCTGCTCCTCTCCTTTGTTCAGTCTCCCGGGCAGAAGGTGTTAATTCTCCCCACCCCCGTTCCTGGCTCAGGTTACAGCTCAGGTAGCTTCCTTCAAGGGAAGTCCCACATCCCCACTGCAACCCCCCTGCAACATTCCCAGGTCAAATCTGCCCTGCTCCCTGCTCCGTCACAGAGACACACAACTGTCAATAGTTGGGAACAGAAACCCCATCTGTAATTTTGCTTGCTGGTTCTGCCACAAACTCCACCCTCCAACCATTGTGAGCCAGGACCAGCAACACCATTCCACTCTCATAGTTACATGTACCTGCCCACCTGCAGACCTTGCAGCTGGCACATGCACTGGTGCTGGTGCTGTGATATGAGCTGGATGAACCACCCTGCTGGCCCCCATATCCAGCATTCTCTCCCCGAGCAATCGGTCCTGCTCCCTGCTCTTCCTCTCTTCCTCCAGGAACCCCTGGAGCAGTCTCTCTTCATGGACCATGTCCCTTTCCTCCTTGGCTCTTTTGAAAGCAAGGTTCTCCTTGTTCCTCCTTGCCCCTATCTCCAAAAGCTCCTGCACGGTCCTCCTCCTTCTGGCCCACTGTTGGCCACTTGTAGCACCCACAGTCCCAGGCAGCAGGCTTGACCCAACAGGTGTTGAAGTGTCTTCCAATGGAAGGAAATAGAGGGTATGTTCATTGTATTGCCATGGGGGGAGGGAGAAAGAATCCCCCACTTTGCTTTCCGTCTGTCCACAAGGTCACGATTTCCAATATTGTGGAATGCTTTGATATCATTCATAAATTCTCATGTACACTCCACCTCACTTCTGCCCTTGGAGGATTCACACACACACCCCCTACGCAGGTGTCTGAGTAACACTGATTTTACTTTAAATCAATACCAAAGAAATTAAGAGGCTGGATCTGGCTGATGCAGGGTAGGCTGAAGTCGTGTTTTGGGGACATTTACCAATACTGACTCTGACTTTGTTTCATGCTCCATGAAAAACTTCTAAACATCACCTTCCAGGAACAGAAGGAAATCAGGACCCAAAGTAACATACTTTTGGTTAGAATGCAGCGTTCTGCAGGCAGCAGAGTGGATTCTCACCAACCCTCCTCTCGAATCCAGCAACAGAAAAGCCCAGACGACACAGGGCAAAAGAATGCCTGCTGCACGAAGCACCATCTGAAGTCACCTTCCAAGGAGTTAAAGAGAAGCCAGGATAAAAAAGGATTCAAAATTCACATTGTCACTGCTGGATGAGATAATAATTTACTACCCAAAATATTCATCTGCAGCATTAGATTGGTGTACCCTCAGGGAACTGATGGGCAGGATCCCCAGGGAGAATAACATGAGGTGGAAAGGAGTCCAGGACAGCTGGCTGTATTTTAAAGAATCTTTATTGAGGTTACAGGAACAAACCATCCCGATGTGTAGAAAGAATAGTAAATATGGCAGGCAACCAGCTTGGCTTAACAGTGAAATCCTTGCTGATCTTAAATACAAGAAAGAAGCTTACAAGAAGTGGAAGATTGGACAAATGACCAGGGAGGAGTATAAAAACATTGCTCAGGCATGCAGGAGTGAAATCAGAGAGGCCAAATCACACTTGGAGTTGCAGCTAGCAAGAGATGCTAAGAGTAACAAGAAGGGTTTCTTCAGGTATGTTAGCAACAAGAAGAAGGTCAAGTAAAGTGTGGGCCCCTTACTGAATAAGGGAGGCAATCTAGTGACAGAGGATGTGGAAAAAGCTAATATACTCAATGCTTCTTTTGCCCTCGTCTTCACAAATAAGGTCAGCTCCCAGACTACTGCACTGGGAAGCACAGCATGGGGAGGAGGTGACCAGCCCTCTGTGGAAAAAGAAGTGGTTCAGGACTATTTAGAAAAGCTGGTCGAGCACAAGTCCATGGGGCAGGATGCGCTGCATCTGAGGGTGAGAAAAGAGTTAGCGCAGGGGTCGGCAACCTACGGCACGCATGCCAAAGGTGGCACGCAAGCCAATTTTTGATGGCACGCAGCTCCGGCTCAGCCGCTCAGCTCGCCCCACTCTGGGGTTCCCGCTGCTGGGGTCCAGCTGCCGGTGGGATTGCCAGCTGGGGTCCAGCTGCCGGTCCCACTCAGCGCCCGCTGCTGGCCTGGGGGAAGGAACCCCAGGCTGGCAGCGGGCTGAGACCCCAGCTGGCAGGAGCCAGCGGCGGAAACCCCAGATCTGGGGTGGGCTGAGCTGCTCAGTCGCTGCTCTGGGGTTCTGGCTGCTGGCCCCTTGCTATCCAGGGTCCCCACCTCAGCAGCCCCACTCACCTTGCTTCCCATTGGAGTTCCAGTGCAGGTCCCCTGCCAGACAGGGTCCAGGCCTCTGTCCCTGCTCAGCCCTACCAGCCGCCAGCTCCACTCACCTCAGCTGCTGATCTGGGGTTCCAGCCGCTGACCTCCTGCCAGCCGGGGTCTGGATCTCCAGCCTTGCTCAGCCTGCTTTCCGGCTTGACCCTAACCCTAATAGTAGTTTGGTTATATATTGTAGACTTATAGAGACCTTCTAAAAAATGTTAAAATGTATTACCGGCACGCGAAGCCTTAAATTAGAGTGTATAAATGAAGACTCGGCACACCACTTCTGAAAGGTTGCAACCCCTGAGTTAGCGGATGTGATTAAAGAGCCATTGGCCATTAGCTTTGAAAACTCATGGCAATCGGGGGAGGTCCCAGATCACTGGAAAAAGGCTAATGTAGTGTCCATCTTTAAAAAAGGGAAGAAGGAGGATCCGGGGAACTACAGGCCAGTCAGCCCGCACCTCCCTGGAAAAATCATGGAGCAGGTCTTCAAGGAATCAATTCTGATGCACTTAGAGGAGAGGAAAGTGATCAGAAACAGTCAGCATGGATTCACCAAGGGCAAGTCATGCCTGACTAACCTAATTGCCTTCTATGACAAGATAACTGGCTCTGTGGATGAGGGGAAAGCAGTGGACGTGTTATTCCTTGACTTTAACATAGCTTTTGATATGGTCTCCCACAGTATTCTTGCCGGCAAGTTAAAGAAGTATGGGCTGGATGAATGGACTATAAGGTGGATAGAAAGCTGGCTAGATTGTCAGACTCAGTGGGTAGTGATTAATGGCTCCATGTCTAGCTGGCAGCCTGTATCAAGCGGAGTGCCCCAAGGGTCGGTCCTGGGGCAGGTTTTGTTCAATATCTTCATTAATGATCTGGAGGATGGCGTGGACTGTACCCTCAGCAAGTTTGCAGATGACACTAAATTGGGAGGAGTGGTAGATACTCTGGAGGGTAGGGATAGGATACAGAGGGACCTAGACAAATTAGAGGATTGGGCCAAAAGAAATCTGATGAGGTTCAACAGAGTCTTGCACTTAGGATGGAAGAATCCCAGGCACTGCTACAGACTAGGGACCAAATGGCTAGGCAGCAGTTCTGGAGAAAAGGACTAGGGGTTACTGTGGATGAGAGCTGGATATGAGTCGACAGTGTGCTCTTGTTGCCAAGAAGGCTAATGGCATTTTGGACTGTATAAGTAGGGGCATTGCCAGGAGATCAAGGGACGTGATCATTCCCCTCTATTTGGCATTGGTGAGGCCTCATCTGGAGTACTGTGTCCAGTTTTGGGCCCCACATTAAAAGAAGGATGTGGAAAAATTGGAAAGAGTCCAGCGGAGGGCAACAAAAATGATTAGGGGGTTGGGGCACATGACTTATGAGGAGAGGCTGAGGGAACTGGGATTATTTAGTCTGCAGAAGAGAAGAATGAGGAGGGATTTGATAGCTGCTTTCAACTACCTGAAAGGGGGTTCCAAAGAGGATTGATCTAGACTGTTCTCAGTGGTAGCAGTTGACAGAACAAGGAGTAATGGTCTCAAGTTGCAGTGGGGGAGGTTTAAGTTGGATATTAGAAAAAAAATGTTCACTAGGAGGGTGGTGAAGCACTGGAATGGGTTACCTAGGGAGGTGGTGGAATCTCCTTCCTTAGCGGTTTTTAAGGTCAGGCTTGACAAAGCCCTGGCTGGGATGATTTAGTTGGGGATTGGTCCTGCTTTGAGTTGGACTAGATGACCTCCTGAGGTCCCTTCCAACCCTGATATTCTGTGATTTTATCTGTTCCACCCTTGTATTGAACTATGACACGGAGTACCTCTCAGGGCTCATGTATGGGGAAATAGGAGGGTTATATTCTCTCTCAACTGGAAGAGAGAGAAATTCTGACTTCTGAAGCATAGGTGCTGACTTTTGGTTTTGCCTGTGGGTGCTCTCCTGAGGCCCCCCCCTCCTGAGGCCCACCCCTGTTCCACCCCCCCCAAGACCCTCCCGCTCCACCACCACCCCCATGCCCGTCCCGGTCCAGCTGCATGTTGGGGGCTGGTACTTTCAGTGTCTCTGTGCTGCGGGGGATGTTTCTAGAGATGCCTCTGAGCCCCCTGCCAGATGCAGAGAGCCGGGCAGCCGGTGGCCCCCCCAGCATACGGCCGCCCATGCCAGCAGCCAGGCACTGGCTCTCAGCGCAGCCACCTGGGGAGGGGTTTCAGTCCTCCCAGCCACCTCCACCTAGGGTGACCAGATGACAAATGTGAAATATCGGGACGCGGGGAGGTGGAGCAAAAAAAAAAAAAAAAGCCGCCGGAGGCCCCCCCCTCGCCCCGCACCAGCTCGCCTCGTCTCCACCTCCCCCGTAGGGGAAGGTGCCCAGCTGGTGCAATCCCACCCACTCAGACAGCAGCATTTCAGGCAGGCGGCAGCTCTGCCCTGCAGCACAGAGCACCCCGGGATTAGGAAGCGAGCGGCTGGGGAGTGCTCAGCCTGCGGCCGCTGTGACCCCACCGAGTTGCCCTGCGCGTGGGGCGAGTCTGTCCCCACATAGAAGAACGGCCTGTAGCGCCAACCCGCCCACGGCCCGTCCCTACACTGCGGCCCCGGGGGGTTCAGGACAGGGCGAGGCACACGTAACAGCTGGGCAAAGGGGCTGGGGGACACGGGATCCCTCTAGGAACGGGGGCCGCCAGCCGCCCCAGGGGAGGGGGCCAGTGGGCGGCAGCTCTGCCCGTCAGGCATGGGGTCTGGGTGCGGCACTGGCTGCCTGGCCGGGTGCCCCGCGGCCTCTCCCACCTTCACATGGCTCGGGACGCTGGACAAACAAGCAATTTTGTCCTAAATCCCCGCCCTGGCCCTACCTGTTTCATGGCCGCGCCACGCACGCTGGTGTCACCCGCCCCCTCCAGCGCTTGCGCTGCCATACTGCTGATCAGCGCAAGCCTGGGAGGGAGGAGGAATGCGGCGTGCTTGGAGAAGAGACGGGGCCAGGGCAGGGATTTGGGGAGGGATCCAATGGGGGAAGGAAGGGGCGGAGTCGGGGCGGGAGGGGGGGTGCGAGCCCCTCGGGGCTCCACCTGTGCACCGGAGCAGAGGGCAAAATTGCTTGTTTGTCCCGCATCCCGACCTAACATCGGTCAGGATTTGGGACAAACAAGCAAATATTGGGACAGTCCTGATAAAATCGGGACGTCTGGTCACCCTACCTCCACCCCCACCCGCACCCGTGTAGAACCCCTCTTCTTTGAAATACACTTACCGGCTGCTGCTGCTGCTGCCTTTAGTTGGGTGAGGTCGAAGCCAGGCTGGGAACTGCAGAGCCATACAAAACGTGCCTGCCCACAAGAAGCAGGTAGGAGGAGGACGCGGGGCAGCACCAGTGCTGAGTGGTGGGATCAGGAGCAGGGTCCTGATCACCGAAACAGCTGATTGGCTGGCGGCCAAAACAGCTGATCAGCACAGCCGGAAATAGCTGTTTTGGCCATGCTGCTGGAAACAGCTGATCAGTGGCTCCCGGCCCTGCCAAAACAGCTGATCACCCTGTGACGGGTTGGATCACAGAAACCCCCTTGGGAGCTGCCACCCGATTTGCAAAGACTACCCCTGCTTCTGTTTTCCCTGCCAGCTCAGGACTCCAGCACCCTGTCTTGCTGAGCCAGCCACTCCCATCTGGCTCTAACACAGATCCAGGGTCCGAATCACTTGTCCCAAAGCTGCAGGTTTACCTGAAAACAGCTCCCAGAAGTGTGCTTGTCTTTAGCACTCAGATGCCCAACTCCCAATGGGGTCTAAACCCAGATAAATCCATTTTACCCTGTATAAAGCTTATGCAGGGCAAACTCATAAATTGTTCGCCCTCTATAACACTGATAGAGAGTTGTTTGCTCCCTCAGGTATTAATATATACTCTGAGTAAATTACTAAATAAAAAGTGATTTTATGAAATACAGACAGTAGGATTTAAGTGGTTCAAAGTAGTAACAGACAGAACAAAGTAAGTCACCAAGCAAAATAAAATAAAATGCGCAAATCTATGTCTAATCAAACTAAATACAGATAATTTCCTCACCAGTTCCAGAGCACTTCCTTTTACAGGCTAATCTCCTTTTAGCCTGGGTCCAGCAATCACTCACACCCCCTGTAGTTATTGTCCTTTGTTTCAGTCTCCTTCAAGTATCCTGGGGGGGTGGAGAGGCCCCTTTTTAGCCAGCTGAAGACCAAATGGAAGGGTCTCCCACGGGTTTAAATAGACTCTTGTTGGTGGGGACTCCCCTCCTATGCAAAGTCCAGCTCCAAGATGGAGTTTTGGAGTCACCTGGGCAAGTCACATGCCCCTACATGACTCAGTCTTTACAGGCCCACGCCATTGTCCACATGGTATCTTGCATGTCTCCAGGAAGACTTCTTATGTGGATTGGAGCATTCCAAGATGCATTGTTCTCCAAGTGTTTCCTGATCAAGTACTTAACCTGGCGAATTCCTTCCTAAAGAAGCTGACCAAATGCCTCCCAAAGCTTACTTAGAAACCAAGCAAGCATACAGCCCATATTCTTAACCTCAAGTAGAAAATGATATATATGTACAAATAGGATGAATAGATATAGTAGACCATAACCTTTACGGAGATATGTTACCTGGCACAGACAGCACAAAACATATCCCAATTATGTCATACATACATTTATAAGCACCCCCTCCCCAAAAAGCCTTATGGGGTACACTGTCACACACCCCTTCCCACTGCCCCGCTGAAATCGCTGATGGGGGCCCCTGGGTCCCTGGGCCCTGTAAACAGCTAATCGGTGCCGGTGGGTGCTGAGCACCCCCTATTTTTTTTTCAGTGGGTGCTCCAGCCCCGGAGCACCCCCGGAGTCGGTGCCTATGTTCTGAAGGTTATTTTTTCAGCAATTCATTTAAATTTAAAAATCAGATATTCAATTTTCTGCTATTGTGAAAATCAAGCTAGCTGAAATAATGTATCTTCTGGGATGTGCAGAAAGAAACCAGGCATTTGCAGTGGCAGTCATCCTGAAGAATACATAAGTGCGCTGTTACGGATGTCATAATTACAGCATGTTCAAACAGCATGACAGAAAAGATATGCAAGCTTGTTCACATCGTGAAGCTTTCTCATGTTGCTTTGTAGAAAACATTGGTCCCTTTTGGTCTGAACTGGCTAGTTTTGTTGGGAATGGAGCAATGTCCTGAGGGGATAAATGTTAAGTCTTTGTTAAGTTTCAGATTGTGTTTCTGACTGAGATTCAGGAGATGCTGGGGCAATCCAGGCACTGGCCTGGGCATTGGATCGGTGACCTTCCTGGATGGCGAAGGCCAGTGGGGAAATACCTGGTTGATTGTTGAATGAGTGTGTGATGTTTGGGAGAAGGGAGAAGTGGCTGCTTTCCGAGGAGCTATCTTAAGGGCCTGTTCAGGAAACTCTCTCTTGACATTGATAGTCCTGCCAATTATTGACCTATTTCCAACTTCCCTTCTCTGGGGTTGGAGAGGTGGTTGAGAAGTTGTGGCAGGTCAATCCTAGAGTTATCTGGATCCTCAGATTGCCTGGATTCTAGTCAATCTGTTTCCATCCCTGGATATGGCACAGGAGGAACCCTTCGATGATGCAAGTCAATGATTTCCTTCTGGAAAGGGAGGAAGTGGCCATGATCCTCTTATCTGCTTTTGATTCCACTGAGCACACAGTTTTGCTGGTGCACTGGTAATCCCTAACATGAATTAATGGAGTTGCTTCTGCATAGTTCCATCCCCTGCTTTGTGAGAGATCCTAGACAATTGTTTTGGTCAATTGCTCTTTTGTCTGGAAGGCTCTCTGATGTGGAAACAATGAGAAGTCCTTGTGGCACCTTAGAGACTTAGGTCTTGTCTACCCTGGCAATTAACAGTGCTGCAACTTTCTGGCTCAGGGGTGTGAAAAAACACCCCCCTGAACGCAGCAAGTTGCAGCGCTGTAAAGCACTAGTGTAAACAGTGCCCCAGCGCTGGGAGCTATGCCCCTCGTTGAGGTAGTTTTTTTTTTTGAACTGTGCTGTGACCACACAAGGCACATTAAAGCGCTGCCATGCCAGTGTAGACTAGCCCTAACACAAGGACTCCTCGTTGCTGATACAGACTAACACAGCTACCACTCTGAAACCTGTCTCTCGTGTGGGTTCATAAGGATGCAGTTCCATGAGTATCTGTGGGAATTAGGATGGTTAGTGGGGAGATAAGGGCTAAGGTGAATTCAGTTTGAATACATTGTAAATACCTTAAAGGGGTAAACGCAAGGAAGGGTGAAGAGCTATTTAAGCCAGTGGTTCTCAACTTATTTACCATTGTGGGTCACATCCAATATTACCTGTATGGCCCTGGGGATGGGACATGGGCCGCAGCTCTGTGCTGACTGGGCCGCAGGTTAAGAACCACTGATTTAAGCTAAAGCAGTGGTTCTCAACCATGGGTCTGGGCCCCGTGAGGGCCTCACACAGGTTTCAGGGGTCTGCCAAGCAGGGCCAGGATGAGACTCACTGGGACCCAGGGCAGAAAGCTGGTGCTCCACTGCATGGGGCTGAAGCCTGAGCCTCACCACCTGGAGCTGAAGCCAAAGCCTGAGCAACTTAGCTTCATGGGGGCCCCTGTGGCATGGGGCCCCAGGCAATTGTCCTGCTCACTATCCCCTAATAGCGGCTCTGACTTTTATAAGCAGAAAACCAGTTATTGTGGCACAGGTGGGCCGTGGAATTTTTATAGCACGTTTGGGAGATCCTCAGAAAGAAAAAGGTTGAGAACCCCTGAGTTAATGGACAACCTTGGCACAAGAACAAATGGATATGAACTGGCTATGAACAAATTCAGGCTGGAAATTAGAAGATTTCTATCCATCAGAGCGGTGAGGTTCTAGAACAGCCTCCCAGTTAGAGTGTGTGTGTGGGGGGGGAACAATTAGTTTTAAGAAAGAGCTGAACAAGTATATGAGTGGCATTGTATGATGAGATTGCTTGTGATGATAATAGGTAGGGCTCACTTTTGGTTTTATGTCTAATGTTCCTAAAGCTCATACTTCAGGGTTTCAGCCAGTCACTGCTGGTCACTGCAGGGATCAGGAAGGGATTTTTCCTGCCAGTGTATTTTGAGATTCTTTTTTATCTCCTTTCTCTGAAGCATCAGAGCTGGTCATGGCTGGAGATGGGATATTGAGTGGGGTGGACCAGGGCTCTGAGGTGGCACTGAGCAGTCTCTCTCTCAGGTGCTTGGCTGGCTGTTTCTTGTTCACATGCTCAGGGTCTAACTGATCGCCATGTGTGGGATTGTGAAAGAATTTTTCCCCAGGTCTCATTGGCAGTGAGCTTGAGGGTATCCTGCCTCCTCTGTGTGGGTGTTGGTCACTTGCCACAATTATCTGGGTAGATCTCACTTAATTATTTCCCTGCCATTGCGGGGGCCTCATCACTGGTGCACCTTGGTCCCTCCTATTCTCTGCCTATGGCACATAATAGTCGAGTCTCCTGTGGGCTGTAATACTTTTGGTTGCTGTGTTTAGTGAGCGAGTGCTGGGTGGTGTTAGTGGCCTGTGATATGTAGGAGGTCAGACTAGATGATCTAGTGGTCTCATCTGATCTTAAACTCTATGCAGATGACACCAAGCTTCATGTCTCTTAACCCATCTGGTGCAGGAGAGTGACTAACCTAGTGTCTGAATGGGGTTGGAGCATAGACTAGGACTAGCTGGCACAGTCTCAATCCAGATAAGGATGAAGTGATATCAGTAGGGTGGAGAAGCACCCAGGAAAGTGTGTGACGATTATATTAGCAACCCTGACTGAGGGTGTGCACCTGTTGCTTTTTATCCAGCTTCACAGTGTAGATATCTTGCTAGATCTTAGTAAGCTCCTAGATGTTCAGTTGGTAGCTGTGGTCAAGAGAGTGTGAACTTTTCTTTCAGTTCTGGACTTTGCCACAGTCATCCATAGCTATGTTCCTTCTGGACCAAATTTCTGTTATGTATTCTGCATGGGACTATACATCTGCTAATTACATCTAGTGCAAAATGCTACCACCTGCTTGTTTCTTAAGTGATGTGTCACACTGCCCTGCTGTTCTCTGATCTGCACTAGGTGTCAATAAGATTCTGTGTGGAATTCAATGTGTGTATTTCCATCTATGGATAATCACTTCAAAGAAATGGAAATAAAGGCATGAATTAAATAAAGCAGTGTGGAAATTTTTTTTGTTACTTCAGAGAAATGTAAACAGGAACTACAGAATTCACTGTTATTTTATTACCTTTTTAAATTTTCTATTCTCTTTCCAGTTGGCATTGCAGTGGATCTGATTCATGTTAAGTTCTGTTTGCTTGAGTCGTCTTTTGTCATTTTATTTACAAGAGCCCTAGGCAAACACAAATAGCAAAGTTGATTTTTGAATAATTTGTTTGGTAATAACTTGAAAATTCCGCACGTGAGCTGGAAAAAATACCATTCAGCTCTGCTTATTAATGAGCTGATCCTGCAGTGTTTGCTCACATTATTTTGCTTTGGAGGATAAAATTCAAAATGATCTGGACAAACTGGAGAAATGCAAAGTACTCTGTTTAGGAAGGAACAGTCAGTTGCACACATACAAAATGGGAAATGACTGCCTAGGAAGGAGTACTGCAGAAAGGGATCTGGGGGTCATAGTGGACTACAAGCTAAATATGAATCAACCATGTAATGCTGTTGCAAAAAAAGTGAACATCATTCTGGGATGTATTAGCAGGAGTGTTGTAAGCAAGACACAAGAAGTAATTCTTCCGCTCTACTCTGCTCTGATTAGGCCTGAGCTAGAGTATTGTGTCCAGTTCTGGGCGCCACATTTTAGGAAGGATGTGGACAAATTAGAGATAATCCAGAGAATAGCAATAAAAATGATAAAGGTCTAGAAAACATGATCTATGAGGGAAGACTGGGTTTGTTTAGTCTGGAAAAGAGAAGACTGAGAGGGGACATGATAACAGTTTTCAAGTACAGAGACTCCCCGACTTACGCAAGCGTTCCGTCCCGGAATGCCTTCCGTCACTCAAATTTTGCATAAGTCAGGAACATATACCCAACCATTTTGCAAAAAATGCTCATTAATAAAGACCCTGGATTTATGGCTCACCACAACAAACTGTAACCCACTAAACCTGCTTTGTGCTACCACTGTAGAGGTGTTAACTGCCAATTCACCGTGAATGGTCTCTTGCAACATGTGTTAATTCCTTATCTGTTCCACCCATGTATTGAGCTGTTACACTGAGTACCTCTCAGGGCTCATGTGTGGGGAAATAGTAGAGTTGTATTCTCTCAACCGGAAGAGAGAGAATTTCTGACTTCTGAAGGTTATTCTTTCAGCAATTCATTTTTAAAAATCAGATATTCAATTTACTGCTATTGTGAAAATCAAGCTAGCTGAAATAATGTATCTTCTTGGATGTGCAGAAAGAAACCATGCATTTGCAGTGGCAATCATCCTGAAGAATACATAACTGTGCTGTTTACAGATGTCATAATTACAGTTCAGGCAGCATGATAGAAAAAAGAACAGGAGTACTGTAAGAGGCCAATCAAGTGAGATAGCTCATCAATTGCTGTATGTTCCAGTCTATGCATCTGATGAAGTGGGCTGTAGCCCACGAAAGCTTATGCTCAAATACATTTGTTAGTCTCTAAGGTGCCACAAGTACTTCTGTTCTTTTTGCAGATACAGACTAACATGGCTTCTGCTCTGAAACATGACAGAAAAGATATGCAAGCTTGTTCACATTATGAAGGTTTCTCATGTTGCTCTGTGGATAAAGTTGGTCCCTTTTGGTCTGAACTGGCTAGTTTTGTTGGGAATGGAGCAATGTCCTGAGGGGATAAATGTTAAGTCTTTGCTTGACTACCCACCGCCCATGTTCTGAATAGATGCAACTCATTTCAGAATGCTTCTCCAAATGGTTTCTTGGAATTTTAAAATTAAGTTACTTTGGCTGGACATAAAACAGCTTCTTTTCATTCCAAGCATCAGTTTGGTATGCAGATAGCTTTTTCCAAGATATAGGAGTATTCTCTCTCCTCCATCATTATGGGTAAAATCTGTTGATAATGAGAGTAATATGTGTACATTTTAATGTCTGTGCTGGCTGCCATGTCAGAGTAGTGGGTCCCCAGTACTGAACTTTATCATGGCCTCTCTTCAAAACTCTGCTTGGCTATCTGAGAAATGAGGGTCACAGAAAAGCTACTCTATATAGCATGTTCCTCCTCCCAGAGGGGGTAAGTTCCACATTGCATGAATGAATAAAGTTTTGTTAATGCAACTCAGAATACTAGCATTAAGTAATCTCGTATCAGGGGGAGCCCAGAGCTCGCCAGTGGCCCAGTAGTCAAATGGCAGCAAGGTACATTTGCTGGCTGTACTGGAGGAGGCCACATGAGCACAAAGAGAGAGAGAGTCCTTAAGGCATCTGGCTAGGGTTCCATGAGGTTGGGGTTGGCTCCACTTCCCTGGCCTCGGCAGCTTTTTTTCTAGCTTTTTCACCACAACTCTAGTGATCTCAAAGAGTATGGGAGGAATATGAATGAATAACCACCCTTTTAATTCTGATGAAATTCTTAACTGCTGTTATCCTCTGCATGTTACAGGGGAGGAAAACATGGCGACACCCCCCTGCCCAATATCTAGATATGGGGGTCCTGCCTCACCTAGGAACTATCACCTCATGAGTAAATAGTTGCAGAAGGGCTATTGGGTTTTACCTTGAAGGGAGTCTTCCATGGATTTTCCCATCATTTCACTCACCTTCAGGTATTGGAGGAGAACAACAGGAAACTCAGAGACTGTATTGTAAAGGGCTGTGTAACTGTTGTGTTTTAACAGTAAGTCTAAGTACCTAGGATCACAAGGAAACTATTCAGTAGTTGATGCTTTAATTAATATATAGCCATATATATTATTATATATTAGGGCTGTTGATTATTCGCAGTTAACTCATGCGATTAACTCAAAAATATTAATTGCGATTAATCGAGTTTTAATCGCACTGTTAAAGAATAGAATACCAATTGGAACTGATGAAATATTTTTGGATGTTTTTCTACATTTTCAAATATATTGTTTCAATTACAACACAGAATTCAAAGTGCACACTACTCACTTTATATTATTATTTTTGATTACAAATATTTGCACTGTAAGAATGATAAAAGAAATAGTATTTTTCAATTCACCTCATATAAGTACTGTAGTGCAATCTCTTTATTGTGAAAATGCAACTTACAAATGTAGATTTTTTTTGTTATATAACTGCACTCAAACAAAACAATGCAAAACTTTAGCATCTACAAGTCCACTCAGTCCTACTTCTTGTTCAGCCAATCGCTAAGACAAACAAGTTTGTTTACATTTACAGGAGATGCTGCTGCCTGCTTCTTATTTACAATGTCACCTGAAAGTGAGAACATGCACTTTTGTAGCCAGTATTGCAAGGTATTTATGGGCCAGATATGCTAAACATTCGTATGCCCCTTCATGCTTCTGCCACCATTCCCAAGGATATGCTTCAATGCTGATGATGCTTGTTAAAAATAATGCATTAATTAAATTTGTGACTGAACTCCTGCGGGGAGAATTGCATGTCTCTGGCTTTATTTTACCCGCATTCTACCATATATTGCATGTTATAGCAGTCTTGGATAATGACTCAGCACACGTTGTTCATTTTCAGAACACTTTCGCTGCAGATTTGACAAAACGCAAAGAAGGAACCAATGTGAGATTTCTAAAGATAGCTACAGCACTCGACCAAAGGTTTAAGAATCTGAAGTGCCTTCCAAAATCTCAGAGGGACAAGGTGTGGAGCATGTTTTCAGAAGTCTTAAAAGAGCAATACTCCAATGTGGAAACTACAGAACCTGAACCACCAAAAAAAGAAAAATCAACCTTCTGCTGGTGGCATTTGACACATGAAAATGAACATGTGTCGGTCCACACTGCTTTGGATCGTTATCAAGCAGAACCCGTCATCAGCATAGACGCATATCCTCTGGAATGGTGGTTGAAGCATGAAGGAACATATGAATCTTTAGTGCATCTGGAATATAAATATCAGAGGCAGCCTGCGGTAGGGGGTTAGAATGTGGGAAGGGGTGAGGGCTCTGGCTGGGGGGGGGGGCTCTGGACTGGGGCTGGGGATGAGGGGTTTTGAGTGCACGAGGGGGCTTTGGGTTTGGGGGGGCTCAGGATTGGGCAAAGGGTTGGGGGTTGGGGTGCAGGCTTACCTCAGGCGGCTCCTGGTCAACTGTGCAGCTGGCTAAGGCAGGCTCCCTGCCTGTCCTGGCACAGCACTGCACCCCAGAAGCGGCCAGCAGGTCCGGCTCCTAGGTGGGGGGGCCAGGAGGTTCCACGCACTGGTCTTGCCTGCAGGCACTGCCCCACCCCCGGCTCCCATTGGCTGTGGTTCCTGGCCAATGGGAGTGCAGAGCTGGGGCTCAGGGTGGGGGCATCGCATGGAACCCTGTGGTTCCCCCCGCCTAGGAGCCGGACTTGCTGGCCGCTTCCGGGGTGCAGCGTGGTGCCAGGACAGGTAGGGAC
Organism: Malaclemys terrapin pileata; assembly: GCF_027887155.1. Lineage (NCBI taxonomy): Eukaryota > Metazoa > Chordata > Testudines > Emydidae > Malaclemys > Malaclemys terrapin. Next base: position 38,970,165 of record NC_071507.1, on the reverse strand, counting down.
TAGCCTGCCTTAGCCCTGCACCACCAGCAGTGCTGACTGGAGCTACCAGGATCCCTTTTTGACCTGGCGTTCTGGTCAAAAACTGGACACCTGGCAACCCTAGGTGGAGTAGAAGCCTGAGAGAGACAGAGTAGGAGAAGCCTCAGGGAAATGGCCTTGGGGAAGTTGCAGACTTGGCTGCTAATTAGAGAATTTCTGAGCTGGAACCCAGAGCTAGAGGGTGGGTCTGGGTTCCCTTGCCAGCCACTGGGGAAGGTGAAATAGGCAGGGGCAGTCAGGGAGAAGACTGCCATTTTGGATGAAGAGACTTTGATAACCGCAGGTGGGGAAAACACAGTAGAATAATAGAATCATAGAATATCAGGGTTGGAAGAGACCTCGGGAGGTCATCTAGTCCAACCCCCTGCTCAAAGCAGGACCAACCTAAGTTCCCTGTAATCTGTGTGGCCGCGCAACAGCCTATTTAGTGCTGCCCAAGCGCTTAGGGAACCCACCAGGGGACATGCCGGGGGGAGGGGCTCCCCTCTCCCAGACCCAACTCACCATGTGGCCCGGGCCTACTGCGACTGGAGCAGCCTGGACCCAGGTGCAGCCGAATTGGGCCCATACGTGGCCCCAGGCACGGCCGGGGCAGTGAGGTGGAGTGGCATGGACCCAGTAGCACTCGGATTGGGCCCAGGTGCAGCTGGGGTGGCGCAGCCGGCGTGCCACGGATCCAGCCACAGCCAGATCGGCCCCAGGCGCAGCCCCAGGTGCAGCCGGGGCAGCGCAGCCCGGGCTGGATTGACCCCGGAGCGGCCCAGACCCAGCCGTGCAGCTAGAGCAGCCCACCTAGGCAGCCCTCCCCGGGCCCGGACCTGCTGGAGCCGGGGGAGGGGTGCCTATCCTGCAGCTCCAGCCTCAGAGCTCCCGTGGCAGGGGACAGGCACATCTTGCCCCCCAGCCCAGGTGCTGCTGCGGGGAGAGAGCGCTGGGGGAGTCCTCTCTCCCCGCAGTATCCTCGGAGCACCCTCCTGCACCCTAAACCCCTCATTCCTGGCCCCACCCCAGAGCCCGCACCCTCAGCCAGAACCCTCACCCCCTTCACCCAACCATCTGACCCAGCCCTGAGCAACTCAGCCCGAGCCCCACCCCAGAGTCTGTACCGCCAGCCAGCCAGAGCCCTCACACCCCTGCACCCCACCCTCTGACGCCAACTAAATCATCCCAGCCAGCACTTTGTCAAGCCGGGCCTTAAAAACCTCTAAGGATGGAGATTCCACCATCTCCCTGAGTAACCCATTCCAGTGCTTCACCACCCTCCCAGTGAAATAGTTTTTCCTAATATCCAACCTAGACCTCCCACACTGCAACTTGAGACCATTGCTCCTTGTTCTGTCGTCTGCCACCACTGAGAACAATTGAGCTCCATCCTCTTTGGAACCCCCTCTCAGGTAGTTGACGGCTGCTTTCAAATCCCCCTCACTCTTCTCTTCTGCAGACTAAATAAGCCCAGTTCCCTTAGCCTCTTCATAAGTAATGTGCTCCACCCCTAATAATTTTTGTTATCCTCCGCTGGACTCTCTCCAATTTGTCCACATCCTTTCTGTAGTGGGGAGACAAAAACTGGATGCAATACTCCAGGTGTGGCCTCACCAGTGCCCAATAGAGGGGAATAATCACTTCCCTCTATCTGCTTGCAATGCAATGCTCCTACTAATGCAGGCCAATATGCTATTAGCCTTCTTGGCAACAAGGGCACACTGCTGACTCATATCTAGCTTCTCATTCACTGTAATTCCCAGGTCCTTTTCTGCAGAACTGTCGCTTAGCCAGTTGGTCCCTAGCCTGAAGCAGTGCATGGGATTCTTCCATCCTAAGTGCAGGACTGGACTCTGCACCTGTCCTTGTTGAATCTTGTCAGATTTCTTTTGGCCCAATCCTCCAATTTGTCTAGGTCACTCTGGACCCTATCCCTACCCTCCAGCATATCTACCTCTCCCCCCAGCTTAGTGTCATCCGCGAACTTGTTGAGGGTGCAGTCCATCCCATCATCCAGATCATTAATAAAGATGTTGAACAAAACCAACCCCAGGACTGACCCCTGGGGCATTTCACTTGATACTGTTATACCAATAGAATAAAAACCAGCAGGATCTTATTAAGAGGGATAAGGCAAAGATGCCACATTTATTGTAAATATAATGATAAAGCAAAAGATAAAAGTAAACAATGTTGTTTGACTACTTATTCCTTATACACACACACACACACACACACACATATATATATATATAGAGAGAGAGAGAGAGAGATTCATTCACACAATTATTCATTCAAGTTCTGTATAGGTGTTATAGTTACCACCAGCCTAGAAGTTGCTCATGCCAAGTTACTGGCCAGGTATCTTGGTCATGAGGATGGAGCCGAGTCTGTGTCAGGTGCACCTGATGGTCCTGGAGGCTGGCAGCAGAGCCAGAGACTCAAAGTCCTCAGTCTTGAGAGTCCATTCTTATAGGATTTAATTCCTATGTTAGTCTATGGGAGCTGTTTCATTTTGCTGTTGCTGACTCAATCAGCAGATGGCCCATTCCTGGACACATTCTTGGGCACATTCCTGGTGGCTCCAAACTGTCCAAAGTTTGTGTTTCTCATCCTTCCAGGTGATAGGGTGGATCTCAGTTTATCCTCCGGGGGGGGGGGGGAGCGGGGGGAGTTGTCTGGTCATCCACTTGACACATTCTTCGGCCGATGGATACTCCCTTTCTAGGCTGGCACCTTCCTAACCATTCATGTATATCAAGCATTCATCAACATACATTCCATATCTTAACCATATTTTAATTTACTGTCTCCACCACTTTCAGGGTGTGTGCTAATTCATTTGAGACTCCCGGCCCTTTAATCACAGAGGGTGGGGGTCTGTCCTAGGAGCCGTTGAATGAAGTGAAAGTCACTTAACGGCTTATAGTGTTTATTTACATTGTATCAATTACTTCAAGAACAAAGTCAATTAACTTGTTTGTAAGTTTTACATAGTAATAAAGTATCTTTCACAGAATAGATATAATCAATGGCTTCTACAGACAGTAACTTACAAGTTTAAACAAAAGACCCAAGAGATTTTTGTACTTCGTGAAACTGTTGGATTTTAAAGTGTGGGGGACAAATTATGAGGGGGGTCACTGTCACTTGGGGGAATCACTGTTAGTACCTTCTTTAATATCCCTACAATACCGGCTGCCAACTGAACATCGAGTTGATCACTACCTGTTGAACCCGACGAACTAGCCAGCTTTCTGTCCACCAGGCTGGAGGGTCAAGCCCATAGGCGTGCGCATGCGGTGTGCCAGGTGTGCCCGGGCACACCCTAATGCAGGGGTGGGCAAATGGCCCCCTTCTCCAGGCACGGCAAGCTGCGGGGTCTGCGCTCCCCAGCCAGAGTGCAGCAAGCTGCCAGCCCCTCCCCCGCCTTTCTCCCTCCCCATGAGTCCTGCCGCCGCGTGCAGCGCTCTGGGGGCCACGGCTGCACGCTCCCATGGGGCAGGGGTTGGCTCTGCAGGGAGGCAGTTACCTCCCCCTTCTCCTGGAGCCATGCTGCCCCGTGTGCAGTGCTCTGGGGGCCAGGGCTGCGCGCGGTCCTGCGGGGCAGCGTTTGGCTCTGCGGGGAGGCAGACACCCTCCCCCCTCCCCCCTCCCCTGGAGCCCTGCCTCCGCGTGTGCAGTGCTCTGGGGGCTGGGGCTGCGCGTGCACCCGCGGGACAGTGTTTCGCTCCGCGGGGAGGCTAGGAGCCTCATCTCCTATGGTAAGGAGTCCGGGGCCAGGGGGGGTTGGATAAGGGGTGGGGGGAGTCAGGGGACAGGGAGCAGGGTGGGTTGGATGAAGGTGGGATTGCGGGCGGGGGTGTTAGGGGTGGGGGGCTCTGGAGGGGGACAATCAGGGAACGGGGGGGTTGCATGGAGCATGGGAGTCCCGGGGTCTGTCAGGGGGTGGGGGGTAGATAGGGGTCAGGGGACAGGGAGCAAGGAGGGTCCTGGGGGGCAGTTAGAGTGGGGGAGCCTCTGGAGGGGGTGGTCAGGGGATAAGGAGCTGGGGGGAATTAGATGAGTTGGGAGTTCTGGGGGGGGACTGTCAGGAGGCAGGGGTGTGGAGAGGGGTTGGGGAAGGCAGGGAGCAGAGGGGGTTGGATGGATCGGGAGTTTTGGGGGTCCTGTCAGGGGGCAGGGAGCAGTTGGATAAGCATGGAAGTGGATAAGGGTCGGGGCAGTCAGGGGACAGGTAGGGGGTAGAGTCCTAGGGGGGCAGTCAGGGGACAAGGAGCAGGGAGGCTTAGATGGGGGTGGGGTCCTGGGGGGCAGTTAAGGGCAGGGGTCCCAGTAGGGGGTAGTCAGGGGACAAGGAGTGGGGGAGTTGGGGGTTCTGAGGGTGGCAGTCAGGGGGCAGGAAGTAGGAGGGAGTGGATGGGGCGGGGCTAGGGCGGGGCTCCCTGTGTGCACACCCTAATGAAATGGGCTGCGCAGGCCTATGGTCAAGCCACGAAGACAGAGCACCCTGAGTTTCAGAGAAAAAGAGGAGGCAGCAGGCAGCACAAAGAGCAACAGAAGGGGGCCTCAGAGGTGTCCTAGTGGTGAGTGAGCCCTGTTACACCTACCTACACATTTATCTGAAGTTTGGCTACACTTTTAAAACAGAAGATTTTGGATATAATTAAACTCATTTCTGGTGCAAATCAGGAGTAACTATTGAATCCAGTGGAGCTGTGCTAATGTAAAAGCTGTGTAAGTGAGGACAAAGTGAGCTGTCAGCTCCATTTTGCTTACAAACATGTCAGATTGTGGACGTTACTGCCTATTACTTGCTAGTGCAATGATAACACTGATGTGTAAACACCATTTCAAATAATGTCTGGCCCTCATAGATTCTGCTGGTGTGCACTAAAAGCTTCCCAGTGCACGTTATTGTAGTGACGTTTCAACAGTCCATTAACACACACTATTTATGTTGCAAATTATCCATGAAGAGATTTCAGTATTTACTAATTTGCTTCATATTCAAAATATTTGAATAATGGTTTCTAGGAATATATTTCAGCCTATATTTTGCTTCAACTACATTTCCACTTACTGTGGTTCCTTTTTCTGGAAATAATTTTTGATAATATCTGACTGTATAGCAAACCCATATGCATCCTTTCAGATACCATGTCACAATACCCTTTGCCTGCCTTCCTTCTTGTGGCTCAGCAAGGCTCTTGCAGATAATATCAAATTGCAAATTGGGCAGCTGAATGATCCATGTTGCTTTTTAGGATAATGCCACATGTACATCCCTGCACAGAGATAAATGCAATAAAGAGAAGAGATCTTTTTCAATGGATTATTGCCATTAATGTATTAGAGTGGGATCAACTCTGCTCCTTGTGTTCTCAATCCTGGGCCCTGGCTCAGGCTTCCTTGCAATGCTCAGGCAGCATGAAACAGCTGGAAAGCTGCCGTACAGGCACAGCCAATCGGAGACGTGGAAAAGCTCTATAAAACTTGTTCCTCTCCGCCCCTTCTCACTTAGGGGGCATATCAGAACAAAGACGACCAGGGGCAGAACACACTGCACTCTGGCCCATTTTCAGCCCCTACAGCCATTGGCTGCAGGAAAGAGCCGCTTTGGAGCTGCTCTCAGGGCTTGTCTACATAATTTGCAAGCATAAAAAAAGAGTAAATTCATTAAGGTCCTAATTCTGCATCCTTATTCATGTTGAGAAGTCTGTCAGTCAATGCAACTTCTCAATGGTACTCCGTGTACTACTCCAGATGAGCCAGCGCAGCATACCAAGCTTAGGCCTGAGGTGTCATGTAGTGCAGTAGATAAAGCACTAGATTGAAATTCTAGAAACTTGGGTTCTTGTCCCACCACTGACAATGCTTGTGTTAGTCACTTCTCCCCTTTGGGCCTCCATTTTAAATTTCTTCTTTTTCCTTGTATACTTTCTTTGGGGCAGGGACTGGCTCCTACCTGTACGGATACCTGCAGGTACCGTTTTAATACAAGTAGTAATGAATGTATAACCTATGCTGAAAACAGTTTCCTTAACTCTTCCATCATCCCTCGGTAAAGGAAATGTCAAAAGAACAGCTAGAAGGAGAAAGCTGAAATTGTGTATAAAAAGGAGCAAAACCAAAAGCTGAACAACAAATGGAGTCTGTGGATTAGCTGTAGCGCCATTTACTAACAAATACAACAGTCATCATTTACAGATTAAAGAGAGAACGTTATTTGTTAGGTGTCAGGATGATTAATATTTACATTGTCAGCTCAGCTCTTACTCAATACGTTGCAGTATTGAATGAACATATTACAGGTCCTGAGCACAACCCTAGAGAGAAAGGAAGTTGTTAACACAGTAGCAGGAGCTCATATCTTTCTTATATAAGACGCCTTTAATCATTATAGCCTGTGACGGTTAAATCCCAATGAATATACATCCGGAAAATATATTCTCCAGAAAGCTGTGTTCCGTCCTGTATTTATACAGAAATATTTAATAAAGAAAAGCACTCCAGACAGCTCTGATTTAAATGGAGCCCTGAACAGGTGACAGAGGTGCAGCCTGTGCCAAAGGGAGCTCTGGCTATCTACATACATGGCCATTGCAAGAGGGGGAGGAACTGTCTGATCATTTATGCACGCATTCTGTGGGTATGTGTCAAGATCTGGTCATTTAGAAACAGAGTCTGATTCTCTGCAGTTGTGCAATTATCTACATGAGTACAAAGTGGGTGTAAAAGCAACTGCTGGTTTAAATAGAGAATTCTGCTTTGGTGGCATTTTGCACACACTATGTACTTATGTGGTGTGACATTATCTGATTAGAATATGACCATGCAAATCATTGTTGCTACCATTGTTATATAATTGCAATGAATCTTATACAAAATATGATGCATGTCCAGAAAGGGTTAAGTAGTTTGCAGGCTAATTGACCCAGATTCAACCTTTAGGGACATATTTATAGATTCATTAATAGATTCTGGGACTGGAAGGAACCTCAAGAGGTCATCGAGTCCAGTCCCCTGCCCTCATGGCAGGACCAAATACTGTCTAGACCATTCCTGATAGACATTTATCTAACCTACTCTTAAATATCTCCAGAGATGGAGATTCCACAATATTTGTAGATAATGTTTGTGTTTTTGTGTGTTTACATATATATATTATTAGAGGTTAACAGTTAATTAGAGGTTAATCAAACAGTCCCTGTCTATGCTGTATTCTGTTAATTCAGAGATTGAAAGGACATTTTAACATTTAAATGAACTTTAAACATAGTGACATCACTGTATTCATCTCTCTTTGAAATGTATAGCAAATCACCCAGGAATGGTGGAAAACAGGCAATTGCCTTATGTTAATCCATGTAGCTAATTACCGTGATGCTTAGGAAATAAGTCTACTTCAAAGTCTCCATGATTGCCTATTGTTCACCTATGTTCATGTATTGTTCAGCTGTCAAAGAAGGCCTGGAACTGTATAAAAATGTCTTGGGTTCTGATCCTTTTATTCTCAGATCTGCTTGATGCTTCATGCAGGGAAAACTTAAGTCAAAGGGCTGAGATCTCCAGTTCTTCCTGGATCACCCTGAATATGGACATTGGATGATAACCTCTGGACAAATTCTAAAAGAACTCTTTGCAACTACAAAGCTCACCATCTCTACTATGAATCTGATCTCAGAACTGTACTCATGTCTGTATATTGATCTTTTAACCAATAATCTCTCTCTCTTTTTTCTTTTTTAATAAATTTTAGTTTAGATAATAAGGATTGGGGGTAAGCCTGTATTTGAGTAAGATCTGAAATATTCATTAACCTGGGAGGTAATATGCCCGATCCTTTGGGATTGGTAGAATGTTTTTATATGATGAATAAGATTTTCAGTAATCCTTATCATGTTTGACTTGGATGTCTGGGTGGAGGCCCAAGGCTGGGTTACATTAAGGGAACTGTGTTGTTGGCTTCTGTGTAACCAGGAAGGTGTTATAGAAGCTGTTTTGTGGTGGCTTGGTAAATCTAAGTATTGGAATATCCACCTTCTTTGGGGATTGTCTGCCCCATTCTTTGCAGTTCACCCTAATTGAGTAACCTCAGTGAGGTTCCCCAGGACTCCGGACACACATGCATAGGTGCTGACTTCCCCTCTGCCCGGTGGGTGCTTGCCTGCCCCTGGCCCCACCTCTTCCCGCTCCTGCACTGCCCTCGCCCTGTCCCCATTCCACCCCCATCCCCCAAGTCCCCACCCCTGCCCTGCCTCTTCTCCACCTCCTCCCCTAAGTGTGCCACATCCCCACTCCTCTTCCTCCCTCCTGGAAAATCCTAAGCGCCGCCAAACAGCTGTTAGGTGGCTGGGGGGCGGGAAGCGCTGGGAGGGAGGGGGAGGAGAGGAAATGTGGCGCGCTTGGTGGGGGGGAGCTTGGCTGCCGGTGGTTGTGGAGCACCCACTAATTTTTCCCCATGGGTGCTCCAGCCTGGGTTTATAAGTTGTTTCAATAAAACAGTACTAGAGTGAAAGAGGTTAATCCAAAGGCCCTTGAAGTAAATGGAAAGATTTCCAAGCACTTTGATGGGCTTTGGATCAGACCATTAGGAGCAACCTCTACCTTTTACTTCTGGTGTGACTGGAGTCAAGAATGTAATAATAATAATTAATGAAGATATCCCATCTCCTAGAATTGGAAGGGACCTTGAAAGGTCATCAAGTCCAGCCCCCTGCCTTCACTAGCAGGACCAAGTACTGATTTTGCCCCAGATCCCCAAGTGGCCCCCTCAAGGATTGAACCCTGGGTTTAGTATATATAACCCTGGGTTTAGTAGGCCAATGCTCAAACCACTGAGCTATCCCTCCCCCCAATGTTGTCTAATATATCCAGGTTTACCGAATAAGTCAAAGGAAATAGCTAAAGAAAAATCTCTGATAAAAGCAGCAATAATAAAGAGAGGCTGTAATAAAAAACAGCAATACAACTATTTGGCCAAATTTTCTCTCACTTGTGGAAGCAGGGCCAGCTCCAGGCACCAGGCAACCAAGCACATGCTTGGGACGGCACCTGGTAAGGGGCGGCCAATCTTGGGATGGCAGGAGGCAGCGCGGCGCAGCGCGGCATTCCGTGGGGGGGTGCTCCGGCCGCGCGGTGCACGGTGCTCGGCGGGGGGTGGGGGGAGGCAGGCTCCGGCGGTGCGGCGCTCGGCGGGGGGGGGCGGCGCGGCGCTCAGCGGCGCAGCACTCGGCGGGGGGCGGCATGGGGCATGGTGCTCGGGGGGGGGTCCGGCGGCGCTCAGCGGGGGAGGGGGGCTCGGCGGGGCAGCAAAAAAGTTAGAGCCGGCCCTGTGTGGAAGTCAGTGGCCTTGTACTAGTGCAGCTGAAAGTAGGCTTTGGCCAAATATTGCATTTACTAAGCCTGCATCTCACCATTCCTTCTCTCACTCAGGTAATTAGGAGAGCTGACAATCACTTCAGTGTCTTTGTCCTTACTATGTAGAGAAAGAGCCTGATTCTCCCCTGCCTTGTATCTGGTCTTGTCATTGACCCTTGGCTCAAAAGATTGCTAAGTGATTGTAAAACGCTTTCAAAGCAGAATGATAGGAATGAGGGAAAGGTGATTTTTTTTTTAATGAAAAAAGGAACAAATATTTGCAAAAATGTTCATGAAAAATTTCCTCATTTATTGATCAGCTCTCATGGTAGCATTTTATACCCACTTTGTGTAGGCACAAATAATAACACAAGGTGCAAGGTAGTGGAAAATCAAGTCCATCAAATCCTAAAATCAAATCCTAAAATGCACAGATGCCTCTTCTCATTGACTTCATTGGGAATGTGCATCAAAGGGAGGATTTGAGACGTTAGGACCTTTATGCAACAAAAACCCACTTCATACTAAATAACTTGAGTGAATTTTAAATTACAAAATTATATATAGCTCAAGAGACAAATATATTTATTTACATGATGAAATAACCTATTCCATGAAAAACGATTTAGAATGATTTTGGCTAAGAAGCCTCTGGCGCATACAGGAGTTAATATAGACTGATCTAGTCCTGGTCTGCACCAGCCTTCCACTTCTTGCCTGCAGTATATCTCAGCAGGCTTTCTTTGGTAACTCTCCTGAAACTCTCGAGAATTGTTTTCAAGTCTGCTACGCGCTGGTGCCAAGTTGGTGGAGACTAGGCCATGGCTTAAATGGTGGTTCTGGGGAGAAGAAGTTAGGTGTCTTCTTCTGGATCTACTTGGCAAATGGAGCAGTCTCTTTTTTCAGCTATCATTGTAAAGACATAAATACATTTTGACAGTGAGTTAATGGTGAGGAGCAGAGAGCAGTTCTTAACAGCTTTGAATGTTCCCCCCCAAAACATATCAAAGGAATTCACAGAATGAGTATAAACAATCATGCTATGCAGAGGCAAATTAGGGTTTTGTGGGGCCCTTGGCCAGAGCAAGTGAGGGCCCACCCGCCTGCAGTCCCCCCACTCCCACCCTAGCACTCCTACTGGGGAAATATTGTAGGAGTGTGGGGGCTTGCCCTGACCCCCCCGCCCAGCACTCCTGTCAGGGAGCTGGGTTGGGGTGCGGGGGCTTGCCCCACACCCCAACAGGAGCACCGGGCAGGCAGAGGTAACAGGGTAAGCCCCCGTGCCCCAACTCCACTCCCCAGCAGGAGCACTGGTGGGGGGGGGGACTGGGCAGGAGGAGCAGGTCAGGGCACGGGGGTGCCCATTTTTCTGGGGCCCCTGGGCCCAGTGGCTAATCCACCACTGATGCTATAATTGTGTCTGAATACCACTCTATAATATACAAAGTTAGAACAAAAAGAAAGCAGCAATTTACTATTTATGCAGGCTAAAGCATGCTTATTTCCAGGTAAACTTTCAGAACACTGTGTTCTGAAAGTTTGTGATCTAGTGGCGCAACATCCTTTAAAATGACCATCTGTGGAAACTGATGTTAACCCACCTCCCTCCTCACAGAATATTACAAGAATGCCCTGGAGAGTAAACAATTATTCAAAATAAAACCCCAGCCTCTGAGTTAGGCACTGACTGCTGACTGAGGAAAACATTTTGAAGCTATCACTGGGTATGTTAGGAATGCCAATAAAAATCACATTCACAGCTCTCCATTATGTCCCAAAGAAAACGATAACTCACGGCATAGCATATGCTTCTAACAGAAACAGGCCTTTCTATTTACAAATATTTTCGTAAGTGTAAATTATCATGCAAACAATGGACTGTGATCTAGGCACTTACTCACAATCTAGGTGGCATATAGAACTTCTTAGTTCTATCCCCAAATATTTAGAGTCCAACAGGGGTTTCGTTACTTGGCTTTCATCAAAGGCATTTGCATTTCTCCCCTACTATCTCTTTGGAAATTTTGGCTAGGTTAGTGATTACCAAGGGGATATGATTGTCTTCTTTTACTTCTATAACCATGTAAAATTTTCCTCATGAAAATGATAGACCAGTTTCTGATCTTATCACACTGGTGTCAATCTGGAGTAGCTCTATGGACTCCACAGCTCTGCTCCCGTTTCCTTGCACATTGCTCCACACCTCCCACCTTGTGCACTGCTCACTCCTCTCACCTTGCTGCTATGTCTCCTCTTTCCATTCCTGCCCCAGTGCCTGTTTTCACACTGCTCCCTATGGCCTTGGCTACACTTGGGGATTCACAGCGCTGCCGCATTTTCACACCCCTGAGCGCAGCACGTTGCAGCACCGTACAGCACCAGTGTAGCCAAGGCCTACGTCTGGAAGGACACTACTTTTTTGCGTGCCAAGTGTCTTAAACACTGCTAATTCAAAGAGCTTCTTACACCTTGATTTTCATCACTTATTTCCATTTCATGGATGACATTCTGGCTCCCTTGACATCAATTGCAAAACTCCCATTGGTTTTGCTGGGACCAGGAGTTCACGCCATATGTTTGGCTCACTTAGGTTGTAAACTCATTGGGGCAGAGACTATGGGTCAGATTTTGAAAAGTGCTCAGTTCCCAGCAACTCCCATTTTGATGCTTCTGGACAGATTTTTCAATAGAGCTGAGCACCCAGAACTGGTGAAAACCTGTTCATTTATTCTGGTGCCTAAATGGGAGTTGAGCTCTCTTGAAAATTTGGTCTCATTTGTGGTTGCTGAGCACTTTTGAAAATTTGGCCTCGGGTCTTTTTAAAAAGTCTCTATAAAGGACCATGCAGAGCTATGGCAGAGAACTGATGATGATGATGAATATAACTGAGATGGGAATCTGGACCAACATATGCAATTAGACTACTGCTACCACGATTATACATTAAAATATTGTAGCACTTTTCTCTGGAAAATGTCAAATACCTCACAGCACCCATGTGAAGTAAGAAAGTAGTAGTATTCTCCATTTTACATATGGGGAACTGAGGTACAGAGAACTTAAAGGCAACACTTTCAAATTGGCTTGCCTAAAGTAAGTCACCTAAATAAATGGCTTGATCTTCAGAGATCTGAGCACCTATCACTTCCATTGATTTCAGAAAAAAGAACAGGAGTACTTGTGGCACCTTAGAGACTAAGGTATATATGCATCCGAAGAAGTGGGCTGTAGTCCACGAAAGCTTATGCTCTAATAAATTTGTTAGTCTCTAAGGTGCCACAAGTACTCCTGTTCTTTTTGCGGATACAGACTAACACGGCTGCTACTCTGATACCATTGATTTCAGAGGGAATTAAGGACACTCCATACCCCAGAAAATGAAACACCCTATTTAGGTGCCTAAACACAGAGTTCAAAAATTTTAGTCCACATGACTTGCCAAGTCATACAGTTAGATGCAGAATCAGGAATATAACCAAGAATTCATAACTCTATCCCCATACTCGTACCACTAGATCATGGAAACGGTACTCAGCCCATTTAACTGTCTTCAGTCCACGTGCTATATACATGCTGCCTAATTTCAGAGGAGTCATTCCCCTTGAAGTCATTGGGAATGTTGTGCACTCAAAGCTACTCCTAAACACAGGCCAGGCATTGTAGATCTTGCTCAATTTCTATGGAGACTATTATTCAACCAATTTTAGGAAAACATCCTCTTATTGTACAAATATTGGCTGTAGTAGAGCAAGCCTAGGCTCTATTTCCTTACTGTTGATGATTCGAGGGTCTTCATTCTTTGTTCAGAAGATCTTGATGACCTTTCATTGGTTCCTTCTGTCAGAGAGGTTTTAAACCATCCAGCCTGGGAAAGCACTTTTTTGCATCTATTTAGGAATACTTGGCTTGAAAAGCAATACAGAACTGGATCAAGTGCACTGTTTAGGTATGTAAAGGCAAATGAGGCATGTAATAACTTGCCAACAGTGCCAATATGTTTAGAGGCCACTTTTATAATAACCACCCCAACTGTAGCAATTAAAATACTAGGCAAGAAGCAGACGATATATACCAAAACAATGACTATCAGCACTTTCACAGATCTTTGGACCTTGTTCCTTTTAGCCAATTTCCTCTGCTTTAGCTTCAAGATAATGTTGAAAATACAGAACATGATGATGCCTAAAGGCAGAAAAAATTCAAGAAAAAATAATATTGCATGCCACGTGGCTGCTGCTCGTGGTTCAAAACGAGGGTTATAACTTTGACATGAACTGTTCTTACTCTGACTATAATCCAAGGTAAAGACATGGCCGTTCATCAGTATAACTATGATCCAAAGTGCAATTGCTACTTTTGCAGCACAGGATGTTGATATTTTACTCAGTTGGTGGTGAGGATGAACCACTTTGAAGTAGCGATCCATTGCAATGGCAGTGAGAAATACAATGCTTGCTGTCCTGTTCACTGACAACATGAATAGGTTGACCCCGCACAATGTCTCTGTGAAGACCCAGACTTCATTATGCGTGTAGTAGTGGATACGAAATGGCAAGTTGATTATCAGGAAGAAATCAGCAATGATCAAGCTGAATAAATACACGGTGCTTGATGACCAGAGATTCCTGTAGGAGCAAAAGATGCCCAAAGCAATGCCATTTCCAACAAGTCCTATGACAATCTCCACACCAACCACAAGAGCAAAAATCACTGCAATTGTGGCAACTCCATCCGTTGTCATGTTGCTCATTGCTGCGAATCTGGAGCGCTTGCTGGTTTTTAAATGTCTGCTGCCCACAGTTGGATGGTGAGTTGAGATGCTTGCAAATACTTGCCAAGTGTCTCTGAAGTGAGCTGCAAAGGAAATACAGTGAAATTTCAAAAAGTGGTATTTGTATGCAAAAAGTGAGTCAATACCAACATGACACACTATCTGAAAGTGTCTAGAGATATAATCTTATCAATCGATTGTGAAATACTTTCTGGTCATCGGTACAGCTTTGTGGTGGAGAACAAAAGCTGATAGTGCTGTTTTAGGATGAAACTGAAGCAAAATTTAGATTGCATCTGAAGTTCTCCCTTTTTTCTTCTATTGACTTGTCTGTCTGTCTGCCTCATCCAGTAAGAACTAGTCTAAGATTACAGATCCCTTTGCACAGGACACCCAACCAAATCTGTATGTTTTATATAGTGTGCTTATTATTTTCCAAGTACAACATAAGGATTTAGTTTTCATTATTCTTTCCATGTGATTTTTCCTTAGGAACATAAGGGCAAAGGAACTGCCATACTGGATCAGAATGGTCGTCTATCTCATCCATTATCCTGTCTCTGAGGGGGGCCAGTACCAGCTCCTTCAGGAGAAGGTGCAAGAAACCTGCAAAGGCAGCTATTGAATAACCTGCCCATGGAGAAAGTTCCTTTCTATCTCCCAGCAGTAGTTGTTGGCTTATGTCCTGAAACATAAGGATTTTATAAATCTTCCACACCATTCTCCCTAAACCAACGTTTCTCAAATGCGGCCAGGACATCCTCCTGGATGGTGAAGGGGTGGGGCAAAGCATCAGCCCCTTCCCCTCCCTCCTTGTTGCTCCTGGATGCGCCACCCTGCACTGCTTCGGTAGAGAGGTGGGGCAAAACACTGCAGGAGCGGTGGCGGACGCTGGCCCCGAGTGCCAACCCCTGACCCTGGCTGCGCAGCAGCAAGCGCTGGCTCCAGCCATGCCGGCCTGGGCTCTGGCATCCAGCTCTGGGTACTGGCCGCGGGCACTGAGCCCCCACGGCCCTGTATCCATCCCCCACTCCCCAGGACCCTGCTGCCTTCCTGGCCCTGCATCCATCCCCATCATTGCCCCGGGCCCCTCTACCTCTCCCAGCCCTGCATCCATCCCATCATCACCTCTGGCCCTTGCTGCCCTCTGTGTGAAGAAATCTGGTCTGTTTCTTTTGTGGATCAGCTCCCTGAAATCACCAGCATCTAGCCACACAAACACTACTTTCCAGGCCTCCACAGGCTTTGCTCCCTCTGTATAGGTAGTTATAGGCACACTCTAACCCCCGAATTCTTGGAGCATTCCCTGATCCAGCCCCTTCCCCTGGATCACAGGATTACCAGGCCCGCTGTTCCCAAAGGAACCGTACATACCAGCTTGTAGGATTCAACTCAGGATCACCACTTTGCTTAACCCCTCAGCACTTAGGTATATTTATAGTGTAAACAAGAATAAGTTTATTATCAAAGAATAGAAATTGGAAACCAATGATTACATACAGAACAAAATCATCACACGCTTTTTAGAGACTCAACTTCGTTACCAAGTTAACCTCCTGTCGAAATAAGCTTATTTCACCTGAAGTTCTCTCCAGTGTTTTCAATCAAGCCTGGTTGAGACCGCTTTTCCATGATGCTAGTTGGTACTAAGAGGTTCCTGGCTCATGCCTGCATATTAGAGTTGGCTGCAAACTAGAGTTCCTATTCCATGGTGGGCTGCCAGGAGCTGGGCAGACGAGCTGGCAGGAAACCAGACAGGTTTCCAATGAAACCCGGTCTAGGAGGTAGGGTTCTGTCAGAAATCTGCCCAGTTTCATTGGAATTTCATTGAAATCAATATGTTCCCATGGAACGTTTCAGTTTGGACAAATTGGTATTTTCTTATGGAAAAATGTTCCATTAGAAAATTTCTGACCAGCTCTACTGTGACTCTATGGTCATAGGATTTTCTGTGGAATTCAGATTTGTGCTCTAGAAGCTTAAGTTTCATTTTAAAGTGTTTTTAGCCATTATGGATGTAAACAAAGTCTTTAAAATGTGAAATGAGTATAAAACTGATTGTGATGGGGTCTAGAAACCCCACACTGGCCAAGAAAGAGTTAACCAGCTTACATGAGCTCAGTTAGCCCCACCTCACTACACCTGAAATAGGTGCAGGCTCTGAGAAGGCTTAAAAGGAGGGAGCCCGGTTCAGATGGCAGCTGGCTGGGAGGGAGAGCTGATCTTGCAGACTTCCCACGGAGTGTGAGCTGCTTGTGCCAGGAACTGCTTAAAGACTGCTGCCTTTCAGAGCCTCTCGGAGGGAAGGGAAGTTAGGCCCAATGTGAGATTGTTTGGATTTGCTACCAGTGACTGACTTGTTGCTGAGTATGTCTGCTGTAGGTGATGCCCTGTCTAATGGGGATGACAACTAAATAAAAAACATTTTTGTCTTCAAAATGGGGGCCCAGAAGAAGTGGTTTGCTGTGAGCCCAAGAGCAAGCCTGTTACGCTGATGTAGCAGTGATTTCCTGACTCTGCAGCTTCCTGAGAGGAGAGATCTGCCCATTTGCTTTCAATTTCTTGTGCTGTTGATACCAAAGCCCAAAGGAGACAATTCCTGTATCAGTGGAGTTCACTATTTCACTGCTGATCATTTTAGCACACACTTCCAGCTAATTTTCTTATCCCACAATCCAAACTGCCAACCCAGGTGCCAAAACCCCAAAGGTCCTCTACCAGCAGCTGCCAATCTTCCAGCTTCATCCTGGCTAACTTTTCTGATGCAGTTAGATACTGTGTAGTGGGGCAGCTGCCTCACTCTGGCATGGAAGGAGTTGGAGCATGCCAGAGAGGCTGCATGGAGCCCCAGCCAATGGAATGGCTTATTGGGAGCCAATTAAATGGAGGCTTGAAAGCAGCCTATCAGGGCCAGGCTGGGCCCTATAAGGGCAGCAAGGAGCTGAGTCTCTCCTTGGAGGGCAAAGGGAGAAGAACTGGCTCTTAGAGAAAACCGTGCAGGGCTGGGCCAGCAGAAGCTGGGAAAGCTCTAGGCTGATGACTGCCAGACTAGGGCCCTGACACAAAGGGGCAGAGAAGGTGCTGGGTCTATGTAGAAGTGGCCCAGGGAAGTAGGCAGTAGAGGAGAGTTGGAGGAGGGCAGTAAGCGGCTGCCACTAGAGGGTCCCTGGGTTGAGGCCCAGAGTAGTGGGCGGGCCTGCCCCCTCCTCCTTTCCCCCCTCACTTGCCAGTGATGAGAGTGGCTAAGCCAGACTGCAGTTTGCCCTTGGAGGAAGGGGCTAGACTGAGGACTGCAGTGAGCTACTGAGGTGAGTGATAGAACCAGAAGCTGCTAGTCCCCCGGGAATGGGGGTGGGGGAGCCAGTGAGGCGGGCACAGCTGCAGGGCAGTGTCCAGAAGCGGATGCTGTGGGGAGTGATGGGGGTTGGACAGTGGAGACCAAGAAAGTAACAGGGTGAGATACCACTAGCAAAGCGTGCCACTGAAATTCCCCAACCAACCAGCAAGAGGCGTCGCGGTGGTGAGTCTGCACCCCATCCCACACTGTCAATGCACAATGTGCAGCATGTTGGAAACTGAAAATAGGAGTGCAGTGTAAAATAAATGGAATTTAGTATCAAAATAACAAAAGCACTGTATCAACTGGACTTTTTAATGTTTAATATAAAAATGAAAGTTTCTTTATTGACTTTATCTGAAGCTGCTGCAGAATTTCCACCAGAATGCCGCAAAATGTAGGTCTAATTTGCTGTAGAGAATGTAGAACCTTGACTCTGACCTGTCTGATATCTTATCCCTGGTGAGTCTGTCTTCAGTGAAGCAAAGTCAGAATTCTTTGTCACAGGTTAAGCAAGCTGTCCCTTCTTATCAATTGTAGCACCTCAATGCACTAGATGAGATCAGGGCACTGTTGTGCTAGGCATCATACACACTCTCAGTAAAAGAGAGTCCTTGTCCCAAAGAGCTTTCTATTATATATACTTATTTTTATTCCCATTTTACATATGGGGAGCTAAGGCACAGAGAAATGAAACAACGTAAGAATGGCCCTACTGGGTCAGACCAAAAGTCCATGTAGCCCAGTATCCTGTCTTCTGACAGTGGCCAGTGCCAGGTGCCCCAGAGGGAATGAACAGAATAGGTAATTATCAAGTGTCCATACCCTGTTGCTCATTCCCAGCTTCTGGCAAACAGAGGCTAGGAACACCATTCCCGCCCATCCTGGCTAATAGCCATTGATGGACCTATCCTCCATGAATTTATCTAGTTCTTTTTTGAACCCTGTTATAGTCTTGGCCTTCACAATATCCTCTGGCAAGGAGTTCCACAGATTGACTATGCATTGTGTGAAGAAATACATCCTTTTAATTGTTTTAAACCTGCTGCCTATTAATTTCATTTGGTGACCCCTAGTTCTTGTGTTGTGTGAAGTAGTAAACAACACTTCCTTATCTACTTTTTCTACACCAGTCATGATTTTATAGATCTAAATCATATCTCCCCTTAGCTGTCTCTTTTCCAAGCTGAAAAGTCCCAGTCTTATTTTTTAGAGGGCTTATTCCTTCACCCTCCCACCTCCCTGGTCTTTCTCGTGTGAACAGAGGGCAACTATACCCGAAGTCCGAAGGTGCAAACAATTCAATGGTTATTGGGTGAACTTCCAGCAAGCTTAAATCCAAGTTCTTTTTCCTTATTTTTGAATCCCAACTTACTTCCTGTTTGCCCCTAATTTATATAGTAATATTCTCAGCTTTACCTTAACTAATCATTTTACTGAAATTTACCTAACCAATCCAAAATATTGTAACATGATTAGCTAACTAACTATATTCCACCACCTTATTAGTTTACACCCACCAAGATGAATTATACAGCAGACAGAAACAATCACAGAACCAGACAGAGACCATGCAACTAGCAAAGTGGGAACTATAATGACAAAACAATACAGAATTGAGGCTTTCACAACTACATCTATAAAGACATAAGGGTTTCCCAACTGTATGTCTATTGATAAGTGAGTTCTTACCAAACAGAAAACTATCAAACTAAATTTCCTTTTACATCTTCTAGGCTCATCCCTTTATCTGGAGGTGATAGAGCGATCACCTTGCTAACAGCCCCAGATGGCCTTATTTCAATATGACTGGTCTGAAATGCTTTCCAGCTTATGGCTGCTCCCACTGCCTAGCCAAAGGCCTTGATTTAAGAACAGGGCCTCAGACTGTCACAGTGAGAGAAGGCCCTTACACGGGCAGACAGTGATTTTGAGTCTTTCTTTTAAATCTCTATCACTAGCTAAATGATAAACATATACCTAAATTCTTAAAGTATAGGCCTTTACAGACAGGTCTGAATATCTATAGCCTAAGATTATTAATCTCTCCTCAGACAGAAGCCGGTCCATGCCCCTAATCATTTTTGTTGCCCTTTTCTGAACGTTTTCCAATTCGAATATATCTTTTTTGAGATGGGGCGACCACATCTGCACACAGTATTCAAGATGTGGGCGTACTATGGATTTATATAGAGGCAACATGATATTTTCTGTCCTATTATCTATCCCTTTCTTAATTATTCCCAGCATTCTGTTCGCTTTTTTGACTGCCGCTGCACATTGAGTGGATGTTTTCAGAGAACTATCCACTATGACTCCAAGATCTCTTTCTTGAGTGGTAACAGCTAATTTAGACCCCATCATTTTATATGTATAGTTGGGATTATGCTTTCCAATGTGCATTACTTTGCATTTATCAGCATTAAATTTCACTTGCCATTTTGTTGCCCAGTTACCCAGTTTTGACAGAATAGGTGGCATAGTTGGGAATGATCTCATGTTTCCTGAGGTCCAGCACATTAACCATATGACCAGCCTTTACTTTGAAAAGCAGAGTCCATTGTAGAGACAAATATCTAGTCCCTACTCTCTGAAGCAACATTTTTAACTCATGTTAGGGTCCATTTAATTCTCCCTCTTTCTCTAGCAGGTGAATTGCGAACTAGATATCTTATTTTGTGTGGGTCTTTCAATTAAACCTGAAAATCTGAGAGGCTTTTTGCATGAGAGTTGGGGCCTGCCCTTACCCAAGAAGTGTCTGCATTTCAGTGCAGTTGTGTGTATTTAATTTGTGAAGCACTGTGAGACCCATCAAAATGAAAATGCTATGTAAGTGTAAGGTAATAGTAGTAGCATTTGGCATAGGAGCTGCAGAACAATTAAACTAAACAATTGCTCAGAACAGCTCATACCTAAAAATTACTAGAGAATTTGTGCCTTTTGCCCTTTAGCATCCCAGAAGTTTCAAAAGACTTGCAAAAGTTCATTGCTTTTAGGGAAGTTTGCATCACCTAGCAAGAGCTTATCAGGCTAAACCAGAGGGTTTAACAGGAAGGAAGCCTAACTTTTTTTTGAAATCTTATATTATTATTTTTAAAATACACTGGGCCACCTTCTTTCTTGGTGTAAATTCACATTGTCAACCGAGCTACAAGCATGGATGAACTTGACTCATGCTGAATTTCTAAAATCTCACTTATAAAAAAATGAGATTGCAAGGGTGTGACGGGTTTTTCATTTCCAGCTACACTTGGAAAAAAATAGGCTAATGAAGTGCACACAGCTAGAACTGGACTTCAGTGTGTGATTGGCAAGCAGTTGAAATGACAGACATTAGATCTAATGGAAGTACTAGCAAAATCCAGAACTGGGCTCAAGATATTACATATCTTAATTATCAAGGCATCTAAAACTTTTTTGTTTTAAGCAGAGAAAAATAATAATAATAATAATAATAATAAAAAGCTAACCACTAAGCTGACCTTGGAAATAGACCCAAAGTGCATCCTGCAAAAAGACATTCTCATGGCCCTTTGGCCATGGCACTCAGGACATTTTGCAGGCTTGCTGCAATGCTAGATCCTCATTATTTCTGGCTTCCTTTTCACAAACTGCCATCCTACAAGTTATGCTAAAGTAAATTTGCCAGTAGTGCCAAAAAGCAAAAAACTTAAAAAATAGCTAATTCTGTCATATTTACATCCCTCTTTTCCAGTATTAAAAAAAAAGGTGTTGCCCCTAAATGAACTGACATTGGACGTGACAGAAGGGGGTGGATGGCAATGATCGAGATGATTAAATCTTTGCCCATGAATCCTAATGGCAGATACTGTATGGCAAATTGCCTTCTGAACTGAAATGTTATGCCTGGCTGTGTGAGAGAGAGGGTCATGATGACCCAACAGAGCACAATAAGGTTTTATTCTCTCTAAGTTTTGTGTTGTCAGAAAAGTTCATCATATTTACTGCACATTTATGAGATATAAAGGAAACAAAATCATTCGTTCTAGCACGGAAGTATCTGATAATAGTCCACTAGGCCACGTCTACACTAGTGAACTAACAGTGGCACAGCTGTACCGCTGCAGCTGCGCCGCTGTAAGATCGCTTGTGTATCTGCTCTATACCGACAGGAGAGAGCGCTCTCCTGTTGACATAATAAACCACTTCAACAAGTGGCAGAAGCTCTGTCAGCTGGAGAGCTTCTCTCGTTGACACAGCGCTCTGCACGTGAGCACTTATGTGGCGAAACTTATGTCGCTCGTGGTTTGTTTTTTCACACCTGAGAGTGACATAAGTTTTGCCGACATAAGTGGCAGTGTAGTGTAGACATGGCCTAAATCTGTAGTTTCATAAATAGAGGTGTGTGAGTCAAGGGAGTCAAAAGCCCTTCAGTTTTTTGGAGGGTAAGGGAGAGGGAGTCCTCTTTGTGACTATAAGCACCATATCCAACTTCTATAATGGGCTAAACAACACAGGCCTTAAGAAAGTTGCTGATATTTTCACAGCCTTCAGGCTGGGGGGTTCCATCCTCTCCAGCTTGTCTGGGTCTGATGGAATACAGTCATTGCACTGAGGATTCATCTGTTCAGGACACTTGGCCTTGTTAGCCTGAAAAGGTAAATTAGGGTAACCTGAAAAAGAGGCCTGTCTAATCTCAGAGTAGAAAAAGGACCAGTCTCAAGAGGTGCCTTTAAAGTAGGACAGTGAGTCCTATGACCTGGAAGTTTCTGACTTTGACTCTTGTGCTTGTTTAACCCTATGAGAGGAATAGTACGTTTAGAGTTTGCTGCTTGAGTCACGAGAGCCAGTAAATAAAGGCAGAAACCATGGTGAGAAATAGCAACGGGTAGTTGTTACTGAGCATTTATGGCAGGATGTGTGGAAGAAGACTGTACCTGATTCAAAATAAGGCGGAATTGAGGGAGGCAGAATGGAAGCCTGGAAACTAACCACGTCATAAGGGTTCAACGCTCTTATTTTTACAGCCCCCAAATGGTCAGGACTTTGGTTTGACGTGCAGCACTGTGCCTCCTAGCCCCATGGAGGGGCATTGATTTGGTACAAACTCAGAGCAGAAAGAGCCACCTGCTGAACTGCTCACACTGCTTTGTGTGCACCAGTTGGAAGGATAAAGCCAGGTACACTTTGGGGCAACTATTCTCTTGAAACTGACAAGGAACATATACTCGATGGAAGGATGTTCAGAAAGATGGGCCATTTGACACCTGTACAACTGCTCAGTTGTATTCTCTTTAGGCACTTTTACTGCTGTCATCACTGTAATGTCTGAGCAACTTCCATAGGTGCATTAAGCACCATCGCTAATATTTGTCACATCTGGTTCTTCCTTTTGTCCTCGCCCCAGAAGAGAATTGTGTATACAGTGTAGTGTAATGTTTTGGTATGTTTCATATCTACGTGCTGCTTTGTGAAGAGAGAGCACAATAGGAAGCATGTCTTGCCCTTGGAGAAGGTGGTGAGGTCTGTGATGGTCCTTGGTTCTTGTGAGGGTTGGTTCCAGTCTGGGCTCTGTAGTTTTTTAGTTTCTATAACATTTTAGGGCTGTGCACATTATAGTGGGGAGCAAAGGAGACTAAAAAGGGGGCAGAAAGATATTTGAGCTCACAGAATGGAGAGTCATGGCTTTCCCCTTAACATCCTTTACCTTGGGAAACTCTTCATCTGCTGAATTTGTCACTGGGCCAGTAACAGGAGTGAAGGGTGGCAGCTTATGCCAGTTCTGTTTCGGGCTTGCCAAGGATGGATTGGGTCTGTGCTGTGGGCTAGGACATCCCAGAGAATGCCTCTAACATGTATCTCCCTGCTGCCATAGTCCACACAGTGCTTGCAGCAGTAGAGAATTGTCAGAACATCCCCTGCACTGCAGTTTCTGCAGGGCAAGTGCAGCGCTTGTTTCTGCACTGGTGGTGTTAAGCAGAGGGCTTTATGTCTGCCCTACGACAGCAGGGGAGGCAACGGCTGCAAAGTTCCACAGGATAATGGGGAAGGAGTACAGTGTGGCTTTCTACCCTGTGTGCCTCTGGATGCATGGGGTTGGAACCAGTATTCCCCATCAATCCACAGGTTCCGTAAGGTTGAGTAGATATGCCTCCTGCCCAATGGGTAGCTGTAGTTACTCTCTTTCCCCAAGGAGGTTCCCCAAGTAATTTTTCCCCTTGCACAGATTTTCCCTGGAGAGGTGATGATTGAGCCCATAGTCAGCTGCATGTAGCCAGTGTTTAGGATTTTGTTGTGGTTTTATGACTATCTGGATCTGTTGCATGTTTGTAAAAAACTAGCGCAGTTGGTGTTTGGCTCTTTGCTCCAAGGTTAGTCAGTGTTGGCTGGAAGCATCATGGCTACCTTGGAAAAAACGTCTAGCCCAAGGGAGTAATTATTGTTTGTCCCTAGATTAGTTCCTTCCTGCTAAAGGGATTCTATGACCTCCTGTTTTTTCTAGTACTTAGTTCCTGTATGACTTCCTTTTTGGAAGATTCTGGTGGGAGGAGTGGTAGTGTGCTCCTCTAGCTGCAGTCCTGCCAGTTGTTTCCTTACTTGCTGATTTTTGTTTTCTATCTCCTCTAATTCCTTTCATCTATAATTCCTCCTGTTTCCAAAACAGATCTTGGTTAAGGAATGCTGCCATAAGGGTAATGCCTGTGACAAGGTGCTATATTCGTTTTTTTCTTGCATTAGTGGACAGCGGGTTATCCCCCTTGTGCACCTATGCAGGGGGCAGCTGGAATTTCCCAGGATTAAAAGTGTGGTGTATTAGCACCCACACTAGCAAGGGGCACCTTTAAGAAGGCTTGCCTATGGGCCCTTTTTGCTTCAATTACCAGTCCGGGGAATAGATATTGCACACTTTTATAGGCTGTAGACACTGCTCCTCCCATGTTTGTTCCTCTAGCACTCCCAGAAGCAAACCTGTGTTCTCTTCCTGTGGAATATATCCAGTTACACAGCCCTCCGGTGTACTGGCTTCCCCTTGCCTAATATGTTAGTACGTTCTAAAGCCACAGCCTGACTCCGAATTTGCTTTGTCAGTCTGCCTATCATCCCCTTGTTCAGTTTCCCTATGCTTATGCACTTATGTGAGCTACATTATCTTCCTAGATACAGGCAGAAGCCAAATTACCTACTGTAGTGATAGAGATCAAATTGCCTAGTTTGAACAAGGAGAGCTGTATACACCAAACTCTATAGTTTTCAGTCAGGAAGAGTTGCATATACTACTCAGGCTGTATAAACTGAGGTGTTCACATGCATGACCGATCAATTTACTAAAGCATGCACCTGTAAAAGTTATCCATCATCAGGAGTGTGGCACCCTATAAAAGTTTATTTGATGTAATAATGTCTTCAGATATTGCTTAGACTCGGCAAGGGATGGCATTAGAAAATATGGGGAGTTTTCCTGAGTCTCTTATTTTTACGGCCAAATTTTTGCACTCAGATGTACTTGCTCCTATTGTTTTTAATAGACAAACCCTTTAAATACCCCTCACTAAGGCTTTGCAAAGATCAAATGCTGAAGGCTTGGCTGAATAGAGTTTTTGTGCTGGTCAGATGGGGTGTGATTTTCTTTTTTTAAAACTGATAGTTATAACTTTATCCATATGCGAGGTTGTGCTGATATACCAATATAAAAGTGCCTTATACTAGTATACTTTATTCCCCTTCTCATATGGGAATAAGCTATACTGGTATAAGCGTGGTTTTAACTGTACCTGTGCTAGGGGGCTTGTACTATTTTAACTATATCAGGAGAGTAACTTTTGTTTGTTCTTCAGATGGAATGAATGGTTGCTGAAGCATTGTTCAATTCAGTGTAGTCTATGCAGGCACATACACACATTTTCTGCATACCAAGGTTTTGCCTGCACTGGCTTCTTCAGCATTCAGTGAGGTTTTAAGGCTTGTGATTGTATGAAAATACCATTGCCTGAGTTACTAAGTCATTTATTGACTGTGAGCTTGGTATTATCCCTCCTTTTGTTTGACAATAGCCTTTGACAGAGTTGATTTTATTATTTTAGGTATTTATTTATATATTTGGTATTTAATTACAATCCTTGGCTCTTGGTTCATATTGAACAAGCTTTAATCTCACGTGTGTTCCTGTCTCATTGACTGTGGTTATTTTGTTCTCTCTCATGCCAGGATTTAAGCCTCCCAACACTCTTGTGAGATGGGTACCTCATTTAACAGATAGGGAAACAGAGGTGAAGTGACTGCAGTGTCCAAAGTCATACAGGAGGTTGTAGTAAAGCTGAGTAAGGAACTGAAGTCTCCTGACCCCTCAGCCTGGTGCTTTGACCATATGACTCTTCTTCCTCCCAAATGGCTGTATTATGACTTACTTAACCATGAGTGACAGGTTTCAGAGGGTAGCCGTGTTAGTCTGTATCAGCAAAAAGAATGAGGAGTACTTGTGGCACCTTAGAGACTAACAAATTTATTTGAGCATAACCTTTTGTGGGCTAAAACCCACTTCATCGGATGCATGCAGTGAAAAATACAGTAGGAAGATATATATACACAGAGGACATGAAAAAAGCACCATCTCATAAGCTCTGAATACTACTATCACAATTATCATGCATGCTCATTCATGATTGCAATCCTGGTCACATGCAGCCGATCAATCGCTGATCAATCTAATCTACTGTGTCATAAATACCTAGATCAGTGATTCTCAAACTTTTTTACTGACCCCTTTCACATAGCAAGCCTCTGAGTGTTCCCCCCTCCATCAATTACAATGCTTTTTTAGATATTTAACTCCATTATAAATGCTGGAGGCAAAGTGGGGTTTGGGATGGGGGCTGACAGCTCACGACCCCCCATGTAAGAACCTTGCAACCCCCTGAGGGGTCCCAACCCCCAGTTTGAAAACCCCTGACCTAGATGAAGTTTTAGACCATGCAAGTGATGGAAAATCATCTTAAAAATTCCTCAGAAGGCTTTACAATCCTTAAGGATACTGCTATCAATATGCATGTACATATTGTACTTCCCCTGATGTCACGGGGAATCCTGCCACTGCTCAAGGGCCGTCTATGGCCCTCTGAATCCTATGTCCAAAGTTGCCACTTCGGGCTCAATTCTGTCATCTCTTGAACTGACACCATTAAGGGAGCTGTGGCTCAGGGCAACACCGCCTTGCAGCATGGAACACTGCTTTCATTCTGTTAGAACATAGGCAGAGTCCTCATGCTGCACTGTGGAGCGAGGTGTGCTGATAACTTGCATCTGCACCTCTCTTGTGCATTATTCCTTGTGACCCTTACTACCCAACCAGAAGCATAAATCAGTCACTATCTAACCTACACAAACCAGAATGGGAAAATGTATCTTAGTGAGGATGAACCACCGTATGGCCACCCAGCTGCACATGCACAAGCTGAAGTGGGTGTCATGAACTATAAGTCTCTGATGGTGGATTATTGTGCCATATGGAAGAAGAAGCATAACAACATGACAACTGCTCCTAATTATATAATATAAATGTCAAGCAGACAGTCGTGTTCAAAATTCAAGGATTGCACCCTGCCAGAAGGAAAGCTGCCTTAATCTTTTCTGCAAATACTTCTTTGGAAACAAGATTTGGAGGAAGGAGGGTTTGCAGCTGATGATCTCATCGGCCCATTTTTTAAACTGCAGGGAGATGGTGGGATAAAGGCAGTTCCAAAACCTCTCTGCTTGGTGAATAAAGCACAAGGGGGTTGTCACAGGGTGGCACTGGACCTTTAAAGGGAAGAGACCAGTGTACCTGTGACTGGTCAGCTGACTCCCAGTTGGGCTTAAGAGCAGGAGGGCTCTAGAAAAGAGGGAGCCTGGGTGAGCCAGCTCTGAGAGTTGGTCAGGAAAGGGACAGGGAGAATAGATGTGGGGCTCACTGCCTGCCCCTGGGAATGGGGAGACAGATCAGGAACAAGAGGCAGGCCCAGGGGAGCACTCCTGTGGCCACTGTCCTATACAAAGGGTGGGCAGCTGGCAAAAGCCCAGGAGGGAAGTGAGATTTTTATGAATCTCAAGGCTGCTTATAACCATCAATAAAACCTTCATGGTTAGATGTTATAAGCATGGTACAGACATGAGAGGTGTGAATGTGGTAGATGGTTATATGCACATCAGTAGAAGGTTTCATAGCTGGTTAGAAGCAGCCTATTGACCTGTTGGACTCAAATAATGTATTACTCATTTCTTTAAAAACATATATTAATCATTTATTTACTCTTTATAAAAGTATTTAGAAATGGAACCTTAATATAAATTGTGGCCACAAAGATTTTGTAGATTTTAGATTATTAACTTGTATTACAGTAACATCTAGAAACCCCAATGAAAATTGAGGCCTGATTGTGCTAGGGACTGTACATACATTTAGTAAGAGACAGTCCCTGCCCCAAAAACCTTACAATCTAAATGGAAAAAACACACAAAGGGTGGGAGAAAGGAACTACCATTATCCCTATGATACAGCTGGAGAATTGTGGTAAAGAGTTTGTGACTTGCCAAGATCACACTGGATGTCTGTGGCAGAGCCAAGAAGAACTTTATCCAGAACTCCCAGGTCTCAGTGTGTGAACTACAAACCATTTTTCTTACAGGGGTGTTGGAACCATTTTCATAGTGCGATGGACGATGGAAACCGTGTATTTTGTGTTTGTTATTACTAATTCAAGCCAAGGGTGTGGCAGCACCCTAAGTTCCAGCACCACTGTCTTCTTATGAAGTATTGTAATATAGAAAGTCAATTATAGTTCTTATTTCAATTTGAATTAATTCAACAGAGTTTGTTTTGTTTTATTTTTATTCATAAGCCAGTTAATAGTTTTCAAAGTGAGTCTTTCACATAATGTGCCAAGTCACTTCTCTGTGTTAAAAGGTTTGTTGTATTTCATGTAATGGCAGTTAGAATAATGCACATTCATTTGCTTTCATTTTAAAGATGATATTTATATATTAGAGCTGAAGTTCATAAAAGCTATGGAGAAAACCTGATAAAACTGATTTAAAATGGTTTAAATTAGCTTTCCTTAATTGAATTATACAGTTCATTTTAAAACCTATAAAAATATTTATAAATTCCTGATGTGACAAGGTAACCAGGCATTTGTGATGTATTTAGAATCAGCCAGAGCTCAGGTTAGGGAAGAGAGCTCTAATTTAGTTTGACCAAAATAATCAGAAGAGTAAGTGAAAAATTATTATTACCTGTTCAGGAAGAATAAAACTTTAATGCACTGTTTAAAGATTGATGTATGGCTGAGAAACTGATTTGTAAAAGTCAGTAATACCACAGGGCACAGGTTTATTAAAAGCATGATGGCAGAATAAAAAATGAGGTCACACTTTAATCAATTGGAATAGGAAATCAACAGCTCCACACTAGTAGGTTTCTTTCAATAGCATTTCATCTCCCCTCAAAAACCGCAAGATTAAACCATTTAAAAACAGTTCCTCCACAATCTATTTGAGTGGTTAAAAAACAATTAATGATGGCAGATGGAGATGGTTGGCACATCATATATTTGTAATTAGCAGAGAGAAAATGCAAATAATAGATGGATAAAAACTATATATGTGATTGATTCCTTCTCCACCGACACTTTGCTTGTCACTTGTCTTTCTAATACCCTTATCCATAACAAGCAGTACCTACCTTACTCCATAGACTGCTGGTGGAGTAAGGTGCTACTCAGTGTAAGCACAGCCATGGGAATGTTGGCCGTAGACTGTAAGCTGTTGGGGGAAGGGATTGTATGTGTCTGCACAGCACCCAGAAAAATGGATCCCAATCCTGCTTAGAGCTTCTGGCACTCCTGTAACATAAATATTGAATAATAACTTCATCTGCTCAGAAAGAAACCAAAAGTCCAACTGTTATAGTAAAAATTATTGGCTGAAAGTCAGTGACCATCTGATGGCAGTTCCACTCTCACAGAAATTGCCATCACACTCTTGATGCTAATTGGATTTAGCACCCTTGTTGAAAAGTTTGACCAGAGAGACCAAGGATCTGATGGGCATAAAATGTGACATGTCGATGAGCTGATTCATGTGGACTGGAAGGTACAGACAGGCTTGCACTGCCATTTCCCATGCTGCACATATTTTGTGCCGTATGGAGCCTTTCTTTCTAAAAGTGTGTGTGTGAATTCAGTACTCGGGAAGCTGCCAAACTCGACAGTCTTGGAGACTTCCCAGCACAGGCAAAGGCAGTGAAAGTTTCCTATACACTCTAACCAATGTGCCTATAGTGAACCCTTATTCAAAAGGTCCACAATTAGGCCTAAGAAGGATGTTCAGTCTCCATGCCCATTTATGGCACAACCTTGCAAGATGCTGAGCATTCCTGTGAGATGCTGAGAGCCCTCAACTCCAATGGGCCTCCATGGGAGCTGAGAGTGCTCAGCACTTCCCAAGAGTGCTTGGCATCTTTCAGGGTCAAACCCAAAGTCCTTGGCCTCTCATCTGAGTCTGCCAACAAGGGTGCCATGGGTGTGGTGTATTTATTATGTGAAACATCCCTGGATTGGAAACTCACACAATCTACATATTTAACGGAGGATGTCAAATATTTAACAGTTGGTAACAGCTTTTGGTCTAGGGCCCCCATCCTGCAAACATTTAGGCCTGGTCTACACTTAAAATTTAGGTCAATTTAGTTGAGTTGCTCAGGGGTATGAAGAATCCACACTCCTGACTGGAGCAGCTATGGTGACCTAACCCCCAGTGTAGATGCAGCAAAGTCAACAGAAGAATGCTGCTATTGATCTAACTATCCTCATTTAGGGATGTAGTGTTCCTACACTAATGGAAAAACTCCTGTCTGTCACTGTAGACAGCTACTGTCTGTCAGTGTAGATAGCTATGGTGACATAGCTATGCCAGTATAATCTCTGTATAGTAAGCATACCCATACACATCTGAGAAGTGTTCCCAACTCAATTTGACTATTCCCATCAGTAAAGTTACTCATGTGCCTAAATGTTTGTGGGGTCTTGGCCATAGTCTGGATTTGAGCTAGAAACCTTGAGGTAAAAGGTTCTATATTGCAATTATCAATCTCCTGAGGCATCCAGCCCCCAACTAGAAAACTTTTAAATCATTAAGTTCAAGTTAAGAAAGAGGAAACAACCCAAAGTATATTATTAAAGAAACTGAATTTGAACAAATGACTTTAGGGGACACATTCTGAGACCTTTAATTTGAATATTACCAGGCCTGCTCATAGAATAAGACGCTATTAAATGTGGAAAAGCATACTAAAATCTGACCTAAAGATTTGACTTGAATCATTTGTAGAACCATTTCTTTTAACAATTCCCCTCCCCTCCCCCACAAAAAAAAACTACTTGGAAAATTAAATTAGAAAATTCATGAACTAACTTATATTTTTTCTCAAGAAAGAAAAAAAGAGAAATGGCCAATCATTCTAATAATTCTGTACCGTTTCAGACCTCCAGGCCATTTACAACACGGGGGGCTTCTAGGTTTAACATTATGGAACAGTTTGGCTTTTAAAAAAAAAGTAATTATATTCTGTACTCTCCAGAGTTTTTTCCAATCTGTAGAGAGTACACTCCTTCTATCAAGAGCTAAGTGCTCAAAAATTTGCAGACATATGGTAAATTTGTTGTATGGCTTGAAATTAAGAACAATCCAACAATGTTTTAAATGTACTGGTCAGCCAGTGAAGGGGATAGGTTAGGGATTAGAGGCCATAGCACCTTTCAGGAATGGTATTGTATACAATATTTTGATGTTATGGGACTCTGATAGTTTTAAGACTATAATACAAACAAAGATCAAGAATAAGGTTAGCAGTTGCAAATATCTGCTTGTACCAACAACTGTGAGTCAGCTTTCTCTGTCTGTAATATTCCAAACCCTACTCTTGTACCAGAATGAAAGCTAGTTACAGTATGAGTGCAAAGCTTATCAAAGATAATTTCACACTGTTAATTTGGGTCAACACCACACATGTGGCATATCAATGTTTATGGAGCTCTTTAGTCTGTTTTGTTTTGTATTTAATTAAGGGCATCGTTTATGGGATACTGCCAATGCTATCTTACTTCCTAGATAAATCTACAAAGGTTTGTTTAGAAAACCTTGCTTACAAGTAGGAGAAATGTCTCAAAGATGCCACATTTTGAAGCTCTTTGCAAATGAGAACAATTTTGCAAAATGTGGAGCACTCTCAACTCCGATCAGCTAATCTTTCTTAATTAGGTATCAGAGTAGCAGCCGTGTTAGTCTGTATCCGCAAAAAGAACAGGAGTACTTGTGGCACCTTAGATTTGTTAGTCTCTAAGGTGCCACAAGTACTCCTGTTCTTAATTAGGTAGGCATGCTGATCTGCCACTTGCTCTTCCCTCCCTAGGGAGTTTAAATTGCCTTCTAAGACAATACAGCACACCTTCTGCAGGATGTCTTGTATTTGCACTATTACTTAATTGCAGGGCCATCTCACTGACTAAGATTTCTCAGTTCTGTTTCACTTGAGTAAGCATGGAAAGTGATTGCTTTCATCCCCTTTCTTAACACTTTCCAAGTAGCTGTGGTCTCAGAAATCTCATTGCCCAGTTATATTATTATTTATTTGTATTGTGATAGCACTAAGCGGCCCCAATCGGGGATCAGGAACCCATTGTGCGAGGCACTGTACAAACATAACCAAAAGATGGTCCCTGGCCCATAGATCTTACAGTCTTGACATGGCAATCCAGTAACATCTCACCAGTAGAACTGATAGAACTTTTATGATGGATTTTTGACGTGTTATGACCTGGTATTTTATTAGCAGCAATGGGTGGGATTTTCAAAGGAGACTGACTTTCAATGGGAAGGGAATGCTTAACTCTGTTACAGCTACTTTTGTTTTATATTGATTTCACTATATAAGCCACTGGTGAGGAAAAGATGCTGAGGAATGACCATACACACAAACACATTAACGGTGTTCCATAGATTTTTGTGCCTAATACTGACCTCCACTCTCCAGCACACTTACACACTGAAATGCAGGTTAACTTGCTCCAACCCTCCTCCCACCCACCCCCGGCTGAGTCACTCTTAGTTGTGACTCTATTTAATACATTAGAATCTGTCCTGTTTAGATACCCCACTCTACGGCTGTGACCGGGCTCCTAGTGGGGAGCCAGCTATGGTCACCCAATTAGGGTGATCTGCAAAGAATGGAACAGGACTACTTGTGGCACCTTAGAGACTAACAAATTTATTAGAGCATAAGCTTTCGTGGACTACAGCCCACTTCTTCGGATGCATATAGAGTGGAATATATATTGAGGAGATATATATACACACATACAGAGAGCATGAACAGGTGGGAGTTGTCTTACCAACTCTGAGAGGCCAATTAAGTAAGAGGAAAAAAAAAAAACTTTTGAAGTGATAATCAAGATAGCCCAGTACAGACAGTTTGATAAGAAGTGTGAGAATACTTACAAGGGGAGATAGATTCAATGTTTGTAATGGCTCAGCCATTCCACTCTATATGCATCCGAAGAAGTGGGCTGTAGTCCACAAAAGCTTATGCTCTAATAAATTTGTTAGTCTCTAAGGTGCCACAAGTACTCCTGTTCTTTTTGCGGATATAGACTAACACGGCTGCTACTCTGAAACCTGCAAAGAATGGGGCAGACAATCCCCATAAAGCTGGTGGATATTCCAATACCAAATCAGCATAAAACAGCTTCTTTATTACCTTCTGGTTACTCAGAACTCCAAACAACACAGTTCCCTTAAAGTGATCCAGCCCCAGGCCTCCATCCAGGTACCCAAGTCAAATATGATGAAAAATTCTGTAAATCTTTTTTCATCATATAAGAGAAAAGGTTCTACCACTCCCAAAGGATCGGACACATTAGGTTAATGAATGTTTCAGATCTTACCCAAATACACGCTACAGCCAATTCTTAACTAAACTAAAATTTATTAAAAAACAAGAGCGAGAGTATGGGTAAAAGAACAATGTACATACAGACATGAATTCAATTCATTTAGGTGCAGATTCATAAAAGCTAAATGGGACCTAAGGATCTTTTATACAATTTAATGTCTTTTGACAAGTTGGAGTTCCTCGGGAAACAAAAAGTATTTAGGATGACTTTGAAGGAAGTCCATCACTGGTACTTAGCTATACAAATTAACATAAGGCCATTTGCTTGTTCCTCCACCCTTCACAGTACATTTCAAAGAGAGATGAATACCAAGATATCCCGTGTTTACAATACATTTAAATGCTAGGATGTTTTTTTGACCTCTGAATTATCAGAATACAGCACAGACAGGGGCTGTTGATAACATTGGCGACCCTACTCGAACATATATAAATACACAAAACCTCAAACATTATCTCCTCACATGTCTTTTGAGGGTTATTTATTTTGCGGATGTTTAACCCTTTCTGGTCATGTGTCACAAGGGCACATCTGATACTAGTTAGTTTCCTGTCCCTCCAGCCGAGAAGGCACTCAGAAGATTTCACCACTTCTAATTGTTTTGATGTTGTAATTATTCTTTTAAATGTGCTAACAGGTGTTTTTATTACTTTCATCTAAGGCCTTGGCTACACTGGCGCTGTACAGCGCTGCAACTTGCTGCGCTCAGGGGTGTGAAAACGCCCCCCTGCGAGCGCAGCGAGTGCAGCGCTGTAAAGCCCCAGTGTAATCAGCGCCTGCAGCGCTGCACGCTCGCTCGCAGCACTGCAAGCTACTCTCCTCGGAGAGGTGGAGTCCTTACAGCGCTGTGAGAGAGCTCTCGCAGCACTGGCGGCACGACTACACTTGCGCTTCACAGCGCTGCCACGGCAGCGCTGTGAATTGCCAAGTGTAGCCAAGGCCTGAATACCCTGAGCAGTTCTAGAATATGTTTCAGGAACAATAACTAAATGATGACGGTACAGCTTAGGAGTGCATCAGGTACATATTATGAGCTACAGTATTTCTCATCAGTAATTATCAGGTTTCAAGATACAGTAACTCCTCACTAACGCCATCCCGGTTAACGTTGTTTCAATTAGAGAACATGCTTGTTTAAAGTTGCGCAATGCTCCCTCATAACATTGTTTGGCAGCCACCTGCTTTGTCCACTGCTTAATGGAAGAGCAGTCCCTTGCAGCTAGCTGGTGGGGGCTTGAAACCAGGGTGGATCGGCAGCCCCCCTATCAGCTCCCCTAAGTTCCCTGTGCAGCAGTCTCTCAGCAGGCTATCAATTGCCGGGCAGTTCAGGTGTCCCTCCCCCCACTGCCATGTGCTGCTCCTGCTCTCTGCCTTGAATCTGCTCCCGGAAGCCTCCTGCTTGCTGGGGGCGGGGGAGAGGCGGAAAAGAGGGGTGCTAATGTCAGGGTGTCCCCTTCCCCCTGCTCCTGCCTGCTGCTCCTTAACCTCATCTCCATAGAGCAGGGTGAGGGACACAACAGGCCTCAGGATGGAGGGAGCTTGCTGGCAGCAGCTGCTGTCTCAACTTGCTGATCTACTTAAAAAGGCAGTGTACTTAGAGTGGGGTCAGAGTACTTAAAGGGGCAAAGCGCATCTCTCTCTCTCTCACACATGGTGTGTGTCTCTCACACACATGGTGTGATGTCTCTCACTCACACACACACATGGTGTGTGTCTCTGTCTCTCTCTGCCATGCTGTGTCTCCTCCCTCCATTGGTGTAGCCTTGTTGAGTGAGGCTACATTAACAACAATGTGTTAACCCTTGAGGGCTAAGCCAAGTGCTAGTTCATCATTTAGCAGTAAGGCATTCCCGGGGAAATATCCCACCCCCTTCTACTCTCTGACTCCACCACCTCAACCAAGCTTCACAATCATCATTGCTGTGTACAGTATTAAAATGTTTGTTTAAAACTTGTGCGTGTGTATATCTGTAGTCTTTTGTCTGGCGAAAAATTTTTCCTTGAAACCTAAGTCCCCTATTTACATTAATTCTTATGGGGAAATTGTATTCACTTAACATCATTTAGCTTAAAGTAGCATTTTTCAGGGACATAACTACAACATTAAGCGAGAAGTTACTGAACTTTTGAATTGTCATTTTCCTATCACTTTTACAGACTCAGGCCTTGTCTACACTGGCAAGTTTCTGCACAATAAAGCAGCAACTGTTGAGGTGTAGTATGCAGAAACTGCACAGTTGCACAGCTGTAAAAAAATCCCATCCCAACGAGAGGCGTACAGCTTTGTGCACCGGGGCTGCAGTGCCAGTGTAGACACTGTGGTGATTACAGCACTGCATTTGGCGTCCGGGAAGTGTCCCACAATGCCTGTTCTCGCCTCTCTGGTCATCGGTTTGAACTCTACTGCCCTGCTCTCAGGTGACCAACCGTGACCCTCACCCCTTAAATTTCTTGGGAATTTTGAAATTCCCCTTCCTGTTTGCTCGGTGACATGGGCAGTGGTATCAGCGCATCTTTCTAGGTGGCCATGCCTGCTCCACACACCAGGCGATCCCCCGCTTGGAGCAATGCTGAGCTGCTGGACCTCATCAGGTCCAGGGATTGGTCCTGCTTTGAGCAGGGGGTTGGACTAGATGACCTCCTGAGGTCCCTTCCAACCCTGATATTCTATGATTCTATGATTAGCATTTGGGGAGAGGAGGCTGTGCAATCCCAGCTGCGCTCCAGCCGTAGGAATTATGATACCTATGGACAGAGTTCACGATGCATGACAGAAAGGGGCTGTGACCGGGACACATTGCAGTGCATGGTCAAAGTGAAGGAGCTGCGGA
Source organism: Malaclemys terrapin pileata (assembly GCF_027887155.1). Taxonomy (NCBI): domain Eukaryota; kingdom Metazoa; phylum Chordata; order Testudines; family Emydidae; genus Malaclemys; species Malaclemys terrapin. The sequence goes on along the minus strand of NC_071507.1, from coordinate 38,933,901 downwards.
ATGCCTACCACAAGGCGCGGGAGGCAAACCGCCGCTCTGGTGCTGCGCCCACCAGGTACCGGTTCTACAAAGAGCTGGATGCGATACTCAGTGGCAACCCCACCTCCACTGCGAAGGCCACTGTGGATACTTCATTGGCTCACATGCCAGTCGAGAGTGGACTGAGCCAGGAGGAGGAAATCTGGGATGAGGATGTAGATGGGGAGGGAGACCCAGAGGCAGAGGATGACTTGGAGGTCAGGGATGCATGCAGCCAGGAGCTCTTGTTTAACCCGGAGGAGGCTAGCCAGTTGCAGCTGTCAGATGTTGGCAAAGCACAAACAGGAAAGGAGGCTCCTGGTAAGTGGCTTTTGATTTGGAAATTGCTGATGCGAGTTGTTGTGGGCAGGAGGGTTGCAGAAAGCAAGCTTGTGTCTGTATGAAGCTCATACTGACACATACCTCGTCTGAGCGGCAAAACAGGCTGTTGATTGACTCTCTCACTTCATGGGAATCTGCCTCAGAGATCTCCAGGAAACTCTCAAGGAGATATTGGGCAATCCGCTGCCGCAGGTCCTTTGGCAGAGCCGCTTTATTTCTTGCCCCATTAACAGTAACTTTCCTGCGCAACTCTGCCATCACGAGATGGGAGGGGGGGACCATTGCTGCACACAGACGAGCTGCATAAGGGCCAGGGTGGAAGCTGCAGTCTTGGAGAAGATCCTCCCTTGATTCCCTGCTCACCCTCAGCAGCGAGATATCTTCCATAATGAACATGGCCTGTGGAAAATGTGGGGACAGGAATGATTATAAGGCCCCCCCCCATACAGTGCTGGCTCTCCCCAAGAGCCATGTACCCAGTGTACAGTACAGTCATGGAACACTGACTTCTCCTGCCCCTGCAGTTACTTACCATTTTGGGGGTCTTGTGGCTCATGTGTGCTTGCCTGGGGTCAGACAGTTAGTGACAGGTATGTGCATAGTGGCTGTGTTTGAAATCACTGAATCAGTGTTCTGTATGTTGCAAACAATACTGCTTCTATAAAATGTTGCATTTTGGCTTCACAGAGATGACCTTGGGAGCCCAGCCTCCCTCTTTGTTATCATCGGCTGAACGGTTGCACAGAATTAGAAAGCGGCCACGAAGAATTAAAAGGGACTTTCTGCGTGATGTCGTGATACACGCCATGGCCAAAAAACAAGAATTGAAGGAGTGGCTGGACAGCGAGAAGAGGAACGCTGCACACCAGAATGAAGCCACGGAGCAGCTCTTAAACGTTATAAAGCACCAAGCAGACATGCTCCAGGTGATATTAGCACTGAAAACTGAGCAGCTCTGTGTCCACCCTCCCCTGCAGCCGCTGTTGCAAAACTCTTTCCCAGATGCCCGCAGACACCACCAACACACTCTTATCAACCTCCTGGCTCCAATCTCTGCTACAGTATTCCACTCCTCCCTCCTCACAGTCCAGCCCTGCAGACTCGACTCCCAATACCCACTGCACTCAACACCTATCCCTGTGCAGTTTAGCCCTGCTGAAGTACAGTACCAACTACACTGTACTCCAAAGGAGAAAGTTGGATATGATACCTGGACATACACAAATCTTTAACCGTCCCAGGAACCCACCTCCTCCTGGGACCCTCCCTTCCCTCATCCCCCTCAGTGCTGATGTGTTTTTTTTTGTTTGTCTCTCTTTGGTTGTTGTTTTTTAATAAAATAAGTGTGTCAGTTTGAAATCAAACTTTATTCCTTTAATTGAAAGCAAAGAGAGCCCTGCAGAGCAATAGGCAATTATCTTAAATCTTCATAATGCATCGTCTGCACCAATCACAATCACCTCTTAGCATTACCAGCACTGCACTCCCAAGCATAGCAAGAAATGTTAGTGGCTTTCAGCTTCAAATCACTGTCTCAAGGCATCCCTGATCCTTATGGCCCAGTGCTGCGCCCCTCTAATAGCCCTGGTCTCTGGCTGTTCAAATTCAGCCTCCAGGCGCTGAGCCTCAGTGGTCTAATCCTGAGAGAAGCTTTTACCCTTGTCTTCACAAAGATTATGGAGTGTACAGCATGTGGCTATAAGCATAGGAATATTGTGATCGGCCAGGTCCAGCCTCCTATATAGGCAGAGTCTGTGGACTTTCAAACGGCTGAAAGCACATTCAACAGTCATTCTGCACTTGCTCAGCCTGTTGTTGAACCGCTGCTTGCTGCTGTCAAGGTACCCCATGTATGGCTTCATAAGCCATGGCATTAAGGAGTAGGCAGGCATTTTGACTTCCCCTATGGTGATCTTGTGGTCTGGGAAGAAAGTCCCTGCTTGCAGCTTCCTGAACAGGCCAGTGTTCCAAAAGATGTGTGTGTCACGCACCTTTCCGGACAAGCCTGCGTTAATGTCCGTGAAACACCCATGGTGATCCACAAGCACCTGGAGAACCATTGAGAAATACCCCTTCCGATTAATGTACTCGTGACTAGGTGGTCTGGTGCCAGAATTGGAATATGCGTGCCATCTATTGCCCTTCCGCAGTTAGGGAAGCCCATTTGTGCAAACCATCCACAATGTCATGCATGTTGCCCAGAGTCATGGTCTTTCGGAGCAGGATGCGATTAATGGCCCTACACACTTCTGTCAACATGAGTCCAACAGTCGACTTTTTCACGCTGAACTGATTAGCGACCAGTCTGGAGTAGCCAGCTTCCACAGTACAATTGCCACGCACTTCTCAAGTGGTTGGGCAGCTCTCATTCTTGTGTCCTTGTGCCTCAGGGCTGGGGCGAACTCATCACACAGTCCCATGAATGTGGCTTTCCTCATCTGAAAGATCTGCAGCCACTGCTCGTCATCCCAGAGTGCATGACAATGTGATCCCACTACTCAGTGCTTGTTTCCTGAGCCCAAAAGCAGCGTTCCACTTGTAGGAGCAGGATTTTATATTTGTACTATCAGAATTAATGTACAATTTGATCATCCTGCCAGCCACCCTTTCTGGGACATTGGTAGAAACGCATCTGACAGACTACCAGTGTCTGTACTGATGTTAAGGCAGGGACAGACCAGAACAATCCTTATGACTGATTATGATCACCCTTTTGTTTTAGGATAAGTTATAATGTCTATTATGGTTTCCTATATGTATTATAAATTAGGCACTCTAGTTAAATATACTTTTCTTTGTTTTAGGGTTTAGTAAGTAAGAGACAGGATCTTGTATTGTGTCTATGTTAGAGGAATGTTGAAGGCCCGGGCCTCAATGTGAACTGTTTTGATTACAAGATTCAGTAAAGTTTAATTTACAATGCCTTTCTTGCTCAACATAAAAACTGCTGTATACCTTTGAAGGTTTCTGTAAAAGACAGTTTGTGTGAATGAGGAATGCATGCATCAGGAAAAGATAAAGTGTGAAGGCCATTGTTATAGCCAGATGGTCAAGGAACAAGGAGTGAAGAGATTTAACGACACCAGAGAACCATCAAAGTGCATCCATAATTAAGAAAGGGCAGATTGAGGACCCGAGGTGGAGGCTGGCACCCCTAAAGACAAGACAATTGATTAAATCGAAACCAGGACAGGATGATGCTCTCGGAGGTGTTTTGGAATGTTTACATCAAAAGATAACATCAATTAAGGAGTAACCGGTCACAAACTGACACAGCAAAATCCATAGACTTCAACAGAGAAAAAAGACTATAAGAACAGGGTGCTTGGTCATGGGTTCATCTTGCCACAACTCCAGGAGCATCGGATCATGACTGACAGTGCAGGATCCATTCCTGCAGACCAATGAGGCAGAGCAGAGCGCACAGTACACAAACCATTGAAAGATGGCGCCAAATGCGGACGGAAGCACAGGGGTTGCTGGGATGTGGACAAATGCATCACGGGGCATTGGAATAGGATGCCCTGTGACCCCCTCCACCGTCCCATAACTCTTAGCAGCAGAAGAGGAAGAGATGCTCTGTGGGATAGCTGCCCAGAGTGCACTGCTCCAAATACTGCTACAAGTGTGAACACGCTATTGCACAGGCAGGTGACGGTGTGAACACACAACAGTGGTTTCCCTTCAGTGCTCTCTGAGCGGCACTGTAACTGTCGGCACTGTAACTCCGCCAGTGTAGACATACCCTCAGAAGATGATGGGCCAGACTCTGCTTTGAGCCTGTGTAACCCCACTGACTTTACAAAGAACAGCCTCTAAGACGAGGAAGAGTGAATCCAAATGAAAAATTAAATAAATATCTATCATACAAACCGGGAAATGATAAATCCAGCTGTAGCAACTGGACCCTCTTTACAGGTCAGATCCAGCACCACTGAAGTTAATGAGTTTGCCATTTAATTCACTGGGCTAAGGGTCAGGCCCTATGCCTCTGTTCAGTAGCATGTTCTCTCTTGCACTTGCTGCTGCAGAACCCTGCATAGGCTCTTATAGAAAGAGGTTCATATTATTGTGAATTACAGGCTGTATTTCAGCTGTATTGTGGTGCCATTTTGATGCATTTACAGACCATGCGGTTTGCATGAACCAAACTCTCGGTGAGAGGAAAATGGTCTTCAGTTCACCAGTGGGATACACTTTTCTCTGTAGCTGTTTCCATTAATTTAATTAATTGACTCAATGACTCTAATTCAGGAGCGGATTAGAGTACATTAGATAATAGCAGGGCAAAGCATATAGACTGACGTGTAATTTTGTCTAATGAATTGAAAGCTGCTTTGCTTGTCAGTGCATTTGTGTACATACTGCACACGGCCCCTTCAAATTGCTCTGTGGCTTCTCTGTGGAGGAAGCTGCTGTCCCCTCCCAATCACTGCAGGATTGGGAAAATTCTGTTCTTTGTAGCTCTAAGTGAACAACAAGAAGCAGTGATAAAGCAGCAATCTTTGTGGCTTCATAGCATGTACAGAGCCTTCTCAGCATCTCCATGGGACAAAAGGTAGTGGCTAGGGTTGGGCAGCTGCCTCTTCCCCCTTAGGATTCCAGCTGTACTCTGTGGGTGTGGTGTTGGTCAGGGGTTGTGGAGCTCCGGCTGGCTTGATTGTTCCCTCATCTGGTGTAATCATTCTCTTCCCAGTAACTTGTATGAACTGCGCAATTATACTAGTGATTATGGCAGCACCCTTCTGGTAATGGGCTTCTGTCATCATGGACCCTGGGTACTTCTCCTACAGTGCCAGGCTTTTGTCTCCTTATTTAAAATGAGTTTGAGCAACATGGAGTTGAGCTGCTTTGCGTCTTACTTTCTATAGCTTACTGTTTCCAACACCAACACATCCCAAACCATCTCCAGATCTCCATGCTTATCATCTGGTTTCCTGTAAGGACTTTCCCTCAGCCAGTATAATGTTCTTTCTCCTCAGCATTGTCATTTTCTTTACCTTCCTTACCCGAGCCTCTATTTCCTCTGTCTCTTCTAGCTGTTCATCTTTTGCTGCTTTCCTCTTTTCAGCATCACGAGCAACTCCAGTGAAGAGGCTTCATGTTAACTTTCACATATTAGACATGAGAGCTAGCCTGAAAGTGCTAAGCACTTTTTGGTATCTCTTGTTTTATCAAGACATGGAAACAGAAAGGTCTCTATGCTGAGTTAAGGGCTGCAGTCACATCAAGATGAGAAAAAATGTAAATAATCCTCCAGATGACCCAAACAAACTCCCCCTACCATCCCCCCAGTGAAACTGTTCTAAGAGGGACTGTGTGACTTACAGAAGTACTCCACCCAAACCCATGCTGATCTTTGATTTCAAATGTTTGTGAAGAAAGATGGTGTTATGGATAAGACCTAGGACTGGGGCTCTGTCTTCTATTCCTTAGCTGGCCACAGACTTCCTGCTGGACCCTATGCAAGTTGCTTAAACTCTTAAGGTATATTTACACTGCAAAAAAACGTGTGTTCTTAATTCGGCAACTTGGGTTAGCAGCTTGAGATAAAGCCTATATGGAGCCTAAGTTTGAACTCAAGCTGCTAACTTGAGTTAAAAACCAAGTAGCTGGGTGTTCAATGCTATTTCAACCCAAATTAGCTACCCTGAGTTAAGAACATACCTATTTTTGCAGTATAGACATCTCTTTAATGTCTCAATTTCCCATCTGTAGAATGCGATGATAATTTTTACCAAGATTGAACAATTACAGTGATGGGGAATTATATAAGGCTTACTTCGTTGTTAGCAAAGTGCTTTAAGATCTTCTCAGAGAGAGTGACAATTAATTAATATTATATTCTTTTCCTTAGAAGGCACTTGCAAAGGTTCAGCCACTTAAATTGCTTGACCTGCCAAATTTTCCAATAGAGAAGGCTGCTTGTATAGTCCCTGTAAAAGATGTTTCATTATCACCATTGTTATGGAGCTTCTAGGATTTAACCTTTAAAATTCTAAATGTGAAAACATCTGTAAATGCCTTATAACTCATTAATGTCCTTTCCCTAAACTCTCTCTTGCCATTAGAGAATTGTGGGTATTCTGATTTTGATCTGACCAAAGTGAACACATCATGCTATTCATAGTTACTTCTCTGATACATCACAGCCATACAAAAATGTTGGGCCCAGTCCCATGGGGTTGTGATGTGGTGTATTCCCCACATTGGCACCTGAGAGGAAAATTAGGCCAGGTGAGCCTAACTGACCAATTAAGCAGCCAGTAGGGGGAGAGATATGGGTCACAAGGAGGCAGAGCAACTGGGCAGGAACAGGACGGGCCCGTAAAAAGCCGAGAAGCCGCAAGTAGCGAAGAGCAGGGAGGGAGCTGAAGGAAAGACAGGCTGCAGTTACTCCCTAAGAGGAGGGAGTTGGGATGCTGGTGTACCCAGTGAAGGTGGGAGCCAGTGTTGTAAGAAGAATCCCAGGGAAACAGCAGCAAGGACTAAGACAACACAGGCCTTGGCTGCATGTTATAGGGTCCCTGGGCTGGAACTTAGTGTAGAGGGCAAGCCTGGGTTTCCCTACCAGCCTCTGAATAGTGGTACAGGGCATTGGAGACACCAGCCGGACAGCTGGTCCGGAAGGACTGTGATTTCCCTGGAAAGGGAGGAACTTAATGACCTGGATGGAGAGCCAAACCACAAGCTGGAAGCTGCAGACAGAGAAGAAGATGAGTAGAGAGACCGCTAAGGAGGGCAAAGCACCAGGCAGAGCTGATCCCCAGGACACCCAGGAGGAGGTGCCGCAATCGGTGAGGGAACCCCATCATAGGGGTGCTAGGCTTTCTGAACTTCTATAAAAAGCCATGGAAGTGGAGAGCATTTAGCATGGTGCTAAGGCGCTCTGGATAAACTATGAATGGAAATGTCTAGGTGCTACATGGAGATTTGGGGTGAAATCCTGGCACTACTGCGGTCAATTGAGGTTTCACCTTTGACTTCAATTGGTGAAGGATTTCACCTTTGGCTTGTTTTTTGTTTGTTTGTTTTTCTTTTTGGTGTGAATCTGGACTTCTTAAGAAAGAAAATCACAAAACATTAATTTTAGAGTGTGAAAGAACAACAACAGAAACCCTGTTCCTGGAGCTCAGGACAAGATGAAATATTTTAAACTAGATGTTTTATGTCCACTATACATTTTGGAATTGTGGCAGAGATTTTTGCTAGATGCTTCCTCACCAGGGCAGGCTCTAGGCACCAGCAAAACAAACAGGTGCTTGGGGCAGCACATTTCTAGGGGCGGCATTCTGGCACCGGCCATCATAGGCGCCGACTCCCTGACATGGGGAAAAAGTGCCCCCGCCACCCCAGCTCACCTCCGCTCCACCTCCGCCTGCTCCCCTGAGCATGCTGCCGCCGCTCTGCTTCTCCCCCCTCCCTCCCAGGCTTGCCATGCACAAAACAGCTGTTTCGCGCAGCAAGGCTGGGAGGGACGAGAAGCCGAGCGGCGGGGTGCTTGGAGGAGGCACCGGTGGTGGAGCGGAGGTGAGCTGGAGTAGGGAGCGGTTCCTCTACCCCCCCGTTACTTCCTGTGCCCCCCAACCCTAGCTCACCTCCGCTCTGCCTGCTGCCCTGAATGCGCCGCTGCTCCGCTTCTCCGCCCTCCCTTGTCTGAGAGGGAGGGGGGAGAAGTGGAGTGGAGGCACGCCCAGGGGAGCAGGCGGAGCGGAGGTGAGCTAGGGCAGGAGGTCGCGGGGGGGCCTGAAGGAAGCAATGGGGGGGAATGCAGCACGCCCGGGGAGGAGGCGGGGCTGGGGATTTGGGGAAGGGGTTCAGAAGGGGTGGAGTTGGGGCGGGGCCGGGGGTAGGGGGGTAACGAAAAAAAGGGGGGGCCGCCAAAATTTTTTTTGCTTGGGGTGTCAAAAATCCTAGAGCTGGCCCTGTTCCTCACACATTTGAATGATGGTCCATGGGACATCTCTGGTTTATATGGCAAGTACTTGGAACTCATTGGTTTGGAGTGTGCAGTCCCATGGTTCTGTGCTTTTACCAATAGCAGAGCAGGTGGTAATAAGAAATATTGTAGAGTTGTGATTTTTTCTGCATGAGAGGGGAAATCACCTACAAATGGCCTGCAGAAGTCCTATGGAGCCTTTGAGAGCTGCTTAAGCATAATTTGGAGGACTTAAATCAAGCATAGGCCCTCTATGAAGCGATGAACTTCACCCAAGAAGTATATAGTTCCGTCACCCAAGCTAACTGCTAATGAAGAAAACATGGGTAAAGCTTAATAATGACATTTTTTAAATAAATGTTTCTTTTTTTTTTTCTTGCACTTAACCCAAGGCATCATAGTTGGCAGAATTTCCAGAGAATGCCTTCTGCTAGGGTCTGATTTACTGTGACCTGGGAAATCCTCCTGCTTTTCCTATTAAAATACTATGTAGGGGCCCAATCCTGCTGGAATGGGTTTCCCATCCTACACTAGCTGGGTTGCAGGTAAGTGTGGTCTGAGAGAGGCTGGGAGAATGGAAAATGATGGTGCTGCCTCTTGCCACCTTTGGGGAACAGGCACTGCTGGTTAGAGCTCTGGCTGCATTTCAGTGGGACAGCACACATGGTACTCTGGTACTATAAGTAATGATTTGTAAGACTGGGCCCTGTACTTCCTAAATCAGGCTCTGACCACCATTTGCAATTATATAAATCCACACTAGCTCCATTGACTTCAATGGGGATTACTCCAAATGTATGGAGTTGGTGGGATTGTAATCTGATCTCAGAAGTATTACAAGCTGTCAGTATCATTCTTAGAACATCACTAATAGGAACACTTCCAAATCCATGCAGTGTTAATAGGAGCAGAACAGCAAGATTCTGAAAAGTCCTAGCTAGGGTTAACAGTTTGTGTTTTTTAAAAGAAGATCAAATTTGAAAGAAGATCAAATTGCCCTTTGAGGAATGAAATATTGATATATGGCCTCTGGAGCTTCAGTGCTATATTTGGAATTACTTTACTGATGTCTGATTTATTCATTATAATTCAGCATTAACATGAATTATCCTTTAGCTACTTTTAGCTCATATTCATTTGGGAGTTTTTGTCTTTGCTAAATATCTCTTTAGCTGTCTCCTTGTCTGTTACGCCCTCACTGGTGTCAGTATCAGGAGATGAGTAGGCTGAACTCCCCCCCCCACCCCCCAAAAGTAATTTCTCTATGGATTCCTGATATTCCTCCATTTGGAATTTTTTTTTAAGTATAGAAACATTAAATAAAGATGCAGCTAGCCAGCCCCAAACATTTAAAAATAAGGAGTCAGGCCCTAGCATCATGAGATTGGCCTAAAGATCACAAAATGTTAAAAAGAACCCTGAATTTAATATTTTTAACTTTTGCCTGCTGGTTTTTAAGCCTTTTCAGTTCATTTCCAAAATTGTCTCTGAATCCCAGAGGACTAAAAACTCTTTTTTCATGAAAGAAAAACTCTTTTTACATGAGATTCTCATGTAATCACAGGATTCAAGAAGCTGAGACTCTGGGGAAAACACCAAATGCCACGAGAGTTATCAACACTGAGGATGCTTTTGGTTTTATAGATGCCACATCTAACAGAGCTTTACACGGGTATTTGAGAGAGGTGCCTCTCCCAATGTATTCAAAGAAAATGCACATGCTGTGCAGTGCAGAGTCAAAGCTAAAGTTTGGCTTTGTCAAAGAAATTGACAGTGAGATAACAAGAAGGTTCAGCTCAAACCTTCCCTTCAGAATTGGCTGCTCCTAGGGTTCCTACTTCAGCGCACTGTGTAGACTCCCATCTCTAGAGAGCCACCTCCTTTATATATGGAGGGAATAAAGAGCTACCTGCCTCATGGCTGGCAGAACCCAGATAATTCCCTTCCAACAGGATCAACACTTACTAAGAGGCTGGTATGATTGAGTCCAACGCTTGCAGCCTGTTATAGCACCATAACATGTTTTTGTTTTGTAAAACACTGAAAATCAAAAAGGCTTTTCTATTCCTGGGTAAAGGCAAGCTTGCTAATATGTGTGACATTCACTGAGAAAAACTGAGATCTTCCAGAAACCAGAATGCTATAGCTTGTGGGAAATGTATAGGGATTAAAACAAGAGAAGAGATGGACAGACACAGACAAGTTGAAGGTGGTTATTAATGATTTTTTACATTGGGAAGGTCTTGCTTAACAATTCTAATGAACTTCGCTGAAGAGGCAATGAGAGGTGACAAGCTGAGTAGCAGGGCCGCCTAGAGGATTCAGGGGGCCTGGGGCAAAGCAGGGGAGTGGACATAAAAAAAGGTGCCACCCGCTGCAGCGCTTGTACTCACCGGGTGGCGCTCTGAGTCTGCGGTGGCAGTGGGTCCTTCACTCGCGCCGCGTCTATGGCAGCACTGAAGGACCCGCTGCCGAAATGCTGCCGAAGACCCGGAGTGACTGAAGGGCCCGCTGCCGAAGTGCAGCCAAAGACCCACACCGCCGCCGGGTGAGTAGCCAGGGAAGGGATTCTTGGTCAGGGCTCACGGGCAGGGCATGTGCTTGGGGCGGCGCCTGGAGGGGGGCGGCGCGGCGGGGCGCTCTGGCCCAAGAGCGGGGCTGCGACTGGGCTCGCCGCCCTCCCCGCGGCGCTCTGGCCGCTGGGGAGAGTGGAGAGCCCCGGCGCTCTGGCCACCGGGGACAGCGGAGAGCCCCAGCTGGGCTCTCCGCCCTCCTCCTGGCGCTCTGGCCGCCGGGGGCTCTCCGCCCTGCTCCCGGCGCTCTGGCCGCTGGGGAGAGCGGAGAGCCCCAGCTGGGCTCTCCGCCCTGCTCCCGGCACTCTGGCCGCCGGGGAGAGCGGAGCCCCGGCCGGGCTCGGCGCCCTCCCCTGCTGCACTGGGGGGGAGGGTGGGGGTGGCGGCGGGTGGCTTTTCTGCCTAGGGCGGCAAAAAAGCCAGAGCCTGCCCTGCTCACGGGGCCCCACTTGCCCCTCTCTCCCCCCAGGCGGCCCTGTTGAGCAGTAGGGACTGAATGCTCAAAAGAGGTTAGGCTCCTAACTTCTATTTAGAATCCTAACTTTCACTGAAACTAACGGAAGTTAAGACACTGTATAGAAGTTAAGAGTCTAACACCTTCTGTGTACTCAGGCTTAGGGTATTGTCTGGGTACTGCAAGGAGTCTTTTAGTACTTTGAGGTCAGATTATAGACTCTAAGGCCAGAAGGGACCATCATGATAATCTAATCTAACTTCTTCCACATTGCAGGCCACAGAACTTCACCTACCCACTCCTGTAACAGACCCAGAACCTCTGGCTGAGTTACTGGAGTCCTGACATTATAATGTAAAGACTTCAGAGATGCAGTGATATAGTTTTGGAGGATATAGTTTAGGGGAATAGCTGCTGCAGTAAGTGTTCAGAGCAAGGAATGTAGTGAACTTCAGAGATCGGTGTAAGGCTGTCGTCATTAGACAGGAAGAGTGACCTAATGATTAGAGCAGGGGACTGGTAGTCTGGTTATCTGAGTTCTGCTCACGACTCTGCCGGTGTAACCTTGGGCAACTCATTTAACACAGTTACCATATGTAACTGTAGTCGGGTGGTTACCCTGCTCCTGCCTGGAGGGGTTAAAAACAGCCTGATTGGGAAAGCAGCCTCAGCTGGGGCCACATCCCAATCAGGGCCCAGCTGGTCCTTATAAGAAGGCAGTGGGCCAGGAGTAGAGAATTTCTCTCTGCCTCTAGAGAGGGAAGGGCCTGGCTGCTTAAGAGCTCACAGGGTACCTAGGGTGGAGCAGGGCTGGGGGAAGGCCAGAGGAGCTGGGGTGCTCTGGCCTGGAAACCCCACAGGCTGCAGGCCTTGTTAAAGGCCTAGAAGGGTACTGGGGCTACAGAGGGGCAGCCCAGGGATAGGCCAAGGCAGTAGGCCCAAACCCCCCTTGCCAATGATGAGTGGCCTTTACAGACTACAGACTGCAGTCTGCCCCAGTGAACGGAGAAGGTTTGGAATAAACTACTGAGCCTGAATAAGGACTGGTTCTTAGGGATGTTTAAGGTAAATACAATTACAATATCAAGTATACTCAATGTATGGATCAGACAACCACAGTGACAGTTGTGAAAACTGTGTTTTTAAAAAAAGATAAGTGCTGAGAGAGGGAAAAAAGACATCAGAAACACTTATGATGTAGAGGGAAGGATTTATATGAACCCTATGGCACTGTTCCATCTCAGAATATCAGTAATCAGACACTAGATATCAGCTGACAAGATCTTGATGGGAGAGCAATGAATGTGGCAGGAATGTCTTTGTTGCTCATTTTTTGGTATACTGAAAACATTTTCCCAAGTCAGATACTCAATTTCACAGTATCTAAAACAGAGAATCAAATTTGTAATACAAGATGAGACTCTTTTTTAACTCAGGAGGGCAAATAGTCACTGATATTCAAAATAGGATAAATGTTCAGAATAGGTATTACACATCCAGAACTAACCCTCCCCCCAACATCATTATCACAGACAAGCCACGCCCTTCCTGAAAGGAAAAACAAACACAGATACGATCTTCAAAAATGCACAACTGACATGACTTTTGTCATGCTTCCCTTTTTCTGTCTTGTCTATTTAGGCTGTAAGCTTCAGGGTGGGGCCTGTCTCTTATGATTGTACAGAGACCAGCACAATGGGGCTTTGCACCACAGAGCTGTTGGTTTTTATTTATAATTCAAATGAAGCAGGATGCTTTTCCTGTAAAGCTCTTTTCTTAATACTTGAGCCCCAAAGCCTGAGCACAAGGAGAGGACTAACTTTATATTTCTACAAGAACACAGAATCCTGATGCAAGAACCCTATGGGCATGCAGATATGCTGATATATACCTAACCTGCATGCTCTGTATGGTATGGAGTACAGAAAAGGCTATTCTTCTATAAGATGTTTAGGGACGTGGTCCTGTAGTCCTTATGCAGGCAATGCCTTCATTGAAGACAATGGGAACTATGTGAAGAGTACTGGAATATGCCCCATGGACAAATCCTGCCTCCAGTGCAAAGCCTGACAGGCAGAGGTGTTCCCTGTGGAAGCTAGGGGGAAGGACTACACCCTGGCAGTGGAGTTGTTCTCCAACTAATGATCCTGCTTTCTCTGCTCGTGGTGGGCAATGGCCAATACGTAGGCACAGATGTGGCTGCACATTGTGCAGTGCACAAGTTCTGACTTTGCTCCTCCCTAGATCAGCCCAATCTTCCCTTTGCCTTCCATGATAATGCCAAGAGAGCTCCCGTGGCTGCATGGAGAAGGCTGACATCCCCTGAGCAAGCCCCTACATCTTGTCCCCTCTTCCAGTGCAGCAGAGGAAAAATAGAGAGTTCCCCTCACTAAAAACACACAGGGTCAGCTCCTCAGCTGATGTAATTTGATATAGTGCCATTGAACTCAATACTTATGCTGATTTACCCCAGATGTGGTAGTGTCAGTTGCAGATGTCACTCATTCCAAGTTGGCCCCTTAAATTTTTGTGACTAGTTCCATATCCTTTGCATTATTTGTGCATCGTGCTTTGCCATTGTTTGAGCAAATAAGAAGGTGAGGGGATGTATTGTGAGCCCCACAGAGAATACTTGTTTCCAGGAGCTTTTTACTTTAACTGTAAAAATCTGCCTTTCCCTCTGCAAAGCTAACTTTGTTTGAATAATAACCCTTAGGAGAAAAAGGACATCTGTTCAGGCCTTCCACAAAATGACAGTAATGTCAACTTAATGGAGAGAACTTCTGGTAGGAGACTAGTATGCTTTCCTGAATACATTAATGCTATGCAGTTTTAATGGAGGCCTGAAATAGATGTGCGAATTAAAGGGAATATTAAAACCAAGTTACTCTGTAGAGCTTTACTTATTGCTATAAAATTCCCTCTCTCAGCAGTCTGTGTAAAGGTAAACTGCTTTTTTTTATGTCTATAATGATCCCTATAGAGTGCAATGTAAGACAGAGTTGTTTAACTGTGACTTCCTGTTGATGAATAAAGATATTGCATCTACCTGATCTGGGGGCCTGTTCTGTCAGTCCTGGCCCATTGTAAATTACAGCAGCCCTAGGTTGAATCTATGTCTGGCTATGTTCCCCAAGGGGCCATCTGCCAGGTGGGGATTGTGGTATGTAGGACTGTGCCTTTGAGGGCTAAATTTCCCAGACAGAGCCAGGGCAAAGTGTAGTGAAGTTCTTGTTTTGCACAGCCCAGTTAGAACCAGAATGAACCAGGTCTGTTGCAAGCACTGAGGGCTTGTCTATGCAGTATGTCAATGCATACTCCAGGAGTGTGATTTCTAAAGCTCACTAACATGTTGTGCATTAGTTGGTCTGTGTAGATCCTGGCGTGTACTAAAGGTTCCCTACTATGCTTTAATGTACTTCAAGTGCCCTAGGGAGCCTTTAGTGCAGGAGTTCTCAACCTTTTTCTTTCTGAGCCCCTTCCCCCCCCCAACATGCTATAAAAACTTCATAGCCCGCCTGTGCCACAATAACATATAAAAGCCAGGGGCTGCATTAGGGGGTAGCAAGCAGGACAGTTGCCTGGGGGCCCCACACCACAGGGGGTCCCACAAAGCTAAATTGCTCAGGCTTCGGCTTCAGCCCTGGAGGGCAAGGCCTGGGGCGGCAGGGCTTCGACTTTCTGCCCTGGGCCTCAGTAAGTCTAATGCCAGCCCTACTTGGTAAACCCCCTGAGACCTGCTCGCGGCCCCCCAGAGGGCCTCGGGCCCCTGGTTGAGAACTGCTGCTTTAGTGAATGCCAGCAGGGTCAAAGTGGAATGATTAATATGCAACACATTAGTGTGCTTTAGAAATACCCCCCCCCACCACCCATAGTGTGAATTATGTCACTACGCAGATAAGACCTTAATGACCACTGGACAACACAAGAATTGCTGTAGCATGCCTACTTCCCGTGTCCCCTGGCCCCCAAATCCCCACTACAATGGAGGCTGTGGTGGGAGATGATGTAGGGGCTGGCTACACTGGCTCTACATCCACTGGGGCAGGTGGTGAGGCATGCTGGCTTCTAGCCCAATATTTATAACTAATTTAGCCCCCTTTTAGTTAGCAAATTATTTCTGAACTGCTCCAGTTCCTGCTAATGTATTGGTGAGTATTTATTTGCCAGATACTTTGGACAAATAACTGTTTGAACTTACATGCACCTTAGTGGCTCTCTTGCACCCAAATTGCAATGGACTTAGGCCATGTCTACACTACCATTTATGTCGGCAAAACTTATGTCGCTCAGGGGTGTGAAAAACCACCCCCCTGAGCAACATAAGTTTCTCTGGCATACGTGGTAGTGTGCAAAGCACTGTGTCGGTGAGAGAACTTCTCCTGCTGACATAGCTACTGCCACTCGGCAGAGGTGGTTTAATTATGTCAAGGGAGAGCTCTTTCCCATCGGCATAGAGCGGTTACATGAGAGATCTTACAGCTGCATCTGTTTCTAGTGTAGACACAGCCTTGGAAGAAATGCTCCATAGCATTTGGCTCTCTGTCTCTTTCATGAGCGTGGCTCATGGACTATAACTAGAGAAGGTAGACAGTTATTTTTGCTATATAATGTTATCTCTTGAGAAGCATGATACATTTCCTATAATAAAACAGGACCTGGTTCTCCGCTCAGCCACTATAGAGGAGAGACACAACAGTTTATCCAGCCCCAGGGAATATCCCCAGTACCGGAGTGGTGTTTGTGGAGTTAGTGCTGTACCTAATCATCTCCATGGACTTTTCATTTAAGAACTGCACACTTACGTGACTTTCAGTAGTTGCCATAGAAATCCACACAGCATGAACCTGCTTGACTAAGACCTCATGTCAGATAATTTCAAACCGGATAATTTCTATTCTTTTCCCAAACACAAGGTCAGACACCCAAGTGGGGGCAGGTAAGAAATGAGATATGTAGGTGGAAGAGCTACTTGCCCCTTTCCCAACATCTTTTTCTAAGGACTTTGACGTAGGGTAAATGAAAGTCAGATCCTAGGGACTATGTTTATTTGAAGGCAACTCCATAAGTGAATTAAGGAAGCTAGTTTTAACTCCTAATTCCCTGAAACATTATTTTCTTGAGTTGTACTTTTACATTTCTGTTGGACTTCTATAAAAATGAACACGGGTCACATTATTGGTATCAAATTCCTTCCTTTTATATTGCCTCTTCTCTAACAAATCTGATCCAACTCCTACTGAAATCTGTGGCAAAACTCTTATTGACTTCAGTGGTGCAAGATAAATCTTAAAGGTGGAAAGTCCTCAAATTATCCTAAGTACCTATTTCAGACACAGAGGAATTCAAGAGAGTTAACCAAAGTAATTCCTTTGGACTTAATCATTCAAGTTTTAATTACAAAGCACTCAAACAGATTCCAAAAGGACAAGAATTAGTTTCTTAATTGTATTTTCACTGCTGTGCTAACTTGTGCTCTAGAGGGTGGAGCTAGGGTTCTCAGTGGTGGCAGATGACAGAACAAGGAACAGTGTGGGCGGTCTAGGTTGGATATTAGGAAAAACTATTTCACTAGGAGGGTGGTGAAGCACTGGAATGGGTTATCTAGGGAGGTGGTGCAATCGCCATTCTTAGAGGTTTTTAAGGCCCGGATTGACAAAGCCCTGGCTGGGATGATTTAGTTGGGGTTGGTCCTGCTTTGAGCAGGGGGTTGGACTAGATGACCACCTGAGGTCTCTTCCAACCCTAATCTTCTATGATTCTGTGTCCAGCCAGTCAGTCTCCTTAAGGTCTTACCATCCTGGAAGCTGTCACTTTTCCATTGAGCAAGGTTAATAGCTTCTAGTAGTGCTGCAAAGACAAATGTAGCTGTAACCAGAGATTTCATAATAGAGTAATACTTAGGCTGCTTTAGTTTTGTCTTGTATTGGACTTGCAATTAGAGTAAAGCTACAACTCACAGGACATTAGAAACAGCACATTTAATTTGATGTACCCTGTGTTTGTTTAATCTAATTCGTCTCCATGTGCTGAGCTTTTTCAACGATTATGTTGTTGTTTAGCTGTGTGTGTGTGTTGGGGGAGGCGGGGGTAAGAAGAAAGGGTTCAAGCCAAATTCTGCTCTGTTACTGTAGGGTAACACCATTATGACGGAACAGAATTTGGTCCAATATAGATACAAAAGAAAATGTTTCACATGGAAAATAAATAGTTTAATGAAACACTACAATGATGTGCAAATACTTGTAGAAAATGAACCAAGAAGCCCAGTTTCTCAAAATATTTTATTCCATTTCTGTATGTGTGTGGTTTTTGTTTGTTTGTTGGTGTTTTAAACTGAGTGAATCTTGATGCCTGTGAAAAATACCAGTTCTAGTGAGCAAGGAGAGCTGAAGATGGCTGTTCCCTGACCCATGTGAAATATAATTTGTTTATATCAGTCCAGTTCCCGGAGACAGTTGTCCACATAATGTCCGCTAATAGAAACCTGGCACACTTGTTGACAGTCTCAGCTGAGAGATCCATGATCAAATGAGCATGGGGACAGTACTAATGGTGGGTCCCTCATGGTCAGATGGAGGCCCATTGGTAGGTGTGGGGAAGCTTTCACTGCCACTTAGGGTATGTCTACACAGGGATAAAAACCTACAGCTGGCTCGGGTCAGTTGACTCGGGCTTGTGGGGCTCAGGCTAAAAATTGCTGTGCTGTTCAGGCTTGCACTGGAGCCCAAGCTCTGGGACCCTCCTCCCTCCCAGATCTCGGGCTCCAGTCTGACCCTGAGCAGCACAGCAATTTTTAGCCCTACAGCCCAAGCCACTCGAGCCCAAATCAGTTGACCTGGACCAGCCGCAGGTTTTTTATCCTGTGTAGATGCATCCTTAGAAGTCCTCACTGCCTGTTCTGTAGATTAAAAAAAAGGACTTCCCTCTCCAAGGCTGTCAGTCTGGCATCTTTCACCAGCACTGTATTCACTTTTAAAACTGTGTGTGCATAGGCTCCCATGCCAGGCTTTCTGAGCCTGCATCTTGCTTCCCTCTGAAGGAGTGGAAGCTTGCAGGGAGAATTAATGCTGCTGTGGAATACATTTTTTTGTTTGCCTTGTTGTAGCTTTGTTGCTCCCAGGATGTGGGAGAGACAAGGTAAGTAAGTTAATCTTTCACTGTAAATTTCTTATAGGTTAAACCACCTCCTGCCCCTCCATGGCATATTTCTGAGGTTCAGAGGTCCTTTAGGTGGAGCACCCTGCAGTCACCTTGCCAGGCTGCTCAGCAATGTTCCCTGCTTTTGCTCTTGTCTGGCAATGTGGATGGAATGCATCCAGCCCCCAGAGAACACATAGGTAACTGCTCCATCAAAGCACTTCAAAATACATCCCATGTCTGCCATAAATAAATATGGCCTTTGCTATCAATTCTTTCTATCTCTTATTATTAAATTATAATGTACCAAATGTGATTTGAGGAAAGAGCTTAAAAACATGTGCTCTTGTATAAAACTTACTGGTTCTTAGAGAAACTAATTATTAGCTGAAGATACTCAGAATGCCATATATACTCTGTAACACAAAGTATGGCACACACTGTGGCACCCAAACAGGAAAGAGAGGTAAAGGATTGTCACAGATCCAGAGGATCAGAGCTATGGCCCTATCTTTGGAGCAGTCTCTAGGAGGAACCTTCTCAATGTACCAGACCCTCAAGGGGTCTCACACTTCCTCCAGGGTAAGCCACATGGCTTCACCGTCTCCTTAGACTGGATCTGTGGGTCACCAGGGCCCCTGCTTCATACCATGAGGTCTGTTCAGTGAGTCCATTTGAGACAGACCCCTGATGGAGACTTGTACACTCTTCAGGGATGAATGCACCTCGCTAAGCATTTGCAGTAACATTTAGTGTTAAAACAGTAGTGTTTATTATTAATAGGGTTTATTACTGTGGTTTATAAATCATCTGCCACCAGCAGCCAACACTTATCCCCCCATCTCACACCTCCCCAGTCCTTTGATCTCAAATTGATGGAATAAAGTAATGTGAAGTCCAGATCTGTAATTTTATAGTCTTGATATAACAGTAAAGCTGGTCCAGTAGTACTCAGCAAACAATATGTTGAATTTTGGTCAATTTTTGGTTGTCTCCTTTGAAAATCAATACAAATTTTACCAAATGTATTTAGTATTTGAAAATGTTTGCTGCAGAGTAAATAATGAACAATAGGAATCTTCATGGGTTTTCTGCAAAATGTCTAGGCTTGTTTTTATTTTGTCGTTTCAAATTTTTCACCAAATCATGTGTGTTTTTCTGGTCACTGAATAGATGACCTATGCCCTCTAAACTGGAAACATACCTGAAAGAGACTCAGTCTCATAAGCAAACTAGGGAAATGTGGTCTAGATGAAATTACTATAAGGTGGGTGCATAAACGGTCGAAAGAACATTCTCAGAGGGTGATCAATGTTCACTGACAAACTGGGAGGATATATCTAGTGGGTGCCAATGTTCTGTCCTGGGTCTGGTGCTGTTCAATGTTTTCAGGAATGACTTGGATAGTGGGGTGGAGAGTATGCTTATGAAACCTGTGCATCACACCAAGTTGGGAGGTTTGCTAGCACTTTGGAGGACAGGACTAGAATTCAAAACTACCTTGACAAACTGGAGAACTGGTCTGAAATCAACAAGAGGAATTTCATTAAAGACAAATGTAAAGTACTGCACTTACGAATCAAAAACCAAACGCACTAATACAAAATGGGAATAACTGGATAGGTGGTAGTACCGCTGAAAAAGATCTGGGGGAATATTGTGGATCATAAATTGAATGAGTCAGCAATGTAATGCAGTTATCTAAAGGGCTAATATAATTCTGGGGTTCATCAATAAGGGTATTCTATGTAAAGCGTGGGAGGTAATTGTCCCATTCTACTCTGCATTAGTGAGGCCTCAGTACTGTGTCCAGTTCTGGGTGCCACAGTTGAAGAAGGATGTGGAAAAATTGGAGAGAGTCCAGAGGAGAGCAACAAAAACAACAAAAGGTTTAGAAAACCCCTGACCTGTGAGGAAAGGGTTAAAAAAACTGGGCATGTTTAACCTTGAGAAAAGACACTAGGGGAGAAGGGGCGGGGGACTAGATAACAGTATTCAAATACATCCAGGGCTGTTATAAAGAAGAGTGATCAATTGTTCTCCATAGCCACTGAAGGAAGGCTAAGAAGTAATCAGCTTAATTTGCAGCAAGGAAGATATAAGATAGGTATTAACAAATTCTTTCTAACTATAAAGATAGTTAAGCTATGGAATAGGCTTCCAAGGAAAGTTGTGGAATCTTTATCATTGTCTAACCCATTCTTTAAAATCGCCAATCACCTGTCAGGGATGGTCGAGGTTTATTTGGTTCTGCCTCTGCGCAGGGCTGTGGAGAAGATGAACTCTTGCGGTTTTTTCCAGCCCTATATTTCTGTCTTTCTATGACTGTGGCTTTGATTCTCTGCAAAAGAGGAAAAAGGATCAGTTCTCTTATTTCCTCTTATTGGCCTGATGCAAAACAATGATGTCAATGGCAGTGGATTTTGGATCACGCCCTTTGCGAATAGCACGGTGTTTTAATTTATCTTCACCTCTAGCACAACTTGTATCTCCCTATGTCACACCTTCAGTTTCCTGTTGTAGGTCCATGCTGGTTCATGGCTGCAAGTGATAACTGAAATCTCTGCTCATTTTCTATTTCCTACAGTTCCCTGCCCAACTGCTAGCAAGCTCTCCTCCTTTCCAGCCCACAGATGCATTGTTGAAAGACAAGGTCAGTAGAGCCAGCAGCACTGAAATGAGCACACGGAGTGTTTAATCGAACAGGTGTATTCACACTTCAAAGCTATTTGTTTTGAATGAGGTAGTTCACCTTCATAGCTTTGGGAATAAGCCAACACCTAAGGGTTTGAATTGAATCCAAGCCCTGTTTATGAAGCTTTTATTTTAGATACATTCAATTTCATTTAAGACTCACCAAATCCTTCCCAGACTGAATTGTAAGAATGACCTGGGGGAGGGCGACTGAACTCTGAAAACTCAGTTCAGACACTCACGCTGATGTTAAAATAGTGTTCATCACCCAATAATTGCCCGCTGGGTTTTTCCTGTTTGGACTTTCTTCTTCAGTACAGGAAAGGTCCCCAACAAGTGTAGTCATCCTGTGGTCTGGCAGTAAGTTTCCCAAGAGGTAGACAATCAGTGGTCCTACAGTCTCATAATAAACTTACCAAAGCAGGACTGTGTTTTGATTATTTCCACTGTATATTGTGTGTCTTGGCACACATACAGATGGCACTATTATAATTGATGGAACCTTTGCATCTGATGAAATGTATCCATTCTATTGTTCCTTTTGTGTTTTTTAACTTTTTATTATGGCAAAGTTACATGTTACATTACTTGTTCAGAATCAAGTTAATGGTCAAAGAACATGCCTAAAAATTCCGGTTTGCTGGCTAATGAGCTATCCTCCTCTGAGTACTTTAGAAAGGGTGACCAAATTTCTGAATACCTGTGCTCTTTTTGGCATTTCTCTTGTGTACGTACTTGGCATGGAAGCTGTTCCCTTACAAGAACAGTTCGTATTTTATTCTATCACAGTTCCATAGGAGGAGTGGGTCCAATTTTTCCACCAATGTGCAATACATATCTTAGCTGCTAACACTAAGAAAGGAATTAATTTTGTCATTCTGTTTAAAATGCCGATCCTTGACTGGAGCATTAAGTAAGCAGGTTGGGCATCTCTAGGAAGCTGACATTTTGTTATCAGATGAATCTCTTTAATATTTTCTGCCCCAAACCATCTAATTCCTGGACCCAACTACCACGTGTGCAAGTATGTTCCCCTTTCCCCTCAGCACCTCCAATAGAGCACCTCCCTAGTAGCAAAACTATGATGGCCCTTAACTGGAGTCAAATGCCATCTGTAAAGGAATTTGGAGCTTTTATTGAGTCTGCATTTCCTGATCAAAACTTATTTGCTATATCACCAGTTCCATTTTTCAATGTATTGCCATCTTTGGAATTCTTAGTATAAATAGTGTCAAGTCTATTAACTGCAAATGGTTTCGATTGTTTTGTGTGTGTGTGTTGTTTTTTCCCCCCCTTTTAACCTCTTGAAATTATAAATTGAATCTTCAAGCTTTATATTAACATCTGCCAATTTTTAAATTAAGTCTGGCATTACTGGAAACTTCAGATCTGTCCCCAAACTATAAAACCTAAAGTACAAGTATTGTACAAGAGCTCTCATCTACTGGAAGTGAAAGGCACAGGCTTTCTGTTACAAGCTTTATATTTTACATGGTAGGCTTTCTGTCTTTTAAATAAACTATTGTTCAATCCAGCAATCAAACAAAGACCTCTTCTGAATGAATGCATTATTGCTCTTGATGAGAAGTATACAATTACAATCATTCGGTTTTACTCTGATATACTGAGAATATCCTCAAATTTTTCATTGCAACTGCAAACCAGGTACTAGCTGTTTCTGAGTAATGGTGGTAATACTTTACATTAATAAAGCATCTTTCTGTAAGCAGGGACAGGAACCTGGGGGAATGGTGCTCCCACACTTTTGACCTCATGTGCACTGTACATTTGGGGTCACACTGCATAGTGGACAGAATTTTATTCAGAAATGCACCGGGGGCCACTCCAGTATGGGTGGAGTACCTGCACTTACAAAATGAAGGCTACACCCCTCAGTTGGTCACAAAAGGCTACACCCCTCAGTTGGTCACAAAATTGGAACAGAACCAAGATCTCCTGAGTCCTGACTCTCAGCCTTTTGCTGTAACCAAAGTACAACACTGCTTCCCCAACCAGTAAAACCATACCAAAAATCCACCCCTGCTACTTTTTGCCCCACCCACGAGTCACCTCAATGGTCAGGTACATGCACTTTTGACTAATTGTTAGAAAACAAAGAGAACATCAAACCCTTCAAGTTAACACTTTTGAAATCAGGTTGTGTGATATGCTATTTGATGTAGCTTATTATTGAACATAGATTACGTGGCTTCTGGTTTTTTTCGTGTGTGTGTGTGTGTGTGAGATAGCTCAGTGGTTTGAGCATTGGCCTGCTAAACCCAGGGTTGTGAGTTAAATCCTTGAGGGGGCCACGTGGGGATCTAGGGCAAATCAGTACTTGGTCCTGCTAGTGAAGGCAGGGGGCTGGACTCCATGACCTTTCAAGGTCCCTTCCAGTTCTAGGAGATGGGATATCTCCATTAATTATTATTATTTATTTATTTTTATCCAAATTACTAAATTTAAATGCAGAAACTAAGACTATTAAAGGTCATGGGATTGTAGTTAATGTTGACCAATACCAAGTCAAAAAACAAACTCTCACAGGACCTCCTTCTAGAGGTCATAAACCCAGAACTAGGGAGCTCTGAGGAAGGATATGAGATCAACAGTGTATTGACTTACTTTGTAATTTCAGTGCTTGATCCTGCAAAGGTGCTGAACATTCCTGTGAAGTGCTACATGTCCTCAACTCACATGGATGACAATGGAAGTTGAGGGTGCTTAGCACCTAGCAGGCTCAAGCACAATATATTGAATCCTTTTCTAACTTGTTTCCTTTTTCTAACTTTGCTGAATCAGGCCTCCATCAAAAACTCAGGCTAGGTCTACGCTGGGGGGGGGGGGGGGGGTTGATTTAAAATACGCAAATGCGTTCGACGTATCCAATCTGATTTACCCCACTGTGAGGACGGCAGCAAATCGACCGCCGCAGCTCCCCTGTCAACGGCGCTTACTCCTACCTGGGCTGGTGGAGTACGCGTATCGATTTGGGGATCAATTGTCGCGTCCCAACAAGACTCGATAATTCGATCCCCAAGAGATCGATTTCTACCTGGTGAAGATATGCCCTCAATGAAATCAGTGGGAGCCCTGCTATTGACATCTGTGGGTTTTGGAGTGTGCCTTTAGACTTGCTGAATGTCTTTGATTGGCTAGCTCAGTTTGTACTTCCACTAGCTAGCTTGTTTGCACCGTCTTTGCAGCCCTGTCTTTTTTTTTTTTTCTGAGATATCGTGTGAAATTTAACTTGCCCTTTAGTTACTCCTTTTAAGTCAATTCAGCTTATGCATCAACTCTGTTTTACTTGGAGTCTGACCAGCTCTTATTTTGAAAGTTCTGCTGTTAAGGAATAGTTCCACCACTGTTTGTGTCTTCAGTTAGAAATAAACAATGATTGACAATCTTAACAACTGGAACTAATTTGAATTTGTTCCTTCAAATGCAGTTTAGGTTGGTAGCCACAAAAAACCCTGAAAAAAATCCATGTAGGAAGCATAAGCTCTTATGAACACTGCGATGGTTTGTAGGAACCTCTTAAAATGCATAGATAAATCAATTTCTCTCTTTATGCGAATGGGAAAGTTGTTTTCTTTGCATCTGTTCCATAAAGTGAGTGTGGGTGGGGAGCTGAAAGCACTGTTCAATGAGCATTTTTAACTCTATAAAATAGGAGGCTACTTCTTCCACTATACAACATTTAGGCCATGTCTTCTCTAGCACTTATGTCGGTATAACTTATGTCGCTCAGGAGTGTGAAAAAACCCTCTCACACTCCCAAGCGACATAATTTACACTGACATAAGCACCACTGTGGACAGTGCTATGTTGAGGGGAGAGCTTCTGCCCACAAATCTGCTGCCACTTGTTGGGGGTGGTTTAATTATGTCATCGGGAGACATATCTCTCCTGGTGGCATAGAGCGGCTACACGAGAGATCTTACAGCAGTGCAGCCGCATCAGTACAGCTGTGCTGCTATAAGCTCTCTAGTGTAGACATAGCCTAAGAGTAAGACCTATTTACCATGTGTGAGTAAACCTACCACTCTTCGTGTGTAGGAGGACAAAGGTTCTGCTACAGTGCAGATTTTCTGAACACTGAGCCGACTGGTCTGATATCCTACTTCTGGTAGGGCCTTCAATCTGACACTTCAGAACCCAGGGATAGTAAATTATTTTTTTGTCAAGATCCAAATTTCTTGGTCAAGGTATAGTCAAGGTCCAGACTCCAGAGGAGGAGAAGAAAATTAAAAAATGACAAAACAAATAAAAGGAAGTTTTTCTTCACACAGCGCACAGTCAACTTGTGGAAATCCTTGCCTGAGGAGATTGTGAAGGCTAGGACTATAACAGCATCTAAAAGAGAACTGGATAAATTCATGGAGGTTAAGTCCATTAATGGATATTAGCCAGGATGGGTAAGGAAGGGTGTCCCTAGCCTCTATTTGTCAGAGGGTGGATATGGATGGCAGGAGAGAGATCACTTGATCATTGCCTGTTGGGTTCACTCCCTCTGGGGCACTTGGCATTGGCCACTGTCGGTAGACAGGATATTGGGCTAGATGGACCTTTGGTCTGATCCATTACGGCCATTCTTATGTCCTTATGATGATGATAAGTAGTAAATAAAAAGGTTTTGAGGCCCGTTCAAAGGCATCTGGCAGTCCAAATTTGGCCAACGGTCTACCTATTGACTACCCCTGCTTCAGAGGAAGCAGTAAAACTCACCAATGCTTGTATTGTTGTTCAAGGAGGAAGACTTCTTTCCTGATCCTTTACAAGTGATCAGTTTATGCACTGAAACATGAGGTTTGGTTACTCTTAACCCAGTGTGACAGACCCAGACCAGTGGGATACAGGAGTCTGGTAGAAGGCAAATATACTGGTCACTGGATGAGTAGTTTTCTGTTCCCTGAGTGACAAGAGCAGGGGCTGCACTAGAGTAATCAGGAACCTGCTAGAATCAGTTAAGGCAGGCAGGCCAATTAGGACACTTGGAGCAAATTAAGAAGAAGCTGCTAGAATCAATTAAGGCAGGCTAATCAGGGTATCTGGGTTTTAAAAGGAGCTCACTTCAGTTTGTGGTGTGAGTGTGAGGAGCTGGGAGCAAGAGGCACAAGGAGCTGAGAGGGTGTGCTGCTGGAGGACTGAGGAGCACAAGCGTTATCAGACACCAGTAGGGTTACCATTCGTCCGGATTTACCCGGACATGTCCTCCTTTTTGTGCTAAAAATAGCGTCCGGGGGGAATTTGTAAATCACTCACAATGTCCGGGATTTCCCCCCTCCCCTGGCAGAGCAGACCGAGCGGCCGGGAGGGCTGCAGGAAAGTCCCGGGCTGGACTCCGGAGCAGCTGTAGAGGAGCCGGATCCGCCCTGCATTCTGAGCAAGTGTCTCAGCACAAAGTGCAGCCCTCCCCTTTTGCAACTGGGAGCGGTTTCTGCCATGCAGCGTAGCAAAATGGGAGTGAGAGCACTTTGTGCTGATACAAGGGCAGCTCTCCCCTGCAGCCGGGTCCGGCAGCACTGTGCAGGGCCAGGGACCGGGTTTTGTTGTGCAGGGCCAGGGACCGGGTTTTGTTGTGCTGGGGAGCGCAGCCATGTGTCCGGCTCGCACAGAGCTGTTCTGAGCAGCAGGGTAAGGGGGCCAGGGGGCAGGAGAAGGGGCAGGGAGGTTCTGGTGGGGGCAGTCAAGAAACGGGGGGGGGGGCTTTTTGGGGGGAGTGGAGAAAGTTTTGGGCAGTCAGGGTACAGGTAGGGGGTAGGGTCCTGGGGGGCAGTTGGGGGGGGTCTTAGGAGGGGGCAGTTAGGGGACAAGGAACAGGGAGTCTTAGGTAGGGGGTGGGGTTCTGGAGGGCAGTTAAGAACAGGGGTCCCAGGAGGGGGCAGTCAGGGGACAAGGAGCGGGGGGGGGGGCTGGGAGTTCTGGGGGGGAGCTGTCAGGGGGCAGGAGTGCGGAGAGGGATCGGAGCAGTCAGGGGACAGGGAGCAGAGGGGTTTAGATGGGTTGGGAGTTCTGGGGGGGGGGCTGTCAGGGGGTGGGGAGTGGTTGGATGGGGCGTGGGAGTCCCAGGGGTCTGTCTGGGGGTAGGGGTGTGGATAAGGGTTGGGGCAGTCAGGGGACAAGAGGCAGGGAAGCTTAGATAGGGAGTGGAGTCCTGGGGGGCAGTTAGGGGCAGGGGTCCCAAGAGGGGGCAGTCAGGGGACAAGGAACGGGGGGAGGGTTGGGGGTTCTGGGGGGGCGGGAAGTGGGAGGGGCAGGGGCGGGGCTAGGGCGGGGCTCCTCCCGTCCTCTTTTTTGCTTGCTGAAATATGGTAACCCTAGACACCAGGAGGAAGGTCCTGTGGTGAGAATAAGGAAGGTGTTTGGAGGAGGCCATGGGGAAGTAGCCCAGGGAGTTGTAGCTGTCATGCAGCTGTTACAGGAAGTACTATAGACAGCTGCAGTCCACAGGGCCCTGGGCTGGAACCCGGAGTAGAGGGCGGGCCCGGGTTCCCCCCAAACCTCCCAATTGACCTGGACTGTGGGTTCTTCCAGAGGGGAAGGTCTCTGGGCTGTTCCCCAACCCACATGGTGAATCTCTGAGGCAAGAAAATCCGCCAATAAGTGCAGGACCCACCAAGATAGAGGAGGAACTTTGTCACACCAGTCATAGCTCAAGTAAAAATGTTCTTAATGATAAAATTATCCAGTGCTTTTTAAAATCAGGCTCCACTATTAATCAGTGAATTCTACATGTTGCATAGAGAATGATTTCTTTTTATTGGTTCAAACTGTTCTTCACTTTAATTTCACTGGGCCAAATGTATGCTTCTCCCACTGAAGATTTTCTCGCTGTGCCTGTTCCAATAGACTGGAAAACATTGGTGAGTACTTGTGACTTGCTTATTGTGCCTGGGATTACTCCTTTTTATCACAGTGGTTGCTTAGTGGGACCAAGCTGTTTGTTATGATCAGATGCTGATGTACAGTAGAATCTTGCCAATCCACACTCTTTCTAATTGTCCCCACATTTTAACATGTTTACTTATATAATTAAAACTTAATTGGACAACTGGTATAACTGGCATAACTCCACAGACTTCAATAAAGTTATACTAATTTGCATCAGTGGAGGATCTGGCTCCATTGTTGATATAAGAGGACAGAAATAAACTTCCGTATATACTTTTAAACACTATAATGAAAATAATTTAAAACATTACAATATCTAAAAAGGTACGTACAGGGCTTGATCTTTCTCCCAGGCTTGAGCAGGCTCAAGCATATTGTATTGATTATCTTGCTTTACTTGTTTGATCACTCAAGTCCTGATCCTGCCAGGTGCTGAGCACCCTCTGCTCCTGCTGACTACAGTGCTTAACGCCTTGCAGGTAAAACCCAAATCCTAATCCTGTTTGAAGATGTGCCAAAACTCCCATTGACCTCAGTGGGAGCAGGAGTTGTCTCTTACTCACTGAGGAGATGGTTAAGCGTCCGCAGGACTATGTGAATAACTTTAGTCACATGAGTAATTCCCATGAATTTAATGGGACTATTCATGTGGTTAAAGTTACTCACATGTCCAAGCACAGCAGGACTTGACCCTAATTAGCCAAATTCAATTATTCACAATGGGTCTCCCAGTTGTGAGTGGGAATTAGTTAGGTTCTGCTGTACTCTAAAGGAAAAGCTTCTAGAGTGAGCCTTTCATAGAAGTTAAGGATTAAAGTCATTCTGTCTGACATCTTCTCCCCAAAGGAATGGATAATAGCATAAAAGAGAGGTGACAGCTCAGTTTAATAAGCCCTGTAGGTGGTAGGCAGAAATACTGAAAATCTATAGGCAGGAACAGTCTGTTTTTAATTTACATTATTAGTATAATTGCAAAAATTCAAACTACAGTAATTTTAGACTTTAACAAACATACAAATGTTAAGATTTGGTAACACTACCTTTCTAACTAACTTGTTTTTCAATGTTTCAATAGTAAAAGGATCCAATATGCAGGCCCATGTAAAATCTTTGAGACCGCAGAGGAAACCAGTGAAAACCACTTGTCATGCCTGATATTTCCAAAGTTAAAATCAAGTGGGGAGTAGCGGGGGGTAACCCTTTCAGGTTTTCAAAGGAATAGCTGGTCACCTTAAAATGAGATTTTGGCACTTGGAGAACTACAACCAGACCTATCTGTGCGCTTTAGAGTCATATTGCCACAATATCAGTTGATATACATACAATACTATATGTTGTATGATGTATTACTTGATATGCATGATATGTTCCCTACCAGATTTGCATAGGCTCAGGTCAAACTGTACTGTTATCTTTATGATCTTTTAATTTACTTGAAAACATGAACATCAAGGGTCAGCTACAACTGCAGTCTCTGAAGGGGTGTTAAGGGAGCACAAGGACCAGCCCCTTCTTATGCCACAGAATGGCAAGTGGGGACTGGGTGACAGCCCCATTTCCACCCCACTGCAGTTGTCTGTACAGGACTGTGTATGTGACAGCTGCATATCTCTGACGTGCACCAGTGAGTTCACAAAATGATTGTAACTTAAAGGTATGGTCTAGCTCTAAATCCTTTAATGTAGTCACATTGTGCCACACCTATGGCTCACAGTGGGGAACCGTTACTCACATGAAGTCCTTGAGCTACTAGAAGAGACTTGTATTTGGAAAAGTCTTTAATTTGCTGTAATTGGAATTCATAGGTTCCAGGGCCGGAAGGGACCACTGTGATCATCTAGTCTGAGCTCCTGTATAACACAGGCCATAGAACTTCCCCCAAATTCCTAGCACCAATCTGTTAGAAAAACATCCACTCTTGATTTAAAAATTGCCAGTGATGGAGAATCCATCACAACCCTGGGTACATGTTCCAATGGTTCATTACTCTCACTGTTAAAAATTTACACCTTATTTCCAGGATGAATTTGTCTAGCTTCAGCTTTCAAGATAGAGTATATAAATCTGTATATTTGGCTGCATTACTTAAATCAGCTTCACCTTTCTTTTGGAATAATGAGTGTTCTGAGTTTTAACCAAATAGCTCATAGTTGTCAGTTTATCATGCAGCATGTAGTATGCATGCTTTACATTTAATTGGATCTATTGCTTGAAACCACAATTTCATTGTAACCTTTTTATTAGACAAGTAATTCATTTTCTGAGCAGCCCTGTCAGCAACATCAAAAACTTTATCCCACATAGATAATTTTAAAGATCATCCATGTTTAGTTTACGTTCCCAGAAATTAGGCATAGGGTCTTTTGCGTATTGGGTCTTGAGTAACGTAAAGAGCAATGCATCCTTCCGCTCTCTTCCAGTGGTACCTTCAAAAATAGAGAGAGATCATATATTGTAAATTAATGTATTTGTAACGCAGGGGAAAATAATGGGGCCTAGTTCTGATCACACTTATACTGGTCTCATGCTGGTGTAATTCCATCGACTTCAGTGGAGTTATTCTTCACAGACACTGCTATAAGAGAGGTCCAAAGTCAGTTTAGGAAACAAGACACAAATTAAACCAGATGAAATATTCAAGTAGGTAAAGGACTACATTCTGCTCTGTTACATGGGGGTAGCAGCAGAGTAACTCCACTGCGCACTGAATTTAGTTCAAAAAGTCCAAATCTGAACCAGGATTTCAAACACCTAAAAGTTCAGGAATGTTTGCATCTGGGATTGTGGTTCAGGGCCATCTCTCTTACTTATATACCTACTTATTTAATGTCTATTATAGTATTGACCAGAGCCACAGTCAAGATCATGGCCCAGTGTGCTAAATGCAGTCCATATGTCCAGAATCTCTGCCCCAAAGAGACTACAATTAAAGGTCCCAATCCAATATGATTTGCCTGGGTGGACCTTTTCGTCCAGGCTTAATTCCACTGACTTCAATTGGATTCTAAATGGACCCACTCTCATTGATCAGATCGCAGGATTAGGGGCTAATTTAAAACAAGTGGGTTCAAAAACCATAGGAGGGTACAGTAGAGGGAGGAGTGAGTGAGTGTACGAATCACATGTTTATAGAGAATAGTTTGGAGACAGCACTGTATTGTCAGGACAAAATTAAAAATTGTCACTTTAGATTTTGCTCTGCTTTAGTAGACAAACAAAATGAGGCCAACAACAGTCATGGGAAAACAGCATGTTATAGGGTCAAAGCAAAATGATTTCAAAACTAGAACAATCCTGAGTTTGTAAAGAGATGAAATAGAGGCTCTAATAACATTTTTATGCCTCACATTTCTATAAATCTAAGACATTCTAGTTACTATTTAAAAAAAAACTGCATGGCACTAAAATATTTTGTAGGTTACAATATAAAGACAACAGAACAAGCTCATACACTACTAGGAAAATATTTAATCAAATAGATGGCATATGCTGTGTAGCACTTGTTATAAAACAAGGTATAGAGGGTATGGGGCCCTCTGGCAGAGTATTTAGTGAAATACTTCTTAGTGTTTTGGGTGGAAGTGGCCGGCATGTTAATAGAATTATAAATTTTTGGCTTAACAAACGACATTGAATGTGATTTGTGTGTGTATACTCTGCTGTTATCTATTACAATGACTGTATTAAATCCTATTTAAAACATATTAAAAAGATCACTAAGCTCACTAGATAAGTGGCCTGACTTTATAGTTCTGTGCACAATTAGATGGTTTCAAGGCTTCAGACAAGGTTTTTAGTGTTATAGAATGTTAATATAGTAGATCCAAAATCAGAAATATTTTTCTTGGGCTGGTGTTCCTCCATAGGAAAGAAAAGAAGTCAGCACTAGCATCTTCCTGTACCCAGCTGTACTTACCAATGTGCCTGCATTATCCTTTATTTTTTGAGGGGTGCTTTCTCTGCTGGGTCCCTGTGTCACTTTTAACAAGAGTTGGCAGGAAAATGACATTCTTCCAGCTAAAATATGTTCCATTTTCCCCTGGAAAACTTTTCACCAACTCTCCTTTGCAAATGTCTTGTCTGTCAGCAGCCTACTTAAGGATGGCCGTGCCATGAGCCCCTTTCCTCACCAGGATAATGCACATGGGAGAAAGCTGTGTTCCTGAACTGGAATCTAGATAGGAGGTGCTCATATACACCAGTTAGATCTGGTATCATGCTCAGGAAGTCACCTTCTGAGGGATATGGGCTCTGGCTCCCCACCACCTTACCTGTACACAGTCTTTTCTGTATCCTGGTTTTTCCAATGCTTTTAGTGAGCTATTTTCTCTCCCTGACTCCTCAAGAGGGGATCTAGACTGATCTGTCAGTGCCACCACATTTCCTCCTCAACATCTCTTTGTTTGAGTAATATTGCCTATGCTGATACTGTATTCATTGGGGCTATATTTTGATGTGCCAGTTGACACACACCCTAGCAGGTAGTGAATGAGTCTATTTGCCAGAAGTTTTGTGCAGCTGCCTTGCTCAAACAGGCATGCTCACAGGTCTCCTGTGTATCCCAGTATGGAATTGGGGCTTCTGTTGCCAAAACCATGCATCGAACCATTGTTCTCCACTCACCTAGACAGGGCAGGGATGAGCAGGCTGTCATCAGCAGCTAGACTCAGTATTTTACCATCCATAGTAACAACAGATGTGCCTTCCTGAAAGACAAGAAGAAGTAGTTGGCTTTTAATTCTTCATGTGCTGTCCCCGGCAGAAAGAAAAAGGAAGCACTCAGTAAGAGAGCCTACCAGGAAAATCTAACATTTCCACAGAAATAAAGCTTGAAAACGGCTCCGTCCTATGTGGCCTTTGTTTAAACTTTAGTAGATCTTCCCTGCCTGACAGTTAGCAACAATAAAAACAAGGCTTCACACTTCATAGTCCCTCCGGTTCCCCATAGCTGATTCATTGCAGTTAACCTAACAGCCTGCTGATCGATATGCCTCCCTGAAAATCACAGGGCTAGATTCCTGGAGTATTTTTCAAGCTTCTTTTTTGAGATTTGAAAAGCAGTTCACAAGTCAATGGAGAGCTAACAGAAATTACTGATAGGACCTCATTTATACTGAAATGGACTCATTACTATCCTGTCAGACAGCGATACTTTGAGATGCCAGATTCTTGCCAGCATTAACAGGGTCTTGCCTGCTGTATCTTCTACCAGCAGGACACACAAGTCCCTGTTGAGGTGTTTTTTTTTTTTTTGTTTGTTTAAAATAAGCATCTGATGGTCAATCCCTGCAAATTTTAACAGAATAGGAACTAGTGGGACTATCTGGCAGCCTGCCTGATTTATGTAAATGGGAACTTTTTCTTCTGTTCTCTTTTCTGCTGGGCTGCAAATCTTCTCTGCTTTGTTTTTTGGGATCCTTTAGGTTAGTTCCTGTCCAAGGATCCCTGCTCTAAATTAAGGACTGTTGAGTAGGGTGACCAGATGACAAAGGTGAAATAGCAGGACATGGGGATGGGGGGAGAAAAGCTGCCGGAGACGCGCCCGCCCCCGCACCAGCTTGCCTCGGGACCCCTTGGAAAACTGAGGCATAGTCTGTGGGCCCCCGGGGACAGCCCTATCTCCACCCGACTCTATGGTGGCCACAACAGCTGAGCGCACTCCGGCCCAGAGCTGCCAAGCCTAGGGTTACCATTCGTCCGGATTCCCCCGGACATGTCCGGCTTTTAGAGTTAAAAATAGCGTCCGGGGGGGAATTTGTAAATTTCCGGACCCCCCCCCCCATGCAGAGCGCGTGCGGCTAACAGGGCAGCCGGCCGGATGGTGCCATTTACATGGGGCTCCGATAGCCAGAGAGAGCCCCCTCCTCTCCCCTGCAGCTGAGAGCACTCCCTCCCTCCCTCCCTCCCTGCATTCGCAGATCACCAGCCGGCCGTTCACACCGGCAGTCTGGAGCTCCTCCCCCGCTCCTCCTCCCCTGCACGCTGGTCTGAGCGGCAGGGTAAGGGGGCCAGGGGGTCGGAGAAGGGGCAGGGAGGTTTTGGAGCGGGCAGTCAAGAGACAGGGAGTGGGGGGGCGGGGTTGGGAGTTCGGGGGAGGGCTTTCTGGGGGGGGA
Organism: Malaclemys terrapin pileata; assembly: GCF_027887155.1. Classification (NCBI taxonomy): domain Eukaryota; kingdom Metazoa; phylum Chordata; order Testudines; family Emydidae; genus Malaclemys; species Malaclemys terrapin. The sequence continues at coordinate 38,899,734 of NC_071507.1, read as the reverse complement.
TAAGGTTTTGGGCAGTCAGGGTACAGGTAGGGGGTAGGGTCCGGGGGGGCAGTTAGGGTGGGGGGGGTCTCAGGAGGGGGCAGTTAGGGGACAAGGAGCGAGGGGGGTGCTGGGAGTTGTGGGGGGGCTGTCAGGGGGCAGGAGTGGGGAGAGGGATCGGAGCAGTCAATGGGACAGGGAGCAGAGGGGTTTAGATGGGTCGGGAGTTCTGGGGGGTGCTGTCAGGGGGTGGGGAGTGGTTGGATGGGGCGTGGGAGTCCCGGGGGTCTGTCTGGAGGTGTGGATAAGGGTTGGGGCAGTCAAGGGACAGGTAGGGGGTAGGGTCCTAGGGGGCCAGTTAGGATGGGGGGAGGGTCTCAGGAGGGGGCAGTCAGGGGACAAGAGGCAGGGAGGCTTAGGTAGAGGGTGGAGTCCTGGGGGGCAGTTAGGGGCAGGGGTCCCAGGAGGGGTCAGTCAGGGAACAAGGAGTGGGGGGGAGGGTTGGGGGTTCTGAGGGGGGGTGGGAAGTGGGAGGGGCAGGGGTGGGGCTAGGGCAGGACGGGGGTGGGGCTAGGGCAGGGCTCCCCCTGTCCTCTTTTTTGCTTGCTGAAATATGGTAACCCTAGCCAAGCCCACGTGCTGCGCTAGATCCCTGGGGCAGCCTGGCTTGCTTCCCGGCTGCCCTCCCCACCTGGGCCGGGCATGGGCGCGGCGCAGGAGGCCCAGGCCTGCCTCAGCTTGTACCGGGGACTTGGGCGGAGGGAGCCGCTGTGGGATCTCTGCCGGGCCGTGCTGGCCTTCCTGGAGAAGCTGGAGCAGTTCGCAGGGTGAGTGCTGGGCGCCACCCCCCCCCTCCAGCACTTGCGCCACCATACAGCTGATCAGTGCAAGCCTGGGAGGGAGGAGGAATGCAGTGTGCTTGGGGAAGAGGTGGGGCCAGGGCGGGGATTTGGGGAGGGATCCAATGGGGGAAAGATGGGGTGGAGTCGGGGCGGGGAGCGGGGGGGGGGGGGAGAGGCGCGAGCCCCTCCGGGCTCTGCCTGTGCACTGGAGCAGAGGGCAAAATTGCTTGTTTGTCCAGTGTCCCGACCGAACATCGGTCGGGACACGGACAAAAAGCAAATATCGGGACAGTCCCGATAAAATTGGGATGTCTAGTCACCCGACTGCTGAGCCATACTGCTGCTACTATTTCACTTTCAAGTAGACAAGTTGTTACGCAATCACGCAAATCTACTTTAGAGCCCTACCTGATTTCTCCATGGGAAGGACAGCAGTCCATGTGTATAATTAGGTCAAGTGCTCTGTAGGGCCAGGGGAGGGACAGCAGAGGAGAGATTCCTGCAGCCCATGGTACATCCTCGTGGATCTGGGGGAGGGACGCTGGAAGGAATCTAACCCCTATCCAGGATGTGGTGAGGGATGCTAGTGACCCCCAACCACTCCACCATGGGAGAGGAGGAAGAAGAGTTACTTTTCAAGCACTGATGAGTGACTGGTGGTTTGAAATTGATTCACAGGTGGTTCCTGGGCTAAGGAGTCGTCTTAGAGAAGGAATCAAAAATATTTTTTTTTCTTGCCCATGGCTAGAAAGCTTTCTCACAGCGTGAACTGTTCCAGATCTAAATACAAACCCACACTTAGTCCGTAAGCATGTCACTTACCAGCTGCCATATCCAGATATCGGTATTCTTTTTGCTTCCTTCACTTACTCCTTGTCCATAAACTACAGCCTAAAACATAAAATGGAGGAATTTTATCCCAGGGACTGAAGTATATGTGAATCTTCCTACAGTATGTAAAACATTTTATTTTTAAGGGAAGTGTTTGTAAAATGCAAGATTTTATGTACACTGTTAGAATTCACATTACATTTGCTAATCTCTTAAAGATACCTACTGATAAAAGGAGAACTGATCACACCTGCCACTCCTTATGCTCCTCCATATCTTCACTTATCTGTTTCTTTTTCCTCCTCCCTCTCTCAGCTTTGCATCTTTATTCTTGCCACCTCCTACTCTTGGAACAAACACCCTCTCTTCCTGCCACATGGGGCCTGATCCAAAGCCTGTTGAAGTCAATAGGATTTTTCCCATTGACTTCAAAGGGCTGCAGATCAGGCCCTGTGTGTCCTCCTTTTCCTTCTTCAAAGCCCTATTATTCCTTCTGTCTGCATTGATCTCTCTGACAGCATTTCCATGCCTTCTGTCACTGGAACTGTCTCATATCTCTGAGTGAGATTCTAACTAATCCAGGGAAGACCTGTTACTTTCTACATGCTTTGTAGAGGACTGTGTATGTTCAACAGATACCAGATGCTAACGACTTTACTCTCAAGTGGGACTGCATTTGAACTGGTGATCGAGACATGAAAGGCTCTTCCACTGCTGATCCCCTGAATCAACCAGTCCCTTTTCTCTCTTTAATCATAAAATAGGAGAGGATATCACATGATTAACAAATCAAAGTTGGCCTTGGTGCCAAGAATGTTATCTGAAATGAAGGGGGTATAACTAACAATTTTTATAGCATTTTGCTACTTATTAATTTTACGTAGGAAAAAAGTGGGGGCGATTATCAAAACAGACATGGAAATGGTTGCCTAATTCCCGGTGATGTCCCATGGGAGGTGGGTACCTGACTGCCATTTGTGGCTTTGAACACTTTCCCATGTCTCTTAAACAATAAAAGCTTCTACCTCTGTCTCAAAATTGTCTCCAAACATGGTCAAGGATTTCTTCTGATTTATTTCTCCACGATGATCATTTAGCCAGATTTGGAAGGAAAATGGATCCATGACTCCAGTGGCATTTAGTGGGAAAGGGGTGTCTTTCAGAAGATCATCTACAACCAAAGCACAAGGTTAATAGTAGTGAAGCTCTCTTCTACTTGGTCCTTGCTGATCATTCTCGATGCCTAAGCCAGTTGTAAACACAGATGTCGGCTAATGAGGATGCCAATGACAAGTAATGTGTGCTGTTATAGAATCTTAATTTTGTATTTGACGTTATGGATAATATGCATGTTTCTGTGCACTGACGGAATGGCACTTTCCATAATATGGCTGGCGAATTACGTTTTCCATATGCTAATAAGACCTGGCGCATAGGTTTTATCCAAATCAGGGCTCGTAGCCGCCTTTCAATCTCTTTTCAAAAGTGGTTTGCATGAACACATGACACAGTTAGGGTATTACAATTATATTCAGAAATTATGCTATAGATATACAAAAGTGCACAGCTTGTTGCATATTTTCTGGTAGCAGGTTATTCATTCCCTTTCCACACTGGTCCCTAAAACGGGTAAAATCATGCTAATAGGCTGATTCTCATCTCTCTGACTTCAGTATGATCTCTGTGTAAATAAGGCCTGTTTTTCACATATTCAGCAATGGAATTCTCTTCATTTCCTCTCCACCATGTGTTCTGAGGCATTATGAAGGTTGAGTTGACAAGAGTGAAACAAATCAATTATCACAGTCTTAAATTTAATAAAGAATTTTTCTCATGATGTTCATGCAGTTGTAGTTGGAATTAATTTCCAGTAATTCTCCTTCATAAGTGGTCTATTTTAAAACAGCTAGAGGGCTGAATGCAGCTTCAGTTTTGCTAATGAGGTTCAAGGTTTGTCTTGTGTTGCTGTTATTTGAAATTAACTTCAATCATCTAAAATTATTGGAGGGCTGGAAAAAAAAACTGCTGTACAGCGAAACTTTAAAAGCTCAAACTGTTTATCTTATCAAAAAAAATATTGGACTTGATCATGATGTAGAAGTACCTTCATGGGGACACAGTAGCAGGTAATAAAAGGCTTTTTAATCTAGCAGAGAAAGGCATAACAAGAACCTATGATTGGAAGTTAAAGATGGACACATTCAAATTAGACATTAGGCACAAATTTTTAACAGAGAAGGTGAATATTCATTGGTACAAACTACCAAAGGAGTTGGTGGATTCTCCATTTCTTGATGTCTTCTGATCAAGATTGGCTGCCTTTCTAGAAGACGTGCTTTAGCCAAACACAAGTTACTGGGCTACATACAGGGGTAACTGGGTGAAATTTAATGGCCTATGTATTGCAGGATGTCAGACTAGATGATCTAATTGTTTCTTCTGCCCTTAAACACTATGAATCCATCAACCCCCAGTAAAGTGCAGAGATAATGCAGTTATCTCCGGCTATGCCTATACTGGCAATTGAATGACAACAGCGCTCTCCTGCTAACAAAGCTAACCCCGCTCATTGGGGGTGGAAGTTTTTGTTGGCAGTAGACGAACAGCGGGTACACTGTACGACTTTTAGGCTATGTCTACACTACACCGCTTTTAGCAACATGGCTGTGTCACTACAGCCATGCCTCTAAGGCTATGTCTACACTCTGGCAATTGAACAACAATTTTGTCTTTCAAAGGTGTTAATTTTCCCCCCCGCCCCACACACACCTGAAAGACAAAAGTTTTGCCGGGACAAGTGCCAGTGTGAACAGCACTTTGTCGGCAGGAGCTGCTAGGTAGAATGTTCTGAGGAGGAGTAGAAAATGTTTCTGGGGTGCTTTTTCAAGTAATAATCCCACACAAGTAGACGCAGGGAAAAAAGTCACTGACTCCCAAAGGCATCAAGGTAATCAGCACGCAACTGAATCTTAGGCTTTGTCTACACTACCAAGTTTTGTCACCTAAAACTGCCTTTTGGCGACAAAACAGTGAGTTTGTGATGATGCGATCCCACCATTCAGTGCTAGCCCAAAAGTGATGGTCTACGAAACATCTTCTTCTGTCATATAAATTAAAATCTCTACTATATCAATGCATGTTAAAGTAAACAGGTTAACAAAGCTCCATTTATAAGCAAACCATTTATTTTTGTAATGCTTCTCTCCATTATATAAAGTGTTAACACCAAAAGAAGGAATCTTTTGGTTAAGCCTCTCATTACTTAACGTTTATTATAGCAAAAGTCATCTTATTCTGTCTTATCCAGCTCAATTGCTGAACAATTTTGTTTTTGTAAAACAAAACAAAGCAGAAAAAAACCCTAGAAATGGAGTGACACCATGAGGAAAAAATATGGCAGTAAATCATTTACTTTAAGGTGGGACCGCAAACACTAATAAGAATAAATTCTATTTGTATGATTATTGCATGGTGTCACTACAGGGCAGAGTAAAGATTGTCTGGGTGCCTTAACTGTCCATTTTCATAGCTGAATATGTTTGGATTTCTTTTAGGTTTAACTTTAACTCTGAATTTCCTAGGTTCATAATGCTCGTTTTTGGGATAATTACCACATGCATATAATGTTCTTCATCCTTTAAATTATAGATATGGATTCTCAACTTCAGCTACATCCTAACATAATTTTTTTGCCTGGGAATGTATGTAAAATATTTGTATAAGTCATATCTACACATAACAGCAGAGAGAAATTGAAGACATTCCACCATGGTACTTAGTGCAATTTAGTGTTCTAATTGATTTTTAAATGCTTCGTTTGGTTAACAGTAATAGTCTGCTTTATTGAGCGCTATTTAGATAGCTGAGTTATTTCCAATGTCACAGAACATATGGCACTGTTTAACTGAAAAAAACTTTCTGGAGCCCAACAAGTGGCTTAGTCTTAGTGCTCCCTATCATGTGAGAGACCTGAACGTGGGGGCAGTGTTTCTCAATCCAGGCTGATATGGGAGGAGAACAGTGAGGTGTATCAGCAAGTTCAGCTCCTCTTGGGACATTACTTGGCAGTGAGACACTTGGTTTCCAGTTGTTAAGGTTCCCAGTGAGAGGCTTAAAAGGGAGAACAGTGGTCTTGGCCTGGCGGAATAGTAGTAATAGTTTGGGAATTTGAGGGTGAGCATAGAGATATTTAAGCAAGGGAAACTGGGGGTCTTTGTGGGTTCAAATGAGATGTGAAGAACCCCGCAAGGAGAAACCCCCTACCTTGTTTGCTTTTCTAAGCAAGAAGTGGAAAGTGATCAAAAATGGAAAGAGTCAGTCTAAGTATGGGCCCAGGAACCGATTATAACCCAGGATCTACTGCTCACTCATTGTGGGGCCCGTTTTGCCAGCCTTACTCATGCTAGTGTCTCACTGATGGACTCCAAGGTGGCGGCCAACAAGGTGTTGTAATTTATGGGTGGTATAGGCCTGCAGCAAAATCACTACCCCCCACCCTCTGCCAAGGCAATTGCAATGCAGGGAAGGGACTGTGGTTCTGAGGGGGTGTCTTAGGCCCAAAGAGGCTCAGTCTGGGCTGTTGCACCTTACATGCCCCTCCTGTCCCCCTTGCTTGCAGCTGTGCCAAAAGGCACACTGTAGCCCTTAACCAATGGTTTCAGTTAAATCCCATATGAGATGGAGGATAACGTTACTTTCAGGCAGGGAAGCTTATGTAAGCGGGGGAATGGTCCCGCTATTGTGGGGAACTTTCCTGGCTTCTGCACTACCCCGGTGAAGTGGGCTAGCGAAAGGATCTGAGTCCTTGCTCCCACTTCCTTTACCCAGAGGCCTCCCCGCCCTTGAGGACTCCCCTTCCACTCTCCTGTCTGGCAGAGTCCTCGTAAACCCCGACAAGGCTCGGCCCAGGATTCCTGGGGGGCTCGACCCCCAACCCTGCTGTGGTCACACAGGACAGGGGCTAGGGTGTCCCCACTCCGGGGTACTCTCTCTGCACTGGGCACCTCCCTGACCCACTGATCATTTCATACAATTTAAAGCAAATACAAGTTGTTTAATTAACAATTAATTTTAAAAAAGAATAAGGAAAAATGGGAAAGGTTAAAGGAAAACACATCACCCCGCTCTGTGGCAGGGAACATCACAAACAGTGTCTCTGGAACGTCAGGGCAGTTCACAGTCTGTTCCTTGTAGGTCCCAGGCTTCTTCTCAGGCCCTGGCTGTGCTGCAGAGATGCTGCGGGTTGGACACTTGCTCTGGTGGTGGCCACAGGCTCTCAGGCTCTAGGTGGCAGGACCGTTCTTCCTAGCGTCGCCCCCGCCCGGTCGGGGTTACGATCCCCCTCCAAGTCTGGCCTGCAGAGCCTCTTGGCTGAGGCGTCTCCCTGCGCTGGGCCCACTGCCCAGGGTCCCCCTCACTCTCCTGAGCTGCTCACCGCACCCAGCTCCGGACTGCTCTGGCTCCAGCTCCACTCTGCCTCAGCACTGCTGCTGCTGCTCTGCCTCCAGCTCCCTGGGCTGCTTCTCTGGCCCCTCTGGCTCTGGTGGCTACAGCTCTGCCCCCAGGACAGGTCGGCTCTGCAGGCTGCTTCTGTGACTCTGCTCCCAGCTCTGACCTGCTTCCTGGCTGCTTGTCTGGCCCCTCTGGCTCCGGTTGCTGCAGCTCTCCTCCCAGGGCAGCTCTGCTCTCTCTAGGCTGTGCTCTGGCTTTGGGGCTGCAGCTCTGCTTCCAGCAGCTCAGCTCGGGCCCCTGCTCTCTCCTTAGCTCGGCCCCATTCTGTCTGACTCAGGCCATTCCAGTTCACACGGAGGACGGGACCCCCCCGGCCTCCTGACTCTCTGATTAGCTGCCCGCCCTGTCAATCAGGCTGATCTGGAGCATTGATCTCTCCCCATTGTTCCTGGGGACTGTCAGTCTCAGGCTCCTGATTTGCCATCGACCCCTCCCCTTTTAGTGCTGGGAGCTAGCCAACCAAAACACCCCCACTGAGTGTTACTAAGGGGGCAACAGTCCCCTTACACTTAGATTCACAAAGTACTTAAGTGCCTAAGTCTGGGTCTAGGCTCCACTGTGATTCACAAAACTCCTGCTGAACTCTGTAGATACCTAAACTTATTTGGCACCTATGTTTTTGCAGTAAATAGTTCCTTAGGCACCTGGGCTTCTGTCTCTGGGCATGCACTCTAGGCATCGCTCTAGGCATTGGTCGCCTGTCCCCGCCTAAGCCCACAGTGATTCACAAACCAGGGGAAGATGGGCGTTCAGCCACCGAACTCACGGGATTGGATAGGCCTGCTCCGAGGCCGCCTTCTGGATCTGGCCCCTCAGGTGAGTTCAGACAAAACAGTGGAGGAAAGGGAGGGAAGTAGAGGAGGAGGATGACCTCTTTTGTAACTTTTAGCCAATGTCTAGGGTACTCACCTGGGATATGGAGACACCTGGTTAAAGTTCCCCCTATAGCTGATGAGGAGAAGAGAGTTGAACTGTGATCTACCTTTCCAGGGCATTCTGATGAGATATTCTGATGGGGGGGAGGACGGGGGCGGCTCCCTCAGTCTCTGTTGAAGCTGTTGAATTGTGGATAAATACTTAGGGGCATTTGGGCCAGAGAGAGAGTGCACAAACATGAGAATGACTCTATAGCATGGTGGCGAGAGCACTCATCCAGGATGTGGGAGACCCAGCCTCCAGTTCCCCTGCTCCAATGACTTTTAATTAGTTATCCACAGTGGAACAGCTTCAACAGGAGAGATTGAGAGAGCCCCACATTGCAGGCAAGGTAAACAGGCATTTCATTACAACCTAACAACCAACTGAGTGTCTCTCATCCCCGAATGGCTTTTGTTTTGATAGGACTGATTATGGATGGTTTGTTCTCTTGCTTTAACTCCTCTCTAAGCAAATGGGTCTCTTGATAGTTCCTTAACATTTGATGTGCTAATGGGACTATGAGACAAGTAGCAAACACAAATTAATTTATTGGGGGCAATGGAACACACAGGCAAAATGTAAAAAGACATTACTTTCAAACTAGACAGCCAAAAGCATTAGTATATTTATCCCCCAAATGCCATATCATTAAGTGGAACATCAACTCTAATATTTTCATAAATGTCCTAATATTGAAGAGCTTCGTTTAAAGAATTTAATAGTTAGGTCCATTTTTATAGTTCATTACTATTAAATATTCATACTGTGAAAATTCAGTGTGAAACCATTAGTGTTAAACTCGCTGTGCTTTTTACAGCTTTGGCTGATAGTGTGACGATATGCTAAATTGACAAAAACATCAGGTTTACTGAATGAATTTATAAAAGAAAATGACATTTTTTGGAGCAGGTCAGTTTCAGATAAACAATGAAGACTAGGTCTATGTGGCTCTGCAAAAGGGACTTAGTGGAAGGGAGGGGATTGGTTTCAAGAAACTTCCATAACTTCAAACCGTTGCATACGAGTAGTTCCAGTCTGTCCTTCCTTCCAGCTTGCACTTCAAAGGAGACAGGGCAGGGCAGCCTCTCTTTCTCCATTGAATGGTGCAATGTGTGTGCATGCTTCAAATTGTAAAAGGCTTCAGCAGGGATGACTGGCCTACAGTGTCCCAACACTCCGGCAGGCATTGAGTCTGTGGCCTGGTCTACACTACGCAGTTAGGTCGACATAAGGCAGCTTATGTCTATCTCATCATGTTAGTGTCTACACTTGTCCCACCGATGCAAGTGCCCTACTACACTGACATAATAATTCCACTTCCACAAAAGGCATAGGGCTTATGTTGGTGTAGTTAGGGTGATAGTGTTTGTGTAGATCAGGAGTCTCAAACATGCGGCCCGCAGGGTGATTTTCTGCGGCCCCCGAGCCCCTCGCAGCCCCCCTGCCCTCCCCCAGTGTTTACTAGAGCGGCGGCCGGACATGCACTGGGAGCAGGGCAGGCTCCCTGCCTGCCCTGCCCTGCGCCGCTCCGGGAAGAGGCTGGAACGTGGGGAAGGGGGGGTGGAGGGGCCGTGTCTTTCTGTTGCTTTAGGCAGTGCCCCCAGTAGCTCCCATTAGTCGGGAACGGGGAACCACGGCCAATGGGAGCTGCTGGAGGCAGTGCCTCAAGCAACAGAAACACACAGCCCCTCCGCCCCTCCTTCCCCATGTTCCAGCCTCTTGCGGGGGCAGGGCAGACAGGCATGCAGGCAGGGAGCCTGCCCTGCCCCCAGTACGCGCCGGGCCAGATCCTGCCCCCCGAACTCCTCCTATAGCCGAACCCCCTGCCCTGAGCCCCCTGTCGTACCCTGCACCCTGACCCCCTGCCCTGAGCCCCCTGCTGCACCCTGACCTCTTGCTGTACCCCTCACCCCTCCTGCACCCCACACCCCAACTCCCTGCCCTGAGCCCCCACCACACTCCACACCCCTCCTGCACCACCTGGGGGCAGGAAGGGGGCAGAGTTGGGGTGGGAATTTTGGGGAAGAGGTTGGAATGGGGGCAGGGAAGGGGCGGGGCCTCATGGAAGGGGTGGGGTGGGGGCGGGGCCGAGGGCAGCGGGGTGTGGGGGTGTCAGTAATGCGGCCCTCGGGCCAATGTACTAGTCCTCATGTGGCGCTCATGGTCATTTGAGTTTGAGACCCCTGGTGTAGATACTGTTACTTACATACGCAGTTGGCACTCTTGTCAACAAGAAAGCTGGGCAGCTAGAGCCCAGCTGTCCTCTGCTCCCCTGGAGAGCTGGGCGGCTGGACCCCGCTCCTGGCTGGGAACTGGGGCAAGAATGAACCCCACTCCTGGCTGGGAGCTGTGAAATTGACAAGGCTGCCCAGCTCCTAGTGAGGAGCTGATAGAGTGGAGAGGGGGGCGAGAAGCTGGGGCAGCTGGACCCCACTCCCCGGGGGGCCAGAAGCCCCAGGAGGATTTTCCCCCTGGCATGGAACGGGGAGGTTAGAAGCCTTGGGTGGCTTCCCCCCACTCCTGGGTGGGGGGAGGAACAGGGAGCTGAGTAGGGGGCAGCCCACTGGGAGCCCATGAGCCTGTGGGGCAGCAGGGCTCCCGGCAGGAAGCTACCAAAGGAGCTGAGAGCCCAGGCTCTCAGCTCCCTATACTGCCCCTCTTACTGCTCCTGATGAGGACATGTACCACCAACTCAAGGAGGGTAGTGTGGACATGCAGCACTGCAGTAATTACTGCGGTGGCTGTAAGTCGACTTAATATAGGTCGACTTACATTTTTAGTGTAGCCGTACCCTGACTGAGACACGTTGACTCTGGGAGCTTTCACTGCTGCCCTCTGCATGCTCACCACTTTATGGAGATACCTATCTCATAGAACTGGAAGGCTATCCGAAGGGTCATCGAGTCCAGCCCCCTGCCTTCACTAGCAGGACCAAGTAGTGATTTTTGCCCCAGATCCCTAAGTGGCCCCCTCAAGGATTGAACTCACAACCCTGGGTTTAGCAGGCCAATGCTCTTTCACCGGGTTTACATGCCTCAACTTTGTCATTATTTGCATTAATAAGTTGCTGTTTTTCTGGTTTTATTGAGCTTCTTTAGCTATTTGTACAGCAACAATAGTGTTTAAAAATAAATATCACAGCACTTCAGTAATAGCATTGTTAATGCAGGCCATTTATGTTACTTCAAAATCAACATCACTCTGACTGGATGGGAGGGATTAGTCTACAGATAGAAGAGCATTGATCAAACTGCATCCAAATTTCTAACACCTCAAATTTCAAGGGAGGATGGTCTGGGTCTGGGTTTTTGTTCGGTCCATTATAAAAATATACATCATTTGCAAAGATTAGTGATTTTTGGCTGCCCATCTTCAGACACCTGAAAGGAGCCTGATTTTCAGAAGACAGATGCTCAACAGGTCACTTTAAGGTATGTCAAGTTAGGCATCCAAAAACTGCAACACTTTATATTAAAAAAAAAAAAAAAAAAGGCAGGCCCAAAATGTGGATTCGAATGGGTTTGGCTCTGGGTCACATCCAGAGTTTGAAATTTAGATCTGGAATTTTACTTCAAGCCTTTCTCTAGTTCATCTGAACCTTGTTTTGGTTTCTGAGAGTTCAGATCCCCTTGACCTCAACCCAAAACTTTAAATAAAAATATTGATGAAAACAGCACATTTTGCCCTATTTTGGGATTTAAATTATGCCAAACCACCAAGTCTCTCATGGCTTTCATCTACCACTAGCCTGGGAGTACCTACAACTCAGGCTAGGCTTGGGCCGTTTGGATTCTGTAACCTGGCAAAACCTCGCCTCGTTATGGGTTTCATTACAAAAAGCTCTGCATGCAGCTGACTCAGAGTCCAATTCAGCCCTGGCACAATGGGTGCATGTTCTAGAGTCTTCAGTGGGAACTGCATTTGTGTACACCAGAGCTGAATTTGGTTCATACTCTCCACTGGCCCTAGAAGCAAGACTTGAAAATTCACTCTTGCACCCAAGTGTTCTGTATGGCCAAGTAAATCTGAAACTACATCTCAAAACTAGCTTATGCTTTAAGAGACACTGGAAAAAACTCTGCTTATAATTCAAATGGCAGGAGTAATATTGCTTTCACACTCTTTGTATAATACTTCTACGTTGGCCACAAATGACTATATCGCTTATATCGCTTCTGTTTCATTCTGTTACAGGCAACAAAACAAGTACATTTTCAGCAACCCTCTCTGAGATGTTACTAAGGAAAGGAACAGTCAAGTATATAAAATTTGATAAACTATGTTATGGAAAACTTCATAAACTGTGAAACCAGCTACATGCACAAACTCCCATGGTATCTTACAAAAAGGGCTTATGAGAGAGAATACTGTTTAGGTGAGATTCTGTGCTGTTGCTTTAGGAGGCGCAGCCTAGCAGGCATAGCTTTAAGCCATCTTTGCACACTCCTGTCTAATAGGGTTGCCAATTTTCTATGCACACAAAGCCGAACACCCTTGCCCTGCCCCCCCTCACCCCTTCTCCAAGGCCCTGCCCCCCACTCACTCCATCCACCCTCCCTCTGTCACTTGCTCTCCCCACCCTCGTTCACTCAGTCATTTGGGAGTGGTGGAGGGCTTTGTCTGGGGATGAAGGCTCTGGTGTGGGGCCACAGATGAGGGACTTGGGGTACAGGAGGGGACTCCGGGCTGGGGCGGGGGTTGGGTGGGAGGGGGTGGGAGGGCTCTGGCTGGGGGTGCAGACTCTGGGGTGGGGCTGGGGATGAGAGGCTTGGAGTGTAGGAGGGTGCTGGGCTGGGACCAAGGGGTTTGGAGCGGGTGAGGGGATCAGGACTGGGGCAGGGGGTTGGATTGTGGGAGGGTGCAGGCTCTGGGCGGCGCTTACCTTAGGCAGCTCCCAGAAGCAGCAGCATGTCCCCCCTCCAGCTCCTATGCGGAGGTGCAGTCAGGCGGCTCTGCATGCTGCCCCATCTGCAGACACTGCCCCTACAGCTGCAGAGCCAGCACTTGGGGTGGGGCAGTGTGCGGAGCCCCCTGGCTGCCCCTACACATATGAGTCAGAGAGAGGACATGCTGCCTCTTCCGGGAACCGCATGGAGCCACACAGGGCCACCCGGCGGAGGGGAGGGGGCAAGTGAGGCAATTTGCCCCAGGCCCAGGGCCCCACAGGGGCCCCCACGAGAGTTTTCAGCGGGTCTTCGGCAGCAGGTCCTTCAGTGCCGCCGAACACACCCGGAGCGAAGACCCGGAGCTTCTTCCGCTCCAGGTCTTTGGCGGCAATTCGGCAGCGAGGATTCCTTCCACTCTGGGTCTTCGGCGGCAGTTCGGTGGTGAGTCCTTCACTCGCTCCGGGACCCGCCGCCGAAGTGCCCTGAAGACCCGGAGTGGAAGGACCCCCGCCACCGAAGACCCCAGGCCCCCTGAATCCTCTGGGTAGCCCTGGAGCCACAGCAGGCAGGGAGCCTTAGCCCCACTGCGCTGCTGACCAGACTTTTAATGGACTGGTTAGCGGTGCTGACCGGAGCTGTCAGGGTCCCTTTTCGACTGGGCGTTCCAGTCGAAAACCAGACACCTGGCAACCTTACTGTCTAAGTGAGAGCGGGCTTTGGGCCATAATGCTCTCCAGAAACTCCACATATCTGTGTGCTGTGCCCCCCACAAACCATACCCCCTGTCCCAGGGCTTGAGCAGGGAGGTTAGGAGACACGAGTGAGCGTATTTTAGTGAATCTGTTTAGGTGACAGCTATAATTCCATAACTTGGCATATGTTAAGATTTAATTGTTCCTGCTAACAATGAGTTATATCCAAAGATTCTCTACCCAGATATGTAAACCAACTCCCCATGCACATATCTCCCATAAACACTAATCTTTAAATAATGTATATAACTCCAGACAGCTGCATGGTAATTGATGCAATCAAACGCTATTCTAGACAGATTATTTTACTGACAATGTCAATTAAATATCTAGGCTAATGTTTTCAAAGTGGGGTGACAACTAAAATAACTGTTCTGATGATCCAAGGTGCTTGAGTGTTCAGTTCTCAAAACCTCAATTAAAAAAAAACAAACCACCTGTTCTCAGGACAGCACTTGAGCACATGTTTAACTTTAAATCAGTGCAATGGGTTTTAAGCACATGTCTAACTGCTTTCCTGAATTGGGATGGACTTAAACATGTGTTTAGTGATTTCCTGAATCAGAGCCTAAGTGAAGTCAGTGGGAGTTGTAGGTGTACAATACCTCTGGAAATCAAACCACTTCATCAAGTGCCTGAATATGGACTCAGGTGTCTAACTTTAGCCACCCAAGCTTGGAGTATATTAGCCTTATTTCACCTTGTCTTTCTTATTTCATTAAAATCTCTCACACACACTTACACACGCCCATCACAGTACAGTATCTAGGCACAGGCCTAAGTGTTCTAAAGTGATTAGTAATTTAAAAGGGATCTGATTTTCAGCGGCTGGATGTTCAGCACTTTCCGAAAATCAGGCCAACTATCTCACATTGAGCACCCAAAAACCGAGGCACCTAAAATCACTAGTCGATTAGAAAACTTAGGCCAGGGTATTTATGCCCATCTCACTGATGTCAAGTACAGCTGCTGAACCATCCATCTGAAAATACAGCACTTTGGCATATGTTTTTCTGTGTAATTATACGTGTTTTTGTGGCATGCCTCAAGGATTATCATGGGTAATAATTTATTAGTGTTCATATAACAATGTCTTTGCACATTTTTTTTCATGTTACTACATCTATGCTGCAAAACCTTTTCTCTTGTGTTTTTCTGATTCAGACAAAGAGGTTGATGAAGAGAACTTACAAAAATAAATTTAAAATACATTTTATTTAAAATTAAAAAAAAATATATTTAAAATAAAAATAAAATAGGCCCAGGTTTTCTCCTCTGCATAAGGGGGGTGTAGCCAGCTAGATGAGGGGATAAGTGAGAACGGGAACTGTATGTGCTTTCTTCCTTTGCTCAGGTAACAAGGAATTAGGCCAGGTTTTGCTATGGCCCATTGTAAACTCTTCAGGGCATGGTGGGTCTGTATCACTGTGGTCAGGAATGCCAGGTAATGCATATAGAAACTGTGGTCTAGTGTTCTGGGTGCAGGCCTAGAAATTGAAACTCATGGGTTCTATTTCTGAGTCTGCTATTGACTTGCTGTATGACCTTGCTCAATTACCTCACCCGCCTTGTCTCTCTAATATCCTAGGACCAACGTGGCGACAACAACATTGCATATGACCTTGGGCAAGTCCTTTTGTGACTTGGTTTCGACCTTCTGTAAAACGTGGATAATAATACCTACCTCACAAGGGTGATGGGAGGCTTAAATAATTTCTCTAAAGCCCTTTAGATCTCTGTAAGGGAGGGGCTTGCGAGGTGCAAATTATTATTATTACTCTTAAATAGCCCTGGGTGTGGGCAAGGCAAAAGACAGCAGATTGATTCTCTTGGTGCATAGTCTGTTCTAGATGTTGCTGTCTGGGGAGCATTTGAAAAGAGAAGAAGGAAATTAACCAGTAAGTTCATGTCCTCTAATAAGGTGACTGATCTAAGCTTTGGTTCTGGTGACCAAAGATTGAACAAAAAAAGGAAGAGCATTTTGACACAGCATTTTTGTGATTTCTCTGATGGTTTCATTAAATACATATGTGCAAAAAGGCAGCAATGGCTCAGTTCCCATGGTAAAGCATTAGGAGAGCTCTTTAAGATTATGGCTTGTGCTCTGCCTCACTTGGTGGAGTCTGAGCTGAGAGTATTACAGAACAGAAGAGATCTTTGTCTTGGGATTTTTTTTTGGCGTGGGTTTGGTTGTCGTTCGAGTGCACTGTGTTCAAAGAACTCCTCTGGGAACCCATGGTTCAGAATCCTGAGATCTGTAGGAAATTTAGAGATTTGGGATTAAAGGTTTTGTGAAAGTTTTTATATGGCAAATTATGTAAATCAATGTGTAACTCAGTGTTTTCCCCAGGAATTGAAATTAGGGTGTGTGTGTTTGAATTTACGGGGGGCGGGAGGTCAGGACTGATGAGAGGTGAGACGGTGAGGGTGAAGGTGAGCTGTATGGCACCATAGTAAAAACTTAAAGTTGGCTACTCAAGCCTTCTATGAAGCACTACATCTACATCAGTCTTGGTTTCTTGTTCTAATTTTGCACAACTCCGTTAATAAACTTCTTGAATGCAATGCATTCATCTTTGGTGGCTTCTCGTGTGTCCAGTACTTCCATTCCTTCAATCGATATGCTCATTAGTTCATTCACATGATCAGGCAGAAGGCGACTTCTTTCAGAACACAAAATTCTATTCAATGATGAAAAAGAACGCTCAACTGTAGCTGTTGTGACTGGGAGTAGCAAGAGATGAATTTCTACTTCTTTCATCCCAGGAAACAAGCATAAATATCGGTCGAGCCACTAGTGATGAGAAAAAAGAAGTTGAAGTCAAATCTTCATTCATTTGTCGTATGATATTCCACTCTGTGTTCAAATTCTCTATTCTGTCCTGAGCACATGGCAGCCCCATTGCTGGTAGTGTCTCACTCCACTCAATTGTCAGTGTTTTATAGGACAGGCAGCTGTAAAAGCTACGTACAGGTTGAGTAGAATCCAGGAGTGCCACCAACTTTTTTGCCGCCCTAGGCGGCGGAAGGTCCCGCCCCCGACAGAGGCGGCGGAAGGGCTGGCTGCCGCGGTCGCCGCCCCCCAAATGTTAGCGCCCTAGGCAAATGTAGCTTCTATTGCTGGACAAAGATCTACTACTCTTGTAGCAGATGCCTGGATGGCATTGTTTAATGACCCAAGTGGTTTCAACAGTAGACTTACAAGACAGAGAATGAATGTAGTAGCAAAAGTAATCCACCAGCCTCACTACTTGGATCCATCCCATCTTGGTAGATACTTTCCAAAGCCAGTAATAACGGCTAGAGTAATTTTAAGACAACAGCCAAGGATCGCTCATGAGAAAGCCAGCGGGTTTTCCCAGGTTGGACTAATTTGAACTTCAGTCCCAGGGTATCTTCTATATTTTCCAAGATATTCAGTCTTTTTGGACTCTTGCTGAAAAACAAATATAATGAAGACATTAACTTTATAGCTTTTTTAATGTCTTTTGAAGAGTCTGCATCATGTACTAGTGCTAGTTGGAGTAGATGGCCATTGCAGTGTGTATAGGAGAGATTAGGGTTACACTTTTCTCTGAGCAAAGCTTGTACTCCACCATGTCTTCCAGGGAAGTTTGCAGCTCCATCAAATGCACAAGCAGCCATCTGTTTGCGGTCCAATTGACAAACGTTTAACTCTTCTAAGATGTGGGTTGTCGCTGATGTGTCTTTAACTTGAACATCTAGAAATGCATCTACTGGCCTATCACTGACATCAAGATAATGTACACAGTGACTTAATATTTGATGCTCATTTGCATCGGTGCATTTATAAGCCATGTATGCAAATTTTTTGAATGTGGTCTGAGAATTCTTCACTTTTTCAACTGTTGAGTCTTTCACAGTTGCACCACATGCTTCTAGCCAGTCAGTTGAGTTTCTTGCAGAAAGATAGTGAGCATTTGCTGGTCTTGTTCGGAACCAGTGTTCAACTTCAGGATGAACAAGTGACAATGCACTTAACATTGGCCTCCAGTTTGTAGTGCGTGGTATCTCTTGCTTATATAGAAAGTATGATGCCACTGCCATGTTTGTTCGCATGAACTGTGTTGTGTCTCACATTGTTAATAGCCGCAACACTCACCGGTGTTGTCCTTGATCAGTGGAGACTCAGAGTTCAGAGGTGCTTTCACATGAGTTCACCTGCCAGGTGGGGGGCAAGAAGGCACCTTGCTTGTTCCTCCAGCTGCTCACTGTTTGCTTTGGCCACTGTTGTTCGTTGTGCCACTGTTCACTCCATCGCTCTGTTGCCAATGGCCCTGCACCGTCACCTTCTGCTGCCACCTGCCACTGTGACCTTTGTGAGTTGGTTTCTTGAGGTTTCACCCAGCTCTCAGTGATTTCTGCTGAGCCCTCAGTGAGGGAACCTCGCTACTAGTGCAGATTGGGCTGTTTCTTCCACAGAAACAGTCCTACAGCAGGTCTAAGCACTTAGACCTGGTCCACACTAACCCCCCATTTCGAACTAAGGTTAATAACGTAGCTGAATTCGAAGTACCTTAGTTCACACTTACTGCGGGTCCAGACGTGGCAGGCAGGCTCCCCCGTCGATGCCGCATACTCCTCTCGCCGAGCTGGAGTACCGGCGTCGATGGCGAGCACTTCCAGGATCGATTTATTGCGTCTAGACAAGAGGCGATAAATCAATCCCAGAAGATCGATTGCTTACCGTGGGACCCGGAGGTAAGTGTAGACCTACCCTTAGACCTGATTATCAGGATTTCAGCTGTAGTGATCACTTAACAAAACAAAAGGCTATCTATGGAGCCTAATCAGCTCTGTCTTTAAACAGTGGAGAGGGGCAAGTCAAATAGTACTTGTGACTCAGGCAGACCATCAAGCAAAACATTTTTCCCCACCCTCTCTCTTGATGCCCTCAATCTGCACAGGGTAAGTACAGTTCTACTGCCCTTTACTCATACAATAAGAATAATATTTCATTACTGCCCGCCCCCCCCTCCACCTTCCCTCCCTTGCATTCAAGTGATTTGTAACCCAGTCAAAATCTATCACTTGGGCAACACAGCTGGGTTTGCTGGATACCTAGGTAGATTAGGTGTGAATGTAAATACAATCTGGTCCTGAAGCCTTTCCCCCACCCCCAGCTCATCACTAGCTGTCAGGGAGAACTCATTTAGACTTCGCTTACAAATCATCATTTGAAATTATTAGGTTGGCCAACATCACTGAAATGAATGCACTGACATTGTCATAAAAACAACTGCTGTTTAAGGAAGCTAGTCTATGTTCATACTTTTCAAATCTATTATACTTTCCCAGATACATGTATTTTCATACACTTTATATGCTTTTAAAGTGTGTATTAATGTTTCAATTTCAATTCAGATTTCCAAACAATCACTAAATTGACAACACTGCATGTAACTAGTTCACAAAACTGGGAGGGGGGCTGTTGGGGAAATTCGGGGCAGGAAGGGTGTAGGGAAATCCCTGGTGTAACTCGATTTAAAAAATTACTCTCCTATGTCCTTAATTTAGGACAATCATGGCCCATCCTTTGGGTCTATGCAGGAGAATATGACCATTTATTCCCATATGTTGGCTGCACATATTGTGGGTAGCTTCATGGTGGGGAGAGCAGGCTCCATAGAGCTTCTACATCCCCGCCACCATATGGGGTGTGGAGTGAAGCGGTGGAGCCTTGGTCCCTCCCTCCTCCCCTATGCACTAATCAGCTCTGCTACACTGACATGCTCCGGGACTATACAGTGCCAGGTATAGGCCTAGCACATGGCTGGAGGCGGGGAAAACTGGGAGGCAGACTGTGAATCAATGAGTCACAATCTGCTTCCTAGGACAGTGCAACAACATGCTGCTCCTTGTCTGGGGACCGTGACAAAGCCACCATTTAGCTCTTAATTAAAAATTGCACTCTACTGAACTTCTTGATGTGTAAATAAGTGTTTTTTTTTTTTAAATCAACAAACTACACACAGGCTTGTTTTGATAGAAATATTTTGCATTTTGATAGCACCTGCCAAGTGCTCTACATACAGCAATGAATTTCACCCTCCCAGATGCCTGGGGCTAAGGTAAGCATGATCCTTACTTTACAGATAGGAAACCTATTCATCAGCCCTGATCCGTGGACAGTCTCCCACTCGTCTCAAAGGCTCAGAAAGATTCCAACCTTTACATTATTAATTATGGATGCCACCATTTTGGGTACCCAGTTTGTCACCTAGATTTTTAAAACTGGGCATCCGAAATTGGTGGCCCACTATTGAATGATTAAATGGCTTGCCCCCGCCATACATACAGTCAGTTGATGAGCCACCAGGTCACATGACTCCCAGTTTTATGACATACCTAAAAAGAAGGGGTGACTGGGGTTAATTTACATTCTGTCTTTTAAACTGTGCTTCTGTTAGCTCTTGCAGCCAGAATGCTACAGGTAGACTGACATCTGGCACTCCATTCAAACACCTTGTCTTCTCATGCTCATATCTTTGTGAAAAGAATTTCCTCTAGGACTCAGACTCTGTTCAGTCTCAGCTCTTTTTAGAACTGAACTTTAGACTTACTGTTTTTTTAATGTGAAGTGAATCCTTTTAGCCATTTTTGAACAATGGGAAAGTGGAAGCAAAATACATTCTTGACGTTTAAAAATTAGATTTTTTTTTTGCTTACCAATAACTGAACAAACCTGCAAACGTGGCATGAGGCCAAGCCTCCATGAAGAAGTGTCTGTTTGCTTAGCAGCAGATTGTCTGTCTCTTCTAGAGCTGCTCAGTTTGCATGCTGCGCTATTACTGTGAATGGTGCAGCCTGCCCCCACAGGTGCAGCCAGATGGAGGGGTAGGATAAGGGGTTTGGTATGGTCACATATTTCATGCCCCCTGTAGGGCATTAGGAGGGACAGTGCACTAGCACTAGCATTATGTCTGCCCGCCTTATTGGAAAAGTCCTATAGAATTTAGTAGAAAAATCTATCGTATCTATAGACACTTTGACTCTTCCTATAGGATTTCTTATTTAGACATTTATTATTTTTCCAAGTGCCCAGAAGTGTGCTAGTTACAAAACAGTTCCTGCCCAGAAAAGCAAAGTCCTGGTTGCACATGCCGCTACTAGTAAGGGACAGATACACACCAGGGCAGGAGAAAGGGGAGGGGAAGGAAAGGACAAGGGGGACAGCAAGATCACATGATTACTTGGTAAAGCATGTACATATTTAGAGGGTCCAGTTCATTCCTTCTACTTATTGTTGACTGTGCAGCATTCATGAGTTTTAGGAGGGACTGAATGTGGCTAGGGGAGCTGGCATGGCAAACAGGTTTGGGGGAGAGTTCCAAGAAGAAGGGGCAGTGTAGATGAAGGGGTGTGTGTGTGTGTGGGGGGGGACTATGGACAAAAGAGGTGAAAGGGGTACTGAGGCTAGTATCTTTGCCAGAGCGGAGAGAGTGGGGGAAGATGCGAAAAGAGACCAGGTCTGAATTATAGGCAGGGGTTGAATAGATAATATCTCACAGAATTCTGAAGTTTTCATGGCCCCAACTAGTTTTAATCCACCCCAGAAAAGTGATTACTGGTGTGAGTTTAACTAGCCCAACTTGAGTGCTGCTTGGCTGGGACTTGCACAATATGCAGAGACGTGGGTGTTCCCAGCAGCAAAGCCACTTTTTAAACATCTGCACACTTCAGTCACTGTTTTGAGCTCATATATTAGACAATGAGAGAGGATTAACTGGTCACAGAAGAGAATTGAGTAATCCAGCCCAATGTGTTGGTGGCCTTTTAACTCCCCTCTCCTTCCTCCATTAGTGTAATAGCCAAGCAATCATTATCTTAAACTGCTTCAGAGCCAAAAGATTGTCAGGATTAATGTTTTCAACATCTGGATCATTTTAAATTTTTTTAAGTGTTTATATGGGATTAAAGTGGGGTTATTTTAGGGTGCGGAAAAGGAAAATGTAGGATATTGGTACAAGCTGTTTTTAATATTACTTTATAGTTTTTTTTGCATATACAGTATGAGCATAACACTGGAAAATACAATTTCCATAGGAAAACTTGTTTTTGTATATTTCAGTTGGCTCAACTATGATCTTTAACATATTTTCCTGAGTTACACAAGTGCAAATCTGATGAACTTGAACAGAGTTACTCTAGATTTATTTGATGTAACACAGCAGAATTCTTCCCTTTGGAGTTTGATTTTTTTTTTAAAGTTGTACAGTTTTCATTTAATTGAACCAATAAACTGTCCACTGGCCAGTTATCTTTCTTATTTAGCTCTCTTTATTTATTTTTTATTTTCAATTAACTGATAATTGCACTTAAATTTATGTGTGCTAAGTCTTAATGTTTCTAAGGATGATGTCCTGGAAATAGTCCTTGCTGTAAATCAGGCGGCCTGTTGCATAACATATAACCGGGCTGTGCCTGCTGAGAACAGGATTGCACCCCTCTTGACTTGTTTGATTTCATGCTCTACTGGCGCAAGATTCACTCCAAGGTATTAGCGCTTGTCTAAGCACAAAAATTGCACCAGATTAACAAAAGGTATGATGTTAAACAAATGCAGCTTTGTAATGTGGACACTCATGTTGGTTTAAATCTGTCTTACATTGGTTTAGCTCACATCTATAATTTATATAATACTTTTAGTTAAACCAGTGCAAATTTGTGTGTAGACCAGGCCTTAGACTACATTATATCTTATCCACCCTAACTTGATGAGTAAAGCACACAACATTTCATACTCGTTAATATATTTTTTTGTTTTGTTTTCGCTATGCTGAGTGATTACCAAGAGCAAAGATTTGGTTATGTACTAACCAGGCTTTGAAGCCAATACTGCAGTTGTTCCATGCACTGGAACAATGGAAGTTGTGTATGTGATGTGACAGCAGAACCAGGCTCTTTGTACTATATTCTTCTATAGCAGGGGTAGGCAACCTCTGGCACGCATGCCAAAGGCGGCACGTGAGCTGATTTTCAGTGGCACTCACACTGCCTGGGTTCTGGCCACCGGTCCGGTGGGCTCTGCATTTTAATTTAATTTTAAACAAAGCTTCTTAAACATTTTAAAAACCTTATTTGCTTTACATACAATAGTTTAGTTATAGATTATAGACTTATAGAAAGAGACCTTCTAAAAACGTTCAAATGTATTCCTGGCACACGAAACCTTAAATTAGAGTGAATAAATGAAGACTTGGCACACCACATCTGAAAGGTTGCCGACCCCTGTTCTGTAGCCATGATGATGTCCTCATAAAGCCCTTTAGTGAAGTTCATTAAACTTTAGGGGGTTTCTCCCCTTTCTGGAAATGGAAGCACCTAAATTCTCTGAGGAAATTCTGACAAAATTTCCATCCCACCTGGAAACAGGTACCAGATGTCTTAGAGAGTCGGTTGGCATAAATTTTTGAGCCCAGATTTTAAGTGTGGATCATTTCAGGGAACACTAGATAAGCTTCTGAACCTTTGTTTACTTTTGTAAACCAAATCTCTGAAGCTTTTCAGGCACAACCATTGCTGGCCATTACTAGTGATTAGCAAACACCAAATGCCTGTCTACACAGTACATTGGTCTACACCAGAGGAGTGTAAATTCTAGTGTACATTAACATGTCACACACTAAGTAGCCCATGTGGAATCTGCTGGTGCACACTAAAAGTTCCCAAGTGCATGTTAATATGATATTGTTTGAAACAGGACTACATTACCGTGCACTAGGGAATTTTAGTGCAGGCCAGCAGGGTTTACATGGGCCAGTTAGTGTGCGACATGCTAGTGCGCACTAGAATTTACAGCCCTCTGGTGCAGACAAATGCACTATGTAGACATGCCCTTCATTTGGGTTTGGTTCAAATAGGTATCCGAGGTCTCGGATGATTATCTGAAGCTTATTGAACAGATCTGAACTTTCTGAGTTTGCAAAACTGGGATAGCACTGTCACATGATCAGGTTTTTTGATGAGATTTCTGGCACTTTGGCTTCCAGCTGGAAATCCCAAGTGCATAAACTCCCATGGTTATTTTGGCACTTACAGTTCCACATATCATGACTGTGATAATAAAACAAATGTATTTGAAACCTTTCCTTGACCCCAAATCATGGGTTTTTTAAAAACATGTTTAATTCTAGATGTAACCCCTTTGGGGTTTAGAGAACAAACATGGCCCCTTTAAATCCTTTTCCTACGGGGGCAGGAGGAGCAGTGAGAGAAAGGAGGGAAACTCCAGGGTGGCTCTGGAGCTCCGGAGAGAGAAGGGCTGCAGCCCACAGGCCCTCACAAAGTGAAGCAGCAGAGAACCTGCCTGAAGCCTGGGAAGGACAGGGCGGCCGATCAGGGTAGGGTGACCAGATGTCCCAATTTTATCGGGACTGTCCCGATATTTGCTTGTTTGTCCCGCATCCTGACCGATGTGCGGTCAGGACACTGGACAAACAAGCAATTTTGCCCTCCCGGAAGGGCTCTCGCACCCCCCCCACCGACTCCGCCCCTTCCTTCCCCCATTGGCTCCCTCCCCAAATCCCCGCCCTGGCCCCGCCTCTTCCCCATGCATGTGGCATTCCTCCTCCCTCCCAGGCTTGCTGCTGTAATGGCGGCGTAAGCCTGGAGGGAGGGGGTGGTGGCTGGCTTCCAGTTCCTGGAGCTGGTGTGTAGGGGCACCGGGCGGGCAGGGGGGACTGGCAAAGGAGCTGCTCCCCCAGGAGGGAGACGGGGGGTTAGCTCTGGACCCCAGCAGCGGCGGGGGAGAGCGGCTTGGGGCCGCATGAGTGGCCATGTAAAGTTTATTGGCTTGGGAGGGACCCTGGCCGGCTCCTCACCCCTGTAGGGGGGTAGCGTCCCCGCCCCGCGCCAGCATGTTGCGCCGGCCGCTGCAGGCCAGGTAAGGAGCCGAGTCCCCCCCCCTTCATCCTGGCTCCTCAGCTGAGCCCCCCCGTCGCCCTCCTGGGGGAGCAGCCCCCCTTGCCCGCCCGGTGCCCGTACTCACCAGCTCCAGGAACTGGAAGCCAGCCACCACCCCCTCCCTCCAGGCTTGCGCCACATTACAGCTGCAAGCCTGGGAGGGAGGAGGAATGCCGCTCAGCTGAGGAGCCAGGACGAGGAGGGAGGGAGGGATTCGGCTCCTTACCTGGCCTGCGGCGGCCGGCGAAACATGCTGGCGCGGGGCAGGGACGCTACCCCCCTACAGGGCAGGGCGAGGAGCCAGCCGGGGCTCCCCCCCAGCCGATAAACTTTACGTGCCCACTCGCGCAGCCCTGAGCCGCTCTCCCCTGCCGCTGCTGGGGTCCGGAGCCCCGCGCCTCTCGCTCCAGCGGCTCCTTCCCCGCGGGGTGGCGGGACGTTCCGCATGTGCCCGGGACCTTGGGGGGGGGCCCAGCGGCTGCGATGCGGCCGGGGCCTGCTAATTCCCCCGGCACCTGCAAAATGACTTTTTTTTTTTTTTTGCCCTCTCCCCCCCCCCCCCCCCCCCCCCCTGCCCACGTCCTGATATTTCCTGTCAGTGATCTGGTCACCCTAGATCAGGGACATCCCAGGACAGGAGCCAGGAGCACTGTGCCAGGGCGGAATCGCCCGAGAAGGACAGGCCAGAGCTGGACCCAGTATCACGGCTGCCCAGAGCTGCCATGGGTCTGAGTACTGGGGCGTGACTGCATTGGGAACAAGGAGGGAAGCTGCTAGCTAGTTAAGTGGGGAAGTGGTTGCTCTGTGTGGCTTTGCAGAGAGCGGCAGAAGAGGGCACCGGAGGGGTTTGTTGGGGAAAGTTTACTGGTGCCGAGGGTGACCAGGAGCACCCAAGACTCACCACTGGACTGGAACTTTGCTCAGGCCTCCTGAACTCTGTGTGCAGACACATTGCTCGGTGTCTGCTCCTTTCTCACTGTGCTACCACGGGGCCTTGGTTTGGATGCAACCCTCTTTTACTGCTCCCCCTATATTTCCCCTTGTTGATTTTCTCCTCTCATCCCTCTGTAAATAAATATTTCCCTTTCTTATATCCATTGTACTTTTCTGGTGGGTGGGTGTGTTCACTCTGGGGGGTTTGAAACAGGTGCCCCTGGGGCGGAAGGGATTTTTCCTGCTGCATTCCTGCACGCGCATTCTCTTGGCCAGAGCTGCCTGCAGAACAGACTCCATCTTGGTCATGAGGGCTCTAAAGTTATGTAACGCTAACAGACCCCGGTCGTTGGCGGACGGGATTGAACCGGGGATCTCTGGAGCTTAGTGCATGAGCTCGACTGCCTGAGCTAAAAGCCAACTGCCTATTAGCTACGGCAGACTCATTTCTCTCTCTCTCTCTCTCACACACACTCACTCACTCACTCACACACTCTCTCTCTCTCTCTCTCTCTCACTCTTTCTCTCTCTCAGTGGTCTCAGTGCCACGAGAGGGGACAGAACACCACACCCAGGAGGAGTGTGGGTTACAGGTACATAGAAATAAGAGGAGGGGTTCTTGTTTACATAAGGGGTGGGCAACCCAGCTTTTATCACCATATGGAAAAACTTTAGGTTAGTGTAAAGCAATGTAACAAGTGGTTTCACGGAAGGAGGCCTGAGGTCTGCATGCAAAAATGTGTGAGCCATTTTCAAGGCCAATTTAGACAGGCACCTGCACAGTTTCTTGCGTGCATAATTTTGCTCACTTACTGCACACACAGATGTAGACATTCTTTTAAAATTTATCCCAAAGGGTTATTTTTACCCTTGCATGTACCTTTGTAAATCCTGATTTCAGTAGGATTGCCTTAGTGTAACTGAGGCCAAAAATTGGCCCAAAATACATAAATAACCTAGAGAAAACTTATCTCAAGACAAAAATAGTTATGGAGTGATTGACTCCATTCATAGCTTTCCTGTATGAGAGAGCTGCTATCAGGACTTTCTCTGATGATTTTTTTCTTGCTGCTTTTACCTTTTCTATTTCTCTGTCTCTCTGCAGAGGTTCTGGAACAGCTGGGACTCGTGGAGATGAGGCTGAGAGAGCTTTTGCTGAAGCCTTATTGCTGCTGACTTAGAAACAGACTGCTCGCCTTGCTTGAAATACACCCCTTTGCCCAGGACCAGCGCAAGATTTGTGGACCACTTAAGTACCTGGGGCTTAAATTGGCTTTGCATACTGCACGCATCTTATGCTGATCCTTGAATTGCACCACGGAGAGAAAATTATAGATCCCAGAGAAAATCACAGCTCTGGGAGGAAGAACAGGAGTACTTGTGGCACCTTAGAGACTAACAAATTTATTAGAGCATAAGCTTTCGTGGACTACAGCCCACTTCCTCTGGGAGGGTACATTCTCCATCAGCGGACTTTTTGTTACTAGCTTACCCAACCCTCAGTATGGCTTTGTGCAGAGTTTAATGGGAGTTCAGTGGTATGTGTGGCTTTTTTTGCACAACAGAAGCTGTTTCTGGAAGCTTCTGTTTATTACTGTCTCTGAGAATCGCAGATCAGGAGCACTGAGCTGTTTACCAGGCTGAAATTCTGCACAGACTTTTTCTGATTGCCTTTTACTTGGGGCAAGAGCAAAGCCAAAAAACAGTGAAAATATTTGTATTCTGGATTCAGTTGCTAAATCCAAGTGGGAAACCATTCAGGGGAAAAAAGATGTAATGAGCTCAGAACAAATGTAATACGCTTAAGTGCTTAATTTTTTTTTTCTTGAAAATATCTCCTTTGGCTCTAATTAAACTCTCCCTAGACTCCTGGGCTTTGGAGGACTTTTGAACAGCAACAGAAGAAAGATCTTCCTTGCTAGATTTAAGTAACAATTTCTTGCAGTTCTACGTGCAAACCTTCAAGAAATATTATGGCATGTGACAGTCTAGCCTGTGGTTCTTACTTTCTGTGAAAATACTGCCAATGTTAATATTTAGTATTCTACATTTTTTTTTTCCTGATCAATATAATTCACTTGTTCCTGAGCTACAACCTCCCAGTTCTGATGGGGAAGGGATTTGCTCAAATATATCTTACTTGTGTTTATTGGGAATCATTACAATTACCAAGAATGGACGGTGTGTGAGATTGGGGATATTATTTTATTACAATATCACCTAGAGGTCCCAATTGAAATTAGGCCCCCGTTGTGATAGGCACTATACAAGTATAAATTGAGAGAGAGTCTCTGCCTTAAAGAGATTACTGTCTAAATAGACAAACAGGCAAAGAATGGGAGAAAAACAATCCTCGTTTTACTGATTGGGAAGCGAGACACAGAGATTAAGTGATTTGCCCAAAATCACACAGGAATCCTGTGACAGATCTGGAATTGCGCACACATCTTCTAAATCCTAATCCAGTGCTTTAACCACAAGGCCAGACTACCCTAGATCCCAGCTCTACAGTCTGTACCTGTTGGGGACTGGGAGACACCTGTGTTAGAATAAACTGGTTTGTTTATACTATGAGGTAAGTAGCTCATGAGCTTTTGGGAAGACAAAATTTGCTTCCCATGAAAGCATGGAGCCCTCCTCTGTCAGAAACCCACTTGCCAGGAGTACATGAGAACACAATACTGATGCTGGGTCTGTCATGTAGCTCTTGTACATGGTAAGTTTCAGGTCAGGCCCTTGTATCACATAGGTCTACAGAGCTTCCTTCTCCGGGAAACACCAGAGATGTGTTCATTATAAGATCTTTCAATGCTGTGCTTATTCTAGCTATTACTACCTCAGATAAGGTATGTTACATGTGACACCACCTAATGGCTGAATGGTAGAATACAGTTTAGCATTCCATTACAGGGTCAGACTTGCATCTGAAGAAGTGAGGTTCTTACCCACGAAAGCTTATGCTCCCAATACTTCTGTTCGTCTTAAAGGTGCCACAGGACCCTCTGTTACTTTTTTCAGGGTCAGATACAATACTCTTTATGCAAAGTTTTCATACTCTCTAAGCCTATGTCTATAGTTAAAATGCTACAGCGGCACAGGGGTAGCACTACAGCTGTAGCAGTTTTCCTGTCACTGTATTTAATCCACCTCCCTGAGAGGCAGTAGCTTGGCAATGGAAGTATTCATCCCTCAACCTAGCACTGAATACATTGGGAGTTAGGTCTGCATAGCTACCTCTCTCTGGGTTGCTGGGGGGCCTCAAAGAGAAGTGATTTGCACTCCAACCCGAGGGCTGACTTGAACAGATTAGTGACTTAAGTACCCACTCTAGGGCAACACAACTGCAATCAGCACTGGGGCTTGATCTAAGGCCTAGTGAAGCCACTGTACTTCAATGGGATTTGGATCAGGCCCTGAGTGACCAGAGAGTAAGTGCCCTTTCTCTCAGACAGGCTTGCCAGGTGTCTGTTTTTCAACAAAAAGGGACCCTCGTGGCTACAGTCAGCTCTGCTGACCAGCCCATTAAAAATACGGTCAGCAGGGCTAAGGCAGGCTCGATCCCAACCCACTGCCTCAGCCTGGAGCCCCTTCCTGCACCCTGAACTCCTCCTTTCTGGCTCCACCCCAGAACCCGCACCCCTTTCCACACCCCAATCCCATGAGCCAGTCCGGTGAAAATGAGCGAGTGCATGAGGGTCGGGAGAGCGAGTGACAGAGGGAGGAGGGATGGAGTGAGAAGGGGGGGCAGGGCAAGGGTGTTCGGTTTTGTGCAAGTAGAAAGTTGGCAACCCTACTCTGAGTGTGGATAAAATACACAATCCTGTGTAAAGGAGGAGAAATAACAGTGCAGTGTGGTGATTTGATTTACTAAAACTCACTCTGGCTTGCATGGTGCTCAAACAGTGTGGAAGCATAACAGAGTTTCTTAGATCTTGCACTATATAATTCTCTACATCATTCATTCTGATGTCCTCGCATGAGCAGACTAGGTACTTATGCCGCTCATACATATGCATTTTTCTTGTCTCTGGTGCAGGGAAAGAGAATTGCTATTTTTCCTTCCAAAGTAACTTTCATTTACAGAAGCAGCGAGAAAGGAAAAACAGAACTTCCTTTTAGTAAAATAATTTTAATTCAGTTAAAATCATTGCTGCTTAATTAATCAGATGTAAATTAATTTTGTAATTGGGACAGTCATTTCATTACCTGGATTTGGTTTTCCAGTGTGATATTGTGTTGAGCTGAAAAACCTGCAATAATAAACATTAAACATTACTAAAACCTAATGTTCACATTTTGAAGGCTGAGATTATGTAGCAACATAGCCTATGAAGTTGTGTACTACCATAAGCAATCTGCAAAATAGATAAGGTCAGATCCTCAGTTGGTGTAACTAAACATAGCTTCATTGACTTCAATTGTGCTATGCCAATTTCACCAGTAGAGGATTTGGCCCTAAGGCACTTTACAACCCAAAGTCATTCATACAATAGTCACTAAACATTTTGCTGACTTCATGTTCTGCAGCTCTAGGCGACTGCCTTGCCATCCTAATACAAAGCTTGCCCTGCTAGTTGTTCACCCTTTACGAGAAGACAGCAACTCACTTACATCAATGGACAAGTTTACATGTTGCCTGGAGACATTTGCTTTCACATGCTCGAGCAAGTTTAGCAAAACACTGATTATCCATTAATAATACCCCAGTGGAAGTGAGCAGGCCTTTTTAGTCTTACCTGCAATTCCAAAGAATTAGTTTCAGGAAGGAACTGTGGTGGGTTTTTTTTGTTTTTGTATTTTTAAGGTTTCTCTCTGTATTTTAAAAGTTCAGGCAAACAAAAACAGTCAAACAAGCAGAGCTAGAAAGTCAAAGTAGCCAAGCCCCCAGGCTCGTTCTACATCCCCAAAAGGTTATTAGGCACAGCGCTAACATCAATTCAGTGTTACAATGAAACTTAATTTCTGTTACATTAAACATCTCCCCATGCTCTATCTTGGTCCAGTGCTCTGCACAAGGTATAATTCTGTAAGGTGTGGTACACACACGACTCTGATCCACTTCAGTGGCAATTGTGCATGCTCACTACCGTGCCAGAGGTTCTCTTTGTAGGATGGTGACTAATATTACAGTTAACACTATTCAAAATGCAGCATAAACAGAAAAGTAAATACAGACTTACTCTTGGATTATCGGTATAAGTTGTGTGCCAAGATCCTCACAATGAAACCATCTTTCAAACAGGACGTTGGTTGATTCTCCAACATAATATCTGACAAAGTAACAACATTAGTAAATCATTCCATTGCATAATGGTTATTTTCTAAAAAAAAAAAAAATAGCATCTTTAGAGTTAATGCAATGAACTATATTTTATTAATAAGTACAGTGCATTAGAGGGACAGTGTTTTCTAGTGGCTAGCATGGAGAGTCAGGACTCTTCGGTCCTATTTTCGGCTCTAACAGTCTTGCGGAGCAACCTTGGATAAGTCACGGAGAGTGGGCGCCACAAAGGGACTGAGGTATTGCAGCACTGAGTGTCATGGTGGCTAACTTCTAGGCACCTAAAAAAAATCACAGGAACAACACTGGGATCCACAAAGCAGTTAGGTGTCTGGCTTCCCTATACAGTGAACGGTGAGAGAGAGGCACCTAAGAAAGCAATTCACAAAAAGCCAACATGCTAGGTGGGCAGCTGTCTAAGATAGCTGAGGGAGATGCTGAGGAGACGGGTGTGTGGTAAGCCCTGCCCCTCTCACAGAGATAGGCTCCTTCCAGTAGCCTGGATTTAAGTGCCTATCTCTGCTTAGTGATCCATGAATGGGAAACTGCCCTGGAGTCAGGTTGTTTAGGTTCCTCGGGTGTTTCTTGTGGGAATGAGTTAGGGCATGGCTACACTTGCAGATGTAGAGCACTGTGAGTTAAACCAGCCTTCATAGAGCGCAGTAGGGAAAGCGGTTCAATCTGTCCACGCTGCCAGCGCACTGGTGTGGCCACATTAGCAGCTCTTGCAATGGCCACAGAGAGCAGTGCATTGTGGTAGCTATTCCAGCATGCAAGTGGCTGCAACATACTTTTCAAATGGGGGTGGGGTGGAGTGGAGTGTGACAGGGAGTGTGTTGTGTGTATGTGGGGGGAGTGAGAGAGTGGGTTGGGGGGGGGGCTAAGAGCATGTCAGCATGCTGTCTTGTAAGTTCAGACAGCAGCAGAGCTCCCCTTCCCCCCGACCTCTCTCTCTCTCTCACACAGCATTCCACAGTAATGGGTTGCTCTGTCTCGGAGCAGATAAGCAGCCGGCTGTCAAATGGAGCTTTCAAAGGCCATATCCAAAACAGTGACAAGAGTGGCCACTTGACTTAAGGGGATTATGGGACGTTTCTGGAGGCTGATCAGAGCGCAGTAATGTAACACCTCATTCACACTGACGCTGGGGTGCTCCAGCAGGGCGCATCAAACATTATTCTATTCGCCGAGATGGAGTACCAGGAGTGCTCTAGCCATGGAGTCAGAGTGCTCTACGTGCCTTGTCAGTGTGGACGGGTAGTGAGTTAGTGCGCATGGGGCTCTTTTAATGCGCTGTAACTCGCAAGTGTAGCCAAGCTCTCTGGCTCCCATATTTGAAGGCCCGTTTGAAGAGAATTAAATTAACGCAAACTAGGAACCTTTCAATTCACACCCACAGCAGCCGCATGGGGGTGTTACAGAACACCACTTTGGTGCACGCTGCTATTCACACCCCTGTAGTCTGAGCTGTGGGGCAGGGTAGACAAGCCCTTTATGGATAGTGCTGTGCCTAATAAACTTAACAGGGATTTAGAAATAGCCTGGGGGGTTGGCTACTTTGAATTTCTAGCTTTGCTTGATTGTTTCTTTGCCAGAACACTTTTAATTTATATAAAAACCTTGTGAAAAAATTCGGTGTTACGATTAAACTTAATTCCAGTGCAGCCTCAAAAGTGAGATCTGGTGCCTGGGAATATTAGACTAGTGAAAGTGAGATCCATGTTAAACGCATCAAATACTGGACTGTAAATTCCTACTCTTGATTTCTGTCACTGGTTGGCAGTGACAATGACCACTTTCTTATAATTAAGGTTTTACTGATTACCCATACAGGCACTAAACATGCAATCTGCATTATTTGTTAGAGTAGCTATTTACTGAAAAGTGTACTTCAATACAATTTAGTTTGCCAATTGCAAACAAGATGCTGGTTTTTTATTCCTTTTATTTCTCCACTGGTTATGAAAGCAAGAATATATCAGAATCAACAACTCTACATGAGCTTCTTAGAAACCATATGCCCCCTCTCTAACATTTACAGATTACATCTGGGAAGCAGAAATTTTAACCAGGAAAGGTGATTCTATTTAATGTTGGTGAAGAACTTCAGTTTTAAAGTACAAATATACAAGGTTTCCTCAAGTATTAGTCTATTGTGTTTCCAGTTCAATATATCTTTGGTTTCTGGAAATAAACCAAGTGACTTTTTTTATAAATGCATATGACTCTGAGCTGTTTTGAAAGGAAGATACAGTGCTGTAGCTGAACAGTATTTCAAGTATATTGGGTGTGCCCGTAACTCAGAATCCATTCAGGTGACTTTCTGAAAGCTGCTATTCTCAGTTCTTTTTTCTTTCTCTAGACTTCCCATTTGAACAAATTTATTCCTCTGGCTCAGCATATCTACTATAGGGAGTTATTTTGGCTACTGTGACATGCCCCAATAGAAAGATCACAGCTCTTCAATGTCATGTTTTCCTGAATGTAGCTAATGAAAAAAACGGATAACTCTGTTACTGCTATTGTTTAAGTCTTCTGTAAATCACATGAATAGCTGAAAACTCAGCTTGGTCAGTCTTCAGGGGCGGCAGGTTTGTATAATTTTTGGTGGTGCCCAGAACGGGTCCAAGTCTCCCCCTCCCCCCCATGCACACACACCTGCCTCAAGCTCTGGGAGGGAGTTTAGGTGCAGGGGGGTTTGGGCTCTGGAAGGGAGTTTGGGTGCAGGAGGGGGTAAGGGATGCAGGCTCTGGGAGGGAGTTTAGGTGCATGGTGAGGGCTCTGGGCTGGGGCAGGGAGTTGGGGTGCAGGTGGGAGTGCGGGGGTGGGCTGTGGGAGGGAGTTTGGGTCTGTGCGAGGGTGAGGGGTCGGGCTCTGGGAGGGAGTTTGGGTGCAGGGTGCGGGCTCTGGGCTGGGGCAGGAGGTTAGGGTGCGGGAGGGGGTGAGGGATGCTGTGCTTACCTTGGACGGCTCCCGAAAGTGACCCTAACACCCCTGTGGCAGCGGCTCCTAGCTGGGGGGTCTGGGGGTCTCCGTGCACTCCTGCTCGCAGGCACCACCCCCACAGCTCCCATTTGCTGCCGTTCCAATGGCAAAGTTGGCGCTCGGGGCGGGGGCAGCGCACAGAGATACCCCGCCCCCAGGGGCCGCAGGGACGTACTGGCCACTTCCTGGAGTGGCACACCGTGCGGAGTGAGGGCGGGCAGGAAGCCGCTTTAGCCCCGCTGCGCTGCTGGTGGTGGCGGCGGGGGCCCCCGGGCCCTTTTAAATTGCCCAGGGGTGGTAGATGGGGACGGGAGATGCTCTGGGGGAGGCATGCAAGGGCGGCAGGCTGGGCCGAGGCAGAGACCCAGCCCTGAACTTTGGTGGAGCCGGGTGACCGTGCTCTGAATATTCCTGGCGCACGGGCATCATGGCCCATACAACTGACCGCCCCTGTCAGTCTTATGCAGACAGTAACAGCAATCCCCTTCTAAATTGGCCCAAGTCACTGCTATGACTTGCATTGTTAAACACCTAATAAATTCATCAGGGCTAAAAACCAAAGCTTGATCCTGTTCCCAGTGATGTCAACAGTAACACGTCTACTGATTTCAATGGGAAATCAATGAGCAACACTGAAAAACACAGAGCCATTCTGAGCTACCGTTGACGTAGAGATTTTTGTCTAGTAGTTAGAGGTGTAGACATATGTTCTGTTCCTGACTCCGCCACTCCTCCACCTCTCTATCTTTTGGTTTTTAAATGAAATTAACGATACAGTGTCCCAGTAATCTTGTAAACCTTGCTTGTTTCATGGTTTTAAAGTATTCTGAGATCCTTAGATGAAAGTTAGTATGTAAGTGCAAACATATAATATATTTATATAAGACATTTCAAAGAAGAACACATTAGCTAAACCATTTACTAAATTGTGTGTGGGTAATAAATACATGCAATTTCCATTGGTAATTTATCAGGAAAGAAATAGAATACAATACTGTAGTGAAACAATAACTGATTCTCATATTTTGAAATTTAACAGATTAACTATATGTCCAAAATAGAAAACCATATTTCACCTAAGTCCATCTGTTTCTGTGTTTAGCCTTTTTCTTTCAATCACGAGTCCCACAGTATTTGCATATCTCTGAGGAGAATGTGGTATCCTGGCAGGTAGGAGAAACATCTGCCCAGACAAAGATATTGGAAACAATAAATATAACAGTGTCATGTAGGTTTATTTTCTTTTTTGCAGGCCTTGGTTCACCCTCTTGCTTATTCTCTATTGCTGTTGATATGATGTTTCTTGGCAACTGAGCGCACATTGATACCAGCAGCAAAACAGATGCTGTTGCTAGCTTTCTCAGGCTGGTGTCCTGTTAATGACAAGCTTTCATTCAGTTGCAGGCATTGCCTTCTCGGATATTGAGCTGCTCTCTTGCCAGCTGTATCATTCGTGGCTGTTAGACAATCAAAATGAAGAACCAACTGGTCACCCTACCTGAGATCTAGAAAGTTACTATAATTTCTGAGCTGTGGTAAGTGAAATTAAAGGAAAGCTTGTTGTTAGCACAACAGGATTCCTAAATTAATTCTCCATTACTATTTCTCCAACATGGCAAGTGCTTATTGTTGACTGATAGGGCATGTGGTTCTCTCCAGACCCAACTGACTAATAGGAGGTACTTGATCTGACAGAAAAAAGACAAACTGTGTGTGGGTCTGCGACTGCAGTTTGGAAATAAACTTGTTTTCCAGCAGCTACCTGCCTAAGTAGGCTAGTGCTGTGGTTAAACCCTGAGACTTTGTAAATAAGTGAACAAGGATTTGCCCCATTGTCCTTGGACAAAATGTTCCCTCCTCCTCCACACTATTTCCAGTGTTGTGTCTGGCTGCCATTTTATATCCCAGTTGTTGCTGCTTTTCACTGAAATTTTACATGCAATATATCGTTTGTGTAGCGGTTTGGTACCTTTTAGAATGGCATTTATTATATTGAATTCAAAACATTATTAATCATTAATTGATCATTATTTTATCTTGCACTGCAGTGGAAGGTTGATTTGAAATACTTGTTATGAGAGTCATTTAACACGTGCAATAATGACGAAAACAAACCCCAGTTTACCTCCCCTTCTCTGATGTGGATATCTCTGCGGTTTCCATTTTCAATTATCTTCAAGCACATGTCTCCTTCCACTTGGTAAAATAACTGTGTAGAAAAAATGACATTAAAGCATGTGAGTTTACTAAGGAGGCTCTAGCCTGCAATCCTTTGATCCCTAAGCCCTTAAGGATCTCTTGACAAGGGGGCGGGGCTAACTCAGGGAGGACAGAGGTTTAAAAAGCCAGCTCCTAAGCAACCAGAGGAGGTGGCAAAGCAATCAGGGGAATTTTGTGAGAGTGTAGAGCGGGAGCATGAGAGCCAGAAACACTTAACAAATAGACTCCATAGTTAGACCGATAGCCCTCTCCCCCACCCAAAACAAAGAACAAACAAATAATCCCCACCTTTAAAGAGTACAAATATTGCAGGCAGAATTCCATCAGCAGGGTGGGGAGCTATCCGGTTTATTGCACTGAATGCAGCATGTGTGATTACCTGCCTTGTGGAGGGGAGGGATATGTGTGCATTTGATACAAGCAACTCATGCCCCTCCAGGACTGAGTACGGTCTCCAGAGGACAGAGTGGCTGAACTAGAGGAGCTAAGGGAGGCACAGAGGTATATAGCTGAGACTATCAGGAACACAGTAAAGCGGTCCCATTCTGAGTTTTGACCTCCTATGTGCCGTTGAGGAGGATGAAAGTCTTGGGGAAGGAGAAATCAAGCTGGAGAGGAAGGGAACTATCCCATAGTTGGGACCTTTCTTCCAGATGATGTCATGGTATCCTCCTGCACAGACCCCAGTTATTAGGAAGAGACAGGTAATAGTAATGAGGAATTCAATTATTAGAAATATAGATGGTTGGGTTTGTGGTGACTAGGAGAACCGCATGGTGAACTGCCTGCTGGGTGCGTAGGTTATGCATCTAGATAGACCAGTGGTCACCAACCCGTAAATCCTGGAGACTCTCCCAGTCAATCATGATCTCTGTCCGCAGCGGTGCTGCCTGATGCTAAGACAGGCTCCCTGCCTGCCGCGGCCCCATGCCACTCCCAGCATGCCCCCCCGCGACCCCGCCGGTGGTGGGAGGGGCCAGGGGTCCCCGCGCACTGGTCCTGCCTGGAAGGGAAGTGTGGCCAATGTGAGCTGCTGGGGTGGTGCCTGCAGAGAGGGGCAGCATGTGGAGCCAGGTGCCTCCCCCAGGGGCCGCAGAGGCACGTTGGACCCTTCCGGGAGCGGCATGGCCACATGGTGCACTACTGGCTGGCAGGGTACGGGGGTGGCCCAGCTCATGATGGGGAGGAGGTGCCAATGTGCCTGAGTGGGGCCAAGCCCCACTTACCCACCGCCTGGGAGCCACCTGAGGTAAGCGCCCCCCTCCCAGAACCAGCACCCTGAACCCCAGCCCTGACCCCCCGCTCCCAGAGCCAGCGCCCCATGCCCCCTCCTGCACTACAACACTCTGCCCCAGCCCAGAGCCCCCTCCTACATCCAAACTCTCTTCCAGAGCCAGTACCCCATGCCCCCTCCTGCACCCCAACTCTCTGCCCCAGGCTCAGCCTGGAGCCTCCTACCACACTGTGAACCCCTCAGCCCCAGCCCAGAACCCCAAACCCCTCCCAGCCCAGTTAAAGTGAGTGATGGTGGGGGAGAGTGAGCAACGGAGAGAGGGGGGTTGGAGTGAGTGGGGCAGGGCCTCGGGAAGGGGTGGGGTAGATCCTGGGCTGCCCTTAAATTCAAAAAGTGATCTTGGACGTAAAAAAAGGTTGGAGACCACTGATAATGAGGTGGGCCAAAAAAAGAATTGAAGAGCAACTAGCAAAAGACACAATAACAAACAGCAATTTTTTTGGTACATCAGAAGTAGGAAGCCTGCCAAACAATCAGTGGGGCCACGGATAATCAAGGTGCCAAAGAAACACTCAAGGAATACAAGGCCATTGAGGAGAAGCTAAATGAATTCTTTGCATCGGTCTTCACTGCAGAGGATGTGAGGGAGATTCCCACACCTGAGCCATTCTTTTTAGGTGACAAAACTGGGGAACTGTCTCAGATTGAGGTGTCACTAGAGGAGGTTTTGGAACAAACTGATAAAATTAAACAGTAATAAATCACCAGGACCAGATAGTGTCCTGAAGGAACTCAAATGCAAAATTGCGGAACTAGTAACTATAGTATGTAAAGTCTCATTTTAATTCAGACTCTGTACCACATGACTGGAGGATAGCTAATGTAATGCCTATTTTTGAAAACGGCATTCCTTGCAATTACATGCTGGTAATCCTAACTTCAATACTGGGAAGTTGGTTGAACTATAGTAAAGTACAGAATTATCAGACACATAGATGAACATGATATGTTGGGGAAGAGTCAACATGGTTTTTGTAAAGGGAAGTCATGCCTCGTCAAGATATTAGAATTCTTTGAGGATGTCCAGTTGAAATAGTGTACAGTAACTCCTCACTTAACATTGTAGTTATGTTCCTGCAAAATGCAACTTTAAGTGAAACAATGTTAAACAAATCCAATTTTCCCATAAGATTTAATGTAAATGCACGGGGTTAGGTTCCAAGGAAATTTTTGGGGGGCAGACAAAAGGCATTATATACTGTACAGTATTGTACTGTGGTTGGGAAGTGCCCCTGGCTTACCCCACACAGGCACAGCCCGCTGCAGGCAAGGATGCTAGGAAGCACCTTGCGCAGCAGCAGCAGCAGCTTCCCCCGAGAAGAACAGGCGCTGACTTTGCCAGGGGATGCTCCAGGCATGCCTCTTCCCGTCCCCGCTCCACTCCAGGCCCACCTCTTCCCACCCTCACTCCACCTCCTCTCCGGAGCACGCCGTGTCTCCGCTCCACCCCCACCCCCCATTTGGTGGCACTTAGGACTTTCTTAGGGAGGGAGGGGAAGGAGCGGAGACGTGGCATTTCCCCACTCCTCCCCCTCCCTCCCAGAAAGTCCTAAGTACCACCAAACAGTTTGGCGGTGAGGGAAGCGCTGGGAGGGAGGGGGAGGAGGAGGAGGCGGAGAAGAGGAACTTGTGCCATGCTGCGTTGTAAAGTTGCTGCTTTTCCACAGAATCTTACAAGCAGTGGACAGAGCAGGCAGCCAAATGACGACATAAGGGAGCTGTGACAATGCGGTTCTGGCGGAACCCCACTGAGAGTGCCAACTCAGGACAAATTGCTAAAACAGGGCAGTTACAGCCCAAGGCTGGGGTTTTTCCACCTCTAAGGCAAACCAAACCAGCCAGACTAGGAGGACTTCGGTCTCATCCCACTGGCTAACCGCAAGTCTCACAAGCAATCTCCTTAGACACTCCAGTTTCCCAGTATTACCACCAGTGCCACACGTTATGGGGACAAATGGTTATGAAAACCAATACCCCAGTAACAGAAAAAAAGGTTCTCCTGATCCCAAAGGACCAAGCCCCAGACCCAGGTCAATATACAAATCAGATCTTACCCACAAATCACGCTGCTGCCAATCCTTTAGAATCTAAAATCTAAAGGTTTATTCATAAAAGGAAAAAGATAGAGATGAGAGTTAGAATTGGTTAAATGGAATCAATTACATACAGTAATGGCAAAGTTCTTGGTTCAGGCTTGCAGCAGCGATGGAATAAACTGCAGGTTCAAATCAAGTCTCTGGAATACATCCCCAGCTGGGATGGGTCATACAGTCCTTTGTTCAGAGCTTCAGTTTGTAGCAAAGTTCCTCCAGAGGTAAGAAGCAGGATTGAAGACCAGATGGAGATGAGGCATCAGCCTTATATAGTCTTTTCCAGGTGTAAGAACACCTCTTTGTTCTTACTGTGGAAAATTACAGCAAAATGGAGTCTGGAGTCACATGGGCCAGTCCCTGCATACTTTGCTGAGTTACAAGGCATACCTGCCTTCTCTCAATGGGTCCATTGTATAGCTGATGGTCCTTAATGGGCCATCAAGCAGGCTAGGCAGAGCTAATCTCAGCTTGTCTGGGATGTCACCCAGAAGCATAGCATAAGTTTGCCATACAAACAGTATAGAGCCAATATTCATAACTTCAACTACAAAACTGATACACACATATAGACAGCATAATCATAACCAGTAAACCATAACCTTGTCCTAGACACCCCATTTGACCCCCTTTACACAAGATTTGGGTGCCACTACAGGACCTTGGTTGCAACAATGATCTATACGGTCCCAGTTTATGTCAATAACGTCACAGGAGCATTGTACAACTTTAAACGAGCATGTTCCCTAATTGAGCAGCGACATAACTTTGAAACAACGTTAAGCGGGAGGACGTTAAGTGAGGAGTTACTGTACTTGGACTTTCAGAAAGCCTTTGAGAAGATCCCGCATCAAAGGCTCTTAAGCAAAGTAAGCAGTCATGGGATAAGAGGAAAGGTCCTCTCATGGATCAGTAACTGATTAAAAGTTGGACTGGATGACAGGGGATGGATCACTCGATAATTGCCCTGTTCTGTTCATTCCTGCTGAAACATCTGGTACTGGCCACTGTTGGAAGAGAGGATAGTGGGCTAGATGGACTATTGGTCTGAACCAGTAAGACCATTTTTATGTATCAGTAGATTCAATATAGCCACTTCAACTGCTGTATACCTAGACATAAGATCCAATAAAATTACTTTTTGACTGTAACTCTACAGTGTCAGATTTTCATTCAACCCAATGGGAGTTAGGCACCTAACCCGCTTAGTGCTCTTGAAAATGCCACTGAGTACCCATCTGCATCTTTAGGCATCTAAATTCCTTTGAAAATCATGGGACTTCGTGTATGTCTGGAGATAACCCTTTGCGTGATTGTGGCCATATTTGGTGTCGCGTGCATGTCAGTTTAGGAGTGAGTGACACTCTACTTGTTCTCCATTAGTACTATTGTATTTGACTTCTCCTTATGCCATATTTCAGTTCAACTGAAACGTGCTTCTCTTTTAAGTTTAAAATCTTTTTCAACTAGTCAGTGAAATTAAATGCCAGATTTTCAGAGGCCCTCAAGATAGCCTCCAACTATTCATGCCCACTCTTTCACAACTACTCATGCCTGCTCTTTTACAGATGTTTGTTTGAGCTTTCCAAAATGGGAGCAAAACCCCACTTGTACACTAATGCACTTAATTTCTGTCACTGCTACTGCACCTCTTCCCACTGTGTATGTGAAGGGATTGGCCACTGAATTCGGGTAGCTGCAGATCTAACAAACCCAGCCCTCTCCTCCAATGGCCCTCCCACAGCCCTCCCCCCCGTCCCTCTCTTCATGACTGTAAGGTACTATCTGCCTGGAGCTCTGGACTCTGCAATGCACTGGAGTCACATCTGTTCTCGACACAATTAAACTTCTGTAAAGCAGGGCTCTGTGTGGCCTGGATTAGGGGCACAATTTCCCTCATTCTATGTAAACCAGAGCAAAAATAAAGAAACTTTAAGGCTCTCACTGTGCTGCCCACCACCTGACTTAACCAACAGTCCCTCCCCACCACTGTAACTGCTTCCATATGGCTTACATTTACTCTAGGACTCTCAAACCAGATAGGTATCTAAATGGATGCAATTGCTGGGGCTGTTAATTTTACTGATAATACCTGCGGCATGTTTAAGGCCCAGTTAAAAATCATGGCTATGATGAGACTAACTTTCTTTGCAGTGTTTTGGTATTTCTGTTTCTAATCCTGGCAAAAATCAGGACGTGTGTGAACATTCAGAACAAAACAAAACCAAAAAAACAACTTTGTTCTTATTCCAGAAAATAGTCTTACTTGATTTTTCCTGTTCTTACCTGATTCCAAACCAGTTCACATGTTTCTAGAAAATGGAATGGTAAAGGAGGAGACCCCCATCCCCATTGCTCACTTCATGTCAGGGGGTATTAATATGGACAGGGGTGCCAGAACTGGGGGGAGAGGAGGGACTGGGGCCATGCTCCCCCCACCCCCATTTTTACATGCAGTAAGAGTGAGCAACAGGGGGAGGGAGGTGGAGAGGAGCGGGGGGATAGGGTCATGGGAGAAGAGGCAGCACAGGAGTGGGGCCTTGGGGGAAGGGTGGCGTGGGTGGGGCAAGGCCACAGTTTGGTCACCTGTGGGGCCCCCCACACACACAGTTAGAAACTTTCTGCCACTCTTGAATGTGGATAAATTGAAGCACTGACTTCATAGGTAGCACATAATGGAGGCTAGGGAAGGATAGACCTCCCCAGACCTCATGCTGTTGGGGGCTGGTGGGGCAGTGGTGGATTATCACATGAGCCTATGGGTTCCATGCTCAGGGGCCCAGCCAATTTGGGATCCCCTGAAAAATCTTCCTGTGCCATGGCCCTGGCACGAGGAGATCTTGCTCCCCGCTGCGGAGCTTTTCTGATCTCGGGGTCACAGAGGAGGGCAGAGGGGGCCCGAAAGGAGTGAGTGGGGGGGTGGGGCCTCGGGGGGAAGAGGTAGCGTTGAGGCAGAATGGGGAACAGGGCAGAATGGGAACGGGGCCCTGGGCGGAATGGGGGCAGACTGTGGGGGAAGGGGTGGGGTCATGGGCGGGGCCGTAGGCAGAAGGGGGGAGGGGCTTCAGGCTCGGAACTCCAGCAAGGGCCCAGAGCTCCGCCGTTGTCCCAGCCAGGGCTGAGAGCTCAACCCCGGCCCGTGGCCCTCAGACCCAGCCAGAGCCATGGGGAGGAGGGGCCAAGCTCTTACCCCCCCCCCGCCCACCCCAGCTGAGGCCACAGGGGGGCTGAGAGCAGTGAGCGGGGGCGTGGCCTTGATCGGAAGAGGCAGGGCAGGGGGCTAGCCTTCCCTGGGAGGAAGCTTCACCCACTGCCCATGTCTGAATTGTTCACCTAACCATGGTCTGAATCCCTTTATTGTCCCTGTATTCCATTTAACTTCCCCTATCTCTCTCCCTCCCCTCCCCCCCCTGCCTTGTCATTTTTCTTTGGTCTGATGTCAGTGAGTGATTGTGTAAAATGCCACAATAGGCTTCATTGACAAGGCTGATGGCTCATTTTACAGCATAAAGTGACTCGAGTGGAAGATTGCTCTATAACCCATCCCTTTTGGGGGAATTTTAAGACCGACAGTGACTATCACAAAGGCCTGTTCATTGGCCATGTTGGTAATTGAAAAGTAGTTTCTGAAGTGCTCTCTTTGGTAGCCATATTTTGCTGATATCTGCTGCTCAGGGTTCTGCTGCAGAACATTACCATGGAAACATAGACTAGGAAGACAGAAAGGGCCAAGGTCTGCTAATGTCCAGCCCCAGGAAATCACTCAGGCACAGTTACATCCTCTCTTCCTAATGGCTAACTCCCAACTTTATTGCTGTGACTAAAAATAAAAATCTCAAAGTGCCCTGATTGTAAAATTCCTCCCTGATCCCAAAGTTGTTCTGTTTATACCTCTATGGGTGAATTTCACCCTTGTGCAGAGGTAAAGTTGTCAACTTTCTAATTGCACAAAACCAAACACCCTTGCCACACTCCTGCCATGCCCCTGTCCCGAGGTCATGTCCCTCCTCCAGCCCTGCTCTGAGGCCCCACCCCCCCACTAACTCCATCCCCCATCATCCATCGCTCGCTCTCCCCCACCCTCACTCACTTTAACTTAGCTGGGGCAGGGGGTTGGGGTGCGGGTGAGGGTGAGGGCTCCAGCTGGAGGTGCAAGCTCCGGGGTGGGGCTGGAAATGAGGGGTTAAGGGTGTTGGAGGGGGTGTGACAGGTTGGATCACAGAACCCCCCTTGGGACCTGCCAACTGATGTGTCAAGACTACTTCTGCCCCTGCTTTCCTGCCCTGGCAGCTTGGGACTTCAGTGCCCAGCTTTGTTTGAGCCAGACCTGCTAGCCTGCTGCAAACCCAGACCCAGGTCTGAACCACATCCCTGAACAGCTGTAGACTTAATTGAAAGCAACGTAAGAAGGGTTCCTGTCTTTAACAGTCAGATGCCCAACGCCCAATGGGGTCCAAACCCCAAATAAATCTGTTTTACCCTGTATAAAGCTTATACAGGGTAAACTCATAAATTGTTCGCCCGCTATAACACTGATAGAGAGATATGCACAGCTGTTTGGGCCCCCTCCAGGTATTAATACATACCCTGGGTTAATTAATAAGTAAAAAGTGATTTTATTAAATACAGAAAGTAGGATTTAAGTGGTTCCAAGTAGTAACAGACAGAACAAAATGAAATCATAGAATATCAGGGTTGGCAGGGACCCCAGGAGGTCATCTAGTCCAACCCCCTGCTCAAAGCAGGACCAATCCCCAGACAGATTTTTGCCCCAGATCCCTAAATGGCCCCCTCAAGGATTGAACTCACAACCCTGGGTTTAGCAGGTCAATGCTCAAAGCACTGAGCTACTCCTCCCCCCATAATAAAACATGGAAGTCTAAGCCTAATACAGTAAGAAAACTGAATACAGATAAAGCCTCACCCTCAGAGGTGTTCCAGCAAGCTTCCTTTTACAGACTAGTCTCCTTCTAGTCTGGGTCCAGCAATCACTTCCCCCCTGCTCCATAGTTACTGTCCTTTGTTCCAGTTTCTCTCAGGCATCCTTGGGGATGATGAGGCTATCTCTTGAGCCAGCTGAAGACAAAATGGTGGGGTCTCCCAGGGGTTTAAATAGA
Organism: Malaclemys terrapin pileata; assembly: GCF_027887155.1. Taxonomy (NCBI): domain Eukaryota; kingdom Metazoa; phylum Chordata; order Testudines; family Emydidae; genus Malaclemys; species Malaclemys terrapin. The sequence continues at coordinate 38,855,169 of NC_071507.1, read as the reverse complement.
GTTTCTCTTGTGGGTGGATACCCCTCCCCCCCCCCCCGTGTAGAATTCCCTCCGATTAGTCAGTTGGGTCTGGAATAACAACAATATCTGTTAAAGTGCAGGTGTCTTGGCATTTAGCCACCAATGCCATGAGGTGGTGTGCCTCAGTTTCCCCTTCTACACAGCAGCATGGGCCTGTTATGCTTTTGCTGCTGTGCCAAGCTTCCAGCCTGTTTACAGAGCTAAGCTGCAGGGTAACATGCTTGCGGGACTGTCTTGTCACCATCCCTAGCATGTACAACAATTTCTTCCACAAATCAGGTATGTCCCACACCTTTAAAGGGTTTACCACTAGCATTAACACCTTTGTTTTAACCCATATATGAATTAGCAAAAGACACAAGATTAACAGCAAATCTACGGTGGACAGGCTTTGTTCACGTGATTTAGCTTGTGTCTACTGCATTTTCCCATTTCTTTGTATCCCCTGGTAGGCACTCTGATGCAGATTCTTCTGCCTCTTTGGAGAAGGCTTTTAATTCAGGCATGTGTTTGAGGCTTTGGCAAGGAAAGGGTGTACTGCAACCATGCCTGCCCTTGGCCCCTCCCTCTGGAATTTCTCTGGGCTGGAACCCACTCCCATGTGAAGCTTCACCCATGCAGAGATTTTTTCCTCCTGCCTTGAAGAGACAGTTTTATCTCTTACAAGCATAGCAAGAACATCTTTCAATGGGGTGCTTTGGATTGGTAAGATCCCCTTGGATACCCCTCTTTCTTTTAGTTGGGGGGGGTGCCCCCTTCCAGTAGATATGACCCCCACTTTCTCCTTAAACCCTGATTCTCAGGAGAGGGATCTGGCATTTTAAATGCAGATTCTTCACCCTCCTCCTGGGAAAGATCCTCCCTACAAAAGGTGGGCGGACTCTCCACCCTGCCCTCACCTTCCATCTGGGCTTCCCTCTCTGAGTCAGACACTCCTGTGTCCCCCAAAAGGGAAGGTGACCCTGGTCCAGCTGTGGGCTACAGGAACTGGCTACAACCATCCCTGCCCCCGGAGCTGCATTCTTTGCTGCTGTAAGAGACACCTTTCTGTTCCCCCAGCAGTCCATGTGACTTCACCCTCCCCTCCGGGACTTTTAGCACAAGATCCCTTCTCACTGCTAACCAACCTTGGCACAGATTCTGCCACATTAAAAAAATCATTCCCTAGTAGAAAAGGTGCAAAGTTGTGTGCCACTGTTGCAACAGTCAGCTCAGCCTGCAAAGGACTAGTTTGCATTTGTACTTTAGCTAAAGGTGCAAGGACTTTGTAACCTCCCACCAGTTCTAATTCTGCCATTTTCCCTGGCAACAAATCCTTCTCCTGGATCAGGTCCCTCCTGACCACAGAAATTTCAGCCCCCGGATCTCTCAATCCAACGAGTAATTCGCCATTCAGTTTAATGGCATGCATATGCTCACTGCTTGGTGGTGCAGAAGCAAGCTTTACAAATCCTGTGTGGAAAGAGGCCGCAGCCTGGCTCTGAGAAGTAGCAGCTTCATGTGTTACTTGCTGCCTGTTTCCACTCAGCAAGGGACACTTATTCCTCAGGTGCTCAGTGGACTTACAATGATACCTCTTAGGCTCCTCTGCTTGAACAGGAAATTTGGGACAAGTAACAGGGGAATGGGGAGGTGAACGCCCAGCTCCTTTTCCCCCAGGGGTAAAATGATGATTTTGTTTTCGCCCAACCCTGTACCCCTCTGCTAATGGTTTATGTTTAATTGCAGCTTGTGCTTGCTCAGAAGAGTCTGCAAACCCAGCTAATTCACCCACTGCATTTACCTTTTTGTCCCACAAATACTGTTTTACATCATCACTGCACATATTCAGGAATTGTTCCTGAGTAACCAAATCACACATTCCTTCAAAGCTTGTAATGCCTTTCCCCCTCACCCACTTATCTATCAAATTTCTCATTTCATTTACATAAGCCACATTACTCAATCCAGATCCCCTCTTAAAACTCCTGAATTTAACCCTGTAGGTTTCAGGGGTAACCTGAAACTGTTTCAAAACCAGTTCCTTAAATTTACCATAGTTTGAAGCATCAATAGGCATCTTATTGAATATGTCCAGAGCTCTGCCAGTCAGTGTGATCATCTTTTGATCTTCAGGGATTACATGGAGGGTGCACAGTCTCTCAAAGGTGATGAAATGTTTGGCAATATTGCTGGATTCATCATACTGTGGACATAGTTTGGATATGGGAGGGGGTCAGGGCTGGGGTAGGGGTTTGGGGTGTGGGAGGGGTTGTGTGGTGTGGGCTTTGGGAGGGAGCTCAAGGCAAGGGTAAGGGATTGGGGGTGGGCTGTGGGCTCTGGGAGGGAGTTTGGGTGTGGGAGGGGGGTTCCTACCTGGGGCAGGGGGCTGGGGTGTAGTAGGGGGTGCAGGGTATGGGCTCTGGTAGGGAATTAGGGTGCTGGAGGGGGCTCCAACCTGGGGCAGGGGATGTGGGGTGTGGGTTCCGGCCAGGCAGTGCTCACCTCAGGCGGCTCCTGCTCGGTGGTGCAGCAAGGCTAAGGCAGGCTGCCTGCCTGCTCTGGCTCCGTGCTACTCTCGGAAGCAGCTGGCATGTCCGGCTCCTAGATGGAGAAGCAGCTAGTTGGCTTTGCATGGTGTGCATGGAAAAAAGCCCATTGAATTCTATGGTACAGGGCCCTAATGGAATACCAAGGAACCCTAACTCTGAATTCATTGCTGTGTTGTTAAGAGTTGTTTTGCAAATAGTGGTGTGTGATGTTGGTGGGGGTTTCTTTGTTTTTTTTCATTATACCCAATTCAAGTATTTCAAGCATCTATATTATAACGCCTTTCACAGCAAGTTGAGGTTTAGTCTTTGAAATGGTTTTCAGGAAAATAATGTCTTTTTAAAGAAAAATATGAGCTTTTCATTCACCTAAAAAAATCATTTGATATTTTGAGGAGCACATGTGGCAGTAATTATCCAGTTCATTACTGTGCTAATTATATCTTCTGAACTTTATCAAGACAACTGTCATCTGTTTAATGGCTCATTGAGTTACGGCCCATGACCCTTCCATTTCAACAGTCATAGGAATAGCTAGTAATAAATATAGGACTATTGTCCTTTGCTGAAACACTGTCATCCATATGCTGGTAGAACCTCTCCATACTTTGGGGCAAATCCAACCCTTCCTACACAGCCACAGAAAATCCTTTGGCATGGTAAGCAGTTTGGTTCCAGTAGGTGGGTGTGGTTGCAGTGAGCACGTGGACAGAGCATCTGTTCAGTGCCCAGCCTTAGAACATAGCATCTGCTTCTTTGTCTGTTTTGAGAGAGAATCCGATGTCCAGTGTCAGTAACATGCAGGAGACAAAGGAAATCAGACTATTCTGTTTACTCTGGTAGCTTTTCTTTTCATTTTTTAATCAGTTATATTGTTTCCCCCCAAAGTGCTATGGGCCCTAGACAGATCCCTGCTCCAAAGAACCTATGGTCTAAAACGTACAGGCAAGAGGCGAGAAGGAAACAAGGGTAGGCTTGGGTTGTTTAAGGTCTTCTAATTTTAGTACTCTTCTTTAATTTGTTTTTCGGTAGTCTCCCAAAGTTTACACATCTTCTTCCCCCAGCCTTCTCTCTGTGTTTTTTTATTTGAGCCCTTTCTTATTTACTATCTGACATGCTCCCATTCCTGTTATTGCAAAACTTCCCTGCTTTCTTATTAATCCTTAACTATTACCTCCCCCCTCCCAGCCACCCTCCCAGAGTTATCATGAATTCAGAAGTGGCCTTTTATCTTAATCATATGGCTTTATATTGCAGAAGTGTTAAATACCCAATGTCTCTATTGAGAGCTGCAGGTGCAAAGCATTTCTGAAAATTAATCAATAACCCTTGAGACTGGCAGTTTGGTTTTGGTCTAGTTCCCTTGAGCTTTCTGGAGTATCCAAGACTTACCTCCTCTCCTTAACTCTGCTCCACCCTCATCCATCGTGGTCCAAAGGTAGGTGATATCACCAGATACTAAAGTCATTAGAGTACAATGAAAAGCAGTACGGTTGATACTGAGTCACTGTTGAGGCAGTGATGGATGCCTGCTGCCACTGTAGTCTTGCCCAGCTGCACAATCTCTCACCTCACAGGGACAAGGGTTTGATTGGCTCTTCCAAAGGAAATAGGTGGCACTTCAGTTCCAAATAGGAGGGGGGCTGAGGCTTTGCAGAGAGCCTACTGCTCTGTGCAGTACTGCTGCTTTTTTTTTTGGCTGGGCCCTGTTTCACTGGGGGAGGCAAGGGAGAGAGCTTGTCATCCTCGCTATCACCTGGGGCCCTAGGCCCAGGAAGTGTGCACCCAAGCAGTGATATAGAATAAAGCAGGTAGCAGAGATTCAGAATTCTGCATCACTGATTTGAGCGTGAAAATTAACTGAGTAGGGCCTGTGTGCTGCCGGATTAGAAATTGGGGTTGCTCAGCACCTTGCAGGATTGGGCCCTGAATTGGCATGTACTGTGTGTCAGATTATCAAGAACTAAATGAATTTGCAGAGCAAATCACATTCTGCTGTGGTGCTGTCCAGGCTTCACAGGTGACTGATATACATGAGCACAGAACAACAATTTTCTCTCCCTTTCTCATCCCAAGGTTTTCAACCATCAGAAATCTGGAAAAGCAATTGGATGACAAAGAGAGATAATTATGTTTTTCTTTGCTCATGTGCATCAGTCACCAGTGAAACCTGGACACTAGCCAAGTGTAAGGGGACTGTTGCCCCCTTACTAACATTCAGTGGGGGTGTTTGGTTGCTAGCTCCCAGCACTAAAAGGGGAGGGGTCGATGGGAAATCAGGACCCTGAGACTGACAGTCCCCAGGAACAATGGCGAGAGGCCAATGCTCCAGGTAAGCCTGATTGACAGGGCGGGCAGGCTAATCAGCATGACAGGAGGCCAGGGTGGGTCCCGTCCTCCGTGTGAGTTGGAATTGCCTGGGTCAGACAGAGTGGGGCCGAGCTAAGGAGAGAGCAGGGGCCCAAGCTGAGCTGGAGAGCAGAACCGGGCCAGAGCCAGAGACGCAGCCCAGGGGGAGCAGATCCTGTGCTGGGAGCAGAGCTGCAGCCACAGAGCCAGAGACGCAGCCCAGGAGGAGCAGATCCTGTGCTGGGAGCAGAGCTGCAGCCACAGAGCCAGAGACGCAGCCCAGGGGGAGCAGATCCTGTGCTGGGAGCAGAGCTGCAGCCACAGAGCCAGAGACGCAGCCCAGGGGGAGCAGATCCTGTGCTGGGAGCAGAGCTGCAGCCACAGAGCCAGGTGTGGTGAGCAAGTGGGGCCAGCCAAGGGGGAGCCTGGGCAAAGGGCCCAGCACAGAAAGACACCCCCAGACAAGGGCCCTTGCAGGCCAGACCGGGAGGGGGACCTTAACCCTACGGAGGGCTGACGCAGGGAAGAAGGGTCCCACCACTCAAAGCCCGGAGGTGTGTGGCCACCACCATTGCAAGTGTCCAACCCGCAGCGTCTCTGCAGCACGGCCAGGGCCTGAGAAGGAGCCTGGGACCTACAAGGAGCAGACTGTGACCTGCCCTGACGTTCCAGAGACACTGTTTGTGATGTTCCCTGCCACAGAGCGGGGTGATGTGTTTTCCTTTAACCTTTCACATTTTTCCTTGTTCTTTTCTTTAGATTAATTGTTAATTAAATAACTTGTGTTTGCTTTAAATTGTACGGAATAATCAGTGGGTTAGGGAGGTGCCCAGTGCAGAGAGAGTACCCCGGAGTGGGGACACCCTAGCCCCTGCCCTAGGTGACCACAGCAGGGTTGGGGGTCGAGCCCCCCCAGGAATCCTGGGCCCAGCCTTGTTGGGGTTACGAGGACTCAGACAGACGGGAGAGTGGAAGGGCAGGGAGGCCTCTGGGTAAAGGAAGTGGGAGCGGGGACTCAGATCCTTTCGCTAGCCCACCTCACCGGGGTAGTGCAGAAGTCAGGAAAGTTCCCCACAATAGCGGGACCATACCCCCGCTTACATAATTGGCGTCACGAACAGGATCCTATCCACAGGGTCCATCCCATTGGTTTTCTGGTTAAGTTCTAGTAGCATGGTCCGGGCCTAGTTGAGCACCCTACCATGGCTGGAATTGAGGAACTACGGGCCCAGTTTGCTGAACTTCAGCGCAGATTATCAGACCAAGCTGAGGCATTACAGCAAGCTAGAACAGAACAGAGAGAAGCCTTATCACTGGCTAAGGCAGTAATAGACCAACAGGCAGCAGAAGCTAAGAAACCCCCTACTATTTATGTCCCACGGGAGCAGAAGGTCACAGAGTTTGGTGGCTTCCCGACAAGACCAGGAGACATTACGGTAGAAGAGTGGGTCAAGTCTGTGAAGGCGGCTCTGCGTGTGCTAAGAGTACCTGAAGAAGATCATGTAGACTTCATAGAGGAACACCTCAAGGGCCAGGCCAAGGCCACAGTAAAGTTCATGGCAGTGGCGGACAAAAAAAATGTGGAAAAAGTATTTGAACTCCTCCTAGAAGTGTATGGGGACAAGGTACCTATTGGAACCCGACTAAAGGAGTTCTTTGAGAGAAAGCAGGAGCCCGGTGAAACTATCCGGGCATATGCATATGACCTCCAGGAGAAAATGAGCAGAGTGGAGCGGCGAGACCCTCAGCGGGTTCCAGACCCAGATACGGTTCTGAAAGAGCAGTTAGTGCTGGGGCTCCAGGATGATTCCCTCCGCCGTGAAATGAAAAGGAGGTTTAAGGAAGAGCCCAGTAAGAAGTTCCATGAACTCATGCAGGCTGCTATTATGTGGTCAGAAGAAGAGGAAGTTCCTGTGGCAGAGACAGCCAAGACTAACCCCCGTACACGAAGTGGCGGCCTTGTGAATGCAGCTGCTGGGGAAAAGGTCCTGCCCCAAACAGAGCTAACATTGGAAAGCTTAAGTGAAGCTGTCCAAAAACTGGCGGTCCAACAGGGGGAGATGCTGAAAGTGATGACCGAGTTGATGAAAGAAAAGAATCCCATTAGTATGCCAAAGTATCCAAGGGCACCGGGATCCCGAAGAGCCCCACTGAAGGATGAGCTGGGAAGATACATTTGTTACACTTGTGAAAGGCCAGGACATACTAGCCGAGAATGTCCACTGAGAAGGAGAACAGAGTCCCAGGCAATCGAAACCAATGGGGCACCAGGAGCAAGTGGTCCCTCTACAGTAGAAGGCCAAGCAGTGGCAGAAGGATTCCTAGGCCTGTCCTTTGTGGAAAATCCCTCTGCATACAGTGTTGAGAGGAACATGGGCAGTGCCAGCATATCTAGCGATTTCTGTAAGCGAGCATTTGGAGATTGTCTAACTGCTGAAGTATGTATAGCAGGGGTGAAGACCAGATGTTTGTTAGATACTGGCTCAGAAGTCACCACCATTACTGAGTCGCATTTTCAAAAATATCTGAAGGACAAGGACCTGACCATGCACAGCACACGGTTTGTACGTCTAACAGCTGTTAATGGACTGGCAATCCCAGTGGTGGGGTGCCTTGAAGCAGACATAGAGTATATGGGCCAGACACTGCCAGGAAAATGCATCTTCATCCTGAAAGACAAAGCCTCAAAAGGGAGCCATATAGGAGAAGGAGTCCCAGGGATTCTAGGGATGAACATCATTAGTGAGCTGAAGGAGCTACTGCTGCCAGGAGAAGGAACCAGGAAGATGAACTGTCATGAGCACTCTATGAAGAATGCTGTGCTGAGTAAAGTACTGGCTCGAGAGGAGAGGCAGAGTCTTTCCCTGGGCCCCACAAGGCATATGGGAAATGGTAAAGTGGGCAGAGAACGGAAGACCATTATTCCTCCTTGGAGAGGGAAGATCCTTGACGAACACAGCTGTGTACCAGGAAATGAGCTGCAGGTGACGAAGGAGAAGGGAGGACGAGTTACCTTTCTTCAAGAAAGATGTGATGGGAGACTGCAAGTTCCAGTTCAAGCGGCACGTCAAGGGCTGATTCCTGCACATGTGGCTAACATAAGGGCGTTGCCAGAGAAGCATCAAGAAGTCTTTTCTAAGAATGAGATGACCAATTATGATGACCAGGTCAAAGGTCACCATGACAGGCTGAAGATAGCCTGTGACGTTGCTCTCAATACAACTAAAGACACAGCCCGAAGTAGGAAAAGGACTTATGATCGCAAGTCCAGTGGGGCTCTCATCAGGCCTGGTGACCGTGTACTAGTTCGTAACCATAGACACCGGGGGCGTAATAAAATACAGGACAAATGGGAGTCAAATCCCCACATTGTAGTCGCTCACAACAATCCCGAGCTACCAGTTTACACCATCCGGCCTGAACGAGGAGGTCCTGAGAGAGTAGTACATAGGGACCAGTTGAAACATTGCACCCTTAGTCCAGACAGGGACCATAGGAGGCGTAGATCAGTACACCCTGAGGAGGCTGAAACCAATTGGGAAATGGTTCTAGTCCCACAAACCGAATACAGAGGGGGACAGAGTGGGGCAAACCCAAACCCTAACGAGAATGGCCAGATCCTTCAAACTGACCCAGTATTACCCGAGGATAGGGAAATAGAAAATATGGGTAACGAACCACCAGTCTTAAGAAGGTCCCAGAGGGCTAATAAGGGTGTACTTCCTGTTAGACTTAGAGATAATTATATTATTGGTTCTATGTAGTGTTTTAATGAATATTGTTATGTATGGTATTAAGAAGTAGATGTGGAATGTTAGGTATGTTAAATGTTCTTTTGATAATTGTTAATGGGTTTTTAATATAATATGATGTGGGTATATGTTGTTATTATGGGGCCCGGATGTACTGGTGTGAATATTGTAGCTGTGGCAGAATTTTAGCAAGGGGGAATGTAAGGGGACTGTTGCCCCCTTACTAACATTCAGTGGGGGTGTTTGGTTGCTAGCTCCCAGCACTAAAAGGGGAGGGGTCGATGGGAAATCAGGACCCTGAGACTGACAGTCCCCAGGAACAATGGCGAGAGGCCAATGCTCCAGGTAAGCCTGATTGACAGGGCGGGCAGGCTAATCAGCATGACAGGAGGCCAGGGTGGGTCCCGTCCTCCGTGTGAGTTGGAATTGCCTGGGTCAGACAGAGTGGGGCCGAGCTAAGGAGAGAGCAGGGGCCCAAGCTGAGCTGGAGAGCAGAACCGGGCCAGAGCCAGAGACGCAGCCCAGGGGGAGCAGATCCTGTGCTGGGAGCAGAGCTGCAGCCACAGAGCCAGAGACGCAGCCCAGGAGGAGCAGATCCTGTGCTGGGAGCAGAGCTGCAGCCACAGAGCCAGAGACGCAGCCCAGGGGGAGCAGATCCTGTGCTGGGAGCAGAGCTGCAGCCACAGAGCCAGAGACGCAGCCCAGGGGGAGCAGATCCTGTGCTGGGAGCAGAGCTGCAGCCACAGAGCCAGGTGTGGTGAGCAAGTGGGGCCAGCCAAGGGGGAGCCTGGGCAAAGGGCCCAGCACAGAAAGACACCCCCAGACAAGGGCCCTTGCAGGCCAGACCGGGAGGGGGACCTTAACCCTACGGAGGGCTGACGCAGGGAAGAAGGGTCCCACCACTCAAAGCCCGGAGGTGTGTGGCCACCACCATTGCAAGTGTCCAACCCGCAGCGTCTCTGCAGCACGGCCAGGGCCTGAGAAGGAGCCTGGGACCTACAAGGAGCAGACTGTGACCTGCCCTGACGTTCCAGAGACACTGTTTGTGATGTTCCCTGCCACAGAGCGGGGTGATGTGTTTTCCTTTAACCTTTCACATTTTTCCTTGTTCTTTTCTTTAGATTAATTGTTAATTAAATAACTTGTGTTTGCTTTAAATTGTACGGAATAATCAGTGGGTTAGGGAGGTGCCCAGTGCAGAGAGAGTACCCCGGAGTGGGGACACCCTAGCCCCTGCCCTAGGTGACCACAGCAGGGTTGGGGGTCGAGCCCCCCCAGGAATCCTGGGCCCAGCCTTGTTGGGGTTACGAGGACTCAGACAGACGGGAGAGTGGAAGGGCAGGGAGGCCTCTGGGTAAAGGAAGTGGGAGCGGGGACTCAGATCCTTTCGCTAGCCCACCTCACCGGGGTAGTGCAGAAGTCAGGAAAGTTCCCCACAATAGCGGGACCATACCCCCGCTTACACAAGCCTTATCCCACCAATCTTAGGCGGCAAAACTATTTCTGAAGATGAAGGCTGCTTCTGATGTGAATGGAACCTCTCTCCCACTGATTGCAAGAGGAGCTTTTTTCCCTTCTCATTTAAAAACAAACAACCCTTTATTTAAAGTATTTTCACAGCTAGATAGATCAGGTGTTAAAATATTACAAGTTACCAAAAGGCCTTTTTCTACTTTGCTGACTAAACTGTCTGCATAACAAACAAAACACACACAATGTAGTAAAAATCTGAAACCAGGGAAAAACTATTTCGGATTATCATTAACTATCCATCCACACTCAAGCTTCACCATGGGCATGGTCTTCATCTCCCACTGACTTCCCCTGAAACAAACCAGTCTCTTCACTTTGCACATGCCACATCTCATCCCTGAGTAGAATTTTTTTCTGGGAACTCTGGAAAATATCACAGGAGGAAGAATTTAAAAGATACGCTGCTAGATCTTTGCTCCCATTCAGGCAGCACAAAGCAGCCAGGATGCCAGTAAATCCAGTCCCTGAAGATGCCCACGCACAGGGAAGTCTGTGGGGTGTGAAGAGCTGTCACCACAACTCCTATGCAACCCCTCTCCCAACCCCACCTTCAGTGTAGGGGGAAATGTCCAGGAGAAAGGGATGTGGCCAGGGTGCCCCTGCAGTTGGCTGATCCCTAGCTCCAAGTATTGCCCCTTGTAGCCATAGATAGCTGGGTATAAGGCCAGGTTTACACTAGAAGCTTTTGTAACTATAGCAATGTTAGCTAAAAGTGGGATGGATTTATTTATTTTGAGTGACATTTCTGTGCTGGCAAAAGCCCTAGTGTAGATGCAGTTGTACTGATACAAAGGACATGTCTAAATTAGGAGGTTATAGCTATATCAGCAAAACTTTTAAGTGTAGGTTAAGTCCAAGTTAGAGTAGCTCTAAGTCTACTCTAGTGCTAGCCCTGAACTTGCCTAGACCTGGGGGTTGTGGTCATTCTGCTCCTGTGCCAAGTGTGGCTTGGTTTGATCAAAGTGATAAAGATTTCCAAAATTTCCTTGTCCTTCTCTTGGGAGTGAGTGTGGTTTTGAGGTCAATGGAACTGCATATGAGTAAAAGTTTGCAGGATGGAGCCCCACATATCTATGCTTCTATGGAGAGAGATCAAAGGGAACTTGGTATGTACATATTAGAGAAAAAAAATGAGTATGCTGCAGTGGTGGGCTCAAGCCACACAGTTTAGAGCCAAATTTGTCTAAAGTCTGAGTGGTAGTTCAGGCCCATCTCTGATAAACTGGATATTCTAACTCCAGTATCTATAAAAATGATCAGAGGGGGAACAGAATACAAGATGAGGGATGCTACTGAGTGTGATTGAAGATGATGCAACAAGTAATGGCTAAGAGTGTCAGTTCCAAGAATTGGAGCATGCTCACAAACCTGACATGCTGGTAATCCCTTGGGGGATGTGACCTGCAGGCCGAGAAGAACTGGGCTAGAGAAGCACAGAAGATCCTTTCTAATATTATCAACTAATTGTGTATGTGTATGTAGTTCTGTACATGGAAAAGTGAACTTAACAGATTTAAACTATTCTAAAATTAACTTCCTTCCCAAAACAAACGTGTCTGCCTGGAATTTCCTCCAACCTGGTAAGTGTCAGTGGCTGAAGTTTTCAAATCACTGAGACATTAAACCCTTATAACTAGAGTGGCTTATAATAGGCTACCACCATACATTATTTTTAAATATACAATAGTGCTGTTAAACTGGCATTAAGATTGTGAGCCCAGCTTTTAAACATGAGCTCCTTAATAGGATATGCACATTTTGGGTCTCAACTTATCACTTACTTGTGTCAATGAGCATTTTCCTCCCCCTAAATTCTGAGTTGCACATCTATATATGGCATTTAGATGTCCTATTAAATAGCCCATGTTTGAAAATTGGGCTGCCTATGTTAAAATGTGTTGGTATTTATTGTATAAAGAGATTCGTAACCATCTGATTCACTGCAATAAAAGTTTAAAAAAATAAGTCTCTTTAGGAAAAGCTAGTTTAATATTGAATAAGTGAAAGAACATTAAGGCTATGTTCTTTGGAGCGGATTCCCAATTTGAGTAGACGTATTTGTGCTAGTTTGATAACAGCTAGCATTCTGTAGCCATGGTAGCACAGCAAGCCCATGTGCCTATAGCCACTGCCTGTGCTAAGTACAAACCCACCCGATCCCGCGGGTATGTACTCATGGTGGCTAGCTTTGGCTGCCACTTGCCACTGCCTGTGCTACTGTGGCTACACTACTAATTTTCGTTGGCTAGCTCAATGAGAGCTAGTTGCAAGTATAACTACTCCTGTGAATCTCACACCCAGCTCAAGTGTAGATGTAGTCTAAAACAATATTTAATAGGCAGCTGCTGTAAGAGAGATTTGATTGCTTTTTATCTGCGTTATCATAATGTGTACAGTTAGGGAATGAAAAAATATTTGCTATTTTTCAAGGAACTTCATGTTAATTACCATAGGAACCTTTTCAGGTAACTAGTCTCGGAACTTGAAAAGTGCATTCAGTGCAAAAAGATGGGATTCTACATTAAGACTGGAAAGGTTTGAGACAGAGCAGTTCATGCATGAAAAGGCTAAACCTCTTACTGCCTTTCTCAGCTTTATTTGTTGTCCTCTTGAATTTCCTGGCGGAAATTAATTCCTGTCATTTCTATTTCAGCAATTTGTAAAAGCCAAGTCCATCATATGCAGCTTGAGAATACAGACAGATGGGTACGAAGATGGGAAAGATGGGCTTAGAGTGACAACTAGTGTTCAATTTTCTTTTTTTTCCAGCTTAATAGAAAAAACAGAAAACAAGAGACAAGGTGGGTGAGGTAGTATCTTTTATTGAACCATGTTCTTTTAGTGAGAAAGACAAGATTGCGAGCTTACACAGAGCTCTTCAGGGCTTGGAAACTTACTTAGGTTGACATAATTTTGTAGTGTAGACATACCCTAAGTTACGTTGACATACAGCCACCTCAGTAATTAAATTGCTTTTGCACGTCCACACTATGCTCCTTGTGCTGGCATTGCACATCCTCACCAGGAGCACTTGCACCAATTGAACTGTCAGTGTGGGGCATAGTGGGATGGCTTCAGAAAGCCAACAACAGTCGATGTAAGCAATGCAGTGTCTACACTGGCACTGCATCAAACGAAATACATTGACCTAAGCACTACACCTCTCACGGAGGTGGAGTTATTAAGTCGGCATAGGGCGAGTTACATCGGTGGGAGTGACATTTTAGTGCTTAAAGAGTTAGGTCAATGCAAGGCAGCTTACGTCTGTGATGGGTTGGATCACAGAAACCCCCTTGGGAGCGGCCACCTGATGTGCAAAAGACTATCTCTGCTCCTGTTTTCCCTGCCAGCTCAGGACTCCAGCACCCTGTCTTGCTGAGCCAGCCACTCCCATCTGCTGCAACACAGACCCAGGGTTTGAATCACTTGTCCCAAAGCTGCAAGTTTACCTGAAAACAGCTCCAGAAGTGTGCTTGTCTTTAGCACTCAGATGCCCAACTCCCAATGGGGTCTAAACCCAAATAAATCTGTTTTACCCTGCATAAAGCTTATGCAGGGCAAACTCATAAATTGTTCGCCCTCTATAACACTGATAGAGAGATATGCACAGTTGTTTGCTCCCCCAGGTATTAATACATACTCTGAGTAAATTACTAAATAAAAAGTGATTTTATTAAATACAGAAAATAGGATTTAAGTGGTTCCAAGTAGTAACAGACAGAACAAAGTAAGTCACCAAGTAAAATAAAATGAAATGCGCAAATCTATGTCTAATCAAACTAAATACAGATAAGTTCTTCACCAATTCCAGAATGCTCCCTTTTACAGGCTAATCTCCTTTTAGCTTGGGTTCAGCAATCACTCACAACCCCTGTAGTTACTGTCTTTTGTTCCAGTTTCCTTCAAGTATCCTAGGGGGGTGGAGAGGCTCCTTCTTTAGCCAGCTGAAGACCAAATGGAGGGGTCTCCCACGGGTTTAGATAGACTCTCTCTCGTGGGTGGAGACCCCCTTTCTTCCTCATATGCAAAGTCCAGCTCCAAGATGGAGTTCTGGAGTCACTTGGGCAAGTCACATGTCCCTGCATGACTCAGTCTTTACAGGCCGAAGTCATTGTCCACATTAGGGTTACCATACGTCCGGCTTTTCCCGGACATGTCCGGCTTTTTGGGCTCCAAATCCCCGTCCGGGGGGAAAGCCCAAAAAGCTGGACATGTCCAGGAAAATCGGGGGGGCCGGGACGGGCCGGGGGCTCCGGGGCCAGGCCGGGGGCTCCGGGGCCGGCCGGCGGTGCGGTGCCTGGCCGGGGACTCCAGGGCCGGGCCCGGGGGCTCCGGCGGGGGCTCCGGCGGGGCCGGGCCCGGGGGCTCGGGGACTCCGACGGGGGCTCGGGGACTCCGGCGGGGGCTCCGGCAGTGCCAGGCCGGGCGATGGGCTGGCGGGGCCGGGGGACGGGCTGGGGACCGGCGGTGCGGTGCCGGGGGCCTGGGGGATGGGCCGGGGACCGCAGTGCTGGGCGGGCCGGGGGTGGTCGGCCGGGGGCCGGGCCAGCCTGGGCCGCGCCTCCTCCCCCCACACTCCCCCTTACCTGCTTTAGGCTTCCCGCGACTCAAATGTTCGCGGGAAGCAGGGGAGGGGGCGGAGACTTTGGGGAGGAGGCGGAGTTGGGGTGGGGGCGGGGGCGGGCCCGTGGAGTGTCCTCCTTTGGGAGGCACAAAATATGGTAACCCTAGTCCACATGGTATCTTGCATGTCTCCAGGAAGACTTCTTATGTGGATTGGAGCATTCCAAGATGCATTGTTCTCCAAGTGTTTCCTGATCAGGTACTTAACCTGGCGAATTCCTTCCTAAAGAAGCTGACCAAATGCCTCCCAAAGCTTACTTAGAAACCAAGCAAGCATACAGCCCATATTCTTAACCTCAAGTAGAAAATGATATATATGTACAAATAGGATGAATAGATATAGTAGATCATAACCTTTATGGAGATATATTCCATGGCACAGGCAGCACAAAATATATTCCAGTTATGTCATACATACATTTATAAGCACCCCCTCCCCATAAAGCCTTATGGGATACACTGTCACAACGCCGACCTAACTCTGTGGTGTAGACCAGGGCTCAGAGTGTCACAGCTAAATACAAGGTGAACAAAGTGTTTTGCATAAGTAGATAACACATTTCCAGGGACCATTCAAGATAAAGTGGATCATTAACACCCCTCTAGTCATAGGGGGAAATGCAAGGGAGGGGGGGTTATTAGTGGGTTATAGATTGTTGTAATAAGCCATAAATCCAGTGTCTCTGTTCTGTCCATGACTTTTAGTGTCTAGCAAAGTTATTAATTTAAGCTCCTAGGGTCATTTTTTTGTGTGGGTTTCCTTTGAGGATGAGGACTGATAGGTCAGATATGGAGTGATCACTTTGTGAAAAGTGTTCACCCACAGGTGATGTGGTGGTTTTGTTTTTTATCATTTCCTGTGTGAGTTCATTCAAAAGCATAGTGATTATCTGCTTTTACCCACATAGCTGTTATTGGGGCATTAGTGCACTAGATGAGGTACACCACATGTTGTGATAGGCATGTGTAGGATCCATGGATCTTGAAAGATGTGCTGATCACTGTAGTAGTGGAGATATGTCTGCAGGTTTTGCATTTGTTGTTCTGGAAGGGTCTGGTGCCGCTTTGAGTTGGTGTGTTCTGGTCTGTGGGGAGCTTGCTTCTCAGTGAGCTTGGAGAGGTTGGGTGGTTGTTTGAAGGCCAGAAGAGGGGGTTCAAGAAAGATTTCTTTCAGGATGGGATCCCCACTGAGTATGGGTTATAGTTGTTGGAGGATACCTCATATGGGTTCCAGTGTGGGGTGGTAGGTGACAACTAGGGGTATGAATTTCCACCATAGCTTCAACAACCACCACCTTCCATTAAACTATCTGGAACACTCCCACACTAGCATCAACTTCCTGGACACCAGAATCAACTTCAACAACGGAACACTACAGACAGCTATATACAAGAAACAAATGAATCACCACACCTATCTTCATAGATCCAGTAACCTCTCCAAACATACCCAGAAATCTGTTATCTAAACCCAGCACTCAGATACCACAGAACATGCTCTGAGGAGGAAGTCCAGGATATAGACCTGAACACACTTCAAACCACCATCACCAAACAAGGACACTCCACAAGAGAAGTAGATTGCATCATGGAATGAGTCACCCAAATACACCAAAAGAACCTGCTTCAAAACAGAAATAACCCCCCCCCCCCACAGCACACCCCTAGTTGTCACCTATTCCGGTGGTTTGGGGTCATTAGTTTTAATTTTGCAACACCATCACCAGGGATGCTGGAACAATTTGTATAGTGGAGGTACTGACAGCCATTGAACCAAACTGTAAACACTGTATATGATGGAAACCACTTCCAGCAAGGGGGTGCAGTAGCACCCCCACCATCCCTAGTTCCAGCACCTGTGCCCACTACAATCACTCCAGTGCTTTGCCAAACCTTAACTCCTTTAGCTTCACCCAACCCTATCAATAATATGTAATAATAATGTAGTATAACAGCAGAATAGTGATTGGAGGTTCCTTCAAATGTTTTGTAACCTGACATCCTATAGTTGTGATTATCTCTTTCACCAGGATCTTATCTCTTATAGACAAAAATGCACTCAGTTTTCCTAACAGTATTTGCTTATAAATATATAACAGGTGCTTTTCATCTCAGGTACAATTAAGTTATATTACTATTACAATATAAAATCACCTAAGGTATGATTCTATTAATTGTTTCCATGGTAAGTATATAAATCCCCACAAAGTCTTTTAAAAATGCTAGGCCTAATTCTGTACTGCCTTGTATTTGTGAAGTCATTTAGGCTGACATTTTCAAATTTTCATTATACTATGGGAATTAGATGGTCAAATTCCATTGAAATGTAATGGGAGTTTTGTATCTAGCTCATTTGTGTTTAGTTGAAAATCCCAGGCTTACAGCAGTGCAAGTTTGGGTGTAAGATGTTGCCATTTTGATTTGGTCTATTTGCACTCCACACATGGGCAAATGACTATTCAAGGTGCAAAGCATGCTTTCTGTCAGTAGAAGGCAGAACCCAATTACATAAATACTAGAGTCGTGCAAAGGATGGAAATTCCATTTCATGAAGGAATTCCAGATGTTGAATTTTTTTCATTCTGACTCGGAATGCAAACCAAAAATTTTAAATTCTCCACAATGGGAAATTGAGGGGGAAATTCCATTTACGTTGATCAAAATGTTTCATTTAGATTTTGATATTAAAAAAAAGTGTTGTATTATATTATAATCCAGAACACAAAATACAAAATTCAAAACAAAACATCATTTAAACATGAAAAACCAAAAAGTTTCATTCTGAAAATATTGCAATGGGACATTCTGACATTGTTAGAACATTTTTTCCATTCTTTTCCTAATGAAAATTCTGATGAAATTGACCCAATTTCATAAAGTATTCTGATGGAACTGCTTATTCTGTCAATTTTGTCTGCCGACATCTAATCAGTTTAATAGAATTAATCAGGACATTAGTAATTTGCAGGTGTCACAGGTAAATTTCTTAATCTTAGAGATCTATAAAAGGAGTAAAACAGAAATGTCCTATATGTTACCTCTTCTCCTTCTTCAATATGATAATCCTTTCTTTGGTTTGGTCCTCCAACAAACATCACATTCAGCTTCTGACAATGCCTGGAAAAAATATTTTAAAGAGATTAGTAAGAATATCTTGCATTTCTATATTTCATCTGAGGATTTAGAAGTATTTTACAGCCAATAACTAATTTATTAAATAGTTTAGGCAATATGACCCAGTGATTAGGCCCCTGGACTGGAATTCAGGAGACCTGGGTTTTGTAACACGTTTGAGATCTAAAGATGAAACGTGCTATCTGAGAGCTAGGTATAATTATCATTGCAATATCATCTGATAAGACTAGAAGTTTGTAAGTAAAATGTAATGCTTCACAGCTAGTAAAGTTACTGAAAGCTATTGATACGAATGTTGGGCCTGAATCCTCTCACTTACACCACTCTTACAATGGTGTCACAGGAATGAGTTCACCAAAGTTGCACCTGATTTTAAAGTGGTGGAAGTGAGAGGAGAATCAGGCCCTCTGTCTAATTCTGCCATGCTTGTGAATTCTGATGAGCACTTTTTCTCTCAGTTCGACTACTCTGAATGCCAAAATTAGCCTTCAGGTAGCTCCCTTCAGGCTAGACTGTACCTCCAAGTTCCATGTGCAGAAGGGACCCCCTTATGTGTGGATCTCACCCTTCAGGCAGCTTCCTTCAGGCCAGACTGTACCTCCAAGTTCCATGTGCAGAAGGGACCCCCTTATGTGTGGATCTCACCCTTCCCTCAAGTCAGCAGCCAGAGGTATTACCTGTCCCAGATAGTATCTTACACAACAGAGACCCCTAATGACAGGGATGCTGGGTAATCCTTGGTAGTCCAGTAGCAATGGAGCAACACTACCATGGAATGCAACTCCGGGATGAGAGCAGGGGCACACAGAGCTACCATTGAGATAGAGAAGCAATATCTTCACACTGAATCTGGGCCTCAATGCTTAGTGTGTTGCAACGATGCCTATACACTCAGCCATCTTCAACAGAGTCATGTTGGGAGAGTTTCTGAGATGTTGGAACATGCACGTTTTGTTTCGTGGTTTTGTTTTCGCCACCTTCGTTTTGTTTACTGCAAGGAGCATTTTGGTGATATGAAACATAGGGCCCTAATATACTACAATGCTAAACAACAATAACTGCCTTGACCTTTGTTTAAGTAAAAGCTACACAAATTAAATGATAAAAGTACAATATTCAAATCAACTATTTCCACACCAGGAGGCTGTACACGCTATAATACTCAGCTTATGCCAGCATCACAAAATAAGGATCTGAAATCATAAGCACTCGCATCATGCAGATTTAATGTTCATTTCCAAGGTGTGTGTGGTTTTTTTTTTTTTTTTTTGGCACACTGGTGAACTTATAGTAACATTCTGCTTGTTGCAGGGCACAAAGGACTGCAGCACTGACAGAGCTGTAAGTAGCATAGCTGACAACTCATGAAATATTAAGACAAAGCATGGGCTGGGCTATAAAATAAAAGGTGGAAGAATATTGTTAGCATGTGAGAGCATCATGACTGAATTCTGAGGTAGTTAGTCTTCATAGAAATCAAGGTATTTCATTTCATTGCAAAGCACCAATGATTTAAAGAGCACTGAGGAGGTCCTTAAACTCCACCTACATTTCTGCAAAGCCACCTAAGTCCAGATGCCACTAAGCTGCTTAAGCCCTGGTGGCATTTAGCCTATTTCAACTGCAGAACCTGATCTAGTAGGCATATTTGCATTCCTAACACCACAAAAAGTACAGCTGGAGCAACCCTTATATTTAAATGGTCAGAGCCTGACACAGGATGTATAAGATGCAGGTTCAAATCCCTTCACTGCCTAATTTGGATCAGGGAGTTGAACCCAGTACTCCCACTTTCTAGCAGAGGGACCTAATCCCTGGGCTATAAGGTATTGTTGGGTGGGCATAGGCAGTGCGTAATTGAGGCTGGGGGAGGCTAAGCCTCCCCAAATCTCACCACCGGGTGACGGACAGTGGCAGATTTGGGGACCCCAGGAAAAAAAAAATCTCTCCCCACCATGGACTTGGGTAATACCCCTGTGGCCGAGGCAGGGGTACAGAGCTTTTCCAGTCTTGGGGCCGCAGTGGAGGTGGGGAAGGAGCGAGCAGGGGGCAGGGTCTCGGGGAGAAGAGGTGGGGTGGGGGCGGAGCCACAGGGGAAGGGGCAGAATGGGGGAAGGGCTCTGGGCTTGGAGCTTCAGCCAGGGCTGAGAGCTTGACCCTGGCCAGGGCCGAGCTCTCAACCTCCCTGCACCCCGTGGCCCTAACCAAGTTCTCAGACCCCCCCCCCCCCGCATCCCACGCCAGCCGAGGCCATGGGCGGGGGGGCTGAGAGCAGCGAACAGGGGCGTGGCCTTGGACAGAAGAGGCGTGTCAGGGGGCTAGACTGAGCCTCCACAAGAGGAAGCTTCATCCGCCACCCAGCAAAGTATATATCTCTTCTTGATGAACAGAAAAGAGGAATATTCAAAATGCTTCAACACAGCACAGGTGCAATTGTTAAGCTTAGAAATGAAGACACCTTGCAAAAGTATAGCAGAATTCATTCTGAAATATTTATTTTAAACTAGTCATCAAATGAAAGCAATCACAAACAGAAGACACTTTCTTGTCCTCTTTCATTCAATGAGATCTACTCAGGCCTAGCATTTTTGTCTTTCTTTCTGTCTACAATAGAACATAGAACGGTACTTTCAATAGATGGGGGAATGTGCATAGTGATCCTCAGTGAAATCTATATCTTGGAATAGTTACTCAGAAAAGCAAACATTTACACACAGTCATGAAAAGCATTAACATTCCTTAACTTTCAATTACAGGGAATCCTTTGGGGTAGGAAAAAAAAAAAGAAGTGGGTTCCTGGAAGTTTTTTTTTTTTTTACAATTTCCTTTTGATTGATTAAAACAAATATCACAGAAAATAAAAGGAACATAATATAATGTGAAAACTGGATTATAATATAAAAACATCATGAAGAGGAATAGGAAAGAAACTTTTTAAGGAAGCCCTTCTTTTCTTATTCATGTACTGTAGGTTTTGAAGCAAACACATTATGCCTTATTCCACTGACAAAAGAAATAATTGTTACTGTGATTGGAAGAAGGTGCCAAATTCTGGACCCTGGCACAGCCACACTGCAAGCGTCCACACCGGTGCTTTTGTCAGTGAAACTTATGTCGCTCAGAGAGGTGTTTTTTCACACCCCTGAGTGACATAATTTGTACTGACAAAAGTGCTAGTGTAGACATAGCCTGAGTCACAGACAGGAAACTGATCAGGCCAGAGCAGCTTGCAGAACCCCCAACTGACAGCTGTGATAAGCATCCCTCTTCTTCCCTGCCCCCTTGTCTCATAGATTACTCCTTCAGCTCCAGAAGTGAAGGATGACCCCATTATTACAATAAAAAAATAGTAGGAGTAGCCCCTCTCTCACAGCTGGGATGGCTTTCACCACCAAGTCTGGAAACACAAAGTGTGGGGGAAGTAGTGGCAATTTATTAGGTGAATCTCATAATTCACAAGTGTGATCCTATGAGATTTTTTTTCTCCCATAAGGCTTAATCCATAGCCCACTGAAGTCAGTAGAAAGACTGCTGTAGACTTCAATGAATTTTGGATCAGGGCCATAGACTGCAATGTGCTTAACACAGCAGTCCATCTATTTTAAATCATTGAACAGTTTTCAAGCACTTTCTGTCTTTAAAAATAAAAAGTTTGTGGCCAGACCTGAAGAACAATTTTATCCATACTTATTAACCTTTGCTAGTTGCATGACATTTACAGCAGTTTCCTTTTATCCCTGAGACTATGCAAGGTAAAACAAGATCTTCATTTACTTACATAAGCTTATTGCACACTGGGGGCAAAAAAGCAGCTTTGTTTTCTTCTATCCATTTTCTTACATTTACAAGCAGCTCCATGATTCACCAGTAATGAGACTTTTGAGGAAGCTACTGAGTTGGCAGAGAAGTATGCAGCATGCACTCTCGGTATGTTACTCCCACCACAAAGCTCTGGTGATTGGTTGATAAAATAGAGTTCTTCAGGCTTGGGTGACAAAGGGAACTACTTTGTTTGATCAGTCAAAGGTTATTTTGTAGAGCAAACTATAAGCTTAGCCAATAATCAACTCATGCATTTCAAAAACATCTAGATCTTTGCTTAGCTCGGTTTAAATATATAAATTGTGTGCGTGTGTGTGTTAGCAGGGCTAGAAAGAAGACAATCATTCAATTTTTATTCATTGTATTGTTGAAAGTACAGGTTAAATGTCAGTAAATAGCATTATCATAAAAACAATATACTAACTAGATGATTGTATTCTAAACAATCACACAGAAGAAAGGCAGAAGGAAGGCTACATAAAGATATATATATATTGTAACAAAGTTCCTCCTCTGCCTTGGTGGGTCCTGCACTTATTGGCAGATTTGCTCATCTCAGAGATTCATGGCAGCCCTCAGTTTGGCTACTTTCATAGCTCAAATCTGCTGTTCACTCAGTTAACCTCATCACATAGGCCAGCATAGGGAAAAGAACAATCCCCGCAGTCCCTGGTAATCCACCTAATGGGTCGGGGAACAGACCAGAGACCTTCCTCTTTGGTGGAACCCACAGTCCAGGTCAACTCCTCCTGTGTTAGATCAGGAGTTGGGAGGTTTGAGGGGAACCCAAGCCTGCCCTCTACTCGGAGTTCCAGCCCAGGGCCTTGTGGATTGCAGCTGTCTAAAATGTATCCTGTAACAGCTGCATGACAGCTACAATTCCCTAAGCTACTTCCCCACAGCCTTCTCCCAACACCTTCTTTATCCCCACCACAAGACCTTCCTGCTGGTGTCTGATAATGCTTGTACTTCTCAGTCCTACTCTCAGTTCCTAATACCTCTTGCTCCTTGCACATATACCTCACTGACTGAGATGAGGTCCTTTTTAAACCCAGGTGCCCTGATTAGCCAGCCTGTCCTAATTGAGTCTAGGAGCTTCTTAATTGGCTCCTGGTGTCCTAATTAGCCTGCCTGCCTTAACTGATTCCTGCAAGTTCCTGCTTGTTCTGGAACTACTCCTATTACCTTACCCAGGGAAAGGTTGTCTGAGGTTACTGTCTCTCCTGCTGCCCTCTGGCCTGGAGAGAGGAAGGAGGGAGAGGGCTGCTGTTTCTACTGCTGTTAGGCTCTCGCTGCTGCTACTCTAGCTGCTCCCTTGGCTGGGCCAGACACCCTCCTCTTTCTCTGCTATGTGCTAGCTTGCTGGCTGGCTGGTGAACCCTCTTCCCCCAACCCTCACTTGCTGCTCCTGCTGTAGCCCTGGAGGGGGGGCCTGGCCTGCTTCCCAGAGGAGGGGTGTGAGGGACCCCAACCCCATCTGTTGCTGCTACTGTGGATACCACCACCTCAGAGCGGTCCTTCCTGCTGACCATGGGACTGGTGCCTGGAGCTGCTGCTGTGTTTGCTGCCTAGGAGCTGCTGGAGCACCAGGGAGGAGAAGAAGAGGACCATCTACCAGTGGGGGAGCACGTAGAAATTCTATAGACCACCGTGGAGGGGGCCCTCAAGGACTAAATCACTTTTGAACTGTGCTCTTGTGGTGGGGGTCTAGACTGTGTTTGTGGGGACATGGGGTGTGCTTGCCCTCTGGTCTAGGGTTACCATATTTCAGCAAGCAAAAAAGAGGATGGTAGGATCCCCGCCCTAGCCCTGCCCCTGCCACTTCCTGCCCCCCTCAGAACCCCCAACCCTCCCCCCGTTCCTTGTCCCCTGACTGCCCCCTCCTGAGACCCTCCCCCCATCCTAACTGGCCCCCTAGGATCCTACCCCCTACCTGTACCCTGATTGCCCCAACCCTTATCCACACCCCCACCCCCAGACAGACCCCTGGGACTCCCATGCCCCATCCAACCACTCCCCACCCCCTGACAGCCCCCCCAAAACTCCCGACCCATCTAAACCCCTCTTCTCCCTGTCCCCTGACTGCTCCGATCCCTCTCCCCACTCCTGCCCCCTGACAGCCCCCCCCAGAACTCCCAACCCCCCCTTGCTCCTTGTCCCCTGACTGCCCCCTCCTGGGACCTCTGCTCCTAACTGCCCCCCAGAACCCCACCCCCTACCTAAGCCTCCCTGTTCCTTGTCCCCTGACTGCCCCCTCCTAAGACCCCCCCCAAGACCCTACCCCCTACCTGTACCCTGACTGCCCAAAACCTCTGCCCCCCCCAAAAGCCCCCCGTCTCTTGACTGCCCCCTCCAAAATCTCCCTGCCCCTTCTCCTACCCCCTGGCCCCCTTACCCTGTCGCTCAGAACATGGTGTTGGGCTCTGTGCGGAGCCGGACACGTGGCTGCGCTCCCCAGCGCAACACACAACCCGGTCCCACCCCACCCAGTGCTGCCGGAGCGGGGCGCTGGGCTGCAGGGGAGGAGGAGCTGCCGAGGCCTGATGCAAATGGCCCGGCAGGCCAGCCGGCTCAGAATGCGGGGGGGGGGGGGGGAAGGGAGGAGGAGCTCTACAGCTGCTCCAGAGTCCAGCCCGGCAAGCTGCGGGGGAAGAGCCCCATGCGAGTGGCTGAATTTCCTGCAGCCCTCCCAGCCGCGCCTCGCTCTGCATGGGGGGGGGGGGGGGCGGGAAATCCCGGACATTTTTAGTGATTTACAAATTCCCCCCTGGACGCTATTTTTAACACAAAAAGCAGGACATGTTCGGGTAAATCTGGACGAATGGTAACCCTACTCTGGTCCATCTGTGTCCTTCCCCCTTCAATCCCCATCACCGTCATCGCTGCCCCCTCCACAACCCCCACTGGCTGCTCCCCTGGCTTGCCTCGCCCTTTCACCACCTTTTGGGCCAAAAGCAGCAGCCAGTCCATATTGACTCTTTGTACAAGCATACATAGGCGCATGTACCCCACCCCCCTTTGACTGCCCCCTCCTCCCCAGCTTTGCCCCTTGCTACCTGCCCCATTTGCCCCTTACAGCCTTTTGTCCCTCCCTTTGCCCCAGCCCCCCTAGCTAGCTTCAGTTTGTTTGTCTGCCTTGCCTGTTTCCCTCTATAGCTTTTGTTTGTTTGCCCCACCCCAGCCCTGAAGCTAGCCCCTTGGTTCCTCTGCCCCACTCCTAGCCTGGTTGTTCCCCTCCCCCTGCGGCCCCCCTTGCCCTGATTAGCACCTCCCCTCATACACCCATGTCCCCTTCTGTGTGCTTGTGCCCATCCCATTTGGTCCCTGTTTCACTGCACCCCCCTCCCCCCATGCTGTTTCATCCCCCATTCCCCTAGTGAAACTAGAGGAGCTGGAATTCCATCCTGAGTTGCCCCCCCACACACACCCCAATTACCCCCCCCCCCGATTCAGCCCTCACCATCCGACCCCTCCTCCCCTGCCTGCAGCCTAGCGGGGAGGAGTGGTTGCCCCCATTCCCCTCCTCCCTCTGGTGTTTGTCCTCCCCCCGCTCTCATTATGGCAGGGGATGAGGCGGATGGGACCCCTCAGGCAGACCTCTCCACCCCTCCTCCGCCTGCCCCCCATCAACCCCTCCGGCTTCCACCTCAACCGCTGCTACCAAACCACCTGCTACCGCCCCCACTGGGGCGCTGACAACAGCAGGCACCAGGGTGACCTCCGCTGCTGCGACGTCCCTTGCCCCCTCTAAGGGTACATCTACACTACAGGGGGGAGTCGATTTAAGATACGCAAATTCAGCTATGTGAATAGCGTAGCTGAATTCGGCGTATCGCAACCTACTTACCCCGTTGTGAGGACGGCGGCAAAATCGACTTCTGCCGCTTTCTGTCGGCGGCGCTTACTACCACCTCCGCTGGTGGAGTAAGAGCGCCGATTCGGGGATCGATTGTTGCGTCCCAACGGGACGCAATAAATCGATCCCCGAGAGGTCGATTTCTACTCGCCGATTCAGGCAGGTAGTATAGACCTAGCCTGACTCTGGGGGAGCCCCCCCCCCCCCCCAGCCGGCAGGAAGGGCCAGGGCAAAAAGAAGGGTAAGAGCCCTGCCAAAAAGACCGGGCCCTCTATGGCAAGGGCTGCCCCACCACCAACCGCAGCATCCCTCCCCGCTGCTCCCTCCACTAGCTCTACAGGTGCCCTCCCGCCTGCCGCTACATCATCTCTTCCGACCATCGCCTCCACTACCATCTATAGTGTCCGGGGTCCCTTCCCCACCTTCACCAGGAAGCATGGTGTCCGTTGCCTCCTGGTGCCCGCCTCGCCCCACGTAGAAACCTATGTGCGGGTGTTGGAGAGGGTGGTGGGGCCCATGGCCATCATAGCGGCCTCCAAAATGTATGGAAAGGTCGTCTTCTTCCTAGTGTCGGAGGCCACTGCCCAGAAGGCGGTGGAGAAGGCCCTGCTGGTGGTGGTGGGGGTTTGTCCCCCAGGAGCCGCTAGAGGACCTGGGTGTCCTGATAGTTCTGACCTCTGTCCCTCCCTTCCTTCCTTCCCAATGCCGCCCTGTCCCTCCCTCCCTCCCTTCCTAGTGCCCACCCTCTCTACCCTGGGGAAACCCATCTCCGTTGTTAGCCCTCTCCCGCTGGGCTGCAAAGACCCCGCCCTCCGTCATGCCGTCTCATTACCCCGGCAGGTGCAGCTTCAACTGCCGCCGGCGGCATGTGATGGAGAGGTGCTCACAGGGTCCTTCCTGGTCCTTACCGGGGGCCTGCTACCGGGTGCATTATTCCACGGGGGAGGCCCGGTGCTACCTCTGCCGGGCGATGGGGCACGTCCGGAGGGACTGCCCCTTGGCCCAGAACAGGGAGGTACATCCAGGACCCCCCAACCCTGGCAGGGCACCAGTGCTGCTGGTTGCCCGGCACCCAGAGCTGCCTCTCCTCCTCGAGCCCAAGGGGTACCTTCCCCCAGTGCGCCCAGATGAGCGGGAGAGCCCCGCCTCTGCTGCTTGCAATCTGGCAGTGCCTGTGGAGGTGGGTGGGTGGGGGTACCGCCGGGTGTGGGAGGGGGCCCGTCCCAGGGGGAATCTTCCCTCCCTCATGCCACCCCACCGCTCTCCTTGAGCCATTGCCCCTGCCCCCAACCCGACCCCTGCTAACTAGCCCCCAGATGACACCATGCAAGGTTGGGCCCTATTGCACGGGAAGTGGGGCAAGCAGAAGGCTCAAGTTTCGCTCCTTCCATCCGATGCGAAGGCCATCCAGAAGACCAGGAAGGGGGGCAACAAGGCCGAGCCTTCCACCTTGCCCATGGGTGTATTCCATCCACCGGTGCTGGCTGGGGAGGACATGGCAGCACTGGAGAGAAGCGCCGCCCCTCCACTGGAGTGCCTTCCTGCGGAGGCTACCGATGGAGCCTCTCCTGCCCCCTTACCATCTGACATCCCTGTGAGCCCCAAGGTGAGCATCGCTTTTGGCCCTGGCGAGGAGAACCTCGGGGTGAGGGAAGGTGATCTCCCTTCCATCTACGAGGAGATCGAGGCCCTAGGTCTGACCCCAGTCACCCAGGGGGAGGATGACCCTCTGCCAGCTGGCCTCGATCTAGGCGACCTTACCCTGACTCCCCTTTCCCTGTGCTCCATCCCCCAGTGCTTCCGCTCCCACCTCCAAGGAGCCCCTGGACTCTCCCACCAACCCTGCCACAGATGGCACCCCACCAGAAGCCATAGAGCCTCTTGAGGCGACGGTCAGTGCCATGCGGCCGGGACCCGAGTCACCAGGGGAATCCCTTGTAGCTGCGGGGCAGCCGACCCCCTTCCTGGGTGGGGGGGCCCATCGCTGATTCTCCACCTACGGATGCCATGGCCACAGCACCTGCCTTCGAACACGAGCCCAGCATCACTGAGGGGTCCCCCTCCCACCCAAAAGACCCCTGAGCCCAACCGTGGGGTGACACCCCCCAGTGGCCTGGCTGCTGGGGCCCCCAGTCCCACTATCGCCCCTTTCCCTGCCCCTATTCCTGACCCCGGCCCTGTGCCTGCTCTTGATCTTTGTCCTGCCCTGATGCCAACCCCATCCTTCTCCTCTCCACCTCCCGTGATGCCATTGCCACCCCTGGGGCTGACTCCTTAAGTTTCTCAGAGGATGACCCCCCAGGGACCGGCCTTTGTATAACCCCGTTCCCACCAGGAGCTGCTCTCTTCCCTTCCCTATTAAGCTGGGATTTAAGAGGCGGGCCTCGTGGTGCCAGCCCATCAGGCGCCGCGTTGGGGGTCAGCCCCTTGCCTGCCTGTCTTAGTGGGCCACGAGGCTGTGTCAGGGGCCCCTCCAGAGGATAGTCGGTGGCCAGTGACCCCAACCCCCCCATACGCTGCGAGAAGAACTGCGGGAGTTCCTTGAAGATGTCCGTGGCTCCCGTAACAAGGTGCAGCTCGCTCTCCAGCAATTGGGGGGGGGGGGGGGGGGGGAGGAGACTTTCAACAAATCCTCCAGGCCGCGAGGGCCCTCATGGGGGAGGGTAAGAGGACCGGGAAGCAGGCCGCTGCGGCCTACCAGCGGGTCTGCCTCTTCCGTGACTCCTTACTCACCTACGGGGTAGGTCACGGTTTGTTGCGTGGCCCGACAGGGCCATGAGCATCCCTGCTGGTGAGGATCCCCCCCCAGCCCTCCTCATGGCACCTATCACCTTCGCAACATTGAACGCCCAGGGCTGTAGGATGGGTCTCCGCAGGAACCAGATACTCTCCTTCCTTCAGAAGGGGGGGTACTCTATGGTTTTCCTGCAGGAGACCCATACGGATCCAGCCGCCAAAGACAGCTGGCGGCTGGAATGGGGGGACAGGGTCTACTTTAGCCATCTCACAGCTTATACGGCTGGAGTGGCAACCCTGTTCTCCCCCGACCTATGGCCCAAGGTGCTGGGGGTCACCGAGGCTGTGCTGGGCCGCCTGCTACACCTCCGGGTCCGTGTGGAGGGGCTCATGGTCAACCTTGTTAACGTCTATGTCCCGACATCGGGCCCAGAGTGGCTGCGTTTCTATCAGCAGGCGTCCGCCTTCCTCAGCACCTTTGGATCCTCGTGAGTACCTAGTCCTGGGTGGGGACTTTAACGCCACCCTCGAGGAGCGGGACTGCTTGGGGCCGAGCAGAGACCGGCCGCCACGGATGTCCTCCAGAAGATAGTCGACCATCACTCCCTGGTGGACATCTGACATGACCACCACCTGGACGACGTTTCAACTTTCGCTTTTGTCCGGTTGGCGGCCCATTGGTTGCGCCACTCCCGGTTGGACAGCATCTACTTATCGCATTTCCACCTTTCACAGGCCCACTCCTCCAGCTTCTGGTCAGCCCCATTCTCTGATCATCATTTGGCCGCCATGACAGACTCTCTTAGCGCGGAGAGGCTGGGGCCAACCTATTGGCATTTTAACAACAGCTTGTTGGAGGATGTGGGCATTGTGACATCCTTCCGGGAGTTCTGGCTGGCCGGGCGAGGGCAGCAGTGTGCCTTTCCCTCAGCGCAGCGGTGGTGGGACCTGGGGAAGGTGCGCACCCAGTTCTTTTGCCGCGACTACACCTGGGGCAGCAGCCGATGGAGGGATGCGGCAATAGAGCAATTGAAACGGGGGGGTCTTAGAGCTGGAGAGGTGTATGGCCACCAGCCCCGAGGATCCATCCCTCTGCGGAGTGTGCCGGGAGAAGCGGGAGGAGCTCTGGGCTCTCGAGGACCATCGGGCCCGGGGCGCCTTTGTTCAATCCCGCATCCGCCTCCTTCAGGAGATGGATTAAGGCTTCCGCTTCTTCTACACCCTGGAGAAAGAGGGGGGCCAAGAAGCACTTCACTTGCTTCCTGGCGGAGGATGGCACCCCCCTCACGGATCCGGCGGAGATGTGCGGGAGGGCCAGGGCCTTCTACGCAGGCCTTTTCTCCCCAGATGCGACTGATCCTAACACTTGCAAAATGCTCTGGGGCAGACTCCCAACAGTAAGCGCGAGCAACCGAGACCGGCTAGAGCTGCCTCTCACTCTGACTGAGCTCTTGGAAGCCCTCCGCCGCATGCCCACCAATAAATCTCTGGACATGGACGGGCTGATCGTGGAGTTCTATCGCGTGTTCTGGGATGTCCTCGGCCCAGAACTACTCACCGTCTGGGCCGAGTCCTTGCTTGCCTTATTGCCGAAGAAGGGGGACCTCCGTGACTTACGGAATTGGCATCCCGTCTCACTCCTCAGGACGGACTACAAAGTCGTAGTGAAGGCCATTTCGTTGCGGCTAGGTTCCGTGCTGGTGGACGTGGTCCACCTAGACCTACACCATCCCAGGCCACACCACATTTGATAACTTGTATCTGGTCTAGAACCTCCTGGAGCTTGGGTCTAGGGATGGTCTGCCATTCACCCTCCTGTCCCTGGATCAGGAGAAGGCGTTCGACAGGATGGGCCACCGGTATCTCCTGAGCACTCTGCGAACGTTTGGCTTCGGACCCCAGTTTGTGGGCTTTCTCCAGGTGCTGTACGCCTCTGCGGAGTGTCTGGTCAGGCTCAACTGGACCCTGCCCGAGCCAGTCAGTTTCGGGCGAGGAGTACAGCGGGGGTGCCCCTTCTCGGGCCAGCTGTACACTCTGGCGATCGAGCCCTTCCTCTGTCTCCTCCATTGGAGGCTGACGGGGTTGGTACTGTGAGAGCTGGAG
Source organism: Malaclemys terrapin pileata (assembly GCF_027887155.1). NCBI lineage: Eukaryota > Metazoa > Chordata > Testudines > Emydidae > Malaclemys > Malaclemys terrapin. The sequence goes on along the minus strand of NC_071507.1, from coordinate 38,824,711 downwards.
CTGCAGTTGGTTCTGTTGGCATACACCGCCGACGTGCTCCTGGTGGTCCAGGACCCGGGCGAATTGGCGTGGGTAGAGGCTTGCCAGGCCGTCTACTCGGCAGCCTCCTCCGCCTGGGTCAAGAGCTCTGGCCTGGTGGTCAGGGACTGGTGGCAGGTGAGCTCCCTTCCACCTGCGCTTCAGGCCACCCGGTGGAGGGCGGATCCGCTGCTCTATATTGGCGTTTACCTTTCTGCCATGCATCCGTCTCTGCCGGAGAACTGGTACGGTTTAGAGGGCAGGGTGACTGAGCAGCTCTGGAAGTGGACAGGACTACTCCAATGCCTCTCCCTCTACTTGCACTTGTGACAAGTTATAAGAACTAAATGTCATGAAGTGCAAGTAGAGAATTTAGGTTAGATGTCAACAGGTTAGTATTGTAAGAAATCCACAGCTCCCTGGGAACTACACAGTTGTTACTATGTCAACTCAAAATGTTAGGAACCTCCTGCTACCAAAGCACAGAGCTGAAGGAGAATCTCCATTAACTGTTCTACAGTATCAGGGCCCTGTACTGTTATCAGTCCTGAATCCACACAGGAGAAGACATTGCTACATATTGCAGTATTGCCTTTGAAACCTAAAACATCAGGAATGGGGATGTACATTTTTGAACTCTCAGATGGTGCATGACTAAGTAAAATGGGGGTAATTTTTTCTTGGAGTCAAATTTTCAGAATGTGATATCTATTGCTGAATTATCCAAAGTCAGTAATACAGGTATTTGTCTTGGGCACTATCATTAGCTTGTGTATTTACTAGAATTTATATACACCTCTACCCCAATATATAATGTGATCCGATATAACACAAATTCGGACATAAGGCGGTAAAACAGTGCTCCGGGGGGGGGGGGGGCTGCGCACTCTGGCAGATCAAAGCAAGTTCAATATAATACGTTTTCACCTATAAACGGTAAGATTTTTTTTTTTTGCTCCCAAGGACAGGGTTATATGGGGTAGAGGTGTATATGAATAGGCAGATTCTGATTGGGGTATATCAGTGTAAATCTGGAGTAACTCAATTGAATCCTCCCTACAAATTCCATTTGTGCATGTAAACAGAGTTCATACTGAGTACAAGGGTTTTTTGTGTGTATGAGCGCTATCATTTGTGCACACAAGTATCAGTGTGTTAAACTGTGTGTCCGTAGAATTTCATGTGCACAAATGGAGGCTGGGCTGAGGCCTTTGAAAATATAACCCTTAAAGGAGAACTGTGAAAAGTGGGAGCAGTCATACTTGCAAAACATCCTCTCTTGAAGCAGGAATGTCCTTCCCTAGATGGGCAGACCTAGTGGACTTCACTATGTTATGTGTACATTAGAGTTCTTTTTACAAAAAATTCCCACAGTTGCTAATGCTGATGCAAGCTCCACCAGTGGCAGCAATACATGGGTCCTTAGCATTTTAGCCTCCATGTAGACTCACTTCTGAATTTACCATCTTCTGTTTATGATTCTACATAAATTTGATGGCAGAATGTGGGGCCGTGACTGGACTATCATGAAATTCTTATGGGGGAGTGCAATCTGTTATCAGCTTGTTGGGCAAACAAGAAGTGACAAACTGGTTGTGAATTATTAGGCATTGCTGTGGTCTCTTTAGTAAGTACAGATCTGTTTGTCATTCTCTGAACACCTGGGGTAGTTTCTGTTCTGTTTTCACTCTCAGTTCCTGGGGGATTTCCCATTGACTCTTATAAAGAAACAAACATATAGATGTTTTTTACCAATTTAAAAAAAATATTTTTGCATTGATGACAAAAATAACAGTACAAAATTTACAAGGACTTGTTACTTGTCATAGCTTAGTCTTCCTAATATTTTATATAATATGTATATGAATTAAGGGGGTGGCAACATGGTTTCTGCTTAAAGCTGAATTTTACATCCTCACTAAAGTGCACATATGTGGCCAGATTCAATTGAAAATTGATATGTTAAAGAGTAAAGTGCAAATCTGAGGTAATTTGATCCAGGTGTTCCTTAGGGCTTGTCTACACAGGAAAGCTATACTGACTTTAAACCAATACAGTTACACCAGAATAACTCCCTGTGTGGACACTCTTATTCCACTATAAGGCTGGGTCTACACTACCCGCCTGAATCGGCGGGTAGAAATCGACCTCTCGGGGATTGATTTATCGCGTCCGGTCGGGACGCAACAATCGATCCCCAAATTGACGCTCTTACTCCACCAGCGGAGATGGGAGTAAGCGCCGTCGACGGGAAGCCGCAGAGGTCAATTTTGCCGCCGTTCTCACAGTGGGGTAAGTCGGCTGCGATACGTCGAATTCAGCTACGCTATTCACGTAGCTGAATTTGCGTATCTTAAATCGACACCCTCCCCCCCCCCCGTAATGTAGATGTAGCCTAAGAGTGTCTTTTTCCAGTTTAGCTTATGTTCTTTAAGTGGTTTAGTCTATACTGAAACAAAAAAAAAAAAAGGCCATCCAAAATAAAGAGTGTCCGCACAAGGAGTTATACTGGTACACTATCCGTTTAATTATACTGGTATAGCTGGTAAAACTTTCACTTTTTTTTTTTTTTTTAAGTTGACCAATTTTTCACATGAAACGTCTGTCGCTGGAATGCCCCTAGAGAGGTGTCGTGCATGGGACCAAAAAAGAAGGTTGAGCATTTGAAACAGTAAAACTTATTAGATCTTGCAGTACTATGTTCTGCTGCAAACTGCTGGCATGTTGTACGACGAGAAAGAGACAGATCTTCCATTCAACTACACTTTAACTCAGGGAAAGTGCACTGGGCTAGGAAATAGGACAGCATTTTTACAGTAATCTCTTCTGTGATAATGTTTTTTGTGTACTTTGTAACCTTATTATTGGCCAAAATCTAATCCCTCTCCTTTAGGGCAGGCAACTATCATTCCTTCTACTTTCAGGTAAGAAAACTGAGAGGTTGCACAAGGTCACTTTCAACACAGCTGGAATCAGAACCTAGGTGTCTAATGTGACAGAGCCAAATCTCTTCCAATTAGCCACATATCTTTTCAAAATAAATAGCCTAGATCGATGTGTGATGGGTTAGATCACAGAAACCCCCTTGGGAGCTGCCAACTGATGTGCCAAGACTACTTCTGCCCCTGCTTTCCTGCCCTGTCAGCTTAGGATTTCAGTGACCTGCCTGGTTTGAGCCAGACTCGCTAGCCTGCTGCAAACCCAGACCTAGGTCTGAATCACGTCCCCTAACAGCTGTAGGATTGACTGAAAGCAGCTTACAGAAGTGTTCTTATCTAACGCTCAAATGTCCAACTCCCAGTGGGGTCTAAACGCCCATAAATCCATTTTACCCTGTATAATGCTTATACAGGGTAAACTCATAAATTGTTCTCCCTCTATAATGCCGATAGAGAGAGATGCACAGCTGTTTGCCCCCTCACCCAGGTATTAATACATACTCTGGGTTAATTAATAAGTAAAAAGTGATTTTATTAAATACGGAAAGTAAGATTTAAGTGATTCCAAGTAATAACAGACAGAACAAAGTAAATTACCAAGTAAAATGAAATAAAACCCACAAATCTAAGTCTAATACAGTAATACAACTGAGTACAGATAAAAACCTCACCAGTAAGCTTCCTTTTACAGACTAGTCTCCTTCTAGTCTGGGTCCAGCAATCACTCACATGCCCTGTGGTTATTGTCCTTTGTTCCAGTTTCTTTCAGATAACCGCACCACCCCTAAGGATATCTCTTTAGCCAGCTGAAGACAAAATGGAGGGGTCTCCCATGGATTTAAATAGACTTTTTCTTATGTGTGGAGACTCTCTCCTATGCAAAGTCCAGCTCCAAGAGGGAGTTTTGGAGTCACATGGGCAAGCCACATGTCCATGCATGATTCAGAACTACAGGCAGCAGCCATTAAATTAAATGCTACCTTGAACGTCCTCAAGTAGACTTCTTATGTGGATTGGAGCATTCCAAGATCCATTGTTCCTTAAGTGCTTCTTGAGTGGGCACTTAACTTCGCAAATTCCTTTCTAAAGAAGCTGACCAAATGCCTTACAAAGCTTACTTAGAAATCAAGCAAGTATACAGCCAATGTTCATAACTTCAAGTACAAAAATAATATGTGTACAAACAGGATGAACAGATTCATTAGACCATAACCTTTACAGAGATATGTTACATGGCACAGGTAGCATAAAACATATTCCAGTTACATCATATTCCCATAAAGCATTATGGGATATATTGTCACACTATGATTTTGGCTATGCTACCTGTAGCTATTGTTCTAATCACACTAGTCCACATTTCTTTCACTGAGCCAGGATACCCTAGCTACAAGAGAATATACCCATCTTTTTGTGAGAGCTATCAGAAGCCTCAACAACCTTACTCATTCAAATGTTTATAGAAAAAAGAGGACATTTACTTACCAAAATCTTCATTGACAAGGACTCAGTTAAGGTCTCCTCACATATTCCTGAAATGAATGTTCGCATTATAAGAAAAAACAAATCACAAACTTAGGAAAACCAGGAAATGCAGTTAAGGTGCTGCTTTACACACCTATTAACGGGCTCTAGGCACCAGCAAACCAAGCATGTACTAGGGGTGGCACAATTCCAGGGGCGGCACTCGGAGAGGGTTTTTTTTTTTGCTTTGGCATTGCTTGGAGCATCAAAAAACCTAGAGCCGGCCCTGCCTATTAAGAACTGGGAACATCACAGTACCTAACACTTCCTGACAAGAAGTGCCATTTTTCCTGTGTCCAACATAACTCCAATCCAGGACTCCCTGATGGGTATGTCTAGACTAGAGTTTGGGGGCCTGCTTTAGTTTGAGTTAATTGATTGCCAATTAACTTGATAAGTAGTAGTACCACATGTGTAAAGTCTACTCTAGATGCTCCGCAAACATGTGGTCCAGGCCACAATGCTATGTCAACATTGTGAATAGGTGTAATCACTGATCAGCACAGTTGTACAGGAAAAGCCCCTACTGGAGATGCAGTTATACTGGCAAAGCTGTGCTTTTGCTGGTATCGTGTGTTTCTCCTGGGGGTGGGAGGAGGGGAGAGAAGGTGGTAAGGGTGAAAGAGTAGCGTGGAGGGGGCTGAAATAAGCTATACTGGCAAAAGCAGTTTTGCCAGTATTAGCTGCATCTGTACTAGACATGCTTTGCTAGTATAGTACAGTGGTATAGCTATACCAGCAAAGCACTCCTATTGTAGACATGGCCTAGGACTCAGCCTAGGGTAAGCCAACAGTCTTAGTATCCTGGAACAAATGTTTGTTATACCCCTGCATACATGTTGATGTCATGGCAACCAACAAACATTTCATTCAACCTGAAGTAACACACCAACAAATATTTGTGGAGTGTTTGGACTAGCATTTACAATTACTAACTAACTAACTCAGGTTAATTTGGTATCAGTTAACATGGGTTAAACTCTAGTCTAGACAGCCCCGCTGTGGCCTGTTACCGGCTTTAATATAAGGAGTAATTGCAACAGAGATGATACTGAATGCATGGAACTGCCTCTCTGCCTATTTTCCAGCTGCACAATAACAATTAAAGAGGTTAAGAATGCCTTAGGGAATTTCCAACAATTAGTTTCCTGCAGTTCAGGCAAATATTCCCCAATCCCAGAAGAATGATAGAAGAAGGCTCTAGCTTTCCAAAACCACTTTTAGTGGAAATTAGTTAGTCATCAGTGGCCACTTAGAAAAGCAATGCTCATCTTTAAGAGGATTTAAATTTGTCAGGAAAATTTTCTGCTCAATCTACTGTACTACAAAGAGGAATGGAAAAACTGGCTACTTATCAACAGCAAATGAATATTACTATCTTTATAGTATAAATATTACTAATTTAATGATGTGGGCTTTTCCCCCTTAAATTTTGAAATATAACAGCAGTCACTTTACCGCTGTCCGTGATATATCCATGTGGGAGGCACTGAAACCATCAAAGTGCACCTAGAAGTCGGCCACATAAAATAATGATTTTATGGCTGCTATATAAGAGCAACAAGCACCAAAAGGTCCTGTTTTTATGCTTTGATGTAATTCATCATGTCCTCACCTTATCAAGAGTACAAAGTCTTCAGCATAAGGTGTTCAGAGTATTGGACATACAAAAATGGATTAAATTAACTACTTGCTATAATAGCTTCCATTTTTGGCTTCTCATTCTGTAAAACTCAATAGTGGAAAGGGGCACTGATATGAAATGGTTAATAACTTTGTAAATTAAGTCACATATAATAATTAGCCAAAGGGGGAGAAATAGAAACAATATCAAGGAACAAAATGGACACCATGTAGAATAAAGCACATGGGTTTATTATGCACTGTGCTGGCGGAGTGGCACTTTGCTTATTAAGCTCAGAGACACTGCCAAATAATTAACTACAATGAATTATATGGAATTTTTATGGGCGGAGGGAAATGACAGGGTAGGAGGTCCCGAGCGCCTGGATAGGTCTAGCAGCGAGACAAGATAAGCACAGTAGCCAATAGTCTAAAAATTACATAATGTCTCTGCCCATAGTTTCAAGTTAACATATGACATATTGTTAGTACACAGGTGTTTTCCTTTAAACAGTGTATAAAGTGTATTAGTATAAAATATGTATGTTGAATTCCAATTTGGGATCCATAGGAATGAGGTAGCCCTTCTGATTGTCCAACAGGTACATTCCTGGGGGTTAAAGCAAAAAGACATTAAAAAGTAAATGGCAATAGAAATTGTCTTTCAAGTTGCCCATTATGTTTCTAAAGGCAGACACTGGTATCTGGGAGGGAAAAGGAAGGATGTCATATTTTATACTGACATGCTTGAACCTCTTCCATGAACCGAAGGTTGGTATGCGGGGAGGGCATGGCTCTCTTTTCTTGCAGCGGAGTGGACACAGACAGACACAGGGCCCCTTTCAATCTTTTGGTCTGTTTGCAGCTTCAAATAAGAGTGCCAATTATTGCTCCCCATCTGGCATTTTGCTGACCATGCTTATCTTAGTAAAAAGCAAGGTTGTCTCTTGTTTGTTCTGCTTCTCTGAGGTAATACTGTTCACTGTTTGCTAAGCCTCTTGGCCTCTTGACCAAACTCTGGACTTCAGGCCTGTAAAAAGTTGCTGACATAGCCTGTTTCAGGATTTTACATACACAGCTCATGGATTTTGGCCCTTCAAATAGATGCTGACATGTTGCTTTATTTACTTGTTTGGAAACATGGGTATTTAAAAAGAGCAACACACAACCTTCTGCACACCCGTTTCTTGTTACAGAAGACTGCTAACATCATACTGAGGCATGTGAAATTATTCAAAAATCAATTGCTCAGCAGCCATGAAAATGTCAGTTTCATGATCTTTATATGGCAGACATAGGCTAAGTTTAATTGGCCTCAGCAGATATTTGCATGTTAGTGATGCTCCATTACTGTTATAGGACGAGACACATAAGAATAGTTCACTTTTTTCATCAACAATTAAACATTGTCAGATTACTGCTCTGTTAGAGCTGAGACAGTTCTATTGGCTTTGCCAGTTATATTATTAGAAAGTGCCTTCCTCATTACTGCTGTTGATGGGGGGGCGGGCGGAGAGAGAAATGAAGAATTTTGACATGTCACACTAGCCACTATTGCTACCACTAAAGAACAACAAACAGGCAGAGCTCCATTTGCCTGGGAACCAATGAAGCATTTACACCTTAGCAAGTGGCAGACGTCAATTTAAAAGAAAATAAAAAAGCAGATCTCCAGCCACTTTGACATACTGACTCAGAGTGACAGTTTCATATGAATTTGTTAGTCTCTACGGTGCCACAAGTACGGCGAACAGCAGAGACTAACAGCGGGAGTTTGCCTGGGAGTTCGCTTGGGGAGAGCGCACTGAGGTTTTCATCTGCAGGTTTCTCTGAGTAGTTCCTGCAACAGTTGAGGAAGTTCTTAAGAGGACGGTGATATGGAAGGTGAGCGATCAGCTGTTGTAACCTGCACAGGTTGTGCCATGTTTGTCTTTCTTCCACAGGACAGAAGCAACTTTGTCTGTACAAAGTGCAAGCTGGTCTCCATATTGGAAGAGAAGGTTCGAGGGCTGGAGAAACGAGTATCGACTCTGCGTTGCATAAGGGAAAATGAAGATTTCCTGGACAGACGTCAGGAGATGCTTCTACGGCCACAATGTTCTGAAGATTCAGAGCAGGCGCAGCAGGGACAGAAGGATTGTGAAGAGGTTTGGCAGCATGTGACCTCCAGAAGGAGAAAGAGGAGCATCCATGCACCAGCAATGGAGATACAGGTGAGCAATCGTTTCCATGTTCTCTCTACAGGTACTAATGCGGAGAGTGGACTAGATGACCCATCTGAGGGAAGGGAGCAGAAGGAGACTCCACCGATTGGAAGGCAAAAGATGCACTGTCCTAGGGATGGGGGTTCCACGACCACCACTCCCAAGAGGAGGAGGAGGGTGGTGGTGGTTGGGGACTCCCTCCTCAGGGGGACTGAGTCATCTATCTGCCGCCCCGACCGGGAAAACCGAGAGGTCTGCTGCTTGCCAGGAGCTAGGATACACGATGTGATGGAGAGACTGCTGAGACTCATCAAGCCCTCGGATCGCTACCCCTTCCTGCTTCTCCACGTGGGCACCAATGATACTGCCAAGAATGACCTTGAGCGGATCACTGCAGACTACGTGGCTCTGGGAAGAAGGATAAAGGAGTTTGAGGCACAAGTGGTGTTCTCATCCATCCTCCCTGTGCAAGGAAAAGGCCGGGGTAGAGACCGTCGAATCGTGGAAGTCAACGAATGGCTACGCAGGTGGTGTCGAAGAGAAGGCTTTGGATTCTTCGACCATGGGATGGTGTTCCAAGAAGGAGGAGTGCTAGGCAGAGACGGGCTCCACCTAACGAAGAGAGGGAAGAGCATCTTCGCCAGCAGGCTGGCTAACCTAGTGAGGAGGGCTTTAAACTAGGTTCACTGGGGGAAGGAGACCAAAGCCCTGAGGTAAGTGGGGAAACGGGATCCTGGGAGGAAGCACAAGCAGGAGAGCGCAAGAGGGGAGGACTCCTGGCTCATGCTGAGAAAGAGGGATGATCGATGAGTTATCTTAAGTGCCTATACACAAATGCAAGAAGCCTGGGAAACAAGCAGGGAGACCTGGAAGTCCTGGCACAGTCAGGGAACTATGATGCGATTGGAATAACAGAGACTTGGTGGGATAACTCACATGACTGGAGTACTGTCATGGATGGATATAAACTGTTCAGGAAGGACAGGCAGGGCAGAAAAGGTGGGGGAGTTGCGTTGTATGTAAGAGAGCAGTATGACTGCTCAGAGCTCCGGTATGAAACTGCAGAAAAACCTGAGAGTCTCTGGATAAAATTGAGAAGTGTGAGCAACAAGGGTGATGTCGTGGTTGGAGTCTGCTATAGACCACCAGACCAGGGGGATGAGGTGGACGAGGCTTTCTTCTGGCAACTAGCAGAAGTTGCTAGATCGCAGGCCCTGGTTCTCATGGGAGACTTTAATCACCCTGATATCTGCTGGGAGAGCAATATAGCGGTGCACAGACAATCCAGGAAGTTTTTGGAACATGTAGGGGACAATTTCCTGGTGCAAGTGCTGGAGGAACCAACTAGGGGCAGAGCTTTTCTTGACCTGCTGCTCACAAACAGGGAAGAATTAGTAGGGGAAGCAAAAGTGGATGGGAACCTGGGAGGCAGTGACCATGAGATGGTCGAGTTCAGGATCCTTACACAAGGAAGAAAGGAGAGCAGCAGAATACGGACCCTGGACTTTAGAAAAGCAGACTTTGACTCCCTCAGGGAACAGATGGGCAGGATCCCCTGGGAGAATAACATGAAGGGCAAAGGGGTCCAGGAGAGCTGGCTGTATTTTAAAGAATCCTTATTGCGGTTGCAGGAACAAACCATCCCGATGTGTAGAAAGAATAGTAAATATGGTAGGCGACCAGCTTGGCTAAACAGTGAAATCCTTGCAGATCTTAAACGCAAAAAAGAAGCTTACAAGAAGTGGAAGATTGGACAAATGACCAGGGAGGAGTATAAAAATATTGCTCCGGCATGCAGGAGTGAAATCAGGAAGGCCAAATCACACTTGGAGTTGCAGTTAGCAAGAGATGTTAAGAGTAACAAGAAGGGTTTCTTCAGGTATGTTAGCAACAAGAAAAAAATCAAGGAAAGTGTGGGCCCCTTACTGAATGAGGGAGGCAACCTAGTGACCGAGGATGTGGAAAAAGCTAATGTACTCAATGATTTTTTTGCCTCTGTCTTCACGAACAAGGTCAGATTGCTGCACTGGGCAGTACAGTATGGGGAGAAGGTGTCCAGCCCTCTGTGGAGAAAGAAGTGGTTCAGGACTATTTAGAAAAACTGGACATGCACAAGTCCATGGGGCCAGATGCGCTGCATCCGAGGGTGCTAAAGGAGTTGGTGGGTGAGATTGCAGAGCCATTAGCCATTATTTTTGAAAACTCATGGCGATCGGGGGAGGTCCCAGATGACTGGAAAAAGGCTAATGTAGTGCCCATCTTTAAAAAAGGGAAGAAGGAGGATCCGGGGAACTACAGGCCAGTCAGCCTCACCTCAGTCCCTGGAAAAATCATGGAGCAGGTCCTCAAGGAATCAATTATGAAACATTTAGAGGAGAGGAAAGTGATCAGGAACAGTCAGCATGGATTCACGAAGGGGAAGTCGTGCCTGACTAACCTAATTGCCTTCTATGATGAGATAACTGGCTCTGTGGATGAGGGGAAAGCAGTGGATGTGTTATTCCTTGACTTTAGCAAAGCTTTTGATAGGGTCTCCCACAGTATTCTTGCCGCCAAGTTAAAGAAGTATGGGCTGGATGAATGGACTGTAAGGTGGATAGAAAACTGGCTAGATCGTCGGGCTCAACGGGTAGTGATTGATGGCTCCATGTCTAGTTGGCAGCCAGTTTCAAGCGGAGTGCCCCAAGGGTCGGTCCTGGGGTCGGTTTTGTTTAATATCTTTATTAATGATCTGGAGGATGGTGTGGACTGCACTCTCAGCAAGTTTGCAGATGACACTAAACTAGGAGATGTGGTAGATATACTAGGGGGTAGGGATCGGATACAGAGGGACCTAGACAAATTAGAGGATTGGGCCAAAAAAAACCTGATGAGGTTCAACAAGGACAAGTGCAGAGTCCTGCACTTAGGACGGAAGAATCCCATGCACTGCTACAGACTAGGGACCGAATGGCTAGGTAGCAGTTCTGCAGAAAAGGACCTAGGGGTCACAGTGGACGAGAAGCTGGATATGAGTCAACAGTGTGCTCTTGTTGCCAAGAAGGCTAACGGCATTTTGGGCTGTATAAGTAGGGGCATTGCCAGCAGATCGAGGAATGTGATCGTTCCCCTTTATTCGACATTGGTGAGGCCTCATCTGGAATACTGTGTCCAGTTTTGGGCCCCACACTACAAGAAGGATGTGGAAAAATTGGAAAGAGTCCAACGGAGGGCAACAAAAATGATTAGGGGTCTGGAGCACATGACTTATGAGGAGAGGCTGAGGGAAATGGGATTGTTTAGTCTCCAGAAGAGAAGAATGAGGGGGGATTTGATAGCAGCCTTCAACTACCTGAAGGGGGGTTCCAAAGAGGATGGAGCTTGGCTGTTCTCAGTGGTGGCAGATGACAGAACAAGGAGCAATGGTCTCAAGTTGCAGTGGGGGAGGTCCAGGTTGGATATTAGGAAAAACTATTTCACTAGGAGAGTGGTGAAACACTGGAATGCGTTACCTAGGGAGGTGGTGCAGTCTCCTTCCTTGGAGGTTTTTAAGGCCCGGCTTGACAAAGCCCTGGCTGGGATGATTTAGTTGGGACTTGGTCCTGCTTTGAGCAGGGGGTTGGACTAGATGACCTCTTGAGGTCCCTTCCAACCCTGATATTCTATGATTCTATGATACTCCTGTTCTTTTTGCGGATACAGACTAACACGGCTGCTACTCTGAAAAAAGTTTCATATGACTTTCTCTAAGCAGTTGCCTCCTCTGCAACTTCTGATTCATTAGAGAGCTGAGGCCTTTTGAGCAGCGGCGTATTATCGCCTAGGCCGACAAGGCCTAGGACTAGGGCGGCAAATTTATAATAGCAGCATTTTTGTAATGGTGGCATCAGTGACGCTGCGATTCCAACAATCATCGCGTGTATTGAAACCACCAATGATGGCACGACGCCATTTAGTAAACATACTCATGAGAATCCTAAACGTTAATAATATGACCGGAAGGAAGAAATGAAGCAGTTCTCAGTTTTGGATCCATGCGCGGTCCCGCGCTACAAGCGAAATTGCGCTATACAGACATGCATTCAAGCAAAGGTCGGCTGTACTTGTAATTTTATTTATAATAAAACTTGTAAATGTTCAATTATTTTAATGATATTTAGATTAATTTTAGTTCAAATGAATTTGTAAAAAAACTAAAACAATTCATATGGGGCCCAGGGCGGCAATTATTTCAGGGCCTAGGGGCAGCAAAATCATTAATGCGCCACTGCTTTTGAGACTCGTTTTCATGTAGGCAAGGTGCTTCTAATTTGCACACGATACAGCTATTTTGCTGTCAATAATGTCATAAGCATTATTAAAAATATATTCCAACTGTGTACTCCAGTGTTCCCTCTAATTTTTTATGTCCATGTGCGGAATTAAATTTGTTATGTGCACCAATATGGAGGTGATGTGTGGCAGGGGAGGGGCCCAGGGGTTCGAAGTGTGGGAGGGGGCTTCAGGCTGGGGCAGAAGATTGGAGTGCAGGGGGGTTGAGGGCTCTGGCTGGGGGTGCAGGCTCTGGGGTGGGGCTGGGGATGAGGGGCTTGGGGTGCAGGCTGCCCTGGGGCTGTGGCGGGGAGAGAGGACTCTCCCCAGCCCTCTCTTGCCGCAGCCGGTCAAGGCTGGGTGAGAGGCACCTCTCCCTGGTGGTGGCAGTTCTGGCGGCAGGGCTGTGCTGGCCCGGGGAGGAGCGCCTCTCCCCACCTGTGTGGCCCTTGATAGCCTGCTGCACACCTGCGCAGCTTAGAGGGAATTTAGGTGTACTCTATTGCAACAGAGAAAACAAGCAATTACTGCAACTGACCTCTCACTGGTGGTGGGTGGGAATAGGATACAGAGCTTTTTGGCAAAGTTGTGATCAATATATCTTAGGCCAGGTTTACACTACCAACTGACATCAGTATAATTACATTGCTCAGGGGTGTGAGAAGTCCACACCTCTGAGTGACACAATTATACCAATCAAATCCCCGATATAAACAGTGCTATGTTAATGGTCGACACGGGTATCGCCTTTCACAAAGGTGGATTAAGTGAGCTAACGGGAGAAGCTCTCCTGTCAGTGTAGTAGCGTCTTCACTGCACAGCTGCAGCCTTTTAAGTGTAGCCTAGGGATGTAAATAATGTGTAAAAACAGTAACCGTGTAACCAATTAAAATTCTATCGGTTACACGGTTAAATGTTTACCCTGGGAACTAGTGGCATGGGGGGTGCTGCAGCACCCCCACGTTTTATGTGGGGTTCTGCTATCCCTGCACCTGGGGATCCCCGCTGCCGCCGTCTGCGCCAACATCCTGGCTTCCAGCCCCATGCCCGGGGCTCTGCTGCTGCCTGGCATCTTGCCGCCGGGGTCCCAGGTGCTAGGATGGACCCCGGGTGCAGGGCCGATAACCTGGAGGAACTCCGGGTGCGCTGGGTGCCAGGCAGCAGTAGGGTGGCAGCCGGGACCCTGAGCACGGGGCCGACAACCAGGATGGACCCTGGCAGCTGGGACAGACCCCAGCCAAGGGGTTGGCAGCCAGGAGGGACCTCGGCCATGGGAGCAGGATTCGGGCAGCAGTAGAGCCCCAGCATGGTGTCACAGCTGGGATGCCAGGTGCGCAGGGATGCCAGGAGGCAGCAGAGCCCTGGGCATGGGGGCTGGGAGGGACCCCGAGCAAGCGGGGTGGCAGCTAGGATCCTGGGTGCAGGGTGGCAGCCGGGACCCTGGGTGGAGTTTAACTGTTAACAGAAACAGATAAATATCAAGCTTATCAGTTAAACTCTTACATCCCTAGTGTAGACTTGTCCTTAGTCTCAGCCAACAGGAGATGCTCAGAAATAGTTATTTATCTTACAATTTTATTCTGCCAACCATCACTGCCACATATTTGAGTGCCTTCCCCATAAAATCATTAGCAGCAGTGAAGTACCTAATGGACTTCTCGGTGTTTCTGGCCCTTTTGGGGTAAAAACTCTGCTTGGGGTATTTTGTTTTTGTTGGTTGTTCCTTTCGTATATCACCTGCTTTCTCAAAGACTAAGGGTGGGTAGAATTTAGCTCAATGGGCTTTAAACTATTGGCATGTATTCTGGGGGATGTAATTTAAGAGCCTACTCAAGCTCCCACTGTAGTCAAGAAGAGCTCTTTGTAGCTCAAAAGATTGGTTCTTTCACCAAGTGGGTCCAATAACATATATTCACCCATCCTGTCTCTCTCACACCCTGGGGCCAACATGACTACATCAATACTGCAAAAAACAATGGAAGTCTGTCATTAACTTGAATTGGGCAGGATTAGGCTTTTAAATATTTTCTTATTTTATACAACTCCAGCAACTTCTGAGCATCTGTCTTGGAAGTTATTTGAAAATGTTTTCTTTTTTCCCAAAAAGGTGAAGTATCTAATTATTTCTGGTCACCCAAAGGTTTTTGGGGGACAGAAAAGGAACATGAAATGGCAAGGGGTGTAAATGGGCATGATGAACTAGTTAATTGTATCCTTCTCATCCTCTGCCTTTCCTCACCCCACAAACAAGAGAAGCATAAATTAAAGTTGCCTTTGGGGAGTTGGAAGGTTCACCTGATAACAGAGACTTCTTCATAAATGACAATTTTTGTAGAGAGTCCAAGAATCCACTGAACAAGACAACTGGATTACTTTCTCACCCTCTGAGACTTTGTCTACACACATACATTCTTACACCTAGTGGCAGTGTAGCTTTGGCAATTCTAACAATGGTGGATGTGCTAATGTAGACAAGTTAGAGTCTCTGAGGTGGTTTAGATGACACGAAACAGTGATAAAAATGCCAAAGGCTACTTCATCCCAGTGACAGAGCAATAATGGGAGAATTTCCTCAAATCCTTGGTGTAGATGAATCTCATTAGCACTGAATTCACTAAAAATGTTAACTTGCTCTAGGAGTGCCTCAGACTACAAAGATTCTTCTAATTCTCAGTGTAATGCATGCTTTCAGGACTCTAATAGGCAGAGCAAAGCAGGAAGTGATTATGGAGAGAACCACTATCTTTGGTTTTGAGGTTTGTTTTGTTTTTAAAATAAGGTTGCTCTGGACTGTGTGGTTAATTTAGCCTGTTTCATCATTTGTTTTGGTAGGAAAAACTAAATTCAGAATTAAGGAGAATAATGTCCAGATACATAGGCCACTTCAATGCTGCCCAAATGTTGGGCCAATAAACCTTAAACCAGCAATGAAATATTTTATTTGCATATATAACAAAAAAATTCTTTGTTCAGAGTCCAATTCTTCTCTCTTCTAGTTAATGGGAGCAGTAGCAGTTCCTTAGTCCCTTATGGTGTTAAAAGACTGTGCAAAGAGAAAATAAAGTTAAAACACCAACCAACAGCCCCCCTAAATATCCCTCCCCACGCAAAAAAAAAAAAAAAAAAAAATCCACAACCAACCACAAACCAAGCAAACAGCAAGGCTATGGAAAGGACACGGGTGTCCAGGAGTAGGCCTCAGAAGTAATGCCTAACTCACAGTGCCTACCTGCACCACGACACAAGTTTGCAAAGTTGTTTAAGGCGAAGAATGATGTGGGGGAACCGCGCAAAATATAAAACGTGATTCTCTCTGACTGGGCCTGGGATGTATTTCGCTCCCTGCCCTATGTGGCTTCTGCTGGAGGGAGATGTGGGAAATTTCAGAAGATTTCCTCTCCGGAAAAGAAACTCACCCAAAGCCTGGTCTGCAAAAGCAGACATCAGTGACACTGCAGGCTGCCGGCAGGGGAAATAGCTGAGAGGAATGGGGCCGCTGCAGAGCACAGCGAGCTGCCCAGGGGAGCGGGGCCACTAGCGGGATCTAGGTCCCGGCTCGTTCCCCAGTGGAGCCGGAACTATGTCACAGCGGGCTCGCTGCTCTGCACCACTCTAGGCCCCGCACGGCACGGGAGCTTAGCCAGGGGCGCTACAGCGGAGTGCAGAGCTGCCAGGTGCCCGACACCCCGCGGCTAAAGGGGACAGTCGAGCACCGCGCTGCCCCAGCCCCCTTGCACCGCCCCGCAGCCGAGCACCGCGCCGCCCCGCAGCCGAGCACTGCGCTGCCCCAGCCCCCTTGTACCGCCCCGCCCCGCAGCCGAGCACCGCCCCGCAGCTGAGCACCGCGCTGCCCCAGCCCCCTTGCACCGCCCCGCAGCCGAGCACCGCGCTGCCCCTGCCCCCTTGCACCGCCCCGCCCCGCAGCCGAGCACCGCGCTGCCCCAGCCCCCTTGCAGCGCCCCGCAGCCGAGCACCGCGCTGCCCCAGCCCCCTTGCACCGCCCCGCAGCAGAGCACCGCGCTGCCCCAGCCCCCTTGCACCGCCCCGCAGCCGAGCACCGCCCCGCCCCGCAGCCGAGCACCGCGCTGCCCCAGCCCCCTTGCACCGCCCCGCCCCAGCCCCCTTGCACCGCCCCGCAGCCGAGCACCGTGGTGCAGCAGCCCCCTTGCAGCGCCCCGCAGCCGAGCACCGCTCTGCACCAGCCCCCTTGCACCACCCCGCAGCAGAGCACCGTGGTGCAGCAGCACCCTTGCAGCGCCCCCCAGTGCACCAGCCCGCCTTGCAGCACCCCACAGCCAGGCACCACGCTGCAAAGTCCCCCCTTGTAGCGCCCCGCAGCCGTGCACCGGGGGGAACCGACACTGTTACACTGAGCCCATTGTTTGGCTCAGCCACCAGGCGCTGCTGCGCTCCCCCCAGCACAGGGCCGGGCCCGCCTCTGCACCGCGCCTCCTCCCCCCCCAGCAGTGTCCGCGCGGCGGCTCGGAGCAGGAGGCTGACGCCTCACGCCGCTCCCCGCCCCCGGGTGCACCATTGATAAAGCGTTCGGAAAGACATGGTGTCAGGGCTCCAGTGGCGCAATCGGTTAGCGCGCGGTACTTATACAGCAGTACACAGCAGAGCAATGCCGAGGTTGTGAGTTCGAGCCTCACCTGGAGCACATGTTCTTTTGGGACACGCACCACACATTTTTCGTGTTTGGTGTTAAAGAGTGTTTGCAGCTTTCGACTACTGCTTGCACTAGGAATCACAGCTGAGCCAGGCCACGGCTAAATTGTGCAGCCATTTTCTGTGTGTGTAACACGGCATAATAGCATTAATCTGTATACTGCATTATATAATAAACAAGTATAAACACACGGCATGATAAAACTGCCTTTCTCTCTGTATATATTTATATAAATATACAATGTTGTGTGTGTATCTATAGAGATACACACACTTTTCTATGTATTATATGTATGTGTATACATATATATACCAGCAGGTGATTTTTGTATGTGTCTGTGAATATTTCATGTATTCTTCTGCTTTTATTGATACATCCAAACTAGTTTTTGGAATGATGTAATTCAGACATTTTCCTGGGAACAGATGCATATATGATCTTTGTGGGAAACCATTTTTTAAAAACATTCATATGATTTAATGTATATATTATGATATATGTAAAATATGGATTATTGTTTAATTTATAGTATAAAGATGAGTTCATGCAAACTAGTTCTCTGAGGCTGCAAACTGATAAATTGTCTTTTTCCTCATTTTGAATTAGATGTATATTCTGTAGCCTGACAATACAATAATTGGCTTTTAAAGTCTGGGCTATTAGGGTTGCCAGGCGTCCGGTTTTTGACCGGCATGTCCAGTTGAAAAGGGACCCTGGCGCCTCCGGTCAGCACTGCCAATTAGGCCGTTAAAAGTCCAGTTGACGGTGCTGCAGGTCTAAGGCAGGCTAGTCCCTACCTGTCTGGGCACAGCACTGTGCCCCAGAAGTGACCAGCAGCTCTGGCTCTTAAGCAGGGGGGCTATGGGGCTCCACGTGCTGCCTGCACCCTGAGCACTGGTTCCGCACTCCCATTGGGCTGGGAACTGCAGCCAATGGGAGCTGGAGGGGGGCAGTTTCTGCGGGCAAGAGTAGCGCGCGGAGCCTCCTGGCCCCCCGCCCAGGAGCCAGAGCTGCTGGCCGCTTCCGGGGCGCAGCGCAGAGCCAGGACAGGCAGGGTGCCCACCTTAGCCCCACTGCGCCGCTGACTGGGAGCCCCCCCAACCCAGAGCCCTCTCCTGCACCCCAAACCCCTCATCCCCAGCCCCACCTCAGCACCCGCACGCCCAGCCCAGAGCCCACACCCCCACCTCCTGCCGCCCTCTCCCGCACTCTGAATCCCTCGGCCACACCCCCCAGCCTGAGCCCCCTCCTCCAGCCAAACCTCTCGTCCTGAGCCCCACCTGAGAGCCCGCACCCCCAGCTGGAGCCCTCACCCCCTCCCTCACCCCAACCCCCTGCCTCAATCCGCAGCCCCCTGCCACATTCCGAATGTAGTGACTTCAGAGTTCTGTGTTGTTAGTGCCATGTCAAAAAGGGAAATAGCAAAATGCTTGATAAAGATTGATATGGTGGTGACTGGATTATCGATGCTTACATAATATAATGAACAAATAAAAAATAATACATGAATAGCTCTTTGTTTGCATGCAGTGTCACCTTATATTTCTTCATGCACTAGCCCAGTGCCACAATAGTCGAGTTTAAACTGAAACTTAAAAAAAATTGAAAACATAAAAATCATTCATAAAAATTATTGCTTGCATTGAAGTCAATGTCAAAACCCCTGTTGGCATCAATGGGAAGAAGATCAGATCCTAGGTTTGGGATTAAACTAGTTTACAATAATCTTTTATAAAATGTCCTTATCATTTCCCTGTTCGATGCTATGAGATGGGGCCAATCGAGCTGGATGTTCCCAGAGTTTGAAGGTTTCATATATGGGATTTTGGTCTAGTCTACTAGAGACTGGGGACAGCTATGAAATTCTCATCTGATTCTGAACTTACCCAAAATATAGGGATGTTTGAATCCACGCTTTTTGATTCAGACCTTTCGCTGATTATCGTCTTTTCTATCATGCACACGTCCGCTGCACAACAGAATACAGGGTAGAAAGGACTTCCTTCTATAATAGTGTATACTTTGCACAGGTGTCTAGCTGAACTTCCTCTTTGTTCTAATGAGCACTTGGTTTTCTAATCTGAATTTAAAATGGCAAGGGAAAAAAAGGAATTATAGGGTGGATTTAGAATTAGTTAGCTGTGCGCAGCTTCATTTTCGCTCCCTGCCCTGCTCCCCTCGGGACCCAGCCAAGGAAAAGAACATTCTCTTATCTCCCCCCTCGTTTTTCATTCTTTTTTTCTTCATCTACCTCCTATATTATAAGTAATAGGAAGTAAATGAAAATAAAGTGAGGTACTTTGATTGGGGCAGGAGGTAGGAGTGCAGGAGAGGATGTGGGGGTTGGGCTCTGGGAAGAAGTTAGGGTGCGGGATGCGGACTCTGGGCTGGGGCAGGGAGTTGGGGTGCGGGAAGGGTCAGGGGGGCAGCGCTTACCTTGGGTGGCACAGCTCCCAAAGCGACTGGCATACCTCTCCGTCAGCGGGTCCTAGGTGGGAGGGGGGTAGGGAATCTCTGTGCGCCACTCCCACAGGTGCCACCCCCGCAACTCCCTTTGGCCGCAATTCCCAGCCAATGGGAGCTGCGGAGTCGGCAAGGTGTGGAGACACTCCCCTCCAGGGGCCACAGGGACATGCTGGCCACTTCTGGAAGCAGCACGGAGGGAGGGACTCAGCATGGCAGGGAGCTGCCTTAGCCCTGCTGTGCTGCTGCCGGTATGTCTGTGCATGCCCCTTGGGGGAGGGGTCCAGCGGGTCTCCCTGCAAAGACATGCCAGAAGCCGGCCGCTTCCGGAAGCGGCGTGGGGCCACCAGCCACGGAATGCAGGCAGCCAGCCTGCCTGAGCCCTGCTGCGCCGCCAGCCGGGACTCAGGGGCAGGTTGTCAAATGAGATTTGTCTTGCATTTTGGTGGCCCCCCTGCAGAGGTGAAAGCAAGCCAGTATGAACAGGTACGGTGTACCGGTAAGAGCCAGTACAGCGTGCCGGACCGCACTGGCTTCTGCGGCGGGGATTTAAAGGGCTCTGGGCTCCCCGCCACTGCCCTTTACAGAGCCCTTTACATCCCGCCCGCAGCTCTGGCGGTCAGGCTGGGGCTGGGATTTAAAGGGCTAAGAGCTCCCCGCAGCAGCAGGAGCTCCGGGTCCTTTAAAACTTGGCCCCAGCCCGGCAAGGCTCGGGGCTCCCTGCAGCCGCGGGAGCTCTGGGCTCTTTAAATCCTGGCCCCAGCCCAGCAGCCAGGCTCGGGCAGGGATTCAAAAGGCCCGGAGCTCCCGTGGCTGCAGGGAGCCCCGAGCCCTTTAAATCCCCCCCTGCAGCTCTGGCAGCCGGGCTGGGGCCGGGATTTAAAGGACCTGGAGCTCTGCGGTGGCTGGAGCCCCGTGCCCTTTAATTTGTCCCTGAGCCCAGGAGGCTCCCAGCCACCTCTGCAGCTGGGAGCCCTGGGTTGATTTAAAGGCCCTGGGGCTCCCAGCCACAGCCGGTGCCCCAGGGCCTTTAAATCTTGAGGGGCCCCGCCTCTTCCAGATGAGGCCATGCCCCCCTCAGGACTCCGGCAGTACCGGTAAGTCCTGTAAGTTACTTTCATCCCTGGCCCCCTGTCATTGGGGGTCCTGTGCCACCACACTGTTTGTTTCATGGTAAATCAGCCTCTGGGGTATGTCTATACTTATAGAGTGCAGCGGCCCCATACAGATGCACCGCTGCAGCGCATCTGGTGAAGATTCTCTATGCTGATGGGAGAGAGCTCCCAAAAAACCCACCTCTGCAAGTGGCATAAGCTATGTTGGTGGGAGAAGCTCTCTCACCGATATAGCGCTATGTGCACAGACGCTTATGTGGAATATTCACACCCCTGAGTGACATAAGTTTTGCTGACATAGGCTGCAATGTAGACAAAGGCTAAATCTGTTTCTGAGATGCTGAAATTATCTTTGTTTTGCATTTGAACAAGGCTACTCAGCATTGTTGCATCATGTCATTCTTGTGGCAGAGCTGACTTTATGGATGAAACCTAAGGCCCCGATCTTGCAAACACTTATGCAGGTGTCAACATAGTAAGGAAATTAAGCACATGCATGCAGATTTGCAGGATAGGGGGATTTATAATGGAAATAACGCTAAATCATAGCAACGATTGGTGATGCAATAGGACATTAATCCACATTAATGTATAAATGTCTACTCACTAAATAAAGTGAATGAACTTACTACAGATTTAATTAATAATTTGAATAGATTTGTGACTATATTCTGTTGTGAGCAGGGCTGTTTAAAACCCTGCCTGGCCATTGTTTTTGATCTTGTGTAGTCATTTGCACCTGTGCACAGTGGTAGCAGTTTACACTCAATTTGCACAGGTGTAAATGACTAGATGAGGTGCAAGGTAGTGAAAAAAGCAGTCTATGGTTTAGCTGGGTTTCAAAAATATAAATAGCAGAGAAGCAGCCTAATGGTAGAGTATTGTGAGTTTTGTTTTCTTTCCTTTTTCCTCCACGGAGTGCTTCTTTCATTGGGTAGCAATGCAGGTCTCTCGGCTAATGCCTCTCAATGAGTGTAGGAATTTGGGGCCAGTAAAACACTGCACTACTCCCCAGAAGACTCATTAAGGTAAGGAGTGTTTTGGGGCTTGTGGTGAGGTAGTAAAGGGGATCGTGAGCCTTATTCAATAGCATGTGATGGAAAAATGTGTGTGTCAGAATGAAGTACGTTGGAGAAGGGGAACAGTGGGGTTTACCTTAAATGTGAGAGTCAGGTTATCTCTATTTTATGGAAACTGTAGTGGCCCAGCTCTGGTGCTGTGGTTATGCCAGCATAACGTGATACTATAGATGCATTTTACAATGACAGAAGAGGGCTTTCTGTTGCTATAAGAATGTCACCTACCTCTGTGATGGTAGCTAGTTGTGTCTACCCCAAGGGTTAGGTCAGCATAGCTACTGTGCTCCAGAGTGTGGTTTTTTCACACCCTGGTGTGCTGTAACTGAGCTGATAGCAACCTTTAATGCAGACCAGGCTTTGTTTGCACCATCACTCTTTTTTTATAGCACTAGTATAGTTGCACTGGTGCAAATCCTTAACCTGCTGCTAAATCACCAATCCGGAGAGGATCTTGGGGCTATATAGCATCCCTCTATATAGGACAGGCCATGTTGTAGTTGAAGTTTGTGGGAGGAATATTGGCAGCACACACTACTATGGCAGCTGCACCATTCTTGTTAAGGGTGTGGAGAATGTATCTTCCTTTGTCTGGCTAGCTTCAAGACATCGGGAACAAAACAAAGTTGTATTCTATTTATATCTATACTAATTACTATTTCTATTGACACAGGTGTCAGTCATTTGTGTTGATAAAGTAAAAGCTCAGCTCTGAGGGATGTGTGTATGACTTGATTTAAATAATAGTTATCCCTACCACACCCCTCCCCCACAAAATAGATGCTAAGTCTTGCATATGTACGGTCATCTTGTTCTAAGAAAGCTTGAACATGAATTCTTATATGGTTTTAATGTAACATGCAAAACATTAGTAGCAATCTATTAATATTCTCTAAATGGATTAATAGGCTCTCAACTTTCCCTAGCTGAAAGGAAGAGGAAATGACTAAGTGCATTGTCACCTCCATTTTATATGGAAGTGTATGATGAAGTCAATTAATTTCTACGAGGAAGACTATTGTTACTAGAAACTGACATTGGTAGTGATTAAAGTACTTTGAAAAAGGCAGATTGGAGAAGACTTTTGCAAATCACTTAAACTGAGTTAGGCTGGGACTAGTAACAGTGACTTGAGTGCACAAGATTTACTGAAAGTCAGAATTTGTGCTCCTTAAATCACTTGGGCATGCTTGAAAAATCTTACCCCTAGTTCTTGTCAGTGATTACTTACATTTGTAACTCTTTCTAAAGCACACATGAATATCTTATTTTGTAGACTTTGAGAACTTCAGTATCTTTAAAGGGTTCACAGGTTGGAAACTGCTGTCCTATTAGGTGTAGGAAATATTTTAGCTCAATAATCAAAAGAGGAAAACAATACAGCAGAAATGGGCTTGATAGATCAGCACGTGAGGAGTGCAAGTCAGGAATATCTATTCCTGGCTGTAGCATTAGACTATTTTTATGACCTTGAGAAAATGTCTTTGGGGCTCTGTTTTCTCCTCTGTAAAATGAGAATAAATGGGATAAACTCTTACATCCAGGCAGCCCAACCTCCTATTGAGAGTTTTGGGTATCACTTCAGTAATATTTGTATTATTGTAGGGCCTAGGATGGACCAAGGCCCCATTGTGCTAAGTGCTGTACAAACACAACAAAGAGCTCACAGTCTAAACTCACCCTTCCAAAGCACTCTGGGCTCATTTGCTGAAAGGTACCGTATAAGGGGCGGAGGAGTTTAAAAAGCAATTTTAAGCTTGTCTAGCAATAGAGTTGCATGAAGAAACATAACTAATTAAAAACAAGCTTGCCAAAATGTTCACACTTAAGTTCCTGAAATGTTTGGTGTCTAAGGCCAGGACTACGTTACAAATGTACATGGGTATAACTGCATCGCTCAGGGCTGTGAAATCCACACCCCGAGTGACCATTATACCAACATAACCCTGGTTCAGACAGTCCTCTGTTGACAGGAGGGGACACCTGCAGCTCCTGTTGCAATAAACACCCTGACTTTCAGTGAACAGGTATCAAGCACTTAAAGCAATGGTGTAAGGCAGCTAGACATATGTTGCATTAACTTTAACTGTTGATAATGGTCAAAAGTAGCTCTGGATAGGTTGGACTAGTAAAATGTATTTTATCACTCATAAAGACATGGACCACTATGCAATAACTTCTCTCAGATATGGACCTTGCCAAATACCCATACTAGATAACCACTGCTCTAGTAAATTCTTGTCATGAGTTTTGGAGAAGGACATTAAATTTGCTTTAAATTGAAATACAAGTTAGTAATTGCCGTTGCTTTGTAAACTACGTAATTCAATTAACACAGTTGTACTGAGGCATCTTTCTAGGGCAGGATTATTTGGAGGGCAGGGCAAGGACCTTAATCAGAAACCTTTCTAGATGAGTGGCTAAATAATCCAACCTCCCCTCTTCCCCCAAACAAACCTCAACTTCTGCTGAAGTGAAGGCTGGCACGGTTGTCAAAGCTGACCTGATGTAAGGCTTTGAGTGCTTAGGAGAGATGGACTGAGTCAGTTTAAATAACAGTATGGCATGCCCCAAGTACTCCAATCATAGATCAGGCCCCAAAAATCCAGAGACTAAAATATAAACTCTGATTTATTTGTCTTCTGGGTTTTGAGCCTTTAGGGGTACTCTTTCAAGCTTTGACTTTCCATCATGAAGAAACATATAATTAAACCTGATATTCTGTATGTAATTCAGACTGATACAGCAAATACCAGAGCTGTTGAGAGAGTGCCTGGCAAGTTTGTCATCTTCAACATTTAAAAGTGAAGTTTTCTGAAGACATCAGGGGTTGCTGGTTCTTCCAATTGCTTTGAAACTCTTCCTGTTTGGCTGTTCTTAAGGGGATCTCAACCTCCACAAGGAGTTTTGTGACATCTTGTCATCTAAAATGGCCTCTCCTGTTACTGCCAATAAGACTGAAACCACAGGGGCTGAAGCCATACTGCCCTCAAGGAAGATAGTGATCCCTTGGGCAGAGGAAGGAATAGATGGAGGTGCTGAAAATTGGACTGTCAGGGGCATGTGACAGGGAAACTACAAAGTTAGAAGAATACTGGGGGGTAGGATAGGGTTACCATATTTTTAAAACAACAAAAAGAGGACACTCCACAGGGCCCCAGCCCCGCCCCAACTCCGTCCTGGCCCTGCCCCGGCCCTGCCCCAGCCCTGCTGCAACTCCGCCCCCTCCCCTAAATGCTCTGCCCCCCTGCTCCTCCCTCTCCCCTGCTTCCCGCGAATGAAATGTTCGCGGGAAGCCTGAAATAGTCAGGCAGCAGGTAAGCTGGGGTGGTGGCGGGGGCGAGGCCCAGTCCGGCCCTTCTGGTGGCCGGCCCCGGCCAAGAGGCTCTGGCCCCGGCCCTAGCAACTCGAGCATGCAGACTTAGGGTTGAGGAAGAAGGGGTCAGGGCAATGTTATAGCAGCAGGGGCGGCTCTGGTTTTTTTTCACCCAAGCACGGCA
The DNA here is from genome assembly GCF_027887155.1 of Malaclemys terrapin pileata. Taxonomy (NCBI): domain Eukaryota; kingdom Metazoa; phylum Chordata; order Testudines; family Emydidae; genus Malaclemys; species Malaclemys terrapin. The sequence goes on along the minus strand of NC_071507.1, from coordinate 38,799,290 downwards.
GTCAGGCGGCCTTCGGAAGCATGCCTGCGGGCGGTCTGCGGTCACGCGGATTCGGCAGCGTTTCTGCGGGTGATCTGCCGGTCCTGCGCCTTCAGAGTACCCGTTGCCGAAACTGCGGGACCGGTGGACCTCCTGCAGGCACACAGCCGAAGGCTGCCTGACTGCTGTCCTCCCAGCGACTGGCAAGCCGCTCCCCCGCGGCTTGCCGCCCCAGGCATGCGCTTGCTGCGCTGGTGCCGGGGGCCACCCCTGTATAGCAGAGAGAATGCAAATAGAGGGAAATGTGGGGAAAGGAGGGAATGAGGGGGTGGCCATACTGGGCACTTGCCAAAGTGCTCAGTCATGAATTGGGTTCTACAAATATTTTATATATAAAAATAATACATAACAGATACTGTTAATTTGACTTCTGCTTCTTAAGCTGGATAGAGTCAACCCTGAAGCTCATCTCCATAACCATGATGGCTAGAATTTTTTTTTTTTTTTTTTAATCAAAAGCTGAGATTTGGGTGTAGTCACAGGACTTCAGTGTTTAGGACTTCAAGGAAAAACATCTACTCTTGTTACTTATTGGGAGTCTTGCAATAGTTGGTAACACTTGCTACCTCTCTTGCCTAGCTAGGGAGAGCAAATGGGGCTGGACAGAAGACAACTCCCTGGATGTTAAGGAATAGGAGAGGGTAAGTAAGGGGAATCCTCCATTTGTGAATAGAGAAAATGCATTTCCCTGTATCTAAGGGTGTGTGTGTGTGGGGGGGGGGGCGTTGTGTGTGTGTGTGTGTCCCTGAGAGGATTCCCCACAAGCTGGAAGAGCCATTCCTTCCCCCACTGAAAATATTAAAAGCGGGTGAAAAACAATATAACTTCTTTAAATCAGTCTAAGGCCTTGGCTACACTTGTGAATTACAGCGCTGTAACTCACTCCCCGTCCACACTGGCAAGGCATTTGCAGCGCTGTATCTCCGTGGTTGCAGCGCTGCATGTACTCCCGCTCTCCGAGAGGAATAGCGAGTATTGCGCTGCCGCTGCGGTGCCAGTGTGGTCGCCCAATGCGCTGTGAATGGCCTCCAGAATTATTCGGCAGTATCCCACAATGCCTGTTCTAGCCTCTCTGGTCATCAGTTCAAACTCTACTGCCCTGGCCTCAGATAACCAACCCTTTACATTCCCCGGGAATTTTAAAAATCCCCTTCCTGTTTGCTCAGCTTGGTGTGGCGTGGAATGCTATCAGTGAATCTTTCCAGGTGACCATGCCTCCAAGCGAGCCCTGGCATGGAGCAATGGCGAGTTGCTGGACCTCATCAGTATTTGGGGGGAGGAAGCTGTCCAGTCCCAGCTGCGCTCCAGCCGTAGGAATTACGATACCTTCAGGAAGGTATCAAAGGACGTGATGGAAAGGGGCCATGACCGGGACGCCCTGCAGTGCAGGATTAAAGTGAAGGGGCTGCGGAGTGCCTACTGCAAAGCCCGCAACGCAAATGGCTGCTTGGGTGCTCCCCCTTGCGACTTTCCGATTCTACAAAGAGCTGGATGCAATACTTGGGGTTAACCCCACCTCCACTCTGAGCACCACCATGGACACTTCAGAGCCAGTGTGGGGGGCGGGGAGGAGGAGGAGGAAAACGGGAGTGATGGTGGGCTGGATGGAGACACCCCGGAATCCCTGGAGCCATGCAGCCAGGAGCTCTTCTTGAGCCAGGAGGAAGGTAGCCAGTCACAGTGGCCGGTACTTGGTGGAGGACAAACAGAAGAGCAGGTTCCCGGTAAGCGTTTCTTTTTTTTCAGGAAGGAATTTTTTTGGTGCGGGCTCTTTGGGAGAGGAGGGTTAGGCATGCATGCCTAGATGCAGAATAGTGCATTGATGTGGTTTATCACATCGCAGTAATCGGCCTCGGTAATCTCTTCGAATGTCTCATCCAGAATGTGTGCAATGTGCTTGCGCAGGTTTATGGGGAGAACTACCATGGTCCTTGTCCCAGCTAGGCTAATGTGTCCGCGCCACTGTGCCGCGAGGGGCGAGGAGACCATTGCTGCACACAGGCAAGCTGCATATGGGTCAGGGCGGAAGCTTCCCTTGTTCCCTTGCTTCCCTTGTCACCCTCAGCAGCAAGATATCGTCCAGGACAAACTCCTGTGGAAAATGTTGGGACAGTGTAGGTGCCCCCTGAAGCTGTTGGCTCTCCCCAAGGTACAGAAACCCAGAGGACAGTGCAGCCCTGAAACAATCAGTCCCCATTACTCACCATTTTGAGGCTGCCGTGGGATATGTGTGCTCTGTTTCAGATGGGAAAATTATGCTATTGTGTAGATCCTGTGTTTTCTACTCCTTAAGTGCGGGGGGGAATCATTACTCTGTCTGGTATAAACAATGCTGCCTCTGTTAAATGTTGCATTTTGCCTATACAGCTGCATCAACCTTGAGACCTCAGCCATCCCTCTTATCGCCTGCTCAGACTGCGAAGACTCAGGAAGAGACTGAGAAAAAGCAAAAGACATGCTGCAAGAAGTGATGCGGCAATCTATTAAAGAGAATGAGAGAGCACAGAACTGGAGGGAGAGAGAAAGCAGGATCCGCCAGGAAAATGCACCGCACCGGTGGCAAAGCACCATGCACCGGCAGCAAAGCACTGATAGGCTCATAAGCATCCTGGAGCACCAAGCAGACACTATCCATGAGCTGGTAGCCATGCAGAAAGAGAAGCAGTACCACAAACACCCCCGCCCCCTACAGCCCTTGTCCCAAAACTCTTTCCATTGTGCCCCACTGTCACCTCCAACGCACTTTCCCCAACTTCCATGTTCTTCACGCCACCCGCTGCCTCCAACACCAGCATCTTCACCACCCAGCCCTGAAAACCACGACCCTTACCCTCTGCACTCAACCCCCATCACCATGCAGTATAGCTATTCTGAAGTGCAGCACTCACTGCCAAGGAACTGCAAGTCTGCTTGTCTACTTAGCAAACACTGATTCCTAAAGATTAGAATTACTGCACTTCATTCCCGTGCAGGGCACCAGATATCACTGCTGGTTTTCAGCCTCAAATTGCTCCCTCAAGGCATCCCTAATTCTTGCAGCCCTACGCTGGGCTCCTGTAATAGCCCTACTCTCTGGCTGTGCAAATTCAGCCTCCAGGTGTTGAACCTCAGAGGTCCATGCCTGAGTGAAGCTTTCACCCTTCCATTCACAAATATTATGGAGGACACAGCACGCGGATATAACTGCGGGGATGCTGTTTTCAGCCAAGTCCAGCTTCCTATACAGAGATCGCCAGCGGGCCTTTAGACAGTCAAAGGCACACTCCACAGTCATTCAGCAACAGCTCAGCCTGTAGTTGAATTGCTCCTTGCTGCTGTCAAGGCTCCCTGTGTAAGCGGGATCTCCAAGGATCACAGTGGGCATTTCAACTTCCCCTACCGTGATCTTCCGCTCTGGGAAAAAAGTCCTGGCCTGCATCTTCCTGAACAGCCAAGTTTCCGAAAGATGCGTGCGTCCTGCACCTTTCTGGGCCAGCCTGTGTTAATGTCAATGAAACGCCCATGGTGATCGACAAGTGCCTGGAGAACCATAGAGAAATACCCCTTCCGATTAACGTACTCGGATCCTAGGTGGGGTGGTGCCAAAATAGGAATGTGCGTCCCATCTATCGCCCCTCCACAGTTAGGGAACCCCATTTGTGCAAAGTCATCCACTATTTCCTGCATGTTACCCAGAGTCACAGTTCTTCTGAGTAGGATGAGATTAATGGCCTTGCAAACTTGCATCAACACGATTCCAACGGTCGACTTTCCCACTCCAAACTGGTTTGCGACCGACCGGTAGCTGTCTGGAGTTGCCAGCTTCCAGATTGCAATAGCCACCCGCTTCTCCACTGGCAGGGCAGCTCTCAATCTCGTGTCCTTGTGCCACAGGGTGGGGGCAAGCTCCTCACACAGTCCCATGAAAGTGGCTTTTCTCATCCGAAAGTTCTGCAGCCACTGCTTGTCATCCCAGACTTTCATGACTATGTGATCCCACCACTCGGTGCTTGTTTCCCGAGCCCAAAAGCGGCATTCCACGGTGCTGAGCATGTCTGAATGCCACAAGCAATTTCGTGTCATACGCATTACACGGCTCGATAGCATCGCCGGACTCCTCACTCTCACTGTCACTTTGGATCTTAAGGAATAGTTCGACAGCGAAACGTGACGTGCTGGCAAGATAAGTCCGCATATGCCTCAGCAGTTCGGGCTCCATTTCCCGCAGACAGATAGTGCTGCACAGAAACTGTTGAAAGATGGCACTAAAGGTGGATGGAAACAAAGGGATTTCTGGGATGCAAAGCGATGCATCACCGGGCACTGGGACAGGACCCAGAATGCCCCGCACCCACGCCCCCTTCCCACAACCCATGGCGCCAGAATGGGAAGAGGTGCTCTGTGGGATAGCTGCCCATAATGCACTCCTCCCAATAGCACTGCAATTGCCGCAAATGTGGCCACGACAGTGCGCTGGGCAGGTGTCAGTGTGGACAGACTGCAGCGCTTTCCCTACTCAGCTGCACGAAGTCAGATTTAACTCACAGCACTGTACATCTGCAAGTGTAGCCAAGGCCTAATTTGAGTCTTGAATCAGGCTTTTTGAATGGTTGAAATGAAACTAGCAATATGTAATCCAGTATGCTTCTGCTTATTTCTGTGCTAAAATCTTGCAAGCAGTTAAGTGATCAGTACACTTATATTTTAAAATGAAGTTTGAAAATCTGATACCCTAAACTACCTCTGCTCATTATCTTACACTCTGGCTTGCACTCATCTTGGGAATGATCACCTTTGTCCAGTCCAGTAAACACTTTTGCACATGAGTGAAGTTCATCTTGACCAGAAAGCCCAAGCAAGACTTAAGCATCATTAGAGTCCTGTCCCTGCCCCCACACCCTTTTTTAGACTCAAATGGGACTAACTGGCTTTAGTTTATTGTGTGTTTAACCCATGAGTGACTTGCCTAAGTAGTCCCACTGAAGTGGATGGCATGGGATGGAAGGGAGGGAAGTTTCTTTACTCTTCTTTCATTCTCCAGTGTTGGCAGAACAGGTCCTCAGTAATCTTATTTTTAGTCAATCTCCTGTTTCTCACCCTTTTTGTACACAGGGCCAGCTCCAGGGTTTTGGCCGCCCCAAGCAGCCAAACAAACAAAAAAACAAAGCTGCGATCTGCGGCAGCAATTCGGCGGGAGGTCCTTCGCTCCGAGCAGGAGTGAGGGACCGACCACCGAATTGCCACTGAACAGCGGGACGTTCCGCCCCTCTCCGAAGTGGCTGCCCCAAGCACCTGCTTGGTAAGCTGGTGCCTGGAGCCGGCCCTGTTTGTACAAGCTGGAAATGTTAGGGTTGCAAACACCTTGGGAAGTGCTTAGATTTTTATTGTCTTTAAATTTAATCACATCTAGCAATATTGGGTATTGTAAACATTAACAAATCCCCTACAAATGTCAGATTAAACTGCTGTCTGTGACCCTTTGGCTGTCCTGAAGCCATAGTATCCAATATCACTAATCTTACACTTTATGCAGAGGCCTCTGCATAATGGCTTATGCAATGAAGCACTATTTCCATTCAGGCCATGCTTTCTATCGTTTTCCAACAGATGGAGCTATGATTACACACAAACATGAAGTGGAGGGGAAGGAGACCGCGGTTCCAGACTTCCTGAAAATAAGTCACTTGCCATTGTGCCAAACACTTATTTTGTTTGTTCCACACGGCAGAAAACAATAGGCATGCATTCCAGTGGTTAGATAGAAGGCCAAGTTAATAATTGGAGGGATAGATGGGTTTCTGTGTGTGCCATCCCCTCCTGCTCATCTCTCAAGTTACATGTATCATTTGGTGCCACTTAAAGTGAATGATATGGATGGAATGTAAATGAGATCATTAAATGATTTCATAGCAGTTTGTGACTTCGGTGCTGGTGGACAGTGTCAGACTAACAACCCTACAGACTGCATTCTGTCCACAGATCAGATACAGAACAGTTGGCATTAGTGGAAACTCCCCCCTAAATTGTGCTGTCAAAGGGCCAAGCTGCTCTCCACACTATTGCTTAGTTCTATAGCATTGTTAGACTAGGAGAGGGTAATCAACGGGGAAGGAAGAGGAAAAGCCTCTGTGCAGAGGACAGGAACAGTGTGTGGAGATGCAGGCAAACTTCTGGAGTCTCTTCTAGCTGGTAGTGCCCTAACATGACTACTGCATTATCCCTGGGGGACAAGAGCAGTAGGAGGAGAGTGACTGGGGCAAAAGGACAGAATAGAGGTGAGGAGGCAGTGTGCATTTCATTGGGGGCTAAAAGCATGTAATAAAGAGATAGGCGACTGAGTGAAGGCTGAGATGAGTAAAGGGATGCTGCAGATGGTGTAGGTAGGTGGGAGGAATTATAAGGAAAGATAGGAATAGCCTGGTGATGGTGGAAGAGAGCACCACGCAGCAGACTGAGAAGAAATCCACTGAAAAGATATATCAAGAAAATGACAGAGGGGAAAATGAAGTGAAAGAGAAGGAGGTACAAACACAAAAGAGGAAAGCAGAGTAGCTTTAAAAAGACTGATTTATAGAAAAATGAAATGGGCTGGACTCTGGGGTGTGAACACATATATTTTGCCCAAAGCAAGATAATAGTAAGAGCCAACTGTGTTCACCTACAGAAACTTGTGATGGTGACTTCAGAATATAGTCTGGGTCATCAGCCTGTTGACTTCTCCACTAAGGGACAGGAGTAGTAATAGCAACCTAGACTGAGGCCCAAGATTCCCCTTGCTACTCCTACAGTGTGGAGACAGGGGGGAGGGGGAGTTCTTTTCCCCCTTCCTTCTACCTAGGAAGTATTTTATATAACTGGAATTCAGTTGCCTGCCATTTAATATAGAACTCGCTGAACATTTAAAAATGGATCACTTAGCAAAAATGGAATGTGAAAAAGGTGAAGTAGGCTATGAAGCCTGGTAAATGTACAGCACAGAAGTGAAATCTAATTCTAAATCCCACTTAAGCATTATCAGTAGAAATAATGGGCCTAGCTATCTTCTGGCTTACATCTGTATAATCTGTTGTAATTGACTGCAACTAAGTTTCTCACCAATACAAGTGAGAGGAATACAGTTAATTGGGTGGAAAAATGGGAGACCTGGGGCCAAATTCTGCTTAATTATTGTGGAGTAACTCAGTTAGTTTAGTTTGGGTCTACACCACAGAAATGGAGGGCCTGCCTACGTTAAGGAAGTCTTCCTGGGTGAAGCTCTATGTAGTAAGTCAGTGGCAGAGCTGGGAACAAAATCCAGGAGCCAAAGCCTAGTCTTAGACCGTGGCTAAATTAAATTCCTAGCTGTGTAACATGGGTGTAACCACACTGGAGTGAGTCCTGCTTTGTGCCAGTGCAGAGCATCTACATTGATGCAGCTGCGCTAGTGCAGCCTCCTAATGTTACGCTGCTATGAATGTCTTTAATGTAGACAGGGTCTGAGATTAGAACTTGAGAACAAATCCAGGAGCCAACTCTACCACCGATTGGCCCTAAGAGACACAATCAAACTTTCAAAGCGTGCACTGATTCTCAATAAACAGCTGTTGTCTTTCAGATCTTCTGAGACCTACAACTCCAACTGAAGTTGGTGGTGAAAATGGACTTGCTCAATACCTCTGAAAAATCAGGATTGAGACCAGAGGCCAGATTTTTTTTCAAATATATGTAAGTCTCTAATGGGATTTTCAGAAACACCTAACTCGCGTAGGCATCCAGAAGGCTCTACAGAACTGCCTAGTTGTATCTTTAGGGGCCTAAATACCTCAGAATATCTGGGCCCTGGTTCTTAAAATATTTTGCATTTTATGTAGTGAGCTACACCAATGCAAAAAGCATTTAAAAAGCTACTCCCAGTAAATGACAGGTGAATTTGATTTAGTAGCACTAGTTTATGCTGCAACTTAATCTGTAGCCTAATCAGTCCTGAAACATCTGGCTCTTTAACCATGAATGTGGTTGCTGTAACAAGCATGTTTTATTTTAAATGTTATGGAAGGTAAAGTAACTAGATGTCTGATTGAACTTGTTCCTATTTAAGTCAATTATGTTTTTGACATTGATTTCACTAGGATCAGGATCGGGCTCATTAACATGGCTTGTGGTTAAAGATAAAACTTGCCTCCGAGACTGCAGTGCCTAATCTGATTAGGTGCTGAGGGATTTTCGAAAAGCACCCAAATACCTTTGGAAAATCTAGCCCTTTCTAAGAATTGTGAGGTAGACAGAGGTGTTTGCTTCATTGCTTAAAGGCTACACCAACCCATCTCCTCATTACACCCAGCTGTGAAGCTGACAGAGGGAATTCATTGCTAATATACATGGGTGAAATTCCACTGAAGTCAATGGTAGAATTTGGCCCCAAAGTGGTGGGAAGCGTCCATCTGACTGCAAGGAAACCAGGAGCTGCATAGGGTAAAAGTATAGCTTTTAAGTATGATCTACTGCAGTATTCAGCAGTAAGTATTTGATTTGGCAGGATTCACCAGTAAATATTGATTGAAAACAGAAGCCCAAATTAGAGGAAATAGTATAGGCCAACTTGAGTCCTCTTTTTTCCATCTATGCAAGGAGTGTATGCAAGGAATTGGAACAATTGTATCTCATGGTTCTGGTCCTTCTTACTCTTGGCCCTCCCAAATTGCAAACTTATTTTTTGCAGCTGGAACTGGAGTGATCATCCTAGGCCAGCATTTAGGACCCAGAGGCATGGTCGGGCACTTCAAATGCATATGCACCCTGATGACAAATCCTACACAGTGCACAGATTACTGCTATCTTTGGCAGGCATCTGTGTGGGGGACCTTGTGCAGTGCCACAGCTGGGTTGTGATACATACAGGCTAGTGTTAATGCTACTCTGGTAGCAGGGCCAGCTCCAGCATTTCTGCCGCCCCAAGTGCGCAAAAAAAAAAAAAAAAACAGCCGCAATCGCGACCGGCGGCGGCAATTGGGGTGTGGGGGGGAAGCTGCGATCGGCGGAGGCAGTTCAGCAGCAGGTCCTTCACTCCTAGAGGGAGTGAGGGACCTGCCGCCCCCGAATTGCCGCAGGTGCCGCCCCTCTCCCTTGGCCGCCCCAAGCACCTGCTTGTTAAGCTGGTGCCTGGAGCCAGCCCTGTCTGGTAGATACCTAATACAATCTTTCTATTCTTAACTACTATTTCCTTAAACGTTTCACTGTCTAGGATACATTCAAACAGTTGGCAGTAAGACTGGATGCATCATACCCTCCCCCCCCAGCTTATTTTAAAAAATAAGTATCTAAATGTTGAAACATCTACTGTCCTCTTGCATTCCCTCTGCTTTCAGTGTGCCACCTAGTAGTTTTTATCTTGTCTGCTAACACCAAAGGCAAGGAGTGGTTGGATAGCTTCCTAATGGTGGAGACCTAGTTACTGATTTAAAATACCTTGAAGTGATCAAACTATAGGAAACATTTTTTTGTTTGTTTTCTTGAGGGGGGAGATCAGAACTAAGGCACCCCAAAACTTGTGCTTGACTGAAAATGGAGCATGCACTAACTGCAACTGGCCACATTCTACCACCCTTATGCATGCTGAGTAGTATCTTTTATTAATTGCTAAAAAAAAAAAAAAAAAAAGACTATTCAAGGAGCAAGGTATAAGCATAAGTGAAGTTGGCAGAATCTGGACTATTACCACACAATGGTAACCTCCAAAGGTAGCCTGGGTTTTCACTTAACAGGAATGCACTCATTAATTTTAGATTAATAGCCCAAGTAAAGGTGTTCAAATGTATATTTTAAAAAATGTACAGCATACAGCAGGACTTCACCTGTGTGAGCATCACAAGGGAAGATGAAGGCATGGCAGATCTATAGGACACAATATTTGTAGAGTTAAGGTACAAAGAGTAACTTTGTTTTCCTTGGGTGTATGATCCCCATCATACTGTGTTGCCTACAATGTGGGTTCCTTGCATAATGCAACACAGTAGCCCAGGAAGCTAGTTTGCTAGCTTGCTATATTGCATAATGTGTTTTCTTCATTGGTTTGATTATATTGTTTTCTTAGGGTTTTATTTATACCAAATTCTAGTGTGTGTGTGTGTATACGACTCATAATAGTTGGCTGTAATGCAAGGAACCTACAGGCCGGTATCCTGTATGACTAAACTAGACCAAGTTAGCATAAGTGTTTGTAATCTTTGGCATAGATAAATGGCCTATTGGTAACTCCTTTGGGGAACTGAATGGAGAACCAAACAGAGAACTGAATGTTTACCATGAGTCTGCAACAGCCCACAAGGTACACCGCAGAACATGGAAGTCATGATTTAAGCCAAAGGTAATGGTTTCAGGGATGAGAGAACTGATATTAACACGTATGAATATATGTAATAATGTTAGGCTATAGAATAAGTGATACCTGAAGATTTATCTAGGTGAGGAAATAAGATTTGGGTATGGTAGGTTGAGCACTGATATGAATATCCAGGGCATTTCCAGGACCTTATGAAAGGGCAAACAACCAGGTAGATGGGTCACTTCCTATCTTCTGCTAAGCTGTTAGCTCAGCTTTGATATAGCTTAGCTACTCAAACCTGATCTCTACCAACTTGGGGAACCTGGGCCATCAAATTCATCAGGCATGCCAGAAACAAGGCTGGTCCTCTGTCACCCACTACTGGGTTTACAGGGAAGGGTGAGAGTATGCTAGTTCTCTAGTCTAAAAGACTATTTAATGTTACCACCCAGGACCATAGAGTTGTATTACTACTTTGTGACTCTGTGTTTTATAGCTTTGATTATCCTTTCATTTGTTTTAATAAAGATCTTGAAATTTTGGTAGTGTCCCCCCAAGAGTCCAATGGAGTTGGCTTCCAATGGAATAACTTAAGAACCGGCTTGTTTCCTCTATAAGTTAATGTGTGTGTGTGTGGGGGGGGGGGGGGGGGGGGAATTCCTACAAAATATTGGCGTATGTAGATGCTGAATAATACAAGATAGTAAATAGTTCAAAGGTTTTCATGGAAAGTAATGTAGGCCAAGACTTTCCAATAACATTGTGGTTTGGATGAGGCTGAAATAAAACATTAGCAACATCTGACTTATTGTATTCACTAAAAAGGCTTATGAAACTGAAGCAACAATTAGCTGAAATTGTTCATATTCATTAGATGTTTCTTTTCCAAAATTAAAGAAATGTCAGTAGGCTGCAAGATGGGGAGCATGTTGCATTTAGTTCTCTATCTAATGTTGGTCAATACATTCTGTTGTATGCCTAGTAACAACATTTTAAATGGCATTAATTTATGGTGATGTAAATAGGGAAAACACCACTGATGTCCATAGAGTTGCCCCCACTCAAACAAGCAGAAAACTTGGCTTTATGTTTACATGTTGGCAGTGCATTCTCTAAAAACGTTTCAGTGAGTTAAGAATAACCACATCTAATTACATTGCCTCAAGCATCACAAGCTCAGCTGCAACTACTGCAAGACATTTGTCTTGCAAGTGACAGGTAAAAGTTGCACCTGTCTCTTGCCTAGTCAAATCTAATCTTTCAATTATTCTAATTTCCAAAAATGGAAAGGTACGAGTTTCTCACTCCAGTGTTATGTACCCTCGTGCCTTTTGCACTTGTAGTAAAGAACCTGCTTCTGTGAACTAAACAACTTCATAAAGTGAGTCAAGTTCTAGCTACGGCTTAATAGCACTATTGACCACAGTTGACATGAATGGGTTTTGCATGTGTTGCTTTATTGATAAACTTCAGCTTCCTTCTACACAATCTTAATGAACACTAAGTTGTATTTACATAAAGGTTTCATTATAGTACAAAATGTTTGCTTCACATAGTCATAGATGCAGTTAACTGCATAAATGGCTTTTTAACTAGGGCTGTCAAATGATTTAAAAAACTAATAGCAGTTTTAATCACACTGTTACTAGAGGAATACCATTTATTATAAATATGTTTGGATGTTCAACATTTTCAAATTGATTTCAATTACAACACAGAATACAAAGCGTACCGTGATCACTTTATATTTGATTACAAATATTTGCACTGTAAAAAAGAAAAGACATATTATTTTTCAATTCACCTCATACAAGTACTGTAGCGCAATCTCTTTATCATGAAAGTACAATCATTTGTTTTTGAGTGCAGTTATGTTAATAATAATAATAAAAAAACCCCTATAATTTAGGGCCTGCAAGTCCATTGAGTCCTACTTCTTGCTCAGCCAGTCACTAGGACAAACAAGTATGTTTACATTTATGGGAGATAATGCTTCCCGCTTCTTATTTAGAATGTCACCTGTTTAGCCAGCATTGCAAGGTATTTACATGTCATTCCAGAGGACTTGCTTCCAGGTTGATGATGGGTTCTGTTCAATAATGATCCAAAGCAGTGCAGATTGACGCATATTAAATTTTCTTCATTTGAGTCGGATGCCACCAACAGAAGGTTGATTTTCTTTTTTGGTGGTTTTGTGTTCTGTAGTTTCCAAATTGGAGTGTTCTTAAGACTTCTGGCAGCATGTTCCACACCTTATTACACTCAGATTTTGAAGGCACTTCAGATTCTTAAACCTTGGGTCAAGTGCTGTAGCTATCTTTAGAAAGCTCACATTGTGTTTTGCTAAATCTGCAAAGAAAGGTGGTGTGTGGTTTTTTTTTTTTGTCTTTAAATTGAACAACATATGATGGGTCATCATCTGAGACTGTCATAACACACAATATATGGCAGAATGTGGGTAAAAGCATGGAGCAGGAGACCTACAACTCTTCCCCAAGGAATTCAGGCATACATTTATTGCATTTTTTTTTTTAAATGAGCGTTATCAGCATGGAAGCATGTCCGTTGGAATGGTGGCCAAAGCATGAAGGGGCATATGAATGTTTAGCGCATCTTGCATGTAAAGTATCTTGCAACACCTGCTAAAAAAGTACCATGTAAATGCCTGTTCTCATTTCTGGTGATATTGTAAATGCAGGCAGCATTATCTCCTGTATATGTAGACAAACAAGTTTGTTTTAGCAATCGGCTGAACAAGATGTAGGACTGAGTGAACTTGTAGTCTCAAGTTTTACATTGTTTTGTTTGAGTGCAGTTATGGAAAAAATAATTTTACATTTGTAAGTTGCACTTTCACCATAAATAGGTCACACTACAGTACCTGTATGAGGTGAATTGAAAACTACTTTTTTTACATGGAAAATATTTGTAATATATATAAAATGAGCATTGTACACCTTGTATTTTGTTGTAATTGAAATCAATATAACTTTAAATTGGTGTTCTATTAGTGCAATTAAAACTGCAATTAATTAAATTTTTTAACAGTTTGTTTTAAGTTAATGGTGATTAATTGACAGTCCTATTGTAACACTTTAAACTCTTTTTTTTTTTTAATTTTTTTTTTTAGGGGGAAAAATGGAAATTAGGGGCTAATGTGTTTACCAAGACCTTGCTTGGTGGCTTGAAAATACAGATATAGATAAAGTGACATATGAATAATGCCATTTGTATAAGCAGGCTTTACTCTAGAAATCCACTGATTCTAGTGGAGTTGTTGTTGCACCTGAAATTAGGTACATAGTTCATAAAGCATTATGGAAACCTTCTGATAAATAGGCATTATCAATGTAAATCATGCAACATGAATCCAGAATAACTCACTTGGAGTTACTCTGGATTAACAGTGGCATAACTAATATTTAATCTAGCCCCAGGATAGTGAGTAAAATGTTTGCCTTCGTATGTCTAGATACAAGCAGCTATTCAGCCTATGTGCCTCTGTGACATTCCTAATTTGATGTACAAGTATATAGGGGACCAGATTCTCCACTGCCTTAAGGCACTTGCACCTATGTAAAGTAGGTGTAAACTGCTACTCCTCCAGTAGAATTTTACACCCTCCCTGTGCTTGCTTTGTTCAGTCACTTACACCGGTGACGAGTGCAAGGTGCTGGAGAATAAGGTCCGTGATGCTTGGCACTTCATCTGGTAAAGCATCAGCATGATTTTTGTATAGTAGGTCAAACATGGCAAACTGACTCAGATCCCGACATCCTTGCATTGGTGTAAAACTGGGAGTAACTCTACTGAAGCTAATGGAGGAAAATTAGATCAATGTCTGGTCCCCTTGCTTTAAAACTCTTCTATTCAAATACACCCTCCAAAAAAAGAGAGCTCCACTGCAATGTTGCTGACTCTCCTCTTTCTAAAGACCCAGTGCTATTGTAGGCTCTCGTTTTATCTTGACCACATGTAGGCTTCCTAACTTTTATGAAGCTGTCGTGTTCTTTGTACTGGTCTGAACTTTTGATATCATGGCTGGCTGCCATTACAGATAAAGAATTGTGCAGCACTGGCACATTGCTTTCTTTATAGTCAAGGAATTGCTTTATTGGCAACATACACCACTGACTTAGTCGAAGAGGAGAATTTTATACAGATGAAGAATATATATTAATGCAGCTCATATTCAAAACATCTTATGGTCAAGTCTGAGTGAGAAAAAGGCTGTAATCTCTACTATAACAGGAACATTGATCTCCAAAATTAGATGGGATTCCAAGTCAAAACTTGGAATCTAGATCCAGAATTCGTGGGGTTGGGAACATAATTTAAGCCCATCTCTGTATTAATAGAATTGCCTAAAAATGACATGTAGCATGTTATGGAGTAGGCAATTTGAGTGGACCGAATACTTGTGTTAATCTGGGAAAGGAGCAAGGACAGGAATAGCTGGGCTACTTAGGTCACTGACTTAACTTTCCTTAAGTGAATGTGGCTTTTTTTTTAAGTACTGGAAAGAGTTGGCTTAATTATTTGAATAATGCTGTATAGAATCTCACATGCCAAATCCTCCACCAATGAGGTGGAAGCTGGGAAAGGAAGAGGACAAGCATGCTATCTTGACACTCGCTCATCTGTATTAGGCTGCATTATCTGTCCTATTAAAACTTAAGGAGGGTCCCAGTAAAAGCATGTGCCAGGGAATATGGGCAGGGGGCAGTGTCCAGAGCACAGGGCCTTACTGCAGATAGTACTTGAGATCCATATGCCTCTGGGGGAATCCATGGGGTTTGGTGGCAAAATCATAGCTCACTGTATGGTGGCTACCTACCCTATTATGGTGAAACATCACAAATCAGGATCCTGAAGCCCACTCCTGCAGATATTCCTGGCAGAAGGAATGCTTTGAGCCATTTTTTCCTGAGAATGTTTAATATTTAGACATGCATTGTTATAAATAATGTCAAATCCTAACCAATACTGACTTCACAACAACTTAAACATTCATGTGTCAGAATTACTGCATATGATTGTGGTTTGTCCTTTGCATGAGGCCATGATTCCAAAAATCATCACTCCTTTAAAATTTAGTTTCTGCAAGATCAAAATTGAAGCCAATAAATACCTCCAATGACAGACCAGTCAAACAGCAAAACTCCAGTAGATGGCAGCATTGTACTCTGTATCTTGTATTTGGTAAATCTGTTTGCAGTGGCTAGTTCCTCTTAACTTT
This sequence comes from Malaclemys terrapin pileata, assembly GCF_027887155.1. Taxonomy (NCBI): domain Eukaryota; kingdom Metazoa; phylum Chordata; order Testudines; family Emydidae; genus Malaclemys; species Malaclemys terrapin. The sequence continues at coordinate 38,783,733 of NC_071507.1, read as the reverse complement.
TTGTTTGTTACCCTTCTTATGGTGATAGCAGGCTGATGAGAAGTAAACCAGAATACAAGCTTTTAAGACCTGTATTTCAAATATTTTAGAAGATGATTATATATTGCTCCAGACTTGTGGCTTTCCTATGGAAAATACCACTCCTCTAAATAAGAAAATATTACACTAAAAACTGGGACTAAAACTAACTTTCAGGATTTGCTTAACTCTGAGCAATTCCTTGGCTGCAGAGAGGAAGGCTGTCTGCTGATAGAAATGTTCATCTTAATACTTCAAGAGATTTCTTAGAACGTGAGTCTTCAAAATAAAATGGTGTGTGTCGAGCTCTAAGTTACCTCCTGCATGTTGTGTCCTCTGCAACATTCTCTCCAACTTTCCAAGCACCTTTGGAGAATGGGATCATGGGCTACTTTCTTTAAGATCAAAGGAAGCCATGTGCCCAAATACAATGTAAAGTAGGGACACTAACTCCTTGGTCAGGGTTTCAGTACAATGATTATAGAAAGTACCTCCCTGTATTTAGACAAATTATATAAAGCATTTTTCAAACAGAGGTGCTACATGTATGCAGAGTAATATCAGACCTGTTCAGGAGATTGGTAATGGATTAGAGCTCTCTCACTTCCAAGTTGCTGGCTTAAATCTAGGGTATGGTGACAGCTTTCAGTTATGACTGACTTCAGTGGCCTATGAAATGAGTTGCTAGTGTCAGATCAGTTGTTAGTGGCTAGGTGCCTACAAGCCCCACCAGAATTGGCAGAAAGCTCTCAGCAGAGACCAAATTTGCTCATAAAGATACTTTCAGACCTAAATGGCTTTTAGTTTACATTAAGAAAATAAAAGTAAAATCAGCATGATATCTCCTTTGTAATAGTCTGTCCTGAACAAGGTAGCTGCTAGACTTGCAGACAGCATAATCTTTAGACATTTAAAAGCACGGTGCATACTGACAGGTCTAGCTACATACCAAGGACTGAGTGGGTGTGCAACAGCCATATTTAGCAGTGATATAAGCATTGTTCTGATTTGATGGTGTTACAGGCACACAGCACTAACATATGACTACAGCAGGGGGCAGGGCAATAGTGAATCAGGCCAAATGTCTTCCTAAATAGACTCTCAAAAGCAATGTGAAAATAGAGCCTGATTCTCCCTGCTTAGTATTGTAAATCAGAGGTTTACAGAAGTCAACAGAATTACACTGGTTTAAAACTGGCACAACTTGAACATAAAATCCATAAAACTTCCCAACAGTGGAGTCTTGCAGTGCAAACTCTCTTTAAAAGAGTGCTTAGGTAGGACTCTTCCCTTCCTCCCCCCCTCACCTTCCAGCTCCTTGACTCGGGGGGGGGGGGGGCAGGGGGAAGTGCAACCCTGTAAATAAAATCAAGTTCTAGGTACCATTTGGGTTACACTTTGGGCCAGATCCTGCTCTTGGTTACCAGCTAGAGTAGCTGCATTAAAATCAGTGTAATTCTGGCTTTGTCCACAGAACTTTGCTACAAACACAGAGCTATCTTTTAAACATAATGCCAACTCATTCCTCTTTAAATGAGGGAATCAATTTATGCAGCTATGTTAAGTCAAGTGGTGATCACATAAATGCTCATGAGTTCAGCAGGGATGGGCCTGATCACCCCATTGAATGGGAGACTTCGCACCAAAAAAAATCAGGTGGCCTAGAAAAGGGTGGCTGAATTACCAATTCTCTGAAGGTATTAGGTCAGATGGGATGTGGAACTGAAATCACCTGTGGTCACTTAACAAAATCACATGGCACTCTTGTTCAGAGTGTTATTTTGGTCTCATGGTAGAACTGTATTGTGGATAATTATATTCTGCCTACCTGAAATTTCTGCAGCTGGAACTGAATAGATACTAGACTGCACTCTTTCTTTCGTAGGTTCACTGGAGGCAGCTGCTAGTTACTTTCTTGGAGAACTAGACACAGAAATCACTATAGAGCAAGTTTCTAAAGCGCTTGAGGATGATGTAAGTTAATGCAAAGGATCGTTGCAGAAAGTACCAGGTTGTGCTGGTCTCTTATTCTCTGAACTGGATTCGCTGCCATGTAGAATGACACACACTGCGAACTCTTATAATCTACCTTTTCTTCTCTTAGCCACATCTTAAACCAAATCCTAGTCCCAGCCCACAGTTTGAGCAGCCAGGAGGGAAGGTATCCAGTCGCAGAGTAATTTTGCATCCCCTGCTGCTCCTATCTGTGGGCATACAGTAGACACTATTCCTTTTGCATGCTCTCCTTCCATGGTGGAATATGACCAGTGACGCTCAATCACCATACTGTATGGCCTTCACTCCTTTTCCCAAAGCTCTCATCAGTACTCAGATTTACTGACTTCCTGTAGATCTGTCCTGCTTGGTTTGCAAGGTCCTGGATCTCCTGCATGGACACATGCCATCCTTCCCCTTTGCAGTGAAACCAAAACGTCTCCACTGTGAACAGAGCTCTTTGCACAAAAGTGAGGGAAAAGACCACTTGTTACAAGAGGCACGTTCGACATCATTCCTGTTTTGTGTAGCAAAACGCACCTACCAATATCTAAGGTGTATCTTGCACCATCCGCATCAGGTTTCTCAAGACTTCACAGGTAGGTGGACTAATTCTGCATTTGGATCTATTTTCTGTATCTGTTTATCTTGTCCACATGGGTAACGTTTTCCTTGAATATCTCGCTAGTTCCAGGGGAGATGGAATCTATGAAAGTAGCTCATGATTAAGGTTAAGATTATTCATTATTTTTAGTAAGTCGTGGGCAATAAACACAAATTTGCATTACCCTGTGACCTGTCTTTGGATGGTGGTGGGGAGGTGGGCTTTCACAAAATAAATAAATCATTTTTCCAAAAATCAGTTTCTGCATTCAGACTTTCTAGCTCAGGTGCTTTCTTGTATGTAGGCTATCCCTTCTCCGTGAGCCAATTTTTTGTGGGCAGAATAGCTATTTTAAATTCATTTCTATAACTGGCACTTGTTTCAGATTCCAGTGAAGAATGTCTGCAAAGAATGAGAATTTTACATCTAAAACATCACTGTTTAATACCAGAGCTGCTAGAATGTGGATTTTTAGTGTGAAGCATCAGTTTTAAAACAAGCATTTAATGAAATTATATTTAATGTTGTGACTACAATGGAATTATAGTCTTTGAATTTGGCCTGGTAACTTCTCATCTATATTTTGTACATAGGCAAGAGAGCCACTGAATTATTTATTTGGATAAGATCTTCAAAACTAAGGTCCCGTCTGCTCTACAAGGACACTGTAGCTATGATCTTTCTCAAAAGATGTGGGATTTGCCCTGGAGTCTCTTGCCTGGTTTCCTTTTAACCTACTCCTCTGCAGTTGTACCATGTAAAGGGGTGCTGTTCGGAAATACGTATATTGAAAATGGTATATAAATCTAAAACATCATGTACTTGTTGCAGAGATAGTGTTGTACATGCAAGAGGAATTCCATATGCAGAATGTGCAATAGAGATAGCAACCATGGTTTTTTACCAATTTCAGCAGAGCTACTACAGACTTGCACAGCAGAACTTAACCCAATAGACCTAAATTATTGACCAAAGGGGAGAACTTTGCTGTTAGTTTTTGGTTTTGAATCTACTATTACAGCCAAATAATATAAACCAAATTCTGGCCTTTCACACTATGATCATTTGGTCTTAGAGGTTCCTTTGCAGCCTGACAAAATCTGACACTAAAGCATGGACAGCTATAGATCTATTTTTCTATAAGATTGAGCCCTAGAAATCTGTTAAGCATGGCCTATTCTAAAGGTCACTGTTAATCTAGTAATCAGAAATAGTTTAGCTGACCAAATTGTGAGCTAACGTTCCTGCTCTTGCTATTCTAAATCCGGAAGAACATCACTGAACTCAATGGTGTTGGAGTCTGTGACCGGGGTCCTAGTGGGGAGTCAGTTGTGGTCGCTCAATTAGGGTGAACTGCAAAGAATGGAGCAGACAATTACCAAAAAGCTGGTGGCTATTGCAATATTTAGATTCACCAAACCAGCACAAAACAGCTTCTTTATTACCTTACTGGTTACTCAGAAGTCCAAACAACACAGTTCCGTTAAAGTGATCCAGCCTCAGGCCTCCATCCAGGCACCCAATCAAGTATAATAAAATTTTTTGTAAATCTTTTCATCATATAAAATAAAAGATTCTATCAGTTCCAAAGGATCAGACATATTACCTCCCAGGTTATTGAATATTCTAGATCTTACCCAAATACACGCTACAGCCAATTCTTATTAACTAAACTAACATTTATTAAAAAATGAGAGTATGGTTAAAAGATCAATATACATACAGACATGAGTTCAGTTCATTTAGGTGCAGATTCATAGCAGAGATGGCAATCCTTGTAGTTGCAAAGAGTTCTTTTAGAAATAGTTCATAGGTTTTAGTCCAATGTCCAAATCTCGTATTCAGGGGGTACCAGCATAACTGGGACCTCAGTCTTGCAACTCAAACTTCCCCTGATGAAGCCTAAGCAAAGCTGAGATGACAGAATCTGGACCCAAGGATCTTTTATATAATTTAATGTCTTTTGATAAGATGGAGTTCCTCAGGGAACAAAAGGTAATTAGGATGACTTTGAAGGAGGTCCATCACCGGTACTTAGCTATATGATTTAACATAAGGCCATCTGCTTGTTCCTCCACCCTTCACAGTACATTTCAAAGAGATGAATACCAAGATATCCCATGTTTACAACTCATTTAAATGATAGGATGTTCATTTGATCTCTGAATTATCAGAATACAGCACAGGCAGGGTCTGTTGATTACATTGTGGACCCTACTCATACATATGTAAATACACAAACATTATCTCCCCACATGTCTTTTGAGGGTTATTTATTTTGCACGATGTTTAACCCTTTCTAGCCATGTGTGTCACCCCCAAAGTGAGACTGTTGTGGAAGGGCAAAATTAGAGCTCCTGGATACCTCTTAAGGACCTTTCAACATTGATATGAGCTGTGTTTACATTGAATTCTGTGAAATGCCAAATTATTGATACATGCTTTGGCCAAGTTAAAAACTTAGTCCATACTTTGTGAAACACTTCAGTGATTCCAGGGTTTGATCTATGTGTTGACTTAACATAGCCATTAATGTTCTTCAGAGAACACTTACTCTGGCATTCAGCCATGAAGGCTGTGAGGTGTTGTACCTCAGTTTCCCTTTGTGCACAGTAGTTCAAGCTTGTAGTGGTTTTTCTGCTGTGGAAAGTTTTAGAAATGTGTCTATGCATTAGCTGTGAAACCTCAACATTATTAGGCTTTTTAACAGTGTGTTCTTGCTGAACCAAACAGCATAATCAGAAGGGTTTCTGTTATGTACCACTCTTAACATATTCAAGGGCTTTTCCAAAAGCCCATGCACATTGAACAAGCTGACCTAAAGAACGATTTGTCTAAACAAGACTTGGCACGACAAAAATAATTGTAAATGTACACTTGTGATAAAACTGTTATTGCTAATGATTGTAACTTGTTGCTGATGCCAAGAACTGTACAAATGTACAATGTCCCTTTTGAATCTTTGTAGTTTTTTCTTGACCTCAGTGTCTTCCTTAACATAAGCTTTCAGTTTAACCACTTCCTTGGGGTTTTGGTATTTTAGGGTTAACCCGTGGCTTCCATTAGTATAAAACTTTTTTTTCCTCTCCCTGTTCCGAAGGGTCAAAATCTGAGTGTGTCCTTGTTGCTAACAGCTATAGCAAGTCTTTCTCCCCCAGTCAGTAAGGTAACTTGCATCAACACAGACACAAGCCTGTTACCAGTTTTCAGATCCTCAACCTTTACCAATTCCAAGGCTGGACTCTGTCTTAAAGAGATGCCATCCATTTTCACTAGCACATTAGACTCAAGGTGCTTTTGTCCTTCCATTATCAACCTCTGCTTCCACATGGAATTAGAAGTCAAGTCCACTAAGACTACAAGTCCTAGCCAAAATATCTTGTGGGTTCAGTTATAAGGCTGTTCTGTTCTGAAAAACCAGTATCCCAATCTTTCCTCAGCACCTGAGTCAGACTGCTTACTTAAAGAATCGACATGGAGACATTCATGTTCCAATAAAATTGTCTCCCCAACAAGCTGGTTAAGCTTATAGGGCTGTTGAAATAAAAATTGTTAGGGAGTTTAATCTGAAATCTTTTCAAAGCTATCCATACTGGTCTTTCTGAAGCAAGGCTAGTGGATTCATACACATTTGAAAGACTTTGGCCATTAGGCAACAACACAGTTGCCTCAGAAACGACTGTTTATGATCAACAGTGGCCCATTAAGAGTCAATAGAAACAATTCCTTTTCACAGACTTTCAAGACTTCACCAAGAAATTCCTTTCCTTCTGCTCTGCAACAGATTCTACCCTGCATCACAACAGATTCTTTCTGAGTTTTATTTATGTCCAGAACCAACTATGGCACAACAGACAAATCATCAAACTTCTTCTGAGTTTCACTTGCATCCAGAATAACCTCTAGCCCATCAGGAGGATTTTGACACAATCCCCTTTCAGGTAAACTGCTAGACTTCATAGTCAAAAGATTTTCTTCCTTGTTACAAGTTTCCACACTGTCAGCGCGTAACATAGTCAAATCACCTTCATGCTTTCCTTGCACAAGGAGAGCATGAAGACAAAGTTGTCATATCTTTACCCAGCGACACACTAGCAACAGGCAAAATAAAAGCACCAGAATCATCTGGTCTCTGGGATCTAGTTATGACACCACCTGGATGCAACTTAGTTACAATGTCATGATCCCTAGCAGACACACATTTAGGACCACTTCTTGGGCTTTAGTTGTAGCCAGAATCAACTGTTGGTCAACTGATAAATTTTCAACCATCATAGGCTGACAGGCTTCTTCTGTCTCTTTTACAGACAGAAAAGAGCTGAAGAAACATTCCACTTTAACAGACAAACAGCTTGGGATATCTTTTTTCCTTTGTCCCAGCACACATGGCTAGTCACAGACAACTGCTTGGAGATTGGGGTAGCCCCCTTCATGGGCAAGTCATTATCCCTCACAGACACAGGAACATTTCCTTCACTGTCACAATTCTCCACACTGGTAACAGGTAAGGTATAGGGATACTCATCCACATTACACTAACCTTGCCAACACTCCATCACTTACCAAGACTATACCCTTTCCTTCCTCAATTAGGGCTTTAACCTGATCACATACTTTAATTTGCTCTGTAGAAACATTTCCCTGAGCCCCATCTAATGCCAGATTCACTTTTGAGATACCAGACACACTCAGAAATTTCTTCCACATAAGCACTGATTCTTGGCACAGATAACCAGCCATCTTCCTCAGACAAACATTTGGAGAAACCCTCCATAGGTAAATCCTTGCCTCTAATAGACACAGGTTCAGGATTACTTCTTTCCTGTGACTGGTTAACCTGACTGAACAAAGCTTTAATATCCTCCCCAATTAAAAGATCCTTAGGCAATAACTTTCTTACACCAGCTATAACTTCATGTTTAAGGCCATTCCGTTCAAGCTAGATTCTGGCTAAAGGCATGCTGACAGTAAACTCATAGAAGATTACATAGTCACACTCAGATTTGGTAAATCTTCCTCTTTGACAAAATCTGCTTTAACGAGTGATGTGAGAAGCTGTAATTTGCCCTAAAGAAGCTCTTACTATTAACTTGTGCAGAGAATGTAAAAGTCATGGCGTTACCTTTACATGAGCTTACAGTAAAAGCATTTACATAAAAGGTGGCAGTGCTGGGGTAAATTTGGTTACACACACACATACACACACACACAGACAACTGCTTAGTCAAACATACCAACATTGTTACAAACTGGATAGATTCTATCCCCATCTTTGCTGTTGAGAGGAGCTAGCTCTTCAGGATGATACAGTTCCTGTTGTTCCTTTCTTTTTTTTGAGTTGGAGCTGAAGTTTGTCGACTTCTGCCTTAGCTTTTAGTTCCTGCCATCGAAGATATGCCATTCTTTGTTCATGTTCAAATTGCTGCTGGTTTCTTATTGCAAGCATTTTTTTGCTGGGTCTGCTTCCTTATCATTGGCAATTAACAGATATTTCAGTTCCTGCTCTGGGACCAAGTCCTGAGAGACCAAAAGCAGAAGTCAATAGGGTTCCTTGTGGGCACAAGTGTGTTTGTTAACACCAAAAGAACAGGAGTACTTGTGGCACCTTAGAGACTAACAAATTTAAATTCGTTAGTCTCTAAGGTGCCACAAGTACTCCTGTTCTTTTTGTGGATACAGACTAACACGGCTGCTACTCTGAAATTTGTTAACACCATTCTCAATGCAGGCCTGGGGCCTAAGATCCTCTCTCCATGAGGAAGTTACTTTAGGCTAGGGTAGGGTGTGAATTTAAAGCACTAATTATATTGGTATAACTCCTGTATGGACACTCTTCTTCTCTGCTATATTTTGTACTGGCATAACTTCCTCATGTAGACCAGCGTGAAGCCCTTGCTATCTAACAGGCAGCTGAAATTGTACCAATAATGACTGGATGGGCACAGTACAAACCTTAGTGGCAGTCAGTCCATGTCCGACACTACCAACACTCTGCCACCCACAATGATAGTCTTGGTAGAGAAGCTAAGGAGTAGGCATGCAACTCTGCTAGATGGAAAGGTCCCTCCACCTCCATAAAGTGCATACAAATGTGGAGAAGGGAGCACTTGCACATAAAGCTGTGAAGCCTTTTAAAAAACCAAATCACTTCCTTGATACTGGCAGTGGTGCAACATGGACACATCTGCTCTGAGGCCTGAGCTCCCTGAGCAATGGCAGGGCTAACTCCCCTGATCTCAAGCTAGAGGCTCATTTTCCCTGTGGCTCATTGCTGTCTCTGTCTTCCTGCCAGTAGCTGGGGGAGAGAGGAATCTGCTCTTCCAAATCCCAACTGACTGGTCTTACATAATTTACAACCATCATTGTGGTGGTGCTGGTGGGGGAGGGGGAAAGGCTGTGCAGTATGTTTCTCTGCTCTGAGCTTCCATGTTGTGCCTGGGGAAGGACTACAGGGGGTTATGGAGTGGAAGGCGTGGGGAAAGGGAGGCTACACTATATAGTTCCCTTTCTTCTTTGTGTGCCTACCTCATCTGCCCCAGGGCTTCAGCCGTTTTTGTTCTATCCCTTGCAGAAGGGAGCAAATTTGCTGTTCGAAGTGAATGTTGCAGATATTTTGCAATACTATGCATGGAGGAAATTCTACATCTTTTGTCTTAACCAAATGGGTTTGGGAGGAATTAGACTTCATTGCTTTGTCTCTTACATTTTTCAAATAATTCTGACTAGTTTTAACTACATCATTCTCTCACTTCCATAGTAACCTATTCTACCACCCTTAAAAGAACAGAATAAATTGCTTTACTGTTTATAAAGCAGGAGAATGATGGCACACTATCAAGTCTGGCACAGTATGGTTAGGCACAATGTGAGTTTCCTCACATATACTGTTATCTGCCAAGGCATCTTCTCTGACCCATAATGCTCTTGTGTTATAGACCTGGGCACCTCTTGAGCAAAGCTTGCCAAGCACATCAGCTAGTTTGGAAAATACCGTGATATTGTTACATGAAGAGGTTTCTACGGGAGATACAATTCTAAACCAACAAATGTAACTTATGCTTGGTTTGAACTGAGAGTTGCAGTGGTGAAATACTTTGCATTGATTCAGTGAGCTAGTTAGGGTCCAAGGTTCTGGTAACCCCCCACTCTTGTTGAGCGCACTGATGGTTGACAGTGATTAGCAAGAAGCACCCAGGATTATGCCATAGCAAAATCAAAACAATTGCTCATCTAAATATTTAATCATCTGTTCTGTGAACAGTGACCTTCAATACAACATGACTTAGCTTTCATCACTGCCAACGTGACTAATATTAAAAAGTTAACATAGCTTGCAGTAATGAACCTGCCAAATGATTGGAAGTTCTGCTGTGGGTTCCCCCACCCCAAACTCATTTGGAAACTGATCGCTCTTACACTGTACCTTTTTATTTAATTTATTTATTTTTATAGCAAATAGAAATTACTTGAAATGGTTGACTGTTACCCTCTGTGGCAAGAAATAGGGAAGATGTTCTAGTAGGGTCAGCATAAGCCAGAGTTGGCAATAACATAGAATGCTTGTGGTAGGTAATATTTACATGATGTCACAAATGTCTAAACACCATTGCCAACTTATTACTTAACCTTTCAGTCATTAACAAACAGCTTTAATTTTCTCAGTGTTCTGGAATATATGGCCTATGCACAATGTGTTTGTTTTTATAAAAATCAATGTCTCCAGATCCTCTGAGAAAATGACTGTCAGGATCAGTCCGTCTTTCAGCTGTTTTTCCTTCCCCAAACCTTCAATTTGCAATTCAGAATGTTATGAGGTGGATTTTTTTTTCTTTCTTTCTTCCTGATCACTTCAAACAAAACTTGCTTTGCCATAGAAGATCATGGATGCAAATATTAGTACTACATAGTCTGGTCCATAGCTTTTAGCTGTAGCCAGCCTTTCATTTGAGCCTAATGATTTCTAAGGTCTCTATTCCTCAGAAATTTTTTCCACGGAAGCCTAAAAGATTACAGCTCTGGTTTCTGTACCACTAGGAAGTCATCTGGGTCAAATAACCATATACTTTTGCTAAAAATAAGCCTCTCTCATGGGGAACTAATGGGGATGTAGGCCTCATTAATAATCTTTAATGTCTTGGAAGAAAGTAATATAGATTCCTTAATTTTGCAAAGTTATTCATACCGCTGTGCTGCAGTTGGCAAGGGCTGGTATGGCAGATGTGCGTGACTGCCATGTGATCATTCACAAAAAGATTCTGGGCCCTAATTCTCCATGTTGATCAACAATCTGATCTTCTGGCAAAGCCCCGTATGACTGGGGTTGTGGTCAGGTTGCCAACCAAAACTACTTCTTTAGAAGGGCAGCTGAAGACTTGTTTGCCATACTCTTGTAGCTGTGTTGGTCCCAGGATATGAGACACAAGGTGGGGAAAGTAATATTTATCATTGGACCAACTTCTTGGAAGGGACAAGCTTTCAAGCTTCACAGAACTCTTCCACGAGGCTTGTCTGCACTGGTGCAGCTGAGTTGCTGTAGTGCTTTAGTGAAGATCCTACTATACTGATGGGAGAGCTTCTCCCATTAGTGTAGTTAATCGACCTCTGGGGTATACCTGGGTCATTCAGGGTGTGGCTCTTTCACATCCTTGAATGAGGTAGTTATACCAATGTAAGTTCATAGTGTAGACCTGGCTTCAATCTCATTACAACATTATACCCTCTCTGCTGCCTAGTAACCCTACTTTTGTCCTCTGATTGCAGAAGTATTCGGTGTCCACTTCATTTTAAGTGGTCTTCTACATGTTAACTCCTTATGATTAACAATTTTTGTCCTACCTTGTGTTTAGCTTTGACACTTAATTACATTCTCTAGACCTCTTCCTCATGTAGGAGACCTTTCAAAATGAAGTAGGTACTTAATACCTTGGCAGTCATAGGACAAAGGAGGAGGTCTGCTAGGCAGTGGGGGTGTAACACATGGTTGTAATGAGCCAAAAAACCAGTGTCTAAGTCCATGGTTTTTAGTATCCATCAGTTATGAATGAAAGTTCCCAGGCTTGCTTTTTTTTTTTTTTTTTTTTTGGAAGGTGTTCAAGTTTGCTTTGAGGCTGAGGACTGAGGTCAGACAGGGAGTGATCCTTTTGTAAAAAAGTGTCTAACCACAGCTGATAGGCAGTTTCTATCTCTTTTTTTTATTATTATTATTTTTTTCCCTGAGAGTTCATTCAAAAGCATACTGATTTGCCTGTTAGGCTTCGTCCACATAGTTGTTGTTTAGGCCATTTGATGCACCAGATGAGGTATGCCACACAGTGGCATAGCCTTGTGTAGGACACACACCTGTTGAAAGGTGTGTTGGGGGCGGATTCTCTTGGGCTATTTGGTTGGCCTGTTCTGTGATGCAATCCAACTCTCTGAAGTGTCCTTGTTTGGTAGGGGAAGTTTTATTCTAGACTTTCCACAAATGGTAGTCTCATTTCTACACCTGACAAACATAGACACTTAAGATCTATTTATCTTTAGGTTAATATTTTTACTTTGGAGAACCATTTGCTTTCCTTCAGCAGATGTAATGAGGCAGTGAACAAAATGCACTTAATTATAACTTATGACAAACAATACACAGATACTGTCAAGCTCAAACACTTTTTCCTGAAGGGTATTGGATATCATCAGACCAGTGGACCGCTTGTATATTTAGAAGTAAGGAAGTCACCGAATCATTCTCATTTGTTAAATACATAGTCATAACACTTGCATTCAGACTGTGAGGAAATCTGCTTGTATTAATTCTCAACAGACTTTTCCTAAGGGTGTAATCAAACTCCCGTGGGAAACTTTCCTATTGCAACAATGAGTTGGATCAGTTTTTAGCATCCATGGACAAAAGTGTAAACAGACATTCTATCAGTTTACTTTAGATCTGATCATTCAGTTCTGTTCACATCTTGTGTTTGGTAGCCTCCTTCAGAGCATATTAGCTCACCATATTTTACACTAATACAACTTTCTCTTTGTCTCTGTGTTCTTATCACAAACTTTCTTGGACGTTCAGAGCACCTCTTTCCATAGCAGTTGGTAAGCATAGGTAATTGGTGTCCAACACTATTGTATCAAATTACTTAATTTCTTTCCTTATCACTAAAGGAACAACACGGCTGCCTGCAGAAACATTAGTAATGACTTTGCTCTTAATAATCACATTAATCACAATAATCCCTGACAAATGAAAAGATATTTACTGATGTAAATGAGACAGTTTAGTTCTTACCCTATGGAGGTCTGTGTAGGGACATGAATATCAAGTGTGTTTGGGGGAGGGGGACTTCAACTCAGTCCACCACCAGTCTGGAGGGCAACTCCAAGGACCAACAGCAAAGCCCCACATAGCACTTCGTATCTGAAATTCTTATTCAAACACCCTTCTTTTGGTTGGAGTGATTTTTATTTAGATCTGAGAGAATGAATATAGAATCTTGAAGGCAAAGTACACGTGGTTCTGTAATAGCAGCCACCTTAAGGTGACTCATAGGGCGTGATCCTCCAGACAGGTTAGAGAACACTTTTTATGCTTAAAGCTGAAGTGTATAGAAAACAGCCTTACACTCATGTCTCAGGCAGCATACGTTTCTGTAATGAAACTTTTCGATAGCAAAACTGTGCTCAAAAGAGGAAAAACAAAACAAGAGGTCGAGGCCCAGGCCTCATCTGGCAAAGTTTGTACCGACTTTAATAGGAACAGGGTCAGCACCAGAGGATGAGCAAGCTGCTGCAGAAAATAAATTGTCCCTGTCCCAGACCAGTGTCCTGCCATGTTTAAATGTCTGTCCACTGAAATCTAGCTGTAATAAAGCTTTATAACCATGCTTCTCAGCTTGATGTACCTAAGATTTGTCTCCTTCCTTTCCCCCCCCGACAGATAAATATCTGACTTACTGATTCCTCCTTGTGCATATGGGTACATACTTGAATAGCTCTTGGACATCCCCACAAATGTGTTTAATTGTAAAGAGCATAGTACAATACAAAGCCATTGAAGGGTTATGTTTTAATTTGTCTCTATTCAATTAAATGGCTGTAGAAACCTAATGACATACAAACTGCATTGTGGTGGCTTCTGTTCTCAGCATATACCACAGGAAAATACGTAATAAAAGAACTTTGACACTCCTGACAGGTTAAATTTTAAGCAAAGCGGGTGGGGAAGAAAGCTTTGTTGTGCTCCGCTTTTCAGGAGGGGCCTTATGGCTGGTGCTTGTAGTCATAGCAACAGTTTCTGTAAGCCTAGCTATCTATATTCTCTGAAACTTATTCTTTAATCAAATTTAACACAAACACTAGGCCAGACTAAACTTAGCCCATGTTGAATAGTGAGCTCATTACCTAGCTAATGGAAGTTTGCTTGAGTGTGGATTGGGTAAGGGCCTTAGAACTTGATTCTAATAATGTAAATCTTAGACTTTGGTTAAATATCCATTCAAGAGAGTATGTTAAAGACAAAAGGAACTAAAATCTCACTTGACTTCCTCACTGGATTGTCTGAAAGTGGCAGTTTGGATACCTTGGATTTCTTTACTAGATTAACCAACTCATTAACTCCTTAAAAGTACTGTTTTGTTACCCCACCTCTTCTCTCTCCCGCCCCCACATAGTATGGTGACTAAATTTCACAGGGAATACTAGGGAAGCTTCCATTCCCTCACTCTTGAAGGATCTTTCTACCTCTGTGTACATCTTGGCTTGGTTAGACTGACTAAAATCAAGGGAAAAATAATACTTAACTCTCTTGCAACTAAATGTCCAACCAGGCTGTTTCTAATGTCCTTTTATCCTGTTATACAGTGCCTGAAAGTCACTAAGGGCTCAGTCTTTCAGTGAGGACCATGTGGTTGGAACTTTGTGCTCAGCCCAGAAGCACTGCCAGCTTTTCTGCCACCCTAGGCGGCGGAAGGTCCCGCCCTGAAATGCTGCCCCCCACAGAGGTGGCGGAAGGTCCCGCCGCCGAAATACCACTGCGGTCGCTGCCCCCCAAATTGTAGCTCCCTAGGCTAGAGCCTAATTGAAGCCTTTGAGCTTGTTGCACCATCAGAGGCTAAAACAGTACCTCAGCTTTCTTTCAGCTCTGTATCTTCACTTGGAATACTCTAGGCACTGTCTAGATACAAAGGATACTCCTTTTTTTTTTTTTTTTTTTTTTAATATCTTGAGGACTACAAAAACATCCTTCCAGACTGCAATTGGACCTGGGCCTCACTTTCCTGTTGGGAATTCTGGAACCCAAATTACTTATCGCAGTAGAGCCTCAGGCAAGACGAACCAAGATTGGATTCCCATGATGTAAGACACTCCAGAAATGGAGTAGTACTCCGTCCCTGTCCTGAGTTGACAATCTGACCTCTGTTTTCCCCAATATCCAATGATCCCCTGGATTACTATGTTTTATTAATATCTTAAAAATCGTATACTATTGTGTTATGACTTACTGTGGATTCAAGTGTCAAAATACATTACCTACTTACTGTGTTCCTTCCCTAATTTTCTTTCTGTCTGGAAAGACTCCTTTATAATTCACGAACAAGCTAGGAAATAGCCAAGGATCATACATGACCTTAGAAGAGCCACAGAACACTGCCACCTGTTAAATTTGCAGTTAACCCTCTTTGCATAAGACAACGGAGCATGTTTCCGCACTACCATATTTCTGCTCTAAACGTAGGGATGTATTTACCCTTCACTGTGTGGAAAAACAATTCACCCTAGTGCCTGTTAACAGGGTTCAGTAACTCCTTGTCAATCCATGAAATAATAGATCCCTTTAGTCTCCCACTTGGATGTAGGAATTTATCAATAGGCAGTTTATATCAGTGCCAAAGGTTTTCAACCACACAGGTAACCTTGAAGATTGCTCTTTGAGGTTCAAAACTCCAAACGTAGTCTGGAAGCAAACAATACAGCCATTAGACTGTTACGCTATCTCTTCTTGCATCACTTTTTCCATTTAGTCAAATGACAGGCGGAAAGGATTTCATATAGACAACCATGATCCAACAGTAGCGCATAAAATGTTCCAGCCCCATAGCTTTTCCATTTACAGAGGTACTGGATGTACCTGTACCAGCAACACACTTGAAGTGTGGATTTTCTGGTCTGGCACTGTTCTTTAAGGGAGGTGCTGGTCTATCTCAGGAGAAAATGCCTTTTGCTGCAGTCTACAGCTTGGAAATTCCCCTTCTGAAGTTGCCAAAGGAGTCCATCTTGCATTTTATAAAAGTAGCTTTAGGAAAAAGTTCCAAGTGAATCCTAAAACTAAAGAACACGTGCATGCTTTATGTGAGACTAGGTAAACACCTGTCACTGATTGTCTAGGTCTACTTAGTCATGCCTCAGTGCAGGGGGATGCAGTAAATGACCACTTATAGTCCCTTCCACTCCTACATTTCTATAATTCTAACTTTCGGGTTGGTAAGCACTCACTCTGCCTTACACTTTCCTGCTAGGAGCTGTGAACACTACACTAAGTTCTAGGCTGAGGTGATAAAATTTTGAAGACTTTCAGTTTGGAAAAAAAAGGAATTTATTTTTCATGTCTCTGAATGTTGATGGTTGGGGGAGGAGAGAACAACTTTTTGGCAAGTTGACTGAATCTGAGGGATATGGAATTTTCGAATAAATCCTAGGGGACTTGTGAGCAGCAGAGAGATATAACACTTAAGGGGGCATAATTTTCACATGGCTGTGCAATTTATAACAACTGTGTGGGGAGAGGGCGTATACACACACCATGCTTTAATAAGAAACTTACTTGACAAAACCATATAATTCTGTGTAATTGAAGCAAACTGTATTGCAGAAAAGCCAACTGATTAAAGAAAAGATCATGGGGGGAGGGAGGGGAAGAGGAGGAAGGAAAAAGATATAATCAACCCCCTTTTTATAATGGATTTTAATATGTATAGGAAATGGGAAGCACAATAACAATATAAATGGACAAACTTTCAAAACATAACCTCCTTTGCATTTATAAGTCCATGAGCTTGCATAAGCACAGGCCTCTAAGGGATTTATAGCTGTAATATTTCATCCCATGAGTGTGGGTGTTGCAGCTAAATGTTATGTGGCTCTAATTAAGTTTGGTATGTTAATATATCACAGTTTAAGTTGGTTTACATACATAAATTTTGCAATTTATTCATGATCTGGATAAACTGAATTATCAAAGTATGGAAATCATATAAATGTATTGCTGTCTAAATGAAAACTAGCAAAACTTGTGCTGCATAGCTTACAAATAAAGTCCACATGGGCTCTTCCTGTAAACTATATCCATAGATTATTTGGTAAATTTTAGCAATACTTTAGGTTGCCTTTGTTCTTGTCCAAATCCAAGTATACTATTTTCCCCCCCCACCTTCTTAAGATTATTGCTTTGTTTATACCCTATATGAATAGCCAAAGAAATGGAATGAAATCAACATTTGCATTAGTACCAGTGTTTGTGTTCAGTAGAACATCTTGTTATCAGAATTAGGGCCCATTCTAGTTTCTACTGAAATCAATGGGAGTTTTACCATTGACTTTGGAAACAGGATCAGGACCTCTCTCTTCTCCTCTCCTCTCCCCCCCCCGCAAATGTTCAAAATATTTTCAATTTATAAAGACACTGTCTATGGGCAGAAACATGCTTTTCTAAAAATCAATGTCAAGGGTCCTATCAATTTCCAATGGAAACAATATTGGCACCTACAACTTTGGGCAACTCCTTCAAATTCAAAACCAGCACAAATAATTGATGCAGATAAAGTGTTACTCCCTTGGTTTGGTGAAGATTACATGTGGTCTTTGCATCACCATTTTGATAGCCTTTAACATTTTTCAGATTTAAGCTTTGAATCCTATTACTTAATGGAGAAGGAAATTAAATGGATTTTTAGGCTAACTTGTCTTTCACATAAAGACTTTTATGTCTTTTACCAGCCCCCCGCCCAATCCCTCAGATGAAAGGTACACCGTGAACATATGCCTAGCCCTAGGCATACCACTTAGCAAACTAATCTGAATTTAACCCATTTAAAGGGGTCTGTAGTTCTGAATGTGAATACATCACTCGTTAGATGGACAATTGCAAACCTTGCCATGATTTCTATAACAAATGCTGTGACAATCAGGGTTCAGATACCCCAAGGAGAGAACAGGTGGTTTGAACCCCAAAGAATAAGCAATTGAATCCCCTGGTTGTATACAATGTTGTGTGTAAATATGTCAGTCTTTAATGAAACCTTGTAATATTCTGAATTTGATGGTCTTGAGGAGATATGCATGCAGGTTATAGTTAGTAATGAATGCATGTGTATTTGTATAGACCATCGTAACTATGGTGTGACTACAGCATCACGTCACAATTAGGGCTGTCAAATTATTAAAAATAATCACGATTAATTGCATGGTTAATCACTCTGTTAAACAATAATAGATTACCATTTATTTAAATATTTTTGGATGTTTTCTACATTTTTAAATATATTGATTTCAGTTACAACACAGAATACAAAGTGTACAGTGCTCACTTTATATTTATTTTTGATTACAAATATTTGCACTGTAAAAAACAAAAGAAATCGTATTTTTCAATTCACCTAATACAAGTACTGTAGTGCAATCTCTTTATCATGAAAATTGAACTTCCAAATGTAGAATTATGTACAAAAAATAACAGCATTCAAAAATAAAACAATGTAAAACTTTAGAGCCTACAAGTCCACTCAGTCCTATTTTTTGTTCAACCAATCACTCAGGCAAACAAGATTGTTTACATTTGAAGGAGATAATGCTACCTGATTCTTGTTCAAAATGTCACCTGAAAGTGAGAACAGGCATTCACATGGCACTGTTGCATCTGGGGCACAAGATATTTACATGCCAGATGCGCTAAAGATTCATGTCTCTTCGTGCTTCATCCACCATTCCAGAGGACATGCGTCCAGGCTGATGACAGGTTCTGTTCGATAACAATCCAAAGCAGTGTGAATTTACGCATGTTCATTTTCATCATCTGAGTCAGATGCCACCAGCAGAAGGTTGATTTTCTTTTTTTGTGGTTCAAGTTCTGCAGTTTCCACATTGGAGTATTGCTCTTTTAAGACTTCTGAAAGCATGCTCCACACCTCATCCCTCTCAGATTTTGGAAGGCACTTCAGATTCTTAAACCTTGGGTCGAATGCTGTAGCTATCTTTAGAAATTTCACATTGGTACCTTCTTTGCATTTTGTCAAATTTGCAGCAAAAGTGTTCTTTAAATGAACAATATATGCTGAGTCAACATCTGAGACTGCTATAACCTGAAATATATGGCAGAATGTGGGTAAAACAGAGCAGGAGACATACAATTTTCCCCCAAGGAGTTCAGTCACAAATTTTAATTAGCGCATTATTTTTTTAACGAGCGTCATCAGCATGGAAGCATGTCCTCTGGAATGGTAGCTAAAGCATGAAGGGGCATACGGATGTTTAGCATATCTGGCACATAAATATCTTGCAATGCTGGCTATAGAAGTGACATGCGAACACCTGTTCTCACTTTCTGGTGACATTGTAAATAAGCAGTGGGCAACATTATTTCCTGTAAATGTAAACAAACTTGTTTGTCTTAGCAATTGGCTGAACAAGAAGTAGGACTGAGTGGACTTGTAGGTGCTAAAGTTTTACATTGTTTTGTTTTTGAGTGCAGTTATGTAACAAAAAATCTACATTTGTAAATTGCATTTTCATTATAAAGAGATTGCACTGGAGTACTTGTATTAAGTGAACTGAAAAATACTATTCCTTTTGTTTATCATTTTTACAGTGCAAATATTTGTCATCAAAAATAATATAAAGTGAGCAGTGTATACTTTGTATTCCGTATTGTAATTGAAATCAATATATTTGACAATGTAGTAAAACATCCAAAATATTTAATAAATTTCAATTGGCATTCTATTGTTTAACAGGGCAATTAAAACTATGATTAATCGCGATTATTTTTTTTAAATCACCACTAGTTATTTTGAGTTAATGCATGTGATTAACTGTGATTAAGTGACAGCCCTAGTCACAACAGAGGGTGAAGTAATCAAACAGGGAGAGGCACCTCCCAGGCTAGTTTATACAAAACTAACTGCAAGCATCTAACATTGTATAATCAAGGGATTATTTCTGTGTGTGCATAAGTATGATTTATAAAGAAATAATGGGCCAGATCCATATTATAGGAACTTACATAAAAATGATCTGATCCTTCAAAGGGGCTGAGGAACTACAGTTCGGACTGAATTCTACAGCTGCTTGCAGCTCCTCAGCACCTTAACAATTGGACCACTTATTTAGGTGTCTAAATGTATAGTTTGCTGACTAATGCTAAGCAATGAACTCTGAAAACAGAGCTTCTAGTTGTAAGACCAGAGTGTCCCATGGACTTCGTGCCTAGGACAATTTGACAACAGTTTGCTATCTCTAATTTAATACTTTCTCATAAAGTGCAAGAAACTCCTTTAACAAAATCTCATAGACTTTAAGGCCAGAAGGGGCCATCATGATCATCTAGTCTGACCTCCTCCTGCACACTGCAAGCCACAGAACCTCACCCAGCCATTCCTGAAATAGATCCAGAACCTCTGGCTGAGTAACTGAATTCCTCAGATCATGATTTAAAGACTTGAAGTTACAGAGAATCCACTATCTATGCTAGTTTAAACCTGCAAGTGATCAAGGCCCCATGCTGCAGAGGAAGGCTGAAACCTGCTGGGGTCTCTGCCAATCTGACCCAGGGGAAAATGCCTTCTCAATCCCAAATATGGTCAGTTGGACTCTGAGCATTTGGGCAAGGCCCGCCACCAAGACATCTGGGAAAGAATTCTCTGTAGTAACTCAGAGCCCTCCCCATCTAGTGTCCCATCACCGGCCATTGGAGATATTTGCTGCTAGCAGTCGCAGATTGGCTACATGCCATTGTAGGCAGTCTCATCATACCATCCCCTCTGTAAACTTATCAAGCTCAGGCTTGAAGCCAGTTAGGTTTTTTGCCCCCACTGTTCCTCTCGGGAGGCTGTTCCAGACCTTCACTCCTCTGATGGTTAGAAACCTTCATCTAATTTCAAGCCTAAACATGTATATTACCTGGCCACCAACATTTGTTCTTGTGTCCATGTTGGCACCTAACTTAAATAACTCCTCTCCCTCTCTAGTATTTATCCCTCTGATCTTACATTATAATTAAAATAGAGGGTGTGCTATCAACAACCTGCTGTGTTGTTGTAGTGTAGGGCTATACTCATAAGCCTTACACTGGTGGTGAGATGGTGCAAGATTTCATATAATTTTGTAATCATAAATATGCATATAGCAATTAACTGCTGGTTGGTAATTATGACATACAAGCAAAATAAGTGGTATGACAATACATGGCATGAATTCTGATCTACTCATTTATGCCTGGTTAGGCAAAATTCACTCTCTTGTAAATGAGTAGGAATTAATTCAAACTGTGGAGCACTTTGACTGTATTTTTTTTTCCTCCTGGAACTGCAGAAGATCCACATGTCACATTCCATATAGGTTCTTCCCTTGTCCCTCCACCCCATCCCCAACCAATCTTCACTTGCTTTGGGCCTTGAGGAAGTGCACATTTTTGCTGGGATTCACCACAAGATTGGGAATGATCAAATCTTCCCTCTCATTCCCAAGTTTCAGAGTATCAGCATAGCCATTCTTCAGCCAGTAAAAGCAGGGCTGTGGTTCTACTGACCATCTACCCTCTACCTACTGCCTAGCCCAGTACCTAATAGCCCTTGTGCAGTGGCACAAAGATACTTCAGTGCGGCAGAGATCCACCATGTAGAAGGATAAAGTCTTCTCACCCATGTGATTAGGTTCTACTCATGTTCTAGAACAGGGAAACTTAGATCTGTGGTTTGGGTGCCAAATTAGCAATCAACATTCAGTAGTATGAATTATTGTTTCATTTACTATTTTTAATATATTTTTCTCACAGCAAAATGACTGCCCAAGTATTATTTTATCAATTACAATTGATTAGTAGCATAGTAAAAGCATCCTGATTGGTTTAATAATTCAGTGTTTTAATACCATGTGCTGCAAAGAGCCACAGGAGACAAATTAAAGAGCCACTTGCAGCTCACAAATCTCAGTCTGAGTATCACTGCTCTAGAAACTCCCTGATTGTTCTCATTACAACCTTCTAAATCCCTCCCATAACAGTTGGCATGTAATTCCTCTACCCTTTAGGTCTAGGGTTTTTAGGACAATCAGCCTGTTAGCCAAGGATATACTTGGGCATGGCTCCTTTTGGAGCCCATTAATTTTTACTTAATTGCCTGGAGTAGTTGCTTTTTTGCAACACTTGGTATTCCTTCCCATGTGGTCTAAGCATCTGCATCTGGGAGACCCATGCAACAGTCTGCTACCTAGCCTACCAGACCAGTAGACTGGCTATTCAAAACCAAAACTATTTAATGTGTTTTAATTTAGTGAGAGTACTAATAATATCTGATTGGGGAATTCTTGTAAGTGAACTGTTGCAAGTCTTATTGGTCAGAATATATGCACATTTTTGCACACTGGCCCAAATTCTGAAATTCATCCAGGAAATTTCTCCCACTGACATCAATGGGAATTTCTCCTTAGTAAGATGTGATGGATTTGGTCCATCACTTTACCAATGGCAGTGACCATGAGATGGTCAAGTTCAGGATCCTGACACAAGGAAAAAAGGAAAGCAGCAGAATACGGACCCTGGACTTCAGAAAAGCAGACTTTGACTCCCTCAGGGAACTGATGGGCAGGATCCCCTGGGAGAATAACATGAGGGGAAAAGGAGTTCAGGAGAGCTGGCTGTATTTTAAAGAATCCTTATTGAGGTTGCAGGAACAAACCATCCCGATGTGTAGAAAGAATAGTAAATATGGCAGGCGACTAGCTTGGCTTAACAGTGAAATCCTTGCTGATCTTAAATGCAAAAAAGAAGCTTAGAAGAAGTGGAAGATTGGACAAATGACAAGGGAGGAGTATAAAAATATTGCTTAGGCATGCAGGAGTGAAATCAGGAAGGCCAAATCACACTTGGAGTTGCAGCTAGCAAGAGATGTTAAGAGTAACAAGAAGGGTTTCTTCAGGTATGTTAGCAAGAAGAAAGTCAAGGAAAGTGTATGCCCCTTACTGAATGAGGGAGGCAACTTAGTGACAGAGGATGTACTCAGTGCTTTTTTTGCCTCTGTCTTCACAAACAAGGTCAACTCCCAGACTGCTGCACTGGGTAGCACAGTATGGGGAGGAGGTGACCAGCTCTCTGTGGAGAAAGAAGTGGTTCAGGACTATTTAGAAAAACTGGACGAGCACAAGTCCATGGGGCTGGATGCGCTGCATCCGAGGGTGCTAAAGGAGTTGGCGGATGTGATTGCAGAGCTATTGGCCATTATCTTTGAAAACTCCTGGCGATCGAGGGAGGTCCCGGATGACTGGAAAAAGGCTAATGTAGTGCCCATCTTTTAAAAAGGGAAGGAGGAGGATCCAGGGAACTACTGGCCAGTCAGCCTCACCTCAGTCCCTGGAAAAATCATGGAGCATGTCCTCAAGGAATCAATTCTGAAGCACTTAGAGGACAGGAAAGTGATCAGGAGCAGTCAGCATGGATTCACCAAGGGCAAGTCATGCCTGACTAACCTAATTGCCTTCTATGAGGAGATAACTGGGTCTGTGGATGAGGGGAAAGCAGTGGATGTGTTATTCCTTGACTTTAGCAAAGCTTTTGATATGGTCTCCCACAGTATTCTTGCCGGCAAGTTAAAGAAGTATGAGCTGGATGAATGGACTATAAGGTGGATAGATAGCTGGCTAGATCGTTGGGCTCAACGGATAGTGATCAATGGCTCCATGTCTAGTTGGCTGGTTTCAAGCGGAGTGCCCCAAGGGTTGGTCCTGGGGCCAGTTTTGTTCAATATCTTCATTAATGAACTGGAGGATGGCGTGGACTGCACCCTCAGCAAGTTTGCAGATGACACTAAACTGGGAGGAGTGGTAGATATGCTGGAGGGTGGGGATAGGATACAGAGGGACCTAGACAAATCAGAGGATTGGGCCAAAAGAAACCTGATGAGGTTCAACAAGGACAAGTGCAGAGTCCTGCACTTAGGAAGAATCCCATGCACTGCTACAGACTAGGGACTGAATGGCTAGGAAGCAGTTCTGCAGAAAAGGACCTAGGAGTTACAGTGGACGAGAAGCTGGATATGCGTCAACAGTGTGCCCTTGTTGCCAAGAAGGCTAACGGCATTTTGGGCTGTATAAGTAGGGGCATTGCCAGCAGATCGAGGGACGTGATCATTCCCCTCTATTTGACATTGGTGAGGCCTCATCTGGAGTACTGTGTCCAGTTTTGGGCCCCACACTACAAGAAGGATGTGGAAAAATTGGAAAGAGTCCAGCGGACGGCAACCAAAATGATTAGGGGTCTGGAGCACATGACTTATGAGGAGAGGCTAAAGGAACTGGGATTGTTTAGTCTGCAGAAGAGAAGAACGAGGGGGGATGTGATAGCTGCTTTCAATTACCTGAAAGGGGGTTCCAAAGAGGATGGATCTAGACTGTTCTCAGTGGTAGCAGATGACAGAACAAGGAGTAATGGTCTCAAGTTGTAGTGGGGGAGGTTTAGGTTGGATATTAGGAAAAACTTTTTCACTAGGAGAGTGGTGAAGCACTGGAATGGGTTACCTAGGGAGGTGGTGGAATCTCCTTCCTTAGAGGTTTTTAAGGTCAGGCTTGACAAAGCCCTGGCTGGGATGATTTAGTTGGGGATTGGTCCTGTTTTGAGCAGGGGATTGGACTAGATGACCTCCTGAGGTCCCTTCCAACCCTGATATTCTATGATTCCATGAATAACTGAAGTCTCCTGTAATGACAAACCAGACTTTGTTTGTCAAAGAAAGATTTCTGTCTCTAATATGTGCAATGACACTTCATATAAACACCACAAAACATAAGGTGAATGTCTATTACCACAAAGACAAAGTGAAGGATTATTTATTCTCCAGTTTGAGAGAGTCGTTAGAAAAATGTGGATCGCATTTGAGGATGAAGGATTTAGAGTAAAATCTATATTGCAGCTGTCACATGAAAATATGAATGTTTAAAAACAACAACAAAAAAACTTCCATTTTATTTTTTGGCAACAATCTCATTTTTCCCTCAGAAAAATCTAAACAGAAATGAAATGTCACATTTGATCATTTTGTAATTTAGCAGTCAGTCTGTTTTTTCTACTTACTGTGCCTTGGGCAGTACTCATGTTGCGAGACACAGTAGTTTGATTTGCAGAATGTGTTGTATCCCAGACCACTAGTAACCTAGAACTAATGCATTCAACTCTCAGAACCCATGCCTCTAGCATGCTTGTTCTCCCTGCTGTACATGCCCATTACTCCCATTGCTGACTGTGCAGATGGAGAGCAGATTTATTTCCTCTCAAATAATAGTAGTAGTAGTAGTTGTAGTTAATAGTAAAGGTATTTACTGTCCACCTCCAATCTGGTTGAATGTCTTCATAGTAGTCACCAAAATTCTCAGTCATATCCCAGCAGCCCTTTGAGTTTTATGTAACCCTTCGATGCTTTCTCTTCCCCCCCCTTCTAAAACCTTGGTGAGCAGCATGGAGAGGGGTTTTCCAGGATATCACAGCAATGCACTAACATTTTTCATAATCTTGTTGCTAGTATCTTAAGCTGATACCTGGTCAACTCACTAACATACTGTTGTTCGTTTTTTTCTGATTCTAAAACCCATTTATGAATCTGGAAATAATCATACCCTCAAATCTTAACTCACTAATTCAGCCAGGCCAATAATTCATAATGGCTGCAATTTCATAAACACAAATAGAAAGGATAGTCCCCAGAATATGCAACACTTATAGGGAATCTTTAGTTATCTCAGGCAGGCTTCCTCTCAATGGGCATTGCCTTAGTGGTGAAATGCATAGCATGGGGTACAGATCGTTAGGTTGGGAAGAGGGAGGGGAGAGGAGAGAAGTATTAAGATATCTGAAAGTGTGTGTGAGAAAGAGATAGGTAACAGGAAAAGGTTCTTCTCTTCTTTCCTCCAGTCCTGGAGGACTGAGTCCTAGAGAAATTTCTCTGTCTCCTATTCATTGCTAATGGTTTTCGTGAATCTTCCCCAAACTTTTGTTAGAAAAAATGTTCATTTTCATGCTTCATAACGTTGTGGACAATCATGACCATTTGTATATCTGCTAAATTACAAAGCAACTCAGCATATATTTCTTCTTTATTGTCCTCTGGCAGCTTAGTTAAATTGCCCCACGATAGCTGTAAACAAAGCCTCCTCTTTTGTGACATATGGCCTGTCCCAAAGCTGACAATCTTTCTCCTGATTCCACAGAGCTTTGGATCAGGCTTTCACTCAGTTCTTGCTAACGCTTTCTTACCTCAACAAAAGTAATAGCAAAGGACTAACTTTTAGAACTTGCAATTGCCCCTTGATGAGAGAAAGGGATTGATCTTTTTCTTTCTTCATGAATGACTACAATAATGGAGTGCATAGTATGCTTATAAAATTTGTGGATGACGCCAAGCTGGGCAGGGTTGTAAGCACTTTGGAGGGCAGGATTAGAATTCAAAATGACCTTGACAAATTGGCAAACCACTACAGTTTGTTTCTCTCTCCCTCAATTGCTTTGCTGAGTGGATTAAAGCATGGAGTCACCCCTGCGGCGCCTCCTGCTGGTCGTCCAGGGAATTAGCTCACCAGCCTCTAGAGCACCCTCTGCAGGGCAGGTGTCCCACCTGTCTTTGGCCCCCGTGTCCCCCCGGACCCTGGTGCCCTGGCTTAGGTGCTGCCCCCCCAACAGTACCCCACTCTCTCTCTGGGTCTCCCCACCCAGGGGAACCCCCACCCCCTATCCCAATGTCGCCTCAGTTGTGGCTACTGCCAGTCACCATCTAGCCCCTGCGCCCTGGGGCAGACTGCAGTCTATCAGCCAATCATCACCAGCAATAAGGGGTTTGGACTGGCTGCCTTTACCCACCCTCTGGCTGCCCCTGTGCAACCCCAATAGCAATTTGGGCCTAGGACCAGGTCCTGCAGCCTGGGGAGTTGCTGGCCTAGGACTTCCCAGCCCCCAAGGCCTTTCCCCAGCCCTGCCTCACTCTAGGTCCCCAGGTGAGCTCTCTACAGCCAGGCCAGTCTCTCTCTCCTGTCAAAGAGAGACTACCCTGCTCTGGCCACCCTGGCCTTTTTATAAGGTTGAGTGGCTCAGTTTGGGGCTTGGCTCCAGCTGCAGCCACTTCCCCAATCAGCCGGGATTTTGCCCCTTTACACAGCCCCAGCCCGCTGCAGGGCTTTTCCAATCCCTTCAGGGCTGGAGCGGGTTACACTGAGCTTGGGCCTGACAAAGGGGTAGAATCTACCACTCTAACAGGGAGTTACTGCACAAGCAGTCCCACCATTTTCAATGAGACTGGATGTGGTGTAAGGTACTACTCCATTTGAGTAAGTTTGGCAGAACAGAATCCCAAGAGAATGTACTTGTTGAGCTTGGCAAAATTTAATTAATTGGAATTAGGACATGCTTAAATGGCTTTCAGAATTGGGTCCTTGGTATATTTTGTATTGCTGGAAAACTGATAGACCAAAGAAACCCTGACCAAACCATCCATAGGAATTGCCACACTATATCAGACCCATAGCCTGTCTAGTCCAGTATGCTCTCTCTGACTGAGGAAGTTGGAAGAAACCTCATATTAAGCAGATGTGGGATAATCGGCCTCTTACATATTGTGTCCTGTTCTGGGTGCCACATTTCCGGAAAGATATGGGAAAATTGGAGGAAGTCTAGAGAAGAGCAACAAAAATGATTCAAGGTCTAGAAAATGTGACCTATGGGGGAAGATTGAAAAAAAAAATAGGTTTGTTTAGTCTGGAAAAGAGAAGTGTGTGTGTGGGATGCAACAGCAGTTTTCAAGTAGTTACAAGATGAGGGAGAAAAATTGTTCTTAACCTCTGAGGCTAGGACAAGAAGCAATGGGCTTAAATTGCAGCAAGGGCGGTTTAGGTTGGACATTAGGAAAACTTCCAACTTCCTAACTGTCAGGGTGGTTAAGCACTGGAATAATTTGCCTAGGGAGATTGTGGAGTCTCCATCATTGGAGATTTTTAAGAGCAGGTTGGACAAACACCTATCAGGGGTGGTCTAGATAATACTTAGTCCTGCCTTGAGTGCAGGGGACTAGACTAAATTAACTCTTGAGGTCCCTTCCAGTCCTATGATTCTCCTGCTAAACCCAAATAACTAGAGCTTGGTTTAAACCCTGGAGTTTAATATCTCTTCCAAAATCTGTTAGCACTATTTTGTAACTCTGGATAGACTTATTAAACAACCAGTTAGAACTGGCTGGGTGAATAACTTTCCCCGCCACAAATAGTTTATTCACCAAAAAATGCGATTTCAGGTGACGATATTCCCAAATTCAGGTCAATCTGGCAAATAGCTTCAGCTGGGGGGAAAAAAGCAAAAAGCTTTTTGAAAGCCAGTTTTGTTTCAACACTTGAAATATTTCAACTCTTGATTCAAAATTTAGCTTTTATTTTTATTTTTTTTAAATGAGAGGGGTGAACCCACCCAAAATAAACAAACAAAATCCAGCATTGGCTCAAATAATGTTGTTTTTGTTTTGTAGTTTTTTTCACTTTGGCTCCTGAACAGAAATCAATTATTTCCTCAGCTCTACATCCAGGATCTCTTTAGATCTTGCTAGGTTTTTTGCCTTCAACATCTGTAGTAACAGCTCCTAAACTTTATTGGTTCACACAACACTTTCTTAAACTGTTGTGAGCTTAATGTACCACAGTTTGGGAACCCCGTCTTAGAGTCATGAGTTGCATAGTTTAATTTCACATTGGATGGAAAAAATATTTCCTTGGCAAATGCAAACCCAAATACCATATATACTCGATCATATGCTGGTTCATTTATAAGCCGACCCCACCCCCAAGATGGATAAGTAAAACTGAAAAAAATGTTATGACCCGTTCATAAGCCGACCCTATAATTCAGGAGTCAGCAAACTTTGGCTCCCAGGCCATCAGGATAAGTTGCTGGTGTGCCGAGATGGTTTGTTTACCTCGAGTGTCCGCAGGCCCGGAGGTAAACCTAAGTAAACAAAGTGTCCCGGTGCACCAGCTGCTTACCCTGACGGGCCGGGACAGCAACTGGTGGAGAAATTTTTTTGGGAGGAGAAGCTGGGAGTCAGGGGAGTAACCCCTGTGACCACCCCTCACATGACCCCACCCCTAGCCCAGGACCCCCACACTCTCCCCATCCCATCCCTTCCCACCTTATCTGGGGAGGGCCAAGGGAGGGTGTCTCTGGCCTGGCTGGAGCTGATCCAGCAGACCGGATGGTGCAGTCGCAGCATGTTCCAGCGGGCTGGGCCGGGCGGCATGGCCGCAGTGTGCTCCAGCGCGCTGGGCAGCGCGGCCACAGCCTGCTCTGGGCGGCAGGGCCGAGCAGCATGGCTGCAGCCTGCCAGCCCCGGAGCTGCAGCTGCTTCAGAGGCTGGGGGGAGAACGGCGAGGCCAGAAGCGGAGAGACTCTGGCCCCGTCTCTTCCCTGCTGGCTCTGCTGGTTGTGCTGCCTCTCCTTGCTCCCTCTGTTGGTGGGAGGGGCTGTGTCCCACCTTTCCCTCTCTACACCCGTTCAGAAGCCGACCCCCTTCTCTGGTGCTTCCCTTTTTTACTAAAAAAAATCGTCTTATGAACGAGTATATACGGTACATCTTTTAATCTTAAAATGGGTTGACCAGAGCTGTTCATGGTGTATGTCAATGGTGCAACCTCCCATGGAATAATGGCATAATACTTTCCTTATTCACAATTCCATTCCTTGTGCACCTTGACATCTTTAGTCTCTTTACTGAAACTGAGGTCCTCATTTAGCTGTCCACAATGCTACCCAAGCTCCTTTCCTGATCTCATAATTATGTTAAACCCCAGGAGGTGTCTGAGTAGTCTAAAGTTCTCCCTCTGGTGTTTATTACTTTACACTTGTCAACTTTGAATTGTATTTGCCCTTGTGTTGCCCATTCCCCTAGTTTAGTTAGGTCCCTCTGAAATTTCTCAGTCATCTCTGGATTTGATGAAGCTAAATAGTCTTGTCATCTGCAAATTTAGCCACCTCACTGTTCATCTCCCTTTCTTGATCACTAATAAACACATACACAGTACTGGGCTTAACACAGATCTTTGAGGCACCCCACTGTCAACACTACTTTACCCTTCAGTCGGTGTTCCTGGTAATTCAGAACTTTGGGAGCTAGAGAAATCAAATATCTATTTTTAATAACCACTTAGGGACAAACCCAAGGGTCTAGTTTGGACATGTTAGGAGATCTCAAAAATAAAGGTCAGTCTTAATTCTTATTTTACAAAATAAACTTGTGTGTGTGGTTTTAAAGTAAGTTACCTCGGAAGTCCCCAAACTAGGGCTATTTTGTACTAAGGGCAAAGAACAAGTTCTAAATTCTCAGAGCTGAGATCAGATGGCTGATCGGTGTTGTTCAATCTTAAATGAGTATTGCAGGATTATGTGAGTCATAATAAAACCCCAAAGTTTCATATGTTTTGTAAGGCTTTTTTCAAAATCGACATTTTTAATCAACTTTTTGAAAGATGCTGTTACTTTGCACTGATATTTGATGTTACTTCCCATGCCTTGTGGCGCTACTAGTCATTACAAAACTTCCACCCAGGGAAGTCAGCTATATTTTTAAAATGAGGCTTTACCACTTTTTGTGTAATAACATATTACTTGCCACTGCCTTGCTCTCAAGAACAGCCAAACACTAGGAAAAGTATTTCAAGCAGTCCCTTAATAAATGTTTAATTTTAGCTTTTATTTTTCTAATAAAGCAAGTCTTCAAAGCTGAAACCAACTTCAAAGCTAACGGTGAGGGCATAGCTGGAATAGAAACAGGTCTCTGGGGTTCTACTGCACACTGCCTTTTAGCAATGTGTAAAAATAAAAGAGTTCTCCGATTTTTATGCTGAAAGAGTTAATGGCAGCTGGCCCTAATTTTCTACTTCTGTTACACCAGTTGTAATGAATGGGGTTTAGAACAATTTAAAATTGGTGTAATAGAATAGAGAACTGGGCCCAGTCCATTTTGAACATCCAGAGAAGAGTAAAAACTGAATTTATATTGGAATCAACTTTTACCCACCCACCCCCCACATTCCATAAAAATTGACAAAATAATAGCATTCTGTGGATAGAATGTTAGAAAGCTGTCACAACCCCCTCCCATAACACTTAAGTGCATGTTGCAAAGATGCTGATGTGCAGTACATGTGTCAAATTTTGGAAAAATAGGATATACACTTCTGAACTTGAATCTATTTAATCCTACTACATACAGATTTTCTATTGTTGTCTCTCTGATATGGAAGTGAGAAACATCAGCCAAAAGCTGATTGGCGATTGTAAACAACCTTCCAGAAAATAGAGGTTATAAGTAGCAGGCACAGCAGGGAGAAAAAGGAGAAAAGTAGGCCGGAAAAGGTATGATTTTAAAACAAACAAAACAGAACTCTAGGCCCCTCCAATACAGAGCTGGCTGAATGGAAAACAGAACACTACTGGTTTAAGGAAATCATATCAACCTGCCTCTCTTCCTTGAGGACTCATATGCTTCACCTGGTAGGCTTTCAGGAAGACAGCTTTTTAAAGTATTAATGTGTAGCCAGAGGCCTGGTGAGAAGGGTACCGGTTTCCTTTCCCTCCCTTGATTATTTGTATAAGTTTTTTTGCAGCATAAAAACAAGTTCCTAAAAGCCTCACAAATTCTATTTAAACAGAAAAGCCCTCTTTTCCTCCATTCTTCTGAGGGCTGTCAATAGGTGGGATAATGTACAGTATAGGGATGTGATTTCTATAGTGCACTAACATGTTGGGCATTAATTGGTTCATGTAGACTGTGCTGTTGTGTGCTAAAGTTCCCTAGTGTTTGTCAACCTAGTACTGTTTCAAACAGCACTACGTTAAAGTGCACCAGCAGTCTTCATGGACCAATTAATGCACAGCATGTTGGAGTGCTTCAGAAATTTCACCCCCATAGAGTGCATCACCCCACTATATACATGTGCCCTGAGGAAAAGTATGTTGGGGAAGGACATGGCAAAATAAAGCTTTTGGAAAACTAGACCTTCAAATTTTCCCAACACTATTGCTACACTCCAACCTTTGTAGTCAAAATGCTTAGAACAGGACATCTTAGTAGGTAGGGATAGTGTGTAAAATATCCACATCTCAGCTAGTAGTGTATGCCATCGGGCTCTGTTTGGCCCATTCCTACTGTGGAATACTCTGTGCTACTGTGTTCCGCGTCCTTGAATTAACTGTGAAGTTCAGACAGTATTTAAGTGAAAGGCTTATGTGTATTTGAATATGTAGTTCCTCCTGAAAGGGAACCTTGCTTTCTTTCCCATTACAGACTGGGATGTTCTCTCTTCATGGTTCCTGTCAGCCAACTTGCTTCCTTCAAATCCATCCTTAAACGTTTATCTTGCAAGAATCCTCACCTTGTTCTCCATACCTTCCTTTGCCTGAACTGTTACACTCTTTCCTTTTTTCTCTTAAATAATATACTGTTAAAGACTGGGAACATATCTTACCATATGTTCATAAAGGCCTCAGTTTAAGCACATGCTTAACTTTAAGGATGTGGGTTGTCTTGTGGAATGTCAACAACATTATATGTTTCTAGGTACTGAACTGGAGGCCTATTTTAATTGCCATAAAGAAACCCAAGGCTTTGGATTGTCCTAGAATCTCAGTGCAGCACCAATTCACCCCAAGTATCAAAGCAGTTCTCATTTTGAACGAAGTGGGATCTATTACCCGTTCATTTAAATAAGTACTTAATTTTTCTTCCTGACTCTAAATATTAGCTGGTGTAGGCTGGCATAGCTCCTTTCACTTGAATGCAGTTGTTTCAACTGACAGAGAATTTGACCCAAGTAGGTTAGCAGTTCCCACGTTAGTATGTCTTGATGGGTATCCAAATTTCTATCAAGCGTTAAACACATAGCATTTTTTTTTTAAATATTGTGATAGTGAACATCTGTCACAAGGACAAGTAGATATTGGCTACATTAATGATTCATCAGTAATATTTAGGGGAAAACTCTCAAAGTTACTATATTAATATAATAGTCCTTTGAAATAAGCATATATGCAATTCTACATTGTCAAGTCAGTGTCCTCAGCATCTGGAGAGAATATTGGCAGTGAACTGATGTCACAAATTCCTATTGTAAACTAGCCACAAATGGAATACTATTAAATGATGATACATGCCCAGGTTTAAGTGCTTGTTTGTAATTCAACACCTTGTACCCCATGTAAGCCCATTGTCTTAGGTTGTTTGACAAGGCAAGTGACTATACAGAATGAAAAATGTAGAACGCAAACTTTATTATTTTAAACGAAGTCTCCACTCAGAAGCATTACATCTGACAGCCTTGGTAACTGAAGTCCTCTGTTTACCTACAAAACAGGTAGAAAAAGCCAAGAACAATCCAGAAAATTCTACCCACAATACCCAGGTATCTTTTACAATAGAACCATTCAATGATTTAAAATGTATCAAAAGATAGTCACCCATCTGTAATAATTTTACTGTTCTTTGTTTTTGATAATAATAGATAACAAGCTTTCTGGACCAACTCACATTTTATCAGACTTGTTTAGTTTCTTAATTGAATTGGCTTCAGTCATGTTTAACAACAGATGTTTCACTGCGTCAAGAGGATATTTTTGTTACTGTTTTGCTGATGTTCCATGTGGGGTCCCTGGGGTGGTTTATTTTAGTCTCTCTATTCACTATGTTGTTGTTGCCATCTTGGATAAGTTATTCACTATCGTGAGGTCAGCCTTCATTGCTATGCTGATAGAACAACCTAATACCCATTTGGCTGTGTTGCACTCCTAGTTGCTGAATATAAACATTAAATGTAACCAAACGTGTGTGTGAGAGAGAGAATAGCTTTGAGAGGAGCTGTCTGTAATTAAATTGTATTTTGGTTCATGGTTTATGTTCCTAAAATGTCATGTGTTGGCTTCAGCTGGTCATCTGGTGGAGTCAGGAAGGTATTTCTCCTCTCCTCCCCCATGTACTGTGGTTGTTCCCCCACCCCTATCCCCCCCCTCTGAAGCAGTAGAGGGAGATATGCACAACTTCCTGCCCCACCGTTAGAAATTATGTAAACTGGGTTATATTATAAACAAGAAATAAGTTTATTAACTACAAAAGGTGAATTGTAAGTGAATAGAAGAGATAACAGACAGAACAAAGCAGGTTACTGACCAAATAAAGCAAAATACACAAGCTCAATATACTTAAGAAACAGGTTACAAAATGTAATTTCTTACTCTAAATATTACTTTAGGCAGGTTGCAAAGTTTCTGTTGTTCAGAGTTCCAGTTATATTTCTTTTCGGACTGGACCCCTGTCTGTCTGAACTCCCCCTCCCCTCCCCACTCCCCCTTCACTTCAAGTGGCTTTAGCAGTCTTTTTTCTTGGGCACACAGGCCCAGGAGAGGAGGAGTCATGTTTGCCTTCCTCCCCTCTCTTAAATTCCTATTTACATAAGGCAGGAATCCTTTGTTTCACAAACTTGACCCTCCCCTTCCCTTCCAGTGGAAAGTTACAAGAAGTCCCAGGTAATGTTTAGTATCGGGTGAGAAGACCATCTGACTCTGTAGCATCATAGTGTCCATGAGTCAGTGGCAGTATGAAGCATTCGCAGGAAGGCCAAGCCTTTTCACAGTCCATTGTCCTCACTGATGGGTCATCAGCCCTGTCCGGCTTTTCCATTGTTGTACCTGAAGTGTTAGCAGTGGGCGTCACCCAAAGTAGCATAGTTGAAATACAGGTACATAGTCAATATGCGTAACTTCAGATACAGAAATGATACAGGCATACAGATTGGATAATCATGTTCAGTAAATTATAAACTTTCCAATGATACCTTACAAGATCTTGCATAAAGTACATCTGTTATGTCATATTCATATCATAAGCATATTTTCATAAAGAATATGTAGAGAAATGTCACAATAGTTAGAAAAGTAACAGAAAATATTCCCTTGTACATTCCTGCTCATTAGTCTGTAAATGTAAGATACTAATAAAAACCAGTACAGTTGACTTTGAAGAACTGTAGGAGTTTTAGTAATAGACTGCAGTGTGTGGGGAGAGGGGTCCTCACCCCACAATCCAAAACCAGAGGGCTTTGCTTTCTTGTACTGTCAACCTGGCATCTTTCACCAGGAAAAGAATTTACTTAAACAGTAGCCACTATAACTGTGGAAGAACAAGTCATATTCTCTCCTGCCTTATGTACTATCAAGTTGCCCAAGGGTATGTTTACATGGCAAAAGAAACTCCACGACAGCAAGTCTCCGAGGCCACATCTACAGACCTTGGCTGGCACTATGGCACTAAAAACAAGTGTGTAGATGTTTGAACTTGGTCTGGAGCTCCAGCCCCTGAAACCACTCCCTGCCCTTTGGCTTCAGAGCCTGAGTTCCACCCACAGCACAAATGTCTACCCAGTAATTTTTAGTGCAAACCTGGCTCTTGGATTCATTGCCGCAGGTCTTTTTTTTTTTTTTTTTTTTTTTGCTGTGTAGACGTATCCTAAGTCAGTGGCTCTCAGCCAAGGGTATGTGTACCCCGGAGGTATGCAGAGATCTTCCGGGAGTACATCAACTCATCAAGATATTTGCCTAGTTTTACAACAGGTGACATAAAAAGCAATCGTGAAATCAGTACTAGCTAAAATTTCATACAGAGAAAATGCGAAAGTAAGCAATTTGTGCGTAATAGTGTGCAGTGACGCTTTTGTATTTTTATGTCTCATTTTGTAAGCAAATAGTTTTTAGGTGAAGTGAAACTTGGGGGAATGAAGACAAATCAGATTCCTGAAAGGGGTACAGTAGTCTGGAATGGTTGAGAAACACTGTCCTAAGTGACACAGTAGATGAAAGTTGCTGTTAACATTAATATTACCTTTTTTTGTATGTTATACCTAGCTTATCTTCAAAAATGAATTACTGTACTAATATGTCCCACTTTTGTTTTGTCACCGGTCCTAGAACCTCTGATCTCTTCAGTTTATTTTTATGATCTACTCGTTCTTCTGGATTGGCATACATTATAAAATAGAAGCAACATCTTGCTTATTTTGTTGGAGATAAATGGTTCTAGTTTTAATTTATCAGAGGACCAATAGTCTACTGGTGGATCAGGCACCATGCTAGGGTCAGAATGAGGAACAGAACCTAGGCTTCCTGCTGCATGACCTTGGTAAGTCACTTTGGCCAAATCCTCAAAGTATTTAAGCACCTAGTCCCCACTGAAATTAGAAGATTTGTACAGGTACTAGCATAATTGAACCCTGAGCTCCATTGGACCTCTAAGTGCTAATGTCATGCAAAAATAATGAACACCTCTGACCTTTGGGACATGAAGCTAAACAAATTCTAATGCACAGCCATAAAGCAACCATTCTATAAAGTTAGCAAAATCCAAACCAGGCAGTCCCCATCTCTAGTTGCTGTACCCTGATCCAGCTGTTTAAAAAAATATTGTTACAACTGTTTGGAAACTATTGTTGGTCTTTGGTATGATAAACAGCTCAATCCTTTAAAAAAAAATACAGCTAGCTGAGATTGCTGTAATTACAGACACAAAGGGGCGATCTGGGGTAAACTTTTCAGGTGGGTACATAAACGAAAATCCTTTTTTAAAAGTAAAGTCTCTGCATCACAATTTTTAACTGTTATAATGATCTTGTGTGTGAGAATTATATATTTTTATTGACTAAATAGGAGCCCATGCCCCATTGACTCTTGACTCTGAAAATCCCAGCCTTAATTAACAAAACAAAAAAATTCCCTCCCCCCCATCCCTCTTCATTAACTTTTACACTAAGAGCCTTAAAAAGAAAAAGTCAAAATTCATTACACCGATTTAAGGGCCAGATCTAGAGCCTATTGAAATCAATGGAAAGACTCTATTGACTACAGTGGGCTTCTTAGGGTGATGCGATATACTGAGGCCCGTGCAGTTTTAACAGTTGCCCATAAAATCTATTTATTTTTAAAATTCATCCATTTCTGACTGGAAAAAGAACTCTATCTACATATCTGTTCCTCAACTGAAATAGTTACTTTTGTTTTAATTTGGAAATGGCCAAACACATTTTAAAATGTTGTGGTCAGAAGTTATTGGATATGTGATGAGATTTATTGGGGTTATTTAATGCAGATGTGTGCCGATCAAATAACTTAGACGTTCTGTTAAAAAGACAAAAATATATACGGCAGGAGCACTGTAAGTAGCAAGAGCACTTTTGAAGAGACGTTGGAAAAACATGTAACTTTTAAAGTCAAGTGGATTATTGATTCAGATGCCATCCAAAGACATTTAAGCAGATGTGGGAACATATTTTCTTTTAGATTTGACATAATTCTATTCGTAAACATGCTATATTGCTTTGTATAGAGCAGTTCTTTTAAAGTTCCTTTAAGGAAAAAAAGCTTAAAGAAAATCATTAGGCTTGAGTTAAGAACCCAGAAGGGCTGATAGGAGATCAAACATGGAAAAGTGTGTGTGTGTGTGTGGGGGGTGGGTGGGGGGGGAGAGATTGGTAATAGGGTGAATAAACTAGATGTAAAACGCCTTTGTACGCCTTCAGAAAGATGTTGCAACCTCTTACAAAGAAGTTTGCTGTCAAATTAGAGTAAGAGACAGACTCAAGTTGTCAGCCTTGTTCTGGGGTGTCCAGGACTGGAAAAAACACATGACTTCCCAATACTTTTATTTTAAAATTGCTCTTCTCTGAAATTAGCTCTTCTGGGATCACAGGCTTACTTAACTTACTATA
Source organism: Malaclemys terrapin pileata (assembly GCF_027887155.1). Lineage (NCBI taxonomy): Eukaryota > Metazoa > Chordata > Testudines > Emydidae > Malaclemys > Malaclemys terrapin. The sequence goes on along the minus strand of NC_071507.1, from coordinate 38,746,106 downwards.
AATATAAAGGCTTCTTACTTCCCAGCAATCCAGTGTACCTATTAATAGAATCATGTCACAGCTGGACACTATGCCCCATCCTTCAGTTTCTCTAAGATGTGATAGGCATGGGGAGCAGCAATTTTTTCACTCCACTAGTCTTCAGGCCCTCTTTGGCCCCCTTCCTTGGCCCTGTGCCTGACACATTTTGCTATGCTAGAGGCTGCAAGGCGGGGTGAAGTTAGATCTGTGTGCCATCCAAAGGTTCCCTAGAACTGGGCAGATCTCCTCTGGTAGTTTAAACCAGCATTGTGGCCCCTTGCACTGCTGGAACAGTGACAGGGAATAGGCTGTCTCCTGACTATTAGAAAGTCATGGTGTCTGTCTACTACAGTCTCTAGGACCTGAATTAGTTTTGCATCCTTACATTGTCATGACAGCTATGCATAGGACTCTATCTGTAAGAGACTTCTAACAGCTTTGGGGCTCCTATCCCCATTAAGTCTGAACACAGGCAGGGAATGGGGCACAGGCAATTGGATGTGATCCTCTGATCCTGTTGGCTGGCCCTGGTAGTTGGCAAAGCAGATGGGGCCCTGTTCTAAGTTACTTTGGTGAAGGATAAGCAGAGGGGAAGTCTGTTCTGTCCCCGCTGCCTCTCAGCACATCCCTCCCTGTCTTCCCCCCATGCCAGATCAGGGCAGGGAGGCGGGGGGGGGGGGAAGGGGAGTGAAGGGGTTGACGCAGTAGGCTCCAACAGTTGTACACCAGCTATGGCCAGAATCACTTGAGTGGCACAAAGGAAAGGGAACAGATTGGAGAATTTGGCCCTCTATTTGTATTGCAAATGCATATGTCTTCAGGAGCCACTGAGATCTGGAATGCCACTGGGGTATCCTTGTTACCTTGAGTGCAGGTGCTCAGGAAAAGAGGGATCATTTTCTTGGCACAGAAGACATTTAATTTATTCCAATAACTACCTATATAGAACATGATTAATAGGCTTGGACTTGACCTACAGAGTCTAAATTAGCAGACACAAAGTTTGTGTGCTGTATAACTAATTCTCGCTCACGTAGAGTGAGACTTGCCTGTGTAGTGGAAGGCCAGCACAAAAACCTTCACATCACTTAAACACTATATAGGGGCTCTGCTGGGGATCTGTTGATGGAGTAGCCACAATGGGGGCAAAGGGGGTGTCCTGGGTGGTCCAGTGCAGAAATCCACAGTGGACACAGGCTGGGGCGGAGTATGAGAGGGTCATCGTGTAAGGCCTTTTTCCTGTGAAATGTAGTTAATAAAGCTACTCATGTGCAGAGGAGTAGCCCCATTGCCTTCACCTTCCTGCAATCAGACTGCTCTTGTGAGTAAAACTACTTGTGTACCTAAGTGTTTTCAGAACTGGGCCCTAGTTCTGAAACCTAACAAATGTCATTCATGCAACTTGTGTTCTATCCCAAGACCTGATGTATAGATCCACACCATGTGAACTGGCCAGATAGGGGTGAGCAGGGAAAGCCCAGCCTTGGTAAGTCTTACTCTTTTATATTACACAAATGAACACTTGCATTCATTGAAGTACTGTACATTTTTCACAAAGCCATTAATGTTGCTATCCTCTTCTAAAACTCTAAAATACTCAGTTTCATTTACAGAGCTATTTTTTTTAAAACTGACAATTTCCATGTTTTTGTGGTATCTCGTCTCAGGCTCCATATTTATTTCTCTAGTGGCCCATTAGAATTTAGTGTAGAATTGTTCTAGAGAACATTGTACAATATTTTGTTTTGCTGAAAAACAAGAGTTTATAGGAAAATCTTAGTAATGACACATCTAATTGTGTTTTGTTTTGCTAGATTCTCCAATGCTGCTTTTACAGAGTGAAAACTATATCTGCCTATTATGGCAACAATCTTGAAAGGATCATTAAACTTATGTTTACAACTCAGAATGGCCCAATGTCACCAGCTTTTTTGAAAACTTGTTTCCAGATGCCAGAAATGTTGTTCACATGCTAGCTATTGTGCAAAAAATTGAAGAGCGAGAAACTGCTTGCTGCTCAATCAGTGACTTCAACTGTCACAGACAAAAGTTGATAAAATACAAGGTCTTTCTTTGAATCTTGCTTCATCCAACCTCTAACATTTTGTTTGAAATGATTATGCAACTGTAATCCATGGTCATTTAAAAACCATTTGCATTTGTTAATAGTTGATATCAAACCCATATATTCCTGCAACCCAGTCACATATTCTATAGATATACAATCAAAATGCCTTGGCTTTCTCTTCTTGCTTTATAAACAATATTCAATACAGTAACTCCTCGCTTAACGTTGTAGTTATGTTCCTGAAAAATGCAACTTTAAGCAAAACGATGTTAAGCAAATCCAATTTCCCCATTGTGAAGCTTGGTTGAGATGGTGAAGTCAGAGGGTAGGATATTTCCCAAGGAACACTTTATTGCTAAATGATGAATTAGCAATCGGCTGAGCCATCAAGGGTTAACCCATTGTTGTTAATATAGCCTCACATTCTACAAGGCAGCACAAATGGAGAGAGGGAGACAGCATGGTAGACAGAGACACACACCGTGTATGTGTGAGATAGATGCGCATTGCCTCTTTAAGTACGCTGACACCACTCTAAGTACATTGCATTTTTAAGTAGATCAGTAAGTTGAGACAGCAGCTGCTGCCAGCAAGCTCCCTCCGTCCTGAGCCCTGTTGTGTGTCTCCCACCTCACCCCTGCTCTAATGGAGATGGGGTAAGCAGGGTGCAGGAGCAGGAGGGAGGGGGGCACCCTGACATTCTCCCTCTTCCCCCCTCCTCCCCCGCACAGCAAGCAGGAGGCTCTTGGCAGCAGCTCCAAGGCAGAGGGCAGGAGCAGCACATGGCAGTGTGGGGAGAGACAGGTGAACTGCCCTGCAATTGATAGCCTGCTGGGCGGCTGCTGCACAGGGAACTTAGGGGAGCAGAGAGCTGATGGGGGAGAGGAGGGGCTGCTGGTCCACCCTGGTTCCAAGCCCCCACCAGCTAGCTCCAACGGGCTGCTCTTCCTGCAAGCAGTGGACAAAGCAGGCGGCTGCCAAACGATGTTATAAGGGAGCATTGCACAACTTTAAACGAGCATGTTCTCTAATTGATCAGCAACGTAACAATGAAACAACGTTAACCGGGACGACTTTAAGTAAGGAGTTACTGTATGTATATTTTGGTTTACATTGTAAGGCCAATATTATCAAAGTGATTAGTGATTTTTGGGTGTATAGCTTGAACCATCTTTAAAGTGGCCAGATATTCAAAAGTGCTGAGGGACCCAACCACTGAAAAATTAGGACTCTTAAGTTAGGCACCTAAAACTAAAGTTACTAGTCATACTTGAAAATCTTGCCCAATATGTTTAATCACAAAATAATGTTTATTGCATAGTGCATCTGGTTTCAGGTAATATTACAGATAGCCTATTTGACTCAGATACCATGTTGGATGATGGAATGATACTCACTGCCCATCCGATTATTTCCACTAATGCCCTTTATCACTGGACTATTCTAGGGACCTTGGATAAACAAAATCCATAAATAGAATGTATACTAGACAGATGGAGTTGTCTGACCTTGCTTGCTGAGTAGATGTGAGGGTATTTGAAACAGACCTTGGGACATAATGAACTCCCCTGTCTCAGTCCAAGACTAGCCAGGGAGCCTTTATCACAGATCTGCCACTATGGATGTCCATTGGTGCTTCTGAGAAAATGACAAAACAGCATTATATCAAATGCTCTGAGAGGGTTCTGATACTGGCCCAGTTGAAACCAAAAATTGTGAGTCAAATACGGAGACACTGTAGGCAAAACAAATTTGGATAAAGCATCCAGCCCCAAAAGTGAGTATGCTTTAGGACTCACTATTTAGACAAGTACAAGCCAATGCTCCAGTCCTGTGAAGGAATCCATAGCTGAAAACCCTTATTTCTGCATGGAGTTGCATTCATTTCCATATTGGGGGCCCAGTGTTGCAAAGGTGTTAAGGGGCAACAGAGTGGAGTGCCCTGGACTCAATATTGTCAATCTCAAGTGTTCAAAAATCATGATCAGACCCTAAAACAGCATAAGACCTTGCTTAAAAATCATGGTTTTAAAATCATGGTTCTTATTTGCCTTCTGGTTTCTGAGCCTTCAGGGTACACTCTTTGTGTCCTCAAGGTTTCCCACACCCAGCCATGAGGCCTAGAGACTTCATCTAATTTAAAATGAGTAAAACTATGATTTCTAGCAGCTGGTGCTTTAAGAAAACCCTCAAATATTGTGAGAGACAAGCTGTAATCACAAGAACACTGCCAATTTGCTATTTCCTTGTGTGTAGATTAATTTCACTCTCCAGTTTAGTGCACACATTTGTCTATTTGATGTTTAGCGATATATAGCTGTGTATACACTTATTGTAATAAGTGACTCTGTACAGACTCAGAGACAAGAAAACATCTCTCCACTAGGTTCCAAAGCCAAAAGGAACCACTGTGATCATCTAGTCTGACCACCTGTATAACACAGGCCATGGAACTCTCCCAAAGTAATTCCTAGAGCAGAGCTTTAGGAAAAGATCCAAACTTGATTTAAAAATTGTCAGTGATGGAGAATCCTCTAGAACCCTTGGTAAATTGTTCCAATGGCTAATTACACTCACTATTAAACTTATGCCTTATTTACAGTCTGAATTTGTCTAGCTTCATCTTCTAGCCATTGGCTTACATTATAGCTTGATCTGCTAGATTGAGAAGCCTGTTTATTAAATGTGTTCCCCGTGAATAGACTGTGATCAAGTCACCCCTTAACCTTCTCTTGTTAGGCTCAAAAAGCTCAGTCTATTTAGCTTATCACTATTTGGCAGGAGTTCTCAAACTTCATTGCCCCATAACCCCCTTCTGGCAACAAAAATTACTACATGACCCCAGGAGGGGGGACAGAAGCTCAAGCCTGTCCAAGCCCCTCTGCCCTAAGCAGGGGGGCCTACGCCGAAGCCTGAGCCCCACTGCCCTAGGTGGGGTGGGGCCTACACCGAAGCCCGAGCCCACTGCCCAAGCCTGAAGCTCTTGGGCTTTGGCCCCGGGTGGTGCGGCTCGGGCTTTGGCTTCAGCCGCAGGCTGTAGGGCTCAACCTTCAGCTTCGGCCATAGGCCCCTACAAGTCTAACGCCAGCCCCTGGCGATCTCATTAAAACAGGGTTGCAACCAACTTTGGGGTCCCAACCCACAGTTTGAGACCACTGCAATAGAGAAGATTTTCTAAGTCTTTAATATCTGGTGGCTCTTCTCTGAACCCTCTTCAATGTATCAACATCCTTCTTGAATTGTGGACACCAGAACTAGACACAGTATTCCATCAGCAGGCATACCAGTGCCAAATATAGAGGTAATATAACCTCTCTACTCTGCCTTGAGCAAGAACTGCAGCAGAATACCTGTCTGAAGGACTGCTTGCTTGCCAAGGTTCTCTTTCAAAAGCAAGGCCTAGCCTCAAACAAGGTCTGTTGCATGATACAACGGGAAATCTACTAAGTAATGTTACGCAAGTGTAGCTTGCAGCAATGACACTTCTATTCTGAGTTTGCACAGTGAGTGAAATGATTTATAAGAGGCAGATGGCAAGCAATTGTCATAAATCATGCTTGTATGTCAGGTCACTGCTATTGGGTCACGACTTATAAAAATGGCATTGGGTTACTGATATAATGTTGTACTGGGACACAATTCCATTTTCAAGATATGCTTTCTCAGTCAAATAGTTAATAGTCAAATTAAATGAAAAATGAAATTTTTACAGATCTATCATTCTTCCCCCTTTAATTTCAACTTGATTTACCTTGTAAATGCAGACTAATTAGATGGCTTCACTATCAAAGAAGGACAAAATCATTCTGGCAAAAAAAATGACAAAGACAATGGGTCTGTTTTTCACTAAATGCTGAGTAAGTCTTTCGAGTAAAATTGGTGTAAGAGGAGAATGAGGCTATTTTACTTTTTTTTTCCCTTCAAAAGTAAGTGAATCTATTCAATCTGATCCTTGTAGTTCAATGCTGAAAGAAACCATCAACTATTTAGTTCTGGGTTATCAATGAGGCATCCACCATTTTGCTTTAAAAGTTCCAAATTGCAATGAAAAATCTAAATTCTGAAACTTTGTTTTTGAAAAACTGAAACATTTCATTTTAAGAAGGCTGAAATAATTTTGTTTCAACTTGACTGTTACACTATAATTTATGATATAATCTGTAATGTAAACGTCAAAATACTTTGATCATTTCATTATATTATGACAGACATGTCATGTCATAATAGTCTAAATATTTTGGCTTAAATGATAACTAGTCAAAACAATAACGTTGAAATGAAATGCTGATTTTCCCCCCCCCCTTGAAATGTTTAATGAAATAGATACATTCCCAGGGAATGTATCTATCTATCATCTATTTCATTATCTGACTTGTCGAGTCAGTGTTTGGGAGAATGAGGGTTTTTGCTCCGTCCTTTCTATGCTTAAGATATCTACAACTCCTGTCTCTAGGGCTGTTTAGACTTAACCAAAGCCAGAATGTGCAAGTAGGGTTTGGCCAACTGTAATTAAAGTATTTGTTCTCTGATGTTACAACATTTTCAGCATCACCCTGGTAAGGAATAAGTGGAGAGTCTGAGCTGTATAATTGCTCCCATATCCTTGGAATTCCAAGTCTAGAGTAGAGGTTTTCCTTTCTTTCTATTGATAAAATCAGCTTTGAGACAGGAAAGACATGAACTTGTTTTTGCTCATTTCTAGTGTCCCTAGTTTTTTTTCTTTCTTAAATAGCAGTCATTCCAAACCTTACACCTTCAACCTTTATGGTCTAGGAACCGTAGAAAATACCCACAACATTCTATGTGGAGCAAGACAGCAAATCAGTCGCACAAAGTCATTGCCTTGTAGCAGGATGACATGATCAGCAGAGAGGGCAGCAGGTCTTGAAGCCAAGCTTCTTGAGTCCATGGGGTACTTTCTTCTAGGCCCTATATCAGTAAATCATTTAAGCATGTGAGTAGTCCCACTGATGTCTGGGGTAGAATGCACATCCCTAACTCCTTTTGGAGGAGCTAGACCCTAGGTCAGAGGTTCTCAAACTGGTCTGGGGAGCACACTGGTAGTGGTGTGAGAGCAGGTAAGTCATGCGGAGTTGGCTTTGCTTCATTTTCTTGATGTTTAAATTTCATAAAAAGACTGCTTAAAAAGTCAGTCTTAGTATTGCTGTTCCTGTAAGCAGTAGCTGTGACTGTCACAGGGATGTAAGACCATGATAAACAGGGCCACCCAGAGGATTCAGAGGGCCTGGGGCAAAGCAATTTTGGGGGCCCCTTCCATAAAAAAAGTTGCAATATTATAGAATACTATATTCTTGTGTGGGCCACTGTGGGGCCCGTGGCCTGGGGCAAATTGCCCCACTTGCCCCCCCTTCTGGGCAGCCCTGATGACAAATGGGAATGGGTGAAGAAGTGGTTTGAGACAGTCTCTGAACTAAAATGAGTCTGGAAAATGTTTGAGGATGCTAGTCCTAGTGGATGTGTTGCTGAATCATCAGGCATTTGAATAGAGCAAGCTTAACCATGCATTGAAATTTGTGGCAAATAGGAACTGGACAGAGATATTGTAGAATACCTGTTCCCTGTCCAACCACTCTGATATGGTATTTGGGAACATCCACCATGAAAAGGCTGAGCTGAGATGGGTCTGAGTATCCCCCCTGATATTTGTGGTAGTTTTGTATGTGGCCCGGACCGCCATCCGCTTATGTAATTTTACACCCAGGTGTATAGAATACTTGCACATGTGCCCACAAAGCAGGATGTGTGTTTCCCTCAGAGTGAAGCCACAGATATTTTTCTTTTTTTGTTAAACTGAAATAGTTCATCATCCCTCCAACCAAAGTTTTCTAGCCAGAAGGATTTTTAATGGTCCACCTCTCTTTTTTGAGCAAGTGAGAGAGAGCATGCAAGTGCGCATGAGTCATAAGGGCTGCGATCTGTGCAGCTTATTTGTTTTTTTTTTTTTTTTTTTTAAAGGTGTGTTTGTGTATTTGACAACTGAGAGTGGGAATCTTTGCTTGTGTCCTTAAATTCTGATACTGTTATACCTGATGAATGGTATCTGACTCTATCAGTAGGTCTGTTGGCTTCAGTGAGATGACTTTCAGAGTGAGGCCCTACTCAATGTGAGTAAGGGTATAGGAATCTCTTCCTTTGAATGTATAAACATGAGTCCCTAAAGGGCCCTATCCTGTGAGACTCTGAACATCTCCACAAAAGTGTTGGATGCTCTAACTTCCCAAAGAAGGCATTGGGGCTGATGGTGTGCATCACTTCTTAGGAGGTAGTTACAGAATTAAGACACATATTTATTAAAAAACAAAAAACAAAAAACAGGCATGTAAGTGATGGGGATTCAACTTGGTTGGTTTTTTAACCTTAGAAATATCAATCATAACTTTTGACTTATATTTTTTTCTGAAGGGCCCAATGGAGAACTAAAGCAGGATAGTGATGTCACATTAGGCTGAAATGTGACAGCCCTTTCTCACAGCCCTCAGCTGAGATCCAAGAGGTGGTTGACTCTTCTCTCTCAAATTGTCTAAACTTTGAAATGAAACATTTGAACAATAACAATTTCAAGCAACCCCATGAAACTTCCTCTCCTTCAGTTAAAGGCTGGGAAGTGGAATTTGCTTGCATGCTGTGAAGTCAGTAAGGGCTTGCCAATACTTCAAATGCTACAGCAGCATGGCTGTACCACTGTAGTGCTTCAGTGTAGACATTACCTATGCTGACAGGAGGGCTTCTTCCATCGCTTTAGGTAGCTAGGCCGATGAAAGAATCTTCCGTTGACATAGCACTGTCTATGCAGGGACTTAGGTCAGTTTGACTATGCTGCTCAGGGATGTGGATTTTTCATACCTTTGAGCAATGTAATTAGGCACAGAGCTACAAAGGGACTTAAGCATTACAATGCCGAACTTTTAGATGCCTTGAAAATCACTAGAACAACGTGATACAAAACCTTATCCACCTAGGTTCCCCTATACAATGAATGGGGGAGAGAGAGATACCTACAAATCCACAAAAGCCAGTCAGGAAGCCCCCTAAGCTATCTGAGAGGTCTGTATCCAAGCCCCTGCCCCTCTCTCAGACTTAGGCACTGGACTCTAGGGTGCAGGGGACCACCTATCTCTGCTTGCAATCCACAACCAGCATCCCTCTCCTGGAGTCAGGCAGTTTAGGCACCTAAGATATTTCTTGCAAGAAATTCCAGAGGTGGTGGTGGTAATGGTGCCTCTAGGATATGGGAGACCCAGATTCCGCTGTCTTCCCATCAGACAGAGCAGAGAGAATCTCTGAACAGGAGTCTCTCGCCTCTGAGTGCTCAAACTGAGTTATGGGATATTCTAATGTGGGCTCCCTCATTCTCTCCCGTTGACACTTTTCCACTGTGAATAAATGAGTCATTGGAGCAGGGAGGCAGGACCCTGGGTCCCCCACCTCCCAGGTGGATGTCCTAGCCACCAGACTACAAAGTCCTTCTCTCTCTGGCCCAATGACTATTTGTCCAAAGTGGAACAGCTTCAACAGATGAGACTTAGGAGCCCATGTCAGAATAACCTACAGACCAATGGTTAGAGCACCTTCCTGAGGGGCTTTGAACAGATTCTCCAAATCAGGCAGAGGAGGGAATTTAATTGAAGTCTCCTACTTCCTGGGTGAGTGCTCTAGCCACTGGGCTAAAAGCGTAGGGAGATTTTTCTCTTCCTCCTCCTACCCTGGGGTTTTGAATGGGTTCTAATAGGTGTACTCTGAGCATGCTTACAGGATCAGGCCCTGCAGGCACAATAGGTGGAGGACGGCCAATTTTCTGTGGGTTTATGGATCATGTTGGGGCTTAGAAAGGAGACAGCTGCCTCTGGATGGATGTGTACATGCCTAGAGGCAGAAATGTAGGTGCATATGGAACTTTTATGGAAATTTAGACACTGAGTGAGTTTAGGTGCCAGCAGCGTTAGGCAGCAGTTGAGCAGGGGTTTTGTGGATCACAGTATTGCCTAAAACTCATTTAGGTACCCAAGTCCCTATCTTGACCTAACTCCGTAGTTTTTGGTCCTCTACAGATTCTCTAGTGTGCCCCCACCCCAGTTAATTCTAATGTAACACACAAGCATAAACACTTTCAAAGGAGAAAAAACCTTACTATTACCTGAGATCTTCTTAATGCATCAACCCAATTTGGCGTTTGTTTTGCTACTTATCTTTAAGATCAATTTTCCAGTGAGGGGTTAGCACGAACTGTAGCTGCCAAAAGGAGAAGATATTGAAGAGCAGTCTCTGGAGATTTAAAAATGGCCTCTGTGGCTAGTTATTGAACTGAGCAAAACAGCCAAGTTAGTTTCTATATTTATGTTGACGTTAGTTACATTTATACTGAACATTGCTTTGTATGGAGTGTATATATTGGGTTGATACAGTCGTAGTTAATTTCCAGATGGGCACTTCCCATAGCATTTCCAAAATGCTGGAAGCCCACACCTTAGGTCTCTGTGTGAAAGACTGTGGGCAACCAAGGGAAGTAGCATGAGGAGGGGTATAGCCATGAACTTTGCAGATTGCCTGTTCTTTGGCCAGTGTAAGGGAGCACTATTCGTAGACTTTAAAGCCAGAAGAGTCCATTCTGATGATCTCATCTGACCTCCTGCATAGCACAGGTTAAAGAACCTCAACCAATAACTTCTGCATCCATCCCATCATTTATTTTGAGCCATAGCATCTTTTAGGAAGATATCCAGTCTGAATTTAAAGATTTCAGGTGAGGCGGGATCCACCATAACTCTAGGTAAGTTAGTCCAATGGTTAATTACCATTCACTGTTAAGCATTTGTGTGACGGGTTGGGATGCCACCTGATGTGCTGAGATGCCACTGAGTCTACCTGTTCTGCCAGCATGGGCCCCCTTTAACCTGTCTTGCTGAGCCAGGCAATTAAAGCCTCCTCCAGCACACACGCAGGCAGGGCCACACCCAGCTGCAGATCAGCTCTGGCAAGACTTATCTTAAGGGAATTGCTCCAGCACTCAGATGTCCACCTCTATTGGAGTGCAGACCCAAAGATACATTATGAAATTTTCTCCCTTCCTCAATGTGGAAAGAGGTGTGCACACTTCTTCCCCCCCCTCCGCCCCAGTTAGAAATGACAGAAACTGGGTTTAATAATAAACAAAACAAATATTATTAACTATAAAAGGCAGATTTTAAGTGGTAAAAGGAGTAACAAACAGAACAAAGCAAATGAAATCAAACACGCAAACTAAGCTAGTTTCACTAAAGAAATTGGTTACAAATAGTATTTCTCGCCCAGTTTGCTCTGCTGGCCAATGCAGGCGTGAGAATAGCCATTAATAAAGCAGCTGCCCACCCCGCCTCAGAGTGCCCAGTTCTGGGATTTTCACCTACTAGCAAGTCCTGTGCTCAAAGAGAGCAGGGATTGCAAGTGTATACGATATATGTGGGGCACAAAAGTGCAGAGAAGAGCAGTCGTCCCTTCCCTTGTCATGTGTACTTGCTAACTTGTGCTCACAAAACCCGAGAGGTAGATACTGCACCTGGCAAGAAGACAGTTGTCTGTCTACTGGACATACATTTATCACTATCTTCTATTAGACTGTCAGACCTGTTCTCGTGGTTTTTTGGCCCCTCCAGAGATTGGCCTTTGCAGCCTACAGGGTAGGCCTTGAGTCAGAGCCGGGTAATGACACAATGCTGCATTTGTGAGTCTTAGTTGGTGACCAGGGTGTCCATGTTGGGGCTATAAATGTCTTTAAAAGTGGGTTGTCATCTCACAAGGGTGAAAGTATATTGCCTCATTTCTTGAGAAGATGCTTGAAAAGATGATTCTTGTAGCTTACAATATTGTAACACTGAAAAGTTTGAGGTTTGAGTGCTAAAGCTCTGAAATCAGTGCAGTCACTCAAGTTACACTAGTGAGATTACAGTTTGGCCCTATGTATGTAGCCTCATTTTGCTGAGACCACACAGGATACAATTTTCAAAAGGGACTAAGTGACTTAGGCTACATCTACACTTAAACTGCGAGAGCAGAGCAGCTGCAATGCTGTAGCATTTTGGTGTAGTCATTCACTACAGGGATGGGAAGGATTCTCGCATCACTCTAGTTAATCCACCTTCCTGAGAGGTGGTAGCTAGGTCAATGGAAGAATTCTCACATTGACCAAGTGCTCTCTATATGGGGGTTATGTCCACTTGACTACATCACTCAGGAGTCTGGATTTTTCACATCCTTAAATCAAATTAGCTACATCCTTCAACTTTATAATGGAGACCTGGCCTTAGACTAATTCCAATTGATTTTTTTCAGTGGTATTTAGGGTTCTATGTTTTAGGCACTTAGCATATCATTGCAGGGACAGACTCAAGAAGCCAAATTGATCCTGACTGTGGAATTCCATACCATGGAATTACAACATGGATGAATTTGGCCCAAAGTCTGATTTTGTTGGGTCCCCTTCCCTGCCCCCATATCTCCTTGACTGGCTTCTTTCTTGAAAGGTATATTTCTCTTCCACTGTTGTTACCATTTATTAAGTAAGACAAAATCCAACAGCTAGTCTAGAGGCTTTATTGATGGTAAATCCAAAACATGAAAGAAATTAATCATTTAAAAATTCTTTAAAATAGCAAAATGGGATGACGCCACACAGAGTGCAGTTAAATAGCAAACCCAGACTGCTTTATTTTATTTCTTCTCAAAGTCCAACTCAGATTGAAGTCTTAATGTGTGGCAACAAAAGCCATGACTCTGTTTTTCTTCTAAGGTTGGAAGGGTTAATATAAAAATGCTAAAATCTTTATTGCGAGAAGATCTTTTAACATTCTGTCATCAGGTCAACATCCTTACATTCTGTGAATGAGACTGGTTGATTATAGGGTTAGTTTTGCATTACATTGTATTTTGTTTATCTAAACTAGCACTGTCTGTCTTTTTTTCCTGAAACCAACACTTTTTTTTTTTTTTAAGCAGGGCCCGAACAATTTCTTTTTCAATGTCTATGCTGTTAATCATACCTGATTTTTATCTGATTGTGACTGCCACAATTGAACAGGTGCTGGAGAATAGAAAAATCAGATAGGCTTATCTAGCTATGTCTAATCAGAGAAGAATGGAATTTTCCATAGCTGTCAAGTTCAGGCAAAGGATAATGTTAACCAATCAAAGGCCTAAGTGTCTACAGCTGTTTACTTTTTACAGCATATTTTTACAATTGTTTGTATCTTTCAGTTTGCACCACGTTACTGTTTAGCTTTGAAAGTGGAGCTGTCTTTTCTCTTTGAATGTTTACCATATGGGTCACAGCAGTTTCTCTAACATGTTTGTGCCTGAAAGGTCAAGGGTGGGTTTCTCTGAACAATGCCTGTTACTGTATGACTAGTCACTGAGCTAGCTGGCTTGATAACATCAATGAGAATGTTTGTTTACCTGTCTTGTTTTGTACGACGTCTATAAAACAGAGGTTCTGATTACTGACTTAGAGTGAGTGGGATATAAGTTAACCACCACAATCATGTTTAGTCACCTGGAGAGACCAGATCTGGGGGCATAAAAGTTGTTTAGTCTAAGTGCTTATTTAGGGCTAGATTCCACCACTCTCACATTAAGTTTTCCCATATTCCTTGATTATTAATGGGACTGCTCAGAGTAAGGTACTACTAAATGGGCAATATCCTGTCACTCCTTATGAAAAAGGACAGCACCGTCCTGAAGGGAATGTGACCACTTATGGAATAAGCTTTATTCCTGTTGAGTAAGTCCTATCAATCTGGTCTAAGATGAGCAACGGAGGCAGAGTCTAGCCTTCAGATGAGTAACAAAGCTTCTAGCTAGTGACAAGTGGGGTGGTGGCTGTGCTGGTGAGGACACCTGTCCATTTGGACCCCATTATATAACAATCCATAGAATTTAATAGAGAATTAAACTACTATAAGATGGGTGCACACCTGCTTGAAAGACCATACTGGAGTAGTTATCAGTGGTTCACTCAAGATGGGAAGACAGATCTAGGGGGGTCCCTCATGGGTCTGTCCTAGAGCTGGTACTAGTCAATATTTTTACTAATGACTTGAATAGTGGAGTGGAGACTATATGGTTATAAAAATTTGCAGATGACATCAAGCTGGTATGTGGTTCAAGCACTTTGGAGGACAGAATTAGAATTCAAAATGATCTCGCCGGACTGGAGAACTGGTCTGAAATCAACCGGATGAAATTCAGTAAAGACCAGTGAAAAGCTCTGTACTTAAGAAAAATCAAGTTCACTAATACAAAGTGGGGAATAACTAGCTAGACAGTAGAATGGCTGAAAAGGACCTGGGGGGCTATAGTGGATGACAAATTGAATATGAGCCAATAAAGTGATCCAAAAAAAGGTTATCATTATTCCAGGTTGTATTAACAAGAGTGTCATATGCAAGACACAGGAGATAGAGAAAACAACTATTTAGCACTGTGAGGGTCTCAGCTGGAATACTGTCTAGTTTTGGGCACCACACTTTAAGGAAGATGTGGCTAAATTGAAAAGTCCAGAGGAGAGTAACATCAATGAGGTCATGCTTTCTAAAGCTTTTATGAGGAAAGATTAAAAAAAACCAACTAGCTATGTTTAGGCTTGACAAAAGGAGACTGTGTGTGTGGGGAGATGAGGGAACCACATTAATCTTCAAATGTGTTAGAAACTGTTATAAAGAGAACAGTGATGATTTTTTCTCCATGTCCACTGACTGTAGGATAAGGAATAATGGGCTTAATCTGCAGCAAGGGAGACTATAGGTTAGATATTAGAAAAAAAATAATTCCTAGCTATCATGCTAGTTAAGCCCTAGAACAGGTAACCAAGGGAGGTTGTAGAATCCCCATCCCTTGAGGTTTTAAGAATGGGTTAGGCAAACACCTTTTAGGAATGGTCTAGGGATACTTGGTCCTGCCACAGTGCAGCGGCTAGGGATGGAAATTGACTTGATGACCTCCTTGAAGTCCTTTCTAGCCCTACATTTCTATGATTGTGATTATTAAATGTCTATAAAACCTTATTGATTTATGATTCTATTGAAATTACATCTTAAAATGTCCCAGCAATATTCTAGCCAGTAAGTTTAGTGCCAATGCAGCACATGCAGTTATACTCCTCCATAAAGGGAACAAAAACAGAGCATATGACGCATGTCCAATCAAAACGTCAATGGAAACATAGAGTACTCCCAATGAGCTGCCTCCAATGAGCTACAGACCATGAGTTATGATGGGTTGGGTCACAGAAACGCCCTTGGGACTGCCACCTGATGTGCTGGGACTATCTCTGAGCCTGTTTTCCCTGGCAGGTTGGAACCTCAATACCTTGCCAGACACGCTTGCTTGCTGCAAACACAGATCCAGGCCTGAACCACGTTCCCCACAAGCTGCAGACTTAACTGAAAAGCTTAAAAAGTGCTACGGTCTCCAGCACCCAGATACCCAGCTCCCAGTGGTGTCCAAACCCCAAATAAATCCGTTTTACTCTGTATAAAGCTTATACAGGGTAACTCATAAATTATTTGCCCTCTATAACACTGATAGAGATGCACAGCTGTTTGCCCTCCAGTTATTAATACTTACTCTGGGTTAATTAATAAGTAAAAAGTGATTTTATTAAATATAAAAAGTAGGATTTAAGTGGTTCCAAGTAAAGACAGACAGAACAAAGTAAATTACCAAGCAAAATAAAACAAAAGCCCGCAAATCTAAGTCTACTACAGTAAGAAACTAAATGCAGTTAAATCTCACCCTCAGAGATTTTCCAATAAGCTTCTTTTACAGACAAGCCTTCCTCCTAGCCTGGGTCCAGCAATCACTCACACCCTCATAGTTACTGTCCTTTGTTCCAGTTTCTTACAGGCCTCTCTTTGGGGTGGAGAGGCTATCTCTTGAGCCAGCTGAAGACAAAATGGAGGGGTTTCCCAGGGGCTTATGTAGTCTTTCACTTGTGGGTGGAAATCCCTCTCCTGTCCTGTGTAAAATCCCCTCCACAAGATGGAGTTTTTCAGTCACCTGGGCAAGTCACATGTCCAGGCATGACTCGGTTCTCTACAGGCCGACGCCGTGTGAGCCCTAGCGTTCCCAGGAAAGCTCATATGTGGATTGATATCTATCAAGGTCCATTGTTAGCCGAGTACTCCCAATTACTTGAATAACCCCTTCACACTATGTTGACCAAATCTGCCTTAGGTGTTTTCTACAGCAAACACTTTAGATACAAGCATAGAACCAATGCTAATAACTTCAGATATAAAAATGATACATGCATACGAATAGGATGAATACATTCAGTAGAACATAATCTTTGCAAAGATATGTTACATGGCATATGTAGCATAAAACATATTCCAATTATGTCATATTTACATTCATAAACATACTTCTATAAAGCATGGGGTGCAATGTCACAATTTGCACGAATAACTCAGAATAATTTTGTATAATTAATCTGTTCAAGGAAATCAGTTTGTTTGTGGTCAGTTTGAGGAAGCAGATGAATTTAGTTGAATAAACCAATTATTTGTCCAAATCTATTTATCCAAGCTTTCCCAAGTCCACCCTTTGCCACTACTGTGTGTTCACAATTATGCTGCATGCCAATCTCTGCTTTACCCCACATCTAGATGATCCGGATGGTCCCTTCTGATCTTAAAGTCTGAGTCTATGAACTTCACATGCACTGCCGTTCCTTAGGTCAGCTTCCTAGCTGAGCTTCCTCCTAAAAAGTCTCACGTTCATCTGGCATGGTGTCCCCCAAACCAGAGCCTGGCCCTCTTCTCAGTCCTGCATTCAACTTTTCAGACTCTTATCCCAATGTGTTCAGTCAGGGCTGATTTCTTAAAAGCCATGTGCATATTCTCTTCAGGCTCCTGCAGTTCTCTCCCATTTCCTCCTTCAATGCTTCAAATATCGTCTTCGAGCTGGAGGTGGAGATCAGGGCCACCAAATGTCCCCAAACCTCAGAGCTGTTCCAGTCTGGGATTTTGCTTTGAGCCCATCGATTGCTTGGGCTGGCAACAGTTTGCCTGAGCATACTAGGCCATGTTATTCCTGACCCTTGCACAAGTACATGGTGGGTGCGTGTGCATGCATGCACATGCATGTGCGAAGAGGGCACAAGGAGCCTCCATACCCTTTGCATACTCTACGCAAAGGCCAGGTATAGCTCTTTCTCTGCTCCCATGGAGGTCAAACCAGCCAAAAGGGGTAGGGATGGATGCATTGTACACACTTCCCACGTGTACCAGGCAGCGGGGAAGAGACTGTGCATGCCACAGGGGCAAGCCCTCCTGCATCTTCCTCTGAAATATTGGAGCTCAGCACCATCTCTGCCCTTGGTTGTGCCCAAAGGGGCATAGTCTAACTCACTGCACCATACATGCTGGCTGGGCACTTTTCAGTTTTGTATCTCAGGTCTTGCTGACTGCTCAGCTGGACTTTGAAAACATGTGCTGGGAAAAGTCTTTTGAAATTGTGATCAACAGCTTATACAAAGTCCTTTCCTTTAGGCACAGACATCTGACTTTATGCCTCTCCAGAAGAGCTAACCGAACAATCTGGAATCAGTCTAGTGACGTGTTGATGTGGGAGGATAACTAAGACAGGCCCTATGTATGGGAGATTTATTTTCATTGTAAACAAAACACTGCCATAAATTCCTGAAAAGGGGAATAAACAGCAGAAGCCAAGATGATAGCCTATGAGAGCTGCTATCATAAGGTAAGCGGAGTTGGGCTGAGTCAGCATTGGGTGGGGAACACCTAGCAAATGTGTGACTCTGTCAGTGGCATCTTTTCTCTTTAGCTCCTTCCTTCCTAAACTGTGGCCCAGGGGTGCCGTGTACTGTCACAATTGCATAGCACTTTGGAGATGGTTCCATTTTGGTAATGGAGGATGAAATTTCTGTATGTAGTGTGGTGACTATATTCAGTGTGGAAATCTCTTTAGACCCTTTCAGGAAAAGGGACACTAAATAGAGGCTATTTTTACACACGGGTTTTAGTCTGACATGGCAGCAGAGATGACCCGTGCCATAGTGGGGGGCGGCGGCAGAATGAGGGCAGCCGGCTTCAGCAGTGTTACTGAGCATGCTCAATCCATGAGTGTATGGTCTGTACCAGCCAAGCAGCAAATTTGTTGGGGCACACGAACCCGCGTGCCCTCCCTCCCCATGTCGCCTCTGCATTGCAGTATACAGTATTCATGCTAACACATTTGTGGCTACCAGGATAACATGTATGCAAGGAGGGATGATATTTATGGCACACTATTGGACTCCCTCTGCAAGGATCAGTGGAGAATGGGATTGGTATGAGGGAGTAGTCCACAAGAGTGCAAGACTTGAAGCTCTTTGGGGAAGGGACCATCTGCTTGTGCAGCACCTAGCACAATGGGGCCCTGATCCATGACTGGGATCCCTAGATGCTGCAGCAATACATGGGCTGATTTGAGTGGGGCAGATGCTCCTGGGAAAGCATGTTGCCCCACTCACAGGGACACTACAATGTTCACTCTCCTATTGCATGACAGGGAGCTTGGGGAGAGATTGTGCTTCTTAAGGCAAATTCTCTCCCTTGGCTCCCCTTCAGCACCACTCCCTACAAGGCCAGTGGCTAAGGACCAAACTGTGGCTCTAGATATTTAGGGCAGAAAGGAAAAATGTATGCCATTAGTCTTTAAATACTTAGATCTAGATTTCATTAATTGCATGAGCGCAAATACTGAAATTATGCATGCAATCTTGGTCACGTGCTTGTGTAATCCTGGCTTTTTCTGTAGTGCATGCTTTTGTGTAAAGATGCACTATGTCTAGTGACTCTGCTGTCTGAGTTGAAAAATTAAGTATCACTCTTGTGATTTCTGTCTTATGACATAAACCCGATTTCTCATGCCAGAGTTCTTTTCACTTAGCAAAACTGGAATTGCTGCTGGTGTTATGGATTGCGGGGGGATCAGAGCAGGAGGCCGTAGTTCTAATGGATGTTCCTGTAGCACTTTCATAGACTAGCTCAGGGGTAGACAACCTATGGCATGTGTGCCAAAGACGGCATGTGAGCTGATTTTCAGTAGCACTCACAGTGCCCGGGTCCTGGCCACCGGGCCGGGGGCTCTGCATTTTAATTTAATTTTAAATGAAGTGTCTTAAACATTTTAAAAACCTTATTTAACCTTATTTAATTTACATACAACAATAGTTTAGGCTAGGTCTACACGGGGGGGGGGGCACGTCGACGGCACTTACTCCTCCTGATGAGGTGGGAGTACACGCGTCGATTCAGGGATCGATTTATCCATCTAGATGAGACGCGATAAATCGATCCCCGAGAGATCGATTTCTACCTGCCGATCCAGGCGGGTAGTGTAGACTAGCCCTCGGTTATATATTAGACTTCTAGAAAGAGACCTTCTAAAAATGTTAAAATGTATGACTGGCATGCAAAACCTTAAATTAGAGTGAATAAATGAAGACTCGGCAAACCACTTCTGAAAGGTTTCCGACCCCTGGTCTAGCTGTACCCTGTTTGTGATCAGCAGTGTTGAATTTCCCAAGGAGCTAGAAGACCTAAGCGAATGGATGGGTCCTTTACTTCTGTCAGCATTAAATACAGCGTGGCCCTCGTTGTAGTAATGGAGCACCTCACAATCTTCAATATGCTGTCTCACAACACCCTGTGAGCAAGGGCAGAGCAAGCACCCCCATTTTGCAGCCTGGGAACTGAGGCTTCAGGAAACAGTCTCTCCCCAGCAATTGAAACCAGGTCTCTGGAGTCAGAGTCCCAGCCCTACAACCTTAGCCATACAATCTTCCTCCTTACAATAGCAAAATCCTAGAAAAGGGCTTACCTAAATAGTCTCTTTACTAGTGCCCAACCCTGTGTGGTCAGTGGGAACTGATGGCACTGAGACCAAGTAGAAGCCAACCACAACTTCATGGGCCCTGTTATATTGGGACACTTTATGTTCTTTCTATTGTGTTTTCAATGCAATTGGCAGGCTTCTGTGAGTAAGGATCCTGAACTGGTTTCCCTCAGAGGAGCAGGGCCATAGATGGAACATGAAGAATGGCAAAGGTGGTTTTATTTATTATATCTAAACAAATAACCCTTTCCCCCCATTTTATTATTCCAGGCTCTAGGCACCTCTGTCCAAATATAGTTAAACAACTTGCAGAAAACCAAACTCCCATGTCCCTCAGCTTTGATTCCCCACAAAAGCCCACTGCTGCAGCAGCCCATGCAAATAGATGTGCTCTGCTGTGTGCCTTAAAAATCTGGACCGGGGGTGGGGGTGAGCAGCTTGTTCCAAAGATGGGGGGCCTCATGGAGAACACTTTACCACCAGCCTCCCTCTTTTACTTGGAAGATCCAGTTCCTTCCCCTCCACCAATTGCAACGGTGGCAGTATGACATGAGAAGAGAGGCAGTCTCCCAAGCAGGAAGATTCCAAGCCATTTAGGACTTTATAGATCAAAACCCCTTACATCCAATCTGGAAATCCATAGGCAGACAGCATATAGATCAAGAAGCACTAGTCCTGTGCTGGCACCAAATCTCTGGCACCCAACAACTCCTGGGCTGGGCAATGAACAGGCAATCAACCACTGCTGTTTGGTGTCGTCCTCAATAACTCTCTCTACCAGACCAACTGTATCATCTGTCCAATACCAACAGTAGTGAATTGTGACACTCATTAGCAGCAGGCAAGCAAAGGGTCAAAGGTGGAAGCAAAGAAGAGCAGCTGTGGGAGGGCACACTTGGGGGCTGATAAATGTAGCATTAAGGGATATTAAAATGTTTTTAATCCTTTAAATGTGCAGAAGATACAATAGAGATGACTCATGCATGGGCTGCCGTCATCTCTGTATCCATCCTTGCAGGCAATGGGCCGATTAGTCTGCTAATAATTACTAACTGGTTGTTTTTCACATTGTTGGTTTATTTCTTTTGGTTCACTTCCATCAATGGTAATGATGAGAAAAACAACCCCTCCTTCACCCCCCTCCAAGCTGACATATTGTGATGTTTAAAGTGCCAGAGGACAATTTGTTTTCTTGATTGACTTAGCTATACAGAGGTAGAACTTCTTGTTATGCTCACAAATCTTTACTGCTACTACTAATAGACTGCCCATCTCTGCCTAATAAAGATTCACGCTGCGGTTGTGGGCCTGAGCATAGAAGTAGGATCAAGGAATTCCTGAGTTCCAGTTGTGATTTGGGAACATAGGGACAGACCTTGAAATGCTTAGCACTCACATTTGGTGCCAGATTTTTCAGAAAAGCGCAGGTCTTCTCTTGCCAGATAAAGGCCATATTTTCAGAGCTCTGCAACCAGTACATTAAGCCTGCTTGATTTGATGCCTAAATTGGAGCTGAGCAGTTTTGTGAGTCGGCCCCTGATTGCAGAGGCTGAACCCCTTTGAAAATTGAACTCTAAAAGCCTGATCCAAATGAAGCCTTTAAGATCAAGCCTGAACACCCTCTGGCTTTAGGGAAAGCATTTCACCCTTCTGCCTTAGTTTCATCTGTAAACTGAAAGTAATATGTATTCACAGAGGTGTCATAAAGACTAATTGGTTAATGTCTAAAAATAACTGGAAAGCAAAAGCACTATATTAATGGCTTATTAAGGCTACAGGAATGATTTTTCACCCGTCTCTAATGCCCACGACAATTTTAAGGATAAAACTTTTCATGCCTATTGGTGGTTGAAAAGTAGACTTTGTCAACTCACTTGAGTTTTGTCATCCTCAGAAGGTGAATCTTTTTAATGACGATTATAGATTTCCACTAGGTTGTGTCATGTAGTTATGGTGCAAAATTCCACAAGTGCCTGATTTCAAGACTTTTAAACGCAATGTGCTCTTATGGGTTAATACTATGGATCTTGGAACTGAATTGCATGTGGTGCCATCTGTGGCAGTTCAGAAGTAGTGTTTTGAAAACGGGCCTGGGCATATCCCAATGATCTGTGACTATTTGCATTCACCAACCATTCTGCCTGGCTAGGGGTGGAGGGAGCAAACCACATGGGCTTCTACAATTCTACAAAAGTGGATCTGCTGAGACATCACAGGCTGATGGAAGGGGGGAGACTCTATCCCTTGCTGGGATCTGTGCATAACATCCTTTTCCCAGGTTTCATGTGTGACGTGTAGGGGTAGCATTTTGTTCCTATTCCTCAGTGATGAGCACTGGTATGTCTGAATAACCAAGGAATCTTTTGAAGACAATGTGTTGAGCACGCTCCAGAAATTGTCAGCTTTCAGTGCAAGACCTGCCCTTTCTCTTCATTCTTCATGTTCCATCTTAATACTTATTCATTTCCCCCAACAGGGATCAGTCACATTCTCTCAGTGCAGGGGGATTGTTGGTGTCTTCATTCCAAAATGTGTGGATGGATGATCTAAGAGCACTGAGATGAACACCCTGTTCATTTCCTGGGTGTGACTCTCAGTGGTAAGTTGTTTTTCTGAGCGCAGTGGTTGCTGATTTCCGACTACATCTTCAATTTCTCTCTCCTGCTGCTCACTTGCATATACCCTCTGCACTCTCCCAGTTCTCCACCCGCTTACAACCTTTTCCAAAAACAGGAGAAAAGAAGGAGTTTATTTGTTCATTAATTCTGTTAGCTGTGAAAGTTTCTAGAGGTTTGCAGTTTCAAACTGCTAAATTTTCATATTAGATTCTGCAGTTCAGTATCCATGGTAAGAAATTCTTCCATTGCAAACGAATGGCTCTTATGTCATGATGTCAACACAGGGAATGGAGTAAATGTACACTCAACAGTAGTCCAAAACAAAATCTGCTATTCCCCACTTTTTCAGTTTTTAACCTGGCGCTATGTTTTAGTATGAGATTTTTATTTCCACTAGTTAGGGGAAGGGTTCAGAGTGAAGAGAGGGGGAAAAAAAAGGCATTGCCATACTCAAATACCACCTATGATCCCACTTTGCTGGATGGCTCTGCTAAAATAATCAGGGGTGAAATAGATAATCACTAGTGAAATATTGCCATACAAAATGTTATTGTCATTAAGTTTATGAGTTAATAGATCATTGAGATAAACTAGGAGGTTCATATGTCTCTTCTTGCCTTGATGGAGCTGCATAACTAGACTGCCATTTCTTTCATAGCCACATTGAGTTTCTGGAAGTTTAAGCTTTCATTTAAAAAAAAAAGTTGCTAATGCCTCGCCAAAAGGCAAACCAATGCAAAGAATCCTGTTGCATGCCAGTCTAGCCCAACTCCATATTTCTCCTTCGATAGATTGTAGCGCTGGCAATGAGGAGATATACATCACAGCATGCAAACCAGCTCTTCCAGAGTAGTTACAGTGATGTCGAAAACCTTATTTTTCATAATCAATTTAACTCACAACTGGGGGGGAAGGTAGAGGGAGATGCCCATAAGGTGGTTGACCAAAGGGACTTGACACTTAAATGTGGCTTGGCTGGCATCTCAATAACTCTATGCACGTGCTCCTTTTAAGTCCCACTACTGGATAGGTTAGCCTCCAGTTTTGCCTGCATACTTTTGTATACGTAGCTGACTGTATGAACTCTTCCTTCATGCATCTTGGACAGTTGGCTGATTACAAGATCATGTAAACAACTGCACATCTACTCTTGCAGTTGGAATCAGTTTCACATACAAAAGTATATATGTAAAAATCTGAGGCTTAAGTTGAATATTTGGCCTTCTAATTCCAGGAGTGCATACAGAACACTCTTACCTCATAACTGAACTAGCTTTGTGTCCCAGTGACAATATTTGGGATTCCTGTACAATGCATTGTGATGGTTCTCAGAGTACCCAGGACTGTGAGTCACCTTGTTACCCTCCTTGTTTCCAGTGAGACTTGCTTATACCTGCTTATACTTAACTGGATGTGGGCTCCCTGACACCACCAGCTTGTTAGCCCAGAGGAGAGTGCTTGGGTGGTTCTGTCGTTCTTTATTTTGTCTTGCAGGTTAACAATAGGTGTTCCCTTTGAAGTGTTCCCTTGTAGTATGCTGCTCCTTCTTCAGTGAACACTCACAGAAATATCAGGTCTGCTGTCTCCAAAGGAATAGTGTACACACCAGCTTGTATGATTCAACTCAGGATCAGCTCATATAAGACCATAGCACTGAGATATATTTATAGTGAAAATAGCAATGAGGTTTTTTTTTTATCAAGGATTCAAGGAATAGTTAGTAAGGATAATGGAACTAAGTTACATATGAAACAAAATCATACACACTTTCTACAGACTAAATATAACAGGCTAACCTCCTGTCTTACTCAGTCTTTTGCAGCATTTTCCACTAACATAGGCAGTTACATTTTCATGAATGTAAACACAATGCCCATTCACTTCCTAGGTGCAGGATAAAGGGGCGTCATCTTTGTCTTCTATTTATATCCCTGTCTGTACTCCAACAGGGCAGCAGCACTCAGGAAAATAAGCTACAGAGCTTACAATGATTAATTTAGAGGCCAACAGAGACAGGTGAATAAACATCTATTGTCTGAAAAAGAACCTGTTTAGCTGCCTTTGTGTACATACATTTTGGTTCAAAACACATTTGCAGTAAACATACATAACTCTTTACATGGCATTTGTACATACATTGCGCAATTATATTAATGACCAGCGTGACCCGGCCTTTTATTTAAGACTAAGGATGATTTGTTGAAAGAGAATGTACATAACAGGATGTTCTTGTAGCCCCCTTGCCAGTGGGCATTGAGGAGTTTTGTAGTCAATACACATACTCCTGCATTACCATTTAAAAATAAAATCACTTCATACCTTCAAGGCCTGACTTTGAGATCAGTCTCAATCTGGTCTAGGGGTGTGTGTGTGTGTGTGCTTGCGCTGCCTATAGGTATAATGTTGCTTGGACAACTGAGCCTAGGTTGTGCTCCCAAATAAAATACTTGAATATCCAAGAGATGTTAATTGCATTCACAAGTAAATAAGTGCAAAATTGTACCTTCAATTTAAAAAAGTCTAGGGTGAAATCCTGGATCCATTGAAGTCAATAGGAGATTTGCCACTGACTTCCATGGAGCTAGGATTTCATGCTTTGCCTTTAACCTTCTAAAATAGCAATAATGGCATTGATCCCCTACTGAAAAGGAAAAGCAGATGGTCATAGCAGTCTCTTCTTTTCTGGCAGGCAGAGATCTAGCCCACAAATGTCACTATAAGTTAACTAAGACAGCTCCTCAGAGGAGATTGTGATGCAAGGCCTTGATGTTGATGTTATTTTGGGAACTTGACAGTGACTTTCTGTTTGGAACCTATTGGGCACTCTCGCATTTGCAAGGGGGAAACTGGATGGCATTCTATTAGTAGTGCCTCTTTTTTTAGTTCCCTAATGTATCGTTCTCTTGTAACTACTAATTTTTTGCCATGCTTTTTGACTGTATATAATATGCACTTGATGTGGTGAACTGTAACTGTGATATCAAAAGGACTTGCCAAAATAAGCCACTCATTAACTGTAGGCCATTATTTGTTGTTAACTCATTTGGAGTCCCATGATTACCTAAATGTGTGCAACAGTTTAATTTCAGACATTTGAGAAGTGGACCAGAAATAAGAGGGATTTTTTTTCTATTTAATAGAAGTGAGCCAGCCATGGACTAATGGAGATCTGGAATGCCATGTTGTTTCAAGTATTGGTCTTGCATTTTGTTTCCTGTATCAGCTGCAGATTTCACACTTAACCTTGGACCAGTTTTTCATTTCTGCTCTGGTCCTTTACGCAACTATTTTCTTACACTACAGGATAGAGTAAAAGAAACTGGCAGAGTTTCAACCACATGTTATGGCTTTAGATTGTGTGTGGGGAGAAGAACATACCCCTGACCATTCTCCAGCTAGAAGTCAATTATGCAGGATCTATATGGGTGAAAGTAATTTCACTCTGGCTAAAATAGTTTTTAAAAAATTAAATCAGCCTTTTTTTGAGGCATACGGGAGAAAGAAGCTATGTGCATCCTGAGGCATCCCATTACATCAGACCACTAAACTGGTAGCCATGTGAGACAGAACAAAAATTGCAAAATTTCTTGGAAGCTCAGTTCAGATGTTCCCTGTAGAATTTAAACACAGTGGATTACTAACTAGTCTATAATCCCAGCTAAGTGATTATTGCAATAGTCTGCACAGTTAACTTCACTGTGAGCAGTCAATGAGAAAATGTTGAACCTGACTCTCCTCTCACGTAGTGGGTTTACCTCAATGGAATTATTCTTGATTTACACTTGAGTAAATGAGACTGGAACAAGTGCCATGGATTTAGCTCAATTAGAAGGGTATTTAGGGCATCCTTCTCCATTGCCTTGCATCTTGTGCAGTTACACCTGTGAAAAATACCACCATCCTGATTTGGTAGCGTTTTGTGCTCACTTTGCACAGGGGTAAATGACTGCATAAGATTCAAGACAGTGAAGAACCAGCCCATCAGTTTGTACTGAATTCTAACTTTGTGTTTATACATGAACAGCACCCCATCTTTTCTAACATACATGCTCAGAGAGGCTTTTAAAAATACATCCTAATGTGGTGCATGATAGAGATAGTGACACAAATTACGAAATATTTCTTGCTGTGTGACTTGGCATGCCGTTTGAAATCTCACGACACCCAACGAGCCAGATCCTCAGCTGGTGTAAATTGATTTCAGTGGGTTTGCTTCAAAGGACATCAATTTACACCAACTGAGAATCTGTCCCATTGTTTATAAGGAACAGACTAAGGAAGAAGTGTTAACTCCAATCCTTGACTCTGATTAGAATGCCAATGTGATACCCTTTAATGATGGTGGGAGTTAATGAGGGTTAACGCTATAGATGAACTAGTAACATGTTTAGGGTTACCAGATAGAAAGTGTGAAAAATCAGGACAAGGAGTATGGGTGTAATAGGTGGCAGTATTAAAAAAAGCCCCAAATATCAGGACCGTCCCTATAAAATCGAGACATCTGGTCACCCTAAACATTTTTTTTCTTTAAATCGGTGCTGACTTGTTTTTGTTTTGGGTAAATAAACACACTTTATTTTGGCTTCAGCATGTTACACCAGCTTTGTTCACACCATTAGGCTGGAGAGCTTCATAATTATTTCATAATTATTTCAAACTCAGCTCCTATTTCCAAAGTGTCACAATAACTCTGTTGTAAAATATTGTGGTGATGGCTAAAACTTGGTCTGTACAAATGTTCTCAGCATGGGGGATAGTTTAAAAAAACCCCACTCAACTCTTTGCAAAGGAGTCTGTTTGTTTGGAGTTCGAAGCTGTTTTTCTCCAAAAAGCTCAGATGCTTTCCATTCTCTGATGTGTTTTTTTTGTTTTTTGTTTTTTTGTTTTTAAAGAGCTCGAAAGTACAGCATGGTAATCTGAAATAGCCCTTTTCCACAACATCCCAGAAATTACAGTGAGTTTTAAAATAAGATTCCTACAGGGATTTTTAATTTGTTTGGTGCTATCAAATGAGGATTGCTGACCCATAATGGAAAAAACATAGGGATAAGTTGGGACCAGTGGAATGAGACACAAACCTACTGCTGCAAGCCCCCTGTCCCCGTGAAATTGACTTCTTACATCCTAAACAACTGCTCTACAAACATTCCTTCCAAATCTCCAGTGTCTCCTCCATCTCTGTCCCCAAACCCTCCCTTCCACCAAAATCCAATGTTGCCTAACTCACAATTTTATCACAAGTCTTATGATGCATGTTTTTTTCAAACCCTCAGGTCCTGGAATCGTGGGACTATGAGAAAATCTCAGCTTTTGGGGGTTCCCCTGAAGTCTATCCAAGACCTCCCACCCCCAAGAATGTGTTTTCCCATCCCCCAAACTTGAACCTCTGAGCATTCTTCATGGGTGCGGGTGGGTGGGCAGGCAGGCAGGTGGGTGGATGTGAGGGGGAGATGGAGGAGGAGAAGGCAGGCAGGGACCTCAGCTGAGCCATTCCAGGGAGCAGCTTCTTGCCTGCCCATGAGGCAAGACAGTCGGCCCTTGTAGCAGAAGACTGCAACTGCCTTCTCCCAACCCAGCTGATCAGCAGATTGGGAGGGAAGTGGAAGTGATAGTGTTGAACATTCACTTACTGTTTTTTGCTTCTCCCTCTACTACGGGGATCAGCAACCTTCGGCCCGCGGCCCGCCAGGGGGTTTACCCTGGTTTGTTTACCTGCCGCAGGTTTGGCAGATCGCGGCTCCCACTGGCAGCGGTTTGCTGCTCCAGGCCAATGGGGGCTGCGGGAAGTGGCGGCCAGCACATCCCTCGACCCGCACCACTTCCCGCAGCCCCCATTGGCCTGGAGCGGCGAACTGCAGCCAGTGGGAGCTGCGATCGGCCAAACCTGCGGAGGCGGCAGGTAAACAAACCAGCCCGGCCCACCAGGGTGCTTACTCTGGCGGGCCACGGGCCGAAGGTTGCTGATCCCTGCTCTACTATCTTCCTCTCCAATTTTCAGACCATACCTGAAGAGGAGAGGTGGGGAACTGCCTTATGTCCCCCACCATGTCCCTCCCCTCTCCCTTAAAATTACACCCATGGATGGGGAATTGGATTATATACCTATGCAAGAGAAGTAAGAAGGACTAAATAACCACCTTCTCTGCCTCTTCACAACTATCTCAGCCTTGGGTGTGGGTGTGCAGGAGTAAACCCATTTACATCTTCCCCCTCCAGAGTAAGTCTACAGAGAGAAACCAGGCATGACTCTGTCTCCCAATACACTGGTGAGCACGTGTAAACTGGGTGAGAGGCTTTGTAATTTACTGCTGCTGTAGACCAACAGCAAACTGCTTCCCCCTCCCCTGAGTAAGGGGGAACCAGGAGGAAATTGTTTCTCTAAGGAGTATCTGAGTGACAGCGCCTCCTGTAGCATTCCTAGTGTGGTGCTATGCCCTGCCCATGCCCCAGGCTTTGTCTAAAGTCACAGTCTAGCCCCAGTCAGGACCAAACTTTCAAAATGGATCTCAAACTGTGTATGCAAAGTCCACATTTAGACATGCAAATCTAGTAGTTAGAGGTATATTTACAATTTGTGAGAGCAAATGTTGTTTTTTCACATGCAAAGAGGCATGGGCACTGGTTTCTGGGTGTAACGTCAGAGGACATTTTCACAGCTCCAGCCTTATTTTTACTGTAATTTTCATACTAAATGTTAAAGGGAGCTTTTTAAGACTTTGGGCCTGATTCTGCCTTCACTTACACAAAAAACAATGGAGTTGCTCCAGTGTCAATTAGTATCAGCCCTGGGTACTGTTCATGTATGATTCTTATTTTCTTTTTTATGGTAGCATCAAAAATTGTCACAAATTCAGATGCTCCAAAAATTACATGAAGCTGAAGGGTCAGTGCATATACAAAGGTAAGGAGATTAGTATGATATTTTGGGCTCTTCAGACACACGCAGGGCTGTGCCTGCATCCCAAGGATCTCATTCAGGTGCAATATGAAGATGGACCTGAGTTGGGATCCAGATCTGGATCTGAACTTCTGAAAGTTTGGGATGTTCAGAACTGGAGTTTTGTTTTGGCCTTTTAGGAGTTGCCTGGCAAACTTGGTGCTGAATCCAAACTTCCACAATATTTGAGGGTGTTCTTGATTTAGGGTTTTGGTCTCTCATGTAACTTTTTAATCTAATATGACCATCATCAAATATGAAGGCATACAAATACTGCATCTAAAATCTGACTGAACTCTCTGCCACACCATGTACATATGCGCAAAGAAATGGAGTGTAGGCAATATGCATTACAGGGGTGTGATTTCTAAAGCACCCTAATGTGTTACTCACTACTTGGTCCATGTAGACTCTGCTGATGCACACTAAAAGTTCCCTAGTGCACTTCAACATAATACTACATTAAAGTGCACTAGTGAGCACCAGCAGGGGCTACATAGACAAATTAGTGCACAACATGTTAATGTGCTTTAGAAACTGCACCCTTTTTGTGCACAGTGCCACACCATGTACATAAGCCCTTTAGCTCTTCATCACATTGTCTTTCCCACATTTGAGTTGCTGGACCAAGTTCTAACTTCCTGCAAGCCCCCCCACATCAGTAGAGTTTCATGAGGGTTAGAGAATACAATTTGCTCCATTCTTTTTTTGTTCATATTTGTCTTGTTCTCTGTCTCTGTAGAACATCTTCCATATGTTTATTTTCTTTATAATCTGTAGCTGCAACTGGGAATCAGTGCTGAACTACAAGATAAGCTCCAATTCATGGGACAAAATATACCTAGAATTCTTTCCTTGCAGTATTCTGGGCACACTTCTGCTAGCAATACAGAGCGATACTGAGACTTAGTGTTACCAGTGTGCCTTCCACTGCAAAGGCTGTGAAAATAGCAATCTCATGGTATTTCTGTTGATTCATATTCACCTCCTGGTCATACTCTGACTGAACACAAATTGGATTAAAAAAAAAAAAAATCCACATTCAAACCCATAAAGGAATCCCAGACCTGGTCAGATATTGCATGGGCTGCCACACACAAGCGAAACAGGGTGACTTTCAACCTTCACACTAAATTTCCTGCTTTTTTGAAGGCTTAACTCAGACATTTCATGTTGCTTTTCCAGAGTTTTTATTGTGCAGTTCAAAATATTTAAATACCAGTCTGATGCATTTAAATTTAGAAAAAGCATCTGTTTCAGCACGCTAAGTTGGTTCAGGCAGGACACGCCTTTGTTTGGTCAGGTGCGCGTATGCCAACTGAATTAAACCCTCCATTCATCACGCCAGCCCTGTGTGACATAGTTCAAGATGCTTGCCATGCTGGATTTTGCGTTGCCTCCGGTAATCCCAGGGAAAACACTCCCCCCACCCCCCAATAAATCACTCTTCATTTCATTGTAGTGGGATGTTGGGGCTTCCTTGTGAGACCTTGTCTCTCTAAATTGCCATTTCTCAGGCACTTGGTGACAAATGTAGCAGCAGCAGAGCTTCCCCGTGGCAGTTAATCAAGCAATTTGTGGGCATTTTGAATGCTGGCAGAAGTCTGCTTTGCTTCTGATTTTCATAAATATTTACAGGCATCACAAGAATGTCTTGGCACTGTTCTTGCCATGCACAGTTTATGTGGAGGTGAATAAACTTGGTTATGCTCTATTTAAACAGTTTGTTGCTAAGTGCCTTTCTAAGGTGTGCTTGTCTGTAGTTCACATGCTCCGAAAAGGAAAGGAACTGGTGCACAAGAGATTGTTACAGTCGTGTCATATTCTTCACTTCTCTTGAGTTGTTGTTTAAAGCTCTGGTTAGAGTGGCTCTGAAAAGGAGTCGGGAGTGTGAGTTTCCTGACTATGTTTTTGCTCCTGCATGCCATGGGCTGCTCAGTGTACTGGCAGGTGAGGGAATTTTCCAGCTGAGATGGACTCCGTTGGAGTCAATAAATTCTTGTACATGATTTGACTACTGTTGTTAGTGTGCAATTATCTGATGCTTCAACATCAGGTCACTGTGTGTACAGACATATTAAAAATTGCTGCGCAGAAGATATGGTTCTACTTCAGCTATAGCTGTTACGAAGGTGGCACAAAGCTTATCTTCGGGTACCCAGATTCTGGGCTGACCACATGCTGATCTGGTCCTCTGGTATAAATTACAGCAGTTTGATGGAACAAGTGTCTTGCACTCTAAGAATTTAGCAAGGAACTGTGGCAATTGGGGTTAGCTGATACTCAATTATTTTGAAGCACCATATTCCTCCCAAATCCAAAGTACAAATTTTGATTGCATGTTTTATCCCTCTCCCCTAACCTCTGCATGTTGCTTCACTACTTGGAGTGCAAGCACTTCAGGGCAAGAGCTGTGTCTTCCCAGGTCATGTGGACAGTACCTAACACATGGTCACTACAAATACTAGTTATAGCCAGGATTTTCAAAAGTGGCTAGCGATTTTGGGTGCTTTGCTCTTTGGGTGCCCAACTTGACATATCGTCAAGAGGCCTGGTTTTCAGGAAGTGCTGAACTCCTACCATCTGCAAATCTGGCCCCTTTGAAATCTCTGTTTAGCACCCCAGAACAGAGGTACCCCAAATTGCAAGCCACTCTTTTCCAAACATTTTGGCTCATAAAATAACTCCAGTAGTATCTCCTTACCATCCTGGAAGCTTACCAACACTGAGGGAGTGTGATTGCTTTTGTAAATTACAAGCTTGTTGGGACTAGAGCCTTTTAAATGCAAAGCAGCTGGATCAGGGGCTGAGGATGTATTCCTTGCCCCCTTCCCTTTTTAAAAAACATGCTAGTTGATTATAGTCCATGGTCACCTCCTTAGTAGCCAAACAGAATTGTGGATTCCTCAATATTCTGAATGATTCTTACTTGAAGAGCATATTTCTGAATTCTGGGGATTGTGTATTTGGCTTGTGACCATGGATGATTGTCTTATTCCAAGGGAACATGAAATTAGGCCACTTTTCTAAAGGCTTTTCTCTGCTAATGAAAGCAAAATGCTCCAATAAACAACCTCCACCCAGCTCCTATGTGAGGTGGTAAAAATAAACATAGTTCTAGTTAAGTCCAATTAGGTGTTACCTGCCTCACTAGAAAAGTGTTAACTCATTTGTCAGCATTCTTTACTGTGGATGCAAGAAGCACCCAGCTCTGCTTTGCCTTTCTAATACCTATACTGATCACAGGTTGACAGTCATGCTATAACAGGTAGCCCAGGTAATTCTTGCTCAGTTTTACAAATTGTGATAACACCTTCCATGGAATCCTGTTCCTATAACCCCCCCGCCAAAGAATTGGCTTTTTGTGGGGGAGGGGAGAAGGGGAAGTTTGTCACCAAGCTGGAACTTGTACTTCAATAATCACGTGAACTGTGAGAAAATCAGGCAGCTTGTATCTGGAATTAATAACATGACAAAAGTTCACTGTGAGGTTTGCTATGAAGTCGTTTATAAAACCTGCCTATTAATTTGGAAGGGCCCAGAGCTAAAACTCTGGAGGAGGCACACTTTTAAAGTTTCTGCTCCAAAAAACTGAAATAAAGTAACTGTTCCATTGAAATACATACCAATAATGCCATTTCACCCTTTACCCTAAGGAGCCACTTTAGGGCAAAATGCATTGGAATACAGACTTCAGGGATTCAGAATACATCTGAAACTATCTTCTTTTTCTTCTCCTTATCTCCTCAACTGGGATCAGATCATCGTGGCAGCATCCACCATTTTCTTCTGCCAGAGGCAGCACCATCTTTGATACAGTCCATCCATTGCTTTCTCTGCTTTCCTCCTGGTCTCTATCCTACACCCTATCCTTCCACGCTATCTTTAGCGGGTCCCCTTCATTCATCCTCTGCATGTGTCTGAACTAGTGAAGTTGCACTTCCTGGTTTTTGTCAGCCACATCATGGATTTTGACTTCCATCCTAATACTTTTCACTTCAAAATCTGTCTCTTCATATAACTCCTCTTATGTCATGAAGACATTCCCCTCTCAAACACCCATAGGCATCTATCACCCAGGCTTCCACACCATGCAGCATTGTGGGGTGCACCACTGTTCGGCTTTTAGACTTATTTCAGAGTAGCAGCCGTGTTAGTCTGTATCCGCAAAAAGAACAGGAGTACTTGTGGCACCTTAGAGACTAACAAATTTATTAGAGCATAAGCTTTCGTGGACTACAGCCCACTTCTTCGGATGCATCCTAAGAAGTGGGCTGTAGTCCACGAAAGCTTATGCTGTATTAAATTTGTTAGTCTCTAAGGTGCCACAAGTACTCCTGTTCTTTTAGACTTAGTGGTTTATGTTTGTCATACAATACCTTGGAGATGTTGTTCCACATTCTTCCTGCACTCCCCAACCAGGACTGTATCTCACATTCAAGCTTGCAGACTTTTGTAGGGTTGCCAACTATCTAATCGCACAAACCCAAACACACTTGCCTGACCCCCTCTACTGACCTGCATGACCTCTGTTTTAGTTATGCTTATTTGCATCCCATGCCAGCTTAGCTGGTCATGCCACTGGTTTACTATTTCCTCTAGGTCTTCTTTTGAGGATGCCATTATTGCATGTTATCTGCATATAGCAACTTCTCATCTTTTCCCTTTGGGATCTGCCTGCTGACATATGATAAACAGCTGCGGTGCAGTCCAACTTTCACTTCAAAGGGACTTGTCCTTCCAAAACATGTTTGGATCACTATTTTAGGTGATCTATATAGGCCATTCAGTAAGTTACTGAATCCTCAGACACTCCATATATTTCCTCAGCACTGATTTATACTGTTTGAACACAACTACTGCTTGTTATGATCACAGAATAGACACAAGTCAGATAAAAACATAAAATATACTTTCTGGAAGGTTGCAACATAACACTACTTTTATTTCTGAGAATTCAGAATGATAACACACAAGAACCAAAAACAGAGAGACAAAGCAGGCTGCTCTCTAATGCAGAAAGGCACAACTCAACCCATCTGGCTCTAGGCTGGCTCTCTGACTGACAAACGCCAGCTTGCACTCTTCCCTGCAAAGCCTCCTAGCCTACAAGCAGGACTAGAAGACACTTTGCAACTTCGTGTTAGCTTGTAATGTTAGCTATTTTCAAGACACTCCACTGCTGTTCTCCTATAGGACCCTCGTGCTAATCAGGGCAGTTCATCAACTTAGGATCAGGCCCTATCTGCGACTGATTACAGTGGAACTATTTGAATAAGGACTGCAGGTTCAACTCCAAATCCACAAATAGCAGTCCAGGAGCTGGTTTGGTATGTGATGTTCCTATGGATCTCTTCAAAGGAAAAAAGAAGTGCTTTTGTTTTAAATAGATTAGGCAAGATTAATATCCTGATATCCCTTGGTGGGGAAGAAGCGGGCAGAAATCCTGTATTGGAAAACTTCCTTTATCCTTAATCTGTTATGTTGCAGGTGAAAAAGTACCCGGAGTGCATTCTAAATCACTGAGATACATGCATTATAGAGAGATCAAGAATTCTGCACTTCAAAAATGTAAATTTCATAACGCCTAGCACAGTAGTGCACACAACTATTAATCTACAGGGTGCAGTAAAAGTAGAATATGAATCATAGCTGGGTGGGGAAAGGTACAAAAATGGAGCTTGCTATCTAGTTTATAATTACCAGTTGGACCTGTCACTTAGTTATTTCACAGCTGTGCTGAAATATGGTGGGTAAAGCTCTCAAAATACAGAATGAATAGATACATTTTCATGTCATTTCTTGTAAGAAAAATATCAGTAAATTCAAAAATTTCTCCATATCACTTTGCATTTGCAATCCAGGATCATAGCTAATTCATCAGGTTTCAGGTATTTCTGTCAAATGGGATAGAGGTTATTTGGCTTTTGTTCATTGATTTATTAAACAAAAACTATTATTAAAAAAACTTTATACAAAAAATCCAGGCATGAAAACTATTAGTCACAAATTCCAATTAAAGAATTAGACACTCAAAGTAACTAATAGTACAATGGAATGATTTCAGGGGTGCTTTCTTCAGCTGTCAAATTGTCTCCCAGCTTTATGCTTTGGGCTATTGTTTACTTGAAATAATAACCAGTAAACTAAATATTAAAACAAATACCTCTTGGTTTCTATCAGAGATCTTAAATATTGTGAACCAGTTGGTATTCGTCATTGTAGCTCCATTGAAGTCAATGCTGGTTTACACTAACTGAGAGTCTGGCCCTTTGAGTTTCTCCTCATAGAAGGGGCCCAATTATATATGTATAATATAATAGTACATATGGCCTGACTTTTTCAGACCCTTGTTTCATGCTCAGGTTGCTGCAGGGATACGGAGCACACATAGCTGTATGTTCATAAGTGGAAGCTGGATTGCAACCCCAGATAAAATCAGGACTGTTATCCTCAACCTTTTTTAAAGTGAACTGGGTACAAATGTATATTGCACACGAAACCCTAGTTAGACTGATAATGAATTGCAAAGAAAACCAGAATATAAACAAACTACT
Organism: Malaclemys terrapin pileata; assembly: GCF_027887155.1. Lineage (NCBI taxonomy): Eukaryota > Metazoa > Chordata > Testudines > Emydidae > Malaclemys > Malaclemys terrapin. The sequence goes on along the minus strand of NC_071507.1, from coordinate 38,710,013 downwards.
AGGCCATTCACAAGACGACCTTAAGATTAATGAGACGAGTAAATAAAATCACTTTGCTTAGAGCAATTGCAAATAGAAAAATGATACAGATATGCTTTTGTTTCTCTTATAAAAAAAGTTCTACCACTAAGAAGGCTGAAATTAATGTGCCAATATGAATAAGTGGAGAGCAAGATGCTAAGGGACCTTCTAAGAACCTGATCCTGAGTAGTGCAGAGCACCCACAACTCCTGTTGACTTCAAAAAGTGCTCTGTACCATAGCGATGGACGTCATATATGAAGACAGATGGAAGGAAGAATGGCCTTGTAATTAAGGCATGGGAATGGGAATTGGTAGATCTGCATTCAACTTCTGACTCTGCCACAGATTCAGACCTTGGACAAGTCTCTTAATCTTGTGCTTCAGTTCTCAACAGGAGTGCTGGAACAATTTTTATAGTGGAGTGCTGAAAGCCATTGAACCAAACTGTAAACCCTTTATAACAGTGGTGGACAACCTGAGGCTGGTGGGCTGCGAGACAGTTTGTTTACATTGACCGTCCTCAGGCACGGCCGCCCGCAGCTCCCAGTGGCTGGGAACGGCAAACCACGGCCACTCGGAGCTGTGGGCGGCCGTGCCTGCAGATGGTCAATGGAAACAAACTGTCTCGCGGCCCGGCAGCGGATTACCCTGATGAACCGCAGGTTTCCCACCACTGCTTTATATGATGGAAACCATGTCAAGCCAAGGGGTGGGGCAGCACCCCTAGTTCCAGCATCTATGGTTTCCAGTCTGTAAAATGGGGATAATGATATTTCCGTGCCTCACAGGGGTGTTGCAAGGATAACTTTGTTAATGATTATGCAGCGTTCAGATACTATGTTAATGGGGGCCATACTGGTACCTAGACAATATTGGGCAGAGGCCCATAGTTATCTAGCTAAAAAAATGTCTGTGGAATTCTTGCACTTATTGTTGAATATATGCTGTTTCCTGGGGATGAAAGATAAAGTATGAACTTTATCCCCATTAGAGCATGAGACTTATAGGTTCCCCTGTAAGTGATGGAAACTGTTATTATGTGGACCGGACCAAGCAAAGCATAGGGAGAGAGGACTGCAGGTTGCAAAATTAGTCTTGGCAGCCAATAAATATGAGCATGGAGAAAAAAGAGGACACGACCAACATTTATGGGAAAATGTTGTGGTGTTAAACGAAGTGTAGAGTTTCCATAAGAGAAAATGTCTAGAGGCAGCTTATGCTGTTGAGAATCGAGTGGTAAATGGTTGTATTGGGACTAATATAAGGGCAGTTTGGCATGGAAATTTATTGGAGCATCGTGATTTTTTTATCTGATTCATCTGTGGTTCTCCCTCAGGAAATTCATGGGAGGTTAGAACAAAACTTTAGTCCTTAGGAGAAAGTTAAATGAAACATCTCTCTTCATGTTCATCAGCAGAAATAAAACATAGTTCATGGTGTGAGAAATTCAGTTGTTTGGAACTTCCATTTGCAGAAAAGACTGCCATTTAATAATTTCAGAATTAATCTAGTGTGTCTTGAGTTTTGTGTCTGTACAATTGTTATAGCTTGATTTATATTCTGTAGCCATGCCTGGAACTGATATGAACCGCACATAATCGCCTTATGTACAAACAAATATAATTTATTTATAGAGTGTGATAGATGGGTATGGAATTTTGCAAATTAATCAGAAGACATGGACCCTGTCTTGAGAATTTTAGAAATAAAATCAGTAATAAGAATCCCTAGTTCTTATACAACCCTGTTGCTCTGGAGATCTCAAAGCACTTGACAAGGAAGGGCAGTATCATTATTCCCATTTTTCAGATAGGGAAACTGAGTCACACAGGTGATGTGACTTGCCTGAGCTCATCTAGCAACGAAGTAGCAGAGCTCTGGATTCCTATGAAGTGCTTTCTTCACTGGGGAGGTTATGGCGCTCAGGCCCAAGTTCTGTAAGATGCTGCACACTGTCAATGCTTGACGGAGGTCAGCAGACATGGGAGGGGTCAGCATCTTTCATGTTAGTGCCCTTGAGGAATTTATTTTTCCCCACAAGGATCCAGACTGTGACTGACCTACTCAAGGGTGTTCAGAGTGGGAAGACATGAGGCCTGTTATATTCTACAAAAAGGCCAGGCACAACTTGATTCCATGATCTCCAGGGAGTTCAGGATTAGCTCCCACTGTGCAGCTCCAGGAATGCCCGAAGAGGGTGGGACCAGAGCAGTCAGAGCAGGTTGAGCATTCTGGGGAAACTGGCTACACCACTAGATCTCTTGTGCTCTGGAAAGCTGTGCCTCCATAAGGCACAGTCTCTCCTGGAGTGCCTCCTTGGGCAGTGCTGCTCTACACCAACACCAACCCCAGACTTCCCAAAGGCACAGCTGGGCTCATGGCAGGATTATGACTGGTCTTTCTTTTTATGTGGTTGGGTGTGAGTCAATGAGATTCTTTGGGCTAACTTATCAAGGAGCAGTCACCAGCCAGTTGGTCATGGTAGGGAGCATAGGAAATGTTTGCCTCTGCAGCACATCCTGCAAAGGAAAGCACAAAGTTGCACGGGGGATGGGGGGGTGCATTGGGGGTATGGCCAAGATATTGTACCCACCATGGAATTTCCAGAGGCACCTGGATGTATGTCCCCAAAGCTGCAAGTCCATTGTACCAGAAAATGTGCCTAGAAGTCCCTGCAGCAGGGGAGCAGTAACTACCTGCTGCTCTGAATTAGACCTGCCATTTTCCATGCAACAATGAGACAAACAGGTTCACTTGGCAGCAGTTTGCTACTGCTTAGCACTGCCACCTCATGTTGTGGTCAACCTGAGGCTCAGAGAAGATGGGTAAAATGAGGAGGATGGTCACTGATCTTCTGGATGGCAAAGGGCCTGACCATTTCAACATAGATGCAAGAATGGGCTCATATGGTTGCTTCTGCCCCCTGCAGTCATTGGTGGCAGCTTCCAGCTGCTCTCTCAACTCTCATGTGTGCAGGGTGTATTCCCAATGGTAAATTGGCATACATGTATGTGATCTGTCATGAGGCTCTCCAGTTCAGTCTAGCATAAGAGAGAGATGGGTGCAAGCCACAAAATTAGGATCTGGAATTCAAATCCACCCAAAACTTGGTGCGTACAGAGCTGGAGCTTTGGTGTGGCTCTATAAATAAGGGGACTGTTTTTGCAAAATCTGAATCCATATCAAAACACAAATTTCACAACAACTCCAAATTATTTGTCTGTTTGGGTCCCCGTGCAATGAATTCAGCTAAAAAGTTGTCTTTTCCTGAAAGAAAGGTTTACATATTATGATGAATCAGATGGAAATCTTCGTTAGGGTACAGCAGTCCTGCCTGTGGGCCTCCAGGGATTGTTAACACGTTTTTAGCTATCTCACCAGTAAAGTGGATGAAATTAAACTTTTACCAGACACATATCAGTTACTGTCTGTGCAAGGAGAGAATGAGGGCTATATTTATCTCATCTCCTGAAGGACTCCCAGTGGAAATATCATGGACGTTTATGAAATCCTTACAAAGGATCCAGCAGAGGGTAAAAGAAGGGGAGAGAGAGGGTGGATAAAGTTTGTTGGCATCAACCATGGCTATTTTGATGGTGAAGTAATTTAATTCCTAGATTGTTCCCGGATATTTTTTTAGGTAAGTCATGCTCTTGCCAGCTGTTAATCCTGCAGAGAGTGATTTTCTTCATCTGATATTAACTTATATCTTTATTTTTCTTTTAGTTTGTACTTGTTGATGATATGCCACTGAGATCTTTTTTTTTTTTTTTTTGATTAGCAAAGGGTGTTCTTCGGATCAGCTCCGGTAATGGTTTTTAAAGTCTGCGACTTTTCAAAGTACACAAACTATACTTCAGTGCCAATCAACAGAACATACAGAATTAATGTCACTGTCTCAGCTTAGATCTTAGGCTTTTTAAAACACATTCAGTCATCACTTCATATTACATGGGGGACTGGGACAAAGAGAAGGGCTCAGTTCTATGATGTGGTTGTGGAATGTATGGTACAGTTCTGAAGCGGGGGGGGGGGGGGAGTTAGTTTTAAGCAGTGGTCTCCAACCTTTTTACACACAAGATCACATTTTGAATTTAAGATCAATCCAGAATCTACCCTGCCCCTTCCCTAAGGCCCTTCCCTGTTCACTCCATTCCCTCCTCCCTCCGTCGCTTGCTCTCCCCCACCCTTGCTCACTTTCACTGGGCTGGGGCAGGAGATTGGGGTGCAGGAGGGGTGAGGGGTGTGGGCTCTGGGAGGGAGTTTGAGTGCAAGAGGGGGCTCTAAGCTGGGGCAGAGCATTGGGGTGAAGGAGGGGATGAGGGGTGCAGGCTCTGGAAGGGTGTTTGGGTACAGGGTGCAGGCTCAGGGCTGGGGCAGAGGGTTGGGGTGCAGGAGGGGGTGAGGGGTGTGGTCTCTGGGCTGGGATTGGGGTGCAGGCTCAGGGAGGGAATTTGGATGCGGGCTCAGGGCTGGGGCAGGGGGTTCAGGTGTGGGAGGGGGTACACAGTCTGGGAGGGAGTTTGGGTGCAGGAGGGGGCTCTGGGCTTGGGCAGGTGTCCAGGAGGGGGTGTGAGGTGTAGGCTCCAGCTGGGAGGTGTTTACCACAGGTTTTTCCTCATCAGCGGCGCAGCGCGGCGCAGCGCAGCGCAGCTAAGACAGGCTCCCTGCTTGCCCTAGCCCCACGCTGCTCCCGGAAGCAGCTGATATGTCTCTGTGGCCCTGGGGAGGGGGCCAGGTGGCTCTGCACGCTCCTGCTGCCCCCGCCCCCACAGCGCCAACTCTGCAGCTTCCATTGGCCAGGAACTGCGGTCAATAGGAGCTGCAGGGGGCAGTGCTTGTGGGCGTGGGCAGCACATGGAGATGTGCTGCCTCCCTCCTCCCGGGCAACAAGGACCACCCCCAAAGCTTCCACTGGCCACAGTTCCCAGCCAATGGGAGCTGCGGAGTTGGCATTGGGGGAGGGGGCAGAGGGCAGTGGCAGCACGTAGAGCTTCCTCTCCCCTCCCCCTGGAGGCCACAGACGGTGCAGAGATATACCAGCCACTGCCGGGAATGGCATGGGTCCAGGGCAGCCACATAGCCTGCCTTAGCCCTGCTGCACCGCCGGACTTTTAGCATCTGGAGATCGCGATCGACTGGCAGAGGCTCCAGGATTGACCAGTCCATCATAGATTCATAGATTCTAGGACTGGAAGGGACCTCGAGAGGTCATCGAGTCCAGTCCCCTGCCCGCATGGCAGGACCAAATACTGTCTAGACCATCCCTCATAGACATTTATCTAACCTACTCTTAAATATCTCCAGAGATGGAGATTCCACAACCTCCCTAGGCAATTTATTCCAGTGTTTAACCACCCTGACAGTTAGGAACTTTTTCCTAATGTCCAACCTAGACCTCCCTTGCTGCAGTTTAAACCCATTGCTTCTTGTTCTATCCTTAGAGGCTAAGGTGAACAAGTTTTCTCCCTCCTCCTTATGACACCCTTTTAAATACCTGAAAACTGCTATCATGTCCCCTCTCAGTCTTCTCTTTTCCAAACTAAACAAACCCAGTTCTTTCAGCCTTCCTTCATAGGTCATGTTCTCAAGACCTTTAATCATTCTTGTTGCTCTTCTCTGGACCCTTTCCAATTTCTCCACATCTTTTTTAAAATGCCGTGCCCAGAACTGGACACAATACTCCAGCTGAGGCCTAACCAGAGCAGAGTAGAGCGGAAGAATGACTTCTCGTGTCTTGCTCACAACACACCTGTTAATACATCCCAGAATCAAGTTTGCTTTTTTTGCAACAGCATCACACTGTTGACTCATATTTAGCTTGTGGTCCACTATAACCCCTAGATCCCTTTCTGCCATACGCCTTCCTAGACAGTCTCTTCCCATTCTGTATGTGTGAAACTGATTTTTCCTTCCTAAGTGGAGCACTTTGCATTTGTCTTTGTTAAACTTCATCCTGTTCAACTCAGACCATTTCTCCAATTTGTCCAGATCATTTTGAATTATGACCCTGTCCTCCAAAGCAGTTGCAATCCCTCCCAGTTTGGTATCATCCGCAAACTTAATAAGCGTACTTTCTATGCCAATATCTAAGTCGTTGATGAAGATATTGAACAGAGCCGGTCCCAAAACAGACCCCTGCGGTACCCCACTCGTTATGCCTTTCCAGCAGGATTGGGAACCATTAATAACAACTCTCTGAGTACGGTTATCCAGCTAGTTATGCACCCACCTTATAGTAGCCCCATCTAAATTGTATTTGCCTAGTTTAGCGATAAGAATATCATGCGAGACTGTATCAAATGCCTTACTAAAGTCTAGGTATACCACATCCACAGCTTCACCTTTATCCACAAGGCTCGTTATCCTATCAAAGAAAGCTATCATGATCAAACCGGTTGGTGACCACTGGTTTTAAGTCATCTCTGCCCCCCCAATCTTAGGGCCATCTGTTAGAGAGGGTTGCTGGGTTTTTAATTGGGAGGGATGGGAGGGTAGAGGAGGTGATGAATGGGAATGGCGGAGTCGGGACATAATGGAGGAGGAGGTCAGGCTAGATAATTGATTCCTTCTAGCCTTAGAATCCCTGAAAAGAAGACAAAGGACAATCTCAGCTCATCACCTGCCTAGCCATGGTCCGTCTGCTGGGTTTTCTTGGCATCAAGGCAGAGGCAGTATTAGCAAAAGCCACTAATAAAACAATAGCTCCTCAGTTGTTGGAATGACAGAGTCAAAGAGCCATTATGTGTGAGTGCAGAGCAGCTAGTATCCATCAGCCATTGCTCGTTCTTCTGATCCCAAGATCTGCTGACATCTAGTTCTTGACTAGGAAATGTTTCATATTTTCTCTGCTATTGCAAAATTAACTTATTTTCACTGTTTTTGTAAAAAAAAAAAATCTAGAATTTTCATTTAGTGAGAAGGAAACAAATGACTTAGCTATGGATAAAAACCAGGAACTCTGACTGAGAGTCAGGTACTTTGCCAGCTTGAAAAAATACAGCTTCATTGCCAAGGAAAAAGCAGCTCATTTATGAAAGTGAGAAGAAAGGGATGGGGGTGGAGGGAAGTATTAAATGCGGGTGCCAAGTGTAATTTTGGCCAGCATGTAACTTACACCTTAACATAGTTTGAAACCAATTTTAGCATTTTGATAATGTCAGCTGTTACCTTGATCAGCACTTATATGTCTTGGATGTCTTCTCCCCCCCCAAAAGAGAGAAAACTACTTGGTACTTTTTTTCATGAATTACATATAAAACACTCGTTTAGCCAAACACAGCTTGATACTATATCCTGAAGGTGGAAAACTCAGGATTAAAAGGTGCTAATATTACTCACCCATCATTTGAATTACCACATGGGTTTTATTTTTTGTTTAAAAATTATGAGCTTTTAATATATGGGGAATGGTTCCATTAATTAGCACTGGCTAGGAAATGCCTTGTGAATTATTACATTTCTTCAATCAAATGACATAAGTGGCCTGACTTCAACACCTGGCCTCTGCTTTTGCAAGAGCAAAGCTGATCCTGATGGATTGTGCCGTGAAAGCTCTAACAATGTTATATATGCAGCGATTAGGGCTGATCGCCTGGACCCATGGCAAAGCTACCATTGAATTCACCCTCAAATTTTCAAAGTGCGTGTCTGTACCTGCCAAGTTTGGGCATATGCATATGTATATTTTTCATACAGTTGAAGGCCAGAAGGGATCAGTAGAACATTTAGTCCAAACTGCTGTATATCACAGGCCACTGAATTTCACCCAGATAACTCTGTGCTAAGTTCAAAGACTTGAGCTAGACTAAAACACTTTGGTCCTCGGGTGTCTAAACTATGTGCCAAAACAGAGAAGAGACTCTGAGGTGTCATCAGTTCTCCAGGCCCCTGCAAAGACAGAACATTGATTTGGTGAGAGATTCTCAATAATTCCAGGAGGGTAACTATGCCCCAGGTTGCAAAGGAAGTTCAAAAACCACCCATGGTCCCTGCCTGGGCAGAAATTCCTTCCCAACACCCAATCTGGTGATTAATATTACCCTGAACACGTCAGCAAGACACACCAGCCAGGCATCTAGAAAGAGGATACTTGGTACCATCTTAGAACATTGGTCCACTTCCTCTGCTGTTTTGTCTCTAGCTGTGGACAATCTCTGGTGCTCCAGAGGAAGGCAGCCCTGCCCTCCCGCATGTGCACTAGGGGAAAATAATTCCCTCCTGAAAATGAAGGCAACTGGCTGAAGCTTTGGAGCATGAGATTTATTCATAGTCATTATCTTAATACAGAGCTGCAAGTGTTATAAGCATGCTGAGGGAAGGCAGGTAACCCTGTCCTCCCCATAGCCATGAAGGAAAGGGATTAACAGGGGGGATTCAGATTACAAAGCTAGAAGAGCCACCATGACCATCAGAGCCAGATATCCTGCATGCACAAGCAATGGTATTTTTCTCCCAGAGGCTAGATTAATGCATCTTTAAAAAGAAATCTAATCTTGGCTTGACGACTCCAAGAGATGGTGAGTCCATCACCTCCCCTGGTAAGCTGTTCCAAAGTTTAATTGCCCTCTGCTAGAATATTGTATCTTATGTCGAGGTTGAATTTATCTAACTTCAACTTCCAGCCATTGGATTTTGTTATGCCATTATCAGCCAGGTTGGAAAAAGCCTCCACCCCATCAGATATCTTTCCCTGGTATAAGTACCTATATACAGTGATCTCTCAGCCTTGTCTTCCAAAAGCTGAATACCTGAGCTCCTTACGCTTCACATTATAAGGCTTGTTTTTCAGCCCTTGGATCATTTTTGTGGCCCTCCTTTGACCTCTCTCCAGTATTTCCACATCCCCCTTGAAGTGTGGACACCAGAACTGGACACTGTGTTATAGTAGTGCTGAGTACTTACCAGTGCTGGGTACTCAGTCAAAATCACTTTCCTACATCCAAAGATTGCATTAGCCCTTTTTGCTACAGCATTGTACTGAGGTGCATGTTGTGGTAATTATCTACACATCCAGAACTTCTGAGCATTGCTCAACAGAAGAATAAAATGCAGTGCAAATTAATACATTTTTTTAACTTTTCCTAAACCGATGTGTTACATTGTGTGATAGACTAAACCATCACAGTTTCATTAAAGGCCACAATTAGTTACTTAGTGGGCTGTTACCTAAGAGTGGCTGTTTAAAATGCTTAGTCAGACCATAGGCAAGAGATTCAGAAAATGGAACACAAGGTGCACCTTGTGTTGGGTCTCAATTAAGTAAGTCAATGAGAAGTGTTGGTAGCAGGTTTGAGATCACAGTGATGCAGCAATAATGGTTGAGGGAGTGCTTTGATTTCTAAGGGTTTAATTTTAAGTTTTTAATTTACCATTTGGGCAGAAACATCTGATGCTTGTTCCCTTCCAAACTGTAATTGCTTCAAGGAAACTTCTTTTTATAAAATTCCATTTAGTCATTTTTGAGAGATCAGAGCATGGGGAAAAAGAATGACTTGGTTTAGTTAAAATATTTTGTATTGTTAGCTTCAAGGCTTGCAGGAATCTGCTTTAGAGCAAGCCCTTGGTTCATCCCAGTGGATGTAATTGGCCTCTGTTTCAAAGTCATTCTCCTTTTGCACTTTGGGGAAGAGGGCCTGAGGAGAACCTTCCCTTGCCAGACAGATATTATCCGTTGGCAAAGCACCATAGAGCACAAAAGGATTGCCCAACTAGTACACTGGTCCTGCAGGCTAACCTAGAGGGCATGTCTAGGTGGGTTGGAATCAGGATATTGTTAGGGCTTCTGCATGTCTCAGAAGAATGGCGTCCGTACTAATTATAACCAAAGACAAGAAATAATAAAACAATAGCCTCACCCCAAACTTTTAATGGAAACCTTCTTATTATCTAAACAGAGTAAACCACAATCTTACTACTGTAACACTCATTCTTCCTTGCCCTATCACCACCAAGCGGCATCTTACCCCAACTTGTCACGTGCAGTGTAACATTGGACCATGGCTCTTGTAGAGGGAAACTACTTGTCTTTGTGTGTCCTGTAAATTGCCTATCATGCTTCTATGCATTGTGAAGATATGAAATAATATTATGAATAATGATTCTAATTAAAGCAGTGTAACTAGTTTAACTGAGAACCCAAAAATATCAGAAAATGTTGCCAAACTTGCTAGATTATGTCTACTTATGAAAATAAATAGGAAGAGTTAAAAGCAGACCCTCTTTCCACCTGATTAGTGACATGCATCATGTCTATTTCAAAACACTCTGCACCCTTAATAGAAAAATCCTTGTATGCTCATGTCCACTACTTTTCTCTGTGGATGGAAGATACCAAATGTTCTGCAATTGGCTTCTCTAAATGCACTCATTGCTCAACAGGGAATTGGACAAATTAAATGGAGCTGAATTACACTTGGGTCTGAAGATGCCAGCATCAGTTATTTCGTACCCAGACTTTCTTTTTATGGGTTTTTTTTGTAAAGCTCTCTTAATGATTCTGGAGTCTATAAAAACAAATGACCACAAATTACTTTTACAAATGGCTTTTTAATGCTTAATGACCCTATTAGAAAAATGTCAGATCCTTTTGGAATAAAGCATTTGAACTATCCAGCAAGCACATTGCCTAACTTATGGGTAATTCAAAATACATAATGAAGGGAATGTTTTTTACAAAGCAGTTATATGAAACATTTTGGTTTTATGCCCACCATTATAATATGTGACTCAACAATGCATTGTCTTAACCCAATTAGTTGATCCATCAGATGTGGAATTCTGCACTTCAGAAGGCAAGACAAACAAGTCAGCAGTACATATGAAACAAACAAGTAGCATAATTGGGGATGTTTTCACAGCCAAGTGACTGACATAGAATACCCAGGACCATACATTCTGGCCCCAGAGCACAGTCTGAGTCAAATGAACTGCTGAGCTAGGGAGGTTGGGTGGAGCGACTTGAGGAGGAAGAGACGTATGGTTCCAGAGTTGCTACTAAACGTCAGATACGCAGCGGTACCAGCTGATGTTAGGTTTATTCAGAGATCCCCAGGATGGATGCCAGTATCTTGAGGCACAGGCTGCTGCTGTGGAGCTGTGCTGGCTGATGCAAGTTCCCAATATCCTTCTCTACCTTTGCCATTTGACCCTTATCAGAGCCCACTGCAGTCAGTGGAAAGGCTCCAGGTAACTTCAATGACTTTGGATGAAGCCCCTGGTGCAGCAAAACCACACCTGCCCTGAAACATTCCGGGTCTCCTGTGACCGAGGAAAGGTGTGGTGCCTGGATTTTCCCCTTTACCACCCCAAAAGTCAAAAGCACTTTTTGTTCTAAATCTATAATCTGATTGGGGCATTTTCCTGTTTTTGTGCTCATGCCCCAGGTAAGTGGGCATCATACAGGGGAGCTATGCAAGAGTTGGGGGTGGGGGAGATTGATACCACCACTAAGCTGGAGGCTGCACATGAGGCATCAAGCAGTCTGTCCAAGAGGATCTCACATTGCTGTAGATCCACTGGCTGGGCCTGTGTTCAGCCCCCCCCATCCTCCCTTCACAGGCCTGCTGTGAAGGCTGCTGTGGAAATCTCCACACAGCAGAACTACACTGGCTCCGGCTGTGCTTGACACCTTCCATAGTTTATCTGTGACCTGCAGAATGTGGCCCTATAGGAGCTAATATTTGCACAAAGCTATGGATGATTTAAAAAGTGGAAAATATCCTATATTGTACAATATTGAACTTTTATTAGTTTATCCTTCTGTTTTTACTCTGTCTTTCAAACCTGCCAGTCCAGTAAAAATCTGGAAAACCCCACCTGCAGAGCAAAGTATCCTGCCCTAACTAAAAATGACTGGAGAGGATGAATCAGTCTCATATGTTTATAGACTTTTTGGAAAGCTTAATCACACTGACTTGCTATTACTTATAAATAGGTCTTTTTCTGCTTTAGTGCTGTAGCTGGCATGCTTGAAAACCCAGGGCTAAAAATGATGGGGGGCAAAGTATCCTTTGCCTTCCACCTCCAAGTTCCAAAATCCCATTCTCCAGTTCCTGTTTTTGCTTTGGCTCACAGAGCTTTTCATAAAGTCAAAATTCCCCCAATGCAAAATGACTGCTATTTTCCATTATACCATTTTTAAACTGTCTGCTTAAGTACAAGGCAAGACCAGACCACTCAGAAATGATGATATAAGAAACACAAGCCTCTTTTTCTCACTCATGTCCAGATGATGCAGACGGCTACTCAGCCAAACTCAAAGGAGTAAGATGAGCCAGATGTTGAGTGTATGGGGCTTTGTTTGCCAACCTCCAAGTCTCTGGTGAACATCTCATTGCAGCTCTGATGGCTGTATCCGCTACCATTCCACTTCATGTTGGCTTATTTAAATTTACAGCTTTTAAAATGAGAAAGGGGGAAAAAAGAGCACATGTTAATGTAGAAAACTTTTGCATTGTCTTCCAGCTATATCTGCAATAACCATGAAACAATAAACAACCAGCTGATTCAGCGTAGTGCCAGCAAGGGAAATATTTCTTGCCAGAACTTTTTATTAGCTGTGCTCCAGTGTTTATAAAGTAGATCACTTATTATATGTTGTGTGTGTTGGCTTTATGATTGTTCCAGGGAGATTTACATGTACATCTAGGGAGCCATTCTCCTATTCATGTCGCTGAGATTTATGTATATGAAAAAAGAGACCCTCAGACTCTAGCTGATTTAAAAAAAAAATCCTGAAACTGGTGCTTTGTGCTGCTGCTTTGAAGTAATTAAGTATTTTTACCCTTTATTGCACTGCAAACTCCTCGGATTGGTTTTAACAATTGGAATTTCTCTCAGTTTTTCTTGCTGGGTGAGCCATGTGCAGAGTAACAGAAATGTACTCAGATAATCAGCAAATCACAGCTTCTGACTCACTTTTCTGCCTCCACTGTAAACAACTGGATCAGACGTTCCCTTGTCCCAGCTGACCGCAGGTACTCAACCCAAACACGTCATCTTCTATACATTTAACCATCATGTCAAGCATGGTGAATCGGTCCTGCTGCTTAGCTTTGTGCTATCCTACGTTCAGACAGATAGCAATGAAACATGACCTATGATCTGAGTGCCACAATCAGGGCTGATTCATTTCATGTGGGGCCTCATTCCCACCTTATACTAGTGTAATTTTATTGACTTTAGTGGCGCTACTCCTGGAGTTAGATTCTGTGTCGCCTGAGAGGTAGAGCACAGGAGCTGCAGGCCAAGAGGGATTTAAGTTACCTATTGTCACCTGGATTCTGCTTGTGCTGGGGGCTGATGTGACCTCTAGTATACGTTAGATTGGAATTTTCAGAAGACTTTCGGGCCTACAATTAGGGTCAGATTTTCAAAAGAGTTCAATGATTGGCTACAAGCTGTGTGCTAAGCTCTTTTGAAAATACGCCCCTTAGAGTAACCTTAGAGGTTGCTCTAATGTATGGCACCCTCCTGACAGCTCCTCTTTTGGCTGTTCTGTGGCTGAGAATTGCTTTTTCACTCTGCACCCTGGCCACTTCCCCTTCTGCCCCCAGCATGCATCTACACTGGGGTGCTGCAAGTGGATGGAGTGGCAGCACAGGGCTATAGAAAGCATCTCTGTGCTGCTCCTTACTGTTGTAGGGGACTTCCAAGCTAGGGCAGATGCTGTACGCCACCTGGAAGAATGTGAAACTAGGAACAGGGGTAGCTTCTTTAATTTAGTCACAATGATTAGTCGCCCTTCACCAATGTAGTGTTAGTACAACTGACAAAGGATAGGAACTTGCATCTATGCACAACTACTGCCCCTTTCCTGCCTGCAGCTTCCCCTTCTGCCCCAGAGCTGACACAGCTGCATTAGCAAAGAATTGCACTGTCACTCAAATTGTCTCACATACAATGATTATTGTTTCTGGCATCCAAGAAAAAGAAAAAAAAAAAAAACCACTGTCTTCCTGGACTGGCATCCAGCGTTCCAACTGAATGGTCAATGGCACTGGGGCAGATCAACTCATCATCTTGAATCTCTGCCCCTCTTGGCTGGTGAAAACAAGTGTGGAATGCCTCTATCCGTTGCTGATAGGGAGTGTGAATGCCTTCCTAAGGGAGGGTAAGTTGCCAGCAATTCTCTGAAAATGCAGTGGTTTGGCTCTTGCAGGAGAAACCATCACCAAGACTAATGTCCTCTTCATCTGAATCACCAAGGCTACCTGTGACCAGCTACACAAGCTGCGCTCATCTGAAACGCTTAAGCTAACTGTCCCAGAGAAGTGGCTTTAGAGAATTAGGGTCAGCACTTTCTTGGTAGCAGGTCCTGGCTTCTGGAATTCACTCCTGTGAGAAATATGTGTCAGCCTGAGACTGGAAACACTCAGAAATAGTGTAAGAGGCACCTCTTTGTGCAAGCTTTTTACTAAATGCCATCTCTAAAGGAAACATTTATTGCCTCTCTTCTGGAAAGCCATGGTGTTATGTGGATTCCTGGGGTTTTGCTTGAGAAAGTTTATTGCTTGTAATGTACACCATATAAAGCATACTCAGATAACCTGGTAATGCCATTAATACCTACATTAATGTACACTCTCCCAGGATCTGACTAAGACAGATTTCCCCTTTCCTCTGTGATACAAGGAGGAGGGTATGGAAGCACTCGGTGTCCAGGTATACGAACCACTGGCACAACGCAGAAACGGCACCATTCTGCAGCTAGCTAGACCCTCGACCCGTGCTGCTTCCAGCAGCTCCCGTTGGCCTGGAGCAGCGAACCACGGCCAGTGGGAGGTGTGATCGGCCGGACATGCGGACGGGGCAGGTAAACAAACCTGCACAAGCGGCACCCCAAGTTTGGGAAACACTGCTCTAATGAAATGTATCCCTCTCACATCACTATGCATTCTTCAGTACCCAGTAGCACACATCTTTCCTCTACTGCCCAGACTACTTGCTTTGGAAATGCATTCTCTTCTGTCTTGCATCTCAACATCAACTTCAGCTAGTACATGACAGATATTCCTGCCATGGTGCACACCCCTCCTTTCTCCCACACTCCCCTCAAACGCTGCATTCGAAAGCAATTTGTAAAGCAGATGCCACTTTTACTCTGAAGGTTTCCATCAGTGGCTAGAGGAGCAAATTCGTATTCTGAGATCAGTAACAGAGTACTGTATATTTTGCTGGGATCAAGTAGATATTTAAAGAGCCAGTTTTGCATTGGGTTATATGGAGTGTGTCCAAGACTTATGCTGCTCCTCAAGCACGTACATGGTAACTGCAGGAGTGACCACCTTCTAGACGTGGTGCAATGGCCAGTGTAGTCACAGGTGGAGGGACTAGCGTCCCCTTCACATGTAATCTTACTAGTGTCCTAGCTGCAGTTTATTTGTTTGGAAATTCCCCAGCTAGGGTGTGTGAGATGCTATTATGGAAATACATGATCCTGGTTCAACAAAGGCCCAGCAGTTGTTTGTTCCTATAGACCCGAATGTCACACCACTGAAGTCATTGGGAGCTTTGTCGCTGAATTTAATGAGCACAGGATCAGGCCAATAGTCCCCCAGTCAGCAGCCCTTACCAGAGCTTTCAGTGAGACTACTTTATGTGAGTAAATGACACAAAATATAAGGGTCACAGAATTGTGCCTGTAGTATTTGCAGTGTGTCCAACCTGCCCCAGAGAATCCCTGGACCCAATTCACCTCAGGTACTGCTTCATTAAAGTATCTGGAGTCACACCTGCCTCAACCAGTGGCGAAGCTGATCCCCAAGATTGCCACTATCTCAGGCCCAGCTTGGATGGTACAAGGGAGAATGAGCAGCTGGCGCCAGTGGCTTGTATTGTATCCTGGAGTAAAAACTGTCGTATGCACACTGTACCTAAGAAAAAACACCTCTGCAGAAAGTATAAGCAAAAAACCATTTGCTCAGTTGCAGCTGAGACTTGTTCAGTACAGTGAGGCCTGTGGTCTATTGTCAGGGAGCCCATTACGGCCTTCTCTTCATGCCTATTTTATTTTAGTGATGCTTTGTCTAAATTCAGGTAACTGCCAGTAAATATATAATTATGGGCTATTATGACATCTGCCTAACACTGAAAAAAATCATCTTGACTAGTTAGTTTGGCAAGGTTATAAGCAATTGAAAATAGGTCCTTAAAATGGGCCATGTTGGGCAACCTTAACTACACGTGGTGCTACCAACTCTGCCTATAATATCAATATAAGTTACAAAGTAATGCAATCTATAGTTTAGATGATCAAAGACATTCTTTATGTACCAGCTTTTGAAAAGAACTTGCCAGGGTTCATTTTGTATAGTAAATAGAATGTATCATTTCTTGTTCCTGTTGTGACAATGAATTTATAGAGTGTGTTCCCATCTGATCCCATCTGTTGAAAAAGGTTTGTATACCATGCAGGTTTCTTTAAAGAGAATATTGTCCTGGAAATGGAAATATTTTTACAGCATCTTTTCAACACTCAAGACAAAGGTCCCCCAAAGCATCCAGATGTAAATGAAGTCATTAAAGGTAGTTGACAGTTACAAAGGAGGAAATGACTGATGTTGGTTCATGGTAGAGGAGAAAGAGAATTTATTAAATCTTTAAAAACATGAAGTAAAGGAATATCATGAAGTTGACAATAAATTGTGCTATTGTTTTGAGGAGACCTTGGCCACCAGGTCTGTGTGTCAGACTTCTTTCCTAAGGAACACCTTCTACTTTCCAGTGATCAGTTTCCCAGGTTTCTGAAAGATGGAAAAAAATGCAGTAGATTTTAAAAGTTCCCAAAAGAAGGCCATTTGTGTGCTGTAAATGTTTTGGATGTACAAGCAGTTGATATAGAAATAGAATAACCACTTCCTTTCACCCCAAGTGTATAATTCTTTTCTGGGATTCAGTCCTTTCTCCTTTTGGTTGTCTTCTTTCTTCTCTCTTATTCAGTCTCCTACCCTCATAGAATAGTAATGTATATTTGGGCTTGTTTCTCACACAATCACAAAGTTATTTTGCTCTTGATCCCTACACTTTTATTGTTTCCTACAGCCCTCTCTCATGTCCCCTCTTGTGGCCACAGGGTTCATGATTTAAAAATATGAGATGTTCTGGCATCACCACAACATTTTCATCATTATGACCTTCTCTTCCTTACATGACAGCAGGCCAAGTGCACCCTATTTCAATCCCTGAACTGTTTCATTCCTTGGCTTGCTCTCTTTGGAAGAGAATAAGTTGTGTTATTTTTTCCATATACAAAGAGTAACCATATATTTTTTGTCCAAATACCGTACTTAAGGGAAAATAAAGAACAAAAGTAAAGCCACCATGGGAAAGGACACTGTGCATCACTTCTAACAGGCTGTATCTGAGCTGGGTGCCAAGTGGCAGCTGCCTCCAGAAGACTCCTGGAACTTTAAAGGTGCACCTCACAGAAAACAATCATTATAGTTATATAGCTGTGTAGCGGGGTGGACACCCACTCCTGCCCTGAAGGGCTTAAAACAGCCAGGAAGAGGGCTGTGGCAGGGAAAAGCTAAGCTGATTGGGGAAGTAGCCGCAGCTGGGCCATGCCCCAATCAGGCCCAGCTGGTCCCTATAAAAGGCTGTGAGCCAGAGGCCTAGAGACAGTCTCCCTTTGCCTGTAGAGGGAGAAGGTCCTGGCTGCAGGGAGCTAGAGACAGGGTACTTGAGTGGAGCAGGGCTGGGGAGCCCCAGGCTGTGGCCTAGCAAAAGGCAACAGGTACTGGGGGTGCAGAGGGCGGTTCAGGGGTAGGCCAAGGCAGCAGGTCCAAACCCAACCTTGCCAGTGATGAGTAGGCTGATACTGCAGTCTGCCCCAGGGTGTGGAGCTAGATGATGACTGGCAGTAGCCTTATACTGAGGTGGGGTGGGAATAGTGGGTGGGGGTTCCCTGGGGAGGGGAGATCCTAAGACTGAAGGGTTACTATTAGGGGACAGCACCCCCAGGTATGAGGGCATTGGGGTCCAGGGAGGGACCTGGGGTCCAGAGGACAGGCAGATCACTGGCCTGCAGAGGGTGCTCCGGAGCTGGAATGAGCTAATTCCTGGAAGTTACCAGCAGGAGGTGCTGCAGGAGTGAGTCCACTTCTCTACAAGCTGCATACACCAAAAAGTGGTGGTTCATGTAGAATATCATTCTGTTGCACTTCATTCATCTTTGGTGTTGGATACCTCCTTCTCAGGAGCCAGTTGGAATGGACTAAATGTGAGGTTTCTGTGGGGAAGGGGCAGGATGCAAGGAGTTTACACTGGGATTCTGCACCTTTTATGCACTATGGCTGTGCTTGCCAGGCCTCCCTGTGGCCCAGTATGTTGGGGGACAAAGGGGAGTTGGAAGGCAGGGAATGCCCATGCAGACCCATCATTTGTTCTCCAAGGAGGAGGGCTGCTGCAGAGCCAGAGTCTGCCATGCCAGGGATTTCAGTAAGGATAGTGCTGCTGCTCTATTGCTACTCCTTAGTCTTGCAAAAGAGAGACGATTCCTTCCCTCCCCAGCCCCTGTAGAATTCCCCCCTGCACAGCCACATTACTTGGCTGATGCAGTGGCATCCGGGTTTCAGTTGGAGTAAGGAAAGTAAGGACAAGAAGCATGTCTAATTATGTTCTGTTGGTGTCAATGACATTCTGGGCTCCAACTGCCCTTAATTTTGTGGGCACAAAAATGGATGCTTTCCCTTCATGTGGAAACCAAAACTGAACCCTGGGAATAAAGTAATGGATGTGGGGCTGAGAACAGGGAGTAGAAGGATAGTTCCTGTGGCCCTCCTGGCTTGGGTAAGTACCTCTTCCCCCCCCAGATCCCCCTCCTCCTTAGCTGGTGCAGTGAGAGGACTTCCTCCTATTCTTATCCATATAGCTAGCGCCCAGTGCATTTTTCATTCAGTCAAAGTGATAAGAGACTTTCCTCAAAAAGAGGAAGGCTATGAAATAGTCATTTGTAGTAGGAAGGTGGCTCTTGGCTTTTATTGAAAGAGGTGTTCTCAGGGTTGACGTTATTTAAATGTATGTTTTTCTTTTAAAATGTTTTCTGGGTATTTTGTTTTCCTATTCCTTGCTCTCCAAAGGGAGGGCTACAATAGTATTCAGACCCCACTGGCGTCCAAGCAGCAACATAATCAGAATCCTGCATGTGTTTTGCCTGCAAAGCCATGCATTTTGCACATTCATTTGACCTCCTCTGTTGCTGTCCTCTATCTTTATCAATATTTTGTTAATTCTCTAAGATAATGACTTGATTCCTGCTCTTAAGCTTATGGGGCTTGATCCAAAACCTGTTGACGTCATTTAGGGCAGGTGAAACCCATTAGGCGACCTAGGTGGTCGCCTAGGGCACTACAATTTGGGGGGCGGCGACCGTGGCGGTATTTCAGTGGCGGGACCTTCCACTGCCTCTGTGGGGGGTGGCATTTTGGGGCGGGACCTTCTGCCGCCTAGGGCGGCAGAAAAGCTGGCAGCGCTCCTGATGTCATTGCAATGTTTCCTATTGGCTTCAATGGGTTTTAGGTGAAGCCATTGAAAAGCAGGTTCTTTGACCATTTCAGTCTTCTCTTAGCAGGTAGGAACAAACCTGATAGGGAAAATAATGTAACTTTGGGATTCATTAACAAATGACTGCAGTGAATTTACCTCCTCAGTTATTTATACCTCCCACATGGCCTAGGAACTGTCATACTGCATTAGTCCTTATTTTGGAAGGTTGGTAGCTTAATTATCACAGGAGAATGTATAGACACACTAAAAGCAAATTTAAATAGTATTCTCTGAGTTAAGGACCTGATTCTGCTCTTAGATTAACCAGTTTCACATTAGCACAAGTCTATTGGCTTCAATGGAGTTACTGGGGGACATGGATCACATCACACTCCCTGTCAATACCTGCCCTGGGAAACCAGAGGACCAAACTTGGTGATGAATCATGGTCACATGCCACCTGAGGCACGTTGTGCATATGCTAAAAAGAATGGGGTTACTTCAGTGGACTTACACTGTTACAAGTGAGAGGCTGTAAAATTTTCTAGAAATAGCACAGGTCTTACAGAGGGTGACACAATGAATCAAATACTAACTTGGATAATACAATGCAGAGGTTACATTATACCAGTGATAAATTATAAAAGCTGTACAACAATTTACAATACACAATTTAAAGATGTAAAACATCTAGCTTTTGCCTAGTGCTCTATAGTCAATATTAAAATCTTCAGTAAATCATTTATACAATCACAGAACAAAACACAGCTTTAAACGCGGAGGTGAAAATTGGGCCCTGTTAGCCTTGACCGTGTACCTTTGAAATTTCCTACCAAATGAGATTTCATCATGAAGTTTATTTTAGACTTCCCCCAGAAACAGGCTGTCATGATGACTACAGGACTCCCAAGCTCTTTCAAAGCTACCATGGCAGAAAAACAGCACAGTTTTACAGTTTGCAGAAGTTAAATGACCTTCCATGAACTCTCACCCATTAAAAACCATTGCTATAGGCTGGAGGACTACTACAAATACCTGTACATTTTCCAACCAACAAATTCTCCTGTTGAGACTGCAATGTATCCATGCACTATGACCTCTGGCAGCTGCAAAACTGAGCTGAAATTTTGCAGAAACTAAACTACTACTGTCAAATGGATTTAATACAAACACCTAATAAATCCAAGCACCATAATGTGCATTAGAATAAAAAGAAAACTGTATTTTACAATAAAATTCCTTTTATTGCAGTCCCAAAGTGTCATGTGATCAGCCACTAGGATAAGAACAAACATGGCTAGCCAATCTGCCCTAATAAGAGTATTATCCTATAAGTTGTTTTTAATGGAGCTTCTAAGGCGTGTTGCTATTTCTTATTTGGCTTATAGAAATTCAAGATAGGAAAGATATTAATAAGAAATGTGGAAAGGGTCTTTGTTTTTCTTTTTACTTAAGCATATCAGCAAGTCCTCACATGAAAGTGTAATCAAATCTCTTGACTTAACTTCAGGAGCTGTGGTTTCCCATTCAACTGATACTGTTATTCTAACAATGTGTTTGCAATACCACAATTAGCTTTGGGCCAGCACTTCCATTATAAACGTTCCCCACCCTCCTGGGATTTATAACTTGGCTTATAATTCTCCTCCTGGTTGAAACTTGCAATACAATGTCTCAGCCCAAGGGATAACTTCTTCTTCATCTTCTTTTTTTCTCTAATGAGAAGATTTTAAATTTATCTTAAAAATTGAAAATATTTTTAAACTCAGAATTGACAAATGTTCAGCCTGCAGAATGGGTCTGGCCTGCATGGCCTGTGGGGCATATTCAGAGTATGTAGAATCTATTGAAGAAAAGGAACTTTCTAGCCATCATGATTGCAGGGTTAAAATCAATCAAACAAAATGTACAGATGTGCCACAAATGTAAAAATTCAACATTTGCCTCAGTCTACAGACAGGTTGAAACAGTGATGGTGAGAAGTATAAACTTTCCCACCCACCATTTTCAATGTCATTGGGCTGTTGATGCTAAAGCCTAAGGGCATTCTAAAGCACTGTAGCAATTAACTGTTCCATTGCTTATTTTAAGGGTAGAATTAGGAGGGGATTGGTGGTGGAGCCCATGGATGGAAGTGGGGTGCAGGGTGGGAACTGCAGAAAGGAGAAAGCAGGAGGTCCACAAGGTCAAGGAAAAGGGGGAGAAAGGAGGATAGGGAAGAAACAGTGCTGATGCTAAATGAGTAAATTTGCCCACTGTATGCAGTGATTAGATACTGAGCAAACAATTAGAAGTTCAGTTACTACATAAAGGCCAGATTCTGCTGAGCAAACCTCCTATTGACATTTGTGTGAAATCCACTGTGGAGACTAGAGTCCTGAATTTTTATGTTGGTCCCTAGACCCTAATTGAAAATGGGATTTCAGCCCTCCCTGCTGAACGGGTTTGACACCCCAGCTTTAGTCTGTCATGGGCCTGTGGCATCCTCTGGGATTTTTCTAGTTTAGAATCTGTAGCAGAAGAGAGGAAATGTTGCTAATGACAGTATGACTCTGCACAGTGCTGTTTGGGAAAGGGGACATGATGGCCTATGTAACAGGGTAAATCTAATGGACCCAATCCTGTTCCTATTGAAGTCACTAACCAAATGCACATTGACTTCGGTATTTCTAAAAATGGGCAATAAATACACTGTGCCAAATCCTGCAGTGGTGTTCCAGAGTTCAAACCCAATAAGCACTCCACATGTGAAACTTCAGATCTGGGTCCTCATCCCTTCCTCAGGCGAAAATATCATTGACTTCAGTAGGAGTTTTGCTTAAGTAAGGACACAGCAGGATCTGGCTGAAATAAGCTTGGGAGTAAACTTAGTCTTGATTCTCAATGCCTTTTAAATATACAATTATGTGTTCAGACTGTGTGGGTTCAGACCTGATCATTGACTTCTGGGGTGGAGTCCCATTGGTTTTTTTTTTAACCTGAAGTCAGAGCTGAGAAAGGCGAAAGCAAAGTCTTCCTTCTCTACTGAAGTTTGTAGTATAGCTTTGGGCTCAGACCCACAATTTAGACCCATGGCCTTATTCAACTGGTAAAATCAACTGAATAAGTGTTGGTCCAGTTATCAAAGGAGACTGTCACCGTGTCCCAGTAAGTGGGCTAGATGCTGACGTCTCTTGAAGTGCCTGTCAGACCTTGGCTCAAGAAACCATTCCTTGTAGCTGTTGATCTCATAAAATATTCCTCCGTTTATAATCACTTCATCTTGGAAAAGCTTGAGTGGACTGTGGCAAGGGAACTCTTGCAATATTTAGAGTCCTTGGATGTCCGGGGGCCCTCTTGTTTGGTTTTATGCCTGGGTGTAACATCAACTTCCCTCGTCTCTTTGATCAACAGTCTCTCTCTGGCTGCTCTGCACTGTGCTGGTCTCCCAGCATGATCTAGAGCAGCCTAAGGTTAGGGTAATGCCGAGTTAATTTAAAGCCTCTTTTGCACCCTCACACATTCAGCTGAGTGCTCCTTGGACACAGTTAAAGATCTGGCACCAGGTTTGCAGCTGCAACCTTATCTCTATGCTGGCCCAA
Organism: Malaclemys terrapin pileata; assembly: GCF_027887155.1. Taxonomy (NCBI): domain Eukaryota; kingdom Metazoa; phylum Chordata; order Testudines; family Emydidae; genus Malaclemys; species Malaclemys terrapin. The sequence continues at coordinate 38,686,921 of NC_071507.1, read as the reverse complement.
ATCCAAAGCCCCCAAATCTGGGGAAGTTTGGACTTGTAGATGGATTGTGAATGTCCAGGTTCACTGTCTTGGCTTCTCCCATTACAGAGAAATTAAGACTGAAATTTGGTCTAGGATTTGGGTTTCAGCCTATCTCTATAGCAAACTGTGGAATAAACTGCATTATCTTTATGACTTTGCCTTTCTCGCCTTTGCTAGAAAGCCTAGCAATCTAACTGCACTGAGACTATGGGCTTGTCTACACTTGAAAGGTTAGAGTGGCACAGCTGCACCGCTGTTGCACTTCAGTGTAGACACTACCTAACCTGATGGGAAGGGTTCTCCTCTTGGCAGAGACACAGCAGCTAGGTTCACCTCCCTGAGAGGCAGTAGTTAGGTTGATGGAAGAATTCTTTTGTTGACCTAGCGCTGTCTACACTGGGGGTTGCATTGGCTTAAACTATGCTGCTCAGGGGTATGGATTTTTCTCACCTTTGAGCAACATAGTTAAGATGACTTAATTTTCTAGTGTAGACCAGGCCTATGTCTAAGGGTTCAGTCTGGTCAGTTTCCCAATTTTCTTGTGAGGCAGACAATAGGAAACATGGTTCAAGAATTATAGACATTCTGTCACTTGTCACATTTTAAAGTGTTGAAATGTGTAAATATTTTTGTGAAAATTCCAAGGAAATGAATTTTCACATTGCTCTAATATCAAAACATCATTATTATTACCATTAGGAGATTTAAAAAGATGCAGAGAGCTCTTAACTGCCTTGAAGATGCTCAGATAAGGGTCCTCAAAACTCAACATCAGCATCTGGAACAGATGTATATGAGTCAGAGGAGGGTTTGGCTAAAGCCCCCACCATATGCTATTGACTAAGAGGAGACAGGTGGCATGCCACTATCTTCTGCACATTTCTATTGAACCACTTGGGTTGTAGAAAGGCTTATTTTTTTCTCTCTGAAGGAGTAATTATTCAATACAGTACTTAACTTTTCTGAAAGTTACTAACTAGCATATTTTGCATAAACAATAATTCCCCCTCATTGTTTTTGTTGATCACAGAATGAATGGTTAGAGGGGTTTTTGATTATCAGAAAAGAATAACGGGTAGCTTATTTCATTAGGAGATTGAGTATGCTCACAGAACACAGAGAATCACCTCTGACGAAAGCAAGGGAACATGAAACCTCATTCCAAATATCCATGCTGATTTATAGTCCTCTTCTCTGCAGAATAAAGAGACCAGGATGACAAAACCAGAGGCTTCTTGTCCCATCTCTACAAAAGGCAGGAAGTGAGATTTGTATTTATCTTCCAAACAACACCATTTCTTGTAATACAGAAATTGGGTCTCATTCTTCACTTACAGAAGTGCAACTTAATGGCATTATTTCTGGTTCACATCAGTGAAAGCAACTAGAGAATTGGGTCTGTCTATCATTCAGAATGTGGAGTTTGTGACTGATTTTATGGGCTCAGATTTTCCCACAGATGCACCTGCACAGTTCCCAGTGACTTCAGTGGAAATTACATGAGTGTGAACAAAATTAGGATCCATAGCTCTGAATACATGTGTAAACTGGGACAGGACTGTAAGAAAGATACATACTCAGATACTTTACTTAAAAGCAAGGGTGAGGAATAGAGAAGGTTTTTGGTCAGTATTTGTTCAAGCTGGAGGAACTAGATGGACATCTAGTACAGTGACTATATATTTACTTAAAGTATATTCTCTTCTTTGTACATGACTCCATTCTTTCTGAATGGGTGATGATATGGGTGAGAGTGGTGTGAGTATGTGGTTTCCGGAACAGTTATTCTGCATAGCTGAATAATAGAGTAATTGCTTTAGCAAAGTCATGTGTAATGTTTCAGTTCCTTACTTCGGGTTTCTGAGAGCAGCAGTATATAGACTGTGTTGGGGAAGGAGGAAACATGACTTTTTGTTGGTGTGTGTGTGTACATACATACACATGCGCACTTTTTTAGCAGATTTTATTTTCCCTAAAAGGAATGTTTACCTTAAGAACGGCAGAGCTCTGCTTTGTGCAGACGAACGGGTGTATGTGGGCCAGTTCCAGCTCCCTGATTCTGAAAGCCAGGCCCATCCCTGATGCCACTTAGTTAGCTTTGCAGCCAGGCAGCACTAAGGTACAGCACTACTGTAGTTTCCTTAACATATTAATGCTCCACTGGAGTAGGGTCTATAGAGGCCTGGTCTATACTATGAGTTTAGGTCCAATTTAGCAGCATTAAATCGAATTAACCTTGCACCCATCCACACAACGAAGCCATTTACTTCGACATAAAGAGCTCTTAAAAGCGATTTCTGTACTCCTCCCCGACAAGGGGAGTAATGCCGAAATTGACATTGCCATTTTGAATTAGGGTTAGTGTGGTTGCAATTCAACACTATTGGCCTCCGGGAGCTATCCCACCGGTCACCATTGTGACTGCTCTGGACAGCAATCTGAACTTGGATGCAGTGGCCAGGTAGACAAGAAAAGCCCCGTGAACTCTTGAATTTCATCACCTGTGCTCTCCACGCTGGACAAACAGGAAACCATGCAGAGCTCATAGCACAGGTAACCATGCAGTCCAAGAATCAAAAAAGAGCACCAGCATGGACCGTACGGGAGGTACTGGATCTGATCGCTGTATGGGGAGAGGATTCCGTGCTAGCAGAACTATGTTCCAAAAGACAAAATACCAAAACATTTGAAAAAAATATCCAATGGCATGATGGAGAGAGGCCACAATAGGGACTCACTACAGTGCTGCATGAAAGTTAAGGAACTCAGACAAGCCTACCAGAAAACCAAAGAAGCAAACGGAAGGTCCAGGTCAGAGCTGCAGACATGCTGCTTCTAAGTTGAGCTGCATGCCATTCTAGGGGGGGCCGCCAGCACTACCCCACCTCTGACTGTGGATTCTGAGGAGTGGGTAATCTCAGCCATGCCTGAGGATTCTGCGGACGGGGGAGATGAGGCGGACGAGCTTGCAGAGAGCACACCGCACTCCCTTCTCCCCAACAGCCAGGATCTTTTTCTCAGCCTGACTGAAGTACCCTCCCAAGGCATTATCCCAGACAATGAGGCCATGGAAGGGACCTCTGGTGAGTGTACCTTTGTAAATATAAAATATGGTTTAAAAGCAAATGTGTTTAATGATTAATTTGCCCTGAAGACTTGGGATGCATTTGTGGCCAGTACAGCTACTGGAAAAGTCTGTTAATGTGTCTGGGAATGGAGCGGAAATCCTCCGGGGACATCTCCATGAAGCTCTCCTGGAGGTACTCCAAAAGCCTTTGCAGAAAGTTTCTGGGCAGTGCAGCCTTATTCCATCCTCCATGGTAGGACACTTGACCATGCCATGCTAGTAGCAAGTAATCAGGTATCACTGCATGACAAAGCCTGGCAGCATATGGTCTTGGTGTTTGCTGGCATTCAAGCAACATCCATTCTTTATCTTGCTGTGTAATCCTCAGGAGAGTGATATCGCTCATGGTAACCTGGCTGAAATACAGGAATTTAATGAAGGGGACAGAGGTGGCCATTCCTACTGGGCTGTTTGCCCGTGGCTGAAAAGAAATCCTTCCCCGCAGTTAGCTAAGCGGGAGAGGGGAGGGGGCATTGGCGCTCAGCTTTTCACATTTGGCTAGCAGGGATCTTCCCTGATACCAGCCATGTGGTGGGGGGAGGGGTAAAGCGATCATTCCAGAGAATTGGATGGGGGGGGGGGCGGGTTAGTTTGGTTTCTGCTGCTACATGTTAACAGGAAAACCGCAGCACTCAATGGGCTTTGCTTGGTATGGGAAAGGAGGGCTCTGCTTTTATGAAGGTTGCAGAAGCCAAAAGACAATGGCTTACCATGGCTGCATGCAAGCCAAATTCTGTTGCCCGGCGTCTGATCTTTAACACCAAAGTCACAGGCACTCAATATAAGATGCAAAATGCGACCTTGTACCGAAATCACATGTGCTATGTAATGTGAATAGTGTCTTTCACCATGAAAGAGTATAAGCATTGTTCTATAAAATGATCTTTTTAAATCCTTCTCTCCCTTTTCCCCTCCCTCCCACAGCTGCAAACTTTTCAAGCCTCCCTCCTCTGTCCCGGAGGCTCTACCAGATAAGGTGGCAAAAAAACCGCATGCGAGACAACATGTTTTCTGAAATCATGCAATCAACCCACGATGAAAGAGCTCATCTGAATGAGTGGAAGGACACTGTATCAAAGTACAGGAAAGATGTTAATGAACGTGAGGCCATGAGGGATGCTCGAGAGGAGAGGTGGGAGGCTGCAACGCTGGGGCTGCTGCATGATCAAATGGACATGCTCCAGCATCTGGTGGAGTTTCAGGAACGGCAGCAGGATCAGAGTGCTGCTGCAGCCCCTGTATTACCACCCTCCCCAAGTTCCATAGCCTCCTCACCCAGATGTGTAAGATGCACACATGCACCTGCCCACTCCACCCCAGTGAACAGCCCAAGCAAAAAGCTGTTGTCACTTTGAACTTTTGAAGTGGCCTTTTCCTATCCTCCTCCCAAACCCCACCCAGGCTACCTTGTGAGTTCTCTCCCTATGTTTATAATCAATTAATAAAGAATACATGCTTTTTAAACAATAGTGACTTTATTTCCTTTGAAAGCAAACTGTGATTGAAGGGAGGAGGGTGGCTTGCTTACAGGGAATGAGTCAATCAAGGGGGTGGGTTTTCCTGGTGTGCTCTTCTAATAGTCTGCATGTAATCAGCAGCCAGGTGATTTGCCTCAGCCTCCCACCCCACCATAAAGGTCTCCCCCTTACACTCAGATTGTGGAGCACACAGCAAGCAGCAATAACAATGGGAATATTGGTTTGGCTGAGGTCTGAGCAAGTCAGTAACGTGCACCAGTGACCCTTTAAAAGTCCAAAAGAACATTCTACCACCATTCTGCGCTTGCTCAGCCTATAGTTGAACAGCTCCTGACAACTGTCCAGGCTGCCTGTCCGTGGCTTCATGAGCCATGGCTTTAAGGAGTAAGCTGGGTCCCCAAGGATAACTAACCGTTGGGGATGTTGAAATGCCTATCTTTTCTGGTCTGGGAAGTAAATCCCTTGCTGCAGCCGTTTAAACAGAGTAGTGTTCCTGAAGACACGAGTGTCATGAACCCTTCCTGGGCAGCCCACATTGATGTTGGTGAAATGTCCCTTGTGATCCACCAATGCTTGCAACACCATTGAAAAGTACCCCTAGCAGTTTATGTACTGGGTACCCTGGTGCTCCGGTGCCCAAGATAGGGATATGGGTTCCATCTATCGCCCCACCACAGTTAGGGAATCCCATTGCAGCAAAGCCATCCACTATGACCTGCACACTTCCCAGAGTCACTACCTTTGGTAGCAGCAGCTCAGTGATTGTTTTGGCTACGTGCATCACAGCAGCCCCCACAGTAGATTTGCCCACTCCAAATTGATTCCTGACTGACCAGCAGCTGTCAGGCGTTGCAAGCTTCCACAAGGCTATCACCACTGTGAGGGCTGCTCTCGTCCTGGTATTCTGGCACTTCAGGACGGGCAAGCAAGTCAAAGTTCCATGAAAGTGCCCTTATGCATGCAAAAGTTTTTCAGCAACTGGCAATTGTCCCACACCTGCAACACTATGCTCCCACCAGTCTGTACTTGTTTCCCAGGCCCAGAATTGGCATTCCACTGCTATAACCTGCCTCATTAACAGCATGATCTCCAATGCGCTGGGGCCCACAGTTTGAGAGAATTCTGTGTCCATGTCCTCATCACTCTCGTCGCCGTGCTGCCATAGCAGACTGGTTTTGCAGGTTCTGGTTCAGCATAAACTGAACGATAATGTGCAAGGTGTTTACAATGTTCATGACTGCTATCTTGAGCTGAGTGAGCTCTGTGCTTGCCGTGGTATGGCGTCTGCACTGTTCACCCAGGAAAAAAGGCGTGAAACTGTTGTCTGCTGTTGCTTTCCCGGAGGGAGGGGGAGGATGTACCCAGAACCACCCATGATGCTGTTTTTGGCCCCATCAGGCATTGGGATCTCAACCCAGAATTCCAATGGGCAGAGGAGACTGTGGGAACTATGGGATAGCTACCCACAGTGCAATGCTCCAGAAGTCAATGCTCGCCTCGGTACATGGATGCACACCGCCGAATTAATGTGCTTAGTGTGGCCACATACACTCAACTTTATACAATCGGTTGCCAAAAATTAAATTCTGTACATTTGGAGTAAACCCACAGTGTAGTCATACCCAGAGTGTAGCTGAGCTCCACCACACCTCCCTACATCAAGAAGTAGGGGCAGAGGTGCAGGTCCTGGCACCAGCTCAGCACAGTAATACTCAAGGGACTTCCTCACCACCAGGGGAATTCTCTGCTGGTGATTGGTGGCCCCTTTGCACCACCTGGATGGGGCTGTAACTGGGCTTGAGAATCTGTTCCCCTTCAAGAAACTGCAAATTCTTATGAAGTGTGGAAAAAGCAAAAACTGAAGGAAAAAACTTTATATACAGCTTATCTGGCCTGGTGTCTGCCCACACAGGGTAAAACCATCTGCCTCAGCTCTTTCAGGGGTGTGGAAGGCTCTTCACCTCATAGCTCATCTTTTAGAGCCCATACTGAAATGAATTCATCTAAATGGTGAATGAGATAAAGTTCTGACCAGTCAGTGAACGACATGCATTGCCTGCCAAAGTAACAGGAATTCATCTGTCCAGAAATGATAAACTAGGTTAACTGTCATAACAAACACATCCCCTATTAAATGGTCTAATTGATTGCTGGAGTAGATAAAAGCATGTGTTATATTAGAGAGGGACTTTTTCAAACAGGATATTGAATTTTATAGACCCACTTCTCAGATTTATGGGTGCATTTAAAGAGAACTGTCTGAGGGAAATGACACAGACACATGTATTGAGGGATGGCTCACATGCCCCCATGGAAAAAATCTTTGGTGGGGAGGCTAATCTCTGCAAAGTTCTCCTTGTGGCTACTCACTGATTGTTCTCTCAATGCAGCTCGAAACCACAGAGATCTGTGGAAGCCCAAAGCCATCTTGCAGAGACCCTATGCTTTTGGTTACTCCCAATCCTCCATCAACTGGGTTCCTGATGCATAGCTACTTCCTGAGACCTCCAGGAAGGAGCTCTGAGGAAAAGATACCTGTCCTATGTTGTATTACAATGTTCTGATATTCTCCATGGAGCAATGTGTATCCCCTTCCAACCAATCTCTTCCCCCAATCCAGCATAATCCCGATACTTCTGTCAAATCATTGGATTCCTCTCATCCAACAACCGGCCTCCCACAGGAGCCAGGACCTGATGTTTTAATGTAGGACATACTTCACCTCTACCTCCAATAATAATACTTACTAAGCTCTTACTGTATATAGGGCTTTGCATCCCTAGATCTAAATCTACAAAGCGGGTAAGAAGCATATTCCTATTTTTTTCAGCTGGGAAATTGAATCACTGAAAAATTAAGTGACTTGCTGAAGGCAACAGAATGAACCCAAGCTAACACACTTTCACCTTACCTATTATGCATTGCTGCATATGCCATGAAAATTTCCCTCCTTACCCTGGCATCCTTATGCTTATCTTAGAGTGTGTTACTAAAAATGTTTGTCATACAGTATAATGTACTGTACTAATATTTTAAAATGGAGCAACACCACGTGTGCTGTCATGAATTGGCTCCATAAATAGCTGTTCTGAGGAAACTAGTCAAAGGTTGTAACCACACATGCAAAAAAAAAAAAAAAAAAAGGATGTCTTTAGGCAGGAATTCTTGATCTTCCTCTACAAAGCAAATATTTGCTTTGTTCCCAGAATCCTTGAAATCTGTTCCAATGTGTTCTCATTCATCGTGTACATTGTACGGTTTTCAAAGGCCATTCATTAGAAGCGAATGCAAAGTAGAACTTGCACCAGCATGTAAAACTTTGGAGAGCAGTAAACATTAGTACAATACACTTTCAACTGAGAGAACACACTGTACAAAGAGCTAAGCCTGTTGACACATCAGCAGTTCATTTAAGCAATTGCTTATACAGTTGCACAGATTAATGTCTGAGGAAACCTATGAAGACTGTTGTTTTGTGAAACCCAGTAAAGCAGGAAAGTAAATACCCTTTCCCCTTCTGATAAATTATTGTCTTACGATAGTGCTTAGAAGCCTCAACCATGACCTGAGCCCCATATGCACTCAGCACTGTGCTTACACATAGTGAGAGCGTTGCTGCCCCAGATAACTTACACTATGTATAAATAAGACAAACAAAACCCAGGAGGGGAAACTGAGGCAGGTAAGTGACAGAGCTTTGAATAGGACCCAAGTCTCCTGGGTTCCAAGCCAGTAGCCCAGCTACTGAACCCTGCTAAATGAGAGGTGGGGGGATAAAACTCCATACAAACAAACTGTTGTTATAACAACCAAAAAAGGGAGAATTTAATACCCAGACTCTATGCAATAGAGAGCTAAAACCAGCTCTGAGTGTTAATATCCCCTTTTTGCCCTTCTCCCCAAGTACTTCATATGGCCACAGCAATTTTGCAACATTCTGCCTATAGGATGTAATTCCAGATGGTCCCATCCACCCAGCACACTCAAATGTGTGAACTTTAAAGGTTAATATAAAAAGATAAAGACAAGTTCTGGAGGTGGGAAGAGTAAATAATTTACCTTTTTTGTATAAAATTCTTTTTTTTGTTTTTGTTTCCTGTTTAATGCAAAGGTCAGACATGCAATAGCACCAGGCAGTTCAGCAGTGTCCTGTGTTATTGAACCAGTGCCGGTGCTAATAAATATCAGAGAAGGTTTCATAACTTTTCTCATGAAACTTACAAAGATTGAGAGCCAAGACTCCCTGATCGACGAGGGTCATGCACTGAATATTTCTATAAATAAAGTAAACTTAAGAACGAAGCCAGTTTTGACTTGGCTTCAAATACAGGCTCCCAGTGCTCCTTTTAACTTGAACATAAGACAACTTCTTCTGGCCTGTTTATTTGTACGGAGCACATTACCTTTACTTCATAATGATACATCAAAATGGTATAAAATAATCATACATTTATGATGCACTAACATTTCTGGGTTTCTAAACAGAAGCGCTGAAATCTTATTACATTTTTGTGTTTTGAAACTAAGATGTTTATTTTATTTTTATCTGAGGCTATTTATTCAGATTAGCAGAGATTTCCTGAAATGGTGATGGGATGTCATTTTTTTCCTTTGAAAAAATAAAAATATTTGTAGTAATTTTATTGATGAAAAATATACCCCCTTCCACATGTTGAAACATGTGAAATGCTGGACCATAACCATGAACATTTTTGAATGCAACCCATTTTCTTAGAATAAAAGATAACACATTTGGAGGAGGAAGAGAGGGGAATGTAGAAAAAGTGTTGGATGTGATGGGAAGTTTAATGTAGTGTAGTGGCTTTGTGTGTGTGGGAAGGAGAGCTGGGTGGATGGTGATTATCATTTTATTTAGAAAATAGTTTATTCATCAAAAAATGCAGTTTAGGGTTGACTGAAACTGTCTATGAAATCAAGTTAAATTAGGTGAATAGCTTCAGCTAAATAAAAACGGAGGGAAGGAAATTCCTAAAAAAGTTAAAATGTTTCACGTTGACACTTTCAAAATGAAGCACTCCGATTATTCTGTTCGAAACTGTTAAATCTAGTTGCAATGTCTAAATGAAACAACAACAAAAGACTAATTACCCCAAAACTAATCAAAACGTTTTGTTTCAAGTTGGAAAAAAACACTTTGTTTGACCCAAAATGAAATTTCATTTCTGCCAGAAAGAAATAAAAAACTGTCATACTGGCAATTTGAAACCATTTTATTTTTTCAGTTTGGCTACCAAATCAAAAACGTATTTACCCTGTTCTCGTGTGGTTGTGCTCTAGTAGCTAGTCAACAGAGAGGGTCAAAGTCTTATTAACTTTGCCAGTGGTCTACTGTAGCTCAGAGGTATGCTTGGGAAGCTGAACTATTAAGGTTCCAGTCCAACTCCCCATGTAGGTGTGTTTGAGAATTATATGGTAATTGTCTCATGTTTGCAGAATAGTGAAATACAGTAATAAATATGGAGCCAACAGGCACCACACTTAAAAAGAATACTGTTGTTGGGACAAAGGAGTCATAATGTGATGATTGAAGGTGGGATTACTAGATGGCTAATGGGGGAAAGCTTGGAATCACCAAACATCTCAAGCATGGTCACTGGCTGGTTTGGGACAGGATGGCTATATATCCTTAAAGCAAGTGGCCTCTGAGTAGTTATAAAGATAAGACTCAAGTAGTAGCTTTTGAACATAGTCAGAGCCTCTGCCTTTTAGGACTTTGAGACCCAACAGTGTGGACTTATAGGCAGCCGGGGTAAAGAAGACATGTCTGACATCAAGATGGTTGCTCTGATCAGCAACAAATATGCTTCTGTATTCTGAACAAGTTGCAGTGAGCAGCTATTGTAAGCTCTTCATGCATAAATTAGCATTTGTAAAGACAATTACTTATTTCCGTCCACAAGCACAGGTCATATGAAAAGAGATGCCTCAAAAATATTGCAGTCAGAAGTTAAGGAAGCTTGTTGAAAATCTGGTTCACAATATGCAAGATTGTAGGTTGTTCTAATATTCTACAATGCCTGGGGAAAGCTGTGATGAGCTAAAAAGGTCAGACCAGAAATCTTAGAGCACTGTCAGTTCTGATTGACAAGGTTCCTTGCGAGCTGAATGCACTCATCACGTAGATGAGTGCTCAGCACCTTGGACCCTTAATTTTGAATTTCTTAGTTTTTGTTTTGTGATAAATCCAATCCATTACTGTAGCTTGCTAATTATAGTCACCGGGGGCAGTTATTAAAACTCAGTGGCAACTAAATATGAGGCACAAATGAAAAATTCCAAAATATATTCTGAATATTCATCCTCTCGTAAGACTTTTTGAAGTCACCAGAGATTAGACCTTGAAAAGCAGTTCAACTGGTTACAGTAGATGCCAGTTCTCTCCTGAGAGCCCGAGTAAGGTCACACAAGAAACACATGTGAAAGTTCACACAGGAAGGCTGTGGCAGAGTCAAGATAGAACTCATATCTGCTGACCCCTGTCCTAGCATCAGCTACAAAACCGTCCTGTCCTCAACTAGATCCTGCAAAGTGATGAATGGAGGTTTTTTTTTTTTTTTTTGGCGTGCAAGTGAAAACGTTTTCTGTAAATGGGATGCTGTGTAGCTTGTAGCTTCAATATAAGTGACCTTGAAAATGATTATATTGGTTAAATTGTTAGGTTTTTTTTTATGTTTCTGTTGGAATGCGAACCTAAAGACACGTCCTGGTGGTAATTTTGAATATTGCTACGAATTATTAAGATTTCTTTAAAAGAACAAAAATAATGACCTTGTTAGAGATTTCATCATTTTTAATCTCTGCCCAATGTGCCTAGTTGGTCCAGTAATGCATTAGTTCTCCAAACAAAGGGACACTTTTCTTTCTGGATTAGTAATTAAGGACGGGAGCTGAACTCTTAGACACTACAATTTATAAAGGAGGTCTAATGTATTTCTGGCTGCATTGCTTAGCTCTGAGTTGCTAATTTTGGTTGTAGCTGCTCTTCATTAACAGACCTTCAAAAATAACTATTCAGTTGCTTGGAAGTGGTTCTTAGTTTTGCAGAACATTTTTTATACTGGAATATAAAAATGCTGAGCCCAATGCTAATGTTTTTCTCCTTCCGCTCCTACTTTACAACAATGAAAATCTTCAAAAATTGATGTTGTTGTATTACAGTAGGGCCTAGAGGCCCTGTGTGAAGTGGATGTGTAGGTGCTATATAAGAATACACAATCAAACATTCCTTATCCGGAAGACTTTACTGTTTAAACAAACAAGGCAGTAGAAGAAGAAAAGTATTAATATTCCCATGTTACAGATGGATAACTGAGGCACAAAGGGCAAGAAGTTTTAAAGGTATTTCAACACCTGAAGATGCAGATAGGCCTGCTTAAACACTTTTGAAAATCTCACTAGGCACCTATCTCAATCTTCAGATGTAGTACCTTTAAAAATTCGGCCCAAAGAAATTATTTGACTTGCCCAAGGTCACTCAGGAAGTCTTTAGCAGAGCTAGGAACTTCACCAAGACCTAATCCAGTGACTTAACCACAAGACCATACTTCCTGCCTTCATTATTAACTTCCACTAAGCAGACGAAAAAAATCTGTGCCCTAATGTGTATCACTGTTGGGTGGCTCTTATGTAACATATGTCCATTATCTTCCAATCTCATATATAGCTAAAATCGTCTGTATCTTTATCCAACTTCATTCTTCTCCTACATTATCTATTGGTTTGCACCATGAGATCATGACAATATTTCTGAAGGTATTGTATTAAAATGAGTAATGAGAGACTGCTCAGCTATATCTTTGTCATCATTCATGTACATTTAAATTTGTCTAGCCCTAATATTTGGTATTTGTCCAACACGCTCATTTCCCCAATGTAACATATATGTGACACCAGCACAGATCCTGAAACCCCTCTGCACCATGCATTTCTGAATGAATATTTCTGAAATAGATATACGCGCACGTACACATGTTTATGTATTTTTGTCTGGTTTTTAAACAGGTTCACCTTGTGGAATGTTCAGCAAAGTTTTCCCTCATGTATTTTTATAGGAAGTTTTGAGTGGGCCCAATTTCATTAGACAAAAAGGAACCCCTATGGTCTGAAAGGACACACACAGGGACATTTAGGCCTTAAGAACTTATATACATCTAGGTCCTTCCCTAGATTATTGACTGTCTGCCTTTTAAGATGTATGGTCTAAGATGTGCATGGGGATATTAACATGAAATAATTTCATAAAACAAAAATATCCCAGTTCTACAATAGATCAGTATTGAAATACGCAGGCTTATACTTGAATTACACCTTTAAAAAAAGCCGATGATAACCCCTTTTGCATCATTCTGCTTCAGTCACAAACTTATCTTTAAGTTTTATTGAGACTGCTTAGTTTTCTGTGTTACCGGTAGCTTCCTTGTGTTGGTACACACATGCACCGCCCCTTGCTTTAGAAATAAATCAAAGTAGTAACAAACTTCCTTTTTTTGTACACTGCAGCGATAGGAGGAAATGTCTTAATCCCTTCAAACCCCTCAGCAAGTTTGAGAATATAAGATTTATTCATAGTAGGATTACTTGTATGGAATTTGGGAACTAGTCAGGGAACTTCAGTAATATAATACAAACACCTACATGTCACAGTTTTAACAATATCCATTATTTGGTGCCAAAGCAGATTATGCTGCCTATCAGAGGAGAGAAGTGTTTCAGATGTTGTTTCAAAATCCTTTGTAGGTTCCAGTAAGAATTTGATGTTTAATACAAATCAAGCACTTACAGTTTATGTACTAATTTACATATTGCAACGTGGAAGCTGGTTGGAATGTAAAAAGCCTCCAAACTCCTCTTTTTTCTAGTGTTTCCTTTCCAAGGGTGCTGACTGTAAGCAGTAAATGCTACACTATGAAACACCACCTTTCTGAGTCTTCAAGCTTCCTGCTGGCAACCCCTTTCCAGCAGCCCTTACTCCTTCTGAGTCTCCTATACACAGTTGGCCTGTACTTATCGTCCTGAAGCAGGGGTGGCTCCAGGCACCAGCGCAGCAAGCGTGTGCCTGGGGCGGCAAGCCGCGGGGGGCGGCATGCCGGTCGCTGTGAGGGCGGCAGTCAGGCTGCCTTTGGCGGCATACCTGCGGGAGGTCCGGCGGTTCTGCGGATTCGGCGGCAATTCGGTGGCGGGTATGCCGAAGGCGTGGGACCAGTAGATCACCCGCAGAAATGCTGCCGAATCCGCGTGACCAGCGGACCGCCCGCAGGCGTGTCACCAAAGGCCACCTGACTGTCGTGCTTGGGGTGGCAAAAAACATAGAGCCGCCCCTGTCCTGAAGACCATTTTTTCTTTAAAATCACCTTTGGATTCTTTGAAATTCAGCTAGGCTCTTTCCATTTACACACTAGATCCCAAACACAAGCACATGTGAGGGTTTTTTTCCTATTGCCTGGGCAGTTTGGATTTTTTGGTCTAAGGCCACAAATAGTTGTACATTTATATGCAGACCATTCCTGTGAAGACGAGAAATGAAATTCTTCACATCTGTCATAGAATGAAACTGGACGTTTGCTACCTAGATGGTGCTTGTACTTCTTTTCTATAAAGAAAAAAAGGCTGCCAGACGAGAACAATTCACAAATTCCCTTTAATGGAAAAGAGGTTTTTTATTGTTGTTGTTTCCCCTTGCAATCCCCATTCTCCATTTTAAAACCACATTAAGAACAGCAATGTCTATATTAAACTAAAAAGCTTTTCATTTTGAATATGACATTTAGTGTATGATTTAGTAACTAAAGACAGAATTTCCCTCCTGATTTTAATGCTTTGAACACGAGTGCTGAAATTTGTTTGACATATAATTTCAGTTCATGCATTTTTTTTTTAAATCCTCTTTAGATGCATCATTGCTTGTTCTGAAAAATCCCTAAACATTTCAAGCATGTTAGGTAAGGCTTACTTGTTGACCTGTATTTAATCTGGCTCATTGTATTTCTAGTAACATGTTTCTAAAGCAAAAGGCTGTAGGCACATTTGCTGACTTATCAATATGTCAAGCAGCAATTAAATGTCTGCAGATATACTTTAGGGAAAACAGATTGCAGAGCTTTCTCAAGGACTGGAATTAACATGACTACAAAGAATTTTGGTAATTGTAGGTAAGAAGTTGCCTGTAGGCAATCCACTGCTCTGTTTATACACCTTAGTTTATACCATATAGATGTGTACAACTCAGTACTTCAACTTTGATTAATTCTATTTACACATCTGAATATATTCATATATTCTCTTTCACACACACACTCTCTCTCTCACACACACACATACACACAGACACACACACACACAATTCTGAGTGTTTATTCGGAACTAACAAACTAGATGAAGAGAAGAATGAAGTTCAGGTCTGGCAGTAGTTACAGTAATGATAGTAGTTATGCCTGCTCCTAGAATGCCAAGTGAAATATATGTGATTTATGGCCAAAAATTTTAAACCTGGTTGCCCAGAGTTGGACTCAAATCTATTTAGGTGCATAAATATAGACACGGCCTGATTTTCCAAGCTGCTGAACACCTGGAACTCCCATTGACTTCAATCAGGCCACTTCTGTTTACATGCATAAATATGGATTTAGGATTCTAAATTTAGGCACACAGGTTTGAAAAGTTTGGCCTGTGTCTTTAATATTTGATTTTCTCTTCTTGTCTTATTGCAATTCTGTACTTTATCACTAACATTTATTTAAACAGCTCCCACATGTGCTCTACACATGCATAAGACACAATCTCTACCCTAAGAGCTAGTATTCTCTAGGATCCATGTTGCCTACTCTTTAAGTCTCCCCACAAGGGATCTGCAGAATTTTAGCTCCTTGGAGGAGTAGTGGGGATGGGGTGGGGGTGGGGAGGTAAAAGGGGAAGGAACAGTAAAGCCAGCTGGGCTCTTCTAGATTCTACTCACAAACCCTCAGGCAAAGCCAACACAAGTTAGTGAAGTCTGAGACTGCATTTATTTGTACTCTTTCCCCTTCTGTGCTGTAAACTTCCTTATAGGTGTGTTCTGAGGTCAGCAGCTCTCAGCTGCAGGAGCCAGTGGGACTGGCTAGAAGACAAGCAAAATTTGCAGAAGCAAACAGCAAGTCTTATCTTTAGTGGTGCAAGTAGGGCGGTCTGGTCCGCCATACCAGTAAGCTATTTATAGCCAGCACGGCGTACCGGAAAGACACAGGAGGAGGAGAACGTAGGGCCACCCTCCTCTAGCACGGCTGTACCATCCCCAGCCCTTCCATGCAGCTGTGTCCCTGCGTCTCCTGTCCAGGGTCTGTACAGCAGAGGACAGGGCTGGGAGCGGGGCAGGGGGCAGTACAGCTCCGCCGTAGGAGCTGCCAGTGTGGGGCTGCCCGACGATCTGCTCCTTTCGCCACTGCAGATCCCAGGAGAGCCCTGCGGTTCTGGGCTTTCCCGGGAACTGCAGCGGCAAAAGGAGGAGAATGTGGGACCACTGGGCGACCCATGCCAGCAGTTCCTCCGGTGCAGCAGGAGGAGGACAGAGCCCCCTCAGGTAACATGGGAGGGATCACGTGAGGAGTCATGTGGGGGGTCACATGGAGAGGCTCGTCCTCCCTCCCCCCTTTAGCTGGCAAATGAATTCTAAAGAGGCGTGAATGCCTAGCTTCCTTCACAGAGGGGTAAACCTCTTGCCTGCCCACCTATAGTGTCACTTTCATCGTTGCTTTTTCCAAGCAGGGGTTATTTCCCCCATCAAGTATGCTGGGGACCTAAGTTTAGACATAACATGAGACTAGACAAGTGTTGACAAACAAGGGGTAAGAGAAGAGGGAAGGGAGGGGAAAGCTGACAACACCAAAATTATGTGGCTGGTTTTTTTTTGATAAATGTATGTTTTAAATTCACTTTCTAAGTAGTTAACTATAACATTTGTTTGTTGGTAGGTATAGTGGAAGATGGGGAAAGATGTGTATTGGGAAGATAAATGGAGGTGGGACAGAGCAATGGAAATGAATTAGAATCAATTAATTGGGGAAGTGAAATTAAATGGAGGTGGAACTATATTTAATATAGCACCACATGACACTACCTAGAGATGTAATATTTCTAATACAGTACAATGCACCTTTGGCTGCATACAGATCTCTGTCCAGAGTATAAGATTCTATTTCTACTTGGAGGATCAGATCCTCAGCTTGTGTAAAGTCAATGTTGACTTACACCACCCGAGGATCTGACTTTGAATCTACTTTTGTTTACCTAGGCAGGCTAGTGTGTGTACCGGCTAATGCTGATCAACATGTTTGTCACCAGAATCCGTGGGAACATCTGCTCTCATGATTCCATCAGTGCTCTAGGCTAGGTAACCACCCAACATCACGTGTTTCGTTTCATTTAACAAACTGAGTGTTTTGAAAGAGATGGGGTTCACCCATGAACAAAAGTTATCACAGAATTCCCATGTCATACGTCTACTCTGTATGTATGTATGCATCCGAAGAAGTGGGCTGTAGCCCACGAAAGCTTATGCTCTAATAAATTTGTTAGTCTCTAAGGTGCCACAAGTACTCCTGTTCTTCTGTCTACACTGTATTTACTGCTTGCAATGCCCATTCAGTGCAGTTCTACTCTACTGGCTAAGTCTTTTTTTTTTTTCAGTACAGATGTAAAGGAGGATTCAAATGGCCAAAGTTTTCTCCATAACTGGTACAGAGCTTGGTGTTCAGTTCATTGTCACACATTTCATGACTCTGAGGATATGTCTACACTTGAAGACCATACTGAAGCAGCTATTCCACCATAGCCCGATAGTCTAGACCAGGGGTTCTCACAACAAAGTTTTTGGTGGCCTCAACTGTGGCCACCAACTCTTGCTGGTGGTTGCTCTGACAATTTTTCCTAAAATACTTAATTAACTTTAGGAAAAACAAGTATGCACATATACATGTCCAAATCATTGTATTTTATTTACATAGGGTTTTCCCCCCCAAATTCAATAATCAAAATAATGTACAGTTGTCTCTATTCTTTACTGGACCTAAACAGAATAGAAACAAAAATAAGGTACTTTTCATGTTCTTGTCTTTTGTTGTTGTAGTTTTCTTTTGCTTTTTTTGGTTGCTTTTTTGTTTTAGACTTGCTAACTAGTAAGTCTGCTGCTATGAAAAGGGATATTTGTGTATTTGTTAATATTTTTCACAGAAGCAGACTAGCTAGCTGGGAGGCAGAGATAAGTGATATTAACAAACATACAAATATCTCTTTTCACAACAAATTTACTCAGTCCCAGCAAGCTGGGAGACAAATTAAGCCCTGGATGGGGACGGGGATGGGGTGATGGATGGGGGACTGGAGGAGGCATCAGCGGCCAGGGGCGATGGGGGGGGACAGATGTCTGAGGGGCCGGGAGAGGCAGCAGGAGCCAGCGGTGATGGGGGAGGGGTGGCAAGACTGGGGCCAGTGTCTGAAGCTCAGGGTTAAGGCTGAAGCCCTGCAGCCAGGGACTAGAGCTTGCCGCTCCAGGGTTGAGGCTACTGCCCACCACCGCAGAGCTGAAGCCAGAAGCCTGAGCCCCACCAGCCCCAGGAAGGTGGAGAAATCACATCAGCTGCCTGCTCCTCCAGCGTTTATGGCTCCAGAGGGGGACAGGGCCCAACCCCTGCTGGCAGCCCCTTGGGAGGGCACGCTGCTTCCCCACCCCCCCTCCCAATCACCGCCCAGGAGGCTGTGGCCGCAAGAAAAACCCCTGGTGGCCACATGTGGCCATGGCAGCCGCATTTGAGAAACGCTGGTCTAGACTCAGTCTACGCTTACAGAAGGCTTTTCTGTCGGTGTAGGAACACCACCTCCCCAAACGATGGTAGCTGCGTTAACAGAAGTATTCTTCCATCAGCATAGCTGTGTCTACACTGGGGGTAGTGCTGGCATAGCTATGTCTGACAGGGTGTCGTTTTTCACCCTGGAGTGATACAGCTATGCCGATATAACTTTCAAGTGTAGACCAAGCCTGAGTTGACAGTGGATGCTCCTAGCACATACAGACTGCCTAAAACAAGGAGGGGTGTGTGTTGGGGGTGAGGGTGGGAAAATAGAACAGTAGTGGCAGTAGGTGTAGAGCATGGGTTCATACTGTAGCAGGAGAGAGAAATTATCTTATGTAGGAGACTATACAGCATATAGACAACTGACCTGCCTGAGTAGAAGAAATGCCTTCTAACTAGATGACCGTATCAGATCAACTTGTCTTGATTGTTTTACTTCACTTTATTGCTGATGATATTATATAGTAGAAGGCAAATCTAAATAAAACCCTAACACTTAATACAACTACACAAATATAATCAGGTTTGACACTTCTGCTTCATGGTTATAATTTCCAACAAACCTAAAACTTTGAACCAGATCCTGTTGCAAACAGAGTGCAAGTCAGGGGTGTGTGCGCAAAGGAAGCTTAAAGTTCACCTTTGCACTCCCCTGATCCTGGTGCTGGTGCTGAGTGCATGGCCATTATCCTAGTGCTATGTTAGAGCAGACCTGGGGATACTTTACTGTATGCTGGCTGGATCAGCCACGGGCCTTGAAAATGCAGCCAAGGATCAGAATGGTAGAGAGGCATCCCAGCCAGACCCCTTTCTTTCAGCCACATCCTCTTTTCCCTTCTGTGCTGGCAGCAGGGAGGGCAAGTAGATAAGAGCCCATACAGTAACTCTCTATTACGGGGGCATAATCCTTGCACTGGGGTGATGTTTCCAGCACATCTTAAACTCATTTTATGGCCAGATTACATCAGTAATGTGGTGAAAATCTGCTGCCGCAGTTAAGGATTTGACGAGAGCTGGTTGGAAGATAGCAGGTTTTTCCACAGAAAATTTTGACTTTTTGGTGAAAAATCTAAAACCAAAACATTATGGGCAAAACCTGAAACTTTTCAGCTGAACGTTATATATTTAAAATTTAGAAATGTGCTCCTGGGAGATGACCCTATTCTTCTCCATAGGCCAACCTCTCAGGCTGGAATTCATCTCTCATGATACACCAGAGTCACCCCTCTATTTCAGCAGCTGCAGTGTATCATGGGAAATATAGTCCCACTGGGGAACCTGGCCCACAGAGGACAGCGAAGGTATGAGGCACCATGATGGCATTTTTTAATCAAAACTTTTTGGTTTTGGGATGTTTGGCTGTTTAATGAAAAGTGAAAATTTTCCTTCAAAATTATTTTCAACAGGAAATTGAGTTTTCAGCTATAAGACTAAGTGTCTGCATTCCATGGAAAACTTTGAACCAGGCATAGATTTGACCTATTGGGTCTGGTTCTCCACTGCTTCTGTACCAAATGACTGGAGGATAGCTAATGTGATGCCAATTTTTAAAAAGGGATCCAGAGATGATCCCAGCAATCACAGGACAGTAAGCCTCACATCGGTACTGGGCAAACTGGTTGAAACTATAATAAAGAACAAAATTGTCAGACACATAGCTGAACATAACTTGTTGGGGAAGGGTCAACATGGTTTTTTAAAGGGAAATCATGCCTCACCAATCTACTGGAATTCTTTGAGGGGGTCAATAAGCATGTGGACAAGGGGGATCCAGTGGATATAGTGTACTTAGATTTTCAGAAAGCCTTTGACAAGTTCCCACGCCAAAGGCTCTTAAGCAAAGTCAACTGTCATGGGATAAGAGGGAAGGTCCTCTTATGGATTGGTAACTGGTTAAAAGATAGGAAACAAAGGGTAGGAATAAATGGTCAGTTTTCAGAGTGGAGAGAAGTAAATGTGGTATCCTCCAGAAGTCTGTACTGGGATCAGTCCTATTCTACATATTCATAAATGATCTGGAAAAAGGGGTAAACAGTGAAGTGGCAACATTTGCAGATGATACAAAACTACTCAAGATAGTTATCCCAGGCAGACCGCAAAGAGCTACAACAGGATCTCTCAAAACTGGGTGATGGGCAACAAAATGGCAGATGAAATTCAGTGTTGATAAATGCAAAGTAATACACATTGGAAAGCATAATCCCAACTATACATATAAAATGATCGGGTCTAAATTAGCTGTTACCACTCAAGAAAGAGATCTTGGAGTCATTGTGGATAGTTCTCTGAAAACATCCACTCAGTGTGCAGCAGCAGTCAAAAAAGCGAACAGAATGTTGGGCATCATTTAAGAAAGGAATAGATAATAAAATTATCATATTGCCTCTGTATAAATCCATGATATGCCCACATCTTGAATACTGCATGCAGATGTGGTCGCTCCATCTCAAAAAAGATATATTGAAATTGGAAAAGGTTCAGAAAAGGGCAACAAAAATGATTAGGGATATGGAACAGCTTCCATATGAGGAGAGATTAATAAGACTGGGACTTTTCAGCTTGGAAAAGAGACAACTAAGAGGGGATATGATGGAGGTCTATAAAATCATGACTGGTGTGGAGAAAGTAAATAAGGAAGTGTTATTTACTCCTTCTCATAACACATGAACTAGGGGTCACCAAATGAAATTAATAGACAGCAGGTTTAAAACAAACAAAAGGAAATATTTCTTCACACAACGCGCAGTCAACCTGTGGAACTCTTTGACAAAGGATCTTATGAAGGTCAAGTCTATAACAGGGTTCAAAAAAGAACTAGATAAGTTCATGGAGGATAGGTCCATCAATGACTATTAGCCAGGATGGGCAGGGGTGGTGTCCCTAGTCTCTGTTTGCCAGAAGCTGGGAATGGGTGACAGGGAATGGATTACTTGATGATTACCTGTTCTGTTCATTCCCTCTGGGGCACCTGGCATTTGCCACTGTTGGAAGACAGGATGCTGGGCTAGATGGACCTTTGGTCTGACCCAGTATGGCCGTTCTTATGTAATCCAATTGGTTGAAGCAAACTGCTGACCTCAGCTTTTCTCCTATTCAGCACTCAATAAAAGAGCACCTATATAGAGGATATAATCAAATGTAATTGCAATAGATTGTGTGGGGAAATTGCCTTACAAGAGTCTCAAAGTCATGTGACTTGGGACACCAGTAGACTGTGAGTATAATGAAAACAGCTGCTGGCCTGCATGGGAACCTCGTTGCTCCCACAGCTAAATTATAAAACTGAGATAGTATCTTGCCAAAGTTCCAGTGGACTCCAAAAATGTGATAGAATTCAAACCACTTCTGCACAAGTCTCAGCAAATACAAATGTCTTTACATTGGTCATCCAATGGCTAAGCATGTTATGACCCAGTGTATACAAAACTGTCTGTATATTTAAGCAAGCCTACAACTGATAGAAGCCATTCATTTTGCAATAAAAAGGCACTAAAGATGTTAGTCCTAGCTGTTTTGGCTGAGTGACTACCTTGAAAGTCAGGTGAGTTGTGATCATGGAAAAAATTGGCAAGATTCCACTTAACCCCCCCTTCCCTACAGCCCATTAATGGAGGGCTCCCATTTGTAGCTTCCCAGTGCAATTTCTCTGAAGTTGGCAGAGATTATAGAAGAAGTGGGTTTAAAAGAAATACTTGAAAGAGGAATATGAGGGGAATTTGTCATATGGAAAACAGGAGACTGTTCCAGGTATAGGGGACATCATGAATGAAAATAGGAAGGCACAAATGTGGGAGGATGAGATAAAGAGAGGAGAAAAAAGAGGGGTGAGGGGTAGGGTGAGAGGGAAAGTAGGAGGAAATGAAAGCAGAGACATGGAAGTGTAGGGGAAAGATTGTTTAGGGCCTTGAAGGTGAGGAACGTTAATATTGTGTGTTAAAATATATAAAGAGGAAAAAGAGTAGCTGACATTACTGGAGTGGCAGGAGAGGAAGATTACTTTAGCGTTAGACTTTCAAGGAGAGTGGAGAGGGAAGAGAAGCGGAGAAGAGAAGTTTGCAGTAATCAAGATGAGAGCTAACAAAAATATGTGAAAGGGATTAGCAGGGGCTAGAATGGTTTGGGGTGATATTAAACAGGAAGAAACAGTGTGATTTAGTGAGAGACTGAATTAATGCTTCCTATAGAAATTCTGGCAAGATTAATTTTGGCTGAAGTTTCAGATTTTTTCGTAGGTGGATGGACCCAGGGAGTGCCTTAAGTTTTATTTCTATACAGAATCCTTTTATTTTTGTTTGTTAAAGGCATTAAAAAATAACCCTGGTGGCTTCTCCACTTCACTTGACATTCATGTCAAAAGAAATGTTAAAGCCGGGGGAAGGAGGAGCAGAAAAAATGGCTAAGTGGCAAGTCTATTCACCACCTAGTCAGGAGTGGAAAATATTGAATGATCAAATAAAAGTGTCTTAAAATAACATGAACACAGACAGAAAAATCTGCAAGGAAATTCTGAGTTAAAGGAAACTCACAGTTCCCTTCTCCAGCCCTACTAGAAGTCTTCAGTATATAGCAGTGAATATATCAGCCCTAGTCACATTGTTATTTCAACATCACTTTTGTATTTTACTGTAACAAGAAACTTTAAAGAAATATTTTTGTCTGAAAGGCACGTCTACTTGCACATTCATCAAGAATTTTTTTCTGTTATATCTATCTCCTGTGCACAGCACAGCTCAGCAAAGTTTCCAGATCCCTTACTCAACAAAGTTTTAAAGAAAAAAATTCTTTCCACCCTTTCTGTATTTAAAAGTAATCTCTGTAAGACACTGCATAGGCTAAGAGGTACTTTGATAACCTATGGCTACAGGATTTAAGCCAAAACAGGAAAAAAATCCCTTTAAATAAAGAAACTTCAGATCCAAAATTGAAACTGTCAGTGACACAACTATGAAGCCTTGTCAGCCTGTAAGAACAAAGGAGGCATGGTTAGTTTTATTATGATCCTGCTTGATTTTTTCCCCTCACAACTTGGAAAAGGACATCTGGTTGAAATATCACCTCTAACCTCATTTTCTATGTCTATTTTGTATGTATGAACGGAAAACATAGTCCATTTGTGCTAATAAAGAGTGCTGTGTTTAAAATCTTTTAGGTTTTAGAAAATTCTCCAAACAAATCTGCTGGAGATCTTAATATTTCACTGGCAGAAAATAATTTATTATTTTGCTTCATTTGAATATGTTGACCGTATGGCCAGTTTTTTTTAGAACGAGTGTCTACAGTTGGATTCTTCACTCCCTACTTAGATACCTAAATGATAGGCTTGATTTTCAAAAGTGCTGAACAGCCATGCTCAAAATGGGAGCTGGTAGGTGCTCTGCACACATGTAGCTCTGTAAATATGAACTCAGGAACCTATTTTTGAAAACTTTTTATCTGTGTATCACAACATCTGATCAGGCTTGTTACTTCTGTCAGCCATACTTGTGTAAATTGTGTGTAGTTTCACTGAAGATAATAGAGCCATACTAGTGTAAATCTAGTGAAGGTGAGAGGAGAATAAGATGTAAGATGCAAGTGCCTCAATTTAGGAAAGCATTTAAGCTTATTGTACGTAAATCCAATTGGCATCAACAACGTTTATGCATGCGCTTAAGTGTTTTGCTGTATAGGGTTTAAAAGCACATAACTTAAATTGATTAGTAGTAGGTAGAGTAGATAGGTGAGTAGACATTTGAGAGAAGTTCAGAGGGAGAGAGAGAAAAGAAATAAATAGCTCAAAACTTTGTGTAAGATATGGAAGGAGAGTATTTAGATCCCAGGTTTTGGTTTAGACCTTCCCAGACTTAGAAGCCTACTGTGAAGTTTAAATCTGGATTTGGAGCTGAACTTTCCAAAATTCCGGAGTGTCCAGGTTGAACATCTGCTTCACCATGGTTGTAGTTGTTTACAGCTGTTCAAAATGAATGAAAAACACTTCTATTTAGACTAGCACAGTTTTAAATGCCTACCCAAGATACAAGGCAGTGAAAAATGAAGCCCACAAATTTTGGTTTGGATCCATCTCCAGAAATATGATAGAAATGTAATTGATTCTGTAAACTGGTAAGAAGATAAGATATAGTTTAATAACTAGTAGAGGTGAAAGCATGTTACAGACTGTAGCATGTGAATAAAGATGGTTGTCACATCAGTAGGTGGCGTTGTAGATGTGTGTTAAATGATCTGTTAAAGACATGGGTGGGAATCAGATTAAGCAATATGTTGATCTGTTAAAGATATGGGTGGGAATGAGATTTTACATCTCACAGGAAATTTCATGACGTTGAACTTTTTTCTATTCTAAAATGGAACAAAAGAAAAAAAAATAGAAATTTCCCACAAAACAAAATTCTAAATTTTTGAGTTGATGAAAACACTGCTTTGATAAAATTGAAACATTTCATTTCAGTTTTGCTTTTTATTTTAAATTGTTATATAATATATACAAATTTTAAAAATGGGAATAAAAAGTAATTTTGAAACGGAAAATCGAAATATTCTGTTCTGAAAATGTCAAGATCGTTTATTACTTTTTAAAAAGTGAAATTTCATGGAAATTGACACTATCTATGATGCACCTCCCTTTTTTGATGACTAAGCATTTTCCAATGGGAAAATATTTCATCAGAAAATTTCTGACCTGCTCTACTCAATAACAACCTATGACAATTGATTAGCCGTTTATTAAAATTATTATGAATATTATGTTATATGTATACCTTTAATATAAAGTGTGACCTCACAATTACTAACTGGAAAGTTCTTGTGACCTGGGGATTTTAGGCTACATCTATGGTATGAGCTAGGGCTGTGATTCCCATCTCACGTGCACATACTCACGCTAGCGCTCATTGAGCTAACATGAGCATAAATAGTCGTGGAGCTGCAGTAGCATGGGCAGCAGCAGTGGAGGCACAGATTAGTCGTGTCGAGCACAAACCTGCCTGAAACCAGGGGGTATGGCTAAGCTGTGCAGCTGCTGACCATGCTACTGTGGCTATGCTACTCTTTATACTTGTGCTAGTCCTCATTGAGCTATTCTCTGTGTACAGGAGCTGGGTATCACAACCCTAGATCATAGTATGGACATAGCCCAAGTAGATTAAAAGGCACTGGAAGCCATTTCTGAGTAGGAAATACTGGCATAAGGCAGCTTTAAATGCATTGGCTGATGCCGGCCCAAAGCATTCCCACCAAATTTCTGGCAAAGGTGGACTGGGTTTCTGATCACGTCGGTTATGTGCCAAGATTGGGGCCATGTGTTTGCAATCATTCTGGACCCCAGCTAACCTACCGAGAAATCAAAAGAGTATGTCTCGTTGGGACATTTCCAACAAAATGTTTTGTTGTTGAAAAATACTGTTTCATTGAAGCTGAACTGTTTTGCGCAGCAGATGTGTGGAGTTCAAAACATCTCTGTGCCTCTCTTTTGCTTCAAAGCCTTTGTCTATTTTATCTATTTAGATTTGGGCCTGGGGTTGTCTGTAGCTGTGGGTAAGTACAGTGCCTAGCACAATGGGGTCCCACTGTTGGTTGGTGCCTCTAGGGCACTACTGCAGTACAAATACATTACAATATTTTTGTTGCAAAATCTTTAATTTTACTCTTTTAATAGAGACATTTTCATGGAGAATACATTCTTTGAGGTGGTGTGCCCAAAGATTTTTTTTCTTTCCCGCAGGGTGGAGTAGGGGAGCTTTGCACTATAGTGCCCAGACTTTGGACCAGAGAAGAATAATTTAATCCCCAGTTTACAATTGTAATCTTCCTAATTCCACCACCCATCCCCCTACAGTAGACCCACAAGACTACTACGGCCTTCTTAGTAGGCATAATCCACCCGAGGAGATCCAAACCATAGCACGAGAAACACTGGTCTTCGCCAGTTCCCCAGAGTAAGCAGTAACATGAAGAGTAAACAAGTTTGATGCTAGCTACAAATTTAGAAGCCGTGAAATGTCAGCAGACTTCTGTTTGTATCTTTTCTTGCCAGTTCAGAGAATCAGGAATTCACTACTGTAAAGGACTGGAGTTTCTTTGATTTCAGTGAGGCTGATAATAAAAGACTCAGGAAGGTCCCCTTTGAACTATACCACGGTGTACCTAAAGCCTCTCTAAACAAAGATGGAAGGTTTGAGGGAAAATCCAGGTAAAGGTAAGGTGAATAGTATAATCTGGCTCTTGTAACCACATTACAGGTCCAGCACTACTGGACCACAAACAATTAAATCTATTGTGCCTAAACTGGTCTTAAATCAACAAGGTATCTTAATGTCCTGGAAAGCTTAGTTGATAAATGTGCTGAGAAGTTTGAGCCTGTGTTAGGTTTGTTTTATGCAGGCTAAACTGTGTGTGGCTACATTTTGCAAGGGCAGACTAGTCCCATATGCCAAAAAAGCAGCTGTTGAAAACAAGAGGGACTAGTTAGGCAATTGTTCTCTCCAAAATGGTCAAAGTGGGCAGAATCCATCATTGAACAGTGTTCTGCAACAGAATGTCATTTCTGAATTTGGGCAGAATGTGACCAGCAGCCCTTGCTTGGATGTGTACCATAATCCCATCTCAGGAAATGCTTACAGAATTGCACAGGGGGGAAGAGGGGTGCAAAAGTGCACAAAGCTAAAACTGCCTCAAGTTTAGCGCTCAAGCAAAAGTAATGTAAAGGCCGAATGTTAATACTCCTTAAGATCTTTCTGTTGTAAGAGAGGATGCTGCGAATCATGAGATTACATAGTTTACATATTGTAATAACAATGGGTGGCCATTTGGAAATGTGATGCATACCTTGGCTACTTGGAATGTCATCATCACCGTGGGGGAGATCATTCATTCTGATAGTGCCGAAAGGCCCCAGTCAAGAAAAGGGTCCCATTGTGCAAATGTAGGGCCCAATTCTGCAGTTTTTTGTGCATGGGCAGACTGCAGTGCCCACACGGAGCATCTATGGGATTGAAATCAATGGAGACTCTATGTGGGCATCCCAGTCCACCCACGCACAACAAATTACAGTCCCTGTCCCAAAGAGCTTTCAGAACTCAGACCCTCTGCCCTTACCATTTGAGGTAAAGGAGAAATTCCTTTAGATGATGGCATTATAGGGACTGCAGCACAGTAAACTGAGTAGTTCTGCTTCTATTCCAGCGGAGGGCAGTGGTTCGTGTTCTTTCTCACTCACTCACTCACTCACTCACACACACACACACACACACACACACACACACACATATCATATCATAGCAATATGTTAGACTAACTGATGATCTGCTCACATGTAATGTAGGCAATGATATATTTAAAAAATGTTATTTAAACTGATGTTAAGTTGTTGGTTTACCCACATTTGCATGGTATTTACCAATAAAAGAGAGAGCCAGATAAAAAGTAATATACATTACAAGCATATATTCCCAGAGTGAATTGTGTAAACCTATTATTTTCATGCAGTGGCTGCTTGCTAGCTGAATCATGTACACAGGTAAAAGCCTGGCAGGTAGTCAATTGCAGGTAAATAAGCATTAGGGTGGGCTACAAAATTATTTTCTGAACCACTCAGCACACCGCTAATTTGTAATTTTTTTTATTGCACAGCTTTACAATCCTTTTATTTCCTGCCAATCCAACATGCCTCATCACAGAGGACCTCAGTGCAAGTTAAAACATTTCAACAATTTTAGTGGAAAATCAACCATACACATTTCAGCTACGTGACTTCTGCAAGCCACATCATTTATTCATTTTCAGCTCCTTAATTATTTGAACTTTGAAGATAAGTGAATTATTTTTCTATTTTCCTGCCTTGCCTAGAAGGTGAGGAGTATGTGACCGCACAAGTTTGGCATGCCACTCTCTTAGAGGAAATGAGTCGACTGCAGATGTCTTCTGTCAACATTAACAAACTAGATGAAACATGTCACTATCCCGAAGTAAAACTACTACCTTCTTAGAGAGGAGGGGCAGAAAATCCATTTCAGGTCCATCCCCATTTTCATACTGGCCATTCCTCCTTTACTACACAAATGTTCCATAAGCTAACTGAATAGCACACAACCCCTTTAGTAACTCTTTTTAGAGAAAAGGACTAGGCTGGGTTGGAAGTTTTCAGTGGACTGATATGCAATTTGACTAAATGTAATTTTTCATTACAAATGTCTGCTTTTGTGGAAAAATTTTGACCCCCCCCGCCCCAGGCGACTGGCCTATAGGGCAGAATAGGGGCATGAGGCACCCGTACTATAACGATGCACCACAGTGACATTTCCAAATTGAAATATTAAAAAAAAAAAACACCAGACATCTTCTAAGAAGGAAAGACTTGACTACAGCATTGGCCGCTTTTAGCAGTGGCACCAGGGGAAGTGGCCTAGAAGACATGCTTGCCCTGAAAGCCCCTCAGCGCAGGGCCGGCTCTAAGTTTTTTGCTACCCCAGGCAAAAAAGAAGAGCGCCGCCCCGCTGTACCCCCCGCCACGAGCGCCGCGCCGCCGTACCCCCCCTGCAAGTGCCATGCAGCCGAACCCTCCCCAGCGCCGCGCAGCCGAAATCCCCACCCCCGCAGCACCACGCGCCCGAAGCCCCGCCCTCGAACGCCGCGCCGCCCGAAGCCCCGCCCCCTCCAAGCGCCGCTCTGTGCCAACCCCTGCCCCCATCCGGGCGCCGCGCCAACCCCCGCCCTCCTATCCGAGCGCTGCACCAAGCCCCCGCTCCCCTCTGAGCGCCGTGCTGCACCAGCCCCCCCATCCGAGTGCCATGCCGCGCTGCGCCAACCCCTGCCCCCCCATCCGAGCGCCGCACCAAGCCCCTGCCCCCCTCCAAGCGCCATGCCGCGCCAGCCCCTGCCCCACATCTGAGCCCCGTGCCACGCCAACCCCCGCCCCCCATCTGAGTGCCGCACCAAGCCCCCGCCCCCCATCCGAGCGCCGAGCTGCGCCAGCCCCCACCCCCTTCTGAGCGCTGTGCCGCGCCAACCCCCGCCACCCCATCTGAGCGCCGCGCCGCCCAAAGCCCCCCCCCCGAGCGCCGCGCCGCGAAAACAAAAAAACCCTCCAGCGCTGCCCCTACGAACCAAAAATAAATAAATAAAACCCGAGCGCCGCCCCACCCCAAGGTGCCGCCCCAAGCACGTGCTTGGTGGGCTGGTGCCTGGAGCCAGCCCTGCCTCAGCACCAGGAGTTTGGGGATTTATGGGCCAAGCATGGCATCCAATCTCCTCCTAGCAGCACCTGGGGGCAGCTCTTTACAGCCTCAGAAACCCCAGAGATTTTAGCAGTTCTAGTCTCTGATCACTTTTGGGGAAAGGGTGGGGGTGGAAGGAAGTGTGAGAAAGGGGAAAGGGATGGATTAAATGGGGGCTGAGATAGTGGACAACCCCCAAGGAAACCCTCACTTCCCTAGCCTCAGGGACATCTGACTGATCGATCACATAATTGATCACTGGGCCTCGTCCCTAATACCTGCTGGGGTGAACCTCTGCCCTCTGAAGAGCTGCAGAGGGAATAGAAGAATCCTCTTTGGTTATGATGGACTCCTAGCCTCAGATGGGGCAGGCAGGCAGGCAGCCCAGTGATTTTGGAGGGAGAGTTAACAGGCAGCCCGTTACCCTGGAGAGTTATGAGGATAGAGTGTTAGTTTGGAGAAAGCAGCAAAAACGCTAGGCAAAAGGGGTATCTGGGAATAGTTTGTACAGAAAGGAAAAAAGATACAAAAATAATAGGCAGCAGGGTCCGTTTTTCTGGGCTGGCCTGGAGTGGACTGATGTGCAAATATTAAAGGAGCCAATGAGTTTATAGACTGCTAAGGATTTTTTTAAATGCTCATTGAAATGAATTGGAACCAGGAGGCTGTGTGCATTGTTAGCCTATGCAGCTGCAAGACAATATCTATTACCCTCATTCTCCCCCGCATGTTGTTTGTTACATTCACTCATGGCAGCTTATGTTTAAACCTTAAAGGCCAGATGTGGCACACAGGGGAGGTAGGCACATAATTGCCCTTGGAAATTTCTTCCTTGGTTATGAGGCAAGGATAGTCTCTTCCTATGGGCCTGTACTACAACCAGCCCAATTGGATCCTGATGCTGATTAGTGGCTTGAATGCTACAATAATGCAAAGAGTGAATAATAATTATATCCAGCTTACATGTCATTATACATGTCCATTTCTCATTCTGGCTAAATTTTTTAAAAGCATCTAAGAGATGTAGGAGCCAAA
This sequence comes from Malaclemys terrapin pileata, assembly GCF_027887155.1. NCBI lineage: Eukaryota > Metazoa > Chordata > Testudines > Emydidae > Malaclemys > Malaclemys terrapin. Next base: position 38,656,209 of record NC_071507.1, on the reverse strand, counting down.
GGGTCTTAGGCTCCTAAATCAAACAGGTATTTTTGAAAATGTTACCCTATATCTTCAAGCACATTTCTAATTTCTGAATGCAAAACCCTGGATCTCAGATTACAAGTCAGATTTATTGCTAAAATGGGCTGGATCTGAACAGCGTGAAATCTAGCAAAGTTTAGTTCTGGCCTGGAGTTTGAATCCCAAGTTTGAGAGCACTTTGTAGGGCACTTCATGGAAGAGAAGATGGGCATACATACAATACCCAATTATTGTACTACCTGTGGGTAAGGAGGGTTGGGATAGGCCTTGGGAGGGTAAGGAGGGAAAGAGAGACAGACAGAGAGTCACTTGGAGGGAAGTAAGACGGGGATATGGGGGAAGAGAAGGGACAAAGAGTTGGGAAAGTGAACTGGAAGGTAAGGAAAGAGGGGTGGTGTGTAGGGTGGCCACTGCCACAGCCCCAGAATACCAGACATTTTGGTACTTTAAGGAATGGCACGGAACTGCCCCCACTGGCATGACCTTGCACACACCATGAATGCAAGGTCATATTGCATGGAGGATGATAGTTTGAAGAGTGTGCTGCCCTTTCCTACCAGTGAGACTGTGTGTGCGAGATCACACTGGCAGGGCGGAGTGGTGTGCTCTTCAAAATGGCATCTCCCATCTGTGACACCAGATAAACCCATGTCCCCTTTTGTCTCAGTACCAGACAGAGGACAAAACCATAGACAAAGTTCAACTTAAAATTGGATGAGTGGCCTTTCGTATGTGTGTGTTTGAGGATAATTGGGGTGCCCCTGTGAGGGGGATGGAAAAAGAGTATGTGAGAAAGGAATGGAAGAATAGAACAAGATGGGCTGACCTTGACAAGTCATGAGACATAAGCGGAGAGCCAGGGATGGGAAACAGAGTGGAAACAGAGAAGAACTTGCATCACAGGGGACGTGAATCAAATAGAAAGGAGGAAAAGTCAGAAGCTGGAGAGAAGGAGGTAAAAGAATAAAATTGGATAATATAAAAAGTGGTGGACAATACCGGAATGGAAAAGAGGTAAGAAAAAGGAAGAAAAGATAAACAGCACTAAGGAAAGTAAATTGTGTATTACTCCTGATCTGAGTGTGCAGCCCAACTGGTATCTAAAGGATAGGGCTCTGAGATGGGATTTTTTTTTTAACATGAAAATATCAGTCAATATTCTTTGTATTCCCCTTCGCTTAATTCCGGGTGGTGGGTACCTAAAACAATGATTCTCCTAGGACACCAATGCACCTGAGGCTGGGCATAGTCGCCCAGCTATGTAAATATTTATACAATACAGTCTGGGAATCCAATCTTGTTGACAAGTAAAACCCTGCAATAAATTCTGTCTGAGCTTGAAATGGTTTACAAGTTAACATTAATAATAAAAAAGATTTCACAGAATCTGCAGGGAAATTCCAAGTGCACCTTAGGTTTTCTCATAAACTGAAACACGCTTAGAATTAAATAAAATAAGGTATTTGTACTTACATCTTACTTAGATGTAGGAAACCCTTGACTTAGCAAAGTGACAGTCCTGTTGCTCCGTGGGCTGAGTTTTCGTACATACTGGTAACATTACACTGCTCTCCCTCCCTCCCAAACTAGTTCCATTAACTTGTCATTACTTTCATCACCCAAATGTTATCCTGAGTAAAGGGTAGAAGTTTTAATAGCGTGCTAATCCTCATTAAAAATTACAGGCAATAACACAGGCATTATTTCAAGGCCAGCTTTCACAGATAGAGTAATCATGGAGACTAGGTACGCTACATGGGAAAAACAACATACAGGCCCAGAAAAAATGAAGCACTGCACAGGATGGAGTATCAGGACAGTCTGAGGTCAAGTTTGAAGTCTATCAGAAGTGCTGTAGAGGGAGGGGCAACTGTCCACGATGCTTGTTCTTGCACTGTCAATGTCCACCTTCTGAGAGCACTAACTGTACTGAAAGTTATTTGAAAAATACACACTGGGAAATTCATATTTAAATATGAAGAGATAAGGTACAGACACAAACATTTTATTATGCACGCACAGAGCACTTTAAACCATCGAGTTACTGTTGCCATTCATTTCACGAACTTTCCACTAAGCAATAGGAGCATGTACTGGGAGCAGATTTCCAGTTTCAGAAAAGGACTACATTCAGCCAAATTAATCCGTGGTGTAACTCCATTGACGTCCGTGGGATTATCTCAGGGATGATTTACGTCAGGGATGACATTCTCTTGAAAAGCCCGTTCATGCTCCTGCCGAAGTCTGGTTGTTTTCCATAGGGTCCAATCATCCTGCTGGTGAAGTCTATCTTTGTGAGGTTTTTGTGGTTTGTGACTAAAATGTGATTACCATTTCTAGATTAAAATTTAAAGCCTGGCTCGCGCAAAGGGATCCACGAGCATGGAGCTTTAACCTTTTACAGCATCCCTCCGAAGACAAATAGACAGTTATGGTCTGTTTTGAAGTCAGTGGGACTTTGCACAGGACTAAGTGTTCATTTCCAGATCCCGTTGCAGAAAAGAGGCCTAGGAGTTTGTCTGGTGCTGAACATCCACAATTCCCATTAAAGTCAAAGAACCACATTCTGACCCAAGACAGCCTAATGGAATTGAGGTCAGAATCTGCACCTTGGGGAATTGTGTGGGCTGAGCACCACTCAGAATCTGCCCCTTACTCTGACGCAATATTTAAAGACTATTCTTTTGTCTTATCCAATGTGCGAAGGAGAGTGCTTTTTAAGAAACCTGCCTATTAGGGACATTTCAGAGTAGTTCTTGATGTTTGTCTCTCACTTGCTCTACAAAACTATGTTCATGCAGGCTAAAACAAACTTTGATATATAATCAGTAATCTCTTCTTTTGACCCAGAGGCTTAATTGCTTTAATTCATTCCTGAATTGGAAGGCTAGGAAAGCATGCTGGATCACATCCATAAAGAAATGACATATGTACTGCAGGCTCACAATAAGACGTTGTGACTTTTATATTTGCAGATATCCTGTTTTTCTCCCGATTCACAAAGAAAACTCAGTGCTCGAGGGAACTGCTAACTGGGATGTGCTGGAATGGACTAAGACAAATTTAACTAAAGCCAAGAATGCCCCTGGTTTGGCTCTGAAATGTACGCTAAGCAGCCAAGGACATTTGGAAGGCCAACTCCAAGCAGCATGGTTCAGTGTGGTACTTTACAAAATGCACTAATAATTACATAACGTGAATTGTATTAAAGTCTGTTATGTCTTCCTGCCTGGATTCAGAAAGAAAATCTGCTGTCTGGGTGCAAGAGAAAGATGACAGTACATTAACGTGTGGAATAAAATATACATTCTTCTTTAATGGAACCAATTTAAATTCCATGTCATTGGCTCCTGTCTTGTAGTCAGAACTGATTGCATGGCTCTAGTTTGCCCTGGTCAGGATGTGGGCAGATCAGAGTCCAACATACAGATTTACTTAAGAAAATTATGGTGGCATGAAGAAACAACTTTTGAAATCATAAATATATACTGCATTCTGTACAGAAACTAGGATGGAGAGAAAAAAATGATAAAAAAGTATCTATTTGACAAATGTTACTCCATCTGATTTTGGAATATTCAGAAGCAGACCAAGTTTTCCACAGATGATCATTAAGTTATTTGTTTTCCAGCATTACCCGCAGTGTGCTAGGCACTGTGGCCCACCTCAAAGGTAGCAGTCCCTTTCCCAATGAGAATTTATTCTTTGTTAACACGTATTTACCACATCTATTTTAAAATTATTTTTACTAAATGGACTGATTACAGATTCAAACTTTGACCTGAGTTGTCAAGTTGTGATTGGTGACATAAGTCATAGATTCATAGATTCTCGGACTGGAAGGGACCTCAAGAGATCATCGAGTCCAGTCCCCTGCCCTCATGGCAGGACCAAATCCTGTCTAGACCATCCCTGATAGACATTTATCTAACCTACTGTTAAATATCTCCAGAGATGGAGATTCCACAACCTCCCTAGGCAATTTATTCCAATGTTTAACCTCCCTGACAGTTAGGAACTTTTTCCTAATGTCAAACCTAAACCTCCCTTGCTGCAGTTTAAGCCCATTGATTCTTGTTCTATCCTTAGAGGCTAAGGTGAACAAGTTCTCTCCCTCCTCCTTATGACACCCTTTTAGATACCTGAAAACTGCTATCATGTCCCCTCTCAGTCTTCTCTTTTCCAAACTAAACAAACCCAGTTCTTTCAGCCTTCCTTCATAGGTCATGTTCTCAAGACCTTTAATCGTTCTTGTTGCTCTTCTCTGGACCCTCTCCAATTTCTCCACATCTTTCTTGAAATGCGGTGCCCAGAACTGAACACAATACTCCAGTTGAGGCCTAACCAGAGCAGAGTAGAGCGGAAGAATGACTTCTCGTGTCTTGCTCACAACACACCTGTTAATGCATCCCAGAATTATGTTTGCTTTTTTTGCAACAGCATCACACTGTTGACTCATATTTAGCTTGTGGTCCACTATAACCCCTAGATCCCTTTCTGCTGTACCCCTTCCTAGACAGTCTCTTCCCATTCTGTATGTGTGAAACTGATTTTTCCTTCCTAAGTGGAGCACTTTGCATTTGTCTTTGTTAAACTTCATCCTGTTTATCTCAGACCATTTCTCCAATTTGTCCAGATCATTTTGAAATATGACCCTGTCCTCCAAAGCAGTTGCAATCCCTCCCAGTTTGGTATCATCTGCAAACTTAATAAGCATATACTTTCTATGCCAATATCTAAGTTGTTGATGAAGATATTGAACAAAGCCGGTCCCAAAACAGATCCCTGCGAAACCCCACTTGTTATACCTTTCCAGCAGGATTAGGAACCATTAATAACAACTCTCTGAGTATGGTTATCCAGACAGTTATGCACCCACCTTGTAGTAGCCCCATCTAAATTATATTTGCCTAGTTTATCGATAAGAACATCATGCGAGACTGTATCAAATGCCTTACTAAAGTCTAGGTATACCACATCCACCGCTTCTCCCTTATCCACAAAACTCGTTATCCTATCAAAGAAAGCTATCAGATTGGTTTGACATGATTTGTTCTTTACAAATCCATGCTGGCTATTCCTTATCACCTTACCACCTTCCAAGTGTTTGCAGATGATTTCCTTAATTACTTGCTCCATTAACTTCCCTGGCACAGAAGTTAAACTAACTGGTCTGTAGTTTCCTGGGTTGTTTTTATTTCCCGTTTTATAGATGGGCACTATATTTGCCCTTTTCCAGTCTTCTGGAATCTCTCCCGTCTCCCATGATTTTCCAAAGATAATAGCGAGAGGCTCAGATACCTCCTCTATTAGCTCCTTGAGTATTCTAGGATGCATTTCATCAGGCCCTGGTGACTTGCAGGCATCTAACTTTTCTAAGTGATTTTTAACTTGTTCTTTTTTTATTTTATCTGCTAAACCTACCCCCTTCCCATTAGCATTCACTATGTTAGGCATTCCTTCAGACTTCTCGGTGAAGACTGAAACAAAGAAGTCATTAAGCATCTCTGCCATTTCCAAGTTTCCTGTTACTGTTTTTCCCTCCTCACTGAGCAGTGGGCCTATCCTGTCCTTGGTCTTCCTCTTGCTTCTAATGTATTGATAAAAAGTCTTCTTGTTTCCCTTTATTCCCGTAGCTAGTTTGAGCTCAGTTTGTGCCTTTGCCTTTCAAATCTTGCCCCTGCATTCCTGTGTTGTTTGCCTATATTCATCCTTTGTAATTTGTCCTAGTTTCCATTTTTATATGACTCCTTTTTATTTTTTAGATCATGCAAGATTTCGTGGTTAAGCCAAGGTGGTCTTTTGCCACATTTTCTATCTTTCCTTGGGCCCTTAATAGTGTCCCTTTGAAAAACTGCCAACTCTCCTCAGTTGTTTTTCCCCTCAGTCTTGATTCCCATGGGACCTTACCTATCAGCTCTCTGAGCTTACCAAAATCCGCCTTCCTGAAATCCTTTGTCTCTATTTTGCTGTACTCCCTTCTACCCTTCCTTAGAATTGCGAACTCTATGATTTCATGATCACTTTCACTCAAGCTGCCTTCTACTTTCAAATTCTCAACGAGTTCCTCCCTATTTGTTAAAATCAAGTCTAGAACAGCTTCTCCCCTTGTAGCTTTTTCAATCTTCTGAAATAAAAAGTTGTCTGCAATGCAGTCCAAGAATTTTTTGGATAGTCTGTGCCCCGCTGTGTTAAAGTCACATGGGGTTAAAGGATATTTACTTCCACTTTAAGGCCTCTGTAGAGTGGCTTTTGTGTGTGTGAATCCCATAAATGAGAGGCACATAAATGTATGCTTTCTGTTGACTGGATAAGCACACAGGGATTTCTGACATGAATACTTACATATGAAAAATTAACATTTGGTTTATACGTGGAAGCCCCTCCTCAGATTGATCACCAAGCTACCTTCTTGCCTCAGGCAGGTCCTTCCTGAAAGCTGACTTCTGTTGGGTTACCTACGACATCCATGTGATCTTATTATTCTAATCCTCTTCCCTTTCTTCCCTCTTTCCCCCTTTTTATGACCATCACTTGTTGTGTCATGTCTGAATTAAATGCCAAGATTTTATAATAGGGTGCCTGTTTCCACGTCTCTTTTTCTGTGAACTACCATAGAGATCCTTTATATTTAAAAGTTATAATAAATAATTATGGCTCGTCAAAATAGAAACTTAGTGAGGGAAAAGTTTTCTGTGGAAATGTTCAAGCTTCCGTGTCCAAGATCTGAAACCCTAAACCATTTCATTTTTGGCCACCCCTCCCCACCTCCAGATTTCTCAGTTTTCAGCTTGTTGATTACAAGACACAATTTTCCATAGTGACAACAATAAGTTCGGTTCAGCTGTAATAACAGTGCACTGACAGTCACAAATATGACTTTATGACTCTCATTGCACAAGTAATTTTATCTGTAAAGCCTGATTGCTCAGATGTTCACAGAAAACCCCTCATAAAAGGGTAGGTGCAAGGCCTAAACCAATTCATATGAGCATGAGAACATACATTTGCAAAATGTTCTTCACCCAGCAGTAGCAAAAAGTGTTTAAAAATCTCGCACACTGTCATGTACAAGGAAGCAAATTCCTTACTATCAAAACAAGGCGTGACTCAAAGGAACGTGAATGCCAGTAGGACAGTCTAGCCAAGAAGTCTTTTCCTCTGTTTGCTAACCCTGCACGGTCCATCCTGGCTTGCATGAAAACAAGGACAAAGACCATAGGATAAAAGGAGGGCTAGTTGTCACAGACTCAATGGTGTTGCTTGAAAAATAGATAATGCAGATGAATAACCTTAAGCTTGTGACAAAATTATCAAGGAAAGACAGGAAATGCTATGTAAGGCAAATACTTCTCTATCTTGAACTCACACCACTGTGCAGGGGAAAAGGACAAAACAACAGGAATAGGGGAAGCCTGAGCTTCAATCTACTGGTCCTTAGTGAGCATCATATTCTTAGCACTATCTAAATGAGATGGGTTTTCAAAAGGGCTTGGGATTGACCTAACTCTGCTTTACCATTGACTTCAATGGGAGCTGATTTAGCCCTGAGTGAAAATCCCATCTTCAAGGTGCAGTTTTGTATCTTTGGGTGTTTCCCTTAATTCTGTTATGCACAGTAGTAACCCCCCAGACATGAAGTTCCCTTCCCCACACACTTTTTGGAAGTTCATCTCTGGACCTGAACTTTGCAGCTTGGCCCCATCTCTAGTTAGAATATGTACATGATAAACTGAAAGAACTCTGAAAAGCAAGTGCTGACTTGTAAGCAAAACATGAATAATACATAACCTGGTACAAAATCCTTTTATCAAAAGCACTATTTATAGAGCATCATGCCTATGGGACTTTAAATCTTATTTTCATAAGTGATGTAGGCCCCATTGACTTTCAGTGGGAGTTAGGGACATAACCTGCTTAGGCACTTTTGCAAACCCCATGAGGTATCTATATGATATTTAGGCACTTAAGTACATTTGCAAATCTGGCCCGGTCACTTCTGAAAATTGGATTCAGGCTCCTAAATCATGTAGGCACTTCTGAAAATTTTACCCAGTATATGAAAATGTTGACTATGAAAATGTGTAGAATTCTTAGCACTCATCCAAGGTCAGATTACAGCAGACTGTAAAGTAGGTACACAAAGAGGAAGTTTAAGAAGATTGCCCCTCATGTGCAAAGGCCAGACACATATCAGTCTCTGTGCTTAAGGAAAGCAGAGCTTGCTCTTTCCTAGAGCCCCATCTTGTCCATATCACTCTAGCAGGGGGTTGGTCTTTGATGAAGAGAAAGCAAGGCCATGGATGCAGTAACAGGCCCTGGACCTAGCTGCAATATCCAAAGGACTTGGCAGTGTCTATACACCTGCTAATTGTCGGAGACATTGAGTCACTGTGAGGTGATTACAAGAATCTGGCCCTGTATCTCTCAATTTCAAATCACGATTGAGAATATTATTATATTTTCCACAAATAAAAGTGTTACTAATTGTACCAGCAGGTAGAAATCTGAGGAAGCCAAGGGGATTCCAATACAGATGGCATTACCTTGTGCATTGAAAAAAGCATGTAGTATCTCCAATTATTCCAAGTGCTACCTCTCCAAGAAAGACATAACAGCCTGACCTCATTAAATGTACTCCTACAATATTGTAGATGGCATTATGCAGAGCACAATTTGAAACCATGGAAGATTCTAACATGCATTCAGAATTCTCCATTTACTTGCCAAAGAATTGCCATGTTCTGTGATTTGATTTATTTAGTAAATTCTACTACAAAAAGGGAAACGTTGTACAATAGCATGTTCAGTTTTTCTTAATTTGTTAGGGGTAACAAGTTAACCATCAGGTGGGAAAACAAAGCCCCTGCTTTTCTGGCTGGACTTTTAATCTGGTTACCTCTTTAAATAAAATAAAAGTAAATATCAGTAATGCCACAGCTTTCTTTTGGAACTCAAAAAGAGTTGTCACCTTGGGTGACAATAATCACGAATTGACAATGGGTCCCGCACAAGTTAGATGAAGTTTGGCTTCTTTGTAATATGTGACTTTCTGGTCGGAGAAGGGGTGGTGAAATAGACTGGGATAATCAATCACAGAGTAATCTTTGGCCATAACTGCTGTGACCTTGTTCTTCCTGCATGAAGATATATATGTCTAATGCTGTGTTAATCCTAAATAAGATGACATTCTGCATAAACTGAGGTTAAACAACTAATAAAACTCTTCTGCATTTTGAAGCTGGAAATAGGCACCTTGAATCTATTGTACTTGCTTAAAATCTAATCCTGGAGGACCAAAATGTGCAACAGTTTACACCCCATACAACCCCACTGACTTCAATGGGGATGCACAGGATATAAATCACTACAGGATTCAGACCTGGGGAACACTTAGCATGTGTTTGATAAGTGCAGATCTGTTAATGGTCGCTATAGGCCTCACAAAGTCACATAGTACATTACAGACAAGGAAGAGCTTACAATGATTTTGACTGCCTTTATATGCAGAATGGAGCTCCTTGAGAGTAGAATTTAATTGTTAGTAATGGCATACAATAAGGCCATACTGTCTCCTCCCCTGTGCATTGTGAAGGGGGATAACCTGGTAAATACCAGCCAAAATAGAAGTGAAGCCACATCCACCTCATCCCCATTCGCCAATGCACTTGAACCTCTATGGGATAGCAGAGCCAAGGAATTTCATAGCACCACCTTCTGGCAAATCCATAATCTCCACAGGCAATTTCATTAGGAGTGTGAGAGGGTGTATAACCCACCCTGGCAGAGAAAGAGTTAACTGGAGTGAGAGAGTAATTAGTCCACCCAGTTGCACCTGGAAGGCGGCCAGGCCCCATTTAGAATTAGGCCCAGCTGAGGAGGTGATCTCTGGCTGAATTGAGGTTGAGTCCCAGCTGTGAGAAGCAGGGCTGACTGATAGAGGATGGACTTTGGAGGGCAGGCAGGAGATGAGTAGGTTTTAGGAGCCTCTTTAGAGAAAGGAGCTCTGATAAAGGATGTGGAAAGCCACTGGGGTGGAGTGCGCTCCTATGGTGAACTGTGACAAAAGGGGCAAGGTGTTTAAGAGGCAGCCCAGAGGTTGGGTTTCTGGGGGAAAGAGATGTGGACTTAGTGAGAGCACTGGGGAGGTAGGCAGGTGCTGAGCCTTCAGGGAGAAAGCCCTGCAAGGTGTTGCTCAGTACAAGAGCTAGAAAGAACTCAGCAGAGCCTGGGATGGGTGAAGAATCTGGGAGGAGTGAGCCCAGGAAGGGGCTGGGGAAAGAGCCTAATGGCAGGCCGAGATAGGGAATGGTACAGGGATGCAGCAAGGTGTTTGAGTCAGAAGCAGACTTTAGGTGCTTGGAGTGGAATCCAGATCAGAGGGAAGGTCTATGCTCCCCAACTGGCAAATGAGGAAAGTGGTGTAAAAGTCACCTGAGATAAGGGGTGTGTAAGTATCCTTGGGCTGAAGACCTGGCCTAGGGTCATTGGACTACTGTTTAGTGGGACTCTGTCCTCTTCAAAGGGGTGGGACTCAATGTGAGCTGGCTGGAGGGACATGTCTTGAGAAGAAGCAGACCCCTACTGGGCCTGAGGAAGAAAGCCTGCTATGTTAGGGGGTGCATCAGTTGGTGGGTCACTGTTTTACAAGGAGTTAAATCCTGCCCAGGGCTTCTGGGTGGAGGTAGGCTAGGACACAGGCAGGGGTGCTGTGCTATTTGTAATATGGCTTCTTAGTGAGCCCTTCTACCAGGGACAACAGAGCTACACTTTCCATGCAAATGTCCTGAGTTTAGCAGTGGGTTATCTGCTGGTAGCATAGTTGCACATGTGCAGTCCCCTCCCTCTCAAGGGGATGAAGAATCAGAAATTTTGCATGGGGTTTGTATTTCCAAAAAAAAAAAAAATACCTTCCCCAAGTAACTTTGCTTCTCTTGTTGCTGTTGCTTGGCTGTATGGAGGTGATGCTGTGCCTATGCAGTTACTTCAGATCTGTTTTGGATCTATACATTTCTAGATTACCTATGGGAATTTATTAACAATATAGATAACTAAAAGTAGTGTGAATAAAGACCTAACTTTAGAAAATCCTGTATTAGCTTAACCCTGGGCTCATAAATGTATTGTCTGACCTGTTTGGGTCATATGCTCTTTGGAGCAGGGACTATATTTTGCATATTGTACAGCACCAGGCAGGCTAGCAGTTCTGCTCAATGAGTGACAAATAAGTTGTATGTTATAAAATAGGTATCTGAATGTCCAAATGATGTGCACAAAGCTTTAGAAAGCAGAAATAACAGGTATGTACTGTGCAATTACAAGATATTTATTTACCATGTAAGCACTCTGCCAGAACATCTTGATTATCACCATCTAATTATATGCAGCAAGTAAAGAGTTATTTTGTGCTGACAGCAACCCACAGAGGTATGGTGAAAAGTCTGAGCAGGAATTTGCTTTCATATCAGATGTGGTCTGTTATATCAACAGGAGCATGGCCATTTTGAAAACATCCATTCTTTCCTTTCTCCTTATTTTCTATTGACTCTCTCTTCATCTTGCTTATAAGCAGTCAGGGATGTCATTGCACTGAGCAGGCTTATGTCATCATGAAGAAATGGGTCCTAGTCATGGATGTAGATCCCGGACTCTAGGGGCCAAGTTCTCAAAATACAGCCTGCATTTCTATGTGCTCCCACTTGTTCATGCAGATCATAATGTTTACATGCACAAAACCCCACTGTGTGTTCGGTTTACACATCATGGGTTTTATACATGTAGGGCTGAAATTTTCAAAAGACCCAAAGGGAATTAGGGCACCAAATCCTACCAAAAATAATGGGGACTGGGTGCCTAATGTTCTTAGTGTCTTCTGAAATTCCAGCCATAAATACTCTGACCTGTGCTCAAGACAGATAGCATGAAAAAACTGTGCACCCATAAGTAGAAACTGAGGCCCCTTGAAAATTTAACTCGAGATATTGTGTGGAAACCCAGCCTGATCACTCTTCTAGTGAAGAAGACAAAACAGGAAGTAAATGGCCATGAGCACACTGAGTCTCTTGTCTTTTTCTCAGTCCAAAACACTTAAGGACAGATTCTGTCTTTAAACAAATGGCCACACTGGAGCAGAAGGTGAGGAGGTGCCATGTTGCAGTGGGAGGCTCTGGAGGAATTTTGTGGCATTCAGTCAGAACTTCTCCTTAAAGATCCAGGATGGTGGTTGTGGGGGAGGCAGAGAGAGCCCAGCCTGGAGGGGTAGTTCTGCCACCCCTTGGAGGGTGCAGTATGCACTCCTAGTATGAATCAGCTATGTAGGCTGGTGCCGAGGGAGTGGCATCCTCTGCAAGAACTGGGAAAATTTCTTATGCCTTCTCCTTCCCTTCTTGCATCTTTTCACATGGTCTAATTCCCAAGTGAAGATCTGGCCCTTGTTATGTATATTGCTTAGCCATTTCCACCTCAGTGATTAACAGGCTGACACGTGGTTGTGGGCTTTTTGGTTTCATATTTCAGACTACCAGTATCTGACAGTGTCTTAACCTGCAGTTACACCTACTTGCACTAAGTCTGAAGTTGGCCATAGATGTTTGTCAGTCTGCTACAGTTCCTGCACTTTTGTGTGGGTGTTATGCCGCATCTGAAATTCACCTTTGTGTGGGAGGCCAGCATGGGGCATAGGCAGTATTTAACTCTCACTTATGCCCTATTTTGAGGGTATAAAAGGCTCCCTTCACTGGTGTGCATAACAGATTCAGGATTTGGTGAATAGGGAAAACAGCAAATATACCCAATGAAGATAAAATTTCAGTTTTCCTGTACATTTAATGAAATTTAGATGTACCATCTGTTTGTGTGCATTCCTCCCCCCCACACCCTCCCAATGGGGATTACAGACATTTAAGAGACATATTCTGCCTTGATTATTTATAACCAGGAGCTCAACGTTTAAAGTTGACAGTTAGAAAGCAGCTCTTTGTCCTGACTGTTTTTTCCCCATTCTTGAGCCAAACAGTTTTCAGCAGAAGTCTCCTAACTAACGCTATGTGCTATGGTTTTGGTTTTTTAAAGAAGATCAACTCCCCAGCACTCTAACACTGTACTCCCAAACTGCCTTTATTTATTGCTGACAGCTGATATGATGAAAATTCACTGCTATCACATTCTTGCTAACTTCTGCTTACCCTCAGCTGAAATGCAAAATCTTCTACAGATTCAACTTGTCAACCTGAGTTTGGAGGCATCACTTACGATGTTGAACTTCTTAACAGGTTGTAAAAGAAGGAAACTAAAACGAAATCAATATCTTCTCCAGTACACCTGCCCATTGCAGTAAGATTTTGCAGTTCAGTCTTTGCTGTCATAGGTCCAGAAATGCTGTCTTCATGGTTGGGCAAATTTCTATACTGCCTCTGTTTCTGTTTTTCTTTCTCTCACACATGGTCACACTTTCAGGCAAAAATCTCTTAATTCGTTTTTATTCATAGATTTTTAAGGCCAGAAGGGGACTATTATGACCATCTAGTCTGAGTCCTTGCATAAACCTGGAATCTCCCCCTATGATTCCTGCATCAGATCTAATAACATCTGGTTGAACTAGCGCACAACTTAAGAAAAGCATTCAGTCTTGATTTAAAGATGTCAAATAACTGTGAGAATAGGTTTTCTGTAATAATTATGCACCTGATTTTGCCACATTAAGTATTTTATGCAGTACATCCAGATGTAGAGGGAAATATTTAAACTACTTGCCATCATTAAAAAAACAAATATCTGTTCAGAAAAAACAAGATGAAAAATGAGACTCATGTTCTCTACAATAATACAGGTGCCATTATAAGCTGGACAATAAACTATCCATTTGGACAATACCAGAAAAAAATTAAATACTGTGGTGCAGCAAGATCCACCCATTGTCAGATGGTGTGCATGCATACCTATGCATATGTCAGATGGTGTGAAGGAATATTGGTTCTCTTGGATCTTGATTTGTTTGGCTTCATCTGTATGTATAGCACGTGCGTGAGGGAATTCTACCTTTTTGAGGGGTAGGGAGAGGAGGGAACCTCTTCTCTGGCTTTTGTGGTTGTTGCTGCTGCTTTTTACGTGGCTGTTGTATGAAGACTGTTTTGGTATGTTAGTCACAATGGCGAGCGAGAGAAGAGGGCAGGTGAGGCAGTTAAACTGCTTTATTTTATGGTTTCACAACTCCTTATGGATATCATTGTGTGTGTGTGTATACGTACCAACCACTCCAAAAGGAATATTGGACAGCTGCAGCTACAATTACATACTGTAACACTGCCAATACTGACTTCAAACTTCATTCCAATAATGGGCCAGTGTTTTTGAGCCATGACATTTCCGATGAGCTGTTTATGAAAACTTATATATATTATGGAAATTTGAGAGGAGACAAACAAAAAATATTTCCCTCAACCCTGCCCCCAAAGTTTCTGGATATTAAGATGTCCTCTAAAATGTTCTAGAGATTTGAACCAGTTGCTACAGGCCTGTGAAATCCCTGAGGCTGGAATCAAGTTATGAATGAACACTTCATTACTCTTGTAGTGAATCCAGCTTGATTCATTCAAACCCTGTATTTAGCTGCTAACTGCCATGTCTGGAGAAGAATAACAGGTTCTGCATTCTCTGTGATAGCTCATCCATCATCAGCAAGATACTTAACGAGGCAGAAAGAAAACAATTTGAACTTGACTGAATGTATGCTTCTAGCAAAAGGATGGAGAAAATCTTGAACAATCCCCTATTTGGATTTAAGCTAGAAAAATGTTCAGTCTCTTCCTAGCAAACATTTCTTGTTTTTGATTCTGATCTCACGCCAACGTAAACTAGCATTCAACATTGCAAGTAACTCCACTGACTTGAGCGGTATCATGTTCATACTCCTGTTCTACACAGAATGACATGAGACTGATTGGGCCTTTCTTAGCAATTGCACCATTCTATCATAGAAATTCCTTGCAACCACTATTAGAGGCAGGAGGACTCCTTTGAGTGTCTCTTCACTTGCATGGTCCTGCTCCTGTAGAGTGTCTGGTTTCCCTGCCCTCTAGTTGTCTGTGAAAACTGATGTTTGAATTGCTGGACTGCAAAGAAATTTGAGCAGGGAAGCTATTTCGAGACCTTTCACATGGTTCCCTTGTGAAGAAAGCCTCTTCCTGCTTGTGTGTGACCAGAGAGTGACATACCATTTTGGAATCTGCCTCTCAGGCAAGATGCATAATAGCTGAACGAAAGGGGGAAGGGTAAAAAGTTGGAAATATATCAACAGAGATAAGGAAAAAAGCTGTAATAAAGAACAGCATTCAGGACTGAACTCAAAAAACAGTTCATTATTGGACCAATAACTTAATTGCTGCTCTACACAGAGACACTGGTGTACAGCACTGACAGTACCCTAATGGCAGAATGGTTAAACAGATAAAGAAAAAGGTATTCTGATTTTTTTTTAGAAGACTGACTTTCTTGTCAGCACAAAGCTGTGCTGCGTCATGCCAGAGCATGACTCGCAATACAAGTATTTCAGTGTGTCCCTG
This sequence comes from Malaclemys terrapin pileata, assembly GCF_027887155.1. Lineage (NCBI taxonomy): Eukaryota > Metazoa > Chordata > Testudines > Emydidae > Malaclemys > Malaclemys terrapin. The sequence goes on along the minus strand of NC_071507.1, from coordinate 38,640,625 downwards.
GAAATGTGGGGTCTCATGGTTTGGGGGACTGCTGCACTTGCGAGTTGGAAACATTGCATGAGCCACCCAGAAGGAAATGTATTGTACCTATCACCACAAAATGAGACATCCCCTGGTGCCCAATCTGTGTGTGTTTGCACTTGGGACTTGGGCAGAGTGTCCCATAAAGTATCCATTCAAATATACATTTGCTCAGTCTGGTCACAACCATGTCATTCCTGTGTTAGCATTCAACATTGCAATGACAAGCAATGTTTCAGAATCGGTTTGGGCGCAGCTGACATGGGCTCCCAAACAATATAGGAATGCAGTCTAATACAAAGAAACATTCACCTTGCCAATTTCACCTGCTCACACAGCATGGACTACTCTTGTTTTTGGCCAGTGTGTGGGGAACCAGGCCTTGCAAGTACCTATAACTGCAGCACAAATGTCTTGGGAGTTCTCTCCCCTATTTATCTGGAGTGTGCAGTCAGATACTTCCCTGGCCACAGCTGCCCCAACCACAATCTACTTTAAAGTGTGGTAGAGGGGTTCTTCCCAGGCCTGACAGAAATGTGATACCATCTTTTATGTATTGCCTTTCTCTTTAAAACTCAGTAGGAATGGCAGGAATGAGGCCTGCTCCTTTTTAAGAGGGTTCTAGAGGTGGCTGTGGCCAGGGGAGTCCCCTCTAGAACGGGTAGAGGGAGAGAAGAGGCAAGACATCAGTGAATAGGTGCTGCGGTTATGTTCTTACATGTATTCCTCTGCCCCTTTCCTATTCCTCTTCCACCCCTCTGGCCCTGCAGCATGCGCTTCTGCTCCTATCTGAGAGGAGTGGATTTATGCTTGGCTCTTGGGCATGTAATTTGGCTTAGCTTTTTATAATAGAAAATGAGTTGAGCTGAAACTAGGCCACAAGCTGTTGCTGAAGGGCAAAAGGACTTCTGGGTGATAGTGGGCTGTTTACCACTGTTCTGTGGCTGATATTAATATCAATTTCATGTATAGGGGATGATATTTTTCTGTGGCTGTATCACCTACATTTTTGGATTTTTTTTTTTTATGAAGTCTTATCTTTGGAATCGTGTGTGTGTGTGTGTGTATATATATATATATCTTCTTCTCTTAACAACTCATGTATAGAGCTTTTTGTCTTGGTCATTTAGAATGTTAAAGAGTAACCCTTGGCCCACAGCATTTTAAGTTGGTGGTGTGTTAATAAAGATCTTCTCCCTTATTTTTGGTTTCCTTGGGAGACACAGACCGTTCCCTGGATAAATAGAGATTTTTGCTCTAGCCTGTTTCTCTGCTTTTCAAGTGGCAAAGTGTGTTTTATTTTTGCTTTTTAAAAAAAGAAAGGTTTGAAAGATAAGGCGGTTGCATTGCCGCAGACTGTTCCAAAAATGATAAAATTTGAAAAATAACAGGCTTTTTCCAGGGCCATGCAATCAAAATAGTTCTTGCGCTGGAGATATAAAAAGAGACTATGCACAACATTCCTGAAATAATTTATGCTTAGTTCAAGTTTAAAGTCATAGATATAATGGTATATTATGTGTTCTCTTGGCATTCTGTTTTTAAATCAAGAACATGAGCTCATCTTTTGCTGTCCACCCAGAGCCCGCATTTCCTTAATATTGTACACTCTGATCTACGCCTGCTCCATGCTTCAAGGCAGACTGCCTTTCACATTGGAAGGGCTTTTTTTTTAGTTCACCTCCCCAATTTTGATGATGATAAATAATAAACCACAGCACATTAAAGCCTCAGTCCTCAGCTGCTTTCCTGTCATTTTTGTGCTTTGTTGATCCTGGGCCAGCTTTGTTAGGCTGGTTCACTGGTGTAAGTACCCCAGACCTTGTCCCATAGCCTTCAGTCTGCTCTTACTTGTGGAAGCTACTTAGGATCCTTAAAGGGCCACTGGCAACCAGGGATGGCTGAGACACAAGCCCCTGCCACATTCTCTTTCCCCCTGTATTCTGCCTAGAGGGAGGAAAATTGGCGTGGGAGCTATTACACTGGGTACTCCAAAGGGTGGGGTGATCTACCTAAAAGATAAACAAGTTACCTTCAGCCCCAAACCATAAAATAACCAATCCCAGAGATGAAATTCGATCCACAGGGTACCTTGCCTCACTCTGTCATACCCCTCCCTGCCCAACCGCCAATGCGATGGGTTTCACAGTGTGCCTGGAAAGGCAATGGGCCCCAAAGTACCCATCTGAGTTATGGTGGCCCCCGCAATCTGCCGGGCACTGTCCAAATAAATAGACACTGACCCTGAGAGCTCCCAGTCTAAGACTATGATTTTTGCATGAATTTTGACTGCTGAATTAACAATAATATGCATGTGAGACTCTAGAGAGAAATTCACCTTCCTGTGGTGAATTCACCATCCTTGCCACTTATCCCTGTAGCTCTACTGCGCGATGGGAAGGTACAGGGAGAAGACAAACACAGGGGCAGGGGAGCTCTGCTACATTTGCATGCTACAGGGGGTGTGGAGGGAGCTTCCAACTATCTCTGAGTAAGCTGCATGGAGAGAATCAAGGGTGGTAGGCTCAGGGGCACTGAAGGGAGACAACTGGATCCACACTTATCTGGGTCTAGAGGGCCACTCCACACCCATAGAGGCCAGGGGAGTTGCAATACCATGGTTTGCTTGTGAATTGGGGCAAAGAGGAGTGACTTTTCATCTTCTCAAGCCCCTACAGAGTTCACTGCACAGAGGCTATGCACTTTGTGTGGGGTGTGGCTGAATTTCATGCCCAGAGAACTGTTGATCATAGTTTGAAAATAGAGATGATCAATAAGGTTAAAAATATAAAAGGAATGCTAAAAGGTCAGAGTGAAACTCAAGTTTAGGTACACACATGGAGCAAATTCATTTGCAGCTTCTGTTAAAGTCAATATTAAATATATGCTGTATTTAAATACTAAGTACTTAGTACAAAACTATAGCTCATGAAGGCCACCACCATTCATTAACAATGGGTTCAATCCCAACCTAGCTTTTGTCACCTCTGAAGGGAGGTTGTGGCAGCGATCCCAAGATTGCAAGGACAATCGAGGCTGCAGCGCAAACTAGGAAAACAAGTGATCTGCTGAGATTCAACTTCAGAAAGGCTTACTGAGAAGGCTTTACCTCTTAGTTGGATGAATCCATCTACAATATTATTCTGACACATGGGAACTAGGGAGAATGTCTCCTTGGTGTGGAAGATTGCCCAAAAGTTCATCCCTAGGGGAGGTCGGACACTATGTGTACCTGGGCTTTCAGAACAGGCAAGCCAACAATATAAGAAATATTTAGAACGGTTTGACTCGGAGTCTTTTGGTGAAGAAACCATTTGGTTCAGGGAAAGGAGCAGTGTGATTACTGGAGGATGCTGAGTGGCATAGATTTGTTTTCATAATAGCATAAAAGCATGGGCCACCATTCGCAAGCTGAACCCTGCAGGATGGCAACCGAAGTGCACTGGTCCAGTCTCTCCCCACCAAGTCACATGCCAACTCATCCTAATTGGTAAACCAGCCCAACAAGCAAAGCCCAGAATGAAACATGTCAGGCAGAAACTTTGCTCGCTCCTCAGAGACTGCAAAGTCCACAATGAACAACTCAACGTTGAGGAACTGACAATAGCTATGGAAGCACTGAAATGCTGGAAACAAAGCTGCACACAGTGGTATGGCTAATGAACGATTATTACACTTCAGGATAAGAGTACAGAATTGGCTGCTTAACTCTTTGCAGAGTTATGGCCTTTATGTGGTTTGAGTAGTGCAGTCTCTTTGGCCTGTCTCCACAGCCTGGGTATAATCATGGTCTCCATGCGAGAGTTGAGTCATCACCCAACATCCTTATTCTGGTCAATCTATATGAGCACATGATAGTGGCTAGAATAATGCCAGTAGTTGAAGGGCATCTGACTGAAAAGCCAGTTTCAGCCCAAGACATTCATGCTGTGGCCAAGTTGCAAACCTAACTCAGTATATCAAAGATTACTTCTAAACCTGCAAACTTACAAGGGCTGTGTTTGTTCTGTTGGCTACTTATGACACTGGGCACTTGTACTGAAATTGCCAAGAATTCTGAGAAATAGCAAGATGGTCCAGGTCTTTTACTCACTGCTTGAGAATCAACTTAAAAAAAAAAAAGGGGTGGTTGAAAGATTTTTGATGGTGTACTCAATGGAATGGATTGCCCTGATGTCCAGTGCTATCATCATTGCTGTTTAATATCTACACAACTGATCAGCTGGAATTCCCCCAGGTGCAAAGATTCATTTATGCAGGTGATCTTTGCATCACCACCCACTCGGAAAGATTTGAGTGGACTGAGTGTACTTAGAAAATATTATTGCACATGATTCCGGAAGGCCAACGCCGGCAAGACACAAGTGTGCACTTTTCACCTGAAAAAAAACCAGGCCAAGCAAAAGGCTAGATATTGTGGGGTGGTCCTTGAGCACTATGGCCATCCAATGTTCCTTGGGGTCCATTAGACGAAATGCTGACATTCAAAGAGCAACATCAAGAAGCTGAAAAGGGTAGTGAACTCTGGGAATTGTGTACTTCAGACACTGGCCAACACAAAATGGAGAGCTGACCCTAAAATAGTTTGAGAAATCAGTCTTGCCCTGTGTTAAACTGTGGAGTACTATGCCCCAGTATGGTCACCCTCATGCCATGCATACACAATTGATACTAAACTAATCAGTCCTTTAGGATCATCACAGGGACTTTGAAACCGACACTCACACTGTAGCTGTACTGCCTTGCAAAGACTGCACTGCCATTGGTGAGGTAGGACGCCTTCATTAAAAGGAGAGACAACAAACAGGTTCATGATCCAAAACATCCTCTGCATGTATACATTCCACCTCTGAAGAGGCTGAAGTCCAGAAAGCGCTTTACTTCTGAAAATCCCTTACCCCAAAATACTATTGTAGAAAGCTACAGAGTACTAAAATGGCAGGAAATGCCAATGATCTTTGAGAGCAATTCCTGCCAGGCACTGACCTCCAATGAAAATACAGCTGTATTCTAATTTGAGAGAGAGTGGAGTGGCAAAGACTGGAGACAATTTTTTCCCAAGAAGGAGGTCAGGAATGACCCCCAATGTGAATGCGGCGAGCAGACAGACACACTTGAACACTGCCTGATGGAGTGCCCCCTTTCAACATCCTGTATTCCTGAGAAACAATTTGAGATAAGTGACAAGTCCAGATCTTGACTGCGGTTTTGGAGTGAGAAGCTATGATGACCATTCATTAGATGGTATCAGGGGGTAGCCGTGTTAGTCTGTATCTACAAAAACAACAAAGAGTCTGGTGGCACCTTAAAGACTAACCGAAGAAGTGAGGTTTTTACTCACGAAAGCTTATGCCCAAATAAATCTGTTAGTCTTTAAGGTGCCACCAGACTCTTTGTTGTATTCATTAGATGGAATCTCTTCATAAAATATAACCAGCCTAAGGAACCAATAATACAATCAGAATGCTGTTGGAACAAGTGTTTTCAGTTACTTTAGTTTTCTTTTTAACATGGAACTGGGAATAGACATGGTGCAACTCACATAACATACAAAGTGTTTGTTTTTTCCTGGATTGGAGTGGGTATGTCACATGATTACTGTATGTGTTGATTGCTGAAGTGGACGTGGGTGTTTTCTTTCATTGACCAATAGGAAGCACATGATCCTAAAATGCTTCATTCCCATATATTTATTAGTTCTTTGTCAGCATTTCCTAATGGCACACCACAGAAAAATACATTTATGTGAATTTGGGAGCTCTAATCCCATGAGACTAACAGATTTTATTTTTAAAAGGTTGCTTGATACTGATACTGGGCATAAAATACATTTTTGTGTGTAGGCCTAACCCAAGAACTCTTGCATGATATGCCAAATCTTTCTCAAAAACAATATATGTCTGCCAAGCTTTAAACAGACACTCACTATTCCAGATGGAATGGGCATTGACACAAGAATGTTTTTGCCCATCTACCTACATTGGCATTCTAGATTTACCACATGAAGTTTTAATTACTTTCAGATAGGAAAAAAGCTTACTGTTAGATATTGAAAAGGGAGAGTTTATAAATATCAATTTAAGATCACAGAGCTGGATTAAATACTTAGGGGCACGATTATGGCTCATCCTTCACGGTGAGTATGGTGTCCCTTTAAGCTTCTTTGTGGGCTATGTGCATCATGGAGGGGATACTAGCCTCTGCAAGCATGACACCCCACCTTCCCGTGCAGGTGGGTAGGAGGTGGGGTGAGCAGAGAATGGGTGGAGTTTTGACTCTGCCTCCATTGCAAATTGGCCATCCAATGTGGGTGGGATAAATAAATGGCTTGTTACAGAAAATTACCAGATTATTTCCCCACTGGAGCAAGGAAGAAACGAAGGAAGGAACTGTGACTCTCTCAGCATTTCACTTGCCTCCCTGGACTTCTGCTGGGTAGCACTGTCCCTTGTTATGGGCTGAGTGTATAACGTGTTCAATGGATTTGGCTCCTTTCTGCATATGTATGCTATCATCTGCAAACCATTTAGAATTCTCTGCAATTTATTAATTGAGTTTATTCATTGAACGCTTTCCACTACTACTAACAATTAATTATTTGTGTTGTGGTGGTGTCTAGGAGCTCCAGTCATGTGAGTGTGCAAGGAACAGTACAAACACAACTTGGCATACCATACTGGATGCTTGGGGACCCACAACAGTGAAAAGTGGGTGTAAAGTGTTGATCAATAATAATGTTATGTATTATCCCCACTTTGCATGGGTGTAAGGTGCAGGGAAAGAGTGAATCATAGAACCATGATATGACATCCTGAGTTTGGGGATTTCCATGTTGTGGAGGGATTTTCCTTCCTTCCTTTGCTCTATTTCTGGTTGTTTCTGGTTATTTCCTCATCTTATCTCAGGTATTCCACAATTGGTATATTGGTTTTTCACCCTGCTTGGTCAGGAAAACTACACAGTGGCAGAGCCATAAATAGAGGTTCCTTAAACATGAACTAACAAAATGCGTATGTCATAAAACAGCTGCCAAAGACTTCAGATAAGGAGTCAAAATGTCAATAATAATAATAAAAACCCTACAGGTCACTTAAGTCAACAAACCTTCGAATAGTGTGAGTACAAGCGTGCGCACACATGTACAAGGGATTGACTAGAATTGAGGTTTGGATAGTCCTTCAGGTTGGAAAAAATTCCATGGAATTTAGAGCCTGATCCAAAGCCCATTGAAGTAAATGGGAATCTTCCTTTTGCTTTCACTGGGCCTTAGATTGGGTTCCAAATGCACAAAAGTTCCAAGCTGAAGGTGGTATTGCCAATGGAAGTTAGATTTTTCAACCCCAGATTAGAAGAAACAGAAAAACCAGCTCTTTATTTGTTAAGGTTGGGCTGTCTCGGGCCCCAATTCAGGAAATCATCCCTATGTAGGACAGCTCTTAAGCATTTGCTTAAGTACTTTTCGAAACTGGCACCTGGATGAGAAACCAGAGACATTACATATATAAACCTCCTTTTACAAAGATTAAAATGTAAAATGGACAATCAACACCACCAAAATATAAGGCAGTTTTCTATCAACTGCATCACAACAGCAGGGGTGCTGGAACCATTTTTATAGTGGGGCTGGCTGAGCCGCCATTGAACTAAACTGTAAACCCTGTATATGACGGAAACCACTTCAAACCAGGGGGTGCAGCAGCAGCACCCCCAGGACCCCTAGTTCCAACCTATGGCAATAAATGATCTGGGATCTATGAATCTCCTGTGTGTATTCCCAGCTGTTCAGCTGTCGACTCTGAAACAGGGGATGTGAAAAGCAAAGAAGGGCCTGAATCCAAATCCCAGATCTTAACCTAGTATGAGAAGTTCAGAACAATTTTAAAATACAAACTTCATTGCACGAAGTACAAAAGAAAGTGTGTGTGGACACTGAAACCTGAACTTGAAAAAATGTGTCCAGCAACCCAAAGTGCAGACAGTTTGGAACATTAACAGGGTGACTAAGTGAAGTGGTTGTTATGGTGTTAATATTGAGTTGTGTTGCTCTAGGTGTTCAAGGCTGGGAGGCGTCAGTGAAAATAGAATGCACACGCTTAAACTGTTGGGTCAAATTAATTTTCCATTTACTTTAATGGAGGTATTTTAATGACTTTAATGAAGCTACACTAGGGAAGAATTTAACACACATGGAAAGTCAAATCATATCTACAATTTGCTGCCAAATCTAAATATTTGTATGCCCCTTGATGTAAGATTTAGTGAGAGCTATTTGTGTGAAAGAAAAAGTATTAAAATTTTATTTTGTATCATGACTTTTCAGAATGTGTGGATGTTTGATTGCTCAGGTAATCACCTACTGTGGATGAATGGAGCAGTCATGTTTCCAACAAGTTTATAACCTACTTATTGATCCTGTCACTTGAAACTTACATTGAATTTGTTTTGTTCCACCACTTAAAAAATATAACACATTCTATACATGCTGTGGGAAGATTGCTCTGAACCTGACACCCCTTTTTCAGATCGCTTTTCTTTAGAATTTATGCAGACATTCTATGCGTGATAGCAGGAGCTGCAATATGTGATCAGAGGGAGAGCACGATGTAATGAATAGCAGGAAAGTGTTCTTTATACTAAAATAGCATGTTCCACCTTTTTTTTCCCTTCATGCACAGACCTAACCTTTGCAAGGAAATGGCTGGATTTTTTTTTTATGAAAAGGGACCATTGTAATGAGAACTATGGAGAATATACAACATCCTGGTTACATTATGTACTTCTCAGATGTTCCTCATTAGGTAGAATAGTTCTCTTTAGATCCCAGCTCTCTTCCATCTAATGTTAGGACTCTGTTGTTTTACTACCTTCACTTAAGATAATTTGCTAACATCAAAAATTTTAACCTATAAATGTAATAAAAACCATCTATTCTTTTTACTAAATGTTAATGCATAATTTACATTTCAGAACATTCGCTTTAATTCATAGTTTCCCCCAAACACCCAAGATTTAGTCTTTTGCAGTTAGAGGATTTGTATTGCGTTATCTGACAGATCCTGCAAACTCTATTTGCGTGAGTAAGGACTACTTGACTGGGAAAAGATTTTCAGGATCAAGCCCTGAACAAAGCTACAAAAAGGGGAGGACTTTTGAGTCTGAGGAAAAATTGTCAAACACCAAATGCATTCTGTATTTTAAATCTGTACCACAATAATATTGAAAGTTCAGAGGAGAATGAATTTCAGCCTCCAGCACTTCTTCTGATCTATTTTTTAAAAAAACACCACCGCTAGCAGAGTGCTACATCTACTAATTGATCCTAGACTCCCAACTGCTATTTCCTTTTATTCTTTTGACTCCAGCAATTTTTTCATACTTGTTTCTCATCAGCATTAGACAAAAGTGACGTGCACAGAGTGATGAAAATGTATTCTTTTTAAGACCAAATTTGGGTTAGCTGGAAATTTGAGGTCTGGAATTTGCTGCTGATAAAATAGCTGGAGTGAGTATTTTGTCATTTGATAGTTCTCTTAACTCAATAACAAGGTTCTATTTACAGTAGGTTCTATAATGTAAATTATGAATGTATGGCTATTCCTTTAGTAAATGTAGGTAATCAATAGATTATTTAAAACAGGACAAATTCTGCCCTCACTTACACCTGTATAACCCTGTTGTCATCAATTTGCATATGTGCTAGTTACTTTGTTTGCTTTGTAGGGAACCTAGCACAATGGGGTCCTGGTCCATAACTGGGCTCCTAGGTGCACCCTCATTATCTATTATTAATATATAGAATCCACCTGCATTGCACAAAAGAAACATTACAGATTTTCTGGTCTAACATCAGTTTTTACTGAAACTGAAAATTATTTTTAACAGGGTCAGTGAGATTGGAATGAGGTTCTGTATCACTACTGAATTGCAGATCTTCTCCATCTGGATAAGGGCACCCCTTTTAGACAAAAGACGGCCAGAAGTGATTCTGCTACAGGATCAATAGCACATTTTAGCAGCTCTCAGGGGATGCCATCAGCACTGGCTGCACATCCGTTTTTCAGTTTAGAGATGGCACGCTTCACTTCATCCAATGTTGGTGCATCAGTACAAATGTCTACATCTGAAACTACAGTGACTGCCAGATCATCCAGCTCTGAACAAATGCTGGAGGATGGTTCAAGGCACTGTAATAATGTTCCACCCAGCCTAAGAGAATGTCATCATCCGATGTACATGGATGGCCTTGGCTGTTGTTCAGGATGCCAAGTGTACCTCTTGACCACTGAGATTGCGAATGGCGTGGAATGCTGGCTTCAAGTCGCCCCTGGCTAAGCCAAATTCAGCATCATCCACCACTTGGTTATAATATGCCTTGTGATCACGGAGAGCCAGAGTGTTAAATTTTCACTTCAGCTGATTATGAGTGCGCTTAACACCACATTGGCAGGCCACAGCCTTCAATTTAATTATCTGGAAGGACTCCTCTGATAGCCATGGTCGGCGTGCTGGATGCCTATAGCCAATCGTCTGCTTAGCAGATTAGTTGAGTGTAGAAGTGAACAGGGACCAGGCAACCTCCACGTAGTCTGGTAGATTAGCTAGAGCTGAGAATCTGTTGCTGATGTCAATACAAAACCTGTTGGCTAAACCTGGCACATGGAGTGTGTCGATGTCAAACTTCATCATCGCAGAGGGCTTACCTGCTCGTTGGAGCATCAACACCATACGGGCAACCTCTAGATGGTGATCTGTGTTCGCTGCACATTCTGCACCATGATATACCCTACAGGAGGTGAAGAGATGCCTAACGCATGTAATGATGTGGTCCAACTCCTTCTGAGTGATGCCATCATGAGAGATCCATGACAACTGATATATGCATCGCCGTTTCAATCATGACCCAAGAACGGAAAGATTCTGGGAGGCACAGAATGTAAGCAAGTGGCAAGAGTTATCATTGGGCGTGCCTGAACCATAATGACCAATGACCTGTTCAAACCCAGTTCTCAGGGAGCCAGTAACTGCATTTAGGTCACCCAGGATCACAAGATTATCATGTGGAGGAAGGGTGCATACTACATTTTCCATTGATCGTAGAAATGATCATTAACTGAGTCAACAGATTCCTCTGTCGTCACATAGACTACTATGACAGTGAGGTAACTATGCCGATGTTTAAGATGTGCAATAAGTAAGCAAGGAGACACAGGCGTCCAGGTTGTCAGGGAGGACTTGGTCTCACCTCACAGTAGTAGTGCTACCCCCATGTAAATGGTTCGGGCCCCCAGAATACAGAAGTAAAGAATCTTCCACCTTGTGACGTCGGTGATCTATCAGTCTTGCTTCTGTTAGTCTTGCAATTGATATACCAAGATGGTCCATTTTGCATGAGACAGTGACCTGATGACCATGCCTGTGAAGAGTTTCAACATTCCAAGTTGCAATATTGGTGGAATGTCGGAAATCCCAGATTCAATTGGATGCATAGTCACAATGGGCCTGCTGACATCAGAGGACATGCCTCCCCAGGGAAGCTTTGGCACAAACTCGTCATGTTTGCATGGAGGAGAGGTGGCACCGACAAGGCATCTACAGCTGAAAGTGAGGCAGTGGCTTTAACCCTGGTGCTGAGTACTAGGTTATTCATGGTTAAAAAAAAAAAAAAAACAAGAGTGAAGGATTATCCCAGGAAATACCTCGCCACACTGGAATGAGACGGAGGCATGGCAATGCAACCCTTTTCCTGGTCTACCAGTACTGGCTTCACACTACGCGACCCGAGCTGTTGAGTCTTTCTCAGCGACTTCCTTTGCCTTGGGTAGCTAGGTGCAGCTGCTGCCCTGCATCTTCGCTGCCTGTGTTAGCCATCATTTTCAGGGTTCACGCTGGATCTGACCACCTCGCATAATACCCAAGGTGATATTTCGGACAAGCTTTCATTGCTGATGGCATAGCTCCAACAAGCAATCCCCTACTTCAGATGTTACACCCCCTCCACCACGATGAGGTACAGGTCGGGCTTGGAGGGCCGATCACCTTGCTCTTCATTCCAGGGAAGGTGATTGTGCATGTTTTGCTGGCACGCCTGGAGCTTTTGTTACATCAGAAGTGTTGTCCCCAACAGTCAGGCTTTATGAGGAATATGTCCCATTTGATGCAATTTTGGCCCTTCACTTGTTGTCAGAGATACACCGTGAGTTCAGGAAGCCCCTGCACGTAGCATATGTTGATCTTAAGGCTGCATTTGATTCAGTAGACTGTGTTGTGTTATGAAAGGCCTTAAAGGGTAGGTATCCCTACCACTCTGCTGGACTTGATTAGAGAGCTGCATAATGGAAGCACTGCCCATGTTCGTCTGGGGAACCAAATGTCAGTGCCTTGTAAATCAGTATCTGGTGTTAGGCAGTGTTGTGTTTTGGCCCCTGCACTCTTTTGTTGGGCAGTGGATTTCATAATGCAGCAATCTGTCACGTCCATAGCCATTGAGATTAGTAATCTCTTGCTTTCAGACTTTGACGATGTTGATGACATTGTTCTTTTAGTACAGAGCCCTGACAGGTTTTGTGAGGCACTCCAGCATATGGAGAAGGAGTCAGCTAAGATTGGTCTCCATGTTTCATGGTCAAAGACAAAACTGAAAAATCTAGGACCAGGCCACCCATAACTCCAATATCTTTGGACAATGAAACTGTTGAATCAGTTTCCAACTTTTGCTATCTGGGTTCTATACTTACCAGCTCCTCCAATTCTCACATGGAGGTTCTCCTTCGGATTGACATCACAGCATCTACCGTGGGCCATTTACAATGGATATGGAATCAACATTATCTTAGTATGGGGACAATCAAGTTCAGGATCTATTTGAGCTGTATCCTTCCCATACTGTTGTACGGCTATGAAACATGGACACTATGCTGCTCAGACTGGACAAAGCTGGAGGTTTTCCACACAAAATGTCAATGTCGTATATTGGGCATAAAGTGGAATGACTTCATCTGTAATGCAGATGTTTATGGTCGCTCGGGTATACAGACTACTGGGGCCATTGGCCTTACGCTTTTTTGACATGTCACAAGCTCAGTGGTTTGAGCATTGGCCGCTAAACCAAGGGTTGTGAGTTCAATCCTTGAGGGGACCGTTTAGGGATCTGGAGCAAAAATCTGTCTGGAGATTGGTCCTGCTTTGAGCAGGGGGTTGGACTAGATGATCTCCTGAGGTCCCTTCCGACCCTGATATTCTATGATTCTAAGGATGCCACAAGATGTGCCAGCGAATACCGTTCTGCGGGTGGCTTGTAACATCCAAGATAAAATTCCACCAACTAAGGGGTGGAGATAGCCCAGAGGCAGATCCCCTATTACCTGGGTTCATCAAGTCTGTTCTGATGTTGGACTCTCAGGATGTCAAGCCTTTGCGGTTGTGCAGGAACAGACCAAATGGTGAATGATCGCTACAGCCAACTGTCTGGCTAAGCATTGAAGAGAGAGAGTTTTGGCAAGATACCTTCCACTGGCCATTCAACCCATTAAACCTCATTAAAAAAGGTGGTTGCACATCTGTGTTTTCAACCCAAAGCACCTCTGTAGGATTCAGGATTTTAGGTTGTTTTTTGTTTTTGTTTTTTTAATATTAAAAAATGTTTAATCCACATTAAAGATTAATCTCTTGCCAACTTTTCTTTAGAAGTGTGGAACAGAATCTGTAGCCTTCAGTGCTATTTATTCATTTATTTATTGATTCCCTCTTACGTAAAGCTGGTCAAACAGCTTTATTTCAAAATGCATAACCTAGAAATATACTTCTGAGCTCAGATCTCGAATGCCAACTTCCAGCCTGAAGCAAACTTTTATAACTAAGTTAAAATGGAGGCTATAATGGAAACACAGACATAGCCGTAACATTTGTGCTGCTCACACTGTTGCTGTAATATGTGAGAAGCTAAAAGACAGACTTTAAATCCTGGGCCAAAGTTGAATCGAGAATATTTTCTATGAAATATACTGGCACATACAGTAGGTATGTGTACGACACTCAGTACGGGTGGTTTCTGTATGTGCCTTTCTGCTGTTAAAGATTTGTGCTTGTGTATCATTGCATGTGATCTGGGTTTTTTTCCCCTCCTCCCCATATCCTGATTCTGCTTTAGCATTGCAACTTTAATAATAGGCCAAATTCTGTCCTTGGGTAAACATATGCAATTCTATTATCAGTTTTGCCGGAGTTTAGCTGAGGTCAGAATTTGGTCCAATATTTATTACCTTTTTTTAATCACAAATAACTGTAGGTCAAATTTCCCCTGATCCACACCTCCTGTAGTAACTCAACCTAGTGAACTCAATGGTGATGCATGAAACATGAGTCAGAGAAAAATTTGGCCCTGTGACTTCACTGAAAAATCTGCTCATGGTATCAGTAAAAACAGTCTGTAGCTTATTCAAGGCAGAATAGGCATTGTATACCAGAATTGGTGGAGTTTCCAGTGCTGAGCAGGAGGAAAACAGAACATATGAGGGAGGGAAGAAATAGCATTGATAGTAACAAAAAACAGCAAAGAAATTCATATCAAAGTTGTGAAAGGTGCCATACATGGCATGAATACGTTTAAATCCAGTATCTTCATCTTCTGCAATATTAAAGTCATTCTTTAAAATACACCAAAGGAACACCTCTAATTTAGTTGCCAAGCAAGGGTTATGGGGGGGTGAGGGGTGGGGCGAGGGAGCACGAACACAAATGAACAGAAAGGTTGAACCAGTATTTTAAAATGTTGTTATGGGATAGAGGTTCTTAAATACTGGACTACCAAAACTTGTGACTTGGTATGAATAATGAAATGCATGCTTAAAAATGCTTTGCTTCATCTTTAATACCTTTACTGCATTCAATCATATTAATGTAATTTAGGTGCACACAGCAACAATACCAAAGGAATAGCCAGAGTTTGTGTCTACACACTGACATCTAGATGGGATTTTATAGGCCTTAGTTTCAAAAGATCAATGTTTAGGACATTGTTTTTCCTGGTGCATATTATGGGTACAAATAAATGCAGTCATAATTTTGTGCATAAAATAATCCCACTGAATCTTGGTCAGTTGGTTGTATACATTCCTGATTTATGGATACTGTTTTTAAAAATCCATTCGCCTGTTGCAAAAAGTTTTTCTTTCATCTAGTCAGAGAGTAGAACCAATATCATGTGACTTATGTGACCAATTGCATATCATGAAAAAACAAATGGTGAATAATAAATAGCTGAAGTAAACTGTCTACAAATAACCCATAGGTAGGAAATTCTTCATGTGAATTCTTCAATGATTACTTACAAATGACCAACACAGAAATCAGAGTCAGTGTGTGAACAACTTGGGAACAGAAAAGAAAAGGGCAAAATTTGGAGGAAAACTTATTTCCAATTAACAGTGAGGTCTCTTTTGAAAGATACCTTTTTTTCTAAAATAGGAAATACTTGTACGTACTATACTGGAATTTTTTCCTGGTGATGCATTACTTCTGTAGTACTGTTAAGTCCTTATATGGATTACCTACTATGTAAAAAGTTTGTTATTCATGTTATGGCTGCCGAGAGAATAAAATCCAGCAAGTATCTTATTGTCTGGAATTTATTTATATCTTTCTTTAATGTATCAGAGTGATGCGTTGCTGTCTGGTGTTGGATCCATTGTTTCAGAGCCTTTTGGACTCATCACCACCAAAACATAATCTAGAGTACCAGAGTGTGCTGAGTTGAAACAGTTTTCAATGTAACATCCATAGGAAATGTTGTCACTTGCATTATATGTTGTTTATAAATAGGTTGCTGAGGTAATATTTAGTTGGCACATATTGCCAAAAGGCAGGGGCAATGCCCAGTGATAATTCAGATCTGAGGGGCACAGCATGCAGGGCTAGATCCATAGGTGAAAAGCATGTGACAGGATTGTGTATCATAACTTCGGAACACTGTAAATACTGACACTTATCCAATGGGGAGAAAATGGTGAATCCCTTGTATTTGTTTTTAATGCATTTACAAGATGAAAGTAAAAATAAGTAGAAAAACTCGAACATTTCTCTAGTTTGAAACCCAACAGGTTTCATAATATCTGAATTAGGTCAACATTCAAAAATCATGAGATTTTTAAAATAATCAATGTTGGATTATTTTGATTTGCCTTCCAGTGTCTGAGGCATTTCATGCTTTCAAGCTTTTCTCCCCAACCATGTGGACTAGAGTTTTACATTTTTTTTTGAAATAAAAGATGATTCCAGGAGCTATGGATTTAACCAAAGCATCATCTATTGTGAGAATTGGCAACACCACGGGCTTGCTAGCACCACATTTTGAAGCAGAGTATTGAGGGCAGCACTGTTGTTTTTATTAAAGATCTAAAACATGCTCTGGTCACCTCAATTCAATAACTAAACTCTGGTTGCAATGATCCAGCAATTTAGACACTTTTTTTTATAACAGATACTGTCTTAAACAGAACACAAAACCAAAGACTCCCTTCTAACCAATCCTCTTCAGGCAAAAGTCTAAGTAAATAGATGGGCCTGAAGATCAACATATTTGAGCTCAGTTGCACAACTAGAGGGAGCAAATTCCAGAGTCAAGGACCCTGAACTGGGAAGGGCTTGCTTCAGCCCCACTCAACTGAAATTTAGGGCTTGTCAGCAGAAACATCACAGCTGCTTCTAGTCATTCCAGTGGTGCAATTGAGATGCAGTCTTTAGAGTAATCAGTACCCAAACTGCAGTAGCTAGGGTTTACAGACAGCAGCAAAAACTTTGAATTTCATGGTCATTCTTAGGTTGTTTTAAAGAGAGCCATTTCAGTCTGACTTCTGTGTAGCTTAGATGCTCTACAATTAAAAAAAATCCTACTGGTAGTTACTGTGTTGAGAGGGACTAATAAAGTGGGTGAGAGCAAGGACTGAACAGATACAAATAGTCATAGAGTAAAAGTAAGGGGAAACTGTACTAAGAATCATCCGGAAGAAGTAGAGAAGCGCACAGAGCAACAAAGCAAAAGACTTTCCGGCTCCTTCTGACCTTAAGTCTCTCTTCTTCTCTTCATGTCAGTCTTTGTCTCAGTTGGTTGAATAATACAAGAAATTATTCATAAATATTTTCATTCTAAGTTTATTCTGGTGTGCTCCATGACTTGTTGGGAAGTAGGCCAGAGGTGCAAGCAGAACTTTTGCTAAGGATTGACCCAAATTGCTTGTCTGGCTGCCTCAAATTTGAGTGGTGGTGAGATCTGCCACTTGGGGTAGCAATGCTGGTCAAATTTGGCCTGGCCTCGCCCTCCATCATGCCAGCAGGAAAAGGGGCTTCACCCTTATGCCACCCAGCTCCAATCACTGCCTCCCTATTGGCCTCACCCACTGCTAGAGGGAGGAGGGTCCTGGCCAGAACCTGATTTGTTGGGAACTATCAGGTTCTGGCCAGGTGTCCCCCACTCCAACAGTGGGTGGGACAGGACACACCTCTGCCAATAGGGAGGCAATAATTGGAACTGCATAGCATAAGGGTGGAGGCCCTTTCATTGCTGATGTGATGGAGGGGCGGCCAGGCCAAATGTGAGTGATGTTTTAAGTTCATGTGCCAGGTTGCAACACCACTCAGACTTGGCCTGGATGCCCCTCTGCCATGCCAGCAAGAAAGGGGCTCTGCTATTATGACACCCAGCTCTGGTCAAGGACCAAGGGGGGAGACCTGCCCCCCATTGCACCCCAATGTAGACAAATGACTACTCGTTCATTTTCAAGAATGTTCATGGGAATTAATATCTGGAAGGGGGATTTCACTAGCTTTACACCCTTGCAGAACAGTTTCAACTTGGGAAACAAACTAGTACAGTTCTTGGATTTCATATAACTTCAGGCCACTTGTATTCTTGTTTGCCTACAGCACCTGAACTGTCTCCTATATCTCTTTCAATATTAAAGCTAGCATCTTGTTACACAGTCTTATTCAGTCCTCTCACAATCTTATGCAATATTTCTTGGGTTATTATCCTAAGTGTGCATTTCAGTCTCTCAGAATGAAAAGAGATGGAAATGTGAGTTAAATGAATGCCTTGAGAGACAAATACAATGCATGGGACTACAACATAAAATCTGCTAATGAGTCTCAAATGAAACTACAACAATTTAAAACAATGTGAGGAATTTCTTGGCCAACCGCATACTTATGGTCTGCTGAGCAATGATGCACACTGGCACCGTGGAAATCAGACTTGTAATGTGACACATGTTTAGCAATGACTATTCAGTCAAGCATTAGAAATGTTACAGATATACCATAGCATGTAATCTTCAATTACCAGCTTGATCAGAATTCTATTTGCTATGTGATTCTTTATCATACATGTAGCTACAAAGTCTTTTAGAAATGAGCTGTGCTGGCCCTGGTTTGTGCAAAGAGATGGAAAAACTGTCTTTGTATCTTAACATGGCAGAAACTTCTGCATGTGAACATATTATAATATTTATAAGACAAAAACAGAAGAATTCCAGGTGATCTGGAAATAATTTTCCTTTAGGTAAAGAGACCAACACAGATGTGCAAGTTACAGGCCCCCTTCCAGGATGTTGCTTTTGTAAAGTGTGTGGGTTGCTTGTCTATAGCTTGCTTACCTCTTAAATCCAACGGTTTGTTTTATTTTTTTTAAGAGACAAAGTATTCACTAGCCCCAGTAAGCTAACAAAATGTACCTCTGCAATCTTTCTCTCTCACTTCACAGTGGTTTTTTTTTTTAAGGGCAAATGTTGAAACTGTTCTTTTACGAAAATCTCTTTAAGTTTTTTAAAGAGAAAACTTACTTTAGAAAAGAAAGGTTTCAGAGTAGCAGCCGTGTTAGTCTGTATCCGCAAAAAGAACAGGAGTACTTCTTTATTTTGTGAGTGTGACCTAGGACTTAATCCTCCAAGGTGCTGAATATCTCCTATAAAGTGAGCATTTCACTTCACAGAAGGCACTCAAAACCTGGCAGTATCAGGCCATGGGTTGTTAGAAGAGAACCTGGGAGTTCTGCTTGACACTCTGGCACTACCTTTGGCAGTTTGCTTCAGCCAATATGGTCACATGGGTCCACTCATTTTGGATGGCTCATTTTTCATGTGACCAGCTTGGGACACTTTAGGCCTGATTTTTTCAAACAGTGCTGTTCATCCTCACCTGCAGTTAAAGTAAACGGAATCCTCACTCAGCACCTCTGGAAATGAAGCCCCAGTTGTGTCAAGTTGGACATCTGACAGCTTTGGAAATTTTAGTCCCTGGGCCTGGTTTTCAGAGTTGCTAAGTATCTGTATTTCCAGTTGAATTCATCTCTGAAAATCAGGCTCAAGGTCTTCGAAAACATTGTCTTTAATCTCCCTGTTTCCCTATCTGTAAATTATGGCTAATACTTCCATACCTCACAGGAGTGAGGAAACGTCATTAATGTTTCTAAAATGCTTTTAGATCCTTGCAAAATAGGTGCTGCATAAACTGTAGTATTATACTTCCCTCATTGACTGCGGATGCCCTTTCTAATACAGCCTCTTGTTCACATTCCTTTTGGTTAAGGCTGCTCTTCCATACGGAAATAGTTTTGTGATCCCCATTTTGCAGCAATGCATGAAACTGCAAACACCTGGGAAGATTTTTCCATGGTGCAAGCTCTAGTGCACTGGGCAAACATCTGAAACTCCTTTTGAATTTCCCAAAGGTCTCTTCATTCACCAACTGAGGTTTTATTTTTTTCCTTTAAGTCACATTTCTCTTTTGAGGTTGATTCTGAGAACTTGACAAGGGAGTTAAGGATGGGGGGTGTCCTAGACTGTGCAAATGGAATTATTTACCACCTGGGACTTTAATAAAGCTGTACAATAGCCAAACACATGCACATACTTTTTCTTGCAATTAACTATAAAAATTCAATTAAAATAAAGTCACTTACCAAATATTCAGCCAGTCTTGGATAATCAACACTTCTAGAAGTAGATTGACATCAGAAACATCCTGTTGCAACTACATGAAAAAGCTGGTCTAGGAACTACTAGAACTGACCCAACCTATCTCTTGAGCCAAATGGGTTCAACGTAGGTGAGATTCTATGATCTGTGTTCTAAAGGAGGTCAGACTAGATCAAATGGTCCCTTCTGGCCCATTACACATCTTGTAAAATGTAATGATCTCAATAGATTATGTGACAAAGTTCCTCCTCTGCCTTGGTGGGTCCTGCACTTTTTGGCGGATTTGCTCACCTCAGAGGTTCAGGGCAGCCCTCAGTTTGGCCGCTTCTGATAGAGGCTCAAACCTGCCATTCACTCAGCTAACCTCATCACTGGCCAGAATGGGGGAAATGGAGAACAATCCCCGCAGTCTCTGTTGTCCCACCTAGTGGGTCGGGGACAGGCCAGATCCCTTTCCAAATTAGACCTTTCCTTCTGGTGTTTCTTATAGACCAGGCCAACTCCTCCTGTGTCCGATCAGGAGTTGGGGGATAGGGGGAACCCGGGCCCACCCTCTACACTGGGTTCCAGCCCAGGGCCCTGTGGTAGCAGCTGTCTACAATGTCCCCTGTATCAGCTGCATGACAGCTACAACTCCCTGGGCTACTTCCTCATGGCCTCTACCCAGCACCTTCTTTATCCTCACTGCAGGATCTTCCTCCTGAAACCTGATCATGCTTGTACTCTTCAGTCCTCCAGCAGCACAGCTTCTCACTCCCTGCTCCTTGCACACACCCCTACTAACTGATGGGAGGTCCTTTTTAAACCAGCTGTCCTGATTAGCGTGCCTGCCATAATTGATTCGAGTAAGTTCTTAATTGGCTCCAGGTGTCCTAATTAGCTTGCCTGTCTTAATTGGTTCTAGCAGATTCCTGATTGCTCTAGGGTAGCCCCTTCCAGGGCCAGCTCCAGCGCAGCAAGCAGGTGCTTGGGGCGGCCAACGGAAAGGGGCGGCATGTCCGGATCTTCGGTGGCAATTCGGCGGTGGGTCCCTCAGTCTCTCTCGGAGGGAAGGACCTGCTACCAAATTGCCGCCGAAGAATGAAGCAGCGGCGGTAGAAGTGCCGACCGTGGCTTTTTTTTTTTCCCCGCCGCTTGGGGCGGCAAAAACGCTGGAGCCAGCCCTGGCTCCTGCTCTGGTCACTCAGGGAACAGAAAACTATTCATCCAGTGGCCAGTGTATTTGCCTTCTACCAGACTCCTGTGGGGCCCATGAAATCATGGGACCTCCTTGTTAACCTTCTCCTAGCCCTGGCCAAAATGGCCATCTACAAAACCAGGGAGAGGAGGTTGGCCGACAGGGTTTCCTGCAACTGTGGGGCCTATTTCCGTTCCTCCGTCCGTTCACTCATCAGGGCAGAGTTCCTCTGGGTGGTGTCTGCTGGCTCCCTTGATGCCTTCAAGGAGCAATGGACACTGTCCAGGGTTCTCTGCTCGGTGTCCCCGTCAGGTTCCCTTCGTTTAGCCCTGTGACCTCACTCCCATTCCTGTTATATCATTAGTTGTCCCCCATAATTATTTGGAATCCCTGACTGGTGGATTCTCCCCTTAGGCTGGGGGGAGGTCCTTTAGCAGTGGGCGGGCTTTCACCTGCCCACTTCCTGGATCCCAACAGGACCAGACTCCTGTACCCCACTGGTCTGGGTCTGTCACAATTAGTTTAAGCATATGTTCTTTCTTCCCTTTCCTTTGCTCCCAGGGAAAGAGAAGAGATGGGACAGCCTCAAGTAGCTCTACTACTCCCACATTAGCATCCTTCCCAACACCTTTCCCTTCTCATACCTCTTCCATGGTCCTCTGGTAGACCTTCCTTCCTGTGACTTCTGTTAACACTTGCTTCTTGTCCCATGGTCCAGTGTCTCCAGCAGAGCATCTGCCATATGTTGATTACCTATCTCTTACTATGCTGATGATCAGATTAAAAAAAGGAATATTTTACTTACTGATTTATCCCCCCCCCCCCAAAAAAAAGGCATGTGTGAGGAAAATGATATGAATTTGGTAAGGCTGTCTGATATTTTATGATGAAACTGTTATGTTGTCTGCCCATACTGCTATGCCTTTGAGTCACTGTCTCCATCTCTTGTTCAGACTCTTATCCTGGGATATGTTTGAGCTGTGCAAGGTGCAGCTCAAGAGAGGATGGGGCTATAAGGCATACCTTTATGGTCCCCTTACCAGGATAATGGAGCCTCTGCCTCTGGCAGACAGGGATTACTAGGGCACAGGGATACCCGTGACTCTTTTCCCAACCACTACCCCGTGGCCTAAGCTGGTGTGGTATAGGACATGCGGGGGTAACTTTGTCACTTAGGGATTCCCTCTCAAAGGAATCCTGCCACTTTGCACTCCTGGAGTGTCAGAAAGCAGATGGAGTCTGTAATCTATAAACCTCTCCTTTAGACTAAGGCATCCTACTTGAATATTCTGGGCATATTTTACACTTCTTAAACTAGAGAATTATGTTAATTTAGAATGATAATTTAGACGTGTATACAATTATGAATATATCAAACACCTGCTTTATATTTTGTACTAAGATATGATCATGTCTAAAATACTTATGCAGTATTTTCCTTTCGATGACATCAATTAAAGTAGGGTTCTGAACAGTCAACGTTTAACTATTAAGTGGGTTTCTTCTGAAGCCCAATAGCTTAGGCTTTTATTAATTGGCAGGGCAGGTAGTGAGGATGGCAATGTAAACTATATAATAGTGTCATAGTAGAGACAGTAACATATATTTGGAGGAAAAAATGAAAACAAAATTTCAAATGTACCTTTTTTCTTATTAGGTAAATATCCAAATTGATTAACTTGTGTGGCTCTTGATGTGAATGTGAAATGTTTGAAGAAAGGCTTGTGAGTATAGAGTGTAGTTAATTTAGAGGAAAAAGGATCAGGACAAATTTCTTGCCTTAATCCCACGCAACCTCACTGATTTACCTGGAGCCAAAGCAATGTAAGAAAGAGCAAAATAACCAAGTCCAAAACACAATTATAGTTAGCTCTGCTCCCATTGAAGTCAATAAGAGTCTCATCATTGACTTAACTGAAGTCGAATTAGGCCAAAATTCAGTGGTTTTGAAAATCCCGTCTGTAGTGAAGACTGGGCCTAAAGGCTTAAATTTTTTCAAAAGGGCTGCAGGGATCTAGATGCCCAACTCACACTGAAAATGTCAATGGGGAATTGGGAAAGAATTTTCAAAAACATCTAGGTGACTTAGGCTCCTAAGTCTCATTTTCAGAAGCAATTTAGGCATGTTAGAGAATAAGTCTTATGGAAGGTCAAAGGGAGCTAAAAGATGATGACCTTCTCTCAGGGTCATCTGACTTTTATATTGAAGCAATTTGGGCTCACAGTTTGAACGCTCATATCAGAGTTTTTGCGCATGCAAAAACTTATATAAATTCAGAGAACTTCTGGAAATCTGGACCACAGTGCTGATAAATAGCAGATGCAGGTTTTATTGGGTCTAAGTGACACTTTTAGCAGAGGTGCAAAGACTTCAATGTGAGCTGGCTGCAATGTTGAAGGACAGAGTTTGACCTTCAGGGCTTATACATAAGAAAATGTTTATCATTTTGAGACCAGTTCTGTCACCCTTACTGAGGTTGAGTAAGGATGGCTGAATAGCTAAAGCACTCAATCATGTCTCAGGAAATCTGTCTTCAACTCCCACCTCTGCCACGGACTGAAGTCAACAAGACTAGTCACATACTTAAAGTCAAGGATCTGCTCAAGTACTTTGGAGACTGAGTGACTTTTCCAAGGGCACACAAGAAGTCTGTGGCACAGCCAAAGGTGAATCCAGATGTCCTGAGCCTTAGTCCAGTTCCTTAACCACTAGGACATCTATCTTCCCTGCACTCTTAGGGTATATCTAAACTGCAACCCAAAGTGTGACTACAGACTGGGTAGATATACCTGTGTTACCATAACTAAACAATAGCAGTGTAGACGTAGTGGTGCTGGTTTCAGTACAGGCTAGCAACATGAGTAGTTACCCAGCATCCCTGATAAGCTTGTACAGCTATGTTGCTGCATCTACAGGGCTACTAGCATGGGTAAAGCTAACACAGGTCTACCTGCGCAGCAACTGCATCTTGATTTGCAGCCTAGACATGCCCTTACCCTTTCTGCCTCAGTTTGTACTCTGTAAAAGAGGGATGCTGATAAACATCCAGGTCTCACCGGGATATTTGTGAGGATAAATGTTAATGTGAGATCTAGTAATAGGCATCATACAGTTATGTAGATGGATAGTACCTCACCCATACATAGCCTCTTTGAAGTCAATGGGGCTAGCTGTATAGTGAGGTATTACTTGTCACGAGTAAAGGTGACAGTGTTGGGCTCTTTGCCTGCCGTCAGGGCCGGCTCTAGGCACAGCAAAACAAGCTGGTGCTTGGGGTGGCACATTTTTAGGGGCAGCATTCCAGCGCGGGCCATGCCGGCCCTAAAAATGTGCCCCGGCTGCCCTAACTCACCTCCGCTGCTGCCGCTCGCGCGCCGCTGCTCCCCCTCCCTCCCAGGCTCTCAAACCCAGGAGGGAGGGGGAGACCCCGAGCGGCTGCGGCGTGCGAAACAGCTGATTCGTGCACCATGGCTGCTCGGGATCTCCCCCTCCCTCCCAGGTTTGAGAGCCTGGGAGGGAGGGGGAGCAGCGGCGCGTGAATCAGCTGTTTTGTGCGCCGCAGCCGTTTGTGGTCTCCCCCTCCCTCCCGGGTTTGAGAGCCTGGGAGGGAGGGGGAGACCCCGAGCGGCCGCGGCGCACGCGCTGCTTCTCCCTCTCCCTCCCTCCCTCCTAGGCTTGAGAGCCTGGGGGGAGGAGGCAGGGCTGGGGATTTGGGGAAGGAGTGGAGTTGAGGCAGGGCCGGGGGTGGGGTAAGAAAAAAACAGGGGAGGGGGGCAGCCAAAATTGTTTTTGCTTGGGGCGGCAAAAATCCTAGAGCCGGCCCTGCCTGCCGTACACTCTGTCTTGTCACCTCCCCTACTTGCTAATCCAGTGGATGTGTATATTGGGTTAGGCATGGTGGAGAAAAGCTTTTGGGTCCCTGAACTACACCAACTGTAGCACAGTTTAAATGATAAAAGAGCCATTTGGATATTTTGCTGGAAAGCCAGAGTACATTTTTTTTCAGACTTATGTTTATAAACGTCTGCTGGTTCTAAGGACAATGGCTGCATTATAAACCAGAACTGAGAAATAGGCAGCATTCCAAACGTAGTGTGTAGTGGAAAAGGAGTAACAGCTGAGTTCTGTTTATCAGACCAGCATGAGCAGGATGTGCTTTCACATATCTAAATATTTATGTAAACAAATGCACATTAAACCACTTAGAAATAAATAAGGCTTTCTGAAAATAGAACTCCACCATGACATCAGGAGCTGTTTATCTTCAAGTACTGTGGGAATGGGCTTGAATAACCAAATATTTCATTGAAAAATGCAATAAAACTAGCCTCAGATGTAATTCTTTCAGTTTGTGACACAGGCCATCTGACTGTGCTGAGCCTACAGATTTAGTAGTAGCAGTCTCTAAAACAAGCTAACTTTACCTTCATTTCCAGACTTACACAATGGTCAATCTGCAGTTGTCTCCTATGCAGTGTCTTTGCAATATAAGCCTTTTCTGCCATTCTGCATAATAGGGCCAGTGGAGCCCCTTTCAAGTACAGACCCCACACCTTTTCCCCTTCACTGCACACTGTGGAAACACACTGGTTCCTGTGTGTTCAGGGTTCCCTTTCATCTTAGCTTGGTCCGTAGAACTTTCCCTCCAATCGAGTCCCCGTTGGTAGAATGGTATCTGAACACACAAGGGTTGGTTTCAGCATAGCTGTACAGGTATGTCTATGTGAAAGAAAGATTCATATCTGCTGGCAGGTTTTTGTTTTTGTTACCACATACCATTCCCTCCGCTTCATTGCCACCATTTGCGGGGGTGGGGGGAACCATATGTCAAGATTTAAAGTTTGAATTTTTTTCCACATTATAGAATCTGAGTCTTTGTATTTGTTTTAAGTGTCCGCTAGGGTCAGCCTGAGCATTTTTGGCCACCCATGTCTAACATTTTGGGGGGATAGAGGGGCGAGGGGCAGTTGGTGACAAACATATTTTACTCCTCTCCTATTCTTACCCCTCAAACAAAATTCACTCTTGTTCACCATGCTCACACCTCACTGTACATTAATGGACATGGACAACAATCTGTTTTTTTTTTTTTTACAAACAATGTGTTCCTAAAAATCTCCTTCCCCACTCATCATAACTCTCAAATTCTGCTGTGCCCACCTTTCTGACCCCACCAAACGCCTACCCTAGAAACCCTCCTGCTAAGGGGTGAAAGTAACTTAAAGGACTTGCCGGTACGCAGGGCGGCCGGGCTCCTGGGCAAGGTGGGGGGCAGGGAGAGGGGCGGCTCTGGGCCCCTGGAAGGGGTGGGGCCTCAGGCAGAAGGAGTAGGACTGGGGCCAGACTCGCCCAGACAGCCCTTCAGAGCTGCCCGTCCCACACCGACCAGGGCTCTGGCGGCAATTTAAAGGGCACTGGGCTCCAGGGGCAATTTAAAGGGCCCAGGACTCCGGCTTCTTCTGGGAGTCCTGGGCCCTTTTATATTGCCAGGCTCTGGGGCAGCTGCCCCTTTCTCCACCTCCCCCCATCAGCGGCCCTGCTAGTACGGTGCTTAAAGTGCTGCCGCGGCAGCGCTTTAACATTGGCCGTGTACTGGCTGGTATCGGCAGCCACTTTTATTATTGGTATGCCGTACCGACCCGTACCAGCTTACTTTCACCTCTGCTCCTGCTCCAGGAAGACAAGTGTCAAGGTTTTCATATTGAAAATCAGGCCACCCTATAAACAAACCATTCTTATTCTTAATCCAAACTGTTAATCTACTACAAAACTTTGCAGCAACTCAGACGCAGGCAGCCTAAGTTTTCAGAGACCTTTCTGATCTAGACTACCTTAATTTTGACAATTCACATTCTACTGATGTAATAGCAAATTGTGGGAGTATTTCTTGACTCCCTGAAAATCTTGGGTGGTTCTTGATCTTTTAAAAAAAACCCAATATTCTGCAAAACCCAGTAGTGCACATAGTCAAGAAAATGCTCACTGTAACTCAGGGGTGTGGGCAAATCAACCACAGGAAAATCGGAAAGCATCAAGCTGAATCAATTTTTGTGTGTGTAAACAGCTGCAGATTTTCAAATGCCATCCCCAGTCGACATGTACATTGCTTTTGGAAGGATGCATCTAGTGAAATGGGTGCAGCTTTCTTTTTTGGAAAGTGAATTGCATTCTGCTTGTTTTAGTGCAGGTGTGGTCAAAGGCAAAGTTGTTTTTTCTACATGAGGTACCATGTTTTTGAAACACTTTGACCAATACATTTATTCTTCCTGTTTTGGCTCCAGTGAAGATGTTGGCTCCATGATTGAACCAAGCATGTGTGCTCTGTGATTAAAACAACCATTGCAGTCACTTGCTCCCATGCAACGTTATCTTGTGACTGTGGCAAACCTGGCAATGGCTATCTTACCACAAGGCTCATAATCATAGATGTTGACTTGCTGAACATCGTATGTTTAAACCTTTTTGTCTACAGCTTGGAAAACTTTCTATTTATGAAGCTTTACTAAATGTGAATAAAATGATGAACTGAACGAATATCCTCTATATGCATGTGTATAGTAGAACTGTTCAAAGTAGTAAGAAACACAAACACACCCACCACAACCTGATTCACAAATATTTTTTCCATCAGGGTGTGTTATTGTTCATGGAGTCGTATTGTCCATTATTTGGGACAACCAACTAGCCACCAGTATCAGAGGGGTAGCCGTGTTAATCTGTATCACAAAAACAACAAGAAGTCTGGTGGCACCTTAAAGACTAACAGATTTATTTGGGCATAAGCTTTCATGGGTAAAAAGCCCACTTCTTCAAATGCATGGTGTGAAAATTACAGATGCAGACACATGAAGAGAAGGGAGTTACCTTACAAGTGGAAAACCAGTGCTGCAAGGTCAATTTAGTCAGGGTGGATGTGGTCCACTCCCAATAATAGATGAGGAGGTGTCAATACCCAGAGAGGGAAAATTGCTTTTGTAAGTGAGCCAGCCACTCCAAGTCCCTGTTCAAGCCCAAATTAATGGTGTTGAGTTTGCAAATGCATTGTAGCTCTGCAGTTTCTCTTTTAAGTCTGTTTTTGAAGATTTTTTTTTGTTGAAGGATGGCTACTTTTAAATCTGTTATCAGGACCGGCTCCAGGGTTTTGGCCGCCCCAAGCAGCCCAAAAAAAAAAAAAAAGCCGCGATCACGATCTCCGGTGGCAATTCGGCGGGAGGTCCTTCGCTCCGAGCAGGAGTTAGGGACCGTCCACCGAATTGCCGCCGAACAACTGGACGTGTCGCCCCCTCTGAAGTGGCCGCCCCAAGCACCTGCTTGGTAAGCTGGTGCCTGGAGCCAGCCCTGTCTGTTATTGAATGTCCAGGGAGATGGAAGTGTTCTCCTACTGGCTTTTGTATGTTACTATTCCTGATGTCTGATTTGTGTCCATTTATTCATTAACTAGCCACCAAGTCTATGTAATTCTTATTTATTTATATTGTGGTAGTGCCAATGAGCACCAGTCCTGGACAAGGACCTCAGTGTAGTGGGCAAACTCCAGACAAAAAAGACGGTCCTTTCCCCAAAGAGCTTAAAATCCGAGCATGATGTATATGGGCTAATGTTCACAAATCCTGCAGTTTTCACCAATCTTAGCTCAAATGATCAATCATCCAAAATTCATAAGAGGAAGAATGTAGTTTGTTCATTCATTCTTTCTCCTGTTAGTCATCCAATCAGGGAACAGAAATAATTCCTTGTGACCTGAGGTGGGGTCAATTGCACAGGAACCCTGAAATTTGTTCTGCTTGGACCCCATTGATTTCAGGGCAAGGGCAGAGATGAAAAATGAATATTGAATCACAGAAGTGTGAACAGTTCAAAACCAACCCATGGTCTGGAAATTTATCCAAATGAGTCAGTAAATATTTAGGAAATAACTAATGCATTTGATGGAAATCAGGATCTGGCAAATTGTTCACAAACAATCTACAAAAGGGGTTAAATGTAATAATTAATTTTGTTCAGACGGTATAGTTCAACCACATCTAGTAAACAATAATTAAGGAAAGAATTTGGCCTTTGGATTTGTCCTGTAAATTTGGAGGATTTAAGCATTCATATAGAGTTCTTCTTAGTATAAATAGAGGTGCCAGAAAAAATAGATTATTCTGTATATAGGCCAACTGATATATCAATTGGTGAAATCCCAGCTCCACTGAAGGCAAAACTCCCATTGACATTGACTTCAAAAGGGACTGAATTTTACACAGTGAAGAATCTACACCCAGAGTAAGATACTGTCCCAGCTGAAGTCAGTGGTGTGCTATTGATTAACATCCATTGAGCATTATCTCAACATGTTCACACAAATGGAGTTTTATTAAATATCAATATACTTTTAACTGAACTTTACATTTGCCATTTACCAAATAAGTCAGGAAATCATATTTTCACAACAGGACAAGTTCTTAAAAACATCAATACAGAAAGATTTTTTTGGTTCGTTTTAAGTGTCCTCCATCTAAGAAAAAACCTGACGGCCAAAATCTCCTCTCCCCCGCTCCCAATTTTTCACCTTTTATTTAAACTTTATTTATTTAGTTTACAGCCAACAGACTGACATAGCACCAATTTTATATTTGTTTTTGTAGGAGTAATAAATGGCTAGAATAATAACTATTTGGAAAGAGTCCTCATCCTCTTACAAGTGGTACTTCAACTTTCTGATAACTTGTTTAAAAGAACCTGATCCAAATTTCCCCATAGCTACATTACATATAAGGTATAATGAAAATTCCATCATCCTGGCATCTTATAGGTTTTAAATTAGAGCTGTGTACATGTTTTGTTTGAGGTTTTATCCTTTTTGCTGATAGTTCTGGAAAAAAAAAAACTTGGTGTGATCTGAACTGAAACCAAAAATTCTGTAAAATTTTGGCAAACCAAAGTCAACACAATTTGTTTTGAACAAGATGCTTTATTTGGCACAATGTTTTGTTCCATTTTGGGCACTTTTAAAAAATAAATAAAAGCAGTGGATGTGAAGAGCTTGATTCACAAAACAGCAGCAGGAGGAGGTAATGATGCCCACCTGATAACTTCTATCCCAGTGGCTAGGGCACTCACCTGGGATGTGGGAGACCTGGATTCAATGACTGCACCCTAAGCAGGGGTGTGGAAGGGGTATATCACTTTAAGGGTGAGGGGTGAGAGAGAGGTACAGATGCTGCAGCAAATGCAGAGTGGGTCAGCGTGGCGACACTGACTCACCCCCCAGGAACCGTAGGAACTGGGGAGTTGCTAAGGGGCAAGCCCTGCAGGAGAAGTCCCTTTTTCCCAGGTCGGGTGGAGCAGCACCCATCCTCGATCCTCCTGAAAGTGGCAAAATACCAGGTTTGGTCAAGACTCATCGTGGGCATTGCACTACTCACTCCTTTCTTGGGTGGGCTGGGAAAGAATTTTCCCCTCACCATCAAGGTGGAATGTGGCTTTTTTCTGCCTTCCCCACAGCTGGTTCAGGTAGGGCTTTGTTATGGTGAGTAGGGAAGGGAGTTAGGCTATGATGTTGCAACTCACTATGTAAGTGTGGGGTGGCTCCATAGGGAAGGGATACAGTGAACAGATAAATGGCCCGATAAAGGACTTAAAGGAGGTGTTTGTTAAGGAGCAGAATGCAGGGGAGAGCACGCGTTTGGAGTGCCTGTGACTGGCATGTCAGGGATCCCCACACACACACCTTTATAGATCACCACAATCCTTATTTGGGGGTCTGGGGGATGTTAAGGTCCCAGCAATGGCTTGGCTGGGGACCAGGATGGAAAAAGGGGCGGGGCTGGCGAAAGCCCCTGGGTAGATATTGAAATAATCATGTAGTTACCTGCACAGTACACCTTCATTGTCTGGGTAGTCCCAGACATCTAATAATAAAGTTGCAGCCTAATTAAACAATTCCAGAGTCTCCTGTCCTCCTTTTGGTATAGCCGAACAATACCCTTCTCTGCCTGATGTAGAACAATGATTTAAACCTAGTTCTTCCATCTCCTTGGAACATGCCCTAACCACTAGGTTATTGGCTATTCTGGGCAGGTCTCTCTCAATCTCTTCTGTGGAGGCTGTGTCACTGTGTATAAATAATTAAACAGTCATCCCCTGAATTTGGGGTGTGTGTGTGTGTTTCAACAAAACTATTTAGCAAATTCATGACCAATTTTGGGTTGACAAATGGCTTTTTTGTGGGGGAGGCAAATTATTTGAAATTTAATATGGAGCTGGGAAAAATGTATTAAATAGTATTATTAGCAAATCTTGAATATGCTTTCTTTAGTTCCGTTTGTTGCAGCTCTAGAAAGAGGAGGGTGCATTGGGTTATTCTGAACGGTTAAGGAGCTCATCTCTGCTATCCAGGGGACTACTTCATACTGACTGACTATACAGAAAAACTAGGGACCTGATTCCCTGTTGCCAAGCTCTTTGTGTAGTTGGTCACAGCAGTGCCAAGTGAGTGTTAAATGGGTGTGAGATGCTTTGCATTTTGCCTGTGTTTGCACTGGTGACAATGACCTCAGAAGGAGCAGAGCAATGGAGAATCAGGTCCTAAAATTGTTTTAGATGTTGTTTTAGATGTAGATTTCTCCCTGCTGACAAGGGAGACAGAATATAGAGCAACCCCAGGCAAACTCTGCCATCACTTACATCCATACAATCCCTAAGGATATCTATATCAGTAGGAAGGAAGAAATTCACCCCAGCATGACTTCTGAATCAGTGCCATCAAAATCAACAACACTATTGTATAAGACCAGAATTTGGCCCACTGCATTATCCTGTTTTCACAAAAAGTCTTACTGTTAGTTGCTACGGGCCACATCATTCCTGCGGGAAGAGGGTCTGGAGCAAGAAGACTGCAGAAATTTCTGAGAGATTTCCCTAAATTATTCCATTGAGAGAAGGGATTCCCCTCCCCACTCTGTTATGATAGTGCTCTGTACAGAGTTAATAGAAAACGTGACAGCAAATGGGACTCAAGAATATGTAGCATTGTTGATGGGTTTAGGAGGATTAATACAACTTATTGTAATATGTAAAGGGTCTATTTCCCAAAACCCTAAATAATAAACAGCTATCACAAGGTGCCTTTGATTTCCCAATAGATATGCATGCCTAACTTACTTCAGGCTTGATCAGGTATTTCATGCTTTATAAGTGGATCTCTTTGTTTTGTTAGGAATTCATTGCAGATTCTGCACAGACTTATGAAGTCTCTGACCTTACTGCTCATGGTTGGCCAGTACAGAACATCATGGGCCTTGCATTGACAATATGCATCAATACAGCTCAAATGTACATGGGTTAGCAGTTAAGGATGCATGTCTTTAGGTAGTATGTCCCTACTGCCTTTATAAAGAACACCATTTCATAATCTCAGTTTTTCTCAAGATATATTCTCCAATATACACAAATAATTACTCTCATATCTCCCTTCCTGTCTTGCCATCCTGACATCATGATGACAGTCCTGAGGGCTAGTCACACAATGTCTGTTTGGAGCTGTCTCTTAATCTGCAGAAGCCACTTATCTGTCAAATAGGAATTCTTCTTGGTTGATACGTTCAAGTTCTTGATGAAACTCCTCCTCTTGGTATATACTTAATACTGATGAGACTCAAGCAATATATTGTCTTTTGTGGCACTGCTGCTCTAGGCGCAAAAAACCCAAACACACACACACACACACACACACACACCCCCCCCAAACCGCCCAAAACCTTCTTTGGTATTATACATCCAAGTGATATTTTTTTCATTAGTTTTGGAGCTCACGATAACGGCTTTTGGAAGCTGGATTTCAAATGTTTGTAATCTATGTCCAGGGGACATCAATTAAACTTGGTTCATGCAAAAAAAATGGCTAAACATTTCTTCTCTGCCTCAGCATAGTTTTTGTTGTACTGGAGATAACCTCCTAGAGGCATATGCTACACACTGTCCATTTTGGAGCAGCATTATTACTAATCTGCATTCACTAGCATTCATTGAGTAGTTAATTCCTTTTACATAATATTTTAGGACCATATGACTGGTCACTAACTTTGGTTTGTTTGAATGGATCTTCTTGTTTGGATTCTCAGCACTATCCAGCATCTTTCTTTACTGGTAAGTCTCTTAAAGATTTCAGTGACCTGGGATAAGTGTGGCAAGAATTTTGACACATAATGAACAAATCCCCAAAAGCACTGTGTGTCCAGCAAAAGTTAAACAATCAGCAAGCTGGGTGAACCTGGAAGCAACCCTTAAGGTCAGGACATATCAAAAAGGTATCATAATGGTAAAAAGGGCCATTCTTGGTAGATAAAGATGGATGAAGATTTATTGGAGCCCTGGGCTCAAAGAACATTTGGGCCTCACCCCCTTTGCCATGGGGCCCTGCCCTCTGCTCCTCCCCTTCCCCTCAAGGCTCCGCTCCCTGGCCAGGCCAGCAGCTGAACCTAGGCCATGGTAATAGCTGCCCAGATAGCCTGGGAGTGAACCAACTATTTAATGTAAAATGTCTTAAACCTGAGTCCAACCTTTGATCCAAAGTATTTTGAGTTTCAGAAAGTTTGGTATACTTCATTAAATTCCTCTGCATTTACTGGTTGAGAAAGGAAATGAAAATACCCTGCCAACCTCTTGCTGTGTTTGTCACTTCAATGGAACCAGAACTTTTTGGGGGAAACTTTGAGCCTGATATCTCAAATGAACTTGTGAACCTTTCCCTTATTGCCAGTCTTGGCCATAATAATAAATTCTGTTTGTGTGTGTGTGAGAGAGAGAGAGAGCCTTTGAGTTAAACTTGATAAAAGGAAATGGGAACACAATTTTACAATTCTACACTGATTACTACTAATGCCAAACAACCAATAAGAAAAAGTTCCTTTTTGGTCAATATTGCTGTTTTTCTCTTCTCAGTCATCCCGGTAGTGACCTGTCAGGCAATATTGGTGTGCTTTGAAGTCCAGCCTGCTACTTTTGTGTTTTGTTGTTCATGTTCTGTGCTACTTTCCAGTGTTAGAGAACTTTTGGCAGTGGAATTTTAGCCTGTTCATATAAAATTTAAGTATAAGTATCATTTTTAGATACCAGAATATTTAATCAGAAGAGAAATTCCTGGTAACACTTTTTTTTTAAATGGGTGGAGATTTATTGCTCTGTTCATTTATATAGTTTCTTAATCTGGCTTGAGGCACTGGGAATGGAGCCATAGACTTTTTGGTACAGAGCCTTTGCACAGCCTATGTGTTGTGCTGAATCACAACACCTGCACTAGCCTAAACAAACCTTTTTTTTAAGCCCCTTGAGATTTTAGACTTCCCAATAGCATTTTTTCCAGTCTGACTAATATAGTTATAAGTGCATCTAACATTTAGAAACAGAAATATTGAACTACTTAAACTTGGCCTGAGCATAATTAAATTATAGCTGATGTTTATTGTTAATTCTAGGAAGAATTATGAATGTTTTAGTGGTATGAGAGATTTTGGATATTGGTTTGTATGATACACTTTTGTTATTATTAACATATGCACAAACCCTCTGAGTTTTTATTGTGCATTTAACTGCCATAAGTAATTGAGAACAATAGAAAAAATTGTTGCTTAGTTCAATCAAATGCTTTCCATAGTTTCATTAATATATATTTTTGCAGGGCATTTTTTTTTTTTTTTGCTTGCTGGCTTAAGACTGTCTACATTTGCTTTGCAGATCTATGATCTTGCAATCTAATGATAAAAAACCAAAAAAACAGAGATTAAGGAGGTATGGCCTCTTCCTCCCAAACTGGCAAATATGTCTTGTGTGCATTCAGGCAAGTAACCTAACCACTCTGTATCTGTTTCCAATTTGTAAAGTAGGAATAATAATACCTACCTCACAAGGGCTTTGTGGGACTTTAGTTCATTAATCTTTGTAAATTACTTAGAGATCCTCAAATCGAAAGGGCTATAGAACCACAACATTTTATAATAATTGACCCATGATAGGATCAGTTAATTCAGTGTGTTTTGTGTTATCTTCCTTTTTTGTCAAGTGAATGTTCAGAGCAAATAAGCACCTGTACGTGATTGTCCGTAACTACAAATTGTATGTATTTATTCTCTAAAAGTGTCTCCTGTTTATATGGCCATAAAATCTTATTACCATAAGCCATGAGTATTATTCTCATTAGTCATATGTGAATTCAGTTGAAAACTTTTATAATATTGTGTTATTTATAGGGTGAGGCAGTGACACTGGATTTAGTTACATCAGTAGAAAAGTGATAGCATGCTTACTACAAAGTTAATGTTGTGAAGCATCTTTGGTCACATGACTTTGATTGTTAGTATGACCTCATAAAGTAGAGCCATAGCTTGTTTATCTCATACTAACTATTGCCCTTTCTCTAACATTCACTTTTTTTGAAAGGTGAGTGAGAACATGAAATAATTTTAAAGCATTTGTAGTCCGCTGTCTCACTGACTGATTTCAATCCTGTTGCCATCCAGTACAACATAGTAATGGCATTAGCTTTCCTGGCTGATACTTTCTCATGATTGATACAGGTCAGGTGTCCATGTTGAATTTTTAAGATCTTTTAGCAGACTCCAATACCGTTGCCCCAGAGGATTTGTTCACTCACCAGTGACACTAGGCTAGGATTGAGAAAAGTGCATTTCGTCTCCTTTTTTTCAGAGCGATCACAGAAGGTGTAGTTGGGCAATGGTTTATCTGTAGAGTTGGTCAAAATGCCATTTTGGATGACCCAAAACTATGTATGATGTGTATAGCTGAAAACTTTCAAGCAAACCAAAAAACTGAAATATTTCAGTAATGTCTAAATGAACCTTTTCTTTTCCATACCACTGAAACAGTTCAATTTTTTTGGACATGAGTCACAAAAGGGCTGGAGGTAGAAGTGCCTGTGCCCTCCTTATAACTGGAGCTCTGACTGATGTGGAGAAAGGACTTATACTTGGGTCTTCCACATTCTAGGTGAGTGCCCTAATCCCCAACCTATAGCATCATCTCACTCTCTGTCCTTGGCTCAAGAGCTATCCATTGTCATTCATGATGAATAGTCAGTGGTCCAAGCATAAAAATGATTGTATGGCCTAGTTGTTTGTTAGTGCAGTTATGTGGAATATGGGAGACCCAGGAGCAAGACCCTGCCCTAGTGAGGCTCCATGGCAGGGACCTAAAGCCCTGGCCATTCTGCTTATACCACTGGGAATCAAAATGTAGAATTTTTCTGGCCTGACCTCATTATGTCAATGAGAATTACAACAGAGCAAGAACTGCAAGCCGAGGCCTTCTGTACCTCAAACAGAATAGAGATCTTGATAGACTGCAGTAGTAATAAACTAGAGAGCCCACTTATACTTAGCTGAGTAATCACTTTAGCTTATACCCCATCCTTCTCCCTGAAAATCCTTGCTTGCCAAATCTTAACATAAAGAATTTGGCACACACAACTAGTCATCTCTTGCTCTGTGTAAAGTGCCCCACATGTGAGGCACACATTCTGTACAAAGAAAGTTTGGGTAATGGTTGGCTTGGCAAAGAGACTTTTTTGGACGGATAAAAATTCCCAAGGTCTCTGTTTATTTATATAGTTCTTGGAATAACCCTGGTTTCAAAAGGCTGCTGGCCAGCTGCTGAGACAGCGTTCCAGCTAATGTATTCCCAATGCAATCACCACACTTTCCTTTCCCATCATGATATCCCCAAAGCTGCTTTTGGTTAAATCTCAGGACTGGGATATAGGAAAGTTCACATTAAGTCAAAGCTCACGATGCCACAATGTTTCTTTTTTTAACCAAACCTTTTTTTAATGGAAATGTGCCCACTTCCAGTTGCTTTAATGTATGTAGGAGGAAAAATATATTTGCAGTATAAGACATGGCTGAAATATATATAATACTGTATGACCAAAAATAATATGGTGGATCTCAAACATTATATGGGAAGAAGCAGCCTTTTGCAAGTATGCTGAAAATTCTCAGTCAGTGAATATGATAGCGGAACCGGTCCTAAGGTCCTGTGACTTCTGTAGTTAAGTCTTTTTTTATCCAGGCATTGCTTTCAGCAACCAAACCTCTGTGGCAGGGAGCCATGACAACAAACTACTTTTTTCCCTGACTAGACAGAAGATTGAAGGAGTGAGACTCAGAGAAGTTTTATGGGCAGTGAATAGTGAATATAAGAGACTCTGACATGTGTTGTGGGTATAGCAGGAGCACTGAGAAAAAAATATTTCCCCCTTTCTCTGTCTTCATCCCATGGTAATTCTTTCACTTCCTCTAAAAATGTGAAGCCAGAAATGAATAACAAAACAAAATAATGAGCAAAATGAAAATGTGAAGAAAGAGGAGGAGCTTTCATTGGTTTCAGTGAGGGCTGAATATAAACATACAATTTGGTCCAGAATTTTTAAATATATACTTTATACTAATGGAGATTTGAAAATTCCAGCAGCTTTTCCAATATGGTCTGAATGCATCCAACAGCGAGGTTAGCATGCATCCAGTACACTATTCTTTAAAAATGTAAGGCTTCATTCATCTCAAAAATTTTCAGTCTTTTAAAAAATATTTACAATATTGAGATGTGAGACTCCATAAAAACTTCACTTGCAATGTTTCAAAGAACCAGAATTCATTATTTTGCACAGACTGTATTGGTTTCTTTTTTTAAAAATGCACTAGGAGCCAATAAACCGTTATATAGTTGGCTGTGTGTAACAGATAAACTGAACTTGAAAGTCCCAAAAAGCAGACTTCACTAACTACCCTTTCTTTCCTCTGTGTATCTATAAACATACTGTATTACCTATACCTGACTTAAACATTTCAATATGAATAGTGGGGGGTTTGTTGATCAGATATAATATAGATAGATTTGATTATTCATTTAAAAGCTACCGGCTGGGCTACTTAAATAGTTAGGCTTGGTCAGTTCTATCTGGTTTCCACATGTGTTTCCTGTTTTTCTTCTAAATTCTATACTGCTCAGGGACCTAGGGAATGTGAGTCCAGGATTTTCCTGAAAGGAAGGACTGCTTTGTTCATTACTGCCATGGGAACGTGTTAAATTTAAGCATGTGTAGTGCAGGTCTCAGCTGTGTTTCTCCAATAGGCAGATATCAGTTTAGCTCATTACAAACGTAAGTCCAGAAAAAAAGCTGTTTGAACTTTTTTTTTTTTTGGAGGGGGGAGGGATATTTATGTATTATTTACCCAAGATCTCTTGACACTATTACTTGTAGTCTGCCAAATAACTTGAAACAATGACTCTGAAATATGTAACTAAAGTAGCCACCGTTTTTAGCCCTTCTATAAACAATTTGGAATACATCAGTAGTCTTTGTCAATCAGCGGGAGATGGTCCCCTCAATAGAAAACCCGGGAATGTGTCAAAAATGTGTTTGTTTGAAATCCGTGACAAGTGAGAAAGTGGTGTTTTGCTTTCCCCCTCAAACAGTATTGTTTTCATTATAGGTCATTGTCCCTTAATACTGTAATCGACAGTAACCCCCTAGAAATTTCTTAAGTGCTAACTTTGTAACTGTCCAACTAAGAGTAATAAGAGACTGAGAGCTAGATTCCCTGAAAGGACTTAGGTGCCTAACTGGCACATTGGGTGCCATTAAGATTGTCAAAATCCCTACTCAGGAGCTACCTAACTCTATGGGTACCTAAATTTATGCCAGTGAGCATGCACACAGCTGCCTCTATCAAAACTCCTGGGCACCTACCTCACACCTAAGCCTCAGAAGGATCTTCAAGTGCAGTGCTCCCTTACTTATCTTGCCAGTGGGGCCCGATTTGGTAGGCAGTCTCAGAACATACCTAACTCTATACAAAATAGCTGGAGGAGGAGGTAGCCTCCTTTTAACTCTTTAGCCCCATGGTTAGATCGCCCACCTGGAATGTTGGAGACCTGGGTCCAATCTTCCTCCTCTGCCTGATGAGGAGAAGGGATTTGGATAAAGGGACTGGAGCCTGGATCTCCCACCTCCAAGGAATCATCACTAACACTGCCTTTTGCAAAGTTTCTGGGAAAAAAAAAGGCTTAGGCATCTAACTCTCAATTGTGAATCCCAAATGGAGATAGGGGGCTTCCTCCAGCCCAGACTTCGGCTCCTAAGGCCTTTTTGCGGGGAAGGCTTTAGGCCACACCCTTCTCCTCAGCATAACCCCCTCAAATGTGGGTTAAGGAACTGGAGAAAGGAGGTTGTCTCCTTGCTGCACCAGATATTAGGAGCCCCAACCCCATTCCCTAGCTTCTTTAGAGGATCACTTCTCTTAAATCCTCTTCCAGTTCTGGTTTATCAGGGAACAAGAATCCCTATGGGATGATTACCTGCACTGGACGCCTTCCACAAGGAGGTGCAGAATTAGATTGGCTGCTTCCCCTGCCCTCTGGTCCCTAACCCATGTTTCCAGAGAGTTAATAATTTCTTCCCTAACATCAACCCCAAATATATCCTCTCCCCTGTCAGAGTGGTGTATCTATCTTTCCTGAATAACTCAGGTGACAAATCAGATCAGTCAAATTCAGCCACCTCCTAATTCACACATTTTCCAGCCTCGTAACCCCACAGAGACCTGGCAATTCCCTGCCATACCTCCCCAGCAGCATTTCAGACCATTTTTACAGTAACCCCTGGGGGGAAATGTCCTGGATCTGCCCTAAATCTCTTTGCCCTGATTGATTCAACCCTTTTATAAAATCCCAAATTGTTTTCACCCAGATGTACAATAATCATTTGGGGTGGGTGCTTCCTGGCTGCCAAACAGTAAGGGGCATTGGTTTGTCTCAGAGTCCCTCTTGCCATACCAATTCCAAATTGCTTCCCCTCCAAGGCCCAACGACAAAGCTCCAGGAAAACTAGCCATTCACCTGTGGGCCCAATGCTCAGTACTGTACCTGCAGATCCAGATACTGCCCCTGGTGACCCCATTCCCTCACTTCTTAGAGCATGCTCTTCCATCCATGCCAACTCAGAGCTCTCTCATCTCTGAGATCCTGCAACTGATCTTCCATCTAGGCCTCAGAAGGGGGCTCTCGCCAGAGAGACTGGGCTTATTAACCTCCCCCATGTGCAGAGGCGCCAATGGCTTACCAGAGGCCATTAGCCAGCCTACCAGTTCAGGTGATGCTTCTCCAACACATCCAGCCATACCTTCTCCCAAATTCAAAGAAGAGGCCGATCCTTAAAGCAGTCACTATCTCTTTTTTTCCTGCCAATCTAGACAAAGACTTCACCCCTTTGAGTTTGCAGGAGGTGCATTCTCAGTCTGGGATATGGCCCTCTGTGTTACTCAGGTGGCTTGGAGAGGGAAGCCAGCAGTTTAAAAAAACCCAACAAAACACTTGGGGTGATAAGATCATGGTTGCAAGGTCCAGAGATAATCTCACTTTTTAAAAAATATTGTTTTATAAATATTAATCAGACTGCAAAGTAGTTTTCTTCATCTGATTGTGGAAAATAATGCCTATGATGGTGGTTCATCAAGCCTTGTAGAGTCACATGAAAGATTCCTGAAAATTAGGGAGAAATGACAGTTTTCATACCTGGTTTGGAATTTCTAATATTTTTTAAAAAGACAATATTTCAAATATTTGACTTTTCTATAATAACAGACACAAAAAACATCCTCTGTTCATGTGAACTAAATCACCACCTGCCACAGAAAATCCCAAAATGGGAGAAATTTACACGGGGAATCTGTGCATAGCTCACTACAAATTGCATAGAAAGTTTCAATGAATAATGAGGTGCTTCCAAAATATACTTGCCTTAGACAGAGAGTGAGAAACAAAATTGGTCCTAATAAATGGGCAAAAAGGTGGGGATGGGGGCTGAGAAAATAACAGATTTGGGAAACTAGCATTTTGCTCCTGTCACTATGAAGAAATTATAGAGTATGGAGCCACTTAAGAAAAGGACCATATTTCCTGGTACGATTAGGGAGGAGCTAAATATTTTACAGATAAGAATGAAAGTTATTAGACACTCTCTTGAGGTAGGAAAAGTTCTGAATCCAGATAACATAGATCTTTGGGATTTAAAGGAAATTTAAAGGAAGCGCTGTTCTCCAATGACTTAGACTGC
The DNA here is from genome assembly GCF_027887155.1 of Malaclemys terrapin pileata. Classification (NCBI taxonomy): domain Eukaryota; kingdom Metazoa; phylum Chordata; order Testudines; family Emydidae; genus Malaclemys; species Malaclemys terrapin. The sequence continues at coordinate 38,599,349 of NC_071507.1, read as the reverse complement.
TGAGGACTGCAAAAAGGAAAACTTAGCACTTTTATTCAGAAAGGAGCCCTACCATAAGCAATTATAAAATAGTTATTTTAATATCCATGATGGGGAAAATATTAGGAGTAATAATTTGACTAGTTTTAGAAACTTGCCTAATTCATAGTAAGAACAAGTGCACAAATATATTGATGCTAAAACAGGCCAGACAGAGCAAGAGAAGGGGGGGGGGGAGAGAGAGAGATTCTCAAAAAGGAAGAGGGTCTTATCTTATACTAGATCATTTTTATTGCACTGTAAAATCCTTCCTTTTAAGATCACCTTTTTGTCTTGATCCTGTTCCCACTGAAGTTGACAAGAATTTTCCCATTGACTTCAATCAGAGCAGGTTTGTGCCCTTTATGGGCTAGACCTTGATAGCTTTACTGACACTGAACAGTAAATTATTCCCCAAGTGGTCCCACTGACTTCAGTAAAGGTGCTTCTAAGGTATCAAAATCTGGCTCTATGTTAGGATAATCATCTTAGGCCAACAGTACTATGACATGAGTGTTCCTATTACGCCTCTGTTGTTTAGGGCAGTGACAAAGCTCCTCCACTCCTGTTTGTGACATGAGGTAGTGAGGCCACAAAAATGTAAATATCAGCACCCGCATTTCTAACTGTGTAGGAAGAGAATTGTACTTACACAAAAAAGCCCCATATTGATTTTAGGCTTGCTCTAACTGTACAAAGGAAGCGCCTGTAGATAGGCAGAGGAGCAGGGATGCAGCACGCTGGGGGGAGGGGAGGCAGCAGGTGAGGGGAGCTTGGCGGCCACAGAAGATAATTCCAGAGGGGTGGGGAGCTTGGCAGGCCTCAGCAAATAACTCTGTAGGCCGCATGTTTGAGACCCCTGCATTAACCCAACCAGAAAAGTTTTATTGTGGTTTTTTTGTTTAGCAAAAAATAATTTGCTTCCTCTTGAGCAATCTTGATAAATACTTCAAGAATCCTTGTACACTGAATGTTAAAACTAGGTGGCAATAATTAAAAAGTCCTTGATAGTATATGATCTCATGCTGACTTTATTTAGCACAACATCCACAGAGCGTAAGTCTTTTTACCATTCTGGAGGTGCCTTAAGCCTTTTTCCCCAGGGCTGCCCAGAGGGGGTCTGGGACAAAGCGGGGGAGCTGCGGTGCTTGTACTCACCCGGCAGCGGTCTGGGTCTTTGGTGGCATTTCGGCAGCGGGGGGCCCTTCAGTCACTCCACATCTTCAGCAGCACTGAAGGACCCGCCACCGAAATGTCACTGAAGTCCCGGACCACCGCCGGGCCAGGGCTCACGGGGCATTTCGGCGACGGGGAGCCCTTCAGTCTCTCTGCGTCCTCGGCATCACTGAAGGACCCCCCACCGCCAAAAAATGCCGAAGACCCGGACTGCCACCAGGCCAGGGCTCGTGGGCCTGGGGCAAATTGCCCCACTTGTTTCCCCCCCCCGGGTAGCCTGTTTTTCCCAAGGCCTGTTTATGCTTTCTAAATGGTTTCAAAACTGGTTTTGTAAAATAAAGTTTAAAACAAGGGAGAGCCATGCTGTAGCCATGCCGTTTTAAGTAAGCTAAGGCCTCCTAACCCATTTCACGGAATCTGTTTCAGGACCACCTCAAGATCAGGCTCTCATAAACCACTGAAATCTGTGTTTACCATTTGACTCTAAATAACTTAAAAATCAGGACACAGATTTGAAGGGCCAAATCTTCTGCCCACTCGGCAGAGTCCGCTGTGGGAGGGAGAATGCCCCTCTCCCAATGGTGTGCAGTGTAGTTGTAGCCATGTCAGTCCCAGGATATTAGAGTGACAAGGTGAGTGCTGTAATATCTTTTATTGGACCAACTTTATGAGTTTGTCTCTCATGAACAGAAGTTGGTCCAATAAAAGATATTACCTCACCCATCTTGCCTCTCCCAATGAACGGTTTGCAGAAAATTCTGATCTAAACCTGTTCCCAGTCAGATTTGTCCCAGTGCATAACGGTGACAGTGGAAGGGGACAATATGGCTCTAAATCAAGTTACTAGCCATGGTTTGACAATAATCCTTAGCCATTGTAGGTCCCGTGGAGCTGCCTACTAAAATGCCTGACCATTAGTGAGAACCAAATTTACATGATTAATGCTGAGGTTTTCCATTCTTTTTAATATGAGCAGTGCATCCACACCTCATCTTTACTTTTCTTAGTTTCTCATATTTCCTTTCCTTTAGGGGTTTAGTGCCTCAAGAATAGCTACAGTGTTTATCCATTATAAATATCCAGCTGCCACAGTTGTGCAGAAATTTTAAGGAAAAATCCCAGTTCGGACTGTCTTCTGGATTGTCCTAATATTGGTGCTTTACCAAACGTCTCAGACCACGTCACAACCTTATACATGGTGCACTTCTTATTTTAAAAAAAATGTTAACATCTTTCCCATTTCTGCAATATGTTTTTAGCACATAGTTTACAAATATATTCAGATGACTAATTGATTTCTTTTGATTGTTGAAATGGCAGAGCTCCAGTTACTTTTTGTAGACTTTTGAAATTTCTCATTTCTGTATAGCTTATATTTGTCACCTGGGAATTTGTGACGGTTTATGTATTTTTTCCAGCAATAGAAAATCAGGCCTCTTTTTGCCTTTGGAATTATTTCTCTCACTTTTAGGAATGATGTCCAACTACAAAGAGTTCAAAGATCGTCTGTGATGGAGCAGATTAGTCACTGGCTTCTAAACTTCATCTTGATTAGGAAAAATAATGAGTCTGGACAGAGTCTAGGACATAACATTGTTTTAAAATATGGGTTGCATAGTTGAAATTAGTTATCGTTGGAGGCAAACTTGTTCTCTGTTTTCTGATTTAAACTAGAAAAGAGAGAAAAAGGAGGCAGATCCAGCAAATTGAGGCTGCAACCAGTTGACTGCCTTTTATAAATCAGTGACTTTGCACTTACTTTTATTAGCATTTTGATTATATTTTTAAAAGATTTTTTTAAAAAGCTATTAAGCTTTGCATTGGAAGCAGAATTGAAAAAGTGGGACACAAAATATAGAGATTTATGTGATGAAAACGAGAAGATAAAGGAATTGTGAACAGATCGAATCAGTGCTAAAGTGTGACACAGCCCATAACTGCAAGAACAAGGGGAAACAACACACTTTTTTCAGCAAAATGGGAGGCATACAGATTATAATTCACTAACCACCAATGATGATATTGCTGTCTGTGTCTCTATAGTGTGTGTGTGTCTATATACACATATATATGTGTGGACATAGACACAGACATACAGATATATACATATATCAATGCATACACAGGACAGAGAACAAAACCACAAAGGACCATGAATTAACTGAGTAGAAAAGGCTAATAAAAATAGTTTTCCTTTTTTGCCTATGATATATATTTATTTTAATCCAGATTTATAAAAAAATCCAAAAATATCTTGTTGGTCTCAATTCCCTCTCATGTTTTGTTTTGTATGTTGTCTATTTTAGGTTTTTGATAGCACTTCCATTACATTTTATGTGGTTGTGTGTGACGTTAGTTATGGAAGTGCTCTCCAAGTGAAAAATTGCACTGGCATTCAAAATGAATAAATTTATAATTTGCTTGTGCAAGTGTTTGCATTCCTATGACTGCATCACTTGCCCATTAATCCAACTTCCTTGGACATAGTCTAATATTCCAAATCCTGAGCAGTTTAAACAACCACCATTTGAAAATAAAAATCTGCCAGGAAAGTGTTTTCTCCTCCTCCTCCTCCCCCCAAATTACACGTGCTTGTGGGCTGGAAGGAGCATGATTCAGACATGGGCCAATTAAAGGTATTTTCTACATAAAAATATCATGGTTTAGAGTCCCTTTACTTCAATGAGGGCATCCAAAATTGGTGGCCATTAAAAAAATAAATCTAGGTTTGCAAGAAAACTTCATTGCATTGCATTCTAGATACTTGGAAAGAAATGTGTATCTTCATACTGTTTGACTTTATTTTGCGTTATTCAAACTGTCTCATACAGTCTGCTGGGTTGAATCATGTTCCATTTTTATCAGACAACTTTTTGCAGATCATCAATTGTTAACTTGTCTGCATGTGACAATTCTGTGGGAGATATCTGGGTAGTTACAAGTCAGGTTGCTTTGCAGTTATGCAAAAACTCTATGGCAAATGATTTCGAGGGCATTCCTTCTAGTCAGCAGTTTGCCCTCTAAACAGTTTTTCAGAACTTGCTTAACACATTCTATTTCCCATTAGCCTGAGGATAATGAATGGAAGAATGTCTGTGTTTACTATTTCTGTGCTTCAGAAATTCTTCGTATCCTAGAGAGGTGGTCTATGGCCCTTTGTGAGAGTCTATTGCACTTGTGCTATAGTTATGACTGAGAATTATTACCAAGAACTTGATAGTACAGTTATGGAAGCAAGCTGGGTTGTAAAAGTTATTTCTAGCCACTTGCTGGTGTCATTAATTACAGTATGATTGTAATCAGTTTGTACTGTGTCAAAAGGTTTTCCTGCCAGTATATCAATAGCACTCATTCCTCATACATAATCAGGTAACAGAATTGGGTATAGCAGTCCTAATGCATGTTGCATCTATGTTATGTATATGGCAAAGATAGGATTTTATTTATAGCACTCTCAACTGGGCAATAAGCAAAAGTTCAGACACCTCTGAGTTTTATGTTCAGGTTGAGCATGTCAAGGGTTGGCTCGGACCAGCGACAAGTATCCTAATCTTTACATAGCACTTATTTTGCCAGTACTTGCTACACATAAGAGCTATCTTCACTTGCCACAATCCTCACTATGGCCTGGAGGATATAATGGTGAAGGATAAACTACTTGGACATGGTTTGTAGTATTCTGAGAAAATATTTTATTTTTGGCTATAGCTGGCTCCAGTTGGCTGGCAGTAAGTATAATTTTCTATTAAGTTTGTTCTGGTCACTCACACACACAGTACTACTGTCTGGCTGTTTTTCTCTCAATGTTCTGAGTTCAAATCATACTGTTGGACGTATCCCTATGAGCACATTCAACTACTTTGCAAGAATGTGTTATCTGCCTCCTATGCACATCAGTGAAAATTGTTCCTATTTAATCAACACATATTCTGTAGAAATTAATAAAGAAAAAGTTATTTAAAACTGGAGTTGAAGCAATGTACTGGTTGGTTCTCAGACATGCCCAAATAGTTTACAAAAGGTAGAACATACTCACAAGACGAAGAGGAAATTAAGGTGGTATAAGTGAAAGAATAGGCATCAGCCTGGCCAACTACTTTTCACTCTCACTAGCAGACCAACAATGTAACCTAGTTTAATATCCATGTGTTTATTCAGTAGCTTCTAACAATCCAGCTGGATGTACTCTAAACAGTTAATCCAGCCAGAGTTCCTTGAACCTTCTTTGAAGTCTTTCTGAACAATTGATATGGGAGCCTTAAAGGATAAAGGGAGAGGACTTGGTTGATTCCAGGAGCCTTCCTGAATTATACTGATATACTACAGAATGGTGGTGTTATTGTTGAATCATAATCTTCAATTAAAAAAAAAAGTATAACAGAGATCTGAATTTGAAATCTCTTTTTTTTTTAATTGATCCAGAAAGACACTGACTATGTTATGATGGTTTTATGAAGGAAGTCCAACCACTGCTGACCGTTTTATAAAATATAATTTACTTGGTTCCCTTTTGAATTGGGCTGTGGTACATTTTATTCAAAAGTACACACAACAGCATGGCAGTCAGTACTACTCTTGTTTTTTCATATTTTATTTGTAAATCAGTGTTTTGTAGAAAAATATTAAATTGGTTGAAATTTAGAGTCATTAACATTGAGTTGCCCAAGGCCCTTTGTTGTGTACTGTTAAGTCCATTTCATTTTAAATCAGTTCTGAAATTCATTCTTTTTGCTAAGAAACAGATAATATCGTTTTTAGGTGGTTCAGAAGTTTGACCTCAGATTCAGGAGTTGGTACTTTCTTCCCACTGGGGCAACTGGATGAAAACTTCTATTTCTCTCACTGGACTGAAAAAACAAAGAAAGATGTTATCCTTGACAAAAGCACTGTAATAGTTGAAATGTTGGTAGTACTTATTTTCCCTGCAGCAAAATTATTTTTTAAGTTTATAAATTTCAATTACTTTGCCTAAATTCGTTCTTTTGGAATGTTTACAGGGTCTTACTCTTGGTTAATTCCATCTTCTATTCCATGATATCACATGGTAACAGCTTTAGACCCACTAAGTGTCATTACCAAATAACGACAGGAACATGCAGCATAATTGTGAGTTACCAGCATTTTCATTTCTCATGAAAACTCCATGCAATTTCCACATCAGTAAAGATTACAGGCTAGGAGTCAGCTCCTCAGCTAGTGTAAATCTGCATGGTTCTGTTCACTGCTCAGCTGAGGATTTGACCCATGGTATGTGACTTGTATAATTCTTCCATGCCAGAATTTTGAGCCCTGTAACTTAAATTAAAACACTTCTACTTAATCAATTGCACAATCTAATTACAGGTAAGACATTTTTGATTTCTCTTTCAGTCCATTCATGGTTAAAGTTTTTTTAACATCATTTACATTCATTATGTGGTTAATGGGGACTGGATCATCTGTGGTTTTGTTGTTTAAGTGGAATATATTCTTTAAACTCAATTTTGTCAGAAAGGATAGAAGTATTTCTGTGAAGTCTTACAACTCATTTCAGTCTAATTGTTTTTGACAGTTCACCTGTCACTTTAATAGGCTTCTGTAGGGTGAAGAAAAACAGATTTTTTTCCCCTTTAGACTACCCTGTCATTGTGATAGAAGTCAGAAACAGAGCACTTAATGTTTTATGATGAAAGTTTTAAACGTTTTTGTTGTAACAGAAAGGCAAGGAACATCTGTAGCTGCAGAGCTAAGGATAAAAATCTGAAAGCAAGTTCTGTAAAAGCATTGTGATGATCTATCTGCTTTTGGTCTATTGCAGGGACTAGAAAGCAGAAATAACACCAGCATTTAAATGTCACTACTCAAAAAAAAAAAAAAAAAAATCTTGGCAGCAAGTTTTCTCAGGCAGCTTGCCAATATCCTGATTCAGTGTTTATGGGAACATCTTGAAATGGCTCCCAAATTAATGACTATATCTTCCATCACTCCAGTCTGATGTCTGAACATGAGGAGAAATAAACAATAGTTAATGGTCTAGGAGCTGCTGGCAGATACAGTATTAGCTCTGGTTCTTATTTTCACTTACTAATAGCAAACAGTTCTGATCAGATGTTTATCTTTGAAAAACATATGCAATGGAAAATTGCACCTAAGATTGCTATCCATTTCACAGTCTCTTTCACAGGGACAGTTTCACACAAAACTAAATGATTTCATTTGACTGCTTGTTCAGATTAAAGGGTCTATTCTCGAATATCTCTGTTCTCTCCATGAGAAGCCTGAGGCACCTGAACATACTGTCCTGTGGGTTTCCCTTTTGAACTCAGCAGGGATACATGTGTGTGCCAAAAACCTCTTTCCTGCCTAACACCAAAGACCAAGGTCGGCCACACAATTCTTTTTCATGAAGCAATCAGATAGTATGTTGTCTTATGTGCCTTGATTTTATGAACTTTCAGTGTGTATTCATATATATATGACTTCAAGGGCTTCTATGACATCATGAATCATGAAAGCAAACCTCAAGGTTTTTTCGGTAGAATCCAGGAATAGATTTTTATAGCCCTCTGGTGTTATATGTGGAGGTGATGTCCATGTGATAAGTTTGTCATGTGAGTGAAACTTATGACATGCCCACATCTGCATCACCTTCCCACTAATCCCTCTGCAGCCTTGAACAATTATATGTATTTCTGGAGGGGAGGCTTTGATTTTTAAATCAATCTACAGAGAAATGTTTCCTCCCCAAATGTGGAATTTTCACCTCCCAACACTTACCTTAGCTGAGATCAAGGATAGTCATTATTCAGTCCTGGTCCAATAATTGCTTTTCCATATATAAAAATGCTGCAGTCCTAAAATCTGATATCCCCATAGTCCTATAGGACCAGACAGACAGGGGAACTTTTATACTATTATGAAGTGGGGAGATCCTCAGCTTCCCATCACATGCTTCCAGCCCTGGAAGCAGGACCCAAGACAATCCACATTAACACTAACATTTTAGATCTGGCAAAGCTATTTTAGATCATTTCTGTAGGCATTACACATTTATTAGTGTTTAAACTTTGCACTCCCACTGAACTTTGCACATTTGGATGCATGTAATTATCATACCTGACCCTACAAGCATAGGGATTACAAGATACACTCCCAATAATATTTTTAAAACTCTTTAAGATATTTCTGATAGTTTTACGATAACATCTGTGGCACCAACATATATATAAGGTGTGGTTCAAAAATCCTAGAAGCATTCATTTGGGAGGACCTGCATATCTGTGGCTTTGTCACTTGTAAAGTGAACATTCCAATCTCATGTTGATAAAAATCTTTATACTACATTATAACGTATTCCCCACTCATATAAGACATACATGTGAATCCTGAGGCCATCCTTTGCACTGGTTCCTTTATCTTCCTGCCATTTACTCTGCTCCTTTCTTCCAATGACCCTCTTTCTGCAGACAAATATTCATGGCTCTTGCTTCTTTCACCCTTGCCCTTCCTAATGGCCTCCCTTGCTGTTTTCTCACTCAGAAACTACAAGTCTTTCTGTAGCTACTTCAGTGGTTCTTCTTACAGCTCTGGTGACTTTCCTTTGAACACTGCTAGAATGGCTGGCTGTAAAGGCTTTTGTATGACTAAGGTGAGCATGAAGTAGCAGCAGTGGCAGCCCTGCAGATTTGATTGGGTTGTAGGTTATGGGAGGGAGGTTGCAATTCTGAAATTTCAGAGAACTAAGATTCTCCATAATATGACATCTAGAAAAAATAAAACTGCTCTCTTTGTTATAAACCGTGCTTTCCTTGGAGGTTTGAGAAGCACATGTTAAAACCAAGCAATTGAAACTATTTATATATCCTAAAATAAGGGCTTAAAAACTTATTTTTTGCCTGTTTAAATACCTTGACCTACATTTTCAGAAGTGACTAGTAAATTTGGACACCTCAATTTTGGGGATCTGATTTTCAAAAAGTGGTGAGCATCCACAGTGTTACAATCAGATCCCATTAAAGTGTTTCAAGCTGAGAACCAAATATTGAGGCAACCAATACCACTAGTCACTTCTGAAAATGTAGTCCTTATTCTGAACCTCCGAAGTAATTAATGTTGTTTTTTTTTGGCTGCTGTTGCTGTTGTGTGGATAAATGGTAACTACTAAGATTTGCACTCAAAATGTAGCTGCAGATGCAAAAACGGGCTGTGGTTTTTTAGTGTGCATAAATTTCACATGCAATAAAGGAAACTTAGACTCAGCCTGGCTAAAAATTTGCTGCACATTGTGGATTGTGTGAATAATCTTATTTCATCAGTTGAATGAGCATCTGCACTCATGTCAAAGGTCTGAACTTGAACCTCCACATGCATAGGAGGAAAAATGCTCCTTAAGCAGCTATAAAATATATGCACTCAGAACTACCATAACTAAAAGTGAAATTAGGTCCCAAAGACTCAGCATCAATGTAACTTATTTTAAGAGTATTCATGAAGTAAGTATCAGAGGGGTAGCCGTGTTAGTCTGGATCTGTAAAAAGCGACAAAGAGTCCTGTGGCACCTTATAGACAGTTAGTTGCTTTTCATGAAGTAAGTGGTCTACAAGGCAGATTACAAAGACTTGCACCTGCACTACTATTCTGTTCTGCATTAGAAAAAGAAAAAAAAAAAAAAAAAAAAACCAGAAAGAGAAGAAGCACAAGAAAGTCAACGTTGACTTGAAGGTTTATCCAACACAAGAAACCTTTCTGAGGTTTGGCAAAGCTTAAATAAATTTATCCCTTTGGACATTTTGTGGACATCTCTACATTTCCTGGTATTCTCATGTTTTTTAAGCTATTAGAGTAATTATCCAATAGGCAGTCAATGCAGCAGAAATACTATCGTTTACAACTGCTGTGCTGTAAATTTGTTCTTTCCTCTCTCTATTGTTTTCATTGGACTTCTCAATTTATTCTTATTTTGGACTAAAAATGTTGTTAATTTCAAAGGCAAGGGGAAATTGAAGTTAATTCCTTGTGCTGCACATACTAGCTAAACATTTCTTATGAGGCCAGTTTATCAGCAATCTCATGATACTGTTTAATTAAAGGCTTATAGTAAAGGTTTCTCCTAGTTGGGTGTTTTAAATATGGATTCAAATGTCTAAATGTAGGCAACCAAGTTTTAAAAGTTTGGCCAAACTATGAGTTTAGTATTCTCAGAAACAAAAGCGATAACTTAAGAGTAAAATGCCATGGTTGCAGATGTATAGATTTTTATTATTTGAATTGAAACATTACTTAAAATAAAAAAGAAACAAGTAGTGTTATTTTGAAGGGTTGAGTCACAGAAACCCCCTTAGGGCTGCCAACTGATGTGCCAAGACTACATCTGCCCCTGCTTTCCCTGCCAGCTTGGGACTCCAGCACCCTGTCTTGTTGAGCCAGACATGCCAGTCTGCTCCAGCACCGACCCCGGGTCTGAACCACGTGCCCTAAAGCTGCAGACTTAACTGAAAGCAACTTAAGAAGTGTTCCTGTCTTTGACACTCAGATGCTCAACTCCCAATGGGGTCCAAACCCCAAATAAATCTGTTTTACCCTGTATAAAGCTTATATGGGGTAAACTCATAAATTGGTCGCTCTCTATAACACTGATAGAGATGTATACACAGCTGTTTGCCCCCCGCTCCAGGTATTAATACATACTTTGGGTTAATTAATAAGTAAAAAGTTATTTTATTAAATACAGAAAGTAGGATTTAAGTAGTTCCAAGTAGTGACAGACAGAACAAAGTGAATTACCAAGCAAAATAAAATAGAACATGTAAGTCTATGTCTGAGAAAACTGAATACAGATAAAAATCTCACCCAGTAAGCTTCCTTTTACAGACTAGTCTCCTTCTAGTCTGGGTCCAGAAATCATTCACACCCTCTATAGTTACTATCCTTTGTTCCAATTTCATTCAGGCATTCTTGGGGATGGAGAGGCTATCTCTTGAGCCAGCTGAAGACAAAATGGAGGGGTCTCCCAGGGGTTTAAATAGACTTTCTCTTGTGGGTGGAGACCCCCTCCTCTCTCTTATGCAAAGTCCATCTCGAAGATGGAGTTTTGGAGTCCTATGGGCAAGTCAAATGTCCATGCATGAGTGAAACAACAAGGAGTCTGGTGGCACCTTAAAGACTAACAGATTTATTTGGGTATAAGCTTTCGTGAGTAAAAACCTCACTTCTTCGGATGCATGACTGAGTTTCTTACCAACCAAGCCACATTCCTGGGAAAGCACCGATGTGGATTGGCGTCTTCAAGTTCATTGTTGGCTTAAGAGGTTCTTGATTGGGCACTTAATTTGCACATTCCTTTCTCAAGAAGCTGACCAAATGCTTTACTAAGGCTACTTAGAAATCAAGCAAGTATACAGCCAATATTCCTAACTTCAAGTACAAAAATGATACATGCATACAAATAGGAGGAATGTATTCAGTAGATCATAATCTTTACAGAGATATGTTACATAGCATATGTAGCATAAAACATATTCCAGTTATGTCAGATATACATTCATAAGCATATTTCCATAAAGCCTTATGGGGTACACTATCACATTTATAATGTTTAATTACCAAGATATTTCAAAAATGGAATTTCAGCAGCTATTATTATAAACGAGTTATGAATTTATGGAAAGAAAAATGTTATTTTTAGTTTCTTTGAGAAACTTTATTTCTGTAATCACATGGATGAGACCAAGCTCAGAACCTAAAAGTCTAGGTTAAATCAACTATATAGAAAATTAAATGCAAAAAAACTTTATTGAAGTAATATCAAATGTTCCTTGTAACCAGCAAAACCAAGGAAATATCACATACAGGTTGCCAGGTCCAGTAACTTTTCTTACAATGTGTACACTTGTAGTTCATACTGAATTTGTTATACTTCACTCACCTCACCCATGCCTATGTTAGGCCTGCACGGTGGCACAGTGCACATTAATTATGTAACCCATTAAAATGGATGGTGTCAGAGCGCCTTTAGGGCCTAAACCACCAAAGCTAATACCTTAAATACAAAGGGTGCAATAGTCCTCTACAAGGGCTACTCCCATTTAACAGATAGGAAACTCTGAACTTCCACGTGCAGAGAGTTTTCTATGAATGCATCCATTGTGGGGCTTAGATACTATGCTGGTAGGCAGTTTAGGAATTAGACCAAGTTGGTCAGATAGAAATAGAGTGATCAAGATAGGGTTTTCCATCTCATGAGTGTGGCCTCTTGCTTGGTTCCTAAACCCAGTGAACTCCCATCTAGCCCATGTGATTTGGGAAGCAATGATTCCATAAAGAACAGCTGCCTAAGTAGTCCACCCCTTTCCACACTATAAAACCCAGATGCTGTGGAGGCCCCATAGAAGCATTTCTGCAGTTAATAGAAAAGGTAAATGATGACTTTGAGGGCAGCATTCTTTCATTCTCTAGTTCCATTGGATTCTCCTCCCATCTTCCCACTGAGGAAGAGGGATTGATCCATCTGATTCTGTTTCTCACAATAACAGGTTCCATTGATGTACATGGTACAAACCCCCTAGGTCCTTAGAATGGTATTTATTGCTATAGAAAAACCAAGACAAATGTGAAAGTGGAGGCCACGTGTACAACTTTACTCTCAGATAAAATTAAATATCCCAGCCATTTCACATCTTTAAAAAAAAATACCAAAACCAATGAGTGCATATCAAGGGCTACATTTCCATTTTAAAGCTTCAGCCATTCTATTCAGCTTTCCCATGAATGTCAGAAATTGGGGGTGAGGAGAAGCATTGTGGAAGCTTTTCTACAAAAACAAGCAAGCTCAGTTTTGCTCTGCAGTTAAGACCGTCCCTGGTAGTCTGGTTTCAATCCTTAGGTTTGTTGAAGATTAGACAGGGTGTTCACAGTCAAGGACCCTTGGGCCTACTGGAGTTCTTTACCATGCAGGACATGTTGCAAGACCTATTTCTTTGGGGCCTGTCCTTGGTCACTCAGAGCCTGCCAGTTGTCTCTTGCTTTGTGGATCATCTGCCTCCTTTCTTCCCATCTATTTATATCAGTTGGGAACTGTGGCAGATTAATTGAGAGTCCCTGGGTTTCCCTGTGTCAGAGGAAACCTTGGCACCATGGTTTCCAGTTGCCCGTGTACATTATCTGATTGTGACGCTGAATATTTTTTGTGCTTTCGAATTTAATGTATGACAGATTTCTTGCTCTGTGACAAACATAGCACAGAAACTCAGCTGGGGCGAATCAGCATAAAGATTCAGCTAAGCATCTGATTCAGATGGATTGCATAAGTAAATGATAGTAGGTAAAATATACATACATACACTCACACTGAAATTTAGTGTTGCGTGTTGTATTGGACAAAAGATTAAACACTCCCAAAATACATTTAATATTTGTATTAAAAACTATCTCCATCACAATACTGCTACCATCCAACAGCAGTAAGCGCACTTTTTTTTAATACGGGAGACAAAAGCTGGCATGGGGTACAACAAAAATTATTAAAATGTGCTATTCCTGCATGAACCCACAAATAAAAAAACCCCTAAAAATAATTTATAACTGGAAAAAAACATTTTACAATAAATATTTTAGCTATTCCAATAAATAGCGTAAATTCCATAAGTAATATGTGCATAGATGTTAACACACAAAAATGCACAGAAACAATAGTAACTAATGATTGCATAGCTCCAAAAATGGCTTTCAAATAAGATCAAAGATTCATAGATTTTAAATCCGGAAGGGGCCATTATGATCATGCAGAGTGACGTCCTGCATACCACAAGCCAAAGAACCTCACCCAGTAATTTCTTCACCAAGTCCATAACTTCTGTTTTGGTTATAGCATATTTTTTAGAAAGCGATCCAGTCTTGATTTAAAGACTAGACATGATGGAGAAACCACCACATCCCTATGTAAGGTGTTCCAATGATAAATTACCATCACATCAAAATTTTGTGCATTTTTTTCTCGCCAGAATTTTGTCTAGCTACAGCTTCCAATCATTATATCTCATTATGCCTTTTTCTGAGAAATTAAAGATACATCTACCAGCAGAAATATCTTCCCCAAAGATGTTTGTCATCTTATTGCTTTTATGCTTTGGCTTCAGAATGATCAGGAGTTATTCATCAGTGATGAGAGGTTATGAGAAAAAAACAAAAGGCTTTTAAAAATCAGGGCCTTGACCTTTTCAGAACATCTGCTTAAATTTAGTTATAAAAAGACAACTCCAAACTAGAAAAATCACAAGGAACTGTGTGTAGATATTAAAGAGTATTTTTGCATCAAACAATTTCCTAGTATATAATCATCCAATTATTTATGTGATAAAGTTTTAAGTCAGCACATGTCTGTAACTTCCTTAGACTCTTTCTATTAAAATAAAATTCCCTAAAACACTTAACTCCGTTTTATATCCACCTCATTTCCCAGAATAATTAAGGCTTAGTCATTCTTAATAATATTACACAGGTAGGAACATAGCTCTGGTTTACAGTTACAAAGGTGGAGCTGAATAACACTGCCAGACTGAGTTTATAAGACAAGTTAACTTTCCAAAAAAAGTTCTATCCTTGCATTAGGTAATAAAAGACGTTTGAAATTAAATGTTAGATCACTAGGGGGTCTGAGGCCAGATTCTTGGTTCAAATCACCGTAGCTCTGTTGACTATAATAAGGCAACACCAGCTGAAGACTTGGCCCTAAATGTCTGTGGCAAAGTTTTAATAATGAGAGTAGAACTGTACCATTATTGTAATATATTAAAGAATATAAACCCAGCTCAACAAGGTTAGTTTTATCATTTACACATTTTGGTCAACTCAAACTCTTTTGGACTATATATCAGCATCTACAAAGAGGCACAATTTTTTTCTGATGAGGATTCTGCACTGGCGTATGGGCCTGCCTACATAGATCCCTCTGTAGGACCAGGGCCTTGGTGTGTGACAATCTCAAAGGCAATCTTCCATTCAGATTTTCAGATGAAGGTTTCTGATGGCCTCCCGGTTTCTTTCATGGTTCCCATTCACTTTAGATAAGCTTCAGGATAGTGGCTCAGTGCTGATATATGCCATTTTTGCAAATGTTTCCACACTGATCTAGTCTTTCATCTGTGGACTAATAATTTGTAATCAGTGTGCCATTCATAATTAAGTAACCTCTGCTCTGCATTGTTCTGCTAATTAATTATTGTTGATTGGTTTGACTTGCTGCACATGGTTACCAAGCATGATCAAAGAACATTCAAGATTAATCTGCTAAACTAGATGTCAGACCAGTAAATTCTTCTGTGCTATTATGAAGATTTTTCTCCCTCAATAAAGGCCTGTCAGAGAATAATGGCTTGGATATACCTCTGACAGGTCAGTCCAAAGGTCACTCCCTGGAAACATGCACACATTTATGCAACAGAGCGCGATGCCTCATTTATAGCCATTTTATAACTCCAAGTGAACTCTTCATGAATTTTAATAACGTTAATTTAATAAAAAAGATGATTCACGTTGATTGCCTTTGGAGACAGCTGCAGAAGGAATTTATACACTATAATGCTGTTACATTTGGATTCTTCACAGATCTACAGGAATATGCAGTAACTCAATGAGCACAATGTTATGAGTTTCTCATTATATGCTCGGGTAATTACTGTACTTCACTCTTTTCATTCTCTTGAATCAGTTCTCACTTCCATTATTTTTATAACCTTTGTTTCCAGGACTGACTATTTTTATTGTTTCTTTAACTTGCTGTGGGCAATTTTACAGGCTTTGTAGTGTTTCGGTGCCATAAACATGAGCTACTTCTAATTAATTATATCCATATTCATTTTACAGTCAGAATTTTAAACTCTCTTGCATAATTTTATTGATTGCTTTGATGATTATTATTTTTTTCTTTTGCTTTTCACCACAGCTCTCCAATGACCATGCAGTAAACACTGACATTCAAATCTTTTTATGTAGAATGTTACCACACAGATGTTCTTACATGTGAAGATTACAGTTAATGATTATCATCTTTTTTTGGAAATCACACTAGCAGAAGATCAATGGTTTAGAGTAAATCTCAATTTCCAGTTACGTATCATATCAGTGCATTATTAACAATGTAATATTTTGTAGCTCCTGTCTATTTAGTACATTAATAAGTTGGTAAGTAAAGTTCTGTTAGGATGGAACACTTAACTGCTTGACAATTCATTACTAGATTGAACTATTCATATAAAAAAAGTAACTTATGAATTTAGGCCCTTTCCATGTTTCTAAAGTATTTATGAAACTATTTCATTTAAAAAATATTTATTATTCAAAATCCTTCAACAAATATTTTATGCAAATGAATTGCTCGTAAATAAATTGTTGAGATGTATGCTTCAGGTGTTTGCTATTTGCAATTTGTTACCCAAGTTGAATAGCTTTATTCTTGCTTTCTGACCTTTCAAGATGACCATCTGAACATATAGAGTACAAATATTAATGCAAACACCATTAGCACAAGGATTGACTTTCTAATCCTTGTGAACAAAAACTCACTCTTACAAATGCTTGTGGAGAGTGTGTAAAAGAGGTTGCAAATATTGCCTAGTTGAAGTGTTTATTCAAATGAAAACATGTCATTCTCTTTGTAGTATTTGCCCAATCTGACTCATTACCCTCAAAGATTTAATTTGTAATTTGGACTTCATGTATTCATTACAACCTGGCCATGAAAAGAAAAACTTAGGACCAATATATTGTTTTAAAAATTCTGTTTCTAAACTGAATAGTCTAGATGCCATGGTTACTGGTTCATCAGGGATGGTCCATAGATAGATGTAAGATACTACTATTTTATGTAATCTGTCATCTACTACATTTTGGGGTGGTGTGGGGACTGGTGCTGGTGAAGTCAGTCTGTTATATATGGATCTGTCAAGGTGGGTAGTCACTCGATTGTGTCTTCAACTTCAGTGCCATTTTTCTACACCTTTCTAAAGGAATTTCTGCATATAGATATTTTATGATTCTAAAAATATCCCATTTTCCCCCTAATAATTTCTACATAAAGGCATATGCATGTTCTATATCAATAAAACATATTTTTGAAACCTCAGCCTATGCAGTAGGTAAGTTAATTGGTAAAATTGTTTGAATTTTCTGTTTTTAATGTGTGTGTGTGTGGGGGGTCTGTTGACTTAAAGGTTTGTTAATGGTCTTTTAACACCATATTCCTTAAGAGCCTAAGGTCACTGTTTCAAATCAAGTTATGTTGATATTGACTGAACATAAAAACCACCTAATGGCATTTATGTGGCCTTCATGAAAAGAGATGGCCGTTTCTTTAAGGTTGCTGGTTTATGGCAGTGAGCTATTTAGTTAGACATTCCAGACCACGCATGAAGTAGATTTAATTCTGCTTTAAAACTGGGATGTGCTGTGTCTTGCTCTTTTGACTTGAAAACACTACCTGATTGAGATGCACAAATGCTAACCCAGTCTCTTCCCATACCAGTCTATAATACGTGATACTACTAAAAGAATCAGCACATTCTAAAATTAGCAAACGAGCAAGATCATGGCTTGATTTATATTTCCACAGGCCATAGAATTAAATGTTCCAAGGGTAGTAGATGGTTTCCTGTAAATGTGCAAGCAGAACTGAAATCATTTTGCACCTGAACTTTTTCATACATGTCAGCAGATTGCTGCAGCTTCCTTTTAAGACAAAAGAAAAAGCAGAGCAGCTGAAAATAATTAATATTAAACTTGACACATCAGAAATGTAATTTGTCACTTGTGATTAAAGCCTGTATCCTTAGTTCTATTTTTACATCCTTCATGACTCTCCCTTAGCTATCGTTAGGCTCCACATGGTTAGAGTTTAGCTTGACCTTTGACCCATCACCAGATACAAAGCAATCTGTTGCTGCAAAATTGGAGACCAAAGTAGCCAACAACAGTGTAGATCAACAATTTTTACCTTCATTAATATAATAATGACCCTCTTGGATATGTGGGGTGTAATCTTTGATCTTTGAAGTGCACTTAAAAGGGCAATATTTTAAATGTAAAGATCCTGGAAAAGTAATGCTCAAATAATAGAACTTCAGCATTCAATAGTTTTAAATTAAGATCAGCATAGCTCTTTTCTCTTTATCGGCTCCATTTGTTTGTTTTTATGTGATGAAACTCACTAGATTCTGTATACAGGGAAGAGCTTTGGCCGTTTAAATCATAGTAAAATGGTCTGATCTTAAAAGCAAAGTCAATGGAAATGGTATTTTACTGTGTCCAAGGAGTTTCTGCTCTGTGATTCTGCTCAAACTGAGGAATGGCGAACCCTGGTTTTGCAAACTGTCTGTTTTTCATTCTTTTCTGAAGCTTTCCAAAAAATTTCTGACTCCATCACAGCTGTGGTAGCTGCTTAATGAATTAAGAGCCTCTGTCATGCTATCATTGTTCCCTTCCATTCTGAAACCAGTTTGAAATACTGTATATAATCTGAAACAATACATAAAGTAAAATACAATCAATGAGTGTTGTTCATATGTCAGCAGGACCTTTTTTCAGCACAGACTTGTGTAACTGAAAATGGCTCACTTCTTTCTGGGTAACCATAAGTAGTATATTTTTGGAAGCAAAACATCCTGCAGTGTTTTCCCACTGAGCACAAGTATGAGAAAGGTTCAGACTACAGTATAGATTAAGCCACATAAATGGTGCTTAGACAACTTTTAAGTGTCTGAGTTAAATCCACAGAAGTAAAGAACCGAGACTAACATTTTATATTTAGCTCATCTTTGCCATTGGATGAGAGGTAAAACTCTAGCTCCTGACCAATTGTGGTTGTTAAAGAATCCCTCTCACTTTTTACATGAATAAAATGCCTGAGCCAAATCCCAGCTGGGGTTTTGCTACATACAATTCTCCTGCACTTTCAAGTAAAGAAGTTACTCTACACTTTCCCTTTTAATTAAACCCATGTTGTGCAGTGTGTTTATAGTTACAGATTTCCCACTGCTGAGGAGGGTCTAGTGCGTGAAGTGATTCCTATTATAAATACAGTCTGACTCCAAAGCACTTGTGTGCATAGGACTATATTATTTTAACGGGGACACCACCAGCTTCCTCTTAGCACAATTAACTGTTGGTGAAAATCAGAGCACTTAGGCATTTAGATACTTGATTATCAGCACCTGTAATTTCTGGTGCAAACTTGAACTCTCAAAATAGGAAGCAGTTGCTGAAAGTCAGAACCATTGTCTGTAAATTGACACTTTCTATATATGCAGGGTCTGATTCTCCTCTTCTACTGAGTTCACATAAGTTACTCCTACGTTAGGCCTGATTAGTATCTGAGGTCTAATGTTCAATGTATAGAATTAAGTCCAGAAGGAAACATTAGATCATCTACTGTGACCTCTTACAGGCTACTAATTTTCACCCCTATACTGAGCCCAATAACTTATCGCTGACTAAAATATAACTTGTGTTGGCTAAAGCATATTTTCAAGAAAGGCATCTAGTATGCTACAGCAACATACCGGTAGTTACCTTTCATCAACCAAACTTGTAATCTCATCAAAGAATGAAATCTGGTTTGTTTGCCAAGATTTATTTCTATAAAACCATATTGAGAGCCATTAGTTATATTCTTCTCCTTTTAATTCTTTACCAGTTGAATCTTGTATCAGCTTTACTACTATTATGCATGAGATGATGCCAGGCTAACCAGCCTAGAGTTACCCAGATTATTTGCTTGCCCTTTTTTAAATATAGGCACAACATTAGCACTTTTCCTGTCCTCTGAAATTTCCCCAATATTCCATGATGTACTAAAAATTAATATAATTGGGCCAGAGATCTCTTCAGACATTTTTTTTTTTGTTACTCTTGAGTGCAAGTTAACTGGAGCTTTCTGTTTTAAAAATATTTATCTCTAATAGATTGGCTGCCTAACATCCTTCTTAGTTACTAATGGACTGGAAAGTACTTTATCATATTCATGTGATAAAAGAACAACAGTATGATTCATTTCAAATAGAGAAGAGCAATATTATTTGAACTTCTCTGTATCATTATTAACAATATTACCATTTCCATCTAGCAGTGGGGATATACCATTGCTAGGATTGTTTTTGTTCTGATATACTTAAAAAAATACAAAAAACATAAAACCCTTCTTATTGTCCTTAGCCCTACAAGCCATGGGTTTTTCCTGGATGTCTTTAAGTTTCCCTTATCAATTTTCTACTCTTCATAACTTCTAATTTATATTGATTGCTATCTAATACCCCTTTCCCCACTTATTTATTGTCCCCCTCCCCCCCCGATTGCTGCCTTTACTTTGTCACTGAATTAAGACAGGGTTTTTTGAAGAATCGTGTGTGTAAGTAAGTAAATATTACTGAGTGGAACTGCCCATATTGAATGTAATGAGTGCATGATCACTAGTCCCTAAGCAACCATCAGATTCCAGTTTAATTAATAATACACATGTATCCATCATAATGAGGTTCAAAATATTTCTTATGTTGGGTGCAATATCTTTTCATTTTAGAAAATTATCACCTGTAACTTTTAGAAACTAATGTTATTTCACTACTGGCTGCATGAAACCTCCAGCGTATGTCTTCCATATTGAAGTCCATTATAACATAGAAAGAAAAGCTACATGTTATAGACAAGGGTTCTCTGGTATGATTTGGGGGGCTGTAATAGCCCCCCATCAGTAACCCCTCCTGGGCTTTATTAGCTAGCATGTTGATTTATATGCATTCAAGATCCTGCATTTCTGAGATATCAATAACTGAAAACAGCTTTAATATAGAGTCTCCACCATCACCCTCTTTTACCTGCTCTGTCCTTCCTGAACAGGTTATAACCAACAATTTTAACATTCTAATCATACAAATATGAGGTAATATGAATTCAATCTAATGTCTTCTCATCAATGAAAATTTCCAATTCCTCTTGCTTTTTTACCCTGGCTCCTAGCAGTAATTGAAAATTTTCTTCTTTTCACATTGGTTCAATTTGTTCATGAGATGCTGAGTTTGAGTTAGTACCATGTTCTCTCTTTAGCACCCTCTTCTTGCATTGTTAGTTTAACCCTTTTGTGGCTGCTGCAGCTAGAATATTAGTTCCCCTACCTGAGAGATACAGGCCTTCCAATTCACACAGACCTTTCTCCCACTAGAGTGTGCTCCAATGTTCCACAAAATCAAAACCTTCAGCTTCTCACCAGTTGATTGGCCAGTATTTCATCTCCAGTGTTATCTACCAAATGCTAACAAATACATTTAAAAAATCTAGCTTATCACAAGTGCTAAATTAGTCATGTTTAAAGAGAATCAAGTTTAGTCTGAAGTGTATTTGAATGAAATTGTAAAGGATAATTGTATAATAATCATATCTCATTGCCCCTCTATTTGCACTGACATTTTGGACATAGATTAAATTGCTCAAGCAAATCAAAATTTGCATGACCAGCAAATTCTCAGATCTGTAACACCAAATAAAAATCTACTAGAGCTGGTGAGAAATTTTCAGTCAGTTTTTCAGCAGAAAATGTGGTTTCTACAAAACAAAAATTTTCTGCAGGAAAATACCAGTTTTGAATAATTTTGCATTTTTTTTAACTTATATCATAGAAAATTTGAATTGAAATATTTAGCTTTGGGTTATGTTGACATTAAACTGTCAGCCTGAATTCCCATGGACCTCATCAGTGCCTCAACCCCCCATTTTTCCCTATGAACTGGGCTGCCAGGCCACAGTACAGTTCCCATAATTCATTGCAGTTTTCCCTCTGGTTGATCTGTTGTACTGTACCTTGGAAATCCCATGACCACAGTTTTGCATGCGAGTTGTAGTCTGACCAGAGAGCCAAGCCCTTAGGGCAGAATGGGAGGCACTACAGCAGTTCAGACAGACACAGTTTAATGTTGAACTAACCGAAAATGTTTCGACCTTTCAAAGCGTTTTGGAATTTTGCATTCCCCTGCAAAATTTTGATATTTTGATTGTTGATCCTGATTTTTGGGGAAAACAAATGTTGAAATATTGGAATTTTCATGAAATGGAAATTCTAATTTTTGATCATCTCTATAATCAGTATACAAAGCAGAGAGAGGAGAGATACATATATCAAATCCTTTTTACTGTCACTGTGAATTAACGAGGGGCAAGTATGGGAGTATAATTTAGAAGAGCAGAAATGCATCCAAAACATAGTCTATTATAATATATACAAGTCCCCTACCATCACTACTTGCTGGTATTCACCAACTATCTCCCTCCCATTGTTTTTCACCAGATACACCCCCCCACCCCAGAATCATAGAACTGGAAGGGACCTTGAGAGGTCATCTAGTCCAGTCCCCTGCACTCAAGGCATGACTAAGTATTATCCAGACCATTTTTGACAGGTGTTTGTTCAACCTGCTCTTAAAAAACCCCAATAATGGAGAGATTCCACAACCTCCCTTGGCAATTTATTCCAGTGCTTAACCACTCTGACAGGACGTTTTTCCTAATGTCCAACCTAAACCGCCCTTGCTGCAATTTAAGCCCATTGCTTCTTGTCCTATCCTCAGAGGTTAAGAACAACAATTTTTCTCCCTCCTCCTTGTAACAACCTTTTATGTACTTGACAACTCTTATCATGTCCCCACTCAGTCTTCTCTTCTCCAGACTAAACAAACCCAATTTTTTCAATCTTCCCTCATAGGTCATGTTTTCTAGACCTTTAATCATTTTTGTTGCTCTTCTCTGGACTTTCTCCAATTTGTCCACATATTTCCTGAAATGTGGTGCCCAGAACTGGACACAATACTCCAGTTGAGGCCTTATCAGCGTGGAGTAGAGCAGAAGAATTACTTTTCATGTCTTGCTTACAATACTCCTGCTAATACATCCCAGAATGATGTTTGCTTTCTTTGCAACAGTGTTACACTGTTGACTCATATTTAGCTTGTGATCCACTATGACCCGGAACCCTTTCTGCAGTACTCCTTCCTAGGCAGTCATTTCTCATTTTGTATGTGTGCAACTGATTGTTCCTTCTTAAGTGGAGTACTTTGCATTTGTCTTTATTGAATTTCATCCTATTGACTTCAGACATTTCTCTAGTTTGTCCAGATTATTTTGAATTTTAATCCTATCCTCCAAAGCACTTGCAACCCCTTCCAGCTTGGTATCATCTGCAAACTCTCTCTCTCTCTTTCTCCCCCCTCTGCCAGATTAAAGCCCATATGGCCAGATTTAGCTCCACTCCCATTTACTGACTTAAGTGGCCAAGTTTACAAGAGAGGTCAACACACTTAGTGGTGAGTTCTTTTGAAAATCTGGTCATAAGTGTCATTAAAGGGCAGTGGTGGGCAACCTGCATGCAGCCCATCAGGGTAATCTGATTGCGGCCTGCTAGACATTTTGCTGACATTGACTGTTGGCAGGCATGGCCCCCCGAAGCTCCCAGTGGCCGTGGTTCACTGTTCCCAGCCAATGGGAGCTGTGCGAAGTGGTGGGCTGCAGGGATGTGCTGGTCGCTGCTTCCCACAGTTCCCACTGACTGGGAATGGCGAAGCGCGACCACTGGGAGCTGCGGGGGGCGGGGGAGTGAGGGCTTTGCCTGCGGGTGGTCAGCATCAGCAAAATGTCTCATGCCCGTAATCAGATTACCCTGATGGGCCACAGGTTGCCCATCCACTGCTATGGGGCTGTTGTGTGCTGAGCAAATCTGAAAATCTGGTCCTTATGGAAGTGGCTTTTTTGAAAATCTGGCCCCAGTCATGGGTGTGAGCACTTGACTATCTGGTCCACAATGGGGATGGTGGCTGCTGTTAAGATGACAAATCCTGTCCTGTTGTTGTTAATGGAAGTCTTGCTAGTGACTTCAGTGGGTCCAACATAAGGCCCTTGGTGAGTGGCATGAAAACACATTGATCCTGGCTGCTCTTTCCTGGGTCTGGACAACTTCTGTTCTCATCCCTGTGATGACAGCCCTGCAAAAGAAGAGAAAACACAAAGAAGAGTACATATGAATGCAATACTCCAAAGTCTTTCCAAAAGCTTCCAGTCTGATTCTCTTGAAGGACATTTCAGTCTCCTTAAATAGATATACATATCTCAAGAAATAGCACCAAATAAGGGTTTGGTCCTGCCAGGAATTCTGCATACGTAGACCCTTTCACCCACATAGATCTCCTTGAAGGTTCTGGGAGTAAGTCAATGCTCTAATGTGTCAGAGTGTTGATGTTTTTTTCTAAATATGATAAGCCTTCAAGTCCATATTGGACAATTTGTAGCTTTTCTGTGCAAATGCCATCCAAGTAATGAATGTTGGTGGACTCCTTGGGATGCTGGTACTGAATTTTAAAGTCACAGGAATCCCCAGATGCTTGCTTATTTTAAAAATTTTTACCGGATCCAACAGTAACGATTCATAGCACCAGAATTCATTGATTTGGTCCTATGTTCATAGATTAATAGGTTTTAAAGACATAAGAGACCATTATGATGATGTAGTCTCATGTACTGCACAGGCCTTAAATTTTCCTCCAGTAATTCCTGTATCAAGCCAAATAACTTCTGATTGAACTAGATTTTATCTTTTAGAACTACAGCCAATCTTGAAACGTCCCAAATAAGACCATTGGGAGTTTGGGGCGATGGCAAGAAATGCAGGTCTCTGACATAAAATAGTATTAGTACAGGATTTTGAACCACTATTATAAATAATGTGGGTGAAATCTTGACTCAGGTGTAGTCCATAGGAGTTTTGGTCCCTGACTTTAGCAGGGCCAGGATTCCACCTCTTTTTTGTTTGTTTGTTTTACTGTGAATATAATACAGCTCACCTTTCATATCCTGTTTCCACTACCCTCATAAACACATAATATTTGGTAAGTAATCCTCGCACACATTCCCACTGGCAGTAGTGTTATTGAAATGTTTTCAGAGATTGCCGAGTAATACCATTCTATAACTTTTTTTATATACATTCAGTGTGGAATTCTTCTAACATGACAAAAGCTCATCCTGGAACCAAAATTCTGTCACAAAAAGGGAAGTTCAGTTGAGGCCCTTCTCTAAATGAGGCCTGACACCCATCCGAATATTTTCCTGGGTTGCTGCTGCTTTTTCATCACATCTGGCCAGTGTTAATTGCTGATGAGCAAAACTTGATCCCCCCCCCCCCGCTGTTATTTATGTACTGTTATCAGGTGTCAAACTTCCCTCCGCACATTGTTCTCCAAAAAATGTTACCATGACTCAAGTGTAACCTGATAGACTGAGTAGCTGAATATTTGCCCCCTCTAGGTCCAAGAGCCTAATTTTCATACCCTCACTCCTGTCACTTAGTACCTTACTCCTCTGGATTGAAATCTGATTCCATCAAAGTTAATGGGCAGGCCTCAGGTGAGCATCATTAAAACATGTTGATAC
This sequence comes from Malaclemys terrapin pileata, assembly GCF_027887155.1. NCBI lineage: Eukaryota > Metazoa > Chordata > Testudines > Emydidae > Malaclemys > Malaclemys terrapin. The sequence goes on along the minus strand of NC_071507.1, from coordinate 38,573,723 downwards.
TGATTACTCCTTCCTGGCATGCTTGCTCAGTCTAGGTAAGGGGGACATCAGTTGATGTCCCAATGGTGGTGCTAACATCAGTGGAACTACTGAAGGGGTAAGGTGCTACTTAAGTGGGATGATCTGTTTTTTATTCTTCATTCAGAACGTAGCTCATTGTAAACAAATAAGACAAGTTCCTTATCCTGAGGATTTAAATATTTTATTTGACCGTAAACAATACAAACTATTAACTGAGGAAAAACAAAGTCAAATAATAAGGGTAAGGCCAATGACAATGATTGTTTTATCCTTTTCAGTTACACCAGGTAACCTTTTAAAGAGACAGAGTTTTCCAAGTTTTCACCATCAACTTGCCATTGAAAATAATGCACATGGAGAAGAATATGATTAACATTAAAACCATATAGGAAATTTGTTTTATAATTTTCACTACATTCTTGTTGTTCAGGTAGAGGCAGAAGTCAAAATGAACTTGAGTTTCCATTTTAAAAATGCCTTTTATGTAGTACTGCCCTTTTCTTAGAGTAATAACATTTTTCTTGGAAAAAGTTTATGAAGTCGTATTTTCTAAACAATAAAATATAAAGCTTTCTCCCACAACCAGCACAATTTGTTTGAACTCACATATGGTCGCACTTCAGTTGTGCAAACGTGCTTAACACTTATTAAACTTTGGGAATATGGTTCTAGCTTCTAACCAATAAAACTGATCATTGTCCACTGGTGATTTTTAAAATGAAACATTACACTTCATTTTATTCTGCACTGATTCTAATGTGGATTTCCCCATTTTGTTCTTTTTCTTGTTGGAAGGATGGAGGTTAACATGCTCTTTTGTCAGTCTTTATTTAACTAAATACGATCTATGTTTTCACAATGGAGTCGCTGATGAAATAAAAACCATGCATGTACCACAGCCAGGAAATGGTCAAATAATTCATACGCTGGAGTATTCACCAGCAGGCATGTGTAATAGGCCCTCTCCTCAGGAAGCCAGTGGGTATTTGTTTTATTACGGACTTCCATGGGAGTGGGATTGAGACCTTAATTTTAATATATGGGACTAGCTTTGGGGGTGGAGACCAGCTTTCACGCAGTGTTTTGGAGCGGGAGGAAACATGTAGCTTTAAGACACTTTTGTATTTCTTTTGCCTTGGTACTTTTGGGCCCCAGTCTGGAACAACTTGGGGCAGATTTAAGCCAGCTCTAAGTTGCACTGGCTGTCAGATGCCCCCAAAAGCAGTTCCAGTAGCCTTGGATCACTAAGGCATAGGGTTGTCCCAGCCATGGCTCCTTCCCCTGAAAACACCCGTTGTGCTTTAGCTCAGGAGCCAGGCCCCTGCCCCTTTACTTTAGGTAAGAAGCAGGATGGGATGGATCCTCTACAGGTGATAGTGGCAAAGGTTAGGTTGAGCCCTAATGCCAGCTCTGCACCACTTACAGGGAGTTGCCTAACACAAGGGAAATCCTGTAGAAGATTTAGGGCTGCTCTGAATCACTAGAGAAACATAAAGTAGCCCTCACAGGGCTGAGAATCTGGCCCATGATTTTTTAAAAAATGGTCTGGTTCAAATGTGCTGTTTGAACGAATGAGATGCAGTTTCAGTACTTGTTATTTTGGCATGAAATTCCTCAAAGCATCTGAATGTTTTTCACTTGGACCTTTTCTGCCAGGATCGTTAAACAATGTTAATGTTATCTGAGTTAAAAATCAAACTCAGATTGATTCCATAGGATTTTTATTTCTCAGAATTCAGAGTCACTAAGGGCTAATTTCTGCATTGTCCTTGTTCAGGCGAACCTCCGACTGACATCAATGGGCTTTTTGCCCAAGAAAAGGCTGTGTGCGGCTCACAGGATTTGGCCCCAGTGCTTCTGAATGTTGTAAATAATTACAACGAGAAAAGACAGGAGAATTTAAAAATGAATAGAAAGATTTCATGCTCTAGACTTTTGTACTGTCATTGCTTTCATAATTACTCATTACTGTGCTATTTCTGGAAAAGGGAACTTTCTGCTAAGGTAACAATCTCATTTTAGCATTTTTTCTTTAAACCCAAAATGTTCTGTATTTTTCTATTCCCCCTTTGATTTTCTTTTTCGTGTTCTTTGGATTACAAACAGTTTTATTTGTTTTGCTTGTAAAATTACAGAACAAAATGTTAATTATGCAGTTTGTACAGAAAGCAACTAGCAGACTAAATGTTTTGCTCTTCGTAGTCGAATAGTTATGTCTTGTCTGGAGAGACATCAATTGTTGTGTGTATTTGTGTAGGAGGTTAAATTTGAGGTCAGTGGTTTGTAACTGCCAGTTACAATACATTCTTACAACAGGTACAGTAGGACAAACAGAAAAAAAGATCTTGCTTTAAAATGTCCCTGCTAGTTGGGAAGCTTTTTAAGCTCTCCATATGCAAAATATTAGATAATATCATTTTGGATTAAGCTGACCTAAAACCGCCTGGAAAAACATTACCACCAACAAACATCACCACCAAAAACGCTGGCGTGTTTATAATAAAGATATTCAAAATGTTTCATTTAAAAAGAATAGTCAGACATACACTATCTTGAGTCAGGAAACCACAAAGTAAAGTCGTTCTCATTCAGCAGGCCAAATATAATGAAAGGATAAGACAAGGTGATAGCTACAGGATTTCTTTAGCTTTTGAAAATCCATTGTGGGGTCTTAACAGTTTCAGTGCCAACTATCTGACTCAGATCTTATTTCCCAAAAGTCAGACTCCACTGGCACTGACTAGGGTGACTAGATGTCCCATTTTTAAAGGGACAGTCCCATATTTAAGCCCTCCTGCAAGTGTCCCAACTTTTTCTTAAAAACGGGCAAATTGTCCCGTATTTTCTGTCTCTCCCACCCCATTAGTATTGGCGGTTCCTGCTGTTGGCTGGATCCCTGCTCGCTAGACGCCCACCCAACAACGGAGAGTGGGGGGTCCAGTGGCCGATGATGGGTATGGGTGTGCACAGCTGGAGGTGGGTCAAAGATGCAGCATGTGGGGCTGGCCATCAGTGCAGCCCCCGCTGCATGTTGGCTCTCGCCACTGACCTATTTATCCCAGTGTATACTGGGAATTAAGTAGAAAGGTTTGGACTGGAAATAATTTCATTAATATTGTAAATGGCATGGAAGAACTTTGCACTTTTGAGTGCTACTCAGCTGGAAATAAAACATAAAAGAGCTAGAAGGCACTTTCATTAGAGCTAGTTCTAGCCTGCTTTACCTGCTTTGACATTAAAATGCTTAACAGGACCCACTACTCTTCCAAATGGAAAATTTTAATTCTGTGCCTTTATATTGTAAAGGATCTATGAAATAGAAAGGTAAGAACAGTTGCACAGATTGATCCTTCTTACAGAATTCCATCGTCGTACTTAAATATTTGATGTAATTTCAAGCTTCAGTTTCCAAAAGGCATCAAGCGCTTCCTTAAGTCACAATTGTTACAAGCTTAGGGCCTGATCCTGCAAATAGTTCGACATCTGTTTAACTTTATACTCTGGGAGAAGACCCATCGAACTCCAAAAGGATTACTTATAATGTGTAAAGTTCAGCATGTATGTAAGCCTTTCTGAGATCAGAGCCTTATTTTCCTCAGCTGGCAACTGCTTCTGAAGCTTTCTGATTTAGCTCAGTTTTAGTAACTACTGTAACTTTTCATTCACTTTATTTGTGCAAAGGAGCCACTGAGCACCCACAATTGGTTGTGGGGAGTACAGCATTCAGGCCCAGATCCACAAAGTGACATAGGGGTTGCAATACTCAGCATTGCAAAGTCTCACTTTTAGGTGCTTCACCAGCCAGTGGAGTCCACAAACCTGGAGTTAGGCGCATAGGCTCCCCATACAATGCATGGGGAAGGATAGGCGCCTGACAACTGGATCCAAAAAAGCCAGTCTATTAGGTGGGGAGTCAGGGCCGGTGCAACCACTAGGTGAACTAGGCGGCCACCTAGGGCTCCAAGTGGTTGGGGGCGCCAAAAAGCATGCTCAGGGGAGGCGGTGGAGTGGAGGTGAGCTGGGGCAGGGGAGCGCGGGGAGGTCTGCCCACAGCAAGTAATGGGGGGTGGGGCGTGCAGGGGAACCGCTCCCTGCCCCAGCTCACCTCCGCTCCGCCTTCTCACCTGAGCATGCCGTCCCCCGCTCTAATTCTCCTCCCCTCCCAGGCTTGCCGCACCAAACAGCTGATTAGTGCCGCAAGGCTGGGAGGCGGAAGAAGTGGAGCGGCGCCGGCGTGCTCAGGGGAGAAGGCAGAGCGGAGGTGAGCTGGGACAGGGAGCTGCCACAGGGGGGGCTGCCCGGGCGGAGGGGGGGCGGGAAACTGCCGCAGGGGGGCGCTGCAGGGCGGAGGGGGGGTAGGGAGCTGCTGCGGGGGGGCTGCTTGGGGAACCAAAATAGCTAGGGCGGCCCTGGCTCCCCAGGCCGGAGGGGGGGGCGCAAGGTGGAAGTTTTGCCTAGGGCACGAAATATCCTTGCACCGGCCTTGTGGGGAGTCATTAAGCCAGGCAATAGCTGATGTGATGAGAGGGGTGTGTCCTAAATCCTGTTCCTCTCTGCAAAATCAGTACGTAGGTCCAGGTGGGAGTGAGGTGCCTATCTCTGCGTGGGACTCACAGCTGGGAACCCTCTCCTGTAGTCAGACACCTAAGTTGTTCCCTTGAAACACAATGGCAGTGCATGCCTAACTCCACACACAGCAGCCGGAGAGTGCCAAGGAAGGAGCAGGCAGCAGCCTCCCTTATAACCTTTAGGCCAGTGGTTAGGAAACTCATCTGGGAGAATTGAGCAATCCTGGCTCAATTCGATAGTCTGATCACTGGACTATCGAATTATTCTCACTCTTTCTCTGGCCCAAGGCATATTTAATTATTTACTTAGTTATGCAAAGTGGAACAGATTCAACAGGAAAGATTGAGAGGGACCCACTCTTCTGAGTGCTTCACCACTCGGCGATGCAGGCCGAGGGATGTGCTGGTCGCTGCTTCCCACAGCCCCCATTGGCCTGGAGCAGCAAACCGTGGCCAGTGGGAGCCGCAATCGGCTGATCTAGCGGACGCGGCAGGTAACCAGCCCAGCCCCCCAGGGTACTTACCCTGACGGGCCGCGTGCTAAAGATTGCTGATCCCTGGCTTACTGCATGCCTACTGGATTTGGCCCCACAGATGAGATAGGTGAGGGAACTCCTATCCTCACCAGGTTTAAGGATTGCCCTGGGGTTTAGATGTGAGATAGGTATTGAGGCACATGCATGAGGCAGCAATGAATGTGTCCAGAGGTAGAAACTTAGGCACCTAGGGGACATTTACCCTGAAAATATAGGTACAGACTGAGTTCAGGTGCCTACAGGGTTAGGTGGCAACTGAGCGGGGGTTCTGTGGATCCCAGTGGTGCCTAAATTGGGCTTTAGGCATTTTACATGCCTTTGTGGATCTGAGCTTAGCACCTTTCAGTATCAGGCCCTAAAGGCACAAATCAATTATAAATAATTGTGATGTGGGGTATGAACCCAACACTAGTAAACAGTGTGTTAATTGGAGCATAAGGGCCCAGTTATCACACTTGGTGGAGCCCAATTTTATATTAGGCCCAGCTGGGCGTTTATCAGATGCAAGACACAGTTATAAGGAAGGAAAGAAAGCTCGGGGAGGGACAAGAAAACTCACCTGCAGTAGAGCAAGGTAGCTGTAGTAAGTGATAGGAAGTTCTTTGCTGTAGGCCTAAGAGAGGAGGCCCCGAGAGAGACTCAGACACATAGTGAGCTCAGGAAGAAGATAGGCCTAGGTAGATAGTGGTCCAGGGAGGCAGCAAGGGGTCTGAGTAGACATGCCTTGGCTGCTTGCTATGGGTCTCCTGTACTGGAACCCAGAGTAGGGGAAGGCCCTGGGTTCTACTGTGGGCCCACTGGGAAGGCCGTAACACAAGCGGTAGGAGTAATTGTCTGGAGTCAGACTGAAGTCCCAGTGTGTGGTCAATAGACTATCGTTTTGCTGGACTTTGTGTTTACCATGGAAAGGGTGGGACTTAATGCGACCTGGCTGGAGGGCTGAGACCACAAGACAAAGTGGACTACCAACAGACCTGCAAGGCCATGCAGAGGGGGCAATGGAAAGGCAGGCTCTACAACGCTGTGCCCAGTCACAAGGGGGCATGCTGGCTGGTGAGTCACTTTGTCACAATAATTAACAAATTAATAACGTAATATGGCCATTTTGTTCACGGGTAATATTTGGTTAAAGGTACAGACACCTGTGATATTGTATAATGATTCTGGTCCTGAAAGTTTTTCAGTATGAAGGGTCAGCAGTGGAGAGGGTGACAGGCATGTTGAAATAGAGTGGTGCTGTGGGCCCCAATGGTACACTTCAGCTCTGTAGCTTTCTGTAGAAAAGAATCCTATGAAAATGGACGGTTATGTCTACACTGAGTCAAGTATATACTTACCAGTTTCAGGTTTTTAGTGAACATGGCTGAGCCGTGCCACTGTCTGTGCCACTGCAGCTACATTGTTATTTGTATCGGAGTGGTAGCCATGTTAGTCTGTATCCACAAAAACAACGAGGAGTCCGGTGGCACCTTAAAGACTAACAGATTCATTTGGGCATAAACTTTTATGGATAAAAAACCCACTTCTTCAGCTCTACAATGCATCTGAAGAAGTGGGTTTTTTACCCTCAAAAGCTCATGCCCAAATAAATCTGTTAGTCTCTAAGGTGCCACTGGCACTCCTCGTTGTTTTTATGGTTATTTGTGCTTGTGCTACCTCTCATTGAGCTGCCATGAGTATGTGTCCGTGAGCTGGGGAAAAACACTCCGAGCTTGTCATGTGAATGTAGCCTCTGACTCATGGCAGGCTATAGGCTTTTCATTCAATAACTAATCCTGGGGAATTATAAACAATTGAACAACATTTTCAAGTGTTAACTTGAACATACAGTAAAAATATGAAAATAACCTTACTGTTTACATTAGAGTGAAAGAGATGAGCAAAACTGGGAATGGCTTTAATGTTGCAAAACCAAACTAAAACTACCCAGGTCTGAAGACCTCTTGAGGAAAGGCTAACACAGAGGAGAACTTTTGGCTATCTCTAGGTTTGACATGTTTGATATGATTTAAAATTGCTTAAAAATGATGGAAATTTTTATCAATTTTATATAAACTGATCCAAAAAGGCAACCCCCCCCATGATTATTTAGCTGAAAATGTTTAAATCAGCTCTACTATGCATTCACGTTTAAACCTGATATGCAAATTACATTGTTTTTTGTATTCAGTTCTGTGCTGTAGCTCAATAAATGATCCAAACCAGAACCCCAAACCTAAAGACTCTGATCATTTTTTCTGTGTGTGCGGGGGGGGGGGGGGGGGAGTTGGGGGGGCGGCAGTGGCTCACAAGCCAGACTGAAGCCTGAATATCATGGATCAGATGTCTCTAATTAAAATATAGCAGGTCAAATTCACCTCTGCATTACTCCAGTTGCATGATGGTATAATTCCCTGGTAACTGTTCAGTGGTTAATCAGGCCTAGTATCTCCTGACAATAAAAATATTGTTTCTTCTTCCTCATTGATTGAAAAAGGAGTAATCTGTGGGCCTATGTGAAGAAATCTAAAAATAAAAGGTATGATTCCTGGCCTCCTTTTGCCGTTGTTCGTGCTCACACAACCCCTGTTGACTTCAGAGCATAGAGACAAAATTTAGCCCAATGGCTTGTTAATTAAGAAGTGTTTCTCAACATGAGAGATACCATGGTCAATAATAAAGTAATAGCAAGGAAGCAAGCTAAGGGTCAGTCATTCATAATGGTTTCACACCAGCATTTACTCCTCCTCCCCTCTTGGCTTCACTTGTCACTCCTGCTTTATACCAGTGTAACTGAGGGAAGAAACAGACAGAGAAGAATCAGGGTCCTGATTTTTTTTTTATTATTATTATTTTATTCTTCATTCCAACATCTAAGAAGTCCTGAAAGCTGACTACATTCCTTCAATTTCCAGGCATGCAGGGTGGATTCTTCCACAGAGGAAGAAATACAGATCAGATGTTTTAAAGATGAAGACAGATGCTTTCAAAACTTCTGATGCTTAATCTCTGCGTTTTAATCTCCTAGTTCTGAGAGCTGCAGAATGGGTTAATGTTGTGTAGATCTCATGCAGTCCAAATGGAAAGGGGCACTTTCCTCTTTACTGCTGAATGCTGGGGGGTTTTTCCCCTTAAAATTCTAGGCACTGAAGCCTGGACACTTACTATTTTTCTATTTCTGTTGTAACTACAGGGTCCCAATCAGACCCCAGGACCCCAGTATATAATAATGGGTCAGATTTTGCTCTTTCATAATCAAACAAGCAGAATCTAGCCAGTGAGCAGGAATATGGAATAGATTTGGTCAATATTGCTGACTAGGAAATGAAAAGAGAAAGCTAGAGCCAGAAAGAATATGGTTAGGGCATTGAAAGCGCTTCCTTTCCTAGTGAATCTGACTTCCAATTACTCATGCCTGGGCATCTCTCTCATCCAGACTATTCATTATGCTGAATGGCTCCGTGATGTGTGGTGGTTTTATAATATGAACATTCAACATCCTTTAGGGATTAGGCTGAGCTCCCCAAAAATCATTTGTGATCTTAACTAAATCTGAGGACTGGTCTCCAGGAACAGAGGCAAAAGGCCAGTGCATAAAGCCACCAACAAGTGAAAAATGGTATAAATTAGGTCTAGATTATTGTTGCTGCCAATGAGAAAATCTTATTTGTGAATTTTCCCACCCCGCTCAAGTGCATTCCAAATCACAATGTTTTTCATTTAAAAGTTAATATAATTTAAAACGTATAAATCAAAATAAGTGCTTGTCTTCCTAGAAGGTTTACTTCCTTCAAAGTAATAAGAGAAGGGCACTTTTCATTTTTGTGACTTTGGCAATATTAGTGAGACTAGGCATGTTTTCCTGTATGTCTTCAACTCACTCTGTCAAGCAGCATTTGTCTCAACAAGTCTGCAAGGTCGGCGTCTTTTGAGTCATAATGAATGAATGTACCTAAAACATAAATAATAAAAGGAACAATTACCACTCACCACAAGAAAATAAACATACTGATGTAATGGGTGCTGGATTATCATGGCAATTTTATTGGAGATTGCAGAATACATAGGGTAAAATAAAAAGGAGAGAGAAAATAGGGGGAAGAAAAGCCCCTAAACCAAATAATTCAGTCAAGGATAAACATATATTGTGCATTTGAAGATAGAAATGCATGCATCCAACCTGAGCAATGTTTAACATCTATCATAAAAAAGAGCAGTGGTCACTGTGATGCGTTTGACTATGATTCTGTTTTTTATATACTGACACCTTTAAATGTATGAAGTCTGCTAGGGAACAAAGCTAAGAGAGAATTGAAGGTGGAGGATCTTGGGGTGAGAGAGTCCCTACTTTCTTCCTCATGAAGATTTTATAGTCATTTCTTTTCCCCCAATCAAAAGTTACATGAACTGAAAGTATATGTTTTGCTCTTTGTATGTGGGAGAACAAAATAATAGCAACTTTAATGCTAATCAGGGAGTGGAAAGATTAAAGAAGAACCAGTTGCGGGCTCTGTGGTCCTGAAAGGGACAAGACTGGAAGATGAAAAGTGAAATGCTGGCCCCACTGAAGTCAATGGCAAAATTCCCCCTGACTTCATTCCACCCAAAAGGGCAAGATGGGAAACGGTTATCACGGGCAAGAAGGAGACGAGAAAGCAAGAGATCATATGAGTATAGAGAAAATGAAAGATCACATGAATCTAGTGAGAGAGAGAGAGATGTCCTTCACAGGGCCGCAGCTTTATTTGAATCCACACCTGGAACTCCGAACTTTCAAAATTCTGACAGTGAACCACAGAGTCTTCTCAAGTCAGATGAATTTATATATAAAATCCCTATAAAACTAGGTGCTGAACACAAAAAGCATTAGGTGGGCTGGCAAGGACAAAGTGAAAAGAGTTGTAGTCTGCCCTCCAATCATCCTAGAACAGTGGTTCCCAAACTTTAACAGCCTGCGAACCCCTTTCACTAAATTGTGACATCTCGTGAACCCCCTCCTAAAAATGAATATTTCCAGGGATTTAAGTTTAAATTTCCTCAGTGTGATGGATTTGCTTGCTTTGCTCTGCATAGCTCTTGGAACTCTGGAACCACTGGAGAAAGATAAAGATAAAGTCTCAGGTCTGGTTCCACATCAAGTCTGTTTCTGTATTTGGTTTTCAGATGTGCATACGAGGAAAATGCTTTCTTGCATAAGTATGTTGTTGAAAATGGTAACAAAACTGCAGAAGCTTTTTCTGCCAGAAAGGGGTACTCGTTTCTTAAACTCAGCCAAAAGTTGATCAATAATAGATTTCTGAAACTCCTTTTCAGTTCGTAATCACAGGAGATCTCAATCAATTTCTCTTTTTCCTTGGTGTTTAATATCTGTGTTGAGAAGTGGTATCATCAAAATTGCGAATTCAGTCATTATCACCTGACATAGCTGGAAAGTATTCCCTGAAAGTTGTGCAAAGTCCTTTTAAGTGTGCAGTTATATTGGTTTTAGTGCACTGATCCAACTGAAGTTTATGTTCTGCCAGGAAGTCATGAAGATTACTGAAACACTCAGTTTGATTATTTTCCAAACAACTTCCCCAGAACTGCAACTTCTTCATCAGGTATTCAACACGCTCTTGCACATTGAAAACTGTTATATTGAGGCCTTGAAGAGATAAATTTAGGTCATTAATTTTTGAGAAAATATCTGCTAAATAAACTAGGCTCTGGAGCCAGACATTATTTTCCATACAGCTGGCAAGGTGGAAAGGGTGGCTGTTGAAAAAAAAAACTAGGATTTCCGTTCTAACCTCAAACAAGCGCACAAGGATTTTATCCCTTGAGAGCCATCTAACTTCAGTATGGGTCAAAACACAGAAGTGTATACTACCCATTTTGTCACAAAGTATGTGAAATATTCTGGAATTCGTTGGCCATGATTTTATGAAATTCACCATTTTCACTACATTGTCCAGCACTTCCTTCAGTCCCTCTGGCATGCGTTTTGTTGCAAGGGCTTGTCTATGGATGCTGCAATGAGTCCAAGAGACTTTTGATGCAACCTTTTTTGCTCGAGCTACAAATCCAGTATACTTCCCCGTCATTGATGTGGCCCCATCAGTGCAAATGCCTAGGCAACGAGACCAATCTATGTCATTTTCTTGAAAATATGCATTAGTCAGATTGAAGATATCTTCTCCAGTTGTACGTTCTTCCAATGGTCGGCAAAACAACAAGTCTTCTTCAACCATACCTTCATTCACATAATGTACAAACAGTAGCAAAATAGCTAGATTAGCTACATCAGTTGATTCGTCCAACTGTATAGCATAATATGGACTATTTTTCACTCTATGTACAATTGTGGTCTCTACATTATTTGACATGTCATTAATTCTTCGTGACAACGTATTATTGGACAAAGGTACCATGTCAATCCTTTTTGCAGCCTTTTCTCCGAGCATGCAATGAACTACGTCTTTTATACATGGACCAATCAAGCTCTCTGCTATGGTATGGGCTTCTGATGCTTTTGCTACTTGGTAGCTCACGCGGTATGACGCTTTAAGTGCATTTTCATTATCAGTACTTGCTTTGGATATAAAACTGGTAATGTCACTTTTCTTCTCAGCTAATTTTCGCTTGAAAAAATCAACAGGCTTGTCGAGTTGTGCAGGATGCCTCATTTCTAAATGGTGCCGAAGTAGAGAAGGTTTGAGGCTGCTGTTTGCTAGAACATCACCACAAATCACACACAGTGGTTTTGGATGTTCTTGATCACCAATGCACGTAAAGCCATATTTTATATAATCATCGTCATATTTTCTTTTCTTTGTAAGTGACTTTCCAGGACCATCATGATCATTAGACTTAGATTTTCCACAGTGTGGACTTGAGGAAACACTAGCTGATTCCAGCGTCTTTACACTTTCCTTTTTCAGCCACTTATCCATTGAACTTGTGTACAAAAGTTCTAATAAAAATAACAGAGTGAGACTGCTAACAACCAACAAACTAGAAACTGAGATGATTCACTCACTGAAGCAAATCAGCATTCCAGAGAGAAGGACAATTACTGAGACACCTTAACACTCCTTCACTGGCTACAACGTGCTTCTGGCTGGTTTGGCTCGCAAACAGCTTTTCTTCCGCCGAGGAAGGTGCCCTGGGAGGGACAAATTAGCTTGGACCACCCCCCACATTCAGCGTGGCCTCCTGCTGACTGCCCTGGATGTAAACTTCCCCTGCCTGACAAGGACAGGGATCCGAGCTGCCACCTGCACCCCACATGGAGTGCTGGGGTTCGGGGCTGCTGGCTCCCCCACTGACAGGGGAGGGCTGGGGCTGCCGGCTCAAACTGCCCAGCCCCGCTCTCCCCGAGGCTCGGGCTGCTGGCTCCCTGGCTAACAGGAGGACTCGGGCTGCCGGCTCAAACTGCCCACTCTCCCCGAGGCTCGGGCTGCTGGCTCCACCGCTGACAGGGAGGGCTGGGGCTGCCGGCTCAAACTGCCCAGCCCCGCTCTCCCTGGGGCTCGGGCTGCTGGCTCCCCCGCTGACAGGGGAGGGGCTCGGGCTGCCAGCTTAAACTGCCCGCTCTCCACGAGGCTCGGACTGCCGGCTCCCTGGCTGACAGGAGAGGGCTCGGGCTGCCCGCTCAAACTGCCTGGCCCCGCTCTCCCTGGGGTTCGGGCTGTCTGCCCTGCAACTGGGTCCCAGCAGAGTCCTCTGGCCGCCATTAATGAAATTTTTCTTGCGAACCCCCGGAAACGTTCTGCGAACCCCCAGGGGTTCGCGAACCCCACTTTGGGAACCACTGTCCTAGAACTATGACCACAGCTGTTCGTACCATTCTCCTTTCCTGTAGAAGTTAGCAGATTTTTTTCCAGAGTAGTTATTTCTTTAAATTGTATGTGTTGTCTGATTTCTGATAAGTTTCCAAGACAAAGCAATTGTGTTTAGCTCCATATGGACCATGTGAACAACCAAGCATTTGCTTGAAGGAGCTTGCATCTTGTCTCCACACCAACAAAACTTTAGGGTCACCTCCACGCACCTTTTAAGCAAGCGAGTGTAGCTTAATGGTTAAGCAAAGGACTAACAATGACTCTGGCTTTAACCCACTAAGTGACCTTAGGTAGTTTCTCTGTGCCTCAGTTTCTCCAGCTGCAAAATGGAGATGAGTGGCCTACCTCAAAGGGCAGTTTTGAGATTTAATTATTTTTAAAAGTTCTTAGGAGGTACATTTGAAATTTAATAAAAGGTTATTTGATTTATTTTCTTTCATAGAAGCACTAGCTTTTATGAGCTTTGGCTAGTAAGGCAGTACACACCCACACATTCCCTCCAGCACCAGTCTGAATAACATGAACTTCAAATGCAATTTTCAGGAAAGATTATGGTCTTTTATTTTCTTGGCTGACCATGTCTAGATCAGCTGTGTTGACATCCAAGCAGAAATAAATCAAAACCAGCAGTCGGTGTGCCAACTTCAGAATGAAAAAGTCTTGTATAAATAAAAAATCTAAAGAGAGTTAAAACTTCTAATAAAGTATGTAGGAATAGTTCAAAATCTAGGTCTCAATCCTACACATTTATACATACACATTTATACATACAGACTCAAAGGTTAAGCCCAGAACAGACCATTTTATCATTTCATCTAGCCTGTATACCCTTACACTTACCCAGTTACCCCTGTATTGAGCACAATAACATCTGTTTGGCTAAAGGATCTCTTCCAGAAAGGCAGCCAGTCTTGATCTGAAGACATCAAGAGATGCAGACTCCATCATTTGGTAGTTTATTCCAATGGTTAATCACCCTCACTATTAAAAATTAGTGTCTAGTTTCTAACTTGAATTTGTCTGGTTTCAGCTTCCAGCAATTGGTTCTCATAATTTAGGAATGAAATCAGGTTTGATTGATAAGACTTGTTTTCCATAAAACCAGCATGACAGGCATTTAGTTATATTCATATCTTTTAGTTCTTTACCAATTAAATTTTATATGTAACTGGGGTAGGGGTAAGGGCATGGTAAAATGGGACCCTACTTCACCCTAAGTTATCTCAGGGGCTGAGAAGCAACTCATCCCTCACTGCCCCGGGCATTACCCAGAGGAACAGGCTGGGTGTGGTTCCCTGCCTGTGGGAAGGGGTGGGACACTAGTAACTCAAGGGGACTTCCTTTCCCCTAGCTACCTAGTGAGGCTATACCAGAAAGGCCTTGTCTACTGGGTCCCTAGAACACTCTGAGACTGGGTTTAAGGCTGCAACCCAACTATCCTCCCTCTTGAGGGACATAACAGCTGCCTGTGGTACCCTGGGACTGAGCCTGAACCCTGGAGACTATGGCAAGGGAGCTAAAAAAAAAGTCATCTCACTCTCTGACCATGGGGCCTCCTCCCCAGTTGCTTCTCTTACCTGCATCAGATCCAACTATGAGGTAGAGTGCTGCCACTTGGTTACTAGATAGATTCCCACTAAGTAACATACCCCTAATAGGGTAGTAGCTTTGTCTTGAACTAAACTGTTAAAAAAGGGCACATGCACAAAACACTAAACCAAGTAAAACAGGAACAATCTAATACTGGGAGAAAATTTTTTAGCAGGTTTCGAAATATACCAAAGCAATCCATATGCTACTTCCTACACCTGAATGAAAAGACATACTATTTACTCTATATGTCTACATACAAAGCCTCCCACTTTAAATGGTAACCGTCTGTTTTGTGGATGGTGAAACTTGGCTCTGTTGTTTGATAGCCCCAGAAGGGGGGATGTGATGAGACAATCCCCTTCCCTCCCGCCCCCCAGCTATGGCTTCTCTGAGAGTTCCACACAAATTATCACAGCAGTGTCTGGGCTCCTCCCGTTTGTTTTTTTTACAACTCCAAAATCTTCCCCTACAAGAGAGACCCTGTTTTAAAAGGTCACTAGATGCTGTTCCACTGTAGGCATTAGTGAATGAAGAAGACCCCCTCCAACTTTCTGAATGCACTGGCCAAGCATCCACTCACCCCTCCCCACCCCTCTGTAGCTAAGGGACAACTGAAAAGGAGAGAAAAAGGCATAAAAAAATTCTGGACTCCCCTACTTACTGGGAGGTGGTGCTGCCTTTGTCTGGGATTTGCATAACTCAGACAGGTCTTTGCCTCAGCAGTGGACTGGAAAAGGCTCTGCAGAACCAGCTGCAGTTACCCAGCAAGACTCACTGCCTTCTCCAGGGACTTGTAGGCTGCTGGGAACTCCCCTGGGTACTGCTAATTACAGCTCCCTGCACAGCTGGACTCAGGCTGGTAGGGAGAGGGGGTTACAGTGCTGTCACAACTCAGCCCCCTCTTTGCTGTTCCACTTACTCTCCTTAGCTGAGGTCTCAGTGACTGTCTCTCATTCCCTTATCATGTGTCTCTATTCCCCAGACCATTCTCTGCAGGCCCTTCCTGTCTCTAGTGCTGCTGTTCACTCCCCTTTGCGGGGTCCTGCCCAGCTGGTCACTCGTCTTTACAGTGGCTTCCTGCTCCCCTCCCTGACCATCGCCTTGCTCGCTGGTGCTCTTTTACATGTGTCACTGGGTCTTTAGGACAGTTGCCTGGTCAATCAGACTGACTTGGGATGCTGGCTACTTCCCGTTGCTCCTAGTCTGGAGCTCTCTGAATGGCCAGAGCCCAGTCAGTAGCAGGATCCTGACTCCTCTTTGGCTCTTCCCCTTTCTCCTGGTGTGGGGAGAGGGCCAACCTAAAAACCTACAAAGTTTTAGTAAGGGGCTGACAGTCCCCTTACATATGTCAGCTTTTCTATTATCTTGCCTGGGACTGATATGAGGCAAATCGGCCCATAGTTACCCAGATCATTCTGCTTACTTTTCCTGAATATTGGTACTTAGCACTCTTCCAGTCTCCTGAAATTTGCACATTATTCCAAGATATATTAAAAATTAACATCAGCTGCCCAGAGACTTCCTTAGCCTACTCATTTAGGACTCTTGGGTGCAAGTTACTTGAATTTGCTCTTTTTAAATTTGTGTGTATCCCTTGTAAATATTGTCTAACATCTTCCTTAATTACTCATGGACTGGGAGTTACTCATGGACTTCATCATCCTCATGTGAAATGAGCAAAGCTAGGTGAATTTTTTTTCTAGTTTAGAGCCTAAAACAAAAAATCCAAATCCAAATTTGGTTAGGTTTGATCCAAAGCTGAATTTTCAGTTTTTCTTGAAGAAATGAAAAACAAGAAACTCATTTTTGGGGTGCGTGAAATATTTCACTTGACCTCATTTTTGAGGGTTTTTCACCTCAGCTAAATTTTGAAATAAAATGCCATTTTGAAATGAAGAGTCAAAATATTTTTGTTTCAATTTGGTTGAAATGAACTGTTTTGACTTTTTTGACTTTATTCCAATTTTAAAATATATATATATGTATATATTTGAAACTATTCACTGAATTTGACCTGCATTTGCAAAGATGTATTTTTTTTGGTGAACTGATTATTCTAAAATAATTAATTTGCCTAGATATGACTACATGATCCTGCTTCTTTCCAAATACAAAATAAATATTTATTGAACGCTTGTGTTTCTGCCTCACCGTTATAAACAATCTCACCGTAATAGGCCTATCCCAGTATTCAGTCTTTTCCCCTGTACTATACTAAAACAAAACTAAAACTAAATTTGTTTTTTATTGTTCTCAGCCCTGCTAGCTGTTTTCCCCTGCTGTCTTTAGGTTCCCTTATCACTTTTTTTTTCACTTCATAATTTATCTTCATTATATAAATAAAATTAAAAAGCTTAACAAGTCTTACACATATTAGAATTTACTAAGGCTAGATAAACTAGTAGAACCTACTTTTCCCAAGTGATTATTTATAACTTATTTATACATTAAAATGTATGTTTTAACATCTCTTCAATTGTCCTTCCTCTTCTCAAAGACCCATCCCATAAATGGAAATACACAATGCTAGGTAAAGGAATACCCACAGCATAAATATCCACCAAACCTCTCTACCCCATAACTCTTTCCTCTCCAGAAGCCTGGGGGAAAGGTTGGGCTTTTCAGAATGAATAAATCCAGGTTCTGGAAGATTAATGGGGCGCGGAGGTCTGGGATTCAAAGTTAAAGGCTTTTCAAGAAAAACCTTCTTTCAGAAGGGTGTTCAAAACAGAATCACTGAAATGGGATTTGTTTCTTCTGATCTTTAATGAAATCAACAAAAAGACAGCACTCTCCTTACTGTGTCACTAGACTGGGAGTTTCTATTTCTTTTCAGGTCACTTAAGAATTTGTGGATTACGTCTCACATAGATTAGTGGCATATTTACAATGTACTAATATGAGATATTTCATGCTTCTTCTTGGCCTTTTGATTAGGATAAAGTATAATCCCACATAAATCCTCTAACTGGAGGCCATGTCTTGCAGCTGGTGAGAAGGGGTGGGGTGGGAAAATGGGATCTAATTTAATAGAGCTCTACCATCTCTAATTCCTTTGATTTTTTCATTTGTTCTTCTCTCATTCTGATCACACACAAACTGGATAAGGATTTGGCTGGGGTTGGGTGTGTTTTTCAGTCATTCCATTTTCATAAAATCCTTTCTATATCATCGACATTATCTAATGTCTGGAAAACCATTGACCATTCTAATAAAAAACAGTGTGCATATTGCCTGAGCTTTGTTTGGTGTATGCCCAAATTAAAAATGACACATATAGTGCTTATTTTCAGCACTGAAAGCCAATATCCATTTTGATAGTGGCTTCCTCTGCTTAAAAGCTACAACTTTTTATTTTCTTAAGCAATTCTTGGGTTATTTTGTTTCAGAAACCATGGGGTTATAATGGCACTGACTGTTTTTGTTGGACAGTAAAGCTTTAGATAAATAGCCCATGAATCAATACATGGCAGCTTGAGTCACTGGGGTTCATTAATTTATATTCTATTTATCTCCTTGTATGTGGCCCAGCAAAAACAATTATAACTTAAATAGACCAATCTTCTGTGCTACTTGATCATCTTACATTTGCTTGTATAAACAAATGTCTATGAAGCATGAAGAAGTGCCTCACGAGATTTCTACTTTAGATCGTCATTTCAAAATGCAATAACTGCTACAAACTGTACTTACTCCCAGAACAAAAAACAAAACATTGATATTTTCTGATCAATGTGTCAACCAGAAATATGTATGAGGCGTTGTACTGGATAGCATTTTCTTTCACTTCCCTGTGTTTTAAAGAAATATTTTTCAATGCGTTAATACCCAGTACTAACTCTTTTTCCTGTATAACATGTAAGTACCCCGTGTAATTGAGATAAATCCATGTCCAACTCTGTGCATTTTAGTAGAAAAGTTGCATTCCTCCAGTATGGGCTATTACTGTAATCAACTACTATTCCTCTGAGGTTGGCTGGGCAAGTGATATCTAATGCACATGTATGCAAGTCACTCTGAGGTCACCAATATGTTTGAATTAGAAAGTGCTTTAGCAGAAATTCAGCCACTTGGCTATCCTGATGTCTAAACTATGAGTGTCTCAGCCACACCTAACATGACTTATTAACTTATTTTTTATATCGTATAGTCTGAAGTTTTTAAAAAGAAAGGATCATGAATCTCTTCTCAGGAGAGTGTTTTTCAGTAGTTCAGGCTAATTAGACAAAGCTGGTCTAATTGAGGATGTGGGCTAAACAAAAGTGGAGCTATTGCTTCAATATCTGCTATGAAATCAAATGCAGACCCCGCCCCACCCCCCGAATATTTTAGGAGACACTGGAAAAAAATCTTTTTCTGCTGTATGGCTATAAATCTCAGCACTCCCAAATATATCTATCATTGTGACTTACTTTCGGTGTGCTTTATTCTGGCAAATATTCCAATTTACTGTATTCCATTTCACTAGCAGCAGCAAAATTTGGGATACAAGGATGATACATTTTTCACATCTTTTCCCCCAGCCCATGGTATCTCAACACCTATTTATTTATTTATAATTATTGACATTTTTTTCTAAAGTTTTTAAAATTTATTTAAAGAATCATCAAGAGCTGTACAACAGCATTAGCTTAATCTTCCTAAATCATGAGTCCATGCAAAATCAAAACACAATATTTTCTATGGGTCTCATGGACTAGGCCTATCAAATGCTTTTATCAAGGGCCCAAATTGTAAAAATTTATTGCAATGATATTTTCTCCCATTGCTCTAACCCTGGGGCAATATGGCTTTCTATTATAGGACTGTGCTATAAAGTACAACCTAACCACAAGAGAAGTTTTGGAAACACCACAAGAAAGCGTTAAATTTTCAGCTGATTGAATATTGTTGTTTTGTTTGTTATACTCTTCCAGAAAGGATTCCATTTTAGGCACCCTGTAAATCACATGACCACAATAAAATCATGTGCTCTTAGTGGGCAGAATGTAACCCAAATCACGATATTTTGAAAATGTTTATAAAGCAGATCTTTGTGTAACAGCGTCTGAGAAATTCCTGGGGAAACAAGAAAATACTGGGTGTAATTAGATTACTCTCATCATAATTTTGTTCTTTCCTTAGTAAAAGCTTCAATCTAGGACTACACATGTATGTTTGCAGTACTGGGGCCTTAACTTCTATTCATAGGTGCATATTCTCACCTTGCTGTCAATCATTTATAGCAGAGAAGAGCAAAACTGGTGACATCTTTCCGTGTGGAAAATATTCCACCTCCTCATTTATTGTGATTCTTGAAACACTTCCCCTTCTCCACTGATCCCGATTCAGTTTTCACAAAATGTCACAAAAGTTTTTTTTTTTGTACATGCATTTGAGCCTGTGAATTTTGTAGAATTTGGAAGAGGAGATTTCCCAAAGTCATGTGGTCAAGTACATGAAATGGAGAGTAGGAGGGCCTGAGCACCTCTGTCAATGTCTGTGAGATGGGTTTGGTCACAGAGATCCCCCTGGGACTGTCACCTGATGTGCTGAAATGACCTCTGAGCCTGTTTTCCTGTCAGCTTGGGACTCCAGAACCCTGCCTTGTTGAGCCAGACATGCAAGCCTGCTACAACACAGACCCAGGGTCCGAACAACATCCCCAAAGCTGCAGGCTTTAAGTGAAAACCAATCAGCAGGTACTCCTGTCTCCAGCACCCAGACACCCAGCTCCCAATGGGATCCAAACTCAAAATAAATCCGTTTTACTCTGTATAAAGCTTATACAGGGTAAACTCATAAATTGTCCGCCCTCTATAACACTGATAGAGAGAGATATGCCCAGCTGTTTGCTCCCCCAGGTATTAAGCACTTACTCTGGGTTCAATAATAAACAAAAGTGATTTTATTAAGAATAAAAAGTAGGATTTAAGTGGTTTCAAGTAATAACAGACAGAACAAAGCAACATAAAACAAAACTCGCAAATCTAAGCCTAATACATTTAAGAAACTGAATACAGGTAAATATCACCCTTAGAGATGTTCCAATAAGCTTATTTCACAGATTAGACTCCTTTCTAGTTTGGGCCCAATCCTTTCCCCAGTACAGTTCTTGTTGGTTACAGCTCAGGTTGTAACTAGGGGATTTCTCATGACAGGCAGCCCCCTTTGTTCTATTCCATACCCTTTTATATCTTTGGCACAAAGGCGGGAATCCTTTGTCTCTCTCTGGGTTCCCACCTTCCTTCTAAATGGAAAAGCACCAGGTTTAAGATGGATTCCTGTATCATGTGACATGTTCACATGTCATGTGAGACTTCATTACTCACTGGCTGGCACCCACGTATACAGGAAGGCTTACAAATAAACAGAGCCATTTACAACCAATTGTCCTAGTTGATGGGAGCCATCAAGATTCCAAGCCACTATTAATGTCCCACACTTTGTATAGTTAAAATAAGACTTCAGAGTAATACTTCACATTTCTGACTTCAGATACAAGAATGATACATTCATACAAATAGGATGAACACACTCAATAGATCATAAACTTTGTAATGATACCTTACAAGAGACCTTTTGCATAAAGCATATTTCAGTTACATCATATTCACACTTAAGAACATAAGAATGGCCATACTGGGTCAGACCAAAGGTCCATCCAGCCCAGTATCCTGTCTACCTACAGTGACCAATGCCAGGTGTCACAGAGGGAGTGAACTAACAGGTAATGATCAAGTGATCTCTCTCCTGCCATCCATCTCCACCCTCTGACATACAGAGGCTAGGGACACCATTCCTTACCCATCCTGGCTAATAGCCATTAATGGACTTAACCTCCATGAAGTTATCTAGTTCTCTTTTAAACCCTGTTATAGTCCAAGCCTTCACAACCTTCTCAGGCAAGGAGTTCCACAGGTTGACTGTGTGCTGTGTGAAGAACTTCCTTTTATTTGTTTTAAACCTGCTGCCCATTAATTTCATTTGGTGGCCCTTAGTTCTTATATCATGGGAACAAGTAAATAACTTTTCCTTATTCACTTTCTCCACACAACTCATGATTTTATATACCTCTATCATATCCCCCCTTAGTCTCCTCTTTTCCAAGCTGAAAAGTCCTAGCCTCGTTAATCTCTCTTCATATGGGACCTGTTCCAAACCCCTAATCATCTTAGTTGCCCTTTTCTGAACCTTTTCTAATGCCAGTATATCTTTTTTGAGATGAGGAGACCACAGTATTCAAGATGTGGGCGTACCATGTATTTATATAAGGGCAATAAGATATTCTTCATCTTATTCTCTATCCCTTTTTGAATGATTCCTAACATCCTGTTTACTTTTTTGACTGCCGCTGCACACTGCGTGGATGTCTTCAGAGAACTATCCAGGATGACTCCAACATCTCTTTCCTGATTAGTTGTAGCTAAATTCGTCCCCATCATATTGTATGTATAGTTGGGGTTATTTTTCCCAATGTGCATTATTTTACATTTATCCACATTAAATTTCATTTGCCATTTTGTTGCCCAATCACTTAGTTTTGTGAGATCTTTTTGAAGTTCTTCACAGTCTGCTTTGGTCTTAACTATCTTGAGCAGTTTAGTATCATCTGCAAACTTTGCCACCTCACTGTTTACCCCTTTCTCCAGATCATTTATAAATAAATTGAATAGGATTATAAACATATTTTCATAAAACATATGGAATGCAACGTCACAGTCTGTACTTAATAACATATATAGTTTTAAAAAATAAATTAAAAATGGGAATGAAAAGTTCAGTTTTATCTAAATGAAAATGTTTCAACCTGAAACAAAATTTGTTTTGTAATCTCATTTCATGGGAAATTCTGAAATCGAAACAATTTTAAACCTGTGGAATGACCCACAAAATGGAAAAATTCACCTCCACCTGCCGATTAAATGGGTTGAAATGAGAATTTTTATTTTATTTCAAATAAAACACTTTTGTTTTCAATCACTTTTTCATTTTGCTTCAGTTTTTTAGGAGGTTCCTTTTTTCCCCCTTTCCCTTTCCCATTTTCCAGCAGAAAAGAGGGAAAAGCGTTTGACAGGGAAAAATAAAACCTGAAAGGCAAATTTTCACTATGAAATGAACATTTTGGATTTGCTTTGTTTTGATGAAAAAATCAAACAATTTCATTTGCTATTTTGAAAGAAACAAAGAAAGATAATGTTTCATTTCATCAGTTGTTTTGCAGGAAGTACATAACATTTCTCAAATGACCCTTACTAGGGCCCTGGTCCCTTGCCTCGCAGTCTACACTGATCCCACTAGGCTTCATGCTGCTTGAACAAGTCACTTCACCTTTTTTGATCCTTCATTTCATAACTTGGGTTAATATGATTTACATGGCTACCTACATCTATCTACATATTATGGATTCATAATAAATTATAATTTTAGAGGCCATTACCACTAGAAGTTGGATCAGTAGGTGTATATTAGTAAACAATCTGTGTTCACTGTAATTTAGAGCAGAGACTATTTCTGGAGTGAAAGAGGAATTGTATATGCTGTAACATGAAAAATGTAACCATCTTAATCCAATAATAATGTGAAATGTATTCTGTTTGGATAAACTCAGATACAAGTTAGTAAATTGGAATCCTGTTCTCAGATCCAAGTGACCTCTTGCTGTAGGGAATAGCAACAACCCAAATCACTTAATCTATGCCCTCAGCTAGACTGGTCTTTTCAATTTTAGCTAAAGCATCTATGCCTTCTTCCCACTCAAATGGAATTTCAATAAAATATACAAAAGCACAACCAGCCAAGAGCGGAGCAGATTCTGCAAGCACTGTTTAAATTTCAGGAACCAATCAAAGGAAGAGTTAATGTATAGTACAGAAGTATGGTTTCCATCCAGAAAGGAGGAATTTGCAGATTCTTATTAAGATTCAAAGAAATTGCTCTAGGTTTTCAATGCAGTGCACCAAATTCAGCCATGATATAAGTGGATGCAATACCTTCTACCTTCACGCATATATTTAGACCAGGCTGAGTTTGAGTCTCTCTTCTTCAGGTCCTATATGTTTCTTTCCACTTTTCAAGCACTAACAGTGGTTGCCATTATAAAGTTACCCTTGCCAATGGGAACCACACAGTGGTATTTGAGATACCATAGTCACTTTCCCATCTCTCGAAGGGGAATTAGTTGTAATCTTTCGAACAACACTATTGATTTTTTTTTAATGGCAACCACTGTAGTTCCCCATCCTGGCTCTATAGAAATCAACGACCTAACTCCCACAGACATGAAAAGGAGCCAATTTAGTGTCAAAGACAATAAGATAATAGAAATGAATAATATGTCACTGATGTATCAAGTCTATGTGTTTATGTGGCAATTGACAAGAGCACAAACCTCATGCTCATATTTTGTCCCCAGTTCATCTTGGAAGAATTAATGAAAATACTCTGCCAAAATATGGATTTCCCTGATGGAGCGTGCTAGAGGAGAGTGCCAGAATATCCCTTTACAACCACCATCTTCCAATGCACATACTTAAGAAGCAGCATTAATGCTGCTAGTGCTTTCTTTTGCCACCAATGGGATGAGCATATGCTCCTTCCATTAGAAAGCTATAACTACCATTGGGGGCATTATGCTGCCTCTGCCAATGGTTTGGGCATTTAAGCTATGTACTCACTCCACAGCACACCATGGACTTTAAGCCATTAGCAAAGCTTGCATGTGAAAATTCAGTTTACAGTTGGTATTCTTGCTCGAGTTTGACATTTTTTAAAAACATATTTAAGAAGAGGGGATACATGACCATCAAACCCTATCTCTTCTTTATCATAAGGCACACTTTGCATGTACACATACGCCATTACCTCCTGGGACTGTAGAACTGAGCTTAAATCAAAAGCTTTCCAAGTTCTGAAATGTCTAGGTAGAACATTCTCACTTCTAGTTTCCAGTAGGCACTAGAACTGGAAGTGCTGAAATGCAAGTACAAAGCCTGCTTTCAAGGTAATTCTATCCAGGAATGGAAGTGCCAGACTTTTTATGAGGTCACTTGTTCTCAGAAGATATTTTGTCCAGTTTTGCATATTTAAGAAGATCAGCTATGTTTTGGACATGCATCTAAATTGAACATCGGCCTCATACTTTTTGGAAGGTCACCATTGATAATTGGGTAGTGTGCATCCCTAGTAGAGTCCTTTACTGGGCAGAATTAGAACAGTTCATTTGTGTGTCATAAATGGAGTTATGTGAATAATGGATTTTTCAGATTATTACAGTTTGAAAAAATTGGATGAATTGTTTCAGGTCAAACCAAAAGCAACTTTCTTTGAAATTTTTTGGTTAATCAAAAATTTTAAACTTTAATTTCAGGGCAAATGAAAAAATTATTTTCAACAGTTTTGAAACAAAATGTTTTCATCTTGACCATTTTTAAACCTTTCTAAAATAAAATTAAAGGACATTTTGAAGAGCCATTTTGAACCCTCTCCCCCCAACATTATTTTGAAAATGACATAACAAAATGTTTGGCTTTTCATGTGGTCTTTTTGTTTTGCCGTGTGTAGCATAGGGGAAACAATAGATTCATAGATTTTTAAGGCCAGAGGGGACCATTATGATCATCTACTTTCATCTTCTGCATAACACGGGCCAAAGAACTTCACCAAAACATGAAGTTCCTACATGGCCACAGATTTGTGACACACTTCAATATGCCTAATAATTACACTAGCTTTAAACTACACCCCTCTTTTAACCTAAAGAAAACCAGCAAAGCTATTCTGTTGGCAACACAACACACTAAGCTGTGTACAACGAGAACCTTTGTAGCTCTCCCTGTCTTGCTTTTCCACTCCCTTTCTGTATTCATGGGAGTAAAGCAAAGAACCCATACAGAAGATTCGCTTTATTCCTTTCAGGGTTAGTTTGTAGCAGCACTGACCTCATTTTCCCATTTTCCAAATATAAGCTTTTCTGAGAATATTTCCTTGCCTTCTTTCCTATCAGCCCTCAGCTAAAAAAGTAACCACTGTGATGTTTGAAAGAGATATTTTATAATGTAAAAACAAATCTGTGGAAAAAATGGACAAAGGAAAGATTTTGATCTGGCCCATCAAGTTAAATTACAACCTTCTGATAATTTGTTGCTTTGCTGTTTTAAATCTGAGACTTTCAAAAAGCACTGAAGTTCAGAGTGAAGTGTTTTTTCCCCACTAAATTTCATTAAACAAATGTAATTAAGCCCATGTTTACGGACACTTTCTGATGTACAACTGAAGAAAAAACTTTCAATAAAACATTCCTACAAAGTTCAGGAAGTTCCCAGACATTTTTATCCAAGGACAGTCATTAATCCTGGTCAACATATTTAACATATACACAAAGGCCACCTTGGGGATGGGACGGGACAATCTTTCTTTTGTTTTTACATAATCTTTCTTCCTTCATTTTGAATTTTCATTAGCACATTCCCCTTTACAGAATGATAGTAAATAGAACTTTTAAACCAAGGTACATACTGCGTCCTGTGTGTGTGTGTTTAAACCTGATACCATAAATTTAATTCACCAATGTATTCTGCTTTAAAAATCAACAGGTTGATATACATGCCTCCAAATTTCTAAGGCCTAAATTAGTTTAGGCTTCTTTACCACTGTTTACAACTGGCGCTGACTAACAACAATAATCATATTAGCTGAAGAATTGTTTCCATTTGATAAGGGACTCTAAAAACATAATAGACCATGAGCTTGGATTGTAGGGCTTTCCTTTGGATTGTAACACTCAGTTAAATATCTTCCAAGGACTCCTATCACTTTATCATATCAGTCACTTGGCAGTATAAGGTAGATTTGGAAGGTGCAGGCTATAACAAGCCAAGGTGCTGATGTGCAGCTCCAGTTTAATTTTAAGGTAGGATTCAGAGTCAGTGGCACTGAAATCTTTTGAAAGGTACTTGTGAGATTCAGCCTATGGTGAGAAACAGTCTGATCAGCTGATTTTTATGTGGATTGGGGAGATCTGATAAGAACAAGTGTTCTCATGAGATTGCAGCTGTATCCAAACTGGAAGTGGAAAATAGGCCCCTTGTTGTTCTGGATCCCTTCTGAAACCCAAACCATTCAGGTCCTTAGAATCAAACCTCTCTGGCTTCCATGAATGTGGATCAAGTTTCTGGTTTTGGCCTTTCTGTGGAGGATTCAGATTCCCCACTTCCTTTCTAGTTTTATTAAATAGGCAGTACTGGCTTGTACAGAAACAGTGAAGGCCAGAATCTCAGCTGGTATATTTCAGTATCGCTCCAGTAAGGTAAATAGAGCCATATCAGTTGACACCAGCTGAGCATCTGGCCCTGACTTGTAGTTACAATGACAGTTATAATTACTATTCACCCTGCTGCAGGAAAGTCAGAGACTTGTGTAAACAGCTTCTAGGATGTGTTAGTTTGTATATCAGATAGGGAGTGAAATCCAGGCCCCACTTAAATCAATAGCAAAATCCCCTTGACTTCTCAATGGCAAGAGAATTTTCACCCCAGATACCACAAGCGACTGCTGGGAAGACCGAAAAAGTGCTGGGCCGATGCCATGACAAAACTCTTTGGCCAGAAATGGAAAGAACATGCTTGCAACAAAATGGAATGGTGTGGGGTCGATTTGTGTCCATGGAGGGAGTGACAAGGACAAACCGGATAAAGGTGATATCAAATTTAAACTCAGACCATTACATATGAGTAACCTTTTCTCTTATATGTAAGATGGCACCCCAACAGCATGGTAGCCCCCTAATGCTAGAGAATTGGTTCAGAAAATCTTTTTGTCACCTCATGTGGCTTGTAAGTTTCTTTATAGCTTGAGAAATATAATTATATGCTTATTCACATACGTGTAGAATGAACCATATTTCATACATAACCAATTTGCAATGGTTTTGCTTTCCTTTCTAATAGTTTCATAACAATTAAAATATCAGCATCAATTTTTACTCTGCATAAAGAGCAGCACAGTTGAAATTTTTTTCCAGGCTTAACATGGGCAATGGTGCCCCAAATCACTCTTATTTCAGACATCTGTCAGCAAGTCTCAGTCATTATAACCCCCAAAGTGTATTTGTAATAGCCTTCAGTGCAATTACCTGCCACATGTACCTCACTTATTGCCTGTGACAGGCAGGTTGTTACAAAGTAGTGACCATGCACCAAGAGATTTTTTTCCCTATCCATTATTGTAAAAATAAAAGCATATATGTTCAGTCTGGACTTGTTTATTTAAACAGCTGAATGTTGATTTTGGGATCAATTTGTTTAATAAATGGGTTATTATGAAATGGCTAGATACAAATCTGGTTTCTGATGAGCTGTCATTCAATAACACTACACCCATATCAAGAATAAGCCCTAGACCATGTGCCAAGCCTGAAGATATGAGACAATATACCTATCCCATGCTAATCTCCTAAATGCTTCTGGGTTCTGCTCTATTCCTTACTGGAGTGCATGATGGAAGCCCTGTCTTCTGACACATTAAAAATTATATGGGACAAAGCACTGTTTCAATATACCGAGGGAACAATCCTGCATGAACAGGGGAGTGACCAACCAAATAACTGGCCATTTATAAGCAAGAATGTGTGATTATATGGCTCATTTTACCCAACACAGCAGTGAGGAACCGAACCTCAGTTGGTGAGACACACAATACACAACTCTGAAACTGTCAAAAGGCATTTGAAAAATGAATATTATAATATAACAGGGATTTTTAATTATGAGCTCTGCCAATATTGGTACTTTTCCTGATGTCATCAGCAGATGGTGCTATAATTACCAAAACTCAGGCCCAGATTCAGAGCTGGTGTAAATCCACATGGCTCTATTGAATTCATAGGAGATACACTGATATATACCAACCAAGAATGTGGCTCTCACTGTTTTGCTGTATAAAGAAATATTGCCAGCTTAATAAAACATTCTAGCAGGCCTGATCCTGCCAGCTGGTGAGAGCTAAGGATGCAGCCAGCCCCTTGCAGGAATTGTGTGACTCCAATAGTGGATAACGTGCCACTGCTAAGCAAGACTTGAGACACAAACAATTGGAAATATGTGCAGGAAGTGTTGTGGTGAAGATTTTACTACATGTTTTACAAAAATCAGCCTAAGTAGAAGAATAACTTGACGACCTAATCTTTTAAAAATATATTTAATATTCACTCAGTGAAATTATTATGGTGACAAACTCCTTTGACTGCAAGGCTGGAACTGGTTGATAATTTCTTATGTTGGTGTTCATGGATGAATGATTAGCCTTTGCAGAAAGATAAGCTGGCAGGAGTAGACTTAAAAAAATATTCCACTACATATCAAGTACTTGAATTCATTCCCCAAAGTACTGCTTTCCCATTTAACCTGTCAGGTTTTTGTACTGAGTACAATAGAGTAGCTGAAGCCTTCCTTTAATCACCCAGTTAATAGTACTATTTTTTATTTATAATTGTTTGGTACTTATAGAGAGGCCAAGAGGTTCAAATCGGGATGAGTCTCCATTGTATTAGGTGCTGGACAAATATGTATGAAGACACAGTCTCTGTCCTAGGAAGCTTAAACTCATAGACCTTATCCTGAAACAATCTATGTAAGTGCTTAATGCAATACATATGAGTAGGCCAAGTGACTTCAAATGGACCACACATAGTATGTGAAGTTAAACGTGTGCATAGGTGTTAGCAGAGTCAGGACCCTAGGAGATAAGTGACGTAAAAAAAAGTGTGGGTAGAGCAATACAATCTAAATACATGTAGCTTGTGTAAACATATGTGTCTCAAACATCTGTTGTAGTCATTAAAATAACTAGGTAAAATAAATTCTGACAATCTTTATGTGGAAAGTAGCTATCTTTTATGGTCTAATTTCTTATAGGAATCACAGCAAAGATGGTAGGTTTGAGGACAGATGTACTCACCTAGAAAAGTTCTGTAGAATTTTATTAAACATTCTAAATTTTCAATCCACTTTTGAATCTTTCAATACACCATAATAAAGAATTGTATCTTTTCTATAGGATTCTAGTAGATGATCCAAAATTCCCTCTACCAAATCTCCTTTAAATCCTCTCAATTTTTCCAGTAAACTCTCTAGAATCATACTAAATTTCATTAAACCGTTATAGGTTTCATCCCAAAGGACTTTTCAATAAGGGATGGGAAAACTGGGTGAGTGCACCTTAGAATGAACCACAACTGGGCCTTTTTAAAAACTTGTGTATCTTTGCACATATGCAGGAAGTGGGTTCGCTTGTCCCTATGTACCAGACTTGCAGATGTGTGTTTTAAGCCTCAATTGCCATGAAAATGGGAATATATAAGTTTGCAGAAAAAAATATTTGTTGGCAGTGTTATCTTTTTATCACCAAAGGTACTTATCTTTGAAGTACCCTCTTCATCAAATATACTGAGGTAAGAGACATCAAAGTAGGAATTGGACTGTAAAATGTAGGTAGGTTCCAAAGAACATCTGGATCCAATTTACATGACAACTATAGCACTGCAAAGAAACTGAGTAAAAGAAAAATCCGGTGCCATAAGAAGAGACTGCTGAGTGCTGACATCTTTAGAAAGAATAAAGGCAGTACCATGTATCGAGCTGTAGAACTTTCTCTCTTCCCCAATGGCCATTTCCTTTCAGACACCAAAAGTTCTGAAGAGCAACTACATTCCTTCTCAGTTATGTGTCCAGGACTTCCAGTGGAGTTGTTGCAATGTCTATGGAAATAATTATGCGTATTAAGCCCAGCCCTGCCAGGTGCTGAGTGTGCTGAATTCCCAGGATGTGTCTAAGCTGCATTGTGTACCTGGGCTTGTGGAATCAGTGTTTTCAAGCTTGAGTGTCCATACTACATTGTAAACCTGGGTTTACAATTGCTGAACCCAGCCAGTGCAGCCATTGTAGGTCAAATTTGATGTCACCTCACAGAAAAACAAATTAAAATGTTGTTTTAGTGATAGTTTATACTAAATCTTCATTTGGGGATTTTTTACAAAATACTCAGTGTTCAATTTGCTTAACTCTTACTAATACCATAAAAAAGACTTTAAAATGTTCAGATACATTTGCAGTTTTTGTGCAGACCTCTGGTGAATGTTAGAACCATTCGTGTTCTTTTTCTGCAGCGTGCACACACTAACCATTTAAGACAAACTTCTGTTTTCTCCATAGCTCCCTGTCTTCCCAAGTAAATATTTATCTTGGCAGTTGCCCCATTTGTTTACCAGTCATTCACAGACTGGACTGCCTTTGGGAAATTAATTGCCTTGCATAAAGATGCTGTTTATTTTTTGACAGCATGCTTCTGCATTGCCCATGTAGATGGCATTTCTAAAAACATTTCCAGATGAGAACATACAAGATATTTCTGTATTCCCAGATAGCTTTAAAAATAGATGCCTTCAAGGTTTATAGGAGTCTCTATGTACAGCTATGAACTGGACTGAGCTATAGTGCTGTGTAAATGGAGTGCGTACAAAAAGAAGATAAATATTTTTCTAATTGTTTGTGATCCTCCTTGTACTTTGTTCGTAGGCAGAGTTTCAGTTTGTTCTTAGGAGGTGTTGAAAGCCAAGCAAAGAAAACAAGTTTGTCTAGAAGTACCCAAATTTTTTAAATGAGTTATTAAAAGTGTATTGGGTTTAGTATATATCTTGACTGAATATCCAAAGCCAAAAGCACTCCAGGGGCCACATCCTCAACTGATGTAAATCTTTGGCACTCTATTGAAGTCAGTGGAACTCTACCAATTTACAGTAGATGAAGATCTGACCCTTGGATTTTAGCGCTAAATCATTTTCTCAGGCAAAGCCTAAGTCACTGGACTTGGCCAAACCCACAGGTGCAGTGGATCGGAAATAAAATCCTCACCCATGTTGTAGCATATCAGCAGGGCAGCTCTGCAACCACTAGCATAGTCCTGGGGAGAAAATATATAGTCACAACCATTAGTCCTACTCACACGCCTCTCCCACCCCACCCTATCCCAGCTTCCCCCACTCCCACACACTGACTTGTGCTTGCAGAATTGTGCCCCAATGGCATGAAAAAGGTGTGGGTCATCTGTATTCTGTCTCCCTGTGTGGTGCAAATAGAATCACATCAGTTCTGCTGGTTCAACACTCTCCATGCCCATAGTTAAGTTTTATCACTGGAGCTCACTAACAATGCATGTTACAGTTATAGACTCATAGACTCAGACTTTACGGTCAGAAGGGACAATTATGATCATCTAGTCTGACCTCCCGCATGATGCAGGCCACAAAAACTGACCCACCCCCTTTCCCTTGACTCAGCTGTGAAGTCCCCAAATCCTGTGATTTAAAGACTTCAAGTTGCAGAGAACCTCCGTTCTTTGAGTTTCATGAGTTATCCTTTGAAATATTTAACCCTAACCTGAATAATCTTTTTTACTTATAGCATATTTTATGCAGGGATCTCAAAGTACTTTACATACAAGAAGAAAAACCTCACAGCACCACTGTGATTTAATATACTGTGGTACTCTTACTAGTATATTGAGATGTTACGCAGAGGTTGTTAGAGATTCCTGAGTCATGGCAAAACTAGGGGAAAGACCCCAAGAGTCCTGACTTCCTAACCCCTGCCCTCATCATTAGCCAGAGTTCTGCTCCAAACAATTGGATCTTTAAACAAAATGAAATAGTTTTTGGCAGTGACATCACCAATTAATATTCATGTCACTCAAATTACTTCCTCAGTATTGAAACACTTTAAAAAAAATTCAAAGATTCAACTTTCACATCTGAGTTAATGGCTTTAACCTGGCAGTTATTCACATACAGAATGGCACTAGCTTTCATTATTTCATTATTGAAATGTTAGACAGCCCTCTGTGTTCTTTTCCCAAAACACGACATTCCTTATCTAAATTTATTATTCTTCCTGAATGTCATGGTAAGAACCCAATAATAACTAAATATCTCAGGAACCTTAATGGGCATCATCATGAAATGTGGAACATTTTTTAGTTGAAGATGACAACTCTACTTAAAATTCAACTATGGAATATGTGCAATGCTACAAGCATTGAGGATAGTTATTGCCTCAATCAAGGAGATTTGAAAGATCACATATTAGAAATGAACCAAATTTCTCTCTGGTGTAGCATACTTGAAGTCAGTGGCCTTACACATAGGCAAATTTGTCCCACTATGCTTAAATACTTTTAAATTGATCAAACCTAGGAAATTCTTAATTAAAGATAACAATAATTGTTTGATTCACCCCCGGATAATACCAGTTTCTGTACCAGTGAGATCAGTTGTGGTCTGTATCTTTAACTCAAGTAAGCATGAAAGAGAGTCTGAATAGCAAGTCCTATGGATTTGTGAGCATTAGATTTGCATAGACTTGATTTTGTTGTCTTAAGTGTTTTAAGATAGCTATTTATAATGAGTTTTCTTCACTAGAAGTATTTCATGGAAGATGTGAATTAGTTGTACTATCTAACAGGTATTCTAAATAATCCATATTTCATTGTTAGATTAAGATAGATTTAAATTCGTGTAAAGATATAACCAAGGGTCAAATTTTCAAAGCACTTAAATCAATGAAGAAGTTAAGCACCATTTTCAAAAGTGATTTAGGCCCAGATTTGTAAAGGTATTTAGCCATTGCTCTGCTCAGCGTTGCTAGGTCTAAGTGACTTAGGAGCCTACACCTAATTTTCAGAAGTGATTTAGTCATTTAGGTGTCTAAATGCCTTTGAGGATCTGGGCCTAAGTGCCTCAATCATTTAAGCCTTGCTGAGCAGAACAATGGCTAAATACTTTTAAAAATCTGTGTCTAAACCACTTTTGAATATAGGGATTATGTTCCTAATTCACTTACGAGGTTTTCAGAATTTTATTCTGTCTTTTTTGGACACATTGATCTAGTTAAATACATAAATTTATATGTTCTGTTTATTAAGATATGCACACTACCTTTGTTTAGCATCTTTAATAGAATGCAGATTCTTCTTTTACAAAGACGAAAAGTAACAGTGTCTCTTGCAGACTGACTTTTACTATGTGCTTGTACAGTACCTAGCACAATGAGGCCCCGATCTGACTGGGTCTTGGGCAGGGAGGCTACTGTAATAAAAATGAATAATAGTTGTAATAATACCTATGCCTACTCCAGCAATCCTCACTTGCGCCTCTTCCAGCTCCCCTGCCTTATCTGTTGAAAGTGGAATGTTTGGGACTCATGGGGACCATTTCTCCTGTATGAATTGACAATAACTAAAGTTCCTATACGTTTCTCCTTCAGATTCATTAGAAAATCCCTATTGTGGCAATGAAGTTGAAATATTTTGTGCTGAGATTTAAACAATGACCTAGGAGGCCCCTGCGGGTTTTCTCTAAAGAATTTGTTATGAAGTTAATAGCTAACTTTTTGGCCAGCTGGGTGAATGGTCTGGAAACTCACTGATCAGTTAGGGACCTTCTTCTTCAAACAGAAAAACAATCACCTTTGGCCTAATGTTGATTTTACCCTCCCTTCTAAAATTTTATAAATTGTAACAAATAATCTAATCTTGGCCTGAAAGTTTTGTCTCTGGTAGATCTTAATACACCTTTGTAAACTTATGGTGGGACTTTCAGTGAGATCAATGAGTGTTTGTTAGGCCAATGCTGAGCACTTCTGAAAATCTCATCCATAGTTTTTTACCTTTGAAAATATTTTCTATTTGCAACTGTAAAATTCTGGAATTGTAAGTATGACATGATTTTGCTTACTGAAGGACCCATTTTGCCTCCCCCCACCCCCTTCAGGGTCATTTCATTTTGAAGACATTAAAAGTTTGCCAGAAGACTATATATTTTTCAGCATCCCAGGCATGGCAGAAAGATTTCATGCAGGGCAAACTGGCCATAGCAAATGTTAGCTTTGTAAATATCCCCTGCTTCAAATACCTTGCAGAATACCCTGGAGTAAAAGAAAGATGTATGCACCATCACTTCCAAAAGGAAGAAATATTTTAGATCTGTAAAAGCAACTTCAGAGACATTTCAAAGATGAATGCAATATATCCCAATGCAAACTTTAGATGCAGTTAACAGATGGAATTCTATATTCTTTGTTACATGGGATCGTTGAGCAAAGGCTGGTTGTATATGCCATGTCATTGGAACATGATACTGGCAGACTACTTTCATGGATAGACTGGAGTGTAATGGGAAGCCCTGTGAATGTGCTCAATCCATTTGAATTAGTCATTACAAATTGTAAGAGGAAAAAGCATGTCAAAGCCAAGTCAAATCTGGAGTTCTTTCACTGCAGTATATAATAGAAGTTTATAGCCAAACTTATAATTAGCAATCTCCTCAGCGGCCTGAATATCTGCAACACAATTCTGCAGAAAATCTGAATTCATCTTTCAATACTCAACGTACATCATGCATAGCCTGATAATTCCGGTTAGCTCATTGCCACTGTGATTATTGCTAATGCTGCAGTGGAAAGGCTAGGTCAGGTTTGATTAAAAAATTGCATTAATAAAATATTCACTTAAATGTGGAAGGAACAGAGATAAGCAAATGATTTGTAATGATTAATTTGGTTGATTAACTTAGCCCTGGTTCTGTAGGAAGAGAGTGTCTTTTCACAGGAACTTCATGTTATTCAATAGAATTCACCCTTCAGGGCAGGGAATCCCCTGGCAGGAATGGTGGAATGTTAAGGTTCCAGCACCACATGGGACCTTCTGACTAGAAAGACGAGGGATCTAAAATAATCCAGTGATTAGATTTTGTTCTCCCTCCAATGCACTGTCAAACCTCACACACCATGCACATCCTTGGTGGGTTGTTTAATTAACATCACAAAAACATCCACAACATTTGGCACAACTAGTCTAGTCTTAATTGAGGAAAGGCCCATAATAGATTTGATCCAAAACCATTTGAAGTCAGCTGAAAAACTCATATTTACTTCCGTGGGGTTTGAATCAGGCCCAATAACAGGGATGCTTCAGATGAGGATTCGTGTGTAGATGTCGAAGTATTAGATTTTTGTCAAATGTTGATTTCAGGCACAGACAGATGAAATATTTCCATCAATAATTTAAATGTTCAGATAGGCAATGTAAGAAAAATGCTGCTTGAGAACATAGAGTTTGATTGAATGAGATTTACTTTGTACATTTTGACATGATATTGACAATTTGTGCTTTAATGGTTTATAAAGATTTAACTTTTTGAATCTCAACAGTTACTGTCATTAAACAAATATTGTCTGACCCACCCATAATTTTCCACAACTCTGAACATTTTGATTGATAAAAGTTAAAAATGCTTAAAAATAAACATTGATATTATCTGTCAAAATTATAAAAATAAAAACAGATTTCTGGCAAGCCTGCTGATGTGACAGGTGTCATGGCAGAAATATGTGAGTGGGCAATTGCCTAGAACCTGTCCATATTATGCTTATGATTTGCTCTTCCAACTGCTACTGCTTCCTAACTTCTCATTTAAAATGAGTCAATGAATAACATTTAAATATTTCATATTGGTATGTGGAATGGCTCGATGTCTCGTTGGCAGCCGGTATCAAGCGGAGTGTCCCGGGGTCAGTCCTGGGGTCAGTTTTGTTCAACATCTTCATTAATGATCTGGATGATGGAATGGATTGCACCCTCAGCAAGTTCACAGATGACACTAAGCTGGTGGGAGAGGTAGATACACTGGAGGGTAGGGATAGGGTCCAGAGTGACCTAGACAAATTGGAGGATTGGGCCAAAAAGAAATCTGATGAGGTTCAAGAAGAGTCCTGCATTTAGGATGGAAGAATGCCATGCACTGCTACAGGCTGGGGACCAATTGTCTAAGTGGCAGTTCTGCAGAAAAGGACCTGGGGATTGTGGTGGACAAAAGCTGGATATGAGTCAACAGTGTGCTCTTGATGCTTGCTGCATAACGGCATATTGGGCTGCATTAGTAGGAGCATTGCCAGCAGATCAAGGGACATGATTATTCCCCTCTATTCAGCACTGGTGAGGCCACATCTGGAGTATTGCCTCCAGTTTCGTTGTCCCCCCACCCCCACCCCCACACAAAGGATGTGGAAAAATTGGGAAGAGTCCAGCAGAGGGCAATGAAAATGACTAGGGGGCTGGGGCACATGACTGATGAGGAGAGGCTGAGGGAACTGGGCTTATTTAGTCTGCAGAAGAGAAGAGTGAGGGGGATTTGATAGCAGCCTTCGACTACCTGAAGGGGGGGTTCCAAAGAAGAGGGAGATAGGCTGTTCTCAGTGGTGGCAGATGACAGAACAAGGAGCAATGGTCTCACGTTGCAGTGCGGGAGGTTTAGGTTGGATATTAGGAAAAACTATTTTACTAGGAGGGTGGTGAAGCACTGGAATGGGTTACCTAGGGAGGTGGTGGAAGCTCCATCCTTAGAGGTTTTTAAGGCCCAGCTTGACAAAGCCCTGGCTGGGATGATTTAGTTAGGGTTGGTCCTGCTTTGAGTGGGGGGTTGGACTAGATGACCTCCTGAAGTCTCTTCCAACCCGAATCTTCTATGATTCTGTAATTTCTCCCCCTTATGCAGCAAAAACAAACAACTAAAAATCTATTATAGACTGGGCTATTATAAACTGGCAATAATGTGGTTGAAATGCTGTTGTGAAACCCACTTTTTTTTTCTGTACCCTCTTAGAGAAAAACCTAACGAGCAGAACTGGGTCATATCAGTTAAAAAAGATCCACTCTCATTTGTTAGTGCACTTTATCTGTAATTAGTGCGCACTAGCTGAATAATTATTTACACAATAAATCAGGTTTTGGCCAAACAAACTTCTCTCTTCAGATTGCCAATATCCTCTTTTGGCTGCATTTCTCCTGTCCCCTTCTCTCTCCCTCCCCCAGACCTTCTGTCTTCTCTCTTCTATGAGGATTTCCAAATGCCTCCATGTGTGCTGACAGAGCAGACATTCATTACTGGGAGATTTCACAGCCGAGACAATAAAACTCTGCAGTTTGGTATGGTATTGTTACTCTCCCCTTCAAAGCCTGTTTTCAATATTGGGGAACTTCTCTGAAGCAGCTCCCACTCTGGGTTTTTCCAGGTTGTTGTGCCCTTTTGTTTTTGTGCAACTGGAGCTTCATTAGTTTGTTGCTGCATGCACAATTTCCAACGGCTGCTTTGAAGACATGTTAATTATAGTAATGATTTCCAGCTCATTTACTAGTCATTGCCTATTTTCTTGCAGGGGAAAAGTGGAAGTAAGAGCTTGCCCAAACCACTGATCAGTGAACAGTAAAGCCTTAAGTAAAATCTGAATCTGGAATGTATTTATTTTTTCCTCTAGTGAATTTTGCCAGAAGCCATCATTTTTCCAAGGCCTACGCAAGTAACTGCTTAATGCAAACACTAGCTCTCCAGATCACTTCACACATTAGTACTAGGGGAAGCATTTAACCATCAGAGGTAGAAAGAAAATCATATTAGGTAGAACACATTCATTTGCTGAAAGCTAAATAGGTTGTTATATGCAAGCACACAGTTACAGTGCTTTCCCTTTAAACTTGCGAACAGGCCTTTGGACTCACTCAACTCCTCATTTCATCATCACAACCATCAGTGGTTTCACTGTAGAAACTCCAACAACAACTCCCTGTTTTAGGGCCTAAGTCTGTGAGGTGCTAAGTACCTCCTGGAAAGTATTGACTACCCTCAACTGCTGGCAAAGTCAGCCCCAACAGGGTCAGGCCATTGGCCAGGATTTATCTAGGAAAATGTAGATATGTTTTCAAACAGAAAGCACAAGATACTAATTTGTGTGTCCATAATGGGTACATGCGTGTGTTATTACCCATTTGCACATGCAATTAATCAGTCTGCATGAACAAATACATGCTCGCATGTGCATGTACATATTTTATGACCACAATCTTGGTGTCTGTGCTTGAATTTGCCCTGAATATTACTTTAATTCCCCTGATTGCGTAATTATATTTGGCCCACACAGCATAATTCCTCCAGAGTCAATCAGAACTAATGGACAATGGAAAAGTCATATCTATGTCAGATACTTTCATTCCTACTTAAATTGTTGAATCTTTCCCTAGTCTGATGTACACACTGCACAAAGCAGAAACCTCCTTCCCCACGTGACCTGCACAAAACAGAAGTGACCACACATGAAATCCACCCCCATTTCCCTGCTCCCAGATGTCTTAAGGAATGAAAACACTGGAGATAAAGTAAGTCAAACAATACATCTTCAGTGGGTCACCTTACTATATTCAGATATTTAAGAAGCTGGATAACAGCTGACCCTTTCTTTTTATCACTGATGTACAATGCCTCAATAAATTGTTTCATTTTAATTAATTATAGAGAACCAGCAGCTGATGAGTGATTCTGATCACATTTTATACTTTCTTTTTTTCTACACCCATTAGGATAGAACAAACACGTTAGTCAAATGTATCTCTTATGAAAAACTTCAGAGCCAGAGATGGCCTATTTTTGAATACTCGTTATGGTGACAGATCTCTTCCTGGGAAATTAGGGGGACTCCTTCTCAATCTCAGATTGGATGACCCTGAAATGATTTTCGTTTCAGAGCAAGTCAGTTTCTATCTGAGAAATCTGATTGCTTTCAATAAACAAAGCATTCAGAATGGTAATTCAAGGGAAGAAGCCAGTGCCTGAGATGTTCTGAAGGAATAACATATTAGTGAAACATAACTTTGACACTATACAGGCCTTGCAGTTAATGGAGTACATCATTTATTTAGGGCCTTTTTCAAATTAAGGAAAATGCTCAGTGAGGTAGCTCGTACAATATAATTTTTTCTGACGGCTTATTTGCTACAGATCTTGTAACTGAGAAAAGCAGTTTTTAGAAATAAGTCTGTTAGAAATCTTTTTAGGATTTGCTTCTGCTATTCTGCTGCTGCTAAGTGAATCTTTAAGATTTTGGAGATTCATTCTTGAGAAGAATCCAAAAGTTTGAGTACTCATCTTTGTCTGGACATTACACAAAATCAGATTTTCTTAAGAGATCGCCAGTACTTCCTAATTTTGACCATGCCAGAAATACCTCAAGGCCAGTAGCCTCTTTTGAGGATTTTGGGACATCTGCTTCTGGTTCCTGAATGAAGACAAGGAGGGCTTTAATAACAAATAAAATGTTAGACAAAATGAATGACTTTTGGAACCTCAAAAGTAGTTAATTTCATTTGGAATGTTGGTAGAATGTTTGTAGCAGTTCATCATTTTTATCTAAATGGTGGTTTGGAGAGAGCAGTTATCCTTCCTCAACATCCCTCCCTCCCTCCTCCTGCCAGTCACTAGAGACATTTGCAGGGAGGTCAAGTTTTAAAAAGGGTTTTTAGAGGCAACCACAAATCCCAGACATTTTTTTCCTATTCCAGCACAACAGTTTTTCTGAACTAAAAATGCATCATTAATAATCAAATGTAAAAATAATTCCTTTAAAAAAGTGTTTTAATTGAAACAATGCTAATTATGTTTTAACGAACTCATGACCAACTACAGTAGGACTTCAATATTAACTGTTAGTAATAGAGACTGTATGACACACAGTTGAGCTGTCGCAAGTCCATAGGGCAGTGGTACCCATACATATTAGTCAGTCACATTACAGTATAATACTGTAATACTACTTTTTAATAAAGAATTTAATTAAAAAAAATATATATAGGACATAGGGCCAGATCCTTAGCTAGTATCAATCCCTGTAGCTCCATTGACTTCAATGGGGTTGTACTAATTTGCACCAATTGAGAATCTGACCCTGTTTTAG
Source organism: Malaclemys terrapin pileata (assembly GCF_027887155.1). Lineage (NCBI taxonomy): Eukaryota > Metazoa > Chordata > Testudines > Emydidae > Malaclemys > Malaclemys terrapin. The sequence continues at coordinate 38,533,398 of NC_071507.1, read as the reverse complement.
TGTATTAATACAGTAAAACTCCTGATTGATTTACTATCTGAAAATAATTCTTAGGCTTTAGTTTATTAGCCTAACACAATGGTCTGAAAGTAAAGCAGAGGCTACCAATCGCTCACTTGAAACTTATGTTCACTGCTCTGTTACCTCATTAGTGGATTTGCCTCCTCTCTCTTTAATATCTGCTTTTTCTATTACAGCTGTTCAGGTATGTTAGCTATTAACTGATTTCTATAGTACTTACTCCATCCAAATCCCAAAGCAGGTTGGTGTGAGTAGTTTGATAATGCAGTACTGCTTCTGAGAAGGGTGGATTGAGTGCTTTTCAGACATCTTGACAAAAGAAAAGGTACACTCCCAGACAGATTGTTAAATTATCTCTTATTATACAAGAAAACTGATGCAGTGTGCTTTATCCTCCTTCCATATAGATTTTCTTCCTCAGTTTGGAAAACAGTCGTCATCTAAATGATAAAACAACTGTAACATTATCCATGAGTTCCCACCTGCAGTGAAATTCTGTGCCAAGCCATGCAATTTGACTAGGGACAAATTTCAGTTTGGGACATAGAAAAAGAATCCAGAAGAAACACTGAAAACTGAAATTTGAGTAGGAACATTAAATGAGACTGGTGGGTGGGTTGGAAGAAATGTACTTTTCTTCAACAAGAAGGCTGTTGATTGCAGATGAAAATGAGGTGCATTTCTTTCATAAGGTGGCTCTGTTACAACCCATTCCATATGAGCACAAAGAACTGCCTATAAAATGATGGCCTCATTAGATCAACTCAATATTAGGATGGTGTCAAATATGGAGTTCTATGATGACATGCCCTGGGAACATCTCATGTGGTAATAATCCTGATCTACCTGCTAATTCACGTATTATTGGTCTAGTAGTCTCTGTGTATGTGTCCCTATCAAAGCTACCCTCTGGCTTAGTCATAATTCACTGTAATAGCTTTCAGTTGAAAATTGTACTGCATAATCTCTAAAGTAAACATTCATTGGGAGGTATCACAGGGTCAAAATAAATTTACTGAAACTGGATTGAGATGTTACTTACAGTGTATTCACTAGAATCACAGCGAGACCTTGCCCATGAAGCTAATGTACATAGGATAGGGTGAGGTATTGATGGAAGAAGGTGAGGCGAAAGCAGAGCTGTAATAAATTCATGCCACTTAGGGTGTTGCACTTAAGAATAGCACACATGGAAGCTGTTTGTGCTGATTTATAAGGGAGTCTGTGAGTGATTTACTGCCTTTGAAGGGCTTTGGCACTCAGGTCTCTATTTATTTGTGTTTATCATCTGTCTTTGTCTGTTCCTGCCCTCTGTTTACCTCCAAGCTCTTTGTTCACTTGTTTTACATTATTCTTTAGCTAAAGATGGTTTCCCCTCTGTAATGATTCTGGGATTGTTCCTTAGGTGAGAACAGTCTGATGGTGAAACAGGGAGAAGGGAGAGTAATATTTTTGTCAGGGCAGGATGTGTTCTTAATGGCTACAGGAACTGCAGCCTTATTTTGGAAGCTGCGTGTGTTTTTACCCCTAGGGTGCACTAAGAATTTCAGCTTGTATCTACTGGCAGGTGATTGTGGAGCTCTGACTATGGATACATGTTCTCCATCATCTGATCTATTAATCATTTTGTACGACGTTTTGGACTATTTTAAGTTGAAACACTTGAACAACTTTATATGAAAACAAGAGAGAATAATAAAGCTCTTCTTTTAGAAAGCATGAGGAATGATACTGGATTACACATACAAAAATTGTTGATGACTCAATTAAAGGTAATTTAGAAGCATGGTCAAATAATTTAACCGGAATGTGACCTGCCTTGAAATTATTGATTATCTCATTGACATTTTCATCACATTTTAAGGGACACATTTTTGAGAGTCTGAGCAACTTTGTGCCTGCAGCACTTTCTCCTGAGAGAAGGAAGGAGAGATGAAGGGCCCACAGTTCCTCCCCATGGGGACTGGTCAGAATGCTTCCCAATATACCAGTAACCAGTGTCTGTCCCTCCATACTTAAGCTGCTGAGGGGACCATTTTACAAAAGGGAGGAATCATGATTTTTGGACTTTTGGGGTTAGCAACAGTAGGTTATGAGCAAGAAAAAGGAAAGTGTAATAATGGAAAGTATCAGTCAACCTTAACTGTAGGTGATACTACTTGTGCCGTCTATAATACAAGCAGACCAAATCCCATTCACATTCAACACAGTTGGAAGCAGACAGCAGGGCTGGCACTTTGACTGTGAGGTCAATGGAAATGCACTACTCTCACTGGCCAGTAGCACCTTAGAACTGTTGCTCTTATCAGTGTGGTATCACAGTGCTGATGATTTCATCTCTCCAGGATGGTCTGTCAGGGCCAATCCCTGCTCCTCAGTGTCTTAGGTTCAGGCTGGATCAAGAAAAGGAGCAGTCAACAAGCCCTTCCTCTGTTTGATCACTAGTGATATAGAAATACTGGGAGGAGCCGAAAGGGGAATTTAGCATAGGGAAATATGGTCACCCTAACTAAGACCAAATGACACATTTGCATATAGCACTTCCTGATGATGCTGGGAGCTTCCCTCCAAATCCCCAAATTTCAGTTAATTCATTCTGTGTCCCCTTAGCCCCACATATACCTAACCCTAGCTCAGATATTGCAGCTTCCAACCCCACATAAATTCTGAGCTCCTCATCTTCACATCAATCAATTTCAAGTTGGGACCTAAATTTGGCAGGAGTCCAGCATGTCACCTTGGTGCCTTTTATTGTCCCTGTGAAAACCGGCACAGATTGGGTCAAATTATGTTGCATCTCTGAAAAATCTCAGTTTGCAGATGCTCAGTGGAACCTTTTAAAGTTTGGAAGCTAAATTCTTCAAAGATTCCATCTACAGTGTGTGTGCTCCCTCCTCAAGCAGCTACTACTATATGCCAGCCTGGATGGTGAATGCCCCATCCACACAGAGCAAGTGAGCATGCTCAGTCTAGGCCATGGCTGAAGGGACTGACATGATTTCACTGCAAGTATTGTTCTTCACTGCCAGGACTGCTGTGGGGCAGCGCACAGGACCCAAGAGAAGGAAATTGCTGTGAATGAGGCAGAAGTCCTATGGAAAAAATAGTACGTGATCACATATTTAAAGACTTTCTCATAATTTATATGCACAAGGGGACTGAATTAAGGTTGCAAAGGCAACCTTAATTCTGGCATTTCTTAACTTTTCAGTGCTTCACATTGCAACTTTAACATTCTTTTAATGTAGTTTATTAAAATGTAATATACACTTAGGGTCACACTGTCCAAATTAGCTATGTGTGCAAAAAAGAGAAGCGTAGCCAGAGGATGGGTTGATTCATTGTGTCCCTTGAACAAACCTTCACCCAAAGGGGATGGTTGAAGCTGGTGGAGTCTCCACTTCGCCCTATACTCCTGTGGAAGGTGTGTGGGAGGCTAATCCATCTCTGAGGCAGCCTGGAAGGGATATATTTCTTCCTACTCCTGTCCCAGTCTGAAATATGCCAAACACCCAGCCCTGGGAACAGGATTTGTCCCCTAGTTACTACTAACTTCTACATGTTTCTCTGATCCCAGTTGTAGATATAATTTTGAATATATCTAAAGGTTCCAAATTTAGGGAGCAGGACTATATTTTCCTGGCATATACAGTATGTGGGAGTGAAAGACAAATAAAAAGCCCTCATTATGCCAAAGACCCAAATTTATTATGCCGCATGATACAGTTACTCTTTGGAACTTTAATATGCATGCACATAACAGCACTATGAATGTGCAAAAGTCACATTGGTTTCAATCATAGCAGCACACCCTTTTTTGTTAGTGTTAGGCAGACTCTAAACTTCAGCTGAATCTACAGTGCTAAAAAAATTAATTTCTTTCATTTTCTTTTTTTACAGCTGGCCATTAAAGAAATTCTGAAAATAGAATGTATTTTGAAAGTTCCTTTAAGTGCTGCTTTCATCAATCTTTATTATTTATTGGTTCAAGTCAGATGACACATCTGAGCTACTTTATAGCTGGAGGTGTGGCTGATGGGCTGCTTGCCCTAGTTGACCTTGTCAAGGGCAAACATAGTTTAAAGTTGTTTATAAACTATAAATTTCATGGCAAAGAATGATGTGAAAATAAATCCAGTGTAGTCCTGAAATGATTAAAAGAAGTACATTGTGTAAACAGGATACTGCAGTGGGTAAGTCTCTAAAAAGTGTGATTCTACAGAGAGCTCCAAAGTCTGTTCTGAGGCAATGTGTGTCGCAAGCTGATCATTAAAAATGATCTTGGTCTTTGGATTTCTTGGTGTGAATGGCAATAATTTCATGGGTAACAGCCACGGCATTTAACAGTGGAGTTACTGGGAGATGTTGATGCTTACCATTTTGAAGAAATATGAAGTGAATTTGAATTCTGCAAGTAATTGAAAAAAACAATTTAAAATGATCAGAAGAATGGACTGTGTTCTTTAAACCCAGTGGTCTAAATTCATGCAGCTTCCATTCCCTCAGCCCAGACTGGAATGGTTAGCGCATTCAAAGCAGAATTAGGTCCCTTTAAGTGCTGTTAGATATTTATCATTTAGTGGTATTGTTTTCAGAGAAACTTTTCTTGCACTGGGGATACATTCTGCCCTTAGATATACCTGCCCCTATTAATTTTCTGCAAATGCATCTTGAAGGACAGATTTTGATCTTAGTGTATATATAGTTAATATATTTGAATATGTATTATAATAATTATATAGTTACTGTGGCGGTGGCTAGATACTACAGCGATGAGCTCTATATACATATCTAAGACAGAGAGGATGGTACAAGACATATAACAAAGATCAACTGATAACAAAGAAAAGGTAACTTTAGAGTATCAGGAAAAACTCCTTGAGCGATTTAATTGTGGAATTCCTTCAAAGAAAAGAGTATCAGTCCCATCAGACACTTAAAATTGACTAGACACACACTAGAGGGACGTGCCCTGGCATGTGGATGAAGCTAATAATCTTATTCCATCTCCATACAAATTGCTGTAAAGATCACAGAATCTTTTAAAATGTGAGGTTACATAGCCTAAAATAATTGTGGAACGACATACAAAATGTTCAGTATAGGCAAACAGAAACTACCACAGTGAGATAGATTTACTCGTTAAAATGTGCACTAGCATTTCAGGCTCATGCTAAGTTCTAAGAAAACAAAAAAATCAAACAACCTATAGAAGATTACACACTCCTGATAGCCTCAAGTCTTCCACATTGACAGCTCTTCATTCTCTATTATGTTCAATGAACTTTTTGAAAAAATGTTAGGCTGTCGCCTGGACACTGCTCTTCGAGGATTGTCTAAATGGCATATTTACATCCCCTATCTTTCCCCAATACAGTCACCTATATTTACCTTATACAGACACCAGGTTGTGAAAGCCTGACCCCTCTGAAGTCAATGGCAAAACCCTCACTGACTTCAAGGGGGCCAGGATTTCACAGTAGAAATGGGATTGAATTGAAAAGTCTGGCTATGGATTTGGATTCAAATCCAAAACTTCCTTAAAGTCCTCTGATGCCCTTGGATTCTTCCTATGTTTCAGAGAAGCCTTAGTTGCAAAATCAGGTTCTGGATCCAAATTTCCATGGAGTTCAGGGGAATTAGAATCTGGACTTCTAATTAAGGCTGATTCCTGTTCTTATTAAGCATACATTTCCCCATATGCTTATTAATGATATTCTTCCCATCCGTTCAAGATATTTTGTTAATAGCACTTTATCCATTGAAGAGTGTCCACACCCCTCTGAGTGAATCCAGGGAACATACTTCATAATGGAAGATAACATCATATTTAATTAATTACAGAGACTCTCACCAAGACAAAACAAACTATATTAAATTTCTATTTCTGATTCAGTACTAAGTAGATTTCTCTCTAGCACAAATTAAGAAAAAAATCAAATGAATGCTTGTACTAAATTTGCATTTCAAATAGAAACTTTAAAGGGATTCTGCCAGATCAAATTTAACCCAGAACTTAATCTTTATGAAAATAAGCTTTTTCAAAATCTGAGACCAAGAAAAATGTTTCCACAATTTTTTCTAATCCAAATAAACAAATTTTCTAAATGTAGTTTGCAATCAAAGCATTACAGGCTTATGTTAATGCATGAGAATCAGAAACAGAAATGGACTAGAAACTGACTGTAATCACAAATTAAACTGAATAAGGACCAGATTGTGAGCTGCTTAACTGACACAAACAACCCCCTTAATGCCTTGTGCTAGCTAAGCATATCACAGGTGGTGGTGCAAGATTTTACACTGGGGATTCCATTTCCTTTCCATGTGCAAGTGGGTAGGGAGTAGGTAGATTCTTATGAGATTGCCAAATGGATCTATTTAGAAGCCTCACTATTTAACTGCAGCTGCAAATTAAGTCTTTGGACATCTAAATAACTGTAACTGCAGTCATAATTAAAAGCACCCACAATATTGGAGACCAAGTCAAAGCCTGGTTTAAGATCACAGGTTAAATCAGTTTTAAGACAAAACAGAGTATTCAGGGACAGGAAAGTGATAATTTCTTGCTACACTTCTCAGTCTAGCAGGGTTCAAATTGCTGTCAGTCAGGATGATAAGGAGCAAAGGGAACAATGTGAGAGTCCTCTGACTGAGATTTGATAGAACTCCATGTTGGCGAAAGGATGAATGACAAGAGGACAAGGAGACTAAACAGCCACATGGAAATGAAGAAAGCAAAAGGCAGAAAACAGCAATAAATCTAGCTAGGAAGGTTTGAGGAATTTTCCTGTTCACTGTAGTTCTTGCATTTTGTTCTACAGATAACATTTTAATATGCTAATTTGATTAGCAAATGTCTGCAAAACTGAATACAAGACCATGCTCTATGCCATGTACCTCTGAAATCAATTGGAGGACTGGAACCAACCACTACATTAATTAGCTATACCTTTTCCTTATCCAGCTACTGAGGTACCAGTTTGTAAGCAGCATAATATTAGTATTTTAACCAGAGATAGGTCCAAGCCAAAATCTCATACCTGAACACACTCAAATTTTAAAGGGGGGGGAAGGAGTCAGCTATCTGAACTTCATGACAGATGTTCTGTTTCTACCCTCAGCCAAATTAAACCCTAAAAATGATCACCACCAACCTTTGGGATACGGGATTTCATAATACAAATACAAATTGGAAAGTTGCAACTCAGGCCTCCTCTAAAGGCCAGATTCTGATACCCTTTACTCACTCTGAGTAGTAACTCCATAAGTAGTCCCACTGAAATCAATGGGACTATCTGAGGTGTTAGATACTACTCAGTATGAGTAAGGGTGTTGGAATCTGGCCCTAACTGAATAGTGGCAAAGTAACCTCCACCCCCACCTGTGGAGGTATTTGATAGTTTTCTTTAGCAGACAATCAGAGAGGCAGGTGCTGCACTTCTGAACTCTGAGGGACCAGACTGAATGGTTTTTTTTTTTAAAGGAAAAAAACCCACCAGGACAAAAGGATGTGATGCATATCCCTCTAGCTTAACTGCTCCAAAACATTTTTTAGCAAACACATAATCGAAGAACCACCCACCCAAACAGACACTGATCTGACTAGATGAAGTGGTATTACAGTGTAATGCCTTTTCCTTTAGTAATTGTTTTTATGATCAGGAGAGTTGCCAGTTTATTAAAGAACGGTTCCTTTATTTCCACTCTGGAATTACCAAACACTTTTATAAATGATATACTGATGACAGTATGGGAGCTCTTTCTTGCTTTAAGGAAATGCTACAACGTAGGTAGTTTTAATGTCGTCTTCAGTTCCCTTACTTCAGTACTTCTATTCCCTGTTGTACACAAGCTTTTGGTGGCTTGGAACATAAGGATCTACATCTGCAATATGCTGCATGTATTAATATAAACATAGAGGTCTCTCTCTCGCTCTCTGCACATGTAATGATAATAAGAGAACACTGTTAATTCTTTGCCTCACAATCATGCCACGCTCTCAAGCTCTCAGAAGGGCTTTACAAACTTTCCTTCCATCATCCTTGTTAATTAGGTATGCTCGAGTACGTTCATTTTGCTGGTGATGAAACTCAGCCACAGAAAGTTTAAGTGGTTTGCCAAGAACACAGAACAATGTTATTCTGAACTCTGATTGCGCTAACCATTATAAATACCAACTCTTTCCAGTTCAAATGTATTCAGAACATTCTGCATTGGAGCTTCTTCAGTAATCTAGAGGTTGCTGGATTTATTATGCCCATGCTCGGTATTGGCATAAGATAGTGTATCTGTGATGCAGAGTAATCTGAGCGATTTGGGCAGCATCCTATGTCCTTACTGCGAGGAAAATTCTCACGGACTTCAGTGTGTTCAGAAATTAGGTCCTATCTTGGCAATATCTGGAGAAAAATTTTGGACAGGTACTTAAATTCTCCTCTTTCCTTTTGTTTTGTTTTTTAAAAAGATATTGTTCTGGCCTTATTGGTGAAGCACACTCCCTTGCAGATTGGAGATGAGGATTAAAATTCTTCTATGCTTTTCAAGCTTCTAATGGCCAGGCAGCAGCAGCTCCTACTGTGTCAGCTACCCATCTACTCAATACTTTAAATTCCTCCTGTGTTACCTACAATATGTCTTACTGTACGAGTGTCTACGGAAATATCTATTGAAATATTTTGCATAAGAAACAGCACTTTAGCATTAGGGACTCAGTAATATTGAAACTGAAAGATTTGCACTGACTTTGGATTGAGCCCTTAGTGAGGAAAAACTTGAAATGATTCCAAGGAGCACTTTGCTGATTGCTATAAGGGATTCTTCAAAGCATATTGAAGTCATGGAAAGATTCATGGTGACTTCAGTGGGCTTTGAGTTAGGCCCCAACTGTCCCAAAAGTTATGTTCCTAAAGTGTGCCAAATTTAAAGGCAAGTTTAGTTTTGTCTATTCTATTTGGTTTCTTAAACCACCCTCATTCTTGTAGCAACTAAGTACTTTCTAGTAGTGAATTAAGCGATGTGACAAACATTGGTCATGTACGGTTTGTTCTTTCTCCCATCCTCTTCCCAGAGAGAAAATTGTGTATGCCATGGAATGGCTTGTTTTGGTAGGGTTTTGTTTTGGGATAACTTTTTTTAAAAGGTTCTATGACAGAGTTACTGTGCTGCCTGGGTATCTGTTTGTGGCACATCCACAGCCAGCCCCTAAAGGGAGTGACTCTTTCCAGAGAGGAATGACCCCACTCTCAGGAAGTTGAAGATAGGGGTGTGGGCTTCCTGCAAAAAATCAAAAGTGTTTTGGAGTCAGCAGCACCAGCAGCAGAATGGGAGCAGCCTCTGTCCTCTCTTTTAGTAATAAGTGCATGTTCTGTTGTTACTGAATGTATCCTTATCTACAGACTCTGCCTGCTCGTGCTATCCCATCAAGAAGGAGACTGAAAGCTCACACACCACTGGTGGCAGACTGGGATCAGCACATAGCCTAGGAAGGAAGGAAAATGGTAGATGACAGCGATGAAGAGGGTGACATGTACCAGGGAACCTCAGGAATGGAAAGACTCTGAAAAACACCCATTTTTTTTATGCCTGATCAATTTGCAGGGGCTGAGGAGGAGTGGAGCGCCTGGATAAGACCCTTTGAACAATCTGAATCAATGGTCTGAGGGCACGAAGGTGGATTTTTTGGTGCTGCTACTGAAAGGCAGGGCATGGCATGTGTGTGTATGGCTGCCTCCCCTGAGTACAGACAGATTGCAAAGCCCCGAAAGAGGCACTGCAACAGCAATCTGAGGCTCCTTTACATGAAGTTTGGTCTCGGATGGCAAGTGGAGACCAGAAATGCCAAGTCAGAGAAATACTCAGAGACTATGGGAATCAGCTCAGGCAGCTAGCAGCAACAGCCTGCACAGGAATGGACACAGCAGTAAGGATGCCTTAGCATGAACCAACTTCATTGGTAAGATAGACAGAAGGGATGTCTGGATACAACTGAGGAATGCAAAACTGCAAAGGCTTGATGAACCCATCACACTAGCAAATGAACTGGAGCAGATCCGCCAGCTGGAAGGGTGTGAGGGAGCAGCACTGAGGCTCTGGGAACACAGAGCTCAGGACACAGCAGTAGGGGAGTCAGTGGGGCAAATGGCCAAAGATGGCTATAATGAGTAACTGCCAAACATTACATCGATATGGGGTTTTACTGTGGCACAAAACTCAGACTACAGGGCATTGGTTGGGGATAAAACATGAATTACAATTGGAAAATGCATCCCTGTAATTTGCCAAAATGATGCCATTGCTGAATATAGGGTAACTGTGGTAGGGATGTAATAATCCCATTAAGGTCAGAAGAGGTAATTCCAGTCCTGGTGACAGGTATAATGTCTCAGACTAGAGACCATTTTGGAGACATCTGGTGGGACATTAGAAAGGTCTGATTTCTGGTGGCACGCTCTCTTGGAACAGCCAGAAACGGAGTGATATTGGGTTGGGTAGCTCATAGAGCACCAGAAGATCAGATTGCATAGCCTGACACTAAATTAGGGGAGTTTTCCCCCTTGCTCTCAAGAGGAAGGAATAGTAAATAAGAAAGGTGAGAAACCAACAAGTGGCCAGATTCTCAGGATTCAAAGAACAGACCTGATGTTAGCGATGCAGGTGTTGCAAATGCTACATATCAGCTGGTGAGAAACAGGGGTAGAGAAGAACACAGCAGGTGGGTATCAGCCAGGCATTACTAGCCAGGCTGTCGAACAATGGGGTCCAATGTGTGCTGACTGTGTGGCCAGGAAATTGATAGGTCTCATCCCCATAATAACCAGGATTATGACAAAAGTGACTTTTCCTTTTGAAGGGTAGTACACCTGCAAGAAAGGCTGGGCTACCACTTGGACATAAAAACCATGTTTTCATAGTTCCTTCTTTTGATCATTTTGTTATGTGGACTAAAGGACATGTCTTTTTGAAAAAGGAGGAGCAGTGCAGGAGATGTATTGTCTCCTGGCTGGCTCCTGGATCTGAGAGTGTGGACGTCCACCACAGATAGCCCCTAAAGGATGTGGCTCCCCCCCAAAGAAGAAGGGCCTCGTTTTTAGGAAGCTGAGATGAGGTGACGGGTACTTCCTGCCTAGAGGAAAAGCAAAAGTATTGTTTTATTCTTCCAGTTGTAACACATTCTGAACTCCTGCTGGTGTCCTCGCTCCAGGGACTCTGCCTGCTTGTGCTAATCCATCAAGAAGGAGACAATGAGGTCACACAACAATACACACTGCCATGTTTTTATATTAGAGAAGGCAAGGTTGAAGACTTGCCCCTTGCATTTGGACCTTCTTCTAGGTCCTTTAACATATATGTTACACCAACTTTGACTCCATTAGATGTACTTAAATTCACTCAGACACAATCCCAATTGCTATCAGGTAACTTCCACACTACTCCTCCCCTTTACTTCCCCCACTCCCTCATATACATCACTTGCAGATTTGACCCAGTATTGCTAATCTGTGTGTTTCTCACCTCACTTTACAGGGTAAAGAAAAGTCCTACTCAGCAAATTCTCCCTGGATGTAATTCCTATGGAAATGAAAGCTTGCATGATCAAGTTCAGTGGTTTTAATCATCTTTCTGTTTATTTCTTTCAACAAAGATTTAAAGTAGACCTGCCACAGAAAAAGAGGCAACCAAAAATTATCAGGTTGGACTCACATCTCTGACTAAATGAGGCTCTTTAGATCCCGTACAATAATTATTCTTCAATTTAGGTATCTTTTTTGGGCATATAGATTATTACAACATGCAGGCAGATGGTATAAATCCTGCATTTATAGGGCTACCAGCTGTCACCCACCAAGCAGCCCAGTCATGCATTGCCATAGCCTGGCATCCAGCTGGATTGCAGAAATTTGCTGTAATTATTGGTGTCAGCCACCAGACATTGCTATGGTCCCTTCTCTGCCAGCCTCCATCGGCCGCTCTGGCTCCTCATGCTCAATCCTAGCTGAAAAGGAGCAACTGGGAAGAACAGTAGGCAACAGCAGCCATAGTACATGAGGAAAGAAGGTGCCCAGTTGTGGCCTCAGGTTTCCCCAACTTCACCCTTTCCCAGCTTTCCCCAAGATAGACAGCCCTCCTTCCCAAGTGCCACCAGGCCCCTCCAGCTTTTAGCTTCCCCCTGACATCTTCACCCTGCCCCCACATGACTCTTATCTTCCCCCCCAGAAAACCACCCCCAGCTTCTCTCCCAACATACTTCAGCACCCCAGAATGCCCTAGCACCTTCCAAACACCGCCACACCCACCTGCACTTGCACATCCATCTATTCTAGATGCCCTAGCATTCTTCAACACTCAAATACCCAGCACCCCCATGTCTTCCCACACTCACCCATGTATCCCAGCAGCTCTGGTCATCCTCCCTGCTACCCACTCCCAGCTGCCATGACATGTCCTACCCCTACCAATGCTTGGGGAAGGGTGTGTTGACCATAAGCTGAAATGTATGGACACGTGCAAATTATTTGCAAATATGCAAATGATGGCATTAAATATTTTGTGTAAAATGTTGCCTGTAGAGCAGCTCACTAATTGCTGCTATTATGATAGCAACTAAAAACTCTCAGCAGAAATCAGGGCCCCATTGTGCTAGAAACTGTACAAACATTTAAGCACTAATACCACTGTAATGGAAATAAACTTCATCCAGACTCTCCATTGGAAGCTTTATTTTTTAGGGGTCAATATACTGGCCAAAAAAATGTGCTGAAGCTCGTTACTTTACTAAGAAGACTTTTTCTCTTGAACATTCTCATTAAAGTTGTTTCAGTTTAGTTTTATTTTTGTTTTTTTGTTTTAAAGAGGAGGATTAAAATATTCACTTCAGCAGATGTCTTATGCTTTTTTGACCTCTAATAATAACAAGAAATGTTAGTTTAAAAAAAAATGTCCAGGATATTAGTATAAAAGGCAGGCTAAGAACGTTATGTACTTAAAAAATATGGCAAAATAGCTAAGTTAATAACAAGAAAAAATTAGTTGCTAGCATAAGTACAAGTGTATAGCTGTTTTAATATGCATTTCTGTATATTAATGTTGTTTCAGGTCCATATTAAGGAATCTTTTCTCCTTTTGATTCTCACTAGGGATATTATACATGCATGATGAAACAAAATAGACCGCTGTGGGGTGAAATGTTACATCATATTTTGACAGCTTCAAAATAAATCTGGTCTCCTACTAAAATGACTAAGAATGACTATAGCCCAAAGGTGTGCAACTACAGACTGAACCATACTGACACCTTGGTTGTGGTGGCAGGAAAGGTAAGGAACAAAGCTTAAATGAAATGATGCTGTAGCAGCCATAAAAACAAAGGACCTCAAGTGACGGAGAAGTCTTAATGAATGTCTTGTTTTTTTCAGCTGAATGTTGCAGAATTAATCTTGTGATCTCACAAGTGAAGCAAGATTGGAATGTGGCAATACTTGTATGATAAGGGACATCTAGGTGCTGCAAGAAATGAGAGATGATTAGCGTTAAAAATAACATATAGTACTCCAAACGCCAACCATTTAAAAATGAAGAGTCAGGCCCCCCAGAATCATGAAATTGGCTTCAAATTCATGAGGTTGACTAAAATGTAGGTTCTTTTTATTTGCCTGTTTTCGAACCTTTCTAATTACTTTTCTTTGCCGTCATGAGGGTTTTTTTCTTTGTTTTGTTTTAGCAAGCAAGCTGAGATTCTCACGTAATCCCATGATTCCTGGAGCCGCCTCTTTAAGGAAAATACCACATATCATGAGACACAATAAAATCATGGGAGTTGGGGTAGCACAAACAGAGCACTAGACACCTGCAAAGTTCACAGGTCTCCGTTTTCAAATGTGATTATTGATTTTAGGTGCCCAGTTTAAGACACCTTAAAGAAGTCTGATTTTTAAAGGACAAGTGCTCTGCACTTTGTAGAAATCAGACTCTCTTACAGTGTATCAAGCTGGGCACTGAGAGCTTGAGAGAACCAAGTTTTTGAAAATGTAGGCTATGAAATTTTGCACTCCTCAAAGTGTTACTTAACTGGCAATTTCACTGAAGTGAGTATTTTCACATGCAAGAAGTTTGAATTTTTTAAAGTCTGTATTGTACAATCCATCTTGCTTGGACAACTTTTGCTTAATTTTGAATTAAAAAATGGCCCATTTGGGACCCATTCGCCCCTGAAAAAAAATCACACAATTTAGCAAAAAATTCTGCAAGAAGACCTGCTGAATTTGTAAAAGCAAAACAAAACAAAAACACATCTCTGAATTTTGAATAGCTTTACCTTTTGTAATGACTGTCTTGCATGCCTCCATTTAGTGATTTCTGTGTAGAAAGCAATGTGCAAACTTTAACTGTTTAACCACTTAAATTCATGACACCTCTGTGAGATAGATAAGAGCATATTGCTAAATGTTAGTGGTGTCAAATTAAGACAGGGAAAATTTCCTGACTATGAGATCTATTAGACTGTGGAATGGTAGCTAAACAGTATAATAATAATATTAAAGGGACTTAAGCATTGCAGTGCTGAGTGTTGCAATGCCTATATTTTAGCCACCTAGAAAATCACTGGGATTCACAAAGCCCGAGTTAGGTGCTCAGGCTTTCTGTACAATAAATGGAAGGAGATAGGTGCCTTACAATGGTATTCACAAAAGCAAGTCAGCATGATAGATGGCTCTCCACTTAAGCTAGCCAATGGGAGATGCCAAGAAGAAGAATGTGTCCTTAGCAAATTGATAAACAAATGGAACAAATTGATAAAGTAAAAAGTGATAAGTCACCAGGACCAGATGATATTCATCCAGGAGATCTGAAGGAACTCAAATGTGAAATTGCAGAACTAGTTTGTAACCTATCATTTAAATCAGCTTCTGTACCAAATGACTGGAGGATAGCTAATGTGACACCAATTTTTAAAAAGGGCTCCAGAGGTGATCCCGGAAAATACAAGCCTGACTTCAGTACCGGGCAAACTGGTTGAAACTATAGTAAAGAACAAAATTGTCAGACACACAGATGAACATAAATTGTTGGGGAAGAGTCAACATGGTTTTTGTAAAGGGAAATCAGTGTCTCCAATCTACTAGAATTCTTTGAGGGGGTTAACAAGCATGTGGACAAGAGGGATCCAGTGGATATAGTGTACTTAGATGTTCAGAAAGCCTTTGATAAGATCCCTCACCAAAGATGGATCACTGTTCTATTCATTCCATCTGGGGCACCTGGCATTGGCCACTGTTGGAAGACAGGATACTGGGCTAGATGGACCTTTGGTCTGACCCAGTATGGCCATTCTTATGTAGCACCACCACCCTCAGGGAGTTTGGCACCTCTCACTGTTTGGAATTCTCAGCTGCAAACTTTTTCTTGGAGAATCTCCCTCATAACATTAAAGCCAGTAATTAGGATATTCATTTGGGATATGGGAAAGACCTCCTCACTCCCACCCACCTAAGGGGAAGGAGGGATTTGAAGCAGGCTCTGTCACCTCTCAGATGAGTACCCTAACCATTGAGCTATGGGATATTCTGATGTGGCAATCTCTCAGTCTCTCATGTTGAAGCTGTTCCATTTTGGATAAATAAGTAAAAGTATTGGAGCAGGGGGACTGGCTTTTGGGTTGCTCACAGCCCAAGTAAGTGTTCTAACCAGCAGGTTATGGAGTCATTCTCATGCTTGCATACTCTCTTCCTGTCTCTCGCTCTCACAGGTGAGTTAGGCAGAGAACTGCCTATCTTCCCCCCAGTTTGTGTATCACACTGGGGCTTAAGCGTCCAGACCCCTCAAGTGAGGCTGCCATGTACATGTGCAAAGACAGAAACATAGGCACCTAGGGAAATTTTACTGCAGAAATGTAGGCACCAAGCAAGGTTAGGCACCTATAGGGTTCCGCAATGGCTGAGTGAATCCCCTTGAGGCCAGATTCTGGGATTTATGTGGCTAAAGTGGTGATTAGGTACTTAAATCCTTTGGAAATATATATATTTGTATCATCTGAAAGTCTCTCTTTGTATGTTTTACTGCAATCAAGTGATTTTGAGATGCTGTGCAAGTTTTTGAGGATGAGTTAAAGTAATTCAACCAATAGTTTTATAGATAAGAAAATTTGGATTCAGAAATCCCAGAACTCAAATATAATTTATGTTAATAATTTACATATTAATAACCTAATAGAGATATAAAGAGCCAGATTACATGAGTCAATCAGTTTTAGAATGTAAATCCTGAGGCATGAAGCCCTAGAGAGTAGGAAGCTTGCTATTTACATAAGGAGAAGAGTGATTTTGGTTCTCTGGTAATTTAAAAAAATTGGAGAGAAAAATTGGTTAGAGTCAAATCAAATCAGAAATATGAAAAAAAATTAGATGAATTGAAAAAAAATCTCTTTCCCTACTAATGACTAGTCATAGTCATAAAGCATGACTATTAATTGTCTTTAAGCCAGAAAAAAAAAGAGTGAGAATGGCTCTATATCCTGAGGGCTAGAACATTCTATGAGGCTGTAGAAGACACAAGTCCAAGCCCTGCTTCTTTGCTTATTTAATTATTTATACAAAGTAGAACTGTTTCAACAGGAGAGATAGTAACACCAGAATATCCTCTCGCCAATTGTCCAGGGCACTGTCCTGGAAAGTGGGAGACATGAAGCAGAAGGGGAAATGGAACACAGGTCTCCCACCTGCCAAAAAAGTACTATAACCGAGGATCTGAAAGTCCTCAGGAGGGCAGCTATACCTCCTCCTCCTCCTCCAAGTGTTCGGACAATGGTGCCCCAGTCTGCCCAAAAAACTTTGTGGCACAGACTATTCAGCACATTCACAGCACATTTGCAAAATGTTTTGGATTGACCAAAAGTGAATTTTTTTTGGTGAATGAACTATTTTTGCCAAAAAATACACTCAGCTTCAGCCCAGACCTGCTTGAGAATTCCAACATTGGTTGGTGAGCAAGCATAAATTGCCAAATAGACCAGGCCTGATTTGCATTTCTGTTATGTGACCGTTTGGGGCATTTTGGTCAAAATTTAGTTAAGTTTTAAGTTTGGGAGTAATACAATATTATTATCCTTCTCAAGTAATGAAAGGCAAGAAAGAACTGCATGAAATGTGTTTGGAATAAGGGGGTCACCCTAACCAAAAGCACAGTCTGGTGTGGTTGGGGAGCAAAGCCCAGATAAAACCATGAGTGTGAGAGAGAAAATGGAAAAAAGGATGCCCACTTTTGGAGGGTAGGGGAAGAAGAGTACATGATTTGGGAGCAAAGACTATATGTTGGGTCCTATATGCTACTGGTGTTCTCTGAAGATTTTGCAAAAAGAAGCACAAAGTTAGCAGATAGTGTAGAATTCTGGTGAGGGCTTCCTACTCAGCAATCAGTAAAAGCTGTAATCTCTACTGCTGAGATAAGTAGAAGAGTCTCTGGAGCAGCACTTCCCTGAGGGGCTGTTGGTTGATCTTGCCAAACTTGATCTCTGGAAACCGTGAACAACAAACAGTGAGTAAGGGTATAGCAAAGGATGGGAAGGAGGGAGGGAAGTGGCTATTACAGGAACATACCACCTGAGTTTCAGGCTATGGCCAAGACACACTTGGGGGAGGGAGAGTCTTACTTAATAGATATAAACAGATATTGTTGATTAATTATTACTTGCTTTCCCAAGTTTATTCTGTTCCACTTTTGCTCCCAAAAGAGTTTGCTTTGGTTTGTGAAATTGACTCATTGCTTGTATGGGGAAAGTACTGCCTTTCAAAGGTGCCCAGGAGGGTATTTAGTTTTTCCAGGCTTCTTGGCTTGAGCTGGTGTTATTTGTTAAGTTTTCAGAAGGAACTCTAAGGTAACTGAACCTGACCCTTTTTGCTCCTGGCAACCGCTTGCAGAAGGAGTACACTAAATAGCTAAAATTATGAAAAGGTAATTCTTTTCCTAATTCACTGCAATAAGATAAGTATTAGAAATGGGGCTGGAGGACTTCTAGAATTGATTGATCACAAACTCGGGGTCTGATCCTCTGTTTATTAATTATACTGAACTCCCAATGAAGTCAAAAGTGGGGTTTTGCCTAAGTAAAGGGCACAAGATTTCACCCAGTATTTTAACAACTGAAGTCTGAAATAAACATGAGGTTCGTATTTTAAATTGACATAGCATGGACCCAAGTCACAAAGTTCAGATCTGGATTTGGATTCCAAATCATATTTGGGGTGTGTTAGGATCTAGGTTTTTCTGCTGTCCCATCTCTTATTTTTAATAGTTCTCTGGTTCCAGTTTAGTTTTCCAAGGCCTGCAGAGTGGGAAAAATGAAAACAGTATTAAGGAAGATTTGCAGCAAGTCGTTACAATATTAGACCAGTTATAGACTTAGCTTGTCACCAGTTGTAAAACAGCTTACATCATCAGGGAGCACAGATGATTCACTTTTTGACGGATTACTTTGCGATAATTTGAGTAAAAATAGCCAGTAGGAAAAGAAACGTTTCAAGGATTCCAATGCCTGGAGGATTGGACACTTTGATTTCCAAAGCATTGATAACATCCAGCATTGAAGGTTACAAAGTAACAAGTTAAGTCTTGAATGATATGGAAAAGTATAATATACGGCTAGTTAAAAAGGTGCCACAAAACTAGGAAATTACCATTTATATTTATAGTTTTTAACTTCTCCAACAAAAGAGAGTTAATTGGTCAGATAGCTTCGGATTTAGTTTCACAGCCTCTATTGTTCATAATATATGATAGATATGCAAATAGTTTGGGTGAAAATAGAAAAGAAAATGGAAGATGTAATATAAGCAACTAGAATAGATAGTATGTGTTAAATAGGGGTAGTCATGAAGTGTACTGACCAGAAAAGAGTTATGGTTGCAGAAAAATCCTTGACATCATCTGCCCAATGTATAGGTTAAAAAAAGGGGGGGGGGGGAAGAGGAAGCAGGGGAAAAAAGCCGAATGTTGGGCTGTAGTAAAATGCAATCCAAATAAAATGATCTTTGTGTACACAGCACATTATAGTTAGAGCTCATCTAGAATACTGTGCTTATACACCACTACCCCAATATAACGTGACCCGATATAACACGAATTCGGATATAACGTGGTAAAGCAGTGCTCCGGGGGGGGCGGGGCTGCGCACTCCGGCGGATCAAAGCAAGTTCGATATAACGTGGTTTCACCTATAACACAGTAAGATTTTTTGGCTCCCGAGGACGGCGTTATATCGAGATAGAGGTGTATTTAATCAGATTTCCATATGTAGGATAGTATTGACCTTGAAAAATGCAGCACCGGGTGACAATTGTAGATGATTTCTCATTTCAAACATATGTGCTGTTCACACTTATGAAGGAGGCTGACAAAATGCAATGAAAAATTGGTCTTGGTGAAAGGTTGAAAGCAGGAATAAAATGATCAAAAATTCAACATTGAGGTAAACAGTAAGTTTCAACAAATATTTTGTCTCAGCTA
The DNA here is from genome assembly GCF_027887155.1 of Malaclemys terrapin pileata. Taxonomy (NCBI): domain Eukaryota; kingdom Metazoa; phylum Chordata; order Testudines; family Emydidae; genus Malaclemys; species Malaclemys terrapin. The sequence goes on along the minus strand of NC_071507.1, from coordinate 38,513,880 downwards.
GTGCACATCATAGAATAAATTGCTAAGTAAAGCAATCAAAGCAAGCAGTATCAATAGTATCGGCTGAAGGGCTGCCAGGCATTTGTTGTTTTAGGAGATGGGAATTAAGGCAAAAGAGTAGCAAAACTGGAAGAGGGATTGAGGCAAACTTAGAGGAGACAGGCTTTTAGGGCCAAATAGCTTTTTCCTGTCCAGTAATTACTCATGTGGTTTTGATGTAACTTTTCATATTTAAAACCACATTTCATTGCAGCACATAAATGCATTTGAGATTACCTAAATAGTTTGTCTGAGATCTGGAGGGGGAGGGAAACGAAGATGGACTCGACTTCATTTGATCTCTGATCATTTAATTGCAAAAATTTAAATGTATATATGATTTTAAATAGTTTTGCAGTTGCTGATGTGATCTTGACTGGAAACTCTAAGTGCTGTTGCAATACAAATCATAACTGCTGACATAGAGACAAAGCTGTGGAAATGACCAAAGCCATAATCCTTCAGTGTGTAATGCACAGGCTCACTCCTGTGCCTGCATGGTCACATATTTAAATCGAAGAACCATGAGCAAGGTATTGTAGGATCAAGACTCAGATCTGCATGTTAGGTAAATTTGAATACCACCCTTTGGTGGAATTGATCAAAGGTACATTTAGAGTAGTGAAAAAGTTCATGCAGACTATGGTGAAGAGAAGCTGTAGCAAATGGGGGTGAACAGAAAGGGGAATGGAATGAGGTAATCCTTTAAAGCAAACATAGTTGGTTAAATAATGCCATGAAACTTCCAATTCTCCACAATGGTCAGAGATCAAGCTGTGTTTGTTTATACAGGTTGAAGATTAACCAGTAAGTAAAGTCCTCCCTGATTGTGGGAGGTTTACATTCTCTCTGTTGCTGCTGTTTGCCAAGTGGGATTTTGTGAGATTAGAATGAATATAGATGGTCAAATGGGTATATTAAAGGGTTTACCTAAATTGAGCTAAGGAGAACCATATTGATGTGACACACAGGGTGAGTTCAGACCAGTTTGAGATTCCAAATGGTTCCTGCAGCCACAAGGGGACATATTTTACAGTTCTTAAAAGGATACTGTCAAATTAAAAATCACATTTCTACCTGATGTTTTTGTACCTTCAGTAGGTGCACGTAACACCAACATGATTCTAATTAAAAATAGTTCTCTATTTTTTCAGTATGTTTACTTGTTCATTTGAAAGCTCTTTATGTAGTCAGTTTCACTGCTTCCCCCCTATAATTCACTTGTTACTTGCTGAACAGACACTGATAACCAACTACTAGAAGTCTGAAAGTCATTTTATTATAAAAATTGCAATGGTTTTACTTTACTCAGTTTCAGTAAATTCAAGTAGATGGGACCTTTTTCATTGAACAAAACTTCCATTTAGTTTTCCTTGATTATAAACATACAATTTGGCATTAAGGGGTGAAACTCTGGCCCCAATGAAGTTAATAGGAGTTTTGCTATTGATTTCTATGGAGCCAGGATTTCACCAAAAGTTTGTTTGTTGAAAACTGGAAATGTGAAGCAAATGTGCTGCCTATCTGCCTGATCCTTAAATCAGATCTGCATGATCTTCCATGGGGCTCCACATGGAAACAGTGATCCATCTATGCAGACCTGATTGCAAGACTAGGGCCTTAAGTGATCTTTTGGCAAATAGCCAATTCAGTGCTGAAATACAAACAGCTGGAGAAAGCTATCCCTTCTAGATGTTCATTGGCATGGCTAGAGCAGCATTTGCTCAGTCTATCAGCACTGAGGATTGTTGATCAGACACTCTATGTTCTACCAATTTGTCCTTTTGTTGGTTTCATTTCAGTGAACAACAGGTCATCCTTTTATTATATCATATTATTTTTATTATAGTTATTATGTTTGCTAAGACAACAGCCTCCTTAGGTGAAATGATTAATCATTTTTATGAAATCACATTAACAATAATATTTGTCATTGTCTATAATCAGATTAATGGCACCCTGAGTATTTTTCTTAAACTAAAGTCTTGACAAAAGATGTCCATATGATGATATTTTTTTCCCCAAATACAACTACACAATAACAATAGTCATGTCAAACGTTATTTATAATGTCAGGGTGGGATTTTCAAAAGTGTCCCACACTGACCTAACTGCTTCCACTGAAGTCATTGTTAAAACTCCTATTTATGCCAGCAGATGAGTGTTTTTGAAAACTACACCCCACAGTCATAGTATAATACAGCAGGTCTCTTATGATCACTAATACATACTAAGAGGTGTGAGCTTCTGTACGTTTTTTTTACAGAAGATATTCTTTGTCTGTTAGTAACAAATCTCAGGTGGCAACTTGTCCTGAAACACAAACTTTCATTAGAATCATAGACATGAAGGGCTGGAAGGGACTAGGTCATCTAGTCCCGCCCCCCATGCTGAGGCAGGTAGACCATCACTGACAGACGTTTGCCTGAACCTGTTCTTAAAAATCTCCAATGATTCCACAACCTCCATAGATAACTTGTTCCAGTGCTGAACTATCATTCTAGTTAGAAAGTTTTCCCTTATATCTAACCTAAATCTCCCTTGTCCTTTCCTTGGTGGACATAAAGAACAATTCATCACTGTCCTTCCTATAATAAACTTTATACAGATTTGAAGTCTGTTATCATGTGCCTCGCAGCCTTCTCAGGACTAAACATGACCAATTCTTTCAACCTTTCTTCATAGGTCAGGTTTTCTAAACCTCTTATTATTTTTCTTGCTCTCCCCTGGACCCTCTCCAGTTTGTCCATATCTTTCTTAAAGTATGGTGCCCAAACCAGGACATGGTACTCCAGCTGAGGCCTCACCAGTGCTGAGTGGAACAGTTAAAGTTGTGAATATCCAGGGAGGGGATGTTTTTGAATATCCTTACTCAATTTATCTTTGGAAACCTCTTTCCCTATGTGACAGGGTGAAAGAGACAGAAAAGGGTTATGGGCTACCTACCTGTCACATGACTCAGTAGGAGGCTAAAGGAAGGAACATCAGTCAAGGTACAAAAATGCATCTGGGGGCTGCAGCCTGTTTTGGTCAGGAGAATAGCTTTGTTTTGAGTTACTTCATGAGTTTTTGTCTTTGGATAATAAATGGTGCCCTTAGGGCAATAAGAGGACTGGAGGCTAGTAAATATAACAAGGTGGTAAGCTCCTCAGTAAGGGACTGTCTTTAATTATGTATCTATACAGTATCTAACACTTTGGACCATTTTACTATAGTACAGATAATAAATTGTTAATAGAAAACTGGCTTGGTTATCACTTGTTGATAGCCATTTAGCTATAGATCTTTAGATGTATTTGTTATACTGCATTAAAAATGTATAGCAAATTTATATATTTATAGTATATTTTAGGATGTGAGATATTTGCAGTCCCTTTAAAACGTATTAAAGTTATCTCAAAAACACACAAAGAAAGCTATTTTTAGATCTGTTTTTCTTGATCATGGCCTAACACTTTCAGTTATCATTTTGCCATGTCTAGAATGATAAATTTATGTAGTAGGTATGTACAATCCCAGGAAATTCAGAGTTAACTTGTTTGGATTCCTTTTAAGTTTAAGGTCTGGAAACACACAGTCAAGGCACCCAACGCTGCCCTGTAGTGACACTGTGCAATAACTATACAATTATGACGGGTACATAATAGTGTTTGTGGCTGTGGATTAGATTCAACTGATTTTAAAGCATATTCAATTTTTTTCAATTTTTCTTTTCTACATGTCACTATAGGGTAGCATTAAAGGGTATATGGGTGGGTGTTCCTCTTGCTTTTAAACTCCTAAAGATGGGGTGACCAGTTTCCCACTTCTAGAAAGATATCCTTATAATTAAGGCAAGGAAGACTAGTTTATTTTCCCAGTGGTAGTGCCTTTGAGACAATATGGCATCAATAAAAGGTGTGGTCTGTAACCAAGACTTTTAGCATTGATTTCTCAGAAACAACACACAAAATGCTTCCATTGATCAGGCTTTAGAGAGTTGCACACAACCGTTCACTCACTTCCATGAAGGCCTTTTTTCTCCCTTTTTATAGGTGTTTGTTGCCCTGTTGGTAGTTGCTACTCATTTATTTATGTCAGGTCACTGCCTGAGTCAGGTCAGGGCTTGGCTTTGCTTGAAACAATGTTCTCTTTCAAATCAGCCAAACAAGGCATCTGAGTGTTCTCTAAAAGAGAAAATGCAAATGTTTAACTTGTCGTTAAAAAAAAAGAAGTGAGGATGCTGACATCTGAATTGGAAAAATCCAGGAGTTTCTCTGTTAAAATTCAATTTTGCTTGTATGCTGCTATGTTAAAATTTTGTTATCACTGCTGCTGTAAAGGAAATCAGTTCTGAGGTGGCTTTTTATTTTTTAGCTTGTATATGCCGAATTGATATAAAACTTCATGTAATATCCATTTGACGTCATTCTGTGCCATTTCAATAAAACTCAACAAACAGAGAAATGATCTGCCATCCTACAACCTTGATACCATGTTATCACAGCAGGCAAACCCGAAGTGCAGTTAAACATATTGAGACAGGAAAGGAATGTATTCATGTAATGACTTCTATTGATAAGGTCTCTTAGACCAGTGGCATAGTAGCTGCTTACTTGGGTAATGCAGCAAACCAAATATGGATATTTCCATACCGTGGGCCAGATCCTCAGCTAGTTTAAATTGGCCTAACTCTGTTAAAATCAGGGAAGCAATGCTGATTATAGAAGTAAAGCCTAATTTTATTCTAATACAATCTTTTGTATTAACCTACACATGAAATCATTTTGGATTCATGGTTCATCAAGGCCAGAGAATATTTTTATTTCTTAGAGTGAAAAAAGTCAGACATTCTCACATTGGAGAGATGCATGCATATGTCAACTAAAGGTGCCTCTATATATGTCTATTATCTCTAAACTAATATGAGCATGATCAGATAAACGGGTGGCCTTGACAACCATATGGATATATTTTGTGCAGTGGGATAATAGAATGTACAGAAGGAGCTCTCCCTATTCAGTAGTTTAGCTTCTATGGAGTAAATTTTGAAAGGGCCTCTATTAATACACTTGCAAAATTATTCCGTTTGCCCATGTAAAACCCCACATTTGCTTGCATAGATTTGATGAGTATGTGCATTTACCTAATTTGCCAGCATAATTCTTGAGGTCACCATAATAGAAATATTATTTTCAGAAAAATTATCTAGCATTTTTTATGATGGGTTTTGCAGTTCTTATGATCCTTGACCCATCTAGCAGAAGATCAAACACTTTGTTAAAATAAATAGCCAGTGTGATAGATTTCAACTCTTCTGTGAAATGTATACTGACTAACATTAAAAATCTCTGGAGAATACTCAAGTGGGTGCATATAAGAAATCAGAAAAATTGCCACCACAGTTGGCACTACTAGGCAACCTTGTGGGCATAGTAAGTAGAGAAGCCAAGGACTGAATGGGCCTGGAGACTGATATGGCCCATATAGGTCAAGGTTGATGTAGCTTACCAGAGCTGTTCGGGATAGCATCTAGCCCAGGGGTCGGCAACCTCTGGCATGCGGCTCGCCAGGGTAAGCACCCTGGCAGGTCGGGCCAGTTTGTTTACCTGCCACGTCGGCAGGTTTGGCCGATCACGGCTCCCACTGGCTGCGGTTCGCCGTCCCAGGCCAATGGGGGCAGCAGGAAGCCGCGGCCAGCGCATCCCTCGCCCGCGCCGCTTCCCGCAGCCCCCATTGGCCTGGGATGGCGAACCATGGCCAGTGGGAGCCGTGATCGGCCGAACCTGCCAATGCGGCAGGTAAACAAACTGTCCTGGCCTGCCAGGGTGCTTCCCCTGGTGAGCCGCGTGCCAGAGATTGCCGACCCCTGATCTAGCCCATTCTGTATCTTTGTGTGCTTAGACAGAGGACTCCTTTTTCCCAGGCTGTCAATCCAGCACCTTTCAAAAACACAAAACTCACAACTTTTTTAAAAAAGACATGGGAGGATAGTTCATTGAATATTTTTATCTTTTCTTACTAACCTCTTTGACCTATTTTTTTTCTCCATTAAATGTGAACAAGATTTTCAAAGGCACTAATAGCAGTGAGGATCCTGAAAGTAAGTAGAAATTAGGTACCTAATTGCCATTAGTACCTTTGAAAATCTCCCCATGTATCCTTACAGTTCTGGAATATCCATACTGGTTGATGCGTAGGAGTAGGGGATGAGGAGTGAATGTATCCAATAATTCAGACCAGTTGCCTTGAAACATATAAACAATTTTTTTTTTTAAGGACTGGATGCTCCAGAGTTTCAGCTCTAGCCAATTTACATTCTTTGTGCTAGTTGTCGAAACTGAATTTAAGAAAAATTAAGATGAGCAATCACAGTATTTTACAGAAATGTTTCATGTTGTCAAGAAAAGCGAAGAGTCTTAGGTCATTTCTAACTGATTTCAAGACACAATTTTTTTTCCTGCAAAGAAATTATTGGATTATTCAAGTACTGATATTGGAGCTGAAGGATTTGATTGATCTTCAGTTGTCCTCTGGCACCTTGATCTCCTATTTATTTTTCAGTCAAACTGAATAGATTATTTAATTTCTACAATGTGATCTGTCATTCTTGATGTTTTCCCTGTGCCTCTGAATGCTGAAGGAACGTTCCCTGCCCTCTCTTCACATTCCTTGTTGACTAGATGCGAGGGCCTGATGCCAATACCTTTGGTTGTGGAGCTTGATTCTGTTATTGTTTAGTAAAGGAATTATTTCTATTTTCTAAATTGCTGTAAGGTAGAAGTCATTTGAATAACTAATGGATAGTGGTTGTGCATGGCAGCAAGTGCGCAAAGAGATAGTGCAGGTGAGGATGTATTTTTCAGAAGTTTCCCCAACATGTGAGCGCTGCTGGCACCCAGATTGTGACCTGTAGTGGGAAAGGTGTGAACTTTGGCCAGCCACTCTTGTTCAAAAATACTGGTGCTTAGCAGCCATTTAGGGTAAACACAATTTCTCATGTCCAACAGCAGGAGTGACTGAAGATTACCACACTGGACTAATGGGTCTAGTGGTATAGGGAGCAGGGTTGCCCCCTCGTGAGGGACATATTTTTATATTTTGCACAGATGTGATTCCTCTCATATTATCAGGGCCGGCTCTAACTTTTTTGCCACCCCAGGCAAAAAAGAAGAGCGCCACCCCGCTGTAACACCCGCCCCCCCCCCAGCACCGCACCGCCGACCCACCCCCCCACCCCCCAGCACCTCGCTGTGCTGGGCTGCCGAAACCCACCCCCCGGAGCGCTGTGCCATGCCGCGCCCAGCTGGGCTGGCCAAACCCCCGCACCTCCCCAGCGCCACGCCACGCCGCTGCCCCCCCCCCCAGTGCCGCCGAAACATCCCCGCACTGCCCGGCTGAAACAAAAACAAAAAAAACCCCTAGCCTGCCCCCCCGCCACCCCAACATTGGCCGTCCCAAGCACGTGCTTGGTTGGCTGGTGCCTAGAGCCGGCCCTGCATATTATGATAGTGCAGAATTTTGCTCAAAATCAGTTATTCATATCCTTATAACATGCTACATTAAGTACCTTATTTTTTAAAGTGTGTTCCATAACCTGGAGTAAGTGGAATTTCCTTAGCCCATTTCTGCATAGTAAATATGTTATTAAATGAAAAGGAATAAAATGGAAGTCAACAGCAATATTTCAAGCAACAGAGGGTCCTGTGGCACCTTTGAGACTAACAGAAGTATTGGGAGCATAAGCTTTCATGGGTAAGAACCTCACTTCTTCAGATGCAAGAAGGTCTTGCATCTGAAGAAGTGAGGTTCTTACCCACGAAAGCTTATGCTCCCAATACTTCTGTTAGTCTCAAAGGTGCCACAGGACCCTCTGTTGCTTTTTACAGATTCAGACTAACACGGCTACCCCTCTGATACTTAGCAATATTTCAAATACTGGGGGCTGGGAGGGAACTACACCCAGCTCCGCCCTCCGTAGATTTGAAGAATGATACATTCTTTTTTTTTTTTTTTTTTTCCCAGCACTGTAGTACTTTTAAAGGGCTAGATTCTGTCAGCCACACTCCTGTTGAATGGCACTTTACATTGTTACCAGAGGTCTATTTGAAGAATTAAGGTCCTGCTCAATGTACGGATGGGTAATAGAAACAGGACCAAAAGAGGAACATGAGGTGTACTTTTACAAAGTAAGAAGATGAATTCGTAAATGCTAGGGGCAGGGAATCGTTGGAAAAAATAATAACCAACCTGGAACTTCCTCCCAAAACAAGGCTAAACCCCAAAGTGCAGATAATTTTATCCCCTCATTATTCTTAATTTTCTTTTCAGCTCTGCACTTCTTAGTTCCAGCTGTTCTGAAATATACTGTGAGAGAGACTGTTCTGGTAGTATAGAAAAGGTTGTAAGAGAATCTTTTTCTAAGTGAAGTGCCTTATTCCTGTAGTACTGACTAAGACAGTGGTCCCCAAACTATGGGGAGCACCCCTCAAGGGGGGCATGGAGTAACGTCTGGGTGGGGCAGTGGGGCCTGGGCCAGCTCCAACAAGGGGGCTGGGAGGGAACTACACCCAGCTCCGCCCTGCCTCTCGCACCGCTCCAGCCCCAGACCACAGTTGTGGCCTAGGCTCCACGGCCACGAGGCCCTGCTCTCGGCCGCCAGCCCCGACTCTCAGCTGCAGCCTAGCAGCAACTCTGTTCCCAGCCCAGGGGGGTGCGAGAGGAAAAGTTGAGTGACCACTGGACTATGATGTAATTCCCGTTGGGTTTGATGGCCTTGAGCCACTACTGCAGAATAGATTCCCAGTGGTGCAAACTCAATTGGTTTGAGTAAGATTTAGATAAACATTTGAACTTTCAGATTCTTATCTGAACTAACTTTTTTGATGTTTGCCGCTCATGCTGTACCAGGAACAGGGAACCTAAGCCCATTCTTGCCAAGTGCTGAGTATCTCTGTGAGGAGTTTAATACTCTCAAAACCCATAAACTCCTGTGGGAGTTGAAGGTGATCATCATGTTGTAGGATGGGGCCCCTGAATTCCTATGCAGGTTCTTGTCAGTCTTATCATGTTTTACATACCATTTCCCTGGAAATAAAAGACATGATCATACAGAAAAATCATGTACTTACCAATTTGTGTTCTGGCAAAGTACACACGGACAGTGCATTTCCTTAAAAACATAGCTATGTCTTTCAGGTTTCCCCTTAATTTCACTTGAATTGATTGGTAATTAAGAGTTGGAGAGTTAAAGGTCAAACTCCACCTGTTCGAACAACATCTCATTTTCTGACACCTCAAACAATAGAAAGAGATAAGTAAGAGATAAAGGCAAATTCTTAAAAGAAAGGTAATTAAAACATGGGTATGATTGTATCTTTCATCTTAATAGTAAAATATTTACTGAGCAAAACTAAAGATCTTTAAAAGTGTTTAGCACGTAAGTGCTTGCATACAAAGGACTAAACAAAGACAGTATTAAAGTTTACCTAGCTTTAGTTTAGTCAGCATTAGTTGATGTTAACAGGGTGGGCACATAACACTCCAAGTGGATACCATAAGAGAAAACAGACAAACATGGGCTTACAGCTTTTTACTGAATTCACAAATTGGCTTGACTAACACTTAGTCTTGAAAAAGTTTGTAAAGGGTTCTAAAAACCATCTTTTACTAATGTAAAAGGGCAAAAAGATTTCCTTTTAATCCTGAATCTACAAATGTGTTTTTGGGACGGGGGGGGGGGGCTAAGAGGGGGAGGTTTGGTGCCAGTCAACAAGAAGAGTCATACAGTTTTCAATGGTAAAACAGTTGGGAATCATCTTTTGCTAGTTAAACTTCTATAAGTAATTATCATTGTAGTTGTGTAAAGGGATATCCTGCTAAGTCTCAGAGTTTAAACACTCATAAATCTGTGTTCCGCTAATTTAGCTACAATGCAGTTGAAACTGCAGATGTAACATCTGCATATTATTTTTGGTCAAGTTAATCAGTTTGTTGTTGCTCTGTATTTGTGCCTTGGTAGAAAAGATTCTTGTGTATGGAGCTTATCGTGCATTGATCTTCAAACTCGTTTTACAATTAAATGAGTCAGTTCAGCAGATTAACTCAGCCCAAGGCTTCCAGATAACTGTAGGCTAAATACACTGTGTAATATTGTAGGGATGGGACGGGGGGCCCTTATTGAAGTTGAGAATAAGACTATACAGTGTATACATCAGCAAAATTCACTGAAGTTTTATGTTTTTGTGGTGAGGGCTGAAGTGTTACAAAATTGTAACCTGTATAATTGTAACTCGAGTAATATATTATTACATCTCATTGAAGCAATTGAAAAAAGACCATAATTATTCTATATGTACAAGCTACTGCTTAACACTTTGTTCAAGGTCCTTTCTGGGTGGTCAGGGAAGTTCAATGTAAACATTCAATTTACCCATAGATTCCTACAGAGATGTCTTTATTGTGTAAAACTACTAAAGAATGTTAAGCCTCTTCATTCTAATCCAATTTACAAAATGATCCTATCATTCCTTAAAATATGGAAATCCAATTTTTATAATAATGTGAACCATCTTATGGAGTAATAGAAACCTGGAATGGGGGTGGTGGTATTCTTTGCAATACAAATTCTCAATAAACCCATTAAAACAGTTTTTAAACTTTACAGGTAAATAAAAAGCAATGAATAAATAAATACATCAACAATTATAGACCATTTCAAAAGCCCAGTCCCTGTAAACACTCACATGTGAGTAAGACAAGGTGGGAAGATGGTAATATTTTTTTATTGGAGCAACTTCTGTTGGTGAGAGAGACAAACTTCCACAGAGCTCTTCTTTGAGTTTTGGAAAGGTTTTTTCTACCAACAGAAGCTGGCTTAATAAAAGATTAGCTCATCCTCCTTGTGTCTTTCATCTCCTGGGACCAACAGCTACAACACTACAAACAACATGTGAGTAATTTCATGCACATAAATAATCCAAGTGATAGCGATGAGACTACTGTACTCATCTGAGTAAACTTACTCACATACTTCACAGGATCAAGCCCAAAGATCCCATATTAACAAAGGCTATGTTGTGGTTTCAGGCACAGCCTTAAACAAGGTGTGGTTTGCGAGCTGCGCTACCCCAGGAGGAGTAGCCTAAGAAGACTCAGAAGACACCTCTGAGGCACAATTCCTCCCATGCTTCCTCTTTTTTGCTCTTGTAAAACAGTAGCTTTGGTACATTACTATCCCCATTTCCATCCCACACACGCTGCCCTGGTTCAGCTACTTGGAAAAGGAGTAGCAGTGGTGCAGCCAAAGTTTTGCCATTCTCTGCCCTTCTCTACCCAGTGAACAAGTAGCCCTACTTCTGTATGGCTAGACCCAAAGTCCATAAAGCCCATGCAGGAGTGCAACGGCTTTATCACATCCCTCTGGGGGGTGGGGAGAGGTGTTGTCTAAGATGTAGTCTAGACCTTCTCTTATGGTACATTATTAAAAGGGCTGAGACTTGGCATCAGTTTCTGTGAGAACAATTAGCACCCACAAAATTTGCACCCATATTTTTGAACTCCACTTTTACTGCAGGTGCAAAGACCACAGAAGGAACTCTGCCCTTTAGAAAATTTGAACCCACTTTTTTTGCACACAGAAAATGTATTGGAGACAAATCTGAGTAACTGTGTTTCTAAGGAGCTGATTTGTGCCTGCAATTAGGTAAAGATGTAAGTATCCAGCTGCATTCCTAAAATCCATTTTGCAAAGGTTACTCTGTGGGTTGCAAAAGAGAGATGACACTTTTGTAATTTTTTCCCTATATGCATCCAGGAATATTTATCTACTCCATGCATGACAAAAATAAATAAATAAACTTGGCCTGGAGGCAGGCAATTAAAACCCTATCCAACAACCTTGCTATTCATGACAGCACTATAATTAGCAGATTTGCCTAAAACAAACCTAGCTCTTTTTTCTCCTTGAAAGTGATAATCAGCACGTTCTGATCAGAATATCTCCTTATGATTAAAAGCAGATGTTAATCCTCTGCAGGAATAATTTTAACCTTGGAGTAATCAGGTTAGATGGGTCTGGGTTGTTTCAGGGCTTGTCATGTATCATGTAATGTGAAATAGCCAACTGAATCCTTACAACTTAAAGCCTACCATTAAATCTCTTCTGCTTTAGCAAAATTTCAAACACAGGTTAAACTTTATGAAGTGAAAAAACAAAAGCTTATTTTATTTATGATACCAAGATGTCAGTGAATATGATTTATGGCAGACAGTTAGCTGTTATGGCACACACCTTGTATGGGGTGAATGCCCTTCCACCTTGGAGGTAGATTAGATATAGAGCTAGGCAAATAATGGCTTTTTGGTTGGCTGGCAGTTATCAAAATTTGAAGAAAAAAAAATCAAACCAAAACAATTTTTTTTCAAAATTTTTGGTGCATTTAAAAATTGGAAAACATTTTGAGGCAGGTCAAATGAAATGTTTTGTTTGACTTGACTCAGTTTTTGTTGTTTTTAAATTTTGCTCATTTCAACAAAAGCAAAGGAGGATGAGATTCACAGAATGGGGGGAGGGAGGAGGAGTGGCTATGAATTGTTGCTGTAAATAGCAACTGGGCCAGGAAAAGAAGCAAGAATAGCCCAGGTGTTAGGACACTCTCCTGATAGATTGGAGACTCAAATCCCTGGTTCAATGACTATTAATTAATGAAATGAAGTGGAACAGCTTCAACCTCAAAGGCTGAGAGAGTCCTGCACCAGAATATCACTTAGCTCAGTGCTATGGGCATCTCCTATAAGGGAGAGATCCAAGTTCAAATCTCTTCTTCAGAGTAGGCAGAGGGGAATTGAACCAAGGCCTTCTACATCACAGGTGAGTGTCCACACCACTGTTATAAAGAGGGCACTACCACATTATGTAACCATTTTGATTTGCAGTTATGTGAAAAGTATCAGTAAACTCAACATGAATTCACAAATAGTTGCAGGTTGAGTGACAGTGCATTTTTTTTTTTTTTGGTAAATAAATTATTTACAAACATTTTTTGGCCATCTCTAATAGATCAACTTCCAAAGCAAATTGCTGGGAGAGGAAATGGTTTCAAAATAATTCTACTGGGGATGCAAATTAGTAGTCCTCCTGGTCTGCAGCATCCCAGGTAAGCAGCACATTATCTTCCCACAGCAATGTAAATCAGGAATAGTTTAGTTTACATCAAAGGAATTAGAATTTTGTGAAACCTGAGTAATGAAAAGAGAATAAGTCCCCATTACTTTTATTTAACTTCTATGGTCTATGGATAGCGCTCTCTCTCTCTCTCTCTCTCTATATATATATATAGCCAAATTCTGTCTTCAGATAAATGTATTTGAGGAGAGAATTGACCCAATGATTGTATCTTACTGTAGTTGCTCATTTTTCTGTTGGATAGGGTGAAGCACTGAATGATTAACCCTCTCAAAAAAAGGGAGTCTCTTTTGAAAGTATTCTATTTCCTCTGCCTGGCTTTGATATGTTTCATTTATCACTGGGTCTGCACTTTTGCGGTCAGTTTCATAATGCTCTGTCAGTGTATTTTTTTTTTCCCTCACAGCTAGTGGAGAACAAACAAGAGACTTGCACTGCTAAAATTAGTGCAAGAAAATTGTTACATTTTTCAAAATGGTTATTTATTCTTACAACTCCCATTGTCTTCCTGGGAACAGAGTTAGGCAAATGATGAGTACTTTTGGAAGTTCCACCTTATCATTTTACTACCCCTTCCCAGCAGGAAGTGCAGTCTGTTTACACACCCTCAGGCCAAATTAGAGCTGGTGGCGAACATTAATCTGGATCTACACACCCTGGGGGAGCATAAACTGAAAATTGTCTAGCTTTCTTAAAATGTCAGAGACCCTGCTCTGTAGTTTTTCTGGGACAGGAGCCTCAGAAAGCATCAAACCTTAGTGGTGGGAGAGTGGTCCAGATGTCCCTGTGTACAGAGAGCCTGCTACCATACACTGTCTCTTAAGCAAGTTTTTCCTACTTTTAATCAGAACGGGTTGGAGAGGGACAAGTGTGCTGTCTTAGGGTTGCTTAAACACACATTAATATTTAGTTGGGTAGGTTGGTAATGACACACTTCTAGTGTTTACTACAATTTGACCATGCTGGTGATCTGTCTACTCTGGAAAAATGAGCAAAATTTATTCATAACAAAATTTGAAGTGGAGAAGTGTAATACAATATATAATTCAGACGTCTAGCTATAGCTATCTATCATGGTTATAAAACATCCCTCCCACAAGGTATGGTTTGTTAGGAAGAGCCCCAAGTTTCAAAGTATAGGAAATGTTCAGGGGGTGTGCACTTTTCATGGAACCAATAATGTGGTTGAGAAGAAATTCTCTTTGTTTCCGTGAGTGGAATATATTATTTTCTTTGTTATACGTTATTCTAGGGTAGTCTGACTGTGGCCTTCAGCTCTCTTATTGAAACATATAATGAAAGTTTATGACCTGTCTCATTGAAGTAATGACTAACAGGCTAATTAGCCATAGGAGTTCAGTTATTCATATGGACTCCCCAAATCATCACAGCTGGGCCCAGGCCATTGAACAAGTTTAAGAGAAGTATAAGATTTTGAACATGACTTTCTTTCCAGCTAGAAAGGGCATGAGTCAGATTATAAGCTCTTGGATCAAGATTTCTTTAGGCTGTCCAGAACTTCTTGAGGAGTGAATGTCCTGAACTCTAGAAATGCAGCTGAGCTGTTTGTTCACCAGTATAGGGGACACTGATCTGTGCTGTTTGACAAGCCTTCACAAATGTGCCTGATCTCTTCAGCAAAGTAGAATGATAGACCTTTGCAGCACTCACAAAAGAAAGCAATATGCATTTGTATAGCATCTTTCATTCCCAATGGCTCCAAGCACATTATAAATTGAATAGATTGAGAGAGAAACTGTGAATGTCATCTAAAGTCCACTGAAGCCAATAGGCTTTCCACTGATCTCAGTGAGCTTTGGATCAGGCCCTATGGACAGAGATCACTTCACGTGCCATGAAACTGAAGGCATATCTGTTGTGCAATGCAACAGCTTGTAGCTGAACACAGCAATATTACACATTGAAGTGAAGTAAAGGACAAAACCTTGTCTAATTAAAATTCCAGGGGGGATTTAGGTAGGCACTGTGTACAGTAATATCTCAAGCCGACATTTATCCAAGCCTCTGGGGTTAACACTCATACTCATACTCTTACAAAAGTATCTTGAGATCTTTAATGATAACAGGTGGCTAGGTCCTCTGTTTTACACATCCAAGTGCCTCCAGAATTACATTAGAGCAGCGGTTTTCAACCTGTGGTCCGCTGATCACTAGGGTCTGCAGACTATGTCTTAGATTTCCAAAGGGGCCCACACCACTTTCGAAAAACACTGCAGTAGAGCATTGATTCGAAGAGGAAGGGTGTTGCTTACTGAATCACTGACACCACTTGCTGTTTGGAAGTCCTGCCCCGCTCTGTGGTCACTAGGACGCAGGTGGTTCCTCCCTCATCCCCACCACCCATGTAGCCACGGAGAAAAATTGCAGGAAGGAACCAGCCAGAGACTCCAGCCAGTATGCTCAGCTGCAGAAGCAGCTGAAGCTGTGGCCTTCAAACATTCAGTCAAAACTGTAAAAACTTCTCTGGATCTTCTCTGCTCTGTGCTGTTTGGCTGCTTGCTCTAACTTGCTTCTTCCTTCTCCCTCAGTCTCTTTACCTCAACTTCACTCCACACCTCTTACCCTTTTCTCCCTTTCCCCTTCCTTTTCTTATTCTTTCCATTTAGCTGATCCCCTTCCTAATGAAACCCACTGAAAAAATGGAACTAATATGCTGTCTGCTGCCATCACATTGCTCACTCTGTGTTCTGCACCTACCCTCCGCCTGTGCCTGCCTCGTCTATTTAGAGTGTGAGCTCTTCGGGGAAAGGACCATCTGTGGTTTATAGTTCCTAGTACAATGGGACCCCATTCTTGGTTGGTCCTTAGGCACGAACATGATAAATGTGACTAATAATAATGATTTCTGACACCACAAACTGGGGGTGCTGGAACAATCTGTACAGTGGGGCTGGCTGAGAGCCTTTGAACCAAACTGTAAACCCTGTACCTGATGGAAACCACTTCAAGCCATGGCGTGCGGCAGCAGCACCCCAATGCCACAAACTTCTTAGTTCGTGAGCTCTCCATAGGAGTAGGGCTGGATTATGCAAATCTATAAGTAAAAGGAGTTTCACTATTATAGCTGCAACTTACTAATGCTTGTCCAATGCTTTCTCTTTAATACTTCTGGAAGCAAACTGTGGAGCACTGCATCTAGTACTGGTAGCCAGCAAAAAGGGAAGCAAATGTGTCCTAACAACATAACAGCAGATACTCAAAGTCTCTTATATTTGCCAGCCTTTCATGGACTTCTCAAAAACACGTAAGCACTATTTGGCGTACCATTTCCCATCCCCCTGCAAACATTTTAGGTGGGCAACTTGCATGTTATGCTATGTTTTATTTTTACATTCCTTAAAGTATTTGTTATATATATTTGTAATAATGATAAGAAACTTACTGTCATCCACTAAAACCAAATGTCCCCCTTCATAAGTTTGTTTACTATTTTCAATACTCATCATTATATTCCACCCTTTTTCCAAGGTACACATAGCATGTCTGCAAAAGATTCTCTTACCTAGTGGAAATGGTTTATTTTAACAAATGAGGCCAGGCTCAGTAAAAGCTACATCCAACTTCCCCTGCAAGCTAAACACAGAAGGGACAGATTCTTTGCGCAGCCCAGCTAGGCATAGCAGAGCAGAGGAGGCTCCCGACTTTTCTGCTCCTGCCCCAGTGCACTTTACAGCAGCTGCCCATCCCTACCACCTTCCCTCCCCCAAAGAGCTCTCCTTTTTCCAACACAACCCCAGTATTAGGAGCAGCAGGGAGAGAGACTCTCCATCACTTTGTGCTTGCCAGGGACTCCCTCACCCAGGGAGAATTCCCAGCAAGGAACATGTGGGTGGTTTCCATTCCCTTCTACACCCTCTGAGTGGCCCCAAAGGAGCAGATCAGGGTAGACAATCTGCCCCGTGTGATACAATATACATGTAGTATGGATGTCCCTGCACGTGCATACATTTCTGTGTATATGTACAGGTATATACAATACAATACAATTTGCTGGGCTGGGCCTGTGGAATTTAGAATATCATTAGTTTTCAATCTAAAAACTACCATCATGGATGATGGTAGGTTTAATGGTAAATGTTTAAATGCATTTAAATACAAGCTTGAGGGCTTAATCGCCACAAAGCACCTATTGCATAAGGACATTATTGCCCCATGGTGTGTACATTGCGACAAACCTCTGTACAGTGTGGTTATGAAACTGCTCATTTTACAATTCAAATAAATGTTTTAATGGTTTCCCCCCTGATCTTATTGTCTATACATGCTCTTGAGGGAGAGTCATGGCCTAAGTGCCCTGGGCACAAGGACTGGATCTAACCAATGTGAGAGAGAACAAGTCTGGCATGTCCCTCTCTGATTAGAGAATAGGGCTGTGTGAAAGGTTCATATGAATCTCACCTGAAATCAGGTAGATTCTGGTTTTATTCCCACTGCAAACTTCAGTCTAGGTTTGGGAGGGTACTCAGTTGGCTTGATGCTATTTGCATATCCCTCTTCTCCATCCTCTTGTACTGTAGTTCAAAGCACATAGGGGCAGAAATGGGGAACCAAACAATGAATGTAATAGCTACAAGCAGGCTACTAATTACTCCAAAGGACACAGCTAGGCATTTCAGTAAGGAGGAAAAAGGGAGGCAGTTGGTTTTATAGTCAGGGGTGAGAGGAGGGGGGAGAAAGGACAACTGGAACCAGCAAGACCTATGCTAATGGATGGGAAAGGCTATATATGTTATCTGGTGGAAGTTCCACAGCAAGTTGACCTTATCTCTTGTTTCTCCAATACCAGGGGATAATTACTGTAAATAAGCCTAAATGTCCCTATAAAATCCAATTTGTTTTCTATATGTCTGCTAGAAAAATCCCAGGTTTTAAGGAGCAGGAAGGAATCACATGAGCCTCTAACTACTTTAGCCGTTAGAAAAACAGGATGATTGCTTTGAGGATCAATCATCCTCTAAAATGAATCCACATGGGTTTTACAAAGCTATTTTGAACCTGGCAGCATCAGTATCTACAACAAAGTACGCGGCTAATAAGCCACAGGTGTTTGCCAGTTGTAATGGTGAACATAGTATGACCGTGAGTTATGTGTATGCTATGTTTGTAGCCGTGTCTGTGCCAGGATATTAGCAAGACAAGGTGGGTGAGGTCATATATTTTATTGGACCAATTTCTGTTGGTGAGAGAGATACAACCTTTTGTGCATACTCAGAGCTCTTCTTTGGGTTTGGGAAACTTATTCAGAGTGTCATAAGTAAATGCAAGGTGGAACAGATTGTTTAGCATAAGTAGTTAGCACATATTTCAAGGCATATGATAGAGTAGAATTATCAATAGGAGATTTACTCTGAGGTATACTCATTTCTATTATGAATTTAGGTGCGTTCAAACATTTGGTGTGTTGAGCATCAATATCTGAACGGCTAGAAAATGGGAAAGAGGCAGCACTTACAAGGCTGATGCAATAAGAGCTCGATTCTCAAGGATTTAGGTGTTGCAGTGCCTAACTCTGAGGTGCCAGGTCACCTAATGGAATTCATAACTCTGAGTTAGGTGTCCAGGCTCTCCATATAATGCAGGGGGATAGTTAGGCACCTAAAAGGGGATTCACAGGAGACTGCAAGCTGAGCAGAGAGCTGCTTATGCTACCCAGTAGGAAATGCTGAGGAGATGAGTGTGGCCGAAGCCCTGCCACTCCAAGGATCTTAGGACCTGTCTCCATTTAGGATTCACAACCATGACTCCTCTCCTGGAGCTGAGTACCTAAATCAGGTCCGTCTTTTACCCATTAGCTCTGTGGTTAGAATACTCACTCACACTGTAGGAGAACTAGGTTCATGTCCCTTCCCTGCTTCATGTGGAACAGTGACTTTACTTTTGTGTCTTCTTCCTGTCTGGGGTTACATGTGCTTAGAGCAGGCCTACTGGATTGTGCCCTGTAGGCAAGACAGGTGAGGGGGAAAACCTAGTTTATGAATCCCTTCTGGGCTTAGGCATGAGATAGGAGCTGAGCTGCTCAGTGGTCTCAGGACTTAGGTAGCTGTGCACATGCCCAGCTGCTGAAATTTAGGGAATTTTAATATCTACAAGATTTAGGTACCTACAGGCTTAGGCAGCAGCTGAGTGGGGGTTTTCTGGATACCAGAGGCACCTAAATGTTGGTCTCTGGACCCGAAGTGTGCTCATTGCAAGTAGAAGTAGTATCCAGTTGTAAGGAATATTGTTCAGTGTTGGAGTTCATTACGGTCACACCTACGCTACAGGTGCAGCCTGGTTTGTTTTTTCAAACCTATTCATGACACACTCAGTGAGGCAACATGGTTGAATATGCAGCTTCATTCGCGCCAGAACTCCATGTCAAATGTGTTTGAATAGCCACACCCATCGTATTGCCTCAGCAGATTTGTATCAGAGTATTGTAAGAAGCTCTGGGAAGCTATCCCATCCTGCCTCAGCCTGTAACACATCCACATAGACATGATAGAAAAATGGGAAAACAGTTTGCTGAAATTTCTAAGGTATGTCAATTGTACCTGGTTCAAAATTGACCCATTTTTCATGAACTTTTCCACAATACTTTTTTTTTTTTTACTATTTTTATCAATCATTTTAGAAATTTTCCATTTACTGTATACCCATTTTTTGTAAGAAAACCTGGAGATGTATCTCTATTACACCTAGTCATACATGAATACAACTGACCAAGCTTTGGCAGCAACATAATATACTATAGAAAATATATGAATGGATTATGGAGGCTTTCTTTAATGTTAACAACTGTAAATCTTCTTTTGGCTACTAAGTGGTTATTCTATCTGATTACTCATTGGTGTTTGGATGCTATTTAGCCTATGTAGTGGAAATAATTTTTACTTAAAGTGAAACAAGTTAATTTTGGATCTACATTGGGTTCAGAAAAATGTAAACATGCTTCTCACCTCTATAGTTTTTCAAATAATTGTCACACAAACCAATGAAAAGTTGCACAAAATGCTGTGGAAAAGATGGTGAAATTTGCAAACATGCATAGCAACAGAAAAAATCACACAAAGTGGGCAGAATTTTTAAAGAATGAGATTGGGTGAAACTTTGGACTGAAATATATAGCTGTAAACCTTTCAAGGTTGTGCATATTCCTCTGGGAAAGGTGTGTGATGTAGATCCAGTAGACTGAGAGTTTTAAATTCCAGGTCCAGCTGCCTGTGTCTGAATGAGACCTGTATAAGCATTTCTGTTTTTTGGTAATTTTTAAAAAAGTTCAGCTTGCTGCACACGGTGAACAGTAATTTAACTTATGCTGTATATTAAATAAAGAATAGACTAGAGTTGTGTGCAGTGTTCACACTGACCCTCAAGCCCACTTAGTTAGGGTTACCATATGTCCGGTTTTTCCCGGACATGTCCAGCTTTTCGGCAATCAAACCCCCGTCCGGGGGGAATTGCCAAAAAGCCGAACATGTTCGGGAAAATGCCGGCCGGGTACTTCCCCTCCCGTGGCTGCTCTGCTCTTCCCCTGACTCTTCGGCTCTGTTTAAGAGCCAAGCGCTACGGGCTTTGGGCAGCCCCCATGCCTCCGGACCCTGCGCCGCTGGAGCCCGGGAGGGGAAGTGGGCGCAGGGTCCGGAGGCATAGGGGCTGCCCGAAGCCCAAGTGCTACCGGCTTCACGGTTTGCTGGGCAGCCTCCAGACCCTGCGCCCCCGGCTGGGCGCTTCCCCTCCCGGGCTCCAGCTGCGCTGGGGAAGCGCCGGCTGGGGGCGCAGGGTCTGGGGGCTGCCCGGCAAACCGTGAAGCCGGTACTCGGGCAGCCCTTTTCGCGTGGCTGGGAGTGGGAGGGAGGAGGGGCGGAGTTAGGACGGGGTTGGGGTGGGGAAGGGGCAGAGTTGGGGCGGAGCTGGGTGGGAAATGGGCGGAGCCAGGGCCCCGTGGAGGGTCCTCTTTTTTTTTTTTTTTTTTATTTGTTAAATATGGTAACCCTACACTTAGTCCAAGACATGGGTGTGAGATTCAATGTGCTTGCAAATCTAAACGTTCTAAAATCACAAAAGTTCAAGTGTGGCTGGGAAGCTCACAGCACTGGGAAACTGGTGAATCTATTTCCCCACAGGCAGCCTTCCCTCCTCTCCTCTCTTCCCATGAATAGTCCCTCCGAAACAAGACCCCGAAGACTTCCGGTTAAGAAGGTGGTCAGGCCTCTTATAGTGTAATGGGGGAGGGGTGAATAGCGGAAGCAAAAAACCTAACCATTGATTAGAAAAGGGGTTTCCTGGGTGCGTGGGGGGAGGGGAGGCAGCGCAGGGAAAGGAGCCAGTTCAGTAGTTCTAGTTGGTGACTTGAATTAATTAAACTCAAATCTCCAAGCCATGCTTTAAAAAAACCCAACTATCTTTGTCTAATATGTGCTAAGTGGTCTTTAGCAACATGTTAATTCACCTGTGTTAGCTAATGTATTTGCTAAACATACTAGTTTTCATAGTTTAGAGAAGGTTCAAGTGTACTGGCAGAGATTCATTCATTTCCAACCTCTGTCTACGCTGCAGGGTATCCACTCATAGAGTAGCTTGCACAGTCATAGCCAACCTTACCCTCTCATATTTTGTGCATTAAATCATGCCATACATGCAATTTCCTATAACTTATTTTTAAACTCCGACTTCAGGCATTTCAAGACTTCATATTCACTTGAACACTGTAATGACAACTTCCAGTGTTCCCTCGCCTCTTTTCAGTATATTACATATATGCCGCTCCAGGTGTTGTCACAAGAAAATGTGACTACATTTTTCCTAGTAATATTATCCTGTGAGTCAGTGCAGGGGGAGAGGATTCAGCAGCTGCCTTCCATCAAAGACTAAACTATCCGTCGATATGCTTCCATGGTCACAGTGGAAGGGACAGTCACTGCCCATTTACCAGGACTGCATTTGTTCATGCAACGTTAATTTTTGTAATGGAGCACTAAAAGATCTGTAAAACATCATGCATGAAAATGGTCATTTTCAGAAATTGCATTTAGCTTCTCCAGGCTGACTGAAAGATTTCAGCACCTTGTCCCTTATAGATTACAAAACTTGAGTTTCTGATGTGATGGAAACCAGGTACATACTATTTTTATTTTCCCCGTGGATAATTATCCACAATAATCTTATCACCTCCATACGCGGTGATAAAATTGTTAATAACCAGAAGTAGAGTTAACAAATGCAAGTGTGTGTCCTCTGCATCAAGGAGCCATATCCCACTGTAACTCTTCGAGTTTTGAAGTGGTCAGAGGAGGGTTCTGAAGCTGGTATTTCAGAGAACAGCAAATTAGAACAACATTTTTTTACAATATTGGCCATATGGCGCATCTTCTCTGGCTTTGGACAACTTCTGTCTCTCAGCAAATAATAAACCTGCTCTTTTTCATTGAAAACTGCTGATTCAATAGAAAAGATGTGCTTAGATATCTGTGCCAAGGAAGAGTTGTGTTCCAGTTATAAAAAGGAGATGTAATTATGTTGTCCCAGAGCACCTTAACTCTGAATATTCCTGGGAAAACTGCTATGGAATTGGGGTTTGTGAGCTGAAGAAGAGGTATCTCAATCCAGGAACAAAATGTAATAATTCCCATGAAATTTTCCTAGGTATTTTTGCTGCTATGTTTCCTCCTTTTTTTTTTTTTTTTTTTATATAGAATCAGGATCCATTTTTCCAATTTATGATTAATTTGGGACTTTTCCTTTTGTGGATTTTCTGAACATTTTATGGAAAACCAATTGTACTTACAACATTACTATCTACAGATTTCTGAAATGCCCATCACTGTATTATTAGGTACCAATTACAATAATGAGTAGAAGCATTGTTTTAGACTGTTTAATAAAGTTACTTCTTATGTAGCATTTTTCATCTATAGATCTCAAAACACTTGACAAAGGAGGTAATTCTTCTCATTTTATGGATTGGGAAACTGAGGCACAGGGAATTTTCATGATTTGCCCAATGTCACCTAGCAGGCTAGTGGTCTCCTGTGTGCCATCCAATGCTCTATCCACTAGCTCCCACTATTTCCCTTCAGAACATTAGAAACATTCTCAGTAACTCCTCTATGTCAAAGTTTTTCTGGAGGATTTTTTTATATATATTAGTAATTCAAATGTCACTAGGATGTCTTTAAAGCTCGAAAACAGAAATGGTTTTGAACGCAAAATAATCTTAGTTTCATTCCAAAATTCTCCTATTTTTTAAAAAAATGAATAACTCAAAATGTTTGTTTTGATTCAGATAAAGTTAAAGATCAAAATTCTGAACTTTGCAAACTTCAGTGTCAAAGCCAACATTCTGCAAACTTGAATAGTTTGGGCAGTGAGATGATTGCATCTTTGTTTGAAGCTATTTTCCCCATGAAATTTCATACCAATAGATTAGCACAGCCCCATAGGGCTGCCAGTACATGTTGGTGTCTTAATGTTTCATTTAACATGTAATAGATATCGATTTAAATATAGGTGACCATGGAAATAGCCAATCTCAGAAATAAATGCAAAACTCATCCCCATGTGTATGGGGGAGGTGAGAGAGACTGAGCATAAGTATCTGCTCTTTTTCACTGAAAACTGTGCTGATTCAAGAAACTGTGTTGTCCATTGTCATTCTTGCATTTGAGGGGCCAGCTCTGTTCGTTTATTAACCAGAAATGATGGGAAGGAACCTTATCTAGTTTGTACTGAGGTTATTAAACAAGGGCAGTCAATATGGTTACACTTCCAGCTGTCAGTGTATTATGTACACTGGGCCATTCCATTTATCAAAATATCTTTCCATTCATACTTTAAAGCGGGTTAAATATTAATCCAAAAGTAAATGCTGTGTATGTTTTAGCTGTGAGATGTGCTTGTTAGGAGCATGGGAGCAGCAACTTCAAGAAAGACCTTTTGGATCTAATTCACGACTACCTTTTACCCCTCTGTATAATACAAGCTGTATCAGAATAGGAACATGTTAAATTCACTTCACGTAGGTATAAATGACTGTCAGGTATAAGACACTGGAGAATCCTGAGTTTTGTTGGCTTCAATATCCAGTCAACACCCAGGTACTTTTTTTTTTTTTTTTTTCTTTCCTATTTAGATTGCAACTACTCTCTGGCATGAGATTTTAGCAATAGTTGTTAAAAGATCATTTGTATACCTACCATGGAACCCCTACTCCATAGAACAGCAGCAGTGCTATGAAGGCTGGTCCTGCCTCCCGAGTCCTGGTTGGATGGGAAAAGGTGGCCTCTCCACTCACCAGAGCCATGCTTGGCTAAAGAGCTGACCAAAAAAAATAAACAAATCCCACCCTATTTCCTGCTGCCAGTTGTCCTCTGATTGGAGTAGAGCAGCAGTTCTCAAACTGTGGGTCAGGACCCCAACATGAGTCGCAACTCCATTTTAATAGGGTCGCCAGGATTGGCTTAGACTTGCTGGGGCCTGAGGCCAAAGCCAAAGCCTGAGGGCTTCAGCCCTGGGTGGCAGGGCTCAGGTTACAGGCCCCTGCCTCAGGCTAAAGCCCTTGGGCTTTGACTCCTTCCCCTCCCTCCCCCCCCTCCACCCAGGGCAGTGGGGCTCAGCCTTTGTCCCCCACACCTGGGGTGGTGGGGCTCGGATGGGCTCAGGCTTCAGTCCCCCCACCTGGGGCCCTGTCAGGGCCAGCTCCAGGCACCAGCGAACCAAGCAGGTGCTTGGGGCAGCCAATGGAAAGGGGCAGCACGTCTGGGTCTTGGGCAGCAATTTGGCAGCGGGTCCCTCAGTCCCTCTCACAGGGAAGCACCCATTGCCGAATTACCACCGAAGGATGAAGCGGCGCGGTAGAGCTGCTGCTGAAGTGCCGTCAATCGCGGCACTTTATCTTTTTTTTTTTTCTTCCCCCCACGCTTTGCCGCTTGGGGCGGCAAAAAAGCTGGAGCTGGCCCTGGGTCCTGTAGTATTTTTTGTTGTCAGAAGGGCGTCATGGTGCAATGAAGTTTAAGAACCCCTGGAGTAGACGTATGCCCTGGAGTAGACGTATGCTGTTTGAGAAGGGACTGTGCAGGCTACCAGTAGGCCTGTGCAGTTGCTGGAGGGACCAAGCAAGCCCAAACAGAACTTGAACTCAGGTCTGGGGAATAGGTCTGGACAGTAACCTGAGCATGAGGTCCCTTTGTTCTATTGCTGATTCTTATATGCAGTGTAGGCTGAACAGGGACTCATGCTACTCTCTGGACCTATCCCCCAGTCCTGAGGTGTCTTCACTAGAAGGAGCCTGCTAACAGTTCTTTTCAGTGACAGGGGGCCTCTGTCCATGCTAATAAATGTGCTGGGATAGATCTCTCTGTTGGAGTGATTCCTGAGTGATTCACTCAGTCCTCATTTGCCAGAGATCCTCAGAGGTTCCCAAACCTGTCCATGAAATGGGGGATGAGATTCAGATGAACAAGGCCCCAGTTTTCAGCTCCTCACTCCTTCCAAGAGTTCAGCTCACAAGCTCTCTAAAGTCTGTATGTTTAGAACAACCTAGTAAAGAGAGGATGGCCCACACACTACATTTTCATCCTAAAAAAAAGAAGAAAAAATTCTGCAGCAAATGTTTATTTTCTTAGTTTCCCATCCGTATTGCAAAATGAGATCTATTCTATGTCTAATGCTACTTTTCTTATTTAAAAAGAAATCTGCCTCTCTCTCACTGGATTTTATCCATAACCATGTCTAAGCTCTAATGGCTTTAAAAGAATAGAACCATAAAATAAAAGTTCACAGGTTCCCCTTAGAACATTGGGTCTGATTCTGCTTTCACTTGCATTGTTTTATACCGGCGTAACTCTATTGAAGTGGAATTATGCCTTAGTTACACTGGTTTAACAGACAGAAGAATTAGGACCAGTGGTCATGATTATGACCTCACCAACAGTTTTATACTCCTCTGCTTTATACAGGCCTTATTCACAACTGAATTGTTCTAGTTTTACACCAGTGTAACTCAGTGGTTACAATAGAGCCAGACTGGTGCAAAATGAGTAATAGAGTGGTGAGCCAGGCCTTGATTTTATAACTCTACTCCTGATGTACATTAGTGTAAATAAGAGCAGAATCAGGCCTAGTGTATTTCTCTGGAATACATTTTCAGGAGTCTGGCCCCTCTTAGGCCAGGTCTACACTAACCCCCAATTCGAACTGAGGTACGCAACTTCAGCTACGTGAATAACGTAGATGAAGTTCAAAGTACCTTAGTTCGAACTTACCTCGGTCCACACGCGGCAGGCAGGCTCCCCCATCGACTCCACGGTACTCCTCTCGTCTAGCTGGAGTACCGCAGTTGACGGCGAGCACTTCTGGGTTCGACTTATCGCGTCCAGACAAGATGCGATAAGTCGAACCCAGAAGTTCGATTGCTCGCCGCCGAACTACCGGGTAAGTGTAGCCCTACCCTTAGTTATCCTGTGCTCAGCAGAAACCCGCTTCCTGCTTCTGTGCTGTGGAAGCCAGACAACCTTTTTTATAAACACTGTACCACCAAGACTTGAGTCCATAAGAAATGAAGGAGTAGAAACTTGGAGAGTCTGGCTTCTCTGCCTGCCTGAAGAAAATCTTCCAGCTTCAGCAAGGGAGATTTTCAATGGGACTATGGGAGTAATACTAAGTTTTTAACCAAGCCAGAAACTGACTTTACCAATCCATCACTCAGCCCTCATTTTCCAAAGATCCTCAGAGGTGCCCAAACCTGCCCATGAAATGGGGGATGAGGTTCAGATGAGCAAGAATCCAGTTTATGGCCAACTCCTCACTCCATCCAAGAGTTCAGCTGTCCAACTCCCCTATTTTCTGTCTTTATGATCTGCGCTCCTCATTGATTTTTGTGGTGTAGGATGAGGCCTTTTGTCAGAAGGGGCCATTGGAGGTAGTCCTGGTGAAGGGATCTCTGTTTGTTTATGGTTTCAGATGATCACTATGCAGAGCACAACAGTTTTTCGCCAATTTTTTTACATAGAATCAAATGAAACATGGTGTTTTTTGGCTGTTTCATTTTTCATTCAAACCCCAAGCTCAAAGTAAAGCTCCGTGGTTGTGAACTCACCTGTACCTAAACAAAAAAATATTTCTTCCAAAGCCTTTTGAATCAAAATCACCATGTTTTTTTACAAGTCTAGACCTTATACTCCCTAACAGAGAAATCTTTTCTGTGAGATAATATTGTCCACATGTGTTGATCTTAAATCCTATTTCCTTACCACATTTCTCTTCTTGCCTTGGGATCAAAGTAGGGGGGGTTAATATGCATCCACATACCAATACTTTCTGTTGAAACAAATCAATAGAGCAAACCCTCAAAAGTTTGTACTATTCTATTAGATTCTGTGCCTACAGTATATCTGCAAATGAAAATAGTCTCACAAAAGTAATGAGTAGGCCAGTTCTATTACCTGGTTTTCATGAAAAATACTTGCAGAAACCTAAAAATCTTAGATGAGTTTTAATTTCATGGGCTGGATATATGCAAAGTTTTGGTCATAACAAAGAAATTACTGTTAACATAATTTGCATTTTTCATCAGCAATGCATGCCCAGACCGGAGAAATTCTCCTTTCCCACAGTTCATTAGCATGTGTTGCTAAATTAGATTGGGGATGTATTTATAAAGTGTGGTTTTACTCTGCCAGAAAGGCTTTGGTGGGGTTCCATGTTTATTGTGTCTCGATGAGTTCCTTGACAACTGTGCTCTATTTACAAGGGGGAAAATGGCAGGTTTTACATCTAATCCAGCAGTAACAAACATTATGATGGTCAGTTATGCTCTCACTGACATTTGTGCAAATTCACTGTCTTCAGATTATGTCCTCAGTGACGCCTGTGCAGATCCATTGCCTTCAGTAAGTTTTTCCCAGTGTAACTAATTTTGGAATTTAGTTAATGAGTCCGTTGATGATGCATGAGGAATAGAATCCAGCCCACGTTCTCTTAGTTGTGGTGGCTCTTCAAGGCTTAAAGGAATAAAAAGCAATAAAAAAGTACTAAACGTATGTCTTCATTGCACAGTTAACCTAGTGACTCTCACCTGGGTCTGAGCACCTGCATTAGCCTAGCCCATGTGTGAGCATCCCTACCAGACATGCCAAACCCACAAAAATAACGCAGAAATTGGGCTTGTTTTTGGCTTAATTGGCTTGAGAGTTGCTTATTGGCTAGTTTTTGGCTTGTTGCCTCAATTTTTTTTTTTTTGATCGACTCCCGGCAAGCAGGGGCAAGGTGGGGGGAGAGAATCAGGGGTGCACAGCAAGCCCACCACAGTCCCAGACTGCACGCCAGGGGGATCTAGTCACATAGAGTGTTGGGGTTCTTAGGGATTGGCTTGTTTTGGCCTTGTTTTGAAATGGGATTAGTTTGATTTTTTGGCTTATTGTGAAAATCAGGGCACTTATCGCGTGAAAGTTGGCAACTGTGATATTACAGCAAAACCTAACCTACACTGTGTTGTCACTGTTTCTGCGCTCACTGTGTCTGGGTGCATAACCCACGGTTCTTTGTGCTGAGACACTCTAGGATTCTGTCCTACTCAGCTGCAGGAAAACTTGTCTGTCCTTTGGGAGGAATTGTGGGAAGGCATTGGAGGACTATTAGCACACAAGTGATTTACTGTATCCTCATTGCAAAGTGTGTGTGTTCCAACCTGAGTTAAACCAGAGCCTGGGCTCTAATGGATGCCCTTCACTGGGTAAGATAGCTCAGGCTTAAAACACATCCAAACCTGGGTCAGATTTTTTTCTTTGTGGATGGTAGATGAGGGGTGGTGAGAGGTGTTGGACTAAAAGCCAGGTAACAGCCTGAGTTAACTGTGCAGTGAAGACGTACCCTAAAGCAGGGATAGTCAAATTATTTTCTGGCAAGGTCCAAATTTCTTAGTTAAGGTATAGTCAAGGTCCAGACTCCAGAGAAAATAATAATTAAAAAATTACAAGTCAATAAAAAGATGTTGGGGTCCATTCAAAAGCATCTGGTGGTCTGGATTTGTCCCGCAGTCCGCCTATTGACTACCCCTGCCCTAAAGTCAGTAAGATAAGACTCTGAATATGTACAGGGAGTTGAACTATTGAGGAGGAAGAAGATAACATTTTTTATGTTTCAGATCAGAACCTTACTTTAATCTTAGCCATTTTATTGTGTATGTGTTGTCTTACTGTGAAAACCCATTGCCATCTTTAACTTTCCCGTGACATACACTTTGCAGACCTCCTTTGATAATATTCCATTTATCCACTTCTTATATTATCTTCTGTTCAGACACAAGAGCTTCCGCCAAAAGATCCAGCCTGGGCTGAGGTTTAAAGAGGAAAAATACTTGGAAATTTATGAGCATGAGCAGTGAAGCTTCCTGTAAAAGCTACAAATAATTGGCATCCGTAGGTATTCATGGCAGCAAATCCAGCAGAGGCACATAATGTGTATTCTCACTAATTTCTGCCCAGTGGGATGTTTTCATAACTATTGCTTTACTATGGGAGATTTCAAACAACACGGTGTAACTCAATATTTTGCAGGGAAATCATTATACTAGGAACCCAGGATAGGTTAGAAGATATCCAAAGATTTCTACTAGTTCGTCAAAGATCTACGCAGACTTGCAGTCAAATTCTACACACCTGGGTACAGAAAGTTTGGTCTTCAGTTTCATCTGGAGAGAGAAGTATGATTTTAGTCCAGAAGCCATTTCCCATGAATTCACATCAACTGCATAATCTGACTTTTCTATAACACAAAGTTACTCTGGAAAGTAAAGTTCTCTGTTCAAAGTGCAGGCAGGTTGATTCGCTTCCTGCATGGAATGTACTGTCAGTTCATTTTCACTAGAGTGAGAGCTATAGCAACATTCTCCTGCCTCTTCCCCCATCAGATTTGAGCTAAACTCTAAACCAAACCAAAACAACCCCCCCACCTCTCATCTATTTTCTTTTCTTTTACCCTCACTGAACCTGTCCAGCGTGAGTGGTGGCATTTACTAGGTCTACAGACACCCTTTCATGGGAATCTGTATGCTGTTGGAACTGCTCTTGATTTTTAGAAAAAACAAAAACCTATTCTGCTTTGGATAGTGCAGGATGGAACATTAAATGAGACTAGGTCAGATATAAAGGAAGCAGGAAGAGAACAGTAGCGAGCAAGGAAACATTAGTTTGAAAACAATTTCATATTCATCACTCGTGGAGCTATTAGTAAAATCATTAATTTATCGAGTAGTGTACCCTGAACGCAGCGGGAGGAAGAGTTGCAAGACAATGCATCTCTAAGAAGGTGAAATACATTCAGACTGTACTTAAATGTTTATTCTACCAATTCAAAAATGAGGGAAGGGGGAAGGGGCATTGTGGGGCTTTGTAGCCTTAACCACAAGTTTTTAATTTCTACATTTACAGCTGTACTTTTGAAAAAGCAGCTACCAAACAAAATTGCACACCTGTACATGTCAACTTGTAGTTCCATTATCCTGGGGTTTCTAGGATAAGAAAAGACCCACTTGCTGAATGTCAACAAAATAGATCAAACATTATTGCCTGACATAACCAACGAGTCCTTGTCAGTGTGAACTAGCAGACTTTTGCCACTGTAGATTTTTATTCATTTATTTATTTTATTTTTCAACAGCAATTGCTTTAATGCTAGGCTTGAATTTGCCATTTTCCCCACCTGGTTCCTATTGATTTGTTCTGTTTTTATTTATGTATTTATTTAAAAGCCCGAGAATTTATCTTCTTTTTTGCCAGTGAATGAACTTCATTTGAGCCAAAAGCTATTTGTTTGATATATATCCATCCTGTGTTCCTGCCAATTTCTAATGTATGCAAATAAGGCTCACTATTAAAGAAAAAAGCAAACAAGTTCGTGCTCTAAAGTATCCTGTCCTAGCATGCATGGTTTCTCATGTAAATCTTTGGTTTGATTCTTTATGTACTGTTTGGTTGTTCCAAAGTCCTGACTGGGCACATGTAGGAGATCAGTTTAAGATATTACAGTATGCAGTACTGAAAATAATACCTGAATGTGCACCACAGTATTCATTTCAAGGGATGACTACATGTACTAATGATTACCTAGCATTTGGGCTTCAGAGTAGACCTATGTTTCACATTTGTGCTGGAGCAAAGGCACAAATGTTTGAATGATGTTGGTGTACATGTTTATTTCATAGCCAAACTCCTCACCAGCTCCGTCTGAAAAGGGGAGGGACTGGGAAAAATAGTTGGATGGCAGAAACAGCACATTATGTACTGAATTCTCTGCTGGTGTAATACTTTGGTGCAATTCTGTTGAAGAATCTTGACCTATCACAGTTTAGCCCCAATTCAATCTCGGAAATGCATCAAATATCATAAGGTGCTGTAAGGGAAACTACAGTCACATACTGACAATTAAAATACTGTAGGCTGCATTGTGTAGCTGTGTCTGGACACAAAGGGTTTGATTCTCATTTACGCTAAGGCCCCTTTACACTGCTCTGCTAGTCAAGAATTCCAAATTGCTTTACGTTGTATTTATATCAACGTTATAAGGTGCAGGACCTTTTTTTTAGATACAAGACTATGCACTTTAATAAAACAAGCAATCTTGTTGCCTGGCATTTCTCTAACTCCTCTGGCAAAGCACTACAGCTCTGTTCATCATCCTGCTTTCTTTAAATGATACCCTCTCTGAGGAGGGACCAAGATGCATATTTGAATCTGGATTCCGATCCAAATTCAAACTTTCCCAATCTTGTAGATTATGATTAGGGCCTCAGATAGAGGCCATTACACAGGGAGCTCAAAGCTGCAAAATTCACATCAGCATTCAAATCCAAAGTCTGTGCCTGCGGCGGGAGACGCTTGGGATTTTGGACCAGTCTAATCTTTTGTATAACTAGAATCAATTGAAATATTTTAGACAATTTTGAGGAACTATTTTTACAGAACTATGTCTGCAGTTGTTTTTTAACCAGCTCTAGTTTTCATGTAAGTTTTTAATGACTAAAGAAAAGCAGAAAAGGACTTTTGTTTTGCTATGTTTTTAATTTCAGAAATTCTTATCCAGTACAATGCCTGTCTAATCATCCTGTCATGAGGGTTTCAGCAGGAAATTCACTGCATATCTCTCATAGAAAGAAGGCGAAAATGAAAATCATAATACAGTTTTAAGGCAGCATATTTAAAGGCTGAGCTATGTAATGCCAGCAAATGGGACAGAACCAGAACCAATGATGGAAAGAGAGCCCTACTTTCTTAGAAAATTTTATGAAAAATAAACTTGGGAGCATGCCAGGGTGCCTGTAAATGTTTGAAGGGGATTGTTTGGTTACAGCCCCCTCATTCACTACTCCCAGGACTGACAGCCTTCAGCTCTCTGCAGTATGTAAGTTCAGACAGTTCTAGCCTTTACTTCAAACCAGCCCAATAAAATAGTATCGGTAACATCTTTAAAAGAGTGTTTCATGCACCGTGACAGGCTGAAATCCATTTTCTTTCAAATAACATTTTAAAAAAGAGATGGGAGATTTCTCTAATTTCAGAAGTCTGAATCCTCTGTTATGCATCTACCATTGCTTTCAGACAGTAAGAATATGCAGTACTGCTTCCTTTTATGATTGCCTGTTTAATTCCACCCCGTGGATAAGATTTTCTGTTTTAAAGAATCCTGCATTTATTTCTTTTGACTAGGCACCTCTTTGGAAGCCTCTTTGATGCCTTGGGCTGCTCCTTTAGAAGTTTGCATTTGAAATTTCCAACCTTTTTGAAACCTAGAGCTTCAAGTTCCTATCTAATGCCCTCTGAGAGACCTTAAGAACCTTCATTTGAAGCCCTCTTGAAGCCTTTTTAGACCCCTTTCCTCCCTTCACCTTAGAAGAAATATGTTGTGTTTGGCCATCCATTCTTGTTGAGGAAGAGTCTAGAGACAATGCTGCACCTGAGTTGATCAGTGAAGACAGGATGTAAACTGCCTAAGAACTAGCTCCAAATTTAACCTAATTTCCCCACTTCCAACTCAAACTGATCTCATTGAAGGTAGGAGGCATACTGGGGGAAGGAAGTGAGATGGACATAGGGCCAGCTGTGAGTGATTCAATAGCCTCTTTGGGGCAAGGGAAAATTAATTGGTATTGAATGTCAATAGTTAAGATGTTAAGAAGAGGAGCGGGGTCAGAAAAAATTGGATTACATTTAAAGAAGGATATAGTTTGACTGGGTGGGACAATATAGGGATAGGATTAAAAATAGGGAAGTTTTAGATTGATTAAAATATATACAGAACAAGGCAGGAAATTGGATTTTTTTCCCCCATCCCAGGAAAACATTTGAGATTTGGAAAAATGTTCCTGTCCCAAATTGGGGGGCGGGGAAGCAATTTTGAAAATTTGCCTATACTGAAAATCTGTAAACAAACAAAACAAACCACTTGGTTCAGGTCAATCGAACCATTTCATTTTGATTTTTCACCTTTTTAAATTTTCACTATAATTAGCTTTAATTTTTGAAATGAAAAGTAATTTTGAAGCAGGAAACTGGAAAGTTTTGTTTTGAAACTGTTGAAACCTGTCACTTTCAACAACTTCTAAATACTTTTCAATTTGTTTTTCAAAAAAGAGGAAATTTAGTCAAAACTGACCTTTTCCCATAGAAGGAAAGTTTCATTAAAATTTTTCCAACTAGTTGTAATTACATAGTGTGTTTCATCTTGGGGAATCCTAAAGTGCTTCACAAACTGTTATACAAACTAGGTACAGGGATTAATTAACTGTTTCTAGGGAGGAATGTGGTGGCTGTTTTATCAGGGCACAGAAACTACCTAAAAGTTTAAGACAGGAAGTGAATATGCATCCAGTTCAGATAAGCATCCAAACTTTCAGGGATTTATACAAAACAAACCTCCAAAGAGAGAGAAGTAATCAAAGTATTCTCAACCCATTCTAAAAATATGGAAAATGAAAATGTTATCAAATTGTATGTGGTAAGTTAAAATCATGACCAGCGCATTATAACTGTATTTATGTGGTGAGCATGTGTCAGTATTTTGGCAGAAGAAAACCTAAACTGTCAAAAAATGTCTAAATTAGTTCCAAAGTTTGGGGAGTGATTTTATATTTATACAGATGCTTAAAGATATGTTGGGCATGTGCAACGGAAACAGGGTTATAATGATAGTTGGGGATGTTTTAGAATAAAGGTCAAGTGATGTAAACCACCACACAGTCAGCATGTTGTCATTACCTAATTAAATAATGGTATTCAGGACAATGGTATTCTCTTCCGTATTTTTGTTTTGGCCTTAGATGCTGCTTGAGGTGCTGGCAATTCTATGTAATTTTTTTTTAAAAAACTTACAAAATGTGTGAACTCCTTAAGCACTAACTGTAAAATAAATCACCCCATAGAAACCACACCAGCCAGAGAAGTGTGCCTTAAGCTCCACAGACATAATTGTTCTGTTGATGCTTTAAACACATCTTATGCAACATATGAGTAACAAGACAGAATAATTACTGTAATCAGAACATCACAAGCTGGGCCAGGACTCAGGAGAAGGTTACAGAAAAATTTTGTAAAATGAGTGGTGCTCTGCAAAAGTTCTGACTTCTGTGAATTAGTGAGACACTATCCCGGTTAAAATGTACAGTACTGCTGTCTTTATTAACACCTCACATTCCTTCAATGATCTATAAAAACGTACACAATTTGTACTGCATGATGCCATTTCCAACCAAACTATTTTTGGGCCTTCAATCAGAACTCAATTCAAGACGGTCAAAAATAGTGTGGCTTCAAAAAGTTTAACTTTAAGTCCTTTTTACAATAGCATCATATGTTTAGGAAGAATCTTTCATCTAGAAGAGCCAGATCTCAAGGCACTGTTCTAGCAATGGCTCTCATCTCCTGCTGCTGTTCTTTATGCTCTGTTAAGGAAGCCATTTTCAGTGTACAACAAAATTCATAGTTCCTACAAACCCCAGGAACTATGTTACATATTAATAGGCACCATCTATTGGCAGCGTACGTATTAACTATTTACATATATGCAGATATAGAGCACTCAGAACATGCTCTCCATAGGAGCACCACTGGTGAAGGTTGTCCAGGGCAAGCACTGAATCAGCACATCTCTTTGCTGCTTTGGCTCCAGTCACTCCATAACTGGACCTACCCACTTTTCCATCGCTAATAATCAAAATTTAAAACTAGGCAAAGAAAACTGCTTCCTGAGAACTTCTTAGAAACACAATCCGGTAATTTAGACTTTTGAATTAGTCTTGATAGAAATGGTCTAGCAAATGAATAGCAAAAACAGGTATGAGTTGTTGATTTAAGGATATTTATTTTGTATATTTTGACATGTGATGTTGACAATTTATATTTAAGCAGTTATGAAGCTTTACTTTTTGAATCTCAATGTCTACTGTCATTAAATAATTGTGACACCCCAAATGATTCCTGAACTGTGAAAACTTAAATCACTAAAAAAACATTTAAAATCCATAATTTTGTGTAACTGTGAAAATGTAAATTGATTAAAAAAATAAAAATGATAAAAATAAGCACCCATATTATCTGTTGCAATTATTTTAAAAAATGAAAACTGAATTCTGCCAAGTCTACCCATAAGGGAGTGTGAAGCCAAGAGGCACACAAATTACAATTTCCATGAAGCATTGTAGGAAATATAAAAATATATGGAGATATACCTATCTCCTAGAACTGGAAGGGATCCTGAAAGTTCATTGAGTCTAGCCACCTGCCTTCACTAGTAGGACCAAGTACTGATTTTTTCCCTAGATCCCTAAGTGGCCCCCTCAAGGATTGAACTCACAACCCTGGGTTTAGCAGGCCAATGCTCAAACCACTGAGCTATCCCTCTACCCTCAGCAACTCACTTGAATACAGATTAATGTTGAACTGACCCGAAATAAAACATTTGAATTCAGGTCAAAGAATTGAAATAATTCAATATCGATTGATCCAACCTGGAATAAAATATTGTATTTAATTTTCCTGATGGAAAGTCAAAAAATTTTGGCAAAATGTAAACTTTTTTTTTCCATGGAAAACCTTGATTTTTGTAGAAATTGCATTTTCCAACAGAAAAACATTTAAACAGAAAATTCCTAACCATCTCTATCCATAACCAATGCCTATTGAAACAGTAGTAGTTTATATGCCATATAGATTCCCCTGTAACCCTAATATATAATATCACAAAAGACATAATAATTAAACCCTGGACGCCCTTTCCCAGGTCAGTGGAGACTCTACCATGGAGGCACCTACTACTTACTAATACCTACATTGAATGAGTATTGTGAGGATTAATCCCTTAATATTTGTAAGTCTATTTGAACGTGGTGTTATGAATAATAATGTATTTATGTAATACTGCTTTGAGAACAGTGTTTACAGCTGAGAGAAGAAGGGAGCTCTAAGGGCCTAAGAATTGCCCAAAAGGTCTTGAAGGGCTCATGAAAACTGATATACTATCAATGTATGCACCGTTCAAGGCTGCTAGCTACTTCCAAATTTCTTAATGGAAAATACTGGACACAAACCAGATCTTGTGAGAATGATCAGATATCTGTTTCTACTTAACATGTCCCTTTCATCTCCCACTTTCACCAAGTTTCCCAGAGGAGAGAACAGAATATATAATATACACACACACACACACACACACACACACACACACACACACACACACTTTTATGCTTTTTCTGAAGAGGGCTCATTTTTACATTAGTGTGAATTTAAGGTTTGATCTTCTCTAGAAACATATATCTACAAAAGAAACAGTTAGGCGTTACTTAGATTCTAATAGGAGTCCGGTGGCACCTTAAAGATTCACAGATTTAGTCTAAATCTAAAAAACCCTAAACCTAAAAAACCCACTTCTGAAGCTTATGCCCAAATAAATCTGATAGTCTTTAAGGTGCCAGTGGACACCTCATTTTTGTGGATATAGACTAACATGGCTACCCCTCTGATGCTTGGATTCTAATGTATACTCCAAAATGCATGGGGAATTAGAGAGAGGTTCTTAATCTATGGCTTATGGACCAATGGTAATCTGTGAAGAGCTGGCTTTTCATATGATGGTGGCTCTCTTTCTTGTTTTCAACTGCTAAGAGACATTAAAGGAAGCTAAAAGTACATTAAATGCCTAAGGTATTGCTCCTCAAAAAGACCATTCTCTAGTTTTAGACACAATTTTATATCTGTCCTACACAGACTTCTTCTTTCTTTTTAAGATTAGTTAGACCACTGGTCCAATAGAATGAGGAATTTTTTGTTTCTTTTTACCATGTTAAGTATTTGATCTACTCTAAATCATTTCACATGTTCTGTAAGTAGAGCTGGGTTAGGAAAATAACTTTATATACACACACTGGTAATTGCTGACTTCCAAGAGCCTATTGCTTCTTCTTGTAATATATTCTGCCTGTATTATTTCTTTCTTGAAATCAATAGGACCAGTCACATTTTTAAAGTTCGTTGAATGCTTAAATACCTTGCTGAAACAGGGCCAATGTTAGTTTGGGTTATTTATGAGTAAAGGCTGCAGGATCATGCTCCAAGTCTTACCAGGCCAAACTGTTGTGGTTTTTTTTTTTTTTAATAGAATTACAATATTTAGGGATGAAAGTGATACGGTGGATAGAATATTTGGGGATTTGAGCAATACATTTGAAAGCACCTCATGAAATCTTACATGAAAAATTCATTTCAACGGTCTCAGAGTCAAGGTCATGGGCGCTGAAAATTGGCTAACAGATTGTAAACACAGGATAGCGATAAATGGAGCTGTATCGAGCTGTGGGACAGAGGCTGCCCAGTGGAGTAACACAAGGGTCAGTCTTAAAAGCTGTTTCTTTAATGTCTTCAATACTAATCTGGCAGAGAGAGCGAACAGATCGTTTAGATTAGCAAATAATAATATGTTGGGAGAAAGTGAATTCCAGTCATGACAATGACATAACACATAAAGGAGAGAAATATGGGAAGAAAATAAAATGAGTTTCATCCTGGAATCATGTCACCTAGGGATAGGGTGACCAGATGTCCCGATTTTATAGGGACAGTCCCGATTTTTGGGTCTTTTTTTTATATAGGCTCTTATTACTCCCCACTCCCTGTCCTGATTTTTCACATTTGCTGTCTGGTCACCCTACCTAGGGAAAGATCCATTGAGTACATGATTGATGTTTCAGTGTGAGGGAGAAACCCAGGACACAACGATGCTGAAAGACCTCCAGGGATGACAGTGGACAAACAATTCAACATGAGTTTGCTAAACAATATGGATACAAAAAAGTCCAGTAACGGTTTGGGCTGCATACAAAATGGTATCATATTGCAGAAGCAGTTGTCCCTCTGGTCGGGGTGCTGGAACTAGCGGTGCTGGGGGTGTGACATCACCTCCTGGCTTGAAGGGGTTTCCATCATATAGGGATTACAGTTTTGTTCAATGTCTTTCAGCACCCCCACTATACAATTTGTTCCAACACCACTGCCTCTGGTGTGACTGCACTGGAATATTGCACTCCGATCTGGATGCTATATGACCAGAAAGTCTACAAGTAGGACAAGGAATAATGGGATGGAATTTAGGAAGCAAAAATGTAGGCTGTATATCAGGAAAAACTTCTTTTGTGTTGAGATGTATTTGGCTGTGCAATAGCCTCCTTATGGAAGGAGTAGAAGCCCCATTACTCAGAACGTTTAAAACTATACTGAAGAAAGGCCTAGGTAACATACCTGAACATAGCAGAATGGTCCTGCAGGGGCTGAGAGATGGGCTGGATCTTCCCTCTTTTCTGTTTCTAACTTCTGTGATTCTGTAAGACTAGACATGTTAGAAAAGGGTCAGTTATTAAAACATCCCATTAAACATACCATTTAGCTGGGAGACTACATTTGACCACATTCATCGTAATTTACAATAAAATTTGTGAACTGAGATTATTGCTGGTATTAAACATATATTCATAAGTAAATTAAGACAGTATTTAATGCTTCTTGCACTGCAATTTATTTGTGCCCCCCAATGTGGGTTATTTCTACCATGTTACTGAGATGGCTTTTCATCTCTAGAAAGATCTGAATTTAAATCCTAGTGAAAATGAGTTTCTGGTCTTTCTTCTCTCTATTGATTGGTGATTAACATCTCAACATAACTGAGAAGCTCTGCTCAAGTTGCCTGACCCAGGATTAGAGTACAAGATGTATCCTGAGCTGAATTTGCAAGTCTCAGGGCAGCCTTGCTAAGCATGTGAAGCACTAGAACAACCGTTCCAAATTTCTCTCTAACCTATTTCTCTCCCTTTCACTGCATGTGCTGCAAAACTGCATTTCACAATTGGAAGTTTGTTAGCTAACACCAATGTAGTTTCTCTTTCTAGTGACATCAGTATTTGTGGCCATAACTATGAAAAGAGTTACTTGAACTTTCAGAAGCTTGTAAGCTCTGATTGTTTTGGCCCCTTAAGATATTATCAACACATAAACAGGAAAGGAAAACAGATATAGTATCTACAACAAAATGTACCGCACACCCAGACATGGTAGCCAAAACTAAACCAAAAAGAGAAAAAACATGCCACTTTCTTGGCAGAAATATGAGGTAACTTACATAAGCAAAAATCATGCCTGTAGCTACCATAAAATCCTAATCCGCATACTAAGAATCTGTGGTGTTTGAATTTGTTCAATATACAAACTAAAAGCGAGCATGTAACTGCACAGTCCATAGCCTTGTAACTGACATATCATGACTTGGGGGGGAGGGCGGGGAAGTACAGCGGAAGTTGAGAGAAATATGCATGTGGCTGTCTCATGTTGTTTAAATTTTGCCTTGAGAAAGGGATGCATTTCACAGGATTGCTCACTTGATTTGCAGCGAATTTCTAAGACACTAAAGAGTACAATACTGCACTATTATGCAGCATAAGAAAGCTTTAGAAGTAGAAACATTGATATAGGGCATGCAGAGGTCAATGTGTTATGCTAGTGCTGTGCTAGTCATCTGATTTCTATTGGTTACTTTAAATACAAAACAAGAGTCCTCCAGTTAGATGTCTAGAGGCAGCAGATGATGATGTTGCTTTCAAGTTTAACAAAACTTTTTTTCCCTTTTATTCCAGTGTAAGTGTAAAACAATTCACAATCCCCACCATGATAATAGTTGTAATTGGGACTTCAAGGCCTGAGAAAATGGCATCTGACAAAACCCTGGGTGCTTTCATATCATCCACTATACATGTATCCAAAAAGAGAAAAGAAGGCTGCTGATTTCTAGCTGAAAATGAGCTGAGATATATTAGCAAATACAAAGGTATACTGAAAGGCGTGGATATTAAGGCCTTGACCCTGTCAGCCATTGCAAGGGGTGCAGCAGGGTTCTCAAAGTTATTGCACTCCAATGCAAATGAAATTTATACACAGAGACAAGTAAGGACATGAACTAGGAGTAGGTCTATACACAGAGGGTGAGATTCAGAGGGCCAGCACAGACCCTGCTTAGTCCCACCTAAGTCTTCAAAATCATGTTTTAGTGTGACTTAAAGAGGTGTGTAGGCCTTGTTCTGGCCCTCTGCACAAGGGTGGATTTCACCTTCCAGGCCCATTCTTTTAAGCTTCTAGTCCTGTGTGTTATCTTACTCCTGTCCTGCAGATTGTCCTCTGGAAGGCAAATGGACTATGGGCAGGAGTAAGCTATGGGCAAGGATTTCAGGTTTAGGCTAGGTATGGTGATACATCTCAAGCTCCACTTACACCAGTGCATCCTTTTTCCTAGTTGTTCAGGGTCGAAAGTAGGTGAGGACAAAGGCCATGTCTCAGGAGATATGGCTTGAAGCAGTATCCCCATCATGCTGTTGAGGGCTTAGCTAAGTGTTCCTTTCTTAAGCCTCTCTTCCTGATACCCCAGGGTAACTTGGCAGTTGCACAGCAGCACTCTCATTGACACATTATTAGGTTCCAGTGCCTTCCCTCTCATGCTCACCACTTTTTATTTTATGCTTGTATATGGCAACACCCCAAACCTGCACTGTTCATGACCAAACTCTAAATCTGCAGCTCTTCTCTTGTCACATAGTCACAGTACCCTGTTTGATCTTACCTACAGAAGCATGTGTATCATAATAGCTATGCCCAGCACAGTAAGTTAAAGCTAGCGGCACCCAATAGATTACTGAATGGACTCTGTATTGCTATGTGAAAGTCCCAGCTTTAATTACTTTACTTTACTTTAATTACTGGCTGCTTCTCTTGCTTTTCGCAAGAGCAGGGACAAGAGTGCTGAGGAAGAGACAGACAGCTCTGGAGAAGAACAATAGAATCTCAAGTCATTTCATAGGGAAGAGTGCTAATGAGTTCTGAAAGGTTCCAGCCATGTTACTTACTAGGCCTGCCATATCTCTTTAGCAAACTGAGGGACTATTTACCTTTTTCCATCTTGTCTCTCTCTCTCATTATTTGAGGGGCAGTGGTTCGGGTGATGCCAAAACTTGGAATCCTGGGACTGGGGGGGGGGGGAAGGCATTTGGGTTTGCTGGGTAGGGTAGGGGGGATGTTCATCAAGGCTGTGGATTTCATTCACGTACCTGTTCATTACTGACCCTTTGTAAATGGAATATTTGGACCACATAATCACTCTTTAAGGCCTGATATCTCGCTCTTGTGCCTGGACTTTCAGAGGCATTTAGCCACAAGTGATATATTATATGGCATGATGGCCTTTTCAAGGTTATAGATCAACACCCCATTCAGATAAGCAGGTCAGGACTTTGACCAGCATGGTGGCCTGAATTCTTGCTTGATCACTTAATTTCTTATAATAACCCACACTTCTGTATTTGTAGCATGATATGGGCCTGTTGTAGCTTGTGCTTCGTTGAAAATAAAATTTCAAAAACAATCTTGAATTCTTATTTCACCAGCCTGCATTCATTCATTATTTGTGTGTCAAACCTATAAATCAACATTGCGATTCCCTTTGTAGAAGTAGTTCCCTGTTCTACCGTTATTCCTCTAATAATCATCTCATCTCTTTCAGCTTATACAGCTGCCTTCTGCTGTCTTTAAATAATTGCTTGTAGATTAAAATTCTTGGCATAGAGTGGCCTTTCTCTAATCATATGTCATCATCCTGATTATTTCTGCTCCTCAGGGGATTGAAAGCTTGTAATCTTAATTTGTAAACCAGTCTGATTAAAGGTATCTTATTTACAGGGCTTTAAAGGAGAACTCAGTGTGTTTCCTTTATTTCAGGGAAAATACTAATAAATTATCCTTTTTATTGAGGTGGTTTGTGAGAGGGCAGCCAGCCTTTGGGCTACTCAGGCACAGCTACCACGGCATATTTTGTTAAAACGGTCCTGCCACTCCTTATTAAGCTGCAAAGTGTGCTGATACAGTCACCCCTGACTGCTTGGCTAATGTACCTTGACTCCAAACCCCATGCAAATCCATTCCTTTACAATGTACACTGTGTTCACATCAAACAAATTCAGTCCTTCCTTCCCCTCCCAACAATCTCTTTATGGGTGAGTTCTGTAAAATGGCCAACATTTGAATGTTTGGGTTTCTAAAGACAGTAGGAGTTGTGGATTGGTGAGCACCTCTGAAAATGAGGCCACTTATTTAGATGCCTAAATATAGATTTAGGAGCCTACCTTTAGAAACCAATGTCGTTGGCCATTACTTTTACACAATACATCTCAGATTCACTTGCAGTATGAGATTATCAATTGATAAAATGCTTCACAAAGATTTAAGTTAAGATCTTAAAACAAAACGTTTCCTTTACTGGTTTACAAAGCTGCTACCAAAATGTTGAGTTTAAAAATAAAGTTAAGTGTTTGTATTGGCCATTTGTTTCTTAAATAATGTATCTGGCACTTGAGAAAAGGCACATCATGAGCTAATTCATAGAAAAAGTGTGTAGGTAATGTTAACCCATCTACCAAGTAAATCAAGTCAAACAAAGCAGCAAAAGGCAGCAATTAAATGGCAGAGTGTTAGCTGTC
This sequence comes from Malaclemys terrapin pileata, assembly GCF_027887155.1. Taxonomy (NCBI): domain Eukaryota; kingdom Metazoa; phylum Chordata; order Testudines; family Emydidae; genus Malaclemys; species Malaclemys terrapin. Next base: position 38,470,627 of record NC_071507.1, on the reverse strand, counting down.
GACATGAATTTATTAACATGAATGGTATTTCTAAACATGAAGTTATTAGGGCTGGGTGGAAATTTTCTGCTAACATGTTTTTTATGTCTACTTCAATTAAATTTCTTTTAGAAACTGGAATGGAACATTTTTGATTTTTCTGGTTCAAAATGACTTTTTTTTCCCCCAATTTAAAAAAAAAATGGTATTATCATATAAGCATTTTAAAAAGTCAAACTCTGAACAAAAGTTTTTTGATTGACCCAAAGCAGTTTTTTTCAGAATTTTGCTCCATGGGAAATTTTTAAAAATTGTTTTCATCTCATTTTTTAATAGAAAAAAACTTCAAAATCCTGGAATTTTCTGTGAAAAGAAAAATCTGGTTCCCACACAGCTCTGCTAGTGATATGCTTATAGCATTAGTCTAATTTTCATTACATTGTTTCTGTAGTAAATTATATCAGTCATAAAACTTTCATTAAACAAAGATTCATTTACAGGCTGAGTCATGGCCGCCACGCTGTTAAAGCCATAGTTGGCGTTGTCCTGCTTTAAATGCTTCGAAGCTGTAAAGCTAAATTATATGTAAAAATCTTGTATTAGGTTTTCTGTCCTGAAGGCAAGGGCTCTTGTATGAGAGTGAACTATACAGTGTTGGCTTTCTTCCAATGATAATATATGACTGCTTAGACTGCATGTTATAGGCAATGAGAAATAGATGTGTTTGTATTGCCACTTAATTTACTAAATCTACCATTAATAGAAAAGCAGTATTCTATTATGAACATACACAGTAAAAGAAAATACTTGGTATTACTTTTCTATGTGCCTGTGTATGTATGGTATATAATGGTACATGTAAGGAGAGTGCTGAAATAGGTGCAATGGGTTAATGGATCCGTTGAAATGAATCTCATAGTAGGAAACAGCAAATGTCCCCAGAGCCTTTTCCATATAAAATGTAAACTATTTTGAGCTGTACAGATCTGTTTAATTTTAATATTTCCATTGGAAATGTCTTCAACTTTCTTCTAAGCATTCTATTAAAATTCTACACAATAGGTTTTATGTTACATTATATTTGGTGCAAATGCTTTGTTAAAATTAATTGGCTAAATTTAGCTTTGGATGCAGGCAACCAATGTACTTTGAGCTCATATTAAATGAGACAACTCCATGTATAATCTATTACATGCTCTTAGTATAAGTGTGCATTATTTCTAATATCAGCTAAACCAAATACAACTCTTTTCGTAAACATCCACAATTGGAGCTAATATATCTGTGAAGAAACCTATTCTGCCAGATAACACAGAGTCCACAAGAAATAGTACATATAAGATACAGAGCAAAAAAGCATTCAAGCCACATCTTGATAAAGCCTGTGGACGTTTCCTGGAAATGTTGTTACGTGACCAAATATATTATATGTCTGTGCAAGATAAATTAATGTAAATGGGTAGTTAGAAGTGCAGTTGCCCATTTTGTGCATGCACAAATGGATAAGTCCACAAATCTTGCCAATGTATTTATAGATACTTGTTTGAAATGTGGTCCACAAAGCACAGACTACATTATAAATACTACACAATCCATTCCTGCCATACAGATTTCAACTAGAAATTCTTGCCTCTCTTCTTATAGACAATATTAGTATTCCTTCAAAAAATATTTCCCTCAAATTATCATCACTTGGCCTTATGTGCAAAACATTTGCAAGCTTCTTCCCATGGGGAAACAATTCTATATTTACTTTCCTGTATGTTCATCATAAATAGAGTCAATGGTGTGCTGGAGGTCCTGGTCATTTATCTGCAAAATTCACATTTTCTGCTAGAATTCTACACTGAAAAATTGAGGCTCAACTTTTTTTTTAATTTTAAAATTTTGGAAAACTTTGTTTGTTTAATCAAGAAACCAGTAACACTGCCTGGGACCTGACAGATCTTTAGCAAGCTCCCCTAGGTGGCTCTGCACACTCAGAGCAGGTCTTCCTCACCTGCCTTTAACAAAGATAGTTGATTGCACAAAGTTCTGCATTGGTTCTATGAGGTAGATGAACACTTATTGGACACTGAGGTGATACTATCAAACTCACTTAATCTCTCTCAGTATCATCTTCTAGTATTTTATCTAATCTCTTGGGGCCCAATCTTGTTGCTTTTAAGTCAATGGAGGTTTTGTTACTGGGAGCAGAATGGGAACATGGAATCCTTTCACTAATAGTTAGGGTCCCATCCACCCTCTTGGTAATCGACTCAAGTAACTAATCACACTCAAAAAAAAAAAAAATCCTTATGTCTATCCTGATTTTTTTTCATTTTTAGACCATTATGCCTTATGTAGCCAAGATGATTATATGGAGTAGCACCATCCTTAACTGATATTATTGTGCTCCATAAGTTTCTCTTATATGCAGTACTCTGTATCATCTACCCCCATCTTTCTGTTGTTATAATCATTTTCTTTTACTCCTCTCTATTTTTTCAATGTCCTTTATATAATGTAGGAACCAGAATTTAGGGTCATATTTGTCACATTTTCCACATGTTCAGTTCCCATTGGCATCAAGAAGAGAACATCCTGCCCCATAGAATTTAGTAATGACAGCCTGCAATAACCTGTACAGACCTCAGCAATACCAAAGATCCCAGGGAAAAAGTAATTCAGAGGTTTGTGTGTGTGTGTGAGTGTGTGAGAGAGAGGAATAAACTCTTGAACTAGAAAGTTTCAGCCCTTTTACCCAAACTCAGAATAATCAAATCAAAATTAATCCCAAACATTTCAAAAGGCTTATGTGGGGTTTCTCAAATCCTTCAGAACATATTATTTTAAAACATGATTTAAGTAACAGGATAAGGTATGTTATTTATTTATCAGTAGGGAATGGCATACGACACTCTTTCCCCTCGATCAGCCTGACAATTCTTTCCATAATGGATCTTGGAACAAACTGAATAGATAAGGATCAAAACCACTGGTACATAGTATGCTCCTGTTAAATGAAATGTATTTGTACATATGGTGCTTTTGTGATCAGATAATTTTGTTTTTACTATTGAACAATTGCAAAGTCAGTTGCAAATTCATAGCCAATGTCACTCATTTCTCTCATCAAATATCAAGCTATGCTGGGGTGGCAGTTTGAATGAGATGTTGTTGGGACACCATGACACCAGTATAAAGAGAACTCCTCTACCTGGGAATTATGCTTTGCTTTTACAGTCAAAACACATACCATTCTCTCTTTTCTGTCCACTTTACATTAAAATTAATCTTTCAATGGGATGAAGTCAAGTTACACAATTATACAATGGGTGTGAGAACTGATCATTATTTACTATGAAAATACCATGTTACAATTTACAATCATAATAAGGCTGCTCTCCACCGCCAGTGCAGTATTAGGATTTTTAGTGTAAATAAGAATCAACTCACTATGTTTACTCATTCTCAGTCAACTATCCCATCTGCTCTCCATAATGGACAATTAGGATCTGATTCTCCAGTGCCCTGAACCTATCATTTGCATCTGTGCAAAGTGGGTGCAAAAAGCTAGCATTATGATTTAGTAGCATTTTACAGCCACATGTGGGACAAGAGAGAATCAGGCTCATAGTCTGGGGCGTAAGAATGTCTTATCCTATCTAGTTAGTTAGTTTTATGATAGTACACACATCTGTGAAAAAGCTTAGCACAACTGGCAATGCAGTGAGAAACTTTATATCTTTATAAGATATCCAAGCAGTATAATGTCTGATAGTTTTCCCATTGGATTTAGTTGTTCAGTCATGAACTCTTTCTTTTAATTGAATTTCTCTTCCAAAAATGGCCGTACCCACACACATACTGCAAGATATCATCTATTGTCATTAATGCCAAAAGACAGTTCAGTTCAATAGCATCTGTGAAAGAAAACTTCTGACAGAATGCAATATTCCACTTCACCAAAATAAAAACAAAACCCTTTGATTTACAGAGTCTGGTTCTTTTCCTATAATAAATGTAGACATTTTCGTGAGCATTCTGTTTTTCCTGTGATTAATGGTGCTATTTATCTCAAGGACTTGAAAACAATCAGGCCATCTATTGGAAGATGTTGGGCTAAATTCACTGACAGCAGTGGAATTACACCAGGGTTGAATGGAGCCCCTGGTGTGTAATGGCAATCCATTAGGGAGCCTAAAAAAAGTTCAGAGAACTGATTGGGAGAAACATCCCAAAGTTGGAGGCTCTGCACAGAGGTTTGATCCATGCAATCGGGAGACCCTAACAGTGAGTAGGGGCAACAGAGCCTGATGTTTGTGCTGGGATTCATTTTGAAAGTTGAGGCAGTATTCTGTGGAATCCACCTGTTGGTGTTGGCAATAAACATACTACTAACATTTCCACCAGTGTTCAAAGGTAAAGTATGTGTGCTCGTGCAGGATAGGAATGTGTATTTGTTTTCATTGAACACTGTCTGACTTGTCATTTGTTAGCATATTTCTTTCCTCCTCATGTGGAGGGAATTGGCTTCCAGGGACTGATGGTTGCTGCTACCCAATGCTAGCAGGTGCCAAGCCCTTAAAGGCTATGCCAAAGCTTTTCCAAGCACTGAAAGCGGAAGAGTGGCAAGCCCTTGGGGAGAAACGATGGTCCAGTGGTTAGGGCACTAGCCTAGGACTTGGGAGCTCTGGATTCGTGTCCCTATTCTGCCACTGACTTCCTGTGTGACTTTGGACAAGTCTCTGTGTCTCAGTTCTGCATCTGGAAAATAGGAATAATAGCACTTCTCTACCTCACAGGGGTGTTGTGAGGATAAATACAGTAAAGATTATTTAGGTTCTACTGTAATGGGAGCCATATAAATACCTTAGAATTGTGAGTGCTGGAGGGTCTACCCTATGGATCCTACTCTACGGACAAGTGCACCAATGGATTAACCACCAATTGCATATCAAACCTGGGGATCAGATACACCAAGGCTACAGATTTAACCCCTGTAATGTAATACTTTGGGTGTAAGTGTTGCTTGCTATATATCCTGGCATGCATATTGGTTGAGCAATGAAAGTGAGCATGTGCCATGCACTACCAGTGTGGAGTTACAGAATTGCCAGCAGTGGCATAGCTGTGGAAAAATGCTTGCTGTCATGGCAGGGTTGTCATCAGTGCACGGCAGTGGTTTCTCACATGCATTCTGCTTCATGCACTGCCTCACACTAGTCAGGAAGGAGTTCATCTTGAAAGTGAAGATTGTTTTCATAACAACCAGAAATATCTGCAGCCCCTTCTGCCTGTCTTGAGTTGCACATATGCATTTCCAAGAGCTTCCGACAAAGAACCAACTGCCCTGCCAGCAGATGCAGATGGAGATGGTGAAGTGGTGGAATTGCATGATTCATATGCTGGGTAGCCAGGTAATATTTTTAACTATGCTGCTTCACGCAGACCCAAGAAGACGGCAAGCTGCAATTTGCCCACTCATAAGGATATTGTGTGACATCCTTACTTCTGGAGCTATGTGATATCTCAGACTTAGTCACTGGGATGATACCTAAATTACCCAGGTGATATTACTGTTCTGATTCTTGAGGGGAGGGGCCATCATCTCTATGGTCCAGTAGTATGAGCAAGTTAGTTTATTATATTGTATAAGTAGAGCAGCACTTTAGTCAAACTAGCTCACCAAAATCTCCTTCCCATCTAGTCTTTCCGTTCTCTTATGGCAGTAAACAGTTACGGGCATTAGCCCAGCCACTGAATATCAAATGATCCTAGCTGTTCTACTTGGCTAAGTTGAAGTCTGGGAGACTGACTTCTAGAACTGGGCAATGTAACATGGAGACAGAGCTGCCTTCTTTGACCTGGGAAGATGTAAGCTTAGAAAAAGTATTCAGGTTTATTTATTTATCAACCCTTTTCAATGCTACCATAATATAGATAAAATTCCTAAAAGAATGTATCAAACAAGCTGAGAAATACTATGACGAAACAGTCTCTTCATGGGCAAAGCAGAGCCCTCAGAGATTAATTAATAGGTACTTCCCATATAATTAGTGTTTACTTTATTAATGAGTCAAGATTTAAATAACCACACTCATTTCTATTCAGCACAGTATGCTGGACAGTTAAAGCATGTACTATATGAACTATTAACATATCCTTCTGAATTCTTTTATGGCCCTAATCTGTGTGTGTGTGTGTGTGTGTCAAACTTTATAACACGTTGATGTAATACATTTTTAAAGTATTTTTATTTCTTAAGCCTCTGACTAGCTGACAACAATATGAAATTTGGTATAGGGAACATCTTTGACAACACCCATCTAGATTGTTGTCCACTTGTTTCATGTAAATATACTCAAAACCACATTTTAAAAAAATATAAATGAGAGCAAAGCTGTAAAATAATGTTAATGCCAGAAGTGAACACTACTAAGGAGGTAGGATTGTGTTTTTCGGTTTTCATCTCTCTTTAAGGAGAAAAATAGTCTAGTTGAAAATTACATAATTATGTTTCTTTTACCTAAGGCAAGTTCTGCCAGTGAACCATCATCAAAGGTTTGCATTTAAGCAGGAAACCAGCATTTCTCGCTGCAAAGAAAGACCGCATTATCTCTAGTTTGTTTACTTTAAGCTGTAACAGTAAAACTTTAGCACGAACATGGGAGTTTGTCTCTACATAGCTTAGGAAGAGAGACCAAGCAAGAGATGAAGTGAATATGTTAGATATGGGTGTGCATATCTTCATGCCTGGCGTAGAAGATTTAGTATACATCACTGAGCAAAGCTGTGAGATGTTATCTCAATGCCAATACATCAGCATGTTTTCCTTGGCTGAAAATTGACCATCCTTTCTGAATGCCAACTCAGTTATCAGAATAGGAGACCCAAAACTATCTCACAGAGAGAGGGGCGGGGGAGAGAGAGAGCACATGATTGGTAAGAGAGGGTATGTTGGAATGCACTTTGTGCTGAACTATATGTAAGAGAGGTAGAATGCTGTTACAGTACAGTACTTTCCTTTGGGAGTTTCCTGTGGAACAACATTGACCAGATAACTAACTAAATAGATATTAGTGAGAGAGAGAGAGAGAGAATACAAGGGATATTTATCCTTAACTTAAACAGGTCCAATAATATTTGGAAGAGTTAATCATGTTACTGTATGTATAACTACTGCAATCAACAGGTTAAACCCTTGTTACTGGAGCCATCTGGAAAATAAATTCTCTCTCAAAGAAATTGCTGCTCCACTCTGCATGCTGTTACAAGTTAAGCTTGTATAAAGCAAAGGGTGAAGAGACTTGAAAGATTATCTTGCCATGCAAATTTGAAATACACATGATTTCATCACAGGCACTTTCAGAGATGAAGTAAAACATATAGAACAGTGATTCTCAAACTTTTTTACTGGTGATCCCTTTCACATAGCAAGCCTCTGAATGTTCCCCCCGCTCCTATCAATTACAATGCTTTTTTAGATATTTAACACCATTATAAATGCTGGATGCAAAGTGGGGTTTGGGGTGGAGGCTGACAGCTCGTGACTCCCCATGTAAGAGCCTTGTGACACCCTGAGGGGTCCCAACCCCCAGTTTGAGAGCCCCTGATATGGAAGCTTATAGAAGTTAAATATTACTAGACATTCCCAAATAATTTATCTTTGTATTGTTAGTACAGTTCTGTCTTCATGTGTATTGGGGTTGATGTTGATGGGAAAAGTCACATCGACTTCAAAGGGGTTTGGAGCAAGCCCTCTATGTAAATTGCGTATTGCATTGGTCTATAAGGAAGGTTGGCCAGCAGAATGTTATGCCAGGTTTATAACCCACTTGAAAACTGGGTTCTAGAATTAAACCCCAGAAATCATAGAATGTCAGCTAGTCCAACCCCCTGCTCAAAGCAGGACCAGTCCCCAGGCAGATTTTTGCCCCAAATCCCTAAATGGCCCCCTCAAGGATTGAACTCACAACCCTAGGTGCAGCAGGCCAATACTCAGACCACTGAGCTATCCCTCCCCTCTTCTGAGTTCTGTTTAGGTTTGGCAAAAAGTGAGAGATGGATTTGTGTTCCTTTTCAAAATGTTAATTCCCTAGTTCGTAGAAGCAGAGCAAGCATTATCTTCCAACATGAATCTTTGGTGACAGGCTTCCTTTTAGTTAGAAAGACTTTGTTATATTTCCTTTGAAAAACAATAGTTGAAATGAAGGGAAAGGGAGTATAACTAACATTAATAGGATGAAATTAAGAAAGGGAAAACATGTTGAGTATCAGGAAAAACATCCTGACAGCGAGATCTATTAGACAACTGAATAGTCTCTCGAAGGAAGTGCAGGAAGCCACATTGCTTGAGACATTTTAACACTACACTGGACAAAGCACAAGAAAATATATCATAGGAACTAATCTGGCATAGACAAAGGAAAAAGGCTAGCTGGCCCAACAGACCCTTTCTGTCTCTGATTTCTAGAGAAGTTAAAAAGTAGCAGAGGCTTAGCGAAGCCTTAAAACACCACCAGATCTTCAAACCCTTCTGAAGCAGTTTAACCAGGTGCTCTGTTCTGGTATGTAGACAGATGTGATATGGATTCTATTGAACATGTACAGTTTTTAAGCACTGACACTCACATCAGTAGATTCTAGACCAAAATGTAAAGCTGACAAGGCAAATTCCCTGAGATAATAAATCAAACTGTAAAGACAAATTTGGGAAATTTAATCCCTGTAACCAGGGCCGGCTCCAGCTTTTTTGCCGCCCCAAGCGGCGAAGAAAAAAAATATCGATTGAGCTGTCGCCGAATTGCTGCCAAAGAGGAAGTGAGGGACCCACCACCAAATTGTCGCCTAAGACCCGGACGTGCTGCTCCCACAATGGATGGACTGTCGCCCCTTTCTATTGGCCGCCCCAGGCACCTGCTTCCTTCGCTGGTGCCTGGAGCCGGCCCAGCCTGTAACTTTGAAAATGACCTTAATGTGGCTATAACTCAAAAGAATATCGGAGCCACCAATCCCTACCTGTACAGCTCATTTGGGGCTAACAGACCATGTCCCCACTGCCTGTGGTCGTGTTTAAAACCTAACTGTGGGAGAGAATGGGCCAAATTCTGATCCACCAGCATAAATGGTGAGATCAGAATTTGGCCCAGGGCATCTACTGCATAAACATACTTATCTGGTTATTAATGCTGTAGTTACCAAAATGTAATGTGCATGCATTGATCTGGCACTAATGAATCCATTGCAATTCTTCAGACAATTATAGCTCAGTGCTAGAGTTTCAGTTTTACTGGGACATTTGCTTGAAGTTCACAGTTGGCTGGCTTTTTTTTTTTTTTAATTGGTTGACGGAGTGTTCTGTGTGCATTTGATGAGTGGATGTGTGCGATAAATCCTATTAAATATGAGGTGGATTCCTTACTTTAAGAAACCTCCCATAAAATTATGCCATTAAAATATTATTTTCATTAACATAAAACATGCATTTTGAGAAACCTCTTTTTCCTCCCGACTTACAATAATTAAGGGCTCTTTGAAGACCATCGTGATGTATTTTATTTTTCATCAACAAACTGTTCCTAGCATCTTTTAAATACCATTTGCCAGAAATAAAGCATATGTTTAGCACTCAGGAAACGCTTTAGAGGATTAAAAATCACAGTGTGAAGAGGAAAATGATATCCTAAACCTCCCCTGCACTCAGACAAGCAGACAGCCACATCATGTGTAGCTGAATCAGACTTTAGGAACTGCTTGCACAAACTGTGGAAATGTCTGGCAAGATAAAATGTACCCTGAGCTGGAAGAAAATGAGTCAGTGGTCACATGATGTTCCATGGCCAGAACTTTAAAACAAACTTTCAGAAACTCATTCAACATATGTTGATGAACACACAGATGAAAGCGTGTATTGTACAGATGGGAATTCCAGTGTCTTGCTCAGGGACTTTAGAACTTATGAAAGAAAGCATTTATAGTGTAATTTGTAGGACAAACACCAAAAAAATCACCTTCTTCAGACTGGTATAGTAGTTATGAAAGCCTTGTTTTCCTGAACATACTGAAGTATTCACACGTACACATATGGTATTCGAGCTTAACTCATCTGTCCCTTGGTGCATTCTTCATCACTGAAAGAGAAAAACAAAGCAGAAGAAAATGGAAAAGGCTGCTGCTGAAAGAAAAGCCCCATTTTATTCAGTCTTATGCATGAAAAAGAAAAGAATGATCAAGATCTTTCTCCAGGTTAGTTCTCGCATGCCTTGTGGATTTGAGCTCCACTAGAAACGTTTTACTGAGTTTTACAGACTACAGAATCATTGGGTATTTTAAAAAAAAAAAATACATCCAAAGGATGGAAGAAAGTAATTTCTCTCTTCAAACTGGCTGTTTTTTTTTGTTTGTTTGTTAAAGTTGTTATAGAAAACTTTTTGCTTTGGCTCAACTGGATGATTAAACAATGTGACGTCATATCCAAATTAGAATGCCCAAAGATATAGGATAAGGATTTTGAAGAGGCCTAAGAAAGTAAGGTGCCATCGTCCACTGACTTTCAGTGAGATGTGGACATTTTACCCCCCTCAACCCTTTGAAAATCCCAACCTTAAAGATGTGCAAAATTTGGTGCATTTTGTTCACAGGTATTCGTGCAAATGTTTGTTTATTTTGGTTTGGATGGGTTTGCACCTCTCAAGTGTTACATTTGGGGGATCAAAAAAAATCTCAAAACAATAACAGTTTTACCCCAAACCACCTATTTGTAGCTCAAAATTTTTTTCCTGATGAGTCTAAACTAGATCTCACTTTGCTCTAAACTCTGCCTATGTTTACTTAAACTTGGAGTGGGTTTGCTCAAAGCTCAGACCAAATTCACCGAAGGATTTGCAAATCTTTTGGCAAACTTAGTCCAAAGTTTGAATTTATAACAAAACCCACTAGCAGGTAAGGAGGCGAGAATAGCAGGGGACCTGTCGACGTTTACAGAGTGTTCCTTTAGAAGGGTACATATCACAGTTGAGACTTTATGGGCCATATTTTCAACTGGCTTCAAACCAGCCTCCAAATTTTTTTGCATATAACACCATATTTAAATGCAGACACAGGCATATGTGAGCACCACTTGATTTGTTAAATGCACAAATGTCCACACCACAGTGGAGATAGAGACAGACTCTCAGATATGGTTTTTGAGCACACAAACAGGTGAGCATGGAACATTTCAGGTTCAGGGGCCCATCTAAAGATGTTGCATTATGTATTTTAAACAAAGACCTGTGATGGAGAACAATTTAAAAAACCTTGCTGCTATGCTTATGAAATATTTTAGCCATATAGTTGTATTGCAATACATATCTCCTGATCCTCAGCTAGTCTAAGGGTATGTCTACACTAAAGCTGGAAGAGTGACTAAGGTAGTCCACTAGAAATAGATTCACAACCACAGTGGCGCAAGCAGAGGGAGAAGATAGCAGCCCCAAACATGGTTCCATCTGAGATCATAGGTACTGCAAAAAAAAAAAAAAGTGTGCTCTTAACTCAGGTTACCTAACCCATGTTAACTAACTCAGGTTGGAATAGCAGTGAAGACATGGCAACTCTGTTTTTAACTCAGACTTGACTTAAAGCCTACAGGGGAGGCTGAGTGTAGCTAACCCAAGTTAGGAATGCACTTTTTTTGCAATGTAGACATACCCTAAGGCCCTGTTATGCTTTGCTCTGCTCTGGCAGTATAAATAGGCTGTAGTGCTACTGAGAATGAGGGCCACAGAATTTAATATTACAGTTAAGGTTCTTTTGTTTAGCAACTATTATCCCACCTCTTCCAAGTAACATCACAAGAGGAACATATGCACCCTTTAACTCCTGTTGTGAGTTTATTAGTTGACATGTGCATGTATTTTTAAAACATTTGAGTAGCTTTAGTTTTAAAATCAGCAATACATTTTATATTGGGCAAACTTCAAACTGAAATAAGGGGAGTTACATCAGAGATGAACTTGGCCTATTCTTAAAATTATTAATCTTGGTCAATCTGCTGAAGTTTGTTCTTAGTCCTTGTTCAGGCAAAACTCTCATTGATTTATAGAACTGAGTAAAATAATAATTAATAATAATGAGGATCTCCTTGTGCTGTGTCTGATTAAAATGGCATTAACTTTTATTTTTTGACCCGTTGCTAATTGACCACAGTTGCAATGTGAGATTTCTTGGCTGGTTGCATAGATATTAATGTGTTGGGGTTTATAATTATATTGTAAATTACTTTTGCTGTAACATCCAGCCTATGCACTGGAATATTTGAAGACTGCGGTTTTCAATGAGGTGCAGCTGTTCTTACAAGGATATGATTTTCATTGCTATCACTTTTCTGTCGGGTGCTCTGTCTGTAATAAGATTCTCCTGCAACTTCCCAGGCTGTTAACAATATGCTGAGGTCTAAAGAGTCAGCCTAGCACTTTGATCCAAGATGCATATTTTGATCTGTTTGTCAATGATATCAAGAGAGAGAAAATAAATCTACAGTACTACAGTCTGCTTTGACACTAGCATCCTGTCAGTAGATTTGGACTGGCTGAGAGGACTTCAGATAAATGCCGCGAGAGCCCCCAAAACCTGCCTAGCCACATTTCTCTTTTTGTCCTTATGTGTGTGTTTGAGGGGCAGTGATATAGTAGTAGATAATGATAGGTGGTTTGAGGTAAGCAGTTCCAACAAATCAGCGTGCTTGGCACGGTGATCGGATGAACATTTCATGGAGCCATTTTATAATTGCTTGCTATCGAGCAGAAAGTACAGAAGGGAATTATTGAACAATTAATCTTTGCAAATGTTAGACTCTCCCCACACAGGCCCTGATTCAGCAGGTTACTTAAGCACATGCCTAACTTTAAGCAAGTGAGTAGTCCTATTCCCTCTGATGGGACCAATCCCATGCTTAAGTACCTTGCTGAACTAGGGCCTCAAGGGGTGCATCTGCACAGCATTTGGGAGTGAGCCTCTCAGCCCGATATCCTGGGGCTAGTGGAGCTCATGCTAGTGCTCTCAAAATAGCTGTATAGAGAGCACTTTGAGGTTGCGATTTGGGCTGGAGCTCTGAAGCCAAATGAGAGGGGTGGGATTGGGAGCCCATGCTCCAGACCAAGCCACAACTTCAAAGCACTGTCTATACAGTTATTTTTAGAACATTAGTTCTTCTCACCCCAATCTATCAGCCCAGGTTAGGAGGCTTGTTCCAAAATGTTGTGTACACAAACCCAGTTTGGGTGTCAAACTCAATCCTTGCACCTGAGTTTGCAAAGGCATGGAGCCTAATCCAAAGTATGTTGACATTAATGGAAAGACTCTCCATAGACATCAGTAGGCTTTGAATCAAGTCCTGAGAGCAGTACAGAAGCAACATGCTCAGCTTGGGAGGAGGGGTTTCACATGGCACACACCAATCCGTATAATTGTCTCAGGGGTCAACAGTGTCAGTCATCAGAGGATGTTATATTCAGATGGCCTTAGGCATATCTTGTGCTTGTCACAACACCGAGTCAGGAGACTGCAGTTCTATTCCTGGTTCTGCTAAAGATTTTTTTGGATTTACTCAATGATTTTTGTATCCTTTGCTTTTTTTCCCTTTGGGGAAGGGGTGGGGAGGAAGTAGTCGTAATATGTTTTAAATGGTATTGTTTAGAAACTGGCATTATTTCTAATGTGTGAAAATATGGTTAGATGTATTGGGCTAAATTTTCCAAATTCCCTTTAAAAATGTGTGCATAAAATGTACCGCTTTTGTCTGCATATGCAAAACTCCACAGATGTGTACAATCTGCTATTTACATTGCACTTTCCTGAAAGTGACTTTGAAAAAATTGGTCCATTCGTATTTCTTTAAAAAAATCCAACCTTAGTTTAAAAAGGGGGGCAGGGGGAAAGCAGCTCTCAGAGGATGCATTACATTTTAAGAGCACCCCTGCAAGATACTGGCTTTTATTTTATAACTATACCCTTAGAATACTAAGATTTACACCCCTCATTAATGTAATTTATAAGACAAGATGACAAGAGTTTTAAAAGGTCTGCAGCCCATCCAGTCAGCAACATCCAGGCAGTTCAGGTTTGACCAACCTGATCTTGTCAAGTCAAGAAAACAAAAATCAATCAATAAATAGCAGGAGTGAGAGTACTTAAAATGAAAAAGAGAGAGTTCATTTCCTGGTAAGGGAGAGGGGCCAGGCAAGCAGCTGCCATTTTGCATTGCAGAGAAAATACCACTAGGAAGTGAATTCTTGGTATTATTTCCTATTGAAACACTCTGAGAATTCTCCCTCTTAGTCTTTTATGGTAGATTGATGAGAAGCATGATAGGAAATGCTTGGAAATGGCTTGTTCAGAGACAGATCCAGGTCAAAGCAAGCCTGACCCTGATATGAGCCCGAGAGTCACATTTCCATCTTGCTACCGCCAATAATAACCCACACAGGTATTAACTTTCATTTTTAAGTGACCTTCTATGCTTAGAGCTACTACTTAGAATAAAATTAGTCAACATAATCACACGTTTTCCACTTTTTTACTGAGAAGGCAGAATATCAAAAGCATAAGCCTAAGCTAAAGGAAGGAAAGTTGTTTGCCAGTCTGAGCAAGAGACTGGAGCGTCAGGGTTCTGGATTTCTTTCCTGGCTCTGCCATTGACTTTCTGGGTGGCCTTGAGCAAGAACTGACAGACACGTTTTTAAAAATTGGTCTCTAATTTGAGTATTTTAGAAAGCTAGTGCCTAATTCTCGGAGCATCCATAGCTCCCAATAACATCATTAAGTTTTCAAATGAGTCCATTAATTTTGGTTAGCTTCGTTTTTGGGGACCCAGTTGGAGACACCTAAGGTGGATTTTCAAAAGTACTTGGTATTGGCCTAACTCTCCTCCCACTGAATTTCACCATTGACATAATTAGGAGCAGAGTCAATGACCAAACCTGAGGACCTTTGAAAATCCCAACTTTACCGTGAAGGACCAGATTTTCAGCGTGACATAATACAACAGGATTGTCAATAAAATGAACGCCCAAAACTCAGGGGGGTGGGGATTGTGCACACATCCCTCCCTGCAGGGCCTGCCCTTTTCTCCTCTTTTTGCCTTTTCCTTCCTTTTCACATAAGGATAAAGTGAAGAAAATAGGGAATGGTGGGGGGGTGTGTTTTAAAAAAAAATGAAACCTCAGTATTTCACATTTTGGTTTGCCATCAAAAAACATTTAACCAAAATGAAAGATTTCCTCAAAAAAATTATTTAAGTGAAACACTATTCTTCATTTTAAACATTTTGATGAAACTATTTTGACCAGTTCTACTGTCTACTGTGAATGTTTTCTGTTGTCCTCTAAAGGATAGAGTGACACCTGCTCAACTATTTGCTGTCATCTCTCCAGCTAGTGGCTAGCCCACAAAGACTATATAAACCACATTACTGCTAAGAGGTAAAAAAGATTCTCCTTTTGCAGAAGCAGCAAACATGGTTTGGGAGCTAAACCACTAGTTCAAGTTCTAGTCCTTGTGCTATACGTGTTCTTAGGCTAACAGACATGATGTATGTATATTAATGTGGCTGATGACATGAGCGAGTTGTTTTCATATTCCTTTATCATTCACTATTCCCAGCCAACAAAGCTTTTGTTCATACCAATGTTTATTAAGCAAAAGCTTATTTAGGGCCTATATTGAAATTTGTTCAACCAACAAGTAAATCCTTTTAATAACCAAACAAATTTAGCTTCAGATGAAAGCAGAAGTAGTTTATAAAGAGGTCAGGTCATTCAATCAGTGGACAGAAACAATCCCATGTGACAAAGGTTATGTCCACGCTTTGAGCCGGTGATATGATTCCAAGCTCGAGGAGAAACACCTGTGCTAGCTCTCATCAAGCTAATATCCTAAAGTTAGAATGTAGCTGGGGCAACGTGAGCAGTGGGAGGCCCCTCAGTATGGGCCTGTTTGAGACCATTGGCATGTACAAGTAGTGGCTAGCACCTCCCACTGCTTGCGCTGTCACAGCTAGCGCACTAGTTCAATGAGAGCTAACATGGGTATGTCTCTTCAAGCTGGGAATCACATGCCCACCTTGAAGTGTAGACATACCCTTGGGTAATCGGTGACACAGCTCAAATAGCAAATTCCTAATATCACATCGAGTGACAGAATACGCAGTATGAACAGCAGTTCTGCAAACAGAAGAAGAAAGGACTACATTTGTTAACTACCTTGTTTGCGATGAATAATAGTTTGACTAGCCCTTCTAGGGATTCATTAGAATGCTAGAAAACCAGACTATACAGGTGGAAGGTTGAGCATAAGTAATACTACCCCATGGCACTTCTTCATCACTATTCATCCATGGTCTCTAAGGGCTGGACCTTGAACACAAAATGTGTGCAATATTCTAAGACACTGGGACGCACCTGAGAGTCTGGTCTGACTAATCACTAATTTCTGAATCATTCTGACTGCGTAGGTACTTAATCACTGCCATGGTGTTGCATGTGTCCACAGTGTGAAGTGGCAAACAGGCTGAGGAAGAATCAGGGTGGGGAAGGAGAAGTAGTAGAGGAGAGAGCTGTGAATATAACGCAGGGGTAAAAGGGCAAGGAATGCAGAGCAGTATAATCAAGGGCAAGATACAGTAAGGAATAATGGGAAGAACCATTTTCACTACTTAGACACGTTGCTGGATTCTAAATGAACTGTCAGCACTTGGGTGAAAAAACCTAGATTTCATTGTGGGCAGCATACTGAAAAACTCTGGTCAGCATGCGACAGAGGTCAAGACAGGAACTAAGATGTTACTTTTTTTTTGAAAATACAAGCTAAGAGAGAAAATAATGCAGCAAATATCATAGTTCCATTATATGAGTCAATGGTGAGCCTTCAACCAAACACTCTGTTCAGTTCTGGTGACTGCCTGTCCAAGAATATAGGAGAACTAGAAAAGGTCGAGAGGTAGGCAACGCAAATGGGTAGAGCCACAGAACAGCTTTCAAAGAAGGAGAAATTTTAAAATGGGATGAATTAAGAGGCAACACAAGAGAGAGATGTAAAATAATGAATGGCACAGAGATGGTGAAATCAGGCACTCCTATTTATCCTTTTTTTCATAATACCACAGTAGGAGGCCATGGAGTAGACACTGAAAGGCAACACATTTAAAATTGATAGAAGAAAATACTTTTTCCACACAATGCTTAATTAACCTATGGAACGTCCTGACATAAAATATTAGTGAGCATGATAATTATTGTTCTTCCTAATCCAACCACTAACTTCTTGAGGCTGGAAGGAAACTTTCCCCAGAGAGATATCACTGCACACTTGTCCATTATGGGGAGGTTTATGTCTTTCTCTGAAGTACCTAGAACTGCTCACTTTCATAGACTGTCTGAGGAATCAGGTCTCTGATGCAGTCCTGCAATTCCTAGATTCCTATGACCTTATAAAAGTTCTTACCTGGATCAGGATTCTCATTTTCACACAAACTTTCCTTATCCTTGTGCTGTATCAGTCTCCTCTTTCACAACAAGGAGATGATACACTTATGACACTGAGGGGGCATTATTCTGTCGTCTTTGGGTGGCACTGTAACCCAGAGTACCCCTCAAGCCACTAGACACTTTCACTTTCTTGTCATTCATTTCAAGTGTGTGAATGTGTATGTATTTGCTGACTACACCTCTGTTAAAAGTAACATAGGCTGGGTATTGCAGCTACAGTCCAAGCTCTTTACAATCCTCCTGTCCTTCAGGGTGAATTCCATTGAATAAAAATTATTATTATAAACTTGTTTATGGTAGGAACCCCAACCAAAATCAGGACTACATTGTGCTAGGTGCTGCACAGAGTGGTAAATAATCCCTGCTCTGAAGACCTTACCATCTAAATAGATATAAGATGAGGGGAGACTTGATAATAGTCTTCATATGTTGAGGGTTGTTATAAAAAGAATGGTGATCAATCCTTCTCTATGTCCACTGAAGGTAGTACAAGAAGTAATGAGCTTAATCTGCAGCAAGGGAGATTTAGATTAGCTATTAGGAAAACTTTCCAACTATATAAATTTTAGTTAAGCTCTGAAAAAAGCTTCCAAGGGAGGTTGTGGGATCCCCATCAAAGGAGGTTTTTTAAGAACAAATTGGATAACACCTGTCAGGAGTGGTCTAAGTTCACTCAGTGCAGGGGGCTGAACTCAATGACTTTTTGAGGTCCCTTCCTGTCCTACATTTCTGTGATTCTATGAGACAGAGTTCCTGTTATAAACAACCCCCACCCCTCACCCCCCACACAAAAAACCCCTTCTACTTGCAAGAGAGGAGGGATTTTTTAAAAGGACACATCTGTACTGAAACACCTGCACTAAATAACTTTGTATCCATCCACTATGAAATTTTTCAGAGCCCAAATCTCATCCAAAATGCCACGTTCTCTGGATGAGGTAGAGAATTTTAGGAAAGTGAATCCTATTCACTATGGAATTCCAAACATCCTTTCCGCCCCTCTGATACTTTCATCTAATGAAACGACTATCAAAAAAAAGCACAGAAAATACATTTCAGAATTTAATAATAATAATTGAATAGGTTTCAGAGTGGTAGCCGTGTTAGTCTATGTCAACAAATACAACGAGGAGTCCTTGTGGCACCTTAGAGACTAACAAATTTATTTGGGCATAAGCTTTCGTGGGCTAAAACTCACTTCATCAGATGCATGGAGTGGAAAAAACAGAGGTAGGTACCTGCATGACCCCACAGTATACCAACATTTTTATGACTGACTTAGAACAACGCTTCTTCTGCTCTCGTCCTCTAACACCTCTACTCTACTTGCACTACACTGATGACATCTTCATCATCTGGACCCATGGGAAGGAGGCCCTTGAGGAATTCCACCAGGATTTCAACAATTTCCACCCCACCATCAACCTCAGCCTGGACCAGTCTACACAAGAGATCCACTTTCTACACAGTACAGTGCAAATAAGTGATGGTCTCATAAACACCACCCTATACCAGAAACCTACTGACCGCTATACTTACCTACATGTCTCCAGCTTTCATCCAGACCATATCACACGATCCATTGTCTACAGCCAAGCTCTAAGATACCACCGCATTTGCTCCAATCCCTCAGACAGAGACAAACACCTACCAGATCTCTATCAAGCATTCTTAAAACTACAGTACCCACCTAGTGAAGTGAAGAAAGATATTGACAGAGCCAGAAGGGTACCCAGAAGTCATCTACTACAGGACAGGCCCAACAAAGAAAGTAACAGAACACCACTAGCCGTCACCTACAGCCCCCAACTAAAACCTCTCCAGTGCATCAGCAAGGATCTACAACCTATTCTGAAGGATCATCCCGCACTCTCACAGAACTTGGGAGACAGACTAGTCCTCGCTTACAGACAGCCACCCAACCTGAAGCAAATACTCACCAACAACTACACACCACACAACAAAAATACTAACCCAGGAACCAATCCCTGCAACAGACCCCATTGCCAACTCTGTCCGCATATCTATTCAAGGGACACCATAATAGGACCTACCCACATCAGCCACACCATCAGGGGCTCGTTCACCTGCACATCTACCAATGTGATAAATGCCATCATGTACCAGCAATGCTCCTCTGCCATGTACATTGGCCAGACCAGACAGTCTCTACACAAAAGAATAAATGGACACAAATCAGACATCAAGAATTATAACATTCAAAAACCAGTAGGAAAACACTTAAATCTCCCTAGACACTCAATAACAGACTTCAAAAACAGACTTCAAAGAGAAACTGCAGAACTGGAATTAATTTGCAAACTGGACACCATCAAATTAGGCCTGAATAAAGTCTGGGAGTGGATGGGTCACTACAAAAACTAATTTCCCCCTGCTGATACTCATACCTTCTTGTCAACTGTTTGAAATGAGCCACCTTGATTACATTGGCCTCATTAGTATTCACCTCTTCTTGTCAGCTGTTGAGAATAGCCCACTTCCACCTTAATTGAATTGGCTCATTAGCAAGGACCCCCCACTTGGTAAGGCAACTCCCATTTTTTCATGTGCTGTGTATCTATACCTGCCTCTCTATTTTCCACTCCATGCATCTGATGAAGTAGGTTTTAGCCCACGAAAGCTTATGCCCAAATAAATTTGTTAGTTTCTAAGGCACCACAAGGACTCCTCGTCGTAATAATTGAATAGTAGTTGTAAAAAAAACCCACAGCATCAAAACAACATGGAAAAGCTTTTATAACACTTGTGAGCTGGGTCTGCATTTCATCATTGTTATAAGTGAATAAATGTCTGAAAGGACAGGACAGCATTCATTAGATGAGCACAATATCACCTCTCCTCAAACGCCAACATCAGAAGGGAAGCTTACTCTCAACACGCACAGTATGAGAAAGTTACTGACATTGCAGAATAAACTGAACACACTTGAGGACATTGGCAGGCTTTTGTCAATTACACGAAGTCTCCAACAGCTACTCAAATGGCTAGTTACTGAATGCTGAACCTCAAAAGATTCAGAGAGACTGTTCAGTTTGGATACGCATCCAAAAGTTCTACTGCTTAATCAAAACCTATCCAAGCCTCTTTGGTCTGGAAATAAGGCTGGAAATGTTGCAAGATCTTATGATATTTCCAGTGCTCACTTCTTGCTGCCAGCATAAGGATACCGTGAGAACCGTCTCTCACAATATTGTATGTTGGTACTGAGGCTTCTACTCTTGGCTGAAACAAAAATCAGTTAACCAAACTTTTTGAACCTCAGAAGAGGACTGGGTTTGGTTCAAAGCCCATCCCTAATAATTACATGGGGAAGATAAACCATAAACCCTTATGCAATGAGTTATGTATACAATTAGTTTCTTGCAAGACTATAAAGCCACTTCCCCCCCTTTTTTTTGTGGGATTTAAATCCAATACAGTTTCATTTCAAAACCCAGCTTGGATGGAAATTTCATTCACTCATAAATGTAGTTGCGACTAACTCTACCACTACAAAACTGGTTTATGGAGTAAGTGTATAATTGTTTCTGCTTTCTCCACCTCCCCACTACACATGCACCTTTTTGTGTGATATAATCATATTTTAGTCTACGATGTATATTTTTTAAATTAAAACTTTAGTAAAGAGAGACACTTTGGAGAAGTCTTTGGCATGCATTAGGAAAGCGAAGACCATGTGCTCTGACAACTGACTTACTTTGGTAGGAAAAAGAATGAGAAGAAAGAAAGATTAAAAACGGGCAGAAGAAAAACAACTAAAGAAATATAGCTCCAGATTCTGATATCACTGACACAGATGACTGTTTTGTCTTTTGAAAGTTCAGATGAAGTGTTAGGGCATGAAATCTTTTAGACTCAGCTCCTATGACGCCTCATGATTGGACTCAAGCATTTCAAGTGATTGGAACTTAATGAATGAACTGTGAACTGAAGTGTTGCTCTCAGATGTATGTGACAGCTGGCTGCAGTAACTCAAACAGTTGCTAAAGGCTTGATGATGGCCAGTGATGTTTGTCTGTGTTCTGAACACATGAATGCATGTTTGTAATTCAAAAAGTGTTGATTCCTGCACTGACTAAAAATAGGAGGAAACAAATCACTGAGGCTAACTGATTTATACATAAAGGTATGCAGTGTTGTTGTAGCCTTGTCAGTCCCAGGATATTAGAGATACAAGGTGGGTGAGGTAATACTTATCTTCTTGGCCCAACTTCTGTTGGTGAGACAGATAAGCTTTTGAGCTACACAGAGCTCTTTTTCAGGTCTGGGAAAGGTACTAAGTATGTCACAGCTAAATACAAGATTGAACTAATTAGCATAAGTAGTTAGCATATATTCTAAGGACCCTTCTAGGTGAAGTGGGGCATTAACACTCCTTTAATGATAGGCCAAAAAAGGGGGTTATGGCAGTCTAGCTATAGGATAGGGAATTTGAAGCCAATGCAAAATTAACTGGTAGTAGAGGCTCTACCGAGCCAATCAAAATACCCAAATATCTAATACACCGCAAAACCATTTGTGCAAGAGACAGTGTAATAAAAATACTTGGATGCTAATATCTAATTTGTATTAAATTGATTCACCTAAATTTGGGTGATTGCTGATTATGCACTATATGTATCTTTATGACTTTATCCAAACTAATCAGAACAAATAGAGTGCATTCTAATTTAAATAGAATTAATGGGTAAAATCCTCACCCCCACCCTGGCCCCTTTATGCCAGGTAAAAGAGCCAAAGCAATGTAAAGGTGTCCAAAAATCTCCTGTTCTGACCAGGGAGGATTTTCCCTTGGTGCAGGTGCTGGAAAAACCATTTTAAGGTTAACTTCTAAGGACCCCTCACAAGCTCTGGTGTAGTAGCCCAAGGACAATATGGGGAAGCCCAGGGAGGCTACTGTGACTTAGACAGACACCCTTCCCCCTTCCCCTCTCCCAGAGGCTGTCTAACTTAGGCCAGGGATATCTCCAGGCCACTCAGGAGGCTACAGAGATGGGTTTAAAGTTGCCTCAACTCCACTTCACCTGGACATCAAGTTGTGTGTTGCGCTTCTTAGAGGTGCTGCACAGAATCAGGGCCGGATATACACCTTATGCACCCTAGGCACAGCATATTTAACTCCCCCTCCCTCTCTCTCCCCCCGACCCCCTGCTGACCTTTGTGTTTTCCATAAAATATGAAACTTTTTTATCCCACTTTTTACTTTTAGGTGCTGCTAGAATGCCAGCCTCCCAGGCATGTGCCTTCTGTGCCTAATTGGAAATCCGGCCCTGCACAGAATCATATCCAATATCTGTGAAAAAGTCAATGGAAAGATTCTCCTTGATCTCCACTGACATTGGATTGAGACGCTAGTAGCCTGAATGATGAAATCAGAACTCTTGCATTGAAAGAAATATCCTAGGCATTTGAATTTCCAGCACCTACCACATGGTCTGTCCCACTTTGCTTTTCCCCCTTGTCTTCCCCCAGCACTGTGCAACTCACATAAGTAAGGGCAGCCTTTATTTTCAAATACTGTCACTCCTAAGAAAGTGTTGCACTAGCTAGTATAGACAGCATGCAAAATGTGGCCTGTGTGTATGAATTTGCCATCCTTCCTGTCTGTTTCAATGTCATAGGCAATCTAAAACTATGGAAAAGACCTTGCCCAGACATTATCACAGTAAAAGACATTTATGTGCATATCAAAATGACATAAAATAAAACTATTATTTCTGTCTAAAGTACACTTTCCCCTCTGGGAAAGCACATCAAAGCACAAAGGTGTCATTTCCTTCAATAACAAAGGAAGGGCTGGCCCAAGATATTTGGCTGCTTCTGGTCAAAACTAATATATAAATATGTTAATCAGCTCTGAATCTTGGTAGAATTTCATGGTGAAAATCTTCTTTTTTTTAATCTCTGAGAAAGGGAGCAGAGCTCAGAAATGCAAGTACAGAATCTGATATGGGTAAGATTATTCCCTAGCTAATGTACCTGACTAATCACAGAATCAGCAGCAACAAAAGAAACAGATGAGTAAGTTTCCTAACTTGGTCTCTATGGTATGGGCCAATCCTGCTCATGTGAGAAGCTGGTGAGAGAGCCATTTGGTACCTAGGAGGGATTGGCAGCTTGATTCCCAGTAATAATTGTTGTATTTATTTAAATACATTGTGGGGCGGGAGGTTGCATTTTTCTTGGAAAAAAATCAATACTTACACTTCAGGACTTCATCCCATCTCTGTAAGATAGAGCCAAAGCAAAGCACCAGATACAACAGTCCTTAGACTTTGGGGAAGTTCAGAAATGGATCAGAATCTAGACCTGAACAGCCTGGCTCATTCCCATGTTCTTGAAACCTTCTATCACTGACTCTAAATAAAATCAAAATGGACTCTGGTACATTAGCCGTTATGGCAGAATTGAGCTCATAATTACTCATCTGAATAGTTCCATAGAAGTCAATGAGATCACTCACATGAGTAATAACTACTTATGTGAAGAAGGATGTCTTATGTAAGTAAGTAAATCTCTTTAAAGCCATGTGACATATGTCAGACTGAGTATTTTGAGCTGTATTTCCATATTGTTTCATCCATGAGATGCTTACAAATGAGTCTTGTGCATGCATTTCACTATACAATACTGATACACAAATTAATTTGGATTGAGCTGTTTTTATCTCACTCATATGGTTGTACTGATAGATTTTTTTTTTTTTTAACCAACATATTGTGAGAGAGAGAAAGGAAATATGAGGTTCAGAGGTTCAGGTCAAATAACCCTTCCCTCATGTTTGAATGCTTGAACCATTTTAGACCTCAGGACAGTTACTCAGCTTATGTCAATGTTCCATTGTTGGCAATGGAGCTACCCCAAACATAGGCAGAGTTGGGCGGAGGGGGCAAGGCACGGTGTTGCATCGGGGCAGGCAGCCTGAGTATGCAATGCAATGAGTTCTGTAGAGGGGACAGGAGATGTGCTGCTCCCAATTTGTGCCCTGCAAGTCTAACACCAGCCCTGGAGACCCCATTAAAATGGGGTTGCGAACCACTTTGGGGTCTGACCCACAGTCTGAGAACCGCTGGTTGAACCAACAGAAGGCTGAGGGGAGATGTGATTACTCTGTATAAATACATCAGGGAGATAAATACCAGGGAGGGAGAGGAGTTATTTAAGTTAAGCATTAATGTGGACCCCAGAACAAATACATATAAATTGACCATCAACAAGTTGAAATTAGGTGAAGGTTTCTAACCATCAGAGGAGTGAAGTTCTGGAGCAGCCTCTCAAGAGGAGCAGAGGGGGCAAAAAACCTAACTGGCTTCAAGTCTGAGCTTGATAAGTTTATGTAGGAAATGATATGACAAGACCGCCTATAATGGCGTGTGGCCCATTGGTGAGTGCCAGTAGCAAAAATCCCCAACAGCTGGAGACGGGACACTAGATGTGGACGGCTCTGAGTTACTTCAGAGAATTCTTTCCCAGCTATCTGCCTGGTGGATCTTGCCCACTTGCTCAGGGTCTAACTGATCACCATATTTGGGGTTAGGAAGAAATTTTTCCCCGGGTCAGATTGGAAGAGACCATGGGTGGGTTTCACCTTCTTCTGCAACATAGGTTATGGAGTCACTTGCAGATTTAAACTAGTGTAAATGGTGGATTCTGTAACTTGAAGTATTTAAACCATGATTTGAGGACTTCAGTAGCTCAGCCAGAAGTTAGGGATCTACTGCAAGAGTCAGTGGGTGAGGTTCTGTGGCCTGCAGTGTGTGGTAGGTCAGACTAGATGATCACGATGGTCCCTTCTGGCTTTAATAAGAGTATCTGAGTAAGAATATACATTACAGTTTTAAACCTAACCAGTGTCCCTCAAGTGACTTGCCACAAGATATCAGAACATGTTGTTATTATTAGAGCTGAGTGGGTCAAATATTTATTTAATTTTCTTTCTTGATATAGGAATTAGTGCTCCTGTCAGATACTTCTAAGTTATTTGCAAAAACACTAGAGTTTTCAGTTGCCTAAGTAGCCCCTGGAATCATGGCTAAAGTTGCCTCTATGGGCAGGCATAGAATTTGTCCCACTCCCATGCGCAACCCCATTGGCCTGACTGGAGCCTCCCCTCCAAATATAGAAGTCAAACCATGCCTATGACCCCAAATTATACCAGTTGAGGGATATGTTCCCCCAGATTCATTTCAGGAGACACAAAAAGTTAATATTTGATAAGAATCTACCTCTCATGTATGTAAAAGGAAAGGGTGACGGATTTAACTATCATCTATGACAAGGTTTCCCAAACTTGGTTCACGGCTTATCATATTAGGAAGGAATCTTACCAGATCTCATAAACTAAACAGAATTATGCCTGGACAATACTTGGATGGAAACCCTATGGTGTTACCAGAGTTGGGTGAGTAACTGATTTTTTTCAGTTCAGTGGCCAAAACCAAAAACTCTGATACACTTCATTTTCAGGTAGGGTTTTACTCCCTCCTGCCTCCCCTCCCCCCAGCCCTGCTTTTTTTTTTTTTTAAGTTAAATCTTGTTAAATTTCTAAATCAAGTGTTATTTTGAAATGAGAAGTCTATAAATGTTTTAGTTTCTAAAATGATGAAACAAAATGTTTTGACTTTTTTGGAAATAATTTTTCCCATTTTTTTTTCCCCAGACAAAACTAATTTGCAAAACTCAACAGGAATTCTCAAACAGTTTCCGTTGACCCGAACTTCATTCTTCACTGAACAAACTAGTTATCAAGAACATTTTGCCCAGCTCTAGTGCTTACAGAATGAGTTTCTGGAAATTCAGGAGGTTGTACTGCTCCCTCTGAGCTTTGGGCTGGTGGTGAGACCTGATAAACTAGGCTTATGTTAAGAGCTGTTATGAAGGGGACTGTGATCAATTGTTCTCCATGTCCACTGGAGGTAGGACAAGAAGTAACGGGCTTAATCTGAAGCCAAGGAGATTTAGGTTAGATCATAGGCGCAGACTCTGTGGGTGATCCAGGGCTGGAGCACCCACAGGGAAAAATTGGTGGCTCTGCACCCACCACCAGTCAAGCTCCCCACCCCACCCCAGATCACCTCCTCCTCCCCTGAGCGTGCCATGTCCCCGCTTCTCCTCCCAGTGCTTGCTGCTGCGAAACAGCTGTTTTGTGGCGTAACAAGCTGTGGGAGGGAGGGGGAGGAGCAGGAACACCACATGCTCAGAGGAGGAGGCAGGGAAGAGGAGGGGCTGGGGCGGGGATTAGGCGAAAGACTCCAATAGAGGCAGGGAGGGGGCTGAGTTGAGGTGGGGATTTTGGGGAAGGAGTTAGAATGGGGCGGGGCAGTGCAGGGGTGGAGTCGGGGCGGGGCCTGGGGCCGGGAGGGGGGGGGGGGTCGAGCATCCACCTGCGCCAGGAGAAGTTGGCACCTATGGGTTAGATATTAGGAAAAACTTTCTAACTATCAGGCTAATTACACTCTGGAATAGGCTTCCAAGGGAGGTTGTGGAATCCCCATCATTGGAGGGTTTTAACAACAGCTTAGACCAACACCTATGGGGGATGGTCTAGGTATACTTGGTCCTGCCTCAGTGCAGGGGGCTGGACTTAACTTCTTGAGGTCTCTTCCAGCCTACAGTTCTATGATTCTATTATATTGATTCCCTGTCTCTGCCCTTAAGGGTAGTAGGGCCTTGTGGTCAGCCCAGCCCACCCCACCACATGACCTGATCGTAAGGGTTTGAAAGGCCCTATCTAGATAGATCAATCAAGATAGAAGCACATAAGGGGGAAGCACTTACGGATCAAGAGGAAGAGGCACCGGGAATGAATGATACCTGGAAGGAAATCCTGTCCCTGTATCTTTAAGAGGCCAGGGCCAGGAACCTTGCAGAGAGAGCAAGGCAAGGTTCCCCTCTCCCCACCCAACTGAGGATGAACTGTGAGAAAGAGACCACCATAAAGGCTGCCTCCAACCTCCTAGCAGGGCAGACATAGGCTGGCCTGCTGAGCACCCTGAAATCTGAAGGCTAAAATAAAAAATAAAAATAGACTAGCTGAGGGAGAAGTCAGCACAAGTCCATCTCCAAATGGCAGGGTATGGTATCACAGTCCTTTTCTAATCCCTGGTGCCCCCTGCAAGCTTCCAGCTAACCACAGAGGGATCTTGAGTGGTCTGATCCTCTGGCCAACTACTGTTACATAGGGTTACCATCCGTCCAGGTTTCCCCGGACATGTCCGGCTTTTTCAGTGTTAAATGGCCATCTGGGGGGAGATTTCTAATCACGTAGAAATGTCCGGGATTTCCCCCTTCCCCTCCTGCTGAGTGCGGCGCGGCTGATTGGATGCCTGGCCTGATTGAAAGCCGCTTGCAGCCACTAGGGCCTCTAGCAGTTGACAAGAAGGTGTAACAGTAGGTGGAAATTAGTATGGGGGAAATTAGGTTTTGTAATGACCCAAGCACTCCCAGTCTTTATTCAGGCCTAATTTGATGGTGTCCAGTTTGCAAATTAATTCCAGTTCTGCAGTTTCATGTTGGAGTCTGGTTTTGAAGTTTTTTTGTTGAAGAATTGCCACTTTTAGGTCTGGTCACTCAATAACAGAGGTATTTTCTACTCCATGCATCTGATGAAGTGGGTTCTAGCCCACGAAAGCTTATTCCCAAATATATTTGTTAGTCTATAAGGTGCCACAAGGACTCCTTGTTGTCAGAACAAGGACTCTTTCTCATGCTGTTTATGTACAGTGCATAGCACAAAGGGTCCCTGATCTCAGGTGGGGTCTCAGGTGCTATTCTAATACAAATAACAATAATAATTACATAACACCATATTTTTCCTTCTAATCCTGAATATAATGAAGGAAGGTATGACAATAACCCCAACTATACATCAACAATGTATTGTTATCATTTATTGTGTTAGTACTGAGGGCTCTCATCAGGAATCAGGAGCTCATGCTAGGCTCTGTACAAGCATAACAAAAAGATTGTCCCCAATACAAAGATTAGTTTTTTTTTTCTCCAGTTTATCTAGGTCACCCACTTGGTATCATTTCTATTAGTGAACACATTCCCAACACTGAAGAGATTCCAATGCCTAGGGATTCTTTAATCATTAAAATATTGTTTCTTAACATTAAATTTAAACTAAATCAGCCCCATTCGCGAACTGGCCTGTTTAAAATTCCTAATTGTAGTAGTTTCCAGTGTTCCAGTTTGAAACAATGTGTTGATCAACAACATATTTCAGAATCCAGGAAGTTGCTTTTTCCAGCCAAAAAAAGAAGACAATGACCATGACCAGATTGTTTATATTCTATTGCCTAATGATTTTTCTCTCAGAGGAAGGTTTTCTCTGTAAGAAAGAATTTCCCCCTGCACAGTTGATGTCTAAGAGAGACTGTGTCCTGATGACAAGATTCAGAAAGGTCGTTTAAATTATACTGGTAAGGTTGTCTCAAAGATGATTGCTATTAAATATGTTCTAAACTTAATATTCCCTGTAAGACTGACTGCCTCCTAAATGACATTTTGACACATTATTTTAGATGTAAGTGTGCATGTGTTGAATTTTAAGGCCTCCCTGTTAACTTTCAAAAAGCCTCATGAACTGAAATGAGTCAGGTTTATCTTGCCAAGCCTCTGGTACCTTTATAATTTGAGGGTCTGAGGAGTTAGGGATTTTGATCTTGGAAATGTAATAGGTACTGCAGAACCAGCAATGCTTAGGGCCAGATTTTTAAGCATTCAGCACCCAGCAGCTCCTTTGGGCCTGATTTTCGCAGAGAGAGCAATGTGTTGGCATACTTACCTCTTTTAAAAATCTGGCTAGAAGTGCCATAAAGGAGCTGTTGGATGCTTAGCATTTTGTAAATTGCCTTAGTTAGTTGCCTAATTGTGAACAGCGCTCTTTTGAAAATCTGGCTCCGATTGTGTTGCTTTTGAGGTGGTACCTCAGTGCAATGGCTAAGCTCCTGGGCTCACATAGCCTAGAAGGGCTGCCAGTCTGTTCCTGGGTCCAGGAATCTGAAAACCCTTTCGTCTCTCCCAAGTCCATCAGGCGGTAAGTAGGGGAACCCGAGCCTGCCCACTCCACTGGATTCCAGCTCAGGGCCCTTGAGATAGATAAGTAGGATCAAGGTTTTTTTACTTTGACTGCGCCCCAAGCTTTTTCCTATCTGCCCCTGGATCTCTGCAGGCTCTCCAGCCTATTGGTCAGTCTGTCCCCTCCTGGGCTGTTGTTGTGAAGCTGTTAAGTAGTTTGCTGGCAGGAGCTCCTTTCTCCAACCTGCTCACAACTGCAACCCCTCCCCTCTGCTTCCCAGCCCTTTTATCCTCCTAGCTGCTGTGAGGCTTACTATCAGCAGTGGCTCGAAGTACCTGTATTAACCCTTTGGTACCTGGGCCAGCGTACATACACCCCGTGACAGTACTGAGCACTTGAGAATCTGGCTGATTGTGACACTAGTGACCTTTTTTTTTTTTTTTTTTTCAAAAAAAGCTCATCTTCCAGAATGCTGATCTCTTTTGACAATCTGGCCATTTTCCAAAAGAAGGTCTGAGCTCTTTTGAGAAACTGGGCATTACTGTATGTATTTACTTTTGTGGCTCTGAAGCTGTGGAATGTCCTGTCTCCTGCCTGGCTTTTTAGAGGGAGCATGCCCTGTAATGCAACTAATTTCCCCTTATGGGGAAAGGTGGAGAGCAAGAGGTAGGTGCGCATAGATCCCAACAGAGCAGGGAGACAGAACAAAATGCTGGGTGTTTGGCTACAGCAAAATAGTCAATTCTGTAGCAACAATGCTGAATTTTGTAATATCTTGAAAAAAAGGCTAAATTCCATGGCCATGCAATCACAGAATAATCCATGGGTCCCTGCGAGATGACTGTGGCAATGCACACCTCTCAGAGTAAGTGTTTCAGGCTCTTTGCAGACTCAGACAGGCATCAGTTTACATTTTCAAGGTTGTCTCTGCAACCATAAGGTAAGGTTAGAAAAATAATTTTTATTTAAATGAAAGTGGAGGTTCTCAATCATGATTCTGTGTCAAGGGGTGAATTCTGCACCAAATTTATACCAGGGGAATCACAGACTACACAAGGAGCTGAGGATATCTTACTTACTTTGCAGAGGTGTTGTGTGGATCTATTAATGTTTGTAAAGCACTTTGTGCATAAGAACTATTATATGATGTAAAATAGTAATCCTATTTTCATCAAGTTGTAAACTGAGTACTTTTCCTGGTGTTGAAGGAAGATATCATGTAGGAGAGAGATATGGGCTATATATGGAGGTAATTATGTGGTCTTTAAGTAATAGAGAAATCACTACCCTGATGAAAGAGTTAAGAATAGCTTGTTTGTCCAGAATTTATTTGGGCATCACAGCACTAAGAATCCAACCCAGATATTTTCTATCTTGATTACTAGTTAGGAATGCAAGTAGCAACTACCAGCAACAATCTTACCACAAGTCTTACTAACCTGTTTTTTGAGGTACCACCTGTCAGGGTGAAAGGATTGTTCTGTGTCTGTGCTCAATTCAGTCATTGGCTTGTTAATTGAGACTTACGACAAAGGTGCCAATTGTGGTAGTGGTATGGATTCCTGTCTATTAGGAATTGGATTGAGACCACCAATTCATTTCATGCAGACAGCTGACCAACCATGAGTTAGTAATGACTTTCCATTAGTGGTGACCTAAGCTGTATTTGAACTAGTGACCTTAATGTGAAAGGCTCTGTATCCCATTTCTAATCTTCTGAGGATTTCATTTCTAACTTTTATTTTGTAATAAACTCTGTTCAACCACAGGTTTCCTCCTTAGTGGATGTTAAAGCAACAACCTGTTCTTCTTCACCTAGAATATTCTGATACCTCTCTCACAGTACTAAGTGATATACCACATACAACCTTTCTCATCATTTCATTCTGAAAGGATCTGAATATATTTTAATTTAAAACAAACAAACAAAAAAACCTATAGAATCTCAGTGTTCTAATCAACTTGTGTTCAGGAGAGCAAAGAGAAGGTTTTATAAGCTGTATTTTTAGTACCCCCGGATAAAACAGTAGGCCCAATAGCACAAGCACAAATTCTGTGATCCTTACTTCAGCAATAGCTAAATTCCTGTGCAAATCAATGAGCTCTTTACGTAAGCAAAAAAATTCAGAATTGGCCTAAAGTGTTTTGACACTTGTGCTGGTGCTAACAGAAAGTTACCATGTAACAAAAGCAAATAAAAGAAACAAAACATTCAACATTTCAGAAAATGTTTGTTTTTGGTTCAGTCTGAGGAACAAGCAAAGATTTGAGTCATTTTATCATATCTGGTTAGTCCATCCGATTAGATGGGCCAAATTATCTAAATTAATATTTAGAAACCCACACTGGCCTGTTTGTCTAGAATCACATTTAAAAGCCCATATTGTCCAACCCTTTTTTAGATTTATTCATATATTTATTAAAATTGTCAATTTTTTATCAAACCCTCCTCCGATTTGTTGATTACTGAAAAGGAATAAAACACATTATTAAAACAAAAGCATTAACATTTCCAATTTATATGAGCATCTTCAAACTAAAAAGATCTTGCAAGAAGAGTGAGCATCTCCAGTTATAAACAAAACTTGTTGGGGAGGAGGGATAGCTCAGTGGTTTGTGCATTGGCCTGCTAAACACAGGGTTGTGAGTTCAATCCTTGAACAGACCACTTAGGGATCTGGGGAAAAATCAGTACTTGGTCCTGCTAGTGAAGGCAGGGGGCTGGACTCAATGACCTTCAAGGTCCCTTCCAGTTCTAGGAGATGGGATATCTCCATTAATTAATTATTCTTATGGTTGTTACAAAATATTTAAATCAGTACTTTTTTTTTTTTAAGCAAGGCAAAATATTTTAGGGGTAAAAATTTAATACTTTTTATGGAGATTTAGCCATACAATTCCAACAAATGTTAATGAGAACAGGGCAATTAAATCCTATTAATTGCAATAAAAATGTACTCTTAAACTTCATATTTTCTATTTGCATTTGGTTGACAAGAATTTAGGAAAAGATTAAACAAAACAGTTTGTTATGAAACCCAGCTGCTTTGATGGATGGGTGATGCGTCCAGATCTAAAAATCCGAGGGGAAAAAACCTATACCAACATAAAATTACATTAAAACAGACTTAAATAAAAAAGTGATCTTTGCTTAAATAGGGGAAGCAGTCTGCAGAATAGTGAGTTTAAATCAAGAAAATTGCACTACTCCCTTTCTTCTCTGAAGCCAGTGCTTTGTTAAAAATATTTATGTAGCCAGACATAGAGTCCTACTTTTGTATAAATTATAACACAAACATTCAGATTCCCAAAGAATTCCAGTACTCTCTTCCTCTGTTAGTGCTATTTCTCCATCTCTTTGATCAAAATGACCAGCCTTCAGTATATGGTCAAATACTTAACATATTTTGTATAGTTCATTCAGGAAAATACATGACTTTAATTACAACTCCATGAGTCCCTTGTGGTTTAAAGGAAGAAATAATCATAAGCTTTACCTGAGCTCCTGCTGACAGGCAGCTGAAGGAAAGTCGGATGTAAAATAAATACTTACAATTGTACTGTAAATGTACTATTATTAACATCAGTTGTGGAAAACTGTTGCCCGAGTTCAAAGATTATAGTAAATGAGCCTGGCAGTGAGACGTATGGCCCAAAGATTTGTTCTGAAGTCACTGTTATTATGCACCACAGCTCCCTTTTCCAATATAAAGGGCAAACATTTCCCCTAGACACCAAAATGTCTAGTTTGTGTTTTGTGTTGTGCTTTTGAAAACATTTTCCTACCCTATTGCTGCAATTTTGCCTTAATTCAATGTGTACTATACCCATCATATTAGAGCTGGTTGATTTTTTTTTTTAATTACAAAAAAAAAATTTTTAAAATGACCTATTCTCAAAATAAAAATATTTTGCAGAAAATTTTTATTTTTTTTTAAAGAAAATTTCCATCTTTTTGGCAGAAAAATCTCAAGCTGAAATTTTTGACCAAAAACGTATTTCCCCAGTTTTCATTTCTTTCCAAAATTTTCATAAAAAGTTTACCATTTTCTGACTAGCTCTATTGTGAAAGTTTCTGTTTATTTTAGGTCAAAAAGTGATGTCATGTTCTCAGCCAACAGAACAACTCCAGCTGTATCATTAGCTGTATATAATAACAAAATCTCTTTTTTATTCAAAACATTCTTGGGTACATCTCCTATGACACTTGACAACATCTGAAAAATGTTCCTATTTTAGCTTACATTTTACTTTATTATTTTCACAATTTTTGTTTTCAAGAGTCTGGCTAGAACACATTGAAAGGTGAAGAAACATGCCCCATATTCTGCCCTATCTGATTAAAACATTTTCTAGATAGTCTTCTATTTCTAGATGTTAGCCTGAATTATCCTGTGCCAAAGCTTCTGTATTTTAGTTCATAGTATTGTGATAGCTAATTGCTAGCTGGTTAATAGTTAGAGACCCAGTAAATGGTAGAACTCACGGGGTTCTTTCTCAGCTAATTGAGCTCATTAATAGTAAGAAAGCAATAACTATAGCAGAAACAACAATTGACCAGAAGTCATTTGCACAAAAGGAGCTTAGGTCAGGCAGCTATGTGGTTTAGAGAATTAATAATAGGACACAGAGTCTAGACCAGGGGTTCTCTAACTTCATTGCACTGTAACCACCTTCTGGCAATAAAAATTAGTACACAACCCCAGGATGGGGGACCAAAGCCTGTGCCCGAGTCCCTCCGCCTCAGGTGGGGGGAGGAGGGAGTCAAAGCCCAAGGGCTTCAGCCCCAGGTGGCGATGGGGGTCTGTAACCTGAGCCTTGCCACCCAGGGATGAAGCCCTCAGGCTTCAGCTTTGACCCAAGGCAGTGGGGCTTGGGATTTGGCCCTGGGTGGTGGGACTCAGGCTTCGGCTTCATTTCCAGGCCCCAGCAAGTCTAATGCCAGCCTTGGAGACCCCATTAAAACTGAGTTGCGACCCACTTTGGAGTCCTGGCCCACAGTTTGAGAACTGCTGGCCTAGACCAAATCCAGCCCAGATCAGAAGAGACTGAGTATTGTACCATCTTCTAACATTCAGACAATTATGGG
The DNA here is from genome assembly GCF_027887155.1 of Malaclemys terrapin pileata. NCBI lineage: Eukaryota > Metazoa > Chordata > Testudines > Emydidae > Malaclemys > Malaclemys terrapin. The sequence continues at coordinate 38,436,006 of NC_071507.1, read as the reverse complement.
TGTAGTGAGGCACAGTGGCCTCCCACTCTCACCTGCTGGTGGGCAGAGCCAGGCAAGCCTGGCCCCTTGCACCTGAAACTGAGAGGCGGGACAGGAAGTGTAAGAGGTGAGGCCTCTAGTTCAGTGGGATGAGAGTCAGGGAAGGACTCAGATGCCTTTGCCTTGCTGCTGGCTCCTGAACCAGGGACCAATCTCTTCCCCTGGAGGAGAACCCCAAGGTAGGGGAGCTGCCGAGGCTGCCATCAGCCAAGTATCTTTCGTAGCTGCCAGAACTGCCTGCAGACAAGTGCCCTAAGGAGCTGCTGGGACTGCTGCCAGATGAGTACCTTCAGGAGTTGCTTGGACTGCCAGTTGCTGAGTACCCAGAGGAAGGGCCGGCTTTAGGCACTGCGGGGCCCGATTCAAAAGAGCTGCCGCCGTAGACAGCGGCAGGACTTCGGCGGCAGCTCAACTGGCTGCCGGTGCCTTCGGCGGAGGGTCCTTAGGGACGTTGCGGGGTCCTCTTAGGGGTGCGGGGCCCGAATCAGGTGAATCGCCTTAAAGCCGGCCCTGCCCAGAGGAGACTGAGGACCCACGAGCAATGGAGCCCTACAAACAGGTGGAAGTAGGAAGTAACCCAGAGAAACCAGACATTAGTCTGGTTGTGTGACCAGAAAATGATTCAGTCTGTTTTGGTGACTTCCCCGCTGACCCAGTGGTGGAACCATCCTCAACTGTTAGGGCCCTGGGCTGGGACCTGGTGGAGTAGGGTAGACCCGGATCCCCTACCCCCTACTTCCCCCCCCCCGCCCCTTTGGGGGCTGGTGGCCTATTCATTTGAGGCCAGCAGGCCTACTCACATAGGCTAAAGACTGCCTATTGCTCTGCCCCGCCCATAGGTTGTGTTTGCTGTTCGCTCCAGCCCGAAGACTATATCAAAAGATTGCTCATTGCCTTGCCTGCCCCCCGCTCCCCTGCGGGTCAGGGCAATAGACTGTGTGCTGCTTTGCTCTGACCAGAGGATCAGAGTCCTAGCTTGCTAATTGACTCCATTACTGTGTGAGGTAGTGAAACAGAGTGGCCTCCCTCCGAGCCTGATGGGGAGGAACGGTCAAAGAACCACTACAATGGCTATGTATGTAAGAACTTCTCAAGTGTGTGAAATCATGTCATTGTCTATTGGCTGGCCTACTCAGAGGACATAAACCTAAATGCTTCAGTAGTTACAGATTTTCCTTTAGCTCAAGTGATAAAGGCTTGGGGGATATTGGCAATAGAATATTTGGGGTCAGATCCACAAGCTGAGTTACAGCCCCTGTGTGCCACACTAGCCTAGTTGCACCACTTTCATATGGCGGTTTAATTAATATATTAATGGTGAGCACAATTTTGCGCTGAATATTATTACAAATTTTGGATAGTGCCACGAGTGTGAGATTGGTGCTGTAACTGTCTGTGTACCGTATTGATATAACACAGGGGCTGGCGACCTTTCAGAAGTGGTGTGCTGAGTTTTCATTTATTCTCTCTAATTTAAGGTTTTGCGTGCCGGTAATACATTTTAACGTTTTCAGAAGGTCTCTTTCTATAAGTCTATAATATATAACTAAACTATTGTTGTATGTAAAGTAAATAAGGTTTTTAAAATGTTTAAGAAGCTTCATTTAAAATTAAATTAAAATGCAGAATCCCCCGGACTGATTGCCAGGACCCGTGAGTGCCACTGAAAATCAGTTCGCGTGCCGCCTTCGGCACATGTGCCATAAGTTGCTTACCCCTGATATAACACGTAGTCTAACCTAAAGTATAAGTCCCACAATTAAAATTAGAGGTGAGTGAATTAAGAAAGAATTATTCACCAATATTTTATTAAGAACACTTCCATAGTCAAAGTTATTCACAGCTAATTCACACAGCTCTATATTAGTTGCTCAGATAATGGGAAAAAATGTTAATTGAATGATTTCTAAAAAGATGATAAAATGATATGTCTAGAATAAGTGTCAGTGTGCTCACCAAAATGTCAGTGTTCTGAAACATTGCCAGATCTGCAATTTATTTTTATCTGAAATATGATCAGTGTGCTACAGCATTTACTGTAAACTAGAAAATGGAACTGGATACGCTCCCAGGTCTCAAAGCATTGAAAAAGAGTGCCAGTAGAGTACAGGTCCTTTTGATACAGCAAGCCTGCCTTTATGTGGGTGAATCAGAGAGACTAACTGAATAAATAAAATCACTGCATTCAGAATCCAGTTTGCAGATGATGCAACAATCTTCATGTTAGATGATAACTTAAATATTTTCTTTCTAAATGGCTTGTGTTTGAAATACCTGCTTTTATAGTTCAACTGGATTTGTAACTGAGATGACTTTGTCATGGAAAATTTAGTTCTGCCTATCAGTAGGGTCAGACATGGTACCTACAGTTTAGACATGATCTTTCATCTACTCTTTCAGAATTAGGGGAATGACTTCCATTGAAGTCAATGGCAAAACTCCCATTGACTTCAGCATTCCAGGATTGGGTCCAATATTAGATCACCCCTCACCCTTCTCCTATAAACTGCTGAATAGGTGCAGATGATTTCTTAAATACTAATTTAAAATAAACCAAAATACTTACTATTTGATCTTATAAATGGTAACAGAACATTGATGATTAAAAGCTAAATTAAGTGTTTGTATAACTCCTCTCTTTATATGCTCTGATAACTTTGTTCCACTATATTTTCACCACATATATGGTACTAGTAAATAACTATTGACAATTATTTTATACAGTATAATTCAGAAAATATTTTTTGCCATAAGTTTAATATGAATCCCTTATATGGATTTACCATGTGCCATTTAGCTCCTAACTTACGGTTCATACCCACATCTATTTTGCTATGAAGTTAAATAGGAAATATTTTAAAGTGCTCATAGATTCTTGGAATATCTAATTACATAGCAAAAAAGGGGTGGAGGGGAACTCATTACAAATAAATATTTGAAGCAGTGAAGGACTTATTCTTCAGGCACTACTGGGTCTTATAAAGTATTTTTGGCAAGACATTCTCTTTGAGGGAGTCCAGTACTAAATACATAGAAGTTCAGAAAACCAGGTATGTAACTTTTCCTCTGGCCGTGATATTTCTCAGAGATCTGCAGCTCCATTGGTCTGCTGATCCTGTGACCATGGGAAGATGGTGGGAAAAGAAAACACACTCACCAAACAGCAACTTTTCACACAGACATTTATTTCTCATGCCAGTTCAGGATAGTGAGAATTTTGTCACTGATGGTAGACCTTGCTTTGGACATTGTATCTTTTCTCTAGCATTACATGAAACTTAAAGCTGTTCTGTACTGGCCTCTGTCTAGAGAAAAACTTTTCACAATGTTGACAATAGTTGTCTCTTCCTATTATAATGGCCCCTTAGACAGTTGAAACTGAAATTGATTTCCCTTAGCAAATCTCTCTACTCTTCGACTGCACGCTCACATTGGTTTGTTATTGCACTATAGGGTTGTTCTTCAATGCTGAGCTTATAATACTGAATATTATTTTATTTAGTTTATGAAGACTATTGTGTAAATTCTTTTGGGGAAAATCCTCCCACATAAATAAAGAGTTTCTATATTTTGCATATAGAAAGTAAAAGTAGATCATATTTGAGGGTTTGCCTGTCTTAATAGTGTCCCTTTAAGCAAAACAATAGCACCAGTTCTAATAGGCAGTTTTCTTAAAAGGTTTCACTATGTGAAATGAAGCACTTTCTACAGAAGGATCCTTGCAATGTTCCAGCCTTCTTTCTTGGTCTTTCTGTCTTACTCCCTCTCCTATATGTAACCATTGTTGCATCTGACAAACCGGCATGATAGGTGAAGAGAAACTGTAGTATCTGCTAAATATCTGGTGCATCATCTACTGGGGAGTTGCTTTATCATCTTGTAGGAGAACTGACTCCATGATGTTCAGTAAGAGATTTTTTTCCTTTCTAGTTCATCCCTGCTATATTTTTTTCCCAACTCTACTATAATCCAAAATTGCTCACACGGTTTAGCATAATCGTGTGCTATAATCAGAACCCTATGTACTCTATAATTCTATGGTCACAAAATCTGGTGCAGAATCCACCCCACTCCATCAGTGTGAATGGGCTGCACTGAGGACAGGAGTGGCTACTGCATAATCTCTCAGTTGCGGGAAAGGACAGAAAATGTCTGGCCACCCTATTCTACACAAGTGTAACAGTCCCTGGAAGATCCTTACAAGCTGTCTCATCTAGAGTGATTTAAGAATATTCTAAATTGTGCCAGGGGCTAAGGCCCAAATTAGAGTGATGCAAAGGTGAACTAAAGCCACTTTCCCATCTCCCCACCCTGGTCCTGCACTTAGACAGTCTGTCCTATTATGTTTATGGCTTTACTCCACATTTACACCAGAGCAGCTGAAATTGGAATTTGGCCCTTTATCTTTGCAAACTATATTCTGTACTTTCTTTTATACACTGTATTCCCAGGTCTGATCCAAAATCACCACATCAGAAAAAGAAGTCTATTTTATGTTGCTGAACTGAAACCCTTTAGATTCTCCAGGATATTTTTCTTTAAAAAAAAACATTGCATGCCAAAGAATCTGAGATTCATATACTGCAGGATATGGTCTCATCACACCCTCCGCCTACTCATTTGGAAGTGTCTCATGATTTTCCTACATCATTTGACACATCTGTAGTTGTTTAATTGTTCTAGCCTTTTAGACTACATTGTGAAACAATTGCTTACTGGACTCTTTTTTTGTTTTGTTTTATTTTATTTTAATTATAAATATAGCTTTCCCATGCACAGCACCTCCTCCACGCAGACCTTGGAAACTTGCATGTTATCCAAAAATATGATTTTCTAAACAGGACGTTTAGATCTGCATTGAAGAAGGCAGATAGAATAGTCTGTGTATATGAAAAATGTTTCTGTATGTCTAAACAAAACACTTTTGGAATGGGAGTGCATTGTATTTCTAGATGACTTTCTTTTTTATTCAGCTATAGTGATTTATCTCAGTTTTGGCTCTAATTCAGGAAAGCACTTAACTACATGCTTAAGTCCACCTCTATCCAGGAAAGCACTTAAGCACATGCTTAAACTTATGCATCTACATAAGCAACCATTGCTGTACAGGGATACTTTCTTGAACTGGGGTCTTAGTCTTCATGAGGTGATCAGCATTTTAAGCCACCCAAAAAGAAAAGTTACCGAAGTGCACTTATTTCTTTTCACTGGTATTGTGTCATTCAGTACACAGCACTTCACTCACACATTGCCAAATGCTTCAAATTCCGCTTTTCCCAGCCTTACTCCTCAGTAGTGAGGAGAACTCCCCACTTCTCAGACAGAGACACCAAACATCTGTCAGATCTCTAAATCCCCATCTGTGACTCAAGGTCACAGGACCAGCGAATCAATGCATTATGGTGCTAAACTACAAATCTAAGATCCCGTAATGGATGTATTTAGTTGCAAATGTTTAGAAATGGTCACAAAAGAATGTTAAACAATCTTCGTTGAAACAGGGGCTTCTGCAGATACAGGCAGTGAAAGCAATCAGAGTGACTCTGAGAGACTGATGAAAGAGCTCTTACACACTGTATCACAAGAGGTCTGTAAGAACATTATTTGGTTTTTGAGAGGGGAAACATATGAGAGTCAAACTAAAACTAACTGATCCATAGACAAATCTAGATCACCAGAGTCTGTTTGGCTGGAACTTGTTTGTAAAGCAGTGTGGACTGTGGAATAGGTAGGGAAACCTGAAAGTGAAATAACTAATGGAGAAGGAGGAAAGGATAAGTTTAAGCCCTTCACTGGTATTTTCCACTTCCCACTTCGTGTGGTGAATGAACACAGCAGTTTTGCTTGGAGTGTCAACGTTGCTGGCAATGTTGATGCTTTGGAAAGGCCACGCCAGGCCTGACTCTACTGGTGTAAATCAGGAGTATCTCTAGTGAAATATATTTGTATGTAACTAGTGTTCCAGACAGTAGAATCAGGCACGCAGTGCCTGGTACTTCAAGCAGAACTGGATGTATAGTTTCCTCAACTTACCAGGCAGAACCCAAATAATGAACAAGCTTCTACCAAAACAAATGTCTTCTTTAAAACAGATGTAAAGTGAATTGTGTTGTCGTTTAGGATGACAGATGGACATCTATTCTACTCTGTTCATGTTCTTATACCATATTCATTGTCATCATATCTAAGTACCTGGAGACTTTGGTCCTCTATTTATCCATAGAACAGGTACAGCGCCAGGAGCCGTCATACAGCCCACCCTGCAATCCCAATAGTGTGTGTCTGTTCTACTCTGGAGAAATCACTTGTAGGGGTAAGACTAGTTCAGTTTCCATTTCCATCCAACCCTTGGCTGCAGCACACTGAGGCCAGCAGTTCATGCCACATGGGCCAGCACACAGCCATTGGGTAATAACAGCTTTTGATCATTACTGAATTAGGCTACATTTGATCCAGCAGAAAGCTTCATATCCCATGAAAAATCCTCTGTTGGTATTAGATTTCCAAATGTGTCTTTTAACATGTCCACTTAAGCTGAAAGACTGTATGAGCAACTTTATCCATTTTATTATAAAAGAGAGAAATTTTTAATTCACTAAACTTCTAAATAATTAAAGTTTGTGGATGGAATTGAACAGTCACAGAAAAGTAAATACCATACAGTGGCTTTAAAAACACTTCCCAATGAGCCATTAGTTTAGTAGCATTTAATTACACAGTCACTTAATCGCAACATAAGTGACTTTCTTTATACCTACTGTTATACCCTGTACATTATAAACTATGCCTGAGTGTTTTCAGAGCATAACCTAATTTCAAGTGTCAGGCTCCAAAGGGGGACTATCGTGTAGAGCACAGAACTTATTTTACTTCCTGTTTCAACTAGCTTTCCAACAGAAATGTGATAGAGACACTCTGATGATCAATTTGGTTATTATATTCAAGAAACAGACCTCTCTACAGATTTGCTGAAAGCTCTCAACCCCATTGGTTTGACTAGTAAAACAATGTATGTTACAGAAGAAGAGCAAAATTAAATAGGCAAATGCAAATGAATGTAGATGATTCAATCTTATGGCCATTTCCTGGCTGCAAGACTATAGAAAGAAGCACCATTCTCATTTCAATGGAAAAGTTCTGAGAGGACTATACAAAAGCCACTGGAGAAAAATGTACAGTTTGGATGTACTCAATATTAAATGCTTTTAGAATACATGGAGTCTAGTGCTCTACTGCAATAGCAATGGAATTGCTTGGGTCTAAAGGATTAACAAAACACAATGACACACCTGCTGGAAATTGGTGTGGAGGGACCAGGGTGCAGCAAGAGTGTCCAGGAATAATGATGATTCTGCCAGCACTTCTCCTGGAGGCTGCCAGGCAATGCACATCATCCTTAGAGGGTACACTGCTCTCCTTCCCCATCCAGCCAACTCTTCGAGCCAGCAGGGAGGGAAGAGCCTTGGCCTCACTCTGTCCCCTTCCAGTTATCCAGAAAGGCATGAGCTCCCAGTCACATTGTGGCTATCTATCTTGTTTAGGTCAGTGGCTCTCAATCTTTCATATCCCTTTCAGGAGTCTTTGTCTTGTGTACCCCCAAGTTTCACCTCACATAAACTACTTGCTTACAAAATCAGACATAAAAATACAAAAGTTTCACAGAACACGATTACTGAAAAATTGTTTACTTTCTGATTTTTAACCATATAATTATAAAATAAATTAATTGGAATATAAATATTGTACTTACATTTCAGTGTATAGTATATAGAGCAGTATAAACAAGTCATTGTATGAAATTTTAGTTTTAGCGCTGTCAAGCGATTAAAAAAATTAATTGTGATTAATCACAGGATTAAAAAAATAATCATGAATAATTGCACGATTAATTGCACAATTAATTGCACTGTTAAACAATAATAGAATACCATTTATTTAAATATTTTTGATGTTTTCTACATTTTTTCAAATATATTGATTTCAATTACAACACAGATACAAAGTGTACAGTGCTCACTTTATTTTTATTTTTGATTACAAGTATTTTCACTGTAAAAAAACAAAAGAAATAGTATTTTTCAATTCCCTCATTACAAGTACTGTGCAATCTCTTTATCATGAAAGTTGAACTTACAAATGTAGAATTATGTAGAAAAATAACTGCATAGAAAAACAAAACAATGTAAAACGTTAGAGCCTACAAGTCCATTCAGTTCTACTTCTTGTTCAGCCAATCGCTCAGACAAACAAGTGTGTTCACATTTGTCGGAGATAATGCTGCCCACTTCTTATTTACAATGTCACCGGAAAGTCAGGACAGATGTTTGCATGGCACTGTTGTAGTTGGCCTCGCAAGATATTTATGTGCCAGATGCGCTAAAGATTCATATGTCCCTTCATGCTTCAACCACCATTCCAGAGGACATGTCCATGCTGATGACAGATTCTGCTCAATAACGATTCAGAGCAGTATGAACTATTCAAAGCTGAATGGACCGACACATGTTCATTTTCATCATCTGAGTCAGATGCCACCAGCAGATGGTTGGTTTTCTTTTTTAGTGGTTCAGGTTCTGTAGTTTCTGCATCAGAGTGTTGGTCTTTTAAGACTTCTGAAAGCATGCTCCACACCTCGTCCCTCTCAGATTTTAGAAGGCACTTCAAATTCTTAAACCTCGGGTCGAGTACTGTATCTTTAAAAATTTCACATTAGTGACTTCTTTGCATTTTGTCAAATCTGCAGTGAAAGTGTTCTTAAAATGAACAACATGTGCTGGGTCATCATCCAAGATTGCTATAACATGAAATATATGGCAGAATATGGGTAAAACAGAGCAGGAGACATACAATTCTCCCCCAAGGAATTGAGTCACAAATGTAATTAACACATTATGTTTTTAACAAGCGTCATCAGCATGGAAGCATGTCCTCTGCAATGGTGTCCGAAGCACGAAGGGGCATACAAATGTTTAGCATATCTGGCACATAAATACCTTGCAAGGCCGGCTTCAAAAATGCCATGTGAATGCCTCTTCTCACTTTCAGGTGACATAAATAAGGGGGCAGCATTATCTCCTGTAAATGTAAACAAACTTGTTTGTCTTAGTGTTTGGCTGAACAAGAAGTGGACTTATATGCTCCAAAGTTTTACATTGTTTTGTCTTTGAGTGCAGTTATGTAACAAAAAAAAATCTACATTTGTAAATTTCACTTTCATGATAAAGATTGAACTACAGTACATGTATGAGGTGAATTGAAAAATACTATTTCTTTTGTCATTTTTACAGTGCAAACATTTCTAATAAAAAATAACAAAGTGAGCACTGTACACTTGGTATTGTGTGGAATTGAAATCAATATATCTGAATCTGTAGAAAACATCCAAAAATATTTAATACATTTTAATTGGTATTCTATTGTTTAACAGTGAGATTAAAACTAGGCATAGAATCATAGAACTGGAAGGGACCTCGAGAGGTCATCTAGTCCAGTCCCCTGCACTCAAAGCAGGACTAAGTATTATCTAGAAAATATATAGAGAAGAGTTAATGTACCCACTGGAAGACTTCTATGTATCCCCAGGGCTACATGTACCCTTAGTTGAGAACCACTGATTTAGGTGTATGAGGCTGGGAAGCATCCTTTCTTGTCTTGTACACTCACAATGGAACCAGTCTCCATATGATCCAAAGGTCTCAGCTGCTACTGCAGAACTGCTCTTGGATCAGTTCTGTGTTTGTAAATTCAAGTCTACTCCTGCTCCTCCCTCTATTTCTTTACTAGACAGGTCTTATAAGGAATGGTGTGCTCTCTTGCACGCTCTCTCTCCATTTGGCTAGGTGTGTTTTTTTTTTTTAAACGATAAAAATAGAGACACTAGCCCATTATTTCCATCATGTTGAACCTCCAAAAGAACACTTCTAACACACTTTATGTGAGCTGTGAAGGGGCATTTCACTTCTATTGAAGGTGACACAAATTGGGATTTAGTGATTTCACATCTGCTAGTCATTAAGGTTACAAATTTAAAAAAACAGTTGGTCAGTTTGCCAAGAACAGCCTTCAGCTATTGAAAGTCTTAGGTGTGCCAAAGAAGGGTCCACATCCAGTTTACCTCTTCAAGCACACAAAGCCAAATATTCTTTTCCTGGTTTTTGAGTCTTCAAAGTACCACTTTCTTGGATTGTGGGGAAATGCCATGAGAATGAGTGGCTTTGAGGGTTTCCTGTTTGAAATACTACAAAAACATTATTCTTTCAGCATTTTGCTGAGATGCAAGACCAAAGGCCTCAGGGAGATTCCTAGATATAGGAGACTAATGCTTCTCTCACTCCACCCACTTGCCTTCTGTGCTTCAGCACACTCAGTCCTGCCCTGGTTGGTCTTAGAAAATTGCTGAACAATTCTAAAATGATTAAATTAGTGGTAAACCACAAAGGTTTACCAGTTTCCACAGACTGAAGATGATTACTCAAGTGCCTACAATAGTATCTTTGTAAGTCAAAGTTATTTGTGTCCCTCTTTAAATTGTAGTCTTCTTGTCATATTATGTTGTGTTATATTGCATCATCCGTAACATAATGGGACCAACCATGCAAGGTGCTGAGCTTCATTAGGTCACTCAAGACAGGGTATTCAGCACCTCATAGGATTAGGCTCCCCAACGCAGATTTGAATGATAAAACCAATACATGATTAAATTTAAAGCAGGACACTGGTGTTTCCTGGGCTGATAGCTATTATGAGATAGCAGCTGCCTCCCCAGAAATGTCTAGCAAGCTAAAATAATGTCAGGATTAATTGGAAAACTGGTATTTATGGAAAGTGGCTAGCTGCCAATGGGTTGAAAAAAGCAAATAGTGTGAAGTAAGTTGGCATACCTAATTTTATCCTGTGCAAGTAACTACATTTCTTTACACAGTGGCTGCTTTATTAAAATAATAGGATACTGGAGAGTGCATAGGTGCACAACAGCCAAACTTTATTAGTCAAGCCCATTTCTAGTTGATTCTTGAGTATTTCATTGAAAGAAAAAGCTACATAATGCACTTCTACCCCCTCAGCTCTCCTTAGTGGATAGCTTTCTATTACTTCTCTCTCTTTCCATTTTTTACTGCTTGTCTTTCATAGAGCTATTTACAGGGATGGTACTCCACAACTGGAGGACCATTCTACCTGTGGTCTGATGTGACATTAAGATTCTGTTGTTTGTAAGGATGGGGTGGGGGAGAACACTGTAAATAAATTGCACAAGGTGTTTGACTAGAAAAAGTCATCCATGCGGTATGTAGCCAGAAAAGAGACAGGAATGGGATGATGGTCTTTCACATTGGGGCACAGAGAAAATTTTAAATCCTTTCCTATGCCTGTCGTAGAGATGAAGAAGGGCTTCTACTTCTATCTGCAAAGCCTCAGCCAATGGGTCTGGTGAGTATCTGGGAGGGGAATAATTTGGTGAATCTGAATTGCAGTCTCCAGGGAGAAAAAGCGAAGTATTTTTTGCTGTCATGAATTTTGGAACATGTTCAGAGGGAATTAACCATATCTGTCAATCTAGAACATTCATTTCTAAAAGAGGCAAATGCCCCATCAGCTATAGCTGTGTTTTGTATGGCTGTACTCACTAGAGTTCTCAATATGCTGGGGACGAAATGAAATGGTCATTTAAATCCTGGCTGAAGAAGGAATCCATTAATGCTGACAATCTCACTGCTATCACTGGCTCTAACATGCCTGCTTGTATTCAAGGCAATTGATAAGATGTTGTTAGAACAAATCTGGCTGTGTCCCAAGTCCTTACATTTTCTTGATCACTGTCAATCTGGTTTCATGCCTGAATATAATACTCCTGGGCAGCACTGCACAATGCAGAATTTTGCAGAAATTAATGTTGTTCGCACATAATTCCTTATCCCCAACAGAAATGGGCTGCAGTGCTGATGGCCGCCACTAGGAGCTGCTGGACCCAGCAGAGCCCAGCTCACACAGAGAAGACATTGCAGACGGGATGGGATGGAGCTAGAGCAGTGGTTTTCAAACTTTTGTACTGGTGACCCCTTTCACATAGCAAGCCTCTGAGTGCGACCACCCCTAATAAATTATAAAAACTTTTAAATATATTTAATACCATTATAAATGCTGGAGGCAAAGCGGAGTTTGGGGTGGAGGCTAACAGCTCATGACCCCCCATATAATAACCCAGTTTGAGAACCCCTGAGTCAGTGTGTTCCTGGCAGCTGCAGTTCCCAGCATGCCCTGAGGGAAGGAGAGGGCGGCACACAGGAAACTGCGTGCAAGCCTGGGACTGAACATCAGGCTGTTTCTCCCTCTGGATCCCTGGGCTCTGAGGGGGTGGAGGGGGTTGTCTGGGCCCCTAGCTGGACTCTGGGGGGAGGGGGAGAGGCAAAGAAACAGGAACTGGGTTATCATAGGGGTTTCTTTAACTCTCTACTCCTTGGGGAATTTTTGTGTGTGTGTTATTACAGACGTACTTGCTGACAGGTATTTTAAAATTAATTACCAAAATATATTAAACTGGCATGATTATGCAGTGTTATTTGGACAAATAAAATGTGCAGAATTTTAAAATATTCTGCACAGAATTTTTATTTTTTGGTACAGAATGCCCAAGGAGTAATATTATATGGAAACTGAACTCTTTTGACCAATGGGTGTGGTCATCCTAGCAGTATCCTGATAAAAGTCAGGTGTTCAATGTCTAGGCATTTGCAGGGCCAGTGCAAAAGGGGATCCAGGCCAAATTAAAGTCTGCCGGTTGGAGCGGGACAGGATGGGAAGATCTTCTGTAGGAAAACAGTTACTATTTTAGTATCCAAAGGTGTGCTAGATCCAGGACCCATTTAGTGCTGGATTTTGTTTTTTCTCAAGGGCAAAATGTTTGTACAAGAAGCTTCTTTCTCTTGGGCCCTTAGCCCAAGACATAATCTGGACTTGCTGCTCCCATAAGCACAAGAAATCCATGTACCTAGTACCTAGAACAACATTACCTTCTCCAGACTAGCAGGGGAGGCACCACACCTTTGCATAGGGTGGTGCAGTATGCACTGTGCAGAGCTGTGCATTATAGGACTTAATCCACCCCCTCACAGGGAAAGCAGAGCAATCATTTGTAAACTTGCCAGACCTCAAAAGTTTGGAATTTGGGAAAAGCAGAAAAGCAACAAAGCTCCAGATATTTATCCAAAGCTTATCAGAACTACCCAAACATCTTAAGACTACAAAATTAGGTTAGAGAGGCATTCTCCCCATTACTTTCTGCACCTCTGTTTCCCATTCTAGGTAGACTGGGAAAAAAATATTTCTTCAGAAATTCCAGGACAACAAGAACATTTGGTTTGAGTCTGGTTCTTAAAATGGATACAGATTTGGGAGGGTCTGTGGTGGGGTCATATCTAACCTAAACTTGCGTGCCTATCTCTGTGACTCCCATTAAATTCAGTTGGATTTTTTCAATTAAAATACCATGAAACACTGAAAAATGACCCTAAGAACAAATTAGCTTGTTTCTCTTTCCCAGCTGTCTGTTTACATGCTGTGCATGACATTAAGGGTCTTGATTCAGAAACAAATTCTGAGGGCTATTTGTTGGTTAATACAGCTCTCTGATTGAACATCCTAGAAAAGAAAGAACTCAGGAGTCTGACAGCTGTGAGACTGCAGTGTCAGCCAAGAGATTTGAATTTCAGAATAGTAGAAAACATAGTCCTAAAGCCTTGGTATTTTTCATATGGGTGAAGGCTGTTTACAGTATCACATGACAAAGCCATGGGCTAATTCAGTCTCTGAGGGGGGGGGGGGAAATACTTCAGCTTCTCCTATTAACTGATACAGAAAACCACCTTCGTATTGTACTGGGGAGACTTACTTCCTAGGCCTTTCTCTGCTGCATGCAAAATGCTTGTTGCTATTTGAGGATGACTGAAAGAATGCTGGGGCCTTGTAGCAACTGGTTCATCCTTTATGCTTATAGTGTGTAAGCAGTAATTACAGCACAAACCACATGTTTGCCCTCACAGTTTACTTGTGAGACCAGTTTCTGTGACTCCAAAATAACAATTGAATTTTTATTGTCAGGCACAACCCACTTCTCATCCCCCAACCTCACCTTGCCTTATATAAATCTAAAGGCCTTTTAATTTGTGTCAATACTGTAAAATAGGTCACACAAGATTTTTCTCTCCCCTTTGATGATGGGAATTACATAATTATCGGTTTCCGCTATCACTGCAAAGGAACTAGTTAGAAAGCAAAACATATCAACCACATAAAAAATGTCAGGTATGTGGAATTAGCCAGGCTTCTGCAGAGAAGAATTACAGATCTGCTTTAAAAACCTCTAAGTTCCAAGGTGTTTGGATCTGGGAAGCAGGGGAAGGGGGTTATTCTGCAAGTAAGGGTAATTTGTGACATTCAGATCTGGGTTCAGATTTTAAACATCTCTAAAGTTCAGAGGTGTTTATATCTGAGTCTTGATTTTGTGTTGAATAAGAATCCTTATACGATCATATTCATTGCTTTCACTATACCATGCTGATGCTCATCCCTTTTGGTAGCGTTGTTCAGCAGCTGATCACAATTGCAGTCCCTGCACTCTCCAGAATGTGGCAGTGTGTGCTTTCCCATTTCAGGCCAGGCAGTTCCAAGCAGTGTCCATCCTTCCGTAGGCAGAACTTTTCCTGGAGTTTCCTTAGGAGTTGACTGGCACCTAAATGGCATGAGTGAGCCCCAAGTGAACTTGGGCAAATTGCTTATGGTCTACCCTTGAAAGGTACTGAGTGTCTCTGAATTCTGTATATCGATTTTGAGGGAGAATTGGGAGGGTGGAGAGATAGCGTACTTAATATCCAAGCTACTTCAGTCTTACACCATTATAATGACAATTGTATTCTGGCCCCTCACTTACTCATCTCTAAAATAACTACACTAATACTTACCTCCCAGCGTATTCACAAGCTTAGTTACTGTTTGTGAAGTACTTGGAGCTCCTTGGATAAAAGGCAGTCTAAAAATACAAATTATTAGTAGTACTGTGTTATTGGGTTGCCCTTCCTCTTCCTCAGGACAGATAAGGAAGCCAGTTTGGTTTAATGATTGTGAATGATAAGGACATCTGTGTAATCATTATAGAAATAGTAACATTCTGGTTAATAGGGATGCATTCTGAACAGCTAAGTGGTATTTCACCAGGTGTTTAAATAAGTGTGCAATTTTAAGCTCTGGACTTTTAATATAGAAGATACAAAATAATCATATTCAGAGTAAAATTCAACCCTCACAGCTGCAAACTAAGGTGTTACTTAAATCCTACCTAAGCTCTCAAAACAGGAGATCAGGAGGACTCTAGTGGTGCATAGCTTTCATTTTTGTTCCACACAGTATTTTATTTCACTTAGTCTTTTCAGACTTTTGTTTAATAGCCTCTTCTCTGAGTTGAGACAATAATTAGGATGACAGTCTATGTAACAGGGTTTCCACTGAACACAGAATAAAAATCCACATTAAAAGAACATTATTAACATTGGAAGGTCAAGCACTCACAAGTCAGGAAATGTCAAAATTAAGGTTGCCTTTGCATATGCATTGCAGCACGGTCTTTAATTATATGCTCATATTCTTTTTTTTTTTTTTTTTTTGACAGAGCCCCTGCCTCATTCAGTGCAAACTATTTTTTGGCTAAAACTAGTTTGCAAATTCACGTCAAATTCATAAATAGTTTGGAGTCAACCAAAAGCGCATTTTTCAGCAAATAACAATTCATCTGAAAAATTGTGCCCACCTCTAGTCAGGACGGGAATGGGAAAGGTTTGACGCAGAAGTTCAGTGATGAAACAGAAAATGAGAAATACAGTCCAGCATCAGAGGAAACACTGTTTTCCTTTCAGTAAGAATGTTTCTTGTTCTGCATTGGAAGAAAATGATTCTTTTGTGTTCTTTATCATTGGCTTATGACACTACCACGGGGAACGGGAAGGGAAAAATGAAGTCAAAGGAGGACAAAATAGAGACCCTCCCTGGGAAAAGGAGATAAAACCTTAACACAATTCACAGAATTCCACATATCTCCATATGCACATTGTCCTGAACCAATGGGGATCAGTTACAGCCGCTCATAGTATTCTGCTGGGCCTTCAGCCAGAACTCTTCCCTTCAGAAAGGACAAATGGTCCTACAGATTGTTATCTTGTCATCCAAACCTCTCCACAATCTGATCCAGCATTCCAGTGTATAGGAACTGAGCCTGAACTGCCAAAAAAGAGAACATCCACTGGAGTTAAATGATGGGGCTTCTCTTACAGAGACATAGAAGCCACGGGGTTGGGATTTTAGCCACGATCCTTCAAGTTACTGTACGTGGGTGGATTTCTTCACATATCAATTTGCAGAAGCAGGACATTTGTTTGCACACATCTAGCTAAACAATGTGGGGCCTGCTGTGTAGCCTCTCTTTTTTGTGATGTGGGATTTATAACCAATTGTCCTCTTGCTACAGTATTATCCTATTATATGTATTTCTATTATTAAAGACTCGCCAACCCTTTTCCTGAACATGGAGTTACTCAGTTTTCCCAAGGGAAAGTAGGGCTTCCAATACTGTAAACTATGCTTACAAAAGACTACATGCCGAGGCCTCTACTGTGCAGGTTGGAGGTGAGAAGAAGTCTTATTGTTTCCCTCATCATCTGATTGTGTGGTTGATTTTATTAATAATTCCCTTGTTCTTCCTATTCCTTCCGCACTTAGTTCTCCCCTTAATTCTGGGGGGTGATCTGGAGTGAGAATGCACAAGGTCTGAGGGAGCTGAAGAGGTGAAAATGCACCGCGAGAATGCACAGGGCCTGCAGCTGCTCTGAGGGAAATATCAACAAGAGAATAATAGAAAGATTGGGAGACACATCCCTCTCCAGCGGGACTTTTAATATAATTTTGTAGGACATATTTTATATCATTATGTTGGGAGTAACCAGGTGGTGCTGTTACATATAGGCTACATCTACACTTGGAGCTAAAGGTGTGACTTCCAGCCTGCATAGACTACCCAGGCTACCTTGATGCCATGGTAGCATGATCAGCACAGGCTAGCTGCCCTGAATATGTATCCAGAGGGCCCAGGCAGGTTTACTCAGAGTGGGCAGCCAATGCCACCGCTTGCCACTGTCCATGCTATCGAGGATTACTACTATTTTTAGCACACTAGCTCTATGGGAGCTAGCTTGAGTATGTCTACTAGAGCTGGTGTAGACATAGCCATAGTTTTCTTAGCTTTCAAGCCATTGTTCAATCTATGAAAAAAACAATGCTGCATTGTTGTAAGTTTTGTGGCATATGTTCTTTTTTGCGGCGCTGCTGCAAGCAGCAGGAGAGTTTGCGTTCCATCTTAATCTCTGTAACTAGCGTTAATCTTTACAGCAGACGTGCTCCCTGGAAACTTGGTTTTGGTGCTTTGGCTAAGGCAAAGGTTTGTCTATACAAATATTTAGTTTGCAACAAGCTGGGGTGTAATTCTACCCTGCACTGTCCTGTCACTGTTCCTGTGGACTCTGCTGACACCACTTCAGCAGTTTCTTCAAGTGATTTGTTCTAGCCCGGTCTCAAAGAAGACTGATGATTACTGAATGAGGGGATTACCTGTGTGCTATTTGACTACCTCCATTCAAGCACTAGCGTATATTTATACTAAAAGTGTACCCAGACTTTGCATCACTGATTTCTCCTCCACTGAGAAACAACCTGAGTCACCCAAATCTGCTACTGCTCGGCAAAGGAGTGACAATTTTGAATGTATTCTCACAGGCATGGTGGCACCCAGAGTGTACATGTCCCAAAGCAAGGTTGATGTCACCATAACCAAAGGTCCCCTCTTACATAAGCTAGGGGCTATCTAATGGGATAGGATGGATTAGACAATGACAAATACACTTGCTATAAATAAATTTATGTATAGACATTTCTATTATGTATTCTATTTTGCTTGCCAATTGTAATTCCATGTTCAGTCTGTTTGGGCACCAGGATGTATTCCTGAAGAAAATATGCATATATCCACCTGGTAGCCCTCTGTAAATAGAGAGAGCAAGTGGTGTTTTGGATTTGTGCTTCAGCCTTGCATGTTTTTCTGAGCAGTACTGTTCAGGAGTAAATATAATATGTACAACTAACAAAATATATTATTGAAGTTGCATTTTCATAAGCCATAATCTATATTTTGCTATTTTAAAAAATTACATAAACAAAAGATGCTTATGGTAACAAGTGGGTGTGTACAAACTAAGCAAGGAGCTTTGAATCCAGTGCGCTCTTGTTATACTGGGTACAAAAAGATAATATCACAATGTAGCATAAATGAAAACTCTGAAGATATCTCGTTTGTTTGTTTGTTACTGTTTTGTTTAATTTCATGGATACACATGTTCCTTTCTGGGTTCTTATAAGACTGCAAAGATACGGTATTGCCAGAGTAGGGTTTTTTTTCTTTTTTTTCTTTGAAACCACAAATTATACTGTTTATCATGGTTATGAAGCAACAGTTGGGGGACAAATATGATATTAAAAATAGACTCGGATTTCCCAATCACCAGGAGTGCTGGCTTGCATGCCTATGCAGCAGTGTTGATTTGGGGGTAGTTAATTTTCTTGGCCTTTGTTTTTCTACTGTGTGATGCTCTGAGGTTATTTCTAGGCAAAATGAAATATATAGCTATACATAGTAAGAGAATTGTATAGTAGAAAATGTTCTTGGCACACATGCATAAGTTAGGATGAGCGCATAACATGTGTTGGAATGGAATAGCTGTTTTTTGTTTATTTGTCCATTTGAAAGCCATTTTGAACATAATTTTTACATTTCTTTTATTAACACACAGTGGAACAGCTTCAGATACTTAAAGCATCATTGGGCCAAAGAGAGAGAGACTGGGGAGATGAGAGGAGAGAATGACTATGTAGGCTGCTGGTTAGGGCACTCACCTGGGAGATGGAAAACCCAGGGTCCAGTCCTCCTGTTCCAATCATTCTTTAATTATTTATCCAAACTAGAACACCTTCTATGGGAGAGACTAAGGGAGCCCCCATCAGAGCCACAGGGCAGTGGTTAGAGCTCTCTTGCTGAGTGGTGGGAGACTCCTGTTCAAATTCTTTCTCCCCTTCAAACAGAGAGGGGATAATTGCACTCTGGTCTCCCACATTCCAAGCAAGTGCTCTAAAAGTTATAAGGAAGGCACCACAGCCACTTCCTCCAGTGGCCAGATTTTGAATGGGACCTGATCCAATTGGTGGCCTCTGAGCAGATTGGGCCCCTCACACAGCTTAGCATCTGAACACCTATCTTTCCCTGTTCTTTGAATCTCTCTGGGGCTCAGGTGGGAGATTGGCATCTAGAGGCCTAGTGGGAGACAGTAGTGAGGAGGCAGAACTGTGGGCACCTAGGGAAATTTTACCCTGAAACAATAAGGTTTGGGGTGAGTTTAGGCATCTACAGAGTTTGGTGGGAGTTTGTGAATTGCAGTAGAGCCTAAAATTAAGACTCAGGCACCTAAGCCCAGACTGATATGCCTAAATTTGGGGTTTAGGTAACTAAGTACCTTTGTTAATCTGGGCCCTTCTGCCTACAGGATGAAGATCCTCTGATTACCTGATGAAGGCTTACTTCTACCCTGTTGAGTATATGATTTTCAAGAGTAATCACTTAAATTGCATGCTGATACAACCTTTTCTATCTTATGTTAGGCACAGGGAGTCTCCAGCACAGATCAGGAAGAGTCAATGTGGAGTAAGGACAGATCTTTGTATCTTTTGGATTCAAGCCCCGGGCTGGAAAAAAAAATGTTAACAGGTTGCAGATGGCCAGATGACTTTTGTTGCTATGATAAAAACAGTGCAGAGTTCTGTCTGCCCCTGCTCAGGCTGTCAGACAGGTTTTCCTGAGATGTAGGAAACAAAAGAGTTTAAGCAAACAGGTAAAACAAGGAGATCAAAAAAACAAAGGGAAATGGGAGTGGAAAAATAAGGATGAAATACCACCCCCTCACCATTAAATCAAGTATAAAGTTTAATGTATAAGATGAACTCATAACTGGACACCTAAGGATTACTGTATTGTGGCCCATTAACATGTATACTGTGCACAAAATGTTGTAATCCCAGTCCCCCCACCCCCACAAACAGCGTTTCAAAATTAGCTGTAATTTGCATGGTTCTGATAAAACATGATGTGAATAAGGTTTGGTCAGGTGGGTAGTACTAGCCCACCCTAGAATTAAGGATGTTTCTCAATGAAATATCCATACTAAGATCTTAAATAAATATCCATGTATTTACGTTGAGAGGGCTCAACAGGGCTACATAGGCTGGGAACAGCTGAGTAATTTCCAGCAGCATGTGATGTTACATAGGTAGGAGAATGGAGAGGAGTGGGGACAGTTTTGCTCATTCTAGGGTATGCAATACAAGGGAAAATTGAGAGAGAGAAAAGATGGGGGAAATAAAATAAAGGATTAAGGTGAGAAGGATGAAGGAAGGTTATACTTAACTCCCATTTTTCTTTTCTTTTGTACTCCCTATTTTCCCCTCCCTCTTCTTTGTCTTGCATTGTTTTGCACTCGGTCTGTCTCCTTCTCTTTTTCAGTCACCTCCCATTTTTCTACCTTTCCTCCCCTCTCCTTTTCCTTATTCCTCCTCATTTTAGACTGTGCCCCTTTACCAGCTCTCTTCATTAACAATACATGTTCCTTTTCCTATAAATTGTCTTTCCATCTAACAGCACTACAGCTCTGCTGGCAGGGTTCAACTCTGTTTTCATGTTGCGCTCCCACTGAGAGAAACTGGGTATTGGTTAACACACTGATACAGCAAAGTATTTAAGCACATGCTTAAGGTTATCCCTGTTCAGCAAAGCACCTGGGCACATACTTAACTATAGGCATGTGCTTAAACACAACATAGATGTTAAATCCATATGTGCCTATTTCCCAATGAAATGTAAGCACTTTGTGCTTTGTTGATATGGATGAACTGCTAAATAAGGATCTAAAGTAAGTGCCTCTAGCAGGCATCTTTTGGGGAATTCCTTTGCATTGATCACTGCACGGGTGGCTTTTTCCATGTTAGTGTGAATATTTGATTTTGACTGTGAACAATTATATCACATAAACTCATATGAACTTTGTAGATTCATAGATTTCAAGGTCAGAAGGGACCATTGTCATCATCTGGTCTGACTTCCTGTATCACAGAAGCCATAGAACTTTCCTCAAATAATTCCTATATCTTTTAGAAAAACATCCAATCTTGATTTAAAAATGGTCAGTGATGGAGACTCCATCACCACCTCTGGTAAATTGTTCAGATGGTTAATTACACTCTCCATTAAAAATGGACGCCTTATTTCCGGTCTGAATTTGTCTAGCTTCAACTTCCAGCCATTGGATCGGGTTATACTTTTCTCTGCTAGATTGAAGAGCCTGTTGTTAAATAGTTGTTCCCCATGTAGGTACTTATAGAGTGTGATCAAGTCACCCTTTAACTTTTTCTTTGCTAAGTAAATGTGTACATAATAGCTTATTATTCCATCTATCGCTTACATTGTGTCTAGGCTGTTTAAAAATGTACATCTCACAAATTACACTCCCCGTACTGCACAAAGGTTCAGCTTTTCTCCAGAGTGTTCACAAACGTTTCCTTTTTCATCTGCCAAAACTCACTCAGGGACTCTCATTCATCCACCTCTGACTCTCCCCACCTCCCACCTCTTTCCCTTTTGCTCCCCTTTGCTCTCATCTCCTTCAGAAGTTGAGAAGCAAAGGAAGAATCCTCCCTTTGTACTCTGTTTTTCCCCTCTCTTCCCCCTCCCTTTGTTTTTTCCCTCTGACCTCTCCGTGGTTTTCTTGTTCTGGTTATGAAGTCTTTGGGGTCTTTTCATTATGAGTATCAAGGTTCATTGTATGTCAAGTGTACTATACTAGTTTAAGATGTTTGGGGCCAAATCCACAGCTGGTGTAATTGGTGTAGTTCCACTGAAGTCTCTGGAGCTATGCTTGTTTATGCCAGCTGGTGATCTGGCCTTTATTTTGTATGATGTATAACATGCAGAATTGCTAGTCCATGATCTTAGAGAACAAAATGTAAGTTATTTAATAATGACCACAGGAAAAAATAGAAAATATATGAAGAAGTGACCAATAATGTTCCCCCTTTAGCATCTTAAGAAGCAGCTATAGCACTTCAGTGTCATGATCCTGGCAAGTGATTAACCATATAATCTAAATGGATGGAATTTTCAAAAGCATCTAAATGATGTAGGAGCACAAGTCCCATTGAATATCAGTGAGACATGTTCATAAGTCACTTAAATCTTAGGCTCTTTTGAAAAACTCATCCTACATCTTTAAACCTTGTTGGTTTAATTTTGGTGAAAGCTGCTTTATATTTTTCAAAGATGCTCATCTATTTTATCTTTGTATTTGGCACTGGTATGAAGGCTACTGGAAATCGTGTGTCCAGTTCTGGTGTCAACAACTCAAGAGAGATGTTGACAAATGGGAGAAGGTTCAGAGAAGAGCCATGAGAATGATTAAAGACTTGGAAAACATGCCTTAGAATAATAGACTCAAGGAGCTAAATCTATTTACCTTAACGAGAATTTTAAGGATCAACTTGATCACAGTCAGTAAGTACCTACAGTGGGGAAGAAATATTTAATACTGGGCTCTTCAGTCCTAGCAGATAAAGATATAGCATGGGCCAGTCACTGGAAATTGAAGCTAGATAAATTCAGATTGGAAATAAGGCATATATTTTTAGCAACAAGGATAATTAACCACAGGAACAATTTATCAAGGTTGATGGTAGATTTTCCATCACTGACAATTTTAAAATCAAGGTTGGGTCCTTTTTCTAAAAGATCTTCTCAAGGAATTATTTTGGGGAAGTTCTATGGCCTCTGTTAAGCGAGAAGTCAAACTAGATGATCACAATGGTCTCTTCAGTCTTGGAGTCTATGGATCTATAATTTTAACAGTTATCAGTATGATTTAATTGTCACCATGCTCGCTTCTGGCCAGAGTTGTGACTTCAAGTCACCAAACAAGTCCTAGACCCATACCTAGTAGGGAGGCTGCAGTGTATCTGTAAGGGTTGCCAAACTACTAGAGCTGGCATGTTCAAGGTGAGGCATTAAAATGAACTGCATCTGCTTGGCACTAGAGACTGGGAGTTATATTTGAAAATCACATCACACTTATCAAAAAGAGAGGAATAACCTCAAAGTTCAGACCAACTGCCTCTCTTTCAGTAAAATCTGGTGTAATGACCAAGGCTGTGTGTTAATTTTCCAGGTAAAAGCTCTATGATGCTTGGCTTAACCACGAGATCTTGCATGATCTAAAAAATAAAAAGGAGTCATTTAAAAAATGGAAACTAGGACAGATTACAAAGGATGAATATAGGCAAACAACACAAGAATGCAGGGGCAAGATTAGAAAGGCAAAGGCACAAAATGAGCTCAAACTAGCTACGGGAATAAAGGGAAACAAGAAGACTTTTTATCAATACATTAGAAGCAAGAGGAAGACCAAAGACAGGGTAGGCCCACTGCTTAGTGAAGAGGGAGAAACAGTAACAGGAAACTTGGAAATGGCAGAGATGCTTAATGACTTCTTTGTTTCGGTCTTCACCGAGAAGTCTGAAGGAATGCCTAACATAGTGAATGCTAATGGAAAGGGGGTAGATTTAGCAGATAAAATAAAAAAAGAACAAGTTAAAAATCACTTAGAAAAGTTAGATGCCTGCAAGTCACCAGGACCTGATGAAATGCATCCTAGAATACTCAAGGAGCTAATAGAGGAGGTATCTGAGCCTCTAGCTATTATCTTTGGAAAATCATGGGAGACGGGAGAGATTCCAGAAGACTGGAAAAGGGCAAATATAGTGGCCATCTATAAAAAGGGAAATAAAAACAACCCAGGAAACTACAGACCAGTTAGTTTAACTTCTGTGCCGGGGAAGATAATGGAGCAAGTAATTAAAGAAATCATCTGCAAACACTTGGAAGGTGGTAAGGTGATAGGGACTAGCCAGCATGGATTTGTAAAGAACAAATCATGTCAAACCAATCTGATAGCTTTCTTCGATAGGATAATGAGTCTTGTGGATGTGGTATACCTAGACTTTAGTAAGGCATTTGATACGGTCTCGCATGATATTCTTATCGATAAACTAGGCAAATACAATTTAGATGGGGCTACTATAAGGTGGGTGCATAACTGTCTGGATAACTGTACTCAGAGAGTTGTTATTAATGGCTCCTAATCCTGCTGGAAAGGCATAACAAGTGGGGTTCCACAGGGGTCTGTTTTGGGACCGGCTCTGTTCAATATCTTCATTAATGACTTAGATATTGGCATAGAAAGTACGCTTATTAAGTTTGCAGATAATACCAAACTGGGAGGGATTGCAACTGCTTTGGACGACAGGGTCATAATTCAAAATGATCTGGACAAATTGGAGAAATGGTCTGAGTTAAACAGGATGAAGTTTAACAAAGACAAATGCAAAGTGCTACACTTAGGAAGAAAAAATCAGTTTCACACATACAGAATGGGAAAAGACTGTCTAGGAAGGAGTACGGCAGAAAGGGATCTAGGGGTTATTGTGGACCACAAGCTAAATATGAGTCAACAGTGTGATGCTGTTGCAAAAAAAGCAAACGTGATTCTGGGATGTATTAACAGGTGTGTTGTGAGCAAGACACAAGAAGTCATTCTTCCGCTCTACTCTGCTCTGGTTGGGCCTCAGCTGGAGTATTGTGTCCAGTTCTGGGCACCGCATTTCAAGAAAGATGTGGAGAAATTGGAGCGGGTCCAGAAAAGAGCAACAAGAATGATTAAAGGTCTTGAGAACATGACCTATGAAGGAAGGCTGAAAGAATTGGGTTTGTTTAGTTTGGAAAAGAGAAGACTGAGAGGGGACATGATAGCAGTTTTCAGGTATCTAAAAGGGTGTCATAAGGAGGAGGGATAAAACTTGTTCACCTTAGCCTCTAAGGATAGAACAAGAAGCAATGGGCTTAAACTGCAGCAAGGGAGGTCTAGGTTGGACATTAGGAAAAAGTTCCTGACAGGGTGGTTAAACACTGGAATAAATTGCCTAGGGAGGTTGTGGAATCTCCATCTCTGGAGATATTTAAGAGTAGGTTAGATAAATTTTTATTAGGGATGGTCTAGACAGTATTTGGTCCTGCCATGCGGGCAGGGGACTGGACTCGATGACCTCTCGAGGTCCCTTCCAGTCCTAGAATCTATGAATTTCCCTACACAAGGCCTGATCCAGTATCTCTGTGCTCTGCACAGACCTGAGAAAGCTTTCTTCTACAAAGGAAGTGTGGATGTGACCCTCTGGTGTGAATGTAGAGAATGTAGCTGGTAGCCCTGCACATTTCAGAGAATATGCAGCCTCCTTTTTTGCACAGTTCTGACTGGAGTCCTCAGTTACTGTCACAATTTGCACCATCACGATTTAGCTCCTTGCTTTGTGAAGCACTTTGAGATTCCAGTAATCTGAAAGGTGCTACATAAAAGTATTTCTTTGTAGAATAATTGTCCTTTAAATCCAAGTCCAGTGCCAGGATCTGGTAGACCTTAAATCACAATTTTTACTTTGATAATGTATGAAATTAGCCTTTAGTAATGATGTAAATATGCATAACGTATCATTTTGCAAAATTATTTACAAACATTAACTAGCTAATCTTAACAGCACTCCTGTGGGTTAGGTATGTATTAACCCCATATCATAGATAGGGAAAGTGAGGCACAAATTACCTAATTTGCCCAAGGGCACAGCACTCGTTTATCAGATCTATGATAGCTAATAAAAAAATACATTGAGAGAGTTTCTGGCTTCCTCCTCCATTCAGATTATGCCTCTTTCATATCCACTATCCCATAGGCAGAAGTCATTCAAGTCCAAACCTGCAAATACTTAACCCAATAAATAGTCCTTAGTTGAATGGTCCATTAAGCTATCCCAACTGATCTTGGGTGAATTTGCCTTTACCAGGTTCCTTTGCTATGGGACTCAATAGGATATTTGTGTGAGCAAGAAATACTCTTGAGTTGGGGTTAAGGGTCCTATTTGTGGTTTTATAAAACCACAATTCAAAGTTTGCATCTTGAAACGACTAGGATCTTTTCTAATTTTTTTTTAAGCCAATAATCTCATCCTATAGTTTTGTTTCAATTAGAGTTAATCCCATAGTACTGTTAATTGACATGGTGTTTGCTTTGTAAATGGTGCCAGTAAATCAAAGTGGTAATTTCTGTTGTCCCCACTGTTTAATTTTGTTTCTGTCAGATGACTATCTGCTCCATACATGCCAATGTGGTTTCATATCTTGCCATTTGTCTCTGTCAGAGTTACAAAGCCCGTAGCAATAACACTCCCCCCATTCCAAAATATTTGCACTGACATTTACGGCAGCAAGTTTTATGGTTTTTAAAAAAAAGTCTAAAAGATATAGAGTTGCAAAAGGAAAGAACACTTTAAATATAACTGTACATTAAATATGGTTACTGAGTCATTGTTTCGGTTTTATACAGGACATATATCTGGCCTGTTTAAAATGCACTGAGAACCAAAGCTAAAAACCATCTGCACCTCCTGTTTCCGTCTGAGACGTTATTTATGTTTTTGGCTTGGTACCCTGAGCTAAATACAGAATGTGTAAAGACTGTTAATTAACCCTTTGAGAAATGAGTTTCCCACCAGCATATGGAGCACGAATATGTTTTTAATCAGGTAGTAAAACTCCCAGGATTTATACTGTTTCAAATGTTGCTTCTTAATGAAACCAAAGGGAATACATGTTAAATACATTAAAAGAATTAGCCCCAAACCTATTTTTAAGCAAAGTTAAATTTGTGACCCAGACCAACAAAAGCCAGGAAATTCAAATTTAAGGCCAATGGTCCAACATTAACCTAACGTATTTTGGATAAAATGCTTAGTGAAGTAAATTTTAAAAGGACAGTGTCTCTCATCTGTTACATTTTCTTTTCTGTCTGGTTGCTTCATTCCAATGTTGTTTAAAGATTTGTTTATACATATAGATTATTTTTTGAAAGTTGGCTAAAATGCCCATTATTTTCCTGATACAATAGATTGGAACATCAATTAAAGAAGAAATTCAGACTAAAGCTCATTTTGGCCCTGATTCAGCAATGTATGTGAATGATTGCCTAACTTTAAGCAAGCAAATAGTCCTGTTGAAGCCAGTGAAATTTCTCCCGGGCCTAAAGGTAGTTACATGCTCAAATACCTTGCTGAATTTGGGCCTAAAAAAATCCTATTATTTAATGAATAAAACAAACCATCACAGCTGGAATGTGATTTAACCTCCTCCAATTGAAGTCAATAGGAGATGAACCCCAGACTTTAATAGGAATTCATTCTTACCCTTAGTATTATTTCAATCTCTAGCATAAACTCATATATATGTATATAATCTGTGTGTGTGTGTGTGTGTGTGTGTGTGTGTGTGTGAGAGAGAGAGAGATAATAATTATATGGATACCTGCAATAAAAAATGTTATGAACAAAAACTTATTGTCCAAGCACAGGGCCTGTTTGTGTGCTTTTCAAATATCTGCAACTTGGCCATTTTACTTTTAAAACACAAATTGAATGAGGCATTTTTGGAAACGATGGAATTAAGGGCCTGGAAAATATCATGGTTTAAATCAAAGTCTATTTGATGTTATATATATATATATATATATATACACACACACACACACACACACACACACACACACACACACACACACTTCAAACTGGGAAGCCTACTGGTTTGTCTTTGCACATGTTTGACTTAAAAATAGTCACAATGAATTTTTTTTTGTAAAGGATTAAAAAACCAACAATCTTTAACATTCCTGTGCCATAACTTTATGTGCCAAGTTTCAGGCTGAGTGAATTTTCATGGCCAAGGGCTAAACCCCTAAAAATAGTAGTTTAAAATATATGGCCTGAGTCCAACTGAAAATAGCCTTGTCAGCGTAACTTCTGGCCCAAAGAAGCTTTGAGGTCCTGTTGTGCTATAATGCCATAGAAGATTTTTACCGTCCCTTGGAGAAAAAACAGGCTTTTCAGTGGCTGAGCCTGCAAAATATTAGTTATTATTAATTGTATTACACCAGCATCCAGAAATCCTGATCTGAAGTAGGGCTCCACTGTGCTAGATTCTGTACAGTTACATAAGAAGACATAGTCCACGACCAAAGGAGCTTACAAACAACAATTTCTAATCTTGTAAAGATGTACGTGCAGTCCCATTAAAGTCTATGGGCCACACTGTACAACTTGTTGTCATTTACACCAATGCCAAACGGCTTTAAATCATTACCATTCTATTCTGTATCATGTTTACACCACCTGTGCACTGGTCTAAATGACAACACAAGTCGCAAGGTGATGGAGAATCAAGTTCAATGGAACTACACACAAGGTGAAATATGCGTGTCTGAAACCTGGCGCATAAAGATTAAGGTCTAAGGCCTTGATTCTGCCTTCAGATCTGCAAATGGGGATGCCTTCGCCAACACAGAGGCCTACCAGAGAATCAGGATCTAAGAAATACCTGCTGTTGGGCCCAGTCCTGTTCTCGTGGAAGTTGATGATCACTCCTTTTTTATGTGCCAAAAAGATTTTGCTAAACGAACAGTAATAGAGGACCTATAGGAGAAGTATTTTAGGGCCCAAAATTCAGATCTGGAAAAATTAGAAAAACTAATGTCACTTAATGTCTTTAAAGGACTCAGGCCCAGATCCTCAAAGGCATTTCGGCTTCTAACTTCCATTGAAATCAATGGAAATTAGAAGCCTAAATATCTTTGAAGATCTAGGGAGAGACAATAGAGAAAGGAGTGATATTAAGACGGAGACAGGGTAGAATTTCATGAAGTTTTGCAATAAAAATTTGGAAATTTAAATAGCTATCTCCTGGCCCACAAATTTTGTATTCTGCAGAATGTTTGCAAATGTGGCAGTTTTTACCTTAATGTTTTTCTTTAAATATGAAGCTCCATGAAAACTAAACAGATCTATTTGTGTGAGGAAAAATGTGCAATTTGTCAGGTGTTGTGCAAAACTGAAAAGTGTTTGTGTAATCAAAATGAAACATGAGACCTCAAATTTAAATTTTGCACAGCCCTGTTATTAACAAAATTTGTTTAAATAAAAGCATTTTTGTTTAGATTTAAAAATCTCCCTCCAAAATCTTGATATTAAACACTGAAGGTGAGATTCTGATATCCTAATTACAGGTTACTAGCACATTATGCCACAAATATTCCCATTGGCTTCACTGGATTTGCCTGTACAGTATATAACTACTGAATGTGAGAAAGGTTATCAGAATCTGAAATATTTTGCTGCTACATGAAAACTGGAAGGTGAAACTGAGATGTCATTGACTAGTGGCAAAAGTGCAGTTGACTAGTCTATTGTTCAAGCCTAGTGGAATTTAAAAAGCAAACAAAGCATAAATGGTAAATTCTTCCCATTTTGATATGCAAAGTTATTATTAGTAACACAAATATGGATTTTTAAAAGATATCTAAATTTAAAACAAGTGCATATTTAAGGGCTTGCCCACTTCAGACACACACAACCGTAGTACATATACACAAGTCAGGGTTTTATGCATGCATGGAGATCTACATGTGCACAACACCAGCCTGCACTCTTACAATGAGGGATTGTCACACCTAAATCAGGCAGATTTAAAGCGAGCATGTACTTGTTCTGAAAATTTGGAACAAGACTTTAATCTGAGACTCTTACACTGTACATAATTTCTTGGTAGATATTTTTATTTCTGTTGTTGCTACTTCAGGTTGTTGTGTACGTTGCACATCATTTGTAGCCTGTTTATAAACATGGTTACAGTTTCTTAGATGCAATCTTTAGGGATCATCAGAGACCTAGAAGAGCAGTAATTAAGCCATCTCAAATGCGAACGTCATGGGCCTCATTCTCCAGACCCTTTTTCTTGCATGCTCCTTTATACCTACCCAATGTGAGTGCAAAGTAGTTGCAAAATGCTACCAAATCAAGTGGTAATGTTTGACGCTCACTTTGCACAACTATAAAGGATCACACAAGTGCAAGACTGCAGAAGAAAATCAAGCCCCTTATCTAGGTTGCTTGGGGAAAATCCGTTATATATTTTAAAATAATAGTTGGAAATGGTGGTGCTTGGTTTTTTTTTTTTTTGCTTTTTGTTTGTTTGTTTGTTTGTTTTTCTGAACTGTGCATCTTTTCTTTGCTCAATGCCTATAGAAGGCATTCACCATTCATGGAGTCTAAGGGACCATGGAGGAGAAAGACCATGTATTCTGAAGGGATGGCATAGTGTTTTATGTTTACTTGGGGTACTACTCCAAAGGCTTCTGAAGTGAATGGGAGGTTTTCCATCAGGCACGCTGTGAAAGTGCGGTATTGTACTGTCTCCATTTGTCCATTACTTTGGGTTCCAATTTCAGGGGCTGCAACCTTTTGATGGCCACTGTCAGGGGATAGGAAAAGGAGAGCAACGGCTCTATTTGCAGGATATTTAATTGGTTACTTTGCCATTTTTTTCTTAGTCTCTGACCTGAAGACTGTTGATGGACGTGCAGATCTGAAAGACTACAATTTGGATTTTAGATCCTGGTATTGAATTTGCACATTAGAAAAACTATCATGTTCCTCGTAAACTGAACAAATTGGATTTGTAATAGAATGCCTTGGAGTTACTCTCTACTCCTCCTACCTCAAAATACACCCATGTTTGTATCCATTTCTGATTACTAAATTCACAGAGCTATACAACTACTTTAAAATGCATTCAGATACTGATTAACCCTTTGATTCCATATAATTTTTTGATTAGGAAAGGAGAAAGCATTTCAAGGTACCCAAAATATTATTTATGAAGAGTCAGAGAAAACCATCTAGGCTATAGTCAGCACACAAGCAGATCCCAGAGAGGAGTCACTTCGCAAACATTGGGAAGAAGGGTGTATTTAGAACACTGCTGTGTACTCTGGAGTTCTTTAGGTAGGTGGAGATCTGGGGCTCAGAGAAAAATTGCAGTTTAGAGGATTAATAATGGGATATGGCGCTGCCTCTAAGTCACATGTTCAATTCTGGTTCAGGTGGGCAGGGTTCAGAAAATTGTTCCCATCAGATGACTGGTGGCCTATCTGAAATGAGTAGGTGACTTTAGTCTATTCTCCACGTAAAATCACAGCTGGCACCTTTGATGGCATGATCAATGAAGATGCCAAGGGCTAAATGAATGAGTATGGGGAGCTGTGCTTTAATCCTGAACTTTGGTCATTCTGTGAATATGAAAATGCTTCCACCGCTACTTGCTCAGCTATACTAATTCTAGGAATAAACAGAGTACTCTGGTCTTGAAGATTGTCAATCCACTTGGACCTTTCACTGCTGAATAGTGCCACATTCACTTAAATTGCCTTCAGAGTTAATATTTTTTCTTTAAGTCAAATTACATCACATAATGAAACATAAATCATAGTATAATATTACATAGGCCAAATTAAAGAACAAGGTGTAATGTCATATGTCAGAACCTGTTTGAAAAAAATTATACATATAATGTATGTAATTTTACAGATTCAGTGAAGTTACACAGAAAGGGGAGGAATTCACCTCCACATGCTTCCTTGTATAGGAACATATTATTTACAGCAGGCAAATCAATGCACGGGTCTAAAACATTTTTTCCAGAGAAAATAAATAAGTAGAATGAATAAACCTTACTATAAACAAACTACACATCATCCACCAGTGTCTTCATACATCATATCCTTGTCAGTGGCAGTGAAGCATAACTAAATATAATTATCCTAATAAATCCAAAATCAATATAGGTCAGTACTGAGAAATTAAAATATAAAATGTTCATCTGAGGTTTTTAAAACAACTAAATTCTACCAAATACTACCACAATCTATGTAATCTGAACTAATCCATAGAATGGATAGCCAGATTTTTTTTTTTTTTAAAGAAGCCATTGACATTTTCAAATAATTTCAAGCCATTACACAAAGGGAGAGGGAGTCTGATTAAATCTATCACAAGATACATTGATGTTCTTTTTTGCAGGGTTCATGTCACTGCTTTTATTCATCCCCATGAATCGTCACTAACATCCTTTGTTTTGCAAATGAATATGTGTAAATTGAGAGGGGTGTGTGTGTGTGTGTTTGTGTATATACTTGTGTGCACATGTGAGTGCATGCACACACCATAAACCAACAAATGTAAGGCAGGTGGTGGATATACTGTATGTATGAATACAACGAACAGACAGGCTGTGTGGTCTAGGGAATAGGATAGTTGACTGGAAGCCAGAGATCTGTGTACTGTTCCTGGCTCGGCTACTTACGCAGTGGGTGAGTTTGGTCAAGTCAATTAACATCTAAACTTTTCCATCTGTAAATTACCCGCCTTTGCAACCTGTTTGGAGACCTGTGTATGAAAAGCATTATTTAAAGTGCTAGAAATTATTAGTATGTTAGTAGGATCGGATCAGCAATCAACAGGGATTATATATTACTTTCACATGTTGCCACTGGGACAGTGGAAAAAGGGAAACTTCTGAGAGCGCCTACAGCTTTTAAAGGACTATTAATGAGAACTGAGCCAAGTAGGGCTAGGTATAAGCCCTCTGCTCTCTTTGTGGACCTAAGCTTCATATCATCTTAAATTTTCTCTCCTACTTGCTTTAGCTTTTCATGAGCTCAACAGGCCACCCTTCCTTCTCCAAGACTTCCCCAGGTGCCAACCTAGCACCCAGCCCACACATCAAATCTGCATAGTCAGGTTTCCTGCCAGGTCATGATCCTCTCTGGGACACATTTGAATGAGAAGCCTCAGAAGCAAATGTGCATTTGAACGAGTAGCTGCCCAGCTCAATAGAGAGATGAAGACCTAGTGGTCTCTACAGTGTAAAGGCCAGAGGGCCTGGATAAGTGTGTTTGTGGTAGGATGCTGCTGAGAAAAAGTTGAGAACGTAATAACATAAGACTGGCCAAAGTACTAGATGTTTCAGAGGGAATGAACAGTACAGGGCAATTACTGAGTGATCTTTCCCCTCCTGTCCAGTCCCAGCTTCTGGCAGTCTGAAGTTTAGGGACACCCAGAGCATGCGGTTTTGCCCCTGACCATCTTGGCTAATAGCCATGAACTTATCTAATTCTTTTTTGACCCCCGTTATGCTTTTGGCCTTCACAACATCCCCTGGCAATGAGTTCCACAGGTTGACTGCATGCTTTGTGTAGTACTTCCTTATGCTTGTTTTGAACCTGTTGCCTATTAATTTCATCAGGTGACCCCTCATTCATATGTTATGTGAAGAGATAAATAACACTTTTTCTCCATACCATTCATAATTGTATAGACCTCCATCATATCCCTCCTTAGCCATCCCTATTCTAAGATGAACAGTCCCAGCCTTATTAATCTCTCCTTATATGGAAGCTGTTCCATACCCCTAATAACTTTTGTTGCCCTTCCATGTACTTTGTCCAACTCAAATATATCTTTTTTGAGATAGGGGTGACCAGAACTGTACATGGTATTCAAAGCATGGGCATACAATGGATTTATATAGTGGCATTATGATATTTTCTCTTATTTTCTATCCCATTCCTAGTGGTTCCTAACAAATTTAGTTTTTTTGACAGCCGCTGCAGATTGAGCAGATGTTTTCAGAGAATTATCCATGATGACTCCAACATCTCTTTCTTGAGCTAAGAGCTAATTTAGACCCCATAATTTTGGATGTATAGCTGGGATAATATTTTCCAATGTGCATTACCTTGCATTAACAAACACTGAATTTCATCTGCCATTTTGTCACCCAGTTTTGTAAGATTCCTTTTTAACTCTTTGCAGTCAGTTTTGGACTTAACTAGTAATTTTGTATTGTCTGTAAACTTTGCCACCCCACTTCCACTTTTTCCAAATCATTTATGAATATGTTGAACCGCACTGGTTCCAGAACATATCATTGGAGGACCCCGCTATTTACCAATTTCCACTGTGAAAAATTCCTACCGTTGTGGAGATGGGCTATAACAATATGGTGAGGACAAGGGGCTCAGATCAGACCCCATATGTGAGCTTTCCAATTGACCCCTTCTTCCACAGTGAAGGATGTACTAAAGTATTAGGTTTAGAATGAAGAGTATACTCACTTTTGGCGGGAAATTCTGAGAAACAAGGTTTTAAGGATTTGGGGCCTGATTCTCTCTTCACTCATGCCCACTGTACACCAGTGTTACTCCATTAATCCCAGCTGAGCTACTCCAGATGTATGGACTGATCCAGGGACCACTGAAGAACTTCAGTAGTCTTTGGATCAGGCTCTTACTGTGGTGCATGTGAGAGGAGGGTTGGCCTGTAGATTCTGGTCTCCTCACTAACCAGATATACCCTTCTGCCAGAGATGACAACTTGCAAAAAAAACCACTGTTTCCCCCAAACAAGTCATGTTCCACTGATAGGTCATGGGCCTGCAAAGCTTCAGTGTTAAGAACACAATGTAAAATATACTCACTTCCAAAAGTACAAGTTTACACTGGCCCAGGTGTATAGTCCTAGTTCCTGATTCTCCACAACCTTGTACCTTGTGTAATGCTACCATTGGTGTCATTCTCATTTGGTAACCTTTTACAGCTACCTTGCATTCACTTCACAGAGGTGAAAATGACTACACAAGGAGCAAGGCAGTAGGGAATGAGGTTCCTAGATCAGAAAAGAAGTATCTAAGTGGGAAAGAGAACAGCTTCTAGAGCTAGGAAAACAACCTGTATGTTTTTGCTCTATAAAATGTTTTTACATTTTGAAACTTGTCGAGAGGAAACCAGAGTTCACTGACAAAGGTATTTCATCAAGCCCGGGCCTGTGAGTCAGAGTCTACCTGATGACAGAAGTGAGCTAGCTAACTAGCTGCCTGCTGCTCACATTTCAGGTTAAAGTGCAAATGCACCACAATGCTCACCAGCCACCTCCGGCAAACTCCACAAACAATCTTTCTTGCAATGATTTTCATGTACAGCTCTAGGGGTACCTTTTCTTTCCCTTTTCTCTCACCCTCTCAGGAACATGTTGTATGTTGAGCGATTGTTGGAGTGGAACTCTGTTTGAACTTTTGTCTAATCCAAATGTGAAAACATAAGTAACCAGGAATTCAGTCGGCAACTACAATAAGATAGTTCCAGTTATGCAATCCATTCACTTATGTGCCAAAAAGATCTGCAAAAGCCTATGTGGGAGAGGCATTCAAAAGTTTTTCCTTTAATAGAAACTGCTTTGTAGGTATCTGATATGCCAGTAAAGATTAACAGCCAAAATTTATTTATGCACACTGTGGACCAAATTCAGCTCTGGGAAAAGTAGATACAACTTGAATAAATGGGAATTGTGCCTGTTTAGTTTAGAGCTAAATTTCACCCTATATGTATTATTTTTACTCTATCAGTCATGAGTACAAGCATATATATAATCCAAACCTTGAAATTCTAGCAGAAGTATTTTCATTATCAAGTAAGATCATCACTGTGTCTCCCATCCGGATTAATCAAAGCTTTATTGTTGTTAGTCTGCAGCTACAAAAGTCATTGTCACCAAGTTTAACATGTAGAGCTATTAGAAATGCCAATCCAGATTAGACTAATGGACCATCTGGTTCTACATATATATCACACAGTACATGTGCCCTAATCAACTGGCTGGTTTCTTGTAGGTGTCACAGTAAAAGTGGGTCTTCAGAAGGGATTTAAATACAGAGAGTACAGTGATCCTGCAGGCTGGCTCAGGAAAGACATGGGGGAAAGCATTGAAGATGACATGGAAGAAGTGGACAAATGGGGTGCTGAGGCTGGCATTGCTGGCATAGTAGATGAAGGTCCAAAGATGTAAAAAGAGAGAACCATTGTACATACTAAAGTTGCCCTCCACATCCCTAAAGCTACTAACGGTACATCTATACTGCAATTAAACACCCATGGCTGGCCTCGGTCAGCTGACTTGGGCACACAGGCCTCGGGCTGCAAGGCTAAAAATCGTAGTATAAACGTTCGGGCTTGGACTGGAGCCCAAGCTCTGGGACCCCATGAGGGGGAGGGTCCAGAGCCTGGGCTCCAGCCTGAGCCTGAACATCTACACTGCAATTTTTAATCCTGCAACCTGAGTCTCATGAGCCCAAGTCAGCTGACCCTGGCCACGCGCAGCCATTCCATGGATCCTTTAATCCAGTGTGAATATACCCTAAGGGAACTAACTGCTATACTTGCGGGTGCTATTTAACTGTTTTTAGCAACACTATCTAACATATTAAAATATTTTATTCTGAACCAATGCTCTGGGTATGAATATGCCCAGAACTTTGAGGAAGTTTTGGATCCAGATATGAACTGTTTAGCTCAAGCCCATCCCAAAATGAAAGTAGTGCACTCCGTCTTCAGTTGAGCTGAGTATATGCTCGGCACAGCTGAGGTGGTGGTGTGGGATAAAGGTGTTTAAAAGCCATCTTTCTGCTCCTGTCCTTTTCCCCAAAAAGCCTCCAGAATAACTTAGAGCAACCCTAGGTCTACTCTGGGCTGCAGTGGTGAATTTCAGATCATTGTCTCTGCCCCAATCCCTTCACTCCTCTGGCAAATCCCTTGTGTTCCCCATCTTTTATAGGAAGAGGGGTGGCATGCGGCCAACTTTGCACAACTTGAGGGCTTCCTTCATCAGGGGAATCTTCAGTTGCTCTTTTGGAGCAAATTTCTGGCATCACAAAGCAACCAGAACCAAAGCCAATAATTGACGCCATTAAGTGTAACTTCTATTTAAATTGTGGGGAAACTGGTAAAGCAAAACAGAGGATATGTCTTCCCCTCTTCTGCCCCCGCCCTTTATATTATTCTTCCTACATGAGTGTGGATATGAATGGATCTATTCAGGAGCCTCCCTTTGGTGCTGCCTGGCATAACTGCAGCACTTGTGGCCTAGATATATTTGTGTGAGAGGAGATAAGTCAGCATTTCTACAAAAGCAAAACATTCTAGCATAGATGAGTCAGCTACATAAGGTGACCGCTCGCAGTAGCTTGAATTTAGTGGGAGAAAGGCCTGAACTACAAAGTTGATATTTGTACTTTCCCAAAGTTCTGGGGTATGTAAATCTGGCATTTTGCTCTTGGCCCATTTTTGTGTGAGACATCATGAGAGGCCAACCAAAGGCAGCCTACTCTGATGAATGCACAATGTTGCTAGTGTACTCGGTAATTAATAACATTTTTTAAAAAATCATTTGGCAACACAATTGCATGGGTTTTTCGTCTTCCTCTGCAGTGTGTGGGTGCTGGTCACTTGCCAGGATTATTTGGGTAGATCTCAATCATTGCACTGCCACTGCACTGGTGCACCTCGGTTCCATCTATTCTCTTCCTGTGACACATACTAATCTAGTCTCCTGTCGGCTGTAATATTTTGGTCTAATTTTGATAGTTGGGTTTATTGTGCGGGTGCTGGGTGATGTTGGTGGCCTGTGAGATCCCGGAGATTATACTAGGTGATCTGATGGTCCCCTTCTGGCCTGAAACGCTATGGTTCTGTATCTCCTGAAAAATGAATATCTAAAAACAAATCAATAAAATAAACTAATCCTATTGCTAGAGTTTCTTTTGCATTTATTTCAGAATGAGTATCTTTGTCTGACAATATAAAAGACAATATTTCCCATTCTGATGTCTACTTCACTAGTTTTCCTGTATTTTCTCCTCTTGGTGGCAGCACTACCGAAGCTCCTGGAACATATCTTTATTTAGGCAGAGGGTCAGTATACTTGTCATTACCTGTGGGGGGAGGGAGGGGATGAGAGAACTATTTCTGTGGATTGTTGTAATTTATTTTCAGTTTGGCAGAGAAGTGCAAATCTAATTCTTTCACACAAGTTTCTTTTCATTGTACTAAGTCTGATCAATTCCTCTGTGCATCCAAACAGATGTATGTGAAGAGTAAGATGTCTGGGCTGTCACATGGCCTCCTAAATACCTGTTGCCTATATATAGATAGATAGATCAGATTACAGTCTCTAAATTGTAGGAATCCAACTTTACTGGCCTGCGGTTAGAATGAGATGCAAGGATCGATCGACAATATGGACTTTGTTCAGATCAAACAGATTTTTTTATTTGTGTCCATTATGTCTCCTTCCCCAGTTATATTGTGAACTGAGTACTTATGCACATTGCTAAAACAAGTGGTAGGTGTTTGTTTGTTTGTTTGTTTTTATATTTGTGACCAGATCCTCAGCTGCTATACATGGGTGCACCAAGATCTGACGTCATTTATACTAGCAGAGGATCTGAGACGTTTTCCTTCATTTAATGCTGCTAATTTTTATACTACTGCTCAATATTTCTCTCCACAATTATTTTATAATTCTTAGCTGACTTACAAGTGAAGAAGAGACCAATATTATTTGCTCACTTAGACAAATGACCACGATTTGAAGAGGCGTCTTACTGAATCAGGTACACAAAACATTATGGAAATAAATCAATCATATATATATATATGTGTGTGTGTGTACAATATATAATAATAAATTATTTCTTTTTAGCCCTACTGTGATTAAAACAAACTAAATGTAAATGTAAAATATATTTCCTGAGTCTGCGAAAGTAAACAGAACCTTCTACAGAGGGCTAGCAATTCATGCAGAGATGAAAATACAGATGAACTGTAGAAGGTTCTGTTTACTTTCATAGCATTTTCCACCAGTCTACAGCAGAATTTTCTGCTGGAGTCATGATTCATGTGTTCCCATATTTAGATGGCAGGAAAGCCTGTCTGTGAGCCACATGCATGCTGTCCTGATTTTGGGGTAGGGATGTGTGTGTGTGTGTGTGTGTGTGTGTGTGCATATACATATATACAGGTTTGTGTCCACACTTATATCTAGGTGCATTTGTGTATGTGCATGCACACACACACACACATACACTAACACATGTAACACTTGATGTAATGCTTACACTGAATTTAAAAACAACCTCTCCCACAGTTGACAGAGACATCAAATTGGGACAGTAATAATAAAACTGATTTTATTTATTTCCAGGTTCTAATACTTACAATTTAGCAATGTAGACTACATATATACAATCTACATATGTATACACACACACCCATATAGCACACATACACCAATTGCTTACTTTAGTAAACTATCGAAATAAAGTAAAAACAAATAAAATATTGAATGGATTCCCAGTATCTGTTGCTGTACCTTAAATCGGTATCCCCTTGCAACCAGTGCTATCCCCATTAAACCCCAAATACAGCTTCACAGCCAATAGAGGTCCCTCTACTGGCAGAGCCAAACTCTTTTGGGCCTTCCTGTACATCAATGCACTGAGGGCATATGTGGCTAGGAAGGTGAGGGATAGGACTTTAAGATCCTCTACTTATGGATCCTTTTGTATTTCCCAAACCCAGCTGTGAATTACTTACACAGTTCTGCTAAAATCTAATTTTCTTCTCCTTTTATCTTTAAGGCCCAATATGGTTGCTTGGGTTAGGACTGAATGATCCAACCATAACCATCCCCCAGTATCCAATGTATAGTAGACTTTACTTATGTATTTGACTCATGGACTATACTCAGACAGCTGAACATGGAAGATTCGGAGATGACTGAAACCTGTAAGCAGAGAAATTGAAGTGTTTAAGCTGTCGTTTACGCTCCCCAGTCAGGTTACTGTTCCTGTGATACTCTGGGTATGTCTACACTGCTACATAAGC
Organism: Malaclemys terrapin pileata; assembly: GCF_027887155.1. Classification (NCBI taxonomy): domain Eukaryota; kingdom Metazoa; phylum Chordata; order Testudines; family Emydidae; genus Malaclemys; species Malaclemys terrapin. The sequence goes on along the minus strand of NC_071507.1, from coordinate 38,396,086 downwards.
GTGTGCTTGAGCCCAGGCTCAAGCCTAACCCTCTTTGAGTCTACACTGCAATTGCGCTAACCCAGGGCTTTGATCCAGGGTCCCAGGACCTGCAGGGCTGGAGGGTCCAAGCTCAAATTAAGCTAATATCCAGGGAGCCTATTGCTTTGCAGCATAGGTGCCGCCTCACTTGACTTGGGTCCTTGGAATCAGCCAGAAATATCCCACAATTCCAAGGGACAATTCCTTAGTTCCCCTCTATCCCAACAATCTGCAGCCCACTCTATTGAAAATGGAAGCCACTCTACCTGTGCAAATGGCAGCAGCTTGGGTCAGTGTTAACCCATTCTCTTCTGATCACTGATCTGCAAGCACACTATCCAAAAGCCTTTGGGGTTTGCAACGGAGAGCGAACCAATCAAGCCTTTTGCAAAAGTGAGTTGCTTCAACATTTCAGTGTAGCCATACCCTCTGTGGTCATGGGATTCTAGGATGCACCATGGTGGATTCAGATATGGAGGAGACTGTGCTGCATCATGGGAGACGTAGTCTAGTTGGGAGCAACCCTTAGAGGAGAGGAGGCCATGAGACACCAAAGCTGCAACTCCCATGAGCTATAATAAGGCAGACACAGATTACTGTTGAACTGACCCAAAATGAAATGTTTCAGTTTGGTTTGACAAACTGAAATGTTTGACTCAGCTTGACCCAACCCAAGCTGAAATATTTCATTTATATTTTCCTGATGGAAAAACAAAATATGTTGGCAAAATCGTGATTTCTTTTCCCTCTTGTCCTGCCCCTACTAACCTTCTGCTTTAAACTATGAACGGATGTTAAAGATAAATCCTCCATACTTGTTTTTCCTTTCTGAACATTTCTGGCCCTCTCACAAAGCTTTTTTAGACACCTTGGAAGCCCCAACTGACTCCAGATGGTACTTACTGTTTGTTAGATTCATTGTTAAAGAAACAAGGAGTATTTGAAGCGATCAGGGCACAAACTTTAAGACTCACCTGTAAAGATACATGTGTTCTTCATTTCTGTCCGTGCTATACTCCGTGTGGGCCAGACTATGACCCCCTTACTCACCATGCTAAGCAGTTACCCACCCAAGACTTCAGTGGGGCTACTCATACAAGTAAGTGACCATCAGTGAGGATAACAGACTCACAATCATGAAAAAAGGAAATATTGTCAATTATTAAAATTCCTCATTCCTACTCTTTGTTCTTTGTTAACAAAAATATATATAAAGCATTAGAGCTCCCACCTTTGGATGCCCCCATCAATTCCCCAAGGAAGATTTCATCGATTAGAAATGACTCCAGCTGACTGAACTTTTATTTTGCTATTTTTAGAGTGGTTACAAAAATGAGGGGTTTTTTTGTGATTTCATTTTTTCCTTTTAATATACCACCTCCAGGAGCAAGTCTTTCCTTTAGAAAATTCTACTGCTATAGCTTGGCAAATCTGGAGCAGATCTATTTGGACAAAAATAGCTTTATATGTGTATATATATTTTAAGTAAGGAAGCAAGTTAATGTAAGGTGACTATAAATAGGTTTATCCATAAAAAACATAGTGACTGTTGGCCCACGCCTTGTTTGTGCATTCATTACCAAATCTGAACATTTAAAGACAGGACACAATGGGAGAATTAACATTGTTGGAGGCTCGACTGTTGCACTTAGTTTTGAAAATGTAGCTCTAACTTGTTTATTATTCTGACCCAAAGGGACGTTGTGATACCATGTTTATAAATATGGTATGGGATTGATCCAGCTCCCATTAAGGTAAAACAAAGGCTTCCATTGACTTCAATGACAGCTGGATTGCATGCTATAAGAAAAATGAAAATTTTCCAAATGTTTGGTGAATTGAAAATTCTGAAAAAGTTTTATTTCAATTTTTGGCATTTTTCTTTAAATATAAAAGCAAAGGAATTTTGGAAATGAAAGGTTAGAAAGGGGACTTAGGTGCTATTCACAAAAAAAAAGAGGAGGAGGTACTCCTGCCCCTGCCGCTGGTAGCCCAGTGAATTGGGCTCTCACCTGGGATACGATGGAGCTATGTTTGAATCCCTGCTCTGGAGCAGTGACTTGAACCAACACCTCACCTTTCTTAGGCGCCCTTGTGACCAGGCTATCGGGTGTTCTGGGGTGGGTCTCTCCTTTTGAAGCTATTCCACTTTGTATAAATATTTAAATATTCATAGGACTGGACTTGGGTGTCCCTCCCTGCCCCGAGGTGAGTGCAATGGGACAAGAAGTCCTATTGGGAGTATTTAAATGAGTAAAACTGCACAAAAGGTGAGATTTTTCAAAAGGGCCTAAGTGACTTAGAGACACAAGTCCAACTGACTCTCAGTAGCACTTGTGTTCCTAACTCCCTTGGGTTCCTTTGAATATCCCAGTTGCATGTCATTGTTTGTTGGATCAGGCCCTTATTTGGCCTTGCTGATTCTTTAATTGTGGTACAGTGGAGAAATTCAGACTGGTACGACTGAAAACACTGGTAGCTATGAAGAGAGACATTTGGGGGCAAAAACATAAAATTTCATTAAAATGCATTTTATTGGAAAATCCGTAGAAGTCAATTGGAATCTTGGTACTGACTTTCATGGGAGTTGGATTCAGCCCAAATTGCTGTGGAATATCTGTGATAGAATACTACATAAAAGTGAAACTCCTCACAACAAAACAATAAAACACCTTAATGAGGAGCATCTCATCAAATGACTCCAGTGTGATCTGAAAACAAAATCAGATTCAGTTTTGATGTTTCCAATTTATTCTTAAAATACTGTTAGTACATTTCTGTTAGCATGGGTTTTCAAAATGGACTCATTTTAGTAAGAATAAGAATAGATTAACTGATTTTTATGAAAATCCTTCTCTTTCCTCAGCAGAAAAATGGTTTGAAAGTGAACTCTCTGACTGTCTATGAAAAAGATATTCAGAGTTGCCATTGCTAAAGCGCTCGCTGTGCTATTATCTCCCAACTTTCAAAATTCCTTATTGCATAGTCACAAAAATGGAGCTTTCAGTGTCAATGCACATTCAGTAAGTGACAAGAGTGCAATTCATGTGTCCTGGCCCTGCCACCATACTTTTTAAATCAGTGGTCATTCTTCTTTGTGGTGTCAGACAATATGCTCTAAGAAGCAAAAAAAAAGGCAACGAATGTCTTCAGACATGCTTTGTGTGAGGGACTATGTTCCCCTCACTCAGGCTTACACAAAAGGACTTTCACATCACTCACACAGGAAAGTGACCTCCTGATCCGGTGCTACGGCCAAAAAATAAACCAGTGTTAGCCCCTAGGCAGTCCATGTGTGAGTACTGAGCAGACCTTCACTCTGTCCTTTCCATGGTTTATTTATAGATAGCCTTATTTGTTTGCATTGTCAAAAAGCAATAATTCATAGATTATTTCTTAGAGTCAAGAGAATAAAGATCAAATGCTGCCAAGTGTACACATGACAGATAAATGAGAGTATAACACCAGAATCCTCCTTTATCATGGAAATTGTGCTGGTTTCCTGTTAAGCAAATGAAAAGCAGATGTTAAAAACCTAGCCAGTTGTGCATAGTTATGCTGCATTGAGATGACTAAGATTACAAGATGGTAAATGGTTAGTTGTTTTTTTTTTTGTTTTTTGTTTTTTTAAAGTAGAATGGTAAACGTGAAAGAAATTGACTTTAAGTCTAGAGTCTGCTGTTTTCAACTCTTTTACATGAACATGATAGGAGGCACAAATGAAAGTTAATCTTCCTTTTAAAGTGTCTGTTCTTACAGTGGTACCTGGAATTTTGCTTGTACATCTTTAGTAGTACCTTTGTCAGTTAGCAAAAATTTTGGTTGTTCAGAGATTTTACCCTTGGGCTACCTTTAACTGGCAGTCTTTATTCCCGGGATTCCACATTAGCTTGTTGAGAAATGAATCAATTGTGTCTTTCCACTGTGTCTCCCTCATAATGTCATCTCAAGGTATGAGGCTGGGGGGGGGGGGGGGGGGAATGTAAAGCCTGAAGGGGGAAGGTGGGGGAAGAAGGATGATTTATTACAAGGTGCCTTCCTTGCTGGAAATGTTCCCAACAAGCAAAGAATGCTTGAAACTGTTTTGTGAATTGACTCTGTGTGTGTGTGTGTGTGTGTGTGTGTGTGTGTGTGTGTGTGTGAGAGAGAGAGAGAGAGAGAGAGAGAGAGAGACCCCCCTAGGAAAGGGCAGTGAGAAAATGCGTTCATTTACAATGCCACTCACTGGGATAGTTTCATAAAATACACATTTCATTTTTCTGACGATATAAAGCTATGTGGGATGTAGAATATTCCGATTTTGGTGGGAAAGTCCTGATTTCCAAATGATTCCAGGTTGGTCTGCAGACTTTTTAATGACTTGTTTCTGCAGTGCTGCTTCCTGTTTGTACAATATGCTGACAGTGAATTTTGAAAGAGTGCCCAGTCTTCCCTGAAATTGATATTTTTTAAAAAAAAGGAAAGAAAGAAATAGGGAGGATGAAGCACGCTTCTGCTTCAGCTATCAAAGCAAGCTGCCAAATACTGAGAAGAAGTTTCCTAATAATGAACGATTTCCAGGGACATCACCCCAAAAATGAAAACGCAATAAGATTTTGCAATGGGCAAAATGGCAGATTTGAATGACAAATAGGATTTAAGAGAATAATTAATAAGCTGACCACATCTGCTCTTTGTTATGAACCATGTAAAAACTCCATCAAGGCAGTGCTTTCTCAATAACATGGTGGGCATGAAATTCACACTTGACATGAACTGCACGAGTTTTCTTTGGTTACCAATACTGTGGCTAATCTGGCAGTCATTGAGGACCCAGTCCTGTCCTCCTTACTCAAGCAAAACTATCAAAGTCAATGGATGAGCAATCCCACTGAAGCCAAATGCACAAATAAAATGTGAAGTCACTGGAACTAATTACATGCTTAAAGTTAGGCATATGCTTAAGCAACTTGAAGAACTGGAGCCTTAAGTCCTGGAAACAGATGAAGAGGATATGAAATATAATCATGCTCCTGGACTTACCCATTAACATCTGTCATTATTCAGGAGATTTAAAAAATCACGTTATCTCCAAGGTAAAATTATTTTTTTTCCTGACAGATCATTTTTCTCCCCTTTACAGCTCCCTTCTGTGTGTGTTCCTCATCATGTGCTCCCCACAATTTTATCCCCACTGTATGTAACACACTTCTCATCCAGTTGCATTCCTCAGTGGGTTCTGGTAGCAAGAGGCAGGTGGTCCATTACGAGTTGGAGTTGGCTCGTACAAAAGCCATTGATCTAGGTGAACTATATATCTTGACTAAATGTGGATAACACCAGGTGGAGAAACAGATTTAACAGCATTATCCACAAAACTAGTTTACAAATTCACTTATTTCCCTATGGTAACATACATTTTTGTGTATCCACATAAAGATGCTAACTGCAACGTGCAGATTCTCCCAGTTCCAGTTCTTCTGTTCTTCCTTCACTTTTTCTTATCCCTTCAATACATGCAGTCAGGAGACTGGAGTTCCAGATTAATTGATCAATTTAAGGGATCATACCCTCTGGAATTATTGCCATTCCATTTCTAACCTCAGGACTGCAGAGAAGAGCAAACCTTGAAACGTTCAGAAGTTTGTTTCTGATGAGCACCCAGAAATGTTTGTCTGAATCAGCAGATGCTCTAGCATCTGCAAAACTGGACTGGAAATCCTCTAAGAATATGTTTTTTCATTGTGAGATTTGTCATCATACTTTCTACTTCTATTCAGACCACAAATATATGAAGAACTGCTTTAACCTTTCAGCACTGCTGCATCTAATCCAGGTGGAGACTGGAAGTGGAGAGGTGCATTAATCTGGGTGTGATTTTTTTGTTTTTAAAGTTATCTGGTGGCCTGTGTGAAATGAGTTTGGTGAGGATGAGATACTATTGTGATGGGGACCATTATTGTTACAAAATATTATAGCACTTCAGATACAAATTCTATCGAATCTGAATACTATAAAATATTTTACATGACCCATAAGAAATTTTTTTTTAAATTCCAGCTTTAGGCTTATATAGCTGTGAAATTACTTTTATGAAAGAAACATTTTGTCTCTGGTTGAGTAAAGATGCCAGGAGAATTAATTTCCCTACATCAAACCAAGCAATAAAGTAAACTCATTTTCTGAATAGAAAAACCTCTGAAAACAGAAAAATAATATTCCCTTGTTGAATTTTCTGCTCCCTGTGTGGTCAAATTAAATTAATTTTAAATCATTTCCATGAGCTTTAAAAATGTTATCTTTGTGTCCATCAAAGAAGACAGAATGTATAGATATAGCATGTTATGGAAGTGAAAAGAAGCTGATTGATTTATCTTTTTACTGCAACTCAGGATACATAGGAAGGACTGGTTGCCAGTCCACATCAGCTTCATAGTCCAGACTAAAATGCCTTTGGTGCTGCTAGCCAGAATTCCATGCTGGACTCGACATAGGCAGACACTAGTATTCACTGTTATTTCTCAACACTTTCAGAAATTGCTACTATCCTACTTGACAAGAAGGTGGCACCATCACTCTGAGATTGGTATTTCTCAAAGGCTGCAACTGCAGATCCACATGGGTACCTTTAAAACAATCTCCACAGGATGCATCAAGTGAATAACAAAATAGCAAATTCACTGCAGCTGCTTTATATGTGTGTTGTTGTTTTTTTTTAAAGAAACCGCCACACTGAAGTCCTGCTCCCTTGAAAGTAATGAGTCCTCCTTTGTGCTTTTCATGGGAGATGTACTGCTTCAACTGGATCACTTCATACCCCACCTTCATTGTATCCCACCACAAAACGGCTTTCCTTGGTTTCCAGCTACAATGAGTTTCTTTGTAACTCGGGTGCTTTGCTGGTGACCTGCCTGAGCAGAGTTTCACTTCAACAGCATTGAGGGGACAATGCAATGAAGAATCAGAGCTCCCCCACGTTTGTATCAGCACTCAGCTTATTGGTGCTGCCGTGACAGATGCTCGATGCAGAAATCTGAATATAATTCTTAAATGCCTTGGCTGTACTTACAAATTACTCCTTAGTGACCAAATCACCATATTAAGCTAAACTTCATAAAACTACCTTCGTTTCTGAGCTGCACGTGGACAATGTTTATGCCAGGAGATAAGGTGGACCCACTTTCATGACTAATTTTATGCTAACTGTAAAGGTGCAGGAATTTATCCTCCCCCTTAATGTGTGGGCGTATAACTTCCCATAATGTTAGTGAATGGTCTGCACATGCATCAAAGGGTAAATTATTGTTCGTTGTTGTTTGCACTATGCCATAGGTGTGTATGGTGTTCTACAAACAAATAAAACACATGCTCCTGCTTGTAAAGGCAGTCAGTATATTAAGCAGTTATTATACAAAAGCCCTTCTCTTAAGAGTCGCATTTGCATTTTTTGTAGTGAATACATGTGACAATTTTCACACACCATAAACTAGAGAATAGAGGAGATGAAAGGACTAAGGCTTCTTCCAGTCAGTGGCCAAATGCTCTCTATATATGTCATATAGATACTTTTTTTTTCCAACCAGAGATTTTGAATTTAGCTAGGGAGCTTTAAATATCAAAGTTCTCTTTGAGTCCTGGATTTGTTTCACAAAGGCAGTGGTTTAATAATCAATGTGAAATGCTATCCTATTCACAGATCTACCCGCGCTACCTAATCCCTGTTACTTTCTCTTTTAATAAACATGGGGGTGAAAGGGGTGGGGAAAGTTTTTCAGAACTAAAAGCTGCTCTCTGCAACACAGCCAAGCCCTTCCTGACAGAACTGTGGTTCCACTGCTATGTAATTTGTGCAATACAGGGAGGCAATTTTCATCGTAAGTGGTAAATACAAAGGCCTCACCATGCTGCCCACTAATTGCTAAATACTCAAGGAGTTTTTCAGACATTTATTTAACACTAATTGCATTTGTAAATACCCTTTAGTTTACAGTGTGTGAAAGTTGCAATGCATGCCTGTGACAAAGGATGTCAAAGTGACACTTCATAGGCAGATATGACTGCAGCAACGGTAAGCTCCTTTTCAATAATATTAATCATTTATTAAAACTCGGCCCAGCAGAACAGGCCAATAAGTATATGATGAGCTCTTAATTTCCATGAGTGATATGTAGAAAGCAATCTCCCCCTCTAAAATTTTCAAAATATGTAATAATTTTGCATATTAAATAAATGGTTTTAGCCTATGAATTATCACCTTAACATGTTAGTAAGAATAATAAGGCGACTACAAGTGGGGAAACCTTGCTACAGGTTTTGTTTTACTTACACAAGGCAAAGAGCTCAATGAATATACAAACACCAGAGGCCTTTTGGATTGTTGTCAATTAATTTTAGCATTGTGGCAGTGCCCGGCAGTTTCCAGTCATAGATCAGGGCCTCATTGTACTCAGCACTGTGCAAACACATAGTAAGAGAGTCCCTGCACCAGAGTGCTCAGAATCAAAATAGATGAGTAGTGGGAAGGGAAACTGAGGGATGTAGACTTGGTAGAGCAGGTCAGTGGCAGAGCTGGGAATTAAACTTAGATCTTTTTACTCCTAGTCCAGTGCCCTAATTGCTACAGCACACTGCTTTGCCTTAGTGGGCTCCGTGCTCCAATCCCAGCACTGCTGGGAAACACAGCTGTGAGGTGGACACTGGGCATGCAGATGAGAACACAAAAAACATTCTGGCATCTGAGTACTCAAGGACCAACCCTAAAGTCCTGGGTTCTCTCTCTGCGTCATTACTGAATTTCACATTGCAATATAGCTCATGAAATCACACAATAAAGGAAATTATACATTGTGTTTCTAGAACATATAATCATGTGACGTATGTTTATAGATGGGCTTTGCTTCGTGGTGCTTCCTTTTCAAGCCGGCAGGAACAGGGTCTAACAAAAAGTGTGTATGGTGTGCATGAAAAGGAGGTACTAAGCAAGAGCGAAGGCAGGCTGTATTCAGCCTTCCTCATACAAATTGGCCAGTAAAGCTCATCTGCGATCTGAACTCTCACACTTTACCCTGCGGCACTAGGTCTGAGTCCTTTCTGAATCTTGAGAGTGGGCTGCTGCTGATGCCACATTGTTAGTTGGTTGAGTTAGGGACAGATGCCCACCAGGGGCTAGGATGGGATCTAAAGAGAATTTGGCTGTAAATCTGCAAAGATAACAGTTGTGTCACCTAGTTCCCCTTACAAGATGTTATTAACTATAAGAATAGTACTGAGTGAAGCCAAATGTTCAGCAAGATACAATTTAAATGTCTATCTGATTTATAAAAATTTCATCCTGAACTCCTCTGTCATTCAGTTTTGATTGTTATCTACATGTACCTAATCCCTTTATTCGGGAAATCAGGCCGGAGCGTCTGTGAAAAGGAGTTCCCTGTGGGACTTTTAGGCCTGATTGGATTCAGCCATGTGAGGAATAGCATGAGATCGGCTTTCCTCCAGGTCTGCTGAGTGGTTAGGGCAGTGGTTTGGGAGACCTGGGTTCACTTTCCTGCTCTGCCACAGACTCCCTGGGTGGCCTTAAGCAAGTCACTTATCAAATCCTCAGATCCTCAAAGATCCTTAGGCATATGGATTTGAATGGGTTAAAAACCTTTGAGGATCTGGGCCTAAGCCTCTCTGTGCCTCAGTTCCCTATCTGTAAAATGATGATGATTGTACTTCCATACTTCACAGAGGTGTTGTGAGGATTTTAATGTGTCGAGGACCACATTAAAAATTGTGAGGTGCTCAGTTATTGTGGTAATGGGGGTCATATCACTACCTTTCGTAGATGGCAGAATTATGCCCTCATGTGTGTGGGTGTATCAGAGGGGAAGGAACATGCAGGGTGCTGCTTGGCCATCTGCATGGGAATTTGGTAAAATATAGATATGGTTCTAGCTCTCCCTTGAAAGGTAGACTGGAGGCCAGATAATGCACCTAACAGCATATCTGTGCCCTGAGGGTGGTGAGATGGTGCTCTCCTTGGGAGTGTGGCTAGACCATATGTCCTGCTGTGCATACAGTTCCATCCAGCAGCTGGTGCTAGGGGAGCACAGGCTGCTCCCCTTTGGAGCAGAATCAAGGGGCACTGCTGTATGTGCTACCCAAGGCTTATCTGTGCTGGCAGAATGGCTCAGGAACCATGTGCTTGGCTATTCACACTACATTCTCCACTCTTCCATTCACATGTTTCAGAGGAGCAAGGGCTGAAAGTACAACAGAAACCAGGACATGAAGAGGGGCATGAAAGCTTTTAAAAAAATGAAAAAGAAAGGAAGAAAAATAAAAAAAAGAAACAAAAGAAAAGTTCACCAAACTTATTTCAGCTTCAGAAAATGTTTGTATGAACTTTGGGCTAGGATTCAAGCCAGCTCTTTTGTTAGTCTGAAAGGGTTCACCCATCCCTACATAACAGTCTGTTAAACAGAGCTATAGGAAGAGCTTAGTACATATGGTAACGAGAAGCTATCACGTTTGGGGCCTGATCAACCGCCCTTTGAAGTGGAAAGATTCTTATTGACTTCAGTGGGTCAAGCTCTTATCTTTTTGTCAGTTTTGGAAAAAGATGTGTGTGGGGGGAGGGAGGAGGGGGACAGTGGGGGAATCACTGGTGTACTTCAATATTGCAAGTTGTAGCAATCAGCCAGCTCCCTTCTTTCTCCATTCCCTCAAATCCATGTTTGAAATAGAGAATTTCTTCACATTTTGGAAAAAAAAATGAAAAATGATGGTGCAATTTACAAGATATAAAATATACTTTGGAAACTAATTGCAGATTTGTGAAATGTTATAGAATGAACTTGAGCATGGAAAATATGCTTGTGCAACCAGCTCAGCTTTAACGCATGTGGGTGGCATCTGATGGCTGCATGATGGTCTAGGTGGAATAAATTGGTGGTGCCAGTCCACTTACTAGTAGACATGGATTTTCATTGCCACTGGAGACCAACAGATGAAAGGGCTAGGGATGGAGAAAATAGGTCAGTTAAAATGAGAACAACCCAAATCTTTGGACAGTCCTGGAACCAAACTGAATTCAATCATTTCAGAGCTTTGTGAAGGGTTTGTTTGTCTCCTCACTCACTCCTTTGGTAGGAGTGGAGTGCACTGAATATGCTATTATCTGGTGCTTCCTGCATAATGACACCCCAGAGGCTATAATCCACACAGGAAACTGTACAGCCTAGGTTCTCTCTACTAAAGAAGCCCTAAAGTGCGAAATTCCACAGGGTCAGCAACAGCTCACATCATCACCTCGTATTGCTCAGAAAAGGCCATAAACCAATGCCTTCCACAAGGCGAGCACTGAAGGTGGTAGGAGAGAGCTGAGGGTTCCCCAAGGAGACTGCAGGGTGGGAGGATATATGGCCACTTCTAGAAGAATTACCGCCAGTGTAGGAAGGAGGGTAAAAGTTCTGGAGCCTCCCCCAAGAAGACTACCTACAGCATTGCCAAACATCCTGTGAAGAAATGCTGCTGCCACCAAAAAGGAGAGGAAAACCGGAGTGAAGGAAGGAAGTATCAGAGACGGGCCTCACTCAGGATGGTCACTGAGTTTGGATAAGGTTCAGATAGGCACTCAAACTTCTACGTGCTTACTCAAACTGGACCTGGGAACCTTTTAATCACTAACAGAGATTTAATTCTCCCCTTGTACAGAAAGGCCGGTTGTTCCAAGTGAGGCCTACTTGGGCTTGATTCTCCACTGCCTTACACAGTAACTGGCCATTTCCTCTGCACAAAGTGGTTGTAAAATGCTCTCAGGTCAGAATTGTCCACTCACATGCAGCTGTGGCAGCATTTTACCTTCCCCTTGCACAGGTATAAATTAGTATACTAGGTGCAGAGCAATAGAAAGTCAGGCTCATTGGTGGGAGAGGCTGAGAAAGCTTGCACCACCGGTCTCGCTCTCTCTCTCTCGTTCATTTGTATGGCATCTACAGAGCAACATGCTGTAGATGCAATTGTAGGTTCATAAGCCATTTCAAGGCCTCCTCTGCAACATTGTTGATATCATCCAATTCACCTTTGAATCCATATTTGGGGCATTGTGTTATATGTTCGATGGTTTGGATGTTCTCACTGCAGTCACAAAAAGGGGAGCTCTGATTTTCCACTTGTGCATCAAGTAGCCACATCATCCAGGGTTTGTCCAGGTGCAGTTCAATGTGGTCCAATGTCTGGGCATGGCAAGTCTAAACTGTGAGGGCGGCTGGTTAGGTCAATAATAATGTGCTTGTTTGGAACAGTAGATGAGGTCCAGACACTTTGCTATTCCTTGGCCAGATCAAGAGACATGCCAGTGTTGTGCTGTAACCATTCAGTGACCATACAAAGGCCTTTCATGTCTAAGGCTGTCGACCCAGTACCATTCAGATGTATTCCATTCACTTTTCAAAAAGTAGCCGACAATATCTGTGGAGTTAATAATATTTTATGCCTTTAAAAGGATACTGTGAATGTCAGATTGTCCCAAAATGTCAGGTTTGTAAAAACAAGTTTTTAAAACCTGAGATCTATAAAAATATTCCCACAATTAAAATAAAAAATTCCAATGAAAAGAATTGTTTTAAAATAAATAAACATTGCCTCGTGGTATTTTTAGCCCAAACATTCCATCATCAAGAACCTGAAAGAGAAACTAACTGCACTGATTTTCATTTTCCAAGACAAAGGAAAATCAAAATGTAACATAGATCATAAATAGTGACATGTTCACTGGATTTTTGAAATTCCTCTAATTTGTAATAATCTATGGTATTAGTAACACAAGCAGACTGTTTGTTTACAACATAGCTACCTATCTTTGAGTCCATTTCTGCTATTCTTACTCCCCTTGAGTAATACCTCATTCTAGGACCCATCCCATTGATTTCAAGGAGACTACTCCTGGAGTAAAATACTATTCAGGCTGAGTAAGGATATACGAATCAGGACTATAGTACTTTCTAAGACACCTACCACTGTGGTATCTTAGCCGATATGATTAAGTTGTCAATGCTCCTTTAATGTCACTATTGAAATGTTATGAGCTATATACAATTTCCCAATGCTATGGCTAAGTAGAACTCTAATATAACAGGATAGGAATAATTAGGGGCTTTAATGCATGGCTTACAATTTAATTTATACCTGATTTCCCCCCACCCCCGTGCATTTAATGGGCCAGGTCCTGACATGCGTACTCAACTCTTTCCCAGGCAAATTCCTATTGACTTCTATGGGCGTTTTGCTGATTTCCAATTCAGGAATTGGCCCATTTTTTCACTGCTGTATTTTAGGGATACATGTAATCAAGAAAGATCAGCAAAAAGAAGGAAATTCACAGGAGTCATCCTTCTCTCCTTCCCATACACACCCCAAGAGGGAAGGGGAATCACATTTCAGATAGTAGGAAGTCACACTTGCCCTGTTTGTTCTGTGATATAAACCTATAAACAGAGCCATTCAGTCTGTAAATAAGTCAAACTTACAGAGTGACTGAAAGATAACAGTCCTGGCTCGCAAAAAAAAAAAAAAAAAAAAAAAGGTGGGGGGAGGACCGACAGAGGTTGCAATAAAAACAGGAAGGTCTCTGTTGGTCCTCTTGAAGTCTGTGGTTAAAAACATCAAAGCATGATTTTTTTCCCAACCAGACTGCTGTGTCACTTTATAATTCTTCATAAAGTAGCCCATCCAGGAACTAACATACTGCAACTGTTAGCTGAGACTCTGCTTTGAGTTAGAAAAACTGTAGCTAGCTTCAGGCAAGTTAGGTTTAGGAATCTCTTGTAGGTTTACTTGGCACGGTGTGTTTCATTGAAAAACGAAAACTTTTCAGAGCTGACAATTACAAGCTCTCCTTCTTCTTTTTTTTTAACTCCCAAGACCGTAAGAGGTTTTTAATGATTTTGAGAATTTCCTACCTTGAAACTTCAAACAATCAAGTTAACTGTAGTGTTCATATCAAAGCCAAAAGTATATATTCTCTGCTCAGTTAATTATTCAGCAGCTGTGGGGGGAGGGGGGAGAGAGAGATTTTCAAGTTCTAAGCCAGCAGGGTGCATCAACCCTCTATCTTTGACAGGGGAAAAAGAGTTGGCTGTCATATGAAACTAATTCTTATAAGACATTCAGAGAACAGCATAGAGTTTTGTTTCTTGGCTGCCCTTGGGAAAGTAGCCAGATAGAGATAGGTGGGAAGAGACGCTAATCAGGAAAAAACTTGTAGAGTAGGAAAAGAAACAGCATTGTTCTGCAAACAGGGCTAGTGAACTCTCATGTAAACAGGGTTAGAGGCTTCTCTGTACTACACAATACAGACAAAAACAGCTTGATTTATTATGATTCAAGAGCTGACATATTTAAATTAAGCAGCATTTGTTTTCGGATCTAGTGTAAAAAGGACAGGCTTCCATTTGCTGAGCTGATACTAGTAACAACAATTCTGTACAGATGGAGCGTCAGGAAACAGAGTGATCAGACTTTCAAACATAGGACTGAATGTAAGCAATATAGACCTACAGTAGAGCAGCCTGGTTTTGCAATCGGAGGTTAGATTTTATCATCCCTTATAGTGGAGTTGCCAGTATAAAACTTGCAACTACCGTAACTCAGGCGATTTATTTAAAGCAGTGAAGAGTTTTTGTAATGCTTTTGGCGTTCCACGGCAACATTTGCTTGTCCAGTGTCTGCCCACGCTTGCTGTTGAGTACAGATGGGTGTGGACAATAAATAGTTCTCTCAACAGGCAAGTATCTCAAAAATAAAGACTGAGCCCAAGCTTATCTATATCCCTATATCTGTTTTTCACACCAGCAAAATTATCAATTTACTTGGGTCCAATTGAAGTCAGTGGCAAAATTCCATTGACTTACTGAGAGCAAGATTTGACCATTGTTGTTTTGCTTACCAGTCCAGGACCAGGAAACACAGGAACTTTCAAGAAAAATCCTGTACTTTTGAGATTTCCATGATGATTTCTAGTTAAGTTTTGAACAAACATCCAAATTTTTGGGGTCTTATTCAGACTGAACTGAACCAAACTGCTGACCTTAAGTCCAGATGCCCAAAATGAGAATTGAGATCATTCAGCACCTCAGAAGATTGGGTCTCTTATAGAAGTTTCATAGCAGTATACAGGAAGAAATCTGGGTGAATAAAAGGGGTGGGGGGGAGAATTCATGAGCATTTATCAAATAAAGGCTATGAAATCACTTCTGAACCTATTTGTTTTTCATGAATATTCGTATGTATGACTTTTTGTCAAACAAAGTCCCACAGAAGGGGAAATTTCTAAATAGTTGTATAAATAAATTTGAGAAAATGTTCACACCACAAGTGGTTTATTCATTTCTTTCCCATGGTTATGAAAGCTTGTCATCCAATGAAAGAACACAAGGAGTGAATACTACAAAGCACTGGCGGGGTAATGAACATTTGGTGAACAATTCATATTCTAAGATGTTTTAATATGAAACACTTGTAGAAAAATTTGGAATAAGTAATATATTAATTCAAAAATCAAAGTTTGTTTGTGAATCAAACAATTTGCTGTCAATACTTCATCCACCACTATGTTCAATCATAGTCAGTCATTAGCACTAAAAGTGAGCTAAAATGCAGAGGGTGCTTTAGAAGTTATAGGGCTTGTCTATATGAGCATTTAGTTCACAGGAGGCCTGGGTGTGAATCTACCCCACTCAGCCTGCTGCTCACTAATTGTCCCGGTGGACCTTCCAGCTGCACACTAAAAGATCTGTAGTGAATGTTGGTCCACCCAGCTTTGGAACGAGACTGGATTAAAGCCCACTAGAGAACTTTTAGTGCGTGGCAGCAGGGTCCACATGAACAGTTAATGTGCAGCAGGCGAATATGGGGTAGATTTACCCCCCAGCTTGCCGTGAACTAAGTGTTTGTATAGATAAGCCATTAGCATCAGATTTAATGTATCCAGCATTCCTTGAACCAGAGTTTTATGTGTGGCAGCATTGAATCTTTTCATCCTTCCAAGGTAAACACATTAAGTTCCATGTAACTTAGTTTGAGGGTATTTCAGGTAAGAACTTAAACATGGAGGTACTCTCCAATAACATTAGAGATTCTGGGCCAAATTCTCAGCTGGTGTAAATCACTGTAGCTCCATTGACTTCAAGATGAACTATTCACAGCAGACTTAAATGGTGCTAAGTCAGATTTTACCAGTTTGAGGTTTGGGCACTTTCTATAACAGCAGGGGGTTCACCAAAGGCCTGATCAGAAACCCATTAAAATCAATGGGTGTTTCTCCAATGACTTACATGTACTTTAGTTCAGGCACCAGGTGTCCTAGTGACCATACATTTCCCCTCTGTTTTGCCTGGCTAATGTTCTTTCCCACTGTGGTGGATGCATTTCAATGATGCTAAAGAAGCCCCAATCCTGAAATTCTCTGCTCAGAGGCACACCACTGCACCTGCATGGAGCCCCATTGACTTCAGTGGGTCAATAGGCAACAGTGCACCTATGTGAAGTGAATTGCAGGACTGGGCACCTCATTTGTAAAGCACTTTGAAATTCTAAGGCACGTAAGGTGCTATATAAACACAAAATACAATACACTGTTGTTATTCAGTAACAATCTTCATTGTCCCATGAAAGTTTAAGAGAACCCAGAAAATCACCTTCTCATTTGGAAACAGGTATGGCTTGATCACTTTTTTTCTTAACCATGATATGTTTTTGAAAATTAAATAAAATACTTATTTCTACTTGTCATAATAGTTTTATTTAATGAAGTAATTAACAGCAGCTTAGTATGAACTATGTTTTTCTTGCTTCTCAGCCTGAAATTTCCAAGATGGCATCACCTGTAAGAGAGAAAAAAAAAAGAATGTCATTGAATAGAGGAGGAGATGCTGATTTCTATGTGAGTGGACAGGAGAACAGAGAGCGCTTTGTGGCTGAAACTCAGTTAACTGGAAACCTCGGGAATTGCAATTTTTACGTGACTGTGGTTCAGTGGAACAGAGTCTTGCGCTGATAACTCAGAGATAAACGACTAGATCCTGGTTTGGTAGCTGATGCTGGAAAACATGACCCTCTTCATGGATTGATGCTATACAGACTCTGGTTGCCCTAAAGGAGGCCATATCCCTCACTAGCTGGTGCTGTGCTGGAATTAAAGTAACTGGCAAGGCTAACAGTGGGAGGAAAAGCATGCTGTTTGTGCAGTGGTGTTGTTCCTACTTATCTGTTAAACAAAAGTGTGCTTTTAAAATATTTTCCTTGTCTGACGTCAACGAGTGTTCCAAGCATGAGAAAATGGTGAGCCTGTTGATGTGCCAATTGACTGCTATTGTCAAATGGCTGAATTTCTTAGATTTCTTAGTATTGATTTAGCGAAATCCCTTGACAGCCTGTGTTTTATCTCTTCCTGATGACATTCTGTCTCTCTTTTCTACTCGATGAAATGGCAGGTGTATTATATACAGTATCATCAATTTATACTTCACAGCCATTTCTCAGCTCCTGCACTTCCTCAAATTCTCTATTTATTTACGTACTTAAGGACCATGTTGTTCAGCCATTTCTTCTCGGTGAAGTGCAAAGATTTGGTTTAAAGCAGGCTATAGCTGAAATATGGCTTTCATCAAACAGTAACATCTTTGTCAAACTTCAACAGAATTAACCTTAACTGCCAAGGAAGGTTTGACTTCCATCATAAAAATGTTTGATTAGTGTTAATAATTTATTAAATTGGTTTGTCCTGACATTGCCAACATGCTGGAAATCTCTCAACCATTAAAACATTAACAGAGGCTGTTGTACAATGCTTCCCCTGTTCTGTGTTGAATTTCAGAACCATGTTCTTCTGAGGCTGGTTCTGCAGGGTTCCAATGTGCACTCATTAGGACTGCATTAAAAGATGAAATATACTGAATATTAAAAAGTGTGGCACTAGGAAGCAGAGCATGCTGAGCGTACCTCCACAGACAGTTTGGTTGGGATTAAACCAGGCAAAAGCAAACCTTTTGTCAAAATATGGGGAAATACAATTGTTAGCTGAGTATCTTTAGGAGATGGATCCCCTCTGTTGGATTACTGGTGTATTTTAAAAATTTGGGTGAGGCATTATGAGAACTACATTGAATAGTGAACGTGATAATTGAACTGTTTATGTTGAGGCATATCACTAAATTGTATCCTCGGCAGAATTCCATTCAATAAATGCACTCAGACCTTGAGAATGGGTTCCCACCAACTTTTACTTTGATCAGGTACAACCACAGATAAATTTCCAGTGGTTGAAGCCTAACCTGTAGCAGCAACAACTGCTTTACCTCATGCAAAATGGAATTGTGTGTGTTGTTGTTATTTATCGATACAGCCCTCTGAGTGTGCAGAAGGCTTTTGTATAAACATATTGAAGACAAATAGCTAAATCTATCCATTGTGTGCTTCTATTACCTTCAGTGGCACAACACCAGGAATGAATTTGTCCCAAGGACTTAGTCCCAAAGAATTTACCATTTCCTTTTGATATACCAGTATATGGGACATAAGGTGCACAGTCACATTGGAAGGCTGTGTTGAAAAAGTACATAAGTGTTCACTTAGGCAAGCTAAACCTTTCTTTGTGAGCACACACTTTGTGGACTGCATTTAGGTGCCAACCTTGAAAATTTGGCCCAAGGTTTTTTAATGTGGGAAGATGTTCTATTCAAAAGAAATTCAGAGCAGCTGTGGTTTATTCAGTACCCTGTGAAACCCAATGTGATGGGTGCATTAGAACAAGAGGCACATGTCTATTTTTTTTTTTTTTTTTTGCTTAATAAATAAATAAACGGAGTTTGGCAGACATGTCCTAAACGCTTATCTGTTTTTGAACTCATGACCCTTAAAGCAGGTTTCCTTAGTGTCTGGGTCTTGCTGTTCCCAATCTACATCAACGCTATGAATCAAAGTCTGTGCTCAGTTACAGTAATATAAATCTACAGTATCTGAACTGAAGTCAGGGGAGTTACTCTGGATTTACAATAATGTAACTGAGGGTAGAATTTAGACCCGTATTTTCACTTCTGTCAGTGCTCACTGGCAATTCAGGGAATACATGCTTTGTATTGTGAACTTCAACAGAAGAGTCCCATGACATCAAAATATAAATCAAGCTGTTGAATTCTCTGAAGTTTAGCAATGTTTACTGTTAGCACTGAGCTGACTGCATTTTGTAAAAGGGAACAGTGTCTTCGTACACACTGTTTCATAATATGATGGCAAAAATTGCATAGGAAGTTATGTATTACCAAGGAAGAAAAAATAACCAGTTGTTCCAACATCAGAAATTCATAGTCCTTCAATTTGATACATTCTGACAGATATGTCAGTTACATGACTGTTCTGGGAACAGTTTTTAAATAAATCCACATACATCTTAAAGCACTCACTCTGAAAGTGATGAAAATAGAATCACTTCTGCTCTTCTGTATCAATGTTCACAGCTTTAATGCTTTCTTAAATAGTTGCTGTGATAATATTAAAAAGTGTTAAACCGTCTGAAATTTAAAAAGAGTCCTGCATTCATGAATTATAAAATGACAAAAAAAAAATGGGTCTGACTCTGCATATTACATGGGATTATTTTAATCTTGGGTATCAGGGTCTCCTGCGAATTATGATGTCACTATTGATGGAATTATTTCCTTATAATTCACCAGCCCCATCTACTGTTCTCTATGGGATAAATCTTGATTTCCTATTTCAGTTTTTACTCAGTCAAGTAAAACGTCCATTGACTTCAGTAAGCTCTTGAACTGACTTTGTCCTAGGGGCAAATTGTGCTAAGTGCTGAGAACACCCTCTTAGGCTCTGAGCATCCTCAGCTTCCCCTGACAATACCCCTTGAATCAGGGTTTGTCCCTATAGAATGAGCCAGACACATGCACGATATACATAAACAGACAAGAATGGAAATTTGATATTAATGGTTAATAAACATCCCATTCAAACGGCGACACTGGCAGACCAGGTGCCAGCTGATGCCAAGGCCCCCATGTCTGGCTCACCTGTGTGTTAGTATTGTTAAAATAGGTATTAGAATGATAAGAATGTGTTTAGTGTTTAGAATTTATGTAATGCTTGTAAATTGCTGCATACATTAATCTCACTTATAGCATCTGTATAGCATATTATAAGGTAATATCTGAGTATTTGCATTATAAACCTCTGTAACTGTGTAAATCACCAGAGAGAAACATTAACTAGTACAGATCTCCAACAGAAGGTACTATGTCCTGGCCAACCAGGATAGACACGAGACAGACCAGAGTACGATATTAAAGAGGACAAAATACCTTTTTTGTTTATTCAGTCTCCTTCCCTCCCCCTGGAAGATGAGTCTTGCAAGTGAATTCTTCCCATCAACTTAGTTTGCAGCTCAAAGCAGAAAGGTGGAAGGGAATAAAAACCCCTAACAAGGATGAACTGTATCTTTATGCTGCTTAGACTCTGGAGGGCAAGAATTACTAGGCATAAGCATAAGATCCCCAGTGCTTAGCCTGGGTTAGCCCTAAAGTACAAGATCTTGCTTATCACAGAAGCCTCTTTTACTTTGGAAAATTAAGACTGTAACTCATTTGTGTATGTATGTTTACATGCTTTAACCTTGTAAATATCTCTCACTTTCTTTTCCTATTAATAAATCGGTATATAGTTTATTATAGGACTCCTCTTTGGTGTGAGAAATTCTAAGGTGCAACTGATCTGGAGTAAGGGATGGGTCCTTTGGGACTGAAAGTAACCTGAATATTGTTAGGTATCAGAGTAGCAGCCGTGTTAGTCTGTATCCGCAAAAAGAACAGGAGTACTTGTGGCACCTTAGAGACTAACAAATTTATTAGAGCATAAGCTTTCATGGACTACAGCCCACTTCTTCGGATGCATATAGAATGGAACATATATTGAGGAGATATATATACACACATACAGAGAGCATGAACAGGTGGGAGTTGTCTTACCAACTCTGAGAGGCCAATTAAGTAAGAGAAAAAAAACTTTTGAAGTGATAATCAAGCTAGCCCAGTACAGACAGGTTGATAAGAAGTGTGAGAATACTTACAAGGGGAGATAGATTCAATGTTTGTAATGGCTCAGCCATTCCCAGTCCTTATTTAATCCTGAGTTGATTATGTCTAGTTTGCATAGTTTATTCAAACTCTTAAGAACATAGGCTATTTTTAAAAAAATGTAGGTACTTTAAAATCAGGCATTACAGTGTCTAAATATGGATTTAAGTAAGTGGCCTGATTTTCAGAAGAGCTGAACACCCACAAACAGAAGAAAATGTTTGGACACTGATCTACATTTTTACCAAACTTTCAAATCTATGAAAGTTCCAGTCCTTCAATGAAGCCCATGAGCCAGGTCTCATAATACCCCTATACTTCCAAGCCTGTCCTTGACAGAAAATACCATAGGTTACCTTTGGTCAGACTCAATGGACTCTTGAGCCTTTTCATCCCATGATGTTCAAGGGGAGATAGATTGAATGTTTGTAATGGCTCAGCCATTCCCAGTCCTTATTCAATCCTTTGCTGATTGTGTCTAGTTTGCATATCAATTCTAGCTCAGCAGTCTCTCGTTGGAGTCTGGTTTTGAAGTTTTTCTGTTGTAATATAGCCACCCGCAGGTCTGTCACTGAATGACCAGACAGGTTAAAGTGTTCTCCCACTGGTTTTTGAGTATTATGGTTCCTGATGTCAGATTTGTGTCCATTAATTCTTTTGCATAGAGACTGTCTGGTTTGGCCAATGTACATGGCAGAGGGGCATTGCTGGCACATGATGGCATATATCACATTGGTAGATGTACAGGTGAACGAGCCCCTGATGGTCTGGCTGATGTGATTAGGTCCTATGATGATGTCACTTGAATAGATATGTGGACAGAGTTGGCATCGGGGTTTGTTACAAGGATAGGTTCCTGGGTTAGTGTGATTTGTGGTGTAAGGGACTATCTATCACAAAGGTAGGCTCTGTGGATGGCAAGACTGATCCGTATACCCAAGGGGGCTGTCTGTGACTCCATGTTAAGGCTGTTACAGTGCCTGAGGAGTTTTCACATAATTGATCTGTGAAATTGAAGTATAGAACTCACAGCCAATTTGGGGTTTGTGCCCTGGTCCCCAATAGTCTGCTCTGAGGTTGGTACTCATGCTCTTGAGTCACTGGGAGGCAGCTTGACACAAACCTTCTCCAAAATAAAGAGGGTCATGTGAGCTTGAATTAAGTTTGTAAGTGTTTATTTATTACAATTCTACTGCTGTTTCCTTTCCAAATAAGGCCCCTGTCTCATTGCATTTGTAAATGCCCTGCAGAAACTTCATCCCAGTTGTGGTCGGGGTGGAGGGAGGGGGGGGGGTGTCACAGGGTGGGAAGTGAGATCTCATAGGTCATCTTGGGAAATTAAAGGGACAATTATCTCTTTCTTTCCAAACTAATTACTCTTATTTTATTAGAACAATCCTTACATGCATGTTGAAACCTTCTTCAATGGCACTATTTTCCTGGCCTCAGCTTTGATGTTTAAAAAAAAAAAAGGCGGCAGGAGCTATGTACTGAGCACAGCACTCAGTCACTGAAATAGCTGCTAGTGATGGATTTTTTATAATGTTGTATGATTTAGCCAAAATCCAACAGAGGGGAGAACTCTGCTCATCACATCAAAACAACACCATGTTTACTGCTCTGTCTTCCCATTATTTGGACTCATCTTCTCCGATCTATCTCCTTCTTCTAGGAATAGTACAGATAATTACTTATCTGGAAATATCCCAGATACACTACTCCCCTTATATACTGTGTGTTGATCTTCAACCTGCTTCAAACTTCAACTTCATAACTTCAAACTTCATAAACTTCAACCTGCTGTAGGTCTGCGGAGAATCTTGGATATCTGATTGCCCATGAAATACTTGATTTTAGTTTGGGTGGATGGGGTAACTTTGCCAGCCACAGTGTTATATTATTTTATCCCATCATGGACCTCTTTGGTGCGTCAGATAGCCTAGATTGTATAGGGCATGCCCTTGTCACTATCAAAAGTGTTGATAAATTAATGGATTCTGATGTTCCCTGCTTTTCATTTGATTTTTCTGATCTGATCTAAGCATTATAATATTAAACCCTTTGGAAAACATGCCCCACCATTAAGTGCAAATGCAGTATGGCATAATAGCAACATTCAGTATTAGGAAATACTATCTGCTGGCATCAACCAAGGAAACAAGTACTATAAATTATGAGATCCTGGGGAGGGCATGGAGTTGGTACTCCTGGGTTCTATTCCCAACTCTACCACTGACTTACTATGTGACTTTGGCAAGTCACATAACCTCTAAATATTGTATAGCGGGTAAAATCATTGTCCCTTACACCTTGTGTAGCCATTTATACCTGTGCAAAGTGGGTGTAAAACTCAACAAATCTTTTATATTCACTTTGCACTCATGTAATGCACTCAAGTCTGAGTAAGGAATCAGGCAAATTGCATCAACCTTTGACATATTCCATTTTCTCCTATCTTTTTCGACTTGGCTATCATTTTACATCACTAGTTACACCAATAAATTGCTTTAGAAGCAAATAGAAGGCTAAAATATCTTGGGCAAAAAAGGTCCAAGACTGATGTTTGTATTATAAAGTTCCTTAGAAAAATATTATTTAAACAAAATAATGTTTTAATCTTTGCATTTTAATATGTTTGCAAATATGTACAGGAGGCAATAAGTATTAATATTTAAGAAATTATTTCCAAGGGAGTTAGGTGTCTAACTCATTTAGGCACTTAAAATCCCACTATGGCCCACATCCTCAATGGTGTCTACATACCTTTGAGGATTTAGGCCTATGTGCCTATCTGCATCATTAGACACTTAAATACCTTGTAAATCTGGCCCTGTCTCTTTTGCAAATGGAATTTAGGTTCCCAAATCACTTAGGTACTTTTGAAAATTTTACCCACTCAATTACCCACTAATGGTTTTATACAGAGATTCAATAAACAAGCCATCAACACTTTCATTTGGTAGAGTGAGTAAACTATAAACTATGAAACCCTGGAAATTCTGTTTGAAATCGGAGCAGCAGTGACTTTGGAAAGCAAAGAGGCCAAACTGATATGCTAAGATATAGAAACATCCAACAACAATGGGTAGTGTCCATGTTGTACATGACTGAAAACAGAAAGAGAAATTCCCATTGTGCCTTCCTTGTGATACTCCTATGGGCAAAAATGCTATGTATTTCATCTATTATATTTTTAGATTTCATGACCATTCCTTGATTTGATCTTAACTTCATTGCCAGCACATGCTCCGACAGAAGTGAAGGTGGTAGGAATTAAAGGTGAAATCTGCTTGAGTCACACCTGTAGCCAGTTTTATTTATCATTTCTAGAAGTAAATATTTGATGTTTTATTACTCACTATAAAAATTCACCTTTTTTTTTGTCCCACCTGCCTGATCCAGTCAGTTAATAAGTTAACAATTTCTTTCAGCAGTTGGGCAGGAAAAATAGAAATCCAGTAGTTTAGTATTGGCTTCTTAGTCATATCTCGGCAATTTTTCCTCACTGCATTGATTTTTTTTGAGGCAGTGAATCAACCTCTCCTTGGCAGCAGAGGTAAACAACACTGAGAGAGACAACTACTCGGGATGTTTCTTATACTCAGCGCCCCTTTCCTCAGCATAAAGGTTTGTGTCTGCATAGCAGGTGCAGCTTAGCCCTATTTTTAAGATAACTACCTCAAATGCAAAGAGTTCAAGATTTAAAGGTGCTCCACAAACAGTCAATATTTGGCTGTGATTGCTTAAGTTGCACTGGTATCGTATGATCATCATCAACAGGAAATGAAGGACTTTGTTCCTTCATGATAAAGATTATATCTATATTAAAAACCAGTCGGGCCTCCTATGTGCCTGATTTTTCATATGCAACTGCTTTTGACTACTTACCTTTTAGCAATCTCCCTTCTGCCAACAAATAATTTAATACTGTAGCCTGGTAGACAGGACTTTGTTTTATTTTTCTAACTTTATTCCAGCTCACAAACTGAAAATCACTTCCCAGAGCACCAATGGGAGGGAATGTTTCCAGAGATATAACAACCAGATGATTTACACATTTCATTATGGTTTGATACAGCTCATAAAGATAGGGGCTCTTTTCAGCATGATTACTTAAGTATCCAAATATTTACTTTAAATGTATTGTACCTAGCATTGCGCTATAGTACATTGGACAAAGTGTATATTGTGTGGGTGGGTGGAACCTGGCAGATTTCTTCATCTTGAACCCAGCCCGACTTAATGATAACACTTGGAGGGAAACAAGACTTATCACCCCATGGGAAACTACAGAAAACGTTTTATGATTGTGGGAGTATAATGGCAGGTGGGTTATCATTGGGGCAGGTGCTGAAAGCACTGCACCCTTTCTGGAGCAGCTGAAGGCATAAAGGAAGTACTTGTTACAGGATTAGGTGTGTTATAAACCCACCTGATTCCCCTCTTATTTACATCAGGACTAACTCCACCCAAGTAGGGGTAAAACTGATGTGAGCAAGAAGAGAACCAGATGCATTCACTTTCTGTCATCTCCCCTCAACTGGGTGGAGGATCCATGAGGCAAAGGGGGTGGGGACCAGGACTATCCTGGGAAGTGGGGTAGCCAGTGGGTGGGAACTTACAGTGCATCACCTTCAGCCACTTCTTCCAGCTGGGCTCATGTGGACTCCAAAGAGATTATAAAGCCACCCTCCCATGACAGAAACCCTAAAGGAGGGTAGTTAACAATATACCTGCTCTTCTTTAAGGTGAATGTTTCTCTCCATTAAATATAAAGCCCAGTCCTCCACAAGCTTTAAGGCACCTTAAGTACCTTTACTTCCCCTGATAATACTTTACAAGTCTGTAGCATTTTCCATTCCCATATTGCTAAGCACTTTAAAAAAGTGGTTGCATGATATTATCCCCGTTTACTGCTGGGGTCATGAACGTGCAGAGAAGAATTAAGGTGCCCAAGATCACAAGGCAAGTTGGTGGGAAAAGTGGGAGTTGGATCCAGGTCTCTTCACTTCCAGCTTCATGCTAGATTCCCTAGGGCCTCAATTTAGCAAAGCACTTAAGCACATGCTTAACTTTAAGCATGTGATTATTCCAGTTGACTTCAATGGGACTACTCACTTTAAGTTAAGCATGTGCTTCATTACTGTCCTAAATCTGGGCCTCCATAGAACTAACCTGCATTTTTCTGGTTAAGCCTACACATGCATACAAGTAGGGTTATGCCAGTGCTTACCTATGAAAATTATAACTAAATTACTTATATTTTTGAAAGGAAACATAAGATTTGGTTTTAAAATTGTGCAATTGACTAGAGAACTTTACTCCTCTGGCTACACATTCTCTTGCTGGGGGTGGAGGTGAGTGGGTAGAAAAAGTATTTTAGCACAAGAAAAAGAACATAGACTAAAAATGTAACAGCCAAGAAGTAAACACTAATCATAAACAAATGTAAGCTTGAATACAGAAGACAGTGATTTTATTGTATTGACATATGGTGCTCAGGAAACAATGGAGGATTTGTTCTTTTACATAAGTCAGGGCACACTGGCAGGCAGACCAATCCTGTGGCCATTGCTTCCAGATAGCATGTGTCATAGCTTGAATTATAAAATGGCTAGGAATGTACAGGCAGGAGTGAGGAGAAAGCTTTCTTTAAAGGAAAAAATAATCTCTACACTTTTTAGGGCACAGAGGGCTACTATAATGTATCATACCGAAAATCAGACTAGAACTAAGAAAGTGATTCCCTCTCATAAGGTAACTGCTCTGGCTCTGCCGTTCTCTAAAGGAATAGTTTGATTTGAACTCTACAAATCATGTCTGTATGTGATATCTCAAAGCATACAAATACAAAGCCTGTTTTGCATAGCTATGCAAACTGTGAAGAGACAAATGTTTTTGCAAGTTGGCACTGCTGCTCAACACAGTAAAGTAATCTGTCCGGATGTTTCAGACCTCTGCTCTCAATGCCATTAACTTTAGTGCCCATCCGGGCCCTAAACAAAAGATCATACTTTTCCTGATGTGGATCACAGTGGCAGGTGGGGATTGTTCTCTGTGATAACAGCAGTTACCCTCAGAGAGGGACAAGTTTTTTATTGTCTCCTGGCACAAGATACATTGTTCAAGTGATCAAAAGCAAACAGTGACTACAGGCACAAGAGAGCCATTTTGAAGTTGGTACCTGTAGAAGGTATCAGCTTTGTGATGATGTGTCTCAGGACCTCTTAAAGAAGGCATTTGTAAGGGAAATACTGGCTACTATTTATTTATTGTTTGTATTTATTACAGTGCAGTAGTACTGAAGGGCCCCGCCAAGATTGGTGCCTTTTTATACTAGGCGCTGTATAAATGAATAGTAAGAGGCAGTTTCTGCCCTGAAGAATTTTCATTCTAAATAAAAAGACAGGCAGAGAATGGGAGAAAGGTATTATTGACTATCATTATTAAATGACTTGACCAATGTCATATAGGAAGTCTGTGCCAGAGCTGGTAGTTGAAACCAGATCTTCTGAGTCCCCGTATAGTGCTTTAACTAGAAGATAGTCTTTCCTGTCTTAAAAACTGCAAATAATGTGGGGGCAGGTGAGCAAAGGAAAACACTTTTAATGATTAATTATGGAGTAGTAGTAAAGGAAGAGCAAAAATATCTCCAAAATCTTCCATTTGTTGGATCCAAGGTCTGAATTAATGTAATTGCATAAATGCATTTAAAAGGCTGTTTTGTTTATTCGGGGATTTACAGATGCTGGATTCAAGAGTATGTCAATGCTAAGATTCTTCTGCTTATATTTCTAAATATTTTTATTATCAGCCAAGGACTAGAAAGTTAACACAAATGTCTATTAATCTATCCCTAAACTTTCTCTCATTCTAAGTAGCATATTCCACCCTAAGCATTCACTGCTAACCCAGGGGATGGAATTATGCTCTTCTACCACAAACATAAAGGAGAACCCAGCCTTTATAGCAATGCAAGAAGGAGAAATTACAAAGGCTGCATAATCCTCTTCTCGGTAAAATGTTTCAGACTCCAGAGTAGTATTCCTAAAAGGAACAAATAATCTCATTAAAGACCACGAAATTTGGCATTTCTTCATTCAGCGATAGCTTCAAGGGATTCTAAGACCAGGGCCGGCTCCAGGCACCAGCCGAGCAAGCTGGTGCTTGGGGCGGCAGATTGTTCAAGGTGGCATTCCGCGGCCGCTTTTGTTTGTTTGTTTGTTTGTAGTGCCGCTCCGGCCTCCCTGTAGGGGGCGACAGTGCAGAGGACGGGAGCGCCCTGCAGCAAGCCTGGCAGGGCAGTCTGGGTCCTTCCCTCCCAGGTGACCGGACTGGCGCGGAGCCCCTCGGCAGGTGGCGCACCCCGCTGAAGCCCTGGCTGTCCCCCTTCTCTCCCCCCCCACTCCTTCCTCCTGCCCCCCGCTAGCTAGTCCCCCTGCACCCTGGCTCCAGCCGTGCTGCAGTTTTTTTTGTTTTGTTTTTTTTTTGCTTTGCTGTTCTGGCCGCCCCGGTTTTTTTCTTTCTTTTTTTTTTTTTTTGCTTCAGGTGGCCAAAAAGCCAGAGCTGGCCCTGTCTAAGACACAATATCAAGGAGTTAATGTTTTAACACCCCTTGGGAAGTGTATAGTGCTATGTAAGTGCTAAACCTTAGTAGTAGTAGTAGTAGTAGTATCAGGTGTTGTTAAGAGCGACTTGAGTCACTTTTCCACGATGGCCTCCCTTGTACAACACTGTGCTAAATCACATCAAGGTAGCAGCAATAGTCCTTTTGTCCAAAGCAAAAGCTCCATTTAATCTGTAATGAATATATCCCAGTTTTCAAGCCACCAGGAAAGACTGGACTCAAGGAGTAGGTTATTTCCTTGGTGGAAGAGGAATGCGTTGGCATCGATGCAGGATACTGTATTTCTAATGTAATTTTTGGCAGGTATGTACACTCTCAGCCAGGATGTTAGATGCCAAAAGCAAAGTGTGGCTCATAGCGCTCTGATGTAGCAACAGAAAGAGTTTTGTGTTCCAACCTTCAGTCAGCCTGTGTTTCCATGGCTATTTATCAGTGAATAGTCAGAAAAAATATTTGTGAATGCTTCTGTGACTTCTACCTTGAATTTTACTTCAACCATGTTTATGCACATTTTATTTACTTGTAATGAACATTTGTGCAAGTGAACTGTTGGTCACACAACTATTGGAGACAGCAAATTTCAGGCCCACAGCTGAATTGAAATTCATTTAATCACAAAAAGAATATCATCTCATGATCAAATAAAACTTAGTTTGAGATAGCAGAAGCTGTGTTGCCTTTTTAACAGTGGCCACTGCACGTGTAATAACAGACATTTGCAATAGGCTTGCATTTGATTAACAAACATTGTTAAGGCTGGTCCTCAAAAGGTCAATTTATGAGACTTCAAAATCTTTTTCTTTCCTGCAGAGAGCTATAACCCATATATTAAAATAGAGGAAAACATGAATTATTTGCATTGCATCATTTTAGGAGGCCATCATATCAGCAACCTTCACTTCCAGTGGGAGGGAAAATATAGATAGTTGAATTATTTCATAGGAAAGATGTGAACAGTCACTTCAGCAAACATGGTCTCTTGATTAAAAATTCTTGACTGCATCCTGTCTGTCAACAGCTCCAGTCTTATTTGCTTTGGTGCAACCTGTCTTCCTTGTAAACAAGGTTTCAAAGATGTTGTGAAGACAGATGAATGTCTAAACAGAGAAAACAAAAACCAATTGTACCATAAATCGGTTCTCTTATAGACTCAAACATCTACCTTGACGTTAGACCCGTAAGACTTTGCTTGAATGAATAAAGCTGTTATGCTATAGTTTTCTTTTCATATACCCCGCTGAGTACCTTCATTTGTTACACTTTGTTTCTTTCACTCCTCATCCAGACTGCTGTAGTTATACCTTGTTGACTAAGGGAAGCTGGTAACGGCTTTGGTATCCTAGATCCACTGCTTAGAACAATAGGGAACCAAGAACCTTTCAAAGTTGTGTTTGCCATTTGGCCAGCCCTTGCAAACTCCATCAGCAGAGTTATTTAGAATTGTCAACAAGGCTAGAGGGTGCTTTGGTTTTCTCTTTCTAGCTGGCTATTTTCCAAATGGTATTTACTTGCCTACAGGGTCAATGACCACATTGTTTATCAGCAAAACCCTTCTTTCTTGGGTTGCTCCTGCCCTGCTTAATTTCTGACTCCTCGTTCTTGGCCACCATGGCTCCAACCATTAGGCCTGATAGCCCATGTCCCAGTCTATGACTGCTGGGAAGTCTGCTTTAAATATCAGAACTCATTCCTGGGGGGTTGGTTGCATAGGTCTGACATGAATTGTCAGGTTAGTAATTTAGACTTAAGGTACATCTACACTACAAAACACAAAACGAAAAAACCCTGCAGCAGTGAGTCTTAGGGCCCAGGTCATCCACTCAGGTTTGTGGGGTTTGTGCTAGGAGGGGTAAAAATAGCAGTGTAGATATCCAGGCTTAGGCTGGAGCATTGGCTCTGAGACCCTCCCCCCTCACTGGATTTCAGAGCCAGGCTAGAGCCCAAGCCCACTGCTGTGTTTAGCCCTGTAGTGTGAAGCCCATTAGCAGAGACACTTGACCTGGGCTCTGAGGCTCCCTACCACATGTCTTTTTTTGCAGTATAGATGTACCCTGAGACTTCGAATCTCCTGTGCGTAGTAGCACATGAGGTCACCAAATTTCCCCCTCTTGTCTATCCAGAACAAGATGTTTGCCCCACTGCTGTCTGTCCAGAATAAGTGATATCCAGGTTGGCAGTTGTCCTGCAATAGGTTATTTTTTTGTCCTCTGTGCCTTCTCTTCCCTTAGATTGGATTCCAATCTAAGATGTACCTTGCTTCTGCTATGGGGTAGCTTGATGATCTGGCTAAACCACTGTAGCTGTCTCTGTCCTCCCGTAAGGATTGCATCTTGATGTGGTGGGAAAGCTTGTGTGCTTTGATGACCCTGTGAGCTATGCTAATGGGAGTAGAATTCCTGGTAGGTAGGGCCACCCAAACCACACAGATCAAAAGGTAGGAGCCAGACTAAAGGCAGTCCACCACTCTTCCTGGTAGGAGGTTCTGAGTGAGGCTAAGACCTGCCCAGGCCAGAATGCTTTCTGTTCTGGAAACAGCACAGCAACAAGACCAGTGTTAATAAGCATCATTTTTAATGGTGTAATATGGGACTCTCTCACCATTAATACTGGTAGACGAGATGAACCGTAGCCACAACGTCCAGATCTGGGCTCAGACTTTCCTAAAGTTCAGGCTTCTTTGGATTTGATTTAGGCCTGGCTTTAACTGATAGGATCCACTTTCCTTCTCTTCCC
The DNA here is from genome assembly GCF_027887155.1 of Malaclemys terrapin pileata. NCBI lineage: Eukaryota > Metazoa > Chordata > Testudines > Emydidae > Malaclemys > Malaclemys terrapin. Next base: position 38,364,607 of record NC_071507.1, on the reverse strand, counting down.
TTTTCTTAAGCCAAAACCAACTCGGTGTTTCTTCTTTGGGGATAGTATATCAGGCTAGAGAGGCTGCTATTATTATTTTATCACAGTAGCACAGTGATGAGGTGCATACCCCCACACATGCCCTGAAAGGCTTAATATGGGCCTGAAGGATACCTGGAAGGAGAGGCAGGCTTAGTTGAGCAAGAGGCTCAACTGGGCCAGAGTAGGCTGGATTATAAAGCCAGGGAGTTTGTAGCAGAAAGGGGACTGCAGGGACAGAGTTTGCAGTCACTCTGAGGGGAAGGTGAAAACCAGGAGGGAGAATAAACCCTGGGGTTATAGTTCTAGAGGGGAGGTCAACTCCAGAGGAGTAGTGGGGAAAGGAAGACAGAGGGCTATTTAGGAAGAAGCTGGGGGAAACAGCAGCAAGGTATCGACTGTTTGTTGTAGGGTCCCTGGGCCGGAATCCAGTGTAGAGCATGGGCCAGGGTTCCCCTACCAGCCCTGGGGCACAGGAGCACTGGAGACGCTGCCCGGACAGACTTTGTTATCTTAGAAGGGGAGGACTACAGTGATGTGGACAGAGGACTGAGGCACAAAGGAGCATCCCGAGTCTTGGAGAGAGAGGGGCCACGGTGTGAGGAAGGGGGTCTCCAGAGGGAAAGTGGGCTAGTACAGGCCGGACGGCATACCAGTAAGAAGTAGCTGCTGGTACTGGCATGTACGCAGCCCACGTTAAAGCGCTGCCGTGGCAGCACTTTAACGTCACTGCCCCTTCCCTCCCAGGGCACCTGACGGAGCCCCAGGCCCTTTAAATCGCTACTGGAGCCCCGGGTGGCGGGGGCTGGGCCGTGTGGAAGGGCTGGCTGGGGGAGGCTGACCCGCCCCTTCCGCCCGAGGCCCTGCACCTTCCGGGGGCTCGGAGCCAAGCTCCCGTACCAGTAAGTAATTTATCTTACTTTCACCTCTGGGGGTATCAGCCCTGAGTGCAGCTAATCCCCAGATGCGGCCCCAAAGAGGCATTCCCAGCGGTGCGTGAACCCCATGACAAGCCCCTAAAGACTAACTTAGATGGGGATCCCACTGAGTTAGTACATATGACCACAGAGTGAGAGAGAGTCCCTCTACCAAAGAGCTTACTGCTGGGAGAAAAACTTTGAAGAAACAGACTCCTTTTGGAAAGTACAGTTATGTTAACATTGAAATGCTTTGTGAAATCCTTCTGATTTCACTGAAATGCTGTTTTAGATGTGGATGGGGGAAAAGAAGGGGGAAATAAGTTCTGAAGATGTCCCATTTTGACATTAGTATAAATTTTGATTTTTCATTTTCAAACAACTTTCTGTTTTGAATTTTTAAAATTGTTTTTATTATAAAATAAAGGCAAAATGAAATGCTTCAGTTTTGTCACAAAGAAACACTTCAATTTGAAACAACTTTTTCCCCAAATTTTCTTCTTTGAGGACTTTTTTGAAATTTCAAAAGTTTTGTTCCTAATTGGAACAAAAACAAATTTTGAAATCTCAAAATATTCCATGAAATGGAATTTGCATTTTCTGCATAGCTCTACTTACTGTCTAAATCAGTGGTGGGCACTGCAGCCCACGGGCTGCATGCGGCCATAAAGGTAATCTGATTGCGGGCCGCGAGACATTTTGCTGACATTGACCGTCTGCAGGCACAGCTCTCTGCAGCTCCCAGTGGTCGCGGTTTGCCGTTCCCAGCCACTGGGAGCTGCAGGTAGCAGCAAGCTGCAAGGACATGCTGGTCTAAATAGACAAGATAGGCAATGGTTGGAGGAAAGGAACAGAACATGCAAGCAGAATGAACAACATGATGTTTTTGCAAAGTCACGTTAGTTCCATGCCTTTTTTTTTTTTTTTTTTGGTGGCGGAGGGAGGATTTTGCTAGAGGACGATTAGAGAAACAGAAAGGAAGGGAGAGGAGACATTGAAGCGTGAAAGGCAAGAAGGGAGGGAAAGCAGGGATGGAGTGTGATCACGGGTGAGACTGAAGTGGAGTGACTGTGCAGAAGTAAATATCCAGTCAGCACGGAGGAGAGAAATGGCCAGAGTAAAAGCTGGGGAAAGCGTCTGAGGATATCACTAATGTCCTTTACTGCAGCTGCTTCTGTGTTTGCTGCCTGCTGGAGTCTCTGGCTGGCTCCTCCCATGAGTTTCTCTCAGTCTCAAACCAACCTGGTCAGTAGGGGCCCTGGTACCCACAGAAGTAGGGGCTCACCCTTTTTATACCAGATTTGGCAATTCTTACCAAGATACTTCTCATACTCAGAGCACTGTACTGACTCCTCCTACACTACTGTGAGGGGAGGGTGGTATTATCCCCATTTTACAGAGGAGAGGCAAAATGACTTACTTGGGGTTACACAGCAGGTCAGTGGCAAAGCCAGGATTAGAACCCAGGTGTTTTAGACTCTTGTTTTAACCCTGAGTTTTCTCCTCAAGACCTGCTACCTTTTAAAATATGATATGCCATTGGCAGAGCCTCATTACCATGACTGCCAACCTTAGGGAAGACTGTCAAGAAGCAGGGCAAAGACCCCAAACTGGTGGTATGTTCTATAATTAGACTACCAACCCAGTCGCAAATGTGAACTCTTGAAGCACTACCAAGTCTTACCATGGAGACAGAAACACTGGAATGTCCAAGGGAACTATCTTGCCACCTAGGCAAGCTGCACTTAGTGCTAGTCGGTTGCTATACCAAAGATCTCAAAATATTCAGGTTGCTCCCAGTCCAGTCACTTATCCCAGGTCAATTTTACTTTCGATCTCTCACAAAAGACAATGCTTGTAGCCAATCCTGTAAAAATTAAGAAATCTATAGTTAGTTTTAGAAAAATAAATGAGTTATTACAAGGTTTAAAGTAGGCAAGAATATATACACAAATGAGTTAGTCTATAGTTTTAAAAGGTGACAGAGTTGTAGTAATCTGTCAGTTCTGAATGTCTTTCAGGGCTAACCCAAGTTGACCCAGGGATCTCTACTTCTGGTTCATAACTCTAGTCCTGTGAGAATTCAAACAGCAAAAGAGAGAGATCAACATTTTTCAGCTGTTTCTAGTTCCTCCTTCCAGAATTCGAGCTGATGGGATGAGACCTTTTGCATATAGCCTCTTCATCAGGGGTGGCTCTATGTATTTTGCTGCCCCAAGCACGGCAGTCGGGCGGCTTTCGGCGGCATGCTTGCGGGAGGTCCGCCGGTCCCGAGGCTTCAGCGTACCCACCGCCGAATTGCCACCGAAGCCAGGGGTCCGGCGGACCTCCCACAGGCATGCTGCTGAAGGCTGCCTGACTGCCGCCCTCACAGCAACCAGCAGGCCGTCCCCCGCGGCTTGCCGCCCCAGGCACGTGCCTGGTGCGCTGGTGCCTGGAGCTGCCCCTGCTCTTCATCAGTGTATTGTGATGTCCCACAATGGCCCATTTAGCTTTGTTTAGAGGACAATCCTTCATGACTGGCTTCACAGTTTCAGAGCAAACATTTTTTTTTTTACAGTTATGAAGCAAAAACTTAAACATTACTTTAAAGCACGTGAGAAAGATGCTACAAGTAAGATTAATGCATGCAGCAACTTACAAGTATTTCATAAAGTTTAAAAACATTGTTATAAGTTCAATACCTATCTTAACCATACTTAAGCATACACAGGTGAAAGAGACTGGTTTCCAGCAATGAATTTGACCGTGCTCAGCTGAGGCCTAAAGTCCTGGCAACAGTTGGCACCTGGTCTGCCAGCGTCACAGCCATGATATTGTGAGATCAAAGACTTTGCCAGCTCAAAGTTTCATAACTCAATTAGTGACGTTGACTCTGGTCCTAGGAATAACGATGCCTGATCAAATTTATGCCACTGCATCTCCAGTGATTGGATTTGATCCACTTGATTTTTCCCACTGCAAACTAAGTGATTCCACCAAGCCCTTTTTGGCCTGATTCCATGTCCATTTCCACACGTTGTCCTCTACTCCCTCAATACCTATCCCTGAGAAATGGAAATGTCATATTCATCCTCTCTCCCACACGTTGCCAGCACCCTTCATCTTAAAGAAAACATTGTTTTAAAAAGGATTCAAATGAGGAGTTAGTATTCTCCAGTTTGTTTCCAAGTCACAGCATTCACTGCTACAATTGGATCTCGCAGTCGGGTCAGATTGTTTTATAACCTCTGCTGTAAATTTGAGCAAGCTACTGTTTTAGTAGCTTGGTGCATTATTTTAAATTGCCTGGATTTTGCTCATGCTGCACCCAGTGATCAGTAGGGATGGAGGTGAACTCAGCCTGTAAAGGCACATCTGTTATGCAGGATTTTACATTCTGTCAGCTCTAAAAAGATCTGTATTCTAAGATACAGTAGTTGGTAGGACAGTGCCTGGAAGGGTTTTATAAAGTGAGACTTCTAGAAGGCACCAAGATTGCTGAGGTAATTTTTTTTTTTTTTTTTTTTTTTAAGTGAGAACATTTTTCTTTTATCATTATTCTTCTGGATCAGCTCGATAGAGTTATCCAGCTCCAGCCCTGTCAATGCAAACAGGAATTGAGAGCAGCTTCTTTCCCACGGGCTTATTGGCTCAGTTCTGCGATATGAAGGGAAGCAAGAGCTGGGCCTGAGGGGTCTTTCCCTATCTCCCACCACCTTCAGTTCTCCTTCACTAGAGAAGGATCAGGAAGAGTTAGGTTGCCTTCCTTGTCCTGGATTCTGCTTCGGTGTGCATATAGGGGTGGGAAATAGAAGGAAAATGAGCTATGAAAAGAGCCACCCAATTATTCTGGGAAGACAGAATGATAGGCTGGAAGAAGCTATCATGCTTCACTTATCTTTTTCAGTGGAAGGGAGCAGTATGGTGATATCCAAATACCATAGTGATGAATGGATTAAATCTCTTGCCACATGACAAAGTTTGAAATCTACTTATAATCTTAGATAGTTGTTCTCATGACTGAAAAACTAAAGGGGAACCCACAGAGGAGAAGTTAAGCAGAGTTCTCAGATATCATAGGCCATGTGCTAATGGCTCATCCAAGGTAGAACCATTTTCAGACCATGCTTCAAAACAATGAAGCACGGCTTCTAAAGAAAATATCAGGGACAGATCTCTACATGCAGGAAATCCACTGATACTGGGCCAGAAAGTGGACACATGACATCTGCATTTTAGTGGGTGGTTAGTGCTTTGTTAGGATGCTATGGATGTGTAAATAGTATATGTGTATGCCATGTGTGTATATAATTTATAATTGCATGACACTTTTATATTTGTTGCTGATCAGTTGAATGTATATCTTGTTTATCTTCAATTTTTATTTGATTCTGTATTTCTGCGGGATCTTAATTCTCTAAGCATTTTGGGCAAAAGATTGGGCTAAATGCTTGGTTGGAGAAAACAGGTATTATTCGGTTGAAATCAAAGGAGACACACTGATTTACAACAGCTGAGGAGCTGGCCTTTAAATATTTTTCAGTGAGAGATCATAGTCTTCAATTAAAAACTGATTATGCTGCACTAAGGTACTGCATAGACTGAACCATACCCACTAACTGCACCATCTTGCAAACTTGTGAAACCCACTAGTTTATGGGTGAAGGAAATCCTAATCCAAACATCTTATTTACATCCAAATATACACATGAGTCTTAACTTCCCATATTGTTTTTTAATTGGCCATAGTAAGGAATGAGTGTTAGGATCTGAAACGGATTATAAATCTAAAAAAGATCTTGGATTAATTGCATCATTTTGTTTTTATTAGTGTTCTAATGGATCTCTCTCTCTCTCTCTCTGTATTAATTCCCACCCAAAACTAAATTTCATTATGATCATCCTCACTATACCCTCACCTTGTACTATCCAAAAGGCATTGCTCTGAAACAAAGATAGCATAGTGTATTATTTTTAACTCTGATCTAATTAATACTGTGTGTACATTATTGGAATCAGCACAGCAAGTCCTTTGTATTTCATGTCACAGTGGATGTTTGCTGTGTGCTGTCATTATGAGGAACACATTTCTTGCACATGTCCCGTATGATGGTGATTTTAAAATGCTTCTCATTGCACTAGAACTTTCTGTGACATCACAGAAAGCACAACTCTAATTGCCACACAGGATGATCTCATTTCTGTTCAATTACATTGCTTGAAAAATTGTGTGACTGGTGGTCTGAACTCCAGTTCCCAGTGGAGAGGTGTCCACTTAAAAACTACCACCACAACTGCTGCCCTATTGGCAGTCTCAACATAGAAACCATGGCTTGAATGACCAAAGAGATTTAACTCCCCTTCTGCACCCAGGCGTTCCAGGTCTGTTTGAGTCACAGTGGCAGGGCAATATGGGGAAGCTACCACTTCCACAGGCTGTGCTACACCTGTTCAGCCATAAATCTAGGACTGGCAACTGTCAGAAGCACTTAGGCTCTCACTCAGCCCAGTACACAGGCATGTGCATAAGTCCTATTGATGTCAATGGGATTTACACAGGTGCTAGGGTTGCCAACTTTCTAATCACACAAAACCAAACAACCCTGTCCCACCCCTTGCCTGAGGCCCTGCCCATGCCCCGCCCCTTCTCTGAGTCACCACCCCCCACTTGATCCATCTCCCCTCCTCGGTCACTCGCTCTCCCCCCCACACACACTTTCACTGGGCTAGGGTGTGGGGGTGGGGTACAGGAGGAGGCTGAGGGCTCTGGCTGGGGGTGCGGGCTCTCGGGTGTGGCCAGGGATGAGTGGCTTGGGGTGAAGGAGGGGGCTCTGGGCTGGGGCCAAGGGGTTCAGAGTGCGGGAGCAGGCTCAAAGCTGGGGCAGAGGGCTGGGGCATGGTGGGGGGTGATGAGGGCTCCAGCTGCAGGCTCTAGGGTGGGGCCTGGGATGAGGGCTTTGGGTGAAGGAGGGGACTAAAAAATAGAGTGCCTAGGGCAAACTAATCATGATAAACCGGACATTGTTAGATTCTTTTGCAGTAGTTGCACTGCCAAGGACTAAAATGTTAAGCGCCTAGGGCAAACAAATCATGAAAAACCTATTGTTAATATTCCTGTTCTGTTCAAAATAAATGTTTACATGTTTAAAACACTTACTGACTGATCCTTCCCCTGATTCAGGGTCTGGGTTAACGCCTGGGGACGGTTGGTAGGGGATCTCTGTGAGGGTGATGAAGAGATCCTGGCTGTCTGGGAAATCAGCGTTGTAAGCGCTGTCGACTGCCTCATCCTCCTCCTCACCTTCATCTTCCCCGTCCGCTAACATCTCTGAGGAAGCGGCCGTCGACAATATCCCATCCTCAGAGTCCACGGTCAGTGGTGGGGTAGTGGTGGCGGCCACACCTAGAATGGAATGCAGTGCCTCGTAGAAACAGCATGTCTGGGGCTGGGATCTGGAGCGTCCCTTTGACTCTTTGGTCTTCTGGTACGCTTGTCTCAGCTCCTTGATTTTCACGCGGCACTGCGTTGCATCCCAGCCGTATCCTCTCTCTGTCATGGCTTTTGAGATCTTCTCGTAGATCTTTGCATTCCGTCTTTTCGATCTCAGTTCCAAAAGCACGGACTCATCACCCCACACAGCGATCAGATCCAAGACTTCCCGATCAGTCCATGCTGGGGCCCTGTTTCTATTCTGAGATTGCATGGTCACCTCTGCTGGAGAACTCTGCATCATTGCCAGTGCTGCTGAGCTCGCCACGATGTCCAAACAGGAAATGAGATTCAAACTGCCCAGACAGGAAAAGGAATTCAAATTTTTCCGGGGCTTTTCCTGTGTGGCTGGTCAGAGCATCCGAGCTCGGACTGCTGTCCAGAGCGTCAACAGAGTGGTGCATTGTGGGATAGCTCCCGGAGCTATTAGCATCGATTTCCATCCACACCTACCCTAATTCGACATGGCCATGTCAAATTTAGCACTACTCCCCTCGTTGGGGAGGAGTACAGAAATCGAATTTAAGAGACCTCTATGTCAAACTAAATAGCTTCGTTGTGTGGACGGGTGCAGAGTTAATGTGATTTAACACTGCTAAATTCGGCATAACCTCCTAGTGTAGACCAGGCCTTAGAAAAGCAGAGCAGTGTTTATAGCAAGATAGTGCTTAAGCACAAGATTGTGCCAACTTTGCTCACATTGAATAATACCTTACTCAACAAGATGTCTAGGGTTAGCATATGTCTGTGTTTTCCTGGACACAGCCTCTTTTTTCAGCCTTCTTTCTCTCTCCAGGGGGATTTTAAAATAACAGGAAATGTCTGTGGTTTTTGCAGGGCAGAGAAGCTGCTACTCAGAAAGAGCCCCAATAGGTCCACTTCCTAATTAGTCCTTCCCCTGCCTCTGCAGATGATTGGTCCATTCCCCTGCAAGCCAGAGCTGCTGGATTCCGCCCACCTAGACCCTAGCTCCCAGACTTGGGGATGGGGTCCTACAGGGAGGTGCTGACTGACAGCTGGCACTGCATCCTGGGCTTGCATCAGCCACCCTGCTACTGTGACAGTGGGTGACACTGCCCCCGACTTCTAGTGAGTACCCCTGGCACAGGTATCCTCTCCAGCTTCCCCCAAATACCCCTCCCAATACACACACACTCCTCCAGCACCTCCAGGTTCCTGCCCCCCCCCCACCCTCAATTTCTCCCCCCAGCGGTGTCCTCTTTTTGGAAACTTGAAATATGGTAACCCTAAAAATGTCCCACTCACTTGAGTAGAACTAATCTGCAAGAGTCACAGTGGCAGCATTGGGCCCATTTTTATAACTGGGTTGATGGAGGTAGAGGGAGGTTAAGAAATCTGGCAAGGGTCAAAGACTAAGTCTCTCAAACTAGATTTCAAAGCCAGGGGTCTCACCATTTCCATCCCTTTTCAGTGACTACCTCCTGCAACGTAAGGCCCAGATTCTGCAAACTGGCATGACTCATGTGAGGATGTCAGAGGGATCATTTGTAGTAGTGAGAGAATCTTGGAGAGATTTAATTCTAAATAAATAAAGGAGGTGAGACTCCGCTTGGATTTCTTCCATGCCTGTCCAGCCCCTGCTGTTTCACTGAGGTCACTGGGATCAGGTGCTGTTAGCATCTGATATTTTTAGTATTAGGGATCAAGTTGCACAGTTTTGGAAGTCTTGTTCATAATGAATCACAACTGTTTGCTCAAATTGTAGTAGTGCTAACCTTGTGCAGTTTCACCAAATAGACTTGTCCTGAGGAGTAAAGAGGCTTCGGCTACAATGACCAAATGTCTCCTATGAAACAAATTTCACTATGAGAATCTTACAAGAAACTGCTTGTGGATAAACACTGACTAGGGCACAGATTTATTTAGCATAAATGAATACAGCAATGAAGAGATTTAGCATTACTGTAGACGACAAGGTTTCTTAGAATATCATATTTAAGGTAAGCAAATTACACATTCAGCTTACAGAGAAGTTGCAATAGCTTAAGTGGCTGCAAATGGAAACTCAATGTGCAATTATAGTAAACCCAACCCAAATGTCAGCATTTTTCAACCAGAATGGCTTTTCTCCCCAGACGAAGAATGCCAAGGTGTCTTTTTGCACCCTTAGCTATATTAGACCAGTCCTTTGTTCATTACCTGCAACTGGAGTTCCCCTCTCCCACTGCTGTTCACCTCTTTCTGTTAATTTTCTTCTCTTTAAATCCCTGGCAATCTCTTCATCAGCATTTGACTCAGTATGCAAACAGACTCCCTGGTGAACAGTCCCATGCAACTGTCCACCAGGGAGACAAGTGTCTCCCACCCCTGTGGTTTGGAACTTGTCTTAAGGCATGCTACTTCTGGGGGTATGTCTACACTGCAATTAAACACCTGCAGCTGGTCCTTGCCCACTGATTCAGGCTCACAGGGCTTGGGCTAAAGGCTATTTAATTGGAGTGTTACTGCACCCCGAGTTCTGGGACCCTCCCCTTCATGGGATCCCAGAGTTTGGGCTCCGGCCCATGCTCAAACATCTACACCACAATTAAATAGCCATTTTGTCCAAGCCCTGTGAGCCCAAGTCAGCTGGCATGGGCCAGCCACAGGTATCTAATTGTAGTATAGATGTAACCTGGGTGGACCTGCCTTTAACTACAAGGCCATTTGAGCAGAATTTCAATTATATATTGTAGCCTTTATGGTCTAATTGATAGGGTTTAACAGAGTTGGGACTTATGCCTTATAGAGTGGTGATGATTGATGAGGGTTTGGTCTCCTGATTGGCTACAGTATTGAGAGCAACAAGGTGAATATCACCAGATCATTAGAGTGAGAGACCCTAGGAGCACACGAGGAACAGTCACAAGTAATCACATATCCATTTATTAAGAATTTCATTAAGCAGGTAAATGCCCCAGTCATTGACCCATAACAGAAGAAAATGGGATAATATAGAATGTACTGCATGAATACTTGCACTACTCACATCTCCATGTGGGGTACATTGGAATATGGATGATCATCAGGTGGCTATCAGTTAAGCATTTCCTGATGCATCCCCTCCCGGCACAGACACAGAGTGGTGCCTTTTATTATAAATTATACTAATGCCCACTGAGGTTCATACATATGCACAAAATGTTCCACTTCTTTCCCTTGTTTGTACTTCCACACCCCACTAACTTTGGGGTGCCCCATTTTCACAGGCTAAATATTTAATTCCTCATGTACTCATTAACATTTACATCAATGAATCACCATAGCAACTTGAAGTTAACTTATTGCTAACACTCTATATCTACAAAAAATTCCCCCAAACATTACAACCCATTTTAATTGGTATCTTGCAGTTTTAACTGCCACAATGTGATACAGTAAATATCTTTAAGTGCTTATGTTTGGGAAAAATGTAACAGCACATTTTATGATACAAGGTTATCCTCATGTTAATCTATTTCTAGGCCTGAGGCCTTTTGTTCCAGCCTTAATCTATACTAAATCATTTGTTTCTGTAATAAGCCAATACACACCTGTTAATCTTATACCCCACTAACATTCTATTTACTCCTAACCACACAAGCTAAAAACTAAATGACAAATCCTATTATTTGCCTCTTAGCTACCATGTACATAACTATTATGTTGATCCAGGTGACACAGGCTTTCAGTAGAGACTTTACATGATGCTTTTTGGTGAACTAGTATGTAAATACCAGACCCTGGGGATCCCTGTAGCCCTTCTGCACCCTGAGTCCTCTGCCAGTTGACATCCAGAGGTCCTTGGGTCACACATACATATAGTCCCTACTCGTTCCAATTGCCTCTTTTGGGGTACTCGACAGACCATATAACAATCCTGTAAGATACTGGCTGAAATGTCACCACCTCTCAGGGATAGGCTGCAGAATCCATTTAACAGGTGCATTGTGATGCTAAATTAAATAGCAGTTTTGAATAAGTGAAATCCTGTGCAATTAAATCATGCAGTGCAAATCAAGTCCTGTTCCTAGTGAAGTCATTGGAAGTTTTTCCATTAATTTCAATGGCATCACAATTTGGCCTTGTATGCATAAAGGGCCTGAGGAGGGCTGGTTGAAATTTTTCTGTCTAAACCCTTTTTAATGGAAAATTGGATTTAAACATTTTTTTTCCAGAAAGTGTCTCCTTTCCTTTAAAATTTTAGATTCTTCAGCAGAAAACTGAAACCCCAAAAAGAGTGGTGGTGGTGGTATTGCTGTGTTTTTTGTTTTTTCCATTTTTCAACTAAAAGGCAAAAAAATGCTCACAGGAAAAAAATAATGTTTTTCCAACCAGCACCATTCCACTAGGACCCCTTTTCTTCTTGGAAACACAGAGTAAAAAGAATAGGCGTTGTTTATAGGAAAATACTAATTTGTCACGTGAAAGTTACTGAACAAACAACAAAAGACGACAAATCCACAAGCAGCAGTGCTTGCAGTCTGTCTTAAAATCACAAAGTATTACAAGCAGTGCCATTGCTGCCTTGATGTATTGCAGACAGAGGCACTCTACCAATTAACCTTTCATGTCACTTTGCTCACATCAAATGCTCCTTGATGCCAATGCTTTGAGAATGTTGTTGTTGCAGATGCAGGCATTGCACATTGTTGAAAACAACCGTTTTCCCCCCTCCCATGTTTCACTGGCAATGAGCATTTAAGGATACCCATTACTAGTAATTTGCAAGTGAAATCTGAAGCTAGTTATTCCTTAAATACACCTGAATATATTCATTCTTAACATGCTAAGAGATATTAACATAAGCTCCAGATTGTATTTGTGCACCTTCATGTACAGAATAGTGTTACTGGAGAAGTTAATTAAAAACAGTGTAAATATTTTATGCAGTACTTTATAGAGACACACAGAAGGGGGAATGATCATGCAGCAGGCTGGGTAGAGCTAGGTCTCCTGATTCCTAGTCCAGAGATCTAACAACTGTCCCCGATGCCTCTAGTTTTGAGTAGGTATTTATTTTTCACTTGTTTTTTTCAATTTTATGCACTAAATATAAGAGATCAATATTATTTTAAAAGTAGTAAACTACTCCCTTGTGGTGGGGCGATGACTCACTGGTGTGGCACCTCCTGCTGGTTGTCTAGGGAATCAGCTCTCCAGCTTCTGGAGCACCCTCTGCAGGCCAGTGTCTCTCCTGCTGCTGGCCCCCGTGTCCCTCCTGGACCCCATTACCCTTCTGGATTAGGGTTCTGCCCCCTGGCAGTACCCCCTCAGTCTGGGTCTCCCCACCCAGGGGAACCCCCAAACTCCTATCCCTCCCTTGCCTCAGTGGCTACTGCCAGTCACTAGCTAGCCCCCACTCCCTTGGGCAGACTGCAGTCTGTAAACCACTCATCATTGGCAAGGGGGGTTTGAACCTGTTGCCTTTGCCTAACCCTGGGCTGCACCCCTGCAACCCCAGTACCTTTCCTGGCCTTTAGCAAGGCCTGCAGCCTGGGGGTTCTCCAGGCTGGAGCTCCCCAGCTCCTCTAGCCTTTCCCTAGCCCTGCTCCACTCTAGGTACTGTGCTCAGCTACCAGGCAGCCAGGTCCTTCTCTCTCTACTGCTAGAGAGAGTGTCTTTTCTAGTTTCTGGCCCTCAGCCCTCTTATAGGACCAGCTGTGGCCTGATTGGGGCGCGGCCTCACCTGTGGCTGCTTCCCCAATCAGCGTCTCTTTTCCCCTCTGCAGCCCTCTCCAGGGCTATTTTAACCCCTCCGGGCAGGAGCCACCCCGCAACATCCCCACACTGGCTAAAGGGCCTAGTCTATTATTCTATGTACATTATGCATACTATACCACTTATTCACACCAGTATAACAGAGAGAAGATTCTGACCAATCTGTTACCCATGAATAGTTTGAGTTCACGGAGACTCTTTCTTTGGTCCTAACTATGCACATTGAGCCCCTTCATTATATGATTTAAGGAAAGGGAGAAAAGAGATGAGGAAAAGAAGAAAAATCACAGTCTAGCATTATATATGCACTATTCTACAGATTCACAGCAGTTTATTTTCATACTCTCGAAGTTGCCACACTTATTTTTAATTATTGGTATTACATTTTATGTGCAATAGATGTTTCTACCACTTTACCGTTATTGCGATTTGTTAGTTTGTTTTCTTGTTTCATGGGAGTTTGTAGTTTTTGTCTTGCTTGATTGTTTGCACAGTTAGGGTTACTGTCACTGAGGTATCCTGCAATAGCAACCATCCTGTGGTGTGGTTGAAAGGTTTTTATTTAAAATGCCCAAACAGCAGTGGTGATAGATCAGTGGTGGAATGCTAGCTACAGTCCATACCAATGCCATCAGTGGCAAGCTGTGCTTAAAAAAATCCATGGCATAACATCCAAAAAGAGATGGACTTTGAGGAGCGATTTGAAAGAGGAAAGTGCAGTCACATTGGAAGGGACAGGCATAGGAACAGTTCCAGAGAGAGTCACACAAGTGAGAAAAGGAGGCAGAGGGGCATGATGGTGATTACAGTGTGGAGCTTATAATAGAGCACAGGAAGGCCATATCAGATGCAGGCAGAGGTAGATTCATGGGGAGCTTTGAACTAAGGTTGTGTTATTAGTTTGTCTTACACCGAAGTGCATCTGTCCATTACTGAGTGATGAAAGCTCAAGAGATGCACCATCCACGCTAGACCAGTTTTACAGGATCAGCGTGCTAAATTCACTGAATAGTTCAACTTGCATGAAATGTGACCATGCCACTACTTGTATAAACAGAAACACAATGGAAAGTACACATGGAATACGATCAGGCATAGCTGATACAGAGTCCTTGAAAGCCTGTAGTAAATACTCTCATTTAAAGACTTTCACCTGTTGCTGCAAATCATTCATACCAATGACATGTCTGTTGAGACTCTGATCCCTGACGCAGAGTGAAGAACATCAAAGAAAGATGTGAGCAGATCAAGTCTCAGGTAGGCATTGCATCCCTGTTACGGATGAAAGAAATGTCAGGAAGTTACAAAACAGGTGGAATTAGGATATCACCTCCACAGCACTAGTGACGTGACAAATATTAGCAGATTGAGCTGTCGGCTCATGTGAAGTCACAAAGGAGGTGTTTCAAAAAGAACATTTTCTGTTCTGCTGCTATAATACCATGTGAAACATTGTACGGAACCTCTCCTGCGATCTTCACTCAAATGAATCTCCCATTGATTTCAATAGGAATTTTACCTGAGCAAAGATTGCAAAATCTGGCCATACAGATGATAATAGATTAAAGTGTGTGCAGTAAAATGTCCATGAAACTAGTCAACTTTAGTCAAAAGTTCAGATGCACTATCTCTTTCATGTATTATTCACCATACACATTATTTATATCCACCCATCTTCTTCCCCTCAAATGTCTATATTTCTGACATGTAAACACGCTATCCTCCCTGCATAGTTATTCTGCATTTACTTTTAAATATAATATACACTCATTTTAAATAGGAGAGGTTTCATCCCATGTGTGAACTGCATTCTTAAAATGAAGGCAAGCATATTTATGATCAGAGCCAACAAGTCTGCAAACATATCATTTGGGAATCTAATATCAGGTCAATTTTGGTGATGTTCATCTGCCTGAGTGCTGTATAATCTACAGTTATTGAACCAAAAAAAAATCTATTGGAAAGTGTGCTGCAAAACACTATCATTTCAAGGCCACCAAATTATAACATTCTACATGTTAACAGTATGAAAATATATGGAAACTGAAGTCAGCTTGCAAATCAAATACAAAGACAGTACAATGTGTAGGTTCTTCTGATTTTTTTTTAAAATATAATTTTAAATTTAACAAATTTCCTTACAATGCTGAAATAAAGGGCTTGACCCTAATATCACCCCCATTAATTTTACATTTGTGAAACTCCATTGACTTCAATGGAGCGATTCCTGATTTACAGCTGTGTAAGTGACATTAAAACCAGACCCAAAGAATTCCATAATTTTACAACATTCACTGATTCAAAGACTAGAACAATGTTTAAAATTTAAGCCATAAGAAAATTGGCCTCCATGTAAGCAAATGTTTCAGAGAACATTACCTGAGGTTGAGATTTATAATGAATCCGTAAATCAGGTGAGCCATATTTTGTTACAGTTTTGCATGGTTTTACTCATCTTATCTACATAAGGGTTTTATAGTGCCACCCATCACGATAGTGTCTGAACACCTTCCATATAAAATCAATAGCAATAATGAAGTCCCTGCTGAATTTTATGGAGTCTCTGGTACTTCTCCCTTTTTAGGGTAAAATCTTTGCGTGGAATAGGTTTTGTGGTTTCGGTTTTAAAATTTTATTAATGTTTTTGTGTGGTGGTTTTAGCTGGACTGACTTCATTTTTTAAAAAAAAATCTGTTTGCTTTTTTTTGGGGTGTCAGTGATGTGTGATTCTTATGTGTGTAATGGTCTTTTCAAAGAGGAAGGTTTTGCAATGTTTCCTAACAGACATACTGTGGATTTACCTACTCTCCTCTAGAAGTTTGTGCCATAGCAGGATCCCTTAACTGAGAATGCTGTGACCCCACCTCTTATGCACTGTGTCCTGGGCTTTGTGAACTGCATTAACCCAGAAGAGCACAGCTGTCACAGCCATTCATAGATTAGAATTCGGTCTTTGATGTAGCTGGGGCTTGATCCATTAATTGCCTTGAAAATAAGGACCAAGACCTTGACCTGGCACTAGAAGCTGAGTGAGAACTAATGGGCCAGATATTCTCACAGCAGCCTGAGCCATGTAGAAGACGGGCAGCTGTATTCTCTAGCAGCTGGAGCCTGAGAGTCGTCTTCACATTTAGCTTCAGATACAGTGAATTACAGTCTGTCCTGGAGATTACAAATACATGGATCATTGTAGCCAGGTTTTATCCTGGGAGGAAGGGATAAACTTTCCTAGTAAGCTAGGTGTCAAAGGCAGAAGTTTTAGCTACTGATTCTACCTAGCCATCCAAGCTTAATAAAGAGTCAAACAGGACCACAATGCTTTGATGAATGGGGCCTGTGAGCCTTCAAGGAAGGTGGAGACAATGTCTCCGCTAGCTGTCGTCTTTTACACATTCTGATATTCTAGTTGCGTCAGGGTACAACACTCTCTACCCTAGGCTGGCATGACATAAAGAGTGCTGTCTGCTTAGGGCTAGACAGCTTTGGCCAATAAGACTCTTCACAGGCACAGATGTCTTGCTAGGGGATCCTGGTGCAGCACTGAGGCTTTCTCGGGGGCCTTCCTAACGTCCCTTTGTAATGTATGGTTTGTGCATATTAGGATCCAGTTCTTGTTGTGCTGTCCTAATAAACAATAATGGAGTATGATGTTCATACAGATAAGGAAGCTTTGCCATTTTTTCTATATTCTCTGGTAATGTTTGTGAATTATTTTCATTGCTCCTTTCTCCTTCTTCACCAGTTACAGCTCTCAGAAGTGAAAAAACTTGATTCAGCATGTGAGGAATGTCACAGTGAAGAGGCACAAATCATGGAGAAGAGAGGGACAAAGCATGGGCACCTTTGAACTAGAGCTTGCCATGAGCTGCATAATGTAGATCCTGATGTAGAATGTCACGAAAGTTCAGAGGTATTTTGATCTATTATACATGAGTCAGCTGTGACACTGTGACCCAGATTACAAAGCTCTCCTGCCCCTAATTCTGGTATATTCAGATCTGAGGGCACTAAGTTGGGCTCATTTCAACTCTGAACAGAGCTCTTTTAAGGTCTGCCGATAATGGAACCTGGGAATTTGGTCTACCACCAAAACTGTGTCTGCAATACCGTCATATACTTTTCATCATCTCTTTTCACATCACTGCTGATTATCATTGATGTTGGCTTGAAAGCCATTCTCCCTTGTAGTCATCCCAACACCACCGCTTACAGACCTCCCCACCTTTCCCCCGCCATATTGTGTTATGCACATGTTTGCAACTGCTAGTCAGTAACGCAGGCAAGTTTTATGGCTAATGGGTTGGTGCCTAGAGCCCAAACCGCTGGCAGGAATTGGGAAGTTAATTATTTTCTATTAAGTTGAAATCCTGCCTCAGTGGGAGTTTTGCCATTGACTTCAATGGAGTTAGGATTTCACCATTAGACTCTCAGAGATTGTGTCTAACAAAAGAAAATGTCGCAACTTGATGTACTGCCAATTTGTGAAACTTTGATTTAAAGTTGCTGCAGCACTATTTTAGCACCCTTATGTTAGCATATGGGCAGCCCCTTGCAGCAGCGTTCTGACCCCATCCGCCACCTGGGCTTGCTATCACTCTTCTTTTACCTAATGAGCAATAGATTATTATTTTTATTGACTGACTTATGCTCTAGATAGTCTACAGAATGTTACTGGACACTTTCCTGTGTTGTGGGAACTTCATATTTTATTTTGGAAACTTGGCTAGTGGCAACTTAACCACAGAGACTAGGAACAGAAATAGCAACGTATGTGCACTTTAGAGAATGGTTTGACAAAATTACAATAAATTACAGGAATTCTACATTTCTCACATGAGCAAGCAGGGACTTTTTTTGTTTGTTTGTTTTTTGAACAGCCAGGAACAAAGATGTCATAGAAACTTTTTGTAATAGTCAAATAGTTGTTTGTTAATTAAACTACTTGTCATTTTTCTTTTAGCATTAAAAGACTGGAAAAGATCATTATACATTTTCTTCTTTGATGAGCTTTGGATGTAGTCTTGTTGCCATTAATGGGACTACTGCTGTGAGTAAAGTTGTGCAGGATTTGAGGGATTGGGCTTTCTGTTTAAATTCATTCTTTATTCTAGAAAAACATCCACTGAAGTCATTGGGAAAGTTTCCCTAAGCATGGACTGAATACAAACTGAATAAAGACTTGAAGATCTGGCCTGTGCTAAATAGCTCTACTCCCTGAACACACATAGCTGAAGGTTCTGGACTAGCCAAGACCAATGTGTTTCTCATTGGAATATTTTCTTCTTTGTTGGCAAAATGTACCTTCTAGTAATTCATATGATAAAGACCACTGGGGTGGTACTGGAAAGAAATATGTCTCCAACTGATGATAGGCAGCTTCAAAGTATAGTTGATATAGTCCAAGTTTCTCTTTGAAATGTGTTTTATTCATATCTAGTCCTGAGTGTTGCTCAGCTTGTCCCAGTTCTTTTCGCTTGTGGTATACAGAGACAAGCAAGGCACTGTTCTTCCCACAAGGTTTTTCCCTTCAAAGGACAGGGCTGAAATGGAACTAATATCCCAAGGAAAGTTTGCATTTCAAATGCCAATAAAAGAAAAATATAAAATTCACAAGAATCCAGGAAAGCAGCTTTCTCTGATTTTAAATATTTTGGCCAAATTCTGTCCTCAGTTTGAAGTCAATTTCTTCCATAAAAAAAAAAACATCATATGTCTGTTTTGATGTCTTTCTAATACATTACCCCAGCACCCTACTGTTCTACTGCTGGCTTCTGAGTCCTACTGACCACAAATTCTAACCCTAACTTACTGCTTCTGTCTCTCATACTCGTCTACAGTATAGCTAGATTCTAGCATCTTATGATTCTCATTCATATAGATTAAGCACATACTGTACAGTGCACTAGTGCTGTACAAGGCACAAATAAATACAGTCCCTCCCTACCCTGAGCTATTTCACAAGAGGATAGAATTCACTCCTGTGCAAAGAGCCAGAACAAGACCTGCACCATATAAGCTCTATTTGCAGGATTTATGTGACTCTGGAGGCCTTCTCTACACACACAAGTTTCACCAGTTTAACTAAAAACAACTTACTGCTTTAATCTAAATCAATATAAGTTAATGTAAACTGATTGCAGAAGCCAGGAGTTTGTATTCTTTAACTAAATTGATTGGGGAAAAAATTACTTACACTGGTACAATTTTTGTGCATAAATGAGGGTCAAGTGGCATGTAGGCCTTCTGGGGTTTCCCTGCACAGGGATGAATTTCACGCAGAAAAGTGATGGGACTATCTAAAAAACAAAAACCTGAAAATCAAGAAAGCCACTTTTTAACTGGGGAACCGGATGACTCAGTAGGAAAAGAGCCTTTCTTCTCGTAATCACTTGTTCAAATCCAACATGTTTAATACGAGAAGTATTTTAGCATTCAAAAGTAACATTTGTATGACAGTGTATAAACAGCATGATCCTTTGCTCATTGAAGTTGATGAAAGCATGATCTGACCCAAATGAAGTAGGTTTTTCCAGTGAAGACAGCACACTGTGTTTATTTCTATTTTTCTGGTCTTGATGACAGCAAACGAGATTGGGATTTTAATTTTTTTAACATCGGAAATACCATGTTATCTTCATAACAGCAGATGTCATTTTTTCTGGCAAGAAAGGCGCTCTTTAATTCACTTTGCTAAACACACTTATGGTTTGATTGGCAGTCTGTCAGGAAAACGAAGTGAAAATGGTTATGCAATTGCCAAAACTAAAGAAGACTTGGATTTAAAACATCCGCACCAGAAATCCTGTACTTTTCAAACCATTATTTTTGAAGATTTTCTTTTTCTTTGGTTTTGGTTACAATAAATAGGTCAACAAATGCTTTAACAACGTAGGGCCAGATTTCCATGGGAGCTCAGCATATTCTGTGCTGAACTTCTTTGAAAACCTGGGTATAAGTGCTGCCATGGGAGTGCTGGGTGCTTAGTCCTCTTCAAATTCTGATCCTTATATAAGCACTTAAAGGGAGCTCGTTTCTATCGAAAATCTGGCCCCAACTAGCACATAACCTCATGTTTCAATGTCTGAGGGTCTTCTGGGTGGGGGGAGGAATATGTGAGGCAGGAGCCCATCATTCTGAATCAAAGAAGTCCAAGCAAGCTGGAACTGGGGGAGTAAAAGGTTATGTTTTGTTGGGTCTACAGGAGCAACCAGCAGCCCAGCTCCAAGCAATTTAAAGGACAACAGAGCACATTGATAACTGTCACAGATTACTTCTAGGATACTTTGAAAACAGGGTTGCTACTTTTTGCAAAGACCCTGTAGAAGTCTCAAGAAGCAACGGGTATGAATCAAAATAAAGAAATTCCATCAGGGTTGGGGGGAAGGTTCAGCTAACTCCAAATATGCATCCTAAAGAAACAAGTTAGTAAATGCAAAACAAAATGCATGGGTGGTGGTGGGCGGGGGGGGAGGGGGCGGGGAGTTGGTAGTAGCTAGAACCAGGTGCTCAGACTATGAAAGAACTGACTGAGTTATATTTCAGAAGGATCATTAACTCTCTGGTTCACTGTGAATCTAGGCAGACTTTAGCTTGAATTACAGTGTTAGAATGTTAAAACAAAGATATTGCTTTGAGAGAGAGGACAAAAGGAAAAGAAAGTTCCTTTTTCATTATCCTTCAAAAGAGGGTTTTCCCCTTCTTTTTTTGATACCCTGCTTCCAAAAGGCCCCACATTGTGGCCACATGCCTCGCAATTAGGGTGACCAGACACTCAATATTAGGGGCTTTGTCTAATATAGGCAACTATTACCATCACCCTCCCTGTCCTGATTTTTCACACTTGCTATCTGGTCACCCTACTTGCTGAGAAGGGCTGAATGGAAGTGTGTATCTTAAAAAAGGATTTTAGCAGAGTGCTCCATCCTCATGGGTAAGCTAAAGTCTCCTCCATGCAAGCTTAAACACAGAAGTCATGATTCTCCTCTCACATCAGTTTTAAACCATTGTAACTCAATGGACTTCAACAGTATAACTCCTGAGTGACACTGGTGCGAGTGGGAACAGAATCCAAACCAGAGCCTCACAAGTGTCCCAGGCAGTTTCTCTTATTAAGTGTTTGCCACTGGCATCCTAAGCAAATCTCTTGAGACCTTATGACTTTGTCAGCCCAGCTGCAGAGTTGGATAAAACTTGGAAAACGCTTGGGGCCTTATCTTCCAAGCCTTCAGTGGGCAAAACTTCCATTGACCTCATTGGGAGTTTGCCTGTGCAAAGACTGCAGGATATGGGCCTAAAAGTAAAGAACATTTGAGCCAATCTGTCCCAAGTGAGTAAATTCCAATGAACAAGTACAAAGAAATTAAATCATGTGTATTTTCCTGTCTGTATCTCTGTGACTAGAGCCTCATGATTTGATGGATTCTTCAGAAAGCTGTCTCCCTTCGGAAAAAATGATGAACGCTTATGGGCAGGCTCTTTTAATTTAAATCTAGCTTTGGCTAAAAGAACTACGGCAGTTAAAAGTGTGGTCAGTATTTCAAACTGCTGTAGTTTAACCCACAGATAATGCACAAAGCAGCCACTTAATTCTTGGCAAAAGCAGAAAGCCCTGTATATATATATATTTTATTTTATCCTGTATTCTTTTTATTTTAAACAGTAGTGCTGCTGGTAGTGTTACCTACAGTATCACTATGTTAGCTCTGTTGGAATTTACTTTTGCTACAGTTGTAACTTTTCAGAATTACTATTACCTTTGCTAGAGTGTCTATCTCAGAACTGATATGAGCAAAGCAAAGGAGAATGTAGGAAGTTAATTTTGTGTGTGTTTATTTTAGAGCCAATAGCTCTGAATCTGAAGAACAGGAGCCAAGACATTGAACAATGAATGCATTGTAGTGATAACTAGCAAGTTTGCTGTTTGTACAAAATCAAAAAAGACTTTAGTGCTACCTTTTTATCTTTTGCCATTGAGTGCTTTTGCCAAAATGCTGGAGGTGTAATATAATCCCCTGTAATTACATGTTTTTGTAATAGAGCATTCCTTGACTGTTTATACGGATTAAACATTGACTTAGAATGCTGGAAGGCATTTCAGCCAAAATAGTAAACAAATTAACAGTCAATATTGTGCTACAGTTTAGCAGTCATTGTTCCGTTCTACTTTGCTATTAAAGTATAGCTATTCAAGTAATCTATGAATGGCTTCATAGTGTCTTATCTCGTTGCTATGCTAACTTCTTTGTTCCATACCGCTTTTTTCTGTTTGCAAAGAAACAGCAATCAACGAAATAAAACAGATCTAAGGCCTGATCCTACTCTCACTTACACTAATATAAACCAGGAGTAATTCCCTTGTAATCAGTGGACTTCCATATGTGTGAAATCAGAATCAGGCCCCTCATGTTGGTTTTACACTGGCATAACCCTACTACCTTCACTGAAGTCACTCCTTTTAGCAACTCTGTAAGAGCCTGACCCTGCACCATATAAAACAATGGAAACTTTGTTGTTGAGTTAAATGAGAGTAAGATCAGACTTTTATAAGTGCCACTATAAATCAATGTATGAATAAATCAATCCAGGTTCTATTTTACAATGCACTCTCTTGCTCTTAGGGTGCTATAGAAAACCATAGAATGGATGGATGGATAGTAAAACAATACCCTTCACAAGATCCATACACAGATACAGTGTGGCACATTTTTCTAAGAATTTAATCTGTTTGGCTGAAAAGTATGGAGGCTTATTTGAACTATAACCAAACAGAATATGTGTGAATTAAGGGCTTGACCCCAAACCAATTTTTTCAATTGACTTCAGTGGGCTTCGTATAAGTCCCTAATAAGTCTTCATAGTTGGTCTGGAAATCCTGTATAATCAGCCTTTCTCTCAAAATTTCTATCACTACTAATTTTTGATCCTGTTTCCAACCCCAGAACCAGGACATGCAGATACATCTGCAAAACAAAAAGTAATGGCTAAAACAAAATGGCCCTGACCTCTTTGAAATGGTTAACTAATGACAGTTTTTCTGGAAATGTTTCAGAAATAATGGAGAATGGAGGCTGATGTTGCTCTTGTGCTGGCTTTACACTGGTGTAACTCCATTGATTTCAGTGGACTTACTGTACTCTGGTTTTGTACTGACGTAAATGAGAGTCGAATTTGGCTCTGGATCCATGGAAATAAGACAACTTTGTGATTCTCAGCTCCTGGGGCCATTTCCATCTCCAGTGGCCATTTCCTTGGAAATGGACAGCCCCCTGGCAAAAATAAGGCAAGATTTTAACAACAAATGTTCGCCATACCTGTTTGCAGATCTGACCTCTGTTTACATGAAAATGGACTTGGAAAAGCTGCCAGTACCAGATGAAAGTGAGAAATAGCACTCTCGGTGCTAGCTGTCAGCTAACAGCTACAAGTGTTGGTTTACAAAATATTGTTGGTTAAAGCATTTTATAGTTCAAATAGAAAAGAAAACTCTAATAGACAGACTCTTTTAATTAAGTGCCCTCATACCTGACAAAAATTATTTTAGTGATTCTACTTTCATGGGCACTGGTTTTACTCCATCAACTAGAGCTTCTCTGCTCCAGCTGGCCTTCCTTAAGTCCCCACAGAACTTTCTCCCTAGAGAAGTCCCTCTCCAATCAGGTCCAAGAAACCCTACTCAAAACATCTTAGATAAGAATGTGGGGTCTCTAGACGTTTTGGGAGGAGGAAATGGAGAGAAAGGTCTGAGATGGGAGTGTTGACAGGTGTTCCCTGGAGTTTTGCATTTACTGAACTTGACCTTCCAAGAGAAGCAGTCAGAATTGGTTTGTTTCCAACTAATGTCACGCAAAAATATTCCCAGTGAAAAGTAAAGCTGCTTACAACATAAGACCTATTTGTCATTCTCGAGTCTTTGTCGCTTTCTCCTGAGCTGCAGAGGACATGAATGAAGTGGAATCAGTATTTTGTTCTTCAGGATTTGGGGACCTCGGGGTTGTCTCCTCACCCATGGACACCACAAAGCTCAGTTCCATGGCAGCTCCCAAAGCAGTTAATCCATGCTACATGGATCCACTGGCCATTGCAACCCTGTAGTCACCATAGGGGCATAGACTGCTGCAGCTTCAGGGCTGCGGTAGCAGTTGAAAAGCATCCCTGTTGCCACTCCACCAACTAAAAGGATTCTTCTGTTCCCAAGCCTCCCAGGGAGCCCTCTGCATCAAGCCTAACAACTTTGATTTTGGACTAGGATCAGTATGTAGCGTAAAGTAAATTAATATATTACTATTAAAGAGGCAGCCTGGTTTAGTGGTTAGGGCACTGGCCTGGAAGTCAGGAGAACTAGATCTATTCCTTACCACTGACCTGTTGTGTGAGCTTGGACAAGTCTTTGTGTCTTGTACTTTACCTGTCTGATCTATTTGGCTTTGGGGCAGGGACTATCTTTTTTACTATATCTATGTACTATATCTATGTCTTATCCAGTGAGTCCCAATTCTCATCTGGGGCCTTGGGGCACCAATGTAATACAAACAGTAACAATGTATGTGAGTGCAATATATCACATAATAACGTAAGACACGAAAAAACCTAGTAGGAAACTGTAATACACAATTCCTCATTTATGAGTTGGGAAGGTGACACTCTCCCATCAAGTTCTTACACTTAAGAAGCATTCAAAATTAGATTGAACCAAACTTCTGTTTCCCCTACTTGTTGTCAGTCTGACTCCAATTGCTAATCTGGATTTAAACTTCTGTCCCCAATCGCGCTGTCATTTCATTAGCCTCATTTAAGTAGCATGGTGTTATAGGAAAAATAAGTGTTTTCTTTATCAAAAATCTATTGCCATTTTTTCTTTTCTCATTCAGTGTAGTCAAAATGATGTGAATGAATATAAAGCTTGCTAGTGCTGGGAATGTCCCCTTTTGTTGTGGTACAGCAAGTGTCTGGAGTACATTAGAGGATTGGAACAAAGTAAGTCCTGGTATTGATTTTGTCAGTAGTGTTGCTATGTCAGACGCAATTTTCCCATGTGTATGGAGAAGAGGGATGGTCAATTTAAAGGCCGCTCCAAGTTTTTATTTTTCATCATTAGACCTTAGGTGATACTGGCAATTCCCTGTGGCTTCTGGGGCTAATAGTGATGGCAGCTTGAAGTAGAAATATTAAAAAGTATCCAGACAAGATACTTTCTCTTGTTATTCTAAAATCTTGATCCGGAATGTGGAGGGACTATCCATACGATATGACAGTCTTCATGGGTGAGTTGACAGATTCATCATCCGATGAGCATTCTCTGATCATTCCTGCTGGCTGAAAAAGTATTAATTGGGCCAAACAATTAGCACTAACTGTTTTGAGGTTTATCTTCCACTATCAATGGACAAATCTAAGAGTTCAATGGTTTCATTCATTTTATCTAAGAATGTTTATTGGAAACTTATCCAAAATTCTGTGGGATAGAAATCTCCTAAGATTAAACATTTGAAACATTGTTGTTTAGGTATCAGGAAACTGGGTGTGATCATTCCATTATGCACCGGTTTGAAGACCAGCTAACTCTTCGTTATTCAAGTGAAAAAGCACCAGAAAATTTAACAAATACTGGGCTCGCTTTTGATCTCATTTACAGGATATAAATCCAGAATCACTCTATTGACTTCAATGGATGCACTGTGGAACTGAGATCAGAATCTGTCCTGTAGTCCTCAGTCACTCCAGAATGAGGAGACCATATCTATGTTGTACAGCTAGCCGTCACCCAGACAGACCTTTGGGGGGGAGAGAGAGAGAAATCTGGTAAAGTTCAACTTATTTTGCTAGAATCACAGATGTGGTGTTAAAATGGTGGCTGTCTCAGCCTGCAGTGGTTTGAAACAAGAGCTTACATTTCACAGCAGTTAACCTTGATTGTGCAAAACAATGATCAGTCTACCATGGAGAAGTCCCATAATACACTTCAATTTAAAAGAAGCAAAACAAAATCTGATCCACTGGTAATCTTAGAAGTTATTTGCTCTAGCAGGTCAGACAACTGCTCCAGTTGCTGAATTTAAAGACCTACATTTGCCATTCCAAATGGTTTTAAGTATAGATGGTGTATATGTTATAAACTGCAAAACAGCTTTTCAGTTTTAAAAGCTTTACTTTATACCAAATGAACTTCACTATATATTCAAACAGTGGATGATACTGTTGTTTTTTATAATGTTGCAATTTTTTGGACTACATGAATACCTGAAGGGTGAAATACCTATAAGCTCAGTTAAGAGTATACAAAATGCCATATTTGTATTCACTTTTTCAAGTGCATTTACACCTCATGAAAGGTATCAGGGTGACAGACTAGGCCAGTGAGAAGTTATTTAATTACATATACAGAACAAATACGACGTGGTAGCAGAATGGCACATTTCTCCCACCCTGTCCTGCTATATCTAAAGGGAATTATTCTATGACCGAGAAAGTAGTTCAGTATCTATGCCCATTCAGTCTTTGGCATCCCTACTGAGACAGTCAGCAAGGGTTGGGTGGGTGTTTTTGTTTCTTGTGTGTGTGTGAGATAGACATTTAGGCCTGATTCAGCAAAGCTCTTAAGATGTGTTTAAGTCCATCCCTGTTCACCAAAAAACTTAAGTACATGGTTAACTGTAAGCAGAGGCTTAAGTCCCATTAAATTCAAAAAGGACTTCGTCATCTGCTTATTATTAAGCACATGCTTAAGGGTTTTATTGAATCAGGGCCTTAAGCATTAGCAGAGAAACAGAGACCTCTGACTTATTTCACAGGGGCCATTGAACAGTCTTCAGATAGATAGTAATGACTCTCACTCACGCCGGAGCAGGGTTGGCTTTAAACTGGTGACCTAGAGGTGAAAGGCTCTGCAGCCCATTAACAGTCCCCTGAGCAATCCAGCCCTATTTGAGTTCAATAATTAATGAAGTAAAATCAAGCCAAAATGTAGCCCCATTGATTGCCTTTTTTCGGTAATGTGTCCCAGTCAGTATCAATAATTTTTAAAATGCTACAATAGAAAAGCCTATGGAATCAGAGCTGCCCACATGTTTTCTGGCAGGTTTAAACAAGGGAAGTCTTGCAAGGGCAGTCTTAAGAATTGAACTTGTTGATTAGTCTCTAAAAATGTTTCGAAATTGACCTTTCCACAAATGTTGATAGCAGCTATTCATCAAGGGTAGCTAATTTATGTAGTAGTGAATTATTTAGGGGTCTATTCTCCTCATGATATGCAGACGTAACTTGCATTGACACTAATGGGATATTCATATGTGTGTGTTGAGGGGAGATGAAATCTGTAGAGAGTATTTAGAGTATATTCTTTGGGGGAGGGGAGGAATTAGCAAGATAAACATGAATTTGTCATTCTTTCATAGGTAAGGGTGTGTGTGTGTGAAGCCCCTTAACTAAAATATATGCAGTTCTGAAACTACATGTGCAAGGGGCTTATCCTGAAATGTGGGCCATATGGGAACCCCAATTTTAAAATGTGTGGCTGCTAGAACTAGGAAATGAAAATCCTGCATTGTGGCTCTCTGTGTTATGTGTCCCTTTTGTGGGACTTGGACATCTGGCTATTTGTGTACCCATGTTCAAAACTACAGCAGGCTTATTGTATGTTGGTATCTGTCTGAAATCTATAATTACTGTTTGTTTTGGCATAAAATAACAGATTGCAATTAACTGTTTTATATGTTTCAGCTTTGATCTTTAACAGTGAGCTTGCATAAGAGAGATAGAGTTCTAAACCCGAACCATTTATCTAAAAGGATAAGTTGTTTTAGGGCAGTATTAAGGCTACTGCATTTAATGGCATCATTCAGCATTTTCCAATCTGAGTTTCAAATACTGGTTTAAGACAAAATTAAGAGTCAAATTCCACATTTCTCCAATATGCACATACCTCTTCCATTGATTTAAGGGCCAAATTTTGCCCCAAATCTCTTGAAAATCTGTAAACAACATCAGGCTACATGCATCCCTGGTGTAACTTCACTGACTTCAATGGGGTTAAATATGACTCCAGAAAATCTATCTTTGCTTTAAGAGGTTGCTTTAAAGCAACACTGCCAAAAACTAAAATTTAAGACCAAAATATACATTTTGTAAATAGATATTATATACACACGTATATATTTAAAATATGTATTTTGTTATGCATTATTATTAGTACTTTATTGTTTGTTCAGAACCACAGCTAAGCATGGTCTCTGCCCTAAACAGCATGCAGTTTCGATTTCGATTTCGGTGTTGTATGGTCTAGAGGTGTTTCACTATGATCATTATTACATTAAAATGAAAACATTTTACCTTTAAACTTGGTGGGTTTTTTGGTTTTTTTTTTTAGAACTGACTCATTTCAAAACATCCCAGTTTCTGATAACACTCCCCTTTAAATAGTATTTCCTGATGGTTTTAATCTGCCGCTCTCCTGAGGTCACATTCTGCCAGGTTGTTACATGGGAGCTGGGAGGAAGTAGGTTATAAGGGGCCTTCCCATGTGTGCCCCTAGGATCCAGCCCAGTTGCAGCCCTAGCCCCTGTGATCCAGGGAGTAGAGAGGCTGCCTCTCCTTACTCCACTGGTGGTGGTTCATGATCCAGGAAAGGGAGAGGCTGAGAAGAAGGTACGGTCATGGTTCCATCTCACTATCATACTGGCCATTAGAGTCAGCTGGCTGAGTAGTGGGGAGGAATAGTGAACTACAGGGGAGTGGCAGTGGGAGCTTTGCTTCTTCATGCCTGGATCCCCTGCTATGTATTCTGCTTCTGTGATGGAGAGTATCTATAGGGGCAGTGTAGACCTGCACTCCTCACAACACAGGATATGTCCAATAGGCACAACTGCAACCTTGATAAAAGGGTATTTCCAGCAAGGGAAAAACAGTGTAGCTAACTGGATATACAGAGGGAATTGTGATATTGGCACAAAGTGCTGTTGGGCGCAAAGTGGTAAGTAAGTAAGCATCAAGCTTTTCAGCGCTGCAGCAACTTACTTCCCTTCAGTGCTCCTCCTTGCATGTCACGGCTCCTTGAGCCTAAAGGCTCAATTTAGTAATCTTAGGCCCTGCTTGTAACTCTAGTAGGTACAAAACTTCCAGACAAATGTGATTTTCAAGTTGGTTGTGTTCCTTTACTGTAAACACTTCTCCTCAGTGCTGGAAAGCCCAAAATAACAACACTGTCTAATGCACAATTACTGAAAAGTGAGACTGGCTAGAAACTGACCTGAAACAAAATTAAGACTGAGCAAACTAGTTACACAGGAACAACATGCAAAAGAAACCAACAGAATTAACATTGTAAAGTAAATTGATTTATCAAAACCCTCTGTTTAATTAAACCAAGATGGTATCAGTAATTCACAGAGGAACTATTAGAAAAATCCATTATCTTGACAGCATGTCCGTTACGGTAGGAAATTAGAAAACCCAGTACAGAGAAAAGAGTTCACCTAAATAGCACTTTAATATTTCTAGGAATAAAAAGTTTCCTAGCCTGAGGGGATTGTAGGTCATTTTAGCCTTACTTACTTTACAAAAACATTGAGCAGTTGATACAAGTTCCCTCTCTCCTTTGTTTTATTATATTTTATATGCTGATGAACTAGAACTAGATGATATTTATCACTTTCTCCATTGTTGGATTTGCAGGTTGACAAAAGTGTAAATTCTCCCCATATGAGAGAAATACGAATTCAGACATGGTTAGTAGCACTTGTTGAAAATATTTCATCATAACTTTTTTGAATGAAAAACAGCTTTTTGATTACATGGAAACTTTCTCATGAAAATTGTTCCATTGTTTGATGAAAATTTTCAGGTTTTCATCAAAAATCAAAACTTTTTTTTTTGTTTTGACAACCAAAACCCCAACATTTTTTTTGGAGGTTAAAGAGTTTTTTAACTGGATAGTGCTAGGTCTTTGTTCATTTGCATTGTTTATTTCTGCTTACAGATTTAAGATTCATTGCCTGATTATTTTGAAACTGTATTGAGTAATCAAGTTGGAGACTCAAAGTACCATAACTTACCCTATCATTGTGTGATCCACTTTCACGGTGCTGATGTTTCCAGTCACTGTTAGCAGACTGCAGACAAGTATGCAGAAAAATATGGATTGTCATTTCTCAGCAGGGAGTCCTATTGGTATTCTTAAGTGTCTTATCCCTCATCAACCACTCTAAGTAACATGGGAGAATGCTGCACTGGAATGCTGGTGGCTTTAAAACCAGTTCATACATCAAATGAGATGTACACTGGGCATAGAAAATTATTTCTCACTTCATGTGTAAAGTATGTGCATAGCAGTCTTATGAGATCATGGAGTTTTACTACCAAAATTACTTGTTTTCTTAGGTCTTACAATGACCATCACACCAGGTCATGTAGGCCAAAACCTAATGGGAAGAAATTACAGTCAGAAGGGGCAGTACCCAATCTGGACCATTTGTGTGCCTAATCATCAATACATTTTAACTCACTAACACAATGTCTACAAACAATTATATTACACAGGACAAGGGGAAGGGCTGTATTCTAATATTTGTTGTTGTTTTTTTAGCACAAAACCTATCTTTGCCTTTTGCATCTATGGGGGCTCCCCCAACAATAGAAGTTTACAATAGGGAATGGTTGCTCAGCTCTGCAGGGACCTCTGGGGACAGGGAATCGTTGAGGAGGGGAGGACTAGAGCTTATGCTGTTTCAAGATTTTTACCATCCTCTTCCTTATGGAAAGAGCCCATGATTCTCATGAAGGCTTCTCTGACCTGGGCACTTTGGGTAGCTACTCATTATGCAATCTGGGACTGCGGCATGGTGCAGCCTGGGTGCGTTTTGCCCTTATTGAATATTTGTCCATGCCCAGTAAGAAATTGAATATGCGTCACTGCACTTGGACTGGTAACGGATTTATTCAAACCCCTTTTCCAGCTGGCATTTTCAATGCTTTGGTCTGCAGCTCCTTAAGAAAGACATATGCTGGGATTAAAGGATCTTGAACTAACCTCCCAGGTTAGTCATAAAGTACATATCAAAAGTGCTACAAGCTCTCTTTCTCTTTGGGGAACGTAAAGAGAAATGTTATAAACAAAGTAATACAGGGTAATTTTTAATCTATCAATATAATATGTGTGCACTACTTTTCCATTCCAATGGAACTTAACTTAAAAATGTGCTAGCTGCAGAATTCTTTCTAGTAACATGACACCAGTTATCTTCTCTTTCAAAAGCTTTTATTTTTTAAAGGAACTCTCGACGTTTTATGTCATGTCTAACATTATAATGTAACTTAAAACCTTGAGATTCATGGACTTTACTTTTTCTTTTTTTTTAATGTTTGGAATCCTTTAAAGAAAATCCATGTTAGGAGAGTAAAGTTCCTAAAATACTTATTCCCCCTTGCATCAAACAATAATATATTAAATAATGAATTTGTACCCTCCTAGAAAAAGTTAACTATAAATACACTTTCTGCATGTACTGAGACTGTTTCCTTGGGTTCCATTGCAAGTTGTTTTCTTCTAAGCAAGTTGGCTCTTCATGGTACTATGGGTGGTTCATTGCTTGGCAAGAATCCCATGTTTAACGCAGCCCAGTTTCTGAAGTTTGGTTCAGCCGTATGGGATAGGGATTCACCACATTTATTTACCTTTTGACAGTTCCCAAGACAGTTCCCTTAAATATCCACCTCTGGTTTTCCCTTCCTACACTTGTCAAATAACAGATTTGGAACAAATTGTGTAGAATTACAAGTGGCACAAATACAGCGTATAATTACCTACCTTGCTACCAAAAGACAATCATAATTATGCTGTTATTTTTTTTAAATCACACTGCAGAGATAACTTGGTTTCTGATAGTTTTAGTGTGACCATGACCATAATAACACTTTAGGCTACTAATTAAGAAGTGTGGTTTAACCTTTTTTTCCTCCTGGAGAAAATTATAGCCTAAGAAACAGTAGGCAAATGGACACTTTGGCACATACACAAAGCTCTTGGAATTGACTATATTCAAACATGTATTTCCATATATCTAATGACGGTCTAGATAATAATGGGTAAAGTTTCCATGTGGTGAGTGGGATATTAATCCTGTAACAATATCAGAATGTGTGTCTACATTTGCAGCATGCACTAAAAATGTATCTCTTGTTTAGATCTCAGATTGCTGTGTTTGCAAACTGAATATTCAGCAGAATTTTAAGGAAAGAATACATACGATATGGCAACTGCAGCTGTTGGGGACGGGGGGAGATATGAGCTGTCAGTTGGCCCAGCTAGCCCTTATGGCAAAGATGTCAAACTGTACTGCCTCACACCCTTTACACATGTCACACTATCTACTGTTGTTTATTTGCTGCAGTCTTGGTCAGAGCCTTGGGACCTTCATCCCACCTGTTCCTTTTCTCAGCACATCAGACGTGCTATTGCATCTGTGTCCATGTAATTTGTTCCTGTCTGTTAAGACTAGCTCTCCAATCATCAGCAAAGCTTACTGGCCAAGACGCCATCCGTGAGAGTGGTAGCCATATGGAATCACACACTGTTTTCTAAACATATTATAAAGTATGTTGAAACCAAGATTTCACATTTGCTGTTGCTGGATATTAACAACACTGTTCTTATGCTATGCAGTAGTTGGATGTTGGAGAATCTTATTAGGACAAAATCCCAAATGTGCAAAATGTTTTTGGTTTTCTCTAAATAACTAGGATCTCTATTAAAAGCAATCATAAAAGAAGCAGTGAGAAGTAAAAATGACCTTCTCCCAGGAAGACAGAGGATGAGAGAACATTGGTAGGAGATGGTCCCAAAGTAACACCCTCCCCCTGCCCCATGGTGTTAATATTAAGCAATAGAGACCATAAAAGGTCTGCTTCAACATATATTAGAATAAAATGTTACATACAGTACTGCAGAACCCCAACGTAAAATCTGCACTTACATATTAAAGGTCAGCATTAGCATTCAGAAATAAAACCTTGAATGCTGAAATGATGACTACCAATTTCTTTTCCTTGTCCCAGTGACTGACCTCCAACCTTTTCTATTTTTACCCTCTGACCTTTTCTATTGTCTCTTCAATCTGACCTGTTAAAGGCCCAAATCCTCCTTGCATGCTAGAAACACCTCTTCTGTTTATTCTACATCCCTACCTTTGTAGGGATGTGACACACCTCTATGTAACTCTTTGTAACTCAATAGGCTCACATTTTAACAAGTAAATGTACTCCTTTGCCACCTGTAGATGTTAAACACCTGTGTTAGGAAGGCACTGAATGTTTTCAAGGTATTCCTGAATAGATTTGTGAATAAAGGTATCTCCTCAATCTCAAGACATGAAAACAATAGTCCCACTGAGGCAGAAGCACTGTATTAAGAAATTTAAATGTGTTTTAGTTCCACCAGTCTCAGGAAAAATCCTCTTTCTTTCAGCTGTGAAATCCCTCTTTCAATACCACAAATAACCCTCCTGAATGAAATCATTCCAGCAGAGCCCTTGCAATTAATTCCATTATGTAAACCTGCATTGTACACACTAGCCTGACAAATGTTTCTTCGGAGCTTTTTTCTAAATTATAAATCCTCATCTAGACACTTTTAAAAGGGCTGTTTTTCCTATCCTATAATATAGGACTAAGCACTATGGGCCAAATTAATCTTGGTCAAGATTTTCAGAAGTTATGCTCCTAAATCCATCTTTAGAGGCATAAATAGTTGGACTCATTTTCAAAATTGCTGGGCACCCAGAAGAGATCTCAATGTGAGCAGCTAGATTTGCAGCACTTTTGAAAATCAGGCCACCTATATCAGAGAACTCCCTAAGTATCATCAGCTGGGTCATGCAATGTGCTGCAGATTGGCCATATTCCATCTATGACTATAGGAGAGATTCTCTGTGTTAACTTTCACTGGACTAGAAAGGTGGGCATCAATCATCCAGTAAAGCTCTTAGTTCTGCTAGGCCAGTGCAATGGAACTTTGGCAGCATGAGTAGTGATGGGACTTTCCAGAGGCTGAGTGGTCAAGGTGTCTTCCACACGTGTGGGGCTGAGGCTTTAGTTGAATGGATCCCTAAAAAAATAAATTGTCAGAAAATTTCATAAGGAAGTTTTCAAGAAAACCCTGGATGAAATGATAGATTACTCACAATTTATTTATTTTTAAATTTTCATAGAGAGCATTTGCCCTAACAATTAACAATAATGGCCAAAGAGTGTGAGAGGTAAGAGCAAACACCTAGCCAGTCATTGAAAGAATGGAATTTTGCTAATCCTCTTACAAAGATGCTATTTCATGCCAAAGTCTCTTTCTGAATAAGGCAGTCAAACTACATTTTTTAAATCAATGAAGAGTTGAGCGGCAAGAGTCTCTGATGCAGATATCAGCTTCCTCCACAGAAAAGAGTTTACTTTGCATCTCGCTATATTACATCATAGATTAATCATGGGTCCACATTAATTGGATACAGCAAAAACTTACTACTCCTTCATTGCTTGTGAGAGTTTATATCCTCTTTAACAAACTGTCACATTTTATTTCACAATAGAAACAGAGGGCCACCTGTATAGCCTCTAACTGGCCTTTAATTTTGCTTGCCCTCTTGTGTGTGTGTACCAGTGATTCTTCCCACAAACGTGGGCATGAAACCATTTTGTGCATAGCTAGCACAAACAGACACACTTAAATGACTGTTTGAATATGCAAAACAAAGGCAAGCAATTATGTTATTTACACTTTACAAAGGTCAATAAACGTTATTATTCCCATTTCACTGGTGGGGAAACAGAAGCACCAGAAGAGTTAAGACTCACCTTTTTAAAAGTGTCTTTACAGTGTCTCAGTGTTTTGGGTGCCCAACTTTACATACCCAGGCTCTGGTTTTCAGCCGTGACAGATACCTATAACTGCAAGTTGAAGCCAGAGTTTGGAAATACATGTCTAACTTTGGACACCCTAAAAACTGAGGTGCCCAAAATTAGAGACCATTTTTCAAAACTGAGCATAAGTCATTTGCCCAAAGTCACAAAGAGAGTCAATGGTGGAATCTGGCCTGGAACCCTATCAAGAGAACTATGATTGAGCAAGGCCATGGAAATCAGGCATGCTGCTCTCTCTTAATGTATTTTAATACAATTAGAATGTTAAAAACAAAAACCACAAATGACAGTGAACATTTCTGTGGTAGATTGTTTGGGTGGGAGGGGGGTATTTACTTTTCCTCTCTAAAAATGTAATATCCTGTCTTCAATTAAGGAATAAACAAAAGACTGGCCCATTTAGGGTGAGAAGTAGGAGAGCAATGAATGAGTCAGTTGTTTCTAACTTTACACAGCACAAAAACATCAGACCCGCTGTGGGATAAATCCCATTCTGTGGCATGCTGTTGTTCAAGGAACAGAAAGAGGAATTAGAGTTTTATCTTCATGCACGTGCAATCAGGCAGAATCTCTTCATAGCACATATATACAGTCAGTTCATATGCTTGGATACATAGCAAAGTTCTCGGCAGTTTTTGGCTTTTTTACACATACGACTTTATGAATTACATCCATGCAACAACATGAGTTTTCAGCTAATATATTATAAGGGATCATCACTGATGATTTCTTTTAAAAGGTTCTGTAATTTCCACATGAAAACATTCCATTTGGGGGGGAAAGGGCACTTCTAAACTGCCTGCACTAAGCCGATAGTAGTTGGTGACTCTTCGGTAATGCAGCTCTGTGAAAACATCTGGAGTCTCTAGGGATTACTAGAGTGGTTTGAGACTCATCAGAAAAGTCCCCCTAGCTCAAGCACAGTTTACACTACACGAGCCTTTAACCATGATGCTATCTAGTTACACAGACTTTTGGGAATTATACAAACCACAGAGCACACACATGCTCATCACCTTTGGTAGCAGGAGGATGAAAACATTCACTGTGATAATTTGGGAGCTGGCCTGTGTGAATTTACCCAGTGACGGGAAACCTAAATTTTACCAAGTAGTGGAATTAAAACCACAGGACAAAAGAGGCGAGACTACTCTAAAATAAGTAGAGCTATCAGGACATGTATTAAAAAGATTAAGTTAGAGGCAAAAAAAAAAAAAAGTTCTCATTTGCTTTTTTTCCTGGCTTTTTCCAATGCATACAGATTTTTTAGATCATGCAGAATATTAAATATGATAACTTTATAGTCTTGCATATAAAGAGCTAGTGTGGTATTGTGGGAATACTCTTGCACAATTTTCAACATTGGCAAAATAGATCAAAACACCCATTTTTTAAAGTTTTGAAATAATAAGTCCAATGTGTATATCAAATGCTGGTTCTCCATCAAGAATATGAAGCTAAACTCAACAATGCACATTTGGCTGCCATGTGCTAGAGACGCTGTTCTGCGAGTGGATCATCATGCCTGGCAACATTTGGGTCCTTGGAAAGACGCTAAGGCCCGTTCCTGAAAGCCCTCCATATTTGTTAGTCCAAATCAGATGTAAAATATAAAGTGGTATAAATTAGTCGCTCCTTATTTAGACAACCTTACACATCAGTAGAGTTGGTGTAAGTTTAAGGAAGTCTAAATTCATGTAAGGGAGGCTAACTTACACCACTTTACACATCACATCTGAATTTGGTCCATTGATTTCAGAGGCAATTCCCCATCTAACCTCTTGCAAGATTGGCTCCAAAATGTCATTACATTTCCTTTGAAGGGTTCGTTGCTAGTATCAATATAAGAGACTGAGCACTTTAGTTCAAGAGCTAGGGTTGCCAGGTTTGGTTGGATGTATTCCTGGAGGTTTCATCACTTGACATAAAGTTTAATTGAAGATTAATCTTTAATTCCTGGAGACTCCAAGACAATCCTGGAGAGTTGGCAATACTAGGTAAAGGTCAGAGGTCCCAGATTTGGTTCCTGTAAAGAAACTAACCAGAAGTCCAATTATAACAGGACCCAGATAAGTTATTGAGATGTACTGATATTCCAACAGTACATGGGGAGAGAAAAGAAATTGCTGCAAAATCAAGGAGCTACATTTGAAACCATATAGTGCAATGAATGGATGGAAATGTTTATTTTGTATAGGAATAAAAAATAACCAATCACAGGCTGTGCAGATTAAAAAAAAAATTCACAACATTCAGTGAGAGTGGGCCAGTGCCCTGTTTCCATCTTACAGCTTTGTTCAGCAGTTAGTTAAGTTTATCCCCTTTTTGGTTTTGTTTCACTTCATCATGTTTCTTGCTGAGAGGCCATCATTATAGGCCTGACTTGAATACCAGAGTTATGAAAAAAGAGCTATGCTGATGGAGGATAGATAATGACAAAGACTTCATTCTCCTGTCCAGACCA
This sequence comes from Malaclemys terrapin pileata, assembly GCF_027887155.1. NCBI lineage: Eukaryota > Metazoa > Chordata > Testudines > Emydidae > Malaclemys > Malaclemys terrapin. The sequence continues at coordinate 38,327,139 of NC_071507.1, read as the reverse complement.
TCAGCTGAGAGGGACCAGTTATCAGCTGAAACTGAGCCTTGAATTGCATGTTTTCAGTGCTGCAGGCGGGAGATGGTCTTGAGTTACAAAGCTGGGTCTCACATCAATTAAAGTCTGTGTGCACAGCAGCTGCATTCAGAAAGGTGGAGAAGATTTAATCTTCACCTTTCACCTTGGTGAATACAAGGTCAGAATACAAGGTTACCAAAACAGACTGTTATTAAAAATGGATTGCTTCTTCCAACTTAATGTTAAATGTTCACAGGTATTAGTAAAGTGCTTTATTACTTTCTGCCTTTATTAAGGTGGCTTGCACTTAAATAACAAGGAAGTAATAAAACTGTTGAAAGGGGAAAATAAATAATTACAATAGACTTGCAATGTCTTTAGCAGTTTTGCTCTTTCTTCTTGTTGCTCATCATTAGAGGAATATTTTCCAGTGTACTTTATTGATGGGTAGATTAACTGTGCTGCCTAAATGTATGGAAAACCTATAGGGATAAGGCATTGAATGCATGCTTAGCAGCTCTCCATGGGTTGGTGTGTTTATGTGTGAGAGAACATTGTTGTGGGCAAGAGGGGTAAATTTAAGAAAGAAATATAGTGGAGGTTTATGGCATTAGCATTTTGGATACAATTCCAGAAGTCACGAAGGCCCAGATCCTCAAAGGTGAGGTGTCCAACTCCCACTGATTTCAATGAGAAATCAGATACCTAAACACCTTTGAGGATCTGGGCCTAAAGTCCCAATCCACCCCCCAATGAAGTCAGTTAGCATCTTTCCCTTTATTTGTATGGAAGCTGGAGGCCCTAAGAGGAACATATATTGCTGTTCTGGGATCCTTTGACCAGTGTGCACTAGTGCTAGGCAAGGTGAATACTCTCTTTCTGGTCTGAGTATAAATAGGCTTGATCTAGGATTCCAGTTTGAGGCCAAGCCAGAGCCAAATGCCTTCAGATTCAAGTAATTAAACAATTGTGTCCTTCAATTTCTCCTTTCACAGAAAAGTAGAAATCTTCATAGGGTGTAAAACACTGGGAGGTAGTATGTTTGTATGTTATATAATGCTTATTTTCCAGCGTTTCTTTCATAGAAAAATGTGTGGCTACGGAATATGTGTTCCCAGTGTTCATTCATATGTTCTTGAAATATGAGGTTGAATCTTTAGCCTGTGGTTGAAATCCTGGAACTATTGAAATCAACAGAAGCTCGTCATTGATTTCAATAGGGCCAGGAATTAATGCCAGGTGAGCAAAGCGGAACTTTTACAGTGCTAGTTAATTTACAGAAACACCAGTGGCTTGAGCTACCACTCTGTTGCATCGGTTTTACACTGTTGACTTCAATAGAAATAAGCTAATGTAAAGCTGCTGAAACTGAGTGGAGGATCAAGCTTGGTGAGTAGCGGCTCCGACTGTTTCAAAGATAATGGGTGTTTATTTGTGCATGTGAATAAAAACTGCCAAGGAACCTGGACAGAAGGGAAAGGAATCCTCACTCCTAACCTGAATTAGGGCTCAGATTTCCCAGGCAGCCAAAACATACTGGAAATGCACACACACAACCCCAGGAGGTATGTGCACATTGGGTGAGGTGGCACACAGACGGGGCATATGCCCTTTTCAAAAACTAAGCCTGAGTATATATTAATCTTATATGTGCAGAGTATCACTCAGGAGATATGTGCAACATGTCAGTTATAACTGAATATGACTTTTTAACAGGGTCCAGATATATTAAGCAACAACTGAGGAAGTATCCGGAGCATATTCTAGTTCTCATTCTAATAAGATGTACGTATTTTACTTATATGCGGAAACCACATGGTCACCACAGTAATACTAGTTTGTCAGCTTTTTTTCTCACTTTGATGGTTTATTTTTGAAAACAATCTATTGGTTAAAATCTGTAGCAGGATTTTTAGCTTGACTTGTTATTTAAAACATGTGCCTTATTTTACCTAATTCTATTACTTACTACTGTTACATGCTAAAATGTAGCATTTATGCAGTCTTGGAACTGACAATCTCAAAATCGTCATTTGACAATAGTACTGTTAAGTCTAGAGGGGGCAAAGCATGGTCCCTCCACTGCCTAACCTCTCCAGAGAATCTGGCAGCAATGTGGGCCTAGAGTACTTCTTTGGTGTTAGGTGAGCATACCAGATGTGATTGCAGTAGGCCCATGCACAGGGATGTGACATGGAGAGTGTGAAGCAAGTTTAAGCAGAAGACAGATGCTCAGCACTTTTTGAAAATCCAGCCGCAGGGCTGGAATAAAGCATCGGCATTATAGGCCAGTGGAGACTGACATTCATTTCAAAAGAAGGTAAGTGTCTTGCACACGTGGTTGTGAAAGTAAAGCTTGAAAATGTGAACTGAGCATAACTGCAGTGATGTCTACCTGAGTCTGCAGAAAGCCTGTGTGATGAGGTGGCCTACCTCTTTAAGAGCTGGAGGCTGGAGCTGGCCAACCCCTTCCAATTTACCTTGCCTGACACACCTGGGATGGAGTGTGGGGTTTAATTAGTAGAACCAGCTGGGTACCAGCAGCCAATTCCTCTGTACAGGGGAGTAGGAAGCTGTAAGGATGGGGAAGAGGGACTGTGGTAGGGGATTACTAAGGTGAGGAATGGTTCCTAGGAGTATTCCAGCAGGGAACCTCTAGGTATCAGATGGGAACTGAGGAAGAGTGTAGAGGAGTAAGTAGGCTCCAAAGGGAATCTTGAGTTTTCAGGGAAAAGACTCCAGGCAGGGAAAGCCTGGGAGACCCCAGTGGGAAAGATGGGTCGTATGAAATTTGAGAAATGTTTTGTTATCTTAATAACCTCCCCCCCACCACCACCACAAGGAGGGGGGTTTCTGAATGAGAAGAGTTTGAGTATTTTGATTGAGAAAGAGCCCTGAAAGTGGGGAAACTGAGGCAGGGTGCTGCAGTGTGACCTTATGCCATGAGTGGATGCAAAAGGAGGTGACTAGCCTTTTCACAGCCTGAAACAATACCTCTGTGAACTGATCCATTCATCTCAATGAGGGAGTCCTCCCATTACCACCTCTGCAGAAGTATACAGTAGGAAAAGAATACTTCAGGACGAACCCACCCAAGCAGATATATTCTGGTTTCAGGGATAAGTACTGCCGGTCCCCTTGCAACTATCCCTACTGCTCCTGAGGAGGGCTCGTTTCTTTAGGAGGGAGGCTGCTCCCCTGTCTGCCTGTGAAGGGATGGTACCCCCCTGGTTACCATTCCAAGTGGGGGTTGTTGCAGGGGGAAAGGCCATTGTGTTGGGGTTGGAGTCAGAGTGTTCCTTGAGACCCATGTTCTGGCATTTCTTGAGCCTCATTTTGCATTGATATGGCCCTGACTGCTCACTTTGAAACCAAAAGGTAATTATGATACAAAAAGCAGTGTTAGCTGGAATGGCTGTGACATTTTCCCTTATGTATCTCTAAGATTCCTTGCTTAGATTGGCTGAGATGGAGTAAATGGAAATATTTATTTCCAGAAGAATTAAACAAGCAAGATGGCTGGGCTTTTACATATTGAAGCTACGAAATGAGTGCAGGCTTAAAGTGTTGTCGTTTTTAAAGCTCGCCATGTGTTCCTTGTGGCTGATGTCAACCTTAGATATGGGGAAGACAGAACGAGCTTTCAAAATCAGCAGCTGACTCAATGAGAGGGAGCAACTGTTTGTAGTTACTGTAAATTATCCCCTCCCCTGTCCCCAGCAACGTAAAGCTTTGAAAGAACCAGTGATGATTAAAAAAAAATCCCTGATCAGAAATCCCCTGTCAGATTAGAAACCAAACAGTTGCATTTTTTCCCCCCCAAAACTCTGCTTTCTGCATACTCAATCTTCTGTTCTGTTTGCAAGGCACAGGGTAAAACAAAGAACTAACTCTTGGGGGCACAAAAGCCTAAGCCCTGCAAAGAGCTTCACTCTGCTAGACCCCTGCATGGAGGCTATTGACTTGAGCAAGGCTTTGCAGTACCCCTCTGCATGGCTTTGCACAGGAGCGGGGTCCACTTACATGGAGTTCAGTGCAGGGCTTAGGCTAAACTCACCTGAAATTCTGCTGGCAACATGAAAAATGAATGGCACTGTTGTATATAGCCTCATTAAACACAGATGTAGCTATGATGGGCTTGTTATCTGGGACTAAAACTCGGCATTATGCATACATATCCTAAAATGTAGAATGTTTAAAAATAACCTTTAGAAATGGAGAAGGATGCTATTTATTAATCTAAGAAATTAAAGATCTTGAGTGTAGCAATTTTAATATGAGCATTAGGAATTGGAAAATCTGGCATTTTAATGGATAAGTATGGAATTTCTTTTGTGTTGCTTTGTCTTTTAAAATATTGTTTGTGGTCAGTGTGTGATGTGGCTGATACCCAGAGTTAAGTTTGCCCGTGCAGTCTGACTTTGTATCTTTGAAAGTGAAACGCGGCCCATGAAAACACCGTTAAACTAAAGATAGCTGCACAGGCTCAAAATGCCACATTCTGATAAAGGGTAGTTAGGGCCTGATCCAAAGCCCATTGAAGTGTGTGAAAAGGCATCCATTGACTTCCAGGGCCTTTGGATTGGGCCCCTCATATGTAGGGCAGAAGAGAAAAAAGAATCTTAAAACCCTCTTTCAAGGAAATATAAAGAGAAATGCTTTTGATGCTGGTTTTTAACCTGATGTATCAGTGCAAAATATGATACGTGGATGCAAATGCAGAATCAGTACCTGCTAGTGTGGACTCCTGGCCACATTTAGAGCCACACTTGACTTTGCACAGGTATGCGATGTATGCTAATGGACCTTGATGTAGGACCAAGGTCTTACGGAGAAGTGAGGAGAGAACTTCAAAAGATTAGAAATTTGATTTTAGTTTGGATGCTAATCTAAGATTTATCTGAATTTCTTGGCTGCAAAACTGAGCTGGAAATTTCACAAGAAAAGGGGTTTTGGCAAGATCTCCGGTATTTCCTGCTTCCAGAAATACAGCACAACCACCATTTCTTAGTGGGGAAAAAAAATCATGTGTCCAATGTCTGACTGCTAACGTGCATCTCTTTTGCATGATCATTTGGTTGGGTAAAGCCAGGTCTACTGTAGAAAAGCCATACTCAGTGTTGTGGAGTTCCACCCAGAACTAACTTGTCTCTGCGACCCAGCTGGGCAAGGCTGCAAGACCCGTTTTGGCAGAGAGGAAGGATGGTCCAGTGTTTAGGGCACTGGCTTAGGACCTAGAGAGACTATTTCTCTGCTCTGCCACAGATTTCTTGTGTGACCTTGGGCAAATCACTTGACCTGTCTCTGCCTCCAAGCTCATGCAGAATGTAGAGGGTGAACTGCAGCTGAGTATGCAATGTGGCCAACCACTGAACTTAGTTTATTTGAGCATTGGAGTGACCACCCGTTCACAAGGAGAAAAAGAATGGCTGTATGAAAAATACAGAACCTAGCTTAATTATAAGGAGCAATAGCTCCAACTTTCATGGTAGGAAAGCACTGTGAAGCTAAATCATGCAAGGTCATAGACAATCCCTTTAACATTTGTTTGCTATATCTTGTCTTAGTATTTTAAAATACTAAAATAACTTTTCAGTTAACCCTCAAATTGTCAAATTCTCTACTATAGTGTTGGCTTCTTCAGCTTTCCTCAACAGGGTGCAAAACACCCTGGTGGAGAGGATGTAAGCCTGGCCCCTCTCTTCCCCCTCCCACATACAGGTCAGCAGAGCAAGGAAGCATGCTACACCATTCTAAAAGCTGATGCCGTCGGTGTGCACTATAACAAACAGGGGCCCACTCTTAGCCCACTGAAATTAAGGGGAGCTTTGCCATTGACTTCAATGAGAGCAGAACCCAGTTCCTGATCTTGCAGCTGTGGAAATGTATCATCAAAACCTTTAATTCATGAATTGCGGGTGCTGACGTAAGCCACTGATCAGTGTGTGTTGTGCCCAATCCACAGAGGATGTGAGTCTGTTACCGCTCACCACTTTAGAGCCTGGCTCTTTAACTCAAGCTGTAAGAAACTCATGTTTTTAGCTTTGGAGGCCCCAGTTCAATTTCTGCTGTTAGCCAAAATGGCAGCTGTCATATGAGAGGGGGCCCAATCAGGATTCAAACTGCTACAAATCTCAGATGCTCAGAATAAGCTTTCTTTCTCCAGGGAAGAAGCCCACTGGTCCGTTTGTGTTAGCGAATATGAGTCTGTTATAGCCCACAGATACATAGCTTGACTCCATAGCTTAAGCTCTCCAGACTCTCATTTTCAGGTCTGGAGTTCCCCCACTTCATTCCCCAGTGTGTCAGCCAGGATAGCCGCAATCGCACCAACTACTTGAACATCTAGCCCAACTAAATAAAGAACAAGTACTCTGTGAATGGAAAATCTTCCCTTATCATCCTCGCCAAAAAAGAGAACCAGAAAATATAAAATTAGAAAGAAAGAAAGAAAGAAAGAAAGAAAGAAAGAAAACCTTTTCCTGCTTGGGTTTTTTGTTTTTCTCCATACTTTCTTTTCTTACAATAGAAATATCTTCCCTGCTTTATTTGAAGAAATGCTGGAAGCCTAAAGAACTGGAGTAGGAAATTTCAGGAGCCAAAACCTGAGTTCCAGCTTTCATGCTGTTATGATATCTTTTTGTCTCATTTTGTTCTTCCGAGGAGTACTCCATTTGTCTGATGTTCCTCGTTGTTAAAACAAGAACCAATTAAATAACTTTCTTGGGAATGGAGAGGATTTTAACCCTGCCCTTGGATGCATTAAACTGGGAAATTGTGGTGGTGATAGTCCTAACAACAAAAAGCCCCTTATCAGAAACATCTTCCCTGGTGAATTCCTGCTCCCCCATTGCAGAGTTACCCTGTTGTAGAAACATTTTCCCAGGATGCCTTTTTGTGGCTGGCTCTTTAAATATGGCAGAGCCATGAAGCTGTTAGCTTTAAAGTGGTAATTTTGCAATCAGTAACAACTAGCTATACCTGGCACTGACCAGTGTGGGGGAAAGAAAGGTTATGTTTTCATCCAGTTTTCCCTTTCACATTTCTAAGGAGATGGTTGCTGTGAGAAAGTACTCTCTCTGTTGCCCTTTGCAGACTATAGTTCATGTTTAAAGCACTTGCGATTTGCAATAGGCAAGTCCTCCATCTGGTTCATGGTACAAAAACAAAACAGATATGTATATCTACAACAAAAACATGCATTTGTGTGATTATATTCTCTTTGAGATGAATATTGCTTAAAAACATACTCTTTATCGTGACTGCTGCTTATTTGCATTGCATTATTCTTACTGAATAATAGAAATCTATTGAAGCTGGCTTTTACCTGGGGCCCACCTAGTCAAATATTAACGAAATAAGCCAGTCAACAAGAAATGTTTTATTATTCACCCAGTTCTATTTCGCAGTGTCAGTCGGGGTTTCTGATGTCTTTCCAGAAGAGGCTAAATGACTGAGCACTCTTGTCATCAAGCTTTCTACATTAAATGAAAATGTGCATTAGGATGTTTTGTGAACTGGGTATCTCAATGTTTGGTTGCCCAAGTTGAGACACAATAAAGGTGCCTGATCTTCAGGTGCTAGGTGTCTAGCACTTCTGAAATGGACTGTCCAAAATCACTGATTGTTTTGGAAAACTCACGCCTGTGTATGCCGCTAGATAGAAGCATATTTTGGCTCTTTTTTTACTGAGGGAAATCTGGATAATTTCTGACACATGTTATATTGGTATCACGAGTGGAGTAAGACGACAGTTGAAAACTTTAAACCTTGTGAGTTTAGGTTAATTCTGATGTTTTCAATAGAAATATTTTTATACACTGCTTAATTGACTTGAATATACAAGAAGCATCATTTAACAGACTATGGAATTATGTATAACTATAAATATACAGGTGAAGTATACAACAGAGAATGCAAATTCTTCGCTGGATGTAGGGCTGGCTTTCTTGGGACTCCCCCCAGAGGATGGCTTCACTTTGAGTCTCAGACATGTGTATGGAGTAGTTTATTTAAAAATAATACAGCTTTCCTCAACAGGGTGCGAAACACCCTGGTGGAGAGGATGTAAGCCTGGCCCTTCCCTTCCTTCTCCCACATACAGGTCAGCAGAGCAAGGAAGCATGCTACACCATTCTGAGGCCTTGGCTACACTTGCTCCGTCAGCGCTGTGAAGCGTGAGTGTAGTCGCACCACCAGTGCTGCGAGAGCTCTCTCGCAGTGCTGCAAGTACTCCACCTCTCTGAGGGGAATAGCTTGCAGTGCTGCGAGCAAGTGTGCAGTGCTGCAGGCGCTGATTACACTGGTGCTTTACAGCGCTGTGCTCGGGGGGGTGTTTTTTCACACCCCTGAGTGCAGCAAGTGCAGTGCTGTGAATTGCCAGTGTAGCCAAGGCCTAAGAGTTGATGCAGTCGGAGTGTTATCACTCCATGGCCATGAGTTCTAGGAGGGCACAATGCATCCCCGAGCTACCTCTAAGGGAGAACTGTATTTACATACCAAGGCAGTATGGAAAGCACACTTTTGTCCTAGTATACAGCTCAAGTGATACTGTTTATGGGTCCAATTATTCTAGAAAGTACAGAAGACACAAGATTATTTTTATAATAATGATTTAATAAGAACAGTGACTTCATTTACCTTCCAGCAGGATCAGCAAAGGACAATGGAGCTTTGAGTGACCTAAGATGGCTTATCCATTAACTATCTGACTTTTATATTCATGGGGGAACTTGTTTTCCTCTATGCACTACAAATAACCACTCTCCTTTGGCATTAAATAATGAAATTCAAATGTACAGAGTTAATCACTGGAAAAGTGCTTCATCTGAAAACTCCAAGGGGTATCATGTTTGAGAACACAAGTGTCCTTGTACAGTATGCATTTCCTCTTTGGCTAGTGGGTTTGCTCATGCAGAGATTTAGGGCAGTATTAAATTACTGCCTGAAGCCATGCCTGACTATCTCTCTCGTTAATTACCTTCCATGGCTTTGGGACAGATTAACTGATAAATATATGAATCCCTAGTGTGGTAACCCTGACTATGTAGTTAGAATAAACTGATAGGCCTGTAAACTCATCAGGGTCGGTGAAAGAAACTCTTTTCTTCTCCTTCTCCTCTTGGTTGGTAGATTAAATAGGAATGTGTTTGCTATCTGATTAGCCTGCATATCCAACCATGTTGCATGAACATGTCATTATTCTGGCAACTAAGAATTGTACAGTAGTGTTACAATTTTCAGGCCAAAGGCAAAAGATTTCTATAGCTGGTCAGAGAGAACAACAGAAAACATATCCAACTTATGTTTCTTATGTTGATATTAAAGATCGGCCAGAATCAAAAATGCCTCTTCTTTTCTTCTCTGTGTAAACTGATGTACACTTGGTGGCATGCTCTGAGACATCCAATAGCCATTCTACTATTTCTTCCTCAGAAATGCTTCTTGGCAATTGGTAGTGCTGGAACTGCCATTCCAGAATTATCTAAATACTGCTTACCAGATACAGGAGCCACTCTGTTTGCTTCCTCCAGCTGACCTACACTTGATCAAACCCTATTCTCTGCTGAGACTACCAACAAGTGTGGCAATTGGCCCCCTTATACATGGCTGAACTATTTGTTGTGAATTATTTGACAAATTAAGACCGCTTTTGTTTAGACTGTTTAGTTCATCCCAAGACTTTCACTTTTACCAACTAGTTTCTTATTTTACACTATTCAATGAGCAGTTTATGGGAACCACTTTCAGCTTCTGGGTTATTCACTTTAATTGTGTACCAATTGTTTATCAATTATTCTTGGCATATGATTACTTAGTTATATGGTAATGTTTCCTTGTAGGGATGATAGAAACTTATCTGCATGTTCATAGATCAGAGTTTTCAATACAGCAGCTCATGGTTTCCCCCCAAAAAATAGTATTTTAATATTCACTCACATTCACCCATAATGAAGTCACATTAATTCGCAAGAATATTATTATTATTTTTTTTTTACAAACGCTTGCACCAAAAAAAGAGGTCACTTGCACAAAAAGTTAATACAACTGAACCAATTCCCTTCTCTTGCCAATTATGATACCTTTTTTGGACATGTGACCATCTGTTAATTGAGAAATGACCTGAGACCAGCAAATGATTTCACAAATGCCATCAAACCAGATCAGGTGGTTACTACTTTCAGTCACCACTTCCAGTCACTGAGATGGGTTAGATATGAACTGGTTACCTAGATTTAAAAGAGTTGGTATCCTGTTACCAATCCCTTGAGTCATCCATTAGCAGATAACCAAATTTCTATAGTTCTAGTATCTTTGCTATCAGACGTGCTTTCAAAGGCGGATTATCTTCTTTACAATTTCTACAGGCATATGTGACAATGAGCAGGGATGAGAGAACTGATTTGGAATGTCATGACAGTGTGAAATATGGTTCTGAAGGCTTCCAAGCCATTGCTGCATCCCTTTTAAAAATGTCCATTAGCTCAGAGATCTTCAATTAAGAAAATGAAATAAAACTCTTGGAGAGGCCTACTTATCATGGTTCCAACTTTTTGAGGTTTTGACACATGTATGGAATTTCCTTCAGTAGAAAACACACATTTTTTAGAGAATTACATGAACGTGTAAGAAAGAATGTGTATGTCCAGAAAATATAAGAACACTGCTAGTCTACAGTTCCTTACGGTGGTTGGAGTTTGGATCTGGAATGCAATTACACTGACCTGGTTATATCCTGGACATGCATAGCAATGTCTATTCTCCTGAGTCTGATTACTCCAATTCCTAAGCACCTGTGTGATTTATGTCTATGTAAGTATTCTACTCTCCACAACAGTAATTTTTCTTCAGTCTGTTCAGCTTTAACAGGAACATGTTTGTTAAATGGTGTTTGGAGAGATGGTGGCGATGAAATATTTTCCCACCCTGATGTTAGGATCATTACTGGTCTTTCTAGGTATAAAGCTGATATTGTTAGATTGTATAGTTCAAACAGTACAAATATAAGGAAAAAAGTTACTGCACTTGTCTTTATAATCTTGAGTACTTTTTCCCATCACTATTCTAAGAATTATGATACACAAATAAAGACTCACTTAGAATAATTAAGGGTAGTTTTACTTCACCTGGCAGTTCTTTAAAATTAGATTAATTCCAGTCCTTGTAGTCAGATACTCTTTCAGAATCAAGAAGCCATGGCCATGTAAACACTGAAGTAATTATGCCCCCTCTTCTTTTTTCCTTCTAATGTTCGTTCTTACAGAAAAGAGTCAACTTGAGTTTCAGAGTGTCTGCCAAAGGCTTTTGGCATTCCCCGGGGAATTACATTTTACATTCTTTGGCAAATAATGTCTGTCTCCAGAAAAGCAAGAGGGAAAAATACCATTCCTCTTTTTCATCTAATACCAATGTTTGAACTTAATGCAGCTCTGCTTTTATTTTCAAGCTTGAAGAACATCTTGCCTTGACACTGATATACACCCTTTTAAGCTTCATTTGTTATAGTTGAGAAGTTGTCAAAGTGTAAACAGCATTTAAAAAAATTAAGGGGGGGGGGCTATTACTCTTCCAAAAACATTGTGATGGTTTTCACAGGTTTATGTTAATGACAGAAAGCAGCAGATAGTTTTATTTCAGTGCCTTTTTAATCTGGGTCATTTAATTTTTTTCTTAAATACCTGTATTTAATTTAGGTTAAAAATACAGAAAAAGAGATTTAAACTAAATAGATCAATAACATCATAAGAGGTCAGCTATGAATTCTTTCAAGGATAATAAAGAAAATATATGTTGTTCTGACTTTTTATATATTAGGGGTGTGCCTGTGTGGCCCAGATTTCCAAAGATAACTAGTCACAGTAGGTGCCTCAGTTTTGGAGTGCCCAGCTTATAACATTTCATGGGGGCCTGATTTTTCAGAAAGTGCTGAGTGAGTGGCTGCTGAAACCTGGCATAGTGTAGAGACGCCTCGGGGCTACATCTGTGGCCATATCTGCCAATCTGAAATGTAGCACGCTGTGGCCAGAACTTCACCTCTCTAGAATCACTCCAGTCATGCCCTCTACTATATTGTATATAGGTTCTTACACTGTGCTCATTATTGTATCTGAGTGCTTTGTGGTAGTGCAATAAACAACATGACTAAAATCTGTCACGGTTGTTCTCAACATCTTCTCCCCATGGGAAGAAGTGTGTGTAGCAGAGTGTCTTGTTGCTACATGTTGATATTGGAGAAGTCAAGGTAAAAGAAATGAGCCTTGCACTTGGAGCAGAAGATGGTAATGGCCCTTAGTTCCTGTAGGAGTAAATTTCACAGTAAGGGACTGGATCTCAAAAAGGCTGTCTCTTGGGGACCATGAGGAAGGTGGTGTAAATAGCACTGATACCCATGCAAACCAGTTAGGAACTCCCAACACTACAATAATCTTCACCAGGGGAGCTCAAGTGGAGGGGCTTACTGCTGGTGCAGGAACAAACGAAGTGTATTTAGACAGAATCTGCTCTTACCCTATTTAGCTAATGTTTGTTATGCAGAGTCCCTCTGAGAAAACTTCTGGCCTCAGACCTTCCAGTGGGCCCAAGAAACCATACTTGCACTTTTTTACTTCATTTTTCACACTATATATTTTGTCTGCTAGTTCATAAAAAGCACAATAAGCAAGATAATACACCCAAGCCTTGCACTGAATTAGAATCCATTTTAAATGTCTGAAATACAGAGGGTGGAGGTTACCTAAATGTGCTGCTGCATCAGAGGCACACTGAAATGTGGGATTTTTGTGTGTGTCTTTGGGGGGTGGGAGGGTTGCTTTTTACATTCTAAACAACAGGGTTATATCTTAGCTCAGTGGTTCTCAAACTGTGGTCCATGGACCACCAGTGGTCCACGAGCTCCATTAAGTGGTCCCTCTAAGGTGTGCACATGGGTGGCTGCACACGAGAGAATGAAGGGCCACTCACCTAATTATATAGCTCTTTGTACTTTGTACTAAATTAGCATGGCTCCTCTAATTAGTTGCCTGGACCCTGGAGAAGGCGCACATGTGAGGTGGTGGCCTTGGGAGGAATAGAGGGTAGGTGGGAGGGGGCCGTGGGGTGAGAATTGAGGGGTGGAGGGAATTTGGGATGTGCAGGGTTGAGGCAGCCAGAGAAAGAGGCAACTTTCCCCAGTTTCAGGGCTGTGGCTGCAGGGGAGATATCCCCACTCCTTCCCAGCTCCAGCTCAGGGGCTGCTGCAGTGGGGGAAGAGAGGGCACATCCACTGCATTAGAAAGGTAAGACTACTGATATTAAAATATTAGTCATGTGCTTTTATTTCTGGAACAAAAAATGTTTATTAAGGGTTTTTTTTAATGTAGCGCTTTTATCCAAAGCACTTTACAATAGTTAGCTAATAGTACAAACAACATTTGGAAAGATCATTAAGTGGTCCGCCGAGACCCTCAGTAATTTTCAAATGGGTCCATGGGAAAAAATGTTTGAGAACCACTGTCTTAGCTGATTGTCTGATCCTGTTTTGCAATTCAAGGGTGTCATAAATAATACAGTACTATGGTTTTTGTGTGTGCTACAAACCAATATGGGAATGGATTGCAAAATGCAACTTTTATGAGTCACCCTTTTAATATTATCTTGATTTAGGACAGACTGATGGTATATAGATAAATACAGCAGGGGCCAGGAATCACTAATAGTTTGTTCTATGGGAAGTCTATGGAAGTATAACAGATGTCAAAACCTCAGGAACTGTGAAAATTGAAGGGGTCATAAAACACTTAACACTTCTGACTTCTATGCTTGATCAAAACTGAGTAACTAACTCAATTAACTTTCCCCTCCCCAAAATATATTAGATGCTCCAGAATCTACTTTGAAAATATGGAGTCTCAATATAGCAGGTGTGGGATTACTCTGAATATGAAGAGAAATAAAGAGATGTAACTTTCTAGCATGTATGTGTGCCATCTTGGGCTGTGATCTATTTGGGTTCTACAAGCCCAATGTCGTTGGACATGGTTTTTCTCCTATTCAAGAACTGACCTATGCAGTGATGCAGGAATCTTAGTGATTCAGTACATTTTATTCTTTCTCTGACTCTGCACTGACTTCATTCCACAGTACGGGTACTATGTAATTGGAGTTTAGTTGTCTTGGAGCTAAAACGAAAGTTTTGACTGTCACAATTCTGGGCAACTGCCCCTGTATTTCCCCCTCTTTGATTTGTCAAGGACACCCACTCTGGGCTCCCAGCCCTTCAGCTGTCACCTCTCTTGGGCAGAGACATTTGTCTGTCTCCCTCCTCCTGACTGGGTTTTTTCTGGGCTGTACAGTTCTCTGCCTACACTGTGATGTCTCCAGCAAGCCAGTCTAAACAGGCCAGCATCTGTGCTCTGCTTTCTCTTCAAAGGCTATGAACTGTTATAATTGCCACCAGTTATAGCTTATTCCACTATACCTCTTTATAAGCAAGCATATTCATTCTTATGATGAAAACATTACAGAGAAAACACCCATGCTAATAAACTTTCCAGAGATCATCCCAAAGTCCAGTAAGGTCTCTGGACGGAGTCTGTCCTTCAACCCCCACACGGGGTTTCTTTGTGGTTATGAGTTCATAACAGCCTTTCCTCAGAACTAGCACCCCATAAATAGTTCAGTCTTTCCTTTCTGCAGCTTAGGGCTTTGATCTTGAGACTCCAAGAACAGGTAACCAGCAGATAATGGCTCCTACCTCAGGGTGTAGCTTCAAAAGACTGGGTTTCTGCATAACTAGAAGTGGGGAATTTTGCATTCACCAACCCAGAGAGCTCCCCAAAAAACCTGCTTGGCATGTTGGTCCCAAAAGTCCATTCTTGCCTGGCACATCATTCACTATAGTCCCAGAATATTTTTCTGGGTTAGTCCTAGTGTCCCCACCCATGTTTCTAGTTAGGATGATTTATATTCAGTGTTCAGTTCCTCCCTCAGTCTTAATTAGATATGATTTTCTTCTACTTGTTTTGTCTTATACTATTACATATTAACTGCTATGTTCTATCACAGACATGGCTGTTAGCCCTAGCCAGGCCAGAAGTCCTAGGGAGTAAAGAGCTAAATGTCGACACCTGTTGGTGAATGGCAAGAAGAGCAGCCCAGAAGTGTTTGAGTGGTGAACAAGAGGAAATGATTGAATTGCTTCTGTTATGTGACAGTTGGCATAGTTTGGTCAAAATTCAGTTAAGTTCCAAGGCTGGGAGTAATAAAATGCTCTTATCCCTGTTGGTAAATGAAAGGACAAGAGAATTGCACCAAATTGACAGCGGTGAGGAATCACCCTGACTGAGGCCCTATTCAGGCATTGTTGGGTAAGGGAGCATGGACAGGTTCAGAGGGAGGGAGAGAGCTTTTACTTTTTCCTGGGAGTGCCTCTCTGAGAGTAAGAACTCTCTCTACCACTGATTTCTCTCCCACAACAATGCAGCTTCAGCCTTGAAGCCATCCACTGTCCCTGCAGACGGAGCTGAGCTGAGGCAGTGGACAGCACTGAGGTGGCTTGAGCTGAAGCCTTAGAGCAGAAGAATGCCGGTGTGGGCCTCCCTACCCAACAATTAAAGCTCCAATCAATGGGCCGGGTGGTGGAGCAGCCCAGATTGCAATTCCCTTCAGAGCTAGAGATAGACCTGCGAGAAATCTTCGACTCCACTAGCCCTGGACAGCAAAATGCGAGTGATGAGCAGGGGAGGAAGTGGCTAGACTGCACCAGCCACTCACAATGGCCAGAGGAGACCTGAAGTTGGGACTATTGTTAAGAGTAGCAGAGGGGTCGAAGTCTAACCTAATATATACTGTTAGATAATTAACAGCTGGCTTTCCAAAGTTTATTTTGTTGTCCTGCCTAATAAAGTTCTCTGTTTTTTAAACCCCTGGACTCAGTGCTTGCAAGTGGGGAGAAGGGTGTCCAGGAGGATACACATACAGTCTCCCAGGTTTCTGGGTGCAGGGGCTGGTGTTTAAGTTTTCAGAAGGAACCACTAAAAAACTGAACCCTGGCCTTCGTTGCTCCTGTGTAAGTAACAAATTCCCTTGTAATCTCTCTGAATAAAAGGCACTATGTGAATGTAAAAGGATGTTACCCCTAATGTTGTGACCAGTTTAGCACGTAGCTGGAACAAAGCAAATCATCCCTGTTAAGGAGAAGTCTATTCACTGTTTTGTTGACCACAGCATTCCTGTGATCAGAAAAGCGAGGCCATTACAGTTATTAACATGCTGCCAATGTGCTTAGGCTGGTATTTTTGGTCTAAGGAAGCTAGGTGCCCAACTCTCTTAGGCTCCTTTGACAAGCCTAGCCTTTGTGCTTTGATGCTGAGCATCCTAGCCATATACTTGTTTTATTTTTAGGCCCATTTCAACAGCTTAACCCCTCCCCACCCAGTGCAAATATATATAAAACAAACAGTGGTTACTGAATGGAAATAACCTATCCAGCTCAATACATGCTGGAATAATCTTCCATTTCTTACTAGTACCCACTTCTTAACTGGTGTAGCTACTAGGATAATGATCACTGCTTTTTTTGGATTGTTTAATGAATAGTGCCTGGCCTTCAGTAATTCATGGAACAGGTTGTTTTTATCAGTTTCCATCATGGGTAAAATTTACCTTGCTGTGCGAACCAGCCCAAGGTCTATTCACCCCTTAAATCCTACTCTGAGGGTTTGAAAGTGAGACTTAAGTGGTGCAGGGGGTTGGTACTAGACCTCTGTCCAGGAGTCAGTTTCAGTCTATAGCTGTGCAGTTAAACTAGAGTTCTGGGGAAATTACCCCTTTATCTTTCTATTATCTAAAGGCTGGGGAACTAAGAAAAGTTATTTTTTGAGTCAAATAAGATTGGCACAAACATTATAATCAATCCTGTGCTGTCTTGGAGTCCATATGATTCCTGTGACTTCACTGGGATTGACTTAGGGCAGGATGTAGCCCTCTTTTGTGAATTAGTCTCCAGTTGCAAGAGGCCTACAAAATGGTTTGAGTTGAGCCAGGACTTGGGTTCTTTCAATGATACTCTCCTCACACTGCTGAAGTTATCGTGAACCCATCACCCTGGATTGGGTTCCCTCTGAACTGAAAGTCCTACTGGAAACTGAATGTCCTTACGGTCAAAAAGTAGGAATTTCAAACAAACACTGCGCACTCTTTAATCTGGTACAAAAGAAATACAGGGGGCCATCTGTAATGGCAATACCGGGCAGAAAAGAGGCAGAGTGGTATGAGAGACTAAAAGCCATGGGTGGTACGGGAGGTAGGGAAGGAAAATAAAATAGGAAACTAACTCTCATAACATGTAATTATGTAACCAAAAGCAGAGTTTGCATTTCAAAAGGTTGGCCAGGGCTCTAAACATATGTGCACACACCATTTACAATGGGCATGATTCTGATCTCTCACCAGTCACAAGCAGGAGTAACTCCACTGAATTCAACAAAGTTATGCTGTTGGAAGTCTTGGGTAAGGTCAGAGCCCAGCTCACCAATTGTATAAACTTTGTGATTCTCCAGTTGAAGTTTAAATTCTCACATTTGCAAATGTAAAGGAAAAGAAAAGCAAATAGCTTACTACAGATGCTTTCTAGCTTCCGGTGTATTTATAAATGTGTTTAGATTACGTTTACAAGGCATGCAGTATGCTCATGTTTACCCCAGTGCCCAGATGCATATTTTTCATATAAAACAAAAGGTTACTGCAAGCACTAAACCACATTAAAGGCATGTGTTGGTCCTTTGTTTTAATACATTAACTCTCTTCAACCTGCCACTTGCTGAAAGGGGACGAGACTGTAATTTGATGTGTGGGCTGGGTAATTGGAAAAATCAGGTTTATCAAGTTGTAATAGCTGCATTTCTGAAAATAGGATCAAGTCCTGTGTTTACAGTTACCAGGGGAGCTTAATATTATTTTTTAAACTGAAGTTTATGGGTAAAGCTTTTAGAAGCACCTAAATCACTTAAACACTTCTAAAAATGTCACCTTATGTGCTTCCTCCCACTAAATTAGTAACAGGTTTGTACATACACAGCCCTAGGCACTTAGTCATGCTACTTCTGTGGTTAACACAATGCTAAGGATTCCATGATTAAACAGTACAGGGTTTTCTAAAGTGACTCAGTGCTCTACTAGAGTACACTCATGGGATCTCATCTTCCTCTCCACCCGCCATTATTCTGAACGCTCATCCTCCACAACTCAGGCTGCCTTAAAACGTGCCTCAAGTTGGGCACCCAACACTAGTAGTAATTCTTGAACATCTTAGCCAGGAACTAAATCTTCCTTTAGTGTTTGAAAGGCTCCCACATAACAATCTATTGTACCTGCTGCAATATCTATCCTTGTATTCATTCCTCCTTAATAGATGGAACATACAAGATTTTTTTTTTAATGTAACGCTTGCTTAGGCCACTGTATTAGATACCAGCAGTCAGAAACATAGAAATGTTGAGAACAGAGATGCAGAGGATTTTAGCACTTTTTGTTATAACCTTTATACTCAAGGAAAATTCACTCTGTTCACTGAACTTCATGCTTTCAAATCCACTTTCTGTAAGTAACCTTCATTGTGATATAAGCGGAGATGAAACAAAGTTTCAAAATCTGGATCAAACATCATGTATTTGACGTGACCCAAGCACCAAAATGTGACCCTGTCTATTTTTCTGCTTCCAGGGGTTAGCTATATTAAAATGTAAGCCCTTTTGGAAGCCACTGCATGCTTCTTAGCATAAAAAGGTTGGTCTAGTCGATCAGGTGCTGGACCCTGTCTGAGGAGTGAGAGGTTCAGTTCCTGACTCACTCTCAAAAAAAATTATTTGCCCTTAATCTACCCCAGGCCACAATTCCCCATTTGAAAGATGAGGAGAATACTTCATGGGGGTGTTCTGAGGCTAAAAACTATTAAAATGGTGAAGTGCTTGGGTACCAGAGCCATAAGAGATTTGTGTATACTCAGGTAGATTTCACCCTTGCTCTTGCACTTCTGTAAACTCTAGGCAAAACGTCTTGAAAATATTCTGCAATTAATTTAAGGAGAAAATGAACAAGTGGCTGTGACTTCGTATGAGATGATGACTGATGATGAAATTTGCTCACCCTAACTAAAAGCAGTGTGCAGCATAGAAGCTATTCAACTGCATCAGGAAACTTAAGGTAACAACTTTCTCCTATGTCACTGTGACTCCTTGCTCAGGCACAAGGTGTCTCTACTAGAGTGAGGCTAGTTTTAGCATCCCCTCTTTCCCAATCTCCCCCATCCCCATCTCCACCCCACCCACTGAATCTGGGCACACCATGCCTCTGGCCTAGAGTGTGAAAAGCAATGTGTCTAACATGGCAAACAGGACAATTTCATTTCAGGAAGGTGGCAGGTTATGTTAGGGTATTGAAAGCCTGACCTTTGTTTCTGGATACTAGGCTGATCAGGTTAGCCAGGGATATATGGTTAATATTTTGTCCGGGCCAAGCTGTACTTAAGTAAAACTTGTTTATTAAAACCTCCACTAAAAAGCAGGTGTTGTAGACATCCCATTAGTAACCTTTGACTTACCTTCCCCTTCTGAAACTTTTCATCCCAAAGGACTAACATTTCAAAGCTCTTTATTTCCCCCTCCACGTTTGCATATTGTAAACATTTTTCATCTCTGCCCTGGTGGAACAGAGCCAAAAATCTGCACAATGGGGGAACTAGATGTTAATGAGCAGAGATTGTGGGAAAATGTGTACCAGGCTGCCCTGCCTGACCTGCATGATAATGCTACATTTAACACATTCTTTTCCATTGGAGTAGTGGCCTTGAAATGATAGCAAACACCACATAGTGTGAAGTTTATGTTTTAGAGAAAACTGCTTTCCTAGAAAAGTAGAAACAACAAATTTATTGTCTACAGTTGGCAGACAAACAGCTGCCCCTGGATATATTTATAGGCAAACGGTGCTGTGAATTTATACATTCAATTTTCTCTGAAATTACATTATGTGCAAATTTATATAAAACACACACGTCTTACATAGAGACCCATTAAAATAAATACAATCACTGTATAAGATAGTTGAGGGGCTGACACACAAAAAAATTATCAAGGCTGGTAAAACAGTAAGGGGGGGAAATATTGGAATATTTTGGCACCTTCTAAATAGAACTTTGCTTTGAATGTGCTCAGACCCCCTTCTTACAAACATTTTTCAGGGAATTTTTGTTAGTATGAATGTTCCTGGAAAATGAATTTTGATCCTATGAGCCAAGATTTACTTAATTACAAAACAATTTATTTCATTACCATGTGGAAATTATTAGGGGCAGAAGCACTGAGGGAACATAAACAATACCATGTGACTTAGACAACCAATTGCACAGCTTGAATCTATCAAATAGTGAACATATTAAATACTAAAAGGAATGTTTACAATCAGCAGTTTGTACACAATGAATAAGGTGAAATTTGTTTGCTTAAAATATCTAACAATGAGTTATACCGAAGAAATCCATAACAAATCCTGATTGTAGACAACTTGTGAGCAGAAAAAGGGCTAAATTCACTGGACAACTTCTCCTCTTCCCTCCCCCCTCCCCCCGTTTACTAACCAGCTATTCTAGACATTAAAAAGAATCTGTATATGTCCAACTATATTCTTTATTTTAAGGATGCCCTTTAGCATGTGGAAAACTGTACATAAACTTGAACTATTTGCAAATGAAATTCTAAATCCCCCATTGGAAAATATCTCGTCCTTCACTGGAGATAGCTGAACAACTTTTGCATGGGAAAATAGCTTTATATCTCTTTTTTCTTAATATAAAGAAATCAATCCTGTTTCAACCACTGAATGGAAATGGGCCCTGCGCCATATTCTGCAAAGGATCCAGTGTGTTCTTCAATGGAACCTCTGTTAGATATGGATGGCATTCCTTAGAATAGGCTTTCTGATTAAAGAAATGCTGAAGCCTTGATTCAAAAAGTACTTGTGCCCCAAGACGACTGCTCACTCTGTGCCAACTCTGTTATGTACTGTATCTTTCTAGAGATGGCTTCAATCCTAACTGATACCCAAAATTTAGAGAATGTTATCAGCATGCTTTGGAGATGAACATGCCAATCTGTATGTAGTAACAAACAAATAAAATACTAAAAAATAAACTCTCCTTTCAGATGTCTGAAAAACGTTGCCTGGCAGCAGTCTCCCTGCCAAACATTTGACCAGTTTCTTCCACACTTCAAAAGCTGCTTCACAGGTATTCCACAAGCGATCTCACTATGCCATCAGTCGTCTGTGGGCCCAGTCCTCAAATCGCCAATGAACAGATAAAAAGGGTGGAAGTTTCACTGTGCATCCTGGATAAATATGAAGCCTGAATGAAATAAAGGAGCTGTTATGTGCATATGCTTGTGCTTGCACTGTACTAAAGCCAGCAATGCACTGCAGTAACACACACCACTACTCTACCATGCAAAAAGTGGGCATGGTGTTGAAGAAAAGAGTCATGGCTACGGGGGGTGCATGTTGTCCTTACAAAAATGTGTTGCTTGCCAGTGCTAGGGTAGTACACATTTCAGAGCAGAACCTGAATAGAGTGAGTGTGTGGGGGGAGGGAGGGGGAAGGTCTGTGCTGTGACTGGTTGGGTGAGCACATGGGGTGGGGGAAGAGTTTTATATTGTAAGTTGTAAGACACTTGGGGCTTACTGTGTGTTCTGTAGACTCTTGCCGGTTAGCATGGGTACTTGTAATTCCTGTTGCCTTGTTTCCCTTTCCTACGTCCCTTCTGTCCAGTGCAACGTGTGCTGTGCTACGAAGCTCTCCCTGCATTAACTGACACGCTTCTTCTGGGTATCAATTTGAACTTAGTCTGTGGGACCTTTTATGACAAGTACTAGCTCACTGCTTTGATAAGGGCAAGCTGCACATCCATTTCTTGCTGAGCATTGCCTTGTCTGTCCACCTTTCTGGCTCATCGGGCACGACTGTGTGCTGCCTTCTCAGGGTGTTTTTGTGCATTTCTTTTTTCATCACATGATTGGAATTCAGATGACCAAGGCCTATGTTTACTTGAGTGCTATGTGGGTAAGAGAAGGGGACAGTTCCACTGTGGTTTCTTTTTCTTTTCTTTTTTTTTAGGGACTGGAGAAGATGGAGCACAGGGTCAGTAGCAGCAGGAGGAAGAGGGAAGGAAAATGTTGCACCCTTCCCTGGTTTCTACTGGGTCCTAGCAACCATGGGGTTCTGAGCTTTTATATTTTAGCAAGCACAGTAGATCTGAAGATCATGCCCATGGCTTGAGAGATACTTCCCTAACCCATCTTACTGCCAGTGCGGGATTCTTCCCTACAGTGTACATTCTAATGCTTTGTCCAGTCTTGTTCGAGCTGTCCCAAACGAGTCCTCCCCATCTACCTAGACAGACTATATTCAGCCTAAAAGTTTTATATTTCTTAATTTAATCCCAGTATTTCTTGTTGCACCAGCCCACCCTCCCTGTATCATTGGTGTCTTCATCCTTCATATACTATGTATGTAGTTAGTTATCACTTTCCCTCCCTTAGATATCAATTTAGCTTTGCATTTATAGGTCTGTTAATCTTGCTTTTTTCTTAAGTCGGTTCCTTCAGTCTCACTGGCAGAATTCCGACACAGTTTAGGCAAATATAATGCAAAATTTGACTCTGCTCATTGACCTTAGTTCTCACCTGCACCACTGTCTGCTATTCAGAGCCTAGCTTTCTCCTGAGCAAAGACTGTCAATCAAGTCAAATTGTGTAGGGACTCTCAGTCAATCCTGCAGCATGCCTCAATATTCTGCAGAGTCGGGTTCTTGTGATGTGGACAGGATTCTTCCCATTAGGCTTTTACTATAAGTAGAGCAGGATGGATTTGAGTACGTTCCTATCATCTGCATTCCAGCCTCCCTACTCCTAGCCAAGAGTCAGGATAGAAATTTAAGTCCATAATGTTATATTAAGAGTAGAATGTATTTCAAACTTTTCTATCCTATGCTCCTCCCTAAGTCGGACCCTCATTCAATGTGCATGCCCAGAGGCAGAAACCTACGTACCCTAGGGAACTCTTACTGCAGAATCTTAAGCACCTAGACTCACTTGGTATCTACACTGTTCAGTGGGAGTTTTGTGCATCTCAGTGGTCCCGAAACTGGGACTTAGATGCCTAACTCCTTTTGTTCATCCAGGCCAAACAGACTAAACAACTTGTCCAGTGTCACACAAAGTCTGTCAGAGCAAGGAATTGAACTTCGGTAGCCCGGGACTCCAGAGATCCTTTTAATGACTGGACCATCTTTTCTCTCCCAGGATGCCTGCTCCCTCCAGAAAAGGAAGAAGTTGATCTCTTCTGAGAGCAGTGCTTTGTAGCTTCACTGTGGTTCTACACTCCTGGTGCACAGCTTTGTGCTAAGGAAACTCAGTTGTAGCAAAGGGCTTCTTCCCTTAATTGGACAAGTCTTGATGTGGATGAGACTGTGCTTTAAATTCTGTCCAGCTGTGTTTTGTAACTGGTTTTTAATTAATGAGTTCAGTCCTTTTTATTAACACACATTCATGTTGAAATGGAATGTTAGCAGATTCTGTGGACTAGTCCAATCTGTTAAACTATGCTTAATTATACAATATTTCTATATATAGTCGTTTACCGGTTATATTAACTTTTCTGGCATGTTTTTTGTTCAGCTGAGAGAATTTGGTAAGGCATTGTCAATTACTTTTAGTGGCCATAAAAAACATTGCTGGAAAATAAGGTCTTGCCTTCTTTAATCTAACAAAACAGCTCTGTTCCTGATCTTGTCTGGCTGTCTAACAGATGGGCTAGTGTCCCATGAGAAGACAGTCACTTCCTTGGCATAATAAACAAAGACAGAGAAATTCTGTCTGCAAACGATTAGTGTATTATAAAGTTAGATGCAACGTTCCGATATTATTGGACTGGGTTCCATAGCCACATTTCTTTAACTTTCTGTCATAAGTCTGATACAAGACAGCAGGAGTAAAACTCCGTAAAATCAGGAGTAAAACTTTACTAGGCTACAAACTGCTAGTGTTTCTAGCAGAGCAAAGATAGTAAAATTACACTTACTTACCATCTGATGACCAATCATTTGACTATAATAAACTGGCTAACATGTATGTATATCACTGGCTTTTATTGGATGTAATCAGAGCTGCTCAACTGTATGTCATAGTCTCTGCAATTTCAACAGCTAATGGAGATTTTCTTTTTAGTCCAAATGGTTGGACACAAAGATCTGAGTTCTATTCCAGCTTTTTTCCATTAAGTACAGAATGCTATGATGTGTCCCATAATAAGAACTGTGAAATTGCTAGATGGCCATTTAGATGTAGTTTTCACTTTACATGACATCCTTGGAAAATTCTCTTAGGGCCCATTTGACTTCAATGGAAATTTCTCCATTAATTTTAATAGACTTTGCATCATGTCTTTAACTCACAAAACTTCATGTTATAACAACACATGAAGGTCATGCAGTATATTTTGTTAGTCCAGAAGTTCTCTGATTTCCAAGGACAATGTATTTTTCTGGGTCTGGGCACTTCCTCAGATAGCTCAAATTCCCATGGGCATTGGACTTAATGACAAAGTTTGCATTTCACAGCTTTAAAAAAAAGGGGGGGTATAAAATGACAGTTCTCCATCTGTAAAATTAAAATAAAATAGTGATAAATAATGGAGCAAACTATTAAGTCACAAACCATACTTTCTGGCTCGTTCTCCAGCCAGAAGTTGGGTGGGGGTTGTTGTTTTTGTTTTTTCCCACCTCTGATACTTCGTTTTTCACCAATTACTTGTGCGACGTTTGACACACACATTTAGAAAAAGAGCGGGGAAGAAAATCAAAGTTCAGAACCAAATTCCACATGTGTAATTATATTAAGGCTGCAGGGCTTGGTTTCGCTAAGAAATATTACCATACCTGGTTACTTTCACTGCTTTGAGAGTCCTAACCCTAAATTCCAGATTCAAGTCTTGAGACAGAAATAGCTCTGGTGACCTGAGGCAGAAGAGAATTAATCTGGATTGTCTGTAGTGCAGGCCCTGAGCCTTAAAACTAATGAAGATTTTTAAGAGACTAAACACCTTTAGATACCCAAATAACTCATTTTAGATAAGCAAAGCCATAAATATACACTGGAGATACAAAATACAAGGAAATTCACAAACAACCCTGCAGGTTATTTGTGATGGGAGATTTTTTTTTTTAACCTTGTTTGAGCATTTCTACTTCTAGAATCAGTTGTCAGTGAAGCGAGCTTCATGGGAAGAAAGAACAAACTACTGTAGTTAGAATAATGTGACCTCCACTGCATGTTTCCTTTTCTCCTTTGAGTTGGATTGGCTGAAATGGGTTGAATGCGTCTAAAGCTAAAAGAAATCAGAAGAGGGATTTTCATAGAGCTCAGTCATGCCTGAGTGTCTGCGGCCATAGATCAATATGCAGTACATTTTGTATTAGGACATTACATGTCTCTGAAGTGCTTTGACTTTGGATTGGTATTTGTCTCTCCCTATAGTACACTCTTCTTTTCATCTAGCTACTTCCCAAGTCTACGTAGAAAATCCACTTATGTCATTTTTCTGGATGACATAAATGCTACAAAATATGTAAATGCTAGCTCCTGTTAATAAATATAGCTCTTTGTACTCTGTTAGCATGTAACTAAATTAGCATTTGCTCTCCCCCTATAAATTGCCTTCCCATTACATTTTGAAGATCTAAGCAACAACTAAGTAAAACACTCAAATTGCTTAACTGTCTCACAAGGTGATCTCAACTAAAGGAAAATGGTGAAGGATATTAAAAGTGGTAAATGTTTATCTGTGTCCAGCAAGTGTCCTGACTCCTCAGATTTTCAATAACCACTACCACTTTCTTTATTTGCCCTAAAATATTTTAAAATCCTCCCAAAAGTAATACAATTGCACATTTCTGATAGATTTCTTTCCATTGATTTTAGATAGTTTCTTATGAAGCAAAACAAAAAACAACCTCTCTCCCAGTTTGAATGACATTGTCAATGAAATCACCCAACATGTAAAAATGAACATGGTTGAAAACTGTCTTATTCCATTGTTCATTCTGTATGATGCAAAATCCAAGCATTGATAAAAGACCTTAAGGCAGTCCTTATGGAACATAAAGCAGAGTTTAGCCTTTTGGGGAGGGCTTTGAAGCAGCCTTCCAGTGCATTTAAAACAGAAGAAGTAGGAATGTCTTTTCTAATCCCTTCCTTGAATGGAACATTCACATTTCAAAGACTGCAACAGTTTTGATAACACAATTAAGCTAAGACCCTTTAATTTTGCATCCTATTTCATGTGATCGTATGACTGGGAACAAGGATTTTGGTTTCCAGTTTTGGCAGAGCTACTGATTCATAGTTTGAAGTTAGACAAATCCCTTGACCTTCCTTTATCTCATTCATTCCTTCTTGGAAACTTTGTAAAAAGCAGGATTTTACAATGAGCCTCGGAGATGGGCTTTTCTGGGCGCAAGAGAAAGTGAATACAAAAAATTAGGTTTGTCTACTTATAAGGAAGGTCACTGCACTGCATTTCATAGCTGATATTTTCTTAGTAATAGTCCTGAAAAACCTGTTTGCATACAATGAAAAAATATAGCTGGAATGCACAGATTTTTCTTAAATTAAAACCTAAAAAAAAGCCCATTAAGATGAATATTTCTAAATTTTATTTTTTGTAGTTTTTGAATACATACTGCACATAAAAATAACATATTTAGTAGAGCTTGTACATAGCTTTGACTAATACGTCTAACATTACAGGGCATCATATCAATACATCATTTCATATATTTACGATGGTGTTTTCTTCAAATACAAGTGTTCTCAAATTACTCCACTTCAGTGCTGGCTTTATATTTCAGTCCCAATACAATTTCTAGTTAGTAAACTTTCCTTTTTATTCTTATTGTTTATTTCCAGGAATCCCCTAATCTTGCTATTTTCATACGTCAGATGAAAATACTCACCTCAGCTATGAAATCAACAAGAACAGTGCTGCAACAGGTGATCTGAATGAAATGAAATATGAAAGACAGAAAGAAGGAAATCTTTTAATTCACATACTTTTACAAAAAATAGAATATACAGTATCATGGATGGATCCCATTCGTGTAAAAAGTTATACTAGAGATATATCTGGGCAAAAGCCTGTTAAGGTTTATTGTTGTTGTCAGAGATTCTGGGTACCGACTGTGATCTTCCATACTGCAGCTGATCAGCCAAGCTTAATCCATCCAGATACCATGGTAATGGGTGTGGGCATACGAGTCTGATTAGAACAGAATTTGAGAATGAATTACTCTAACGATATCATGAGCCATGTGATTAACTTCTCAAACACCACACTGAAATGGTCTCCTTGTGGCTTGCAAGATTTTGTTTATGTGACACAAAAGGGGAGACATTCAAAGACACCAATAGGATTGATGCTTCCAATGGAAGACAAATTGCCCTTTGTGCCTTTGAAAATTTTCCCCAAAAGGTGTGCATTACTTCTTTAATATTGTTTCCACGAGGGTGCAGAGTAATCTAAGGAGCTTCTCCATGTGATTTTTTGCACCTGCCAACTCCCTAGAGCCTCTAGCCTTCTTCCTCAGGGCATTAGCAATTAGAGCTGTGTGAAGTTTCGCACATAAAGCGAAACTGGAGAATTTTAGTTGTTTAAACAGGTCAAAGGCTAAATTCCTCCTCTGTGCAACATGTTGCCCTGGGCTGAATCTTAGCCACATAAAATGGAATGTTTAGACCCACAACCAGACAATTAACTTATTAATTTAGGGCTTATGTCACAGATAAGGGGAAAAAAACTTCATTGCACAATTTGCAAATATAAGTCAGTGTGTACCTCTGCCTTAAACAGCCAGGTAATTCCACCTTTAGACGTGGTAACTGGACAATCTTCTACCATGTGTTGCATTGTCTGTTTGATAATGTAATTGCAGTAGGCCCCATGAATGGAATACAAATCACTCATGATCTGTGACTCAACGGGAGAGAGACACTGGTATAAATCAGCATATTTACTGATTTACATTAGCTGAAGAACTGGCCCAACAAGTAATACCAATAGTGCTTAGTGCTGATAGGAAAATATACATTTTCAAAGTGCTGTACAATCCCTAAAAGTTAATCCCTGGCTAACGCTGGAGCATTGGGGTGCTCAATATTGGTGGTGTAAATTAGCTCCCATGGCCATGACATTTTACCTCTATAAAGTTAAGACGCAAGCCCTGGCCATACAAAGGGAATCTTAAGAGAAGATCCAGGTACAAAAGATGGTGAGTTCACTTGTTTGGGGGAGTTGTGCCAAGTGCCTGAAGAGCTAGTAACCAGTTTGTTGTTTGCTTTGTGATCAGTAACGTTACATGTGGGTTTCGTGTTTAAGATGCTAACGGACTCGAACATAAGATTCAGTCACACAGAGGATGCTTTGGCTCAAATTCAAATGAGAATCTAAGATAAGGGCACTTGCATCTTCTTTCAGCCTCCTCAGCACCTTATACCAACTTAGACGCAATCTTTCAGATTCCCTCAAACCCTCCTTGTATTTTTTTTCCTGTAGGATTTATGTTAAGCCCCAAAGATTGTAGGCTGCCTTTTTTCCCACTGGCAGTCATCTCTCAGACTTTGACATGCATTCTGCACCTGAGAAAGAGAATCTTTTCCCTGACAACCCTGTAAGCCGGTCACAGCAGTGGAGGATGCAATGCCTGGTTTCAGTGTTGCAGGCTCAGAAATCAGTGAAGTTAACCACATGTAAGTGATGGCAGAATTTAGCTCAATTGTGCCTGTTAGCATTGCCATGCTGAGGTGGAGTTGGTGCAATGCAGCATTGCTTCAGGAATATCTGGCTATAATTCCACAGACAGACACATGTGTACTGGATCAATGAGCAAGATGCACTGTTGCATCAGATGTTGTAGCCTGTACCTGCCAGCATGCGAGGAAGGGCCCAGGACCCTGCTTCCTCCTCTACTCTTTTCTAGCCTTTCTAAGGTGACTTGTCTCTAGGGATACAAAGGGGGAGCAGTCTTTTCACTTCCCCAAGCACAGGGACTACAATTGTTCCTTGTCGTTGTGAAGGGTACACATGTCTCCTGGCATTCCTCCACTCCAGATGCATGCTTAGGCAAAGGCCATGAAGTATCTGGGCCTATGTTTGCAAAATGCATGTCTCACCTCACCCTGCAAAGACTCTTACTGGAATCCTTGAGGTTAGCAACTAAATAGATCGGTCATGATAAACGTCCTTCTAGCTAAGCCAATAGGATTTCAGTTAAGCTTTTATCAGCTGCAAGTCATTTTTGCACTCAGCATGTCATTCTATGTCCTTGGTGTAATAAATTAGATCAAGAGGGTGGATACCCAGTTCAACTTCTCTCCAGCTCTCGTCTTTCTAAGTTATTTGTTTTTGCCATAGGGGACACTGCTACTTACCTCCTTGTGCACTGCTGAACTAGCAAGAGAATACATCCCTCTGAGCCAAACACCTGCTCTCCTTTAGACAGAATGGAGAGAAAAAAAGCCTTTTTAATCTTAAAAAGACGCTGATTATAAAGTCTCTGGAGACTTATGCATAATGTAATCACAGGCCAAACCCAAAAAGAAGAAGCCAGGCATATAAAATAAACTAAGTACCAACCCCCTCAAAATTCCCACTGCACTCACAGCAGAGCCAACCCTGGCAATGTGCCCTGATCACTTGCTCCTGGAAATTGCTTCTCCATTTGATCTCCAATAAGAAAATGGGTTTGTGAGCTCCAGCACTTCAGCTGACCTCTGCCCACAGGTGAGGCACTGGTAAACTGTACGGGATGAGAGAGAGAGACTCTGCAACTTTGCTCTCCAGTTCCCCTAATTAGCCACCTGCCTCACAGTCTAGAAATGTCCCTTCAAGGTGGCACCTGGGCTGGTCATGTACCCCTCTCACTGATCTCACCCCATCCACTGCTGGGACCTCTGTAGCAGAGACATCAAGAAGACAAGTCAGAAAGAACTGCACTATACTCAAGCTAACTGAAAGCAGCACTGGGTCACACTTCCAAGCCCCAGTAGCTTCCAGTGCCCTCATATATTAGGTACCTTTTCAGAGCTGCTGCTGAGAGTGATATTTTCAGGAAACGTGACAAAAGCCACCGTTAATATTTTTGGGTGGGGTTTTCTTAGGACTCTAAAGGTACGTCTACACAGCCAACTGAAAAAACCCACGGCAGCAAGTTTCAGAGGCTGGCTTGACTGACTCGGGCTTGTGAGACTAGTGCTGTGAAACTGAAAAATAGCAGTGTAGTCATCTTAGGCTGGCGGCTGGGCTCTGAGAACCTCCTTCTTCCCTCTGTCCCTCCCAGTGAGCCAGATTTCAGAGCCCTATACTGCTATTTTTAGCCCCCAGCGCAAGGCCGAGTCAGGCACCCTGCTACCACTGAAAATTGAATGATGAGGCAAGCGCCTAACTTCCTTAGGTCTTCTGAAAACCCCGGCCTAAACTATATTTTTCCTACACGTTTTGAGAGCCAGGGAGACTTTCATCTTGTGGCTGACCTGCCGCAGGGTGTCGCAGTGCGTGCTGTGTATACCAGATCCCTCTGGATGTCTGGTAGCCATGATCACTGAACCCTGAGCTCACAGGCGAGGAGTGTTGGCACCCTGAACGCTAGCCGCCAACCCTTGGTGGGCTCTCTACCACTCTGATTTTGAGTTGTATTTTATTAGGGCTAGCAAAAGAAAGGGTGCGAACATGCTACATACTCAGGGTGACCTCCCGGCCTTATTGAGGTCAGTGGGAGTTTTGTCATTGCCTCCATTTATTTGTATTATCATAGCACTGAGGAGCTAAACCAGACCCCAGTGCACAAACACAGAACAAGTCTCTGCACCAAAACATTTACAGTCTGAGGGCAGGATTTAATCCCAAAATTTCAGCAGTAACAACAACAATCAGGATCAAAACAATAGTCTCTAATTCAATCCCCTAAGGCTAGCACAGTACTGAGATATAGATATGAGTCTTGTAACCGCGACACCATCCTCCTGCCTGCAGTCTGCTGCAGCTGTTGCTTGTCCCCTGTGAGCAACCAGGTGTCTTTCTGCCCAGCTCTCAGCCGTCAGGTCCCAGCAATCAGGCTGCCTGGCTTTCCCTTTGCAGCCAGCTCCCAAGCCGCTGTCTCCAGTCCACTGCTCCTGTTTTCATACAGCCTCTGGCTCCGTGCTGAACTTGGTCCTCCGAGCTCAGGATATTGCAGCCTTTTCCTGTACTCTGGAGATTATGAAGCCCTGTTCTGGCTGGATCTTGAAATGAGTAACCTACTGCCTGCCCTTGTCTGGATCTTTTCCCCTCTAGCTCTGTGGTTCTCAGCCAGGGGTACATCAACTCATCTAGATCAGGGTTTCTCAGCCTTGGGGGTCGCAACCCCCAAGGGGGTTGCAGGACAGATTTTGGCGGGGGTCACAAGTGCAGTGTTAGGGGATGGCAAGTAGGGCAGTTGCCCGGGGTCCCGCACCAGAGGGGTTCCCAGGAAGCTAAATTACATGCTTCAGCCCCATGCATTAGAGCTCAGGCTTCAGACTCCTGAAAGGGGTACGGTTGTCAGAAAAGGTTTAGCTGAGCCCAGGGTGGGGAAGGAACCTAGCAATGAGTCAGCAGGTAGATTATAATAGAGACAAGAGGAAATGTAACGAAACAGTCATACACGTGCATTTTAGAAAGGACAAAATGTTCTAGACTAACTTCATCGTACTTTTTTTTTTTTTTTTTTTGCTCACCAGAAATGTGGGGGCAGGGAGGACTCAGTCTCAAGCCGCAGGATAGATCTGTGATATATGCAGAACTTTTGAAAGATTGTTTTTTAAACTGCCCACTGAGACACTATCTCATTAGCAATTGTGCATGTAAATAATTGGAAATATTTTAATAGCAGCAAACTTGGCATCTCAGATAATTTAAAAGGGGAAATAGTTGTACATGCAATTACATGCCTAAATGGAAAAAGCAATTGCATATGCACAATATCAGACAATGTAAAATATATATAATTTTGCAAGGACAATTGCTTTCGGATCACAGCTCTTTTCCCATAAACAAACATGGCTTGTCTTACTCACACCCTCATTTGTGCTATTTAAACTACATCTTGCAGTTTGTTTGAATGAAAAGAAGAAAACTAACAAAACAGGCTTTAAAACAAAACAGAAAATCAATAGCGGGTGGAAACCTAATTTAACTGAAACCATAAAGGAAATGATAAATGTGGAAGACCAGATTTTGATGCACTTATCCTTAACAGTTCCTGACTCCACAAGTAATTCCAGGGTCCGTAGTGGCACTGCTTGTGAAGTAGTAATCAGTGAATGTTTATCAGAATCTAGCACAGACATATTGAAATATGAAAGAATTATTTAGCTTTTCTCTCCAGTTTTATTTTTTAACTCTTAACAGGTGTTAAGTGTAGTTTTCCTTTTCTGACTATATTTCTGAACTAAGACTTGGGGTAAATCCTTTGCCTGTATTTTCAATTAACGGAAGGGACAACAATGCACTAAATCTGGGGTAGTTCCTCAGTTTTTGGTCAGCTTTTACTCTTGGGAGCTTGCCTCAGTAAGAGGGTCCAATAGGGTTTCAGTACCTGTAGTGTTTAATTTGTAACTATTACCTCACCTCAATAATAGGTGCTCTCAAGAATAAATATAAGGAAGGAATAATTGTGCAAACAATTTACCTATTTTTGCACAAGCAAATGTATAGCTTGCAAATTCACCAAATAGTTGTGCATCCATGCAGATAATAACTGGGGACAAAATTATTCTGTTTTTTGTAAAAGCATACTCTAGGGTTACCATATTTCCACAATCAAAAAAGAGGACACTGGGGAGGGGGGAGCCCTGCCCTAGCCCCGCCCCTGCCCCGCCCCCATCCACTCCCTCCCACTTCCCACCCCCAACTGCCCCCCTCAGAATCCCAACCCCCCCTGCTTCTTGTCCCCTGACTGCCCCCTGCTGAGAACCCCCCCTAATGGCCCCCCTAGGACCCTACCTGTCTCCTGACTGCCCCAACCCTTATCCACTCACATGGGTGGCAGGGTTGTAGAACTGTTGGTGGTGCCCAGAACCCCTCCCATCTGCCTAAGGCTCTGGGAGGGGGATTGGAGGGGGAGGAGGAGGTCTGGGGTGCAGGTCCTGGGCTGGGGATTAGGGTGCAGGAGGGGTGCAGGGTGCAGGTTCTGGGATAAAGTTTGGGTGCTGGGTGCAGGCTCCGGGCTGGGGCAGGGGGTGGGTGTGCAGGAGGGGGTGAGGGGTGCAGGCTCTGGGATGGAGTTTGAGGGTGGGAGGCGGTGCAAAGGGAGGGGGTGCAGGCTTTAGGAGGGTGTTTGAGGGCAGGAGGGGGTGTGTGGGAAGGGGGGAGGGGGTTTGAGAGGGAGTTTGGGGATAGGAGGGGATGCAGGGGTGAGGGCTGTGGGTCTGAGGATGAGGGGTTCATGATGCAGGAGGAGGCTCAGGGATAGAGCAGAGGATTAGGGTGTGGGGGGATGAGGGCTGGGGCTGAGGGGTTTGGGGCATTGGAGAGGCTCAGGGCTAGGGTGGAAGGGCAGGGTAAGGGCAGCCTGTCTTCCCATTAGTGGATGGGGGCACTAGGACCTGGGGGCAGCAGACAGCAGGTGCTGCGGGTTCTGGCAGTGCAAGCAGACAAGGGAAAGACAGGCAGGGAGCAGGGCCCACGGGGGGGGGACGCGCAGAGGCGGGGGTGGCAGGTGGAGGCCGGGGACCCATCCAACACTCCCCCGCTCCCTGACTGCCCCCCCCCGGACTCCCCTTACCATTCTGGCGCCACGTGTTTGCAAAACACGCTGCCTGGTGGGTCGGTTTGTGTGTTACACAGGGCTGCAGACAGAGGGAGGGGGGAGCAGGGGAGGGCTCTGGCTGCTGGAGGCCAATGGGGGTGGGTCAATCGGCCCAGCCGCCCAATCAGCAGCCGCACTCTGCATGGAAGGGAGGGAGGGAGGCGAGGGAGAAAAAAAACCCAGACATTTTAACCTTGTTACCAATTCCTCCCGGACGGCTATTTAGAGACGCAAAAGCTGGACATGTCCGGGGAAATACGGATGGATGGTAACCCTAGCATACTCCATACTGTACATAGAAGCTCAAATGCATCTAATTCCAAGTGACTAAAAATAATTGCATAGCCATAGTCCGTCTTCTCTTTGATTGGAGGGAAAAAGAGACCAGAGCACAACAGACAGAATGCTTCACTAATTACACATGCAGATTGATCATTTGGATGTGCAGTTAAACAACCTCAGTGATCACAGTTCAGAAATACTGAAAATTTCAGTTAGCTAGATGACCATGTCTTTCACCTGCCAAATTGTTTATGGTTCTCATTCAAATCTGCAGTAGCTTCTTAGCTCTACAAAGCAGCTGGCCAAAAAATAATCGTGGAAAATGTTAAAGCTATTTTTGTTCTATACGTATGAAAAGGAATATTTTTAAATTGTCAAAAAATTTTGTGAATATTTATAGAAGAACTTGCATTTGAAATTTTTCACTTTAGGCACCTGTGTCTTTTTTTGCTTTTTGTTTTTCCCATTTTCTCTCTCTCTCTCTTTCCTTTGTTCCCTTCTTTCATTTTCCTCTGCACCCATTTTTAACTTTTTTTGATTTTGCCTCTGAAGAAAAGGGGGAGACAGGAAAACAATAAGCCAAAAACAAAACAGGAAAACCAGCAAAGGACTTTTTTAGTTTTGTTTTATTTTTCTGATTTTGTTAAAGCAGATGTTTTGGGAAGGGAGGTGGGGAGAGGATTTTTTTTTTTTAATTTGTGTTTAAATCATTTTGACCAACTAGGCTGTACAACTTCACCTGTTGAATAATGGAGTAAGTAGACCAAATGATACACGTGCACCTAGGGCCTTTTTTTAATCTCACTAGCACTGGATTGTACATTGGGTGTAACACGATTGCCTCCAATGGACTCAGTCCTAATTGACATGAGAAGTAAGCCCACAAATGCTATTTTTACACTCTCAACAAAATTATGTTGTATTTTTCACATTCATTCAACAGTGGTGTTGTATACAGCCCCAGTGGCATTATTAAGTGGAGTTTCTCAAATAGATGAAGTGTGTTACTTACTGTTGCTAAATTGTAATGAAAGAAGAGATGGCCGTTTGCCAGTGAATGGTGTGTAGCTTGTAGAAGCATGTAATTACATAAATCACAAACATATGCAGAAGATGTTTTCTCTTTACATTTAGCTGGTGTTGCCTGGAGCTATAGCTGTTTGCAGCTCTATTTAATCACTATAATTATTTTAAATGTGTATATCTGGGCAATCTTTGAGCTTTATGAGAATGTTATTCATAACTTATCGGTAAAAATCTAAAGAGTCCCATTCTTTCCCCAAAGGGTCTGCATTAACCAGGTTTCTCCAGACTTGTGGCAATGGATTGTTGTAACGTTTATATCTTTTTTAGAATTACAAGTTTTTAAAAACCCAAGCCTCTGAAACTAATCAGTCTTTGAAATCTCAGTAGACGCTATAATATCCTAGTAGGAAATTAAGTATTGTATATTGTTGGTGGTAAGAAAGTACCTGGAGAGGTCCTGATTAGCTGCTTCTTTTACATCTTAATTTGCTGACGCTGTAAATTTTGTTTGGCCATAGAGATTGACAAGGAAATAGGAAAGGTATTGACTCTGTTAAAATGGATACTTCCTATGGGAAATGTCAAAAAAAAAAAAAAAAAAGCTGGCAGGCTAGCAGTGCATTTCCAGATCATTTTGTCAAGCAGGCAAACTACGGTAAAGCAAATTTTGCTCTCCTTTACACCAATGCAAATCTGATTCAATGACTGATGTTATCAGAGTTACTCCAGTTTTATGTTGGTATAACAGAGATAAAAATTGGGCTTTGGGGTCTGGTTCTCCTTTCACTTACACCAATTTTACATAGGTGTAAATCCATGGATGTCATTGAAATCCATCCTGATTTACACACCTTTTGAATGAGAAGAGAACTGAGCCCTGTTTTAGGATCAATGGTCAACCCAGATATACATTAGTCTGTTCTAAGTAATGTATAGGTAAATATAGAATTTCTCAATCTATTACATTTAAAATGGTATAACCCTGGGGAATTCAGAGATCCTATAATTAAATAACTGCAAAAACCTGAGAAGTAGGATTCATGCTCATCTTTCAGTTGTAACCAAGAAAAGTAGGTATTTGTACATTTAAAAAAAACATACAAAGCAACACCCTAACAATATGTCTGCGGGGGTGGGGAGGAGGAAGTCAGAAAATTAACAGTAGTTTTCATTTACAACCCATAGAAATTGAAGGATTTTTCCAAAGGCCATTAGCTGACCTGATGTGAAATATTGGTGTTGAGTGACCTCATGTTACAGAACAATAATGAACTATTAATACCATTTTTTTTAAAATGGTGTTTAAAGTAAAAATAAAACTGGGCAAACAATCAAAGGAGAATCAGATTAAAATGAAATGCCCCTTTCAGTGCAAATTTTCTCAATGCAGTGTCATTAAACTATAATAGCATTTTGTACCTCAGTCTTTGACATTTTAGAATTAACTCTGAAGGTGGAACATCTCCAAAGAGCTGAAAATCTTTTTTTT
Organism: Malaclemys terrapin pileata; assembly: GCF_027887155.1. Taxonomy (NCBI): domain Eukaryota; kingdom Metazoa; phylum Chordata; order Testudines; family Emydidae; genus Malaclemys; species Malaclemys terrapin. The sequence goes on along the minus strand of NC_071507.1, from coordinate 38,290,431 downwards.
TTAATTGAGAACATTTTGTTGTTTATGGCACACCAGCTATATATAAGATGCACAATTTTGTGACAGCTTTCAGTCTCTTCTGCCACCACTCAAGAGAAAAAGTATATAAAGCTTGGTTGTCAGATATCAGTTACTACTTCCTTTCCGGGGGGGATCGCTGGCAGATGGAATCCAGAAAAACAATGTACTTTCCACATCAGAGGCTGGTTTGTTTAATAACCACGTATTATTTCAGGTAATTTGGCACAGATTTAATCAAACCCACAAAAGCATATTTAACAAAGTAAAAACCCCTCTCCCTCATGACGTGTTAAAGCCCCAGTTTCCATTCATTAAATTGTGATTAGCCTCAGTTATACCCCGTCTATCAAAAACCTGTAAGCATACCAGAAAGAACTTTAATGTGATATTTTTGAAAAGGAAGCTAATGGAAAAAGATACTGGTTCCGTGTATTGTAATGAGATGGAAATCTTTGAGATGAAAGTACATACTAAAACTGTAATTAAATGGGTATTATGTATGGATCACAACTGAAATCCAGTCAAAACAGTTACTGGTAACCACCTTTAATTAAAACTGAAACTACAAATCCAAGCCCACCAGAGCATAAACCTAATAGAGCTACGTCTGATGGGTAATACTGTTGTGACCAAATTAAAGTTAATCTGAGTTAAAATAGATTTAGATTGTTGGAGGGTTTGGGGAGGAGTTGTTTACTATTTCTAAATGATTATATGATCACACTTGAATGATTCTGATGGTAGTACTAAAATTGGAACGATACAGAGAGTATTAAGCTTTTTTCTGTGGAATCAGCCACTAGAGAGAATATGACAGACACTCTGCCTGTGGCTTATACAACTATTTGTTAGCTCAGTGGTTCTCAAACTTTTTTTTTCCGCAGACCACTTGAAAATTGCTGAGGGTCTCGGCGGACCACTTGATGATCTTTCCAAATGTTGTTTGTAGCATTAGCTAACTATTGTAAAGCGCTTTGGATAAAAGTGCTATATAAAAAAACCCTTAATAAACTTTTTTGTTCTTCAAACAAAAGGACACAACTCATATTTTAATATCAGTAGTCTTACCTTTCTAATGCGATGGATGTGTCCTCTTCCCCCCGCCCCCCTCAAGGCAGCCCCCAAGCTGGGGCTGGGAAGGAGGGAGTTATTTCCCCCTGCAGCCCTGGAGCTGGGGAAAGTCACCTCTTTCTCTGGCTGCTGTAGCCCTGCACGTCCCAAATTCCCCCCACCTCCTCTTCTCACCCCACTGCCCTCTCCCACCTACCCCCTATTTCACCAAGGCCTCCACCTCACCTTACATGTGTGTCTTCTCCAGATTCCAGGCACCTAATTACTGGAGCCAGGCATGAGTGTTTCCACTAATTAGGTGGCTGGCCCTTCATTCTCACATGTGCGTCCGCCCAGGCATGCACCTAAGAGGGAACTATCCGCGGACCACCTGAATGGAGCTCGCAGACCACTGGTGGTCCACAGACCACAGTTTGAAAACCTCTGTGTTAGATAACAGAGGAATATTGGGAACAGGGAATCCTATTCTGGATATGCAAGGGAATGTAGTCTAGCAATTAGATAGTACAACCAAACACACAGATTTGGCAAATTCATTCTGAAAGGCAATATGGCAAAGACTTTGGTCTGCCATTGGAGACTTGGGAGTTTTGACATTTACTTCAAAGGCGGCCAAGATTTTACTCCTGAGTTCTACCCAGAGCTCTGTTAGAAGTAATCTGGTGCAACTTCATTTATCCCATTGGTAGAGTAGAGAAATAGTATCTGCCTTCCTCTTAAGGTAGCTGTATAAAGCCTTGCTCAATAATAAGGTCTACAAAAATGCATAGAGCTCTAACTCTATTAGGGTTGCCAACTCTCCAGGATTGTCCTGGCATCTCCAGGAATTAAAGATTAATCTTTAATAAAAGATTGTCATGTGATGAAACCTCCAGAAATACATCTAACCAAAACATCTAACTTAAACTCTCTGCCTAATATGTATTTGGCTTTTGGGTGTAGCATGTATGCTCAATACATTTGGTATTTAGGGAGCTTTGTGGGGGCCAGGAAAAAGCTCAATGCAGATTGAATTTTCAGAGATTTTAACAGCTAGCCTCTAGCAAAGACTATTGAGCATGTGCAAATGTCAATTTATCGGAGACTGCTTGGAGAAATCAGGCTGAATTTTCACAGGGACAGCACGCTGTCCTATCTCTGACTCCAGGGCTCTTCCTCTGCCAAATTTTAATATGTCTGCCACAAAGCACTAGGGTACTTCAAAGAAACGGGGTCGGGAATGGAACACTGGAAAAACAATTTTTCATAACATCGCTGTCAGCAACTGCTGGACCACTTTCGCTGAAATTTTTCCAAAAAGTTCAGCCTGAGACAGAGCAAGCATAGAAATTTCAGCCAACATGGTTAAAGTTTGGCAAAGTCAAATGCAGCTGTATTCAAGGGTTCCTAATGGAAAGCATTAGGCAACCTTAACTATAATCATTGCTAATAGTCCACCTATAAGATAATACATAGGCTTCATGTCAAGCTACGTTAAAAGATTGAGCAGGGCTTGTTTTGGACTGTCAGTACATTCCTTTCAAAGGGTTATCAGAGTGTATGTTCTGCATGCCTAATATTAGACCCTGATGACCTAGGGATGTAATAGAATCTTGAATAAGAATGTTTATAGTCGGTAGGATTTTTGTTAAAGCTGTAGTGGTTAAAGTTTTGCCAGGTATTTAAACTCTAGAAGTATCACAGAAAAGTCAATTTGCAGACAATTCTAGGAGTTTTTGTTGTGTGTGTTTTTGTTTTTGTTGAGTTTTGGGTAATTTCATTTAAATAACTAAAGCATTAGCTAAGCTCCAAATGAATTGAGATAAACCAAATTAAGTCCACTTTCACTCTGAATAACAACATCCACACAGGGATTTAATGTGTTTTAATTAATCCACTTCAAATTTACAACCTTTAACTTTCCTGGATGTTTCCAAATCTCCATAGCTCTAGTGGTCCCACGGAGTCTGTGCATTTGCTCTCTAATTTGTGGAACTAGAGGGGGGCAGAGCAATAAGCAGGCAAGGACCAAATGTTGAGAGGCCAGAGATCTATGTGGAACTAGGCTTTTCAGCCCTATGGCTCTTATCCAGCAGCAAGGAGAAATCCTTTTCCAGGCTTCTCTGCAAATACCCGCAGCTGTGGCAGACCAGGTCCAGGACTTGTTCTGCCATTGGCTACAGGCCGCCTGCTTTACATAGCACAGCAACCTCACATGCGGGGATGGAGCATGCTACTTAGTGCAGTTACTCCTCCATCTTTGTCCCCATATGCTTCTTCCTGGAAAACTAGAGGCCACCATGGCTTTTTTCTGCAGACTTTTCCCCCCTGCACAGTGCAGAGGAGAGCCTACAGCTGTACATGATTGCACAGCCTCAGAAAAGTTGTTTATCAAGTTCATTCAGTCATTATTTCTGGTTCACTTCAGTCTGGTGTCTTTGCCTCCTCTGTAGATCCAAAATGTCCTCATGGTGCCACAAACAGCACTGTCTTGAGTCAAAAGTGACCATTGTACTAGACAGTAAGTCCATTTCATTCAGTCATTATTTCTGGTTCACTTCAGTCTGGTGTCTTTGCCTCCTCTGTAGATCCAAAATGTCCTCATGGTGCCACAAACAGCACTGTCCTGAGTCAAAAGTGACCATTGTACTAGACAGTAAGTCAATTCCTGTGAACACGTTCATCTCTCCAGGTTTGTTGCAAACTACCATTTTTTTTTTGTTCTGATCATTCCCTGATTGCAAATTTTCATTTTCCATTTGCATGCCCCTCATCTGTGTGTGTATGTTACCTGCTTAGTCTGTTTCTGGAGAAATCCTAATCTTTACCCTTCTCATAGTCTTTCAACCAGTCTTATCAATCTTATCTATACAATTATCATTGAGGGATTTGAAAGTCTCTGTGGTTATGAATTCACTCTATGGAACACGAAGAACCGCATTTTACCCTCAACTTTAATCAGCCTTTATTGGTTTCTTTGTCTTATGATTGCAACTATTGGGGGAATGTGGGGGGCGGGGGTTCTGCAAGTTAATAGTAAATGGATGACAACTGTGAGAGCAAAAGCTACAACAAGCAGCTGGTTATTTAACTTTATGAGACTTTGAAGTTCACCACACTATTATAAAGTTTGCAAAACATTTGATCTAGAGTCCTTCTTCTGTTTAGAACACATGGTGAGTGGCCCAACTTAAGCATACGTCTATACAATGAAAGGCTTGAAACATGAAGTGAAAAGGACTGGATGTGATTACAAATTAAACTGTAATGTAATATGGGCTTTTCCAGTCAAGTTTTCCAGCGAAAGTTGTGATTGGCTAACAATTTCTTTCCTGTGTGCTGCCCTGAGAATCTGTTCTGTTTCTCCAGGGCACCTTGGCAAGAGACTTACAGATATTTAAAACCTGTAATTAATGCCAGGTGTCCAGCTTCACTTTTATTTTTAAATTATGAAAAAATAATTACTAAGCCAAAGAAAAAAACAAATACTCTCCATTTGCCATTCATTACGGCTGTCAGACAGCCATAAATATAGAAATGGCCAGCTGCAGGTGTACCCTTGCTCTGCTGTGTAATGCACACTCTGTTCCTATAACATAGCTAAAATTGGGCCGTCTAGCTAATAAATAAATAGCACTACTATTACACAGTAAGATGTGAAAATTAATGTGAATGCTGCTGGTGAATTAGCTATATTATAACAAGCCAATCATACAGTATTAGTGGTTATAATTGGGGACAATATAAACTAAGTCTAATGTGTGCCTCTGAAACATCTTTTAGTGTTAGGAATTAAAAATCAGTGCTATCCCAAACTGTGTTTCTTTGAAATTGGGAGTAAAAGATAGTAAGGAGTTAGTAATAAAGACCCTGCTATCTCCATAGCAAAGAAATAATCAGGTCCAGTTCTACACTGTCATCATACACCCAGATCCTCTGCTGATGTAAACAGGCATAGTTCTATTGACATCAGTTGAGGGTCTGGCCCATTATTGATTATATTGCACCAGCACCTGAAATGGGCTAGGAAGAGAGTGCACTAGAGAGATTGTGCCTCACAGAAGTCTCTGCCGGGGTTGCTCTTTGGGCATGGGGGACTGAACAGATTGTTCCTCTTGTGTGCTCAGCCCACTCCCTGGGCCACTGTGGACAGGGAAGAGGTCATGGCCCCACTTCCTCATCTCTCCCTTTGGGCATCCTGCTTCCCACAACACAGGGAATTGCTGTTGTGTGCAGGCTTTGCACAGATTCTCGTTTTCTTTCTGCCCCTGCTGCACAGGTGTGGGAAGACCACATGTAGCCTGGCCCACGGGGATCAGGAGGAGGTTAGGAACCTGGCTGACCAGTAACCCTATTTGTAGTCCTCGTTTGTTTCTACATTTAAATCAAATGCACCATCTTCTCTCAACTCTTCAATTCCATATTTTTGGATGTAGAAAATCACTTAAAGGAAAATGTACCCCAAAAGGCTAAGTGTTATGCTTGGCCAAGATGTACTGGGTAGCTGTGTCTCAAAGCCATATTTGATTTTAATGTATTTTTCGAAGATGAATAGATTAAAAGAGAATTAATAGGGGAGATTTTTATTACATTTATTGGCTTGGCATATAAATCTGAGGCTGTGAAAATTAAAAGATAAACATCTCTCCGCTGAAGACTTGTCAGCTTCCAAATGTAGCACTGCACTGTTCATTGTGTGAGTCCCACCATGCTATGGCACACCTCATCTTGTCTCCACAGCCACACATGAAGCAAATGAATATTCATTTTATCCCTCCAGTGCTGCTCTCATCACCACTGTTCATCACAATCAGACAAGATCTATAGACACCCAGATGTATGTATAATTTTGCACAATAACTGCTTATCTAATTGTATTCCATAAGCAGCGCAGACAGATTAAAAATCAAGATCTGTCAATTTTTGGGGTGGGGCATTAGGAAGGTTGGCATGGGATTTAAGAGCCAAATCCTGCTCTCAATGATGTCAAGGGCAAAACTCCAGTTTTCACTGGGAGCTAGATTAGGCCCTATCAATCTCTCTCTTACCATTCTTAGGGTTACATCTGAGACCACTTGTACCTCTCCTAACCAAGAGTGAACAAATAATTTCTAACAAAATATGAACCTGCCTGCAACTTCACCCCAAATCCTGAGCATACCTTTCTCAAGCTTTGAAACAGTCTAGGTAGCATTTTAAAGCCACTTTAATTTTCATGGGCATTTCCAGCTCACGGTTCCAATCAAGCCAAGAAGTGGTGAGATACTGCAAGGAAGACTGGTTTTTGTGTTTATTTTTACCCCTGCGAGAAGTGGGATGTACCAGTAATCTTTCAACAAAGCAGGATCGAGGAAGATTTCCTGCCCAGTTGTGCAAGTGGTTGGTGCTAACTCAATTTAAACCTCTTTTTGAGGGTTTTAAACCTTTTTGAGGTTTAAACATTGCTGCTGAAAATGCAAATATGCAAGAATGTTTATTGCAGAAAGAGAACAGGGTAGAGTAAATGATTTGGCAAGGTCAAAGCGGATATGTGAAAAGATATCAAATTACAGCTAGATTTTTTTATAATTTATTCCTTGTTTTATATTCCTGATTTTCTTTAACAACCATTCCAACAGTCTGTCTAGCTGTCCTTACATTTAAAAAGGAAACTAACTGTTGCAGCCTGGTTAGTGGCTAATTCCTATTGCGCGTACAAAGGAGTTACCAGTGTTCTGACAAAATTCCCAGTTTGTATAAATATGTTCTGCCCACCAAAATTTCCAAACTAAACCTCCAGTTTCGCCTCTAAGCTGGCTGTAAAGATGCACCTCAGAGGAGTCTGCAAAATTATTCCTATGTAAATTATACGGTGGTTTAGGATGCTTTATGATGAAAGGTGCTATAACTAGTAAATGTAAGAAATTATTGCTGATGAGCGCTACAATAGAGCAAGTATAAAAAGGTAACTCAAGATGAACTGTGATCACATTAGATAAATGGCTTTTCAGAAGACACATTCTGAGACTATAATGATATGTTCAAGTATAACAGTACTTTTCACCATAATGTCATCTTAGTATTCTTTACCTTTCTGCTAATTCTTGGACAGCTTTTCTGTTGTCCCATCATTTCTAATGTAACTGCCACTTGTGACATTTACTCTCTGATGACCTGGAGGACCCAATTGTGTGTGACTGCAATAAATGGAACTTTTATCACTAATTTCAATGGAAGCAAAGTTGAGGCCTTGATGGGGGTGCGTGGATGGGGGGAATCTTTTGATCAATAGATTGAAAATCTGCAGGAGACCCAAACTTCTTCATTTCTGGTCAAGAGGAAGTCTTCATCCACCACCATCTGGAATATTTATAATGTATAAGCCAGACATAATAAAGGTATGAATGCTAAAAATGGGAAACACCTACCACAATTCCACCTTCCAAAGCAAACACAAAAGAACTCAACAACTTACTGCTTCCAAGAGTATGTTCCTTAAGCCTTTCCATAATTCACTGACATTCTCACAGATGCTGGCCCACTAATATACTGTGCCAGAAACTGATTTTAAACACATCCTAAAATAGAACAACAGAAGTCTTATTGATCAGAAGTAGCTGCCTGACTGATATTCTGGCATGTTTGGGTTTTAATTTTCCATCCTTTTGTTTGGATGACCTTGCCAAATGGACATACAAGAGGATCAGTTTATGTATTTTGTTGCATTATATTTTATAGCACATGTTCTGTGCACTGAAGGAGGCCATAAAAATGAAATTAATTTTCTGTCTCTTGCTTCTGGTTTTAATGCTTAAAAGAAAAACAACTGAATGAATTACTAATACATGCGATGATTTGATTTTTCCAGCAGCATTCTGCTTTGTGGATAGTACTGTATTTCTGCTTCACTCGATATTAAAGATTTACTGCAGTTACTATTCACCGCACGATCTAGACAACAGGTGGATTCATAAATATTTCTATCAATAAACGTATGGCCAGAACCTGAGCTGCTGTAGATCAACACTGTTCAGTTGAAGTCAACAGTGCCAATCATTTTCACATAGAGAGGATGTGGCCCATCAACTTGATTAGTCACTCAAATGAAAAACGTAATTGGGACCTACTTTGCAATCATTTAAGAAACAAGCAGAATCCATCTTCATCGGGTGACCAGACAGCAAGTGTGAAAAATCGGGACGGGGGTGGGAGGCAATAGGAGCCTATATAAGAAAAAGACCCAAAAATTGGGACTGTCCCTATAAAATCGGGACATCTGGTCACCCTATGATCATCTACATGGTAGTCTGTGTGCTAATTTGGAAGAAACAGTACTTTTCTCAAAAGAGGGTTTCTTTGCAACTTCAAACCTTTTTTTGTTTTCACAATTAACATTGAGATTTTGCAGCCCAGCTTGCCATTCCTGAACCAACATATTTTCAGTGTCTTTAGCTATTATAGAGCCACAAAAAAGTTCATGTAATTCATGTTGGAGAAGGCTTTCAAAAGCTGCCAGTGATTTTGGGTGCCTCCATTTCTGGGTTACCAACTTGACACCTTAAAGGCACATTATTTTCAGAAATAATGCTGAGCACTTGCCCTCTGAAAATCAGGCCTCTTTGGGGTATAGCATCATGGGTGCCTAAATCTATATGGTTGATGTGTACAAAGCCTGTAGGGGGAAAACGTCATGTTTAAAGTATGCCAGATTTGTTCAACTAAACAAAGTTGCATGTGAAGAGGGGGAGGGGAAAGGAAACATTCACAAACTTGAACTCCATATGGAACCCTGAAATCCAGCCTCATTTTAAAATAACCTTTTCTGACAAGACACAAACCTCTCATCTTCTATATACCATGAGCTCAATCCTGCAAGGTTGTGCTCTCTGGTGCTGATCCTGCAAAGCACTAAAGCTAATATTTAATTTTAAGTCTTATTGCAGTCTAGCCATTGAAGGCTACTCCATGTACTTAAAGGACTGAGCCTGTATCTAACAGCCACTCAAAGCTTGAAATGACACAGAATTTTCTTGAATACCCAAGCAAGGTTTGCAACATTTTAGGACCAGTGAAGGGCCACGATTGTAGTGGGACCAAAGTGCAAAAGTTCAGAAGTTTGCCTGTAAGATCAAACCAGCACAATCTGGTTTTACTGCTGGCCATAGAAACACAAAAATACCATTAAGGGGGGGCGGGGAGGGGAATCCTAACAACTGTGTTTTCCCATTTCTCCCTCAAAGTGAAAGTCACCCTTCTGTAGACAAAGATATTGTGCAGGGAACTCAGTGGGTTGGTGGGGGAAAGAATTCACACACACATGGTCTATGAAAACACATGGGGCTACAGCAGTATTACCCCTCTGCAGCTGCTACTTAGGGTTATTTCTAATGTTAAGAGACTGCAATGGTAGCTGAAACCCATCTGTGCCCCCTATGTGGGAATTCTTGTCCAATACGTCTATGTAAGTGTGGATTCAGTAGACCCTATTCCAATCTACCCTCAGATGTCACACTGGCCTAACTGTAGCCAGCACAGACTCCAACAGACAGTGCTGTAACTCGGGGGTTCCCTTGCATAGCTGATCCTCCCAGACCCCCTGCTGCCCTCTTTCTCCCCTTCCCTCACAGGCACAGCACAATTGTAGGGTTTAAATGGCTTTGTGTGGGCTTCTCTGCATGAGGTGAATTTCACTTTTAGAGAACACAGTTTCATGCCGGATAGTGAAGGGGGAATGGAAGATCAAAGAGGAAAAATCCACTTGCTACAACACATGTTCTGGATCTGAATCTTTCCCACATGAGCAGCAACACTCACACTCACCATAGCCAGGCCTTGGCAAGGACGGGAGGTCATGAATGAGCATATCAGGAGGAAAAATCAAAGAGAAATATTGAAACAGAGTTAGGGCACAGAGGTGATATTGGCATTGCTTAAATCAGACTTCATTCCTGTTCTGCCCTCTGCCTAGGAGGAAAAGGTTATGTGAACAGAGAGGGTAAAGAAATCTATTCCTATTTAAAACTCAGGTTAAAGGGGGAAAGAGAAACTGAGAAGTGGGGAAGATTACCACTTATGCCCCAAAATGAATGCCCTATGTAAGGGTTTATTCCTGTGAAGGTGGGAGTAAGCCTTATCTTTATTTAAACAAAATGCATACAAATAAGCATTTAGAAAAGGCTGTAAGCCTGTGGCCTACATACATATACAGGCACTAACAAATAAAGCATATCAAATCAATACATATTACTGTACATAATGCACATTCAGGGACATTTGTCCAGAGGCCCTCTGTAAGTATGCTTACAAAATTTGCAGGCACATCAGTGAATATATATTAAAAACTTGCCTTCTCTTGTACTAACTGGGAACAAATGAAAATTTGTCCTTCAAGCCCATCTCTATCTGGGAGGCAAAATCACATTTAAAATATGCAAACCCCCATGGGTCAAAACCAAAGAAATCATTGGTCCAAACTCACATGAGAAGAGTATGAGGCTTCTATCCCCTAATTTGCTTTGTTGATGGTATGGTGGCTCAGGGTTGTTTATTGTTATTAAAAGGACCAAAGCAATTTTGCTTTCGTACTATGAAAAAATTGAGTTTCTGCCAAAAAAATTGGACAAACATCTCAAATTTGGTGAAACAAAATGTTTTTACTTCTACACAAGATTTTCACAATGCAAAATCCATGGGGTTAAATTAAAATGAAATTCACACTTGCCGATTCTCCTTTGATTTCAGAGTATTTATGTGAGCAGGCATGGACTCGTCCCACAAAGTTGCTCAGTTTGACTTTAGTTCCCTCACTATGTCTCAACCTTTCACTCCTCCAAATGGTGTTCTATGGACCTGGTCCAGCCACGAAGAAGGGTTCTTTGTAACATACGCAGCACATGAAAAAAGGCTTTGGCATATTTGCCAGCGTGATGTGAGAACTCCTGGGAACATTTGCTGCTGCTATGAGCCCCTTCAAAAGCCCTGGGATTGTGTGGCGAGGGGGAGGGGGCTTTAGGATATTTTAACAGCTGTCAGTAGTGCTTGATGTAAATATTCTTCTCTCTGACTCTGGCTTCAGCATGATGGATTTCCTGACACTGCCATCTCTGGTATATAGTCTAAGTGTAATTTTCTTAGATGACGCAAAATACTGAGGATTTTATTAAGGATACTGTGACCCTAAGAAGATACCAGTGCCAGCTGGCACACTGTTGTCATGATATTTACCCAAAGGGCGGCATGTAATGTATTACCAGAAAACTCATAACTCACTGAGAATTAATATTATTGTGTGGTGTAAGTACGGGTAACATGCAAAATTGCAAATGTGCTGAAATTCTGTTCTTAAAATGTGTGTCACCCTAGACAAAGAAATGTGGTTCTGCTTGAGTGTGTCTCCAAGGTAAATCGAGAGATATTGGAAACGCATTTACATAAAAGCTAAATAAAGCCATCAAGCTAACAAGGGGAGGAGAGCTACCAACTATCACCAGCAGGGGAGGAACCAGCATGAAGTCTTTACCATACCACATGGCATCTCTTCTCAGCAGGAGAAAAGGAACCCTGCCTGAGAATACATTTCAAAGGTTTACTGGCCTACAAAGAGAGGGGAAGTGAACCTCCAGGTTATTCTATATAGTAAGAGAGAAAGGAACTGAGCACTTTGAGATCTGTGAAGGTTTCTGGCCAGAGAGTCTGGTCAGCCCTGCTGGAAAAGAGACTTGGTGAGAAACACTTTTTTGAACAAAAGGGAGTCTAATTTGTTAAATCAGGTGTTAGCCTTAGAAGCATATTTTTATTTTTGTTTGCATGTAACCCTTTCTATTTTTATTCCTTATACTTGGCATCACTTAATCCTATGTTCTTTTTGTTAAATGAACTTGTTTTACTTTTACTATAAACCAGTTCAGTGCACTGATTGAAAGGAAGGGCATGTTAACCCCAGTTAAGCTAGCAGGCTTCAGTGTATTGTTTCTTTAAAGGCGCAATGAATTTAATTACTTCTTTGAGTATTCAGTAAGTGGGCTGGACACTGGAAGGAAACATCTCTGGGGAACTTGAGAGTTGGGGGTTCACTGTTACCTGCAAGGCAAGGCTTGGACTGAGAGACTCCTGAAGAGTTTGCTGGCCAGGCAAATAAGCTGGTGTGTCAGTGGGTTGTCACACATCTTAGCAGTAGCAAAACTCTCACTTGCTGAGGCTGAGTGAGATAACACACAATTCTAGGAACCCCAGTAGATTGTCACAGACATGGAAGCTCATGATTACAGTTCTGTTCTCCTTTTACTGCTCAAGCATGACAGCAAATGGAAAGGTTAACTTTTAAAAATACCTTTGCCAGTTAATAAATTGGCTTCATTGATATCTGTGTACAGGAGATCTTCCTGGTTACCCTACTTCTTTGTCCTTTTAAGTTGGTATATCCAGCCATTTACCTATGCTATCCCTTATTTTTGCCACAGCCTCCAAGGTTCAAGTTGCGTTCTCTTGGTCTAGACTAGAGGATACAAATGAGACAGGGTGAGTACTGTCAAACTGCATTCACTACATTTGTGCAAATAGAAGACATGAATTCACTTTGACAATACCCACCACTCTTTTTATTTGTTTTTCATAGCCATTAATATAAGTGAAACACTGTTCAAGAATACTTGTGGAAAGGAAAAGTGATGCAAAAACTTGTGCAAACATGCATCTGTCCATAACAGTTCACATGAATATGTATTTCCTCAAGTAGTCACCTCAGAAGTGATTGAAAACCCCTCAGAGGTTCAGATTTGAGTTTGATTCACTTAAGCATCCCTTTGAAACATATCAGAACTACTGGAGTTTGTAGAATGGGTTTGAAAATCTTGCAAGAACAAGCTTTCTTGCAACACTTTCAGAATTATTTTGGTAATAGTTAGAAATTCCAGAAGAACCAACTTCCTCTTAGCATTCTGACTCTTCTATATGTAGTCCTGGCTAGGAACTGGAAGTGAAAGAAATGAATCTGAACAGTTCAGATTTTAAAAATTCAGGGTTTTGTGAAAGCAACCCCCAGCTTGAGAGAAGGCCTGTCATTGTAGAAAAAAATAAACACATTAAAGACTGAAGTGCTCAGATATCAGGATGATGGGGGCCAGAGAAATGACAAAGGTAGATTCAAGTGCGAGGATAGAAAATGCCTGAATTTAGAATGCAAGTGTATTATTTCCTCACTATACCTTCCAGTGAGGCCTTAGTTTCCACATGGAAAAATACTCTGGGGAATCATAGAGTTTATCTTGGCCTGCTATCTTGTGAAAACTATAAACTGCTTTGTCTTCACTAAGATTTTACCTCAAGTCAGGTAACTAGAGTTTGAAAAAACACCTTCTTGTAGCAAGGATATGGTCCAAATGTGTGCATTCCTTCTATACATACTCAGGGGCTTTGATTTTCAAATGAGGCTCCTAACTCCCATTGACTTTCACTTGCACCTAACTCCTTTAGACCCCTTCAAATTCATTAAATCCCCCCAACCTTCATTAAATCCACACTTCATTGATAAGCAAATGGCTTCTAAATTCTGTGTTTGATGGCACATATTTGTATCTGGCTTAAGACAACTGGATTGTAGTTTGCTGTTCGTTAAATTTATTACCAGTCCTCACATCTATTTTACCATACTGAGTGATTAATCTAAACCCCCTGGGAGCAGGTTCACCATCAGAGATCTTGTTATTAAGAACACTGCTACTGAAAAGTGCCCCTGTTCTAAATCTAGCTACCTTAGGTGTTTATGGAATATGCATTGCTGTAGTCGCCAGGCCTGACATACAATTTTAAAAGCATAAGAATCACCAAATTAGATTATCTTCTTGCCTTACTAAATTTAATCTGCTTAAACTTTTTTGATCCCCCCTCCTCCTTTCTTCTTATCCTTCTCGTGTATGAAACTGCCCCTTAAAAACATAGAATTTGGGTTTGAGAACTGAAAAACCTAGGAAACATTAGGTTTATACATTTAATACGGACTCAATTTGCAGCTCTCAGCTAACACTCTGTGCTTAGCATGTTTACTCACCAAAGTATTTTGGGGAATAATGCTGTGAATTTTCCACATTACCGCTGATGTGCCAGTTTACTTGCTGGTGATTTATTAATGCTTCTTGTGATTTATTACTGTCACTTGACTAGATTGTGTGCAAATCAGTGACAAAGCCCTGTGTGGATCATGCCTTTTTAGTCATAAAAGCATTCAAGCAGCCATGAAAATCAGTTAAGCTTGAACATATTGAACAAAAGAGTATAGTGTTACCTATTGATCAATAGCCTTTAGATATGTAATGAATAGTACTTTGGTCACTGTCAGATAGTGTTTTCCTTTGGATCTGATACATTATACTCTTTTGTATTAGCAGTTTGAGATTTGAAGCAAAACTGTGTTGTATTGGTATTTGTTTCGGTTCTAACAAGTTGGAGGCTAGGGCTAGCAAACATTACAAGAAAATATGATACATTCTCCACACTCCATTTTTTAAACCATTGCTACCCCTGATTTGCACTGAGTTTGAGAGGAAAGTCAAGCCCCGCAAAACATAAGTATTTTGCAGGATATGTAAAGATATATTTTCTGTCTATGTGCATTAGACCTTGTGACCAATCTCTCTCTCTCTCTAATTATTAATTATTAATACAAATAAGGAGAAGGAAAGTATTTTGGATTAGGGCTATCTAATTTCTATATTAATACTCAAAGTACAACAGAAGAAATTATTCTTAACTTATCATTAAAAATGGTAAACACTATGTAAATATAAGGTCTGATTCTCCATCCTCTTGCATTTTGCTAAGATTGTTATGTTTGCATGATCAGGATTGATGGGCCTGATTCTCTACTGCCTTGCCCTTTGTATAGTCATTTACACCTCTGGAAAGTGAACCTAGAGTATACGTAAAGGGCTACCATGCTGATTTGATAGAGTTTTACACCCACTTCATATAGGTGTAAATGTCTACTCAAAGCAGTGATGACTAAGGACCATAAAGCCTGACCATGCAATACAACAACATTGAATGTATTTCTAATTCACCACCAATAACAATATTAAGAGTCCAGTCATCCTCCTGAGCAACCAGTCTACTCACATGGAAGATCCACTGAAGTCCAGGAGTGAAGGAAGCTGTGAAGCACCAGCTGAGCTTCTCTGTACTGCCACCTCAGGGTGCAGTAGCCACAGTGAGTATTATTGCACAACACCTGCCATAGGATGAATGACCACGTGATCCACAATTGCATGGAACTACTGGCTTGCCCCTGCATCTCATCCCCAGGCCCTGCACTGCTCCAGACGATCCAGCATGCTAGTGTGCAGGTAGCTGCTACAGATCACAAATCTTCACTGTGCTAGACTAGAGGTAGGTGTGTTTTGCTCTTGGTTCCACTGCAGTAAGGGACCTCATAAATTGTGGTGGTGGGAAGCTTGGTTTGGGCCCTGAATAATCCAAGTTTAGAGCCAGATTCCCAGCTGATGTACATTAACATTGCCCCACTTATGCCAGTGGAGCTATGCTAACTTATACCATCTAAAGATTTGAGAGGTGAGTGGCTGGTTTCAAAGGTGTAAATGGCAGTTAGATGCCCAGCTCCCATTTGTGTCTTTGATAAAGTCACCTTTTACCTTTAGAATTTAACAGCAGGAGCAGATCCAACAAACTTCCACCACAGAAATCATCACATACGACTATTTCTGATTTGTTAAAAAACCAAAAACATTTTCGTCCCAGATTTTGCTGGATTTTTGGATCTAAGGGCTTGTCTTCACTGAGGTGTTAACTTCTTTCCAGTTAGCTCAGCTTGAGTGGTCATGCTGCAGAACTCCTGAGCGGTACAGAGTGATTGGATGACCAATGCACAATTCAAGCTAGAGATTTTCCTGTGTGGACAAGAATGGAGTATGGGGCAACTCTCGAGTTGTACCTCAACTAGCACAGCAGTGAAGACAAGCCTTTAATAAACTGCAGATCTTTGATACAAAGAGATCAGCTGCTAAAACATTCAAGTATATAGACTCATCTGCATAAAGGCCTTCACTAATTGTAAATACAGAACTGTTATGATGACTGGAAATTGAATAAAGATATTGCTGTGGTAACTTTTCACCCCAGAGTAAGTGGCCAAAAACAGACATCTTTCTCAGCCTGGAATGACTTGGGAGCAAGGGAAATGAAGTATTTATGAGCATTAAGATCTTTATTTGGAGATTCTGTTGTTGGGTTTGTGTTGTTTTTGCTGGAGCTCAAAACAGATGTTCCAGAGACTAACTTCAGACACCGCACTTGTATCAACTCTTGTCCACCAGCAAAAAAGTCTTAGTAGGTTCAGACAGTATTCACAATTCAGCCCACAAAATATGAGTCTTATTTGCTAAGCTGTTTGAATTGCTGCTTGTCTCTTATATTACTGCTTTAAGGCCAGAAGTTCTGCAATTAATATCCTCATTCCTTCAGTCCTTTCAATTACATCTGTATGAATTAATAACATTAATTCCTATCTAAAGCTGGTGGCATGTTTGAAAACCACCAAATGCAGAGAACCAAATGCAGTGACACCTAAATAGTAAATGAAAGCTTAACCCAAAAAACCAAACCAAAACAAAAAGTCTGGCTCCTGGTCTTGTGCAAAGTCAAAGCTTAGCAATATCTGTAGTGTATTAGAAAAGGTTCTGGAGCTGTAGCACATGTCCTTCCTGTGTCCAGCAGCCCTTGGAATGTGTCTCATTACAGCTGATTATAATCTCGGTTAACACGAGTTTGAGCCCAGTTAGGTTACTGGGTGGCATCTGGAGGGGTGTCAGGCTTAATTGGTGATCCACCCCAGCTGGGGAGGAGTTGGATTTTGATAAAGGAAGGAACATGGGGAAGTGGCAGAGCTGCGTGAGGAAGGCCAAGGAGGAAACCGAGGTGAAAAGTAGCTGTCTGTTTCTTTGCTTGGGCTAAAGGCTGAGACTAGTCTGGAAGGCCTAAAGTTTGGAGCTAAAACTGGAGGGTTCTGAGCCCAAGAGGAAGCTTGGCAAGCTAGTAACAGTGAAGCCTGGGGCCAGAGGTAGGTTGCCTTGAGCCAGGAGGAAGCAGAGGCATTGACTATAACACCTAAGGAGGAGTTGGACTGGAGTTTGAAGGGCTTCTTGGAGAGAGAGAACATCTCTGTAGTAGTCAGTCTCTGCTCACTAAAAAGTGGAGTTACCTGGAAGACACAGGATTGGAACGAGCTCCTGTGGCTGACCTTGATACAAGACCAGGAGCCAGACCTCTGGGAAGAGGCCCTTAGAAGTGTTGCTCACTACAAAGAGCCCAGGAAGGGGTGGGGGGAAAGGCCTGAGGAAAGGTTAATGGTAGGAAGCTGTCCAGGAAGGCAGCGGCAAGAGCACACCTTGGCTGTCCGTCCTAAGGTCCCTGGATTGGAATCCAGCGTAGTGTATGGGCCTGGGTTCCCCTACCAGCCTCTGGGAAGGTGATGTGAAGCCCCCTGATGTAAGGTCAAAAAGACAACTCAGAACCCAGAGAAAGGGGTGTAAGGACGACTGGCACTAGAGATCTGACATAAGGTCTTGGAATGACTTGTTGGATTGTGTTACCCTAGAACGGGTGGAAATAAAGTGCGACCTGACTAGAGGGCTGAGTCATCAGAAGAGGTGGACCACCACAGGACTGGAGTGATTGATGGGGCACTAGAGAAGAAAGAGCTGCTACACCATGTCCAGTCAAGAGGGGGTATACCAGAAGTGAGTTGAGCAGTGAGATTTCAGGTGATGAAGAATTCACCACATGCCTAAGTAAATTGTTGCAATAGTTAACTACATTCACTGCTTAAAAATATGTGCCTCATTTCTAATCTGAATTTGTCCAACTTTAGCTTCCAACGATTAGCTCTCATTATTCCTTTTTTTTTTTTTTTGGCTACACCGAAGAGCCGTTTACTCTCAGAAATCTCTTCCCCAGGTATTGTAGGTATTGTAGACCTTGATCAAGTCACCTTCTCTTGGATAAATTAAAGAGACTGAGCTCCATTAGTCTCTTGCTGTAAGTCATGGTCTTCAAACCTCATATAATTTCTTTAATTTTTCAACATCCTTTTTGCAGTGTGGACACCAGAATTGGACACATTATCCAGTAATGGTATATATACAAAGGAACTACCACCTCTTTACTTCTACCTGATATTCCTCTGTTTGTGCGTCCAAGGATCAAGTTCACTGTCTGAGCTACAGCATCACACTGAGGGCCCAACTATCCATCGACAGTTTCCTCATTAAAAGAAAACACCCTCTTTTAAACTGCATCAGCTTCTTGACCTAGTTTTGACATCCCTTCCCAAATCCAATCCATCTTGCATCTCTGGTCTTATCTTTTGTCACATACCTTCCTATCAGTCCTGATGCCCTATTTACTATCTTCTCTCAATCTTCAGGCCTACTTTCACACCTTGACCTCTTCATGGAAAAAATCTCTCCATTCAGCCACTAAGCATTCAAGTCCCTCCTAAAGACGCTCTTCATCCTTGATTGTCCACAAAAAGTGAGCCATCAATAATAATGATAGGCCGTATTCTACCATGCTGATTCAGGACCTTACTCTGCAAGTACTTACTGGAAATTATCTAGGTGATGGGGACAAAATCCAAGTTTTTTCTCAGCATTTCACACGGGATCCTGTCTTTTCATATCTGAGTCTTAGATTCCGAGGTCCAGATTTTTAAAGGTATTTAGGTGTTGCTTCACTCAGCATTTTGAGGCCTGAGTGACTTAAGTAATTTTCAAAAGTGACTTAGGCTCCTAAGTCACTTAGGCCTTGAAACTCTGAGGAGAGCAACACCTAAATACCTTTAAAAATCTGCTCCTAATATGCGACAGGAACTGTCATTGTTTTGTGTCTCCTACAGGACCAAGTATACTGCCAGCATTTAAAAGACCAATAATAGTAATGACAGAAAGGATAATGATTTGAATCAGAGGGCATTGCCCTCTTTACTGCTTTGTCAATAAAAGCCTCTAATGCAATGGTTCTCATACTCTTGTCTAAAGATCTCCAATGGTCCAGGGAGGCAACTTGAGAGACTGGAAACTTGAGAAGAGAAATTGTCTATGATCTCTCTTTCAGAGTGATCTGCAGTATGAAATGGATCCTATACCAATGCACTGTTTTCATGCAGGATATTTTCAGCACAGTTTGGGAATGCCATGCTTTTTTAGATGAAAAAGGAGATAACTGTGTATGGGCAAACCGATTTGTATTAAATAAAAATTCGCAATGGAAACTGAACCTCTTCTGAGGACCTTAAAAATATCGTTTATATAATATTGAAGAAAATTACATATATTTCTGCACTTCAGTTTTCTTTGGGACCAGAAAAGGAAGTGCCAAGATGTTTCCCAGAAGGCTGTTGTCATAGCATTTGGGCATGGCTAAACCATGGAAGAAAAGGTGGACCAGCAATCTACAAGTCTTGCAAGAAAAGACTTGTAAGATTTCCAGTCCCCAGGTTAAGCAAACACTTGGAGGCTTATCTAAACCAAAATCTCTAAACTTTGAAGTTCACCCATCGCTTGTGATATTTACTAGTGTTCCGGGCCTAGAGTTCGATTCTGGTACGTAATGAATGCTTTCTCAAAAACCATTGATTTCAATGGGCATTGAAAGTGTTCAACGCTTCTTGGGAGACACTGAGGACCTCACAGAGGCGCCAATTTGGGAAAACACTTAAGGATATGCATAACTTTAAGTGTTTTCCTGAATAGGGGTGCCTTCCGGAATCAATAATGAACTATTCTAATGGTACCTGAAGATAACTAGAATTGGTTCCTTTTCAAATTCTGAGAAATACTTTGGTATCCCATATATCACCAGTGTGGTCACTGTTGGCAAAGAGTGCTTGTTTTAAAATGACAAAACTGTATTGCAGGTCACTATCAATTTTATCATCGAGAAATGGGATTTTTCCCTGCATAAGTGAACATCTCTCTTTTTTAAAAAAGTTGGTAAAATAACTTAGAAATGCAATAATGTGATTACATGTATATGCACAGATTGTCATATACTGAACATGCTTTTGCAACTTTTGTGTTTTGCCAATGACTTTTAAACACAGAAGAAACAGAACGATGACCTGAAATAAATGTATGTCAATTTCAAAAAGACATTTGTACTGTTGACAATGGAAAGACAGCAGCAATCTTTAGTGATCCATGCCAATGCTTTTGGAGGAAATATTTTTAGTGACAAATAATGAAAAGTCTCAGCTTTTTTTCTCTTTTAAAAAAAAATTCCAAAAATGATTCCAAGTAAACTATTATACAAGTTGATTGCAGGTGATGTTTTGTTGTTGTGGCTTTTTTTGTTTGTTTTGTTTAAGGATTAAGCGGATGTAAAGGCCACTCCAGATGGAACACAGCTCAGGGCTCAGAAGTTCAAGGTATGTAGAGCCCAAAAATTCTCTGTTGAAATGGACTTACATTGGCACAGCCTCAAGTGGATCTTGGGGAAAGAGAATAGGGTTAAGAGAGCAGTTACGCTGTGTTTTACAGGCCAAATGGACTGCATTTCCTATTTCCAAATGTCTGCACTATCTTTCCCTTAACGGTGCTTTGCCCAAGCCTACTGAGAAGAGGAATATTATTCCATCTGTCCAGACTATAATCAGTCACTTCAAGGAAAAAAGTCTTTCATGATTTTCCAGTGGCAACATGAGTTGTTAAATACATTGGTTAGTCTATATAGTATTCTAAATTCTCTCACTAAAGAACAAATAAAGATTTATTAAGGAAATAAATAAGACTCATAAACTTGGCTGGTTAATTAATAACTCTTCCAAGTCATCACTGGTATATGTGCCCCTCTGCATGCCTTTTCTCTTATCTGGCCTAAGATATAAACTGTCATGTCAATATCTATACAGTAGTGAAAATAATAGAAAAGATGGAATGGATCCAAGAGAAATGGATTTTTTTTTTACCAGGCAAATTACCTTAAGAAAATAAAAAGCAAACATGCATTTTAAATCCTAAACATTTAGACTAAACAAGATTTGAATCAAACAGCATTTCTCACCCTAATAGACGTTATCGGCAGGTTACAGTTCTTTATACATAGGCTGAATTTCCTTCTCAGCTAGGGTGACCAGATGTCCTGATTTTATAGGGACAGTCCCAATTTTTGGGTCTTTTTCTTATATAGGCTCCTATTACCCTCCACCCCATCCCGATTTTTCACACTTGCTATCTGATCACCCTATTCTCAGCCTGGGACCAATCTCCTTAGTTTGAAGTCTTTGTCTTCCCAGAATTCTTGTTGCCTTCAGCATATCTGAGGGAGAAGAGAGGTGGTCTCATGATGCCACTGTCCCTTATTTTATACTCTCCGTTCAAGTCTTAGGGAAGGTACTGGACCAGACATGTCCAGGTGGGCCTTGCTGAATCACAGAGTTGAGCAGTCTCCATTATGTGGTGCTTGTGCAACTGTCTCTTACAGAAATGTAAATCTCTTGTTTACCGATCCCCTGCTGGTCAATGGCTCCTTATGGTTGCTTAACACCCATTTGGGTGTGGGTAATTGTTGTTGACACTGGAGAGCTAGCTGTGGGCGTCTCTCAAATGCACAACATAATTCAATAACAACCAAATAGCAAAATCTCATAACACATTGATATACATATTTTGGCAGAACAGCAGATCATGTCCTTTCGTATGGTATCATATATGGCATGCTTTGTATAAAATATCACAACCATATACAAATGATGAATATGCGGGTTACAGGGTGCTACTTTGAGGTCCAGTGCGTCACACCAATACATTACCTTGGCTAAGAATCAGTCCATTACAGTAATATGAGTCAGCCTGAAAATGGAAAGCTCTAACATATCGAGCTAGATGTTTTGTAGTTAAAGATCTGTTTTATAGCTTTAATCTGCTTTATACTTTCACCTAAAAATCCCAATTCCTCCATCCAAATCTAATTCCCACCTCTCTGGGCAGCTTGACTTTTATGTTACTTTTAACAAAAAAAGTCATTTAAAGTTGATAAATGGCTGCAAAGTTTTTGCTTTTACTTGGTTGCTTTTGCTAAATCTGTTGATTTAACAAACAAACAAAAAAAAGCTCTTTAGTCCTGACTTGGGCATGTCAAATAGACTGTATTTGGTAAACTTCTCATGCTACTGTTAACTCCTAGCTGTTTCAATGATCACTTTTGATTAATGGATCAGATATTACTAACACTATTAGAATCAAGGATACTGAGGGAAGTGTTATAGCATATATAGCCCAAATATTCACCGTGTATTTCCCAAAACAGGACGAGCCCAAGTAAAGTGATTTGTTCATTGCATAAAGAAAATATCAACTGGTTTAAATAATTAACCTGATTTAATATCTTTGAGACTCAAAGGAGTTAGAAGAAAAATTCCTCAGATTTCATATTCAGTGTTATTTCTTTATATCTATGCAGTCCAAGAATACGAAGGACCAGATGCTGATATCCTTAAACATGCTGAGTTCCTTGAGATGGAAAGGACTACTCACAGGGTAAGGTACTAATCAGTGTGAGTAAGCATGACAGAATCAAGTTCTGAATATTCTGTAAGGAATACAGATACTTTCCTTTACTTCCTCAATCAAAGATTCAATTATCCTTATAACCAAAGGTGTGTGCAGGAAGAAGCCATACTGTGCAATATCAAAGGGAAAAGAAAGTAACTCTCCATGTGACACGTCAAGGAGGGAGACCTCAATTCTGCAATGTGCTGATCATTCCAGCCCAGATCCAGCAGTGCATGTGTTTAACTTTAAGTATTTGAGTAGTAACCTTATCTGAGCTTTCTTTTAACCACCTATCAGCTAAAAGCTGTACGTGTTCAGGCTTGTCAATATTTGGCATCGCTCACCGGTTTTCTAGTTAAGCAAAGGCTAATATTTCAGTTTATATTGTCTGGTGCCTTTGTCTGCCCTTTGCTGTACTTAGAGCAGAGTGCTCGCATGGAACGGAGTTCAATTTTGTGCACAAAAGTGGGGTAATAACGTCAAATGTTTGTTTTGTTTTTACTGTTTAAGTGTACCTAAAGGTTAACAATTGTTAAACTGTGGGCTGCCAATCTTTTTATATTTCCTAGACAAATGTAATGAATAGGATATGAAGATGCATTCAAATGCTCAGCGCTACACATCTGTAGATTTAGAGCAGTGCTAATCACATAATGGTCTTTAGGACTGTGTTCATATTTACATGAGAAATCTGTTTTTAAGGATTTGGTTATCAGATGTAAAAAAAAATAATAATAAAAAATTACTGCAGCCTGAGACTTCATATAGTCTCATGATGAAAAGGGAAAAGGAATTTTATGAAGTGTGTGTGTGTGTGTGTGAGAGAGAGAGAGAGAGAGAGAGAGACAGCGAGCACATGCATGTGAATAAACATACATATAAATATATGTATATCTGCAGGTAACATCTAAAAAATCTTTAGGGGCCTAGTTCTGATCTTACTGACTCTGGAATAAATCAGGAGTTCCATTTAAGTTATTAAAGTGATTCTGGTGTAAGGTCAGAATCAGGTCCTGTACATTTATACTTCCAGGGTAATGCAACGCTTTTAAAATAGTACTTCTTTCTTCTACAGATTATAGGGTGTTTTTTAAAGCCAAAACTTTAAAAAACTTGTTTTGTGATACCAAACACCACAAAGACATTCCCAGCTATGTGTGACACAACTGGCCAGATTGTGCCTGCATTTACACCTTTGCAGCCTCATAAAGTCAATAGGTGCATGGCTGTAAGCAAAGGCAGAAATTGGTCTGGTGTCTGTAATTCTTGTTGTTGTGCCTAGCTGTTCTGGCAAGACCATCTAGGATGTCAGATACTACGTATGGGCATGAAGGACCATCACCCTGAACAGATGATTTGTGTCACAGCCAGAGCTTGCTTTAATATTGTTCTGTGAGGCTTTAATATCTGTAGGGTTCATTTAAGTCCCATATCCTTCCTTATTATATATCCTACTACAAAATTAGATGTCCTACTACAGTGCAGACCCTCAGGTTAGCAGGACCCATATCTTAGTCCCTTTCTACCTATACAGCTTGTTTATACATCACACTGGACCCATATTCAATAGTTCTTTGCTCTCTGTTTTCACATTACTCAGCCCCAAATCACACACATTCAAAATGCTAAAAGCCATCACTTAACCTTCTACCCCCATCCTGCTAAAGGGTACAATACTTGGTGGATAATTAATTACAGTATCTCAGTTTATAAGACAAATTACAGTATGTTAGTGAGGAATTCTGATGAGATATCTGCAAATATCCCACATTTATTTATTTAATTTATCTTTTAACGTGCAGCCTACCGTCATTTGGTTCATGTCTCTGAGTGGGTGTTTACAAAGAAGAGGAAGTGGGATGTTTCATATGGCTTTGACAATTCAGACTTATCAGGCAAGGTCAGAACTTAAGTGAAACTTGCTAGAAATTTTTTTTAAAGCCTGTTGACATCTATTTTGCCATAGAAATGCCAGAAAACAAACCAACCACCCTATCATCAGTTTGTTGTTTTCCTTTTAAGCAAACAGAAGGAGGCCTGAGTATCCACTCACTTAAACCAATTTTACACTAGTCTATTACTTCACTATACTTACTTATTCCTAGACTCACCTCCTTTATTTGTTTTTTATTCAGCACTTATTTAGCCAAAACACTGAATTTGGTATGAGTTTTGCTTGAGTAAGAATGGAGGACTGGACTGCCTCTTCCATCGAGTCTGTCCCACATCATTCTGCCCCCATCCCTCTTTCTCCTTTCACACTGCAGGCCACAGTTCTGTCTTCAAACCCTACATAATCCATTCAGCCCCTGCTCCCCTGCCTTAAATAGGATTATTCCTGAATAGTACTCAATTAGGCCCTTTATTTATGTATTTATTTATTTATTTTGCAGTGCTTTTTAAGATATCCTAACTCATTAAGGGGGAAATTTACCACACCATGGAGGGCCATATGCTCTGTGTTGTCCTCTACTGGCAAGTAGACTCTGCAACATATGGCTCTGATTCAACACAATTTGAAATCAATAGAATGACTTCAGGAGACATTAGATGAAGGCCTAGGTGTGCTCAGAACTGGGCTCTGTGCCACCTCCAAATAGGTCAGTATGGGGGGGGGGAGAGGGATGAGCTGCAAGAAGCACCGGATTTGTGATTCCACTGATGGCTGATTACACCAGTTTGTATACAGTGGTGTTGTAGTCATGACAGTCCCACGATATTGGAGAGACAAGGTGGGTGAGGTAATATATTTTATTGGACCAATGGAACTTGGTCCAATAAAAGAAATTACACAAGTGGCATTATCCATACCATCCTCTCACCCGCCACTATTCCAGCCCATGGATTGGCAGGGGTTGGAATGTGTTCATCTAAGTCCTCACACAAAGTCTGGAGAATATGGCTTTGCATAGGGTGGAGGTGAATTTCACCCAAAACATTAAAACTTTTAAGTGTACATAATTCAGATCTTGATATTGATTGTGTATTTACACAACACTTTCCATCCAGAAAAACCCTAAAGCTGTTTCTACATTTTATTAACTGTCTGCATATAATCTGTAGTGCCTGCTTCTGCCTTTGGATGCATCAAGTAAAATATTTGATGTCTGCATATATATTTGGTATCCTAATTACCAAAATGCAGGGCAGTTCTCCTTTCATTCGATTCACTGAACGATACTGCTGCTAATGAGCAAACATACATTATTAGAATAAATGCCCTGCTCAGCCTCAACTGTATTGTTGCTTCTGGCTTTGCTATAATTTAATATTAATCAAAAACAAAGTACAAAAACTAGGATCAATCCCTGATGGGACTTCCTGGGTTTTTAATCTGTTTGTTGGTGCTGCTAGAATACTGTAATTCTTAGGAACCCAACAATCCCTGGCCTCTGACTTCAATTCAGTTACCCCAGTGGAATGCAGAGAAGAATCAGGGCCTGTATTTAGTATTCCATTCACAGCGTCACAGGAGCCAGCAAACAGAGCTGTAAACAGGGGAGTTTGAGTGGAACTTCTGTTGGAGGAGAAGGTATTTATAGCTATTTGTATTTACATGTGTATGTGTACAGGCTGGTAGGGGCAGTGTGCTGGGAGAGAAGCTGAGCCCTGATTAGAGGGTGGGGCTTCTCTGACTAGGGGTCCTATAAAGGTAGCCAGCCAGTCAGGCAGTGGCACAGACAGTTGCAGTGGCCCAGGAGCCAGCAAACAGAGCTGTAATCAGGGGAGTTTGAAAGGGGAGATTGAGGGGAAGACTAAGAGGCAGGCAGAGGAACAGATAGGCTAGTGTATGGTGTTCTAGCAGTGTTTTGGTGCTCATTGGGGGTCTGTTTTGCTGTAGGTGTCGGTGTTGTGGTTTGGCTTGTGTTTCCCAGACTTACAGGATTTAGATGGGAAGCCTATGACAGATACAGAGGCAGCAATGGTAGTGACCCAAGCAATGGAAGACACAATGAAGATGACTGGATGTGGAAGCTGTGGCATGTACATGATTCTGGGGGGGGGTACCTGAAAAGCGTTTTGTCTGCATGAAGTGCCGCCTGATAGAGCTGAGGATTGGAGATACAGGTGGAAACTCTGGTTGAGTTTAGAAGGGGGGTTCGAGCAGATGATGGAGCAAAGACATGAGGAGTCTGAAGGGAAAAGCTCAGACTTGCAGATGGAATCTGTAAACTCAGGGGTTGTACCATATTACTGGAGAATTGCTAATATAGTTCCTGTTTTTAAGAAAGAGGAAAAAAAGTGATCTGGGTAACTACAGGCCTGTTAGTTTGACATCTGTAGTATGCAAGGTCTTGGAAAAAATTTTGAAGGAGAAAGTAGTTAAGGACATTGAGGTCAATGGTAATTGGGACAAAATACAGCATGGTTTTACAAAAGGTAGATCGTGCCAAACCAACCTGATCTCCTTCTTTGAGAAGGTAACAGATTTTTTTAGACAAACGAAACACAGTGGATCTAATTTACCTCAATTTCAGTAAGGCATTTGATATGGTTCCACATGGGGAATTATTAGCTAAATTGGAAAAGATGGGGATCAATATGAAAATAGAAAGGTGGATAAGGAACTGGTAAAGGGGAGACTACACTCAGTTATACTGAAAGGTGAACTGTCAGGCTGAGGGAGGTTACTAGTGGAGTTCCTCAGGGATCCATTTTGGGACCAGTCTTATGTAACCTTTTTATTACTGACCTTGGCACAAAAGGTGGGAATGTGCTAATAAAGTTTGCGGATGACACAAAGCTGGGAGGTATTGCCAATACAGAGAAAACTGGGATATCATACAGGAAGATCTGGATGACCTTATGAACTGGAGTAATAGTAATAGGATGAAATTTAATAGTGAAAAGTGCAAGGTCATGCATTTAGGGATTAATAACAAGAATTTTTGTTATAAGCTGGGGATGCATCAGTTGGAAGTAACAGAGGAGGAGAAGGACCTCGGCGTATTGGTTGATCACAGGATGACTATGAGCTGCCAATGTGATATGGCCTGAAAAAAGCTAATGTGGTCTTGAGATGTATCAGGCGAGGTATTTCCAGAAGAGATAAGGAGGTGTTAGTACCGTTATACAAGGCGCTGGTCAGACCTCATCTGGAATACTGTGTGCAGTTCTGATCTCCCATGTTTAAGAAGGATGAATTCAAATTGGAACAGGTACAGAGAAGGGTTACTAGGATGATCCGAGGAATGGAAAACCTGTTTTATGAAAGGAGACTAAAAGAGCTTGGCTTGTTTAGCCTAACCAAAAGAAGGCTGAGGGGAGATATGATTGCTCTCTATAAACATATCAGAGGAATAAATATCAGGGAGGGAGAGTGTAGCAGTGCCTGCTCCTGGCCCCTCCACAAACGCAGTCAGAGACCAACTGAAGTGCAGCACCTGTGTCCTTTTATTGTTTGTGTCCGTTCCCACCACCTATTACTTACAGATATTTACAGGGACCAACACTCTGGGAGACTACTAGCTTCCCAGCCAGCAGGGCTCTAGAACCCACGCTCCTCCCTTTCCTGTCTCCCCCTGCTTCCTGTCTTAGTCAGCTTTATAGGGCAGGCTGGCTATCCAGGCCTGCAGGCGGATCCACTCTGGTAATTAGGGCGTGGCCCTTCAGCCAGCCCAACTAATACCCTTCTTCCTCTGGAACAGGGCTAACAGGGGCCTGGTTTGTTTCTCCTAGCCAGCACCCTGTTACAGAGAGGAATTATTTAAGCTCAGTACCAATGTGAATACAAGAACAAATGGATATAAACCGGCCATCAGAAAGTTTAGACTTGAAATTAGACGAAGGTTTCTAATCATCAGAGGAGTGAAGTTCTGGAACAGCCTTCCAAGGGGAGCAGTGGGGGCAAAAGACATATCTGGCTTCAAGACTAAGCTTGATAAGTTTATGGAGGGGATGGTATGATGGGATAGCCTAATTTTGGCAATTAATTGATCTTTGACTATTAGTGGTAAAAATGCCCAATGGCCTGTGATGGGATGTTAGATGGGATGGGATCTGAGTTACTACAGAGAATTCTTTCCTGGGTGTCTGGCTGGTGAGTCTTTCCCACATGCTCAGGGTTTAGCTGATTGCCATGTTTGGGGTCGGGAAGGAATTTTCCTCCAGGGCAGATTGGCAGAGGCCCTGGGTTTTTTTCACCTTCCTCTGCAGCGTGGGCCACAGGTCACTTGCTGGAGGATTCTCTGCACCTTGAAGTCTTTAAACCACGAATTGAGGACTTCAATAGCTCAGACATAGGTTAGGGGGTTGATACAGGAGTGGGTGGGTGAGATTCTGTGGCCTGCGTTGTGCAGGAGGTCAGACTAGACATCATAATGGTCCCTTCTGACTTTAAGTCTATGATTCTATGGGGCTGCAAGCCGGCAGGACAGCTGAATCTCAGGATAAAAACATGAAAGTGTAAAAACATCTAGAAAGTAGTATTCAAGAGCCCAACTCTCACAGATTATTCCACTAAAGTCAATGAGACTTCTCAAAGATCAAAGATTCCTCCTGTGAGTAAAGGTTCACGGGATAGGATACCCACATGATTTCTAACTGAACATGTCCTAGACCTTCTGGAGACGCAGAATTTTGGGGTATAGGAAATGTAAACATAGATCAGATTCTCAGTTGGGTGTTAACACAAGGAAATAAGGCACCATTTTAGGATCTGGCTCATTAACGGTGAAGCTGATGCATTCAGTATATAAAGGGACATCTGTGAGGCTAGAGTAGAAAGATAAGAAAAGCATGCTTGCTCTTCTCTGCTGTTTAGTGCATAAATGCCATTGATAGAAGTCATGGAGTGAGCATTATGCTTCTTCCATTGGAAAGGGTCTATGACTAATACTCAAAGTTTACATTAAAGCTCAGAAGCTGAGAGGGGAAAAGTAATTCAAGAGGAATCAATTAAAAATATGAGGTTTATTTTGCTGATGACAGTACAAGGAAAATGCAGATTAAGTGCCATCTGATATTAGGGCTTGATATTTAATTTTTCTTTCAAAGTAGTGTTTATTTTTTTATACGTAGGGAAACAAGCACAGAAATAACTGCCATGACATGGAGATATGCTGTTCCTAAGTAAATAACCACAGGGACATTTCAAAGTGGCATATTCCACAAGAAACACTCACATAGTCTAGCCCAAAGCCTGAGGTCTCTCTGGGGCAAGTGACAAACACCAGACTGCGAGCACAATTGGTAACAATCATCTAGCAAACTAGCTTATTTTCACTTTTATTTGTACTTGGCAGGCCCACCCAAGCCAAGTACAAGCTCAGCCAAAGTTGGTATGAGAATTTCAAATGAACCAAATGACTCTTAGGTGATGACAAAACATACAGGGCTTGAATTTCCCCTGGAGTAAACCTACCAAAGTCAATGGAGTTGAAGCACACATTAATTTGTCCTTATATTTCTTACTTGTGGGTTTTCTGTTTAATGATATATGATACAATTTCTCTCTAATTTTGCATTAAAATTCCCACACTAACTCACCTCAGCCAAGGTATTGACAGAGCCATGCAGAATGTTCATCAGAGCAAATGAACACGCCTTATCTTCTATGTGGTGCTCTTGGTGGAGGTCTTCTCAAAGCAGTAGAGCCAGATGTTCCTCTGATGTTCCTCAGAAGAATTCTAGTTATGGATAAAATAAGGGGCCAAGATAACAGCAAAAAACTAGAGCTGGGGGCCATTTTTTGCTCAAGTTTTCTTTATGGCTTTATGAACAATATGAAAAATGTTGTTGCAATTTTTGTTTCATTTGAAATTTTGGGGATGTCATAACTATAAAGGGAAGGGTAACAGCTCTCTGGTGTACAGTACTATAAAATCCTTCCTGGCCAGAGACTCCAAAATCCTTTTACCTGTAAAGGGTTAAGAAGCTCAGGTAACCTGGCTGGCATCTGACCCAAAGGACCAATAAGGGGACAAGATACTTTCAAATCTTGGTGGGGGGAAGACTTTTGTTTGTGCTCTTTGTTTTGGGAAGTCGTTGCTCTTGGGACTGAGAGGGACCAGACATCAATCCAGGTTCTCCAAATCTTTCTGAACAAGTCTCTCATATTTCAAACTTGTAAGTAAACAGCCAGGCAAGGCGTGTTAGTTTATCTTTGTTTTCTCAACTTGTAAATGTACCTTTCGCTAGAGTGTTTATCTCTGTTTGCTGTACTTTGAACCTAAGGCTAGAGGGGGGTCCTCTGAGCTCTTTAAGTTTGATTACCCTGTAAAGTTATTTTTCCATCCTGATTTTACAGAGAGGATTTTTACCTTTTTCTTTAATTAAAAGTCTTCTTTTTAAGAACCTGATTGATTTTTCCTTGTTTTTAGATCCAAGGGGTTTGGATCTTGATCCACCAGGAGTTGGTGGGAGAAAGGAGGGGGATGGTTAATTTCTCCTTGTTTTAAGATCCAAGGGGTTTGGATCTGTATTCACCAGGGAATTGGTGAAGGTCTCTCAAAGCTACCCAGGGAAGGGAATTAGCTTTGGGATGGTGGCAGTGGACCAGATCTAAGCTGGTAGTTAAGCTTAGAAGTTTTCATGCAGGCCCCCATAATTGTACCCTAAAGTTCAAAGTGGGGAAACAGCCTTGACAGGGGATTTTTGATTAAACAATTTTTTAAAAAATCTCATTTTGACTCTCATCAAATGGAATTGAAATGAAAACCTTTGTGCTGTGATTTGTTTTTAAAGATAGGGAAAATAAAATTTTAAATTTCATTTGATGCAAATATTCATAATTTTATTTATAAAGCACACCCTCAAACACACTCAGGGTGCTGACTCTTAGGGTACAGACAAGGTGGGTAAACAGAAACAATAAAAATAGAACAGCAGCAGTAATTTTTAAAAAAACCTCTGGAAAAAATATATTTTTAGGGTTATTTTTAAAAGTGGGAAAAATGAACAGAACCAGATTTCAGGAGGGAGAAGGTTCCATACTGGCAGGGCCCCTCCATCAACAACTCAATTGCCTACTGCCTATAGGTGTTACCGAGGAACCTCTAAACACATAGTGGTAGGTAAGCGCAAAATCCCATCACACTGAGGCTCCAGGAAGGGGTTTCACATGTCACCAGGACCAGCCTCATTCAGGGCTTTATACATCCAGAAGGCTGAATTTGCTGCATAATAGGCAACCAATGTAAAGAATGCAAAATAACAATCAAACCCATGAGCAATCATGCTGCTGCATTGTGAACAAGCTGCAATCAGAGGACCGCCTCCCTAGCAAAGAGGAAATGTGTTCCTAAGAGATTGGTCCTATCAAACATGGAAGAAAGATCTGTCTGAAAACTACTGGAGAAGTGTCAGAATGTGACGGATGGTGGACATATTTAGCAACACTCCACTGAGCTGTTGTAGCAGCAGTGTTGTCCTTGAAAAGCACAGTTGCGTTCATTCTCATTATGTACTTTTATCAGTCTTTCCCCACCCAAAAAAAACCCTTCTTCAATTTAGCTTAATTAGCATGTAATCACACATCAGCGCAGCACACCTAAAATGCTTAATAGAATTAATCCTGCAAAGTGGTTGGTTGGTTGGAGTATTTTTTTCCCAAGTGACTTAAGCCTATCTGCACAGCTCACTTCAGTCTAGTTCCCTGGAATCAATACTTAATAATAATTATCATTATAAGATTCTCAGTTCATGTCAGAAAATTAGTGAGGCCAGAAGGGAGTTTGTGTCATGGAAAAACAAGCACTGGATGGTGTTTTGAAATCTAACATACTCAGAACAAAACTGAGACATGGGGATTCTCTGCTTTTCAAATTTTCTAACAGCTTCTTAGGAGAACCACCATGAACTATTCATGTGCAGTCTGGTGCAGTCAAATCTTGTGAGTTCATTGCACATCCCTCTGGGTCACTTTATATCTAAGGGTGTGTGTTAGATGCACAACAAACAGTAAGCATATTTCTAGAATCAAACCCAATGAGAACTATTTCTGAAGATGGTTAAAGGCACAGCCCTGCAAGGGGCTCCCAATTTCATGGGAGCACTCAGCAACCTAGTCCCCCAACCATGGAATTCATAGATTCATAGATTCTAGGGCTGGAAGGGACCTTGAGACGTCATCGAGTCCAGTCCCCTGCCCTCATGACAGGACCAAATACTGTCTAGACCATCCCTTATAGACATTTATCTAACCTACTCTTAAATATCTCCAGAGATGGAGATTCCACAACCTCCCTAGGCAGTTTATTCCAGTGTTTAACCACCCTGACAGTTAGGAACTTTTTCCTAATGTTCAACCTAAACCTCCTTTGCTGCAGTTTAAGCCCATTGCTTCTTGTTCTATCCTTAGAGACTAAGATGAACAAGTTTTCTCCCTCCTCCTTATGACACCCTTTTAGATACCTGAAAACTGCTATCATGTCCCCTCTCAGTCTTCTCTTTTCCAAATTAAACAAACCCAATTCTTTCAGCCTTCCTTCATAGGTCATGTTCTCTGGACCTTTAATCATTCTTGTTGCTCTTCTCTGGACCCTCTCCAATTTTTCCACATCTTTCTTGAAATGCAGTGCCCAGAACTGGACACAATACTCCAGTTGAGGCCTAACCAGCGCAGAGTAGAGCAGAAGAATGACTTCTCATGTCTTGCTCACAACACATCTCAAAATCATGTTTGATTTTTTTGCAACAGCATCACACTGTTGACTCATATTTCGCTTGTGGCCCACTATAACCCCTAGAACCCTTCCTGCCTTCCTAGACAGTCTCTTCCCATTCTGATTGTGTGAAACTGATTGTTCCTTCCTAAGTGAAGCACTTTGCATTTGTCTTCATTCTTTTTACCTCAGACCATTTCTCCAATTTGTCTAGATCATTTTGAATTATGACCCTATCCTCCTACTTTGGTATCATCTGCAAACTTAACAAGCGTACTTTCAAAGCCAATATCTAAGTCATTGATGAAGATATTGAACAGAGCCGGTCCCAAAACAGACCCCTGCGGAACCCCACTTGTTATACCTTTCCAGCAGGATTGGGAACCATTAATAACTACTCTCTGAGTACGGTTATCCAGCCAGTTATGCACCCACCTTTCAGTAGCCCCATCTAAGTTGTATTTGCCTAGTTTATTGATAAGAATATCATGTGAGACCATATCAAATGCCTTACTAAAGTCTAGGTATACCACATCCACCATTTCTCCCTTATCCACAAGACTCGTTATCCTATCAAAGAAAGCTATCAGATTGGTTTGACATGATTTGTTCTTTACAAATCCATGCTGGCTATTCCCTATCACCTTACCACCTTCCAAGTGTTTGCAGATGATTTCCTTAATTATTTTCTCCATTATCTTCCCTGGCACAGAAGTTAAACTAACTGGTCTGTAGTTTCCTAGGTTGTTTTTATTTCCTTTTTTATAGATGGGCACTATATTTGCCCTTTTCCAGTCTTCTGGAATCTCTCCTGTCTCCCATGATTTTCCAAAGATAATAGCTAGAGGCTCATAAATTGTTCACCCTCTATAACACTGATAGAGAGATATGCCCAGTTGTTTGCTCCTTGAGTATTCTAGGATGCAATTCATCAGGCCCTGGTGACTTGCAGGCATCTAATTTTTCTAATTTTTTTAACTTGTTCTTTTTTTATTTTATCTTCCAAACTTATCCCCTTCCCATTAGCATTCACTGTGTCAAGCATTCCTTCAGACTTCTTGGTGAAGACCAAAACAAAGAAGTCATTGAGCATCTCTGCCATTTTCAAATTTCCTGTTACTGTTTCTCCCTCCTCACTGAGCAGTGGGCCTACCCTGTCCTTGGTCTTCCGCTTTCTTCTAATGTATTGATAAAAAGTCTTCTTGTTTCACTTTATTCCTGTAGCTAGTTTGAGCTCATTTTGTGCCTTTGCCTTTCTAATCTTGCCCGTGGATTCCTGTGTTGTTTGCCTATATCCATCCGTGGTAATTTGACCTAGTTTCCATTTTTTATATGTCTCCTTTTTATTTTTTAGATCATGCAAGATCTCGTGGTTAAGCCACGCTGGTCTTTTGCCACATTTCCTATCTTTCCTACTGTGACGTCGCAGTCTATATGGTTTTATAAAAGTATGCTAATAAGTGAATATAATAGAACTGGAATATGCTTCATGCAAAAGATCTCTTGTAAGGTATCATTATGAAGCTTATAATCTACTGAGTGTGATCATCCTATTTGTATAAATGTACCACTCTTGTATCTGAAACTAGAAATATGAAATATAACTCTGAGAGCCTATTGTAGTTATGCAAAGTGTGGGTCATTAATGGTGGTTTGGAATCTTGATGACTCCCATTAACCAGGACAATTGTCTGCAGATGGCTGTGTTTTACCTGTGTTTTACCTGAGTCTTCCTGTATACGTGTGTGCTGGCAAGTAGGCACTGAAGTCTTGCCCATGTCACCTGAACTGGAATCCATCTTTAACCTGATGCTTTTCCATTGAGAAGGGGGGGGGGACCCAGAGAGGGACAAAAGATTCCCGCCTTATGCAAAAGGCATATAAGATATATAAAGATATATAAAGGGGTGGAACAGAACAAAGGGAGGGTAGGAGCCATCATGAAGAATCCCCTAGCTACCACCTGAGCTGGAACAAGAGCTGTACCAGGGGAAAGAATTGTGCCCAGGTCTGGAAGGTGTCCAGTCTGAGAAAAAAACTTATTGAAGCATCTCTGAGGATGAGATTATTTGTATTCAGTTTGATTAGACAGAGATTTGCACATTTTATTTTATTCTGCTTTGTAACTTAGTTTGTTCTGTCTGCTACTACTTGGAACCACTTAAATCCTACTTTCTGTATTTAATAAAATCACTTTTTACTTATTAATGAACTCAGAGTATGTATTAATACCTGAGGGAGCAAACAACTGGGCATATCTTTCTATCAGTGTTATAGAAGGCGAACAATTTATGAGTTTACCCTGTATAAGCTTTATACGGGGTAAAACAGATTTATTTGGGTTTAGACCCAATTGGGAGTTGGACATTTGAGTGTTAAAGACAGAAACACTTCTGTGAGCTGCTTTCAGGTAAACCTGCAGCTTTGGAGCAAGTAATTCAGACCCTGTGTCTTTGTTGGAGCAGACGGGGGAGTGTCTGCCTCAGCAAGACAGGGTGCTGGGGTTGTGAGCTGGCTGGGAAGGCAGGGGTAGAAGTAATCTTGGAATATCGGGTGGCAGCTCTGAAGAGGATTTCTGTGATCCAACCGTCACACCTAACCAGCGGAATAGCTTGCTTTTGGGCCCTTAATAGTGTCCCTTTGAAATACTGCCAACTCTCCTCAGTTGTTTTTCCCCTCAGTCTTGATTCCCATGGGACCTTACCTATCAGCTCTCTGAGCTTACCAAAATCTGCCTTCCTGAAATCCATTGTCTCTATTTTGCTGTACTCCCTTCTACCCTTCCTTAGAATTGTGAACTCTATGATTTCATGATCACTTTCACCCAAGCTGCCTTCCACTTTCAAATTCTCAACGAGTTCCTCCCTATTTGTTAAAATCAATCTAGAACAGCTTCCCTCCTATAGCTTTTTCAGTCTTCTGAAATAAAAAGTTGTCTGCAATGCAGTCCAAGAACTTATTGGATAGTCTGTGTCCTGCTGTGTTATTTTCCCAACATATATCTGGATAGTTGCAGTCCCCCATCTCCACCAAATCTTGGGCTTTGGATGATTTTGTTAGTTGTTTAAAAAAAGCCTCATCCACCTCTTCCATCTGGTTAGGTGGCCTGTAGTAGACTCCTGGCATGACATCACCCTTGTTTTTACCCCTTTTAGCCTAACCCAGGACTCTCAACACTTCTGTCTCCTATGTCCATCTCCACCTCAGTCCAAGTGTATACATTATTAATATATAAGGAACACCTCCTCCCTTTTCCCCCTGTCTGTCCTTCCTGAGCAAGCTGTACCCATCCGTACCAACATTCCAATCATGTGTATTATCCCACCAAATTTCAGTGATGCCAACAATGTCATAGTTGTATGTATTTATTAGCACTTCCAGTTCTTCCTGCTTAGTAACCATACTTCTCGCATTTGTATATAGGTATCTAAGATACTGATTTGATCTTGCCTCCCAGTTTTACCCTGACCCTCCTTTCTCTCTGCCATTATAGCCCACGGTCCCTCCTATTTCCAACCCATCTCCCAGGTCTCCATGTTCTCCACTTACCTGTGGGCTTTGCTCACCTGTTCAGCTCCAGAAGTTTAGTTTAGACTTTTTTAGAGGTAGAGGTACCTGTGAAGTTCAGATCCTGTACAGAACTTCCCTGAAGTTTGGAGGTATTTGGCAAGAAGTACCAAAAACCGCACAAGAAAACCCATTCCCAAGCAGGGCCGGCTTTAGCAAGTGCGGGGCCTGATTCCTGGGGCTTGTTACTCACCGGCGGCGCTCCCAGTCTTCAGCGGCATTTCGGATTGCTGGCCGGGGGAGGGGGGTCGCGGGGCTTGCCGCGCTCCGGCCGGGGTCGTGGGACCACGGGGTTGCCGCACTCCAGCTGGAGCTCCAGCCGGGAGAGCGGGGCTGCGGGGCTTGCCGCACTCCGGCCGGCGCTCTGGCCAGGGAAGCAGGGCCACTGAAGATTTAAATTAAAAAAAATAATAATTTAAAAAGGTGCCTAAGGTACGGGGCCCTCTTAGGCACAGGGCCCCATTCTGGGGAATCAGGCGAATCGGCCTAAGGCCAGCCCTGTTCCCAAGACCCTTCCAGAAGAAATGTTAACACAGTCAAATTGTGTTGGTTGACTCTGGGGTTGATGAATAGTTGACTGTGGAAGAACACTGGGGAAGGAAGAATGCAGGGAACAGAGAGCAATATCTGAATCACAATATTAGCACTTTCATAATAATGATGCAGATCATATTTCATGCTGCTGAGAGATAATGGCAAAAACCTGGCCCCACTGAAGTCAACAGAAAAACTCCTATTGATTTCAATGGAGCCTAGAGTTGCACAATGAGACCAAAATATTTTATTTACCATTTCCAGGTGCTATTATTTCTCAAGGTGTCTGGACAGCTTGGGACAATGTGACATGCTATGTACAAAATTACTGATATATTTTGACTCTACTGTAAGTGTTTTACTTAATTCAGACAGTGCTGGAGACAAAGAGAAAGTCAGGGGAAAGACAAATATGCAAGTCCAATGCAGAATTTTTAAATGATTCACAAATGACTACAATTTCCACCAGTACCCTCCAAAGCATCCAAGAGACAGTAAGAGAGTGTACATGCTAGAGAGGGAGGGAGAAGTTGTGAAAAAAAGTCTCAAACCAGCATTTAAAGCCCGTGCGCATCTTGGGGCTTGTCTCCATAGTGCAGTAATGTGCACCAGTAGGACTGGCAACTTTCTATTGGCACAAAACCAAACAGCCTAGCCCCGCCCCTTCCCTGAGGCCCTGCCCCACCCCTGCCCCCAAGGCTCTGCCCACCACTCACTACATTTCCCCGCCCCCTTGGTGGTTCACTGTATCCCACCCTCACTCACTTTCACTGGGCCAGGGCAGAGGGTTGGGGTGCGGGAGAGGGTGAGGGTGAGGGCTCTAAATGGGGTTGCGGGCTCCAGGGTAGGGCTGGAAATGAATTCAGGGTGTAGGAGGGGGCTCCAGGCTGGGACAGAGGGTTGGGGTGTGTGTGGGGGGTGAGGGCTCCAGCTGGGGGTGCGGGCTCTGGGGTGGGGCTGGGGATGAGGGGTTTAGGGTACAGGAGGGGGTTCCAGGCTGAGGGGTGGGGCCGAGGGATCCAGAGTGTGGGAGGGGGCTGAGTTTAGGCAGGGGATTGGGGTGCAGGAGGGGGTGAGGGCTCTGGGGTGGGGCCAAGGCTGAGGGGTTCAGGGTGTGAGAAGGGACTCTGGTCTGGGGCAGGGGGTTGAATTGCAGTGGTGGTGAGGGATCTGGGCTGTGGTTGCAGGCTGTGGGGTGCAGGAGAGGGCTCTGGATTTGCGGGGACTCAGGGCTTGGGGTTGGGGTGCAGGAGAGGGTACAGGCTCTGGGCTGGGGGTGCAGGCTCTGGAGTGGGGTCAGGGATGAGAGGTTTGGGGTGCAGAAGGGGGAATCCAGGTTTGAGGTGGGGGCTCAGGGTTGGGGCAGGGGATTGGGGCTCGGGTTCGGGTCACAGGCTTACCTCAGGAGGTTCCTGGTCAGCGGCGCAGCAGGGTGGGCTAAGGCAGGCTGCCTGCCTGTCCTGGGGCACCGTGCTGCTCCCCATAAGTGGCCAGCAGGTCTGGGTTGTAGGCAGGGGGAGCAGCAGGAGGTTCCGCGGCGCACACTGCTCTCACCCGCAGGCACCACCCCCCCAGCTCCCATTGGCCAGTTCTCAGGGCAGGAGCAGTGTGCGGAACCCCGTGGCCCCCCTGCCTAGGAGCTGGACCTGCTGGCCGCTTCTGGGGCGCAGTGCGGTGCCCCAGGGCAGGTAGGGACTAGCCTGCCATGGCTCCACAGCACCACCAACCAGACTTTTAATGGCCCGGGTGGGGAGGTGCTGACCAGAGCCACTAGGGTCCCTTTTCAACCGGGTGTTCCCGAAAACCGGACACCTGGTCACCCTGTGCACCAGTGGGGTGTGAATTCTAATGCACAACATGTGCAGTAACCGGCCTATGTAGACTGCTGGTGCACACTACATGAATCTGCACAAGGGACTATACCTGCAGTCTCTGTGCAAAACTCCCATTTTTGTTGTGTATGCATATTAAGGGCAGTATGGGGCCCTTAATGTGATTATCAAGATTAACTTAGCGTAGATTGGTTATTTCATGGAATAATAGCAACAATGGTTAAGGTGGTGTTTGGTTTTTAAAATTAATTTGCATTTTTCAAAGGCTTTAAAATCTTTCCAGTTAAGCAATTTACATGGAAGACCTGATTCTGATCTTACTTACACCAGTGTAAATCAGGAGTAACTCATGCAGACTGTCTTGGAGCAGGGGATCACAGGGCCTCCAGGGAGTGTGACCCTGCGGCATCACCCTAGGGGGACTGCCCCAAAGCCATTGGGGCTGTATTCCCTTTTGTGGAGAATTTCAACATTTTTGTTTTCATTCCAAATTGGAACGAAGCCAAATGTTGATATATCAAAATCCGCCACAGAATGAAAGTGCTTTTTTCTGCCCAACTTTACATACCAATCCCTATAGGTATGATATGCTGTATTATGCTGCATTACATTATTGCATTACATTTTGGAAAACAAAAAGTTAAATAGCAAAGCAGTAAACAAAGTGCTTGGCATTCAACATGCAGAATTCTTTAGGGTGGATAGTGTCCAGCACGGCTTTTCAACATTCCACTGTTGTTGTTTTTTTGTTCTAATTAACTTTTTTATATGTGAGATGAATGCAGAGTCTGCAAACAATTATTAAGAAAAACATCAGAGTTATCTGAGCAATATTCAGGCCAACAGGAATTTATATGTGGAAATCATATATGGGCATAAGGAAACACTACATAAAAGAATGACTATATGGTCAACAGCTGTAATTTGTATGCATTCCTTTATAATACAAAAATTGTGTTCAACCAATTTCCTTTTTACTGCAGGTCCATAAGGTTGCCTCAGTTGTAGTCAGTTAATCCTTCTTTGATTTAAAAAGAAATCAAGCCATAAACAAACCTGCCAGCATATGAAAGGTGTAAACAGGGACAACGTCTTTTAACTTCATTGAAATATATTGAATTAAGAAATGATAAATGTTTCACTAACAAAAGAAGTGTGTGGTGAAGAGGGAATCATCCCTTTAAATAGGGAAAGAACACATGACATAAAGATGCTAGTAGATGCAGAAGAACTGGGCCTTGTGTTGAAGGCTAAACATGAACAATTGTGGACACCTAATCTGCACACACAACTACTTGTAAAGAGTGTGCATGCACGTGGTCAGTTAGATGCACAATTAGCCCTATGCACACAATTTACTAGGAGACAAAGTTTGCACTGAAGAATGTGTTTCTACTACTTATTTAGTGGCACAAGCTCCATATGATATTTTAAGAATGTATATCACAAAGTACTACTCCTGGGGGCAAATTCGGAGGTCCTTTCTCAGGCCCATATGCCTCCACATTTGCAAGTGGAAAGTAGTCTGTCCATGGGATCTCTGAGAGGATAGGGAGAGGGAATGCAGTAGGGAACCTTCAAGTTTCTGTGGATTCTCTGTTACGTAATACTCATGGGATAGTTGGCATAAATTACCTTAGACAGATTCTGTAGTAA
Organism: Malaclemys terrapin pileata; assembly: GCF_027887155.1. NCBI lineage: Eukaryota > Metazoa > Chordata > Testudines > Emydidae > Malaclemys > Malaclemys terrapin. Next base: position 38,249,631 of record NC_071507.1, on the reverse strand, counting down.
GTAATTTACACTGCATTACCCTCCATGGCTGTTTTGGGGCAGCATGGTTAGCTGTTGGTGGAAGCTGCTGTAACCAGTGTAGTGTGTAGGCAAGCAGCTTCCACTCTGTAACAGTACCCACTGGAATCAGCAGATATTGATGCTTGTAATGTGACAGGATTATTAGCCTTTTGTCACTTTGACCGATGTCAATGACTGGGGCCAAGAAATAAAATTCCTTCTCTGTAACGAGCACTCTTTTGTGCCATACCTTCTGTGACACTACACCCCATATTCTTCATAGATATATTGTTATGCTATGAATATGGCATAACTAAGATATGTTTTACAAGATGGGTCATGTGAGGTATCATTGGAAAGGTTATGATTTACTGAATGTGATTATCTTATTTGTATGCCTGTATCATTTCTGTATCTGAAGTAAGGCATATTGACTATGTATAAATTGCAAAAGTGTTTGCACCCAGGGAACGCCCACCAGACAAAATGCAATCAATCTGGTTGGTTAATCAATAAACCGTTAGGGAGAACAATAGGTCTTTGAAGATGCCAATCTCCCACCTTCCTGAGAAGCTTCCTGGGATGCTGCTTTGACATTGCAGGGTCATGAGAGCATGTGATCTGGTACTGGATACCATCTTGGCCTGCCGGTATTTTTCCACAAAAAGGGGTAGAGACCAGACTGGGAAACAAAGAATTCCTGCCATATGTAAATCCTATTTAAGGCTGCGGAGTGAGTTACTCTAGGTCAGTTCTTCACTGAATCCTTGCCAAGACATCTGCTAAAATCACCTAAGACTGAACTGGGGAAGAGCTGGACCCAGGCTAGAAGGTGTCTGTACTGTGAAGGGAATATCTGGAATTCTAAGCTGCAAGCAAAATAAGTTTGTCTTCCAGAATCTCTGCAACCTGCTTAAAACAACGTTTAGGGTGAGAAATTACTATTTGCAGCCAGTTTCTTTAGAGTGTTAAGCTTAGTTTGCATGTTGGCTTTATTTGCTCAGTAATCTACCTTGATCTGTTTGCTATCCCTTATAATCACTTAAAATCTATTCTTTGTAGTTAATAAACTTGTTTTGTTTTCTAAAACCCCGTTTGTTCAATTCATAACTGGGAGGGGGAGGTAAAAAGCTGTGCATATCTTCCTCCACAGTGAGGCAGGGGGCAATTTTAATGAGCTTACACTGTACAGATTTCTGTGCAGCGCAAGACAATACAATTTGGGGTTTACACTCCAGAGGGGGTGTGCACTTGAATACTGGGCAGTCCCCGAGCTGAGTCTTCCCACACACACAGGTGATCTCAGTGTCTGTGTGTTTTTGCAGTTGGGTGTGTCCCCACCTGTGTGTGTGCTAGAGGAGGCTTGGGGGCCTGGCACAACAGGATAGGGTCAGGGACCCCAGGCTGGTGGAACAGGTGGGCTCAGTGGGACCCCAGGACATCAGGTGACACCCTAGGGTGGGGGGTAACTTGTCACACCTTCATTACACATATGGATGCCCCTTTCTTCCAGTGGATTTCCCAAGAACCATAAAGATATCGGAGGATCCATTGTTTTATTGTACAGCATCTCTGGCCTCTTTCACAGGAGTGAAACCACTCTCCCAGTGAAAGACTGAGATGAGAACTCTATGAGTTCACCTAGATGGGAATATCCTGGGCAGGGGAAACCCTGGCACTCAGTTTTCACTCAGCTAGCTTACTTTTGAAGTCACAAGGAGCTTGCCTAGAAAAGTCCTGAGTAAAATTGAGTAAACACTTCTAAGACTAAGAGGATTTGGTCGATATCATTTAGATACATTTTAAGTATACTCTATGCCACAGTAGTTCTAATAATATGATCATGCTTTGAAATTATCTGATGGAAGAGGCAGAGAAAGGCATAGCAATTTACAGCCAGTAACTAACTGATGCTCTTAGAAACTCTTCTTTTCCCTATTTTAAAGTTGGAGAAATTGAAGCACAAGAAGTTGAGTTGTCTAAGGTCACATAGCAAGGCAGCAATAGAGCAATCAAGAGAACCCAGAAGTCCTGGTTCCCAGTTCCATACTAGACATTTTGCTCTTTGTACAGACTGTACTTTTGTAAAGGGCATTTAAAATTTACAGATGATGAAGTACTTCCTTTCGTGCTTGTTTTCTTTTTTTACCTGCTTCATCTCTTTCTGCCATCTCTCTCACTCTTTTGTGGCTTCTCAGCCTAAGTGCCCACCGCGAAACACTGTTAGAGATCCAGAAGTAATCCTTCACCACAGTACTAAAGCTGACCCCAATGACAGCTGCTGAAATTAAATGATCATATGTTCCCAGCATCCTATCATGCTGGCAGTGGTAGGAAACTCCAGTTTATGTTAATAAGGTTTGGAGAGTGGCCAACATATTTTGTGTGTTTTCCAGCTCAAAAGAGTAGTGAAGCTACCTCTGTCTCAATAAATTGGAACAAAATCAACCCAAACAAACCTATTCTGGAAAAGAAAACTGGAACCCACACAAACTCCTCAGGTTTAGAACTTCCATTGGTAGCTGGAGTTTTGCCTATTTCCAACTTCTCCTAGCCCCGCTAGTCCCCTATCCAAAAAAAAAAAAAAGCATTTTTTACACTTAAAATAATGTATTATTTAAGACATAAAGTAAAACCATCAACTTTCCTCTATAAATAATAAAATTCACCTATTTATTAGCCCAGCGTAGAAAGCCATGGTGAACATTATCAGCCCTCTTGGCTTGCTTCGGAAAGCTCAATATTAATTGTCATTCCTCCCTAATCCCCATTAGTCTTGGGATGAAAAACAAGCCAGAAATCTGTTGAGAAATGGGCTGAGCCACTGTTGACCTTTGCAACTCTAATTGCTTCAAAGCAGAAGCTAATGGAGGTGTTCCCATGCATCTCTTGCTGAAACATCTGACACATGGCTGGAAATGCACTTTCATTGTGAACCCAGATTTCATGTTTTGTCTCAGAGAGTGAAGGAGGCAGGGTATGGTACAAACAATAACTGACAATGATCACACACAAGTTTTACAAGCCACACAAGTCTTCGAATATTTCATACTTTGGAGCCTTTTGTTCACGTTTGCTAGCCCACTAACAAACAAACACTTTCAAGTGAGTTGGGGGGAAAAATAGGCCTATGATCAGACAGTTCAGACTGAGAATTTGGGCTGAATCTTCCAAACTGATAAACAGCGTATTGAGAGTGTGGTTAAGTGCATAGGTTTAAGTGGTGATTGTGTAAAGCAATGTATATAGACTGGTGTGGACATAAGATGGGGGTGGCTGGAAGGACGAGAGAGAGAGAGATAAACTAGCTTTTTATTATGAGCAGATGGGCAGAATGTGCGAGCCCAGCCGACTCTGACCTTACTTATGGCAGGTTTTACACCAGCGTTACTCCTGATTTCAGCTGTGAGAAGCCAGAATAAGGTCCTGGGTGATTTTACATATTCTGATATTCAACTATTTTGAGCTCAGTGAGAACGAATTTCACCCCCATTATATAGTGCATATAAGTTCTGATATTATAGTTTTAACTTTAGAAAATACACATGCCGTATAATAATTTACACATAACAATAATGCATGATGTATCTAGTATTATATGATTGTTATTTGTAGTACATCTCCCCTCAGAGGCCTCCAGGACCAGGGCTCCTACTGTTAGGTGCTTTACAAACCCACTGAGACTGGGCCAACACAGCACGGTATCTTGTATCACACAGGATGGCTCACACAGTGGTATAGGTCAGATCCTAAATTCTGCCTTTGTTCTATACTCTGTGTGTATGAGGGGAAGTGGCTTCTAGTGCATCCCTGAAGGAAGTAAAAAGGGTATGTTTGGCATCAGAACCCAAAGAGGCCTATGTGCACCCCAGAAGTCCCTGGAAAAGTCTGTTTCCTGATCTAATGCACCCCTAAATGAGTGCCTTATCTCATCAGTGTAGCTGGTGATCACTAGTGCTGTCTTTGCGTGTGGGGGCACTAAAGGTTAACTGATAATCAGGATCACAGGAAAAAAAGATGTCCTGTGTGGGCTGTGGTATTCCTGCATGAGCATGGTTGGCCAGGTAAACTGCTACTGCTGTGTAGGCACAACTTAAAGATACCTGTGTTGGATATACTACTACTGCTACTAACACACAGGCCACATATGGTGCTCTTTTGCATAAGCCCCCACCTCCCCGTGCTGGATGACTCCATCCTCTTCTACATATTGCACTGCACCATACGTAGGCTACACAAGGCTGGATGGAACCCTTCATGAGTCCTTCTGACTGCACAGGTCCTTACTTTTTGTCATAATGGACCTTTTGTTTCTGTGCAACCTAACTTGCTGCCATAGGGTGGGTGACAATTTTGGCTACAGAATAAAAGTCATTCAACAAGGTCCTTTTGAGCTTAACATCTAAGCATCTGTCAAGAAGTTTAGATCTTACAACGCAGAGCTGTTAGGGCCAGATTATTCACTCCATTCCATTGTGTTTACACCAGTATAACTCTACTAAAGCTGATTAAGTGGAGTGGGGAATCAGGCCTTCAGACTATCAGGCTTTTTATTCTGTGGACTCTCTAATGGCACATCTCTCTTCTCTTTCTCAAATTATCCTTAAGTGATATGAATCATTATTTTCAGGGCCAAATGTCAGGCTGACTGAAACTAGTGCTATTTTCTGGCCCTGCTAGCTGTGAGTCTCTACTATAAAATGGATTAGTGGTAGCAATAATAGATCTGCACATCGCTGGAACTTCAGCATTTGATTTTCTGCTTCCTGACAAGCCAGGTTTTGAAGAACTTCTCCATCAGCAGGGGTTGCCATGAGAGATTTCTTTGTATCTGCTCACACTAAGTAATAGTGTTTCTTACTCTCTCAATATTATTTCTTCTCTTTCTCCCTCTACACAATCAGATTTCTAATTATGTGAACAACTGAGATCTCTGGAGAAGAGATTGCTTAGGTTGGAATGAGATGGGAACAGTATTACCTTAGGTAAAGGTATTCCCTCTATCTCGGTTCTTGGACATAGTCTTCTAACTGAGGACTTCAGTAACTCAGCCAGATGTTGAGGATCTATCACAGGAGTGGGTGGCTGAGGTTCTGTGGCCTGCAATATGCAGGAGGTCAGACTGGATTATCATGATGGTCCTTTCTAGCTTTAAAGTCTATGAGTCTATGCTTATTAAAAAGAGGCTCTTAGTATTATTAGTAGTAGTAGTAGTAGTATTGTGATTAGTTTGCCAGGCCTAAATTTTCAAGTGACCTGCTTTTTGGATGTCACATTTTTGTGAGCCATGAGTTTCCTGAAAGGGGCCTAATTTTCAGAGGGTGCTTGCTCAGCATAATATCCAATTCCTTTTAAGGCATGTCAGGCACTGCAGAACTGAGACATCCAACACATGACTAGTGACACTTGAAAATGTAGACCCTCTGAATTGAAACAGATAACATGTTCCAGTGAGTTCCCTAAGAAGGACATTCAGGAGAACATACTACACTGACGCAGATTCACAGCTGGTTTATATTGTCATCCGCCTCTCTGTCTTTTAGATTGCATGCTGCTTGGGGGAGAAACTGTTGTGCATATGTGTTTGTTTTGTACAATGCCAAAACCATTGTCAGGCACTTATTAAATCATGTAAATAAATAATAAAAAAGTTTCTGCTATTCCAATGATAGAAGGACAAGCTTGCATAGATAAAATAAGGACTGACCTGAACCTTTGTCCAGACTAAACAAAGCCAAACTGATTTTTCCCCCTGACATTTGAAATAGTTTGTTTAGCATTTATGTGGGTTGTTTTCACATGGTCTACTTTTGGATATAGTGGAAGTAATAAAAACACTGAGGAAAAGGCAGCACATGTAGTATATTCTGCCTGACTAAAACCAACAAGAAGCACTGGAGATGTCACAAGAATAGTTGATTTTGTAAGAGATTCAACCTGATTTCCAAATCAAAGAGATTCAGCCAATATCAAATGTAGACATTTTTTTCAGATTAATGAGTCTAATCCTGCCAGGTGTTGAACACCTTTAAAAGTGCATTGAAATTACAGAAGTGAAATCCTGGCCCTACTGAAGTCAATGAGAGGCCCTTTGCAGGAAGTGCTCAGCATCGCAGGATGGGGCCCTCACTCAACAGTTTCCTAAGGGAAATTGGGCATTTCAGTTTCTACCACAGCAGAGTAGGTAGCCTGTTCTTCTACTGCAGGTTTGGTTGATGCTACAGAATCTCAGGGGGAGCAGGACCTGCTGGAGGAGCCATGTCAAGAATTCTCTTTTAGGATTTATTTTTTCTATTATGCTCGAGGCTTCAATCACTGAGCTCTCAGACTTCTGAGCATTTTTTTTCTCATTCGTTCACTCCTTGACTTGTGTCCAATATATGAAAACCAAGTAAGTCTCCAAGGAAAAGAAGCCTTGTAAAGGAACTGCTGAGCTTTTGTGCTAAGCTCCACATTTTCTCTCCACAACTGGTGGAGAAATTTAAATTTCCTGTCAGCTCAAGGATGAAATTGTCAATGATGTTTGTAAGCTCAGTCCTTAGTGGAAGTCTGTTATATGGAGCATTCACACTAGCAATGAAGAGCAAGCCTACCAGGCAAAACTACATTGGGCCAGAAAGTTCACAAGCCAGCAGGACAGTTCACTGCAGAAGAAAGCAATGTCTTTTAGAAAATACGTGCAGCTCATTCACTCTAGCCATTTGGAATTCCCCCACTTGTAGTGGTGCTGTGCCATACAACTGAATAATGCAGAACTTTCAACACAAAAAGGCAAGCTGAAGAGGTGTCAGCTTGCAAAACCGAAGGAGTTGGCAGGATATAAGTTCCAGAAACAAACCTGCTATGATAATTATTTTCCCTTTTGTTTATTTTGTCTGATTATAGTCCAGAGCCAAGAATATTTCAGTAGCTCCCCAAACTGGAGGCTAACCAGGTGTTTCAAAATGGACTTATTCTTTTGTTCAGCTCACTTAGGGGTGGAAAGAAATATTTTTCCTTCTTTAGATTAACCATGCTGATGTTTTGTTTTTATTTTTGCACTGCTGTCAACTTATAAAGAAATTGATGAAAATTGATTTGGGACAAACATGCAAATTGAGGAAGGGTCTTTTATTTTATTTTTTTTCCTTGAAGAGAGCAAAATTGCTATGCACAATTTGTACAAGTTAAAAAAGAAAGCAACCAGACTGAAAAACTAAAGGTACTGTTCAATAAGGATAAAATCCTGAACAAGGCCGATGTGCTATTTGCATTCCACTTATGCCCCTTGAGGTGGAACATCATGGTGCTTGGACTTATCTTGACCTTTTATGCAGGGTGAATGTCACCCAGAGGGCACGTCTATACTGAAAAATTACATTGTGTTAGAACACAATCTTGGGGTCTTGTGGTAACTAACATAATATTAAACACAATGGAGCACTTGTGCATAGGTAGAAGCTGGGATTAACCACAACCAGCTGGTGCTATGTTAAACATGACAGTCTCTGTCTCACTGAGGAGATTCAGTTCTAAGTCCTGGCTCTGGTGTTTTGTGCTGCTCAAAACAACTGGAAAGCTGCCCTAAAGAGGCAGCTGAGGACTCCTCCTGTCACAGAGGAATCCTTGGGTGGCCCAAATCCAGCAAAGTTGCTCTATTCGCCAACCCACTCCCCCACCCATTCTTGGTGTAGGGGTCAGGGAGGAGCATGCCAGGTGCCTGCATGCCAAGGAGTACATGCCAGAACCTTGGCCGCTGCAACCGCTGGATGTACATGGAATAACTTATAGCAGCCTAGAAGCTGTTCTAAGTTACACTGAGGGCTGTTTCAGCCCCCCAGCTAGCCCGGAATCAGGAGGAGCAAAAAGACAGGTTAAAGTCGCCTTCTGCTCCTTTCCCCAAACTACACCATGTAAACTTTGCACAGCTGAGGGGTCTGGCCTGAAGTGTTTAACATCATGTTAATTGACCATGCCTCCTCAAGTCATATTCTAATACCATGTAATTTTCCTAGGTAGGAAAGCCCCAAGTGAGTTCCTTCCTTGATATCTAATGGATCTGGGCCAAATTATTCACTCGTGCAACTCCACTGAAGCCAATAAGGTCATACCGGGGATGAATTTATTCTTGTATGTTAAAGAAATAATACACTGTTTAAACTAGCTACAGTCATCTACTTGTAACCCTCCTTTGCATGTTTACCAATTCCTTTTTCTAGGAGCACTTACAAAAATATATACAATTAGGGTGCAAGCTCTGCACATCAGCAAAAAATTAACAATTGCAGTTAAATATGGGTGATATCTGCTGATGTGGCTCCCGCCACAAAACCATCGGTAAAGTCCTATCATTCTGATGTGAAAGCATTTTACACTCACTTTGGGCAGGTCTAAATGACCATGCATTCTGCACAGCAACAGAGAATCAGGCCAATACTTCACTAACCATTCAAATCTTTCATGGGAGTTCTGTGGGTTAGGGAGGGTGTGGGCATTTCTGGCATTTATATGTGTGATGTATTAGCCTACTAGAAATATTTCTGTCACTTCAATCCATGACCTTGTTTCAGAGCTATTTGTACTGGAGCCACAGAGCAAACTTTTCAGTGCACCATTGATAGGCATTCTAGACATGCTAGATGAACAGGGCAGCTTGCAAGGCAGAATGGATATCAGCACTGAACCACCGTCAGATGAAGAAATAGAAAGAGCAGTGAAGCAGTTAAAAATGAAAAAGCTGCAGGAATAGACAGTATAACGGCTAATCTGCTAAAAGCCGTCAGGACACGCCTTATGAAGTATTAAAAAAATATACAAGACGGTATGGGAACAAGAGGAGGTACCAGATGATTGGCTAAAGGCAATAGTTGTACCAATCTTGAGGAAAGGAGATCCTGTCGATCCAAATAGATATAAGCTTATAGTCAGTACCAGAAAAAATCATGATGAAAGTAATTGTCAACAGATTAAGGCCTGTTTCAGAGGAAGAAGAAGGTGAGGAACAGTGTGGCTTCAGACCAGGCTGAAGTTGCATTGATCAGTCATTTATGTTCCAACAGTTGATTATTATTATTATATAAAAGAAATGACAATGGCGATTAAAGATGTTTGCTGTTTTCATTAGCTTCATGAAGACATTTGATTTGGTATGGAGGGAAGCGTTATGGAAAGTAGCAAAATCCTATGGAATGCCAGATAGGATAATTGCAAATATACAAGCTGTGTATGAAGCCTCTGAAGGGCTGTAAGAATTGGTGGAAAATTAAGCAACTGGTTCAAGTCAATGTTTGATGTAGGACAAGGGGGCAAGGAATCACCATTGCTTTTCATCATGTACTTAAACTGGACATTAAGAATGTTAGACAAGTTGGAGGGGTGATGTAGAGTTAAACTTCTTAGTTTATGCAAATTATCACAGTTTCAGAGTAACTGCACCTATATTCCCCCCTCCGTGGTCCACATCAGGAATTCCCAGTCGGGTCTCAAGTCTCTGTGCAGGGACCTTTGTCCCTCTTCCTTCTGACTGGAGGACTTTAAGGCTGCACAGCTCTTTGCCTTACACAGTGATGTCTCCAGTAAGCCAGTCTGCTGAAAGGCCAGTGCCTGAGCTATGAACAGGGTATTGCCTGCAATTATAACTTACCCTCAGCTCATTCTAAGAAAGCACATTTAGTTTCAAGGTTAAAAACATATAAAAACAATAAAAGCTCCTACCTGCGTGCTACAAGCTTACCAGAGTACACCCATCAATCTTAGGGCCCTAGTAGGCCAAAGTCTTTCCAACTCTTCTGCAAGGGTTGGGGTCCCCTTGGACAGAAGGTCCTGTCCATTTGTTGGAACAGAAAGCAGTCCCTTGAGTAAGTCTAAACCCAGCCTTTTTTATATCAAAAGCCCTTTTTTTGTATGTTAGTCTCTGGAAAACCCAGTTTGATCCAGTATGCAAGCCTCCGCAGGAGGTGGTACCTCTTTGGAAGAGTTTACAACCTAGGTGATTCACCTTAATCACACACTCCCCACACATGCTGTTTTTGGTTCTTGGAGGAGCTGTGACTACCCTGCCCCTTGAATCTCTGGTTCACCATAATACATAAACTTAATACTATATGGTCTCCAAAGATACTAGAGGTTGCCAGATAGAACACCCAGATGATACCATATAGCTGTCCGACACTTTTGAATGAATAATGATACTCTTCTCTGACTTGGAAAATTGGTGTAGTCAACTTGGACTTACAATAAATCCCAAGAAGATGAAGTGGTTGCATCTTGGAAAAGGAACAGTTGATAGAGTATTGAAAAGTAGTCATCCAATAAGAAGTCCTCAAACAGGAAGAATCTTATGTGTTCTTAGGAAGCTTGATCAGTGCCATGAGTTTCATCAAGGCTGAGGTTAAAGTGAGATGTGCTTTAGCTGAAAGCACTACACAAAAATTGATGGAATTATGAAATGATAAAAACATTGCTTGATATCAAAGTGAAATTTTATCAAACCAGTATACTAACAATATTACACGATGGCCTGGAAACAGCTAAATTAAATTAAACAGATGTTAAAAGCCTGGATGCAGTAGAGATGAGACTTCTTCAAAAAGATGGCAGGTGTAAAATGGAAGGATTTAAAGACAAATTAAGTCGTTAGAAGGAGAGTAGGGTGTGAAATCATGGTACAGGATTATCTGCAATCAAAAAAGAGTCTGCCGGTGGGGGACACTGAAAAAGATAATCAGGGATAGAATGCCAAAGAAAATAAGGCAAGCACTATCAAGATCACACTGACCTAGAAGTCAACCACCTACTAGATGGCGGGGCATCATATGCAGGGACAGACCAATGCTGAGCTTACAGGAGCAACAAGCTGTGGACAGGAATGAATGGCAGTGTGGTGCTGCTCCCTGTGTGTGTGTGTGTGCACAGATGCTTTGGGATGAAAGAGAGGGAGATTGCTGGGCATTGTAATAATTCTTTTGTTGTTGTTTTTATTTAACACTGGCAATGTGTTTGGAGCTGTTCAGCACACAGAAATAAAGATAGTTCCTGCCTCAAAGAGTTCACAGTCTAAAACAGTGGTTCTCAACTAGGGGTACATGTACCCCTGATGGTACGTAGAGGTCTTCCAGGGGGTACATCAACCCATCTAGATAGTTGCCTAGTTTTACAACTGGCTACATAAAAGCACTAGCATAATCAGTATAAACTAAAATTTCATACAGACAGAATGAGAAAGTAAGCAATTTTTCAGTAATAATGTGCTGTGACACATTTGTATTTTTATGTCTGATTTTGTAAGCAAGTAATTTTTAAGTGAAGTGAAACTTGCAGGTACGCAAGACAAATCAGCCTCCTGAAAGAGGTACAATAGCCTGGAAAGATTGAGAACCACTGCATCCATAGCAGACATACTTATACATCCAGATGACAGAGACGAGGGTATCTTTTTAAAAAATTATTACTGAACTTATGACTAAGAAATTTTCTCCAAAAAGCATTACAGCAAATCTTATTCATGGGAGCACTAAAATGTGGTACTGATGGTCTGAAGCAGGATAGAAGCTGTCAGGTTTGACGTATACACCCAACAGCGGATTAAACCAGCATGGCTCTGGCACTACACTGTGAATAAATAATAGTGTTTTTCTTCTAAAATAATTGCATCCTCATAAATTCCGTGAAACCACAGTTTTGAAGTGGGAGACTGAAGTACAACACATAACCCGCAAAGCATGAATGGATTTAATCTTGCTATCATTTACAGGAAAAAGAATTAAGATTACTGGGGACTTTCTGCATATAGGATGTAGCAGTGTATGCCATGGATTAACTCAAACTGTCAACTCTGCTCTGGCCTGTTTCTCATTTTGCATGCTCAGCACTTTGACCCATGACATAATGTAGGTACTCGTGACCCTGGGAACATGCTGCCCAAAACTAAAGATGAAATCACTTAATCATATGTATTTGATAACTTTTGACATAGCCATTTCTCACAGAATTCTGATTGTGTTCCATTGTTTGCAACCTGGTTGTGTCTTTCAAGTATCACATCTGGCGATAAATCGGGGAGGAGGGGGAACCCTGTCTGTGTGAAAGAGATTAGTTAGCAATAAAATGAAAGTTGTGTAACACTTATAGTTCATAATTCAAACAAGTGAGGATCCAGTTATCCTTTGTATTCTTTTCTCTTTCCAACAAGGACTTTTCTCCATAATCTTTCTGTGAACATCTATCTCTGACTCCTGCATGTAGTGCCAGTAAATAATTTACTTTCTCATATATGTTGATGGATGAAAATTGCTCTCCATTACACCACTATACATGTACAGACTTACCAGTGGTTTCAATGGTCATTTAGAATTATACTGGTGTATCTCAGGTCAGACTCCTGCCCCTTTACATTTGTATTTGTAGCTAATGGTCTACTCTAGATCTTCGGCTGGTATAAATTGCCATACCTTCCTTGATTTCAGTGCCATTAAGTCCATTTACACCAGCTGAGGAGCTGGTCCAGCGTTGCATTAGCTGTAGCACTTATTAATACATTTTTTAGAATTTCAAATGACCTTATATAATATGCAGCCATAAGATATTTGACTTTTCATGTGTAGCATCAGATTACCTAAAAATAGACTGAAACGATCAATATTTCTCACTAGTTTCAGTTCTGTTATGTCACTAAGTGTTCTTTGGAAGAACTCAGTTTTACAAAATATGAGCTTGTAACATATTTTTATCATATTGGCTTTTTGCCATATTACACAAATTCAATGGAATTAATGTGGTTATATAGAAACATCCAAAATTCATGCTTTAGCAGCATTCAGAACTGTAGTCAGAAAGCAAAGCTTCTGTTGGCTTCCTAGAAATAAAGACTGGTTACTGTGTATCTCTGAGTGAAAGGGGACTTTTTAAGGGATGAGGGTTGGGGTTAGGGGCTTTGGTTATGAATATCAACAGTCAAAGGAAAAGTATACATTTAAGAAATTTTCTTGGAGTGAATTTGGTGCTTTTGAAAGGTTTACTGGAGACCATAGTCATAGAATCACAGAACTAGAAGGAACCTCAAGAGGTCATCTAGTCCAGTCCTCTGCACTCAAAGCAGGACTAAATATTATCTAGACTATCCCTGACAGGTCCTCTATTTGTTTACAAATAAAGCACCTGCAAGACTCTGCTGTGGCTCGATAGGTCCCCTATATCACAGTAAGAATATGCTTCAACCCTTGATCTGTATGGGGTACCACTAGCAATGAGAAGATGGTCCATTCAGTCCTTGGCCTATTTTCTGAGACTGCCAACCAAGATGCTAATTAAGGAGAGGCAAACCTTCTGGGGTCCAAGTTGTCTGAGTTTGCAAAACTTTTTTCTCTGTAATTTTAAGCCACATGTTTTTAAGGGGTGATTTAGCTCTCTCTATATATAAAGAATATTTCTAGGTAATGGTAAGCCTGTGGTATGTGATAAGGAAAGCAGAGCTAGGCTGGCTCAAGTGCATGAGCTATAGCCACCTTAATGGGGCCTGGTTTTCAGAAAATACTATGAAACCCACCCTCTCAAAGTCAGTCCTCTTGAAGACATATCAGTTGGTCACTCAGGAACTGAGACACCCAGAATTCTCAACTGATGTAAATCAGTATACAGCAAATGAGGATCTGGCCGAATGTATTTATTGTTTTCAGTGTGCTTTTTTCCCCTGCCTTCTTCTCTGCTACATTTTTCTTAAACCATTTCCTTCGTCTCACATTACTTTTTTCATTTAATGTTCTTGGTCTCCTTCCCTCCCTTTGATGCTATCGCTCCGTTTTTTTGTCTAAGTTAAAAGAATGTAAAGCCAATAACACATGTGCCATGACCTTTCATGACATTTGAATAGGCTGGAAATTAGCAAATACTCTTACCACTAATTCCAACTGGTACCAGATATAATGATGATGGATATTCCTTTGTTGGTTGCTTTTTGGTTTGGGACGATTTGCTTGTAAGACATGAACTCAGACAAAAGACTAGATTGAGTGACAAGGCTCAAGGTTGAACATTTAGTGTGACTGTTCAGTGATAAGTTATTGCTCATTGTGAATAAAAGATGGCAGTTTCTGGCCCTGTGAGATGGACTATTCTTGCAGTATGTTAGAAACAGGAAATCTAGAAATTTTGCAAGCAAACATGTGCTCATGCGATTTGGTCAACTGCTAGAGAAGCTTGGATTTGCTTCCAATTCACATCCCTATATTTTTGCATCCTTATCTGAATTGAACTTCCTAACCCTCACTGATTCAGGAATAAATATCTCCAGTGATAAATGGCTCACCTGGTCCTACCTTCTTAAATTCATCACAGACTTAGGACCATTAATCTTTCTCAGCCTGGCTACCACCTCTTTAGCAAAATCTGCTGCACAGATTTGCAAAACTTCTTAAAATTTAAAATATGTACCAATGGCTGGTTTTGAGACTTTCTTTTATAATTTACACCAGTAAAAAGAACACATTTAGGTTACCTAGGTATATGAACAACTTTTTATTCATTCAACCCTAGAATTGTTTCAATTAACCAGATTTTAGTTAATAATCTCCAGCTACCTGGCTACAGTATGGGACATGATATTCATTTGAAGAAACATATAGCATATTACAAATGCATCTAGAGAGGACAGGAGTGTGTCAAACTCCTGTGAAAAGAAGTTACTAAGAAAAAATATACCCATCAGGAGTTTGGCAATGTAAATTTTGGAATTCCTTCACATTTCTTTGAAGATGATGGCTGACTCTAAGGTGTAAGTCCAGGGTAACTCCACTGAGTGTAACGCATTCCGAAATCTGGCTCTGTCCCTTTGGTTAGAGCAATAGCAACACTGCACAGGCTGGACCTGACGGAACTTGTATGTTCACTATAAATAAAGCCAGGTAGCCAGATTTGAACATTGCCAAACCTGGTAGAGTCAGGGATTGAAACTGGGATTTTGATTTGGGTTCATCCTTCACAGTCACCAGTCTACTCTTTCACTCATCTACACTGAAAGACGCTGTCACCCACTTGAAGAGAGCGATTTTAACAAGAAAATGTGTTCAACTACTCTTTGTTCCCATAATGACAGTTATGCTGTGACACTCTCTGTTGTCCTCACTTAAAAATATAATTCATATTTAGTACTGGGAACATTATATTTTCATGCACTAACCTTCAGACTGACACCCCTTCAAATCATTTCTTCTTTTAGAGTACATACGCACTCTCGTTTTTAATTGAACCAAGAAAAGTGGCTAAGGAACAATGATTCTTACAATCCCAAAGCTATAAAATTTCTGAAATATTAATGCTCTCTCACCTTTGTTTAAACATCACCAAAGAACTCAGTGTTAAAGTGCCTTGACTAGGACTATATGAATTGAATTGCTGAATTCCTGAAAGGTCTCTCTGAGTGCCCCCCAAGAGGCAGCTGGTTGTCTCGGAAAAGCTATGTATGTTAGTTTTGGTTTTGACATCTTCTGTCTGAATATAGTTTCAGCACCAGCCGCAAATGTCCATTTAGGGACCTTGTGCACTTGGGGAGCCTGTGTATTCATGCCAATTCCTAGACTGGTAGTGGGACTGAGAGGAGAAGCTGGGGTGACTCACAGCCTAATTTCCACCTCTAGCAGTGAGAATGGAAGAGAAAG
This sequence comes from Malaclemys terrapin pileata, assembly GCF_027887155.1. NCBI lineage: Eukaryota > Metazoa > Chordata > Testudines > Emydidae > Malaclemys > Malaclemys terrapin. Next base: position 38,234,002 of record NC_071507.1, on the reverse strand, counting down.
CAGCTTGAAACCACATGTGAGCCCTTCCTTCCTTTGAAGAAAATCAGCTCCGCCATTTTCCAAAGTGACCAGTCCTTTCATCTTTACATGGATAAAATACTACAAGCCATAGCAAACCACTATTTTTTTTACATTGATGTGCACGTGGAAAACAGAGGAGTAGCAGTGTTGTCCATAGGCACAGCCCTCAGTGAGAATAAGAGAGACATCTTCTCTTCCTAGCTGCTTCTCTTCCTATTGATAAAGAGCAGCTGGAGTGAGAGGTTTTGGAGCCAGGTTGTTCCTCCCATAAGAGAGTTTAAGCTGCTGTAAAATAACGTGATGTCTGGTTCCATCACATAGACAATATACTCCACTTAACAGGGATATGATTCATCTGGATAATTACTATCTGAGAAATGACTTAGTCTGAATGAATGGCAATGACTGCTGTTTAATCAGGTCACTAACTGGCAATGTTTCTTCTTAATGGTCATGCATTCAGACTGTGACGGGTTGCCCCCCACTGGGGGATGCCACCTGAGGTACCATTGAGCCCACCTGTTCCAACAGCCTGGGCTACCTCAGCCTGTTCTGTTGAGCCAGGCCCTCAAGCCTTCTCCAGCATACACACAGGTAGGGACACACCCAACTGCAGAAGGACAGACACTGAAATCAGCTCTGCATGGGAAGACTCATCTAGGGAATTGGCCAGAACTCAAGTTCACTCCCCCTCTGGAGAGTAAACTGAAAATTATATTGTCATGTGCTGCAGAGAAAACTGTACAGCGTAAGCTCATAAAATTCGCTCCCTCCCTCAATGTGGAGGAAGATATACACAGCTTTTTGCCCCCCAGTTATGAATTCCACAAACTGGTTTAGAGAAAACAAAAACAAGTTTATTAACTAGAAAAGATAGATTTTAAGTGATTATAAGAGATAACAAACAGATCAAATGCAGATTACTGAACAAATAAAACAAGCACGCAAACTAAGCTTAATACATTAAATAAATTGGTTACAAGTAGTAATTTCTCACCCTAAATGTTGTTTTAGGCATTTCTTTCACAGGCCAGACACCTTTTCCAGCCTGGGCTCAGCTCTTCTCCCCACTTTTGTCTTTGTTTCTTAGATGTTTCCAGCAGTCATCGTGGGCGGGGATTCAGTGAAGAACGACCCAGATTAACTCACTTCCCTGCCTTAATTAGGATTTATATATGGCAGGAATCCTTTGTTTCCCACTTTGGTCCCAACCCCCTATTAGTGGAAAAATATTAATAGTCCAAGATGGAGTCCAGTACCAGGTGACATGATCACATGACCCTGAAGTGTCAAAGCAGCCACGAGTCAAAGGTTCTTTGCAGCATCCCAGGAGGGTGGGAGATTAGCATCAAAGTCCTGTTGTTCTCCCTAATGGCCCATCCAAGCTGATTGCATTCTATCTGGTGGGCGTTCCCCAGGTATAAACCCATTTGTAATTGTTACATATTCAGTATTCCTAACTTCATATACAGAAATGATACAAATAGCATAATCATATTCAGAAAATTCTAACTTTTCCAATGATACCTCACATGACCCATCTTGCATAGAACACATCTTAGTTATGCTATATTCATATCATAACAGTATCTCTATGAAAAATATGGCAATGTCACACAGACAATGTCAGGTGATGTTTAATTAGTCATTACATTAGAGTGGAACTCTAAGAGTTGGGGGCCAATCCTTGGTCCCAACTCTGTCCCATGGCAGACAATGAACACATAACTGACCCAACACAGCAGGTCAGGATTCCCCTTGCACAAGGGAAGCCCTGGATGATGTAAAGCCAGTATAGCCACATCTGTGCCACTCCAAACTGGCCCCTCTTGTGTACAGATGTGCCAGAGCTGGAGGAGATGTGGTCAGCATTGCACTCCAGTTATTCAGGGCCAATAGAATAGCTCATAGCTAGCCATTGCAATTGGCACGAGTTTACTCTATGCCCCCAGAATAGCAGAAGGGTGGCAAAAAATCACTGATGCTTCCTCTACCCCATTCCTCAAGTATACAGAGTGGAGTTCGGTAGAGCTAAACGCTACTAGGTACAGACATTTGTATCTTGCAACCAACATTTGTGGAGAGTTTCCAGTAGCATGTACAATCATTTTACTTAACACCTGCTAAAACACAACTAAAAATTCAAGTGTAGACATGCCCTTAGAGGCCAATGGTGGCTCTCTGGTACTATCTTACAGTGTTTTAGATTTTACTGGTTTAGTAGTATCCACTCATGTATGCAGTGGACTCTTCTCAGCAGTTATGGCGTTTCTTTTGAAGTTTCTCATTAACTCCATTTCTTGTGTCTCCCTGTATGTTGCCTTTGGGCAGTTGTCACTCGCTGAATTTCCATTGCACTTGAAAGGCCAGTGTCAATCAGCTTCACTCCATTGATTACAATGAAGCTACATTGATTTACACCACCACTGGATCTGGCCCTCAAAATAATACCCAACTCTGTATGTGTCAATGAAGTGAAACAACTACTAGAGTATCAATAATATCTAATGCATGGTGGAAGTCTGAGCTCAGATGTCTGAATTAGTTAAAGATTAACCAGGATGCCAGCTGAGCTTTGATTCACTTGAGAAACATTGCCAGCAGAGGCAGGTCCAGGCACCAGCGCACAAGTGTGTGCCTGGGTCGGCAAGCCATGGGGGACAACCTGCTGGTTGCTGTGGGGGCGGCAGTCAGGGAGCCTTCAGCAGCGTGCCTGTGGGAGGTCCGCCGGTCCTGCGGCTTCGGCGGCAATTCGGCGGTGGGTACGCCAAAGCCGTGGGACCAGCGGACCTCCCGCAGGTGCGCCGCCGAAAGCCACCTGACTGCCATGCTTGGAGCAGCAAAATACATAGAGCCGTCCCTGGTTGCCAGGCTGAGATCCAAGCTCAAACCAAGTGACACCAATATATTTGCTCATGTCTCCAGCATTCCTTGTCTAGAGTATAACAATTGCCAGTAATTTTGCTTAATAAAGAGCTTTTCTGCATATTTCAGGATCTCCTTTCAATGTGAGTCTCAGTGATTGTGAATTCCAATTTGGAACAGAACACCTCTCTTATATTTTAGTCCTTTCTATTTTAGTTCCTTTTTTAAGATGACATGAAATATTCTGAAAAAGATATTACCGGTATTCCATGCTCACTTTCAGCTCAGCAAAGTCTTTACAGTTATGAATCTTTATATAAAGGGCAAAACAATTATTAATTGATTAAGTTGAACAAAATAATTTTGCTTTTAAAATTCTCAGGCAATTGCTTTTGAAACACAATGCTTTTGCTAGAGAGAGATATTTTCAAGGTGTTTTTATAATGCCTAGTTATGGACTTCTTGACAAAATGGATTTTTCTGCTGTGGGAATGAGTAGTAAAAGATGAATGAAAGTATTAGCTTTGCATGGATCTGCACTTATTCTTATATTTTCAAAGCATTGCAGATAGCTCCAGTGGCCCAGCGCCTATTAAAATCAGTGGGAGTCTTACAGCTAAAGTCTAGCAGGTCTCTTAAAAAATGTTCCCATTATTCTTGATTTGAAAAGTAAATCTGTTAAGCTTTGTTAATCATTTAAAATGTTTAATTTAGATACACTTTACTATAGCCACATCCTTCTGCTGCAAATTAACTCCTGACCAGATACTCTTATTTTAAAATACCCAAATATTTTTTCAGTGCTGCATTTTATGATCAAAACATTTCCATTCATCCATCAGACCAATGCGGAATGTGGCACTGATCTTGTAACTGACTGCACACAGATGCACCTCTGTGACTTCAGAAGCACTCCTTACAGTTGCAGAGATGTGTCCATGAGCAGTCAATTGCAAGCTTGGGGCCTATAAATTCACTATCTTTTGGTTTGTGTAATGTGGTATAAAGTATATTATCTGTACATTCACTAAGGTTCCCTTAGATCTACTCATACCCATTTATTAATATATGAGTGTCAAGACATCTAAACCAAAGTAACTTATTACATGCTGAGGATGATGGCTAAAGTGAGGTCCAAGGCTCAATTCTGTACACCCCTCCCCCCCCCCAACACACCCCATAGTTGTTTTCCTTTTTATATTTCTTCTTTTGGCCATTGGTGTGGAATTCACCAACATAGACTTCCTTCCACTCAAGTAAACTCTGGAGCCCAAATTATAAGGTGAAGTATGTGTGTGAGGAGGAAGTTACATTTTTGGGAGAGAATCTAAGAAAATAGGTGATGTTCAGCGGTGACTTGAAGGAAGTCTAGAGAGTCTAAATTGGTGTAACATTTGTGGTGTAGAAGAAGAATAAGATGTAAGCTACTCCACTTACTTCCCCTCTGAATTCGGCCCAGTATGTACAACTGTTTATTTTAAAGAACATCAAGAGTGCCCAGAGCCTTAGGAAGGGAGCTCTTTTTAGCAGTTTAGTATACATTGAAAGAAAGAAAAAAGAAAGAAAGAAGGCTGGACTTTCTGAGACCTTGAATTATTATTCTCATTCATTATTATTATTGTGCCTCAGAGTGCTAGGTATTTTACCGAAATGTATGAAGACAGGGTCCCTGCTCATATGAGTTTTCAGTCATGGGGCTACATATGTGCACAGCTCAAAATAAGGGCGGTGTGGTTCCACCCTGCACTAAGTGAAGCACAGGGATGCATTCTATCTCAAGGAGACCTCTCTCTGAAGTCCCCAGTGTGCTTGGGAAGCATGTCTGCTACCAAGCCTCTGTGCTGGGTGCAGTGTTCTCTATGCTGGTCCTGATTTGTGGACTGGTGCAGGGCATGGAGAGGGCAGGGTCAGTGTGCAGCTTCTTTTTCTCTTCTTTTGAACTGGTGGGAGGGATGAGGGGCCAAGGGAGAAGGGACAGAATGGTCTCTCTCTCTCAAAAATGCAAGGACAGTAATTCTGCATGTAAGTCATGCAAATTCTAGGGAAGACTCTGTGTCCTCCTCCCATGTTGTGCCCCTGTGTACAGACCAGGCAGAATCTGGCCCTCAGCAAGCCATATGCATATCAAGGCTAGGAGATGGGAAGCAATGAAAATCCAAGCGATTGAGCAGTGTGATCAAGAACACGCCTGGTTAGCTCCAGGATTTTTGTGATTTGTGATGATTTAGGTCTTCACTGCATGCAGCACTAGGGTAGGTCTTTTGGATTAGATGGATTTAAAGGGGGAATTTGAAGGTGGACTAGAGGGACATGGTGGACTGGGTCAGAAAAAGGACCCTATCTACAGTATATAGGGCAAAGTGGAAGAAGGGCAGGAGATTACCAATGCCTCTGTCCATGCAGGTTGTTCTAAAGCACCTTTTACCTTAGTAGAAAAGGATCATACAAAATTAAACAGAAGAGTCCATAACAAAAAGTTTGCTATTTTTTCCCATTTCCCATGATCAAGGGGAATAAATTTGAATATTCAAGAATGTAAGGGGGTGAAAGTCCAAGAAGTGCCCAAAGGGGGGGTAGCTTGAATGGGTCAGTACAGATGAGTGGGCAAAGTAGGGAGCAAAAGGTAGTAGGTTTACATCATACATATGAACAATGTGGTGTTCCAGTGGTGATACAGGATAACTGTGAATCCATGCTGTCCCTAGAGAGTGGCATGTTTTATAGGGCATATCCTTCTCTCAAATGTGCTTCACCTCACTTCTGTCATTGATGATCAACTCAAAAATACAGTGGCTCCGGTCCTGGACAGCATCACGCTGCACATAGTGCAACTCAGAAGTTAGGTACAGATGGTTTTATGCCACTTGTATTCCTCTCCAATCGTGGGATCAGACAGACACCAGCCTGGTCCTCAGCATCAGATAGTGCAGCCTCTTGCTAACCCTGGCTGCCTATAGCCTCAAGAGTCCATTAAAGCAGCTATGGATCACCCAGGTATAAAGATGCACCAGAATCTGGGCTCATTTTCCTTCCAGAGACGCCCCACATGCTGTACACTCTTAGGAGATTCTATCCTGAACTGGTCCCTTAGGCCAGCATTATGCCTGGGAGAATGGCCCAAAGCAGTCAGAATGGCACTGAGAAACTAGCCCGTTATCTGTATCATAACTAAACATTCTTAATTTATACAACAAGCAGGATGCTGACTGGAAATTGCTTGGTCCTTGGAGAAAAAAATGGTTTGGCAGAAGTGTCATGTTCTACATATGGTTCCCTTAAACAGAACTACTCACACAGCCTTAATGTATTTGTAAACCATTTATATTTAGAAGTTAAAATAGCTACCAGCCAACATTTCAGCAATATTTCCCTTCTGTTTCCGCTCACAGACAGTGATTTGATATAAGTTAATTAAAAGAAAAGGATACAAGGAGTGATTTCTGAAAGTTAATGTCTAAATATACCTCTGTCACTTTCCTCCTTTCAAGAAGTATCTCATTGCCTCTCCATAGTTTTAGCTGAAAATTTCTGACTGCCTGTATTAGGCCCCAATCCTGCAATGTGTTCCTTGTAAGCAGAGAGCTATGCCTGTGTGGAGCCGAATGGTTTCTCTGTCTTAGCTCTGATTTGTCTGTGGGTCCCTGTATGTGCTGTATGTGACTGATGAGTACACCAAGAATAACACTGGTGGTGTGGAGGTCAGATTTTGGATGCAGCCCCCTTCCAGGGGTTGGCAGGCAGAGGATTAATACACTTTTGCTTAGCAAAGGTAAAACCACAGCTGCATACCCTCAGTACAGGAATTCTGAGGGAACCAAACTGTGAGGAAAGTGAGACTGGGCCCAGCTGTGGCGAATAATGTAATCTCCCCAAGATGCTATAAGGGGGATGTGCTCTAAGGCCTCATGAGTAGTTTGCACTAGGAATCAGGATGTTTATTTTAGGAATTTGGACTATGGAAAAAATAGCTGTGTGTACGTAATAGTGAACTTGTTTTGCCTATTTTATACCCACTTGCATGTTAATGGGTTTGTCCTTTCCTTAGGATGAGTTGCAGGGGAGAAAAGGAAAAAGAGACCCTAGTCTTAAAATTACAGTTGAAAAGGGGAAGAAAGGGGACAAAATAAAACACAACTGCAGGGTGAGTAGAAAGTGAAGGAAAGGAAAGATTCGGTGTGGGGGGAAAATTCACATAAAGATAACACTGGGCAGCAATATGAGCCTACCTGACTACTGGAAGGGTTTTTCTGTTTGCAATACAAAACCCAACGTTCTCTTTAGCTTGAAAAATATTATTCAAAATTGATTTTCCCTCGGTAAAGATGAGTGTAAGTTATGAGAGAAGATTTGTATGCTTAGAATAACATTATAAACATTGGGAGGGGGGTTGCCTCTCCCTAACATATACTTGTATACACACTCTGTGTGTGTGTGTTGTAATTGTACACGAATGTGGTACTTATACAGGCACTCAAGGAGAGCATTGTCATCAATTAATATGCATCTAGGAAAAAAACATTGCTGGGTGACAGGAAAAAGCAACATCGTTCTGGGCCGGCTAGGGAGCAGGATTCTGTCTCTGATCTTTGATGCTGGGAACCCATGGGGCTGATCTCAACAGTATCCCTAACAAGTTACCCTGACCTTCCAGATTTTACTAAATGCTCTGCAAAGTGAAAGGCAGCAGATTTACAGGACCATTCCACCTCAGTGACCCTAAGAAGCTATTTAAACCAAGAAAGTCACCTATGACAAAAGCGTTAAAAAAAGCGATTTTTCTCCGTGTTTCCAAATCTATCAGAAATGTGCCAATAGGTTTACACTCTTATTCTATACAGGGGGGAATTATACACAGCTGTAGAGTTGTTCAGGACTCTGGACCAGAGCTTTGAATCTTTTCTAAATGGCTTTCTCCACCTCTAACATCATGCCAAAATAACAGTAAGAGCATAACAACCTAGGATCAAACACTGAGATTCAAGGACAGAGTGCAACTTATTTGTTAAATAGGTAGTATGAGGCCAGGAACATAATATCAGTGTAACAAAAGAGGTTTTTTGGCTCAAAGAAAAATGTGTTATCCATTATATAAATAACAGGCTTGGGCAATATTCCAAAATCTGCTCCAAGTGAGTATGTGGAAATGTCCATCATTGCTATGATAAAACAAACTAATGACATGTGTAACGTCTGTTCCTTTATTACTGAAAATCTTTGAAGCCATGTTGGTCTGCCAAGGAAACAGAAGATGAAGTAGATAAGAAACAACTTAATTAGGCCAACAAAAAATGGCAATATGCAAGCTTTCATGTCAGAGGACTCCTTTCCTTTAAGTACTGGCAAATTTCTGAGCATCACAGTAAATATAGATGATCAGGGAAGTTAGAGATAGAAAAGATCTTTTTGATTCATTGAGTTTGAACACCCTAGATACATAGGTTTTAAGGTAACAAGGAACTATAATAATCATCTAGTCTGACCCTATGTATCACACAACCATAGAATTTCACCCAGTAATTCCTGCACCAAATCCATAATTTCTGTTTGAGAGATAGCATATCTGTAGGAATATTACTGTGTCAATATAAATGACATCTTTACTCCTACTAATAGTCCTAAAACTGCTTCACAGCTTTACTCATACTTAAAGACCCAATAACTTTAATGGGACCACTCGTGTTTATGTGAATAGTGGTTTGTAGAATCAGGCCCTGGGATAGTTCCAATAATAAAAATGAAGCTTTTTAAACACAAAATACAGCTGTAGAATGCAAATGCAAATATGAGGCCTCAAATCTTGCATACCTGTGTATTATTGGTTAATGTACTTAAGGTATAATTTTATCTTCCTTTGTTGCTCATAAACCTTCTGAAATGTAGTGCTCTCCACCAGAATATTAGGCATGAAGCTGGTTTCAAAACAAAAAGAAATCTCATGATATTTCCTTTCCATTTTTTCTACATGTATTCCATATTTTGTTTTAATGGAGATTTTCCTGCCAGTTGTAGCCGGGGGCCATTCCCTAGAATAAAGTAAGCGAATATTATTATTTTGTTTACTATCACAAGTGTCTATTTGGTGCCCATCACAAGTCTTAAATAGAGACATTCAAAGTCTTAAAAAGAGAGTTCAAACACCATGGTAGCCTGTGGCTCCACCACTGAGCTGGAAGGCTTGGCCGAGGGGCACATCTTGCAGCTCTTTCTAAAAAGAGCCAGGTGTGTGCTTAATTGGATTTCCACAGGAATCAAATTCTAGAATCAGCTACTAAGATAGCTCTGCCACCAGCACCCACTACTTTGTAAATACAATACAATGAAGCATATACAAAGAACATGTAACCCACACACCTTCTGGGTGTGGTGGTGTGTCCCATCTAGTGGCACTGAGACCCCTTAGAGAGATAAAATGAGTTTGCTCTACAGCCTTAGCTAACAGCCAGTTGGCTTTTAGCTCATGTGGGAGCGGCTCATGCACTAAGCTCCAGAGGTCCCCGGTTTGATCCCACCTGCCAATGACTGGGGTCTGTCGGTGTTACAAACCCATCAATGCTCTCAGCTCCTAAAGGTCAACTAAAATGTTAGACAAGAATACATAGTAACTATTGCAAAACTGGGTGGCAGATACCTCACCAGTTCACCTTTGTTGAAAGTGAATCATTTCCTTTATAGATGTGACTTTGTCCCACAATGAGCAAAACCTGACCTGGGAGAAAGAAGGGGAAACCTTTACAGGGAAAGCTTTCTTTTCTTTTTCCTTTGGAGCCACAACTGAGTGGTCAAGTAGAGATGGGATGGAGAGGTGGCTTAGATGTGTCTTTTGGAAGGGAAAATGATGGGGCCAGGACACAGCCATTCCTATTGTGCTTTTATTCACAAATATGATCTTTAGTAGAAAAAGCAACATAGGTCAGCCCTGTACCCTTACATGAAAGTTACATCAGGTGCTTCTCTTACATGTTCAGTACTTCCTTGAACAAATTCATTGTTTGATTTTCACCTTACAGAGAATCCTTGCATCATGCTACCCTATTTTTTGTCTAGCCAGTTCAGCACCAGCTTTGCATGCCAGTAGTTTGTCTATCAGGCTGGAGAAAGGAGGGAGTTGACAGGGAGTTGAGGAAATGCATTTTTATTCTTTTGGCTTTCCAGAAAAATTGGGTTAAAAGTATTTTATTGTTTACAAAAATGTCCCCAATCAAAAATAGTGTATCATTGACACTCACCAGTTAAATACAGCTCACTGTGGAAATATCTGACTGGACCCCCACACAACCTCTACAACACAGAAAGGTAAGAAATTAGCAGCATCAAGAGCAATTGAACTCTCTCTTTATGTATTTAAATTCATCTTGAAAGCAGAGAGCATAGGATTTTTGTAAGAAAGTTCACTGCTGAAAGGGATAGGGAGGGACATATATATATTTTAGGAGATGTGGAATTCACAGACACCTTAAATGGAGAGAAATAACTTCAATTTTATTTAAAAATGTACAAAAATCCTTTTGCAAACAGGAATATTTTGTCCTGTTCTACTCATTTGTCTTGTGGGATTCTTTCATAAACTGCTCATGACTTCTTGCCATAGTAGTAATGTCAAATGCAGGAACAAGTCTTGTATGCAAATGCAGGAAATATTTATTTCTGTTTAGTATATATTTAAATCGTTGACTACAAATCATTTAAAGATTCTTGCAGCATGAATCATGCCACAGTTTCACATACAAGTAGAAACATTATGTATCTACTGAGTTTTTAAAGCACTAATGAATGTGAACTATACAACAGAGTTCAGCTGGACCTTTTCACCCCTTCTAATATATGCTGTGGCTATTTAATATTCCTCACTAGGGAGTAATGCTGGTGTACAAGTCAGTAATATATTAGGGACTGGAGCCATGAACCTAGTGAGAACATAAACTAAACTGATTTACAATTTTGGTACATTACAAAAAGGACCATTATTGTGGGGTTAGAGATGTCAAAGTTGGTGACCTGGTAGAATGAAGTATTCCCTGCCACATAGTCCACCATGGAAAAGTAATTGACAGAGATATAATCTTTTAGAGAGTTGTTTTTTCTCCCACATTAAATATTGTTTTATAAACTTTTTTTTTAAATCAGAGATTTTGTGAAACCAATTGTAAAACAGGAATTATTTCCATGTAAAGTTTGCAGTAGACAGGAGGGTGGGCAAGTGTGTTTACCAAAGTCAGCTCTTAATCACTGGCTTACTTAAATGCACTGATGAGTTTCGTATGATAATTTTTGGAAAAGTGAGTTGCTACTTGCCAGTTGGATGCAGCACTAAAATGATACAGCACGATGTGACCGGTTTGAGTGCTTGGAACATTTAAAAGGTGTAAATAATTCACGGAGTATCTTTTTTGAAGAACACTCCTGAAGGACGCTCGCTGCCGCTACTAAGCTTTAAACAGGGACAGCAATCCTGCATGTAAAGTACTAAGGTACAGGACACCAGAACAGATTATGCTCTCCGTTACACTATCATAAATTAGGAGGAACCTTGCTGAAGTGGTTAGAGTTCTCCAGATTGGTACCAGTGTAAAATGAGATTAGAATGCAACCTCGAGAATCCAAAATTAGACCTATGAATCCTTTTCTGCACTCACTCACACTGGTTTCACACCCAAGTTAGTTCAAAAACATCAAAAACTCCTGATTTACTCTGGTATAAGGGACATGGGAATTAGGCACACCATCTATTTTGAGTAAATGGGCTGCTGATGACATGCTGATGACAATCCTATATGAGGAGGAACAACTCCTTCATGGCTCACTTGCTTTCACATGATTCATGATCATTTTTCTGTTTTTAATAATTAATGACGCCACTATTACACTATAAGGAAAAAAATGATTTATCATTAATTCATTTCTTCAAATGTATAAAAACAATCCTGCGCTATGGGCACCTGTCTCATAAATTAAATACACAGAGAACAGCTACCCATAAATATAGCTGTCCACAGACATTAGCCCACCCCCTTCTCAATAACTGGAGTAAAGGAGGTGAGGAAAAGAGGGGCCTTGCAGTAGGCCCAGAAAGTTAGCAAATCCAGGCTCTGGAGGAGGAAGCAGGGAGCCAGCTGAAGACCCTTCACAGAGAACTCCCTGCCACATCAACCTCTTCTTGTGTATATGCGGAGACCTTGGGTTCAGGCACCACTGCTGATATCAGCTGTCGACAGTACATCATGGGGAGAGAAGAGATCTCTCACCCCAGCTCCAGCCCCTATATTCTGGAGTGGAATAACAGGGCTTTAAAAGCCCCAGATCTGGCTGGGGAAGAATCTCCCCAGGGCATATTACTGTGGAAGAAATCTGCAGGATGCCTGGCAAAGAGGGCATGCCCGGGGTTGGGCTGGGAGCAGGAAGGGTATGTCAGGGCAGGGCTGCAGCACATAGTGCTATGGAGATTCTGGCCAGTGCTGCTACAAGATGAGGTATCTGGGGATAGCCTGCTGTAGTGTAGACAGTCCTCTAGGCCTGTCAGAGATACAGTGCGGGGCCCCAGAAGCTCAAGCTGAAGATTGGGAGGGAACAAAGGTGGCTTAAAGCTATTTTAGCCCCTTCTCCCTCTTGGCTGTGAGTTCTGTGCTAAGCCTGCTGAGATCTACCCAAAATCTCAACTTTAGGGCTTTTTAGGTTAAAACAAATGGAATTCCACTTGCATAAGATTCCAGGTTTTCGTATTCTAACGAAGGAACCACAGTCAAACTTTGGTTCCTTAGCACCCCGCCGCTTGTCTGTGAAAGCCTTATACTTTGCTTGGTTCTGTTCAACTGTTTTTCTCACATAATCCTCATTTGGGGCATCAGGTCATGCCTTTAACAATCCAGCAATGTTCAGTTTACTATTCATACTATTCAACTCTGTGGGTGATCTTTGCGTTGTGGCATGTCGTGTAGCCCGGTATGCTTGCAAGAAATCAGTAGTGAAGGGTATCCACAATCACCCTTCCAGTTTAGCTGTTTGCAAACTCTCTTTCAAACTTCTGTTAAACCGTTCAATTTCCCGATTGGCTTGAGGGTAATATAGGGATGACCTTCTGTGTAAAATGTTCCTCTCTGCTAGAAAAGTTTCAAACTCCAGGGAAGTAAATTGACTACCATTATCTGAAACCAGTTGTTTGGGTTTATCTTCCCGGCTAAAAACTGAAGAGAGGAACTTAATTACTGTAGCAGAAGAGATTTGTGATGTAAACGCTACCTCAGGCCATTTACTGAAATAGTCTATTAAAGTGATGGCATAACGACAGTCAAGGGGAGCAATATCAAAAGGTCCTACAATGTCAATCGCCACTTTTTCCCATGCAGCTTAAGGAAGAGAAACAGGCTGTAATGGAGGGGTACATGTCACTGCTGTCTTATCATGCATTTGGCAAGTGACACAGGATTTTATGAGTGCTTCAGTTTGAGAGTCCATCCCTGGCCACCAATACAGATCCCGTAGTCGTTGTTTGGTTCTGACAATTCCTTGATGAGTATCGTGTGCCAGGTGTATGAGTTTTGACTGTAATTCTTCTGGCACAAGTAGCCGGTGTGTACCTCGTAGCACACAGCCATCGGGCAAAGAAAGTTCATCCCGAACTCTAAAATAAGGCAGCAAACCTGGGTCAAGGTTTTTAGGGTTACTGGGCCACCTCTTTGTCAGAAATTCCTGTAATTTTTGTTGAATTGGGCACGCTGAACAAGCAACTTGAAATTGTTCTCTTGTAACTGCAGTAAGAGTGCTTGTAATAAGCACAACTACTACATCCTCATCCTCCAGTGGACCATCTGGTGAAGGCAAAGGCAGGTGAGAAAGGCAATCAGCTACCACATTTTTGTTTCCAGGCTTATATTCCAGTTCATAATTGAAAGAAAGTAGTCTTGCAGACCATCTAGCAATATGATATCCTGCTCTTCCCAGTCCTTTCGTGGTGAGCAACGTCGTCAAAGGGTTGTGGTCTGTGCGCAACTTGAACATGCGGCCCCACAGGTAAGTTCTCCATTTTTCAGAAGCCCAGACACAAGCAAGTGCTTCTTTTTCAACTGTAGAATATTTTTCTCTCAGCATTACTTATGGTCCTTGAAGCAAATGCAATAGTCCTCTCTGTGTTGTCCTCATGAAGTTGTGTGAGGACAGCCCCAAGTCCATAATCAGAAGCATCAGTAGTTACAATTGTGGACAATGCAGGACTGAATTGTGCAAGTACTGGACTATGTACAATCAAGTCTTTCACCATTTCGAAACTAGCTTGTGCATCCGTTGTCCACACTAAGGTTGAACTTCTCCGTAGTAATTCTCATAATGATTCAATGACAGAAGCAGAATTGGGAATGAATTTTGCATATCAGGAGGTAAGACCCAAGAAGGAACATAAGGTTTGCAAATCTGTTGGAGGAGGAGCATTTGAAATTGCCAGGATATGATCTGGATCAGGTTTTAGTCCAGCCTGTGAAATTGTATGCCCCAGAAAGGAGAGTTCAGTTTGTCTAAATTTGCATTTGGACCTATTGATCTTGAGGCCTGCTTTGCTGATGCAGTTTAGTACAGACTGCAGGTTATTGTCATGCTCCTCAGTAGTATTTCCAAACACAATAATATCATCCAAATAGCACAGAACTCCATGTTGATTCTTCAGAATCAATTACATCATTTTTTGGAAGGCACTTGGGGCTGATGTGAGACCGTATGGAACATGTTTAAAATGAAATAGTCCCTCGTGTAATAAATGCTGTGAGGTCTCTGCTGTCTTCATGCAGCATAACCTGGTGGTATGCGCTCTGCAAATCAAGAGTAGAAAACATCTTTGCTCCACAGAGTTCTGCAAATACTTCTTCTATGTGAGGAAGAGGATGGCTGTCAATCACAATAGCTTTATTCGGCTCCCTTAAGTCCACACAAAGGTGAATGCCTCCACCCTTCTTCTGTGTCACTACTATAGGTGAAACCCATTCCGAGGAGTTAATCTCTTCAATAATGTCCTTTTGAACAAGTTGTCTAAGTTCCTCTGAAACAGCTTCCCTGACTGAAAATGGTAAGTGCCGTAATTTCTGTCATACTGGCATCACATTATTCCACATTTTAACTTTATGCAGAAACCCATAAGCACAGCCGAGTTTCTCCTCAACCTGGTGTTGGGTCCCAGCTGAAACTGGTGTGTGTACTGCAAGAGTGCTTTGCTGAGGAAGATCAATTTGTCCATTAACTGCCCTGAGATTTAAAGCAGCTAATAAATCTCTGCCAAGGATAGGAGTGCCTTTGTGGACAATGTAGAACTCTGCAGTTACACAGCAATCACCAAAAGGAACTATTGCTGGCAGGGAGCCATGTACTGGAATATGGTTTTTGAAATAGCACACCAACTGAAGTTTGGGTTCAGTAAGAGGCACATCTTTGAAGTAATGCAAATAGATGGAGTCAGGTAGTATAAATACTGCTGAGCTGGTGTCCAACATTAGCTGAATAGAGTGTGATTTGCCTGAGGGTATGGCGGAAACGTTTACAGTGCACTTTATCTGTTCTGGAATATGTGCAGTCGTGATTTTGCCCACACTCAGCACAGTAACATCTGGTATTGTAATTGCATGCACCTGTTGATTGAACTGGCTACTGCGACATACTTTAGCAAAATTCCCAATCTTTTTGTAGTGATTGAACTGAGCTACTTTTGCTGGACATCCTGTGTAGCTTGCAAGATGTTGTGGGGGATCCACAGTGAAAGCATGCTTTTACTGTATTTGCATTTGCTGATTCAGTGTCTTTTTATTAGTTTTCCTCTTGCAATTGTTTGTCTGCAGCAATAGTGAACTTTTCTGCAAAGGAGTCACAGCCTGGACTGTGCCTCCTGTATCTTTGCTCATTATTTTGGCTTCAGCTGTAGCTGACTCAATCTGAGTAGCAATGGTTATTGCTTTTTCTAGTGTAAGTTGTGGTTCTAGAAGTAAGCGTTCTCTTACACGAAGCATGGTTGTTTTCTCACTGAGCTGGTCTCTAATCATCTCATCTGCCAATTCCCAAAGTCACAAGTTACAATCAGACTCCTCAGGTAAGCAATATACTGCATTATAGTCTCCCCTGGTTTTTGCTCACGCTGGCAAAATCTGTAGCGATTAGCTACTTCATTCACTTTTGGCAAAAAAAAGTTGTTTAATGCAGTGAGTGCAGTCTCATATTTATCATCTGCAAGGGGAAAAGTGTAGAATATATGCTGCCCCTCTGCTCCAAGGTAGTGGATTAGCAGAGCACGCTTTCTTACTTCAGAAATGTCCGTAGCACCAATTGCAAGCAGATAAGTCTCAAACATATGGATCCAGACAGTAAAAGCAATTGGAGGCTCACCTGGGCTTTGTAGAAAGGGTGCAGGTGGGTTCAGAGGCAGAAGATCCATCCTCGTCGCCAAAATGTTATATCAACCAGGCAAGGTACTAACAAGCTTCAACAGGACTTTTTTTTTCAGTGGAAACCTCTTTACCAAGCTGCAGCTGCACACTCTGTAACTCTCACTCAGCCTCCTCAACCCCTCCCCCCTCCTTCCTGTTTCCTGTCCTTTCAGACTCCCAACAGCCAGTGCTCCCAGTTCTAATAATACAAGCAGCATCTAAACACCACAGTGACCTTTATGTAAAGGTGTCTCCCAGTCTGTCACAGGGCGTGTAGTGAGGCAAAACTATTAGTAACGTCAGTGCGAGTACTGACTGAATACAGATAGTCGGATTTGGTCGATATGGCAGTAATTGCATATCAACAACTGAGCCATAAATCAAAGTACATATCTTTTAAACAGGGAATAAAGAGGAGCTGGGGAATTATAGACCAGTCAACCTAATTTTTATACCTGGAAAGGGATTGGAAGAAATGATTAAGCAATCACTTGGTAAGCTCCTAGTGAATAATACGTAATAAGAAATAGCCAACATGTGTTTGTCAAGAACAAATCATGCCAAGCCAACCTAATTTCCTCCTTTGACAGGGTTACTGGCCTCGTGGAAGGGGGGAAGCTATAAACATGCTATATCTTGATTTTAGTTAGGCTTTTGACACAGTTAGACATGACATTCTCATAAGCAAATTAAGGAAATGCGGTCTAGATTAAATTACTATAAGGTGCATGTATAACTGGTTGAAAGACCATACTCAAAGAGTAGTTATCAATGGTTTGCTGTCAAATGGGAAGATGTATCTAGTGGGGGACATGTAGGGGTCTGTCCTGGGTCTGGTACTATTCAATATTTTCATTAATGACTTGAATAATAGAGTGGAAAGTATGCTTATAAAATTTGTGAATGACTCTAAGCTGGGAGGGGTTGCAAGCACTTTGAAGGACAGGATTAGAATTCAAAACAACCTTAACAAATTGGAGAATTGGTCTGAATTTAACAAGATGAAATTCAATAAAGACAAGTGCAAAGTACTACACTTAGGAAGGAAAAATGAAATGCACAAATACAAAATGTGGCATAACTGGCGAGGCAGTAATACTGCTTAAAAATATCTGGGGGTTAAATAGAATATGAGCCAATAATGTGAAGCAGTGCAAAAAAAAAATTCTGGATTGTATTAACAGGAATGTTGTATGTAAGACACAGAAGGTCATTGTCTCGATCTACTTTGTACTGGTGTGGCCTTAGCTGAGGTACAATGTCCATTTCTGGGTACCACACTTTGGGAAAGATGTGAACAAACTGTAAAGATTTCAGAGGAGTTTAGAAAACCTGTCCTATGAAGAAAAGTTAAAAAAACTGGGCATGTTTAGTCGAGAAAAGAAGACTGACCTGATAAGAGACAAGGTGGGTGAGGTAATATATTTTATTGGACCAACTTCTATGGGTGAGAGAGTCAAGCTTTCAAGCTTATACAGAGCTCTTCTTCTGGTCTGGGTAGTGTCACAGCTAAAATACAAGGTGGAACAGATTGTTTAGCATAAGTCGTTAACACATATTTCAAGAGACCATTCAAAGTGAAGTGGCCCACTAACACCCCTCCAGACAGAGGGAGGAAAAGGGTGGGGCAATGTAAGTAGGTTATGGATTGTTGTAATAAGCCATAAATCCAGTGTGTCTGTGCCGTCCATAATTTTTCATGTCTAGCAGAGTTATGAATTTAAGTTCCCAGGCTGTTCTTTTGAAAGTGTTGTGCAGGTTTCCTTTGAGGATACGGACTGATAGATCAGATACAGAGTGATCGCTTTGTGAAAATTGTTCACCCACAGGTGATGTGGTGTTTTTGTCTTTTATCATTTTCTTGTGTGAGTTCATTCATTCATTCGAGAGCGTAGTGATTGTCTGGTTTCAGCCATGTAGTTGCTATTGGGGCATTTAGTGCACTGGATGAGGTACACCACATGTTGTGTAGGACCCGTGGATCTTGAAAGATGTGTTGCGGGGGGTGGGGGGGGAGTTGATCATTGTAGCAGTGGAGACATGTCTGCAGGTTTGCATCTGTTGTTCTGGCAAGGTCTGGTGCCACTTTGAGTTGGTGTGTCCTAGTTTGTGAGGAGCTTGCTTCTGATGACAAACTTGGAGAGGTTGGGGAGCTGTTTGAAGGCCAGAAGAGGTGGTCCAGGAAAGATTTCTTTCAGGATGGGATCCTCATTGAGTATGGGTTGTAGTTGATTGATGGTACCCTATATGGGCTCCAGTGTGGGGTGGTAGTTGACAACTAGGGGTGTGCAGTCATAGAGGGTTTATTTCAGTACTAAAACAGCCTCTCTTGGGGTATTTTGGTAGCCCATTCCATGATATGATCTACTTCTCTGGTCTTCAAATATATTCAGGGCTCTTATAAAGAAGATGGTGATCAATTGTTCTCCATCTCCACTGAAGTTAGGAGAAGAAAAATGGACTTAATCTGCTGCAAGATTGATTTAGGTTAGATATTCAGAAAATCTTTCTAACTATAAGGATAGGTAAGCTCTGGACTAGGCTTCCAAGGGAGGTTGTGAATCCCCATCATTGGAGGTTTTTAAGAACAAGTTAGACAAACACCTGTCAGGGATGGTCTAAGCGTACTTGGTCCTCCCTCAGCACAGGGACCTGGATTAGATGATCTCTCGAGGTCTCTTCCAGCCTTACATTTCTATGATTCTGTGTTTATTTCAAAATTTAATATCTTGCATTTAGAGGAAGATATTTTCTGAGAAACCTGCAAGATATTTCAGAATGTATTGCCAGATTATATCTATTTCAGACAGTAGCTAAGAACTGAAAGGTCCATAAAGGTGGCAGCTATTTTGAGAGAAAAGCTGGGTGAGGTAATTGGACCAACATGTGTGGGTGAGAGAGACAAGCTTTTATTTATACCCATAAAGATTCCACTGAATGGGTCTCTGCTCTCTACTCTAAGCTGTTACGTCATTAGATAACAGTGTAACCCTTCTGCCAGTCAGAGTTGGCAGCAACAAGGGCTGAGTTCAGCATCTAGGGGTTCCTTTTCAACAATACAACATTAAACCAACTTGAGCCCTCACCCAGTGACCTGGGACAATTACACACCGCCCCCTGGGCACCTCTAAGAGGTAATACGTCCTCTCTCGCAAGCACAGAATCTGAATGTAGCAAAGAAACTTTTAATAAAAGAAGGGAAGTACCTTGGCATTAATTTGGGAAAACACCACTTACAGAGTTCAAAAAACATAAACCATGAGCAAAAGACCCACCCCCAAGTAAGTTGGGTAGTCCTTTTCCCTCTGGTTCTTAAGTCCAGCAACCAAAAGTATCTTTAATGTGCCCATCCCTTCTCTGCACCCCACTCACAGTTGTTGTCCTTGGTCAGGGCAGACCCAGAGTCCAGAGGTGCATCTGCAGAGTTCACCTCCCACCCTGGTATGGAGGAAAGAGCAAGAAGGTTCCTTACTCACTCTATTGCCCCGGCACTCGCTCGCCATTCCTCTTCATCAACTGCCCTGCCGGTTGATCTGCACTCTACTCCTCTTTGTCAGCCACCCTGCCGGCTGATTGCTGCACCTCTCCAACAGGCTCCTCTCTGATCCTCTCTGCCAGCCACCCTGCTGTCTGATTACCACATCTCTCTACCAGCCGATGACCAATCCGCTGAGATGTCTTCAGGTTTCACAGCTCTCAGCAATTTTAGCTATTAGTGGGGGGGGGGCTTCACTGCTAGTGCACACAGGGCAGTCTCTTGCATCCAAAGCAGGTCTAATACTTAGACATAGGTATCAATAATTTCAGCTCTGCAGTGTATAATGAGACACTCAATTGAATCTAAACTTAGTTCAGGAAAGAAAAGCATAGTCAACTGCTGTCTAAGGCCCTAGAAATAGGCTTACAACACCAGGTGGACATACTTCTCCTCACCATCTCTCAACTCACTGGGCTTTGGAACCCATGGCCCCTGCCTAGTGAGTGCCATTTAGTTGAGGGTGAGTCCCTCAATCAGGGTATGCCACATATAGTTCTGCTGCCCTTGATTCACACAAGGATAACAACCCCTTTTTACTCCTGCCCAATAACAAGGGGACTGGGGATCCAACACCAACCACAAGTGATCATTTGGGCAAGCGATCCCATCATGCTGAGCACCTAGGCAGGGTGGGTGTGCCTGTGCCTATGCAAATGAGATTCGCTCCTGAAGTCCTTTTCCACAGCTCATCAGATGTCAACAGAGAGCTCATTCAGACCCTGTTTACAACAGCATTGGTTTTGATCTTATGCCTTTTCCCCCAGTTGGCTGAATTGTGTTTGACAAGTCTAGTATATGTGTTTTATAGGCAGCACAGGTAGTGACACTTGAGAGCAATAAACTGTCATTGCTCCCTCTGCTGGCACCAGACACAGTAGAGGAGAAAGAGGAAGCCACCCGACTTCTCCCTCATTCAGTGCACAGACTGGACTAAACCCCAGGGCTGAATCATGGTTGTATAGTGAAAAAGGCTGTTGTCTGTAGAACCCTGGCTTCACTTGTTTCAGAAGTTGAAAGGTGTACTGAATGAGGAGGGGATATCAGAAAAATACAGCAGGGTCTCACAGATAAGACAATTGATGCTGCCCTAGCAAATTGGATTCTGTTCCTGCCTGTGACACAAAGTTCCTATGTGATGCTGAGAAAGTGACTTAAACCAAACTGCTCACAGTAACTAATAGTGTGTTCCCCATTTCATGGCTTCCTATTTTGAAACCCTGGGTTCTGATTTGCAGAAGTGCTGAGCACTCACAACTGCAGCAGAAGTCAGTGGGGAAGTACACTTTTAGCTATAAAAATGCTAATTTATCTGACAAAACGGGCCATAGTACCTCAGTTCCCTATCTGTAAAATGGGCATAATAATACTATCTCACCTTAGAGGGGTGTTTGTGAAGCATTCAGATTGTGTAGTGATGACTACCTTACAAAAGTCTATGAAGAAATTAATAAGTCTGTCTTCAGAGCAGGGTTTGGCCTGGGGACAGACATTCTACAGCAAGGAGAAAACAAAATATTAAATAGCTGTTCATCAAGTGAGCACCATCCATCCTGTGCATTGAATGAGGCGGGAATGGTATGGGTCTTGTGGAAATTAATTAAAGATTGTTTCATAATAGGTACAAGGGGGCTGAATTAAGGTTGCACAGACAATTCTTGAGTACTTGACTTTGCAACCTTAACATTCTTTTAAGATATATTTTTGTACGTAATATATACATACCCTGTATATTAGGGTGATAAATGATTTTATAAGAATGTTAAGGTTGCAAAGTCAGGCATTCAAAATGTAGAATACCATGCAGACTCTCCATTTAACATGTTCAGTTGACTAGAAATCAAAGAAGATATGTTTATCCAGTCAAGAATTGATCATCATTTCTGTTTTGATTATATAGGTTAAGCCAAGCAGTTTGAAATAAATTGATATCTAAACCACACTTAAGAACATTCTGCACCTGCAAACTGTGACCATTTATTCTGTTACATTTTCTGAGTACTCTGGGATGGTGGGGATGAGAGACATTTCATTGTGAAATATTTGAAGCAGAAACAGAGAGCCCAGACTCTTTGGTTCTAGCCTGCCTGCTAAGTTTCTCATATACCACAAGGTTTTCTCTAGCAGCTAAAGAAAATAAACTGTCAGCATCTAGTGAACCCTGACAAGAATGTGCATAAGTATGACAATTTTTTTCAATTTCTTCCTTGTTCCAATTTCCTTGCCTGGAGTGTTTGCATTCTTATTACAGACCTGCTTTTCTGCTACCAGATCTGTCTTTTTTCAAAGCACTGCTCTTGTATAAGTTTACAAGTCATAGTACTTCTCTGACAGGCCAACTGAAGTCAAATGCAGCCTCCTGTTCCTTGTGTGAAGCTGCATGGTGCGGTCACTCAGTGACTGAGAGGGAATGAGACTCAGACAAAGCACAATGTAGGCCTTAGAAGTATTTGAAATGAGCCCGACTCATGATGAAGGGAGATCTGGGAGAACAGTTAAATTTCAATTCATTGTTTGACCTGAAAAGGGGAAAAACAGGCCTCGTAACAAGTAATGACCAGTTTTCTCATAGGTGGAAAAACATTAAGGAATGTATAGAAGATGATGATAGATGTTATGAACTGGTTATAATAAAAAGGCACAACACTTTTGTTTTCTTTTCTTTTTTTAACAGATAAAATTGAATTAAAATACCAGAATAGAAATTCATAGCATAAGTAATTTTGGGGAACTCTGTTGACAGAATTAGAACTATTACCGTATTTAATAATAAGAAGAATTTGCAGTAAATTGTGTACTCTGCCGTGGAGTTTAACAGTATATTGGCCTCTGTGACATGGTGATTTATATGGATCTGTACCTACAGACCTTTGAGATAAACTAAATCCATTACATCAGCATGTTTGCAAAATCAAGACCTGACTTTTAATGAATGTTTGTGACTTACCTCATTTCAGTGTGCTTTCAATTAGCTTTCAGATAATATGTTCATCCATGTAGTGAAAGATGTGAGCTAAAGTAAGCATGGTCCAGTGCTGTACATCAGTACAATGGAGCATAAGATTTTAAGAAAATTACTAAATACAGATATACTAATAATTTTAAAAGATGAGCAAACTGGAGCCAAATTAGTAATTGATTATCAAATTATAATTAGTGGTAGTTAACCATTATTATTTGTATTGCAGTAGCAACCAAAATATGATAAGCACTTTCCAAACACAGAGTTAGACTTAGTCTCCACCCCAAAGGGGTCACAGTCTGAAAAAGGCAAGGTGACTACAACAACCTAAAAAGAGCAAAGAAAAAATGAAGTGAGGAGGAAAGGGATTCAGTATGTCCAAAAATTTCAAAAGTGGTCTCAATTTTGGGTGCCCAGCTTGATTGAGACACCTTGGGCCTCATTTTCAAAAAGTGCTGAACACCCACAACTCCAACTCTAGTCTATGGGAGCCGCAGATATGAGCAGCACCTTTGAAAAGCAGACCCACAGTGTCTCAATTTTGGCACCTGAAATCAAACCACTTTGGGGAGATTTTTTTTTCTTTCAGCGCCTGCTCTTTCCCCCCACCCCCCACCCAAATTTTTCACCATTTTTTCCACATTCTTTTTTCCTCAGAACTGCATGTTTCTTTTTTTCATAGAATTGTATAAATTACAGCTTTATTAGAAAATTAGTATTATGGGACCATAGAATTTAGAGATGGAAAAATCCTATTAGCTCATCCCTCCGCCAATACAAAATTCATATTCCAGTACATTTTCTAGTACTTTTTCCTCACAAATTTAAGGCCTGTCTCAAATAATGAGAATTGCACTATTTCCCTGGGGAGACTATTCCACAGTCTGGTATGTCTCACTGTATTTTTGTCCCTAATTTTAGTCTAAATTTCTTCTTTTCTTATTTAATTAATGTATTTATTTAATTTACTTATGCAAGCACAATCAGGAAAATCTTTCCTGTATCTTTTCCATCTCTTTTCAAATCTCCTCTTAAAAGAAATATTTGCTCTTATTTATGCTTCCATGTCTGGAGGTCTTGTGGTTCAGGCGTTGAACTGGAACTCAGTAGATCTGGGTTCAATTGTTGGCTTTACTATGTGCTTGCTTAGATGCCTTGGGCAAGTTACTTAATCCCTCTGTGCCTGAGTACTTCCTATGTCTGGCTTGTCACTTTTGATCATAAATCTCTGGGGAAGGATTGTCCTTTAATATGTGTTTGTACACTGCCTAACACAATGGGGCTTTCATCTCAGTTGGTGACTTCTAAGCACTGCTGCACACATAACAAATCTAGTTTCTTGTTCCCACTGTTATTGATCTGAATACTTTCATGAAATCACTATACCATGTCTTTACACCAGTTTGCTATAATTCATGTCCTATGCTACTATCCACTGACTTTCACTGGTCAAATTTAGAAAGTATTTTGGGGTATAGTTTGTGAGAAAAGTGTTATACCCAATACAGCTGGGTTTTTATAAGCTAAAATACATTCTTTGTTGCTTTCAGGTTCAGGACATCCTAGACAATCTCTTCTCTCAGAAACAATGAAGGGCGTCAAGAGAAAAGCAAAATCTGAATGGGTGAGGCATGAAAGTACAAGCAGACTGTGCCTAAAACAGAGAACATGTATAGGTAAAGGGAGGATTCTGGAGTGTATTAGAAGAGAAGTTTGCAAGAGAAACAAAACCTGGGACACAGAATGTAAAAGGTAAAAAGAAAAGACAGAGGTGAAAATAGGCTGGAGGGAAATGTCTGAAGAAGTGACAGAATAGGAGACAAAGACAGCAAAAAAGTTAGGTGGATGAACAGGTTCCTGGAGATATGGTAGAATGATTGACAAGATTAGATGGATATTTTCTTCATTAAAGAACAGTTTGCCAAAGAAAGCTTTCCAAGACCTCAGCTCCATAATGTCTGTACCTTTGAGCTATGGTGAAGATTTTTGGTTTTGGGTAAAAATTACCTGCAGTATGTAGGGCTTGTTGTGGTTGTAGTTGTTGCCCCAACTCCTTCCAATCTCAGACTTGACAAGTCAAAGCTAGAAAAAAGCAATAGATTTAAAACCAGTGCCAAAGTGAACAGTTTCTGTCAAATATAAGTGAAGTTATAACCAGTGGTTATGAGGAACAGTGAAATCTCATATTTGTGAAATCCAGGATAGGACTCAAACTTTCCTGAAGGTCCCTAGGACAATTCTTGAATAGTGGAAGTGTGCTGGTTGCATGCTGCCCATGATACTTTGTGGAACTTTTTGTAAACCTATGAGAGACATTAAATAATCCAGAAGATTTATTGTAATGATACAGAGGGATATGGTGTAGAGTAGGGTATCTGTGTAACACAAATTGGAATCAAGTGGAATTAATTCCTTTGCCCGCCTTTTGTTTGTTTGTTTGTTTGTTTTTGAAGAGATGATAATACCACACTATTTACACAAATGCAGGAAAAATCCCATGTGACACTTATAAAATGATTTTGCGATGCTAACTTTTAAGTTACTCATATGGGTGAGTTAGATATCCTTAAAAAGTTGTATCTCATGGAGGTCACATACAGAATGTATCACTATGAAATGTGTTTATTTCTGCATATGGTAGTGGGGGACATTGGGGGAAAAGGATGGCATCATATTATAAAGAATTAATTCACATACCTATCTACATACAAGATCATTAGGTTGAGTACAAAACAAAGGACAAATATAATTGAAGGGGGGAAACCCATATTATAAAGTGAGCCTTCCAGTACCAAGGCACCTGGGATCTCCCTTTGCAAGTGATCCAATTATTAGCTAAGTCTTTTGGAAAGCTGTAGTGTTTACGGACTTATTGTACCATAAGAATGTGAAACAGCCTGATGCATTAGAGTTAGAGCTATTTTAATATAATATATGCACAAGACATGATAGGAGGACCTCAGAAGATTCCAATCCATTCAAAAAATAATTCAGAATTCTCTGTCCTTATCCTGGGACTGCAAAATTGGGCTGAGGAGCATATCAGAACAGACTTTCTTGAGAGATTTTCAAGAATTGTTTGGTTATTATTATTTGAATTGCAGTAATACTTAGAGACACTAGGCTGAGGTCAGGGTCCCATTTTATTAGGCCCTCTACGGACACATAGTAAGAGGCAGTTCCTGCTCCAAAGAGTTTACAGTCTAAATAAATGTGACAGACAAAGGGAGGGGGAAAAATAGAAGTATTATAATCCATATTTTATAGATGGGGAACTGAAGAACAAAGAGATTAAGTGACCTCTAGAATCCAAGTACAATGCCATAACCACATCTCTTAAGAAGTATGCAAAAAAGAAAAACAATTTAAAGACCTGATCAAACTTTTTTGTCTTTTTCTATTTTAGCTCAGTTTTGGTTTGGTATAGGGTGAAGGCTTAAGTCACAACTCATGTTATCTGAATGCATCCATCTGTCTCAAATCACAGGCATCTAAGTTGCTTGACTTTAATTTTTCATAAGTTTTGTTGTCAGGTCTTTTTAATCCTAGGTAATAACTACTGGATCTTTAGTTGATGTATTCTAGCTGTAAATTTCAGCATATGCACACTGTGATTGTACCAGATGCTTCAAAGTACATTACTAAACTTGTGACAAGCTAAATGTCTTTTTTCTGTGATCACTGGAATTGAAATGAATGTTGATTTTTTGCATGTGACTCTTGATTACCCTTCATTGCATACACTGAAAAAGGAGACTGGATTAGGAAGCAAAAACTCTTCTCTTTGCTTAAGGCTGGACTCTGCTATACTCATACTCATACTGAACAGTACTTACAGGAGTAGTTGCCTGAGCTTAATGGGACTACTTGTGTTGGTAAGGCTAGTTAATGGAGCAGTTTGTCCTACTGGATAGAGCACTAGACTGGGCCTCAGGAAACCTACATTCTATTCCTGGCTCTGCCAGGGTGGCCTTGGGCAAATCATTTCATATCTCAGTGTCCTCATCTGTAAAATGGGAATGATACTGACCTGCTTGTAAAGCACTTTGAGATCTACCAATGAAATATGATACATAATTATATTATTATTCAATGTGAGTAAGGATTGCAGAATCCTGTCCTGTACTTTTATTGTTTATTATTTTTGTCCAATTTCTTCTTTTTATGTAAGTAAACTTTTAAAACACTCTGAGTTCTACCTAATTTTTTTATTAGCATAGAATTTAAGTGAAAACAGTTCATATTTAATTTCTGGTGGTCCTAATAAAAGTATTTTTAAAAAACTAGTTTAAATATAACTGATCATAGAACATGAGATCTTATTTCCCTGCTAATTTTTGTCATCCCTTTTTTTGTATGAGAGAGTAAATTATGTCAGAAACCCATTACATTTTTCCTTTGTTACCACATTTTACAACATATTTCTTTGTATTTAATGGACTAAAATTCTTCAGACCTAATTTTAGGTGGAAAGGACATTTTTGTAGGGGTTTGTCATTCATTCAGGTTTAAATTTACTTTAGAGTTTCTCCTTCCATTAGGACAAGGAACTATTTTGCACAATCTGGCTTTTTTGGGTTTGGGGAGTACATAATGGAAGTGATGACATAATAACCTTAACTATAATACCACAAATGCAACAATATAATACATTTGCCTAAGTCTGGGAGAGGGAAACCAAATCAATTTATTATAGCCAGTTGCCTTACACTCACATGCTGTGCCAGTTTCGTGTGAATGTCCCATTTACTTTTTCACATGAACTGCCACAGCATGGTTTAAACAGAGATTTCTCTAGCAGTGGTGTTAAGATTCCTCATTAACATCATTTTGGGAGTCATTGGGCCAAATGCATCCCTAGTGTAATTCCACAGAGCTCAGTGGGGTTGCATTAGGGAATATTTCATCCATGATCTCTATTCAGCGTGCTTGTTCTTCTTTGTTCTCTTTTACAATTTTGTTACTTTTGAACATTTCTCACTTAGCTGGGAATTGATCTTACCAAAAAGCTCATGAAACTCTGAAATCATTTTTAACATTTATCAGGTATTCCCCTCCCTCCCTCCCGCCCCGCCCCGCCCTCCCCCCCCCCATTCTACCATTCTAAAATAGATTTTTATACATAACTGCTGTTGCTATTTATTATGCACAGAATTCAACTAAGCTATTTAAATATCACGAGGCCCAGGAAAATGAAGAAAACCACTACAGCTTTTTCAAGATGATTTTTGAGATTTTAGTCTTAAATCGTATTTAGTGTAGATCACCCTATTCTGTTGTTTTAGCTTCTGCAAATATGGGAATATCTCGAAGTACTGAGCAGTCGAACCCCCATGACTAATAAATTCTCTTAGAGAAAATTCTTATCTATCTAGTGTTCTGTATTTGTCCTGAATGTTTATTTTCAACCTTTCTTTATTTCCATTAGAAAAAGCAAAAGCATGGATGCAGTTGTTAAATCAGCCAACACACAAAATTGTTCACAGGTTAGATTTGTAGTTAGATTCCATTGTGTGCCTAATATATCAAGTATTTATATGATTGGTCTTTAAAATGAGAATGAACAGTATCATTGGATCAGGCAATGGAACAAAATGAAAGCATTCCCGTGACAAAAATGGTAATGAGTTGGGTAAATGGAACATACCTCTCCCTTTTCAGAGCAATGATATCTCTTGCCCCTTATCACATATGGTTTATACTATTGTGGTTTTTCACAAAGTGAGGCCTAGTTCTGTTAATCTTTCTTGGAAACTGTTAACGCAACTTATGATCCTTTTCATTTGAGTTTATGTTTAGATGTATTCATCTCTGTGAGATCTTCTAATGAGACCTGTTTTTCACCAGATCCACACATACTGATGTGATCAACAGAGGAGACTGACTTGAGGGGGCAATCCTAGGTTCCCTCAGTGTGTTTTTATTTTCCTATCAAAGATCTTTTTGTTCTTCGAACTCTTAAAATAATTAAGTCCTAATGTGAGAAGCTCTTGGGTTTGCATTCCTCAGGGAACAGCCTGCAGGCTCCAGTGGAATTAAAGAACTGGTTGTTAGCTGCTGCTTGAAGAAGTAGCAGTTGGAAGGCTGGTGGTAACAACTGGAGATGTGCTGGTATCAAAAGATGTGCTGCTAGAATAAATTTAGCTTTATCGTCACATACAGACTTACACATTCAGTAACGTACTGTGAAGAAGTGTGACTGATCATGCACCCATGTGTTCTGTTTCTCATTCAGACACACAGACAGCATGGCTGTATTTTTGTGTGTGTGTGTGCCTTCTGCTTCATTTTAATATGTGTGAGACTTCAAACTTTTTTAATTATTATAAGGGGCTGTAACAATACTGCATCTAAATAAGATGCATGCGAGAAGGTCTCATTGGAAGTTACCCAATGGCAAAGATACTGTGCGAACTGTAAAAACAGCATAGGACTGGTTTATATTGTTTGCCGAGATATATATGTAATGCGAATGATAAGGAAAAATGGAATTTAGTTTAGATAATTGTCTCTCTCGGAATCCTAAAGAACTGTTTAAGAGTTAGGAGTTAAGTGCTGGTAAATGTAGTCACTGTGTAGGCAAACATTCACAGCCAAGCTTTAGTCAGTAACAGCCTTGAATATTATATAACAAAGTGAATGTTGGCTAGAAACCAGGAAACTATCCCCATACTCTTTTCAAATAGTCACTGGAACTTTTTTCTACAGCAGACTAGAGCCCAGATAAAGGTCTCATCTGAACACTGTCAACACTTATAACAGTGCAACTTTAGATGTGACCTTCAGCAATGCTCCCAGCCAGGCTACCTGCCTCCCAGTCAGTTTGGAACAACTATACCTGCTCTTCAATAGCCAGGGATTCCCTCTCCATGGGCCAAATCCTCAACTGAGCCAGCTTACAGTTGCAAAAAGAGAGCATTCTCTGTGCTGTCTAGGGCACAGGGTCTGAGATTGTCCCTAGTATGTGTGTAAAGTATTTATGAGTGCAAAGAGCCTTGCACATCCATTCAAGGGCCGATCATAATCTAGTCTGCAACTAAGTGGAAAGACCTCAGCAGCTGTTACTTTGTAACTTGATTTTGAAAGAACACCATATGCAGAACCATGGTCAATACAGTACCTCTGCCTCCATAGTCAGCTGAGGGGCACAGTTCTCAGATCCAGTCCTGGAAAGTATTTTCATATTTTCAAGTAAGAGTCACTAACAGTGGTGAGTAACTTCCTGGATATCAGGTGTATCAGGAAATGTATATTGTTCCTGAACCTAATAACTTCTTAGTGGGGAGCTTCCCTACCATGGTGTTGCTGCTCTCGGCTGTGGTTTTTGTCTGTACAAAACAAGCAAACCTGCATAATGTAGAGAATCAAGAGTTGAGCAATCAATAGAGAATAGTAATTTTTTTAATGAGAGGAGTAGTCAAATAAATGGCATGTTACCAAGACATGAGGTTGCTTTGAAGGTGTTGTCAGCAATAAACCATGAAGTTACTCCAAAGTCTTACTTGCTAGAGGGTTTTTTGGGGGAAGGGCTGCTTGTTTGTTTATTTGGTTTTTTGTTTTAATGCATAGAGAGTGATAGAAACCAACCCTCTCAACTAGCCCTAAAGATACAGAGCCTTTCAAATCCCAGAAGGATTCGTGCTTCTGGCAATTGCCTTTTAAGTTTTCTGAAAGCTTGTTCTCAGCGTCTTAAGTGAGAATGCCTCAAGTGCCACGTATCTAGGTAGGAAAATCACATTGTTTGACGAGTGTGCCTAACTCAGTATCAGAGATGCAGAGAACCAGGAGAACTGAACAGGTTATTAAAATGTTATCATGAGTGAGAGGAAGAAGGCCATTTGCTCCCAAGCCTCCAATCGACTAGCCTCCCTGCAATCCAGATTTGACATTTGTTTTCTTATGGTATGAAACAAAGCAATGTGACTTCACTATGGAATCTTGTAGCACATTTAAGTGCTCTTACTGTAACAATGCCTTGATCTGAAATTCATAACTTCAGGAGTGGCACATGACAACCATTGGATAATGTCTGCTGCAGAGTTCAAGGCATAGAGAACCTGTCAGACTAACATGTACAGGTGAATTTAAAAAGCCCACAAAAGCCTAGGGCATAAACCACCAATGAATATTATTTGGCTTTCTCTGGCGTGAACTTTTTCAAGCCAGGGAAGGCAGGGTAGCTTTTTCATGCAATATGACAGATGTTTGAACTTGATTGGCTTTAGTCCTTTAGTAGCCATGGTAATGCTTTTTTTCTGTATCTTGCACACAATCTCATCAGTGGAGCAGCAAATCCTACCAAGAGGATCCAGGACCACTCACAGCAATTGTAACATGAGTCAGAGTCACACTCTGTTATTGGTGATTCAGACAGTACAGGCAGTCCTCAGACTTACGACACAATTGGTTCCTGAAAATTGCATCGTAAGTCAAAACATCATAACTCGCAACCGCAATACACTCCATTGCGGGACCAAGTGTCGTAAAGTTGAAACCAATTATTGTAAGTCGAATCAGGGTGCCAATTCGGAAACGCCACAAGTGCCATTCGTCATAAGTCAAAAGTTGTAAAGTTGAGGACTGCCTGTATCTTAAAATTCCAGTTACTTATAAAACTGAGAAGATGGGGTGGAAGAGAAGACAAGATCAAGGGCCTAATTTGCAGAGGTATTGTTTATCCATCACCCCAAATGAAGTCAGTTGAAGTCTAGATATTGGTACCTATTGAGCACCTCTGGTAATCAGGCCCTGACAGTGTGTATGTTAACAAACAGAGTCCCTGACCAGGCAAAGTACTGAACCAATGGGAGTAGTCAAGGGAATTGGAGGCACTCAGCATCCCACAAAATCAGCCCATTGGAAAATGCTTTCAAGAAGAAAAGCATTTGAATCTTTGGATTTAGTACCATCTATGTCAACATATCAGACTTACTGGGTATTTGGACCTGTATTTGTTTGTTTATTTTGAGGAGGGAGATTTGATTTTCACAGTGTTACCTGTAATAAAACATTCTTTAACCTGTTCCCAAACTAACTTTAAAACACATCCTGCAGACAAGGTGACCCACAGACTACATAGCAGAAGCTGGGATGAGTCATCACTTTCATTGTAAGCCAAAATTCTTTATTTCTGTGGTCAGTAGCAGATTAGATTCATGTTCCATGGGGACACGATGCTGATTGTTGTTATTCTTTTCCACCTGTTGTTTCCTAACAAATGTGTTGCTTTTCTTTGGTGGGGAACTGAAAGTCTTGGCCACTGAATACTTCCCAAATTACCAAAGTTGTGGGCAACACAGACAGTATACAGATTGCTCAAGCAGAATGCCTCTGAAAGCTATTTATCTGCATGGGGTAGACACTTAAGAGGATGTTAGAACACATGATGTTTTGTTTAGTATCATATTGTAAAGAAATGTAACATAGTGTAACACTGAAGCAACATTACAAAATAGGTCAAGCTGGCTGAGTTTATAAAGGACCAGATTGGTATTTTCAGCCTGCCTCACTGCTGTCTGCCTTGTATCTGATCCACAAGAGGAGCCAAATGAAGCAACGTGCTAGTTTGAACTGATACCTCCTAGTATTGTCCAGGGAGTTCAGAATATTTCCCCAGCATTTCAGATTCAGATGGGCACATCTGCGATGCTATAAAACAGCGGTGTCCTCTTGTGTTGCTTGTATTTGTCCATAATGTCAACTGGTACATGAAGAAAATTACTTAAACCTCATACAGCCAACACTTTTCATACCTTAATCCAGCTATCTGGGATTGAGTGGTTGTTTATAATGGTGTCTACCCCCAGGAAAGAGGACAGTACTAATGATAACAATGCAGTGCAACAATTGCAGTGAAATCTAAACAAAACAAATGAAAGATGGATAAGTGAGAGGTAGTAAATCTATATAAATGTTACAAGGTAGAGGAGCATAAAATAATAATTTATTGCCTATAAGCATGTGATCACTTTGGATCAGTTATTCCACATTCCTTTGTAAAACAAAAATATGGTATAATATAGAAAAGGCCCATTCAAATCTTGAGTCTTTAGAACAATTACTGCAGAATGCTGTGACATATAGTGTTATCCAGTAACCGCGAAACCCAATGAAAGAATGTACAAAGAACTCTCATGCATTTTCTACAATTTGAATTTGAATGGCTGTCTATGAGTTCTACATCTGGTTTTCCTTTTGCAGTAATCCATTAAAGCCTCAACTGATGTTATCCTGTGGGGCTCCCATGCAGCTGCGGACGCCCACACATGGAATTCCAATTGAAGGATGCTGTCAAAATACCACATGACTGACATGCATTGACGTGATTAACAATTACCTATAGCTGAACCTCATCTCAGCCTACTGTACTTTTGTTTCTCACTTTAGACAGGACAGATGTTCCTGCAGAAAATACCTCATAACTTTCATCGGATATGAAAGCCTTGCTAATGGTAAAATACTTTATATTGCCTGTAACAACTGGGGTGAGGCACTTCTTAATCAGTGTTAGTTGAATAGGAAGTTGGTAAGAAATTTTAAAAAAACTTGATAGGTTCATTTAATTGACAGACAGTGAAAAAGTGATATGTTTGTTCATTCCATATTGAATATGGGGTTTCAGAGATATGGATCATGCTCCATTGTTTCACTACATCTCCAATGTCACAAACATACATCCAAACCCATACCAAGTCATATGAAACTTGCCTGTTTTGGGGTTTCATTACAAACTTAAATCTCAGCCTAGGTTCATCTTCTCAAAGGCCCCCATTCAAGAAAGCACTTAAGCATATTTTAAAATCTATTCCTATTCAGGAAAGCACTTAAGCATGTGCTTAACTTTACGATGTCTACTGGACATAGCATGTAGGAAGAGAACATTCTCTATTTTTATGAAGTTCTTAGTGAACACAACAAAATAATTGTAAAATATTAAATTGAGAACCTCCCCAAGACTAAATTTTTCATGAAGCAAATGGTAGATTGAAATATTTTGGAGTTCCTGCGTCTCTGATGCCCCTCTTAATATTTGCCTAGGATATAAGGCTTTCTTTGGTTTTTAGGAGAATTTGTAGCTTCTATTTCATATTGTTTTTCAGCTAATATGCTTAATTCTTGCTGGGCTTTTAACTGCTAATTTCATATCTTAGTGCTGATGATAAATATGCTGATTCATGGATAGTGTTCTATCCAATCCTGCTTTTGCTTCTTTCCATGACTAGTTGTATCAAGCAGTATTTGCAATCTTGTGGATTTCAGCTTCCTCACATAAAGTACCTGGAAAGAAATTTCTGAGAAAGCTTTTAGTGCTGATCAGTCAACAGATGTTGGATAGCAATGGATGGAGAGAGAAGTGCTGCTTAGAACCTCTGGGAAAACCTACATGCAGGAATTCATGGAAGGAAAACATTAGCAAAAGCCACGTCATCGTCTGTTGTTACCCTTGAGACTCAGTGTACTGTGTTCCAGTTCATTTGTAATGGAAAAGGCAGCGAGGTGCTGAAAGGTTGAGCCTAGTCTTCTAGCAGCAGGTAAAAAACAAGAGAGAATATTTTAATATGTGCACTGCTTTTATCTACATGGAAGGAACTTGGTGGACGTTCACTGATGACTGTCCATAATGACAGGGAATAACAGATACTGAGCACAACATTTCCTTTGTGCTGCCCTGGACAATTCCATGTTCTGTATTATGAATTATCATTTTTATAAGGCCAACACAGGGATAAGTGCTGTACTGATGCATGTAAAAGCAGGAACTAGAGAGTTCGCTGCCCATCTTGGAGCAGCCTGATTTTCAGAATGTGAGTGCTCAGCACTGTCTGAGAAGCAGAGCTTTCTGAGCCATCTCAAATTCAGCACCTAAAATCACTAGTCACTTTGGAAAGTTTAGTCCAGGGTCCCTCAGAGTTTACTATTAAAGCTATTAAAACAGACAGCATAGAGTAGAGGCGAAAAATAGCCCTGTAGGGAGCAACAAGCTAGTGACACAAGAGTGCTTTGTCAGTGTCGTTCCACAATGTTGGTATAAGAGTTTTGTGCTGGGGGCCTCGGTGGTTGTTTTTAAGTTTCCTTTTCTCCTGTTGTCTCTGATAATGCTTCTTTTATGGTTTTAGTGATTACAGGCCTCATAGGAGAAGTGTGTTTTGAGGAGGATATGGTAGAGGCATGATAGACTGGGTCAGTTAGAACAGACCAGGCAAAAGGAGCTGCATAGGTGAAGATGTGCAGGCCCAAGTGGGGATGGTGTTATTTGGCAGTGGGGAATCAAAGGGTGCAAGACTGAAAGTGAAAAGAGACAATGTCAGCACAGTAGGCAAGAGCAAGGTTGTGCTGGGCCATAAATGCAAGCACCCAGCACTTGTATTTGATGAGAGGGAGCTCCAGTAGGGGGATTTGGGGAGGAGCTGGGCATGGCATGAATGGTGAGCAAGATAAATGATCATTTCATATCAATTTAGGTGACAACCAAATATCATCCAACATGTCTAGTGAAAACACTGTGACATGTCACACCAGAGTTATGACAATACTAACCATAAGCCAGTCTTCTCCTAGACAGTTTGGCATTCAGCTCTCATGAAGTAGTGGGCAACTTGCCTAATGTAGCGTTTGTTTCTCTCTGTTCAGCCACATTGTTCTAACTGGTGAAGCAAGCTACTGTAAATAACAGTACTGAGCCAAGATTTCAATAGCTACACTCTTTTTGTTACATTGTTTTGTGGCGTCTTCTTGAAAATGTAAAGTGATATAGCCTAAGTCCAGCTGGAAAGCCACTTTTCTCAGCTAAAATGAAGCAGTTTGGTTACTGCATGGAGGCAGGGATGAGTGTTTGTGAATTTCATGGGCTGGTGACCAGGCCTCTTGCCAGGACCTGAATAGCTGGTGAAATGAAGAGCATTATCTGTAGGAAAAAATGGCAATTAATTTGCATTGCTCACTGGCATTTTATTTTCTTTTTGAAGGAGAATGACCCCCATTACTGTACTTGGGTGACTACTACAGCATTTAGAATGATGCATATGGTCTGTGCGAAAACATTGAAATGTAGTTTAAGCTAAAATTGGGGTTTAGTTTTGACTTACTCTAATGGCAGATTCCAGAAGGAGCGTCAGTTGCAGTGCATTTCTAATAGCTCGAATGCTTACTTTCAAGATCTGGACAAGAACCAAAACATTTTAAACAAATCGGTGTTTAAAAAAATTCAAGAATGCTTGATTTTAAATACAGGCTCACTAAGAGCTCGATCTGGCAAGGTGCAGAGGCCTCTGGGTCAGATCCAACATAGCACTTAAGCACATATTTAATTTCAAGCATATGAGCAGGCCCATTGACATCAATAGAACTACTCACATGCTTAAAGTTAAGCATGTGCTTAAGCATGATCAAGCCATAAACCATTTATGGTATAGTATACAAGCCAACCCTACCTGGTGACTATATATTACTAGTATATCAACTGTTATTTTTCCTATTCCCACTTTTCATACTAGATATACAAAAACATTTTCCCCCAGTGCAGATGCACATTCACCAAACATCAACAAACAAGCCTCACTGATTTGAAATGGAACACATTTATATGCAACCAGTTAAAAAACAAAAACAAACAGGAAAGCACTGGTTAAATTAAAAAAATATATACTGTTAATCCAGCAGATTGGAACTGTAAACATTTAAAAGCAATTTTTCATGGGTGAGCTGAGATAAAGAATTCCCAATGAGTTCCACCAGGATGACTTGTTTCCCTTGCAGCTGTTTTTAATTTAAAAACTCCTTGTTCCCTCTAAATTCTTATTTAAAATAACTCATTTCTTGAAATGTATTTTTCATAGGCTCAATAGCCTGTGGTTAAATAAATAGAGAGCACTAGCTTCCACTCTTAATCCATCATATCTTTCATGCTAACTAACTTTGTTTCTTGGGTGTAGAAAATACAAATATATATTACACTGCAGGGTTGTTGTTTTTTAAGCAACATAAGCCTAACTTTTCCTGGCACTGAATGCATTGATGGCAACTGAAATACCAATAAAAAAGAAATCAGAAGTTTGTGGGGAATAGTTAGTTCGATCCAAAAACAGGCTAGGAAACCCATTGTTTTCACAGTAACCTGTATTAGTAATAATTGAAAATCAGGGTTTGCTTTAGCAGAAAAAGGAGGGGAAAAGTAATGTATGTATAGAAGTTCTCTTTCCTTTGTGACTGTTTGTTTAGTTCCATTAGCTTCTGCACTCCCATGGTGTAGCATTATATTCCAGGAAAGTGGCTGATTTCACTCTTTCCACTTGTTCCAATATTCACATACTTCTGTTATTTATTTTCATTTGGTGGGGGGGAGAGATGTAGCAGCAAACAATTGCTCATAGCTAAAATTATACAGGCAGGCATCTGAAAACCAAACAAGAAGTATTCAGGCCTGACTGTCCAGCAGAGCAGATCCTGGCTTACAGACTGGAACCTGGCTGAGGTACTGTGTGCAAGAGGAAAAGAAAAGCCCCTTTTGAATACGAAGAGGAAAGCATTTAGTCTGGCACATGCCCTGCAAATTCCTCAGATCCAGCAAATATTAACACTGACCCTGTCACTCAAGCTGTTTCTCCTCTCAAAATGGCAGGGCCTCGGCCTGCTCATAAAGACAGACTGCTATGGGGAGAAACAAAGAGGGAGTGACTTTGGCTTCTATTCTAAGTTCAGATTTCCGAGCACCAACCTTATTTTGGTTTCTGGAAGGAGACGGTAAATATTAGCTGCTGTGGGTCTAGTTCTCCAGCGTACCCCGGATTTCATTTAGTGACGGGAGATTGGCAAATCCCTGGATGTTACGAGCAGTATTGCCAATCCCACAGATACAAAAAGCATGAGTTAGATCCCCAAGATCCACAGGAGACTGGCTAAAAAACATGAGATTTTTTTCCCCCAAATAATCAATTTGGGGTTCTTTTAATTTGGCTGTCCCTTTTTTATTTTTGTTGAGTCTTTAGAGTGCACTCAGGTCACATTTTCATGCTTCTCTCTGAAACCATGAGGGTTAGAAAAGTATTTTTTACATTTTTTTAAATTAAAGTTGAGATTGTGACATGGTCATTTGTCTCCAGGAGATTGGCTGGGGCTTTACATAAAGCATCAAAGTGCTCTGATGAAAATTGTGAGAACTGGGAACCATGTGCATGGTAGATGGGCCTCTTCCAAGATAATTGGAAATATCGTGTGTATTGATTTTAAAACCCTGCAACTCAACTAGAATGGGGCAAGGAAGTAAGCTCTGAGTTGGGTGCATGGGGAACTTACACGCTATCTAGAGTACTTTGATCTATCACTTCCTAAAGTCCAACAATGAACTAAATGTCTAATGATATGGACATTTTTAAAAATTAGTATCTAGCAAACCTATCTATGTATATGAGTAATCTCTTTGGACTCAGAGGTGCTGTAGGACCTTATCCAATGGCCACAACATTCAGTAGAAAGATCCCCCCTGACTTCAGTGGAACATGTATACAGGCTCTGTATACACACAAAAAATTGTATCACTAAAAGCTGTATCTTCCTGCACAGGAATAAGTCATACTAGTGAAAGGTATCTTTATAATGACGCCACACTAGGGGTTGTCCCAGTATAACTATTTCATTATAAAATCATCTGCATAATTGAAGTAATTAAACTGGTAAAGCTGTCAGCAGTCCAGACCTTCGTCAGTAATAAGCAGGGATCTCAACATTAGTAATAAGGATTTTTGACTGGATTTTTATTGGATCCATTTTTTATTTTGGATCTCCTCATAAAACAGTATAGTTAGTTTTGAAAACATTCTGACAAAGCCCTTCCCTATGACATGTTATAAACATGAAGTCAGTGGGCGCATCTTGCATTCGTCATATCTGGAAATCATTTTTATTTAATATTAAGGGCCTAAATATGAATCTAGCTGCCTGACTTCAGGCAACCAGGTTTGACAAATTTGTCCATGATGAACACTAAATAACAGTGCTCTTGAAGGCAGTGTTAATATACAGAAGTGCTGAGTTCTAACATACCAGTATCACTGAGGTAGAACTATACCAATATAATCTCTAACTCAGGTTTCTTACCAATTCAGAGTACTGAGTAAAATTGCTGGGAGTCCCTCAGGAGAGTAAGATAAATGCAAATGTGAAACATGAAAAGTGACTAAAAACAGTAAAAGACAATTACTGACCCAAGACAATGAGTAACACATGCTCCACAGAGGCCCCAACACACTCTTCTAGTTTCACCAACTGAGAAAAAGCCAAAGAGAATAGATCTGATGTGGGTGGGGTTGGAGTGGAAGGATTAGCATGTTTTCAACATGACCCCATGCACCCCCAATATAATAGAAGCCCTTACGCCCCTGATCTGCAGGATTCGGCCTCTACTGTTGAGAGGGTGGGAAATGCCAGGTGTTTGGCCACTTTCTGAGGCACCCTCTTTCTTCTAACCTGTATGGATATATGACAGTAAGATAAAACCAAGCTTCCCTGACTGTGCCACTAGGGACCAAACCTCATATGATTAGGAGGAAGATGGAGGCCAAAGGGATGACTGGGAAGAAACTCATAGCTTTGCCAGGGCTCTTGATGGGTTTTTTCCATTTAGGGCACAATCTGGGCCTCAGAGTCGAACTGTCCTTAACATTTGTATTTTTCCTTCCCATGCAACATGTGTGGGAGCACTAGTGGGCTAGCTAGAAGCTTCCCCAGATCATGCAGAATGCATCCTTTGTATAGCCTTGAGTCTGCGTTATTTATTGAGCCAAGGTACTTTCTAAAAACAGTGAGTCCCATGGAAAATCTTACTCTTCTGCTCTTTATCAAATAGTTCCACCAATAGTTCCTAGTAATTATACATTAATCTTATCTAGATTTTAAACTGGGCAGCCTTATAGGCAGACCTGAGTTGTTTGGTTTCTGTGGTGCTATAAAGCTTTCATGATGAATCCACGGTGACCATATTGTATATTTGTAGAGAAGATGCAAGAATTGCTCATGGGGCACCGTTTTCTTCAATGCTTCTCTGCTTAGTGTGATGCCAGAAAGTTTCTGAGGCTCAACCCTTTCCTCTCGTCCCCCTCACTTCATGATATTCAGACCACTCTCACCTCTTCCATCTTCTTCCTACTAAAAAGAAAAACATACTTTGTTGCTGCTGCTCCCAAAACCCTTATTTTGCCACTCAGGGGACGTCACACTTACGGACATTCCAAAGACCAGCTCTGTGGAAACATCCATCATCATAGCTCTATGGTTAAGAATGCAACCAGCATTCTGATATAAAGACAGATTTTCAAAACTGCTCAGCAGCAGCCATTGGGGTCAGTTCTCCGTCGAGCTGCTGGGGATTACTGACCTCTTTTGATAATCAGGCCACATATTAGGTGCTTGGTGCTGTTATGTGGTAAGTACTTTGGAAAATCTGGCCCATTGGCCCCGTTCATGCAAATACTAACCCGCTCTCTAGCTTTGTCACCACAGATGAGTGATAGGGTTCAGGAGAAAACAAACATACTGCTTGGAGATCTTATTGTATCTGTTACATAAGGAAAACAGTGACAAGGTTTTACAACTTCTAGTTTCACTCTTCCATGTGAATCAATGCACTTCCCGCTCCTTGCCACACAAGTTATGCAACCAACTACTGGTAACAGTGCTTCCTGTGCAAACCAAAGCTTGATGAAATCAGAATGTCTGCAGTCTAAAATTAACCTCATTTAATTAACTAATAATGGATTCTTCTGTTTTGTACAGTAACACTGGGCTTGTAAAAGGTAACACGCAATAATACACCAATGTCCTGGATAAATGAAAATGGTTTTGTCAACCATAGCTACATAAAAAAATACAGTAAGATAAATTATATTCTTCCATGCTATCTGGATTATATGGAATTGGTTTCTCAGAAAGTCTCAACTTCCGATTCAAAAGCTAGGAAGGCGTGAGAAGTGGGATTTGGTTTGCAATGACTGATATATCTGGTTGCTCTGTAGGGGCAATAGTTGTTCCCAGAAAAGTTTTCAAGTCTCTGAGTTTATAAGTGTACTTTGTTTGTTGCCATGGCAAGATCACAGGGAATAATGTATCTTCCTAAATACAAGAAATACAAGAAACTCCTGAGGGACCCGGAAGCACTTCCCTGATAAGAGTGTCAGCCCCACAAAGGACACCCATTTGCACTCCAGGCCAATGTGACTGAGCTACCGTCTCATTCCTTAAGACAGTTCCATTAGAACAGGCCCATGGCACTTTGGAAGGGCAGTAGGTGGAGCTTGTTTTCTATGTTATATGATATTTTTATATTTGCAAGACTCTTTCATTGTTACTTGATTATCCTCACACCTATATTATACCATTCACAGGAAGAGTCACAAAATCAGCAGCCAGCAGTCTACCCACCCATTCTTACCACCACCCCTCCTACCAGTTCTCCCCTGTGCTCTGTTCCCAAGCCTTGGCTGGTCCCCACTTGCTGCTCTGTGTCCTTCATATTGTCATTCTTACCACATTCACTCAAAGTAAATGCTTGTGCATTCAGGGAAGGGTTCAGTCAGGCCATCATCTGGCTCATTTAACCTCCTATGTGTCAAGGGAGGGGTTTGGAGCATTGTCTGTTTCTACTGTGTTAAGCTTTGTCCCATCCCATATAGATCATTCCACTTCCATTGTGAATAGTCACCCATATGATTTTAAAATTCCCTACCAGTGTGCATCAGGTGTGCAAATGCAAAGTTCTCTTGCAGTGACCATTTGTACAAGTACCATTAGTACAAGTAAAACTCGATTGCTCAAATGTTCATAAAACGTGAACACCAAAGAGGTGCAGAAACCACTGAAAGGAATTCTCGCATATGTTCCAGCCCCCTTTCATCATTCACGTAGCACAAAAGGGCCAGATTACAGCAATAAATCATAGAATCATAGGACTGGAAGGGACCTCAAGAGGTCATCTAATCCAGTCCCCTGCTTTCATAGCAGGACTAAGTATTACCTAGACCATCCCTAACAGGTGCTTGTCCAACCTGCTCTTAAAAATCTCCAGTGATGGAGATTCCACAACCTCCCTAGGCAATTTATTCCAGAGCATAACCACCCCGACAGGAAGTTTTTCCTAATGTTCAGCCTAATCCTCCCTTGCTGCAATTTAAGCCCATTGCTTCTTGTCCTATCCTCAGAGGTTAAGAAGAACAATTTTTCTCCGTCCTTCTTGTAACAACCTTTTATGTACTTGGAAACTGTTATCATCATGTCCCCTCTCAGCCTTCTCTTTTCCAGACTAAACAAACCGAATTTTTCAATCTTCCCTAATGGATCATGTTTTCTAGACCTTTAATCATTTTTGTTCCGCTTCTCTGGGCTTTCTCCAATTTGTCCACATCTTTCCTTAAATGTGGCACCCAGAACTGGACACACTACTCCAGTTGAGGCCTTATCAGCGCAGAGTAGAGCAGAAGAATTATTTCTCGTGTCTTGCTTACAACACTCCTGTTAATACATCCCAGAATGATGTTCACTTTTTTTTGCAACAGTGTCACACTGTTGACTGATATTTAACTTGTGAGCCACTATGACCCCCAGATCCCTTTCTGCAGA
Source organism: Malaclemys terrapin pileata (assembly GCF_027887155.1). Classification (NCBI taxonomy): domain Eukaryota; kingdom Metazoa; phylum Chordata; order Testudines; family Emydidae; genus Malaclemys; species Malaclemys terrapin. The sequence goes on along the minus strand of NC_071507.1, from coordinate 38,191,623 downwards.
ACTCCTTCCTAAGCAGTCATTTCCCATTTTGTAAGTGTGCAACTGATTGTTCCTTCCTAAGTGGAGTATTTTGCATTTGTCCTTATTGAATTTCATCCTATTTCCTTCAGACCATTTCTCCAGTTTGTCCAGATCATTTTGAATTATAATCCTATCCTCCAAAGTAACCTAGAGTAACCTCATTTAATTAACTAATAATGGATTCTTCTGTTTTGTACAGCATTTGCAACCCTCCCCCATCCTTGGTGTCATCCGCAAACTTTATAAGTGTACTCTGTAAGCCATTATCTAAATCACAGATGAAGATATTGAACAAAATTGGACCCTTGCTGAAGTCAACTCTCCATTGGCATAAAACAAGCAGTTGTGGCTCTTGTGCCAGCTGCCCCTACCTCCACCACAGTGTAGGACATGCTAGAGGAGAAAGAAGGTATGATGGGTGGACCAGAGCTATGCCAATCCTCCATTGACATGACTTCGGGTATATCTATACTATAGGCTTTCCGCATGTTAAAGCATATGTAGATGCCCACCCATCCCCATTGTCCACAGTCAAAGGGTCAACTGAGTATATCTTAGAGCAAATAGATCCCGAGCAGGTGAGTCCATCGGGGGGGGGGGGGGGTGAGTATATACATAGCTTGAGCATAGCTTGAGCTCCAGCCACGCAGTTTGCGGTGTGGCGGTAGCAAAGGTGCTGGTATCCAGGCTAAAGCCTAGAGAGTCCTCCATTGCCATTCCCACCATTTTTTTTACCTGTATTTTCTGGGCCTTCTACATACAAACTTCCCACTTGCCCTCTCTGTGTTGCTATGGAGCAAAGAACCCTGGGATATGCCTTCCGATCTCATAGTGCCAAACGTGGATACCAGGAGCACCAATGTGGATGCAGGGAAACAGGGTTTGGCATGTGACCAACTCTGCAATGTGAACTCTAAAGGTGGTCTTGCCTGGCTCACACCCACGTGCACACAAGTCAGGACTTGGGTATGCCCAGCAGCATAGACATAGGCTTATCACAGGCTATAGGATGCTTTATCTGATGCAGAGGCTAGGGCTAGGCAAGCACAGACTCAGGGACCCATAATTGACCCACACATTCCCACTCTCTTCTGAGTGGAGTTCAGACTCAGAGAAGAACAAAACCCTCCATTTTTCAATCATAGAAAATTATTAGCTTGCCCAGCTCTAATAAAGACCCCAAACTTTTTTATAAATACACTTTTCCATTGGACGTCTGCTTTGTCTTTCTGTACCTAGATTTTCTTTCCTGACATTGACAAGCAGTTTAAAGACACTGCCTGCCTGTCTCTCCAGAACCTGATTTATACATCACATGTTGAGAGAAAGGCTGTGCTTTCAAAGCTGCAAAGGCATCCACCCCTGCTGTGTCCTTTGATAGCCAGATAATAAAAAGATTTAAAAGCACATATGCTGTCACTCTGCATGTCAAGGGTACTCCAAGTACCAAATGATGTTGCAATTGCCATAGCAACTATTCACTCTTAGTGAAAAAAATAACCAGTTGACTCATCATATTTTACATGTTAAACCAGACTGCTTTGACATAATGTATTTATATTTCTCTATTATATGAAGGCTATGCAATATACATTAGAGCCAGCAACCATGACTTATACCTTAAATTAGGTTATGTATCATTTTGGAAAGAGTATATTTAAAGTAAGTTATTTAGCTGCTATTCAACTGTTGTTCAATATTATGCACAAGTAAGCTGAATTAATTTAATTATACTCCCAACTGACTAGGCTTTCCAGTTGGTTGAGATTTTTGCAGGAACCATTTTCTATGTGCCAGTAAACATTAACCTTTTCATGTAACAGTTGACCCTTAAAAAAAAGTCCCACTAAGAAACCATATCAAATACAGCACCGACTAACCACATGCACACTGAAAGGTCAGAAATTTCCACCCTCTTTTTAAATGAGTTATACTAGAGAAAGTTTCTTTTTTTTTTTTTTTTTTGTTACTCATGCAAAACTCTGTTCTGTTTCTTTTCCTTCATTTTTACTTTCTGAGCCTTGAATTATTAATTGCACATACAATACAGCCTGAGTACATCACAAAGAACATTGTGCATTTTAGACCCACATCTAACTCCATACCATACTAAATGGGATTCTTTCAAAAGGTAAGGTAAGGTTCTCATATAGGACCAAATTCAGTAGTCTTTAGTGAGCCTTTCCCTCTATTAAGGACAGCAGAGTTTGACCCTGTACAGTTATTGCTGTAAGATTTTTAGAGCAAAGAGGTTAAAACAGAAAAATATGATTAGAGAAAATGAAATTGCTTGATGTTTTGCCTGCATACAGACTATGGGCCAAATTCTTCCCTCTCATACATGTGCAGAGCTGCCACTGATTTAGCCCTATTTAGGGTAAACAGCACCTTACTCCATGGCTGGTACCGTTGAAGTCAGTGGCACCACTTGTGAAATGAAATATTACTCAAGCTTCATCAGGTTACCAAAGTCTGGCTCTTAATTAGGAAATGCCTCTCTCCATGTTAGAGGGTAGAATTTGGCAGCAAGTAAAGACTTTAGGAATTGACCCAAGCGACGAGGTGGTATGAGCTAATAGAGAAGGGGTACTTGACTGGGTGTCTGGAGTCTTGGGGTTTGTTCCTAGGTCTGCCACTGCTGTGTGACCCTGGGCATACCACATCACTTCTCTGTGCCTCCAGTTCCTTTCCCTAACTTTGTCTGTCTTTGTTTACAATGTATTTGTGGGGTGAGGGGCCAAGTCTGCGTTTAACATTTTTGACTGGGGCCCTGATCTCATTTGGGACCTCTATGCCCTACTCTAATACTAATCACATTAATAACGGCATTCTAAGTATCCTGCACAATTATGTTTTCAGTGTCCTTCATTTTAGGTTTTGGTTACACCATATTGTGTACATTTAGGCCTTTGGATTTTCTCGTATTTCTGTAACAGTCCAGAAAAACTTAGCAGCCAGGAGACCGAGAGATACAAAAATGCTAGAAGGTGATGTGCTGCTTAGTTTCCATCCATAGTTTCATAAATTCCTCACAGACATCAAACACTAGTTTAATAAATGGAGGAACACAGTGAACAACACAATAATCTTACCAACAAACTCCTTTGGTGAAAGGGTAGGTAGAGCTTAATAGAAACCATTTTTTGGGAGGTATTGCAATCAGATATCTTTTAGAAAGGGCTTAGCAGCTTTTTTAAATACATGCCTGTGCTGAATTGTGGAATGTTAAAGCTTTTGTATTGTTAGAGATCCTAATGTAGAGAGGGACCTAATATACCTAAAATATATTTTTGCATGATTTTTCTACATAAGAAGTTACGTTTGTATTTAATTTGCAATCCCATGGAGGATTCTGGTGTCTAGCAAGCAGTGATTTTATTAGATTTATTCCCATGTTACTATACATTGAATTGTTCTAAATTGTTCAGCGTTTGATTAAATTAATTATGGAGGAAATAACAAAATAATGATAGCATGGTATTCCTTGTGATTATTCCAGGACTGTAAGCATGTTTCTTTTTGTTCTGATCCCTTCTGTTTAGATGTTAGGACAAAAATCCAGAAAATTACTAGGATTTGGATAGGCAAGATTTTATAACTGTTCTAACTTTCTGGTGACTGTCTTCATGATTAACCTTGTTGGTAATATTTTTGTCTGTACAAGTGTACTAAGTACATTCATTTGAATAGCCACCATAGTCATCCTGGCCTGTATAACCAAATAAAACAAAGCAAATGAATAGTATAATTATATATGACTTCACTGTAATTATTCCTCATTTATACCAGGGTAAGAGAGATCAGTATCAAGTTCAACTTCTCTAAAGGCTTGCCTACACAGGCACATCCAGGAAAATTAATTCAAATTAACTAAATGTGTGTTTTTGAAGTGGATTATTTAAACCACATTAAATTCCTGTGTAGAATTAAAGTGGTTTTAATTCACTTTAGTTTAATTCACATTGTAAGTAAATCAAACTAAACCAAACTAAGGCCACTTAATTCTGAATAACAGCATCCACACAATAGTTTAATGAGGTAACCAATCCACTTCAAATTAACACATTTAGTTAATTTGGATTAATTTTCCTGGATGTCCCCATGTAGATAAGCCTTATCTTCAGATGCATGCCATGCATACTAAGGACTCCATTATGTCATCCTTAGGCCAAGGCGAATCTCACTGTGTGAGTAACTTCATTGAAGTCAGTGGGACTCTCACTTGCTTAAAGTTACGCTTAGCTGAATCAGGGCCTTACATGCTAAGGTAAGTGGTGCCAAAAATAGCTTTGCATTTACAGGACTTAATGTAGCTATGTGCCAATGGTCTCCATGTCCTGAAGTCATAATAAAAACAAGAAGAGACTGCTGGCAAACTCCTCTGGAAATATGAGAAGGGTGTCCAGAGGCTTACTGTTTATTTACACCCCTAAACATAAATAATCCCCTCATGTACCACTTTTACCCACAGTCTCAAACACATAGTTTTACAGTAACATCATATCTTCACTAATGTTTTGGAAACATAATATATCTTTTGAAGTTTGCAATTCACTGAGTTCCAGCTGCGGGTTTGTAAATCACTCCACCTTCTAAGAATTCAAAAGCTTCTTAAGACTGTTTTCATTCGCATCAGGTAGCAAGGTTTTCATTCGCATCAAGTCTCTGATTTAAAAAAAAAAATCAAGCCCAAGTATAATAGGTACATATTCTTTCCCATTATTAGTGTAAATATTTGGAGAGGGGAGTGAGAGGTAGTTTGCTTTTCAAAAGCCAAAGTATAAGTACCACTGTCAATGAAAAGCTTCTGTTTTCAGTAGCTATGGGGAAAGAGGAGTGTTACCTCTAATGGCTCCCCTAGTGAAAGTTTCAAGTAAATATTAGCAGACATGCCTACTTGTGCTGAAATTTAACACTGGGCCTGATCAGACAAGACATGATTTAGCTGGGAATTGGTCCTGCTTTGAGCAGGGGGTTGGACTAGATGACCTCTTGAGGTCCCTTCCAACTCTGATATTCTATGATTCTATGATTCTATGATTACCCAAACCTCGTCCAAAACTCGAATAGACTCTTTTGCCTTTTCATGTACCTCTTCAGTCCTAGACCCAACATACCAGAGGAAGTGTGGCCTTGTAGAATGTCCATCTTGAGTAGTCCACACACCAAAGAAGCTGAGATACTGTGAACAAGGTCTGGGTAAGTGTCCAAACTCTTAGATACTTAACCAATCCAAGGTCCAGATCATGACCCAAAATGTCACCCCTTTGCACTAGTGCAGTGTTTAAAGGGGCCAGAAAGCAGGATCCGGGGAATACTGGCATGGGGAAATACCTTGGTGGCATAAAGCTGACAGAGATGACTCGATGCCATCCCCTCACCAAAAGGCACATGTTGGTGAGACGGCTTAGGCAAGTGGGTGTGGATGGAGTGTCTTCCACTCCAGCAATCTCTAGCTGGCATACAACCCCCTTGGGGGACCACTGCAACTCGCACAGTTTACAGGCTGCTCTAATTTGTACCCCAGCACCAGTCCAGAACCCGGTAGCCCAGGCTTCCTCAGTCACATTGGGGGCAAACCCAAGTTCCCACTCCCAAGAGTGTCATCTTCTTAGGGTATGTCTTCACTACCGGCCAGATTGGATCAAGTGATCGATACAACGGGGATCGATTTATCATGTCTAGTTTAGACACGATAAATCGATCCCGGAGTGCTCTCCCGTCAACTCCTGTACTCCAGCTCGGCGAGAGGCGCAGGCAGAGTCGACGGGGGAGCGGCAGTAGTCCACCTACTGCAGTGAAGACACCACGGTAAGTCGATCTATGTACATCGACTTCAGCTACGTTATTCACGTAGCTGAAGTTGCGTAACTTAGATCGATCCCCCTCCTTAGTGTAGACCAGGCCTTAGCAATCTGATCACCAGGCAGTATCACAGCTACATGTGCTCTCTTGCCACAGACTTGTCATCACCTTATTGATACTAATTTCCATTTTTTTCAGTTCTGTAGCTTGAGTCTTGCTTTGCCCTTCATCTTTCCTTTGTACTTCCTTATTAGAATTCATGCTGTCTGCAATCTAGCCAGACAATTTAAAATAAGTAATTTTTCATAATTATGGTGCTGTTATGTGAATAGGATGTGTTGCTTGTAAACTATACTTCAATCTGACAAGAAGCCTGGTTGTTGGCTGTCTAAAGGGAAGATTCAGTTAGCTCAGGTCAAAATCTATTAACTTATAAAGTTATTCTAGCAAACAGATTATTTCTGATTGGACTATCCTGGACTAATCAAGTGAAGCTAAACATTCCCACATCTCAGATTATCCTGAGTTTAAGGGACACAGTTGGGAGTCAGGAGACATAAGGCCAAATTTTTATTCCATACCAGTTTAACTTCACAGTATTTAAATGGAATTATTCCCTATTTACGCCTATGTGAGATCAGAAGCTATGTTCCCTGTTCTGCCACAGATTTCCTGTGTGACCTTAGACAAGTCATTTCAAGTCAGTTTCTGTGAGTGGGTATCTCGCTGGATGAGATCCCTAATTTTCCAATGCTCTGTCTAATCTAGATTATAAGGGTCTGTCTACACTTCACTTAAACACCTGCTATTGACACATGTCAACTGACAGACTCACGGGACTCGGGTTATGGGGATGTTTAACTGAGGTGTAGACATTTGGACTCAGGCTGGGGCCCAGGATCTGGAACCCTAAACTCTCTGGGACAAGGATTATCCTTTTTGTTATTCTTCTGCATAGTATCTAGCACAACAGGACCCTGATCCTTGACTGGAGTTCCTAGGAACTAACATAATGTAAATAATAATAAACAAGTATTTTACAGGACTAATAATACTTACCTGTTGTCACAGCACCCTCTGTGTGGTGAGCCCCTCAACACCCTCAAATGGAAAATGATACAGAAAAGCAAAGTGTTATTATATCTCAGATTTTCTGGAGTCAAAGCTGTGACAGCTATGACAATATCCTGGACAATCCTTCTGGAATTAAGTTGAACCATACTGAATGAAGTGTTTTAGGAGTACTTTGTATGAAAAATGCAAATTTTATGTACTATTGTGGGGCAGAATAGAACTTCTTTAGGCAGAAATTAGAATTAATGCAATCTCTTGGAAGAATTAGGAACTTGAAAGGACTTTTGGGAACCATATGTGTGAAGTAGATTTCCTAGGAAATACGTGGGGGTGAGAGGCATGCAGATCATCCACCTCAGAGTCCATCCTTTTGAAGTTGCTTCTTGAACAGAAAACCATTGTCTAGCTGATCACCTATTCAAGGTCTCTTCAAAGGCCCAACCTAGATAAATGAATGACTCACAGTCATGAGTGTTCTTGTTCTGAGGAAAGGGTGTTATGAACTTGAAGACACAGGAAGGGTCCTGTGTGGAGTTTTGAAGGATTTATACTTACCAAAGCCCATGTTAGAGTTGGGGTGATCTCTGGTAAGCTTATTAGCATATGGGTAGGTTCTTTTATTGTTTTTAATATGGTATGTCTGAAATGCTTTTACTTTAATAATAAAATGTGCTTGAACATGAGATCATAAGAACATAAGAAAGGCCATAATAGGTCAGACCAAAGGCCCATCTAGCTCAGTATCCTCTTTTCCGTCAGTGGCCAATGCCAGGTGCTTCAGAGGGAATGAGCAGAACAGGTAATCACCAAGTGATCCATCCCCTGTTGCCCATTTCCAGCTTCTGGAAAACAGAGGCTAGGGACACCATCCCTGCCTATCCTGCTAATAGCCATTGATGGACCTGTCCACCATGAATTTATCTAGTTCTTTTTTTGAACCCTGTTATAGTCTTGGTCTTCACAACATCCTTAGGCAAAGAGTTCCATATCTTGATTGTGTGTGACGAAATACTTCCTTTTGTTTGTTTTAAACCTATTGCCTATTAATTTCATTTGGTGACCCCTAGTTCTTGTGTTCTGAGAAGGAGTAAATAACACTTCCTTATTTACTTTCTCCACACCAGTCATGATTTTATAGACCTCTATCATATCACCCCTAATCATCTATTTCCGAGCTGAAAAGTCCCAGCCTTATTAATCTCTCCTCATATGGAAGCTATACCATATCCCTAATCATTTTTGTTGCCCTTTTCTGAACCTTTTCCAATTCCAATATATCTTTTTTGAAATGGGGCAACCACATCTGCACGTAGTATTCAAGATGTGGGCGTACCATGGATTTATATAGAGGCAATATGATATTTTCTGTCTTATTATCTATCCCTTTCTTAATGTTTCCCAACATTCTGTTTGCTGTTTTGACTGCTGCTGCACATTGAGTGGGTGTTTTCAGAGAACTGTCCACAATGACTCCAAGATCTCTCTCCTGAGTGATAATAGCTAATTCAGTCCTCATCGTTTTATATGTGTAGTTGGGATTATGTTTTTCACTGTGCATTACTTTGCATTTATCAACATTGAATTTCATTTGCCATTTTATTGCCCAGTTACCCAGCCTAGACAGAGCTATGTGGTAACTTATAAATGTTGCCAATTGCTCTGTTGTTAGTCTCTGAAGAGAAAGCAAAAGAAGACTGCTTAGGGAGCCTGCCTTTTATTGGGGATATCACAGTAGGGTCAGGGGACTGTACAGCAATACTTCAGTCAGAAGGGAGAGAGATGCATGTCTCTACCCAAAAGAGGCTGGGGAGCCAGAAGCCTAGAGTAGGTGCTTTTGCTTGGCCACAGAAGTTGCCCTGAACTGTGACAAAAACTACAGGATTATTTCGCCCCCTTACATAGCTAACAAGCAGCATAAATAAGATCAGTGCTGTAAAACATGAGTGGCTTTTTTAAACTCAAAACATTCAACAAACCAGCTGCCCCTTTGGGATGAAAGACACTGTTATAAATGAAAGACACTGTTGTAAGGTTTTATTAGCAGCATTTACCTGTAGCACTTCTCACAGAGGAAACTGCTGTAGCTATCCAACTGACTTCCCAGTAACAGCATCAGTTATAGTGAGGAGGGCTTACGTTCCACTTTTGTTTTTATCTATTCTACTTTACATCATGAAACATTGACTTAAGAAAATATTCCTAAAGCAAGAATGTAAAGATTTCAAAACCACTGACTGAATTCCTCCCTGGGGTAATATCACTAGATTCAGTAGAATTATACCAGAGATAAATTTAGGCTGATATTGGCATTTCTGCAAAGTTAAGAGATACAAGCTGAAGGACTCTTGTTAAAGAGATTGTAGCCCCAAAGCCAACCTAAAGTTAAAATAAAGAAAGGGGTTTAAAAATACAATAATGCATTTGAACAAAAGTTTTAACTTCATTTGTTAGCACAGACAAGTTTGGCTACATCACAGTACCAATGTACAAGCTATGGATAGAAATCATGGAAGATGAAATCTTGGGGACCATTGAAAGCTTACAATGAAGGGAACCATCAGGATCCAGAGGGACCATGCAAACACTGTGATAATAAAATAGAGTTCTGTGGTGGGATTGTGTAAGCTATTGGAGATCCACTAGGTTTGGTTCCTGTAGGGAGGGCAGCAGGCCGGATGCTACTGTAGACTACAGGCTGCAGAGACGTATCAGCTGTCTCATACCTTGCCTCTGGGCTGCTGGAAAGGGGGGAAGTATTTATTCCACTCCTTCCCTCAAAGTTGTTCATGTGGGCTTTACATAGAGGACCAGGATTTCATACCCTAACTTCCCTGTATGAGACATGGGGAAGAGAAGGATTAAACAATTCATGTCTTGAAACACTTTCATTCATAATTTTTCATTTTGTATAATGTCTTTAAAAGTCTAAGGCCCAGACTCCTTCCTGTATTCAGGCTGTCTAGGGGAACAGCCAGAGTAATGGCTTTCACCTCACTCACTCCATCTCTCTGTGGCCAGCATAGGGCTTGTGGCTGGCTATCCCTCTTCTGTAATGATCCCTGGTTGTTGGAACAGTTCCCACTGGCAGCTGAGCTAAACTGGAGCAGCCTTCAGGCTGCTCTGACTTTTGCTGTGGGACTGACCTGGTGAAGAGCCAGTCCAGGAAAGCCACTTGTGCACTCCTATCCCCTTGGTTGCATAGTGCACTACTTGGCCAGAGCAAAGATCTGGGCCTAAACTATGAAATGAAAGTGTATTTTTCTGGCTTTGAGTACCTATGTATTACCATCCCAAACTTCCACTCTTTTACAATCCTGCGAGTGTATTAGCGATATGAAAATAATGTGAAAGGTAAGCCATTGGGGCTGATGTCTGTGTCAAAAGAGAGCTTTTTGATGTGAGATGATTTCTGAAGTCAAATTATCACGTGTGATGTTGTGTCACAAAGCTTCCTACAAGATGTTACTGCATAATTAACAGAGGGTGTTAGATGCCCATAAATCTCTAATCCCTAGGTAACCGTGTCCCTTTCTTTCCTCTCCAAAGCCATGTGTCACAATACTTCATTCACACAAACTTTTCAATAACTTTACAGAGACCACTGCAGACTTAATCTTTCCTCAGTGTAAAAAACCAGATAGCTAGTGTCATTAGCGATGACTGTTTTCTCTACCCTTCAAAACACTGTTGTACATTCAATCTTGTTAAAAATGTATAAGCATCAGTGCATTTTAATCACTGCAGTTTTCTAAAATCTTCTAGTAACTAGATCAGTGATTCTCAAACTTTTGTACTGGTGACCCCTTTCACGTAGCAAGCCTCTCAGTCCAACCCCCTCATATAAATTTAAAACACTTTTTTATATGGTTAACACAATTATAAATGCTGGAGGCAAAGCGGGGTTTGGGGTGGAGGCTGACAGCTCGCGACCCCCCATGCAATAACCTCGCGGAGGGGTCCCAACCCCCAGTTTGAGAACCCCTGAACTAGACCCTTGAAATCTTCTTTCCCTTATTTAAATGTCAAACAAAGAAGTGATTTTATTTTGTTGGTCAGTTTTCTCAGGACCTTAAGGTATTTAATTGTTTGATGCATTTAATCTGTATGAGTTTATCTCAGCAATACTTGTTTCTTTCATAGGGTTCCTATAATTGGCTAATTGATTTGTTTATCTGAGTGTCTGGCTGTTAAGATGAATGTGTAGTGTTGCTGTCTTTCTCTGGTGATGTATTACTCACACAGAGCTAGCAGGAAGGAAAGAGTTGGAGACCCATTATGTTTATTTTACTTTTTTAAAGCTCTAACTTAAAATATTTTTAAAGGACACATTTATTTTGTGAGGTAAGAGGAGAGAGCAACTCCTAACACACATAACACAAGCTGATATAAATGCCTTGCCAGTATGGAGCAAGTGAAAATACTGAATGCTCAACAGAATTAAAATCTTGGGTCAGCCATTTGCAGATTTGAAGTGTGAGTGTTTTCCCTGCACTAAAATCACAGACAGCCAAATATGAAAATGTTGGTCACAGTCAGATGGCTTATGATTTTATATTTCCAGCAGTGGATTTGCTAACTTACCTTGCTTTTGCTTTGTAAAAGCTTTAAAGGCTAAACAAACTGAAATTATTCTGCCTTTTGTCTGTGTGTCCTAACTGTTATCACAATGAAGTCAATCAGCATGAAATTATCCCCACAAGTGAAGTTCCCAGGCAAAGAGAATGCAAGCAACATGAATAATGTATTGCTCATAACTGAAGCACTGAGTCAAGTTCACTGTGTATAGTTTAGTTATAACTGCGGAGAAACCACAGTAAGAATAAGAAATTCTCACAATAGTTAAACTGGTTTTTAATGACATTCAAACTATAGTCAGACCCATTAGATTCAAACTTGTATTTCTGGTTTACTCCCATTTCAAGAGAATGACTGTAAATTAAATGTTAATTGTTACTCGAGCACTTAGGTCCCTCATGAGAATGAAATACTATTCGATATTGCGGCAAATTAGGAGTGAATCATGCAGAAAATAGATTAAACACATTTGTCATTTGTCCCAGTCTTATCCCTGAAGTGGTGGTCTCCACTGTTCAGCAGCACATTGCCAACTGCTGAAGAAAGAGCCAAATGAATTCTCCATTCTGCCCAGGAAAACTAGGCCAGAGGGCAAAGAGGCAAATGCTGCAATTCAGGGGCCGGATTCTCCACTGCCTTTGTAGCCATTGACACTTGTGCAAAGTGGCTGTCAAATTTTCCTGTCACAGTCCAGCTGTATTTCCCCTTCATTTCCTACCAAGAGCACCCACTCTAGGACCCTGGCCAACAGTAATACATAACCCTTGCATTTAATACAATAGACTCCAAAGAAACAAATAATTCAATAAAGTTTTTCAAGAATATTGCAGGAAATTGCCATGTGTCACAGCTCCTAGTCTGATTTAGTAGTGTTTTGCTCTCACTTTGCGCAGGTGTAAACGACACTCTTGCAGGGGATAATAATAATAATAATAATTAGTAATAAATAACACCTCACTGTTATATAGCAGATTGTGGAGAATCAGACCCTGCAAACAGAATTTTCCCTTTGGTTAGATGTTCAACTCATTCTCTACCTCATTCGCAGTTTGCGTAAACTAGCAGTAGAACCTGACCATACCCATCTTTAATTTTTCATGTGAAATGAAAAGCACCAGCCTGAAAGCCCTGGAGACCTGTTCTATATTTAGCCACAGAACACTCATGGGGAATGATCACTTAATAATTGCCATCCTCTGTTCATTCCCTCTGAAGCACCTGGCACTGGCCACTGTTGGAAGACAGAAGACTAGGCTAGATAGACCATTGGTATGACCCACTGTGGACATTCTTAGTCTCTTATCGGCTATACCAACAGCAGTGTCTGTTTTAGGGTTTTATACTGCAATCTATCACCGTAGTATCTCAGCATTTTTCATGTAAAACCTATCAGCAGTAATGGAGTCTCTGGATCTTCTCCCTTTTGGAGGATAAAAGCTCTCCTTTGGGTATGTTTTGTGTGTTTGTTGGAATTTTGTGGAGTTGTTTGTTCATTTTGGTTTTTTAGGGAGGAAGGGAATAAATAAAAGAGAGGGTTAGTATTGTATCATTCTTGTCAGTGATCATCATTGGGTAGGATGACAACTTATAGTGTGAGGAACTCTTATAGGATGAGCAGATTTTTAAAGGTATTTAAGTGTCTGAAATCAATAGGAGCTAGGAACTTTTGCAAATTTCACTAGGCGCATCTCTACAGCTTTAAGTATGTAAATACCTTTACAAATCTGGCCTCAGGGCTATTAATTCCCTGCCCTCTGTGCTGAGACAGACAGCATGCTGCTAATTGTGATATGAACACTAGGGCCCAGCTCCTCGGTTGGTATAAATTGACATAGCTCCATCAGTTATACTGATTTACACCTGTTAAGGATCTGGCACTGGGAACTGGATTGACATCATCAACTGATTGCACATAAGCCACTTTCCAACTATGAGATTAGAACCAACCTGTAATGTGAGCACTCCCAACCTTGGCTAGAGGAGACCCAGCAAGTTAGAGTAGTTGGTCTTTTCAATGTCTAACTTCTTTGGCTGCATGAATCCTCTCTTGTAACTACAGCTGGATGAATAGTGAGAAATATCATTTAGAAACATTTCAGAAGCTTCTACATAGAAATTTGCTTCAAATATATTTGAACCCTTTTTATGTGTTTTCATGACCCTCCCCACCAGGTCTGATCCCATTTTGATGCTCTACAGAAATCACCCTAATTTTCTTCCTCTGAAGATCTGACAGGTGTAAATGTGAGTATATGAATGAGTGAAAGAGAACTTGCCAGATGAAGTTGACTAAACAGATAAAAAAAAGAAAATCTCCAAATGGAAAGTCTCAAAGGAGGCAGTCAAGTTGAGTTAAGCAGAAGGAGGCAAGGAAATAGGTAGATGTAAAATTAGGTGGAGAGTTTTATGTGAAAAGCTGTAGAATTATTTTTATTGGGTTCAGAATTGGATAGGAAGGCACAGGATGGGTTAACATAATCTTATTCCCCAGAGTGGGAAACTAGCCTGGCTTCAGGATTTTGGACCCCTTGAAGTTCAGAGCATAGGGATTTTAAAAGAGCATAAAAAGGGATTGTCAACAGTTTAGACGGAAGTTGGTTAAGACATGAATTATCATTTCAGTAGAGTCCTGGTGAAAGAAAGAAATGAATTATGGTAGTGTTTTAGAGATGGTAACAGGTTGACTAAACAGACAAAGGAAATAGAGGAGGAAAAATATCTATGGTCAAGAAGAGAGACAAGGTGGGTGAGGTCATATTTTATTGGCTTCTGCTGGTGAGAGGAACAAGTGTTTGAGCTACACAGAGCTCTTCTTCAGGTCTTTATCATAAGAGCGACACCAAGATTTTTGTCTTGACAGAAAAATTAGTTTGAGTTGTAGTTACAGTTATAGTTATAGTCAGAGACATGGAGAAAAGATTTTCCATCTAGGAAAAGTACTTCAGTTTGTGACAGTTATGACAAAGCTAAAAGATGAGGTAATGAGGATAGAAGAATTAGAGCACAGAAGGAGCTCTAGAGTTGGACGGCATCTGCACAGAAGTGATAGCCATGACAGATGCTAGCAAAGAGAGAGTCCAGAAAAAGAAGAGACAGGTAGAAGAGGAAAGGGAAATGGATACTTCAGGGTTTGAGGCTTTAGATGAAAGGGTGAGGTAAAGATGTAAGAATGCTATCAGAAATTTTAAAAAGAGATAGACACAATTCAACACAGAAGAGGAAATTGACTGGGATACTGGCTTCTTTCTCCAGGCTATCAAAAATACAGGTTCTATTGAAATATTTCATTATTTTCCTCAATTGTTAAACTGTATATTTTTTGGAATAAGGACTATGTCATCTTATGCATTTATACAGTACTCAGCACAATGAGGCATGAAGTCTTTGTGGTTTACTGCAGTACAAATAAAAACAGTAACAACTAGGAGCAGGAGATAATGCTGCCCGCTTCTTGTTTACAATGTCACTTGAAAGTGAGAACAGGCATTTGCATGACTCTGTTGTAGCCGCCATTGCAAGATATTTATGCGCCAGATGCGCTAAAGATTCATATGTCCCTTCATGCTTCAACCACCATTCCAGGGGACGTGCATCCATGCTGATGACAGATTCTACTTGATAATAATCCAAAGCAATGCAGACCGACGCATGTTCATTTTCATTATCTGAGTCAGATGCCACCAGCAGAAAATTGATTTTCTATTATGGTGGTTCGGGTTCTGTAGTTTCTGCATTGGAGTGCATGCCCTACACTTGGTACCTCTCAGATTTTGGAAGGCACCTCAGATTCTTAAAACTTGGGTTTAGTTCTGTAGCTATCTTTAGAAATCTCATGTTGGTATCTTCTTTGTGTTTTGTCAAATCTGCAGCGAAAGTGTTCTTAAAATGAACAACATGTACTGGGTCATCATCTGAGATTGCTATAACATGAAATATATGGCAGAATGTGGGTAAAACAGAGCAGGGGACATACAATTCTCCCCCAAGGAGTTCAGTCACAAATTTAATTAACACATGTTTTTAATGAGCGTCATCAGCATGGAAGCATGTCCTCTGGAATGGTGACCAAAGCATGAAGAGGAATACAAATGTTTAGCATATCTGGCACGTAAATACCTGGCAATGCTGGCTACAAAAGTGCCATGCAAGTGCCTGTTCTCACTTTCTGGTGACATTGTAAATAAGAAGTGGGCAGCATTATGTCCTGTAAATGTAAACAAGCTTGTTTGTATTAGCAATTGGCTGAACAAGAAGTAGGACTGAGTGGACTTGTAGGCTCTAAAGTTTTACATTATTTTGTTTTTGAGTGCAGCTATGTAACAAAAAAAAGCTACATTTGCACTTTCACAACAAAGAGATTGCACTACAGTACTTGTATGAGGTGAATTGAAAAATACTATTTCTTTTGTTTGTCATTTTTACAGTGCAAATATTTGTAATAAAAAATAATATACATTGATTTCAATTAGAACACATAATGCAATATATATGAACAAACAGAAAAGCATCCACAATATTTAATAAATTTCAATTGGTATTCTATTGTTTAACAGTGTGATTAATCACACGATTAATCGTGCGATTAAACACGATCCAATTTTTAATTGTGATTCATTGTTTTGAGTTAATCGCATGAGTTAACTGCAATTAATCGACAGCCCTACTTACCACTAATGAGAATTTGTTGCTATTTAATAGGTAGAGAAAAATACACATCCTCTAAAACAGTGGTCTTCAAACTGGAATGTAAGATACTGGGTCGCGGCGGCCCTGGACAGCACCGCCAACCGGGTCATTAAAAGTCCCATTGGCGGTGCTGCCCAGCTAAGGCAGGCTAGTCCTTACCTGTTCTGACACCGCGAGCGACCAACAGCAGATCCGGTTCCTAGGCGGGGGGCTTCCAGGGTTACAGCGCAGTCCATGGTGCCAGGACAGGCAGGAAACCTGCCTTAGCACCTCGCTGCACCACTGAGCGGGAGCTGCCCGAGGTAAGCCCATGCCCCAACCCTGTGCCCCAATACCCTGTCCCAGCCCTAAGCCCCCCCCCAACCTGGAGCCCCTTCCTGCACCCCAAACCCCTCATCCCCCCGGCTCAGAGTCTGCACCCCCAGCCCAGAGCCCTGACCCCCTCCCGCACCCCAACCCAGAGCCTCCTCCCACACCCTGAACCCCTCATTCCCAGGTCCCCGCTGCAGCCCTCCCTCCTCACTCCAACCCTCTGCCCCAGCCCTGAACCCCTCCCACACCCCAAACCCCTCATCCAAAGCTCCGTTGGGTCACGGGCATCAACAACATTCTTCAACTGGTTCACCAGAAAATAAGTTTGAAAACCACAGTTCTAAAACATCCTCATCTATTATATGTATAATAGTGTCCCTGGACAGTATTGAGAACTTCAAGGAAAAAAATCTTTAAAAACTGTTTCTTCTTTCATTTCTTATTCATGTGAATCTTCCTGTTAATACCCTTTGTGTTGCATTAATAATGAAATCTGTGCCCAAATCTAACTGTCAAAAAAAGTGACAGAAAATATATTCATCTTTCTTATCTTCTTGGTGTTCGAGGGAATATGTGCTGATGATGTGGAATCATTGCACCAACTTGTGAATGATGAATTAAATGAAAGGGCCTGCCCAGTGAACAGAGAGAGAGAGAGAAAACATGTTGCAATGTGCCTATAGGACCTCAATTGCTGGCAAGCTTCTAGCTTAAAATAACCCAGTGTCCAGCAAAATAATGAGTTCATTTCCGTGTAAAGGGGCTCAGTGTTCTCCCCTCCCCTCAGTGATTCACTAAGTGCTTTTCTACTGTCAAAATTCAGTCCATGAATGTGGAGGGAGAAATAAAATTAAGTCTTGGTAAATCCCAGCTGCGTTTCTTCTTTTGAGTATGCTCCAATGTTTCTGAATAGCCATGAAAGTGCAGTCTCTGCAGGTGAACTTTGCAAACGGTTTTTCACATGGATTCCCCAGTGATGGGAGATAGCATGTCTATCAATGTCTGTTAAAGCAGCAGAGAAAATGCTGCTGGCTTGTGAGACAATTAAGGATAGCAGCCCCACAGATCAATGGTGCTTAGTCTCTATTTGTACATTTAGCAAGCGGGTGTTGGTGACATCCCTCCAATCACACTCATCCTCCTCCCCTTTTTCTGGTGTTCTCAGGTCTGCGTCTATGTGTAAACAGGATGTGGGGCTGTACTGAAATGAATTCAATCCTCACCTCTCACTGCAGTATATATCCCGCTTAGAACATCTGCTTCACATAAATACAAGGAGAATTCAGAATATGCTGAGAAGAGCATGTCTTGGAATTATTTAGCCAATTCCCATGCTTTTAAAAAAAAATACTTACACTCTGGAAAGATTAATACACCTAAGTGGTTTTTTTTTTCTGAAAAACTATGGTATATATTTTCAATTATTAAAATATATGATAATCCCATTGAGAAAAGCATATCTAGTTATTCAGTTTGAAGTCATACTAAAAAAGATGCCCATCCACAAACTGTAGGACCATGACCTTATTCAGGATGTGTAGCTGTAGGTACACAATTTTATGTGTAGCTGTGCAATTTAAGATAACCAGCCACCAGAAAGCTATGTAAGTTAGAATTCAGAGCTGTGCAAAACCTTTATAGTGGAACTACACAAAAGGATTTCATTACAAATTCATTCAAATGTCATTAAAAATTCAAAACTCCAATCTTCAATGATAGATTTGCCCTGCTTCTGAGAGAACCTAGGCTCAGTTGCTGATATTTCATGAAACCCATGGAAAGCTTATAGCTTCATATGGTGCTGCTACGAAACAGGGTGAAATTCAGCAGTTACAAATTATTAATTAATTAGTGCTCAAACTGGAGGTGCTGGATGAGAGAGGAAGGATGTCTCACTGCTTAGGGTGCAAATGTAGCATTCTAGAGACAAGAGTTCAATGCACTGCTCCTCTACAGATTTTGTGTCACTTTGTCTGTCTGTGAATCAGTTCTCAACCCATAAAACAGGAATAACAGCACTTCCCTCCCTCACAGGGGTGTTCTGACTGAGAGTAAGTGCACTAAAGACTATGAGGTGCTCAGATACTGTGGTAATGGAGGTCATATAAATCCCTAAGAGAGATTGAATTTTACTTTCATTGTTTGGGGACATTTGAACCTGAAATACAAAGTGCAACTCAAAGGTGGAAAAACACATGGATTGAAACCAAAGGACATGTTTATGTGAACTCATCCAGAGCGAAATCTTTTTCACCCTGAGATTTGTGCTGCTTTTTAGAGAAAGTCAAAACCTTTCAAAGCAGAATGCTGTTGCTAAACCTGAACTATTCTAAATCATTTTGACCTTCATCGTTTTGCTTTCCTGGTTTTTGTTTGTCTTTTTTTTTTTTTCTTTTACTTCAGGGTATCATTTCCCTCTCACAGTCATTCCCTCTTTACCACACTCTCTCCATCAGCATTGGTTAATTGAGCCATAGTGACATGAAATACAATAGAGTACAAACGGCTAAGAAGAGAGGATATAAATGATAGAGGCAGCTCTAACATAAATGGAACTGGCAGGTAGGAGAGAGAGAGTAACATTGAAACCCATGAAATATTTTGAACGTTTATAAGTAGCTCAGGTGCTTCATTTTATGTAACCATCGAACACATTTTATAAGCCAATAACAAACTTAGCAGGATGAAAAATCCTAGACTCACAGGAACAAGATCATGTTATTGACTCGCCTTCTGGAAGTAGAATCTAGTTAAACATCAACATAACGTTATGACTATACAGAAACTGATTCTTTATTGTGATAGTTCCAGAAGAGTGTCCATTTTCGAAGTAGGATGGCTTAGACAATAAGCTCCGGTTTGAAATAATTAGACTTCCTGAACCGCAGTTTAAAATCCTAGCAGGAGCAATTCTTCTCCTTCATTTTTTAAAGTAAAATAAATAAGTTCATGGTGTGACGGTCATCTGTGTGAACTCTTGAGACCAAGGCTCTGTCTGCTTTGCATAATCATTAAAGATGGCACTTTTCATAAGAATAGGAGTTGCCCTGGCACCACTGTCCTTGGGCAAATTTTCCCCTCCTTCCCACCATTGTGATATATCAATTGCTTACCCCCCTGTGTATTTAAATACTTATATCATGCATATCATCATGGTGCCCGAGACCTTACAAATTCTGAAAGTCTTTTTTAACAAGTACTCTACTTGTGTTGGAGTCTGTGGAGTTACTCCAGATTTACAGTAGCATAACCAAGAGAATAATTCAGCCTATTAAACTTCTTTCAATCTCTCCCTCCCACATAGATTTTTTTATGTTGATTGCTGTGGGAAAGCGAAGTCAGATAAGTGAGTTTTGCATTTTGTTCTGCAGGAGGTGAGATGTATCCACAGTGTTGCCAACTTTCATGATCTTGTCATGATAATTATTGTTTTCCTTAAAGCCCCAGCTCCTGGAGTCAAGTGGATATGATGATTTCAGCCTTCATTCTTAAAGTAAAAGTAAGTTTGTAGCCCTCATGACTTTTGAGAAAGCTTCAAAATGTGACCCTAGTGCACTCTAAAGGCTCAAGAAGCAGAAGGCAAATAAAAATTATTTTTACATAATCCCATGATTTTTGGTGAACCTGACTCATGATTTCTGAAAATTTGGGCTTGGCAATACTGTGTCCAGCAATGAGTTCCACCATCATGGACCATCTGCCAAGGAAGCAGTGTCCTTTATCCTCTTGACTTATGCCCTGGTAGTTGATGAACCCCCCGGGTGGCTACAATTCAGTAGTGTCAATTTTTTCTAATTTGCAAAAGGACTTAGAGATACTTTGGGGTGAAAGCCTACCCTGTTTCTCGAGCTTTGGAGGAAAGAGTGCCGGAGGGTTGGGGCTTTTGGTGGATGTTTAGGGCACTCTTTTATATTCAATTGTGTATTGTAATTTATTGGACAGGCACCAGGATGATGACCACCTATAGCTATTTTAAAGCACATATATAATGTGTAAAGGTAAGGGCCCTGTTGTGCCACCCTAAAGTACAGTGACTGTTTATTACACAACTAGGCACATTAAAATAAGTAGGGCAGGTACTATTCAATACGCATAAAGAACCTAAATAAATAGTTGGGCCCTAAATAAATAAAAGTATAAATATGATTATTTGTAGCAGGAATAATAGGAGAGAACGGCATATTCAACTCCAGTCTTGCAAAGACACACACACTGCTGTATCAGTATGACCAAGATCAGGCCCTTAAGTGAGTTCCTCGGGGTCGTAGATACAAACACATACCATTACAGACAGATATAAGTCATAAACAACTGGCAAATCTCCAATTCCTCCCTGATTGATTTAAAAGTATATTCCCTGAGACAATGGAGAATGATTTGTGAATTTAACATGTGTATTATGTTTCCATCTAGTTTTACCACACAACATTTGGGTTCAAATGTTCAGTGGTTTTGATTAAACACTTGTGAGAATGAGTTATTCAAGACATTGGGGGGAAAATAAAGCCCAACAAATCTTGAGGGATATTATGGGATAAACTCAAAAATGGTGTGAATTAAATTAAACTGTTGGCTTATTTGGTAGGCCCGCTGCAGGTGCTCTTTGTCATCTAATACCATTGCATAGCATACAGCGTTTCTCTTTGTCTTTTCTTCTTCTTTTTTCTTTAAAGTTAAACTTGGCAAAAGAGACCCCCATTGTACTGTAGTCAGGAAACCAGCAGGTAAGATGGATGGTGGTGCCCAGCCTTTGCGTAGGTAATAAAATCATTCAAAATGACAACATCCCTGTTCATGCTAATATTTCATACAGTATGTACCGGTCCACAGAGGCCTCACCTACTTCTCCACACACACAATGTATAATTGTCAGGGACAATGAGAAAGATGTAAGCTGAGAATTATGGTGGGGTATGTTTCTATAAGGGAGAGGCTGGATGGCAGCCACTGGAGGAGTATGGATCCACTGTAATGTTAATAGAGCACTCATGATAATGTGATTGTGATATAGTGTTTGCGAATGGAGAGTCTCCCCTCTCCCCTGCCCCCTCCCCCCTTCAGTTTCCATTCCAGCTAATGCTGGGATCAAAAGGGCAAAATTACGATGCAGAATAGTTTCTTTGTAGTATTCCTTTATAGCCCTAGATTGGTTCAGTGGCTACATGCCACCTCTGAGAGACGGAGAAGAGAGCAGCCATCTGCATCATGAAGAGAGGTGATGTGACTTGCCCAAGGTCACTCGACAGGTCAATGGCAGAGCTGAGAATAGAGCCCAGGTCACTCGAGTCGCAGTCCAGTGCCCTATTGACCAAAGCACGCTCCCCTACAAAAATCATGCAAACCTTTAGTTGTAATTCACAATCATCATCATCAGGTGATCAACTTTGCTGCAATAAGTAATCCTGCAAGGCCTTGCATGGGTAACAGCAGGATTCCTGAAACTGTGGCGCTTCAGTGCAAGGGCAAGTGAAGGCTCTGAGTGATTGAAAGGTGTCGTCCTCTGCACCGTACAACAGCAATCGTTAAACTCCTTGTGCAGTTTCCGCCTTACTCGTAAGGTAACAGGGTAAAATAAATAGGTGTAGTATGAGAGGAACATGGATACATTGAAGAAGACATAGGCTTGTGTGACCCCTTATTATACTAATAAGATGCTTAGCTAGGTTCTTCCCTATTACTTTTGGGAGAAGTAACTTGCTAGTTGTGCAGCCACCCTAAAATTAGTGCAGGGAATAGCTCCCCTGAGCTCCCTGTCCTGTTCAATGTTTATGTGCACAGCCCTCTGCACCTTCATTGTTCAGGATCAAGTAACCCAAGCAGGATCCTAACAGCACTTGCGTGAGGTGAGTCTATGTTATTGTTACCCTTTTACAGATGGGAAAACTGATGCAGATGTGTGAAGTGACTTGCTACAGTACCAGCACTGGGACTAAAACTCAAGAGTTGCTGTTTCCCAGTCCCTCTTTGGGTTCAGCAGAAGAAGGGGGAGTTTTGCCATTGACTTCAGGATTTTACCCCATCTCTCTCTCTGCCTACCTCACCATTTACTTTTAAGCATTTAAGACTCAGTTTCACCCACTCCTAATTCTCCATCATTTCCTGTGCGGAAGCACATATGACAAAAGTTCTGAAATACGATTTGCAAAACAATGAGGATTCCCCCCCCCCCCCCCCCGCAAAAAAAAGTCTATAGACTTGATGGATCAACACATTATAATGTCAAGTATCAGAGGGGTAGCCGTGTTAGTCTGAATCTGTAAAAAGCAACAGAGGGTCCTGTGGCACCTTTAAGACTAACAGAAGTATTGGGAGCATAAGCTTTCGTGGGTAAGAACCTCACTTCTTCAGATGCAAGAGAAGAAGTGAGGTTCTTACCCACGAAAGCTTATGCTCCCAATGCTTCTGTTAGTCTTAAAGGTGCCACAGGACCCTCTGTTGCTTTTTACATTATAATGTGTTCCTCATCACTCTGCTCTGTCAAGTGGCACTACCGTGTAATACTTTTGCCTTGCTGGTGAAAGCCTGCTTGTCTGGAAGAGTCCCAGTGCTTTGACTCTGAACCTGCTCTCTACTGCTCATGTGCAGTTCCATTAAAGTGTGTTGTCTCCCATTTTGATTACAGATGCTTATTGCCTTCCCTCCTTGCCATCGTAATCCACATGTCTGCCAGCCAGCAAATAAAGTGTAGAGCAACCCAGAGTGGCCATTGCTGCACACTCTACAAATAAAAAAAGCAGGTGTTTTCCTTTACATAACTGTCATGACACATCACAGAGCAATGCCAGACTGACACTAAGCTGCACTGGGCTTTTTTAGTCTTGTAACATATTGTAACCTGCTGCAAAGCAGTGAAATGGCAGCAATGTGACAATCCTGCTAGCAGCAAGTAATTGTTGTGGATGGGGAGGAACTGAGTGGCTGGTCTTATCTTCAGTCCTGGCCCCAGTGTTTCTAGCTGGGCTCTGATGGAATGGAAAGACCAACCTATGCATTCCACATCAGTTCCTGAGGTCACTAAATTCCACTGGATATGCCAGTGCCCTTGAGATGGAGAGCCCATCTCTCTGGCTTCTTGTAGGGAACTTCAGCATGGGAACCACAGAGTGCATGTTCTTTTCCCATCTCTTTTTCTGTTTCCATAAGGGGATTGGTACATAAGGGGACAGCAACCTACTTCCCCATCCCTGTTCCATAGGTCAATATAGTAGGAGTAGGGTCATAGCCCTGCCTCCTCCCCACCGCCTTGGGGATGAAGGACTCCTCTGGGGGGTCAGTGATTGTGACTGTTCCTTGCAAAAGGCATGCAAAGGGGAAGGCTCCTTGCACCATCCCTCATCATGACCCTTGCAAAGGCTAGTCGCTATTTGGCCCCCTGCATGCAGAGCATAGTAGCTGTTTTTTAGCGAGAACACACAGACACAGCAGGGGTGGGAAGAGACAGAACTGGGGAGGGGCAGCCAATAAGAGACAGCACTGGCTGGGGAGGATTGTGAGATTTGGGGTGGGGGAGACACACACAGACATACACCATGCTCTCTCACAGAGAAATGACTTTAGTTCATTCTTATTGATTTTTGCATAATCTAAAGTAAGTCATTTGAGATGCAATAATATGCTTTGCTCTTTGGATTTGGAAATAGAATAGTTTATCCCAGATGCAATGCTCCAGATGTGCATTAGCAGCACAGCACATGTGCAGTATCAGCCACCTGTAGCTCCATGGGCTCACATGCATACCAGTTAACAATAAACATTTCAGTGCTATACTTAATGTTGCCATTTTTAGAGAGCCCTCCTACTTTCCATTAAATTAAGTCACGTCTTCCACATCCGCGGCGGTTGATGTGAAGTACTGTTTTGTCTTGAGCTTTCATACTTGCATGTTCTCATTGTCTTTCTCAATAATAGTACCTTTCATAACCTTTTTTTATTGTTTGTTGTTATTAAAATTATAATACCATTGAAATCTAGCCAGGAAAAACTATGCATGATTATACCCAGCAATTCTACTGATCGACTTTCTCTAACTAGTCAGGATGAAGGAGTCTGAGAAGTTTCTTAAGCAATTTTTCTTTGAAGCTAGCTTAATATAGTTGAATAAAACTTTGCTAGACATTTTGCAGCCTGATGGTTTGGTGTCTAGATTTCATAATTCAGGAAGAGGCAGGCACTGAAAAATTGTCATTTACAGTAATTGTGGATGAATATGTCTGTTTTATTTGTTAGTTATTTATCATCAATGAATGATGACATTGACAGTTGCATAGTATTACAGCCTGTGATAGGAATTACTATTTCACTATGCGTGACCAGCACCTCATGAATCACAGACCAGAATAAATAAAACAGCAGAAATTGCTGCCTTTTCTGAGCCCTGCGGGTCTTCCTATGGGTTCTGATTTAGCCCTAACCAGATTTTAACCTAGTACATTTTCTTGGTCTGCCCTTATATTTCCACACTAATTCAGAGATTATCTGAAAAAGTCCTTTTCCTATTTTAAATAAAAATGTGTTCATTTTTCTCTTACAAATGTTAGTCAATAAAGCAGGTTTTCAGAGGCGGTCTCCGGGAGGTCTCAGCATACATTTTCAAGAGAGCTTTCATTTTCTGCTTCACTTATGTTCATATTTACAGCAATAAGCACTTTATTCTGCAAGTCATTCTACTGATTTCAGGGGCACTCTGCTACGAGTTGGTGAGAGCAATAGTGAAGGACATGTAATGTAAACTATGTGGGATGGTAAAGGAATGAGGTCATTCCCAGTTAGAGCTGTTGGACTGCATTGGAATGATGTAAGACAAAGCAATAACGTTGGGGCAGGCTTGCATCAACAGACAGGTGTTTAACTCTCCTCAATGTTTTTCTTTGCACAAACAGACAGAAAAGGTTGGGGTAAAACAAAAGAGCTCCTGACTGATAACTGAGTGAGCAGCTAAAGGATTAGACAGCTCCCTATAAACAACAGCTCCTTAGTCGTTGGAAGAGGGAGCACAGAGGGGTCATGTACCAATGGGAAAGAATCACAGAAAGAGTCGCTTTCTTCCAACACTGAACAAGGAACTTTATTAGAATTACATACATTAAAAGAAAGTTAAGGTTGTAAAATTAAGCACCCAAAAGTAAGGAAATCCCTGAATTAAGGTTGCCTGTGTAACCTTACTTTCACCAGCCTTTGTGAGTATGCATTATGGTACAGGTGTAGTCTTAAAAATTAGATAGACCTAGCTATGTTGCTGTAAAAAATTTCATGTCCTGAATGCTGTGGTCAGAGTGACATAATACCCGGTGTAGACACAGCTAGGTTGACAGAAGAATTTTTCCATTGACCTAGCTACCACTGCTGAGAGGTGGATTAGTTACATCAGTGCAAAAACCTCGTCTGTCTATGTAGGAAGCATCTACACTACAACCACATAGCTGCAGGTGTGCCACTGTAGTGCTTTTAGTGTAGACATATCCACAGTCTTTAATTACATGATCACATACTGTTTTTCCTACAGGATCCCAGCCTTACTGAATTCACAGGCTGGGCATGCTATTGGATTGACACAGGGTTGTGCAATGAAGAAAGCTGGATATAACTTTGACACTTACCTCCCTGGCTGGACTCACGTAGTTGAATGTCTATGTGACATCAAATGTTCTCATAATGATGTGTACCTGCAAGACTCTGAGAAAAATGGGAGGCCAGGGTGAGGCCTCTTAAAAACTAGGCCCATTGTCAGGGAGCAGTATAGAGTATGCTGGCTTAGATAACATGCAGTTGATGGTGAATAAAGGAACAAATTACAACTGGGGCAGGTGCACTCCAGGAGGAATTCAGGAGCTTGATTCTGTCCTTATTTACACCAGTGTAAACGAGGAACAACCCCTCTGAACTCAATGGAATGACATGGGCTCAGAAGCAGTGCGAGGGGAGTTGGAATTTGTATCACCACTTTTTGTGAGGAGGGAAGCTGTAATGTGGAACTGGGACACCCGCAGAAGCCCTGCCACTGGAGGCTGCCTAGAAGAGGAGCTGAATGTGTGTACCTCTTAGCTACCCGTAACCAGGCCCCTCTCCTGGTTAGCACCACCCGTTTTAGGGGCTGTGCTGGCTTCTTTGCCCTCTCCCCAGGCAAGTGGAGACTGCTGCCACTTCCACTACTGTAATTACCGCCAGGGTAGACTTTCCACCACCAAGCACTCTGCCTCTCCATTTTCATTGTTAGTAGGTGGCAAAACACATGGGGTGAATATGATCCCACAGCTCTAGCACTACCCCATATCGTTATAAAACAGTTTGGTCCCATCCCCACATGACCTAAAAACATTATAAGACAATCAGGAATCTGTTGTAGTACAACATTGTCCCCATCTGGTCAGCTGTGTTGTGGGAATGGGCTTTGAGTGTAGAGAAGTCAGATTCACAACAGCTGGGAAGTCAGATTCACAACACTAAAACTAGCCTTTCCAGTAGTAAGGCTGGTTTTAGTGTATCTCAACTGGGTCTCTCGCTCTGTGTGGCAAGCTCCTCATTTTGGTTGGAAATCTGTTTACAGAGCTTTCACTTGCTTGGAAATGGTTCCTGTGCCAGACTGGGCCACAGTGATGGCTCTGCCAACTTACAGACTTACAGTCACATTTTGTACCTCAATAAAAATAGCTAATAAGAAAAATAATGTTTAAAGAGAAAGTAAAGGATAATTAACCTCAGATCTGTTCTCAACAAAACAAGGCCACCTTGATAAGTAATAAAAATAGCCTCTCAATGGTCCTTGTGGCTGTCAGATTTTCACTCTGTGATCTATCAGTCAAAACCATGGGAAAAAAGGAGTACTAATGTGCCACTGTTGTGTGTGCGCGCGTGTCCACGTGCGTGCGTGCCCGCGCCCAAGGCTGCTCTGCTCTGTCCTTCAAATCATCTCCACCAGTAAATCATTTAGCTCACCCTGTCACTCTCTGCCATTGTGAGGAGACAAAAGCTACCCATTTAACCCCAAGCATGGCTGATTCACTCTGCAGGGAAGGGAAGTTAACAAAAGAGGGCTAGAGGGGAAGGTGGCTGTTGGGTTGAATTTCATGTAGTCTGGTGGTGGTTTTCTCTCCCTCTTTCTGTTGTTTTAAATCAGCAGCACCTCTCATACTGAGATTGTTTTTGAAGACCACATGTTTGTCAACAGAGCTGTTCTGCTTCAGTAACTTGACCCCAGTCTGGCTTAAAAGGTTTGAAAGGGCAAGAAACACATATATCCAGATCCGCATCCATCTGTTAACCCTTTCACCTGGCCAGCTTTTGTAGGGTACTTTTGTTATTTTTAAAAAGGTAGCACCAAAACATCTAATTAATCATGGGGGGCAGAGGTATTCCAGTCAACCAAATTTTACATGAAATCTGCACTACACTTATTTGGCCTCTCTCACCCAATGCACTGCTCTAATTAATCAGCTAAAGAGCAAACCCTCCAGAATGGTCGGAACCCCTGCCCCATCACCCCAAGGTCTAAGAACTCAAGATTATAGCCTCAGACATTTGCCTCCCATGTTACTGCATGTTGTCCTATCTGCCAAGATATCAGGCTGGGCCCAGATTATTATTTTTAATGAAAAATTGGGGGACAATGGATCGGCGTTCATAACATGCCCCCCGAAAGTATCCAGCTATAGCCCATCTGCAGTCTGGAGAAACGGACATCCATCTATCAGTTTTATCAGCCAAATAACTGAATTTCACCCATTGCAATAATCTCTTTTTCAAAACTGTACTGACCAAGTCTCCTTAAAATATGAAAAATCAAAAAGCCATGAGGTCAGAGAGAAAGACATTTTAGCAGTACAGTTGGTAAAATAAAATGCACAAAGAAAGAGTAATATGGCGATAGATATGTTGTTTACTTCTTCACTACATTCAACTACAGAGTCTCATGCCCTGGCACAGATTTTGAAATGACGAGGACTGTAAAGTTTATATATCAACTAACATACAATCACAAATAGCTGAAACTGAGATTTCTAATGGCACATCATTAAATCAGTTTTAGCCATTACAGAAGGCCTTCGGTATTTAATGACAAGGTACTGAGTATATTCTGTTTTAAGAAGCAAGCAATGTCTCATGAACAGAGGAGACACCAGCTATGTCATCTGTATTACCCACATTCCAGGAGATGAATATGAGTTAAACTTTTTTTTTTTACGTGTGTCATTTAATGACAGACAATTCAGCATACGGGTTTTAAGGTTAATGCTTATCTTACTATGTATTCTTTATTCACCTGTCAGACATTTAAAATGTATTAAATTCTCTTTTCACTATGAACAGTGTTGTGTCAAGCACTTATTTTTATGGCAAAATTGTACATCATATACCTATGTCTTTAACAAGAAAAAAATGCCTCTCTTTGGATCAGTCTTCTAATCTCGCTCTGTCTGTATCTCTTTTTTTTTTTTTTTTTAAGGCTCACTGTAAGTTTTCTCACAGATGTATCTGCAGTAGGTGGGGAAGAAAACAAGCTTGGATCTACAGTGTATGTGAATTGTCTTCCCTTTCTAACTGTGAGGTAGCCGTCACAGATTTAAGCACAAATGTAAGAAATATCTGATTTCCCATTCCATCTGTATTCAGTTTCTTTCTGCTTCTTTGTATAGTTTCTTAGAGACATTATGGAGTGCAGTGAAGGGGCTGCTTACAAATGCCTATTGCTGCACTGGGCAAACTGCCAGAGTTTCACTCCAGGAGGTTGGAACTGGAATCTTTAATTAACTTGAACCAAAACTTTGAATGTTAAAGAATAAAAAAAGGGGGGAAAGGCGAGAGAGGGACAAGAAAATAATGTTTCCAGTATTGGAATCTTAATTTTTGGTCATGATCTGATATAGTCATACAATTATAAAGTTATTCCTTACATATACTTAGTAGATCAGAGTAAATAATTCCAACTAATATCTTATCCAATGAATTTGGCCTCTCTCTCTTTCTCCTCATGGAATATCTGTGAGCTCATTGCCATTTCCACAAATTCAATATTAGTATTTATTTAACTTTTTTGGTAACGTGTTGCTTGATCACAAGTAGTTGACCCTCTGCAATCTGTGCTCAGTATTATCCATTTGAGGAGCCCCATTCTCCACTATCTTGCACCCTGTGTAGTTAGTATTGTTAGTATTACAATTATTAGTTGCTATTTGTATTGTGGTAGCACCTGGAGCCCAGTCATACACCAGGACCCCACTGTGTTAGGCACTGTACAAGCATGTAACAATAACACAGTTCCTGTCCCAAACTGATTATAATCTAATTATAGGACAAGAGCCAACAGGTGGGTATGGACACACAGAGGAGGACAATTAAACAATGAAACTATATTGATTATTTACACTTGAGCAAAGTGGATATCAAATGTTATGAAAGCAGAATGGTAGCACTTTACCCCCATTTAGAACTCTTTGCACAGGTATACAAGGTGCAAAGCTGTGGAAAATCAGGCCCAAGATGTTGGCTTACTTGAGATCAGTAGGATAAACCCTGTGGTTTATTGCCCATTCTCCTTCCCCCATTTCCTGTCTGAATAGGTACGAGTACCATGAATGCAAAAACTAACATTTGGTTTCTATGAATGCTCGTGCAAGTGACTTTGAGATACAGTTTCTTCAAACATTCTTTTCAGTAACGTTTAGTTGCTTGAATGTTTGTGGAAAGCAAACATAGACGGGGTATGCACTGGCCAATGTGAATTAATTAAAAATTCAAAAGAATATTCACTCTGGGCCTGATTCTCCTCTCATTTACCTTGTTTCATATTGATGTAATGCTCTTTCTTTCATTAGAGTTACTCTGACTTTACAGCAGTGCAAGATAAATTTACCAAGTTCAGTATTTGTCAAGTGCTAGCATTCAACATGAGATGTTTTGTTATTCTTTACATTGAATCGCATTTGCTCAGCCTGGCCTCATCAAGCATCAGGTATTTGGAAAAGAAAAATACAAATGGCTCATCACAAAAGATGCTCTGGTGCTGTTTTGATCATCTGTGACCTTCCCAGAGGAAGAGTTGAGCCAAATTAAAATACTCTAAGCCAAAACTACCCACAAAACCACACAGACTGCTCCCTGCCCTCCCTCCTATATTCCCACTGCAGTTTCAGTTGGAAAAGGTATTAATTTCCTCTCTCAAACTGATGTTTAGCGTTGTTATGGGCTGTTAAATAGTTGCCGCGTTTCACCCCAGAAGTTGTTTATATTTCACTTGGGTGTGAATTGAGCCCTGTGTATAGTTTAGGACCCTTGTAATACAATTGGCTACATGAAGGCAGACCTCTATGCTAACTCAGAACCCTTTTGAAGTCAATGGGACTCCTTCCAACCTCCAGGGTCTGCCCTCCTAGATGCAATATCAGGATCAGGACCTCAGTCTATAAAATCATTTGAGATCCTCCAACCTGAAAGGGGCTCTGAGGACAGCTTCTGCTAGGATTTCACACCAAGAAATCCTATTGACTTCGTGGACCCACAGAGTGAGAGTCAGAGCAGAAACTCAACCTTTAATATTATCTCAGCTGCCTTCAATAGGAGGCCTGGTTTGACTTTAAGGTGTATATATTTACCCTTTAATAAGCAAATTTGACTCACATGCATTAAATGGAATTATGCATAAACTGTGGGAGGGCTGTTCCCTTTGGAGAGGGCAGTCAATTCATACTCAGACACAATGGCAAATTAATCACGATCAGAGTGTAAAAACTTTGCTCTGATTTACACTGCATAAATACTGCACAGAGTAACTCCTTTGCCTTCGATGGAGTTATCCTGGATTTAAAGTGAAGACAGTGGAATTGTCTCAGAGCACATATACAGTACATTATTAAGGCATGCACAATGAAAAAGTAAAACACAGTTATTGGAACTTGTCAAGAATGTGCACGATGCGGTAACCAGATTGAATCTTTCATCTAATCACTAATATGCAACAATCTTGCTTTGCCAGAACTCATTCCTGAGTGGTGTACGTAGCATTAATCTGAGTCCAAGCATTTTAAGAGGTTATCTATGACTATATCAAAGACAGCATTGTTTAGTTTATATTATAAGCATGACTCCATCTAACCAGGTAAGGAATAACAATTTGTCATGTAATGTACTGTAGCCTACAGGCCTGTCTGAAAATCTTTTTTCTTTTTTTTATTGCTTGTTATCCTCAATAATATCAAAATAGGAAAACTATCCCAACTTCAGAGTGACAGCAGATTTATTTAGAATAAACCTTTTAAAACCCTGGTCAACATTCATCTCTGTTATAACGCCACTGAAGTTAGTAGTGTTCTACCTGGAATGAATTTGGCCAGAAATATTTACATGTGGCAAATCAAACTCTGTTTGGTTTTAACTATACAAAATAGTCACAATTAAAAGTGAAATTACTCAGAAATAGCGTTGTTTGGCTTTTCATGACAAACTTGAGTATAGTCTATGTTGCTGAAAAATTTGCCTTTCTATTTTTTTACTGAATGTGGGGTTCCCTTTTTTAATGAAGATGAGCCTGTTTTGAGTGACAAATGACTTTAGAATTCAAGGTTAGAAATTCTGAATTCCAATGAAAACAAAACAGCTGTTATCAGAAAAGTGAAACGTTAGGGGCACAAATCCCTTGAACTGAAACAGTGAACATTTTCACAGCAAGGTTCCCAGGCATTTTCACTAGTTAAGACATCTCTAAACACAACACATTTAACTCTATGTGTGAGGCACACATTGATATGCAAATATTCTTTTCCAATTTACTCAGTGAGGTCTCACTACAACCCTTACTATTTTTCAGAGAGATTCCTACGTAGGGCCCAAAACTTTCTCCTTCTCCATCATGATGTTGCCCCACATCAGACATTAGCACTTTCCCCTTTTTTTAAAATGACAAAGATATTGAGAATTCTCTAGGAACAAATTTTAAATTAAACTCTCCTTATAAATGTGTGGCTATCTTTCATTGCTTAGGGCTGTGAACATGTCAAAGAAACAGGTAGGCTTTTAGTAATGGGCACTAACACTATTGTGCTTGCAAGGAAACTGCTGGCCATTCAATGATGGGTCATAAACAATCCAAGCTCCCTCCACAGAAGGCCACACAGACCTCACAACACTGAGGGCTTGTACACACTACCACTTACATTGGTATGTTATTCAAGGGTGTGAATAAGCCACCCCCTCCCCGAGTGACATAAGTTACACCGACCCAAACACCAGTGTGGACAGCGCTATATTGGGAGGAGAGCTCCTCCCGCCAACGTATCTACTGATTCTCATGGAGGTGGTTTGTTTATGCTGATGGGAGAGCTCTCTGTCGGCATAGAGCGTCTTCACCAGACACGCTCCAGCAGTGCAGCTGCATCAGTGCAGCTGTGCTGTTGTAGCACTTCTAGTGTAGACTAAGCCTCACTCTTCAGTTTGTGAGAGTTTCTGTTAGTGATGAGTAAAGATCAACATTGGGAGGTGCAGGGGAAATTAATTTCTATAAAACTTTGGGGAACCGTCCAAACTCTCCAAAACCATTTTGATTTACTTAATTGGGCTGGAAATCTCACATGAACAGGTTAAGGCCAATAGTGCATGAACTGGAAATACCATGAGAACAGCTTTCCCCGCTGATGCTTTCACTTGTGGTCAAATGACTGACACATCTGTCTGTCGAGAACCTAGCATGCTGCTAGTGTCATGCAAAGCATATTGAAAATAATGATAGAGGAGACCAAAAAGGGGGGAAGGAGGATTGATACCACTTTTTGAACCATAAGAAATGTTTGGTTCAATGGATGAGCAAATGTTCAGTTCTAATTTTATCTAGACTAGTTTTCTGATGCATAGTTTTTGAGATGCTGGGTGGAATTTAATGACATTGACCACTGATCTGATAAATGTCATGTACTGCAGCAGCAGACTAATTACATATGCCTGTATAATTACAAAGCAAACATTAAATCATATGTGATTTACTGCCTCTACCAGACTGAAGTTTACAAAGTTATATTAATTTTGAAGATACACATGTAATTGCTAAATAAATGATAGGAGCATTAAATTGTTATGTAGTTACATGGTACTTAAATACTGAGGACTTACTACGTAAACAAAGATTATATGATTCCCCATAGATATGCCTTGGAACTCAAAGTGTTACCAAACACTGAATATCATGAAAACTCTCATCATTTTTTTTTTTTAAGGTATCAAAGCCCAACCTCCTTCCTGTGAGTCTCTGATAATGAAATAGATGGAAATGGAATATTTCACATTATACACTGGCACACACAGTGCACTTAGAATATAATTGTGGCACAGTTTTCTGAACTTTCCTCTTGGTCTCAGTCTTTAAGAACTTTACGAAGTTTCACTCATCTTGTGGCTTAGCCATTGAGTGGCAGAATTTCCCCCTGAATTCTTGGTAATACCCTATTGCAGTCTTTTGTAAGTGAGCTCAGGGGAAGTTTTTCACTAAGGTTCAGATCTCTTTGCCCTTAATTCAGTTTTGCTTCAGAGCTCGTTTCAGAAGCAGGCAGTCACTTGGGAAGTTGCAAATAAATGTGCATGGAAGAACCGAAAAGGCTGTCGCTGAATTTTTTTCCAAATTTTTTTTTTAAACTAAAGAATGTTTGTCTTGTGTTTTGAGAAAAACAAACGGTAAACCCCTGCAAAATTGATGGAGTCTTATGGGGTGATGCCTCTAGATTAGATGCAAAACTTTCTCTGTGAGGGGCTAACAATGCTGCAGGGGGCCATCTTGCTTCACTGAACTGGAACATCCAGTCTTTGAGAGTACTCACACATTAGGGCTAAGATTACTCTCTCTATAGCAACGCTCTTAACTCCAAGCCTTTCTTTTAAAGAAGCTTTACGACTTAGCAGTGCCACAGCCCACCTTCCCTCCTATTTTCCTTCTGAACTGCCTCCATCTAAGTAATCACAGTTAAGTCTTATGCAGGGCTCTACTCCTGTACTTTAGTTTGTATATGGAATTGTGGTGACTGAACAGAGCAAATGCTTCACTCCAGATTTCTTTATTGTGATGTGGCATTGGCTTGTCAAATCACAGACATGGAATCGTCTGGGTCCCATATGACTTGTGTGTGTGTGTGTGTGTGTTGGGGGGAGGGACATGTGTGTACATGCACAAACACTCTTAAGAGAGAAGTCATTCCAAGGCATATTGAAACCAGAGCTTTCTAAATTGTCTCTTTGAAGGCCTTTTTCCTTTATTAAACATTTAAGAATCAACAACAAATGAGCGATTTCATTTGAAACATTGATTTCAGGATCAAAGAATTTATTTACAGTGTCTCAAAAGGAAGTAACGCACAACGTAACCCAAATAAAATTCTGAAAAGTTTTATAAACATGCTCGAGATGATGGTGGTGGACCAGAGAATGATAAGCTTTTCAGAAGATCAGTTGAGTGATAATTAGTAGGGCTGTCGATTAATCACAGTTTACTCACACGATTAACTCAAAAAAATGAATTGCGATTAAAAAAATGAATCACGCTTAATCACAGTTTTAATTGCACTGTTAAACAATAGAATATCAATTGAAATGTATTAAATATTTTGGATATTTTTCTACATTTTCATATATATTGTATTGTGTGTTGTAATTGAAATAGAAGTGTATATTTTTTATTACAAATATTTGCCCTGTAAAAATTATAAACAAAAAAATAGTATTATTCACTTCACACCATACAAGTACTATAGTGCAATCTCTTTCACAGTTGCCAACTTTCACACAGTAAATAACCCCCCCCCCAATCCCCTCCAACCCCCCCCCACCCCGACTTTCACAATAAGCCAAAAAACAAACTAATCCCATTTCAAAACAAGGCCAAAACAAGCCAATCCCTAAGAACCCCAACACTCTGTGCCATTAGATCCCCCCGGCGTGCAGTCTGGGACTGCGGTGGGCCCTCTGTGCACCTCTGACTCTCTCCCCACCATGCCCCTGCTTGCTGGAAGCTGATCAATAAAAAGAAGCAACAAACTACAAGCAAGAAGCGACAAGCCAAACAAGCAACAAGTGACAAGCCAAAAGCTAGCCAACAAGCAACTCACGAGCCAATTAAGCCAAAAATAAGCCCAATTTCTGCATTTTTTCCGTGGGTTTGGCATGTCTGATTCTTTATTGTGAAAGTGCAACGTACAAATGTAGATTTTTTTTGTTACATAGCTGCACTCAAAAACAAAACAATGTAAAACTTCAGAGTCTACAAGTCCACTCAGTCCTACTTCTTATTCAGCCAGTCGCAAAGACAAACAAGTTTGTTTACATTTACAGGGGATAATGCTGCTCACTTCTTATTTACAGTGTCACCAGAAAGTGAGAACAGGTATTTGCATGGCACTTTTGTAGTCAGCATTGCCAAGTATTTATTTGCCAGATATGCTAAACATTCATATGCCCCTTCATGCTTTGGCCACCATTCCAGAGGACATGCTTCCATGCTGATGACACTCATTAAATAATAATGCATTAATTAAATTTGTGACTGAACTACTTGGGGGAGAATTGTATGTCCCTTGCTCTGTTTTACCCGCATTCTGCCATATATTTCATGTTATAGCAGTCTCAGATGATGACCCGGCACATGTTGTTCATTTTAAGAACACTTTCACTGCAGATTTGATAAAACACCAAGAAGGTACCAATGTGAGATTTCTAAAGATAGCTATAGCACTCGACCCAAGGTTTAAGAATCTGAAGTGCTTTCCAAAATCTGAGCAGGACGAGGTGTGGAGCATGCTTTCAGAAGTCTTAAAAGAGCAACACTCTGATGCAGAAACTACAGAACCCAAACCACCAAAAAAGAAAATCAACCTTCTGCAGGTGGCATCTGACTCAGATAATGAAAATCAACATGTGTTGGTCCACACTGTTTTGGATCATTATCAAGCCGAACCTGTCATCAACACAGACATATGTCCTCTGGAATGGTGTTTGAAGCATGAAGGAGCATACGAATGTTTAGCATATCTAGCATGTAAATACCTGGCAATGCCAGCTACAAAAGTGCCATGCGAATGCTTGTTCACTTTCTGGTGACATGGTAAATAAGAAGTGGGCAGCATTATCTCCTGTAAATGTAAACAAACTTGTCTTAACAATTGGCTGAACAAGAAGTAGGACTGAGTGGACTTGCAGGCCCTAAAATTTTATATTGTTTTATTTTTGAATGCAGGTTTTTTGGTACATAATTCTACATTTGTAAGTTCAACTTTCATGATAAAGAGATTTCACTACAGTACTTGTATTAGGTGAATTGAAAAATACTATTTCTTTTGGGTTTTTTTACAGTGAAAATACTTGTAATCAAAAATAAATAGAAAGTGAGCACTGTACACTTTGTATTCTGGGTTGTAATTGAAATCAATATATTTGAAAAATGTAGAAAACATCCAAAAATATTTAAATAAATGGTATTCTATTATTATTTAACAGTGCAATTAATCGCACGATTAATCGTGATTCATTTTTTTAGCACTTGACAACTCTAATAATTAGCAATCAATCACGCTATATCGTATCTCTGCCCTGCCTTCTCTTTCCATTGCACGGTACGACCTCGCTGGGAAGGTGTACGTACATTGAGGGCAACATATGCATT
The DNA here is from genome assembly GCF_027887155.1 of Malaclemys terrapin pileata. Taxonomy (NCBI): domain Eukaryota; kingdom Metazoa; phylum Chordata; order Testudines; family Emydidae; genus Malaclemys; species Malaclemys terrapin. The sequence continues at coordinate 38,154,527 of NC_071507.1, read as the reverse complement.
GAAACATGCAGTTGGAACAGGGTTTTAAAAACACAGGTTTAGGGAAGAAAAAAGGATCACATTCTCTGGAAATGAACAAGTTGAAGATAGGAGTCAGAGAAAACTCCATAAGCAGAGAAACCTGGGCCAGGGACGTGAGGTCCAGAACAGAGGACCTGGCACCTTGGCCGTCACCAACCAAAACCCAAAGAAAGCTCCGGAGTGAGGGCTCTAAGGTAGATATCTGTGTATAGATATACCATGGAATTATATGGTGGCATGGTGCTATTTACTGTCTTATTATCTATCGTTTTCCTAATTGTTCCTAGCATCCTGTTTGACTGCCACTGCGCATTGAGTGGATGTTTTCAGAGAACTATCCACAATGGCTCCAAGATCCCACCGTATTGTATGTATAGTTGGGATTATGTTTTCCAATATGCATTACTTCACATTTATCAACATTGAATTTCATCTGCCATTTTGTTGCCCAGTCACCCTGTTTTCTGAGATTCCTTTGTAACTCTTCACTGTCTGCTCTGAACTTTATCTTGAGTCATTTTGTATCGTCTACCAATTTTGCCACCTCACTGTTTACCTCTTTTTCCGGATCATTTATGAGTATATTGAACAGCACTCATCCCAGTACAGATCCCTGGGGGACACAGCTATTTACTTCTCTCCATTCTGAAAAAAGACCATTTATCCCTACCTTTGGTTTACTGTCTTTAAACCAGTTACTGATCCATGAGAGAACTGTCCCTCTTATCCCATGTCTTCTTACTTTGCTTATAAGACTTTGGTGAGAGAGCTTGTCAAAGGCTTTCTGAAAGTCCAAGTGTACAATATCCACTAGACCATCCTTGTCCACATGTTTTTTGACCCCTCTCCTCTCAAAGAATTCTAATACATTGGTGAGGCACGATTTCCCTTTACAAAAGCCATGTAGGCTCTTCCCCAACAAAACATGCTCATCCATGTGTCAGATAATTCTGTTCTTTACTATAGTTTCAGTCAATTTGCCTGGTACTGAAGTTACACCTAATGGCCTATAATTCCCAGGATCACCTCTGGTGCTTTTTTTAAAAATTGGCATCACATTAGCTATCCTCCAATCATCTGGTACAGAAGCTGATTTGAGTGATAGGTTACATTCCACAGTTAGTAGTTCTGCAATTTCATATTTCATTTCTCCAGAACTTTTGGGTGAATGCCACCTGGTTTTGGTGACTTATTACTGTTTAATATATCAATGATCATGAATTAGGAGACCAGAGGTGACCAATGTAGTGCAGGTGATGCACGACGCAAAGCGGAGATGGGCGATGTACGACATAAAGTGGAGATGTAGTCTGCAGGCAAGACAATAGGTGGACAACCCGAATCAGTGACTGGATCCCCAGAGACCACCAGTGACCACTGGGCAGACCGAAAACGTTCTGAGCCAATCCCATGACAAAACTCCTTGGCCAGAAATGGAAAGAACGTGCTCGCAACAAAACAGAATGGTGTGGTGTCGATTTGTGTTCATGGAGGGACGGACAAGGACAAGCCGGACAAAGGTGACAAAGGTGAATATATTAATTTGTTCCAAAACATCCTCTATTGACACCTCAATCTGGGACAATTCCTCAGATTTGTCATCTAAAAAGAACATCTCGGGTGTGGGAATTTCCCTCATAGCCTAAACAGTGAAGACTGATGCAAAGAATTCTCTTAGCTTCACCACAATGCCTTGTCTTCACTGAATGCGCCTTTAGCACCTCGATCATCCAGTGGCTCCACTGACTGCTTGGCAGGCTTCCTGCTTCTAATGTACTTACTTTTTGTGTGTGTGTGTGTGCTGTGAGTTTTTGCATCTTTTGCTAGCTGTTCTTCAAATTCTTTTTTGGCCTTCCTAAGTATACTTTTACACTTGCCTTGCCACAGTCCATGCTCCTTTCTATTTTCCTCAGTAAGATTTGCCTTCCATTTTAAAGGATGTCTTTTTGCTGTCTCTGTCTCTTTTACTCTGTTGTTTAGCCATGGTGGAATTGTTTTAGTCCGCTTAAATGTTTTTGTTTTTTTAATTTGGCGCATATAGTTAATTTGAGCCTGTATTGTGGTGTTTTTTAAAGTTTCCATGCAGCTTGCACTCTTGTGGCTGTTCTTTTTAATTTCTGTTTAACTAAATACTATTGTGGTGGGTTTCTTTGGTATTTCTCCCAGTCCTGACAAGGATGCTAAATTTTATTATATTATGATCACTATTACTGAGCGGTTCAGCTATATTCACATCTTGGACCAGATCCTGTGCTCCACTTAGGATTAAATCAAGAATTGCCTCTCCTCTTGTGAGTTACAAGAGTAGTTGCTCCAAGAATCAATCATGAATGGTGTCTAGAAACTTTATCTCTGCATCCCTTCCTGAGGTGACAGGAAGCTCAGCCAGGACCTGGACAGGTGACAAATTTGAAGTCTGATTGCAAAGTTTGACAATAATGGGCTCAGGAGACCTCATACTCTGCAGTTAGAAACCGGTTTCTGGATCCCAGTGATGCTTCAACCTATAAGGACTCCTTAGAGACAGAATGGACTCACACACAGGCAGGGTAAATCACACAATTATACACATTCTCACTCTCTCTCCCATACAAATTGCCAAAACAAATTTCTACCAAAGCTCATGAGGGAATAGGAAAAAAAGAGGGGTGTATAGGGTGTTAAAAAGAGTGAGATCTTTTCTCTATAGCTGTCAGAATATAGCTGCCCAGATAGAGACTGATCTTTTTTCCACATACATTTTGACACATAGCTGGCAAGCGCAGTCCTATTCAAGAAATCATGTAAGAAGAATGGGCAAGACTTATGGAAGCTAGTGGTTGAGTTATCTGAAATATAACCTGAATGCCTGACTCAGGTACTGAAAGCAATGATCTAAATTATGAGATGCACCTAAGCAAAGAGTTTCCGGACCTCAATCATTGCAAGCAGGAAGGGTCATTATCTCTGTGATGAAGTCTGCTTTTGTCCCTGGAGAAATGAAAAAAATGAACTGGCCAATTTCACATCATTTGAGCTGGGTTTACGTTCTTGACCCTTGATCGGGTGTTGACAGAAGTGGGGAAGGGAAGGAGGAGGCTTTCTTATGCTCTGCCTAAGCTGTTTTGAAACTAAGGTTGACATTTTCCTTGCCATACCATTGTGATAGCAATAGTGACCTTAGAGGCAAAGTATTTCACTTGCCACCCTTACGAACACAGCTGTCCATTTAGCTCTGCATAAAAAGCAACAGGGGAGATGAAACAGAGCTTTGCTTGCCCTAGTTAACTGGAGGATGCAATGGAGTCATTACAATATCAGGGGTTTGGCTGTATCTGGGTATCCCTCGCCCAGAACCAACTTACACAAGAAAGAACACTTTGAGAGAAAGCTCCAATAGCATCCTTCATTCGGATCCACTTAGTTTTGGCAGTAGATAGTGAACTGCCAAAGGATCTTAGAACAGTGGAGTTGATGACTTTACATATGTTCTGCCATTAGTAAGGTACAGTGGGGCTTAATTGGGAGCAATTACTATAGAGCAGTGGTCTCCAACCTTTTTATGCCCAAGATCACTTTTTGAATCTAAGGGCAACTCAGAATCTACTCCACCCCTTCCCTGATGCCCAGTCTCTTCCCCAAAGCCCTGCCCTGCTCACTCCATTCTCCCCTCTCTCAGTTGCTCGCTTTCCCTCACCCTCACTCACTTTCATCAGGCTGGGACAGGGGCTTGCACTTACCTCCGGTGGCTCCTGGCCAGTGGTGGGCGCAGCAAGGTTGAGGCATGCTCCCTGACTACCCTGGCCCAACACTGCTCCTGGAAGGAGCAATCAACAGGTTGGTAACCACTGCTACAGAGCATTAAACTAAAAAGTATCTTCCTTATTAACATTCATTCAAATTGCTTTACATTTAAGTGTATGCATGCATGTGTACAGTTCAGGATAATTTTACTTATCATAAACCAACTTGAAAGATCAGGGAACCAGTGCTTCTTTTGGTAATACTATATAGAGGCTTTAACTTCAGGATCATGGATTTCAATTCAGACTGAGATTGGCAATGACAAAATGTTGTTGCTACCATCTGCAGAATGACTTTGGTGGTCTTGATCCATTTCCCAAAGGAAAGAAAACAACATCACAACACCAGTCACCACTAATTGGTATCTTTCTGGACAGTCTGAGCAGAGAGCCTTAGAACTGAATGGAAATATAAAAAAAAATCTACTTAAGCCTAGAGATGGTCCATTGAGCTAGGGGTCAAGGTACATCAGCAATGTATCGTGAGGAAGGTTGCCATGCCACTGTCTATTCTTTACTAGTTTTGTGGCTGAACAGAGGACTCAGGGGCTGTCAATGTGACACCTTTCAGGAACACTAAATTCTAAGAAAATACTTTTAAAATATTTTAAAACTGAAGAAGCTCAAGTTCACTAGGCAGGGTGCTGGTGTCGAAGCAATTTTGGTCAGTGTGACAGTTTTGGGACTCACCACCGCAGCCCCTCCCGCTGGTCGTCTCTGGGAATTAGCTCAGTCCATAGGGAGCGCCCTCTCCTAGTGGTGTACCACCCGTTGTCTAGCCCTTGGTTGGCATCTGAGCCTGCGATGCTCACCAGCTCACAGCGTCCTCTTCCGGACCACTGCCCTCCAGCAGTGCCCCTTAGTCCATCCACACCACCTTCCAGAGGGGGAAGGGTGAGCAACAGTCTTCCTACCCCCCAGCCACCATGTCCAACCACACCCCCAAAGTCTAATACCTCTTGTCAGGGATCTGGCATAGTTTATGACTGCCGCTCCCTACGGCCGATGGCTGGGTATACTGCAAGGGGGGGGGGGGAGACCCAGGCCCACCTTCTACTCTGGGTCCCGGCCCAGGGACCCTCTGGCAGCAGCCTCACTGTCCTCCTTCTCTCCCTTCATCTGTCCACTTCCCTGGGCCGCTTTCCCTACAGCCCCTTGCACCCGCTGGGCCCTTCCCTTCAGGGCCTGCAGCCTGGCAGGCTATGGGCTAGAGCTCCCTTCTGCTTCCCGAGCCTGGCCAGCACTGCACTGTCTGTGGTGCTAGTCTCCTAGCTCTGGAGACAGACCTCCCCTCTCAAAGGCCTGGGACAGACTGCCTGCTCCCTCCCTGAGCAGCCTTTTTATAGGGCTGAGCCTGGCCCTGATTGGCTGCCTCCAATCCAGGCCCTGATTGTCTCCCAATAAGCCCTTCTCTTATTGGCTGCCCATCTGCGCAGGCCCACTGGCCTGCTGCGGCCTAAATTCTCAGAGAGTGGGGCAGTTGCCCCACTACAGTCAAGCAATAAACTTTGGAAGACTTTTCCCTCATAGGTTTCCTTTCTGTCTCTAATACAAAGGAAAGTGAATGAAAAACAAGAAGTCCTTACTGTACAGTATAGCATTATGTAACTGAACCAGTTGTTGCCTTGATACTGTTTATTTCTGCAGCCAAATCTATTCAGACAGAAGGAAAAGCCTAAGTGTGCCTGCATAACTGTTGCTTTTGATAGCTAGACTATTTGTTGTACACGTAAGTGATTCTGCATTGCCAGCAATGTATAGTGATTGTTAGTCTATTTCACTAATTTTTCTTTTACTAGCAGAGGTTAGTCTGGATGAATCTGATCTTGAGGCATTTACATTCAGTGCATAGTTATTTCCCATTCCAACACCTCCAGAAGTCAAAGTAGAAGTATAGCAAGTTATGCCTCAAGGATTCAAATTTCAGCAAGGATGTCCTCCTCCATCCCCACAGCCATTATGCACTAGTATTTTAATGAGAAGCCAGGCAGAGATTAAGCCAATTTTTTGTATTTAAATTCAATACGGCACCAAAGCAAGAGTTCGAGCCTAAACAACTCCTTTGCCAAGTACACAGAAATAATTCCTGGCCCACAGCAGCAAACCCCAAACTTCCATTGTGCTCACAAAGCTAGCATACCAGCACTAGGTGCAACCTTAAAGAGCATTCTGGGTATTGGAATGCAAATCAGCACAACAAACATCAGAATTTGCATATCCAGTATTCCCTCAACAAGGAGTTTTATAACAAGGGCTATCCAGACCAAGTCAGCAGCCATGGACTTTGCTGGAGTTCATCAGCATGGAACAGACTTGGTATAAGTAAAGCAGTTATGCTCAAAAATAGCTTACTTGATTTCATGTTTGACCAAGCATTAATTTAAACCAATGTTAAGATAATGAGGAGGCGCTAGTTAAAATAAATGAAGGCAGTTGAACATTTTCTAAGACATGTTGCTGACCTTTTGATGAGAATGCCTAAAAACAGAATGAAAATTCCAATAAAAATGCATTTCATTTTCTGACCAGTGCTAAAAATGACCAAAGCCAAAAGCTGAACTAAAACTGCCATTCCATCCCTCGTTCAACAAGTTGTACCCACGTACTGTAGGATGTTCCAAACGGTAGGTAATTTTGCTCAGTATCGAGTGAATCTCAGTTGATTTATGGTTTAGGCTCAAAATCTGGTTACATTTAGCAGTTTGGCATTGAGTTTCACTTTTAGTTTTGGGTTTGTTTGAACCTGGAACTCAGTGATGCCATAAAACCTCTCACCCACATACAGCAAAACAAATGATCTGGCATGAATTTACAATGAAGCAAACCCACTGAGATTCATATACCTCTCCTCTTAGAGTGAGAGTCTGCCCAGAAAAATGATGATGTACAAAAAATTAGCACTTCCTTACTCGACAGACCTATTGCGACAGGCCAGATTGTGAACCCTTTATGCATATTGGTGAGCATGGGTAGTCTCACTGACTTTAAGGAGACTACTTGAATGAGTTCCTGGTAACCAACTGGAAAATGGGAGGTCACAATCGGCCCTGCATCATATCTGCTTACTTTAGGGTATAAATAGTTACTATAAATAGTAACAAATAATGTTACTATTTATTTATTTCAATTAGTTCTGCGGTGAACTCCCCGTATTGGAAGAGAGAGAGAGAGATGGGTACTAGTGTTGCTCATGTAGAGAATTATTTCACTAAATTCTGGCTGAGGAATCTTGATTACTGGTGCTCATATGTAAGCCAGATAGTGCACAGCCAGGGTCTTGGTTTGAGGTTGGATTCGCAGGACTGGCAGTTAGGGCTGAAAAAGCCCTACATGTATTTGTACTCTGAGAAAATCATTTCTGGAATTACAGAGACAATAAATAGCGAAACCACACTTCCCTATTTTGCAATGACTTTTTACAGTATACCCACACTTTAAGGATGAAATTCAGACTGAGAGTTACCTCTGCTTACACCAGGTATAAATGTGTGCCAAGGTATGGGATGCTAGGATGACCATATTGGATTTTGTGCACACCTAAGTATAGCAATATAAATGTTGACTATTTCCTAAATAGATCAGGAGAAGACACATAAAATTAATAATAATCTAAAGGATTTACATCGTACAATAATGTAAGGAGAAGACTGGAAAGTTGAAAACTGTTGAAAAAGTTGAACTGGCAAGATTAAAAAAAGAATTAGATACATTCATGGAGGATAGGTCTATCAATGATAGGTCTATTAGCCAGGATGGGCAGGGATGGTGACCCTAACTTCTGTTTGCCAGAATCTGGGAATGGGAGACAGGGAATGAATCACTTGATCAATTGCTCTGTTCATTCCCTCTAGGCACCTGGCATTGGCCACTGTCAGAAGACAAGACATGGAATAGGCATAGCTCTCGATAATAAAATAAAGGAAAGAGAATCAGCAACAGGTTAATGATGGTCAAACTGACTTTGGAATGTGGCTTTCTAAACTTAGTTAGCACACATCCACACTGGTGTGGCTATGGCAAGGCTGAGAAGACAAATGTTAGATGCTGCTCTTCAGCAAATTCCAGGAAATAAGGAAATAATTATCAGTGTCAACTTGAATAGACATGCTGGAAGAGGCATGGATATAGAGAGGACATGGTGGTTAGAGCTATGGAACTTTAAATGATGGGGAAAGCATATTGCAGCTGGCACAAGCTCATGACCTCGAAGTATCCAACACATTCTTTACAAAAAGAGGTGAACATTGTATTACTTACAAGAGTGGAAGGACTAGAAGCCAGACTGACTACTTCCTTGTTTCCCTGCAGAAAATAAAAGATATAAAAGACTTCAAGTTGATTGCAGGAGAGAGTCTTACTACTCAGCATAGTTAGACCTCTCATCTTATTCTTAGAACAAATGTACAGTGAAAATCAAAGAGGGTAACACCAAAGATAAGGTGGCAAAAGCTACCGAGTATCAGGAATAACTACTTGTGGCTGCTCTGCTCAGTCTTCTGTCACTGTAATGAGCATAGCTGTGCTGCATCAGCTAGACCATCTAACTGAATGTCCTGCTGAATTGGCTAAGGAAAGTTGCAGCACTTCACTGGCTACTCAAAGAAGTCACCCACGGCTGTGATAGCTCCTGCGCCTGCTTGTTCCCAACCCTGCTTCTGCCTTGGACCCAGCCCTGCTCCTTGCCTCACTGCAGCTAACCCAGTTCTGACCCTGGGCTCCAATTCCTGACTTTGGCTCTGACCCTTGGCTCCAGCATCTGGCCTCTGACTCCAGTTTCTGACCCTCAGCTCTGACTCCTGACTCTGGCTCTGGCATGTGACTCCTGCTCCAGCCACTAGGCATGACTGTTCACATCCTGGGCCCTGATAATAAATCTGACAAGGGCTTTAGAGAGTTGGTTATGGAGACGATGAGGTCAGCACCACATGTGGAAGGAGTGCATACATTTTGGGATTTTATGGCAACAAATATAGTGGAGAGTGCTAAACAAGTTATGGGTGAATCAAAAGGGAAAACCTTTATTCAAAAACAATTGGTAGTGGAGTGAAGAAGTACAAGTGATAAAAGATAAAAGAAAAAAAGGAGTAGTAGCAAAGGAGACCTAGATGTGAGGAAATTGGCCAGAAATGTAGTTGCAAAAACAAAGGTCTTTGAAGAACTTTACTCAAGACTTGGAACAAAAGAAAGAGGGAAGAAAGCATGGGAAAGAAGTACCAAAGATACAAAGGAAGTGAAGTTCTTCAAATATGATAGACACATAGAGAATCAATGGAAAAGGTATTGTTAACAGTTTTTAAGAGGAGATAATCCAAGAGAGCTGACATCCCTGTTCAGTTCAGTCATGAGATGGGAAAAGATACTAAAAACTTGGAAGAGAAATATCTTGGTGCTGTTTTATGAGGGGAAAAAGAGATGTGTAAAACTGATGAGTCATACAATGAAACTATGGCAGAGAGTCATTGATAAGAGACTAAACATGAAGTAGATATTAGCACAAATCAATATGGATTCATGCCAGGAAGACCTACAATAGATGTTGTTTGTGCAGTGAGGCAGCTAGTGGAATAAAAATTAGAGAGAAAGGGGAAAATATTCATGAGATGTTCATTGATCAGGAAAAAACCTTTTACTGAGTTCCAAGGGAAGTCATCTGGTGGTGTCTGAGAGAGAAAATGGTACCAGAACCACGGATGAACCGCAGGCTTGGGGAGGCTAATCCCTGGCCCGACCCACCACATCTGCCTGGGGCCCCGCCCCTCCCACCCCTTTCCCCCGGTGTCCTTTGGTGGACATAATCCTCAATGAACTTATCTAATTGTTTTTTTGGAACCCAGTTATACTGTTGGCAATGAGTCCCACGGGTTGACTGTGCATTGCATGAAGAAGTCCTTCCTTATATTTCCTTTAAACCTGCTGCCTGTTAATTTCATTGGCTGGCCCCTAGTTCATGTGTTATGTGAAGGGGTAAATAATACTTCCCTATTCACTTTCACTTTCTCCACACCATGATGTTATAGACCTGTATCATATCCCCCCTTAGTCAGCTCTTGTCTAAAATGAACAGTGCCAGTCTTTCAATCTCTCCTCATATGGAAGTTCTTCCATACCCCAATCATTTTGTTTGCCTTTCTTCCAAATCTAATATATCTTTTTTTCTTGGGGGGGGGGAGGGTTAGATGGGGTGACCAGAACTGCATACAGTATTCAAGGTGTGGGCATACCATGAATTTATATAGTGGCATTATGATATTTTCTGTCTTATTATCTATCCCTTTTCTAATGGTTCCTGTTACCTTTTTTGACTGCACATTGAAGAGATGTTTTCAGAGAACTATCCACAATAACTCCAAGATCTCTTTCTTGAGTGGTAACAGCTAACATAGAACCCATCATTTTGTCTAATATAGTTGGGATTCTTTTTTCCAATATGCATTGAATTTCATCTGCCATTTTGTTACCCAGTCACCCAGTTTAGTGAGATTCCTTTGTCACATTTGCAATCAGGTTTGGACTTAACTATCTTGAGTCATTTTGTATCATCTGCCAATTTTGCCACCTCACTATTCACCCCCTTTTCCAGAGCATTTATGAATACATTGAACAGCACATGTCCCAGTACAGATTGTTAGCGGACCCCACTATTTAGCTCTTTCCCCTGTGAAAACTGACTATTTATTCCCATCCTTTGTTTTCTGTCTTTTAACCAGTCACTGGTCCATGAGAGAACTTTCCTCCTTATGCCATGACTGCTTACATTGCTTAAGAACCTTTGGTGGGGAACCTTGTCAAAGGCTTTCTGAAAGTCCAAATACACTGTGATCACCTTTGTCCACGTGCTTGCTGATTCCCTTCAAAGAATTCTAATAGATTGGTGAGGCATGATTTCCCTTTACAAGAGCCATGTTGACTCTTGCCTAACATATCATGTTTATATATGTGTCTGAAAATTTTGTTCTTTGCTATAGTTTCAACTAATTTGCCTGTTACTAAAATTAGGTTTACCAACCTTTAAATAATGTCCATTTTAATCACTGTATAACACACACTTTTTGATAAGGTCTATTTTAATCACTGTATATATCAGAGGATAACCTCTGGAGCCTTTTAAAAGAAATCGCTGTTACATTAGTTACACTCCAGTCATCTGGTACAGAGGCTGATTTAATCAATAAGTTATATACCACAGTTAGTAGTTCTGCAATTGCATATTTGAGTTCCTTCAGAAATTTGGGGTGAATACCATCTGGTCATGGTGCCTTATTACTGTTTAATTTATCAATTTGTTCCCAAACATCCTCTATTGACACCTAAATCTGGGACAGTCCCTCAGATTTGTCACCTAAAAAAAATGGCTTGGGTGTGAGGTTCTCCCCCACATCCTCTGAAGTGAAGATTGATTCAAAGAAATCATGTGGCTTCTCTGCAATGACCTTGTCCTCCTATGAGATCAGAATCTGTCCCTTTCCATAAGGTGTTGGAATAAGTAACATAGCTCTAGTAGTCTTTCTATAGATAGAGCAAGTTACAGGATGTTCTTCTGTAACATTATTCCTATTTGCTGTTAATAAATTACCACAAGCCTGGCTCACAAATGGAGCTTTTCTTCAAGAAAACCTAAAGATGCCACTCTTTGACTGTAGGTTAAAAGTACAGGCTACATAATCAGGGGGAAAGAGACAGCAAGCAAAGGAGTTATCATTCAGATGAATGCAGCTCATGAGTGATCAAATCAGTTCAACACTCCAGTGAAAGATGGCATTTAAAAGGGATACAGCCTTCTGAACAATTTCATTTCATTTTTTTTAAACCAGTGTGGTACAAGCCGTTGTTATTTGTCAGCTAGTAATGGGAACAAATATTGGTTTCAATAAATCACATTAACACTAAGATTCTGATATGCTTAGGGTATGTTTAAATGACAATGTAAAGGCGTGATTGTAGCATGGGTTAGCATACCTATGTTAGCTTTAATGTAGCTAGCACCGGTAACAATAACAGCATGGATATCATGGCACAAGCTTCAGAATGGGCTACCAAACAGAGGAGAAGCCCTGGGTGATACTCAGATTGCTACCCCATGCTGAAGCCTGTGCCACATCTAGAGTGCTAGTATTACCCATGCTAGCTAACTTATAACTAACACAGGTATGCCTACCAGGGCTATGCTCACACCTTCACTTTGCAGCATAGACATACCCATAGTCATATTAGAGTAGTATACTCCATGACTCCTCCTACTCAGTGGGACGTCACTAGTAGAATAAGGTGCTACTCAGTGTGAGGTAGGGTGTCAGAATCTGACCCAGGTTTAGTAAATGTTTAAAAAAAAAAACCCACTGTACTACAGAACAGGCTTTTTTTTTTAAAAAATGTGTTTTCCAATTTTAAACATGCCAAAATAGCCTCCTTTTTTAATTACTTTTTTGTACAAAATGTGCCAAAGTTAAGTATTACTTTCAACAATTATATTCTTGTAAAATGGTGGCTGCTATCATGGGCCCGAGTCTCCTCTCACCAACCAGGGTAAATCAGGAATGGCCAAACTCAAATCCAAGGAGTTACACCAGTAAGGACTTGTCTGCACTACAAAGTTAAGTTGACTCAAGTTATGCTGATGTACAGCTGCTGCTGCAATTAAACTGCTGTTGCATGTCCACACTCTGCTCCTTGTGTCAGCAGAACATGTCCACAGCTCTTGCATTGACACAGAGAGCAGTGTATTGTGGGCAGCTATCCCACTGTGCAACTCGCCGCCATGTACTGCCGGGTATTTTGGGAAGGGTTTGCAATGCCTCGGGGGGGCAGGTTCAACATCCTATGATGCAGTTTTCTCCATCCCATCATTCCATGGGCAGCCTAGTAAGATTTGTGCCACTATTCAACAGCCCCTGTAATCTGCGCACCCGCCATCCCTGTCAGAAAGCATGGATCCTGCACTGCTTGCCAGTATTGTGCTGAGTGTTGTGAACACAATATGCCCAATTCTGCAGTACTTCCTGAGCTCTGAGTCCGATGATGATCCCTTGGTGCCTGTCTTGCTGTGTGCCATGGAAAGAAACCATTCAATATTGCTGTTGGCATTCACAGAGCAGCTGCACATGGTTGTCCATCGGTTCTGGGATTGAGAAACAAGCTCTGACTGGTAGGATCACATTGGTATGCAGGTATGGAATGACAAGCAGTGGCTGCAGAACTTTCAGATGTGCAAAACCACCTTCCTGGAACTGTGTGCGGAGCTTTCTCCAGTCCTCCAGCACAGCGACACCAAAATGAGGGCTGCTCTCATCTCATGGTGGAGAAGCTGTGTGAAAGCTGGCAATGCCAGACTGCTATTGAGCAGTTGGGAATCTGTTTGGAGTCGGGAAATCCACAATGGGGATTGCTGTGATGCAAGCGTGCAGGGCCATTAATCGCCTCCTGCTACATAGGACTGTGACTCTGGGCAATGTGCATGAAATAGCAGATGATTTTATAGCAATCAGGTTCCCTAACTGCAGCAGGGCAATAGATGACATGCATATTCCTATTTTGGCCCCAAACCACCTTACGATAGAGTACATCAACAGAAAGAGCTATTTTTTCTATGGTATTGCAAACGCTGGTGGATCATCAGGATAATTTCACTGACATCAATGTGAGCTGGTCAGGGGAGGTACATGACACACATCTTTAGGCCCGTACAGAAATCTGCAAGCAAGGACTTTCTTTCCAGATCAGAGGATTACCATTGGGGATGTGGAAATGCCAATAGTGATCTTGGGAGACCCAGCCTACCCCTTACTCCCATGGCTCATGAAGCCTTACACTGGCCACCTTGACAACAGCAAGGAGCGCTTCAACAACAGGCTCAGGAGGTGCAGAATGACTGTTGAATGTACCTTTGGCCATTTGCAGGGTCATTGGTGCTGTCTCCTCAGGAGGTTAGACCTCAGTGAGGACAATATCCCTTGGTCCTAACTCCCTGCTGTGCGTTTCATAATATCTGTGAAGCAAAGAGGGAGAAAGGAGGTGGATCAGCTGTCTGCTGCTTTTGAGCAGCCATATACCATGGCTATTTGAGGGGCTCAGTGGGGAACTATTCAGCTCATGGAGGCTTTGAAGGAGCATTTTAACAATGAGCCCCAGTAATGTGCGTTGCTGTAACATGTTGAGCCTGGCATCGGTTTTTTTGCACTGTGGTGTGAACTTTATAATGACTATTGGGTGTGTCTTACTACGACAATGCAAATGCACCTATTGCTGTTGTCCATGAATGTTAGCACCAGCCACCAGGTGCTGGAGAATAGTAAAGATAAATTCAGTTTCCATAATTAGATTTGTATTCCATACTCATGCAAACATGCCTATGCAATGCTGAAGTAAACTTCACACATACAGGGGAAAGTATCTTTAAAGGGGAAGGAATGGGGCATTCACAAGCACCTACACCAACAAGGCTCTCACAGCTGGGTGTATGTGTAGCTGTCATTGTGTATACTCTCCCATGGGGTGGAGTGCCTTAGGTACTGCTGTGGCCCCAGAAGATACATAGAATGCGTGTGTGTGCGGGGGGGGGGGGGGCGGGGGGGTAGGGAGGTCCTGGAATGAAGTTCTCTATGAGCTGCAGGAGGAGGCAAGCATGGATGTGTTCAGCCTGAAGGTCAATCAGAGACTGCAGCATGTCTATTTGCTCCCTCAGCAGCACTATCATCTCTTGCTACCTGTATTTCCTGTTCTCACTGTCCCTCTGCATTTTGTTATTGATTTCTGCCCTCCAAGCCCTCTGCTCAAATCCAAAGCGCCAGAGGCTTCTAGGACCTCTTGGAACATGTCTTCCTTAGTCCGCTTCTTTCTCCTCTTTATCAGGCTGAGCGGCTCCTCCAGGCTGCTTGAAGAGACCCACAAGGCCACATCTGCAGCTGCTAAAGAAACAATGGACAGAGGTACTATTGTTAGTGTACTTACACTCCCTGATCCAAACAAGTTATAAGCACAACTTTTTCACTTTCCCTTGGAAGTTATAGAGCATGATGGCAGCCCCAGCCATGGTGAGTACAGCCCGGGATGGAGGGGGCGAGTTGGGACAGTAGCGGGGGGTAGCACTGGAGTATCAGAACATGTGCATAGGGCAACTGAACTGAATACTGGCACCGTTCTCCACAGGTAGTGGTGATTTTAGCTGATATCTCACTCCTGAGGGTAACCGAGGCTACAAGGAACCAGTTCCTGCAGGCATCTGGCTGCAGACTGGGTCCGTATACTGCTAGCCTGTGCACTGAAATGGTACCTGCTGAAGTAATTGCTGAGCGGCATGGCAAAATGTCCTACCACGAGGGAAGAAAAAAGGCAGCCCTCCCAAGAAACCTGCAGCAGAAGATTGCAGAGTACCTCCAGGAAAACTTCTTTGCAATTTCTATGGAGGATTCATGGGACATCGCAGTGTGCATAAACAAACTATTCCTCAGGGCCCCCTCTCTCTAGCTGTACAGGGGAATGAGAAGCAGATAGCAACTCATAGATTCATAGATTATAGGGCTGGAAGGGACCTCGAGAGGTCATCGAGTCCAGTCCCCTGCCCGCATGGCAGGACCAAATACTGTCTAGACCATCCCTGATAGACATTTATCTAACCTACTCTTAAATATCTCCAGAGACGGAGATTCCACAACCTCCCTAGGCAATTTGTTCCAGTGTTTAACCACCCTGACAGTTAGGAACTTTTTCCTAATGTCCAACCTAGACCTCCCTTGCTGCAGTTTAAACCCATTGTTTCTGGTTCTATCCTTAGAGGCTAAGGTGAACAAGTTCTCTCCCTCCTCCTTATGACACCCTTTTAGATACCTGAAAACTGCTATCATGTCCCCTCTCAGTCTTCTCTTTTCCAAACTAAACAAACCCAGTTCTTTCAGCCTTCCTTCATAGGTCATGTTCTCAAGACCTTTAATCATTCTTGTTGCTCTTCTTTGGACCCTTTCCAATTTCTCCACATCTTTTTTAAAATGCGGCGCCCAGAACTGGACACAATACTCCAGCTGAGGCCTAACCAGAGCAGAGTAGAGCGGAAGAATGACTTCTCGTGTCTTGCTCACAACACACCTGTTAATGCATCCCAGAATCATGTTTGCTTTTTTTGCAACAGCATCACCCTGTTGACTCATATTTAGCTTGTGGTCCACTATAACCCCTAGATCCCTTTCTGCCGTACTCCTTCCTAGACAGTCTTTTCCCATTCTGTATGTGTGAAATTGATTTTTCCTTCCTAAGTGGAGCACTTTGCATTTGTCTTTGTTAAACTTCATCCTGTTTACCTCAGCCCATTTCTCCAATTTGTCCAGATCATTTTGAATTATGACCCTGTCCTCCAAAGTAGTTGCAATCCCTCCCAGTTTGGTATCATCTGCAAACTTAATAAGCGTACTTTCTATGCCAATATCTAAGTCGTTGATGAAGATATTGAACAGAGCCGGTCCCAAAACAGACCCCTGCAGAACCCCACTCGTTACGCCTTTCCAGCAGGATTGGGAACCATTAATAACAACTCTCTGAGTACGGTTATCCAGCCAGTTATGCACCCACCTTATAGTAGCCCCATCTAATTTGTATTTGCCTAGTTTATCGATAAGAATATCATGCGAGACCGTATCAAATGCCTTACTAAAGTCTAGGTATACCACATCCACCGCTTCACCCTTATCCACAAGGCTTGTTATCCTATCAAAGAAAGCTATCAGATTGGTTTGACATGATTTGTTCTTCACAAATCCATGCTGGCTGTTCCCTATCACCTTACCACCTTCCAAGTGTTTGCAGATGATTTCCTTAATTACTTGCTCCATTATCTTCCCTGGCACAGAAGTTAAACTAACTGGTCTGTAGTTACCTGGGTCGTTTTTATTTCCCTTTTTATAGATGGGCACTATATTTGCCCTTTTCCAGTCTTCTGGAATCTCTCCCGTCTCCCATGACTTTCCAAAGATAATAGCTAGAGGCTCAGATACCTCCTCTATTAGCTCCTTGAGTATTCTAGGATGCATTTCATCAGGCCCGGGTGACTTGCAGGCATCTAACTTTTCTAAGTGATTTTTAACTTGTTCTTTTTTTATTTTATCCGCTAAACCTACCCCCTTCCCATTAGCATTCACTGTGTTTGGCATTCCTTCAGACTTCTCGGTGAAGACCGAAACAAAGAAGTCATTAAGCATCTCTGCCATTTCCAAGTTTCCTGTTACTGTTTCTCCCTCTTCACTAAGCAGTGGGCCTACCCTGTCTTTGGTCTTCCTCTTGCTTCTAATGTATTGATAAAAAGTCTTCTTGTTTCCTTTTATTCCCGTAGCTAGTTTGAGCTCATTTTGTGCTTTTGCCTTTCTAATCTTGCCCCTGCATTCCTGTGTTGTTTGCCTATATTCATCCTTTGTAATCTGTCCTAGTTTCCATTTTTTATATGACTCCTTTTTATTTTTTAGATCGTGCAAGATCTCGTGGTTAAGCCAAGGTGGTCTTTTGCCACATTTTCTATCTTTCCTAACCAGCGGAATTGCTTGCTTTTGGGCCCTTAATAGTGTCCCTTTGAAAAACTGCCAACTCTCCTCAGTTGTTTTTCCCCTCAGTCTTGATTCCCATGGGACCTTACCTATCAGCTCTCTGAGCTTCCCAAAATCTGCCTTCCTGAAATCCATTGTCTCTATTTTGCTGTTCTCCCTTCTACCCTTCCTTAGAATTGCAAACTCTATGATTTCATGATCACTTTCACCCAGACTGCCTTCTACTTTCACATTCTCAACGAGTTCCTCCCTATTTGTTAAAATCAAGTCTAGAACAGCTTCCCCCCTAGTAGCTTTTTCAACCTTCAACTGTACCTGTATTGGTTATTTCACCTCCTCATCTAGCCTGATTTAAAAAATAGCACATGAGCAGATGTGTCTCTGATGTATTGAAGCAAACTTAGTAATTACCAGAGGTTCCCTCCCCTGCATCAGGCTTGCCAGAGCTGGACAGCTGGGAGTGGCTAGACTGCTCAGGAGTCATAAAGAGGTCCTGGCTCCCCCTGCCACTGTATCTCCCTGTCGCCCGTCCCCCCATCCTCCTCTTCCTCATCCAGCACCTTGTCCTCAGAGTTCACTCTGGTGGCTCTTGGTGGTGGCAGTGGTGTTGCTGCTGAGGATGGCATGCAGCTCCTTGTAGGAGCATTGAGTCTGTGGCTCCACACCAGAGTGACCATTTGCCTCCCTCGCCTTCTGGTATGCCTGCTGCAGCTCCTTGATTTTTACATGGCACGGTTGCATGTCCCTGTAATAGCCCTTCTCCTCCATGCCCCGAGCAATCTGGCCATAGATGTCGTAGTTTCTGAAGCTGGAGCGGAGCTGTGAGTGCACAGCCTCCTCTCCCCACAGACCCAGGTGATCCAACACCTCCCATGTACTCCAGGCAGAAGTGGAGCCGGCATGGTCAGCTGGGCAGCTGCTATTTTGCGCTTCTCACCAAGCAATCAGGAAGAACAACTTCTAAAGCTCCCAGGCTTTAAAAGAGAAGGGGCATATACCTGTGTATCTGGCTGTAGGGCAGCGGAGTTCAAAATGGTGACCAAAGCAGTCACGATGGGCATTGTGGGACACCTCTTGGAGCCACTGAGGTCAACATAAGCAATGCAGTGTCTACACTGACACTGGGTCGCCCTAACTACTTCAACCTAAGTGCTACACCTCTCATTGAGGTGGTTTTATTAGGTCGATCTAGCTGGCAAGTTAAAGCAGTGGGAGAAGCATTGTAATATAGAAACCTCCATAGTTAGGTCCATGTAAACTGCTTTACATCGACTTAACTCTGTAGTGTAGACTACGGCTTAGTGAGAGAACTCGGCTTTATCTATGCCTTATTGCTCAAACAAGAATGAAGAAAATAACAAAGAACTTGAGCTGAACATTGTTTCTATTAAATCATGTTCACCAGGCCCTGTTTGAGGCAGTCTAGAGCGCAGAAGCGGGGGTCTTGAAGGGGCTTCTTTCATGGCATTGAATATAGACCCAGCTTGGGGATGATTTTGCATTAGGCACAATGCAATATCTCAAGCACACAAACTAATGCCCGGGGGAGGGCACTGTGCTACCAAGGTGTCTGGATCTTTTCCAGGTGCAAACACCAGTTCTAGCTATCTTCATGACCGTGCAGATTTGCAAATCATGGCAAAGGTATTTTGAGTCAGGGACTGTCTCTCTAGCTATTATGCCCTTGTAAGGAGCCAAGTGGGTTAAATAAATAATTAAAAAACGACCAGCAAAGTCATTTTCTTGCCCCCAATGTGTGAGACTTTGAATCACATCATAAATTACTGCAAAAGAAAGAGAGACTTCTGTGAGTCAGAAATTTTATTGTCCCACAATGTGTTATGTTATTCAAGCTAAAGAAGAAAAAGCAGAGAGGCTTTTTGACAGGTGCAGAAACTCCTTGAGCAGTTAGAAGAAGCTTTTTCTAGGTTTATGTTATTATTTATCCCTTAATGAAAGAAAAGCCGTATTAATTACAACAAAATTTACATTTGCCCTTTAATTTGTTTTGCAGTCTGGTGGGTGGAACACACACACACACCAAAAAAAAAGCAGAAACCAAAAAAACACAGTTTTGATTCTTTTGAGCCCATAGTCAGAAGTACCTTAGTGATTCCTTCATGGGGCAAACTAATCTGTGACAACTGTAGCTAATCTGATAAGAAGGATTGCATATGTGCTAATGTGCTAATATGAGAGGGCTCAGAGCAGTCAGTGGTACTGAAAATCATTGCCTCTTGAATGGGCCCTCATAGGTAATAGCCCTGGTAACATATGCGCATTTTAACACCCGCTTAACATTGAGAGAATGCATTAGCCTTTGTTGTTTAACACAGAGAAATGATTCTAATGGTGGGAATTTCTGCCTCAAAAGCGACATTCTTTCAGATGTGATGAAAGTTGTTAATGGCCCAGACAGACACATAGCAAGGAAATGAGAGAGGAAAATTCAGTACTGCTTTTTTAGAACCAGTTACATGCACATATACATGATGGAAGAAAAGAAAAAGAAAGAAACATTGCGCAGCCAGTTCCTTAGCTGGTATAAATCAATGCAGCTGCCTTGGCCTCCATACCCAGATTTACACCAGCTGACAATGTGGCCCAATATTTGTTCTTATCTATAAGTCTGTGGGGCTGATTCATGAGTCCTGATATAGAATGGTGTAAATTACAACTCCTTACACCAGCCTGCCCCACTGCACCACAGGGAGATTCACTCTGAGGGAGAATAGGCAATATTGGGGGCTAGGGAGATTAATTTTAAGTTAAGGCTGGGTCCCCAGTGAGCCCTGTAGGTGAGGTTGCTGAGGGGATGCACTGAAACAGTGCACTCCCCCTCCCTCCCTGTCCTGGCCCTGCTATCTTTCTAACCAACATTGCTCTGGGAAGGAAGGTCACACATAAACATTGCCTGGGGTATGCTAACCACCCCTCTCCAGGCACAACTGCCTCCCCTTAGACCCGTGTAGACTCTGTGCCCAATTTTCCATGGTTCTTCACCATGTGTAGACCTGTGCCCCAGGGCAAAGTGTGTGTAAAACACTAGTAAATCAGAATGGTAGAGTATTAAACCCACTATGCACTGGGGTAAAGGACAGCACAGCTCTTCCTAGCGCTTTTCATTTGCAACTCTTAAAATGCTTTATTATCCCTGCTTTACAGATGGGGAAACAGATCCATAGAGAAGGTCAGACCCACATTTTCAGAAGAGGGTTCTGATTTTGGGAGTCTTTATCTTTAGGTATCCACCCATATATTTTTATTTATAGACCTAAATGAAAAACTGGACTTACTTTTTGCAAAAACTTTGTCAAAAATTTTGCCCCATGTTTTTCTGATTTGAAATGTCAACAATTTTTTTAATTGAAATTGTGAGTTAGGAAATTTTTCAGCCAGCTCTATTTATCTATGTATTGAGCTTGCTTAAGGTCGCTCTAGGCTTCCATTTAATGGTCTAGAAGCCCCTTGCAAAAAAACCTGTACAAATCAAAAGCAACATCAATGTCAATGTTAACTAATGTTATTGCCACGAGGTGTCTCTCTCCTTACTTCTGTGCTACACATTTTCCTATCATTCCCCTCAGCTTGCTCCCCTTGCTTGAATCATCTTCTGCACAAACCACATCAGCCATAAGAAGGAAATGTCAGCAGGTTCTGTTGTTTGTATCAGAAGGAAACTGTGTTAAAGATTTAATATTCAATCTTCGTTTGTGGCTGAGCTTGGCTTGGTGCAAGTGGTTGTCAGAGGACTGGGGCAAAGGTGACTCTAATCCTTCTTTATAGTTCCCCAACCCTGGATCTGGTATATCCTCTGGTATAACCTCTGGTGCAATTTAGAGCCATCTCAGGACTGCTCTAAATTTCATCTACAGCTATGGCACCTAACAGGCTGTTGTACTCACTAGGGATTGTAGAGCTCTGGTCATGCTCCCATTTCCCCAGTCACACCTCTAATGGCTGCTGTGCTGGCAACTATATGAAAGACCAGTTATACCTGTTCTGTAATTCCCCTGGCATTGAAGGATTCCCCAGGTGGCAGATTAAGCCAGTAATGGGTGACCACATGTCCCGATTTTATAGGGACAGTCCCGATTTTTGGGTCTTTTTCTTTTATAGGATCCTATTACCCCCCACCCCTGTCCCGATTTTTCACATTTGCTGTGTGGTCACCTTAAGCCAGCTTTATACCTCTGTGCATGGCTATGGCCATAAAAAAGGGTCAGTGCTAGGGCCAGGTTCTGGCCTATGTCATTTAAAAACCTCCCCCACTCCCACCCATCTCCACCATCACAACCACCTCTACTCGATGGGGCTGGACTCGATGACCTTTCAAGGTCCCTTCCAGTTCTAGGAGATAGGTATATCTCCATATTAGAGAAGGAGGGGTCAATCACAAAGTATGGCTCCAGAGTTACCCAGGTGTTCCTGATCCAGCATAAGAATATAAGAATGGCCATACTGGGTCAGACCAATTGTCCATCTAGCCCAGTATCCTGTCTGCCAGATGCTTCAGAGGGAATGAACAGAACAGGGCAATTATCACATGATCCATCCCCTATCATTCAGTCCCACCTTCTGGCAGTCACAGGTTTAATGTAGGTGACATACCTCACAATGGTGTCGTGAGGCTTTAACTGATGCTGTGTAGGACTTAGGGACCCTGCTAAGCACTATTATTTTGCTATCTTGGTCTTGTTTTATTTTCCTGAACTCAGAAGGTGTTAGGGAGCCAGAATGACCTTTCTGATCATTTCCAAATGTGTAAATGGCAAGTTCTCATTGCTTCCTTTCCACTTTGTTGCCTTTATGGATGCTATTTTCCTTTCCAGTTTTGAATACATAACAATTGACCCCTACTGAACAGTGACAACATTTCCTCTCAGAGGAAGTTCTGGGAAGGAAGGTCACACATAAACTTCCACTCAGTACAATAGAGCAGACCAGAAATGTGGCCATTTTTTCAGGGCCTGGGTGAGGCTAACGCAGTCTTCCTGCTCGTGTAGTTCAGTGCTTATCGCAGTCCTGTTTCCCTGTAATTTAAATGTTTGCACAGCTTCTTGTTCATTTATATTTTTTCTCCGACAGTGCAGATGTAGCCCATTTTCCTGTTGCTGTGGAACAGAGCCACATTTGCAAACAGTGTTACATAAATGACCATCTGTGCTTTAAAAAAATGCTGATCCGCAGGACTAGTGTGAGAATTTTAGCTAATTGGAAATTTTTTTGCTATTAATACTTCTGGCACTTCCTGATAATCAAAGCAAAATGCAGAGTCCCCTTGTTTCACAGTACATCATGGACAGCAACCATTGCCACTCATAGAGAATCGAACCCTGGAGAATATTTAAGCAAACCCTGTATGAATTTTACCTGGCACTCTTTACATATAAAATTTACCCATGGTACACAGGGCCTCTGAAGTATCAGAGGGGTAGCCGTGTTAGTCTGAATCTGTAAAAAGCAATAGAGAGTCCTGTGGCACCTTTAAGACTAACAGAAGTATTGGGAGCATAAGCTTTCGTGGGTAAGAACCTCACTTCTTCAGATGCAAGTAATGGACATTTCCAGAGGCAGGTATAAATCAGTATAGAGATAACGAGGTCAGTTCAATCAGGGAGGGTGAGATGCTCTGCTAGCAGTTGAGGTGTGAACACCAAGGGAGGAGCTTCTGTAGTTGGATAGCCATTCACAGTCTTTGTTTAATCCTGATCTGATGGTGTCAAATTTGCAAATGAACTGGAGCTCAGCAGTTTCTCTTTGGAGTCTGGTCCTGAAGTTTTTTTGCTGTAAGATGGCTACCTTTACATCTGCTATCGTGTGGCCAGGGAGGTTGAAGTGTTCTCCTACAGGTTTTTGTATATTGCCATTCCTGATATCTGACTTGTGTCCATTTATCCTCTTGCGTAGTGACTGTCCAGTTTGGCCAATGTACATAGCAGAGGGGCATTGCTGGCACATGATCGCATATATAACATTGGTGGACATGCAGGTGAATGAGACGGTGATGTTGTAGCCTCTGAAGTGATTTTCTTAACACCTAAGTCTTGCAGAAGACTGTGTGATGATGTAGTTAAAGACTGTACCTAATGGATAGGCACAAGGGAGCCAATTAAGGTAGCACAGGCCACCTTAATTCTGGAATTTCCTAATTTTGGAGTGCTTGATTTTGTAACCTTAATAATGTTCTTTTATTATAGTTTAAGTGTATTTTCCTCAGTTTCTAAAAAGAAAACTGAAAAAAAAAATGAGAAGTTCCAACATGTGGCATCATAATAACACTCACATGGGTCATCAGCAGAGTTGGAACCTTTAGTTCCATAGTATAGACATTTGCCTCTTGAGGGAACATAGTAACACATAGCAGTAGTAGGTTGTCATCCTCTATGCTGACCAGCACTAGAAGGGTTGGGACACTTTGCCATTGTGTTTCACAGCTACTTGCTGACAGCAGAAGAATCGTGAGGCTCTAGAATCACAGATTCCATTTTAAGCTCTAGAGGCATAGGTGCTGGAACCAGGGGTGCTGAGGGTACTGTAGCACCCGCCGGCTTGAAGTGGTTTCCATTATACACAGGGTTACAATTTAGTTCAATGGCTCTCAGCACTCCCCCATAAAAATTGTTTCAGTGCCCCGTCTAGAGGTGAGTGTGTCTCATGGGCACAGACTCCTTGCATACTCCCAGCAAGTGTGACCCCTTCTGCCTTGTTCCCTCTACACAATACACATGCACATTTGCAGGAGCCTGTCTTCAAAATGTATCCCACTGAGTCTTGTTCATTAGTGACTGAAATTCTGGCAAATAGTTTTGAGCAGTTCTAGGGAAACTAGCCCATTGCCACATTATATAAAAGATTTTCATGAGTTACAGAACTTGATTGTGTTCATTCATAAATAAACAGCATTAATACTACATACAGCAAGTAATCATGACAACAAGGAGAGATTGTTTCCTACGTTCAAAGCTAGACCTGAGCAATTTGATTTAAATCTCACAGGTAGAAAAACATCTAATTTAGTTTCTTTCCCCCACTCCTCGCCCCACAGACTAAGAGACTTAGTGCTTTGTAGCCTCAGGGAAAGAATGTGGCCCTTTATACACTTCCTGAAAACTAAGCAGTTGACACACACATACCTATTATTACTACTTCCACATAATATTTGTGGCATCCCTTTTTTGTTGAACAAGAGTTCTTTCTGACTTAGTTTCATCCCTTTGCCTAGTAGACCTTATAAAAAAAACTATTTGCCATGCCCATAGGAGAACAGATAAATTGATGTGCCGTCCTTTAAATAGGGTTTCCCTGTCTTTTATTACCAGAAGAATTATTTTAGAATAACGTCAGGCATGCTCGATAAGCAGTTGTTTAAAAATAATAGAGCTCAAATGTCACATTCAGTCATTTACCTCTGCTTCAGAATAAATATTTTGCCACTTACAGAGGTCTCATTGGACATAAATCCTTCACTCCATCATGAAGCATCTGGTAAGAAGGTAAGCATTCTGTAGAAACATTACTTTTTCTAAAGCAACATGGATGTTCTTTATTTCTTTCTGGAAATACAGAGAGCATCTGAAAGTAGTTAGTAGCTCAACTACCATATTTGCCAAGACAGCAAAAAAAATAAGGAACCTGGAAATATCCCAGAGGGGCTGAGGTTTATGTTAATTAGTCAATTCCCAGAGCACTGCTTGTATTGACAGGGGCCCATTATTGTTCAGTTTCCCTGGTTCACATGAGAAAACTGCACAAAATATAAATATGTACATTTAAATAGCGGGGGAAGGGATAGCTCAGTGGTTTGAGCATTGGCCTGCTAAACCCAGGGTTATGAGTTCAATCCTTGAGAGGGCCACTTAGGGATCTGGGGCAAAATCAGTACTTGGTCCTGCTAGTGAAGGCAGGGGGCTGGACTCAATGACCTTTCAAGGTCCCTTCCAGTTCTAGGAGATAGGATATCTCCACTAAAAAATGGCCAAGGGGATGGGGCTGTGTGGAAGATGCAGCTGAGCAAATGAATATACAGGGCTTGATTCAGATCTCACTTTCTCCAGTGTAAGTGAGAAGAGGATAAAATCCTGAAGATCAAAGTCATCCAAGCTCCATTTTCTTTTCTCGTAAAGAAACAACAAGGAGTCCGGCACCTTAAAGACTAACAGATTTATTTGGGCATAAGCTTTCATGGGTAAAAAACCTCACTTCTTCAGATGCATGGAGTGAAAGTTACAGATGCAGGCATTATATAATGACACATGAAGAGAAGGGAGTACCTCACAAGTGGAGAACCAGTGTTGACAGGGCCAATTCAATCAAGGTGGATGTAGTCCACTCCCAATAATAGATGAGGAGGTGTCAATTCCAGGAGAGGCAAAGCTGCTTTTGTAATGAGCCAGCCACTCCCAGTTCTTCTTCAAGTCCAAATTAATGGTGTTAAATTTGCAAATGAATTTTAGTTCTGCTGTTTCTCTTTGAAGTCTGTTTCTGAATTTTTTTTGTTCAAGAATAGTTACATTTAAATCTGTTATAGAATGTCCAGGGAGGTTGAAGTGTTCACCTACTGGCTTTTGTATGTTACCATTCCTGATGTCCAATTTGTGTCCATTTATTCTTTTACGGATGAACTGACCAGTTTGGCCAATGTACATGGCATTGCTGGCACATGATGGCATATATCACATTAGTAGACGTGCAGGTGAATGAGCCCTTCATGGTGTGGCTGATGTAGTTGGGTCCTCTGATGGTGTCCCTAGCGTAGATATGGGGACAGAGTAGGCAACGAGGTTTTCTACAGGGATTGGTTCCTGGGTTGGTGTTTCTGTATTTGTTTCAGGTTGGGGGGTTGTCTGTAAGCAAGGACTGGCCTGCCTCCCAAGGTCTGTGAGAGTGAGGGATCATTTTCCAGGATAGGTCGTAGATCGTTGATAATGCGCTGGAGAGGTTTTAGCTGGGGGCTGTACGTGATGGCCAGTGGTGTTCTGTTATTTTCCTTGTTGGGCCCGTCCTGTAGTAGGTGATTTCTGGGTACCCAGCCGTCTCGCTCTGTCAATTTGTTTCCTCAATTCCCCAGGTGGGTATTGTAGTTTTAAGAATGCTTGATAAAGATCTTGTAGGTGTTTGTCTCTGTCTGAGGGATTGGAGCAAATTTGGTTGTATCTTAGGGCTTGGCTGTAGACAATGGATCATGTGATGTGTCCTGGATGGAAGCTGGAGGCATGTAGGTAAGTATAGCAGTCAGTAGGTTTCCGGTATAGGGTGGTGTTTCTGTGACCATCACTTAGACCATCACTTATTTGCACCGTAGTGTCCAGGAAGTGGATCTTTTGTGTGAACTGGTCCACGCTGAGGTTGATGGTGGGGTGGAAATTGTTGAAATCCAGGTGGAATTCCTCAAGGGCCTCCTTTCCATGGGTCCATATGATGAAGATGTCATCAATGTAGCGCAAGTATTGGTATATTTTTCTCGTAAAGGGGATTTCATTCAGACTGTTGAAAGCTAGCAACTAAACTAGATCTAGTGAAAGACAAGTCTAATTGCTTTCCTTTAGAGTCTCAGATATTAGAATGATGAGACTCAGTCCAGTGGGCCCCAGCTCATGCAGATGAGGAAGGTCAAGGCTGCCAGAAAGATGCCCTAAAGAGGGGGCAGTTAAGAATTCCCCCCGTCACTGGGGAATCCTTGAGTAGCACAACCTGGCCAAGCTGGCTCTACGCCATGCCCCACCCCTTCCGCAGGGAGTGGTTATGAGGTATGGGTAGGGGTTAAGGTGGAGAGCATGGCTCTCAGCCAGTATTACTGGCTCAGGCAATATAACTTGGCTGAGGGTTTTAGGGTTGCTCTAAGTTATGCTAGGGGTCAATATGATCAATGGCTTAGCCAAGATTTGGGGAAAGAGAATTGTGCTGTAGATCCTTCACCCTTACGCCTCTGAGCGCAAACTCAGTGCAGCTGAGGACTGAGCACATTATTTATCTAGTGGCACTGGTGTGTGTGGTATTTTATAGGGATGTAAGAATACAAGGTTCCTGGCTTGAACACTCTACAATCCAGGTCCCTGATCCTGTGAGTTGCTAATTTGCCTCTTGTAAGGTCCCATTGAATGACAAGATCAGGTCCAGTGCTGGCTGAGGTATAGACAAAGGTGTGGGGGAGGGTCTGGATGTAATACTGAAGAATTGTGTTTGGCATGTGTCTTGTTAGTTCCAAGGAGGTTTGTTCTTCTGTTATATTTTATACTTGTATTGAAATGCTACTGAAACTCTAGACACAAGAGAGGCATTGCCAGTGAGCAGTTCAAATCTAAAAAAAGAATGCGTTTCGAGGAGGATTTGAAGGGGGTCCTGCCTTACATTGAACTTTGAAGGGAAAAGCCTCCTTTTGAGTGGTATAAGGAGATATGCGTTCAGCACAGCTCACATTAAAGGGGTTCTGCATAAAGGACCTGATCCAAAGCCCATCAATGTCAATTGGAGTCTTTCCATTGATTTCAATGCGCTTTGGATCAAGCCCTAGCTGCTAACCCAGTGTGTGACATTCAGCCACAATCAACATTTAACCCAGAACAATCCACTCGCGTGCATAGTACTCTAAGTGATATCTATCTATAATAGATAGACTTAGGGTTTACAAAATGTTACAGGAGGTTCTTGGGCAAAAATTCCCTAATGGCGGACAGAGCTGGCAATAGGGAGCATGGGGCCTGGAGCCCCTGGTCTTCCAAGAGCGAAGCAGATCAAAGCAAGCATATCTATCACACTGAGGAGATTTAAACGTCAAGACTCCTTATAAGAAATGGAAAGGGAGGTGGATATTTTTTGCTGTTTTTAAAATTAAATAGGCAGTTAGTCTTGTTTTTAAAATTATTATGAAGAACAAGTTTAAGCTTTGTTGTAATGTGCGTTGTTTGCCTGGACTGCTCAAGACCTGAATGCTTGTGTAGGAGGAACTCTGAGTTGGCTTCTTAAATACCTTCATGCTGTTTCACATCTGATACTCCTTGATGAAACATAGGAGCCTTGTCTTCGAACAGGCTTATTCAAAGTGATACAAGCGACGAAAGTGAGATCTTGGAAGAGTGTTGCCATTTTCATAATGTAATAAAAATACTGTAATGATAAATAATAATTAATAATAAATAGTGTGTAATAAGCATGTCATAAAAATAATTTATATTTCCAAGATCACTGCTTTTATCATTTATACTCCGGTAAAGGAGAAAATCCCTGGAAATATTCATTTTTAGAAGGGGGTTCGCAAGACATAACACTTTAGTGAAAGGGGTTCACAGGTTGTTAAAGTTTGGGAACCAGTGATCTATATTCTTACATCTGGATCTGTTTCTGATAAAAAAAAAAAATTAGTTCTTATTTTGCCCAAATGAGTTCATCCAGCCCTGGTTTAAAAAGATAAAAAGTATTAAAGATTTTTGGGGTGATAGTTCCAAAAGTGAGTTTGAATTATTTGGAGAGGGAAGAATGGAGAAAAGGGGTGTGAACACCCTTTAGCTCAGGGGTCAGCAACCTTTCAGAAGTGGCGTGCTGAGTCTTCATTTATTCACTCTGATTTAAGGTTTTGCGTGCCAGTAATACATTTTAACGTTTTTAGAAGGTCTCTTTCTCTAAGTCTATAATATATAACTAAACTATTGTTGTATGTAAAATAAATAAGGTTTTTAAAATGTTTAAGAAGCTTCATTTAAAATTAAATTAAAATGCAGAGCCCCCTGGACCGGTGGCCAGGACCCAGGAAGTGTGAGTGCCACTGAAAATCAGCTCGCGTACCGCCTTCGGCATGCATGCCATAGGTTGCCTACCCCTGCTTTAGCTAAACTAATGTAAGCTAGTTTGATTGTAAATTGTGTCAAATGATTTTCCCAAGCTGAGACTTCCATATGGCAGCTTTTTAGCCTGGGTCTAATACTTACAGTCCTTTTATAATACTCCAAGTGAAGAATCTAATGTGGAACTCTTGACACAACATTAATCCAGGCTGCAAAACCTGAGCTGCTAGCCTCTCTGTTTCTGCGCTAGTCAATGAAAAGTCACTTCCTATATGAGCTGTGAGGCACAGAATTACTGCAATCCTAAAATGACCTTAATTAAACCACAATCTTCTCATATCCTCTTGTTTTTTTCTGGGATGAAATTTCAAAGAAACAATGCATTGAAACTAAAAAAGTAATTAACCAGCTGGCTCTTATTACTCTGATGGCTTAATCCTGAGAGCACCCTGTCCCCTCGCTGAAAGCCAGGAGCATGGAAGGCACTTAGCACCTCACAAGATGTGCACACCACCATATGGGATTTGCCCTTGAGGGTCTGGGCCTTAGTCCTCGCTGCTTTGTTTTTCTCTTACTGTCCAAAAGTGCGCACAAGCGCCTTCATTATTTTGCTTTTTAACTTTGCTTCTGTGATTTCAGGTAAAGCTTTTAAATTATGATTCCCAGCTAGATGCTCACAGTAGATTTAATAAGAATTACATTCATTCTTATGAATTGGTTCAATAACTATGTGGTATTCCTCTGCAATTAATTATAATTAATTATAATTTTAATATAGTATATACCTGCCTACCTAGGTCATTAATTTACTACCAGTGACTTCCAAAAGCCTATTACTGAGGGATTGCCAACTATATGTTGTTTTACTTAAAAGTCTATTGGTATTATTATTATTAACATGGAATAATTGTCTCATTAACACCAAATTAGAGGTGCATCTGGGAATCTTAATACATTTAGGACCAGATCCTCGAGCCCTTTTAGAAGATCTGGCCCTAAATTAGTTCATGCACTAAATTAAAACCAGACATATATTATTTGCATTATGGTAGCACTTAGGTGCTCCAGACAAGATCTGGGCCTTATTATAGTAGGTGCTGTACAGATACATAGCCTCTGCCCTGAAGAGGTTCTGATCTAAAGAGATAAGACAGACAAAGAAAGGATATCATCACCATTTTAATAGATGAGTAACGAAGGTACAAAGAGATTAAGTTCAAGACACACAGGAAGCCTTTGGCAAAACCAAGAATCAAACACAGATCTGGTGCCTTAAGTACAAGACCATACTACAATACCAGCTGACTTCTACATAGCTATTAGCTCTTTGGCATTATATTCTAATAATTCTTTAGTGGATAAAGGAACAACCAGTCCATTAAAGTCAATGGAAAGTGTCCCCCAGACACCAATTAAAATTGCATTCAGACCTAACTCTGGCAGGATCAGACCAATAGTTCTGTACTGTGTAAGACATTCCAATTCTATTTTACTTATTTCCTATGGGAATTCTTGCAGACTTGGGTTGCCTGTTCAAAAAGAAATGTATTTTAAAAACTCACTTAAAATATAGCATGCATCTTCCCTCCAGCTGTCAACATCACTTTCTGTTGATCAGTAGACTCTGGCAATGAAAGCTTGTGCCTCTCATAAATTGTAGTAAATTGTGTGCTGGTGGCTGATCCATTGTTTATATGTTTAGTCACTCTTGACTAATATAAGGGGTAGAGATATCATTTTATACATTTCAGATAAACTCACTTTGTTTTCTGGTGGTTGATGATGACCAGTTATCTATAAACCAGGCTAATTTTATTTCCTAAAAGACTTTTTCCAAAATTCAACATCATTCAGAATGAACAAAAGCTTTTTCTTTTTCTTCCTTTCTTTTCAAAGGAGGGGATTGGTTGTATTGCACTAACAAAACTTGAGCTGAACTACAGCTTTATAATAAAACTTGTGACTAGTTCTGGGACCCAAGCCAAAAATCAAACCAAATGTACACTTTATAGGGGTGAAAGGTTTTACTGGCCAGTCTTCTTGTTCTCCAAAATGGCTTCATTTCACATGTAAACATAAATGGAAACAAACGTTGGTGGTACCATTAAAACTGCCATTCCCCTACCTCCCAGCCTTCTTTGGAATAAGCCAAAGAAAGAAATCTGCATGCAAAAGAATCAGAGGTGGGAGGGATAATAATACCAAACCACATTATATCACTCTCTTGAAATTCCAGTCAGCTCACTGATACCTCCTCATAATTATTTACAAAATTTGTTATTGATGTCTAGGGAGAAGGGCCCAGACAAACAAACAAACAAAACTAAAAAAGATCAGCAATTATAAAGTGATGCTTTGTGTTCCCCTTCAGTCTTCTTTTTCTTTGTAGCACTAAGCAAGCACTAAGCAGCATATTGACTCATTGGAGCGTGCCTGATCATCACTTTGGATCCAGTCCTGAAGTCTCCCACTCAGTTCTGATTGGGGCAAAGCTCCCTCTGATGTCAATGGGAGTTGTGCCTAAATAAGCTGTGATGTGTTGGAGTTGGCTCCTGGGGCCCCTTGCTAAAAGTTACATTGTGCACACTGCTAACCTATGGGAAAACATCCTAGTATTATTGTTGCCTCATTCAGCTCCCATCCATTTGTTTGTTTCATCCACTGATTGCATCTTGTAATTAACCAAGATTGTAAGCTACTTAAGCAGGGACTATTTCCTTGCTACATGTTCATACAACATATAGGCCCCCGATCTCTTGTCTCTGGGTACTACTGTAATAAAATAATAAACAACTCAAATAAATAGAAGGGATTGTTGACATGCTTTTCCCAAACTCTGATGGAATTTCCCTCTCTCTCTGGGAAGTGAGTGTTAAAGCATCTCTAGCAGGCTGGCTTTTCCTAGGGATTGTTAAGAATCCTTCTGAAAACAAATGTGTACCTCCTGGAGTAGATCAGGTTGTACCAAATGACAATTATCTTTAAAGAAATTTAAATGGGAAGTTGCTCTTTAGGAGGTGTTCCCCACCCCCATCATGCTTGTCTTCCTCTAAATTCCAGAAGCTGAGGTCTGTATTACACTATCCACAGACTCTGTATATATATATATATATATTAAGAACCAAAGTGTTAAGATTACCAGCACGTAATTCTAAATGCATGGGTTTGCCAAGTAGTCATGCCTCCTTTCCTCGTTACGTTTATGAGAAAGGGTTTTTGTTGTTGTTGAACTGAATATATTCAATGAATGGTTACTCACTATTGGGGCACAAGATTTATTGCCGGGTAAATTAGGAAGTATCTGTGTAAGCACACTGTTGAAATTCTTCACCAGTCATCACAGTAAAGACTTCAAAACTAGGCTCTTCATACCTATGTGCATGAAGACAAGATAATGCTTAACAACGGGGTTTTTTTTTTGTTTTTTTGTTTAACATGTGCATTTTGATTTGTTTCACCTGATTATCTACATAATAGCAGCAAGATACTTGTTGATGACTACCCGTGCGCAGTGCCCAAAGGACTCGGACGACCTCAGAGACAGGTTCCAATCTCCAGGCTTTCGGGGCCATGCCCATTTAATCAGCTGCTCTTGCCACTTCTACAGCTGGATTTTTGGAATCGAGTCAGGAGAGAAGCAGCTTAAGACAAAAGTAGGCCATGAGCACAAATGTGAGACAGCTGAGCATCCAAAACTGGTACTAGATAGTACATTTCTATTTCTTTTGGCCTCAGAAGCTAATGGCACACAGAGAAAATTGCATCTACAAAAAGAAAAAGAAAAAAAAAAGGTGCATTATTGTGCCAGCTATAGTTTAATATCATTTCAGTCTGGCAGGCACATCAGACAGATGTCCTATAAAACAATTCTCTTTAATTTAACCCAGGTATTCACTGCATAACCATAGGGACATGCGCATGTTCACCTTTCATTTAGTTCAGATATATTAATTGTGACTCATTTTCACAATGTTTTTTGGCTCAAATATGACATAAAATAATTCTTGGAGTCAATAGGAGGAATACTCTTGGTGCCAACCTAATTTTACCCTATCTAGCTAAATTGGATCAACCGAATAACAGTAAATAACCTAAGGCAGGATGACAGCAAAAATTTTTAAAAAAGGAAGAAGAAAAAGAAGACCTGGAGAGAAGAGGGGAGATTCAGGCCAAGGAGAGAGTCACATAATGAGCAAGGCAGAAAGACAAACAAATAGCAAAGCCTTGGGACAGAATGCTACAACACCAGCAAGGAAGAGAAAAGTCACATGATGCTGCAAACGTTCTTTCTTAACACATGTGATTTAAGAGTGTCAGAGACTCACAACTGAATGTTCCTGTCAGACCCCAAATGAACAGTAGCAAGACAACAAGACTTCAAGTCCAGGGGTTCTGTCCCCTCTCCCTACTTTTTGTTGTTGTCTTATGAAACTGATAGCCCAGATTCTCTTGGCCAGCTTCTGGACTGGGGAGGCAGTAAAGTCAGCTTTATGTTTCCCTAAATTTTTCGATTGATCCCTGGTGTAAATTACAACAGCCTTAAGGTTGTTCTGATTTACATCCAGCTGCCCCACGTGAAACATAAAAATTGCCACACTGGATCAGACCCAAGATCCATCTAGTCCAGTATCCCATCTCCAACAGAAGTCAGTACCAGATGCTTGAAAGGAAGGTGTAAGAACTCTTCAGTAAGCAGATGTGAGCTAATCTGCCTCCGCACCCCCATTTGGTCTCACCCTGATCTCTACGAGTTGGAGATTGGCTTAGGCCCTGAAGCATAAGGTTTAGTATTCCATCCAAAATTTTTGTTATCATTAATTATAAAATTCTTGCTATCCATATAAATATCCAAAGGTAAATATCTAACCATGTTAGAAACCATTTCTTCTAGCACTCTGCCCCGGAAAGTGCAGATGGGGCCTTGACTACCAAACTCATTATATAGAGAGCACACACCTGTTATCAAACAGTAGAAACTTTGTGTCAGTTTCATCTAGTCTGGCACAAGGGGATGTGATTAGAGTTGATCCTCCACACCCTAAACTTGAATCTACCTTTGGATTTCTGCAGTTAATTTCCACCACAATGTTCACAGGTGACAGCATCTACAGAGGAGGCTGTAGTAGGAAAGAGGAGAATCAGGCTGCCTTGAATATACCCAATCCCTTGTAAGTACCACCAATTTTGGGGGGTAGCATAGCTTCCTATAGGCTCGGCTCCTCAGTGGATGATCTGGAGTCATGTGATTACAGGCGAATTTCAGGTTTTAAAGTAAGTTTCTAGCCCTCGCGGTGTTGGACAAAAGCTTGAAAATGGTATAACCAATGTGGGGGTGTCTACCTGAGTCTGCAGATTGCCTGAAACAATAGCTCTGAAAGGTGTCAACTACACCATTCATCTTAGTGGGGTGTTAATTCTATGTCCAGCAGCCCTCAGGATGTGTGTGTGTGTGTGTGTGTTGGGGGGGTGATGCACTATCTTTGGGGAGGACTCTGTATGTGGCAGAAGAGTGCAGCAGGCCCAACCCACTCAACCAACCACATACACGCACTGCTGGGGTATGTTCTGGGGAGATTACTATTGGGAGGCCCCTTGCCACACCTGCGGGGTGTGGGACACTTGTGCCTTTTGTGGGGAAAGAAAGGAGCCACATGCTGCTCTGTAACCTTTCTAGAAAAAGGAGCGACCTCCCCGCTCACTGCCACTGTAAGGGTGGCAGGCTATGATGCAGAGGTGGAGCTGGAAGGTGCCCCATGTGGTAGTGTACCTAGGGTTTGAGACTTCCTTAATGGAGCCCTGGTGAAAGCCAGTGACAACCAATACTGCCTTTGGGCCTGCTTGGGAATGAGCCAGTGAGTAAGAGGTTAAAGGCTCCGTATCCCAGTACCAATCCCTGAACCATCCAGGCTTCAGTACACAAAACTGTTTGAAGCTATCCACCTCAGAAACCAAGACAAAAGGCTTTCAAGCCATCTTTGATTTCATGGGAGGGAGGGCTCTCTGGATGGACAATATTGTGTAGCACAAAACCACAACCCTGTGGGCTGTCTATTTGAGAAAGGATGATCACTTAGCGCTGGGCCTGAGTAACCTGCTTTGTTGCTGTTTACGTATTTACGTTCTCCTTCCAGTCTCTTTCTCATCTTGGCTGAGGTTGAAGTCATTAGTAGAGAGTTAGTAGATCCTGACATGAAGTTTACGTTCTGGTTTTCTGCCTCATTTCTGTGGTATAGATCAGAGAGACAGTCTTCAGTCTCCGTGCCATATGCAACCATAGCCAAATCTGTAAATTGCATCTTTTATACACTCAGCAAAATGCATTTTTCTTCTGAAAAATAGCCATTTAGTGCTTTTGCCTCTTTCATCAGGGAGTCTGTCCCTTAGTCACTACCCGGGTGTGTCGCACATTAGCATCTCTGGGAGCTGTGTGAGTTAGCAAGAGCAAAATGGCTCCTCCATTGCAAGATGTTCTATGCTCAGTGTGGGCCAAATATGACCTTTTTAAAACACAGTACTTCGCATTTAATATTTCCAATGAGGAGGCAATAGCTTCCCAGGAAATAATTCTAGACTCTGTCCCCATCTCAGGGGATAATTCTCTATCTGAGAGTCATATAGGGACTTATTCTCAAAAGGGCTGAACACATACAGCTCCAGCAGAAGTCAATGGGAGTTGCTGGAACTAGGCCCATATTGCTCTATGAGATGATGCACAGAAATGTGAAAGTGAAGTAAAAAACAACAAAATTACTTCTCCCATTCTTGTCCTAAGAGTTCCTTTCCCTCCCAGCCCATCTCTACGGTAACACTAATAAAGAATTCCAAAGGCTTTTGCTATTTCTCCAGATAAGGTGTGTGTGTTTGGATTTGATGTACATTCCAGATTGCCCTGTGAGTATTTGGTTCAGAAGATGCACACAGCACCCTGAGGCACCAGAGGAAAATATTCAAACAGTCGAGCAACTCACAAGGCTGCCTCATCAAGGAAACCTTGGCTGTCTTTAAAAGCAGATTGATGTTACAACACATCTCCACGTGTTAGTAACGAGCAATGGGGAAAAAGCAAGAGGGTGAAGGAATCAGAAGGACAAGGCACTAGTAGTCTGATCTCTAGATCTGTAGCTCTTGAGTTCAGTATGTATGGAAACAATTTGTTAAGAGAGAGACAGAGGGAGAGATTACATTCTTCAAGGAAAGAAGAAAAATCCAGTTTATCATGCATCAACTTCCTTCTCCTTTCTCTTCTTCCTCAAGGAGACACTTCATCTAGTGGGAGCGTCAGCATAACTTCAGTGTTTGTTTCAGCTTTATGTCTATTCTTCCGATGGTTTTACTATAGATTCCCATGCCAGATCCTTGAGCTGATTAGCTTGTGGGCTGCCAGTGTCAGACTTGGTTAGTGCAGAAAAAAAAATAGCTGACAGCCCATCATCACTGGTTGAGATCTTGATTACTGTTTGGGTACAAACAGCAACATACTCCCCCCTCCTTACAAATGTTTTCGGTCACGCAAGGCATGTTCTAATGCTACGATAATGAATGTGACTATAGCCTTTCTAGAAGAGAGAAGCTGCTGAACAAACAAAAAACAGGTAAAGCCACAATGTGGTGCTGGTGGGGGGCCAAATTCTGAAACACTGACTTGTTTTTTATTCAGACCTCACTCAGGCAAAACCTGTGGGAAGTTATCT
This sequence comes from Malaclemys terrapin pileata, assembly GCF_027887155.1. Taxonomy (NCBI): domain Eukaryota; kingdom Metazoa; phylum Chordata; order Testudines; family Emydidae; genus Malaclemys; species Malaclemys terrapin. The sequence goes on along the minus strand of NC_071507.1, from coordinate 38,117,733 downwards.
GCAAAACGTTTGAACAAAAACTGATGATTTGCCACTTTGTGTCTCTTTAATGCATTCCTACTTAAATGCTTTTTAGTTTCAACAAAATATTCTTACTAACAAGAATAAAGACATAGGGACAGATCTTCAGATGGTAAAATTGTCCATTTGGAAATATGACCATTCACACTAGCTAAGGACCTGCCTCTAATGTACGTAGCTAGCATTATGTCAGTGGAGCATTCTCAAGTGAGGTTAGGGGCCAGATCAGAGATGTCTAAACTTTGCAATACACAAGACCACGCAGGCAATTTTTCTGGACCACAAGGGAGAGCAAATCCTGCTACGTCCTTTTCTTTCAGAAGTTTCTGACTCCAACAGAAGTTTTGTAAGAACTGAAGGTTTGGGCTAATAATTTGCATGCTTTATTTTAATCAAAAAGAAAAGCATACAAATATAGTACTTCCTTGTGCTTATATCTTTGTTAGCAGATTAACAGAAGTTGTTTGTTCTTTGAGTTCAAGAGCAATATAAACTCAGGGTCTGGTCTGTGTCCTTCCTGGAGCTGGTCAGTAAAAGTTTTTTTTTCCCCACTGCAGATTTTGATGACAGAAAGAAAGAAGGAAATCCATTTTATCAAAGTTTTCAGTGGAGGTTTTTGGCCTTTTCATCGACAAACTGAAACCCTCAAACTGAAATTTTTTTGGCCCAAAATTTTAAGTATTAGGCTTTTCAGTTTGCTAACAACTTGTTTTATTTTTTTATTTCAAGAGCAGTAGACACTTTCAATACACTGAAAACTGAAGAGATGACAAAACCCTAACATTATGTTTGCCTTTGATTTGTAGGCCCTACTTGAGCCCAATCCTGTAACTCTTACTCAGCCAGGAGCATTACAAGTCTGTCACAAGGGAGGGAGCAGTGAGTAGCTGTGGTTGGTACATTGCATTCTTCCATGACTGGCTTTGGGAGTCCCAGAGGATTTAGGGCAGGAGCTTGACTGGTTCTACCTGAACCTACAGGAGTGCCTAAGAAAGGATGGCTCCCTCCTCCACACCAGGCAGCCCAGGAAAGGAGAAAATGAGAACCAGCTACCTATTACAGCTCTAGCCAGGGTAAAGCAGCCTGGGGGCTGCTGTAATGTGCACAAGCTGCTTATGGTACAAAAGGGACCATATTCCAACTGGGGATAGTTGAAGTATAGCACACTGCAGCCACTCCCCCACCTTGACACAGTCTGCCCTGGGAGCTGTGAAGAGGGAGGCACAGGAGCTGGCTATGCGTCTCTATATGCACTGGGGACTCCCCCCTCCAAGGGGAATCCCCAGCAGGAGATTTGCTTGTGGTTTTAGCTCCCATAGGGGACTTTCCGCTTTCTTTGCACTGCTCATGTGGCACAAGCATCAATGTGGCTGCCTGGCCTTTTTTAAATAACATGTTTGTCCCTCAGGCTGAAAAGTCTGGACACCCCTGCTCTAAGCATTTCCCAGCAGATACAGTTGAGTAGTCAGCATTCTGGAATATCATCTGTTGTGGAGACAATTATTAAAATTTTCCCAAAATTTGTCAAAAAACACCGCACTTGGCAGTGAGAAATGATGATTTTCCAGAGGGCAAAAGTCTGATTAAATTAATCAGGATCTAATTAATCCGACAACATTACGTTTGCCTGTGGCTTGTAGAACATAGAGGGGCCTGATCCTGCAAATGTTATTCATGCAGGGCCAGGGTCTGATCTCCATTACACCAACATCAATCCAGAGTAATTCTATGACCACTGTTCTCTTATGATGAAATTTACAAGCACCAAGCAAACCCAGCAACGTCAGTAGTGTAACACAGGAGACTTTGGCCCCTAATGTTTACGGAGACCACTGTTCATCCTCAGTGGCTTGTAACTTCCCAAGGTATAACCAGGAAAGGTCCTGATTCCAAATTAGGAATCTCAGGACCTGGCCAAATTAGAACAAAGAAGCCACAACGTAAGCCTCAAAGGAAACCCAGATGACCTGAATTGTCCTTATTATAAATCACTTCTGGATTATGAAAGTTCAGTAGCGTGATAGCCTTGGGACACATTATGAATAGAGGAGGGTTCTGTACTTTGAGCTCTCTCCTACAAAGTTGGAGCTCGGTGCCTCTTTTTAAGTCATTAGTTCCTTTTTCTGTACATCACAAGCGGAGACTAATACACACCCCTGAATTTGTTTACAGGTAGCAATTTGTGCATTATATTGTTAGTCTAAAAATACAAATAGAAAATATTTTTTGCTTGTGAAACCTGTTGTTTAACCCCAGACATAGGCATCTAACACTTGAATTTACTCACTTAAGTCTCAGTTCTGGCTCCATTGCGACCATAGGCACCTAAGCTCACTCAGCACTTACACTTTTAGCTTAAAAGTTCCCTAGGAGCCTATGATTGCTGTTTCTGAGCATATACATGGATCCCTTCCTCTAGGCACCTGGAGACCTATTTCCTGCCTAAACCCTGGAATCATTCATAAACTGGGAAAAGAGACATCTGGCCATCCAAGTCACATGCGATGCCTGATCCAATAGGTGGCCTATGAGCATGCCTACTGAATTGGGCCCCATTCAGAATCCAACTCCATCTCCTGCAGGCATTTTGTATGGAGTGAAGCAGTTGCCTAACTCATTCCTGCAAGAAGCTGCTTGGCACCTAAGTTGCCTCACTCCATGCAACTGCTTCCCATTCATGGATTGCTATTCAGAGATAGGCCTCCCTGAAGTTTGGATTTAAGCATCTATTTCCATGAGAGGGGCATGGCTTAGCACACAACCCTCTCATCAGCATCCTGTTACAGCTGTTAAGTCTGGAACCAGGAACCTACCAAGGCACAGACCGAGAGCTAAGTAACCCACTTATTACGATGACGCGTTGCTTTTTGCTCCACCACCCTCTGCTACTCCCCTACTAGGGATCTTGATACATACTGATGCCCTGTAGTGATTAGTTGAGGAATATGCACAATCACATCAAACATTACATTCCTCCCCTTTTACAGAGTTGTTACCCACGCCCACAAACATGTCTAACTTAACATTGTAAATTGCAACTGTAACCAAGGAGGTCAGAATAGACTATCTGAGCACGCCAAACAGAGTGAGAGGATTATTCTGCCTCTGTACCACTCATCAGCCTTATCAACTATTTCAACTACAGATTGAATCGCTCAGAGCCCACAGGGTACTCTCTCTCCAGTTCTGGAGTAAACAGTTGAACAGATGCTTCAGATCACAATTCAGGTTCTGGTTCCTCTGTGCTAGAAATCAATGGAACTACAGTGTCCTGAAATTCAGAATTCGGATCAGCTAGAACGGGTACAGATAATGTTGCAACACTCTGTTTTGGGGTAAATCCTGAATCTGCACAATGTCATGATGCAGGTGATTGGTTTGTTGTACGCATGGCATTCCGATATGCCAATAAGAAGTTTGCAAATTGGGCCTGTAGTTAACCTGGTTGTTCTGTTGCAGTTCTCAAAGTTTATTTCATGGTTTGAATAATGCATTCTGCTAAGCCATTTGTTGCAGGATGGCCTGTGCGGATATAACACCTCTAATGCTGTCACTTTTCATGAAAGCTTGCAAATCAGCTGAAACAAACAAATTGTGGACCATTGTTACTTACAACATTGCTTGCAGTCCTGTGCAAGCAAAAAGGCTTTGTAGAAGGTGTATGGTACTTGCAGAAGTCATGGATGACATGCAAATAACTTCAGGAATAATCCTCCAGAGCAACTAGAAAATTGGTACCCAAGAATGGGCCTGTGAAATCCAGATGAATTCTGCACCCAGGGATTAGTTGGTCAGTTCCAGGATGAAGTGGTGCAAAGCCAGCCATATTTTGCACCATCTAACAGCCAAAACAGTTCTTCGCTAACTGTTGGTCAATACCTGGCCACCATATATATCCTCCAGTCAATGGCTTCATCTTGACTACACAAAGGTACACAGCATGCAACTCCTCCGGGACACTTGCCTGTAGTTTCATAGGTATGATGGCATGAATACCCCACATCAGATATCCTTAAGCAACTGTGATTTCATTCCTCCTGTGGCAGAATGGTTTAAGCTCTCCATTGGTTCTTTCTCCTGAGTAATAGTAAATATGCCAATTTGTGCCACATTGAACGTTTCAACATTTGTAAGTTAATCTTGTTGTGTGGAGCTTGTATGCAACAGTGGAAGTCATGTTAACCCATCAGCATTTCAATGTTGATCTGTTCCCTTAAGATGGACATCTAGTTATGGCCCCCAAGAATAAAGCCCATCTCTGAACATGAGCAGTGGCCATTTCTGCATTCCCCCTTTGGAGTTTAAAATGGACAACAAGGGTCTATGATCTGTCATGAGCGAAAACTTCCTACCATACAGGTAATGTCAAAATTTCTTAACTCCTCAGACCAGACTCACAGCTTCATAGTCTATCTAGGCATAGTCACATTCTGCTGGATTTAAGGATCTGGGAGCAAAAGCAATAGGTGATTCCTGGCCACCAGGCATCACGAGGGAGATTATTGCTCCAGTTCCACAGGGTGATGCTCCCCATGCCAAGGAGATTGCTAGCTCCAGGTTGTAGTGAGTTAACACTTGCTCAGAAGTAACTAGCTGCCTTGCCTTCTGGAAAGCCTCTTCGCATTGCTTAGTCCATATCCACTGTTTCCATTTCTGAAGCTACTGATTCGCTGGGTAAAACACCGTTTCTAGGTTTCACAAGAATTTATGGTGATAATTAATGAACTCGATGAATGAACAAACCTGTGACTCATCTTCAGGGTGAGGTTTCCTCATAACAGCTTCAACTTTAGCATCTATGATGTGTCCACAGTATGTCACTGCTTCCTTGAAGAATTCACATTTATCATGGCTCACCCATAATCTACATTCTTCCAACCTTTTGAAAACTTGTGCCAGATTTTTCAAATGATCCTCACTGGATCCAGTGACAATGAAGTAATGTAAGAAACACCTACAGCTTGGTATTTTTGGAGTCCCTTGTCCAATGCTTTCTGCCAGAATATGGGGGTCACATGCCACTCCAAATACCAGTCAATTGTACTGGAACAAGCCCTTTTCAACATTGATGGTGAGGAATTTCCTCGACCCTTCCTCTACTTCCACTTGCAGGTAAGCCTGAACTAAGTCCAGTTTGCAGAATTTCTTCCCTCTGACCAGTGATAAGAAAATATCTTAAATGCAATGTAAGGGGTATTGTTCCATCTGGCATACAGGATCCCTTACTGCACCATGATCCCTTACTGCACCATTTTTCTTCATGATAAGAACAATGGAAGTCACCCATTCATTCCAGTTCACCCTTTAGTATGCTCATACCATCCAGACATTCCAGCTCTTTTTCAACTGCAAGTGATGGCAAATGGCATTTGTCAAGCCTTGAAGAACTGAGGGTTTGCCCCTTCTATCAGAATGATGGTGGCTTTGATGACTTTCAGATACACTTTCTGAAACACTGACACAGCTCTAGAAAGAATCTCTTCCAGCTATTGTTGTGAGCTAGACTCTGAAAGACTTGAAGAGCCTTGATGGATTGTCAATCCAAGCAAATGCTTTTCAGCCAGCTTCATTCAAACAATGCTGATCCTCCAGTTTTTAATGATGCAGAAGTCCTTGTGCTGTACATTTATTGTGTGCTCCTAAGAGACTGATCTTCTGTTCTGTGTATGTCTTCAGCATAATATTAGTCTGTCATTTCCAACTTGCAGTTGCTGAAGGTTTCCAGGTATTCTTGTGTAAAATCACAGACACAGCTGAACCTATGTCCCACTCCATCTTAAGAGGTTTCCCAATTACCACAGGTGTCACCCAGATGCCTTCTTTGCCTTTATCCTGCATGCAAGCCACTTCCAGGTATGCAGTGCTTAACTTGACTAATGCTCAAATAAAGTTGTTAGTCTTTAAGGTGTGTAACAGTGTTGGACTCACCCCTGCGGCGCCTCGTGCTGGTCGTCTCAGGAATTAGCTCACCAGTCATCGGAGCGCCCTCTGCAGGCCAGGTGTTCCACCTGTCGTTGGCCCCCTGTGCCCTTGGCCTGGGTGCTGCCCCCCTGGCAGTACCCCACTCTCCCTCTGGGTCTCCCAACCCAGGGGAACCCCCACCCCCTATCCCAATGTCGCCTCAGTTGTGGCTACTGCCAGTCACCATCTAGCCCCCGCGCCCTGGGGCAGACTGCAGTCTATCAGCCAATCATCACAGGCAACAAGGGGTTTGGATTGGCTGCCTTTACCCACCTTCAGGCTGCCCCTCTGCAACCCCAATACCTATGTTGGCCTAGGACCAAGCCCTGCAGCCTGGGGAGTTGCCGGCCTAGGACTTCCCTGCCCCTAGGCCTTTCCCCAGCCCTGCCTCACTCTAGGTCCCCGGGTGAGTTCCCCAGCAGCCAGGCCTGTCTCTCTCTCCAGTCAGAGAGAGACTCTTCAGCTTCTGGCTGCCCTGAGTTGCTCAGTTTGGGGTGTGGCCCCAGCTGCAGCCACTTCCCCAATCAGCCGGGGTTTTACTCCTTTTCACCACCCCAGCCCTCTGCAGGGCTGGCTTTAACCCTTCCCAGGCAGGAGCGGGTGACCACCCCGCTACAGGTGCCACAAGTACTCCTGCTCTTTTTGTGGATATAGACTAACACGGCTGCTACTCAGAAAGCAGTTTCCCTGTGACTCTGTCTTGTCTTTTCACCTTGAAATGTAATGTACTTTACTTGTAGAGTGTTCACTCTTACCCACTGATTGAAGCCCATGTGATTCTCAGATGGCAGCCTCCATAGAGGTAGTTGTCTCCAGAGCTCTCTTGAATGTGAGGGTGGTTGTTGTCAGGAGATGCTTCTGGGTCTCTTCATCTCTGATACCACATACCAGTTGATCCCTTGGAGCATCTCCAAAATTGCAGCATTGTGCTAATCTTTGTAGTGAAGCTCCATACATCATGATGGTTTCACCTTCCTGCCGATTGCACTTATGGAATCTAAAGTGCTCAGCTATCTCCAAAGGTTTAGGTGCAAAACGCTCTTGTAATATTGTCACTAGCTCTTCAAAAGTCTTGCTGCATGGGCTGTCTGGAGATGTCAGACTGCAAAGTTGGTGGTATGTCTTGCCATCCATACAATTCAGCAATGAAGGCACTTCTTCTCTGGTGTATCATGAAGCACAAACTCTTGCTCCAACCACTCAATGTATGTAGGCCAGTCTTCTCCTGTGCTGCCAAACATATCCATATATTCTTTTTTGGGACCCCATGACATCACAGCCCCCCAAACTGTGTTTTCGCTATCAGCTGTTAGACCAACACTACCTCTTTAAATCTTCATCAGACTGTTAACACCACCGGACATGCCTTGTCTACCTACAGGGATATTGTGTGCTCCCTCCCTTCTCTCAGTAAGGGAACCATATACTGCACCAGGTCTGTGTCAGCCCCCACCCTCAGCACAGCCATACTCACTTACGGGCTCCTGGTGCTGGAGGACAGAGAAAATAGTACCTGCAATGTGAGCCCAACCTCATTGTCACCACAGTTGGATCTGTTTATTGAGCTGCTGCATTGTCTCTTGCTCCCCCACACTCTACTACTCCCCTGCTAAGAATCTTGATACATACAGATGCCCTGTAGTAGATAGACATGGAACATGTTCAATTCCATTACATATATTACACATCTCCCATTGGCTAGTTTAGGCATCTCTCTCTGCCTAGTGTTCTGGCATTTGTGGATTGTAGTCTTCGGTGCCTGTCTCTCCCCAGGAATTGTATAGGGAGGCTAGGCGCCTAACTCGACTTTAAGGATCACAGTGTTGTTCCTGGGATTTTCTAGGCATCTAAAAATTAGGCGCTGTGACACTCAGCGTTGTAACATCAAAGTCCCTATGTGGATCCCACCCTAAAATATTTAAACTATCTAAAAGGAGACATCAGATGCTTTAACATGTTCCTTAGGAGAAGTAGAAAATAATAGATATGTGTTATGGGATCCACTGATACAATACAAAATGCATTGCTAGGGATCATGTCCTGTTTTCGGCTGCTGTCAATGGGGTGCAAGGATAGACCTGAAGGTATAATTTATGCCGTAATATTATTAACAATGTCTTTACCAGTTAATGATCCACAGACCTCAGAAACTATAAAATTAATTTGTTTCTACACACACACACCTCTCCAGTCATTTACAAGTTTTCCCGAGTGTTACTCCAACAATGGGCCTGAATTTGGTCCGTCGGTCATAGATATAATGCAGACACTTAACTACCACATTAGTAACCCACATTCACCAGTTACAGTCTCCTTGAAATGCAATTGTTCCAGCTCTGCCATTTTCTGTAATGTGCAGTGCTAACCACTAGTATGGGCTAAAACCCTTAATCTAATTCAGCAGATCTCAAACTGTGGGTGGGGACCCCAAAGTGAGTCGCAACCCCATTTTAATTGGGTTGCCAGGGCTGGCTTAGACTTGCTGGGCCCCAGGGCCAGAGCTAAGCCCAAGAGCTTCAGCCCTGGGTGGCACAACTCAGGTCACAGGGCCGCTACCTGGGGCTGAAGCCCTTGGGCTTCGGCTTTGGCCCCCCTGCCTGGGGTGTTGGGGCTCAGGCTTTGTCCCCCACCCCTTAGGGCAGAAGGGCTCGGGCAGACTCAGGCTTTGGTTCTCCCCTCCTGGGGTCGGGTAATAATTTTTGTTGTCAGAAGGAGGTTACAATGGAATGAAGTTTGAGAACCCCTGATCTAATTTCATTTGGACATGTGATGGAGTTTGGACCTGTGCTGGAGCCTCTAGAGGGAATGACTCATTCACTGCCATGCTCACTCTATCAGCTTCCTTTCATAACTGTGTAATGTGGACAAATGGATATGAGGCTATGAAAATAACTGACCTGATCAGGTAATTGGGCAAGGCCACAGGGGAGTTTCTGAAAAATGCCAATGAACACTCAAGTGGTAACATGGACTTATCTGAACAGGTGCAGATAAGAGCTGCCCAAAGGGACATGGTGTGAAGGTGGCTTTAAGTCTCTGTGATCCTGTGCTGGTCAGGAACTAAAATGGTCTCTATTGCAACTTATGCAGCCCAGGGAATTCCTAGAAGTTATGGGGAAGCTCTGTAACTCAGAGCTACCCAGCATGGCTGTAGTGGCCTGCACCTTCAACACATCCTCACTATGCCAGAGTTTGGGTGGAAACCTCTGTAAGTGAGCTCATAGTTTTCCTTTGAAATACCTGCACCTCCCCAATAGCTAAGGAACCCTGTATGGCACAGTAGCATTTAGGGGTTGTAGGGAAGGGGAGAATTCCTACCAGGTACTTATTAGTCAAAGACAGTAAATACTTGAAAATGATTTCCTGGGCCTTGAAGGCATGATAACAAACGACCCTCACCAGGATTCAGCAACCTGATGATAGCATGGTAAGGAAAAGAAACCCAGAAAAATGTGAGGGAAGGGGAGGAGACAAGATGGAGGGAGTTCCATGAGTGTGAGATCTGATTCCAAGGTTTGGATACTTGTCTAAACCTATGGAAACACCTATACTCCCACCACTGCATGACCTCCAATCCACTCCTTCATCTTGTTTCCATTGCTAGGATAAGGAGTTGTAATAACAGAACCTGGGGACTGGCTAGCTCTGGGATTACACGGGAAGGGCTAGGAATAGAGCTTTCCTCCGTTTCCTCAGTCAGCTCAGATCAGTCCTCGCGACTGAACATTGCTAGGACCATTCAGTGACATGTGGAATGAATTTGTTTGACCTCAGTCCAGTTTCCAGATGACAAGTGCCCAAATCACAAAAACAGACACCCCCAAATGGGCTTAAGTTGTAGGCAGTTGCAGAAAAATGGCCAAGGATTGAATAGACATGCAAGCTGCACTATGCTCTCAATGTCAGGGGTGATCCCTTCCTCCAGAGCGGGAGTGTCAGGTAGCTTATGCTGTCACTGATCTATTGTGCTAATTCTATGGATAAAGGACCTACTATCTGTTCAGCGCATTCCACAAACCAACCAATTAAAAGAACAAAACAACCAATGCAACTAAGGAAGATGGATACTAGGAATCTTACTAGGTACAAAATGTAAAACATAACTCACCCTGCTGCTGGTTATGAGTGTATGATAAAGACAGTTTTAAAGTTGTAATAGATGTTATAGTTAGGAATGTAATGGACTGATTACTCATTAAAAACCAACCTCTGCATTAAAATAAGAACATACCATAATTCTACCATTTCTTAAAGTATCTCTTATATGTAATCTCTGGTATAATAACTGCAGCTTTCCATTACAGCTCAAAGGCTTGTATACTCTTAAATATAATTATTAAATATAATTTAATCAAACAAAGAAAGCTACTAAACAAGCAAAATCATACAACATAAAAACCTTAAAGATCCCATATATGTTATCTTAGCACAAACAATTTAGGAGTGAATACTGTTTGCACTTTTTCAGAGCTTTTTGCCTCTGCAAGGTAAAACAGCTGTGGACTGGCCTGCTTTTATAAACAAACTATGCAGACCTCATTCTGTTAACTTGGACCACAAAACAAAACTGTTTTATTACTTGAAGCTACAGTGCCTCTCACTGTTCAGGACTTCAGTTCAGTTTATTCTCAGGATCTCTGTTTAATCTCTCTTCCCTCCTCCCCCCAAAATAGGAGAGTTACACATAAGATTTCACAGCAAAGCAATAAATGTATAATGGTTATTGCTTTGTGTGATTCACTGGGTAAAATAGCAGTGTTCAGTCTGGATCCAGTTTAGGTTTAGCCTAGGTTTGAGGAATGAACCAGGGATAGAATTTCAATTCAATGGAGCAGAAATTTCATGAGATTCAGTATTTATTAGACTCCCCAGTCAAAATAGGGGTTTCATTGTGCTTGGCACTGTACAAGTACAGTCTCTGCCATGAAGAGCAAAGTGGTGGAGATCAGTGATACCCGTGAGATTTCTGGCATTTTGCCATCTAAACTGGATCAACCCAACAGGGTCCTAATATTCCTAGCTTCAGCTGACGCAAAATCTAAGGGATTGGTTTGAGTGCAGAAATAATTGTCTAAACCCTCCCAAAGTTCAGAGTGGAGGAGACATTGGATCTGAGATTCTGATTTGGTGCCATCTCTGTTAGATATACAGAAAGTAAGTATGTTATAACATTATAGCATTTCAGTTTACAAGTTAAGGGCCAACTTTTGCCCTTGCTGCACATGTGAAGTTTATATTGATTGCACTGGGAGCTAGCAACATATCCAAGAGGAAAATTTGGCTCTAACTAGATAGGTAAATATGGCAGACATAGATACAAACTTGTCCCTTTCACCAACAGAAATTGGTCCAATAAGAGACATTACCTCATCCACCTTGTCTTTCATAGATACATACTTCATATTGAATGGATTCACCCAGTACTACAGGACATGTGAATACTAGGGAATGAATTAAATGTCAGGATAATAGATTTAAAATTAAGGAAAACCTCCCACACACCTCACAAAACTGTCTCTTCATCCCTTAATATTCCCAGTAGTGTGGATGAAAGTTTGGCATGCACTTCCAGGGACAATAGACCCCTACGTGCAGAATTCCAGAACCACAACACAATGCTGAAGAAGAATTGTGACAAAATAAATAAATAACAGCGGGCAGCTGTTAGGCACTCTAAGCTTAAACAGCCAAGTGTCTTTTCATTTAAAGAGTAAATTGAAATGGCCATAACAGGGAACCTAAATAATTGTTCATGAACTTTTCAATACAATTAAGTTACAACATTTCAAAGGCCTTTTTAAAAGGAGTCTTTGAAAAGAAGGAAAGGTCTGCGTAAGCAGGAATAAGGAATCTACTGACCCATTCATAATTTTTACAAAATTAAACCTTCAGCAATCTATTAGGGGTCACTGTGTGAAGGGGTATTATACTAATACCATGCACCTAAAACATAGAGGTTAGAGAAAATATTGCCTGTAAATATTAATTCATCAAACTTGCTTTGATCCGCGGGGTGTGCAGCCCTGCTCCCCCGGAGCACTGCTTTACTGCGTTTCCCCTCTTTTCCACCACATGCATAACAATCTACCTCTCCTAAATCCAAAATCAGTTTTCTCTTCCTTCAAGTCCTTATGAAAAGCTTTCGTTCATAGGTGCCAACTCCATGGGTGCTTCGGGGCTGGAGCACCCATGGAAAAAAAATACTGGATGCTCAACACCCACCAGCAGGCCCCCCCAATCAGTTCCTCTTAGTTACTGGAGGCAAAGCAAAGTTAGTTGCCTGTTGAGCTTGCTGGGAAGACAAATACCTTTTCTCATCTTGATATCTAGATCATGCAACAGTCACTTGCAGAAATGCTGGAGCCATGTGTGTCTCTGGGAGCTGCTGCTGGTGATGGTGGTGGGGAGAATTGTCTTAGTGCACAGCCCCAGCCCACCCCCCCGGAGCGCTGCTTTACCGCGTTATATCCGAATTCGTGTTATATCGGGTCGTGTTATATCGGGGTAGAGGTGTATATTTCCAGAGACTGAAGTTTTAAATGAGCACATGCAAGTATCCATGCTGCAATTGCTTGTGCACTCAGAGTACAGAGACAGTGGTACCTGACCAATCACAACTAAGCAACACAGTTTATAGTTCATATAATTGCAATCAGTCCACAGAATAAAATATCTGAAAAATAAAAATCAGTCTTGAACCTGTGGAGCCAACCTCCCCTCTAAGTGCATCAGATAAATTATTCACTGTTTCATTATTCACTCAACTCTGCCTTATAGGCACAGAAGTGGGTGAGCTCCCTTCAGCATTTCAAAAGTCAGTCCATATAATGGGCTTACCTACTAGTACAGTATGAGCTTGCCATTCATAAAACGTGCAGTTTTTAATTCAGCAACAATTCTGCTTTTAACAACTACATTCTAGTCCCCATTGAAAATAGATTACCACAAAATACCCTAATCTTCCTCACAAAGAATATGTTTTGACACTAAATTTGACAGATTTATTAAAATCAACTTTACTGTTGGCTGCTGTTCCCAAGATGACAGGGCTGTGCAAACTGCTACAGTTTCTTCCTTTATCCAACTCTATCTGTGCAGCCTTAAGGGGTATTTTTAAAAATAGGAAGTTTTGGATATTTTTTTCCATAATTAAAGAACACAACTTTACTACAAATAGATATATATAATCTTTCGTATAAAGATTCACAGTTTCTAAAAGACCTCTGGTTAATTATAGTTAGCATAATTCATTAAGTATGACAGTACTGTTGAAGAAATAGTGAATTCATCTGTAAATGTGCAATCTCACCTCTATGGCCCTCCTCATGCCTGGACATGACATTGCAGGGGACTTCCTCTCACACCCCCTCTGCTGGTCACTTTCTCAGGTATGGTGACCACTCCCAGCTGGTTCCTTCCCAACTATCTCACTAGACCCTCTGTGGCTCAGCCTCAGGGCCAAGTCACTTGACACTTCAGTCCCCTTCCAGGGTTCAGCTCCAAACAAAAGATCCTTCGCCTTTCCTGGGCTTGACTTCACTTCATCCCCCTTGTGAGGATATTGACCTTCCAGCCTTTTCCCTGCTGGGAGTCTAAGTATCACTGAAACTAGCTTTCTGTCCCTCCTGGGCTTCTACTTCATTCCTTGGTCCTCACAGACCCTACCTTGGGGCTCCTCTCCACTCTAGGACCACACCACAGGAGATAATCCAATTCCTGAAACTCTGATTCCTGGTCCCAGCCAGTCCCAAACTACAGGACCTTCCCAGGGAGAGATAAGTCTCTCTTAGTTGTCTCTTCCCCTTTGGAGTTCCCAGCTCTACGTAAGTAGCGCTCTCCCCAGTTCACCATTACAGGTGGGGTCAGTTTTTCTAATTAAACCCCATTACAGCCAGCTAGGGTCATTAATTAGTCCTTATCACCAGTGAGGCTGAGCAATAGCTAAGTCATAGGCAAGGCTGAGCCCAGCTTTCCTCAAAGGGCCATCCAGCCTGTGATACCATCTCACTGACTTTTGTTTGTGACTTTTAACTTCCTAATCACATGTAAAAGACCTTTTGTTTTTGCAGTGGAAAAAGGTAACAATAATGCGTAAGCCCTGATTTTTACTAGCGACTGGCAATAATGTGGCCAGTAATGGCCAACTTGGATTATGACATTTGTCTACTAGGAATTTAATGAAGACTACCACACACATTTCATGACATCACAAAACAGCTTTCTGATGATAATAAACATCACTCTTTTCCAATATGCCTTTGAACCAGCAACCTCTATATTGAAATTCTTTATGGTGCATTTCCAAGCCCTTGAGCCTTCCAGTCATTAATGATGGCTTGGTGGATGCAAAGATAATGAAATCCCATAAGAAAGAATGCTCTCCTGGTATTTCAAGCCTATTCCAAACTGAGAAGCACTAGAAATATCATAAGAAAGCTTGATCTTGTGAAATTTCCAGCCAATTTTCAGACTAAATGTAGGTTTTGATAAATTTGCTCAACTAAAACTAACTTTAGCATTTTATGCAAAACTAATTTTTTAGCTGTATCACGCAATTCCCTTGCTCTTGCAGGTTAAATTCAGACCCTGGGTAGTACATTTTTGTCATTACTTACGTTTTGTCATTATTTAGATAGTAAGCTCTTTGGGGCAGAGGCCAACTATTCATTCTGTGTGTACATTGCTTAGCACAGTGTGGCTTTGATCTTTGGCTGGAGCCTGTTGGTGCCATCACAATACAGATCATGAATAATAATCATAATATATAATCATGGTGCACCCACATTTAGTTCCATGCCTGCCATTAACATTAAAGGCAATTTTCTGATTATATTTGATTATTACCTATTCAAGTTATTTTAGTGGTATGACATTAGGTAGTGTAATCATATGTAGATGACAATAATGTTTGTCACATATTGGTTGTATGCAGCTACATTAAGGGCGAGGAAGTACTTTTTAATAATGATCTGCCATTACCAAGATAATTTGTCCCATTTTGAGGGATTAATGTTGTTGGCCAGCACTAAGAGCCAGAACTCCTATGAACAGAGAAAATATAGGTGGTAAATTATTTACTGTCTCCAACTACCCACAGTGAGGCACAGAATATTTGTATGTCACAGTGACCCCTTTGAATCTCCATAAACTATCAGGAACTTCTCATCTCCAGTGGCATCATGTGGTCTATACCTCCCTCAGAAAGGAGAATGTGTTCTTTTCCTTCTGAGGCTGAGTTATTTGATTCTCAAAGAGCTCACTGGATAGCAGATAACACAACAAAACATGCATTTATTATGAAAGCATTCAAAGAGAGGAAATAAGCTGGTATCTATCTGAATCTCGAGGATCATAGACGTCTACTGTTACAACCAAGAAGCCTGGATGGCAGTCAGAATTCTGCTCATCCTTCTCAAGAATATTAAAATCCAGCTTTTTGCCAGATAACATCAATGATCAAAAGATACAAACACTAAGGCTTTTTATGCTAATGATTGCATTTAATTCTTACCTGAGTAGTTTCATCAATTAGAAGAGGCAGAAGCATTTAAAAAGGGTTCTTAGCAGTGGATTAATTATTCACAACCCTTCTAAAAAAATATTTGATTTTGAATCTCATTTATCAAAGCTCCTTTTTAGCCTTCAGCACTTGTGTTACATTTCCCTTGTTTTAAATCTTCCCAAACTCTTAGAAACTATCCAGCTATCAGACTCCCTGCCTTCATTTTTATTAGTTTAATGTGGGACTCATTGAACTTTAATATATTTGTGGTTTAAAAATAAAAAAGAAGATTTGAAAGCTTAAGTAATATGAGTCGTGTGTGTGTGAGAGAGAGAGAGCTTTAAGGCAAAGAATTTCTTATTTCTCTGAATTGGCAGGAATATGGAATATGGAAAACCTCTTAAGGTGAAATCACATTTCTGTAATTAGATTTCATTAAGAAGAAATGTCAGAGTTAAAGCCTATTGGAAGCAAGACAACAAATTTTAGCTGTAGAGATAGAAAATTGCATTCACACTGGGAGCTATGCAGTGGGAATAACGCAACATATTTTAATAAAAAATAGTTCTTAACTAAATATATCACCCTCAGTACTGATTCAATTAATATTGGGCGGACTTTGTTATCATACATTATATGTTAACAAAAAGTCATACCAGCTTGTAAACAGTATTTATTGCATGTGTTTAACAGTAACTGCAGCAATACAGGAACATATAATAAGTAAAATCATCATAGTCAATTCTGATTAAGCAACAGCCTCTCATGTGTTCTTACTAGAAGCAATTCAGAATGTTCACAATGTACAATATTCCTCTCTAGAATATTTTCGCTCAACTATACTTGCAAATTAATCTTGATCAGAGTAGTGAGGTGTGAAAAGGAAAGGAAGAATGGTCTTGTGGTTAAGGCACTGGACTGGGTCTCAAGCAATAGAGCCTCGGTTTCTAGCTCTGGTGCAGACTTCTTATGTGACCTAGGGCAAATCACTTAATATTTTTCTGTCTCAGTTCCCTATATGCAAACTGAGTACAATAATATTTCCTTTTTTTCACTCTTTGTCTGTTTAGGCTTTGATCCTGATTATTCAAGTTAAACTTTTTTTAAATTTGTTGGACCTGATAATTTGCCCCCAAGAGTATTAAAAGAAGACACAATCAGTAACAAAGGATGATAGACTCTGGCATGCTAACAAGATAATTAATGGCACGCAACATGGTTTTATGGATGATAGGTCTTGCCACACCAATTTCATATAGGTTTTTTTTTATGAGATCACAAATTTGGTTAATAAAGGTAACTTTGTGGACATAATACATTTAGACTTCTGTAAGGCATCTGACATTCTGATAAAAATTAGCACTATAGAAAATCAATGCACCCATATTAAATGGATTAAAAACTAGTTAACTGTTAGATCCCAAAAAGTAATTGTAAATGGGGAACCATTATCCAATGAGGGTGTTTCTAGTGGGGTTCCGCAAAGATCTGTTGTAAGCCCAATGCTATTCAATGTCTGCATCAGTTATTTGGAAGAAAATACAAAATCATTACTGGTAAAATTTGCAGATGACACAAAACATAGGTGGAGTGGCAAATAATAATGCCATTAATATAGGTAATTAATACAGGTCAATCTGGATTGCTTGGTAAAATGGGCTTCTTTGAACCACATGCATTTTAATACAGCCAAATGCCATGTCATGTATCTAGGACCAAAAAATTTAGGTCACATCTACAAGATAGGGAACATATCCTGGAATACAGTAACACTGAAAAGGACGTGGCGGTCATGGTATATATCCAATTGAACAAGAACTTGTGATGTTATAGCTAACAGAGTGAACTCAATCCTTGGAAGTATCAGCAGGGGAATAACAAAGAGAAGTAGGGATGTATTAATGAGATTATTACTGGAATACTATGTCCAGTTTTAGTGTCCACACTTCAAAAAGGATGTTGAAAAATTGGAAAGTGTTCAGAAAAGAGCTACAAAGATTGATTTGAGGTCTAGAAAACATGCCTTAGAGCAAGGGACCTAGGAAGCTCTATCTGCTTAGCTTGTCTAAGGCTATGTCTACACGAGAGATCTTGCAGCGGCGCAGCTATACTAATGCAGCTGTGCCGCTGTAAGAGGTCTCGTGTAACTACTCTATGCCAAAAGGAGAGAGCTCTTCTGTCAACATAATTAATCTACCTCCAATGACCAGCAGTAGCTATGTTGGCGGGAGAAACTCTCCTACTGACATAGCACTGTGCACACTTGTGTCACTTAGGGGGGTGGAATATTCACACCTCTGAGCGACATAAATTTTGCTGACATAAGTGGTAGTGTAGACATAGCTTGAGGAGGTAAAGAGGTGACTTGATCATTATATACAAATACCTGCATGGGGAAGAAATGTATGCATTTTTAATATAGCAGAAAAAGGCTTAATAAGAGCCAAAGGGTCTAAGATTAAACTAAACAAATTCAGGCCAGAAATAAGTTGCATATTTTTTTACCAGTGATAGTAATTAATTACGGGAACGACTTACCTGGGGATGTGATGGATTCTCCAACTCTTGTTATCTTTAAATCAAGACCGGATATCTTTCTAAGAATATGCTACAGTTCAAACAGAAGTTAATTATTGGGTGAAGTTCTATGGCCTGTGTCTTGCAGGAGGTCAGACTAGACCCCCACGTGGGCACCATGAGCAAAATACAGTACTTTACTATGTAGCTGACCACCTTTTCCATCGCTTAGGCTACAATGAGCATATCAAGCCTGTGCTCGCTCCCAGACAGCTTCTGATGCCAGTTTAATATCTTGACCCTAATTTTTAAAGCGATTAATAGATCCAGACCCAGCCACATTCAAGACCAAACTTTGATCCATGAACCACACAAAAAACCATCTGCAAATTCTGGAATAATGCAGACCACAAAGCCCAGAATGATGTATGTGAGAGGTGAGGACAAAGCATTCTCAGTCCCGGGGAATCTGGCTATTGAAGAGTGAAGAGCAGGAGAAACCAGAATTTGACCATCTTTAGGAAATGTTGCAAAACCTTCCTCTTTGAGAAAGCCTTATTCCAATAGGTGACCTCACAATACCAATCATAGGACTGGAAGGGACCTCAAGAGGTCATCTAGTCCAGTCCCCTGCACTCATGGCAGGACTAAGTATTATCTAGACCATCCCTGACAGGTGTTTGTCTAACCTGCTCTTAAAAATCTCCAATGATGGAGATTCCACAACCTCCCTAGACAATTTATTCCAGTACTTAACCACCCTGACAGGAAGTTTTTCCTAATGTCCAACCTAAACCTCCCTTGCTGCAATTTAAGCCCATTGCTTCTTGTCCTATCCTCTGAGGTTAAGAACAACAATTTTTCTCCCTCCTCCTTGTAACAACCTTTTATGTACTTGAAAACTGTTATCATGTCCCCTCTCAGTCTTCTCTTTTCCAGACTAAACAAACTCAATTTTTTCAATCTTCCTTCATAGGTCATGTTTTCTAGACCTTTAATCATTTTTATTGCTCTTCTCTGGACTTTCTCCAATTTGTCCATATCTTTCCTGAAATGTGGCGCCCAGAACTGGACACAATACTGTAGTTGAGGCCTGATCAGCATGGAGTAGAGCAGAAGAATTACTTCCCGTATCTTGCTTACAACACTTCTGCTAATAGCACCTTATACTCCCAAATTCTTAACAGCCCATTTCCTCCACCCCCCAAAAAACCTGCCTCAAACAGAGTTTTAACTCCTCACCGGCCAAAAGGAGAAAAGTGCCAGACAGTCCATTCAAGCTGCTAGGGACTTCACTGCTGCTATTGATTGTAAGTGGAAGGTGATCAGCTATGACAGTGATGGGTGGCAGAATAAAACCCTAAGACAGATGGATACCTTAGGCACCCTAAAATACATAGATAGGTGCCTCAGAAGGACTGAGTCTGGGACCTGCGGGCACAAAGAGCGGATTGAATTTAGGCATAGAGAGGAAGAAGGTCAGGGTAAATCTGTGCCCACAGGGGGATGAGTGGGGGCCAGTGCAACACCTTCACATGGTAGCTAATCATCCCCACGCTTATCCTCCCCAGTTCCTCATATCTCCTTGTCAGTTGCTGGAAATGGGCCATTTTCATTACCACTACAAACAGTTTGTTGTTTGTTTTTCTCTCCTGCTGATAAAAGCTCACCTTAACTGATCACCCTCCTTATAGTGTGTATAGTAACACCCATTGTTTCATGTTCTCTGTGTATATATATATATCTTCCTACTGTATTTTCCATTACATGCATCCCATGAAGTAGGCTGTAGCCCACGAAAGCTTACGCTCAAATAAATGAGTTAGTCTCTAAGGTGCCACAAGTACTCCTGTTCTCATCACGATGCAGTTAGCCAAAAACAAACAGGAACTTTTAACATGTCATGGATTTTACCAAAATTGGTAGAGAAAACTATAAGGAAGCAGACACAAAAGGAGAAAATATATATATTTTTTTTTTTTTTAAATGGGTTCATGGAGTTTTTAAAATTATTTTATTAATTTGGTCATTAATTACTTGCAGCATAGTCTGTGATATGTAGCATTTTACACATATTAAAATTGTGTCACATCTTTAGGATGCATTTTCCTTTTTGTGGCCCATGCTGCTTGCTGGTTCATGTGTTGAGCAGCGTGTAGACAAGTACTAATAATCCCAGTTTGCAAATGGGCAAATAGCAGCACAGAGGATGTGGCAGAGACAGAGCTAGCACTCCAGAGGTTTCTGGTCCCATGTACACTCCACTAGACTATGGTTCCTCTAACAGGGAGTCGGATGCTGTAAGTCAGATAGTGTATAGTGCCGATATACAAACAAAACTCTCATTGATGTTCACAGGGCTTTTGCTGCATAACGTATGAATGTGCCATGGGCAGTGTTTAGTGAATCACAAACAGGCTAAGGCATTGTCACATTTTATGGAGTTTACTTCTCATTCTGAGGTTGCAAGGTCCTCCATGAAAATCTTTATACTACAGCTTTTCTGGCACTCATGCTACTTCTATGTTTCCATCTGGGCTGACTATGAGTAGGTCTATTGATGGTGCATTGGGTCTAAGATGACCAGATAGCAAGTGCAAAAAATCAGGACACCTTTTTTTTACAGGGGATGAATAGGGGGTTATAGTTGCCTATATAAGACAAAGCCCCTAATATTGGGACATCTGGTCACCCTAATTGGAGATTTATGGAGGCCTCTGTAGTAATCTACAGCACTCACTACTCAAGGGAAAAGTTGTAACCAGCCAGCAAGAATCTAAGTGGAGAAGAAAAATATAGAAGAGGTCTTTAGTGATGGAAGGTCTGAGAAGTATTTTATATTTGAAACAATTTAGGCTTCAGTTAAAATTAGTAGGAAGAGTGAAGGGGGAAAATGATTTTTCCCCATCTTGAGGGAAAATTCAACTGCTTCAAAACTATTCTGCTGCAGAAAAATCATCACTGATCAAGTTTTCAGATAACACAAAAAAAGGGGGAATGGTAAATAATGAAGAGGACAAGTCACTGATTCAGAGTGATCTGGATCACTCGGTTTACTGGGCACATGCAAATAATATCTGTTTTAATATAGCTAAATATAAATGTATACATCTAGGAACAAAGACTGTAGGCCACACTTACAGAATGGGGGACTGTATCCTGGGAAGCAATGACTCTAACAAATATTTGAAGGTTATGGTGGGTAATCACCAGAACATGAGTGGCCAATGTTATGTTGCAGCCAAAAGAGTTAATATGCTCCTTGGGTGCATAAACAAGGGAATCTTGAGTAGAAGTGGAGCGTTTTTTTTTTACATCTGTACTTGGCAGCAGTGCAACCACTGCTGGAATACTGTGTCCAGTTCTGGTGCCCACAGTTCAAGAAGGATTTTGATAAATTGGAGAGGGTTCAGAGAAGAGCTACGAGAATGGATAAAGGATTAGAAAACATGTCTTATAGTGATAGATTCAAAGAGTTCAATCTATTTAGCTTAGCAAAGAGAAGATTAAGGGGTGACTTGATTACAGTAGATAAATATCTACATGGGGAACAAATATTTAATAATGGGCTCTTCAGTCTAGCAGAGAAAGGTATAAGATGATCCAATGGAAGTTGAAGCAAGACAAATTCAGACTGGAAATAAGCCATACATTTTTGACAGTGGGGGGAGTTAACCATTGGAACAATTTTCCGAGGGTTGTGGTGGATTCTCCATCACTGACCATTTTTAAATCATGTCTGAAGGTTTTGCTAAAAGATCTGCTCTAGGAATTAGTCTGGGGAAGTTCAATGGCCTGTGTTATACAGGAGGTCAAACGAGATTTTCACAATGGTGCCTTTTTGGCTTGGAATCTATGAAGCGCAGCAAATACAGCATAGAGATATTTGAAACTGCTGCCCCATCTACTCCCAAATTGCAATTGAGGGGGGGGGTTGTCGTGGGGGACAGACACTTACAATGCTGAACTGTAAAATAGGGCCAGGTTCTGCTCTCACTTACAGCACCACAAACCCAGCATATCCCCACTGAGGTCAGTGATGTTACTTCAAAATTACATTGGTGGCACGAAGAAAAAGGGCTAAAATTTTCAAAATCACCAAAGGAACTTAGGAACTTAGGCTCAGATCCTCAAAAGTATTTAGGCACCCTACTCATTCTATTTAAATCAATGGGAGTTAGGTGCCGAAATAGCTTTGAGGATCTGGGCCCTAAATCCTATTTTTAAAAGCAACTTAGGCACTTAGGGTGGGATTCCCAAGAAGGAATTGGGTGCTACAACTTTTAGCATCGTAATGTCTAAATGTATGTGTTCTGCTGCCTAGTGGAATTCACAACCCTGAGTTAGGCACACTGCCTGGGGAAAGTTAGGTGCCTAAGAATGGGATTCACAAAAAATAGCATGGTGAATGGGGAGCTGCCTAAGCTAGCCAATAGGAGATGGCAAGGAGAGGGGTGTGGCCAAAGACCCCCTCAAAGGGTGTTAGGGACCTACTTCCAGGCCAGAGGAAGGGTGTATCTTCACTCAGGACTCACAACCATGCTCCCACTCCTAGAACTCCATTCAGCTGTTTCTTGCCCTGTATGTAGGAAAGGAAACTGTATCACTAGGTGAGAACGTTCAGCAAATGCTGATTTTGTTACGGTGATCACTGTGGTTAGTAAGATAAACACCAGCAACAAATATCTTGAAATGGCCTCAGAGACCTTTCCAGAAAGAGACCACTGCAGGCCTTCAAGCTTCAAAAAAAAAATCTAGTTTTCAACAAAGAAATAGCAGTACTTTCCCTTTTGTTTAATGCACATGAAAATCCACCTCATTGTTTTCTTCACTGAGCTCAATTACAAGCATATTTGGCTGCGAATTTAAATCATTTCTCAAGATTTCATCTCTTTCTTTGAAACAATATTTCTTTGAAACAACATCCTCCTTGTGCAGCAGAAAATCCTGCCAGCAAGGGACCCTCCAACTTCAATTGGGGGAGCCAATTTCCTTTAAAAACCTCTGTACCTTTTTTACCTCAACAATATCTCCAGCTGGCACAAAGTAGTCACAAGTGAAAGGAGCACGTTCACCATCCGAAGTTAATAAAAGAGAAGGGGTGCAGAGGAGAAACTCTTTAATGTTGCTCAAGAAAATACTTTTCAGTCAAACTCCAGCAGTGAAGTGCCTAATTCCCGTGCACAGCAACAAAGTTAAAGCTGCATGTGCCTAGGGACGATTGGCAGTCTGTTCTGGGTTCCTTCACAACCCTGCTAATCTCCACTAATACTCTCCCATGCTTCATTTAATTTCACTCTAAGAGCACTTTTTCAAATTCTTCCTCAAATCTTAAACCAATGGCTTCATTGTTTAGGATTCCTTTACCCTGACAAGGCTGACCTCAGATATCCTCTCTTCTTTCCTGCTCTGTAACTCAGACAGCCCACTTACTCATTCATATGGTAACCACACATAATGGCCTCCACATTAATTAAGTAATTTTGGTCCTTTACAGCTCTACGGAGGAGTTTTAAATCTCCCAGCGCCTTTCAGGCCAATTGAACTCACTTTTTTGTTGAACAGGCCAGAGAGTACATGGAAGAAGAGCCAAGGAGAACATGCTCTCTCTAGGCCTTTCCTTTCATGCTGCTTCAGGGTTAGGCCAAAACAACATCAGCAAGTCTAATTTGCCCCAGCAGCGGATGGGAAATGACTAAAAAGCCCCTGCAGATTAATTTGTGTCAGATGTATGCTTTAAAGAGAAGGGAGAGAGAAAGAGAGAGAGAGAATGTGAGTTCATTTAGAGAAAAACAAGCCTTTGCTGCGGGACACAAAAGTGCACTCTCATCTCAATGCTCTCTGAGGTCGAGTGGATACCTTTAAACTAGAAAATGCCCTATCTTCATGCTGCATTCTCTTCTTTTTATCCCTGATGTCCTTGTTGTTTTTCAATACTTTGACAATTCAACACAGAAACCACAGGCAAAAATAGATGCAAAAATATAGCAGGTGACATGCATTACAAAAGGCTATGACAGGCTTCCCTAAGAAAAGCTGTTTCCTATTATATAATTGACACAAACATGGCAGAAAGTTATTCTCCAGGGTTCCAAATAGTACCAGAAAAGCACAAGTATAAGAAACTTTTTGGCATGGTGAGAGAAGCAAAGTGTGTGATGATGATCAGCATATTAATAAGAAAGGGCCAGGAAGGCCAGATCAATACATAGACATTAGAAATCAGTACGACTGTTAAGGTAGATTGGATGGTACTGGGGTTTGGTACTGTGCTTTTACCGCAAGGAAGCTAGTTCAAGTCCAAGCAAGTTCAGAAGCGACCCAAAGATGTTACCATGTAATGGCTGTTTAAGGTACAGTGCTACTCTTGTTCTGAGTAGTACCTTACTGCCTGAGTCGTTCCATTGAAATCCACTGGACTCGGTGTGTGTAGCAGGGTGCAATTCAATGTGACTAAGGGTGGCACAATTTCTTTCTTGGTGACCTATTTGACCAGTTCCTGTAGAACAAACATCTACAACACAGCTGGCAATTTGCATAGTTATTATAAGAAAGGCATGGGCATAGAATTGGATGGGCATAGAGATACCTCTCTCTCCTGAAGGTGTTGATGGTGTTGATGCAGACAGGAGGGGTAACGTGAGCAAGTGTGCACTGCTACAGTATGTTCCTTACCAGTTCTCTGGATAAAGAGAGATCTTCAGTCTACAAACTATCAATCTAGCACAGGGGTGGGCAAACTTTTTGGCCCGAGGGCCACATCTGGGAATAGAACTTGTATGGTGGGCCATGAATGCTCAAGAAATTGGGGTTGGAGTACAGGAGGGGGTAAGGACTCTGGTTGGGGGTGTGGCAGGGGTGAAAGTAACTTAAAGGACTTACCGGTACGTCAGAGTCCTGAGCAAGGGCGTGGCCTCAACCGGAAGAGGTGGGGCCTTTCAATATTTAAAGGCCCTAGGGCTCTGGCTGTGGCTGGGAGCCCCAGGGCCTTTAAATCACCCCGGAGCTCCCAGCGGCAGAGGCGGCTGGGAGCCCCAGGGCTCAGGGGCGAATTAAAGGGCCTGGGGCGGCAGGGCTCCAGCGGTGATTTAAAGGGCCCAGGGCTCCAGCCACCGGAGTGCCACTGGAGCTCCAGCAGCGGGGCTTGGGTGGTGCTTTAAAGGGCCCGGGGCTTCCCGCAGGGCCGGAGCCCCAGGTCCTTTAAATCCCTGCCAGAGCCCGGCTGCCACTGCCCCGGGGCTCCGGCAGCCGGGCTCGGGTGGCGTTTTAAAGGGCCCAGGGCTCCCTGCAATGGCCGGAGCTCCGGCCCCATTAAATCAGTGCCCAAGCCCGGCTGCTGGAGCTCTGGCGGTGATTCAAAAGGCCTGAGGCTCCCCACAGCTGCTGGAGCCCCGGGACCTTTAAATCACTGCTGGGGAAGCTGGTCCAGTCTGGCACAGTGTACCGGCTCTTGCCAGTATGCCATACCTGACCGTACCAGCTTACCTCTGGGGTGCGGGCTCTGAGGTGGGGCCAGAAATGAGGAGTTCAGGGTGCAGGAGGGGGGTCCAGGCTGGGGCAGGGGAGTGGGATATGGAGAGGGATACGGGGAGGGGGTGAGGGCTCCGGCTGGGGGTGTGGTCTCTGGGGTGGGGCTGGGGATGAGGAGTTTGGGGTGTAGGAATATGCACCAGGGAAGAGGCTCAGGGGTGCATGCTCTGGGCAGCACTTACCTCAAGTGGCTCCCATAAGGAGCAGCATGTCCCTTCTCCAGCTTCTACATGGAGGCGCAGCCAGGAGGCTCTGCACACTGCCCCATCTTCAGGCACTGCCCCTGCAGCTCCCATTGGCTGTGTTTCCCAGTTAATGGGAGCTGTGGGGGCAGTGTTTGGGATGGTGGCAGCGTGAAGAGCGGAGACCCCTGGCTGACCCTACATGTAGGAGCTGGAGGGGGGCCTTGCCGCTGCTTCTGGGAGCCACATGGAGCAGCCCCTGACCCTGCTCCCCAGCTGGAGTGCCGGAGCAGGGCAAGCCTCAGAGCCCGCTCCCCAGCGGGAGCTCGAGGGCTGGATTAAAAGGGCTGGCAGGACAGATCCGGCTTGTGGGCCATTGTTTGCCCACCCCGATCTGGCACCTTCCTGGAGCACTCAGATACCCCACTACAGTCTGATCCATCCAGCCCACGTGGATGTGCTAATCTACCATATAAAGGCTGATAGGAATATGCAACATTGCTTAAAATGGGGCCACATTTTCAGGGCTACCTTTGAAATTTCTGAAATAGCTAAAAATATGTCCCACAAAATTAAAAGAAAAATAAGCTCAACACTATGATACATGTGTTACCATATGGTTAAAAATAGAGAAAGACCCACAGCAGTACCCCAGACCCTAATACCTCCAAACCCAAATCTAGAGTGATATTTTTGAAATCCCTCTTATCCTTATAATGGGCTATGATATAATCTCTTCCTCTTGTACGTCTTCCTCTTTTCTAACCCATAATAGTACAAAATCACAATAACAGCAGTTAACATTACATATAGTGCTTTGCATCTGAGGAAGGACAGTTGTGATTATCGTCATTTTACAGTTGTGAAAACTGGTGCACAGAGGTGGTAAGGCCAACAATTTCAGAAATGTCCCCTAATTCTGGGTGCCCAACTTAAGACCCACTTAGAAAGTCCCGGGGGGGGGGAGGAGGAGGAGGAATTTCCTTCTTTGTATATGGTCCATGGGAAGCCTCAGTTTCTCTCCCAAGTCTAACTGGGGGCTATGACTGTCCCATACGCCTATGTGGGATTTACTTGCACATGAGCCAGAAACCAGCTGGGAGCAACTCTCTGGTCTTATTCTTCTGCTTCTGCTAGCAGCTTCCCATTTCAGATGACAAGTGCTTCTACTCTTGACTCTTGGTCGGGCAGAAGTTTCAATAACTATGAGGCCAGGCCTGGTGTTTAGGCTCTGGGCACAAGAGTAGGAAGCAGCACACTCAATAACAGTTAGCACATGTGCTACTGTGCTCTCAGGCACCACTCACTTTCTCATATGCTTGGACTTCATACACTGGCATTGGCCCTGTAGCCTATTTCAGGGACATCTCTATTGACCTATGACCCAGTCTAGGCACATTGCTCATATAGCTGCAGCTTTAGAGGTTGTCTTGAAAATTGTACCAATAGCATTAATAAGAATTGTGGTGTTCTTTGTGAGAGATCAACATATGATTTATACCCTGAAGGGAAAATTGTGCATTGGCAAGAAGGTGTACTGGATGATCTACAGTGCATCTCACTTCAACAATGGCTCAGCACTGCTCCGGCTAAAGTGCTCCCCATTAAAAAGTCAATATTTATTGACAGTTACTACACTACCGTATCAGAGAGACCAGTTGTTTCCTAATTCATCTGGAAACACTACAGAGTCCCAGATAATTTATGTATGGTAACCATTAGTAATTACTGTCATTTTAATAGCTACCACTGGATCTGAATTTTCTGGAAGAGTTTAACAAGATCTGTGAAATAACAATAGCTTTTGCTGATTGTTTAAAATGTACAGTCTTTAAGTAGTTGCTTGCAAGTACTTATTCTTCAGTTTATTGATCCTCTAGACAGAGGGATTAAGATGAGATTTACCCACCATTGGTTGCTGATACTGTATATAGAGGTTTGTACACGAATAATTACACAGTGAAAACTGACAGTTTTACTTATGGGCAACACACATTAGTTCTGGATTTTCCAGGCACATCCATAAGGGTTTGTAGGGCAGAGATCACCTCTCTGGAAAATACTTTCCTACAGCTAATTTGTTTCAGCAGAAAGATCAGAAACACGGGTCTATACTTTAGGAGACAGGTTAATTGGATTTTGGGGAGGGAGATGTTAAACCAGGACTGCTTTTTAAGCGAAAGCTCTTGATATCGATGGAAGCTGTGGATGCTCAGTACCTTGGAAAATTAGAGGCTGGTTGTCTATAGCCGGGGCCCAAAAATGGAGACACACAAAATTAGACTGCAGTTTTACATAGTTCATGTACACAAACCCTCCCTCACCCCTGACACTTCTTTCTTTGAGTTCCTCATTTAGCGACTGTCTGACTCACTGTTCCTGTTTGTAGGCACTGGCAAACATATCATTTTATTTCCCTACTCTGTTTAAACTGACACTGTTAGAGATCTCAGAGCCTGGGCTAAATTATGGTTTTAGTTATGCTGGTGTAAATCTGGAATAACTCCATTAACTTCCATGGATTTACACCTGTTAAATCAAAATCAGGATTTGGCTCTCTCAGATTTGACATGCATTAACAAAGTTATAATCTCTTTGAGAAAACTCCCTGAAATAAAAAATATAGGTGTACAGGAAGTTTAGCTATTTGATTATAAAAAAATGTAATGAATATTCAGAAACTTTGGGCCTGATTCAGGAAGCATTTAAACACATGCTTTAAACCATTGCTATTCAGAATTGCATTAAGCATATGCATAATTCTAAGCACATGCTTAAATTCTATCGTGAAGCATGATGCTTTCCTGAATCAGGGCCTATATTTGTAAGGCCAACTAAGACAATATTTTGTGCCGGTTCTGCTTCTGCAATTCACATGGAAAAACAAATCACAAAAATAATCTGGCATTATTTGATGGTGCCAGTGAAAAACTTCGCATAAAATTGTAAATAAGCTGAAGTAGTTAAACAATAAAAAACAACTCAACTCAAATCCAGGGTTTAAGGAATCAGTGGTTACTAAGTGAAAAAGCACAAACTACAAGGGAAAATAATCAAACTTCCAGGACAGTAAAGGAGAGGAAACAGTTAAAAAACTTACTGAAATTATACAAGAAAATTATAATGGTCAATTCATTAAAAACTACTTTTCACTCCTGTAACACCTTCTATCCAAGGAAGTCAAAGCACTTTGTAAACAAACTAAATAAGGTGTGTTTCTAGCCTGAAAAAGACTAAAAAATGGCATTGTGTGGTTCCATGCATGATATACAGAACCTCACGATGCAATTTGCATAAATTTACTAAGTACATGTACTGAAGACAATATGATGGTCTACATAGGCATATATATACTCTCTGATTTCCCCGGGGGGGGGGGGGAGGGTGCTTGACCCTTGTGCTGCCCCAGGCCCTGCTCCCAATCCACCCCTTCCCCCAAGGCCCCACCTCAGCCCCACCTCTTCCCACCCCATTCGACCCACTCCCCCGAGCGCGTCCCGCTGATTATCTGGGCCTGCCAGTGAGTGCTGAGAACCCACTATTTTTTTTCTGTGGGTGCTCCAGTCCGGACTGCTCTAATGGGAATGGAGCACCTGCACTGGTATTCTGCCAGCATTTTGGCTGGAGCCCACTGTCTCCAACCTTCACAAAGGTCTTCTTCACAATGCCCGTTCACTTGGGCCTTGTTCAGGGAATTAGGATGTGGCCCATCTCACACTAATATAAGCCCCAAAGGCAGCATACGCTCTTTATCCCTTTATGCTCTGTATTATTTTTAAAATATTTTTCAGTTGTAAAGTTTATTAAATGTGCGTCAAACTTTGTTTCAGGGGCTAAGATATGATTCTGCAGACTAACCCCTGAAGGATCCCATTGCTCTGTGTTTGAGGCTTAGCACAAATGGGACAGACCTTCTGAAATATCATTTACTTCCTGCTTCTGACTGGCAAAGGAATACAATAATAATAGCCTTGCTCACAGTATTTTGAAACTTGCTTCAAGTCCTGGCCAAACCAGCAAATGGAGAGACAGGCAAAAATGAAAAGTAGTGGAGATAAAAGTGAAGCAAATGCTGAAAGATAAGTCTTAAGTTTGGGAGGGGGGATAGGTTAGGCCGGTTCTTAATGGATCTGAACCACTTCACCCTTCCATTGTAACAATAAGTGAACTGTGCAAAGAGGCTAGCTCTTTTTGTCAAACAATTTCCTTAGTGATGCTGCCAAGTATGAGAGGTTTGGGTCTTAGCCATTAAGTACCAGTTACTATAACTGGCCCTGTTGTAGAATCAGTGTGTGACCTGTGAACCTGACTTTTCAGCAACTCTTCTTTTGTACTCCTCAATTTGAGACCTTGTTTTTTCCCTCGGTACTTAAATGGCCCCCATTACTCTAATATCTGAGCACCTCACAATCTTTAATGCATTTAACCTCACAACATCCTATGAGGTAGGAACTGTTATTATCCCCATTTTACAGATGGCCAATTGAGGTACAAAGAGGCTATGACCCAGCTTTTTGTACCTCAGTTCTCCACATCTGCAAAATGGGGATAATCACACTTCCCTACTTCACAGCACATAACTAATGATGAAGCCAAACTCTGAATGGCTGTATATTTCCTAGGCGCATCCCTGATTGTTTTCGAAGTAAAACACAGGAGACCAGTGTATGCGAATGAATGTTAACTGGCTGTAGCTCAGTCAAAGCTGTGAATGGTACACAATTTGAAAAGAATACAGGGGTGCAAAGCTATCTCTGATTGCACTGGAGAGCCTGCAAAGTCTGGTTTGCAAAGGGGTTTGCTAACTGCAATTGAGGTCACCAGACCTGGAAACAAACCAACCCTTTAAATGGAGATTTGAGCTTGACACTCAAATCCTCCTTTCACACACACACCCTCCACAGAGACCTGTCTTTTTACCCTCAGATTGACCCACTCCAGTAAGTCCCATGTTCCCTCTTCCCAGAAACACCTAAAGTCATAAGGAAAGGGGTGGGGCTTGTTTGAGGAGAAGGAGAAGGAAAGAGGCTGGCTTGAGAAGGCTGAGGTCTCCAGCTTACCAGCACTGGTGGAGGAATGGCTGGTGCAGCTGGTGCAGGTGCACAGGGCCCACACAGCTTAGAGCAGGGTTCTTCAACACATGGGTCATGACCCAAAATTGGGTTGCCAGAATGCATCATAGAGGTGCTGACTGGGCTCACTCTGCACTCTGGGTGTTGTGGCCTGGTGCATGGGGTTGCAGTAACACTGAGGTCTGGCCCAGTTACCCAGCCATCATGGTGATGGGGGGGCAGCCACGCCAAATGTGAGTGAGTGGCATTACAACCCCATGCACATGCAACACCACTCACACAAATTTGACCTGGTTGGGCCAAATCTGAGCAGGAAGTGCGGAGCCAAGCTCAGCCAGTGAGAGGGAGTGATTGGTGTCACATTCTACAGTTAGTACCAGTCTCCAATAAACCCCCATTCCACTCTGCAGGCGGGAAGCACCCCTATCTTCCATACCCCCTGCCCTCTAGCCTCCCCAAAACAACCCCCCAGATGTACTCCTTCCTCACAGCTGGGCAACTCCCCCTGTCATACCACCCATCTTGGCCCCCAGCTCCCCCCCCAAATCTTCCCCCATTGGATCCCCAGCCCTTTCTCCCCGCAAAAATCCTTCCCCCCAGCCTGCCACTTTACCCGCAGGACTACAAATTCCCCCACCCCTTACTTCTGCCCCCCATGGGCCATGTATGGGGGCTGTATGTTTTTGGGAGCTACCATGCTTCCCCTGCACCCTTCTGCCTCTATATCCTTCCCCGGCCCCCACTGCACACTCCTCTGCCACCAGTTTCTTCCCCAGACCCCCTAAAAGTCCCAATCCCTTCCTCACTACATCCACAAACCCCCCTAATCTCCACACTTCAGCTCCAGGTCCCCAAATCCCCCCCACCCCTGACCCTCTGCTCACCATGGGGGGTGCTGTGTGATTTTTGAGGCATCTCAGCTCACCCTCACCACCCAGTTATTGGGGAACTGAGAATTAAATGTTATGATGTATTGAACAGTTGAACTGGCATGTTTGATGTATATAAATCAGTGTTACTCTCATTAAGATTTGAGGGTGGAGGCCCACAACAAAAACCTGCACTGGGGCCCATCTTTCTGTCCCTCTGCCACTGCCTACCAGCTGTGTGAACAAACTCAGCCCAGATTTGATGAACTTCTGTGAGTGCAGAACAAATCAATCAACACATCAGAGCTCAAAGCTGAGGGTCTGTCTGACGGGTTGGGGGTTTTAGTTGTGATCTGGAACAGCGGGTGTGAGCTCCTGAAGCAAATGGAGATGAAAACAGAATGTGATTGTATGTGCGAGCAGCCCCATGCTGACGTGATAATAAATTCAAATTTCTCATTTCTGTAGAAAGCTGACCACAGGCACTTCATCAATCAGTATTTCGATTTGTAATGGATTCCGTATGGCCCTCAGTCATTACTTAATGGGGAACATCCCATCTGCAAACATCTGACTTGGAGCTCGGAATCGAGGGAGCTGCTCATATTTCAACCACGTTTCCCAGAAACTGAACACTCAGCAACATATTCATTTTAGTGACAACCACCACTAATGAGAAACAGCCATGTGCTTCACCAAGTCTTTTACAACCAAAAGTATTTCACATTAACAGGGGGGGAGGGAAGGGGCACAGCTTAATTTAAATGATGAATACACCTTTAGAGCCCCACCAGCAGTATTCTGAAGTTGTTGCTGCCTTGCAATTATATCTATGTTTTTTCCTGTTGTTGTTTGGTTGGTTGTTTTTTAAACAACACTAGTTAGATCCGTTGTTTTGACATGCAGTAGAACCTCAGAGTTACAAAGACCAGAGTTACAAACTGACCAGTCAACCACACACCTCATTTGGAACCGGAAGCACACAATTAGGCAGCAGCAGAGACAAAACAAAAAAAAAACAAAAAAAAACTAGTGTGTTAAATATAAACTACTAAAAATAATAAAGGGAAAGCAGCATTTTTCTTCTGCACAGTAAAGATTCAAAGCTGCCTTAAGTCAATATTCAGTTGTAAACTTTTGAAAAAAACAACCATAATGTTTTGTTTAGCGTTACGAACATTTCAGAGTTACGAACAACCTCCATTCCTGAGGTGTTCGTAACTCTGAGGTTCTATTGTATGTTCTTTATATTAGAACCAGGAAGCCTGAGAAAGAATCATTGCATCTGCTGGATCACCAGAGGTTAAAGGCAGCAATTCAGGAAGGTAAGTACTTTGCTGAGAAGCTAAAGGATCTCTTTGCATCAGCCTTCACTGCCAAGAATGTTGGGGAGATACCAATCCAGGACCTGTTTCTTTCTGGTAATGGAGATAAGCTATTATCATAGATTGAGATGTCAGAAGAAGAGATTCTAGAGCAAATTGTTAATGTATGATTCTTAAGTATGAAGGGGCTCATCTGCTAACAAAAATATATAATCTGTCATTAAAAACAGACACTATTCCAGAGGACTGGAGGGTAGCAAATGTTTGTACTTTTGTTTACAAAAAGGCTCTACGGGCGATCCAGGGAATGACAAACCAGTAAAGCCTTACATCTATACCTGCTAAATTGGTTGAAAGGATAAATAAAACAGAATACCTGGAAGATTGTGGGCTGACAGGGTCTAACAGCATGGTTTCTGCAAAGGAAAATCATGTCTCTCTGATCTCCTCGAATTCTTTGAACCTATCATTAAAGTTATGGATAAAAGGTAATTTCTTCACCTAATGTGAAGCATCAAGTACTAGCACAGTGCCAAAAGCAGGAGACTGAGCTAGACGGAATTGTGGTGTGAACCAGTAGAGCAATTCCTCTACATCTACAGGCTCTTTTAAACCCCTTATTCCCAATGATTTCAGCGGGGCTAGTCCCATGAAGTGCTTACCAGTGGAGATAGGCATTTCGCAGTCTGACCTTGTGACATTTCCATTACAGTATATGATCTTCATCAGAGAAAAGTATAAGAATTTATTTTTTATCCAAAAAAGACGATTTTAAATAAGTGTATGTTTATCATCTAATTAAGTAGAGATCAGTGCTGAAATCTGCTCTAAAATATGCTGAACTCAAAGCACAATTAAAAACACAACACATTTAATTTCTAAAAGTACGGGCAGTTCACTAAGGACTGCAGAACTCTAAGGATAGGTTGTGTTCCCTCCCAAATCCATCACTAGTATGACTTTGGACCCTCCAAGACCTAGCAGATTCGTTTTGAAAGACTGTCATATTTTTTACTTGTACCGTACAAGCCATTTGTGCTCTCAGTTGTTGACAAAGTAAAGAAAGGGATAAAACTCTGGAATACAAAGAGACAAGGACATATTTCCTAAATTTGATTAGATTGGGATATTTATAATTAGATTGAACAAAGCTCTAGAAAATATACCGCAGAAAGGAATCCTGCACAGACAAAGAGGTTGTTGGATTAGTTGGCTTTTTCCATCTTTCTTTTTTAATTTGATTTTATGAGAGAGGATGTCCTGGAAAAAGACAAGACATTCAAAAATGTGCTTAAAGTGCCCTCAGACACAAAAGGGACCTAGGGCAGAGAGTAAAAGGCATAGGGTTTGGAGCAAAGAGACAAATTGGGAGGAAAGTAGAAAGCTACAATGAGAAAGCAGAGGCATGGAGAACAGAGATGGGAAAAGAAGGATGCTAAAGCAGAGAAAGAGACTCAAAGAAGAGAATTGGATCAGGAAGTGAGGGGCCTAAATCCTGCCAAGGGAAAGAAAGTTTCTGGTGCACAGAGAGGAGATTGCAGGAAATATGGGCATTTGTGTCCCATGGGTGGTACAGAGCACTCTGAAGAAAAGCAGGAAGCCCAAAGCACAGAAAAACTCCTCTAGATGTGATAAGGCCTAGAGTGGAAAGAAAGAAATCAGAGTACAGAGGGTGTCTACTAATCCAAAGAGATTCTACAAGCAGAGACCTGGCTTGAGAATTGAGACAAAAGACTTGGGAGCAGAAAGAGGGCGATATGAAAAAAGAGAGAGAATGCAAAAGGTACCAAAGGATCCACCAAGCCAAGGAGATTGTAACATATGGACATTGCTCTAATACATACCCTTTTTAATGCAATAGATTTCGAACTACTTTATAGAATCTAGGTCTTGAGTGTCAGAGATAGCCCATAATTATTCAGATACAATTTTTAGCTCATAATGAACTGCTAGATTAAATGTTAGCAGTTAAATTAATCTAAGTGCAGGTGCAAAACTACAGGTGCAATCTTGTACCTGAAAAAACAGAAGCTGATTTGAGGCCCAGCTAAAAATCAGGCCTATAGTAGGAAAAATGGACTTTATTGCATTCTTTTGCTCCACATGAAAATACCACAGCACTCTGTTATTGATCACATAGGATTATTCTTTTTCTGTTAGTTGCCTTCAACCAACATATACATAATTTGCATCTTGAACGCTGTTGGATTCATTTTCTTTCTGGTTTGCTTTGTCTTTTTCTGCCATCGAATCACCTTACACACAATGCAGCACTTGTAGACTACATGCTTGTGTTACATACAATTTTTCATGGGGGAGAGGGGGGGCATGCATTTCCCAAGCACCTCCTGGAGTGGAACCTCAACAAATACATGTGTACTGGAATTTTATCTTCCTTTGTTGCACTGATCAACTATTTTTTTCCTTTGGCACATAAGCTCTACACATGCTTATCTCTGAAAAGCAAATGACATACAGTCTGGTGTGGGCTGAAATATTGAACTGATGCTCCTTGGGATTTTTCCAGTCGTCCAAATGATCTGAACACCTGATCCATGTGGCTATAATATTTCAGATGGTGGTGATCCAAAAAGTGATGCGGTTTAGCCAAAGCGGGACATTCTTACTAGTACAATCTTAGGTGAAGTTGATAGCAAAAGCACAAATTATTCCAAACCTTCCGTACAATAACTCACTCTATGTAGTTTTCTCTGATGTGCAGCCAATAGAGAATTGGCTAGCAACATTGGGTTATGCATGTGTATACAACCCTCCTTTCTAAAAGAAACAATGCAAACTGTAGGACATAAAATATCAGGAGTTTGGGATAAATCCTGGATTATTTTACTTTGATTAATAATTACTTGGACAACATCACATGTAAGAGCACAACAGGTTCAAATGAGCTTATCCAATATGCAGAAGAGGTTTGAAACTTTCTGTGCTATGCATATCAATTAAGTATGCCACTCACCTGCTTGTCCTTTGTGCATGACTTAGATCCCATTCTTTATCATGACATACAGAAAACAATGCTGCAAACCCAAAAGCTTTCATTTGGAACGTGGTGACAGTAAATTTGACTTGTCAAGGGGTCAAACACAGGTATCACATAATATTGGCACAGCAATGTGACTTCTCTGGTAAATATTTTACAGGACAACCCATTATGGATCTGCAAAACTCACCAATTGATAGATCCGCATGTTGGGAATATGCATTAATGATAAGAAAGATATTGACAAATTGTACTCTCCTAGTTATTCGGAGAGCAGCCAAAACCAGGAATTAAGCATGGTGATTTCACGTATTTTGGCTTCAATCTTCAGCTACATCTAACATTCAGTAGGCGCATGTGGGGGCCCATTTGTGGCTCCTCAGTCCTGAGGACAGCCAAGAGCTGGTTTGGCCACCAGTGCAGTTTAGGGGGCTCACAAGGAGTTATCCACCAGCAAGGGATTGCCAGAAAGTAATGACTATGTCCCCTTCCCCTCTATTCCTAATCCCCAGAAATGCCCCAGGTACAGCACTACGTAGGATTTAGCATAAGAACTGGCTATCCCCAACTGGGGTCTTCCACACACCTGGGCAGTCTCCAGCCTCTTTCTGGCTACTCTGTGCCATGAGCAATAATACTTTAGGGTATGTCTACACTGCAATACAAACTTGTGGCAGCGAGTCTCACAGCCTAGGTCAGCTGGCTCAGGCTTATGGGGCTCAGGCTGCGGGGCTAAAAATTGCAGCATAGACATCGGGCTTAGACTGGTGCCCAGACTGTGAGACCCTCCATTCTTGCAGGGCCTCAGATCCCAGACTTCAGGGTGAGCCTGAACATCTACACTGCAGTTTTATAGCCCCACATCTGCAACCATGTGAGCCCAAGTCAGCTGACCCAG
Organism: Malaclemys terrapin pileata; assembly: GCF_027887155.1. Classification (NCBI taxonomy): domain Eukaryota; kingdom Metazoa; phylum Chordata; order Testudines; family Emydidae; genus Malaclemys; species Malaclemys terrapin. The sequence continues at coordinate 38,080,858 of NC_071507.1, read as the reverse complement.
GCCAGCTGCAGTCATGCCACACAGGGCTGGCTCCAGCTTTTTTGCCGCCCCAAGTGTCGAAAACAAACAAACAAACAAAAAAAAGCCACGAGCGGCGGCACTTCGGCGGCAGCTCTACCGTGTCGCTTCATTCTTCGGCGGCAATTCGGCAGCCAATCCTTCCCTCCGAGAGGGACTGAGGGCCCGCCGCCGAATTGCCGCCAAAGACCCGGACGTGCCGCCCCTTCCCATTGGCCGCTCCAAGCACCTGCTTCCTGCGCTGGTGCCTGGAGCCGGCCCTGATGCCATGGGTCTTTTATCGCAGTGCAGCTGTACCCTGAGATACCAATGTGATGGACACTGTAAAAATACCTAGAAAGATAGCTGACAAATATAATAGACAGGTAGTCTTCACCATATCATTGCTATAGTTTACCAGAGATGTTCAGCATTCAGACCTACAGTACTCTGCTGAAAGAAGTGACATTATCGGCAGTATTAGTATTACTTAGATTGTACGATCCTTTGTGTTCTGTGTTTGTTTGGCATGTAGCTCAGTGAATCCCTAGTCTGTTGGCTGGAGACACTCAGACGCTATCGCAATACAGCATAATCCGGGTTATCTGAAACCCTGTTATCCGAACTTCTGCATTATCCGAATCCCTTTCTGTCCCCACCTCCAAAACAACTGCCTGCATGCAACCCTCAGAGAAACACCCTGCCCAGCTGCCAGCATGCAACCCCCTCAGTGAAATCCTCTGCACCGACGCCCAGCTGCCTGCGTGCACATCCCCTCCAGCTACCCTTTGCCTCTTCCCACACCTCCCCACACTTCTGCTGTGGAGTTGCTGTTCACCTGGTTGATGTCATAGCTCTGGCCCTATCTGATGCAGCACCAATGTGCCCAGCTCCCTCTTCAGTGTGTCCTTCATACTGTTCCCGGGGTGGCCTGCAAGAGCCCATGCTGGGGTGTGTGCACACCAAGCGAAGCAGCCATAGGAGGAGCCTAGAAGCTAGGGAGTCTGCTACCTGGCTGTTACTGCACATGCACAGAGACAACAGCAAAGCCTGTACCCTGTCCAGCTGTTTCTGACTGCAAGGGAGAGCATTGGGGGAAACTGAGGCAAGAAGCTGCCCTCTCAATTACCCAAATTCCTGATTATCCAAATGAAATCCATACCCTGCCTGCTATTCAGCTAAACAGCTGTGTGCTGTACACATAAATAAAAACAATAAATTAGCAATGAGTCAGATCCTGAGCTCAGTTTTACACCGACCTTGCTCAGGGAAAGCTCCCACTAATGTAAAACCTCACTAAGAACATTAGGATTTAGCCTGATGCCATTCTTTTCATTCCCAATGTGATGTGATTTCACTCTCACCCTGAATATGTTCTATTTACCTTTCCCACCAGCGACAAACATGTTGATTTATTTTGAAAGAAAAGAGGAGCTGTATCCATTTGCATTCAGAATGAGGGGTGGGGGGAGTAGCTTGTGATCGCATTATTGTTTTTTGACTTGAAAGTTAGAAGGGACAATGACTCGTACTTCAGTTTCAGATCACTCAGGCAGCTGCCTCCTACTGTACCTCTGAATCATCATTATCGTGAGCTTCACTATTTGCACAAAGGGCAGAATTCACTGGTCCTTTCATTTCATAGTCTTATAAAACAATCTAAACACCCAGTTCCCTTGCACAATTAGGCCGGATTGGTTTTGTTCAGAAAGGAAAAGCCAGGACTGCGTTCATGAAAGAAATGTATAGTGTCAAATCATAACTGTGCTTTCAGCTTTGCTTAACACGTCTAGCAGCGCATGTTTTAGTAGCAGAGATTAGTGTCTGAAAGACGGTACTAGCACACCAGGATGGTCAGGCTCAAATGGCTACAATCAGTCTGTGGCTAAACAGTTTAAATAGTCCGATGTTCTACTTGTAAAACTCCACATCCATCTTTTAGTATAGACAATTTGGCAAACAAATTGAATATATGTTGGGTAAATAGAAAATTAACATTGAATGTCAAGAAATATTTAAGGCTGAGTTACAAACCTCTGGAAATATGGATTTAATACTTGAATACAGTTAGACCCTTTACTACAGTGTCACTGTGCAACATAAGGTCCCAATCCAGGGTATCACAAGTATGCATATACTTGTTAAATATTACTTGTGACAGAGCGGGAAACAGACCCAAGATCTCTGAGGTTGTACACCCATAGCTCATCCCTAGACCACAACGTTTCTCACAGAAGCAGTTTCAAATGTGTGTTCTTAGTTAAGCCAAGTGTAAAATGGGTGCTAACACAAATACACCTTTTTATAAAGTTCTTTGAGAATTAGATGCAACTTTTTATAAAGTTCTTAGAGAAGATGCAAAACAACATTAATAGGCAAATGTTTCAACTGTAGTAACTTATGTACAAAGCAATTCAGGGACTTGGCAGACAAGGCAGGTCCTGTTTTCTAGTGGATCAGAGATTGGCTGTGCATCTGAAAGACTTGTATTCTAGTACTAGGTCTGATACTTAATGTACTATGACAGCCATGACGCTTTACCAGCATTCTGAGTCAAGGTATGCTGTGCTGCTCATGAATGTGTTGCTAATGTAGCTAGCTGAATTTGTCATGTGTGCATTGAATGAGACAGGGCTCTGCAGCAACCATTTTTAGCTTGAACAGTGCAGTTCACTCCTTCAGAATAATAATCTGTATCTTCATTTACCTACACAAAAGAAAAAAATAAAAGATGTTTAAAAAAACTTGAGCAGTTTCAAAAACACAAACTACATTTTAAAACTCAATGAAGGTTGCTAAGTCACAACAATGTATTTCTTGTACCCATCATATCATTTACAAACTCAAGCACTTAAAAGCAAGGAAATGAATAATTAACAGCAACATAAATCTTCTGCTGCCCACGCAATCAACAGATTAATTTGATCAAGTACAAAAGATATATGTTTTATCACAAAACAACCTTAAGGCTAAGGGAAAATAAATATCATTCTTTATTCAGTAATCTTAAAATATCAACCCGCAAAAAAACTTTTGAAAAAAATACATAAAAATGATCTCAGATATATCACTTTGCTGTTGATCACTCTTATTCTAGTCACATGTCTACATAATTTTACCATACATCAATTATGGTATACACTTTCCCTGTTTAAGTATGTAATGCAATATTTTTCGCAAGACTAGAGTTGGGTAAAATTTTTCACATGAAACATTTTTGACAGTGACACCAAAATGTTATGCAAATTTATGTCAGTTTTGTCAAATTGATTCAGTCAAGGGGAAAAATTGATTTTTTTAAAAAAATCAAAATGTTTCAATTTTTAAATTTTAAATGACTTTTCTTTTCAAAATTTCCTTTAATTTTATTTTAAAATGGGCACCATTGAAAAAACACATTTTGATTGTGTCATAACAAAATGTTTCATTACATCTAAAATTAATTATTTTTCAACTTTTCAAATTGCCAAAAATTTCATAAAATGTAATTTTCAGTTCCACACTAAAAAAAATTAAATGTTTTTCTTTTTTTTGGAATTGCCAGCAATTTTGTAAAAAATCTGCTATTTCTCCCAGCTCTATTGAAGATGCAGCAATATACTCACACACCCAAAAAACCAATGACATACACACATACACAAACAAACAAACACACATACTAAAATCAAAGCAACCAAATACATACAACCCCCCTGTACTCCAAAATCTTTGGGTCACACTTAAGGTGTTGTATTATGATGAAGTACGATTTTTTTTTCTACTTGATCAGAATAAGCTCTTTGGTCAGTATATGGGCAGTGTAAGATTTTGGGTGCCTTTAACTATTCTTCTCCCATGCTTTTTAAGTACTTGGATGTTGCTAATGATGTGCTAGGTGTTCGGTAGCTTGCTTGGTCATCACCTAGCAAATTTTACTAGATTTTTTTAAACAAATTTTTTTTTCTTCACTGAGTGTAATGTATGTGTATGAATTATTCTATAAAAACACATTCTATCTATCTCTCTGCCCCCAGGACCTTAAAGCCTAACTCAATGCTCATATGATTAGTAAAAATTCTTTGCTTTTATTTTTAGTTTTAAGTATTTTTCATTGGATTTGAGGTAATCAAGTTGGGCTCAATTCACACAGGAAAATCTGCATATTCTACAGCAGCATGTAGATGATGGTTAGCTGAGCAAACAGCTGTTCGAACCCTTCATTGTGGGCATCACTAGGAAATGCTCTCTGAAATGCCCACAGAAAGACTGTTTGTGTGTTTTACCAGTGGGAATTATGAGGGACTCTTTACATACACTGTATTTACATTTAATGTTGCACAGTCACTTTCCAAGTTTTGAATCTTTGCAGGCAACTTTGGCATAGTTGTTTATTCCCTGCTGACCTCATCATCTTATAAAATGTGGCTTGTAGAAAGAAAAAAAAAACAGGTGGGGGCTAAATATTAGTCCTTCTCTTTCTGCTCATTCCCCACGCCTCCCCCCCCCCCCACTACCCACCAGAAGGCAAAAGGTCAAATACTAACCAATATAATTTTGCTCCCCCCCCCCCAAATTCCAATCCTGTAACCCTAACAAAAAGCTTTATTAATAAGCTATTACAATTCAGTAAATCCTAAAATCCCCACACAGTGTGAACTGTTAAACAAAGTTATTCAGTTATTTCTTGGCTAAATGGCTGTAAGTAAATAGATTTTACATCCAATCAGAATTTTTTTTTTTCTTTAACAGTGGTCAGGGATATTTGGAACCTGCTACTGCACAGACAAATAAGAACATGATTTTAACTTGATTACATTCTGATGGGATGTCTCCAGGAGCACTGCTCCTGACAGTAAGTGATTCTATGGAGAGAAGGGGGGGTGGGGTGGGGAACCCGCCAAGGAGATGATAAGGAAAGCTGGGATGAATTGTGGGCTCTGTTCTCTGTTATCCAAGGGTGGCTAGCTGCTGCTGCACTGAAGGCCTTTATTCCCTGCCTGTGGGAAAGTGGTGGGCGAAGGCTGCGTTCTCAGTTACACTACACATGCAGATTTTAATTAGCTGGATTAAAAACAAGACCGTATCATGTCCTTTAGCGGTATTCTATATAGAAACAAAAGATTTTCTTTCCTGGCTTCTGCAAGCAGCACAGTGCAGCATTAATAAAAAGGTCATGACAGTTCAAGATGAAAGGTCACACATGATAGAAACGCTATGTGAGAGGAACATCATGTTTGTTGCTGTGATAAAGGAGCTCTGTCCAGGCAGGTCATCACAACTTTCTTTGGGAGTAAGAAAATGCAAACATATTTGGTTGACAGAGAGAGAGAGAGAGAGAGAGAGAGATGGGTGGATGGATATTTATTAGAGAAAGAGCTGAGCTGAAAGGTTACTACTTTGTTTGGGGTGATGGGGTGTCAGATCCAGGGCTTGAGTTCAGCCTGAAATGGAGACTGGAGAATCTAGTCTGCTTCCAAAACTCAGAATGTTTTGATTGAGGTTGTTGGTTTGGACCCATTTCTAAGTAGTAGTTTTCTTTTTTTGTGGGGAGCTATAAAGGCCCAGCCTTACTCCCAGTTAAGGCAGTGGGAGTGTCATGATTGATTTCAATGGGAGCAGGAGAAGGCCTTAAATATCTATTGTTCTTTACTAGTAACTATAAGGCCTGATCCTGAAAGGTGCTCAGTACCTTCAACTCCCATTGACATCAGTAAATGACACCAGGGCTCAGCCCCTCTCAGGATCAGACCCTAAAATTAAATAGAGACACACACAGACACACAAAGAACAGTAGATCATCGGCACAATCCTGCATACCTTTGCTGATTTCAAATGTGGCTGCTTTCATGTGCAAGGGTCCATAGGATCATGACCTTGACACACAAAAGAAGCTTAAGGGGCAGCATGAAAGAAGGCGGAAAAAGGGGAGTGGAGAAAGGAGAGGGGTAGATCAGATCTAATGTTCTGCCTCTGCTTTACCATTCTCCTCCTTTCTACTGTCCCAAGTTCCATTCAGAAAAAGATTCATGTGTATGTACTACTTTCCAGCCTACCAAATTCATATGAAATTGTTTTTAAAGAGTAACCCTAGTGAAGAGTGAATTTAGCATTTCAGCCTATTTAAAATGAATGTCCATTCTACCGCTATTGTAATTTAACATCATAATTAAATAAGGGTCACCAGACAGCTTGGTCCAGGTATTATAATTAATAGGTCAGACCTTGTAGTCTATTTTAAGTGGGTGATTCATGGCTAGAGCAATCAAGAAACAAAAGGTGTTTTTTTTTTCTCAAAAGTATGGTAAAAAAGGTAAAGGTTAATGATAAAAACCTGAAACCGTCTGAATGAAACAGCACTGTTTTTCATTTGGAGCAGCACTTGACTAGATTGGCCATTTACCTATTACACTGTTAACGCAGTAGTTAGAGTGCACCCAGTTCTGCTCCCATTGAGATCAATGGCAAAACTTGATTTAATTCAATACATGCAGGATCATTTTCCAGAAGTCCAGAAGTCCAGTATGTCCTAGCAAAAATCAGCTGATTTAGTCTTTTTTTTTTAAAAAAGTACCGGTAATTTAATCTTTAATAGGTTGGGTTTTTTTTGTTTTATTTTAAGAATAAAGAAGAAAATGTTAGTTGTGCATTTACAGTATAAGGGGCCTCATTCTCATTTACACAAAGGATCCTTCACAATACTCTGGCCACATAAAGTGACCTTAACATTTGAACCCACCTTAACAGGCCTGATAAGGAATGTAAGTGCAATTCACACCCATGTTAATGTCCTTTTACACTGAGTAAAGGGGGTTTAGTATAAATAAGAATACAACAGCATAAGAGCAGCCATACTGGATCATACGTAGTCAATAGGCAGACTGCGGGCCAAATCCGGACTGCCAGACATGTTTAAACAGACCCCAAAATCCTTTTATTTATTTATTATCATCATTATTGTTATTGTGGTGTGAAAAATGTTTCTCTGGCATCTAGACCTTGACTATACCTTGACCAAGAAATTTGGACCTTGACAAAAAATAATTGACTACCCCTGGATCACAACAGTGGTCCATCTAGCCCAGTATCCTGCCTTCCGACAGTGACCAATGCTAAGAGCTTCAGAAGGAATGGACAGAATAGGAAAACATTGAGTGATCCATCCCCTGTCATCCACTTCCAGCTTCTGGCAATCAGAGGTTAAGGACACCCAGAACATGGGCTAATAGCCATTGATTAACCTATCCTTCATGAAGTGATCTAATTCTTTTTTTGAACCCCGTCATAGGTTTGGCCTTCACAACATCCCCTGGCAATGAGTCCCATAGGCTGACTGTGCCTTGTGTGAAGAAGTACTTCCTTTTGTTTGTTTTAAACCTGAGGCCTATTAATTAATTTGGGTGACCCTTGGTTCTTATGTTATGTGAAGGGGTAAATAATACTTCCTTGTTCACTTTCTTCACACCAGTCATGATTTTATAGATCTCTTTCATATCCCCTCTTAATTGTCTCTTTTCCAAGCTGAAAAGTCACAGTCTTTTTAATCTCTCCTCATATGGAAGTAATTACATACCCTTAATCATTTTTGTTGCTCTACTCTTTACCTTTTACAATTCTAATATATCTTATTGAGATGAGGTGACCAGAACTACACACGGTATTCAAGATTTGGATGTACCATGTCTTCATATTCTTGCATCCGAAGAAGTGAGGTTTTTACTCACGAAAGCTTATGCCCAAATAAATCTGTTAGTCTTTAAGGTGCCACCAGACTCCTTGTTGTTTTTGTAGATACAGACTAACACGGCTACCCCCTGATACTTGACGACATGTCTTCATATAGTGGCATTATAATATTTTCTGTCTTATTATCTAACCCCTTTCCTAATGGTTCCTAACATTCTGTTCGCTTTTTTGATTGCTGCTGCACATTGAACAGATGTTTTCAGAGAATTATCCATAACTCCAAAATCTCTTTCTGGAGTGGTAACAGCTAATTTAGATCCCATCATTTTATATGTATAGTTGGGATTATGTTTTCCAATGTGCATTACTTTGCATTTATCAACACTGAATTTTATCTGCCATTTTGTTGCCGTCTCACTTCATTTTGTGAAATCCCTTTGTACTGCTTCACAATCTGCTTTGGCCTTAAATATCGTGAGTAATTTTGTATCATCTGCAAATTTTGCCACCTCACTGTTTACCCGTTTTTTTCCCCAGATCATTTATGAGTATATTGAACAGCACTGGTCCTCCCAATAGAGATCCCTGCGGGACACCTCTATTTACCTCTCTCCATTCTGAAAACTCACCATTTGTTCCTATCCTTTGTTTCCTGTCTTTTAATCAGTTACTGATCCATGAGAGGGCTTTGCTTCTTATCTAATGACAGCTTACTTTGCTTAAGAGCCTTTGCTGAGGGAGACCTTGTCAAAGGCTTTCTGAGTACACTATATCCAAGTACACTATATCCACTGGATCACCCTTGTCCACATGTTTGTTGACAACCTCAAAGAATTCTAATAGACTGGTGAGGCATGATTTCCTTTTACAAAAGCCATGTTGACTCTTCCCCAAGAAATTGTTTTCATCTATATGTCTTGATAATTTTGTTCTTTACTATAGTGCCAACCAATTTGCCTGGTACAGAAATTAAGCTAACCAGCCTATATTTGCTGGGATCAGCTCTGGAGCTTTTTAAAAAAATTGGTGTCACATTAGCTGTCCTCCAGTCATCTGGTACAGACACTGTTTTAAATGATAGGTTACATACCACAATTAATAGTTCTGCAATTTCATAGTTGAGTTCCTTCAGAATTCTTGGGTGAATACCATCTGGTTCTGGTGACCTATTACTATTTAATTTATCAATATGTTCCAAAATCTCTTCTATTGACACCTTAATCTGGTGTCACCTAATCCTCATATTTGTCACCTAAAAAGAATGTCTTCAGTGTGGGAATCTCCCTCACATCCTCCACCGTGAAGACTGATGCAAAGAATGTATTTAGCTTCTCTGCAATGGCCTTCTCTTCCTTGAGTGCTCCTTTAGCAACTCAATCGTTCAGTGGCCCCACTGATTGTTTGGCAGACTTCCTGCTTCTAATATACTTAAAACTTTTTTTGCTGATAGTTTTTGAGTCTTTAGCTAGTTGCTCTTCAAATCCTTTTTTTGGCCTGCATAATTATACTTTTATACCTGACTTGTCATAGTTTATGCTCCTTTCTATTTTCCTCCATAGGATTTTACTTCCAATTTTTGTTTTGCCTCTAACCACTTCTTTTACTTTGTTGTTTAGCAATGGTGGCACTATTTTGGTCCTTTTACTATATGTTTTAATTTGGGATATATATTTAATTTGAGCCGCAAGTATGGTGTTTTTTAAAAAGTTTCCATGCAGCTTGCAGGCATTTCACTTTTGTGACTGTACCTTTTAATTAACTAGCTTCCTCATTTTTGTTTAGCTCCTCTTACTGAGGTTAAATGCTACTGTGATGGGCTTCTTTGGTGTCACATAAGGATGTTGAATTTAAATATATGATGGTCGTTATTACCAAGCGGTTCAGCTATAGTCACCTCTTAGACCAGATCCTGTGAACCACTTAGGACTAAATCAAGAATTGCCTCTCCCCTTGTGGGTTCCAAGACTAGCTGCTCCAAGAAGCAGTCATTTATGGTGTCATATTTCTGCATCCTGTTCTCAGGAGACATGTATCCAGTCAGTATGAGAATAGTTGAAATCTCCCATTATTATTGAGTTTTCTATTTTTATAACCTCTGTAATCTCCCAGAGCATTTCACAATCACTGTCACCATCCTTGTCAGGTGGTCAGTAGTATATTCCTACTACTATATTGTTATTGAAGCATGGAATTTCTATCCTGAGAGAGTCTATGGTACAGTTTGATTCATTTAAGATTTTTACTCTATTTGACTCTATGCTTTCTTTCACATATAGTGTCACTCCCCCACCAGCATGACCTATGCCGAGAATCAAGCTGACAGTACGTAAAACAGACATTTTTGGCTGATCTATTGATTTTAAATTGATTATAACACTTCATTTCAGGCCTAATTCTTCTCTCAGATGTGTGTGCAAAGCCTTCACTATAATCAATGGGAGTTTATGTTAATATCGGTCTAAGGTATTTCTTATATGGCCTCTGTCCCCACAGTATCTGAGTGCCTCACAGTCTTTTAATGTATTACCCATATGGGAAACTGAAGCACAGAGAGACTATGGCCCAGATCCTTAAAGGTGATCAGGTGCCTAATTTCTAATGAAATCAGTGGGAGTTTGGACCTGAATTTCAGCAAGTTTGTGGCAGAGAGCAGGGAATCCAACTGCAGTCTCAGGTCAGCACCCCATCCCTAGCTGAGGGCAGATCATAAGCCACTGTGTTAATATTATGCTTTAGTATTAAAATATTTCATGAGAGAGAGAGAGGGAACAGCCCAAAGATACAGTAACTGATCTGATCAAATAGCTTTTACTTTTCTATTTGATTTGCAACATGATGGGTATAAACCCTGGGCCTGCTCCTGCTTCTATTAAAACCAATGGTGTTTTTCCATTCACTACAGAGACAACAGGATTGAACCCTCATTCTGACAGGGTTCTTTTGCTCCATTTCATTTTGAATTATTAATTATTATTAATTTGTATTATGCTCTCTGAATCAACAAGTGTATCCAGTAGAAAGGACATGATTCCAACCCCCCCGCTTCCCCCCCTCCCCACACACACTCCTATTTAATCCAGCAATTCTATTTTTAGTGTAGTAACTGCCATTGTAAAAAGCTGTTTTATAGGGTGACAGAATCTAGCATGGCTTGGCCATGTAAGCAATATAAATGCAAAGCAGTTAATTATATTTTAAGAGGAAAGCACTATTATTTCAGGAGTGGATTGAAGCAAATCTGGAAGTAATATGAAATGATACAAGCTATTTAAGAATAAACAGATCAATATGTTTCAATTAATTAGGGAATAGTCATGTGCAGTTTGATAACTCAAGCTCTAAGTGCATAAATATAATCTCCATGCAATATATCATTTTTATACATATAAAGCTTAGCGCCATATAAATGTCAGGTATTAACAATAATAATAACTGATATTTTAAATCCCATAGACTCAATTTCCAAGGAGGGTAAGCTCTTACATTGTCTGTTACAGGAGCTCCAGTTCAAAGCAGTGCTCATCAACATATGGCATCAGAGTACCATAGGCAGCTACCACATAGTCTGTTTCTGAGGTGTGTCTGCTTTTAGGCAGAGCAAGAGGAGTGCTGAACACAGTAGTTCTCTTCATGGATCTGATCCAAAGCCCACTAAAGTCAATGGGATTCTTTCCATTAACTTCACTGGGTTTTGGATTGCACTCCATGCTTTCTGTCACATCTAGGCAGGCAATGCAGCAAGTGCTGAGCAAACAGATTGCAACTATCAGAATTCCTCTCAGTCCTTCCAATCAACCTGGAGAATGAGAAACTCTTGACATTTCATCCCAGGAACCAGGACTTGGAGTAGGAAAAGACAGGTAATATTGGGTCCGGTTGTTTCCTGATATAACTCCATCTCGGTGTAGCTCTAACATCTGCAATTTACTGTGTTTCAAGTGGAGTCACACAGAATCATAAAATAATTGCAAAGACTTTAAAGAGCCCATAATAGGTTTCCATATGCAGGGCATATGCACCACTGTCCTTTGTTTATATTTCCTTTTGTCTCTATTATGTCCACCAGTTGACAATTTGACCAACACCCTCCCTCCCTTGAGGAGTATTCATGTTTGTATTTAGTTTGTAAAATGCCTTGGGGTGAAAGGTTCTATATTATAGTAGTTTTAAATATAAGTCAAGGGAAATAATTATCACTAGAGATAGGCAAAAGCCACATTAGGATCTGGATTTCAAGCACTCCAAAGTTCAGAGTTGCTTGGATTTGGGGGTTTAGCCCAGTACATTAAAAAAATTGGGGTGACTGGCAAAACCCACCACAGTTCACAGCCATCTCCATGTAAGTGTTAGGTTTTGTCCCACGTTAGATTGTAGAAGCATGATAAAATAGCCTTCTGAAAAGGGGGATTTGAAAAAGACAGAAGGAAAAGATACAGTTTACATATTTGCAACTGTATGTCCAAAAGGAAACTCCTCTTTTTCCGATTTATCTATAAGACCTCTGTCATATGGGGGAGTGGAGGAAGACTCCAGAGGGAAAAAGGAAAAAGCCCTGGACTGGATTAAATTGGTACATTTCAAGGTTTTTGCAGAGCTTTCACACAGGCTGCCAGGGCACATTGGCACTAAATTCTAATTCCACAATGTTTCAGTTTATGTCTTCTCTAGATGGTAAGAAACTTTCTGTTTTATCATTGGTAAATCTTAGCTGGCACACACAAAGAAGATGCTGTCCACTGTCTCTGGGAAACTTAAATGCTATCATGCACAGCCAACACCATTTAGAACAGGAGCAGACATTTCAGTTCGTATCTGGATCCTACCACAGAAGCTGCACATACAGACAGAAATTAAAATGATCCTTTTCAAATCAATTATCTACTTCATCCCGCCCACACAAAGACTTTTGCAGTTTTAGTTTGAGGGGTTTTAAGGATCTTCTTTCTCATTTTTGCTTAGGGTTTTTTTTTTTTTTTTTTTTAAAGGAGTTGCTGTTATATAAAGAACCAAAGAATTAGCAAACTCTAAAAGAATTCAAAGAGGGTGCAGTAGTTTTAGCCTTCTGTTTGTGTGTTTCCAATAGGTGTATTTAAATGTAAATGCTACCCTTTCACCTCTGAGCCACCTATTCTTATAGCTAGCAGAAAGAGAGCATTCATGGTATAATGTCTTTATGAGGAGAGATCTTATACTTAATTTCTCATGTGAATCAGACGCTTTTATAGCACATGTTTGAGAGATTGAAAGAACAATATTGGTCTAGTGGCTCAGCAGGCAGATCATTGCACTGTCACATGGGAGAGCTGGGTTCAAAGAGCCTTCAGGGATCGCAGCTAGCAAGCACATGGGTGACGCTGTAAACACTGATGGGTCCACTTTTCCACTCCAGCACAATGGTTTAATTGTGCACCATATACACTATCACATCATGCCAGGGCATCTAGACCCTGTTTTCTGGAAACCATGTCCAACTCATGATACACTACATGGAATCACGGGTGAAGGTAAGGCAGTATCCCACAATTCCTTACACAGTTTGCACTGACGTCCATTACACTATGGTAAGAATTGGTGGGCAGAGGGAGGTATTTGTAACAAGTGTTTCCAGCTGAACATTGGTGCACACTTTTGATTGCATGATAATCCGGTTATAAGCAAGCGCACACATCTGAATCATTGCACGTTCAGTTCAAATCACCACAGATCCATATATACAAATACCACTCCTCAAATAAAGAGGCACATCAGCTCCCTGAATGCACTGCATGGTTTGCAAGTATCATGATGCAAACTTGTTGACTTAAAAGGTGTGACTCGCCCAAGGGGGCTGACAAAGGCTGAAATCTTGTGAGCACAGACTCTTGAGCCCATCCGGAGTCCCTCTGAAATCAACGGGACTCTGCATAATTTGCATCAATGCATATATTTGTAGGATCAGGGCATAAGGCCCCATTTACATTGGCTCAACAAGCTTAAAACTAAATTAACTAAGCGCTGGCCAGGAAAACTGGCAAGGCAAACTGTGTTAGCCCCTGTCTGCCTGGCCACAGCTGAATTTGAACCTGTGCTGCTTCCCGCTGCTCCCATTGGCCGGAAACGGCGAACCACGGCCACTGGGAGCTGCAGGTGTCCGTGCCTGCAGACAGTCAATGTAAACAAACAGTCTCGCGGCCTGCCAGCGGATTACCCTGACGGGTTGCGTGTGGCCCACGGGTGGCAGGTTGCCCACCACTGCTTTAAAAGTTTCTGTATGAACATGTAACATAGACACCTGTTTATCCCACACCCAAAAGCATTGAATCTCAGACAGAACTTCCTTACTTCCCTAGATTCCCCTCCACCAGACACACTGGCTATTCATTGTCATGGCACTAGGGGCCCGATCCATTTGCCATTAATTCAGTGGGTGCAAGATCAAGCACCCAGAACAAGTACAGAAGTACTTCTGTAAATGGTTCCAAATGCAAAATGTTAACGAACGAAAGGGTGTAGATATTTATGTGAAGGAAAGGAATTTGTGTTTGAAGACATTTAAAAATGTGCAGGTCCCCTTTAAGAGCAGCCAGAGCAGAATTTGTATGCTCATGCTCTTTAAAAGAAAAACTAGCCCTTTTGATTCTCTCCCCCTCCAGCAAAAAGTCCAACTTTCAGCTGACTTGCTGTTTCAAAAGAGGGAATGATGCCAGACTGTTTTAGTGGAGTTTTAAGCATTTAACTCTTTAAAAAATTCCTGAGACTAGAATTGAATATCTTGGAAGCTCCACAGAAGTCATTTGGAAACTAGTTTGGATAATGCTCTTGTCAGCCCCACAAGTTAATTAAGCCACTGATACCAGCTACAACCAGCCTTTAAAATATATATACAACATATCCTGTGTCCTAGCTCCTACTCTGTCCAGAACAATAAAACAGTGTTCATGCAATATCACATTAACAGAAAAGACTAAGAACTTAATGTTGACATTTAATAGTTAAGCAAACAGACTCAATATTAATTTGATTGTATTCAGTGACTGTTTAGTTAATTCTTAGACATCTTTTCTTAATGTATCTAATGCATGTTGAAGTCAAATAGGAGATCTCTGTTCTATATATTTTCTCAATAGCTGTAAACTGGAAATATATTAGTTTGATAGAAACAAGAAACTTTACCTAATGGTCTCTTCACCTTGAACAAGTGCACAGCCTCGCTGTGAGAAACTTGGCACAATTTATAAATCTTTATAAATCTTTGCCACCAAACTATTATTGTGCCAAAAATCAATCATTTAACTGAATCTTCCAATAAATAAATAAATAAATAAAATGACCAATTCAAAGCGTATTGTCATAGCGGCATGTGGGGAAATAAATACAGGAATCTCCTACTTTGCTTTCTGTACAGTCTTAATTTTCATCTACTAATTATAGAAGCCTTTGGCTTTAATCATTTATTCCAGGGCAGCCCATCTGATTATTGGATAAAGAAAAATGTATTAAAACTTAGTGAGTTACTGGAATCTTCTGGAACTAGAAACTATACAGATGGTCTGCAACATATTTGTATAGAACACGTCCAATTGTTGACAGTTTTCCAACTATTATAGTAGAATAGTAAGAAGGCAGATACTGGGCAGTGAGCACTGAGCAACTGTTGTCACAGAGCCTTCCCCTCTTGGCGGCTTCCCCATTCACCCACTGAGCAGTTTTGGTCTCCCAGAGCAGAGACAATGGTTGCTTTGGAGAAGGAGGGAAGCCTTAGAACACCATGTAGATTTAGGACTGGATAGAAGGTATTGTGCAGAGGCCATGCCCATTACTCATCCACTGGCAATGGGCTCTCTTCCTTTTGTCTGGAAAGACGGTAAACTTTCAATGCCATCTGAAAACAGAAGGCCTTTCACCGAGTGCAAGAACTCTGCCATCTCAATCATGTGAAAATATTGTAAACACTTTCCCAGCCCCCATTCAGCTGTCCGAGAAGCAGAGCTAGAAAACACCAAACAAAACAGGAAGGAAAGAAAAGGGGGTGCATGTGCTAATTTATATTTTAGTTTGAATAGGTGTTTTGCTCATTTTTTTTAACATTAGTGAACAGAGCTAAGTTAGCTATTACAGGAGAAAAGGGTGTTATAAACCTACAATGAATATTGTTTGGAGGAAAATCCAGTGGCCAGTAGTTTCCCTCCAGCTGGGCTTCTCTTGTGTTTCATTACAGATTCTGCAAGAGTAGATTTCAAATATGTGACAGAAATTAGAATTATTTTTCTTTCCATCACCAAACTGACCCCTCCCTGTGATCTTTTACCAACACACCACAGTAGCTTTAGCCCAAAACACTAAGCAATACAAGCTTCCTTACTTACATGTCTTAGAATTAGTGTGCTTACAATATCTAGTAATAGATATAAAAGTACATATACAGACTATGTTATATGTAGCACCTGTGTGGTAGGTGGTTCACAGCGAATACACTAAGACCAGGGGTTCTTAAACTGGGGGTTGGGACCCCTCAGGGGGTCGCGAGGTTATTACATGGGGGGTCATGAGCTGTCAGCCTCCACCCCAAACTCCACTTTGCATCTAGCATTTATAATGGTGTTAAATATATAAAAAACCAAGTGTTTTTAATTTATCAGGGGGTCGCACTCAGAGGCTTGCTATGTAAAAAGGGTCACCAGTACAAAAGTTTGAGAACCACTGAATAAGAGTAATGTTATATATTATTATTATATAACAGTGGTAGTTAGCACATGTTAACGTTGGTTTCCAATTTCCATTTTAATAGCCTCCACCCCACCACTCACCCCTTTCCAGTTGCTTTTAACTTTGTCAGACTAGCTGCTTATGTTTTTTTGAATTTTGAGCAAAATCAGTTCAGGTGGTTTTGAGTTGTGCTCACCCCACCACAACCAACAAACTCTTGGCACTACAAAATGTATGTGTTTCTTATAATTTAAAGGGAATTTAATATGCAGTAACTATTATGTTATCTTGATACTTTTTTAAAGTATACTTTTGGTCCAAAATGACTTATTTTATATGAAGGAATAAATAAGAAAGAACAAAAATAAAGTCCATAAGACAGCACTGTGTGTGCATCTCCTTTACAACTGGCTCTAAGAACTCGGAAAACTATATGGATGCTTATCTCTTCAAACAGGTAAAGATCTTAGAAAACATAAAGTTATAGTACACATAAGACAAAGACATCTCAGTTTCAAGCTATATACTCATAATACATAATGACAAGCTTAACTGAGAATACAGCACTGTACATACACAGGTTTTGTACTTCCACCGTGGGGGCAACATGGGGCTGCATTGTCCAGTGGGAGATTCGGAAATGATTATATACCCTTAGGATTGTGTCACATACTCCCCTCCTATGTCCTTGGACAGGTCTGTTGGCCAGTGGGAGGGGGGGGATCCCTGTCTCTATTTCCACTCCTTCCTTCTGGAAGAATTTGTGACCCCAGGGATGCTAGGAAGGAATCAGACTGATGGGACTACAATTGAACCTAGCCCTTGCAGAAAAAGAAAGGGTCCTTACAAGCCTTTTTGCATATGTATCTACAAAGGGAGAGGAAAAATTTAGCCAATAGAATGTACATAAGGTTGCATAAGAAATGTTATATTACACATTGTGGGTTTAAATGTTCTCCAGATAGCCTATTCCTGTGCAAGATGCAGTTAACTCTGGAAGACGCATTCCATGAGATTCTACAGCTGTGATGTACTCCCTTGACAAAGGAATTGGGAGTTGACCCTTCTGAAACCAGTGGATCTTCAAAATTTCACAGTAGCCTTCTGTATCCACACTAGCTTTCAGCTCCTTTGGTATTTTTAAACAAAAGGTTCCAATATAAATTTCATAATTAACACACCAGTGCACTGGTGACAAAAAAAGCAGCTGTGGTTACAACTGGGCAACACAACCATTTGCATTAAATCTTGCTCTAAAACTCGATGTTTTTGGTCCAAAAATGGAAGGTCCCGATCTTGCAATGAGCTCCATGAGGAGCAGGTATATCAGCACATGTGGAGCTTATTGCAGGATAGGGCCCTAAAAGTGTCATACATTTCTCCCGTGGGGCCAAATCCTGAACTCCTTACTCATGCTAAATGCACACTCCCTTCACTGAGTGCAAGGTGAATGTCATATTACCCTCTTTGTGAACACGCTTTTCTAGCTTATCAGCCATTATAATCTTGGCCCACCAAATGTTGTGAATTAAAGGGAGGCAGCCGTCTGATGGGCATACTCAGCAGGACTTTTCTAAAAGTACACAGTATAGCATCAGTGCAGCTCTACCTGATTTTTCCCTCACACAGCCATGGATGCAAGCAGTCTGCTGATTTAAAATAAAGAGTGCAATAACAACATGGAACCAGGGCATTGCCAAGGACTTTGTGGCAGCTGGGAATCAGTAGCATTCCATACTGTTCCAGCCACATCCCCTGCTGTGTGGGGAGGCTGTGTGGGGCTGGCTATGCTCGTCCTATGCCACCTATGGTTTCCCCATGCTGGTGGAATCCACAGGTGACCAAGTAAGCCAACTTTCTGGTTCCTTTGCCCCACCAAAGCCGCACAAAGGGCCTGCAGAGAGGTGAAGAATCTGGCCCATAACAAACAAGAAAGTGCTAGAAGAGAATCTTGCCCTGGTATTGTGGGAGGTCAGAGGAGGGTCCCTATTCATCATTTTCCATCATACCTACTCTACATGGCTTCCTACAGTGCTCATTAGCATGTTCTGAAAGCCTAGTATTTGTATTCTGTAAACAAAGGATTAAATGTATATGATTATCATCCCTGCAAAGTCATTTAAAATTTCTACATGTAGAGTGCACACACACATGGCAGGGGGAAAAGTGATCACAGACTATGAAAACTATTTGCGGATAAACATAGTACAGCCTCAGCTTGGGGTAGTTAAGAGGACTGGTGCTTTAAATTTAAAAAAGCATTCCTTGAGTCTGCCTTGCACATGCTATCTCACTCCTCCCCCCACCCTCCACCATTCCTTTTTATAAAGAGAAGCTGCAATAAATTAGAATTTTATGAGACTCCAAACAAAAACCTTCACTAAAATTGAAAACAAGACATGGCTGTACAGACATCTGGAAGGTTTATGAGAGGAAAAAAATGATCCCTATGCAATAGAAAATCTGTTCCTCTATTTCTTGGTCTTTAAAAACTAAGAGTTAAATGAGACAGATGCAGTATTTTGCTCTACAGTACAGTAGTGGTAAATTTTCCATTAGAGCAGCATAATACTTGTTATACCCAACTCCATCCTCCATAGCTATCCTAGTGGGAAAAGTTCTTTATATCAATTTTCTGACTTTCTTAATAAAAATTTTAACCTTATATTTGGAAACGATATATCTTTGCCCTCCAATTTAGTTTAGATATTACAAGACAGCAATGAATTCCTGGGGGTTTCATATAATTTTCTTTTGAGTTGAATGCTGGACCTTGCATTATTGGCTTTTAAAACATTTTATGGGAGAAAAGTAGTTCTGCTTCATTTATATTTACATATCTGCTCCAAACCTCAAAGAGCTTATTTTGATTACAGTGTGCACTTTCTTGCTTCATTTCTTTCTCCGCAAAACGATTCAGGTTGGGAGGGGAGGGGGTTGTTCAGTTAAATGCTGGAGCAGGTTATCACTTAAAAAAAGAAAAGAAAAAATCTACAGTGCCATAAATTCCATGTATTTCTACTAAGCAGAGCGGTTTGGATCTGAAGACAGACTCAAACTACAAAGTTTGGGTCTGGATCCAAATTTTCCCAAAGTTTTAAGGGAAGGTTTGATATCCGGGGTTTTGGTTCATCATTTTTGGACTATTATAGAAATGGAAGCCAGCCACAACCATGGGAGCTAAGTGATTGTGGATGTTTGGACTTGGGGGTTTGTTCAGAAGTGACACAGTCTTGGAACACAACACAGTGCTCTGTGTAAATGTGAAACTGACTCCTGTGCAGAGAGCCTACTCAAGTATTATGCACCACTAAGTCCCCCTTAAGCACTCAAAATACAGGTTAAGTGGGGTTTAAATATGCTGACCTGTTGACAGAGTACAGACTGCCACTTCATGGACACAACATAGAAGTGCTTTAGCTCAGGGGTAGGCAACCTATGGCATGCGTGCCGAAGACTGCACACGAGCTGATTTTCAGTGGCACTCACACTGCCCACTGGTCCGAGGGGCTCTGCATTTTAATTTAATTTTAAATGAAGCTTCTTAAACATTTAAAAACCTTATTTACTTTACATACAACAATAGTTTAGTTATATATTATAGACTTATAGAAAGAGGCCTTCTAAAAACGTTAAAATGTATTACTGGCACGCGAAACCTTAAATTAGAGAGAATAAATGAAGACTCGGCACACCACTTCTGAAAGGTTGCCAACCCCTGCTTTAGCTTAATGTTTCTGCTAAAATGATCAGTAGGGAAATGGTTAACAATTGAATTATGCAGAGTTTTAACTCCCCATTGAAATGAATTCAAAACTCATAATGGGGAGTGCAGGGACTGCTCTGGATACCCAAAGGGAGCAGAATCCCAAAATGGAGGAAGTGGGGTCATGGCTGAGTGGGCTGGTGCACTGAGATATGGTAATCTACTCTAATGGACCTGCCAGATTATGTCCCTACCAGGTGACCAGCACAAAGACTATGCATCACTTAAGTCCCACTTCTCACCTCCAAACGGAGCTGAAATGGGATATAAATGAGGACTCTGTGCTGGGCCTCTGCACAGGGATGAATTTCATCCTTTGTGCACAAGGAGCAGCACCAGGAGGGATTTTGCCTTCCTCAGGTCTAGTCTACACTGCAGAGTTAGGTTGACGCACGGCAGTTTACATTATCCTAACTACAGAAGTGTCTACACTTAAATTTCATTCCCGCTTCCATAACTGTCCACTATGACAGCTTAATAATTCCACCGCCCTAAGTGGCGTAATGTCAAAGTAGACGCAGTATCAGCATAGACATTGTGTTGCTTGTGTCAACTGTTACTGGCTTTCAGAAACCATCCCACAATGCCTCACACTGACAGAACAATTGATAACAAGCCCTCCTGGTGAGGATGCGCACTGCCAACACAATGAGCAAAGCATAGACACGCAAAGACGATGTAATTACTGCAGCAGCTGTATGCCGACGTAAATTACGTCAACTTAATTTTGTAGTGTAGCTATGGCCTCAGACAAATCTCTCTGGTAATTCTCCTGGGGTTTAGCAGAGTTTCATTGCACTCTGCTCATGTTTATGACTTAAAAAGCCACAATCTAGCCCCAAGGAAATTTTCCTCATCCACAGCAATAATCCGTTAATTTTAGGCACTTTATCATTGTCTAGGACAGGATGGAGAAAGAAGGCCACTCAGATCCTGAAGATTGCATTTTTGACTTCATGCTATTAGCATTTTGAATGTTTTTCATGTCCTGATTTTGGCCCCATTCCAGCAAAGCACATGTATAGACCCATTGAATTCAATAAATAAGGGAGATCAGTAGCATGCATTAGATTTTCCCCAGATATTTTTAGAAATAGGCCCAAGCTAGAGTTTGGACCTGAATCCAGACTCTCAGATTCCTAGGCCTGAAGGGACCATTGTGAACATTTAGTCTGATTTCTTGTATAACACCAGCCATACAACTTCCCCAAAATAATTCCCAGAGCAGATCTTTTAGAAAAACATTCAATTTTGATTTAAAGATGGACTAATGGAGATGGAAAATCCACAACCATCCTTTGTAAATTGTTCCAATGGTTAATTACTCTCACTGTTAAAAATTTGTGCCTTGTTACCAGGCTGAATTTATATCATTCTCTGATAGATTAAAGAGCCCATTATCAAATATTTGTTCCCCATGCCGGTATTTATAGACTGTTACCTAGTTGCCCCTTAACTTTCTCTTTGTTAAGCTAAATAAATTGTGCTCTATAAGTCTATCACTCCAAGGCATATTTTCTAGCCCTTTAATCATTCTGCTGGCTCTTCTCTGAACCCTCTCCAAATTTATCAACATCCTTCTTGAATTGTGGACACCAGAACTGGACACAGTATTGCTGCAGCAGTTGCAAAAGTGCCAAATACCTCTCTACTCCTACTCAAGATTCCCATTTATGCATCCCAGGATCACATTGGCCCTTTTGGCCACAGTGTCACACTGGGAGCTCATGTGCAGCTGATTATCCACCATGACCTCCAAATCTTTTTCAATACCTGCTTCCTGAGATAGAATGCTCTATCCTGTAAGCTTGGCCTATATTCTTTGAGCCTCGATGTACACATGTACATTTAGCAATATTAAAACTCATATTGCTTGCACCCAGCTTACCAAATGATCTAGATCTCGCTGTGTCAATGACCTGTTCTCTTCATTATTTACCACTCCTCCAATTTTTGTGTCATCTACAAACTTTATCAGTGATAATTTTGTGTTTTCTTTCAGATATTATAATATTTCAAATATTAAATAGCATGGGGCCAAGAACCGATCCCTGTGGAACCCCACTAGAAACATATCTGCTCAATGATTCCTCACTGGTTTATATTGAATCCCCCATTGATTATTTATATTTTTTCTGACATGGACCAACTGAAAAATTTAGTCATTAATGGGCAACGTGAATTCCTACCCCCAAAGAATGGCATGGCATGAATTTGTAAAACACTGTCCTGCTGGACTGTTTCAGGGATGACTTCACTTTGATTTTAAAGATAAGCAGTTCATCCGGATATCTATGGTTGCACTATTTGTAACACGTTCCAGCTCTTGAAATTCTGCAGTATATGTAATGATTCCTAATACTTCATCCTCATCATTTGATCAAATACAAGACCCACACATAAGTATTATCATTACTGAGAAATGTATATTGAAAGTCAAACAATCATGAGATTCTTTTCAAGTCCTTTTCTGTTTTCCTAAATGCATAGCGTACTCTATCAGTGTATGCCGTTCCTGAGGACGAATCTTGCTTTCTACATATATAGTTTATTTTTCCTGGTGTTCTGAACATCTATAACTTTTTTTTCCTCCCCAACTGGGAGATGTAAGTCAAGTCCAAATACAACTGTCAAGTTCTAAAATCAGCATCAAAGCCCAGTAAAAGCAGGAAAGGAAAACAATATGCTATGTTAAACAATACTGCCTCAGATCTTAAAGGGTTATACAATAAAAGTCATACCCCCTTTGAGTTCTGGATGTGGCAAGCATTACCTAACATCCTCAGTCAGAATTGGACTATTTATGAGGTGATGAGAAAAAAATACAGCTCCTGCTCCTGTCAGTAGGACATCTACACTAGCCCTGATGGGGGAAAAAAAAGTGATACCTCAGATGTACTGAATCTTCTAGATACTGGAAAAGCAAAACATTCAATGCACACTTTGGAGCCATTATCTTCCTTGGTCAATTCACGGGGTCAAAGAGATCATGAAAAAACTGTTATATCACATGTCCTACCTTTAGGCTGTTTTTACTTTCCTGGGAACCTGAAATAGAGATTTAAACAGATTTATCGAACCAGAAAGAGAAATATTTATGTTTGGAAACAGTGGTGTTCCTAAACATTGCTTTTCTTTGACAGAATAGTTGGGTAAGTAGCAGTATCATTAACCCCATGTCACATATGGAGAAACTAAGTCACAGACTGTCCATAACACTGATAATATAATAAATCATTGGCAAAGTAAAAGTCTTGGAATGATCACATGTAAAAAGCTTTTCAGTTGCACTTGACAAACAGTATAGGCTGCATTCCCTATAGCAGTATAGCGAATACTGTAAATCCTGAGCTAATGTTATATAGGGATCCAAAACAAGAAGGGAAAGGTTTTTTGTACAAGTTTAGCTTCAGATTGTAAAACATGTTAAGCAAAATGTACACTGTGCCCACATGCGTGTATGGGTGATTAATGGAAACAAGTTTTCCCCTGTAGTGTGACTGCAATGATAAGACCGTGGACTTTTCCCTATTCCCTTATTTTATCCCCCCTGATTCCAAGGCCATTAAGCAGCAACAGTCTGGCTTTTAGCAACTCAGGATTTTCAACCATGCTGTGCTATCTTCTCTGTCTATTCCTTTCCATGTCTCTAGATGTACTTCCCCTGAACCTATTGCCTGCCCTAGGGTTGTAGGCAATCTGCAAACCAAGTCACATTACTTGAGCCTTCCCTACTCTGGATCACAGAGATGAAGAACAGAAGCCAGGAGACTGGGCATGGGGATATGAAATGAAGACCCAAATTTGGGACAAGAGACGTAAGCTTGACATTAATACACAGAGAGAAGGTGCTGCTTGAGGAGAGCATTTTCTGGCACCAGGCACTGCAGGAGGAATGTGAGAGGTTTAGACAACTAGGCCAACATAAAAGACAAGATACAGGGGAGGAAGAAAAAGAAAGAGGCATTTTTCTTTTGGAATAAAAATGCTTCCAGATGGCATCCATTTTCCAACACTTTCCTAGATGAGCTTCCCAGCCATCAACACCACATTTTGGGATTCAAAACAAAAACAAAACAAGAAATCAGTTTCTTCCTTAGCAGCTCTTTCTCCTCATTCTCTCCTGTCCCTTTCCAGTCCATTGAGAAGTTATCTCATTCTGTCAGTGATTTACTATGTCATCATGGGCTCTCTAGCCCAGATCCTCAGAAATCTCTAGGTGCCTAAATCCCATATAAATCAATGGGAATTAGGTGCCAAAATATCTTTGAGTATCTGGGCTTCTGTGATTGTTTCCTCATCTCTAACATAGAGATAATGATACTGTTCCTTACCTACCTTGGTAAAATGCCTTGAGGCCCATAGGTGTAAAATCTAAAGCCAGTGTTTGGCTATGCTTGTAGCTCACGACCAGGGTTTTGTTGCTCGGCCCAATTTGTATCCAAACAAATTCCAATCCATTCCTTTTCCTGAGGCTCCCCTTTATTTCAGACAGGTGGGTCCAGGGTTCCTGCACTTCCTGGATTACTATTGCAGCTGAATTAGCAAATTAGGCAATTCTGCGACAGGTAACTATTAAGGACAGGTTATACTTCAGGCTTCAGAGACACAATAGCAAACAAAGAGACATTTCAGCAGACTCAAAAACAATACTCTAGTACTCTGTGCAATTCCTTGATTAGGATATTCAAAAGACTATTGACTTTAATCCTAGGATAAACTTTATAATAATGGGGTGGGTTTTTTTTAAAGGTATAACCACCATTCTATTATCTGTCATTAATTTTCCATTGCTGTTAGGCTGAGTTCAGTTTGCTGAGGTAGATCAAATTACTTTACAAGCCAGGACATTGCTGGCTTGCTTACTTGCTTGAGGCAAGTTATGTTTGAGTGAGGCCCAAGCAAAACAAATGAGACTTGGTAACTTTCCAATGGGAAGGCACCAAATCTACACAATGTCAGGAGGTTTGGGGGGTTTTGGGGGCCTTCATGTTTAATGTTTTTAAAGGGGTTGTTCTTTAGCTATTTTGGATTATTTGCAAAAGAATAGCTGCTAATAGATATTTCCCCAAATACTGCAGCATCACACTCTCAGCTTACAGACATAAACCACAAAGCAATGTTAACTCGTCAGGGGTAATATTCTGTTCTTTTTATTTTTTTAAATGTCACTCCTAATAGACAAATACAACTGGAGGTTGGCCACAATAGATCAAATGATCTTTCTATGTTTCCAGCATTCATGCTCAATAAATAATGTCTAATTTCTGCACTTTTTTCCTTTTAAAAAAATCAAGCATTAAGTATTAAGGTAAGTGCTTCACACAGTGTTTAACCACTACCCTCTTCTCATTCAAATCCCACCTCTAAACATACTTCTTGCATGATGGCCACAAAATGTGAGGCAATAATAAAGATTTTTTAAAAATAGAGCAACCTGCCCCCTACTTTTAACTGAACCCTCAAGATGCACATAGGCCTAAACTGAGTAATAATGGGATCCAGTTACTCTTGTCTTTCCTCACCTCATCCCCTCCTTTCCCTTCTGTTTTTCACTCTTACGAATCTCATGTAGCTAAATTAGATTTTAAATGTTTGGGGGCATGTTTTCCTGGTTTTTCTATAAAGTACAAAGTACATTTTTGGTATTGTAAAAATCCTTGAAGAGTCAAGGGTGGGCTTGTCAAAAGGAGTTGGGCACCTACCTCCTTCAGACACCTTTGAAAATCCCACGCCAAATACCTTACGCAGCATATGCACATGGGCTAAACTAGAATATCTCACACAGTGTACACACATGGGCTAAGCTGGAAGGGCCTGAGAGCAGCCCAAAGATGGGAAATACTGTGGTAGTTACTGTTCTTGCTTTTGCATCTGTTTAGTCTACAGATAAAGCTGTCTGGAAACTGATTAGACTGCTCTTGTTCTCTAAGTCCTGAGAGATCTTCCATTTTTGCTTAATAAAAATTGAGCATTTTATTAAAGAAACCATAAACAGATGGTCTCTGAAGACTGTGTGAATGATGAACTATAAGAGTCATATTATCATTGTCATTATTTAATATTTATATACAATCATAGCAGTGAGAGACCCCAATCAGGATAAGGGCCCTACTCTGCTAGGCATTGTTCAGATACATATGGCGACACGATCCATGTCCTGAAGAGTTAACCGTCTAAGGCTATGTCTATACTAGAGACCTTACAGCGACACAGCTGTACCGATGCAGCTGTGCCTCTGTAAGATCTCTCGTTTAGCCACTCTATGCAGATGGGAAAGAGATCTCCCATCAATATAATTAAACCATCCTCAACGAGCGGCGGTAGCTATGTCTGCGGGAGAAGCTCTCCTGTTGACACAGTGCTGGGAACACTACCACTTATGCTGGCGAAACTTATGCTGCTTGCGGTGTGTTTTTTTCACACCTCATAGCGACATACGTTTTGCCGACATAAGCAGTGGTGTAGACATGGCCTAAGACTAGGTGTGGCAGGGCCCGCCCACTCCTGCTTCGGCAAAAGTCCACAAATAACTCAGAGACCTTTTTTGCTGGTAAAACACCTCATGCAGCTGATTTACAATATTGGTTTCCACCATCCTTATACACTATATCGCTTCACCCCTAAAGTCTTAGAGAACCCTCAGCTCCTGAGAAAAGCAGGGAAAAGCAATTTTTTTCCCCCCCTCTCTGTCTGTTTCCTCCATCCTACTTCCTTCCTGTGCCTTTTGTATCATCTGCCTAATTAGCCTCTTATTTCTCCTCAGCCCATCAGTTAGGCACAGCTCTTCACAATGAGGTCCGCTCTGGGGTAATTAATTGGAGCTGAAGTGACCAGAGGGCTGGCTCAGCTTCTGTTGCCTAGCACCCTGTCACACTGGGATTTTCAAAAGGAGTTAGGCACCTAAATGCCATCGTAAGTCAATGGAATTGGGTGCGTACCACCCTGAAGCTCCTTTGAAATCCCAGCCTAAGATGACAAGTGAAATAAAAAATTGGGGGGGGAAGGAATATATGCAAATACATGCTGTTTTGGTACAGATTTTGTAATTTTTTCTGTACAATTATAAAGTAAATTCCCACTATTTCATCTTACCCCACTACAAGACATTATAATATGGGGATTTCTTATGGGCATCATGGCCAGTGTGAGCCTTTCTGAGAGATCTGAAGGAAGAGAGGGGGATAGCCTGATGGATCATGTTACAGGGCTGTTATATGGGTTAGGGGCAGTGTGGAAGAAAGCAAGGAGTTTTGGGGGTGGGAGGACACGATATGAGGCAGGAACAGTCTAGTAGAGGGGGCAGAGTTGTGAAGAGCACTGAGGACAAAAGTGAACTTTAACGGCATTTGAACTCAATGCTGTTAAACAGAGGGGCAATCGAGGCATTCAAAGGAGAGTTGATATAATCAGAGTATGGGCAAGGGAGCTCATCTTAACATTTGTGTATTGTATGGACCAGAGTAGGTCATGTGGGGTGTAAGTAGGAAGGCTGCAAAGGAAGAGGTGACAGTCATTAAGAGGGAAGATAATGAGGGCCTAGAGGAGCGTTAGGCTATTTGGATAGAAAAAAAAAATCAGATCACAGACGTGTTATGGATTTGGAGACAGTCTGCATGTACAGGTCAAGAGAGAAATCAAAAATTACCCCCAGGTTATGGGCCTGAGTGAGAGGAATGGTGACGTTGTCAGCCAGGACAGAGAATGGGGACAATGGAGAGGGATTAGGAGGAAAGATTTGGCCATGGTAAATTTAAGCTGTCAGCAAGACAGCCAAGAGAGGATGTCAGAGTAACAGGCTAAGATGCAGGATTGGATGGAGGGACACAGATGAGAAGGGAAGAGGTAGATTGCCATGTCAGTGGCATAAAAGTGGTAGATTTCTAACTACCGCATTATATGAGCAGATGAGGTCACCCAGAGAGAGGGTGTAATGAAAGAAGAGGATGGGCCTAAGGATGGACCTTGAGAGACTCCCACGGAGAGTGGGAGAGGAAGGGGAACCATCAAAACCAAGAAGCAGAAGGAAAACCAGGAGAGGACAGTCATGAAAGCCAAAAAAGGATGAGTTTTCAATTAATGTGATTAACGGTGTTAAAAGAAGAACAGAGATGAAGGAGGATGAGGATGGAGAACAAATCCTGGGATTTAGCCAGGAAAAGACAGTAGAGAGTTACTGTAGACAGTGGTTTCTGTGCTTTGATATGAAAATCCTTACTAACCAGATGCTTGGCTGGACTGCATGAAACCCACACTGGAATAATTAAAATAAAAGTTGTTCACTGAAGTTATTTTTGGTGAGCATGTTTGGATCAGTATATTGAATTGTTGAGCACACAGTATGACACATGCCAAGAGGCCAGTAATGTGGCTGACACTGCATCATGCCATCCCTTGGGAAATGGGCTCAGAACCAGTGATGGAGGATTGATACTGACTTTGCAGTGAAGGACAATCTAATATTGCTGATGATAGTCAAAACATACTCAATATGGCCAGAGGTTAGAGGCGACTGCCTGGGGTGCTGGGCTTGGGGGGGTGCCAGGCTCAGGGTGTTGTTTTTGTCGTGAGCAACAAAAGAGAAAATATAATGTTTGGAGTAAAATGTTTCGCGTATTCCATATGTGGATTCATTTTTCACTAACCTCCTGGAATGTTCTGGACCCTTATAGAATCTCTTGGAACCTTCAGGATTTTCTGAGAACTACATTTTCCTTGAACCTCCTAGAATGTTGTCAGCCATGCCCTTGCAGGTATATAAGAGGTGGGGCATCACCTAAAGATTTACCTAAAGATAGGAATGGAAATATGAGGAAAGTGATGGAGAATTGTCCAGTTTTCCTGGTGGCATAAAAAAGAGTGATGATTAAAGAAGAATGTGGCTCACCTGAAAAGGAGAGTAATGACCAAGAAAAATCTGATTTACATGAAAAGGAGAGAAATGAAAAAGAAGAATCAGCCTTGCATGATGATAGAAACAGCAATGAGAAAAACTGAACACCACAAATAGATACATTAGATCCTGCTTGATGGCCGGCAACCCTAACCTCTGCCGATATTGATCGTACAATTTTGAACAGGCCAGGCAAAATCGAGGATATGACGTTTCCAGTAACTGAGCAGAAGCGACACTTCACAAAGTCACACTGCAAAAGAGTGCTCAAAAGTGGTGAGAAATTGAATTGGCATTGCCTAGTTTACTCAAAATCAACTGACAAAGTGATCTGGTTTTGTTGTAAAATATTTTATTAGAATGCCCAATCATTTCTTGCGCTTTCAGGGTGAATTACTGGCATAACTTACCGGGTGCTCTGAAGCAACATAAAAGGTCACTCAACCATTTTATGGTCCACTCCGAATGGATGGAGGTCGAGTCCAGTCTCAAACTGAATAAATGCACAGACGCAAAAAAACAGCACATTATTAATGTAGAAACCCAGCATTGGAGGAACTTGCTGGAGTGTCTGATCTCAATTACCTTCTTCCTTGCAAAGAATAATATGGCTTTCCAGGACTCATTGGATAAGTTGTTCACTGAACATAATGGTAATTTCCTCGGTTTGACAGAGCTCTTTGGGAAATACGATGATGTCAGGTGTGCGCACGTACATTGAGTAGTTTGTAAAGAAGCTATGGATCATGACTGCAGCAAAACAATTCAAAATTAATTGATTGACCTTATGGTATTGAAAAACATATTGATGCAGCTCAGTAAAGCGAAGTACTACACCATAATAGTGGACTGCACTCCCGACATTCATCACAGTGAAAAGACGTCATTTACAATAAGATTTGTTGACGACGAGGATGGCTGTATCCAAGTAAAGGAGCACTTTATCTGTTTCCAGTCTTTGGACAACTCTACTGGAAAAGACCTAACAGAACTGTCTATGAACATCTTGAATGAGAATAAAATAGAGCTTCAGGACTGTCGCAGCCAAGGCTATAACAATAGCATGAACATAAAGGGAAGAAACAGTGGCTTCCAGGCAAGGATCCAAGAACTTTCTTTGTGGCTTTTGGCTGCCATTCCCTCAACCTGGTTGTGTCAGATGTGGTGTCATGTTCTTTAGATTCAGTATCTAAAGAACATGACACTTATTTAGTTAGGCACTGGTCCTGCTTTGAGCAGGGGATTGGACTAGATGACATCCCAAGGTCCCTTCCAAACCTGATATTCTATGATTCTATGATTCTTTGATATTCCATCTCTCTTTGGAGTACTGAAAAGGATATACCACCTGTTTTCAGCATCAACTATCTAAGGTTGTAACACCGACAATGTTACAAATCTGACTGTGAAGCCACTAAGTGATGCTCATTGGGAGAGCTGCATTGACAGCACAAGGCCAGTGAGGTACTAGGTGACTGAGGTTTACAACGCCCTGATGGAACTGGCACAGTGAAGTAAAGCCCAAGCCAGAATCTGACATCAGGCGCAAAGCCTGGCAAACCAGATAATTGACTTCACATTTCTTGTCTTAGTTGTGATTTGGCACGATATCCTGTTACAAACTCAGTCAATGGACATTGCGACCTCTACTACTTTCGTGAGAAGCTGCCTTGATTTCATTGTGGCTTACAGAGACAATGGATTGGAAGATGCCATCACTGCTGCCAAAGAAATGGCGGAAAACTTAGGAGTTGAGCCTGTCTTCAAGGAAACTTGCATTCATCGGAAGAAGAGACAGTTTGGTTATGAGGCAGAGATAAGGTGATGGGAAGCTTGGAAGAAAAATTCAAGGGAGTTTTTTTGCTCACTCATTGACACTGCTTGAGTGTCGATTGAAGAAAGATTTGGACAAATGAAGCACCACAAAAAAACATGGGGTTTTTTGTATGACTTAGTAAGCTGCCAGAGGACAGGAAAACATTCTTGAACAATTGCATGGGCCTTCACCAGAAGCTGACACATGGGGAATGTTCAGACATCAATGATAAAGACCTCTATGTCGAATTGGACAACATCCATCACGTTTTGCAACACAGGAAGCACTCTCTGCTCCAAGTTCTCTAATTCATTCAGAATGCAAAGCAGAAGTACACTGTTCCTAATGTGTGGATAGCGTTGAGGTTTCTGCTCATACTGCTGGTCACAGGTGCGAGTGGTGAGCACAGCTTTTCAAAGCTCAGGCTCATTAAAACATATCTTTGATCGATGATGGCTGATGAGAGACTGACATGGCTTGCTATTTTATCGCTTTAAAATACCATTGGCCAGTCTTTGGATCTTTCTGATGCTCTGCTTCAGTTCGCAAGGGCAAAGGCGAGAAAAGCGACCTTTTGAACTGAAGGACTGGGGTTAACATTTCAAGGCTGTCACCTACTGTAACACTATTTAACACCGGTCCATCCAATGCTGGTGCACAGTTCAATTTCTTGATGTTAGTACATTTCAGTTATTCTTAAAATGAAAAAGTTTCTATAAGCTTAGAGGAAGTTCATTTTTTATTTGCTTATATATGTACAAGAGGCCATAGCAATGGCCAGACTCAGGACCTAGAGCACTGAATAGCTGTCCCCACGGAAGTGTTGAGAGACTGATGTGCTGCATGGGGTACTGAACACCCACTCACTACAGTGATGAGAGTCAAATAAGGAGACAAGAGAAGTCATATCATACAATGGCCTTCAAATCTGAGGAATTTGGGCACTCTTAAAGAGGAATAGTATCAAATATACCTTATCAGCTGCTTACTTCCTTTCATCAAATGCACTGGCAAATGGGTTGCTGCAAACTCAAAAGAGCAATAGAAAATCTGCCCCACTTTGTGTCTTGTCATGCAATCCCTCAGACAACACTGCAGAAAATCCAGGTAGAGTTATTTTTTCAAATGTCACCTGAGGACAAGATTTTCTTCATGAAATCCCACAAAGCAAAGCAACTGCAGCAAATATGAGACAAAGAAGCAGAAAAATTGTCAGTACGAGAGACTGACGTCTGATCCTAAACAACAGTGTTGGCCTGAAATTACAGGGGAGGAGAGAGAAGAAAGTAAAATAGAGGGGCAAAAAAAGGGTATTGGAAATAGTTACCTATCTTCAAACTGTAAATGGCAAAATTCCTGTCAAACATGTTTATTGTGTGAGAGTGCCATTGGACTCGGAAAGTGTGCAGACACCAAGTTTACTTCTCACCTGTGTATCCCTGGGCAGGGCCGGCTTTAGGCCGATTCGGCTGAATCGGGCCCCGCGCTAAGAGGCCCCCTCATCGCAGCTCTCCAACTCGCCCCCAGCTCACTTCCCCCTCCTCCCCTCTCCTGAACGCTCCGCCCCCTGCTCCTCCCCCTCCCCTGCTTCCCGCAAATGAAAGGTTCACGGGAAGTCTGAAAAGAAGCAGGGGCGGGCAGGTAGGCAGGCAGCACCAAGTAAGCTGGGGTGGCGGGGGGCGCGAGAAGGGCTCCGGGGAGGCACGGCGCAGCACAGCCCAGTCCAGCCCCGGCCGAGCAGTTCACTCCAGCCCCGGTTCTGGCCGAGCGCACCAGCCCGGCCCCAGCGGCTCCGGCCCGGGTCCAGCCCTGCCCAGCCCCCTCGGCTTGGGTCCGTCTCGGGTCTGGCCCCCCAGCTTGGCTCGGCTCTGGCCCGGCCCCCCCGGCTCGGCTCCGGCCCAGCCCCCGTGGATCGGCTTGGCTCCGGCCCAGCCCCCGCGGCTCGGCTCGGCTCCGGCCCAGCCCAGCCCCTGTGGCTTGGCTTGGCTCTGGCCCAGCCCGGCCCCTGCGGCTCGGCTCCAGCCCGGCTCGGCCCCCGCGACTCGGCTTGGCTCCGGACCAGCCCCCGCGGCTCGGCTCGGCTCAGCCCGGCCCCCGCGGCTCGGCTCCGGCCCGGCTCGGCCCCCGCGGCTCGGCTCGGCTCCGGCCCGGCCCCCGCGGCTCGCCTCGGCTCCGGCCCGGCCCCCGCGGCTCGCCTCGGCTCAGCTTGGCTCCAGCCCCTGCGGCTCGCTCGGCTCCGGGCCGGACCCAAGCCCCGTGACCCCGGCCGGAGCTCCAGCCGGAG
This sequence comes from Malaclemys terrapin pileata, assembly GCF_027887155.1. Classification (NCBI taxonomy): domain Eukaryota; kingdom Metazoa; phylum Chordata; order Testudines; family Emydidae; genus Malaclemys; species Malaclemys terrapin. The sequence goes on along the minus strand of NC_071507.1, from coordinate 38,047,755 downwards.
CGCAGCCAGATTCCTGGGGGCGGAGCTTGCCGCAAGTGTAACTCTGGGCTGGGGCTGTGGATTTGCGGTGCAGGGTCCCGGCAGCACTTACTGCTGCTCCCAGGAACCAGCCGCCAGGTCCCTGCAGCCCCTAGGTGCATGGGCAGTCAGGGAGGCTCCGTGCGCTGCCCTCGCACCCGCAGGCCTGTGGCTCCCATTGGTCATGGTTCCTGGCCAATAGGAGCTGCAGAGCTGACCAGAGCCACCAGGGTCCCATTTCGTCCGGGCATTCCACTCAAAAACCGGACATATGGCAACCCTAACACTGATGCACTGATGGATAGATACCTGTGCAATCTCCACTGGTTGATCTTCTATGAAGCCTAACCCACAGTTTCAAACTGCCCTTCCCTGGCAAAACCACTGCCATGGCCAATGATAGAGGGACTACTTTTTCCTGTGCATGACTCCCTGCTCCAGGACAGCAACCCCTGCAGGACAGCAGTTTGCTTTTCTCTTATTTGAAGATTTCCCCCCATCATTGGACAATACAGAGGCTCATTAGAGTAATCCTGCTATTATGCAGATGCTCCTTCAAGACAATATTTTCCAAATGAGACTCTTACGGAAAAGCGAAACAAAAATGCATCCCTGTATTTTTCTTATTTATAACTTGGGAAGTACTTATTTGCAGGGCTAAGGAGCTTGATCTGGGCTTTGCCTGGTATTTAACTCAGTAATTAAAGGGTTACTTACCTCCCAGCGTACACACATGGGCTAAGATGGAGTCTCTGTGAGCTGTTGTATTTCTGTCAGCTGAAAGTTAAGCATTGTGTTAAGAAAATCCAAGCAGTGGCTTGAAATTCCTTAGAACACAACAGAAAGTAAAGTAGGTGTGCTGTTCTTCTCTAAAAGCCCTGAGTAGAGAACTGGAATGGAAAGACATGCTCTCTCAAGACAGCAGTTTATTCTTACAAAGCAGAAATTCTGTTGAGGGGCCCTTACTGCTGTCTTATGTTATTAATGCATTCACTTTGGTGGAAATCTTGTTTTTACTATATGTGTTTGGTGATTTTATCTCACAGACAACAGACTAGTGCCTGTCCATGCCACACCACCACAAAAGACCAGGCACTTTCTGCTTAATTAGGCCTCAGGAGTGCAACAGCAAAGTTGCTCTGAGCTTGCACAGAGCCTGCCTGTCCTATGCTTCCTCTGGCTAGTTCTGTTATGTCGCTCCTTTTCCTGAGCACTAAGTTCACCTTCAGAAAAGTATTATCTAAACCTTTGTGGGCTTATGCTGTTTATAGTCAGCTGCCTGAACCACAAACATCTAGTGCCAGATTACTGTTTCCAAGAAACTCAGATCTACTGGGTCTGAGGTCATGAATCTAGTCTTGACTCACAGTTACAGAATATTTCAGCATTTGTTGCATACTTTAAGATGTCAAGAATAGTTTCTGTGTAAGCACATTAAGAGTAAGATACCAATCTGTATCCAGATATTTAGGCCAAACTTCAAAGCTAGGTGTCTGTTTTGGATGCCTCAACTGGATGTCTTTGGTTGGTCACTGAAAACTGGGGCACCTAATTTTGGTTAGCCCATTTTGAAAATGTAGGCTGTATTCTGCTCCATTAGGAAAGTACAGATTTGGACACATCTCATGTCATAAATATCTATTCCTTCACCCTTCCTGCCCAGACAAACACAGAGAGAGAGAGAGAGAGAGCTTTTATTTTGAAACATCATGGGCCTCAAGAATTTCATTTACAATTCTGTAAATCCAGAGTAACCTCCATTGACAGTAATGGAGTCATACAGGGCTAAATTTGGCACTTCACCTCTTTCCATGCCTCATTATGTTTTTGCTTTTCTAGATCGCCTTTTAAAAAAAAATCTTAGAGCCATATGATATACTGTATACAGCTTACAGCGGGGGCTCATGTCACCACACTCAGTAGAATGCCTTCAAAACACTACACCCATTTGAAATTCATGCGTTTCAGGTGTTTCCTAACACTCTTAAGGGCTTATAAATAGAAACAACACAATATATCAGACATTTTAGCTTTCCATTTTATTTCAAATACTTCCCAAAGATACAATGTCTTGTATTTTTCATAATGCAGAAATATAAGATTCTGACTTAACAGTTTCCATCAATCCCAGCTTGGCAGTGGGGATTTCAGACTTGGGACTTCATATCATTCTACTTATCATTATCAAGCCCTGGTGCAGCAGATCACACTACGGTTTATACAGACTTGCTTTTTGGCTCCCAAATTGGAAGCAGCCAGCTAGTTTGCACAAGTCTCCCATTCTGAACTATGTGTAATTTATTTGAGCTGATAGAAAGGATAAGAATCAACTGCCTGTTTCCCAGTTAATAAAAAGCATACAATGAGAGCAGAGCTTTGCCAGCATATTTTGTTTACCCCAAAAAATGTTTGGCAACAAATGTGAAATCGGAAATTAACTCAGTATCTGATTATTTTTATTTTGAAGAATTAATTCCTCTGGGGGAAAGGCTTGTCTAGAATAGTCCTTTGTACGGATGAGTAATTAGCTCAAATACATACCTCTGAAGAAAACAGCAAATTATTCTGATTCTCACGGTGGGACACAACATTATCAATCCAGTCTTGAACATTACAAGTCTGATTGCCCTCTCATGTAACTTCAGTGTATGTCAGGAATAAATCCATTTAATTCAATGACATTATACAGATGTAAGTAAGAGGAGAGGAGTTTCAAAATATGGACTAGATTCTGCAAGACGTATTCAGGCAAAACTGAACTCAGTATGACCATATGGGTTCAATCCAAAGTGGCTGAGAGTTGCAGGATGATTATTCAAAGTAAATTTTTTCCATCTCTAGTCTCTACAATAAAATTCCAGGACACTGCCTCTGTGTCACGCTGAAGCCTAGAATGTCTGTTGAGTCAGTGTGAAACAGCTCCAAGCACAGCTGAGAGCTCTTTTTGTTTAGAGTAACACAAGACTCAATCATCACTAGGATTCATGGTCTATTACTGTTCAATTTTTAAGTTCTTAGTCATTTTGACTTTACAAATTACACCTCTCCTACAACAGCCTCAAAAATCCCATTGGATTGGGTGGGTTGTCACCTGAGTCAGCAGACGCAGATAGGAAGTGGTGGGAGAGAAGCACCCTCCTGGAGATCCTGGGAGGGTATGGAGACCTGGAGATGCCCCTTCCAAAAGGCAGCATTGATGAGGTGGGACCATAGGAGGAGAGAAAGATGGAAGTGTCACAAGAACAGCTGTCTATCTGCCATTTTGGTTTGGATGCAAGATCTGAATTTGAATCTGCACTGCTGTAAGGATTCGAAGCTTCATCTCTATCTGAATTATAAATTTGGCAACAGCCAGGTCCAGACACCACCAGAGTAGCACAGCTTGAGAATAAATGTAATTTTCAGGGAGTTCTTTTTTTATTCCTCAGCTGATCGACTATTGACTTGAGTTCAGTTCTGCATTGCCCTAGACCTCCATTGGCTAATGCTTCTGGTCTCATCATACTGTAACCCATCTCACTGCAAGGTGTCACCCCATGTGCTGTGCTATTCCAGGTCCCTCTCAAGGTCTGGCAGTGTGCTCAGAGGCTCAAGGCAAGGGGCTGGAGGTAAGTGCTCTTGGCACTCCAAGCACCAGGCTGCAGCCTTCGGTGAGTTCATGCATTCATCCTGTTTAGCAGACAAGAAACCAAAAGGTGCAAACAGCTAGGCACAAGGACTTTAAATTACAATGAAAAAATAAAGCCAACAGTTCCTATTCCAGCTTCTAGGGCAGCCCAGTACAGGGGTACAAAGATAACAGCCTATTGGGGATCCCTTCCAAATCAACGTCCTAACATATGCGGTTGCTATCGCTGCTTGTAGGCCACTGTGCTGTATCCTGTTGCTGTGATTACTGCTGCTTCTTTTGTCAGTTCTCATCGGTTTATTCCCAGCTTTAAGTCTGTTTGCTGCCTGGCCTTCCTTCTGCAGCCACCTCCCCATCCACTGCCTCCAGCCTGCTGCTTCTGCTCTCATGCAACAACTTTCTCCCTTCTGAGTCTAGCCCCCCACCGACTTCAGGTTACTACTTCCTTTTCCTATACGCTAAGGATTTGGGCTGGATTTTAAACAGAGTAACACAGAGCTCTGCACGGCTAGAGCCTTTCCTTACAGCTCATCCAGAATGGAGGGAAGGTACGCTGTAATGGGCCAGCAGGTTCATTACAACACAATGCTACACTATTCCTTAACTCCTGCCCCTCGATCCTGATTCCAGTGTGTTACAATACAAGCGGTGGTGAGCGCAGATCAGAGTAGGAAGAGAAGCTCACCGCCAGCTGCTGAATAGGTTTGGAGCCCCAGACACTTCCTAGCCAGGCATCTGCTCCTCCTGCTGCTTGCATTACAGAGTCTTCCACACGATGCACTCCCCATTCACCAACCAGTGAAGACGTAGGTGAAGAAGGAGCTCTCAGGCAACTGAGATCCCCCAAGACCAGAATATGGGAAACTGCCATATCCGCACCTTTTGTTATAATCTCCGCTCAGCACCTTTAGCTTGGTTCACAGACACCAACACACGAGCTTCTGTAAGGGATACTGAGGCCTGGTCTACACTATGAGGTTAAGTCGAATTTAGCCATGTTAGGTTAATTTTATAATGAATGTGTCTACACAACCAACCCCGTTCCGCCGACCTAAAGGGCTCTTAAAATCAACTGCTGTACTCCTCCCCGGCGAGGGGAGTAGCACTAAAATCGATCTTCCTGGGTCTAATTTGGGGTAGTGCAGATGCAGTGCTGTGCAATTCGATGGTATTGGCCTCTGGGAGCTATACCAGAGTGCTCCAGTGTGACTGCTCTTAACAGCACTTTCAACTCTGATCCACTAGCCAGGTACACAGGAAAAGCACCGGGAACTTTTGAATTTCATTTCCTGTTTGGTCAGCGTGGCGAGCCCAGCAGAACAGGTGACCATGCAGTTCTAGAATCGCAAATGAGCTCCAGCATGGAGTGAACGGCAGACAGTGGATCTGACTGCTGCATGGGGAGAAGAATCTGTGCAGGAAGAACTCTGATCCAGAAGAAGAAATGCTGATATATATGCCAAAATCTCACGTTGGAGAGAGGCTACACCAGGGATGCACAGCAGTGCTGCGTGAAAATTAAGGAGCTCAGGCAAGCCTACCAAAAGACAAAGGAGGCAAACGGGCGCTCCGGGTCAGAGCCCCAGACATGCCACTTCTATGATCAGCTGTATGCCATTCTGTGGGGGACCCTACCAATACCCCAACACCCTCCATGGACACCTGCAAGGTGGCAGCCTCACACAACACGGATAAGGATTTTGTGGATGGGGAAGAGGAGGAGGAGAATGCGCAGCAGGCAAGCAGAGAATCCATTCTCCCTGGAAGCCAGGACCTTTTCCTCACCCTGGAGCCAATACCCTCCCAGGGCGAATTGTTCCCGGACTCTGAAGGCAGAGAAGGCACCTCTGGTGAGTGCACATTTGTAATGATACTACAGGGGTTAAAAGCAATTGTGTTTGATTTGCCTTGAGCAATTGGGATGCATTCGTGGCCAGTACAGCTAATGGAAAAGTCTGTTAACGTGTCGGGGATGGAGCGGGAATCCTCCAGGGACATCGTCATGATGCTCTCCTGGAGGTACTCTGAAAGCCTTTGCAGAAGGTTTCTGGGGAGGGCTGCCTTATTTCATCCTCCACGGTAGGACACTTTACCACGCCAAGCCAGTAGCAAGTGGTCTGGAATCATTGCAGCACAAAGCATCGCAGCGAATGGTCCTGGGTTTTGGTCGCATTCATGCAACATTCGGTCTTTATCTTTCTGTGTCAGCCTCAGGAGAGTGATATCATTCATGGTCACCTGGTTGAAATAGGGGAAGTTTTGTAAGGAAACAGTAATCCCCTCTGTTTGCTGATCCCCAACACATTAGACCCCGGGCATGCTTGGCTGTTTGTGCTTGGCTAAAAGGGATCATCCCGGAGAATAACTATGTGGGGGGAAGGGGAGAGGTGTGCTGCACATCCACTCCAAAACCACAGCCCCTCCTTTTAAACGGCAAACACAACCAGCATTGGATGCTATGGAAAAGGAGAGTGCTGCAGTTTGAAACCATTCCCACATGTTATGAATGCGGAAGAAGCCTATAGTTGAACTGCTCCTTACTGCTATCCAGGCTGCCTGTGTACGGCTTCATGAGCCATGGAATCAAGGGGTAGGCTGGGTCCCCAAGGATAACTATTGGCATTTCAACATCCCCAATGATAATTTTCTGGTCTGGGAAAAAAGTCCCTTCTTGCAGCTTTCCACACAGCCTGGAGTTCCGAAAGATGCGAGCATCATGTACCTTCCCTGACCATCCCACATTGATGTCGGTGAAACGGCTCTTGTGATCCACCAGTGTGATCCAACACTATTGAGAAGTACCCCTTCCAGTTTATGTACTCTTTGGCAAGGTGTCCAGTGCCAATATAGGGATATGCGTTCCATCTATTGCCCCAGGGGAAGATCAGGGAAGATCTCATCTTGGTATTCCTGCGCTCCAGGGTGGGAGAAAGCAACTCACAAAGTTCCATGAAAGTGGCCTTACGCATGCGAAAGTTTCGCAGCTACTGGGAATCATCCCATACCTGCAACACAATGCGGTCCCACCAGTCTGTTGTTTGCCGGGCCCAGAATCAGTGTTCCACTGTATCAACCAGCCCCAATGCTGCCATGATGTCCCATTTGCCACAGCCCGTGCTTTCAGGAATGTCCGTGTCCATGTCCTCCTCACAATCTTCCTCGTGGTTGCTCTGTACATACTGAAGGATAATGTGCGAGGTGTTTACAATGCTCACAAAAGCAGTGTGCAGCTGAGCGGGCTCCATGCTTGCCATGCTATGGCGTCTGCATGGATAACCCAGGCAAAAAGGCGCAAAATGATTGTTTGCTGTTGCTTTCAAGGAGGGAGGGAGCGAGGGGAGACTGACGACATGTACCCCAAACCACCCACAACAACGTTTTTGCCCCATCAGGCATTGGGAGATTAATCCAGAATTCCAATGGGCAGCGGAGACTGCGGGAACTGTGGGATAGCTACCCCAGTGCACCTCTCCATGAGTTGATGCTACCCACGGTATTGAGGATGCACTCCACCGACCTAATGCGCTTAGTGAGGACATGCACGATTAACTGTATAAAATCAGTTATTAAAGATTGACTTCTATAAAATTGGCCTAATTTCATAGTATAGACATGCCCTGACTTAGCACATCTAGCTTTCTGGGCTATTGCAAGGCTGAGGTTTCTGGTGCAGTACCACTAGGATAACACCAAGACACAAGTTTTGGTACGGTTACTGGCTCAGCAATCCTAATTTTCTGGACTGAAGTGAAATTGCAGGTCTCTGTGTGGTTATTGGCTCAGCATGGCCCCATTTAGTAGATTTATACGCTCATCAGAAAGAGGTTCAAAAGCTTTCAACCAATCTTGAGATGCTTGAGATCAGTTACACAAGCTTGCAGGTTCAGAAAGATTACCTTGTGATTAGATTGGGTTTTCTAAAAATAATGGATGAGCCTGCACTTTCTGATTTTGGTTGAAAAAGTCTAAATGCCCTGAGAAATTATTCTCTTACAGAATCGACATGCTAGGCAAAATAAAAGATCTCACCATACAGCTTGAGCCTGTGAGATTTCAAGCATCACATCCAGCAGCACTTTATTCTGCAGATTGTTGTTACAGGGATGCGATTTCTGTGAGAGCTCTACTGGGTTGCTTATCGTTATTGTTTTTATTGTTTTTTTGCTGTTATTGGAATAGTGTAATTAAACTATAAGGGGGTGTGTTCTGAGGAACTTGGCCTCACCCAAGATGTGTAAAAATAAACACATTTTTCCCATTCAAATAGATTATCTTTTGTGTTAGATAGAATAAGCAAAAATTTAAATGTCTATTTAGGCATTTGTTCACTTTTCCAAGACATCTCATGGGGCCTGAATGTCACATCTGAGTAGACAGTTGCACATGCCCACGATGTATTTTAGTGGTGCCTTTGAGGAATGTGTTCTCTCAAAGTATATTGCAGTGTGAGCTTTTAAAATAGGCTATTTTTGGTTTTCTTTCGTTATAAACATAGAAGGTAATTAACCAGGAGATTTAAGTTAACAGTTAAACACAAATGCAACAGAATAAGTTGTTTGATTCCCTTTGGATTCCCAGAGAAGTAGCAAAGAGGGAGAGTTAGTCTTGTTATAAGAATTTGTCACCAGTGCTGCCTGCAGATGTCTTCCACATCTTGCTATTGCACAGACCACCAAATCCTAAAGCCAGAACTGTATCCCCTTGTCTTTCCTTCCACAACCCTGATCCAATGCTGCGTTGTTGTTGTTGGTTTTTTTTGGTTTTGGGGGTTTTATTATTATTATTTTTTTTTTGTCTCAATGAATTGCTTTGGTTGTTCCAATACAGTATTTGCAATCATTTCTAGAAAGCCAGGAGCAACATCTGCTCCCATTCTCATCAAAACAGCACAATGCTAGTTCCCAGTATTACAACTCTCTCTGGATGTGTCACATCTTTCAACGCCTGTGACTGTGCTCAGCTTTTATCTCAATTAGTGCAATCACACAACCCAAGGCTGGCAACCTTTAGATTCTTATTAGAGAAGGCAGTCACATTTGTATCTGTTAGTCTAGCTACACACACAGCTGGCTTGTCCTAGAAGGACTATGAGCCTTCTGTAGTCTTTAACTGATCTTCTGGCCTTAAATTCTAGTTTTTGGTATTTTCATATATTTCTCTTTGATTTATTTGCTTTACCCCAACTTTGGATTGGGCAACACATGAATGTTTAGGGGAGGTTCTGGCCCCCCAGCATGCTGGATAGACTCAGGGGATATGGCGTGGTTGCACTGTGGATGGAGGTCCAAGGTTGCTGTGTTAGCCAGAATTCCTCCTTGGGGCTCCCAGGAAGTACACACATAAATGGTAGCTCTGCTATCCTTATAGAGAGTGCAGCACGCGTCTCTCTCCATGTCAGCTAGCTTTGTAGGCCAAAGTATGTGACGGGAGGGAGAGGAGGAAGGAGGCCCTGGTCCCCCATAAGGATGGCTAGTACAATGGGAGAAGGGATGAGTATTCCAGACCCTCCCCCTCTATGCACTGATACAAGAGATGGCTAAGATAAGGCCCTTTATTTGTGCTGTGCTCATTTAATAATAAATATTCTGAATATCTAATTTTCAAAGAGAAAGCAAACAAAACTGGATAGGTTGGGAGACAACTGGACTGAACAGAAAAGGCCATAGAAGTTTCTGTGCAACAGGGTAGACTTCTTGTATCTCTGTTTAAGCAGGCATTAAGAATATATTATCACTGACACTCAGTGAAAAAAGAAGATATACTGGGTAACTTTCTGGAAAGTCCATTACTAGTGAGGATTGTGGTGAAGAATGGAGAAGTCAGGCCAAAAAGATAAAGGCCATTGGAGGCTTTCATCATTGGTCTTACAGTAGTTAGCCACAAGGAATATGCCAGGCACTTAGGACAAGGGACCCATCCTCACTGACAATTTTAGGCATCAAAAATGAAAAATCTAGGTACAAATATTGACCTGAATGTTAAGTATTTGGAATGCTAAACTTTTGTATGTGTTTTTTTGCCCCTGAAATGGGCTGAGTGTCCCCAAAATGGCAATGATACCTGTTCAACAGAACCTATAAAGTAACTTCTATGCTGGCCCTTTCAGACTTACTCCAAGCTGAAATGACATACAAAGCTTTGAACAGGAAGTTGTGACATGGTGGGGGCCATATTTTGGCCAGAAGCCTCTCAATATGATGTGGTGTCACCTCAAGATGGTGACATCTCTGCTTTTAGAAATGTACAAAGTTCTCCTCAGATCTATCATTTCAGGGAATCTCATCTGAGATACACAATCTTACTGTTTAAAACCAAATGAGGATGCCATTGACATCACTGAAGTTCAGTTCAACATAATATACATTTTTTCTTTTTTACTTATTAACAGATTAACATAAATCTTAAAAAATTGTTTTACAACTTAAACAGAGATAAATGTAGTATAGACACAATTATATTTCGCCTATGGAAGTCCCTAAAGCTGTATTGATGAGACCTGCCACTTTCTTCAGCTGTGGGGTATTGATCACATAGTTTGGTTGATTCTTTTCTGCTCTTCAGCTTCCTCTTCTATCCTGTTAGTTTATAGTGAAAGATTTTAGCCAACACTATCTCATGTCTAGGTCCAAACTTCCGTTTTTCTTACATCAAGGCTACATCTACACTACGGGGGGGGTCGATTTAAGATACGCACATTCAGCTACATGAATAGCGTAGCTGAATTCGACGTATCGCAGCCGACTTACCCAGCTGTAGGGACGGCAGCAAAATCGACCTCTGCGGCTTCCTGTCGACGGCGCTTACTCCCACCTCCGCTGGTGGAGTAAGAGCGTCGATCCCTGAGAGGTCGATTTCTACCCACCGATTCAGGCGGGTAGTGTAGACCTAGCCTTAGATTTGTAATCTGTTAGTTGTATCCAAACTCAACTGTATATGATATTAAGCTAGTCTCCTTTTTCCTCGTTTTAATGTCTTAATTTTGAGTTTAATTTTTACAGTTGTTGAAGGGGTTTCTCCCTTCCTCAGTGTTCAAAAAAAGTTCTCAAACTATCAGGTTTGGTGGCAGGCAATGACCCTCTTCCAGTGAACTTTAAAAAGTAATAGCACTGACTAGTTACTAAAGGATATTTAATAAGCAAGTGCTGAAAGAAACTCACCATATATGAGTTAAACCCATATAACAGAGAGCAGCACTGGGTCCATAATGTTAGCAATTTATTTCAACTTGTATAATGTACCAGCACTGAAAAGCTAAATGCCCTATGCTACCTTGCCTCCAAATAAGCTAGGTGCTAAATTGCAATATCTCCCCTGTGAATGTAACATTGTATTAACTGAGCCTGAAAGTTCTCTCTTCCCAATGAGTTGATTGTTTATTTTGAGGGAGGGGAGATTGTATAAGTAACCTTTTCCATCAGCAGAATCTCCCACATCTTCTGGAGCCACTTAGTGAGTGTGGGTATGTAGGCTGATTTTCATGCCACAGCTATTGTTGTTCAGGGTTTTTCTGGGATTCTTCAGCTAGCTTTGTCATTGGTTCAGTATGATTCAGAGATGAATAGGAAGAGCTTGAAGCAAAGATTCAGTGGGCAAGCCACCCACAATAAGCTTCTTCGGATTCCGTTCTGCTGAAATGCCAAGATACAGAAGATCAAATTTTCTTTCCCATGGCTTGAAGCACCAATTCTGTGATGAAGTGATTGTCAGAATCCTAGCAGCTGGCATTACATGCAGGTGTGTCCAACCTTATCTCAAAGGTCAGCTCCTCAAAGACCTCAAGAATGTTAATCACAGGCTGTGTCCTAGCACAGTCAGTGTCTCAAATTTTGTCACATAGGTGCAGAATATAATCACGGACCTTTTGTTTTCCACCAAGCTGATTTTAGAGAGGATGGGGGTGATTAGTAGAAAAATGTTCCACCACATGGCTGCATCCTGGGAAAGTTGTTGTACATTCCCCAATTCCACTTGCCATCGTGGAACTTGAGAGTGGTAGCTGAAGAAAACTTTAAATGGTCAATTAGCTTTCAGGAGAGTGAGAGAATATTTTATACACTGGCTTGTTTTAATGAAACATCAGTACAGAACTTCAATGAGTGGGCAAGCACCCTAATCTTCACAAAGTCAGAGCAATCTTATGGAATGTTTGAGGTATCATCTCAGAGAACCACTTGAGTGTTATTTGTCATTGTCACAATTAGCCATTTATTATTGTGCCCAGAAAGACACCTGATATGGAGATTTGCATCTGTCTGGTTTCAAATGCACCACAATGAGAAAAAATACTGACTGACTTTTGAAACCTTCCAATGAGCAATCAGACCAAGAGACTGGAAGAAGTTATTCTGGGTCCTACTCATTCCATTTACTAGTCCATCTACATGGATGGTGCATGATGATGTGTGTGTTCACTGAGCAGGGATTGTGGTGCAGTGCAAAGTTATGACATGCGCAAGATGCTGTTGAAGATAATAGAGTTATGCAGATTTACACTGGTATAACTGAGCACTGAGAAAGTGCTTTGGGTACAAGACCCAATTTCATTATAAGATATTATTCACTGTAGATAAAAAAAATTGGCAGAAATAAAAACAGAAATACCAGTTGAGTCAAACTATTCCACAGCCAGAACATTTTACATATGATCAGCTTAATCAAATGGAAAAATGTGTAAATGTTCTCCATATAGAGCATTGTGGCAGGGTGCTGGTTGAGAAGCCCTTAATCAGCTCCTGCCACTCCAGCCGCAATCAAGGGGAATGGATTGAGGCTGGGTGAAATGCCCTGTGCCTGCCTGGTAACTGGCCACACCTGCCAGTCTTATTAACCCGGAGCTATAAAGCCTGGAGGAAGCCAGAGATGGGGGAGAGAGAAAGGACAGGCATTGAAGGAAGTGAAAGCTACCTAATCTGTTGCTGGCTAGGCCTGTTGTGGCAAAGTAGCTGTGAAGCCTGTATATAGTTGGGAACTGGTGGTGGGAAACCTTTTGAGAATAAAGAGCACGGGTGTTGCACCAGACTGAAGTGTCCCTATCTCATTGAAGAGGGAGGCCCAGGGCCGAATGCCCAGGGGCACAGCATGAAGCCGGTTACAAGCACTATAAAAATGGTATTACACAGAAAAGATTGATTTTCAGAACTCTAGGGGGTTTATTGTCCTTTCCTGACATATATTTAAGTCCCATTAACACTGCTATCAGGGGGAAGATACACATGTCAGTATTTAGTAAATTATTAGATCCCTTTGCATTACAATTCTATTTAGCATTTGTGTCAATTATCCCATACAGTGCATCAAATATTTCATGAGGATTCAGTTTCCAAATAGATAGACTGGACTATAAAATCCAAGGAAGCACTCCAGCATTTTATCACTAATATAATATGACAGATAACAAGTGAAAGATTAGACATTGTTCTTCATATCTCTCCTATTTTTTAACAACTGTAATTTTGATGGGGCTTCACCTGGTATTAGAGACATCTCTATATTTTTATTTGATGAGACACATGCTGTGTAAAAAAGAAAGATCTTTCTTCAGCCTTCCAGCCAATATTTTCTTTTGCGAATTCCTAATTGCGAGTAATTGTGCCAGAAACCTGATTCTAACAATGACACTCATCTATTTAAAACAAACACACCATAGAACCTATGTGTCTAGTCTAATCAGCCCAAATTTTGAAAATCAAATACACACAATGAACTGTCCCTGAGCAAGCTACAGACCAAGAATTATTCATAGGAATTAACAGGGAAATCATTTCAAATAACAAATTTGAGAAAATCATGATCTGCTCATCGACAATTAGCAAACTGAAAAAGAAACAAAATTCATCTAATAAATAATTTTCATGAATTATTCATCATCCATCTCTAGTGCCAGTTAAGAGATTCAAGTTGCTTATTTGTTAGTGTTGCAGGGGCTTGGCGTGAGGCAGAAACAACAGCTGAGGAAGAGCAAGTGTTAATCAGATAAAAGGGCAATCTTTATGAGGTCACTTAAACCTGCAGAACAAAAACCTTGGTCTAATTTTTTCAGAAAAAAAAAAGAGAGAAATCAAACATTCAAGTTAAACCAGAAATATCTAGGAATGCTTTCAGCACTTAGAAGCGATTTTAGCAATAGGGTTTTCTTTATAGACAACAAGTGTGGCTATTACAGTTAGGGTATGTCTACACTGCAATTCAAAATCTGTGGCTGGCTCAGACCAGCTGACTCAGGCTTGTGGGGCTCAGGCTGCATGGCTGTTTAACTGTGCTTTAGACATTTGGGCTCAGACTGGAGCTGGGGCTCTTGGACCCTGTGAGGTGGGAGGGTCCCAGAGCTCAGGCTGCAGTCCGAGCCTGAATGTCTACACTGCAGTTAAATGGCCCCACTCAGCCAGAGCCCCTCAAGCCCCAGTAAGCAGGCATGCCACAGCCAGCTGGTGTACAAGATGGCAAGCCAGTTGGGAAAGATTTCAAAGGCACAAGTTGGAGTTAGGCACCTTGGCCTCAGTTTCCTATCAATAAAACAGGGGATAATGCTTCCCACCTTTTGCCATTTCTAATAGAATTGTAAGCTTTCCAGGGCAGGGAGTCTCTCTTCACTATATGTATGTCCAGTGACTAGCACAGTGGGACCCCCATGTCAGTTAGAGCGTATATATACTATTATAATACAAATAATAAACAATGGGCTATTGGCAACCCGTGTTTTGGGGAGCTATTTTCTTTTAAACTAAAGTCAATTTTTTCTCCCAGTATCTATCTTATGTTTGCTTTTCACCACTACCCAGTGATAGAAGCCAGTGAAAGGGGTCATTCTGTACTCTCCTTTTCAAAAGAAGCCTGGACTCACTGATCTAGCAGTGTATATCTCTTAATAAGCAAAGGTCAATCTAATTTTCATGTACTGCTGTTTTCTCCCTCCTGTCTCCACAGGTTTCAACTTTACTTTGAAGTCACTTCCTTGCATGCCATGTTGAAATCCAGAAACGCATTGCCAATCATTGTGACTATGGTTCATGCCCTGACTAGCCATAGCATCAGAGACTAATCTACTGAATAAAGTAGAATCTGTAAATTAACACCAGCCAGACCTCTGTCATGTGGACCTTTGCCTCGATGAACCAGCGGAACTGTATGTGTGTGTGTGTGCGGGGGGGGGGGGGGGGAGTTATTGGTTTCAAGTCGTCATCTTCTTAGCCTTACAAAAGAAGAAGTCAACCTCAGGAAACCCAGAAAGGTATGGATTTGTTCAATTTTCTCCTCATTCCTCACCCCAGAAATTTGAAGTCAAATTAAAATCTTTTTTAAAACAAGAAAAAGAATAGATAGCCTTAATCTCTTGCCCCAGAATAAAATAATAGCATCTACAAGCAGTAGGCAAAACAGACAAAAGCACTTAGATTTGCTCAGAACCCAGACAGCACCAGGTAGAGCCATCATATGGACTCAAAACAACTCTTTTCAGCCTCCACTTGTCGTCTCCCTCCCACTCCACCCTATATACATCTGCTTTTCTTTGCTCTAAAGAATAACAACAACAACAAAACCTGACTGCTCTAATCATTGGCATAATGAAATGTTTAAAAAAACTTCAACAAATCAAAACTTTTTTAGGTTCCACATTTACACAGAGACTAGAGCTATGCATGTAATGAAATACCAACTATCCCCAGCTACCCATGGGATGTGGTTAGAGAAATGATGTCTGACAGGGTGGCAGAAAGCTTGCTAGCACTAAACAATCATTTCCATAACACAGGATATGAGGGAGGGGCTGCAGGATGTAGAAATGAAGATTCATCACAGTGAGGAACGTGCCATTTCCCAGAGAAGTAAAATGTGGTGAAGGGCAGTCTAATGACCACTTTTTCATATAGGTACCTAGTGCTCTGAGGTACTTGAAAGCTCACAGGTGGACTCTGGATCTCTCTTCCAGCAATCCAGAGGTGCCTCATTAATCTTCCACACCCAAGAAATCTGAGAATGATTGGCTTATTTTTATTTCCCCCCAATGAAAAACTAGATCAAAGGCTCATGATAGGAGCTTTAAAATAAAGCTATTCTTGCTCTCTGCTGAGTTTCTCATCTAAGATCTCCTACTGGGCTCTTGTTTTCTGGGTTTCATTTCTTAAGAGCTCGTGAAGATTGTTGGAATTTTCCAGGAATGCAGGAAAGATGGCAGAGGATGATCTGTTCACCACATATCCCAGATGGAAGCTTCCTTCCTAATTATATTTCCAGAGAGGAAAGTTAGCAACTATAATGTAACCCTAACTCATCCCTCAGCTAGGTCTTTGGGCCACATTGGCATTAATGTGGAATGAGAAGGTTTGCAAGGCATCAGCTTTGGATGAGGGGGACATCCAGGATAGTGTGAAATAGTTGGAAGGCATGGTTTAAAAGTGTAATCTGAAACCCTGGAAACTAGTACTCACAGTGGGGCTTAGCAACAAAATCAACAATCTAGACAGTTCATGACATGTGATCGCCAAAGCAGAAACAAGGTTGCTTATATATAGCCTTGATAGGTATTGGAATATTTCTGAGAAGTACACATCAAGCACGAGACAGATGCTACTAATACGTAAAGAACTTTAGACATTTATTTTTGTATTTAAATATCCAGCTATATTTATCTGAAAGATTTACCACTACATTCTTGCCATAAAGGTATGCCAGGGACTTATATCTTTTTGTCTAGACAGCAGTAAAATTGCAGAAGATAACTTTGAGGGGGGATATGAAGAAGTACTTTAGGTCTCCACCAGGACAGATTGTCAGCACTTCAGGTGGGTCTCTGATGTTTTGGTTTTAACAGCTGTGTCTGTTAGGGCATTCAGTATTTTTATTGTGTAAACACTGCTTCCTAATGCCTGGGCTTGAATGTATCATAATTGTCTGTTTCTTGGCAGTAGCCTGACTCTCTTCAGCTCTCTACAATCTGGATTAACATTTATTTCAAGTAACAAACACAGAACTTCTCTTCTGTCACATCCAGACACCATTGCAGAGATGCTTGCTGACTATGACCCTACATTCTCGGGTAGCAACTATAGACCACTTACAATTTTAAACAGGACATAAGGATATGCATCATTTACAATGGGCAAACTGTCCTGATTCCAAACCTCTTACAAAAAAAATCCAAACTATCTGGTCACTCTACCCTAAGTGTTTGCACAGCTTCGGATCACCCTATGACTCCAGTGAAGAAATGATTCTTGAAAATGAGTTATGTATTTTCTCTGCTGTTTTTAGCACAACCATAAAGCAGAACTGCTAAGCAGAAGTTCCCAACCTCTTTTACAGTAACTTGGTACCACATGGTAATAAAATCTGGAAGGAACCAGAATAAAAGCAGAAGACAAAGTTAACTAGACTTTAAGGAGTATTTCTCAGGGAGGAATTAAGAGTTTGCACAAACTTTCCAAAATATTAGTATTTCCAACTTTTTCTTTTTTTTTTGCATAGGGCAAATAGTCCTCAATCATTGCTTCCTCTCAGAGTTTCAACACTGGACTGAACACAAGGCAGACTAATAGCAGCACTCAATAACACTTCAGAACATCAAATCCATATAAGAGCAGACAGGTTCAGCCAGATACAGCATAAAATGGCCAGAAAGTTGCCACAAAGAAACAGCTGTGGATTCCACCTGAGGCCAATCCTCAAGTGGCATAAAATTAGTGTAGCTGGCCCTATGCCACTCACTCCTCCCAATCTGCACAGGAGGCAGGTCAAGGTAGTGGAAACTTAGCTACAGGCAGGGCCGTGGGCATGACCTGCAGTGCCACAGTGCGCAGCATTCTCCATTATCCTGATAGGGCAATGGTGCTTCTGGAACTGTTGCAGTCAGCAGGGTAGACTGAACAGTGAGATGGAGCCAGCCACCCTCCTCTCCCTTCTCCTCAGCTACGCCAAGTGTGAATTGGCACCATTGAGTATTCAATCTTTATTCTTGCTCACCTAAGGGGGCTACAATTCTGCTCTGTTACACTTGTGTAAATGTGAAGTAGCTATCTTCATATCAATAGAGTAATTTCAGACTCACACAGTGTAGCAGAGAACAGAGTTTAGCCTTATGCTTTTAGATCAGTTATACTATATAATTAAATTCACTGTGATAATAGTGCCTGCTTTTTAGGTTTTATTTTCTATCCTTTAGACCTAGGCAAACGCTGAGGGGAGAAAATCCACTAATAATCCGTCACAATTTTTAAGAAATTAATTTCCATTTTTGCTGGTGACCTCTTTGTATTTGTTTCTCATGAACGTTCTAGCAAATAACAGGAATGTCACTGACTCAGATAACATTAAAAAAATTAAAAGATATTTTGAGTTTGTAATCACAAGTGTTCACAATGGCAGCACGTTCCCAAGAGTTATGTTCCTTCAATCAAGGAACAGAAACACACCACATAACCTTTGTGTCCAATCAAAATACCTCAAATTTTGAATGTTCATAGCTAATACTAACAACCTGTCCCCGAACATTCTACTTACCAATAATTATTCACTGCATTATTTTGAATAATGAATATATTAAAGAAAATAAGAGCCAGCTCATAAACAAATAAAGCAGTGACATTCATCAAATAAACTATTGGTTAAAGATTATTTACTCAACTAAATATGTTATCTGACCCCAGTTGTTAAGTCCATTTCCAGTGCAGGCAAGAGTCCCAATTCCAACTAAAAGTAAGCGATATCACAATTATTCCCCTAACAACTGTAAGAGACAACTTAGTGGAATAACTGAGGTATCTAGAAATGTTAATATTTTATTTGTCACCATTGTCTTTATTATTTCATGATATTTTCACACCCCTCTCTTCTGTCCTCTCTTTCTGTTCATTTTCCATAGTCTCTTCTACTCAGAATCCAAACCCAATAATATCTGGGTCAGACTTTTGAACTCAGTGTTCAAGTGTAAAAACCAGGCAAAACAAGTTCACCAAACTCTAATTGTTCCATAGAAGCCCAATTCTGCAACCCTTATTCATGTTGAATAGGACCTTTCTCCAGGATTAGTCGCATTGAAATCAATGGGTCTACTTGCAGAGTGAGGTACTATTCAGTATTAGGAAGGGTTGCAGAGTTTGGCCTTATATTGCCATCACTGCCCAGGTCTTTGCTTGGCTCTGTCATGAAGACATCATGACATGACATGAACTGTGATAATGCACCTAGTGTCATGCATGGAGAGATCATGCTGAGATCAAAAGGAACCTCCAAATTTTGTTTGCTTAAATATTTTCCTTTCACAAACTTAAGTTAACTGCTATTAAAGGCAACATCATCTGTCAGAGGTTTGACTGGGATAATACCCCAAAATGTAAGAATGAATGGGAGTTTGGTGCTATGAGTGATACATTTTGCCCAGTCAGCATTTGCAGGAAACATTCCTCTACACTGTCTGCTTTATGTCTCAATACAGAACCATTGGAATGAAAACCCTACTAAGTGCATGGATATCATGTGTTAGTGAATCAATTATGCTCTTTCTGATCACACTGAAACCACTTATGTCATATTGTTGACTCTTCAGCCACCTGCTCTTGTCAAGAGCTCTAGCACACTGGCTCAGAAGCATTCTTGATTTGCCTCAGTCATGCTGTGTTGTTGGTTTTTTTTTAAATCTGTTGCCATCATTTTCATATCAGTATCTTTTTGAATAAGCTATAACTATCTGTGTATGTACATGAGAGGGAGGGAATGGCACAATATATACTACAGTCCATGTAAAAGAATACATGCTTATGTACCATACATATATAACAAGGTAATAAAGCCTATTTAAATAAGCAACTATTCAAAAATGAAATCCAGTTAAACTTTCACTTCTACTATTTTAAGGACCAGATTTTGCATTGACTTACACCCAGTGCTTTCCATTTGAAGTCAATCAGACTGAAAAGGGTGTACAAATCTTAGAAGCATTCAAACTCAAGACTTAATATCTAGCAGAATTGCCCCCAGGAAATAGAGCTGATAAATTAATACACTTTCTACCAAAATAATTTATTTTCACTCCCACTATTGATGTAACAACTGCACTCTATTCAATTAATAAAGTAACAAAAATATACAGTATATACAAGTCCAGTGTCTATTGTACAAGTCCCAGGTTAGGACTTCTTGGCATCAAAGAAAATAAAAACTGGGCTCTGCATGGTGAGTCACGTGAAGAATATTAATAAATCTGCAGATAATGCCATCCATGAATGAACCCTATTTGATCTGGATACCCAAGCCCTTCTCAACCAATGGTAGCCCTCCCATTCACTATTCAGCCACAATTATGAATTCAGATAGACTCTGATCCAGCAAAGTACTTAACCATATGCTTCACTTTAAGCCCATGAGTAAGCACATTAACTTTAGTGGGACAACTCACATGCTTAAGTGCTTGGATAGATTGAGCATGAATCAAAGCCTATATATAGCCACGTAAATACCCTCTTCAGGGATTAGTGTGATTCTGAAATCCTGGATGGATATATGTACACATGTATCTGCATATATATGCATGCTAAGCTGACCTGGCACCTTAGAGTTTCATCAGTCTGAGGGACTGGATGGTATAGATAAGATCTAGAAACTTTCACATCTGGTTCAAGATCTGTTATGATCTAATGGTTGTTTAGTGGCCTAAGTGAAAAGAGTTGGTGATCTCAATCCACATGCCATTAGATATGTGTTCTGCCATGAGTGCAGGGGACTGGACTAGATGACCTCTCAAGGTCCCTTCCAGGCCTATGATATTTCCTTGGAGACCATCTCTGGAGGGAGGTCAAAGTATTGGAAACATGGGGAGTGAATTGCTCTCATGCATAGAGGTTGGCACCTATATGTTATAGCTGAGGAACGTTGGCAAGGAACTGCTGCTGCCCCTTATTACCTGTTCTTTGGATAGATGGAGGGCTTAAGTCTCCAATATTATCCACTCATCTGGCAAATTTCAAAATATTAAAATATAAGTCCAACAAACAAGAATTTATAAGCAAGATGATATGTCATCTAATATGTAAAATGGTAAGATATCAGGATCCCATTGCTAATCTCATAGCCCTGATTCAGAAAACCATTAAGTACCTACTTAACGTTAAAATACATCATTAGTCCCATTTCTACTTACGTGCTTAACGTTAATTGTGTGGTTAGCTGCTTTGCTGGATCAAGGCCTGATGGGCCAAGGCATTTCTTTAAGGATGAATGGTCTTCTGAAAACATTCCACTCCTCAATAGTGTGTTGAAGCAGATTGATTCAGGCAGAATCATTCTGTTTGCTCCTACTGTAGCCTTGCAGTTAAGTGCTACAGGTGTTTTGAAGTGTGTATTATGCAATAACATTGCCTCCCTATATTTAGCTCTTATTTTCCTCTCTTTTGCATCCCTAATGACTGCTGGGACTAGCAAAATTTTCAGTCAGCAATTGTATAAGAGACAGAGCTGAACAATGAGCAGAGACAGAGACACTGAAAGTCCACCCTTCTATCATGGATCATGTAATCCCCTTACCTCAAAATGAATTTGGGCAGACTAGTATTTTTGTTTTGTTTTTACCACAAATAATTCTGGCCTCTGCAGGAGGGCCCTACCCCTCTGAAGATGTTGGGGTAGGGTGTCTATGTAATTTAGAAAAACTTGGATAACAGAGTTTCCTTTATTCCTTTATGAGCAGGGTTCTTGTCGTTAGGACTTTCCTTCTCTGAAGCTAAAGGTTTTCGTTCTACATGCTTGATTAGTTGGGATGCTAGTGAACAGAGCTGGTCAGGAAATTATTTATTTTTTCCCCATGAAAATTTCCATTTCACAGAAAACAGAAGTTTTCCATCAAAAATATATTTTGATGGAAAACTTTTGATCAGCTCTCCTAGTGACCTTGATAAGAAAGCTCATTGGTACTGCAGCATGATTAACATTGAATTTGTTAGCTGTGGTATCACAATATGAATAATTACAAAATAATGCCAGAAAAAAAGCAATCTGATCATTGTCAGTGGGCAGGGCTACTTCCCAGATGTAACGTGTGTGCTACCAGTCCCAGTCTCTCTCAAGGAGGTTTATTTTCTTTATAGAAGCAAGTAAACAAACAGAAAAACAGTCTTGTAACTTAGTCCTTACTTTCAGGTTTCTGAGGGGTCTCTAGGGATATGTCTACACTGCACTTAAAAACCCACGGCTGGCCCATGCTAGCTGATTTGGACTGAGGGACTCAGGCTAAGTGGCTGTTTAATTGTGGTGTAGACATTCAGGCTGGGGCTGAAAACTGGGCTTTAGGACCCTGCGAGGTTGGAGGGTCCCAGAGCTTGGGCTGCAGCTCAAGCCCAGATGTCTGCCTGACAGTTAAACAGCCTCTTAGCCCGAGCCTGCAAGACTGAGTCAGCGAGCACTGGCCTGCCATGGGTATCTAATGGCAGCGCCACTCCACTGTGGCTTTCCTTCCCCAGGCACAGTCTGTATCAACCAATCCCCTCTTCTGTCTCACTGGCAGCCCTTTCCAATGTAGCCTCGCCCGCTTTAATTGGTTGGATTGGACTCACTTGCTCTGGTCCATGAGCACTGGATCTAGTCTACCCACAGGGACCAGCTACCCAGTGACAGATACTGTTCAAGATTAAGTTTTTAGTTCTGAGACTGGTACTGAAGATGAGCCAGGTAATTTAATGATGCTATCATCTGGTTAGTTTTGGATACCTGACTATACTATTGTGTTCTAAATAATTGTTAATTACACTAAAGGAAAATCTAGTTATTTCTTTTGTTTTAATATCTAGTGTCCAGTTTTATAGCTTGAGGTCTTTTTATCCCTTTCCAGCTCTAGATAATTTTCTTGCCTATGCCACTGTTTAAAACAAAAAAAGTTTTTGCCTTTTTGGCCTTGTTTCAAAGATGTCTATGGAATGATGTTTACTGAAATGATAAATGATAACTCAAGCAGAAATTATGGGAATGAAATTCTATGGCTTATATTGTACAGGAGGCCATGCTGGATTATCATAATGGTCCTTTCTGGCCTTAAAATCTATGAAAAACAATGTGTACATACTCTCTCACTCACTCTCACGCTCTATATATGTCCCTTAGAAAGAAAGAAAACACAAGTGCAATCAGTTAATTCCCATAAACATGAAATATACATTTAAAATATTTTGATGTCATTAAGGCCATGATCCTGCAAATAGCTCCATGTGGGAAGATTTGTAGTAGCGGGTAGAGGTCCCATTGAGGCTCACAGAGGTCCTTTTGTATTGCTTGTTGCTGGATTAAGTCCTAAAGCTGCTATGTAGATTAACAAAAGCCAGAAAAAAGTAGGCACTGGACATTCATGGCCAAAATTTCTTCTCAGTTACA
Organism: Malaclemys terrapin pileata; assembly: GCF_027887155.1. Lineage (NCBI taxonomy): Eukaryota > Metazoa > Chordata > Testudines > Emydidae > Malaclemys > Malaclemys terrapin. The sequence goes on along the minus strand of NC_071507.1, from coordinate 38,024,762 downwards.
CTATTGTAAATCTGGAGTGAGATCCACTGACTTAAATGGAGTTATTAGTCCACTGAACTCAATGGGGTTACTCCGATTTATGCTGACTGGTGTAACTGAAAAATATAATTCAGCCCTTCATCCTTAGCACCTTGTGTCATTGAGACTTCTATTACTGTTATTTAAGTACTTTTGTTTTGTTTTTTGCAAAGGATTATGAATGCAAGTGGTCATTACTTTGCAAACTCATCCAAAATCCAAATGCATCTGCCTGATTTTATTTTCCAACAATCTTTCTTAGTCTAAAAACAATCTATTCTTCAAGTGCAGATCTTCCTGAATTTGCAAAAGTGGGAAAGGATAAAAAGAGCATAACAGAAAATGTTACTTGAAGCTAGAGGCAGCGCCCCACCATAGACAGAGGTCCACCTGCAATCGAGTTTTTATTGGACATGTGTGGATTCCTAACGCCTATAAACAGGGAACAGGAGAAAGTAAAACTTGCGAACTATAAAACAAAACCACACAGACCCTTAGAAAATGCTAAAGTTATACATGGCCTTAGGCATCTTCAGGACTTTACAGGGTTCCATTCCCAAGCATAAAATGTTGTATTGTGTCCTTGTCTGTAACCAGAAATTACTGCGCAGGAACAAACAGGCTGGTGCCTCTTTGAGTATTTGGCAGTAAAATTAACAGTCTGAAAGAAAAAAAAAAACCTCAGGAGAATTGCTGGTCCAGATGTTAACTGGATATTTCTTTCCATGTGGATATTGTTAAATGAAATACCAGCTTCTAAAGATTCCTTCCTCATTCGTAGTACAAAAGATTGGGGGCGGGAGAGGCAGCACTGGATCCGGAAAGAGTATGCAACCTTTTGTGAGTACTTTTCAGTCTAAAATTCACACCCACAAAATTGAATCCTCTTCTGAAAACCAAGGCCTGAATCCATGCACTCTGAATTCATATGCCTCTATTTTTCTTTATTACAGAGCCATAGTGTGCAGACACTCCATAAGACATGGAGAGCCAGACCTTCAGCACAGGTCCATTGACTTCAATAGAGCCATTCCAGTTGCTGTTCCATAGAGTTTATAATCTAGTGATACTTGCAGTTCTTGTGCCCAGGTGAATGCAACAATGGCAATTCTGCTTGACCCCTGTGTAGGAGTCTGGAGTGAGTCCTTGCTCCCTTCCCCCACTCCTCCAATACCAATGAAAGGACAGGGCACAGCCCAGCCCTATATGAACTGCCTAAAGATGTCACCCGATTAGGCCAAACATGGAAAATACTGATGACAGATAAAACGGAGGGGAAAAACAAACTTTCTGCTTCCTCTTAAGTGTCTTGTCTTCACTTAAAGTGGAACGGGGAAACTGCTCTTCCTAATCTAACCCTAAACTAGGCAGTTTCCTGAAATGCCATTCTCAGATAATGGGAAAACAAGTTACAGTGCAGACAGAGCAGCTGTCGGTGGAAACAAGGTTTAAATTCTTCAACTACAGGACCACAAACCCTGTTGCTAATCTGTTAGCACCTTGCAGAAACAGTGGTGTGATAATAACTAGCTCCCAGTCTCCCCTGAAGGGAAGTGTCCTAATATGTGCTACGTATTATGCTTTGGGACACGGGGACAGGGGACAGACATTTCAGTGTTTGCTGAGGCTTCACGCACATTTAAGCCATTGCATTCCTTATGTCACTGTGGATACTGAGACCAGTGGTAATGTCCACCTGATAGATTATCACAAGGCAGCAACATTTGTGGGTACACTTAAATAGCTCACTCCAGTTTTTACAAATGTAATTGGTTCCATCTATATTCCGTACACCTGAACTGGGGAAAACTGCAAGAAATGGAATATCTCCCAAACTGGAAGGAACCTTTCAAAGGACTGGTCCAAAGCCCATTGCATTCAATGGGAATCTTTCCATTGACATGAGGGGCTGTTGATTAGGCCCTAAGTGCTGCCATTCAGAAAGGCTTAAAGCAACAGCAGCAGAATCCCCACACACAGCTATCAGAAACAAAATTTTCTTTTGTTAATTGCAGAACATTTGAAAAAAATTTGTCAGGAACAGGAGAGGAAGAAGAGGTGGATGATATAAGTGTAGCTCTCCGGGGACCTGACACAGCTCCCAGTAAGGTCAAGGGGAGTTGTTAGATAAAGGGGCTGATGAAACAGGTTTAAACCAGCCTGTACTCACAGGTCACTGTCAGAAATTCAGGCCTACTCAAAATTTGTGGTGAAGTACTATCCCCTGTCCAAGGCGTGCAAGACTTTAACAACAACAGCTCTGATATGATTCCACTGCACAGTGAGGTAGGCTACACAGTCATTTCCACACATTGTGACAGAATGTACCCTGGTGTTCACACCCTACACACTATTGTAATAATTTTTGTACAAGGCATGTCTTATAAGGTGGCATTTGAAAACTCAATTTGTTGGCCATTTTTGTCCTGGTAAAATATGTGTGGCAATGTTGCATGTGAAATTATAAAATCCCCCTGTATGGTGTTAACCACACATGTTCCAAACCCCATAGCTCTTCCCAGGCAGAAGTTGGCAAACAGGGCTGTCCTAAACAAAGGAATGGGTGCTCTGCTTAATTTGCATTTAAGCAGAGTAATCAAGCAGGAAGAAAAGACAAAGGAAGTTCAAACAGGTGAAAAAAAACAACAAGGAATATCCTTCCACATAGACTCTTTGTTACCTGGGTCTCAGCTGGAAATGTCTTTCAATAAGGGGAATGATACTATAAAAAGGAGGGACAAACACCCTCAATGGACTCCTCTCTCTGTCCTTGCCTATTGCATTAACTGCATCTGAAGACACAAAAGAAAGCAGGCGTTGGTTTAAGTTAGGCATTAGTAAACCTCTTATCTTTATTTTTGTTGTAACCGTTTCTGACTTTCATGCCTCATTACTTGTACTCACTTAAAAGCTACCTCTGTATAGGGGACCAGACAGCACATATGAAAAATCGGGACAGAGCGTATTGGGTAATAGGTACTTATATAAGAAAAATCCCCAAATATCGTGACTGTCCCTATAAAATCGGGACATCTGGTCACCCTACCTCTGTGTAGTTAATGAACGTGCTTTATTGATTTATCTAATGTGTGTGTTCAAGTTGAAGTGTCTGGGTAACTCCATTTGGGATAATAAGTTGGTGCATAATATTCCCTTAAAGGAATAACGGATTCAATATATTTGCACTGTCCAGGAGAGGCCTAGCTGGCAGTTATACAGTAATTTCAAGATGTTATTTGCTAGGAATTTATTATTTATTGCTGCATGTGCTTACCACATAGGGAATAAATGGATATATTACTAAAGTACTTTATTTTTACTCTTGTGTCAGAACAACAGTCATGAGAATAATTAGATTCTGTTGTCTCTGAAAGAGCTCACAGTTATCCATGTCCCTATTTCCTGCCCTGTGGTGAAGATGGGCTGCTGTCTTCAAAACTTTTATGGTTAACAAGCTGACAGGCAAAACAAATAGTCTCTTTTTCAGTCCAGAATCAAAACCCTTAGCACCAAATTAAACTTGCTGTTGTCATGGCAGCTGCTTTCTTTGCTCACACTTGGTCGTGCACCCTGAATGGCATGTGCAATAAAAAATGGGACTTTACATTTTAGCCAGCTCCAAATGTACATCTGGACTCAATCCCAGACTTGAGCTGTACCTTCAGGTTTCCTTTAGCAAATATTCAAACTCCCAGAAAAGGGAGTTTATAATTACTTGAAGGTGGCAAAGCATTATCTCCCCGTGGGACTGAGCTTTAATAGAAGGCAGTTTGATATGAAATAGCTGTTTGGAATTATTAATATTACAGGGAATTTACAGATCAACTGGCACAAAGAGCAGAGTAATCCCCCCCCCCCCCCCCGACTCAAAAGAGTCTTTAGAAATAAAGAGAGTGAAAAACTACATTGTGTAATTTTGGCATAATACTATATATAGGTATAGATATAGTAAAATTCATCAGAGATCCTGTAGACTTCACATATTTGGGGGAATCCCTGTTTTGAATTGTTGCAAGTATTTGAAAGATGGTTATTTAAAAGCTATGTTACTGGCCTGTGGCAGGCTAGCAAGACAGCCTATAACTATGCCCTTACATCTGGAGCAACCTTAGGTCTCCTGCTCCCTAGCTTACTAGAGATCAGATGACTTGTGAATGGGTTCAGCCAGATTTCTGGATTAGGGCTCAGTTCTGCAAGGTGCTGAATGGACGCTCGCCATGCACTGCAGAGAGCTCCAGCTGCTCATTGGAGACACGTGGCACCTCTCAGAATTTCAACCCTACCAGAGCAAATTAACAGCAGGTTTAGAAGAGATTGTAAATTCTGCCCTCCCAGCTGTAAGGAGAGTGATGCAATGGCAGAGGGCAGTAGGGGAAAGATTAGGGGAAAACAACAAACATTGGGGACAGACAGCCATGGAGTAAAGAGCTATGTTCTCCGATTATATTAATCCTGAGGGTCCCTTGCAGGGGAAAAGAAACAATTAATATTTTAATTTTAAACAATCAACTCAGGTGTTAATGATTTATTCAAAATATTTGCAACTAAGTGCTTACTTTTTAGATGCAGTATAAGAAGTCCATCACTTACTGTTACTACCGGCTGTTAGTAAACAAAACAGCACTAATTAGTCATTGATATCATTCTATTATTGTTCTAAAGCATCTTCCAATTAGATTTCTTTTAAGTACACAATTGGGGTTAATTTATGATTTGAGGTTGGTACCCGAATCAGTGGAGCGATGGATTTTAGATTATCCCAGAAAATAAAAATGATAATAGCAGGGGGCCAGATTGTCTTCAATGGAGCCAGGCTGATTTACACTAGCTGAAGATCAGTCTCATAGCCTCAGTATTTTCAAGGGATATTTACAGAGCTGAATTACACTGGAAACAGCTGTCATTTACAAAGATTGCTCAAATATATAGGTGTCTACATGACAATGCCTTTCTCTCCTCAACACTATAAAGTTAGACTTTTTGCCTCTTTTCCTCATTCTCTCTATTTTCCAATTTGGGGATCTCCTGCTGAATGATCTAATAATGACTTATATTTATACAGCAATTCACTCACTACTTGAAATGCTGAGTTAGATTAACATTATACAAGGTTTGGCCACCAAAATTTTGGGCCTTCACAAAAATGTGCACACACACACACACACACTAAACAGCCATCACTGTGCACCATGCACACCATTTGAGTCACTTCTTCTTCTTAGTGTATGCGCAACATGCCTCAGGTGGCACGTGACCAGGATTCATCATCCAAATCCGGTTGGATCATTAGCTTGCCCGGGCCGAGTACAGATGGGGAGTGCAACGTGAATGCTAATTCATGCCCCCCATTTGAGTCACTAACACAACTCACAGCACCAGTCTCACTGTCTCTTACCCAAAAATCACACTCTGGTGTGACCAAGAGGTTGAGAGGATACTATGTGCATTGGGTGTATCTCCTTTTCCCTCAGCTCTGTATTGGCAACAGGTAAGTAGCCGGCAACAGTCATCTGTGTACCATGTCATCTAATGCTCTCTAATTTATAGTTATGTGAGTTAGTATCCTAAATGGGTGACCTATATTCCTAGTTGCCATCTATAAGGCCTGGAATGAGCTGGAGCTGGACTCTCTCAAAGACCAGCCGCCCAGCCACATCCCACCAAGTCACTTAGTGAACTCAACCATGCGTATCATCATAGGCGCCCTGCACCCCACTCCTATCCGATAACTACCCATTCTGAGCATCATAGCCCCTCCACACATCCATCGTAGAGAGTCTACAGCCAGACTGGTGGGAAAGCTACGTGCCAATCCAGATCTTACACTGTTCATGGACATTTTCAACCCCCCAGAGCACAACTTACATTGAGGCATCCATTGTGGTCTCAACTGCCAAATCGGAATCCCTATGGTGTGATGAGTGGTCGGCAAAAGCCTTTGGAACGATTTCCATGTCGCTGATCCAACCATTCAACCACCAGAATTTGACTTGCCACATCATCTTTGGACTCTGTTGAACAGAACAGACCCGCTACTGGGTACAGGAATAAAGCCATGTCAATGGCGTACCCTGGCTATGGAATATTTTCCTACAGAGGATAGGACTGAATCTGAAAATAATTGGGTTCATGTCCAAATGCAAGATCTAGTTTTAAGAAAGAAAGAGAATTTTATAGGAAGAAGATACCTAAGAATGGAGTTGGTGCATTACTAGATGACAATGGAAGGATTAACAATAATAATGCAGAAAAGGCAGATGTGTTCAATAAATATTTCTGTTTTGTATTTGGGGCAAAAACAGATGTTGTCATATCATATGACAAAAACATTAGGCCATACTTTCAGAATGGGGAACTTTATTTTCTTTCTTCCCTCTCTCCCTCCCTCCCTGGCAGGGGGGAGCATCTGTCAACAAAGTAGGTCTTGCATTTGGACGTGAACCCAATAAGGTCCAGCCTCAGTCCTATCTTCTGTAGGAAAATATTCTTGGAACACCGGGAATATTCCAGAAGACTAACTGAACGTTAATATTGTGCCAATATTTTTAAAAGGTAAATGGGATGGCCTACGTAACTATAGGCCCATAGGCCCTGACTTTCAAAAAGTGGGAGGCCCCTGGCTCCTCCGGTTCTGGCGCCACTGGCTGGTGGGGAGGGAGAAGAGTGAGGGTGCGGCCTGGGATGGAGAGGGGGTCGAGCATCCCCCAGCAGCTTAGAAAGACGGTGTCTCTGTATAAGCCTGTCAGTTTGGTTTTGGCCCTATACTATTTAACAATTTTATTAATGACCTGGAAGAAAACATTACTGATAAAATTTGCAGATGACTTAAAAATTGGGGGAGTTGTAAATAATGAAGAGGATGGGTCACTGATACAGAGTGATCTGGATTACTTGGTAAATTGGGCTCAAGTAAACAATATGAGTTTTAAGATGTAAATGTATACATGTAAAAACAAATAATATAGGCCATACTTCCAGAATGGTGAACTTTATTCTAGAAGCAGTGACTCTTAAAAAAAAGGGGGTTCATGGCCAATAATCAGCTGAACGTGAGCTTCCTATGTGATGCAGTGGCCAGAAGTGCTAATACAATCCTTAGATGCATAAACCTGGTAACCTCAAGTAGGAGTAGAGAGGTTATTTTAAATCTGGTTCTGGTATCCACAATTGAAGAAGGATGTTGATAAACTGGAAAAGAAAGAAAGAAAGAAAGAAAGAAAGAAAGAAAGAAAGCAGCAGAGCATTAAAGGATCTTATGATAAACACAACACATCTGGTGTGTATGAGCATGCTCTGCAACCAGTCCATATTTGGTAGGAGAATATGATATGGTGTCAGGAGTAAATTAAGAATAGAGACAGAAGGAGCACAACAACAAAGGTTACAGGATCAACACGCCACTCTTCAATGCACCACAGAACTTCAGTTCTGACGAACCTTCAGAACAGACAGACTGGAAACAATATTTTGCAAGATTTCTCATTGTTACCAAGTTCCACAAAGAAACTGGAGATACGTAGGTATCTTCTTTAATTTATGCTATAGGGAAGTAGGCAGAGCATATCTTTAAATTCTTTTACTTATTGAAGACAATCACAAGAACTACTATAGGGTTCTGGCTATGTTTGAAGTGTACTGTATACCTCAGAGAAATGTGATTTATGAAAGAGCATGTTTTTACCAGAGAATTCAAGAACCAGGGGAAAACACTGAATGTTTTATAAGAGCTTTGCATACATTCGCAGAAAATTGAGATTTTGGGAATGCAAAACATGAAAATATCAGAGACAGGTTGGTTATTGGTAAAACCTTTCACAGCAGCTACAGCTGAAGAGAGAATTAACCCTAGTCACGGCTACTCAAACAGCAATGGAATCTGAGCTGGTGAGACAGCAAAACCAAGAGCAACTTGCCAAACTTGAAAAACAAGAAATTAGCTTAGGAGCTGTAAACAGATGCAGCATGAGTGCTAAAAGTCATTACCATAAGATCGCTGATGCAAGGAGGGAGAACTCCTCACTAAGAGGAACAAATTCCATGAACAAGGTATGGAAAAAGTCATAGCCCAAAAGATGATGCACATCCAGTCAGAGGTGCATGGTGTAATACAGGCATGAAATATAGATATTTTATAGTAAAGAACTATAGTATAGTAAAGAACAAAATTGTCAGACATATAGATGAAAATAATTTGTTGGGGAAGAATCAACATTGTTTTTGTAAAGGGAAATCATGCCTCACCAATCTACCCCCTTTGAGGGGGTCAATAAGCATATGGACAAGGGGGATCCAGTGGATATAGTGTACTTAGATTTTCAGAAAGCCTTTGACAAGGTCCCTCACCAAAGGATCTTAAGCAAGATAAGCTGTCATGGGATAACTGGGAAGGTCCTCTTATGGATTGATAACTTGTTAAAAGATAGGAAACAAAGGGTAGGAATAAATGGTCAGTTTTCAGAATGGAGAGACGTAAATAGTGGTGTCCCCTAGGGGTCTGTACTGGTCCCAGTCCTATTCAACATAGAATCATAGAATCATAGAATATGGGTGACTGGGCAACAAAATGGCAGATGAAATTCAATGTTGATAAATGCAAAGTAATGCACATTGGAAAACATAATCCCAACTACACATATAAAATGCTGGGGGTCTGAATTAGCTCTTAACACTCAAGAAAGAGATCTTGGATTCATTGTGGATAATTGACTGAAAATATCCACTCAATGTGCAGTGGCAGTCAAAAAAGCAAACAGAATGTTGGAAATCATTAAGAAAGGGATAGATAATAAGACAGAAAATATCATATTGCCTCTATATAAATCCATGGTACGCCCACATCTTGAATACTGCATGCAGATGTGGTCACCCCATCTCAAAAAAGATATACTGGAATTGGAAAAAGTTCAGAAAAGGGCAACAAAAATGATTAGGGGTATGGAACGGCTGCCCTATGAGGAGACATTAATAAAACTGGGACTTTTCGGCTTGAAAAAGAGACGACTTGGAAAAGAGACAGTCACAGTAGCTGGGTAGATCAAGGAGACTGAACTATACCCATGCACTATGAGTTTGAACCCTATGCTTGGCAAACATCTGAAACTGAGCTGCAGGTATGTTGCAACTATCCACCACTGTTAAGGAAGTTTTATATGTTTGCGAAATGTGCCCTGCTGATTTGTACTTCTGATTTAGCAGGGGCTCTAACTCTTTTCTGAAAGATAATAAATTACATGTGCTCTGCACAGATGTGAGAATGATTGCTGGGTATGTTGCTATTTTTCCACTTGGGGAATTACCAGAGCAGAGGGCCAGCATTGATTAATCAATTAGCATTGATTAACTACAGGGAAGATGAAAGACAGGATAATGTAATCATGTTTCCTGAACCATGGGCCTGAGTGTGCTTACATGTTCCTGATATACAGCTCCTCACATGAGGTGCTCATAACACTGTTAGCTTCTTATAATATTTTTGATGCATGGGAGACATGGGAGTGGGTGGCAGAAGTAGTAGGGGGATTATGGGAAGGGGGAACTGTCGCCCCATATTCTTCCTGCCTCTCTGAGGGGGCCTGAGCCATTCTGCCTGCCCTACCCCCACCTCCATGTGAGCTGGTGTGTAGGGAAGCCCTGCCCCTTTGAGTGGGAGATAAGAACAGGCATGCTCATGGTGTGCACCAACCACTGGCTCACAAACATTGGCACTGGGGAGGAAGAAGAAAAACACGCACTGAAATGAATGGAGCCATTCTCACATCTCAGAGATGTTTCAGGCTGTATTCATCCCTATGACATGTTCTCATTCAGATGAGGACTATCACATTGAGATAAATGAGCACTTCACACCTCTCTGAGCCACCTATACCACAGGTGGATGTAAAGAGCCTCTTCCCAAACACCACACTCTGATCGGGGTAGGGGCTTTGCATCCCCACTCTGCTGCCCCTTCCTGCCTCCAGCTGGTAAAAACACACCTCACAGCCCCACTACCATTCCACCTCTCCATAACTCCTCCCAGTTTACCAGGGGCATGGAATGGCAAGGAGGAGGGTAGAGGATACAGTGAAAGGGAACAGTGTGAATTTCCACTATCCTGAATCCATAGCCACTGAAATTTAGAAATGTGCTGCATTAAATGAACAAATTCTATCAGATTTGTAGACCCATGAGTTACTATTTCCAGCTTGTCCACTGTCACAATTTGACTTTCCAGACCCCCCCCCTTTAATTTGTATAAAAAATCCTGACCTGTCACCTGCTACAGCACAGAGAAGAACTAACCAGCAAAGGAGCAAATGCAGAAGTTTCCATAAACATCACGGCACATTTGTACAAATTTGCACCCAAATTACCACATTTCTGCAAAACCCTGAGAATGACCATGATTTTGTTTCAAAGAAAATCCTGCAAAATGGTGCCCTATACATGGAGATTCCACTTTCTCTAGGATCAGATCCATCATAACCCAGGTTATCTTCCCTCTGTATCAGATACAACATACAGGTCTGGATACTGCAGAAGTTAATGAGTATGCACAGGGTAGCAGGAAGGACCCTGCTGGGGACAGAAGCAGATCTCTGAAGGCAGGTAAGCCATATTTAAATCCACACACACACACCACACCACCACCACCACCACAAAAAAGCCAACTGTGAAAAACATTTAAAGTATCAAGCACTAGTTTAAATTTTGGTATCCCCTTCATCTGAAGATGAACCCTGCAGATATATTTCTCTTTGAATCCATTACATTTCAGGGATTCATGCCTCTGTTTACTAGCAATACAAAAAAATATAAATGCACAGCAGTAATAAACCTACAACGTGCAATGAAACAGAAACATTTATCGACTACCAATATGCAGTAGAGAGCTTGCAATGTACTTCCTTTTTATCACAAAGGTCTTTTTATAGCAATAGCTGTCTTCTCAGTGTCTTTCCCATAGTCTTCTGAAGTTATATGGGAGAATTTAATATTTTCAGCCTTCCTTTTAGGTGAATCTTGCTTGTTTTTCCTCTGAGCAGTTATTTCCTACTTCTGTATTATGTTGAGATTGAGGTCAATGGTTCTGAGCCCTGTTTCCTCCCTAACTCAGTTAACTGCCTCTCTTCTATTCAGGAAAACCAGTGAGACAATAAACCACAAAAGTGATGGTCATAGATCTCCTTGGCTGGCCTTTCACTCCTTTCCTCTGCAACATGAGTCAGCAGGACTCCTCACAAATCAGTTCAATCTTATCCCAAGTGACACCAGCAAGAATAAAACTTCTGTGTCTGACACCTGCTTGGTGAGAAATAATTTCTAATCCAATCTAATGCAGCTGTGTGACGATTTGGGGAATCTGTCTACACAATTTATGAATCATATGTGTGATTCTGAACTCTTTGTATCTTTATCAAGCTGCAAATTCCATTTTGAGTGGGAGGGTTAGTTGCCCTCTCTGTTGCCTCTTTCCTTCCACATTGGAATGAAATTCCAATGGGTGGTGATAAAGAGCTGACAATAAACAGTCAGCAATCTTAACAACAGTACTCTGATCACACAACAGTTATGTTAGGGAGGGTGCCTGAGAGGGGAAACCAATGTAGAGAAATTGGTCTGTAGGGCTGGTGTTTGGACCAGTGGAAAGCAGTGAAGCATCACAAAGACAGAAGTAGACTAAGCAGGAGGTTACAGAAGTAGTCACAGGCGGGAGGCAGGGAGAGCCACAACGGAAGTTTGGGCAGGAGAGGGGGATGGGATGGACCAGCCAAAGATCAGCTGAGCCGGGGTGGAGAGAAGGCTCCATGTTTTAGAACACAAACCATACACTCCAACAAAGGGATGCTGGACAGCCCAGGTCCCCAAAATGCTCCACAATGGTGAGGAAACTGAGGCAGGGAAACTCATGTAGGTTTTAGTCTTGTATAGATCTGTGTACTTCTTGTGCTATTAAAGAAAGAGCATTAGGGTTGTAGCACCCTGAGAAAAGTATGTGTTCTGTGCTATACCTTATCATGTGCCCCTTGAAGAGGTAAACTAAAAGGCTCAACCTTTGCATGGAGTTCTGGCAGAGAGTGTATTTAAGCTACTGGGGATGTCTGAGGAGTAAGTTCTGGTCCCAGGGGCCCGGCATTTGGCCTGCAGGGTCTAAGCTCTCAGGACAGTAGCCATATAGAAGAGTGTGCTTAGGGACCCCAATGCAGGGAGAGTGCCTAAGCTCTCTTCAGATTCTGGAGGCTTAAAACACATTGGCACTAGTGGCTGGATTTCCTCCCAGCAGGCTGGTGATAGTCCAAGAGGGGACACTTGACCAGAGCTATGACAACCTGACAAAAGGGCATATCTTGCAAGGTGTTAAGCACCCTCAGTTCTCATTTAAATTAGGCTCAGACCCTAAATTTGTGAATGCACCAAATGATTGATTTTGCTTTAAATCCTGATTTCATTGAAATTAATAGTAAATGTCCAATTGGGTTAACAACAAGCAGGATTTGATGTTTTAAATATTTTTTTTCTTTCAAATGCAGCTTTGGCTGATGCATTTTGACAATAGATGCCTCTTTCAAAATATGTTATTCTTATGCAGGTTTTTCATTATCAAATCTCTTCCACTATGAGCTTAAAGGTATTCCATTGGAACTGGGTAGATTTATTGTATATTACTGTATATATTAGGGCTCACACTTTAAAAAGTGCCCAGTGATTCTGGCCTCAATTTTTGGTTGCCTAACTTGAGACACTTGAAAGGGTGCTGATTTTCAGAGAGTTGGTGCTCAGTACTTTTAGTAAATCAGACCTCTAAGGAATCCTAAGCTGGGCACTACAAAATTGAAGTACCCCAACTCAGTAGCCATTTTTCAAAAATTGGACCTAAAAGCAAATATAGTATTACTAATCAAATTACAAAGGATGAATATAAACAAATGACACAAGTATGTAGGGACAAAATTAGAAAGGCCAAGGCACAAAACGAGATCAAACTAGCAAGAGACATAAAAGGTAACAAGAAAACATTCTACAAATACATTAGAAGCAAGAGGAAGACCAAGGACAGGGTAGGCCCATTACTCAATGAGGGGTAGGGTGATCAGACAGCAAATGTGAAAAATCGGGAAAGGGGGTGCGTGGTAATAGGAGCCTATATAAGAAAAAGACCCAAAAATCAGGACTGTCCCTATAAAATCGGGTCCCTAATGAGGGGCGAAAACAATAACAGAAATTGTGGAAATGGCAGAGGTGTTCAATGATTTCTTTGTCTCGATTTTTACCAAGAAGTTTGATGGTGATTGGATGTCTAACATAGTGAAAATGAGGTAGGATCAGAAGAGGCTAAAATAGGGAAAGAACAGGTTAAAAATTACTTAGACAAATTAGATGTCTTCAAGTCACCAGGGCCTGATGAAATGCATCCTAGAATACTCAAGGAGCTGACTGAGGAGATATCTGAGCCATTAGTGATTATCTTAGAAAAGTCATGGAAGACAGGAAAGATTCCAGAAGACTGGAAAAGGGCAAATATAGTGTCAATCTATAAAAAGGGAAATAAGGACAACCCATGGAATTACAGACCAGTCAGTTTAACTTCTATACTTGGAAAAATAATGGATCAAATAATTAAGCAATCAATTTGCAAACATCTAGAAGATAATAAGGTGATAAGTAACAGTCAGCATGGATTTGTCAAAGAACAAATCATGTCAAACCAACCTGATCACTTTCTTTGACAGGGTAACAAGTCTTGTAGATAGGGGGAAGTGGTAGATGTGGTATATCTTGATTTTAGTAAAGCTTTTGATACTGTCTCAAGTGACCTTCTCATAAACAAACTAGGTAAATGCAACCTTGATGGAGCTACTATAAGGTGGGTGCATAACTGGTTGGAAAACCATTCCCAGAGAATAGTTAGTGGTTCACAGACATGCTGGAAGGACATAATGAGTGGGGTCCCGCAGGGATCAGTTCTGGGTCTGGTTCTGTTCAATATCTTCATCAATGTTTTAGATAATGGGATAGAGAATACACTTATAAAGTTTGCGGAAGATACCAAGCTGGGAGGGGTTGCAAATTCTTTGGAGGATAGGATTAAAATTCAAAATGATCTGGACAACCTGAAGAAATGGTCTGAAGTAAATAAGGAAATGAAATTCAATAAGGACAAATGCAAAGTACTCCATTTAGGAAGGAACAAACGGTTGCACACATACAAAATGGGAAATGACTGCCTAGGAAGGAGTAGGATCTGCGGGTTCATAGAGGACCACAAGTTAAATATGAGTCAACAGTGTAACACTGTTGCAAAAAAAAGCAAACATCATTCTGGGATTGTTGTAAGCAAGACACGAGAAGTAATTCTTCTGCTCTACTCTGCACTGATTAGGTCTCAACTGGAGTATTGTGTCCAGTTCTGAGCACCCCATTTCAGGAAAGATGTGAGAGAAAGTCTAGAAAATTGGAGAGAGTTCAGAAAAGAGCGACAAAAATGATTAAAGGTCTAGAAAACATGTCCTGTGAAGGAAGATTGAAAACATTAGGTTTGTTTAGTCTGGAAAGGAGAAGACTGAGGGGGGACATGATAACAGTTTTCAAGTACGTAAAAGGTTGTTACAAACAGGAGGGAGAAAAATTGTTCTTGTTAACCTCTGAGCATAGGACAAGAAGTATGAGCTTAAACTGCAGCAAGGGAGGTTTAGATTGGACATTAGGAAAAACTTCTTAACTGTCAGGATGGTTAAACACTGGAATAAATTGCCTAGGGAGGTTGTGGAATCTCCGTCACTGGAGATTTTAAAGAGCAGATAAGACAAACACCTGTCAGGAATGATCTAGATAATACTTAGTCCTGCCATGATTGCAGGGGACTTGACTAGGTGACCTCTCAAAGTCCCTTCCAGTCCTATGATTCTATTCCACATCAGAGTAGAGCATTGATGAACTGAGGCACAGTGCTTCAATGATGCCACACCTAGAGCTGCAAGAACAACCCTGGATACTGGAACCTACACCACTAAGGACAGATAAAAATTCTAGTGTGATATTTTCTGCTCATGTTCTACAATCATGTGGCATGAAGTCCAATCTACTTCATGCTGACTGATAGCTTTGTGGTAACCGTAACATGAACCCACTAGAGAATTAAAGCCTCTCCCTGCTTATCACCTTCGTGGGTGGTCTCCCCGCCTTCTCCTACCCCAATGGTTTGAAAACCCCAACTGACTTGACAGTTTTGGGCTGATGAAGGACCAAAGCTGGTACATTGGATTTTGGTCTTTAGGTAGCCAATAGGGCCCAAAAGGAATGGCTTTTCAGAGGTCCCCTGGTTTTCTAGAACAAGTTCTGTTGAAATGAATACTTTCAAAGGGCAAGTCAACCCTATGACAATTACAGTGGTTGCCCTAGAAAGGAAAGTTTGTCCAGTTGTTAGGTTAGTCTAGGACTTGGAAGACCTGGGTTCAAGTCCCTGCTCTGTCTGTCCTATGTAACCTTAGGCAGGTCATTTAGTCTCTCTGTGTCTCAGTTCCCATCTGTAAAATGGTACAAATAATAGCCCTTCCCTGCCTTACAAGGGTGATGTGACTATGTAAGAGGTTATGAGGTGCTCAGATACTATAGTAATGCCAGCCATATAAGTACCATAGATATACAGAAGGGCTTCTCTCTCAGCAATCATATCCCATTGTTCACCTTACTTTAGACCACAAGGCAAGAAGTGAATGATGGAAAAAAAGGAGGGACTTTAGTCAATTCAGGTTTTTTTCCATATTTGGGAGGTTTTGTGATTTTTTCTTAAATACAGTAATTTCTGTTAATTAATAGAACATACTATACTTGATGCAACTGAATTTATAATGATGGAAATGCAGCCTACCAACTGATATGTAGCCAGAGAGTACAGTCATCAAGCTGTATTATAAATGTGTGCTTAGATAGCTAAGGGACTCTGAGGGTTGAAATCTTGAGATACTGTACATCACAACATCATTATTTAAATATTTTATGGCTCCCGCTGGGAATTCAGCAGTTATTCATGGAGAGGAAGCATATTCATTCCTGAGTGCCCCAAACATGAGACAGTTATGAAAAGCCTTGTGCACAAATAAAGCAACCATGGTATCCCACTGGGAAACCTAACAACAGCTTCTGTTGCAATTTCAAAACTTACTGTACCTGAATGAGTTGGGGCTGGAGGATAGCTAGGTTGCCGGGCAGCAATATTTATTAAAAATTAGTCAGACCCTTCTTGTATTGGTTTAAAACTGTGCACTATTACAATACAAAAAACAGAATATGAAAACAATTGAGGTGCTGATGATATTCAAATGAACATTCAAGGGGAAAACAGCCATTTCTACAGCTTTTTGGAAAGCCTCTCCTTGGCAGAGTGTGCTAAATTGTCATTCTAATCTAATGCCTGTTCTTCCCCATGCTGGTTTCCTTAGGTAGGGCTCTTAGATTTGCTTCTTCGTTTATTTCTAACTCCGCACCCCACCTCCACTTTGCAGTGGTGATGGTAAAGGCTTTCTTAGCCCTGCCTGCCCCAGGCTGGAATGTAAAGAAATGAGCCCTGTGTAGGGCTGGTCCAAATGATGCTCCTGGAGCTTTCACCTAGTCTTGTGTTCTGGGATATAATTTCTCCAAAGAGAAAATTTACTGGAATATAATCTTGTTTTACAGGAGACTTTTCACAGAGCTGGGCAACAAAATGGCAGATGAAATTCAATGTTGCTAAAGGCAAAGTCATGCACATCAGAAAACATAACCCTAGCTATACATATAAAATGCTGTGGTCTAAATTAGCAGTTACCACTCAAGAAAGAGATCTTGAAGTCATTGTGGATAGTTCTCTGAAAACATCCACTCAATGTGCAGCAGCAGTCAAAAAAGTCAACAGAATGTTGGGAATCATTACGAAAGTGATAGATAAGACAGAAAATATCATATTGCCTCTATATAAATCCATGGTATGTCCACATCTTGAATACTGGGTGCAGATGTGGTCATCCCATCTCCAAAAAAAAATATTGGAATTGGAAAAGGTTCAGAAAAGGGGCAACAAAATTATTAGGGATATGAAACAGCTTCCATCTGAGGAGAGATTAATAAGACTGGGATTTTTCAGCTTGGAAAAGAGACAACAAAGGGGGGATATACTAGAGGTCTATAAAATCATGACTGGTGTGGCGAAAGTAAATAAGGAAGTGTTATTTTCTCCTTTTCATAACACAAGACCTAGAGGTCACCAAATGAAATTAATAGGCAGCAGGTTTAAAACAAACAAAAAGAAGTATTTCTTCACACAACACACAGTAAACCTGTGGAACTCATTGTCAGAGGATGTTGTGAAGGCCAAGACTATAACACAGTTCAAAAAAGAACTAGATACATTCATGGAGGATGGGTCCATCAATGGTTATTAGCCAGGATGGGCAGGGATAGTGTCCCTAGCCTCTCTTTACCAGAAGCTGGGAATGGACAACAGGGGATGGTTCACTTGGTGATTACCAGTTCTGTTCATTCCCTCTGGGACACCTGGCATTGGCCACTGTTGGGCTAGATGGCATTGGCCACACTAGGCTAGATGGAGAGAAGATGTATCTAATGGGATCCCGCAACAAGGGGTCAATCCTGGGTCCAGTACAGTTCAGTAGTGTAATTAATTACTTGGATAATGGAGTGGAGAGTATGCTGACACCAAACTGGAAGAGGTTGCAAGCCCTTTGGAGAACAGGACTAGAATTCAAAAGGACCTTCAGAAATTGAAGAATTGGTCTGAAATAAACAAGACGAAATTCAGTAAAGACAAATGCAAAGTCCTACACTTAGTAAGGAAAACTCAAATGCACTATTACAAAATGGGGAATAACCGGATAGCTAGTAGTACTGCTGAAGAAGACTTGGGGGTTGTAGTGGATCACAAATTGTACATAAGTCAGTTAGGGTACATCTATACTTACCTCCGGGTTCGGCGATAAGCAATCGATCTTCTGGGATTGATTTATCACGTCTTGTCTAGACGCAATAAATCGATCCCGGAAGTGCTCACCGTCGACACCGGTACTCCTGCTCCGCAAGAGGAGTACGCGGAGTTGACGGGAGAGCCTGCCTGCCGCGTGTGGACCCATGGTAAGTACCTTGTAGTTCGAACTAAGATACTTCAACTTCAGCTACGTTATTCACGTAGCTGAATTTGTGTATCTTAGTTCAAACTGGGGGGTTAGTGTGGACCAGCCCTTAGTGTGATGTAGTTAGGCTAATATCATTCTGGGGTGTATTAAGAGAGTGTTGTATGTAAGCCACAGGCAGTAATTGTTCCACTCTGTGCAGCACTGGTGAGGCCTCACTTGGAGTACTGTGTCCAATTGTGGATACCACACTTTAGGAAAAATGAGGACAAATTAGAGATGGTCCAGAGGAGAGCAACAAAAACGATAAAAGGTTTAGAAAACCTGACCTATGAAGAAAGGTTAAAAAAACTGGGCATATTTTGTCTTGAGAAAAGAAGAATGATGGGGGACCTGATAATAGTCTTCAAATATGTTAAAGACTGTTATTAAAAAGGACTGTGATCAGTTGTCCTCCATGTCCACGGAAAATAGGACAAGAAGTAATGGGCCTAATCTGCAGCAAGGAAGATTTAGATTAGACATGAGGAAAAACTTTCTAGCTGTAAAGCTAGTTAAGATATGGAATAGGCTTCTAAGGGAGACTGTGGAATCCCAATCACTGGAGTTCTTTAAGAACAGGTTGGACAAACACCTGTGAGGGATGGTCCAGGTTTACTTGGTCCTGCCTCAGCACAGGTGCTTTGATTGCTCAAGGTCCCTTCTAGCCCTACATTTCTATGATTCCTTAACCTTGCCTTCTCTAACAAATGTATGTATTGTCAGTGTTATATATTGTTTAAAAAAGCCCCAGACAAAACACTCCACTGCATACACTTCTCCTCCTGGGGAGAGGAAGAGAAAACAAGTAAGTGGCATTGTTAATGCACTGCTGGAAGGAGCTCAGATAGTACGGTGATGAGTGTGGTATAAGAAACCCTATAGAATAGATTTGAACAGAACACTGTCTCCTCATCCCCATCTCATATCTCTACACACAGCACTGAATAGGTGAGGCTTTACAGAATGCTACTATACTTAACAGAAAATATGCCTCTCAAAATAGAAGTTATGTCCTGGGAAACCATACAAACTTCAACCCATTGTTTTCAGAATCTGAGACTGCAATCCTGCGGTCCTATACTTCAACAGAATCGATGGCTCGATGAGTTGGTTGTGCTTACATAACGCTATTGCAACCATCTGAATACCGTTGTTTTGATCTTCAACGTGGTAAGTAGTATTGGGATTCTTCTGGCCCCTTTACTACTCCTACATACCTACAGGACACCAGTGACGAGGAATGCTTTCTAGCACCATCAGCTAGCTAAGAGTACTTTCTGTCAATTGCACCACTAGGCACTGTGTGTGCCTGCATACTTCGGGATCATAGCAACCATGAAGAAGCTTCAGGTGGCCCCACATCTGGCTGTTCATCTTCTGAGGAAAACAGGTTGACAAGATGACACCAGCCTAATGCTGTTCAGTGTGGTGTACTGGCTCATTACCTGATATCAGATCCAATTTAAGACCCTGAGCCTGTTCTTCTGGACTGAGTTCCATATCTTACGTGCTACCTCACTTGACAGCTTTCCATGACCTAGCATGACAGCTGTGGTCATCAGTGATCATTGCCAAGAGTGAGACTCATAGGAGTGGGTGGAGGGGAAATCAGGCCTTCTTGGCAGCTGACTCACAGCTCTGAATCTCCCTTCCACAAACCATCAGTCTGAAAAGGGATCTATGTATATTTAAAGTGAGAAGTACAACCCTCCTGTTTTCCAATCGTTTTCCCTCAATAACTGCATAAGAATAGTTCGGTTTCCCTTCCCTGAAGATAGACGAAGAAAAGAGAAAACGGAGGTAAAGTGAAAGGACCCAAGAGCCCCTCCAGCAGAGTAAACAAGGAAAGGACAGAGAATACAGCCCCTCAAATTGCTGCTCTGTTAAAGTAACTTTTGTTAGCTTTCAGATACCATGGTGATGGCAGATTAAACAGACAGGGAACATTGGCATCTGTGAAAAGCAGAATAAAAGTGTTTGCCATGAAAACAGAAAGTTAAAGAGTTACAAAAGACAGATAAGTTTTAGCTTGTTTTCTGCGTAGTACACATACCACCCAGCCAATACTGTACAATGGCAGAATTTTTTAAATATTTGCTTTTACTATTGCATTCCCATGGATCACATTCTCTTAATTACATCCAGAAGGGCGCAGTGGGGCTGCGTGCATGTACAATACATGAGGGCAGTATATGGCCCCTTGTGGTAAAGGCGATGGGCTAAATTCATCCCGGATGTAATCATGCAGCACACCATCAGAGCTGACTTCAATGGAGTTTAGCCCCATGAACTCCACTCCCACAAACCTAAAAAGCATGCTGCCTGTTGGGCTGAGACTGCAGCTTTTCTAAAAGCAGATGGAAGAAAAAGTAAAAAGAGGAACAAACCAAAGCAGGATTGTGAAATGATACAGGCTGAAAAAGCCACTGATTTAAAAACAAACAAATAAGAGATGAATAGACATGTCCACCAGGATAAAGCTCCAACGTTTAGAGAATTCCCCTGGTTGCTTGGACTGCATATGATTTCAAAAAAGCATTGTGAAATCCTCCAGCTATTCACTCCAGCTGAGCCTGCTTAATTAGAATTCCTAAGCACTTAGGCACATTTCCTTAACAGCT
This sequence comes from Malaclemys terrapin pileata, assembly GCF_027887155.1. Lineage (NCBI taxonomy): Eukaryota > Metazoa > Chordata > Testudines > Emydidae > Malaclemys > Malaclemys terrapin. Next base: position 38,003,980 of record NC_071507.1, on the reverse strand, counting down.
AATGGCACAAATAATCACTTCAGGAGACAGTGAAATATACAACATTGACTTTATTTCCTTCAGTTTTATAAAAACAGTCATAGCAAGGCTCCCCCACAGTTTTGTGGCTGAATCAAAACCACAACCCAAAGTTTTAGGAGGCAGACACGCTTGCAAAGTCCCTGCTCCCTAGCACTTCTTCAAGTGAACAGACATCCAAAGACATTTCATGCACCATGGCAATGTTGAATTGGAGCATCGTTAATTCCTTAGCAAAAGGCTGTGGGAAGCATATTAAAATGATGGAGAGCGTCATTTATTAATCTGTGATGAAAACCAGGCTTCTGTTGGGGGCTTGTGGGGGAGGGCAGGGGGAGGGAGAAGATAGGCTTGTCTGTTTAATGCTTGGCTCAGATTTTTAAAAAAGGAAGAAAGAAAAAGGCAGCTGAGTGCAGTGCTTCTGGCTGTGTCTTTCTGTATGTTCCCGGTTGCCAGCATTCACAAAGACAGAGTTATGTAATGCTCTCCTATCAGGAATCCGAGTTCAAAAACATTTCATGAAGTCTCATGCTGTTCTTGCCCAAGCAATTGTTTCAGATAAAGAAAAGGCTGTATCAGCGCAATTCAGCTGTCACAGTCCTCTGCATGAAACAGCAGCGCTGTGCGCTCTCGCTCTCTCTCTCACTCACTGACTCTCTCGCTCTCTCTCTCTCTCTGTGCCTTATGACAATCTCTGTTCACTCCCCGGGGGGAATAAAATCTCTCTCCCAAACCACTTCATTGGTTCTGTCTGTGGAACAAAAAAAGGACATGTCCAGGTGTGTTCCCTTTTTTTTTATTTTAGTGCTCTTCTGCTCTTTTGAAATAGGCCACTTCTCTTTGCTGGTTGTTTTGAATGTTTGCATTTCTTTGCTGTGTGCCTGAATCTTGATGCACACTGGCAACCAGCAAAAGAAAAGCTGGATGTACAGTGAATAGCACATTAATTGCACAAGAGCATCAAAAAGAGAGAGTTTTCTCATCTCGTTTTCAAAGTAAGCTGTTCCCAGAAACATGCTAATTTCCAGTGGAATCATTTGGGGGTACATTTTCAGAAAGATGCATCACTATTTCATGCCAACAAGAAATTGTGGACCTACTTGTTGAGCATGGAATTTCAAATGCAGGGCACTGTTCTACTTTCAAAAGGTGACACTCGAGACGATAAAAATGAATTAGGTTATTAGGCAAGAGTCTAATTTATAAGACACCTAAATGAGAGTGCCAAAATAAGTGGGTGAAATAAAGGCATGGCCATATACTTAAACCTGTATTCAATATATTTATGTACCTAACTGGGCACCTAATGTTAACCAATATATTTGCACACGCAAATAATTCCAATTTGCCTAAAAACATTCTAACTATAATACTTTGTTTTCCCTTTTCTACCAATCACATTACTGTGAGATTGGTTTGATTTCTGAAGATCTTTTATTGTTCCTTTAAATGTCTTTCTTTAACATTTACAAAGTCAGTATCAACTAGCCCTAGTAACTACTATTACAGACAGTAAAGAACAATGCAAATTATTAGTCTTTAACAATATATGTCTGATATAACACTTTGCATGGTGTCAAGTATCAGAGGGGTAGCCGTGTTAGTCTGTATCCATAAAAACAACAAGGAGTCCGGTGGTACCTTAAAGACTAACAGATTTATTTGGGCATAGAGCAAATAAATCTGTTAGTCTTTAAGGTGCCACCGGACTCCTTGTTGTTTTTGTGGTATAACACTTGATTCTATTTTTCAAGAACTAATTTGTTTGTTAGACCTTGCAAAATTCCTGTGAGGTGGATACATATATATATATATATATATATATATATATACACACACACACACACACACATTTTACAGATGAGAAGCCAATGCACAAAGATTTCCACAAGATCAAGCACCAAGCCAGTGTAAGGGCCAGGAATAGTACCCAACAGCCATGGCTCCCAGTTCCGTGCTCTAAACACGATGCTCCTTTTTAATTATCTGTGTATTGACCTGCTGGCATACACATTTAGCTAACAAATACCTTATTCTTTAGAAAGAGCAACTCAAATTTAGTTTATATCACACTGTCCAAGTAAATATGAAAATGATGACAAATTATCATTGCAAGACTGAGGGCTTGATCCAAGTCAATGGAAAGCTTCCCAATAGGCTTTGGATCAGCCCTGGAGCAAGAAGATCAAAGGAAAATATATGTTTATGGTTACAGAAATTATTGATGTGCTACTTGAACAGTATAGTAATATGATAGATCAGAGAGAGCACCCTGTATAAATCCCAATGGATTTTCGTCATGTTGCATCATATGTATTGAAAATAATGAAATGAAGAGAGAATAAGTAAATGTTACTCTGCTAAAAGACATACGGGTTTTTTTTTTTTAGTATTCTTTCAAAAACGATAAATATCTGTAAGGACTTAAAAAGAAATTAGGAAGGAAAAAACTCGTTAAAGTAGTTATATTTTTTGTTCCAGCATAATTAAAAATAGGCTTTCATCGGCTACTAATTTCCTTTGTGGATACCAAAGATGTTTCTTTGAATGAGGTGTCAGACAGCATTTACATTTAGCACAATCCTGAATTCCTTAGTCATGCAAAACTCTAATGGACTTTAGTCCCATTAACTCTCAAGCTAACAGTCTCATTCCTTTCAGTCACTCTTCATCTGGAAAAAAAACTCTGTGAAAATATATAGCACAGCATGAAAGATTTTTTACTATTACTACTACTGAGAATTAAGGAAGAATTAATTTAGCTCAAACAACTAACAACACTTTGAAGCAGCACCTTCCAGTGGAGGAACTCAAAGGGCTTTACAAGCATTCATTAATTCTCACAACATTAAATTAAATTAATGGAGATATCCTATCTCCTAGAACTGGAAGGGACCTTGAAAGATCATTGAGTCCAGCCCCCTGCCTTCAGTTAGCAGGACCAAGTACTGATTTTGCCCCAGATCCTTAAATGGCCCTCTCAAGGATTGAGCACACAACCCTGGGTTTAGCAGGCCAATGCTCAAACCACTGAACTATCCCTCCCCCCATAGCTGACAGAGAGAGAGAGAGAGAGGTATTAATATACTCATTTTACAGGTGGGTAGACTGAGGCACGGAAATCTTAGCTCTCTTACCTAAGGCGATACAGCAAGTCAATGGCAGAGTCACCATCAAAACCCAAGTGTTCTGACTTCCTGTCCTGGGATATGAGCAGGAGACCAAAATCTCTCAGAAATACCTTTAAAACAAAAATTCAGTAAAGAACACACTAAGGCTCTGACCCTGCAAACACTTAAGCATATGTTTAACTTTACTACCATGAGTAGTCCCAAGAGACATCAATAGAGGCAGTGTGGCCCCCTGGATAGTGCACTGGACTAGGACCCTGGAGACCTGAGTCTCTGCTCTGCCAATAGCAATGCTCTTGCTGAGTCTTGGGCAAGTCACTTCTCCAGGGCCTCAGTTTCTCCATTTGTTAAAGGGGATAATCATACCAATCTCCTTTGTAAAGAGTTTTGAGATCTACTGATATGAACCGCTATATAAGAGCTAGGTGTTAGGCCATAATACTCTTACTCAAATCAGAGGCAAAACTCCCATTGACTTCACTAGAGAGAGAGAAATGTGTCCATGACCCTTGCCACTATTTCTCCCTCCCACTTCCTTCTGAAAATTCAGTATAATGTGGTTTTCAGAACGTTTAATCCTAATCCAGAGCTCTGGGAAAAAAAACGAATAAAAACCGTGGCGTGTGCAAGCTTGCTGCTTCATGCAAAAGCACTATGAATGGAACATGTAAAGAGAGCAGCTGGTTGGGAAAGGGAGAGAATGGAAACTCTGAGGGATTTTTATGGCTTAAGGTCATTGAATATCACAGCATAAGCAAAATAAACTATTTATTGCCACCAGCTTTATATAATTGGGCTCTCCCTCCCCCTCCCCCCCATTTCAAAGTATTAAAGATTGAAATCTTAATGACTTATTCATATTGCATATTCCATTCAAAATTATGCTGATTGCCTCTGAACCTATGCATAGCAATGTTTTGTTGAAGATTTTATTAGCAGCACAAGGTGAATTTAAGTGCATGTCTCATATATTAAGGAACATCAACAATATTCCCTTAATATCAAGCACCTATGCTGGAGTTTATTAGAATTTCTGGCCAGCTGCATCAACATTAATAAATATATTAGTTAATGCTTGAAAACCTATATGGGTCCTTGTATTATCTTGAGTGTCAGACTACAAATGCAATAGTGTCTATTGCCCTGTTTCTAATCTTGCTTCCTCTATTGTAAATCAGAAGTCAATGGAGTTAATTAGTGCAAAATTGGAGTGAAAACATAATCAGGTCCAGAGTGTTTATAAAGAGGTACTGTGAAAAAAAAAATGAAATTTGACTGACCCAAGATGCTGACATGTAGGTAATCAATTATGACATATAAATCAGAACTCAGGTCCCCATCCTGAAATGTGGTGGACCCCTGTGTCCATACCTTGTCCCACTGACTTCAATGGGGCTCTGCACTGGTGCAGAGTTCCTTCATTAACAGTGTACATTGCAGGATTGGGACCTTATTTATTAGCTAGTTCTTAAAACGTACCCGACATAAAATTATATTTTGTGAAATCAATCACACACTTCAACAAATGCAAATTTTTGTTTCACGGCCCATCCATTGTATGTGGTGAATTCAGCAGTGCTGGGAAAAATTGGTGACAATCTTTTTGTGAAAAGTTACATGAATATTTTCACAAGTTCATTCTGGCCAACTTTTCAATTCCTGGCATTCTGATTTTTTTTAAACAAAATATCAGAAGAGACCAAACATGACTTTATGACCTGGGGGACTTCAACTACCCAGACATCTGTGGGAAAATAATACTGAAAGTCACAGATTATCCAACAAGTGTTTGGACTGCATTGGCGATGATTTTTTATTTTAGAAGATGGAGAAAGCAACTAGGGGAGAGGCTTTTCTAGATTTGATTTTGACAAATAGGGAGGAACTGGTTGAGTGTGGAAAGTGGAAGGTAGTTTTGGTGAAAGTGATCATGAAATGATAGAGGTCACGAATCTAAGGAATGGTAGGAGGGAAAACAGCAGAATAAATATAATGGGTTTCAAGATAGCAGACTTTAACAAACTCAGGGAGCTGTTAGGTAAGATTCTATGGGAAGCAAGTCTAAGTGTAAAAACAGTTCAAGAGAGTTGGCAGTTTTTCAAAGAGACATTATTAAGGGCACAAGAGCAAATTATCCCACTGCCTAGGAAAGATAGGAAGGATGGCAAGAAACCACCCTGCCTTTATGAGGGGATCTTCAATGATCTGAAACTCAAAAAAAAAAAAAAAAAAAAAGAGTCCTGCAAAGGTGGAAAGTAGATCAAATTGTAAAGGATGAATATAAACAAACAACACAAACATGTAGGGACAAAATTAAAAAGGCAATGCACAAAATGAGATTAAACTAGCTAGAGACATAAAGGTTAACAATTAGAAGCAAGAGGAAGACCAAGGCAGGGTAAGCCCGATACTCAATGAGGCGGAAAAGACAGTAACAGAAAATGTGGAATTGGCAGAAGTGCTAAATGACTTTTTTGTTTCAGTTTTCACTTAACAGGTTAGTAACGATTGGACATCTTTATAGTGAACGCCAGTGAAAATGAGGTGGGATCTGAGGCTAAAATAGGGAAAGAACAAGTTAAAAATTACTTTGTCAAGTTAGATGTTTTCAAGTTGCCAGGGCCTGATGAAATGCATCCTAGAATACTCAAGGAGCTGACTGAGAACATATCTTAGCCATTAGCGATTATCTTCAAAAACTCATGAACAATGAAAGATGGGAGAGATTCCAGAGGACTGGAAGAGGGCAAATATAGTGCCAATCTATAAAAAGGGAAATAAGTACAACTCAGGGAATTACAGTTTAACTTCAGTACCTGGAAAGATAATGGAGAAAATAATCAAGCAATTTGCAAACACATAGAAGATAATAAGGTGATAAATAACAGTCAGCATGGATTTGTCAAGAACAAATCATGTCAAACCAACATAATAGCTTTCTTTGACAGGGTAACAAGTCTTGTGGATACAGGGGAAGCGGTAGATGTGGTAGATCATGACTTTAGTAAGGCTTTTGCTACTGTCTCACATTACATTCTCATAAACAAACTAGGGAAATACAGCCTAGATGAAGTTACTTTAACATGGGTGCATAACTGATTGGAAAACCACTCCCAGAGAGTAGTTATTAATGGTGCACAGTCAAGCTGGAAGGGCATACAGAGTGGGGTCCTGCAAGGATCGATCCTGGGTCTGGTTTTGTTCAATAATTTCATCAGTGGTTTAGATAATGGCAGAGAATAACCTTAACAAGTTTGTGGATTATATCAAGTTGGGAGGGTTTACAAGTGCTTTGGAGGATAGGATTAAAATTGAAAATGATCTGGACAAACTGGTCTGAATAAGAACAAATGCAAAGCACTCCACTCAAGAAGGAACACTCAATTTACTCCTGGGAGGAATCTGTCCACTGAGCATGCGCAGAATTCCTGACCTCTGCAGATTTCTTTGCTTCCCCGCAGAAAAATGACTTTCTGATGGGGAAGCAAAAGTGGTCATGTTCCCCTCCCTAGCAATGTGGGAGTATTGTTTCTGGTGCCTGGAGCAGCCTGCAGAGAGGAAAATCTCTGCGGGAGGGGCTGGGGACCAAATAGTGGCTCCTTCCCTGTGCATGCTCAGCTGCTAGCCCTGGATAGGATAGGCTGGCTGGGGGTGGGATTGGAGTGTACTTCCCCCACACAAAGCAGCTGGGGCCAGGTCAGACCCACCCCCAGAAACCTCCCCTGGCTCGAACCCCTCCCTCCCCCACTTCCTGCCCCCATTGCTCCTCAGCTGCAGGGTGAGGGGTCCTTATACAGTGAGCTGATCCTTCATCCACCCAAGCCCCATACATCTGGACTCTCACACACACCCAGAGCCCCCCGCACCCAAATCTCCAACCCACTGAGCTTTACCCCCTACATCTGGAGTCCCCTCCCCCCCACACCTGGTCCTCTCTGTCAAGCCCCACCCCCTCCATATAGACCCCCACAGAGTCCCACCCCCTGCATCCATACCCCCCATCCTTGCACCCAAACCACCCCCTGCACTCAAACTCCAACCCCGGTGAGCTCCAACCCCTATGCACCTGGACCACTGGCATCAGGACCCCCATCCTACCAAGCCCCACTCCTCCAGCATACACACCCCCACACTCAGACTCCCCGACACCCCGACACACACACCCCTGCTGAGTCCCAACCACTTTCACCTGGGCTCCCCTGCACAGTCCCATTGCCCCTGCACCTGGAACCCCCTAACAAGCCAATGTGCATCCAGATCCCCCACTGAGCCACCCACACCCAGATTGCCACAGACAGTACCTTCTCACCCCACACCTTGATCCTCCCACACTAAGCCCCTCCACACTTGGATCCTGCAAGGCTGAGCCTACCTGCCTACACCTGGTGCACCTGGCACACAGGGGCAGAGTCCCAGAGTGTTTCTGGGGCAGCCCCAGCCCTTGCGCTGTGTCATGGGTTGGGAGAAGCCTCACCGCTGGGTCCCTGTCCGGGGAGGGAAACTGCAGGATGATCTCCCACCTCCGTGTAGCCAGTGGCCTGTGCTCTCCACTGCCATGCTTGAGCCTCCACATTTATGTATTGACAAATATACATTTGCAGAATTTTAAAATGTGTAGAATTTTTATTTTATTTTTTTGGTGCCACATTTTTAATTTTTGTGGGGGAGAGTTCCCTCGGGAGTATCAATTGCACACATACAAAATGGGAAATGACTGCCTAGGAAGGATTGCTTTGGAAAGGGGTCTAGGGGTCATATAGTAGAACCTCAGAGTTATGAACACCTCAGGAATGGACGTTGTTCATAACGCTGAAATGTTTATAACTCTGAACAAAACATTATGGTTGTTCTTTCAAAAGTTTGCAGCTGAACATTGACTTTGAAACTTTACTATGCAGAAGAAAAATGCTGGGTTCTCTTTATTTTTTTAGTAGTTTACATTTAACACAGTACTGTACTATGCTTGCCATTTTTATTATTATTTTTGTCTCTGCTGCTGCCTGATTGTGTATTTCCAGTTCCGAATGAGGTATGTGGTTGACTGGGCAGTTCATAACTCCGGCATTTGTAACTCTGAGGTTCTCTTGTAGTGGATCACAAGCTAAATATGAGTCAACAGTGTAACACTTTTTCAAAAAAGCAAACATCATTCTGGGATATATTAGAAGGTGTGTTGTAAGCAAGACATGAGAAGTAATTCTTCCACTCTACTCCATGCTGATAAGGCCTCACCTGGAGTACTGTGTCCAGTTCTGGGCACCGCATTTCAGGAAATATGTGGACAAATTGGAGACAGTCCAGAGAAGAGCAACAAAAATTATTAAAGGTCTAGAAAACATGACCTATAAGGAAAGATTGAAAAAATTGGGTTTGTATAGCCTGGAGAAGAGAAGACTGAGGAGGGACATGATAACAATTTTCAAGGACATAAAAGGTTGTTACAAGGAAAGGGGTGAAAAATTGTTCTTATTAACCTCTGAGGATAGGACAAGAAGCAATAGGCTTAAATTGCAGCAAGGGAGTTTTAGGCTGAATATTAGAAAAAACTTCTGAACTGTCAGAGTTGTTAAATACTGGTACAAATTGCCTAGGAAGGTTGTGGAACCTCTGTTACTAGAGGTGTTTAAGTTCAGGTTAAAGAAACACATATCAGGAATGGCCTAGTTATTATGTAGTCCTGCCATGAGTGAAGGGGACTGAACTAGATGATCTCTCGAGGTCCCTTCCAGTCCTATGAGTCTATGATTTTCATCAAGATGTGAAAAATTCAAAATCACATTTTCCACATGAAATTTTAGTTGTAGATTTTGAAAAGGAAGAAAAATTTAGTGAAATTTCTACTATTTCAAAGTACTTTCTGCAAATTTGAATTGTATAAGAATAAACATTTACAACTGTTTCTCATATTCCCAGTATTCAGTATCCAAATCAACCACATTTATTCTTTGTAAATTGTCAATGGACTATAGCATCTATCTAGCATGTGTACAGTGTAAATATAAAAGTACAAGTTTTTGTTCAGATTAACCTAATTATATTTTTAGTTAAACATATCCCTGTTTCTGAGAAATATATCTCAAAAAGTCTTTCATTTTAACCAACTTGTATTTTTAATTCTATTATCAAAACAAACTGTGCTTTACCATATATACTGTAGCATTACTGCACTTTGAACATTATTCTTAGGCCTGGTCTACACTGGGGGGGGGGGGGGGTCGATCTAAGATACGCAACTTCAGTTACGAGAATAGCATAGCTGAAGTCAATGTATCTTAGATCGACTTAGAATCACTTACTTTGCGTCCTCACGACGCGGGATCAATGGCTGCCGCTCCCCCGTTGACTCCGCTTCCGCCTCTCGCCGTGGTGGAGTTCCGGACTCAATGGCAGAGCAATTGGGGATCGATTTATCGCGTCTACACTAGACGCGATAAATCGATCCCCGATAGATCGATCACTACCCGCCGATCCGGCAGGTAGTGTAGACATACCCTTAGAAGTAAAATTCTTGTATAGTAGGTACCTAAAATAATGGGTCCAGATTTTTCTCTTTGTTGCGTGTTGCTGCTTCAGGGCCTGATTCAAAGTCTCGTGAAGTCACTATGGCCCAGATTTCAATGGGCATTAGGCACTTAATTACCGTCGAGTATCTTAGCATAGGAGTCTATCCATTGACTTTGCATCAGAACCTTTGCGATCTATCACACCTGATCTCCATCTACTAAAGAGAAACAGCACAAGAAAGAATTTTGCATCAGTAATAACATTAATTACAAAAGGTCCTATGAAATAATGACTGTGAAAAATCCATTGTTTGGTATCTTTACAATGTTTATTTTGGAAAACAATTTTTTTCCCTTCATTGAAGAAGTCTAATATTGGAGAAGTTTCAAAAAATAGGATGTCAACTAAATAATGAATGGGACAAAGCAGTCTATCTATACATGGACAGAATCATGCCTAACGAATCTTATCTATTCTGAATAAGTATTTGTTTGGGGCATTTTTTCTGATTTGTCAGATTGCATTCATATTGTGAAAGATCGTATTAGGAGACATGATTAGCGGTGAGAGAAAGAACATTTAGATTTATTATTATTGTTTTTAATTTTCAACAATAGGGACCTTTCTGCCATCTAGTGGGTTTTTTCCATGTCCTTCCACCCACTCCCCTGCCTACTGGTGATTCCACTATTGTGGCATCTGAGGAATTTACCCAGTCAGAAAAAAACATGAAAATGAACTCCAATTGAAATAAATGTACATTCTTGGTGAATTCACAGTTTAGGATGATGACCCAGAGGTTGACAAACACCCTGGAAATTTTGATGCAAGATGCAGAAATGTACAGGTGGTATCAGTCTCACAGAGTTTATTGCCTTTTTAGAATATCTTGTGATCAAAAGTGGAGAAGTACAAGCATTGCCTGATGAAAGGTCTTGAAGCAACCATCTAACCAGTGGCTAAAATTGCTCCCTTTAGCATTCAAACTATTTTAATAATCTATAGGGAGGACATGTGAGCTCAGAAAACAGGGTTAGGACTGGTAGAAACAAACCAGCTGTTTTAGGTTTTGTTCACACTTGTCTTTTCCCCATTGTTAGCATCAATAACTATGCTAGACAAGATACCCCTGGCCACCACCCTTTTTACTATAAATATTGTTTAGACCTGCTTTGAGAAGGGATACGACATGGTGGTAAAAACACCACTGGCCATTAGAGCCCTCTCTCCATTAGCATTCCTGCTGTTGCTACCACCAGTGAACCTAAACTGGTGGTAACAACAGTGTGAAATTTTGGGAAGGAAAAGGCTACCGTAGACAAGGTCACAGAGGAGTGTCCAATGCCTCGGAAGTTGCTGGCTACTCCTCACTGGTGTTTGTTCCTGAGTACACCACTGAGTATTCATAGCCTGTAAAGCTACTGAATGACAAGCACAACATTGCAAGCCATTGGATAGCATGGTGTAGGTCTTAATTAGAGTACTTTTCAGCATGTTATCATTTCATCTTCAAGATGAAGAAAGAAGCAGCTGGTGCCATGGCTCAGACTGTAGAGCACATTCTAGTAGGAGTTCCAATTAAGAAAGGCATGTCACACACTATTATGAGCCCTTACTGTTCATTGCAGAGCCGTGCTCCATGGAGACTGTCAGTGTTGGCAAATGCAAGGTTATGTACACTGGAAGGAATTATTTGAACTTCTTTTCCAGATATCTGGACTAAAAACTAGCTAAAAGGATGGGTTTGGAGGGCTACTATCCAGTCAGGTACCGCAGGAATCAGTGTTAGATCTAGCCTTATTTAATATTTTCATAGATGATCTGGAAGAAGGAATGAAATTACATGAATGCATTTCTCAGGTGTTGTTAAATGAAGAGTAGCAGCCACAAAGGGCCCCAGAAAGATTAAAAAGGTGGACAAAAGCACAACAAAATGATAATCATCTTGGAAAAATCTGGGGTGGGAAAACAATCCAATGCATATCCTCAATGAGAGGGAAAAACTTGGAGAGCAGTAATGCTGAAGGAGACCTAGAAGTTGTAGTGGCAAATCAGATATATTTGCAATGTGACATGGCTGTAATGAAGGGCAATGCAATTTTCATTTGCCCACATACAGGCATCTTGACATGATGCAGAGATGTTAAGAAGGATGGTCCACTTTGATACAATTCTAGTATGTCCTCACATGGAATGTTGTATTCAGTTCTGGGTACCACATTACCAGAATAATAGGAGAAAACTGAAGAAGTCCAGCAGCTGGTGGAAATGACTTATGATAAGAGATTTAAAAAAAATAAAATATGTCTATATAGCTTTGACTGAGAGCTGTCAAAGGAGGAATATGATAACAGTTTGGTAATATTTGCCATGCGGACAGGAATCAATTAGGATAGTATACATGGAACATTGATGCTGAGTATTAGGAAAATCTTCCCACCAGATGTATTGGGTTGTGGAAATAGCCTCCCAAGGAATGTAAAGGAATCCCCAGCTCACAGAACTTTTGAGACTAGATTGGACAAAACACTGTAAAATATTCCATAGAGAGCAACCCCGTAGTGGTAGGCTAAGAGACTACACAATCTATTAGGTCTGTTCTGTAACTGATATCTGAGATTCTATCCTCCATTAGTGTTAGCTGGATGATACAAAATTGGACTGACACAAGGTAGAAGCTGGGGGGAGGGGCTAATTAAGCAATACCTCACAGGAAAATGAAGGTCGTCATGGAAAACTTTTTTATTTCTTCTGTTACTGAATCCTATGAGGGTCTAGTCACCAAAGAACAATAAAACTCAGGAAAGTTTCTGAATTCTAGGCAGGCTGTAGAATTAGCACAAGACCCTCTCCAGTGAAGCTGCATTATTGGGCATCGCGTAGTTTCTTTGGTCAGGCAGGAAAACGAAAGATTTTCCACATGATAATTTGTCTTTTTTCCACCTTGAATTCAGTTTATATTTGTTTACAATTGTTATATATCAAGGCCCAGGTAAGAATTAGCCCAATATTCACATTCCCCCATATCCTAGATGAGCACAGCATTAAGAAATATAATAACTGAGATGATCTAGAAATAACAGTAGGATGTTATGTCTCCACTACAGTCATGTCTTTTAATAGCTCTGGTAGAATAATTGCACTAGAAGAACTGATTTGCTCAGTCTAAAACCCTCTGTGTTATAATGTATTTGTTGGTACAACAAAAAGTATCACATCATCTACCTTGCCCATTACATTATTTACCAGATAATAAGTATTCTTCAGGCCATCTCTACTGCTTCTTGCAGTTAGTAGTATTAACGTTCGCTTGCAGAATTCTCTAATCATTGAAGAGGAAGAAAATAATTCTTCTAATTGCCGAATGGTTTTAGTTTCCTAAAGTAATTGACCTTCTTTCTTTTTGGAGAAAAACAGAAACAAAAAACACTTTTCCCTTGCTGTCTCACCCTCCCACTGCTTGCTGGCAACCTTTAGAAAGAGAGCTGTGTGCGCATTTTTCGTGCAATGAGAGTAGTGCAGTGACAAAACGGATCTCAGACTTTCCAGCTGTAATATCTGATTCCTTAAAGTTACATGTAGGTGGTGCTTACGATGATGTTAAATTAGACTTTAGCTTCCAGTAAAGGACTGTAACAATAGTAAGGCAGGAAGGACAGCTTGCAATGCAAAAATGTTTGAGTGGTGGGTGGGTGTTAACATCAAATAGAATATTCCAACTAAAGGGCAAAGAACCAAAACAGATTGGTTCTTTTGGCCAAGATTAACCCAAAAAAAGCAGCCATCAGGAGCCTCCTAAATTCATTTACAGGTATCTGCCTGATTTTCAGAAGTGCTGAGCACCCAGCAGCTCCCACTCAGGTCAACAGGGTGCTCAGCATTTTTTAAAAGATCAGGTAGGAGTCTCCCTGTGGTTTGAGGAGTCTAATTTTAGGCTTCAGGAATGTTTTAAATCTTGTCCTTGGTAGACAAGTCACCCCTTTTATATCCCTCGCGCACACACACACATCCTTTGAAGTTGTAGGTCTGTTACTTTGAAATGCAGGTCTAACAGACAATATTCCCCCCCACCACCTTTGATTACTATCACTGACACTTATAGGTGATGTTACCCAAAAATTACCTTGAGCCGCCAGTAGCACACTGGGCCCCCAAAAGGCTTTTGCTGCCACACACCCTAAGTTCTCTTTTCTTGTCACTACTGTGAAAAAAATATTGCTTTTATTGAACATTGAGGAGAACCTGATGTGCAAGACTATTTTCACAGGGTGGTATTCACATACTGGCCAAAACTGTCCAAAGTAGCTATCGATTTTGGGCCTGATCTCTGGAGGGCAAGTTCTCAGCACTTTCTACAAATTGTGTCATTTTAAAGTGCATCAGGTTGGGCACACAAAAATTGGAACACCCAAAATCACTAGTCACTTTTGAAAAGCCTGACCACTGGGTTCTGTTTCTCAGTATTGGTTTACAAGGTGGTGGGCCTGCCTGTTATACCAAAAATTAGGAATATTTATCTACAAAGGGTCAGTTTCACACACACACCCATTGCCCACGTGCAGATGCATAGTGATTGCATATGGTTCCAAGAGAATGACTTGTGCATGCAGACAATGAATACTAGCAGGTAGAAAGGTGGCACAGGACTGGGAACCAGGAGATCTTGGGTCTAATTCCAGCTCTAATACTGACTCTGTGGGTGACCTTGGACATGTTATTTAACCTGTGTTCATAGTCAGTGGAATTACTCCTATCCTGCCATGGCACAGCTGCATACAAATGAAATAATGTGTGTGTGTGGGGGGGATTATTAATGCTTTTTAAAACCTCAAAATAGGTTTGGTTCATTTTGTTACAGTTTTGGACAAAGACTTGGTAGGTTCTTATTTTATCTGAACTGGCTCAGCCAACTCTTCAGAGGAGTTAAACATGGGCATGGGGGAAACAAGATTTTCCCATCCTGCCTCTAAAGGCTATAGCTTAAGTCCGTTATGTAGGACCAGACCCAAAGCTCTTAGGGTACTTTAGGAACAGCTCCAATTTATGTCACCTAGCTGCGTCTCTGTGGTACAATATGCTGGTTGTGAAGTGGTGTAGCACAGGGAGGCTGAGCCCTGCCCCCAATGCTTCATCTCCTCCCCTCCCTCTACCTCCTTGCAGTTGGCAAAGGACCCAGCTATATCACTTTATACCGGAAAGTTCCCCTGCATCAGACAAATTCTCAACTAATTAGTGCCAGATTCCACCATTTTGTACTTCCCGCAATGCACAGCGGCCAGAGCTGGAGGAGAGAATCTGCACCACAATCTCTGCCCTAGGGTGCTCACAAACTAAGTGGACTAATGCTCTAATTCACGGGTTTCTGGTGATGCTACACCTCAAGATGGAAGCCAGATCAAAGGTCACTGTCTCCAGGTATTCCCAGGGAAGAAAGAGGCTGACTGCTTTTAGCCTGCACAGCCATAATGACTTTAGATCTGTTACAAGAGTTATTCCAGTTGTGCCCAGGTTGCAAGATTAACAAAAAGAAATTAATTAATGAATCCATTATTTTTTTCACAGCATAGCAGACAGACAGACAGATTGCTGGTACTTGACTATGCTTATGTCTGCCACCAATAGAGTGTTGTGATTTAATATGTACATCTGCTATGCAGAGAATGCCTCTCCTGCAGAATGTTCATATCAAATAACTACAACACTGAATAAAATGTTCCTATCATGGAGATTTCCAGAGTGATTGTATAAATATTTTCTCCTGCCTCAGAGATGTGGGAACAACAAAAAAAGGATTTGCATCCCTCCAAATATGCATTAACTAATTTCCTAAAATGTTTACAGTCTATATTTAAAAAAAATGAATTGAGCAAAGTACAAGGTGTTAGTTATTGTTATATATCATTATTCACACACAGCATTGCAAGATGCTGATGCTCAGAAGGAATATGTTAAGCTCATTTTGATCACATTCCACCCTATTCACATCTGATACTGACAAGAAGTTACGAAGTAGAATATTTCATATTTATCCTTTCCCCTAACCCATCCCTCCCCCCAACACTCAAACACAAGGACTCCCTCTCTCCCTCCGTCCTGATGGAAAATGCCCATATGAATAAAAGTGCCTTGGAACAGCTTTTTATTTGGCAGCTGTATAACATTACTGACTCATTATCTACTTTGCATGAGCTGGAATTAAAGTGCATTAAGAAATGAAGAAAAATGTTATCACATATCGCACTGGGACAGACAGCTTTAGAAAAGCCTCAGCAGTAAAGGAAGAAACCATTTGCTTTTCTCCTGTACCATTAGTATCATCAGACTGATCGCTAATTGTAAGGGTGAAGCTTTAAAGACATCTATTCAGGTAAGTGCTGGCCAAAAATAACCCTGTACATTCTCATTCATCAAAGCACAAGTACTTTCAAAAGTAGCCTAGTAACACAGAAAGGACTTGAAAATCCTCAAAGTCCAGCCACCTATGGAGTGATCATGTGAAAAAATGTCAAAGAATCACTTTTGTAAATGCTAAAGACAACTGCTACTGAGTGGTAAATACAAAATACTGTTTAATTGCAATTTTCAAAAATTCTTCCTGCTTTCAGTCATTATAAGTCTGCCCCTCTGATGGAAATGGGAATTCTTTCAGTTTCAAGCCTGTACTCTCCTTTCATTGCAATGAGGACCTAATTCAGAGCTTTAAACTGTGTTCTGCAATGCATAATTAATCTGGCTTCATAGAGACCTGGACAAAAGACCCCATTCAGTCTTTAGCTCCTTCCCCCTGAGATCTTGTTATTTCTAAAAACTCCTGCCAGCTGGGCTGGAGGGAAATCTCAGCACTGTGGGAGAATGAACAAACTGCAGTCCTCTGAGGGATTTGAAGTAACTATCTGACTAAATTGGATTAGAAAGTAAGTAAGGGGAGGAGAGGGAAAGCTCATTCTGAAGTCGATAAAGCTCATCAAAACTTCGTAGAAGATTTTCATATGGCAACTGAGAGAAACTATGCAAGTTCATGTAACAAAACGAAGGAAGCATTTAAAAACTTGAAGTGAGTCAGTATGTTGAAGAATGTTAGCAACGATTATTGTTAGTATTTCAGAAAAACTGTTGTGTCTACCTTTGGGTTTTGGCATTGCGATTTTTGTATCAAAACCTGGCCTGATTTACAAACCATAATTCTTATCATTTCATGCCAGGGATTTGATAAATATCTCTCCTGTTTGAATCTAAAATGTAAGGAGTAAGTTTTTAAATATTATGCTAAGTGCATTGCAATTAAAAGCCTCTGACCCAAAACAACCTCAGATACCCAGGGAAAAACAAAATTCAGTCATGTTAAGAGCCAGCATCCTGCTTTTCTTACCCAGAAGCTCATTTGCGACAGTCCATTAGTGATGCTGCCCAGATCATTGGCCTCCTCTTGTATACTTCACCATAGTTTTGGCATGTGCCTGAATATTGCTCAACTTACCATCAGACTTTTTAGAACACTCAGGCCGGGTCTACACTAAAAACGCAGGTTGACCCAGCTACGTTGCTCAAGGGTGTGAAAAATCCACACCCTGGAGCGGCATAGTTAAGGTGACCTAATCTCTGGTGTACACCATGCTAGGCTGACAGAAGAATTTTTCCGTTGACCTAGCTATTGCCTCTAGGGGAGGTGGATTACCTACACTAATGAGAGAACCCCCTGTTGGTGCAGCTAGTGTCTGCACGGAAGCGCTACAATTGTAGCATTTCAAATATAGACAAGCCCACACTGGAAAAGAATTACAGTTCTATTGGGAAGCTGGGTGGCTCACTGAGGTGTTACTACTTCTAATTCCTTCCCCATCCCCCATGCTGCCCTCGCCCTACAAACATGAAACTTGCTGTTCAGACTTCAAAATCCCTGAGCCAAATTCTGCCCAGTCACACTTGTGCCACCCCACTGAAATCAAATGAAGTTACTGAGCACAGAATTTGGCCAGCTAATTTCAGAAATATTCAAGAAAAAAAAGCTCTGTTCTCCATAATCATAATTTTCTATATTTTGATATGCTGCTTAGAATGTGAAGTGTGTCATTGTGACAGCAACAAAAGGAAAAAGACAAGCTTATTGGATTTTACCTTCTACGGAGAAGAAATTAAATAAACATATATGGTAGGGCCAGTCCCCTTACAGGCAATGCTCCCACAGACATCATCAGAATTGTAAAATACAAAAGCTGTAATAAAAACTGGATAATTGGTTCTCTCTCATTCCTTCTCTTTTCTGTCTCTGATATACACCATGAAGCAGCGGGAGATAAAATTCCATGGGGAAGCACAGCTGTTCAGATCCATTCTTTCTGAACTTGCCTCCAGGATGAAGGACATTTGTCAAGGACACACAGTTAGGAGCACCCAATTCTCTGCATAAAGCCCATGCAAGTCTTCCCAAAAATAAGTCACTAGGGACTCATATGCTTCCATGATGTAAAAACTGGGTGTAGCAGTTTTCAGTACTCTGTCTCCTAGTAAGGAACCGAGCATGCAATACGAATAGTATCCCATTTTGATTTTACCAAAATATCTTTTAAAAGGGCATAAAAATTTACAACTATTTACAAATACTAGTAAAGACAATCCTAACAGGATAGCCAATTTTCAAATTGTGTTGTTACAGTTTGTGTTTAGTGATGTTATTTTCCATTATTAATTATCATCATTAGGCCATTGTCAGAACAGTTGCCATAGAATAGATTTTTTTAAAAGGCTCCCAAAGTAAG
The DNA here is from genome assembly GCF_027887155.1 of Malaclemys terrapin pileata. Lineage (NCBI taxonomy): Eukaryota > Metazoa > Chordata > Testudines > Emydidae > Malaclemys > Malaclemys terrapin. The sequence continues at coordinate 37,985,571 of NC_071507.1, read as the reverse complement.
CCTGGCACTTATGGGCCAGTAAGCCTAACTTCAGAAGCAGGCACATTGGTTGAGGGTGTAACAAACATGTGGAAAAGGGTAAAGCAGTCAATATGGTGTACTTGGACTTTCAGAAAGCTTTTGACAAAGTCCCTCACCAAAGGCTCTTAAGCAAAGTAATCAGGCAAAGGATAAGAGGGAAGGTCCTCTCATGGATCAATAACTAGTTAAAAGACGGGGGGGGGGGAAAGGGTAGGAATAAATGGACAGTTTTCAGAGTGGAGAGAGGTAAATAGCAGGATCCCCCAAGGATCTGTACTGGGACTCAGTGCTCTTCGTTGTATTCAGAAATGATCTGGAACAAGGGGTAAAACAGTGAGGTGGCAAAGTTTGCAGATGATACAAAATTGCTCAAGATAGTTACATCCAAAGCTGACTCCAAAGAGTTACAAAGGGATCTCACAAAACTGGGTGAATGGGCAAGAAAATGGCAGATGAAATTCAATGTTGGTAAATACAAAGTAATTCACACTGGGAAACATAATCCAAACCACACATACAAAATGATGGGGTCCAAAGTAGCTGTTACCACTCAAGGAAGAGATCTTGGCGTCATTGTGGATAGTTATCTGAAAACATCTGCGCAATGTGCAGTGGCAGTCACACAAAAAACAAACAAACAAACAAAAAACCTAACAGAATATTAGGAACCAGTAGGAAAGGGATAAGACAGAAAATATCTTAATGTCACTATATAAATCCATGGTATGCCCACACCTTGAATACTGCGTTCAGTTCTGGTTGCCCCATCTCAAAAAAGATATACATTGGAAAAAGTACAAAGAAGGCCAACAAAAATGATTGGTGTATGGAACAGCTTCCATGTGAGGAGTGATTTAAAAAATGAACTGTTCAGCTTAGAAAAAAAGATGACTAAGGGGGGATATGATAGAGGTCTATAAAATCATGAATAGTGTGGATAAACTGAATAAGGATACTGTTATTTACCCCTTCACATAACACAAGAACCAGTGGTCACACAATAAAATTAACAGGCAGTGGGTTTAAAACAAACATAACGAAGTAGTTCTTCGCACAATGCATATAGTCAACCTGTGGAACTCATTGCCAGGGAATGTTGTGAAAGCCAAAAAGAGACCTGAGTTCAAAAAAGAATTAGACAATTTCTTGGAGAATATATCCCTCAGTGGTTATCAGCCAAGATGGTCAGGAACGCAACCCCATGTTCTGTGTGTTCCTAAGCCTCTGACTGCCAGAAGCGGAGACTGGATGACATGGGATGGACCACTCGATAGTTGCCGTTCTGCTCATTCCCTCTGAAGCATCTGGCATTGGCCACTGTTGGAAGACAGGCTACTAGGCTAGGTGGACCATTGGCCTGACCAAATATGGCCGTTCTTATGTAATAATGCAGCTGTTTTATATTTTTCGTGCTTGCAAATTAGCCAGTCTTTGAGAGAGAAAACCCCCAAAATTTAATAGAATCTTGCAAATCAGTGGAACTCTTTCAGGCAAAAATATGTTATTTCTTTGTACACCTTTAAAGTTACATGTAGGTAACAGTTCACATGCTGCACAAACATGAAAATGTTTATTATATAAAATGCATTCAATAAAGTATCACTTCAGACTCATCCTTTATTTTCAGAAGCATGGGAAAAAGTGATGTCAATGGCACCAGGCTTTCTTTCCCAACCAGCATAATATGGAGTGAGGGCAATGTGTTGTAACTAAAGGTCATACCCTCTCCTCAGTCCTTGGACTCTTAAAGCATGTTGAGGTACCACATTTGCCAATTTTGACCTCAAGCAGTAACCCAACGGGTTTCTAAAATAAACTTCTTCAGTGACCCTGCTGCCCTTTCTCAAGGGCACATTGAAAGAATACATTGCCCACCTAACCAAAAGGTGAGAAGGTGAGAAGGAAGAAGCCTGGATTAATGTATCCTGAATGATGTTACTGCATGAGGATAGAGTTACTTGTACAGCTTCTGAGGTCCCCTACCGAGAATTAAAAAAAAAAGTGGATCCCAAAGCAAAAGCTGATTCACTTGAGCTCAAGAATAATCTCCATTGTCCATCAGTAGTGATAACAGTAGCAGCTGCACTAAACTCATATTCTCTTTATTTCTAGGCCTCCGGTACCTGAGAGTGAAATCAGGGCTTGGACTCTGCCAGGAGGCGCAGCACAGAAGATCCATCCCAGTAGGAAAGTAAGCAAAAGGCAGATATAAACCACATTTGCAACCTCTGGATTCTGAGCTGCTCTTGGGGTCCAGTGGGGTCGCCAACATAAATTAAAACATATGGCAGCCTTCCAAGGATGCCTATGGGTTGCTCATCAGTCCATAGCAGCTCATAATCTCCTGTGTAGTTTTGAACACTATGGCTCCACCCACTCCAACCCCATCAGTCTGCTCTGGCATGCCCCCTGTATTAGGGAGTGTAGGGCAGATCAATGTAAGGATGTAGGGAACTTCTTTCCTGGAATCTAACAGCCCCTGTATGCAACCAAAGTAGTCTATAGGGACTGGAGCAGAACGGAAAATTTTACCAAAAGGTATCAACTACCTGATTTTTGTAACAACAAAAAAGAAGAAGAGTTTTTTTTTCCCGTTTCGTGCTGTCCTATGATGAACTCAATTGAAGTTTGAGGTTTTGTAGGCTTTAGCCCACTTGTGTTTAAAACGAAGAACTACTTTTTTCCCTGCAGTACTTCATTACTTCTAGCCATGACCATAAAATGCAGAAGAATAAATGATGGACACAAAACTAGGTTAAAAATAAATGTAACCCTTCTGCCAGGTGCAGCCAGCAGCAACAAGGGCCGGGTTCAGTATTTAGGGGTTCTTTTTCAACAATACAACCCAAAACCAGCTCAAGCCACCACCCAGTGACCTGGGACAATTACACACCACCCCCTGGGCATCTCAAAGAGGCAATACTTCCCATCTCCCAAGCACAGAGTCTGAGTGTAGCAAAAACTTTTTTTAAAAGGAGGGAATTAACTCAGCATTAATTTGGGAAAACATCGCAACTAGGGTTCATAAATACAAACGATGAGCAAAAGACCCACCCGCAAGTAAGTTGGGCAGTGTCCTTTTCCCCTCAAGTTCTTAAGTCCAGCAACCCAAAAGTCCCTTTAACGTGCCCATCCCTTCTCTGCACCCCACTCATAGTTGCTGTCCTTGGCTAGTGCAGCCCCAGAGGTTCATCCCAGAGTTCATCTCCCACTACTAGATGTCAGAGGGGAGCTCATTCAGACCCTGCATAAGTAAATAATATGGAAATGAAAATAAATTTGCCTACTTCCAAACTGCAATACTCAGCACTAGAAATGGAAGTGCCTAGATGATAACATCTATTTCTTAGTGTTTTCCATACATAGACCTCAAAGTTCTTTACTATCGTTATCCCCTTTTTATAAATGAGGAAACAGAGGCAGAGAGGGGAAGGTTACACAACAGGCTAGTGGCACAGCCAGAACTAGAACCCTGGGCTCCCAAATTCCCATTTAGCGTCTTGTCTGCTGGGCCATGCTCTCGCCTATTGTGCTTGATGGGAGCTGGCATTTTTGATAATCTGGGCCCTTGCCTTTTCTTGCCTCCTAGCCCTATCATTTTGAACATTCATCTTAGGTAGGATGCATGCTGTATCTTTACAAAGTCTGTATTCTACCTGGTGGATTACAGAAGATCAATGCAAACGTAACCGCTCATTTTACTAAAGGATTTGACTCACCTGTTGAAAAAACATTAACTCCATTTTTGACCAGTTTATTTTAACTAGATATTAAGAAGCCACTTCAACCTGCAAAAATTCTATGCTTTTTACATATGACTTGTGGACTCACTTCATGCTCTAAACATCAAAAAGTAACCCTGCTTCTTTCAATCAACAACCTCTTGTCTCTTATAGTTCAGCACCTCTGATATTTGCTCAAGATTCACTTACTGCCTGATAGAATAGGAATAGGCCAGTCACTGTCCTTCCCTAATGTCCATTCCACATTCAGAAAGTACACACAGGGAGTGTAATTTTTGAGCCTGCTCTCTTCCCTTTGTCCCTCTTCTGTGGGGCTTCTGTAAATCAAAATCAAGATTTTTCAGATTCAAACGTGACCAAGAGATCTCCAAGATCATATTTAAAAACTGTAAGTCCAGTTCTTCTCTGACTTACACCAGTGTAACTCCATTGTCTTCAGTGGACTCATTCCAGATTTACACTGAAGAAAGTAGAAGAAAAAATCAGGCCCTTATATTTTCCAAAGTAGGCAGAAATTCTGCCATATAGAACCATACAGTAATTTTATAAGAGAATTTTATATGAGATTTCCAAAAATTCCACAGTAATGAATGAAGACACAGAAGTATTCTAAAACAGGTCTGGTTATCCAAAAAACATCCTGCACAGCTCACTATCTAACATATACGGTCTGCAGGGCCAGATTAAAGCAGGGGCTTTAGGGGCTGCAGCCCAGGGCCTCGAGCTAAGGGAGGCCTACAGGCCCATGGGCCGGATGCGGCCTGCTGCTTCTTTTCATCTGGCCCGTGGCAAGTCTCTGCGCCGCAGGCTGGACACCAGTCCCTGAGCCTCAGCGCCCTCCCTACCCCCCGGCTGGAGCCGCGAGCATCGGCTCGCTGATGTGACCCTGCGGCCCCTAGGTGAGGGGCATCCAGGGAATCTCTTCACACTGCCCCCGCCCCCAGCACTGGCTCCACAACTCCTATTGGCTGGGTACCGCAGCCAATGGGAGCTGTGGGGGCAGCGCCTGTGGGCACAGGCACCGTGCCTCTGCCTAGGGGCCAGACATGCTGGCCACCTTGGGGAGCAGAGCAGCGCGGAGCCAGGGCAGGCAGAGATCCTGCCTTAGCCCTGCTGCACGCCGACTAGGAGCCACCTGAAGTAAGCACCTCCCAGCCGGAGCCTGCACCCCGCACCCACTCCTGCACCCCAACCCCCTGTCCCATCTCTGGTCCCACCCCAGAGCCAACCCTCCCCCCTCCCTCAAGCTGGAGCTGCACCCCCTCCTCCACCCCAATTCCCTGCCCCAGCCCTGAGTCCACTCCCCCCACTCCAGATCCCCAGAGGCCCCACAAAATCTAATAGCCCCAGGCCCACAGGAGAGTTAATCCAGCCCTGACTGTTTGTAGCTCCACTTTGTTTCAAAATGTGTCCCCCATAAACTACAAACTGCATGAGCTCACATAAACCATCTGTTCCTAATCTAAACCGTTGAAAAATAATAGCTTACCAAAGTTTGAGCCTAAGAAAGGAAGTTACTTAATGTTTTCAAGCAAGTCTAAATTAGGCATCAAAAAACTGAGATGTTGCCTAATAAAATAGGAAAATTAATGTGAGGCTCTCACTCAGCTATGTTTAATTGTGCATACAAAATAACTCCAGGATGTAGAACTGCTAACTTCAAAGTTTTGATTTAATGCTCCTTTTAATCATGCTGAAATCTGTGGTTTATATATTCATGCATTAAAACCTAAAGTAAAGCTAAGGATAAAGAGCTACAGAAAAAAATTAGAGGCATAAGTGTAATATTGGCCCAAAGCCTCTATGGTTCTTGTACTTGTAAACTGGTTCTTGTTATTTTTACAAGCATGTTCTTGTCCAGGACTAAGGCAACATCAATTATATCCAGAGGAAAATGTCTCAGCTTGTCAACTTCACTGACAATGACATTGGGAGCCAGGTGACACAGCAAGGATAGGGGAAAGCTATTTTGTGTTCCATAAAAGTTAAAACTTGCAGGGTTTGTTTGTTTGTTTAAACTAGGTTTAAGATAAAATATTTTCCACACAGAGGTAGAGGAGATGGAATCTGATGGATCAGATCCTCTGTCCACAAAACATTACATTGGAACGTCTTCTGTTGAAAAGAAGTAGCATCAACAATATAGTTTAACAACTTCACTAATGCTATAAACAGAAAACAAAGTGAGCTAAGACAGCTTTTGTCAACTGAAATATCTCAGTGATTGAATTGGGAGGAAGAGAAGTAACAGCATTCTTCCTAAATAAGCAATAGTATGTTCCAGTTTTATCTCAACACTTGGAGCCAATTTATGGCCCAAATCCTTCTTCCCATACCTAAAACTCCTACTGTTATGTCTTCTCCACTAAAAGAAGGCACTAAAATGGCCCCAATCCCTTTCCCAATTATCCTTTCACTTTCCATCACTTCTACTGTTGCTGGGAGAGAGGTCAGAGATCATTACCAGAGCCATGTACTTGAGCTATGGAAATCTGATCTTTAAGCATGCATGGTGTTTGCGTATTTATATAAGTGTCACAGGGTGGCTTGCCCTTGAGGGCTTGGAGCTAGCCAACCCTAATTATGAAGAAGGCATACCTGGGCTGGATCAGATAATTCACTATAAAAGGCAGCAGCTAGCTGAAGTAAAGGCAGAGTAGAGGACACTGAAAGAATTAAGAAAGGGTTCTGCAGGGAAGACCCTGCTACACCAGAGGGTTTGAGAACCAGAGGCTCAAACCAAGTAGGGCTTGGGAGTGGTCTGCCAAAGCTGAAAAAGCCCCAGACAGTCCCAGGAGTAGGGTGTGGCTGACAAGAGGAGGACACCAGGGTGCTCCAACAGAGAGGGCTGGGACTGGTGGCTTTGGGTGGAGCACATTGTGATGGAGGAAGAGCTCTGGGTGTGGCACAAGAACCAGGGCTGAGTAGGAATGTTTGTATGTTCTGATTATGGATTTTATTTTGGGGACCCTGAGGACTGTTTGAACCATTTCTGTTATTAAACCAGCCGTGGGTGTGCAAGGTTTATTTGTTTATATTCACCATTTTGTTGAATTGCCATCTTGGATTCATACAAGTTGTTGTTTGGACTCCATTTTGAGTGTCCTTCTTGTTAGAACTTTGGCGCCTTTTTCTCCAAACAGCGGGAAGAAAGGGCGGGAAAAGGGCATGTGACTAGACTGTATAAATAGCCACCGCGCCCAGCACAAGGTGCTGTCCATCTGAGAGGCAGCCCATGTTCCGTTTATTTGTGCGCACGTCGTGAGTCAAGACCCATCTCTGTTACTTACCTGGAAGACCATCTCCTGTATCCAGATCCGAGTTCCTCCTGTGTCCCACCAGAGCGCAGTTGAAGGGCCAGATTCGACTGGTAGCTGACACACATGTGACACACGTCCAGCTGTTTGCTCATCTCCATCCATGTGCCAGAAGTTATCTACCTACAAGTAAAGTTGTGCTAGTATGCCCATAACTTGTTAAGGGTTTATAGTGGGACCTTGGCTTCATTGTCTGTGGGAATAAACCTACAAGCTATTTTACTATTTTCCTGTCATACTGTTAAATTTCCCTTCAGGCTGTTTGCCTTGTTTATCAAATAAACCCTTTTTTGGTTTGCACCTTAACATTGAGTCACTATTACTTAACTGCAAACAAGGTGATAGAGATACCGTTCCTGAGTCCAGAATACAGCATTTCATTCAGTTAAATTTCCCTTGATAACAGATGGGGATGCTGTTAGCCACAAGAGAGACTATGTGGAGTGCTTTAAGGGACCTGCAAGAGGGGGCTCCCAGAGGCAGGGTGCCTGAAAAGTGACCACAAGAGGATGCTCGGGACATAGCAATCCTGGTACAATGAGGTATTGAATATACTAAGGCCATGTCTACACTTACCAGGGATAGACGCTGCTGTGACCGATGCAGCTGAGGTTGATTTAGCAGATCTAGTGAAGACCACAGACGGCTCTCCGGTTGACTCTGGTACTCCACCGCAGTAAGTTGACCTAAGCTATGTCGACTCCAGCTACGTTATTCACATAGTTGGAGAAGTGTAACTTAGGTCAACGTACCCCCGTAGTATAGACAATGCCTTATTTACAAACACTTGATGAGCACATACAAAATCCCTTCCCCACCCCTACCCCCCAAAAATCAAGTGTTTGAGCCATACTCAGTCTAAACTTTACTCTGGAACAAGCAGGAAGAGAAAGCACTTCTCCGCCAACCCACATGCACCTGTTCTAGGGCAGTCAAAAAGTCTGCACCTTGCTCTCAAAGGGTAAAACTCACCCCAGGCAGAGAGCTTGCCCAAGGTCTATGTAACGCTTCATTACTTAAGTCCCATGTAAGCCCTATTCTGAGGGCTAAACAGGTGCAGAGGCCTTGTCCATGTCTGCACCAGAGGTGCCAATTATCACATTACCCATGTGTGACATTTTATGCAAGTTACTTCATAAGAATATGCCGATTTGCAAATAATGTACATGTGGCCTAGAAATGTCAGTTGAAATATACCTGCATGGTGTTAGTGTTGGTGAGAGGTGTCAGTTTGATAATCCTGATAAATGAGGTCCTTCATTTAGCTACAGGGCAAGCTTCCCACACACATACACTGTCCTACCTCTACCATGATGAGGAGAACTTCCTCAAGGGGTAATGGGTAGTTCAGTTTCCATGACCCTTGCAGATCTTGGCCTCTCTGCTAAAACAATCGATTAGTGCAAAGTGAGGGGCTGAATTTGTGCTGTGGGGGCTGAGATCCATCAAGCACCAAGAAGATGGGAGCAACTTTTAATCCCTACTAAAATGGGATTGATTTGACATGGTGACCTATGGGTGAAAGGTTCGATCACTCCTTAGGAAGCTCTGGGCAGCCAGTCCTCCAATAAGAGCTAACACCATCTAATTTGTTAGTCTCTAAGGTGCCACAAGTACTCCTGTTCTTTTTGAGGATACAGACTAACACGGCTGCTACTCTGAAACCTTTGAGAATGAGGTTTTCTTTCTGGAAAGACAAATTTATTAAATCCAGTTCTGAACTTTTTGGAGCTTAGCCTGAGACTCTGTGTGACTATTTGGACACACAGGCAAAACCTCCAATACACTGGGCTTGAGCTCCTTCAAACACCCTATAATATGTTGCCCCACTCGGTTCTTAAAGGGTCAGCTCCCATTAACCATCATACAAACCTTAAAAACAAACACAACATCCACATTCAGTTTACACAAAATATTTGGTAATATAATATTGTTCAAGATTTACATTTATTCCAAGGTCCTCATAATAATGGAGGGTGTCATATTTCCCCATGTGGGTCATCAGCAGACTACAACTTTAAGATGAAGCAGAAACCTCTTCCATCTGAGCTCTAGAAATACCTAATGGTGAAAGCAGGCTGTTTATCCAACCTTTAGAGTGAGACAAAACATATTTTGCTAGGCAACTATTTTTGAGACAGCACTAGAATGTTGGATACCAGGATTCCTGGAGTCTATTCCTGGCTCTGGGAATACATTACAGTCTAGTGGTTAGAGACAGCATACGGATGCACATAGTTTGACGTTCTTTTTGAAAGCATTGTGGCAAAGTAAATGATACTTAAATCCATTGTATCAGTTCTGTTTTCAGCTCTGCCTCCAGTAAGTTTGTATATGTTAGCGTTTCTGAAAAATAAGTGGACCCCTGTTTCCCCTCATATAGGAATAAAAAGCCTTGCTTAAAAATAGTTATGAAATGCTCAAAAATGTTAACAGCAGTCAGGAAAAAGACCTGGGACTAGGACTTGTGGTTTTCTTGCTTGCAGTTGAAGGCACACTTCACTAGGCTGTAGATTGCTAGAAAATGTCTCTGTCTCTCACATTCTCTCTCCCCCTTCTCCCATACCTGAGATGCAGGAAAGCATGACAGACCTGCTGAATGAGCAAGTGTCACACAAGACAAGTAACACTTGGTAGATCTGCTGCTCAAGAGTGAACAAGATATGGGGAAGAGTCCATGCCACCACTGAACAGTTCAAAGAGTGTGATGAGGCATTAGCAGAACCCCTCTTCCTTTCTGTGTGAGCCATAGCTGGGTGCAGCAGGGAGCACATGATGTACCAGTAAAAAAAACAGTAGCAGCTGTTGATTCATTGTGCACTAGTCCAGGAGTGCAGCATCAGGCACTGAGAGATCATGATTTTTTTTAAAATATAATTTAATTTTTAAATGCTTTTGAACTAATATTTTTGTTTGGTTGGTTTCATTTTAAAAAAAGATTGACAGTGTAAAAATATAAGTTAAGCCAATACAAAAACTCAACTTTGCAGGCTTTTTAGGACTGAGCCAGCTGTTCTAGAAGTCTATGGCATTATGGAAATATGTTCAGACCCTTTCTCAATAGTATTTTATCATTTATAAAGCTTTCATTACCCTCTGCCTACAGTACCTCCATCCCCAATAGTTCCCATCTCTCCAACTGATCTAACCTGGCTCAACTCTAGATGTACGGTGACCAGATGTCCCGATTTTATAGAGACAGCTCGATTTTGGGGTCTTTTTCTTATATAGGCTCCTATTACCCCCATCCCCTGTCCCGATTTTTCACATTTGCTGTTTGGTCACCCTATCTAGATGCAACATCTGCATAGGAGGTGAGCACAACATCAGTTTGTGCTTCAGAAGTGCTGACTTAAGGCATGATTCAGCTCTGATTTACATCAGGAGCAACTCCATTGAGTTACACAGGTGTGACTGCAGACTCCAGTCCTAAATGTGGCTGGAGAGTTGGATGAAAGCAACTGGAAGGCAAGAAAAGCTCTACCTTCTCAAAGCTATTTAAAATGATGGGGGGGAAAAGGTGGTACGAAAGACTGGGAAGGTCAGGGAAGTCAAAAAGTCATGCGAATAGCAATTTAAGAAAAGCTGTCTAGGATGTCACTTTAAAATCATTTTTAGGGCTTTGGTAGAACTTTTTCCCTTTTTAAACACACTTTAAAAAGCAAGTTAGGAAATGGGACTCAAATTGCGGTTGGCATAGAAAGAAACAAAGCAGCAAAACAAAACAAAAATCAACCATTCGTCAATTACTGAAACTTCTCATCTAAATGTTTGTAGTTCAAAAATAGAAATTATTTGTAAATACATGAGCTTTAATCAGTATGCAAAAAAACAAAGCCGATAATTAAAGGTTCAAAATAAAGATTTAAACTCAAATGTAGTTTTGCAACTGCTGTTATATCCAGATTACAAAATTCCTTTCACACAACGCACATAGCATCCATTGAGACTTAATGACTTTCTGCAGCTGGGGTAGAATGAATTTGAGTTCTTTCTGTTCCGAGTTATTTACTTCTAAAAGAAAATTCTCCATGGCAACTGGCCAAAGGGACTTGTCTCTTTAGTGTGTGAAATGTGAGTAGATAAAACTTGACACCATATTTCATCCCTTCGTCTTCCTTCATGTCTGCATTCCTAACAGTAAATTATGGGGTGTCACTGACCATTCCGGGTGACAAGGAGCAGTTTGTTCAAAAAAAGACCAGGGAAGATGGAGAAAGAAAATAGTGCAGCATTTCAAAACAATCCATGAAACTATAGTGGGATTTTTCCCCCCCTCCACCACAGTGAAGAGAAGTTTAAATTGAGCAATCAGTGTGGTTCTCTTTTCTCTTTCAAGAACGTGATATTTACTCATTTTGGTTCACTTTTTAAATAAGTGTTTATCACTTTAAATGAAGTCAGTGGGAATTTGTGTCTATTTGATACATACACGTGTGCCTGCACAGACGCATCTCATTCATTACTTCATACAGGGACACATTTATCGCCAATATTGAGGGTCTGACAAAATACAGTAAGCTTCTTCAGCCAAAGCTGGTTATGAAACAGGCAGTTAGGGACATCTCACTTCAAAGTGGAATTTGGGAAACAAGAGCCATCCTGGGTAATGCTTTGCAAGTCAGGAGGTTAAATATGATTTGGTAAGACTGATTTCCCTAAGGATTTTAGTCACCCAAGGGCAAATAGGAACCTTGGACACATGCTTCACCCTTCTTGGAGCTCATCTGCATGATGCATCTGTTGCTTTAACTAAGGGATAACTAGCACTGTGATCAGTTCCCTTTGCACCCTGGAATTGTTTCTAATTTCTGAGTTGAAGTAAAAAAAAATTACAGCTATGTGGAGAAGTCCTGTCCAAGAAAGTTTAGGGTTTTTGTTTTTGATTTGTTTAAATGCCTGTATCCAAAAAGACATTTTTGTTCAAGAAAAACTGAAAGGAACGGACTCTAAATGATTAAATGAAGAAGAAGTTATAAAGCCACTCCGCAGCATGCTATATTTAGTGTGCATGGCTTGATAGCTTGTGTTTACATATAGTATTTAGTTGTGTTTGTGCTTCAGCTTGCCCCAAAGGTCTGCACTTCTTTCCAAGTACTGGGTTAATGGGACACTGTCAACTCAGTTTTCATCCAAAGTTAGAATGGTGTGACACTTTTTAGCAATCTCAGTGTTCAGCGGCTCCCAAGGACATTTTGATTACTTTCACTTACTATGGGCTTGCCTTACTTTAAATTTCAGGTACAAACAAATCACAAGCTGCAAAGCAAAATTCTGTCAATCCCATTATGTTTCACCCGGTTTTGTCAGATCTGCACAAAACCAAGGACCAGATTGCCAGCCCCTGATAAGATAGCTTTGTGCTACTGGAGTGTTGCAAACTAGCCCTAAAGTGGCTGATGAGGAGTCTCCCAGAGTCAGGAGAGTTTTATTCTGGCTCCACCTGGCCCCTCACCCTCCTCCACACAGGAGCAGGGATTCATGTCAGCACTGGCTCAGGCAAGAGCAACATTCCTGGGCAGAAAAGCTGAGCCAGAATACAAGGCACTCCACCAATCCCCAGCTAGTGAAATGGTCCCCAGGGGATTGTTCTAGCATGAGCATGTGAGAGCAGCTGGTTTTTCCGGAATGATTTTGAATCAAAGTTAATCACTAGAACCGGGAACAGTCAAAAAGTTTGCTAACCTTTGCAATTCTACAGCTCTGCCAAAACTGAAGTTTGATTACAAAAAGCGGGAATTTGAATATGGAGGAATATGTTAATAAGGAGAGATCAAGGGGCCAGCTTCTGAAGTTCTTTTTCGGTCTTTGCTCGGCCTGTACTGTAGGAAGTCTTCTACTGGAGTTACATGACAACTGGATCCATGAAAATCAAGAAGTGACTATAAACAGAAGTAAAAATAATCAGCCTGGGTTTATTGTCCCAGCTGTGAGAAATGTGAAAAGCAAATTAGAGTTTTCAAATTGAATCATCTCAGCTTTTTATTAATAGGAGAGAAGTAGGGGAAATGCTAATATATTGTTTCTCCTGCAGCATTTACTTTTACAAGTAATCTCATGGAAATTAATGGGATTACATGTTGGAGTAACTGTTCACCAGTGGGAGTAAGGGATTATCGATCATCTCAGAAAATGGAATGAAAGTAAGTGATTCTGTTTAAATCCTGCACACAGAGAAAATTTCTAAGCACGGTACATTCTGAAGCACTGATGTACAGAAGAGGAGAAAAACTAGTATGTTTTGCCACAATTTTTTAAGCAACAGTGAAATCCTTCTGCAATGGTTCCAGATAAACCAGCACTCCTAGTCTTCTCTAAGGAGGATGGAGGATAGCCCATAGCCCTCATCCTCTTCAAGAATGCAGAGCGTGTTGGACCCACTAATCCCTACACACAACAGAAATATTTATAATGGAACTAGGTACCAAAGAATGCAATTGGGGCTACATTGTAGCTGACCACTACACAGATTAGCAAGGTGGGAAAGGAGGCTCCCTAAGAACAGCTACTAGATCACTAACAACCCTAATCATGGTGGGAAAGAGTGGGGAAGGAGGAAGGGGAAATAGGCCTCCATCTGTGAAGCTGGCCGGCAATGCAAAGGAGGGGATACTGAATCTTTTGGAGTGGCATAGCAGAGGGCACACTGCCCCGCACATCTGGAAGCTCCAGGAGGCAGTGTGTCCTGCACAGAACTGTGGTGAAAACCACCACAGAAAACATGGTACTGCCAATAATTTACAAACCACCGTCATGACTAGGCACCAGCAAGTGGGTTCAGGACAGTGTAAATTAGAGATGGGACCTAGGCTAAAAGCCCAGGTCTGAATTCTCACAAACTTTTGGAAAGTTAGAATCTCAATCCAAGTCTGAAGTTTGTGGCTGGCTTGAACCCATATAATCTCTGAGCCTGGGTTAACACCATATAAAGGACAAAAACTGTGTCAAGGAAACACCACACCTTTTGCTTCATCATGCACCTTTTTGTTCCAGCTGTCTCACTCATCTATGCTATTATATCTGCCCCTTTCCCTGTCCTCACCCCAGCAATCTTCATGTTAAACTCTTCCACAAGCTCTACTACAGCAGATACCCACAACCTAATCTCCCTCTCTTGGTAGCAGAATAGGAAAAGGCTGCTCAGGGTCTCATCTTACTTTTTAGTAGCCTCCAAACTACAAGGTGAAAGAGAATAGCAGCAGAACCACTCTATTTTAAACTAGAAGTTAATAGCTACAGGCATTTACATGCATATCCTGTGGTTTGAGAAGCTCTCAATCTACCAGGTTGGCAGGGTCTTAGGCAGATATCAGAATGGCAGCCATCAAAGCAATCGCCACACAAGCAACTCTGGAAGATACTAGGTCTCTGTTGTACTGTGAGGAGAGAAAGAACCACTGCTTTCTCTTACATACCTGCAAACACACTGCTGGAGAGAGAAAGACAGAAGGGGCTAGATAGCCTCTTGCACCAAGATTCACTCTAGACAAGAGAAGTGGGGAGCTAGGAAGGAGCAATCTACACCCCTTGATTCTCCTGATGCTTCTCTACTGGACATAGCTCATAAGCATAAGTTAGAGCATCTTAAGATGCTACTCTAATGCATCATCTGACTACTGTTACTATTGGACCATATATCAATTGAGAATTGGCAGAATAAAGGTGTGTTCATTGGCCTGATAAACCCAGGGTTGTGAGTTCAATCCTTGAGGGGGGCCACTTAGGGATCTGGGGCAAAATCACTACTTGGTCCTGCTAGTGAAGGCAGGGGGCTGGACTTGATAACCTTTCAAGGTCTGTTCCAGGAGATGGGATATCTCCATTTATTTATAATTTATCATGTTCCCTCCCACTCCCAATACGTGCCCTCCTACCGGGCAGGGGCAGTTGTTGCAGGAGTTGTCAACATCCCTTTATGCCAGGGGAATCCTCAGCTGGCCAGCTAAGGCCAGATTCCGCCATTTTGAGCCTCCAGAATGATGCATAATGGAAAGAACAGCGGAAGGGAATCTGGCCTAAGGATGGTGAGAAGAAGATGATTATGATGCTTGAATAATGGCCACTAATTCCCATTCCTCAAAAATGTTTCCATTCCACATCTGACAAAACTGAGACTCTTTGAAGATTTTTGTGAAAAAACAGAGAGAGAGAGAGAGAGAGAGAGAGTGAGAGTGTGTGTGTGTGTGTCCTGAATTTGGTGTTCTCAGTTGTGGCCCACTGAGGCACAGTTACTCCTGGGTCTCCTGCATTTCAGCTAAATGCCCTAACCACCAGGTTATTGTCTATTCCTCAGTTCCCCCTTGGTCATGTTTTGACCAGAAATGCCATCCTGGACTTGAGAAACTTTTCTTGGCAAAACTTTCAACACAACTGGTACATTCCCATTAAAAGTTTCGGTTTCAATGGATCAACATTTTCCAAAAAAAAAAATCATTTTATTGAAAAAATTCCAACCAGCTGTAATGCTGGTGTCATAATCTGACGAGCACATGGTCAAGCAATGCTGCAGTAGAAAAGTCACACAAAGGACAGGCTCAGAGTCATCCACGTGGATCTCAAATGCCACAAAAATTAAAATAGCTTTTGAAAAACCCGGGGCTGGATCTAGGAACAGAGAAGTGGTTTATCAACTCTAAAATGGGGATTTGGCAATTCTATGTCAGCCCTTTAACAAGATTTCAAAATAGTTGTTTTTGGTTTAGTTTCCTCTTTTAAAGAAAATTATTTTCTAACTACCCACAGCAGATTGTGTAAGAGTACACATTAGAAGTCAAAATGGCTAACAAAGGAAAATGGCACTTTAATGGTTGAATCACAATATCAGTTTCACTCCAGTTTCTATCATCATCTTTTCCACATAATGGGCCAGATGCTCAGCTGGCATTGCTCCACTGATTTCAGTGGAGAAACTCTATTCAAACCAGCTGATGATCTGATCCAGTCTTCCTCACGCTTAGCCTCCCCCACATGGAAAATGTTTCAGACAAGTCAGAGATGAACCAGAAAAGCTGTTTGTGAGTTATGAGGCTTTGGAAAGTGATGGGTTTTCAAAGTTCTCAAAATTGTTTGTTTTTTTGTTGGTCCACTCAGATTTCTAAAAGGGTGACGCTCATACATCAAACTTGTTCTCTGCACAGATCCTTTAAAGGAACTGGCACATAGGACGAAGCGTGACTGCAAACATTTTTAAAGGTATGGTCTGCATGCATTAAGTCTGATGCGAGTCACAACCTTCATCCCACATCATCTAACATTTCTTTAAAAAAACAACAGTATGTTTCTACCCCCTTTTCATTGCAAGAAGCCTTACAAATATTAGTCACTTGGATCCCAATCCTGCAAAGACTTACACACCTGCTTAAAGCATGTGAGTAGTCCTGAGGAGATCACGTGGACTTCAATGGGATACTCACTGGAGTAACTTACATGCACGATCAGTTCTTTTCAGGATTGGGGTCTAAGACTTGAAAGTTTGTCATGGTGATTTTTGTAAATATCACAGATTATGCACAGTCCCTCTTGCTGTGCTTTTGGCTGCATGACCTCCAAGATTCACTCCTTTCCACCCACCACCGGAGCATCTGCCTTGAATTCTTGTTCCTGGTAACTGGTGACTTCACATTCACACACTACAGGGGACACTGATATGACAACAGAATGTTATAGTTTGAAGGAAAGAATGTTACAGTCTGTGGAGCTGTGAACATTCAGGGAGAGTACCGTTCAATCTAGAACCATTATGGCTCATAGAAAATTAAAGTGGTAATTCATCCCTGTTGTAACCAGGAGCCTGATCATTCTCTCACATGTATGCACGTTACCCTCATTGGTTTCCATCGGCAGGTCCTTGTAACCTGGGAGAATTAGGCCCTAAGGGTGGGATTTTCAAAGCCACCTAGGGGATCTGGTTGCTTCATTTTCATTCATTCCCAATGGGAATGGGGCATCCAAATCCCTTAGGAAGTATTGAAAATCTCAGCCCAAATGTTTTAACTTGGACAAGACCTACCCTCTGAAGGACCAAACTTCTTACTATGTATTACAGTCTCACCTTATTTACAGACTATTTTGGATTTTAACTATCAAAGCCATTGCTGCAGTAGCACCCAGAGACCTCAATCAGGATCAGTGCCTCATTGTGCTAGGCCCTGTATAAACACATACAAAGACCACAACCCTGCCCAGGAGAGCTTAGAACTTAAGATGATTCCAGCAGAAGATGTTTGAAAACTGCCATTTTGTGTTGAATGATGGACTTTCAGCTGCTATCACTGAGACTGCACCATATTACAAGAAGGATGTGGAAAAATTGGGCCCCACACTACAAGAAGGATGTGGAAAAATTGGAAAGAGTCCAGCGGAGGGCAACAAAAATGATTAGGGGTCTGGAGCACATGACTTATGAGGAGAGGCTGAGGGAACTGGGATTGTTTAGTCTCCAGAAGAGAAGAATGAGGGGGGATTTGATAGCAGCCTTCAACTACCTGAAGGGGGGTTCCAAAGAGGATGGAGCTCGGCTGTTCTCAGTGGTGGCAGATGACAGAACAAGGAGCAATGGTCTCAAGTTGCAGTGGGGGAGGTCCAGGTTGGATATCAGGAAAAACTATTTCACTAGGAGGGTGGTGAAACACTGGAATGCGTTACCTAGGGAGGTGGTGGAGTCTCCTTCCTTGGAGGTTTTTAAGGCCCGGCTTGACAAAGCCCTGGCTGGGATGATTTAGCTGGGAATTGGTCCTGCTTTGAGCAGGGGGTTGGACTAGATGACCTCTTGAGGTCCCTTCCAACTCTGATATTCTATGATTCTATGATAAAGAGCTGAGGAATCAGAAGAGGCCAAAAACCACTAAGATATGTATGGTAAAAAATCATGAGAGCTGATCTAACACTCTTCGCAAAAGTTAGTGGTGGGTGAGGAGCAGAGTCCTAACATTTATAAAGGATTCTTTTAAGGGAGAGATACTAAGTTTGAACATGGGTAGCACCTTACTCCACAAAGGGGCCAGCTGAATTTTAAGGGAATTATGTATGCTTTAAGGTACTGCTCAATGTAAGGGTATCAGAATATGACCCTTAACTATTTCTCATCAACAAAAATCCAAAACTAATAAAACCCCACCCAGCACCAGTCTAGCTTCTCCCCAGTGAATCAATGAATATTGCTTTTCCAAAGAACAAATATTCCTAGCTTACCAAGCATTCATTTTTTACCCTTTACAGATAATTTTTTTAGCATCTGAATTTCTGACTAATTTGTCCTTAGTTAATTTATTATCTCAATTCTTAAGCTTAGTGCAGATTCTCTGTGATTAATGCCAGTGCGGAGATGACCACTGAGATCCGAGGCACAAAATTACACCTCCCTCCACCCTTTGCTCTTTGCTGTTACAATAAGACCAGACTGCCAGAAAATTCAAAATATATTCCAAGTGTTCACAAAAATGAAAAGGTTTTAAGAAGGCTGAGTCAGATTCATTGCAGTGGTATCAGTAGGAAAGCTTGCTTGCCCTGAAAATGTTTCCTACTCAGTTCTGTTTTCAACTTGAGAAACCCTCTGAGATGCCATTTTTTTTAAATGGTGAAACTTTGGAAGAGGAAGAATACCACAGCTTTTTGCCTCTAGATCACCAGTTCACAGGGCCGGCTCCAGGCACCAGCTTGTCAAGCAGGTGCTTGGGGCGGCAACTCCGGAGAGGGGCAGCACGTCCAGGTATTCGGCGGCAATTTGGCAGACGGTCCCTCACTCCGCTTCAGAGCAAAGGACCTCCCGCCGAATTGCCGCCGCAGATCGCGATCACGTCTTTTTTTTTTTTTTTTTTTTTTTGGCTGCTTGGGGCGGCCAAAACGCTGGAGCCAGCCCTGCCAGTTCAAATCCAGCCCAGGTGAACAGTGACTGACGTTTCACTCCATATTCTTTATGAAAGTGCTTATGATATGAAGGACACAACTGAGATATACTTTATGCAAGAAGGGTCTTGCAAGGTACCATTACAAAGGTCATGATTTACTGAATGTGATTATCCAATTTGTATGCCTGTATCATTTCTGCATCTAAAGTTAGAAATATGGACTATGTAAGAAATTACAACTGAATGTGTATTGAGAAGACACCCACCAGAACGCAGGCCAGCAGATATGATGAGCCATCAGGAAGAAACAACAAGACTGTGAAGATACTAATCTCTCTCCCTCCTGGGACGCGTCTGGGGACGTAACTGTGACACTACTAGCAGGGCTGGCGCAACCCATTAGGTGACCTAGGCGGTCGCCTAGGGCACTACAATTTGGGGGGCGGCGACTGCGGCAGTATTTTGGCGGCAGGACCTTCCGCTGCCTCTATGGGGGACGGCATTTCAGGGCGGGACCTTCCACCGCTTAGGGCGGCAGAAAAGCTGGCGGCGCTCCTGACTACTAGGTCAGGTGGTCTTGTCACCTGATACTAAACATTACCTAGGATTTCTTGTAACCTTCCACTGGAAGGGAAAGGGGGGTCCAGTTTGGGAAACAAAGGATTCCCGCCTTATGTATATCTTATTTAAGTATGGGGAAGAAAGTAAACGGCACTCCTCGTCTCCATGGCCTGTCTGCCCAAGAAGAAAGACTGCTGAAGCCACCCCAAGGAAAGTCGGGGAGGAGTCCAGACAGAGACAGGGTCCAGTCTGAAAAGAAATATAACTGGAACTCTGAATCACAGAAACTTTGCAACCTGCCTAAAATAATATTTAGGGTAAGAAAATATATTTTGTAACCTGTTTCTTAAGTATATTGAGCTTAGCTTGCATACTTTGTTTTAATTTGCTCAGTAATTTGCTTTGTTCTGTCTGTTATTTCTTATATTCACTTAAAATTCACCTTTTGTAGTTAATAAACTTATTTCTTGTTTATAATAAAACCCAGTTTATGCAATGTCTAACTGGGGGGGGCAAGAAATGTGTACATCTCTTTTCACATTGAGGAAGAGGGCAGATTTTTATGAGCTTGTGCTGTGCAGATTTTTCTATACAGCTCAAGAGAGTATTATTTTGGGTTTATCTCCCAAAAAGTAAGTGCTGGGAAAGTCCTCTCACACAGAGCTGACTTCAGTCTGTGTCTGCAGTGGGGTGTGGCCCTACCTGTGTGAATGTGCTGCATGAGGCCGGAGAGCCTAATTCAGCAAAGCAGGGAGAGGGAACCAAGGCTGATTGAGCAGGGGAGGCTCAGTGAAATCCCAGTACATCAGGTGGCATCTCAGAAGGTAGGGGTCCAACCCGTTACAGGGACCACATGTGAAAGCTGTTTGGTGGCGGTCCAGTTCCTGGTGGAAAAGTTCCATCACAGGAAATGCCACCCCAGGGAACACAAATTAGCCTCCTTGTTGTCAGCCTCAGCAGGGATAGAATAGAGTATGGAGACTGAATTGCTTTCTCAGAATGCCTCACAATCTTATTTCTGGGGTGAAAACAGGTGAAGAGTTACTAGGTGTTCCCCCATAAAATTGCTCTTCGTGTCTGGGGTGAAGAGCTAGAAGGTCTTTTCTCAAAAGTACTGTTGGCTTCTGAGGTTCCACAGGCTCAGGGATGTCTGCTACTACCAATGAGGAAAGCGATCCCCAATACTGAATATTCAAAAGTAGGGGGAGCACACAGAAGCTCATCTTCAAAGCCTAATGGACAGTTTTTCCAAAGCTATAAGCCTAAAAAAGACTAACAATGTGCCAAGGAGTTGAGGAAGCACCCTTCATCAAGATCAACAACTATGAACTTGAAATGGTGAACGAGTTCACATACCTGGGGCCCACTATTGCAGTCAACCTTTCACTTGATACAGAACTCAACATCCACATTGGAAAAGCCGCTACAACAATGTCTAGACCAAACAAGAGGGTATGGCAAAACAACAAACTGACAGACCACACAAAGATCTGTGTGAATCGTGCCTGTGATATCAGCACACTTTTGTATGGGAGCAAGACCTGAATGTTATACTTTCATCAGGAAACAAGGCTCAACAGCTTTCAGATGCGTTGCCTTCATCAAATCTTTGTAATCTCCTGGAGGGACAGAGTCACCAACACTGAGGTGCTCAAATGGGCCAGCATACCTAGCATGCAAACATTCCTCAAACAGAGATGCCTCTACTGGCTTGGGCATGTGTGCCGAATGAATGATGGGAGCATCCCAAAAGACATCCTCTACGGTGAATTGGCATTTGGAAAAAAAATCCAAAGGACACCCAAAATTGCATTTTAATGATGTGTGAAAGCGAGACCTCAAAGAAATAGACATGGATGCGGATAAATGGGAAGATCACACTCAAGACCGCAGACTTTGGAAACAAGATCTTAACAAAGGTCTCCAGAGTTATGAGGAGAAGCAGTCCATCTTAGCAGAGGAGAAAAGAGCTTGCAGAAGGCAGAGCCCCCAAAGGGTCGAAACATCACCTTTAAATGTGACAGATTCAGTAGAGGTTGTCTCTCTCAAGTAGGTCACTTCAGACACGTTCAGGGCTGCCATAAAATCAACTGAGTAAATTCTTTACCTCTCTGGGGTACATACCCATGGTCTCTCGAGACCGAAGGATACCTACTAGTAGGGGGTAGATGACAAGAAGGCAGGAAAGTGGTCTGCTTCTGGGGGAGGGCTGGCTGAGGAGATTGCAAATGGTCTTCAAAAGATTCAGAGATTTAGATAAACAAATGGCCTGTTCCGTACCTGTATTTTCACTGTTCTGTGCCTCTACTGTCAAAATAGGCCAGTTCAGCTGCTGAACAGAAATACAGGCCCTGTTGTATACTTCCAGACACTGCATAGTGTCCATACACACATCAGGCCACCATGTAATGTAACCATAAGTAGTAATTATAATACAAGAAATATAGGGAGAACATCAAGTTCCTATGTGAACTGATACAGGATGGTTTTCCATGAGCGCATATGCATGTTTGCGCATGCACGCACACACAGAGTAAAAGGTTAAGCATTAAGGCTCCCTTGTAACGTGATCTTTTTTTAAAAAGAAAAGCATCAAACAGAACCTCATCAATCTGCACGAAAGGGAAGGGAGGAGGGATAGCTCAGTGGTTTGAGCATTGGCCTGCTAAACCCAGGCTTGTGAGTTCAATCACTTGAGGGGGCCACTTAGGGATCTGGGACAAAATCAGTGCTTGGTCCTGCTAATGAAGGCAGGGGGCTGGACTCGATGACTTTTCAAGGTCCCTTCCAGTTCTAGGAGATAGGATATCTCCATTATTCATTAATCAAGAACATCTAGTGTGGGTTACCAAGGTTTAGCAACTAGCAAGAACTGGATAGGGAGGAGCACCTAGTAGCACTGGCAAATTATAAGAGTCCTACCTTGCTTCAGGACATTACAGGGAGGGGGCAGGCAGTGGTATAGTGATCCCTCAATGGCCTGTAGAGAGCATGACATCACCCACTCTTGACTTGCTGTTCACAGGTCCAGTGCCTTGTTGACCTGTATTTCAGTAAAATGCAAACCCAAACATTCCATATAAAAAAAGAGGCAGTGTTTACCCAATTTAGCCCAGCCACTTGCATTTATGACTCCTGGAAATCCAGAAAACAGCAGATAACCTATAACTAGAGCTATATATTATACAGAGGTTGGTATCAGCTGATGCAAGTAGACAGACAGCTGAGGTAATTCAAAGGACTATGAGAAGAAAAGCTCAGATGACTCAAATATGAACGTGTAATGGCATCACTATGTACCATGTCTAACGGCATAGCACACACAATATTATTTCTGCAGGGCCTGTGTATGCTCATCAGCTCTGGCATGATATTCTTATTGATACTCATGCTCTTGGAAAGGTAGTGTCCATTTACATTCAATCAAAAAACTCCATCAACCCAATACAATGAACAGTAATATCCAGAACAGACATCTAATTGATTCAACGAAAAAAAACTACTGGTGACAATGCACCAAACTAAGACCCAATATTTCAGTTGGATCCAGGCAACCAGTGCCTGCACTCATGTGGAGCCCTATCGCACTTAAAGGGGCTGTATGTGGACACAATGGTCCACCCATGCAGTCCAGTTGCAGGATCAAAGTTTATGTTTTAAACACCTCTATAATGGGATTGCACTCACCTTTCACAAGTGCCCCCTGACCAAGTGTGTGTGCCTGCACACTCTCTGTTTGTGGTGGGTCTTTGGAGACTCAGCCCTCTGACCAAGTCACACACAGTCTGTCTGTGTGATAAAAGCAAAGCAAACCCCTTCTGGGGTATAAGTCCATCAGGGAGCCTATTTCAGTGCCCTCTGTGAGTTCCTTTGATCTGCAGCCCTATTCTGGGGCCCACTCTTCAATAAGTCCAACAGCGCCTATCACAGTACCCTGGTCCAAACTGTCTCTCAGCCCCTTCTGGGCTCCCTCGAATTGTCCCTGCTCTTTAAGCACTCCCAGCCCTGGTGTGGGGACACGTCCCCCAGGGCTCCCTTCCTGGAGATTCTTCGCCTCTCTGGGCCTTTCTGGCCCCAGCTCTTCAGAGGGGCCTTTCTGGCCCCACTAAAAGAGTTCAGTTCCCCTTCTGGGGTGCATCAAAGTCCAGGCCACTTTCCCAGTGGGGGGAACCTGGGCCTGCCCTCTACTCCATGTCCCAAGCCAGGGACCCTATAGATAGCAGCCATCCACCATGTCCCTTTAAATAAACTGCATTGCTGCAACAATTCCCTGGACCACTTCCCCTGTGGCTCCAGCCAGGCACACCACCCATTCTCCTTCAGGTCTAGCAAGAGGCTGATCTCACTCTGGCCCTGCAGCTCTTCTTTTATTAGCGTGCTGCCCTTCGATTGGCTTCTTCCCCCACAGCTGCTCTAGGCAGCTTGGAGGACCTCTCTACTGCCCTCTCTATTGGGGCAGAGTGTGGCAGGGCCACAAGGCTCCAGCAGGGGGCCTAGAGGCCTAATCTACCCTGTCACAAGCCCACATCCCAATGCATATGGGTTCCATAAACATGCTACAAGCATATCACCAATGTGACATCCATCAGACAAATAAATGTTTCCTTAGTGATCATAATCCTCTAGCTGCCAATCACCACCCATACCATACAGCACCACTGATATACACTGCAGTGCCATATGCAGAGCAGAAAATGTGCAAGTGAAAGTTGCCTTAAGAAGCTTTAACTCGCTCCTGTTTTCTTACCCTGCTGTGGGAGGGCATTACACCAAGTAAGGGATGTGGCTCTGACCATACCTCTTTTTTGTACAGCATGCACAGAACGTGAGCAAATACACCTGTGCACCATATGGACTGCTTTGGTCCTGGGAATCCTAAAATAGCATAATTTTTATGTAATTTACACCCTTTTTTAGATTATTGGCTGGGACTTGCACCACACACCAGATGGGATCATCAGGTACCAGATGACCGAGACTCAAATTAACACCCATGCAGTTGGCACCTATGCTACAGTCTCTGAGTGCTACTGTCATAGCAGAATTAGCGGTCAAACCACAGTGGAGCTTGCATATTTTGGCAATAGCTCAGCTAAGAGCTTTCAACTGAAAAAAACCCTCTCGACTCAGGACAACAGCAAAGGAAAATCAGAGACAATCCCTGAGAGTACCCTTGAGGCTGGAGTGTAATAAAGATTAGCTATTGCCCTCCTCCTACTACTGTTTGTTGGGATTATTTAGACAGAGCTGGCAAATGTTATCCTGACACTGCTAATGGTGGTATTTCTCCAGCAACAGCTGATGAGGAATCCCAGGACCCATCCATTTACAAAACAGAGTCAGTAGAGGTGTCTGCCTGTCTATGGGGTAAGAAATGTATTTGCTGCCCTTTTGCTATGAGTCTGAAATTGTGCTCAGCCAAAAGGTTCAGGGAGTATTCAGATGCAAGCTGTGTCATGAGCCCCACAGGCATTTGAATACCTGTAGTGCCAAAGGAGTTTCAGCCTACTAGCAGATATGTTTGTATTCCTCAACCATGTACTGCTGGACAGGATAGCTAGTACTGCTAGCCTCGGCTTAGTGAAAAGCCCACAGCCTTCTACGCTGCAAAGTTTATTTTCGCATAGAATTGGGAAGGAAAGGACCGTCTGCTGATACTGTGCTGACAAGTGTAATTTCTGAAAAAGCAAGTCTCATAGCAGTAAGATAATATGCAACATATTTAAAACAAGTTCATCAAGGCACCCTTTGTTCCTTTCATAATGTTTGTAAATTGCACATTGTGCTAGTGGCTGGGGGAACCCGTCATTCCAGCTTTACGGCAGGAATGGGGTGTGTGTGGTGGGGGGACTATGTTTGACGGTATTCTACCAGAGGAATATGAACTGAGTTTTTGGTGTACACTGTTCCTGAATTTAGTATAACAACACTTTACATTTCTCTAGCACCTTGTACCCAAGAATGTCAATGCACTGACAAATGTACCCACTCAAACTCACCTGCAAAGTGGTATCATCACCCCCAATTTAGAGATGAGGAATTGTGCAAAGAGGCGAAGGCCAACATTTTCAAACTGGGATGTCTAAAGCGAATCTTATTTAGGCACCTGAAGAAGCAGCCAAAAGTGCTGAGCAGCCATTACCCCTCCAAGGTCTGAGCACTCGGCATCTCTGAATTGCAGACCACTTATCTGCATGTCCAATGCATGATTTAGATACTTAACTTTAGGCTCCCAAGTCTGAAAATACTGACCTAAATGTCTTCTCCAAGTTGACTCAAAATCCATTAGCAGAGCTAGGAAGGGAACTCAGACTCAAGTCTTTTGTTTTAGCCAAAAACCTTGCTCCTAAACATTTTATTTACTCTTTTGGAGGCATATGTAATGGCTTGCATAAATGAGAGAGGTCTGGGATCAGCACCACTACCTAACCCCTGCCTCCCACCCCAATACTTCCCAGCAAGGGAGGGAGAAGAGATAAGATATCCAAGAGAGACACAGGATCCTGCCCTTGGAAAGGACTCTAAGTTACTACAGAAAATTCTTTCCTAGGAGTCTGGCTAGTAGGTCTTGCCCGCATGCTCAGGGTCAAACTG
The DNA here is from genome assembly GCF_027887155.1 of Malaclemys terrapin pileata. Taxonomy (NCBI): domain Eukaryota; kingdom Metazoa; phylum Chordata; order Testudines; family Emydidae; genus Malaclemys; species Malaclemys terrapin. Next base: position 37,959,489 of record NC_071507.1, on the reverse strand, counting down.
ATCACCATAGGCTATGTGTCTATTACAAGAGTGAGTGAGTAAGGTTCTGTGTCCTGCTATGTGCAGAAGGTCAGACTAGATCATCTTGATGGTCCTTTCTGGCCTCTAAGTCTATGAGTCTATGAGAACCTGTCTCCTAACACCCTGCCTGGGGACACTGGAAACAAAGAGAGCTCCACAAATAATACAGATGTGTTGGGAGGGTCCTAGGAGAGCAGTGAACAAAGTGGATTCTGTCATTCCTCACCAGCTGCCAAGCTCCCCTGCCCAGATAAACAAAATTTCAGATACTCCATGGAATTTTCAATGTTCTTATTTTGGATAACAAGGAATTTCAGATAACTGAATGTGAACTGTATTGTATCCCTAGGAATACAGGAAGTGAAACATTTTCATTGGAACCATTCATCAAGATTCCAGTGCAGGTAAACAATGAATAGGAAGAGTATTGTTATAATCTCATGAACTATAAATCTCTACTCATTCATTTGTATATGAATTCACACTTTATCTCTCATTATAATAGCTGAAACCTAGATTGTTCTAATAAGGATTCTTCATGAGCTCCAGCACTCAGGATGGATGAGTAATTGGACATTACTTGGGGCAAATATAATACTGCAGTGTGTCTTATAATGGCTGTGCCCCGAGATGTTAACTAGCATGCATTTGAACACACCTGTCCAGTAAGCAATGTAACATGACATTCCTGGGTGGGTTGAACCCAGCTCCTTTGTATCTAAATGCATGAGCCTCTTGTGTCTGAGCTAAAAGACCCAGTTCTCTTAGCCAACACTGTAGCAGGCTCATCAATCTCTGTATGTGGCCAGGCCAGTAGAGAGAGATAGAGCGCCATGCTGAATAAATTTGCACTACACAAAAACGGGGCCAACCCGTGCCACAATATTTGGATCAACACTTTGAACACCTTACAGTTCAGAGGGGTTTGGAACAGGGTTAGCCCATTATATAGCCAGCTATACAATTTGGCTCTGAATCAGACTTCAGATTCCAAACCTCCCAAATCTGCAGAGGGTTCTGATTCAGGATTTGATTTGGGCCCATCCCTATAACAGCCAGGAACAATTATAGTCCCTGTACTTGAGAGAGACTAGGTACCCCATGAGTGCACATTGCCTCAAAGATGGCGCAACCTGCAAACACCCAGCAGGAATTGGGGAGCTTTGAGGAAGAGGCACAATCCCTCACCAAGCTCCTAGGATGATGCAACTCTACATCACCTCCCCTAATGTTGCTAAAGGCCATAGTCTATCCAGGTTTCGTAAACACAAGCAGGATTTTGCCTTGGTCTCACTAGTTTCTTGAATATATCAGATCAGAAAAGTAAAAATTGGATTGTCATGTTTGTTTGCTTTTTTGTTTTTTGCTTTGTTTAAAAGGGAACCTTAAATGGTTTTCAATGCTAATTAATGCACAAGTATACAGCAAAGTACAGGGGAAAGAAAAATGCCTTCAATGATTCCATCATGGCAAAAGGAAAGGGGAAGTATAAACAACTTTGCCCTGCTCTGCATCAAGGCCTGTTTGTCACCAGATCCCCCCAAACTTTTCCCCCCAGTGAAACCCAAGAAGCATGTATGTAAGCAAGCATGTCAGGACTTGGAGGGGAAGCCAGTACAAGAATAACCACAGTAGTATGAGTGTTCCACATCCATGAACATCTCATGTTACCAAGATAAATTCAGCTACAAGACTCACCCTTGTGCATTCTTAACCCCTTCGCTGTAGGAGGCCTTCATACCAAAACTAAAAAAATATCTCCAGGAAGGGATATTTCTCATAGCTGGAAATTACATTTCTACCCTACCACACAGCCGCTCTCTTTGCAGACAGCCTTGTTTAAAGGCTACCGATGCTGTTAAATCTTTGCCAGTAATGTGATGTGATCAAGAGAGTTAGCTTTATCATGCTCACCCCTCCCAGCTGCCAAAGCATGAGGCCAGACCCTGCAAAAGTGTTCAGAATTGTAAAAACAAAGATAGACATCGTGCTTCCAGGCCATCCTGAAAGAGCTGAGTACCCTGCAAGAGGTTCGTTCCTTAGACGTCTGGAAATGTCATCATTTTAGGAATTGTTGACAACAGTAATTCCTGGCGGCTAAACTAGTTGCAGGGACAATAGCAGTGAAGATACGCTGCTTTTGCCATCTTTCTGAATTCAGAACATTACAAAACTAGCATTTAAGTTCCCTGTCCCGACTGATTACTAATTGGAACTTTAACTCAAAAGAAATGGGTTTTTGGTGCTATCAACACTGAGACGAGAACATAGCCTCACATGCACTTATCTCCAAAGCAAGAAGCTAAAATAAAAATTGAAGCAGACTTTTAAGAAATGTTGAAGTTTGAATTTATTTGGGTATTTATTTTTTGTTCTTAACATTTGAAAAGCAGAAGCACTCCAATACGCTAAAGGAGCCTGTTTTTCTGACCCAGTCAGAAGCAAGGGAGAGGAAATCTCCAAACAAAGTGTATTCTTGGAAGCTTTCCCGTTCAGAGTGGTTTAGGGCACAAAGGATGGTCTTGTGGTGTGAGTTCAGTTCCCAGCACTCCAGGCCCCATCTGCAAATTACCAAATTATGCCTCATAAAGGTGCAGTGGGAATAAATCCATAAATACTTGGGAAGTGAGACATTCATATATTGTAGTGGGCATATAAATAGGGTGACAATATATCCCATTTTGGCTGGGACAGTCCCTTTTTTAAGCCCTGTCCCGGCTGTCTCAACTTTTTTTTTTTTTTGGCAAAAGAGGGCATTTGTCCCGTTTTCTCTTGCCAGCTTGATCAGTTGGCAAAAGCAAATAGGACAAATGCCCACTTTTGTAAAAAAAAAAAAGTGGGGTGCAAAGAAACATGTGGGGGGAGGGATGTGAGTGGCGATTGCAGACCTGCGCAGGGCGGTAGGCAGGGCTCGAGCAGGGGGCAAGCAGGGCTTGAGTGAGCAGTGACCCCCCAGCCTCGTGGGGAGGAGGTGGGGAGACAGTGCTTGTGCGAGCAGTGATGCCAGCCCTGCGCAGGGAGGGCGCAGGGCAGGGCTCAGGCAAGCAGCTCAGACTAGCCCCCCAGGAGGTCCCATTTTCCCTTTGGGAAATATGGTCACTCTACATAAAAATATCTAACTTCCTAACATTGAGGTCCAGTGGATAGGACACTGGACTGGGAGTCAGAAGACCTGGCATAGAAAGCTATTAGAACTTTGTGCAGGATGGTGTGACAGGCAATAGTGGAGACAGCCAAATGCCCATTGCGGTCAAAAGTTTGGGTGCTTTAATGTCCCCCTATTTCCAAATCACTTTTCCAAAGAGAATAATAAGCTGCAAACTGGAAAATTGGCACACGGAGTGGGAAAAGCATTGCGCACATTATTTGTAAAGGCCAATTCAACCTTTACCAGCAGTTCACATTTAGATCCAAGCACCCAGGTTGAATCTCAGTTTGAACTCTTCACCTCCCCTTCAGCACGCTTCCCCACTAAATATAAACCAGGCTGCTGATGTGACTGCAGCTGGCATTCACCTTTTCAGATGTTTTCTACACTGTCCCTGTTTTTGTTTACTATTTTTAATCAGGAGATGCTCTGATCTAAACAGCAAAGCCATATCAGAAATACACATGGAGGAAAAGTGTAAGAAACCATTCTGTTGACTAATGAACATACCGAGATTCATGGAAAATAAATGACGTGATCAGCCGACACTAATTTGACATGGCAACACTAATTTGCAATAAGCAGGACGATTATATCAGTCCTATAAATGTTAGAACCTACTCATATCTAATCCTTATAAAAATAGCGGCAGATGGGACCTGAGAAACACCTTGGCACTGGAGTTCAGGGTGTTAAGTGAACTATTTAGAATTCAACCTACTCCAAACATGCAGCCAGCTAGAGAAAGAACTTGCAGAACAACACTGCAAACGGACTGAGAGATTTTAGGTTAAAGATTGTGCAACTCCTTTGAGAAGCCTGCACTTCAAATCAGGCTGCGTACTGCAAATATGGAGTTGCATAGAATTTTCAAAATTAGAAGTCTGTTGACTCATCTAGGATTTCAAAGCAAATATAAATGAAGGCAGAAAAATGTATTAGCTATTGTGAAACAAGATCTTCAATCTAGCACTGTAAAATCTTCAGGTTCTTCATTAAAATAGAAGTTCAACAATAAGAAGCAATTATCTTTTCCTTCCTTTAAGGTAATAAGTGTGGATACTTGGGAGTATATGTTTTACCACAATTGGATTGCCTAGTAGATATATAGAGATATGTTTTCTGTAGGGTATAGGTTGGCCATTTCCTCTACAATTGTCACTCTCTCTCAAGGATAATTTGATGCTTCAGGGCATAATTCAATCACTAATAGTTGGGGGTTAGGAAGAAACTTTGCCGGGGGGCAGGTGATCCCATATTTATTTACTTCAGAGTTCTTGCACCTTCCTCTGAAACAGCTGGTACTGGCCAAATTGGTGACAAGATACTGAAGTTGATGGACCACTGGTCTGACCTGGTGTGGCAATTCCAAAATTCCTACAAACTGTGGAATCATATTCTGTAGTCTTTGTGCTTCCTCATTCCCTGCTGTTTGCGCTCCACTTACTGTGTCACATCTAACCTGGGAACTGTAAACTAGAACCCTGCAGCAGGACTAGGATCCTGCACGTGCCACAGGACCCGCTGCCATAATAGCAGGAGTGGGTAAAATGTACTTTATTACAGTCAGGATTGAATGGGAGGAAAAAAAAAAACCTGCCTGCGGTAACTTGCAGGAAAACATGAAATCTCTTGTAAGTTTGTCATAAATAGAATTTCAGCAATGTAAAGTACGTTTTTTTTTTAATAAAGGTTTTAATACTTAAATTTAAGTGAAGGATAGAAAGATTTGACGTCTATTTTGATAGGAATTAGAGTATTTTTTACATGTTTAAACAAGATTTGTTTTATTCTTTTAGTGGTAAACATTGTATCTGAATTCCATTTATATATATGTAATATATTAACTGACCTTTTTTTTGTTTTGGTTTTGGTTTTTTTAAGTAGCATGAGTGAATCTGTCTCTCTTGCAAGATTTGTGGGGGTCTAAGGTTTTTGTGGGTGGAAGCGGGATAAAAATGCAAGAAACAATGCGGGAACAGGTGGGACTGGGTATTGCAAGGCGGGACAGAAGTGGGATTAAAAGAAATAGTGCTGCACAGGGCTCTCCTGTAAAATGTTTGGGGTATGGATGATTTTTTTTTTAGGTCTTCTGTGAAGTGCTATAAAATGATGATAAAGAACAGGAGTATGTCTGTACAAATAATTTTTTGCAGAGCATATATGGGCCTTCAACCTGTGCAGTTCATTGCCTGAGGAGGCCATTGAGACAAATACTGTGGCTGGGTTTTTAAAAGGATCGGATCATTTTATGACCATTACCACCACTCAGAGGTAACTATACAACACATAAGTCTCTAAATTGCATGCTTCTGGGCATAAACAGACTGCCTTCAAAAGCTCCAAAATTATTCCCACCCACTGAATAGCATTGTGTGATCATTAATGTGCTTCACAGAGACCTCCCTGTGTCACATCAGGTATTGGGCACCACAGCTGGAGGCAGGATCTCCGACTAGACAGACCAATGAATAATCACATCTGGTATGGCAACCCCTGTGTTCCTATAATCCCTTTGTTAATAACAAGATGGTAAAACAATTCAGGCAGCAATACAGTACATGTCAGATTCTGTTTACTTAACTGCTGTTTTAGGTAATTGCTAGTAAACGAAGCCCTTGTGCTTTCTTCAGAAAAATTACAGTTTAGTAGTAAATTTATACTGCTTTCCACTCAAAACATGTCATCTGAAGCTCTAAATTAGTATCAACCAAGAATTCTTGATTTGCCTGCAAGGGTAAGAAAGCCAAGTACATCAATTCATGGGTTGGAGTACAAATGCTCTGTGTTTGTATTTGTATGCATAGGTTTTCCTCCCAATTATTTATGCACATTAATGGCCTGTTTTACTTAAATGGTACACAAAAGAACTGAAATGAAGAATAAGAGCTTTCCCTCATTAAAGAAAAAATTTTAGTAACCTCCTTGCATATTAAGCTTCTGAGTAACTTTGCAAAAGGGGGTATTTGATAAAAACCATTGCATTTCGGAGACTGAAGTTTGATCAGCATTGTTTAGACCTGGACTGGTTCCTGCACTTGGGACAGACTTTGGTGGCTTGAAATGCACAGCCTAAAGTCCCGGTCTCCTGGAAGGGGGAGGAAAGTCTCTGCGTAATTAAGCCTTATGCCAATCTACAGAAACAATGGACAACAGCCATTTGAACACAAATATGAAATCTGGCAGAGAGGGAATGTGATTATACATCCACGTCTAATCAACTGGGCCTCAGTTTAACATGACGCATACTTGTAAACAAAAAATAGTTACATTTGGATTTCTCTGTCTATGCCAAGAGAAAAACAGCGAAGATTTTTTGCTCTGTTGACTAAAATCTTAATAAGTGTGACACTGGTTAAAGTCCAATTGCCAAGAATGAGTAGTGATGGGTTGAAAAGTGGCAGCAAATGTTTTATCTGATGGGCAATATATAACCAGATTTTAAACTACAAAATAATATTGGATGTTGTTGGGGCACCAAAATGTGGAGAATTGAGAAAAATGATTATTAGATCATTCTAGGGATAAGAGGGGGAAATGCTTAGCTTTATTACATTGCCTAAATGTTTGCAATGAAACCCAAAACCACACAGAACTTGCCTGGGTTTGAGTTTCACTGCAAACTTTAAACTCAGCTCTGGGGAAAGGTTTGCAAATATTTGCAAAACTATTGAGTCAACCTGAGCCCTGCCTCAAACAAACCGGAGTTACGCTTTACAGTTGAAAGAGCCATGGGAAATGTGCAGTTTCAAGTCAAAACCAAGTGAAATGGGGAGAGTTTGACAGTTTCACTTTGAATTGTGGGGACTGTTCCAACCAAAACTCAGAGGTTTCATGAATACAAGCAGACCAAAATTGATGGCAGTATAAAGCATATACAGAGCAATGGAAAAAAAACATCACATTTAGTATCTTATCTGCTTAATCAGTTTAATATCTGCTTCTGTCTTACTATGTCACTTCTAGACTAAGAGTTACATTTACCCCTGGTTTAATACAGCTTTCATGGGATGTTAGGTAGTGGAAAAGTCTGCCTGGTGGTAAGGTAGGGCTGCAGGTTGGAAAGTCACCCCACAGGTGGCCAGCAATGCCCCATTACTATAATATCTGAGTATGTCACAATCCTAATGTATTTATCCTCACAGCACCCCGTCATGTAGTGTAGTGCTATTATCCCCATTTTACAGATGGGATATTGAGGCATAGAAAATCTGCCTGGTGGTGAGGTAGGGCTGAGAGTTGGATGGTTACCCCACAGGTGGTCAGCAATGTCTAAAACATAAGCAATACTGGCTATGAGGAGTATGTAGCCAGGGATCTGGGGAAGTTCAGGGATTCAGCACATCCCATTAGAAAGTTTCACTAGCAGGGCTCTTATCACCCCACTTCCTAGGAGAAACTAAGACTATGTCTTTGCTGGGGGAAAAAAGGCTTGTTTTTTATGTGGTGATAGCTAACTCAAGATAGGTCTCACTCCAAAACCCTAGTGGAGACCTGGCACAGATAGTTGTTACCTCAATGTAGCTAGCTGAGATAAATCCCAGGTTTGGGTATAGTTTTGACCTCAATTACTACATAAAGATACAAATAAAAAGAATTATTAGTTAAAACTAAGGAGACAGGGGGCCAGAGAGAGCACATGTGCACAAGCATGAGAAGGACTCTATAGCCTGTGATTAGAGCAACTGCCTGGGAGGTGGGAGATACAGGGTCCAGTCCCTCTGCTCCAATGACTATTTATCCACAGTGGAACATTTTCAACAGGAGAGAGTGAGGGAGCCCCACATCAGAATATTCCATACTCATACTCACCTGAGAGATGGCAGATACCTGTTCTAATCCCTTCTCCTCATCAGGTGAAGGGGGCACTTGAACCCAGGATCTCTCAAATCCCAGGTAAGTACCCTAACCACTGGGATAAAAATTATGAGGGAGAGGATCCTCCTTCTCTCCCATACCCAGTGACTATCTGTTTTGTGTGAACTAGCCTGGGGTGGGGGGGTGATCCAATAGGAGTGCTCTAAGCACACCTGGCAGATCAGACTGCACATGCAAGTTAGAGTGATGAATGCCTGTTCTCCCTAGTTGCAATCACTCTGGGGCTTAGCTATAGGGTGACCAGATAGCAAGTGTGAAACTTTTTTTTTTCCAGGGATCAGGGGGTTGGGGGAATAGTTGCATATATAAGGCAAAGTCCCTAATATCTGGATGGTTCCAAGAATATCAGGACACCTGGTCACCTTACTTAGCCAGGAAATACGCACCCAGATGCCTAGAGTGAGGCAGCAGTGTGTATGCCCAGAGGCACAAACTAGATGCTGAGGGAACTTTTTACTGCAAAAATTTAGAAGCTGAGTTTAAGTGCCTATAGGATTCAGTGAGAGTTTTGTGAGTAACCGTGGAGCCTAAAACTGGGACTTAGGGTCCTCAACCCAGACTTAGGTGCCTAAATCTGCCTAAATTAGTCCTTGCAACACTGAGCAAAGAAATGCCTAAACACCTTTAAAAAGCTGAGCCTATTTCTCCTACTGCCTTGACCCACTCATTTAGCTGTTCCTTAGTCTGTCTTAAAGAATAGCTAGTAGCAGTGCTCTGAATGGCTTGTTTTCTATTGGCTGACAAATGGTTTATGGTAGTGGTCTTTTACTAGGAAGAAACCTCCGCCTCTCTCCTTATGCTGTGCAGGATATGAGGCCTCTCTCCTTATGCTGTGCAGGATATGAGGCAGTCCCACAGAAGTCACTTGGACTAATGTCAATGAAATGCACACGGTGATCCACAAGCGCCTGGAGAACCATAGAGAAATAGCCCTTCTGATTAATGTACTCGGAGGTTACGTGGGCTGGTGCCAGAATTGGAATATGTGTCCCATCTATCACCCCTCCGCAGTTAGGGAAACCCATTTGTGCAAAGTCAGGCACAATGTCATGCACGTTACCCAGAGTCATAGTTCTTCTGAGCAGGATGTGATTAATGGCCCTGCAAACTTGCATCAACATGATTCCAATGGTCGACTTCCCCACTCCAAACTGGTTAGCGACCGATCAGTAGCTGTCTGGAGTTGCCAGCTTCCAGATTGCAATAGCCACCCGCTTCTCCACCGGCAGGGCAGCTCTCAATCTCGTGTCCTTGCGCTGCAGGGTGGGGGTGAGCTCATCACACAGTCCCATGAAAGTGGCTTTTCTCATCCAAAAGTTCTGCACCCACTGCTCGTCATCCCGGACTTGCATGACTATGTGATCCCACCACTCAGTGCGTGTTTCTTGAATCCAAAAGCGCCATTTCACGGTGGTGAGCATGTCCGTGAATGCCACAAGCGATCTCGTGTCATATGCATTACTTGAGTCAATATCATTGTCAGAGTCCTCACTGTCACTTTGTATCTTAAGGAATAATTCGACTGCCAAACGTGATGTGCTGGCGAGACTCGTCAGCATATTCCTCAGCACTTAGGGCTCCATTCCCGCAGACCGAAAGGGAAGACAGAGCGCACAGTACAAAAAACATTGAAAGATGACGCCAATTGTGGACGGAAGCAGAGGGATTGCTGGGATGCGAACTGGTGCATCACGGGGAGTTGGGACAGGACCCAAATGCCCCGCCCCCTTCCCACAAGCCACGGCGCCAGACTGGGAAGAGGTGCTCTGTGGGATAGCTGCCCATAGTGCACCGCTCCCAATGCCGCTGAAAGTGCCGCAAATGTGGCCACGCCAGTGCGCTTGGAGCTGTCAGTGTGGACAGACTGCAGCGCTTTCCCTACTGCACTCTACGAAGGCTGGTTTAACTCAAAGCACTCTACATCTGCAAGTGTAGCCATGTCCTCACTCTTCCTTGAAATGAGGGACACTTGGCTGCCCTGCCTAGTTCAAGAGCAGACTTCGACTGAACAGACTATTTGAGTGTTATACGATAAAGGCTACGTGTAAACAGTGTCCAAAAGGAGCCAGAGTCCTAATGTAAAGACTTCATTTGTGTTTTAATGAACCGGTTCAGTAAGCAAGAGGACTTGAAAATTCAGAACTCATCCAATAAGCTCACAGTTCAACTGAGGACTGTTAGCAACTAACCTCATGAGGACTAGCCTGATGGTATCAGTAAATGAAAGGAAATTAATGTGATCTGTGTGTGCATTTCCTGCTCACCAACCAAGTTCATTTCAGAAGCTTGTGGTACAGAGTTGTTCTTCTTGCTGTTGTTTGCTGCAAATGAGTAAGTCACAGCCGTCATTGAACATCACCAGAATTGTGTATATTTCAGGTACACAGAATATTCTAATTGAAAGATGACTAGCATCTCACTTCATGAGACAAAAAAATATGAAAGTGCATTATATTATAATAACTACAGTATCTATAAGCACATCAATAATACACTGGAACTATTGCATGCACACAAAAAAGAATAAAATATCTGAAGATAAAAAGTAAACATTGCATTTGGAATGACCTTTCTAATGTGCTCTTGCTCAGCTCTGTAGGCCATCAGCCAAGGTCTACATAACTTTTCTGGCAGCAAGCGGGTAGGGAAAAAAATCAAAATCCATTTCTTTCCTTTCTTAAGGAATTCCTTAAGGGCACTATGGAAACAATTCCCTCTGGCCTGTCTACCACAGTTAAGAGTCACCTAGCATCCCTAGCTGCCAGCTATTATAACACTAAGCATAGAGAATCAATATATCCCTTTTCTGCCAAGATGTTCAGGGATGTCCCTGAATTCACCTCAAAATATTTCCTCTCTACTCTCCATTCCACACCACCCCATACCAAATACTGGAATACTTAAAGTGGAAAGAAACGTCAAGAGACACTATCAAGGTTGGTGTGCCCAAAATATGACCTACTGTGCATTTTTTTCTCATGTCTGTTTTCCAAGCCCATAGAGGGTTGGTGTCTTGTTTGTATCTTCAATGCTCTTTATTTTCCAGGAATAAAAGATTAGTACCAGCAAGAGAGCACAAATAAACAACAAATCACTGTGAATGAGATGAAGATACATATATGTTGGTAAGGAAATAGTTTTGGCTCATAGCTGCCAAGAAATAACAAAAAATGAAAAATTCTGGAATTAAAATTCAAATGAATTTTGAGTGGAAATTCTTTTTTTCTTCATCACAAATAGCCCACTGGCAATATTTCAAGCTTATTGGTAAACTTTTCAAGGATCACTTGAATAAAGAAAAGCAGATTTAAATCCACTATTTTGATCATTTTGATCCTGCCAATCTGCTTTTTGTTCTGGATGTCCCTATATCTATGATGATCATCCTTAATTTCTAACTTACCTTGCAAAAATTCAACTCATTTATTTTACTTTGAAAATATCATTTCCATTTTTGGAGACTAGAATACCAAAAAACTGTAATGCCGTACATGACCTTGCTCTTGCAAACATGTTGGTAACTTTACTCATACAACTCAAGTCAAAGTTTGCACGATCAGGGTCAGGCTGACTGTTTCCAATGGTAAAACGCAAAGGGACAGACTGTGACCTTCTTATTCACAGTGGTGAGCTCTTACTCACAGGAACTATCTCATTAATTTCAGTGCTGTCAGCCAACTTTCTAGTGGACAGGTGTCCACATTACAGAAAACCCTACTACAGCTGGAAATGGTTGTCACTTTTCTTGTAAGACTCATCAGAAAGGCCAAGAGTTGAACAGAGGTCCAAAGCATCCACAGAGGATGTAGGAAAAAATTGGGCCTTTGTGAGTAACCTCCCATTAACACTATAGGTATGGCAACATTGCAATCAGAGGTGTGACTGCAGCTGTTGTAGACATACCCAAACTAGCTTTGATCTAGCTAGCTCAAACAACAATAGCGGTGAAACCTCAGCAGCACAGGGTAGCCACTCAAGTACATATCCAGGATCCTAGGTGGACTTGTATCATTAAAGTCTCATTGACATCCATTCCAAATAAATACATCACAATTAACTTTACTACCATAATTTTAATTACATTTTAGTGTTTCACATATATATAAAAAAATCTAAAATGATTTGCAGTGTTAGATGGGCTAGATCATTCCCTTGCAAACTGTGAAAGTGCCTATATGTGGTTATTATATTGTATAGTTTCTCTAGAAAGCAGGAATTATTCTGTAAAGTATGTTGGTATTGTCCAGCACTCTATCATAGATTAGCAAATGTTAGGCCTCAATCTAACAAAACAGGCAGGCCCAGTGGTTTCAGTGGGTTTCAACAATTGAGATTTCACAACAAATGCTTGGTTTCTAACCGATAACTTTGCAAATTAGATAGACATATTGGTTTGGTAAAAATAACAAAGTGAGAGATGTAACTTCAAAGCAGATTAGAGTTGCAGTACTGATTGCATTAACAAGAGACTGGATCATGTATGCCCCATTAATCTTTAGATTCATCAACTGTCTATTCTCAGGCACAGGAATCAACTAAATGGTGACGCACTTCCAATAAATCATCTGCAGAGCAAGTAAAGCAGCAAGATTTTCACTTTATACAAGTCATTCATTTCATTAAGTGCCTCCAAATTTGGAGATAATTGTTCCTACCAAAAAAGCAATTTTTGCACTCTCCCTTTTATAAACATAAAGGGCTAAATGACTAATTGCGTTGGATTATTTCCACATGCACTGAAATATTTTTCTGCTCTAGCTCTACTTTGCAGGCATGGATGCAATTGTTCTAAATTATGAAGTTCTGGATGGGGCATATTTAAAAACTTTTCTGTGTTGAAACTGTGTCCCGCTGCTCTGCAGTGAAACGAGTTGTAACTATAGTATGGCTTTTCGCATGCATGATTCCATAGCATTGTCTGCTCACTGCTTTTGTTATTCTTGAAATGTACCTCTAGATATGTCAGTGACTTATCTGCAAAATGCCTGAAAAGCTGCTTATTAATAAATGCTTCACCACTGGTGTGGCAGATCTAGGTACTACAGTTTTCTAGATTTATTTTGAAAAGGCTTTTCCAGTATTGATGTTGGCCCATTTCTTACCTTCAGGTAATTTATTTGCCCTTTTTTGTTTATGCTTCCACCATAAGCGCTTCAATCATTTTCCAAATTACGAAGTGGACAGACTTTGGGGCTCTGACTCTACAAACACCTGTACATGTAACACAAGAAAGAAAGAAAGAAAGAAAGAAAGAAAACATTTTACACAGACTACTATTTAGGAGAGAAGATCACTAATTTGAAGGTGGGGGAAGGAAAGGAAGGAAAATTCTTACCATTCTGGCCCCCTAAAAAGATACATCTACTGCAATGTTTCAGTGGGAGCTAAAAGTGTGTCCAGAATTTTCCCTTGAAAGCCTATTACTTGCTTTTGAATATTGGCATCTGCATACTAATGAAAATTATAATATAAAATATAATATAATATATAAATATAAAACTAGGATTTATAGGCAAGTTTTGTAGGTATAAACCGAATGCCTTTTTCTGCCAGAAAAACCACACACAGAAAAAACAAGACATACCAGCTCTAATCTGCACCTAGTAGCAGCTTCTGAAAACCACATTGTGCATAAACTATTTGTAATAAGCCAGGTACATCTCAAAATCTGCTGATCCCATTTAGATCTCAAGGTCGATTTGTATCAACATATTTGTTGCAAACCAATAATATATACATCTTGGGAGACAAGTTCACAGAAATATATTTTTTTCCAACTGAATATTAGATGGATAACATGTTAACTATACCCCACTGTGTTGGTATTATCAGAAACCTGTTCACAGTTTATTTCACCATAACCACAGTGGTGTACACATGGTTGTGTGGTTACTGGAGCTGCTGCTAAAGACTCAGAATGAAGCAGCTGAAATCCATAAAGCAGAAGAAATGTGTGTTGTGTGTTCAAAATCTTTCATGGCAGCATTTTCTTTTTATCAAGAAAAAAGAAAAAGCCCGTAAGACCAATCCTGCGATCCTTGAGCAAGCAAAATTCAGAGCGAAGTCAGTGAGGACTGGTATATGAGATTGAAAATAGTCTAAGCACCAGAGTAGAAGGGGGAAAGCCTCCAAGTTTCAGGATGTGTTGATAATTGTGTAAGTATTAAAGATGAAGAGCTCCCAGAGGAAAAAGCCTGGATGCCATACTTCTGAGGGTTAGATTTTACATCCTGACTCAAATTGAATAGCACCTTATGTCATTAGTATTTCCATTTAAATCAAGGGGATTACCTGGCGAGTAAGGCACTGCTTATTCTGAGGAAGGGTATCTCGATCTGGCTTTTAGGGGATTTCATCCATATACTTTAGGCAGGAACAGGAACTGTCACATCATGAAGACAGTGTGGCAAAGGATAACTAGGTGGAAAACTAATCAATAAAATGGATTAATAGAAAGAGCTGCCTACTAAGATTTTGGAGCATATATAATAATTAATTAAGCCCTACTCCTGCATTTATATTCACTGCACTCTGTGGGAGTTTTGCCTGGGAAGAGACTTAGCACTATATTTGAAGATGCAAAGCACTGTTACAGGGCCAGAACCTCAGCTGTTTAACTATGCCATTTTATGCCATCTGAGGATTTGGCCCTTTATATGGCCCTCAATTATTATAGTTATCTATAAACATATCATTAACCTTACTAAGGCTTGGGTGGGGGTAGGAGGCAGGTGCTGGTTTGGTCAGAGCCACTCTTTACAATCACAATTCACTACTGTTAGCAGTTTATGTGGTCTGCCTTTGCTTAGTCTAGGTTTGAGACTACAGGTAGTTTCAGACTTTTCTATCATGTGCAGAGCCTGTTTTGTGAAAGTTACTGCGTCGCTGGAACAGATTTAAACACACATCTTAAAGCAAAGATCCATTTCCCCAGCATGTGACAGACTAGAGTAAACATGATCCCCAACTCAGCAGTAGGCAAAAGCCTATCTGAAGAGATGACTAAAATCACATCATGGTTTCCTGCAGCTGTCATAAGAGCAGACTCATCCTGTAGTCAGCTGGGCAAATGTCTTTTTCTCTGAGGTCTACAGATAGCAGCTTTCTCTTGAAGCATATTTTCCGCCTGTATACCAGACACATCAGGCATCTTTGCCATCTCAACAGTGTCAGCTCAAATGACTTCCTAAGCAGTTCCTTTTCTGCCAGCTCTAAAAGATTGATTTGTTTGCTCATCCAAACTTACTAAACTAGCTCATTTTGGCAGAGAGTCAGGAAACACACTAGATTTCTTTAATAGCTTCTTCCATGTGAAATCATGTGATGAACAGGCATTAGGCTTGCACAAATCTGCCTGTGTTCATTGGGAAGAAATAACTGTTTCTAGAGTAACGCTAATGGGATCCACAGTGACATGTAGCCCATGAACAGCACTATATTGACCTGTCAACTATTCTTTATGTTTGCTTATCAGAGTCCATTCAGTTCTTGTGCTTCCCTTAAATCATACAAATCACAGATGCTAGGGGAGGAGAGGGAGATTGACAGTGACCCCAAAAGGAGCAAATTATCCTTCCTCTTTCTATAGATTTGCAGATGCCTACAAAAACAAATAGTGAGATAAGAGAAGTAGTGTGTAAACAAAAAATGGGAGGGCCTATGAAGGAGTGACTTTGCTCTAGCAAACTGCCACTCCTGGCAGATGCACCGCCATAACATCAACTTACACATGATATAAAACCCCCTGCTTAGACACAAAGGTCCTTTATTCCATAGAACACTATAGAGGATTGTTGAGGCATCTTGGAGTCCATAATCTCAACAATTATAGCTGAATACCCAGCCCTTCTTCCTGCCATACAGTACTGTGCTTTGCCTGAGCAGTGAGTGAGATTATTTCACTGTATGCCCTATTGAGATAGGTAGGTGACATACAGTCTACAGATGGATAATGTGGTCTGGCTTGCCTAAAATATAAGCACTGAAAAATTCAGGTGTTTTATTAGAAGTTCATTTAAATTTCCCCTTTTGTAAGTCTCTCTCTCTCTTTGTCCTTCCTCCTTGATATTCTCTGTTTCCTCCTCCCTATGACAGGTTCCCAGCAACCTTCAAATGCCCACTGCTCCCCTCATGCCCCACCCTTTGAGTCTCCTAACATCCGCACAAAAACCCCAGACTTTGACGTTAAGTTTCAGGGCCCACCAGCTTTGGCAGCCTTTCAGCAGTGATTGGATTCCAGGCTGAATATAAATACTGCATGCCAGACCACATATATTTCCATTCAGAATAACATTAGGCCACCGTAGAGAAGCTGCCCCAGCTGGCTGCACTACAATTTTAGTAGCCGTGGTACGTGTGTATGGGTGAAAGGGGAAGGCTATGCAAACCAACATTAAACTAAAAGAAAGATTGGTTCAGATCAAGAATAGGACAGAGGTTCAGACCAGTTCTTATTCTGGCCAAACTGGTCTGCCCATCCCACGTTTAAACAAGGATCATGTTTCGCTTGCTGTACTATTAGCTCTATACAGCTGCACCAACACCAAATAACAGGCCAAAAAAATTGCAATCTAGCAACATTTTATCAACTAAGTTCTTCAGTTAAGTGAGTTTCAAAGCAAGGGGACAAAAGGAGTCTTCTAGTAACAAGCTTATTTTGGGTACCTCAGGGCTACTGAAAGAACCATGCTAGCGATCACTTTGCTGCTGCAGTTATTACCTCGCAAATGATTTCCCTGTTTGCGTTGACTGAAAATGTGGAGCCACATCGTCAGCTGGTGTACTTGGGCACAGCTCCAGGGTACAACCACATTATAGATCTGTTTTAACCTCTGTAGGATAATATGTGGTAACAATGTTTAAGCCTGTGTCTTGACAAAGAGTTGTGTGCAACACTGTCCTTTCGGAAATGGAGATGAGCTCTAATATCTGTGCCCATGGTATGGGGCCTGATTACTTCTTACTTGTTCTCTAGTTTTGAGTGTCCTTTGGACTCCTGCTGTCATGATTCTAGGCAGAAGACCCCTTCAGTTATTTATCAGTGAAATTCTAGAGAAAAATACATCAAAAAAAAGGCCTCAAAGGTTAATAGCGTTATGTTGGGGGTTGGTTGAAGCCTCATGGAAACTGGTGGACTTACACCTGCCCTTCCTAGAAGCAGCAGTTAAGATCCTTTTGGAGCAAGTTAGCTAAAACAATAGGAACCACTGCCCAAAACCCAGGCAATATGCAAGGCCAGTCAGGAGATGAGCTATGTGGGGAGAGGGTTTCACTGGGGGCTGAATACAAACACAGAGGGCTGGGTATTTTTTCAGTGTTACTATGTGAGAGAGAGTAGACATAGACAGAAACACCAACTAAGCAGACCAAGAAGGCCACAGAAAGCCAAAGACAGAGGGGTAAACAGTATTTGGGATCAAATACAACATGGTTTTACAAAAGATAGATCATGCCCGACCAACCTGATCTCTTTCTTTAAGAAGGTAACAGATTTTTTAGACAAAGGAAATGCAGTAGATCTAATCTACCTGGATTTCAGTAAGGCATTTGATATAGTTCCCAGATGGGAAATTATTAGTTAAATTGGAGAAGATAGAGATTAATATGAGAATTGAGAGGTGGATAAGGAACTGGTTAAAGGATTGACTACAACAGGTCATACTGAAGGATGAATAGTCAGGCTGGAGGTAACTAGGGGAGTTCCTCAGGGCTCGGTTTTGGGACCAATCTTATTTAACATTGTTATTACTGACCTTGGCATAAAAAGTGGGAGTGTGTTAATAAAATCTATGGATGACACAAAGTTGGGAGGAGGACTGGAATATCATACAAGAAGATCTGGATGACCTTGAAAACTGGAGTAATAGAAATGGGATTCAATTTAATAGTGCAAAGTACAAAGTCTTTCACTTGGGCACTAACAACACGATTTTTTGCTATAAAATGGGGATTTATTCCTAGTCATTCAAAATTCTGTGGTGTTTTTTATAAATGTGTTAACCCCAAATTCCAACTCAAATAATTGCATTCTGGTTACCTAAATTCCCCCTTCAGTTTCTCTTAGGAAAGTTATTCTTCATACCTATTCTAAACTATTGTATAGCGCTTCTCTACACAGTAGAAAACAGTCACCACAGGATGTGAAATAATCTCTACGTATAGCAGAGCTGATTGAAAATCAGAATTTTAATTCTGCAGGAAACAATGATATTTCAACATTTGTTTTCATCCCAAATTGGGACAAAAAGTCAAAAAAATGATTTTTTTCATGGAATGGAAAGTTCTGAAAAATTTCAATTCAGAAATGTTGAAACATTTGGTTTTGCCTAAGCTGCCTCAGTGCCTGATGGGAGTTGTAGTTCAGGTGCATCATACCCCATTCTCCTCTCAGGGCTGGGTTCCCCAGCCAGATTATATTTCCCAGGATACATTTTAGTTATGGGACTCCTATGATGCATTATGGAAGTTCAGCCAGAGATCATACCACAGTGCATCCTGGGAAGTCGTGGCACCTGAACTCCAAATCCCATGAGGCACTGCAGCAGCTCAGGAAGACACAGATTAGTTCAACACACCAAAAGGTTTCATTATGAGACAATATGATCCAAAATGAAATATTACATTTAGATTTTATCTATGGAAATTTGAAAAATATCAGCAAAATCAAATCCTATGGAAAATGTTCACTTTGCGGAAACTGCATTTTCCATCAAAAAGTCCTTTTGACAGATTATTCCTGACCAGCTCTGGTGTATAGTTAGGGCCTAGTGCTGAGCGGCAGAGCTAGATTAATCCATCAGTGGGCCCTAGGCAAAATACACTTATGGACGCCTACCTATGAATAACAACATACAGCCATACAGTACAGTCACTGCAGCTTAGCTGCCATGCTGAGGATCTGCCTGACTGGCTGCACATCCTAATACAGCTCAGGGCCCTACTCATCAGGATGGGGGTCACAACACCCCCACTCAAATTTGGCCCAGCCCCCCCCCCCCCCATGACAGGGGTGGGGAGTGGCCCGGCCAAATCTGAATGAGTGGCATTGCACCTCCCCATTGTGGTGAGCAGTGCCACAAGAAGCAGCAAGAGGTGCAGCCAGTCCAGGCAGATCCACAGCATGGCCAGCCCAGCCGCGGTGAGTACTGTGCAGCTGTTTATTTGCCTGTGTATTAATCTGGCCCAGCTGTAGTTTACAATGGCTTCAGAGGAAACTGAGGGCACTTAGAACAAGATGCTTTGAGATGAGAGGCCCCATATAAATACAATATCGTCATCTGTCAGTGCTGTCAAACATCCTAGCCGTTTTTGGTAGTGAATGGGGCCTGGATAACTGACGGGGGTTCATTCTGGGTAAGACCAAAGCAATAGTAGTACATTCAGAGAAACAGTCAGAAGAGAAGGCAAGGATTAGATCTGTCCCTTGAACTGAGGATGAATGTCTGCCGTTTGTCACTCGAATTCACAATTCCATTTAGGGATGTGGTTGAATCCCCAGCTGCAGTTAGATGACCATATAGCAACAGTAACCATGAGTTTTCCAACATGTAATTGTGTAAATCATACAATCTAGCCTTAAATAAATAAAATTAATCATGAGATAAAATAATAAATAGGACAAGTGAGTTCCATTACCTTAAATGTAGAGTCTCTGATGCCTGATGGAAAAAAGGCAAAATATTCAATTTCCAAATAATTCTGCTAATGCGTCATATTTTATGTAGTTCTCTTTCTTGCTTCATTAGACATGTGGATGAAAATAAGAACTTTGATTCTTAAGCATGAATATCTTCCCTTTTTGCTACCCCTCCACCAACACTACATCCCCCTCTGACACTCCAATAATCATCAGAACAACCCGTTTTGATTACACAAACACAAACATTATGACTTTGGGTGGGGAATAAACAATTTTAGCAGATGAACCCTAAAGAAACAAATATCCTGTTTTCTTGCAACAGTCATTAGTAATGAAATAAAGGCGGTGACAAATGAAGGAACATATTGCGTTGATTACAAGCAAAATTCTTTCTAAATCAAATGTTTTGCAAAGTTTTCTATGAGGTTGCAGCAGCTCTCTCTGACTCAGGTTTTAACTTGTACAAAGGGTCCACATTTTACTGACACTACACAGATTCTGCCTGGTGTCACTGTAGTGTAGAGAGCTGTAAAAAATACAACATATTATCAGCCAGAGTGCCTAGAGATCTTGTGCACGGAGGGGTTTGTTCCAGAGAAGAATTACATTCACCATCTTCCTTTGCAGTTTACAGCAGGAAGGCAGAGTGGCCCAGCTTTGAATTCCGCAGGAACACCATATAAGCTCCCTGGGCAAAAAATGTTAAGGACAGGTACCAAATCAGTGTTCTCCTTATCTGCATTCATCATATCCCCTTCCTGACCACTTCATCAGCTGCATTGACTTCCTATGGCCCCACAGCTGCAAACCCATCCCCTTCAGGATTTTCCACTGCCACTGCCCCCTGCCACAGTCTATACCTACAAAAGTCAGGTTAGCCCCAGATGTAGATCTGTATCTGTAAACTGTCACCCACAATCGTCCCACACACACTGCTCTGCTCCTACACTGTAGTACCTATGCCTGGATTTAGAATAAATGTTCATAATGAAACCTGATTTCACTGCTAACCTGAAACTCCTGCCACGTTCACCAAAAGATGATCTGACCATCCAATCAGCTAAGGCTGAGTTTCCAGTAAATTAGGAAAATTGTGTTTTTAAGCAGAAGCCATGAGAAACTAAGTGATTTTTGCATGGGTTGGATCCCAAGCCAAGCAAAAACCCAGCAGTCTCATCTTTGGCTTTAATTTCAAGGGATTGTGGGAACCCAAAACTCAAAGCAAATCGCAAAAATCCCCAAGCTAATAGGAGAAAAGGCTTGCTTGGCCCCTTGCTAATTCAGATCACCAAGGTCCACAGTTTTACTCTAGAACCTATAAATCACACTCCCTGTCTACTTATCTCATCAGACCATATCAAGTCACAGCACCCATTATGTTGTTCACCTGCATATACATGGGCCCCAATCCAACAAAGCATTTTAGTACCTGAGAAATCCCATTTAAATCAGTAATCATGGGCTTGTTCAAACAAAATCAGGGCTAAAAAGAGTGATTGTATTGGTTTCTGGTTAGTGAGACTATCTCCCTGTGGTTGGGTTACATGGTTCATCTTTCAACAGGCTGCTACATCTGAGTGCAATAACAGAAATATTAATTTGCCTTCTGCTATTCTGGACAAAACAGCAACTCTTTGTCTATCTAGTTTCCATTAATAATTTTGCTCCCAGCACGTGTTTACTGCCCTCTTTTTGAGCAGTTTAATGGCTTTTGTATAAGCTTTCCAAGGCTATTATTACTCTTACTTGGTGTGTGGAAAAGGCAAAGACTCATTAAATGGCCTACATTCCTAGAGTCAGTTGCCTTTAGGCAGAAGTGCTCCTGATTTTCAACTCTGGCAACAATATCCAGTACTGCAAAAATAGAATAGCTTGCAATTGCAGTGCAGCAGATTGGCTGGCTAACTTAGGCCAAGAGAAATGCAGTTTGTTATTATAACCTCAATGATAAGTTGCCTATGCCAGTTCAAATCTCCAGAAGAGGAATGTATATAGATACTGATAACTGGCCAAATAGACTCTACCTTTAGTAATGGGATGAACTCATATTATTATTGAAGTTCTGTGTATAATAAAGATGGAAGATCTTTTTAGTTAACATACGGGAAATCATTATAGCAACAGTCCAAAACCAATTGCCAGTGGGCAGTGTGCTGTCAACTCCTCTCAGTTCATTGCTTCATCACTTCACATCATTCATGATCAACAGGAATTATTTCTTCTTCTTCAGCATTGCAGCAGTTTAGTTTCCATGCTCATTAATGTCTGGTGCCTCTTGCAATTACAGTTCCCAGCAAATCCAAAAGTCATAAAACATCCTAACATCTGTGAAATTCTATATCTACCATGACCATGTGATACTGAACTCTTATTGTATGTTAAATCTGTTAAATCGAGGTTGTGAAATGATATAACATACCTGGCCCTGGAAACACCAGAGACTGATGAAGATGGGATGTCCCATTTGCTAAGAAAACAGAAACAAAATTAATCCTGTATTGGCAGGAGAATGAACTAGGAAACATACAGTAATTAGAGAAAAAAGAAGAACAGGAGTACTTGTGGTACCTTAGAGACTAACAAATTTATTAGAGCATAAGCTTTCGTGGACTACAGCCCACTTCTTCGGATGCATATAACATCTGAAGAAGTGGGCTGTAGTCCACGAAAGCTTATGCTCTAATAAATTTGTTAGTCTCTAAGGTGCCACAAGTACTCCTGTTCTTCTTTTTGCGGATACAGACTAACACGGCTGCTACTCTGAAACCAGTAATTAGAGAGCATCCTAATCTGCAAAGTTGATTCAAACTTCCACAAGTCTGTGGTTCTGAAGTCTGGTTCAGCTTGGAACCAGATAAAAATTTTGAGACTGTTTAGATCCATAGTTTAGGCACATACCCCTATCTAAACCTATTAGGTCTTTTCTACCTCTTAAATTCTATGTTTTTACCTATTGTTTCATGTTGTTACAGTGACATTCACTTTTATCATTAACATTTAATAGACAAGAAATTTGAAGAAAGGGATGTGTAGATATCAAAGCATCCAACTACTGTGCCTTCCCTGCCATGTGCTAGCCCATGTTGACCTACCATGCTGAAATCATACTGGGAAGTATCATCTGGCTGGTTCTAAGAATGATGTTAGATGAGTCAGCATTTTTCAGCAATGTAATGTTTTTCTGGAAACAGCACTGTAAAATACAGCAATGATTGCTGCATATGCTCTTTAGGGCAGACAAAGGCAAAAGGATGAAAAATATCTCTCAACTATGTGTGGGTTATTCATGGCGTATAGGTTCAGAGATATTTTCACGTTTCTACTTTAAGGGTCTCATAATTTTTTGACTGTGAGAAATATATGTGCTATCAACTACAAATAGAGAAATTGGTCATTTTTGCCATGCAAAGTCAATTAAATCTCCCACATTTCTGTTTGGTTTAGACTGGACCCCATTGGATGAATTACATTATATCTAGTGCACTATATTCCTCTTTGAGTGCTTATAATAGTTTTGTCCGGGCGGGCCTGTTCAATTTGTTCCCTGAAACTCCCAACTCCACCTCAGATGTATTCCTCTTGCAAATTGAGCCACATTTATACCCACAAATGGAAAAAGAGTATATTGAATATACTGAAATGGAAAAAGAGCATGACATGTCATTTTCACTCTCCTGAGCCAAACCCGAATAATATGGGGTCTTTAAAAGCAATGTGCTATTACCTGATTTTGATCACTCAACAACAACAGTATTCTTCTTTCTGGAGCACCAAGGATATTTTAAAAACAACTGCAGGACAAAAGATAGATCAGCACAGAAAAGCTGCTGAGACGAGAAATATGCCTGTATATCACAAACACCTATCTGTTTCTCAGTAGTGTAAAAGGCTCCCTTTATGCGTTCTCTGTCCATTGGCACTGACAATGGATGTAATTGATTTATATATTTATTTAGATTTCATACTTACCGGTACACAAACTCTACACCAAAGGGACAATAAGAAAAAAAGCGCTTTTTTGTTCCATAGACATTCTGTCAGTCATTATACAACGTGAATATGCAGTGCAATGATTATTTGTCTGCAACAATTTTACCAAAAGAACTGCCCTAAAACTATAATGGACTGGATGATTCTTTAATATATTTTGGCTAGAAATCTTGACAAGTTAACACAGCCACTCCTATGAAACCTCTGCTTCCAGACTCAGCTGTGCTCAGGAAGTGCAGTCACATGAAATTTTGAAGTAACTTAACTTATTCAAAACTCGGAACAGATTCAAGCCAGTTCATAGTGAATCCAAGCTGGTTTGCTGATGCTTACTAAAAACAAAATTACATTTTAATGGGAGGGAAATAGTAAATTTCAGTACTCATTACAGAGGGACTGGTCCAATACTTACTGTGGAGGAAAAGATTTAATTATTTTCAGTTATTTTTTAAATAAAAACTTTTCATGAATACGTTTATAATTAAGTCCCTTTATTTTTTGAAAAATTCCTTTTATTTGAAAAATGTAACAAAACTATATTTAAAATCCCAACAATATCCAACCAGAGGATAAGGGGACAAATTCAGAGGTAATAGTGTATATATGGAGGTAAGTTACAGGTCAAATAGAGCAAATATAAATACATTTATGTTACATGGTAAGGAGGTGGTAGGGCAGACCTTTATTATTGCTGCCCTAGATTTAAAAAAAAAAAATAAAACAAAAAAAACCTCTTAGTGATTGATTTGCCTGCTTCAGCCTTGCCCTTCCACCCCACTTTGTGTGTTAAACCAACTTACTATAATTCACACCCACCTACTCTGACCTACTAACTTGTCCTATACACCACACCCTCAAGTGCAGTTGCAGAGCAGTAGAAATTATTGCACTTTGTGTGCATGTGGTTGCAGGTTCACATACCAGCTAGTCTGTTTCAGGAGTGGTGAACATTCTTTTACAATATGACCTCTGAAATTGGCCCAGAATGTGCAGTTATAGAAGATACTTGTGTTGAGAAGCACAAGGTTAAAAGCAGAGTGCCTTGTAATGAAGCAGAGGGTATCCAATAGATCCATCCACTATTATTCATTATATAACTCAAGGTGGGGTGAAAAGGAAGTTGTGAGTGTGTATGGTCATCGCTAATGAATGAAAAGAAATATGCTATCCTGAGGCACACGTTCTTACAAATTGCCAGAGCATCTTTGACTATAAACTTGTAGGCATTAGTTGCCATTATTACAAAAATAGTATGATTTATTTATTGGTCTGATTTACCATAGGTATATCAAGAATATATGTTCACAACAATGCGCAAGAACACATCAAAAAATCCCCCTTCTTCTCAAAGCATCTGATCTTTGTACAGCAGAAAAAAGGGCTAAACAGAGAGAGAGCTATTTTTAGTGTTCCTGAAGGAGTTTCTTCCAAATGTTCACATAGCTCTAGGGTGAATAAATCACATCTCTGCATGCTCACTTTTGAATAGAGGACAAAATGAATGACTCCAGACTTCAGCCTCACCTATACCCGATGGAATACTGCATCCTCTGCACCAGAATAATGCATCTGATTAAAAATGGCTTGTTTCTCAGCTATGGGACACACCAGCGTAATTTACTATTTCCCTTCAAAAATCTGATACAGAATAAATCTGATCTGGTGGAGGAAGTGTGCTTTTAAAGTCTAGCCTGATATTGTGTCACCTGTTTCCTGGAGCTTCCTCCCTGAAGATTCAATAGCTAATTTTGCACCATTGTGATGATGAAGTGGCCAAAGCAAGAAGAGAGGAAAATACCCAAAGGAGTGTTAACAAAAGTTACATAAAATGAGTCAAAGAAGCTGATTTTTGGTTTCATTGGCTTGCAAACCACTTACAATTCTGCATCCCAAAGGAAAGCAAAGATTGCTTTGTAAATAATAACTTTATAATCCTTCACATTTTACATCTATAGAGCACTTCCATTTATTATACTGCTAAAGATCGCAAAGCAATTTGTGAAATTAATGCTAAAGTCCCCTTTGTCAGTGGTGGGAGATATAAAGTAAGTCTTCCTGTGTCAACAAAGTTCCCTGGATCCCAGAAGGTTCAATCCCAAAGCACAGCAGATAAAGGAAAATTCTTACCATCACCACCCTCCATTGGGTTTCTTCCTGGGAAGCAACACTACTTTATAAGTGGAGTTCTACAAGAGCTGTACCTGCAGAAAGTGCATTGAATCGCTACACCCTCTGCCACCTTGGCCATGCTCTTCTCAGCCCAGGCAACATTTGGGCTGCACTGCTTCCCATGGCCCCCCAGTGGGGAGATAAAGGGAAGCTGCAGCTATGACTATCCATGCCCATCCAGCAGGGGGGGTTATGCCACCAATAAACCTGAGCTGAATCTATCCCTGAAACTGGTCTCTAAAGAGGGGTTACAGATGAAATTTTCAAAAGCCCTCAGTCAATAACAAAAGCACTGACTTCAATGGCTGCTGTAACACAGCCCAGGGTGCCTCTGAAAACCTCATCCATGAATTAACTAAGAGACAACTAAATAGGCGTGTATGGACACACACAGATTAAATGCATCGTTTCACCCTCTACTGAAATGCAGCCATCCCTGGGGGGGAAATGTGGCTCCTGCTTAACAGCACACAACCACCACAAGCTTTACTGTATACTTTCCTTATGGAAAGTGCCATGGGATCTTTAATGACTGAAACAGTCAGGTCTTGGTGTTATACCTCATTGAAAAATAGCACCTCCAGCAGCACAGTGACCACTAGCCCATGCTGGGGCATTACTTCAGATGTGCAGTCTTAAAAAGAGTCTTCTAGTTCAATAAAGTGATTACATAACCCAGAAACAGCTGCACCCATTTCTGGGGTAGTGTCCCCAGAC
This sequence comes from Malaclemys terrapin pileata, assembly GCF_027887155.1. Classification (NCBI taxonomy): domain Eukaryota; kingdom Metazoa; phylum Chordata; order Testudines; family Emydidae; genus Malaclemys; species Malaclemys terrapin. Next base: position 37,932,928 of record NC_071507.1, on the reverse strand, counting down.
AACATGAGGCTATAATCACTAAATTACACACACAGTTAAGACTATGTTGTAAATGCAAAGGAGATGTGCAAACAGAGCGGTGTGATGCAACACATTTTGATTAGTGAATAACTCATGTCCAGGAACCACAGTTTCTAAAACATCTTATGCTCTAGCAAAGCCACAATGATGGTATTTTTCACCATTCCTGCCCATGATGAAAACGTTTTTTGCATAGTTTGGTCTGTGAGTTACGTACATTTTCTCCATTTCACTTTTCTGGTTGAGTTGCTGGAGGGCCTGCTTTGTGAAAACAGGCACTTATGCTTTTCATTACAGACTGTATTCTTTCTGTATGTGCCAGAGGATGCCTCACTGCTGGTGCGACTAATTAATAAAACTCCTGATAGTACATGATGCAGGCTCTTGTGTCTGCCAACTAGTGGGCAGACTAGTGCAGGCCTAACCAATTAGCAGAGTTTCCCCCATAAGTGTGCATCCTGCCCATCACTTCATCCAAGACTTAGTCCAGTGCCCATGTGATATGAAGCCAAAAGCTTTATGAGGTGAGTCTAAAAGCAGCCTCCTTCCCGTTAAGCTGGAAAGAGCTGTACTAAGCTCCTCTCAGCTGGAGGTTGTTCTTTGCATAGCTCACACTGCATGCCAGTACCCATGTGAAATAACAATGTTGTTCAATGATTCCATGCACTGTACGCTTGGAAAGTTCGCCTTCTTGGTGACTGCATTTGGCATCAGAAATAATTTCTCGGCAGCAGAATATGCACAACAGCACAGGCACCAATGTGTCCCTGCAGCTCTGTGTAGAACTCAGTGTGGGAGATCTTTGCGGGGAAGCGTGGAACTCATCAGACAAGGACCCACGGCTCTGAAGAATGCTCCCCCCCTTCCTGGGATCCACTGTACACAAGCTGAATGTCTTCACTGCACACTAAGCCCAGCTCTGACTCAGCTTTGAGCCCAAGCAACCTTTCTGTCTACACTCAGGTCAGCAAACGCTCAGGACTCAAGTTGTATGATTTGGCTAGGTGGTTGGGTCAGAGCCCAAGTCCCACTGTGAGTCAGGTCCAGAAGGTCTCTGGTAGTGCAGTGTGGATGCGTTAGCATGGCTGTGAGACTCGGGCCCATTAATCACAAGCCCAGGTTTACAATTAAGTGTGGATGCTCAAACAGGGGCTTGGAAACACTGAGTCCATGAGCCCAGGTCCCACAGCCCCCGGCTCAGTGTGCAGTGGAGCCATACCCTGAGAAGTCAAGGATCCTTGGGATGGGGAGGGCGTGATTGCATGAGGAAAAGGCAGGACCATAGCACCATCCCTCTCATTCCCTCAGGGATATTAGATGTAAGATAATGTTGATTCAGCATTCACTTATGCTGCTTCTTCCCTCTGCATTACGGATGCCACCCATGGGACTTTGGGGCACCCACTGAGGACTCACTCCATGCCAGCACCACAGCAAAGGGAGTGGAATCCAAAGGTATTGAGCCTCTGTGCAAATGCCACAACCAGAGCTGTTGATGACCTTATATCATGATTGTATGTTTTTTCTGCAGACCCTGGACTAGCTGTGAATTTAGAGGGTCGAGGTCACTGTTCTTTCACTGAGTGGTGGGGAATAGGGATGGAAAAATCCTTCCACTCCTAAAAGAAACATTTGGAGGAAGCACCACAGGTTGAAACTCACTCTGTTTTTATATCCAGAGATGATTTTCCCCTCACACGGATGCCTACATGGCTCATAGAAAGCGGCCATTTGTCATTGGGCTTCAAATACAATTCTGTGCAAATATACTGGGCAGGAAGAAAGTGTGAGAAGATGCAATGGTATATCTCATCCATGCAAGAAAAATAGCTGTCATGCAGCCACTCCAACAATGCCTGGTCAATTGCACTTCCCCTCTAAAAATGTCACTCAACTACCCATGCATGACATTCCAGGACAAAGAAGTAACTTTGCTAGAATTTGGACAGGCAAGAGAAAAGGACATTGAATTCCGAATCAGAATTATTCTGATCATGATTTGGCCAGGTCCTGGATTTGACACCTCACATCCCACAAAGGTAGGGGAAGAAGAGATAGGAGTTATAACATTTAATAGATTGTACTTTTGTGGGGTGGGAGCGGTCTCACTGAAACCTGTCAATCTCTCAGCAGAGTATGTAAATTCTAACATTTATCTACTCATCTACTCTATCCCTCTTCTTCCTCTACTAGCCCACTCTCCTGACACACACAAAGCACCTCTGCATTTCCTTTTCTCCTGCCCTACATTTTGCTCTCTTACCGTGCCCCATCCACTTTTCTAATTCTCTTCTTACCACTTTGCTATCTTCTTCCCTTGTTTCCCTCATCTGTTTTCATATTTTAATGGGGCTGGAAAAAACTTTCTCTGACTCCCTAGAGAGAGAAAGCTCCAACCTCTTCAGCATCCGACGCGTGCCTATGTGCTGAATGAGCAGTAGGGGAATGGGGAACGCCTGTACCAGTATGACTGTATATGGAAAAACAGTCAACTCAAAGCAGTAAAAACATCACAGGAGGGTGCAGTAAAAGTCAAGGAATTGATTTTTTCCCCCCTTCTCTCTCTTTTAGTATATTCCTGCTTTCAGTCGTTCTTGCCTGGAGAGCTAAAGGGAACTATACTGGAATGCAAAAGAGAAAGTCCTGGGTGACACTTATTACTTTTACTGTGGTGTGGTTACTTTTCATTATTCATAATCAAATTTGGAATGTGTGCCCACAGGGAGAAGGAAGAGAGAGAGGCCCCTTCTCTAACCAGTTTAGCTGAACCATTTGAAAGCTCAGTTTAACCCATACTTCCAGCTAAAATGGTTTAAACCAAGGACCCCTATGCTCTCACTAAAGTCAATGGGAATTATTTGTAATCTGTACTCATGTCTGGTTGTTAAATGTCAGTAAGTTATCATTCATTTGTCACCATCCTCATTCTAAAGGGGAAGTGAATAAATTTTGTCCAGCAAGTAAATGTTGTGCCTGTTTTTGTAAATTATAATGAAGGTTTTAAACACAGACCAGTGGGAATAAGCCAAAATTGAGTAATTCAGTCTTGGGGTAAATTGGTAGAACTGGGCTTCAAAACTGTCTTCTCCACACTGGCCACCCAAAATGTTTAACTATATTGGCTAGAACTTCTTTTCACTATATTTTTTAATGGTTCCACAAACTTGCTAAAGGCCCAAAAGAGAGAGATAGAAAGAGAGACAAATGTATACAACTTAAGGACTCAGAAAAACTATGTTACTGAACCAAAGCCCATTGATGTCCATGGGAATCTTTCCATTGACTTCAGTGTGTGCCGAATTAGGCTCTATATTAATAATTATTAATCTAATTGAATTCCATCCCTTTAACAGGAATCATGTATAGTTATCGGAAGGCTCAGACCTCTATGATGACTGATTCACCTATGGTATCATTGAAGTGGTGCCGTTTTGTGACTTGGTCTGGAATTTTCAAAGAGACTTGGATGTTAGGTTCTCAGCCACCAGTGACTTATGACTCCCTTAGGCTCCTTTGAAAAGCCACCTTGGGGTTTTAGGGCTGCATTTAGTTGTTCTTTTTTCAAAGTTTCATGTTGAGATTTATTTCTTTAGTTAGAAACCTCACTTGCCTCTCACTCTCCACTCTTGTTACAGAGGCTTTTGCAAAAACTTGTGCAGCACCTCAGGATTAACTCATTTTAATGGGTGAAGGCTCGACCTTGTAACCAGTTCTTTTACTTTGTTCATTTTAAAGGGCTGTCCAGTTTAACATCTCAAATCATGTTTCACTGCATCGCATTCTGGGACTTATGCAAAGAAAGAAACTAATAAAAACCACAGGGTGAAATCTGTATTATTTTATAACAAAAAGATATTTGAACTCCAGCTGTCTCAGTAAAACTACAGAACACATTTTATTATGCTATTACTACATAGGACTGCAGTTTAGACCCGGCATTATCAAACTACTTTTTAACATATGCCATGATACTAGCATGTTAATATGGCTGCTCTAATTTAATAAACAAAAGCTATATTTTAATATCTATTAGCTATCCATTTCCCCATATCCCAATAGAAATCTGTGAGTGCATTCAGTTACTATGGCTCCTTAAAACAGAAGATATGCATTCAGTATAGTATATCTTACATGCTCAAAGTTCAAGGTCAAATCCTGCAGTTTTTACACAGGAAATTCCCAGTGGCCAAATCCTAAAGTTCCTGTTCAAAGCCATACCGTGCCATCAGTTTTGTGCTTCAAAACTGGTAGCACAATATTGCCCTCATGCAAACCCCTTTTGAGAACTGTAAGAGTCTATTTGAATAGGAACCTCAGGATTCAGCTTTGTGACTTCAGAGGGAATTTTTCCTGATGAAAGACTGCAGGATTTGTCTCTCAGTGAATAACCAAGGCCTGGTCTACACTAGGCGTTTATGTCGAAGTTAGCGCCGTTACATCGAATTAACCCTGCACCCGTCCACACTGCGATGCTATTTAGTTCGACATAGAGGTCTCTTTAATTCGACTTCTGTACTCCTCCCCGACGAGGGGAGTAGCGCTAAATTCGACATGGCCATGTCGAATTAGGCTAGGTGTGGATGGAAATCGACGCTAATAGCTCCGGGAGCTATCCCACAGTGCACCACTCTGTTGACGCTCTGGACAGCAGTCCGAGCTCGGATGCTCTGACCAGCCACACAGGAAAAGCCCCGGGAAAATTTGAATTCCTTTTCCTGTCTGGCCAGTTTGAATCTCATTTCCTGTTTGGACATCGTGGCGAGCTCAGCAGCACTGGCAACGATGCAGAGCTCTCCAGCAGAGATGGCCGTGCAATCTCAGAATAGAAAGAGGGCCCCAGCATGGACTGATCGGGAAGTCTTGGATCTCATCGCTGTGTGGGGCGATGAGTCCGTGCTTTCTGAGCTGCGCTCCAAGAAACGGAATGCAAAGATCTATGAGAAGATCTCTAAAGACATGTCAGAGAGAGGATACAGCCGGGATGCAACGCAGTGCCGCGTGAAAATCAAGGAGCTGAGACAAGGCTACCAGAAGACCAAAGAGGCAAACGGACGCTCCGGATCCCATCCCCAGACATCCCGTTTCTACGAGGCACTGCATTCCATCCTCGGTGCGGCCGCCACCACTACCCCACCAGTGACCGTGGACTCTGAGGATGGGATAGTGTCCACGGCCGGTTCCTCGGACATGTTAGGGGACGGGGAAGATGAGGAAGGAGATGAGGAGGGCGAGGCAGTCGGCAGCGCTCACAACGCTGATTTCCCCGACAGCCAGGATCTCTTCATCACCCTTACAGAGATCCCCTACCAAGCGTCCCCAGCCGTTACCCCGGACACAGAATCTGGGGAAGGATCAGCCAGTAAGTGTTGTAAACATCTAAACATTTATTTTTAACAGAACAGGAATATTAACAATTAAAAGAATGGGTTGTTCATGATTACTTTGCACTAGGCACTTAACGGTTCAGTCATAGGCAGTGCAAGTTTTGAAAAAAAATCTAGCAATGTCCGGTTTTCCGTGATTGTCCTGCCCAAGCCGCTCTACTGTTTAGTCCCTGCTACTGCAGCTACAGTAAAATGCAGTCTATATGTGCGGGGATAGAGCAGTAATCCTCCTGGGACATCTCAATGAAGCTGTCCTGGAGGTAATTGGAAAGCCGTTGCATGAGGTTCCTGGGGAGAGCGGCCTTATTGGGTCCTCCGAAGTACGACACGTTGCCGCGCCACGAGACTATCAAGTACTCAGGAATCATTGCTCTGCACAGCAGGGCGGCATACGGCCCTGGTCTTTGGAGGCTTTCCCGGAGCATTCTCTCTCTCTCGCTCTCAGAGATCCTCATCAGGGTGATGTCGCTCATGGTGACCTGCTTTGAATTAGGTAGGGGAATGTTAGTGTTGGGACTGCTTGCCCGTTCCTTTACAGAACTGTAACCGCTGGTTTGCAGCCACGCGGTGGAGGCGGGAGAGGGGCAGCCGAAAGGGATCGTTCCCGGGGACAGCCGCGAGGGGGTGGGACAGGGGCAGAGTTCCCGCTTGCCGGATTGCTGGCAGCAGGGACTGACATTGCTTTAAATGTGAAATGAGGCCAGTGGTAATATAAAAGTTTTACACTGCCACAAGTCTACGGCTTACCATGTCTGCCTGCAACAGAAATTCCGTTGTGCTGCCCCGCTTCTCAAATGTGCTGTGCAAGACCCCAGGCACTGAAAGCGAAGGCCGAGAATTCGACCTTGTGCAGAGTGCGCATGTGATAGGTGCTGTGCATGGTCTTGTTCACAGAGAAAGACTATGTTCTTTGTTCACAACTACATTTATCTTTCTGAGGAATTCACTCCCTTTTTCCCATTTCCACAGCCCCATCTGCGACTGTCTCACAACCTAGCCTGGCATCACACTCCCAGAGGCTAGCGCAGATTATGCGTAGGAAGAAGAGGACACGGGAGGACATGTTCTCGGAGCTTATGGCCTGTTCCCAAGCCCAGGCAGCACAGCAGACCCAGTGGCGGGAGAACTTGACCCAAATTCACCAAGCCAACATGGATTGGGAGGAGAGGTGGCAGCAGGAAGACCAGCAGGCGACTCAAACGCTGCTTGGACTACTGAGGGAGCAAACAGACACTCTCCGGTGCCTTGTGGATGTTCTGCAGGAACGGAGGCAGGAGGACAGAGCCCCGCTGCAGTCTATCTCTAACCGCCCTCCCCCGCCACCAAGTCCCATACCCACCTCACCCAAAGTGCAAAGAAGGAGAGGCGGCAGAGTCCGTGCTAACTCTCACTCCACCCCTGCAGAGAGCTCTAGTAGCAGAAGGCTCTCATTCCCCAAAACTTGAAAAGTTCTTTCCTTCCCGCCTGACACAAGCCCCCGTCCAAGTTTCACCTCCCAGTTCCATGTGTAGTTGATAATAAAAAATACGTTTCTGTTAACTACTGTTTCAACCATGTTCTTTTGGAGGAGGAGGGGAAAGGGGGTTGGTAATTGGACAGGACAGTCACCTTTGGCAGGGTACATAGGCGGGGGCAGGTACAGCAGCAGGGCACATACACAGTGCAGTGATGCAGTGACTAGTTACCCTGGTTAGTCTGGGAGGTGGTTTTCATGTTATGTGGTGGGGGGGTGGGTTGCTCTGTGACTTTGTGGCGGGGGAGGGCAGTTACAGATCTTAAGCGGCGGTCCTTATGCAGGATCACAGAGCCACGCAGCAGGGGATCTGTAACCGTCCTCCCCTTGCCACAAAGTCACATAGCCCCCCCATACACACAGTCCCGATCAGGAGGGGTGACAGGCTCCGTTGAAACAACCATCCCACCGCAGCGGAGCCTGTCAATCCTTGAGTTTAGAAGCTTCATTCGCGTCACTACACTACACCCGCTCCGCACCACAGTCTGCGTCCCAGTTTTAAAAAATTCCCGCGAAAACAGTATTAAAGAAAACGGTGTGCATTAACAAAGTAGAACTATTTTTATTTCGAAACGTGTGTTGGAAGAGGGGTGAAGGGGGTATGTAACTGGATAGGATAGTCAACATTAACTGGGTAAAGAAACGGGGGCAGGTTCAGCTTCTCTGTACACAAACTGTAAAGTCACAGGTTACCCTGCTCACTCAGGAACTTAGCTTTCAAAGCCTCCCGGAGGCACAGCGCTTCCCGCTGGTCTCTTCTAATCCCCCGGCTGTCTGGCTGTGCGTAATCAGCAGCCAGGCTATTTTCCTCAACCTCCCACCCCACCATAAAGGTCTCCCCCTTGCTCTCACAGAGATTGTGGAGGACACAGCAAGCTGCTATAACAATGGGGATATTGGTTTCGCTGAGATCACAGCGAGTCAGTAAGCTTCTCCATCTCCCCTTGAGACGGCCAAAAGCACACTCCACCACCATTCTGCACTTGCTCAGCCGGTAGTTGAAGAGTTCTTTTTCAGTGTCCAAGGCGCCAGTATAGGGCTTCATGAGCCAGGGCATTAGCGGGTAGGCTGGGTCCCCGAGGATGACTATAGGCATCTCCACATCCCCAACAGTTATTTTGTGGTCCGGGAAGTAAATACCTTGCTGCAGCCGTCTAAACAGACCAGAGTTCCTGAAAACACGAGCGTCATGAACCTTGCCCGGCCATCCCACGTAGATGTTGGTAAAACGTCCCCTGTGGTCCACCAGTGCTTGCAGCACCATGGAAAAGTAGCCCTTTTGGTTAATGTACTGGGTGGCCTGGTGGTCCGGTGCCAGGATAGGGATGTGAGTTCCATCTATGGCCCCACCGCAGTTTGGGAATCCCATCGCTGCGAAGCCATCTATGATCGCCTCCACGTTTCCCAGGGTCACTACCTTTGGCAGCAGTACATCAACGATTGCCTTCGCTACTTGCATCACAACAACCCCCACGGTAGATTTGCCCACCCCAAACTGGTTTGACACTGACCGGTAGCTGTCTGGCGTTGCAAGCTTCCAGAGGGCTATGGCCACTCGCTTCTGGACAGTCAGTGCAGCTCGCAACCGGGTGTCATTGCGCTTCAGGGCAGGGGACAGCAACTCACAAAGTTCCAGGAAAGTTCCCTTCTGCATGTGAAAGTTTCGCAGCCACTGGGATTCATCCCAGACCTGCAGCACTATGCGGTCCCACCACTCAGTGCTTGTTTCCCGTGCCCAGAATCGCCGTTCCACGGCATCAACATGACCCATTGCCACCATGATGTCCTCGGCGCTGGGTCCCGTGCTTTCTGAGAGGTCTGTGCTACTCTCAGACTTCAGGCCATCACCGCGGTGCCGTAGCCTCCTCGCCTGACTTTTCTGCATCTGCCTCAGGGAAACCTGTATGATAAGCTGCGAGGCGTTGAGAGCGGCCACAACTGCAGCGATGGTCGCAGCGTGCTCCATGCTCGCAGTGCTGTGGCGTCCACGCTGTCAATGACTGGAAAAGTGCGCGAACTGATTTCCCGCCGGCGCTTTCAGGGAGGGAGGGCGGGAGTGATGGACGGATGACGACAGTTACCCAAAAGCACCCTGGACACATTTTGTTACCCAGAAGGCTTTTGCGGCTACACCCAGAATTCCAATGGGCAGAGGGGACTGCGGGAACTGTGGGATAGCTGACCACAGTGCACCGCTTCGAATGTCGACGCTTTCACCGTTAGTGTGGACTCACAAAGTCGAATTACTGTCCTTAGTGTGGACACACACGTTCGACTTTGCAATATCGATTCCAAAAATTCGATGCAAGTTAAATCGAACTACTCTCGTAGTGTAGACAAGGCCCAAGACTACAAGAACACAAGTTAACACAAGTTAAATTAAGTCTTTTTGTCCTTCCCTACTTCACATTAAGGTCTCACTCATTCTGTAAAGGCACAGCTCTAAGCAAACTGCAGTGTAGAACTAACTGTGCCAGCAAAAAGGGAGGCCCTCAGCTATTAAAATGTACTTCAGTTGTGTTGTAATACAACTGGGATTACACTGATGGAGGAAACAGAAATATCACACTAAAACACGACTGACCCCTGACTTAACATTGCATGTAAGTCAGACATGTGCTATCTAGCCACTTTTGTTCACCACTGTCTTGCATGTAAAAAACATTTGTCCATTCTAAATATATGTTGCATTGCTTGCTCAGTTACCAAGGAGCCATTAGGTTGGACATGAATTTGGAAAGGAGCTGTTGTAGAAATGTAGATTCAGAGGTTTGAAATAGCTAAAAAAATTCCATCATATGCTAGAAGCCTTGTCACACTCTTAGCTGACAATTCAAAACACTAGTAGGGAATAATGCAACCTCGTTGCAATTCTGCTCCGGGCCTGATCCTGTCCCCACTGAGGTCAAGGGCCAAACTCTCACTGAATGGAATGGGATACTGTCGTACCTGGACAATGCTTTTGAGGTGAGGGCAGATACTTCCCATTGACTTCAGTGAGAGCAAAGGTAGGCCAATGTTGAGCACTTAAGAAAGTCCAACCTTTAAATTTTAACTGAACTGAATGAATAAGTGGATCTACAGAGCTTGACTCCAAAGTGTGTAGATTCATCACATCTATAAAATTATGAAGCATCAATTACATGTTATTAACTCTTTATTTATTGTGCTTGGAAGGCAAGGTAATCTGTCTTTTGTTTCACATAGGAAATCATAAATAAAAAGGTGTCTAGTAGTTAGGAATACTGGGTCAAACCGTGCTGTGATTCACACCTTGTGCAGCCCACTGATGTCCATGGGATTGCATGGGATACAGGATAGAACTGGGCCCCAAAACTTGCAAATGAAACAAGCTATATAAGTATTATTGCTAGAGATTAACTATGTTGTTTCAAAGTTGTTGTAGCTCTATTGGTCCAAGGATACTAGAGAGCTAAGGTGGGTGAAGTAATCTTTTACTGGACCAACTTCTGGTGGTGAAAGAGACAAGCTTTTGAGCTACACAGCTCTCTTTGTCAGATCTGGGAAAGGTACTCAGAGTGTCACAGGTAAATACAAGGTGGAACAGATTGTTTAGATTAACTATTAAGATTTGTGACATCTGTTAAAAGGGCAGTTGCTGGTTGTAGAATTCCACTTTCTTTATCTCTCTGTTCTATGCACCTACAACCTGGCAATGTAAAGAGCTGTCATTGCTGTTGGTCAAACGGGAGCGAAATAAACTTAAAACAGAGTTTGGTTTTGTGTTTGGCCTTTAACGTCTCAGGATTACCAGCAAAGTAAGGGTTAAAAGGAAATGTGAGGCTAGCAATTCCTTTCAGTACAGTAAACCCAATCATTCCTCCCTTCAGATGCCTGCAGTCATGTCCCAAGCTGATTGTGCCTGGAGAAAAGGGTGGGGGAAAGTGAATATGTGCCATCTTATGCTCATTCAAAAGAAACTGCAAAGTACAGAGACAATTACAAAAAAGGTGGAAATTCTGACACACTTCACTTTTCAAACACAAACAATGGGTGGAGGGATCTGGCCCAGCTGGCTGCTACGTGCACATTCTCATATAACCCTTATCAGCCATTTCCAGGTAGCAAGAGCACAAATACCCTGAGGTGTGAGCAGAGTATAGGGCAAATTGAAAACAGGCTACTAATGTCCATCATCCAGTGAAAAAGGCTATCTCTGGGGTCTTCAAAAATGTCTTTGTTCCTGCATTAGATATTGTAATGGTTTTGCACTTTAGTGTTTCTTAGCATTTCTTTCTTTTTTTCTCTCTCTTTTTCCTTCTCCTCTCCGTTCCTCTGCCCGCCTTGCATCACAATAGCTGGCTCTGGATGTGAGTAAAAGTTAGGTCTCAGTAAGTAACACCCATCCTTGCTGCTTTCTCATTCTGCCTCCCTCTGGCATGGTGTATGTATATCCACAATCCTTACAAAGCTCTGATTTATAGGGCCCTGTCACAGCGGCAGCTGTTTCACCCTGTGTGTATTAAACATGCACAGCTCCCAGGGCTGCATTTCAAAGGGGTGGGTTCAGAAAATCCATTTCTGCCTCTGTAATCTCCAGTTCTCATTGGTTGGCGTCCATACCACTCATTAAAAGCTGCATTTCTATCTAAGTATTTTCTTTTTTGTCTTTAAGAATTCCCCTCAAACCCATCTATAAACAATGCAGTAACAAAGTTTCTATAAAAGGGCACGGTATCAACAGAAACAGTGGACAGGCTCCAGCGACAAGCTGCCTTTTAGCTCCAATGTAAAAGATGTTCACTTAAAACCAAACAGCTTTTAGTTCCAGTATAAAGGACATCTTCCAATTTAAAGGTCATTTATCCAAGTAGATGCTGTTAGACTGTCTGGCATCTAGATATAGCTTAAGACAGTGTGACAAATAAGGTTTTTTGGCCTTCTGACAGGGAAGCTTCCTTAGATGAATGCTTTCATTCCTCTCCAAGCCTAGTCCAACCATAAGGCTGGGTCTTTTGTTTTCTCTCAACTCCATCACATAATAATAGTGCTGGAACTTCTATTTTTTTCATTGCTTTGTCTTTTTTTTAAATCAAAATTTGGAATAAAATACGGATTCAATGAAATGATGAAGTGTCATTTCTTCGGGGGCAAGTTCTTCTTCATGTGTGACAGACGCCCATTCCCATTTTTAACTAATTCTGCCTGACACTTTGTCCCCTCTTAGGTGAGATTATTTTTGAAGCTTGAAGCAGTTTTGCATTTTGTTGCTAACTCCAGAAGAAACCATCCTTAAAAAAGATCTCTCCATAAGAGTGACAGGGATGTTCTTGTCATGTCACCATTGGGTAATTGCAGAAAGGGCAAGGGAGGGTCAAACTTTAGATGGAGGGACATCCAGAGTTAATTTTGTAGACATTATTGACCAAATTTATCTTGATTTCAATATGAATTGTCCCTGCTTATGCCAGGGGTGAGCATGACCCAACATCAGCGGTATCTTTTGCTGTCATCCCATGTATCATTGGATTACAAATTTATAAGGCAGGTGGCTCTGTGACATGGGAATTTGGGAAGAGAGAAGTGACAAATGCTATTCTTGCCATGTACCACTGCTCAGTGGGAATTTCATGGAACATATACCAGTACTATTTTTCAGTAGTGAAGCCATAGATTTAATAAAAAGAAGGTCTGGCCCACAGAAGAAGCTTTCACTGATGCCCAGTGTTTTCCTAACTTCTCTATTCAAGTCTATTGGAGGTTTTTGCCATAACAAGGCAGAATGTCACAACAAGTTTACCCATTTTGTTGGACTTTGGAGTTCTATGAGAGCCAAACTCTGAGATCCTTATTCACTCACGCCTTTAAGTTCAGATGTAGTTTTGCCATAATAAAGATTACATTGAAGCTGAATTGAAACCTCACAATTAGACTCACTGTTTGGAAATTGTCTCACATTGTCTAAACTCTGCTGGCAATTTTTTTTTAACATGCAACCTGCTTGACTTTAGTGGATTGGTATAGGAGGCATATTTCCATGCTGTGTGCCAGAATTTTTGCTAGGAGTTGACTGTCATGATTAATTAGGAAGTCTGGTCTGAAGCTCTGGCTATGAACTGTGGATTTTCTTTATATAGCAAGCATAGAACATTAATATATTCTTTTCACTTCCCTGTGTTAGTGGCCTTATGAATTGATGCCTTAATTTGTTTGGCACAATATCTTTACACCATTATTTTCTGCAACTCTTACTATACAGTGAAACTTATACAAGTGTACTTGTTAGGCAGCATACTGTCTTCAGAGACTCCCCCAAAGTAAAGCTAGGCACATTTTTTTGTACTAAACCCTTTTTCACTGAAAAATGCAGATTCAGGTCAACCAAATAATTTGTGAAGCTGCAGGAACTGCAAGAATTAATGAGTCAAATTTGTCCCTGCCACACAAGCAAAAGTATTCATGAAGCTGAAACTACATACTTCAGAAATTTGCAGGTTTTCTGAAGGTGGTGACGCCAGTTTTGAAGCAGAGTGGAGAGTAAATGGCTTTCTAATGGCTTGGCTGATGGAGTTCCAGGTAATCAAAGCGAAGGTTCACCCTCACGGTGCCCAGGCCCATATCTACAAAGCCTCTCTCATTGCTTCTTTTTGGGTTGCACAATCTGATCACATAAACTCTTCAGTGCAGGGATTAGCTCTTCCTATAGATCTGTACAGTGCCTAGCACATTTCAGATATAATAAATGACAATGGTAACTTGTATCACTTCTACTGCTGTCACTCCTTTAGGTCAGTGTAATTTCCATTTAATTCAATTGACTTTGGTCAAACAAAGCCAGCCAGGAGCATATGGTGGATTATGCTATAGCAGATTTCCTGCTTTCGGTGGCCAGTCCACTTCAGGTTTACTCATGTTCTGAACCTAAGAGCCTGAGGAGGTTGGACAGTTTTGTTGTAGCAATCAAAGTGCTCTGTCCGGCTCCTATATTACAACACAGCTATTTCCAAGCTCCTGCAGCTGAAGCATAAATCAATTACCTCCTGGTTAGTGTTTGTCTGATTGAGCGCAGAAAGCCCTGGGATCACCATTTAAAACAAAAGGGAAAGAAACTGATGCAGTTAGCGATTGGTGACACAAAAGGGTGAGGGGTGCAGGGGGGAGATGGGATACATTAAGTACAAACAGTCTGATTTGCCTTTTAGAACTCCCTGAGTAATCTATTATGCAATTTGTTCCATTTGTTGCTCTTGATTGCTATACATCTTCAGAAAACAAAGGCTCTCTTCAAACCAGTCAACAGTATTGCAGGGAGTGATATTGGGTTTCGTTTGCTGATGTCAGCAGCATCGCCAAACACTCCTATTATTGGAATGCAGCTGACCACGGACAAAACGCAACAGACAAAAGGCACCAGGGTCCAAGTTTCCTGCTGAGATGAATTTCATTTTAACTTTGTTACTAGCACCATTAAGATACGTTAAGTTAATAAAAGGCTTCCTACTCTCTCAGGCCAAAATCCCGCCAGAAGCAGTACCTATACAGGTTCATCACTCTGCATGTCTTTATTTTGGAATTAAAAAGGGGTCTCTTAAACAAGATATTTTAATATATATAAATGCATATTAAAGGTGCTTTAGCTTTTTTCCATCTTGATGCATCTTGGCCAGAAAGTGAGATAGTGAACAGTAAAGAGATACAACACCCATGGTGTGTCTCTGATTTTATTTATGTAGGCTGAGACTTTTGAAGCCACCTAGGTGCACACCTCCCCTTAATTTCAATGGGAATTGTAGGTGAACATTTTCAGAAGCATCTAAAAGGCTTAGAAGAACAAGACCCATGGAAAAGCCCACCCTGTGCATCTAAATCCACTAGGCAGCTTTGACTCTACATCGGGGTGGCCATCCTGTGGCTCTGGAGCCATATGCGGCTCTTCAGAAGCTAATATGCGTCTCCTTGTATAGGCACCGACTCTGGGGCTGGAGCTACAGGCACCAACTTTCCAATGTGCTGGGGGGTGCTCACTGCTCAACCCCTGGCTCTGCCATGGGCCCTGCCCCCACTCCACCCCTTCCCGCCCCCTCCCCTGAACCTGCAGTACCCTCACTCCTCCCCTTCCCCTCCAGAGCCTCCTGTATGCCATGAAACAGCTGATCGGGAGGTGCGAGGAGGGAGGGGGAGGCGTTAATTGGCAGGGCTGCCGGTGGGTGGGAGGCGCTGGGAGTAGGAGGATGGAGCTGATGGGGGGCTGGTGATGTATTACTGTGGCTCTTTGGCAATGTACACCAATAAATTCTGGCTCCTTCTCAGGCTCAGATTGGCCACCCCTGCTCTACATCATTTGGTAAATTTGGTGCAAGCGAACAATAAGTGTTTCAATATGGCTAAATGTAAATATATACACCTAAGAACAAAGAATGTAGATCATACTTACAGGATGGGGGACTCTATCCTAGGAAGCAGTGAGTCTGAAAAATATTTGGGGGTTCTGTAGATAATCAGCTGAACACGAGCAAAAAGGCTAATATGATACTTAGATACATAAACTGGGGACTCACCTGTAGGAGTAGAGAGGTTATTTTATCTCTGCATTTGGCACTGGTGCAGCCGCTGCTGGAATACTGTGTCCAGTTCTGGTGCTCACAATTCAACAAGAATGTTGGAGCGGGTTCAGAGAAGAGCCATGAGAATGATTAAAGGATAATAAAACCTACCTTATAATGATAGACTCAAGGGGCTCAAATTATTTAGCTTAACAAAGAGAAGGTTGAGGGCTTCTTGATCATAGCCTATAAGTACCTACATGGAGAACAAATATTTTATAATGGGCTCTTCAGTCTAGCAGAGAATGGTATAACATGATCCAATGGCTGGAAGTTGAACCTAAAAATTCAGGCTAGAAATAAGGCACACATTTTTAACAGTGAGAGTAATTAACCATTGGAACAATTTACCATGGGTCATGGTGGATTCTCCATCACTCACAATTTTTAAATCAAGATTGGATTTATTTTCTTAAAGATATGCTCTAGGAATCATTTTGGGGCAGTAGTAGCTTGTGTTATACTGGAGGTCAGACTAGATTGTCACAATGGTCCACTCTGGCCTTGGAATCTATGAAAAAAATCTCAGTCTTAAGGCCCATATTTACAAAGCTTCTCTCATATGATTTATACCTACATAGGTAGCCCAACTGTCCTACTCAGATGAAGGATTATCACTCTGAGTAAGGCTTGCAGGATCATGATTTTATTTACATTAACAGTGAAGAAGGAAGCAGTTATTTCATACAGTTGAAGTGGATGTAGATGGTTTAATTTTTTAACTGAAGGGGGCAGTACAAAAGTTTTATTTTAGCTAGCTGGTCAAAATGAAGTTGAAGAGGGAACCAAACTTTAGTGTGCTAGCTAATGCATACTAAAACAACATATTTTATTAGAGCTGGCAGAAAATGGTTTTTATTCCCATGAAAATTTTAATTTTGACAAACAAATCAAAACCCAAACATTTTTGTCTGAAAACTTTCAACTGAAAATTGAAATGGTCTGTTCAGCAATACTGCTATGGTGCCTCATAGGAGTTGTAGTTCAGGTGCCTTGTGCCCCTATTCTCCTCTATCAGTCTGGCTACCTTTGCCATACTACATCTCCCACAAGGCACCATTGTCTCCCCTCTTGTTGACCCACCCTGGTGGGTCTCACTGGAGTCCTTGGCCATGGTGGATCACATCCATTTGGTGAACCTGGCCAAGAAAGGAGAATGGGAGCATGGGTCATCCAGACTACAATTTCCTGTGAGGCACTGTGGTGGTACTTCCAAATAGAAAATTTTCATCTTTTGACAAAAATATTTCAGGAGTTCAGGTTTTTTGAGAAAAAGTTGAAATTTTCCACAGGGGACAGATACTTTTCATGAAAATTTTGTTCAGTTAAAACCCCGCGTTTCCATCAAAAACCAGTTTTGATGCAAAACTTTTGACCAGCCCTACTTTTCATCCTAGTCAAGACAAACCCTTTGACTGCAGCAGTACGCTTGGCCAAAATTTTACAAAATGGTCACTGATTTTCAGTGCTTCCAGTTTGAGGAGGCCAATATGAGACACCTTAAATAATCTAATTTTCAGAAGCGTTAAGTACTCACAGCTCCAACTGAAATCAATGGGAGCTTCAGGTGCAGAGCAGTTCTGAACACCAGGCCCAAGGAATAAAACTGACCATCCAAAAATTGAGGAATAAGAACATAAGAATGTCCATATGGAGTCAGAGCAATGGTCCATCTAGCCCAGTATCCTGTCTCTGACCGTGGCCAATGCCGGATACCTCAGAGGAAGTGAACAGAACAGGACAATTTTGAGAGATCTAACTCCTGTTGTCTAGTCCCAGCTTCTGGCAGTAGAGGTTTAGGAGCACTTGGAGCTTGGGGCTGCATCCCTGATCAGCTTGGCTAATAGCAATGGATGGACCTAGCCTCCATGAACGTATCTAATTCTTTTTTTAACCCTGTTATGCTTTTGACCTTCACAACATCCCATGGCAATGAATTCCCCAGCATGACTGCATTGTGTGAAAAAGTACTCCCTTATGTTTGTTTTAATCCTGCTGCCTATTAATTTCATTAGTTCCTGTGTTATGAGAAAGAGTAAATCACACAGGCATTCCAACACCACCAGCCATTTTTGAAAATTTGGCTACATGACTATAATTTGTTTAACTGAAACACAGGGAACAAGACCATAATATTTCAATTTCCTAATACTCCATTTTCAACATGTTCCATTTTTGTTTCTTGGTTCTTTTTGGGACACTTCTCATTCAGAGTTTGTTTCAATAAGATGAAGACACAAATCTGCAACTAATAAGTTATGTGCGCTGATCACTTTTCTTGCATTCTCTATTTCTTACCATCCACCCTTCATCTGTCTTTGTGTTTTATATTGTACAGTACACAATATTGGGACTGTGTACCTCTATGTTTGCAAAATGCCTCGCACAACATGCAATATACAGTCCCAATCCAAGACTATATATCTTGGCTGTTATTGTTCCTGGTAGGTATTAGGGTTGGGGAGGGATTTATATTCATTCTTTGTCATTAATTAATAAAATAAAAATCAATAATACTTTTCATTAAAGCATGTGACTACTGAGGATCTCAAAAGGCTCTACAACACTGTGAGAGAGGTAATGATTATCCCAAATTTAAATAACACCAATGACCCAAGACACATGGAAAGAGCCACCAAATTTTTCATTTAGAAGCAGCGGACACTAGTCAGCAGATTGCTGCTGCCACAAATGCAAAAGGAGTCTGGATGATGGATCAGCAGAATGGGAGCAATAGGAGGAGGAAGAATCTGGCTGAGAGTGGCGATACGTTTTTGAGTAAGCCCTGAGATTTTGATGGATCTTAGCCCCATTTAAGCCTTACTCCATCCTTTCCCAGAGAACAGCCTAGATGCACGAGCAGCGGTTGTTGCTGCTTCACTCAGTGATAAAGAGTCTAAGCTTAGGAATTAAGAAAGATAACTAAAAAATGTCAGACCTCTGGGCCCTCCCATTAACCAGGTGTAAGTATAAGCCCACTTATAACAATAACAAAGGCCAATGCATGAGCAACCAATGAACACACCAGTTGTTCTGGGGCCCCAATCCACCCAATGCAAGATAATAGCTTCCCAAAAATTAATGTCTCCTCCCGCCCCCCCTTGCCAAGACACAAAATCCAGATCCAGACTGAATATTCTCCAAAGTTCAGGAGAAGGATCAGACCTGGGGTTTTGGTTCAGCCCATTATTAGAGTTAGGATCATCTGCAAAGTTGTGGGAGAGGAAAAAGGAGAGAGAAGAGAAAGTATTTCTATTCAGGGAACCTTTCACACCATTGTAAATCATTACATTGGCATTCATGGCCTTACAGTGGTGTAAAACCAGTTTTTAGAGGAGAATCAGGCTTTGGCATTTTGCTTTGGCCCACTGCAGATCTAGGGGGCAGCTGAAAAGCTCAACAGGGTGCTCAAATCCAAGGTTTAGTTGCAGGCCTAGCTCCAATTTTTGTTTTAATATTACCATTTCATTAAGTTATGATAAATACCCTAATATGAGCCATAAACAAAAAAGTCACAAACAGGCCTGGCTAATTACATCAGTCTTGCTATTTGCTCAGGGCAATTCCGACTCATCTCTAAACTCTGCTCATCTGTTTCTAATACACGTACATTTCAATTTCCTCAATCAGTATCAGGAGCAGCAGAGGCACTACTCCTCACCACAGAGTCTGACCCGGGGCAAGTACAAGGAAAAGTCCTGATGCGCTCAGAACTGGCCTTGGGCCCTCATGGCAATGAGTCAGGTGGTCAGAGCTGCTGCTCTGACCCTGTACTATCAGTGGACCAGGGTACAGAATGCAGAAATCATTATAGATATTCTCATGGATAGCATTTCAGTATCTGCTTCTGCTAGCAGTTCTGCAGCAGGAACAGCCTGCTAAGCATTTCCCCATTTCAGGAAGCCCTGCCTCAGACCTCCTGCTCGTTTCTCTATTTGATGAGTGTTTGCTCGCACTCTGCAGCTGACAGCCCAGAACTTCTTTCAGTGCTAACAATGTCAAGCCAACGCCCCATACTGCCACAGCCCTGCTCCTTGTCTCTCTTCTCCCCACTAGCTACAGACTGCTTCCCTTTTTCCTTTTCAAAAAAGAAGCTGAAGTGACCAGAAAGTCTTTCACAACTGCATCTATGTGGAAACAGCTTGTTAGCCATATATTTGCTGGGTTCTGAACTGCAGAGTACTCCCAAACTGAAGAGTACAAATGGACAGCTCCATTTCATTCATCCTTTCCCAGTTTCAATTTACTTATGCCACAGTTTTAAAAAATAGATGCCAAAGGTTAGGCTCATATGTTCTTATTTAAGCACTTAAATTAGTGGCCTGATCTTCAAAAGTGCGGAGTCCCCAGCAGCTCCCATTAAAGTCAATAATATTAGTTGGGTGCTCAGCACTTTTGACAATGAAGTCACTGATTTATCAGCCTAAATACAGATTGAGAAGCCTAACAATAGGCATCTTTTTTTTGAAAAGCATGGCCTTGTTTTCTGCTTCATTGTTGGGTCTGGCACAAGCCTGGCTGATAACAATTTATGCCTCATGGAGGTCAGAATTCAGGTTGAATGATTCTCATGTTTAGAGGCTCAGGCCAGATGCTTACTGTTCATTGGAACTTTATCCTTAGTAAGGATAGACAAATCATTGGGATAATATTCAACTGTCAGCTGTTTGCCCTTTCCTGATGCCTGGAATCAATTACCTTTACACAAATCCCAAAGCTCTCCCCTCTTCCACTCCCACTTGCCTTGATCTGTGTTCCTGCCCAATATATCACAGATTAGAAGATGATGAAGGCAATGGCTTTATGGACTTTGACAAGGAGTTTTTCCCATGCATGGCTTTTCCAATGGGCAAAGGTGCTTATGCAAATAAGTGCGCAAAGGAGGCTGGCACCGCTGGCAAAACAAAGGTAGGGTCAACCACAGAAAGATAATAGGCTGGGTAGGTAGGGTGCTAAGTTAAGAATGGCTTTGAAAGTAAGGGCAAGAAGTTTGCTCCTTGCAGTGGAGGAGGGGAGTTCAAGAGCTAGGAGCCAGGAAAGGTGACTTGAGCCAAAGCAATTTGAACAAACTGTGTCCTGCTTTTTGAGTGTTAAGTGAAAATATCACAAGATAATAATGAATCTGATTTTAAGGTAGCCAACTCATCTTCCTTCCAGGACTTTGTTTCTATGTTTCTCTGTGGTGGATATGAGCTCGGAGGATAACATTTATTGAGCAGTGAATTTTATGGCCTGATTCTAATAATTGGCAAAGGAAGTCTGGCTCCTTATAGATCTTGGGATTTCCCCCTTCCCCCCTTTCTTTTCAATTAGTGCTTTATAGAAAGCCCAGAAGCAGGCAGATTTCATAGCTCCATCAGTTGCTGTCTCTTTTTGATGTAGAACTACTCATAAATGATGCTTTTGAATCTAGTTAATTACAGCCCTAACATGTTAAAAGGTCTTGGTTTATCCAAAAGTCTATGTCTGGAACCTATGGAGAGCTATATGTGGTAGGAGGGGACGGGAGAGGAACAGAGAAAAATACAGCCATGTGGTTCTTACAATCTGCATTGTTCTGTGCATCACATGGCACAACATGCAGTTTCTTTTGTTTCAGGATAAAAGGATAAAATCCAAGAACCTCAAAAAGGTTTTACAAAAAATTTCTGAATTGGGAAGCCTGCACCTCTTTTGATTGCTCACTTACAAGATCAAATGGGGACCTAGTAAATAATTACTCTCAGGGTGTATGCCATTTAAAACATACCCTCAGATTTTCTCCAGCAGAACGTCTGGTTTAAAAATATAAGTACACACAACACATAGGGCCAAATTCCTCTCTGTGTTACACCTGTGGAATCACTCACTTTGGATGTATACCACTGTAAAAGTTGAGAGAAGAATTTTTCCCATAGTTCGTTTGTTCATTAGACTTTCCCACATTTTTACTATACTGGGAGGATGCCAGCCCTAAGGAAAAATCCTTAGGTGGGTCAGTACTGGTGTACTCTGGGAAAGAAGCAGAGGCCACTCAAGACAATTTTCCACCCTAGGCAACATTTCAGTGTGCCACCCCCATAGCACTCAAATTTGGCCTGGCCATCCCTCTGTCATGTCGGAGAGACAGCTGGGCCAAATCTGAGTGAGAGGTGTTCCAGTTTGATGCATGGGGGTTGCAGCACCACTCAACTTTGGCCCAGCCACCCCTCTGTCATGATGGAGGGTTGGCCGGGCCAAATTTGTTGCCCTAGACAGCTGCCTAGCTTGCCTATAGCTAGAGCAGCCAGAAGAAAGGCAGTATTGAGGAGGGATTTGAAAGAAGAGAGGCTGGGCACCGAGCACACTGGAAGGGTGTGGGTGGCATGGAAGCAGCCATAAAAACAAGATGGAGGACAGGAAAAGAAAGGGTAGGTGAGCTATGCTAAAAGCACAACGAGGAACAAAGGGTGGCGGGGACAGCAGAGACATAGGCAGGGACAGAGTTAAGCAGAGCTTTAGCCCTTGTCTACACTACAAAGTTTTGTCGACAAAAGGCAGCTTTGTTGACAAAACAGTGGATGTGTACTCACTGCAATGTGACTTTTGGTGGCAAAAATGCCCTGTTTTGGTGACAAAATAAAACCATCTCAATGAGAGACAGAAGGCTTTTTGCGCAAACTTTTTGTTGACAAAGTGCCAGTGTAGACACTGCGCTTGATTTTATCGCTTTAATTGACCTCCAGGAGGTGTCCCAAAATACCCATCCTGACCACTCTGGTCAGCAGTTTGAACTGCACTGCCCTGCAGAAAGGTAAACAACCATCGACCCCTTCCCTCTTAGAAGCCCTGGGAATTTTTGAAATTCCATTTCCTGCTGGCTCGGCATGGAGGGGTCTCATCCATCTTCCCAGGTGACCATGGCAGGTTATCACAGCAAATGCTCTCCTGCTTGGACCAATTGGAACTGCTGGATCTGCTCAGTATATGGGGAGGGGAGTCCCATGTAGAGCGCCTCCCTTCCTCCCCCAGCCAACACTCACCATGTTTTGGGTATTCGCAGAGATGTGTGCTTGCCACGGATCAGTGAGAAAGTGGTGGTTATGTTACAAAAGGTGTATTTTACTGAAAGGTTTCAACGCAGTTCGTGAACTTAACAATCATGCTTCTGTGCAATGTTTCTTGTGCTTCTGCACTTGTGCCCTGGCCTTGAGGGACACCCCACACACGGCGGGAGAGCATCTTCGCCAGATAAGAAAGCACCCAAGACGGAGCAAAGAAGACATGTTCTGGGAGGTACTGCACACCTCCAATGCAGAGAAAAGGGAACGCAAGGAGTGGAGGGAAGCCAAAAGGAGGACAGAAAAGAAAATCAGGAGTCTGTTAAGGATGCTACTGAGTGGATGATTAAAGTCATGGAGGATCAAACGCAGATGCTGAAGTCCTTAATAATTCTGCAGACTGAGCAGATGTGTGAGTGCCCGCCCTCCCCTGCAGCACATTCAGAACTCTTTTCCATGCCCTCCCCCTCACCCCAACTCTGCCCGCACAGTCCTTTCCTCTTGCCGGGACTTCTCGGTTTCCCCTTCACTCCACCCCCGGGACAACTTTCACAATGATACCTGGACCTACACACAGATCTGAAAGTGTGTCCTTCCCAGGTACCGCCTTTCCCACTAAGCATCTTTTTGTGTGTGTGTGTGTGTGTGTGTGTGTTGTTTCTTGTGCAATAAAAGTGAAGTTTTTGAATGGTAACTCATCTTTATTTGTTTCCTACAAATTGAGATAGCAGGCACTACCAATACATGCACAGGCAGTTTAATCATTTGCTTACTGGAATGTAAGGTCCCAAATGTCACCATTGTTTCCCAGCAAAACGACATGTAATGTAACACTGCAGCACCAACCACAGAGATATACATTACTGGTTCTCATTGTCAAAGTGTTGCTTCAAAGCCTCCCTGATAATTCCCCCTTCCCCTCCCCCCCCCCCCCCGGCACCTCTGATAGCCCTGGTATCTGGCTGTTCAAAATCAACAGCCAAGCGGGCTGCCTAAACACTCCACCTCTGAGCAAACCTTTCACCCTTAGCTTCACAAATATTATGCAATGTACAGCAAGTGGCTATGACCATGGGAACATTATCCTTATTGAGGTCTAGCCTGCCATAAAGGCATTGCCAGTGCGCCTTTAATCTGCCAAAGGCACATTCCATGGTCATCTGCACCTACTCAGCCTGTTGTTGAACCGTTCCTTACTGCTGTCCAGGTGTCCCGTGTAAGATTTCATGAGCCAAAGTTGTAAGGGGTATGCTGGATCTCCCAGGATCACTATAGGCATTTCAACATCCCCCACTGTAATCTTCTGGTCTGGAAAGAAAGCCCCCACTTGAACTTTTCTATACAGACCGGTGTTACCGAAGATACGTCCCGGACCAACTCATGTTGATGTCAGTGAAACACCCATGGTGATCCACAAGTGCCTGCAACACCATGGAGAAGTACCCCTTCTTTTTGATGTACTCCATCGCAAGGTGGTCTGGTGTGTGCCATCTATTGCCCCTCCACAGTTAGGGAAACCCATTTCTGCAAAGCCATCCACTATTTCACACACCTTTCCCAGAGTCACAGTCCTTCGTAGCAGAATGCAATTAATTGCCCTGCACACTTGCATTAACGCAGCTCCAACGATCGACTTCCCGACTCCAAATTGATTTGTGACCAACCAGTAGAAGTCTGGAGTCGCCAGCTTCCACACAGCAATTGCCACACACTTCTCTACCACGAGGGCAGCTCTCATTCTGGTGTCTTTGTGCCACAGTGTTGGGGCGACCTTCACACACAGTTTCAGGAAGGTGCTTTCTGCATCCAAAAGTTCTGTAGCCACTGCTTGTCATCCCAGACCTGCATGACGATGTGATCCCACCATTCAGTGCTTGTTTCCCGAGCCCAAAAGCGACGGTCTACCCTATGCAGCTGCTCTGTGAATACCAAAAGCAATCTCAAGTTACTCCTATCCATGTCACGCGGAATGTCTGGTGCCTGTGAGTCTTCTTCAGTTAGGAACTTGACAATTAACTGCACTGCCGTGTGCGATGTGTTAATGACAGTTATCAGAGCATAGGAGAGCAGTGCAGGATCCATCCCATTTCACAAAGATGCCATAGTACACAGCAAACAAGGGCCACTGAAAAAATGTTGTGAAAGAAAGTCGGAAGCCCATGGAATGCTGGGACAGAAAGCAATGCATCATGGGACATTGAACCTGGTCCCAAGATGCACCATGATCTGCTCTGCCTTCCCACAAGACCTACCAGCAGGTGGTGTCGAGCTGCACTGTGGGATAACTCACACTGTCAATGCTCGTGTCCCAAGTGTGGACACACTCTGCTGACAGAGGGAGTGAGTGTGAACACGCAATACCTATTTTTATTGAGTATCGACATAACTTTTATCAACAAAACTCTGTAGTGTAGACAAGGCTTAAAGGTGAGGAAAAGATAGTAAGAGGAAGCCAGGGAAGAGGCTCAAAAAGTGAAGTGTTCTATGCAGTGAGAGCAGGGCCGGCTCCAGGCACCAGCATAGCAAACAGGTGCCTGGGGCGGCCCATGAAGCAAAGGACCTCCCACTGAATTGCTGCCGTAGAATGAAGCGGCGCTAGAGCTGCTGCCGAATTGCCGCCGATAGTGATTGCGGCTTTTTTTTTTTTTTCCCCTGCTTGGGGAGGCAAAAACGCTAGCGCCGGCCCTGAGCGAGAGAGAAAGATACTTCAGATGCAGATTTTTGAGTGGACAGGAGGGGAGTAAGGCAAGAATCAGGGAACAGCAAGTGGTCAAAACTAAACTTAAGAGAGAAAAGCATCTTCTGTACTCATAGGTTATTGTTATCTGAAATTGGGTCAGCTAGTAAGCTTAGGGAGAACTAATGATCCACCAGAGTTTGGCAGAAAGCAGCACATTTATTATATTGATAGCTAAGCTCAAAAGAAGGCGGCGGGGGTGTCACACTCACACTCGCATACTCATGCTTCCAGGACAGGCACGGCACTGGAGATGTCAGGATCCTTCAAGGTAAGTGTCCCACAGCACAGCGATGGATGGTGCGATGAAGGTAAGTCTTCCCGAGGCACGATGGAATGCAACACAGCAAACCACTGGCCAGGCGGTCTGGGCGAAGGGCCTCCACGGGAGGTACAAGCTTGTGAGTGCACCCCTGAGCACATGGCCCCTTCCCCTTTTAAGGACCTGCTCCTCGTGGCCTGCAACTAGAGATGACTTGGCTGCATTTGGTTGGTCACACTCCACCTCAGCCAGTGTCCATGCATTGGGTGTGTGTGATTGCTGCCTAATTAGAGTCCCAGACACCTTGTCTACATGGGAGCTCTTCTGATCTTCCAGCTGTTCAACCAGCCCATTCATCCCACAAGCATTCCAGGAGGGAGGGGTGGGGGGAAGCCACTTCACAGGTATTCAGAGAGGGAGAGGAGACAAGGGGGCGGGAGCATAAAGGTTATACATAGTCATATGAATAAGCATAGTCATACAGAGCATACAGATCACTGCTGCTCCTACAACAGTTATGTCTACATTTATGGTCGCATGCAAAGTACATACACTTTACTCCCCTCTAGCATGTAGATGGTGAGACATGGCTTAGGTGAACAGAGTAAAGACACACCTGAACCCTTAGGGCAGGGTCCACAAACTGTGGGGCAAGCCCCCTAGTGGGGCACAGAGAAATGTTTGGGAGGGCATGGTGGAGCCCAGGCCAGCCCCCATGTGGGGCAGGGAGGGAGCGCCACCTAGCCCTGCTCTGCCCGCAGCTCCACTCCACTCTGGCCCAGCCCCAGCCACAGCTCTGGCCCCAACTCCAGGTGGGT
Source organism: Malaclemys terrapin pileata (assembly GCF_027887155.1). Lineage (NCBI taxonomy): Eukaryota > Metazoa > Chordata > Testudines > Emydidae > Malaclemys > Malaclemys terrapin. Next base: position 37,906,610 of record NC_071507.1, on the reverse strand, counting down.
GCAGACAGCTCCCATTAGGGGTAAGAGGGGCATGACAGAGAAAGTCTGTGGACCACTGCTTAGGGTATATACCCTACACAGCTCTCTACATGCCCAAGCTGTGCCTCCGATGTCTACACTGCTATTTTTAGCAGTTTGTGTCCTGGGGCCTCCCTCTTGCCAGAGCCTTTCAGTGCCGCATTGGTAGCTATACACCACAACGTGGACACAACCTGCCTTTCACTGCAGCATATAGCTAGCTACATGTCCCAGCATAACGCCACCAGCATAGATAAGGCCATTAAGTCAGACAACACTCCATATTCACGGGTAAAATTAGAGGAATCTAGAAATGCTTCTTCATCCCATGTACCCCGGGTTAACATCTAGCCATGTGCAGACTGGCCCTATGAATTTGTAAATAGTGTGTGCTGTGGTAGTATGGAACTGTCTGGAATATTGGAGTTACTATATGAGACCCAATGAGCCTGATTCTCTTCTCACTTGTACCACTTCTGCATCAGGGTAGCTCTAGTGACTTCAGTTGAGTAACTCCAGATTTACAGCAGGGTAAATCAGGGGGAAGTCATTTTTGAAAATATAATAATGCCTTCTTTTTGTTTTATAATCAAAGTGAAGCAGAGAACCTCAGCTCACTGGGGAATTGTGGTTCTTAGTGAGAGTCCATTGGTCTGGTCTTGTGCGTCACACAGTGTTACCACTAGCCTCTAGCTCTTTATTAGCCTCTCTTTCTCATGCATTCCAGGATTTAGCTTTGCAGCTCTCCGTGAAGTTTGCGCTACACTTTGTAATCACATCCATGCGTTCACTCGTATGCACACAAATCTGGAAAGGTCAAAGGTCACAGATGTTTTGTTAAATACGTGGAACCCATGACTTTCATGAGATCTGGGTCACAAATCTAGCCTTACAGATGATGTACTGAGAAATGCATACATCCTCCATATGGTATATTTCACATTTACCTAATTTAAACATGATTCAGATTTACTCATTTTCACACAGCACATCCCATCTATAGTGGCTGGCTCTCAAAATGTTGACTTACATGATTAAAAATGCAATTAACTTTACAGCAGATTCCCTATTTTAAGAATACCTGTAAAGCAAATACTTCCCAATGGTAAATGCCAATACTTTAATGGAGATTGTAATCGCATGCAGAGAACTAAATAACAGTGTACATTAAACACTGATTATTCACTAAAATAATCTAAAATGATTGCCATTGACAAATGATTTTAAGTGTGAGAGTGCACAAGATAAAAAATACCAAGCATGCGCATTGTTCCATATCAATCTACATGATACATGATCTATAGTTTGGAGTGAGAGGGAAATGCTTGCTGTTTATAAAATCTCTGTACAGGAGGAATGCAGGGTGGATCTACTTTGCTCAGTTCCTCAATGCAACAATGGAAAACATTACCCAAGAAGGCCTACTCTGCTTTGGAACGCTCTAGAAATGACAAAAAGCCTCAGGCTCCGCTGATTTCACCTAAGAGATTATCATCATGACTTCTCCGCTTCATCAATACCTGGATGACGGCTTTTTTTTAAAAAAGAACTACAACACAAACTCTTGTCACTAAGACTTCGAAAAGTTTTACACAGGCAGGTGCAATGTACTATACCCCAGGTTACTAGAATCCGCAAGTGAGTCATGGAATACATGACCAATGCAGAACATACAGTCTCACCAGGAAAGGAGAAACACAGAACAGATACCAGCAAATACTATTATTATTTGTATTATGGTAGCATCTAGGGGACCCATTCACAGATGAGGACCCCACTGTGTTAGATGCTGTACAAACACAGAACAAGAAGACAGCCCCTGCCTCAGAAAGCTCACAGTTTAACCCTGCTAAGTGTAACAAACCCTTATTCATCTCAGCTTCCCTGAATGACAATAAAATAATAGAAGCAGGCTTCTGCTAAATGCAGAAGTGAGAGCTTCGGAAATGCTCCCTGCATCCAAACTATTACACTTTAATAAGCATTTTCCTCTGCTGCAAACACAATTTTTTGCAGGGCTCACCACCACCTTTCCTATAATACTAAATCACAATTGCCCCTAAGACTTCTCTGTGTTGCACTGGACGAGAGAAATGTGTTACTCAAACATCACACTGCAAACACAGATCTACAGGGCTCATTTAAGTAACATTGCTCTCATGACACATAGTACACCCAAGAAGTGGGGTATATCATCTGAACAACCTTTCAGCTGTCTTTTGGATGGGATATAAAACCAAGATCCTTCTGACCACTTGTGGTCATTCAAAATACCAAGATACAGTGTTAACCTCTCTGCTCTGGCCAAATTTCTACTCAGCTAATCACATTCCATATTCCTAAATTTGTCGCATTTGCAATTGGATTCTATATCCAGATTCAGTTCTTGCCCTAACCTGTTGTGTGGTCCACTCCATGAGGTGGATACATTTCACCAGTGAGGTGAGGTGATCTCATTACTTACAGAAAGAAAGTTCAACATTTTCAAATGTATGTGCCTTTAAGCACCTACATCTATATGTAAGGGCTGGTCCACACTAACCCCCCACTTCGAACTAAGATACGCAACTTCAGCTACGTCGAAGTATCTTAGTTCGAACTTACCGCGGGTCCACATGCGGCAGACAGGCTCCCCCGTCGACTCCACGTACTCCTCTCGTGGAGCAGGAGTACCGGCATCGACAGCGAGCACTTCCGGGATCGATCCAGGATCGATTTATCGCGTCTAGACAAGACGCAATAAATCGATCCCAGAAGATCGATTGCTTACCACCGGACCCGAAGGTAAGTATAGACGTACCCTAAGTACTGAAAATGGCCTGATCTTCAGGGTTGGTGAGCCACCACAGCTTTCTCTGGAGCCTCGCAAGGTAAGGTTTGCTATCAGGCTGTGGCCCTTCATTTGTTGTTATGCAAGCTATGAGAAGGGTAATCAAATCTCTCATTCCTTGGTGTAAATTGATTGCTGGAGACACCAGGCAGCAGTGTTCTCCTCCATGAGCACCACTCAGGGGCGGCTCCAGGCACCAGAGCAGCAAGCGTGTGCCTGGGGCGGCAAGCTGCGGGGGGCGGTGTGCCGGTTGCCGTGAGGGGGCAGTCAGGCTGCCTTTGGTGGCATGCCTGCAGGAGGTCCGCCGGTCCCATGGTTTCAGAGGTAATTCGGTGACGGGTAGGCTGAAGGCGCGGGACTAGCGGACCTTCCGCAGGCATGCTGCCGAATCCACGTTACCAGCAGACATCCAGCAGGCACGCTGCTGAAAGCCGTCTGACTGCCGTGCTGGGGGTGGCAAAATACATAGAGCCGTCCCTGGCACTACTGCACTGGTGACCAAGTAGACAACATATGTTTGTGGTGCTATTTGCTTCCTTGTTTGCCTTCCTCTGAAGTGACGAGGTGGGTGAGGTCATATCTTTTGTTGGACCAACTTCTGTTGATGAGAGAGACACCAAGCTTGAAAGCTTGTGTCTCTCACCAACAGAAGTTGGTCCAACAAAAGATATGACCTCACCCAACTAGTCTCACTAACATCCTGAGACCAACATGGCTACAGCAACACTGCATTCCTCTGAACTATCGCGTACTGCCCATTGCTGCAGGCAAAATACTGGGCATTGATGGACCAATAGTCTGAGCTGACATTCTCAAGAGTTACATGTCACATCGCAGAAGTAGACAAGGCTGCACTCAGAGGAGGGGTAAAATGGGGCCCAGTTAGCCCCTCCCCCCTAGCACCTCTCTAGACTCAGAACTGTGCAAGACATTCCCCCCCCCACCCACCAACTCTAGGGAAATTAGGGTCCCAGTGGTGCTTCCTCCCCCCTCTCTTCCCCGCCCCTGCCATGTGGCTTTGGGGAAAAACTGCAGAGAGAGCCAGCCAGAGACTCCAGCCACTAGAAGCATTTGCAGACGCAGCCAAAGCAGGGATCTTTGGACAGTCAGAAAACTTTCTACAGTTTTTAGTGGACTTTCTCTGCCCTGTGCTAATTGGCTCTTTGCTACAACCCTCCCTCACAGTCTTGTCACCTCAGCCCAGTCAGCCTCCCTCTATACTTGCCTTGTTTACCCTTTCCTTGCCTGCCCTGTCCCCCTCACCCGCTTCACTTCTCTTCCCTTTTCATTCCATGCTACTTGATCCCCTCCTAACTAACCCCTCCCTCCAAAATCATGGCGCTAATGTGACAGTTGTTGCCATTCCACTGTTCACCCCTTGCCCCACCCCGGGTCTGTCCTGTCTATTTAGAGTATAAACTCTTCAGGGCAGGGATCATCTACTATCCTGGGTTTGTACAGTGCTTACCACAATGGGGACCCATTCCTGATTGGTCCCTAAGCCTGATCTTGTGAGGTGCTGACAGCCATCTGTTAACAGTACACTGAACTCAATAGGAACTGAGGGCACTCAGCACCCCTCTGAATCAGGCCCCGTAGGATTTTTTAGCTATGAAGTTTGAATTTCCAAGTTCAGAGGTGCTTGCAGAATTCAGTATCCTGATTTCTGGGCCTGATTCTGTAATGCCACAATGCTAGCATAAAGGAGCCATATAGGTGGCTTAATTGTCTACCTAGGAATTCCCCCGGTATAAGGGGAATCCCCCAGAGGAGGTGAACTGCGGTAGCAAAACAATGTCACTCTCGATACCTAGAAGGTATGACCAGGTGAAAATGGACCATGGCTGGAGCACTACTGCAAAACCATAGGCACAAGTTAGAGCAACCCTGAGCTGCCTTAACTTGTCCTGGGGGCTGAACCCAGAATATCCAGAGCACAGAGATCATGTAAAGCTGTCTTATCATGCCCACGCACTCACACACACTTCTTAGCATTGAGGAGCTAAGCCAGAAAAGAGAATTGAGTCCTATCTTATCAGCAAGATAGGCTTCAGTCACTGAGCTCAGGCCCGGATCCAAATCTCACATTTCCCCAAAGTTGGAGGGGTGAAGTGGATCTGGTACGCCAGTCAGAACCATCTAATTTCCTACAAAGGTTTAATCATTTTCAGCTGTGGTCAGCGGGGGGGGGGGGTCTCAAGCTGGATCCCCTTGTTATAAGTGGGGGAGGTGGAGGGATTGGCAGGGTATTTTCTGTGAGTGCTCCCAGTCTCCAGAAGTTGTTGGAAGCTGAGATAAACTTCCTAGATGACAAAGGGAGTAGGTGGCTGGCTGGCTGGCTGAGTTCCTGTGGCACTGATTTTAATGCTGCTGAAACTTAATTTAATTGCATTATTAATTACATTAGGAAGACTAGAGGCTTGGATAGGCATCTTTATTATTTTAAATCTAAATAAATACATAAAATAAATAAATTTTCCTCAAGAGATTATGTAGGAGAAGGATCTAGTGTGAACAGAAAAGAAGGTATCTTTAAATGAAAGCAGAGAGGCCTCAATTTAAACTGTTCTGTGTATAAAATGGGGTGACCCTTGTACACCTGTACGTACTAAGGGGGGGAGGGAGAAAGGATTTTCAGATCAACGGGATGAATTTAAGAAAAGAAAAATGTGGATTGAATGTCAAAAAAGACTGTTAGTTTAGAGGATTGTCTCCTAAGAGAAGTGAGTTGAGATATTTTAATCTGAACTAGATGAAAAGCAAGGGAGGAAAAACCACTATGAGACTCCTACACTAGCAGGGGAATGATCTAGTAAGTCACTTCCATCTCTGACTTTGAATATTTGAGATACAGATGAGGGAATTATTACAGAAAATATGCACTGGAAACACTGATTTTTCCTCTTGCTAGTAATCAAACCAGAAGGAAACAAGAGTCTCAGTGGGTCACCTGTACCAGCCCTGTCTCCAGATTGTCACCAATATATATATTTTCTGCTCAACCCTTTTGTTTTTCCTTGCATTTCCTCTGAATTTCAGAAGACTCGCTTGGCTCTGTATTTTTCATTTTAAAGGTTGAAGTCAGCAGCACATGCTTTTCAGTCCATCTGGCTGCAGACAAAACACTCACCCCAAATGCTAATGCAACTTGCTTAAACTCAAACCGTTCCATGGAGCCAGAAAGAAAAAAAAAAAGTCCTTCCCAAAGAGTGTGTCTCAAAGAGGTGAAAGGTGCCCATGCTGCTCTGTGAGGAAATATCAGGGCCACTCTTTAAACTTTAGAGTTTTATTAGTGCCTTTGTCAGCAGAGTGAGTGTGTGTGTGTGTGTGTGTGTGTGTGTGTGTGTTGTTGGTTTTTTTTTTTTTTTTTAAATGGTGGCTGTGAATTCATCTGTGACAGACTCAAAACAGGAAATTAACACCCTGCGGTGTAGCGGCAAAGCCTCAGAGGAAGCAGCAGTGGGGTAGATGAGGCCTAGGATGGACAAAGACTCATAAACATAACATCATCCATAAAAGTAACACTTTTTTCAGGCACAGGAAGGATACTCAGCAACACTGGCCACATTATGCACTTGTAATAAAAAAAAAAAAGCATGGGGCTGGGGGCGGGGGAGGGGAAAGCATTTATAAGGCAGCTATTTTACTGAGCATTTAACATACAACAATATCATTCAAAGTTAGGAATGTCGTTCCAGGTTAGGAATTATAAAAATCCGACATGCACACGAGATCTATGCTTCCACTTAACATGGGGCTAGAGTTTGAAATAATGGGTTTCATCTGCCTCCCAGCTTACTTGAATTAGTCTTCCTACCATCATGTTTTTTTCTTTTGTGTAACCAACTTTTCTGCAGGCCTCTGGATGGATTTCTATGTTGCTAGGGTAGTATATGCCTAACACAGGCCTGTTAAGGTACCTTTGCTTCTTTCGATTTGTATGGGGTCTTTCTGTGTAAACACTTCAGAAGCCAAACTGCAGTGGAGGGATTCTTCATTCTAGAGCAGGGGTCAGCAACCTTTCAGAAGTGGTGTGCCGTGTCTTCATTTATTCACTCTAATTTAAGGTTTTGCGCGCCAGTAATATATTTTAACCTTTTTAGAAGGTCTCTTTCTAAGAGTCTATAATATATAACTAGATTATTGCTGTATGTAAAATAAATAAGGTTTTAAAAATGTTTAAGAAGCTTCATTTAAAATTAAATTAAAACGCAGAGCCCCCTGGACCGGTGGCCAGGACCTGGGCAGTGTGAGTGCCATTGAAAATCTGCTCGCGTGCCGAAGGCGGCACACGTGCCATAGGTTGCCTACCCTTGTTCTAGAGCTTGGAATCCAAACAAGGCAATTTAAGAGAGTGGCGGAGTCTAGTAAAGCAGGTAGATAGCATAAGAATCTGGGTGGTATAAAATACAAAGCATCTGTGGCCTAATTGTAAGAAGAGACAAGTATCCACAATTCCCACTGAAGTCAATAGGAGGTGCTTAGCTCCTCTGAAAATAAATCAGGCCAATGATGTTTATAGGGTTGGATCCCTCAGTTGTCTGAACTCTACCTGTATTTCCTTTAAATATAGATAACAGCAATGAGGAGGGGGCTAGCAGAATGGTTCTGACAGTTGTGTGAACTGTGGCTGGGAAATATTGGCAGTATTTCATAAGTGGTGTCTATGGTAACCCCTGTGATTTTGAAAGGCGGAGGTTATGTCATCAATGTGAAGTATATTTTGTACCATCTATTTCTGCAATGCCTGTCGTATAAAGTATCAATTAAAAGCCACAACTGGCACCATTTACTCTACCATAAAGAAGTGTGTCCTGCTCTTCACCTTACAGTCCCTTTCATTCCATTCAAACAACTCCCAGCAGCAGACCAGTAGTAAAACAATCTTCATCCTATTGACCTAAATGAAAGACAAGCCTCTGAAGGTTTAAAGATTCATAGGACAATAGGAACTGGTGTTCTGAATCAGAGCAGTGGCCCAGTCTCTTACAGTGGTCAATAGCAAAAGCTTCAGAGCTTGAAAAATCTGCCCAGAGTGAGAGTTTCTCCCTAATCCTAGACAGTTAGGATTAATTTTTTTAAAAGAGCCTAATTAGTGCCCAAATCCCATTAAAATTAAATGTGATTTCTGTGCCTAACTCCCTTAGGACCCTGTGACAATCCCAGCCTCAGCGCTTGACTCAAGCCCCGAAGAATGAGGGGTATATATTTTTATCTAATATAACTCAGCCAATTGAGATCTTATCCAAACCACCTGTGTCTGCAGCACTGGACTAGAAATCTCATGAGAACAGGTTTTTTGTGGGGTTTCCAGTACATGTTAATTCAAGTCAAACTAGAAATACCACTACACTACCACTACCCAATTACTTTAGGGCACCCATGGGACTGCCCTAATTATTCAGGCTGGTGAATGGTTGTTGGTAGTGCATTCCTATGCCAGCAGCTGCAGATGAGGGGGTTGACCTAACTATGTTGACATTACGCCAGCAGTAGACTGCCCCATGCTAGGGGATTCCCCAGCTATGGAGATCTGTCTACATTCTGGTTTCTGTGAACCACCAGAGCAGCAGAAAGGAACTGGATCACAGCTCAGAATCTGGCCCTTAATTTGAGTGTGTGTGTGTAGGGAGTGGGCTTTATTTTAGCTAGCCCAGTATTTTCATTCCTAATTAACACATGGCAAGTTACAAAATTAGAGTAATTCAGATCAGACATTTTTATGTGGAATGTTTGGAAAACCCTGGTAACATCCAAAGAAGAGAGCAGAGGAGCACTAGATTTATACCACTCCAGGAATCCAAAAATATTGCATTTGAAATAACAGAATTAAATACTAGAGATCAGCTCTAGCTAGATATGGTCTAGATCCAACCAGCCTGGAGTTTAGGGGTCTTCAGATGCAGGGCTTTGGTTGAGGCCATTTTCTAGTAAATACTGCTATGAAAAATAAAGAGAGAGAAAGCAAAATACAGAACCAATAGCAGAGCGTTCCTCCAGCAAACAGGAAATGAAGAAACACCAAGCACGTTACACAGAGTTTTTATACAGTAACTATTCTACACAGTCAGATCGGATCAGATGTTAGTGGGCTGATTTAGTTCAAACTAGGATGTTGTTCAGATGACAGTCTGTATCAGATTCACCACTGAACCTTTCCATCTTTCCATCATAAAGGCTGATATGTTTTTTCACTCTGTATTCTTGTCCCATACGATGAGATCATAACATTATTAAAGCCAAATCCTCTCTCACCCTGTGTCGCTGCAAGAGGCTAATTTGAGGCTGCCAAGACTTCTGGTGAGGCATATTAAATAAAAATTTATATACATTTTTCCACAGGCCTTTCCATGTTATTCTAACATGGGGATCATTTTCTTGACAAAGGCTATAGCTGTCTCTCTTTTCATAATTAACAGCTCCTAATAGAATATAAAAAAAACCTCTCAGAAATATTTTGTTGAACAGGGAGGCAAACTCCCATTTCCAATATATTTCATAACTAGGACTCTGAAATTCTTTTTGTTTATGGGGAAATTAAAAGCCAGAACACACACGGTCCTGAATCTCCTCTCATTTATAGCAGTGGATGTCAGAACGTAAATGGAGCTACAGCAGAGTAAAGCAGTTTGAGTGAGGGGGTTATCAGGTTTGAATCAGAGCTAGTAGAAAAATGGAGTGTGGGGAGGGCCATGACATGGAAAGTTTCACCTTTTTTTCTTTTCAGTTTTTGAGCAAAATGCTGAAAATCAAAAAGTTTGCAAGATTTTTAATTTTTTGACAAAAATAATAGAAAATTTTTGAGGAAAGAATACACTTTCTGTGAATATTTCTATTTAGTCAAAAATTTAATTTTCTGTTTTGACAGAAATTTTTCAACCAAGTCCAGTCCCTATGTAGCCAGCTCAGCAAAGCCCACACAATCCCATTATTGTTTCCTTAAGTGCACAATGGAGCACCAACAAGGTTGAGGCCTGTAGACACTATCACAATATACATTTTTATTAATAATAATTAGTAGTAGTATAACTGACTGTAAGAATATACACATTCAAAACAACATTAGTTTGGTGAGGGACTTTCATGTCATTCAGCCTACGTGCTTCTGTTTATAAATAGATTGCAGTCAGGGCTAATCTAGTGTTCATATAAAGGACTACATACTCAGCATTTGTCTATACAAAGAAGTTGCATCAGTTTAACTGAAAACAGCTTAGTTAAACCAGTGCAGTTTTGTGTCTAGACTCTCTAATATTGGTTTAAACATTGCAAACTAAACCGAAGTAAGCCAGGTTTAAACTGATGTAAAAGAGAGCCCACACGTCATTGTACTGGTTTAATTAAACTGCTACAAACTCACACCTTGACATAAATTGATGCATCTTTGTATGTAAACCAGACATCTCTTTGGACCTGATTTGCCATGGTCGTGCATTTTGTGTAGTAATTTACACCTGTGCAAAGTGAGTGTAAAAAACTTCTCTTTTGATTTCAGAGGGCCAGATCCTCCTTCCTGATTTTAATAGAGTAACATCAATTTGCACTAGCTGAAAATCTGACCCATAGTGCTTTGTATTCTGTTTGCACAGGTGTAAATTGCTACTTATGTCACCTAATCACTAGATGAAGGCTGCCTTTGCAGTAAATCTTCATTGATGTTTGAGAACAAAAACTTCTGTTATTTGAGAAGTTATTTCTGTTATTAGAGGAATCTGAACCAAGATATTGGTGATCCAGATAAAGGAAAGATGATGGTTATCAGATACCCTAGAAGAAACTAGGAAATTTTCACTGATAACTAAAGACACCAGTGGAGGAAAATTTAACATGATGATGAAACTTTCAAGGGACCTGGGATAAAAATGGAAGACTGGGGCAATGCCAATATGGTGATTCTTAGGCTATCTCTACACTACTGCCAGATTGACGATCCAATGATTGATGCATCCAGGGTCGATTTAGCGGGTCTAGTGAAGATCCGCTAAATCAACCACAGATCACTCTCCGGTCAACCCTGGTACTCCACCCCAAACTAAAAGAGTAAGGTAAGTCGATGGGAGAGTGTCTCCCGTCAACCCAGAGTGGTGTAGACACCTAAGCTATGTTGACTCCAACTACATTATTCACGTAGCTGGAGTTGCGGAACTTAGGTCAACTTACCGTGGTAGTCTTAGAGAGAGTTTTCTGTTGCCTTACAGACATAGCCTTAGAGAGAGTTTTCTGGTGCCAACCACAAGTCAAGGGAGAATTAGGGCTGGTCTACACTGGGGGGAGGGGGAATTGATCTAAGATACGCAACTTCAGCTACGCTATTCGCGCAGCTGAAGTCAAAGTATCTTAGTTCGACTTACCTGGCTGTTCTCACGGCGGCAAGTCGACTGCCGCGGCTCCCCCATCGACTCCGCTTACTCCTCCTGCCGAGGTGGATTACGGGCGTCGATTCGGGGATCGATTTATCACATCTAGACGAGACACGATAAATCGATCCCCGATAGATCGATTACTACCCGCCGATCTGGCAGGTAGTGTAGATGTGGCCTTACAGACCAAACAAGGTATGTACCAGTAGTGTAAAGAGGCTTTGGTATTCCCCGAATGTAAGGCTTCTTTAATGGAAGTCTTTTTTTAGATGGAGGCCTTCTGCACTGGATTAGAAAGTCTCCAATTAAGCAGAAGCATACTTCCAACTTCAAAACTAGCAGGATTTGTGAGGCAGACATTAAACAAAGTAGACAAGAAGGAGATGGGGAACTTTAGTACAAATTAAATAATTTGGAGTGTAATTGTCACATAGCAGAAGAGGGAATTGTTTTGAAATAAAAAATGAAGATCTAGAAGAGGGGTAGGCAACCTATGGCACTGCCTATGATTTTCAGTGGCACTCACACTGCCCGGCTCCTGGCCACCGGTCCGGGGGGCTCTGCATTTTAATTTAATTTTAAATGAAGCTTCTTAAACATTTTAAAAACCTTATTTACTTTACATACAACAATAGTTTAGTTATATATTATAGACTTATAGAAAGAGACCTTCTAAAAAGGTTAAAATATATTACTGGCATGCAAAACCTTAAATTAGAATGAATAATTGAAGACTCGGCACACCACTTCTGAAAGGTTGCCGACCCCTGATCTAGAATAGGATGAGTGCACTAAAATGTCTTTGCACAAATACAAGAAAAGTGGGAAACTGGCAAAAAGAACCAGATGCAATACTACATGAGGGAGTATGTGATCTAAGCGACATAGCTAAACCATGGTGGGATGATTCCCACAACTGAATGTCTATAATGAATAATATAATTTATAAATGAGAGACAGCAATTGAAAAACTAGTGGAGGGTTGGTAGTATATCTGAAGAGCATGCATAGTGCCTGCAGATTGTAAACCTCCAGTTCAAAAATGAATATAATGGGGGTGAATTTCTTTGGGTAAGGGATATGAATGAACAGTCAACAGTGGTCATCTGCTATAGGCCACCAAGATCAGAAAAGAGCAAGACCATTTCTTGGAGCATTGAAAATACACATAGATAATTTTAACCATCCAGCTATTTGGTCTTTTTCAACTCCATCTCTTATAATTCTATTAAAAGGACCCTGGACAGGAGAAGGTAATGATATAACAATTATAAAAAAAGATGATGAGAATGTGCACAAAAATACCATTTTTACAAAAGCCACATTTTCACTCCCAAAGGAATGAGATCAGGGAAAGGAAGGATGAACCAGTTCAGAAAACTCCACCCTCGAATGAACCTCTGCCCTCTTCTGAAATGCAACATTTCTGAAGTTCTGTAAACTATTTTTTCCATGCACTTGTGGATTCAAAATAGAGCTGGAAGAGGAAGTGCAGAAATACCACAAAGAAGCTGTTCCTGCACTGTTTCTAGCTTGGCTGGAAGTACAAACAACCAGAAGTCTCTGGAGAAAGCCTTCTGTCATGAGATTTCCGGCCCAACTTTGCAGACTTGGATAGCTTAGAGAAACTTCAGGTAAATACCCACATTCGGTGGTGTTTCATCCACAGGCTGAGACTGCAGTGTGGGGCTATAAGACATTTTCCCATGAGACCAGTCCTTTCATTAGCCACATAGCCCAGCTAGTAATGGAAGAAGGATTTTTTTACTGGTGCTCCACTCACTCTTCAGCTGTACCTACATTGGCAAAATCAGAACCTATAGTTCACCACCAGTTTGGCTCCATTAGTGGTAGCAACAACAGAAGCTGGAGTGTAGAAAGAGGGCAGGCATTTTTATTATTGCTAGTCATAAAATCAGTCATCTCCTGTCTTCACTACAGCTTCCACTGTTGCTACCAAGGTAGTATTTTCCCCAGTGTAGACAAGTCTGCTCGTTCTAGATTAAAATAGAGAAAGTGAATGGATTTAAGATCTGAGTCCCCGCTCTTCACTCTGCCTGAGACCTGGGGTCTGGATATGAAGATTCTCCTAGTACTTTCAGAACCCCTATCATTCGCCCAACCTGGGTTCCTAGCAGAGACCTGAGATGGGGGTCAAGATTCTTTCACAACTCAAAATATGTAGAGGGGATGAAGATTGTCCCACACTGCCACTCCCAGCTCTGAAGGCCGGGGTGAAGAGCATCTGTGGTGTCCTTTCTGCTCAGGAGAGGTGAAGAGCCTGATAGAAAGCCCCCATGCTTGATACCAGACTGAAAGAGCAAATATCAGGAGCTACCAGAGTGTAGGGATGTTTGATCTGCACATTTTTGTTCGGCCCATCAAAATTCTACTGGAATTCCCTTTGATTTACCAAAGCCACTGGGCTGTGATATACGTCTGTGCTACACCTAGACAGCTCTGAGAAACAGAGGGCAGTCATGGAAGAATGCTGTGAGCCATACAAAATATACTGTCCAGGCCACTTCTGCCACCTACCTGGCCTAGGGGGGAAGGAGACAAAAAGGAGGGTGGACATGGCCTAGGAGGAGAAGCAGAGGACTAGGTTCACATGAGGAAAAGTGTGTGACGGGCTTGGGCCTGGCTGTGTTTTGGGCTTGTCAGATTATGTTGTACCCATGAATCATACCCTGATTATCTGAACCTTTTGCAGTTTGCCCACTGTCACAGAGTTTGCAGGAGACAAGGCCCTGCACCCCCGGCTTCCTGCGATTCACCATGACTCTCAGCCAGACAGTAGAACAGAAGGTTTATTAGACGACAGGAACACAGTCCAAACCAGAGCTTGTAGGCATAACCAGGACCTCTTAAGTCACGTCCTTCTGGGGGGTATGGATCTTAGACCTCAGCCTTGGGGTTCCCTCCGATTCCCCAGCCAGCCCAAAACTGAAACTCCACTGCGGCCGTCTCACTCCCCCTCCCCCCGGCTCCTCCTCCAGCGTTTGTCCAGTTTCCTGGGCAAAGGTGTCACCTGGCCCAACCCCCCCTCCTGGCTCAGGTTACAGGCTCAGGTATCCTCCCTCAAGAAAAGTCATCCCCTGCTATCCCATCCCCCATGCAGACAGTCCCAGCAAAACTAGACGACATTCCCAGGTCAAGCCGCCCTGCTCCCTACTGCGTCACACCCACTTTCTATTCCATAATATAAATTGCTGTACAGCACAGGAGTTCATTAGACAACTGTAAGAGCTCAAAACATTCCACGGAGGAATGGCTTCATTTTATGGCAAAAATCTTAGCATCTTTTCTAGTTTGTTGAGGATAGATGTGACAAAGGCTTAACAACAGCTCAGCTTCCCCCTTTCCTTTCCACAGGTACTCAGGGAAAGGACTATAAATTGGCTGCTTGGATGACAGAAGACAGAGAAAGCCTTTGGAAAGGTCAAGCTCCTGTCGAGGGTCATAGGGCTGGGTTGTTTGTTTATTATTATTATTTATTTGTGTTACAGCAGTGCCTAGAGGTCCCAGCTGAGATCAGGGCCTATTGTGCCTGGTACTAGCTGTTAAACTTAGTCTCACATCTAGAGAAGATAATCAGGCTATTGTTGCTTCTTAAGGTGTTACATGATGGGTCCAGGAGGCCTTGTACAAAGCTTTTTCATAGCTGATACCTTTGCCAAAATAGCACCTTGCTGTAGTTCTCCAACTCTGTAATAACAAACATGAAGAATCTGTCTGGCTACTAACAGTGTTCTCATAAGGGGATTTTCCACCTAGTTATATATAAGCATCTTCTAAGAGGTTTAAACCACAAAACTTTTACTGAAGTATTAAAGGAACTGTGCAGGACTTTCTACAAACATTTGTGCAGAGGCATTAATAGCAGCCTAGGGAAACTCCCCTATATTAATAGACCTTGTTGTCACTGCCCAGCTGTGTGAGGCCTCTGAGGGAGTAATTAACGTATTCTTCTATGTTATTTGGTTTGAATGTGGTGGTTTTGTGAATGAGATCTTGATAAGTGGGGAAGTCGAAAAGCAAGCTAATAAAGAGTGGTTGTGTTTACAAATACAACACCAGTACCGAAGAACTGTCCTGTACCAACATACACATTTGTATCAAAGAGGCAACCCAGGCTGCACTCTAAGAGCTACAGCACAGGATCAAATTACCCCTCTTTCCAGCTATGCACAGTTTCTGCACCAAGACGATTTCTGTTTCATTGACTGCATTCTAATCAGCCCTCAGATCCAACCCGAGACCTTGGGACTTTGTAAAATTAAACTGCTCGGTCTGGCTAGGGGAAAAAAAAGTCACAAGTCTGAATCCTTGAATGACAGTTGTAACAAATGAGAATTGTCTAATCTTGTTGAACTATTGTGATCAGTTTGAGTAGCTGCCTCGCTCAATAGTCCTGGTATCCCCCAGAGGCTTCAGTAAGGAGGTTTTCTTTTTCTTTCAATTGCTTGTTATCAGATAAAGTTTGGCTCATGAGTGACCAAAGCTAGCTAAGTTTTAGAATGTGCAGCTAAAGAATCAATATCCAGGATATACAGGGTTATAGACATTTTAAGAACAATGATTGATGGGGAAGATTTGAATTAGTTATTGTTTCTTTTCAATGTGTGTGTGTGTGTGTGTGAATTAAAATGAATATTGCTACAGAATTGTCTCCAGTTTTTCCTGACACTTGAGTATTCTGAGCTCGCTGGAAATTAATTTATTTAGTTTATTAACAAGCACCGGGACTGCATAGGGAATAAAACTGGGAAAACAAGAAAACCTCATGAAGAGCACATGGAAGACTATGAAATATGTTATCTATTTTGCTTCATTTCTGAGATAGACGTTCACAATAAAGTTAATGCTGAACTCCCTGAGAAATTGCATGCCAGCAAATCTCTTGACAGTAAAGTTCTTGACAGTTCCCAGGACTTTTCAAACAGAACACTTGGCTGTCTTTAAAAAATGCAACTCTTTTTGACACTGTGCTTGCTGCTTACTGATGCTGTCTGCTTGTACCTGGCATTGGAATAGAACACAACATTGCACTGTGTAAGTGTCATCACCAAGGCTTTAGTGATCTGCCTGGAATTCCTTCACTTTTTCCTTCGTATAAAAATGAGCTAGAAGAAACAATCGCTTTGCAAAAGAAAATAGGGATTTTGGGTGCTGAACTTGAGACAACCTAAAGGGGCCTTATTTTCAGAGGCTGAGTGCTCAGCACTTACTGAAAATCAAGCAACTTTAAGGTGTCTCCAGCAGAAATGCCGAACCGCGGAAAAAACGCAGAAATTGGGCTAGTTTTTGGCTTAATTGGCTTGTAGCTTGTCTGGCTTGTAGTTTGCTGCTTGTTGTAGCTTGTTGCTTCTTCTTTTTTTATTGGCTCCCGGCAAGCAGGGGCAAGTGGGCCGAGAGTCAGGGGTGTACAGTGGGCCCACCACAGTCCCAGACTGCATGCCAGGGGGATCTAGTCATAGAGTGTTGGTTTTCTTAGGGATTGGCTTGTTTGGGCCTTGTTTTGAAATGGGATTAGCTTGATTTTTGTCTTATTGTGAAAGTCGTGGTGTTTATTTATCACGTGAAAGTTGGCAACTGTGATCTCCAGTTAGGTACCCAAAAATCACTAGTAACTTTTGAAAATTTAGGCCTAGACTTTCACTAGCAGCTCAGTCTCAGTTTTAAAAAGCACATGGGGCAGATTTTCAAAAGAGTTCAGTACCCAAAATTCATGTCACAGAGGGGGGGCTGTTGAGTGCAGAGCACTTTTGAAAATATGCCCCTATTTAGGTACTACGGGTATATCTATACAGCAATTAAACACCCATGGCTGGCCTGGGTCAACTGGCTCGGGCTACGGGGCTGTAAAACTGCTGTATAGACATTCATGCTTGGGTTGGAGCCTGAACTCTGGGACCCCATGAGGGGTCTACCCAGCAATTTTAGCCTCACAGCCTGCACCCCACTAGCCTGAATCAGCTGACCCAAGCCAGTCTCAGCTGTGCTGTGGGTTTCTTATTCCAGTGTAGACATACCCTAAATGGGATGTGAGCTATTTTTAAAATCTGGCCCTGATGGTGATTGCTGAGCACTTGAAAATCTGGCCCATAGTTCCCTCTTACTTACACCAGTATAAAATAGATACAAAAGTGTAAAATGGCTATAGGTCACATGAGAATCAGGCCCATGGTCCCAATGGTTCATTCCATTAACTACTCTTTTAGACAGGCTCATTTTAGGGAAGGGCAAGCTGGCCTTTAGACTGGGGTGGTTCACATTCCACAGTCTGATTTTTCCTGTTCCTAATTTTAGTTAGAATGAAAGAGACTAGAAGCCAGAGTCTGATCATAGATTTACTTCTGTGTAAATGAGTCCCGAATATGGACTTTATTACAGGTGGGGTCGATAGCATCGCCTTTATGAAGGTTGCTCAACTCTTCCCATAAGACTCATTTGGCCACTGTATAAGCCCTTGGAAAAAAAAATCTGTTTTCACATGCTCATTACAGACTTCTTAAATATTAGCAGCTAAAATCTCCAGATTCCGTCCTCCCAGCCTCTCCTAGCTTCTGATGCTGACCAGACTGTGCCTGCAGCATCTCCACAGGGTGACCATGCTCTAGGTTACAGTAAGGGGGCAAAGCTGCTCCTGGCTACTTTGGGCCAGGATGGGGCTGGGCAGTGGAACTAAGAAGAGGCAGACGACCTCTCCTGTGCCTTCAATGACACCTCCACCCCAAGGTGTCCAGACACCATAGAGGAGGAAGATACATGACTTGAATGCAGATGCGGAAGAGCTGGATCTCAGGAGTAGGGGGGGAAGGATGGGACAAAGAACATTGGGGAAGAGACTGGGACTGGGTGGGGAGAGGAAGACTGGGAATGAGGGAGGAGCCTGGAAGCCAGGGCAGAGACTGGGACTAGGAGGGAAACTGAGGGGAAAGTTGAGAGTGAGTAAAATACTGACATTGGATGAGGAGCCTGGGAGTGGCAGGGAAAGGAGATTTGGACTAAGAACTAGTTGGGTGCGGGGAGGAGAGATTTGATAAGGGGCTTGATTTGAGGGGAGTACTGGGACTGACTGGGTAAAGAGACTGGGACAAAGGGGAGAGGACACTGAAACTGGATGAGAAGCATGGGGAGGGATACTGGGACTGGGGATGAGGAACATGAATAGGGAAGGCTCGGGAATGGCTGGAAAAGGGAAATGGGGACAAGGAGATGGAGGACTGTGAATGGCTGAGCAAGGAGACTGGGACTGGGGGGATTGGCTAAGTGAGGAGAAAGGGACTGGGATGAGGAGTAAGGGATGGGAAAGAGACAGGACAGGAACAGGAACAAGTTGGAGGAAAAACTTGTTGGGAATGACCAGAAGAGCCTGTGCCCACGAGAACACGCCTCTTCAGAGCCTGGAAAGGAACACAAGATCCCTGAGTCCCACCATTCTTCTGAGGTCAGCCATTGACAAATTGTCCCAACCCCCTCTAGTGGTGGCCCACACAGAGAATAACAACCTGATATTCCATTAGCTCAAGTGGCAGAGGTCTACAGGTTTCAGCCTTGTGGGGGTCAATTTGATGCCACATGATGGAATGTGTGTTTTCATTCCACTTTTATAAAAGCTAGGAAATTAATAAGAAAAACCCAACATTAAAGCACATTATTAAGATTGCAAAGTCAAGCACTCAGAAGTTAGGAAGTGTTAGAATTAAGGTTGTCTGTGTAACCTTAATTCAGTCCCCTTTTATATATGCATTATGATATTGTTTTTAATTACATAATCAACTTATTTTTTCCACATAACCCCAGCTTTATTCAATGCACACAATAGTCTTGCTCAGGGGTGAAGTTTTGTAGTGAATTATGCAGGGGACTGCTAAAAGAGAAAGGAAAGTCTATGATTAAGACAGTTGAATGCCATTTTAGAGAATTCTATCCCTGCCTATGCCATTGTTCCCATGTGATGCTGAGTAAGTCACTTAAATCAAAATGTTCATAGATGCTCACTAGCTACATGCGCAACTTTGGACAACTGATGTCTGACTGGCAGAAGTGCTACGCACTTAGCTACAACTGAAGTCAATGGGAGCTGTGCTTTGAACATGTAAAGTACTATAAAATGCTACATTCTTTGAAAAAAAATCAGGCCATAGGTACCTCAAATTTAGCACCTAAAATTTGTGTATGCTTTTGACAATGTGTTTGTGCTTCAGTTCTCCACCTGTAAAAATGGAGACACCACCGGAGCTTAATTTGTGCCAGGGTTTGCCAGGGCTGAGCCCTGGCACCTCTAAGTTTGGCAGTTCATAGCCTCTACACTTGCTGCATTAGTTATGAATGTAAAAAAATTATTTGAGACCCAGCACCTAATTGCTTGAGCCTGGCACCTCTTTTGTTACAAATTAAGCCCTGGCTACCACCGTACTCTTTGGGCTGGTCATGTTCCTCAAATGCCTGACAATCAACTGCAGGTCATGTTCTCACAACTGACCCATGGCCAATGGATGGGCAAAAAACTAGTTTCAAAGACACCGTCAAAGCCAAAATGAACAAGTGCAATATTAACAAACTCATGGGAAACCCAAACCCTCAACTAACCAAAATGGAAAAGGACCTTGTGGCAAGGATCCCAGTATTTCGAGATCCAACAAGGACAACAGGACACAGAGAAACGGAGAAAAGAACATGCCGCAGCCCGACTCAACAATCCAGAGCCACTCCTTCCACTGGGAAATGTCTGCCCCAGCTGTGCAAGATCTGTGAATCCCAGATTGGTCTCATTAGCCACCTGCAGATCCACCAGCAATAACTGGCCATCATTCCATGGAAAGCAATCATCCTTGAACTCTGAAGGATTGCCGACTATCTTTTAGAAATACATCCAGTTTTGATTTAAATAGTTTAAGTGATGGAGAATCCTCTACATCCCTAGGTGAGTTGTTCCAATGTTACCATTGAAAATTTGCACCTTACCTGTTGTCCGAATTTCTCTAGCTTCAACTTTCAGCCATTGGAACTTGAAATTTACATATTGTCACACACAACAAGCCAATGGCAGAGTTAAGACAAGAACCCAGGCCTCCTATCACCTAGATCACACCACCTAACATTCACACCTCTGAAGAGGGGTGTAAAACATTACCTCTGGTGTGGGTGAGTGATAGATATATGGAAGTAAAGAATCAGGCTCAGAGAATAAAATTTAAAATGCAATCTTATAGTCTAGATTAGAATGCATCTGCAAAGACCAAATGGGGTTGAATCTTCCATTGTTTACACCAGTGTAGATCTAGAGTAACTCCCCTTACATAAGTGATGTAAAACCAGTACAAGTGAAAGAAAAATCAGGCTCTTTATTGTTATTATTTTATAGTACATATATTTTGTTTCTTAGTTATAGCATTAAACACCCATCAAAGCAAGTAGCTGAATAGAAGTAGGTTTAAGACCAGTTTGCATGTGATCTACCAAGATCTTGGTGAACAGGATAAAGCAGAAAAAAATCTCACTTGAAATCAGTGATGATTTTACCCAGCAAAGGAGCTCAAGATGAGTCTTTTATTTTTAAAAAATGCAGCCATAATCATGAGATTGCATAGCAAGCTTTTAAAGGGCAAATTCTGCTGCTCTGTAGGTAACTGTGCAGTCACATAGTTGCCATGCAGGAAGAGATGCATGAAAAGCAAAAGAACAAAAACAAAAGGTCTGTTTACAGTCATAGCTCAGCTCAGAAAGCAGGGGAGAAAAAACCCCAGAAAGCATGCTGAACCTGGGAGGCTTCCGTATGTGGTTTCACACTTTTGATGTAATAGGCTGATGTTATGATGCTCTCTGTGCTTAGTGTTTGCCATTCACACCACAGTCACACTCAACAGAGAAGCAGAATGTACAATACAAGCATACAGTGGTTTTTCCACACACTGGGTACCAAAGTGCTGTTACAGGATTAAACTATACAAGGTGGTGGAGCATACATGATATAAATGACAGAACCCAGCAGTGTAAAGGTTTGAATAGTGAATAAGTAAAAGCATTCAACCATAAGGCTGATGAGAGAGGGAAAGAGAAATTAAAAGGTGGCTAGGCAGGGAAAAAATATTTGGGGAGAGATTAAAAACTGCCTTTTCTTTGTGCCAAAGTGCCAAAAGTGAATTACACCATGGCACCCAACCTGCAGTCAAGGTTTCTTGTCTACACACCACCAGTCTAGCATTGGTTCTGCTTTTCCACTCAGCTCTGTTCATTTTATTTTTACCTCATCCTTCCAACAAGCAGTTTGTCTATTTCATCCACCTCCTGCCTCCTGTCTGACACTGAAGATGTAGCAATTTGGGGCAAGGACTGATTTCATTACTTCTTTGTACAGCATCTAAAACCAAAGGCCCTGGTTATTGATTGGGGTTTTTAGGTTCTGCAGTAATAAAAAATAGTGGTAAGCGTTGCAGGTTTGGATCCTTGCTTTGATGTATATAAGGGCCTGACAATACCCCACTTATTTTAACAGGAGTTTTGCCATACACTGCAGTGGGAGCAAGTTCAGGCCCATTAGCCACAAACAACGGGACCTGTTCTCAGTTTACTGTCTTCCTGTTCTGCTCTAGGTTTCTTCTCAAGCCAGCTTTTGGTGGTCACACCCGTTTGCCTTAAATTGGTGAGAGTGTGTGCAGCTGGGGTCTCAAGATTATGAATTGGGCTCTCACTACTGTTCAATCTTTACTCATTCCCAGCTAAAAAATAAATGTCCACTGATAGCTGTATTCTCTAGGGGCTGCCATGCTTGAGGGGTTGTCTGGATTTGGATTTTGTCTCTATTTTAATTAACCTCTATCTTATATTTTTTGTATTTGGTTGTTCTTTATTGTTCTATGGCTAGGGTAACCAGATAGCAGGGGGTGGGAGGTAATAGGTGCCTATATAAAACAAAGCCCCATATCGGGACTGTCCCTATAAAATCAGGACATCTGGTCACCCTATCTGTGGTGCCCCAACTGCTTCTGCTGGGAAGAAGAGTATATTGCTTGGAATTGCAACTATATATACCTAAAGTCAAGGTTGCAACTCTAGTTTTTAAATGAGCAATTTTTTAAATAAAGAGGCGGGAAGATAACCCCACAGTGAAGAACCAGAACTAGCTATGCTTGGTATGGCACAGAAGACTGTGCTGGGACCAGCAGGGTGGGTGTGGGGAGGAAATCACAGCAGGCTAGATTCTCATCTCACTTACACATAGGTGCAAAGAGATGATTGCATGCACAAAATGTACTACGAAGTATGCAAAATGAATGTTTGTGGGTATACATATAGACTAACCCAATCATTGCAATACAAGTGTTAAAGAATTTCACTCTTTTTCACCAGTGACTTCTGTGCAGCCATTGGTCTGTGTTAAATTGGAAGAGCTAATGGAAGTTTTTCTGGTACTTTTTTATCCCAGTTTGTAAAACCCTGGCATATGAATATGTCATTAGCACTTCCATTCCCAATGCTACACATGGGATATGGATATGGAACACAGTTCTTCTGTTCCTCCTCACTGTTGTGCTCAAGCCAACAGAACTCTATGGACCCATGTAGATTAAAAACTGCACTCTTATTTCTTCTGAGACACAAGCTTCTCCAGAAAAGCTTGGGCATCACTGCATGAGTCAGATCAACATTTCTGTCACTCAGGCCAATAGGAAGGCTTATATTTTCCACTGTGCTACTCCTGCTGGAACTAGGCTTTTGGGCAACACATCAGTTACTTTTCAGGAAGAAAGAAAAGCGTAACACACGTTACTTACTTATTTTATCCTGTCCTGAGCATGAGCAGTGATTTGATGGAAGTCGGGGGATCTAATACCACCACAGTTTCACACACACCATGTAACCTAACATATGTACTCTTATATGAGCCAGACCTTGTAGGCAAAGTTTTCTATTCTGAAATGTCATAGTGAGGTCTCCTAGCCTTATACACAAGCACTGTAAGAGACAGGTTTATATAATGGGGTACTTATACGCATCCCACTACCTCGATGTCCTGCAGTCATTATAGGACACGGAACATTTTGTCCTTATTAAAAAAAACCACCACAGGATTGTACAGTAATGGTCTAAAAACACTATAGTTTCTAATAGTGTCACTGCAGTGATTTGGACCAGTTCTGTTTACTACTGTAGTATTTTACGGGTGGTTCTTGCTATCATATACAGTTGTCTACAAACCTCATTATTTTATATGTAGGTATGTAGGTCAACACTTCAGAATTCTAAATTGAGGCATGGCTGGGTAGATTGGCATACACTCACTCATTAAATGCACCTAATAATAATTTGTGAGGAAAAGTAAAAAATGTTCCAAGATATTAATGATTTTTGTACGTTTATTAAAAATAAATGGCAGCTACTAAGAAGAGCCACTCGTTGTAGTTGCCATAATTTAATGTATGTTTACTTAAGACTTACACACATTTTCAGAAAATTAAAAGAAGATGAGCAATATAATGAACTAAATAATTTGAGACTCAGAGATCACTGAGCACCGATTTAAAATAACTACCTCTACTAATACCTAGCTCTTATATAGCACCTTTTATCCATAGATCTCAGAGCGCCTGTGATGGGGCAGCTGCCCCTCACTGGTATGTAAGGGGTGAAAGCCTCCCCAGGGAGGCTGCATAGGAGGCAGTCAATAAAGAAAAGGCTTGTAGTGCCAGCCAGGTTTTTGGAGGAGTCAATCAGGGCCAAACTGGTCCATATAAGAAGGGCAGAGTAAAGCAGGGGCACTTACTCCCTGGAGTTTGAGGGAGGAGAACTAACTGCTTAGAGGGCTGGAGCAACATGGACAGAGCAGTGCTGGACAAGGTCAGCAGAGAATGAGACAGCTCCAGGCTGATGGTTGCCAAACTGAGGCCCTGGTACAAGGGCAGAGGAGGTGCTGGGGTTGTGGGGAAGTGGCCCAGGGAAGGAGACGGCGGAACTGGAGAAGGAGCAGTACGTGACTACCGGCTATAGGGTCCCCGGGTCAGGGCCCGGAGTAGCAGGTGGCCCCGGGCTCCCTTGCCCCCACTTGCCACTGAGGGAAGTGGTCAGTGCATGGACTGCACTCTGCCACTGAGAGGAGTGGCTAGAACTGGGACTGAAGATTGTCACTGAGGCAAGTGGTTGGACTGAGGACTGCTGGTCTCCCGGAAGGGGGGAAAGAACTGAATAGGGCACAGCTGGAGGGCTGTGTCCAGAAGAGGATGATGTGGTCCATGGAGCGACACAGTCCTGGATGCAGGGAGGGAGTGATGACGGGCGAGACACCACCTGAGGAGGGTGCACTGACAACCCTGAGCTAATTCCAAGGACAGCCAGCAGGAGGCGCCACAGTGGTGAGTCGAGCTCTGTCACAGCGCCTTGCAAAGAAGGTAAGCATCATTATCCAATTTTACAGATGAGGAAACAAATGGAGAGAAGTGAGTTACCTAAGGCCCCCTAGCAATCCAATGGAAGAGCTGGGATTAGAACATAGGTGTCCTGAGTCCCAGTCCAGCGCTCTAGGCCTCCCTTATATACAATTTTTATCTAAAAAAAGGTCAAATATGTAACTGACATAGGCTACCCAACTAAATTGGCAATGACCAGATGAGCATTAGCTAATGAGACTCAAGAGGAGGAATGTATTCTGGCTTTGCTTTTCAATTCTACATTCCATAATTAAGGCCAGATTCTCAACTGGTGTTTATATAGATTTAACTCAATTGAAGTCAATGGAACTTCTTCAATTTACACCACCTAAAGATGTGAGTTTAGACATTTTCCTATAGTAAAAAAGGTTAATAATAGATCAAAGTCTGCTCTCAGGTATACCTCGTGAAGACAGCAGGAAATAAAAACATAAGACCTGCCATACTGGGTCAGACCAAGGTCTATCCTGCCCAGTATCCTGTCTCAACAGTGGCTCCGTACTAGAGTTTCAGGCATAGTGAACAGAACAGGGCAATTCTGATGATCCACCCGTCTCCTTTTTCCAGCTTCTGGAAGTCAGAGGTTTAGGTCACCCTGAGCCTGGGGATGCATCCCTGACCATCTTGGCTAATCACCATTGATGGGCCTATCCTCCATGGACTTATTCAATTCATTTTTGATTCTGATTATATTTTTGGCTAGCACAACATCTCAAGGCAATGAATTTCAGAGGTTATTTGTGCATTGCATGAAAAAGTACTACTTTTTTGTATTAAAACTGCGTACCATTTCTCTATTCACTTTTTTCACACCATTCATGAATGTATAGAACTCTATTATATCCCCCCTTAATAGTCCCTTTCCTAAGATGAATAGCCCTCATCTTTTTAGTCTCTCCTCTAATGGAAGCCATTTCATATCCTTGGTCATCTTTGTTGCCCTTCTCTGAGCCTTTTCCAGTTCCACTATATCCTTTTAGAGAGGGACACAATATTCAAGGTGGATTTATGTAGCGACATTATGATACTTTCTATCTTATTTTCTATTCCTTGCTTAATAATTACTAACATACTACTGTGCATTGAGCAGAGGTCTTCAGATAATTATCCACAGTGACTCCAAGATTTCTTTCTTGAGTGGGAACAGCTAATTTAGAACCAATCATTGTATTTGTATAGTTGGGGTTATTTTTTCCTAATGTGCATTACTTTGCATTTATCAACATTTAATTTCATCTGCCATTTTGTTGTCCAGTCACCCAGTTTTGTGAGACTCCTTCTGTAACTCCTTGCTTTAGACTTAACTATCTTGAATAATTTTGTATCTGCAAACTTTGCTACTTCAGTATTTACCCCTGTAGTAGGTTTGGGCCGAGGTTCAGCCCTCAGCGGGGCTGTGGGGTGTCCCACCGCCTCGCTCTGGTCCGGCAGTAGTCCAGGGCAACAGGCACACAGTTAGGGGCTCAGGCCCATAAGCAGGGGCTGAGTCCAGAGGTCCGAAACCCAGGCCCTTAAGCAAGGGCTGAGGCAAAGTCTATAGCGGCCCAGGCCCTAAGTCAGGGCGGGGCAGTAATCAAATAGTCAATCAGCGGCCCAGGCCCTTAAGCAGGGGCTGGGTCGGGGTTTGTAGCAACCCAGGCCCTAGGTCAGGGCGGGGCAGCAAGCAGATAGTCAAAGGCCCAGGCCCTTAAGCAGGGGCTGGGTCGGGGTTTGTAGCAGCCCCCAGCCTCTCTAGGCCAGGGAAAAAGGGGGGGAGTCTGTCACCCAAGGAGTGGGTGGCAGGGGGGACGCAGTCCCTCCCACTCCACTGCGTCCCAGCCCGGGGCCCTAGCAGCGACAGAAACTCGCTGCTGTCAGTGGAGATCCTGACATCGGCTCTGGCAGTGCAGCAGCCAGACTGGGGTCGGCTGCCCCCGGCTACTTCCACACTCCCCGTCATATGGTACCTGGGCCGCCTTGCTGTCATCGGTGCTCTCCACCAGCATTGGCTCCTCAGAGTAGGTGGCAAAGGGCAGGCTCGGCTTCTCCTCGGGGTAGCTGGCACGGGGCAGGCTCAGCTCCTCCTCGGGGTACCTGGCACGGGGCAGGCTCGACCGGCCCGGTGACTCAGCAGGCCGGTCGCGGCCTGCGGCTGTTTCCCAAGCGGGAGCTCGGCCACGGACATCTGCTCTCTCCGCCGGCCTGGGCTCCACTGAGCTCTGCAGGCGAGTTTTTATACTTCCGGGTCGGGGCCGTGACCTCGAAGGGGCGGGCGCCGGACCCGGTGGCTCCGCCCACGTTGGGATTAGGGGAGGTTCGGCCCTCAGCGGGGCTGTGGAGTGTCCCACTGCCTTGCTACAACCCCCTTTTCCAGATCATTGTTTAATATGTTGAACAGCACAGGCCCCAGTACAGATCATTGTGGTACCCTGCTGTTCACCTCTCTCCATTGTGAAAATTGACCATATATTCCTACTCTTTGTTTCCTGACTTTCAACCAGTTACTGATTCATGAGAGGACATCCCCTCTTATCCCATGGCTACTTAGATTCCTTAAGAGCCTTTAGTGAGGGACTTTGTCAAAGGCTTTCTGCAAATTCAAGTATACTATATGGACTGGATCACCTTATCCACATTCTTGTTGACTCCCTCAAAGAATTCTAATTAGTGAAACATGACTTTCCTTTACCAAAACCATATTGACTCTTCCCTAACAAATCATGTTTATCTTAGAATTCTGTTCTTTATAATAGCTTCTATCAATTTTCTCAGTACTGAAGTTAGGTTCACTGGCCTGTAATTGCCAAGACTGCCTCTGGAGACCTTTTTAAAAATTGGCATTACATTAGCTACCTTCCAGTCATCTGGTACAGAGGCTGGTTTCACTGACGATAGTTCTTCAGTTTCATGTTTGAATTCCTTTCATTTCCTTTCCTCTTTATTTTGCAGCTGAAAAACATCCCTTGTGTGCACCTGCCTGCCTACCTCCTGCTAGTCACAGAACAATTCTTGGGTAAAATCAGCCCTGCATTGTCATCTGAATGTGAACAGATTTCCCAGCAGGAGCCTTGTGTTGACATCTAGGGAAAGGTCAACAAGTGAGCACAACTGAATAGAGTGTATCACTGATTCAGCATCACTTTAAAGTAGAAATGGACCCAAACTGAACACCCCTAAGCTTTGAGTTCAGGAAGGTATTCAAAACCTGAACACAGAGCAGGTTCTGATTACAGAATGGACCAAGCTAAATCTCTTGGTCTGACCATCCCTGAACTCAGAAGTGTTTGAAATCTGGATCAGGAGCAGAATTTTGTAGTTTGGGTCCATCTCTACTTTAAACATTTTCTCCTGACTTATAGTATCAGCGATTCATATCAATTAGCCTGCCATTTATAAATTATTCCTCACCTGGCCCCAAAAATCTAACTAGCTTCAAGCAAAACTGGGAGTGAGAAGAGGGCTTATGGTGGTATCACAATTCTGGTTTCCTCTCGCCACTCCAAAAAGAAAGGAGTTTTCAGCACAGAAACCAAATGTGCACGTTGCTTTTCTCCTCAAATCAAATGCAGTGACCAGTAAAGGTACTGACTGCAGCTCCCTGCACTGTTCCTGCCCTACAGAATACTCTTCAACTTCTCCAATCGGAGTCCCTCCTGAGTAGTGGATTTAACAACATTTTATTATTGTATAGCTAATAACCATATAGTTACTGATTGCATAGGGTCATGTTCAAACATTCTTTTTTCCAGGGTCCTGGGAAGTGTCTAAAAGCAAAGCAGTAACCTAACCAGATTTTGCAAGGTGATGTCTTGCAACAGTCTTTTCAAACTGCCAGAACTCCATCATCACGGATTGGTGGTGTCCCTAAATCTTCTTACGTCAAGCCAAGTGCATGTGGTGATAAAACAGTCAAAGACAGCTTGACCTAGACAGCCCACAGATGTGGGTTTTGTTTCAGCTATCAATCAAGATCTGTAGCAGTGAAACTGGCCTTGGATCATCATCCCAGCAGACCAGAGTGGGCACCCTGTGTTCAACAGAAGGGTACTGGATGCTTCTCTCTGTAGCACCCACTGCTGGTTAATTTAGAGACTGGAACTGTCATCAGATCAAAGGAGAAGGATACACAGAACAGCTCTTCATCTGCTGTGATTGTAGTGATCAGTTACTGGAAGAGGCAGATGCGTGCGAAGAGCTTGAAAAGGGAAATGAGACCGTGATTTCCAATCAGAATTTAACTCTGTAGTTCGTGAAAATATTTTGCCCATTTAATAGAGTTTTTATTTAATCTTCCTTTGTCTCCTGTTAGTATCTGAGCACCTCACAACCTCAATGTACCCTCACAGCAGCCCTGTGATGTGGGGAAATACAACTATCCCCATTTTACAGATGGGGAAACTGAAGCACAGAGAGGCTAAGTGACTTGTTCAAGGTCACACAAGAAGTCTGTGACAGGGCCAGGAATAGGAGCCAGATCTCAGATTTCTAGTTGAGGGCCTTAATGAAAAGACTGTCTTCTTTCGCTTTTATGTATGTTGTGTAATTACCCACATAGCTTCCCAAACTGAGGGATACATATGCAAACACTTGTGTGGCCCTTATAAAAACTCTCTGTGGGCTTGTGTCATTCAATCAGGGAGCAGTAATAATACCATCACATAATACAAACAACTAATTATTAATAGCAAATAATCAAAACAATAGTTACAGCAAATAGTTTGCAATCTACCCATAGAATGAATAATATTCCCATTCATCATTTACCTAATCTGAATAATGAACAAATATGTTAAAATCAAAGTCAGTTTGCAGATAATTTGCAAACTGAAAAAAGGACTACATTCTTCCTACAACTTTTTCATTACAAATAGTTCATCCAGCTCCAGTCATGAGTTCTTGTATCAGTTCTGCCACAAACTTACTGTGAGACTTTGGAGAAGTCACTTGGACCAGATTTTTAAAGGTATTTAGGCACCTGAAGATTCAAACAGGCACCTAGTGGGATTTCCAAAAGGGAGTTAGACACCTAGGCACTAGTTACACACCCACTAGGCTCCCATCTGCATCTCTAAGCGCCTAAATATATTTAAAAATCTGGCCCTTCATCTCTTTGCCTCAGGACCCCATCTCTACAATGAGGATTATCATAGTTCCCTATCGCACAAGGGTGTTGTGGGAATTAATTAGTCAATGTTTGTAAAGTACTCTGAGCATGTATTGTAAAGCTGCTATTCAAGTTCTAAGTATTCAGCAGGTTTAGGTTTGCTCAGAAATTCTTGAGCCTTAGAAAAACTCTCAAGGAACCTGATCTGAGTTTCGACTGTCAGAAAACCTGAAACCTGCTGAGATTCGCCTGGTCTCGGGTTTCTCTGAGCATTGAGCACAGCTCTAATAATGATCCCTTCTGATTTATGCGCTCTTTTCTTCAGTCTTCAATCTGCTTTCTAACTGCTGCTAGACATGAACAGACAGCTTTCTGCTTTTGCCCTAAGCTAGAATATTGATTGCTCAATACACCCGTGCACACACAGTTATGTATGTATTTAAACTAAGTTCAGTGACACTCATTTAGGAAGTGTAAATACAATAGCTCTCATCATATGCTTGGCAAAACTCCCTTAAACTCCCTGGTGCTGAAAAATGCTGGTGCTAAATTTACAAAACACATGACCAACATTTCTATCTGCACTCAACACTATAATTCAATACCAAATTCTGAATAGAATTTACATCATCCGAAACTTTTCAACATGGGTAAATTGGACGGGAACTCCTGCAGAAGGAGGAGTGGTTCCACTGGAGATTTCAATTATATTAGGAGGGACTAGCCCATTATTGGGGTATGCTAAGAACATAAGAATGGCCATAATGGGTCTGACTAGTGGCTCATCTAGCCTAGTATCCTGTTTTCTGACAGTGGCCAATGTCAATGATTCAGAGGGAGTGAACAGAACAGGGCAATTTAATCAAATGATCCATCATTTGCAGATGACACTAAGCTGGGGGGAGAGGTAAATATGCTGGAGGGTAGGGAACGGGTCCAGAGTGACCTAGACAAATTGGAAGATTGGACTAATAGAAATCTGATAAGGTTCAACAAGGAGAAGTGCCGAGTCCTGCACATAGGACGGAAGAATCCTATGCACTGCTACAGACTGGGGACCGACTAGCTAAGCAGCAGTTCTGCAGAAAAGGACCTGGGAATTACAGTGGACAAGGTGCTGGATATGAGTCAACAGTGTGCCCTTGTTGCCAAGAAGGCTAATGGATTATTGGGCTGCATTAGTAGGAGCACTGCCAGCAAATCGAGGGAAGTGATTATTCCCCTCTATTCGGCACTGGTGAGGCCACATCTGGAGTATTGTGTCCAGTTTTTTGCCCCCCACTACAAAAAGGATGTGGACAAATTGGAGAGAGAGTCCAGCGGAGGGCAATGAAAATGATTAGGGGTTGTGGCACATGACTTATGAGGAGAGGCTGAGGAAACTAGTCTGCAGAAGAGAAGAGTTAGGGGGATTTGATAGCAGCTTTCAACTACTCGAGGGTGGTTCCAAAGAGGATGGAGCTAAACTGTTCTCAGTGGTGGCAGATGACAGAACAAGAAGCAGTGGTCTCAAGTTGCAGTGGGGGAGGTCTAGGTTGAATATTAGGAAAACCTATTTCACTAGGAGGGTGGTGAAGCACTGGAATGGGTTACCTACAGAGATGGTGGAATCTCCATCCTTAGAGGTTTTTAAGGCCCGGCGTGACAAAGCCCTGGCTGGGATGATTTAGTTGGGGTTAGTCCTGCTTTGAACAGGGGTTTGGAGTAGATGACCTCCTGAGGTCTCTTCCAAACCTAATCTTCTGTCATCCAGTCCCAGCTTCTGGAAGTTCGAGGTTTAGGGACATCCAGAACATGGGGTTGCAGCTCTGCCTATTTTGGTTAATAGCCACAGATGGACCTATCCTCCCAGATCTTGTCTAATTCATTTTTTAATCCAGTTACACTTTTGGCCTTCACAGCATCCCCTGGCAACAAGTTCCACAGGTTGATTTTTCCCTTGTGTAAAGAAGTACTTCCTTTGGTTTGTTTTAAACCTGCTTCCTATTAATTTCATTGGGTGAAGCCTGGTTCTTATCTTATCTGAAGGGGGAAATAACACTTCCTTATTCACTTTCTCCACCCCATTCATGATTTTATAAACCTCTATCATATCCCCCCCGTAGTTGTCTCTTTTCCAAGCTGAATAGTCCCAGTCATTTTCATCTCTCCTTATATGGAAGAGGTTCCATAACCCTAATCATTTTTATTGTCCTTCTCTGTACCTTGTCCATCTCTAAGATATCTTTTTTGTGATGGGGCAACCAGAACTCTATGCAGTATTCAACCTGTGGGCGTACTATGGATTTATATAGTGGCAGATAATAAGAGTGAATATTACAGTATCTCTTTCCTAATGGTTCCTAACATTCTGTTAACTTTTTTGACTGCCACTGTACATTGAGTGGATATTTTCTTTAAATGATCTCAAACAGTATAATATAACCAGCCTGATACCACTTTATGGCTTTTAAAAGAGATAATGCAACATGTATCAAAAACTATGAGATAAGGTGTTCTTGTGATTAGATTTACAGATATATGCAGACCCTGGCCTTGGTTTTCAGCAGTGCTGGGCACCAACAGCTGCCATTGATTGATCAGGTCTTACATATATAGATGCTCTAGCCCTTGATTTTGTGCCAGTAATCTGCTCCTAATCCAAAACCCATCAAAGTCAATGGGAATCTTGCAGGAGTTGATCAGGCCTTTTGTGCACACAATTACTTGTTGATGGAATTTTGCACCTGCATTTGAGAGTTAAACTCAGTGTAAATCATTTCGATTTCTAACTAGATGACCGCACCTACAAATCAGGGACTTAGGCTGTCTACACTACACAGCTTTTAGCGACACAGCCATGTCACTAAAAGTCGGGCAGTGTAAATGCTTTTTGTCGGCACTTTTGCCAACAAAATACTTCCATCCCTTACAAGCGGGGTTTGTGTTGTCGACAGGAGAGCACTCCTGCCGACAATATGGGCGTTCACACAAGTACTTGCCGTGGCAAAACTTTTGTCTTTCGGGTGGTGGGGGAGCTTTTTTAAGCATCTGTGAACAATAAAAGTTTTATCGTTCAATTGGCAGTGTAGACAAAGCCTCAGATATCTAAATGAACTCAGCTGTGCCCCAAAATAATGGCAACTCCAATTCACAAGTGAAAAAACTAAGGCCAGCTTTTCAAAATGATCCCACACTGCACCCTATAATTAATATATGCATTTCACTTACACTTTTCTGTTGTGCATAAATATGCAAGAAATAGAACAGAGGAAAGTCTGGTATTTTACAATACGATAGAAGAAAGAGCATACACAAAGAGTACACTATCTTAGAAAGCTTCACAGAACAGGTGGGTATCCTGTTCCTTGTGAGTTATTATTAGACCAATTCAAATATACACCGGAATTTTGCTTTCAGGAATTAATTTACTACTGCTGCTTATTCCTTAGCTGGTGTCATTCTTAGCATCAAAATTTCCAAAGCAACGAAGCATGCTGGCACTAATTAAACACAATGGTTCTGATTCTGATCTCATTTAGGTCAGTGTAAATTGGGATTAACTCTGCTGATGTAAAGAAGTAACAGTGCAAGTTACGTCTCAGGCTCTACCTTATGGCCAAGATTTTCAAAAGTAACTAAAAATTATACGTTTCAGGTTTTTTCAATGCTGAACTTGAGCCACCTTAAATTGGCCTGGTTTTCAGTTAGGGCCAAGCACTTATCTGAAAATCTAGCCCCTTTTAGGTGTCTTGAGTTGGGCATCCAAAAATTGAGGCAACCAAAATCAGTGGTCATTTTTTTAAATCTACACCATATATGATTACAAGAATAGAATAGCCAGTTTGGACACCTCTGAATACCAAAGCCTCTGAACAACAGAGTTTATGGGCCTCATTCTGACCTTCCTACCAGAGTTACTCATGTTCACTCCAGTATAGGTAAGATTAGTCATAGATTTTTAAGGCCATTAAGATCATCCAATTTGACTGCTTAAATAGCACAAGCCATACAACTTCACCCGGTAGTTCATACATCAAGATCAAGAACAGGACCTGTTTTCATGCAAATATTTCTATGGAGAAAAACTGAAGAGAACTCAAAATTGTAAAACACATCTGAATAGAATGTTCTTTAAACTTTCCCATGAACTATCAGGGATTCTTTAAGATGATATAAAAAGGTCAGTGACTCTTTATTATCATTCCCTAGCAATAGGTTCTAGTATACAGACAAACAGCTCTTGGTGGGGTAGGGAGGGATATGTGCACATCCTGCAAATCCCAACAGAGCACCTCTCCTACAGTTAGCAAGCTGTTCCATCATGCATTGTAGACTGATTGTGCTTCTATTCAAGTGCTACCACAGAAAAAAATAATCAAGTGTGGTAGAAGGAATGTAGAGCTCTCAGCAGAGGGAGGTATTGACACAGTGTATAACTCCAGGATGGGGGAATCACTGACTTGACTGATTCAGTGCTTTGAGTCAGGAGCTATATTCTTATCCACCTCCTGTCTTCATTAAAAAAAAAAAAATTAAGCTCTTGAAACAACTTTGCTGCTGTGTCTGCCTGCTTGCAGATGTTTGGTTTATATTACGCTGCCAGTGAAAAGAGAAAAAAATGAGAGGGGAGAGGAAATAGAGACGTAAACTTTAAGGCCTTTGGTCACCAAAAATAGCCAGGGGAGCAGAAATCTGCCTAGTGCCAATGCTGCCAGCGCAACAGCACAGGGCAAAGTTACATTATATTTTCCACATTTATTTCAAGCAGGGCTACTAGCCAGCTTAATATAGTTCTTGGGAAGTCAGGGGAAGACGGTTTGATTCTCTATGTTTTAGTATAAGATAAGGGAGAAATTCAAATGTATTGTAAAGAAATGTGTGTGTAATTACAGCTCAGCCACCAGCCATTGCTTTCACCGCCTTTGTAATTTACTTTTCAAGGGCTACAGACAGCAGCCAGAACACAATCCAGATTGGATAGTGTTTTACCTTCTTCCTCCCTGTATAAAAATGCTAGCTCTTAAAATGGTCTTTTCTTCTTCTTCTTCTCCTTTTTTACAGTGCTGACATGTACCAATTTGGAAAACATTTACCCTTCAGAAAAATATCTACCATATATCCCCAAAACATGCACAATAAAAGAAAGATGCTTGAAAAGGGGGGCATCAGGAGATGTTTCAATTAGTGTAGTAAGGAGACTCTCTTTTGTCCAAAAATAGAAATTCTGAGAAAAAAAGGTTTACACAAATTTAGTAGACAAATGTTTTCATGTTTTGTTTTTTTTATTCAATAAAAACTGCTTGTTTAGATTAGAAATGTGCTGAAATCTCAGATGCCCATCTGAACTTTGCCATAATTCTGGGTTACTTTGAACTAGGGTTAGGGTGACCTAACATCCCATGTTTTAAGGGACACCAGTCATTTGCTGCCTAATTTCCTGTGACCCAATGGAGTTACTACAAAGGATACGATCATATAAAAGGTATGCTTTTCTGAAGTAAACGTGCAAAGAATTAAATGTTTGATTTTGTACTATGAGTAAAGCATTATCTGGGGATGTCCCATAAAAATAAGTGTTGGCCAGTACATTTCATGGTGTTGTCTTTTATTTCCTTGAAATGTAGCTGGTCACCCTAGTTGGACTTACCTGTACATCTAGTTTAGATTTGATAATTGCATTTCAGGACTGCATCAGAATCAGCAGCAGGTGAAACTGACTAGAAGAATGAATACAAACATAAAAGAAACCATTGGCCAACGTAGAGGAAGTAAAAAATGGGAAAAAGGAGTAAAGTCAAAAGTTGAAAGAAAACCTGTTGTTTAATAAAACCAAGGTGTTCATAGTAAAACACAAGAAAATATATATTCATACATTCTTTTCCTGTGCTTCCTACCTCACCTTTCTATCCCTCTGCCAAGGGCCACATATCATCTGGCATCATAGTATCAATACCATATCATTTACCACTCAAACTAAACCTCCAAAGGGGACTACTCAGTACATAATGTTAAATAAACAAAGACAAAAGAATGCCAGCTGAACTCCAGTGTTTGTCATAATGTTCACCTGTCAAGTGAAGACTCTTCCAAACCAGTGCAGAGTTAAAACGCAAGCCCAGTTCATAAAACAAGGCAGCAATATAAAGTGAAGTGTAAGGTATACACTTGCTAGCAGCATTGTGTGGGTTTTGGCATGTAATGTCTGTGGCAGTTCACTCTCATCCTCCAGACCACACTCTCTCCTTTCAGTGTCAGTCTCACCAATGGTTTACAGCTGTAGTTTATTGACCTTGTTTCAGTGAACTATTTTAATACCCCCATAAAGGTAGAATTAATAGTGTAGCTGCTTAAAAGTTGATTTTCCTCTCCGGAGCCAAGCTTCATGGCAACCACTCAAATGTTATCTGAGGTGAGGCAAAACCTCAAAGGTTTTGCCATTTCCACTTCCAAAATTTTCAGTCCCAGCATGGGGAGATTTCACTAGGGACAAAACAGTGAATTTCCTTTCATTTGTCCCAAGGAAAAGTTTTGTCTCTTTTTTTCCTACAAAAAGGAACTTAATTTTAAAATAGAAAGTGAACATAAATGGATTAACAATAGTCAATTGTGACTAAACAAAGACACACTCAAACTTTGGAAGAGAGAATAAATATCCTGTTCATAAGCAGATAAAATAAAATAAACTATCTGTAATAGAATAAACAAGGTGATTATGTTCCATCACACAACTGTTACTGTGCATTCTTTATTGCTGTTTGGTGAGTTATGTAATTGGGTATTTAAGGATTAAACATTAAGCGTGACAAGAAGGAGGAAAGAGGAGAAGAGATAGGAAATCTGAGGGAGAGAGAAGAGGAAGACAGAAAAAGTGGATAAATGAAAATAAGGGTGTTTGAGGAGAGAGGTTGGTTTGGCAGTACTTGAAGGATATTTAGACTAGATAGGTCACTGAGAGGGACAAGGCTATTAATGAATGATTGTGAAGCACTAGGATGATGAGAATCATATACGTACCTAGATAGAGAAAGGGATATTTGTGGTTAAAATACACTTTGTAGCAGCTCCCAAGGGATTGAAGAATTCATCTTGATAAGGGTTCCAGAGACAACTAAAAAAAGTCTCATGTAAACAAGCAAATGTTGTTAGTAACCTTACTAGATGTGAAAAAAAAATCAAATCTCACTATTTATGCTCTGTGTTTACAGTTTGCATTTCTCACTATTTAGGTAATGAAACTCAGCGAAGACTATTCCACTGTTGTATATAGTCATTTTCACTGCCTGCTTTTCAGTGCTCTAATGTTTGGGTTTCCAACACTGCTGGGGAATGTCTATTTCTTTAAATATAACTGTTTTCATTAGCGTGTCGTCTTCATTTTGGGGTTTTGTTTTGGTTTTTTGTTTGGTTGGTTTGGTTTTTTAATTGTGGAAACATTTAGTGCTAAAAGCTTTTACAAAACTTAACTTATGGGCCAAATTTAAGTAAAATGAGTCTTTAATTATTTCCCTGATGATTGTTGACAGTACCTCCTGCCTTCATTTACTGAAAGAAAAATGACGTTGGCCTTCCCAATGGTGTGGGAAAGTTCTTTTAAAGGGTGCACCTTGGTACTTAGGTTGTGTTTCTATTATATATATTATTATTATTATATCATAATATTGTTATAACGATTATCACTTACACGGCACCACAGATGTGCATGATACTTTAACAGCAATAAAACTGATAGACCCAAGAAGCTCCTAATTTACAGAACCAACCCTATCAGTTGGTAAGGGCCCTCAACTTCCATTGAAAGATGAGAGTACTCATAGTCTTTCAGGCAACAAAGAGTGTGTGTGTATATACATACTCTTTGATATATTGGAATAGGGATGACTTCAGCTAGGCCTAATAGACGTTGATAGGCCAACAGAGTGAGGGGGAAGGTAATAAGTCAATAAGCAAGATTATAGACTCCCTGACAGAAGGGACCAAGGTGTGCATGATAGGGATGCTCAGAGGTCACATCCAGGACCAAGGGATGCTCAGGAGTTTTGATGCCTCCAGCATTTTGTAGAATGTTCTTAGTTTAGCTCAGAAGCCCTTGCAGGAGTCTAACAATATTTGTTTAAGGTTTTGTTATGGGGTAAGCAAAAAGAGGGTACTGGGGATGTGTGAGCCAGGGGACAAGCTCCCCAAGGGACTTAGGTGCCTAAAGCCCATGTTTGGGTGCTATTGTGATCCACAAAACACCAGCTCAGCTGCCATCTAACCTTGTAGGTTCCTAAACTCACTCAGCACCTAACTTTTTGCTGAAAATGTTCCCTACCTACCTAAGTTTCTGCCTCTGGGCATTCACACTTCTGTCTCAGGCAGGCATCCAGATGCCTATTTCATGCCTAAGTCCCAGCGTGAGCCTCAAACCAGGCGAAGACAGGCATTCCTCTGCCTATTTCATCTGCAGGGCCCAACCAGCAGGCGTCTCTGGGCACACGGACTCCTTGCACAGTGGGGAGAAGAAAGGCTGCTGCTATGGCTGCCTCATCCTATCTCCTAACCTATGGGAGACACCAGTTCAATCTCCCCCTCTGCCTGATGTGGAGAAGGGATTTGAACAGGGGTTGCCCACCTCTTAGGAGAGAGCCCTAACCACTTTACTATGGGATCTTCTGATTTGGAGATCCCTCAATGTCATCTGTTGAAGCTGTTCCACTTTGTATTAACTATTAATCAGGCCAGAGAGAGAGGGAGAGAATTAGAAAAAGGTTATAAGGTAGGCCACCACCTCATCCTTAGCCATTTTGTGTGCATGTGCTGTCATTCTTGTAAGGAACCGCTGGACAACCTTCCAGGAGAGGGGTTCCTCACTGTGGATTACAAGCAAACATGGACACCTCTCTCCCCAGCTTGGATTTAGGCACTGAACTCTCTGAGGGGGTGGGGCTTAGGAAACACCTCTCTCATTGGCATCTCCTATTGGCTAGCTTAGGTGGCTCCTCACCTAGCATGCTGGATGTGTGGATCCCATTCTTAGGTGCCCATCTCCCCCTCCCCCCCAATGCATTGTACAGGGAGCCTAGGTGCCTAACCCAGAGTTTGTGGATTCCTAGTTAGCAGGGCACCCAAAAGTTAGTCATGGCAACACTCAGTATTGCCATGCCTTAGTCCCTTTGTGGATCTGGGCCGTGGTCTTTTTCACTCCTGGCGTGATGGAAGGTGAGTGCCCTGCTTCTGTGGTATGCTTCTAGCCCCAGCAAGCTCAGGAAGCAAGAGACTTGGATCAGTCAGACTCATTAAAGACCACTCCCATCTAGGCGAGAAAAATAGCAGAATCCACTATGGGCAATACCATGCACATCTAATTTCCCTGTTTAGTGATCAGATGGATGCTGTCGAAATATGACAGATGGATACTATCTTCTTAGCTCAGTACCTCAGAACAAAAATGTATGTTCCTGAGGCTATCTTAAAGAACAAAACAGACTAGGCCCATTGAAAAACATTTCACATTATTATAGATGACGAAATTTAGTTTATTAAACTTTCCTAGACTTTTCTGAACGCTCTGGGCCCTGCCCTTGGCATCAATATGGCCACAACTTTCAATACCCAATTCACTTTCAGATGCACACATTTTGGTTTTCATTAAAAAATATAGTAAAGTCAGTAAATGTTTTATACTCTCTTTGTTTTGCTCTTTTTAAAATTGAAAACCAGGAGTTAAAGCAAGCGCTATTGAAAGTTCCATCCATGTCACCAGTCTCAGTTTCAAAACCTTTTTATTTTAACCA
The DNA here is from genome assembly GCF_027887155.1 of Malaclemys terrapin pileata. Lineage (NCBI taxonomy): Eukaryota > Metazoa > Chordata > Testudines > Emydidae > Malaclemys > Malaclemys terrapin. The sequence continues at coordinate 37,867,131 of NC_071507.1, read as the reverse complement.
TAATATGTTTATTGTGGTAGATAGCAATCCTCCAATCATCATAAAATATACCATATAGACATTGTCATATGCCTTAGAAATCAGCAACTTTTATTTATGCGGACCTTCCGTAAAAATCAAAGTCTCATTTCAAAATATCTGTCACTTGTGTTTAGGTTGAAGAATGTTAGCTTGAACTTAATTTTGCAGAATCCAAAATTTTGCATCACCTGTGCATTTGGTCTGTCCTCACAGAAGTTATCAACAGCCAGCCATTCTTCTGCTAGCATTTTTAAATGAAAGCAGACACAGGTCTACCTCTCAAATGTCTCTCGTTCTAAGGACTGGTATTCATTTTGCTCACAAAGCCTGCACCTATTCGGTTTACCATCAATTTTACTGGTGTGAATTATTTCCACCAGAAATGAAAGAGCATGAAATTGATCACATAGGAAGAGTTGTTGTAGCCATGTTGTTCCCAGGATATTGGGGAGACAAGGTGGGTGAGATAATATTTTCTATGAGACCAACATCTGTTGATGAAAGAGTTTTCAAGCTACAGAGAGCTTTCGTTCTGTAGTTCCAAAGGTTGTCTCTTTCACCAACAGAAGTTGGTCCAGTAAAAGATATTACCTCACCCACCTTGACTCTCCGATAGAAGGAATAAATCCCAACATCATTCTAAGTTTCCTGCATGAATAATTATTCTGTGTCCTCCACTTTGGGTCTTTGTCACTCTTTCTGTGGGAGATCCTGACCAAAGAGGTGGTCAGTTTGATTAAAAGTGAATATCAACTCCAGTTAATATGGCAAGCTGCTGAATACTGTATCTTTAAAGGAACAAGCAAACCTCAATATCTCCCTGAATGGCCCAGTAGAGGCCTGGATATTGCAGAGCACACAGCTTTGGGAAAATATGGGACTCAGTGGTGTTGGGGCCTCTTGCCAGGCATAACCAAGGCCAGAGTGTGGCACTGGTGTAACAAGCAGGTTGCTGGAATCAGAATTGCTGCACCAGTCAGTGCTGCACCAGTCAGTGCTGCACTGACACGCAATGCATGCTTGTATGCTGGCTGGAAGCATCCAGACAAGAGAGCTACAGCAGCAGAGGCACTCAGGGTTACAGGACAGGCCGTGACATAACCCCTAACTGGTCTGGATTGTACCCCAGAACGTAACGATGACCTAAGAGGATGGGTATCTCAGGAGTAAAACTGCTGTCACCAAATTGAAACAGCTCATGAGATTTTGGTGTCTTTGAACCCACATGTCACTCTGGCCTCAAATCCAAACCTTAGGCAACATTCAATCCAGAACCAAATCTGGATACTAGTGTTGCCTCTGTCCTGACCTGGAAAGCTCATCTGCAGAGAGGAGAAGGGAATTCAATTTCCTGGATAAATTCAGAGGTGAGTCTAAGATGTCTAAGGGAGTCAAGGTTTGGTGCAAGCTGCTCTTTCTTATGACTCCTCTCTGCAGGTTGTTACATCACTCTAGGGCAGCAATTCTCAAACCAGAGTCCTGGGACCCCCAGGGGTCCTTAGAGACTGCACAGGGGGTCCTCAAAATTCCAACCGTCACACTGAGGATAGATAGGCTCTGCAGTAAGAAGCAGGCACACCCCTTTCACTGGTATCTCTAAGTACTCTTATACTCTTTTTCTTAAAGTATTACTTACCGGACGTGTTTATATGAAGTACACATATACCTTTGTCAATCAGTTTCTCAGCTGGGCGTCTGTGATTAACATTGCATTTGAAAAGGGATCCGTCAACAAAAAAAAGTTTGACAACCTCTGCTCTAGGGCCACATTGTGACTAGGCCCTTTGTGTACCTCTTAACGGGCCCCTATGGGCACACATTGCCCCAAAGGGAAACGAGGCAGTGCGCCATGCCAGTTCACAGGGCAAGCCAGCCACACCATGGAAAAGACATTGTGTATCTCTACCCCTTCCACTTCCCCACACACTGGGCAGTTCTGCAAACGATTATGTGTCCCTGAGGCATAGCATCACCATTCACCCCTTCATCAGGCACAATCTAGCCTTAGGCTCACATCCATTTATGACACATAAATTATACATCACATAGACGCCAACTTTCTCCAGCGCCGGTGGGTGCCCGCACCCCCCACCCCATCATCACCCCTGGCTCTGCCCCCATTCCTACCCCATCCCCAAAGACCCCGCCCTAACTCCGCCCCTCCCTGCCCGTATTGGATCCCTTCCTCAAATCCCCACCCCGGTCCCGCCTCTTCCCCCAGCATGCCACGTTCCCCCTCCTCCCTCCCTGCCCTGCGAATCAGCTGTTTCGTGGCGCAAGCCCTGGGAGGGAGAGGGGGAGAAGCAGGACGCGGCAGCGTGCTCGCAGAGGAAGTGGAGGCAAAGGTGAGCTGGAGCAGGGGGGTGAGGCCACGGGGAGCTGCCGGTGGGTGCTGAGCACCTACCCATTTTTTTCCATGGGTGCTCCAGCCCCGGAACACCCACGGAGTCGGCGCCTATGATACATGACCTCTGAATTGGGCCCACTGTGTCTGATGGAGTCTAACTCATGTGCTGAGGGGCCAAAAGACAGGAATATAGCAGGAAAAACAACTGACAACAGAATAAAAGTACTGTATTTTCCACTCCGTGCATCTGATGAAGTGGGTTATATCCCATGAAAGCTTATGCCCAAATAAATTTGTTAGTCTCGAAGGTGCCACAAGGACTCCTCGTCGTTTTTACAAAATAAAAGTGTAAGTTAAAGCAGACAACCTCTGCTCTAACTTACACTTCCCATCACCTCTTCATCTGTAAGAGCACTCCAGTTTAGACTCCCTTACACCAGGCTTAAAGGCTGATGGATTTCAGACAGTTAACATCAGAAGAGATTCTGTTCAAAAAGCTATTGGCCTTTTTTTAAAAAAAAAAAAAAACAAAAAAAACAAAAGAAAAATCTGAAGTTTTGTTGTTCTTCACATCCATGCAACTGTGTTGTCAGAAGAAACTAAAAAAAAATGAATTTTAAAAATGTTGTGCCACACTCTATACTTTAATGTAAGAAAAAGTTTGTCTAAAATTATTCATGATTTACTTTTTGCTGCAGATCTACACTCTCTGTAAGTGCTTGATAAAGTGCAAAGAAAGAACAGAATCCCTCTCTCAGACAGTATACAGTCTAAGGTCCCATCTCCATTATATTAACAGCCACATCAAGAACTCAACTACAACATTTTTGTCCTGCAATATAGTTAAAACACAATTGCTTCTTGTAGTGTAGACAAAATCTTGCCATTTTCCTACACCAACAATAGACCTGGACAGTTGGGTTATTTCATAGTATTGGGGAGGGAACACAAAACATGGTTAAGTTCTCTCTGCACTAAAGATGGAACCATATTTTCAAATGTGTCAGGTTGTGACAGCGTTGTAGTCAGGTTCTCTGCCTCGGTTATTATTATAATTAAGATGAGTGATAACAGGCATGAGTAGGAGTACAGAATAATGCTGTGTACAAATTAAACGCAGAGGGCCCAATTTTCCTGTCACTCACACTGATGTAAATCATGAGTCAGTAGAGCCACAGTGTGAAGTCGGCTGCATTACACCACAGTAGAACTAATGCAAATGAGAGGAGAATCAGGTCCCCAATATCTAGTGAATGTTACAGCTAGAGACAGGTGGTGTCAAAATAGGGCAGAGTGCCAAAAAAAACGGTCATCCCCTGTAACTGACGCAGGCCTGCCTGCAAAAGGGACATTACCTCACACATTTGGTGATGAGCTGCTGCTCTGCTGACTGAAACGCCAACAAGAGAGAGTACAGCTGGCAATGAACATGCATAACCGTTCTGCCAGATGCCAATGGCAGCAACAAGAATTAGACTTTAGTTGTCTTTTCTAAAATAGATAAAACTACAGCTCTACCCCCCAGCCCAGTTTTGTGCTTTTGGTTCTGGGAAATTGAAATACAGCCTCGCTGGCCATTTTTGCAGGTGGCTCTTCCCCACTCACAAGCACTCAGAGTCCTTGGGAACATGCAACCATAGATGCCACCTTTGGGTGGGAAAGGAAAAAACAAACAATACCATATGTATGTTTATATACAACAAAATGAGCAAAACCCAGCAGTGTATCAGGAGTAGTCAATAGCACACTTCCAATATATTAATTGTCCAGCTTGTAGAGGTCCAATTTCCACCCACCTAAACCCCTACTCACAGATCCAGTTAGACACAGTGTCTGCTCCAGTCCAGAGAAGGCTGCACAATCTGGTTCTGTTCTGATCTAGAGCTACCTACTCCACTGTGAAGTTGGCTGTGTGCCTCCACTACCTGTGAGGGGGTGTGAAGTCATCTCCACACCACCAATGCTAGTCCCATCAGGCCTTGCAGTACCTAATGACCCTGCTGGACCAATAAACTCCAGTTCTGCTGATTCCTTCACATTTTCTGAGTGAGGAAGCCAGAGCGAAATAAAGCCCATGGATAGAGTCCCTCAGACAGAACCCTCTGTGCTCTCCTTATTGAGCTTGAATCCCATTTCCAAGCCAGAGTCCATTGCCTGTAAAGTCAGAGGAACTCACTCACTCCAGGGAACATCCTGCTCAATTCCTAGGCCCTTTCATGAGTACAGTCACACTAACAATCTATTATTATCATTTATACGAGCAAAACAGACAAATTCCAACTAAGGCAACAAAACACTGCGGGTAAGCAACATAAAAATATATGTACATGGGATTGGCTAGAGCTAGCTTTTCCCTTATATAGGGAGCATAGACTTCCATCCCTCTCAGCCTTCTAGCTCTGGGGCTTCCACACACATACAGATATAACATTTTCCCTGAGCAAATATATAGCTCTGCTAGGCTACCTGATGGTCTTGTCCTCTAAAACTGTACAGAAAGCCAGCATTGTGGCAAAGTATTGAAATCCCTATAACTTTGGATAACACCAAGGAGATGAGAGGGGGAAAGATCTGCAGAAGACTTAACTCTTGTAGAGCAAAAGCTAACCAGAAAGAAAAGCGGTGAAGGAAATGCACACCTGACAGAGAATGCTATGTATCCTCATCAGAACCTGTGTGCAACAATTCCTTTGTGTGTGGAGTCAGGCCCCTTGGAAAACAGCAATTATACATGGAGGTGGTGACCGAAATAAGGGTATTTCAGTTTTCATATAATGAACTCAGCTACAGAGATGAAACAACTGTAGATCCTAATCATGCAATGTGCTTTAAGTGTACTACAGATCAAGCCTCAGGTGCTAATGGAACATAATGTGCTCTAGAGCTAATCATCACATGCTGCCATTGGCTGTCTGCAGGTATCAGATGGAAACATCATACCACAGCTCAACCAAAGCTGCACCCACTCTTTCACAGCAACAGACACTTATGGCTCACAATCAGCATCAGTTATGTCCCCCAATCAAAACAGGAGTGTGATCATCCTACTGCACTTGCAAAGTGCCTTATCTAGAATGCATGCTTTGTTGTGGGTCCTGTAAGGCAACCTTAATTCTGGCATTTCCTAACTTTGCAACCTTAATAATGTTCTTTTAATATAGGGACTTTTGTGTGTAATTTCCTAGGCTATTAAAAAAGCAAACTAAAAAAACCAGAAATTCCATCACGTGGTATCATACTGACACTCTCACAGTTCACCGGCAGGGTTGGCACCTTTAGATCTATCGCACAGCCACTTCAGCTAACATAATAACTGGTAGCAGTGGAGGGTTGCCAGCCAAAATGTGGATCAGCACTACATGGGGGTGAGACACTTTGCCAGTGAGTTTCACAGATATTGACTGACAACAGAGAAATGGTGAGATTCAGAAATCCTGGGTTCTAGTCTGGATTCTGGAGGAGACTGTGCTCTTGTGGGCAGAAACTTCTGCCTGTTCCCCCCAATGTTGATCCCTTCTGCCTAGCTTGTCCAACCTATCCCTGTTCCAGTCCTGCCTCTTCCCCACCCCTGGCTTCCCATTCTAGTCCCAGTGTCTTTGCCCAGCCAGTCCTGATCTTCCCACCCCAGCCTTCCTACTTCCCAGTCCCACTCTCTGCCTTGTTCCCAATCTTCTTACCCCCCCAACCCACCCAACCCACCCCCTGTCCCATTTTTTCACAGTTGCTATCTGGTCACCCTAGGTATTGGGGACTGTGTCTTTGAAGGCTAAGCTTCCCAACAGAGAGTTGGGCAGGGCACTGTGAAGTTCTTGTTGTTATGCACAGACAGTTGGAGCCAGACACAAAATAAAGCAGATTTCTTGCAAGCACCCTAAGCCCTCAGTGATGACTGAACACCACCTGGTCTCAGGAGTAGCAAAGGAACTAGGAAACGACACTGAGTGGTAGAATTGAGCAGTTAAAAGCCCCACCAGAATGTCAACTGTGGAAATGTGGAAAGTGAGTGGATGTTTAAACAGCATTTCTTCTTGTACCTGCAAGGAATGGCTGCCAGCAAAAAGGAAGACATTCAGAAGATAGCCTTTTCTCTGATAATAGCCAGTTCTGAAGCACTGGATGTGTTTAACAGTTTTCAGTTAACTCAGAAGAGTCCAGCAATGAAACTGTATTACAAAATTTGAGCAGTACTGCACTCCACGTAAAAATGAGACGAATGAGAGAGATGATTTTAAACAGAGCGTACAAAAAGAAGGTGAAACCACACAACAGTGTGTGACTGATATGAGGCTGAAAAGCCCATCTTGCTATTTTGGGAGGCCATCAGAGTCCCTGATAAAACACTAGACTGTGATTGGCATCTGGAACAAAAAACTCAGTCTCTGGACAGTCTGAATTAACCCTTGGCAAAACATTTAGAATCTGTCAAGAAAAGGAACTCCCCCAGTCCAGAATGAAGCTTAAAGGGTGGACTGTGCTCTGACATTGTGGACATAAATGAGAATCCAAAACACTACAAGAAAAGAGATCTGAAGCAGAAAGGCTCAAAGCTGGAGTCCAACAAAAAACAGCAAATGGGCCTGCATGTGCTATGGCAACCACCACAAGTCAAGACAATGCATAGCACATAGGAAGAGATGCAAGAAATGCAATGGATTACATCACTTTGCAAGAGTTTGTAAGCACCAGAAGAGTGTGTACAGCTTGGACAAAAAGCGTGATGACACTACAGTACTACTTGCTGAGATTAGTTCTTCAGAGGAGCACTGGACAATGTTGCAACAGATGATTGGACTATTAATCTGAATGCGAATAGGACGTTTATTACTTTTAAGTTAGACACAGGTGCACAACCCAAGGACTTGCCAGACACAGTGTTATTAGTGTGAATAGGAGAACCACAGGTATTGGAGGGTAACTGAGTAAAACCCAAGGTGTACAGTGGTGAGGTTATGCCCTCTAATGGCATATGTGAACTAAATATATGGGTAAGTGACAACTTGGAAAAGATAAAATTTGTAATGGTACCAGGGAAGAGTTCACCCATTACTGAGTGAAAAGCATGTCAAGCCCTTGGTCTCATCAAGAGGATGCACTCTTTGGAGAGGCAGGGATGAAAACAATTGAGGACAAGTTTGAAGACATCTTCCAGGGGATAGGGAAGCACTCAGAGTATGGAACAGAGCTGAAAAAGCACAACCGCCCCAAAATGCATGTCTCCCAAGGAAAGTTCCCCTCACTCTATGGCAGAGGCTAAAAGAGGAGCTGGAGAGGGTACTTATTCTGGGAATCATAGAGAGCAGAGAAGAACCAACAGAGTGGGTACACTCAGTCACTGTAGAGAAAAAACAGAGTACTTCACTTAGGTAAAAAAGGAATATTTTCCACTACCTACAAGGGGAGAAATTCTGGGGGATATAGCTGATGCCAAATATTTTTCTATGCTAGATGCATCATATTTGTGCACATTCAATACCCCCTTTGGGAGACACTGTTTCCATAGATTGCCACTGGGATTATGTTCAGCACCCCTTGAGGGTATAAAGGGTACTAAGGATTACATGGGTAACATTTTGATGTGGGGAAAACAGTAGAAGATCATGGCCAGAGGCTCAACCAAACACCTTAGGAAAGAACCAGAGCTGCTGAACAATGAACAAAAATATACATTCTGTTTAACAGAAGTAACGTGCCTGTGAGGCAGGTTAACAAATCACAGTGAACAGACAGATTACAGGAAGGTTGAGGCCATCACCCACATGCCTGCCCCAACAGACAAGGAAAGGGTGGAAAGATTCCTTGGAACATTGAACTAAACAGGGAAACTTGTGCCTAACATAGCCACCCAAACCAGCAATCTGAGAGAACTATACTGCAAACACGTCCAATGGACATGTGATGCCAATCTTAATAAAGAGTCTCAGAAACATGGAGTTAATTAAAGAGACCCTAGTCCTGAGGTACTGTGATGGTAAGAGCAAAACTAAGTTGCTCATGGATGCCTCCAAGGGGAGTATTGGTACAATCCTCTTACAACAGTATGTTCAAAACTGGAGACCAATGGCTTCTGAGTCACAGGTGCTAACAAAAACTAAGTGTCAATCTGCTCAAACAGAGAAGGGGGCTTTGCCCTTTGGCCACGGGTGTAAAACATTTCATGTCTTTATTTATGGGAGGCCTGTGTTCGCTGAAACTGCCCATAAACCACTTACTGCCAAAAAGGGCCTGGCCAACCCCAGAGCCCCCCAAGAAACGGGAAGGGGGGTTTCAGCTATAAATGAGAGCACAGAACAGACAGGCTCCCTGCTTTCAGTTCAGGTGCCTGGCCCAGCTTGCAGCAGCCTAGAGCTACAATTGCAGGAAAGGCCCCAGGCTAGAGCATACTCAGCACAGAGAGAATCTTTGGAGATTTTAACTGTGATGCTCTAGTTACTCTCCGCAGAGCCTGTGTGAACTGAGATTTTTCAAAGTCTTATCACTTGGCCAAATTTGGGGCAATTTTCACAAGGAAAGCAAAAGGCACATCCCTGATGCAGTCACCGGCCCCCTCCCAATTCAAGCCCCTGCTCCAAACCACGGGGACACTAAAGCTTCTTAAAGAAAAGGTTGCCAGAATTTTTTAACATGGGCAAAACACATTTTTTACTAGTCTCATCCATGGAACTGACTGAACCATTTTCACTGAAATTTTCTGAAAATAAACCAGCCTGAAGCAGACATCTGGCATGGAAAATTCCAGCCCCAGTAGTTAAAGTCTGGCAAAGTTATAAGCAGCTGAAAACAAGGTCTTATAATGGAAAAGGTTAGGCAACCTTAATAATAGCACCGCCTAAAATCTCTCTCTTTCTCTCTCTCTCACACACACTGTCATAACTATAAAGGGAAGGGTAACAGCTGTCCTGTGTACAGTACTATAAAATCCCTCCTGGCCAGAGACTCCAAAATCCTTTTCCCTGTAAAGGGTTAAGAAGCTCAGGTAACCTGGCTGGCATCTGACCAAAGGACCAATAAGGGGACAAGATACTTTCAAATCTGGGGGGGGAGCTTTTGAGGGGGGGGGGCTTTTGTTTGTGCTTTTTGTTTGGGCGTTCGTTCGCTCTTGGGACTGACAGGGACCAGACATCAATCCAGGTTCTCCCCATCTTTCTAAACAAGTCTCTCATATTTCAAACTTGTAAGTAAAAAGCCAGGCAAGGCGTCTTAGTTTTACTTTGTTTTCTCAACTTGTAAATGTACCTTTTACTAGAGTGTTTACCTTTGTTTGCTGTACTTTGAACCTAAGACTAGAGGGGAGTCCTCTGAGCTCTTTAAGTTTGATTACCCTGTAAAGTTATTTTCCATACTGATTTTACAAAGATGATTTTTACCTTTTTCTTTAACTAAAAACCTTCTTTTTAAGAACCTGATTGATTTTTCCTCGTTTTAGATCAGGGGGGTTGGAACTGTATTCACTCGGAGTTGGTGGGAGGAAGGAGGGGAATGGTTAATTTCTCCTTGTTTTAAGATCCAAGGGGTTTGGATCTGTATTCACCAGGGAATTGGTGAAGGTCTCTCAAGGCTTCCCAGGGAGGGAATCCATTGGGATGGTGGCAGCGGACCAGAGCTAAGCTGGTAGTTAAGCTTAGAAGTTTTCATGCAGGCCTCTACATTTGTACCCTAAAGTTCAAAGTGGGGATACAGCCCTGACACACACAAATACTACTTCCTGTATAGAGAATGGCAATACATATATATATACACAAGAATAGCCACCTCTTCAGAAATAAGGGAAAAGTAAGAAAATTCATAACTAAAAGAAATTAAGAATACTTACCATCTGGAAGAGAGGGAGAGGCAACAAGTAGAAGCCAGCTCCAAAATGGCTATTTTACAGCTGCGGTTGCATTGTCTAAAAGGCCAGCCCCAGACAATACAAGCAAAGCATATTGGAAAAAAGTTCTTCTAAGAAGGCAACTCTACACTAAGCATTAGTAGTGACCAGGATTTTATCAAGGAAGGTGCTCCTACAGAGGGGGCTACTTTTGTGTTGTGGGGATCACCACTAGGGGCCAGATTTTCACAATTAAGTGTCACAAAATGACTTGTTAGGTTCTGAGCACTGTCAAAAATTGGTCTCTTATATAGGTGCCTAAATGGGAGCTGGGCTCTTTGAAAATCTGGCCCGGAGTTCATTTGAAAAATCTATCCTGCATTTTAATATATGTATGTGAGAGACAGATGGGAAACACATGCTCAAGTGGTGAGGCTCTGGCTGAAAGAGTTTGCAAGGTCTGTAATACTCACAGGTGGCAAAGGCACACATGTGTAAGGCAGGTCACTTCAAAGGAATGCAAACCTTTATACCACTTCATATCATGCTTTCTATACACATCAGCTATTTAAAGGACACATCATTTTAGAAGGAGTAATGGTCTCAAGTTGCAGTGGGGGAGGTCCAGGTTGGATATCAGGAAAAACTATTTCACTAGGAGGGTGGTGAAACACTGGAATGCGTTACCTAGGGAGGTGGTGGAGTCTCCTTCCTTGGAGGTTTTTAAGGCCCGGCTTGACAAAGCCCTGGCTGGGATGATTTAGCTGGGAATTGGTCCTGCTTTGAGCAGGGGGTTGGACTAGATGACCTCTTGAGGACCCTTCCAACTCTGATATTCTATGATTCTATGATTCTATGAAATGTCTACTTTAAGAAAAAAATAATAATGGGACTGTATTGTGTCCTTTTTACCTGTGCAGCTAGAATCTCTTACTGCCATGCCCTGAGATCCCGTATTTCTGAGGGAGAGTGAAAATATAACTAATACATTTTTAAAACTTTAATTTTTACCTTATAATAGCTTTTCTAGTGTAACCCTTCTGCCAGGTGGTGCTGACAGCAACAAGGGCTGGGTTCCATATCTAAAAGTTCCTCTTAAAATTACAAAACAAAACAGGCTCAAGCTCCCACTCATAAATCTGGGAAAACTAAACACCACACCTGGGCTCCTCTCCCCACTCAGGAGCACTGAGTCTATGTCTAGTGTGGGGGGGGGGGGGAAAGAAGCTTTTATCAGGGGAGAGGGAACTGGGAAATCACAGCCACAATGACTCAAAAGAATGTAAACAATAACTAAACACCCACATCAGAGTATCTGGCTCATTGTCCTTTGCCTCAGTTTCCCACCTTGCGGTGTGAAAGTCCATGGAGGAATGTCCCTCTATCACACCACTCCTTCTTTCCCCCACTGCACCCCACTCATGATTTGTTGTCCAAGAACAGCAAAGTCACGAAATCCAGCTGTGCGTTGAGGTGGGTTCACTCCCAGACCCGGGGGGGGGAGGGGGGGGGGAAGGGGTGAGTCATGTCCTCTGCTACTGCTGTGTCCTTGGTCCAGTCCAGTCCTACAGCATTACAACCACCTACCACAGCTATTAGTAATCAGAGCTTTAGCTAGGATGCTATGTTTGGAGGTTCCACCATCTAGCCCAATTCTTAGTGATTTCAGCTCTAGTGATCACTGAAAAAAGACAAGGAGTCTCAAATGAGTCTGGTCTGGTCTGGTCAGCTTTCTCTTTAGCTTCATTTCTCTACCCCACCCTAGGCTTTACTTCACTTCCTCACGCTTACCGAGTGAAGTTAGAGTGACCCCCTCAACTAGGTTTCAGAGTAGCAGCCGTGTTAGTCTGTATCCGCAAAAAGAACAGAAGTACTTGTGGCACCTTAGAGACTAACAAATTTATTAGAGCATAAGCTTTCGTGGGCTACTGCCCACTTCTTCGGATGCATATAGAGTGGAACATATATTGAGGAGATATATATACACACCTTAAGTCCAGTTCTGCCATCCCTTAGGCTAGGTCTATACTACCCGCCTGAATCGGCGGGTAGAAATCGACCTCTCGGGGATCGATTTATCGCATCCCGTCGGGACGCGACAATCGATCCCCGAATCAGCGCTCTTACTCCACCAGCGGAGGTGGTAGTAAGCGCCACCGACAGAAAGCCGCAGAAGTCGATTTTGCCGCCGTCCTCACAACGGGGTAAGTCGGCTGCGATACGTCGAATTCAGCTACGCTATTCACGTAGCTGAATTTGCGTATCTTAAATCGACTCCCCCCTGTAGTGTAGATGTACCCTTAGTCATTCAATATGAGTAACAACATTTCGTTACCCCTGTATCCAAGATTTAAGTAAATTTTTATCCCTAACTGCCAGAATTGATCACTTTGGAAAAACAGGCATGTCTATTGATCATCTAGGCAAAGTAGGTGTGCCTATGCAAATAGAGTCTGCTCCTCAGGTGGTTTCCCCCAGATGGCAGGAAAGAGTTTATTCAGACCACTGGCTTACACAATACCTTAAAGAGTTGTAATCTTAACATCTGATACCTTGAGACATTCTATGGCAAGAAGCCAATGTTGTGTGTCTCACTGGAAAGCTGGGAATCTCTCCTTTCTATTGGAAAAAAGCCCTGCCATTTCTAATCCTGCAGGTTCCTGAGAGACCAGCCCTGAAATCTGTCACTGGTCTAGACTCGAGTAAAGTGCATCCAGGTCATTGGACCAGGATAATTTAGGTAGGAACACTTCTCTGGCAGACGGATTTAGAGAATAAATGGCAGATGACTGTTCAGAATTTGAAATGTTAGAAATAGTCTCAGGGCTCATGAATTAGTGGGCAGAGTGCAAGTGAGGCAGTCAAAGGTGCATGATAAATATAAGTTATGACACGGCCCTGCAATCTACTATATGGATATTACCAATGCATAAGTGCCTGGTATAAATAGATTAGATTGGCAGCGACAGAGACAGGATATATAAACTTACACCCAAATACAAACTGTACAGGTTTTAAGCCATGCCCAAAACTGAAGGACATTTAGGCAGGCTTCACAGTAGCTGGAGCTGTAATGGGAGTTCTGTCAGATTCTTTGTAGGGCTCTGGAAGAGTACGTGCTCCTACACGTTTTGAAGGGTATAGGTTGGCCTTGCCCACGCTCTACCCTTCTCTTCCCTTTTCAGATGGCTACATCAACATGCAGACCTATGGGTGTCAGTTGGGGTTTTGAGTGCTCAATAGCTCTGAGAAACCAAACCCTAAGGTCACAGCCTCCACTCCCAAGCCTGTGTGTGCCTCTCCCTTGTGCAAGAATGCAAGGACAGGGAGTTTCTTTGCATCCTCTCCCCCCACCCGACCCCTCATACATTCACATAGAACCAGGCACAGTCTGACCTTATATCTCTAGATGTGTTCTGTTGACTTAGTACATTCATAGTACATATTGCATATATCTGTAAATATGCAATGCCATAAAAAAGCTTGTTCTCAGCCCTTTTTCTGGAATGAAAAAAAATGCTGAAGATGCCTTGACTGATAATATTTAGCAGTTTTATCTGTTGCTTTGTGCAAATCATGATTTGTTAAGTCTTGTGACATGCACGGAACAGCAAGTCGGCAGGATGCTGAAAGATATGCTCAGCATCAAAAATTTCCCTTGATGAATGTGGAGCAGTGGGGAGCCAGAAATTAAGTAAACAAGATGTTCAAAAATATTTTGCATTTGACAATTAAAAAAACTCAAAGCTCCAAATGATTTTGCTTTTCCAGGCCACGTTTTGCCTTTGGAGACACTCTGCAGCATCTTAAATTTATTTCATTCTTAAACATTCTGTAGGCATTGTATTCCAGCTGGATACAATTTGAGTCCATTATTCATATCTCCATAACAGTTTTCTGTGTCTCTCTGGTAGCAAGCTGACAAGGAGAAATGAGATACTTGGACAGGGTGGAAGTCACAAAATTAACATGCGTATTTTGGCATTAAAAATGTCTTTGCAGAGAGTTCACCCTTAAAATCTGACAGGCAATTTGCCCATTGGATCGGTTTCCAAAAGGCCCAATCCTGTTAGGTGCTGAGTACCTCCTGCAAAGTGATTAGCACCCTCAGCCCTGTTGAAATGAACAGGAGTTGCAGTTGCTTAGCAACCATTAGGCTGGGACCCAGGTCAGTTTTTAGGACTTCTGACCACCCTAAGTAGATCCATACCAAATTCACAGTCCATTTTGGTAAATTTCATGATCAAAGGATCTTAGAAAGCTTAAATTTCATGGTTTCAGGTATTTAAACCTGAAATTTCACAATGTTGTAGCCGTGGGGGTCCCAACTGAAAAGAGGGTTGTGGGGGTGGGTCACAAGGCTACTTTGGGGGGGATGCGGTATTGCCACCCTTATTTCTGCCCTGCTGCTGCTGGTGATGATGGTGCTGCCTTCAGAGCTGGGCTCCCAGCTAGCAGCTGTGGAGTTTCTTGCAACCGGGGAAGGTGTCCGGAGGTGGGTCTGACATGGCCCTGGGAGCGGTTTCTGCAGGGGAAGAGGAAGTCCCATCCTTCCCCAGCACAGCTGGAACTAGCAGCTGGAGCCCAGTGCAAGGTAGGAGACCCTGGCCAGGACGCCTCCAAGCCTACCCCTCCCCAGCTCTTGGCCCAACCCTTGGGAGTAAAAGAGGCCTTGGGCTGACTGGGGGGGAGGGGGTAGGGTGACCATATGTCCCAATTTTATAAGGATAGTCCTGATATTTGGGGCTCTCTCTTATCACTTGGATCGATCGGTCTTCAGCTGTCGTTAAGACACAACACATCTGCCATTCTTCTCGCATTCTTGCCTTTCTTCTCCATGTTCGTCCGAAACGTTTAACAATGTCATCTTCCCATCTTCTTGGAGGCCGACCAGGTGGTCTTTTCTGTTCTCGCGGGTACTACTCAGTAATGATTGCGGTCCACCTATTGTCCGTGAACCGTGCTATGTGGCCTGCCCATCGTATCTTATTATATCTGCTTTCCATGACAATATATTTCACACCGCTGCGTTCTCTAATCATTTCATTTGGGATACGATCCAGAAGGGAAATTCCCAACATAGCTCGTTCCATTGCCCTTTCAGCTACCAACGGCCACTGTTGTTCTCTCTTCATCAGAGCCCAGGTTTCACTTCCATACAGCATGGCTGGCAGCACTGTTGAATTGAAGATATTTGTACATGTGGTCTTGTCGATTTTTCCTTTGAGGACGTCCTTGATGGAATTAAATGCACACCATCCTGCCCGAATCCTTCGTGAGAGTTCTCTGTTCATGTCTTGGCACATATTAACTTCTTGGCCCAAAAATATACGTACTGTTCCACTTCAATTTCTTCTCCTGTTACCGTTATTCGGGCTTTTCTTAAGACGTCTGATCGCATGTATTTCGTTTTGCAACGGTTCATTTTCAGACCGACCTGACTTCTTGTCTTGTCGAGTCTTCGTAGCATGCTCTGCAGTTGGTTGGTGCTTTTGGCAATTAGTATGATGTCGTCTGCGAATCTGAGATGAGATAATCGTTCTCCATTTATATTAACACCACTCCTCCAATTGACCTTTTTCATAACCATTTCAAGGCAGGCGGTAAATAGTTTTGGTGAAATTGTATCTCCTTGCTTTACACCTTTCTCAATTGGGATGCGGAGGGGGGTTTCGAGGAAAGTAATGTCTGTTGCACATCCAGTATTCACTTCCTTCAACAAACTGATGTACTGCGTATTAATGCCCTGCTCTGCAAGCACCTTTAATATTGCGTTGAACTCGACGCTATCAAAGGCCTTCATAGTCGACAAAAGCAATGCACAGCGGGAGTTTGTATTCCCTCGCTCTTTCCAGAAGCTGGCTAAGGGTAAATATATGGTCAATCGTGCTGAAATTTCTTCGAAATCCTGCCTGATCTCTCAGCTGTTGTTCATCCAGAGTCTGTGAGAGTCGGTTTGTTATCACCTTTGTAAAGAGTTTATAGATATGAGAGAGCAGGCATATAGGGCAATAGTTCTTAAGATTTTCTCGATTCCCCCTTCTTGTACAGCAAGATGGTATTCGACTCCTTCCAGCTTGATGGTATTTTTCCTTCTTTGAGATATCGACTGAATCTTAAAGCGAGGGCCTTCCAAAGTTTTTTGCCTCCTGCAGAAATCATTTCTGATATTATTCCATCTTTGCCTGGAGCTTTTTCCTTCTTCATCTGGTGTAGTGCGCTTCGGACTTCACTGACCATTATTGGAGGGACGCGTTCTTCTGACTCTTGGAGCGTTGGGAGAGGGACGTTGATTCTTGATTTGAACAGTTCTGTATAGAAGTCCTTGCAGACCTCCTCCATCCCTGCTATGTCAGTTATTGTCTCTCCATCTTGTTCTTCAATGCTGTTACACTCAATCTATACTGCACCAATTCCCGCTTGCATGTCCTGAGGCTCTTGCGTGATTCAGCTGTTTTAAGGAGCTTTTCTTTCTGGAAGTTCTCAAATTCATCCTTCAGTTTTTGCCGTATAAGCTTGCACAGAGTGGAGTACTCGAGGTTGTTATCAGAGCTCCTTTTCATATTTCTCCGCTTCTCTAACAAGCTTTTTGTTTTGTTCAAGATTCTTCCCTTTGCCTTCTTCATCTTTTCAATTTCAGCTGCATTTATGCAACGTCTTAGCTTGTCAGCAAAGATACTATAGTCCTCATCACACTTTTCCGTCTGGCTCCAGTCAAACCCAGAAATCGCTTTCTTCAGCTTTGCTTCATCGAATGTCTTTGGGCACTGTTTCCTGTTTGCCATCTGTAAAGCTTTCTTTTCCACTACTTCATCGAAAATCAATTTCGCTCTAAGCAGGCGATGGTCACTGCCGGTGTTGAAGGGCTGCACCACAGAGACATCTTGAACGATGCACCTTTTATTGACTAAAATATAGTCGATTTCATTCTTACTCTTCGCGTTTGGTGCGATCCATCTCCACCTTTTTGCAATCTTCTTTTTGTACCAGGTGTATTCCACGTACAGTTCTTTCGTTTCTGCCATTGTTACCAGCCTCTCTCACCTTTCATTTCTTTCGCTGCTGCCGTATCTCGCTATGAACTTTTTGCCAGCTTTCCCTCGCCCGACCTTAGTGTTGAAATCTCCCATCGTGACAGTGTATGTGGATTTTTGCGCGAGGGCTCTTTCGAGCCCTTGGTAGAATTCTTCCACTTCTTCATCCTCACTTGCACTTGTGGGAGCGTAGGCCTGGATGACCTTGAGGATAGCTTTTGACTCCATCTGAAGATGCAGCACACCAATACGTGATGATATTAGCTGGCATGATATGACTTTCGAAACCCAATCCTTACTAACAATAAATCCGACTCCTCCAACGTTTCTAGCACCGTCTCCCTTTCCGAGCCTCACAGTGCTTCCATCCTTCCAGTTGACTTCCAACTCCTTCTTTTGTCGGGTTTCGCAAATACTGAGGATATTGCATCTTATCCTTTTCTTCTCCTCCATCAGATGGTTTAATGTTTCCTCCCTCGCCAGCGACCTACAATTGTAAGTACACACAGTGAGGGTTGTCCTTTTCCATGTTGGCCTAGCACCTGACATTTTTAGCAACCTCTCGTCACTCAATTTTCACTCTACCACCACAGAATGGTTTGATGACACACAGGGAACCAAGACCCATTTACTCGTGTTGTTTTAGCTGTTAACTTTAAGCCATCCCACTGGCTAGGCGGGCAGGCATACGTACCTCCTCAAGCGTAGCTAGCCTTCAACCTCTAAGGAGAAGGAAAAATGCTCTTTCCTCTGAGAGAGTAATCCCCCTCCTTGGATTAGATAATCCAACACCTTTGTAGCAAGGTTAGACCTACCAGGGCATATGCCCCGCTACCATAGTTGTCAGACGGCCAGGGTCACCGCTGCACCACGATGAGGCGCTGAGGTAGGATTTTGCAGCATTTCTCTTATATAGGTGCCAATTACCCCCCACCCCCTGTCCCGATTTTTCACACTTGCTATCTGGTCACCCTAGGGAGGGGTGACCACAGCACCCCCCCCAACCACAGCACCCTGGCCCCCTGCAAAAAAAGTGATGACCCCCGCATATCATGCCACCTGTGCTGCTGGTGGTGGTGGCACTGCCTTCACAACTGGGTGCCCGGTCAGCAGCTGCCACTCTCCACTCTCCAGCCGCCCAGGTCTGAAGGCCTCTCAGAAGTAATGGTGTCAATACCGCAACCCTCCTACAATATCCATGGAGGGCGGGGGGGGGGCAGATTTCACGGGAGGAGAACAGATTTCACAGTCCGTGATGCATTTTTCACGGCCATGAATTTGGTAGGGCACTAAGCATAAGGTATTGGCTTTTCTGACTACAGACCAGAGTTTCAGTCCCTCTGTAAAACAGGCAGCTGATAGGAGCTTAGAACTTAGAGCTATCACTGGCTCCCTTTGATCCTGTAGTTCCATCCTATTCTCAACAGATACTTGTAGTACCCTCATTCCATGTAGAATCTGAGTGCCTTCCGCTAGTGCATTAGCAACATGACTAATCTGTTATGTATGGTTTATTCTCTGACTCATTGTCTCCTCAGGGAGAGAATCACATGTGCAGTGGATTGTAAGATTGGTTTGGGTTTGTTTGGGATGAGGGGATCTTACATACGCTCTGATACATGTTTATATTAAGAGAAGGCAAAGTCAAGAAGTGCTCCTTGCACTTGGTGCAGAAGGTGGTGAGGTTTGTAATGGGTCCTTAGTTCCTGTGGGAGTTCATTCCATAGTCTCTTACTGACCCCGGCCTCTCTTTATGATAATAAGTGCCATTGTGCTTGAGAAGCAGACTTGCTGACCTGGCCTTCATCCCAGAGCTTTAGGTGATTTTTTAGATGTCCTGGCCATAGCAGAGCAGTTACATATGGAACATGAGTCTCCCAGTTTACCTAGCTATGATCATTTGCAAAATAAGGGCTACTGATGATTGGATAAGTCTGCTTTAATATTAGGTCATCAGCTGACTGAAACATCTGACATAACCCATCATGTGAAGAGTTTGCTTTTCTCACACTTCCTCCAGTGCTGCAGAAAAAAAGGGAGAAGAAGTCCAGATCCATATGACCAATATATGCAAAAGGCACACACTGTTGCCAAGTTAACTGCAGAGGAAAATGCTGTACCTTACAGGCCAAATGAAGAAGCTACAGAACATGAAGAGGCGGTAAGATACCCTGCGTGGCTAGCACTCATTTCCCTTTTTATCAAATGCATTTGAGGCATGGTGGTTGTTATACACATCATACTTTCAAGTCGTGGTTTATGTAGCCAGTAAGGCACTAAAATAGCACATGCAAATTTCTTCCCCCCTCTCTCAAATCAAGAATCAAAGTTAATCCTAGGTTGGGAGATGCTTTGTGTCCACCCCCTAGACAGTTTATATTGCAGCCCAGCACTGTGGAAGCCTTACAGACCTCTTATGTAGGGTGACCAGATGTCCCGATTTTATAGAGACAGTCCCGATTTTGGGGGTCTTTTTCTTACCCTATTACACTATTATCCTATTACCCCCCGCCCCCAGTCCCGATTTTTCACACTTGCTGTCTGGTCACCCTACTCTTCTGTAACATATCTCTTTCACACCATAGTCTGTACTTTGCTTAGGCACTTAATGTGCATTGAATGCCATGTCAGACAGAGATATATAAGGGAGATATTGAAGCAAAAGCATATGGAATGTCGCCTACTCTTAGCAAAAAGCTGTATGTTGGACAGGAAAATTTGTTGAACTAATGCACGAAGGGACAGAAGATGGTGCATTCCACGTGGGGTTGTGGTGGGGTTGTTTTTTCTATGCCAATAGCAAAAAAAAAAAAAAAGAAAGAAAGAAACTAAGCAGCTATTTACTGTAATAGAAAAAAAATCCACCATTATCTGTAGCCTACAGACCCAATAACTGCAGAGCAAAGCCTCTATAGCAGGGTAGTCAATGGGCAGACTGCTGGCCAAATCCAGACTGCCAAATGGGACCCCAAACGCTTTTTATTTACTTATTATTATCATTATTGGGGGTTTTATTATTATTTTCTCTGAACCCTGGACCTTGACTATCCATTGACCAAAAAATTTGGACCTTGACAAAAAAAAAATTGACCACCCCTATGTTATAGTATGTCTCTTATGCCTCTTTACACACTGCAAAGTATAATTTAGAGATGGGGCCAGGCCAAACCAAAAGCCCAGTTGCAAACACCCCTAGATTTTTGGGAAACTTGAACCTGCATCCATATCTAGCATAAAGTTATGGGTGCTGGATGCTAACCTCTGGATCCAGAGTTAATGCCTTTTGCCATGACAAAGGTAGGTATTATACTAGAATCCACTGAGTTTCCATTTCTAGTATTTATAGATTGAATCAGTACTGGCTTCTGATAGTCCATGCACTAGCCATAGTCTCTGTGAGCACACTCATTTGAAAATGAACTGTGTGAATCCCTTTTTCTTGAATTCCCATAACAGCAGGGTAGTACGACCTGCTACTCTACAGAAATCAATGGGGTGGTTGCCCACGCTTGAAATACTCTGCTCTCCAGCGTCAAGGTCTCTGTGTCACTAAATCAGGAGTAGGTGCACCCCTCTGTGCCAACAACCGAAGTAGCAGAGCTCGGATGTGGTGGTGAGCACCAAGCCATTAGCGCTGACTGGCTTTTTCCATTTTTAAAATAAAAACATTAGCCAAGTTATTTTTTCTAAGTACTATGTTCTTGGGCAGTGAGCAGAAGCTTTTGATGAGGTCTCATACACAGCCAGGAACATTGACAACAACACATTTTAGTGAAATAACCCCTTTTGGTCCTAGAGATCCAAGATAATTTGAATGGAAGTATCTTGAGGAAGGTCCATACCTTCCTGCTTTCTAAGAGGTTTGTAATGGTCCTTAGTTCCTGTGGGAGTTCATTCCATAGTCTCTTACTGACCCCGGCCTCTCTTTCCCACCAGACAAGCTTTACCTATGATTATAAGTGTCATTGTGCCTGAGAAGCAGAATTGCTGACCATGGCCTTCATCCCAGAGCTTTAGGTGATTTTTTTAGATGTCCTGGCCATAGCAGTTAAACTGGAGGGTCTGAGAGCAAGGATCCCTTGACTTTATTCCTCAGACTTCCACTGATATTCTGTGTCCACATACAAATGATACAGAATCCCAGATACAGGCAGACTGCTGTGCCTAATGGAGTCAATAGGGCATGATAGGGGCTCAAAGATCCAGCCTGATAGATCAGGACTTCAGCTGTAATCTCCTCAGAGTGGAGATCTGTCATTTTTTATTTGTCTGTAGAATGCCATGTAACCCGCCTGATGTGCAGTAAATAAATAACAGCAGCTACAAAATTCTAGAGCCAAAGCTAATTATGAAATCATCCCATCAAAATCCTCCACTGCCTCCAGTAAACACATACAGAATGGATAACAGCTGGGACTCAATCCAGTGAGCTACGGAGCACCTTCAGCTCCCATTCGGTTAAATAGCTTCAATGGCAGGGGAGGGTGCTCGGCACCTCACAGGGTCAGGCTCTTGGAAACATGACAAACCTTTGCTTTGTTACTATAATAAAAAAATGAAGAATTATTCAAGGTAAACAGTAACGACTAGCATCTGTGATATACAAGCACAGACTGTGTGGAACCTGGAAGATGGAGAGTGTTAGAGGGATTGATTTGCAGTGGCTTCCATTTTTGTGGGTGTGAGTGGTACTATTTAGAAATTTGGAGCCAGATGTTCAAATGACCCCCCCACTACCTGGTTGTGCCTACAAATCAGGCAAACACCCAAATCCTAATATTTTCACCTAAAATTAACTGAGAGTTCGAAACCACAGCCTTAAAAATAGAGAACAGGCCAAGCACCCTTTCAAAATTTAGCCCAGAAGGTTCCCTCTTGGAAACCCCCCTTATCTGATGTTAAGTGAGACCAAATTTAGTAAGACTCTCTTCTATGTTGTGTTTGAATAGACAGCCTTAACTTGCACCACATGTTGAGAATGAGTGAGCACCTCTTATGAAGTATTTTGTTTAATTGCCAGCAGTACCAAGGCTGACTTCTAGTGATTTCTCCTCTTCCCCTGTTGCCCTCCGATTATCCTTTTCACTTGTAAGCCAAAACGTTGCCCAAATCTCCGGTAGCACATTACTCAATAATTTGGGAGATTCCCAGCTATTGTTTTCAAAAGTTCATTTCACATAGGAGAAATCCGTTGCTCTTCCCCCTCCACCCAATCACCGTTCACACCATGTCCTCTGCACAGACTCTGGAGTAGATTCTCCACATTCTGCCAGATGCTCATTTGGTGTAAATTGGCAGAAAAACTGGCCCAAAAATTATATACAAAACCAAAAATGATAACAATCCATGTTTGGGATGGAGGGGGAGAGTTAATAAATATGCCTAACAAATGTGAGGAATTGCACGTTTCATAAAATCAGACCAGCAGAATAAACATTGCACTTTCCCAGAGGACTTTGCCCTGTCCCAGCATTCTTCATTGTAGTACGTAACATATAACGCTGAATGTCCACCTTCTTCCATCCCTGGAACAAACAGCATTCTAAATCTGCTCTGGCAATCTGCTAGGACTCAATACACTTCACACCATAGTTTTATGTAATACACAATTACAAATTAATTAAAGATGTGCAACTTCTGCAGTCTTCACATACATTTTTCAGAAAGCGCCTCAGCTTCAAAGCTTTATGAACATCTCACTTATTTGTAGCCTAGCCAGAGCAACATAACACTGTTTCCTTTCTAAGCTGAGTACAGCAGAAAGGGTGGGCAATGATACCCAGAGCCTCTACTGGTGTACAGCAGTACGCTTCCATTGACCTCAGTGGAACTCTGCAGACTTCCTCAGCTGAGGATATGGCCCGTCGTGTGTACAGGAATTCACTTTGTGCAGGGAGGGTGTATGGAAAACAATTCCATTCGTGGTACAGGAAAACACTGGTGGATGTTAAAGCAGCATGGATCTGCTTCACGGCCCCCACTAATGACAAATGATTTGGGAATGAAAACATTCTCCCCCCCCTTCCCCACTTTTATTCGGATTCTATGAAGCTTTCCCTGGCATCTTTGAAAGATGAGGTCTTCATAGCTCTCGCAGGAAGCTCAGACCTTTGTCTGACATCTGCACTGGTAGAGGATCCAAAAGATTATTTTTCCCCTCTCAGTACTGATCCAGCTCAGTAATGGTGTGGCAGATACAGCTGGCTAACTTGGGTTGAAAGCCAGTATCTCTTCCCCCCTCCCAAAACATGCAGACACACACTCATTGTATCTTTGGCTAACTGGGGAGCTGACGTCATCTCCTACCCCATTGTATTTTTTCCCTAATACAAGCCCAGAGAATGACAAAACAAAGCCACTATGTGAAGCATTGTTGCGGTAACGGAGGGGTTGGGGAAGGAAAGCTCAGATTTTTCTCCAAAAACTTTTCAGACCTTGATTTTATAAATCCACAACAGCGGGTTGCTGAGGACAAACGTGTGTTTTTAAAAGAAATCCACAATTTCTTTATATCATTCTGGATTGAGAATTACAGTTACAGGCACTGTTGTGGAGCTCTGTTGACTCCTTGCAGGCAAAGTTGTCTGGGAGACAAATTAACTGAGGCTCCATTTTCTGAGCAGATTAATTATAAATAAAGCACATACCTGGTTTAAGTGATGCATCCAAGTATCCATTTCAAGTATGGAAATGGGAAGGCAGAGGTATATGGAGTGAACATGAATGTAGTTTAAAAATTAGAGTCCATTTAAAAATCTTGCCTCATAATTGTATTTCTATGAACTCTGTATTTAATCAGTTGTGCAGTCAAGGGCTCCAGAGACATGGTTGTTTGAGAGAT
The DNA here is from genome assembly GCF_027887155.1 of Malaclemys terrapin pileata. Lineage (NCBI taxonomy): Eukaryota > Metazoa > Chordata > Testudines > Emydidae > Malaclemys > Malaclemys terrapin. The sequence continues at coordinate 37,843,081 of NC_071507.1, read as the reverse complement.
TACTTTTGCAAGTTGCTGAAAGCAGGAGGGTGGTTTTCCATTAAAACATACATCTGCTGGCTATTTGTAGAGGCTCCTTCCTCAACAGAAATACAGGCAATTATCATGGAGACAGGGACTGTTCAAGCAAATTCCCTGCCCCGCCCCCCCCCCCCCCCCAAAAAGTGTCAATTATGGGGACCTCTCCTCTTCCAGCTGCAACCTTGAGGTTCATTTGCATTCTTATCTCCAATCTCTTAGCCATGCCAGCCGAGTGTAGTTGAAGGGAGTATAATCAATAGGCCTGATTCTCCAAAGCTTTGCATCTCCAGCAGATATTTATAGTGGTGTGAAGTGAGTGAAAAATGCAGCCAGATCCACCTGGTAGCATTTTATACCCATTTTGCTCTTGTATAATGACCGCTCAAGGGTCTACGTCTCCACTGACCACACCAATATGTCCAAAACTTTGGTTGATTTGTTTATACAGAGAATTTGGGGGAAGAGAGAATGGAGGTTTCCTCTTAAGCAGCAGTGGAGGAAACCTGTGCTGTGTCCCAGCCAGAACCATGACACCCTGAATCACTACAGGGATCCAGTTATTGCCCCCAGAGCTCTGTCAGCACGAAGCAGCTTCCACTACCCAGCACTGGAGCGATTTCAACTTGTTCCTAGTAACTAGGGCCCCCAAAAACCTGGTAGCATCCTCGGGTTGTAGGTCTAGAGCTCCTCACCTGAGCCAGCACTGTCCTGGGAACTCCATTCAGAGGAAGATGGAATCTTACGGGGTATTTTTTTAATGAAAAAAATAGGATTGCATTGCCCAGCCCTTAGACTTCTTATTTCTTTTCTTTTATTTGTTTTAGAAATATATTGCATCCAAGATTGAAGGCTCTCATGCGTATCATCCACCTCACCAGCTCAGTTCCCCTCCCCACCTTCAGAGCTCCAGTAGCACTGAGTTCTCATGCTCAGTATGCTTATAACACTATGGATACATGAGGCTTAAATGCCATCTTCTCCAGATGTCCATATTACACCGAGACCTTTTTAGAGATTTTATTTGGGTTGGACCAAACACAATGGACCAGAAGGAAATAACCAAAGGAAGTCAATGACTGAGACAGGCCAAGGAGGCTAGAAGGAAGGGCATGGGAAAGACCAGGAAAGGGAAAATAGTAGGGGACTACAGAGAGAAAAATCAGAAGGGAGATTGCAGCAGGGGATGAGAAGCAGAAGGCTGGTGAGAATGGGCACTGGAAATCAGGGGGGCAAAATGGACAGATGCTTTGAGCAGGGGGTTGGACTAGATGACCTCCTGAGGTCCCTTCCAACCCTGATATTCTATCATTCTATGATTCTCTCATAATGCACCACAACTACACACTCCCATCATGCAACTGCCTTCCATCAACTTGAGGGAAGCCAGGATGCATCATGGGAGATGTAGTCCAAACAAGAAGCCTGGTCTATTGAGAAAAATGGGAATATGAGACAGCCAAATTACAACTCCCATGAGCCACCACAGCAGGATTTCTTAAGTGAAATATTTCAGTTTTCAAACAAAATATTTCATGTTTTTGCAAAAACCTCAATATTTTCTATGGGAAAAAGTACATTTTCCAATCAGCTTTGCTACTGAAGTGTTGAGATTTTTTTTATTTTTGTTTCTAGGAATCTATTTAATACATATAATCCCTCCCTTCCACTTCAATTTTTTTAGGCCCCATAGTCCCCTCTCATCCACAGCCATCTTTATGGAGCCATATCTGCAGGCAGAAAGAATAGGCCAGGATGCCCCTTCACTGAGGTCATTCCAAGATTCAGTTGCTAAAGGCTTGAAAAAAAACAGTGCACCTTTCACCTTCGCTGGAACCCAAGCCCATCCGATCTCAGTAGAAAAATGTGATGAATCTCACTCTGCATTCAGACTCCATGAGCAAATAGTCCCACTGGAGCGGTATTGAGAAGGAGAATACATAGCTCTAAACAGGTGCCACAAGCATTCTCCTTATTGTGGCATGGCTGTCAAGGAGATAAAGTGCAAATTTTCTATATTCTGAATGCCATATTACTGGGAGGTAGTGTGGTCTAGTGTCAACAACACTGGACTAGGACTCAGGAGACCATGGTTTTATTCCCAGCTCTGCTGCTGGCCTGCTGGGCAGCTTTGGGCAGGTCACTTCATCTCTGTGCTTCAGTTATAATTTGTAAAGTGCTTGGAGCTCCTCAGCTGAAAAGCACTGCATAAGAGTTAGGTTTTATCATCTTACATATTATGCTACGATATAGAGATGGAAAAGACCTATTTGTTATTCAGTCCACCTCTCACTGGTCCCTTTCAGTACATATTCTGGTGCTTTGTCCACTCAAGTTTCAACAGCTCCAAGAAACAGGGCTTCCTCCACTTCCCATGGGAAATAATTCCCAAGCCTCAATGTCCCCTTTCTAAGGGCAGGTCTACACTACGGCAGGGATCGACGCTCTGAGATCGATCCACCGGCAGTCTAGTAGAGACCCGGCAAATTGACTGCAGATCACTCTCCAGCTGATCCCTGTACTCTACCCCCGACTAGAAGAGTAAGGTAAGTCAACGGGAGATTTTCTCCAGTTGACCCCCTGCGGTGTAGACCTCGCAGTAATTCGACCTAAGGTACATCGACTCCAGATACGTTATTCACATAGCTGGAGTTGCGTATCGTAGGTTAACTTACCGCTGTGTGTAAACATCACCTTAGTTTCATCCTATTAGGGCTAGTTACACTATTCATCCCTCCCATATTCCACACACAGAAATCCTTCTTCCTCCTTGGTGCTAATGGTCTTCAGATACCACTTTTGGGAGCTTATGCTGCTCACCCTTAGATCAATCTCTCCAACCCCCTGGATCATTTTTGTTGCTCTTTTAAGAATTGCCTTGCGTGTGCTAATAGCTTTTCATCCATAGATCTCAAAGAGCTTTGAACTGAACACAACACTTCAGGGAAAGCAAGTAGGCCTGATTCTGATCCCACTTTAACCAGTTTTACACTCACATGATTTCAATTGAGTTCTGTTACTCCTGATTTACAACAGTCTAACCAAGAGAATGTTTCCTATTTGAAGTGGACTGTTCTACCTACCATACAGGAAGACTGTGAGGTTTATTCTATATAAAGCACTTGGGGACTTTCTAGATAACAAGCACTATATATGTCAAAATATTTTTATTATACATCGCATTTGGCTGCTGTGAAAGCAGTTGCAATATGATCAATTTACCATTTGGAATCTAGACACAAGATTTTGTAGGTGGAGCTGATGAGCAATCAGGGAGTGGAGGGGCAAAGGAATAGAAGACTCCTGCCAGTACAAACAGATTTTATAATTAATAGAAGTGACAAAGAAAATTATTAAAAGCAGATGCAAGGGAAATTAACCTATGTTTTAATGAAGCTACCCTTGCACATTTTCCCTAGGATGAAAGCCTCTCTTTAAGGGCAGTCAAGCTTTTTCAGAAACAATATAACTGTTTCACAGCGTGTAGAATAACCTTTCTCCTGACTTTTCCCCCCTTTCCATATGCCAGTCCCATTTGACAGAGCTGTGCAGACCACAGGGCTAATGTTTAGAACATAAAGAGAAATTCATCTGGCATGAAAGGAGGTTATCCACGGCTCTGTTTCCTGTGCCTTTCGCCCCAACCCCCCTATCTTAATATCAAATGTCTGCAGAGTTTTTAGAGGAGATTGGGGGTATATTATGATTAAGCTTTTTTATTATTACCTGAATTTCAGCCAAAAAAATAACTAACCACAATGTTCATAAAATGTAGTCCCAAATCCAATTCATACTGCTCACTGTGGCATTAAAACCAAAGTTAAAAGTAAAAGAAACATAATGTTTGTTAATGCACATGAGGTCTCTTTATTGCTTTGTACAGCCCAAGAAGGAATTTCCTGTGTGTGAAGCCAAATGCTGAGTGCTCAAAAATGTCCTCCCAGCTTTGTACAATGCAACAAATAGACCTGTTCAATATACTCATTTATTCTTAGACTAGAAAAAATGTGCTCTGTGTGTATAACAGAGAGGTGCACACGTTATGGAAAACTATCAGGATAAAAATCAGACATTAGGATTTAGGTAAATAGCCATACACAAAGAAACCTTGAAAGGACCCTTACAAGAACATCCTGTAGTAACCAAAATTCTGTTACCTGCTTTCATTTGTCAATAGCACAAGCAGAAGCACAAAAAGATAGATTTATATACTTTCTAAAATGCAGATTGATTTGATTGATTTTAACTGACTCAGTCTGGTAAATCTATGTTTAGGAACTGCTACATCACAGTCAACAGTGTCAAGAGTCAGAACTATTGGAGCTCTTAGTACATGGTCTCCTGACATGACAGACTAATGGCTGGTTCAGAGCTGCTAGGATTTATCGTGTCAAGGGTTACTGAAAGGCTTTTTAGTTTTCACTTTCCTGACGTAACAGTCAGGCACACATCTGAGCAGCTGATATGTCAATGCAGCTAACATCTTTATGATGGAGAGAGGAAGTTAGTACTCATGCAGAAATTAACAGAAGTATTGGGAGCATAAGCTTTCATGGGTAAGAACCTCACTTCTTACATCTGAAGAAGTGAGGTTCTTACCCACGAAAGCTTATGCTCCCAATACTTCTGTTAGTCTTAAAGGTGCCACAGGACCCTCTGTTGCTTTTTACAGATTCAGACTAACACAGCTACCCCTCTGATGCAGAAATTGGTTTCCTAAATAAGATAATTTGTTCTTTTCCATTTTATTCAGCTGTTGAAACAAAGGCCCCATTCTACACACACACTCACCCACAAGAGTAACTTTACACATATGAGTTAGCCTTATTGGATTCAAGGGGACAGCTCATGTGCATGATTGTTTACAGGATCAAAGATATAAACCCCTAAGCCATGCTTGGTGGGATAACTGAGCATGAGAGACACCTGCGGGCAGTTTCCAGCCTTGAGACCTGATCCAGCCAAAGCAGACCACATACACAAAAGTCCAAGAGCTCCAAAGGACTTCTCCTCAGCTGGAAGATAACAATGATAGATTGAAGGCCAGGGTGTGTGTTAGGAGGGAAAACCTGGAATTCATTTGGGTAGCAATAGGTACATGGCAGACCCACAGAGGAAAAATAAAGCCATTTGAGTTTTGAAAGTGCAGAGTGTGTCTGAAACTGAACCCACTAATATTTATTTTGTTTTAAAATTGACTTGTTTGGGGTTTTGGTGGGTGGGGAATAAGGTTGGTTTTTGGTTTGTTTTACATGTCAGTCTGTTATCAAGTTCTCTTCTATGCTAGTTTTGATATGCTCAAATTATACTTGTGATTTGGGGCAGGCCAATGGTACAACTCGAAGCTGGCATATGTACATTAAGAGCCTGATCCTGAAAGATGTACAGTACCTTCAACTCCCACGGAACACGAATGAAGTTGAAAAAGCTCAGCACCTAACAGGATAAAGCTCTAAAGGTCCAAGTCAGCTCCTATTGAAATCAACAATGCCCCCAACAACAACTATGTAGGTGAAACCACGCTCTCAAATGAACTCACACAGGAAAATGATAAAAGACAAAAACACCCTGCCACCTGTAGGTGTACACTTTTCACAAAGCGATCACTCTCTAGGAAGACTTGAAAGCTCAAATGTTCAGGGAGTGTGAACATAATTGCCCCCCATTGTGGCCAAACTGAATTCCGCAAAAAAAATACAAACAGTTATTTAGAACTGTGTTCAAAATTAGTCAAGCGCTGTTCACTTATGAGGCTATAGATCATATACCTACAGATTCTCCAGCCACTAGCTGTGTCCTTTCATAATGCTAATTTCTTAATGAGCCAGAGGGTGGAACGTTCAGGGATAGAAAGCTCTAATTCTCTGTAGAGAGAATGATATTAGTGATATACATACAACTTTGTACACAGCATATATTCTGAGACCAGAAGGGACCTTTATGATTATATAGTCTGGCCTCCTGTATATCACAGGCTTTCCCAAAATAAATAAGGGAAGTACTAAACCAATCAAGCAAGAGAAGCAATGCTACATAACTTATTTTACAAATCACAACTAAGCAACAGAATTTAGAATAGTCATGATCAATCCACAAAGTAAAAAGCTTTCAAAGAGATACTGGTAAAATCCATTCAAGTTATAAATACATTTCCAAGTATTGCAATCTGATGGCAGACTACTCCACAGTCAGAAAGAGGCTAAATTCTTTGGATACATTTGTTGCAGACTGTCCAGTGAGCTCTATCAGCTGGCTAGTTTACTGGAGATGGAGGGGGACAGGAAGGTGAGTAGATTCACATTGCAAGTAGAAGTGTAGTAGATTTGTTTGCAAGGGCTCATGCAAATTTTTTCAGTTGGAATCTTTGTAAAGTCACACACTCCTCCCTGTGTTTTGCCTGGAGAGCTCTCTCCTGTTGGCATAGAGCGGCTACACAGGAGACCTTACAGCGGCGCAGCTGCAGCGGTACAGCTTTGCCACTGTAAGGTCCCTAGTGTAGACACAACCTAAATGAGCAGGGTTTTCCCAAGGCTAAGGCCCTGGAGTGGAAGTGAGGAGAGAGGTTTTATTCCCAGACCCATAATTATCTATGTGTTCAAATAACCCCAAAATCTAAAAGCAAATACTAATTTGAAACCTCCAAATGTCAAGCTGATTGTGTTATCTGAAACAGGGGGAGTTTCAGGTTCCACTTTGATCACTGAGATCTAGAATGTATTCTCCCCTAAATTAACATAAATGAATTGGCAAGATACTAGGAGGAAGAGATTGACTTGCTCAGCTCAAAATCCACCTCAAAAAGTTTAGAGGTTTATCTAAAATACCTGACCCTCTTGCAGCTGCGCATCTGGAGTTGGAGAACTGGAATGGGCAGAGACTCAAAGTAAAAGAAGAAATGAATCCCCCACGTTAACCAAATTATTTGACTTTCCAAAAATGTTTGAGTTTTGGCCCAAGCTTTGGTTTCACTTTTAACTTGATGGATTCACTCATCCTTAACAGGGGCAATTTCTATAGACCTTATTCAAACTAAATTCAACCAAGTCAGTGTGAGGCTTGCTGGGTAAGGACTAAGTGGACACAGCAACACAGCAAATTGCAACCTATGGCAGCGAGCCTCAGAGCTTGGGTCAATAAACTCGCACTCACAGGGCTTAGACCACCGCATTAAATATAGCTGAGCAGATTTAGCTGGTAGACTGTAGAGCCTGAGCTTCAGCCCTAGCTGCTGTGTCTACACAGCTATATTTAATACGGTAGCACGAGCTCCACAAGCCCAAGTCTGTTGACCTGGATTCTGAGACTCACTCCATGAGCTGCCACTCACTGTGTAGATGCACCCATTGTGGTACATGTCAGTCCAAGAGTATGTTTGCTTGGCAGTGTTTGCTTGCCTTCTAAGGGTTCAGATCCATGCGAGTTATACTTGGAACATCCTGTGCACTGTGGATGAAAATTCTAAGGGTCTGATTCAGATGCCCACATGTTCTTGATTCTTAGAAAACTGTTATATTTTGTGATGAAACTGCACATTGCACAAACTGCAAAAGGAGATTAAATAACATTTTGTTACTTAAAGACTTGTGTTTGGACTGTTTTGGGGATAGATGAGTGCTAGAAAGCCAAAAGCATTATTAGTTTATATTTGGATGTGTTATAAAATACCATTGTTCAGTATTAGTTCCCAGTAAGATTTCAGTAATGTTTATAATTTACACAGGCATGAATGAGAAGAGGCAGATTTTGAAGCTCTTTGGCTGTTCCTGACATCTAATTGAATGGTAGCAAGACTGACATGATGGGAGACAATTTTGTGTGATAGTTTAAAAAAAATAGGATTAAATCATATGGGCAAATTCTGCCAGCTTTACTCACATGAAAAAGTACCTTACTTCTCAGTTAACCCCATACAGCTCACACCTGGAGTACTCTTGGAGTAAAGTACAACTCGACTTGAGTCACAGTGGCAGAATCTAATTAATATTTAACTTTGTTCTATACTACATAAGGGAATTAGTTCCTCTAAGCTTTTAATGGAGGGCCAGATTCTGCCACTCTTACTTATGTTGAGTAGTACCTTATTCTACTGGTAGTAAAGGACCATTTCAGTAATGTACTACTCAACATAATTATGTGTGGCAGAATCTGGTCCTTAATTTCCAAACAAGAGGAGTGTCTGCTTTCTGAATGGTAAGCCCCTCCCGCAGGTGGAGTTAAAGGTGACGGTAATGGGTACTGGAATTCAAAGAGAGTCCGGGAAGCCACTGTAATGCATTACATATTCTACTTCAGCTACTAAAAATGTAGTGACATTTTTATCAGACTGTCTGAGGTGGCAATCATCTGATGCAATGTGTATGTTATGGAGCAGGGTAATGTTTTGCACTGCAGCTTGCCAAGCAATTGTCTGGATGACTTTACCATACCACCAGGGAGGTTGTAAACTAGCAAAACCAGCAGGATAAAATAGCGATAGCGGATACAAGCGTATCAGCCCCACACCTTCAACTCAAATATTTATTGTATGTGGTGTTCTGGGTTCCATAGAACACAAAGAATGTTTTGTCTAGTTGGCCTACCAGGGTTGCGCAAAGTCACTTTATATTTTTATGTTGACAGCACCCAGCTTAGCCAGTGTAGCAAAATAAGCGAGTGAGTCAGTCCTGCCTGAGCAAACATTAATGCAAAGCAAAGTTTTGTTTTCATATTGGAACCTGCATTTTGTTTTCAAGTATGCCATTAATCAGAAGAGGGGGTAGGGAGGGGAAGAAATCAAAACCTAGCACAAATCCCAAGCCAAGCCACACACCATGTTTCCAAGCTATCTTGTTCTCTAAATGTATTTAAAACAATCAGGTAGAACAGAGTTTATTTTTTCTCATTTTATGGTGCTGATGGCAGGGCTGTACCATCAGAATTACTGTGATTCCTGCTGCACCAAAGAGGCTGATGGATCGGCAATTGTAACACAGATATGAAAAAATGTCAGGATCCAAAAGGGTTCCTAATTGCAAAATCTTCCAGTGTTGAATTGATAAAATGTACTGCTGCCGTGGCATTAGTGATGGAGAGATGATTTGGTTAAAAGGTCTGTGTTCTCTATTCGGGGTGCCTAGACTTTACCCAGTTGACCACTGAGGGAGACACCTAACTTTTCCCCTCATCTTCATTGTAGGGTACATCTATACTGCACACCCCGGTGATGGCTGCACGTAGGGGTATGTGTAGCTACACACTGCAGTGAAAAGGAGACTGTGTCCACACTGCAGCATGTAGCTACATGTGGCAGTGAAAGGCTCTGTCTGTGGGGAGACAGAGGGGAGCTACCAGAGCCTTTTGTCGCTTCCTCCCCCTGTGGGAGCCCTTCCCCATTGCCAGAGCCTTTCCCTTCAAGGAGGCAGTAGGACACTACACTGCTAAAAACAGTAGTGTCGATATGGGAGGCACTGTTTGGGCATGTAGAGAGCCATGTAGGGTACATATCCTAATGGTTCAGGTGTGTATTTAGTCTGCTCACCTAAGCAGTGGCTCACTGTCTATATATTGTTATTTATACCTGTTCGGGGGGGGGGGGGGGATGCAGTGTATGTACTCACCATGCCACCATAAGGAGTGTGCAGTGTCGACGTAGCCATAGGGGTGCAGCCCGGGGACACTATGGGTCCCAGCAATGCTCTATCATGATCCAAGCAGCCTTGTGCTCAGAATAAGGTTAAGTCTCCTATGCTGGGGGCTCCCTGTATTAATGAGAAAAGTTGCATGCTTCATGGTAGCATTGATAGGTTGCATTTGGCCTATTGATAGGACTTTGTCACTCCTGTGCTATATTGCCATTAGAACCAGCTTGTGACGGACCATACCTCCAAGATTCCTCCTGTTAAAGAAAATTAACTGGAATACTCTTAGATGTTTTAATTGCCTGCGATTCAGTTGAGAAACTTCTAAGAATGACTTGCTTTCTGTAATGTAACTTGAGAGCTAATTCAGTTTTTTACATTGAAGATTGAACATAATTACTCTGTGTAATGGAATTTGAGGCTGTAACTGGGTCGCTGAATAGGACTGGGATGACAAAATAATGGTAATAAGAATAATAGTGCTGGGGGTATACAATACTTCCTTACAGTGTAGGTCCAACATACCATAACCTCTTTGTTTAGGACTCCAACTTGAATGCCAGTGCTCTCTTATAACTTGTTCCTGATCTACAGTGGTATATATTCTACAGACTGTATCTGTTGCCTTTGTCTTGGACTCCACTACCAGGTGGCTTGGCTGTGCTTGAGGACTCTTTGGAGAGGTAGAAGAGGGAAGAAGTCCTACACAGACTCTCAGACTGTGGAGGGGCAGCAGAGATGCAGCCTCAGGGCTGGTGCACTACCCATTCACGGGGGGGAGGTGGGGGGAGAATAGATAGTGATCTGCATAACTGCAGATAAACCAGCTCTGCTCCTGTTCCCCAAGTTACCTGAGGGCTGAGACAAAGTAGAAGCCCCCATAGAGTTCCAAAGTCCAGCGGGTGCAGACCACTTGGGTGAGGTCTCCAAATCCTTTCCCCATGACATCATAGTGGCTGTGCTGAGCTAGGGTCCTCTATGGTCCTTGCCAAGGGACAGGATTTGCTTCTTACTAACGAAACCTCCATAACTTGTTTTTCAATGTCCATGTTAGGAAAAGCATTAATAGATTCTTTAACAAAAAACAAATGCACTTCTTTATCAAACAGGTGAATGAGTGTGTTTGTCTTTCTGGCTTGCTCTGTAATCTCAGACCTATTCATATTAATCTGTAACTAGCAGGTTGGCTGGAAGAAAGCCGCCTTGCCACAGAAGTGCTGCTGTTGTTTTTGTTGGGGTTGGTAGAGAAGAAGAGCAGCATATACCTCTATAGAAAGTAACTAACATAGGAGGTTGAGGGACAGCTTAAAAGAGTTAAGATGGTTTCTGAATTGGAGGGGACGTGGCGAGAAAGGTGGCGTTGCTGTGCTTGTTCTTTGCTGAGTGCTCACTTTCTCTGTAATTTAAGAAACCAGACAATGTGCTTTCCTGACTCCACAGTTTTCTCCAGTGAGACAACTTGAGCATTTTCTACTTCTCTGTTTCTTATTCTCCCCCCCCTTCCAGATGTGCAGGCCTGCATGAAACAGCAGGATTCCAATTATAGAGATCCTTTCCTTTTCACTATTCATCCAATTTCTTCTTTATGTGGACATGAAACATGGCCCATAACAGCCCATTTTTTTGTTATTTAGTTACAATTTATTTTCCCCATTTATTGTCTTTGTTTTTATTATTTGGTTTTTGGAGAAGAAAAACAAAACAAAATACCACACTCAGGAAGGACAAACTCTCAGAGGCGTGTAAGAGGCTCCCGTTCAAGTCAATGGGAATGACAGAAACTGTCTCCTAGAAAGAACAGGTGAGCAAGACATTGATGTATATTGATTACTGGTTAATAAAAAACAATGGCAAATATTTCTCACGTTGTACAAAAAGACCCACATCAAAGAGGCCCAGAAAAGTGACTTCTGCAACCAGATGCCAGAATCCTTGCTGAGAGGATACAGACGAACAACGTCAATTGTAAAGGGATAGTCCTATGGGGCCAAATCCTGGAGCAAAAGTCTCATTGAAGTCAATATGATTTTTACCAAAAGGACAACTCAAAAGAAGAGTAAGGACTCCAGTATTGACGCATTTTTTAATATGGCCCTAGATAAAATTGTTTATATTTGCATTTTGTTTACCAGTTAATCTAACTGATCGGGGAGGTGCAAGGAGGCTATTCTTCTGGCCATTTATTATTTATATATCAGAAATGGTGTGTATAGCACCTTACAAACAAGCCCCTGCCCTAAAGAGCTTGTCATGTAAACCGACAACATCTGAAGGCAAGGTTAGAGATGAGAGGCCACAAAATGCAGTGTGATTAAACAGTGGCATTCAATATGTTTCACTCACTTCCAGGATTTCTGTGTGGGATTTTGTTTTGGGTAAGATTTTCTGGTGTCTAATTTTGTTAATGCTTTTTCTAGCCTGAGCCAAGGTGAATGGACCATCTATATGGAATACTGTAAGCAGGGACATGGAGGCATGGGGTGGAGGCATGGTGGATTGGGTCAGGAAGGAAGTTCCAAGCAGAGTTGGGACATGTGAAAGAAGGCCTAGAAGAGAGGATAGGAGAAGAACACGGGCTGGGGAAGAGAGTATCTAGTCATTATTCACTCACCCTAAGTATAGCTTCTCAGAATTTTTAACTTATTGTTTCTTACCCATTGTAAAATACCATGGTCAACCTCTTTTCTAACATCTAAGGCTTGGTCTACACTACCCCCCCCCAATTCGAACTAAGGTACGCAACTTCAGCTACGTGAATAACGTAGCTGAAGTCGAAGTACCTTAGTTCGAACTTACCTTGGTCCACACGCGGCAGGCAGGCTCCCCCGTCGACTCCGCGGTACTCCTCTCGCCGAGCTGGAGTACCGCAGTCGACGGCGAGCACTTCCGGGTTCGACTTATCGCGTCCAGACTAGACGCGATAAGTCGAACCCAGAACTTCGATTTCCAGCCGTCGAACTACCTGGTAAGTGTAGCCAAGGCCTTAGTCCTAATAAGACTCAACTTTCATGCAACAGCTTTTTGAGTCTAACCACGTTTATGCTTGGAGAACAAACTACTTTCAATGCCTGTTGTTGTGAGGGGATCAGATGGGAGCCATATTTGACACTTGTTGTCAAACACAGATCCACTTCCTACTGTAGGTGAGGCTTGTGAAATGATTTCTCACTGGGGGTATGTTTATACTGGAAAAGAAAAGGCATATTGCTAATGTAGGTTAAAATAGCAGTGAAGACAGAGCAACTCAGCTTTTAACTTGGGTTAGCAGCTCAAGTTCAACTTCTGGTTAAACTTGAGCTGTTAACTCAAGTTAAAAGCAGAGTTGCAGTGTCTTCACTGCTATTTTAACCTGAGTTAGCTCACACAGGTTAGCTAACAAGAGTTATACCTTTTTCTGCAGTGTAGACATCCCCTATTAGAAAACATGTGGGTCTGTGGTTTTCTTTTCTAAGGTACCTCAGTGCCTAGTAATTTCAACTGGAGTTGCAGATGCTCAACACTTCTGAATATCAAACCTGTAACTACCACATCCCCTCATGAACTCCCATGTCTGATTCTGTGAGGTGATGCTCCAGTTGACAACAGTGGAAGTTGAGGGTGCTCATCCTCTTGCAAAACTCTCAGCATCCTGTTTATTTGGACCCTAAATCGTTTGGCCCCAAATTCTCTGCTTCTCCCTTGCTTTTTAACCAGGGTTCTGATGGCTGCCATCTTGGCCAAAATCAGGAACCACCACAGCTTAAAATGTGAGTTTGGCAGCTTGAGCTATGCAGCTGGCCTTTCAAGCTGCGAGCAGTAATTGGCTCACATCCGCTCTGTGGATTGGGCATAGAAGGGACATGTAAGACCCACTGACCAGTGGATTACACGTGCAGAGCTCTAATTTTTTCCTTCTGAGTTTCCTTCAGGAAGGAATCAATCCCCATAACCTGCAGCTTGTCAGCAGTTTTATTATTTTCAAACCTCCTTCTCCTTCAGGCATTGCAATAAAGACAGTGCAGACTTGTGGTGGGAAGCTCATATACTTAGTTACATTTTCATATGTTCATGAGTCATCACTTGTTTTAACAGCAACATCATGTATTGAAATAACCATCATTGTGAGAATGAAGGATCCAAATGAATAAATATTTATTCAGGTTAATCTTTTAATTCGTACTTATCACTGTAATTTGTATTTATCACTGTAATATTTTCCTTGTCAAATATTGCAGCAAAGTTAGATTTTCCTTATGCTGCTTACATTTGGGAACAATCTGAATTTACACGCATAGTTGTGGTCATGTTTGGTTGTCTTGTTAGCAGTTTGAGTAATTACAGGTACACAGAACCTGATGTTCTGAAAAGATTAGAGGCAATTGTATACTCCTATATAGGCTACTGCATATCATCTTAATGTGGCTGCTTGAGATACCATAAGAGAACTATGTCTAGCTGTTTAATACCAAAAGAAAAGGCCAAGACCCATGCGGGTAGCATAGGCAGGGGAAGGTTGTGCCTCCCCAAACAGCCTGGTGTGACCCCACCCACACTGCGCCCCAAATCCCCTCCTCCCTGCTTCCAGTTCCCTTCCCACTCTTCTGTGGCCAAGAGGATGGGGGGAAGGCAGGCTGAGGCTGGTGCTGAGTTATTTCTGATTTACACCCATGTACAGGAGAGAAGAATCAGGCCCATAATCTCTAACTTCTTTAGAAACGTGGTGGAAAAATGGCATTTGCAAGGGCTCAGCCTGTGCCTGTGCCATTGACAAGATTTCAAACAATTGGGAGGCCGGCAATGCTTCCGATCCCATGGAAACGGATCTTAAAAAAAAAGAGCCTTCCTGTTTTGAAACAGTGATTAGTTTAAAGCACCCTACCCCATTTTTGGCAGTTCAATGCCAGTTTCCATGGGGATGGGAGTGGAAGCTTGCAGCAGTGTTATCAAAACTCTTGTAAATGACACAGATGGAGGTTAAAAGATGCAAATACCATTTCAAGTGCACCTGTAGTGTTAACTTTGGGGGGAAATAAATGAATATCTAGAATATGTTCCCTAGGGATAAGGGAGTTAGTTTGGGTAAAATGAAGTGATTTGGGTCTTTACTCATGCTTTTTTGAACTAAACACTTTTTAGGTTCTGTGATATAATATATATAACAGATGGAAAACTTGGTGCTTTTTTGTCTGAGGATCTCAAATTGCTTTATAGAAGTGGGTAAGTACACGTCTACCCCGATATAATGCGGCAGCGCTCCAGGGGGGCGGGGCTGCGCACTCCAGCGGATCAAAGAAAATTCGATATAACACGGTTTCACCTATAACGCAGGAAGATTTTTTGGCTCCTGAGGACAGCGTTATATCGGGGTAGAGGTGTATCATTATACTTGTTTTATGAATGGAAGCAGGGAAAGGTTAAATGTCATGCCCAAGGCCGTACAGAGATAATTATGGGACTGGGAATAAAACCTCTCTCCTCACTTCCACTCCAGTGCCTTAGCCTTGGGAAAACCCTGCTCATTTAGGCTGTGTCTACACTAGGGACCTTACAGTGGCAAAGCTGTACTGCTGCAGCTGTGCTGCAGTAAGGTCTCCTGTGTAGCCGCTCTATGCCAACAGGAGAGAGCTCTCCTGTCAGCATAATTAAACCACATCCAACGAGCGCGGTAGCGATGTCGGCAGGAGAG
Organism: Malaclemys terrapin pileata; assembly: GCF_027887155.1. Lineage (NCBI taxonomy): Eukaryota > Metazoa > Chordata > Testudines > Emydidae > Malaclemys > Malaclemys terrapin. Next base: position 37,827,781 of record NC_071507.1, on the reverse strand, counting down.
CGTCTCCCACCGACACGGTGCTGTCCACACCGGTGCTTTTGTCAGTGAAACTTATGTTGGTCAGGGGGTGTTTTTTTCACACCCTTGACCAACAAAAGTTTTGCCGACAAAAGTGCTAGTGTAGACACCGCTTTAGTCAATGTTTTTCTAGCTTGCTACCAGGGCAAAGTCAGAATTGCTGGAAATTTCTTGAGACACTACTCCTTGAGATTTCCAACTCCAGATGCGCAGCTGCAAGAGGGTCAGGTATTTTAGATAAACCTCTAAACTTTTTGAGGTGGATTTTGAGCTGAGCAAGTCAATCTCTTCCTCTTGGAAAGAAACAACTGCTATGAATTCTGAGCTAGACAGTAGACCAGAGCATGAAAAAAATTAACAAGATTTTAAGTGTAATTAACCATTAGAACAATTTGCCTGGGCACATAATGGATTCTCCATCATTTGAAGTCTTTAAATCAAGGCTGAATATGTTTTTAAGAGACATATATGCTATAGCTCAAATGGACATTATAGGCTTTTTGCATAATTACTGGGTGAAGTTCTATGCCCTCTAGTAAGTAGGAGGTCAAACTTGATGATCGTAGTAGTGCCCTGTGGCCTTAAAATCTGTAAAGTTGAAAGAGGAATTGGACGTTTATGTGTGTAACAAGAATATCTGGAGTTACAACGCTTAACGTTAACCAAAAGAGTTTTGGAACAGATAAAACCATGTTTCAGAACTTGAGCCAAACTCTACCTATTAGAGATTAGGAGGAGACCTTATAGGGGGCTAATAACTCCATGTCTGCCCTCTGTGGGGACTGTTTACCTTCTTCTGAAATGTCTGGTGCTGTCCCTGTCAGATACAGGGTACTGGTCAAGTTGCAACGCAGGTATGATCTAATATGGCAATTCCTATGGGCAGCCACACAGGGACACAAGACCTCCTGCCCCCAATAGCAACCTCTGCATAAGCCCCCTGAACCTTGAGTGTGGTGCCCAGGGTGAGAGGTGCCGCACACCCACTTACTGCCAGCACAGCAAATTGTGGTGGTTAGATGCTGCATGTGATTATTAGAACTGGGAGCACTGGCTGTTGGGAGTCCGAAAGGACAGGAAACAGGAAGGAGTGGGGAGGAGTTGAGGAGGCTGGGAGAGTTACAGAGTGTGCAGCTACAGCTTGGAAAAGAGACTTCCACTGTAAATAAAGTTCTGTTGAAGTTGTTAATACTTTGCTTGGTTGATACAACATTTTGGCGATGAGGATGGATCTTCTGCCTCTGAACCCACCTGCATCCTTTCTGCAAAGCCCAGGTGAGCCTCCAATTGCTTTTACTGCCTGGATCCGTATGTTTGAGACTTATCTACTTGCAATCAGTACTACAGAGATTTCTGAAGTAAGAAAGCGTGCTTTGCTAATCCACTGCCTTGGAGCAGAAGGGCAGCGTATATTCTACACTTTTCCCCTTGCAGATGATAAATATGAGACTGCACTCACTGCATTAAAGAACTTTTTTGTGCCAAAAGTGAATGTAGTAGCTAATTGCTACAGATTTCACCAGCGTGAGCAGAAACCAGGGGAGACTATAATGCAGTATATGGCTTCCCTGAGGAGTCTGAGGGCTTGTCTATACTTACGCGCTTGTTCGGCGGCAGGCAATCAAACTTCTGGGTTCGATTTATCACGTCTTGTCTGGACACGATAAATCGAACCCAGAAGTGCTCGCCGTCGACTCTGGTAATCCTGCTCGGTGAGAGGAATACGCGGAGTTGCCGGGGGAGCCTGCCTGCCGAGTCTGGACCACGGTAAGTTCGAACTAAGGTACGTCGACTTCAGCTACGTTATTCACATAGCTGAAGTTGCGTACCTTAGTTCGAATTGGGGGGGTTAGTGTAGACCAGGCCTGATTGTAACTTGTGACTTTGGGAATATGGCAGATGAGATGATTAGAGACCAGCTCATTGAGAAAACAACAATGCTTCATGTAAGAGAACGCTTACTTCTAGAACCAGAACTTACACTAGAAAAAGCAATAACCATTACTACTCAGATTGAGTCAGCTACAGCTGAAGCCAAAATAATGAGCCAGGGTATAGGAGGCCCAGTCCAGGCTGTGACTCCTTTGCAGAAAAGTTCACTATCACTGCAGACGAACAATTGCAAAAGGAAAACTAATGAAAAGCCACTGAATCAGCAAATGCAAAATACAGTAAAAGCATGCTTTCACTGTGGATCCCCACAACATCTTGCAAGCTACACAGGATGTCCAGCAAAAGTAGCTCAGTGCAATCATTGCAAAAATATTGGGCATTTTGCTAAAGTATGTCGCAGTAGCCCATTCAATCAACAGGTGCATGCAGTTACAATACCAGATGTTACTGTGCTGAGTGTAGACAAAATCACTACTGCACACATTCCAGAACAGATAAAGTGCACTGTAAATGTTTCTGCCATACCCTCAGGCAAATCACACTCTATTCAGCTAATGTTGGACACTGGCTCAGCAGTATCTATACTACCTGATTCCATCTATTTGCATTACTTTAAAGATTTGCCTCTTACTGAACCCAAACTTCACTTGGTATGCTATTTGAAAAACCATATTCCAGTACATGGCTGCTTGCCAGCAATAGTTACTTTTGGTGATCGCTGCGTAACTGCGGAATTCTACATTGTTCACAAAGGCACTCCTGTCCTTGGCAGAGATTTATTAGCTGCTTTAAATCTCAGGGTAGTTAATGGACGAATTGATCTTCCTCAGCAAAGCACTCTTGCGGTACACACACCAGTTTCAGCTGGGACCCAACTCCAGGTTGAGAAGAAACTCAGCTGTGCTTATTGGTTTCTGCATAAAGTTAAAATGCGGAATAATGTGTTGCCTGTACGACAGAAATTACGGCGCTTACCATTTTCAGTCAGGGAAGCTGTTTCAGAGGAACTTAGAAAACTTGTTCAAAAGAACATTATTGAAGAGATTAACTCCTCAGAATGGGTTTCACCTATAATAGTGACGCAGAAGAAGGGTGGAGACATTCGCCTTTGTGTAGACTTAAGGGAGCCGAATAAAGCTATTGTGATTGACAGCCATCCTCTTCCTCACATAGAGGAAGTATTTGCAGAACTCCGTGGAGCAAAGATTTTTCTACTCTTGATTTGCACAGTGCATACCACCAGGTTATGTTGCATGAAGATAGCAGAGACCTCACAGCATTTATTACACATGAGGGACTATTTCGTTTTAAATGTGTTCCATACGGTCTCGCATCAGCCCCAAGTGCCTTTCAAAAAATGAGGTCATTGATTCTGAAGAATCAACATGGAGTTCAGTGCTATTTGGATGATATTATTGTGTTTGGAAATACTACTGAGGAGCATGACAATAACCTGCAGTCTGTACTAAATCATAGAGAAGAAGGGACCTTACACCTATCGACTTTCTGATGGGCGGGTATGGAATGCTTCTTATCTTGCACCTGCCTATGCACCAAGAGAAGATTATGCCAACACCCAGTCTGCATTGGATGACTTCACTGTAGAACCAACACAACAAGACATTGCACTGGAACCAGGGCTTGAGAGACAGCCTGTCAGACTCAGATGCCCACCTGCCTGGACTAAAGACTATGTTATGTAGTATCTACAGTGTTTTCAGTGTAATATTCCTGCCAACAGTATAGTGTCTTGTTTCATATTTGTTCCTGTGGTTAGAACAACAATGTTTATTTTAATTTGGAAAGTTTCTTAAGAGAGGAGGGAATATGGTGTTTAGATGCTGCGTGTATTATTAGAACTGGGAGCACTGGCTGTTGGGAGTCCGAAAGGACAGGAAACAGGAAGGAGGGGGGAGGAGTTGAGGAGGCTGGGAAAGTTAGAGTGTGCAGCTACAGCTTGGAAAAGAGACTTCCACTGTAAATAAAGTGCTGTTGAAGTTGTTAATACTTTGCTTGGTGGATACAACACAAATGCATGGAGCCTTGGCTCTGTTCCCCATCTCCAATATTCACAGCATGCCAACCACCAGAGCCAAACCACTGCGGGAGGCAGAGGGGGCATTTATTTGTTGGTATAACCCACCAGCAAATTACTATGCCCCTGGTGCAAGTAAAATATGCAGTGGGCCCTGTCCTCAGGATACAATCGAGCCCTCCATTTGGCTGCTGACGTTCACACATCCCCACTGCAGCATCCAAAGGGTTAAAGGAGGCTGTACTTTTAAGTCCCCCATACAAGTGTGTATTTCTTGATAGTTACAAATAGAAAGACTTGTCTCAGAATAAAAAGACTAAGACAATTCTCCCCACCACCATCACCAGCAGCAGCTCCCAGAGACACACATGGCTCCAGCATTTCTGCAAGTGACTGTTGCATGATCTAGATACCAAGATGAGAAAAGGTATTTGTCTTCCCAGCAAGCTCAACAGGCAACTAACTTTGCTTTGCCTCCAGTAACTAAGAGTGGGGAGCGGGGGGGGGAAGATTGATTAGTTGTTTATGGGTTTGAGAATAAAGTTTCTTGCTCCTTTCTTAAATTGTTCGCTCTTGAAAGCAGGGACCATGTCCTAATCAATACACCTCTACCCCGATATAACGCAACCCGATATAACACGAATTCGGATATAACGTGGTAAAGCAGTGCTCCGGGGGAGCAGGGCTGCACACTCCGGCGGATCAAAGCAAGTTTGATATAACGCGGTTTCACCTAAAACGCGGTAAGATTTTTTGGCTCCCGAGGACAGCGTTATATCGGGGTAGAGGTGTATTTGGACAGTGCCTAGCACAAAGCAGCGCCAATCCTGACTGGGACCTCTGGGCACCACTACTACCCAAAAAAGAAGAATGTAAATTAGGAGACATAACATGGGGCAATTTTGCAGCAAGTCCATGATTTGTAATACAGACATAGAACTGTGCACTGTACTGCCCTCACACAACTCCTGTTGACATCAATGAAAGCTCCAAACAAGGATTAAGAGCATGGAATGACCCAAATTCCAATCTGTTTGGCTCCCTCAAAGATACAGCCTGGACTAGACAAATGAGGATGGGATTAAGAGTCAGAACCTCCTGAGATTTAATCCCAGCTCTTTTGACCTGATTCGCTGCAACATCAGGCAACTCACTGTTTCAAGCATGTTGAGGATTAATGATACTATAGAGCTACTGTAAGAAGTGTGAAGCATTACTATGGTTCTAAGAGCAGCATGTTAATTACACAGAGAACCAATGAGTATGTCTACACTACATCTGGGAGTGCGCTTCCCAGCCCAGGTCCACAGACTTTGTTACCAGGGTTCAAGGTACAATAACTAAAAATATCTGCGTGTAAGTTGTGACTCAGGCTGGAGCTCAGGCTCTCAAGCATTACTAAGCAGTGCAAATTCTTCTAACATGTAGTACCATATTACAGAATAATTATCATAGCTCCTTAGTCAGGCTTCCTGGAACTAAGCTAGTAGATTCTGTTCATTTTAAAGCAAACTTTGTCTTTCAGTACCTGGTTCTTTTATTTTGCCAGGGCTAATATATATCAATTTAGATGCGTCACTGAATATAGGTCCCTTATTTCCAGAGCTGGCCTTATAAATGAGCAGGGTCCCAGCTTCTGAGAAAGTTATCAGTGGTCTTCTACTCAAGAAGAAGAACAAAAGAAACAGCCATACTGGGTCAGACCAAAGGTTGATCTAGCCCAGTATCCTGTCTTCCAACAGTGGCCAATGCCAAGTGCTTCAGAGGGAATGAACAGAAGAAGAAGAGCTCTATGTAAGCTCAAAAGCTTGTCTCTCACCAACAGAAGTTGGTCCAATAAAAGATATTACCTCACCAAACTTGCATCTCTAATATCCTGGGACGAACAAGGCTACTACACCACTGTATTCTACTCAAGGAAGACTGCTGGAGTGCAGTATCTTTCAGTGTTTCATTCCCCCTCCCCCGCCGCTCCACCTAAATGCCAGTGAGGTGATCAAGATCACAGGGTTTGTAAGTACAATGCCAACACACTACACTGTACCAACTGGGTTTCAAGAACCCAAGAACCGTTCATGAGTCCCAATACTTATTTACACCAGTGAAGAAAATCACAAAGATTCATTAACTATATATTTGTATTGCTATAGAATCTATGGGTCCCCATCAGACACCATGGCTCCATTTGCTAAGCACTGCATGAATACAGAAGCCCTGAGAAGCCTACAGTCAAAAACGAGCTATGGCTAACAGCACATAAACATAGCACGACATAAGAATGACACCAAAGTGGTTAGCATCTTGAGGTTAAGGCAGTGGACTAGGACTTTGAAAACCTGGGTTCAAATCCCATCTCTGACATACTTTTCATATGTACTCTTAGTCAAGCCATTTAATCTCTCTGTGAATTAGTTCCTCTCGGTAAGATAAGTATTATACTTTTCTCCCACCCTTTCCCTGCCTTGTCCATTTAGACTGTTAACTCTTTGCAGCAGGAATTGTCAGTGCCTAGCATAACTGGGCCCTGATTTCAATGGGGACCTCTAGGCATTACTGTAATACCAACAATAATATCTGCTGTGCCTGGAACAAGATTAATTTAAAATAATCGGATATAGACTGTGCAGTGACCATATACGTTTTTGGTCAAATGAACTATACATTTTCGAGCCTGCCAGCATTATACTGATCATCTAATGAGAGGAAAGAAAAATTTTAAATGTTATGGGCATTCATAAAACCAGCTCTATTGTTTAGGGCACTTTCTATTAGAAACATGAAATAAAAAAGAGTCATTTTGCAGCAGCATTTGGAAAGAATGTAATGAACACTGAAAGGCAGCAACAGGAATGGAGTTTGCCAAAGTACAGTGGTTGGCACTGTTTGGATAGCCTGTGTATGCATTAAGAAAACAGAATTTAGCAGGCAAAGGCAATTAAAGTTTAAGCCAGACTCTCTGCTGGTTTAAATCAGTTATGCCAGTTACACAAGCTGAGGATCTGGCCCTTAAAGTAATTTACACTGGTGCTGTATTATCTATTAGCATCTATTCTCCTCTTCTGCACACAAGCAGCTTGAAAGGAAGCGTCCCATGGAGTGCAAGCCAAAATCCACAAGACATATCTCATCACATTTCCTCATCACATCCCCTCTGCCTCTGCCCTATGGCCCCTTCCTTCCATAATCTTCTGCTGTCCCGATACCGCCTACTGCACAAGCATGGTTACCTACTTCCTCCAGAAACAAACTTTACTCAGTAACCATAGTCATAATTTACCTAGTCAGGAAAAAGATACAAAACAACCGTCCATTGTGAAAAAATGAGAACTCTGTTCCCAGTCATTGACCCCATCTCCACTGACACCAGAGTGGTGATTTTTCTTATCTGAGGAAACATGACCATGTGTGAGAAGATTACTGGCTGGAATATTGCCGTCACATTGGCTAATGCCGCCCCCACAACCCGGAATCACAGAATTGGAGAATAGATCTGACAGGATTTTATTGACACAGACTTTTTATAGCTCTAGTTAAAAGGTCCCCAGATACCCATTCTGCTTTTCAGATGGCTCATTTGGAAGAACACTTAGTACAAAGGAATTGCTAAATCATGGTTAGTGAAAGTATGTTTGGCACTGAAGGGGGCTTTTCCAAAGATCCCAAGAGACATCAATGCAGCACGTCTTCCTACCTGAATTGTTCTCATGTATCAGCTGAGTACCAGCATCCCACAAATAAAGTGAACAAATAGTAAATAATTCATCCCATGTGTCTGCGATGAGATTTGTCAGAACCAATTCACAAAGAAAGGATGTGTGCTCTCCATAAATACAGAAGATTCTCCATACTGTAACACAACGTTAGGCATTGTGGAATGGGAACCAGGACTCCTATGTTATTTCCTGGCTTTGTGTCTGACTTACTTCATAGCCTTAAGGAAAGTCAGGGCTTGTCTACACTTGAAACACTACAGCAGCATGGCTGCACCACTGTAGCGCGTCAGTGTAGACACTCACTAGAGGGATGAAAACAGTTCTCCCAGTGGCACGGTTAATCTACTTCTCTAAGAGGCAGTAGCTAGGTTGACAGAAGTATTCTTCTGTCAGCCTAGCACTGTCTGCACCGGGGGTTAGGTCGACTTAAGTACATCACTCAAGGGTGTGGATTTTCACACTCTTGAGCAACGTAGCTGCGTCTGCTTAACTTTTGAGTGTAGACCTGACCTTGCATCTTGCTTTTCAGAGGTACTGAGCACCCACCGCTCCCACTGAAGTCAAGAGGAGAATTTCTAGTGTAAAAACCATAGAGAAGAATTTTTCTAGCCTTCTTTATACAGCTATAAAAATCAAAGTTTTTCCCCCTCCTTTAAGGGGAAGGCTGGTCCTGTTAAAGAACTCCCAAGATTTGGTCTCAGTTCCTGGCTTTAATCTGTGTGCTCTTTGGCAAGTGTCTGTTCAACTCATTTCCCCATCTTCAAAATGGGGACAGTACTGTCTCTCCCACCCTTTGTTTGTCTTCTCAAATTAGACAAAGTTTTTGAGGGCAGCAACTGTCTCTTATGATTTACACATACAGTCTAGCCCTTTTACACCTCAGAACTGCATCGAGGGCCCCTAAAAGTCCCCCATCCATCCAGGGGAAGTTCCTTCAGTGCAGGCACAACAGAAGAAAGATGTAAAGCTGCCTCCTGAGGACCTTGTCATAGGCCTCTGCATAGCACAATAAGGACCTGATTTCAGCTGGACCTTCTAGGTCAGGGGTGGGCAAACTATGGCCTGCGAGCCATTTTAAGCCGGGCCGCCAGCCGCACCACGCGTCTCGGCCCGCTCCGGCACTCCGGCCAGGGTGCAGGCCCACACCATGCGGCTCCCAGAAGCCACGGCATGGCCCCGCTCTAGCTCCTACACGCTCCAATGGGAGATACAGGGGCGGTGCCTGCAGATGGCGCAAGGTGCAGAGCCACCTGGCCACGCCTCTGAGTAGGAGCTGGAGAAGGGACATGCCACTGCTTCCAGGAGCCGCTTGAGGTAAGCGCCTCTTGGAGTCTTCACCCCCTGAGCCTCTCCCCACGTCCCAACCCCATCCCAGCTCTGATCCCCCCCGCTCTCAAAACCCCTCGATTCCAGCCCAGAGCACCCTCCTGTACCCCAAACCTCTCATCCCCAGCCCCACCCCAGAACCTGTGCACCCTCCCGCACCCCCAATTTTGTGAGCTTGCATGGCACGCCATACAATTTCTATTCCCCGATGTGGCCCTTGGGCCAAAAAGTTTGCCCACCCCTGTTCTAGATGCTATTGTAATCCAAATAATAATGCCACCTTTAATTTAGATGTGCTTTGAGATCCTCAGATGAAGCATACAGCAAAGAATTACAGTGGTTATTAGTGTCAGCAACTATAGTTAAAGTTGCAAAATAGTTTCCATTATAGCCCCTTATGTTCATAACTTTCCAAAACATTCATTTTTGAGGCTGAATTTCTCTATGCTTGGCCCTCTGCTTGAAGGTTAAAAAAAAAAAAAACTTGCTGAAAATGTGAACAAAATCCCTACAGCTGTTTTTGTGCTGTGGGACAGTGGGAAACAAACACATACACACACTTTTCCCATTGTAATACATTTCTAACCACACTTGTTTTTGAGCAGGGCTACAGCAGAAACAGCTGAAGTTTGAAATGTGAAACTCAGCATTGGTGTTGTTTTTAATAAGGAGTTCATGCTAGGCTGTGTTAGGGGAAGGCAGATTTTTTTAAAAAGTTATAATTGATTGAAAAGTCCCGTCTCGCAATGCTCAGAAGCATCTGCTACGATTTTAACAGGGCTTAGTGAAGCCATCCCTTTCTGACATCACCATGGTTTTTCTCTGCCCAAACTGGCAGGCCCACGGGATTCAGCTGAGGCTGCTGCTGTGACTATTTGCATGAGGGAGATTTTCAGAGAGATATTTATGAACTTAGCCTTGTTCAATGCTGCAAAGTGTTGAGCATCTTCTGCTGCCTCCCATTGAACTCAGTGGAGCAAGTGAGCAGGCAGCTGTCAGCAGAACTGGCCCCATTCTCAGGACAGAGCTGAAGAGCAAAACTATGTTTCAGCTAAATCACTTCAAACATTGTTGTTTCCTACAGGGTTCTAGCACAGTTTTGACAAGGTTCCAGTCAGAGTCTCTTGGTAGGCCTGAGGCTGTAGAAGGGGCATTCCCCTCCACACCCAGCCTCAGGTTTGTAGTACAACAGGACCACTGGTGCCAATTGAGATCCCCACTTGATCAACCCTGGCGGGTAGTTGGGGGTGATTGCTCCTGTTAAGTAAACGTTTTAAGTAAAGTTGCAGCTTCCACATACGGTGAACATCACATTGCTTCTATGTCCACATCAAAATACCTTATCATAGGTCTATGTGAGTCTTGTTGGTCTTTAGAATAAGGCAGCTAACCAAAAGTAGTACTAATTAGAGATGGTTATGAGCTGTAAGGTTTGGCTCTAGCTATGGATTACCCCAGAAGGTAGGGATATTTGAGGTCTATCTCTAGTGCTTAGGTACCATCTACTTTAAGGAACTAGGGCAGAAAAGAACTGAAAATGCATGTTCTTGTCTCTCACATTTATTTCAGATCACAATAAATTGTCTTCTCAGCCCCAGTGAACCTCGCGCGCCAGACCTTCAGCTGGTGGAAACTGGCATAGCTCCATGGTTACCAGTTTATAACAGTTGAAGATTGGGTCCATTTTCTGGTTTTCTTTAGAATTAGCATGGAGTTGAAATGAAATAGATATCCCTTTCTCAACAGGCTTTTTTTCAGGAGGAGGCAGCTATTTTTGTTTGAAAACTTAAATTCATTAAACTCATAAGAAGGAACCTCATCTTTGATGCTCCTTTGACCATAGCCTTTTGGATCACTCAGAAGGAGCTGTAAAGGGCATTGCGAAATTTGCAGGCTCCTGTAAGAATTGTATTTTGGAAGGCAAATAGCTCATAGTGACTCAAGTTTTAAAAAATAACTAGCCCAATACAATGGGATGTTTACACTATTTTCTTTTCCTTTTTAATATCAGTCCAGACCTCATTTCTCTTATTAAAATACCCATGTGTATTCATAGGTTATCATTCTAAACAGGTACTGTACATACCACACATGCAAGATCTCTCAAGAGGATAAAAGGGACATCCCTACTCAGATAAAAAAAAATATTCTGCATGGATCCCCTACTAATTTGGGGAAATGGTGTTATTGTCTCATTGTTCTAAACTAATTTAGGTATAGAAACATTAACAACTAGGTTAACACAAGTCAGCTTAGGTTGGCATACCCTTGTAGTATGCCCCAGACCTGAGAAAGTCCAGAAGGAGGTGACAAAAATGTAGTGTACACCTTCCAGTGAGTGGGTGTGTCCAAGTTCAAATACTAAGATGATGAACACAGAATAAAAACCTATACAAAACAGAATAGAATAGTTTACATGGGAAAACTGTCATAGCAATACTAGAATAACCATGGACATTATTCCAAAATAAGAGTTAACTTTTCTCCAGAATATAATTATTCTATTTCCAAAACAGAGTCATTATTCTGGAATATAGAGTCACTTATATTCTGGAAGTGTCCACATCTGGAAATTATCCCATAACAACACTGTTGCTGAAAAAAAAACATTGTTGCTGGAAAAAAGCTTCTCATATCATGTTGATCAGCAAAGCTCTGGATCTCGATGGCCTCTTCTTACCACCACTGATTCTTGACGTCATGCAACCTCCTTTGAACTTCAGCTTTAAGCAGATGATAAGTCTCTCGTTTTTGCTGGTTAGAGGATTCATTTTGCCAAGTGCAAAATGCACTTCTCTTCTGATGAATAAATGCTAGATTTCCTCATTCCCACAAACCAACCTGATGGTGATGAATGGAATATCCAATTGATTCGGCACATGTGTTTGACTATCATTGATGTTGTCAGGTAGGTCAGAGAGCCTCTCAATGAGGCATTGCTGAAAGATCTCATGACAAGCATGATTTGGAGTACCCTGATGTTAAATCTCTTCTGCATTCCTTTTGATTGTTTACAGTGTTGTGATGCAAGCCACATGTTCATGATTGATCTGATCAAACAATGGTCTGTCCAGCAGTCATCCGTACCTCTCGTGGCTCATGTAATATGGATATCAATACGATCACAGGGTCTGATGGTGACAGTCAAAAAGATAGCCAGAACGTGGGAGTTTCTAGTTGGTCTTATATTTGTCCCTCTGTCTAAAGATGGTATTTGTGATAAGCAAATCATGTTCCACACATTTGCTGAGGAGAATAATGCCATTAGTGTTGACTTTCCCCACACCTTCTTTCCCAATGGTGCTTCTCCAGAGTTTGGGGAGTTCACCACTTGAAATGGTCACACTCTCATGGATTCCCCAAGCAATGACTGTCCTGAAAGAAGAACTGCTGTAATAGCTAGAGAACTTGCAAGATATGACAATGATATTACTGCCCTAAATGAGACCCATCAGCAGGGCCAGCTCCAGGGTTTTGGCCGCCCCAAGCAGCCAAAACAAAACACAAAACAAAACAACAACAAAAGCCGCGATCGCGATCGCAATCTGCGGCGGCAATTCGGCGGGAGGTCCTTCACTCCCAGGCGGAGTGAGGGACCGTTCGCCGAATTGCCGAATACCTGGACCTGCCGCCCCTCTCCGGAGCGGCCGCCCCAAGCACCTGCTTGAGAAGCTGGTGCCTGGAGCCGGCCCTGCCCATCAGGAATATGAAGGCCAACTGAAAGAAGATGTAGCTGGTTATACCTTCTTTTGGAAAGGAAAGTCATTTTAAGAGAGACATATTCATGGGGTTGGTTTTGCCATCAAGAACAAGATTGCAGGCCAACTTTTAGAACTCCTGTACGTATCAATGAATATCTCATGACTCTTTGTCTTAAGCTTAGTAACAACCAATATGCCACAGTCATCAGTGCATACGCTCCCACACTTGACGATGGTGAAAACAACAAGGAACAGTTTTACTGTGCTATTGATGCAGTCCTGACTGCCACAGCCAAGGAAGATAAGTTTATTCTCATAGGTGACTTCAATGCAAGACAAAACTGACATAAATAAGATCACAATCAGTCCTCGTATATGAGCAAGTCAGAAGTAGTAAAGAAGAACCCATGCTTAACAGCTAAGGGTCATCCCACTTTGATTTACCATAAACCTTAGTTCCTCCTGTGCTGCTGACACATTGGGCAGTCCAGTTCCTCCACTGATTACAGTAGCTTTCTGGCTTTGGTACTTCTTTCCAGGTGATGCCCATGCATTCAATATCCTCTGTCACCAACTTCTGCCATTTCTTCCTTGGCCTTCCTCACCTTCTTTCTTCCCTTAGTACCCGATTCAATGCTTGCTTAGCATATCTCCATCTTCCATATGGTGTATATGTCCCAACTGCCAGAGCCTTCTTTCTTTGTTGATGTTTTCTAACATGTCTTGCTCTGTCCTCTCTTACTCTCACATTGGTTATTTTGTCTTTCCGTGAAATGTATAATATCTTCCTCAGTGATCTGCATTGGGCTGTCTCCCATCTCTTTTTGTTAGACACGGTCATCAGCCAAGTCTCTGCTCTGTAGAGTAGCATGCTCAGTACAATCTCATAGTATAACCTGGTCTTTAGTTTCTGTGGCCACACTCCAGAAAAAATAGGGAAAATGCCATCTCAGAGTATAGCCATCATAACCTCATATCTTTTCTTTTCAATTCAGAGTTGTCAATTGGCTTTCTGGGGGGTGAGGGAAGATACTTGGATTTCTTTCCCCTCTTTTCCACCACATGCGTAACAATCTACCTCTCCTAAATCCAAAATCAGTCTTCTCTTCCTCCAAGTCATTATGAAAAGCTTCCGTTCATAGGTGCCGACTCCATGGGTGCTTTGGGGCTGGAGCACCCACGGAAAAAAAATAGTGGATGCTCAGCACCCACCAGCAGGCCCCCCCCAATCAGTTCCTCCCTCTACCCCCAGCACCTTCTGCCCGCCACAGATCAGCTGTTCAGCAGTGTGTAGGAGGCACTGGGAGGAGGGGGAGGAGCGAGGATGAGGCTTGCTCAGGGGAGGACAGGATGGGATAGGGCAGGGACAGAAAGGGGGTGGGAAGAGGTGGGGTGGGGGTTGGGGAAAGGGCTTGGGGCGGAGAAGGGGTCAAGCACCTCCTGGCAACTTAGAAAGACGACTCCTCTGCTTCCCTTGATAGTTGCTTGAGTCTGACTCCTGAGCTGGCCGTGTAGGAATTTAAGACCTAGGCAGGAGCCAAAGAATGCTGGAGTCAGGTCAGCACAATTCTATGGTAGCAAGCATTTTTGTTTGAACAACAGTTTTGGGAGTAGAGCAGGGCAGAAAATAGTTTTCCCATTGTGGGGAAACTTCCAAACTTTTTGAAAAATTTTCCTGTTCCAAATTGGAATGAAAGATCTCAAAAGTTTGTCAGTTCTCAATCTGAAAAAAAAAAAAAATCCATTTGGGTCAATAGAACTCTTTGTTTTCAGTATCGAACTTATTAAAAAAAATATTGTTTTTATTATAATTACTTACATTTCAAAACAAAAGAATTTTGAACTGAAAAAAAGTGAATTGTGTTTTGAAACTCTCAATTTTGACAAATTGAACATTAAAAAACTTTCCTGCAAACAGTTTCATTTTTGACAAATTCGCATTTTTCAAAGAAAAAAATGTCAACAAAATCCTGCCCGGCTTTATTTAGAAGTCCCACTGAGTAGTGGTGTGAGTTTGGAGGCTGTGCTCCTGTGGGGGAGAGGGGGAAAATCATCCTTCAGGCATTAAAAAATGTGACTTCATAACGGAAAGGGTTGCACTTCACTTTCCGTACATTAACATAGATCAGCTCTGGGAATGGGCATAGTGTTCTTACTGCCTCATATGGAGTAAAGAAGAGCATTGCAAGTAAATGCCTTTACAGTGGAGTCATAGGCGCATTTAACTTACGCGATTTTAACCATACGCACTCGGCAAAACAAAAACAAAGAGAAAAATAACAATTTAAATACTGTAGCTGGAGTGCGGGCGATTCCACCTGCCATTCCACTCCAGGAGCGTTTGACTAGACGCGATTTTCGCCGTACGCGCTGACTTCAGAACCCAACCCCCACGTAAGATGCGACTTCCCTGTATTATGGCATTGCTCGTCAACATTGCTTTCCTCCTTTAAACCATGAAAATCTACTTTTTTTCCCCATAGGGAAGCCAACCATAGAGGTCCAGAGTTTCTATTTTATTCTAGTGATGAATAAATTAAGACTAGACTCATGCCATTTATCAGCCTGGCACCTCCTTCTGGTGTGTGTTCAATCAAGAACTCAATCCTGCAGTGTAATTGTACTCAAGGAACTAAACTTTCATTTTTTTAAGTAAATGAAGTCTCTAGTTCACATGGCTGTGAAGAAAGCCATGGAGTTAAATTTGAACTGATGTAGTGATGTTTGCCTGGGTCGGCAGACAGCCTGGAAATGGTGGCAAAGAGTTCATGCTGAAATCGGATGATAATTTAAACGTTGACATTAATAATTCCTCTACTCATCAGTTTAGCAGAACCATCAAGCGGATTTGCTGATTTGTCAGTTTGGACATAAAGGGTAGATATCGGCAAAGAGGCAGTGGGGCAGCTAGTTATTGCCAAGGGTTATTGCTGAGATGGGGCACAAGGAATTCAAACTCCTCTCCCCTCAAGTTTAGAGTCACCGCTGCCCAAGTCCAGAAAGAAGAGTTAAATAAGAGTACGTTCCTGCCCCAGTATTAAGAGCCATAGCAGCCTCTGGGATTCCAAACCCCAACGCCAGCACCGTGAGAGCCATAGTCCTGGCAGCCGCTTACTCAGCTGCCCAGGTCTCCCTCCACAGCTTCTACAACACATTTACTCATTGTCCGGGCAAAAATATTGGTGGAACAACAGAATTTAGGACATTGCAAAATAAATTGAGTTTAGTATCAAAAGCAGTATATTACGGAGAGAATGCTCTATGGATTGGACTGTACTGCAGGGGGGTGAACTCCAGCATACATCTGGGCTCCCTGTCACATTATTAAAGGTCTAATATGCCACTTAGAACACTTCTCTGTGGTTATAAATATTGTTACTGAAGCACACCACTGGCTGCTTCGCTGTATGTAATAAGATGTGGGAACAGGCCATATAATGTACTGCAAAAAAATTTAACTACAGTAATATACCGGATTCTCCTCTCACTTACATCAGCTTTAAATCCTTGCAAATCCAAAGATTTCAACCATGTTATTCTTCATTTAGTGGGAATGAAGGGGACTTCTTTGTGAGCTGGATTGGGCCCTTAAACTGGTGTAAACAAAAGCAAAATCAAACCCATGCCTCTACCTCCCTGGGCAAGGAATGTTGCAAGAGTCTGGTGCTCAGCCACGGGGTGAGAAAGGAGGTACCGTGAAGCATTCCCTCTGGAGACCAAGGATGGTGCTGACAGCTCTGTAGAGTCCAGTTACATTCCCTGCTCAGAAGGATTACACCCACAATATATGGCCTCAAGAGTGGAGCACTGAAGAGGAGAAAATGGGTATGTCCTCGACTCTCTGGCAGTAGCAATGAGGACCTCTCTCCCCCACAGAGACAGTGTAATATGTGGTTACTGCATGGACCCTAGTTTATCTGCTACTGATCAGCAAAAAAGGATGGGGTAAAAAAAGTATAGTCTGAATTACACAGTCCACATCAGATCCGTGTGCTGTGCTTGGCCAGAGGTAGAAAAAAAGAGATAGCAGCAACATCTGCTTTTTAATTCTTTGTCTAGATTCACTTGGGGTACATCTATACTTATCCGCTGGTTCGGCAGCAAGCAATCGATCTTCTGGGATCGATTTATCGCGTCTTGTCTAGACGCGATAAATCGATCCCGGAAGTGCTCGGCATCGATGCCAGTAATCCTGCTCCACGAGAGGAGTAGGCGGAGTCGACGGGGGAGCCTGCCTGCCGCGTGTGGACCTGTGGTAAGTACCTTTAAGTTCGAACTAAGATACTTTGACTTCAGCTACGTTATTCACTGAAGTTGCGTATCTTAGTTTGAACTGGGGGCTTAGTGTGGACCAGCCCTTGGTCTCAGCTGGGGTTCAGATTCAACTGTGCCAGCAATTCATGAGATTTTGAACACCATGGAAATCTCATTAAATCCGTGGTTCCCTCTAATTTTCACCATTTTAGACTAAAACCTTGCAACATAAGCTATTCTGCTCTGATAAATCTCTTCTGGTTCTGAATCCAATCTAAAATCAAAAATCTAGGTTAGGTTTTGATCTAGAGAGTACAATATGAACATACACACACACATCATTTGAATTCAAAAGATTTCAGGTTCAAAATTCCAGATTTAGTCCAGCTCTAATAACATGCCATCATACTTTAAGGATGTGTTACTGTAACATTAAATGATAGGCAAACATGTCCCAGGGTTACTTTAATCTGTAGGTTGATGTCGTTTCTGTGAACAGTCTGTAATAGGTTTGCCATGGGAAATGTTTTCCTACTGGTTTCAATACAATAATCTTAGGCAAACAATGCATTTGAATAGTAAAAGCAGCAAAGTGTCCTGTGGCACCTTATAGACTAACAGACGTATTGGAGCATGAGCTTTCGTGGGTGAATACCCACTTTGTCAGATGCAGATCCAGACTAACACGGCTACCCCTCTGATATTAGAATAGTAGATTCCTAGGAACATATGCACATACTATATTTGCTCGTTTGCATGGATATGCTAAGAATAGTCATACAGAGCACCTTGTGCGGTATGGACTTGGAACTAATTCTGAAGTTGGGCCCATTGTTAGTGTCTTCAGAAACATAGTTGAGTCTTAGAACCATGGGGATGTTTTAAAAACGGGTTTTTAAAGTACACCCCAACTGCAAAGCTGAGGTTTTTATTATACAAAACTTTGGTATTTTATTAATCAGAAAGGGAACAAAATATACTTGGGAAATTTGTGCATATTGTATTTCTCTCTTTTCCAAGTAGGGAGTGTAAGAGAAGGGCTAGAGCAGAGACTTCTCCCATTTTCACTGCCTATAATCACACCTGTTCTCAGATCTCTGGACTCTGATTTTCTTCTCACAGTGTGAGAATCAGGAATAAATCCATTAAGACAATGGAATCTGTAACCGGTTCTTAAGTTTCTGGCATCGCTGCCTCAGCTTCCTCATTTGTGCCTCCTTGCATTTCACCCTGGAGGCTGTCTCCTTCTAAAAGTAAGGTAATTTGTGCCTCAGTTTCCTTTCTGGTACAGTAGTTTGGCCATTCAGCCAAACCATAAAGTCCCTCAGTTCCAGGGTAATGTAAAAAACCAAACAAGACAATCTTTCAGTCCTACTGAGGCAGGGTTTCCTCAATAGTCCTTCATTCCTCCGAGGGGTACAGCTTTCACCTCACACACAGGGATGCTCAATAATTATAATAGTTTGTCCTCCACAGGCTAAACAGTTTCTACTATTGTCTTCCCCAGGCTTTCCAGTTCACTCTCTCTACCTGGCCTTATCCTGGTCTCAGAAAACCCTGGTCATGGGTCCCTAAACAAGATGCTAACACGACACTACCATCCCAAGCCTTTGCCCATGGCCTCTTGCATCACTCACACACCAGGATCTTTCCGCAACCTGCTTAACTGTAGGCCTCCTCCTAAGCCCCTTCACAGGGTTCCAGCCATGGACAATGCCTCACACAATTTAAACCTCCCTGGGATTCCTGTCTCTTCCCAGAACCATTTCCAGAGCCCCTCCTGAGATGCTTGCCTCCCGTCCCCCACATTGATCAAGAGGGCTTCATTCCTGGTCTGCTGGTTGAGCAAGAACTTGCACTATATTAGTCCCAGCTCACAGTCATATCATTAATGGACTACATTTCCAATCAATTCCTGCAAGTTAAATCCCCCAGAATGCCCTGGTTCTCTGCTAAACTCAGGATTAGGGCAAACGTGGCCTTTAGCCAAAGTCCACATACACTATAGAGTGAGATGTGTAAAATCATTGCAAAGACTAGGAGAAACCGGCCCAATGGTTTAAGTTATTGCTTTCTAGCACACATGAAACTGGTGACATGTAGTTGCTTATTGGCTGTAAATCCACAGGCTATTTTGTACTTTACACTTTTGAAGAAGAAAAAAAAGAATACGATACAAAAAATAGCAACGGTCATGTCACAAGTGCACAAAATCAAGAGGAGTCTGAGGTAAGACCGCCACAAAACTCTTGTTATTGCCTTATTATAGCAATGCATATGGAGCCTGACCCAAAGCCCATGCTTCACAATATGGCAGTAATAAGGATGCCATGGCTCAAACTTTCCTTCCTGAAAATATTGAAAGCCTAAATTCTCTCTGTGTCCACACAATAAGCAAGTAGCGCAAGCTTCCCCACACTCCCCTTCTAATGAGGCTCAACAATGAACTTGAAGGACCACGACTGTGGGTGAGACCATAGTCTGGTCTCTAGATCCATTCAAATTCTCGATCTTTCCTTATTTTCAGAGGGAGGGCAGGGGAATGTTTGCGTCAGGGGGACTTTTGTTTGGTTGGTTGGGTTTTTTTAAGTTATGTGACTTTTAAAAACAGGTATGTTTCAGCACAGACCGAGGCCTGCAGATATTCCTGAAATCAAAAGTATTGTATGAGTACTTGTACTTGACTATAGCCTCAATGGGACAAAACGACTTTTGATGATGAAACCAATGTGACAGAATGGTTTAAAAAGAGAGAGAAAAACACATTTGAAAGATTTAAGGATAGCCAGGAGCAACTATCTTTTCAGCATCCGGCTTGAATATCTTTTTTCAGTCATGCTTTCTCAATATCAAGAAGAACAGTCATAAGACAAGATTACCACTTCATTAGACTCTGCCCAGGTCATAGATTCATAGAGTTTAAGGCCAGAAGGGAGCGTCTGATCATCTATTCTAACCTATTATATAACATAGGCCATAGAATTTCACCCAGTTCCTGTCAGTCAACCAGGATGAGGACTGTAATGTTGCACTCTATATGATTTTATGCTGATGAGTGTGAATATAATGTAACTAAAATATGCTTCATGCAAAAGGTCTCTTGTAAGATAGTTACAAAGCTTATAATCTACTGAGTGTGGTCATCCTATTTGTATAAATGTATCTGAAACTAGAAATATGAAATATAACTCTGAGGTCCTATTGTAGTTATGCAAAGTGTGGGCCATTAATGGTGGTTTGGAATCTTAATGGCTCCCATTAACCAGGACAATTGACTGTAGCTGGCTCTGTTTTATTTGTAAGTCTTCCTGTATACGTGTGTGCGGGCAAGTGGGTAATGAAGTCTTACAGTGACATGTGATCATGTCACCTGAACTGGAATCCATCTTTAACCTGGTGCATTTCTATTGAGAAGGAGGGGTGGGAACCCAGAGGGACAAAGGATTCCTGCCTTATGCAAAAGATATATAAGTGGGTGGAACAGAACAAATTGGGTGGCCATCATGAGAAATCCCCTAGCTACCACTTGAGCTGGAACAAGGGCTGTACCAGGGGAAAGGACTGTGCCCAGACTAGGAAGGCATCCAGTCTGTGAAAGAAACTTATTGAAACATCTCAGAAGGTGAGATTTTATCTGTATTCAGTTTTATTACTGTGTTAGACATAGACTTGCATGTTCTATTTGATTTTGCCTGGTAATTCACTTTGTTCTGTCTGTTACTATTTGGAACCACTTAAATCCTACTTTCTGTAATTAATAAAATCACTTTTTACTTATTAATTAGCCCAGAGTATGTATTAATACCTGGGGGAGGGGAGAACTGCTGTGCATACCTCTCTATCAGTGTTATAGAGGGCGAACAATTTATGAGGTTATAAATTATAAATATATAAAGCTTATACAGGGTAAAACTGATTTATTTGGGGTTTGTACCCCATTCGGAATTGGGCATCTGAGTGTTAGAGACAGGAACACTTCTTAAGTTGCTTTCAGTTAAGTCTGCAGCTTTGGGGCACATGGTTCAGACCCTGGGTCTGTGTTGGAGCAGACTGGCTTGTCTGGGTCAACAAGACAGGGTGCTGGAGTCCCAAGCTGGCAGGGAAAGCAGGGGCAGAAGTAGTCTTGGAACATCAGTTGGCAGCCCCAAGAGGGTTTCTGTGATCCAACCCATCACAAGGACAGTCTAGCCTTGTGGCCAAAGCACACAGTAGACCTCGTGGCCGGCAGCTGGAGTCAGAGCCATAGTCAGTCATCGGGAGCCAAGGCCAAGCATAAAACTGGAAGACCAAAACTGAGTACCAGAGCCAAAGGTCAAGTCAGAGTGTGTAGTCAAGAGCCAGAGCTGAGGGTCAAACCAGAGGTCAAGAACTGGAGTGAGCAGGCTAGCAAGTAAGGAGGGGTTCAAGGCAGGGGCAGGGCAGAGGCAAGGCTAGGTGCCAGGCAAGAGCAGCAGGAACAAGGTAACACAGCAGCAGGCTCAATGGTGGGCATGAATATTGAGAAGCCAGGAAGCTGGCTGGCTGGCTGAAGAGCTGGCCACTGCAGCTAACCAGGCACCCTGCTGCAGGCCCCATTCCTGACAGTTACCCCTACACTGAACCCAATAACTTGTGTTTGATTAAAGCATATCTTCCAGAAAGGCAGCCAGTCTTGGTCTGAAGACCTCAAGTGATAAAGAATCCACCACTTCCCTTGGTAGTTTGTTCCAATGGCTAATCACAACTATTACTAGTAGTTAATGAATGAGTGTAACGCTAATCAAAACTGACAAGAACATTTTGCAAAAATAACTTATTGACAAACATGTGAGATCAAAAATATACTGAGAATGCCCGCAAATCTTTACATTTTGATGTTTTGGATAATAGCTGTACATACAGACATCCTTTTCTATGGTTCTATTTGTCCTAACAGCAAGAGTCATTTTTAGCTGATTTTTTAGGGGGGTTGCAGGTGTGTTTTTCTGTTTTTATTTTTGGCTAGTTGGGGCTTTTTAAATTTATTTATTTTAAGCAGCCATTCCTTTTGTGAACTTTTGTACATTTGTTTCTCATCATTTGGATCTTTTGAAGCATATAAAATTTAGATGTAAAAATCCCTATTCTGGTTTCCATCTCTGGTGGACCCACAGTGCTGTCAAACAATGACTTCAGCGCTTTCTTCTCATGCATTCCATGATTTTCATTCTGCCCTCTCTCCTAGTAGAGTGGAAGGTTTCTTCTCACAATGAAATCATTCCCAGATGGATGCATTCACAAGTACTCCTGCACATGCACAAAAAAGGAATCAAAACTGCAAAATAAACAGTTCTGTGTGAGTAATTCCTGGGATGCCACAAATCACATTTGCAGATATAATGATAGAGAGCACTTTTATAGCACGTTACATCTTCAAGGCACTGAAAATGCATTACAGATGCAGATGAATAATATATGTAATAAATATTAATGATGTTATCTTTACTAATGCTCAACTATCTCAGAGTTGAGTTCATCAAAGACAGACAGAATAAAAGAATGGGTGGAGTTTAAATGCAGAGACATTCAGAAAATTATCAATACCTTGTTCGTGAAGTAAGATGGTCTTGTGGTTAAGGCACTGGCCTGGCACCCAACAGATCTAGATTCATTCACAGACTCTGTGTGACCCTGAGAAAGTCTCTTTATGCCTCAATTCCCTATCAACAAAGTTGGTATAAAGAATAGTGACTACAAAAAAAAAAAACAGTAAAAAATGTGTTTTTGATCAAATGAACACTTCCATGGAAAATTTTTCATTTCGGTAGAAATTTTCTGAAACTGAAAAATGTAAACTTTAGGAGTAATTTTCCCCCCAATAAAACAGTTTTTGAAAATATTCTTGATTTTCGAGGGGAGGGGGGTTGTTTGGGTTTAGTTTGTTTTGTTTTGTTCTGTTTTTTTTTTTTGTTGAAAAACCAAAATGTTTTCCTGGGAAATTTTAGGGGAAAGGAATTATTTTTTTCAGAATTTCCAATGAAAAATAATTGGCCCTCTTCAGCCACCTCAAATAAATCATACAACCTAAATTGACAAGACAAACGGCGGGAGAAAAGTAAGGTCTTAGCAAAAGGGACTGTCTCATACTATGCTATGGGTATATGGATAGTGCCCAGTACAATGGGGGCTCAGTCTCGATTGGGGCAATTAGACACTAATGGAATATAAATAATTCTATTATAATTATGAATGCTAAATTTAGATTGTTGTAGTTCATCCAATGTGCACAAGACTTTGTTACTGAGATTTTTGGAAGTCCCGCTCTCTGAAGCGGCAACTTTAGAGTGCCATTTAAAGTGGGGGACCACAGATTTACTCCTTACAGTTTGCACACACCCAACAGCCTGAGGTTCCTCTTCCCCAGTCTCAGGTGACACCCGCCACCACCAGCCTGACCCCTCAGACCAGCAGCAGAGCAGGACTCCGGAGCTGCACGGCAGAGCTCCCAGCCCTGTAACCTGCTTGCTATAGTTAAAAGATTTCTGCACAGCCACTGGCACCACCCCGCATGCACACAGCTTATTGTTGCTGGTTGCAATGTGCCAGGGTTGGGGAGGGGGTTGTCCCCCCCCCCCACTTGTAAAACAGAAAAAACCCCAGCCCTTTGCAACTGGCAATCAACAAGGCAATAACAAAACAGCTCAGTGGTTTGAGCATTGGCCTGCTAAACCCAGGGTTGTGAGTTCAATCCTTGAGGGGGCCACTTGGGGATCTGGGGCAAAATCAGTACTTGGTCCTGCTAGTGAAGGCAGGGGGCTGGACTCGATGACCTTTCAAGGTCCCTTCCAGTTCTAGGAGATGGGATATCTCCATTAAAACCAGCCGGCCAGGTGGCAACCCTAACTGCTTAAAACTGGTTGGGTTGTGACCCCACACACAACTCCACAGCCTGAGCTCTGGAGCGTGATCCTGCCAAGTGCTGAGCCCTTCGCTGGGAGTTGTGTGTGCTCCGCAGCGCACAGGATCAGGCTCATCTGCATGGCAGTGAGCAGGCCCAGTCCTGCGAGCCGCATTCGTGTGCGGGATGCTGATTCCCGTGAGGTTCAGGCTCGGTGTCTACGTGTGGCCTATAAGTCTTGAACTACGTCTCACGCCATGTTTTTTACAGTAACATCAACACTTACTAAATAAACAAACAATATCGAGAAAGCAACTAATATTTTTACATTTCCCACACATCTCTTGGTACCATTATGATGTGGAGAGGGGGAAAAAACAAAACAGTTTCTCTGATGAGATCAGACTAAACAATTTGAGTAACTTCTTTACAGGCCAGGACTCTTCACCCTTCATGTTCCAAAGAACCACCCGGCATGAATACAATACAGGACAAACTCAGTCCCCTGCCTGTGTAGACAGGCTGAGATCTGGGGAGAGGCCAGGGGCTGTGAATTCTCTCCCCTAGAGTGTGGAAGCTATTCCAGCCCATTGGCTGAGTAGCCTACACAGGGACCTTATGCATACCCCTCTAACTTGTGTTGTGAGAGATTGTAGCAGATTTGCACCCCCTTCATGCCTTACCCACCACTGCCACATACACACTAATCTACTAAGAAAAAATTCTTCCTAATTTTAGGCAATGTAAAACAAACAAAAAAATCAACAATGCAGAAGTAGTTGATAAACAGAAAGCAGAAAATTATGAATGAAAGCTTAGTCCAGACCTTTGGACTATATCGCTATTAAAATATCTTCAGCATAGGTGCACTATATTTTATAATGTCTGTTTGATGCTCTCTTGTGCTTCAGAAGCTGAAAGAGTTTAGTCATCTATCAAACGGCAACTTAACATTTTCCTGCAGCCAAGGGTTCAATGTGTTATTTGTTACCCACAGACTCCTTGATGGATCAAGCCCAAATCTTCACTTTTGGTGATAAACTACTCACTCACAAGCTGAATTCATGCAGAGAGACTTCTGGCATAATATTTTACTTCTGACTTATGACACGTGACTTTTTTAACATAATATTAAAAACTGAAACGGTAATATTCCAAACACAGAGTGCATTTTTTTGAAAGCTGATACCAAACATAACAGTAAATGAACCCTTCTGAAAGGTTGCAGTTGCTTTCATATAAAACATTTTCTACCAGGAAATGGAAGTAGAATGTTGAACTAAGCATTAACTTGAAAGAACTATGCACAGATTCCAATGGCTGCGTTATCCTTTAAAACAAAAAACAAAGCTTTTTATGAGCGTGCATAGCTCTAGTTTCATAAGAAGAGTATTATGGTGACATGGAAAAATGAATCCAAGCCCAGTATTTTGGATACTCCTCTTAACCCCTTTTTGGCTCCCACACTCTGACACAGCAATTTTAGTGAGGCAACCATTCCAATTAATGAAATTTCGGATTATGTTGTGTATTATTTGTATTATAGTAACACAGCGAGGCCTCAACTGAGGTTGTGGTCCCATCATGCTAGGCACTGTATAAACATAGTGAGAGAGTCTCTGTTCCAAAGAGTTTACAATCTAAAGAAAGCCAAGACAGACAAAGGGCAGGGAGGTGAAATGACTTGTCCAAAGTCACACAATAGATTAGTGACAGAGTCAGGAATACTGTACTGAGTGCAGTGCTCCAGCCCAATAGCTCTCAACCTTTCTAGACTACCATACCCCTTTCAAGAGTCTGATTTCTCTCACATACCCCCAAGTTTCACCTCACTTAAAAACTACTTGCTTACAAAATCTGACATAAAAGTACACAGATGTCACAGCACAGTTACTGAAACATTGTTCATTTTCTCACGTTGCTATATAATTATAAAATAAATCAATTGGAATATAAATATTGTACTAACATTTCAGGGTATAGCATATAACGCAAAATAAACAAGTCATTGTCTGTATGAAATTTTAGTTCGTACTGACTTCGCTTTTTATGTAGCCTGTTGTAAAACTAGGCAAATATCTAGGTGAGTTGACGTATCCCCTGGAAGACTTCCGCGTACCCCCAGGGGTACGCAAACCCCTAGTTAAGAACCACTGCTCTAGTCTACACTTCCTCCTAATCAACAGGTGGCCATGTTCTGGGCACATTTGCTTTGCTTGGAAGTATTGAAAGGGTTACATTACATTACACATTGTCTTTTGAGTTCAGCCTGATTCTTTCATCACCAAATATAAAAAACAAGGCTATAAAAATGAACTTGGCATATAGTGCTATTTGCTGGTTTGCCAGCTTCCAGTGTCATCAAGCGTGACACAGCATTATTACTAAACATCCTGCATATAAAATCAGAGGTGATTTAATCTGGCTTTCTGCCATCCCACCGGCTGTCTTCTTGACACCATGTAAATAATACATCACTTTATGGCCAAACTACTTTTGTGCCCCATGCTGAGAGAGAAAAGGACAACACATGGTATTATTATTAGCCACATCTTAGCCACCTTGGAAATGTGTGAGATGAACATTGACATGGATCCAAATGTGCTGTGATCTCCAATTTCAAATACTTCATTAGGCTGAAAAGAAAACCATGCATTCACAGTGATTAAAATCAGTGACGTGCTGATTTACATCTCACGCCCATTAAATGTCAACCTCCTAATTAAGACTGCTGCTTAATAACAGAGTTTGTAGATTGATGCAAGATTTTTAAACATCAGGGTTTTCTCAGAATGTTGTTGTTTGAGCTTTGGAGGGAACTTGTAGACCAACAAAAACAAAAATCACAACTCCAGCCTGCAAAAAATACAACTACCTAATTAAAATCCCCTGGAAAGATTAGACTAGTTTCTCTCCTGTCCCGATCATGTAAGGGTGTAAATCTATTGACGTCATCAGGGCATGCTCGTTAAACCAAACGAATTTGTGGTTTTCACTGGGGAACACTGTAAAACAAAGATAGTGCAGCTGATGTGATATGTCACCTCTTTCTTGCACTATTTGTCTTTTTCATCTAAATGTCACATACCCTGAGTTGAACTGAAAACAGGCAGCAACATCCTGTGCATTCTGTTTTCATAGCACCTTAACAGGGTTAGGTCTTTAAATCAGTGGTTCCTGACCACTGATGCAAGCACTAGTACTTCAGAATCTTCTGACTAGTATTCTGGTTCCATATAGCTCAGTGGTTTGAGCATTGGCCTGCTAAACCCAGGGTTGCGAGTTCAATCCTTAAGGGAGCCACTTAGGGATCTGGGGCAAAATCAGTACTTGGTCCTGCTAGTGAAGACAGGGGGCTGGACTCCATGACCTTTCAGGGTCCCTTCCAGTTCTAGGAGATAATGTAATATATATATATATAGAGAGAGAGAGAGAGAGAGAGATATCCTGAGTGGGATACATTTCCACAGGGCACAGCAGCAGGAACCCTGCTTGTCTCTCTCCTGTTAAGTAGTGCTGCTGCCCCTGTATTATTAGAACAGGGCCAGCAACCCTGGCTTTTCATCAGAAAGTAAAAGCAATGGCTTCAAAATAAGGAGAGACAATAGGAAAATTACCAGGTTAGTGAAAAAATAAATGGGGATTTCCAGTGACTAAGGTTTGTTTTGAAAAGGCAATGTTATCGGTGAGAGCTCCCTTAAGCCCCATTTTGCTCTAGTACAATATGTCCGTATAAGGGGTTTGCACCAATATGGGTGAAAAGTTTCCTAATCTAGACAAGACCATAGTTTTAAATTTTGGTTGCAGCCCTTTAAGTTCCCAAAGCTTTTAAAAAATAAATCACTTTGCTGAAATACCTAAACTTTGCACACAGATCATCCGTTTGAATCAGCGCTGTCAGCTCTGAATCCCCTGCCTCGCACAAACTCTTTAGAAAACCACCAAAAATCAAAGGGGAAAAAGTTTTGTTCTATCTTCGGAGGACTGTTAATTCTGACGAAAGCAAACACAGATTTGTTTTACTGATCCTATAAGAGGAATACACTGTATTTAGAAAAGGAAAGAATACTGGAACTCTTTCCTATTTGCTTCACTACATCTATTCTCAATCTACACTTCTCTTGGTATTTTTTTGGACAGTACTTTACATACTATTCATTCTCTAAAACTCTGCAATAACACACATATTAGGATATTTACATTAGCCAAGCTTTTCTCCTGATTGGAAAAAAGCTGTAGCAACACACGCACAGTGAAGGGAAGACTTCATTGTAGGGGGAGCGGGGCAGTGTGGCCTAGGGAATGGAGAACTGCACCACCCTGGGAATCAGGATTTCTATTCCCAGATCTGCCATTGCCTAATTGTGTTACCTTGAACAAGTCACTCCATTCTCTGTCCTGTTCTTTCCCCTCCCACCTTTTGTCTCTCTGGTCTATTTAGATTATGAAGTGTTTGGGGGCAGGAAAGAGCTTAGTATGGGTTTGACTTCACTGGGAAAATATAAGAACATAAGATGGTCATATGAGGTCAGACCAATGGTTCATCTAGCCCAGTATCCTGTCCTGCGACAGTGGCCAATACCAGGTGCTTCAGAGGGAATGAACAGAACAGGCATCATCAAGTGATCCATCCTCTCTCATCCACTCCCAGCTTCTGGCACATAGAGGCTACGGACACTGCAGAGCATGGTTTTGCATCCCATCCCATCCTGGCTAACAGCCATTGATGGACATATCTTCATCTAGTTATTTTTTGAACCCAGTTATAGTTTTGGCCTTCACAACATCCTCTATCAAAGAGTTCCACAGATTGACTATGTGTTGTGTGAAGAAATACTTCCTTTTGTTTGTTTTAAATCTGCTGCCTATTAATGTCATATGGTGACTCCTAGTTCTTGTGTTATGAGAAGGAGTAAATAACACTTCCTTATTTACTTTCTCCACACCAGTCATGATTTTATAGACTTCTATCATATTCCCCCCTTAGCTGTCTCTTTTCCAAACTGAAAAGTCCTAGTCTTATTAATCTCTCCATACCCCTAATCATTTTTGTTGCCCTTTTCTGCACCTTTTCCAATTTCAATATATCTTTTTTGAGATGGGGCAACTAGATCTGCAGGCAGTATTCAACACATGGGTGTACCATAGATTTATATAGAGGCAATAGGATATTTTCTGTTTTATTATCTATCCCTTTCCGAATGATTCCCAACATTATTTTAGCTTCTTTTGACTGCCTGCACATTGAGTGGATGTTTTCAGAGAACTATTCACAATGACTCCAAGATCTCTTTCTTGAGTGGTGACAGCTAATTTAGATCCCATCATTTGGTAGCTATAGCTGGGATTACGTTTTCCAATGTGCTTTCCTTTGCATATATCAACCATGAATTTCATCTGCCATTTTGTTGCCCAGTCACCCAGTTTTGTGAGATCCCTTTGTAACTCTTCACAGTCTGCTTTGGACTTAACTATCGTGAGCAGTTTTGCATCATCTGCAAATTTTGCCACCTCACTGTTTACCCCTTTTTGCAGATCATTTATGAATATGTTGAATAGGACTGGTCCTATTATTAATATGCAAACTAATAAAGGAATTTGCATGTGCACATTTTCTTATTTTCTGAAGTGAAACAAATGAAGTCTTAATATTCCCCAAGTGCGATACTGTGCATCCTTCCCATTCATTAGCTTCATGTTGTAAAAAATAATGCTAGATTCTAAGAAACAGCCTCACATAGAACAAAGATGGTTGCTGCAAAAATGAGTCTGCCAAGTTATTTGTGTATGGTGAGAATAAGAATCACATGATGGGAGAGAAGCATGACTAGCTGATATCTGTTACATACTATTGAAAAGGGAAAACAGAATGAAATCAGTCAGTCACATTACCCCATAGTAGACAGATAAGAAAGGGTATAACATTGGAATCACAAACATGCAAGTGAAAGTTATCACGCTATACAATACAGTGGGTAAATGTTTCTGGGTGGAAAGCTGGAATTTAATTTTAATGATTCTTTCTAAAAATGTGTTTGCTTTGATTTCCAGGGGATGTATTATTACTAATAGAGACACAACCAGCAACATTTGTGATTCCTGGCAACCATTCTTATGCTCAGTCCATTAGTCTCTCCATATACAGACGCTCCCTTTTTATTTTTAGTGGAGGTTCATCAAGTGGATGTGAAAATTAAAATGCAGTTAATATTAGAGGTTCAAAAATCTAGCATAATTTTTTACTAAAGATATTCAAAGTACTATATATCTGGGTATATATAACATATATCCACACACAAAAATTGTACTTTGTGTATCAGTTAAGATTAACATACCTAACACATGGCCTCAAAAGCAAGGAAATGAAAAGTTAAGCCATCATTCTGCTCCTCCACCCACAGATACACACATCTCACCATTACCACAACCACCACAGACAATGCAGGGTCTCCCTTGCCCCAGTAGAAATGCCAGTCATCCACCACCTCCTTTCTCAGACTGCCCTCCCAACCATCATCAGGCCAAGCTCTGGCTCCCCACTGCCTTTCCTCCCCTCCCCCTCTGCCAGTGTCCCTTCTGCACAGCTCTGGGAAGCCACATTCCCTGAAGTTCGTAAATATGTATGTAAAATACAAGGCAGGAAGATATTTGACTTTAAAAACCAAAGAGTTTTGTTTCTGAAAGTGACAGAGACCTATTTTTTTTTCAGCTAAAGGAAACCACCATGACAGGAAGAATGTACCATTTCCTCTTGAATAGACTCATTGTCAGTGTCAGCAGCTCACGTTTATCCAGACATGACTGTTGCTATGTTGACACGCTTTCATGTGCGCACACAGACACATGCTGTGAAATGGACCTGTATGTTTTAAGTAGCCTAAATAGGACACTGTGGTACTGACGACAGGTAAGTCAGGCTATCATACAATGAGGGCTTTTATAATAAACCAGTAAGTCAGTGCTGGTGACTGCTGAGCTTGGCTCCTTTTGAAGATTAGTAAGAATTTGCCAGTTGTTCTATTTGTATGTTCCACGTGTCTAGGGTTGAACTTGTTTGGAATAGTTCCCCTACCTCTGAACATATGAACGTATATCCACCAACAAATAATTCACAGACACACAGTGGGTGAGGTAATATCTTTTACAGGACCAACCTCTGTTGGTGAGAGAGACAAGATTTCAAACTTACACAGAGCTCTTCTTCAGGTCTTCTTGGTGTCAGCTCGAAAGCTTTTCTCTCTCACAAATATTGGTCCAGTAAAAGATACTACCTCACTCACCTTGTCTCTCTAAGATCCTAGGAGCAACACAGCTACAACAACATTACATACAACAAGTAATTCAGGCAATTTTCTGAAGCTAATGCTAACAAAAGTTCCATTGAGGAGGAGAGAGAAAGAGCCTTGCTGAAAAGAAGCTTTGACAGACCCTTGAAAAAGGCTCAAATACATTTGACATTCCTCTTACAATACTCACATTTTCACTTGTGGCGAGCACTCTTCATTACTTTTGTCATGCGTCCTAACTTCTTGTTAACTTTTCTCATTTTACCCACCTGTCTACTATGGTGTTTTCCCCTCTAGATTTTTAGCTACCATCCTTCCTCCACTATCGACTCTTTCCAACCCCATTTACAGCTGCTATCTGGCTTTCCTATGCTGGGGCAATTTATCTGAGTTGTGGAATCTAGAGCCAAGGCAACACAAGGCCCATGCCAAATTTAGTCCTTCGCAGAGTTTGGTTTTCACCTTATGTAACCTCCTCACTTTTTTATAATTATTTTTTGCATTATAGTAGCATCTAGAAGCCACATTTAAGATTGGAGCTCCATTCTGCTAGACACTGTACAAACACATTGATTATGACTACACTAGGAAAAAAATACGTTAATGTGCATGAGCTAACACTGTTAAAATCCTAATATAGAAAAGAGGCCCAATGGTGCCAAATGGCAACAGGTTCACTATTCTATGTCAGCAACTCCTATCACACCTGCCAAATTCATTACATCCAACACACTGCTTTCATTGTACTTATCCAAAAAGTATCTTGTAAGTTATCAAGTGAAAGCTTACCTCATACTGGTCATAATAAGCATTGCGAGATGAATGTGTGGTTGGTGTGCAAGGAGTTATGTGTGCCCATTAAAATACGTTTTAAACGGTGTAACCAGGCAGAGTTGACAAACAGGCTTTTTTCAGACAGGAGATGCAAAGTATATCTCTGTCTCGTGTAAATCAAGCCAACACAGTGGAAGCTCCATTTGCATGTGAAGTCAACAGGAAAAACAGGCTGACGGGGGGGATGTGAAACCAACCGGAGGAGCACACTGGAGAACAAGCAATGGGGGAAAAGAGTCTCATCTGGGGGTGCACTTCAAAATGGGGCATTTCAAAGGCTTTGCAGATTAAAGATGATGGAAAAGGGCCCCTTATCCTTCACTAAACAAGCGAAAAAGATAGTGCAGATTGCATTCGTGAAAAAGCTGGATCCTGGCACTGCAGGCTAGCGATGCTGGGAGGTTGCTTTGGGTGAGAAATTGCTTTAGACGAGGATTTTAGCCTGTTAGAGTTAAAAGGGATAACTCGCTTTGTAGAGTCTAAAGTTGTTTTACATCTAACCTGTTGTTCTTATTATCCTTGCTCACTATCTCTTAAATATTAATCTTTGTAAGTAAACAATTTGTTTTCACTATAAGTAAATTCCAATGCTGCGTTGTTATAAAGGACTTTATCCTGAGTTGTACCAGGCAAGCTCAGTGTACATTGTGTCTTCAAAAACAGTTTACCTGGTTATTTCTATGAGTATCCAGTGATAGGGCTGGATACTACAGAGAGGGATGCTGGCAGAGGTTCTTGGGAGTTGATGCGTATCTGTCACTAGCCTGTACAAGATTGGGTGAGGTCTGCAGAGACAAATCAATGCTTGTCTGTGGCCAGAGGCTGTTAGTTTCAGGGAGCTGAGCTGCAGCAGGCACCAGGGAAGCCTTCTTCCCTCTAAGGACAGGTGATGGTGAGGAGCCTCTAACTTCAGTACCAGGCAAATTGATTGAAACTATAGTAAAGAACAGAATTATCAGACACACAGATGAACACCATTTGTTGGGCAAGAGTCAAAATGGTTTTTATAAAGGGAAATCATACCTCTCCAATCTACTAGTATTCTTTGAGGGGATCAACAATCATGTGAACAAGAGTGATCCGGTGGATATAATGTACTTAGATTTTCAAAAACCTATTTCATTCATCTCCACCTCCACAATATGCACTGATATAAACATGCAAGAGAGAAGACTATTGAGGCTTGGTCAGTACTAGCAGTGGGTTGGAGGTTCAAACTTTTCAGATGACTCAGAACAGATTTTTTTAAGGTATTTAGGTTCCTAAAGATGCAGATAGCCACCTAGTTGCCTAACTCCCATTTATCTCATTGGGATGTAGATGTCTAGGTGCTTTTAAAAAAATTGCACTAGGCACCTTTAAAAATCTGGCCAGAAGTACCTTTCTGCATCTTTCCACACCTAAACACCATTAAAAATCTGACCCACTCCCCACAGGCCCAAATCTGCCATGTCACTCCAGTGAAACAATCAGAATAGTACCAGTTAAGATGATGCCACTTATCCTCTAGGAACTGAGCTACAATCAGCCAATTCATTTTGCAAAGATGATGGTGAGTGAGAAACATCCTATATTTGAATCTGTAATATAGAGGAGAAAGGCTGTGTAGCCTTTACCAATCTCTAACTGGAGGCTGCAAAAAATGAAGTGTCTCTATGTTACAGTTTTCCTCGGGTCGAATATAAATGATCTGAAGTAGTATGGGGTACACTTGGGGAAATATATTGTGCTCGGTAAAGGGGGTTTTCATTTTCAGAGCTATTTATAATTTTTTACTATTTTCCTTTGGGGTGGCTTTCATATTATTTTTATCTCTTCCAATAGTTTGCATTTTTAGTTCTAGAACAATTTAAAGTATTCTAAGTCATGGATGGAAGCTGCTAAGAATTCTATGAATTAGTGTTGCAAATAAGCAACTTTAGAAAAAAAAAATCTACTATAAGCTTAAAAAAATGTCAAATGAAAGCCTGCCTTTATGATTACAGTATATAGTGACAGATCTGGCATGTGAAAATGCCTGGCTTTTCCATTCTAATAATCACAGAATCATTTTGGTTGGAACTTGGCAGGAAACTCTGATGGCTCATCTAGTCTATCTCCTTACTTTGTGGCTGGACTGGTTTCAGTATCCCTTCCCTGATAGAGGAACGTCTAATCTAGCCTCAAATATCTTCAATGATGAAGATTCCAAAAATCTTCCTTGGCAGCTTGTTCCATTGCTTAAGTGTTCATTTAGCAGTAAATGGTCCCCTAACATTTAACCTAAATTTTTCCCTGATACGGCTCAATACCATTCTTTTTTTCTTTCTTCCACCATAACTAATGAGAATATTTGATCCCTATCCTCTTTATAACTTCCCTTTGGGTAGCTGTAGATAGTATCGTGTGTCCCCATGGTCTTCTTTTTCTGTAGAATGAACATGCTCAGTTTGCTCAACTGCGGTCATACAGCGGGTCTTATTTTGCAAACTTCCCATAACGTCTGTTACTTTCCCTACAGTCTTCCCAGTCTAAGGCTTTCTTAATATGGAATATATAAAACTGAATGCAGTATTTTAATTCACAGCCATAAGTGACCATAATGATGGCCAAAGACTACGCTTCTTGTTACATATAAATATGTAACATGGCTTGTGTTGTAGAGGAGGTTAGACTGGATGTCCTTAGTGGTCCTTTTAGGCCTGAAAATTCATGAATCTTTAGAGTGGATACAAGTCAATACAACCTTTGCCCCTTTTTGTGACAGGATTGCTGACCAATATGAACCACCTGCTATCTCACTGGTGAGCCCTGTGTTAACCCCCAGTGCAACATCCAGCTAGCAGAGAACTCCAAAACCCCTGAAGTACAGGAAAGGGAAGTAATGCCAGAGGTTAGAGTGGACCGGGCTCCAGCAGGAGCCAAAGGTTGCAGAGAACAGGCGCATCAGGCTAGAGACAGCAGCCTGAGAAGGATAGATAGAAAGTCTGTGACAAAACTGAGATTAGAACCCTGTCTGTTAGGCCCAGCAATTCTCCAATTTCAGTCAGGAGACCAGTCAGCTCCCCCAGGGAAGGCTAAGTAGCTGGAAACCTGGGAGGCAGGGTTGGAAAGATGGGAGCACAGGAACTGGGGTCTGGGAAAGGACAGCTGAAAGGGAGGCGGTGGCAGAGCCCAGGAAAGACCTAGACACAGGCTACAGCAAAGGCCTGGGAGGGGTTTGTGCAATGGGAAACTACAGAAGAAGTCTTCCAGAAAAGGTTTGTTCCTGCCAGCTCTTTCCCTGAGACCAAGATGCTTCTTATACTTCCCAGCAGGCCTGGCTCTCTTGGTTATATGACCTGAATTGCAGGAAAACCACAGATGAAGTCCCAGCTCTGACCTAACTCCTTAAAAGCCCAGTTCCTTCTAGGACATTCATGGTGTGTCTGAGCAAGTCACTTAAACTTGCTGTACCTCAGTTAGCACACATGTAAAACAGGGATAGCTATATATGCCCATAATTCTAAAACATTTGGAGAACTATGGATGAAAAGTCCTATAGAAATGTTCATTGCTCTTCTTTCAAACAATATCTTGATATGCATCTTGGTTCTTGCATCAAAACATTCAGGGCACTCAAAGTGAAACTAGAATCTGATCTGACAACAAAGCAACACGCATCAAGGACAAAGACACAGTGAGGCAGAGGTAGAACCTCAGGCACCAGAAGACGACCTTGGCACCAGATTGCAGCTAGGGACAGAGATGGGAGGCAAAACTAAGAAAAATAGCAGATGCAAAGACAAGTGAAACCTAGAAAAAGACCCAGAGGCTTCTCTTCCCTAGTCCTCTTAAGGAAATTTCCCTTTGGTTATGGGTATGTACCAAACATTGCAGTGAGTCAGGCAAAGTCATCTCAGTCATCACCAGGAACCGAACCTATGACCTCCACAAGCTGAGCTGAAGGACTAAAAGGCCAGGTTTTTAAAGTTATGTAGGTGTCTAAAGATGCAGCTAGGAAATTAGTAGGATTTTCAACAGAGCTTAGTCCCCTAATTCCCATTGAAATTAATGGAAGTTAGGCACCTAGGCACTTTTGAAAATCCCATTAGGTGCCTACCTGCACTTTTAGGTAGTCCCCTAACTGGTAGCTGTAGTTTTCTGGCTCAGACACAGAAGGGGATGTGTAACTGAACAGTGGGCTACAAAAGCACACTACTTTTTATTAACTGTACGAGCAGTCAGCTCAGATTGTTTGTGCTCAGGCTTCTGGAAACATCTAGTTCTCACTGAACATGCTCAGTGGCTTAACACATGCATTAACAGGGTCACTCCCATGCTCACATTACATCATCCCACTTGCAGAGTCACACATGCTAATAACTTGATATCTATCCTTACAGTTACCAAGTAATCACTTGTGCTTTGTAAATAGAAGCCCCAAGATACCTAACAATCAAAAATGTTTTTGACCATTTCATCAAATTACTTCCAACCACCAAAAGCAATTTAGCCAGTTCAAATAACAAGAGACCTGCTTCCATCTGGGCATTCATCCCTTGTGGTGACAATTAACAGTTATTTCATATTAGTAATGTAATGGCCCGTGAGTAGATGAGCTCACACAAGCCTCAGAACTGGCAGCAACAGTAGTTTTCAGTCCAGGTCCTATTTTCACTCCATTGGGTGAGCTGTGAACTAGGTAAGCTTTGCACATGGATCTGCACCAATATGTTCTAGAGACATTTCCTTGTGCCAACCTAATGTGACAAGTGAATCACGCTGTTTTCTATCACCATGCGTGGATTACAGCATTTGCCTTTTCACTAAAATACTATCACTTTTAAGACAGGGGCTGTAATTTCTTTTTTTAAAATAAAGGAAGTCTGACTAATTCTGCAAAGCCACTAGAGCTAGTATTTAGACACACACACCCCAACCTGTATCAGTGTAACACTCCTCAGGGACTGCAGCAGTTTTTAAACCAGAATATCAACTCGGTTACAGAAAAAATACAAAGCCTTTGAACACTGTGACCTACTGGGGGGATTGTTTTCTGAAGCTGAGGGCTGAGATTCAGAGAAGAGTACTGGCAAAATCTCAACACTCCAGTCTGAAAGTTTTCTTGAAACTGTAAGGATTCCTTGTGGTCCCTCAGTCAACCTTATCCAAGACAGCAGCACCAAAGCACAATAATGTGCTGAGCACGCACATTACATACAGGCCACTTGGTAACAGAGGAAACAGTAGTCATTACTTTCAGGAAATGGGAAGCAGAGGTTTAGCCCTCCAGAGAAAACTTCTCTGTTGCTGTAACACCTACCTTAGCACGTAGATTTTCCTGCTATAATGTGGTGTTCGTTTTTGCATCCATGACATAACTAGCCCCCCAGTTAGAGCGTGGTGCTGCAAACGTAGACAAGAGTAGACACTCAGAGCTGCTTTTCAGTAGCTTTGTTCTTTTCTCTCCCAGAGGTTGCAATGGGTAGTTGTGGGCTCCTCTTCCCAAAAGAGCTCTCAAGTGTGGGGTGCCTCTATTACCCATCCTGGGCAAAGGGCATATGAAGCAATTAGGAGGGGTAGGAAGGAGGCATGCTATATTCAGTATGCTGATGACACCCAACTGTCACTGTACTCAGAGAGTGCAGCTCAGTACTTCACACAGTGTCTAGATGAGATTGGGGGCATTGCTGAGAAAGAGCTGGCTGAACCTCAGCCTGACAAGACTCAGGGGATGGCGATAAGTTGGAGGAAGCAGCAGAGGAGATGGTGCAAGTAATACCAGCTCCTTTGACTGAGGGAATGTATCCACCATTAGTTAGCAACCCACCACAGTCTAGGGCTGATGTTGGACCCCAGCTGCTGTTTTACAACCATATTGCAGCAGTAACCCACTCAGGATGTTACCATCTCCATCTCACTTTCAGATGCAGCACTGTTACCCATGCTTTTGTTCCTCAAGATTAGACTAATGCAGTGCACTCTTCATGTGACTGTAAAACCATTTAGAGAAGGATGCAGGTGCAGAACAGAGAAGCTCAGTTATTGAGTGGGACATCTCTCTGGGACCATGACACCAGTGTGCTGCAACCTGCACTGGCTGCCTATTGGTCTCCAGGTGGAATTTAAGCAATTATGATCCATGAAGGTCTCTGATCTCCTTAGTATCAGGGAGACTAGAGACATTGTAAATTTAAGTAAAGTAAATAAACTAGCAGGGTAGTGCTAGTACAAGTGAGAGCAGACTCAAGATCTCACTCACAAGAATACTTTATGCCTGAGATTTTCAACCTCAGCTTTGGCCTCTCTCTGCATCTACTGAAGTCAATTGTAAAACTCCCTCTGACATCAGTGGGAGCAGACTTAGGTCAGTGTTGAGCACTTTTGAAAATTCCCAGCCCATGTATTTAAAGCACTGTGCAAACATTAATCCTCAAAACACCCCTGTAAGGTAGGCACAGGTTATTGCCATTTTATCAAGCACACAGAGGTTAAGTGATTTCTCCTAGGACATGGAAGAAATCAGTGTCAGAGCTGGGACTAGAACTCCAAGAATTCCTGGCTCCTCACCCTGTTCTTAGACCGCTCCTCTCTCCTACGGAGAGTCCTCTGCTATGCCAAACAATGGAAGAAGAGATTTCTTCACCTCAACCTCAGAAACCTGCAGAGAGGAAGTGACACTATCTGTAAGCACTTTTATTTATAACCCTCATAACTGTTTGAGTTGTTTATGAAGAAATGTGGGTGCAGTAGGGTGGTGTCACTCTCCACTCTGCCGTCTTCACTGCCTTACCACAAAAATGGAGAACAAAGCCTAACTGGAAACAAGCACTCATGTTTAATCAAGCTAGATTTCAATCAATTGATACAAATTGCATAGGCCTTATTTAAAGGGTAAAAGGTTGAATGCAAGATCCTTTTCAATTGCTACATGCAAATTTTGTAAGGCTAGAGCAAATAGACCCTGTAGAGAGACAAAGAGATAAAATCTAAAGTGATTTCAAGTTTCCTTTGTCCCTCAATACTACAGAAAACAGGAAGACAAATTGATTCTTCTTCCAAGAATTCTGATATTCCCTTTGTAATATACGGAGTATGTGCAACTATGAAGCAGCTTTCTGGCATGTGCCCTCTGATAAATTTCAGTGTCTTTGGCAAAAGGACAGCTGTCTGGAAAAATAGAGGTTAGACAAAATTGTGTTGAAGCGGTTTCCAGGAAATACATTTCTTTTTCCACTGAAAAATTCCAAGATATTTTTACAACAGATCTCTATAAAATTCTTAATAAAATTTTGTTTCTTTCCACCCTTGTTACAGTTTTCTCCAAAGTTAGCAGTTCCTGAGTCCTGCCATGTGGCAAAGACATGACCTTTCTAACCTGTACCCATGTTATATGACTGGGGTCAGGAATTAAAGACAAGTCTCTTACCAGCATTCCTTCATTATAACCTCTGCTAATTTAGTAGTATTTGGTCCTTCACCATGGATGTGTGGGGAGAGAGTTCGATAACACTACTAGAAAATAGTAACAACAATGTAATAATTAACATCTAGTTCCTTTCATCCATAGATCTCAAAATGCGCTACTATCATTATGCCCCCTTTTTTCACATGGTCACTCATGGTCCAGGGTCACCAAGCAGGTTACCTGAAGGTCCTGAAATAGAACCCAGAGCGTCTGAGGCCTGGTCCATGCCTAAAACTTAGATTGACCTAGCTGAGAGACATAATTCAGGCCTGGTACAGACACACTAGGTGCATGGAAGAATTCTTCCATTGACCTAGCTGCCACCTCTCTAGGGAACGGATTAATTATAGCAATGGAAAAACCCTTTTCTTCAGTGCCCACGGCACTGTGGCACAGCTGCAGTGCCATAGCTGTGCCTCTGTAGTCAGGGCCGGCTCCAGGAACCAACATTCCAAGCAGGTGCTTGGGGCGGCAATCTGCAAGGGGCGACAGTCCGTGTGTTTTTGCCACTCTAAGCAGTGCGCCAAATTGCCACCGCGGACGGTGGGGGCAGTCCATGTGCCGTTAGGGTGGCACGTGCGTTTCCGTGGCGGCGGCAATTCGGTGGCAGCTTCTATGGTCAGCTGCCCGCGGGGGGCAATTCGGCAGCTTCTGTCTTCCGCCCCAAGCAGCGCACCAAATTGCCGCCGCCGCGGAAACACGCATGCCGCCCTAACGGCACATGGACTTCCCTCGC
The DNA here is from genome assembly GCF_027887155.1 of Malaclemys terrapin pileata. Taxonomy (NCBI): domain Eukaryota; kingdom Metazoa; phylum Chordata; order Testudines; family Emydidae; genus Malaclemys; species Malaclemys terrapin. Next base: position 37,787,700 of record NC_071507.1, on the reverse strand, counting down.
CGTCCGCGGCGGCAATTCGGTGCGCTGCTTGGGGCGGCAAAAACAGTAAATCTGGCCCTGTCTGTAGTGTAGAGAAGCCCCGAGTCCGAGTCCAGTGAGATATCCACTAGGTCACACTTCCTAAACACCAAGGCTTAGAGGTAAATGGCTTGTGTGTTTCATGTGTAAAGCAATAAAAGCACTTCACATCAGTGAGACAGTGACTCATAATTTCTGCAAAAGGGTTATTTAGGGAAAGGTATTACTTATCCAAAATACATGTTGTGGAAACAAACAAACTGCCTGATTTCTGTAATTTCATGGGCACAAGAGGTACTCTGCCCAAAGTTAAAACTTTGAGACGTGAACAGGGCATTAAAGGACCAATATTACAATGGAGGAGCCTGGAAGATCCACTGACATACCAGCTTTAAGGAGAGACAGATGTTTTCACTGAATGGGCTAGAGACATATTCTCAAGGGGGCTTATGAAAACATTCCTATCAGACTTTAAGGCATATCCATTTGCACGCATGATAACCCACATTGCAGCATACAGGCATTTTTATATTCAGTTATTCACATGGGAAAACTGCTTGTTTGTGGTACGCAGTTTTTGCATGCAGAGGTTTGCCACAATTTTCAATGGCACTTTTTAAAAGACAATGCTTTGAAAAATTAGCTCTTACAAAATAAACTAGAATATTAGATTCATATATATAAAAATTCAAAACAAACAGCACTATCTTCTGTGCAGGACATATTTAATGACAGAAGTAGCAGCAAATGTTGGAAGACACATTGGTATTACAACAATACAAGTTATGCTGGCTTTTTGTTATCGCTATTAGATGTCCACAGCTTTCTCTTCAACCACTTGTTCCCTGAATGTAGAGGTTACAACATACAATTGCAAGCTAAACAAAAAATAGGAAAGGGTCCATTAGGATTAATAATCCCCCACTGTCCCCTATGAAAATAAATTCAGAGGAGGACAATAAAACAATGGGTAACAAAGTGCAACCATACCTAATGCAAATGCTAGAAGGAGACTAAAGCATTTTGAAATCAGCTTCTTACAACAGTGATTCACTCAACTTCAAATCAAATTTTCATGTTAGGTCTAGAGCAGCAATTTCTAAGGAGCCGAAAAAGTACCCACCAACTTGTCTCTTGATTAAAAAACAAATTAATTGAGATAATCCAACATGGGGCCAAATTCTACCATCAGAGCCACAAAGGTGCAAATAAGAACTTGACACATTTTCTTGTATATCCTTTAAGAAATTCACATAAGAACTATAGTGTGAAACAATCACTAAACTGTCAAGGATAAGAGGTATCTTTGCCCATGCAAAGTACGCTGATGATGTTCTGTCAGACTTGGTGTGACATTTCACTCCATAGTCTTTATGAAAATATGTTTGATATGAATATGACATAACTGAGATGTACTTCATGCAAGATGGTTCTTGTAAGGTATCATTGGCAAGGTTATAATTTACTGAATGCGATTATCCAATTTGTATGCCTGTATAATTTTTCTATCTGAAGTTAGGAATATTGTCTATGTATCTATTTCAACCATGCTACTTTGGGTGATGCCCACAGCTAAAACTTCAGATACAGCAATGGAAAAGACAGATGGGGTGGATGGCCCATCAGCAAGGACAATGGACTGTGAAAAGGCTTGGTCTTCTTGCGGACGCTCCATACTGACTCATGGATGCTGTGATACTACAGAGTCAGGTGGTCTTGTCACTTGATATTAAACATTACCTGGGACTTCTTATAAATTTTCACTGGAAGGGAAGGGGGGCCAAGTTTGGGAAACAAAGGATTCCCATCTTATGTAAATCCTATTTAAGGGTGGGGAGGAAGGCAAACATGACTCCTCTCCTGGGCCTGTGTGCCCAAGAAGAAAGACTGTTAAAGCCACCTGAAGTGAAAGGGGGGTGGGGTGGGGAGAGGAGAGTCCAGACTGAGACAGGGGTCCAGTCTGAAAAGAAATATAACTGGAACTCTAAACCACAGAAACTTTGCAACCTGCCTAAAACATTTAGAATAAGAAACTACATTTTGTAACCTGCTTCTTAAGTATTTTGAGCTTAGCGTGTGTATTTTGCTTTCTTTGCTCACTAATCTGCTTTGTTCTGTCTATTATCTCTTAGGGTATGTCTACACTATGAGAGTAGTTTGATTGTAATATTGATTACACATATTCGATTTAAGTACAAAGTCAAACGTGTGTATCCACACGAAGGACAGTAATTCGACTTTGTGAGTCCACACTAACGGGGCAAGCGTTGACATTGGAAGCGGTGCACTGTGGGCAGCTATCCCATAGTTCCCGCAGTCCCCGTTGCCCATTGGAATTCTGGGTCAAGCCCCCAATGCCTGCTGGGGAAAAAAAATGTGTCAAGGGTGGTTTTGGGTAACCGTTGTCATCCAACCGTCACTCCTGCCCTCCCTCCCTGAAAGCGCCGGCGGGCAATCAGTTCGCGCACTTTTCTGGTGAGTGACAGCGCGGACGCCACAGCACTGCGAGCATGGAGCCCGCTGTGACCATCGCTGCAGTTATGGCCGTTGTCAACACCTCGCACCTTATCATCCACCTTTTCCAGAGGCAGATGCTGCGAAATCGGGCGAGGCGGCTACGGCAACGTGGTGAGGACATGAAGTCTGAGAGTGGCACAGACCTCTCACAAAGCATGGGACCGCGCACCATGAATATCATGGTGGCAATGGGTCATGTTGATGCTGTGGAACGGCGATTCTGGGCCCGGGAAACAAGCACAGACTGGTGGGACCGCATAGTGCTGCAGGTCTGGGATGAATCACAGTGGCTGCGAAACTTTCGGATGCGGAAGGGAACTTTCCTGGAACTTTGTGAGTTGCTGTCCCCTGCCCTGAAGCGCAAGGACACCCGGCTGTGAGCAGCCCTGACTGTCCAGAAGCGAGTGGCCATAGCCCTCTGGAAGCTTGCAACGCCAGACAGCTACTGGTCAGTGGCGAATCACTTTGGCATCAGCAAATCTACCGTGGGGGTTGCTTTGATGCAAGTAGCCAACGCAATCGTTGAGCTACTGCTGTCAAAGGTAGTGACCCTTGGAAACATCCAGGTCATCACAAATGGCTTCGCCACGATGGGATTCCAAAACTGCAGTGGGGCTATCAATGGAACTCACATTCCTATCCTGGGACCGGACCACCAGGCCAGCCAGCACATTAACCGAAAGGGCTACTTTTCAATGGTGCCGCAAGCACCGGTGGACCATAGGGGACGTTTTACAAACATCAACGTAGGATGGCCGGGCAAGGTTCATGACTCTTGTGTTTTCAGGAACTCTGGTCTGTTTAGACGGCTGCAGGAAGGTATTTACTTCCCGGACCAGAAAATAACTCTTGGGGGATGTGGAGATGCCTATAGCAATCCTCGGGGACCCAGCCTACCCGCTAATGCCCTGGCTCATGAAGCCCTATACAGGTGCCCTGGACACTGAAAAAGAACTCTTCAACTACCATCTGAGCAAGTGCAGAATGGTGGTGGAGTGTGCTTTTGGACGTCTCAAGGGGAGATGGAGAAGCTTACTGACTCACTCTGATCTCAGTGAAACCAATATCCCCCTTGTTATTGCAGCTTGCTGTGTGCTCCACAATCTCTGAGAGAGCAAGGGGGAAGATGTTTATGGCGGGGTGGGAGGTTGAGGCGAATAGCCTGACTGCTGATTATGCCCAGCCAGACAGCCGTGCGATTAGAAGAGCCCAGTGGGACGCGCTGTGCAACTGGGAGGCTTTGAAAGCTAGGTTCCTCAGTGAGCAGGGTAACCTGTGACTATTAAGTTTGTTTAAAGAGAAGCTGAACCTGCCCTCGTTTCTTTACCCACTTACTGTTGACTATCCTCTCCAGCTACATACCCTATTCACCCCCATTCCCCCCTTCCAACACACATTTAAAAATAAAATAAATGGAACTTTGTTAATGAACACCATTTTCTTTATTATGGATTTTGCGGTAAAGTGTTGAAAATGGGACGCAGACTGTGGTGGGGAGTGGGCGTAGTGATGGAAAGAACGCTTCTAAACTCAAGGAATGACAGGCTCCTGCTCCTAGAGAGGTCCGCAGTGGTGGACTGGTTGTTTCAACGGAGACTGCCACCCCTCCTTTTCAGGACTCTGTGTGTGGGGGCTATGTGACTTTGTGGCAGGGGAGGATGGTTACAGATCCCCTGCTGCGTGGCTCTGTGATCCAGGATAAGGACTGCAGCCTAAAATCTCTATCCACCCTCCCCTGCCACAAAGTCACATGCACCCCCCCCCCCCATGAAAACCACCTCCCAGACTGACCAGGGTGCCTAGTGACAGCAATGTGTGTGTGACCTTCTGCTGAACCTGACCCCGTGTCTGTATCCTGGTAAAGGTGACTGTCCTCTCCAATTACCAGCCCCCTTCAAACACACTCTCCCCTAAAAGAACATGATGGAAACAGTAATTAACAGAAACTTATCTTATTAGCAACTACACAGTTAGGGGATGAAACTGGGATGGGGGCTTGGGTGAGGCTGGAAGGAAAGGACTTGTCAAAGTTTTGGGAATGAGAGCCTTCTGGTTCTTGAGCAGTGGAGTGACAGTTTTCACGGCCCCTGCCGCCCCTCCTTCTTGGGACTTTGGGTGAGGGGGGTATGGGAGTTTGTGGCGGGGGAGGGCGGTTACAGATAGACTGCAGTGGGGCTCTGTCCTCCTGCCTCCGGTCCTGCAGAACATCCACAAGGCGCTGGAGTGTGTCCGTTTGCTCCCTCATTAGTCCAAGCAGCGTTTGAGTTGCCTGCTGGTCTTCCTGCCACCACTTCTCCTCCCGTTCGCTGTGTGCTCACTGGTATTGGGACATATTCTCCCTCCACTGGGTCTGCCGGGCTGCATCGGCTCAGGAGCAGCCCATAAGTTCTGAGAACATGTCGTCCTGTGTCCTTTTCTTTCTCCGCCTAATCTGCGCCAGCCTCTGCGAGGGGGATGCCAGGGTAGGTCGAGAGACAGTCGCAGCTGTGGGATGGGAAAAAGGGAGTGAATTCCTCAAAGAATTTTTTGTGAGCAATGAACATAGTCTCTCTCTGTGAACAAGACCATGCACAGCACCTATCACATGCGCACTCAGGACAAGGTTGAAGTTTCGGTCTTCGCATTCAGTGCTTGGGGTCTTGCAGTGGAGATCGGACAAGCGGGGCAGGACAGCAGAATTCGGATAGAAGGCTGACATGGTAAGCCGTAGACTTTGGGCTGCTTAAAACTTTATTAGAGCAGTGCCCTCCTTTCACGTTCAAAGCAATGCTCCTATCGTTGGGCAGTTCCTGCTGCCGGCAATCCGGCAAGCATGAACTCTGCCCCTGTCCCACCCCCTCACAGCTGTCCCCGGAAAAGATCCCTGTATGCTGCCCCTCTCCCGCCTCCACCGTGTGGTGGTAAACGGCCGGTGACAGTTCTGTAAAGGAACAGGCAAGCAGTCCCAATAGTAACATTCCCCTAATTCTAATCAGGTCACCATGACTGACATCACTCTGCTGAGAATTTCTGAGACCAAGAAAGAACGCATGCTGCATGAAAGCCAGCAAAAACCAGGGCCATATGCCACCATGCTTTGCAAGGCAATGATCCTAGATTACTTGATGATAGCCTGGCAAGGAAAAGTTTCCTACCACGGAGGACACAATAAGGCCGCTCTCCCCAGGAAACTCATGCAAAGGCTTTCCAAATACCTCCAGGAAGGCTTCGTGGAGATGTCCCATGAGGATTTCAGCTCTATCCCCGGACATATAGACCTTCTTTTCCAGTAGCTGCACTGGCAAGGACTAAAAAGTAGAACACCTAGGGCAAACAAATAATGAAAAACCCATTGTTAATATTCCTGTTCTGTTCAAAATAAATGGTTTACATGTTTAAAACACTTATTGACTGATCCTTCCCGTGATTCAGGGTCTGGGTTAATGCCTGGGGACCGTTGGTAGGGGGATCTCTGTGAGGGTGATGAAGAGATCCTGGCTGTCTGGGAAATCAGCATTGTAAGCGCGGTTGACTGCCTTGTCCTCCTCCTCCTCACCTTCCTCATCTTCCCCGTCCGCTAACATCTCCGAGGAAGCGGCCGTCGACAATATCCCATCCTCAGAGTCCACGGTCAGTGGTGGCGGCCGCACCTAGAATGGAATGCAGTGCCTCGTAGAAATGGCATGTCTGGGGCTGGGATCTGGAGTGTCCGTTTGACTCTTTGGTCTTCCGGTACGCTTGTCTCAGCTCCTTGATTTTCACGCGGCACTGCGTTGCATCCCGGCTGTATCCTCTCTCTGTCATGGCTTTTGAGATCTTCTCGTAGATCTTTGCATTACGTCTTTTCGATTGCAGCTCCGAAAGCACAGACTCATCGCCCCACACAGTGATCAGATCCAAGACTTCCCGATCAGTCCATGCTGGGGCCCTCTTTCTATTCTGCGATTGCATGGTCATCTCTGCTGGAGAACTCTGCATCGTTGCCAGTGCTGCTGAGCTCGCCACGATGTCCAAACAGGAAAGGAGATTCAAACTGCCCAGACAGGAAAAGGAATTCAAATTTTCCCGGGGCTTTTCCTGTGTGGCTGGTCAGAGCATCCGAGCTCTGACTGCTGTCCAGAGCGTCGAGAGTGGTGCACTGTGGGATACCTCCTGGAGCTATTAGCATCGATTTCCATCCACACCTACCCTAATTCGACATGGCCACGTCGAATTTAGTGCTACTCCCGTCGTCGGGGAGGAGTACAGAAATCGAATTTAAGAGACCTCTATGTTGAACTAAATAGCTTTGTTGTGTGGACGGGTGCAGGGTTAATTCGATTTAACGCTGCTAAATTCGACATAACCGCCTAGTGTAGACCAGGCCTTATATTCACTTAAAATCCACCTTTGATAGTTAATAAACCCAGTTTATGCAATTTCTAACTGGGGGAGCAAGAAGTTTTGCATATCTCCCTCCACATTGAGGGAGGGGGCAAATTTCCTAAAACCTTTAGGTTCGTACCCTTTAAAGGAAGTGGGCACCAGGGTGTAGGGGTAAGCCCTTAAGTCTGAATCTTTCCAGAGCGGATCTCTGTCTCTGTGCAGCTGGTGTGGCCCTGCCTGTGTGCTGGGTTGTGGGCCTAACCCAGGAAGGCCAGGTAAAGGGGACCTAGGCTGGCAAAATAGGCTGACTCAGTGGCATCCCAGCACATCAGGTGACACCCCAAATGGCCAAAACCCATCTCACTTGGTGCAACAGATTACTCATAATGACATATGGCCTGCTAGGTTTTGTGGTTTCTTTTGAACCAGCTTTGATTGACAACTGCTTCTCCATCCAAGTCACTAATAGCTTAAAAATGACACAGCAGATGCCAGACAGTTGTTATTCCTAAAGAAGAAGAGGGAATAAAATTAAAAAAAAAAAAAGCCTCAGACTAATGGTTTCTCCAAAAGAATAAAAAATTATTTTCATATTGAATCTACCACAGGCATCGGGGGAAAAAAAGGTGGAAGTGGTTCAGTGACTATTACAGCAAGTAAAAGGAGTATACAAGGGGATTAATATGCAATAAACATACCCTGTTTCTGACATGCAAGATATTTTATTAGACTGCAGTATAGAGTTTCTTTATAGGAAAGCAGGTGAGGCCTTAAATACCAGCAAAGTTAAGTGACTTGTGTCTGAAGTATTGTTGCTGACTCCAGGCCCAGACAGTAAAATTAAGTGCACGTCATCCTGGGATTTGCATCAAGCGTTCAAATCAGGGAAAAACCAGGAGGGAGAGACAAAGAGGCAGTAGGCACTCGGGCCTCGTCCATGCTAGAGACAAATTAGTACCCGTATTATGGCAACAGCCACAAAGCATGCAGCCGTACTAGGGGTAGGAAGAGTGTCAGCAAGCAGTGTTGACAAGGCTCAGGCATTCTTATCACCATGTCACGGAAGTGGTCTCAGAGAAGATTTTAAGGCACAGCAGTTAAAATGCTTTAGCCCTGTATCCACTAGGGACTTAGCACCATCATTGCTGTGTGCTGTTTTTTCTGGGGTTGGCAAATTCTTCAAAGGAGATGAAGAGAAAACAGAAGGATACAGGGGACTTCAAAGTAGAAGCTGTAGCAGGAGAAAGAAGGGATGGTATGGAAGCACCAAAGGTTGGGACACGGCCCCAGCCTTTGAATTGGGGATAAAAGAGCAGGGATCACTGAGGCAGAGGGCAGTGACATGGCCATAGGGACAGGGGAGGGCATGAGGAGATGTAAAGAGCAGAAGATAAAGAGGTCATGTATCAAGGTAAATGTTTTGGAGAAGAAGATGGAGGAGAAGTAAAGGGGATGGGAATAATGTTAAAATCCAGCTCACAATAGGAACCAGACAACACGGGAGGAACTGGATGAGGAGAGCCTTGAGAAATGCTATGTGCCCTCAATACCCAGGATTGGGCCCAAGAAGAAGATTTATGCCAGTTTTGAGAGGAAGTTGAGGAGGTTGTGGTGATGATGGGAGAGAAGTCAGAGCCCATGGGACCAGAGGTAGGGAATTGGGCCAGCCTACACTGTACACCATGGAAGAGTCAATATTAGTAGCTGTTTCCACACAGTTATGGAGATTCCCTTTTCTGATTTTCAAATGGGAAGCAGGTCTCTATGGTCTTTGCTGCTAGTACTTCTAATTAAGACCAGAGGTTCACAAATAGCTGCAGTCTGGGCCCTGAGCAATTCAGCACCTTGCTATCTTGCCACTAATGTAACAGTAACTGCATCTAGGTGGATGGAATCTTACTGACTGCATCGGAGTTCATTAGCACCAACCTCCACTGAACGTGCAGTGGTTGGAGTACTAGGCCAAACCTTCACAGTAATTTTTTAAAATTTATTTTTAGGGTCCTACCAAATTCATGGCCATGAAAAATGCATCACAGACCATGACATCTAGTGTTCCCCCATGAAATCTGTATTGTATAGGGTCTTGTGTGCTTTTACCAGATTTCATGGGAGAGACCAGCGTTCCTCAAACTGGGGGCCCTGACCCAAAAGAGTTGCAGGGGGGTTGCAAGGTTATTTTAAGGGGGTCGTGGTATTGCCACCTTTACTTCTGCACTGCCTTCAGAACTGGGCAGCTGGAGAGCGCAGCTGTTGGCCGGTCGCCCAGCTCTGAAGGCAGTGCCCTGCAGGCAGCAGCGCAGAAGGTTGGCCATACCATACCATGCCACCCTTACTTCTGTTCTGCTGCCTTCAGAGCTGGGCAGCCAGAGAATGCTGGCTGCTCACTGAGGGCCCAGCTCTGCAGGCAGCAGTGCAGAAGTAAGCATTGCAATACCATACCATGCCATCCTTACTTCTGCGCTGCTGCTGGTGGTGGCTCAGCCTTCAGAGCTGGGCTCCTGGCCAGCAGTCTTCGCTCTCCAGCAGCCCAGCTCTGAGGGCAGCACCATCACCAGCAGCACAGAAGAAAGGGTAGAGGTACCACAACCCCCGCTACAATAACCTTGTGATACCCACACAACTCCTTTTTGGGTCAGGACCCCTACCATTAGACCACCATGAAATTTCATATTTAAATAGCTGAAATTTATTATTTTTTAAATCCTATGACTGAAATTGACCAAAATGGACTGTGAATTTGGTAGGGCCCTATTTATTTTGAAACATGAGATGATTCAGGACTAGCTTTTATCACTGTTCTCCTGGTCTTTGTTGTGGTTTTCAGTGCTAATGTTTCTTCTTTCCAGAGTAGGCTACTCCCACATCAAGGTGATTAGGTCTATAGTAAAAAACTTTAAAACCAGGTATTTAAATACAAAAACGGGACTGAGTCTACATTGTAGAGTTTGGTCAGCTGTAACTTTACACATTTTAAATACATTTTGAGTAAATATTAAGAGATTTATATTCCAGGTTGCAACTTGCACTTCTTTTCTTCACAGGTTTCGGGATAATGGGAAGAATCTAGGAGAACTCCGCTGGATTCTCACTTTTTCAGTTTCATCCTCTGTAAGCTTTAGGGAGAAGAAACTCCACAGAAGCCCTTTTTTTTTGGGGGGGGGGGGTGCTTTTGCCAGATACAGCAAAACAAGTTGGCTTGTTCATCAACAAGGGGACACAAAATACATGGCTATTGATGTTCCAAAAGCAACCATCAGAGTAGACAGAGAAACAAGTACTCCTCCAGTAGGTAAAATGACGTGAGATGTGTAGTGATGGTAACACCATGCTAGAAGTCAAGCAACGAATATCAAAAGTAGCAAATAATTTTCACAAACTTGAAAAAAATTTAAGTAGCAGCACGATCAGCAATATCTGAGCACAGTCATGCAAATCCATAACAGCAATTGATAAGATGAACTCATTCCAAAGTAAACACCTGTGGAAGATTTTCGGAGTCCATTGGAAAGCGTTTATTAGAAATACTAAGTAGAGCTTAAAGCATCAAACAATGATGGACCTATTTAGGACATGCTTGAAGGATGTCACCAACATGACTTCCATGTCAAGTGATAAAGTGGAGACTAGCTGCAAAGAGAAAAAGAGGGTGACCCAGAGAACCATTACGTATATTAATAGAGGAAAGACACTAAATCCATCAACATGACACTCAAAAGCCTGAACAGACCAGTGCAAAACCAAAATAAAAAGGCAGAAGCTGATGGATGTCCTATGCACCTGAGGGTGTGGGAGGATAAAGAAGAAAAAGAAGGGAAAAGAGTGTGAGATGCATGCTGCAGAGGTAGAACTCCCCCATTCATTGGTCAAAGACTCCCCCTACACTCATGGACATGAGGAGGAGCATGAGACCCAGAACTTAAAAGCACAAATATTCCATGGCCCCTGCAAATTCTGAACTGAAGAGTAATACTCAAGGGTCTAGCAGTTGGCACAACAGGTTAAGGCACTAGCTTTTCATTCTTGATTACCTGTCTTGAAATTCTGCTTAAGTCACATGTGAAAACAATTACCCTGGTGAAAAAATAATCATCCCTAACCCTAAATACCCCCATCACAATCTCTCCTCAAAAAGTCATAAGACAAAACCAGCAAGGGCATTAACAGTAGATCAGAATTGAGGTGCATTAGCTGAAGCACATGAGGGAATGGGTACCACACAGCAACTTTTTTCATTGGTGCCTTGTCAAGCTTATGCTCACACAATCCTGAAATTTTGGAAACAGAAAAATAAAGTGGGCTCATTCAAAGGAATATATATATTTTCACACACACACACACGTCTCTAGGCACATGCTAGGTAAAGGAATGGTGCAGGAAGGAATGTGTAACAGGGTTTTATGATGGCTAGGATTAAAGAAGTTAGGATAACTGCTCTGTGTAAACTGATCTGAGATAAAAGAAGGAAATGGCCTCCTTTGATGAAACATTATGGCCCAGTTTAGAATAGGTACAGCTGCATTGTGCAGGAACAGGAACTCTGATAATAAAAGCATTCTGATGTGGTGTTTACCCCAAAACATTAGCGAACAAAAATAAATGTGAACACAGAGCTAGCCAGTAAATTCAATGAAGCTATGCCTGGTGTTAGTCTAAACACAATACAGAATCATGGCAAGATTTCAGCTAGCTGAAAATCGAGTGTCCATTAGAATTCTACTGATTATTTTGGGTTGCCACAACTAAGCTTTCCACAGCTTCTGTGTCACTATAACATGACTAGGAGGCAGAAACAGGGGGAGTATGGAATGTTTTGTATTATAAACCAGTCAAAGAAAAATCAGTGCCCTGAACCAGTATCCATATCACACACAGTCTTTGTCAAGTTTGCTTATTAACGTAGTTTGTATGGATTGTTACTATCCTAAAGTCACACAAGCTGAAGCCCTCTTGTTCTCACTCATTTGGGTTACTTTTTCCAGTCCACTACAGCTGTCAGTCAGGGTGTGATCTCTTTGAGAGCAACAAATGAGCCAAATGCACAGTTCAATGGCCAGACACTTCAAGTCATAACAAGCTAGTGAAGCGAGCTAATTCTGCTTGCAAAAGAATTAGCCTTTATTAGCCACTAATACCAGTTTTTACCCTGCATAGCCCTTTAACCAGCTGCAGCTCCATTGACTTCATATATTGGAAAGATTACAATTGGCATGTCTGGTTATGGAGAGCTCAGAGAGTTTTCTAGAGGCGTTACCTTACTAAGGTAGGAAATAAATGGGGTTAATGAAATGACCCCAATTTAGACACCCAGGTATGACATTTCTTGTGACTAAGGCCCCAAATCAAGCAAAGTTCTTAGCATGTGCCTAACTTTAAACATATGCTGAAAGATAGGCATGCACCTAAATATCTTGATGAACTGAGCCCTGAGCTGGTAGACTTGCATCTGAAGAAGTGAGGTTCTGACCCACGAAAGCTTATGCTCCCAGTACTTCTGTTAGTCTCAAAGGTGCCACAGGACCCTCTGTTGCTTTTTTCTGAGCTGGTAGGGAACTTGTGGACAATGATAGATATCCTATTCTGGGTGAGGAACTTTTGATCTTGGACTTGTGAGGGTATCATCCAATAAGGTGTATTCCTCTCTTCTCAACTCCGTAGAAACTGAGAAGAGAGAGTAATCTTGCATTGGAGGGTGAGGACCCAGTTGTCCTAATAGAAATTAGAACTGGAAAAACACCTAACAGTGAAATCCTGGCCTCAGAGAAGTCAATGGGAGTTTTGCCATGGACATAAAATGGGGCCAGAATTGCACCCAGTAAGTTTATAGTTCTATTTGGGTATGGCTGTGTAACTACAGCCTTATGATATTATAGTAGATCACAGCTCTAAAAACATACTGGTTATTAGGGAAGAGAACAAGTTAATTTTAATGGGCTCTAACACTTACTACACAGAAAAGCCGCTCCAGAAACTCTTAATGTCCTCAGTAACTATAGATGGGCACATTTACTTGGTCTAATTTCAAAAACGTGAGTTCAAAGTTCACCTCAGACTCAAATATGTGAAGATTTTTATTCTACTTTAGAGACAGGGAAACTGTTGGCAGTGGGAGTAGTAGGGGAATAGAGCACAGTGGAGAAAAAAAGAAAAATTCTAATAAAAAAAACTCAATACAATATATATCCCACACACAGACTTCCAACTTGTTCCAGCCTAACTCTGGGGGAGCTGTTATAGCACCAGCTTTCCTTTAGCCTTTGTGGGTCATTTAGTGGATGAGTTCAAGTTCCTACTCCAATTTCTAGTGGTCATTGCAAAAACCACCAGTACAACTGGTTGAGAGAACAGAGAGGCCAAGGATGGAGGGCGGGCGGGGGGAAGGGGCTGAATCTTCCTCTCACCGTCAGTCACTCCCTTCATTGGCAAAGCAGTGTAGTTAAGTTAACCCTGTAATTGCCTGTGTTGTGACTGTTCTATGAAGTCTCTAGGACCGTCAAGCTTGTTCCTTTCACGAGTATTTGCTTTTAAAGGGGGAGAAACAAAAAGGTCTCTCCCACAACACAAGGCAGTCTCCTAACTGCCAGAACAGAATTCCATCAACATATGAATTTTTCTAGAGAGAAGGCAATGAATAGGGCACTTCTCCTGGAAGATGCATTTCTTCTAAAACATGATATTACTGATGTACAGCAGCAAGCAGCTCACCAGCTAAGGTGTAGATGGGAAGCCAAACAATTAAAAATCCAAACTGAGGGGCACATAAGAAGAACAGCAGAAGAGGAAAGAATGAAATTGTGTTTAAATTTCTTTAATAAAAATAATATTTTCCATGGGGTCAGACACTTGTCAGTGGTTTACCATTTAAAAATCCAAAAACAACTTCTGCTTGGGAATTGAAGAAAATATGGGCTGAAAACAATAGATGGGCATTTTAGTGAGGGGACAGCTGAGGTACCCAGAGCTAAATCATGCCTCTGCTTGCATGGTTGAGATAAATTGGAGAAAGAGTAGTATCCATGCAGGGAAAACACAAACCAACTCCAAGTTCTAAATGCCATGTCAACCTATCACTAGTAGCCCTTGGCCAATGTTGCTAGCACCAGTGGAGATGTATGGAGGACAACGTAGTGACAGGAAGAGTTTGATGTAGTCAAGGCCATAGGGAAGCATCTGAAACATCAGAATCCTCTTGCAAAAGAGCAGCAGCCATTAAAAAGATACAGCTGTTTTACCCAGACTACACCAGCAAAAGAATGGCAGATGTACATCTGCTTCAGAAAAGCTAGCAAAAAGATTCCTGGGGCCCAATCTCACCCTTCTCTGTAGCCAATGGAAAGGCTCCCATTGACTTCAATGGAGCTGGATCAGGGTCCTGATGCAAAAACAAAACATTCTCATGAAAGGGGGAGGAAACCACACACTTACCCCAGCTTGACACTGAGGTAAACCTAGACAAGTTAAGGCCCATTTTGTACTGGTGCAATGCACGTACACTGCGGGGTTGGGATCAAGATAGTAGTGTAGCTACACTGGTACAAATATCCTCTGTATACACAGACCCTGAGAATAGGTTGCTATTTATTACAGTCAAATAAGTATGATCTCCATTGTGTGATGCTGCCAGGGATAATGACAATCTCAGCAAATTTCTGGATTTGATGCATCAGGGATGGGGTTGCTGTTGATCCACGGGAAAAGGGCAAACTTGAAAGGAGGGATTATGAGCTGCACAGAACAACTTAGATTAAATCTGTTTCATGATGAAAATCAGGCTCAGATTTATGCTTATATTATCCACGCCTAACACTCCCTGTTTAACAGTTGAGAACAATGTCAGATCTTTCACAGAGAGATTCAATGTTACATAAAAAGGAAACTGGGAAAGTACTCTAAGTCTTCCTTGATTAGACCAAAACAGAATTTTACTGATATTTGTGATCGTCTGCCAGAAAACTCAGAAGCCTCATTTGATTTTTGTTATATTAGGTTGGGAAGAGAATTTTCTTAGGATACATGAGGATTTGGATGGATCTGTTTGAACTAAGCAACAACATGAAAATACGTAATGCTCCTGGAAACTTCTTTGCAACTGTAAATTAAATATTTCTAGGGACTATTCCCCCACCACCACCACAGGGTTATCAATATTTGGAATTCCTTTCTTCAATTGATATTAGCAGAATCACTTGCCTATCAATACCAATGATTTTGGGGGGAAACGGATTATAAAATACTTGAGTATTATTATTCTTCATCAAGCATTAGTTTCTTCAATCCCACTCCAAGCACCATATCTGGAGTCAGAAAAGAATTCCTTGTAGCACAGATTGGAACTTCAGAGACATAGAGGTGCCTCCTTAGAGAACACTGTGCAGGGGGCACCTTTTAGGAACAAGTGACATACCCCATGTCCTGGATTACCTGCCATAGGTGCCAGCTCCGGGGCTGTAGCTCCTCTCCCCCTCACCCTAGCACTTTCCGCCTGCCAGCGGGCACTGCCAATCAGCTCCTCCTGCCCTACAGTGATTAGCTGTTCAGTACCATACAGGAGGTGCTGGGGGGAGGGAGTGCAGGTAGGAACAAGTGGAGGGAGGGCGGGGCATACTCAGGGGAGGGGGCAGAACAGGGCAGAAAGAGGCAGGGTGGGGGGCAGGAAGGAAGAGGTGGGGCAAGCAGGTCTTAGAGAAAGGGTGGAGTGGGGGCAGGGCCTGGGGAGAAGCAGGGGTCAAGCACCCCCAGGGAAACCAGAAAGTCAGCGCCTCTGTCATACCTGCAATTTCACTTATGCATCTGTCTCTTCTTCCCAGCTTTTGCTGGTGTTTAGCCTACCTGCCTAGGCTCTTGTACCGTACTCATCATCATATTTTCTTAGTGCCTATAGGATCTTTCATAAACTGTTTACTAGGAGATAGTGTTAATTCCTTCATTTTACAGGATTCCTTTTTATCTTCCCTGCTGCCTCTTTAGGCCCCATCCACCCATTCCTTGAAACTATTAATAAGTGTCTTTTCCTCCAGCTATGAGGGAAAGCTGTGCAGTCTTTTTTTAGCTATTCTTTAACCCTTAACAATTAAGTCTTCATAACTTTTATTTTATTTTTTCTCTTTGAATCCAAGGTTAGTTCTTTAAAGGGACCTTGTCAGATCATATCTGGCCCTAAAAATAAGCTCCCGCAAAAGCTAACATAATAGAAATCTCTCCATGATTATTATTTTAACTTCAATATTTTTTAAGGAAACATTTCCCTGCAACCCAAATAATTTATCTCTGGGTGAGCACTTGAAGATCTGACAATGAAGTTAACTCTAAACGGACTGTGCTGGTGGTTCCCTTGTTCATATTGCAGCTCACTTTTTAAGACAGAAATCTGTGTTCTCCCCTCTCTTCCTACCTATTTTGGGCCAGTTCCACCCACATTGTGGACACATGGGGTACAGTTTGCTGGAGATTCATTTTGGAGAATAGCAGGTGTTGATATCACCACTGCCCTTCCCCAGAGAAAGACATTCTTTAAAACCCCATTGAGTCTACTCCAGAGCCCAACCTGAAAGGATGTCCAAGAGAGGCATTGTATCAGTGCATCTCCTGCTTGCCTGGCCCTACTACATTCTGATCTGGATCCACCCTAACTAACCAGCTCAAGGCCCCAGTGGTAAAGGGCTGAAGATAGCTTGCACTACTGCATCTCAGCACCTGGAACTCTTTCCATCACTGAGGCCCAGATTTTCAAAGTGACTAGTGATTTTGAATGCCTCCATTTTTGAATGGCCAAACAGCCACCTTAACAAGACTCAATTTTTCTGAGGGTGGGTGCTAAGAGCTTCTTTTTAAAAAAAAAAATCATTCTCCCTTAGGGTGTCTCAAGTTTGACTCCCTAAAAAAAAAAAACTGAGGCACCTACAATAACTAATCGCTTTTGAAAATCTTGGCCTATGTTCCAGTAAATCTGTACCATCCTTTTCAGAGGCAACTATTGTGTTTAATTACATGAAAAGACAGTATTACGACATGTAAATAAACCCAATGTAATGGGATGGGCACTGTTTGGCTCTATTCCCCTCTGTGATTATAACAGTTATTATATATATTATAACAGCACTTAGAAGCCCTACTCTCGGACCAGGATCCCCTTGGGCTATACAAACACAGAATAAAAAGATGGGCCAAAGAGCTTACAAGCTAATTAATCTAGTTTGTATCTGTGCTATTTCCTCTCCCTTTTTTCATGAATTGATATGTACTAGACTTGAATTGGGACAAAGTTGATATATCAAAATGTTTCACAGAATGAAACATTTCAGTTTGGAAATGGCAAAGTGGATTGTTTTGCATTTTCTGTCGAAATGAAACATTTTAATATTCCCAATTAAAATGTTTCATTTTGGTTTCTTGAACTGACCCAAAACATTTCATGTTAGTTCAATGTTAAGCTGAATTTCCCTATCCTGGCACATTGCATCATAGGAGCTATAGTTCAGGTCTGATACCTCTATTTCCCCCTATGGGAGAGCAATTTCCATGATGCACGGTGCTGTTCGGTCACAGAAGAGACTGTGTTGCACTGTAAGTGATCTAATCCAGTCAGAGATCCCAGCCCATAGAAAGGAATGGGGACATCAGGCAATCCAATCTACAACTCCCATGAGGCAATGCACCACAATAGGGAAATACAATTTAATGCCAAACTGACTGGAAACTAAAAATTTTTGGTCAGTCCAACAAACAAATATATCAATTGAACCAATCCAAAAAAATGCCAAACAAAAAAAAAGTTATGGCTTTCCCACTGGAAAACCCAAAAACTTTGCAAAAAAAAAAAAAAAAAAAAAAAAAAAAATCAAGATTTTCCCCACAGACAATTTCAGTGTTAAGAAAACTGCATTTTCCCATCAAAATATCATTCCAACAGAAAATTCCTGACCAGCTCTAATCATGACATTTTAAGCTTCTAGTGGTTTTAATTCCCTGGGAAATATTTTTGTTATCAATATCACTTTCATCTTGTATATGAGGGAGATACCTGAAGGTAGGGCACCAGAGCCCTGTACATCATAATTTTCACCTTCAAGTTGCACTTACTCTCCACTGTTCAAATGGTGGGATTTCTGGTTCCTAACTCATTCACATAGTGTACTGTTGGCTATTTCAGTCTACTTCATGTTTTTGCCATGCAATAAAAACAGTTAGTCGTTTTCTCATATGGATTGAAAAGAAAAAGCAACAACACCATATACAAAACTACAATGGGGGGGAGGGGGGAGGGAGAGAGTGTAGTTACCCCTCTTCCTACATGCACTCTAATGCATGCAGTTGTTTTCAAGCTCTTATTTTGTTGTGAAAAACTACTTTCCCCACCACTACCACCACCCCCCTCCCTTGGCTTATAAAAAGACACTCCACATTGGAGTGAAAAACTATTTCACTAGGAGGGTGGTGAAGCACTGGAATGGGTTACCTACGGAAGTGGTGGAATCTCCATCCTTAGAGGTTTTTAAGGCCCAGCTTGACAAAGCACTGGCTGGGATGATTTAGAGGGCATTGGTCCTGCTTTGAGGTCTCCTCCAACCCTAATCTTCTATGATTTGCTAACTAAAAGGTCAGAGTGCCATAATACATTCATCATACAGGAAGGCAGTGCAGTTTGATGGTTAGTATAGGGGACTGGTCAACCAGGTTCTATCTCCAGCTCTGCTGTTGACTAAGTGTGACATTGGAGAAGTCACCTTAGCCATATTTAAAATGAGTAACAGAATATCTACCTACTTCAAATAGGGTTTGAGAGTCTTAATTAACATTTGCACAGTGCTTTGAGATCCTTGGAGAAAGGGACCAGAGAATCATAAAGTGTAAATGAATCCAACAAATGTATCTTTGATTCTCTGCTCTAGCCCATTATTTGTTTAAATAACACACCTTTCCTCTGCCTTTGGTATTGAGTGTTTTTACTGCACACTGTAGGGGTTCCATTACATTTTAATTGCTTTTTTTCCCCCAAGTATGTATTATCAATATTTTCATTTTGAGGTGATGTTTTTAAATAGGAGGTTTAAATAAACCCATAAGAGCAGCTTTCAAAATAAATACTGCTCTTGAGTTTCCTCTTTTTCTTTTCACACAGTGCAAATCCATTATGATCCCACTCTGCCCCACTTATCCAAGACAAGAAATGGAGTGCGGGTGGGGAACAAGAGGGAAAGGTGACTCCAAGCACCTGTAATGCCTCCCATATTCTCAACTGTCCATGGGCCTGTTCTCCAGCGTGGGTAGTGACAATGCTACCATGGGAGGGCCTGATTCTCATCTGATACCAGAGTAAATCAGGTTTCACTATACTGAACTCAATACAGTTGTACTGGCAGAAAATCAGTGTGAAAGAAGAATTTGGCCCAGAAACCAATACTACACTGATTTACCCCATAGCCAATCCCAAGGAGTCTAATGGGATTTCATGGTAGGAGCAAGAAAAGGATTTGGCCCTTTCTACAATAATAGTGACTTCAAAAAACAGTTGCTTAAGCAAAATCTTCATTGATCACAAAATTGGCTGTGACAGCATGAAAAAAGATGGACTTGCACCCTTGTTTGATTCTTTATGATATATAAAGAAGGCCCCAAAGATTTTTTTCCCCTGCTTGTTTTTTATCCCTGCATCATCAGAAATACTAAGTCTTGCTAGAGAGTTTGGGTGGGAGCTTTCTCAGCTGTTCATTAAAGGGGCAGTTATGCTATTTCACAAAATGAGCTTTCCTTCCCACTGCTTTTCAAGTGTTTTTTTTTTTTTTTTTCATAGATTTGTCAGTTCCAAGACCAGAAGGGACCATTTTGATCATCTTGTCTGACCACCTGTATAGCACATGCTATAGAACTTTCCCCAAATAATTCCTAGTGCATATCTTTTAGGTGAAAAAAAAATCCTATCTTGATTTTAAAATGGTCAATGATGGAGAATCCACCATGACCTTGGTAAATTGTTCCAACAGTAAATTACTCTCACCATTAAAAATGTACACCTTATTTCCAGTCGATTTGTCTAGTTTCATCTTTCAGCCATTGGATGATGTTATACCCTTCTCTGCTAGACAGAAAAGCCCATTATTAAATATTTGCTCCTTAAGTAGATACTTCTAGACTATTCTCCAATTTAGCAACATCATTCTTGAATTGTGGGCACCAGAACTGGACACAATATTTCAGCTGCGGTAGCACCAGTGCCAAATATAGAGGTAAAATAACTCTCTGCTCCTACTCAAGATTCCCCTGTTGTGCCTCCCAGGACTGCATTAGTTTTTTTGGCTATAGAATCACACTTAGAGCTCATGTTCAGCTAATTATCCACCATCATCCCTCTCTTTTTCAGAGTCACTGCTTCCCAGGATAACCCCCCAAAACCCCTCAACCTGTAAGGGTGGCCTACATTCTTTGTTCCTAAATGCATACATTTACATTTAGCTGATTAAAATGCATGTTGTTTGCTTGCACCCAGTTTACCAAGCAATCCAGATCACTCTGAATCAGTTGACCTGTCCTCTTCATTACTTATCACTCCCAATTGTTGTGTCATCTGCAAACTTGATCAGTAATGATTTTGTCATTCATAAAAATGTTGAACAGCATAAAAGGCCAAGAACCAATCCCTGTGAGACCCCACAGAAAACACCCCTGTTCAATGACCTGTCAGTTTTTAAATCAATTTAATGGGTGCTGCATTAATTTTATATAGTTTGTGACAAAGTTCCTCCTCTATCTTGGTGGGTCCTGCGCTTATTGGCAGATTTTCTTGCTTCAGAGATCCACCATGTGGGTTGGGGAACAGCCCAGAGACCTTCCCCTCTAGAAGAACCCACAGTCCAGGTCAATTGGAAGGCTTGGGGGGAACCCGGGTCCACCCTCTACTCCAGGTTCCAACCCAGGGCCCTGTGGGCTACAGCTGTCTATAGTGCCTCCTGTAACAGCTGCATGACAGCTACAACTCCCTGGGCTACTTCCCCATGGCCTCCTCCCAACACCTTCCTTATTCTCACCACAGGACCTTCCTCCTGGTGTCTGATAACACTTGTGCTCCTCAGTCCTTCAGCAGCATTCACTCTCAGCTCCTTACACCTCTTGCTCCCAGCTCCTCACACTCACACCACAAACTGAAATGAGCTCCTTTTAAAACCCAGGTGCCCTGATTAGCCTGCCTTAATTGATTCTAGCAGCTTCTTCTTAATTGGCTCCAGGTGTCCTAATTAGCCTGCCTGCCTTAACTGGTTCTAGCAGGTTCCTGATTACTCTAGTGCAGCCCCTTCTCTGGTCACTCAGGGAACAGAAAACTACTCATCCAGTGACCAGTATATTTGCCCTCTACCAGATTCCAGTACCCCACTGGTCTGGGTCTGTCACATGTTCTACTTTTTTAATCAAAATATTGTGCAGTACCAAGTCAAAGGCCTTAGAGAAACCTAAGTGTATTAAGTCACCACAATTACCCGTATCAACCAAATCTGTAATCTCATCAAAAAAAGATATCAAATTAATTTGACAGGATCTCTTTTCCATCAACCCATGTTTATTTGAATTCATTACATTACTCTGCTTTAATAATTTATTAATCAAGACCATATAAGAGGCTCCATTATCTTGCCCTGGATCAATGTCAGGCTGACAGGCCTATAATTACCTGTTTGAATAAATAAAGACATTAAGAAAACAATAAATAGTTTAAATAGTCCAACTAAAACTATCCAGGTCCATGTGACATCATAGTCCTACTAGTTTTCTAGTCACCTATAGGGTCTACCAGGAAAGATAGGTTAGGTAAATCCTGCATTTCTAATTGAAAAAAAAAAATCAAGCAGAAAAATAATCTTTCAAGCCTTACTGATATGTCAGAAATTAACACAAAAGCCCAACCTATTTTTTTTATTCTGCAAATCACCTTTAATTTAAAAGCCTGAGACAAAGCTGAGATTGGTTATTGGTAAGAGACAAAAATAGATCAAAAAAATCTTAAGTGCTGGTGTTAGAAGGACCCTCCTGCGCCACCCAAACCACAC
Organism: Malaclemys terrapin pileata; assembly: GCF_027887155.1. Lineage (NCBI taxonomy): Eukaryota > Metazoa > Chordata > Testudines > Emydidae > Malaclemys > Malaclemys terrapin. Next base: position 37,765,786 of record NC_071507.1, on the reverse strand, counting down.
TGCAGAGAATTATTTTTATTATACTCATGTAACCTTTGCTGCAATGCCTCTAATGATTAAGCTGTATATTATATGTACATCACAGACAGACATGTTTGAACCCCCTTAGCTCCTCACCTGTCAGAGCAGGGTTATTAATTATTATTATTATTATTATATTATGCAAAGAAAGCTTAGGGAGATGGAGAAATATTTTCTCGTGTTAAAAAGTAGTGACTGTTTTAAGGCTCCCTCTGTTATCCCAGCATGAACTGTGATGCTAGCACTGACAACTGCTATCATCATCCTTATTGTGTCTGTGCAAAGAGTCTCTCTGGGGCATCTCCCTAGCTGGGTTAAGGCCCCTTGCCACTCCCAGTTACCACCAGGGGCTCAGCCCAGTTCAGACCAAAGCCTTTTAGCCCTTGCAGTGGGCCCCACCCTTGCAGGCCTGCTTACTTCGTTTAGAGGTGGGTGGACCGCACAAGTTCAGACTCAGACAGAGCATAAGCCCCACCCAGAGTTAAAAAAAAAAAGGGAGCAAGAAGGTCAGTGACAGTGCACCACCTTACTTCAGTGGTGCCTGGGTAGCAGATTTACTGGAGTTCTTATGGCCAGGTAGCCAAGTCAGTCTCTCCCTAGCCGGCTTACCCTTGGGGCTTGCTGGACTCCTGGCAGAGCTTAGGGGTCTCTGGCATGGGGATTCCTCCTAATGCTTCAGGAGCCACTCCAGCTGTTCTCTTCTCAGGGCTTCCACTTTGCTGACTGCAGCTTCTTCCTTTTAAAGCCCTCTTCCCTACCATGCATGACTGGCAGGGCCAGATTGGCACAGCTACCGTAGGACTCAGAACCCCCTTAGCTCCTCACCTGTCAGAGCAGGGTTATGTTCCTTACCTCTGACAGAGTCACCTTCTGCCCCTGAATCTTCCAAAGGGGCAGGGACACACCAAGCAGCTCCTGTTCCAAAGTGCTCCAAGCAACTCGCACTCTTCCTGAAGGATCCCCCATCTGATACTGCTCCTAAGCCACTACTCTGTCACCAGCCTCAAACATTCAAAAATGAGATTAGCTTAAACATCATGAGATTTAAAATAATAATAAATCACATTTTCCACCTGCTCGGGGGTGGCATTCAGGAGAAAGCACCCTCACTTTGTGTGTGATCCTTCCAGGGTCAAAATTCAGTCTTCAATACACACACAAATTTGATGTCATTGTTCACTGCTCAGAGGGGATTCCACTTACTCTTTCATATCCCTTGGAGTGTGGGGAGCTACCTTCTATCCTTTTTCTCCCCCTTCCATAGCCAGACAGGATCGGTAGCTGCCCTACTCACATTATCACTCCATGCTTCCCCGCAGTCTCCTATCAGCCACCCGCTCTCTACACTTACTTGTGCCACCTCTTTTCTACCTTAGTTCTCCATCAGAACCTCCAACACATCACTTTCTCCCTCTGTGCCACACCACATTCCCACTTATCCCACTCAGCCCGCCTCCAGCCCCCACATGCCCCTGTACTCCCCGCACCCAGTCCGCCTCCAGCCCCCTCATTCCCCTGTACTCCCCCCGACCCAGTCCTCTTCCTCCCCCTCCATTCCCCTGTACTTCCCCAGACCCAGTCCGCTTTCTGCCCCCCCATTTCCCTGTACTCCCCCAGACCCAGTCTGCTTCCTGCCCCCCCATTTCCTTGTACTCCCCCAGACCCAGTCCACTTCCTGCCCCCTCATTTCCCTGTACTCCCCCGGACGCAGTCCACCTCCTGCTTGCCCAACTCCCCTGTACTCCCACACCCAGCCCGCCTCCAACCCCCACATGCCCCTGTACTCCCCCCAACCCAGTCCGCCTCCTGCCCGCCTATTCCCTTGTACTCTCCCACTCAGTCTGCCTCCTGCCCTGCATTCCCCTGTACTCCCCCCACCCAGTCTGCCTCCTGCCCCCATTCCCCTGTACTTCCCCCACCCAGTCCACCTCCTTCTCCCCCATTCCCCTGTACTAACCCCAACTCAGTCCATCTCCTGCTCCCCCAATTCTGCTGTACTCCCCCCAACCAGTCTCCCTCCTGCCCCCCCATTCTCCTGTACTCCCCCCACCCAGTCTGCCTCCTGCCCCCCCATTCCCCTGTACTAAAAACCTTGGAGGTTTTTAAGGCCCGGCTTGACAAAGCCCTGGCTGGGATGATTTAGTTAGGAATTGGTCCTGCTTTGAGCAGGGGGTTGGACTAGATGACCTCTTGAGGTCCCCTCCAACCCTGATATTCTATGATTCTACTTCCCCCACCCAGTCCACCTCCTGCTTCCCCAATTCCCCTGTACTCCCACACTCATTCCGCTTCATGCCCCCCTTTTCCCCTGTACTCCCCCCACCCATTTCACCTCCTGCTCCCCCACATTCCTGTCTCTTCATAGTGTCTTGTCCAGTTTCCCAACAAATTCCCCTTCCCAGCTGCCTCTATGATTCCACTCCTGGAGCCTTGGCATACTCCTGTCCCTTGTCTATCCCTCACATGGTGATGAAAGGGCCACCATCGTCCCTTAGGACAGGCTAGCTTCAGCTCCACTGGAAACAATGGGAGATGATGGTCATCTTGCCAGGGGCAGACTGTGGTTTCAGTCCCTCCCTTCAGGAATGGGAGATGGCAGCCATTTTGGGTAAGGCAAAACTCCACTTGTAAGTCAGAAATCAGAAAATTCATGAAACCCCCTTTAAAATCTCAAATATTATGAGTCACAAAACAAAAATCATGATTGCTGGCAACACAATTGACATTACTTGTGGGAAAACCACCTGCCTGTAGTTGGCATTTGTCTACTACACCTATATGGCACTACCCCTGGAGAGGAAAAGCGGTAAAACCTCCAGCCTGATATGGTCCTGGAGTCCCTACCACCAAGCTTGATATTATTCCTTGGCCCTCAGGACAAGTAGAAATATGATACATCCCCGTAAAACCCATATAACAGGGAGCTGAACCAACGCAAACCACAGCTGGTTTTTCCAGTGACTGACTGTGGTTTGCAGATACACTTGTTTTCATGGTATTATTTACAAAGTGGTATATGATGATTAAATGTTCCAGTTTTACAGCCAGTTAGTTGCTGCAGGCAAACTCACAAAAAGCTGGCCCCAAGCTCCCTTCTACTTTCTGTAGCCAGAGAAGAGCTGAACACCACAGGTCAAGCCAGTGGAGGTGCAACAGCACAGGGGTCAGGGAAAGAGCCAGCTACATAACACGTTCCACACCTTCTCCTTAGCCCCACAGAATCCCCACCACAGAGACTCTGCAGGAGCCAGTGACAGGGGGAAGGAGGCCGACCACATTTCACCAACTCCCCCCACAAAACTGGAGGGCAAACACAAGAGCAAGATGTCAACAGTAAATTGTGCAGGTTCCCTCTCCATGCCATGAAAACCCTCCAGGCGGGTATCTGGAGACACTGTCAGTAAGTGGAGCCCCTGGTGTCACTGCTCCAGAAGGAACTGTGCAGTCAAGGAGCAACAGGGAGACATAGACACTGGGTATCAATGTAGAAACATGGGCCTTTCCACAGGATGGTCTCTGGGATGTGCAGACTTTGCCCAACAAACCTACAGTCTCTTCAGAAGAGATTGAGATCAACCTCCCACACTGTCAAAAACATGACAAGGAAACTCTATTGGACAGACCTTCAGCTGGTATAAACAGATTTAGTTCCACTGACTTCAAATTTACACAAGCTGGGAATCTGTTCCTTTGAGTTGAAATTAGTGAAGTTTCCATTCCTTTATACAAGTGTAACTTGTGAGGAGAAACATGAGGCACCATGTTAAAAGACAAACAGCTCATTTCATTCGGACAAAGAGGAGTTGAGTCTTACTATAGAAAAGTCTTTGGAATATCTCCTGGGACTGTAGAATTGCTTTTGTATAAAATAAGATGCTTTGGACAAGTCATGGGATATGTCTTCCTTCTAAAAGGACTCATTTATAGAACTAGTCTTGTTAAAATGAATGTGAAGGTCCAACGAGAGCCATCAATGAACATCTTGCCATCTCTACAAGTAATGAAAGAACTGGACTAGGTTCAGAGCTAGATACACTATCTTCCACCAGTATAACCCATGGTTTCAGGCACTATGTAACAGAAAGTCCAAAGAGAGGGAGTTTCAGTGGCACAATGTGCTTCTGCTTATCATCTTTCCAGGGGTCCACATGGGCCAGAACAGCTGTAAAAGTGGGGGATGGTGGCTGAGAAAGGGGCTAGCCAGGACAGCTGGGGAAGTGCACTGACTAAGCATATGCAGTGGGAAGTCTTCACACAGAAGCTTATATGGCGCTCGGCCTCTGACTGCCATTGAATGCAGCTCACCACTCAGCAGAAACCCTCAGGTTGGGCAGAGAGAGCAATGTGCTAGTGGGGGGGTTGTGGAAATAGAGACCTTCTACCACATTTACTGCCAAATTCTGGCTTCACTTCAATCCTTTCCAGCCCCTGCAATCCTACTAAAGTCAGTCATGGGATTGCACAGCATGTAAATGAAGGCAGGCTTTGGCCGGCTTGTCTTGTTCAATAAAACAGCAAGGAAATATTTTAAAACTTACCTTTCAGTGGTCAGATTTCTTCTTAACTTACTTACAGGAGAAATGATTTCACTGATTCTACTCATGTGAGCCACAGAGAGCAGCATCTGGTCCCAAACATTTTCAGGTGAAACCCTGGCCCCTTTGAAGTCAGTGGGAGTTTAGCCATTGATTTCAGTGTAACCATAAATTCATCCTTCATCTATAGTCTCTCCTGTTATCTATGAAGAGAGGAAAAACCTGAACTTCCCCATATTTAGAAAACTTATAAGTTAAGAACTTGATTTGAGGTTGTTTCATGTATGAAATGTTGTTCCCTCCCAGGGCTTTATTGCCTTGAGCTGAGACAATAGAGAGTTGCAGGCAAGGGGAGAGGGGTGGGGGCGCTACACGACTCTGTAATTCACAAGGATTTAGAGTCTTCTTTCTACCGACACCCCATGGATTTTGCTGTATTTTCCAAAATCTTAAGCTTCCATTTAAAACAATGAAGCTTCTGACACATCTGGGTTTGCGGAAGCAGAATGTAAATAGATGTACTGTTGTCTTATTTTAGAATCTGTAGTAAGCCAGACTGAAACAATAGCACTAAGAAATGTAAACTACTCCCATTTATCTCAATGGGATGGGGTGTTAACTTTGAAGCCTAATTGTGACCATTTTAATGCCAACATTGTTAACTATTTCACTGATGTCAACACACCAGAAAATCCAGGGTAATGAACTTATCTAGTGTGGGTGTTTGTACTAGTCACTTCCTGATGGTCTACTCATTTGAAAAGGAGACTGCATTACAATAAGGTTAGTTTGAATATTCTCTCACTTAATCAGGTTTGCTGAGATGTTTGCTGCTGTCTTTCAAAATTATTTTAAAGGAAAGTCCAGGTAAAAGGTTAGCTTAATTGTTTGTATTCTCTATTGTGTGACTTGTGGGATTTTATGATTTTGCTATTAACTTTGATCAAGATGCATGGAAGGCAATCCAGTTTAAACAACTGAAAAACAGGTTTGAACAAACCTCCCTGAGCCTTAAAATAGCTAGTACTCAAATATAAACAGGGCGAATTAAAATAGAAACCAAAACTAATGATAGAAATTCTATGTACGTGAAGCAAGTGGGAGGGGGAAAGTGTTTTAAATGGCCTATGTTTTCAAAAGTGACTTGTGATCTTGCATGCCTTAAGTTTTTGGGTGCCCAACCTGAAACACCTAAAAGGGACCTGATTGTCAACAGGTGGGTACACAGCTCTTTCTGAAAATCAGGCTTCTTTAAGAGGTCTTAAATTAAGCACCCTAAAATTAAAGTATCCCAAATCACGAGACACTTCTGAAAATTTAAGCCAAGCTGTGTATTTGGTTGGCAAATTTTGCAAGGGGATTGATGGTCCAGGATAGGCAGCACTACCCATAAATGCTTGGAATCCTGAACTCAAATGCTAAGGTACATCACCATTGAAAATCAATACTGCAATATTATTCTAGCCCACATTTGTCAATACCAAAAAGCCACCACCAAAGAGTTTAGCATGATTGATTCTGATCACTCAGGAGGGGCCCCCAACTTTAGTAGTACTGGTGTTGTAGGTCATGATTGAGGGGCACTGACAGACCTATAAGGATGTTTGCATAGTGCCTGTCCACACTACAGCTGTTAACGGAGTTTGTACCTACTTAGGGTAGGTTTACACTGCAATCAGGAGGTGTGAGTGCAGCATGTGTAGACGTAGGGAGCTAGCTTTGATCAAAGCTAGCTCAAGTAACAATAGCAGTGTAGCCAGGGCAGCAGGCCTCCCGCATACAACCCTGCCCAGAACCCTGGGTCCATACTGGAACAGCTAGCCCATGCCACTGCCCTTACTGCCATGTCTACACTGCTATAATGACTCAAGCTAGCTCTGATCTAGCTAGATCAAAGCTAGCTCAGGTATGTCTAAACATGCTGCAATCACCCCTCCCATTGCACACATACCCTGAGCGCCATGGTTGGCTCAAACCATGTTTTGTGTCCACCGCCTACCTGGGTAATATGCAATTACACTGCAGCAGCTAACAGTGACCCACCTCTGCCAGAGGCCTAGACTGTCATGTGACTGCTCAGCACACTGGGTTTTTTGTTGCTGTGCAGACAGGGCCCCCTAACCCTAACATGCCTATGTACCATCTTTGGTTGCACTTGAATTGCCCTCGCGTTGGTGCAGCTCCACTGGGCCTAGCAATGGCAGGAACATATGTACTGATCACCCACAAGCATTTTTACCACTGTTTTATGTAACCTAACTCTTAGCAAACCTAGAAGACGCAGCAGTTAAAATCCCCCATATCACGGCACCATTGCTAGAACTGCCCCAGAGCAAAGACAACGCTAGGAGAATTTAAGAAAATCCTCAGTGTACACACAGTCAGAGAGAGCTAGGAGCAAGGAGGACAGAGCCTCTTTTTACAGGTGACTCTTAAGATGACCATAAAGGAAATCGATTAGTGAAATATTTTCAGGCTGTTTATGTATTTACCAGCACTTTATACATAGTCAGTTTAGCCCAGTTCCCCTACATAGTCAGATCATCTGTTCCCCCCCTTTTGTTTGTGTAGGTCTTTCACACAGCAGCAGGGGAGAGAAAATGCCTCAATGTGTATTCCTCATGACCATCCAAGATTCACATCTGTATAGGGGGGACTGGGACCAATCTAGTTCCTACAGACACTTATACATGTATTTAACTTTCCTCACATGACAAGTTACATTGAAGTCAACATTCTGTTCATGCACTTAAAGTTACACTTGTGCCTAAGGCCTTGTCTACACAGGAAACATTTTGCAATATAACCTGGGGTATAAATTTTAACCACCATAGTTACACCAATATAACTCCCGACTGGGACACTCATGCTGGTATAAGAGTGTTTTTATTTAATTTAGTTTATATTACTTGGAAGGGATTTAAACAAAAAAAGCCACTTTTATACTGTAATAAAGTGTCTACACAGAGGGTTATACTGGTATAACTATGTTGATATAACTGGTAAAACTTTCTTGTGTGGACAAGGGTGTTTACAGGAACAGGGCTCTATTTCACATAGTTCATTCTCTTGTGCAAGCAGAAATAAAAGCTCTGAAGTTGGCACTTGTTCTTTATGAACTCAAAATTGCTCAATATGCAACCTCCATTTGAAGTTGGGAGTTAGGATTCTTGTTGTTTTCATCAGCTAGGATAACTGGGCTTCAGCCCTCCAAAAGTCTCCAGTATCAAAGACTGAGATTTCCTGGAACTGTAAAACACCACAGCAGCATATTTGTAAAAGAAAATTATGTTTAAAGTAATAAACATCTGTTTTCTTTTTAAAATATAGAGCAGTCAGCTATAAGTCCAGAGGACCCAATCCGGCAAAGTACCCAGCCAACTCCTCTTCCACTGACCTCAATCAGCTGAAGGGTTCTCAGTGCTTTGCAAGAAAGAGATATTCAGCACTTCACTAGGACTAAGCCTGTTTCCTCTAGGTGTCTACGTACCCCTGAATATCTTTTGCAGATGCCCAGAAGCAAAGGACAAAAGCAATTGAAGACACATTTGATTTGTTAAATTTAAAGTTTTATTGCTGTATTCATTTCCTAACTCAACATCAATAAGGCACATCCTTGTTACCGAAAGAATAAACAATGTAATAAATATTACTTGAGCCCACCCTTTTGCTAGGCCTTCTTTTCAACTGTTAACATAAAGGAGAAAATAAAAACCCTGACAGCTGGATGTGTGTTAATTTAGAAGCCTTTGCCTGAGGTGTCACAATCTGAAGTTATGTTGCAGGCATGAGCATGTAGAAGCCTGGAATGCTGACGTTAGCAAGGCTGTCCTTGAGTTTACTTAACACTCATTTCTCTCAGTCTGCTTCAGAGCAGAAATGCAGACAATGAACTTATTCAACCTTTGACAACTTCAGTTGTAGTACGATAGAGATTCTAGTTAGCAGAGTCCTGTCTTTGCAGATACACGAAAGAGGTATTCAGAAGACACTTTTGCTCAGAAAACATGGAAAGGTAGCCCAAAAATGTCCCTTGTTTCCTTTTATTTACATGAAAAAGGGGGAAAGTTTCAGGAGAAACCAAAGCGAGCTCTCCAAGATCTACCATTCAACCTCAAAATAAAAGCTTTGTGATTTCAAACTAAAGGAGCCTTTTTAGATTTCTGGTTTCAGAGTAACAGCCGTGTTAGTCTGTATCCGCAAAAAGAAGAACAGGAGTACTTGTGGCACCTTAGAGACTAACAAATTTATTAGAGCATAAGCTTTCGTGGACTACAGCCATATAAATAGATATATGCATCCGAAGAAGTGGGCTGTAGTTCACGAAAGCTTATGCTCTAATAAATTTGTTAGTCTCTAAGGTGCCACAAGTACTCCTGTTCTTCTTTTTTTTAGATTTCTGTCATGTAGGTACTTTAATATACTCAAAAGCATCAAAAAGCACTTTTTAATCCAAACTAACATAGAGTGGATAAAAATATACATAATGATCTGATTTCTCTGTCAGAAATAAGAATACAGTATGCATATGGGAAAATGTAGGTTACTAGTAAGTATCCAAGAATCTTTGTAATAAAAATATATACATCCCAATAATATCTGGACAAAAGAACTGCTCTCAAAGCATTGTTTACACAGTTTAGCAGAAGAAATAAGAATGTTGATTATGATGCCATTTTAGGGAAGCTGAATGCTGATCAAAGGTAACAACCATATATTAAAAAGGATTTTCTTTGTAGAATCCTTCCCCAAAATTTTTAAACAGCAGCAGCTCTCTGTTCACAGCTGAATTCTGATTTGTAAACAGACACACAGAACTGCTTCACGGCATCTTCACAATGAAACTCCATTTTGCAAAAGTTGTAGAATACAGCATGAAATCAAACAACATGAGCAATGCATTGGACATTATGGACATAGACTATAGACCCTATAGACTATAGACCCTGATCCTGCAATGAGCCTCATTCATGTGCACCTGGAACTGCTTTGTAAGAAAAGAAGGATGGTCCAGGGCTTAGTGCACTAGCCTAGGCCTTAGGAGACTCAAGTCCTCACATGGACCCTGACTCCCTGTGTGGGCCAGTCACAGTCTCTCTCTGCCTTAACTCCCTATTTTTTTACATTGGGATAATAGTATACCCCCACCTCAGAGGAGTGCTGAGACGACAAATACATTAAATATTTGTGAGACGTGCACATATTATAGTAATGGGGGCCATATAAATACCTTCGATAGAAGATCAGGATCCAGCAAGGGAGCAGTGAAAGCGGTCAACAGATACTTCAGTCTAGAAAAATAAATAAATAAATGGCCATGCCTATGTTGAGTCTTGTGACAGTGTGAACACTAACTCAGGGTCCCTTGTAAAACGAAGTGACATTTGTCGGTTTCTTGAGTCTGAGAATGCCTTAGCCCACAAGCAATTTTATATTTTAAAACTGTACAAAACCCAATGGCAGTGCATGTGGTGTAGTGTAATCTGCCAAATTGTAACTCCATACAGAATTTTCTGGAATATGCAGACACAGATTTGCCTTCTTACTAGTTTATCTGGTTGTAGAATATTAATCTGGATTACTGCACACTGAGCTGTCATCCCAAAGGTGGAATGAAATACATGTAGGTTGAAGAGTTTATTTGGAGTGGACTGCAAGAAGTATTGTTAGAAGAAATACCCAGCAGTTCATATAATTCCTTCAATCTACAAAGACATGAAGCTAGTAATTTAGGCCCTGATTTTATAAACAACTCTGTACAAGAATAACTTTACTCACAAGAGTAACGTTTTTGTGCATCAGCTCCTTATAGTTGTTAGCATGTTTTCCAGGCAAACCCTAGCCTGCTAAATATTTTAATCATCTCAGTTTCTCAGCTATAATAGCTCTCACAGGGCTGTCATCCAAATAGCTTGTTGCATAGTCTAAGAACACTAATATAAATACTAGGCCTGTTGATTAATCGCAGTTAACTCGCGTGATTAACTCAAAAAAATTAATAGCGATGAAAAAAATTAATCGCAATTAATCACACAGTTAAACAATAGAATACCAATTGAAATATATTAAATATTTTGGATGTTTTTCAACATTTTCAAATATATTGATTTCTATTACAACACAGAATACAAAGTGTACAGTGCTCACTTTATATTATTATTTTTATTACAAATATTAGCACTGTAAAATGATAAACAAAAGAAAGTATTTTTCAATTCACCTCATACAAGAACTGTAGTGCAATCTCTTTATCATTCAAGTGTAACTTACAAATGCAGATTTTTTTTGTTACATAACTGCACTCAAAAACAAAACAATGTAGAACTTTAGAGCCTACAAGTCCACTCAGTCCTACTTCTGGTCCAGCCAATTGCTAAGACAAACAAGTTTTTTTACATTTACGGGAGATACTGCTGACTGCTTCTTATTTACAATGTCACCTGAAAGTGAGAACAGGCGTTCACATGGCACTTTTGTAGCCGGCGTTGCAAGGTATTTACGTGCCAGATATGCTAAACATTCATATGCCTCTTCATGCTTTGGCCACCATTCCAGAGAATATGCTTCCATGCTGATGATGCTCGTTAAAAAAATAATGCATTAATTAAATTTGTGACTGAACTCCTTGGGGGAGAATTGTATGTCTCCTATTCTGTTTTACCTGCATTCTGCCATATATTTCATCTTATAGCAGTCTTGGTGATGACCTAGCACATATCCATTTTAAGAACACTTTCACAGCAGATTTGACAAAATGCAAAGAAGGTACCAATGTGAGATTTCTAAGGATAGATACAGCATTTGACCCAAGGTTTAAGAATCTGAAGTGCCTTCCAAAATCTGAGAGGGATGAGGTGTAGAGAATGCTTTCAGATGTCTTAAAAGAGCAACAGTCTGATGAGAAAACAGAACCCAAACCACCCAAAAAAAAAAATCAACCTTCTGCTGGTGGCATCTGACTCAGATGATGAAAATGAATATGTGTCAGTCCGCTCCGCTTTGGATCGTTATTGAGCAGAACCGGTCATCATCATGGACGCATGTCTTCTGGAATGGTGGTTGAAGCATGAAGGGACATTATGAATCTTTAGCCCATCTGGCACATAAATATCTTGCGATGCCAGCTACAACAATGCCACGAGAATGCCTGTTCTCACTTTCAGGTGACATTGTAAACAAGACATGAGCAGCATTGTCTCCTGCAAATTGTAACCAAACTTGTTTGTCTGAACGATTGGCTGAAGTAGGATTGAGTGGACTTGTAGGTTCTAAAGTTTTACACTGTTTTATTTTCCAATACAGTTATTTTTTGTACATAATTCTACATTTGTAAGTTCAATTTTCATTATAGATTACACTACAGTACTTGCATTAGGTGAATTGAAATATACTATTTCTTTTGGTTTTTACAGTGCAAATATTTGTAATAAAAAATAAATATAAAGTGAGCACTGTACACTTTGTATTCTGTGTTGTAATAGAAATCAATATATTTGAAAATGTAGAAACATCCAAAAATATTTATATAAATGGTATTCTATTGTAGTTTAACAGTGCGATTAATCGCAATTATTTTTTTTAATCGCTTGACAGCCCTAATGAATACATAACCTAAGGGGGCTTATGTCAAGACCTATATAATATTCACTGTTTGCTACTCTAGAGTATGATCTTAATGGTAGGGACCACAGGACAAATTTAGCTGCGATGCAAAAGGTAGTGCACATTATACTTTTGTAAGTTGATAGAAATTAGAGCTGAGCAAATAATTGATTTTTCAGTGTGGCTAAATCCAAAAAAAAAAAGGGGGGGGAGGGGGGTTAGTTTCAAATAAAAACTGATTTTTTTTTTTCATTTTCTTACCAAAACAAAAAACTGAAAAAATTTTAGTGCGGTTAAACAAAATGTTTCATTTTTCAGCTCAAATTGACTTTTTTAAAACAAAATATTGATTTGAATACATATTTAATGTAGAAAATGTTGTTTCAAAACAAAATGTCAAAACAGTTCATTTCTAAACTGTTGAAACTAAATATTTTGACATTCCCAAATGTTTTTTCCAGGAGTTTTTTTCTCCAAAACTATTCGCCAAATTCAACTTGAATTTTGTGTCCTGAAAAGTGCATATTTTTGGCAAAATTACTATTTGCTAAAAAAAATGTACTAGAATTTAGTGTAAGGGGCCTAGATTCCACCCCCATGTATCAGTGTAAATCCAAAACAACTCTGCTGAAGTCAATGGGTTTACTTCAGTATTTAAAATGGTGTTACTAAGTGCATCGGCAGCTGGACTCAGCAGGGGCATAGCCATGGTTGGGCCATGTCCCACCCAAATCTGAGCACCAGGCACAATCCTTAAAGTGGGGGGGGTCTCAGCCCACCCCCCTCAAAAAAATGTAAAGATTCAGCCAGTTCGCTGAGGGGTGCAATCTTTTAGTAAAGCCTCTGCTGCTTCATACACTCCATGGGGCTCTGCTTCCCCAACGATACAGGCTCAGACTCTCTCCCACACTACCCACCTCCAGTTACTGCTCCTCGTTGACTAATTGGCTCTCAGTTCCAAAGAAACAATCAGGTTCTGGCCAGGACCACCCAGCAGTGGGTGGAGAAAGTAATCAGAACTGGGTGGCGTGTGACAGAGCTGGAGACTGTGTCGATGAGGGATGAGGACTTTTCATGCACCAGCTCTCAATGCCACTCTTTGGCCCAGCCACCCCTCTATCACACGGGAGAGGGCTCCACCTCATGCCACCCAGCTCTGGTTACTGCCTTCCCATTGGCTCCTAGCTCATAGCCAAAAGATTGTGGCCAGCCTGCCTCCCTCACCCTGGCCATGGCTGAGTCAGGGTGCACCTCCGATAATGGGAAGGCAGTAGCCAGAGCTGGGTGTCATTAAGGCAGAGCCCCTTCACTGCTGAAGTAACAGAGAGGCAGCCAGGCCACATTTGAGTGGCATTGCGACCTGGCACACTGGGTCCTGCTTCTCCTAGTCACTGCTTCCACTCTGCTCCCCATACAGGCTCAGCTCCAGGGAGTCTGGGATTGGAAGTAGGAGCTGATGTGCAATGCCACTCAAATTTGGAATGGTTCCCCCTCCATAATGCCAGCAGGGAAGTGGCCTCACCTGGCAGGGATTGATTTGGGGATGCTGAACCCCCTCTATCCCTAGCCACCCCCTACCTACGACTGAGAGCAGAGTATGGACGAGGGTGTTCCGATCCAGATTTCACTGAAGTCAATGACAAAATGGCTTTCCAATGACTTCAGTGGATGCTGGTTAAGCCTTAAGCAAGTCTATACTGGCATACACTGAGGAGCCAGAGTAAGTCATAAGTACACCATTTTATTATCCCTTAGACTCACAGCTGAAATTTAGACCTTTGTCTGCAAGACACCTACTACACCTTCGGCACTATATAAACAAATCAATAATAAATAATTACCACTCTTACTTTACTAAAAAAGAATATTTATAAGTGGAATTGAGACCTAAGGCAGCATCTTTTCATTCTCAGGATATATGTTGGTAGTTAATCTTGCCAGAGGTGTGATACAATACTGCAGCAGACACCTGTTAAACACAACACAATCCTATTATATTAATAAAGACTCATTCTTTCTCATGTAATTTATATTCACAGGAGAGGTCTCCATTGCTTTGTGTGGTGTTCTGGTTTATCTGGTACCATCCATATATACTGTAATCAATAACCAGATCAACTTTCATTCAAATCCTTCACATCCACTTGGCTGCCAACCTTCTGAGCTCTTTTAAACTATGGGCTTGTCTACACTGGCAAGTTTCTGCGCAGTAAAGCAGCTTTCTGCATTGTAACTCCTGAGGTGTACACACTGCCAAGCCACTTAGTGTGCAGAAACCGCGCAGTTGCAGTGCTGTAAAAAATCCACCCTGACGAGAAGCGTACAGCTTTCTGCGCCGGGGCTACAGCGCTGCGGTGCCAGTGTAGACATCCTGGTCGATTGCAATGCTGCGACTGGCCTCCGAGAGTTGTCCTACAACGCCTGTTCTTGCCTCTCTGGTCATCGGTTTGAACTCTACTGCCCTGCCCTCAGGTGACCAACCGTCATTCCCCATCCCGTAAATTCCTTTGGAATTTTGAAAGTCCCCTTTCCGTTTGCTCGGTGACGCATGCAGTGGTCTCAACGCATCTTTCCAGGTGGCCATGCGTGCTCCATGCACCAGGCAATCCCCCGCTTGGAGCAATGCCAAGTTGCTGGACCTCATCAGCATTTGGGAAGAGGAGGCTGTGCAGTCCCAGCTCCACTCCAGCTGTAGGAACTGTGATACCTAAAGACAGATTTCACAATGCATGACAGAAAGGGGCCATGACCAGGACACAATGCAGTGCAGGGTCAAAGTGAAGGAGCTGCGGAGTGCCTTCCGCAAGGTGGGTGAGGCAAACCACCACTCCGGTGCTGCGCCCACGAGCTAACAGTTCTACAAAGAGCTAGACACAATACTCAGTGGCGACCCCACCTCCACTGCGAAGGTCACTGTGGATACTTCAATGGCTCATGTGCCAGTCGAGAATGCACGGAGCTAGGAGGAGGAAATCCTGGACGAGGGTGTGGACAGGGGACAATGACCCAGAGGCAGAGGATGCCTTAGAGGTCAGAGATGCATGCAGCCACAAGCTCTTCTCTACCCCAGAGGAGGCTAGCCAGTCACAGCTGTTGGATTTTGGTGAAGCACAAACAGGAAAGGAGGCCCCTGGTAAGTGGATTTGTTTTGGGGAATTGCTGAAGCAAATTGTTGGGGGCAGGAAGGTTGCAAAAAGCAGTCTTGTGTCTGTATGATGTGCTTACCACCACGTGCCTAGTCTGAGCGGCGGAACAGGCTGTTGATTGACTCCCTCACTTAATAGGAATCTGCCTCAGAGATCTCCAGGAAACTCTCATGGAGATACTGGACACTCCGCTGCCGCAGGTTCTTTGGCAGAGATGCTTTGTTTCTTGCCCCATTAATGGTAACTTTCCCACACCACTCTGCTGTCATGACGGGGACCATTGCTGCACACAGACGAGCCGCATAAGGGCCAGGGTGGAAGCCGCAGTCTTGGAGAAGACCCTCCCTTGATTCCCTGCTCACCCTCAGCAGCGAGATATCTTCCATAATGAACACAGCCTGTGGAAAATGTGGGGACAGGAATGATTATCAGCCCCCCCCTACAGTGCTGGCTTTCCCCAAGAGCCAGGTGCCCAGTGTACAGTAGGGTCCGGGAACACTGATTTACCCTGCCCCTGCAGCTACTCACTATTTTGGGGGTCTTGTGGCTCGTGTGTGCTTGCCTGGGGTCAGCCAGTTAGTGACAGGTATGTGAATAGTGGTTGTGTTTTAAATCACAGTGTTCTGTGTGTTGCAAACAATACTACTTCTGTAAAATGTTGCATTTTGGCTTCACAGAGAGGACCTTGGGAGCCCAGCCTCCCTCTTTGTTATCACCGGCTGAACAGCTGCGCAGAATTAGAAAGCAGCCACGAAGAACTAAGGAGGACTTTATGCGTGCTGTCATGATGCACTCCGCAGCCATAAAACAAGAATTGAAGGAGTGGCAGGACAGCGAGGGACCGAAAGGAGAATGCAGCATGCCAGAATGAAGCCACGAAGCAGCTCTTAAATGTTATGAAGCGCCAAGCGGACACGCTCCAGGCAATACTAGCACTGCGAACCAAGCAGCTCTGCGCCCGCTTTCCCCTGCAGCCACTTTATTCTATTAATTGAAAGCAAACAGAGCCCTGCAAAGCAACAGACAATTATCTTAAACCTTCATATTGGATCATCTGCACCAATCACAATCACCTCCTAACATTACAAGCACTGCACTCCTGAGCATAGCAACAAATATTAGTGGCTTTCAGCTTCAAATTGCTGCCTCAAGGCATCCCTGATCCTTATGGCCCCACACTGTGCCCCTGTAATAGCCCTGGTCTCTGGCTGTTCAAATTCAGCTTCCAGGCACTGAGCCTCAGCGGTCCAACCCTGAGTGAAGCTTTCACCCTTCCCTTTACAAATATTATGGAGTGTACAGCACACAGCTATAAGCATAGGAATATTGTCATTGGCCAGGTCCAGTCTCCCAAATAGGCAGCGCCAGCGGGCCTTTAAATGGCCAAAAGCACACTCCACAGTCATTCTGCACTTGCTCAGCCTGTTGTTGAACTGCTCCTTGCTACAGTCCTGTTGTCCCATGTATGGCTTCATAAGCCATGGCATTATGGGGTAGGCAGGTTCTCCCAAGATCACAATGGGCATTTCGGCTTCCCCTATCATGATCTTCTGGTCCAGGAAGAAAGTCCCTGCTTGCAGCTTCCTGAACCGGCCAGTGTTCCAAAAGATGCATGCGTCATGCACCTTCCGGACCAGCCTGCGTTAATATCCGTGAAATGCCCATGGTGATCCACAAGCATCTGGAGAACCATTGAGAAATACCCCTTCTGATTAATGTACTCGGTAGCTAGATGGTCTGGTGCCAGAATTGGAATATGCGTGCCATCTATTGCCCCTCTGAAGTTAAGGAAGCCCATTTGTACAAAGCCATCCACAATGACACGCACCTTGCCCAGAGTCACAGTCTTTCAGAGTAGGATGCAATTAATGGCCCTGCAGACTTCTGTCAACACGAGTCCAACGGTCAACTTTCCCACTCCGAACTGGTTAGCGACTGATCGGTTGCAGTCTGGAGTAGACAGCTTCCCCAGTGCAATCGCCATATGCTTCTCCAATGGCAGGGCAGCTCTCGTTCTCGTGTCCTTGTGCTGCAGGGCTGGGGCAAGCTCATCACACAGTCCCATGAATGTGGCTTTTCTCATCTGAAAGTTCTGCAGCCATTGCTCGTCATCCCAGACATACATAACGATGGGATCCCACCACTCACTGCTTGATTCCCGAGCTCAAAAGTGGCATTCCACTGTGATCGGAACCTCCATGAATGCCGCAAGCAATCTCATGTCGTAGCTAGTACATGTGGCAAGATCAATGTCGTACTCCTCTTCCCTTTGTAGTTTAAGGAATAACTCCACTGCCACTCATGAGGTGTTAGTCAGAGCAAGCAGCATACTGGTCAACAGTTCAGGATCCATTCCTGCAGACGGAAGAGGCAGAGTGCATAGTACACAAACCGTTGAAAGATGGTGCCAAATGCAGAGGGAAGCACAGGATTTCTGGGATGCGAAGCAATGCATAGCGGGGCATTGGCACAGGACCCAGGATGCCCCGCGACCCCGTCTGCCTCCTACAACTTTTAGCGACAGAAGAGGAAGAGATGCTCTGTGGGATAGCTGCCCAGAGTGCACCGCTCTGAATACCGCTGCAAGAGCCACAAGTGTGAACACGCTATTGTGCAGGCAGCTGACAGTGTGAACACACAACAGTGGTTTCCCTTCAGTGCTCTCTGAGCGGTGCTGTAACTGACAGCGCCGTAACTCTGCCAGTGTAGACGTACCCTAAAATAGCATGTGTGCTAGACTGCTCTCTGCTATTTTGGCCATTGCCAAATTCATTTTAGTTCCACCAGACCCATTTGTTTCATTGTAGGGTTTCGTTACTATTCACTTATATAATCTATCTCAAGCTTAAACACTATTAATATATTGGTTTAGGTGAAAGATAAAAGTCCTTATGGTTTTTGTTACCATTATTGGGCAAGTTCTAATCAGCTACATATCCCCACAGGTAAATGGGAGAGCAGAATTTGCCCCAATATGTTTGACAGACTTGTGTCAAAATCCAGAGCAAAAGGCCTCTCCTTGATTCAGGTCCTATCGTATATGTATTACTATAGCAAGAGCTTTTAAACCCTGTCACTTTCCTGGTTGCCTTTTTTTTTATGCAATCTGTTGAGTAGACAGAAAAGTACCAGAATTTAAGATAAATTAAATTGATGGCTTCATAGTCCAGCCTTTCTGCCCATTTAAAAATCTAAACAAATGCACTTATTCCTTTTCAGAATCCCTTCTAACCTAGATCATGCCAACAAGCAAACTGTTTGCCAGAAATTGCTTTAATTTCCTGTTGTACTGTATAAATTATCAACAATGACTCAAGGTGCTCAAAACTACATCAAAAGGCACTTCCTCTCCAAGGCCAGGAATGAGAAGGCACTTCTAAAGCAGTGCAGGTCCTTGCAGGAACACTCATTTGCTAGTGAACAGTTCCAGTCTCTCCACAGTTCCTGTCATGCTTCAGTAAATACAGAAGTTGACCATGTCATGCAGAGAAGATAAACATCTGAAAATCTATTAGAAATTAGTGATGATGAGCAAACTTCAAAATGGTTAGAGGGTCAGTTCAGGTACTATTATTTACTGTTAACAATACATAGAACTTACACATGGCAGGGGTTGGCCAAATCTGAGCAGGGGTGTAGTGCTGCCACAGCAGCCCGGAGCATCACTCGGGCAGCTGAAATCCAGGGTGGAACCATGCGTCCGCCCTTCAGAAAGCTACGCACCGGCAGCTCTGCCTTGCCGCCCCATGTGCGTGCCCAGCTCGGCAGATGAAGCCCTGTGTCTGGGGACACCAGGGCTAAGAAGAGGGTGTGGTGTCAGGGGAGAAGTTGAGCTAGCACAGTCTGTCATTGCCTGTCCACTTGAAAGTCAGGGCCCATCCAAATTTCCACTCCTAGCTATGCCACTGACACATGGTCCCTGCTCTGAAGAGTTCATAATCTAGTTCCCAAGCCAATGCAATGAAAGGCCAACAAAACAGAAGGATGTGGGGTGAGAGTAAGATGAAGAGGGGTTACATCAATAATATTACATGGTGGGAATTTTGGTTGTTTTTTTTAAATAACTATCTAGTTGACACACTTCTTGTGAGCACTGTTTTAGCAGCAGCTCTTAAGAAAAAACCCACATGGGGGGTGGCTTCGGAGAAGCTGTGCAGTAAGCAGACAAACGGGGCATCGATAAATGCCTTATAAACATGAAGGTGTTTACCTGAATGCATGTAGCCTCCTTAGACTTGGAAATCAGATTAGAAATTTTATGAGCACAAGCTGTCCCCGTCAAACCAGAAATACCCTGTGAACAACCCCTCCCACAGCATCTTAGCTATGAAAGCAGGAAATGTAGTGCAGCTATGCAATAATGGAAAAATATAACAATTTTTACAAATCTCAGGAAATTTCAACTTTGGGTTAGTTCTATTTTAACCAAATCAGTTAACCCATCCCCACTGCACTAACATCTGTGAATATAGTATAAAACATTGTCTGACAGAGAATTCCCAAAATTAATCCAGCTCTATAAAGAATGATGCACCCCTTCACAGAGTTATTTGTTAGGTACTTACTAGCAACTAGAGGTGGGAAACATCTGTCTGGTTTTTATTTATGGTTCTGCAAAACGACATTAGAAGATGCAAAGCCACAGCCATAAGGACAGGGAGGGCTTTCAGATAAATGATCACTCGCTAGAATCTTGCCTATACTGGAGACATGAACTGTTTGTAACTGAATCTGTTGTACTGAACTTGTATGAACACATAATTCATCTATACATGCTGCTTGGTTTGTTTTACACTACACCCACACTAGTACTCATGTACACCATTTCATTTACAATGCCCTCTAGGTACTTGTCTCACAATTCCCAGCAGCCGTGCATTCTGCAAGAGTCCACAAGGACTAGTGCACAGTGGGCAAATAGTGGAAGGATTAGTTGAATCATTTTAGTGTCTGTGTTACACTGGCACTAAACTGATTTAGTCTGAAATGGTTAAGGTTTAACCAGTTACTAAACCTGATGAAAGGCAGTCTGCTCTAACCAATGATCAGACCCTTTGTAGGCTGTTTAGGGAATTTTAGTGTTGCTTGCAAAATGTTTCACAGATGTCCTACGTGCTTTAATTGGTTTAACAAAACAACAAGGAGTACGGTGGCACCTTAAAGACTTAAAAACCCACTTCTTCAGATGCATGGAGTGAAAATTACAGATGCAGGCATTATTATACTGTAATTTTCACTCCATGCATCTGAAGAAGTGGGTTTTTTACCCACAAAAGCTTATGCCCAAATACATCTGTTAGTCTTTAAGATGCCACCGGACTCCTTGTTGTTTTTGCAGATACAGATTAACACGTCTACCCCCTGATACTTAATTGGTTTAATTTCTCCAGCAAAGAGCAGGCCTAAAAGTAATAAATGTAGATGTAATATTCAGTCTCTCTCCAACCTGTTGCATGAGGAAACAACTCAGTGCAATTCCCTGCTTGAAGAAACTCTGTCAAGAAAATGGGCTGAAAAATTGACCTCCCTTGACAGTTGCCCCCATATACTATAACCATTCATTTTTTTAAAAACTGCCTATGCTTCTGTCTAGCTGTTTTTAAAACCAAATTCAAGACTTGAAGTCAGACTAGTAATAAAAACACTGATACATTCATCCCCTCTCTCACATGTCCCAAAACTACTAGCCTGTTCAATGTGAAGCTCGCTGCAAATCCCAAAATCCCTCTTTTTTTCATTCTTAAATTAGTATTATTACTAAGAGCAGCAGTGTAGAGAATGTTCCAGAAAAAATTATTTGGACACCTCAGGCTAAAAACTTTCCAGATGGCACCAGTGTCAAATGAAAATAGGTCAATTTTTAGGCTAACAAATCTTGACATAACTTTTTAAAATATCTTAAGGCTATATTCTCTCCTATGCTTCCCTGTGTGTCAGTGTAAGTTCCAGAACTAGGAGATTTGCTGGGTATGGAAGCTCTCTGGCTTCCCCTATATGTGAAAGTGGGGTTTTGGGGAAGGGGTGGAGTGGGGGCAGACCAGGGGCAGGGTCCCTGGGGAAAAGGCAGGGCGGGGACTGGAGCAGTACGCAACTGCGCAGGGCACCAGGAAATTTGGTACCCCAAATTTCCTGGTGCCCTACGCAGCTGCGTACTTTGAGTATGTGTAAGGACGACCCTGCTCCCAGGCTCATCTTTTGAAAGCGTTGTGCAGGTTTCCTTTGAGGATGAGGAAAGATAGGTCACATATAGAGTGATCGCTTTGTGAAAGGTTTCAGAGTGGTAGCCGTGTTAGCCTGTATCAGCAAAAAGAATGAGTACTTGTGGCACCTTAGAGACTAACAGATTTATTTGGGCATAAGCTTTTGTGGGCTAAAACCCACTTCAACGGATGCATGCAGTGGAAAATACAGTAGGAAGATATATATTGTGACAAAGTTCCTCCTCAATCTTGGTGGGTCCTGCGCTTATTGGCGGATTTTCTTGCCTCAGAGATTCACCATGTGGGTTGGGGAACAGCCCAGAGACCTTCCCCTTTGGAAGAACCCACAGTCCAGGTCAATTGGGAGGTTTGGGGGGAACCCGGGTCCGCCCTCTACTCCGGGTTCCAACCCGGGGCCCTGTGGACTACAGCTGTCTATAGAGCCTCCTGTAACAGCTGCATGACAGCTACAACTCCCTGGGCTACTTCCCCATGGCCTCCTCCAAACACCTTCTTTAGTTTCATCACAGGACCTTCCTCCTGGTGTCTGATAACACTTGTGCTCCTCAGTCCTCCAGCAGCACACCCTCTCAGCTCCTTGCACCTCTTGCTCCCAGCTCCTCACACTCACACCACAAACTGAAGTCAGCTCCTTTTTAAAGCCCAGGTGCCCTGATTAGCCTGTCTTAATTGATTCTAGCAGTTTCTTCTTAATTGGCTCCATGTGTCCTAATTAGCCTGCCTGCCTTAACTGGTTCTAGCAGGTTCCTGATTACTCTAATGCAGCCCCTTCTCTGGTCACTCAGGGAACAGAAAACTACTCATCCAGTGACCAGTATATTTGCCCTCTACCAGACTCCTGTACCCCACTGGTCTGGGTCTGTCACAATATACACAGAGAACATGAAAAAATGGGTGTTGCCAGACCAACTATAACAAGATTAGTTGGTTAGAGTTGGTATGGCAACACCCATTTTTTCATGTTCTCTTTATATATATATATCTTCCTACTGTATTTTTCACTGCATGCATCAGATTAAGTGGGTTTTAGCCCATGAAAGCTTATGCTCAAATAAATTTGTTAGTCTCTAAGCTGCCACAAGTACTACTCGTTCTTTTCGCTTTGTAAAAAGTATTCACCCACAGGTCTTTTATCATTATCCCATGTGACTTCATTGAGAGCGATTCACAATGAGACACAGTATTTATGGCTTATTACAGCAATCTGTAATCCACTGACCTCCTCTTTTTGTTCTATGACTGCAGAGGTGTTAATGGGCCACTCTACCTTGAATGGTCCCTTACAATATGTGCTAACTACTTATGCTAAACAATCTGATCCACCTTGCATTTTGGTGTGACTCTGGGAGTACCTTTCCCAGACCTGAAGAAGAGCTCCATGTGGCTCAAAAGCTTGTCTCTCTCGCCAACAGAAGTTATTCCAATAAAATATATTACCTCACCCACCTTGTCTCTATAACATCCTAGGACCAACAGTTAGAACTACACTGCATAGGCAGACTGCTGTACACTGTGCATTGGTACAACTCAACCGGCACCCTTAAATTTAAGTAACTGCTGGCTTATATTATCATTTGGCTAATGGCTCATCATGTCAGCACCACAGGCAAAAGGAGGAGGAGAATACTCACAGACTCACAACAAGTTCTAACTCGATCTGACATACCCTCTGCACTCTGAACCAGTTTGCATATTGGTAACTATGGTTAAATATGATAAGCATATACAAAGTGAGAAATTATAATGCTGAAAGGAATAGTCAGGAAAATAACTTAGGGACATTGGAATGGAGTTTTCAACACATCCTCAAGTTTCAGCAAGATGCTAATCTGCTATCTATAGAAATTTGCTGCCTGTTACGAAAGCTCAGGGTTTCTCCCAATATGTGTTTACTATCTCTCAGTGAAACATAAGCCCTTCAGAAAGAGAGGGAATAATCACTGGGCCAAAATCTGATTTAATTTAGAGTGGAATCATTCAAAGTGAAGGCCTTCCCCCATGGGCCCAGTCTGGAGAGGCGTTGAGCACCTCACACTGCCACTGACTTCAGTGGCAGCTGCTAGAGGGTAATCAGAAGCACACAGTATCAAACTCTGTATGGGGGTCTTGTTAACGTAGCCAATAAGCCAGGGGTTCAGTTCAGACACAGCAAGCAATCCCAGACTCAGCTGGGATGTATTATGCTCATCTCAGCTAGCACATAAGGCTTCTTTTGCTCCTGTGTGTCACTGTAACAAGAGTTGCATGACTGACTGTACTGATAAAATTGTCCCTCAGAGAATCTGAGTCAGCCTCTCTCATCTCAATACTAAAATTAAATCATTCTATGAAATTTAGCCTTGACTTGTGTGGCACAAAGTAAACATAACTCCATTTCATTTCTTAACTAGTGGATTGCAGATCTCAGAGGAGAGCAGACGAAGGGGAATGGAAAATTTTACATTTCAGTACTAACTAATCCATTATATTTTATCTATGATACAGTTGGAAATGACTACAGCATTTTCTAATACCAGTTATAATTTTCACTCCCTAAGCCACATGCATCAAGAAATTACAGACTTATTTTAATGTGGTTAGATCCTGCTGGCAGTTTTCTGTAAATACGAGAAGTTAACGATTATTTTTCTTTTCATCTGCATCTTTTATCAAAAGTGTACAGTCTTTGCTTTACAAGGCAGCCACACGCACATTGGGCCAGATTATGACGGAAATAGCACCAGAAGAGTGTCCTGAGTAATGCACCCAGGGAACAAGTCATACAGCACCAGGGTAGCCAATGGAAACTTTTAGCTATAAACAGACATCTAGCTACTTGTATGGCCCCCTTCACCAGAGTATCTGAGCACCTCACAGTCTTGAATGTATTTATTCCCACAACACTCCTATGAGGTAGGAAAATACTATAATCCCCATTTTGCCAATGGGGAACTGAGGCACAGAAAGGCTAAGTGACTTGCCCACAGTCACACAGGAAGTCTGTGGCAGAGAAGGAAACTGAACCCATGTCTCCCAAATCCTAGGCTAATAACCTAACCACTGGATAACCCTTCCTCTCTTCATATGAAACTATGAATCATGATTGTAACTTCTTCCCTCTCTCTGATTTGCTCTTGATTGGTTTAGAGGACACCTGTTTAACAACTACTTTTTAAACCATTTGGTACCTTTTACGTTATATTGCCAATGATGAACACTCGTCTGTACCAAAAATGCACTCATCCCTGGCTTAAGCAAGGAAAGGGACAGCAAACCTTTCACCCAGGAAGGAAACGGTTAAATACACAGTGGCTAAAAAAGCTGTGTTTCTTTAGGAACTCCTATGGTTTAACAGTTATTTATAGCAGGATTAAGATTTCTAAAGCAGGCTTCTCTATTTTTTCCTCCTGCTGGAGCTCTACATTTCCCCAGCTGATTCTGATGAGAAGTGTCCTCCACTGCCCACAAGGAGCCAACGGTGATGTCATCCTGTTATTCCTTTACCCCCTGCAGACCCTCAGAGGCCTCTATGTGGCAGTCTTGCTGAGGCCTCCATTTCTTATTGTCTCCTTTCCCTCGTTGCTGCGGAGGCCAATCTTTCCCCAGCATTCTTTCTCATATAATGTTAATCAAAATGGATTGCCCTGGATTTCAGTTGATGACAATCCACAAGTGTAAATAATGCGGCATCCTCAAACACTCAATTGTTTGTAAACATTTTTTTGTTTCAAAATATTTGTTTCTGTGGCAATTTTTATCAAAATCAACATTTTTCAAAGTGTGTCCAGTTAAACAAAAAGACATTTTTCATCCAAAAAAACATTTAGAGGAAAAATTTCCAATCAGCTCTACTGCCAAGATGATGTGGTGAGGCGATGTGGTCCCCTCAGGAGAGGCCAGTGCCCCTTTGCAGCATCAGAGAGGCACTGTATCTGCCAGGTCAGCTGGGGAAGAGCCCCAGGCTGTGCTTGTGGGAAGAGGGAGGAATTGGGTGGCTATAAACTGTATTCAGCTGTCTTTAGATGTCTGCATCCTTCCTATTCACCAGTAGGAGTAGCCCCAGGAGCCACAGACGCCTCAGACTCTATGATCAGGGATGCAACCCCATGCTCTGAGTGTCCCTAGCCGCTGTTTGCAGAAGGAATGAGTGACAGGGGATGGATCACTCAATGATTGCCTGTTCTGTCTGAAGTACCTGGCATTGGCAACTGTCAGAAGACAGGATACGGGGCTAGATGGACCTTTGGTCTGACTCAGTATGGCTGCTGTTCTTATGCTCCATGCCAGGGAAGCTGGAGTGTGCAGGATGGAGCCATTGTTGACAGTCTTCTGCAAAACTGGGTTATCAGGGCAAGTATCTACTCAGCCTGTTGCCACTGATACTATGAAGGAACAAAGAAACAGGGGATCTTACATTTATCAGTTCTCTGCAGTACAGAGCTCCTCTCTGAATAATGAGTCACGTTCCAGTATTATTGGGTCAGTGCAACACAGTATTCTCCCATCAGTTCAGCTTAACTGAATTTGTAATACTCATAATGACACTAATGAGTCAAAAAAAATATAGGGAAATACTGAATGGCACAGTTAGGGTGACCAGATGTCCCGATTTTATAGGGACAGTCCCAATTTTTGGAGCTTTTTCTTATATAGGCTCCTATTACCCCTCACCCCCTGTCCTGATTTTTCACTTGCTATCTGGTCACCCTAGGCACAGTACAATAGAAATTAACAAGTGAGGAGAAGTTAATTATAAAAAAAACAATTGACCTTGGGCTTAACCCACTTAGCCTCTCTGCATCTGTTTTCCCTGCTGTAAAATGGGAATAACAATACTGTCTCATCACAAAGGTATCATGAGGCACTGAATTCATTCATGTTTGCAAAACATTGAGATCTCAGATGGAAGGTGCTATAAAAGCACAAAGTATTATTGTTCATCATCATTAATATTCAACCACAACAGCTTAGCAACATTGTTCAAAAATATTCCAGTCCTCCAACCACCTTCTTCTGCTTAAATCTTCAGGTAAGACCATGTCTACGGTAGTGGCGTATCTACAGCGTTATAGCTGTGCCAGCATAACCCTATAGTGCAGACACAGCCTACAGCGATGGAAAGGGTTTCTCCATCACTCTAAGAACACAACCTCCCTAAGCAATGGTAGCTAGGTTGACAGAAGCATTATTCTGTTGACCTACCCTAACCAGGGGTTAGATCAGCATAGCTACAGCACTCAGGGGGGTGGATTTTTCACGCCACTGAGTGCTGTAGCTATGTTGACCTAAATCTTCAATGTAGGCCAGGCCCAAGAAACTAAGAAGAGTTGAGGAAAACTTCTGCCTCAGACCTTGTCTACACTACAGCTGCTTTGCCAGTATAGCTATATGGCAGAGACCCCTAGTGTAGACGCAGCATAAGCCAACAAGAGGAGTTTTTCTGCCGGCATGTTAAAACCACCTCCCTGAACAATATTAACCATGTTGACATAAGCACTCTTCTCTCAGCATAGCTCCATCTACGCTGGCTGTTTTACCATGTCAGCTAGGGAGTGTGGTCTATTCACACCCTGACCGACACAGCTATGCCAACAAAACTTTGGAGTGAAGACCTGGCCTTAGCTACAAGAAGACACGTGTTCCCCAGGTTCAGACTTAACATAGATATATAGTCTATCTAGCATAGTTCCATTCTTTCACCATCAGTTGTACCTCTTTCTAAGTTTGACCTTAATGCAAAGCTAATCGACACGGCAGAAGTAGATTAAATGCAAATGGCTAGCAGAGCCACCCCAAAATTTCAAACTCCCAACATTTTATCCTCCAATCCCAGCCACCAATACTCTCCCTCCCACTCACTATCGACTCCCTGAATAAAATGCAGAGTTCCTATTAATGCACAGGCCCTTTCACACCACCAGGCCTGGAGCCCAAACATCTTGTCTCAACTGAGCGACTGATCCTACTTTTGCAAGTATTAGGTTTTTTGCTTGATAATGAAATACTAACTGCAGAGAAGGAGAGAAAAACAGAATGAGGCACACTAAACAAGAGATATGTGTAGTACTGACTCAGCCATAGGTAGTGGCATACATGAACCACGGGTGAAGCTATGGCTGTTCCTAGTCTACAATTCTAGCTTGGCTGGTGGTTCAATTTTTGCAAGCACTAGATCTGTGGAGGTACTGCTAGCTCAAGCAAACTCAGTCATGAATACAACTTGTGAAACATTAGTTTATAATCTTCCAAGATTTTCCATTACAAATTCAGACATTAACATGGAGGTTAAACTACAAGAATCATTATGGCCTAGAAATGAAGCCATTTACACACAGCTCTGCATTCAAGCTGCACCTGGGGAGGTTTGTAGCATGAGGTGTCCCAGGTGTGCAAATTGCTTCCTCTTTTAAAATGGTGTATTCCAGTCCCCTGCCCTCTACATGGTGTTGTGGAAGAGTTAGGGCCACCTCCACACCTGCTCCCCATTACCTGTGGGGTCACTGGCTGCACTCCCCCAAGCACGTAAGCTGCTATTGTCCACAGCTTTGTGTGGAACACAAGGATGAAGAGGCTCGTTATTATTAGTATTACAATAGCACCTAGAGGCCCTGACCAAAACAGGCCCTTGTGTTAGGCCCTTACAAACACAAAGTAAGTATTTTGTGCCTATCTAAATCCTTGGACCCCTGCACACTCATGCATGGGTCAGGAACAGTCTGGCTCCATTAGTGAGAGGGGAGGGAGGAAGATTGGTAGTTAGGGAAGAGTTCCAACTTCAGTTTAACCTCCCTTTTTCAGTTACACAAAAATGTGTTAAATTAATTCTTAGGGAGAAAATGTTTGTTTTATCTCAACCCAGAGGTGATTCTTGCGGTGCTTGTTCTTGAAAGTTTGAGTGTAATCCGTTCCAACTATTTGCCAGTTATGTGTGCCAGAAGAACACCCCATTCTCTCCCATATGTTCCAAACAAACATTTTTGCACATGGATAACCATGGATAACTCCACAACGGCAGAATCATTAGCCCTGGCTTGATTTGTAGACCTTATTGAGAAATAATCACGTCAAGTTATGAGCATTCAAAATGGGGAAATTTTCCAAACAAGTGCAATAGAATTTTGCTATCCACTTTTGTTTTTAAATCAACCTTAAAAGCTTAGAACACTGGGGCTGCTGAACCATTTAGGTTTGAGATGATTGAAGATTTTGAGACAGCTAAGGTTTCAGATGGTTAAGACCAGGAAAGCTCTTTTTCTCTCTGGTATTCATATAGTTCCAATCAATGTAGTATTCAGGCCTCCATTAAGGATGATTGCATTCCAGATGTGTCAAGCTGAAAAACTCCAGATTCAGTAAATTCCTGGGAGCCTAAAAGCTGATGTTGCGAGTGGTTTTCTTTAAACCTAATTTTTAAAGGAAATTCCATGCCAAAATAGTGTTATACAATGTTCAGGTTGAGTTATTAAATCCTCAACAGTCAGGAAATTTGAAAAGTTAAAGTTGAGTGCTTACCCCTAACTCTGCCCCCTTTTGTGTATTCCTTATGTTCTCTCTTTCTATATCTTTGTTTTACTTGCTGAATAATATAATATAATATAATATAATTATAATATAAACTGGAATTTCTTATATAACCTTGACAGTACAATGAGAGTTCTGACTACACAACAGGGATGCAGTGTCCCAATCAAAATGGTCATTAGCTAAAATATGATACAGTCATCATGGTGAAATGAGTGATTTAGGCAACAGTAAGGTGGTTTGTCAGTCCATTATTCTCTCTCTCTCTCTCTCTCTCTTTCTCTCTCTCGCAAAGCTGTTGTTTCATGTAAAAATAAGCATTTATCTGTCTTCCAAAGCATTAGAACTATAAATACCTTGAGTGACAAATACTTCTGTCACAGCATTCAGGATATGTTCAGAAGTGTAATCTCAGGCATTGTGCAGAACTAACCATAGTGGGGCAGAGTCTACCCTGATAAAAGATTTCTGATGTTAAAGCTTGTTGGTTTGGAAAAAATATATATATATACATACATACACACACACACTTTTTATTTAATTTTTTGCTTGGGGTAATGTCGTTACTTACACATTCTTCAAGCTGACCGTATGAATAGTTTGGCTTCTATGCTTTGACAGTACTAGTATTAAATAAATTCCTAAACATTGTGTGGTATGTCGTTCAGGAAGTTTTATTGCAGAGAAATTCTGAAGTCTGGATGAATAAAGTTTCACATAGGAAAGCCGAGAAAGATTCAGGAATGATTCACATAGGTTGCATTAACCCTCCCACCTTTCCCACCTCTCCATCCCCCACCATCCAAAAGTAGATTACTTTCACAAAGTTATTAGTGAGCCAAACAGTTTTAATTCAGACTCTAAAACACAAGACAAGGCAAACATTATTGTCTACTTGTTAAGACCTTCCCAATTCTCAGTTTAGTTGTCGGACTGACACTTGTGCATCTTCCAATTGTCCTGTTTCTGGATTCTTGGTATAGCAGATTTGGTAGCTTCAAATTATACATAAAGTGTCTTTAAGGTGTCAAGAAAAAATTCACAATCTAAAATGTTTCCATTTGAACAGCAAGCCCAAAGGGTTCTCTTCAGTTTTAACAGAGTCCCTCTGAAGTTTGTGGTTTAATAAGGGAAATATTCTCTCATCGCCAGTCTCATCCTACAGTTTAGAAGTAGCTGGATTGTCAGAGCAAATCAGTAGGTTACAATGGTGCTCTGGGAACCGAGATATTGTCACCGAGGGTTGAAATATTAGAACTAGTCTTTTTAACCCTTTGTTGTCTCTACTCTTTACATTTTAATTCTTTTTGTCGGAGCCTGTCTATGCCTACAACAGGCAGAAGAACAATTCCCTACTGAATTCTTTGTAACTATACACAAAAGTGTGTATCACTTTAGAGGCTCTTGAGAATTACACACACAAAAGCTTTAGATCTCACATAGGGAAAATACTGAGCTTTGAGAGTCTATTTCAAATAGAATTCCTTATTGCCATCCTAATCCAGGTGGAGGGGAAGGGGGACGAAGTGAAAAGATTGTGATAGCTAGTTGGGTTTACTCTCAGAGTTGGCAGAGTCTGGCTCTGAATATGGAATTTTGCATAGTTTATTTTAGGTATGTACAGCTAGCAACTGGAGTATATCCCACATGCTAAACACTTGGAATTCTCCTGGGAGAAGTCTTGTTTCAAATTAAATTTAAGCACTCCAGAGCTAGTATCTTTTTTTTTTTCCAAATTAACTTACTGTAGTGTTGCATTAGGTTTTGTTTTTATTGATATGCATCAGTCCTGAGCAATGAAACATACCAGCCTTCAGCATATGGGCTACCTTTTGTTTTAAATTTTATCTATTAACAATATATGTTTACACACACACCCTCAACAGGCATGGTCTTGCAGACTTTCTCAGCAGCTGTGACAACAACTGATGTCACCCCCTTTGCAGAAATTTCCACAAACATCTTCCAAAGGCCAAGTTAAATGAGAGATAGAGCTTATCGTCTTCTTTAAAGTGCTCTCAATGGGAGCAAGTCATGTGACCCTCTTCCTTGCCTGTGGGGTGTGGTATGTCACAGTTCCCATATCAGCTGGCACATGTGGGTGAAAGATATGAGACAGCAAAAAAGGAGTAATAATAAATAGTAATATCATTGAGACTGTTAAAGAGGGTGTGAGTATGTTGAGTAATTTCAGTGTGTGCTCTCACATTCTGAAAACAGGGGGAGCACTAGTCTGCCCATCATTCTGCACACACCACCTACTCAGCACAGACTGGGAGTGGTATTCCAGGCTACTACTCATTCAGAGTGGCTATGGGGTGGTAGACGCATGCTGATACTTCATAGGTGACTTGCAAAGGATTATTTTTTAAAAAATAGGCTTTGCCCATTGAGGGTTCTTTATACATCCAAAAAAGCAGCCAGAAAGAGTTTGTTTGTTTTTTTTAAAGTCATTCCCCCTCCCTACACACACTTGTTTTTAGCCTTTAAAACATTGGCAAGGTCAAGTCTAGTCATCTCTGGTTTTGTTAGAGGAATAGCTGGATGTGTCAATGGGTTATTTATGTGTTTATTTATTTTACTGTGATCATATCTGAAGTGTAAGGTGGGTGAATTGAATCTTTCACAAAGATGGCCTTTATCCAAAATGTTAATTAGTTGTTGAAGCAAAATAGGTGTTATCAAAGAACAGCATTTAAAAACAGTCTAATAAAAAACGCTTCCCTTCTGAAGCCTTGTCTTCTCTAGGAAAACTAATGCTACCCTAGGCTCACTCATAGTCTTTATCTCAACCTGCCAACAGGTGTGAGAGCTACAGGCTGTTGTGTCTTCACTAGCAGTTTACCTCTCATTAGTTACTAGGTGTTCACTAGCTAATAATACATCTTCTTTCCTAGTAAATATGTACCTTTTGTTGTTCCACTTTCGTGCTCTTGACTCTTGTGGTGTCACCATTTCACTAGCTCTCCAATCATAGAGCCTTCCAGAACAGATAAGACCTGATTTTCAGATGTTAAAATAAGCAGGCCAAAATTACTTTGAAGGGAAAAGTCTACCTTTCAGGCCTTATTTACGTACTTCATAAACTCAAAAGAGGTAACAAGCCCAATTTGTTTTCTCTTTGCAATTCAACTTTAATGTTAGTGGTTTGCTTTTCTGCAGTGCTGCACAGTTCTCTGGACGTTTGATCCTTTATCTCAGTGGTTCTCAAACTTTTGTATTGGTGACCCCTTTCACACAGCAAGCCTCAGAGTGACGCCCCTTATAAATTAAAAACCCTTTTTAAAATATGTAACACTATTATAAATACTGACGATGAAGTGGGGCTTGGCCGTGGAGGCTAACAGCTCGCAACCCCCACATAATAGCCTTGCAACCCCTTGAGGGGTCACCACCCCGAGTTTGAGAACCTCTGCTTTATCTCAAACCTTTTTATTAAGGATTTTCTCATCAGTCTGCTCATTCAGACATCTACATTCTGCACGACTGAGGGCTTGTGTACGTGACGGCTTTTTGTATTGGAGTGGCAATGTCGCTGCATTCAGGCAAGCCTCGAGTGCAGATATGTAGCGTTGGTGTAAAAAGCAACTTGCATTAGTGTGGGGTAACCCAATTTCAGATTTGAGTGAGATGCACAAGTGCAAGTCACTTTTACATTAGTGCAGAGTTAGCCCAGGGATCTTACCCCAAGTCCCTTCCTGTCCAGACACAAAAGTCTCACCCAAGTTTGGTGGTGTCTTCAACCAAGGCTAGCCGACTCTTCTGGCATTACAAGCTAAAACCCAAGTGATGCTTTCACTCAGGCTGCTATCCCACCCACTTGCAGTGAGCATGCAGGTTAAATCATTTGAATGTTGATAGTCCGTCCATGCCTTCCTCCATGTGCACACACAGACAAGTGCTCCCACAGTCAACTTAGAAAGAATCATAGAGTGGACCAGCTTACTACAGCCCAGAGCATCATGGAATATGCTCCCAGATATGCCAACATACATAGGTGAGTCACTCAGGGTCAGTGAGGACACATTAACTCCAGTGGGGCTTTGCAGAGTGGCTGGTCACACCTGGATAGGCAAACGCAGGTGCTCAAACCTGGATGCTAATTATCTGAGCTCTCTCTGTGGTGAAGACATACCCTAAGAGTTGCTGCGGTCTCCTTATTATGTGTGGCTTTTGTTAACATCCCTCTTTTGGACATGTGGTTCAATTTGTTTGTTTGGGAGTATTTTTGGTGGGTAAACAGTATTGCCAAAACCAAGGTTTCAAAAATCATGAATCAAGCCCCCAAAATCATGAGATATGCATACAAATCACGAGATTTAAAAAACAAGAACTTTGGGGATCCTTTTATTTGCCTTCTGGTTTGAACCTTTAGAGCTCTGTTTCCAGCTTTTCTTTGCAACCATGAGGGCTAGAAGCTTACTTTCTTTTTTTTATTATTAAATTTGAGATTCTGATATATTCACATGACTCCAGGAGCTGCGACTTTATGAAAAATAATAAGTATCACAAGATTCTGCAATAAAATAGTCCAAGTGGCTACACTCTATAAAACATCTTTGAATTTTCTTTCTGCTTGACTGTTTTCTCTGGCTAAAGGTTCAGCAGCCATTGTATTGATTCCATGGCCAGCAAGGATAGCATGCCTACTTTTTGTGAGTTTGTCACCTGCACTACAAAATGGAACGAGTACTGACAACAGCTGAAGCTGAACGACTGCTGAATACTGGTCAGCTATTAGCAATGGTTCAGTTCATTAATGCTAACAAGGCCATAGATTCTCCTTCAAGGCTGTTCTGTCCTGATATTAGTAGCCATTCTGGTTTTCTCAAACAGCCTTCACAGGGAATGGAGTCAATGCAAAAATCCTCTGATGGTGGTGGTGTGCTTTACAGGATGTAGCAGAACTACAGTGGGGTTTCAGGGAAGATGATTAGAGGCAAGGAAAGATTGGAATAAGATAGTTTAGAGGGAAAAAAAATAAAACGGGACATGATAAAGGCACACCAAATAATGAATGGCATTGAGAAGGCAAATTGTACACATGTTTTTGCCCTTTCTCATAATGTAAGAATAAAAGGATATTGAAAGGGAACTAATTTAAAACTGACATAAGGAACCCCTTCTTAATAAAATGTATAACCAACTTGTGGAACTCACTACCACAAGATATCGTTGAGGCCAAGAAAGCTGTAGGATTCAGAAAGGATTAGATGTTTATGGGGAAATAAAAACATCCAGAGTTATGTTAGTTCAGTTAAAACAAAGACATTTTAGAAGGAATATAAAGCTTCATGCTTCAGGACATAAAACAGAATTAAGAAGAAACTTCACCTAGGGAGAGGTCATTCCATAAGAATCCACTACAGGGTTTCTTGCACTTGCTTCTGTAGCATCTGATACTGGCTATTGCCAGACACAGGATAACTTGAACTACTGGTTTATTCCAGTATGGCATTTCTATGTTCCAATCCATAGGGTTTGCTGGAATAAAGTCAGTACTGAGTTTTGCTATGCAACAATCTTACTGCAAATTCGTCTAGAATCGTTTGGGGGTTTCACTCAAGCTCTATGGGAGGCAGTGTGGAATAGTGACAGGGCAATGGTTTCAGAATCAGGAGATTTAGGTTCTATTCCTAGTTTGTCCACTGATCTGCTGTACGTCCTTGACAAATCATTTCACCTGTTTCCACTAGCACTCTTGTCCATTAGCACACTTGTCAATCTTATCTATTTCGAGCATAAGCTCTTCAGAACAGAAACTGTCCCTTTGTGTCTGTACAAAGCCTAGAACAATGTGGCCTTGACCTTGGTTGGAGCCTCCAGGCACTGCTGTAGTACAGCTGATAATAATGCATGATACACAAGAAATTAACAGTGTTGCAAATCTGCATCCAAAACTTGGAAGGGGGCAATTTCAGTTTACCCTTACCTTCCATTATGAGAGAGCTCCCACTTCTGTTGTACAACCCATCTCAGCCTGCCAACAAAAGAGTCCCTGATGAGAACAGACACCGGCACCCTGGTTCATAGCCTTGCCAAATATGAGTCAGGTTTATTTTTCTAACGAGAGATGCCAGTGCTCTTCCTTGAGCATCAAAAGTCAGACTAGTTCAGCCCAAGAATACCATAGCTCTAACACTGGGTACATACTGAGGCCATGCTATTGATATTCCTTCCCTGGCATTTACACTGTCTGAGATATTATAGGTTTCAGAGTAACAGCCGTGTTAATCTGTATCCGCAAAAAGAAGAACAGGAGTACTTGTGGCACCTTAGAGACTAACAAATTTATTAGAGCATAAGCTTTCGTGGACTACAGCCCACTTCTTAGGATGCATCCGAAGAAGTGGGCTGTAGTCCACGAAAGCTTATGCTCTAATAAATTTGTTAGTCTCTAAGGTGCCACAAGTACTCCTGTTCTTCTTTTTGAGATATTATAAAATCCTCTCAGCTTACAAATGACAAAACTAAGGCAGAGAGATTAAAAGACTTGCCTATGGTCATGCAGTAAATTAGTGGCAAAGCTACTAAGAGACGCCAGAACTCCTGCTCTCAGCCCAGTGCTTCACCCACAAGACCATCCTCTCTTCCCCACAGCCTCTTGCAGATGGCATTCAGTACATAATGGAGATTACATTTTCTTTAAGAACACAGACAAGCCCTCTGAGGTCCTGCCAGCTGGCACCAGCTTTGCTGTGATACCACACCTATTACAAAGCCCACTGGAGCATGCAGCTAGCCCACAAGGGATCAAGGAAGTTAGGTTACTATTATTCATTTATTATTTCTAGTACAGTAGCTTCCAGAAGCTCTAATCAAAATTAGAACCTCAGCAATAGAAAGTAAGCTCTTTAAGAAAGGGCCTGACCTTCACAATGTGACTAAACAGTGCCCAATACAATCATCCCCAACCTTGGTTGGGGCTCCTAGGTACTCCCACACTTTTCAAAGATAAATCATTTTAGGGGCTGTACAAGAACATAGGATATGGTCACAGCAATGAGGGGAGTCCTAGTATAGTTGAGACACTGGCGGTCACTAGCATTTTAAACGTAATCATGCAGACAAGGCTGCTGGGGATGGACTGAATCAGTCCCTCTCCCTAGCTTAGCTTGACTCGGCACCCCCAGAGTTAACCCTGCCCACTTTGGTGGGTGCGCCAGTTGACTGAGCTCCCCACTACAGCAGAGGACATAGATGGCGTGTGTTGTTGCACCCCCACAAATCTAGCTGCAGAAAGCCCCTCCAAAGGCCTGGGTTTGGTTCTAGTGGTGCAGCAGTTGTGGCCTCTCACCTCTAGCACAATCATTTTTACTGTGCTAACTGCTCACAGCTGCTACCTCACCGCATTTATCATTGCTGTAGCTGCACTAGTCAAACTGTGGTTGCTGGGCACCTGAAACCCTTGAGAAGCCCTGTGCTGTGGCAGAAAGAAGGGCTTTCAATATTCTTCCAGGCAAGTCTTCTGCAGAGGCAAATACGGCTTTTTGCATAATTTTTTTTCCCTTTTTCCCACTGCTGGGATGCTCTCAATGGCTCTATGAGGTGTTTGTTTTTAAAAAAAAATTCTTTCCCATACGGATGAGAGGCCAGCTGTGAATTAACAGCATTTATAAAGTGTTGCCAAAGGCTCTCAGAGTTGTAAGTTACACACGTGGCGCTTTAGAAACTAAAAAAGCCCTGCTTTCATTAAGCCTGAAATGTGGGGTCCCGTTGCCCC
Source organism: Malaclemys terrapin pileata (assembly GCF_027887155.1). Classification (NCBI taxonomy): domain Eukaryota; kingdom Metazoa; phylum Chordata; order Testudines; family Emydidae; genus Malaclemys; species Malaclemys terrapin. The sequence continues at coordinate 37,729,038 of NC_071507.1, read as the reverse complement.
TACATCCGCAGAATTCACAGGGCAGTGGATGAGAGAGCGAGCAAAGTGAATTTTAAATCCAAGACTCGTGACCTCATCAGCACAGCCTACGAGCCCATTCACAAAGGGCGATCTATAGTACAGTGTTTGAAACACAGCAAGTCTGAATGCAGCAGAGGCACCAAGGCCCTATATGAAAAATATATTCTGTGTTGAAAGGAAGTTAGCCTGTTTTGATCCAAGGTGTTAATGGGCTATCCTCTTTCCCCAGCAGCAGCCTGCTTACCTGAAAATATGAAAACTTTTCTAATGATGCAGTGCTATAGTTAGTGTATACTTGTTATGAGATCCTTCTCAAGGAAAAAAAATGTTTTTTTGCACCCACATATAAGGAAATGGTTAGCTTCAGTGCCCATTATCATCCATATTCACTAAAAATGAAACTTGTGCAGCTGATTGGCAAGTTTTAAAGTATTTTGGAGTATGTGGGCATGTATACAATACAGAGAGGTACAATACAGACAGGACTGAGTTTAAGCGAGCTTGTTTATATCAGTAGATACCTTTCCTGTTCTCACTGATGTCAATGGAAGTTTTGCCGTTGACATTAATGAGAACAGGACTGAGCTTTTAATCACATTAGAAGATACTGCTTTTGGCCTGGAAAAGATTGCTTTTCTAGTTAGGGAAATCTCCAGAATGAGGTTAAAAACAATAGCACCGGAGGAAAAAAAAATCAGTGGATCACAGATATTTTTAAGGTGGAAAAGAACACTTGGGTCATCTGGTCCATCTTCAAGGCAGAATAGCCATATTCCCTACCGCTGTGTCTAGACTGCCCCTCCCTCCACTGTCCCCCTCCCCCAAGAAAAAATTCTACCACTAGTAAAGATCCACTGGCAGTAGCAACAACGAGAGTGCTGTATAGACAAGGCAGCAGCCATTTTGTCACCAGGCCTTCGGAGATCTAGATGACACAGCAGCAGAAATCTTGGAGGATACCATGCTTTATCTATGCCACAGCTCCCACCTGTGGTTGCAACAGTAGGAAATTTTAAAGAAAAGTAGACTAGTTTAGGCAAGGTCTAGAAGTGCTTGTTTTCCTTCTTCAGATTTTAGTGACATACATGGGGATTTCTCTGGGATGCTCTGAGGTTCTTTGACATGCTAATAGAAAAGCTCTCTTGCCTCACTTTTCCTTCTATTGACCCAAATTGCCTCCTGTACACACAATGTTACCTCTAAAATTTTACATCCATGTGCAGAATGAATTTTGTTATGTGCACCAATGTGGAGGTGATGTGTGGCAGGGGTGGGGCCAAGAGGTTTGGAGTGTGGGAGGAGAACCCACAGGGCTCAGGGCTAGGGCAGAACGTTGGGGTGTGGGGAAGGGAGGGCTCTGGCTGTGGGTGCAGGCTCTGGGGTGGGGCTGGGGCGGAAGGGTTTGGATTGCAGGCTTCCCCAGGGCTGTAGTGGAGAAAGAGGACTCCCCCCAGCCCACTCTCGGTGCAGCAGCCTGAGGCCGGAGAGACGCCTTCCCCTGGCCAGCTGCAGCAGCTCCCTCAAGCCTGACTCTCCCCTACGTGTGACCTATAAGGTGAATTAACCCCTTCTGAGCCACCTTAACCCCTTCATGGCTGGTGTGGGGTGAACACCCCATCACACATATACACCCATTTTCCTTAAAACAGTCCATAAAGGTTAAAGTGTGCAGCTGTTAGCTCCTGTTAAAGGCTGGACTATACACTGTGGAGTGGCACAGGCATGCCATTACAAGGGATCAGTTTGGGAACAAAAGCAGAAGGGAAAGCCTGCTAAATATAAGAAGCAATTTCTCTTCAATATAAACAACACAGAAAGAGCTGGAAGTGAAAATTGGACCAAACAGAATGACTGGGAACCTACATATGGCCAATAGAATGATGATATCACTATCAGCAGAAAGGCATGATCCTGCAAGGTGCTGACTGATCTCAACTGAGACGACCACAATGCCATGATTCACTGTAGGGCCTGATCCTGTCAGTTGCTGAACATCCTCAATTCCCACTAACTTCATAGAGACCTGTGGGCACTCGGCATTGCTCAAGATCGGACACTACCAAATGTAAATGTGAGCTACTGAGCGGTGGTTGCAAACAGATAGCTACCTACCCTTTCAGTGACACATCTACCCTGCAAAAAAGCCCCTCAGTGAAACTGTCATTGCTAACTTTCTCTTCTCTAAATGTTCCTATTTTAATAGTAGGATTGCCAAATAAATAAGCCACAGAATTTATTTTGCTGCTTATTTTAAGTATTGGAGCCAGGAAAGCTGAGAAGTGTCCATTTATGTTTGGGAAGAAACAAAAAGACTGAATTAATCAGAGAATCACTCACACCCTGTACTGTAAAAAGCACTTTACCCATTCATGACGCTAGCCCTTTCTTAGGGACAGGAGGGCTCCATGCATTTGGCGGTTTCTGCTTCGCAGTTCTACAAAAGATGAGAGGCTTTATGCTGCTTTTGTTTGCTTTGCTTCTTGGGTTCTCATTTACAAAAGTGAATTGAAAGGAAAGACCATTGGAACTGGGTTCTCAAGTGTCATGCTCAGTCTTAACTTGAGTTTTTATTTTACGCATGTTATTGGAAAGAGCCCACCGAAAAATATTCTACTGTCCCTAAGGTTAAATAAACAGCTGTACTCAGGAACAGAACAATTGAGAGATTTCTAATAGTGATGTTCTGGCTTGCCTTGGATTAACACGATGTGATTCCTTCTGCATTGTTGTTTAATGCAGAAAGGTCACTAGCAGAACCCCAGCAGCAAACGGCTAAAATGACAACCAGAGAAGTGAAAAAGCTACGCTGATGCCTTGTGTATAGGGTGACCAGACAGCAAATGTGAGAAATCGGGACAGGGGGTGGGGAGTAATAGGAGCCTATATAAGAAAAAGACCCAAAAATCGGGACTGTCCCTATAAGATCAGGACATCTGGTCACCCTACTTGTGTATACTCAAAATAACATTTTGTAACTCTGTCAAGTTAAACTAGTTCCATAACTGGGAATCAGATTGGTTGTACTTGGGAATGCATGGACTTGTGTGAAGCAGCTACCATAGCATATGCTACCAGTAGCTGAATTATTAATATAGTATGAAGACATGGCCCCCACGCCAATGAGCTTAAACTCTAGATTGGGTTTGAAAGGGCATTCTGAACACAAAAGGCAGCCAGTGGCTGGTGAATCTGCAGCTTTGGATTGCTGAAAGCAGTGTAGACATAAATATGCATTTTTAAATGAAGATACCTGTATTTGTGGAGTGGTTGCAGACACTTTATGATTATGGTGGCAGCTAAGTTTCTGCTTAAAGCTGCCCATAACACAACTTCTTACACTGCTGGATTTATATAAAGAGCCATCATGGAATATGCATGTATAGATGAGGAAGAGCCTTTGGTACCTGAGGAGAAGAAGGGAGTTCCAAAGGCAGAGATACACAGGAATGAACTCACAAAGTGGGAGAATGAAACAAAAGGAGCACTACAGCAGTCATGGTGGGAGAAGCATATGCAGTGGGAACGGGAGGAGGAGGAAATGAGGCCAGGGATGGATTATGCATGGCTTGGAATGTGAGGACGACAAACCTGAGGTCAGAGGAAAGCCAATGTAGAGTTTCCAATAAGGGATATGACTTGGGGCACATCTATCTGGTGCTTTTGTTTTGCACTGGTGTAGCTACGCCAATGTAATAGCTTCACCAGTGCAAAATCCTAGTGTACACATGCTGCATTAACTTAAAAGTGACTTGCGCCAGTATGTCTTTTAGCACTTTACAAACTGCACCAGCAAAGTCACTTTTTGCACTAAATGCAGCAAATCTGCACTAAGGTTTTGCTCTGGCACAGCTATATCATGTTAGCACATTCACTACTCTTTCTTGTATTGATAAAAATGAAATACAGCGGCACTAAGGTGGGAGAGATTGTTCAAGGAAAGTAGAGGGGAACAAAGGGTTAAAACCAAATTAGCAGATCACTGAGTAAGAAGGCAGGTTCTGATATAAAGGGACCACTCTAAACCACTAAGCAAAAGGAAGAGCAGAAAAATGGTAATAGCCTGCGGTTGGAAAGTTAATAAAAACATGACATGCACAAAGGGCAGATGCAGTGGGGAACCATTGTAGTTATCCCAGATTAATTTTAGAACTACGATTGACTTTTTTTGTTTCCTGCTTAGGGTCATCACATGGAGTCAGCTTTTGCGCTACATAAATCTGCAGGAATTCCCCTGCAGATTTACATCAGTGTAACCAAGAACAGAACCTGGCACATGAGCTCCCCTCATGGATCCCACATGATATCACAGATGGGCTACTTCTTGATTCTGAGATATATTGTGTTCAACTGTCCGAGTGAGAGAAAGAAAGAGACTGATAACACTGGATTCAGCTACGCTTGGCAAGGGCAGGCACTGTGCCAGCCAACTTCCTAAATGTATTTCAGCCACTAAATCTCAGTCCTGAACTACATCAGTCCCTGCTATTCCAGTCCCGGGCCTTTCGAGAAGAGAGAGTGCCACTCATGCAGAATTGAACCCATGTGTATAGAGGAGGCTCATGATAAGGATGAGCAGGGACTAAAATGAGATGGCAACAAATGAATTTCCCTTGTGTGACCTGTTTCCCAGATTTAAACCGCTCTAATGGTTTGAACCAAAGCCCACTGCAGGCATTTGGAATCTTTCCATTGATTTCAATAGGCATTGGATCAGGCTTAAGACCCCAGATCAGGAAGCTATTTAAGCACACGTCTCACTGAGTGCCAATGAGTGTCTCAACCTTTCAAAAATATGCAGCTAAAGAATAATTAAACATTCACGGTAATCAAGTGCAGAGTTATATATTTAAAGGTGATCGCCAAAGGAAAAATATGGCGCGTTCACTTCATTTTTCCCTTTCTTTAGCTTTTTTATTTTTTATTTTTATGATGCATAATGAAAACTTGAAAGCTTCCTTCAACCCCTAAAAAATAAAAAGGACCAACAGAAGAGGGCTCTTCCCAAATGTTCTGCTCTGGAATACTCTATGGTTGACCAGAGGGCCAGTACAGTGATGACATCACAAGTACAATGGAAGTGAAAGTTGTTAAGAAAATGAATTTTTATTCAGATGGTTTAAAATATTTTGGTTGCTGATAACTATTTAGATAAACAAAAGGAAGAAAAGCTTTCGGTTCAGAATTCCTCTCAATTAAGGTTTGAAAAAGATCCCAATATACATTTCTGAGTCAGAGATTCATAGATCTGAAGGCTAGACAAGACATTAGATCATCTAGTCTTCCCTACTGAGTACCACAGGACATAGAATTTCACCCAATTACCATTGTACTGAGTCCCATAACTTGTGTTTAACTAAAGCATATTTAACCCAGGAAGTCCTCCAGAAAAAAAAAAAAAAAAAGGAAAGACATTCCTGAAATATCGGCCCTTGTCTACAACTTACACCAGATAGACTGATTTAGAGAAGGTGGTACAAAAGGTTGTGTGGACATTTATTTCAATTTAAACCAGGCTTACTGCTTAAGTTTAGCTTAAGTCAGTTAGGACTAGTTTACACACAGTTTTTGTACTGCTTTACCTATATTTGGAAATTTAAAATGTTACATTTAGAATTTAAATGTATTAAATAAAGTTCGGGAGAAGCGAAGAGAGGAATCTTGTGCTCTAGTGGGTGAGGAAGGTGCTCCAGATGCAACTGCAGTGGGCAATGGGGAGAAGGGGCTCCTGGAGCGTTGGGATGGGTTGGGAGGAAATGAGCAGCGGGTTAGAAGGACACACTAGATGGAATTGCAGTAGCTGAAATGGAAAATCTCTCTGACATGACCATGAGTTTCCATCATGGGCAGAATCAAAGTTCCGGATGTTGCAATGGGCACCCTAACAAACAAAGAAGGTGTATTTTGCTATCAAAAGTTGATTCTAAGATTTCTGGCCTTGGAAACAAAAAGTTGAGGTTAAAACCAGTGTCAGCGGAGACAGACCTAAGAAAAAATGGGGAGAGGTTGTGCTGTTGGAAGACTGTCGTTTTAAGTGAGACAGGGAAAGGTCTGCTATCTATTTATCTATGATAAGTACTGGTTAAGGAATGGTGGCTGGCAGATAATCAGGCCAGAAGTAAAATTGAGATTAGAGGGTGATACAATGAAGAGAATGAGGTTGGTGATGGCTTTAATGGCATTACAAGGGAGTAGTGAAATGGAGGAAGTGCTGGTTCAAGCTTGGTTTGAGGGAGAAGGAAAATTGGAATCATGTGTCTTTTCAGTCTTGAGAAGGAAGTAAATAACAAACATCTTGCTGAAGCAGAGAAAGGGCTGGAGGAAGAAGTGCTGGGGAATAGAATGAGGAGTGTATAGTCCAAAACAGTCACCATGATAAAGGGCAATGACTGATGACAAGAGTTACTGGTTCTTTGCACTCTGACTGTTATGCTAACCTCTTTTTCTGAAAGATTTCCACTGTTAACACTGGTGCTGCAATGTCAACAGTAGGAGCATTAGTACAGTCAGGACTGCAGGCACTTGGAGGCTATATCATCTAGCCCAGGCCTGCACAACACCGTGACCATGTCTACACTAGTGCCCCCACATTGGAGCTGCACTGGCAGGACCAGCAGTAGGAAATGTTAGGGGAAACGTTACTGTAGATAAAATCTCTGAAGAGCAACATCAGGCCATGTTTTCTGCATCCAGACTTGTACCCTAGTTTGCACAAGCAAATGCAATGTAAATGAGGGGTGAATTTAGTCTGTCACATCAAGAGATTCTTTATGTCTCACTGGAGTAATAGCCCTTTCCTCAATATCAGGCCATGCTTTGGAAATGCCTCATATTTCACTTTCATACAGCTGACTGGCAGTGAACTCTGTATGACACAGCCTAGTGGCCCCACAAAATTAACCCTAGTCTTGTTTGAACTCATTTGCTCTTTATAATTGCAGTCACTCCTATGCACAGATTTGTGTTTACAGCATATTTAGCTACGTTTGAAATTATATTCTTAGTAGTAAAGAAAAACAAACCAGAAAAAATGGTACTATATTTATATAGGCATTATATTTATTGTCATTTGTTTAAAAGGTGAATGAAAAACTGGCCTAGGAGTGATCCCCTCAGCAACCCCACTGCTTGCTTCTCTCCACCTTGAGCTGCTCTATTTTAGTGACACCTTCCATTTCCCGTTTTACCGCAGTTTTTGTTTCCAAAACAAAGGAAAGTATCATTGTAATTCTGCCCGGAGGCCACACAAAAACAAAATTGTTTACTGCTTCCAAGCCTGAGTAGGTCTGTTTGACAAGCTATAAATAAACCCTTATGTTTAACAGTGAAATAAACATAACTTAATAAATCAATCAATACCAACCTAATCTAACAGCTTCTAAGGAGTAGAACTTTATCCACTTTTGTGGAGTGAATTTGCTTAGCCCTGCATTAAAGTAGTTGCTTCCTGAATCCTTTGTATCTTAAAAGGCATGCAAATGGTAAACTTGACAGGTTTTTTTAAAAGGCGTGGAGGCTAAGACATATGGCTTATTTACACTGTGATAGCCCAAACCCTCCATTCAGCAGAGCAAACACCCAATCAGATTAGAGAAAAACATGTCCAACTTCAGATAGTAGAAGTTCAGCCAGCCTAGCCAGTCTACTGCATCCAGATCTGTGTAGTCAGAGGCTGGAGGGAAGCTCTGCCCCTTGCCTTGCCACTGTGGCTCCCGAGTCCCAAGGGATAGTTGACCCCCAGGGGATGGTGTGCTCTGCTTCCTACAGCTCATATGGTGGTCAGGGCCGTCCGGGGGTGGGGTGGGGTGGAGGGCAAGTGGAGCAATTTGCCCCAGGCTCCACAGGGGCCCCCACGAGAATAAAGTATCCTATAGTATTGCAACTTTTTTTTATGGAAGGGACCCCCGAAATTGCTTTGGCCCAGGCCCCCTGAATCCTCTGGGCGGCCCTGATGTTTGTCCCGCGCTCCCCCCGACTCCGCCCCCTTCCTCCCCCATTGGATCCCTCCCCAAATTCCCACCCTTGCCTCACCCCAGCCCCGCCCCCTCACTGCCCCATTGGATCCCTCCCCAAATCCCTGCCTCTTCCCGAAGCACGCCACACTCCTCCTCCTCCCCCCCTCCCTCCCTCCCTTCCAGGCTTGCGCTAATCAGCTGTATGGCGGTGCAAGTGCTGGAGGGAGGGGGGAGAAGCAGGACGCGGCAGGAGGCGGAGTGGAGGCAAGCTGGTGAGGGGGGAAGGGACGTGGAGTTGCCGGTGGGTGCTCAGCCCCCACCAATTTTTCCTGTGCTCCAGAGGCTCTTGGGTTTTTGTTTTTTGTTTTTGTTTTTTCCTCCGCTGCCGGCTCTTGGGTTTTTTGGGGTTTTTTTTTGCTCCGCCAGCACAAACCCCCCACACACACCTTCCCCCGCGTCCCGATATTTCACGTCTCTCATCTGGTCACCCTGGCTAGGAGACATCATTGTTTATAGCCATTGACAACATTTTGCATTGCCAGTAGGTTTGGGGTGTTTTCATTCTGTTTGCCTAATTAGATTCAAGATTTAGGCTTTGTTTACTCTGGCTTTTTTCTTCCCAGTTTGGAAGAAGCATTTAAATTTAACTGAAACATGTTTCCAGCTAAACTAATTTCCAGCATCATTTGGCCAATATGGCTAGGGTGATCAGATGTCCCGATTTTATAGGGACAGTCCCGATATTTGGGGCTTTTTCTTATATAGGCACCTATTACCCCCCACCCAGGGCCGGCGCTTCCATTTAGGTGACCTAGGTGGTCACCTAGGGTGCCAGGATTTGGGGGGGTGGCATTTTGCTGCCCTTGGCGGCAATTCGGCGGCGGGGGGGGTCCTTCCGCGCTCCGGGTCTTCAGCGGCAATTCTGCAGCAAGTCCTTCACTCGCTCCGGGACCCGCTGCCAAAGTGCCCCAAAGGCCGGGAGCACAGAAGGACCCTCCTCCCCCCGCCGCAGAATTGCCGACAATGACCGGGAGTGCGGAAGGACCCCCGCCTAGGGCGCCAAAAACCCTGGCGCTGCTCCTGCCCCCACCTCCTGTCTTGATTTTTCACACTTGCTATCTGGTCACCCTAAATATGACTATTGTGATTTTTAAACATGGTTCTAGCACAATTCAGTCCAATCTACACTGGCTGATCAATTGATGTTAGAAAGTTATTAACACAGAGCCATGTTGAAAAATGGATCTTTAACTTGGAGGAGACACAAAAACCTAAGTCAAAATTTTCAAATGTGATGCCAAACATTAGAAAACTATATCCATGCTTAGGGCTTGTCTATTATGGTGACAGGAGTAGTTCTCCCATCACCAAACTTAACCCACCTCCACAAGAATTCTTCCATCAACCTTGCACTGTCTACACACCAGCAGTTAGCTCAGCTTAACTTTGTCACTCAGGGGTGTGGATTTTTCACACCCTTGAGTGACGCAGGCTGGATAAACTTAACTTTTGAGGGTAGCTCTGGCCTTAGGCATACAAGCTTCAGAAATGTTGGCCACAATTAATACTTATGGCTATTAAAGAACCATTTTTTAGCAATAGGTGGAGTTTTTTGGCCAAATTCTAACTCTGGTACATTCTGCCTGGTGAAATAACTCCTAAATAGTGGATAACCAGACCGTTAGCTGGTGTAGACCAGCATAACTCCATTGACCTCAGTGGACCTTCTACTCTTCTTAACTGGTTCTGTTGTGAGATTTGTGTCCACTTGCAACAGGATTGCTCAGCAAGTCAATAAGTGTAAAAGGCTACGTGCCAGTGGTCTATCTGACAAACCCACTTCTAATAATCAGACTATATCACTTGTTTTTTTGCTGCATAACTGAATCACTAATTGTGCCTGACTAACCAGACTGGTCACTCTTCCTTCCTTCCTGTATGGAAGAGTCATCATTTCAGGACCAAGTGATCCCTCCCCTCTGTATATTATTAACTGTCATTCTCTGCTCATTCACTCTTTACACCGTTGGCCTTGCCTATAGTAGAATTATTTTCTTAAAATTACCCACCAGTGGCAGCAATGGTGACAGGTCACAATGGTCACTAGCATGTTACTCACCATAACCGCACCCACGGTGGTTAAAGTGGTGGTCAAAACATTGATACTTGGTCAACACTAGTATCGCCAGCACTACAAACACTTGGTGGGCTCCGCTCATGGGAAATACCAGGAAAGTAAGTATAGCATAGGCAAGGCCTCTGTGACCTCAAATGGAGGCACAGGTCATTGTGGCGATGTCCATGACCAGAAGAGGTCAACCTCCAAATATATGGAGGAGGAAAAGAGCTTCCAAAATGTCTCATGGTTCCAATTATGGTTTAAAAGAAAGTTACCCCGGAATTCTGGACCCACCTACACCGGTCGACATGGCAGACCCCATCAATCAAAATGGTTATTATAGAACAAGTGGTATTCTCCAGCTGTTCCCTCATTCAACCTTTAATACTCTTGTCTTATACAAGCTGAGCTTTAACCAGATGCCTTGCAGCCCATCAGTGATCTTAGTCAGACAATGACATAGCAGCAAAACAAATAGTTATTATTTATTATTTGTATTACCGGAACAGCTAGAGGCTTCAACTGAGATCACAGCCCCAATGTGCTATGCACTGTACCAACAAGAGACAGTTCCTGTCCAAAAGCGCTTACAGTCAAACTGGACGTGACAGACACAGGGCTGGGGAAAGGAATGCAACATGAACACAGTGATGGTTTGCAAATGGCATGGTAGTGCCACCATTTTTTTTTTTTAATTTGTAGTTTGGGGCTTTTGTATACACTTTTTGAGCAGGTTTCTGTTTATGGCACATGTTATTATAGGCATAAAATGTATTCTATGGCAAGATGGGAGAGAAGTGAAGACAGGAAGGGTAAAATAAAAGGAAAACGAAAGGCAGAGATGGTGGGAAGAATGGAAAGAGGATGGAGCTGTTTGAAGGTAGCAGGAGTGAAATGCAGGTGAAGAGACAGCAAGGGGAAGAAAGGGGTTGAAGCAAATAGCCAGGCAGCAGAGGGGAAAGAATATTCAGTGGAAATGTTATTAAAAACTTAATAGATGTGGCTCCCATTCTGCCCAAGTCCTGAGAGTCTCTGAGAAGATTATCAACAACTGGAATGGAAGGGGGGTGATCTGGAACAGGTCCCCAGGGGTCAGGAGACAGCTTCTCTTCATGAGTGTCACCCCTTTCACTGAGGTGATGTCCGTTCACCTCTCTGCATCATCGTCTCATCTCTAAAATGAAGGTAACAATATTTACCCGCTTCATAAAGCACTTTGAGATTCCTAAATAAAAATGCTATATAAATACAAAGCACAGAAGTAGCAGGGCCTAGTGGATTAAGCTTGGGGCTGGGAGCCAGGATCCTCCCAATTTTGCAAATGATTCACTATGTGACCTTAAGTCACTTACATGTGACCAGTAAATGGGGTTGGGGGTGGAATGTTTGTGCCCTTTTTGTTGCCATATAATATAAAAAGGCAGATTGAAATTTGTGGTAGCAGTGGTTGTTATTCTGAAAGGGCTTTTTGCTGTTTGTTTTTGTAGGAGGAGTTCATGGAGGATTGGAGAACTAAGTGGCATTACAACAGCACAAGAGACTGAACCCAAGCAATCCGGTCAGGAGGGATTTTCAGCCAGTAAAGAATGAAGGAAGTGAAGGATGTTTGGTTTTTAACTCCTATTTTATGCCAGTGTCTGACAAACTCTTGGTGGAAAGCTTCCTTTAAGGAAGATTTAAGACAATAAATCAAGTTATCAAAGCAGAAGGAAAAAAAGACTTCAACAGGCAGTTTTTATTTTTCTTTGCAGTTCCCCTTTGTTCTTGGTGGGTGAAATTCACCCTGTGGAGAGGTGTAAAAAATACCTACACAACTTTCGCAAGTGCCAGCACAAGAGCTATATGCCACTTTGCTGGCCTTCTATGCAGTGGTAATTTTCACCCAATGTGCTTTTTCCCCCATCTGTAAAGTGTAGATAATGATACTCCCCTGGAGGACTGGGGAATAATGAGTTAACGTCTGTATTGTGGTTTGGAAATGTACAGCACTATATAAGCATTACAGTGTTATCCTATCCCTGACAGACAGACTTGTAAGTCTTGTGTCAGCTTTTAGGAACTGAAATTCAGGATGGCCAGTACAAAAGGGTGAATCAGAGAGGACCATAAAATACAATTGTATCATAAAGTAAAATTGGATCTTCTAATAACTTGTTTTCTCCAAGTGCTACATACACACTGAGCAAGAGGAGCTCATACTCTACATTTATGCATGATACAGCGCACAATGGACAAGTAATAGCAGCTAATTTAGACTGAACCATTTCACACACAGCTCTGGATTCAAACCCAGATACCCCACTTCCACCTCCCCCGCCCCCACAAGCCCAGAGACAATATAAAACAGCCCTAACACCGCTGGTTATCTTCAAAATCCCCATTGTTATGTTTAAAGGGCATCTTTTCCTAGAATAGCCTCTTTTTGATAAACAACTCCTTGGGCTTTTCAGCCAAATAACAGCTTTAGTCCTTATCACAAGTGGCCCAGCAACAGAAAGTGTGAGGGGGAGGGACAGACAGTGGTCAGTTTTAGCTGAAAATGAGTTCATTGTCAATTGCAATTGAGACTTAGGTTTGTAAATTATTGGTTTTGGAATGCGGAGGTGAAGTAGTTAAAAGGAGTTTACATCTCACCCATAAATAAAGGAATGTCTATTCAGATTTTAAAAGCAAGTCAATGTCTCGGGTAATGGGGTCGTTATGCATTTGTATACAAAAGTACTTTGTATAAGTACTTCAGATATACTGGAACCAAAATACATATTGATGCACCCCTGGAAAAAAAGAAATGCTCCATTTTAAAGCAAAACAATGCCACAGATCCCAGTTAAAAAGAAAAAAACTTCCTGCCACTGCTGAAGAAATTTAAAATGCATCTTGCAAAAACATGAGCTGATGTTTAATTAGGAGGCAACCTATCATCTGTTTGGACCACATGATTTTCTGCCTTTCACACAGTTTGTATGAAATGAATCTACATGCTGCAAGCTATTAGTGTTCAAAAGTTATATATAAGGGAATTTAAACAATCTTTTACACATTTATGCAATTTCTGAAACACCTGAATTCTTTAGGATAAACATAACTGAATTCTTTACAATAAAAAAATAATGACTTTACTTAGCTTGACTATAGATTTTCTTTTGAATGGCTGGCTGTGTTCCCACAAAATCGCTTTACCTTTTTATTTCCTCTGTTACTTGAATGTCATTTGAATTATCCGACACAGCTGAACACACTGTGGAATCCACCCCAATGAGAAGTTAGTTTGGGTGCAACTTAGGACCAAGCTACTCTAAAAGAGGCCATATAAGCTTTTATCCCAATAAATGGTATCCTTGAAATGTGCCCTATGGCTAATTTTACTAAGTCAGCAGAATTTGTGTGAACAAGAAAATAGAAAAAAATGTTGAAACACAAAACTAACATATAAAGTGAGAGGTAAAATACAGTAACATACTAATTATATTAATTTCAGACAAAAGTTGTACTGAAATTTAAAATATCTCTTTGCAACATTAGTAAATCTATGAAATGGAAATATATAGTGAAACAATATCCCTATTTTATTTTTACTTTAAAAAAAATACACCAAGGCACAACAGCTGCCAACATCAACTTTGTTCCAAAATGTTTGCTGAAAAGCCATAAGTGGCCCAAACAACAAGAACATCAAACATCTGTAGAATTGCTCTCTCTCTTGTCAGGGCTAACTGACAGCATACCCTTTCTGTGAGAGAGGCCTAGGCCCACACAAACAGACTAGACCTAGGATAAAGCTGTTGAATTCTGAAAATACCACAGGTCAGTGCCATGTGGTTTCTAGGTTTCCCACAGATAGAGCATCTGGGCAGCGTTTACCATGGCATTCCGTAAACACAGGCAACAAAGTGCCCACATAAACTGCTTTCCTCTGTTCCTGTTGTAATCAGATAGAGTGGCCAAATGTAGGCCTATAGAAGAAAGCACTGGAAGTAGTTAAGAAGTGTTTATAGCACAGTATGTGACAGATAAGGCGACAGGATGCTTTTCAAGAGTCAGAAAACAAATAACGTCTTTAGAAAATGAGTGTGGGGCATGTAGGAAGGATTTGCACTAGTACCAATAGAGAGTGATATCAAAATTGGAATTGTTGCAGCCAATCTGGACTTCCTCCAGAAAATAGGACAATCTAATCTTCATTAGATTTGTGTGAAAAATAAATATTTAGAAAGGCTCCATATGTTCAATAGCAGGAAACTCTTGTTTTACAGAAGACATGGCAAACTACATAGGGTCAAATCCTGCCCTGATTTTACTAAGTGAGCAGAATCAGAGTGAAACAGCAAAATAGAAAAAATGCTGAAACACAAAATGTCAAAACTCCCATTGACTTCTATACAGACAGGATTTCCTCCCAAGATCTTAACAGGTCATCTCATAAAATTTCCAGGCCCTGCCACTTCTATTTAAATTAGTACCATAGGAGACCACATGCATTCTATCATTGAGTGAGATGATTTACATTCAAATCTTTCTCTGGTTCAATTTATAGTAAGGAACAGATGTTGATTTGCGAAATGACAGGTTTTCTCATGCTTTGCAGCAGATTGTGACTCTAATTTAAAATATTTCCTTACTCATGCTTAGTAAAGCAATGCACTAATATTCATGATACTTTCTGCTGTTCACACAAGGAGTAACGCGAATAAATGCTTCATAGCAAAGGTTCACAATAGTAGGGACACATCATCCTGCATTTTCAAGGACCCTCAGCCCTTCCATTCATGGTCATATACCATCCCTGTGACAATTACAGCAATTGCTGTGGTGGAAGAGTAAAGGATTTAATATGCCGTGGCTGTCTTTTGGTGCAGTTTAGCAGCTGGTTATAAGGAGGAGCAGTCAATTCTCTACAGCTCACTGCCAAGTGCTCCTTGAAACACAGTTTGAGCCATCTTCTTTACAGTTCACATAAAATTCAAAGACTTTATATGAGATTCCAGCCAGTAGGAGCAGAAGCAGCTAAAGCAAGGATGACTGATACACTGGGACCATTTTATACCAGCCCCCTTACAGATAGGGCTGCCCCCTCTAAACAGCAATCCCAGAACTGGACCCAGAACTGTGCAGGGGAGACTCTGGGGACACTAGGGATCAAGGTGTTGCCTCCCTATCCCTCTCCCCTGGCTACTTGGCCTTGGCATAAAACTGTAGAGAGGAGCCAGCCACCAATCCAAAGCCAGGACCTTCAGACATTCAGAGAACTTTTTAGAGTTTTGACTGGACATTCTCTGCCCATGCTGGCTGGTTCTTTCCTCCCCCCTCCCCCCGCCCCCATAGAGTCTTCACCTCAGGTCTCTTCTACTCTTGTCCCTTTTATCCTCTTCTCTCCTTCTCTGTCTTGCAGGGTTTTGGCCGCCCCAAGCAGCCAAAAAAAAAAAAAAAAGCCGCGATCGCGATCTGCAGCGGCAATTCGGCAGAAGATCCTTCGCTCCGAGCAGGAGTGAGGGACCATCCACTGAATTGCTGCCAAATAGCTGGACGTGCCACCCCTCTCCAGAGTGGCCACCCCAAGCACCTGCTTGTCAAGCTGGTGCCTGGAGCTGGCCCTGCTGTCTTGCTAACCTCCCTTTTCTTCCCATTTAGCTGATCCCCTCCTAACTGAACTTACCTTTTCCTCCCTCCCCCAAATGTGGCAACAACATGACATTTGCTGCTATCATATTGTTCACTCTGTTTGTGTGTTCTACCCCTGCCCCCACTCTGTGTCTGTCTTGTCTATTTGGGCCAGATTTACACTGCAAACCTTACAGCAGCATAACTATGGTGCTGTAGCTAAGCCACCATACCCCTGTTGGGTAGATGCAACTACAGCGACAGAAAATATAGTGAAAGAAGGGGTTGTCTGTTGCTGTAGGAACTTCACCTCTCCAAGTGACAGTCACTACGGTCAACCGAAGCATTCTTCCATCTACCTAGCTATATCTACATTGTGGGCTAGTTGGCATAGCCACAGCACTCAGGGATATGGATTTTTCACACCCCTGAGCACCGTAGCTAGATAGACCTAAGTTTTAAGAGTAGACTACGCCTTAGATTGTGAGATCTTCAGGGCAGGGACCATCTGCTACTCTGTGTTTGTACAGTGCCAAGCACAATGGGGTCCCATTCTTGGTTGGCCTTAGGCCCTACTGTAATAACTGTGATGAACAACAATAGTGTATTGATTTTTATAAGAGGGGGAAAGGAAGTCTAGATGCATCAAAAGAAATATCAACATCCACTTGCTCTCCGCAATGTATGTAACTATTATGATTGTTTTCTGTGCAATGCCCCATAAATACCTAGGAGTCTGGTGTTCTGCTAGAGGAGCTGGCATTTTGTGTTCATTTTAGATGTGGCTCTTACAGAGGAGATATACCCTGTCCTCTCTTGTGGATACTAGTTTTCTCCTCTCTGTTTTCTTTGGTTCCTTTTCCTTCAGTCTAAAACAAAACTCATTCTGATAAAGTATGTTTGCTCCACACATATAGAAAAACATAACACTTTCTTCTCTTTATTTTCCTTAACACATCTGTCTTTACAGTATTCACCATTTCTAGTTTTCTGTCTACCATGGCAGGTAGAGTGCCACAGCAAGCCATCTAGACACTAGCACATCACGGCAATAATACATCATGTTTTGTGGGAGCTGCACTATTCCACTTTGCCTCAGATGGAAGAGGGAGACGAACCATGACTGACACACTTCTTCAACGTTGTTTCTGACAAACCTCTTATTTTATCTATCCATGGTTTTTTTGGTTTAGCGAGAGGTGATTTTGTTTGTTTGTTTGTACGTACATACGTACGTACAGTTCTTTGACCTGTTAGGAAGGTTAAGACTCCATAGCTGTGTTTTGTTTTTTTAATTACAGATATTAAATAAAAATGTGTGTGTGCATGGTAGACTACAGGGTATCTCCCCAATAGATACTTCTAGCACGTCCCATAAAGCATGTAGCTTTTGGATGGAAATATGTAAACTGAGGAATAATGTCTGGCAATGTGACTAAGAGACACCAACTCAAAACTCTCCAAAGCATATATCTGGAGGGCATAAAACATAAAGCTAAGAACTGCATTTGGGATTAAATCCTGGCCCCATTGTAGTCAATTATAGTTTTGTCACTAACAATCAAAATCCCCCTACCCCCCCTTGGTTTCTACTTAACTTCAGATGAATCTGAGCTATAAAGTCATGGTCCAGAGCAGAGTTTCACCAGTGTTCAGTTGTGTTCAAATCCAGGGATTTGATTGGGACCTCTCTCCCCTATTAACAATAACCAAACAAAAAAAAATTTTTTTTATTTATGGATGGCTGAAATAAGATCTGGATAAAGACACTGAAAATCACCTACCATCTGAAACAGAAAATGTATGAGGCAAGTGAAGAGAAAATGAAGAAAAGTAATGGATTTTTTTAAAGTAAAGAAATGGATTTATTTAATGTGGAAATGTAACACTGTGTAATTTGTGTGTGCTTGATTTAAAACATTTGAAGAAAAAGTAGCGAAGCATGCATTACAGAATTAAAACAAAACACAGATTAAAAGAATTTGCAAACAAATATAAGATTGGGGGTAAGTAAGTCAAATTTTGGACCAACAAGTCTGACTGTACCCCTTTAATCTTCTGAATAGAAGTTAGGGGTCATCCAGATTGCTTGGTACAGAATCTGTTGTTACCTCAGTGACACAGAACAGATCCTTTAAGGAACACATATCGCAGAAATGTCAAGGCTTGTTAGCCAGTCAAAAAGAGTTACAGGAAAAATACAGTTCCTCCTTGTTTCAAAACACTCCTTAGTAGAGAGTTTACAAAATAAACACTCCCCCCCCCTTTTCCCCACTTTTATTTTTAACAAATTTTCAAATGCTTATGAAAAGAAAACAGACGAGATTGCATCTGGTTTGTCTATGGCGCCATTTGTTGCTATAGGGAGACTGCTTGAAAAAGGTGATGAGTGGTAAGTTGGTGACTGATATTAACAGAGAGACAATAGACAAATTGCTCCCAATGTTATGGTTAACCCTTTGGTGAGCAAGTCTTAGTCTCTCCCTCTGCTTCTCTTGTAAAATGGTGATTACCTAAATCTCCCCACACAGTTGTTAGTTGTTCCCCCTCCAAGATGTTTAACATTTTTCTCGTTCTAATTTCCAAAAGTAGTTTGTACGTAAAAACATTTTTGGAAGGGGTAAGGAGAGGAAGAAACCCACTGAAATGTTGTTTTTTCATGATTCAGACCCTTAGGCTGAACTGAACAACATTTCACAGCTTAATGAAAAGGGTGGTTTGTGCCATTAACATAAGTCAAATAGTTAATTTTGCATTTATTCCTGAAGGTGTAGGTGGGGAATGTACAGTTTAATAGCAAAACACCACCAAGCAAATTATGAATTGAAGCATCAAAATCATTTATTGTAAAGATGTGAATTTGCTGAGCCCAAACTTCCCCCTTTGAGTGCACTTAAAAACGAAAAGAAAAAAATCCACATAAAAAATGACTTGTAGTTTCCTAATGAGCACATCACTTTACTTAATTAAATATTACTTTCAAAGTTTCAGCCACAATAGCTCTTGTGCCTTGCCAGTTGTGGTAAGAAAGAAAAACTGAATGAGGACATCAACTGAATACTAACATTGCTGTTCATGCCAAGTGTCTCCAGCCCTGCCAAGTCTCTGTCATTTGGTGAGAGGCCTCCCTTGTTTTGGATTCATTTTCAGGTAGTTTTCAAAGTACAGAATTCCTGATGGAAAAAAATTTAGTGTGTTTCAGTGAGACATTTAAGGTCTTAAGCTTTCAGGTAGGAATAGATCCAGCTTTTCTTTTCTTTTCTTTTCTTTTTTCTTTTCAAATAAATAGAAAAAATGTGTGTCCATAACAGCATGCCCATAAAATGAATCAATTATGGGCACAAATCAGATTACTACCTGATTTCTGCCCACTGTTACAGGCACGGGTAATCAGATTTAAGCCCACAAACCAAATGTGGGCACAAATTTTTATGGGGATTAATTGGACTAACATGCCAAAGGGAGGCCACCCTTCTGAAAACATGGCCTTTACAATCTCAGTCCAGCTTTTTAAAAAACTGTATTGAAATAATCACAAATTTATAGGCTAATTCTTTTTCTCACCTCTTCCTTTACTAAACCAATATTTGGCTGTATTCAAATAACTGCTTCTATGCATGGGATACTGCACATTCGAGAACCTCTGTATTCAAATGTTTGGATTTCCATTGTTCTCCATGCTATCCTTGATCAAATAATTCCTGTCAATACTGTTTAACAATTGAAAGAAAAAAAATCTATTTTCCATACAACAAAAAGACACATTTTAAGGCAGCTCTAGCCATAGAGTGAACAGATCTTTAATGATAATGGCATATCAGAACTTCATGCAAATTGGAGTGCACAGTGAGTAATAATGAGTGTCTGTTCCAAGAAATCACGTTTATCCTAAAAGATACTGCCATTTCTGTTACTTTCAATGCTAACAACAGTGCTAACAACAGAAGGCCCTCCATGGAATTGCACCCAAGCTGCAGAAGAAACTAGATGAGGTGTGTGGGAGCAGAATAAAGATACAAAGTCTTAGGCTTGGTTCTGTCTCTCATGGTACCTTTTGAATTCACCCCTCTTGTTTTTTATTGAGCGAGGATGACTAATGAGCTATTGTGACTACCGAGGACACAGTTCTCAGAAATGTGGCCAAATCAGACGACACTGCTTGTTTCACATTTAAAAAGGGCCCTTCAGTCAAGCAATTGATTAGTCATTAAGTTAGCTTTAAAACAACAGGCAATATATATAAAACTGTGCTCTTATGCAAAACTGGCCTACAAAGTGTCAAAATCTGGAGGATTTCACAGGTAATCCCATGTGTCATTTACTTTAGTTGTAAAACTGGTCTTAGTTTGGCCCTGCAGGAAGTACTGCATTTGCCTTCAAACCGGATTACAGGGTTGTGTTTCAATCCTGTTGCTTCTAAAGTAGTTTGGATGAGACCAAATGTGTTAGATCCCTTTTCTAGCCTAGAATCCAATCGATTTCAAGTTATTCTTTGAAAATATGATCCCCAAAGATGGTCAAGATGCCTACATAATCAGGTTCATAGGCTGGCCTGATCCACAATGGCCAACCAAAGCATCCTAGCAAAGGTTTTTCTGCAACCACTTTTAAACTGAGTTTAAAGAGTCCTATGTGAATGAGGCATTATTTTCAGCATATCTAACACAGTCATCCTTTGTCTTGGCACTATAACTACTTTCAATTTTATTTTATCCTTCATTAACCCAACACAATAACTTTCTTTGAACAATGTATATAGAGGCTATGGAGGTGTAACCCATTGGTGAGTGTGTGTTACAGGGCTTCATTTGTTCTAGAGGATAGGAGTCTGTTACAGCCCCAGTTACAGAATTCCAGCTCTTGAGCTCAAGATGTAGCAGCTCATGTGTTTAGTTCTGCAGATCCCTCATTCAATCCCTGGTGTATTGGCCAAGATGGCAGTTGTCACATGTAACCTTGCTATTTCAAGACCTGCTGCTTGGCATACTTGCTCCCAAATTATCATGCCATTTTCTTTGCCCATGATTCTTCCCACTCTAAGAACCTCCCGCAAAAGGCTGCTCTCTTAAACCTGCCTTAAACCTGAGTGGCGCGCAGGAGCTGGACCAAGAGGTAACTATAACAGGACCGCTTGGAAATAGTGACCATAATACAATAGCGTTCAACATCCCTGTGGTGGGAAGAACATCTCAACAGCCCAACACTATGGCATTTAATTTCAAAAGGGGGGTACTATGCAAAAATGAGGGGGTTAGTTAAACAGAAGTTAAAAAGTACAGTGACTAAAGTGAAATCCCTGCAAGCTGCATGGGCGCTTTTTAAAGACACCATAATAGAGGCCCAACTTCAATGTATGCCCCAAATTAAGAAACACAGTAAAAGAACTAAAAAAGAGCCACCGTGGCTTAACAACCATGTAAAAGAAGCAGTGAGAGATAAAAAGACTTCCTTTAAAAAGTGGAAGTCAAATCCTAGTGAAGCAAATAGAAAGGAACATAAACGCTGCCAAATTAAGTGCAAGAATGTAATAAGAAAAGCCAAAGAGGAGTTTGAAGAACGGCTAGCCAAAAACTCCAAAGGTAATAACAAAATGTTTTTTAAGTTTATCAGAAGCAGGAAGCCTGCTAAAAAACCAGTGGGGCCCCTTGATGATCGAGATACAAAAGGAGCGCTTAAAGAAGATAAAGTCATTGCAGAGAAACTAAATGGATTCTTTGCTTCAGTCTTCACAGCTGAGGATGTTAGGGAGATTCCCAAACCTGAGCCGGCTTTTGTAGGTGACAAATCTGAGGAACTGTCACAGATTGAAGTGTCACTAGAGGAGGTTTTGGAATTAATTGATAAACTTAACGTTAACAAGTCACAGGGATCAGATGGTATTCACCCAAGAGTTCTGAAAGAACTCAAATGTGAAGTTGCGGAACTATTAACTAAGGTTTGTAACCTGTCCTTTAAATTGGCTTCTGTACCCAATGACTGGAAGTTAGCTAATGTAACGCCAATATTTAAAAAGGGCTCTAGAGGTGATCCCGGCAATTACAGACTGGTAAGTCTAACGTCGGTACCAGGCAAATTAGTCGAAACAATAGTTAAGAATAAAATTGTCAGACACATAGAAAAACATAAACTGTTGAGCAACAGTCAACATGGTTTCTGTAAAGGGAAATCGTGTCTTACTAATCTATTAGAGTTCTTTGAAGGGGTCAACAAACATGTGGACGAGGGGGATCCAGTGGACATAGTGTACTTAGATTTCCAGAAAGCCTTTGACAAGGTCCCTCACCAAAGGCTCTTAAGTAAAGTAAGTTGTCATGGGATAAAAGGGAAGGTCCTTTCATGGATTGAGAACTGGTTAAAAGACTGGGAACAAAGGGTAGGAATTAATGGTAAATTCTCGGAATGGAGAGGGGTAACTAGTGGTGTTCCCCAAGGGTCAGTCCTCGGACCAATCCTATTCAACTTATTTATAAATGATCTGGAGAAAGGGGTAAACAGTGAGGTGGCAAAGTCTGCAGATGATACTAAACTGCTCAAGATAGTTAAGACCAAAGCAGACTATGATGAACTTCAAAAAGATCTCACAAAACTAAGTGATTGGGCAACAAAATGGCAAATGAAATTTAATGTGGATAAATGTAAAGTAATGCACATTGGAAAAAATAACCCCAACTATACATACAATATGACGGGGGCTAATTTAGCTACAACAAGTCAGGAAAAAGATCTTGGAGTCATCGTGGATAGTTCCTGGAAGATGTCCGCACAGGGTGCAGAGGCGGTCAAAAAAGCAAACAGGATGTTAGGGATCATTAAAAAGGGGATAGAGAATAAGACTGAGAATATATTATTGCCCTTATATAAATCGATGGTACGCCCACATCTCAAATACTGCATACAGATGTGGTCTCCTCATCTAAAAAAAGATATACTGGCACTAGAAAAGGTTCAGAAAAGGGCAACTAAAATGATTAGGGGTTTGGAATGGGTCCCATATGAGGAGAGATTAAAGAGGCTAGGATTCTTCAGCTTGGAAAAGAGGAGACTAAGGGGGGATATGATAGAGGTATATAAAATCATGAGTGATGTGGAGAAAGTGGATAAGGAAAAGTTATTTACTTATTCCCATAATACAAGAACTAGGGGTCACCAAATGAAATTAATAGGCAGCAGGTTTAAAACAAATACAAGGAAGTTCTTCTTCACGCAGCGCACAGTTAACTTGTGGAACTCCTTATCTGAGGAGGTTGTGAAGGCTAGGACTATAACAGCGTTTAAAAGAAAACTGGATAAATTCATGGTGGTTAAGTCCATTAATGACTATTAGCCAGGATGGGTAAGGAATGGTGTCCCTAGCCTCTGTTTGTCAGAGGATGGAGATAGATGGCAGGAGAGAGATCACTTGATCATTGCCTGTTGGTCCACTCCCTCTGGGGCACTTGGCATTGGCCACTGTCAGTAGACAGGATACTGGGCTAGATAGACCTTCTGTCTGACCCGGTACGGCCGTTCTTATGTTCTTATGACTCTGCACCTGGGAATCCATAGGTGAGAAAAGTGCAATGCTTTGAGTGCAATGCTCATCTGAGCCAAAGATTACCTGCACAAGAAGGCTATTAAAAGGTTATTTCTAAATGGTAGTATTGGGTATTTCTGAAATACATGTAAAAACAACTCAGACGCAGCAAGCGGCAATTATCCCTTTTGTCTCTTTGCTGACAGTGGCCTGAGGTTAGCCACACCTCATTAAATTAAGACCACCTTTCTGACTTGATTATCATTATCTCTTGTCTTTTTATCCAGTTTTTATCAAGTATGGCTTCATACCTTGCCAAAATGGTGAAATGTTCATCTGAATGACTACATTGGGTCATTTGCACAAGATGCATGTCTTAACCCTAGAGCCACTCAAAACGTCACAGGTGATCAAATGGCCAATGTTCTCATCCTGTCACTCAGAGACCCATGTTTTTATTATATGCAATTAGCCTTATCAGAGATTTTGAAATATTCCATCTGTCACATGGTATGTGGTTTAAAATGTAAAGTCTTCAAATCAATATGTAACATGGCATGTGTTTCTTCAAAAACAGCATTCATTCATTATCTTTGAAGTATCTTTTTTTTTTTTAAACAAAAATAATTGGACCTAACTCCAGATGCAGGATTAAATTCTTTGCTTGTATCCACACTAAGGAGCCCCATTATATATCCCACACTTGTTCTGAATATGGCACTTCGCCTGACATCAACAGGAATTCCTCACACAGAATATGTGACTGAAATATATACTGGGAATATTTATGCAACAAAAAAGACAATATGGCAGCAGAAATAGCCTCATCTCTTTTTTTATATAGAAACAGCAGCTTTTCTGTAAAACTGATCTGAACTGAACAGAACGTATGTCAGGGCAAAATTCTCCTTTCTACGCCACAAAGATGAACCTTATCCCCTGACTGTAGTATAGTTTGTTGGTGTATCTTCTGCACTTATTCTTCACTACTGATAAGATATCTGCTGTGAAAATTTTGCCTTTAATTCTCTCATTCAGTCTTTCAACTGGCAATCTTTTAAACAGAAGCATAAAAGCCACCATCACAAAAGGAATTCTTATCTGGTTTTAAGTTTGACTGCGTGTAGCTAACTCCTACGGTGACAACCAGCAAGAGGGTTAGAGGCAAATTATTTCAATGACATTCTTAGCTAAAGATTTGACAATATTTACCAAGTTCTTCTTACTTTGCTTGCTGTGCAAATATGTAACTGTTCCCTTCCTAGGCACCCATAGGCCTGAAGAGGAATGTTACTACTGAAGCAGCCCAGAGTCTAATGTTCTCTGTCTTATTCCCTGGCATTCATTAAGTTGACCCAAACTATTCCTTTCTTATAGATTATTTTATATAATCCCTAGTGTAAATGGCCCCATTCACTGGTTATGGTAGATATTACATGCAACTTTAAAAGGATAGAAATTGCCCTACTATTTTTTTCTCTGGCTTATTTGGTACCTACCATTTTTCTAATGGTCTCATTAACAATAGCAGGCAGGAAGACTGCACTTTAACCTGATTTATGTTTAGAAAAAGGAACACTGATTTCCCACAGTTACTCCTTGAATACAGCGTCAAGCCAAGTAACAGCAGCAAAAACAATGGATGCCTTCCATGTGCGTAACAACATTGTCTAAGGAGAGGCTCTTCAAAGGAAAGAAACAATCACTTAACATAAGGAAACTTTAAGGGGGAAAATCCCACTGATCTGTATCTAGACACATGACAACAAAACTACAGAACAGTTGCACAGTGTCAGTCTTCTCCAGGGAACAAGTTATCTTAATGGTGCATGGGTGTGTGTTCTGGGGCAGATGTAAACAGTAGATCTGGGCCCAGCATTGACAAGGGTACCTGATGCTTGGCCAGAGGTGGCAGGTCTCTACAAAATCCTCTTACTTCACTCGAATCTCCTTCCTCTAACCACTAACACACAGCCTCCTGGGGAAGTAAAATTGAATGGGTCAAATTTGTCCCACCTGATCTAGTCCAAAAACTGGCATGTACTCAGTTATGATGTGCATTACCAAGGGGACCATCATCATAACAGCTGGGCCTGGGAATGACCCTGAGGGGAAGGATGAATGGGGGAGGAAATGGAGGAAGGATGTTCTTGTGGTTAAAGTACTGGACTAGAACTCAGGAGATCTGCCCAGAGTCAGAAAAATAGGGACCTAAGGAACTCTTACTGCAAAAACTTGGTTCCCAAGAGCTGGCTTCCTCTGGGCCGCAGGGGTGCTCTGCCTCCACCCATTCCTGCCCCCGCTCCACCCCAGGCCCTGCCCCCACCCCACCCCACCCTTCCTGCCTCTGCTCCACCCCGCCCCAGGCCCTGCCCCCGCCCAGCCTCTTCCTGCCCCCGCCCCGTCCCCGCTCCCCCCCCCATCCCTCAGCACCTCCTGCCTGCCACAAAACAGCTGATCCTGGCAGGCAGGAGGTGCAGGGAAGGGGGGAGAGACTCGGGGCGGGGGAGCTGGCTGCCGGTGGGTGCTAAGCACGGAGTTGGCGCCTATCAGTTGAGTAGAGAATGAGTTTAGGCACTTACAGGGTTAGGTGGCAGCCAAGCAGGAGTTTTGTGGATCATACTGGGACATAGCAGCCTATGATTCAAAGTTAGGCAGGTTTACTTCCTACTCTGCACTGCTGGCATTCAAAGCTGATGACACTTGTGTTTTATCACCAGTCAAAAATAGTTTGTTCAATAAAATACAAATGACAGCTCAGTCCAAAGCCTGTTGACAAGCAGTTGCTGAGGATACTGTAAGCGTCCACATGCATTTTATAAAAGGAGAGGGAATTTGGGGGTGGGTTTTTTGGGGGAGTGGGGGAGGGTTTAAACCATTTCCAGCCCACGTGTGACAAATGTATTTAGATAAATCAAAGCATTTTCCACACCTAGTCCCAGTCCTGCACAGGAGTATGCTCCTGAAGATCCAAATGGGGTACAAGGGGAAAATGTTGTGAGTTACATTGGACATGGAAGTGATTATATAAACAAAACTGGATTCAATTAGATTCTATATAAAACTGTATAAAACTCCACTGGCTTAAGTAATGCTCTAGAGTTATCTTCCCCTCCCCACGCACACCTTTGTATGCTATATGCATTACACACACACACACATACACACAATTACATATTCTTGACAATTTTTACCTAACAGACAAAAGACACGCATGTGTACTCTAATTAACAAGAATACTCTACCTATAAACTAACATAGCGTAGGTTCTGTACGGGTCCTCTAGAGAATTATTCAATTTATGGAACCAGAGAATTAAAGAAAAAGCAATCTTCTAACTCGTAAGACTCAAACACACACAAGAACATGACAAACAAGACATTAGAGCTAAGCAATGATCGAGGCACATGCAGGACAGCACAAAAAAGTAAGGCAAAAACCAAACACAATAAGGCTGGAACATCATTGGAAACCATTTGCAGAGTTGCTCTTTCATATTAACATTTTTGGCCATTTTACATATTGCTTTGATGTTTATTGGTGTATTATGCACATTGATAATGCCATTATCTTACTTATCTTATCTGCTCCAGACCATCAGTGTTAGTAGACTTCATTAGAGGCACAAAATAGAAAATCCAAATCGTGGATAATGAAGGCTAATGAGTTGGCATATAAATATACACATACATATATATACACATAGAAAAACAGAGTACAATTGTACCAAAGAAAGAAAAGGGGCCAAATTCTGCTTTTAGTTATACAGCCATAGCTTTCATTGAAGTCACTCAGAATTCGCATTGGTTCTATATTCATCATATAGCATGCTGAAGGAACACACTACTAGGAGTGAAAGATCTCAGTTAATATGAAGCAATTTATATGCTGATTAACAGTGAATGGCCAATATATAGTTGATACAGTCCAGACTCTTTTGCCTTTTGATGTTGACTCTGTGAGAACCAGAGCATCTATTTGTATGTTTAGAATTGCAATAAAAGCCCTGATTTAAAGTTGCTGCTTTCAACACTTTTAAGAGCAGAGGCTAAAAGGTTCAAAGTGGCTAACTTCTCTTCCAGAGAGTTAAGGTTAAGCAAATAAAGTTCCTCAGGCCTCACTAGGCCATTATCAGCAATAAAACCCCACCATATCATGATAAATATGGTAGCATGAAGGCAACCAGACTAAGGAACTGTAAAAGGTTTATCAGGCTGAAGGGAGGAGACCAATACCTGGTCAGTTTCAGCTCTGATTGATGACAGAAATCTTCAACCTTTATTTTTCTTTCATTGTCCTTTTCACCTCATTAAAAACACAAATATCTGGGGTATAACAACAGACGGAAAGCCCTAGATGCCAGAAGCAGTATTATGAATGGTTTTAACTTGAGGTGTAGAAAATTTAAAGAGAGAGAAACTTGGGTTTGAGTGGCGGAAAGTTCTGCCAGACTTCTATACAAAATAATTAGTAACAAGGTGTTGCACTTTCTATAGTTCCTCCCTGCAAAAATCTCAACACATGTTATAAACATTAATTTAGCCTACCACCACCACAGTGAGCAGCCCAGTTCAGTATCCTCCTTTTATATTATACTGAAGCAAAAAGAGCATATCTTAATTTCCCAAAGTATCACAGCAAATCAGGGGCAGACCTGGGGACAGTATGCAGATTTCCTGAATACTAAACCCTTGTTTTATCCACAAGACTATCCTTCCCATCTAACAAGGGTCTGATCCTACAGCAGGAGAGGAAGAGATCCAAAATCCAGCGTCTTGGGAGAGCAACTGAGTAGTTTGGGAAAGCTGTCCAGATTTTCCCAGAAACTTACAAACACAGCTGACATGCTATTGTGGTGATAGATAAAAAGTGCTGGGAGGACACATCCATATGTGTTGTAACCAGATCTGATGAACACAACTTGGAAAAACACAGTTGTACTTTTAGTGTTGACAGGGCTTTGCAAACAAGAGATGGCCTCAAGCAGTGACATTCTGATTTAGATACAAACTCACCCAAATTTTGTGGTTGAGCTTGATTCAAGACCATCTATAATGTAAACATATATAAAGTGTATATGAAGCACTGACTAACCAGTCTATCTTCTTACAGGAATTTTAAAAGACTGATTGGTTACGAGAATAATACATTGTGTGGAGGGAGGGGGCAGTTTGGAGAAGATTTATAACACATTTTTGTTTGTAGGCCTCTTTCTGAAAGGATAACTATAATTTAGACAGCCTTGCAGACTTTTCCTGTGGGGGCTTGTGTGCTTATGTTTCATCTTGCGAGAAAGTAAAAGCTGCCTAAAGAGAGAGGGGGCTTGGGAAGGCAGGAAGGAGCCTATAACCCTTTGCAGTGGATGAAATGAGAGCGAGAAGCAAATTACATTACATGGTTACATCGCTATGTGGTTCCATGAGTTTTTAGTCTCTCTCTTTCAGGAAAGTGGTGGAATTCACTGCTCTAAAATGATGACATACACATGGTCTGGGGCCCAAATTTGCTTGAATATAAAACATCTCTCCTCAGACAGTCCAGATTGCTGCTTTCGACTCACAGTTGTTCATTATCAGTACTGCTTGAAATTACTGAAAGCAGAGGGAGGGGATTTCTCTGGCAGAGCCCCATGAAAAAAGTCAGCTCAGAATACATACGCCCATCAGCATGGGAAAATTGAAGAAAAAAATATTGGGCCCCTATCTTCCTAAATTCCCCTTGAGAGATAATGAGCACCTTCGATACCAACACCTTCCACTCTCTCTGAAATCAGAGAATAGCTAGCAGGATCAGATCCTTTGTCTGCAGCAGTCAATGGAATGCAAAGGAAACAATCATTTGTCCAATAAGTAAGTGGAATTGTGGTATTGGTCTGAGCTCAGAGGGAAGTGACTTGCAGAGAGCACTCATAAACTGGGTTTTATATGACTGCTGCTAGTGCCAGGCATGCTCTCTTTCACATAAAAGGAGAACCCCATAGAATTTTGTAAAACTTCTTCAGGAATTGCTTACATGGTGGGACCCTCCTACTGATGTGCCGTATGTAGCTATGCAACTTATAATATTGTTTTCTATCTTTTGTACCATTAAACTTCTAGTGGTAAAGTTTACTGTTCGCTTGAAAGCAGCCACCATTTTGTACTCCATTCACTGCAGATTGCTACAAAGGAGATGCACGGAGTATGCTCTTTCCTGGAGACTTCATTTTTGCTCTTTCATGGTTGTTCATCTCAACTAAAAGTCATTCTGACTAAAATGATAGGGTTTGTATGTAAAGTAGAGATTTTTTTTTTTTAAGGTGGGCACAAAGTATAGCATAGGCCCACAATAACTGAAATTGCAATTTGGACACTGCAAAGCAATGAAGTCATTCTGGATGTCCCTATTTCACCATAAATTAAATTTCAGCATATCCAAGTCCATTAGGGACACAATCCTGCACCACTGAATTCAATAAGAGTTTGGTGATGGAAAGGACCCTGGAAGCAGTTGTATAAGACACATTTTCTGTATTTTGCATACTAGCAGAAAAACAAGGTCTTTACCTTCATCTCCCACTTTAGCTTATTCCTCTACCGAAAGGTTAAAACTATATATAGGGACATAACCTTTTAATTCAAATGAAATACCATGGAATAAGAGAGCTTCTTGTGGGGGAAGGGATAGAGAGGAAAATGGAAAATATTTTATTCACGAAATAAGTAATGTCTCTTCTAAACAGGGACAGCAGACCATGTGTTTCACCGCAACTAATTGTGATGTCAAAAAAAACCAGCGGATTATACGTTTTGGATGAGGAAGTAAGCAGCAGGACAGAGCAGATGAGCACTTAAAAATAAAGGTTATGTTATATTCAAATGTAACAAAGACTGCAGGGAGAGAATAATAGGCAATAAAAATATATCTGTCAGCAGAATTGTTTCAATGAGGAATATGTGTCCCTGACAAGAGGCTCAGGAAGCGCAACAGGCACTCTACGGGTTTAAAGCTTCCCCCCCAATGCTCCAAGTTGCACTAGTTTCCGGTATAAAAGGAATTGAGAAGGAAAAAATGTTTGATTGACTTCCCTAGTGGTCACACAATGTATCTTACACTTTGTGGAACACTGCCTAAAACAACAAAACTGAGCATTGTTACAAAGAACTCAGAGAGTCCAACCAATCACTTCCCTTCATACATATTGCTGCACTAGCCTTTGATCACCAGTTCTAACTCCCAGCGGTAAAGCAAACAGAAATCTGCAGACAGTGTCAGCAGTAAATCCTGCAATGAAAGGAAGGAGAGACCATAAGTGTCCCATTTTCCCCCCCTCCCTTCTGCTATCCGCCCCTTTTTGACATCTGAATTATCTCCTGGTAGCCTTCTCTGATTCATAGGCAGATTCAGAATGAATGAAAAAGCACCTCTTAACTGACTTTCTAAAGCCACCCACACCTCACCAAGCAGAAAATCTCCACACTGCTGTTCAAAAGAAGGATCCCCTTCCTGAATGTGGTCTTAGAGTTACTTGGGATTCATTTGATTTTCCATTAACAACTTTGTTTTTAGCCCCCTGATCCATGGGCCAACATTTGATAGAAACAAATTTTATTCTGTGCTCATCCCCTGCACTGATTTTATTCTCTTTTATTCTGTGCTCACCCCCTGCACTGATTTTCACCTTGAGACCCAAAAACCACCTAGAATTTGCCATTGTGTTTTTGTGTCTCTCTCTGCTATTATTTAGCTATGCTATCACAGTATAATACTCAGTTCCACAGAGAGTCTGGGGGTCACTTGTTTACTGATTATTATTATTAAGGCTACAAGTTTGGTGCAGAGGTCACGGCGTTCTTGATGATTGTGAACTTGAATAAAGTCTGTTAACCCTGCAGCAGTGGCTCCTTTCCCCTCTGGGCATTATGACCTGGACCACGTGGTCACAACACCCCTCAGGTTTGGCACATCTGCCCCTTAGTCTTCATCTAGTGGGAGTGTGGGGACACGCCACATCTGACTGGCATTGCAATCCTGTGCACTAGGTCACGAAGCCAATCAGATTTGGCCCTTCACCCTTCTGTCTCCATCTACAGAGGGGCAGAGACACCAAACTAAGTGGCACTGGGACCATGTGGGTTAGGTGGCAACACCCACAGCGAAGAGCCCCAGAGGATAGGAGCCACCACTGCAGGGTGAGTGCAGGGCAGGCTCACACTGCAGCCCACCCGCCCAAGTCTCCCCTTTCCCCAAACCAGGTTAGGCTGTCTCTCTAACTCCCCTCCCCTCTGAGCCCCCCTGCTCCCTCTTCCTTGACACATCATGTTTTCCCATACATCTACCATGAAATGTACAACAATTTTCCATGAAAAAAATCATAGCTTTAACTTTAATTATTATTCATTTAAGGCTCTACCTGAGCTTTAGAATAACAGAATCCCTGAGTTCCTTAAAACAGAGTTTTCTTCATGTCCAAAAGAACTTACAGTCTAGGTCTGAGGCACACACACCGGGCCAGCAGGAAGAACACAGCCTAGACATGCTCACTGGCAGGCTTTACAGAAGCGCTTTAAAAGTAGTGAGGTGAGTGGGAAGCTGGGCCAATGGTTAGGCTGCTTACTTAAGCTACCAAAAGACCCAGGTTCCATTCCCTGCTCTGCTGCAGACTTTGTGTGTGACTTCAGGGAAATCAGTCCATGGTTCTGGGCCTCAGTTCTCCCCCTCTAAAATAGGAAACTAACACTTCCTGACGACTGGGGTGTGTTGTGAGGATAAACACATTAAAGATTGTGAGACCGTATAAGTACCAAAGAGAAATCATCTTGGAGGCATGAAAGAAGGAACTAAAGCTCTGGCTACATAGCAGCTTTTTACTTTGCCTCTAGCCTGTAAGGGGCACGACTGGGTGAAGTCACAGTTTTTACCCACAAAGCACAGTTAATGACCAGTTAGGGCCAGATTCCACCATCCTTACGCATGGAACGAGGTACTCTTAATAACTGGAGGATTTAGCCATGCATTACCCTGCTGTCTGCCTTGTCTGGCACATGGTTCCATTCCTGTATCAGCTTAAATCACACTGTTATTTTACTGTGCCTACCGAACTGGTAAAGCCAATCCTTCCTCCTCCTATAGCTCTGATCTGCATCCCTTAGTTAGTGCATTCTCACTCAGGAAGACTGCCACTCTCTATGTCTGACCACAGGATCTCTGTCCCCTGGGCATTAACATAAACGAGAACATTCCTGGCCACAACAGCCAGAAGACTCAGACCAATGGATAATGTTCCAGCCTTTCTTTTGCTGGACATACTGCTGACAGCATTGCTCAGCTTGCTGTTCTTCGTAATCTCTACAGCCACCACACCTACCTACAAAAATAACAAGGAGTCCAATGGCATCTTAAAGACTAACAGATTTATTTGGGCATAAGCTTTCGTGGGTAAAAAACCTCATCTGAAGAAGTGGGTTTTTACCCATGAAAGCTTATGCCCAAATAAATCTGTTAGTCTTTAAGGTGCCACCGGACTCCTTGTTGTTTTTGTGGATACAGACTAACATGGCTACCCCCTGATACTTCATACCTACCTATAATCTTAGGTAGAAAGGTGTTAGGGTGGAGGGCTGTTCTTAAAAGTACCCACCTTGGCACAAAAAGGATGTTCTTGTATTTACAGCAATTAACTGAGACTCAGGACATGTGACTTTGGGCAAGTCATTTCATCTCTCTGTGCTTCACTTCACCTTATGTGAAATGTAGATAATAATCCTTCCTTTCTCCCATCTTTGTGTCTTGTCTACTTGGCATGAAGATTTTTAGGGCAGTGATTTTCTCTTCCTATGGGTATATTCAGCAATTAGCACAATGGGGCCTGAGTGTATATTGGGCCCAGTAGGCATTACTGCGCTACAAAAAAAACTCTGCTAAACTCTGCAACGGCTGCTAAACTCTGCAACGGCTACACACAACATTCCAGGATGAACTCTGACTCTACAAGTAGGCAATGGAGTCAGTGTGGATGCCAAAATGTAACTGTGATGGCCAGAAAGACAAACCAAATTTGCCAAACATAACCTGTTAAACTCATGCCTCTGACTGGCTAAAAAAGAAATCACAACTGATGATGTCTAAGCCAAGATCCTGAGAAGGAGAAAAAAAAAAGAAAGCAATAATAAGAGAATGGGTGGGAGAAAATGAGAACAGAGTTGTGTGCAGTGTTGTTGTAACCATGTTGGTCCCAGGATATGAGAGAGAAAAGGTGGGTGAGGTAATATCTTTTACTGGAACAACTTCTGTTGGTGAGAGAGACAAGCTTTCAAGTTAGACAGAGCTCTTCTTCAGCTCTGTGTCACTCCAAAGTTTGTCTCTCTCACCAACAGAAGTTGGTCCAATTAAAGATATTACCTCACCCGCCTTGTCTTTCTAACAGAGTTGTAGGCAGGAATGGGGTATGTCAGTTGGTACCATATATCAAGTACTTTAAATATTTTACAGTCATATAAATATGGTGGGGCAGTTGTAAGTTTGTGAGACAGAAATAGAGGTGAATTTGCATCTAATATGGGGAAGATCTCTTCAAACTAGTAACTGCTGGAAGATTTGGTTGTTACAGTAGCAGTTGATGCTAGTTTGCAAGTTATTCACACCAATAAAATCTTTTGTGTGGTCTTCCTACATCACCAATTTTCTAATTTACATGTAAGAGGTTGGTACTGCTTAGTAATTTAAGACGGAAGCATCCACACCCCAGACTGTTATCCTTGCATGTCCTCAGAAAATACTTTAAACTGGAAAATGCTGTAAGTGAATAGCCATTCGCAATTATCTTTCTCAACTGGCCGACATCCACAGTACTTAAGGTTTTACATATGAATCCCAACTGGCTGAGAGGAGGTGAGAGCTGTAACAGTTTTTAAGGCTCATTCTACATGATAATATTCTGGCAGGGGTAGGCAGGGCAGTGTCTTCAGAGCAGATTCAATCAAAACAGCTTGCGATCTAACAGTACACAAACATGCAACAGTTTTTCAAGTGCGTGCAAAAGCTCCCTAGGGTGCTATCATTTTAAAAACCACATCTTGATGATAATCCATCAGTCTAGTGCCAGCTCAGTCCTTGAACCTACAGGAATTGGGACCACTGTGGGGTGAGATATCTCATGTCCTCAACCACCAGTTACCAGATTAGATGCATGAGTAAACTGAGGATGACTACGTTTAGTTTAGAAATTAGGAGGAAGGTTTCTAACCACCAGAGGAGTGAGGTTCTGGAACAGCCTCCAGTAGGAGTAGTCGGGGAAAGAATCCCAACTGGTTTTAAGATGGAAATTGATAAATCTATTAACAGGATTATATCACAGAATTGCCAAGGGAGTGGAATCAATGACCCAGGAGATCCCTTCCAGACCTTATGGTCTAATGCAGGCATCACCTGGTGAAGCTCTATGGCCTGAATTATGCAGGAAATCAGACTAAATGATTATAGACTTTAAGAGACCATCGTGATCATCTAGCCTGACCTCCTGCATATGGCAGCCCACAGAACTTCACCTACCCGCTCCTGTCATACACCAGTAACCTCTAGCTGAGTTTCTGATGTCTTCAAATCTTGATGTAAAGATTTCAAGCTACAGCGAATCCACCATTTACTCTTGTTTAAATCAGTGAGTCACCCATGCTGCATGCTACAGAAGCTTCACCCCCATTAGCTAAAAATTGTAAAAGTCCTTTGAAGATGTCAAGCACTTTTAATTAGTATATAGATATTATTCATATAAAACATAGTGGTCACCACGTAAAATGTCAACATCTACCAGCAATTACCACCTCACAATCTGAGAGAGAGGCCATAGGTGTTTGGTTTTTGTAAATATGGGGCAACCTTGGGGTGCTTCACAACACCACGATGTGGCTGCTGTTTGCAAATGTTGTTTCAAGTGGTGATCACTGGAGTTATAAACAAGTGTTACATTAAAGAGGCCCTGCCATCATGTGCACTCTTGCAAGTCCACTGGCTTCACTAGCATGGCTAGGTTGACCAAGAGCAGAGTTTGGCTCATTTGCAGCTATTTAGATCTCTATTGAACTTACACTGTAATTTGAGCGGCCTCTTGCCTTGCTGAGTATTAGAGTTAATATGAAGTGAGGGGAAAAAAATGAAAGTTTTAAACAATAAAAAGAACATTTTCTAGAAAGCAAAAACTATTAACTTTTTTTTTATTAACTGTGCCTGCACTGGTGACACATTGCATTCATTTCTTATTTCATTCACAGTGTAAATCTAGAAATTGTTTGAGAATAGTGTTTGCTGATCTGTAGTTTATCACAGTGCACAAAGTCCTCTCAACTGTGGCCATTTCTAAAAGGTTTCTGAGTTTTTTGTGTTTTTTTAAATAGTTGGGTTCTCATTGCTACTTTTCTTGGTGCATCAGGAGAACCGCGGCACCTAAAACAGTGTAATCCCTGACCAGCTAGCGCTCTAGGAGATGAATGTGCTTTTCAAGAAGAGGGCAAAAGCTAAAACTCTTTGAATCTTATGGCATGTCCATATTTGCTTTAAAATGGCTCAACAGTCAATAAGTCAACTCAAAAGGCCTCACTCCACATTAGTATATAGTGGGCTACTCCCTGCACATAGCCCAGAGCGGCCTGCAACACATATTGCAAATGTGGCTTGATTTTCAGCAGTTCTGAGCATCGACAGCTCACGTTGACTTAACTAATGGGAACAGCAGGTGCTCAGCAGTTCTGAAAGCGAGGCCAGTACTTTGCAAGCAGGTTGTTCAGCATAGCAGTGGCCTTTCTCTGCAAGCTGCTCTAGGACACAAAGGGCTTGCTCAGCCCTGACTTGAAAGGATGTGTTACTCCTGATTTACACTGCTTTAACTGAGACCAAACTCAGGTCCAATGTTTGTATGAGGTCAGTCTATATTTGTTTGTCTGACACGTCTAATTAGATTGTAGGCAAGGCCCACTTTTCCTCTCTGCATGTACAGTGCCCAGCACAATAAGCTCTGATACTGACTAGGGCCTCTAGGCCCCACTGCACCAAGGTTTTCCCTTTGCATAGACATGAACCGTGATATTTCTCTCTCAGATGTGCAGAAAGTCAAGTTGGCTTTGAAATTGCACCTCTGCAGGGGAACTGGAGATGACTGTCAACAGCAAACAGCAGTGAAAAGCTGTAAGAGTGGGTACATTCATGATAACAACAGTGTTTGGAGTTGTTTAAAAAATAATTTAGGGCTTGGCTACACTTGCGAGTTACAGCGCATTAAAGGAGCCCCGGGAGCACTAGCTCACTACCTGTCCACACTGGCAAGGCACGTAGAGCACTCTGACTCCAGGGCTAGAGCACTCCTGGTACTCCACCTCAATGAGTGGAATAACATTTGATGCGCCCCCACTGGAGCACCCCAGCATCAATGTGAACGAGGTTTTGCATTACTACACTCTGATCAGCTTCCAGAAACATCCCATAATGCCCTTAAGTCAAGTGGCCATTCTTGTCATTGTTTTGGATATGCCCTTTGAAAGCTCCTTTTGACAGCCTGCTGCTTATCTGCTCCGAGACAAAGCAACCGTTACTGTGGAATGCTGTGGGGGAGGGAGGAGGAGGAGAAGGAGGTCTGCTGCTGTCTGAATTTACAAGACAGCATGCTGACATGCTCTCAGTCCCCCCCCAAAAAAACCCACTATCTTTCCCCCCACATACACACAACACACTCCCGGTCACACTCCACCCCATCCCACCCCACCCGCATTTGAAAAACACATTGCAGCCACATGCATGCTGGGATAGCTACCACAATGCACTGCTCTCTGTGGTCGTTGCAAGAGCTGCTAATGTGGCCACACCAGTCAGCTGTCAGTGTGAACAGACTACAATGCTTTCCCTACTGTGCTCTATGAAGGCTAGTTTAACTCAAAGCACTCTACATCTGCAAGTGTAGCCATGCCCTTAGTAAATATACAAGGCTGTGGAGTAAGGATTTTTTTCCTCTAAAATGAGTTGGCTAAGGAACAGTGCAAGAGATTAGAAAACCTGCCCAAAATATATCCAGATCAATACCACGCTAAAGAAGAGTGAGCAAACACATCATATCAAGGCAAAAAACTTGGCACATTGCTTCAGGTAATTTGATGCTGTGGGTAATTTGACAACTAAGCATTAACTCCAGCTCACTTCAGGAATCACACTTCTAACCAAGCTTTCTATTTAAATCGCTTTACATCAGTTTTAATTATGTAGGAGTCTTATACAAAGCTGGTTGGAGACAACGGACAAACTCCGAATGACTTCAGCGAGCTTTGGATCAAGTGCTAGATGAGCTTGTTCTGTGTCCTGGGACACAAGTTATGGTGTGTGACCTGCAGTCTCCCCTAAACAATGTTAAAGTTGACTTTTCTCTGTGGGAAACTAAAGATGGACCTAAACCAAAACCTTAGATCCAAACACTTGGGAAGTTCAGGCCTCGGTCCAGATCCAAACTTTGTAGCCAGCCCCCAACTCCTATACTATTCCAAAACCACAGATCAAAATACCTTCTGGACTTTAGGGGTGTACAGAATTCATGTCCCCCACAGATTTCTTTGCTTCCCCACAGAAAAATGACTTCTGATGGGGAAGCAAAGGGAAGCCACAAGAGCGGTCATGTGCTCCTCCCCAGCAGCTCAGGCAAGTCAGTTCAGGTGACCGAAGTAGCCGGTAGAGACATAAATCACCACAGGGAGGGTCTGGGCAGTCATGTGTGTGCAAGAGTGAGAGAGATACTCTGTCCCTCTTGCTCGCTATTATGGCACATTTGGCATGGAGAGGCAGGGCTTTGGGGTGTTTCTGAGGAGGTAGGTGTGGGCCAGGCTCTGTCCCCTCAGGCAGAGCAGAAAGTAGCAGCCTACCTGCTTAGTGAATTGTTCCCATTATCTTTTTGAATTCCCCAGGAGTATAAAACAGGTGTAAAAAGGCTCCTTTACATTGCCAGGGGGAGGTAAATGACAGTATGACCATATAAATGCTTATGGTGCTTTAGTGATTAGAACCCCTCTAAATTTTTGGACTGAAAAAATTTCATATCAAAATGTGCTCCATGAACTGTTTGTTACCTTCCTAGAGATGGTCAATAGCCAGTATAAATTGTGAGTTTGATTCCACAGCCCTCACTTGCTCTTCAGTTGTCTATGATGTAACACTGAGCATGTGGCTGCATATATTTGTTGAATAATAACTAGAATTAAAGGGTGAAACCTAGCTACATTACTATTAGACAAAGGAGGCTTGGGGATTTCCTCCAATGCTCCCCACTCCCATTATCCATCCATTGTATTGTAGTTTAAATAAATTACCAAAATTGAAACCAGTGTGATTATATTGCTTTATTTTGACAAATGAAATATGCAGAATTTTAAAATATTGTGCACAGAATTTTTAATTTTTTGGTGGAAATTTTAATGTTTTGGCGCAGAATTCCCCCAGGAGTACATAGACTCATTGACTCATAGACTCATAGACTTTAAGGTCAGAAGGGACCATTATGATCATCTGGTCTGACCCCCTGCATGCTGCAGGCCACATGACCCTTCCCTGGACTCTGCCATTGAAGTCCCCAATCCTGTGTTTTAGTGACCTCAATCGGCAGAGACCCTCCTGCTAGTGATCCCTGCCCCATGCTGCGGAGGAAGGCAAAAAACCTCCAGAGGCTCAGCCAATCTACCCTGGAGGAAAATTCCTTCCCGACCCCAAATATGGCGATCAGTACTACCCCGAGCATGTAGGCAAGAGTCTCTAGCCTGGCCCTTGTTGGCCATAATGCTATTTACGTACCATTGCTTGGTTTTCCTTGGCTACTATGTTTTACCATTAAACCATTCCCTCCATAAACTTATCTAACTTAATCTTAAAACCAGACAGGTCCGTCGCCCCCACCGTTTCCCTCGGAAGGCCGTTCCAATATTTCACCCCTCTGACATGATAGTCTTCTGAGCCTGCTCAGAGCAGGGTTACACACACAGTGATAAAAATACCTCAGGGGAAATCCTGGCCCCATTGAAGTCAATATAGCCAGCATTTCTCCCTTGAGCCCTGTCACATCAGCAGCACTGGTGTTCCCACAATAGTGGGAGTTTCTCAGAAAAAGCTAAGTAAACACACACAACATAGTGGTTCATCTACAACATCATAAAAATGACCCATTGACAACAGTAGTTACTAACAATGGCTTGCAAGACCCCCACCCACCTCCTAAATAGTGTTGAAAATAGTTAGCTTGTAAGTGTAATTGGAGACATATTTCAACACTAAAAAGAATGAGGAGTACTTGTGGCAGCTTAGAGACTAACAAATTTATTTGAGCATAAGCTTTCGTGGGCTAAAACCCACTTCATCGGATGCATGCAGAGGAAAATACAGTAGGAAGATATATATACACAGAGGATATGAAAATATGGGTGTTGCCAAACTAACTATAATGAGAGTAATCAATTAAGGTGGGCTATTATTATAATGATATTATATTATGATAATAGCCCACCTTAACTGATTACTCTCGTTAAGCTTAAATCCCATCTTAAGCTCTTCAGGGCTACCTCTGTGTTAGCACAATGCCTAACATACTGGAGGTTCGATTCTGAGCATGCCCATAATAAATAAATAAAATAATAATAATATACATTACCAGGGCTGGCCTTACCATGAGGCGAACTGAGGCGGCCGCCTCAGGTGCCAGACTGTGGGGAGGCAGCACTAGGACCCAGAGTGTAGAAAATTGTGTCTGCTGCTGGTGCATATGTATTCTCTCTGCTCTAGATGCACAGAGATGGTAGATTGCTGTGCTGGAGGAAGGAGGGCACAAGAGACATAACAGGCAGGCAGGAGAAAAGTTGAGAGGGAATAACAGAAAGCAGCAGGAGCTGCAGGGAGAGAGAGGAGGAGGAGCCTCTTATGTACCTCTCTAGCACCCCCAGGAGCCTGGACTGGTTAACACCAGCTTCTCAGGGAACTTCCTGTTTCCTGCTGCTTCCCTGAACCCACTTGAGGAGAACAGGCAGTCAACTGAAGTAGTAGGAGCCAGTTAGGCCCTTAAGACGCTGATATCTTCCCTCACTCAGGCCCTGCTACCAGCCTGCTTAGTTTTCCCCTTCAAGTGAGTGTTGAGAGCCACTATAGCTTGCACAGAACAGCAATCATGAGTGAAAGAAGAAAATGCCCCTCTGGGGCAGCATTCAGAAAAAGAAAGAAAGCAAAGGAAGCTTTTCTATCTAAGCAGGAAGGAGCTCTCCTGAGAAACATAGACACAAACATTCACGGTGAGCCTTCCGGCCCCAGTGAGGATGTGAGTGGTGAGGAGATGTCTGATCTTCCAGTTAGTCAGAGTGCAGGTGACCCGGCAGCTACTGCAGCATCCATATCTCCATCTCAAATGGATGTAACCATGCACATTCCTGAAGAAAAGTGTAGAGCAGAGAAGAGTGTGGTGGAGGCGCAAGAAACAGCTGCTGCTGAGTTTAGTTCCTTAAGTCCAGATGATCCAGGACTGTGGACCCACTTGAGCAGTAGCCTGAGGGACTTCCTTGTGCTGCATGGGCCACAGCAAGTGAAAAACTTCATGTTCCCCAAAGACAATGAAAATAGAAGTTTCCATCCAACACATTTCTGGCATGAAATCCCCAATGGTGACAAAGTGGAGAGGTCATGGCTTATGTACTCAAAAACCCAGAATGCTGCATACTGGTTTTGTTGCAAACTCTTCCAGTCTAATGTTCCAGCCACATTGGGTTCTACAGGAACAAAGGACTGGAAAAATCTGGGTAGAAATCTGGCATGCCATGAGAAGGCAGCAAATCACCAGAGAGCATTCCATAGGTGGAAAGAGCTTGAGATGACACTAAGGTTAAAGACCACCATAGATGATCAGCATCAAGAGACGATTGCATCAGAGTCTCTTTACAGGCAAAATGTTCTGAAAAGGCTCATTGCCATTGTGAGAATGCTTTCTACCCAAAACCTAGCACTGAGTGGCACTTCAGATCAGCTGTATGTGCCAAACAATGGAAACTTCCTTAAAATTGTGGAGCTGATGGCTGAGTTTGATGCAGTACTCCAGGAGCATCTAAGAAGAGTCACCACCCAAGAAATGCACACACACCACTACCTTGGAAAAACAATTCAAAATGAGATCATACAGTTACTGACAACAAAAGTCAAACAGAAGATTGTGGCAGATCTGAAGTCAGCAAGATATTACTCTGTTATTCTGGACTGCACACTGACATCGGCCATACGGAACAAATGACTTTAATGGTCCATTTTGTAACAACAACAGAACCTAGCGAAAATGTCCCTGCAATGGTGACTGTCAGAGAGCATTTTCTAGAATTTATTGACATTGATGATACTACAGGAACTAGTATGACAAATGTGCTTCTTAAAAAGCTGGAAGATATGGGAATTGTGATAGCTGACATGAGAGGTCAGGGCTACGATAATGGTGCCAACATGAGAGGAAAGAACAGAGGAGTGCAGACATGGATCCGAGAGTTAAACCCTCGAGCTTTTTTTGTCCCATGCAGTTCTCATTCATTGAACTTGGTGGTCAGTGATGCAGCATCAGGTTCTAGTGAGGCTGCTGAATTTTTTAATGTAATTCAAAGCATCAATGTATTTTTCTCTGCATCAACTCATCGATGGCAAATTTTGAAGCAACATCTGGGAACATCCTCTCTAACACTGAAACCACTGAGTGCCACACACTAGGAAAGTCGAGTGGAGGCGATAAAGCTATCAAACACCAAATTGGGAAGATAGGTGATGCCATAGTTGCCATTATGGAGGATAATGCTATGACAGGAACTGTTCATGGGAGCACAGTGGCAGAGGGAAATGGAATCACCAGAAACATAGATAACTTCACATTTCTGTGTGGCTTAGTGTTGTGGCATGACATACTGTTTGAAATAAATGTTGTAAGCAAGAGACTCCAAGACCTTGATATATCTGGAGCAATGGAACAACTGGACAAAGCAAAGTCATACCTACAGTCTTACCGGTCAGATGAGGGATTTCAAAACGTTCTGAAGAGTGCATAGAAGTTGGCAGAGGAACTTCACACTGAAACTATTTTCCTACCCATTCAAAAATACAAGAGTCACCAAAGAAGAAGAC
Source organism: Malaclemys terrapin pileata (assembly GCF_027887155.1). Lineage (NCBI taxonomy): Eukaryota > Metazoa > Chordata > Testudines > Emydidae > Malaclemys > Malaclemys terrapin. Next base: position 37,686,704 of record NC_071507.1, on the reverse strand, counting down.
ATCTTGATTACGAGGCAGGGGATTATCCTATAACAGACCCCAAACAACAATTCAAAGTTGAATTCTTTAACCAGGTGCTAGATTGTGCAATATAGTCAGTTGAAGAATGTTTCATGCAGCTCAAAGAACACAGCAGTATATTTGGGATATTATATGATATTCCAAAACTCCTCACTATACCTGAAGAAGACCTAAACCAGCAATGCAGTGCACTAGAGACAGTGTTGACACATGATGACATGCACGATATTGATGCGAGTGATTGAGGTGATGAACTGAAATCCCTTTCAAGATACATTTCAGCAGCCTCCAAAGGCTGTTCTGGAATATATGTGCACAAATAAGATGACCACCATCTTTCCAAATGCTTTTGTTGCTCTGTGCATACTTCTAACACTTCCTGTAACAGCTGCAAGTGGAGAACGCAGCTTCTCCAAGCTAAAGTTAATAAAAACACATCTACGCTCCACAATGACACAGGAGAGGCTAGTCGGCCTTTCAACCATCTCAACAGAGCATGAGCTGGCCCAGACTGTGGACCTTCAGGAAGCAGTTCAAATCTTTGCAACCAAGAAGGCACGGAAAGCATCACTTTGATTATTCAAACAGATAAAAATGCCAGTGTTTACTATGTAGAAAAGTTACATTTGCTGTTCAGGCGTTTGAAAGTTAAGTGTTACTTAAAATTTTTGAACAAGGCATTTTAAGTTGTTAGTTCTCCTTTATTGGGGTAGGTAGCAGAGCAGTATCATGAAAGGAGAAGAACAGGAAGAAGGCAGAATTGAGACCTTTCAAAGTTTTGGCCCAAGCAAGGGAGCATGGGGGCATCATTTGAGCTCGCCGCTTCAGGTGCCAAAATGTTGTGGGCCGGCCCTGCACATTACTGAAACCCTGACTCCATATGAACCAATATTCTTTCACAATATCCACATAATTGTTAAAGCTGTTTGTTACTCTTCCCGTAATTACAGCTAATGGGGGGAAAATGTTCCTTGTCCACTTTTGCTTATTTGAAAACCTACTGATGCACTACAACAACTGACTGAAAGGCCGTTTGAATGAACTAGTTTTGATTTTTATTCATCAAGAGTTGACCTACTCCACTGACAATCTGATAGATGCAGTTGACTGTTTTGCAAAACAACCAGGATTTCAAAGGATCATTGCATAAAGCATTAGATAAAAACACAGTAATCTTGCATAACAATCATGTGCACAATGATACTTATATGCATTGTGGTCTTACCCATAAGATCCTAGATCCATTGCCTTTAAGATTTCTGGTTTCTCTCTTTATTTCATTTTGCATCCTAAAAGCACTGTTCAGATGTACTAGCCAAAGCAAATAGGTTTGATGCTGTACTTTAATACAGTATCTACAGCACCATACGGGCATCCCTCTTTAAACTTTTAACAACAACTCACATCTTCAATACCATCAGAACTGGATAAAGTTACCATTTACAACAGAAACTCTTCCAAAAGCCACTCTCTCCACCCTTCAACTCTGAATCAAATTGAAGCACCACTATTGTGCCAGGAAAATCCCTGCTGAAAAACCAGCTCTGAATTGTAAAGGAGGAAAGCAGACAGGTCTCTTTAGATTCTAAAAGGGGCTACAGTTTCCTTCTAATAACAGTTACTCCAGCCTTTGATATTCTATCTACTTTATTATTTCCCCCCAATTTTGTGGAATAACAGCTGTGATAATAAAATGTCACCAGAGCCCATCTTTTACATTGCTTGTCACTGGGCTCAGTAAATCTGCAAAACAGAGAAAACACTTGTTTGGAGCCTTCAGCTTGCTTTGGGTCTGAGGCTAAAGATGAATCACCATCTGACCCAGGAGTCAAAGGTTATCCCCTAAGGGGAGTCAGTGAGTTGTTCAGTCCATTCATGGCTAATCCCCGATGAGTGGTTCTCACTAAAAGATTTCTTTATTCTAACGGCTTTTAAAAAAATAACAACAGAATTAACAAGCCTAGTAGAAATCCATGACTGAGGCAAATCCTTGAGGATCAAGTGGGGAGTGTGGGGAGAGAGGAGCGCAAACTAATCCACAAGTCCAAAATGTCTTTTGCCAAGCCTTTTAAAAACAAAAACTTCACTAGATTCGTCTTGTTAGCAGCGATTACAGCAAAAACTATAGGGGAGGGATTGCTTTCCTTTCCAGCAAAGGACCTCTTCCAGAAACATAAACAAGGGTGTCCATTGAGATGGCACAGTAATCCTAATCCAGTAAAATCCTTGGTATAGCGGGGGTTGTACTTGGTCTTTAATAATATTACAAAAAAAATTTTTGCCTTGAAAGAGAGCACGCATTTCTTTAGGCAAAGTATCAGTTGTGTTGCTGGATTTTCTGTTAACTCTGAAATGTTCTTGGTTCAACCCTGTTAGCATAATAATAGGAAAGTTGTATAAACCTACTTGGTTTTGACCGTCAATAGTGCCAGATACAACAGTGTTGGCAAAATAACAGGAAAGCTTATACCACTTGGTTTTGAAGATCAGTAACGCTTTATATAAGTAGGTCCAGCCACTTCAAATGACCCTTTCCTGTTTTTTTTAAGAGAAAGTAAAACCATCCTTATGTTAGTTCTGCCACCACAGTTTTCAAGTCATGCATTTCCCAATAAATCAGCCATAAACAGGTAGAACGTTTTAAAGCTGCATCTGTCTCCATGGGGACAGAACAGCCGCATTATGGATATTACTGTTACATGGTAGGTGCATGACAAGTAAAAATGCCCCTGTGAAGAGAGCATGTGGTGGCAGAAGCACAACAGAAGGAAGCAAAGGTACAAGAGAGGAACAGGGCCTTCAAATGATTCTATAAGTATCCAGTGACACTTCTGATTTCCTCATCTGAACTTTGCCCATTAATCCATCTCTGCTGAAACCTACTTTGAACGGAAATCTGCTTTCAGACAGCTGCCATTTTCATATAAAAAGAACATGCCATGGACTATTTTCTTCTTTCTCCCATAGTGTAAATGGGAAGGTGTGAGGGAAAGGGGGGAAACAGTCCAAAACTACTTGCTATAGTATACTTGGTTTTGGCAGTGGGGACAGTTTTAAAGTGCAGCTCTATTCTGAAAAATGAATTTGTAACAAAATGGCACTGCGGAGGTTCTCCGTTTAGCGTGTCCACTTTCAGATAGTAATGTAAAAGCATGGTTTATTAACTGTTAGCTCTGCAATCTCAGGCTGGTATCTGCATTATGGCCAATGTAAAGCATTCAAAATCTACGAGACAGCCCCCAAAACATCATGAAGATGTTTTATAAATAATAAACTTTGAGTTATTTTTATTTGCTGTCTGGTTTCTGAGGCTTTAAGGGGACACTCACTCCATGTTTTCAAGCTTCTCTCTGCAACCATGAAGACTAGAAACTTAGTTTAAAAAAAAAAAATTAAAACTGAGGTTCTTGTGCAATCCCTTGGCTCCAGCAGCTGGAGCTTTAAGTAAAGCAACAAATCTCACAAATGGTGAGTTGGCAACACTGCACTAATAATCCTACTTGGCTAGAAATACTTTCTGCCTTCCATTGAAGACTACAGGATTTCATAGGTTAAATGTATTTGGGGACAACGTTTTGATTTGGGTCCCATGGTTTACTGCTATTAATTTTTACCTGCTTCTCCACTTTTGCAGTTGGACTCTTTGTATTAAAGCAACCTAACCTGGCAGGCAGAAAGACATGAAAAATAGTACCAAATACTTTAAATTCTTTCTAAATGAACTTTTCCATAAAAATATGCATAAAGAAGAGCACATGATGATAAATTGAGGTCTAAAGCTTTTATTGGCATGTATTTGGATGTCATTGCATGTCACTCATCATCAATTACATGTTCAACCAAACTCATTTCTCTAAAGACTTCAGAAATTCACACCATTGTATGTTTTACACATGCTTTCAAAAGACAAGGCTTATATACTATTCTTTTAAAAAGGAATGTTAATCCTAAAATCATGTGTTTTCTCCAGATTGCTAGGCAAATTAATATTAAGGAACATTAGAGCATAAGTGTCCAGAGGTATTGTCAGTAAGGACCCCTGGTTTCTATTCCCAGCTCCACAACCAATTAATATTGTCTTGGACAAACCACAACAATGGTTGGAAGTTGAAGCTAGACTAATACAGACTAGAAATAAGTCACAGTGAGAGTAATTAACATTGGAACAACTTGCCTAGGGTGTGATGGATTCATGTTCATTTGCAGTTTTTAAAGCAAATCTAAATGGCTTTCTGAAAGATATACTATATCTCATATAGAAGTTATAAGCTTGATGCAGAAATTACTGAGGGAGGTTCTAGGACTTGTGTTAGGCAGGAAATCAGACTAGAAGATCATAATGGTCTCTTAGAATCTAAGAAATTTTTCAGAGATGTTTTCTGTTCTATGACTTATGTTGCTTAGAATTAATTGGTCATGTAAGTCAGACGATACTGCTTTTGCTCCTGAACTGGATGAGCATAACTCTTCTGGACAGATATAAAAACCTGTAGAAAGCAAATTTAAAATTCACTTTCTGCAAACATTAGTTTCCAGGAGTACTCGTACTAGTAAATCTTAATCTCACAAATGTCTCCAGATGGCAAACACAAAAGTGTTAGGAACATACCTGAAGCAAATTCATTTAAAAATTTAAACAAGTATTTGTGGATTTCTTTTTTCTTTTTTTTTCAGTATTCATCCAGCTCCAGTTGACTGTACTCTCAAAGGAGCTGAGAGATTTGTTTTGCAGGGTAACATTAAATAGCTTAACTGTGTGCACAGCATGCTCGGACACCTTTCTATTTCAGATTCAGATTACTTTTTACTAACGTGGAGTCTTCACTTTATTTCACATCCAGTTTTAAGAAACATTTTGAATCTTCCTTTTCCTGAACACATGTACACTGTGAACCCCCAACACTACAATTTGATCTGCACAGATCTGGACATCATCCAGCTCAGAGTTCCACTGAAGTCAATGAGGCTCCATAAGGGAGACAGGATCTTCCAGGACAGATCTGACCAGGGCCGGCTCCAGGCACCAGCCGATCAAGCATGTGCTTGGGGCGGCATCTGGTAAGGGGCGGCCAATCTTCGGGTGGCGGGGCAGCGCTCAGGGTTTGTGTTGTTGTTTTTCTTTGGTTCGGCAGGGCAGCGTTCGAGGTTTTTTTGTTTGTTTGTTTCGGCGGCGCGACGCTCCGGTGGAGGGTTGTTTCGGCAGGTCAGGGCAGCGCTTGGGAGTGGTTGTTTCGGCGGGGCAGGGCAGCGCTAGGGGGGGTTGTTTCGGCGGGTCAGGGTGACACTCGGGGGGGGTTGTTTCAGCAGGGCAGGGCGGCGCTCAGGGGGGATTGTTTTGGCAGGGCAGGGCGGCGCTTGGGGGGGTTGTTTCGGCAGGGCATGGCAGCACTCGGGGTAGAGGTTGTTTCGGCGGCGCGCGGGGGGCAGGTTGTTTCGGCGGGGCAGGGCAGCGCTCGGGGGGGAGGTTGTTTCAGCAGAGCAGTGCTTTTTTTTTTTTTTGCTTGGGGCAGCAAGCACTGACTTCATTGGGACTACCTTTGAGGATTTGGCCCAAGTCAACAGTTCATGGGTCTTCAAAGTGCTACCACATTTTTTCAGCTCTATGATAATCAGCTTCCATAGCTTCACTCATATTTTCTACCATCATGTGAGTTATTTTCAGGTGCTGGTTCCATTGTGCCAACAACAGAACTCCAAAGAGGATACATGCCTTAAAGTGACAGGGCTAACACAAACACTGAGTTGGAGACGTCAGAGTCAGAGCTAGCTTCTTTATGCAAGTCCCTTCCTTAACCTCATGGATTTGCTCCCTCTTCATATCAGAATTATCTCCATCTGACTTTTGTAAAAGATGTCTTCTAAAGATTGTTGGGATTAAATATTTTAAGAGGCTTTCTGCCCTAACACTAAGACAATATGGGAATATTGACTCAAATGATGTCCACAGACGAAAATTGTTATTTCATGTACAATAAAAATTGATGTAATTACTGCTCCACATTTTCCTTTAAGAAAAAAATGTCATAGTACTATATTAAAATAACTGTTTGAAATTATATCTGGGAGGAGAAGAGGGATGACCAAGAAGCGGTATTTAACCTTAGAATATTTGGAGAACAATCCAGTCATCATTCTGAGAGCTCCAAGGTTAAACTAATTTAGCCTTGAGAAGTGCTAAAGTGAAACAAATGAGGGGAAGCACTGCACAAGCCAGACTGGACTGAGATATGCATGCACCAGCAGCAATGTATCTATTCTTTTCCTCTATAGCCAGCTTCCCTTCAAAGCCTCAAATAAAGGAAACAAAAGGCAGGATACATAATACTTTTTAAACAGAGATGGGCAGCGTCATTTTTCACATCTTTTATTTGTTGTTGCTTTACAACTTACTTCAAGCCACCTCATTGCAAATCCTCAGTCAAGTAGAACCCGTTTGCCATTGGTGTGTGTACATGTCTTCAGACCCAAACCCAAGCCAATCATTTTGAGTAAGCAGGCCAACCCAGGGAGGAGCTGGGATTTGAACTGCCAACTCTGACTCCCAAACGGTTGCTCCCTCTCCAGGTAAAGGAAAGCAGCAGCATTTCCAGTCTAAGCAGATTTCTCTGAAGCAATGTGAACCAATGCTCCTTTCATGAAAGATGAGTGCTTATTTCGCCTGGGTGGGGCAGTACCTTGGAGAGATGCTGCAATAAGAGCTTCTCTGTTGCTGAGCTAAGCAGGCTGCTGGTTTTGCCTACTTACTGCTGACTTATTTGTTGAGGTAATGTTCTGAGAACAGTGTTTCTGTAGTTAAATCCAAGTACCACCCTTTTATCTCCATTAATATATCTAAATTGTGCTGAATGTCTTACGTAAGTCTTGCATTACTCACAATAAACAACACTGGTTGACCCAGCCAATGAGGAGGCCTCCCCAGACTACAGAGTTGCACAGTGCCAAAAAATGCACCTCTTGAAACAAGACTCAACCTTCTTTAGCACTATGGGATTGACCTTTTAGAGAAGATAAAATCTAGACAAGTAATTCATAAACCCCACCAAGCTGAGATCTGGCAATAAAGGGCCAGGAACTGGCACAAAAGAATCATAAGGGGGCAAAGGTTAGGAATAAATAGGGTGAAGTGGAAAACATTCTGTGTCTGTGTAAATAGGCACCAGAGGATGCCCCAACATACATGAGGAATTGGGGTGTGGGTAAGGATCAAATCCCTTTCCCCCAAAAAGTTCAAAGATTTTCAGATTTGGACCTTTGGTTTTACTCATTATAGACACAAGTTCCAAACCACTATGGATCCTCTAACCTCACTCCTAGGCTGACCATGCCCACCTCCAGTGAACTGTGGATAAAATTTTTCCTTTGGGCAGAAGGCTAGCTGAGGGCCCTTTGCACCACTTAATCCCCAATTAGAGGTTGCATGAGTGTGGGGAGGGGTTCACCTGCACCCAGCCTACCCACCACAGCCTGAGGTCTGCACCCAGCCTGCCCATCACAGAAAATGGTCTCCCCACCAGACCCATAAGCTCATGCAGAGAGGGTGGGCTCGGTGAGTGGTCTAAAGGTGTGACAAGGAGGCATGCAAGAGCTGTGTGATCCATCAACACTGTCAGTGTGGAGGGGCTGTGGCATATATTCCAGTGTGTAAACTGGAGTAGCACTGTACCTAGGGTTGCCAGGGGGGCCGGTTTTTGATCAGACCTGGCATCACCCAGTCAGCACATCTGACTGGATGCTAAAAGTCTGGTTGGCCGCAGTAGAGCTGCTGCAGTTGCTGAAGAGTTTTCTGGAGCTGGAACTGGGAGCAGCTGGTGGCCACTGCTGCTGTGCGGATCCGTGTTGCCATCGCATTGGCTGTGGGCTGATGGCCAACTGGAGCCAGAGCCTCAGGGGCAAATCTCGCGTTACATTGGCACCGCAGCCCACATCCTCACCATGTGGGGAAAGGGATGCAGCTATCACTGCAGCCCTAGTAAGTTTCCCCCTGGCTGCGCAGGAGGGGAAGCTAGCAGTTGCTGCTGGGGCTGGGTTCCTGGGGTGGAGGGAAGGTAAAAGCTGCCCCCACAGAGGGCAGGAGCAAGATGCCCAGGATAGGTGCAGGGCTTGGGCCCATGTGGCCAGTGGCAGCTCTCTGTCCCAAACGGGGAGGGATTGCAGGGCCTGGTACTACATGCCACAGGGTGTAGGGGGGCACTTTTGGGGGGAGTAACATAGGGCTTCTGGCAAGGATTTGCAGCAGGACTTTTGGGGGCTGGGCAATGCAAGCCATGCAATGGAGGGCAGTCACTATTGCAGGATATTGGGGTGTGATTATTTTGGAAAGGAAATAAGAAGGGGGTGGCTGTCTGGAAATTGCAGGGCTTTTGGATGAAGAGTCCTTTGGGGCTTTTGGGGTTCTATGTTCCGGGGTGTTTGTAAGGAGTTAATGAACATTGCAAGGTCTGCCTTGATGGGGAGGCAACAAACGGTTACTCACCTTCTCGTAACTATTGTTCTTCGAGATGTGTTGCTCATGTCAATTCCAATAAGGTGTGCGCGCACTGCATGCACAATCATAGGAAAGTTTTGCCCCTAGCAGCACCCGTTGAGTCAGCTGTGGAGCCCCCTGGAGTGGCGCCTTCATGGAGGTGAATATAGGTCCCAGCCAACCCTCTGCCTCCTCAGTTCCTTCTTGCCGGCTACTCCAAAGAGGGAAGGTGGGTGGGTTTGGAATGGACATGAGCAACACATCTCGAAGAACAACAGTTATGAGAGGTGAGTAACCGTCTTTTCTTCTTCAAGTGATTGCTCATGTTGATTCCAATTAGGTGACTCCCAAGCCCTAACCAGGAGTTGGGGTCGGAGTTCAAGGAATCGCTGACAGGAGCACCGCTCTGCCAAATGCTCCATCATCTCTGGCGTTCTGGGTAATCACGTAATAAGAGGTAAAAGTGTGACTATGGACAGTTCCAGGAGCATGGTGTAACAGTGCTGACGAGGCTGCCTTGTCCCTGCGGATCTTGATCTGAACCTTGTGAATGAGTGGAATTGGTGGGAATGCGTACAACAGATGGTCCATCCAAGGGAGGAGAAATGCATTCACAGGAGAGCCCGGGCTGTGATTCTGGAAGGAACAGAATCGGGGGAATTTTCTATTACTCTTTGTGGCGAACAGGTCGATTTGGGGAATTCCCTGCCTCTGGAAAATGTTGTGTACTACGCCCAGGCAGATAGACCATTCGTGATTGCAGAAGGATCTGCTGAGATAATCAGCCAACTCGTTCTGAAAAACTGGGACGTAAGATGATTCCAGATGAATAAAGTGGGCTATGCAGAAGTCCAACAGCTTGAGGGCTTCCCAACATAGGGGAGAGGAACGAGCACCACCCTGCTTGTTTATGTAAAACATCGCAGTTGTGTTGTCTGTCATGACCCCCATGCACTTCCCTTGCAATTGGGTCCGGAAGGTTTGACATGCCCATTGGACTACTCTCAACTCCTTGACGTTGATGTGGAGCGAGAGGTCATCCTGTGACCAGAGACCTTGGGTCTGTAGTTCTCCCAGGTGAGCGCCCCATCCCAACACTGATACACCAGGGACAGAGGGCTCAGGCTTGTTGAAGGGGACTCCCCCGCATACCTCCTGCGGGTTGAGCCACCATTGGAGAGACTCGAGAACCGACACCAGGGGGGTGACCATTTTGTCCAGGCTCTCATGCCCCAGATGGTAGGCCAGCACCAGCCAAACTTGGAGAGGCCTGAGCCTCAGCCTCGCATATGTACACATACGTACAAACTGCCATGTGGCCGAGTAGCCTCGAACAACCCCTTGCTGTGGCAGTAGTGTACCATCTGAGGCTTTGTATGATGTCTGTCATTGACCGAAAGTGGGCCTCTGGCAGGGATGTCCTGGCATGGCCTGAGTCCAACACTGCTCCGATAAACTCTATCCTCTGCATTGGGAATAGGGTTGATTTGTGCTCATTGAGTAGGAGACCCAAGCTGTCGAAGGTGGACCTTACGAAGCTGACCTGTCTCTCCATTTCTGGAATGTCCCCTGAGCAGCCATTTGTCGAGGTACAGATATAGCTGTACCTACCTCCCGCGTAGGAAGGCAGCCACGACTGACATGCACTTGGTGAACACTCGTGGGGCTGTTGACAGGCCAAAGGGGAGGACCGTGAATTGGTAATGGTTGTGGTTGATTACGACTCTGAGGGATCATCTGTGGGCGGGAATTATAGAGATGTGGAAGTACGCGTCCTTGAGAGGCAGGGAATAATCGCACTTAGGGAGACCAGGTGGAACCTCAACTTTTTCCATTAAGCTATTGAGGCCTTGCAGGTCAAGGATGGGTCTGAGACCCCCCTTTGGCTTTGGGGATTAGAAAATAACGGGAGTAGAATCCCTTGCCGCTTAGCTCCTGATGAACCTCCTCCACTGCTCCTGTGGCGAGAAGCGTTTGGAACTCCTATGTGAGGAGATGCTCGTGAGAAGGGTCCCTGAAGAGGGACGGGGAAGGGGGGTAGATGGGAAGGAGGGCAGGAGAAGAATTAGAGAGAATATCCCACTTCTACTGTGTGAAGGACCAAGCAGTCTGACGTTATCTGGGACCAAGCACGGTAAAAATGGGACAGATGGTTCAGGAAACAGGGATGAGGATCCGGTACATAGACTGGTGTGCCGACCTTGGGTGCACCTTCAAAAGGCCTGCTTAGAGCCTGACGATCGCCTCACCAAGCCCTGGCCTTGGCTGGGTGGAGGCTGGGAAGGCTTGTGTCTGCCATTCCTGCCATGTTTCCTTGAGAAGTCCTGCCTGGGCAGGGCGTGGGGGGAGGAATGAGAGGGGATAGAAGCGCTGCGTAGGCTGTGGCTTAAAATGTTTTCTCTGGGTGGCCGGTGTATGCACGCCCAGTGATTTTAATGTAGCCCACAAATCCTTTAGGCGGTGAAGCCTGGAGTCTGTTTGCTCTGTGAAAAAGGCCCACACCATCAAAAGGCAGGTCCTGAATAGTTTGTTGTACCTACGGGGGAAGCCCAGATTCTTGGAGCCATGAGCTCCTCCTCATGGCTATGCCCAGAGACAAGCTACGTGTGGCCAAGTCTGCAGTGTCCAGTGAGGCCTGTAAGGAGGTCCGTGCCACTGCCTTGCCCTCATCCACTATGGCCCCAAACTCTTCCCTGGATTCAGTAGGTACCAGCTCTTTGAATGTCAACATGGAATCCCATGAATTGAAATTGTACCTACTCAGGATTGCCTGCTGGTTGGCAATCCTGATCTGGAGCCTCTCCCCTCCCCCCCCCCCCCCAGTTGCGTAGCCCTTCCAGCCGAAGAAGTACAGCTTTTTGGAGTCTTTGGACCTCAGGATCGATCCCCGGTGCCCCTGCCTCTCTCACTCATTCGCCACGGCCATCACCAACGAGCAGAGCTGCGGATGAGTAAACAAGTAATCATATCCCTTAGAGGTGACGAAGTACTTTCTCTCTACTCCCTTTGCTCTCGGGGGAATGGAGGCAGGGTTTTGCCACAGAGTTTTAGTGTTGGCTTGTATAGTTTTGATGAGGGCAAAGACACCTTCGATGGACCCTCTGGGGCCAAGATGTAGACCATCAGGTCTTCCGATTTGACTACCTCCTCAGTCTGCAGCCTCATATTGTGAGCCACTCTGCGCAGCAGGTTCTGGTGTGCTCAACTGTCAATAGGGGGCAGCCCAGAGGAGGAGGTTCCCTGCTACCACTTTGTCGGGGGATGATGACGATAAGGCCAGAGGAAGCACTGGGCATTCCTGGCCCTCTGCCTCCCTGGATAAGTCCTGCTCAGTACCGTGCTCCTCGGTGCCAACTGTGGGCTCGGTGCCAGTGGCAGGCTCAGGATCTGGACACGGTTGCGTAGCCTGTACCAATGCCATCTCAGAGCCCTGAGGGGTGGGAGGATTTGTGGTTGTTGGGGGAACTCATGGTTCCGATACCACCAAGTGGGAACCTCTGGAGTGAGTGCCTTGGGCCTGGTGGTAGGCCCACATTGTCCAAAAGGGCCACTGCGCTGGTCCCTGCCACTGTGCTTACCATGGCACCACTCCCATGTCCTGCCTTCTGCAGCAATCTGACCAGCGCTGGCTACACCTTGAATAATAGGACTCCGCCTCTGAGTCTGATGATGTGGATCTGGAGCGCGAAGACTACAGCGGTGCTGGGGATCAGTGCCATGGGGACAGTGTCGGTGATCAGTGCCATGGGGAGCGGTGCTGTGGAGAATGATGCCTGGAGGATGGTGACCTCCTCATCATTATAGGCTTGCCTCTAGATGGTGCCTCACATTGCGGCACCAGTGGTCTATCCTGGCAGGCAGGAGACTGTGGAGCCATCATGGCAATCAAGTTCCTTGCAGCCTTGAAAGTGTCCGCGGTGGAAGGGAGTTCTAGCTCCTTCACCTGGCATTCATGCTCAGGAGAGTCCACTGGCACCAGACTCGATGGTCCCTCTTGTGGGGCCAAAGTCAACATTGCCGGCTCTTGTGTTGTCAGCACCAGGGGCTCCTGTGCAGGATGCACTCAGGCAGCACTGTCCGATCCGGCAGCTCTTGGCATGGGCGAGCACCCCCTCTCTGTTTTCCTGTGCCGTTTATGTGGCATCGGGGAGCGTGAGCAGGACCGTGCTGCTTCCATCGGCTTCGGTGCTGGGGACCGCTGGTGCCGAGGGTCTCTATGGCCAGAATCTTTCCTTGATGCCGTCTCATGCATGGAGGCCAGAGCACTCCACACGGAAGTGCTCAGTGCCGGATCCTGCCGGCCCTGGGGCAGTTGTGGACAAAGAGCTGCTTCCTTCAGGATCTGCTTGAACCCGATGTCCCGCTCTTTCTTCATCCTCGGGTATAACCCTTTGCAAAGCTTGCACCATTCTATTTGGTGCGTGCACCTCCCCCAGACACTTGAGACAAGAGTCGTGGGGGTCGCCCGTTGGCATGGGCTAATGGCAGGCTCTGTAGGATTTAAACCCTTGGGATCGAGGCATGTCCTGAACCCCAAAGGGGGAGTGGGAATCTGGGGTGGGGGAAGCCCCCACTCCTATTAAAACTAACAACTAAACACTAACAACTTCAACTATTTACAAAACTAAGTTATGAGACTACGAAACTAGGGGAAGCACTTGCAAGAGCAAGCGACCACAGCTCCAATTACCATCATTGGTGGTAAGTAGGAACTGAGGAGGTGGGGGGTCAGCAGGGACCTATATTTACCGCTATGAAGGCACCACTCCAGGGGGCTCCATAGCCGACCCGACAGGTGTTGCTAGGGGAAAAACCTTCCAACGACTGTGCACGCAATGCACACACACCTAACTGGAGTTGACATGAGCAAGCACTCGAAGAAGAATAAATAGTTCAGGGCTTTGGGTGCAAATATTGCATGGCTTAAGCGGGAGGAAGTTCAGCTAGCTGTATTTGGCTGTGACCTCCAGCTCTGCCTGGAAAGGGAAGGACAGAGGGTTGCATGTGGGGTCTGCAGCATAGGAAGGAATGGGACCTGGCTGGAGGAAGGCGAGCACTCCTGGGCACTGTGTTTGGGAATCAATCCTTTCCTGTAGCTGGGGAAAGATGGTTGGTTTGGGCTATTGGGGAATTGGGGGAGATTCTGTTTAGGGACAGGGCCCTTTTTGTTTGATTGGTTTGGACATAGGAGGATGATCGCTGTCCAGCCTCCGTGGTGGGCGGGAAGAGCAGTAGCTGGAACCACATGGAGGAGCTGCTCTCTGCTCAGCTGCTCACACCTGACAGAGAGCCGTGGTTGGCTTCCAGACCAGGCTGCAAGAAGTAGGTGCCGCCACTCGGAGGGGGATCCTGTCCACCCCCCTGCTGCCCTGCCGTACCCTGATTGCCCCAGCCCTGCCCCTCGCTACGGAGACTGACCCCTCCCGACGCCGGCCCCTTGCTCTGGGGACCAGTCCCCCCTGTGCCCCAATTGCTCTGACCCTAGCCCCTTGCTACAGGGACTGACGCTTCCCTACCACCTTGCAGGCAGGCTCCATGTCAGCCCCTCCCAGCCTGGCTGGGCAGGCAGCGAGTGAATCCTGGGAGGGGAGGAGTGAGGGAGAAGGGTGGGTGGAGAGTGGGTGACAGAGATGGGGGGAGTGGAGTGAGCGGGGGACAGGGCCTTAGGGAAAGAGGTGGGGCAGAGGGCAGGGAAGGGTGTTTGGTTTTCAACAATTAGAAAGTTGGCAACCCTAATCTGTACCTTGTCTCCAGACTAGCTGGGTGAATTTCACCTTTTCAGATTCCCTGGGCAGAGCCCAAATACTTAGGCTTTGTGTGCATGGGGTGAATTTAAGTGTGTGTTATACACAGAATACATGATAATGTAAAGTAGGATGAAGGTTTTGCTGGCATTTGAGACGGTCCACATCTCTCACTCATAGCTTTGCCACTCAAAAGCAATGCAGCTATCCCAATCTCCGGCAGATAAAGCTTTATACCACACTATCACATATTTATATACACACAGTGACACTATATATAGAATTACAATAAAAAACAGCCCTATCTCACAAGAATGTCATTAAGGTTGCAAAGTTAAGCACTCAAAAGTTAGGAAATGCAAGAATTAAGGTTGCCTGTGCCGCCTTTATTTGACCACCTTATGTGTATGTATTATAATACAGTCTTTAATTACATGATCACCTACTATTTTTTTCCTACAAGAACCCTGCCACAGTCAGTGCACCGTTATAATCAATTAAAAACGGGTGCTTTATAAACGTGCTTGGCAACCTTAATATAGGGCTCACCCAGAGCCTCGCCTATAAGACGCACTGTACATGTATATATAAATATGTTTCATTTTACATTTGAAAATAACTAGTTAAAGATGGAAGAGCTATGTAAACCACAGGCTATTTTTATTCACTGCGATTGACATGCTTACATAATATTTATCCAGTTTGTGTGATGAGTGAACTTTGGATCCCTGGTTAGCTTTGTGCCTAGCAGTTGTCATATTCTACTGTGATCTAGTTTGACCACACCTATAATGATTTAGTAAATTAAAAGTAACCCTTGGGATTGTGTTCTATCTTTTATCACTGCCTGTTCCCATTTTCAATCTGCCAACAGCCTCCTGGGAGGATTACTGTTGTTTATTTCATATGAATATTTGAGAAACTCATTCATCCTGGCAATAAAGGTTGTCGCTTTGTGAGGCATACTTCAGAACTGACCTGAAGAGTTTCCTGAAAAGTTACTCAGTTGGTTTGTTAGCATGGGAAGTAAATGTGAACACCCACCCAGTCTGTAATGAAGAGCAAGAGCATTAGGCAGAATGCAGAATACTGAGAGCACTGCAGTAGCGGGGCATTCCAGTTCAAAAAGGATGAATGTAGTATACTAATAACAGCAACTACTACTGACGTTCATACTACAGCTAATTCGGAAAGTGCTAACTCATGTTGAGTCATCCTAACTCATCCAACTACTTGGGTGAGTAAGGGCTATAGGGTTGGGCTTAACCATATGACAACTACTGTATATTGTCTCCCAACCCTTGCAGAAGTGCAGTTGGGTGTCTTCTGACTCAGTGGTCCCATTCCCCCGCCCCACACATACACACACTGGTGTGCATGTTCCTCTAAGATCTCACGGAGAACCCGTCACTGGGCTTGAGAGCCAGGAGCAGGGCATCTTGGCTGGGGAATGTCCCCTGGATGTGTGTTTCTGGGTTTGCAGGGACCACAGTGCCTGGCAGAGGCCCGACAGCATGGGTGCGTATTGTATTGCATGAGAAGGCACTATCCAATCCATAGAGATTACTTCAGTGAGCCAGTTCTAGGGTAGAAAACAGCAGCATTTGAACAACACATAGCAATACTATGGTATAGTTCAAGGCAGAAAGCAAAAAATACCTTTTCCAATTGAAACCAGCAAGGAATTTAGGGAGACATAATTGAAGGAATTCCAACATACCACTTGACTCCATCTACCCACTTTGTTGTAAAAACTTAAATTAAAAAAAAAATCACCTGATTCAGCTATACACAGCTAAAAAAAGTTTTAAAATGTTTCCCTTATTGTCATCCTATACACTTACTGCTCACTGTCTATGGATGCATATATGATTAACATTTGTCTGAAACACCAAGACCCCCATCTCTTTCTGCTGTTGGTTTATCCATTTTTCTGATCAGAGCTTCTGATTCAGGGTTTGAGTACACTAAAAAGGGGCAGTGTGAAAGGATCAAACCTCAACCTCATTTTGCAAGATGAGTGGGTTCTTCACATGCCTCTCAGACCCTTAAGCTCCACTCCTTCCTTTAAACGTTTTTTCCCTGGTTAGCACTGCTCAGCCCTTCACTCATATGTCCACCCACCCTTACACTCTGGTGCCTCCGCTTCTGGCTGAATGGAATACAATGTACTCAGTTCTTCCTTGGTAAGATAAACCTTTGATAGCACTTATGAACTTGCTATAAGTGGCACACCTACAGACAAGCTAACCAGTGCCATAAAGAATGAACCTAACCACTACCTAACTATAGCATGTTCGCATATTTACATTGTATTCCTCTAGTACCATCTCACAGTAAACTAAAAGGCTTGAAGGAGTTTTTTAAATATGGTAAAGTACCAAATCTTGATCCTGGAAAGAACCCTTCATTTCGCTGAGGCTACTGTCTATAAGCATGCAGCTTTATACTATGAACTCATGAAGAGACAGTTATCAGACCTGGGTAATACCTGGATGACAAACCTCTAAGGAAAAGCCAGGCGCTATAGAAAAGCTGCACCGGTGAATCAGTTTAGAAGCTCTCCCATTTCTGGGTCACGACTGAAATAATACCCTACCAACACAGTGAATCTTTGACATGGTGTTAGGGAGACACAGGATGAGACATAAAGAGCCAACCATCAGTTAAAAAAAATATAAGCCTCATGCACATCACCTAGCAGGACTCTTCACTGAAACCACTTCCCAAAATTGCTTCTAAAAAGGGTCCTATAATACGGTGGGAACTCAGTGTAGCTTGGAACTTCGTCTAAACACCCCTATGGAGCAAAAAGTGTCATGGCTTTTTACTAACCACCAGTGGTCATGACCTGCAGGAAATTAATATCAGCAGCATGATCAAAGGGCCATGCCAGGGTGGTTAGTAATTCTTGTTTCCAGTGGACAGTTGTGGTTTTCAGAGTCCCACACACCATGTGCTCTCATGCAACACAGGCCTGAACACCAGCATTTATTTAATGTTACTTTGTTTATTTTAATTTATTTCACAAAAGGCACACAAACCCATTGAGGTATAACTCCTCTTTTACAAGAGTGCCTTGGCAAGCACCATAAAATGACCACCAACACCGCCCTCTGCCCCTTCGGGATGCTAGTTTCCTTAGATCTCCTTTTCAAGTAGTTTAATTCTTGAGCTGTAACCTTACAACACAGAGAAACAAACAACTAGAACTAGAGTCACCATTGCCAAGCCTGTTTCCTGCAGCTTTGAGTGGATTTTTTTTTTTTTATATGGTCAAGGGAAGAGTTTCACTAGCTCTGGGAAGAGAGATTTCATTTTGCTTTTATAGTTAACCTGAAATTTTTGCAGCTACTGGTGCTTGCAGCTCATCTGGCCTGGAGGATTGTGACTAAGGTGCACAGTCAAAATTTCAGTAGACCAAGAGAGTTCTTATTGGCTCTCAGTTATTGCAGTGTTTCATTCCTCAACATTGTATCATCTGTTGTGCTAGGCACTGTACTAACACATCTTAAAAAGACCCTGCTCCTATGAGGTTACAGGGTAGATTTCAACAGGCTACATCAGATACACAAACCAAACATGGGGTAGGAGGGAGAGGTGGAGGGCAAGTTAACACTAAATCAAGCATATCTCGGTACAATGAGCATTAGTCATGGCTTGCCACCTGCCTAACTAATCTTCAAACACATATTTTTCAGTAAGAGTTCTCACTTTTACCAAGAATGTCACATAACGGGGTGGATTTTTCTCTGCACCCTCAGTACTGAACCATCTACAGACAGAAAACCCCTTTTTCATCTGTTAGCCCATTGCAGTTTTCATCATCTTATGCACTGCAAAATAAATAAATACATAAATTTTTTAAAAAATCCCAAACAAGCAAACAAAATAAACCATAGCGGGCCACTCAGTCAGATATATGTTGGCATTTCTATTGATAATGAAAGGATGTTTTCTCAAGAGTAAGAAACCCAGCCTTATGTGGCGAGGTAAATGACAACATTTTTGAAAGTGCAGCATTCATTAGAAAAAAACGTATGCACTTTTTCTTCCTGTGTTCTTTGTTAAACACTTGTAGTTATGCATATGCACACTAGGTTGGACTCTAAGTTATTGCTGAGCATGATTTGATGTTCTGCACTACAGATCATGGAGAGAAGATTCAGCTGGTATTCAAAACTGTAATTCTTATTTTCTCTGGAAACTCTGAGTTTAAACCTTCTTCGGTTCATTTACTGAATGTTCACTCTTCCTGCTCAGTTCAAAGGACAATCCACTAATAACCCTGCCACTGTGCAATTTGATTCCAGAAGGTGAGGCTGTGCTTGCCATTGTCATTTTCTTTTAGTGGAGTCTGAGCTTTGGATCTAAGGCTATGTCCACACTAGAGATCTTTCAGTGGTACAGCGAGCTGTACTGATGCAGCTGCGCTGCTGTAAGATCTCCTGTGTAGCCATGCTATGCTTCTCCATTATTCAGATCCACGCTTGGTAATCCAGGAAAATCAAGAGGGTCCATGTGCTTCTAAACACACCATCCACAAACGGACAAGGGGTACGTTCCTGTTCCCACTCAGTCCAGAGCACAATTTATGAGCTATCCATACTTATCCCTGTGGTCAAGCCTCCTTCATTTTATAGGCTTCGGGTAAATTCCCCGCTTTGTTCTGCCCTTACAATTCCCCTGCAACTGAGCTTTTAAAATTAAGGTGTAATTCAGCCTCAAAGGGTTGGACTTGGACACCATTTTATTGAACTGACTAGCTGATTTTGGACTTTCTCCTCAACATCGCTCTTCAACACAGAAGCTTTTTAAATCATTCTTGCTGGCCTGTCTCCTCATCCTGAACATGCCTCCAGCTAGTTGCCCAGCAACCAGCACTAGTTGCATGCGAACGCTGTGTATGTAGTACCACCGCTGCTTTAAAAATATACATATACTGAATGTGGGGATATGTTTATAAAAAGAAGATGTTTTCCGTGTGGTTAGAGGAGCAATAACTGGAATTCTTGAAGGTTGAATAACTGTCAAGGGGAGAGAATGAAAACAATGAGTTGAGTCACACGGAAACTTGACAACATTCTATCATTTCGACTCTTTCTGGGAGAGAACGTTTAAAAATTAAAGAATACGGGTCACTTCATTTCCTTTTTGTCTTCTGACAAGTTTATATGTACTGTTGTAAAATGCATAGTAAGCCACAGCATAGAACTGTAGCAAGAGCACCCACACTTGGAATGCTTTGAGCTAGTGACCTTTGCATAGTCCCATGTATCTGCACACAACAGCAGTACAAAGTGTTGCCCAAATGAGTGCAGCTGAATGGAGTCTACAACGGTTTCTCCCGCGTGTGGAAGCCATGAATGCTGGAACTGCACTGGTCCTCCTACGTTTATCCCACAACACGGTGCATAACATTTCAAAGTTACCCAAATGCCCCTTGCTTCCAACAACACTGCAGGGCACTATGGGGTAAGCGCTGCAGCAGCCACCGAATACTTTGGTGAAATAAATGGTTGTAACATGTGCTGCATCCATGGAGTCACCAAAATGTCAATAAAAGGTGCTGCTGTCTGGACGTCCTAAACCATAGCAAGGACATTACATTTCTTTGCTTAGTCTAGGCAGGGCCTCAGAACGTGGCCATGGCACCTATTGGTCTGACTCTCCTTTGCCTTTCGCCTTGCAGTCATGTTATGCTGGGAGCTGAGTGAAAGCTCATTGAAGTTTGCAGCCGTAACAGCTGCCCAGCCCTTCATTCAGGATACATGTAAAAAGCAATTTATGGAATAGATAGCTAAAACAACAGAAGTCGCCGTCTAAAACACGGGCCACATGCAAGGCTGGAGCAGGAGTTGAGCCATGCTGTCTGAGGGGCTTCCCCTGGGGTCTAAAATGCAAATACTACAGGGGGCTGGGTACTGTGTGATGGAGCTGTGTGAATGTGTGTGAGAGAGAGAGGAGCAGCAGAAACACTATAGAAGCCAACGGAGACAGCCAGAGAAGCCCTTATGAGAAAAAGCTGAGAGAGTGTTTTTTGATAGAGTGCTGGATGGAAAGAGGCTTGAAACTGAGAGCAAAGAAACTGACTCCTGCTGTTTGAGTCCTCCTGTGTTGAGGGAAACAGGACTTTGTGTGCCTTCTATGTAAATAAACTGGATTTCATTAAAAAAACAAAACACCCGACTCCATCATCAATTTCTCTCCCTAACAGAAACAACCTGAATATTAACTAACTACTGGGGCGAAAAGGGGTAACAGTCATTTACACCTGTGCAAAATGTTACCACTCTGATACAATAGCATTTGACGCCCATTTTGCACTGGCTGTTATGACTGCACAATATAGGGACAAGCCCTGTGACTACGGGAGACACCACATTCTCAGAAGAATGACAACACTTTCACAACATCATGGACACCACAAGAGCCCATGTGTTGATATCCCAGGGTGCCTATTAGCACAGACTTATAAGCATTCACTATACCCCATGGTCTGACACTAGCTAATTAACACTAACTGTATCATCATCCTTACAGGATGATCAAGAGATGCAGCTTTTGTGGTAATTCTAGATGCTACAAACCCTTGACAACAGTTAGACTGCTGGTGCGCTGAGCCTGCTGCTTATCATGCGGACCAACATTGTCTCATTGTTTCCTTGTACACCTTTGTCAGACTGTTTCCATCTGTTGTCTCTTGTCTTAGGGTATGTCTACACTTACCATTTAAAGCTCAAAAAAATCCCTTTTTTGCGCTAAAACCGCAGGAGCGTCTATGACTGTTAATGACTTTTTGCGGTGAAACTCAAAAGTTTCACCGCAAAAAGAAAACCACCTTCACGAGAGGCATATAGCTCTTACCACTGTTCTTTTTGTGCTGTTGTGAAAGTGAAGACACATTCTACCAGTGTAAACTCCTTTTGGCCTCCAAAAGATATCCCACAGTTCCAAAAGTGACCACTCTGGCCAGCATCTCCACTGCTCTGACGCCAAGTAAACGGACATTCGCCCCACCCCCTATAAGCCTCAGGAAGTTTGAAACTCCCTTTCCCTTTGCTTGTAGATATGGCAGGGAAAGCAGCCAAACAGAAGGGAGGTTAAAAAAATGCCATGAAAGAAACAAGGAAGTAATGGGGCTGCTGGGACATGAAGCAGGGCAGCATGGGGCACTGAGCAGAGACCCAGAATGCCTTCTACTCCCCCTCCCCCCTTCCCACAAGACCTATCGAGAGAGCTGCATTGTGGGATAGCTCCCTACAGCACTGCTCTCATCAGCGATAGAAGTGCTGGTAGTGTAAACACTCTCTGACACCTGAGGAATTGAGTGAGTACACAAACCAGCGCTTTACTTTCACCGGTTCCCTATCTTAGAGCGCAAAAACTCTGTAAGTGTAGACATACCCTTATTCTTAAATGGTAAGCTCTTTTGGGCAGGGACTATGTTTTTGTTCTGTGTCTGTATAGTGCCTAGCATGATGGGGTCCTAATCCGTGACTGGGACTCCTAGGTGCCACAGTAATACAGACAATAATAATCAATAATGATTGTATCCAAAGTTCAACTACCCATTACTGCATCAGGGAAACTATTTTCTTTCTTCCTTTTACTTCACAGCAATTTCTGTATCTATCCAGCTGTCACAAGTTCCCTTCCCTTCAGCTATCACAGCCCCTGTTCTCCATGCAGCTGTACCAAAAACTCTTATCACACATTCCCTGTTCCATTGTTCTACTTTACAATTGGCACGTTTCTTTCATTGAACCACTTGGCAATAATTCCAGTATAACCCCTCTTATTCTAGTACAAGAGAGGCTTTTTTCAGTTTATCTTAAACTCCTTCCCAAGTGATAAATTAAACTGAAAAAAGAAAAAGAAAAAAGGAACTCTTAAATTCACACATTTGCTTATACAAAAAAAACTTTCCAGTGAAGATAAGGCCTTAGTCGGTAAGGCTTCTGAACTGGTAGTCAGCTACCCACTATTTTGAGTTCATTAAATATACTGTGGTTTAACGTAAAATGTTTGGGCAAATCATATGAGAGATCAGAGCTCAGGTCTGCATCTTGCCTACCTAACAGTACAACACTTATTTAAAAGAAAAGCGCTCCAGATTGGCATTATATTATGAAATGTGTTTTTCACAGGATAAACTGCTCACAGATTAATGCTCCTTTTGGTATCTCAGAAAGTCAAACTTCATTGGACAAGAGAGTCCTGCATCATGGTTTGGATCTATCATGCGCTCTTCATTGATAAAGACTCTGGACTGCAGCAGGATTGGAATTTGTTACTGAGCGCATAACAGTGGGACTGTGAGAAAACCCACTAAATCTAATCGCACAAAAGCTGCTTAAAACATTTTGCAGCAAACATAAGGCATGACGATTGAGCCTAGAGTGTAGGCAGAAAGCACTACATAGACTGAAATGCTGCAGCACAGACAGACTGCAGTTGAAGTGTTTTGTGTCCAGATCTTACAACTGCCAAACATGCTTCATAGACAAGGTGGGTGAGGTAATATCTTTTATTGGACCAGCTTCTGTTGGTGAGAGAGAGAAGCTTTCGAGCTTACACAAAGCTTTTCTTCAGGTCTGGGAAATGTATCCTGGGACCAATGCAGCTACGACAACACTACAAGCACACTATAGGTCATGTGTGGACCCAGTTGTTGTCTCTAATGCTGTAACAGCTAAGGCAGAACACAGAGAGAAGCACATATTCCATGCCACCTGTAGCCAAGAAAGTGTCTAGCTAGGCTTGAAAGGATAGGCACGTACTTATTTGCATGGCAACTGTTTGCCCTATTGAGAAAGAAGAAAAGGCAAATTTCAGTTCTGATACACTGCAAGATAAGTTTAATTTCCACATGGAATATACCTTCCAGGTCTCACAAACTATCCCTGGGACACATGATTTTAGAAGTGAGTTCCCTTATTTTCTCCCAGTTTTCACTTTTTCCTTATTATGCTGCTCTTGCCTGTCACTTACTTTAACTAGTATGAAACAATAAACTGAAACAGACCGGCCTCAGCTGTTTACAAGAAAGGACACAACTGGTGTTTCTACAGGAAATGAGCAGAGATTGCTGGGGATAGGGATCATGGAGCGGGGCGGGGGAAAGGGGAATGGAATATATTAAGAGTTTGGGGGGGTTGTTTTGTTTTACAAGCCAGGGGGTCCCCTGGCCTTTCTCCCTCCATTCCTCGCAATGAATGCAATTCTTCAGAAGAATCTCTGCAGCTAATAGGAGAAATCTTGGCCCCATTGAAGTCAATGTGAGTTTTTGCCATTAACTTCAATAGAGCTAGGATATTACCCAATGAATTTAAAGTCAAACATGCCCATGACTCGTGACAAATTTTTAATTTACTAAGTATTATCCTCCTTTGAAAAATATCATTGTATATGTTGTAGAGGTGTTTGGGGGAGGATATGATGGAGACACCATATAAAACACTATAATGATTTAGGATATTTTTCTGGTGAGGCAGCCTCTGTATAAACAAATTCTCTAAAGAATGCTAGAATTTATATGCAGCTAATCACTGAATAGCATGGAGGATATAATATATACTTAGTCTGTAAATCAGTTTATTAATTCATAAAGCACTCTAGGATCTAAGCTACGTGAAAGGCATTCTGGGAAGTGGTAAATTATTTAATTTTATATATTTACCTCATTTTGCATTTTAGCCAATTAATAATGCCCTATGAGTTATTGCAAAATAATACACAATGTTGCACAACTCAGTAAACAACCCATATCTCCAGTGCTGTGACACAGAAGTTAGTTCTTTTCCTTTCTCCCACTTTCAGTGCTTTTTATGCTGCAGTTGACTTTTATTCCATAGTTTTGTTAAATGTAACCTTCCTTTCCTTCTGTGGATTATGCCATCACTTTTGAGAGATGTGCTGCTGACATATTAACTAATGGAAGGGGGTGGGATGGAGGGAAATGCTGAGGATCGGACTCAATTTGTTTAAGGGGCAAAACATATGCAATGTCAGAATGGTTTTAATATTCTGACACCATGCAAAGATATAATTTGCTTCCCCATTTCAGCATTCCACAGCACTTCTACCACCCTCCCCATCTCCTCCCTCTCTCTCTTTTTTTTTTTTTTTAAAGGAGTGCCAGGAAAAATATTTCATTAAAAATAAATTGATGTCAAAGTGGTAGGAAATTGTAGAAAAAGAATGGACAATGCTATTTAATACTTTGTTTGCTTGCTCTGAAACTGCTAACAGCAGCACTACTTAACTCTGCTTCTGAAAATTCAGCAACCTCCCTATCATCTGCAAATACACTTTTAAGTCAAAGGAATATCTAGAACAGTTTCGTTCTCTTTCTGACTGTATACACGATGGAAAAAACTAGATAGAAAATGTTTTGCAATGAGAAATCATCATTCCAAGTAGAAAGAGATTACGGCTTTGTAAAGTCAATATTGAGATTTCAGCTAGCGGAGTAAATCGGGGTAAATCATACCACAACAGTAGGGTTCCCAATCCTCCTGGTTTCACCGGGAGTCTCCCGGAATCAGGCCTATCTCCCGGAGGCTACTAAAGCCAAACCTGGAGATATTAGGCGCTGAAAGTGCGGCGGCGCAGCGGAGCTAAGGCAGCTGGCATGTCCCTGCAGCCTCTGAGGGGGGGCAGGCGGCTCTGCATGCTGCCCCCACCCCCAGCACTGACTCTGCAGCTCCCATTGGCCGGGAACTGCGGCCAATGGGAACTGCAGGGGTGGTGCTTGTGGGTGCAAGCAGCGCACAGAGCCCCCTAATACTCCCCCCACCCCCGGGGCCGCAGGGATGTGCCAGCTGCTTCTGGGAGCGGCACAGGGCCAAGGCAGGCAGGCAGCCTGCATTAGTGCTACACTGCCGACTGGGAGCCACCCGAGGTAATCGCCTCTCAGCCGGAGCCTGCACTAGGGTTGCCAGGTGTCCATATTTTTCTACCAGAACCCAGTCGAAAAGGGATCCCGGTCAGCACCGGGCCATTAAAAGTCCGGTCGTCAGGGCTAAGGTAGGCTTCCTGCCTGCCCTGACTCTGCGCAGCTCCCCGGAAGCGGATGGCATGTCCCTGCAGCCCCTAGGAGCCAACACCAGCTCTGCAGCTCCCATTGGCCAGAAACTGCGGCCAATGGGAGCTGCAGAGGTGGTGCCTCCAGGCACAGGCAGCATGGACCGGGAATTGCTGTTTGGTCGTGCCTCCGCCTAGGGCCTGGACATGCCGGCCACATCCGGGAGCAGTGTGGAGCAAGGCCAGGAGGGAATCTGCCATAGCCCCATTGCACCGCCAACCGGGAGTTGCCTGAGGTAAGCACCGCCTGGCTGAAGCCCAAACCCTAACTGCCTCCCAGACCCCGCACCCCGAAACCTCTACCCCATCCCTGAGCCCCCTCCTGCACCCAAACTCTCTCCCATAGCCCACTCCCACACCCCAAATCACCTGCCCCAGATCAGAACCCCCTCCCACACTCCAACTCCCTCTCAGCACCAGTGCTCCCTCCAATTTTTCCCACCCTTGTGCAGAATGAATTTCATTATGTGCGCCAATACAGAGGTGATGTGTGGTGGGGGTGCGGCCGAGGGGTTCGGAGTGTGGGAGGGGGCTCAGGGCTGTGGAAGATGGTTGGAGTGCGGGGGGATGAGGGCTCCAGCTGGGGGTGCAGGCTCTGGGGTGGGGCTGTTGATGAGGGGTTTAGGGTGCAGGCTGCCCCAGGGCTGCGACAGGGAGAGAGGAGCTGGAGTGAATGGGGGACGGGGCCTCAGAGAAGGGGTGGG
Organism: Malaclemys terrapin pileata; assembly: GCF_027887155.1. NCBI lineage: Eukaryota > Metazoa > Chordata > Testudines > Emydidae > Malaclemys > Malaclemys terrapin. The sequence goes on along the minus strand of NC_071507.1, from coordinate 37,660,683 downwards.
ACAGGGGTGGGGTGGAGGCGTCGGGGAAGGGGGCAGGGCAAGGATGTTCAGTTTTGTGCAATTAGAAAGTTGGCAACCCTAGCCTGCACCCCATACCTCCTGCTGCAGCCCAGACCCCTGCCTCAGCCCTGAGCCCCCTCCAGTAACCAAACTCCCTCCCAGAGCCCACACCCCCACCCCAACCCCATGACCCAGGCTCAGCCCGGAGCTCCCTCCCACACTCTGAACCCCTCGACCCCACCCCCCAGCCCAGAGCCCAAACCCCCTTCTGTACCCCAACCCCTGCCCCAGCCCAGTGAAAGTGAGTGAGGGTGGGGGAGAGTGAGCAACTGAGAAGGGGCGGGGCCTCAGAGAAGGGGCAGGGCAGGGGCAGGGCAAGGGTGTTTGGGTATGTGTGATAAGACAGTTGGCAACCATACACAACAGGGTAAATCATATATACACTAGGGTTCTGCACCAATGCAGCTACACTGGTGGCTGAAATTCCAGTATGAACGAGGACTATGTTTAGCTAAAGATATTGTTTGTGGGTGTTAAGATCTTCCATCAAATCAATGTAGCTGGCAATTTGTGAAAGATGTGATGCAATTTTCAGGCTGGCAATCTCATGGAAAGATTAAAAACAGATGTTACTGAAGGACTTGATCCTCGGACAATGGGATTGGAGAGGGCTCAATGCACCTTTCAGAGCTGGGCCTCAAGAGTTCTTATGTTTCACTGTTTTGCTCATAATTTTCCCAAATCCTTAACAACAAGTGACATACTTTATGCTGTGTAGTTGGGCATGGCTAGTTTGTGTTTTTGGTTGACTCCATCCCATTGTGCTCCCTTATCAAATAATAATACATCTGAATGACAGGGGTTAAATGAACGAGTCTGCTTTGGAATTAGCCTCAGCACAATACACTGGTCATCTGAATCTTTCCCAGTGTAATTTCTTTCACAAATTACAGTATTTGGTTATGGAACAGACTAGTGCCATATTACAAAGTAGAGCGGTTCCTTACCCATACATGCAGGGAGAATAAAGAGCTCAATCTTGGCTGGGTTTATATAATATTTCACCTATTGCAACACACTTCAGCCAATGGTGTTGAAGATAAAGACATGTAGCTATAAGACAAACCTTATGTAGGTGCAAAGCTCGAATCCATCAGTCATTTAACCTATTAAATTTGAATAATTAATTTGCTGCACAAACCCCCAAAACACACAAATGATTAAAAAAGGTTAAATGTATCTTTTTGCTTTATGATTAATACAGAATCATAATAGTTGAGCGACTAATTTTCTTCTTCTACTTATCTACAGCATTTATTTTCTCTCTCTTTTTACACATAAGTCTGTGCAGTATATCTTTCTCTAGAAATAAATACCTGGAAAAATTAGATCTCCTTTGAAATAAGCAATAAATTGTCTTATAATGAGATTACACAGTTTGTCCATATTGTGCAGAGTGCAATACGGAAGCATCGGAAATTATAAGTGGACCTTAAGACACAAATTAGTATTTAATACAGGACCATGAAGTGGAGGCATTTAAACTACCCATAAAGCTCCTCCTTCAGCTATCATTTTCTGTCAGACAGTAAGAATGTGACATGTATGGAATTTAGATGAAGAATGGGAATATTTGGAAAAATAGTCCCACTTTTTTCCTATTTTGTGCAAGTACATGTTTTAATGTTTAATTTTATTTTCACACGTTTCAAAACCAATAACAATAGCTATTCCTCACTTTGTCTATATTGGGACCTGAACATGGAAGAAACATGCAGCATTCAGTCAGGAACCAGAGGACATGGTACAATTTTGCAAACCAGTGTGCTGGTGTGATATTTGGGGTGGGGTCAAGCATTCATGTGAGAATCTCAGCTCTCATTTTTAAAAAGAGTATGTTTCTTGCCCTCCTGCTTATAGAGAAAAGCCTTAGAACATGACCCAAGTGCACCCTACAAGTTCAAATACAAGAAGGCAAACAAAAAAATCCCAATGTTTATTATTTGTCAAAATGTCATTGTTATATGTGACTCTCATGATTTGTATGGGGCTGATGTGATTTTTGAATGCCTGGGATTGGCAAAACTGAAGCACAGGAAGAGAGAAACATGGGCAAGTGAGCTCCAGCCTGAGAGAATTTTTTATTGGTAGAACAGGGATACTCAACACTTTGTTCAGCTAAGGGCCACATTAACACCACATCAGGATCCTCAGAGCCACACCCAAACAAAACAAATTGTAGCTTATCTCTCATCTTTAAAATGGAGCGGTGACCTGTAGATACTACAGAACCCAGCATGCAGTGTTCCATCTTGATTGGAAAGGCACTGCTCTATGGTCCGGGGATCAGCACTTGCTGCTGGTTAGCCTATGTTACTTCCACCCTTGTCTAGCTACAAGGTACAAAAAAAGCATAAGGGTTAATAGCATTATGTTCCTCAGTAAATACAGGTTCTCATACAAGGCTGTGTATGAGCTCATGCTGAACACATAACTATCACCTGCAATCATTTATTATCCACTATCCAGCACATTGCTTTGATTTACCTGGAGTATGAAATGGACTACATTAAACTAAATTCAGCCAGATATTTAAGGCCTGTTTGTGATCTGAGACCACAGCCTACATTGTGATGGATCTTCAAAAATTAGCTAGCATGAGCAATTTTTCCAAGGTATTCAGCAATATGAACCCATTATCTGTCTTTTATATTTTCTGTTCTTATTGTTGAAGCCACTGGAGGTTGGAACCCACGTGTACCCATCTATGGATTGTCAGACACCCTATGTGCACTGCCAACCAAATTACCAGTAGCTGCTTTCATAATAACTGGCACTGATATAATGCTTTACATCTTCAAAGAGCTGTACACACATCAATCAAATTAAGTCTCATAAAAGTCCCTGACAAAGACAGTCAGTGGCAGAGCCAAGATTAAAATTCAAGAGTTCCTGGTTTCTAGTCTCCAGTTCTAACCAGTAGACATGCTGCCCTTCATGTTTCTAATAACTATCAGGTGTTTCATAAAACAGCTGGGAAAAAGTGGAATGGTTATCACAGAGTAGCACGGAGCCAGAGGGTGATGGATGAAGCCTGTCCCTGTGAGCATTTCAGGTTATCTTCACCTTTGCCTTTATGTCCACTGGGAATCACCTCACAGGTGTTTTAAGAAGAAGCAGCTGCTTAGTTTCTAATGTCCCAGACATTTCAGGCTTTGCCTCCAGGACGGGAAGGTTTTACAGGATAAGGTATAATAAGAGGAGACAGTCTGTTGGAGATTCAGTACTGTGTTTGATACTTCCAAACTAGAGCTCCTTCGGCAGGATGGCTTCCACACCTCAAACTTAAAAGGCAGCTGGTCTCATCCCATTGATAATAGGATAACTGATTATTATTATTATTTATACTGAGGTAATACCTAGAAATCCATGAGCTTGGAGCCACATTATTCTAGGCACTGTACAAATATATAGTAAATGACAGGCCTTGCCCCAGAAAGTGTAAGACATAATTTATCTAAGTAATAACATATTTATTGATGAAGTATTTGTTTTCTAAACATGAACATAAAGTGTAGCTCAGAGCTTTGAAGACAGGACTGGCAGAGAGGAATTCTCATGTCCTAATCCCAGTTTGGACACAGATTCCTTCCCTTGCCTCAGACAAATAAATATAATATAATAAAAAATATTTTACCACGTATATTGGTCCTTTAATCCAAGGATCTCAAAATGCATTATAAAAAAAGGGTAAAAATCATTCCCATTTTACAGATGGGGAAACTGAGGCACAAAGGTTAAGTTATTTGCTCACGGTCACAGTGATAGAGTAGCAGAGCTGCAAACAAAATGCAGAACTATTGATTCCTGGTCCCATGCTCCAACTACTAAATCCACTGCAAATTTTCTAGCTGAACTCTTGCAATTCTACTGTAATCTTTGCCCTCAGGAGAGTGTCTCTCAGAGTCCTTATGCATGTCTATAACACACTATTTTCTATATGGCAGGGGGAGGAATTTGTGCAAATACCATTTATTTCCATATAAATTCAAACTCCTAAAACGTACAAAGTCCCAGAACTTCAACAAACCCCTAGAAGAGTAAGAAGAATGAGGTTGAGTGCGCTGAAAAGGGGTGTTGCCTGATTGAGAGAGCAGCTTAATGAATTCACAAAAGGAAGGGGAGAGGGGGAGGCCATGCAGATGTCCATAATTACCCGTGCTACAGGCAGGCACTACATTTGTAGGATCAGCTTCACTTCATCACTTCTCACTGCATAAACCTTGTTCTATCAATGAAACTATAGTAACTACATGGCCACAGGGGATTAGCATGACCTCAGGTCATAAAATTTGATCGCAGTAGATTAGCAAAAGATCAAACCAGCACTGGATGATTTTTTTTTTAAGGAGGCAAAATATAGGGTGTATTCATTCTGTTTCAAATCATGAACGCAACGTGCACATGATGAATCAAATTTGTGTTTATAAATTTATTGTCACATTAGATTAAATCATACCACAGAGACTAAACAGAGTCATTTGAAATGCAGTGCTTTGTGTTGGATATCCCTGTAAATTATACAGATGAGGTAGAGAAAGCAAGATGTTTATGCTTCATCATTGCATGGGTCAGAATCATGAACAGCAATGATATATCAGTCAGTACTGAAACCACACTATCTTATCTGTCAAAATCTTCCTTTTCTCCTGTCACTCTGACCATATCACCCTCCTCCTTGATTTCCTTTACTGACTTAATGTCTTTTACCTAATAAATTTAAGGGTGCACACCTCACCTTTAAGGCCCACCACAATTTTGTACCTACCTAAACTTCTATCCTCATTTCTTCCATTTTTTCACTCCTCTTTACTATTCCCTTATTTTCCTTCTCCTCTTAGCTCTGCACTTTCTTCACCTCAACTCTGTTTAAAGTAGGCTCCCAGGTACCATGCACCCCAGCCTCCTCCTAATACAAAAGACTCCTTTTGTGAAGCATTCTTACACTAATCTCCTCATCAACAATATCTCTGCATCTTCTTGTGCCTCTGTTGTTGTCTTGTGTGTCATATTGTCCGAGTCAAGTGTAAGTCTGTTGGGGCAGGGACTTTGTTGTTTCACATGCTTTAGTAAATATTTAAGCACATTTATAGCACTCCTACACGTAATTTAGATAAGTAACATACTGAATTCTCAGAGCCCTCTTATGCCTATCTCTCCATCAACACAAATTCTCTCCCACATGAGAGCAGTGTTCTGGGAACGAGAGGAGGGAAGTGTATGTCTAAAGAGACATACATTCATAGATTTTAAGCCAGAAGGAGCCATTAGATCATTTAGTCTGACTTCTTGTATAACACAGGCCAGAAAATTTCACTCAGGTATCCCTGTGTACTGAGCCCAATATCTTATGTTTTTCTAAAACATATCTTCTAGAAAGACATTCAGGTTTGATAGGATGACTTCAAGAGATGGAGACTCCACCACTTCTTTTGGTAGTTTGTTCCAAGGTTAAAATCCTCACTGTCAAAGATTGGTGCCTTATTTCTAATGAGAATTGTTCTGGCTTTAACTTCAGCCATTGGTTCTTTTGATGACTTTCTCTGCTAAGTTAAAAAGCCCTTGAATACCGGATATTTTCTCCCCATGAAGATATTTATACATTTTAATCGAGTCACCTCTTAACCTTCTTGTTGATAAACTAAACAGATTAATCTCTACATATCTCACTCTAAGGCATTTTCTCCAGCCCTCCAATCATTTTTGTGGCTTTTTTCTGTACCTTCTCCAATTTTTCAACATTTTTTTTTAAAATATGGACAGTATCCCAATATCGGTCTCACCAGTGCCATATATACAGGTAATATCACCTTCCTGCTCCTACTTACTACTCCCATTGATTCATCCAGAGATTTCATTAACCCTTTTTGCCATAGCCTTGCACTGGCAAAAAAGGGATAACGCTGAGGCCTGATCTACACTACAAACCTGGGTCGACATAAGCTGCATTAAATCGACCTAATAATGTATTTGGCCTCTCAGAGTTGGTAAGACAACTCCCACCTGTTTATGCTCTCTGTATGTGTGTATATATATATCCTCAATATATGTTCCATTCTATATGCATCCGAAGAAGTGGGCTGTAGTCCACGAAAGCTTATGCTCTAATAAATTTGTTAGTCTCTAAGGTGCCACAAGTACTCCTGTTCTTCTTTTTGCTAATAATGTATGTGGCTACACTACCGAGTCCCTTCTGCCAACCTAAGTAACCTGTAAAGTCAACTTCTGTACTCCACCTTTGCGAGAGGTGTAGCACTTGATTCGACATCCATGGGTCAACATGGGGAATAGTGTAGACATTGCAATATGTAATTCAAATGACTTGGCCTCCTGGAGGCGTCCCACAGTGCTTCGCTGTGACCGCGCTGAAGAGCACTTTCAACTCTACTGCACATCAGCCAGGTACACAGGAAACAGCCACTCCCCTGTTAAAGCTCCGGGAACATTTGAATTTTCATTTCCTGTTTGATCAGCGTGGAGAGCTCGCCAGCACAGCTGATCATGGAGACTTAAAGCCGCAAACGCGCTCCAGCAAGGAGTACACAGGAGGTGGTGGATCTTATTGTTGTGTGGGGAGAAGAGTCTGTGCAGGCAGAGCTCCGATTCAGCAGAAGAAACACTGACATCTATGCCAAGATCGCATGGGGCATGGGGGAGAAGGGCTACACCAGGGACATGCAGTAGTGCCATGAGAAAATAAAGGCACTTTGCCTCCCTTGTCTTCTGGTACACTTGCCAAACAGTTGCTCTGGTTCTGCCCCACAGACATGCCGCTTTTATGAGGAGCTGCATGAGATTCTCGGCGGGGACCGCATCACTACCCCAAAACACTCCATGGGTGACTCCCAGGAGCCCCGGGTGACCTCGAGCAACAACAAGGAGGACATTGTTGACAAGGAAGAGGAGGAGAAGAATATGAGGCAGGCTAATGGAGGATCCATTCTCCCCGATAGCCAAGAACTGTTTTTAACCCTGGAGCCCATCCCTTCACAGGACTAGTTGGCGGTGGAGTGTGATATCAGGGAAGGCACCTCTGGTGAGTACACATTTCCAATCCAACTGTAGGGGTTACATGCTATTATTTTTTATGTTTAATCTGACCAAAAAAGTAGGTGTAGTGGGTATCCAGCTAAGCAGAGGGTACTTTCCGCAAAAGACTGTGTGCATGAGGATGGCCTGGAATCCTCCACAGAGATCTCTAGGAAGCTTTCATGGAGGTACTTTGCAATCCTTTGCAGCAGGTTTCTGGGAAAGGCTGCCTTATTTCGTCCACCACGGTGGGACACTTTCCCACACCACTCCAGTATTAGCTCTGCTGGCATCATTGCAGCATACAGCATTGCAGCACAAGGATCAGGTCTGTACCCAGACGCTTGCAGCATCTGCTCCCTTGCTGCCTCTGTTACCCTCAGGAGAGCGATATCGCATAGGGTTACCGAGGGGAAACGGGGGAATTTTGCAATGCTAGTCCTTAAACTGCAAACAATTCAGCAAGTAATCCGCCCTGTTTGGTGAAATCTGGGTCACACAACCACACTTTCCCAAACACACTGTGGTTGTGGTTGGAAGGGATCACCATGTATTGCAAGCAGCATCGGAAAAAAAACAGGGGGGGCGGCTTCCTGTGTGTTTCCCTTCCCTGCACACCTCCGACGCAGTGCCACTTTTGTAACAAACTATTTGAAGGGCTTTACACTGGTGCCTGTCCTCAAGCACCATCCAGGTTGCAAGGGGAAAGGGTTTTTTTTTCTAGATTTCTAACCTGTGATCCCAAGGCTGTCTTCACAAAAGCAGCAACACAAGACCTCTCGCCCATGCCTCATGGCCTTACTCACCATGGCTGGAGCAGCAAACTCTTGCAATAGCCAGCAGTTTTTATTACGTTCTGACCTGCAGTGAAGTGTATTGAGGGGTGTTTTCTTAATTAAAAAAAAATAATTTACTTTGCACCAGAAACAACGCACGCACTGTCAATGCTACCCTTGTGCTTTGCGTTCCTCGCAGCTGAAACCTTGTCCGTCGGTGCATCCTCCACATGGGACAGAGACTTTCCCAGATTAGAAGGTGGAACAAGAAGACTCAGGAGGACATGTTCAATGAGTTAATGCGCATCTCCGAGAGTGACAAGACGGAGCTCAGAGCATGGAGGATTACACTGTCCGAGAACCTGGACCTGGACAGGGAGGACAGGAGAGCATGCAGGGAACAAGAGCTTGCCACACAGGAAGAGATGCTGTGGATTATGAAGGAGCAATCAGACACGTTGAGGCATCTGGTTGAGGTTCAAGAAAGGCAACTAAATACTAGAGAGTCCCTCTGCAGCCTATGCGGAACCTGCTGCCATCATCGCCCAGTTCTACATCCTCCTCCCCCAACCGTCCTATGAGGCAGGGATGGGGGTGGGTGGGAGTTCGGTATCCCTTGCACTCAACACCAGGGGAGGGTACAAGGACCAGAAGGCGCCCATTCCCACACCTTTGATTGTTATTGCAGTGCCTCTGTAAGCAAGCTTTCCTTGTTTCTCCCATCACAGTGTTATCAGCGCTTTTGCCCCAGGTTATCTTATTTTTCCTTGCTATCTCTGTGTGTTTGTGTGCATAATAAAACTGAACGGATTGAGGAGAAAAGGCTCTTTATTCATTCAACACAAGGTGGTTGGTGGGGGAGGAGTTTACAGGGGAGAAAATGCAATGGAGGGGACAGTTTGGTAAGGAACAACACAGATAGGTGTCACATTACTCTGGCTCATTGCTGAAACTTGTTTTCAAAATCTCACAGAGACGCAGAGCCCTTCAATGTGCTCTTCTTATTGCCCTGGTGTCTGGCTGCTCAAAATTGGCTGCTAGACAATCTGCCTCAACCCCCACCCCCACCCCAGCGGAAACTTTTCTCCATTTGTTTCACAGATATTATGGCGCACATAGCAGGCAGCAACAACAATTGGGATATTGCTTTCACTGAGGTCTAAACTAGTAGGCAAGCAGCACCTGCGACCTTTTAAACGTCCAAAGTCACATTCCACCACCATTCTGCACGTGCTCAACCTATTGTTGAACTGGTCCTTACTGCTGTCCAGGCTGCTGGTGTATGGCTTCATGAGCCATGGGAGCAAGGGATAAGTTGGGTCTCCCGGGATCATGACTGGCATTTCAACATCACCAATGGTTATTTTGCCACCTGAAAAGAAAGTCCCTGCTTGCAGCTTTCTGAACAGTCTGGAGTTCTTAAAGATGCACATGTCATGCACCTTTCCCGACCATCCCACACTGATGTCGGTGAAATGGCCCCTGTGATCCACCAGCACTTGCAACACCATTAAGAAGTACCCCTTTCAGTTTGTGTACTCTTTGGCAAGGTTGTCTGGTGCCAAAATAGAGATGTGTTCTGTCTACAGCCCCACCACAGCTAGGGAACCCCATCGTGGCAAAACCATGCACTATGTCCTGCACATTGTCTAGAGTCACTACCCTTCTTAGAAGAACTCTATTGATTGTCCTGGCAACTTGGATCACAGCAGATCCCACAGTAGATTTACCCACTCTGAATTGATGCCCCACCGACCCAAAGAAGTCTAGCGTTGCAAGCTTCCACAGAGCTATCGCCACTTGCTTCTCCACTGTCAAAGCAGCTCTCATTTTAGTGTTGCTGCGCTTCAGGGCTCAGCAAAGCTCTTCACACAGTTCCTGGATAGTGGCCTTATGCATTCAAAAGTTCTACAGCCACTGCTCATCCTCCCATAGCTGCATAACAATGCAGTCCCACCAGTCAGTGCTTGTTTCCTGGGCCCAGCAACGGTGCTCAACTGAGTCAAGGTGATGCGTGACTGTCACCAGCAACTGCAAATTGCTCCACTCTAGGTCTTCCAGCAGGGCTGCTTGCGTGGCATCATATTGTTCCATGCAGCGGCTCCTGCATCGGTTGTGTAAAAATTGCAGGATAAGGCACGAGGTGTTTGTAGTGCTCACAACAACAGTGTACCGCTTAGCGGGGTCCATGCTTATCATGCTATGGTGTCCGTGCGGGTAACCCAGGTTTGTGAAAAAAGGTGCGAAAAAGGCTTGGTTTGTTTGCTGTTGATTTCAGAGAGAGAGAGGAAGGTAAATGCATCATGGGAGGCTAACACCATGTTCCCATAACCACCCATGCCAACCCAAAATTCCACTGAGCTATGTGCACTGTGGGATAGCTACCCACAGTGCAGTGCTCTGAGCGTCGATGCAAGCCCTGCCATCACTATGAGCATAGTGTGGACATGCAAGATTCCTGACCCAGCAATCCAGAACAGACTTAATAACTGCCCTGTCATGATCATTATTTACCATTCCACCAATCTTTGTGGTATCCACAAATTTTATCAGCAGTGATTTTACATTTACTTCCAGATCACTGATAAAATGTTGGACAGCACTGGCCCTGCAGAACCCGTCTAGAATCACCCCTATTCAATGATGATTCCTCATTGCCAACTAAGTTTTGAGACCTGTACGTTTCCATGTAACATGCTTTGTTATTATTGTGTACTGCTAGTTTTTTAATCAGAATGTAACGTGGTTCCAAGCAAAATGCCTCACAGAGTCTAAACATCTTATTGCTACACAGTTACCTTTATCAACTAAACTTGTAATCTCATCAAATAATCTCATGAAAAAACAAACATTCTGAATTATGGGCTCACTCTGCTTCATCTGCTGCTGTCATTGTTGATCATATAATCTAGGAGTGGCAAGGTGCCATGGAGTGAGCTATGGAAGGTCCTGAGTAATTAGCAGAAATTGATAAGGGATGCACCCAAAACAATCCTATCATGTGTTTATTTCCGGAGCCGGGTAGGGTGATAACTATGCTGGGGACCAGCTCCCCCAACACCTTCCCCAAAAGGGTTATCCTCCCAATGGACTCCTTGCTCTATCCCGTCCAGCCAAACCTCTGGTAGACAGACCCTGCTGGGCCAAAGCTTTTATGTTGGCCTTAGCTTGGTGAAGGCAGAAAGTGCACTGAGGTGGAGAATAAGGTACCAAAAATCCAGAGCTCTCCAGTAAAACATTATGTGGTACATTCTGCGTGCCTCTGATTCTGCCTCCCTGCCCAGCTCCACTGCAAATGCAGGTGGCATTCTAGGGATACAGGGAACAGCTGCTGGGTTGGGTGAAGGAAGAGGAGATCTCCTCTTCTCTGGCAAGTCTGAGGCCTTTATCCCTGCCCATCCCCAAGGCAGAGAGAGATCTCGGCGCGAAGAAGCTCAGCTATCCAAGAACATACCATTGTTTTCCAGGGAGAAAGCTGGGCTCCTACATTTTTACTGGATGGGAGGAGGGAGCAAAGCAGCTGTAAAGCTGCAGCATTCTCCACAAGTTGGGAGACTCTACCCCCTTCTCCCCTTCTGTGAAATATAAAGTGGCCCAGCCTGCTCTTAGGAAATAAAAGTCTGCTCCTGGGCAGATGGACTTCAGAGGCCTCTCCTGTTCCCACAGCTTAGGAGGGAGGAGCAGCAGCATCCATAATGGAGCCTTGCAGAGAACCAGTCTGAGATGATTGTATGGGGTGGGAAGTCCAAACCAGAACTAATTGCACTGATGGCAGCCTGGGCAAGGACCACCCTCCTCCTTTCCACAGGTTCCCCAGAAGAACCCGCTGCCTGGACTTTATCCTCTGAGGCCACAATTGCTCTGCCTATCACTGATGGTGCCCTGGCCAGTGTGGACCAGATCCTTAGCTGGTGTACACTGGCTTAGTTCCACTGGCTTCAATGGAGCTATACCAATTGACACCAGTTAAGGATGTGACCCTGTGTTGCTGCTGAGATTAATATGTAGTAATATTTAGAATATAAGCTTTCTGGGGTGCAGAGCTCATCCTTTTACTGTCCCTAAAGTACCTAGGAGAAGAGGGACAAATAACAGTAAAACAGCCATGACAGACACTGGCTCGGGATAGCTAAACTTTGAGGAAAATACTGTTTTGATTGAGCATTTATTCTCCCTAGAGTGATGGACATACAGAAAAGGACTTCTTCTAGACTCTAAAATGATATTCCATATATAGGAACAGGCCTACTATTTTTGGGTGCTTGGCCTCACCTGACATCTGAATACATAGAACAAGTTTCATTTCACAATGAATTTGGTTGGGAATTGTTTGTAGTGAATGCGGTCTGTATCAAAGCTTTGTTTGATAGAAACCACCCTCTATCAGATCTTGCCTGGAAAAAAAGTTACATTAATTTCCTTGTGGTTACAGTTATATATTTATATTTGACTGTCAATAGAGTTCAGACCACAAGAACTTGCAAGAATAAAGGCCACTGATCAGTGAACTCTGATTCACTTAAACTCAGCCCTATCTAGTACTCTGCTTAACAACAAAAACATTGTCATGCTGTGCACCCACTCATTGCCTATAGCAGAGTGAAATCCAGAAGGTGAAATCCAGGCACTGGGTGGTTACACCTGGAAAATTCTTTGATTACAAGCAGGGAAGGAACAGTTTGCAAAGAGTAGAGGAAACAGTAAGAAAAAAAATATTAGACGGGCAGATTTGTGTGTGTGTTGCAAAACAGTAATATATGTGTGTCATTACAACACACCTTACTTTTCAGCCACGTACAGTACTCCACATTGTTCACATGCTTTGCAAAGAAAAATGATTAGAGCTATTAGCACAGCAGTCCCCTTCTCCAGGACTAAAATCAGCTCTAGCCAAAGTTAATGTGTAAGAGGGAATTAAATATTAACCTACTGGAATGCACACTTGTTGTAATGGTTTCAGTCTGTATATCAGACAGGCTAAGAATATTGCTGTGACAGTGAGAAATCAAGCTTTATTTCCAGAACTCAAAAAGAAAAAAAAAATCAGAATATTCTGTCACCTCATTGCTTTCAAGTTCCATGAGAAGGAAAGACAGCACTGTCTCCCCTCTTCTTTCTGAGGACAGGCAATTTTCCCCTTGCACTGTATTTAGCAATATCTTGTTAACAATATAAGGTGGATCACAGTGGCTCAACCGGCTGAGGAGGACTGCAATTTGATTCCCAGCCAGAGATTTGCAGGTAAGATAAAGTGCAAAGGTGACTAAACACCACAACAAGCAAGGTCTGCCCCCCTGGTTTGGCTGGAAGGGAAAACAGAGGATTATTATAGCAATAGATTTACCGCAGGTCTATTCCTTTTTTCCTGTTCCAACTACAGTACATGAGAATCCTTACAGCTGTCTGAGAAGGGTTTTATGGTAACAAACTGACTTGTTATATTAGCCTGCAGCATGTACACTCTTCTGTTTTACAGTAATCCCTTATTCTCTTTCCTTCTCTTTGGGTTCTCACTGCAGACTTATGACTGGAAAACACAGCTCTATTTTACCAAACTGCACTGCTATAAATATCCTTCAAAGGTTTTTAGGTCACACGTTGTACCGAACACCAAAAATAATACTCTTACTAAGATGAATGTTTGGTCTCAAATTCTTCATATAGCTCATTATGCTCACCACTTTATAATGCTTAACTATTTAGTGCTTTTCATCTTCAAAGCACATTACAGATAGTAACTAATTGATCCTCTCAAGACTCCTATGAAGTAGGATATGAAGTATGAAGTACAGATAGAGAAACTGAGGCAGAGAAGTAGAGTAGCTTGCTCAGTGCCTCACAGGGAATGAGTGTGAGAAAGCTGTCAGGGCTTTCGGACTCCTAGGCCCAAGATAAAGCCATTAGTCTGTACCTCCTCACCTATAATTGTGGTAAGTGAGCATGCCTCATTTCCACACACATAATTTTACAGCTCCTCTTTAGCAGGTGGCCCTCACGAAACAACTGAGATCTGGTAAGCAGCATTGCCTCAACAATGGGAAAAATCAAGGAAGAGACAGAAAGAGCTTCAGGAAAATGACAACTGTTGGGGCTTACTCAGCCTTGTCATCCTGCTTATTCCAGCTCCAGAGGAGGGACTAGCATGTAGCTGTCACTACACAAAATTGTATGTGTCATTGCAAACAATTAGGGCCGCAATCCTGAAAGTGCTTATTCATGTAACTTTACACACTTGAGTTGTCCATTGCAGGGGCAGAACGGGCAGCCCGGGGGCCATGCCCCCCTCCCACTTTTTACCTGCTGCAAGAGCGAGCGATGGGAGGAGGGGCAGAGAAGAGTGAGTGGGGAGAGGGGTCTTCTTGTGGAAGGGGCAGTGCGAGGGCAAGGCCTTGGGGGGAAATGGGCGGCGCGAGGGCAGGAGCTTGGGAAAAAGGGGCAGGGGGCACCTATGTGTTCCCCCCCCCACACACACACACACACACACACTTCTAGAGCACTCTCACCACTCCTGATCCATTGAACTTGTTAGGAAAGATACTCAGATGCATCAGAGTTTGCTCGAGGCCCATGCTTCGATCACCTGAGATCAAGCATTCCTAAAGTCCCTACCTGGAATATTAGAGATTTATTTCTTGGAGTGAGCCCACAAAACACTTTTCAAGCTTCTTTTACCCATGACTAGCAAGCAAACATGAGAAGGAACTATTGAGAATGCCTTCTGCCTCGTTCTCCATTCTTTGGGAACCAGTATACAGTGAGGATTGGCTGTCTAGTGAGACAATAAACAAACTTGGGCCTGAAAAACCTTATTTTCTTTTCAAAGGCTAATATGTGGCTTCTTGCCAGGATCAGGCCATGTAGAGTCTTGAAAAGATAAACATAAAGGCATAGGGGAGAGGAAGAAACACAAGTATCCTAACAGAGCAACAGGAAGAAATTGCTCCTCAGGTGGCCACCATACAGCTGCAACTGCCTCTTTTCTCTGGAATGTAAAGAGCCAGTTTCCTAAAGAGGGGAATACTGGCAGAAAGCCGTTTAGAAAAGAATTAAGCCTGATTGCCAAAGAGAGAGAAATGCTGGAATACCTAGAAAAGGTGAAGGTGAATTGTGCTGCTAGACATTTGGAATGGAATTTTCAAAAGTACTTAGTGTTGGCCTAGCTGTTCTCATCCAGGGACTTCAGATCAGAAGTTAAGCCAATACTGAGTACTGTTAAAAATCCCACCCTTTAAGGACAGGGCCCGATGTAACATTCCTTTCAGGGGAATATCCTAAACCAGTGTAATATTGTACACTTATATTGGAGTGTATTCATAAAACATTTTCTTTTATTAGCAGCATTATAATAGTGTCTAGGGGCCCTAATCAAGATGGGGGCACTGATCCAATACATAGTAAGAAACAATGTATTCCCTGAATAGACAAAACAAACAAAGAATGGGAAAACGAAATAGTAGGTTTTTTTAAAAAAAGGATGTTTTCATCTGACTTAGTGTCATGTGGCTTTGGAGGTCAGGAACTCTGTTCCCACAGCATATGTTATGGGCTACTTACATACTTGCCAGATCTCCTACTGGATTGCTTGGCCAATAGGAGATCTGGCAGTGTGATGCCAGCGAGACTCCTTTTTGGCCCCCTGGTAGAGACGATGGCCACAGATCCTGAGGGGTTTGGTTTGAGGACACAAACAGCTAGACCACTCACTGGACTTGGCTAATTGGTAAGATTAAGTTCCCATTATTAACTGCCAGCTGGCGTACATAGTGTTTAGTACATGGGGAGTATTACAGCTGTGAATTTCTCAGTTGTGGTACCACGTATTCATGCCATTAAATTGTTCATATCACAGTCTTTTATCAAACCTGCAAAGCGTTGTGCATCTCATGTCAAACTCACACATTTGGCAGCCCTGTCATGCTTGCTCACATCTCAAGTAAAATCTCATGCATTGTATAAAGAGAGACCCTCCTCTATAGAATATGCTTTACCCTGGGAGAAGGTGAGCAGGGAGGGGAGTCAGGAAATCCTGGGCCCTTGTGTGATCTCTTCTAATGAGTGCTGTAATATTTCTACACACTTCACAACACTTATTATTGACCACAGAGTCATATCTCCTACCCTTGGAACAGACAACAACCATTCCCTCCATTTTACAAATAAAGTAACTGAGAGATCGCACAAGGCCTCTTCAGGTAGACCTGGGAATAGAATACAGGTTTCCAGTGTGGAAGAGTCACATCTCCCTCATTTGGCCACAATGCCAATGAATATGCCACATCGATGTGCTTGTTTATCCTCTCTGTAGCCACCCAAACCCACCCTGACTCTTTGTCCCAGTCTCCTCCCTTCCTGGATCCTTGTCCCAGTTCTCCCTCTGCACCTCAGTTCCTTGTCAGATCTATCTCCCCTCCTACCATTTTCTCCCCTCCTGCTACCCAGTCTCCTTTCCACCCTCTGTTCCCAGTTCAAGTCTCCTTGACCCGCAGGTCTCACTCAGACCCCCTCCTCAACTCCTGTCCCAGTCTCACCAGACTTCTTTGTTCTAATCAATTTCTTGCCTCCTCCCCCCGCTCCCGATTCTTGTCCCCTCTGCATTTGCATCAGGTGGTTTCTTCCTGCACTCTGCCTGGGAGCTGGTAGCAGGTGACTGACAGCACAGGAGACAGACCCCTGCTCTCAATTTTGATCCCTGACCTCACCCTGGAATACAGTAGCCTGTAGCTGCAGCCTGGGGTGGCAGCATGCCCAATCACACTTCAGGGATGGCACAGGCCTGTCACCCCCCATACTTGGTGTGAGGGGATACAGTATGTTTGGTTACTCTGAGGGATGATAAATGTGCCTTGTGGTGAGCCCTAGGAGCTCTGAGAGGTTAGAGCATGGCCAGAGCAGACAGTCTTTGGAGATTTTATCTCTTAAATGCTAAGAAGCCTCTATTGGGCATGCGTGAACAGCAATTTTCCAAAGGTATATAACTTGGCCAAATATGGGTGGATTTTCACATGGTCAACAAAAGGTACATCCCTGATGCAAAGACATCCCCCTTGCCAAATTGCTTCAAAACATGGTTCTCTCAACAGGATGCAGCCATTACAGTTATAAAGGAGCTGGTGACCAGCTATCCCATTCTGAAATATGATGTGACTGAACTGGCAACCATACAGGGTGATACCCAGTGAGACAGGGCTTGAGGAATCCCTTCTACAAAAGGGACAGCTGGTAGCTTTCGCATCAAAGACACTATCACCAACAGACAAAGATATGTCCAAATTTTAAAGGAATTTCTTGCAATACTGTTTGCATGTGAAAAATTTGATCAGTATCTTCAAGGGTGGGAAACCATTAGCATAGAAAGTGGCCATAAGCCACTAAAAAGCATTTTTAAAAGCCACTGCTAGAAATCCCCCAAAACCTTCAGCACCTGCTAGTGACACCGCAATGCTACAACTTAAACATATACTACAAGAAGGGGACTGAGCTATACATAGCTGACTTCTTATCCAGAACAGACTTGCAGGATGAAAATATGGCAGCTGAACAGGAATGAGATCCTCAACCTGATAGAAATAAAGAGAACACTGAAAGACACAAAAACCATAAACAAAACCAGTTAAGTACCAGTTTGAAGGCAGGGCCTGGAAAGCATCCAAGAACAAACTATACAAGACCAAGATTTACAAGTGATCACATCCATCATTCTGTCAAGATGGCCAGACACCCTGGTAGATGCCCCACCTGCCTCTCAAGAACACTGCAACTATCAAGGTGAATGGGTGTTCAAGATAGCATCATATATCAAGGCAGCTGAATCAATACCAAGATCACTGAGAAGAGAAATGCTCTCAAAAATACATTGGAGCCATTCTGGCACAGAAGCCTGTACCAGGAAAGCCAGAGATGCCGTACACTGTTCAAAATGACCCAGGATATCTGAGACCTGATAAAGAGTTGTGAGGCATTTGGGGAAATGCAGGACAAGCAGCAAAACACACAATGAAAATATATAGCATCCCCAACAGACCTTGGCGCAAAGTAGAAATGGACCTTTTCACTGCAAATCATGCAAACTACCTGTAAAGGTGAAAGCAGTTCCTGTGCACCCCCGTGCAGCCTGGAGTGGTTCTGCAGCCATGCCCCAACTTAACTTCCCCTAATTGGAATGCCAATAGGTTCACTTTAACAATCAAGGACAAGGAGAGACCACCGACCAACAAAATAGCATGGCTTCAGGACAAGAGTAATTACAGGACCTCAGGACCTTGGTTCAGCTCCTGAAATTAAAGGCCAGAGAACAAAGGTTCTGGTTAGGTTAGTCTCCTAGAGCCTTAGGGTATATCTACATGGCAAAACAAAAACAAAAAAACCCAGCAGCGAGTCTCAGAGCCTGAGTCTACAGGCTCAGGCTCTCAAGGCTTATGCTAAGGCACTAAAAATAGCTGTGTAGACATTCCAGCTTGGGCTGGCACTCAGGCTCTGAAGCCTGCTCCCATTCATGGGTTTCAGAGCCCCCAAATCCAGCCCAAGATGGAACTTCTACATGACTATTTTTAGCACCATAGCACAAGCCCCACGAGCTGGAGTCTGTAGACCCATGCTCTGAGACTTGCTGCTGGAGGGGTGATTTTGCAGTGTAGACATACCCTGAGAGAAAACCACCACCACCCACTGTAGCCTGTATGGCTTCTACTCCCCTCTCTCTTGCCCAGGTTCCTGTTCCTGTTTAAATAGCCCAACCCTAGGCTGCCCCACCTGAAGATTCTAGCCTGTCCCTTCAAGGGGCAGTAGATTTCTTCACACTACCTCATTAGTGCAGACTTCTATTCAGACTTCTGGATACTAGATGAACTTAGGGTGACCAGACAGCAAATGTGACAAATTGGGATGGGGGTGGGGGGGTAATAGGAGCCTATATAAGGAAAAGACCCAAAAATCGAGACCGTCCCTATAAAATCAGGACATCTGGTCACCCTAGATAAACCATCAGAAACTACTGTAGTGACCATTACAAAGCAACGAAGGATTTCAGCAGGCGAAGTATCTCAAACTGTGTAGTTTCGGACAACAGACCCCAATTTACCTTCAGTGAGTTTGTGCAATTTACCAGGGAATAAGAATTCATTGATATCCCATCATCACCATGCCACATCCAGGGAAACAGCAAAACCAAATTGGCAGTTAAAATTGCTAAAGACTCTATTAAAGAAAACTGCAAAAAGCAAAGAGACTGTACAGCAAAACAATCTTAAATGTAGAAACTCTCCCACAGAAGGCACGGTGGTCTAGGAAAACGGACCTAGGAAGAAAGATCGAAGAAATGGGGATTGTTTCATCTGGAGAAGAGAAGACAAAGGGAGGACTTGATAACAGTCTTCAAGTATGTAAAAGGTCTTTATAAAGAGGAGGGTAATAAATTGTTCTCCTTATCCACGGAAGACAGGACAAGATGTAATGGGCTTAAATAGCAGCAAGGGAGATTTAGGCTAGACATTAGAAAAAAATCCTAACTATAAGGGTAGTTAAGCACTGGAACAAAATTACCTAGTGAGGGTGTGGAATCTCCATCACTGGAGGTTTTTAAGAACAGATTAGACAAATACCCATGTCAGGGATGGTCTAGGTCATTCTTGGTCCTGCTTCAGTGTCAGGGACTGGACTAGATGACCTATTGAGGTCCCTTGCAGTCCTACATTTCTATGATTCTATGAATAGCTGCCTGGTCCAATACTTGATGTCAAGATGCATGCAAACCTTGGTGCCCATAGCCCAGCATTACAACAGCCAGAGGAAGGGGTAACAGACAAAAAAACAGAAACAAAAAAAAGAAGAAGAAGGAGAGAAATGCAAAGGCCAAAGTCTACTAGGACCAACAAGCTAAAGACCTTCTAGAACCACAACCAGGAGACTATCAGGAATAAACTATTTCCTTGGAACAAATCACACACTTGGAAAAAAAGCTACCTGTATTGAACAGAAAAATCATTATTCATATAGGGCAGAAGTGGATGGGTGCATATTACACTGAAACCACAAACATATTTGCCCCCTACAAACAAGACACAAACACAAACAGGGAGAACAGTTCAATACACATTCTGCTGAGACTCGATCAGCAGGACACAGAAGGAACACAGAGCAAAGAATGACCCACAGATATTAGAACTGGTTCTCAGAGCACCATGCCACAACATGAACCAAGTGCAAAGCAGTCTCCTGCCATCACAAGGCATACTCGCACACATTCCAACATTATTCACCCCCTCTGCCCCTCCCCAAGCTGCATGTTACAGGGAGGGGAAAGGGAGAAGCAGAGGAGCCGTCCCATTGCTCACAAGAGGGGAGGGAGGAGGAGGGAACAGAGCTGCCCTGAGGTGCTGGGCTCCCCGCTCCCTTCCTGTGGGAAGAGTGGATCCTGTGGAACAGCGGGCAAGGCAGTTTGGAAGACAGCCAATCAGAGGGGGGTTTCCCCCAAGTGGAGCTGCCATTTGTGCGGGGCTGGAGCTTTCCACTTCATTGCTGAACCGGCTGTAACCTGGACAAAATCCTGTGACACACAAAGAAATTACTAGAGTTGGTAATACTGTATTTATGTTTGAATTTGCTACCTCATATGTGGCAAAACGGACAATATGGTAGGCAGCTATAGTATGACAGTACATATAGGGTAATGTATTGGAACTGAGAGTAATGCATAGAAACTTCTGCTTTCAGGACATGCTTGATGAGAGAGAACAATCTGTGTGGAAGAAGGAACAAAGTCTGACTGTCACATTTTCTTGGCTCCCCGGCTTTTTACATTTGAACACTGAACCGTTAAATGGCTGGTCGAAGTACAGTTACTCTTGCACCGCTGCCTTCGCACCCCTACCAAATAGCTCTGATAGTCTTGATCTTTAACTAAACAATGCAGGAGGCCTCAGATTTCCAATAATGACACTGCTCTTTGTTTCAACAAGGTGATCATGTTCCAGATGCTATTTCTGTTTAACTGGCAAGCAGAGGATCTATTTCCAGTGTGTTACAGAACAGGCAGAACACAGTTGTCTCACAGCGTGTGGGTAGCCCAAGCAAGTCCCAGGTTTCCCTCTGCTTCATAGATTGAGTTTAAAGCATTCTTTTATATATAATCCCCAAAATGTAATCTTTGCAATAAGAGGTTGTTAGAAACTTTGCTTTTTACCTTGTAAAGGAAAAAAAGGCATTGTTCTAAAATTCACAGCCATACAGATCTGAGCAAATAATGCAAAAAAAGTATCTGCAGATATGCGTTCAAGTAAAACCTGCAAATTCACTTAAAATTTAAGATCCCTTTCATTAGTTTTCAGCAAACATTCATGGTGGTGAAGATCTGTTTGCAGGAAGGTTCACAGAAAGGGAAATATCGCAGATTCTTGTGTGAATGTGAGGTCACAATGAAGACTTGTACTAAGATTTGCATGGGAAGTGTTTGTATAGCTATCTCAAAAGCTCCACCAGTCAGGGAACAAAAACAGATTATATGTACTATACTGAATTACTTAAGCAACCAATTGCATGCAGAGAGCTAAAGCAAACAGTTACATGTAATCCACAGGCTGAAATGTGTTCCTATCAACCATACATTGAGTAATATCCAATAATAAAAACTTTTCTAAAAATGACAAATTGTTTGCAGATAATTTGTGAACTGAAAGGATATGTTTGTCAAATAAATTTTATACATCACCCAGCTCTGGCCACATACGTCATATTTCTATTAGCAACAGCTTTTTGCTGAGTTTCTCCTTAGATCTTCCAGCCCTCTCTTGAAAAGCTCAATGACAGGCTAACAGTTTATAATGGGAAAGTAGAGGTGTTTCTGTTAAAGTATATACTGTCAGCATGTGCAGAATGCAAAATGCCACTGGAAATAGAGAACCAAATACCAAACAAGGTAATAACTTCCCATCTCAGATGGAACTGATCATATCCTGGTCTACAAAGTCCTTTTCGGATATACTGAAGGAAGAACAATCTCCCAACTCTCAGTGCCAATTTAAGAGAGTACTGCAGTGAGATTCTCCTGGAGGACTCATCAGTTGTTGCCACTGGATAGTGGAATTTTTTTTCTCCCCTTTCCCTGTGGGCCCAGTGTGTTATGTGGAATGTCTGCTCACTTACGACATAGGAGTACACAGGGAACAGCTGTGATTTCTTTGTCATGGTATCACTTTCATGGTGCAGTCCAGACCAGTAAGAGGTTCTGTCACTGCCTGTCCTGTTACTATAGGTGCTTCACAATGCTTTGATGTTGTAGCGCCCAACCCCAGCCTCCCACAACCAGCCTACAACCATGCAGGTCACATCCTGTGTGAGTGTGCACTAGATAATCCTCGTTCAGCAGCTCTGACCCCAGCAGTCTGTCTACCTCCCCACTCTGGCTTCCACCAGCCTTGGCTACTACTTAAGGGTGACCCCAACACACTCCCAGTCCTGAATTTTCCCCAAATCATGTGGTCTGTAATGACAAGCCCTCTCCTGGACAGTTCAGAGAAATAATGTGGTTCGCTTGCTACTTTAAGGAGACAAAACACACCAGTTTGCCACATTAACTGGAGTTGACATCCACTGTAATATAAATACAGCACTGTTGGTTTAGATTTGATTAGAATAAAACAAGTTTATTAACAAAAGATAGGATTTTAAATGAGTTCAAGTATAATAGAAATGGTTACAAGCAAAGAAAAATGAAAACATGCATCTAAAAGTCTAGCAAGTTTTGGTTCAAGGCTTTGTTCAAGATGGCCTTTCTCACCCACCATCCTCCAGCAAGATGGTGGATGACCCTCTCCTTGGTCAGGATCTCTTCCAGAGGCCCAAAGGTGCCAGTGCCTTTGTCTTCTTACATAAAAGAGGTAACTTGGGGTTTTCCGTCCCTTTAATTTATAGTTCATTGAATCTTTGAAGTGGATTCTTCTGAATGCACTGGTCTACAATTTTTGAAAAGTCGTCTGCTTCAGAGATAAAATGTGCTATTTATTATGTATTTTGATGTGCTGAATTCAAATATGACAATTAAAATAACTGATTGGCTACTGTTTCTAAGATATTTAAGCTTTTACATTTTACGTACATGTATATTGTGTAGATAGTAGAATTTTAATTATAAATTGTAAACCTAGGTCTTTTCATGTGTTTATGGTTGCTTTACATGATAATATTGCACCTGTCCTGTTTATGTAACACTTTAAAAATCAGCAAAAGCATTATATAAATAAAATTTATTATGAAACAAAAGGCAAAAAACTATTATGTACATAGTTTAGTCCTATTCAGTGTCTACTCGGCGCTCCTTGGCTTGTCTCTTGTATTCATTAAATGGAGCATCTCTTGTCACTGTCCAGCAATAGTCTGCAAGCATTGATGGGCTCCATTTGCCCTGATAGTGTTTCTCCATTGTTGCAATGTCCTGGTGAAATCGCTCACCGTGCTCGTCGCTCACTGCTCCGCAGTTCGGGGGGAAAAAATCTAGATGAGAGTGCAAAAAATGTATCTTCAGTGACATGTTGCAACCAAGGCTTTAGTATGCCTTGAGGAGGTTTTCCACCAACAACCTGTAGTTGTCTGCCTTGTTGTTTCCGAGAAAATTTATTGCCACTAACTGGAAGGCTCTCCATGCCGTCTTTTCCTTGCCATGCAGTGCATGGTCAAATGCATCATCTCGAAGAAGTTCACGAATCTGAGGACCAACAAAGACACCTTCCTTTATCTTAGCTTCACTTAACCTTGGAAATTTTCCACGGAGGTACTTGAAAGCTGCTTGTGTTTTGTCAATGGCCTTGACAAAGTTCTTCATCAGTCCCAGCTTGATGTGTAAGGGTGGTAACAAAATCTTCCTTGATTCAACAAGTGGTGGATGCTGAACACTTTTCCTCCCTTTCCAATGACTGTCGAAGTGGCCAATCTTTCTTGATGTAGTGGGAAACTCTTGCACGACTATCCCATTCGCAGAGAAAATAGCAGTACTTTGTGTATCCAGTCTGCAGACCAAGCAAGAGAGCAACAACCTTCAAATCGCCATAAAGCTGCCACTGGTGTTGGTCATAGTTTACGCACCTCAAAAGTTGTTTCATGTTGTCATAGGTTTCCTTCATATGGACTGCATGACCAACTGGAATTGATGGCAAAACATTGCCATTATGCAGTAAAACAGCTTTAAGACTCGTCTTCGATGAATCAATGAACAATCTCCACTCATCTGGATCGTGAACGATGTTGACGGCTGCCATCACACCATCGATGTTGTTGCAGGCTACAAGATCACCTTCCATGAAGAAGAATGGGACAAGATCCTTTTGACAGTCACAGAACATGGAAACCCTAACATCCCCTGCAAGGAGATTCCACTGCTGTAGTCTGGAGCCCAACAGCTCTGCCTTACTCTTGGGTAGTTCCAAATCCCTGACAAGATCATTCAGTTCACCTTGTGTTATGAGGTGTGGTTCAGAGGAGGAGGATGGGAGAAAATGTGGGTCCTGTGACATTGATGGTTCAGGACCAGAAGTTTCATCCTCTTCCTCTTCCTCGTCTGACTCAAGTGAGAATGATTCTGGTGCATCAGGTACCGGCAGTCCTTCTCCGTGGGGTACTGGGCGTATAGCTGATGGAATGTTTGGATAATGCACAGTCCACTTTTTCTTCTTTGACACACCTTTCCCAACTGGAGGCACCATGCAGAAGTAACAATTGCTGGTATGATCTGTTGGCTCTCTCCAAATCATTGGCACTGCAAAAGGCATAGATTTCCTTTTCCCGTTCAACCACTGGCGAAGATTTGTTGCACAAGTGTTGCAGCATATGTGTGGGGCCCACCTCTTGTCCTGATCTCCAATTTTGCAGCCAAAATAAAGGTGATAGGCTTTCTTAACCATAGTGGTTAGACTGCGCTTTTGTGATGCAAAAGCCACTTCACCACAAACATAGCAGAAGTTATCTGCACTGTTCACACAAGTAGGAGGCATCTCTGCTCACTTTGGCTAAACAGAAATGTGTCCCTTTGCAAAATCAAACACTGACAAATAAGAGAGCACGACACTGTATGATTTCTAGAGCTGATATAGGGCAATTTGTTCAGCAGAGTGATGTAAGCTTCGTTATGATTGCATCATCCATGACTTCTAGGAATAACATGATGCAATTCATATCATGTATGACGCAATACCAGCTTCAGATTGCATCATTCATTGTTTTGCCTAAAAAGCAAGTACTGTCCAAACCCAGTCATAGATTTATTCATAGATCCAGTCAAAGGTGTATTTTAGTCATTTCTGGTTTAAATTGAGATCCCTTCCCTTTATAACTCACTTATCCTCCGCCATTCCCAAATCAAGGGTTGTATATACTGACCCAATAGCATATCTTGAAAACTAGAGCCAATCAACAATTTTAAGCATCATTTTCGTTCTCAGTGACCCAGAATTAGTAAAGTTTGACTAAATTTATTTCAGAAGCATTTTGGCTGTAGAGCAGTGATGTTACCCTTCCCCAAAAGTAGTTTATTCAAGCTGTGAGGAAGGTGCCATGGAGTCTGGGGACGAAGGAAGCTCCATTCTACCTTCTTCCTCCACTTGTGTTCTCTGACATGCAAAGTGTTCTCTTTCCTGCCATCCCCTTCCCCTGCTGTCTTGATGATCCTGTTTACTATTTATATGTGAATTGAGGTAAACACTCATTCCTTTGTTTAGGACAGACCTCTAACAACTTTTGCCCAGGCAGGGCTGTCTAGTTTTGATCATGTGCCGATAACGTACAGTGAGAATTCATAACTTTACCTATAATGATTCTACATACATTTCACCATGATATCATTGACCAGCGAGTTATTCGTTCTCAAAATGATACCCCACAAAGCCCATTTTGTACAAAGATGCTGTTTCTGCAGGAAGAGGGACAACCTTTGAAGAGCTCAGTGCCGCCATTAGTATCCAAGCAGCTGTGCATTTGGTCCATCTATGGTACTTCAGCGGTGGCTCGGGTTCAGTGACCGGCTGGTCTCTCCTCCTTAAAGCAGCAGAGTCTGGGTCACACTTACTTAACCTCAGGCTTTGGCACAGCATGCAGGCACTGAAGCAATAGTGATGGACTAGAGGAGGACCAAAGAAACGTAGCCCAACTAAGCAGGATACAGAGAAGACAGCTCGAGTCCCATCCTTGCCCAGTTTCACTTAAAGGATATATTATTTTCCTAAGTCAGCTATAAATTATGTGACGTCAGTTTCCTTTTATAAAAGTCAGAGAAATGAGGAGAGGGGAGACCAAGTCACTCAGCAGGGAGAAAAAAATCTCAGTTTTTTTCAGGTTCCCATTGTGTCTTGTTCAGACCTGAGCAGTAAATAGATAACAAGAACAATCATAGTAGGTTGGTAGGGCCTGTGAGCATTGCAGATGTGATGATCACTGTCTGCTGGGATGGGGGAAAGAAGAAGGATGTAAAGTATATCATTCATCAGTCACCCTGCCTGTTACCTGCAGAGAGGACAATGTCAGCCTGGAGGCAGTCAGCCCCTTCAAAAGCAAGGTTAGTGGCACTGAAAGTCTGCTATTGATCCAGCATCAGAGGGCATAAAGGGATCATGTTAGGACTTGTCTACTCCTAGAGTTGATCAGGAACAGATACCCAGGAATAACACCATGTCTGGAATAAGCGCACTTTGTTCTGGTTAGTATATCCCACTCTGAAAGCACTCTTATTCTGGAATGAAGACTGTCCACACCTAGAGTTATTCAAGAACAGCTACTGCACTTCAAATTCGTACGCTACCTTAATCCATGTTAATCTTCAAGCGCAGACAAATTTAGTGAAAAACGTCAGTCTGGGTGAAAAAAGATTGACTGCAGAAGAGAGACAGAGGAAAGGTTTTTAAGTACATCAAAAGCAGGAAGCCACTAAACAGGCAGTGCGGACACTGGGGTATGTCTACACTGCAATTACACCCGTGCCAGCTGACTTGGGCTCATGGGGCTCAGGCTAAGGGGCTGTTTACCTGCAATGTAGACGTTCGGGCTCAGGCTGCAACCCAAGTTCTGGGACCCTCCCACCTTGCAGGGTCCTATAGCCAGGGCTCCAGCCCAGGCCTAAATGTCTACACTGAAATTCAGCAGCACCTTAGCCTAAGACCCATGAGCCCAAGTCAGATGGCAGGGGCTAGCTGCAGGTTTTTAATCGCAGTGTAGACATACCCCCGACGACCAAGTTGTTCAAGGAGAACACAGGGAAGACAAGGCCATTACACAGAAGATGCATGAATTCTTTGCATCGGTCTTCACTGCAGAAGATACAGGGGAGATACCCACATCAGAGCTATTCTTTACTTTTTGGATGACAAATCTGAAGTACTGTCCTATGTAGGCTACGTTTACGTGTCTGTAGAAGGGGTTTTAAAACAAATTGATAAATGAAACAGAAATAAGTCACCAGGACCAGATGGCATTCATTCAAGAGTTCTGAAGGAACTCAAACATGAAATTGCAGAACCACTAACTGTAGTATGTAGCCTATCACTAAAATAAGCCTCTATACCAGATGACAAGAGGATAGCTAATGTAATGCCAATTTTAAACCAGGGCTCCAGAGGCAATCCTTTTACAGGTGCCTAACTTCAGTACCGGGCAAGCTGGTAGAAACTATAGTAAAGAGAACAGAATTGTCAGACACACAGATAAACATGATTTGTTGGGGAAGAGTTAATACAGGTTTTGTAAGGGGAAGTTATGCCTCAGCAATCTATTAGAATTCTTTGAGGGTGTTAGCAAGCATATGGATAAGGGTGATCCAGTCAATATAGTGTACTTGGATTTTCAGAAAGCTTTTGATAAAGTCCCTCGCCAAAGGCTCTTAAAGTAAGCAGGCATGGGATAAAAGGAAAGGTCCTCTTGTGGTTCAGTAACTGGTTAAAAGATAAGAAACAAAGAGTAAAAATAGGTAGTGAGTTATAGTGGAGAGAGGTAAATAGAAGGTCCCCCAAGGATCTATACTGGGACCTGCGCTGCACGCTGAACGACATATTCATTAATGATCTGTAAAAGGGAGCAAACAGTGAAGTGGCAAAGTTTGCAGATGATACAAAATTCAAGATAGTTAAGTCCAAAGCTGACTGCAGAGAGTTACAGGGGAATCTCACAAAACTGGATGACTGGGCAACACAATGGCAGATAAAATTCAACATTGATAAGTGCAAAGTAATGCACACTGGGAAAAAAAATCCCAACTTCACATATATAATGATGGGGTCTAAATTAGCTGTCACCACTCAAGATAGATCTTGGAATCACCATAGATAGTTTTCTGAAAACATCAGCTCAATGTAAAGCAGTGGTCAAAAAGGCTAAGAGAGTGTTGGAAGTGTATTAAGAAAGGGAGAGAAAATAACACAGGAAATATTATAATACCACACCTTTAATACTGTGTCCAGTTCTGGTCTCCCCACCTCAAAAAGGATATAGTAGAACTAGAAAAGATTCAGAGAAGGGCAACAAAGATAATCAAAGGAATAGAACAGCTTCCCTAACAGGAAAGACTAAAAAGAATAAGGCTGTTCAGCTTAGAAAAGAGATAATTGGGGGGATATGACAGAGGTCTATAAAATCATGAAGGGAGTGGAAAAAGTTAATAGAGAAGTGTAATTTACCCATTCCCACAATACAAAAACCAGGAGTCACCCAATAAAATTAATAGGCAGTTGGTTTAATACAAATAAGTAGTAGTACTTTTCCCACACAACGCATAGGTAACCTGTGGAACTCATTGCCATGTGATGTTGTGATGACCAAAAGTATAAATGTGTTAAAAAAAGAACTAAATAAATATATGGAGGATAGGTCCAGCAATAGCTATTAGCTAAGATGATCAGGGATGCAACCCTATGCATGGGGTGACCCTAAACCTCTGACAGCCAGAAGCAGCAGTGGAAGACAGGGGGTACATCACTCCTACTGCCCTCTTCTGTACACTCCTTCTGAAGATCTGATATTGGCAACTGTCAAAGACAGAATACTGGGCTAGATGGACCATTTGTCTAACCCAGTATGGCAATTCTTATGTTCTCATCTGAAAGTCCTCCCAGCCTTGTGGAATTGAACGTGCAAACAATACACCTCTGCTGGTGGGGTCAATTGAGCTCAAATATTCTTTTTTCTGCCCTATCACAGCAAATGAATATTCAGAAAAATTTAAGCTAGACAAAAAACTAAAGATTTATTGCACTCCCTTCCCCCCCCACACACACAGAGTTCTGGGTTTCAAGAGCTATAAGCTCACACTCTCCAAGCTGCCCGTCAGAAAAGAAAAATATTTTGCTCGCTGTTACCTCCCAAGCAGCAAAACAAGCAGCATTGTTGACAGTTAATCATTTTTCCTTCCCCTGTTATTTTTTCCTGAGGTTTTCACTGTACTTGGCTTTACCTGTTTCAAAAAAGTATTTACATAAATTTGAAAAAAAGTCCTAATTAGACAAATATAAGCAACATCTGTCAGAAGTGGCAGCCAGAAGGAAGGCACGGCCATCCAAGTTATAGCATATGGTATCTGAACCGAAAGTGTATTGGAGCATGGAGTTGACTGAGCTGCACATAGTGTTCTGTGCACAGATTACAAGTGACTCTACTGGGTTGAGTTCACAGGCCTTGCAGCTGGGTGTGTTTGCTGTGTCCTGTTCACGCATGTCCACCGCTTTGCCAGAGATTCCCATGCTCTAAGCAGTTATCTCCAGCACTCATGGATGTACACAGAGGATGAGTCACTTTTAAAGCCGAAAATACAGTGTGATTAAACAAACAAGCCCTAGCCACTAAGGCCCATGCTTGTGAAATAGGACTCTGGTAGAATTAGCACTAACTAGATTAGTTAACCTGTGTGACTTCATTATCCTGATAACATTTTGCACACCACGTTCTTCCCCTTAATATATGTCCTTCTGAGCCATCTCGATGGGACTGCCCATGCTAAAACCACCTATAGGTTGCCACAAATGCTACAGACTTGCTCTATGTGACGATGTAATATAGTTAATACAATTAGGTCCCATCTACAGAACAAGACTAAACCATATTTTAACTGTATTGAGGGAATAACCAGGAGCCCCCAACATTATAAAACTATCAGAGATTTTCCTGTGTTAACTATGTCCCTGAACCATGTTACAACTTTAGGCCATGTCTAGACTAGGAAAATAGCTAAAATTTTTAAACACAACATGCTATGTTTTAAATAACAGTTTTAACAGAACTTTGCAATTAATATAGACAGGGCAAGCCGTGTTTAAAAGAGGTTAGTTAAACCATTTAAAACTCATTTCTAAACACTAATTCTGTTTTAAATAGGTTAAACCCTAACACCACCTAACACACTTTGAAACATGACCTCTTTTACTAGTCTAGACAGAGCAGGTCTTCAATTTGATTCTTGGAGACAGTTGAGATTGTGTCAGCACAACAAGAGAGAAGTGTGTTTCAGGTATTTCAGAGAACAACTGTGCAGTAAGCAGGTCTTCCAACATGGATTATATTATAGTGTGGGTGGCCCTATACATTTGATTTTTACTGGATCTCTTGCGACTATATGACAAATATAAAGACAATTTGGCAAGCCTTTATTTCTCCCCTACATTTCTACTACCCACCCACCTTTTTCTGCCAGCTTTTCATACATGGGGTCGCAGCCAGATCAGAAATAGGCCAGGTCAATACTTAAAAATTGGATCAATCTGGCTACGTCTCTCGGGACTGTGAAAAATTTCTCACCCTATGCAATGTAGTTAGGTCAACTTAACCTCCTGTGTAGAGGTGGCTAGGTCAATGGAAGAATTCTTCTGTCAACCTAGCTACCACCTCTTGGAGAGGTGGATTAACTACATCAAGGGAAAAAAACCTTTTCATCTCTGTGGAAAGCATCTACGCTACGGCACTACAGTGTCAAGCTGCAGCACTGTAGCTGGCGGTTGTAGCAGCTGTAACGTAGACATACCCTACGTCTCCTGACTATTTCTTCCCTGTTCCTTCAGACCTTCCAGTCAGTGTCACCAAAATATTTTCTGGGAGGCAAAGAAAACACCTGCCTCTGCAGTCAGTGCCCTGCTTTGACCTAACCAGTCTTTATTTTGCTTTGCTGCTTTTTTGGGGTAAATCAGGAGTTCTTCACCACACCTCAGTCTCCACTAACCAAAGGGCAGTCCAGATGGGACTCTCATGTCTGCCCCTTTCCAGACTGATGCCCTAAGTGCATCATGCTAATTCACCAAAACCAAGGGGCTTCTGGGGTTGATATTAATGTTAATATGTGGACTGGCCAGCAGGAAGATGTCATTCCTTTCCTTTGCCCCAAAATGCTCATATTTTCATCCTGCATTCTTAGAGCAGCTAAGGCACATGCTTGGGTCTCAAGGGTCCTCTTAAACCTCTGTCTCTTAGCCCGGGTCTACACTACAAACTTATGCCAGTAGAACTATGTCGCTCAAGAGTTTAGAAAATACACTCCGCTGAGTGATGCAGTTATACCAACGTAACTCCCAGTGTAGACAGCGCTATGTGGAAGGGAGGGCTTCTCTCGTCGACATAGCTACCGCCTCTCAGGGAGGTGCAGTACCTGTGCCAATGGGAGAAGCTCTCCTGTTGGCTTAGGTCACATCTTCACTAAGCACTACAGCAGAGTAAGTGTAGACTAGCCCCCACATTGAGTGTTCCGTTTCCTCCAGGACAGCAATTACAAGAGGATGCTAAAACACAGGGTTCTCAAAACTCCTGTCCTGGAAGATACGAATGTCACATCTGCAAAACACTATATACCGGGGTGGCCAAACTTACCGACCCTGTGAGCCGCATACAACAATCTTCAGAAATTTGAGAGCTGGGGCGCACCTGCCAGGGCTTGGGGTTTCAGCCCGGGTTTGCTGGCTCCACTCAGTCAGATAGTGCAGCCGGGACCCCTACTGGAATGGCAGCTGCTGGAGCTGGCTGTGGGCAGAGGCAGCGGCAAACAGCTGGGAGCTGCAGGGAGAGCTGCTGCTTTTGCTGCTGCCTCTCCCCACGGAACTAACACCTGGGAGTTTCAGGGAGGGGCCACTGAGGGTAAGAGGTGGCACGTGCCTGGTGGTGTGTGACTCAAGCGGTTGGGGGGGCCCTGAACCTTTAAATTGTGCCCCCCATTCTCAGCAGGCACCAGTTGTCTCTGGCAGTAGCCTCTTGCCCCACCACCCCGCTGCAGGGCAGAAGCCCTGAGCTTCCCCTCCGCCCCCTGCAGTCTGGTAGGTAGAGAAGCAGGGGCGTTTTCAGGCACCAGCGCACCAAGCGCGTGCCTGGGGTGGCAAGCCGCGGGAGGTGGCTTGCCGGTCGCTGTGGGGGCGGCAGTCAGGGAGCCTTTGGCAGCATGCCTGTGGGAGGTCCGCCGGTCCTGTGGCTTCGGGGGCAATTTGGTGGCGGGTACGCCAAAACTGAGGGACCAGCGGACCTCCCGCAGGCATGCCGCCAAATCCGTGTTACCAGCCGGACCTCCCACAGGCGTGCTGCCGAAAGCTGTCTGACTGCCGTGCTTGGGGCAGCAAAATACATAGAGCTGCCCCTGTAGAGAAGGGAGGGGTGTCAGGTGCGGGAGGGCTCCGCGAGCCACACTTTAACTATAAAAGATCTGCATGTGGCTCGCGAGCCGCGGTTTGGCCACCCCGCCTTATAATCTTTTGATCCAGGCCCCAGGACAGAAGATGAGTCTCTTGAACCAGGTCACCTAAATTGCAGCAGGGATCTAACTGTACTTTTCATGTTAATTCATGGTTACAGCTAAAAAGAAGTAATACTAACTCCTCCTTGGAGCTCTTCTTTTGAAGGGGATAATGGAGTGTGTCCAATGAAAGTAGGATGATAGTGTGTGAGCATGTGTATAACTGTCATATCCTAAAATATATGTCTCCCTTCATAATGCTTCCTTATCTGGAGCCAGAAAGTCTAACACAGGGATCGGCAACCTTTGGCATGCGGCTCACCAGGGTAAGCACCCTGGCAAGCCGGGCCAGTTTGTTTACCTGCCACATCCACAGTTCCGCCGATCGCGGCTCCCACTGGCTGCGGTTCGCCGCTCCAGGCCAATGGGAGTGGCAGGAAGCAGCAGCCAGCACATCCCTCGGTCTGCGCCGCTTCCCGCAGCCCCCATTGGCCTGGAGCGGCAAACCGCAGCCAATGGGAGCCACGATCGGCCGAACCTGCGGACTCAGAAGGTAAACAAACCGGCCCAGCCCGGCCCGCCAGGGTGCTTACCCTGGCAAGCCGTGTGCCAAAGGTTGCCGATCCCTGGTCTAACAATTCACCTTACCCTGGCTGAAAAGAAACGTGTTTATTTTCCATCCTCAATTATCTAGATCTGCATTTTTTTTTTTTATTAAACCTGGAGCTACTGCTCCAGTATTATCAATCCTAAGTGGTCAAAAATCATGATCAGGCCCCACAAAATCATGAAATTTTTAAAAAATAATAAATTTGGGGGTCTTTTTATTTGCTGCATATTTGTGAGCCTCCAGGATTCATTTCTTCAAGCTCTTTGCCACAACCAGGGGAGCTAGAAATTTTCATTTTTTTTAATTAAAGCTGAGATGCTCACATAATTGCATGACTCCAGCAGCTGGAGCTTTAAGAAAAACACCAAATGTTGCAAGACTCATGATAAAATCATGCAAGTTGCCAACACTGTGATGAGAAATACTTCCTTTATGGATGAACCTGGATCAGAACGATTTCAGCTAAGGGCATTAGGGATTATGGAAAGGACACTAAGCTCTTGCTTTCCTAAATACACCTCTACCCCGATATAACGCTGTCCTTGGAAGCCAAAAAATCTTACCACATTATAGGTGAAACCACATTATATCAAACTTGCTTTGATCCGCCGGAGTGCGCAGCCCCGCCCCCCGAAGCACTGCTTTACCGCGTTATATCCAAATTCATGTTATATCAGGTCGCATTATATCGGGGTAGAGGTGTATCCAAACTGGGTCCTCAAAGCTGAACTGGGCTCCACTCTAGTACAGGAAACAGGAAAGTGTGTCTCTGCATCAGAAAATATAAGCTCAAGTTTTTCTTGCTACAGATTCAGGGCCAGCTCCTCAGCTGTTATAAATCAGCATATCTCCACTGACGTTCCACATCGCCGAACTCTTCAACCATCCACTCCCCCAAATAACATCTCATCACTATCCTTAAGTACTCCTCATGTATTGAGTTAGTCTAGCAACCTGTTTATATTTTTCCCAATACAGGCCCCAAACCCTAGACACGGAAGAGCCAACCATGCAGTTGTTCAGTGTTTTCTCCCCACCACATACTTAGCAAAAGGGTCCATTGCTTTCCATATTCACTAGGCTGACGCCAGTTTAGTTTCCTGCTGTGGCACCAATGACTGACAGCTTCACTATGGCACCAGCTAATTGCCATACAAATCTGAACTCCACGATAATGTCTGGATTATCTGGTTACATATGACCTATATTGGTTTCCCTGGAGATCTGACTAGCTGGCTGCCTCTTAGTCATTAGTCAGGTATTTCTGTAGGTAATGTTGTGCAGAGCTTCCTTCCCCCACCCTTTATTTTTTTCTTCAAATCCCTCTCTTCTCTCTCCTTCTTCTAACTGGTGTGTAGAGCTGGGTGGTTTTGTTTCAGGGGAAAAGCCACAATTTCTATTTTTTTCCATTTTGAAATTGAACAAAACAAAACAAAAATTGAAATTTCCTGTGAAACAAAACCCTGAAAAAAATCATTTGAACAACACATGCTTTATATGCAGCCAAATGCAAGGCCATACATCAAGAATGTAGGTCACACAAGATGGGAGACCGTACCCTGGAATGTAGTGACACTGAGGTTATGCCTACACTCCTTCCCAGTGTGGGCAGACAGACATGCACTAACTCTGCTCAAGCCAGTGGCCTAAAGAAAGCAGTGTGGCCATGGCAGCAGCTTAGGCTAACCACCTGCGTACAAATCCCTCCAACCCCTGGGTACATGCCCGGGTGGCTAATCTGAGCCACCGCCTGTGCTGCCCCAGCCATGCTGCTATTTTTACCCTGTTAGCTCAAGCAGAGCTAACACATCGGCCTCCCCGCGGTGGGAAATATCATGCTCCCAGCTGCTGTGTAGACATACCCTGAAAAGATCTTGGTGGTCATGGTAGCTGAATATGAGCTCCCTGTGCAAGGCAGTAGCTAAGAAAGTGAATGCAATTCTTGGATACATAAGCAGGGGAATATCAAGTAGGAGTAGGGAGGTAGTATTGCTTCTGTACACAGCATTAGTAAGACCATTATTAAAATAGTGTGTCCAGTTCTGGTGTCCGTGGTTTAAAAATGATGTGGAAAAATTGGAAGTGTTCAGAAAAGACCTCCAAAATTGATGTAAGGCCTGGAAAACAGGACTTATGGTGAGACTTGAGAAGCTCGATCTACGTAGTTTATCCAAAAGAAGGAAAGCTGTAACTTGATCATAATCTACAAGTACCTATGTGGGGAAGAGATTTCTGATAATAGACAGCTCCTTAATCTAGCAGAAAAAGGCAATGGTTGGGGGCCAAATATAAACAGATTCAGACTACAAATAAGGTACAGTTTTTGGACAAGTGAAGGTAATTGACCACTGGAATACCTTACCTTGGAATGTGGCAGATTCTCCATTACTTAAAGTCTTTAGGTCAAGACTGGATAGCTTTCTAAAAAGAAGTTATGGGTTTGATGCAGAAATTACTGAATTAGGTTCTATGCCCTGTGTTATACAGGCAGTCTGAGGAGGTGATCATAATGGTTCCTTCCTTATTGTGGAATTGGAAAAGGTTCAGAAAAGAGCAACAAAAATGATTAGGGATATGAAACGGCTTCTGTATGTGGAGCGATTAATAAGACTGGGACTTTTCAGCTTGGAAAAGAGACAACTAAGGGGGGGTGGATATGATAGAGGTCTATAAAATCATGACTGGTGTGGAGAAAGTAAATAAAGAAGTGTTATTTACTCCTTCTCATAACACAAGAACTAGGGGACAACAAATTAAATAAATAGGCAGCAGGTTTAAAACAAACAAGAGGAAGTACAGTATTTTTTCACACAATGTATAGTCAACCTGTGGAACGCCTTGCCAGAGGATGTTGTGAAGGCCAAGTCTATAACAGAGTTCAAAAAAGAACTAGATAAGTTTATGGAGGATAGGTCCATCAATGGCTATTAGCCAGGGTTTGCAGGGATGGTGTCCGCCTCTGTTTGTCAGAAGCTGGAAATGGGCAACAGGGGATGGATCATTTGATGATTACCTGTTCTGTTCATTCCCTCTGGGGAACCTGGCATTGGCCACTTTTGGAAGACAGGATACTTGGCTAGATGGACCTTTGTTCTGACCCAATATGACCATGCTTATGTCCTTCCAGCCTTAAAATTTATGATACATAAGATAAAGGTCCAAGCTGGAATTAAGATACCAGGCTGCCGTTCCTAATTTTATGAAAACTGTGACAAGCCCTTTAGTGTCCACAAGTGCTCACTACCTTACTTTTAGGTGCCTATCAAAAGACATATCGGGGGTAGCCAGGTTAGTCTGTATCCACAAAAACAACAAGGAGTCCAGTGGCACCTTAAAGACTAACAGATATATTTGGGCATAAGCTTTCGTGGGTAAAAACCTCACTTCTTCAGATCAAAAGACGGCATCTTCATGAGCAGAATGCACCCCAGAATTCCCTCTGCACTGACTTAGTACTGACTTAGACAGAAGATTGTCACCTACTGATTATTCAGTACTGCTTCCTGCATCACTCTAGGGGGCTTGGGAAAGGCTCTCATCCAGGCAATGACCAAGCCGTACCTGCTTAGTCTCATGAGAACTGTCAAACTCCACAGCCCAAGGAGAAATAGTCCTCACCTGTGCTCCATCTTTTACTTCCTATTTCTACTAAGTGGGAAATAAAACAGTGCCCTACTACAATCGTTGGCCACAGGACTTTTCCCACTAATGTGTTCAGCAAACCTATCAAAGAGCTTTTATGAAACCAATGCCAAGTGAACTGGTGGATTCATAGGAAGCTGAGCCAGCTCTCTCAATGGATGCCCCAGAAGTGAGACGGTGGTTGCTCCCTAACCACAACCACAATCTTGTAAATACAATTTTCCATTTTAGGATATGCATGTGCTCAACTCTCCCTTTAGTATGATCAGCATTAGAATGCTGAGTGGACACAATTACAGCTAAAAGCGCCAACTAAGCTAAATAAAATGGGGCTCGGGTAGTGTTACTAAGTTTACAGTTGGCAGAGCCAAGTATGATGGTGTGGGTGGAAGAGCAGTATGGAGCCATCTGTCTGTAAGAAGCGAATGGGCATAAATCATTTACAGCGGTGTTTCTCCAAGAGGGAGAAGCTAGTTGTTTTGAGGAGATGTTCTTCTCTTCCAGTGCAAACACAAGCAAACTAAAGGCCACTGAAATAAGAAGAGTTTCTTTTATCTAGACAATCCCACAGAATGGCCTGCTTCATATTTAATGTTCAGAGGGCCAGATCCTCAGGTAGCATAAATCAGCATAACTTTATTAACTTCAACGGAGCTTCGCTGATTTACACACCAGCTGAGGATCTGGGCCAGAATACTCAATTGTCTCTTCTGCATTTTATTGGGTCTTGCTGTGTGTAGATTTGACCAAGACAATAAAATAAATTAACAGGCTGACAATGTTTTAAATAGACTTCAGGAAGATAACAAAATGCACGGTGTTTTTCAAATGGTTGCTGTGGTACGGGGTTTTTATAGGTGCCTTCTCTTAAACACATAGCCCCTTTTACAAATGTTTATATCAGAGGAAGAACAAATATTTTTCCATAGCTTCAGGGAGAAATTCTCTTGGAAAAGCCTAGTATGGATGGACTTCATTACCTAATCATGTACAAAAAAAGCTTTCCACTGAAATTTCATTGAAGCTTTGGAATATTTTTACAGGCATGTGGTCTATACTACCCCCGCAGTCCTTTTCCCATGTGTGCACCCAGCACCTCTGAAAATCAGGCTAAAGGAGTCCAGTTCTCTACAGATATTTTTCAGTCTGGTCAGTACATGGGAGACATCCAAGGGAAAAACACTAGGGCAATATGGGAAGTGGTGGCACTCTTTCCACCAAACTCATACTCCAGCATGGAAACAGAGTCCAAGATGCTGCTGGAGGAGTTACCTTCTCTCAGATGAAAAGTAAAACTGACTTCCTGACCACATGTTATTAAAGATCCTCCGCTAATTCCAGAATCTTGGCAAAATCCCAATATGAGTAATTACGTTCTGCCTCCCTAAATTCCATCTCCTGTCCTGATCTGTAAAATGGTACCTTCCTCCCCAGAGGTAGCTGCATTTTAGCAGTGTGAAATCATTCCATCATCTCTATGTAAAGCCTACACATAGCTTGGGGTTGCTTTTCAATGAAAGGATCTTTATAGAACAGTTGTTCTCAACCTATTTACCATTGTGGGTCACATCAAATACTACCTGCATGGCCCTGCGGATGTCACATGGGCCGCAGCTCTGTGCTGATTGGGCCGCAGGCTGAGAACCAGTATTATAGCAGTAAGATAGAGTATAAATAAAATACCATGCTGCAAAGTCCAAAGACTGTACTTTGGTGGGGGGGGGGAGGGGGAGGTCTGCTTTCAGTCTAGTGCCAGTGAGAACTTGAGAAACTGAAAGGTCAACATGAAACTGATGGCTGGGCTGCAGAAATCAGGAAACAAGAAAAAAATCAGTATAAGCAAATATTTATTATTAAAGACTTTTTTTTAATTCCAACAGACTGTCTGTTAACTATTCATTTAAATAGTTAAAAACAACCATCACACTAAAAACACTCAGTCCACTGTTTCTACATATTGTCTTTGTCAAGGCATGTGTCAAAACAGCTGCCTGAATATTTGGAAGGTTGATGTGTTTTATGTATTAAAAGTTTTATAGTGTGGATATTTTAGTTTTATATATAAATATTGGTTTAAACAGAAAACCGGAAGCTTTAAATATATGAGACAGGCCAATGATTTCAGGAGTGAATAAGACCTCAGTAACAACTTGTAGCCTTCTTTAGCACCTTTGTATGCTTTCCTTGATATGTCAATTCCTCCCAAAACAGTACATTCTAACTCAGAATTGTACATTTCCCAATGAACTGCCAGATCAGATTTAGTCTATTAACAATACCCCGATAAATTTAAGAAACAGACACACTTACATTAGAAACCGCTATTTTCAAAAGTTTCAAATTCACCATATAGACATTCGCTCCTATCTGAAAACTCTATTAATTTCCCCTTGGATAATTGCACGTAATTCCCATGAACACTGGATGAGCTGTATTTGTGCAATGAAGGGAGGATTCACACCAAATACTAGCATTATGAGGTTCCCACTGGGAGCATTCTTTGCTTCTGCAATGAAGCACACTCTGGAGCTAAAACTGTTTTAAAAAAAAATAGATAACCGTGGATTTCTTAGTGGGGCACATGCCAGCCACCTGGAATTTTCCCAGCAACAGCAGGGATAGAACACACATCTGCCTGCTGTAAAGGCATATACACCGTTCCACTGAACTACAGGAGAATCTTTTTAGGTGTTAACAGTACAGTGCCTATGTCACATACTTCAGTATTTCTGATTTTAGAGGAAGGGAGACACACACACTCTTTACAACAGCAGTTCTCAGACTTAAAAACTAGCTTACCACATCTAAAACTCAGAAGTATTTGGTGTGCCACCTTCATAAATTTACATCAGTGTAATTATAATGAGATTCCAATTCTGATACTATATTTTAAACCAACCCGCACGTTATTTGATTGTAACCAACATCCCACAGTTTGAGAACTGGTGTATTATCATATACTCCAAACTCCTAGCAACATACATAAACTCTGCTTCGCCAAGTGTAAAATAAGGATAATAATTACTTACCCACTTCAGAGGGGTGTTTATGAGGATAAATTAATTGATTGTAGATCATACATTCTGAGTATTTTTAATAGCGCATGGGACCAAGTACTCAAAAGGAGTGGTAGATTTGCAGTAGGTGATCCAAGCAGTAGAGCTCCATATCTATATAGACTGATTAGAGTTGGTCAAAACATGGGTGGGAGGGAGAAATCATTGAATTTTTTCCAAGTCAATTTCATTCTGCAAGTTTCAAAAAGGAATGATTTTGCTTTATCAATTTTTTCCTGAATATTTTTTAATAAAATTGTTCATTTTTAAAATGTGGGAGGATATTTTCCTTTTACCATCTCCCTTTCTCCCCTTTTTCCTGCTTCGGACACTGAAAAGCAGTGGGAAGGAGAAGCAGAGAAAGGGGAAGGAAAGAATAATGATCAATCAAAAAGCAAAGCACAAAAGGAAAGCCAAAAACAAAAACAAACTGTATTTGCTTTCAATTGTGTCAAAAAAAAAACAACCCAACTCTAATTTGGGAGGTGAGGGGGGAATCAAAATTTCCACGTCTTTTTTTAAACAAAAATAAAAAAAAATATTAGAATAATTTTGATCAAATCTAGAGAAAATATGAAAAGAAAGGGATTAGGGTCACAAACTACCCCTAAACTTTATGGACATTTGCCAAAAATATCTTGGGCCTACAAAAAGGATTAAAGGCCTGGTCCAATTCCCATTGAAACCGATGAGACTTTGTCCACTAACTTCAATGGGAGCTAGATTTGTTCCTTAGTGAGAAAGGGACAGTGAGAAGTACACAACTGGTCAGAAGTATCCACAAAAATAGAACAAAAACTGCACTTCAATTATTTGATTTGACTACAAAACATGTCTATGAGCTTTCAGTTTTTCTTGAGTCCTGCATCATTACCTATAGTATTCATCTGTGCTTGGTGAGCCAGGATTTCCAACTTTGCTTCTGAATCCCCTCAGCTTTTGTTCCTTTAAGCCTGGTTCTCAATGTTATTTGCCACCTTCCCCCCCCCACACACACCCCTTCATATGTATGAAGAACAGGCTGTATTAAAATGATAAGACTGTCAGGGTTAGAGGGAAAAAAATAACATTTTCTCTAAAAGCTCCATTTCAGTCTTCCAAATGGCCTGTAATTGAGAAAAGCAAATACATATTGCATTACTGTGATTAGTGTTGAGTGAAACAAGCCCCCTTCTTCTGTTTCATCTAAGTCTTTTCACAGAAGACTAAAGATAAGCTGTTTTCTGCCTAGAGAATAGGCTTGTGCAGGCTTTTTCTGTATGAATCCAGTCAGCCCACACCCTAACTGGAGGTCAAATTAACACATTAAAAATGGGTTTCTGAAACCTCTATGCTGCTTATCTTTGGAGTAGAGTGCCTAAGTGCCACGAGGTCTTTTCACCATCCGCGCTGTGAGGCCAAGAGATAGAAGGCCT
Organism: Malaclemys terrapin pileata; assembly: GCF_027887155.1. Taxonomy (NCBI): domain Eukaryota; kingdom Metazoa; phylum Chordata; order Testudines; family Emydidae; genus Malaclemys; species Malaclemys terrapin. Next base: position 37,619,434 of record NC_071507.1, on the reverse strand, counting down.
TACCCTTTTATTTTCCCACTTTGCAAGGACTAGGTCAGGAAAGCGCTCTTGTCACAATAGCCTGCAGCCTTTGGGATGATCTGGAGCTACAACAGTGACCAGCCAGATAGTCCCTGTATTGTAGGTATGGATTGGGATTTTGTTTCTGATTTTATAGGGCATTATAAAAGCCTGTAAAAAAATAAAGGGCCAGATTGAAGACTGGGTTTTGCCAGCGGGACCAGGGAGGGGCCAAGTTTGCCAGGGGAGGACGTTTGTGGTGGTGCAATAAGGCACGCTGGACAGGAAGCCCAGATCATGTGTTGAAACCAAGTTGCCTTTGCCAGAAGGGCTGCCATGTCATATTTAAAAGCTGCCTTCCCTGAGCAGAAGCCCTGAGTAAGCGCAAACACCACTTGCGGGGCACAGCTGCCCCTACTGCCTCAGGAGTGAGTTTGGCTTTGACTGACTGTATGAACTTTAAATTGCCAGCAAGAGATGTAGGTGATGTCAGACACAAAGCGCCCAGCCTGGCTCCTCAGCAGAGGATCTGCCCCAAGTGTTCACTAGCTGCCGTGCTTTGTCGACTAACTCAAGGCAACTTTTGCAAATCCAAGAACGGTTCATCTCTCTCACTAACACACACTCCCTTCTAGCATCTGCTGCCTTTGTAATTCTCCTTGGGCTGGAACCCACAAAACCTTTTAGTCCTTATACCCCGGCTAATGACCAACCCAGAAACATTCACTAATGACCAGAAACATTCACTTTGCTTAACCAGAGCTGGCTGGAATGACTAGGTTTAAACTCCAAAGCCTCAGGAATATTTCATTCGGCAGAAATTTCACTAAATACCAGTTAATCTACAGGACTATCACAAAAAAATAGTCTGAATTTTGGAAGTAGCTGGCAGTCTTTGTGATGTTTTATTTAAAATTGTACAACAATAAATAGCAGACACTGCTTTACCCACTTCTCATCTCCAGTAAAGCCTTTTGTCCCACCACAACCAATTCCTCAGAACTATCATCTATCAGACACTGTCTCTCGACACGGCTGTTACTCTGAAACTTGTCTCTCGATTATTATCGTCAATTTGAAAAGATTTTGCAAGTTGTATCTTATTTCCTTTTTCACTTTGCCATCCAACTCATCTTTTCGTGCTGGTAGAAATGGGGAGCAGAGTATTTATGGCTAAGACTAGCAGTTCTGGGCTGTTTTGTTTATGGGAACCTGCCTTTCATTTTCCCAGGAAAAAGTGAACTCAAAGTTAAACTAACAAATGTTGCTCCTTTGTGCCAGCACTGAGACGTTTTTCTCAAGGCTCTGTTTGTCACACCAGCAACACGACCTAAATCAAACACTTGGGAAGGAAGTTTGGCTGCCTATGAAGGGTTTGGCTAGAACGTGGGTAGTCTGGCTTTGCAAATTGCTGTGCTCCTCTGTTCTTTATGACAGCAGCAAGGTGTGAAACATATCAGGGAGTTAACAACTCCGTGATGTGGGATGATTCACATGTGTAATGAAACTGTTGCTTTTCTTATCGCTAACACGACTTGCTGTTGTTAGCAACTTTTATGCTGTATTGGAATATAACAGTGAGAGGAAAATTAGCCCTAAATTTGCTGTATCCTTGTTTGAATTCATATAAATCTAGCCACAGTGCCATAACTAACACGCAATACTGAATAACTTCCACCACATGGCAGCGGAAACCACATTGTCTAGTACATTACATACGCCAGATTTCTTATATCAGAGTAGCAATTAGGAAACTTTTAAATTGGTTAAACAATACTATTGAGGCAATGTCTTCCATGTCACAAAAGCATGACTTTCAGAGAGTGTGTATGGGGTGGGGAGGGCGGTGTCATAAAAATACATAGGGCCAGATTTTCCACGAGTGTAAATCAGTGTAGCTCCACTGAAGTCTATGAAGCTATGCTGATTCATGCCAGCTGAGAATCTAGTCACAATCTTGTCAACCGGTTAGCTCACTTCTGAGCAAATTTTGCTCTAAATATGTCCAGGTTATCAAAGTATTGGGTTTTTTTTTTAAATTACTTTAAACAATTTTTTATATAAAATAAAGGAGAAGTGATTTTCTCATACACCTGTTAGACCAGTTAAAATATTCAAGCCACGATTTTTCCTTTTTAATTAAAATTACTTCTGTATTTTTGCTATGACAAACAAGTCACTCTTAAGTATTGACAAGTACATTACCCATATACTCCAAGGTTGCCAACCCTCCAGGACTGTCCTGGAGCCTCCAGGAATTAAAGATGATGTCATGTGCTGAAACCTTCAGAAACAGATCCAACCAAAACTGGCAACATAATTGACTTTTTAATGCTGATGAAGAGACAAACTACAGAGTTGTTGCTTCTTCTTCTTCAGAGAAGAGCTCTGTGTAAGCTCGAAAGCCTGTCTGTTTCACCAACAGAAGTTGGTCCAGTAAAAGATATCACCTCCACCTTGTCTCTCTAATATCCTGGGACCCACATGACTACAACAACTGCAAAAAATGGAACAGATTACAGCTGTCTTCATTTCCCCACAGCACTTAACATTTATTTATTTATGTATCTCCAGGTATAACAGCTATAAGTGATTAAATCCAACGTGAATAAAAAGTTACTGGAAAAGAGGCCTAGAGACATAATATTAAACATTGTGAATATCGCTGCAGAATAGTCACAGGGTACTTCAATTACATGTAATTTCACTTATAAGAACTGAATATTGTTATTATGTTGGGGGTTGGGTGAAACCTCACAGAAGCTGGAGAGCATACCAGCCGCCCTTCATTCAGAAGAAAGTAAGGGCATGGCTACACTTGCAGATGTAGAGCGCTGTGAGTTAAACCCGCCTTCGTAGAGCGCAGTGGGGAAAGTGCTGCAGTCTGCCCACACTGACAGCTTCAAGCGCACTGGCGTGGCCACATTTGCGGCCCTTGCAGCGGCATTGGGAGCGGTGCATTATGGGCAGCTATCCCAGCATGCAAGTGACTGCAACATACTTTTCAAATGGGGGAGGGAGTGTGACAGGGAGTGTGTTGTGTGATGTGGGGGGAGAGAGAATGGGTTTTTGGGGTGCTAAGAGTGTGTCAGCATGCTGTCTTGTAAGTTCAGAAACCACCCGCCTCTCTCTCACTCACTCAAAGCAAACAGTAAATGTTTGCTTTTTCTCGGAGCTGATAAGCAGCCGGCTTCTCCGAAACAGAGCTTTGAAAGGGCATTTCTGCATTCCTGCAGCCAATTTCACAACAATGACAAGAGTGGCCACTTGACTTAAGGGGATTATGGGATGTTTCCGGAGGCTGATCACAGTGCAGTAATGCAACACCTCATTCACACTGGCGCCGTGGTGCTCCAATGGGGGCACAGCAAACATTATTCCACTCGCCGAGGTGGAGTACCAGGTGCGCTCTAGCCATGGAGTCAGAGCACTCTACGTGCCTTGCCAGTGTGGACAGGAAGTGAGCTAGGGCGCCCGGGGCTGCTTTATTGCGCTGTAACTCGCAAGTGTAACCAAGGCCTAAGAAGCAGTTAAACTCCTTTTGGAGTAAGATAGCGGAAACAATAGGAACTTGGGCCCAAAACATAGGCCACATGTAAAACTGGAGTAGGGGTTGAGCCATGCAGTCTGAGAGCTTTTCCTTGGGGTCTGAATGCAAATGCAGGAGACTGAGTATTGTTTGATGGGAAAAGGGGGCGGTTGGGAAGAGAACAAACAGTACAAGACACCTGATAAGCGGACAGAGAAGGCAACAAAGAAACCCCAGAGACAGCCAGAGAAGCACTTGTGGCATGAGCTTGAGAAAAAAGTTAAGAGAGAGCTTTTGGATAGAGTGCTGCCTAAAAAGAAGCTTGGAACTGAAAGCAAAGAAATTGCCTCCACCTGTTCGATTCCTTCTGTGATCATGGAAACAGGAGTTTATGTACATTCTTTGTAAATAAATAGGATTGCATCAAAGAAATACTTCTGTCAGGTTTCTCAGGGTGTGTACATAGAAAGGGAGGAGAGTCAGGGCAGGCCGAGGAGAGAGGGGTCAAAGCTAGATTGGCACTGGGATGCACGTCATTCCCCTCCAGCCCCACACAAGATACTCAATATTTTATACGTCAATATTGCCAACCCCAAACATTCAAAAACCATGAGTCAGGCTCACCAAAAATCATGAGATTTTGTAAAAACCGTAGATTTGGTGTTTATTTGCCTTCTGCTTTTTGAGCCTTTAGGGTGCACTGGGATCACATTTTGATGCTTTCTCCACAGCCACGAGGGCTAGAAGCTTACTTCTTCTTTAAGAATGAAGGCTGAAATCATCACAACCACTTGACTCCAGGAGCTGGGGCTTTAAGGAAAACAATAATTATCATGTGACTCATGACAAAATCATGAGAGTTGGCAACATTACAGCCATCCATAAGCTGTATCCCACTCCTGCTGCTCCACAGCAGCCACTCTAGACAGAGATAATCCCAGCAGGCAGGATCTGGGTGCTTAGAGCCCAGCGCTGCTGCTGGATTATGGGGCATCTGCACAGATAGCTGTTGCTTCTGAGGAGCCCGTCAGGTTTAAAAGCATGGGTGGGGTGAAGCCCTTAAAGAGTTTCCCAAGTACAAAATCCCTGAGCATTACTTTTACACCAGAAAGGGACAATCTGGGCAGAGTACAGCAAATGTACTATCTTCCAGAACGATTATTTCATTGAGCTGCCTGAATTGGGCAGAGTGGTGCATGCCCTGTGCTGGACCCTGTAGCTTCCCTGTGCTACACCGCATTGTTTTTAGTAACACCAATCATAGTAATTTGCACGTACAGAGCATCTTCCATCTGCAAAAGCACCTTATTGGGAATGAGAGCAACTACTGACCATTACATTGCAGAAATTCTATGAGCCCCAGACAGCCCATAGGATGCACTTTGGCACCCCCTGCTCTAATGGGCTCTTTGGCCTCCCTGTCCCCGCCCCCTCATCAGCTTTTATTACACTGTTTCCTGTTTCAGAAGGTTGAGAAATTAGCATTACCATTTGGTTCTCTCTAGTCAGCTCATAAACATAACCTGCCTTCTCCCCCACAACAGGCGTGTTATCCCTTTAGTTACTGAAGGAAACAATACTTGACTCACAGCGAGAAATCTTATTTCCAAAACAGTTCTGGGAAATAAATGCTACCATTCTACTGTTCATATCAGTAATGAACTGTGTACAGTAAGATCCATAGTAGCCTCAAACTAGGCTTGCAGGTAAGAAAGCGAAGTTCCACTTCGCAATGTGTTTAAGCACATGCTGAACTTAAAGCATGTGCTTCAGTGCTCTGCTGATTCAGGGACCTTTAGAGTGAGCCCAACCAGTGCTTCAACAGCTGCCTTCTTTTTCCACTTCGAGGCATTGCCTGAGGACAACGGTATCTGAAATCCACATATCATACAGTCATCCAGTTTTGCATAGCGACATCCACAGTGAAGTAGATAGACTCCACTCTGCCCATAGTTTGTCAGCTTTTGTTTACTCTTTTCTGTGGGGGATTTTTTTGCTTTGCATTTTGTTGCTATTACAATATGTTGTCTTCACTCAGCGGGTGACACTTGTGGTCTTCTGATTTGAGAAAAAGAAAAAAAATAATGGAGAACAAAGAGGATTTTTTTTCTTCCACTGTTCCATTTCGTAATCAAAACAGAAGATTTCCTGCTCCCCTGCCTCCCACCCACTACAGAAAGGTCCGCAAGCGCTCAGTTCACTTTGTGAGGCAAATAAGCCAGTAAGCTCTTATTTTTCTAGATGAATCATGAATAACCGGTCGTTTTTTCTCTTCATGTAACATTTCCAAAATCAGCCCAAGCAGCTTCCAGTGAAAAATGTGAAGCTCAGAATAAATGTGTGTGTGTGTTTGTCTATATAGTATATAGAGAGTTTGATTTTACTTTCCCCCTCACCCCCGTCACTTGTAATAATCTTTTCCTTATAGATATTGGCCTTTTTCCATTAGAAATCAGAGTGCTACTTTCCCTCCTTTAGTTTATTGCTGACACTTCAAATTAACATGACCCCTCTTGTTTCCTTTCTTCTTTATGCATCCATGTGAAAATGAGCCCTGCTATGGGAATGTTTTTAAATGGACTGTGAGCCAGCAGAGGGAGCATCCGAGTAGCTGGTAGCTCCTGCATTATTATTTATATTGCAGTAGCACCCAGAGGCCCCTAGAGATGTACTGATTCAGCAAATCACCCAGAGGTCCCAACCCAAACCTGTCCCTGAGTGGCCCCATCCACTTTCTGGGCTTCACCAACCAGGTGCAGTCCCTCCCTCCGAGCACGGTTTGCAGCACCCACTGCGGGTGGATTTGCACTTTTGGGGAATCCAATACTCAAGCAGTGAATCCAGCTCTAAAACAGAGATTGCCAACAACTAATTTGATCCCAGGGAACTCTATCATCACAGCTACAGGAAGAGTCCAAAGCAGGGACTGCAGCTAGATGGCAGAGTGGTGGTTCTACTGCTGCAGCTGGCAGTTGAAAGCACAGCTCCCATAAATCAGGCCAAGTCCATTTTAACTGCAATGTTTGAAGCTATTTTACTCAGCAGCAGAGGAGCACAGAATGATGCAAAGTAATTCACCTTGCAGCTGAAAATAAATTAAATCAGATACTGCAAAAAAGGCTAATTAACTGTTTCCTGTGTCTTTGGATAGAACTCCACGCAAAAAATGCACAGAGTGCTCAAATTACTTGGAGGGCCTGACAAATAAATGAAACAAAACCCTATAACATTTGGAGCAAAGTCTGAAAGACTGTCATTAAGCCATCTTCTATGACACAGAGGCTGGTATTGCAGCAAGCACATGCCACAGTATATGACATTACACACATGGAACTGCTTGCAGTACCGAAGTACAATAGATCAGGAACACTGTCAAGGTTGATAGTCCTAAAATTAGACCTACTCACTTTGCTTTGGTTGGCAGACAAGTGTGTTGCACTCTCCCTCCTCCTCCCTGGGAGCAAGTAACACACTGAAATTGGCAAGAATCTTGTTCTCTTTAAATACCCTCCCTGCTCTGTGGGCAAAACAGAGGGACAGTGCAGCTTGCATAGGCATGGCCAGATCTAGCGCACTGTCCAGCAGAATTAGGCTCACCGCACTTTGCAGGCTTCAATTTGAAATGCTGATGGACATTTCAGGAACAAGACACATGCGTATTTATCAAGGACATTAAATGTGTCTCCTTTGACAATGTGCAATAGGGTGCATATCTCCACAATGCCCAGCGGGATACATAGCTCATTTTTGTGACATTCACACCAGTACAAGCCAGGTGTAAAATGCTACTATTCTGATTTACTAGCATTTTACAGCCACTTTTGCTCTGGGGTAAATGACAACATAAAGTGCAGGACAGTGAAGAATCAGGCCCTGAAGTAGAGTCACTGCACAGGCATAACACTCCTGATTTACAGTGGTGTGTGAACAGAATCAGATGCTCAGTCTATTTTATAGATCAGGGGTAGGCAACCTATGGCACGGGTGCCAAAGGTGGCACACGAGCTGATTTTCAGTGGCACTCACATTGCCCGGGTCCTGGCCACCAGTTCAGGGGGCTCTGCATTTTAATTTAATTTTAAATGAAGCTTCTTAAAAGAAGCTGGGGGCAGGTTAGCTCAGCTCAGTGGTTTGAGCATTGGCCCGCTAAACCCAAGGTTGTGAGTTCAATCCTTGAGGGGGCTACTTAGGGATCTGGGGCAAAAATCTGTCTGGGGATTGGTCCTGCTTTGAGCAGGAGTTGGACTAGATTACCTCCTGAGGTCCCTTCCAACCCTGATATTCTATGATTAAACATTTTAAAAACCTTATTTACTTTACATACAATAGTTTAGTTATATATTATAGACTTATAGAAAGAGACCTTCTAAAAACGTTAAAATTTATTACTGGCACGCAAAACCTTAAATTAGAGTGTATAAATGAAGACTCAGCACACCACTTCTGAAAGGTTGCCGACCCCTGTTATAGATGAACAAGTATTCAAATCCTACCAGTCACTTTTTTTTGTTTAAATTCAATTTGCAGTGGGACTCACACCCTTTTAAGGCAAATTCACTGCCACTGGAAAAGCATAAATCTGCTGGCCTGGCTGTAAATAGGGCCTAGGCACCAAGAACCCAGCCAGCTCTTACTGGGTGGATTGCAAAGAAAATGCGATCTCTTTGTCTTTCATAGTATTTGTTTAACTAAAAAAAGTTTACAGAGGTTGTAGAGAATTGTTTTGCAGGAAATTTGAGCTCAGAAGCTCCTTCATCTCATCAAGACCCTCTCCTCCCCTGAGCACAAGTAGTGCTTATAAAATACCAGAAAGTATCTGTTGAATAACCGGTTTCTGAACATTAGCATAAGGAAAATATTTACCAAATGGAACCTGCTTTGTTATAGAAAATGTGCTGGTGTCCTTTGTGGTCCCTTACCAACGTACCTGTTCTAAGTGGACTCCACTATATAACAAGACACATTGCCTTTGCTATTATTCGTTGCATGGATCATAGCTCAATATCCTTCTACTTGTATTTATTTATTTGTGCTGATTTATTTTGGCTTATTTAAGAGAAGCATGCTATGCCTGAAGCGTGTGTGTTTTAAATACCATCCTATGACCCCACTATTAGTGCTTATGTAGTACAACTAGATCCTTGCATTGTTCAAATGAACAGTTTAATTTAGTTTCCCCTGGGGAGGATATGCCAGAGGTTCACTCATATCCCTCTCAGAGGTTCAAAAGGCTGTCAGAACATGTATTCTCTGTAGCAGAAATCAGGCAGGATCTCTGCCCGAAAGCAGAGCAGCTTTAGGGATAATACTGTTTCCCTTATTCTAACAAAAATCCTTGTTCACTGTTAGAAGAAAGCAACTCTTTCCACTAGCTATTACCAGTCATATAAAAAAGGCAGCCCCTGATTTTGGGCATTTATTCCTCCCCACCCACAATGTCTCTTCATTGCCCAAATCTGTCAATATTGCTTCCTGAGTCAAAGGGGTCATTGCAGATGGATTTGGTGCTGTTTCTTCCCCCCTGCCCAAGATATGTATCTTTACAGCTCCCATTCCTGCCACTCCAGGACCAGCCCTTGTAAAAAGATACTACAGTATTCTAGAGATGAACTGTCGTCTAGTGGATAGAATCACAGAATTGCACTCAGGGCTCCTGGCTTTTAGTCCCAGCTGTCATTGACTAGCTGTGTAATCCCGGACAAGTCACTTCACGTCTTTCTGTTCCCCAGCTATCGAATGGGAATAATTGATAACTTAGCATTCACTCTAACTAAATAATACAGTACTTCACTAACTGACGGGGGGATGATGAGAGATCTAAGACTTGAAAAGCACCTTGAGAAGTGAAAAACGTTAGTATAAATTGCACACGATGGAGTTTTGAACAGTAACGACACTGCAGCATTTGGAGCTGTTCCATACACGTGTGGTCGCAGTTCTGAATTGCCTATAGGGCCGCATGTTGTGCTGGTATTGGTATTGTGCTTGGTCTAACACAGAGCTTCTTGAAGCACCCTGGGTGAGTCTGGGACAAACCTGTTCCACCTTCCCCACAAAGCAGGGGAATTCTCTCCCAGACCTTCACTCCACATCAGTAACCAACCATGGCAATGTTAACCTTTGTTTACTTTGACAAACAATAAAGCTTAAGTGCTATGAAATGTATGAAGATAGACTTGCTTTGTTTGCTGGCCTCTCACTCACAGCTCCTGTGGACTAGATCCATTTGCCCCCCTTAACAGTAAGAGGGTATGTTAAAAGCTAAAAACTAAAACATAGCTTGGCAGCTTCCTCAGCCCTCCCCACACACATCCCCAACATTTGATCTTAAAGTAAAAAAAGGTAAAAAGGTAAGGCAGTTAAAACACAAAGACAAGAAATTCATCTGACGGCAAGCAGGCTGGTCTGTCAATCAAGTAAAAAGGTAAGGCCAAAATTTTCTCTTCCTCTGATTGCAGAGGCGCACACACAGGTTGATTTTTTATTGGCCCCAGAAATATTGGTGTGTTATCAAGAAGTTGACAGGATACCCTATAGCCAACAATCCTGCATCAGCCCAGTGAGGAGTGAGAAAAAGATGGCCTAATAGTATTAGTACCCTCTGCCCTCCAATAAAAGTAATAAAATTTACCCAGAATGAAAAGAGGGTATTTTTAGATTAAAAAAAAAAGAAGAAAGAAGGAACAAATACAGAGGCTTGGTCTACACTACCCCCCCCAATTCGAACTAAGGTACGCAACTTCAGCTACGTGAATAACGTAGCTGAAGTCGAAGTACCTTAGTTCGAACTTACCTTGGTCCACACGCGGCAGGCAGGCTCCCCCGTCGACTCCGCGGTACTCCTCTCGCCGAGCTGGAGTACCGCAGTCGACGGCGAGCACTTCCGGGTTCGACTTATCGCGTCCAGACTAGACGCGATAAGTCGAACCCAGAACTTCGATTTCCAGCCGTCGAACTACCTGGTAAGTGTAGCCAAGGCCAGAGTCTCCATGAGAGAGGGAGAGAAAACACATGGTGTATGCTACTTACCTACTAGCAGCTGCCAGTTAGGACTAACTCACAAGGAATGGGCCCCACTTTTATCTTAAAAGCTGCAATACATTAAAAACAGTTGCAATGCTAGATCTGCCACATAAAGACCTTTTCCCTCTCTAATTTCTATGAATAACTTCCAATATTTATACTACTTCCATCAAAAAATTAGACAAATAAAAACAAATGACTATGCTAGGAAAGATTTGCGGTTTTGTTTTTTTTAAGTTTAAAAAACTAACTGTTTCTACCAGTCTGGATTTTCACCCGGTGTGGAGGAGGCAAACTGTCCTAGCTGAAACAATTAAACATGGTTTGTTTTAAAATGGGTTCTTAGCACAGTCTCTCTTGTAATGGAGAGAAATCCTAAGCAGGAGACGAATGAAACCAAGCTCAGTATTTCAATTTTTCCTATATGTAAACTGCCAAAATGAATTGTCAGTCAGTGCTATAAAATGTACAGCAAGACCTAGCTAGTTGTATGTTTCTGATAACACCACAAACGGTGGGGAGGGGAACTGAGCATTTGCAACACAAAGTGTTATACCTAAATCTTGTGAGTTTGACCTATACAGTCCAAAATTTTTCCTCCTCCTTGTGTCCTCTTCCTTTCCATGGATATATCAACCTCAACCCCAGCAGAATGATCACAAAGCTATTGCTGAATTGTTTTCATGGGTGGTCAGGACTGAGAGTTTTGTCTACTGGTGGGAACATCACACTGGGAATTAGTGATTCTGGCTTCCATTCCCAGCTCTGTCACTTACTCATGTTAACTTGGGCAAGTAAACGCTGTGCCTCAGGTTCCCCATTTTCAAAATTGGAATAATAATTATCTTATCCTTACAGTCTTATATGGGTGTTGTGGGACTTAGGGTAAAATTTTCAAAAGCAACTAAATGACTTCGGCACTTCTGAAAATGGGACATAGGTTCCTAAGTCACATAGGCTAGGTCTACACTTGCGGGGGGGGGGGGGCGCAGGGTCGACCTAAGATACGCAACTTCAGCTACGCAAATAGCGTAACTGAAGTCGGCGTATCTTAGGTCGATTTACCTGGCCGTGAGGACGGTGGTGAGTTGACCACTGCCGCTCCCCCATCAACTCCGCTTCCGCCCCACGCTGCAGTGGCGTTCCAGAGTCGATGGCAGAGTGATCGGGGATCGATTTATTCGCATCTACACTAGACGTGATAAATTGATCCCCGATAGATCAATCACTACCCGCCAATCCAGTGGGTAGTGTAGATGTACCCATAGAATCCCACAGGACCACACAGAAGTTTTTGCAAAAAGAAGAACAGGAGTACTTGTGGCACCTTAGAGACTAACAAATTTATTAGAGCATAAGCTTTCGTGGACTACAGCCCACTTCTTCGGATGCATATAGAATGGAACATATAATGAGGAGATATATATACACACATACAGAGAGCATAAACAGGTGGGAGTTGTCTTACTAACTCTGAGAGGCCAATTAATTAAGAGAAAAAAAAAAAAAAAAACTTTTGAAGTGATAATCAAGCTAGCCGAGTACAGACAGTGTGATAAGAAGTGTGAGCGTACTTACAAGGGGAGATAGTCAACGTTTGTAATGGCTATTTCACATTTGGGGACAATATATACCTTCAAGTCAGCGGCACTGCTATGGGTACCCGCATGGCCCCACAATATGCCAACATTTTTATGGCTGACTTAGAACAACGCTTCCTTAGCTCTCGTCCCCTAACGCCCCTACTCTACTTGCGCTACATTGATGACATCTTCATCATCTGGACCCATGGAAAAGAAGCCCTTGAGGAATTTCACCATGATTTCAATAATTTCCATCCCACCATCAACCTCAGCCTAGATCAATCCACACAAGCGGTCCATTTCCTGGACACTACTGTGCTAATAAGCGATGGTCACATCAATACCACCCTATACCGGAAACCTACTGACCGCTACACTTACCTACATGCCTCCAGCTTCCATCCAGGACACACCACACGATCCATTGTCTACAGCCAAGCTCTAAGATATAACCGCATTTGCTCCAATCCCTCAGACAGAGACAAGCACCTACAAGATCTCTATCAAGCATTCTTAAAACTACAATACCCACCTGCTGAAGTGAAAAAACAGATTGACAGAGCCAGACGAGTACCCAGAAGTCACCTCCTACAAGACAGGCCCAACAAAGAAAATAACAGAACACCACTAGCTGTCACCTTCAGCCCCCAACTAAAACCTCTCCAGCGCATCATCAGAGATCTACAACCTATCCTGAAAGATGATCCTTTACTCTCACAGATCTTGGGAGACAGACCTGTCCTCGCTTACAGACAACCCCCCAACCTAAAGCAAATACTCACCAGCAACCACACATCACTGAACAAAACCACTAACCCAGGAACCTATCCTTGTAACAAACCCCGATGCCAACTCTGTCCACATATCTATTCAAGTGACATCATCATAGGACCTAATCACATCAGCCATACCATCAGGGGCTCGTTCACCTGCACATCTACCAATGTGATCTATGCCATCATGTGCCAGCAATGCCCCTCTGCCATGTACATTGGCCAAACCGGACAGTCTCTACGCAAAAGAATTAATGGACACAAATCTGACATCAGGAATCAAAATACTCAAAAACCAGTGGGAGAACACTTTAACCTATCTGGTCATTCAGTGACAGACCTGCGGGTGGCTATATTACAACAGAAAAACTTCAAAAACAGACTCCAAAGAGAGACTGCAGAGCTAGAATTGATATGCAAACTAGACACAATCAACTCCGGTTTGAATAAGGACTGGGAATGGCTGAGCCATTACAAACGTTGACTATCTCCCCTTGTAAGTACTCTCACACTTCTTATCACACTGTCTGTACTCGGCTAGCTTGATTATCACTTCAAAAGTGTTTTTTTTTTTTTTTTCTCTTAATTAATTGGCCTCTCAGAGTTAGTAAGACAACTCCCACCTGTTTATGCTCTCTGTATGTGTGTATATATATCTCCTCATTATATGTTCCATTCTATATGCATCCGAAGAAGTGGGCTGTAGTCCACGAAAGCTTATGCTCTAATAAATTTGTTAGTCTCTAAGGTGCCACAAGTACTCCTGTTCTTCTTTTTGCGGATACAGACTAACACGGCTGTTACTCTGAAACAGAAGTTTTTGGGGGCCCACGGCAAAATCTGCAGCTGAGGCCCCCTCAATCCCTCCAAAAATATTACCACTGAAAAGAGGCCAGGGGGGTGGCAGTGTTGAAGAGCAAGCCTACCCCACACTCACCCCACAGCAGCAGCAACTGTCCCACAGGACTGAGCCTGGATCCCCGCTCTGGGCGTTGCAATACGGTGTGCAGGGTGGCCAGGCCAAACCTAAGCGGCAGGTATCCTAGGCCAGGGGAGGCTAAGCCCTGCCTAACCCAGGCTGTGGCCCCACCCTCACTCCACCTCTCCCCTGAAGCCAGCGGCCCGGGGCAGCAGGGCCGGTACTCAGGACAGTGGCACAGGAGTGGGGCCAGCGGGCCAGGATGGAGTTCCTCGGGCCAGTAGTGTTTGTAAAAGTCTTTGAGATACACGGAGCCTAATCAGTACAGAAGGCCTCTGATAATATTTGTCTGTTGTTTTTAAAAAAGAATGTGAGCCACCCTGTGCTGAATATACAGAAATCCAATGTAAGCATTCCCAAACAGGGCATTATAAGCAAGAACTGAACTATTCTAATCATCACAGGCAACAGTAGAAAAAGTAGAACAACAGATTTCACTTATCTTTCCAGAACCAGACTTGCTGCCGTTTATTAAAATACAACTTAAACACATCTTTCAAAAACTTTTCATGATCTTGCTGACAAAATAAGAGATGTTCCAGTCAAACACGCAACCAAAACAATATGCACATTAACTACATTTGATCTGTGTTACCATCATTTTAAACTAACCAAAATCCCTAAGGAGAAAGAAAGAAATGACCGAAAATGAAAACATTAAAAGTAGGCCAGGCCATTACAGCATTCTGTTCTTTTAAGGACTTTAAAGAAATCCTTTGTCTATTCCACTTTACATTATAGGCTCTTGTTTGCTGCAATAGCTATTCAGTTTCCCCAGTGATTTGTGATCAGGAAAGAATTTAAACAAACAAAAAGTGAGTCTGCAGGAGTCGGGGAAATTGAGGGTTAAAAATGCAGAAGACAAAAAACCCCAAACCTCTACATGCACACATAACCCAGAGAGGATTACATCAGTTCTCCTCCCAGTTTTATTTAAAACAGACATGTCAGCAGTTTCAGATCTGTGGTTAGTGGAAAATATGATTGTAGCTTCAATGGAGTGCAACTGCATTTAAAAAAAAAAATTCCTTCTTCAGTGCAGCAGAGCTTGGCTGCTGATGTGGTGGAAGTGGCAGATTTGTATGAAATCCTAAAGCTTCAGCTTACAGGATGGTCCATTAACAGAAAGTCAGTGTGTGAGCAGCATAGCTATTTTTGCTCTTTGGCACCACTTAGGTACCTACCCACCCTGTTTCAGTAGACAGGGTGATGCAAAAGCAGTATGGCATAACTGAAATGCCCAGCCATCCAAAGGATAATTGGCTCATTAATCAAATCCTTCTTTTAGAAGCAATTATTTAGACTGAAAATATCTCAGCTTTGACTATAGCAGGGGTTCTCAAACTGGGGGTTGGGACCCCTCAGGGGGTTGTGAGGTTATTACATGGGGGGTCACAAGCTGTCAGCCTCCACCCCAAACCACGCTTTGCATCCAGCATTTATAATGGTGTTAAATATATAAAAAAGTGTTTTTCATTTATAAGGGGGGGTCGCACTCAGGGGCTTGCTATTTGAAAGGGGTCACCAGTACAGAAGTTTGAGAAGCACTGGACTATAGGAACAAGGGCAGTGTAAAACCTTCATTGCACAACCAAAACTCTACCTGATTTCAGATTTACACTCAAAAACGGAACTAGCTGGGTTTCCGCCAGACTGTTATTTCCAGGCCTGCAAACCCTTCAACAAAGCCAGAACCAAAACCCTCTCTAGGTAGATGTGACTCTATTGAAGCCCAAGTGTTGCTGGTTCATTTTGGGTTCGATCAAAGTTTGTTGTGAAAAGTCACATGATGTTTATTACATGGCAGATCTTCTGGGTCCTTGATTGGATGAGCCTACCTCACGTGATGCCATGCGGCTAGCCATCCTGCTATTTGTGGTTTGGTCTCCACACAGAAGGGCTGTGTTTAGCTGATCACAGTTTTGCCAACCCCCAGCATTCAAATAGGATGAGTCAGGCTCCCAAAAAAAAAAAAAAAAAATCCTGAGAGCATCTTAAAGATTGTGAAACGTTTAAAATAATAAATGTTGGGTTCTTTTGAGTTGTCATCTGGTGCTGGCGCATTTAGGGGTCACATTTTCCTATTTTTCTCCACAACTAGGAGGGCTAGAAACTTACATTTATTTTCAACTGAAAGCTGAAATTCTCAGGTCATAACCTGATTCCAGGAGCTGGACTTTAAGAAAAACACCAA
The DNA here is from genome assembly GCF_027887155.1 of Malaclemys terrapin pileata. NCBI lineage: Eukaryota > Metazoa > Chordata > Testudines > Emydidae > Malaclemys > Malaclemys terrapin. Next base: position 37,603,353 of record NC_071507.1, on the reverse strand, counting down.
ACATCACCAGACTTGTGACACAATTGTGAGAGTTGGCAACCCAGAATTCTGCTTACAGACACACACAACACATAATGTTTTGTAACTCTCTATGCACTTGGGGCCACAATCACCACCAATGTGAGTGCTGCTCCACTGAAGCTGCTCCACTCCAGCAGTCAATCTGGCCCTAAATCATTATGGGCTGAATCTTAATCACTGCTGTGCAAGGAGCTTTCTCCCTTTATGCCTCAGTGCAGGGACCAGCACAGACAAGCCCAGAGGATGCAGGACCTGACACTCATCTTCCAGCAGATCTTGCTGGCATATAGCACCCTCCCAGGGAAGCACACTAGCTCCTTCTGTCATGGTGCCTCTCCTCGCAGCCCCCAAGCGGGGTCTGGGCCCAACGGGCATAGTCTGGCTATACATGTAAGTAATGAGTGAGGCTGGCAGAGAGTAGCGGACTTGAGGGAGAGGCTTTTATAGAGGATGGATTTGGCCTTTGGCAAAAATTCCACTAGTATTAGCTCTTTGGGAAAGGGACCGTCTCTTTCTGTATATTTACTCAGCATCCTGCAATGGATCCTTGATCCTGATTGGGGCCTCTGGGCACTGCCCTAATACAAATAATATTTCATCTCTCTGGGCAATGGGAATTATTAGTTTATCATCATGTTTTATTTTAAAAGCCAGAGGGCCATCCCCATTAGGTGACACACGAACATACAATAGTAGCAGAGGCCTTGTTGTTTTGTTCCGCAGCATGTACGGGCTGGCTACTATTTATATCATCTGATCCATAACAACTGCACCAATAATAAAGCGGGCCAGGAATAGCAAGGCAACCCCTCATCCACAAATCCCCAACGCATAGGGCACTCAGAGATTACAGGGGCAAGGCCAATACCAAAAACATCTGAATGAAAAAAACCTCAGTAAGTGGCAACGTTTTCAATAGACTGGTGTTCGGCTCAGGGATCAGGGACACAACACTATCTTCCTCACAATCCATCTCCTAACAAAACAGTCCTACCTACAGATACCAGCCAGCCGCTGCATTAAAGAGGAATCAGAATTTAAAATCTGTAACAGAGGCAAAGGAGGAATCGGCTGCTGCGGCACCGGCCCACAGAGTGGCTACTGCTGGGACTGTAGGTAACACTTGCAGAGCATCTAAGAGATTTAGGAGCCTCAATCTCAGGTTTCAAAGGTGCCTAATTCACTTTTGAAATGGGACTTAGGCTCTAAAACTCTTTTGAAGATTTTACCTTCTGTAGCACTGAACCTTGTGGCACTGAGGGGACAGACAAGGGTATGACTCAGGATGACACAAAATCTCCTGCAGCACCCAGGAGAAAAGAATTACTGTCCCATAGTGGAAGTCAGCCTTTGCGCCAAATCCCACTTCTACTGAATTAAGAGTTGGTGTTGGAATGTGCAGCCCCCAACTCCAGCAGAAGATGACTTTGCTGGCCTCACTCGGGACTGTTGGAGTTGGACATATGTAACCCCTTCCCCCAAAGACATTGGGAGGGTTAAAGTCAACTAGATGCCCACTGGCTCCTGCAAGCCATCAGAGGCCTGGGGGTTGCAGGCCACTGGATTCCCCACCCAAGCACACCAGAAAGTGAGAGAGATTTGAGGAGATTCTCTGCAAGTGGCTATTTGTCAAAACTATAAAGAATTCAGCAGCTTCAATTTGCTGTTAGTTTTAGAGATCTGTCACACCCAGAATTCAAAGTGAAACTCAGTGGCAACAGACCAACATGAAATGAATGAATCCTTGATTTGTGCATGGCCTACTGATAGGAGTGAAGAGACAGGTTCTAATCCCCGTTTTGAAATTGACACTGGGCAAGTCACTAGTTTTTCAAAAGTGGACTCTGATGTTGTGTATCTCAGTTTTTCTGTGTTTCTCTTGGACTCAATTCTGATCTCTCAAACACCAGATTAACTCCACTGCCTTTTTATTTACACCTGTGTGAGATCAAAATCAGGATCCTTGGTGCTTTTTAATTTTTTTAAAAAGGAAAGCACCCAAATCTCTGGCTCCTTTTGAATATTTGGATTTAACTTCTCTGCCTCAGTTTCCCATCTGTACAACAGGGAGATGATACTTAGCTGTTTCCAAGGATGTTGTGAAACTTAATAAATATTAGTGAAATGTTTTGGGCAGAAGGTGCTGTGTAAATTCAAAGTATTTTAAATCCTCTGTGGCCTCCTGTATGCTTAGGATTATCTGAAATTCTCCCACTTTTCCTGTAGCACTGAGGCAGTCCCATTGGTATTAGGGATCGGTGGGAGCATGGAGCATTAGCAGTGATGGGCTTTTTAGCCACTCTGACATCTAACTTTCATCCAAGCACAGTGACAAAACACCAGCAGTTCTGGGAGATTTGACTACACTGTCTGTGCCACAAGCATTAGCTATGGTGATGAACTTGGGGGTGGGGGAGAAATCAGAGAACATGTTTGTAAAACAACAAAAATTGGCAAGCGGAAATTACAATAGGGAAGGGTAGGCCCATAAAGTGCTTTTTAATTAGACTTTGAAATTGACTAGGTTTCAAGTTGAGGGTATCCCTTTAAATACAACTAGATATAGAATCTAGTTTTGACGATGACAACACTGATGGAGCACATAAAACCCCAAGATGGGGGGGGGGGAGGGTTTATATGTACAAAAAAAAAGGCTTGGTTCTTTCACTACATTCAACACTAAAAGCTTTGATGAACATCAAGGGACAATTATCTGTAAAATAAAGACTTTTGTATATCTCTGGTTCTTCATTCTAAATAGTCTGAGAAGCAGAGGGGAAAAAACAATTCAGGCATCAACACTGACTTGGCCAAAGGTCTCCATATTACAGATACACCACTGTTATATTTTACATAGCTTTAGGAAGCGTGGCAGTCATTTGACCTACCAAACAGCAAGCACTTTTGATGCAAGGCCTAATTGTCACTTCTGCTTTGTCACGCCATTTAGCATCAATGATTGCCTGAACTCTTCAAGGAACTATGCTAATGTCCTGATTTTGCTTTTGTCAGTACCAACGCAATCTACATTGAAACAAAGCTGTCAAAAATGTTTTGAAGGTCCCTTTCCTGGACAACATGTGGTCTGTTCCCTGGTTGTTATGAAAGTCTGCATTTTGGCTATAGAGACAACGATTCTTTCTCCCTCCCCTAACTCTCAGGGGCCAGGCCACATTTTAATCTCAGAGACGCAATCTGATGCTTGGAGGCACCTCTCCAGGTTGCCAGTTCTGCCATCTTTACTCATGGTAAGTAGTATCTTACTCCACAAGTAGTCATATTAGTTCCAACCCAGAGTTCCTCTGTTCCAGTGCTGACTGCAGGAACACAGGACAAACATGACTTTAAACCACTATCACATCCACCATATTCTGAAGCAGCTGGAGGCCTGCCTGTCCTCCCTCCAGCGTACATTAGAGCAACCTCAGGGCTGTTTCAGCTTATGCTCCGCTTCCCACAATCCCCTGTGGGTTCTAGGAAGCAGAAAGTGCTGTGACACAGTGCACTCTTTCTACCCTTCCATTCTTCTCAACACACAAGCCCCCTCCCAGCCAACCCCTGACAGGACCGGGAGCAGAGCTGACATGGGGCCTGTCCCACACCTCTACACCAGTGGAGGAGCCCCCTTCAACAAAGGGTATTTCATAGGGCATCCCCTTTATGTCACCAGCACAATATAGCGGGGCTTTAGTGAAACAGAGAATTGACTCTATTTATTTCAGTAGGGTTCCTTGTGGATGATACCACAATTCAATGTGAGTATCGGTGACAGAATCAAGCCTCAAGCATGGTCCCCCTCCCACCCTTCATAGATCCATGAATCAGCTGACCTTCTGCACCAGCTATGCTCATAAGAAGTAAGTTTCCTAACCGCTCTTACCCTTTGGCTTGAATTGTGCAAGCTGCAGGGCCACTGCGGTTTCCCAAGAGCTTTTTAAATGGAGTTTAGTCTGGTACTTTAAAAAATGAATCATTCTCTGGGTGTATTAAATATGAAGCACTCGATTTATTCACACAGACTCGACAGCCTGGGTAGAGGCAGTGAAAGTTTACTCCCATTGTGTCACTCATGTATCCCAAACGGCCAACTCTAAGGGTGAGAACGCAGGTGGGTATCCTCTCCTATGGTCTTAGATTTCCTTTCCTGAGCCCTGTTATTTAGGGCTGGCTTCCTCATTTGCCACTAAGTTTAAAGACCATACATTGTTTAACAGGGATGTAGACAGAATGGTTAGTGGTGGCTGAGGTTGAAGTCACTCTGCTTAAATGAAACAAAATAAAGTCACTTCCAGAAATGGATTTTTGACGCATTCAACAGATGTGACGTTTACTCTTAAAGAAATTCTAGGCAGTGCTGCTTTATTAGGCTAGGAAGCATGTGTCAGTGTTTAAATGACTTTATACAATCTTCAAACCAACAAAGCAGCTTTTTCATTTTCCATGGAAATTGAAAACCTCAATCATGCATTTATATAGACATTGGCTGGACAGCTACTTAGCTTTTGAGGGGCTTTTTCCAGAGACCTTTTTCAAAAGGCAGTTACACTGAAATTCTGTCTGATAGTGTTGCCAACTCTCAGTTTTCTCATGTGGCAGATATTTGGTGTTTTTATCAAAGCCCCAGCTCCTGGAGTTGTGTTATTTGAGACTATCCGCTATTAAAAAAAAAAATCCCACACATTTCTGGTCTCCATTGCAGAAGAGCTAGAAGACACACACCCTAAAGGCTCAAAAGCCCGTAGACAAAGAACGCAATTTTTAAAAAATTGTCTGAAATCATGAGACTAATTGCAAGCTGTTCTCAGTGGTGGCAGATGACAGAACAAGGAGCAATGGTCTCACGTTGCAGTGGGGGAGATCTAGGTTGGATATTAGGAAACACTATTTCACTAGGAGGGTGGTGAAACACTGTAATGGGTTACCTAGGGAGGTGGCGGACTCTCCATCCTTAGAGGTTGGAGGTTTTTAAGGCCGGGCTTGACAAAGCCCTGGCTGGGATGATTTAGTTGGTGTTGGCCCTGCTTTGAGCAGGGGGTTGGACTAGATGCCCTTCTGAGGTCTCTTCCAACCCTAATCTTCTATGATTCTATGTTTCAGCTCTTGGAATTGGCAATACCAAGTGCTACAATGGGCTGAGAACAGTGTTATTCAATCTACACCATAAAACATGGTTGATGCAATATTTCCAAGCCCAAAAGTCATGAGCCAGACCAAAACCAACAACGCACAAAAGGCATTTGTAAGAAGTAGTTTATATTGTGATCGTTTGGTGCGTCTTGGTTTTTGAATGCCCCCTGCCCACACCCAGTGAATGTTAATTAATGTTGTCAACTCTCCCAAGTCGGAGTTTGGTGATTTTTAGCCTCACTGTTGCAGGAGCTCTTGCTGGCTACCTGATGGTGCAGAGCTTCCAGCTTCACCCCAAAGCTTAACATTCCAATTAATTAATTCTGTGCTATTCCCCTCCTCCTCCCCCCCCCCACACACCCTGCCTATTTCCCAGGTCCCCCCATGTAAATTCAGCTCCCTCATCTGCCTTTCTTCACGCTCACATGCACCCTCCCAAGTCTGGGGGTGCTGCCACAGCATCCTCTTCTCTCCCTTCCCAGTCTGGGAATTGCAGGGATGAAGGAGCTAAAGAGGGTGCAGAGCTGCTGGACTCTTTCTACAGTCTCCTCCCCTCCTGAGAGAGGAGTGTCAGTTCCAGGAGGCAGGCGAAAGGAGAAGAGCTCGAACTGCTTCCTACAGCAGCCATGATTGACAGCTCTTCCTCTGGAGGCAGGGAAGTGGGGAAAGCAGCCTATCAGAGGGGGTTTCTTCTCCAGGCAATTTACTAGCAGGCTGGAGCTCCTAACATCATTGCAGGACTGGCTCTAGCCCCAGCCAAAGTCCTGTGACTCACAAAGAAATTGTGGGAGCTGGCAAGACTGAAATACAGTCAGGCATCACATAGGTTGGCATTCCCTGTGCAGGTGAGGCTAAAGTACATAATATGTAGCCAGGTTAACAATAAGAGGCACATCCAGGCCTACAGTACAAACTTTTTAACCTAACCTTCACAAATTTAATTTTAAATCAGTTTCATTTTCCTCTTTTAAATATCCAAGTCAACAAAAAAGGCAACTGAATGCAACATGCACAAATGCAACTAATTTACACAAAGGTCAGGCAATAAGTAGTTTGTCTCAGTAACTATTTTTGAAGGTTGACATTTAATAGTCACACTAATAAATATAAGTGTTCTTGGCAAGTTATGTGCTGTGCCCCCGCAGGTGCAGCACCGACAGCCAATAGGTAGGTGGGGCAATGGTGTCCTTAAGATGCTTTTGAACCCATCCCCCACATGGTACAGCCCCCACATGACTTAGAGCAGCCTCAAGGGTGGCTCTAAGTTACAGCAGCCATGCCTGGACAACCAGGGGGGTCGCACCGCAAGCTAGAACTGCCCCCAATCCTATAGCAGAATGTACTGTGAGAACTCTCCTCCCTGCCCCTATAACAGGAGCCTGTGTAGACCTGACTATGGCAGCCCTGTGCAGTGCCCACACAGAGGAAATTCTCTCCTAGCTGCCTGAGGCATTTCTAGCCCCTACGCTACTGCACTGGTGTACATGGGCTGTGGTGGGGAAGAATTCCTCCAGTTACATGTGCAATGTGAATAAGTTATTACTATTAGAAGAGTGATCTTTTTCCATTTTCTGGCTCACATACATTTGCATTTTGAGAGTATTTGATCAATCATAATTGAGACTCCATTACTGCAAAGGGCCCTGCTGCCTGTGCAGAGTCCCAGTGAAGACAATTATCAGGAGGTAGCCATGTTACTCTGTATCCACAGAAAACAACAAGTAGTTGAGTGGCACCTTAAAGTCTTTAAGGTGCCACCGGGCTCCTTGTTGTTTTAGTGAAGACAATGGAACTTCAAGTGGGTGTGAAGATGAATCCCTTAGCAGGAGCAGGCCATAACTGTGTATATAGGTAGACATTTATTCATATATCACCAGTTATATTCACTGTCTCACATATATCATTAATCAGAGCTGATCATACCTCTGATTATTAATGTTATTATCCCATTTTAAGGCCCAGTTTTCAATTGCTTAGAAACCTTAACCATTTGGACTGAAGTTTCTCATACTAGGGGGTCTACCTCAGGCTGAAGTGTTTTGGAAAGTTTCAGCCAAAATAGTTCAGCTCTTTCAAAGAAAGAGGCTAAGGAAAAAGGGTTCTGACCATATTAGAAGTTTCTGTCCACCTTTCCTTTGAATAGCTCCGGCAACCGTAGGCTTTGGAGCAAGGACTTTTAATTTGGCAGAGGGGTGTCTGCTGTGTCAGGTATGTGCCTTTTGCTGTTCCTGCTAAAGCAGTGGTGGGCCCCCCATCAGAGCAATCCGCTGGCAGCCCATGAGAAGGTATTTACATTAACTTGTCCACAGCTCCCAGTGGCTGCGGTTCGCATTCCCGGCCAATGGGAGTTGCGGGAAGTGGTGGCCAACACGTCCCTGCAGCCTGCACCGCTTCCCACAGCTCCCATTGGCCGAGAACGGCAAACCGCGACCACTGGGAGCTGCGGGCGGCTGTGCCTGCGGATGGTCAATCGACCCGGCAACAGATTACCCTGACGGGCTGCCTGAAGGTTGCCCACCACTGTGCTAGAGTTTACCCAAATTTAGCAAAGTTATAAACCTTTAAAAATTGCACTTTGCACATACTCAGAAGAGACTTAGTTTTTGGCAGCTAAAATCCCTGAAGATTCTATACATACTAGGCATGCTCCAGCCCACAGCTGAGCTAGATTTTCCCTGCAATTACTTCATTGGACTACTGAGGTATGGGCCAGGACCAGGCACCTGAACTGAGAGCAGGGAGAGTCTCTTGTATACTCTCAGTGACTCCTTGCTAGGCCCAGGCAGCATGGAGGAGGAAGCTGCCTGATTCAAATGCAGAAGGGACAAGGGAAGCAGAGGGAATTCATTGGGACAAGAAGCCGGGAGAAGAGGAGGAGGGTGGGAGGGGAACAGAGTGGAAGCTGGTGGCAGGAGGGGAGAAGGAAACAGACTGGCTAAGCAATGAGTAGGTGTGGGAGTCAAGAGGCTGGGGAAAAAGAGATTGGGAGAGAGATGGGGCCACAGATCTGAGTCTTCCTTCCCTGTTCTTTACAACCCCATCCCTTCCCATTTTGTTTAGTGCCTCTGTAGCAGGATTGACTCACCACTGGTGGGCACCTCAGGGCTTGGTGTGGCATAACAACTCTTTTCTCTTTAGCAGCCTGTGCTGACAGTCACTCCACTCTCATGGTGGCCTGCCACACCTCAGGATTTAATCCTCCAATCAGGTCACTTCAAAGTTTCTCCCAGTCTAGAGAAACAAAAATCCAACAAATAATTCCAAGGCCCTGTGTCAGGACTTGGATTCCTTACTGCTAGTCTTTCCTCAGGCCCTTTCCCCAACCCCTTCCTGCAGCCGCAACAGGCAACACTTCCCACACCTTTACCCCAGAGGTACAGTTCCTCCCCTTTTGTGAGGGTCAGCCACAGCAGCATACCTTGAAGGCACAGAATTTAAGTATCTCCACTTCTAGTGCCAAAAGGAAGATAGAGGTCTCCCCTCTCTCCCTGCAGCCCCTCAAATTCCTGCCCAAACACACCTGGGGCTTTACTATCACTACTTCTTGGACTTCACTGCTTCCAACTTGCCCCTGCTCAGGACAACCCTCCTCTAGCCCCAGGCTTCACTGCCTCTAGCTCAGGTGGACCCATTTCTAGCCCCAGGCTTCTTTCAGCTTTTAGCCCATCAAAGAAAACTACCTCTCATCTATGTCTTTTCCCGCCCTAACCTCCTTTTCCCACTGCCCTGTGTGCCATCCTTTATGAACACCCAGTGCCTTCCCAGCTGGATTGGATCACCAGTTATACTGAACAAACATCCCTGCAGGTGCCACCCACTGGCCTAATTGGATTCAGGCTCCTGTTAACCCTTTCTCTACCTGTGAAGGGTACATACCTCATCAAACCTAAGTAAACTCCTCCCCCCCAATTGTGGTACTAATATGACATTTTCTGCCATCACATTGGTCACTCTGCTTGTGTGTTCTACCTCTTCCCCACTGTTGCAAGCTGATTGTCAGCATGTCAGGGCAAGGCCCATCCCCATTCTGTGTTTGTATGGTACCTGACACAGTAGGGCCCCAGACTAAAGTTGACCCTTAAACACTACTCTAATAAACATGATTAATAACAACATAGGATGGTGTGGTGCATTATCAACATGAGTTTGGGATGGCCATGTTACCCAATGATATGAAGCTCCCTTTTCTATCTGTGCAGGGTAGCAAGAATGTCATAATTTTGATATTTCTACGTATAGAAAAGCTCTCAGTAGCCCAGGACTGAATCTTCTCCAGCCGGGGTTTGAGCCTGGGGTAATTTGGGAAGAAATGTCCATATTTTGGGAGAGAGAAGGAGGAAACATTTCTGGAGCAACTAGATTTTTTGTTTTCTCCTCAGTGATGGGTCATATAAATCGCACTGGTGATATGGCTTACTTTAGTTGCTGTGAAACAGCATGAGATTTTTGCACTGATCTGTAGTGAGAAGATGATGTTTTTGCTGCAGAAAATAATGGCAACAGGAAGTGAGACCTGCCCCTAGGCCAGTGGAATGGGACTACTTAATCACCCTATAAAGAGGAAACTGAAATACAAAAGCATGTGTGTGTTTCTCCTACTTTTCTTGACTCCTATGTTGCTTTAATGTCCTAACCCCTTAATATAGGGAGAACTTTGTCCTAGTTCAGAGAGCTCACACAAGGCCTTAAACCCAACTTAAAACTTTGACATTGAGCCTGAGAAGTGTGGGTTCATCCCCTGTGCTTGCTCCATCCTAGTCTGCAGCATTTACAGTGGGGATGAGCTACAAGTTCTCTATACAGGTGCCCAAGAGGTCTTCATGTGCTGCAGTCTCTGCCAACAGTGCATGAAAAGTTGTTGTGTGAGGAACATTGTGATCTTTGATTGTGTGAACTGATTCTCCAAAGTAGACATACAAGCCACCGAGCAAGATCCCACCCATTCAACCCCACTGCTTTCACTTGGGTCGTAGGGGGTTGAGGAGGCTGGCATTTGACCCAGTGTGTCACTCTGGTTTCCATACCACTTGACCTCCCTGTGCCCTGCCTACACTAGTGCTTCCATAGGTAGAACTGCACCAATGCTAGACCAACATGGGAAAAGCACTACAGTAAACAAGGCCAGCATATGCAGGCACCCTATATGGATGCACTACAAGGATGGCTTGCCGCTATCCCACTGCAAGCAGTAAGCTAGTCACATATCCAAAGCTAAGCAGTGTCAGGCCAGGTTAGTATTTGGATGAGAGATCTAGTAGAAAAATCCACCCTGCTGGTGGTGAATCACTACATAGCACATCCTTCCTCAGCAGGAATGGTCACATGTGCAGGGCCAGGGACATTGGATGGGGAGGGCTACGGCTCTGAGGTGGCACCCAGCATGCTCTCTCTCTCAGGTGCTTAACTGTGCTCATATGCTCAGGATCTAAGTGATGGCCATGTGTGGGGTCAGGAAGGAATTTCCCCCCTGTCAGATAAGCAGTGAGCTTGGGATTGTTTGCCTTCCTCTTCACCATGGGTTGCAGGTCATTTACCAGGAATATCTGGCTCTATCTCCCTAAATAATTTCCCTTCCACCACAGAGGCCTCAGGCACTGGCATACCTTAGTCCCACCTCTTTTCTGCCTGTGACATAACAGTCTAGTCTTGGGTGGGCTATACTACTTTGGTCTAATTGTGGTCTTGGGTGGTGGTGGTGGCCTGTGATATACAGGTCAGATTGGATGAGCAGGCAGCTCCTTCTGCCCTTAATCTATGACTGTATGCCCGTTCTTTCTAGGTCATTATGGAACCAGTGTCTGAGCAGGGGCTGGGGGCACTGTGCTGAGGACGAGAATTGAAGCTTTTGGGGGCAGAGACTGTCTTTTTGTTCTGTGTTTGTACAGCACCTAGCACAAAGGGCTTCTTCGTGCTTTGGGAATACAGATAAACAATAATGACATGGTCCTTAGCACTTGTACTCATGAAAGAGCACACAATACTTTCACAAGAACAGGGGCGTTAACCCCACAATCCTGCCCAAATTCCATATATATATATATATATATATATATATATATATATATTTTTTTTTTTTTAAATATACTTGCCCTGCAACCCCCTTGAAAACTGAGGGGGAGACACACAGGTTAGTAAAATAGAAGGCCTGTAGTGGCTCTGCCTAGTGTTCTAGCAGGGTGGGGTGGGGAGGAGAGAGGAGGGGAAGGCAAAGCGCTGAAAAAAAAAATCTGTATCTGGATAAAACTCTCTTCTCCTTTGGACTTGTTGCAATCCTTGACACAAGCTGCTTTGTGATAGGAAGAGGCAGGCAGGGCCGGCTTTAGGAAGTGCGGGGCCCGATTCGAACAGTTTCGACGGGGCCCCGACAGGGATGACTTAAAAAAAAAAAAAAAAAAAACACGTTAAAAAAAACACGTGGGACTTGTACTCACCGGGCCGCGCTCCTAGTCTTTGGCGGCAGGTCCTTCACTCGCTCCGGGTCTTCGGCGGCACTGAAGGACCCGCCGCCAAAGTGCCGCCAAAGACCCGGAGCGAGTGAAGGACCCGCTGCCAAAGACCTGGAGTGCCGCTGGGTGAGCAAAAATTAAAAAGGTGCCTCTAGCCAGGGAAGGGATTCTCTGCCACTTGCCCCCCACCCTGGGCGACCCTGCCACTGGGCGCGGGGCCCTCTTAAGCGCGGGGCCCGATTCGGGGGAATTGGTGGAATTGGCCTAAAGCCGGCCCTGGAGGCAGGGCTGGTTCCAAGCATAAGCACAGCAAGCTGGTGCTTGGGGCAGCACGTCCGGGTCTTCAGCGGCAATTCAGCAGCGGGTCCCTCAGTCCCTCTCAGTAGATCATGGCCTTTTTTTTTCCCCCTTCGCCGCTTGGGGCAGCAAAAAAGGTGGAGCCAGCCCTGGGGAGAGGAGATGTGAGGAGGCACAGAATGGGACACCAAACAGGGGGAGTCTTCGGGGATTAGCCATCCATTCTCTGAGTAAAACTTAAGCCTCTCTGAGACTCAGTTTCCCCATCTATAAACTGGAGACAATGATACTCTCCTCTCTAAGGCACTTTGAGACCCATGGATGAAGCTCCCTCTGTAAATGCAGTATGATCTGTTAGTTAGGAAGTAACACCCCTGCTGTTAGAGTCTTTTAGCTCCAGCCTCCTTTTCCCATCAAAGTGCACTTTCAAGCAAGCCTCCTCACCTGCCAGGGATTGATATTTACCTGTTTGTTTGTCCTGAGTATGTTTCAAAACTTTCCCTATCCACCTTCACCATCCTCACTATACCCAAAGTAGCTTAGGACTAATGACACAGAAATCTCTCTTCAATGATTATTTATACAATGGATGGGTGAGGGGGCTTAATACAAATTGATTCCCCTCCCACCCTCCTCATTAAGGATCAGATCCTGTCAGCCTCTCCCTTAGGGCTTGTCTACATGGGGAAATTGACTGGCCCAGCTTATAATGAAATAACTATTCCACTATAGCTAGTCTGGTATAACGCCTCTGGGTGATACTCTGAGGCCTGGTCTACACTAGGAGGTTATGTTGAATTTAGCAGGGTTAACTCGAATTAACCCTGCACCCATCCACACAATGAAGCTATTTATTTTGACATAGAGGTCTCTGTAAATTGATTTCTGTACTCCTCCCCGACGACGGGAGTAGCGCTAAATTCGACATGGCCATGTCGAATTAGGGTAGGTGTGGATGGAATTCGACGCTAATAGCTCCGGGAGCTATCCCACAGTGCACCACTCTGTTGACGCTCTGGACAGCAGTCCTAGCTCGGATGCTCTGACCAGCCACACAGGAAAAGCCCCGGGAAAATTTGAATTCCTTTCCTTGTCTGGCCAGTTTGAATCTCATTTCCTGTTTGGACATCGTGGCGAGCTCAGCAGCACTGGCACCGATGCAGAGATCTCCAGCAGAGATGACCATTCAATCACAGAATAGAAAGAGGGCCCCAGCATGGACTGATCGGGAAGTCTTGGATCTGATCGCTGTGTGGGGCGATGAGTCCGTGCTTTCGGAGCTGCGATCGAAAAAACGGAATGCGAAGATCTACAAGAAGATCTCCAAAGCCATGATGGAGAGAGGATACAGCCGGGATGCAACGCAGTGCCGTGTGAAAATTAAGGAGCTGAGACAAGGGTACCAGAAGACCAAAGAGTCAAAACAGACGCTCCAGATCCCAGCCCCACACATGCCGTTTCTACGAGGCACTGCATTCCATTCTAGGTGCGGCCGCCACCACTACCCCACCATCGTCCGTGGACTCTGACGATGGGGTGTTGTCGACGGCTGCTTCCTCGGAGATGTTCGCGGACGGGGAAGATGAGGAAGGAGATGAGGAGGACGAGACAGTCGACAGCGCTTTCAACGCTGATTTCCCCGACAGCCAGGATCTCTTCATTACCCTCACGGAGATCCCCTACCAACCCTCCCAAGGCAGTAACCCAGACTGTGAATCAGGGGAAACATCAGTAGGTAAGTGTTTTAAACATTTATTTTGAACAGAATAGGAATGGTATCTTAACAATGGGTTTTTCATGATTAGTTTGACCTAGGCGCTTTAGTTTTTAGTCCTTTCCAGTGCAGCTACTGGAAAATTCTGTCAATATGTCTGGGGATAGAGCAGAAATCCTCCTGGGACATCTCCACGAAGGTCTCCTGGAGGTATTGTGAAAGCCTTTGCATCAGGTTCCTGGGAGAGCGGCCTTATTGCGTCCTCCATGGTAGGAAACTTTTCTGCGCCAGGCTAGCAGCAAGTACTCCAGGATCACTGCCTCGCAAAGCATGGTGGCATACGGCCCTGGTGTTTGCTGGCATTCACGCAGCTTGCAGTCTTTCTCTGTCTCCGAAATCCTCATCAGAGTGATATCACTCATGGTGACCTGCTTTGAATTAGGGGAATGTTAATATTGGAACTGATTGCCTGTTCCTTTACATAACTGTAACTGGCCGTTTACAGCCACGCGGTGGAGGTGTGACAGGGGCAGCATGGAGGGATCTTTCCCAGGGACAGCTGCGAGGGGGGTGGGACAGGGGCAGAGTTCATGCTGGCCGGATTGCCGGCAGCAGGAACTGGCCAACGCTAGGAGCATTGCTTGGAACGTGAAAGGAGGGCACTGCTATAAATTAAGATTTAAGCAGCCAAAAGTCTACGGCTTACCATGTCTGCCTGCTAGCCGAATTCCTTTGTCCGGCCCCACTTGTGTGATCTGTACAGCAAGACCCCAGGCACTCAATGGGAAGGCCGAAAATTCGACCTTGTACTGAGTGCACATGTGATAGGTAATGTGCATGGTCTTGTTCACAGAGAAAGACTATATTCGTTGTTCGCAAAACTGTATCTTTCTGAGGAATTCACTCCCTTTTTCCCATCCCACAGCTGCGAGTGTCTCCCGAGCTACCCTGGTATCCCCCTCCCAGAGGCTGGCGCAGATCAGGGGACGAAAGAGAAGGACACGGGACGAGATGTTCTCAGAACTTATGGGCTGCTCCCGAGCCGAGGCGGCACAGCAGACCCAGTGAAGGGAGAACATGTCGCAATACCAGCGATCACACAGCGAACGGGAGGACAGGTGGCGGCAGGAAGACCAGCAGGCGACTCAAACGCTGCTTGGACTAATGAGGGAGCAAACGGACATGCTCCGGCGCCTTGTAGATGTTCTGCAGGACCGGAGGCAGGAGGACAGAGCCCCGCTGCATTCTCTCTCTAACCGCCCTCTCCCGCCACAAAGTCCCATCCCCCCCTCACCCAAAGTCCCAAGAAGGAGGGGCGGCAGGGGCTGTGAAAACAGTCACTCCACCCCTGCAGACTGCTCAAGTAACAGAAGGCTCTCATTCCCAAAGATTTGATAAGGTCTTTCCTTCACTCCAAAAGCACCTCACCCAAGCCCCCGTCCCAGTTTCATCCCCTAACTGTGTATTTGTTAATAAAAAATACGTTTCTGTTAATTACTGTTTCCGTCATGTTCTTTTAGAGGAGAGTGTGTTTGAAGGTGGGGAAAGGGGTTGGTAATTAGAGAGGACAGTCACCTTTACCAGGGTACAGACACGGGGGCAGGTTCAGCAGAAGGTCACACACACCACCCTGGTCAGTCTGAGAGGTGGTTTTCATGTTCGGGGGGGGGGGGGGAGCTATGTGAGTTTGTGGCGGGGGAGGGCAGTTACATGCTTTGCGAGAGGTCTGTGCCCCTCTCAGACTTAATGTCCTCACTGCGCTGCCGTAGCCTCCTCGCCCGATTTCTCAGCATCTGCCTCTGAAAAAGGTGGATGATAAGGTGCGAGGTGTTGACAACAGCCATAACTGCAGTGATGATCGCAGCAGGCTCCATGCTCGCAGTGCTGTGGCGTCCGCGCTGTCAATCACCAGAAAAGTGCGCAAACTGATTGCCCGCTGGCGCTTTCACGGATGGAGGGCGGGAGTGACGGTTGAATGACGACAGTTACCCAAAACCACCCTCGATGCATTTTTTGCTCCAGCAGGCATTGGGGGCTCAACCCAGAATTCCAATGGGCAGCGGGGACTGCGGGAACTGTGGGATAGCTGCCCACAGTGCACCGCTTCCAATGTCGACGCTTGCCCCGTTAGTGTGGACTCACAAAGTCGAATTACTGTCCTTAGTGTGGATACACATGTTCAACTTTGTAATATCAGTTCCACAAATTCGCTTTAAGTAAAATCGAACTACTCTCGTAGTGTAGACATACCCTAAGACATTCTATTCCAGAGTAAAAGTGACTTTGTTCTGGAATAATTTCTCCTTTTTGGAAGTCTCTCTGGGTGACTATCAAATATTAATTATGTAAGCTCTTTGGGGCAGAGTGTGTACAGTACCTTGTATACTGGGGTCCTGGTTCAAGACTGGGGCTCCAATAATAAATAAATTAAAAGCATCCAGTTTTTAGCCACAAGACCCCTGCCCCTGTTAAATGCAGTCTCTGCCCAGTGGGTAGGCAACAATACGCAACAGGGGGTGTGCGTCTCACCTGGCTGCACTGGACTGAAATAAAAACAATAAAGGAAAACATTTTTTTTTTTAAATTGCCTTGGGATTTAGTAAACAAACAGTTGATTTTGCATCAAGGAGTTAATGCCAACACAACAGCTGGCCTTCAGAGGGGATTTACTAATATAGCAACTTGTAATTAACACAAGGTCATCACTAAAAATTACCAGGCCAATTTGCTGTTAAATAGCTTCCTCCTGGGGACAGGTCCTTGATGGTGGAGGAAATTTTGCATTGTGTTGAGAGAGACAGACAATCTGGGCAAGTGCTGTACTTCCCCAGGGGAGACCGGATCACCATAAGGGCTTCCCCCTCCCACAAATGCATACAGCAGAACCCACCCTCTCCCAAAGCCTATTCACAAACAGAAATCCTCCCCACTCACTGCCCCTGGAGAGGGAACTGGCCTTTTGTTCCCTTGCAGATTGAAATGCTACAATAAAGCTCAACATTTAAGCCCTTTGAAGGCTCATATTGAGGTCACTGGGGATGAATGGATGTGTATAAGGAGAACTGTGAGTCAGTCAGTCAGGCTTCCCCCTCCCCATCCACCCCCAGCCATTACTCTGTGAATGTGCGTGGGGGCTTCTTAAGAAAGAGAAGTACAAAAGAAAACAAGAGACACTTCTTGGCCAGATTCTGTCCTCCACCACATGCATGCAACTTCCTCTGTGTATGTTAGGGCAGAACGTCTCCCATCGGATGGATTAAACTGCCCTTGGCCCGTCTGTGGGGGAGTGAGAGGCAGAAGCAATGTATGCCCTGGGCAAGGACCAGGGAAGCACACAGATTGGTCCCTCTTAGAGCCCTTGTGAGTGAAAGTTGCCTCAGCAGATGCAGGGAGGAGGTAAGGACATCCATCTCTCCCCAGCATCTCTGCACTGGCCTACAGTGTGGAACAAGCAACTCAGGGGAAGTAGGCCACACCAGCTGAAATTGTTAGGTAAAAAGCAAGTCCTCACTCACCTCTCCAGCACCCGAGTTCGTGCGGAGTTGGTATGGGGCTCACAATCTGTCAGAGACCAGACACCAATTCGTTGATCAACGGGCTCACACTATCCTTAGCTTGAAAAGCTTCAGAGTAAGTGTGGCAAGTTTATTAGGCGTGAGCATCAATATTTATACACAGAAGTAAACAAAGTGATTAACAGATCATAATGGTCATGTATAATTAATCAAGATTCTACAGGATAAAACAGGTTAAAATGTAAATTCAGAAAGAGAAAAGGGGAGATGACTACTTAAGGGGAGGGGGGTGTCATGAGTAATTCGCAGGTCAGAGCTTTGATTAAAAGTTCAGACAGAGACATCAAGTCTGGGTTAAGTTTAAGCTCATCAAAAGTTCAGACTCAACAAAATGATGGGGAAGCATGGGTGCACATCAGGGAGCTGGGGAAGGCACTGAGCCTCCTATAACATGATGCCTTCCATGGTTCTCTCCGCCGTGCTGGCCTGGGCCTTATTCGCTTAGGCTAAAATCCTTCACCTAAGGCACAGCCCCCCAAGTGACTGGGGGACTTTGAGCAGGGTGTGGGGAGGAATCTCCCACCCGTCAGGTAGTGCAGTTGCTCCCTAGTTCAGTGGCAGGAAAGCATCTAATACCACCCACAAGACTGGAGGATGCACAGAGAGGCAGATGCTACCCTACCTCCCCCCACCACCAGCGTTTCTCCCACTCTTCTCTTGAATGAGGGAGCACAGAGTGTAACCCCCACAGAGCTCTGTGCCATGCAGGAGCCTTCCCAAATCCTGCCCCTTCCTCTGCGTCCACTGTTCATGGGTAAGGCTATGATTTAATTGTGGGTATTTTTAGTAAAAATCATGGACAGGTCATGGTCAAGAAACAAAAAATCATGGCCCATGACCTGTCCATGACTTATACTGTACCATAAATACCCCTGATTGAATCTTGGGGGGAGGAGGGCACTGCTGGGAGGAGGACCACAGCACCAGTGGCTGGGGGGAGCCCTGGGGCCACCCCCTGCTCAGGGTGTCCCAGGACCGCTGCTCAGGCGGTCCCTGGGGCCAGCTGCCCCGGGCCAGCAGACCAACTGCCAGTGCTGGCCCCAGTGCCGGGGCCGCTTCAGCAGTGGCTAGTGCGGTTGGTTGCAGGGCCACCTGAGTGGCTGGCTGCAGAGAAGCTCCAGCAGCAGCCGGTGTGTTGCTAGCCCCAGGGCCACCTGAGCAGCTGACCCTGGGGTCAGTCTCACTGGCCGCTGCAGAAATCACGGCGGTCGCAGGAAGTCATGGAATCTGTGACTTCCGCGCAGGGTCGGCTCCAGCTTTTTTGCCGCCCCAAGTGGCGAAGAAAAAAAAAGAGAAACCCGATTGAACTGCCACCGAAGAGGGAAGAGAGGGAGTGAAGGACTCACTGCCGAATTGCCGCCGAAGACTGAAATGGACTGATTGAGTTGCCGCCGAAGTGCCGGAGAAGAGGAAGTGAGGGACTGAAGGACCCGCCGCCAAATTGCCACCGCAGACCCGGACGTGCCGCCCCAACAATGGACAGACTGCCGCCCCTTTCTATTGGCCGCCCCAGGCACCCACTTCCTTCGCTGGTGCCTGGAGCCTGCCCTGCTTCTGCGACCTCCATGACAAACACGGAGCCCTACTCATGGTGATCTCCACACCAGCAGAGGAGGGGGCAGGATACGTCACTTGAATCAGAATGCGTCAAGGGAGTACTGGACCCAGAAAGGGTTTTCTTCCCTTTCCAAGTGTTTGAAGGGGTTTGTACTGCTAAGTGACCCTGATAGTCACTCTTCCACATTCCATCCGATTTAGTTTTCCAGTCCTCACTGGGCAGCAGCCCCGATCCAACAGCAATTCCTCCCACCAGGAGGAGGGAGTGCACTAAGAGACCTTCTATCCTGCTGGATTTGGGATGATGCAGGATAAAGGCCTGCTGAGCGGCTACTGACTTCTGTTCCTGCAGGGGGGCATACACATAATGTTCAGGTTTTCCTCCTACTAAGAGGGCATTAGGTGGAGGCAAGAGGAAAGGGGAACAGACTGGGCACCATGGAGATCCCAGGAGGCCTTTTGTCTCTCCAGTCCTGGATCAGTCTCATCTCCTGATCCCAGAGGGAAACACAGTAGGGAAAAAATGTTAGTGTGTCTACAAAAGGGTGAGAAGAGAATAGTAACAAAGTGAGAGAATAAGTCATGAAGAGAATAAATCCAAACTCCTTATGATCTTGGGCACCCCCCCCCCAAGGCAGTGCTCATCAGACTACCCCCAGCACTTTCACAGTCAGAGTCAGTTTGGCAGGGAGTTTGGTGGGAGTTGCTGACCCCCTGCCATAGCACCTGCAAGTAGAACAACCCCCTTTGTTGGGTGGAAATAAGGGAGAAACCACATGAAAAATAAGGGGAAATGCTTTATTTTAATGGACATTTATGGGAAACACCATCCCCCTTAGCATATCACGTATTTTTCTCTCAGGTTTATGTTTCTACTGCCCTGAAGCAGCTATCATAAGCTTGAATTTTGTTTAAAATGGTATTTATTATCAGTTTTAATACATCTTAAAATAAGGGAAGGGTGGGACAAATTAAAGAAATAAGGGACAGCCCCCTAAAATAAGGGATGGGTGGGCACCCTATCTGCAAGTGCGATAGCACACCAGGGTATGGCTCCTGCCCCTTATGATGCATGCCTGGATCTTCATGCAAGATAGAGCACTCCCAAAACATGAACAGGGTCCAACAACATTATGTACCATCAAGAATATGCACCTGCTCCAGCCTAGCAAATACAGGGAGCTATGCTGGATATTGTGGGCAAGTGCTACAATCCACAGGCCTACAATACTCGCAGGGAGTTGTGTGCAGATGTGGGACTTTTAGGAGTAAAAAAGCCTGTAGAAAGATATCACTCTCTATCAACGTTAGAAGGTTAGAACAACGTCTACAGAACCCAATTGGTTTAATCCCTATTAGCTTCTGCAGGACTCTTCCATAAGGCTAAGGATGAATGAATCATCAGTTCAGATAACTGAGGAACCTCCCACACCCCCAAAAGAACTGAGGAACCTCCCACACTCCTTTGCCCCAAATTTGAACTGAACCTTCTCTGAGCCGATCTTCCTTTTCCATTATCATTTCCCAGCTTCATGCTGGGACAGCAAGTGTAGCTGTCACAGAACAGCCCCCTCAGCCAGAAAAAGAAGCCAGAAAGCTTAACTCTGGCCCGGTTTGTAGCTCCAAAGGATTTGAATACAGCAGGTTAGATGAACAATAAGCTCCATATACATTTAGGTGCTAACCAAGAAATGACACATTGCAGGAAAAGCCTTTGTTTTATTTTCTTAAATTAAAAAAAAGCCGGTCTGGAATATTACAGTTCAGAAGCTGAACAGGATGAATATATCTGTGATCAGTGATTTCAGGGTTAGAATAGGGTTGCCTTTCTTATTTTCTGAGCTATAGAGACTGTTAGAGCATGCACTCTGTACTGATGGACTATGGACCTGTACAGGACCACACACTCCTAGACCTTCTTCCCAGCTCAAAGGGAAAAGAGATGCTGTCAAACCAGACCCAAATACATCCCACAAAACTAGAGATGAGTCCACACTGCAAAATTAATTCGAGATCCAAGCACCTCCAAAGCTCGGGGATGCTCAGATCCAGGGTCATGATTGGACCTGTTATAAAGACATCAGTCACCTGAGAAGTTCGGAAGCAGATCTGAACTTCAACACGATTTGGGATTCTTCAGAAGGTGGTTCTGGTTTTGTCAAACAAAACCCTCTCCCATGTTCCAGTCCCCTTACCCCAACTTCCTCCCATCCAATCTCCCAAGACCCCTAGAGGTACACATTGTAGAAAGCTGCCTGATTTTTGCCTCCATTTTGTACAGGGTGTCATAGAATCCCAGGGATATCCCTAGCTGGTCAGCACTGGTGAAGCAGTTCAGTATGCAACACTCAGGGTCAGCCAATCAGACCCTCTTTTCCAGGGAGAGCTTTATCTCTTGATCACAGGAAAACAGCTAACAATCCCATCAATATAACACACAAACATCCTCAAGTCAGGCTTTCTTACCCAGCCCTGAGTACAGAGAACAGTGTTCTCCCAGGTACTCTGCCTTACTCTTCCTGGAGCAGGTGTTTTAATGACCCCTCCTTGGAGCACCTGTGTGACTAGCCTGACTTGCTATTAGCTCCTTT
The DNA here is from genome assembly GCF_027887155.1 of Malaclemys terrapin pileata. Taxonomy (NCBI): domain Eukaryota; kingdom Metazoa; phylum Chordata; order Testudines; family Emydidae; genus Malaclemys; species Malaclemys terrapin. The sequence goes on along the minus strand of NC_071507.1, from coordinate 37,582,025 downwards.
TGCACAGTTCAGTGTAAGGGCCTCTGCACCCTGTGGGTAATAAATTACCATTAGCAAATAAGGGCCTGAGCCTGGCTCATTGAAGTCAATGGGAAATTTGTCATTTACCTTTATGGGAGCAGGATCAAGCCCTAAATAAGTAATAAGAGTTCTGGTGGTATCCAAAACAATCATCTTCGCTAAGAAAGAGATCATCATTCCAAAGGACTAACTTTTTAAAGCAGTGACAAACAAATGGCTGAGGGTGGGGTTGGTTGGCACAGAAAACAAATCATGCTTTTGTATGTGAAGATCTTCAAGACTACAAAGAACAGGCTCTCTTGTGAGATTTCCAGTGCTTCCTGCTTCCAAGCCAGCCAGAAATACCAGGTCACCTGCCTTTCTCATCATATATCCACTTCTGGCCAGACCCAGGAAGGGCAGTGGCTATAAACAATTAATGATAATGAGAGAGAAAAGTTGAGCAAACTCTTCTGAACCTCAAAAAAAGGTTAAATTAAGAATTCAGGGTGAATTTGGGGTTGGTTTGTATTTTATCTAAGCAGGTCCCTCTAATTTTAAGACTTCCTGCAGGTACTCAAAAAAGGCAGTGAACTGGGGAAGAGGATTGCAGAAGTAGGTGAACAGAATGCTGGTTTCCATGTTAAACTAATTAAATAATAAAATGGTGGCAAGCACAGGGAGTTAGACCAAATCCTGCCCTAATTTGCACCCTGTGCTAATTTCACTGAAGTTAATGAGGGTATAAATCAGGGCAGCATTTACCCCCAAAAAAACTATTTTTGAGTTAAGCCCCAAATGTTGAACTTTAGGGGTAAGCAATGAGCAATACAGACGCTTCACTCAACATGCAAAAAACCCTCAAACTGATCCCGCTAAACAGTCCTTAACAGGTTGGGCAAACAAGTGATTCTTTTCATCCCTTTTCAGAATGTCATGTCCTTGAAACTCACACAAGTCTGGGAAGATGGAATTCACCAGTAAACAAGGTCCTGGGAAACATACATTGCCATAACTTTGCAGGGACACAGCCCTGAATGGGCTCTTTCATTTTTAGTGTATTTGGTAACTTAGGTTAAAGCACATGCACTGAGTTATGAAAACTTGGTTCTAATAGGTAGAATATCTCTTGCACAGAGCAGCTAGAGTCTCCTCTTTATGCTGATTCCAACAGTGTCGGAGAGAAAAAAATATGCTAGTTACCCTAACTTGAGTAATACTGCTAGATTCATTGGGAGTTTTCACTCTAATTTGAAACATCCCCATTAATGCTCCCTAAAATAAGCAGAGTCATCATCAGAAGTGCAAGATGAGCTGGTATAGTTTGCAATTTTCAGTCTGGCTAAATGCAAAATTGGCAAAAAGCCAAGGGGCTTTGAAAAGTTTGCAGTAGAATAAATGGAATAGTGCCAGCCTAAAGCTGCAAGTGACAAGACATGAAAACTGTCTCATTTTGCTCTGATGCTGGTGTCACACCACTGTAATTGTTTTGAAGTCAGTGGAGTTACTCCCAATTTACACAGAACCTATATAGCACTATAAAGAATAATATACTGGCTGTGATCATTTGCATTCCTGACTTTAGAACTTTCCTTAACTTCCAATGTAAGACCCCAATCCTGCACTTGTATCTTTGTGAGCAGAGCCTTGCATCCTCCCAGAGTGCCAGTGGCTCTGTTCAGGAACCTTATAGGACTGAGGATTTGGAAAACACCATCTGCATCTATTCTGTACATCCTTGCAGTGATTTTGTAAATAAAGAACACATTTAGAGTGTAATACATTTCATGCTGCAAAAGGGGCTGACGATTCTCTTCAGAGAGAGACAGAGAGAATGTTAGAGTTCATGAAAGGAAGTGACTGATATCATGGGCTTCAGGACAGTGTGGGCGGGTTCTGTGCTATCTTCCCCAATACACCTCTGGTGTGAGCTGCAAAACCTGTGCTATTTACCGGTCCTGAGCCTCTCCTGGGCATAGTATGCTAAACAAGTCAAACTCTGACTGATACTACATGGTGGTTTGGGGATGTGCAGAGATGCCCACTTGGGACATAGTTTTGAGACCACCAAATCGTTTCACTCATGAACTAAGCCAAGTCTGACCTTAAAGTACCTTGAGGTGAAACTAGTGCATTGACCAAATGAAGCACCAAGTCCACTTTCATCACTCTTTGGAGACAAAGAAGAAATAATATTTCCTCAAAAGTGTTCAGAGGAAGTTGCACATGAAGTTGTTACTGTGTCATCATCATGCTGACTGACATGCTGGTAGTTTTTTTTCTTTCTTCCAGGATGATCTTATATACTTTGCTACAGGATGCATTTTTACTCTAATCTCCAAACATCAGGATTCCTTAGGTTTACGTTTGCCACAGTTGTTTTTAATTGGATGGTGTATTCCATTCCAAGTTAGCGGTTAAAGCTGTCAAATGTCTAACTGAAGCCTAAACAGGAAGTAAAGGAAAAAAATGGAGCAACATTTTGGAGCCTTTTCCAGGCTGTATCGGTTAACTTTTCCCAGAATGTCAAAACTGTAGAAGACATTAATAAATTTAGCACCAATATCCTGTCTGAACTGTTTATACTGCTCAGATAAAACCACATTAGGTAGAAAAACATTGATTTCCTTTCAGCATTTCAGACTGCAACAGCAAAAGTTTTGTTTATAAAAAATCCAAATAGGCAAAAAAGCCCCAATCTGCTCAGTTGTAAATCCTAGCTACTGATAACAACTCTTGCTGTGTGGGGACAGAATGACCTTTTACGTTGTGAACATTAAACTAATTCCTGTCGCTGATGATAATACCCCCCAAAATGAATCTTTAATGTTTGACAAATATATCAATATCAACAAAGTTTCAGGAGTCTTCCTCCCTCCTCCTCCCCTGAAATCAATAGGTTATTCACCTTACTAAATGATTTATTTCTCTATTTATGGGAAGAATTTTTCATGAGATAGCTCAAAGAAACACATTTTTGTTCCCAAGTCATTTTATATACAAGAGAGCCACTGGAGTTGGGGCAAGACCAGCTGCCAGGCATCTGGCAGGTTTGTTAGTGTTGGCACACATGCTAGATATCTGGCAGTTAGCTTTTGCATCTGTTAGTTTCAGAGAGAGCCATAGCTACATCAAAAGCCACAAAGGCATGTCCTGGTTATTTTTCATGGTGTCTGCATTGATCTAACACATTCTAGGTTCACAGCCCAGTTTAAAAAAAAAAAAAAGTGTGAAATAAGAGAGCCACTGCCCCACTTTGGCTGCAGTAGCTGGGTAATAACTGGAAGAAAGCCACTAGCAAACCAGGATTTATATATATTAGATATACCGTATATAATATTCCTCAAGCTCCTGATGGTGCCACTAAAGCAAATGTCAAGCCTGCATTTCCACTGTATTTGTAAGGGTCTGTAACCATTTGTTCCAGTCTGTAACTTAGGGACAGAAGGGTGGGGTTTTTTAAATGTAACTAATATTTTTTAAAACTGGCTTTGGACAGAATTAATTTATACAGGTGTTTAATAAAAACATTAATGGTTATTGCTGCTGTTTAGCCTAATATTAAATGATGGCTACCAGTGTTAATTGAATCAAATAAGAATGTGAATAATTCTGTAATTTTAGAAATGCAAAACCTGATCCTGCAATGAGCACTAGCGTATCTATCGGCTTCACACAAGTACAGGGCCCATTGCAGGACCATGGCTTTAGCCAGTAACATTTAATAATGGCCTTAAACTCTATGAAACATTTATTTTAGTGTTGCTTCAGTAGGACCTGAATGCTAAAATGCATGACTGTTGCAAATCTTAGCAACTAGTACCTGTCGGTTTTAGCTATTGGGGATTCTGTGTTTCTTTTAATTGCTCAAACACCTGATAGATAAATAGTACTGTTTGTGTGTGCATCACGTACAAATAGAATATTCACCACATCCCCACTGTGTTCATGAGTTAAGGCTGACTAGATGAAAAATTGGTACTTCATAAACTGTAAGGCTTCTCCCAGGCCTCTGTGCACCACCTCTGCCTCAGATAGGCCTCATATGGGCTTTCTACACAGAGGTGATAGCCAGAAGACCTAGGTATTAGTCTCCACTCTCCCCTCTTCTTCCTGTGTAAATCTGGAGATGTCATGTTCAAAAGTGGCCTCTAATTTGAGTGTTTCTGTTCTGGGGTGTCCATCTCTAGAGCTTTACGGGCCAATGATTTCCATTAGAGCTGTGATGGGCAGCACCTGTGGAAATCAGGCCCCAGCTGAACAGTTCCAGATCTGTAAAACTGGGGTGTAAGGTGCTTTGAGATTCACATATGAAAGGAGCCATGTTTATTAGGATTGTTATTATAGACAGTAATATATCCTTGCCAATCATCCTAAAGATTCTAAAATGCTTTACATTCACCCAACAATGAAAGGCAGCCATCTCTGATATCCGAGATTCTGCAGACTCCATGATATTTCACTACATTGTTGTTAATACTATATAACAGTTACTCAACGTTTGAGCTACACCCACAGAAGTCAATAGGATTTTTGCCATTGACTTCAATGGAAGCAGGGTCAGGCTCTCCGTTTTAACAAGGACACTGAAAATGCTGTTGACTTTGTGGAGGGGTAAGGGAGGAATAATTTCTCCACCTGCAGGTAGATGCTGCATGGCTCCCGCTGAATTCAGTGAAAGATGTATGACCAGCTTTGAACATTTACTCCTGAGAGAGTTAAGCCAACATCATCTAAGAAACCCCGAGTTAAAGCTGAAACTGCACTGTCTGCATTTCAGGGAACTGTATATGACATCTGAAAAGCACCTACTATTCAAAGACCTCAACAATACTTAACTCTTGATTTCCTCGATTGGGACAGTTTAAACCAGATTGTTTAATTTTCTTTTCTCAGGATACTGAACATCCCTCCTAGAACCCTGAGGATCTCACCCATTTTCCCTTCTTCATTACTCTCCCTCACAAGAGCCTTGTTTTATGGTGACCATCCTGCAGCAGAGTGAGGTGTGATGCTTCTTCCCCATTCCAGAGGTTGAGCCGGATGTCCCAGCTGTGCTCCACATCCCTGCCTTTGATCCTGGGGGATCATTCTCAAGACCTTCCCTAACTCAAATCCTTCAGGAAGTAATGGATTGTGCTACTAATAAACTGCTGGGCCAGCTATTATACCAGGGCCCCACAGCTGCAGGGCCTTGCGGTTAAGATAAGTAAAGGAAGGAGATTTTAACCTTAGAGATATATGGCTAGGATAAGTCTCTGCATCTCAGCTTCAAAAGTGTGTCTGCAAAATTGAGCACATGCTCCTTTGCATGCATGTACCTCGCCATTTAACAAGTAAACTAGTGTAATTCTATGTCAGACAGGTAAATGATTGCCTGTCTAAAAAACTGTACCTAATTTGTGTGCACAGCTGCCCATTGGTACAGGTAAATGTGAGATGTGTCCACCCAAATTGGCACATTTTCAAAGTCCACTGTTGAAAATTTAGCTTTAAATTATACCAATTTTCAGCAGATTTTGTGTTTTCAGAGTCATGGCCCATTATACACTATTGTCAGTAGCAAAAACTATTTGGGAAGGGGTTCATTTACATTTTGCCTTTTTTTCCCTCTGTCCTTTCAGTGGCCTTTAGTTAATCAAACCAACACCCCTTCATTCTGTTTCACAAATGGAAGAAAGAAATAGACACTGTACATCCTCCCCTCTATTCTTTTGCAAATGGATCAGCAGCAGAATTCAAAAGTAGTGCACAGAGACTGCGAGCGAATTATGCATTTGGCTCATCTCAAAAGCCAAGGACAAGCTCAAATGCCAGGTTTTCTTAAAAGCAAACCATCTCAACAGTAAAACGACAGTGACTGAGGGTATCGGGGGTGAGGGTTATTTTTCCTTTTCAAAAATAAAATCTATTCACTTGATTTTTTTAATTAGAAAAACTGACAAATATAAAACCAAAGGGGGGAAAGGAATGAATTTAAAAAAATAATAACAAAGACACATTTATCTGCTAAAGGGAAGTGGAAAAGAGCAGCTGTCCTTTAATGATCACCATCCACATGAAATTAATCCAGATCTTTATTACAAATGCAAACCAACAAAAATAAATTAAAACTCAAGTCAGCCTGGGAGCCCAGGTGGGGAAGGAATGAGCAGAGCTCAATTCATTCTCAGCATGTCTGGTCATCTCTGCAATAATAAGTACCTTTGTTTTCTACTATTACAATTATTCCCTCATCACCATTCCTGCAGATGAGATAGGATAGCCACTACCCCCATTCTGAATAATAGACACTTTAGGGCAGGCTGGTAAAGCAATAGCTCTAATTATTCATATGGTACATGGAGACAAGTGGTCTGGAAGCTTCATTTTTGAATTAAAACTAATGTAATTTCCATGAAATGTGTGCATGTAGGGAACAATCCTGCAATTATCTAGTCCTTCCTCCTAAAAGGCCTTTTCCACCACTAAGACCCATTCCTGTAGTTCTTCCACAGGCAAAACTCCCACGGAGTTCAAGGAATTTTGCCTGAGAGAGGATTGCAGCATCTGGTCCAGATTCTGCCCAGCCCTTTCACAGGCAGTCCCTATGCTCAGGGGAGTATAAAGATGGCTTCCTCTCTACTCTCTTGAGAGCCCACAGAGGCCCCACCTTCCTCCAGCCCCCAAAATGAGTTAGGGCATGCAGGGAATAGCAGCTGTACTCCCTCTGGAAGATGCTTCCTTTGAGTTGCCAAAGAATTCAGGGAGAATGGGGCTCCCTTGTGAGTATTATACACTGGCTAGCATATAAATATATATCATATTAATAATATGCATTATCCTCCACCTCTATGTGTGTGTATACATATGTATTATTTATTAGTATGCATTAAGCACCAATAATATTAAGCACAAATATTGTCACAGTGATACAGCCAAAACTGGCCTATACCATAATCCTGTTCACTTATGCTAAGTATAACTCCTTGCATTTGCTAAAGTAAGCATTGGGCAACAGCAGATCGGAAACATGTCAAAAATCAAGATACATTCATTCCACATCTTAGTACAAGCTAAGGAGGGACCTCCACAGACCAGCACCTGGAATGCTCGTATCCAAAACAAAGATAAGGAAGGAACAAAACAACAAATTAGGGAACTGCAAGAAACTGATGGGTTGGATTTAGTGATGTGTAAAGAGGTGTAACTTGAGAAATCATCTTAACTAATACCAGCTGAAATGTGTAACTTGGGGAGCACACATTCTGCATAAGGTGAAGGTAGCATCACTGCATGGAACTGCTCGTCGGAGACTGGTATCATACAGAACATTTGTCCTGTACCGTATTAATAAACCTGACTGACAGTGCCTATTTGGTCTCTTGAGCGTATTTCATAACCAACTAAAGCAATTGACTATAGAATGAATCAACATTGAAGACGGTGCAACTCTCCATCATCCCTTACCCTGGGCTGTGCCCAAGGCCCAATCTATCCCTCTGATTTAATGTTGCTACACATACACCTGGAGACAAACAAGTTCTCATAGACTAGAGTGATTCAATCCTGCTTAACAAAGGAGCACAGGTCCTTTTGAATGCCATCCATGCAAGTCCAACACCAACTTTTGTTTTGTATTTTTATATCTATGGTTTTATTTATTCAGCCTGTGGCGAAAGAAGGTTACATGAATAGCTATCATGAAATTAGAGACAAGTTGGGTGAGACAATATATCTTATTGGACCAACTTCTATTAGTGAGAGAGACAAGCTTTCGAGCTACACCGAGCACCTCCTCAGGTGTGGGAAAGATAGTAGGAGTGTCAGAGCTAAACACAAGATCGAATAGCTAGTTTAGCATAAATAGTTAGCACATATTCAAATAGTCCTTTAGAATATATACTAACTGCTTTTTCTGTGACACTCAGTACCTTTCCCAGACCTGAAGAAGAGCTCTGTGTAGCTTGAAAGCTTGTCTCTCTCGGCAACAGAAGTTGGTCCAATAAGATATATTGTCTCACCCAATTTGTCTCTCTAATATCCTGGGACCAACCTGACTACAACAACACTGCATAGATCTATCATGAAATGACATTTACAAATATCAATCTGTAGCATATTTAAAAGTACACTTAATATCTCAGTTCAAAATCAGTTGCTATGGGGAAAGGAATAAAATAATCTATTTTCTGCTTCTTGAAAAATTCCAGCACATAAATCCACTTGACCTCAGACATCTCTTTTCCTTGGGAGAAGTGATAGGTAACTTGTTCCTATGGAAGACAGCCTTTTATTAAATTATTCCACATTCCATGCAGAAAGGTCATCTCTGTGGGCCAGTGATTTTTAATATACACTTTCTTTACAGGGATAATAGAAAAGTTATATATTTCCAAATAGTTTTATTATTTTTGTTAATTTTGTTCCTAAAACAAACTTTGGAATTCAAGCAAATTTCTTTCCAGAAGCTTTAAACTCTAGCACAGAGCCATAGTCTGTGAATGACATTTGGCACTCTTGGCCCACATGTTTTACACTGGTACACACACACACACACACACACACACTCTAGATTTGTGAAGAAATGAATGGTACATAGACAATATACAATTGCAGTTCTCTTAAATTATTGCGTATGTGACAGTATCTGTGTTTTCCAGTATTTCGTCCATTCTTATTGATATTACAATAGCATCTAGAGACCGTAACCAAAATCAGGGCTGCTTTATGCTAGGCACAAAAACACAGAATAAGAAATAGTGCCTGCCCTGATGAACTTGCAATCTAAACAGGCAAGGTAGACACAGCCTGGAAGCAAATATCCCCATTTTACAGATGTGGAGCTGAGGCACAGAGAGATTAAGGGTTTGTCTCCATTTGGTAGACCAATGCCTTCACCTATGATGAAATCCTGTCTCTCTTGAACTCAATGCCAAAACTCTTATTGACTTCAACAGAGCCAGGATTTCACCCCTAAATCCTTAATGTAGACAAAACCTAAGTAATGCGCCCAAGATCCGGCAGTAGATCTGTGGTAGCCTTAAGAGCTAAACCCAGATAACCTGAATCCCAGTCCAGTGCCTGAGCCACAAGCCCATCCTTCCCCTCTGGGGATAATGGATTTGATTAACGGTGATGAAAAGTCCCGTTGGTGGTGCTGCCCGGCTAACACCGTGCTGCACCCTGGAAGTGGCCAGCAGCAGGTCCGCCTCCTAGCCGGGGGGCCACAGGACTCCGCATGCTGCTCCTGCCCCGAGCACTGGCTCCGCACTCCCATTGGCCGGTTCCCAGCCAATGGGTGCTGGGGGGGGGGGGGGGGCGGTGCCTGTGGGTGAGAGCCACGCAGAGCTGCTTGTGTGCCTCCGCCTAGGAGCCAGATCTGCTGCTGGCTGCTTCCGGGATGCAGCGCGGTCCGCGGTGCCAGGACAGGCAGGAAGCCTGCGTTAGTACCCCCGCTGCGCCACTGATCAGGAGCCGCCCGAGGTAAGTCTGCGCCCCAACCCCCTGCACCAGCTCTGAGCCCCTCCAAACCTGGAGCCCCCTCCTGCACCCCAAACCCATCATCCCCAGCTCCGTTGGGTTGCAGGCATCTACAATTTTCTTCAACTGGGTCCCCAGAAAAAAAGTTTGAAAACCACTGCTCTACATGTTGGATTTGTGCCATAAAATTTCCATAAGGTATTTTCAGATTAGGCCAAAAAGAAAGTTAGATGATTTCCTGAGAATGGCAAATGTTCTGTTTTACCTTGGGTATGAACCCTTGTGACAATCTGAAAAGCTTTGTCTCCACAAAAGATGCAGAATTACTCTTCAAATGACAGATATCCCAGCTCTGATGCTCTGAGCTGAGCGGATGACTAAATGACCTTGCTCAATAGGATGGAATATGACATTCAGTTAATTAATTGGACTTGAATGGTTGACCCATCAGGACATGAAAAAACAGGTTGAATCACCTTATGTAACTGGAATTATAACTTCTTACAAATTCAGTAAAATCACTTGTATTAAAAATAGTTGTCCATAGATACCCAGTTCTCTGCATAGAAAGCTTAAAAAAGGTGATTTATATCAGAATTTAGATTCTGAGCAAAAGGGAATGTGACAGGATAGTCTTATTTTAAGGGCAGTGGTGCCTAGTGGTGAGCCCACCCTGTCACATGGCTTGCCCCTTAAAGTTTGAAAGGGGCGGTATATATATGAAGTCCTAGGAGTTACTGACAGAGAGAAGCGGTCCCAGGATTAAGTGGGGCTTGGGAGAAAACCCTGTAACTGTATCTTTAAAGGCCTGAGACTAAGAGTCTTGCAGAGAGGATGGGGCAAGGCTCCCCTCTTACTCAACCAATTGGAGATGTGCTGGGACAAGGGGACCAGTGTAATGCTGCCTCCTTTCTCATAACTGAATATACAGTAGCAGGAGGAGGCTGGTCAGCTGACCATCCTTCCTCTTTTAGGATTAATTGGGAAAGGGGGCAGCTGAGAGGGCAGCTGGCTACCTAATAACCAAGCTCTGAGAATCAGAGCTGGGGGCTCCTGTTTAAGAAAAAACCATTTGAAGCACAAGCCCAGCTCCAGGAAGGGGGACTGGGAGAATCTTCTGAACTGGGATGAGAGTTGACTGAGCCCAAGAGGATGAGAGGCTCAAGCCCAGGGAGAGGTGAAAGGTGTTTTTTTTTAAGAGTTTAGTTGGCTTGGAGTTTTGGAGTTCTACCGAGGGACCAGGGAGAAACCCTGAGATCTGCAGCTGTACAGAAAAAGAGGGAGAGTCTCTGATTTAGAAGGACTTTGCTGCTAGCCCAGGGGCAGCTAGGTGAAGGGACTCTGAAGAGGCCAGTTACAGCTGGACTTGGCTACCCCAGAAGCGGACTCTGCACTTTTAAGTGAGCTGGCTGGAAGACTAGGCCCCAGAAAAGACAGAAGGCTCAGCACCCCACACCTACCCACAACGGGGTACTGGCTGATGAGTTACTTCTGTGCCTGTCAGGGGAAACAAAAATGAAAAATATTTTACTTTCAAATCAGAAAAGATTTGTGTAGATCCTCACCAATGAGCTCAGGCCTGAAAAATGTTGAGATCAGCCATCAATAACTCTTTTCATAAGATGAGCTCCTTGAGGGTAGAATACCACCACCATGTTGGGTGGTAATCCTTAAGCAGCTGGACACAAATTGGGACTTGCCTCTTGTTTCCAGGCACTGCATATCCAATATAACCCTATCTTACCCTGTTGTGTTCTCCCTTATTTTGTTTCTAGAACTAGCTGCAAACCCCAGAAGACGGCTCCTGTTCTATGTACCCATTCGGTACTGGACTCTGGTTCCCACCACCACCACCACTTCCTCTGTGAGTCAGATCACACATGTCTACAACAACTGAGATTTCAGTGAGAAAGTTGCTCTTTATCCCAATGACAGGCAGTCACTGCAGTGAAGTTGCCACTTGAAACTCCATTTCTGACATCCAGGCTCTGTGGAGAGGTTCCTCTTGCCAGCTGGATCAGAAGGCTTCTGGCTGTCTTCAGTATCAGTCAAAAAAGCCATTCCAGGAATCAAGCAGCCTGCAAGATGTTTCCTAGAATGACTGGACCAGCACACCACCACACATTGACCTTTAAATGCACAGGCACATTTAAGTCAGTCTCAGAGCTTAGTCTCCCAAAAGAAGCACAATGGATCTTAATCCCTGACTAGGGCCTCTATGGCTATATCTACGCAGCAATTAAAAACCTGCAGCTGCCCTGTGCCAGCTGACTGGGGCTCAGGGATTGTTTAATTGTCGTGTGGACATTGGGGTCTCCCTGGAGCCCAAGCTCTGGGACCCTCCCCTCTCAGGGGGTCCTGGAGCCCAGGCTCCAAGCTGAGCCCATGTGTCCACATCCGTCACCTGAGCCCTGCAAGCCCAAGTTAGCTGGCACAAGCCCGCTGTGGGTGTTTAATTGCAGCATAGACATACCCTATGTGTTACGATAATACTAATAAACAAAATAAATAATAATGATCAAGTCTGACCTGCCAATATATGAGAAACTTCCAAAGAATACCAAGCTGCTCATGGTTCATGAGATAATTCAGTGAATGCGCCTTTAAATGGGGAAAGAATCCAGCACTTGCCCTTTCGCTCCCAGCTATTTTGTGTAATGTTTATAGGATTATGGGCTTTGCCATCCCAGCCAGCATCTTGGACCTGGTCTCTTATCTCAGCGCCCCCCAGTGCTCCATCACTAATGCCAGCATCAATGCCCTGCTCATTTGCTTTTCCCATAACAGTCTTTTTATACCTTTTTCCCAGGTGACCTCTATGTGAAGAGTGGCCTCCTAGTTACAGCACCCCAAAGCCACTACCCTCTCCTCCAAAAGACTCATTTCTCCTGTGATGCCAATGAGATGACAAGTAAATATTTAATAACAGCAGTTTCAAAATCCTAGTTATCCCCTCCTCTGGGCTGTCCAAGGCAGTCTGCCTACTCTTTGACTTTTAGAATTTAAGCTTTTCAGGGTAGGGACTCATCATTCTGTACCTTGTGTAAGGCTGACACTTACAAAGTTAACCTGGTCTAAGTCATCAAGTGAACCAAGCAAACTTTCACCTGGGACAGGGACTTTAATTCAACATCAAACAGTCCAAGGAAACATCAAAGGCTGCTATGCAGGAATGTTCAAACACAGTACAAGGAAATATTAAAGGTAGTGATGTGGACCTGTCATTTTCACCCCTTAAAGATTTTTCCTGCCTATGCACAGACAATGGATGTACCAGTCTTTTGGGTAGTGGTCTAACAAACTCCTCCCAGTATAGCATAGCTCATCCCTTCACCTGCTCTGAGTGCAATAACATGGCCGCTGTAGTCTTCTCACTCTGCTTCAAATCAACGTGCATGTGTAAACAATAATGCAAAGTTTATGTGTAAATCCTCAGCACATTATCACACACGTGCTCTGGTGTTTCATCCATATTTGAACATGCCCTGGAATTTTAAATACCTTTGAATCAAAGCTTGGGTTTTAGATGTTAATTTACATAATTTTTGCTGCCCATTTAAAGCCTTACATCAAATATGATTCAATTAATATTAAAATACGTTTCCACCAGCATTTCACAAAACATGTAGAGATATAAAAAAATAATGACAAGAAATGCTACACACCTTCTCTAAACAAAACTTTTGATATATAAAGGATAGCAAGTAAAACAAGTACAATCACATAGTTAACTACTAGGGGAAAAAATCAGAGGTTGATTTTTTTTCCCCCTAGAATTGTGTTTGTGGCTATGGGAGTCTATTATTTTCTGAAAATATAAGAGTAAAAGGGCAATTTGTTGCTGCTAAAAGAGACATCATGCCAATGCCACTGTTAGAATAGGAGCAGCAGAAGTACATGTATAGATTAGAATATTTCCCCCATGGGTTTGTTTAAATCTGATTAGCAAACAAGAAACATCCTAGAAAACCCCAGAGCACTAAAGAATTTTTGCAATAACTTGAAAGTGTGACCTTAGCAACAGCCTTGGAAGCCATAGGAGAAGCTCTGGTGAAAAACAGCTGAAAAATTCCTTTCAGACTCCAAGTCTGATGTCGTGCAGGAAACTTCAGCAACAGTTTTTCTCCTTGGGAATGTTCTAGTTGCAGTCCCCCTTGTTTGGAGCTAGATGGTACTGACTGTCACTGGCTTTAATGCAACATAAGTCAGCATAGAATTTGGTGCTCTGGGTTTAGAAAGGTTTCAGAGTAGCAGCCGTGTTAGTCTGTATCCGCAAAAAGAACAGGAGTACTTGTGGCACCTTAGAGACTAACAAATTTATTAGAGCATAAGCTTTCATGGACTACAGCCCATGCATCCGAAGAAGTGGGCTGTAGTCCACGAAAGCTTATGCTCTAATAAATTTGTTAGTCTCAAAGGTGCCACAAGTACTCCTGTTCTTTTTGGGTTTAGAAAATGACTCAACTACTCATTCTGTTGGAGTGTGGGAGAAGGCAGGAGAGGAGTGGGGGACTCCGTTCTACATTAGTGTCACTCTTTTTGCATCTTGAAAAATAAAAATATCACAGATTTTTGAAAGACTTAAAGGAAACATACTAAGTGATAATTGCGAACATTGGCATTCATTATGAATCAAGTAGAATTTCACTGCCAGTTAAATATCGGGGTCAGCAATCTTTCAGAAGTGGTGTGCCGAGTCTTCATTTATTCACTCTAATTTAAGGTTTTGCGTGCCAGTAATATATTTTAACGTTCTTAGAAGGTCTCTTTCTATGAGTCTGTAATATATAACTAAACTATTGTTGTATGTAAAGTAAATATGGTTTTAAAAATGTTTAAGAAGCTTAATTTAAAATGCATTCAGTACTAGCCTTTAAAATATTTTAGAAACTAGCTTTTCAATACAGTGACACTTATGCACAGGTCAGTATTTGTGTTAGAGATGACAATATACAGCTTCATATTATGAATATGCAGAAGTTAGGAGAGAAAGAAATGGCCAAACAAGAAGCGGTGAAGACAAAGTCCAAAAACAAGTCCTTGTCTCTGCATTGGAAGAGAATGCAGACCTTGTTACAGTTCTTACCAACCCTGTCATCAACAATATGAAAATTCATTTGGCACTGATTCACATCCAGAGGTGCTTATCAACCTATCTATTGTATTGCATGGAACATCAGATGTACAAGAGGCTTTACTGAAAATAGCAGATGCTGATGAAGAACAAATGGAGAGATTTGTGGGAGGTGCATTTGATTCTGAAGGGACACGTAGCTTCTTCAGACCAGTCCAGAAATCTGGCATCAAAACTTTTGCCGATATGGCAAAGAAGACCTTGCCACTTATAAAATTCTTCTGTGAATATATGGTTCAAAATGCACCTGAGAATGTAGGAGCACACCCAAGACAAACACTCCTTCTTGCTGGAGGTTTTTCCAATGGTGAAGTAACAAAGTCCATCACCAGCAGAGGTGCTGAAGGAGCCCAAGACTTGTACAGTACTCAGGAGGAAGTAGACACAAGGGATGCTTGTTCTGCATGCTGTCTGTGCTTTTGGGTCTCTTGGTGTCAAAGAAACCATAGTAATTAGGTCACCTGATACAGATGTTTTAGTCCTTGCTGTTCGCTACTTTCCAAAAATGGAATACACAGATAACATGTAGGTTGAAACATGCACCATTACCAGTACAACTGACAAGTATTGCTTCATACCTGTACGTGCAATTTGTGATGCACTCACTCCTGACTTCTGCAACATACTGCCTGCTGTACACACATTAACATAAATGTGCCTCTGTGGAAAAATCCGTGTTTAATGTTGTCAAAACAAAGGGAGCTTACGGCTTCAGGGATCTTGCCAAATTGCGAGAGTGATGAACAAGCCACAATTTCTGCAGCAAGGAAACTGGTACCAGTGCAGTATGACTACAGCGAGAAAGAAAAGGAGACTCACAGAGAACTGAATTGCTTGCACCTCACTCTAGCCATCAAAAAGGACAAGTTATTGGTCAAACGCCTACCACATAAGGACAGTTTTGAAGAGCATGTCAAAATATCTTCTTGGCAAACAGAGATTTGGATGTCTTCACACATAGATAAACCATTGCAACATGGAAGGAAAAGTGTAATGATGAAAAGACAGTTACCTTTTCCATTACTGGTGTTCTTTGAGATGTGTTACTCATGTCCATTCAACTTAGGTGTGTGTGACCTAGTAGGCGCAGGCAAACCCTGGCCATGGTCAGGGGAAACACAGAGGGACTTCGCGATGAGGTCCGTCAGTGCCCTGAATTTCTCTAGCAGCAGGAACACCCTGGTGCAGGTTGAGTCGAGCTCCAATGAACTCTATCCTCTGTACCGGAACTAACGTGGATTTTTTGTCATTCACCAACAGGCTGAGGTGACGGCAGGGGGCGAACAGCATCACGACATCCCTTTGGACCTGGGATCTGGCTCTGTCCTTGACTAGCCAGTCGTTGATGGATACCCCAATGTCTGAGGTAAGCAGCCACTACTGACAAGCACTTGGTAAATACCTGCGGTGCTATCACTAGGCTAAATGGGAGGACCGCAAACTGATAGTGGTTGGGACCTACCATAAATTGGAGGAAGCATCTGTGTTCCATGAAGATGGCGATGTGAAAATACGCATCTTTCAGATCGAGGGCAGTATACCAGTCTCCCGGATCCAGGGAGGGGATGATGGAGAACAGGGAGACCATGTGGAACTTCAGGTTTGCTAGGAAGCAGTTCAGGTCTTGCAAGTCCAGGATAGGTCGTAGACCACCCTTGGCCTTTGGGATTAAAAAGTAACAGGAATAGAGCCCCTTGTTCCTGAACTCTGGAAGAACGATCTCCACCACACCTAGATGCAGTAACCCCTCTATCTCCTGCGCGAGGAGACTCTCTTGAGAAGGGTCCCTGAAGAGGGAGCGGGAGGAAGGGTGGGAAGGAGGAGTAGAAAGCTAATGAAGGGTGTAACCCCGCACCACCATACTGAAGACCCATTGGTCTGATGTTGTAGATGCCCACGCAGGAAGGAAAGGAGAAAAGTGGTTGGCAAAAAAAAGGGATTTATAAACACTAATAGAAAACTATATACAGTATAATACAGGAGATAACTAGTTCGTACAAACAAGTGGCTACAGCACTCACTGAAGCAGCAACAGTTCCAGCACCATCACTGGCAGCAAGGAACTGAGGGTGGGGGGCACTGGCGGTGCCCTATAAACCCAGCATGTGCACGCCACTCCAGGGGGTGCAGGAGACGGTCCCCTATGGATACTGCTGAAGGAAAAACTTCCAGCACCGGTGCATGTGGGGAGCACACACACACCTAAGTTGAATGGACATGAGCAATCACTTGAAGAAGAACTACTTCCTGTATTCTTCTAGGGACCAATGGCACCTGAGCGACTACAAGATCTTATTTATGGCTGTACCAGTAGGTGTTGCTGCACAATCAACTGTGTCTGTAGTAAGAACAATCTTCCCTGCACAGAAACGTGTACACAGCAAGGCAATGAAGACTGTGGTAACTCATGCTCTCTCTTGACAGAAATCATAATGATGAACAAGATGATGATGTTGACTAGAAATGTCACGGTTGCTATTACATTTCAATGATACATGTACAAATTTATTAGATTTTGTTTTATGCTCTAAGGTCACAAAGAAATCCACATTTCTTTCTTGAAATAATACAGGGAGTCATTAAACTAACAGAAATGAATGACCATATTTCAAAGTGGTCATTTTAATGTGTTGATGGTGTAATTATTTATCCCCATTTATGTGGTAACAGCACCACTTGACAGCTCCACATCATACCTCATCTTAAAGTAGACATAAGAAGCTTTCAAATGATGTATGATATACATGCGTGTAAAGAAGGTATATTAAAATCGACCAAATTGGTGGAGTCTATCACTCATCTAAAGGTAAAATGCCTATGGAGGAGTGTCCCCTGTGATAAAGTTCCTCCTCTATCTTGGTGGGTCCTGAGCTTATTGGCAGATTTTCTTGCCTCAGAAATTCACCATGTGGGTTGGGGAACAGCCCAGAGACCTTCCCCTCTGGAAGAACCCACAGTCCAGGTCAATTGGGAGGTTTGGGGGGAACCCAAGCCCGCCCTCTACTCCAGGTTCCAGCCCAGGGCCCTGTGGACTGCAGCTGTCTATAGTGCCTCCTGTAACAGCTGCATGATAGCTACAACTCCCTGGGCTACTTCCCCATGGCCTCCTCCAAACACCTTCCTTACTCTCACCACAGGATCTTCCTCCTGGTGTCTGATAACGCTTGTGCACCTCAGTCCTCCAGCAGCACACCCTCTCCCTCTCACTCTCAGCTCCTTGAGCCTCTTGCTCCCAGCTCCTCACACTCACACCACAAACTGACATTTAAAACCTTTTAAAACCCAGGTGCCCTGATTAGCCTGCCTTAATTGATTCTAGCAGCTTCTTCTTAATTGGCTCCACGTGTCCTAATTAGCCCGCCTGCCTTAACTGATTCTAGCAGGTTACTGATTACTCTAGTGCAGCCCCTGCTCTGATCACTCAGGGAACAGAAAACTACTCATCCAGTGACCAGTATATTTGCCCTCTACCAGATTCCAGTACCCCACTGGTCTGGGTCTGTCACACCCCCTAAAACTGTTGAAGTGAATATGCCAATAAAGCAACATTATATAGTTAACATTTATATTGTGCTTTTAATCTGTAGCTCTCAGGGTACATCTATACGGGGATAAAAGCCCAGGTCAGCTGATTCACAGCTGTGTTGACGTTTGGGCTTAGGCTGGAGCCTGGACTCCCCCCTTGCAGGGTCCTAGAGCCCAGGCTCCAGCCCAAGCCTGAACATTTATGTTGCAATTAAACAGCGCTCCCCCTACACTGCGCCCCCCCCCCCCCAAACCTGAGTCACCTGACATGGGCCAGCTGCAGGTTTTTAACTGCAGTGTAGACATACCCTCAAAGTATTTTACAAAGGTGGGTGCCCTCATTTAACAGCTGGGGAAAATGAGACACAGAAGAGAGGCAAAGGCTGCATGGTGTCACCCAGCAAATCAGCAGCACTGCTATGACTGGAACCCTGGTCTCTTGGCTGCCTATCCACTGGACTACTCTGCTAAGAATCAGGATATATTTGGGTGTCCAAAGTGCAACCTCCCATCTTTAATCCAGAGCTGCAGCCCCAAGAGACCATATGCAAAGGACACAACATTCAATGCTCCATCTTGCTAGAGCTTATGTGTGTTAGGGCCCAGATAATCCCCTCATACATTAAAAGCCACAGGAAGAAATTTAGCGTAAGGATTCCCTCAGATTTTTCCTCTGGTGGGAGTAGGGTTTTTTCCCTAGCTCACCAAAAAGGGTGCAGTGCACACCCCAGGTTGATCCCAGAGAATCCACAGGCTAGGATCATTGATGTACAAGCTCTTTGCATGCACATCCACTCAGGACCACAGTTGGGCTCGTCTGATAGTGTGACATCCACACCTCCATTGGCCCCAAGGGGGATACAAGGAAAAGCTAATACAGTCTGAGGTTATATTATCTTTTCTGGGTAGGATCTGCAGGTTGGAAAGGGGATGATGTGCATTTCCCCCATACAGCTCACCACCATGATCTGCCCAGTCCCTGTCTCATTATTCCACAGAGCACTACGGCAGAATTGGGGAGAACGGGAAAGGAACAGTGCAAGAGACATTAGGGTTACCATACATCCTCTTTTTCCCGGACATGTCCGGCTTTTCGGCAGTCAAACCCCCGTCCGGGGGGAATTGCCAAAAAGCCAAACATGTCCGGGAAAATGGCGGCTCTGCTCCTCCCCGACTCTTCGGCTCTGTTTAAGAGCCGGGCTGCCTGAACACTACCGGCTTCGGGCAGCTCCGTGCCTCCAGACCCTGTGCCGCCAGAGCCCGGGAGGGGAAGTGCCCGGCTGGGGGCACAGGGTCTGGAGGCAGAGGGGCTGCCCGAAGCCGGTAGCGTTCGGGCAGCCTGGCTCTTAAACAGAGCCGAAGAGTCGGGGAGGAGTAGAGCTGCAGAGGCTGGAGCCTCCAGCCGCCGGGGCTCTGTGTAACTGACACAGTGTCAGTTACACAGAGCCCCAGCCGCTGCGGCTCTGTTTAAGAACTGGGCTGCCCGAGAGCTACCGGCTTCGGGCAGCCCCCTTGCCTCCGGACCCTGCGCCCCCAGCCGGGCACTTCCCCTCCCGGGCTCCGGCGGCGCAGGGTCCGGAGGCACGGGGGCTGCCCGAAGCCGGTAGCGCTGGGGCAGCCCGGCTCTTAAACAGAGCCTAAGAGGAGCAGAGCCTCCAGCTGCGGGGGCTCTGCTCCTCTTCGGCTCTGTGTAACTTATACAGTGTAAGTTACGCAGAGCCGCCGAAGCCCTGGAGGGGAAGTGCCCGGCTGGGGGCACAGGGTCCGGAGGCATAGGGGCTGCCCAAAGCCCGAGCGCTACCGGCTTCATGGTTTGCTGGGCAGCCTCCAGACCCTGCGCCCCTGGCTGGGCGCTTCCCCTCCCGGGCTCCAGCTGCGCTGGGGAAGCGCCGGCTGGGGGCGCAGGGTCTGGGGGCTGCCCGGGAAACCGTGAAGCTGGTAGCACTGGGGCAGCCCTTTCCCCCTGGCTGGGAGTGGGAGGGAGGAGGGGGCGGAGTTAGGGTGGAGAAGGGGCGGAGCTGGGGCGGGGCTAGAGGTGGGAAATGGGGGGGGGGCCATGGCCCGTGGAGGGTCCTCTTTTTTTATTTATGAGATATGGTAACCCTAAGAGACATCAGCGGCTAAGTCCCCATTCTACAGGGAACGATCGAGGATTCCCTCCCCATGCAAATCAGGGGACCCTGTGGCCCAAGGTCTGGTCCTCAGCTTCTTGACAAAGTGCTCACATGGCACAGTGAGACAAAAACTTTTCAACCCTGAAGCACATCGTTCACAAAGTGACAGCCTCTAAGCACAGGCAAAGATTCTTAGGAAACTACTGAAAGTTCAGAAAGGAAAGGATGACAGACACAGGGAATCAGCTTTAAAATATTAATTAAGGCCAATTTTCATGCTGATGTACTGCTTTTAATTAGAAGTCACCCCTATGTGTGACTCCTTCTCAGGCAGATGCTGCCTAAGGAGTTCAAAGATACCAAGATACTAATAAATTTGTTAGTCTCTAAGGTGCCACAAGTACTCCGGTTCTTTTTAAAGATACCAAGGATACACTTTGGAATTACATCACTGTGTATACATAAAGGTACAGTTAACAGCCAAAAAAGATTGAATATGTCCTGTGCATGTATGAGTGGCACAGGTATGAAGGGCCATTACACTAGGAGCTAAGACCTTAAACATCTCGGAACAGGCGAACCCGAAAAGAGTCATAGGTTCACTAGAGAGGAGTGCACTAAAATTCAGATTCTTACCCTGGCCTTCCCCACCTGCAGAGCTGCACTGGAAATCCTACAAGAGCAGGCTCTCACCAGATTTCCAGGGCCTCCTAATTCCGGCAAAATCAGAAATACTGCTGTGGTGTCGAGAAAGAACCCAGCCATGTTGGCACCTAGCGAACTAAAGCATCCTTTTGGAAAGAGCTAGCCAGACTTAGTCCAACTTCACCAAAGAAGTTAGTCTGAAAGCCTGTGGTCATCTTTCATTTCATGAGACCACTCACCCTCAGTATTGAATAAACTGGCTGAATTAGAAAGAATGATATTTCATATTTATCAAATATTACAATGCCGCCTTCCCTCACCTCACTGCATAAACTGAGTGAATAATTCCCCACAGCGGCGGCTCCAGGCACCAGCTCTCCAAGCACGTGCCAGGGGTGGAAAGCCATGGGGGGCGCCCTGCCGGTCCCTGCGAGGGCGGCAGTCAGGCAGCCTTCGGCGGCTTGCCTGCGGGAAGTCCGCCGGTCCCGCGGATTCGGCGGCGGGTATGCCGAAGTCGTGGGACCAGCGGACCTCCCGCAGGCATGCCGCCGAATCCGCGGGACCAGGGACCTCCCGCAGGCATGCCGCTGAAGGCAGCCTGCCTGCCGTGCTTGGGGCGGCAAAAAAGCTAGAGCTGCCCCTGATTCCCCAATACACAAAAATTATTTTTGCTCACTATGGGCGAACCCCATCGGCCTCTGCACAACTTAACAGTGGGCTTAAGGTTGAAGTTGGACTTTAGCAATATACAGGCCTTGTGCAGGCCCTCTGCATGAAGTGAATTTCGCTCTATTTGCCAGCTCTAATACTGACATGCACAGCTGCAATAACAATGTAGAATTCACTTCCCCCTCTCTCTGCACCACCAGGATTCAAACACAAATGCAACAGCCCAAGTGTACTGCTGGTATTATGAAAGATTGACAGTTGAGTAGCAAGAAGAAAACCTTGTCATTAAAGGCTCAAAACACTGCAGCAGATTACACACACACACACATACACCCCATTACTATATTCCAGGCCCGCTCCTGAGACACACTGATCACTCACTGAGAATTAAAGCTACACTAAACATTTCATAGGATTAGGCCCCAAATGAATAGTTTAGTGCCCCTGAGCATTCTAACTTGAAAGAGAATTATTAATATCATTAATATCTTCCATTTCTTTTCTGAAATACAAGCAGCAATTTAAAAACTTAACCTTTTCTTGTAGTTACTTTTGTTAAACTCTGAAGTGGATTATTTTTGATATTGGACAATCTTTATGGCACCATGGCTGTGGAAGGGGAAGCTGTACATAATGGTGTTTACATTCTCCACTGCCTTTTCCCTTCTTGTGGCCAAACCAATAGTGCTTGTTACATGCTGTGGTTTCCAGCTTGCAAGATGCTCTCCCTTTGTTGCACCAGGCACACTGACACAATCAAGAAATCTTGTGAACTGTCATGTTTTTGTTTTTGTAACATTAGAATTGGCAGACACTCTGCTCTCTTTCTAGTAGTTCTGTGGTTATTTCCAACACGCTTTGTTTTAGGATACCTATTATTAGGACACTTAATGCTTTCCTTGCTTACAATCTGGATTTGTGTGTGTCCAATCATCAGTTTGATTCCCATGAATTCCACAATATTTAAACATTTGTTCTTTCCAATTAGTTTTGGGTGCTGTAAGTTAGCAAAACGACATGCAACAACCAGTGGCGGATTAATGATTTTGCCGCCCCAGGCCCTGAAATAATTGCCGGCCCCATATGAGCTTGTTTTAGTTTTTTTACAAATTCTTTTGAACTAAAATGAATCTAAATATCATTAAAATAATTGAACATTTACAAGTTTTATTATAAATAAAATTACAAGTACAGTGGATCCTCGCTTGAACGTGCATCTGTATAGCACGATTTCGCTTACAGTGCGGGACTGCACATGGATCCAAAACTGAGAACCACTTAATTTCTTCCTTCCGGTCATATTATTAACGTTTAGGATTCTCGTGAGTACGTTTACTAAATGGCGTTGCGCCGTCATTGGTGGTTTCAATCAGTAGCGTAGCTAGGGGGAGAGCGGCCGCTACCCCACTAAGCATGTTGTCAAAAAGTGGCGCCTTAAGGGTTAACATGGCGCCAGCGGGGCCCACGCTCCACTCTGAAGCTTGGTGCTGCTGGCGCTGGGCTCCTGCAGCAAGGCAGGCTTTGCCGGCAGCCGCCAAACTTCTTCCCCCCGCCCCTCCCTGCCGCCGATCAGCTGTCTCCCAGCAGAAGGGAGCAGCTGATTGGCGGCAGGGAGGGGAGGGGTGGGGCGGAGGAAGAGCTGAGCTCCAGCAAGCTGCTGGCCGCTCCTGGGAGGAGGAGAGGAGGGGGCCCAACTCCAGCAATACTTGGGGCCGGGTGTCCCCCCCCCCCCGGCCCCACCTGCAGCCCCCCACGCCTTCCCTGAGTATCCCCTGGCCCCGACTTGCTGCCCCCGCCCATCGCTCGCCTTTCAGGGGCCCTGGAGCAGAGTGTCCCTGTCTCTTCGGTGTGCTGCCTCCCGGGAGCAACTTCTGTCGCAGGGTCCTAGTGCCCCCCAACTCCACTGCCAGGGCAGACTGACTCAGAGCCTCAGCCTGCCCTTCCCCCTCAGACCCTTCCCTTTTCTGGCAGGACCCTCCAGCAGCACAGGGGTCCCCCCGCCCGCAGTCACTGCTCCTGCCCCATGCTGGGCAAGGAGGCAGCCCCATCCCTCACCCCCAGTGAGGCTACAGTCAGGGGAAGCAGCAGGTGAGGAGGCGCATGCAGCGCCCCCCGGTACCCACCACAGGGGAGGCGAGGGACATTCCTGGACCTGAGAGGGGCCCTAGGAGCACATGTAGTGACTGTGTGCTGCTGGGGGGGGCAGGAAAGGGGGGCTCCTCCCCCAGAGCTTGCTGCTGCCAGCAGGGAAAGGGCTGGGGGGAGTCCTCCTCTGTGGCCCCTGTCCTGGAGCAGCCTGCCTGCACCCCAACCTCATCCCCAGCCCTGCCCCACCCCAGAGCCCACACCCCCAGCCAGAGCTTTCACCCTCCCACCGCACTCTCAACCCTCTGCCTGAGCCCCTCCAGCACCCCGAACACCTTATCCTCACTCCCAGCCAGAGCCCTCATCCACCCCACACCCTGACCCTCTGCCTGAGCCCTGAGCCCCTCCCACACTCCAAACCCCTCATCTGCAGCCACACCCCACAGCCCTCACCCCTGCACCCCATCCCTCTGCACCCCTCCATCCCCAAACTCCCTCCCAGAGCCTGCACCAATCCCCTGCCCCAGCCCACTCCTGGGTCTGCTGAGCCCGGACTCCAGCCGCGCGCTCCGCAGGGAAGGAGAGCCTGGCGCGAGCAATCTGCTTCTCCTCTGGAGTTTTTAATTAAAAAAAGGCGGAAATCTGGTGGCTCCAGACAATACGGAGTCTTTTTTTCACATGGGGGGGTAAGCTCCCAGTTTCCCCCCCTCCCCACCTCAGAGGCTGCCTGCCCCGCTTTGGGGGCTTTCCCCTTACAGCGCTCACCTGCCAGGTGTGTGCACAGGCCAGGGAGTGGGGGCTGCAGGGACTGGGCCAGCTTCGCAGGGCTTAGCTCTGGTGCCTCTCCCGAGCTGGTAGAGGAGTTTGTGGAGTGGGGGGGGGGGGCGCCCCCCTG
The DNA here is from genome assembly GCF_027887155.1 of Malaclemys terrapin pileata. NCBI lineage: Eukaryota > Metazoa > Chordata > Testudines > Emydidae > Malaclemys > Malaclemys terrapin. The sequence goes on along the minus strand of NC_071507.1, from coordinate 37,557,496 downwards.
CTTGGATCCAGCCTTGGGCTTGTGACACAGCAAATCTGGCATTGTGGGGAGTATGGTGCATGGGGGAGGAAAGCCCCTAGTATCAGGCAGTAGCTTCCATCACATAATCAAATGTGGTAGAAATGTCATCTGTACACTTGTAACACTTACCACTACAGCATTAGTCAGTCTGAATCCCTTGCAAGAGCCAAGAGGCCCACATTTTTTAAAACATTTTGTCTTCGCCCTTTTGTCGGCGCTTTTTTAAATGCAAAATAACACACGTACTTATAAAACAATATCATTCTTGTGTTTTTATTTTAAGTACAAAATAAATATGTATAACGAATTTGAAAGTATGTAATTAGTCATTTGATATGTCGGGTGGCGCCTTTTTTATGTGTTCGCTTCCCCGATGTTAGAACCTAGCTACACCCCTGGTTTCAATATGCGCTATGATTGGTAGAATCGCAGCAGTGATTACAAAAATGCTGCTGTTATAAATTTGCCGCCCCTGCAAATTTGCCATCCTAAGCCTTATTTGGCCTAGGCAATAAGACACTGCTGGCAACAACAGCATTCCAGGTTATAAAACACTGTCTCTATAAAACCATTAAAAACAAACAAACAAACAGAAAAACCAGCCGCTCACATCTCCAACAGTGAGAAACTAGACTTTCATATACTGTATCACTTCCTTGGCTCATTTGCCAATGGGGACACCCGTGTTTAAGAGCACACTTCCAACACAGGAAAAGGTTTGACATGATTGGATCACCACATCTGGGACACACATTCCTTCTCTTATGGCTAAAGGAAAGACAGAAGATGAATCTACACTTTTGTGAGCATCAGCTTCTCAGGACTGGATCGAGCTAACTTTGGGCCCTCACACTCTGTATGATGGTGAGAACTATGTCAATTTAATAATAATTTATACTGCACCTACCAAGGAGTCCTAGGCAATTTACAATAAAACATTAAATAACTGATAGACATCATAGGGCACAATCCTGGGAACATAAATAATCTACAAGGATAAGAGTTAAAATCAGCATAAAACCACAAGCAAAGTAGATGTGCTGTGCCAAAGGCTTTTGAGAGAAAAACTGTTCCTAACCTGTTTTACCTGAGGCTCTTCTATGGGTCGGTCTCATAATCCTTCTTGTCACCCAAACTCAGTTCCTATGGTGCTGACTGCCCAGCCGCCAGACTGAGTTCTCCTCAACTCCTTCTAATGGCTCTCTCGTTTGCAAACGGGGGGCAGAGGAAGTGCTGGCTGTTAAATTCCCCCTTGTCTCCAATGGCTAGAAAAACATTTTTAAGTATCCAACACGGAACTGAGCAGGACCCTCTTCCTGGCTTGGGTATCTTAAAGAGTATGTTACAAAGTACATCAAGGCAGAGCCATGCTCTTGCAACATGAGAAAACCAAGAAAAGTTGTGGGCATGGACCCATCTCCCTTCCCCATTGCACACAGCATCTCTTCTCCAAGAGCCCTGGTCCCTCTTAGGGAAAGATATACCTCTGCTGTGGCTGATGCTCTTTGATGGCACCATGCACTAGATCCTGTTAACACCTTTCAGGGTTTAAAACACACTGATAGTTGGATGTGTAGGGACATCTTAAATACCATGCACTTATTTACAGCAATGTGAATTTACAGATAATCTGTAACAAACCTCATCCCACCTAACACTTTTATTAACAATGAATCCGTTTTTAAAGATTTTTTTACTGCACATTACTTAGTTTTATTAGCCTAGCGACTGCCACTCTCCCCCAGACACACACTGGGCATTCAAGTCATCTCAGCTCCATGGTGCAGAAGCTTTGTATTGCCTCAGTACATTTTGCTTCGATGCTGTGATATTCCATCTCACTTTTGCAAGCGGTGATATTTACAAGTGGCTTAAAAGCTTCCTCTCTAAAATATCTCATTATTACAATAAGGTGTGTAACAGTGAATTGTATTCACTAGTCCAGTGATTCTCAAACTTTTGTACTGGTGACCCCTTTCACATAGCAAGCCTCTGAGTGCAACCCCCCGTTATGAATTAAAAACACTTTTTTAAATATTTAACACCATTATAAATGCTGGAGGCAAAGCAGGGTTTGGGGTGGAAGCTGACAGCTCGTGACCCCCCCATGTAATAACCTCATGAGGGGTCCCAACCCCCAGTTTGAGAACCCCTGCACTAGTCAATTATTTTTCTAAAATTTATTTAGAAGTACAGCAAATTGTAAGGGCTGACATCCACCAACCCCATCAGAAATTGATCCTCTGGGATACTTTCTACTCATCCTTGCAGATTATCCTTCTCAGTGCTCCAGAAAAGATGCGGCCATATAAAGCCCAATAGCCCTGCCAATGTGTCCTGGGTGGGAAACTTAGTTTCCTCAGGAATGTCTTTCTTGCCCTCCTTTTGGCCTTCATTTGCATGAGGAAACTGAGGGGGACTGTTTACTGAGCTGTTGATGTCCTCCTCAATGGGGCTAGAGATCTCCTGTGTATCCTTGCTCTCCCCTAACATCTTTATGTGGTTGTTCATATGTGCAGGAGAAAAAAATGTTTTATTAGTGCAACCATTTACTGCCCTCAGTTGCATATACTGATAATAATACCCACGGTAGTGTAAAAGCTATAAGATTATTAGCCTTCAGATATGTATTCCAATACATATTTTTGCCAATGGAAATATATCACACGAAATGAGATACCTGTTTGTGGTACTCATTTTTATAATGTGCTTGCAAAATACACAACTGTTATGCAGCACACTGTTTGAATACTATTAGTCTGTGTGCTATGACTTCTAAATTCCACATCAGATTCGATTAAGATACCATTAAAAAAAGCTCATTCACAAAAGAAAAAAGCACCAATTTGCTCTCTCTTTAACCACTTTGCTGCTAAACAATTTGCCAGGTAGATGCCTAGAGTGTTCTTTTCTTATGCAGCTGGATTTAGTGATATTTAAAGGGGTAGGCAAAGTCAAAAGACGTTTGAGAGGTAAGCACAAAGTGAGATAAACTTTGTAGTTTACCCATACCACGACTTGATGTTTACGTTGTAACACAAGCACAGAAAGCCTCCCCAGCTGGAGTTCAGCACTGATGTCCCTTCAGGGACCGGGATGTGGCCACCTTGTACCAGCAATGGGATCCAGGGGCACAGGCTTTTCCAAGTAGTTATCCCTTCTCCAATCTTTCCAGGTGTATTACCCAGAATGGAGTACAGCCAAACTGAATGCAAAACGTTCAGGTTCAGTTCAAAAGACTTGAATATAGATTGTTCCATGAGGCTCTCATTTCCCCTCCACCCAACACTATTTCATACACTAGGGAATTCCATTTGTGTGTGGATAAACAATCAGAACACAACACTCTTACCGTGACAGATATTCGTAGTTTCTGAACAAAGGAAGCCAAATTGGCTTAATTGGAGAAGCAGCATAATAAACATCTTTGATTTTACAACTGTTCGTAACCCTAACAAATGGGTTCCATTACATTCCCACATGGAGGATGTGCACATCTTCAGGCTGAGCATATAGCCATTTAAGTTGCTATCTTTCTGTATGTTTTCAGTAAAAATACACTTCTAGAATATGACCTACGTTTGCTTTGCAGTGATAAAGATTTGCTTGGACAGAGCCTATGCACTAGACTAGGAGCTAGAAACTCCTGCATTACAATCCCAGCTCTGATACTGCATGGGGGACCTTTGGCATGTCACTTATTCCCAATTTACAGACAAGTTATGTTACCATCCAGGAATGTTGTGAGGATTAGTGTTTTCAGAACAACAGAAGCGTTAAATATTTTATATTAATACAAGAATTGTGTGACTGATCATCCATTCTCTTAAGTAGACATTCCAGTTGGGTGAGCAGAAGGGAAGCATGTATATGCACCTTGAGGTCCTGTGATATAAGATGAATAGAAGTGGAGAGTCATTCTCTGAGTTAAAAGGCTTAACAAAAATTTCACCATCTGAGAAATGTCCAGAGAATGCATGAAAACCCAAGGACCCAGCTCTTTCATAGCACAAAAGAAGATTCTACAGCAAATGTAAGGTTAATTAAACATAGATTAAAAATACATTTAAAAACCCAGGCTTTAATTTCACATTATACTCTTCATTTGGGAATCAAGATAGGCATTCTGGCAAAGCTGCTGGCAAGTTTTAGGATACTCCAGGGAAATAAATTAAGAGAATTAGGAACTGGGACAGCAGAAACCTTCATTTAATCTGGGAGTTAACCTCAGTGCATTATGAAATCTGTGTTCAGTGTCTCTTGACCCAGCAGTCTACTGGGCCAACTCCCATTTATTTGCAACTGACCAGCTCAGCAAGAGGCAACACAGCTGTGTTCCAAGAGTTGAACACAGACAATTTCAGTGCAGAGAGATGTACACACTGAAATCTAAAGGTAAACTAAGAGTTCTGGTGAAATCAGGGGGTTGACTATGGACATATGGAAATACTGTACCCTCCCTCCTCCAACAAGAGCAACAAAAATCAGAAGACTGGCAAAACAACAAATGTCTGGGTACAGTTCCTATTTTTTCACAGGCCCCTCTCCATGTTCATTTAGTTGTGGAGCAGGTATAAGGTACAGAACTTTATAAGAGTCCCATTTAAGATTTGATAACACAGCAAAACTCAAAAGATCCACATACCTCACCCTATTATCCATCCACAAGGGTTTCTGGAGCATCCAGGTGCCAGTTCTACTCATCATCTTTTATCCAGGGGAGACAGAATAACCAGGTAACTAAAAATTAAAGCTACAGACTTTTATTCATGGAAGAGTTAGAAGTGAGCTGAAATAAAGGACCTTTTTTGCATATATGTGTAGAAAAGCCTTAGCAATCATAAAGGCCAGTTCCTAGCACTTTCCTGCCCCAGAGGAAAATGGTTTCTACACCAGCGATCTGGTGAGTAAACCACAAGGGATCTTATACTAGATTTTATGCACTGTTGAAGGCCAATCCCAATACCAGTTACCAGGCCTCTTACTGTTATAGAGTCTCCCTTTAATCCTTTGTCTTGAACAGCTCTCAGAATTTTGGGTATTTAAGTGAACACAATTCAGAAAAGACCCAGGTAATAATCCAGTGGTACAGGACTTCTGTGTTTAAATTCCAGTGCTTCTAGAGCTACATCTCTATTTATATTATTAGCCAAGGAGAAAAATCTGAGGGTTTAAATTATTCTGTAGTTCCTTCTCAAGTGCTGTAGGACTTAGAAATTATTCAAAAAATGTCATCTATCCATCAGCAATAGATAAATGATTTATCAGGTATATACCAATATTTGACCATTGTTGTCATGTATTGTTCCTTTACGTTTTAATTGTAAACTTTGGAGCAGGGACTATCCCTATATTGCACATTGCACTAAAATAATCAGGTGTGGTTTACTTTTAGAACTATCTTGCACAATTTTATTTGTTTGGGGACAGTAATACACTAGTTGGAAAATACCTTTGGTGGCTTGATTTGTAAATTTCATATTTTTGCAAAGCTGTTTTATAGAAGAGTTTTGACAGTCATATTCTTTGTGTTTGATTTGAGCCTTATTTTTAAATAAATGAGCTCTCTTTTTAAATAAAAGCACTTTAGAACACATGCTCAAGCTTAGGGTGACTGATTTGCCGCCAATATGGAAATAGAGCTTTAAAAGGGAGTTACAGGAATTTTCCTAACAACATCAGAACAAAACCATCTCCCTCTCCCCACCAGAGAAAGTCACTACCTAGCCATTCTTGTGTAATTTAGAATTGAAAAGTTAAAAAGCTAAGTTCCAACACAACATCAGAAAAGCACAGTAAGGGCTTTATAGGTAAGTGTCTTCTTTAGTGTTACCATTCCACAACACAGGCGGAAGTAAGGGCTTATATCTCTGCTTATAGTTTTTCTATCTCCCACTGTTTAATATTTGTACTTTTAAACATAAAGATTAAGAGTTATTCTAACTGCTTGCCCAGTAGACTGTATAATTATACCACTGACTTCAAGGCCAGTTCATAACTCCAGAAAAAACTAGTGTTGGGTGAGGTTGAGAAAACCTGTCTGCCAAGAATTTTAAATAAATAAAAAGGAGGGTGGAGAGAAATGGATGGGCCTCTGTGATCCATTTAGTGCTTCCCATATTTCTTCTTCCTGCCCACCACCTTCAAGGTCTTGCATTAGACTCCAGCCTTATAGTGAATACAGCTACTCCTGTTGGAACTTGTCAACACGATTCTTTGGTCAGCCAAAGCAGCACTGTTAAACACAGAGTTCCCTACTCACCCTGTAGGGTTACTCAACAGCCACATACACGCTGCCGAAATGAAAATTCACTCAAAAGTCATTGGGAGGTAGAATGAAAAGGGAACCCATACAATTTGCAATACACAGTGCAAATCATTTAGCTTTAATAGGTATGTTCAGATGTGGGATAAAGTATGCCTAAACAGGCCTAGCTTGCAAACTGAACTGAAATCTTTAACTTTGGTTCAATAGGAGGTTGTCAGAGCCACAAAATGATTTAAATCCCCCACCTCAGCAACTGTTAGAGAGATTGGAAATTTATTGGGGAGGGGATAAAAGGAGTTATTTTTTCCAAGACCATTACTGTGGACAAATAAAATGGGATAGTGGAAGAAATGTACAACATGAACAACTAAACTTAACAGTTTGCATGCTCTCTCCTACATTTTGGAATATACTGAAGTCTGATTTGTGGTGTCAAGTTTTCAAAGTGGAAACTACAAGCACTTTGCTTAAGTTACAGCATTTCAGCCTTTAACTGAACTGGGAGTGTTATCAGAAAGAAGCTGCCTCACTGTTAAAGCTCGAGTCATGGTATGTTAAAAAAGGGCAATGGCTCTGGTTGTTGCATGCTACTGGAATACATTGTTCTGTATTGCACAATCCATTCAGACATGTATCTTGAGTCAGTTTTAGTCTTCTCATTAAAGAGGTAGCACAGATCCATAACCTAAATCAACTAAGGGGAATCCTTGGTACACATAGCCCCGGGGGTATGCAGAGGTCTCTAAGGGGTACATTAATTCATCTAGCTATTTGCCAAGTTTTACAACAGGCTACATAAAAAGCACATACAATGACTTGTTTACACTGCTCTATGTATTATACACTGAAATAAGTACAATACTTATATTCCAATTGATTTATTATATGGTAAAAATGAGAAAGTAAGCAATTGGTCAGTAGTAGTGTGCTATGACACTTTTGTCGTTTTATGTCTGATTTTGTAAGCAAGTGGTTTTAAAGTGAGGTGGAACTTTGATTGGTCTTGCATACCCCAGACTCCTGGAAAGTAGTCTGGAAAGGTTGAGAGCCTATTTTAAGAGATTACATTTAAGTATGGAGATGAAAAACAGTTTGATACATTTAGGAATTCCATATCGAATACACCAACTGGCATATTTTTTCCAAGCTTATTTTCAGTTTTATTAAGTTCATTACCATTTCAAAGACTACCGTTTCAACTAAAGGATAAAAGCATGCAAGGCTCAGTTCTAAAACTCCATTAAGCACAAGTAATGATAATAGCACACCCATGTCAGATCACCAACTCCCAGCAACAAATGAATTTCCTAGATGAAGCCTGTTTCCTGTAATTCAAAAGTACCTACCAAAAAACAACCAACCAACCCATCAATGTACTGTCACACAGATTGTATTGGTTTGCCACAACTTACTGCAGGACAACAGGAAATTTCTGAGTGGTCTGGGCAGCTTTGTGTTTCATCTAATTCTGAAATAAAAGCCACGTAACTTTTAGGTTAACAATGTAAGAATCAATTTAAAGGCTAATAAGCAGTTGTGGAGCACATAAGAGATAGATACTAATGTTCCCATTAAAGGATTGCTGGGGATTTATAATAAAGAAACAAGAGTGGAATCTAGAGTGTTTTGACATGCACTTCTGCAGAGATACAGCAAACTAGTAACTGTTCACCTCAAACTATCACTTACAGTGCAAAGGCTGCAAAGCTGCTGAGGCCCTGCTTTCCCACAAACACCAACAGATACAGCAATACACTACCCTTTTGCACAAATTTTATAAACTGTTATGCGTGCTTTTTTTGGCAGCATTTTCAACACACAAAAATGCTTCAATTAACAGGAGTGCAATTGTGTTTAATGTGGAACGGCTGCTGCAAACTTTCAGAATTCATATCCCAACCAGGACACACCAAACTGTACTTCTGTGACTCACAATAAGATCCTACTTAATGAATAAAAGACTGTATAGGAGATAAAAGAATGGGCTGATAAAATGCAGCAGCTCCAGCTAAGAGATTTAGCAGTAAGTGTTCTTAGTTTAGGAAGAACAGTTAGAAGTAAAAGTAAAAGTAAAATAGAATACACACACACCTATAACTATGCAGTTTTAATTTGACTGTTAGTTTAAAAGACAAAACAAGATTGCATTAGCTCAAGTAGACATCAGTAAACTAAGAAGAATTAGAAAAGCCTACTTTCAATATCTGGTAAAATTTGCTCAAGGACTCCTGTTCCTTGCAGACATTATACATAAAGTTTCTTCTGGAAAAAATAAATATTTTTGAGCAAACACAAGCCAGAGCATAACCTAAAGAAATAGTTTTGCATCATCCCATCTACAGATTATTTTGAATGGTTATATATTTGTTTAATTTTAAAACTACAAGTCAGTACTAGGTTGATTATACAAACATATGGCACCAGTATTACATTCTACCTTGTATTTATAAAAAATACTGAGAGTCCACAGATGCCATTATATTAACATTTATTAGGCTGACAAAAGAATCATGATGGAGCACATACTCCAACAGGTTCCATAAAAAAACCCTTAAGTTATATTAATAAAATGCCTTCTACATTAATGTGTAATTTACAAGCCTCTGTATATTATAAAGATTTACCCACAGAAATGCTAGATAGTTTTTAGCCCCTGGGTTCTGGGTGACAAAATAAACTGAAGAGTGTCAGATTAGCATTAAAACCAGTACATCTTCAGTGTTGGAATGAGAGGCTACAAGTCTATTCCTTTAAATGAGGAAGGGCATTTGGAACAAAGGCTTTAAAAATAAAAAAAATAATTGAAGTTATTACCTAGATTACCATTTCCTACTTGTCCCATACAAACTTTAAATACTAATGGCATATTAATAACCTCCATAAACAAACGTGCCCGATATTAAATGCTTGTTAAATTGTTTTTATAACCGATTTTTCATTTCAGCTGTTAAGATACAAAAAGCAAAGGTTTGTTCCCTACTGTCTTCCTAAGGAAGCCTGATATAGTATATGATTTGCACTAGGTACTTTGGAACCTTCTGGAACATTGTTTATTAGTTTTGGCAAACTACCAATGATTTCTACAGGAATGGAGCCATTTTGCTGTTCAAACCTGGTTAATCTGTAGCTAGACACATTTCTGATAGGGAAAAGTTAATAAAAAACCACCTTGCAGACATGGCCTTAATAGTTTGATTTTTTTTTCCAAAAATTTTATTGGGAGAACTACAAAACATTTACAGTACAAAGTTTACAGTCTCACACTCAATTTGTAGTGAACTGACTCCCGAAAATATATTACAACTCAAGTTGACTTATCCTTTAGTTACATTCAAAACATACTTCTGTTAAAGTAGTCCAAATAGAGTACATAGTGCTTGATCTGTACCTATGTACAAACAAAACTAAAAGCTACTGCTCATTCATCCACCGTCCAGGAAAGTTTTGGAAAACTCCTGACTTTCTACACAAGGAAAAAATTACAAGTTTTGGAATTTAATTAAACAAGATATGTTCATGTACTGCATAAAGTTTCAGATCCAAAGGTGGCCTCCTTGCTTATATATAAAAAAAAGTGGTGAAACTTTTCATGTAGTTAAAACCCATCCCTACATTCAAATTATCTCAAGCATTAAGAAAAATACTTATTTGGTTGAGGAAGATTTAAGGCAAGCATGGACCCTTAAGAAGGCACTGTGAGACATAACACTGGGACCCCCAATTATTGCTACATACTTTGAGACTATCACAGTGTGATTGGTGGAGTTAGGCAACAAAAATACTTTTTGGTTAATTTAAACACATTTGAATTAGGTTTGCCACTTTGAAGTCTGATTGCAAAGTAGTTTTGTTGGGGTTTTTTTGTTTTGTTTTTTTACATGGACGGGCTACAACCATTTTACATTCTAAAAAACCCACAGAAATTCCTCATACTACTTCCACAGCATAGAGACCGATTTCTATAAAGAAACCATGCAATCTTTTAAATTTACGTAAACAAGGAAAGAAATTAATGAAATAAATATTACATACAATCTCTTAAATTAAGATTTTTACTCATTTACAATAAAATAACCAAGTGAAGTTACAAAAGGCATATATTACTGTGAAAAGAACACACTCCACATTTCGCCGATTAATAATGGCAATCATAATTTAAACATAATAAAAGAATATATATCTATTGCTTTTCATCATACCCGATAAATACAGTATGAACAAATTACCAATGTATACTTTTCACAAGATAATAAATAAGTTAAATAGTTTCATATTGAGTTGTGTGCAGTGACTCATGCAATCAACTCAAACAGCTAAAAAAAATTAAAAAAAAAAAAAATCAGCAGTTATTTTCCAACAATTATAAACTAGACTCAGTTGAGTGCTTCCAAATAAAGCAACAACAAAAAATTGTTCTAAGCCAAACATCCACTAAGTGGTGGCAATGGAACCAACATGAAACTTTGGAATGGAAGTTTTAGCATTTGTTATAATATATATAGATTATATAAAAAAAACTAGAGGGTTGTTATCAAGGCATATTCTTGGCAGGATGTTGGATTTTTCTTTTAAAAGCTTATAGGTTTAGTACTGGTGTGGGTCTTTATTTGAAATTGGCTTGAAAGACAAACTACTTATTAAATTCTGTCTTTTTTGAATATAAAAATGTGGAGAGGCTTGAAATGCAGAGTTCATGCCCCTCTGGATTGTTTGTTGCTTGCTTTCTGGTGGTGTGGGTTTGTCTTGGTTCCCCCCTCCCCCTCTAATGCTTAAAAAAAAAAAAAAAAAAAACCACACACAGATGGAATGGCTGCTGCTGGTGGTGCATATTATAACTAGTCTCCAAACAAAAAACAAAAATCCCCTTCTTCCAAGGTCTCTCTATAAAAATAGGTTTGTTCTGTTCATGTCGCCATTTGCCCTTCTGCAAATTTATTTTTTGTTCATCTCTCGATATAAAAAGTTTTTTTTTCTCTTCTCGCTTTTTAATTTACTTGCTCAGCAATTAAACCAAACCAAACCCAAGAGGATCATCGAAGGGCTGTGCGAGCTTGGCTAGTTCTCAAGGCTGCGGGGTTTATCCTCCCCCCTGCCGCGGGGTTCACACCCCTCTTCTCCGCTCCCCACTCTCCGGCCCGGCTCCCCCTAGTCGTCGGAGATGGAGAGGCGGCTGAAGATGGGCAGGCGCCTGCCGGAGTCCAGGCTGGGGGACTCGGAGCCGCTCAGGCTGCCGGAGCTGAGGGAGCCGCTCAGGTAACTCTCCCGGTCGGAGAGCGAGTCCGGGGGGCTGGGCGGCGCGTCGAAGACGGGGGACTCGGAGAGGCGGCGCAGGGGCTGGAAGTTGAAGGGAGGCGAGGCGGGGGGCGGCGGACAGCTCCCCCCCGGCGGCGGCGGCTGCTGCTGGCAGCGGTAGAAGGCGGCGGCAGCTACCGCGGCGGCGGCGGCAGCGGGGCTGGCGGCGAAGCTGGGGCTGTGGATGGCGAGCGGCGCGATGAGGCTGCCCAGCTCCTGGCCCGAGAAGGCGAAGGCGTTGTTGGCGCAGGGCGGGGAGAGCAGCTCGTCGCAGTAGGAGGCGGAGGCGGGCGGCGGAGGGGTGCGGGACCCGCCGGGGCTCTCGAGCAGCGCCGCCTCCAGGCGCCCGCCGGGCTGCTGCCCGCAGCCGTGCTGGTGGTGGGCGGAGAAGCCGGAGAAGCTCAGGCTGTGGTGCAGCTTGGGCCGCTCGCCAGCGCCGCGCTGGGGCCCGAACCCGCCGCCGCCCCCCAGCGGCGGGTCCCGCGGGGCGAAGGCGCGCAGGTCACCGGTGCTGCCGGCGGGGTGCGGCGGCGGCGGGTGGGGGTGGTGGTGCGCGGCGGCGGGCGCGGCCGTTCCCCCTCCGGGCGCGGGGCGGCGCTCGTCCGCGTTGTGGATGAAGTGGCAGCGCGGGCCGTAGGGGCAGAAGCCGATGGTGTGGAAGGTGCGGCACAGCTCGGTCTTGTACTTGGGGTGGCGCGTCAGGCTGCGCAGCTCGTGGAAGCCGTGCGCGAACTGGCACTTCTCGCCGTACTTGCAGGCGCCGCTCTCCTCGAAGGGCCGGCACAGCTCCGTCTTGTAGCGCGTGGAGTTGATGGGCGCCCCGCCGCCCCCCTTCCCCGCCTGCTGCTGCAGCTGCTGCATCAGGTGCTGGCTGCGCTCGCCATTCTCGCTGAACGAGCGGTCCCGGAACTTGTTCTCCTTGTTGAGCAGCGCGGTGGGGCTGCTGCTCCCTCCGCCTCCCCCCCCGCCCGTGCCCGTCTCCTTCAGGCTGCCGAACGAGGAAGAGGAGGACGAGGACGACGAGCTGGAGCCCGAGGAGCCTGGGAACTTGGAGCTGTTGGCCAGAGCCTGCAGGTTGCTGGTCGAGTGCCTTCGCAGAAACCCCGGCGCGAAGCTGGAGCTGGGGGAGGTCACGGGGGTCCCCACCGCCTTCTTGTCCAGCATGCTGCTCAGGTTGGTCAGGGCTTTTTCACTCTGGAGACGAGAGGGGGAAAGGAGGAGAAAGAGAGTTTGCAAAGTGACTCGGCCGGGCAGCAGTTCTGCAAGTTGCCAGCGCCCCCTGAGACTGCACAGGGGTAAAACGCCCCCTCGCAGCACATCTGCAGGGCGAGCGTGGGACATCTTAATGTCTCCCCTGCAGCCTGAGAGCTATGCACTAACCCTTACTTCTCAGCAGTGTCTTTAACAAGGTGACACAGCTCCAGGTAAAGCTTTACCTTCACAGCACAAGCCTAAGCACTTCCATTGCCAGAGTTCGAAGTTTTGGGGGAGATCTAGTACTGACTCCAGCACATTGAAAACTAAAAGCTTTAGAGACCTTAAAGCTCCCCACTGCAACACAACTCGAACTCTTTGATAAACTTCCAGTCAACGAATCTACTTAGAACCCTGTGCCCAGAGAACTGGGGATCAGTTTGGGAGGGATGAAACACCAACCAGGCAAACTGTCACAGTTTAAATGTTAACTTGATCACAGAGTAAGTTACGTGCAAAATGCAGCCCACATGGAAATCAGCACCCCTCCCCCAACAACAAAAAGGAGTTAATTTCACTTGTTAAATAGTCACACAAACTTAGAAAGAAAACACTCAAGTGCTCAGATTTGCTAAGAGCCATTTAAAACGTTCAAAGTGCTTGGCAGACAAAATGCAAACTCTTCCCCTACCTTGCACAAGAAGTCGATGTCGTAGAAGGCAGATAAAAGTGTCGTAGACATTTCGAGATCCTGTAGTGATCGGAAATACAGGAAGGACCGAAAGATCCCGCTTTCCTCGGAGGCTTTGGAAAAGCCACGACTAGATAGGAAAGGGCTGATTACTTGAGATCCGAAATGGTCCAATCACTTTCCCAGCAGGGGTGGGTTAGCGGGTGCCCGGCGAAGGCGGTGGCTACTGCTGCAGCGAGCTGACTGCTGGAACTCTGCAAGCCCTGTGCTCGGCACATATATAAACGCCGGACAGTGCAAGGGGCGGGACCCAGCCGGGCCCGCCGGGGTCTCCCAGCAACACCGCCCAGTCGTTCTCACCCAGCCCTGCCCCCTTCTCAGCCGCTCCGCTGCTTCTCATTGGGCGCCGCCAATTTCTTTCAGGGGGCTGGAGTGCAGGGAGGTGCTGTGGGGCTGAGCGGCGGGCGGGGTAGCCGTCGGCTGTACAGCTAGCGTCATGCTCAACTCGGGGTTGCAGTGAGCCATTGGCTACGCGATTGTACTATACAGTCTTGTGACTCTGCTATGCATGGGGTTATAGAGTGGAAAGTATATAGAAAGCATTCTACAAGGCTTGCTACACAATGCACTGTGGGTAGCAGGCAGTCCACTATACACAGGGTGCACTGTTGTATACACTTGTATTAGTAAACACTGTACAGTATATACAAGGCTGCTACAGATGAGTGTAGCTTGCTGCAGATTGCACAGTATACATGTGTATAGAAAGCATGGTCCTATACATGGAGATTCGCTATGGAAATGCAGAGGGCACTTACCGAATGCACCGTGCATATAGGTTTGTTACAAATACAAACTGCATAGAAAACACTCAAAAGTAAGACTTGTTACAGAACGTACTACCTAGAAACCACGCTAACATTTAGGAGTTATTGACGCAAAAACACTGCAGACGTATCTAGGAGGCTCTGATCATTCGATATTATTAAACTCCTGATTTTCTTTTAAAATGCCTCGGGAAAATCAGTGTCCCTTTTATTGCAAAAGACATACACGCACCATGTCCCTGACTAGGACTTTTCAACCAGCACATGTCGGAAAGGGTTTCCCTCTCACTTTAATATGCCTGGCGAATAGGCTGGGAAGCTTAAAAAAAGGAAGATGCACCCAAGTACCTCGGAGTGAAACGGGACACCTCTTCCTCCCTCCCCACCGAACATCAACTTTTGCCACGTAATTGATTTGAAACAAACTTTGGGTCCTTGCTTGCTGCGCCCGCGTAACTAGCGGACGGTCGCTAGGGTGTGTTACTTTGCAACACAAAGCGCGGGTGGCTAAAGGGATCGGGTTTGGGGGCGGAGGGGGGAGAGGAGGGAAGAAAGAAAGAACCATTCCCCCTCCCGGCGGGCGGCTCCTGCACAGCAAAGGGCCTCCCCGTCCCGCGCCGCCTGCACCATGCGCACGCCTCCCGGAGCTTTCCAATAAGGCCTAGTCGATCACAGAGACTTGGCAGCCGGTCAAGGTCTTGTGATGCGATTAGCAAAGCCAATTTCTTCTCCTTTGACTTGGAGCCCCAACGCCCCTCCCTGGGCAGCAGCACCGCAGGGCTAGAATGAGGACACAAGCGTCCGCAGCCCCGGCCGCTCGCTCGGTGCCCTTCCCCGGGTGGAGTGCGCGAGGGAGGGAGGCCGCCGCCCGGGGAAGTGCAGCCGAGCCGCGGCTGCAGAGCGGCCCCAGGCTCGAGCGCTGCCTAGCTTGTGCAGGGAGGAAGGAAGCCAGTGCTAGGGGTGAGTGGAAGGGGACGTAACCGTACTGTGCTCCACACCTCGGCCGGGGGAGGGGGGCACACGCACTGCCCGCATGGCTTCCTTGGCTACGCAAAATATACGCGCTCCTCAAGACAAATAAGCAATGAGCCTGGCGTATCTGAGTCTGCACGGCCGGGAGGGGAAGAGTTAACCCCGGGGCCCCTTTCTTCGCAGCACCCCTCCCCCCTCCCAGGTCACAGCTCTTTCTGTGCAACTGCCCGGCCAAGTTATCCCTTCCCCTGCAGCATTAATGCCCCTCCCTCCTAAAGAGCCCTTGTCTGGACAGTAGCTGGGACGGGGGGGGACAAAGTAGTGGTTAGAAGGAGCGAACACCCAAAAAGGGAGCTAATCTCCCCACCCCCGGAGAAATAGCAGATGTTTTTAACCACACTGTACACGCCAGGTAACCCCGCTTGTCTCCCCGCCCCCCAGACATTCATAAATCTGGCCTGACTCCGACATCCAGGCTTGTATAAACACGTTCAACAGCACGATTCTGCATTCCCAATACTTGCGTTTGCTAACAGTTGAAACATATACAAGGGGAAAATGGATGCGCGTGTAAAAGTTTCCCTGCATTTTATGGGTTACAAAAGCAGTGGAGACGTTTGATCCTCTTTCGGTTCTTTCTGAGCCGGGATGTCAAGCCCTGAAAATCCGAGGGCAAGTCTGCCCACGTCAGCAGGAAACCTGCACTTTGCAAAGAAATTTACCAAAGGAAAAGCAACTTCAACGGCGTTTTATTGGGACATTTTGCGCCGGGTCTTCACACCAGTTTTTCGCAAAACGGCTCACGCCTCCATTTGGCTTCCTCCTCAGTGTGACTGTGTCCAGCCCCGCGGAGAAATGCACTTCTGGGAGCGACTGCAGCTTAGCAACGTTTTAGCGCAGGAGCACAGTCCCTCCTCCTGCAAAAGGCAGCACAGGGTGCGATATTTCACCCCATTGCTCAATCTGTTAAAAGGTCACATTTGCTAACAGTGTGTTAATAAACTATAAAGGACGAGAAACTCTAACGTAGGCCATTTACGTTTAAAAATAAAAGATACCCGAGGGGGGAAAAAGCACCAAATCACATTCCTTTCTGTACCACAGTCCTTCATGGGACAAATCTCTAACTCACCAAATGCACCTTTTAAACTAATCTACTTGGCAGCGCTTTCTAACTCGCGGCTAAGAAGCTGCGTTGCTAAATTGGAGGTGGATGTGACATGTTGACATTTAGTCCCGCAGTGGTTTTATGGTAATATGTCACCCTCTAGTGCCTCAACCCTGCGAAGGCATCCCAGGTAGAGGCGGCAACAATATTCTATTATTTTCATCGGTATCCAAACAAAACTTAAGTTTTCCTTTAATATTTTCCTGAAGTTCTGTGAAAACATTACAGTTGGGAGTGACTTACTACGTAAGGAGACTCAGTTCCTCAAATGGGGAAAAAATGTAAACTGGGATTAACATTATATATTTCCAATAATGTGCATTTTCTCCTTAGCTGCCTCCATTCATTTGGTTTCATGCTAATATGGTTAGTTCAAACTTCCCTCTCCTCCCCCTATTCAAAAACTAAACCGTGTAATAAGATTTGAAAACACCATCTAGGGGGCAGATCCTGCCCCTTAGTTACCAGTCTAAGTAAATACATAGTTTATGAAGATAATCATGCAAGAAGCAGTGTATAATCAGCCTTTGAACGACAAATACTTTGATACATTGACTTAGATCAAATACATCACAGATAAGTACTCTCTACTAGACTGCTAATCCTGTACTGCAGCTGCTGTTTAAGGTTTAAAGGTTTCTGATTTAGTAGTTATACAGTAACCCAAGTCACCAACAATATGTGGTGAAATGTATGCAAGATGATGTAAAATTATTTGCTCTCTATAAACTAAGAGATATTACTTAAAGTTACACATTTAAAAACATTGATAAGGAAGATTAAGATTTAAAGTAATTTTGTTCACTGATTAACCATGTTCTTGAGGCTTTACAAAGTTACTTATGTTCTGTTATAAATCTTGTGGATATACTACTGTGCTGTTAAAAGTTGTCTTACTCATTTTTATACCATTCAAACTACCAAGCCCCACACAAGAAGAGCAGCAGTGAAGGATTTTTGAAATCCAGAGGGATTAATTTCTATTTGTATTATAGCATAAAAAGTGAATAGCTACACCAGATGTTAAAAAAAAAGTTGGAAAGGTGTGTAAAGTGACAGTTGCTAACTACTAGTGTTGAACAAATGTACTTACGAATAGCAGATAAAATTTATGCTATTAATCTAATGAACAGAAAACAGCTTTTTCATAAAATATATTTATGATGACTAATCTGGATTCTGTTTGTATTTATTTATTAGTAAATAGGATAAAATGAGTACCTGTGAACTGTCCTTTCATTGTAAACCAAGTTTTCCTTTGCCTCATTGAAATCTCATGGTTCTTTATTATTGTAAGTTATTTACATGAGAAATGCTGAATCATGAAACTGCAGTTACAGAAAATATTTATGATAAAAAGTCACTGAAATAAAAGATAATATTCTGTTTTGAAAATAAACCACTTAGGCTTTAATTTCAGCTTAGTACTTATGCAGTGGAAAGCAAATATTATGTCAAACTGCTCTCTTCCACTTTTAACTCTTAAATAAAAATGTTTAATTGTGACAATCTACCGCATTTTTTCAAAATATTTTTCAGAGCCTAGTTTAGCAGCCCATTCTAGTTATAACAGTATTATGAAAAATTAACAATGATACAACTAATACGTGCTAGAGAAATTCATTTTACATTAATCGAACTGGGCTTCAGGTTTACGTTGAAGATTAAGCTATATACATTAATGTGAAACCCAGCACTGTTTCACTAGTTCTTAGAAAATGTTGTATTATAGTGCCACCTACTGGGATACTAAGAATATAACTTAAAGCATCTGCAGTATTGAGCTTCAGAAAATCTTGTATTGAACTATTAATTACACCTCTACCCTGATATAACACTGTTCTCGGGAGCCAAAAAATCTTACCGCGTTATAGGTGAAAGCGCGTTATATTGAACTTGCTTTGATCCGCCGGAGTGCGCAGCCCCACGCCCCCAGAGTGCTGCTTTACCGGGTTATATCTGAATTCATGTTATATCGGGCCGTGTTATATCGGGGTAGAGGTGTACTTTTCAGTAAGATTTCAAATTAACATTTACTAAAAGACAAGAAAGGGTGAAAGTGCAAATAAAGAATCACTGTTTGCTCATAACCCCATCACTCTTGCAGTGATAATTTAAAAATCAGTCTAAAGCAAGTTATATCTTTGTTTTGGTTACTGCATGCATTCTATACAGGTTTTAGCTCTTGATTAAATAATTCACTGAGTCTTTTAAATTATTTATTTGAACTTATTATTATCTTGGAACCAAATTCAAGAATTCAGGAAGAGAAATCTACAAAGCACACATAAATAAGAGAACTCCAGATCTGTTTTGATGATTTGAGACAACACAATGCTATATTCCAAATCTCCTAAAACAGACATTAATGTCAAAATAAAATTATTCTGATCACCTTCAGAAGGTTGCTATCAGATTTGTAAAGGCCCGATTCTATTATCTTTACTCAGACCTTACTTACAGAGTAAAGCATACTCTAGGTGAGCAAGCATGACCTCATACGTTTTATTTTGAACACAGTGGTCTTCATTCTGGAAAGGGCTTCAAACCCAGCCTCTGGTTTGAAGGCAAAAATGTTAGCACTCTGATACCTATTTTCTTTGCAGGAGCAATCAGGCAGCACTTACACATCTATTTGCACCTGCAAAACAAGAGGTCACTTTTAAAAATCAGGCTCCTTTACTTCCCCCTGGTTAAAAATGGAATGAAGTTAAAAACTCTGATTCAGGCTTGGCATAAGCAAGCAAGGGAAGCCAATATTTTTTTTTAGGAACAGTTTAAAAAAAAAAAAATAAAACAGTATCAGGTTAATACTCTGAGTGTGTTAAGAATTGCTACATGCTGACAAAAGAAAAACAAAGTCAAGAATTATGGCATTGGAGTAGAGGAAGAATAACTTGTGGGATAAAACACACCAGATTTGCAGGTGGCCTGCACCTGGATGAATGGAAAATATTAAGGTTAGCTGCTTTGCGTCCTACAGTAGCTGCAATAAACTATGCTGGTCTGAATGAAATTAGTAAATGCATTAAAAAATATTCTACAGCAATTCTGACAAAGCGTCAATGGACTCATGAAAAATGTGTTTTTAGCATGTACTATTAAAAAAGTTTACTACAGTCATTAAACAAATATATCCCGTCCAAACCTAGAGAGAATTCAACTCTTTGTTCACAATGTAGTAAAATTTATACAACCAGCACAGGACAAACTGCCAGTGTTTCATTTTTCAGGATTTTCTTTGTTCTTGCAAGTAACATCATCAAGTTCAAGCAAGGTTAATATCTTAAGGCAAGTTGATATTCTTTCCTTCTGAATGGCTAATCTTGTGAATTCCACAGTTTTGGAAAATTCTGGAGTTGGAGGTAGTTCTTTAAGAAGCTGTGTAACAAGCTTCGCTTGATCAGATGCTCTTCTTGCCAATCGAAGGAATTCTCCTTGATCTGGCGAATTTAAGCGAGTGGCTGGTATGAGCAAGAACAGATGTTTACTAAGTTGTCTGACGTTAGTCAGCGTCTCTGCCCAAAAATTCACTTCCCCTTTATTAAACAGGTTGTCATCTTCCATCTCAATGAAAAGAAAAACAACAATGATCAGTGGTTTGATGATAAAGGGGAAATAATCCAATATTAAACAACATTAAGGGGAAATAATGCGGATGTAAAATATTACTAAAACAGTTTATTTGCTGTTTTATGTGAGGGTAAGAATTCATATACGTATCTTCAATTTATTCAAAGATTTGGAAAGCAAAAAACAAAGTTTCCCAGTGTGCCAATGACATATCTCCAGAAATCAGGCACTTATGATGTAACTTTTATTTTTGAAATAGTGGAAGTAAAAAACAGCGTAAACATTAAAATGTGCATGTTGGGGAGTGAGGAATTAGCTTGCCTTCCGCTGTGTCACTGTCTTATATTATGCAGAGCCCTCTGTAATCAGTATGGTAATTGGGCATATCATGGAGCTTTTGGAGTAGATTAATTAATAAAGGAAAATTACATCAGTCAACAAAACAGTAGTAGAACATCAAAAAGACATACCTAAACCAAATGCTTAAGAAAAGTTTCATAAGACATTTGAATGGTCATTACATCATATCAGTTGTCAGCCAGTGTTTCAAAGATGTAGCTGTTGCCACTACTACCAGTTTACTTTATAGTATTATATTCATATTGCTTGGCCTTTCAAAGGCAAGTTAGCTCCTAACATACAATATTAAGTTCTGTAGGCCCAATCCTGCGAAGTCTTGTTTATGCAAATAGTCCTACCTACTGAAGTCAATGTTTCAATGAGTGAGAATGATTCATGTGCGTAAGATTGTGTAGTATTGAGCCCACAGAATATAACAAAATTTGAAAGCTCTGGAAAAACTAGTACAATAGCATGAAGTAAACCAATAGTAGCAGGAGTAATGGGCTTGGACTTCAGATATGCTGAGCATCTAAAACAGCTATTAACATCAATCAGTTTTATAGATGATCAGCACCTCTGAAAATCAGGCCCTGCATCTTTGAAATGTTGGGTGACAACTGATATGTTAAAATAACCCAGGAACTTCATTAAACTTTTTTTTAAAAAGAGTATGGTTTAGTGTTGACATCAATGGGACTACTTATATGAGAATTGCAGGATCAGGCCCAATTTATTTATTTATTTTAAACAGACCGTTGTCACTGTGAATGTTTTACTTTGAAGTTTAAGTCTGTTCCATCTCCAGAAATTAAGTAGTTATTAGAATTACCAGAGTTGTAGTCTCCAAATCTTTTTTTAGTTCATCCTCTCCCAGCAGCCACTCCAGTAACACTGGGACACCAGCACTGGTTTGATTCCACTGCTGAAGCAGCTCACACAGTATGCCAAATGCTAAATCCAAGGCCATGGATGCATTTACTACACGAAAGGCAAACTCTGCGGAGAGAAAACAGGAAGACTAATGTAAATTGAGACCAAACATCATTTTACATTAACAGTGGCATATAAGTGAGTTCTCATATGAATACCAAGGCTGAACTTACAAAAGCAAATTTAGAATGCTAATTTACAGTCACAAGTAGTTAGAAATCTATGCTTAGCCAACTGTCGGGGTTGGGCTCTTTTCTTATTTCAAAATAATACATGAAACACCTAAGACAATTACGTTTAAAAATTACTATTGTGCATATAGTAACATTCAGTATTACGGATCTAAGTAGACGAACATGTCCCTTGCTTTCAGACAAGGTCATCACATGGTAGACTGTGACTGTATGTTAAGAGTAATACACAAAATGCAGCTATGTTTTAAATTACATCTAATGACACCATGGATCTCAGTACTCACAGCATAGTGGCATGCTTTTCAACCAAACCTCCATAAAATAAATCAAATTACAAATATAGACAAAACAACAAAGGTTAAAATAAACCCATAAAAGCCAGAAAAATTCAGGCCCTGTTTACATAAGAGTTCAAGGCATCTTTAGCCAGAATTGGGTTTAAACACAGGTCTTGCTAGCAGGATGCTAATATAGTTTCCCTGGACAGTGGAGAAATGGATGAACCACCATGCTATAAACTGCACCCATACGCTCTTATCTACACTGTGTTTTTTCCCTAGATTTCCAGCTGGTGCAAATTATGTTTTAATCACTGTGTTTGCTTGCTCTCGATGACTGTGGTAAAAATGCCAGCAACCTTCTAGAGCTCTGTCTACAATAGAGTTCCCATTGTTGCTATCAGCAGTAGAGCTCACTAGTGGTAGCAACAGTGGGAAAATATAGGGGGGAAATCCTAGTGCAGGCAAATTCCCTGACTAGAGCATGATGTAAAACGGATTTTAGCACGGTTCATCTATATTCACCAGAGAAAAGCTATTCATGCAAAGTAGGGTTACCATACGTCCTCTTTTTCCCGGACATGTCCGGCTTTTCGGCACTCAAACCCCCATCCGGGGGGAATTGCCAAAAAGCCGAACATGTCCGGGAAAATGGCTGCTCTGCTCCTCCCCTGACTCTTCGGCTCTGTTTAAGAGCCGGGCTGCCCGAGCGCTACCGGCTTCAGGCAGCCCCCATGCCTCAGACCCTGCGCCGCCGGAGCCCGGGAGGGGAAGTGCCCGGCTGGGGGCGCAGGGTCCGGAGGCAAGGGGGCTGCCCGAAGCCCAAGCGCTACTGGCTTCACGGTTTGCCGGGCAGCCTCCAGACCCTGGCCCCCGGCTGGGCGCTTCCCCTCCCGGGCTCCAGCTACGCTGGGCAAGCGCCGGCCAGGGGCGCAGGGTCTGGGGGCTGCCCGGCAAACTGTGAAGCCGGTAGCTCTCGGGCAGCCCTTTCCCCGTGGCTGGGAGTGGGAGGGGGCAGAGTTAGGGCGGGGAAGGGGTGGAGTTGGGGCGGGGCTGGGGGAGGGGAAATGGGCGGGGCCAGAGCCCGTGGAGGGTCCTTTTTTTTTATTTAATAGATATGGTAACCCTAATGCAAAGGGCTTATTTTTAAAGTAATGCTATTCTCCTAGACACCTTTTTACCAAGACAAAGGAAGGTGGAATGATGTAATCACAGCTACCCAGAATGTCAGTCACACTTGGAGGCTGGCACTGACTTCCTCTTTCTGAGGATTCATTTCGTCTGGTGAAGGAAAAGGATTGTTGAGATTAAAAATGAACAAAAATGCAGACAGAAAAAGACTAAAACATTGGAAACAACTCCCTCTGAGCTGCAGCATGGATCTCTATTGTGTATTTTTAACTTACTTTACGGCTGATTTTCAGATATGCAAATTAAACAACAGATCCACAATGGAGTTTGACATCTGCACTAGGACTAGGCAAACACAAATGCAAAGGAAGGAAAGAAAGCAGTGAGACTGTTGGGCAAAGGAATGTGAGGGTGCAGGCAAAGCTACTGTGGGCATAGAGACCTGACAGGAAAAGGGAGGGAGAAGGGGCATGATATTAGACAGGATAGGGCAAGGTACTGAAAGGGGAGACTGGACAGGAGACTGTGAACATAAGAATGGCCATACTGGGTCAGACCAATGGTCCATCTAGCCCAATATCTTGTCTTCCTACACTGGCTGGTGCCAAATGCTTCAGAGGAGTAAACAGAACAGGGCAATTTATTACGTGATCCATTCTCCTGTCATCCAGTCCCAGCTTCCAGCAGTCAGAGGTTTAGGGACACCCAGAGCATCAGGTTGTATCCCTGATCATTTTGGCCAATAGAATTGATGGACCAATCTACCATGTACTTATCCAATTCTCTGTGAAGGGAGAGTACAGTGATATGGAAAGGGGATGAAAGAGAACAGAACAGCAACTTCTCCATCTTAAGAGTTTAGAAGAGGCTAAGCGGAAAGACGGGACATGCTGGCCGCTGCTTCCCGCAGCTCCCATTGGCTGGGAACAGCGAACCATGGCCACTGGGAGCTGCGGGAGGCTGTGCCTGAGGACGGTCAATGTAAACAAACTGTTTCACAGCCCGCCAGCAGATTACCCTGATGAGGGTGACCAGATGTCCCAATTTTATAGGGACAGTCCTGATATTTGGGGCTTTTTTTATATGGCTCCTATTACCTCCCACCCCCGTCCCGATTTTTCACACTTGCTATCTGGTCACCCTAACCCTGATGGGCCGCGTGCGGCCTGTGGGCCACAGGTTGCCCACCACGGCCTTACACATTGCAGACCACAAAACCTTGTCCATGCACTCCTTTAATAGACCTATAACCTCTGGTTGAGTTACTGAAGTCCTGAAATCATGATTTAAACTAAAGATTTCAAGTTACAGAGATTCCACCATTTACTATAGTTTAAACTTGCAAGTGAGCTGTTCCCCATGCTGCAGAGGAAAGCGAAACTCCTCCAGGGTCTCTGCCAATCTGACCCAGGGGAAAATTCCTTCCCAACCTCAAATATAGAGGTCAGTTAGACCCTAAGCATTTTGTCAAGACCCAACAGTTTGAAAGAACATGGGAAAGAATTCTCTGTAGTAACTCAGAGCCCTCCCCATCTAGTGCTCCATCACTGGCTGCTGGGCATATTTGCTACTAGCAGTCGCAGATCAGCTGTATACCATCGTAGGCAGTCTCATCATACCATCCCCTTTATACACTTATCAAGCTCAGTCTTGAAGCCAGTTAGGTTTTTGCCCCACTGATCCCCATGGAAGGCTGTTGCAGAACTTCACTACTCTGATGATTAGAAACTTTTGTCTAATTTCAACATAAAGTTGTTGATGGCCAATTTATATCAATTTGTTCTTGTGGCAACATTGGCATTTAACTGAAATAACTCTTCTCCCTCCCTGGTATTTACCCCTCCGATGTATTCGGGGGGGGGGGGGGGAGGAGGGATAGCTCAGTGGTTTGAGCATTGGCCTGCTAAACCCAGGGTTCTGAGTTCAATCCTTGAGGGGGGTCACTTGGGGATCTGGGGCAAAATCAGTACTTGGTCCTGCTAGTGAAAGCAGGGGGCTGGACTCGATGACCTTTCAGGGTCCCTTCCAGTTCTAGGAGATGGGATATCTCCATTAATTATTATTATTTATAGAGAGTAATCATGTCTCCCCCCAGCCTGTGTTTGGCTAGGCTAAACAAGCCAAGCTCACTGAATATCTTCTCATAAGGTAGGTTTTCCATTCCTCTGATCATCCTAACAGCCCTTCTCTGCACCTGTTCCAGTATGAATTCATCTTTCTTAAACATGGGAGACCAGAATGGCACACAGTATTCCAGATGAGGTCTCACCAGTGCCTCATATAATGGTACTAACTCACTTCCCTATCTTTACTGGATAAACCTCGCCTGATGAACCCTAGGATTGTGTTAGCCTTTTTCACATATCGCTGGCTCATAATCATCCAGTGATCAACCAATACACTGAGGTCTTTCTCCTTCTTTGTTGCTTCCAACTGAAGCTTGTAGCAAAAATTCTTGTTGTTAGTTCATAAGCACATGACCTTGCACTTTGCACTATTCAATTTCATCCCATTTCTATTACTCCAGTTTTCAAGGTTGTCCAGATCTTCTTGTATGATATTCTGGTCCTCCTCTGTATTGGCAATACCTCCCAACTTTGTGTCATCCGCAAATTTTATTTAGCATACCACCACTTTTTGTGCCAAGGTCAGTAATAAAAATTTGAACAAGATTGGTTCCAAGACCGATCCCTGAGGAACTCCACCAGTAACCTCCCTCCAGCCTGACAGTTCACCTTTCAGTATGATCTGTTGTAATCTCCCCTTTAGCCAGTTCCTTCTCTACCTTTCAATTCTTATATTAATCCCCATCTTCTCCAATTTAACTAATAATTTCCCATGTGGAACTGGTGCCACTCCTGCAGGTCTGCGCCAGCCCATTGGCGATCACCGCCTCGAGCCTGAGGAACACTGCCTGGAGTCCAGGGACGTACGCTGGGTAATCTGACAGGCAATCTGACCCGCATCTGGAGGCTAGTGGTGCTGTTTGGGCGAGTGCTAACAGGGCGCCCCCTGCTGCGAGAAAC
The DNA here is from genome assembly GCF_027887155.1 of Malaclemys terrapin pileata. Lineage (NCBI taxonomy): Eukaryota > Metazoa > Chordata > Testudines > Emydidae > Malaclemys > Malaclemys terrapin. Next base: position 37,531,589 of record NC_071507.1, on the reverse strand, counting down.
ACTGATAGGGACCATTGAAAGGGTCCCAAGGTTGGTTTACCCCTTGAACGGGGAACCTCAGTGGCCGGCATGGGCGGCCTCAGCAGGGACAGAATGTCCTTAGTGGCCTGAAAGGCCTCAAGCGTGGACAGCACCACCATGTGCCAAGTGCCTCTGCTGCTCCCCAGGGTGGCGGGTGGATCTTTGAGTGGGCCCAACCACTCAACGGGAGTCAGAGCCTGGCCACCATCTGGAGGGGAAAAACTGCTCTTCACAGGCCTTTGCTCTTCTCCGGTCCTCTCCTTCCCTTTATGGGACATAGGCGATCACCCCCTCTTGGCCTTTCTTTACTTTTTAGCCGGTACCAGGGATGGGGTTCGGTGCCGGTCTGAAGCCAGTGCTCAGCACTGAGAGTTCTATCTGGTCAGCTCTGAGGCTGGTGCCAGGGCCAACTCCATAAGGAGCACTCGGAGACAGGGCCGTCCCTAGCCATTTTGGTTCCCTATGCAACTGCCCCACGGCCACAGCCCACTCCGATCTGCTCCCCTGGCTCCCAGCCTTGGGAGGCAGAGGGGAACCGCCCCCCAGCACTCACCGGCAGAGCGGAGCAGGCTGGGGCTGGGTCGCTCTACTTACTGCGCCCCACCCTGCAGCAGACCTCAGGGGATTGGGGGCGGGGGCTTTGGAGAAGGGGTGGAGTGGGGCAGGAAAAGGCAGGGCAGGTGTGGGAAGAGGCGGGGTTGGGGTGGAGCAGGGGTGGGGGCCATTGGGAAGAGGTGGAGCAGGGGCTGGAGCAGCACGCAGCTGCGCAGGGCACCAGGAAATGTGGTGCTCCAAATTTCCTGGTGCCCTACGCAGCTGTGTACTTTGCGTATGGGCAGGGATGGCCCTGCTCAGAGACAAATGTCCCGCTCCTTTTTGGTTTGCAGTCTGGAGCTCTTGCAAATGTGACATCGCTCACGTGGGTTTCCCCTAAGCACTTCAGACAGCTTCTATGAGGATCGCTGACTGGCATGGATTTCTTGCAACAATCACAATGTTTGAAGCCTGGGGACTGGGGCATGCCCCGCCCCTATGCTAAGTCCCATTTGGGTCTAACAAACTAACACTAAATCTACACTAAGGGAACTATAAAACTAACGAATTTCTAACAACTATAAACAGAAAGTTCACAACTTGGCACAGTTGAGAAGAGTAAGCTTGCTGATGCAAGGAGATGTTCCAGCACTGTCACTGGCAGTAAGGAGGAACTGAGGGTGGGGAGAGTCAGCAGCGCCCTTTATACCAGTGCATACGCATGCCACTCTAGAGGGCGCCAGAGCCAGTCCCCTACGGATAATACTGAGGGAAAAACTTCTGGCACTAGTGTATGTGGCAAGCACACACACCTACAATGGAATGGACATAAGCAGGCACTCGAAGAACCAAGGTTGTCCGCTACAGCCAGTTCTTCTGTGAGGTCTTCACTACTCACCAATACCAAATCTAAAATGGCATCACCTTGACGACTATTTGGTGAAGAAATCTGTCAGCTATCACATCCAAGAAAATATGGGTCCTACTATTTTTAGTAGCACTTGTCCTCCAATCTCTGCCTGGGAAGTTAAAGTTTCCCATAATCACACAATTCCCAGTAGTATTTATTTAATTAAAAACAGTAAAGAAGTCTCTATCCATATCCAAATCAGATCCTGGGGGTCAGTAGGATACCCCAAGCACTGATGTTGATCACTTCTTTTTGGGACTGACTATATGTCCCGTTGCATTCATTCAATCAATCCACCCTTTCTTTACTCACTACCCCAAGATAGCATATGTTCTATTACCCTAATTAACTGAACTATTAACATTAATAATTACAGACACTGATGTACAGGAACTAGATTATTGAAGTATTTTTGCTGTTATTTTATCCATCACTCATCTGTATAATTTCTCATATTGAGATCATAGGTATACATAGCAACTTGAAAATCTGGCATAGAGTAGATCAATGACTAAATATGTGTAAAATGCTTTGAAGATGAATAGTACTACATAAGTGCAAAGTAAAAGGACAATAATTGATGTTCTATGCATGCATAAAGAGGAAGAATACAACTCTCTTTATAGGTAACTTTAAAAGAATTTACATAGTTTTCACTGAAGTATTTAAGGTTTATAGGTAATAGACAAACATCACTGACTTCAATTAGCCTTATACTATATATTACTTAAAATGGTGTTCATAATTCAGAGTAATGTGAATGTAGAGTCCTAATGAAAGTGATTCAATGACCCAGTATTATAAGCCTCTCACATTGTAAACAATGTTGTTCAGAACCAGTTGTCTGCATCATTTAGATATTTTATACTTATATAGTCATTCAACTTACTACTACTAATGAAAAATAAAATAGCAGGAACTGAATCTGAAGAGTCAGACTGCAAGAGGCTACTAACGAACATAACAAACAATGTAAGCATTCCATAAAGGGCAGGATCTATGGGCTCATTCACTGTAGAAGTGTTGAAATGATCACTTATCAGTTCTCAAAACTCTAGGACATGTATAAGTTACAACATGCAAAAATGTCAGTCATAAACAAGATTATTATCTTGTTAAATAAAGCCACTTCAGTGGTTGAAATACACAGAATGCTCTGTGCTTTAAACTAGTAGTTACAAGATAAAGCATAAGAATTAATAATACCGCTTGAAATGAAAAATAGAAGATAAAAATAAGGTATTAGATGTTTTTCTATGTTCAGGAAGTAAATTTTCATAAAGGGGGAGGGATAAGTACTATAGTGGTTTGAGTTTTCTTTGTTAATCCACCCAAGGAAGAATTAGACCTCCCACATACACATTCATATACCACAAGTCCTTTGATCACACCAGATGTGAACATTTCTCCTGGTAGCCTATTATGTGTCCTCAAAATATACTCTTTTTAAACTTTTGTATTATACTAAGAATTGGGGGGGGGGGACCATTGAGTACAGCAGAATAAAGTATACATACAAAGAATGATAAAATACAAGCAAAATAAAAAAGGCAGGACACAGACTATGAGAACAAAGATTAAAAACTAGAGTTACGTGTCTATAAACTGTTTCCTAATTGGTTTTACATGAGTAATTGTCAAACAATAATTTAGCTTTAGTTTGTAGAATAGTGCAAGTTATAGAAGAAAATTTGTCATTCAATGCAAATATAAATAGAACTAATTGGTTTAATATTTAGAGCTCAGTATAAAAATCCTGTTGGGGCTCACAAACAACAACATTGTGCTATCCAAGAGCAACAATAGGTTTTAGGAGAATGAAATTAAAGGAGGATTTTTAGGTAGATGGGATACAATAAATCAAGCTGAAATTTAGCCAATTTTACTTTTTGTAAGAAATGCCATGGGATCTAGATAGGTAAATAATTACATGGTTATTATGCCATCCTAGTAACTCAGTGTCTCACAAATACCCTGTAAGGTAGGGTAATATTATCATCCTCATTTTACTGAAGCGAGAGATTGAATTAATGAAGTTCACATAGTGAAACGATGGCAAATCTGGGGATTGAATCCAGATATACTGAGTCTCACTTCAGTACCTTAAACACAACATGATACATGCCTCTCTTTTTAATGTATGACAGGTCAGGTTTTCAGTTTAACATCTCATCCCAAAAATGGCAGCTTCAGCAGCACAATGTCCCTAGTACCACACTGGTGCATTGATTCAGTATTCACACAAAGGAAATCACCAACTCCTGACTCACTAGTAACACTGTTTGCAGCATCCCAAGTTTTCTTTGTAGCTCTTCTCTATATACTGAACAGGGCTAACCCTATTCTCATCATATAACATGAAATCACAACCCAGTGTCGTATTGCTGCAGACAGACATTTATCTAATATTTTGTGTGTGTACACATCACAAAATAGGCAACGTCTTTAAGGGAAAGAAATTCCATTGACCTAGTGGGCTAGGGAAGAGAGTCTGGAAAGCTGGAGCACAATTCTACAGCCATGCAATATATAGAGAGAACCTGCTTACATGAAGCCCTTTGATGGCTTTTCCAGATGTGGATATAGGAAGAGAGATGGCAAATATATGCATTGGTAAAATGGGAGAAGAAAAACACCCAAATTATAGAACAAGCAGCAGGTAAAAACCCAAGAAGGTCCATAGCCCTGACTTATTCTCCAGAGTCACTGCTTCAGCCTGACAGTCCTTTTGAACATAGCAAAGGTTAAAAACAGAAGACAGACGAGAGAGAGAGAGAGAGAGAAAATTACTAACTTTTGTCTTAGCACCCCCAGAATGTTGGCCTGGAATTGTTGTTTGAAAATGTGCTAAGTTTACTGTACTCTGTCATTTCAAATTCATTTATAAATTAGGAAGTTCCCTTTTTTAAAAAAGACCATTTATGTAAAATCTATTCTGTAAGCAGATTCCTTTTATAATGTTTTATACAATCAAAGGAGATTAGATCATTTTAGTCCTCTAGAGAGTTATCTTTCCCCATATTACATGCAACTAAATCATCTGGTTTCCATTTCATTGCCTGAATCTCTGGTTTGTAGCTGTACTTGTTCATAACAACTTTTTAAGAGAGGCCTTTCCTTGACATCAAGTTTAAAAAAAAGTCGAAGTATAACAGTATTTCAAAACAAAGTGTTCAAAACTTGTTGGAGGTTCTTGCACATATTTTTTCTAGTCTTGGTCTACAAAGCATAGTGATACTCAGTGTTGCTTTAAAGGTCTCATCTTACCATAATTAAAAAAGTTCACAACTTGGTTTATTCAGTCCTGTGCAGTAAATATGCTTCATGAACAAAATAATTACTTGAAATTTTTTCGCCACAAGACACACAAAAATATATTTATCACGTAACTGTTTAAAACTCACTCTTCGAACATGGAAGAAAGAAAATCTTCTAGCTCTCACAGCAGCAGATAGATGTATTAATAATATCTACCCTCTACATACCAGACTTGCTTTGAAAAGGGGTTTGTTAGGAAATAATTGCAGACAGCAGAAATTCTAGAGGGGATGAACTTAGGACATTTACCACTTGCCTTTATCACCTTTCACAAAGAAAACTGTACCTCGGTAGTCAGGAGAAAACCAATACTTCCCGAATGCCATTTGGCTGCTAAAAGTATTTATTAAAGAGAAACATGGAGAATCTCACAGGTTCTGAAAACGAGTAACACCTATTTTTTTATTCACCTATTTGTTCTAAATTTAGAACAGAATAAGGACATAGGTTAATACAGTCTACTTACTGAAATAAAGAAATAGTTGCAATATGAACATGGAGATTAACATAGTTTAAAAGAAAAATACAATTCAAATTAAACATATACCTAAGAATTTGTTTATTGTGCTGTTCCATTTAAAGCTGCTCCTTTTTGCTTACTCCCAAATTCTGTGAATGGGAAACCCTTCTTGCCAAACACAAACTGTGAATTGCATTTAAATTCAACATTAAAAAAAAACAAACAAACAAAAAAACCAATTCTGAGTCTTGTGCTAACAGACACCATTTCATTAAAAAGGACACCATATTATATTGGTCATACATGGGCCTAACAAAAATATAGGAAACCAAGTTGCTACTTTAAAGCTGATTTATAACATTAGTGACTAGTTTCTGTCCCACAGCTCTGGGCCCTTTGTGTTCTTCAGATGGAGCTAAGGGAATGGAAAGGAGACATTCCCCCCCCACACACACACTCCCCCCAGCTGGAAGGAATCCCCAGCAAGGTTTCAGTCAGACAACTCTGATGACACTTGCAACCCCCAGGATGGGGGGATGTGTTGGAGCATGGATGGGAGTGTCAGGGCCATGGGTGGAGCACAATACACTCTGGCAATCTCTGGCAGGTTCCATAGGGACCATATCCAGCCAGCAACATGAAAGCAGCCCTTATGCTTAACCTTAAGCTTCTCTATGGCCAGATTTACAGTAGGAGTGCTTTAATGTTTTAAGCATATTGATATATTGTGCCAGCAAAGCGCTCCTAATGTGGATCCAGTTTATGCCGATAAAAGCCCAGCTGTGCCGGTATAGCTTATCCCCTCCCCACACTGATATAACATATACCAGTTTTGCCAGTGTAGCTTCATCTACACTAGTGGCTTTTGGTGACCCAGCTATGTTGGTCAGGAATAACACACCTGACTGACACAGATATACTGGCAGAAGCCTGTAGCACAGACATGGCTTTGTTACACCAGAATTGGTTTAGAATTGGCCCCAAAGTTGGGGAGCCAAATGCAATTCCCTTTTGGCTTCTCCCCCCCCCCCCACACACACAGCTGCATCCAGTGAGAGTTGGGCACAGTTGAAGATCTGGCTCCAAGAAGAGGGAAAGCAAGTCCCAACTCTTCCGTGTCACCTACAAAAAATTGGTTAGCTAATAAAGCACAGTTTGAGGGGTAGTTATAGTTGAAGTGTTTGCATTTAATTTTTTTTCTTTACATTAAGGAGTATATAATTCTACATCTTGATTATATCCTTCTTTCCCATCTCGGTACATTGCTTGACTTCTTACAGTGTAAGCTCCTTAGGTCAAGGACTATGTTTTCCTGTGTATATGTGTATACCGAGTTCCTAGAACATTGTGGGTGATACTGCAAAACAAAAAGTTTAAACCTGAATTACTATCTGTGGCCCCGATCCTGCAAAGATTTAAGGATCTGCTTAGCTTTATACATTGTGAGTAGTTCCATTGGCCTCAATGGGATTACTCACAGTGAGTAAAGTTAAGCATTTGTTAAAGTCTTTGCAGGGTCAGGGGGTTCATAAAATCACAAATGATGTAATATTTTTAGAAAGATTGTGACTATTAGCAGAAATATGAGAAGTGACAATTTAACCTGGGGACAGAGGCAGTACCTGAAAAGTACCTTTTACTCTTATTTTTTAATTGACTAAATTTCAAGTTGAGGGTGTCCCTTTCGTTTCAGGCTTCCAACAGCTTTTTTTAATCCTTTAATACTTTTCTTAAGTGATAGCTATTCCATTTAAGGCCTTGATTCACCTACTTTTTTAAAGAAAAGTAGGTGAATCAAAACCCTTAATAGGGTAGCCTATATTATAAGTGCAAATGCAATAAAATATGTTTTAGGACAAGTTGATTTTATTTTACATTAACCACAGATTAATTCTTGTTAAAGATTTGTATAAATGAGCATTTCACTTACTGCAAACTGCACAAAACAAACTAGGCTTTTAATACTCTAATTACACATGTAAAGGATGGTGCTTAATAAACCAATAACTCTGTTATATGAGAACATGGAAAAGAGATCAAGTTAGTTACCCGGTACCTGAAGAGGATACCTCAACCTCTTTATATTCAAATTACCTAACTGTGCACATGAATAAAATAATGGAGGACAACATGATTTACATAAGGTTATTAAAGCCTCAAGTTTTTAAGTAATCACTAGAGGTGGGATTGACAAAGGGACCTAAGTGTTGCAATGCTGAGTGTCATGGCACCTAACTTTTAGGCACCTAGAAAAATCACAGGAACAATACTGAGCCAGAAAGCTGAGTGGGGAGAGAGAGGCTCAAAAGCCAGCACGCTAGGCGGGGAGCCATCTAAGCTAGCCAATGGGCGATGCTGACAGCAGGGGGTGTGCGCTAAGCCCTAACTTCTCTCTCCAAGATAGGTGCCTAGCCCAGGCTGCATGGAGGTGCCGCTCTCTTTTTCCCCTTTTAGCAATGCACAACCAGGCCCTATCTCTGTTTAGGGATCCACAAACAGGAAAGCACCACTTAGGTGGGAGATAGGTGTCCAGACGCATAAAGAGAGGCAGCAGTACGTGTAATCGAGAGGCTGAAACATAGTCACCTAATGAGTTTAGGTGCCTACTGGGCTTGGCAGGAGTTTTCTGGATCATTGTGGAGCAAAACCTGGGACTTTGGCACCTCAACCCTAGACTTAGGTGCCTAAGTCTGTGGTTTAGACGCCTAAGTACTTATGTAGATCTGGGTTTAACTCCATGGAAGATGTGATTCTGTGCTCTTGACCCAGGCAAAACCCCTATTGCTTCTGGGAGGAGAACAGAGTCAGGAGCAATGTCGGTTGGCAGACTTTGTCTCTGAAGAAATACATCTGGCACCCAAAGGTATTTCCAAGTCTGTTTAGCATGGAAGTTAAGGAAAATCTCCTAAAGGAGAACATCACCAATAAACCATATCCTCACCCACATCAGCTCAACAAATGTATCAAGCAGTAAACTGAAGAAAAATTAAAACTAAAACAATGAAGATGAAAGAGGATGTTCTCTTGGAGAGATGAATTCTCCTCAATAAATATTAATGACAACTAAGATCTTTTTACTAAATGTCACTTTACCAGGAAACTTTATTTTGTGGGGGCTATGCCAATGCAATACAAAAAAAGAGGGTAAAGGAACTGAGGAGTAGCTAAGATCTTCTCTACAATTGCAGTGGCATGTAGGTTTGTGAGCAGTAAAAGGCTGTGTCCACATTCATTGCTGTGTGCAGCTACACATCACTGTGAAGGTCTCTGGTAGTGTGGAGGCAGCAGGACAAGTCTCTGCCAGCAGGGAGCTGCTGGAGCCTTTCCCCACTGCCTTCCCTTTGCCAGAACCGTTCCCTGCTGTCTCCCTCATGGCTGGGAAAGGCGCCATCAGCAGGGCAGCATGGCACCACACTGTTCATAGTATAGACATGGAAGGCAATGGCTGGGCTTGCAGAGAGCCTGTGTAGAGTATATGCTCTAGGGTTCAGGCTTGTAGGGTGCTCTACTCTATTTGCCTAAGCCATGCCTCACCATCTACACTGCTGTTTTTACCTGTGCTAGCTCCTCATGCAGTGCCCATACTCTATATGCTGCCACAAGTTTAGACCTACTCTCAATGTAAAAAATTTTTTTTCCTTGGGATCTTCTGGTTCAATAAGTTCAATACCAAGCTTGGAGTAGAGAATGAACTATTGTGAAAGAGAAAAAATGGCAGAATTCTACAGCTCTGAAGCAGCCATATATGTTGCTGGTTTTTCTTCTTGTGTGTGTTAAGTAGCTGCTACTTACAACAAAATTCTTAAGCGCTTGGTGCTGGCCAGTTCCATTGCTGCCAAAACAAAAAATCCCAAATACAAAGACCAGTCATCATCCTGCCTCAGTGTGAAGGAAGAAATAACTCCTCCCTTTGTCAGCCCCACTACATTTTCAAGTATTTACCTTCCTTCAAAAGTAGAGGCATTTGGAAATCTCCTTGGAATTAAATATACTTGGTGAAGAGCAAGGGGCAAATTGAGGGAGCTGGAAGGGGAAAAATCACTCATGCTCCACTCCCTATGCCCTCTTGCTACTTTTCCTTTCCCTCAGGGTCCACTGTCTTCTCACTTTTGTCCCTTGATTGCACCCAAACATCCATTATGCACCCACCATCCTAGTCTCTGATCTCTACCCTCCTCTACTCTCCCTTGGTTACTTCTGGACCTTTCTCTCTGAAGTTCAGCTTTAAGCCCTATGGAATGAGAGGCTACAATTAAGAGAAGGAACACATAGGCTATAAAAAAAAAAAATAGGAAAATCTTCCTGTCTGAAACAGCAGTGACTGGTGCACATGGTAGTGAGAGTACTGTTTGTACCACTGAGGCTATTACACTAATAGTCACCATCCACATTGCCACTGCAATGTTGGAGACTGACGTGGTAGAGGGCACACCATGGTGAGACTTGCTTAAGCAAGACTAATCTAAAAACTGTAGGTGCAATGCTGGTGCACTGTGAGGAGTGTGGGTGAGAGGCTGTTGCATACATGCTAGGGGGACCACATGAAGTTGTCTAGCTTCTCTAGTACAAACAGGACCGTAGACCTTGGAATAGTCTTTGGAAAAAGAAGTGGAAGCCTCATTATTTGAATAACATTTACAACACGGGCAGTGTGGGAGCTCAATGCAAGAGACTACACAAGTTTCCTTTCTGCTTCAATACTAGTATAATCAGGAAAAAAATCTTGAATCTTTAAAAGTAATAAAGCAGAATATAGGCTTTCCTACAGTGTAATACTATAAGTGTCAAACACCACCAACTTTCAGCAAGATGCCCATTAACATCACTAAACTCAGAAATGGTATTTATAATTATAGTTGGTTTTTAATTACATTTCATTATTTATTAATATCAAACTTCTTTTCAACATTTTGAATTTTCAGATTCCAGGGCTGAGCAAGTACAGTTGCCTTTTAAATATTCTCCCATATTTTTCAAGAACATCACAAATCACTAACACTGCATAATAGAACAATAGTGCAACTCATGTGATTAAATGAAGTATTATCAGCAAAGGGTCCTCAGCCAGTCTTTGAAGGATGAGCTGATTTTAATTAATTCCAACTAGTTCACTCTTCCATTGTAATTAATGGAACTGCATTCTGGATAAGTTCCTTTATCCAGATAAGGACCTAGTATTGTGCAATAACTCTAACAACTTGTAATGATGAACTGGTGTTAAAATGAAATGTGGGAATATTAGTACAAGGTCACAGTGAGTCATATGTTCTTATGGAATGTAATCCTTAGTGACTGGAAAAATAATACAACTGGGAGGAAATAGCAACATAAAGCTCTCAGACAAAAGCACTTAGGTGATTTGGAATAAGTATCACCTCTTCCATGCCCCACCCTCCCAATAAATGCTGGTTAAGGTAATCACAGGTTTCAGTCTGCTAGTACTCTGTCCCTTTCAATTATTCTGCTAAATGTTCTGAAATAGTAACTAAACTTTATTAACTCGGTGTTTTGGTTCTTTTGTAAGACATACATATCATTGCTGCATATTTTTATACATGAATATTGGTGCAACATTTGTACTTCAAGATTTGTTTGCTATCTTGATCTTTGTTCTAGGTATGCACTTACCAACACCCCTGGTGACAACTGCTAACACAATAAACTATTCATTATTGAACTATAAAATATGGAGTAATTTTGCTTTTTGGCAAATCTTCAATATGTAATTAATGAGATATTTGAACTACCCGGAGAATTCTTAAGTTGCAACATGCTTTGATCTTGATCTGTATTTTTCCCTGAACATTAATTTACATTGTCATGGCTTCTCTTTCCTCTTCAACTGGCTCACTTCTAAAGTATGGGACAATGCAGTTTCAGATTCATTGTGAGCTTTAGTTAAATTGAGCGTGTCCGACTAGAGAAGACACTATCTAAATTACTATGCAACATCTGAGCCTTGAATGTCTGTGACTAACTGAATGCAGACACTTTGGGTACCAAGTAGAATGGGAATTCTGGACCTATGATTCAGTCTTGATGTCTCTTGAGGTGTCTTATAATTTTAATAATGCTAGAGACCATTTTTTTAAATAGAGGTGATTTGCTTTTGCATTTTACACTTGTTTTATTTTCCCCCTTTAAAAAAAGGAAGACATTTAACATGAACTGATTATGATTTTGTTCTCCTAGAAAATAAAATAAATCTGGTGCAGTAAAAATTTAAATCAAATAGTTTCACGCCTGCCTCAAAATAAAAATATTTTGCCATATTATGCTGGTCTGTTCTCAAAAACGGCAAAAATTTATTTTCTAAATAGTTATTAGGGTGTAAAAGAGGGTTATTTATTTATAGTACAGTAGTTCCTACAGGCTAATCACTGTGCAAACACATGGTGAAAGCCTGACTAGCTTCCAGTATTCACAGACAAGACAAAGGGTGAGAGAGAGGGATGCAAAATACAAGTACAGAGATGGTTGGAAGGCAACATGTTAGTTCCATATTTTTGTATGCATGTGCATACACACACAAAACTTTGTTAAAAACATTATTAAGGTTGCAAAGTCAAGCATTCAGAAGTTAGGAAATGCCAGAATTAAGATTGCCCGTGGAACCTTAAGTTGGCCCCTCTGTGTACATGCACAATGATGCATTCTTTAATTGTATGCTCACATACTATTTCCCCTCCCCCCCCCCCAAGATTCCTTGTCCTAGACCCATTCTTCTTGCCTACTCAGTCCTTGTCTCCACTCCTCAAGCATCTCATCCCAGTCCCAGTCGACTTGCCCAACCAGGCCTAGTGTCCCCTCCAGGCTCACTGGCCATGCCCCAATTTCCCTCACAGCTCAGTACAGATCTCCTTATCAGCCCAGTTCCAATCTCCCCTCCCCCCAACTCCTTGTACCCAAGTCTCTTTGCCCAGCCTAGTCCCTGATCTCTTCTCCTGGCTCCTCATCCAATCTCTCTCTTCCTCCCCCCCCCCCACTGCCTCTCAGTCCCAGTCTGCCTCCCTGGGTTCCTCATCCAAGCTTGGTCTGCTCCCATGTCCTCCTTGGCTCCTTGTCCTAGTTTATTTTCTCAACACTAGAGCAGCTGAGATCAGGTTAGAAGGAAAATCATTCTGAGCCCCCATAGCTCTGGGCTGGAATATGCTCATCACTGTGTGGATGATGCATGCATAATCTGGTCAGCACTCAGAGCTCTGAGAGGCTGCAGCATGCCCAATGGGGACAGAATCTTCTGAGTTTTAAGCTGCAATCTCTAGCAATCTTCTGAGTATGTGTGAACAGCGATTTTTCAAAGGCTTATAACTTGGCCACATTTGGGGTGATTTTCACAGGGACGGCAAAAGGCACAACCCCTCCATCCCGCCAAAAAAATTCAAGTCCCTGCTGCAAAGCATGGGGGCACTAGAGGATTTTAAAGAAAAGGTCTCAAGAATGTTTTTTTAAACACTGGCAAAACCACATATTTTTCCCTAGCTTCATTCTTGGAAATGGGAACCATTTTGGCTGAAATTTTCAAAAACATTCAGCTTGAGGCAGACATCCAGCATGGGAAATTTCAGTCCAAATGAGTAAAGTTTGGCAAAGTGATAAGCAACTGAGAACAAGATCTTATCATGAGAAGTGTCAGCATAGGGGCCAGTGACCTTCAGAGAATGCAGCAAACATCTATTTTCCTGGGTATTTCTGGAGTGAGTGGGCTGAGGAATTGGGGAAGGTTAGATAAGGGAGGTTATTTGTTGTAGGCTGTTTTATTTGAGCAATTTATATTTTGTGATTGAGGATTAGATTAGCAGGGAAGTTGTATTTTGGAATTTTATCCCTATTTTTGTATCTTTTAATATTCGCAGAAGTGATAACCACTTCTAAGAAACACGAAGAAAAACAAAAAACACAAAAACATCGGCTTTCTGATGAGGTTTACCAGATTGAGCTTTCTAAGTTTCTCAGAGTAGCAATAAAACATGTTTAGTAAACTTACTATCAATTCAGAGGGCACTTTCTCAGAAATTTTGCAACTCCTGCATGATTTGTTGAGCTAAGACTGTGTATGCCTTGTTAACTACATATGTATGCATGTATACGGCACAATTTTTAATGCCTTTTCAACAGTGTTTATACTTCTGTTTGTTATGGAAGTTTACTTACTTGTGTTAAAGAGTAAGGATAATTCTGTGATTAAGGCACAGGACTGGAAATCAGTCAGTAAGAACTGCTAGTTGCTCAACACCTGAAAGTCAGGACACTTATTGAGGTTCTTATGTTATGGATTTAAGAATCTAACTTTAAACATCAATTTTTTTAAATTGCGGCATTAGAGTCTAACAAGTCTGTTTTTGGAATGAGGGAGGGGAGAAGGTTTGGATTAATTTGATTTGTTTGGGTGTGAATTTATAACACAAAGTATAAGCCTAAAATATAATTGTGGTATTCAATGCAAAACTGAAATAGGCCTCTATTGTGTGTCTGCGCATGAGAGAGAATGAGAATGTAATTAACATACTAAATGAAAAAAATGAATGGGGGTTTATTGGTGCTGGTAATAAGATATTGTAAGCCTAACCTCTCCTGTGATATAGCCAAGTGTTTAAGTTAATTTAGACCTCCACTAAAGTATTTCTGTTAACACTTTCATCTTACCATTGGGAATTATTTATAAAAAAAAGTTTTCCACTGCTAGCATGACAAGGTGATCATTAACATAGAACAGATCATGCCAAGAGAACAAAATTAAAAACATGCAAAGGTGCCACCGCAGTGGTAGAGTAAGCAACTGCCATAAATAATTCTGGCCCTCAAAATAGTCTCAACATAGTCTTAGTCTTTTAAGTATGATAACAATCAAAAGCACTTTACAAAAACTCAAACAACATCTTTAAAGTTAAGATTCTAGTCTTTTCTTGCCAAAGATTTTTTACTTGATTTCCTTATACATGAGAAATCAATTTGCTCAACAAAGTCAATTCTTGACTTTTCCTACAGCGAGAGCTCATTTGGAACTGATTACAGAAAAAAGAAGTGTAGTTTAACACATTTCAGGGTTTGAAGTAAGAACCCATTGTGTCCCATGACTGCTTTTAAAAAACTAATGAAAAATAACTAAATTTGGTGGGAAATCTATAGCACAGGAAATTAATAATCCAATAAAAAACATTTTATTCTAGGTCACTGCTTTGACCCAGGCGATATTATCTCCGTCATTACCAATTGATGGCTGTTTGGTAGTCTAGTTCTTAATTGACAAGTATCCACATCTGTCCCTTTCACACATACAATCCTAGGTCTCTCTAGTGAGACTGCTAGAGAGACCTAGGATTGAATGGACCTGCAGACTTTACTACCATATCATTGCTGGTGAAAGGATCTTAAGGAATCACCTCAAGAAGGATGAAATTCACCTCTGTGCAGAGAGAGGACTATCACCACTTAGGCCTATGCATCACTTAAGTTGCGCATAGATTTTTTGCTGGCCCTCTGCACAGGGATGAATTTCACTCTTCTTGAGATGGTTCCTTAAGGTTAAAGTGAACATGGAGAGAAAAGACTGAGGAAGCTGAACACTATATCTGCAGCACTTGTGTTGCAGAAAAACAGAACATCAGGCTCCACAAGTGTCAATTATGCACTTTTCATGAGTATTAAATTCAATGGAAAAAGTTATTTAACCCACTCCGTTTCCTACAACATTAAAAAAAAATCCATCTCTCAAGAGAAGTTATTACATTTGTTTTCTTCAAGTGTGTAGTAGGACATGAGTTTTTTAAATCAAATGTTTATTTAACCTAAGCATGAACAATTTACAAATTAGAAACGATCACAGTACAAAGATATATTAAAAGGTATATCTCTTCTATGGCTGTGAGATAGCAAAGGTGCAGAAATAATTAACAAGAAACTTGTAAAGTTTTGGGGGTTTCCCAGCGTGTCATTTGTTCTCACTTAGTATTCTAGCCTAACTGTTTATAGAACATTTAGAGAGAGACACACAGAGCGTGTGTACTACTCTTACAATCTTACATTATTTAGTGCAAAACTGGCAAATAAAGGCTTATTATACATCAAAGTGCATAACATTTTAGGATAACTTGACTATGAAAGACAACTGGGCCAGATTCTCCAGTCTGCTTCATCCACTTTGCAACGTTTAGGCAGTGCAATGTGGGCAGGTCCTGACCCCTTAGAAATCTTATGGTAGGGATATAAATTAGAGTAGATAGAGCTCTGCTGTAATTTCTGTCAGGGCTGGGTGGCACAGGATTAGGGCTTTGTAACCAGCTATGTCCAAGCTCTGCTCTGACACTATGGAGAGTTGATCCCACTATAAACTAAGTCAAATGTAATGTTTTTACATTATGTAAACTGCCTTATATGCCCTACAATATCCATATTTGCAATTTTCCTCTCTTCTGGAAAAAGGGGTAAACAGTGAGGTTGAAAAGTTTGCAGATGATACAAAATGACTCAATATAGTTAAATCCAAAGCTGACTGCAAGGCGTTACAAAGGGATCTCACAAAACTGGGTGACTGGACAACAAAGTGGCAGATGAAATTCAAATGTTGATAGATGCAAAATAATCCATATTGGTAAACATAATCTCAACTGTACATTCAAAATGATGGGGTCTAAATTAGCTTTTACAACTCAAGAAAGATCTTGGAGTCATTGTGGATAGTTCTCTGAAAACATCCGCTCAGGCGGACTGGGGCAAAGATTACATACTTCTGAACAGGAGGAAAAAAGAACTGGATTCTTTTGCTTCCTGGCTTCCCAGTAGATGGCACCACAATGCTAACGGTCCAGAATGCTTCTTACAGGAAAGGATAAACCAGATGTACATACATTTCCCCTCAATTTTCATTAACATACACTATTCTTCACTGCCTGTTCTAAACCGCTCTGTAATGTTCCAACACACTGCTAAACAGCTGCCACATTTCAGGAGGGAAATGTAGCAACTGTACTGAGGAAGGAGTGGGCTGAAGTGGCTGTATTTATGGACAGTCCTTTATTTTGTAATTTTTCATTTATGCACATTGCACATGTACTGGAGAAGCTGAATTTATATAGTAACCTGTTATGGTTTGCAAAGAGTTCTTTGATCAATGTGGATGATAAGATCTATATAAAAGTAAGACAATTACCACTGGCATTTGCTGTTCCTGTAAGCAGTCAGGGTGGGGGAAATTAACATGAAAGAGTAACAAACTAAGATACAATTTCAATCCTTTATCAAAAGCAAAGTGCAACTGAGTAATAAGCCAGAAAGGTACATCATGAGGACAAAGATTTTTTTTACACTCTACTTCCAAAACGACAAGACATTTACTCTACATGCGGTCAGAAATCCCTCATTCACAGATTGAACAAGAATGTTCATCTTGACCTCCATGAAGTGGTCATTCATTAACATTTTACCCAGGCACAGCGATTCTGAACTTCCTGGGCAACTTCCTGTGGATATAGTAGCCTTGCTTTAATCTGGCTTTGTAAATAAAGGTGAGGTACTAGCAACAACTGAAAATAAAAACAAAGGTGTGAGCCACAAACTGCCTATCGAATTATAAAAGAGGTTTTCTGAGCTAAAATCTTCTAAAGATGCACAAATATATTTATTAAATATTAATCTGGTTCTGTCCTCTCCTAACTTATTGAAAACATTTGACCATTGCTCCGCAATGTGTTTTAGTCACTGTTTGACTATGGAAAGAATCATATTACCACAAAAACAACGAGGAGTCCTTGTGGCACTTTAGAGACTAACAAATTACCACAGAAACCATAATTGGTAAAAGACTGCCAACTATTTACAAGTAATCCTGGATACTCTGAGGAATGGTTTTGATAATACAATACAAAATATTTTCTACAGCACATTAACAGCTACAAACAGCATAGCACATCACCAAAAATATTACTATAAAGACACAAAATATATTTATTAAGGCTAACTATGAAACAAATGAAAGAAATGGGCCAAATGCCACCACTGAATTTCCCCAGTATATTTACATATTTAACACTTAAGCAGTAGTACCCACTGCTTTCACCTCACAAATCTCCCTTGTACTTGGTCTCTGTTTCGACACTAGTACACTGGACCAAAAGCCACCTAATGATGCCTTCCAGCCATGTTCAATCTTTCATAATTGCTACCACATGTCACTTTGCTGTCTGGAACAAACTTCTTAAATGTAGGACCAACATCATCATCAGGTAAGCAAAATCTATTACAAATGTATTCCTTTGAATCCATGATGGGTTAAATCTGTCATTGGTGCTGCAATTTCTCCTTAAATTCCTAATCTGCTCAAATATGTAAATAAAAGCATTGACATGAACTGAGACCGTAAAGATCATTGTTGCAACCAAGGTCCTGTAGTGGCACCAAATCTTTTATAAAGGAGGTGAAATAAGGTGTTTAAAACAAGGTTATGGTTTGCTGGTTATAATTATGCTGTCTATATGTGTGTATCATTTTGTAGTTGAAGTTATGAATATTGGCTCTATACTGTCTGTATTTCAAACTTATGCTATGCTTCTGGATGACACCTCAGACAAGTTGGTGTCAGCTCTGCCTAGCCTGCTTGATGGCCCATTAAGGACCATTAGCTATACAACTGACCCACTGAGAGAAGGCAGACATCTTGTGACTCAACAAAGTATGCAGGGACATGCCTATGGACAGAACTATGAAGTTTTTCCATGCCACGTGATGGACAGCTTGTCTTGGGGACAAAGAAAGCAGAGACCACATGGCAAGAGGCTATAAAAAGCTGCTGCAGCTCCTCCATCTTGTCTTCAATCCTGCTTCATACCTCTGGAGGGACTTTGCTACAAACGAAAGCTCTACACAAAGGACTGATGACCCATCCCAGCTGCGGATGTACTCCAGAGACTTGATTTGAACCTGCTGTTTATTCTATCACTGCTACAAGCCTGAACCAAGAACCTTGCCATTACTGTATGTAATTGATTCTATTTAACCAATTCTAGCTCTCACCTGTATCTTTTCCCTTTTATGAATAAACCTTTAGATTTTAGATTCTAAAGGATTGGCAACAGCATGATTTGTGGATAAGATCTGATTTGTATATTGACCTGGGTCTGGGGCTTGGTCCTTTGGGATTGGGAAAACCTTTTTTCTTTTACTGGGGCATTGGTTTTCATAACCATTCGTCCCCATAACGAGTGGCACTGGTAGTGATACTGGGAAACTGGAGTATCTAAGGGAATTGCTTGTGTGACTTATGGTTAGCCAGTGGGGTAAAACCAAAGTTTTCTCTGTTTGGCTGGTTTGGTTTGCCTTGGTGTGCACAGAAACCCCAGCCTCGGGCTGTAACTGCCCTGCTTTAAGCAATTTGTCCTGAATTGGCACTCTCAGTTGGGTCCCACCAGAACCAGCATCGTTACAGCTCACTATAGTGACAGGAGGATTCTCCCACCGCTGTAGGTAATCCACCTCCCTGAAAGGGAGTAGCTAGGTCAGCAGGAGAATTCTTCTGTCAATCTAACCTGACTACACCTGGGGTTAGGGCGTCATAGCTACAATGTAAATTTTTAGTGTAGACCAGTCCTCAATGTGCTGTTGTTTCTCTGCAGGGAATCTCTTTTTTACTACACTCTCAAGCATCACTAAAAATACCCATGCAGGTCTTTGACCCTTATTTTCCCTTATCCTCAACCTGTATTATCTGAAGTACCCAAGAGAGATTTTAACACCTCAGTGTGTCTCTAATATGAAAGTCCTGCAACAACATTAAAGAATTGCCTAACAAATTCTGCTGTTGAGTAACTCACTCCTACTTGGCCAGCATTTCCCATCAAGGTTATTCACATCACTGGGGGAGTTGCAAGAGACCATGTCTTACTTAGTCACTACAGCATCCATAGGGATCGGTGAAGATGAGTTATCTCTGGATGTATGCTTTATTTACTTTGCAACTGTGGTAATGAAAATATTGGGAAGTACTTTGAAATATCTAGCTCTGTATGCAGATGTATGGTAAAGTATTGATATTTTATT
The DNA here is from genome assembly GCF_027887155.1 of Malaclemys terrapin pileata. Taxonomy (NCBI): domain Eukaryota; kingdom Metazoa; phylum Chordata; order Testudines; family Emydidae; genus Malaclemys; species Malaclemys terrapin. The sequence goes on along the minus strand of NC_071507.1, from coordinate 37,512,315 downwards.
CATAGAGCTACAGCATCTAGATATTGTTTTTTATTTCCTCATTTAGGCTGGGGTTTTTTGTCCAGTTTATCTTAAAACAAATTACATGAAGTGATGGTGCCCCCATAACTTCCCTTAGGAGGTAATTGATCTCTGTCTTTGGTATCTTCTGGCATTTATAGAGTCAGACTATTATGTCCCTTATTCCTGCCCCTCTTCTAAGATAACAATCTCTGGCTCCCTCTATGTCCTCATATAAGGCATGGAGGCAGGGACATGTTATGTTAGAACAATGGGTCCTCAATTTTGATTGCAGTCTTTAGGTGCTACTGTAATGGTGGGAAACTACAAATAATGCATACTGGCATGTGAGCAATGGTATTTTAAAAGGCATAGACAGAACCACTGGAAACATGGTATTTGAAACAGTGGAGGACCAAAAGGTAGTGGTGTTGCAGGGTCAGCTGGAATAACTCTTATCTACTTCACTAACAACTAGAGCTGATTAGATTTCAGGCACTTGTCTTGAAATTCTTCATGGATCAGCAGTAGAGGACAGCTGGGTTGGAAGTTTTGCAATCACACCAGCCACTACTGATTTGCTGACATCACCTGTGGTGGTGGTGATGAATGCCAGGTCCATGGTGTAACATCAACATCACACAGACTCCATTATCTATTATCTCTCTTTGAAGTGATTTACTAGGTCCCTCCAAGGGTGTGTGAGTGTGAAAAACTTCGCCACATATTTATATTAGTTAAGGGAAAGTTTTCACAGGAAGGTGAGTGGACATGCACATTTCAGCAGGGTTTTTTCTTTCCTCTTCTCTTTCTATGTTAGTATACTTTCATCCCAATTCTCTCTCCACTTTCTCCCATTTCTTACCTCGACTACAAGTTCTAGCACAAACACATGCAGCTACACCTCCCTGACTCCAATCTCTTCTACCATCTCTTTAGCAGGGTGTACTGATAATACCAATAAAAGTTACTTCCCCTCTTCCATGTTAAACAGCACTTTGGCAATCCTTATGTCTTGAAGTCACCAGGGCCTGATGAAATACATCCTAGAATTCTTAAGGAGCTGACTGAGGAGATATCTGAACCATTAGCAATTATCTTCAAAAGTCATGGAAGATGGGTGAGATTCCAGAGGACTGAAAAAGGGTAAATATAGTAGTGCAAATCTATCAAAAGGGAAATAAGGACAACCCAGAGAATTACAGACCAGTCAGCTTAACTTCTGTACTCAGAAAAATAATGGAGCAAATAATTAAGCAATCAATTTGCAAACACCTAGAAGATAATAAGGTGGTAAGTAACAGTCAGCATGGATTGGTCAAGAACAAATTGTGTCAAAACAACCTAGTAGCTTTCTTTGACAAGGTAACAAGCCTAGTGGATAGGGGGAAGTAGTAGATGTCATTTAGTAAAGTTTTTGATACTATCTTGCATGACCTTCTCATAAACAAACTAGGGAAATACATCTTAGGGTATGTCTTCATTACCAACGTTAAAGCACTCGGAGCGGCTCCCAGTGCTGGTATACTGTCTACACTTGCATCAATCAGGGGTGTGTTTTTTCACACCCCTGAACGAGAAAGTTTCAGCGCTGTAAAGTGACAGTGTAGACAACGCCCTAGATGGAGCTACTAAAAGGTTGGTGCATGACTGGTTGGAAAACTGCTCCCAGAGAGTAGTTATCAGTGGTGCACAGTCAAGCTGGAAGGGCATATTGAGTGGTGTCCCGCAGGATCAGTTCTGGGTCCAGTTCTCTTTATATCTTCATCAATGATTTGGATAATGACAGAGAGAGTATACGTACAAAGTTTGCAGACAATACCAAGCTGGGAGGGGATGCAAGTGCTTTGGAGGACAGAATTAAAATTCAAAATAATCTGGACAAACTGGAGTAATGGTCTGAAGAAAATAAGATGAAATTCAACAAGGACAAATTCAAAGTACTCCACTTAGGAAGGAATAATCAGTTGCACACGTACAAAATGGGAAATGACTGCCTAGGAAGGAGTACTGCAGAAAGGGATATGTGGTCATAGTGAATCACAAGCAGAGTCAACAGTGCAACACGGTTGCAAAAAAAGCAAACATCATTCTGGGATGTATTAGCAGGAGTGTCGTAAGCAAGAAACAAGAAGTAATTCTTCTGCTCTACTCTGTGCTGATAAGCCCTCAACTAGATTATTATGTCCAGTTCTGGGAGCCACATTTCAGGAAAGATGTGAACAAGCTGAAGAGAGTCCAGAAAAGAGCAACAAAAATTATTAAAGGTCTAGAAAACATGACCTATGAGGGAAGATTGAAAAAATTGGGTTTGTTTAGTCTGGAGAAGAGAAGATGGAGAGGGAACATTATAACAGTCTTCAAGTACATAAAAAGTTGTTACAAGGAGGAGGGAGAAAAATGATTCTCCTGAACCTTTGAGGACAGGAGAAGAAGCAATCGGCTTAAATTGCCACAAGGGCAGTTTAGGTTGGACATTAGGAAAAACTTCCTGTCAGGCTGGTTAACCAATGGAATAAATTGCCCCGGGGAGGTTGTGGAATCTCCATCACTGGAGCTTTTTAAGAGCAGGTTAGACAAACACCTGTCAGGGATGGTCTAGATCAGACATGGGCAAACTATGGCCCGCGGGCCACATCCAGCCCGCAGGACCGTCCTACCCGGCCCCTGAGCTCCCGGCCGGGGAGCCTAGTCCCCACTGTTCCCCTGCAGCCACACCGCCACCCAGGCCGCACTCTGGCCCGCCGCTCCCACTGGACAGCGTGCGGAGCACAGCTGGCTGTGGCCGGGTGTTGCCGCTGCGAGCTCCTGCTGCTGGTAAGGGGGGCAGGGAGCGGGGGCGTTAGGTAAGGGAGCAGGGAATCCTGGGGGACAGTCAGGGAGTAGGGGGCAGTTGAATGCGGTGGAGGTTCTGGGGGGGCAGTCAGGGGATGGGGAACAGGGAGGGTTGGGAGTGGGAGTCCCGGGGGGCCTGTCAGGGGGCGGGGATGTGGACAGGGATCAGGAGGGCAGTCAGGGGACAGGGAGCAGGGGGGGTTGGATAAGGGTGTGGCATCCCGGGGGGAAGTTAGTGGCGGGGGTTCCTGGGAGGGGGTGAGCAGGGGACGAGGAGCAGAGGACGGTTGGATAGGGGGTGAGAGTCCCAGGGGGGCTGTCAGGGAACGTCAGTGTGGAGGGGTCGGAGTAGTCAGGCGACAGGGAGCAGGGGGGTTGGACGGGTTGGTGGTTCTGAGGGGGGCAGTCAGGGGGTAGGAAGTGGGAGGGGGTGGGGGCCAGGCTGTTTTGGGAGGCCCAGACTTCTCTACCCGTCCCTCCATACAGTTGTGCAACCCTGATGTGGCCCTCGGGCTAAAAAGTTTGCCCACCCCTCGTCTAGATAATACTTATTCCTGCCATGAGTGCACAGCATGTGAAGGATGACCTCTTGAGGTCCCTTCTAGTCCTACGATTCTATGATCCAAACAATGAAATCAGCAATACTGCAGTGGCCCTAAAAAAAATCTCGTTTTCTTCATGCTTGCTTTTAGATCGAGCTGTAGTTTTAGTTTTTAATTTCCATTCCAGCTTCGTCACCTATGAAAAACTAAATTGTTGTATTTTTTAGAGAACAGCGCATTGTGCAACTTTTTGTGGGTACGGGGGAGAGTGCGGGCAGACTAGGAAGGTGATTCACAGGTAGAAAAGTTTTATAAAAACAGTTTGATTCTGTCAAGGAATTGAGATTTCCCACACATACATTTTCTGTGAATCTGCTGAAAATGATTTTCACTCATTTTTTTTCAGTACCACACTTTTTTTTATTATATCCCGGACCCTGTTTACATTTTCTAATCACTATATACAAAGTATGGGTTACTCAAAGGCTGCTAACCTGTAGGCAAACTTTTAGTTTGATGCAATAAAATAGAACTGAGATAATGTTTTCAAGCCAGAACTAATCACATTACTAAACCAGGCTGATATTGTTACTGATATTTAGGGTGACCATATATCCTGTTTTGGCTGGGACAGTCCCTTTTTTAAGCCCCATCCCGGCCGTCCCAACTTCTATGACAAAACTGGACATTGTCCCATTTGCTCTTGCCAACTGATCATGAAACTAAAGTGGGGCGTGGACGAATGTGCAGGGGGGGAACAGCAACGCCAGCCCCGTGTGGGGGTGAGGGCTCAGGAGAGCGGCGTGGGCCAGGCTAGCCCCATGTGAACAGGTGGCAGGGGGCCTCGGGCTGTCCTCTTGTGGGTGGGCGGCAGGGGGTGGCTTGGGCTACCCGGCCTGCAGGAGTATATGGGGGCCTCAGGCTGTCCCTGTGTGGATGAGCAGCAGGGGGGCTCAGGCCGGTCCCACGCGGGGGGGACGGGGCTTTGGGTCGGCCACTGCGGTGTCCTGTTTTTCCTTTGGGAAATCATGGTCACCCTACTGATATGGTATTGAGCACCCTAATGATCTTCAGTGATACATCCTGGGATAACAGCATCCAAATCTTCTCTCTAGTATGGTGATTTCTATTCCTCAGTGGGCACTGCCAAGGAAGTGAGTAAGCCTTCAGTGGAACTCAATCAGCATGGCTGGGGGTGCTTCGTTCCTCCAGGCCCGCTCCACAGTGAAGCAACCAGTCTCATTTCCCTCTTACCCTCTCTGAATGTGAGTTTTCTGATGAGGGCATGAGAGGGAGAAAATAGAGATGGACTGACGGCTTCAGAATAGCCTGATAAAATGTGAATTCAATGGAAAAACAACAAAAAGTCTAACACTGACTCCCATAGTCTGCATTTTATCAGTGACAGTGAAACTAACATCCCAATAGCTGAAGAATCTGTGTTGGTGATTCAAAGGTTGGGATATTAGTCATTTGCACTGAGTGACCACTTTTCCTAGATGACATAGAGACACAGCAGGGAGCAGCACTGAAATCAGCAGAGATGGCTTTGAATTGCCCTATGTCAAATGAGGACTTCTGGAACATTCATGTTATTTGTTGATACTTCCTTAATGGTAAAAAATTGGAATTGTAGGTTCAGATTAGGATTAAGAGGTCTAAATTTTTGGCCTACAGAACAAAAATTATTATAGGCCTGGGACAAAATTTTCAAACACACCTACATGACTTAGGAGCCCTGGTCCTGTTTTCAAAAGTGATTTAGGCATTTAGGAGCCTAAAAATCCCCTTGATTTTCAACGAAACTTAGGCTCCTACATAGCTATACTACTTTTGAAAAAGCGATTTCGGCTGCTAAATTACATAAACACATCTAAAAAATTTAGCCCCCTTTACAGCTCTACCCCCCAGTCTACAACAATGTATCTAAACCAATGTTAAATCAATCTAGTTAATCTGGTTTTAGGTCCTAATGTAGATACACTTACATGGGTCTTAAATTTACCAACATTGGGGCTAACCTATTTAAGGGCATCTACATTAGAGGTTTGCAAACATTTAACCAGAACAATTATAAAATGATTTATTTAAACAGGTCAAATTTTTCTAAATCTCGACAAGCCCACAGCCTCACTCAAGACATTTCTTCCTTTGTAAACAAAAGCCAAACTGAAAATGATACAGTAATAGATGCAGCTTTCATTCCAGCCTTGAATTACCTGAACATCTCAGGACATTCAGGAAAATGACCATGAGTATAGGAAGGAAGGTCCCTGTTCCTTGATTTAAATCATCTTTCTTTTAAGGAATAAACTCTGGGATAAGCAATAGGGCTGTGAATGGGTCTAGACAGTACACAGCCATGGGTCACTAATTTAATTAAATTTCAAAGAAACTATTATACATTTACACTGAAAACAATACTTCTTGTGCCCTCCCTCACACTAACAGCAATAAAACAATCTCACAGAAGTTTACACCTCAATGCATGAGGAAGCAATAACAAAGTCAGTATACATCCAATAACTTTAGTCATTGACTGGATTTGTAATAGGGAGGTCATTAGTAAGACCTTAACTACCTGACAAGCTTCCATTTTAGGCAAACAAAACAATAATTAATCTTACTCCTAATTAGACAGTTTGGTTTCCATGTGTCATGACTTTCTCAGAAAAATGGCAGCAGCCATCCGTATCTGAATCAATTTTTGCAACAAAATTAAATCCAGCTTTTCAAAATAAATTAAAATATATATAAAATGAACTGTCTACTGACAGTATTGGAAAGTAACACTAGTCTATAAAAAAGAAATGTGTTTTTTTGGTTTAGCACCATCTCTCAGAAAAAATGCTCTTCTTTGCACTTTTCCTTCCAATCTACAAGAGGGACAAAAGTTTTATTTACACACCAGTGTCATGTTGGTAACTGCTTTATATTATCCTTATTAATTTGTCTCTATTTCTGCCACTCCCATCTAAAACTAACTCTGATATGCAGCTGCATGGATTAGTCAGCAGATGGCGCTGAGCACTGCAATCATCAAAAACCATGGAGTATAGCAATGGTTTTCAACCTGTGATCCGCGAACCCCTCAGGGTCCACAGACTATGTCTAAGGGGTCTGCGAAAGGTGACTACGAAAATGAAGTTTCAGATCACAGAAAAGGCATTCCGTTTTTCTGATCAATCTAGAGTATGTGATTATCTCGCCTACAGGTAAAACTCGGAAGTGTTGTCATTACCATAGAAGCCCACACCTTAGCACCCTTTCTCTTACTGAGTCAAATGCCATGCCGAGCACGAGCAACATTCATAGCTGAATTCTGTTTAGTCAGTTTTCAGTCTAAGACTTCTATGGTAGTGGTCCACGGAGCACAGGCTAAATTTCCAAAGGGGTCCGTACCTACATTTGAAAATTTTTAGAGGTCTGCAAATGAAAAAAGGTTGAAAAACAGTACTAAATTATAATGCATTTGTTCTTCAAGGAGGTCATTTAATATATCAAAAAACTGTGTAAGGTTGTAGTTGTTATTGGGCATAAAACCATATACTGAAATGTACAATAAGATCATTTACCTCTGATCTCATTATTCTAGAAACATAAAAGAGGTACATATGGTCTCACACCAGCCCACACTTGCCACACGTGTGGGGTAACACAGACATCACTAATGTGGCAGAAAATATGGGAAAGTGCACCATAACTGTTATATGCATGTCCCAACCAACCAATCTCATAATTTGCTACTAATATGTAGACTCAAATTTCAAACATCTCATCTGGTAGAAGCAGAGTCAAAGTTAAGATTAGCTCTATCTTGATACATGCAACCTAGATGGAGCTACTATAAGGTGGGCTCATACTGGTTGGAAAACTGTTCCCATAGAGTAGTTATCAGTGGTTCACAGTCAAGCTAGAAGGGCATATTGAGTGGTGTCCCGCAGGATCAGTTCTGGGTCCAATTCTGTTCAATATCTTCATCAATGATTTGTATAATGACAGAGGGAGTACACTTATAAAGTTTGCAGATGACACCAAGCTGGGAGGGATTGCAAGTGCTTTGTAGGATAGGATTAAAATTCAAAATGATTTGGACAAACTGGAGGAATGGTCTGAAGTAAACAGGATGCAATTCAATAAGGACACATACAAAGTACTCCACTTAGGAAGGAACAATCAGTTGCACATGTACAAAATGGGAAATGACTGTCTAGTAAAGAGTGCTGTAGAAAAGGATCTGGGGGGTCATAGTGGATCACAAGTTAAATATGAGTCGACAATGTACACTGTTACAAAAAAAGCAAATATCCTTCTGGGATGTATTAACAGGAGTGTTGCAAGCAAGACACAAGAAGTAATTCTTCTGCTCTACTCCGTGCTGATTAGGCCTCAACTGGAGTATTGTGTCCAGTTCTGGGCACCACATTTTAGAAAAGATGTGAACAAATTGGAGAAAGTCCATAGAAGAGCAACAAAAATGATTAAAGATCCAAAAAAGATGACCTATGAGGGAAGACTGAAAAAATTGGGTTTGTTTAGTCTGGGGAAGAGAAGATGGAGAGGGGACAATAAAAGAGTTTTCAAGTACATAAAAAGTTATTACAAAGAGGAGGGAGAAAAAATATTCTTAATCATTGTGGATAGAAGCAGCAGCAATGGGCTTAAATTGCAACACAGCTGGTTGAGGTTGGACATTAGGAAAAACTTCCTGTCAGGGTGGTAAGCAATGGAATAAATTGCCTAGGGAGGTTGTGGAATCTCCATCATTAGAGATTTTTAAGAGCAGGTTAGACAAACACCTGTCAGGGATGGTCTAGATAATACTTAGTCCTGCCATGAATGCAGGGGACTGGACTAGATGAACTCTTGAGGTCCCCTCAAGTCCTACAATTCTATGATTCTATACAGAGACACATACCCCCACTACTTTACTCTTTGGTAGGGAAAAACGGGATCAGTTTGAACCTTAAATGAACCTTCAGGAATAGCTATCATGCCATGAATAGCCTCCTTGGATATATTACATTAATCAAACATTAAAGGAGAAGCTGTCCTGTTAAAGAGTTCCAGCACTGCCTCTTCACAGGATGCTTAAATATGTCCACAAAAAAAATAAACTCAGAGCAGGTGATTGTGCAAAATGCTGGTACTAGTGATGTTCACAAAAAAAGAAGGTAGGGATGGTGGTTGGCATTGCCAGCACCAAACAGCCAGATTTCTGACAATTAGAAAAAATAATAAAGAAGAGGGATTTCAGTATGGTGACTTTTGTATAACCATGGTAGATAGGCACAGTATTCTAATAAATGCGAAATCTAGTTGACATTCTTTCCATTTAGGCTTCTATTGGCAAAATTACATCAATTATATGTCTTACAGGGTCAGCAAGAAATGCTAGACATTGCAGCTATATCAATCTCCAGGGAATAATACACTGGGTTTTAGAGCTGGAGCAAGGCTTGATGAACTAAACAAACAGATGTCTCTTTAAACTGAAAATATAAGAAGCCGTAATCACTCAGGTTAACTAGTGTTTTTGGAGAAGAAGAAACATTACAAGTATAACAATAAGCTTTAAAAGCTTTCATTGCAGGACCTGAACAGCTTTCATTGCAGGACCTGAAAAATCACAAAATGTATGAAAACAGAATGCTTGCCACCCATTTCTCATTCTGATCTATACAGAAATTAAACTTTCATGCTCAATTACTTTCATTTCCATTGTAAGATATGATGCCAAAGAAACAGGATTAGTCAAAATAATGTAAGATACCATCCAAGATCTATGGAATAAGATTCAAGCTCAGTTAAAGCTAATAATAGTCTTTGAGCTTTTTTTTGTAAACTAATAAACATAGTACAAATGAGCAAACTGAGGCAGAGAGAACATAAGGGGCCTGTGATGATTTGGGGAATCTATATACGATTTATGAATTCTGGTTGCAATTATGAAGTAATTGCTGTATTATGGAATGCCTCTCTATGTGTATCCATCATGGTCAGGTAGGACCTAGCACATACGCAGCCCTAGGGACAGTGGCGAGTACTTAACTTTAGTGACTGTGCTTTAGTTACCAGGCAATAGACATGTTAAGAAGGTTTGCCGGACCTGAGAGAAGCCAGTCTGACTCAAGACAGGAAGAACCATCTCAAAGTACTGTAGCAGTCTATCCTAAAAAACCACCTAACTATATTCACATTATACCAAGAAATGTAAAAAATAAAAAATGTGGGTGTTAAACTTCCATAATTGGCCATTTTCTTCTACAGTATGTGATGTCACACTGTGATAAGATATGTGAGAGTCACTGTACAATTATTAAGCATTAAAGCACTGCCCTTTGTGCTGAAAAGGGAAATATTTTCTTCTTTCAAATACCCAGTAATGTCCAAGTCAACAGAAAAATTATCAAACTGTACCTGTTTTGTTACAGATATTTCTTTGAGACTGGGCCACCCTTATGACATCAGCAGCTGTATCCCTTACTATCAGCTCTTCACTCTGCAACAGCAGAACCACGCATTTCCACATTGCGAGTGTACTGGAGAGACCTGAACATTTACAAAGAGGCAAGGCATTTAGAATTTTGCTTCTTACAGATAAATCAGAACAGTTACAGAAATATTTATTCTCACATCTAAAAATGACAAAATTTAATGAAACACGCACAAAAAAAGGGGGTGAAGGGGAGAAAAGAGGAGGACTTGTGGCAATGCTGTTTGCTCTATAATGCTGAAGTCTGAACAGCCAACCTGTTTTTCCCACCTTTTCTTCTCTTTTATCTCCCCTTGATGGTTGGCCCTGTCTGGTCCTAGGAGTAGGTAGCTGGTGAGAGGAAGACCATCTTCAGCATCAAGCCAATACTGGGATACTCTTGGGTAACCACTAATGCTCTGAAATTTCTGCAGTTCCTGTGAGTGTGGAATTCTTGCTGGGAATTAGTAGAATGCTGCTAATGTGCACGTGAGGATCCAACAGGTCCTTGAAGTAATGACTTTTGGCTGGAGGTTCTGTCTGGAGGTGTCTGGGGAACAGCAGTATGTTGGGTTGACACTAAGTGGCTGTATTAAGAAAGCTTGCTTGATGGTACTGCTCTCTGGAGCACCTCAGCTGAATGTATTGCTCAGGTTGTGAATATCATTGATGATAAAGAGAATATACTAGGACTTCTCTTGAAAAAATGACTAGCTGCTGACCACGCCATATCACAGATTACACTCTGGAGATTGGGGAGCAATGCAGTGGTTGCCTAGGTTTATTTCTACCACATTGCTGTAGGGGAAAGCACTTTTCTGTCAGGTTCTCCCTCAGAGGTTTGTGTGATGGAGGTTTAGGTGGAGAGTTAAGCCCATGTTATTGCTTGCACGTAGTGGGAGATTCTTAGGTCTTCTGTACCCAGTAGTGTTGCCAACACTCCAGGTTTTGCCAGGAGTCTCTCGGAATCGGGCTAGCGCAGCAGGGCTAAGGCAGGCTACCTGCCTGCTCTGGCCCTGTGCCTCTCCCGGAAGTGGCTAGCATGTCCCTGTGGCCACTGGGGGGAGAAGGGAGCTCCATTCGCTGCCCCCACCCCAAGCACCAACTCCACAGCTCCCATTGGCCAGGAACTGCGGCCAATGGGAGCTGAGGGGGTGGTGCCTGCAGGCAGGGGCAGGATGCGGCGCCTCCTGGCCCCTCTCCCAGGGGCCGCAGGGACATGCTGGCCGTTTCCGGGAGAGACGTGGGGCCAGAGCAGGCAGGGAGTCTGCCTTAGCCTCACTGCACCGCCAACCGGGAGCCGCCCAAGGTAAGTGCCGCCCGGCCGGAGCCTGCACCCCAACCCCCTGCCCCAGCCCTGAGTCCCCTCCCAGAGCCAGCACCCCAAACCCCCTCCTACACCCCAACCCCTCCCCCAGCCAAACTCCCTCCCAGAGCCTGCACCCCACACCCCAACCCTCTGCCCCAGGCTCAGCCAGGAGCCCCCTCCCACACTCTGAACCTCTCGGCTCCAGCCCAGAGCCCGCACCCCCTCCTGCACCCCAACTCCCTGGCCCAGCCAGGTGAAAGTGAGTGAAGGTGGGGGAGAGCGTGCGACAGAGGAAGGGGGGATGGAGTGAGTGGGCCTGGCTTTGGTGAAGGGGCAGGGCCTCGGGGAAGGGGTGAGGCAGGGCAAGGGTATTTGGGTTTGTGTGATTAGTCAGGGAAACTGGCTGTGATACTGTATCAGAATAATTATTCTACTATAGCTATTTCAGTATAGCTTCCCTCGCATACACACACTTGGAGACTCTATTTCAGAATAATAACTCCACTTTAATAACTCTAGAATCAAGGCACTTTTATTCTGGAATAGTTTCCACACAAGGGGGCGGGGGAAACGCGTTGCACCAGAACAGCTATAGTGGAATGATTATTCTGCTATAACTATGCCAGCCAATTTCCCTGTGTAAACAAGTTCTTACAGTGTTCTCAAAAGAGATGTGGCAAAACTGAAAATGGTCTCTCTGGAAAGGCTTCTTTTCTTGACTCCTCAGGCAACACTAAGCAAAGGCAGAGAGGAGAGTCCCGACAATTCCCTTGAGTACTACAATCCGTTTCCCTCTAAGAAATATTTTCTTGCATTTATTTCTCTGATTGGCTGAAGTTGTTTAGTATTAGCTTTTTTTAACATCTATCTTAGAACATCAGCCATTGAACAAACTGATAGTAGAATCAGGAATAAATTGCCAACCTCTCCTTTACACAAGTTTCACACAAGCGCAGCTCCACAATCTTCAAGAGAGTGGCTCCTGATTGACACCTGTGTAACTGACAGCAGAATCAGGCCCTTTACTTGGTATCATTTTTGTGTGTGATACATTTAGTGTTTGTGAAAGATGCCAGACTGCCCGCTCTCTAGAAAACATTCAGGATGAACAGACCCTCCTCCTGTCTTAACTCAGGCCTGCTTGGGCCCTCTTCTTGGGAAGAAATGCTAGGTCAGAATGCCTACTCTTCAGGCCTTGGCCTCATTGATAAGACTACCAATTAATGCCAATTTTGGCTTCAAGTGGGACATATCTGCCAGAAAAGGACTGGAATTACTGACTCATTTCACATTGCTACTTAACAGACACCAGATAGGAAAATTTTGATCACTGCTAACTGTAGCCCAGTTCCTACCAGTGACAGAGATGAAAACTTCAATATTCCAGTACCAATCATTCAAACACCCCAGTCTCCCTCATTTTATATTAGCTCTAACTTTGGTTCTAGGAGTCAAGATTTCCAAATGTGATAATCTCAGGCACAATACATAAATGCTGCATCTACCTGGTACCAAAGGATTAGCATAGATTTAGCCTAGCTAAATGGTATCAATACCATTTAACAGACACGTTTCCAAACAAATACTTTATTGTCTCATTTTTAGCTCATCCGACATCTCAGAAAACAAGATATGTTCATTTTATATATTAAGCAAAAATATGTTAATTTCTATTCTCACTTTCTTTCAAAATTAATGTACCTTGAAAGTCTATGAGTCAATGCAAAGTTGGCATTACATCAAAGCTAAGCTTTCAAAGGCTCTGTATATGTTATCAAACATATGGAATACATATACTTTTCATATGTTCTTAATGGGCTGAGTAAGTTTGTTTATTATCTGATCAAACCCCACCATCCAGCTCTCACATCATTTTATTATGTTGTATATTATGTTAAACAATTTAACAGCCAGAGTCTAAAAGTTTCCGGTTAGGCCAAGGCAAGAGATGACATACTACAACTAGCTAGGATACCCACACACTTCATGTTGAGGATCCAAGCTGATCGTTTGAGAAGGTCAAGGTGGAATTTCTTTCTCCCACCTCCTATGCACAACACTGCACAGATGACTAGACACATTATGGAAATTTATCGCTTTCATCTGAACCACGAGCTACTGGTCACTGGTGGAGGCTGCATGCCGGACCCACATTCTGCACCAGTATGATAACGCCTATGTCCTTATAGGTAAATTAAAAAGTGAGAGAAATAGCAGTGTAAGTAACTTAAATGCTGAGGGGCGGGAGGGTGGAACTGTACCAGGAAAAACAACTAAAAGAAGTCTTTAAGAAGGTGTACAATAAAGTAGGGGCTAGAGGGACAAAGGGCAAAAAACAGGATTCAAGACATTGCCTGGCTCACAGAAGTGGCAATGGGATATAGAGTGTCAATTAAGAATCATTCATTCAACTCCATTTCAGCAGCAAGTGAAAATAGCTATCATCTGAAGGCTGCTTCGTGACTTGAGTAAAAGGAGTTGATGGTATAAGTCCAGTTCTAAGGACACCTGTGTTCACAGCACACAAAACTCACCACCATGAAAGTTGGCAGCACTGCTGGAAATCTAAGCAGAAAGGCCAAAGAAAGTCTGGGCATGGAGATCAGATTCACCTCTCACCCACCTCACTTTGGCTTGTTTGTGAGAGAATATTGGCAATGCTACTATTTATGCTGTGTCTGTTTTGTGTATCACTAAAGAATATAGATTTTCAGGACTGTCAGTGTGGCACCCTTTTCTGTAAGCACTAACTTCACTCTCTCCCAACCATTTATTTATTTAAAGAACTTTGAAGCCAAGCCAGACCAATACAATCTTCATTGCATATCCCCGCCATCCTGTTGTAGACACGCGATCAGGGATGATAGCTTTTAGATGACAGACTAATGTGCAATGGATAAACAATATCTATTTTATAGATCCTTAACTAAAGCTGGGCAAAAATTTTTGGATGAAGAGTTTATTTATAGAAATATGCAGTTTGGGGTCATCCAAAAATGATTTGTAAATTCACCAAATATTTTTGTCCCAAATTTTTTTTTTGGGGGGGGGGGGGGGGGGGGGGGCTATATTCACAAGGGGACTTAGGAGCCATTCACAAAACAGCCTCTGCCTTATAGCATTGTGATTATAGCACTCCCTGGAGATGTGGGAGATCCAGGTTTAAGTCCCTATTCTGCCTGATTTGGAGTAAGGATTTGAACTTGTGTCTTCAATATTGCAGGGGACTACTCTAACCACTGGGCTTTGGGTAACACTATGTTTTAGGCACAGGTATTTTTAGTAAAAGTCATGGTTAGGGCACGGGCAATATACAAAAATTAATGGCCTGTGACCTGTCCATGACTTTTACTAAAAATACCCATGACTAAAACTTGCGGGGGGGAAGAGGGTGGCACTGTCAATGGATGCCACTGGTGCTAATGGAGGGTGGCCTGGGTGCTGGAGGGGGGCGGGCAGTGGCGTGCGGATTGGGACCCACGCTGGTGCTGGGGGAGGAGGTTGGTGGGGCTGGCAGGCTCCCTACCTGGCTCCTTGCCTCTCCCCAGCAGCAGTTAGGGGCACAGGACAGGGTGAGGTGGGCTCTGTGGCAGTCTTGGGCCACTGCCCCCACCCCCTGCAGCAGAATTTGGGTGTGGGAGGGGTTTGGGGTTGGGGAATGGGACGGGCTCTGGGCGGTGCTTACCTGGGGGACTCTCTGGAAGCGGCAACATCCCCCTCGCTCAGCTGCTAGGTGGAGGCGTGACCAGGCAGCTCTGCATGTTGCCTCCGTCCAGACCATGGCTTTGCAGCTCCCATTGGCTGGGAACCACAGCCAATGGGAGCTGAGGGGAGGTGCCTGCAGGCGGAGGCAGTGCGCAGAGCTGCCTGGCCACACCTCCACCTAGCAGGTGAGCGAGGGGAATGTCGCCTCTTCCAGGAAGCCTCCCAGGTAAGCGCCGCCCAGAGCCCGTCCCATTCCCCAGCTCCCTACCCCCTCCCACACCCAAACTCAGCTGCAGGGGGTGGCGGCCCAAGACTGCCACAGAGCCCACCTCGCCACAGAGCCCACCTCACCCCGTCCCGTGCCCCTACCCGCTCCCACACCCAAACTCTGCTGCAGGGGGTGGGAGCGGTTGCCCAAGACCGCCCCAGCAGCGGCCAGTGCACCTGGCACAGGCTGCCTGAGCTGCCCGAGCCAGGTGCACCAGCCACTGCAGCAGTCACAGAGGTCACGGAAAGTCACGGAATCCATGACTTCCATGACAAACTTGCAGCCTTCGCTATGGGATATTGTGGGGTGGATCTCTCTCAATCTCTCCCATTGAAGCTGTTCCACTTTCCATGCTAAATATTCAGGGACTGGAGCAGGAGCTGGAACCTGGATGTCCCCCCTCCCAGGTAATCACCCTAATCAACATGCTAGAGAGTCATTCTCATTCTCATTCTCTTCTCTCTTTCTACATGGTAACAACAGTATTTTATAGGAGGAACCAAATATGGGGCAAAAGCAAAAATATTTTCAGAGATGTTCATGCACTAATTTGTGGGCTCAAAACTTTTCCAGCTACTTTAATACAACCAGATAAATAAAGTAGCAAAGGAATGGCTGACGTTGCAGGCTTCTCCATGCTCACAGATTCCTAAAGTGAAATCCTGATCCAATGAAGTCAATGGAAATCTTACCATTGACTTCAGTGAGGCCAGGATTCCACCCATAGATTTTGAGGTCAGAAGGGATTTCCTGATTAACACAGACGATAGAACTTCATCTAGTAATTCCTGCTTTGAATGCTATAACCTGTGGTTGAACTAGAGCATATTTTTAAAAAAGACATCCAATCTTGATTTCAAAATTTCAAGTAATGGAAAATTCAAATCTCTTTGTAAGGTGTGCCGGTGGTTAACTGAATTTTCACAGTTTCAACTTTCAGCCATGTCTTTTTCTGCTACACTAAAGAGCCCTCTAGTAAATTATTGTTCCACATTAATTCAATAAGCTGAAACACGCAATCAGCGGTTCCAATATTGAAAGGGTCAATTTAAAGGGCATGATACCCTTTTAAGTCTTTCAAAATAACTGATTGACATGATTAAAACACATTCAATATATAAAATATCATGTGCTGTTGAGTTTCATTTATTCCAGTCTCTAAAGTGTTCCATGAGAATACTGGTGCTTAATCCTAGAAATTTACTCACCAAGGATAAGTTTCTGATTGGTCAGGAAAAGTGGTGTAATATTTATGAGGACTTCTGCAGCTGCCAATCGTATATCTGTTTGTTCCTCATCTCCACAACAAGAAGTTACTAACTGAATCCACTGTCTCATTTCGGATTCTATAAACTGAAAGCACAGAAATGCATGTGAGTATTTTATAATACAATTTAGAATGGATTCTGGATAACACTAAACCACAAACTGTTAAATTAACTTTTTTCTAAAGCAGCAGCCCAAGTCCTCCCTGCCAATAATGAGCCACTGAATGCAAATCAAATAAAAAGAACAACTTAAATAGATGCAAATCACTCATCATGCTTTAGTAATGAATATAAAATACTCCATATATAGGTAACAGTTTTAAGACTCCATGATTTACACTGATTATCATAGCAATTCTTGTCAGCATTGCTATAGGTTGGGTTGTGCCAACAGTTCCACTATAAGCTTCTTTTTTCAAGGTTCATCATAAATTTCATTGTAACAATATATTCCAGATTTAAACTTGGCAAACTCCTGTGAAATGAGGTTTACACAGTTATTTAATACACCTCTACCTCGATATAACGCTGTCCTTGGGAGCCAAAAAATCTTATTGTGTTATCAGTGAACCTGCGTTATATCGAACTTGCTTTGATCCACCGGAGTGCGCAGCCCCACCCCCCCGGAGCACTGCTTTACCGCATTATATCCGAATTTGTGTTATATCAGGTCGCATTATATCGAGGTAGAAGTGTATTTCAAAATCTGAAAAATATACATTCTGCCATTTTTTAAGCTAAGAGGATGCAAAAAATAAGTAATTGTTTCAATTCTACTTTTTTTTTTTAAATGAGACACTGCAGGCCATTAGCACACAGTATAGACCACTTCTGCCGGGTATTCTGGTATATTTTTGAAAAGTTTTCCATTTAGAAAAGCAATTACTGTACATGGAACATTTTTACAATGCAAAAATGGTGATATTTCAATACGTTTTAAAAATAACCCAAAATCTATATCTATCTATTTATCTGCACATGTATTTACACGCATGGACATCTGACAGACATTAATATCTCCAATAACACTGTTCTTTATATATTAATGGATTTGCAAATTACCAATTCAAAATGGAAGTAAATCTTCTGGGTTAATAATCTGTATTTGTATAGTCTACAGTTTACAAATTTAAAATATTTACAAGGGTAGATAACATTATGAGTTACCTCTCTCTAATATTTTAAACACCAATATTAAAAGGCAATTAAGTCTGCATCTCTGTACATAGCTTCACCTGCTGTTCCTACAATATGACTCAAGGTTTTAGGCATACAGCAGGTGATATTGCATATGCTGGGGATGGAAAGGGCAGCAGTCAAAGCTTTGCATTTCCCTTTTTCCCCTAAGTTTGAGTCTCAATATTCATTTCCCAGAAATACAATATACTTTGAGCTACGTGGATGATTACTGGATTCATGTTATGGATATGCATGTTAATTATTTTTTTTCTCTCCAAGGCAGAGTGACTATTAATGAGGACAATAAATTGACCATAAAAGGAGAAATCAGAAGTCAGATGCACATTGAATCCACTAGTATTTAAAAGATGTGTTTTATGTATTCAAATTCAACTTACTGAGAGACTGAAATATTAAAATGATGCTGATATGGCTTCCAGTTCATAATGTGGAAGTGTATACAGAGGGAGAGACACACTAACATAACAAAGAGCAACTAACACTACAGGCACAATTAAACCAAAAGGGCGTTAAAGGGATTTCTGTCTAAGAAAAACCATTCATCCCTTCTATCACAATAAAACAAACTAACAAAACATTAAAAAGCAATATGCTTGGGATTGAGAAACAAATCTCCTTACCTCTTGGCAATTCTGTACAAGATGGGTGACCAACTTTGAGGCTAATTTGAGAGCTACACTTTGAACTTTAATGCTGTAAAAATAAGGTAAAGAACACATCATAAAAATACAGTACGTTTTGCCATAGCCTCACATCTAAAAACACTTGGTAATCATCACTGGCAGCAAATATTAAAATACTTTCTCACTTGCTGAACACATTATACACTGTTAGCTGCAGCCAACTTGAAACCCAACCCAATCTAATCTGTTATGAATGTTCAGCACCTGAACACACATCCAGATGAGAAATAACATTTGTTTTTTTGGTTTAGTCATGAGGATTTGTGTTTCATGAATATAAACCTGCCTGTATCATGATACATCAGGTATTCGTCATGTTCAAATAGGTTTTTTTAAAGGTTAGATTACAAACTGAGCACACAATGGTCTTTACAGTTCTCAATTTTTGTTGCGTTTAAAGTTAATATGCAAATGGACATAAACTGTTCTTTCAACTTCCCTAGAACCGATTTTCTTCCTATCTAGCCACTTTCTTTAGAGTATACATAACACATACATATGCAGATTCCAAGTCAACATACAAAGACAGTAGTATTCTTTCATGCTCTTTCAAGTGATAAATGAAGCACAGACCTTTTAAAGTTTTGTCTACGCCAGCAGTTTTCTTGAAGAGTCCTATCATTGCTCTTCCGCGAGCGCTAGAAATGGTGGAAGTGCTGATGTAGGTCAACTGCCTGAATTTTAATCACAAAGTCCACTAATATGGTTAGATGGCACCATAGTTGAAATGCTGGCAGTTAGTCTTGACAATTGCTTTCACTATTGATTGCATTCGTAGAGTTGCAACAGTGAGAGTAGAATAATGGAAATTTAAGGGGAAAAAGGTTAGTGTAGGCATAAATGGAGGTTACTTACCTGTAACTGGGAGTTCTGTGAGATGTGTAGTCCCTATCTGTATTTCACATGTGGCTTCACATGTGCGCCATGCGCCCAAGTCCGAAAGTTCTAATAATCAATGTCCGTTGGCCTGCACATGCACAGTAGATCTCCTTGTCCCGACCAAGGGCACAAGAGGCAATGTGGACCTATGCCTCTCCAATTCCTCTTCTGACCAAGAATCCAATAGGGTCCAAAGCAGAAGTGATGGAGGGCAGATAGCGGAATACTGATAGGGACCACACATCTCAAAGAACTTCCAGTTACAAGTAAATAATCTCCATTTCTTCTTCAAGTGCTGGTTCCTATGTGTATTCCACATGTTGGTAATTGACAAGCAGTGCTCAGACTGGAGTAAGAGGTGGAGGGGAGTTGGCAGCAAAGATGCTTGCAGTACTGCAGTTCCCACGGCTGAATCCTGGAGCACCATCCACACGTTCGCTAGACATTACGCGCCAGTTCAGGCCTCTGCTGTGGATATTGCTTGACCTCATGATCTTTCTGCTATGACAAGAAAAAGTCTTGGTGATTTTCTTATAGGTTTAGTCCTTTGCAGATAGAATGCCAGGGCACGTCTGAGATTGAGGAAAAGAAGTTTATTCTCTTTAGCAAAAGTGTGGGATTTTCGATAAGGGACAGATAATTGGATATTCTAGCTGACATGGAATTCAGAGATAACCTTGGGGAGGAACTTAGGATGGAGATGAAGGGATACATTTTCCCTGTGAAAAACCATCTAAAAAGAGTCTGCCACAAGAGCTCCCAATTCACTCATCCCTCCTGGCTGAAGTGGTAGCAACTAAAAATTGTTGTATTATGCAGTGTGTTGTGGACCTGTCAGTCCCAGGATATTAGAGAGACAAGCTGGGGGAGGTAATATCTTTTATTGGACCAACTTCTGTTGGTGAGAGAGACAAGCTTCTGAGCCACAAAGAGATCTTCTGCAGGTCTGGGAAAGATACTCGCAGCATCTGACCTATTAGTATCATCCTCAGAGAAAACTTGCACAACACTTTCAAAAGACAAACTTGGGAGCTTACATTCATTTCTCTGCTAGACACTAAAAATCATGACTTGAACAGAGACATTGGATTTATGGCTTATTACAACAATCTTTAACCCACTAACCCACTCTTTTTGTCCCAGGGCCACAGAGGTGTTAATGGGTCAGTCTACCTTGAATGTTCCCTTACAATATATGCTAAGTGCTTTTGCTAAACAATCTGCTCCACATTACATTTTGCTGTGACACTGGGAGTACCTTTCCCAGACCTGAAGAAGAGTTCTGTGTGGCTCAAAAGCTTGTCCCTCTCACCAACAGAAGTTGGTCCAATAAAAGATATTACCTCACCCACCTTGTCTCTCTAGCAACTAAAAATGAAACTTTCATGACCAGGTGAGACATGAAGCATGTCACCAAGGGTTCAAACAGTGGTCTGATGAGTGCTGACAGGACAAGATTGAGGTTCCATTGAAATGTAGGTTTGACCACTGGTGGAATGGTCCTGATTAGGCCCCTCATGAATCTTCACTGGGTGGTGAAAACAGAATGTCTTCTGGCACTAATCGCTGCAAGATGGACTTGCAGCTCACTAATGGAAAGGCCTGAGTTTTTGGAGACAGGAGATAACCTAAAACAACCAGAGTATGTGCAGTGCCTGGAGAAGGTTGATTATGCTGCACCCAGGTAGAGAAACGTCTCCATTTAGCTAGGTAGCAGGTCCTAGCTGAATATTTCCTACTTTGTGTAAGGATAGCCTGAATGGGTGCCGAACAGGGGCGTTCTATTTCTGATGACCATCCACACAACAGGCTATGAGATGGCGGGAGTCCAGACTGGGGGTGTCTGATTCTGCCCCCACTTCTGAGTTAGGAGGTCCAGGAAGGGGCAGATTCTGCTTGGGGGAGGGGAGGCTGATGTTTTCAAGAGTTCTGGGCACCAAAGCTGCTTGGGCCAATTGGGAGCTAGGCAAATGACTCTGGCCCTATCGTACCAGATCTTTCTCAGGACCTTTGGTAGCAGGAGAAAGGGAGGAAAGGCATAGCTGAGATTGGTTGTCCATGACAAAAGGAGAGCGTCATCCTGGGAGTTGTGGCCAATAGCTCCTCAGGAGCAGTACGAGGGAAGCTTCTGTTCATTTGGGATGCAAAGAAATCTCATTGAGATATAGCCCACTGAATATTTCACTCAGGACAGTCATGAATCTCCCACTTGTGGTCTGCAGAAAAGTGCCTGCTCACATTGTCTGCCGAAGAGTACTGAGCACCTGGGAGGAATGTGGCTACAATAGTGATGCCATTTCTGATTCACCAGTTCCAAAGCCTAACTGCTTCCAGGCAACGGGGAAGAGATCTTGTTCATTAGTTTATGCGAAAGACTGAGGTGATGTCTGACATCACTTGGATATGGAGTGAACGTATAAGTGGGAGAAAGGCTCTGCAAGCCAGGCATTCTGCCCTCAGTTCTACTATGCTGATGTGCAGTCTGGCCTCCCAAGGGTCCCTGTACATTGTGCAGTGTGATTGTTCAGGTGAGCACCTCACTCAGAAGGGAAGCGTCTGTTATGATGGTGGCAGTGGCACTGTTGAAGGGAATGCCCATTCTCACTCTCCCCAGGTTCGGACACCACATGAAGGAGGTGATGACTCTGGCAGGAACAGTCATACTAGAGTTGATGTGATCTTTGTCTGGTGCGTAGATCGATCGGAGCCAGGCATGTAGACATCGTAGACGAAGCCTGGTGAATGACATCACATAAGTGCATGAAGCCATATGGAAAAAAAGCGAGGGCCACATTCTGATTGTAGTCCGTGGTCTGCGAGTAATCCATGCAATCAGGCTGCTCATTAACTGAAACTATTCTGTGTGAAGGAAAACTCTTACAGAAACAAACAGAGCCCAGTGTTACTCCAATGAAGTTTATCATCTGTGCGGGTGATAAAATGGACTTTTCTTTGTTTATGCAGATGCCCAGAGCTGCTAGAAGATGGAGCAGAAACTCTGTCGACCTACCAAGAGCCAATCGTCCAGACATGGGAAAACTGTAACTCTGATGTCTCATAATGGGCTCCCACCAAAGAGAAAACTTTTGTAAATACATTGGCTGCTGTTGCTAGCCAAATGGAAGGACTCTGAATAAGACATGTTCTTGGCCCACCATAAACTGCAGGAACCTTCTGTGGGAGGGATAAATGCCTACATGAAAGCATGGATCCTTCATGTCGAGAGCCACAAACCACATTCTCTCCTGTAAGGAGGGGGATTATCAATGCTAACATAACCACCTTGAATTTCAGCTTTCAAATAAACATGTTTAGTTGCTGAAGGTCCAGAATGGGTCTCCAACCTCTGTCTTTTTGGGACACTAGGAAATACGGCGAATAGAACTCTCTTCCTTATATTGAGGTGAGATATGTTCTATTGCCCCTCATTGTAGGAGGGAGTTCATCTCTTGATAAAAAGTCACCTAGAGAGAGTGGTTCCTGAAGGGGGACCAGGAAAGGGTTTTGTGAGAGCAGAGGGAGAGGAACTCAATGGAGTATTGTTGATGGATAATTTCCAAGAGTCAACTGTCTGTTGTGACAAGGAGATCTACTGAGCATGTGCAGGCTAAAGGATACTGCTTGTTAGAATATCCGGACTTAGGTGCATGGCACCCATGGACCTGCACTCGAAGAAAAACCATAGTCAGGTTCTTCAACAATTTCATTCAACAGTGGTAGCCATGCAACCTTGGTTTCAGGACATGTATTCAATTTAAAAGCTTTCTGCTTCAATTTATCCATTTAAACTTTGACAACTTTTAAGCAATCTGCATATTCTGTAGCAAGCTAATAGGATCAGTATAATGAAAATATATAAACAGTTGTGAAAAAAATTACAATTCTAAGAAGATATTATGAAATGACAGAGAGAAACAAATAATTACAGTGTTTGCCATTAAAAAGCTAGACTATTCCAGTAATTATTACACAGTGGTATCGGAGTTACCGGTTAACATGACTATTCCTCTCTCAAGTCCTTTCTGAAACACTGCCTCTAACTCCCCGTTTACACTGGAGCACCAGCGTCTCAGCCACTCCGCACCAGCTGCTAATCCTCTCGGGGAGGTGGAGTACCTGCAGCGCTGCAGCCGCGGAGGTACAGCACTGTACGTGCCTTGCCAGTGTGGACAGGGAGTGAGTTACAGCGCTGGGGGGCGGCTTTAGTGCACTGTAACTCTCAAGTGTAGCCAAAGCCTAAGGCTACATCTACACTACAGGGGGGAGTCGATTTAAGATACGCAAATTCAGCTACGTGAATAGCGTAGCTGAATTCGACATATCGCAGCCGACTTACCCCGCTGTGAGGACCGCGGCAAAATCGACCTCCGCGGCTTCCTGTCGATGGCGCTTACTCCCACCTCCGCTGGTGGAGTAAGAGCGTCGATTAGGGGATCGATTGTCGCGTCCCAACAGGACGCGATAAATCGATCCCCGAGAGGTCGATTTCTACCCGCCGATTCAGGCGGGTAGTGTAGACCTAGCCTTAGAGTCCTAAAGGCTCTTGGCTTTGAGACACATTTGCCCCACCCAAATTGGGTAATGTGCCAAAGACAGTGCAGCTCAGATGAGCCCCACATATCTAGACCATACAGTGCTTCATGAAAGCATCTTACATGTTTTCAGAAGCTAATGAAAGGAAGAGAGCATGACAGTTTGTACCTACTCGTATGCCTTGTACCTACTCAACTGTAGGCATGTATTTAAGTATATGGGATTCCAGTTCATTCAGAAAACATCTGAAAGTAGTATTTGCCTGATGGCCAGAATTTACCATTATAATTATACAGATCTATATCTATCTATCTATCTATCTATATATCTATATAAAAACAAGTGACCAATGTGAAAACACAGCAATAAAACTGAATGCCAGTAGCCTTTGGGTTAAACCTTCCCTCTTTTAAAATCTCTTGGTGGCCTATTTTAGATAATAAAGTCATGAGCAATCCTGTCAATTCTTGCAATTCCAGTAAAAATCTTAAATCACCAGTATAGTTTCTTACAAACAATACTGTTGTGAACTACAGAATTTGATAGTTTCTAGGCAGATCACAGGCAGATCTAACTGTAGAATAGAACCTTTTTAATCTACACAAATGAGTGAGAGACCCAGTGTGAATCAGAGTGCATTTGGGGAGAAGTAATTGTATGTGACATGGTGTTCACTGATTACTATTTGGGAAGTGTCATATGATATACACTGGTCCCACCATCTGACAGCTGCAGCATCTTGCTAATTCCCAATTGATTATTATTCACTCATTTATAGAATGTTCGCTTCCTGGTCTGGGGCCGCTTTAGATAATTCAAAGCCAGATACACTCCTTCAAAAATACAGCACACATACTTCCTATCTCTCTGTAATAACCACTCACTTCTGTGAAACACCAATTTTGTAAACAGAAAGAAAACCTTTTTTTAATTGTATTTTTAGGTTTGGGGTTTACTGAAGTACTGAATTATTTCTTTCCACATTAAAGATTCCTTCAATTCTGAAGAGACTTATTTAAAACTGCAAACAATGTATATTTTAATAGATTGGTAAAATGCAAAGATGGAGACTATACCTGTCAGAGGCACTTATGATATTCATAGCCCAGCTTAAGAACTCTTTTGGATTCATTTTTATAGAATCTTCTGTCCTTGGAAGCACATTTCTGAGATCCATACAATGAAGAATTTCTAGGGCCTGCATGTATAATCCACAAACAAAATACTGGTAAGTAAAAAAACAGTGACGCCAGCTGCATTTTTTTTTTCTGTTTTATCAGCAATGAATTTATCACAATTATATTTTAGATGTATTGATCTATATACCTATCTATATATAGTCACTGGGTAATGGGCTTCAAAATGATATTGTAGTTTATGTAAAATAAATACAAGTCCACATATTTTGTATTTAATTCTCAAATGCACAGATTCACTTCTAACAAATTGTTGAATTAATATACAGGCAGCAAACCATGGTGAAAAAATGCAGATTTCCCAGCAGGACTAGAAAAGTGATAAGGATATAAATATCAGACAGTGGAAGTTTCACTTTTAAGCAAGAAAATGGACTTCTAACTCTCTATACAAAAATCAAAGTAAAATTCCTGGGTAATATTAAGAGAAAGAGACCCAGGTTATACTGAATATAATACAAAAAAGTCATGCTCAAAAATACAGCAGGAGCATTTTTTGAAAAGAATTAGACACATTTACTGAAAACATTTCAAATCTTGAGAAAACTGAATGGCTCCTACCTTACAAAAACATTCCGGATGCTTTTCCTTCATAGCCATCCTAAGAAGAGTCACCTCCAAATCAGAAAGTAAGGACAATGGACCTCTCTTTTCCTCTGTAGCCTGCTTAGAATTTACCTGCTTCCACCATAGCAGCACTGCTTCCAACATTGGCAGACGCACTTCATGAAAGTCAGATTGAAGCAAGTGAACTACCATTGAAGAAGGATTCATCATTTGCTCTGCAACAGGTGAACTACTGTTTGAGAAGTCAGGATCTGCAGCCACTGAGAGCACAGAGATTACAAGTTTGGTGATACTCTGAAGATAGTGTGTGAATCCTGGTACTGCAGAGAAGTAGTGGATACCTGTCATCAGCTCAGAAGCTGAGATAACCCTACTTATTTCCTCCCAAAAGCCAAATAACTCTATTCCTGAAATAGAATGTAAAAAAAAAAATAAATAAAAATACAAATTGATATTATACATGTATTCTTGACAACTAAAGGATTCTATGTAATTAAAAACCCTGAGGTTTGAAAAAATGGCCACAACATAAATGCAGATGCTAAAGTGAAAACAAAGTTATTTTCCTTCTTTTCTTTGAAGTGATCTGAATTATAAAATTACTGTTACAGATGCCTTGTCATATATATTTATGTTTACAGACTAATAACTCAAAAAATAAAATAAACATTTTTATAAACTGTCATAATATAGTACTAAACTCTCTCAACTGTACAGTATAAACCAATCAGATAAATGAGAAAAAGTTTCAAGTTCAAGCATTTTGGTTCCAAAACTGAAAAAGGCCTCATATTTAGAGAGTCTGTGTCCCCAGATTGCTTCAGAGCTGTCCTCAATGGTATTTTAGATGTGCAAAATTCCACTTGCCCCCTTGCTCAAGCAAGTAATTTTTTTCAGGGACATATGAGTTTGTCATGGTACAACAGGGTGAGCAGATTTTACACCTAGTCAGTAAGCTTTCATTATAACTTTGCAAGGCTGTAGGCACAGCATTAGTTTATGGAGTAAATGCCCATCGATTTTGAGGGGAATTATTCTGATACCTTAAAAATGCAGGGCCAAACATCTATCAGGCTTACACTGCATGTTGCAGGGGGATAATGCCATTCTGGTATCTCTCTCCTTTTTCTACACATACCAGACACTTTTTCTGTATTTGGATGATTTCCGGCTTCCCTGTGTATGGTGGGAGATTGGATAATTTGGACCTAATTCTTCATGTTTCAAATAATGTCCTGTTAGTATTGGAAACCTTAAAACAGGAACTGCAGGCCCACTTGGTAATATCTTTGCATATTTGCTTTGCCTTAGGATACCAACAATGCTCCATATTCTCTCAAAAATTCTTCTCCGCAAAAATAAATACCTCTTATCTCAATATAGTGAAAATATTCTTGTTTTTATACCTCGGCATGAAGAAATTTTTCCAGGCTTTCATGGAAATATTTATTTTTCTGCTTAACTCTTTTCTTTGGCCAAACTCAAAACTTTTGACTAAACCGATAAACACATTAATTACCAAAGTAAACGTCTGTCTCTGTTATTAAAATACCAAACAAACAAAAACATTCTGCATCGTCCGGGTGATCAGCTGCTGCAGGAGGGAACAGGAACCACTCATGGCTGACTAAGCAATGATGTTTGCAAGCAGCAAAGGGAGTCTGTTGAGTCCTCCTTAACCCAGATGGTGACAGATGCAACAAGGAGCCTCAAGAATGAAGGAGGAAGTACAAACAAGGAGCAAATGAGGTGACCCTCAGTACTTGACTGGGATGAGAAGGAACTGCCCCTTTCCCACAGAATATTAACATGGTTCCCGTCATTGTAGTATCTGAATGCCTCAAAATCTTTTAATGTATTTACTGTATATGGGGAAAATAGATACTCCTTCACCCAAGGACATCGGATTTCTAAATGAAAAACACCAATTCCATAAAATATCTTGGGAAGGCTCCATGAAGTCACGGACATATTAGCATCTCCCACAGCAATGCTGGTAGGTGTTTTCCCTCTCACTTGTGATCTACTCACATCTAGCCAGCCAGGAAGTGAAGAATCCCTTATTCATTTGAAACTGCAGAGGGAAATAAGGATGGCAGAATGGAATTAACAGAGCTAGTCAACATTATTAGAACTGGTTAGGACCCTGGATTTACAACTAAACAGAAACACATCAGCTACAGCAGCACACTGTCCCCTACCATCACTGTATCAGTACTAATTTGGAAGGAAGAATAGCACCTGCTGAATCACCAGTAGCACTTCCTGAAGCATTCAGGTGTTCCTTGGATAGCTCCCATTCAAGTTGTTTTCTAGTCACTTCCTGCTTTGTTTATAAGATCACACAGATTTAAAGCAACAAAGAGTCCTGTGGCACCTTATAGACTAACAGACATATTGGAGCATAAGCTTTCGTGGGTGAATACCCACTTCGTCACCCATGAAAGCTTATGCTCCAATATGTCTGTTAGTCTATAAGGTGGCACAGGACTCTTTGTTGCTTTTTACAGATTCAGACTAACACGGCTACCCCTCTGATACTTGACAGATTTAAAGCTCAGGATTAAAGCTCAAGGTGGTGTGGCAATAAAGACAGAAAGAATGATTATGGTTTGCATAATGAGAGCTCAAAAATAGTACATGTTTACACCACCCTGCCCTATGAAGCCTTCCAAAACCATAGAAATACCTAAATACTGTTAGTAACAGCATTTGAATGCTTTTAAAGGAGGAAAGGGCAACTCCTTAGGAAGTGTGGAATGATACATTATGTGGTTATGTCAGAATCAGGAGCCACTATGAAATAGCCTTCAGTGAATATTGAGCCCATCATTTCAAATGGGTGAAATACAAAAACTTGTTAAATAGCTCCAGCTGTCAGCCCCCGAAAACCAGACATATGGTAACAACTCCCCCATACCCTGCAACCCTCACTTCTACGCTGCTGCTGGCAGAGGCTCTGGCTTTAGAGCTGGGTGCCTGGCCAGCATCCTTCCTCTCTAGCTGCCCAGCTCTGAAGGCAGTGCCCCTGCCAGCAGCAGGGCAGAAGTGAGGGTGGCAATCCCATGACCCACTTGCAGTAGCCTTGTGACCCTCCCACTCTGCTCGCTTTTTGGTTCAGGACCCTCACAGTTACAACACCATGACATTTCAGATGTAAACATCTGATAACGTGAAATTGACCAAAATGAATCATTAATTTGGTGGGGCCCTAATTATAAGGAGGTATAGAGTGAGTCTTTTCTGAAAGCTAACAACACACTGGTGATTTATATCATTGTGAAATGTATTTATTAACACTGTATGAGGAAATATACCATTATACCACACTAAAAAATAATCTATTTGAAAGACTTCCTTCAGGTCCACCAGTTATCAGCTCTTTGGGAACTCATGCAGGTCTTAACAGTGATAGTAGTTAAAGTCTCTAGGAACTTCTCTGTACCCATTCCTAAATGTCATCTTGATTTGAGCATCACTGGTTGGGTGTCTCATTGAAAGATGCAGTGGACTCTGAGCATGCTCCAGACTTGTGTGTTCTTAGTGGTTTTATTCCCTACACAAAAGATATAGGGGAACAGGAGCTCACAGAACAGTAGCATCATTGTCTATCTATATCTACAGTTACTCAGGCTCTGGGTCTTCTAGCCTTGTCTATGCAGAACTCCAGAGATTTATTCTTGCCCTTTGGAATCAGTCTAAGGATTGAATATCTCCATGTATGATCCATTGTCTGCTGTGATAGACCATTAGAAATATCACAAGTCCCCTAGTTACACCAATCCCCAGAGTCTTGACAATAGATGCAAGAATTCTAGGTAGAGGAGCAAACTCAGGGAAGATGTTCAAGGTCCAAAAATCTACGCAGCATACATCTCTTGGAAGAGATAGATGCCTATCTGTAAAATGATGACAATATAATTGGGACAAATTATGCTATTTGCATACATCATCCATCAAGGATGGGAAACAAATTCAAGTCTAAATGTAGAAACAACTCAGACACTTTCCTGGACAGAGTGTCCCCTAGCCTCGCTCCACGTGGAACATAGTAAGGGATCTCTGAGATGGAAGACTGGCTAATTAGCCAACCATTTAACAACTTAGTGGTCACAGATATTCCAGTCTATATCATAGCTGGGAATGGATGGCCTACCTCACTCTTGGTCAACTATGCCTTTCCTCCACCACCACTGCTGAGAGTAGAAGGAAAGAGGAATGTGGAACTGCCCTCAGTTTTACCAGGTCCAAACTCCATGCTCTCCTTAGTCAGTTCTGAAACACTACCACATGGAGGGTTCCCACAGCCACAACAGAGTGTGGCTTGGTGGTAGTTGCACCAAAAAGTGGCAAGAGTGGGGCTAGGTACCTGGTCTACTCTGAATGTGGATGCAAGACCTGGTGGCTTCTCTTCTCTCTACTGAAGGCCGGCTGCAGGCTCAGGCAGCCCTCATAGTATTGATTATGTGTGGGTCACATTTTCAAGCTTTTCTTTACAACCATAAGAACAACAAACAATTTTTTTTAAATGAAAGCTTAGATCCTGACATCACATGACCCAGGAAGTTGTTTTTTTTTTGGGGGGGGGGGTTCGGTCAGGAGGCGCTGGGGTGGGTTGTTTTTGTTTTGGCGGCCGGGGGGGGGGGGGGGGATTCAGCAGCGGCGCTCTGGGGGGGGGGGTGGCGGCGCGGCGGGGCGCTCCGCGGGTGGAGGGAGGGGTATGTTCAGCAGCGCTCTGCGGGGGGCTAGGGGGTTCGGCGGGGGGGGGTTCAGCGGCGCTCCACGGGAGGTGTGTGTGGCGGTGGGAGGGTTCAGCAGCGTGGCGCTCCACGGGGGGTGTTCGGCTGTGCTCTGCGGGGGTTGGGGGGGTTTGGCAGTGCTCTGCGTGGGGCTGGCGTGTTCGGCGGCGCTCCGCAGGGGGCTGGAGGGTTCGGCGGTGCAACGCTCCGCGCGGGGGGGGGAGGGTGGCAGCGCGGTGCTGAGGGGGTGTGTTATGGCAGCGCTATGGATGGCGGCACTCTTTTTTTTGCTTGGGGTGGCAAAAAAGTTAGAGCCAGCCCTGATGGCGATGTCTTCACTGTATAGTTAACTCAAGCATATAAAACTTGAGTTAACTCCTCTTGAAGTTAGCCTAGCTCGATTGAGAGCAGCCACACTGTAAAATATCACTCCAGATGTACAGTGATTGGCTCTGCAGCTGATAAATTGTGCTAACTTGAGTTGTAACCTGTACCCCCTGCACCACCATACTTGAGTTCAGAATGTGTATGTATCGATGGGACTCAAGTTAGAGGCAAGACTCGAGTTATAAATCACGTTAACTCTGCAGTGAAGACAAGCCCTGTGCACATTGAAATTAATGTTTAAAACTTAGTGTATTATACTTTAATACAGATACTTCTGTTGCTCTATCTAGTCTACTGTCTGATTTTTTTCACCTTTTGGAGGAAGCTGTCTACTCCCAAATAATAATCTCCTATGATAATTTCATGTTCAAAGTTCACACACACAAAATGTGACCAGGCCCCCTCAGAGGTCCAGAGAGGCCCAGGCCTCTTCCAGCTTTTGAGGCCCTAGCCATAATAAAAATAAAAAATGACGACATGGTTTTATCTTGTGCCATCAGAACTGATATATTTTTATTAATATTTATGAACATTTTAACTCTTTAATATGACAAAATCTATATCAGTTAACAAAATAATTATGTCTTTTACCAAATCACATCTCTTATTTGACAAGTTTCAGAGTAACAGCCGTGTTAGTCTGTATCCGCAAAAAGAAGAACAGGAGTACTTGTGGCACCTTAGAGACTAACAAATTTATTAGAGCATAAGCTTTCGTGGACTACAGCCCACTTGATATGCATCCGAAGAAGTGGGCTGTAGTCCACGAAAGCTTATGCTCTAATAAATTTGTTAGTCTCTAAGGTGCCACAAGTACTCCTGTTCATCTCTTATTTGCTTAAATTTGTATCTCTAAGCTGAGAGTGTGTGTCACATTTTGGTCCGATAGAGATGCGCTTAAAAACAAGTTGCGAAATTTATCAAATGCCAAAAAATTAACAAGTGTCTAAATTTGAGGCCCCCTTTGAGCTTGAGGCCCAGGCCAAATGGCCCTTCTGGCCCCCCCTTCTGATTGGCCCTGAATGTGACTTCTCTGTTCAACAACCAGAAGTGTCTCCACTTACTCTCACCTATCCCCTTGGGGGTGGAGAGCTGCTTTCCACTCTTCTCCACCCGCTACTTCCTAACTAGCCAAAGAATAGGCACCTGCACTCTTACGTTTTCTCTCCATGTTCCCCCCGTATCCTCTCCTCCACCTTCTCCAACATTAACTGGTCTCCCACATATCCTTTCAGAGTCCCCTATCCATCACATTCTTCCTGTCATGCCACATTCCCCTGCAGCCCCCTCAAGTCTTCTTGTTGCCCCCCCACAATTCCCTGCAACTGCTCTGAGTCTGTCTCCTATCCCCACTCCTCTAAGCCCAGTCTGCCTCCTGCCCCCCGACTTTCCATTGCACCCTCCTCAGTCTGCTTCCTGTCCCAACACATATTTCCTTGTACTCTTCCCTTGTTCTGCCTCTTGCTTCTTACAAATTCCTGATTCCTCACAGTTCCCTGTCCAATTCCCTAACACTACTCTGACTAGCATTCTCCTGCTCCCTGACCCTCATATGGTGACTAAGGTGCCACCATTGTCCCTGATGGCAGTTGGTGTCAGCCCTATTTGAAGCAGTGGGAGATGGCAATAATTTTTGCTGGGAGCAGCCTTTGTTTCATTTGCAAAGGTGAGAGAGACATGGTAGCCATCTTGTTGGAAGGCAACATGTGGCTTCATTCATTTTGACAATAATGAGGGATGCTGGCCATTTTGGATGAGGGAAAAACTTCATAAGATTGAAGGCAGAAATCAGCAATTCACAAGAATCTTTTAAAAAATCTAAATATTGTGAGACTTGTGATAAAACTGCAAGAGCTGGCATCAATGGTGCCCCCCTTTCTGATGCTTTGTCCCTCAGTTCTCTATGTGTAAAATGGGACTAAATATTTCCTTTCCTCATTGGGCTGTTTAGTAATGTTTGTGAGGTGCAATGATAAATGATGATGAGGCCCATAAATACCTAATTAGGCAAGTAGCCAGGTGAGACAGATTTTTCAAATTCTATGTATGTGTAGGGAAAAATCATCTTTTTGCCTATAATACCAATCTTTTCCAGGACAAGGAGCTAATTTTATTAAACCAGAATATTGGGTAATCCAACCAAATTTCATGTTGATTTGCCTAACTGAAAGTTAGTGGGAGTAGACTATCTAAAAGTCCGCACATTCTAAAAATATGTTTTAAATCTTTAGTCAAAAGAATGGCATTGACCTTGTGCCACATTAAGTGCATCTGCATCCACAGTTTACATAATTTATGACATAATGAACAGATAGAAATTGTTTTCAATTTGTTCAGCTGGAATTTATTAAATTTAACCTAATTAGACCAAATAATCAAAGCAGGCATTTGTAAGCTGCCAATGGTCTCGCCCTTCTTCCCCCTCCCCCCCCCCCGTAATAATTGTTTGGCCACATTTCTTAGAGATTTAGGTAAAGAAAGTTAAAATCTCATTAAAATAACTGACCTTATATTTATTCCTGTCACGTTAATTATTCAAGTTGTAAGTAGTATAAAGTACTTTTAACTATTTTTCCTGGATTTTACCATTTTACCATTATTAATTTCTAAGTTAGCCTGTGGGAAAGGTTACTTTACTTAGCATTTAGCTTCCTTTTAAGAGCAAGTTGTATAAAATGAAAACACCCACATTCTCAGCCTTAGAATTATATATAATATCCGCGAGCTTATCATTGAGACAAACTGTTTTGGAGATTCCAACTTCATTTTCACAAACCAGCCTGTAAAACGTTTGGAGTTTTGATAATATATGGAAGCTAAAAAAAATGTATTACATTTGGCAGGCACTTAGGACAAGTACTATGCATTCTAATTAGCAAAGAAAAACACAAATATATTTGACAAAGATAACACCACTGTAAAATATTTGTTCTAAGGATAGCATGGCCATGTGGTGTAAAACAAAAATAAAACGCCAGACAACTTTACTGATTGCCTGGTTTTTGTGTCTCACATTTCAGATGCATTATATTCTTGCAGTTGTACCTATTGATAAATATGATCCCTTAAAGATACCTCAAAATAAGACAGAACTGCCCAGTCTGTTAGTTTATTTACTACAGTGCATCATGGGACTGAGAATGCTAATTGGGTACCACTCTGCACAATGCTTGTGAAACCTACAACACTTGATATAAGGAATAAAATGCTAAAAGTTGGCATGCAAGTCAAAATGTAGTTTTTCAACTTCAATAAAATGACTTTACCCAGATTACTGACCTGCTACGTTTTAGCATCAAAAGGAGCTGTTGACATAGGGTACAATTGTCAAAACACTCAGCATTAGTCTAACTTTACTCCCATTGACGTTAATAAAAGCAGAGTTAGGCAAATGCTCAGCACTTCTGAAAATCCCACTCAAACTGTCAAAAATCAAAACATGGACATGAAATTCTAATGGCTTTATTCCGTTAGGTTCACACCTTTGAGATCATACTCATGGTTTTCTCTCTCCTACTGAAGCAACAGTATTTTTGAAAAAGGTATATAATGCTAGGCCTTGGCTATACTTACCAGCTAGTTCGACGGCTGGAAATCGAAGTTCTGGGTTCGACTTATCGCGTCTAGTCTGGACGCGATAAGTCGAACCCGGAAGTGCTTGCCGTCGACTGCGGTACTCCAGCTCGGCGAGAGGAGTACCGCGGAGTCGACGGGGGAGCCTGCCTGCCGCGTGTGGACCAAGGTAAGTTCGAACTAAGGTACTTCGACTTCAGCTACGTTATTCACGTAGCTGAAGTTGCGTACCTTAGTTCGAATTAGGGGGGGTAGTGTAGACCAAGCCCTACAGTACTTCTGAAGTCAAAAGGAGTTGCCTATGCATATCTGAGGACAGCATTGGGCCCGAGGAGGCTGGCAGTACATGCGTAGTAGAAAAAAGTGTCTATTAAGGACTTATACACAGACATTACTTTCTCTGGTAGCTTTGACTGGTTTCCTTGTCTTCTTTATTTATATATTCTTATTTGATTTATGGGCAGAACAGTATGTTAAATAAACAAATATCTGCTTTTGCACACTATTCTGTGCAAACTCTGCCATTTACTCTTACAGATCATATTATAATTATATGTATTATAATATATATATATTTGCTTTTTATGAATGGACAAGAGCTATTGGACTGTAGCAAGGGCAACTCACTGAATAGCACAAATAAAGGGACGTATGCCTGGGGAGGGAAGGTTGTGTCTTGGAGGGTTTCCCATCTGTTATAGGGAGGATGTATGCCGTGTTGTAGCTGTCTCGTAGCCTTGTCCATCCCAGTATGTTAGACACACAAGGTGGGTGAGGTAATATACTTTATTAGACCCACTTCTGTTGGTGACAGAGACAAGCTTTTGAGCTTACACAGAGCTCTTCTTCAGAAGCTTGTCTCTCTCACCAACACAAGTGGGTCCAATAAAAGATACCACCTCACCCACCTTGTCTGTCTAATAGGGAGGATGAACAGCCCAGGTCTGATACTGCTGTTGTCACTGCTGCAGATCCACTGCAGCAGGAGCTCTTGTCTCATTGTGAAGTTTCAGACAACTGGGTATAAGTAAGTAGGAAGGGCTCTGCTGGGTGCCAAAAGCCTACTGTAGCGGGGTGGTCACCTGCTCCTGCCTTAAAAGGCTTAAAACAGCCCAGGGAGAGGGCTGTGGCAGGGAAGGAAAAGAGGGGCTGATTGGGGAAAGCAGTCTCAGAGGGAGGCCACGCCCCAATCAGGCCAAGGCTGGCTTAATGAGGCCCCAGCTGGCCCTTATAAGAGGGCTGGGGCCAGAAGCCAGAGACAGACTCTCTCTAGCTTTGAGAGGGAGGGACCTGGCTGCAGGGAGTTGAGAGAAGGTACCTGGACTGGCACAGGGCTGGGGGAAGGCCAAGGGAGCTGGGGAGTTCTGGCCTGGAAATCCTCCAGGCTGCGTCCTAGTGGAAGGCCAATTAGGTACTGGGGTTGCAGGGGGCAGCCTATGGGTAGGCAGGGTCAGCAGGTCCAAAAACCCCTTGCCTATGATGAGTGGCTTTTACACTGCAGTCTGCCCCAGTAAGCGGGGGCTAGATGGTGACTGGCAGTAGCCCACAACCGAGGCAAGGTGGGGATAGAGAGTTGGAGGTTCCTCTGGGTGGGGAGACCCTGAGACTGCGGGGGTATTGCCAGGAGGCAGCACCCCAAGACAAGGGGCACCAGGTCCTGGGAGGGACACGGGGCCTGCGGCAGCGGGACACCAGCCTGCAGAGGGCACTCCGGAGGTGGAAACGCTAATTCCCTGAGACGAGCAGCAGGAGGCGCCGCAGCAGAGAGTCGTGCACCACGACACCTACCAATCAGATGGAGCTACCTGCCACTAAGGAATTAGAGAGCAGCAGCCCGGAATCCAGATGAGTGTGCTCTTTAGAGAAATCTGGTAATAAAAAATATTGCACCAAAACAGATGGATAGTCCATCCAGTCTTGTACACTGTTTCTGGCAAAGGCCAATGCTGAATGCTTCAGAGAAGGGTGTATAATCTCAAAACGTAATTGTGCAATAGTACAACATGAGCAGGAGTTCTTCCTGACTTCAGCTGGTGTTTCAGCTGGATTCTGTTGCATTCCCATGGAAATTCTGGAGCAGTTTCAGATAAATAATATTTTTTTCCCAATCACTCTTATTTGTCAGTCAATCTTCTATTTAGCCATAAAATGTAGATCTACTCTGAACAGACCCTCTCATTGCCTGCATTCAGACTCTTGCTTGCCTCAGGGACACAAGTCTCGACTACATTTTATTCCTTTTAGAACCTGAAAGTCTACTCTCCCATTACTGTATTAGTTCTACGCTTTGGGATATTATTGAAAATACAAGTAATAATACCATGCAAAATAAGTAGAGTTAATGCAACACTAAAGTTGACAATCAAGCATTCAAAATTCAGGAAATGCTGACTGAGGCCAGGTCCTCACTTAAAAGTTTGCCAGCATAGCTATGTCAGTTAGGACTGTGGAAAAATCATTCCCCAATCAACAAACCTACGCCAGCAAAAGCCAGTGTAGATGAAGTTATACCAGCAAGAAAGTCCTTTTGCCAAGATGGCTTATTATGTTTGGGAAAATTCTATTAGGAAATTCAGCCAGTATAGTTTACCACTATATCAAGTATCAGAGGGGTAGCCGTGTTAGTCTGAATCTGTAAAAAGCAACAGAGGGTCCTGTGGCACCTTTGAGACTAACAGAAGTACTGGGAGCATAAGCTTTCGTGGGTCAGAACCTCACTTCTTCAGATCCTGGACGCCCCATCATCTTGGGCATTGGCACTCTCACTGAAGGACTGTCTGGATATGTGGACTCCCTACTCAGACCCTACGCCACCAGCACTCCCAGCTATCTCCGTGACACCACAGATTTCCTGAGAAAACTACAATGCATTGGTGACCTCCCAGAAAACACCATCCTAGCCACCATGGATGTAGAGGCTCTCTACACAAACATCCCACATACAGATGGAATACAAGCTGTCAGGAACAGTATCCCTGATGATGACACAGCACAACTTATTGCTGAGCTCTGTGACTTTATCCTCACGCACAATTATTTCAAATTTGGTGACAATATATACCTCCAGACCAGTGGCACCGCTATGGGCACCCGCATGGCCCCACAATATGCCAACATTTTTATGGCTGACCTGGAACAACGCTTCCTCAGCTCTCGTCCACTCATGCCCCTTCTCTACCTACGCTATATTGATGACATCTTCATCATCTGGACCCATGGGAAGGAGGCCCTGGAAGAATTCCACCATGCTTTCAACAGCTTCCACCCCACCATCAACCTCAGCCTGGACCAATCTACACGGGAGGTCCACTTCCTGGACACCACCGTACAAATAAGCGATGGCCACATTAACACCACCCTATACCGAAAACCCACCGACCGCTACGCCTACCTTCATGCCTCCAGCTTCCACCCCGGTCACACCACACGATCCATCGTCTACAGCCAAGCACTGAGGTACAATCGCATCTGCTCCAACCCCTCAGACAGAGACCAACACCTACAAGATCTTCACCAAGCATTCTCAAAACTACGATACCCACACAAGGAAATAAAGAAACAAATCAACAGAGCCAGACGTGTACCCAGAAGACTCCTGCTACAAGACAGGCCCAGAAGAGAAACCAACAGAACTCCACTGGCCATCACCTACAGTCCTCAGCTTAAACCTCTCCAACGCATCATCAGTGATCTACAACCCATCCTGGACAATGATCCCTCACTTTCACAGACCTTGGGAGGCAGGCCAGTCCTCGCCCACAGACAACCTGCCAACCTTAAGCATATTCTCACCAGCAACCACGCATCGCACCATAACAACTCTAACTCAGGAACCAACCCATGCAACAAACCTCGATGCCAACTCTGCCCACATATCTACACCAGCAACACCATCACTGGACCTAACCAGATCAGCTACAACATCACCGGCTCATTCACCTGCACGTCCACCAATGTTATATATGCCATCATATGCCAGCAATGCCCCTCTGCTATGTACATTGGCCAAACTGGACAGTCACTACGCAAGAGGATAAATGGACACAAGTCAGATATCAGGAATGGCAATATACAAAAACCTGTAGGAGAACACTTCAACCTCCCTGGCCACACAATAGCAGATGTTAAGGTAGCCATCTTACAGCAAAAAAACTTCAGGACCAGACTCCAAAGAGAAACTGCTGAGCTTCAGTTCATCTGCAAATTTGACACCATCAGATCAGGATTAAACAAAGACTGTGAATAGCTATCCAACTACAGAAACAGTTTCTCCTCCCTTGGTGTTCACACCTCAACTGCTAGCAGAGCACCTCACCCTCCCTGATTGAACTAACCTCGTTATCTCCACACTGATATATACCTGCCTCTGGAGATTTCCATTACTTGCATCTGAAGAAGTGAGGTTCTGACCCACGAAAGCTTATGCTCCCAGTACTTCTGTTAGTCTCAAAGGTGCCACAGGACCCTCTGTTGCTTTTTACCACTATAGTTAATCAGTCTCAGTGGCAATGAAAAAAATCAAGCAATGTCAAGATTGCATGTATCAGACTAACTTCTTATGAGTTTGCATAGTGAAATGACCACTCTTTTCTGCCTCCCTCCTTCAACTCAAATCAGTTTCCTCTTTACTTTCCACTACCTTTTACTAATAAGCTACCTGACTCTCTGAATTACCTATCACCAATAATTCCCTGACTCCCCATCTCCCTAATCTCTTGTGTTGTCCACTGTAGTGCTGTTCTATTTGGAGGGAGAGAACTTGGCTATTCTCCAGCAGGATACACTTGTTACAAGTTACACATTTTAAAGTTCCCAGGCTTCCCCAAGTCAGAGGAGCTCCAGAATGCATAGTCCTCCCTCATTAAATTGGAAAAACCCTGGAACATGCCAGATTTGAAGACTGTGGCCAACACAGTCCATTGGATGGTTAAAATAGACATAATGGTTTAAGGTATGCAGTACTATAAATGTGTTAGGTATTATTACCACCACTGAAGATGGGAACCAGCTCAGCAAAGAAGCTAAACCAGATGAAACCTTAAAATGGATTTCAACAAAGGCAGAAGAGGTCTTTTTAGAGCTACAGAGAAAGTGCTGTATATCTGAATGATATAAAAAGTTTGGATTTGAACCAGTTTCCACCTTGTTTCAACTGTAGTTATAACCTATAAGAAAAGCGAAAGGTAAAACATTTCTTGAAAATTTACATTATCTTTGGGTCATGTGGCGTCTCAGGAGTCTTAGCGTTGAGATCCAAAAGCACACCAGAAGCTAGCTCTAAGCATCAAAACTTTGCATACTGCTTGAGGAGCATAAGGGCTTTCATACTGGGAAACAAATGAACAGTGGCCAGATATGCTTTAAGAAGCTGACTACTCTGATATTTGTTGTTACACATTCCAAATGAGTTTTTTGTGTGTA
The DNA here is from genome assembly GCF_027887155.1 of Malaclemys terrapin pileata. NCBI lineage: Eukaryota > Metazoa > Chordata > Testudines > Emydidae > Malaclemys > Malaclemys terrapin. Next base: position 37,472,735 of record NC_071507.1, on the reverse strand, counting down.
CAAACAGTAGAGACTAAACTATGCAAACTTATGATGCAAGTCTCTAATTTTAATAAAGGTTTCTGAGGACGTGCATTCTGCAACACTCATGACCAAAGCAGTAAGGCAGAATATCTAGCCTTTTTAAGACAGATAAATACTTCTGGACCTTATCTCAACATATATTTTTTGGGGTTATAATCAATTATTACTTGAGCAAGATAGTTTTAGTCTCCACCACTGCTGCCTCTCCTCCCTTTCCTGCATCTTAAATTGCTTTGAATTTGTGTAGCAAATTCCACATGGTCTAAACTGGACTTTAACAGAGAGGTATTATTTATTGAAGACAACAAATCATTGACAGAAAGTAAATGTAAAATAGGAAAAGACTAGGCATGGTTGTACTCTGAAAATGTCTTTGTAATTGTAACCCCTTTGACAGGCACAATCAATTAGAAGTGGTCTGATTTTAACCAGTTGCAGACTCATTACACTGCATTCCAGTTTGTGTTGATGAAAATCAGTTTCAGTCTGTGGCCTGGAACTCATATACAGCACTTCCTGGGGCCTCTTATATAAACACACTAAGAAACAGTTTTATTTGGACTTGTCCATCCCCCTTTTATTTTACTGAAACAACTTTACAAATCAGGAATAAAATAGAACAGTTGTGGCCCATAACCAGAAACACACTCATTGGAGAAAGATGTTTAAACTATGAAGAATGTAAAACTTCAAATTGCAATTATTGCTTACAGTATTTAAGTATAAGACTTGAGACAACACTGCTTAGGCTACAGATTCTCTTTAATATATTATTAGGACACTTCTAGTTGTATATAATATAAAAGAGTGCTCTTTCAGTCAATAAAGGCTACTTTATTTGAATGCATTTTCATAGAAAATGTACTGAAGTAATGTAGTATTTTGAAATTATCATATGTGAACACGAATTTTAATGACTTTCCCAGTGGAGTACATATGAACAAAGATAAATATGTATATACAATGTTTAGGATCAAATATTTTCCCACAGCACAAAGCCCAAGTTGCAGGAGCTGCGAATAGGGAATGAAATCCTCTAACCCCCAGACATGGAGTGGAGACCCAGCCATTAGTATAGCCACAGCAATGCAAGAGTCTCTGTAATGAATCTGCTCCTCAAAAGATCAGGGTTGGAAGGGAACAGATGAATTGACAGATGTGGACAGGTCAACAAAGACCTCTGATCTATATGCAGCAGTGTCAAAAAGCAGACAAGACATTAGGATGCATAAGGGATGAGATGGAAATTGATAAAAAATATGACAATGCCACTATATAAAACAATGAGATGCCCTCACCTGGAATACTGTATTTAATTCTGATCACTCAGTTTTAAAAAGGATTAGTGCAGAATTACAAGGGGCTCAGAAGCAGGCGACACGAATGATTAGGGGTTGGAAAAATTCTCATATGAAGAGAGATAGAAAAGACTGGCATTGTTCACCTTAGAAAGGACACAAATAGGAGGAAACATGATAAAAATATATAAAATAATAGAAAAGCGATTTAAACCCTCGTGTTTCAGGGCACAAGTCAAACTCGAATTATTGTGGATAGGAGGAAATTTTCCCTGGGGGCAGGTTATACTAAAACTACTTTCTGGAACATTTCTTGTACCTTCCTTTGAAGCATCAGATACTGACCACTGTTTGTGACAGGAGACCAGATTAGATGCAGCACTGGTCTAATCCAGGATGGCAATTTCAATGTTCCCACATAGGATCTACGTAGTCGTGGAGCCACTAAGCCTGCACCCCCATGGCATGGTGCAGGAACAACCTCCTTGTTGCACAGGATATATGTACCCTTTGCATTGACCTCTGCCTCCTATCGTCCTCCCATGAAGTAGAATCCACCTGTTCCCTTGCCTAACAGGTCTTCTGCACGTATGCCCCTTTGGGGGCTATTTTCTACATCCCCACTGCTATTACTTCATATATTTTGGTTTGGTTAAGACCACATTCCCCACAGCTTCTCTTTTTGCTTAATCCTTCAGTAAAAGCATACATTTGGATTCAGCATCAGGCTATGCTGGATTTAATGTTGCCCAGAGCTGTGGGTCCCTGGTGGTGGAAAGCTCATTGCGGGGATGGGGATATAAAGCAGTACCAGATAATTGCAGCTCTTGCTCTGCCTGGGAGCTTGAGCTTGCCAGTTTTGCCCCAAAACTTGAGTGGTGCTAGCCAAGTAGTCTGACTGGCAGCGCTCCTATATAAGTTAAATCTATTCTTGCTTTGCAGAAACCCCTCAGCAAGAAAATGTGTGAAACATTTAACAAGCGAAATGTATTTAATTCTGAGAGTGTCTCCCTCCAGAAGAGACCCTTTTTAAAATAAAGGATTTGTCTCAATCAGCTAAATGCCGCATTAAAATTAAACCACAAAAACACTTAAGTTATGGGTTTGAATTAAACCAACAAAACTGTTCTTAACTCACCTTGCTGTGCCAGTGGCTAAGGGCAGGATAATAATAAAGCACCATGCTGAAGAACTGTGCAATACGTGGACACAGTAAGCTAATTATAGCTGCACAGAATTTATCCTTCCTCCAGTCACACTCCAGAGGCCTGGCCTTCTAATCGTGCCTTCACTTTACTTCATCATTTATTGTGCTTTGTATGACCATAATAATAAATAATAATAATAATAATATATTGAGATATATCTATCTCATAGAACTGGAAGGGACCCTGAAAGGTCATTGAGTCCAGCCCCCTGCCTTCACTAGCAGGACCAAGTACTGATTTTGCCCCAGATTCCTAAGTGACCCCCTCAAGGATTGAACTCAAAACCCTGGGTTTAGCAGGCCAATGCTCAAACCACTGAGCTATCCCTCCCCCCTTAAGTAAATAACATGCTAAGCAACAATTTAATGCCATTAATAGTTGTGATTGATCCTTCATCCAAGAACTTCCCATTGATGGTGTAAACAATCAAACCGCTGAATCTTTGGAGGTGTGAATTTCTGTAAAACTTCTCACCCTACTGCAGAAATGATTCCTATCAAGTTTTCCATACTCCCATAGAACTTACCCATTTTTTCCAGGGTGGATTGGAGACACTATTCCATCTCTGAAATTTTGCACTAATAAAACAGAACTACTTAGAAAGCTTGAGCTACACAAGGGATCAGAGTTTGACTTTTAAGCTTTTGACTAGCAGGAACTAGGAATGCTGCAAAGGCAGCACCTTTAACCCCTGGCGGGAAGGAAACCTCCTTCTCTTCAGCACCCCCTGCAAGGACTGGTTCTCACAGATACCAATGGGTCGTGAGTTTCTCCTCATCTAGACTCCTACACAAAGTGTCCAGATTTTCAAAAGTGCTCAGCACCCAGCAGCTCCCACTGGTCTAACTAGTGCATCTATTCCCCCTAACCCTCACCCAGGGTTAATACAGCACTGAAATTTCCTGCAGCTGATTTAGAAGTTGTATATTATAGTTGACTTGCCTTTTCTTCTAGATTTCCCAAGGTGATCACTCAGCACAACAAGGACATCAAGATATGCAGCTCTGGTCACGAAACAAGGATTTTGCCTAGAAAACAAATTGTTGACAGAAAGTAAATTCCTTATAAAATTCCCGCTCTGCTCAGACAGACACTGAAATTTTAACATAGAATCACAGAGCCAGAAGGGACCTTTGAGAAGTCATCAAGTCCAGCCCCTATGTTGTGGCAGGACTAAGGCCTGGTCTACACTGGGAGGAGGGGGAAATCGATCTAGATCGACTTACCGTGGTGTCTTCACCATGGTGAGTCGACTGCTGCCGCTCCCCCATCAACTCTGCCTGAGCCTCTCGCCCAGCTGGAGTACAGGAGTCGATGGGAGAGCGCTCGGGGATCGATTTATCACGTCTAGACTAGACACGATAAATCAATCCCCCCTGGATCGATCGCTGCCTGCGGATCCGGCCGGTAGTGAAGACATATCCCAAGTAAACCTAGATCATCCCTGACAGGTGTCCGTCCAACCTGTTTAAAAACCTTCCAATGATGGGGATTCCACAACCTCCCTTAGAAGCTTATTCCAAAGCTTAACCATCCTTATAATTGGAAAGTTTTTTCTAATATCTAACATAAATGTCCCTTGACACAGGTTAAGCCCATTTCTTCTTGTCCTACATTCAGTGGACATGCAGAACAATTGATCACAGTCCTCTTTAATAATATCCCTTAACATATTTGAAGACTATTAGCAGGGCCCCCCTATAGTCTTCTTTTATCAAGGCTAAACATGCCCAATTTTTCTTAACCTTTCCTCATAGATCAGGTTTTCAACAAAAATTATGAAAGGTGTGGATCTCCTCTGGACTCTGCAATTTGTCCCCATCTTTCCTAAAATGTAGTGTGTAGAATTGTACACTCCTAGTAATACACTCCAGAATAATAGCTTTTTCACAGCTGCATCACATTTTTGACTCTCATTCAATTTGTGATGCACTATAACTCCCAGATCCTTTTCAGCAGTACTGCCACGTACCCCGTTATTACCCATTTTGTAGGTGTAGGGATCTGATTTTTCATTCCTAAGTGAAGTGCTTTGCACTTGTCCTTACTGAATTTCATCTTGTTGAATTCACACTAATTCTCCAATTTGTCAAGGTCCTTTTGAATTCTAATCCTGTCCTCCAAAGTGCTTGCAAACCTTCCCATCTTCATGTTGTCTGCAAATGTTATAAGCATACTCTCCACTCCATTATCAAAGTCATTACTGCAAATATTGACTGACCCCAGTAAGATCCTACTAGATACGCGCTACTAGTTTGACAGCAAACTACTGATAACTACTCTTTGAGTATAGTCCTTCAACCAGTTGTGAACCCACCTTATAGTATTTTCATCTAGACTGTATTTCCCTAGGTTGCTTATGAGAATGTCCTGTGGGAATGTCTCAAAAGCCTAACTAAAAGAAAGATTACATCACATCTACTGCTTCCCTCCATCCACTAGGCTAGTAACCCTGTCAAAGAAGGAAACTAAGTTGATTTGACATGATTTATTCTTGACAAATCCATTATGGCTATTACTTATAACCCTCAATTGCTTACAAACTGATTGTTTAATAATTTGTTCCAGTATCTTCCCAGCTATCAAAGTTAGGCTAACACTGATCTTTAATTTCCCAGATCCTCTTTGATCCCCTTTTAAAATACAGGTACTAAGTTTGCCCTTCTCCAGTCTTCTGTGACCTCACCTGTCCTCCAGATGGTCTCAAAGATAATTGCTAAGGGTTCTGAAATTGCTTCAGCTAATTTCTTAAGTACCCTGGTGAAGACTGAGGTGTTTTGTTTCAGCCTTCTGGATGTCATTAGTTATTAATTCTCCTTCTCTGGTAAGAGGACCTACACTTCCCTTCATTTTTCTCTTGCTTCTCATGTATTTAAAGAACCTTCTCTTACTGACTTTTATGACCCTTGCTAGGTGTAACTCATTTTGTGCCTCAGTCTTTCTAATTTTGTCCCTACATGCTGTTGCTACTTCTTTTGAACTCCTCCTTAGCAAATTGTCCATGTATCCATTTTTCATAGGATTCCTTTTTGATTTTCAGGTCATTAAAGAGCTCTTAATGAAGCCATACTGGCATCTTACTATTCTTCCTGTCTTTCCTTTGCATCAGGATAGTTTGCAGTTGTTACTGTATTACATAAAGAAACTAGATGAGTCAAAAACTGGAACATCTTACATTTATTGTGTCTAATTAGTACAGATCTATTGTTTGTACTAGACCGCATATGCAAAAGAATAGGTCAATGACCCAGAGATTTACATTCTGACTGAGTGATAGCCCTTCTAATGGAATAAAAAATGTCTCCTCCCATTATGTTCCCATCAGCAATAAATGTCTTATTACACACTTCTATATTATTTTAAAGTAGCTTATTTGGGAGAGTCAGATCACATAAGTGTCTCATCACTATGTCAATTGACAAATCTGCTTATTTTGTTATTGTTAATGTATTTAATTAACTAAAAGAACAAAAACAAGAGTCTAGATTTCTTCTTCCCCCCAACCCCCCAAAATCTTTTCCCTTTGAGTATATCAAGGGAAGTCTCCATCACAAATTAACTGCTTCATCTTTTGTTAGGCACAGCTACATTTCTGCTTTGGTTTAGAACATGTTATAATGAGTTTCTGAATTCAGAGTCTCTGTTTTGTGCACCCAAAATTTAATTTTGGGGGTTTCAGTTGTATAGCATCAGTCAACTGTAAACCACTTTCTGCTACACTTGATCAAACCACAAGTAATTAAAATCACTGGATAATATGAAAGTTAATTCAGGCATATTACAAAGGATGAATATAGGCAAACAACACAGGAATGCAGGGGCAAGATTAGAAAGGCAAAGGCACAAAATGAGCTCAAACTAGCTACAGGAATAAAGGGAAACAAGAAGACTTTTTATCAATACATTAGAAGCAAGAGGAAGACCAAAGACAGGGTAGGCCCACTGCTTAGTGAAGAGGGAGAAACAGTAACAGGAAACTTGGAAATGGCAGAGATGCTTAATGACTTCTTTGTTTCGGTCTTCACCGAGAAGTCTGAAGGAATGCCTAACATAGTGAATGCTAATGGGAAGGGGGTAGGTTTAGCAGATAAAATAAAAAAAGAACAAGTTAAAAATCACTTAGAAAAGTTAGATGCCTGCAAGTCACCAGGGCCTGATGAAATGCATCCTAGAATACTCAAGGAGCTAATAGAGGAGGTATCTTAGCCTCTATTATCTTTGGAAAATCATGGGAGACGGGAGAGATTCCAGAAGACTGGAAAAGGGCAAATATAGTGCCCATCTATAAAAAGAGAAATAAAAACAACCCAGGAAACTACAGACCAGTTAGTTTAACTTCTGTGCCAGGGAAGATGATGGAGTAAGTAATTAAGGAAATCATCTGCAAACACTTGGAAGGTGGTAAGGTGATAGGGAACAGCAAGCATGGATTTGTAAAGAACAAATCATGTCAAACCAATCTGATAGCTTTCTTAGATAGGATAACAAGTCTTGTGGATAAGGGTGAAGCTGTGGATGTGGTATACCTAGACTTTAGTAAGGCATTTGATACGGTCTCGCATGATATTCTTATTGATAAACTAGGCAAATACAATTTAGATGGGGCTACTATAAGGTGGGTGCATAACTGGCTGGATAACCGTACTCAGAGAGTTGTTATTAATGGTTCCCAATCCTGCTGGAAAGGCATAACGAGTGGGGTTCCGCAGGGGTCTGTTTTGGGACCGGCTCTGTTCAATATCTTCATTAACGACTTAGATATTGGCATAGAAAGTACGCTTATTAAGTTTGCGGATGATACCAAACTGGGAGGGATTGCAACTACTTTGGAGGACAGGGTCATAATTCAAAATGATCTGGACAAACTGGAGAAATGGTCTGAGTTAAACAGGATGAAGTTTAACAAAGACAAATGCAAAGTGCTCCACTTAGGAAGAAAAAAATCAGTTTCACACATACAGAATGGGAAGAAACTGTCTAGGAAGGAGTATGTCAGAAAGGGATCTAGGGGTTATTGTGGACCACAAGCTAAATATGAGTCAACAGTGTGATGCTGTTGCAAAAAAAGCAAACATGATTCTGGGATGTATTAACAGGTGTGTTGTGAGCAAGACACAAGAAGTCATTCTTCTGCTCTACTCTGCTCTGGTTAGGCCTCAGCTGGAGTATTGTGTCCAGTTCTGGGCACCGCATTTCAAGAAAGATGTGGAGAAACTGGAGAGGGTCCAGAGAAGAGCAACAAGAATGATTAAAGGTCTTGAGAACATGACCTATGAAGGAAGGCTGAAAGAATTGGGTTTGTTTAAAGAACAGGAGTACTTGTGGCACCTTAGAGACTAACAAATTTATTAGAGCATAAGCTTTCGTGGACTACAGCCCACTTCTTCGGATGCATATAGACAGTTTGATAAGAAGTGTGAGAATACTTACAAGGGGAGATAGATCACATTGGTAGATGTGCAGGTGAACGAGCCCCTGATGGTATGGCTGATGTGATTAGGTCCTATGATGATGACACTTGAATAGATATGTGGACAGAGTTGGCATCGGGCTTTGTTACAAGTATAGGTTCCTGGGTCAGTGGTTTTGTTCAGTGGTTTTGTACCAATGTGATATATGCCATCATGTGCCAGCAATGCCCCTCTGCCATGTACATTGGCCAAACCGGACAGTCTCTACGCAAAAGAATTAACGGACACAAATCTGACAGCAGGAATCATAATACTCAAAAACCAGTGGGAGAACACTTTAACCTGTCTGGTCATTCAATGTCAGACCTGCGGGTGGCTATCTTACAACAGAAAAACTTCAAAAACAGACTCCAAGGAGAGACTGCTGAGCTGGAATTGATATGCAAACTAGACACAATCAACTCAGGATTGAATAAGGACTGGGAATGGCTGAGCCATTACAAACATTGAATCTATCTCCCCTTGTAAGTATTCTCACACTTCTTATCAAACTGTCTGTACTGGGCTATCTTGATTATCACTTCAAAAGTTTTTTTTTTCTCTTACTTAATTGGCCTCTCAGAGTTGGTAAGACAACTCCCATCTGTTTATGCTCTCTGTATGTGTGTATATATATCTCCTCAATATTTATTCCACTCTATATGCATCCGAAGAAGTGGGCTGTAGTCCACGAAAGCTTATGCTCTAATAAATTTGTTAGTCTCTAAGGTGCCACAGGTACTCCTGTTTTTTTTTGCGGATACAGACTAACACGGCTGCTACTCTGAAACCTTGGGTTTGTTTAGTTTGGAAAAGAGAAGACTGAGAGGGGACATGATAGCAGTTTTCAGGTATCTAAAAGGGTGTCATAAGGAGGAGGGAGAAAAGTTGTTCACCTTAGCCTCTAAGGATAGAACAAGAAGCAATGGGCTTAAACTGCAACAAGGGAGGTCTAGGTTGGACATTAGGAAAAAGTTCCTGTCAGGGTGGTTAAACACTGGAATAAATTGCCTAGGGAGGTTGTGGAATCTCCATCTCTGGAGATATTTAAGAGTAGGTTAGATAAATGTCTATCAAGGATGGTCTAGACAGTATTTGGTCCTGCCATGCGGGCAGGGGACTGGACTTGATGACCTCTCGAGGTCCCTTCCAGTCCTAGAATCTATGAATCTATGAATATTTCTTTATTTTTCTCTGTATCACTATCACTGTATGTTTCAGCCAGAATACCCTTTGCTAGGGCATAACTTATAGAATGAAAGAAACCCAGTACAATACAAACATAAATGGACATGGTGAGTGGGACTTACATTTTAAAAAAATTGTAGGAGAGACAAACAAGTGCAAGCTTTAGCTGTGACTAATACTTATGGCCCTACAAAATTCATGGCCGTGAAAAATGCATCATGGGCCATGAAATCTGATCTCCCCTATGAAATCTGGCTCCCAGCTAGGGGCTCCTACCCTGCACAGGGCTCCAGCTGTTAGTCCTGACCAGGGATGAGAAGGGACGAGACTTCCTCTTTCCCTGCAGGGGCCACTCCCAGGGTGGGTCAGACCCTTTCCGAGAACCTCAGGAAGTTGCAATGGCTCTAGCTGTCACACCCTCACCTCCCCTGCGTGGAGGCTGCGGCTCCAGCTGTCGCCCCCTGCACGGGGAGGCTGTGGCTCCAGCTGTCATCCCTCCACTCGGGTGGGAGACTGCCAGGAAAACCAGACATATGGTAACCTCCCCCCCCACCATACACTGTGTCCCTCACTTCTGCGCTGCTGCTGGCAGTGGCGCTGGCTTTAGAGCTGGGCGCCTGGCCAACATCCTTTCTCTCTGGCTGCCCAGCTCTAAAGGCAGCAGGGCAGAAGTAAGGGTGGCAATCCCACCCTCCCTCCTACAATAGCCTTGTGACCCCCACACTCTGACAGCCTTTTGGGTCGGGACTCCCTGGTTACAACACTGTGAAAATTCAGATGTAAACATCTGAAAATGTGAAACTGACTAATTTTAAAATCTCCTGGCTGTGAAATTGACCAAAATGGACTATGAATTTGGTAGGGCCTTACTAATACTCAGTGTTCAATATTTCATTTTAATTTTAGTTTCTGAAGTTTGTTTGGCATGCTTATTTTTAAGCTTGAAATTCACTCAATAATTTAATTACAGTATAGTTCAAGAAACAGTTTCAAATTTACAACTCCTTTAAAATTCTGGAAAAAAAACACTGGAACATTTTTGCAAGTTTACAGCGAATATACACAACCATGACATGAAAATGAAAAGTCTGCTTTAGGATAAAAGTTTTGCAGCTGTATTGGTCTATAGAAGAGGCAGTCTGTCATGGCAATGGAAAACCCAGCTGTTGTAACACACCCCCGGAGAGGAAAACTTGGTTATAAACATATATAACCTAACACACGTTTACCTTTCTGGCCTGTAACTTTTCCATGCTACATATATTATTCCTATGCAGTGATATAAGGTATTATACATTTTTCAAAATTGTCAGCCGAATGAAAGAAGGAAAAATTCCTAGTCCTTTTTTTTCTAGTAGAGCCAATGCGAATATTCAGGGGCTATTTTCCCCTTAAATTAATCTTCCCATTCCAATAAAAAAGAGATATAAAGCCTCTTCTAAATGACTAGTAAGAGATGCAACAAGAAGTATGTGGTTGTCACCCTCTGTTCTATATTCCACTTGTATCATCATTATTACAATAAACTCAAGCCTCTACCAGTTGAAGGACTCGAGTCTCAACAGGTTTCAAAATCTGGGTCAGCTCTGAAAAGCCTGATATTTAAAAGTAAAGATAGCTCCCAACTTTGGACTCTCATAGCTCAAGAACGGCATCTTTGAAAATCAAGATCCATTTCCTGCCTGTGGTAAGAATATCATGTATTTCTCTTTAGTGTGTGTGTGTGTCTGTGTGTATATATATATATTTGCAAATACTTTTGGGTCAACAAAACCTCAATTTTTCAGTGAATAAATTATTTGTCTGAAAAAAATTGCTCAATCCTTTTTATGTGTGTGTGTTTTGTGTGTGTGTGTGTATATGTATATGTATATATATATATATATATATACACACACACACACACACACAAAAAGGATTGGGCAATTTTTTTCAGACAAATAATTTATTCACTGAAAAATTGAGGTTTTGTTGACCCAAAAGTATTTGCAAATTGAACACGAAGTTGACAAGTAATTTCAGCCAAAAAAAAAAAAAAAGTGGTGGAGTAAGAAAAGCAGTGGCAGTGGTCACCTCCCTTCTAACTTTTAGTCCAATGGTTAGGGCACTTGCCTGGAATGAGGAAGACCTGAGTTCAATTCCACCCTCTACCTGACATGGAAATGGGATTTGAATTTAAGTCTCATACAGCGCACAAGAGTGCCCTAGCCAGTGGGCTCTAGGATACTCTACACTTCCACAGCATATCTCTTCCCCCCCTTGAAGCTATTTGGCTGCATATAGATAATTAAATAGGGGTTTTTGAATGAAGGTCTCCCATCTCCAAGGTGAGTACCCAAACCACAAGGCTATAGAGTCAGTCTCACTCGCTCTCTCGCTGGCCCACTGACTCTCCTGCAATGACTGACACACAAGTTCAAATCCCTTCTCTCACATCAGGCAGAGGAGGAACTGAACCTGGGTCTCCCACATCCCAGGTAAGTGCTCTGTTTACTGGGAGGCACTGACAGTGTCCCTTTTTGTTAGAGGCATAATGATATTTTATTATAATTAGCTTTCTTTAAGAAAATAAACCCACTGAATGGAAAGACGGGTTTGAAATGTCCTCATAAAACCCAAATGCTTTTAGTCACTAAGTTTTAACTTTGGACACAACTCACCTAAAGAGAGTCCCGAACATGTTACACTTTGTCAGATCATAAGTGATCCAAACACGGTAAATGCTGTGTTGTTCTATGGAGACATTCATTGGCAAGTCAATACAATGCTTTAAAGGTTCCTTCAGAACATGTCAGCAGTGTAAAGCCAGTATGGTTTTCCTAGCTATATATTTATGAGTAGGTTTTACAATTTGTAATACAAGTACAGTCCATGTATAGAAACTCATGAATAATTATACATCTTTCACAACATGGATATTTTATCCAGGTGAGCCAGAAAAGTGAAATAGGGCAGAGAAACCAAAACACACTGCAGTGCTAGAGTGCAAAGATCTGCCCCCAGCAAAGATGCATAACATTAAGAACAAAGCCCAGAGGAAGCCATTATCGTTTCAATATGGCTATGCCTATTTTAAGAAGTTGTAAAAAAAAAACAAAAAAAAAAACAAAAAAAAACAACAGCTTCTATACACATGGACTAAGCAAAGTCCAAATATTTACACAGCCAAGTTTCAGTTCTTGGCATTGTGTCAGTATTCTCAATTTTCACACACTAGTTTGGCAGAACTAGAAGCCTTTCAGATATAGCATGCTCAATGCATGGGGAAAGAAAATGACAACAGTGAGCTTCCAGAACACATTAAGAAGCAAAGTGATGGGCTCAACACAGTCCCATCCAGTTATCTGGAGAGAAGAGGACAATGGCTGGGAGACAGTTGAATTAAAATGGGGTGGATGGTGGACATACAGAGTTCCGACTGGACCACAGAGAATCTCATGGGAGCTAAAACTGCCCCCAGACTCCCACTTTTTTTTACACTGTTTTGACTCAAAGCAAATGTTCAGTTTCTATTCTATGTCTCTGAAAGACATGGCTGACATAACCTTTATGAAAAAAGTGACAACAGCACCACAGCATCATATAAGCTTGTGTGTACTGTATGTCTTCTGATTTAGAAATGGTGCTTTATTAGCTTAGGGTGAGCCAAATGTTTGGTGTTGGCTTGTTTCAGTGCTTTGGACATGTGAATGAAATTCCTAGCAATATATGCCAGTTGGACACAGCAGAAAATCCAATTTTCCAGAAGTGAACAATTCCACTATTCCACTATTGTCACAAAAACTCTCAGTGTTGAACTCAATGCTGAAACTGACTTTATATAACAGCACCCAATAGCTGGATGGCCTATCCTGAAATATTTCAGTTATGCGCAGCTTGTATAATTTAAAATCATGTCTCACTCAGATTTCTACAGAAACTGTGCTCTTACATTTTACTTTACTATTAACATAAAAATGTTTCACACCCTTTCCATTACAAAGGTAGTTATCTAAATATAATGGTCCTAAGCCTAGCAGAAATCTTGTCTCCAGTCAAAAATCATAGCAGTAGCAAAGATGTGAGTTTAAGCATTCAAAACAGCACTCCTTATTTTTGTCCACAGACAAATGGCCAAAATTTAGGTCACCTTCCTCTCCACCTGAACATTTATGAAAAAAAAATACATTATGCATCCAGTCCAGATGACTAATCAAATCAAAATATCAAGAAAATAGGCTGTTCACAAAAAATTACACAGGACTTAGGCTTGACAGGACTTCTATATCTGAGGGAGGAAAAATGTGGTTTCCTAAAAGTTCCATGTGGTGCCTTTGTGTCACTTCCTGCTTCTCCTAGGTTTCCAAAATTTCTGGGACTAGTCAGGTACAACTTCTGTATGTCATATGGTACCTGGAAACTCATTCCAAAATTAGTAGCTTTGTGTGATACCCTGTTTGTCTGTTAGCTGTCCCTGTGGGAGATAAATGCAACTCATAGGCTGTCACTGATGCTGATTTCACCATTGGCCAATGTAGTTTAGTATTTCAAAAAGACAGTTTGAAGTTAGCCCAAGTAATATCTTGAAAATTGGACTCACCCTTCCTCACCGTGCCAGTTAACACCTACAAAGGATGCCTGCTACAAGCCAAGAGATATTGTGGGGGTTTTTTAAGGAAGAGGGCGGGAGAGTAGGGGTGTCTGGAGGCCTCTAGAAACTAGATAAGTGTGGGGGTCAACAGATAATCACTCAAGGTCTTGAAGGAATGTTCTTTTAATTTGATGAGGAAGAAGAGACAAGAGACAGTGATATAAAGGCCCCACTAGCTCACCATGTAATTTCATAGATTTTGGGGCTTAGGATGACTGGAAGGAACAAAACAGGAAGTGTGAAGAAATAGTGGGGTTTGTATGAGGCCCTCAGCTGCATGATTTCGTTTTGAAAGCACTAGCAAGCTCAACTTTGACATTGTTTTCTGGCTGTGAAAGTGTTTCCTGACAAATGTAATTTCATCAAATTGAATTCTGGATCAGAGACTTGAAAGAAAATCACAGACATCACCCTCCATACCAAACACAAACATCCACTAACTCTGGGTTAGACCTTACAAATAAGACTTAACGGACTGGCCAATTTTATATCATTAAGGTTGAACAAATCACTGTAGTCTGAGACTTGGTGGTAGTTAAATTTTTAATTCTGGTGTGTGAATGTAAAATTAGGAAGAGTTGAAGTCACTGGCAAAAAAAGGAACTTTTCAGGAGTTCCTAGAATCCAGGAAAAAATTTAAAAGAAAATGTTAATAAAACTAAATATTCTCTTTATCTTGATGTGCTCACATTCAGATTTCTATGAACAGGTCCAAAGTCAGCAATTATATAGTAATATATCATTGGGATAACAATAAGTGATTTGTTTAAAGCAAGAAACTGATTGGTATGTGAATCAGGAAATGTATCCTTCACAAGATATGCCCCCCTCTGCGAATGTAAATCTGAATTGCCAGATTTAGAATCTTAATGTGCAATACTGCATTTTGATCCAGCTGGCTTTGGAATGCATAATAAGATTGGAACCCCTTTGATTTTTGCTACCTTTACCTCCCCTAAGCAGCAGTGATTGTAGACTAGGTTTATAGAAGATTAAATTAATCTTAGTCTCTCTCAGTTTGGAGCTCTGCAAATATTTTTTTAAACAGAGTTTGCTTCACCTTTTATATATAATATAAGGCAGTCATTGGCTGGCTTATTCTGGACTGCAAAAGCTGACACTAAATGAATAGGAATGTATTGGAAGAAACTAGCAGTATTTAGCCAAGCACATTCCATGCTCACTGGACCAGGTATATAATTGTATCAACAGTACCTGGCTTAATTACTGAAACTAGACATCTATTGTATTACTGATTTCTTTTTTTAAAGAAGATATGAATGAGTTAAAAGCCAGGTCATCCTCTTTGTTGTTTCCTTTGGAAGAGAGTAAAGAAATGGAAAACTCAATCCTTTGGCCTCATTTCTGTCAGAGCAAGAAGGAAGGATTTGAACCAATGCAGTACTGTGCATAATCTCTTCTCCACCTATAATCTCCTCTGCACAAAACTCAGCAGAAGAAACCCTTAAATCCAATCTATATTCATTTGGGAAATGCGACCCTATGTAGTATTCATCGCCATCCAAACCACAGGGCTTTCCCTTCTCAAGCTATTAATGCCGAGACTATTTATATAGCATCACTATTAGTACTATCTTTTGTAGTCTCCATTCCTGACCTCCAATGAAACAATTCACAGGAAACTCTGCAAGAGGATATTCATGCAGTTTCCTGGTCATCATGCAGGAGGTCCCTGTAGAAAAGTATAAACTCGCCTTATATTAACAAATGTTTTCATTTCATATGTAAATAATGCACACAAGGGTTCCTGGATATAAAGATGAAAATGGTTTGTATTCATTAATAATACATTAGCTTTGAACTTTTTTCCTCTCACTGAAATTAGATATTTTCAAAATCAGCAATTTGCTTTACACTTGCTATTTTTGCTCACTACAAAGTAACTGTTCCAATAATAATCAGCAGAACAGGAACTATAACAGTACATTAATTCTGATATTTGCTAAATATCTAATTTAGTTAAAATTGAGTAAAAGTATTTTTTCTAATCAAACTCAGAGGACAAATATTTTGGCAATTTCATACGAGTAGGTGGCCAATATCTATAAATAAAACATGTGTGCATAAAATTTAAACTCAGCCTTCATAAGATTAAGTTTACTTGCAGATCTCAGTGATATTTTAAAATCTGGGATAAAAGCTTTCAAATCCCTTTACGGGTTTTGGAGGCTTGATTCTTAAGGGTCAAATTACATATTAACTTAAAAACTGGAACCACTGGTGCCAAAATGGGCATAAAACCATTCTGAATAGCCATCTAATATTATTGTAAACTCTGAACTCCTTTCTGTTTCTTCATTGTTTGTTACTTTCACTTGTTACCTCTTGCGATTTGTTCACAGAAATAAGAAGCCTTCAAAAAAAATATATAAATTCCTCTAAGAAAGCTTCTTTCTCCTCTTAAAGTGCAATTAGGCATCCAATTTCCTCTTGAGGAGGAATAAATGTTTAAGGCAAAGATATTTTCCTTTTACTGAGTCCCTGGTATATGTTATTGATAATAGGATCAGTTAGGCTGGCCACAGGGACTCCTAGTGACCTAATCACCTTATATTCATTTCTCTCTGTTCCTGTTTGAACAACTGGTAGTTGATTAGAACTTCTTCAATGCTGGCAAGGACAAAGGCCTTGAAACATTTTAGACAACCACCTCTCAATAGGTCAGATCAACAATCAAAGCTTATAAGGAGGCTGGAAAGTCTGTTCCTCCAGTCTTAGAGTGTGTTCTACAACATTTGTTTCTATCTCAGAAGAAAAAAAACTAAGTAGCCTTATGAGGACGAGGAGACGTGCAGAGTGGCCATCTGGCAATCCTCACATTCTTTAACTAGACACTACAAAGTAGATGTGTCTTCTTCAGAGGCAGCGTTTGATTTCTGGGTTCTTCAAAATGCCATTTGCCATTACCTTTTCTTCTCCCTCCCTTCTGTTCCCTACCCCACGCCAACACAAACTCAGGTGGGTAGCTGCTACTTCCCAACAGTCTGTGTGTGAGAATAGACAATCTGAATTAACCAAAAAGGTCTGCTCATAACAGGAAAATCCTCTGCTCTGGGTTTATTCCCACCCATGTTAATTGGGGGAGGTTAACTGTTTTCTATGTTAACTATTTATAATGCATTTGAACTCTGGAAGTTGCTGGTTGGAGGACTATGACACAGTTTCCAGGCTTATATAGGCAAACTCTATCCAGCAGCTGCTCTTATCGCATTAGTCATAGAATCACAGACTATCAGGGTTGGAAGGGACCTCAGTGAGTCCAACCCCCTGCTCAAAGCAGGACCAGCCCCCAACTAAATCAGTCAACTAAATCAGCATGGTTAACCCCAACAATCACTCTCAAAACAGGGTATTATTCTATTACGAGAACACATGGTTATGGTAAGTTCACATAGTCTATTCCTATTCATATGCGAAATACACAACACAAGTTTGTGCATTCTAAAGTAATAACTGACTACACAGGGTGTAAACACATTTGTTCCCAATATAATTCATTCAGACAGAGGCGCAGGAACAATGAATTAAACCCTATTTTATTCTCCTACCCCCAGTTTTAAAAGTTGACTAAGGGATTTGGTTTCAGAATGAAGTGAATATAAAACAGGGGCCAACATTTTGCAGCCTACATAGAATCCTTTTCCCTTTCCTCCCCCGTACACTCTGTCAAATTAGCCCAAGATACACTTGAGTGGCTAGGGTAAGGGAAACCAGGTCTAGCCAGTCTCACATAGGCCTTTCTGAGAGGGGCGATACATAAATGCCTAGTGCAGAATTAGAATAACAATTAATCTTATGTCTCATTTGACCCAAGTCAGATTTTCATTTCAGCATCCAGAGGTCACCTATTGATTCACTGAACTACCTAGTCCTCTCCTCAACCTTTCATGAAGAAGAAACTGTTACTGGAATTTTAAATATTTTCGGGTGTTTGGAGAGATGTCCAAAATTCCTGGCACGAACACTTCCTACCTGCTTGAACTTTAAGATAGCCTCTTAGAAAACTACCACATACATTTTGCACAACAGAAATGTGTGTGAAAGACAGTGCTCAGCAACAACTATATACACCTCTACCCCGATAGAACGCTGTCCTCGGGAGCCAAAATATCTTACCGCGTTATAGGTGAAACCGCGTTATATTGAACTTGCTTTGATCCACCAGAGTGCATAGCCCCGCCCACCCCGGAGCACTGCTTTACCACGTTATATCCGAGTTTGTGTTATATCGGGTCGTGTTATATTCAGGGTAGAGGTGTATTATATTTAAAGCTCCACTTTAAATTCAGTCAGGTTATAGAAGATAAATTGGTCTGCTGTAATTTCATTTAATCCCCAGACCTTATTGATTTTTTAACCTATTTTCTCCCTCCCCCTGGCCTTTCAATGATAAACAAAATGGTTGTTGTTTTAACAGTCTGGCTAACATATCGGACGCTACTGGTAAAGCCTTTGTAAAAAATCCTGCATTACTTAACTTAGACAACCCTGCTGAACCAATCAGAGTTTTGCCTGTGGACTAAGTTGTGACCTAGTTCTTAGTATAGCTGCACTGCCACAGGTAAGTGACAAATTTGTTCTGTGCAAGTAAGGCAGGATTTGGCCCTTAAAAGGGTTGCTTTTGTTATTCTATGCATTTTAAGAGATACTCCAGATCCTGCCTATAATATATTGGATATTTTTTCTCCCTGAAAAATGGCATTAGGTCAATAACCAAAAATAAACATTTTATGCAGGAAAAGCAGAAAATTAAAAAAAATGGTAGAAATTTCAGGGAACTTTATCATTCTGAAATTAAAGATTAAGGGGATGTGGCAGATTGGCAGCTGCTCTGTAATTTATGAATGTTTTTTGTTGGCATGGTTTTTGGGATGTTTTCTGTATGGCTATGTTGATTTAACTCAACAGGTGTCTGTCTGGAAAAACAGGCAGGAAAGAAAAGAATAGCTCAAGATAAGTCAGCTCTCAGCAAACACTTGAGAACTGTTAAGAGACAATGCCAGAACTATTAGCTTTCATGATTTTGCCTCCTCTCCAGCCAACCAGCAAAAGTATTTTGGACCAGGACAGGAAAGGCCCATGAATACAGAAGAACAGAAGAACTGTTTGCCAGAAACTGGGAATGGGCAACAGGGGATGGATCATTTGATGATTACCTGTTCTGTTGATTCCCTCTGAAACACCTGGAATTGGCCACTATTGAAAGACAGGATACTGGGCAAAATGGATGTTTGGTCTGATCCAGTATGGCTGTACTTATGTTCTCTGGGAGGATTAAAAGGGATCCTCTTTCTAGGGCATATTTTTGGTGGGAACTAGAGTGAGACACATGGATCTGCTGGGAGCATCTGAAGAAGTTAGGCCAACCTAGGTTATCATCAAGGGAAGATAAGCCTTTAGGCAAGACAGAGATGCATATAGATTAGTAGTTGTTTTTAAATCCTTTTTTCTCTAATGCTTTGTTCCTACTGCTAAAATAAACAATACTTTGGTTTAAGAAGGCTGTCTGGTCACTATATTTACCACTGGTCACAAACTTTCAAAGCAAACAACTGCAGGTGCCCAAACTTGGTCAGACATACAGGGTAAGAATGAAGGATACACAGGGTATTGTAGCACAGGGCTGTCTAAAAGTGGGAGAACCACAGGATTCCATCCAGAAGAGGTAAAGGCACAAACCCTGACACATGAGGTGGCGCACTCAGAGAGTCCAGAAAGGTGACAGAGGCTCCCTGTAATCATTACAGCGGACACTCTACATACTATAAATTAGATTTGGCTTCAATTGTCAGTTGGCTTTTAACTTTTAAGAACAGAGCCAGTAAAAATTTGAAAATATTTCTGGCAAATTTTGGCAAGAGGTTTACCCTCAAATGTTGAAAATACTTTAATAAAGTCTTGGATTTTAAGGCCAGAAGGGGCCATTAAATCACTTCGCCTGACTTCCTGTATACCACAGAATTGCATCCAGTTACTCCTCTATTGAGTCCAGTAACTTGTTCGAGTAAAGCATAGGCTGTGGCAAAGGAATTTCCTTGATATAGTCAATCTGATCATGAGCTTGGATATGGGAAAGAAATTGCATTGATGTCATTAGTAGACAATAAAATATTCCTGATGATCCTTTTACAGCTGTCAAAGCATAAGGAGGGTAAGTTGATGAATCTGCCCAATCTAACAGAGTTGGCCAGAGCCATTCTTGTGTTGCTCTGTTCCTACCATCCTGTCCAGAAACATCCACAAGTAGGGTGTGTGGCAGTTACTAGACATGCTCAGGAGTAGTTATGGAAGCTGTACAGAAAGTTTCCATTAAGGGCAAGCACTCTTGCAGGCCCTACACATATTCACTATCTAACAGTTGAGCCAATCAGAATGCTGGGAGGGGAGACTTAAAGACCGCCCCGTGGGCTCAGGTTCTGATTGATGTAGGCCAAGAGATGGGTCTGCTCTGAGGGGTGAGTCCCAGTACGTATACCACCTTGGATACAGATGAGTGTTACTCCAGCTGTACTTACTAGAGAAGTCCTCAGACAAATGTATGATCTGTTGCAATGTATTTTATGGACTTACAGGGAGAGTTAGGAGTGGAGCATTTGCCACTCCTAGAGGCTAAGCCATTTACATTTGGCTATTAGCTAACTGCTAACTGTATATAAGAAACACCAGTAGATTTACTACTTAATAGCTTTGTTTAAAAGTTATTCATAAGCATTCCAGATACTGTTCACAATTTTTTTGTATATTAAATGTTTGTTTAACAAAATTGAGTGGTACTCTCTCCCTGAAGCTGACTGGGAGATGTTTTTAATATTACATACAGTGTTTTAAATACAATAGCCTTGAAAGTAACGCTTTCTGCAAAGAGAGAACTCTGACTTCTGCTTCAGCAAGAGTTAAACTGAGGTGCAGGAAAGGGGGGTGTCACAAAGCTGTACTTAATTTAGACAGTAGTCGGTACTCAAATAACAATTAAGCAGGGACTGCCACTTGGTACTAGAACTGTACTCTAACTGCTAGGCACTACAATGTCCACCAACAAGGTAGCTTTTTAAATAGTAAAGACAGGACTTAACAGTGCAACTCACATTGGTTAAGCATGGTGTGGATCTTTCCAAAATGTTCAGCATGACAGTTAAAGACAATGGAGATTTGCATAATTTAGAGAAACAGAGGCTTTTCAAATTTGCTATATACTAAAAATTAAATTAAAAAGGGAAGTTGCTTACCCTTTGTAACTGGAATTCTTTGAGATGTGTGCTCCCTATCTGTATTCCACTGTGGGTGTGCATACACTCCATGCACTTGAGACTGAAGAATTTTGTAAGTAGCATCTGTTGGTTTGCACCTGCACCTTTGATCTTCTAATGTTCAATGCCAACAGTATAAGGCGTGGTGCAGATGGACATGTCTCCAATTCCTCCTCTTACCACAAATCAGAGATGATCCAAAGCAGAGGGACAGGTGGTAGAATACAGATAGAGACCACACACCTTAAAGAACTTCAGTTACAATGGGTAACTTTTCTTTCTTTCTTTGAGTGCTGGTCCCTATGTGTATTCCACATTCCATTGTGATAAAGGAAAGGGGGGGTCCCTTTTATGAACATCCAGCCAGCCAGTTAGCTATAAAATCCTAGTTAGTAGCTGTTCTCTACTTGCTTTACCTGTAAAGGGTTAAAAAAGCCCATAAGTAAAAGGAAGGGAGTGGGCACCTGACCAAAAGAGCCAATGGGAGGGCTAAAACTTTTTAAAATTGGAAAAAAACTTTCCCTTTGTCTGTCTGTTGTTCTCTGGAGACAGGGGACAGAGCAAAACCAGGGCTGAAGCTATGCTGTAAAAAGCTGTGAACCAGGTCTGAAAATCACTATATCATACCTAAAAACTATTCCATTTGAAACCCCAGATATGTAAGTAGATCAGGAAATGTCTACAAAGACATGATTAGGTTTATCTCTTTTATTTCTGTAAGGTTTATGGATTCCTCTGGTCTAATCCCAAATGCTTTCGTTTTGCTTGTAACCATTAAGCTGGACCTCAAGAAAACCATTCTTGATGCTTATTATATTTGCTCTTTTTAAATCTAGCAATAGCCTAAGTTCCTAAGTTGTTTTTAATAAAATTTACCTTTTTTAAGAACAGGATTGTGTTTTTGTGTCCTACGAGGTTTGTGCTTAAGTTGTTTTATTAGCTGGTGGGGGGTGTGAAAGGGCTTAAGGGTACCCCAGAGGGAGGAATTCCCAAGTGCGCCTTTCTGGGTCAAAAGGGGTTTTTTTGCACTTGGGTGGTGGCAGCATCTACCCATCCAAGGTCAGAGAGAAGCTGTAACCTTGGGAGTTTAATACCAGCCTGGAGTGGCATTATTTTAAGAATCCTTGCGGGCCCCCACCTTCTGCACTTGAAGTGCCAGAGTGGGGAATCAGCCATGACAGTGATTGACCAGGAATATTTAAAGAGGAGGAGGGCATGAAGATGCAGGTAGTATGACTGCTTATAGAATCTCTGCCCCAAAGGATGCATCAGCAGAGGAGGTTTAGACCACGGTGTAATGTCTCAAAAAGGCGTGGATTGAACTTCTAAATATCAAGCAGAGGTACTTTCTTAAGTGATGCTACTGATGCTGTCTGTGCTGTTCTATGGTGAACCTGTACTCCATGTGGCAGGGAAGGTACGCCAGCTGATAGCAAAGCTGGATACTTCCAGAGATATACTGGGAGATCCTCTGGGAGGAAACAACTTATCCTCGAGCTTATTCCACTATAGCAACAAACAGCTTAGGTGACTTTCTGATCTGTTTTGTTCTCTAAGGGTAAAGTTAATTTCACATCAAAGGAATGAAATCTCTTCTCTTTGCTAGAGGTTTGGGGTGTCAGGAAGAGCACAGGCAAGTGGACAGTCTGGTTTATGTGAAATTCAGAAACTACTTTGGGTGAACTGTAAGCATAGTCATAGTGAGACTTTGTCTTTATTAAATATTGTATAAGAAGAGTCTGCCATTAGGGACTCCAGTTCACCTACCCATCTGGTGATGGCAACGAGAAAGCCAAACTTCATAGACAGATGATGCATTGAAGAGGTAGCTAGGTGTTCAAAAGGTGGCTTGGTAAATGCTGAAAGGTCCCATTCAGGGACTGGTCTTATTACCTGTAGGAAAGTTCTAATTAAGCCCTTTAAGAACCTAGAGGTGATTGTATGTGTAAATACAAAGTAGCCCTGAAGCAATCTCAGAATCATTAGCAATTATATTCAAGAACTCATGGAGGACAGGTGAAGTCCCAGAGAACTGGATTAGGGTAAACATAGTACTTATCTTTAAAAAGGGAAACAAAGGGGACCTGGGGAATTGCAGATCAGTCAGACTAACTTCGATACCTGGAAAGATACTGGAACAAATTTTTAAACAATTAATTTGTAAGCATCTAGAGGATAATAGGGTTATAAAGAATGGCCAACATGGATTTGTCAAGAACAGATTATGCCAAATCAACCTTATTGAATTATTTGATAGAGTTACTGGCCTAAAGGGTGGAGGGAAGCTGTAGATGTGATATATCTGGATTTTAGTAAGGCTTTTTGCACGGTCCCACAGGACATTCTCATAAGCAAACTAGGGAAATCACGGTCTAGATAAATTTACTATATGGTGGGTGGCACAACTGGTTGAAAGACCATATTCAAAGAGTAGTTATCAATGGTTCACTGTCAAAGTGGGAGGATGTCTCTATTGGGGTCGCACAGGGGTTAGACCTGGGTCCAGTACTATTCAATACTTTTATTAATGACATAGATAATGGAGTGGAGAGTATGCTTATAAAATTTGCAGATTACACTAAAATGTAAGAATTTGCAAGCACTTTGGAGGACAGGATTAGAATTCAAAAGGACCTTGACAAGTTGTTGAATTCAGACCAATTCTCCAAGATGAAATTCAATAAAGCAGTGGTCTCCAACCTTTTGACACCCAAGACACTTTTTGAATTTAAGGGCAACACAGGATCTACCCCACCCCTTCCCCGAGACCCCGCCTCAGTCTCTCCACCACCCCCCTCTGTCCACTCCCCCCCCCCACGTCACTTGCTCTCTCCCATCTTCACTCACTTTCACCATGCTTGGGTAGGGGCTGAGGGGTTTGCAGTGTGGGAGGGGGCTCTGGACTGAGCCTGGGGCAGGGGGTTGGGGTGCAGGAGGGGGTGAGGGGTGCAAGCTCTGGGAGGGAGTTTGGGTGCAGGAGGGGGGCTCCAGTCTGGGGCAGAGTACTGGGGTGCAGGAAGGGGTGCTGGCTCTGGGAGGGGGGTCAGGGCAGGGGCAGGGGGTTGAGGTGTAGGAGGAGGTGCGGGCTCTGGGAGGGAGTTTGGATGCAGGAGAGAGTCCAGGCTGGGGCAGAGTATTGGGGTAAAGGAGGGGATACAGGGTGATGGCTCTGGGAGGGCAGGTCAGGGCTGGGGCAGTGGGTTGGGGTGCAGGCTCTGGGAGGAAGTTGGGGTGCAGGAGGGGCTCCGGGCAGGGGAAGAGTGTTGGGGTGCAGGAGGGGGTATGGGTGCTGGCTCCGGGAAGGGGCTCAGGGCTGGTTTGGGGTGCTGGCTCTGAGAGAGGGCTCAGGGCTGGAGGTTGGGGTGCGGCCTCCCGCCAGGCAGCACTTACCTCCAGTGGGTCCCGGTCAGCAGCACAGTGTAGCTGCCACTAAGGCAGGCTCTCTGCCTGCCTCAGCCCCACGCCACTCCTGGAAAGGGCCAACTTGCCCCTCCGGCCCCGGGGGGGGGGGGGGGGAGGGCGGGCGGCACGTGGCTTTGCATGCTGCCCCTCTCTGCAAGCACCACCCCCGCAGCTCCGATTGGCCGGGAATGAGGAGCTGTGGCCAATCGGAACTGCGGGGGTGGTGCTTACAGGCAGTAGCAGTGTGCGGAGGGAGACCCTTGCCCCCAGCGTCGCGCTGGCTGCTTCCGGGAGCGGCGTGGGGCTGGGGCAGGCAGGGAGCCTGTCTTAGCGGCAGCCCCACTGTGCCACTGGAGATCGCAATCCAGTTGATCACGATCTACCGGTTGGTGACCACTACAATAAAGAAAAGTGCAAAGTCCTACAAAATGGGAAAAACAGGGTAAGTGTCAGTACTGCTGAAAAAGATCTTGGGGTTAGTGTGGATCACAAACTGAATATGAATCAACAATGTGATGCAGTTGTGAAAATCGCTATCATTCTGGGGTGTATTAACAGGAGTGTCATATGTAAGAAACAGAAGGTAATGGTCTCACTCTACTCGGCACTGGTGAGACCGCCGATGGAGTGCTATGTCCAATTCTGGATGCTACATTTTAGGAAAGATGTGGACAAGTTGCAGAGAGTCCAGAGGAGATCAACAAAAATGATAAAAGGTTTAGAAAACCTGACCTGTGAGGAAAGGTTAAAAGAACTGAGCATCTTTAGTCCTGAGAAAAGAAGACTGAAAGGAGACCTGTCTTCAACTATGTTCAGGGCTGTTATTAAAGAGGACAGTAATCAATTGTTCTCCATGTCCAATGAAATTAGAACAGGACAGAGGGTTAATCTGCAGCAAGGGAGATTAAGATTTGATATCGGAAAGTTTATTCTAACTATAAATTTACTTAAGATCTGGCATAGGGTCCAAGAGAGATTGCAGAATCCCCATCACTGGAGCTTTTAAAGAACAGGTTGGACAAACATCTGACGGGGTGGTCAAGGTTTACTTGGTCTGACCTCACCACAGGGGACAGGATTTGATAACTTCTCAAGGTCCCTTCCAGCTGTAAGTCTATGCACTGATTGCCACAAGGTGAACCCACGCTGAGCTAAGGAAAAGTCCAGTCATCTTGAGGGTAAGGAGGTAATCCAAAATATCAGAAATACCTGCTGTCTCAGAAAAAATATGGTGGCGGTGGGCCGAGATACAGAAATGCTTCCGCTTGGCTAAGTAACATTTTTGAGTCCTTTCTGCTATTAGTAAGAATAGTTGGCACAGTTTTGTGACTGAAATATTTTAGACCCAATGCCAATCCAAATACCAAGCCCTAAAGAGAAGAGCTTCTGGGCTGGGAGGTCTGACTGCCATTCTCAAGTCAAGAAATCTGGATAAGGATGAACTCTGATGAGCAGCCAGACTGACATATTCAGGAGATCTGGGAACCAGAACTAGCTGGGCCATTTGGGTATGATGAGAACAGCTCATTCAACAGGACAGAGCATCTTCCACAATATTAGAGGAAGCATCAGGATAGGAAGAAAGGCATAATTCAAACAGTCTCTCTAAGGAAGCAGGAGAGCATCACCTCCAGAGAACTGGCCCTGAGCTTCCCTGAAACAGTAGATGCTGCATTTCCTATTTGTCTGAGAAGGAAACAGATCCTGGGCAGGGGTTTCATACTTAGCGATGATGCTGTTCACCACTGACCTGTGTATTCTCACTTGTGGTTGGTGGCAAAGTATCTGCTGAGTCTGTCCACTAGTGAATTTTGGGTTCCTGGGAGGTACACTGCTGACAGGGCATTGGATTTTTGATATACCAATTCCACAGACTGGTCACTTCTTTACAAAGAGGAATGGATCTCGCTCCTCCCTATTTATGCAGAATATGGCCGTCATATTGTCTGACGTTATGAGAACATGGTGAGATTGGATTAACAGTAAAAATACCCTGCAAGATTCTTAACCTGCTGCTCTGAATGCCAGGAGAATTACATTCATTCTGGTTTCCCAGGGTGTCGAAGTGTCCTGTGAGACTGGTAATGTGAGATTCTCCATCCTAATAAAGAGACTTCTGATTATTGTGCTGTCAGGTGCGAGGAATACAAAGGATTGCCCATGAATACATGTGAAGGCTCTTTCCACTAAGTCAGAGAAACCCTTATCTTGATGGGGATTTTCACTACAGTATTCATGCTGTGTTTGCTCAGTATATGCACTGTTCAAAGCCAAGCCTGCAAGCAGAGGAGGTGCAGTCTGGTGAATGGTGTTAAGTAAGTACATGAAGCCACATGACCCAGTAGAGTAAGGCAAATACAGAGTGATGTGTGAGGGTTGTGCATAACCCAAAATCTGTCCACAGGGAGATAAGCCCTTGCTTTGAGTCTAAGGTCGCTCCTATGAAATCTACAGTCTGTGTTAATGTCAGGATAGACTTTTGCATGTTCACAGAGATTCCCAGGGATGCTGGGAGATGGAGCAGTGACAAGGTCAATGCAATGACTTCTGGACAAGTCCTGCCTGTAAGAAGACAGTCATCTGGATACAGGAAGATGGAAGAACTGCCCATCTGAATAGTGTTGCTACTATGGAAAACACTTTTATGAAGACCCATTTGGCCTAGCAGCTGCACCCTGGGAGTACCCTATATTGATAGTTGTCAGGACCGTCCACAAATCTGAGGAATCTTCCATGGAAAGGGGGAATATCCACATGAAAGTATTTGAAATAAAACCCATTCCTTGATGCTGAAGTACCACCTGCTCTGTTGCGCCCCACTAGAGGAGGGATTTTACCTCCGGAAAGAGGATCTCCTCATGAGAATGATCCCTGAAAAGCTTCAGGGAAGGGTGATCTATTGGGGAGAGAAATTCAGTGCTATAGCCAGAATGGATAATATCCAGCATGCACTTGTCCATTGTTGTTTTTCTCCTGAAGTGGGAAAATTGTACAAAGCATTCACCAAAGCAGATCTCAGAATCGGGTGAAGATGGCATCAACATTGGTCTGTAGCTCCCCAGCATCTTGTCAAAATATTTTTTGGTTGGGGCGAGAGTCTGGGTAAAGGCCTCAGCTTGTAAGGCAGCTTATATTTCCTCTTCGGGGATGACGTATATATTCCAAAGGAACAAAGGTCTACCTGGAGTCTTTTAATGAATGCAAAGATTCATCTGTCTTCACAAGAACATGAGAACGGCCATACTGGGTCAGACCAAAGGTCCATCTAGCCCTATAACCTGTCTTCTGACAGTGACCAATGCCAGGTGCCCCAGAGGGAATGAACAGAACAGGTAATCATCAAATGATCCATCCCCTGTTGCCCATTCCCAGCTTCTGGCAAAACAGAGGCTAGGGACACATTCCTGCCCAATAGCCATTGATGGACCTATCCTCCATGAATTTATCTAGTTCTTTTTTTGAACCCTGTTATAGTCTTCTCAGTACACAGATTGCTTTCATCAAAAGGCAGGTCTTGTCGAGTGTTTCACACCTTCCTGGTGAACACCAAGAGAGTAGCCAAGATTTCCAATGCATCACTATAGCAGTCACCAGAGATCTCGATGCAGTATCTGCAGCATCCACAGAAGCTTGTAATGAGGTTGTTGCCACTAATCTGCCCTCATCAATAAGGGCTTGAAATTGAGCCCTATCTTCCTGGTGTAACTTGTCTTTACAGTCAAGGAACTTACTTAAAATAGTTCAAAAAACTTGGCCAGGAGGCCTGGTAGCTAGAAATTGAAAATTGGAGGCCACTGGAATTAAACATCTTTCTTCCCATAAGACCCAAACGCCTGGCTTGCCTATCTACGGGGTGACCCTTTGGTGCTGTTGCCTGGACCTTTCTGTGGCTGCTTTTATTACAAAGGAGATCCAGGCAGAGTGGGAGAAAAAGAACTCCACTCCCTCAGCTCGCGTGAAGTACTGCTTTTCTTCTCTCTTGGGGGTTCAGGCACAGGTAGCCAACATATGCCATAAAGGTCTTACTGATTCCAGTAGGGCCTCATTCACTGAGTGTGCTACTCAGCTGGATCCAGTAGGCTGTAGGATGTCCAGAAGCTTGTGTTGTGAGTCCTCGACCTCCTCTAAGAGGATCTGAAATTCTTCTGCTACTCTTCCGAAGCAGCTCTTTGAATTATCTGTGGTCAACCAGAGGAGATGGTGAGGCTGGAGTAACCACCTCATCAGGCAAGGAAGATGATATACCTGGATTGGGTGCAGGGGGTGAGGGCTCCAGCTAGGGGTGAAGGCTCTGGGGTGGGACCAGGGATGAGGGGTTTGGGGTGCAGGCTAAGGACTCCCTCCAGCGGAGGGAGGACTCCCTCCAGCCCTCTCTCACTGCAGCAGCTCAGGGCTGGGTGAGAGGTACCTCTCCCCAGCCACAGCAGCTCTGGCAGGGCTGGGCTGGGCTGGTCCGGGCCAGGGGAGGGGCACCTCTCCCTGGCAGCTCCAGTGGCACTGGGCTGGGCCGGGCCACAGGAGGGGCTCCTCTCCTCTGCAGCTCCGGAGGGGCTGGGCGACGGGCTCCTCTTCCCGGCTGCGGCAGCTCTGGCAGGACTGGGCTGGGCTGAGCTGGGGGAGGGGCGCCTGCGCAGCCCTTGATAGTTTGCTGCGTAGCCACGCAGCTTATGGGGAACTTAGGTGTGGACCAATGGGCACGACTTAAAAGAATTCTCTGCTCTCAGTAAAAGCAGCAAAGAGTCCTGTGGCACCTTATAGACTAACAGACATTTTGGAGCATGAGCTTTCATGGGTAGAAGAAGTGGGTATTCACCCACGAAAGCTCATGCTCCA
Source organism: Malaclemys terrapin pileata (assembly GCF_027887155.1). NCBI lineage: Eukaryota > Metazoa > Chordata > Testudines > Emydidae > Malaclemys > Malaclemys terrapin. Next base: position 37,443,434 of record NC_071507.1, on the reverse strand, counting down.
AAACGTCTGTTAGTCTATTAGGTGCCACAGGACTCTCTGCTGCTTTTACAGATCCAGACTACAGTAGAATACACATAGGGACCAAAACTTGGAAGAAATTTTTGCCCTCCTGATTGAGAAAGACAACCTTCATATTGTAAGCTTCTGTCTTGTGGAGACATGAAAGACAAACAAAAGCAGCAAAAGAGGTGTGAACCTCCTCCAGTGCTCATGATGAGGTGTTAATAATAAGGTGTTAATTATTAATTTTTAAACTTAAACACTAATGCTGTTAACCATGTAACAAGATGTTCATCTATTCAGCAAACACTACGGTCAACAAACTGACATGTTAACAGCAATGCATTCGGAAATATCAAGTGTCACTGCCTAGATGAAACATGCAGGCAACACAAACAAAGAATTTTTGTTTGGTGCCTGGAAACTCAAGAATGTCAGCACACAAATACAACATATCAAGTGACGGTGTACAGATGTGGCTATTTACTGCCACGGTGGAACCTTCTTCGAGCAATTGCTAACAAGGTCCCTTTGCCTGATTTTCCCCATACATAAAAACTGTTAACCTTGCAACAGAGAATGTTGTTTCCCCAATGTGAAAATTCTTCAATGTGTTGGTTGCAGTTTGTGTGCCATCACCAGTATTTTGCTGCTGCTATCATGCATTTTTGTTTTTGCTTTCTTTTCCTGGAAACATCATGGAACCTACTACTGCTTCAGGAAAAGCTGCAAAAACTCTTTTTATTGTGACGCCACTGAGAGCTTACTGAGTTTTCAGTTCTCTCTTTTTTCAGTTAGAATTTTTTTTTATTAGAGAGGTAGTGTTTTGAGTTGTCTTTGATGAATTGGACCAGATGGTGAGGTGGGTGTGTTTTGTTCTCTGTCGGGGCCACAATTCTGTTGTATGTTTTTCATTCTCTTCAGGAGACGCATATGCAGTTCCCCTTGGTGACTTAAAAAAATTCATGAGGTCAAATTCATCCCAGGTGAAAATCCATTTACTTTTATACAGTTAACATCAGAGATTAATTTGGCACATAATTTGATAAGATGCGAAATAATATTCTTATATATGCTGGGTACAAGAGAGGAGCTATGCCTAAGAACATAGTTATTGTACAGATTTTGTGCCTGTTGTGAATTTTGCACTATTGGATGAAACATATCCTGGATGAGAAAGCTATACATGTATATTTTAATATGCGCTAGGTGTCTCAGACATAAAAGGGAAGAGCTTTTATTGCAGAAGCAGCAAAATGAAGTGAGACAAAGGCAAATAAGTGGGGAGAGGTCAAAATCATACAGGACTTATAAAAATGATAAGGAGCATGATCTTGATGGAGTGTAGGAGAGAGGGGCAACAGAGGATTTTGAAGAGGGGGATCACTTGGTCAGAAAATGGCCAAGGAAGAAGATTTTAGCTAGGAACTGATACACTACTTTGTGGTGTGATGTGACGTACTGATGTGTAAGGAAAATTGAACATATACCGTAGATGTTTACAAGAATTAAAAGACGCTTCATTCTCCTCCCTTAAGAAGAACTAAGAAAACTAACTAAAGACACTTGGAGACACTGCATCCCATAGCAAATTTGGGAAGTGAACATTTCACAAATCTTCCAACAGCAATATTCTGCCTTGCCAAAGGCCACAAGTGAAACAAGACAGATATTTCCATGGCTTCTATTTTACAAATTACCAGCTCCAGGTCGTACTTATAACTTTCTATATTTACAAAGTAGAAGGCACCTACTGTTGGTTTTTTAACCCCTTGGCACACTGTTAAGTAAAAACTGTTTTTACTGGTTTCTCCCATATGAAAGAGCTTTGATCTTTAGTAACTCTTTCAAAGGTTCAGCTTGAAATATTGATTATTTCTGACTGCTTTTCATCAGAATATTTTTCCATAACCTTAGCTCTTCAACAAGAAGATTTTCACATTTCACATTTCTGTTCTTTTCAAATATTCTGTGTTTCCAACACTATATATATAACAAATATATCTATAATTTTAACAAATGTTAAAGTAAAAGAATGTTATTTTGCTGTTTGTAGCATTTGAGGGAAAGGCATAACATATTTTTTAGAAAAAGAAAAAAATGCTGCAACGAACAAAGTGTAAACTACAAGAACAAAATGAAGGAAAACTTTAAAAAAGATCACCTTAATAAAAATTTTAAAAATAGGAAGGATAGAAAATAAACATCAAATTCACTCAACCTGAAAAATAAAACCCCCTACTTTTCATATTTGTCCAAAAAGGATAGTGATTAATATTTAGCTGTTTGAAAAGTATCATTTTTTAAAAAAAAGCAAATAGAGGGAAAGACTAGAAGCCACAGCTTAAATGAGGTGAAATATCAGTGCTTTTCCTCCCTTGATGCCTTAGCAGCAAAGACCACAAAGAAAAAACTCCCACTAGGTTTGTTTTAATGATAGGCTGAACATTTCAGCTAAAAACCCAAAAGTTTTCTGAGACACATTGGAAAAAAAATCAGCTTACTAGGGGAAATGAGGGGGGAAAGTCTTATTTTGTTCCCTAAAGACATGCCTTTGCCTGAAAAAATAAAATTACAGTGCTACAGTATTTATGCAATAATGCCTCAGTCTCTTTTATGCTAATAAATTAAGTGTTTAGAAAATAATACTGCTGTCAGCAGCCCCCAAAAGAAAAAAAGGACAGTCCTTCTGACAGCTAAGTATATCTGGAACAGGAATTAGCTCATGCATCTAAGTGCTGTTGCTAGGTAACAGCACACTTTGGTTTCATAATTTTGAGACCCACTCTTGTCATCTAGAATCATAAGTGTATGAGGCTCTCAAGAAGAATTGCTCCAGAGCACAGTGGAAGTGTATATCTTAACTCGAGTTGCTAGGAACCATGCAGAATGAGTACAGAAATGACAAATTAATTTTAATCAAATCAGAATTGAAACTAGTGGTGATAATACAAGACTAAAGAATTTTAAAATTTATTTCCCCATGATTTTTAGCTTTTCTACCCATTGCAAATAAGTACCAGTTGCCACTAAAGATCATGTTTGCCAAGCGTCACCACACTGTGGTATCTGAGATATTACAGATTTTTTTATTCTTAGAATTAAAAGAAAATAAACAGGTAATTCTTTGCTGTAGTCTGCTTCTCTCCCTTTCTAGGACATACATATGGGACTAGAGTTGTGCATAGAAAAGTAATTCTGTTTCACGAAGGATTTCGATATTTTGAGATGAGTTTTGTTCCAATTTTTTTCCTTAACTCTTCACTAAAAGGTTAATTGTGACCATAATTAATATTAATAAAAAGGGGGAAAGATCTCAGGGCAAAATAGGGAAAGAACAGCGTAAACAATATTTAGATAAATTACATGTATTTAAGTCAGCAGAACCTGATGAAATTCACCTTAGAATACTTAAGGAACTAGCCAAAGCAATAGTGCCCAGAGCCGCAAACCTGTCAAATTTACTAATAGTTTTGAGTTGACCAAAACTGCATTTCTGGCAAAAAAGCAAAAAATTTTGCCCAGCTCTAATCATATGATATTACTGGAAACATTTGCAAAGAGACTGTTACTGTTATTTTTATATACTTAGGAGGTGCTAGAGTACTATGGTGACAGGGACCATATAAAGAAGACAGATTAGATAGATTAATAGAGAGAAAAAGAGCCAGATCCTCACTCATTTACTGCAATGGAATGACACTTATTTTCCCCATCTGGCCAATTCTGTATGGCGTATTTATTCTCTGGAACTACCCTGTATATGCCAATTGAAACCGAGTCAGCCATTAACAAGAATCCATATGCCTATTTGTTTTTCCACTTTCATCTTGCAATAGTAACAATGACCTTGGTGCAGTATACTTCCTGGGGGCTAATGAATAGCTGATGGGAGCTGCGCAGTCTGGTAATGCTAGGGCAGACAACTAAGCCTCAAGAAATGCCCTGAGAGGGAAAGGGGGTTACAGTAACAAGTTACTTGAGATGTCTGGACCCTATTGGTATTCCACTGTTGGTGCACCTGCGACTAGAAGGTTTTATACTAGCAGTGTCAATTGGTACTGGCCCCTGGTTTCCCAATACTCAGTTTTGAACCACTTAATCCACTCCCTGCACTAGTCACCAGTCTGGTAATTTTCCAGCACTGGAGAATTCTTTACTATTTGCTAGTATGCGTGGTCCTAATATTTTTGCTAAAATCCAAAACTAAAATTTGCTGTCCTGGTCTCATACTAGAGATTAACCAAAGTCTGGCAGTGCTCCCGTGACCATGAAACACGGCACTTTGCAAAAGACTTCTTTTGGTTGATGTCCATTGTCAGTGCAGAAGATTCTCCCAAGGTGTGTTCACAGCTCAGTCGTCAGAACGAAGTAGAAGAGTTAAATGCTGACTTGCAGAGCTGCTGCACTACAAGGGAAATGTTGCTTCTGTTTCCCTCGAGTTGATTGGTGATTCTTGGGAGAGAGAGGACAAAGGAACTTGGCCCATGGGATTGTGGGATAATTCTTGCAGATGTCGGAGGGTTGAGGAGGGGCTGCATTTACACAGCAAAGTGATAGAGCTTGAGCCCTGGGCCTCAGCTTGACTTGGACTCAAACCCTCCACTTTCACAAGGCCCTAGGACCTTGAGTCCAAGCCTGACAGATGTGTGTGTAGATGGAAGCAGGGTTGGGGCTCAACCCTGAATCTGAGCCCAGATTTATGCTGCAGTGTAGACACACCCAAAGAAACCATATCCTTATGGAAGATTGTGTAGGGAGGGTCCATTGTAAGAGTTCCGAGCACACCAACTCTTCTCCCAGAGATGATCACAGTGAGGAAGACCACTTTTATAGACAGATGAAGAAGGTAGAAGGAGGCCAAGATGTTCGCATCAGTTTCAATACCAGACGAAAGCTTCTGATAAAGGTTTCAGAACCCTTAAAGTCATAGAGTCAGTGAAGACAACAGTTCTCCACCAGAGAATGGAAGGTGTTGATCGCTGCTAAATCCACATGCAGAGAGCTCAGAGATAGGCCCAACTTCTCTAGGGAAAGGCCGTAGTCCAAGTTGGTAGGGAACTCAGTCTTCTGGAGGTATCTGATGATGCTAGCACCAGACATACAATCTCTTCTACTTAGCTGCATAATGTTTTCTCACAGAGATTTTCCTACTGTTATTGAGGACGGTTTTTACCTTCCCTGAACATGACCTTTGTAAACTCATCATCCACTCAAATACCAGGCTGTTAGATGGAGGGATGCTGAATTGGGATGGTTGGTCTTGCCTTTTTCCTGAGTCAGTAGATTCAGAAACAGCTGGATTTAGATGCATTGACATGTCACCAACCAAAACGGTTTCAGCCATCAGGGTGCCACTAGGATTACTGATGGGTTGTTCTACTTGATTTTCCTCAGGGCTGAAGGTAAGAGAGATATGGGTGGGAAGGCATATCTTAATGGCTCTCACCACTGAACTAGGGATGTGTCCCCTTCAGAAATTGTGACTCTAAACTATTTAGGAACAGTAGGCTGGGCATTTCATGTTCATTTGGAAGATGAAGAGGACCCACAATGGGAATCCCCACTCCCAGAAGATGTTCTATACAACTGAGTCAACTCAGTTCCCATTAGTGTTCCCTGTGAAAGTGCCCGCTGAGTCTGTCTGCCAAAGTGTTCAGTATTTCCAGGAGGTGCACTGCTGACAGGGTTATCTGGTATCAGATATACCACTTCCAGAGTTTGACTCCCCCGTGTGAAAGCGGTGGACCTCACTCCTCCCTGTTTAGTAGTAAACTATGATCATATTGCCTGACATGACCTGAATGTGCAGGGCCCAGTTGAAAGGAAGGAATCTTTTGCAGGCTTCGTCTACTGCTTGCAGTTTGAGATGATGTGCAGCTTGGATTCTTGTTGGGACCACAAACCTTGAGCCATATGATCATCCAGATGTGCTCCTCACTCCAGTAGGGGGCCAACCAAAGTCACCATCTTTGCAGGTGGGAGTGTAAGAATGAAGGGAACGCCTATGCACACAGCTTCTTTGCTTTCCCAGTAGGTGAATGATGTCAGGTCACTGAGGGGAACAAACTTTATTGTCCAGGTTCCCTGCTTGGAGTGTAGACTGTCCATAACAATGCCTGAAGGTGGACAATGTGGAGCCTTGCTAAAGAGTCAGGTAGGTGAAGGTAGCCATGGGGCCTAGGACATCCTGGTGGGATCTAACTATTGCCAGAGCCAGGAGATGAAATCCCTCCTTATATGGAATCTGTCCACAGGTAAGTATGTTTTCACTGAAATTTAGTCCAGAGTTGCTCTGATAAAGTCTATAATTGGCACTGGAACTAAAGTGGACTTTCCTGTTTACTTGAAGTCCTAAGGCAGCCCTTAATTGGAATCAGGTGTCCCTCATTGACCTGAGGTAACCCCTTCTCAGCTAGTAGGAAAGAGGGCCTTTAATATTCTGGGGCTAATAGATCTGCCTTCTAGCACCCTCTTGCAGCCATCCAGCCTGGTTTTGTCACAGGATGCACACAGATTCATCAGTTTTTCACTACACAGATTGTTGACCTTGATGGGGAGGTCCTCCACAGTAGCCTGAACTTTGGTGAAACCCAAAGGGGTGAAGTTCCAGTATAGCTTTGTTGCCTGACCCTTGCTAGGGCCTGCAGTCAGGAAGATGTCCAGAAATTTTTGAGAGGAGTCCTGGACTTCCTCCAGGGGAATCTGCAGTGACTCTGCAATTCTCCCCAGGGTGTCCTAAAATTGTCTGTAGTCGTTGGATGACAATGGTGAAGCCGGTGCTACCACATTGTTCGGAGAGAAGGATGAGCGTGCCACAGGATGACTGAGTGGACCCATCTGTTCAGGTTGATCTTCCTCCTCAGAACACTCCCCAGGGGGTTGAGGCTACTCTGTACAAGGTGACCTCAGTCTGAATTCCTGCTCAGATCCTTTGAAGTTGAGAAGTTAGATGTAAGGATCCCAAGAACCCCAATAGGCCCTGTGAGTGAGATTGTAAGGGTAAGGATATCACTCTCCTTAGGATTACACAGCGAGATAAAGAACGGATGTTGCTTGAATGCCAGCAAACACTGGGACCATACGCTGACAGGCTCTGTCATGCAATGATACCAGATTACTTGCTACTAGCATGGCGTGGTCAAGTGTCCAACCATGGAGGACGGAATAAGGCTGCACTGCCCAGAAACCTTGTGGCAAGGCTTTTGGAGTACCTCCAGGAGAGCTTCATGGAGATGTCCCTGGAGGATTTCCGCTCCATCCCCAGACACGTTAACAGACTTTTCCAGTACCTGTACTGGCCGCGAATGCATCCCAAGTCCTCAGGGCAAAGTAATCATTAAAAAACGCTTGCTTTTAAAACAAGTTTTATATTTTAAAAGGTAAACTCACCTGAGGTCCCTTCCATTGGGTCATGGTCTTGGATACTGGCTTGAGAGGCTTGGGAGGGTACTTCAGTCAGGCTGAGAAAAAGATCCTGGCAGTTGGGGAGAATGGAGTGCTGTGTGCTCTCCGCAAGCTCATTCTCCCCCTCCTCCTCCTCCTCCTCCTCTTCCCTGTCCGCAGAATCTTCAGGTGTGGCTGATGAGATTACCGCCGCCTCGGAATCCACGGTCAGGGGTGGGGTAGTGGTGGCGGCCCCCCCTAGAACTGCATGCAGTTCGTGTAGAAGCGGCATGTCCGCAGCTCTGACCCGGAGTGACCATTTGCCTCCTTTGTTTTTTGATAGGCTTGTCTGAGCTCCTTGACTTTCACGCGGCACTGCTCTGAGTCCCTATTGTGGCCTCTCTCCATCATGCCCTTGGAGATTTTTTCAAAAGTTTTGGCATTTTGTCTTTTCGAACGAAGTTCTGCTAGCACTGAATCCTCTCCCCATATAGCGATCAGATCCAGTGCCTCCCGTACAGTCCATGCTGGTGCTCTTTTTCGATTATCGGCCTGCATGGTTACCTGTGCTGATGAACTCTCTGTGGTCACCTGTGCTCTCCACACTGGGCAAACAGGAAATAAAATTCAAACGTTCGCGGGGCTTTTCCTGTCTACCTGGCCAGTGCATCCGAGTTCAGATTGCTGTCCAGAGCGGCCACAATGGTGCACTGTGGGATAGCTCCCGGAGGCCAATACCATCGAATTGCGGCCACACTAACCCTAATTCGAAATGACAATATCGATTTTGGCGCTACTCTGTTCATCGGAGTGGAGTACAGAAATCGATTTTAAGAGCCCTTTATTTCGAAATAAATGGCTTTGTTGTGTGGACGGGTGCAGGGTTAATTTGATTTAACACTGCTAAATCCGAATTAAAGTCATAGTGTAGACCAGGCCTCAGTCTCTAACCCAAGGGGCCTCCACCTGTCCAGACTACTGTACCCCTTTAGGAGTCTGATTTGTCTTGCATACCACAAGTTTCACCTCACTTAAAAACTACTTGCTTACAAAAATACAAAAGCGTCACTGACAAATTGCTTACTTTCTCATTTTGTCTGTATTAAATTTTAGTCTGTACTGACTTCACTAGTGCTTTTTTTGTAGCCTCTTGTTAAACTAGGCAAATATCTAGTTTATGTAAGGAAGCTGTATGGAAGACCTCTGCGTACCCCTAGTTGAGAACCACTGTTCTAGCTCACCAGAGGAATACAAATCTTTAGGAATACAGAGCCAGGGCCTAAGAATAGTACACTCAGGTCTAAGACTTGGGGAGCAGGAGCAGGGTCTGACTTTTCATGGAGCCAACTATACTGACTTAGGTCCAGCAGTGCATGTTGATATTACTGAGTCCTTCTTCCCACTCTGGTGTAGTACTGCCAGTGCACCAGGAGATTGCTTCCTTCTCTCTCATGGCTGGTACCTTTGGAGTGCTCTTAGACCTCAATACCAGCAATTCGGATCATTGCTCCCCACAACCTCCTGACACACCTGTACAGAGTCTCATTAGTGTAAGGGAGGCAATCCTCCGCTAGAGGTCTTGGGAGGAGATTTCTTCCACTTTTTATGAGGGCATTTGTTCTTACTCTCTTTCTGATGCCTGCTAGAATTCTTAGGCCTGGTCTCTAATGGTCCGGAGCTAGGCAGTATCTGGCTAGGAGAGGCACCTTCAGCCAGTGTACAACATCAGACAAGCCAGGGTCTGACTGAGGCCTCATCAACTATTCCATCAGGTGTCTTCGGACCCAGAATTCACAGGATTTCTGGATTCAATATGGAAAATAACAGCAACTAGTGGGATTCCCCAAGGTAGGGTTGCCAACATTGTATTTAAAAACACGGGACAGACCTCATATGTCCCCAATCTTGACTTGAACCTCTGAGGACAAGACCCTTTCCCCTCACCCCATGTTTTCTAGGATTTCTCTCTCATCAGCGCTGGATGCTGCAGAGAATCCAGAGCCTCAGGTGTTGGGCCAGCAGCTGCTGCAGCTCCTGTTCAGGTTCTGCACGGACACCAGGAGCCAAGGTGGAATCTGCAGTTGCTGGTCTCTGCCTGCTGCTGTGCTGTCCACCCTGCTGGGGATGTTGGCAGAGACTCTAAGAGAAGGGAGACTACAACCTGAATCCCCTGCCAGACAGAGCCCCTTTCTAACCCTGGCCCTTCCGTGCAGTTCCAGAGCACACAGCCCCGTTCACTTCCTCTGACAGAAAGAGCCTGTGCAGAGAAAGTAGATGGGGCTGTGCTCAAGGGCTGGAGTTAGCAGGGGGCCCTGTGCAGCAGAGGGCCAGTTCTCATGGGTGCATAATCCACTCCCCTCCTGACACTGTTTTTCCTGCACAACACTGAAGGGCCAGGGTTGGGGGAGGGAATGGAAAGATGCAGCTATGGGTACTGGTCCCCTGCTGTTTCAATATGGGATAAAAGGTGTCCCGTACTGATTTAGTAAGCAATTTTCTATTTAAATAAGGGACATCCCTTCTAGTACAGGACTGTTAGTAACCCTATTCCAAGGTAACAAACACGAGTCGGCGGGAGAGGGGGGGAGGGAAGTGTCACTCACTGGGAAGACACAGGGGCAGTCTCATCGGACTTGCAGCTGGGGATCTAGTTCTAGCCATACTAAGAACTCCAAATGGTGGAGAGGTAATGAAGGGAGAAACACCCTGGTTCCCAGAGCACTATCTAAGCACCAAAACTAACTAACTAGCTAAAAGGTAAAACTATTTACAGAAAAACCTGATTGGAAGCAGGTCCGTTAGCAAAGCTGCTGACACCAAGGATTCCATCTCAGACCACAAGCAGTAAAGTGGAACTGGAGAGGTAGTCATTCTGGGCCTCTTCTTACCCCCTCAGTTCTGAGCACAAGGGGGCACAGGCTCGGACCAACAGGCACTGCTAGTGTAAAATCTTTCAGTCTCAAGTACTCAGAGCACATGCTCACCTCCAGTGGAATACCCACGGAGACAACCACTTGAAGAAGAAAAATCTCCATTTTAGTAAAATCATTCCCTTTTCTTTTTAGGTTGAATACATGTACAAGTAAATCGTGTTATCAAATGTTTCACAGATATTTTCATGACTTCAGTTAGGTAAAAACAAATTTCACCCTGTTCATGGTGTCCTTTAAGTAAAAAAAATAACACAGATCAAGTGAGAATGAGCAAATAAATTATGGATAAAAACTTATTTTGAAAAGTTTTAAACCAATACTGTATGACTTAACATAGTTTTACAGAACTCTATAGTCAAAATATATAGAAAAACATTATATGTATTTTTTTAAACGAATAAAGTTATCCCACTCTTATTCCTTCTGTCAAGTCTATATAATAAGAGCTCTATTAATTTAAAAGAAAAATCTTTTATACCCAGGTTATGTTTAACACTGTAATTTAGAATGTATGAATCAAGAAAGGAGTCTAGAGCAGATACGCAAAGGAAAATGGCCTATTGATGCAGGCTTGCATTAATGCATATGGTCGTTTTTTGTGAGAGTGGCTTTTTATGTACAAGTGAAATAGAGGAAATACTGCAATTTGGCCATACATCCAGATTAGGCAGCTGGATTTCTTAGTCTCAATGCTGCAGAGAATTTCTCTATCCGAAAACCTACAAATATATTTTCTCCGGAAAGTCAGGAACTAGTATATTTATTAATGTTATTCATTTACAAAATGGGCCCATTTCAAAGAGTCAATGGGAGCATGTAAACTTATTAAAAATACTATGTATGTATAATTAAGACATATGCAAGGCCCATCTCTTCTGTCAGGGTGGGGTATGCTCTTAGTTTATTTTATGCAGGTATCTTTCTACTGACTTTGGTCAACAGGATGTGTGTACAATTTATTAATACTTCACATGTGCTCAGAGAAATGTTGTAATAACATGCGATTTTATTTTTTGCTTTATGGTGGCACGTTGGCCACCTCAACATTTTTCTGAGGCAACCTGAAGAAAGAAGTCCAGAATTATCCTGCGTTGTTGATGTTTGGGTGGACACAGCCTGCAAAAAATTCAGCATTTGCATGCTGTGACACATTTTCTACATTCTTTGGTGAGAATGACCAGAGAAAATAAGAAAAGTATGGCCATGTTACTGACCATATTGTATATATTACTGTGACTTTATCGTAACAGCCATGTTCATCCTTTCTTAAAAATGTTCTTGTTCTTTTTCTCCTGGTATAATCTAAATGCAAGGATTGTTCACCCAGTATTTGAGATGACTGTTTACATTTGGATTTCTGAATCTTTTGTGGTATATAAATGATAGTCAACTATTTCATATGTAGGAAAGAAGCTTGATAAAGCAAAAAAACAGTGATGTGTGTGAGAAAAGCACATTAACACTATTTTTCCTTTATTTTTGGGGGGGGGCGCGCGGGAAGGCCAAAAGAATAAATACTTTTTATGAATATGACTCAAATTTCTGAATATTTCTGCAGCACTTATGTCAATAGCCTTTCAAAAACAAACACACAAAAACAGTCCCCTCCAGTCTTTGATAACTTCTTGCATATATGGTCTTTGAACATACCTCTTGGCCAACCACACTTTGGCTTTTATGCAAGTGATGATGTCAACTAGCCCCTGCTGAAGGTCTGAATTAACCTGGTGTTTAGATTCCAAGTAGGACCCCAGCAAGTGAAAAACCTAAATCCAAAAAGAAAAAAAGTTGCAGACTGTTGTAAAAATATTTTTTTGACTCCTCAGCTCCTAGCTTTCACCCTTCTTCAAAATAACCCCGTAGAAGAAAACCACCACTAGCAAGATGACCCTCTACTATTCATGCAGAAAAGTGTGTTAGTTTTGGTTAATGGCAAGTTACATCCTCAATCTACTTTTCTATTATGTGTACTTTTCACAATACAAAATAAAAAGATAATTATCCCACAATAATTACTATATTTCATTAGTTATAAAGTTAACAACCTAGTAACTGATTTCAAGAGCAAAACAATTTAAACATATTTCTTGACACCAGCAGTTTTGCATCCACTCAAAATGAGCTTATCAATCTAGAGGTGGCAGCAAATCCATGCATGCTTATTCTACAAATGAAAATTACTTAGAACTAGTCCCTCTTAATGAGACTTCTATCTTTTCATCAACTTAATCAGAACAAGTACAATCACTATTTAAATTGTTTTAACCCCTTAAAATGAATGAAATAGAACGTGTACTAGTGACATCTGTGTTAAACATTCTAGCTTTTATTTGAATATACAGGTCATACATAAAAACTGTGTAAGAAATTGGTTTCACTTTTTGGAGTAATTATTCTAATTAACTGGTTATTATACTATCAACTGCATGTTTGTTTTACTTGGATTATAAAAAAAGAGATAGGCCCCAGTCCTGCAATGAGATGTGCACAGAGGAATCCCTAGAGCAGGAGTCGGCAACCTTTCAGAAGTGGTGTGCCGAGTCTTCATTTATTCACTCTAATTTAAGGGTTCGCGTGCCAGTAATACATTTTAACGTTTTTAGAAGATCTCTTTCTATAAGTCTATAATATATAATTAAACTATTGTTGTATGTAAAGTAAATAAGGTTTTTAAAATGTTTAAGAAACTTCATTTAAAATTAAATTAAAATGCAGAGCCCCCAAGACCGGTGGCCAGGACCCGGGCAGTGTGAGTGCCACTGAAAATCAGCTCGCGTGCCGCTTTCGGCACGCATGCCATACGTTGCTTATCCCTGCCCTAGAGCCAAAATGCCTGTGCATATCTCATTGCAAGTTCTGGGCCCAATGTTGCAACCTTGTTCTGCCTATTAATAGACTTGTGTATAAGAGTAAAATCATAGAATATCAGGGTTGGAAGGGCTCAGGAGATCATCTAGTCCAACTCCTTGCTCAGAGCAGGACCAATCCCCAGACAGATATTTGCCCCAGATCCCTGAATGGCCCCCTCAAGGATTGAACTCACAACCCTGGGTTTAGCAGGCCAGTGCTCAAACCACTGAGCTATCCCTTCCCCCCTGATACTTTCTACTGTATTTCTTTTCTTAGAATGTCAGCTGTTGTAGTGATATTATCACAGGAGGGAAAAGTTGGTGACAGTCTCACAGACACCTGAGATAGTCCCAAACTATCCTTCCTGAAGCCCTCAAAACTTGGACCCTGACTACAGCTGCTGAAGTGGAAAAAAAACGCTGCCCTACTTCCCTATATTTACTGCAGGTCCCTCCTACCTACAGAAAAGCAGACCTGCAATGCCATCAGACTTCCCCAATACCACTTCTAGGGAGTTACATACCAACAAACTACAAAAGCTTTCCATGCTGTCACCACTAACTTAATATTTATTGATTAAAAGCCACTGTAAAGTTATACAGTTTTGGAACACACACTAAAGCCACGTCTACATTTACTGGTATCAACCTCAGAGCACTCTCTGGTCGACTCCGGTACTCCACCGGAAGGAGAGGAGTAAGGTAAGTCGATGGGAGAGTGTCTCCCGTCGACGCAGCACGGTGTAGACACCGCTATGTAACTTAGGTCGACTTACCCTGGTAGTATAGACAAGGCCTAAGTTAGAAACTGTGTAAACTTTAGTTTACAATTAATTTTCCAACAATCAAATCTTCTAAATGTCCTTCGTTTAAAAATAATCAACATAGCTCAAATGACAACTTGATGACGAGTGTATAAACTCAGTGCACATTTGCTCAGCTTAATCAGGGAAAAACAAACAAACATGTTTTTGTAACTTTTGGTAAGTTTCAGCCTTGCTTGTGAAAGTAAAGCTGTCTTCTTTCAACTGTGCCACCTATGCCGCATTGTCATTATATAAAATCTCTGGCTAGATCATTCTGAAATCAGGAGTTGCAATTTCCTCAGCAACAACTAGAGACCCAACAAATGTGGAATGATTTATAACGAAGAGAATTTAGGAAAAAAAAGCCACACAAACCAAAACAAAATTCTCTGTTTTGTTTTTTGAAAAAGATAGCAAGTGGGTCCCTAGTTAACTGACTAAACAATATAAAATCATAAAAGAAGTATAAACATGAGTTATTTTGGGGGGAGGGGGGGATTTATTTCTTCCTTTCATCTGGGCCCTGCACATTCAGGTCCATTATAATAAACGAACACATCTGTTTGAACATAAAACCTTGGTGAAGACTATTTTAGGATCTGAAACTGGCTTTTGATGAGTCTAATAAATACTCAGTGAAAATTGTTGAGAGTTTAATTCCTCTAGACAAGTAAAGGTATTTTTTATTTAGAAATTAAATATACATAGATGATCTTGTAGTGAGAAAAGATATTGTCTTAGCTATAAAATGTTGGTCATGGAATGTACACGAGAAATTATCAACCAAAAGAGGATTTATGAAATGCAAAAATCATACTATATAATATTGTTACTGCAACAAACTGTATACATATCTGGAATAAGCAAAAAGGCTTGTGTAATCAACATCCTGAATTGTAATAAGATAATGGCAATTCATGCATGGACATTCAGACATTTTCCATAAGGTAAGCAATAAACATTGCATCCAGTTTCTATATAATTTTATATCAATACAGCTGTAAAACTTTAGTTTCAGAAAATAAGTCACACATGCACAAAATCATCAAAATGTTTCATATTATAACAAATATTATAAGGAATCTTGTCACTCGTTACGTCTCCAGGAAACATAGAAGGAATAGATCACATGTTATCTGTAGAATTTAAATGAAAAATATTTTCTGTTCAATATGTTTTCAGTTCCATACTCTAAACCAGACCATACTTTCTCCCTAGGAAGGATGAAAACATACCATTGAGTCTGTTTCATTCTGGGATTTATTCCTTCAGATAAAATAAATGAACACATCTGAGCTCAGGAATATTCTGAAAATTGTTTCGGGGACTGAAGTATTATGTCAACAACTAAGGGGTCTGAACATGGAGGCTATGATCAGAGCAATATTTTCTGATAATGTTCAGAGCTGAATGATCAATGCAGCCACAAGAGGCATTTTAAGGACATTCTTTGAACAATTCAAAGAGCTTTTTGTCCACTTTTTCTCCAAAGCTCCTAACAGCCATTCAACACACCAAATTAAAAAGCAAAAACTTGCCTCCATTTTAAACAACAAAATAATCCATCACCAAATAGCATTTATTTTTATAGAAGTGTATCACCTCAAATATTCCTAATCAAAGAAGTCATCTCTTCCATTCTGGGATTCATTGCCTTTTGGGCATATGCTGTCATACCAAATTTTGGATTTCATAAGAAAACAAACAAAAAATAAACATATTTGAACAATGATGCAAAGTAGGAACTCCATTTAAATATATATTTTATAAACATACTTTTTTTCTTAAATGCAAAGTTGCAAAACAGCAGCGAGTAAGAAAAGTTGCTACCAGGAGTGATGTTGAAGAGGCGATAAAGTCAACTGGCCTGTAGGTGTGGGAGTTTAGTGCTAATGGTAGAGGGCATTGACTGCATGTGTAGGGAAACTGGCACCAACTGCATGCTTGGGGGATCTGTCCAGCCCCATAGTGCTCAGGTGTACTATAAAAAACCATAGGACTAGCATTGGGAATGTTTCCTTCACAAACTCCTGTGACCTAAGCCTTTATGTCAATAGCTCTGTGATTAAATTCCTACCATTCCCTATCTTCTTGATAGGTGGATGAACTTACAACAATTAGGGTGACCAGATTTCCAAATTACACGTGGTGCAGGGGATAAGCCTGCAGGGGACGGGAGGTTAGGGAGTTTTGTGCAGGAGTGTGGTTTTGGCAGCAGCAGCAGGAAGTACATGAAGCCAGTCCTTCCCTCTCTCCCCTCCTTTTTCCACTTGGGTGGTAGGTCTGGCTTATGGACTTTTGCAGAAAGGGCTCACTGGCTTGGTGTAAAGGGGTGGGCAAAGTGGCAACCTATAATAGCCCTTGTGGAAACATGATCCTTGAGGGGTCAGCTTTCTGCCAAACAACACCAACTGCGCTGGCTGACAGCTCCTTCAGTTGGTTGGACGACGGTAGTTCACAAATAAAGAAAGAAAACAAAGAAAACAGGTACAAAATGTGCTTTTAAAAAAATGCTCCCAAAACCAGGGTCCCAGTCAAAGGGCTTGTCCACATGAACATTTAGTTCCCTGCAAGCTGGGGTGTGTCTGTATGGACACTGCTAATGAGCACTAACAGTTCCTCAGTGTGCTTTGATCTCTTGTTTCAAAGCAGAGAAGATCAAAGCAAACTGAAGAACCGTTAATGCTCATCAGCTGAATTCACAGACACTTTGGCTACATCTAAGCGCTACAGTGGCACAGCTGCACCAATGCAGCTGCACTGCAGTAGTGCTTCTGGTGAAGATACTTTAAGCTGATAGGAGAGAGTTCTCCCATTGGCTTAATTACTCCACTTCGATGAGAGGCGATAGCTACGTCAGCGGGAGAAGCTCTCCTGACGACATAGCACTGTCTACACCGGCCCTTAGGTTGGTATAACTTACATCACTCAAAGGTTTGGATTATTCACACCCCTGAGTGATGTAAGTAAATTCCAGTGTAGACAAGGTCTTAGGGTGTGTCTCCACTTACAGCAGTTAGGATTGCCAACTTTCTAATCGCACAAAAGCGAACCCTGCCTCCACTCACTCCATCCCCCTTTCTTCTGTCGCTGGCTGTCCCCCGCTCTCACTCACTTGCTAATTTTCACCAGGCTGGGGCAGGGGCTTGGTGTGTGGGAGGGAGTATGGGCTATGGGGTGGGGCCAGAAATGAGAGGCTCAGGGTGCAGGAGGGGGCTCTGGTCTGGTCGAGGTTGGGGTAGGGCCAGGGATGAGGGGTTTGGGGTCCAGGCTGGGGGGTGGAGCCGAGGGATTCAGCGTGTGGGAGGGGGCTCTGGGCAGAGGCAGAGGGTTTGGGTGCAGGGGGAATGCGGACTCCAGGAGGGAGTTTGGGTGCAAGATGTGTACCCGTGTCCAGAAAACATGTACTAGTGTATGCAAAATGGGTATTTTTATCTGCTAGTGTCTACAGGTACCTATTTGCATGTACAAATACTTGTGTTTCACATGAATAGTTCTGAAAACGTTGCTATTCATTGCTTATTTTAATATTTTTCCCAAACAAATATCAACTGAGTATTAAACATCCAGTTATTTGTATTCCTAAATTCTCTCTGTGCTGCCTCTCATACTGTGTTAGGTTTCCCAAACCACAAATAGCAGCCACCTGGCACTATCCACTATATTATAAATTCCCACTATCATGCCATTCACACACACAGGCTTTCATCATGTGTTGTGGAGTGAAGAATGGAAACCTGATTAGGTCACAAAATGAGACCTGATAATCAAAAAGTCCAATGCATACCTTCACAAATGCTGAATTTTCTTCCTTTATAACTTTTCTGTATACACTGCTTCACATATCACCAAGACTAATCCTTCGAGTGGGAAGACTATACTGACCGATGCTTCTTTTAGAGATCCATTATGCCACTACTGAATTACCGACAGATGTCACTATTGAGTAACACAAGGCTCTATCTTTTGTGGTCTCAAAGAATGACAGACCAAATCAATTTTTCCTGCATTTCTTCTAGCCCACTAAGCTACCGCCACAATAATGAAACATTAAATATAAAAGAAAACAAAAAACATTCATGTACTTTGATTCATTAGAGGTACAAAGGTCTGAGACATTTGCTTTTTAAAGGTCTTTTTTCCTGCTACAGGAAACTGATTTTTTGCAGTAGAAATCCAGGTCTTGTCTATGCTGTTTTTCCTGGAAGGCAGAATAACCGGTAGGACTATTACAGAGAAAGTACCAAGACACTTGTACTTGAAATTTAAGAAGTGAATTAATTTTTATTCGGGCTATTTAAAGTTTTGTTTCTGTTGATGCTCATTTAACTCAAGCACGTGACCAACACCCAAAGGAAAAGTTTTCTTTTTGAAAGATTCATCAAGGCTGAGAAAGCTCTTGTCCCCATTTTCTGACTCCATGAGGAAACTGCCAACACGAAACAGAGAAAGCAAGATTTCATATGTGATATTCCCAATATATAGCCAACAAACCATAAAGAACGGTTACTTACCTTCTGTAACTGTTGTTCTTCGAGATGTGTTGTTCACGTCCATTACACATTAGGTGTACGCGTGCACGGACGTCGGAAACTTTTTCCCTTAGCAGCTCCCGTCAGGCCGGCAGGGCCCCCTCCTTCCCGCCAGAGCGGCGCCCCACTCCAGGGTATATATATCCCTGCCGACCCGACCCCTCCGGTTCCTTCTTGCCGGAGACTCCGACAGAGGGGAAGGAGAGTGGGAAGTGTAATGGACGTGAACAACACATCTCGAAGAACAACAGTTACAGAAGGTAAGTAACCGTTCTTTCTTCTTCGAGTGATTGTTCACGTCCATTACACATTAGGTGATTCCCAAGCTTACCATTGGAGGTGGGTAGGAGTCAAGGTACAACTGACTGTAACACAGCCCGTCCGACCATCGCGTCCTCTCTGGTCTGATGATGGATCGCGTAGTGGGCTGTGAACGTATGCACGGACGACCAGGTGGCCGCCTTACAGATCTCCTGGATAGGGACCTGCGCCAAGAAGGCCGTTGAGGACGCTTGGGCCCTAGTCGAGTGGGCCCGGATCTCTGGGGCCGGAACATCGGCGAGCTCATAACACGTGCGTATACAATGCACAATCCATGCCGACAAGCGCTGTGTCGAGATAGGCAAGCCTTTCATACGTTCCGCAATGGCAATGAACAGCTGAGGTGTTCTGCAGAACGACCTGGTCCGTTCCAGGTAGAATGCCAATGCCCTTCGAACATCAAGGGTATGTAGGCTGCGGTGGTGAGGGTCCGTATGGGGTTTAGGGAAGAACACCGGTAGACAAATGTCCTGTCCCATGTGAAACTGCGATACCACTTTCGGAAGGAATTTGGGGTGCGGCCTCAGTTGCACCTTATCCTTATGAAAAACTGTATAAGGGGGTTCTGAAGTGAGGGCCCTCAATTCCGATATCCTCCTGGCTGATGTGATGGCCACGAGAAACGCCACCTTCCACGAGAGGTGCATGAGGGAGCAAGTGGCTAGGAGTTCAAAGGGGGGTCCCATGAGCTTTGTTAGGACTAGGTTCAGACTCCACGCAGGGACAGGCGGGCGCGAGTAGGGAAACACCCTCTCCAGCCCCTTGAGGAATCGGGCCACTGTGGGGTTGGAGAACACGGATACTCCCAACTCTCCCGGATGGAAAGCCGAAATGGCGGCTAAATGCACTCTAATCGAGGCGGGCGCAAGCCCTTGATGCTTGAGGTGCAGTAAGTAGTCCAGGATCGACGAAACTGAGGCCTGTAAAGGCTGTATGTGCTGAGGCTCGCACCAGTGGGAGAACCTTTTCCATTTGGCCAGGTAGGTCGCTCTTGTAGAGGGCTTCCTACTACTAAGGAGGATTTGCTGAACCTGGTGAGAGCACCTGTGTTCCGCATCGTTCAGCCAGAGAGATACCACGCCGTGAGATGTAGCGAAGACAGGTTCGGGTGGAGCAGGCGACCCTTGTCTTGTGTGACTAGGTCGCGATGGAGGGGGAGGGCGATCGGGTCGGCTATGGACAATTCCAGCAGGGTCGTGAACCAATGCTGGCGTGGCCAGGCCGGGGCGATGAGTATAACTGTCGCCCTGTCCCTGCGAGTCTTGAGGAGGACCTTGTGTATGAGCGGGAACGGAGGGAAGGCATACCTCAGGCTCCCTCCCCATGGGATCGTGAAGGCATCTGCTAATGATCCCGGGCTGAGGTTCTGGAACGAGCAGAACTGAGGGCATTGACTGCTGTCCTTGGTGGCGAACAGATCCACCCGGGGAAAGCCCCACCTCTGGAAGATTGAATGCAGGACGTCTCGCCTCAACGTCCATTCGTGCATTCGGTAGGATCGGCTGAGGCGGTCTGCTAAGCCGTTTTGGATCCCCGGAAGATACGTTGCGATGAGGTGGATCGCATGGGCTATACAAAAGTCCCATAATTGGAGTGCCTCGCGACAGAGGGGAGAAGACCGGGACCCGCCCTGCTTGTTTATATAGAACATGGCGGTAGTGTTGTCCGTCAGGACTGCCACGCTGTGACCTTCTATGGTGGCGTGGAAGGTCTGACAGGCGAGGCGAACCGCTCTTAGCTCCTTTAGATTGATGTGAAGCAGTTTGTCCTCTCTGGACCACAGCCCTTGGGTCCACAGTTCCCCCAGATGCGCTCCCCAACCCAGGTCCGATGCATCTGTTACCAACGTCAGAGTGGGCTGTGGGGCAGCGAAGGGGATCCCTTCGCAGACCTGCTGTTGATCGAGCCACCAGCGGAGCGAGCCCAACACCTGATCTGGGATCGTCACCACTCGATCCAATGGGTCTCTGTTGGGGCGGTACGTTTGGGCAAACCACAACTGCAAAGGCCGGAGCCTTAGGCGGGCATGTCTGACCACATGTGTGCAAGCTGCCATATGCCCCAGGAGCTGCATGCAACACCTCGCCGTTGTCGTGGGGAATTTTTGGACTGAGCTTACGGCCCTCTGAATTGTCAGGAACCGTGACTCTGGGAGGCTTGCCCGCGCGGTCACCGAGTCTAGGGTCGCACCTATGAAGTCCAGTCTCTGTGTGGGAACTAACGTGGACTTGGGCACATTGCCCTGAGGCCGAGTCTGTCGAACGTCTGCAAGGCCAGTGTCACGCGAGATCGGACCTCGGCCTCCGACCTGCTCGCGAGAAGCCAGTCGTTCAAGTATGGGAACACACGCATCCTTCTCTTCCAAAGGAAGGCTGCTACCACGGACATGCATTTCGTGAATACTCGTGGTGCTGATGCCAGGCCGAAAGGCAGGACCGTAAATTGGAAATGGCGCTGGTTGATAATGAAGCGCAGGAACCGCCTGTGGGCCGGATTGATAGCGATGTGAAAATAGGCATCTTTCATATCGAGGGCAGCGTACCAATCCCCCGGATCCAGGGATGGGATAATAGTTCCAAGGGAGACCATGCGGAAGCGCGCTCTGATCAGAAACTTGTTTAGGTCGCGCAGGTCCAAGATAGGACGGAGGCCCCCTTTTGCCTTGGGAATCAGGAAGTATCTGGAGTAGAATCCTTTTCCCCTTAGGTCTGGTGGGACCTCTTCCACTGCTCCTGCTGCGAGAAGGGTCTGTACCTCCTGCATGAGAAGTTGCTCGTGAGAGGGGTCCCTGAAGAGGGACGGGGAAGGGGGATGGCAGGGAGGGGCGAGGAAAACTGGAGGGTATAGCCCGCCTTCACTGTGCGCAGGACCCAGCGGTCCGATGTTATGCGCAACCATGCCCGGTAGAAATGGGACAGGCGGTCCTTGAAACTCGGAGGAGGATCCGGTATGGAATGTGGTACGCTGTCCTCGGGCGTAGCTTCAAAAGCCTGGTTTGTTCCCTGGCTGCGGCTTGCCCTGGCCGTGACCTTGGCCCTGGTTAGGCGTATTGTTACGTCTCCGCCTGTTATCCCTGCCACGACGGCGGTATGGTTCGTGCCGAGGGCGAGGGTGGTACTGCCTCTCTGGTGGCTGAGGTTTAAAGGGCTTGCGCTGTGTCACCGGGGTATGCATACCCAACGACTTAAGGGTTGCTCGTGAGTCCTTAAGGCTATGTAGCCTGGCGTCCGTTTGGTCGGAAAACAAGCCCGAACCTTCAAACGGGAGGTCCTGCAGTGTGGTCTGCCCCTCTGGCGGAAGGCCTGAAGCCTGTAACCATGCCGAACGCCTCATCACTACCCCTGACACGATTGTTCTAGCCGCTGCGTCGGCTGAGTCGAGGGAGGCCTGCAATGAGGTCTTGGCCACCGCCATCCCCTAGACCACCAGGGCCGTGAACTCAGGATGCGCGTCAGGCGGTAGGGAGTCCTTAAACTTGGAGACTGATGCCCAAGAGTTAAAATTGTGTCTGTTTAGAATCGCCTACTCATTAGCGATCCTCAGCTGAAGGCCCCCAGATGAATAGACTTTCCTCCCGAATAAGTCTAATCACTTAGCTTCCTTGCCCTTGGGCGCAGGAGCTTGCTGGCCATGACGCTCTTGCTCGTTGACCGCCGAGACCACCAGCGAACAAGGAGACGGGTGTAAAAAGAGGAAGTCAAACCCTCTAGATGGGGCGAAGTATTTCCTCTCCACGCCTCTTGCAGTCGGTGCACTGGAGGCCGGTGTTTGCCACACTGTCTTATAGTTGGACTGGACTGTCCGTATAATCGGGAGAGCGACTCTGGAGGGCCCCTCCGGGCTCAGGATATCGACCATAGGGTCCTCCTGTTCTACAGTCTCCTCCGCTTGCAAGCCCAGATTGAGGGCTACCCAACGAAGCAGGTCTTGGTGCGCCCGATGGTCAATCGGGGGAGGGCCGGACACCGTCGTGCCCGCTACTGCCTCGTCCGGCGAGGAGGAAGAGGTCGGGGCCTTCTGCCCATCCTCATCTTCCTGCAAACCGGCATCGACCGGTTGCTCCTCTGCGGCCTGACCCACCGTGTGGGACTGGGACGGTACCGTGCTCGGTGCCGAGTCCACTCCCTCCCGCTCCGGCGGTCTAGAGACCGTTGCCTCCTTATGCGATGGCGGGCGGTACCGCAGGGAGCGGGATCGGTACCCTGATGGCCCGGATCTCGAGGTCCTCGATGGGGGCCCTTGCTAGTGGTAGGCCCAGGGTGTCCAGAAGGGCCATTGGCTCGGTTGGCCCCACTGGGAATGGCCATAGGCTTCGTAGTCCCTGCTAGCCTGCGCCCTATGGGCATACCCGCCGTACCGGCCCGAGTCAGTCTCCGAGACCACGGACGGTGACCTGGAAGGCCACGGCGGAGCCGTAGGATGGTGCCGGTCCGGGTTTGGGGAGTAGCGCCTCTGCGACCAGGACCTGGAGCAGCGTCTCGCCGACCTGGACCTGGATCGGTACCGGTGATCGCGGGACCGGGAACGACTACGGCTGGTCGGCCTCGGGTAACCTACTGCCGACGCCTCGCGGTGCCGACTCGTGCTTGGTTGCTGAGTCGGTGCCGACCGCTTGTTGAAGCCCGACTGCTGCGGTGCTTTCTGTGCCGAGGGCAACCGGGAGTCCACCAAGGCGGAGCTCGACCGGGACCGGTTCCCTGAATGGCGCCGAGACGGCGACCGTGATGGGCGCACCATCGCCGGCTTGCCTCTGTGTGGCAGCTTCGGCGGAGCGTCCTCAGTACGTGTAGGGGCCTCAACGGACAATGCAATGAGGTCCTTAGCTGCCTCAAATGTGTCCGGAGTGGAGGGCTGTTCCAAGAGCTCCTCCAGCCCTTCATCCTCACTCGACGTGCCTATCCCGGGACTCGACGGGCCTTTCAGCGCCGGAGCCACTACCGGGGTCTGTGCCGGGGCCGTACCGGCCTTAGGCGCACTCGAGGTCTTCACCGGCGCCGCCCTCTTATGCGGGGAGCGTCCTCGGGCTTTGGGTTGGCCCTTCGATTTTGCCGGCGAAGACGACCGGTGTCGTACATGCCCCCGTTGGGTCGGTGCCGTGGGCTTCGGGTGACCCGCCGGCACCGGTTCCCGCACCGATGCCGGGGCGCTCCGCACGGAGGCAGATGGTGCCGCCGAAGTGGAGGGCTGCAACGCCGTCTCCATGAGCAGCTGCTTAAGGCGAAAGTCTTTTTCTTTCTTAGTTCTGGGCTTAAAGGCCTTGCAGATCTTGCAGCGCTCTTTCTGGTGAGCTTCCCCCAGGCAGCGGAGACACGAGTCGTGGGGGTCGCTCAATGGCATAGGCTTGCAGCACGTGGCACAAGCCTTGAAGCCTTGGGCGTGCGGCATGCCCCGCCGCCCAGGGCCGGTGCCGGGGTTGACCAAGCAACCACAGCAGGAACTTTAAGTACCTAATGAGCTGTTAACTACTAAGCTCAACACTACTACTAAATAACTGCTAACTGTTTGCTAAATAACACTAATGACTATGCTAAGGGACACTCTCAGACGAGAGACAGAGTTGTTCCAACGCCGCCACGGACGGTAAGAAGGAACTGGAGGGGTCGGGTCGGCAGGGATATATATACCCTGGAGCGGGGCGCCGCTCTGGCGGGAAGGATGGGGCCCTGCCGGCCCGACGGGAGCCGCTAAGGGAAAAAGTTTCCGACGTCCATGCACGCGGCACGCGTACACCTAATGTGTAATGGACGTGAACAATCACTCGAAGAAGAATCGGAATTTTTTTAAAACTTTGCTCAAAAAACCAACGAATAAATCTCATTTAAGCCTTATTTCAGGGGTAGGCAACGTATGGCACGCGTGCCAAAGGCAGCACGTGAGCTGATTTTCAGTGGCACTCACATTGCCCGGGTCCTGGCCACCGGTCCGGGGGGCTCTGCATTTTCATTTAATTTTAAATGAAGCTTCTTAAACATTTTAAAAACCTTATTTACTTTACATACAACAATAGTTTAGTTATATATTATAGACTTATAAAAAGAGACCTTCTAAAAATGTTAAAATGTATTACTGGCACGCGAAACTTCAAATTAGAGTGAATAAATGAAGACTCGGCACACCACTTCTGAAAGGTTGCCGACCCCTGCCTTATCTATACATCACTGACAAATAAAGTACACAAACCCAATTCTTTACCTTTACACATCAGCTTTAAGAACTATGATATTATGCTAACCCCCATATCTTTAAAAGATTGAATGGACTCACCACTGGATTATACTTGTTTTGAGTTACATCAGTATAAAACAGACAAAAATGATGAGTGTTGATGGATTTGTTTAATAAAATGTTAGCCACTTTTTGATCTCAACATATGTTTGTTGTGTTGCTGCATTGGTAGACTAGTCGATTCTCAACACACTGTACTGCAAATGCAACGTAACTATCTAGCAGCTGCAAAGGTAAATTATTGTGTCACATTATCTCTTTTTGAAAAAGAAACAAATTTACATATTGTAATGCCAGTGTTAATCTTACAGAAGAAATTGTGGTTTTCGGATCTTCACAATAAATTTTGTTGTTTAACTGCAGGCATGAATGCTGAGAGAGCATGTTTTTGTTTAAAGAAAAAAAGGATGTTGATGATATTCTCCATCTTTAACACGTAGCCACACACAAAGTCCCTTTTTAATGCATAATTTTTCAACAACACTTTTGCAAGTGATAGAATTACACATTTTTCAGTGAAATAGCAAGGTTAGACGTTTCTCCCCTCAAGCTGACCTAAAGCAATAAAAACTTCTGCTTGCATGCCCTTAGCTGTGTTTGTATGAATTAAGTATACAGTATAAATATTCACATTCCTAACTCTAAGGCTGAAACAATACTCTGACTGTTCTGCTCAGTGACTCTTGAAAAAAAGCAAACTGACATCACCCTATACTGTACATTCTCGGCATAGATCATTTATTTAACTCCATGAAAAAATACAGATGTTTCACCCGCTGAAATAAAACACTGTGTAAATACCAAGCTTGGAAAAACGTGGCGCTGACTAAACTGTGGGGGTTGAAGCAACAAGAAGAGGAAAAAAAGGTGTTTTTAAAATGGCAGCAGTAAAAAGACTGCACTTAGCCAAAGATGACAGAGTTGGAATGGGTCACTCTGAAAATAAGAGAACAAATTCAGTTCTGTGAATGCACAACTCAGAGAGATTTGGGTTTTTATCTGGTAAAATACTACATTTTACCATACAATAAATCTCACTGTGTTAAAGTTTCTCTCAAAAAAGCCTTATTTTGATCATTCTATCAGAATGGGAAAGTGGAAATTGGCAAAATGGCACAATAGCAAAAGTTGCCTTCTCTTAGAATGGATAAATACATTCAGGTTTACAATGAAAACAAAAAAGTTATCTGCTTTGCTCCAGACAAAAACTGGAATTAAAAAAATTCTCCTTTCCAATAAGACGGAAGGAAGTCAGAAGCAAAACAAATATACCCATTACAAGAATAATGGGGTAAAAAGTTAAAAAGGAATTTAGGAACAATTTCTTTCTATTTCGTGTTACAAATAGGCTACTGCAAGCAACAGAAGCAATTATTATTATTTAACATACTGTGACAGACCCAGACCAGTGGGGTACAGGAGTCTGGTAGAGGGCAAATATACTGGTCACTGGATGAGTAGTTTTCTGTTCCCTGAGTGACCAGAGCAGGGGCTGCACTAGAGTAATCAGGAACCTGCTAGAACCAGTTAAGGCAGGCTAATCAGGGCACCTGGGTTTTAAAAGGAGCTCACTTCAGTTTGTGGTGTGAGTGTGAGGAGCTGGGAGCAAGAGGCGCAAGGAGCTGAGAGTGAGAGGATGAGGGTGAAGGTGAGGGTGTGCTGCTGGAGGACTGAGGAGCACAAGCATTATCAGACACCAGGAAGAAGGTCCTGTGGAGAATAAGGAAGGTGTTTGGAGGAGGCCATGGGGAAGTAGCCCAGGGAGTTGTAGCGATCATGCAGCTGTTACAGGAGGCACTATAGACAGCTGCAGTCCACAGGGCCCTGGGCTGGAACCCGGAGTAGAGGGCAGGCCTGGGTTCCCCCTAAACCTCCCAATTGACCTGGACTGTGGGTTCTCCCAGAGGGGGAAGGTCTCTGGGCTGTTTGAATCTCTGAGGCAAGAAAATCCGCCAATAAGCACAGGACCCACCAAGATAGAGGAGGAACTTTGTCACAATACATAATGTGGCAGCAGTGAAAAACTCAAACACACTGTACTAGAAAATGTACAAATATAATAATAATGATATAATATACAGTAAAAGCTGTTTTATCTGGCATGTTGGAGGAATGGAGGTTGCCGGTAAGTGAAAAATGCCAGTTAACTCAGAGAGAGGGAGTTTGGGTGTGGGAAGGGGGTTGGGGCAGCGGCTTGGGGCATGGGAGGAGGTGCAGGGTGCTGGATCTGGGGGCTGCTCACCTGGGGTGGCTTCCCGCAAGCGGCAACCTGTCCCGTCTGCTCCTAAGTGGAGGTGCGGCAGGTGCTGCTTCCACCTGCAGACGCCGCCCCCACAGCTCCTATTGGCCCTGGTTCCCAGCCAATGGCAGCTGCCTTGTTAGTGCTTGTGGCAAGGTGGGGGCAGCACGCAGAGCGACTCCTCCGCCTAGGAGCAGCAGGGACGGGTCGCCACTTGCGGGGAGCCGCCCCAGGTGAGCGGCCCCTGGATCAGGCACCCTGCACCTCCTCCCGCACCCAAACACTCTCCCAGAGCCTGCGCACCACACCCCCTCCTGCCCCTGTGCGAACCGGACTATAAACTGGAATTTCAATGAAGATCAGAAATGCCGGTTTATAGAGCTTTCAGGCTGGTGAAGTGCTGGATAAAACAGCTTTTATTGTATATCTATTTTAAAAACTTACTATGATCTGGTCATCTTCTGCTCTCATAGGGCCTGAATTTCCACTGGCTTGTCCCTTGTGTAGTTGTTTCTTTTTTTTTTCAAAAAAGGTATAAAAACGCTACCAAATCAGAATTTTCCATTCATATGTATTATTGGTAGCATTTTACAACCAGAGTGCACAAGTACAAATGACTACAAAAAGTGTGAGAGAATGGAGAATTGGACCCATAATTTCATAGGAATATACTGTTTAATCAAATCATTGTTCTATTCATCTGTACCTTGCCTCTCACATATGGCCAATATACATCCTGCCATGATGGTGAAAAAAAACCTGGAATGCACCTGCAAAATTATACAGTGTTATAATTAAGACAGTGGAAATTTACTTTTGGATATCTCAGGGATCCATTTACACGCTGAAAGATGACTGAAGATGAGTTCTCCTGTTTTTTGTTTTGTTTTTTGGAGGGGGAAATTAAATGTTTTTATTCATGTTCCTGTTTAAATATCAAAACACTGGAGAAATGAAGAACACTAAAATGTTTAAGTATGGCAAAAGAATAGAAAAGAACAACTTGGGTGGGAAGAAGAGATGGGGCAAGGGGTCAAGGTACCAAGCAAAAAGGCCCCATACTCTTTATCATTATATTGTATAGTGCATAGTTACATATATTAATGCCCTCAGAAGTTTAACTAGTCCTGGTGAAGTACATGTCTTGACCTTCAGAGCTAATAAACTCCATCCATACCTTGAAAGTCCTTCCTTTTGCCATGTTAGGTTCACCACCTTTTCTGGTTAAGAACAAGAATGGCCATACTGGGTCAGACCAAAGGTCCATCTAGCCCAATATCCTGTCTTCCAACAGTGGCCAATGCCAGATGCCTCAGAGGGAATGAACAGAACAGGTAATCATCAAATGATCCATCTCCTGTGACCCATTCCCAGCGTCTGGCAAACAGAGGCCAGGGACACCATCCCTGTCCATCCATTTAAAGACACACTCTGATCATAATACTCAACAAATTTATGAAGTTATATATTATGATTGGTTGTATGCAATCTAATATTCCCCAAATACTGATACTTTTGTCTGTCTGTTAAATCAGGAGCACATCCCTCCTGAATACATTGCACCAAGTTAATGCCTAGTTTAAGCAGGCAAATGCCACCAAACCTTATGGAATTGTCCCCACGTACACTCGGTCTGAATTTGGAACATTAAGTGATTAGCAGCAGTGTAACATTTTATGATTAGATATTACTAGGTGAGGAGCATGCATAAATACCAACAGGATGATTTATATCAACAAAAATTAAATTAGCATTTTTGGCATGAGCATGAAACCTTTCACACAAAAGAAATGTAGTTTAAACCACACAGCCAGTTAATAAGGACATTTGAGAAAAAGTTATAAAACTATGGTAATGGATCATTCATGTTTGAGAAAACGGTACAAAGGTGCCTTTCTCCAAAGCCTATAACTTTGTAATGATGGCTTCATGACTGATAAGATATTTATTCACAATTTTTTCATCCTCATAGTGCAAACTGTGCTTAGATTTTCCTCTTTCAAATTTCTCTTTCTGTTCCCAAATGAATCAATGGATGTCTCCAAAGTTAAAACTTAAGTGTTCCTATTGGAAATTCTACACTTACTGCCTCTTGAAGAAGTATCTTGATAAAATTATTTCATTCTTTTTATTTAAGGCAGATGGGAAGTGACATACTTAAGAGAGAAGATTTATTTGCATTTTGTCCATAGTTTCAACTTGATTTAATCTGTGTTTTATAACTTAATTATGCAAATTTACTTTGTTTATTAATACATGAAACATTGGAATTTTAATTATTTCTCTTTCAAATATCACTATTGTAATAAATAAGATTTTGCTGGATAAAAAGAAAAGGAATAACTGACAATTAAATTACAAGAAAACTTGCTCCATTCATTGAACTAAAAAGCTGGACAAAATATGGAATCCTAAATATAATCAAGTAGTGGATAAAAATATAAAAACTAGTAACTTCTTTAAGTGAGCCAGCAAAACACAGCAACGAGTTTGAAAATGATGAACCTGTCATAGACAATTATGAAACCTTCTCAAATAATGCATACACTTTTTCCTTAAATTATGGAGGCATACAGTGGTGACTGCATAATTGGTATGTTCTGAAAATAGGCTTATAGTGAAGCATAAATTCCTGCTTTTTTCTAAAAGGTGGTGGCCAATTGGTGCGAAATTTGATATGGGATTAGTTTTAAGCCTCTAGAATTTTTATATACCGGTAGTTTTTGTTTGGTTTCTCTTCATATGTTTTTAATAGGAAGAGTTTAAATTTGGGCTCTGGCTGAAATTTTTCCTTGGCCCTGCTGCTACTACTACTGTTGGGGTGTGGGAATAGTCTAGTAAAACTATGTGTGTGTCCAGAAGTGCTGTCCCAGGAGCAACATATATTTCTTTTGCTTCCAGCTAGTGTCACTACCCCATATTCATTTTCTGGCACTGTCCTAATTCAACTTACTCTATTTTTGTCTGTGCAATAGACATTTTTGTTTGCATGATATTGCTGACTTCTCTCTTAAATACATTGTTTATCTGTCCATACAAAACTTGGCAGAGATGTTAACCCCAACTAAATCTGGTCCAATGGATAGCTTTTTAGTGTTTCAAAAAGTTGGGATTTAGGATAATTTTTAGCCATTATTCACATTACAATGGAAAGTTTATGCGTTGTGCACACAAACCTGATTGGTTAATTGATGAGGGGAGGGGGACAAGAGGACGGAGGACCCAGACCTATTTGATGAGAAAGGCAAGGTCAGGTGCATCTAAGCCTGACTGATAGATGAGCACAGGGCCTGATGCACACAAGCCAGATAGATAAATGGGGCTGTGCACATGCAAACCTGATCAACGAATAGGGCACATACAGCCTTGTCAGAAGCTACCCTTTGTTGTAGGATAAAGATTGACAGCAGAGACAGGTTTGTGTGGAGTTGCTGACAGATAAAATATTTTCCGTTAACAGCCACACTAGTACCCCCCTACAGATCTACCTCCCTGCCTTGTTACAGCCTCCACCCCTCAAAAGAATCTCATTAAAAAGAGAACTTAAAATCCCTAGAAGTGAATACATAAGAAGCTTCTTTTAGAAGTAGTTAGGGTGCTACACACACAACCACAAGGAAATGAGGTGCTGAGCCACCTCTACTGCACCCCCAGGCCAATACCATCACCACAATCAATGTACACCAGAGATTATGCACCACAGTCTTAACTCTGCAACCCCTAAGGACACTGACCTTTCATCACCCTTTTTAAAAAATGGTTATCTACCTTTCCATAACTACTGTTCTTTGAGATGTGTTGCTCAAGTCCATTCTATGTTAGGTGTGTGTGCACTGCATGCCCTGTCGCTGGAGATTTTCCCCTCAGTTGTTATCCATCTGTCTGGCTTTAGCGCTCTCTGTTGCTGCGCGCTTATGCGCCGGTAGGGGCCATCCTGGCTGGCCCCATATTCTCTCAATTCCTTCTTGCCAGCTAACACCAACAGAGGGGCAGGAAGGTGGGTCATGGAATGGACACGAGAAAAACATCTTGAAAAACAGTTACGGAAAGGTTGGTAACTATTTTCTTCTTCGAGTGCTTGCTCATGTCATTCCATGTTAGGTGACTCCCAAGCAGTACCTGAGGAGGTGGGCTCGGAGTTCATGGACATGCGGATTGCAACACTGCTCTATAAAACTTGGCATCATCCCAAGCCTGCTGGGTGACAGTGTAGTGTGAGGAGAAAGTATGTAACGATGACCAGGTTGCTGCTCTGCAAATGTCTTGGATCAGGACCTGGGTCAGAAACACCACCGATGAGGCCTAGGCTCTCGTCGAATGGGCAGTTTAGATAGCAGGAGGTGGGATGCCCACCTGCTCATAGCACGTATGAATGCAGAAAGTGATCCAGGATTAAATTCTCTGGGCTGAAACCAATAGACCTTTCATCCTGTCCGCTACTGCCACAAAGCTGCGTGGATTTACAGCATGGCTTGGTTCTCTCAATATAGAAGGCCAGGGCGCATCTAACATTCAGCATATGGAGATGCCACTCCTTCATATTCTTGTGTGGTTTTGGGGGGGGGGGGGAAACAGGTAGGAAAATAGCCTGATTACGATGAACTGCGAGACTATTTTTGGAAGGAGCAGTGGGTGGTTTTGCAGTTGAACCTTGTCCTTAAAGAACACTGTATATGGGGAATCTGACATAAGGGCCCTGATTTCTGTCCTCCTGGCTGAGGTAATTGCTACTACAAAGGCAACCTTTCAGGAGCGATACAACAGAGGGCACGATGACAGAGGCTCGAAGGGAGAGCCTGAGAGTTTTGACAGGACCAGGTTTAGGCCCCAAGGTGGTATAGGTTCGCAAATTTGAGTGTAAAGTCTCTCTAACCCTTTGAGGAAGCAAATGGACATTTCGTGTGAGAAGACCGTTCTACCATCCACCAGTGGGTAGAAGGCAGAGATTGCCACTAGATGCATCTTGATCAATGAAATGTCTAGATCCTGATGTTTCAGGTGGAGCAGGTATTCCAGCATGCATTGGAGGGGTGACTGAGTTGGTGAGGTGCCTCTTTGGGAAGGCCACACAGAGAAATGCTTCTAGGTAAGTCACTCTAGTAGATGGTTTCCTACTACTTAGTAAGACTTGGTGGACTTGTACTGAATAGGCCTGCTCCACCGGATCCAACCCGGGAGCTTCCTTACGGTCAGGTGGTGGGCCCTTGAGGTACAGGTGGAGCAAACGGCCGTGATCTTGTGAGATCAGGTCTGGGAGGGGTGGGAGTGGCAGTAAGCAGATGCAGCAGTGTGCCGAACCGGTGCTGTCATGGCCATGCAGGGGCTATAAGTATAACCCTTGCTTTGTCTCGCTTGACTTTCAGCAGAACCTTGTGCACCAGAAGAATGGGAGGAGATGCATAGAACAGGAGCTCATTTCACAGAAGTAGGAAGGCATCTGAGAGAGATCCTGGACTGTGACCACGTAGCGAGCAAAACTGCTGACATTTCCTGTTCTGCTTGGTTGCGAACAGGCCGACGTGGGGAAACCCCCACTTCTGGAAGATGGATTTGGTCACTTCTGGGTGAAGGGATTGTGGTGAGAAGAGAAAGACCTGCTGAGGAGATCCGCCAGAGCGTTCTGGCCTCCCGGAAGCTTTGAGGTGGATGGAGTGTTTACCACAGAAGTTCCACAAGCAAATGGCCTCCTGAAACAGGGTAGACAAGGGCACTCCTCCCTGTCTGCTGATGTAAAACATGCTGTCCATGAGGACACTTACAACTTTGCCCATGGTCTGGGGTAGGAATACCAGGCATGCTAAGTGGACCTCTTTGTGCTCTCTGACATTTACGTGCAAGGCGAGTTCTTTCTGGGACCACAGACCCTGAGTCCTGAGGTTCTCGAGGTGAGCACCCCAACCTAGATTGGACACATCTGAAATTAAGGATACGGAAGGTTGGGGGGTGACAAAGGGATTTCCCGCACCCACTGATAAAGGGTCCTTCCACCAGTCAAGGGAAGCAAGGACCAGGGCAGGAACTATAAGCACCGAGTCCAAGTGGTGACGGTTCAGAGTACACTGAGGCCAGCCAGGCTTGAAGGGGCCTGAAATGTAGTCTTGCATGCTGTACATGTATGTGCAGCAGCCACGTGACCCAAAAGTTTGAGGCAAAAATGGGCTGTCGTGACTGGGTGGGCCTTGACCTTGGATATCAGAGCTGACATTGCCTGGAACTGAGACTCTAGGAGAAAGGCTCTGTCCTGGGTAGAATCAAGCACTGCCCTGATAAACTCTATCCTCTGGATGGGGATGAGCGCTGACTTTTGCTCGTTCATCAATAGGCCAAGGCCCGAAAGGCAGCTTGGATCAGGTTGATGCTGGCTTTCACCTGTGTCTTGGACAGGCCCTTGATCAGCCAGTTGTTGAGATAAGGGTAGACTTGAATGCCTCACCTTCTGAGGAAGCAACAGAGGGTCCTGTGGCACCTTTGAGACTAACAGAAGTATTGGGAGCATAAGCTTTCGTGGGTAAGAACCTCACTTCTTCAGATGCAAGTAATGGAAATCTCCAGAGGCAGGTATAAATCAGTATGGAGATAACGAGGTTAGTTCAATCAGGGAGGGTGAGGTGCTCTGCTAGCAGTTGAGGTGTGAACACCAAGGGAGGAGAAACTGCTTCTGTAGTTGGATAGCCATTCACAGTCTTTGTTTAATCCTGATCTGATGGTGTCAAATTTGCAAATGAACTGGAGCTCAGCAGTTTCTCTTTGGAGTCTGGTCCTGAAGTTTTTTTGCTGTAAGATGGCTACCTTTACATCTGCTATTGTGTGGCCAGGGAGGTTGAAGTGTTCTCCTACAGGTTTTTGTATATTGCCATTCCTGATATCTGACTTGTGTCCATTTATCCTCTTGCATAGTGACTGTCCAGTTTGGCCAATGTACATAGCAGCGGGGCCTTCTGAGGAAGGCCGCCAGCACAGCCAGGCATTTTATGAAAACCTGAGGGGCTGCCAACAGGCCAAAGGGAAGGACAGTGAACTGGTAGTGGGTCTGGTTTACTATATACCTGAGGAACCTTCTGTGGTCCCAGAAGATGGAAATGTGGAAATGGGCATCCTTCAAGTCGAGGATGATGTACCAGTCCCCTAGATCCAGGATGTGGATAAAGGAGGTCCATGCGGAACTTCAGTTTCTTGAGATAACTGTTGAGACGACCCAGGTCTAGGATAGGTTGGAGACCCCCTTTGGCCTTCGGGATTAGGAAATAACGGGAGTAAAATCCTTTCCCTCTCAAGTTGTGAGGCACCTCCTCCATAGCCTCTACCCAAAGGAGGGTTTGCACCTCCTGGACTAGAAGTTGCTTGTGAGAAGGGTTCCTGAAGAGGGACGGGGGGTAAAAGGGAGGGGTGAAACTAGAAGTTGCTCGTGAGAAGGATTCCTGAAGAGGGACGGGGGGTAAAAGGGAGGGGTGAAAGAAAACCGAAGGAGTAACCTTTTTCCACCTTATTCAGCACCCAACAGTCCGAGGTGATGAGGGACCATGCTGGGTTGAAGTAAGAGAGTTGGTCTGAAAACAAAAGTGGGGCAAGAGCTGGCATAGGAACTGATATAACACCTGAGAGTACCCCTTCAAAAGTTCTGCTTGGGGTCTTCTGGGTATCTGTGTGAACCTGGTAGCAAGGATGAGATGGAGGGGTGCGGTTGCCTATTCCTGTAACCCCTGCTTTGTTTCTTAAACAGGTCCTGGCGAGGTGGCAGAGCCAAAGAGCCAGTCGGCTCTTGAGGTCTGAAATGCTTCCTCGAAGGTGCCAGGGAGTAGAGGCCCAAGGTTCTGAGGGTAGCCCTGAAATCTTTCAGACCATTAAGTTTTGAGACTGTCTGCTCAGAGAAGAGGGAGGTTCCCTCAAAGGGAAGATCTTGGATGGATTGCTGCCCTGAGGACTGGAGCCAGGAGCACCTCCCCATGACCATGGCCAAAGCCATCATTCTGGCTACTATGTCAGCTGCATCTAGGGCTCCTTGGAGGCTGGGCCACACTATGGTCTTTCCTTTCTCCATCAGAGCGGAGAACTCTTGCCTGGATTCCCGTGGCAACGAGTCCTTAAACATTGCCATGGAGTCCCAGATGCTATAATCATACCTCCCAAGCAAGCCCCTGGTGAGTTTTAAGGCCCGGCTTGACAAGGCCCTGGGTGGGATGATTTAGTTGGTGTTGGTCTTGCTTTGAGCAGGGGGTTGGACTAGATGACCTCCTGAGGTCTCTTCCAACCCTAATCTTCTATAATTCTAAGCCTGCTGGTTGGAAATGCAATGCTGTAACCCACCAGTAGAATAAATCTTCCTACCAAACAGTCCTTTTGCTTGGAGGGTGGGGGTCGCGTTTCACTGCTCTTGCCTGTCTCGCTCATTGGCTGCTGTGACCACAAGGGACATAGTACTTTTTCCCTGCTCTTTTTGAGGTGGAGGGCGAAGAGGAAGGGGTCTGTCATAGGGACTTTACTGAACCCATAACAGCCTCGTTGAAAGGTAGGGCCACCTCAGCCAAAATGTCAATGAGTCTGTGTGAGGATTCTTTAAGAACCTCCACCTCTAGCCTCAGGTTAGAAGTCACCCTTTCCAACAGAGCTCCTGGTAAGTTCTGAAATCATCCTGTGGCACCAAGCTGCTTGGTCCTAAGACAGCTTCGTCTGGTTAGGAGGAGGAAGAGTGGGGGGCCTTCCTCTTCTTCTGCACTGACCACATCATGCAGGCTTAAGTCCTGAGTGTCGGTACCAGGCTCGGTACTGGAGTATGGGTATGGTGGAGGAGCCCTTCTCTTCAATACCACTGACCATGAACAGCTAGAAAGCAGTCTCTGTACCAGGGGAAAACCGCACTGAAGCCCAGAGAATGGGACATTGAACATGCATAGGCCACTGCCCTCCAGAACAGGTGTCAGGAGGGGCACCACTGAGATCTGGTGGGATGTAAGTCAGGTGCTGGTGATGGGCCCTTGGTTGCGTGCAGAGCTCCAAGTCCGACTCAAGGAAACCCTTGGGGGGGGGGGCAGTACCCCTTGCTTCTGCTGGCTGGTGCTGAGGATCTGGGGATCAGTGTTGGGGCAGGAAAGTCTTTGCCACATCAGCAGGGCCAGTTTCCCTCTGGTCAGTAACAGAGGACATGGTGATGGATAGGAGCTTGGCGTAACATGTTTCCTTCTGCTTGATGCTCTCGTCGGTGCCGGTAGTTGGCCCATTGGGGTCTGCGGTACCAGGACAGTAATCAGGTCCCTGGCTGCTGCAAAAGCCTTCGGGGTGGAAGGCACCATTATCCCACTGGCCCCACAATGTTACCCCCCCAAGTGTCAGTGGACAGCAAACGGGATGGAGTCAATGGTACTGCTTGTGAAGCGGGGGTAGAGGAGTGACCAGATGCAGGTCACACTCTGCTGGCCTCCCCTTGCTTGTCCTTTCATGGTTCTGGGGAGCGTTCCCTCTCGGATCGTTGTTTCTTGTGTTTCTTTCTTGGTACCGGAGAAGGGAAACGATGCCAAGAAACCCATGTTGCCGGAGGACTGCTCCACACTGAAGCCAAGGTGCTCAGTGCCAAGTCCAACCTGCTTGGTTTCAATGCCAGTCTAAATGCAGACTCCATCAGGACAGCCCTTAGTCTGGCCTCCCTAACCTTTTGGATTCACGGCAAATTTGGCAACGCTCTCATATGTGGGCTTCCCCCAGACACTTCAGAGAGCTGGGGTGTGGGTCACTCACCGGCATGGTGCAGGGTTTGAAGCCCAGAGACTGGGGCATGCCCCTTTAAGCTAAAAGAGGGGGTCTAACTATATACGCCACTACTATATACACTATGAACACGAATACTAGAAAATAAAACAGAAGGTAACTAAACTAAAGAACAACAGAACCACTGGTAGAACGCCTTGCCGAAACAAGAGAAGTTGCTCCTGTGACTGTCACAGGTGGTAAGAAGGTACTTAGAGACAGTGGGGCTGGCCAGGGTCCATGAGTGCGTGGCAACAGAGGGCGCTACAGCCTGCCTAATGGATACCACGAAGGGAAAAAATCTCCAGAAGCGGTGTATGGGGCGCGCACACCTAATGTGGAATGGACATGAGAAAGCACTCGAAAAAGAACCACTATTCTACACACAGTCCTTTACCTAGCTACCCTCTTACAACACAACCAACCACTACACAAAACATCGACAATTACTAGTCGTGGGGAAGTGACAATTGGGTAAAAGTGTACGTTCAAAAGTGCTCTTCTATGAGTGAGTTATATATATATCTCTCTTTTGCTGCCAACTATTGTCATACCCATATGTGTTTTCTGGCACTATCCTAAGTTCACTTTTGTGTCTCTCTGTTATTAATGACAAGGGCCCAATTCTGCATTTAGGGCCCAATTCTGCTCCCACTGAAGTTAAAAGGAATTCTGACATTCACTTCAACAGGAGCAGGAACAGACCCTTAGAAGCCTCATGCCCCTTGTGCCCACATTTTTTATGTCATATTTAAGTAAAAACCAGGTTCCAGAGTCCACAGGCAATGTCTAAATAGGTTCCTGAGTGCACAGATTTGTTCTAAACTGGGAGGTTTAGAACGAGGATAGATATTAAAGGCAGGCTTCATGGAAGAGCTAAACTATCCCACTGAAACAGGAGAGCTGAAGGGCAATGAGCAAGGTCAGTTACATAAAGGTATTTTGTCTAATCTGCATTTCCAAAGGTGAAGAGAGCTCACACAAGTACCCACTACTTCATGAACCAGTACTTTTGTTGGTTTTGGAAAGAGCAACTTGTCCATTAACTTAGTCTAAAAGTATTGTGATAGAAGCTGCCGTAATGAGCAAAAGCCCATGCTCCAATATTTCACCTCTTTTCTGCCCGGCCAGTGCCAAAAGAGGCAACATTTCAGCTGAAAAAGAGTAGGTTTAAAAAAAAGTGTCATTCAACTGAAGAAAAAAAAATACTACAGCGCATATGTGAACTAAGAAGAACTAATCATTTAAATTATACAGATGTTTATCCTTATTAATGGAAACCTAATAAACTCACAGGAAGCTAACATTCAGCTGAATATCCACTCCACCCCAAAATCTTTTTCAGAGTCACTGCTACCCAGGATAGAGTCCCCCATCCAGTAAGTATGGCCTGCATTCTTTGTTCCTAGAGGCATGCATTTACATTTAGCTCTATCAAAATGTATATTTTTGCTTGTTCCTAATTTATCAAGTGAGCCAATCATTCTGAATCAGTGACCTGTCCTCTCCATTATTTACCACTTCTCCAATTTTTGTGTCATCTGCCAACTTTATCAGAGATGATTTTATGTTTTCTTTCAGGTCATGATAATAAATGTTAAATAGTGTAGGGCCAAGAACCAATTCATGTGGGACCCCACTGAAAACAGATCTGCTCAATGACTATTCCCCATTTACAATTACATTTCATTCTTTACACAAAAACAAACTCTCATACATGTAGTTGCTAGTAGTAATTGTGTTCTCAAGGGGTCTTCCTCTGAGCCAATAACCCCTTTAGGCTATATTAATAGCTCTTCTAGGCATGCTGAAAACCATGGCATCTTTTTTCACTTCTGCCACATTGTATTTATAGTACCAGGAAAAATGTTACAAAAACTGACCACTCTACAGTTCCATTAATGCATTTTCTTAATGCAGATAATACCCACAAGAATTTTACGGTGTCAAATTACTGGCCTCTTCAACAACAATGTTCTCCATTTCAACAAAGTAAAAACACTATAAGCATATCTGTTTAACATGTAAGGAAATTTAAAGAACAATGCAAAAAGCATGACTGCAACATTAACATTGTGCAGGTCAGTGCTACAAAGCCAGTGTATACTCAGGACTACCAAAGCAAAAAGTTAAGACTGAACATGCAATATTAATTCATAATTACTTAAACTGGAAAGAACCCCAGCCATGCATCATGAAGGTGTCCTAGGAATGAACCAATACTAGGCACTGTACAATCACAGAACAAAAAAAGATGGCCCTTGCCCCCCAAAACTTAAACTTAGATCCCTTATAAATATGCATTACAATACCTGACTATATTCAGCCCTGGAAGCCAACATAATCCTGGACATAGGGCCACTTAGGCTAGAAAGGGTTGCGTTGGCATAAAGTACCCACAACTCTCTTTCTAAAGTGGGCACTACAGGCTGGGAAGAGGCCTATTCCCATGAAGTCTCTGCTGGTGGGGTTCCTATGGAATCACAAGTTTAAAATACCCCTAGTGGAGGGTGGCAGTGCAGACACTGCATGCTTCCCCGGAGATGAATAACTCTGGGGGAAAAGTGTCCCCGCAAGCTCTTCCTGTGCAAGTAGTGGGCCATCAAGCCCAGCCTTTAATCATGTGCTCACACACAGTTTTTTAACCACAATCTTTTTAATACAACCTTAATAAAAGTTATTAGAAGCTAAAGACTGTATCTAACACAAGTGTGTCGGGGTAGAGTTAACCTTGCATTCAATGTTTTGCATTCCTTGACCTCTGCATGCTTAACTGTGCAAACTTAAAGGTTGTATTAATGTGTTTTTTTAACATAACTTACTAGAACTTTTTAAAGGGGGAGGGGGAAGGAAAATAGAAAGGTTCATAATTAACACCAAAGCCAAAGCCAAGGTATACTTACCAATATCACTAGCAGACTGCACACTCAGCTCAAGGGAGCTGCATCTGCTTCTACTAGTTCTGAATTTAGCTTGCAGACTTAGCAGGTACAAGTTGGTGGTAGAAATGTATGTGTGTTTTGCAATGGGGAGGCAGTTTTGCCTAGTGAATAGAGCAACAGGGGGAGACCTGGGTTCTAGTCCCAGCTCAGCCACTGGTCTGCGTGTGGCCTGGGATAAACCACTTTAACCTCCTTTGTGCTTCAGTTTTCCCATCTGTAAAATGGGATAGAAATACGATCATCTTTGTAAAGCACTTTGACATGTACAGTGAAAAGCACTATAAGATCCAGGTATTATTATTATTTATTTTTATTATTGCACTATATATTATTTATATTTCTGCAGTACCTACAAGCCCCAATCACGGACCAGGATCCCAAAGAACAACAACAACAACAACAAAATAGAGTATACTGATGAATGTATAGCCTTATAAAACCTTAAGGCAATGTAAGCACCTGACAACCCCTGATTACCGCACCTCCATCCACATTCTTGTCCCTCCAAATTGTATTATCTGGACATATTTGTAGTGTAAACCCATACAAGGCCTTAAATCTTAAGCAGTTTAAAACAGATACAAGGATAACATCAGCTACATCAAAAAACCCTTGTTTCTTTAGTTGATAAATAGTGAAAAAAATTGTATATATGTATATACACATGTGGGTATGTGTATACTATTTATTATTTGTATTATAGTAGCTCCTAGAGGCCTCAACTAAAACGGAGACCCCATTTGCTAGACGCTATACAAAGAATCAGAAAAATCTCCTGCCTTTAAGCATTTACAATCTAAAAAAGAAAAAACAGACAAAGGGTGACAGAAAGGAAGTATTACAGCTGGGGAATTGAGGCATGGAGAGATTAAGTGATTTGCCAAAGGTCACAGAGGAAGTCTGTGGCAAAGTAAGGATTTCAACTCAGATTTTTCAAGTTCCAGTTCAATGCCTTGACCCACATACATATCTAAGTGCAAAACATGCTACATTTTAAGCCTATTTTATTTTTAAATGAGTATCTTGCTCACTACTGAAAAAGGTAGGAAAAATCTTTTTTAGTAAAATGGATAAAAATATAAAATGCACCACAAGAAACACTTGGTGAAAACATCAAGTCAGTATTTCCTCAGTATTAATAACATATGAAAAAGTTTTAGACAATAGAGTTTCCTGGCTGTTTCCCCTGGTACTGTGTACCTTTCAAAATTACAAAAACATGTTCATAGAAACAGAGATAACCCCTAATGAAATTTAAACCATAGCAAATAAATGAACCACATTATAATAGCCATTGCTGAAACTCAGCAGATTTTCACCCTACGCATACAGACAAGGCTATTTATAAATGTTACTTCCCATCAGGCTCAGCATGATGTCAGCTTACAATAACAAGTTAATGTTAATGTTTTCCAGTAATTTTCGCAGTGCCATTTAACTGCAAGTGCCCAAGCCAAGGTAAACTTAAGGGCAATGCGAGGGCTAACTGCATAATCAAAGAACAAGCTTAATGAATATGGCATTTATGCTTTGAAGTGAACACCAAGAAGTACAACTGCAATATATTATGCCGCTTTTCAGTCCCCACACTTTAATTTAGCTAACCATTTAAACACATCTGTCCAAAGCAGCTAAAACGTATTCTCCCCACAAATCTCATCATCTAATGCATTTTTTCAGATAAAGGATCAGCCTATACAGATCATACTAGTTTGAAACGCTAAATGGTCAAGCATTGCTTCTGCACTCTGAATTACATTGGAACTTTAAGTTGTAATAATATGACTTCATAAATTACTCTGTTTGTCTATCGTCTAAGGATTTTATACAGCTGCCATCACCATAGTAGATGAGCTCCTTCCATGTAAATTCAATAGCAGTAGAGAAGTCCCTAGTGAACTTCATGGAGTCTTTGGAATGTGTCCTTTTTGGGGGATTAAACCTGTGTTTGGGATAAGGTTTTTGTTTTTAATTTTTAAAGTTTTAATTAATTCCTCCATACTATGTCATGTAGGTGAGTCAGCAATACCTCATGGCTCACTATGTCAAAGTACGACAATGTGTGCATGGAGATCTTACCTGTGTCCATGGCCTTAAGGAGGCAATTTGTTAGGGCCACTAGAGCGGTCTCTGCTATATCATGGCCTGAACCTTAGTTGGAGCCTGGTGGTAACTATTTGATTGCAGCCATGTTGTTGGAGCCTGGTGGTAACTATTTTTTCAATTTAGAAGGCTTACTGCACATTACTTGCTTTTTAGAAGCTATAAAACTTACTAAAGTAAAAAACGTATGTCATGAATAGGGCCCTACCAAATTCATGGCCGTGAAAAATGCATCACAAACTGTGA
Organism: Malaclemys terrapin pileata; assembly: GCF_027887155.1. Taxonomy (NCBI): domain Eukaryota; kingdom Metazoa; phylum Chordata; order Testudines; family Emydidae; genus Malaclemys; species Malaclemys terrapin. The sequence goes on along the minus strand of NC_071507.1, from coordinate 37,401,114 downwards.
AATCTGGTCTCCCCCCCTGAAATCTGGTCTTTTGTGTACATTTCCCTAAACTATAAAAATACCCTATACTATAAGGTAAAAGTATAAAAAAAGTACGCAACGTTTCTCAAACTGGGGGTCCTGACTCAAAATAGGGCCGCAAGGCTATTATAGGGGAGTGACGGTATTGATACCCTTACTTCTTTGCTGCTGCTGATGGCAGCGCTGCCTTCAGAGCTAGGCACCTGGCCAGAAGCTGCTGCTCTCCAGCTGCCCAGCTCTGAAGGCAGCATAGAAGTAAGGGTGGTTTTGCTACCTTTTGGGATAAAAAATATAAACAAGGTGAAAGAATGCATTGCTATATACAAGAGAAACAGAAATGCAATAAAAAGACCCACCATTTCTCTCTTAAGCATTAAGTCAAGAAGGGAGAATTGACAGTATCTTTCTTCTCAGGAGGAAGTAACAGCAATGAGTTGATTCAGAGTGGAGTTATTGGTCCATCAAACTTTAACTCAGGAGGCACTGCATAGATTTTGAAAAACTGTATGTACAGTAGTTAACCAATAGCAATTTCATGGTCTCAAAAAAGGTTCCCAGTTCTTTTTCCAAATCTAGTTAACTTATCATCGGTGCACTGTCAGTTTTGTTAGCTCTGCAATCCTTTAAGCATGAATCAACCAGATGCAAACAGAGCCTCCATCTGTTTCTATTTTAAGATAAGGGATCTCCTAGCAAGCTGAAGTTAAGGAAAAAAGCAGTCTAAATCTTTGTTACACAGGCTAAGGGTCAAACCTCTCAATATAGCACTAATTGGATACATTATGACTTTCACTTCAAGATCTGATGATAGACAGAGTCCCAATAGTTAACAGTTTTTACAGCCTGTCTAGAAACTATGCAATAATAGATCCCTCCTTTGTTTACAATACAACATAGACCATGCAAGAATAAGAGAAATTTATTATAGAATTTTTAGGTATATGAGCTACACATAGATAGGCCAGTAGACTAGTTTGAGCCACTAGACAATTGTATTCCTAGATTTCAAGACTTTACCTCCTAGAATAACCTGATTTTCTTTTTCCCCATAAAGAAGAGCTTTATTAAGTCACTGACTCATTTTAATTAGATAATTTGAATGTGCTTCCTGTTCATGATTTATAACACTTAAATGGAACTGTCCCATCTATTTTGCAGGGAAGCTGCACAGTTACTAAACCAAAAATACATACATATTTCTCAACTATGCAATTCTCTGCATTCTGGCTGGCTCACGGATATTTTATTGGCAAGTCAAGAGAATAAAGATTTTGTACATTGTAAAGTTGTTTCTTAACATCCACAGTGCTCAACTGACTGGCTAGTGCCCTTAGAACTCCCAAATCATGTGCACAGAATAAAAATGATTGTGTACTTCTAACCCTTCCTCCTTCTTCCAGTGTTATTTTACCTAACCCTTGATAATAAACAGAGTTTAATTAAAAGGCAATTACTCAAGAGGAACTATCCCCTCCTTAAGCAAAGAGGACTGGGGGGAGGGGGAGAACTGGGAAGATAGGTGGGATGGCTCACTTGAGAATGGGTCAGAATTTGAGGTGACCATGCCTACTTTAGGCATATACATTGGAAAGATATGGGAAAGTAGTTATTGATAGCCAAAGGGATTTACAGTAGCAAAGGCCAGTGCAAAGTGAGATGATAGAAAGTACACATCAGTATAACAACTTGAGAAGGCGTCCTGCTAACTTAGTAATAGCAATATCCTGGGCTAATAAATCTCAAGGAGGAGATGGTTTGTTAGGACAAATGAACACGGAACAGCCCCAACTTTTTAGCACAATACCAAAACATCTAATATTTCAAAATATTTTGAGGTATAATTAGAAGTGCTGCTCCTTGTGTCAGATGGGTTAAAGAAGAAACTGAAATTAGTATGTTTATCAGTGTATCACAAATACCATTCAATATATCAATCCAAAAATGTGTTTTTTCCACAAGAGTATCCAAACAGCACATACCTTAAATCTACTTGATGGCCTGCAAAAGTGCCCTATAGTCTCTACTTTCATAATTTTAAAACCCTTATATTGAAGAGATAGAGGGCAAAGTAGGGACATGAAACATTTCTCAGTGCATGTTATGGATACCTTGTGGATCTATATGCTTCTCCTAATGCCATGCATTATCCACTGATGAACAGTAAAACATTTGTTTGGAGAGGAGAACAGGATTATGCTTTAAATTACTCAACTGTACCTCTGAAAACCATAGAGAGCTAATTTTGCACAGATCAGTTGAACAACTTCAAGATTTTGTGTTCTAACAGTTTTAAGAGCTAAGACCATACAAAGTGCTTGTTTAGCTTATGCTTGCCAAACAGAGTTGGTAAAACAGAAAGAGCATGCTGCTGCTATAACACTCCACTATGCATGCCTAATGAGGTTTAAAGCACTGGCAAAAATAACTACAGTCTTGAGTGTATTATACCATAATTTTGCAATATCTGCTCACTCTAGATTAATGTTATGAAATGCCATGTTTTTAATTAAAAATTTAATTGGTCTAAAATACTTAAACAAAATTAATCACCTATCAGGTATTTTTCCAAATTACTCAATCAGTTTTTCATTATGAAGTAAAAATAGAGAGCGAATATTTTGGAGATATCTAAGTGTACGTCTACACTTGTGGCAGCATGTAGAGTACAGACATTGCACGCCAACCTAGCACAGGCATAAATAGCAGTGTAGCTGGAGAGGCACTGAATGCGCTTCATCCTTGAACTCTAGGGTATATGCCCTACACTCCCAAGCAGTGCCTCCCATGCCTGCCCTGCTAATTTCTCTGCAGTGAAAGACTCTGGCAGGGAGGAGAGGTTCTGGTAAGGTAAAGGCAGCAGGGAAAGACTGCGGCAGCTCTCTGCTGCCAGAGCCTTTCCCTGCTGCCTCCCCACTGCCAGAGCCTGTCACTGTCGTATGTAGCTACACACCACAGTGAGTATGTACACAGCCTGTCTTTCACTGCAGCACGTAGCTACACATACCCTACATGCAGCTGCAAGGGTAGAAAAGGTCTTAAATGAACCATCCCCTACTTATTTCGCCATTAATTATTCTTTTATTAGATTTACTAATTTGATATATGAATAACTCATGTCATCACAGACACCCTAAAGTACTATCAGCTCAACAAGACCCCTACAGACTCCTCCAAAGGTAATTCAAAAGCTTTCTATTATAGGGAACCCCTTTGTTTTCATGTTACATGGCTCAAGATAAACTCATCTTCTAAACCAGCCACATATTGCTACACAGTTAAACAACCTGGACTTAGCCCTTCTTAGAACTGTGTATATAAAACATGGTATGATAAGTAATATATTATTAGAAACAGTGTACTGATTAAAAACAACGAGGAGTCCTTGTGGCACCTTCGAGACTAACAAATTTATTTGGGCATAAGCTTTCATGGGCTATAACCCACTTCATCAGATGCATGTTTTTGCTGATATAGACTCACACGGCTACCCCTCTGAAACCAGTGTACTGATTGAGATTTTATGCCATCACGTAGGATATTATCATACAGAGAAGTTTCCAGTGCAAAAATATGTTGTTCTGCCCAAGTTAAAAAATGCTGGTGAACTTTTCTTTGAGAAGCTCTAATACCCCCCAGGCTTTGGAGCCTGGCTTTGAAATTTGGGAGGGGGTGTCCTTTGTGTCAAGGATGTGCCTTTTGCTGTTCATGTGAAAATCCACCAATATTTAGCTAAGTTACAAGCCACTGAAAAAAATCACAGTTCACACATGATCAGGAAAGACAAACATTTGCAGCTCAAAACTCAGAAGATTCTGTCCACACAGAGCATGCTCCAGCCCAGGTTTGCAGGGAGCTGAACAAGACTTTCCATGAAATTCTAACTCTTGGCTGCTGTAGGCCATGCCCTGTCCAGGCACTGGAACTTAGATCAGGGAGACTGCCTCATTGATCCCTTTGCTGGGTCCAGGCAGCATGGAGAATGAAGCTGCCTGGTTCAAAAGTAGAGAAGACAAGAGCTGGACCGGTGGGTGGGGGGACACACGAGACTGGGACAAGAAGCCTAGATGGGGAAGAGGGAAACTGGGACTGGAGGCTTGTGAGGGGATAATGAGGGGAAATGGGAATGGGAGTTTGGAGACAGAGGAGACTGCTAACTGAGTGTGGAGGGGGGAGACTGGACCGTCTGGGCAAGGGAAAGAAATAGAAGATAGTCATTGGGCGGGGGATGACTGAGATTGAACATGAAGCCAACAAGGGAGACTGGGACTGGGTGGGCAACAACTGGAAACCTGTGGGTTGGAGGAAAGGAAGTGTGCAGGGACAAGGAGACAGATCTTACAAACAGGCAGGATGCATGGGCAGAATTGGGACTGGTTGGGCAAAGAGATGGGGAACAGGAGCTAGTGGGGGGAGGGACACACTGAAACTGTATGACAAGTGCAGGGAGGTAGAATGGGACTGGGAGGCAGCAGGGATGGGGATTGACTGCAGGTCAGGAGGAAAGAAAGATCAGATGAGGAGCCAAGGGGGGGAAGACAGACTAGTTGGACAAGGAGATGGGGGACAAGGAGATGGGGGACAAGGAGCTAGGGATTTGGGGGAGGTGGGTTGGGAATGACTGGGCAAGGAGACTGGGATGAGAAGCCTGAGGAGTGGAGACTGGGATTGGAATGAGGAGCCACACCTGGGGAAGGGACAGGACTGGGACAAGGAAAGGTTGGAGGGGATGCAGCAAAAGGGGTCAAGCTTGTGGGCAATGGGAAGAAGAGCACAGGGCTACTAGGGTACACTCCCCTCCAGTGCCTGGAATGGAACACAGAATTCCTGAGTCTCACCAGTCTTCTGCTGTCTGTGAAACCCACAGACCAAGTGTAACAACCTCCTCTAATGCGGCTATCAGTCACTCTGTTAGCTCAAGTGGTAGAGATCTGTGAGATGACTCAAGTGGGTGTCAATTTGATGCCACATGATGGAATTTGTTTTTTCTGTGTGTTTTTTTAAACATATAGGGAATTTTAAAATAAACGATAATAAATCCAACCCTACATTAAAAGTACATTATTAAAGTTGTAAAGTCAAGCTACCAAAAGTTAGGTTGTGCTAGAATTAAGGTTGCCTGTGCAGCCATAATTTGGTATAATTCGTATACTATTTTTAATGATATGATCACATGCTATTTTTTTCATAGGACCCCGCATCATTCAGTAGAGAGAAAGAACCTATTCTAGGCATAAATCAGGGTTATGTAGTGAAGGAAGCTGTTGTCTGTAGGACCTTTGCTTCATTTGTTGAAGAAGATGGAAGATGTGTAGTGAATGAATTAGGGGACTGCAGGAAGACAAAAAATAGTCTGAAGTTTAAGACAGTTGAATGCTGCTCTGAAGATCTGGATTCTATCGCTGCCTGTGGCACAGAGTTCCTGTGTGATACTAGGTAAGTCGCTTAAATCAAACTTTTCACTAACGGTCAGTAATTGTTTGCTCCTCATTCTCTAGGCGCCTGACTTGAGATCCTGGAGTGTGATTTGCAGAAGTATTAAGCATGCACACATCTGCAACTGAAGTCAGTGGGAGCTGTGCTTTGAACATGATAAAGTGCTATACAACACTGTGTGTGGTGAAAGAAAATCAGATCCTAGGTATCTCAAGTCCAAAAATCAGTGCATATTTTTTACTTCAATCTCTGTGTCTCAGCTCCTCATCTGTACTTTTGGGCATCTTCAGCTCACAAAGGTGTTAAAATAAGTTAATATTTGTGAAGCACTCAAACACTCCAGCAATAAGCACTGTACACGTCTGTATCAGTTTGCAAACTCATATTTGTTTTACAAACACTACTTTTAATATAAATGGCATTGTGCCTTCACTTCTGCCTTTTAACCTGCATCCTGGACTGAGATATCCAAGACGTGTTAACAGAAACCCTGTGTGCCCACTAGCAGAGGGTTAACTATGGAGAGCAATTAGCGTCATTAACCGGGTTAGCCTTCCATTCAAATGGAAGCACACTAGAGCTGGCTGAAGCCCAGGGGAATCATATTTCCCATCCTGGCCTTCAGGTGGGCTGTAACAAAGCAACAAATAAAAAGACAAAGGACTTGAAGCCATGCCTCAGAGAAGGCAGGAACTTTATAAAAGGACATGTTCTATTTGTAACAGAGGTTCTCTCTCACTGACCAAAACAACAAAGCCAGACTGGGCAGGAGCAGAAAGAGGAAGGGCCCTGGGACCCTGAAAGGACTGACAAACTCTCAGTGTCAGTGGTTTAGAAATTCCTTTGCAAAGTGTGTGTCCCCCTTGCTTTAACAGTAACATAGTCTCTAAAGGGTGAGATGGTAATCCAGAGGGCCCTCAACTTTCATATACTATTTTTAATTATATGATCACATCCTATTTTTTCCATAGGACACCAAGTGATTCAGTAGAGAGAATGGACCTATTCTAGGCATAAATCAGTGTTATGTACTGAAGGAAGCTGTTGACTGTAGGACCTTTGCTTCATTCGTTGAAGAAGATGGAAGATGCGTAGTGAATGAATTAGGGGACTGCAGGTTGACAAAGGATAGGCTCAAGTTTAAGGCAGTTGAATGCTGCTCTGAAGAACTGAGAGAGCATGCATTTGCTACTGGAGACGATTGGGAAGGCCAGCACAAGTTTCAGAGCCTAAGCAGTTGGACTGCAAAGTACCATATCCCCAAAAAGGGTGCTACACATAGGATCTGCACCCCAAGAGTGTGCCCAAAAGCCCACAGCTTGAGACAATCTGACCTAGCCAGTCTAAGAGCATATGGAAGACAGGGTTTGGAACTATGTCTGCAGCCTGGTGAGTGCCCACTGAGGGAGCTCAGCCAGCGCTGTAACTGTTGCTCATTAAGTGAGCACCATCCATTCTGCATTGAATAAGGCAGGTGTCCTGTGGAAAAAATAGTATGTGATCACGTAATTAAAGACCATATCATAATACATGCACACAAGGCAGAAAAGAATTACAATTGTACGGGCAACCTCAATACCGGTATTTCCTAACTTTTGTCAGCTTGACTTTGCAGCCTTAATAATATTGTTTAACATAGTGTTTTTATGTGTAATATACATAAAGCTCAAACTTTCAGACATTTCCAGGCTACTGAATAATCTAAAATGACATCTGCCGAATAAAAATGAGAAGTACTTTAAAATGATTTCTTTTACCAGCTATTTATATCAACCATCATTCCCTGGAATCAGAATCAGAAAGCATCTTTCTCTTAAAAACCTGAACTACCATCAATGAAGTCTCTCCTTGTTTGAGGGAGAAAGCGATTTTGTTTCAATCAGATATTGTTTGATGTAACTATACCAATACACATATACAGTATGCATCTTCTCTTTTCTTATTATACGGGTTGTATTAGTAAGGTGGAAAAAGCACATATATGGTAATCTTGTTTTATAATTAACGTGTTTTAAACCACTGTATTTACTCAAATATCTAGGCAAATGAATGTGAGCTGTTTCTATGTCTGATAGTAGCTCTTTTGGGCTTGAATACTGATCACCACCAGATGAAAAACAAAATATATTTTGTTGTTCAAAAATCATTCTGACTCAACGGAAGAGCAAACTCTCCAGCTGATATCTTTTTATGGTACACAATGTAGAGATTACATAGGTTTAGCATACCTTGGTTGGGGTGAATGCAAAACTGTCTTTATTTCCTGTTTACATTGACTCTTACTGCCTTGCTCTATGTCCCCTAGTGGTTACCCTAAACATTCACAACACTATCCCACACTAGCTCAAATGTTAAAATTCAGAGAAACAAGACGACAGAAGTCATCTGGGGTGCATACAGTGATGTTAGCTTTGTATAAAAGTGACTATTGATCTCTTTACATTTTATTAATCTAGTTATGTATACTGCATTGTTTCACAAATAAAGAACAGATAAAAAGGGAAAAAATTGCTGAATATTTGTAACTGGGTGGTAAGGATACAACAGATATTCAAATTGCAATACAGCTGTTTCTTAGATGTTTTTTTTTTTAATTTAGGCCTCATAAATTATAACTCTGCCACTTGACAGATTTTTCCTTTGAAGATTATCAAATCAAATCTCTAACATTATGAAATGTAATGAATAAATACATTTAGACAGTGCAACCATCACGTTTAAATTAAACTTCAGTCCTATGTCGATGCATTCTGTAAATATACAGCTGCAAATGGACCATAACGATTATTTATTTTTCTCTCTCAAATAAACTTCTCCATGAAAAAAACCCTTTTCAATACCTAAAGCACTATTTACTAACTTGAAGGGAGAACATTCTTATATAGTCAGAAAAAGTAAATAACAAATGGATATCTGAAATTTTGTTTTAGTAAATCTTTAACCAAAACACCCCTTAAACTCTAGACAGTCTATAACTAGAGACTGTTTAGAAGTTATAGTCTGGGAAGGGAAAAAAAATTAAATGTGCAAAGAAACCATAGGTATTATTTAAATCAAAGTCAATGGGACTACAGGTGCTAAATCTTTGAAAATGAGGCCATAAGTCAACACAGGAATCAATGAAAACTGAATTCTGATGATGATACTGAGTGGTAGGGCAATTTTGAAATAGAGGAAAGCACTTAAAAGGACAAATATAATCATTTGTAAGATTTCCTGATGATGAGTCTCACCCTTTTACTCAAACCTTTCTGAAACAAAAGTAGACATACAGATATCAATTTTTCTATACTTCTACCTATATATGGAGAAATATGCTTACACCATTTTTTAGGAAAAATTTACTAACACGATTATTTAAATTCTTTGCCATAATTTGACCCCACCAATATTTCCCGGAGAATTTAAGGCCAAAGGATCATTATGATCATCTAATCTGCTGCCCTCCCACATAACTCTGGCCCTTATATTTCAATTAGTAACCCTGCATTGGGCCTAATTCCTGGGTTTACTACATCAACATCTGGTCTCAGATGCAAGGGAACATCAGAAACATTATGAAAACAGAAAGGAAACCCACTAATAAAAACAACAATGTTCTGGGATAGCAGGTGACATCAAGGAAACAGGGACAACACGACAGAGAGTGGGAGGACTAAGGACATTCTGCACAGTGTAGAGACGGGGGAAAACCTCTGACAGCAGAATTCATGGGGGGGCGATTGGCAAACAGTAGATACTGTGGGAAGAAGGAAAGACAATGGGGGAGGCTTGGGGAACATCATGCCTTCAGATCCCCCTCTAGCTATGGGCGTAAGAAAGAGGTATGTTAGGGATATCTCTAACCTCCATTCCCCATCACCCTCTCAGTTTGCTCCCCACCAAAAGTGGGGTAGGAAAGTTTGCAGGTGATACAAAACTACTCCAGACAGTTAAGTCCAAAGCAGACTAAGGTCTGGTCTATACTACCCGCCTGAATCGGCGGGTAGAAATCGACCTCTCGGGGATCGATTTATCGCGTCCCGTCGGGACGCGACAATCGATCCCCGAATCGGCGCTCTAACTCCACCAGCGGAGGTGGTAGTAAGCGCCACCGACAAAAAGCCGCAGAAGTCGATTTTGCCACCGTCCTCACAACGGGGTAAGTTGGCTGCAATACGTCGAATTCAGCTACGCTATTCACGTAGCTGAATTTGCGTATCTTAAATCGACTCCCCGCTGTAGTGTAGATGTACCCTAAGAAGAGTTACAACAAAGACGGGTAACAAAGTGGCAGATGGAATTCAATGCTGATAAATGCAAAGTAATGCACAATGGCAGGGGTGTGCGCAGGGATTTAAATGTGACTACTTTTAAATAGGGAAGGGGAGACCACTTTAAACACCGTCCCGTCACCCAATGGCCCTCAACGCCCCGCTGCCTCCCCCATTCTCCCGGGCTCCAAACACTTACTGGAGGCTGTGGGCAAGGAAAGGGTGGGACTCAGCAGGCTTCCCAGGCTCCCTCTCGCCAGGGCCGGCTCCAGGCACCAGCCCACCAAGCTTGTGCTTGGGGCAGCACCTGGAGGAGGGCGGCGCAGCGCGGCGCTCTGGCCGCCGGGGAGAGCGGAGCCGCAGTGGGCTCGCCGCCCTCCCCCGGCGCTCTGGCCGCCAGGGAGAGCGGAGCCCCGGCCGGTTCGCTGCCCTCCCCCCGGCGCTTTGGACCGCGCGGCGGGAGGCTTTTTTGCCTGGGGCAGCAAAAAAGCCAGAGCCGGCCCTGCTTCTCGCAGAACTCTGCTGCCAGCCGAGCTTACCTGCTCTGGGCGCCATCTAGTGGGGCTCAGTGAGAATGCTAGCTGCAGTGCCCTTTCCCAGGCACATATCCATCTGCATTCAGCCTGACTTCCACCCTGACAGAAAGGGGTGAGGAGGGGCTTGGGGGAGAGGCCAGAGCAGAAGCTGCAGATGGTGGAGGAGATGATTATTGGGGAAGAGCCCCTGCCTCCCTCCCTCCCCCCACCACACATGTCCCTGTACAATGGAAAAATAATCCCAACTATATATAAAAAATGACGTGTCTAAATTAGCTGTTACCAATCAAAAAAAGAGATCTTGGAGTCATCGTGGACATTTCTATTAAAACATCTGTTCAATATGCAGAGGCAGTCAAAAAAGTGAACAGAATGCTAGGAACCATTAGGAAAGGGATAGATAATAAGACAGAAAATATCACTGACACTGTAAGCCCATAGCAAGCCCACACCTGGAATACTGCACGCAGTTCTGGTTGCCACATCACAAATTCATATATATATTACAATTGGAAAAAGTACAGAGAAAGGCAACAAAAATGATTAAGGATAAGGAACAGTTTCCATATGAGGAGAGATTAAAGAGAATGGGACAGTTTAGCTTGGAAAAGAGATGACTAAGGGGGATATGCTAGAGGTCTATAAAGTCATGTCTGGTGTGGAGAAATTGAATAAGGCAGTGTTATTTACCCCTTCACATAACACATGACTCAGGGGTCACCCAATGAAATTAATAGGCAGCAGGTTTAAAACAAATATAAGAAAGTACTTCTTCGCACAACATAAAGTCAACCTGTAGAACTCATTACCAGGGGATGTCATGCCCAAAACTACAAGTGGGTTTAGAAAAGAATTAGATAATTTCATTGAGGATAGGTCCAGAATGGCTATTAGCCAAGGTGATCAGGGATGCAACCCCATGCTCCCAGGGGTTCCTAAACCTTTGACTGCCAGAAGCTGGGACTGGACAACAGGGCATGGATTACTCAATAAATTGCCATGTCCTGGCAATGGCAATGGCTACTGTTAGAAGACAGAATACTGGGCTAGATGGACCACTGATCTGACCCATTATGGCCATTCTTATGTTCTTAGCCCCTTCCACCACATTTCAGACATACCCTGTTTCAGAGGGTGCAAGCTGCTCTGCAGAGAATTGAGTCCAATGAGAAACTTGAAGCTCATGTTTCTACTGACCCATTAGACAGTTAGTATTATTAATATTTCACTAGCTACTAAAGACTCCAAACAGAGTTGGGGTCCCACTGTGCTAGGCATTGTACAAATATAGAACAGAAGATAGTCCCTGCCCAAAGAGCTTACAATAAAAAACAACACAAACAGATACAAGCAAATACAAACAAAAAAGCAACTTGCCAAAAGTACAGTACAACTTGTTTCTAGCTTCCTCCTCAACATAATAAAACTTCTTCCCCTGCTAGCTTTTCCTTTTATATGACAAACCTCTTCCTCAACCAACTTCCCTGCATCCAGCTAACTGTCAAACTTCTACAAAGTCCTTGCTCAGCCTGAATGTCCTCCCCTCTTCACTCACCCCATTTAGGAAAACTCTCAATCTCATTTGGGACAGAAAAATAAAACAAAAGAACCACCAAATGTGTGTTAAGGGTTGCTCTCAGCCCATTCTCACACTCCACTTAGTCTGTTAGATTTTTATAAGTAAAAAAAGTAAAACACACTTTATTCAGAGTCAAGAATCAAACAGCTGCATCCCACCTGCTCCCACCAAATCCTTATACAATTGTTGCTACTTTAGAAATGCAGATGTATAAAATAATTAAACAATAAAACACAGAAAGGACAGGGACAGCCAAAAGGCTAGCACGAGAAAGGACTGTGACTTGCATCAGATAAAAAGACAGTGAGACTAGCAGTAAGGTGATCACAAAGCTGTCGATTCAGGGAAGAAAAGAGGTATTAAATTAATTCTACTGGTTTCCTATTAAAAAGACTTTCCCTCCCTAGTCAAGTATCCTTTTATTTCATTCTGTTTTGTTCACTTGGCTCCATTTTATTACTTGCTGTTCCTTTTCTCCAATCTTGCTTATAATCTTCATTCTAGTGTTTGGGATTCTTAAATTTGGCCGGTGCTGTATGTAAACTTATCCTTTGCCAATTAATTACCCACTTTTTTGTATCTATTTGCCCCTCATCATTCTCTTCTCTCATCCATCACTTTAGATGCTGGTTCTCCAATTCCTTGTCTCAAGTAAAATTATGTTCTGTTTTTTCAAATAGGTTGAGAAAGTCCCCAGAGACCAAACATTGAGACCTTTCTTTGTTTTCTGAATGTAAAATGAATTTTAAAAGATACTGGGTATAATAAAAAGCCCTCATTGTTCATAAATATTTTTCCGGACTGTGACACTTTATAACATATCATGGATTGGTATTTTAAGTCATGTATCTAGGATTATCTTTCTTTTGGCTATGAACCTTTTAAAGACATAGTTTTCAGATCAAAAGGAAGAAAAATACCTATGCGGGTGGGATAGAAAACATGTTTTCATAGATGAAAAATGAACTCTGTAGATTGCGAGATTAAATCCACCATACCACCTAGTAGGATATATCTTCAATACACTTTACAAGTTTCAACTTTTTCCTTCCCAAATGTAAAAACATCCTTTGTCTGTGACAGAATGATAGTACTGCTTTTCTGACTAATCATGGGGGACATTTAATAAGGATTCATAATATAAAACAGGTGCAAGAAATATGTACTTTAATGCATAACTGAACTCTTAAAAATAAGAGAAAAATTTAAGATTTCACTCAAGTTCAGCCTGCTCTTCAGGGAATCCAAATCAGTCAAAACTAAATCAAATTAACTGGCAAATGCTCAAAATAGTTTCACTTTTATAAAGATTTGAATGGAAAAAGAAGTACCTTGTGCCAACATAGTTTGCTTCTAACATCCACATTAATTAAGATATTACAAATATTATAATTTCCCTTTCATTAAACTATTAAGAGTTTACCATGGTGCTAACAATGGTGTTAATAAAAATAATTAATACATTTAGCCACATTAATTAGTTTAAATAAAACTTTAGATGTTGAAAAACACAGCTTATTTCTATATAAAATAGCTCCTGCTTTAAAGATAATTTCAAAAAGGCAACAGTATTGTTTGTTACATACTATGGTATACAAGTTAAAACTGTCTTTTAGGCCCTGAACCATGTACTGCTTTCTACAGGTTTTGGTTTTAGACCATTAAGAGGACAAATATATTAGTCATATTATGTCAAATATATATGCATACCAGCTACATCTGTTTTGCTTACAAGTACTGAGGATTATAAAACCCATCACAAAACGAATATTTTGCCACCTGCAAATTCACTGACTGTTTCAAATAAATCACTACATTATATGGGGAGCAGCAGGGACCGCTATATTTAAGGTGTTCAGCAATTCTTAACAGCATTCAGAGCCAAAATGGGTTACATAACACATCCACACAGTTTAAAAAAAAATACAGAAAAGTGTACCGTGAACAAGACTCAATATGATCATTTTTCTTGTTCATTGTGCATCTTGCAATGTAGAAAAATATAGTGCCACTGGAGTTGGCACATGAATAAAATTACTCAGCTGCCTGTTTGCACTCATGAAGTTACATTAATGCCCCAATCTTGCAAACATGTACATGCTTAACTGTACCGCTGCTTAACTTCAATGCGACAACTTGTAGTAGTAAAGTTAAGCAAATTATGTAACATCTTGTAGAACAATGTACTACTCTGTGTTCCACTTTTAAAAAAAACGTTTTATATAAAAGTACACAGTAAGCTGTTATATAAAACTTACTACAGATTAAGGGCTGCTCTATACTGAAGCTGTACTTCGACCTAAATTACGCTATATCAGTTATGTAAATGAAGTCGATGTAACTTAGGTCGACTTACAGCAGTGTCTACACTGTGCTGTGTCGAGGGGAGATGCTCTTCCACCAGTTTACCTTCTGCCTGTCGGGGACGTGGACTACAAACGGAGACGGGAGAGCGCTCTGCCATCAACTTAGCTTTTCTTCACCAGACCCGTTAAATCAACACCGCTGCATTGATCACAGCACAGTCGATTTAGCCGTAAGTATAGACAAGCCCTAAATGTAACAACATAGTGGAAAATAGACTGGCAGATATAGGTCATCTAAGTCTGCAGTTGAGTTAGTTTTGTAATTAGCTATCTCATCTCAATTGACAAATCTCAGTCTGAAATGCATCTCAAGAAAATTGTGTTGCTGACTGAAAAGAAAACATATAGTTCAGGGGTAGTCAATTATTTTTTGTAAAGATCCAAATTTCTGGGTCAAGAAAATATTCCAGAGAAAATAATAAAAATAATAAAACAATAATAAGTAAATAAAAAGATTTTGGGGTCAGTTCAAAAGCATCTGGCGATCCAGATTTGGCTTGCGGTCTGCCTATTGACTACCTCTGATATAGTACACTAAATCAGGTCCCAAGTCAGTAGCTAAGGTCACTGAATTCAATTATAGTTTTTCATTAATTTCAGTAGGCTCTGAATCAGGCCCTAAATTATTGTAATAAATGTAGAGAAGAATTTATTCTATAAAAAGTCTTTCTATAAAAATATTCTGGAACACTGTGCCAATGAAAATATATTGTTAATACACAATAAAGAACAATTTTTATAAGTACAAGGTTTAAAAATTTTCTTTCATATTTTTAGCACTTGTAGAAATTTTTTGAAAAGTTCTGCATTTTTAAGATATTTTAAAATTCTGTAATTGTCATCTATTTTGTCCAGTCTAAATATTATTTTATATTATTTGAGAAAGTGTGTGTGTGTGTGTGTGTGTGTGTGTGTGGACTATATCTTCAGATTTTTTTTAAAAAAATTAAATAAATAAAATGAACAACCATTTTAATTCCGGTTTGGTGTATGCGCACAGTCAATATATCATTAGGAGAAATATCTTATTGTGATGTATATTCATATTTGTGTATAAATAAATATGAAGGCATTTTCATAGAATCATAAAACTGGAAGGGACCTCGAGAGGTCATCTAGTTCAGTCCCCTGTACTCATGGCAGGACTAAGTATTATCTAGACCATCCCTGGCAGGTATTTGTCCAACCTGCTCTTAAAAATCACCAATGATGGAGATTCCACAATATCCCTAGGCAACTTATTCCAGTGCTTAACCACTCTGGCAGTTAGGAAGTTTTTCCTAATGTCCAACCTAAACCGCCCTTGCTGCAATTTAAACCCATTGCTTCTTGTCCTATCCTCAGAGATTAAGAACATTTTTTCTCCCTCCTCCTTATAACAACCTTTTATGTACTTGAAAACTGTTATGTCCCTTCTCAGTCTTCTCTTTTCCAGACTAAACAAACCCAATTTTTTCAATCTTCCCTCATAGGTCATGTTTTCTAGACCTTTAATCATTTTTGTTAATATGGTCTATTGTTCATATGAATCCATTTAAGTCACTTGGGAAACAGCAGTGTTGCAACTCTTACCATTTTATCACGTTTCACGATATTTGGTGGTTTTGGGGGTTGTTGTTTTTTAAGCCCCAGCTTCTGAAGACAAGTGATACATGAGAACGTTAGCTTTTATTTGAAGGCTTTAGCCTTCATGGTTGCAGAGAAAAGCTTAAAAGATGCCTCAAAAATGAGAAACAAAAGATCCCAACATTTTTTTTTTTAAATCTCATGATTTTAGTGGCCTGACTCGTGATTCTGAACATATGTGATTGGCAATGGGTTGGATCATTTGATGATTGCCTGTTCTGTTCATTCCCTCTGGGACACCTGGCATTGGCCGCTGTTGGAAGACAGGATACTGGGCTAGATGGACCTTTGGTCGGATCCAGTATGGCCATTCTTATGTTCTTGTACAATACTGAAACAGAAAGCTCTTTCTGAAAATTATCAGGTAGACCAAGACTGTCTTCACTGCTTAAAGAGGTGGTTGTTTTTTTTTTACAATGAGATGAATGCAAAAGAGTTCTCACTATAAAATCCAAGGGAGACAATTTCCCTGTAGTGTTTACCGTGAGGTACTTAGGCGAGACCAGTACTACACCTGCTGTTAATTGACCTCCCCGAATTTACCTCACAGTAAAACTACAATGCCTTGTCTCCACTTGAATCCACATGCATTAGTTATCCTGTTGTAAAAACACACTTTTTTTTTTTTAAAAAGCAGTGAAGAAAAAGCCTAAGACATAGCTCTTTTACATATCCCCAGTTAATAGCTCACCTATTTAGGCTAAGTAAGGAACTGAACAAACTAGAAGAGGCTAGATCAAATGACCTAAGAGAGTTGTAAAATCAGACTATAATTTTGTTTCATCCTGAGAACTGGTGATGTGACTCAGGAAGTCAGAGTGTCAATATTTGGAAGAGCTATTGCTTAATTAAAGTAAGGGCTTCTTCAAAGTACTGTCTGGTCTAGATATGAAATCTCTAACTGTTGGTACCATGTGAGCTGATTAAAAAAAAAAGCTAGGAACTGGAAAGATAATTTTTTGGCAAATTTTCCACCATTTTCCATCTCTTCTCCCAAAGTGTCAGCTTCCATTTTGCCAATTTAGCTATGGGTATATTTGTGTTGTACAATGAAAAGTTACTTGGTGCATGGCCTTTGTCTGTTCACATACTTATAAAGCACTATCTACATCTATGACAATATATAGATAGTGAATTAGAATTTACAGCATGAAGAAATAAGACAGCTGCTTTGTTACTGTTACTTATGTTGAGGTGCATGTTTTTTCACTTGACACTAATATTTCTTTTCTCTTTGTTCTGATCTTAAAAGTAAGGCTTATCTTGGACACTAAAAACTGAGCTCTGAAGAAGAGCAGCTGCAAGGAAGTTTCAATTGAAAACATTTAATGATAGTAGTTTTTCTTCTTTGATCTCCAGGTAATAACATGCACTCACTATATTAGTTTTATAAGTTTAACTATGAACTGCTATGCTTTAAATGCTACTGCCAAGCCAAACAAAGTAATTCACAAATGACATTTCTATACCACTGCATCAAGTCAACCCAACTAAATATTAAAGTATCATGAACCATAATGCTAATTACATGGAGTATTTTCATAAACATGAGACCTAAACCTGCAAGATGCTGAGCATTTCCTGCAAGGCACTGAGCTCCTGACCCACTGAAGTCAAAATGAGTTTACCAACCACTTCAATGACACAGTATCAAGCCTTGAGTGCCCTCATCTCCCTTTGGGCCCAATTCTCATATCATATGCACTAGGTTTACACAACAGGACCTCTACTGACTTCACTGAAGCTACACGGTTTATACCTGTGAACAGAGGCAGATTACGGTTTTGTGGAGCTCTGGGCCAGAGCAAGTGGGGGTCCTTCCCCACCCCTTCCACCTGCAGTCCCTCCCGACCCCCTCCTGGGGAGCGGGGTTGGGGCGCAGGGGCTTCCCCTGCTCACCAGCAGGAGAGCTGAGCGGGCGGAGCGGGGCAAGCCCCTCACCCCGACCCCATTCCCTGGGAGGAGCACCGGGTGGGCAGACAGAGCGGGTCAAGCCCCTGTGCCCTGCGTGCCATGGGAGCACCCATTTTTCCAGGGCCCCTGGGCATGAGCCCCATTGACCCAGTGGCTAATCCACCACTGCCTATGAGAGAAGCATAAGGGCTACTGATTTCAGTAGCAACAATCACATCCTTTCAAAGCATTTATAACACACGAGCTAAAAGGAATAGTTTGAACTAGTTTAGGCTACGTATTACAAGAAAGAAGAAAAGCTTTCCTTCACCAGATTATTCTTATGAAATAGTGAGTTAACTACTTATAACTATTATCAGATTTTGTATTTCAATGGAAGGTCATTTAGGAATGTAAAAATCTTATTAATTTTTGGGTAAAACAAAAAATTACTACAACTTCTTAAATATAATGGATTGTTCTGCTTATGCTTAATGTAAGTAACATTCAAGAATGATATTTAAATTTTCAGCCCTATGCAGTTTTAATTCGAGACAAAGTCACTCAATATTTATACACAGCTGCTTGAATGGAATAAACATCTAAATAAAATAGAAAAATTAAATAACACTAAATACTTAGCACGTTTATAGCAACTTTCAGCCAGCGGTCTCAAAGTGCCTGCTCGTGACCTCCGGGAGGAATTGTTTCTCAGGTGATACAAAAAAATATCCTGCAGCTCCCCAGTGCACAGAGGGAGTGTGGACACACCACCACACATTTGGATAATGAACTTGCTTTCCTTTGTGTACCATGTTAGCTGTAGACAGTGGAGTGGGACGGATCAAGGAGCCCTACCTCAGCCTCTCTCTCTTTAGGCTAACTTGTATCCCAGAGGTGCTATGGGGAGTGCAAGCACTCCGTCCAGAGTGAAAGGAATACTGCTGTGACTGGCCCTTGTGTAAGGGATGCAAGGAAGATGAAGTGGGAGTAGGGCTCATTGTACTTTCCCCATATCTTTCCATGGCACTCAGCTACCTGATTCTAATTGTTAATCCTCGCAAGACCTCTGTGACGTAAATAAATATTATTATTATTCACACTTTACAGATCGGCAAACTGAGGCAAACTGAGGCACAGAGAAGTTAACTGAAACCACACTGCCTCTTTTAATAATCTTCATTCATTTGATATTGAAAAAATATATCAGTTTTATAGGATAAAAGGCATGAGCCCAATCCTGCTCTCACTGAAGTCAATGGGAGCTGTATGTGGCTCATAAAATAGAAGATGATGACATGGTTGTGTTTAGATTTTTCTGTCTGAAGAAATAAACCTATTCTCTGCTACTGTAGGTTTAATCCAAAATACTACATCATCTGCTACACAATTAGTTATAGCAGTTCAATAAAAGAACATCTTGTGTGGACTGTGTGTGTTCTCATTAGTCAAGCTTTTTCCAAGCAAATGAGCAAGATGGTTCTAGATACTAATGAACAGAACCTGATGACTGAACACTTCTATCTGTATCTCACACCCTGTTATTCCACTGCACTAATATGACGGGATTCCAGTCCTACACATATAGCACAGCTTTTGAAGTCAAGTAACCCCCACATTACTGATACAGGTTTCATAAAATGAAAAGAACAAAAGGTCTGTTTTGCTCAGAAAAGCAAGCTGAAAGTTCATATGCCTATCACTTTTTCAAAATCATTATTTATAATCTCAGAGGGGTAGTCATGTTAGTCTGTATCAGTAAAAACAACAAGGAGTCCTTGTTAGTCTCTAAGGTGCCACAAGGACTCCTTGCTGTTTTTATTTATAATCTATTAATGGATTAATTAAAATTGGTATCAATAGAGACATTTTTGGAACAAACTGATAAATTAAACGGTAATAAGTTACCAGGACTGGATGGTATGCACCCAAGAGTTCTGAAGGAACTCAAATATGAAACCGCAAAACTACTAATTGTGGTATATAATCTATCACTTAAATCAGCCTCTGTACCAAATGACTACAGGATAGCTAATGTAATGCTGATTTTTAAAAAAGCTCTGGCGGCAATCCTGGCAACTACAGGCTGAGAAGCCAAACTTCAGTACTAGGCAAATTGGTTGAAACTATGGTAAAGAACAAAATTATCAAACACAGAGATGAACACAATATGTTGGGGAAGAGTCAACACAGCTTTTGTAAAGGGAAATCATGCCACACAAATCTATTAGAATTCTTTGAGGGCATCAATCAGCATGTGGAGAAGGGTGATCCCAGTGAATACAGTGTACTTGCACTTTCAGAAAGCCTTTGACAAGGTCCCACACCAAAGACTATTACAAAAAGTAAACAGTCATGGGATAAGAGGGAAGGTCCTCCCATGGATCAGAAACTGGTTAATAGCCAGGAAACAAAGGGTAGGAATAAATGGTTAGTTTTCACAACAGAAAGAGGTAAGCAGCAATGTCTGTAAAGGATTTGTACTGGGAGATGCGCTGTTCAACATATTAATAAATGATCTGGAAAAGGGTGTAAACAGTGCAGTGGCTTTGTCTGTAGACGATACAAAACTACTCAAGATCGATAAGCCCAAAGCTAACTGCAAAAAGTTACAAAACTATCTCTTAAAACTGGATGACTGGGCAATAAAAAGGCAGATGAAACTCAGTGTTGGTAAGTGTAAACTAATGCACAATGGAAAACATAACTATAAGTATAAAATGATGGGGTATAAATTAGCTGTTACTACTCAAAAAAGAGATCTTGGAGTCATGGATAGTTCTCTGAAAACATCCACTCAATGTGCAGCAGCAGCAGTCAAAAAAGGCTAACAGAATGTTAGGAACCATCAGAAAAGAGATAGATAATAAGACAGAAAATATCATAATGCCATTGTATAAATCTATTGTAAGCCCACACTCTGAACACTGCATGCAGTTCTGGTTGCTCCATCACAAAAAAGTTATATTAGAATTAGAAAAAGTACAGAGAAGGACAACAAAAATTATCAGGGGTATGAAACAGCTTCCATATGATGAGAGATTAAAAAGACAGGGACTGTTCATCTTAGAAAAAGAGATGATGAAGGGGGGATACGGTAGAGGTCTATGAAATCATGAATGGTGTAAACAAAGTGAATAGGAAGGTATTATTTATTCCTTCACCTAACACGAACCAGGAGTTACCCAATGAAATTAATAGGAGTCAGGAGTAAAACTAAATTAAGACAGTACTTCTTCACACAACACAGAGTCAACCTGTGAAACTCATTGCCAGAGGATGTTGTGAAGGCCAAAGGTATAAGTGGGTTAAAAAAAGAATTCAATAACTTCATGGAGGATAGGTCCATCAATGGCTATTAGCAACCCCATGCTCTGAGTGTCCCTAAATCTCCAACTGTCAGAAGCTGGGACTGTACAACAGTGAAAGGATCACTTGATAATTGCCCTGTTCAGTTAATTCCCTCTAAAGCATCGGCTACTGGCCTGTCAGAAGACAGGATACTGGGCTAGATGGACCATTAGTCTCACCCAATATGGCCAATACAGAGATCAGGTAATTAAGCACATTTTAACTAGGGCTGTTGATTAATCGCAATTAACTCATCCGATTAACTCAAAAATATTAATCGCAATTAAAAAACTTATTCACAATTAATCACAGTTTTAATTGCACTGTTAAACAATAGAATACCAATTGAATTTTATTAAATATTTTGGATGTTTTTCTACATTTTCATATACATTGTATTCTTGTTGTAACTGAAATAAAAGTGTATATTATTTTTGATTACAAATATTTGCACTGTAAACTTGATAAACAAAAGAAATAATATTTTGCAATCACCTCATACACTACTGTAGTGCAATCTCTTTGTCGTGAAAGTGCAACTTACATAACTGCACTAAAAACAAAACAATCTAAAACTTCAGAGCCTACAAGTCCACTCAGTCCTACTTCTTGTTCAGCCAATCGCTAAAACAAATAAGTTTGTTTACATTTACAGGAAATAATGCTGCCCTCTTCTTATTTACAATGTCACCAGAAAGTGCAAACAGGCATTTGCATAGCACTTTTGTAGCTGGCATTGCAAGGTATTTATGTGCCAGATATGCTAAACAATCGTATGGCCCTTCATGCTTCGGCCACCATTCCAGAGGACATGCTTCCCTGCTGATGACGCTTGTTAAAAAAAAAATGCGTTAATTAAATTTGTGACTGAACTCCTTGGGGGAGAATTGTGTGTCCTCTGCTCTGTTTTACCCGGAATTTTGCCATAAATTTCATGTTATAGCGGTCTCGGATGATGACCAAGCATGTGTTTCTTTCTTTCACTGTAGATTTCACAAAACACAAAGAAGGTACCAATGTGAGATTTCTAACTGACCCAAGGTTTAAGAATCTGAAGTGCCTTCCAAAATCTGAGAGGGAAATCTGTAAATTCAACTTTCATGATAAAGAGATTGCATTACAGTACCTGTAATACGTGAATTCAAAAATACTATTTCTTTTGTTTTTTTACAGTGCAAATACTTGTAATCAGAAATAAATAAAAAGTGAACACTGTTCACTGTTTATTCTGTGTTGTAGTTGAAATTAATATATTTGAAAATGTAGAAAACATCCAAAAATATTTAAATAAATGGTATTCTATTATTGTTTAACAGTGCGTTTAATTGCAAGATTAATTGTTTTAATCGCTTGACAGCCCTAATTTTAACACAACTAAACTCAGAATTATATAATTTTCTAGGATGAAAACAGTTTTCTTTTAACCTGAGTGCTTTTCTCTTAAACATGCAGGCAAATGATGCAATCCCATCACTTTCTTTTAGAAAATAACTGCCTACTTATTTTTATAAAAATTCTCTATTTGCTTAGCTCGTTACAAATCTCATGTGTAACGACTGAATTTACTGTGATGACAGATGAGTGGACTGGACTTGTAAATTAGAAGCAGTGTGGCTAATACATACATTGTGCTCAGTTAAACTGGGCATCAAGATATCAAAGTTAGACTATATGATGTTTACTTACCACCCCTCACCCCCACCCCCACAAACTCCAGTTTTAAGAGGGACAGGTAGCCTCAACAAACAGAAACTAATTTTAAGAGAATTTATCCTATACCCCTAATCATTTTTAGTACAAAATCATCACCTTACCAAAAAGACAGTAGGGAACAAACAAGGGGAGGGAAACATTCCACAGAATTTAATTCAAATATATAAAGAGATTTCACTTCTTTACCTCTTCTGCATACAAGCATTTTTACTACTTGCAATCAGTGACAGATTGGCCACACTGTAGACTGAATGTCCTATTTGTCCACAAAATGAGTATGGGGCATAGGCAGTGATAATGTGTCTCAGCTGTTTGCTGGAGGGATCCTATGTCTAGGTGAGAGAGAGTATAATTCAGACTCCATATGCATCCAGTCTTTGGCCTTTCTGCTCAGAATGCCAACAAGGAAGTCAATAAGTACTAATGGTGGTGGTTTTGTGATGTGTTAATTGAGATTGCATTGCTATGGGCTGAATTTAAAGAATGAACAGGCAATGTCAAATCTTCAAGAAAATGAGAAGAAAACGGCATTGCACCTGTAAGAGGTGGGAGGGGTAAAACTCAGAAAAATTAAAATGCAGTAAGAAAACCCTACTGGGGAGCAATAGGCAGTTAGCAACGAACTGGACTTGGAGGAATGGGTTCTGTGCCAGTAAACAGAAGGCACAGCTGATATAAACTGTATAAACTGGGAGCCAACATGCAGACAAGTCTACTTTTTATCATGTTTGAGCTCCAGGATAGGAAAACTCTTTTAGAAAGAAAATATCCTTTGAAGAAACTCTAGGAGAAAGACAGAAAGAAATAATGATAGCACTCTAGTCTATTAGTTGTTTTCAGAGAAATGTTCCAAGAAATTCCCAACTTGTCACAAGCAGTTAAGAGAAATGATTAACACCACATTTCAACCAGAAGAGCCACAAATGAGCTAGATGGAGGTATCAGAATGGCATTATATGTTCTTGAGTGCAGTTCCAGGACAGTATGACATAAGGCTGGGACATATGATCAGATGAAGTGGATGTTCGAGTAAAAAGTGGAAGGGGAGTCTTGAGAGGCATAACCCAGACACAATAGAGATCCAGTGGTCAAAAGCATAAGAGAAGGAAAAAGTGGAGACTGCCAGCAATCATCCCAGACATGCTTCAAGAGGGACTGCGAGGAATAGTGACACAATGACTCTCTCCATGCCCCACTCTCTTCCCAACATGGCAGATATCACACACAGGTATTTTATAAACAGTGCAAGAAAAACGATGCAACATTTGCTCAAAGCTACCTCCTCCAATTACATCTTGCTTATATCAACTGGTTTTCTGCTGTCCTCATGCCTACAAAAGGAGGATGTGATCTGGTTCTGAATATTTTTGCAAGTTATACTCAATTTTCAAAACTAATCAGAAGAGCTTTTCAAAAATGCAACTCTAATTTTCATTTAAAATCATTACCTACCCTCCTTTTTTATGGCTCTACATATATAGATAAGAGCTAAATATCTTTCTATCTGAGAATAGCTAAACCAGGATTTCAGCAATTAAAATGAAACCAGTCTCCTTATCCTTTTCAATTACAATCAATGGTGGTTTTATTCAGCAAGTAATTAGAGGAACCATAACTGAATGTGTCTTTTTTCTTTATTTATGTTATGTATAGTGCTATCATTACAGTGCATGAAGCCATGTATTCTGGGCTTTTTTTGGTTTCATTTCATTATTTAAAAGGGGAAAGCATATACTCACTTTAAAGGGACAATGTCAGATTGTTTCACAAACTTATATATTTTGTAAATATATTTTTAAAAGGGGAAGGGGAAAATTTACAAAGCCCAATAAAATAGATTTTTCATGAATTTTTGATTTTTAAAAACAATTTTGTTTTGAGGTAAATATTCCTCTCCTGCAGCATATACAACCCAACCACTGCAGGCCAGTGGCCCTGCTCCTGTAAGTGAAATTAATAAGATAGTACTAGAAAGAAAAGTGAAACTGTTCCAAAGTGAGTGAAATACAAAAAAAGTAAACAAAACAGCATGATGAAAAGTTAAGTTTGATAAAGATTTATAAATATTTGCCATTTTAATTATTTTTTGTCAAGGTCCCAATTCATTGATCAGGGTATAGACATGGTCCAGACTCCAGAGAAAATATTTAAAAAACAAACAAACAACAACAATGATAATAAATAAGTAAATAAAAAGATTTTGGGGTCCATTCAAAAGTGTCTGGTGGTCCAGATTTGGCCTATGGTCCGCTTATTGCCTACCCCTGATGTAAACCATACATGAGAGATAAACTTTTTTTTTTTAAATGATTTTTCATTTTTCACTATTTTGACAAATTCCTATTCATTATGACAGTGTAGTACTCCAGGGCCACCCAGAGGATTCAGAGGGTCTGGGGCAAAGCAATTTCAGGGGCCCCTTCCATAAACAAAAGTTGCAATACTATAGAATACTATATTCTTGTGGGGGGCCCTGCAGGGCCCGAGGCCTGGGGCAAATTGCCCCACTTGCCCCCCACTCTGGGCAGCCCTGTAATACTCAGACCAGTATAAGTTATTTCCTCCCCCCCCCCCATATTAATGTACCTCATGTTATCTTTTCTGTTAGAGAATAATTGCTTCTCAAGAAGGTGACTTGGAAATTTCTACAAAATAATGATATTTCCTGCAATAATTTAAGTGCCATGGAGAACATTTATTGCATACATTTGTGTACCCAGGACACTTTGGAGTTGGACCTCACAGATGTCTGGTGAGGACAAAACCCTGAACCTCATAAGTACTTTTCTTTTTATGCACAAAATGGTCAACACGAATCTTGTTTTACACTGGAGAATAGCTTTATAGTCAAGAGTTTCAAGACAGGAACTATTTTTGCCCCTTAACAGGACCTAGTGTTGCTGTAGACTCAATTATTAAAAGCCCCAGGCTAGCAATGACCAAACTTGGCTCAAGCTGACTGAAGCAGTTCATAAGCTATGTGAAATAAGTTGGTGGTCTCAGTCCACAGATGTCAATATCACAAAGACCATCATTAGAAATGAAACCCTTTTTTAGCAGCCTCAGCATGGAGACTGAATTACCCTCTCAGCTTCCCAAAAATACTTCTGCTAGAATACTAAAGAAAGAACACTGGTGTTACAGTCAGGCCAATTTTGTACTGCCACTACCTGGGATATGCCTATTTTACAGATAAACAAAAGATTTTATTCTTTAGATAACACTGTCTGGCTCCTTTCACAAGCACTGAACTCTCTTCTATAAAATAAAATAAAGCAGGAAGGAAGATAGATTTGCAAGCAGATTTTCATTTCAGAGTCTAAAAATAGTGAGGGAATTATTGGAGATCTACAACTAACTTTATGTAAATTAATGATAAGCCAGAAACTAAATCGGATATATCATGGGGCACAGCTAAAGATAATAGCTGTATAGGGACTCCCCTCCATTTCCCCTGTCCTAAAATTGCTGACCATACAGGAAATTTAAGAGAAAAGAACACTCTGGAAAAGACATAAGAACTCACAATAGGAAGGTGTGCCAAGATACATTGAGAGCCATGGGCAGTTGCAGGCTAACAGAAGTGAACATGCACAATAAGGCACTGTCAGATGAATTCTCATGAAAAAAGGCAATAAAGTAGCTAAATTACTAATATGACAAATTTAAAAGTAAGCACAAAACACAACTGATTACCCTAAATTAAAAGAACAGCAGGTGAGTTAATTTACAATTCCAAATTGTTTCCTAGAATTTGACCTCCAGTTACAGAATATGAAGCTTATCACAGCTGGGTTCAGAATTAAGAAGCCCATAGAAAAGACTTAATTGCTCCATTTAAAAGTGAACAATAAAAATTGTTTGGAACAAGAAAAAGATTTAGAGAACGTACAAGGAAACAAACAAAGCTACTGTCCATAATGTCTTAAACTATAAAGCACTTTCAAATACCCATCCCCAAATATGACAGGTCTACATTAACACTCCTGTACAAATAGAGTTGGCCTGCCACTCTGTACCCTATCAATATACTCTCAGTCTGAAGAAATTAGAGGATATCATATGCTATGATTAAAATTTACAAGAGATGTCAGCACTCATGGTTCAGACATAAAGCAACTACTACTATCATATGATTAAGAAATTTCCCCTATAGGCAAATTACTAGATAATTGTCCATTGTGGGAATATCATACTTGCCTCAGAAGCAACTGATAATTGCCAGAGACAGGACATGGAAGCATACGGACCACTGGTCTGATCCAATATGGCAACTCATATCTTCCTATGCAAATAATTTCTCAAACATAGATATCAAAATCTGACGAAGATCATTGCTAAAAGGATGGGAATAAACCTCACATGTAAATGTCAGCAGATTACTAAGTATTCCCACTCAAAGTTGATGAAATTATTTAATATCATTTTGTCTTTAGTGTGAAAAATGTGTCTGTTTGCATCAAATGGACTTCCTTCTGGAAATCCTGGAAAAATGCAATTTATGAAAAAAATCATAAAGTGGGTAGATATTACCAGTTTACAAGAAACAGCACAATTCTGAGTGAAAATGTGAAAGAAAATGCATTACTGTAGAAAAGAATGCACTGAGGGTGTCCGTTACTATTTCATTTTTTGCCACAGCTATCTTGAACTGATAGCTCATTCCTTCAGAGACAATCACCGTATCAAAGAAAAGAAAGCATGTATTACTGATACTTGCGTGTCCCAAGAAGTTTCTCCAATAACAGATAAAAAGTTCTCTCTTTGTCACAGCTGCATATTTTAAAAAGGGACATGATCAACTTGAAAGCCATGTCTGCATAAAAGGTTTTTTTTTAAATCTACTATAGTTATAAGATTACTATATTACTAAGATTACTATTCTCAAAACATTAGAGGAACAAATGTTTCTCTAATTTAAGTTTCTTTACTTTGTGCATTTAATAGCACTTTTGTGTACAGTCAGTTTTACTAAAAAAGAACAGGAGTACTTGTGGCACCTTAGAGACTAACAAATTTATTAGAGCATAAGCTTTCGTGGGCTACTGCCCACTTCTTCGGATGCATATTGACCTGTCCTCGCTTACAGACAACACCCCAAACTAAGGCAAATACGCACCAGCAACCACACATCACTGAACAAAAACACTGACCCAGGAACCTATCCTTGTAACAAAGCCTGATGCCAACTCTGTCCACATATCTATTCAAGTGACATCATCGTAGGACCTAATCACATCAGCCATACCATCAGGGGCTTGTTCACCTGCACATCTACCAATGTGATATATGCCATCATGTGCCAGCAATGCCCCTCTGCCATGTACATTGGCCAAACCGGACAGTCTCTACGCAAAAGAATTAATGGACACAAATCTGACATCAGGAACCATAATACTCAAAAACCAGTGGGAGAACACTTTAACCTGTCTGGCCATTCAATGACAGACCTGCGGGTGGCTATATTACAACAGAAAAACTTCAAAAACAGACTCCAACGAGAGACTGTTGAGCTGGAATTGATATGCAAACTAGATACAATCAACTCAGGATTGAATAAGGACTGGGAATGGCTGAGCCATTACAAACATTGAATCTATCTCCCCTTGTAAGTATTCTCACACTTCTTATCAAACTGTCTGTACTGGGCTAGCTTGATTATCACTTCAAAATTTTTTTCTCTCTTACTTAATTGGCCTCTTAGAGTTGGTAAGACAACTCCCACCTGTTCATGCTCTCTGTATGTGTGTATATATATCTCCTCAATGTGCATCCGAAGAAGTGGGCAGTAGCCCACGAAAGCTTATGCTCTAATAAATTTGTTAGTCTCTAAGGTGCCACAAGTACTCCTGTTCTTTTTGCGGATACAGACTAACACGGCTGCTACTCTGAAACCAGTCAGTTTTACTGTTTCCCAGTAATGTTAGGTAGCCAGTTTTTCTTGTGCTAAAAAGACCCTTTTAAATATTGACAGAAGAGCAAAAACACAAACAAATAATGTCTCTTTACAGTCCTATGTCCTAATAGTTCAAAAAAGAAAATCAAAAACAAAAAGAGATCAAGAGCACATTTCTAGAAACAAAATGGAAATACAGATGTTAACAAACCCTTAGACATCATTATTTCTGCCTGGGAGGTTTTCTCTCTGCATTTTTGGGCTCAGAGAATTTTTTGGAATAATACTGTTTCACAAATGTATAAATTTAATTCAAGTATCTGTATCTCATATTCTTTAACCTTTTCATTATTTTCAGTTTTGCTTTTCAATTATGGATTCAATTAAATATTTATTTATAGGTTATTTACGCATTTCTACATATGGGGCCAAATTCTGATGTTTCTTAATTGGTAATGTAAGTTACATAAGTCAGTGTGTAAGAGGAAGTGGGTGTAGAATACATGCCAAGAGGACAACAAGGTGAGGTTGTGGCAAGAGGGGCAACCAAAAGGATCATGACAAATGTGTCAGATAAGTAAGGAGGATAGACAGACAGGATATGGGAGTGGGAGACTGACCTGCCACAGAGTTGGTGTGTGACCTTGGGCAAGTCACTTAACCTCTCTGCACATATATGTTCACATCGGTAAAATGGGAATAATGATATTTTCCCACTTCTTAAAAGCATTCTGAGATTCAAAGATGAAAAACTTTATATTAGTGTCATTGCCGTCATACACCATCTTGCACCCTTTTTGTAGATTGCTGTTTCTTACAACTCTGTCCTTCTGCTCCTTTCGCATGTATATTAAATCAACTTACACTAAGTTACTGAACTGTGATTTATATCAACATTTAAATCATCTATGAATTTGGCTTCCTATATTTATCATCTTAGACAACTGATTTGTAAAGTGCTTTCATACACTGCTTAATAAGTGCTTCTCTACTCACCATGAATTATGACTACATCGTATTACACAAAAGGAGAACTTACTTGTAGAAGCATTCCATGAACAGAATTCTGTCGTATACATGGATTGGTGCACTCTGGAAGCTCAGCAAGCAGAGATTGTACTGTATGTGGTATCTGGTTTATCATAACAAATGGAACAAGGGCTCGGCCTGCCATCTCACGTGAACGATACACAGGAGAGTAGCCACATCTAGAAAAGGGAGAAACACGTTTGTCATCCACATACAGTGAATGCATTGCTATTACTTAACAAGCAACAGTTACACATTTATCCAGATATGATTATTTTAATGTATTCTGAAATAAAAATGCAAAATAAATGACTAAACACAGTGAAAACTAAACCAAAACATGTTCCTTACAAAACATACTTTTATAATATTTCCTCTAGCTACTGATAGGGTGTAATTCCAGCCACCTATATCTAAATATATCCACGCTAGATTCTATTCTTCAAAAATGTCCTTGTCTTCTTGAAGACAAAAATATAATGGGACCATAGACCCAGCTGTTCAGTAACAGCCATCTATGTTGCCCATTGATGTTACTAATGACAAACAGTAACCGCGAATTTGAACATGCTAATTTATTAATTTTACTAAAATTTATGATTCTCAATATGCCTAACACACATTTTATATGAACAAGATATACAAATATAAGGTACATTTTTAATAGGACACAAGTTCCTAAAACAAATGCATAAGAAGGTTTTGATTAGTACACAGCAGACACACTTAGGCCTGGTCTACACTACAAAGTTAGGTCAATATAAGCCACACTAGGTCGATTTAATAACATACGTGTCTACACTACCAAGTCCCTTCCACCAATCTAAGTGGCCTGTAAAGTCTACTTCTGTACTCCATCTCAGCGAGAGGCATAGCGCTTGATTCAACATCCATGGGTCAACAAATGGATAGTGTAGACATCATGTTGTGTAATTCGAATTAATTGGCCTCAACGAGGTGTCCCACAGTACTTCGCTATGACCGCTCTGGAGAGCACTTTCAACTCCACTGCACGTCAGCCAGGTACACAGAAAACAGCCGCTCCCCTGTTCAAGCCCCGGGAACTTTTGAATTTTCATTTTCTGTTTAATCAGTGTGGAGAGCTCGCCAGCACAGCTCATCATGGATAAGGCTACAATTATGTTACAGAGGTCATGGAATCTGTGACTTCCATTGACCTCGGTGACATTTTCTCCCCAGGCTGGAGCTCCCACCCAGCCCCACCCCCGTAGCTACCCAGTCGTTGCAGGGGCCTGGCGGACCCTGCAGCTGCCCAGCCACGGCGTGGGGATTCCCCGCAGCTGCCCAAACGCAAAGGGTGTGTGTGTGGGGTAAACTCCCTGCAGCTGTCCAACCACGGAGGGCGGTGCAGGGACTCCCTGCAGCTGTCCAGATGCAGCGGGTGGACCCCGTAGCAACCCAGTCCCGCGGGCTGGGGGACCCTGGAGCTCCCACACACGGCAGCAGTAGGGGACCCGGGAGAAGTGGGTGCTGAACCCACTTACCCTTTTGTCAGGGATATTTTTAGCGAAAGTCAGGGAATTTTTGTTTATTTCCCATGACCTGTCCATGACTTTTACTAAAAGTATCTGTGAGAAAAACGTAACCTTAATCATGGAGACTCAAGGCCGCAAACGCGCTCCAGCATGGAGTACCCAAGAGGTGGTCTATCATATTGCTGTGTGGGGAGGAGAATCTGTGCAGGCAAAGCTCCGATCCAGCAGAAGAAACACTGACATCTATGCCAAGATCGCATGGGGGAGAAGAGCTACAGCAGGGACATACAACAGTGCCACATGAAAATAAAGGAGCTATGGCAACCATACCAGAAGACAAGGGAGGCGAACAGTTGTTCTGGTTCTGCCCCACAGACATGTCACTTTTATGAGGCGCTGCATGAGATTCTCGGCGGGGACCCCACCACTACCCCAAAACGCTCCATGGATAACTCCCAGGAGCCCCAGGCGACTTTGAACAATGAGGACATTGTTGATAAGAAAGGAGGAGGAGGAGAACGTGAGGCTGGCAAGCAGAGAATCCATTCTCCCTGACAGCCAAAAACTGTTTTAAACCCTGGAACCCATCTCTTCACAGGACCAGTTGGTGGCAGAGCATGATGCTGAGGAAGGCACCTTTGGTGAGTACACATTTCCAATCTAACTGTAGGGATTACATAAGAACTGTTTCCATGCACGGGGATGGCCCGGGAATCTTCCATGGAGATCTCTAGGAAGCTTTCATAGAGGTACTCTGCAATCCTTTGCAGCAGGTTTCTGGGAAAGGCTGCCTTATTTCGTCCACCACGGTAGGACACTTTCCTGTGCCATTCCAGTATTAACTCTGCTGGCATCTTTGCAGCACAAAGACCAGGTCTGTACCCAGACGCTTGCAGCATCTGCTCCCTTACTGCATCTGTTACCCTCAGGAGAGTGAGATTGCATAAGGTCACCTAGAGGAAACGGGGAAACTTTGCAATAGCCCTTAAACCAGAAAAAATTCAACAAGTAATCCGCCCCATTTGGTGAAATCTGGGTCACACAACCACACTTTCCCAAACATGCTGTGGTTGTGGTTGGAAGGGATCACCATGTATTGCAAGCAGCATTGGAAAAAATAGGAGGAGAGAGGGTGGCGGCTTCCTGTTTTCTCCCTTCCCCCCCCCATTTATAAAAAACAAACTATTTGGGGAGCTTTACGCTGGTGCCTGTCGTCAAGCACTATCCAGGTTGCAAGGGAAAGAGGGCTTTTCTCAATTTCCAACCTGTGATCCCAAGGCTGTCTTCACAAAGCAGCAGCACAAGATCTCTTGCCCATGCCTTGTGGCTGTACTCACCATGGATGGAACAGCAAACCGACTCTTGCAATAGCCAGTGGTTTTGATTACGTTGTGACTTGCAGTGAAGTATATTGAGGGGTGTTTTTATTTTATTTTTATAAAAAATAATTAACCTTGCACCAGAAACAATGCATGCACTGTTAATGCTACCCTGGTGCTTTGCATTCCTTGCAGCGGAAACCTTGTCCGTCAGCACATCCTCCACACCAGGACAGAGACTTTCGCAGATTAAAAGGCGGAAAAAGAAGACTCGGGAGGATATGTTCAATGAGTTAATGTGCATCTGCGAGAATGACAAGACGAAGCTCAGAGCATGGAGGATTACACTGTCTGAAAACCTGGACATGGACAGGGAGGACAGGAGAGTGTGCAAGGAACAAAAGCGTGCCATGCAAGAGATGCTGCGGATTATGAAGGAACAAACAGCCATGTTGAGGAAGAAGAAAGGCAGCTGGATGCTAGAGAGTCCCTCTACAGCCTATGCTGAATCTGCTGCCATCATCGCCCCATTCTACATCCTCCTCCCCAAACCGTCCTATGAGGTGGAGAGGGAGTTTGGTATCCCTTATACTCAACACCAGGGTTAGGTACGAGGATCAGAAGGCACCCATTCCCACACCTTTGATTGTTATTGCAGTGCATCTCTAAGCAAGCTTTCCACATTTCTCCCACCACAGTGTTATCAGGGCTTTTGCCCCAGGTTATCTTACTTTTCTTTACTGTCTCTGTTTGGTTTTGTGCATAATAAAAGTGAATGGATTGAGGAGAAAAGGCTCTTTATTCATTCAACACACGGTGGTTGGTGGGGATGGAGTTTACAGGGGAGAAAATGCAATGGAGGGGACAGTTTGGTAAGGAACAACACAGATAGGTCTCACATTACTCTGGCTCATTGCTGAAACTTGTTTTCAAAGCCTCACAGAGACGCAGCACCCCTCAATGTGCTCTTCTTATTGCCCTGGTGTCTGCCTGCTAGACAATCTGCCTCAACCCTCCACCCCAGTGGAAACTTTTCTCCCTTTGTTTCACAGATATTATGGAGCACACAGCAGGCAGCAATAACAATGGGGATATTGCTTTCACTGAGGTCTAACCTAGTAAGCAAACAATACCAGCGATCTTTGGAATGTTCAAGGGCACATTCCACCACCATTCTGCACTTGTTCAGCCTATGGTTGAACGGGTCCTTACTGCTGTCCAGGCTGCTGGTGTACGGCTTCATGAGCCATGGGAGCAAGGGATAGGCTGGGTCTCCCAGGATCACGACTGGCATTTCAACATCACCAATGGTTATTTTGTAGTCTGGAAAGAAAGTCCCTGCTTGCAGTTTTCTGAACAGATGCACGCATCATGCACCTTTCCCGACCATTCCACGTTGATATTGGTGAAATGGCCCCTGTGATCCACCAGCACTTGCAACACCATCGAGAAGTACCCCTTTCAGTTTGTGTACACTTTGGCAAGGTGGTCTGGTGCCAAGATAGGGATAGGCTTTCCGTCTATCACCCCACCGCAGTTAGGGAACCCCATCGCGGCAAAACCATCCACTATGTCTTGCACGTTGCCTAGAGTCACTACCCTTCTTAGCAGAAGTCTGTTGATGGCCCTGCAAACTTGGATCACAACAGATCCCACAATAGATTTACCCACTCCAAATTGATGCCCCACTGACTGGTAGCAGTCTGACGTTACAAGCTTCCACAGAGTTATTGCCACTCGCTTCTCCACTGTCAGAGCAGCTCTGATTTTAGTATTGCTGCGCTTCAGGGCTGGGGAAAGTTTTTCACACAGTTCCTGGAAAGTGGCATTCAAAAGTTCTGCAGCCACAGCTCATCATCCCATAGCTGCATAACGATGCGGTCCCACCAGTCAATGCTTGTTTCCCGAGCCCAGAAATGGCACTCAACCATGTAAAGGTGATGCGTGACTGTCGTCAGCAACTGCAAATTGCTCTGCTCTGTCTTCCAGCAGGGCTGCTTGCGTGGCATCACGTTGTTCTGTGCTGCGGCTCCTGTATCAGCTCTGTAAATACTGCAGGATAAGCACGAGGTGTTTGTAGTGATCACAACAACAATGTACAGCTGAGGGGGTCCATGCTTATCATGCTATGGTGTCTGCACGGATCACCTAGGCTTACAGGGAAAAAAAAAGGGGGGGGGGCGCGCAAAAAAAGGCTTGATTTGTTTGCCATTGATTTCAGGGAGGGAGGGAGGTAACTGCATCATAGGAGGCTAACACTATGTTCCCATAACCACGCTGCCAATGTTTTGGTCCCATAAGGCATTGCAAGCCCAACCCAAAACTCCACTCGGCCAGGTGCACTGTGGGATGGCTACCCACAGTGCAGTGCTCCGTGTGTCGATGCAAGCCCTGCTAGTGAGGATGCACTCTGCCGACACAAGTGTAGTGTGAACATGCAAGATCAACTTGCTTAAATCTGAGGCTCAATGTTGATTTCCATGATGTCGACTTAACTTTGCAGTGTAGACATTGCCTTAGTTAACAGCATAATGTATCTGACAATGTATCCATTTTAGACCACATTATACCTTGCAGATACAAGCGTGCATTGGGGGAAGTGCAGAGCAACTATACTGCCGTAGGAACTGCAACTCTCTCTCCTGGAGCTGAGTTACAACCTCTGGAGGGTGCAGCATGCTCCCCTCTCCTCATCCCCATCTCTTCCATATTTCCTTTAGGTGACTTGCATAATTGAGGTGCTAAGAGAGGATAGTCCTTGTGCTCCAGGGAAATGCAAGGAGTGTGACTATAGATATCCTATACACAAGCACGTGAAAAGGACGGTGGGTCAGTCCTAGTCATAGTCTAACCCTTTCTGCATATTGTATTTTTGGCCACATATGGTAAAACCTTTAATCCTGCATTGGCAAGTGTAGGAAAATATTTGGTTTAGTGCTAATAACTTATGTTTTTTAAATGAGAATGCTTCAGTTCTACTAGACAATAACCTCAGCACAGCGGAAAGTGATTTGTCTACAACTGTTCCTGTATTCGTGCTATACCATGTTTTATATTAGCAGAGGGAATCTTGTATATAAATGTTTCTTTTCAGCTACAAATAACTCTGACATGGTTACAGATGTTTAGTTTCTAATTAGCAGTAACTGTATACTAAAGAATGCCCCTCATTCTGTTCATGACCTTTTACAAATGATGATTTCCCAAAGGAATCTGGCCTCTGTTCAGGAGAAAGAATGGAAAATGGGGAAAGAGCCAGAGCCTGCCGCAGCCAGATACCCTGTGCAAAGGTATTTTCCAAAACCATATGATTCAGAGGTTTTGGGGTTCCCTCCCTTCCCAATGTAATGCAATTAAATACAATGGAATGGAATTCTATATTTTTTTCCTAGTAACATAATCAAGGATAGATTTCCAGGCAATTTTTAAGTAACCTCATTTTAAACTATGTCCTATGCTTCTGTTTAAAACAATGTGCAATAAGCACTCTTACAAAAAATTATACAATTTTTCCATATGACAATTATTGCCAGATTATTGTTTATTACATTTGTTAAGGTAGTGCAAGAAGTAATCACAGTATATGTTATTGTTGACAAAAAAAATTCATGTTAAGGATAAAATTTCCCAAGTGCCTAAATTCAGGTGCCTAAACTCAGGAGCCTAAATTCTATTTTCAAAAATGACTTAGGTACTTCAGAGCTGAAGTCTCATTGAAAGTCAATACAGGTGCTTTGGAAAATTATACCCTATATCCAATACTGCAAACAATTAGGCACACAAGTAACCTTATTGAGAGTAGCCCTGTTGGATTAGGTGCTTACACAGGTCATCTCTCCTATTTTCTCTGAAATGTCAGATGCAGAAAACCTATACAATCATTTTTCACTAGTTGAAAATAAAAACTAGATAATTAATTAATAGATATAAGTATTTTCTATCATTTTCTCAATAACATTTCACTACGTGCTGAACAAAATATAAAACTTTACACGTACAAGAATTATATATTTGTAAATACTTATTCTAGTTGGATATATTTATAAATTTACTAAATTTATTAACACAAGCAGATACTACAACATTATGGTCCCAATCCTCCTCTCCCTGTGCAGTACAGTCAGAGCTGGCAAAATCATTACTTCCCAACCCAGCCCTACACATATCTCCCCCCACACTTAATTAAATGCGCATTATTAATGGAATGGAAAGAACAGTGCCAAAAAAAACGATTTAAAATGGACCACATCTATAATATGTTTGTATCAGATATTTGCTGGATAAAAGCTGGGTCTTCTGCTACGAAAACCAGCTTATACACTGTTTATTCTACACATTTTCAAAACTTATAAAACTACTTTTAAACAACCAATAATATAATAAAACAATTATTTTAAAAAGGTCACAATCTTGGCTTCAATATACAACCTGAGATGCCAGTGGGTTCCACATGGGCTGGAGGAAAATGGATCCTCACTACCCTCCAAGCCATTGAGTGGAAGCTGCTCCACAATTGCTAAGGCTGTAGTAGCTCCACCTGTTGCCGTGTCCCTGTTGTGAAGGGCATTGATTGGAGGATCTGTGAAACAGCAGATCCTCTGCCCCCGCCATCTCATCTCCTAAACACTGCTGCTTGGGGTTTCACTTTCCAGAGCTGGGCTACAAAGTATGCTGTAGATGTAGATCAACACTCCCTAGATAGTTTCCAAAATTCTTCCAAAGTGGTTGTGGGGAACCTCTGCAATTGAGGGGAGAGCAGAAATGCAGACTTTGGTTCCAGTAAAATATATGCAGTAATAATGCCTGAATAGATTGACAGTCATTAACTCCTAAGTGTACCAACATGTCATTTTTTAGGGCCAGATTCTGCCACACAAACTCACATTGAGCAGTACCTTACTCCACAGGTAGCCCCATTTATTTCAATGGAGCTACTCAAGGAATGAAATTATTGCCTCCTTGAAGCAAATGGCAAAAACTTCCATTGACTTCAATGGGGCCAGGATTTTACCCAGCATATGTACACTCGTACAAATGTCAATGAACTCCCAAGAGCAAATACTATTATTCAGAAAGGAAGAAACTTAACAAAATCCAGCACTTCTACCTTATTAACAACAAGCTGATAGTAGAGTCAATCTCTCCTTTTGTGACAACCAACCATTCATCTACTATTACTGAGGCAAAATATGAACTACAACTGCTAACTAATCCTTCGTAAATAGGTTTTTGCTACAAAGCAGGTTTTGGAAAAAGGAGATATTTACTTAATATAACCCAGAAATTCAATATCCTCATATGTTTGCCTATGGCTCTTAGTTCAGTACCTATTTTTCCCCTTATGCTGTCTACAAAAGAAAATCAGTATGAAAATAGAGATTTAAAATGTACATTATTGTACATAAAGGGTGAAACTGTAACATTACAATCTGCCCTGAGTCCTGGGCAGCGCACACCACAAAGTCTCAGATAAAACCAATAGTAAAAGGCTCTTTAGCCATACAAGTAAAAAGAAAACAAGGAAAGAAGTGTGACTGCTAGGTA
Source organism: Malaclemys terrapin pileata (assembly GCF_027887155.1). Classification (NCBI taxonomy): domain Eukaryota; kingdom Metazoa; phylum Chordata; order Testudines; family Emydidae; genus Malaclemys; species Malaclemys terrapin. The sequence continues at coordinate 37,363,059 of NC_071507.1, read as the reverse complement.
CTGAGAATAGGGTAGAGATTAAAGATAATCTAGGCATGGCCCAATACCTAAACGAACACTTTGCTTCAGTTTTTAATAAGCGTAATGAGGAGTTTAGGGGTAGTGGCAGGGTGGCTAATGGAAATGAGGATATGGAAGTAGAAATTACCACATTCGAGGTGGAAGTCAAACTCAAACAGTTTAATGAGAGCAAATAGAAGGACCTGGATAATCTCCATCCAAGAATATTAAAGGAACTGGCACATGAAATTGCAAGCCCAATAACAAGGATTTTTATTGAATCCATAAACTCGGTGTCATACTATATGACTGGAGAATTGCTAATACAGTAGCTATTTTTAAGAAAGGGGGGAAAAGTGATCCAGGAAACTAAAGGCCCATTAGTTTAGAAGATCTTGGAACAAATTTGAAAGGGGAAGTTGTTAAGGACATAGAGATAAACGGTAATTGGGATAAAATACAACAAAAGGTAGAACATGCCAAACCAACCTGATCTCTCTGAGAAGATAAGTGACTTTTTAGACAAAGGAAATGGTAGATCTAATCTACCCGGATTTCAGTAAGGCATTTGATAAAGTTCCACATGGGAAATTATTAGTTAAATTGGAGAAAATGTGGATTAATATGAGAATCAAAAGGTGGGCAAGGAACTGATTAAATGGGAGACTACAACAGGTGATATTGAAAGGTGAACTCTCAGGCTGGAGGGAGGTTACTAGTGGAGTTCCTCAGGGATTGGTCTTGGGACCAATCTTATTCAACATTTTGGAAGCAACAGGGGAGGAGAAAGACCTGGCCGTATTGGTTGATCACAGGATGACTATGAGCCATCAATGTGATGTGGCTGTGAAAAAGGCTAGGATGCGTTAGGTGAGGTATTTCCAATAGAGGTAGGAAAGTGATAATACCATTATATAAAGCACTGGTGAGAGCTCATCTGGAATACTGTGTGCAATTCTGGTCTCCCATTTTAAGAAAGATGAATTCAAACTGGAATGGGTGCAGAGAAGGTCTACTAGGATGGTCGGAGGAATGGAGAACCTATCTTATGAGAGGAGACTTAAGGAGCTTGGTTTGTTTAACCTAACCAAATGAAGGCTAAGGGGAGATAGGATTGTTCTCTATAAATACCTCAGAATGATAAACACCAGGAAGGGAGAGGAGTTATTTAAGTTAAGCGCCAATGTTGGCACAAGAACAAATAGATACAAACTGGCCGTCAATAAGTTTAGGCTTGAAATTAGACAAAGGTTTCTAATCATCAGAGGAGAGAAGTGCTGGAACAGCTGTCCAAGGGGAGCAGTTGGGGCAAAACATCTAACTGCTTTCAAGACCGAGCTTGATAAGTTTATGGAGGGGATAGTATGGCAAGTTTGCCTATAATGGAATGTGGCCCATTTGCAACTGTGAGTAACAAAATGTCTCCAACTGTCAGAGACGGGACACTAGATGGGGAGGTCTCTGAGTTACTACAGAGCAGGGGTCGGCAACCTACGGCATGCAAGCCGATTTTGAGTGGCACGCTGCCTGCCCGGTGAGAGGAGGAGGAGGAGGGGCCGGAATGCACCATGCTGGGAGAAGAAGCGGGGGAGGAGGGAAGCTTGGCTGCCGCAGGACCAAGCTTCTGCCTCCTGCCCCCGCAGCGGAGACCGGGGGGGGTTCCGGTCTCCCGCCCCACTCAGTCCCCCCGCCCACCGCTTGCTCTCCCCTGTGGGGGCAGAAGGCAGAAGCTTGGTCCTGCGGCAGCCAACCCTTGTTTCTTCCCATAACATGGTACATTCCGGCCACTCCTCCTCCCAGAGGAGCAGAGCCGAGTGCAGCATGCTTGCTGCTCCCTAGAGCAGGCAGAGAGAGGTAGGGATGGGCCTGGGGGAAGGGGGTGGACCAGGGCATATCCCTCCCAGCCCCATGCCTTGAGCCGCTCAGGGCAGGGGGCTGGGAGCACCCTAGCCTTCTGCCCTGCACCCCCCAGCCCTCTGCCCTGAACCCCCCCAACCCAACAGACACCCATCCCTCTGCCCTGAACCCCCTCCCAGCCTTGTGCCCTGCACCTCCACCCACCCCCAGCCCTCTGCCCTGACCTCGAGTCCCCCCCAACACCAAGCCCTCTGCCCTGAACCCCCCCACACCCAGCCTTGTGCCCTCCACCTCCACCCACCCCCAGCCCTCTGCCCTGACCTCGAGTCCTTCCCCCAACACCCAGCCTTCTGCCCTGAACCCCCTACACCCAGCCTTCTGCCCTGCTCCCCCACACACCCCAGCCCTCTGCCCTGACCTTGAGTCCCCCCCCCCGCAACACCCAGCCCTCTGCCCTGAACCCCCCCACACACACACCCAGCGGGCTGAGCAGGCTGGCGGCGTAAGATCAGCATTTTAATTTAATTTTAAATGAAGCTTCTTAAACATTTTGAAAACCTTGTTTACTTTACAGACAACAATAGTTTACTTATATAATATAGACTTAGAGAGAGACACCTTCTAAAAAACATTAAAATGTATTACCGGCACGCGAAACCTTAAATTAAAGTGAATAAATGAAGACTCGGCACACCACTTCTGAAAGATTGCCTACCCCTGCTACAGAGAATTCTTTCCCAGGTGTCTAGCAGGTGGGCCTTGCTGACTTCCTCAGGGGTCTAACTGATCACCATATTTAGGGTCAGGAAGGAATTTGCCCCCAGATCAGATTGGCAGAGACCCTGGGAGTTTTTTGCTTTCCACTGAAGCATGGGCCACTTGCTGGTTTAAATGAGAATTAATGGTGGCTTCTTTGTCACATGAAGTCTTTAAATCATGATTTGAGGAGCTAAGTAACTCATGCAGAGGTCATGGGTCTATTACAGGAGCCGGGGGGGTGGGGGGAGTAGGGAGAGGGGAGGTTTTGTGGCCTGCAATGTGCAGGAGGTCAGGCATAGTGGTCTGGAATGGAAATTTGCTACTAGATCTGGCCCTCACGGATTCCCCTGATGCCATCTATTGTACATGACTTGAAGACCCACTTGGGAAGGCTCAATTTTTGGACTTAGATCATCAAAACTTTAAAAATGAAGCTTACAGCGTAACAAAAAGCATTTTGTTCAACTTGACACATGTAAACTATGATAACATCCTACAGCACATTAGTAAATAGATGGTAATATACATATTTGAAAAAGTACTAAAATCTTAATAATATGAAACCTCCTGAGAGCACTATATTAAATTCTTACTGAGAAACAGAATAAGGTCACAGAGTTCTGTTACAAATTATTTGCTTTTCAGAGAAGCAAAATCAGTACTAAGAAGGTTCTTCTGTATAGTAAATAAACTTCTCTTATATTTGTTCCCTTTCCTAGGAACTCCTTTTTCTGGCATAGGAATGCATAGAAAAATATTTATTTTTTCAAAATATTCTATTGGTAATGCACCAAAATCTCTCTCTCTCTCGTTTTTAAACACAATAATATATCACAACAGGGTGACAATCAGTAACCTGTCAATGAACTTGACTGCCTTAAGGCACCTGATCTATACATCTCAGGTGTTTTGAAGGTACTTGGCTTCATGCCTTAACTACAGGAGAGGTTTACAAATGAACTTCACAATGTATACCCTCCTAGTTTATTCCTTAACCAATAGGGCTACCTTAGACTCAGAGAATGTGACATTTTGACGGCTATTGTCTCTCACTCAGCCATCACCTGTTATCAGTAACTTAACTCAAAGGAGTTTTATTATCGGAAAATGGGAGGAGGAATGAGCTCAAACACAAGAGTCAGGCAAATGTAAACAAATCATAAAGTTCCAGCTTTGAGTGACAAGTCTTGCTTCCTTGTTATAACAGTCACAAAGGAGACCCTCACAATCTCTGACTCTGGAGCACCTGTCTATACAAATACTTCTTCCTCATGGCAATTTACAATGAACATGGGAAATAATCTGACCAGTCAAATTAGGAACAATCTCTAAAGACAAAAATGACAGTGGCAATTATTTTAACTCTATTTGCATCTGTAGTGAAACCTAGTACTGTAAGGTTAAAAATAAATAAAGAACATATACAGTTCATTAGCAATGAAGTTGGATTTAACAAACAGGATTTTATTTTAATCTCAGTTTGATCTTTCTGCTCAATTCGTCTGGGGGATTTTCTTCCTGACATTGTATAAACAAAGAAAAATATACAAGTACCAGCTGGAAAATCTTTTTGGCTTGCTACCATGAGCTTTATTAGTCAAATAAGCTTTCTCACTGGTTGTGCTCTAAGTATTTAACCTCTATATTAAGAGGGTAAACTTAAAAACGGTGGCACTCTTGACTATTAAAAAAAAAAAAAATCCCTGGCAACACAATGGAGGTAAACGAGAAAGTTGAAGACACCAATGGAGAAAGTGCTGCAAACTTTTCTCACTGGTGGATAGATATTTTCCTATCCGCCCCATCCTGCATTCATTTCCACAGAGGCAGCACTAAATCTGAGAATTTTTAAGGGACAAATGAAAGATAGGCACTTTCGAAAATCTCACAAACTAAGTGACTAAGGAGGACAACTCAATAAGACACATGCTCCTAAATTACTTAGGTGGTTTGGAAAAAACATCTACCAGCTCAAAGTGATTCAACAGAGCTAAAAATTAACTCAAACTTTTTGAAGAACACTTCCAATTAACAGTAGGTGGTTATAGAATTATAAAACAAAGTAATGGTGAGAGCAGGAAACTATACAGGGGTCGATGAGAGGCATTCTACTGAAGGCTAAATGCCATATTTTTCATTTTGAATACTTTCTTCTCCATACAGAGTATACTGTAACACATGCAACAACATTTTTGTACAAACAATGGATAACTAATACTGTTTTCCCTGAACAATTAGAATTTGACTAATGTGCTTTCATGCTTTTTAGTAGGTTATCTGTGGCCATTAAGCTCTAGGTTATGCTAGTTTAGAGTCCCTGTGAATATACCAGTTACTAGGTTGTGAGGATGGTAGACAGGGCCGGCTCCAGGCACCAGCCAACCAAACTCGTGCTTGGGGCAGCACCTGGTAAGGGGCGGCCAATCTTGGGGTGGCGGGGGGAGGGGGAGCAGCGCGGCGCGGTGCTCTGCTGGGGGTGTTCGGCAGCGCGGCGCTCCGCGGGGAGGGGTTTGGCAGCGCTCCACGCGGGGGGGGTGTGTTCGGCAGCGTGGCGCTCAGCGGGGGTTTCGGCAGTGCTCCGCGCGGGGGGCTTTGGCAGTGCGGTGCTCTGTGGGGATGGGAGGGGCGTTCAGTGGCGCGGCGCTCAGCGGGAGTTCAGCAGCTCGGCGAGGGTGTTCGGTGGCGCTCAGCGGGGGTTCAGCAACGCGGCGGGGTGCAGGGGCTGTTCGGCGGCGCAGCACTCGACGGGGGGGTTTCGGCAGAGCGGGGCGGTGCTGGGGGGGGGGGTGTTACGGCGGGGCGGCACTTTTTTTTGCTGCTTGGGGCGGCAAAAAAGTTAGAGCCGGCCCAGATGGTAGAAAGCCGTTTCTTAAGTATTACTTGCACAGCTGCATGTTAGGAGCCTTTGTGGAAGGAAATGTTGACAATTTGTGTTGGTAGATGGCTTGAGTAGTCTCTCTGTTGTCCTTCACCAGCCAGGAAGGACACAATCTACATAGCAGGTAGTAACTCAAATGTTCTTCAGTATATTACAGACCGTTCCTTGTACAAATTGACCAATCTCCATAAAGGACCGTCTGAGCTGTTTATTTTGTGATTGCTTACCGCATCCTGTGTCCCATATAGACCATTCTGTACACATGTGATCTTCTCTGAGAAGAAAGCTGATTACTCTCCAGAATAGCCTATGTGCTGGATTCTGGATTAGACTGCAGGCAGTCATTCCGACAAAATGAGTAACAAATCAAAAATAGTTCAGGTGCTGTAACTTTGCAGTCCTTTGGCTGATAAAGGGGAGGTGGGTGGGCAGAATCTATTTGTTTCTTCCAAGGACTTGGCTCAGGACTGAGGGAATGCATCATGTTGTAAACTAGTTGCTTCACCACACTGTGTGGTATTCAGAAATTTCAATGTATTCAGCAGAATACAAACTTTTTTGAGATTTTTAAAATTAATCTTGGACCTTCTAACTGCTGAGAAGGTCCTGAGAATGTAAAACAATGCATTGTTGTGTTGTGAAACCTAAAATCAGAGGCCCTGTCTTCAGTAAAATTTGGGCCATGTTAAGGAACCATTTTTCAAGAGTCAATTATGGAAACAGTGCATTGCCAAATGACACCAACCAATTGAAATTCTGTTCTGTTCTTTATCGATTCTCAGACTGCGCTTATCACTGGAGTTTGAGTGCCTTCCAGTAATACATTAAGTGAAGTGGCTGAAACCTATCACAGGCTGCTTGGCTCTTTCATCTTCTTCATGGGCCAGAAGTGTGAGCAGTGGAGTGTTTTGGGAGGAGTGTGGGTATTTTCTTTAGATTTGGAAAATACTTAATCTGTGTCTTGAGGATCTGATATTCTTTATGGACACATTTTATAAAGAGTCACAGGGAAAGTGTGAAATCGTGCCTCAGTCCAATTATAAAACTGCTAACAAACATGCTGGTATATCCACCCTCATTTTATTATATCTCAAAATACTAGTCAACTGGAAAAGTTTGGAAAATCCTCAAATGATACACTACTCCATTTCTACCTGTGGAGAATCTCAATTCTGTATCCATCCACTGAAAGTAAATGTTAGTCCTAGACACAATTATCGAAATAAGTACTTCATGTGCAAACCAGTACTGTTCATCTACATACATCGAGAACTATTGAATGTAACACATTTACCTCAAACAGTTCATGTGCAAGAACAAAAAGTCAATAAATCTGAACAGACTCCAGCAAGTTTAACTATGGATTCAACATATTTCCCACTGCACTGGCCAACCTTAGAAATATTCAGATCCTGAACAAAGCAGCTAAAACTGGCAAGATTTAATCCATAAATTATATCAGCAGCTTGTGCTAGGTATGAAAAGGTTTTATACTCCCAAGCACACTTCAAAGCATTCAGTTAATTACCTTAATGGTAAAAATGACAGGACATTAATTGAGAAGAAAAGTAAAAGTACTTCAAATATATTTTTATAAAAGAATTTAAGGTGTTCCTTATATGCATGGTTTCCTTTACTTCTATTTATAACTGTTCCTTTTCTGCAGTACTCACTTTCACCAATTCTCAGATTACTAAATTAACCATAAAACAAACATTTTTAAAACATTTTTCTCACTATTTGCACATTAGCTATGTCACAGAAATATAAAGGAACAGAATTAACTTGAAAAATCATGTTTCCACATGAAAATTTTGTACCTGTTATTGTTACAATTCCAGAAACTGCAGACCAAGAAAGATTAGCAGGAAAAATCCCCTCTATTTTTAGTTTGTTTCTGGTGTCTGACAGTACTTTATATATAATCAATTTCATTATTTGGTTAGTAGGAAGTTAGCTGCACTTCCTGTCTCATGAACTAGAATAGTGGTATCACATTCTCATACACTGGTCTGGAGTAATCTGAAATGTACTACTTGCACCAAACCAAATAGGATGTTTGGAACTGAATAAACAACAAACATGCACTTGAGCAGAGCAAGGAGGGACACCACTGTGTTGATCTCAAATTCAACCCAAGTCCCTTCTTTACCCCAGTGGGAGCAGGGAAAAGCCCTCTAATAAATGTTTTTATAAAACAGGCTTTTTAAAAACACAGAACAAAATTCTGTTCATGCTATTTAAAGCATACGCTATCAGAATCAATTTGTTATTTTGATTAGAAAAGTTTTTTAAACATTTTAAAAAATAATTAAAAAGTTTATAGTGTCCTTTTAAGGTTGATGCTACATTTTTCATTAAGTCATATCAAACACAGCATGACAGCAGAAAAAAAGGGAACTCTGAGGGCTAATACAAATAAATAATAATAAAATAATAATAATAATAATAATAGAAGCAATATTATACCCTGAACCTATACAGACATGTAGGGGTGCACCCCAAATCATGCCTATCAGCATGCAGCTCAGGAAACAATGGAGGTTGCATCTGAGATGTTCCTAGGAGAAAGTTGAGGAGGAGTGGGAACAAAGGAGTTTAGATGGAGCCTGGTGACACAGGGGAAGGTTGAATGCTGCAGCCCATAAATGGGAATCTTATATTATTTCCTTTCCCCCCCCCGCTCTACCCTCGGCAACAACAGAGCCCTGTGTATATCATCCATTATTATAAGTGGTGTACACACAACACTATTTAAACCTAAATGGAGGAACAACAGGTCACGCACAAGCTTTAATTGTTTTTGAATAAAGTAAAATTAACTTGGGATGTGACTACCAAATAAGAGTAACATATTTAATAACGGCTTTAGCCATTAAACACATCTCCAATCCTTTCATTAAAATGCCTAATGCAATAATAGGAACTACCATGTATTTCCTGCTTACCACTTGCTAGCAATCTGGATAAATAAAATAATTTTAAAATGGTGTACTTTACGTTAAGAATAAATCATCATTTTCATATATATAGAACAAAAAATACACGTACTTTCCCCCTCACTCAGCAGTATACAGATTACCCGGTCACAGCAGACAAGTATTGATGTCACAGCAGACAAGTATTTCCATCATTTTTTATGCTCACCATACACTTCTGTCTTGGACCCACTTTCACTCCTAGAATACTCTTTGTTCTTTTGATTAACTGATGAACAGTTCCCTTATAAAGATATCTAACCCAGCACTTCTACTGCTAACCAATACTACAGGAGAGCATAGCCAACTTTGCCAATTAAAACGAACATTGAACATTTAGTCTTTGGGTCAACCACTTGCCAGCCTTACCCAAAGTTAACCAAAGAGTTCACTTGGTTTTTAAATAATTGTTCAAAACCCGGAAGTTATTTTTATATACTGTTCAATTTGCAGTGGATTAAGTTATTAGAAAAAAATTAGTTGTGTTAAAATTCAACTACCAGCCCAACTGCGTTGTCTGTTCGGAGTGAAAGAGCTCCTGCAAAAATGACATTCACAAAAATGAAGTAAAAGCTTCTAGTTATCTTTCCTTTTCAAATCAGATCAAATGATTATGTTCCAGGCTCTATTCACACATCCTCAATATAATTCATTTTTAAATTGCTAAATTACCCCTTGTAAGACATAATATTTGAATCAAATGTTGAAGGTAGCAATGCTACAGCAATGTTATGCAGTTAGGTGTAAAAAGAATAGTAAGCTGACTATACAAATATTTGTGTGGTGCATCCCCATTATTAAATATTCCTCTGATTTCCATATTAAAGAAAATCAATGAAAGAATATTTTTCCTAAAGGGGATATTATCAAACCTTTGAGGTCTTCAACTTGACCTACTCTGCATTTGTCATTTGACCCAATATGAAAGCAATGACCCCTAGAATCTAAATAATTATTTGCAGTTTTTTCTTTACAAATGCATAGGTTTATAGAAATTAAGAGAAATGGTATATTACCAACAACCTGGGCAGCAGTTAAATGCCATACCCACACAGCCAACACTATGTACAATAGCATTATCTCAGGATTTAATCCTGCCAGGAAAGATGGGATTCTTTGCCCAATGAAGGTACTATATTGTTTCCTCCTCCCTTGGGATGTCTGGGAACTGGTTCTTCTCTGTCCCTGGTACAGCCTGAATCTCCTCCACAATTTCCCCAGTGTAAGTTTATAAGGCATTCTCCATTTTCCTCTACTGGCTTTAGAGAGTATTTTTAACATTTCAAACAAATAAAAGATATATATGCGATTCTATTTACACTGTGTTTCATCTTTACCACGCCAATGTTGGCACACAGGGTGAAAACCAGTCTCTTATAAATAAATAAATAAATAAAATAAATTAATGGAGATATCCCATCTCCTAGAACTGGAAGGGACCTTGAAAGGTCATCGAGTCCAGCCCCCTGCCTTCACTAGCAGGACCAAGTACTGATTTTGCCCCAGATCCCCAAGTGGCCCCCTCAAGGATTGAACTCACAACCCTGGGTTTAGCAGGCCAATGCTCAAACCACTGAGCTATCCCTCCCCCCTTCCATTTCCATTTCTCTGTCATTTGCTGCTGCTTCCATTTGCTCTGTGGTGTTGAAATAGTCTATTCTACCCTCCTTGCTAAGCGTTCTTCTTACAGTTTTTGTTGACATGGCAGTCCGTGTTTTGGCATCCAGAGTACATGCCCCACAGATGTCCAGCGCTTTCTTCTGCTTCTGGTAGAAATGAGCTGCTGGTTGTTAATTTATTAGATCTCTTCACGGGTGATAGAGGCTTTCCGATGCCCAGAAGCTTTCATAGGCATTTATTTTTGTGGTACATCCACATCTATTAAGTATTCCTCTTAGATTCCTCATTGATATTGGAGAAAAATCAATGAGAAAATATCTTTCCTTAAGAGGATAAATAACTAGAAGGCATCTAGTTTACGGTCCAACATTTTAGTAAATCTCCAGCTCTTGAGCTGCATGGTAGCATCGAGATTACATTAGAACTGAAAATTCTCAGTTTTGTTTTGGTGCGGTATATCTGATTTCCATATGTTGTTGAGTTTTGTAAATGATGTGGATGTCTTTCCTATTCTTGATGTCACTTCCTTCTTAAGGTCTCCCATTGACTTATATGGTGCTGCCTGTGTAGGTGAACTGTTATATTTTCTTGATATTTTTGCCTTCTGATAGGATACTACTGCTTTACATCTGGATTTCAAGAATGTGTGTTTTAGAATAACTAATTTTGAACACTGGTAGGCCTCCCATTGTGTGTCTTTCTTTGTAGCTTTTTGGGGTGTTGTTCATAGCACAATATCAGCAGCAAAGCCTAGATCTTCTAGGCATTTGCCATCGACCCATGCTAGACTGGAGTCTGTGTTGATAATACATGTGTTCATTATCCAATCTATGGCAATTCCAAACAACCGTGGAAATAAAATGCTGCCTTCTTTCATGTCAGTTTCCACATTGAACCACTCTGCTATCTGGTTGTTCACCCTTACAGAGCACTTCACATCTCTGTATGTGGCCTTGATGTTGATGACTTTCACTGGGATTCTGTAGGACTGAAGAATATTCCACAATGTATACCTGTGAAGGCTGTCAAATGACTTTTGAAAGTCAGTGATTCTACACAGAATCTAATCCTCATTGGGGAAGCAAGTTGCTGGTTTCTTGAGGCACAAGATATACAGAGTCTGATCCAAAGTTTCATAGTCAATGGGGGATCTCCCCATTGACTTCAATTGGCTTTGGCTCAGGCCTATAAATATGTGGGTACAGTGCTGAGGAGAGAGGGGACTAAAGCTGAAGCAAACTATACACAATCTTGAATTACAATTGTGGGAGCCCTGGTTATTTGTGTATGGCTACTAAAAGAGTAGGGCAATGAGATTCATTTTCAGTTTACTATGTGCAGGTATATCAATCCTACAGTGGTGTCCTTTACCTCCCCAACAATGACTACAACCTGCTTGGCACACAATCTCTTTGATTTTATATGAGAAAGACTTTTCCTGCATTTCTTGTATCCACAAATAATGTACTAGGGACACAAAATAATTTTTGATGTGATCAAATGTATTATGCAACTATAGATTTTGCAAATAATTCTTTTCTCTCCTGTCTTCTCAGGAACTCAATTTTTACTTCATTTATGAATAAAAACGTATCTTCATAAATGATCATAGCTGTGAAACCAACCTAGAGTAAACAGGGGTGAATATTAATTATGATTTAAATGATTTAAAGGGCTCCATATAGAATTTTATATCACCGAAGAACTAATGTATCCGAAGGGAGACAAAGTAAGTCTCAATTTTTTTACCTTCAGTTGCTCATTGCTGGGATTCATTTGCATTATAATTGGTCTGAGTACATTTTGACTTTAATCTGAAATTAGTTGAGGAACATGCAGTATTTACTTTCCATTTTTGTCAATTTTCTTCTTGACAAAGAATAAAGAAAAGTAGGGACTCAATGTCTCAACAGTAGTAACAGTTTATTGTAGCTTACATACTTTACAACTAATACATCAATTTAGTCAAATAAAAAAGGGGTACAACATCAGAGCCAAAGGTAGAAACAGATTAGCTGGAATATAAATGTTTTTCTGCAGTTCTTAGACATGAATATATCCTTGAATTTATGTTAAAAGATTTTTAAGGGACTGGGTTTGGGTTTTTTAATAGTGGCATAAGTTTCTAGTCTCTGTATCTGTAGTAAATAGTTTACTCTCCCAACACAGAACAGCTTGGAAAAGCACAGATGAGTAAGATAAAACATTAGGCAATACTCTTCTCAGAAGCACTTAAAATCATTTATACTGTAGTATACATTAGTAGTACAGAAAGCATGTAGCCAAACTACATAGGCTTTTTCTATTTGTGAAACAGGTCAACAAGTTATACTAAAAGCCCAAGTCTCTCCCAGCTGCACCCCATACTTAAGGGACCCTAGGAAGAAAGTAAATAAGTTTCATATTCCATAGAAGTATTTTCTCTTCAAATTCAGATTTATTACATCATCTGCTGGGATTCTCTATTTCAGTTTCAATCTGTTTGTTGCCTTTGCTATCAAGAAATCCCCAGCAATGTCTCAATGACAACCATAACTTCAAGTAGATTTATTTAGCAATTTGTTGAAGTCACATGGGGTTAACTGTAGATTCGCCTTTTCTTAATATTTGGCTGATACCCTGCTAGAGAAACAAAAATTCTGCCAACTTGAGTTTGTGTAAATGGAAACATGGAGAAAATAAAAGAACACCTGTTATTCAAAACTGCATTTTAATTTTGATAACCTGTAAAAACAAACTACTATTATGCTTCACAAATGCAGAATCATGGGAAGAACTACACAACAACACTTATTACTATACCAATTAGTTAGCAAAACCCACAACAAAGACTGTAGTCAAAACACAATTTTCTGCAGTAATGTCTGTAACCTTTTATTTATGTTTAAAATAACTATATAGGTTAAACAAAATAAATTAAATCTCATTCCTTTGCAAAGATTTTAAGTACTTGAACTGATTGCAGCTGAGGACATGCCAAGATTAATTTTCTTACTGTAACTTACCATTATAATCATGGCAAGTAGGTTAGCAGCCAGAGGGGTTAAGTTCTTCCAAAACTTTTCCCCTAAGGAGGGATAGCTCAGTGGTTTGAGCATTGGCCTGCTAAACCCAGGGTTGAGAGTTCAATCCTTGAGGGGGCCACTTAGGGATCTGGGGAAAAATCAGTACTTGGTCCTGCTAGTGAAGGCAGGGGGCTGGACTCGATGACCTTTCTAGGTCCCTTCCAGTTCTAGGAGATGGGATGGGATACTCAAAAGCTAACACTTAAGAGTAGCAGATTTTTACTAGCCTTTTTTTGATAGTCTTAGTGTATTTGTCACTTTGTTCCATCTCAAATGAACTCCTCATCCTAGGCCCGTCAGAAGAAATATTTATACTATTGTCTAAGAAGGTTTTGCACCAAACAAAAATACATACAAACGTGCTCTCACAATAAGAATTTAGCATAGAAAAACAATACAAATGTAAAAAATCCACATTTTACAACAGGATATATATGATTTTTATATTATGTATCTACGGCTATATATTTTTTTCTATACTTACATCAGGTTATAGGTTTTGAAAGCCCAAACTGCACTCAAGATGATAGTTGCTGTTGTAGTAAAATGACAAATGGGCCCAACGAGCTTCCTTAGCAAGAACTGAATATTTCTAATACTTTTGCATCATTCAGACTCCAAATAATAAAAATAATTCCAGCCAACTACAACTTAAACCAATCATATGGACCAGCTAATATAAGAAAAACAAAAATGGAGGATGTATACATTTTAACACAGAGACTTAGGGACAGACTTCAAATTAACAATAGTAACTCACAACAGTTGTATTAATGTAAAACTGGCTTCAACAAGTGTATTTCCCTTCATATCACGCTGAACATTTATCCCAACAGAAATTTCTGTTGGTTGTTGATAAAATCTCTATCTCATAGCATTGGCAGTTGCAATCAGGCAGGTTTTTGGCAACAAGTTTCCTGTTGGTGCCATAATATGCTAAAATACAGCAAAATGAAAAAGGCTGCAAGGTAGAGCCACATTGTTACACAGCTCTGTGACAATCTACACTGGCCACTTCTCAAAAGAGTACTAGGGTTTGGAGGTGAGAATAGGGTGACCAGATGTCCCGATTTTATGGGCTTTTTTTTTTTTTAAATATAGGCACTTATTACCCCCACTCCCCATCCCGATTTTTCACACTTGCTATCTGGTCACCCTAGGTGAGAAAATCAGTTAAATACTGTACCAGTCAAATACAGGACAAAATAGTTAAGTCAACATAAACAACTGCACATAAGAAAGAAAACAAAATCAGAGAATCTACTATTTTTTTTAAACAAAGTAATAAATAAATAAGGAATATTTTTCCAATTACAATATCTGAGACACCAAAAATGTTTGCAGAAATATTTTTCCTAAATAAAGTTACTAACCAAGTTTTCAATAAAATTATAGAATCTCAAAAAATGTACTGTAGATATCTCAGGACAGGACAAGATCTGCACTAGTTTACTTTTCTCTTTGTGAGATTATGTAGCTTCCTCCTTTTAATGTAGCTGTTGAGTTCAAAAGGAAACTGTGAGTACTTAGCATATCTGAAAATCAAGCCAATTCTATTTAGGTACCTAAAAACAAATTTAGGAGTCTAACTTTAGGCACCTAAATTTGAAAATTTTGACTGTGTACTTTATAGCCTTACAAACACTTTTCATTTTACATTTTGAGTTTGTTGCTCTGTTACTCATTGTGGGCCCCGACCTGGCCCCTCTGGAGTAAATGAGAGTTTTGCCACTAACTTCAATGGGAGCAGTATCAGGCACTTACTGAAAAACAATTTACCATAAGTTACTGATGTTATTGTATGTGAGTGATAATGCTATCTAAGCAATACAAGCTGGCTATGAGGTTAAGTTTTTCTAAATACAAAGACAAAAATGAACCATTTGCTAGTGAAGATTCATAATAATTTCCTTTTAAAAATAATGAAGAGTGTTTATGAAAAGTAACAAAAATTAATATTTAGAGAGCCTTACGGTTCCTTTAGATAAATAAGAGCCATGGCACACTCATTTTCACAGGTGGTCTGAATTAAAAAGTCCATGTGAGTTATGGATGCTCAAAACTTCTGAAAATTGGGCCCAGGGTCACTCCTCCAACAAGTTTACAATTCAAGTGCCCAATCCTGCAAACCCTGACTCACACATTCATATAACCAAGCTTAGATGTAACAAAATAAGTGGTTTACAACAATGGGTTACAGGGATGGTAACACAACAGTTACAATGAGATTATCTGCTTTGTATGGGCATCCTGGAGGCTCCATGGTTTTTAAAAGTAATTTAATGTATTATTCAGAAGTGATAGCTGTTAATCATCATTATGATATCTTTCCCCTTACATGTATGGAATTGAGGTGAACAGAGTGATGAAGACAGGAGAGAAGATAGAGGGAATTTGGGAAGGTGAGTGGTGGGGCTGAGGATAGGTGAAGGAAAAAGCCTGGGAAGGATAGAGAAATTCAGGTGATATAGTGAGACAAAGTTTCAGAGTAGCAGCTGTGTTAGTCTGTATCCGCAAAAAGAACAGGAGTACTTGTGGCACCTCAGAGACTAACAAATTTATTTGAGCACAAGCTTTCGTGGGCTACAGCCCACTTCTTCCTAAGAAGTAGCCCACGAAAGCTTGTGCCACAAGTACTCCTGTTCTTTTTGAGACAAAGTAGTTATATTGGAATGGCATCTATGAGTTAGTGAAGTGAAAAACAACTGGGGAGACAAATCAGTTAACTGCAAGTCAGCACAATTAATACAGTTAGAACATCACTTAGCACAAGAGAGCTGGTCCATGGCTGGGCTCCTAGGCACTACAATAATAATTATGACATACATATTTAATATACCTACAATGTTTAAAAAAACTGTTTTGGGAACAAATTGATTACATAACTTTATGGTGAAGTTATTCAACATCAGAAAAATATTTTACTGATCAGAAAGCCCATTAAGAGGAAATTCATTCTATATACAAACTATCAACAAGGCACAAGTGAAGGTGATTCTATTTAAACTTCAAGTAAACATCAGTCAAGGTAAGCTTTGACTTGTCCTAGCCCATAAACAATTACATTCAGTATTAACTATAATACATTACTATTCATGCTAGTATTTCTACCAGAACTAGAACAAATACGTATTTCAATACACAAGACAATATTTCAGTAATACCGTCATGTTGCTTAAAATAGTTTATCAAATATTGGCTCAGACACACACGAAAGGCTAATTAATCTCTGAACAGCTTTTGATAGGACTCTTGGGAGTGAACCTCCTTTCAGACTGTTAACTGGAAAGAACCAGATCTCTTGTATCAAGCTTGTAGTTCACTCCTAAATTAATAATGTTCAATATACCTACAAAATACTCTGTGCTAGTCTAATTTAGTTTAAAAATAGTTAGCTATTTCCTGTTTACAGTCTATTTTTTGGCTAAGTACAGTTCAGAATGTAGTTAATTTCTGGAATATTAAATAATGCAAGTATACTACAGCTGTAGTTCAAACCACATAGCGTCCATCTATATTACAGGGTTTTGTTTTGGTTTTTCAAAAACCTGAGTTAATTAAGGCCACAAACCTGCAACAAATGTTTGTGGAGTATCCAGACTAATAGGGTGCGATCCTGATAGTTAATCTGGGTCAACTGGAAATTAGTTATCTCAAGTTGGAAAGAGTAGCAGACATACCCTTAATGTGAAAAAGCCCGTCTCTCACACACACTTCATAAAAGGCAAGTTATCAAGCTTTAGTGGAGGGGCTCCACCCCCATCCTCCAGGCAGGCTGCAGACCTGCAATGTAGGCCCTATGCAGTCACTAATCCTGAAGACTCTTAGCACCCTCTTAGTAAAGGTTTCGATTCAGATATGCACAGATCTTGGAGCTATTTTCCCAGGCCCACCTACAAGTACCTCTCTATTTAGGTTCTTATACCATAACTAGGACTTTTCTGACTCAGTCTTCCTCCTCCCGCGCTGGCTTGCAGCTTCCCACCCTGGTTCCCAGTCCCTGTCTCCTTGCCCCACCACTCCGATAACTATCGGTCCCTGTTTTTCTTTCTCTCTCCTGCACCCCTCCACTGCCACATGCCTCCAGTCTCACTTGCATCTCCCTCCCACACACCCCCAGCTCTTTGTTACAAACTACTTCTCCCCATCCCCAGACTAGCATTCCTCTCCTCTGTATTTGAGTCAAGCATCCTCTTCCTTTACACTCTCGCCAAGCTTACTATATTTTATGGTCAAAATCAAAATGTAGGAGAGAATACTTGAACAAAGGTAAAGCAGAAACAAGGACTAGCTGTTCTCTGAATTACACCACACTTTCAAAAATAAAACAGCATGTGTGATTTTCTTTTATGGGGTTTTCCAACCCTTTAAGCTGTTATAATATGTGCTTTAATAGAAAGATCCAATCAAAGATTTCACATGATGTAGCAATGCTGACATTTTAAAATATTAAATTCTTAGCAAGATTTCTGTATTTCTAATTAAACTTTCTCCACAGAATGCATTTCCTTTAATGATTTTTATTACTCATGACTCTGCTTTGAAACCTGCCCTTAAGAGTAGAGGGCTAGATTCTCACCATCATTCCACAGGAACACTGATTTATTCCCACGGAGAATTCAGCCAACAATATTCAGCACTAAGCACTTCATGAATAACGTTGCATTGAGGAGGGCATGGATACAAGCGTCATTCAAATTTGGATCACTTTAACAGCTAAGAATTTTTTTTTTTGAAGTGTTTTCGTTTTATAGTTAAAATGTCACCTCCAGATTACCTCCCTCGTTAATCAAAAACATTCTGAACATTCCTTCATGCTAAAAAGTAATCAGTATGTCAGACATATCTAGCTCTAAAACAACTTCTTTCAAAAATCTTAAAAAGTGAGATGATAAATTGTGAATCAATGCATTCTCTTCCAAACAAAACATCTGGAGGAAAAAAACAAGTACTTTTAATAGAACTGTAGATAGGCAATCAAATGTCCTAGTTTAGCAGGGAGTAGAAAGTATATGTATTACAGGGAGACCGAGATTTGTCCTTGCAGCATTTAATCCTACTCCTATTGTGCAATTCATTTCAGCACGGTCAGAGCGACCTTAACTCTACTCCCACTAGATGGAAAATTCCACTTTAGCTAACTGAAACTGTTCAAAAGCCTAATTAGAAATCTTCCAAGCAAGTACAGTATTGTTAAGGGAGCTGCCTGTTTTCTTGCAAACACACTAAGTACTCAGTTCATTCTCTCAGATCAATAAATGAATGCCACTTTATTGTGTGTAGGGATAAAGATCAGCTACGTTATACTGTTCATTCACTTCCTCTTTCTCTCGCTGCATATATAATATCTATCCGCTATAAAACGTGATGTTAGAGCTCTACGGAACTTGAAATCATATAAAACTATACGATGTATAAAATATAGCAATTATATTTTGTAATTGTATAGGATTGCCAAGTAATTATATACACACACATTCATTCATATATATAGATGAATATATCTACATGGGGAGATTCAGAGGATGACTAACGTATCCTGGTTTAGTATATTATTGATTAACATCCTTTGGTACTATACTTTCGCTTTGATTCTCACTTAGAATTATTTCACAACAATCTTCACTGGCACCTGCAATCTTAAAAGGAATCAGAAATGTTCAGGAAAGAGGTACTTTTACTTTGGCTCATTTGTCCTTGTGCAAGGGGAAAATTTAAAGGAAGGAATTAAAGTATCCTTCCCTAGGTGATTCACCTCTGTAAATCACAGATAATGCACACAGAGGTTGAAATGAACTAATTATCAATGCATCCACAGAAGTGTTTATGTACATTTAAAAAAAAAACAAGTTATATAATGATACGCAATCAAGAATGTCAGGTTGAACACAAAGTGATTTTTTAAAAAGGCTACAGTGTTTTCAGTATAGCTCCAGACAACTGTAAAACGTCAGCACTTTGCTAAGTATCAGACAGGAAATTTACATCTCAAAGCCTGATGAAACTTGCTTTCTGAAAGATGTACCAAGTTTTCTCTAGCCTTAGACCAATTTGTTAAAAGTGTAACTAATTTATTGCCCATGTTCAACAGAAAGAAAATCTTAACAAATCTCTTTGCCCTCCTCACTACTGGTATTACAGACATCCTTGCAGTCAATAGGAGTTAAGGAAGGCAAGTCCCTGGTGATATAGATCTCTTAATGTCTTGAGTTTTTTATTCAAATATATTTTATTTGTTCCATAACATCCCTGTGAAAAGGCTTAATGCTGACAGGTCCAAAAAAATGTTCACAGCAGTTGTTGAGGACAGCAATGCTGAAGCTTTATGTTGCTCACATGTGTTTCTCGCTAAGAATAGCCAATCAGAATGCAGATTGAACATGAAAAACAGAATAGGTAAGCTGAAAAAATAGCATAAATGGATGTTTGACAGGCACTGTTTTCTACTCTAGACCATTTATAAAACTCCAGTGAAGTAGGATATGGTATGAAGGCAGTGGCGTAGCCAGGTTCTAACATCAACAATTGGGGGGAGGGATAGCTCAGAGTTTGAGCATTGGCCTGCTAAACCCAGCGTTGTGAGTTCAATCCTCAAGGGGGGGATTTGGGGATTGGTCCTGCTTTGAGCAGGGGGTTGGACTAGATGACCTCCTGAGGTCTCTTTCAACCCTAAGATACTATCATCTATGATCAGGGGGAGCGAACACACAAAAAAAGGAGCCATCCGACATATCAAATTACTAACTACATACTTTTAAATTCATTACACATATTTATTTTGTACTTAAAATAAAAACACAAGAATGATATTGTTTTACAAGTATGTGTTATTTTGCATTTAAAATATAAAAACAGTTTTACAGTATGACATCTATTTATATTGAATATAAAATCAAAACATAATAAAAACAAGTGTTATTTACTTATTTTATATTTCAAAAGATAAGATCAAAACAATATGATAATCGATGAAGCAACTACAACAGCCTCTTTCATCTAAGCTTCATTCTAGCAAAGTTATCTATTACTTATTATAATCTACTTCAGTAGCCATTTGGCTTTCAATGGAGAGCAAAGCTAACCCAGACAACCTATCTTCACCCATTGCAGAGCGCGGGTAGGACTTTATACGTTCGAGTCGGCTAAAGGATCGTTCTGCAACTGCGCTACTTATTGGCATAATTGCTGCAATAGGGTTACTACAGAGTCTGGATCTATCACTGCGTTTAGCTACCTTATCTATCCATCCCCATACATTTCCCTCTGTCTATCCATCCACCCCTCTATCTATCCATCCATCCATCACCCCATACGCACCCATCTAGCCCCATATACACCCCTTTGTCTATCCATCCATCCACTGATCTCCATACACACCCATCTATGTATCTATCCTCCCTTCTGATTTACCCTTGCAGGAGGCTTTATTGGCATCAGTGGGGATCATGAGTCCCCTGTCTGCAGTCAGGAGCCCTGCTCCCTGACCCCAGCGCAGCTCCCACATAGGGGAGGGGGTTTGCCGTGTCCTTTTGCAACCAATGACAAGCATGTATGTCTGGTATCAGCCCCATAGACCGTAACAATCCCCCCCAGGGGACTTTAGCAAATACATACTTAATCCAGCAATTACAATGGCACTGCGGGTGACTGACATTCCCCTGCTATTTATAAGACTTCCTTTGTTGTGTTGCCCGGTGTCTTCATCGCTGATTATGGGGCAGTAAAGGCTCTAAGTGAGGTGGTAATTCAAGCAGCCTCTGTGAGCTGCATAAAGCACATGGCAGTGGAGAGCCAAGTTAATTCACGGCTGCTCTGGGAGCTGTTGATTTTCTCAGTGGCAGCTGAAGAGGCACAGCTAAGTTTGATTAATCAACCCCAAGCACACCCTTTGTCCCCAGTCCCACACACCCATCCGTCTACCCATCCATCCCCCTATGAACCCCAGGCCTTCAGCGCCTCCCGCAGCGATGCCCCATGCCTGCAACTCCAGAGAAACCAGCCAGGCAGTAAGCTTTCACTGTCTGGTTTTTTTTTGCAAATCCAGCTGGGGCTAATCTCCCCCCCCGAAACGGTAACCTCGAGCCTATTGCAGCAGCACTCAGGGGTTACAAGGGAGTGAAACTTACCGGGCGAGAGAAGAGTTTATGAAATCACAAACTTGAGGGAATGCCTGGGGATGGAGGATGAGGGGGGCCTGCAGAGGAGGAGGAGAGCAGCGGGGGGTGGGTAAGACAGTGGCGAGGGGATGTGAGGGCCAGACATGGGAGATGCTTCCCCCCATGGAACCAATGAATCCAGGACTGGCTCCGGGGAGGGAGGTGAATTCATCTGGGTAATTCCCACCAGGTGCTACGGAGGGGAGGGAATCGCCCATTCCTGTCCTCACCGTCTGTGTCTCCTTACCTCTGCTCCCAGCCCTGGATCTAACCCCCAGAGGCGCTGCAGGAGAGCATGGGCGGCTATTGGGGAGATGTGCCCACTGCACAAGGGAACTGGTGTGGCAGCAACACGTGCTGTTTTGCACCGGGGACCTTTTACCTCTGCAGAAGTTCAGGCTCCAAGCTTGACCCCTCCTCCCACCTGTTTTGCAGAGCGTAATGTTATGCGAACCTTGCAAACCACCCCCCCCCCCGGGCTCTCTTAGTCGCTTTGGAAAATGCATTGGCCAGCAGCGCTGCCCGCTAAACCCCAGGCAGCTCCGGTTTGAGTGCCCAGGTGTGTGAGGAACGCAGAGATTTGGAGGCTGGCTGGCTGGTTAATTCTCTGCCTGGAATAAGTCTAGCCACCCAAGCAGCAGCGGCTGGCAGCACCCAGTGCGAGCCGCGTCCGCAGCCGGCAGCGTGTGTAGCGGCAGCAGCGCTCATATGCCCCAGGCTGAGGTCTAACTAAGCTGCGGGGCGGAGGACACCCAGAAGGTCCAAGCCAAGGAAACACGATGCACGCGGCGGGGTTGTTGTGAAACGAGTCACAACGTTTTTGCAAGCTGCAGAAACAGTGACTGGCTCTAAAACCTCATGATTAACTCACCCTTTTCCCTCCACTCGGCCACACAACATCGGGCTTGGTGCTTTGCGTTTTCTGCCGAGGTGGAATGGGTGGCCTAAAGCGCCACTGTACCCAGTGGGGGAGCAGCTGCTCCCCCTGCTCCCCCCCAGCTATGCTACTGTATGAAGGCAGAATATAGCTTAAATGACCTAACTAATAAATGCACCTCTAGATGGATCTATAGATAAACGTTTGAGATTCCGGAATCATAGAAACATTTTAGATAAACTTCTGTTATTTCAGTTCTTGTTTTTAGAAACAGTATATGGTAAATTGAGTTTATTCCTACAAACGCTGAGCAACGCTGTGGTATACAAGACACTATGCTTTAATGTCATATCTGCTAAGAGAGAAACAGGCAGAGCTACTATTGTTTTCCACTATAAATAACAGCTTAAATAATGATCACAAGACTTGGGGCAGAAACATGTTTAACTTCCTTTACTGCTCTAATAGATTTAATAATGAACTTTCCAAGCTTAAGGAGTAATATTTTGGACTGTAAAATCTATCTTCCCGCAGCTGGTAGGGCATTTAAGCCCTCCTCTGTACTTAAGAACTATTCCCATTTCTTTCCCAACCTCCAGTCCTGTTTTCTTTCACCATATTACCCAAGAGCAAAAAAAGTATTTGAAAACCATAATTCCCTCTCCACATGGAAGCAATTAATTTTTTTAGCATTATGTTTCCCACACCATGCACAGTGGATTAAATATACAACTCCCATCATTTTTTATGGTAAATGAACATCGAAATCCATTCCGCAGGAGTTGAAAACATTCTTCTTAAAGAACAGCAGCATAAGATTTACCCTCCCGATCACAGCATAGTCAATCAAGTTCATCCATCAATTCTAGTGTACAGTCTCTGGTAGTGACCATACCATACATCATGCTTCAGATGAAAGTTAAAAAAAACCCACAATGCAGCTAACCAATTAATTTTGCAATGCTGTACATGAGGGGAAAGTGTCTCTGATCCCTGCAGTGACTGGCATGAGATTTGTTTACCCTAGTCTTTTTCTTAACCCCAGTGAAAATAAAATAGGTATTAATATGTAATCAAGAACTTTGATCTAATATAGTATTAGAGTAACAAAGACCAGGTGTGTGAGATGATAGCTTTTATTGGACCAACTTCTGTTGGTGAAAGACAAGCTTGTGAGCTACACAGAGCTCTTCTTCAGCTGTGTAGCTCACAAGCTTGTCTCTTTCACCAACAGAAGTTAGTCCAATAAAAGATATTGCCTCATACACCTTGTCTCTCTAATATCCTGGGACACAACATGGCTACAAAAACACTGCAAACAACTATTAAAGTAACAGTTTTTTTCATGAGTTATTTCAACTAACTGGTAACTAACACATTTACAAAGCATTTTGAAATATGCTGAAAAGTATATTAAAAAACTATGATTCTCTTCATATGAAAAAAAAAAATCACCAGAGAATGTTTTCTAGTAAGCATAGAAAATTCTTTTGAAATATGTACCTCACCTCATAATAAAAGGAACAAACGGTGCCATGCTGAGAGCTGAATAAGTGCCATCCATTGGAGAAGGATACAGCTTGCCCAGGATCAAAAGCAAAAGAAACAAACTTGGATGGAGCTTCAACTCACCAGTTTCACTAAATGAAAAATTATAAGAGGTATCTGGTTAAAGACATTATCCTTGAACATGTCTGCTAACACCAATAATTGGCCCTGCTATATCAGTAAATGTTGCAAAGTAGAAATTTAAGTAAATTACACATCCTTCTACTATTCCTCTTAAAAAACCCCAAAACCTTTCAACCTTTAAATATAGGGCCCTACACATGATAGGAGTTATTTAATTTCAAATGCATGCATGAGACACCCAGATAGCTCAGTGAATCAATCAAATCCCTTTATTATATATATATATATATATATATATATATATATATATATATATACACATACACATACACACACACACACACCCCCCAACTCCAGGAAAATAAGATGAAGTCCAAAAAAGAAACAGAAGAGGTTGGCAAAAGAGTTGGTGCATTACATTACATACTTATTGTCTAACCTGACTTAAAAAACGGAACAGGTAACACTTCCCAATGAATTGGGAAATTGAGAAAGTTTGATCAATACAATATGAAAGCATGAGAACAAAATAAACCTATCTTCAGATAGGCAGAAAAATTAGCATGTGGTGTCCTGCAGGTTTTACTTTGGAATGCTGTTGTCCATATAGCCCAAGTTAAAAACTAAAGACAACTATAAAGCATATTTTGATATTAAATCCAACAAGCTATTACATGCAAAAGATCAGTTAGATTGTTCAGTGGAAAGGCTTTAAGGCAGGTGTAATCAGTTTTTATATCAATTTAACCATATTGATGTAGAAACCGATACAACTAAATCGGTACAATCAACTAGTACAGATGCAGTTAATGTGCTCATATTGGCATAGTTTATTTCAATACATTTAAGGATTTACAAATTTTAAAACCAGAAGATTTGTGGGCATTGGGAGCATGGTAGATGTAGGTAGGTGTGTATATAAGAGCAGATGGGGAGGAAAGCAGGAGCTGAGGCAAAGGGGGGTCGATAGGCTCCGGGGGCTGGAGAGCAAGAACCATGGCCACAGGAGTGGAACACATTCCCCTCAAGAACACGGAACTGAACCTAGGAGTACCGAGTCTCTACATTTTTCTGCTGTCAGCAAATAGCTGTTAAACCCACTGGAAAACTGTGTGTCAGAGCTACTTCTAGTAGCTGGCCCTCAGAAATGTTAATAGCCTACAAATGCTACAAGTTACTCTGTTAGTTCAAATGGTAGAGGCCTGTGGTACTGATCTAAAGATCCAAATCTAGCTCATGATCCAAGCTGAGGTCAATACAGTTCCACGTGACAGAAATTCTGTTTCTTCAGGTTTATTAAATTAGGAAATTACATGCAAAAAACACATTAAAAAGTATTATTAATGTTCCAAATTCAAATACTTAAAAAAGTTAGGAAATGCCAGAACTAAAGTTGCACATGCAAACTTAATTTGTCTGCTTATACACTATGATTAGGTTTGGAAGAATTCAAGAGTTTTTTTGTTTTTGTTTTTAGCATTTTTCCTCTTTTTAGCTATTTAACTTTTCAGTTGTGTCTCGTGACAATAAACTTTGAGATTCAAAAAGTTAAACCTTTATCCTCACTAAAACATATATTGTCAACATTGTGTGTCAAAATATACGAGGTAAATATCCTTAAATCAAAATCTAGTAAATTCTCAAACAGAATTGTTCTGACTGTACATATTGATCACTATTGATGGAAATTTTTTTCATCAGTTTGTGTGTTTATGGTGAAACTGATGTTTATT
Source organism: Malaclemys terrapin pileata (assembly GCF_027887155.1). Taxonomy (NCBI): domain Eukaryota; kingdom Metazoa; phylum Chordata; order Testudines; family Emydidae; genus Malaclemys; species Malaclemys terrapin. Next base: position 37,337,504 of record NC_071507.1, on the reverse strand, counting down.
GACATTTACCAGTAAAAATAATCCTTCCAAGCCTAATATTATAGTCTTTAATTACATGATCACATACTATTTTTTCTGAGGACCAATGCCTCATTCTGCACAGGCAGGGTCGTGTAATGAAGAGCATTGTTGTCTGTAGGAACCCTGCCCCATCTGTTAAAGAAGCTGGGTGTGTGTGTAGTGAACAAAGCAAGGTATTGTACAAAGACAAAGGATGTTCTCATAACACTGCTCTACAGCCAAAATGCTTCTGAAATAAATGTTCTCAAACTTTACTAATTCTAGGTCACCGAGAACGAAAATGATGCTTCAAATTGTTGATTGGCTCTAGTTTTCAAGATATGCTATTGGGTCAGTATATACGACCCTTGACTTGGGAATGACGGAGGATAAGTGAGTTATAAAGGGAAGGGATCTCAATTTAAACTAGAAATGACTAAAATACATCTTTGACTGGATCTATGAATAAATCTATGACTGGGTTTGGACAGCACTTGCTTTTTAGGCAAAACAATGAATGATGCAATCTGAAGCTGGTATTGCATCATACATGATATGCATTGCATCATGTTATTCCTAGAAGTCATGTAGGATGCAATCATAACGAAGCTTACATCACTCTGCTGAACAAATTGCCCTATATCAGCTCTAGAAATCATACAGTGTCGTGCTCTCTTATTTGTCAGTGTTTGATTTTGCAAAGGGACACATTTCTGTTTAGCCAAAGTGAGCAGAGATGCCTCGTACTTGTGTGAACTGTGCAAATAACTTCTGCTATGTTTGTGGTGAAGTGACTTTTGCATCACAAAAGCACAGTATAACCACTATGGTTAAGAAAGCCTATCACCTTTATTTTGGCTGCAAAATTGGAGATCAGGACAAGAGGTGGGCCCCACACATATGCTGCAACACTTGTGCAACAAATCTTCGCCAATGGTTGAACAAGGAAAGGAAATCTATGCCTTTTGCAGTGCCAATGATTTGGAGACAGCCAACAGATCATACCAGCAATTGTTACTTCTGCATGGTGCCTCCAGTTGGGAAAGGTGTGTCAAAGAAGAAAAAGTGGACTGTGCATTATCCAAACATTCCATCAGCCCAGTACCCCACGGAGAAGGACTGCCAGTTCCTGATGCACCAGAATCATTCTCACTTGAGTCAGACGAGGAAGAGGAAGAGGATAAAACTTCTGGTCCTGAACCATCAATGTCACAGGACCCACGTTTTCTCCCAACCTCCTCCTATGAACCACACCTCATAACACAAGGTGAACTGAATGACCTTGTCAGGGATTTGGAACTACCCAAGAGTAAGGCAGAACTGTTGGGCTCCAGACTACAGCAGTGGAATCTCCTGGCAGATGATGATAGGGTTTCCATGTTCCGTGACCGTCAAAAGGATCTTGTCCCATTCTTCTTCATGGAAGGTGATCTTGTAGCTTGCAACAACATCGATGGTGTGATGACGATCCAGATGAGTGGAGACTGTTCATTAATTCATCGAAGACGAGTCTTAAAGCTGTTTTACTGCATAATGTTTTGCCATCAATTACAGTTGGTCATGCAGTCCATATGAAGGAAACCTATGACAACATGAAACAACTTTTGAGGTGCATAAACTCTGACCAACATCAGTGGCAGCTTTGTGGCGATTTGAAGGTTGTTGCTCTCTTGCTTGGTCTGCAGACTGGATACACAAAGTACTGCTGTTTTCTCTGCAAATGGGATAGTCGTGCAAGAGATTCCCACTACATCAAGAAAGACTGGCCACTCCGACAGTCATTGGAGCCTGGGAGGACAAGTGTTCAGCATCCACTACTAGTTGAATCAAGGAAGATTTTGTTACCACCCTTACACATCAAGCTGGGTCTGATGAAGAACTTTGTCAAGGCCATTGACAAAACACAAGCAGCTTTCAAGTACCTCCGTGGAAAATTTCCAAGGTTAAGTGAAGCTAAGATAAAGGAAGGTGTCTTTGTTGGTCCTCAGATTTGTGAACTTCTTCGAGATGATGCATTTGACCATGCACTGCGTGGCAAGGAAAAGACGGCATGGAAAGCCTTCCAGTTAGTGGCAATAAATTTTCTTGGAAACAACAAGGCAGACAACTATAGGTTGTTGGTGGAAAACCTCCTCAAGGCATACAAAAGCCTTGGTTGCAACCTGTCACTAAAGATACATTTTTTGCACTCTCATCTAGATTTTTTTCCACCGGACTGCGGAGCACTGAGCGACGAGCACAGCGAGCGATTTCACCTGGACATTGCAACAATGGAGAAACGCTATCAAGGTAAATGGAGCCCATCAATGCTTGCAGACTATTGCTGGACAGTGACAAGAGATGCTCCATTTAATGAATACAAGAGACAAGCCAAGAAGCGCCGAGTAGACACTGAAAAGGACTAAACTATGCACATAATTGTTTTTTGCCTTTTGTTTCATAATAAATTTTATTTATATAATGCTTTTGCTGATTTTTAAAGTGTTACATAAACAGGACAGGTGAAATATTATCATGTAAAGCAACCATAAACACATGAAAAGACCTAGGTTTACAATTTATGATTAAAACTCTATCTACACAATATACATAGACATAAAATGTAAAAACTTAAATATCTTAGAAACAGTAGCCAATCAGTTGTTTTAATTGTCATATTTGAATTCAGCACATCAAAATACATAATAAATAGCACATTTTATCTCTGAAGCAGACGATTTCTCAAAAATTGTAGACCAGTGTAATCAAGGCAGCTGAATGCTGCCCTGGAGAACTGGATTCTATCCCTATGTGTGCTACAGAGTTCCCAAGTGATGTTGGGCAAATCACCAAAACCAAAATATTCACAGTTGGACACTAACTGTGTATTCCTCGTTTTTGGGTGCCCAATGTGACACACCCATAGCCACATTTGCAGAATTGCTGAACACTCGTGGCTGCAACTGAAGTTCACCGGAGCTGTGTTTTGAAAAGAAGAAGTTACTCATGTTGTGCAGTAATGATAGTTCTTCAAGATGCGTCCCCCTATTGGTGCTTCACTTTAGGTGCATGCACTCCCCTGCGCTGCCGATCAGAGAATTTCAGTAGCAGTCCATTCCACCCAGGGACACACATCTCCCCACCTGCCATCAGGCTAGCCAGCGTGCACGAGCATTTCTTCCTAAGTTCCTTCCCTAGCACCTCCCTGTTGGTTGGCCAGGTTGTCTGTCAAGATTAAGGCTAAAAGAACAGGAGTACTTGTGGCACCTTAGAGACTAACAAATTTATTAGAGCATAAGCTTTCGTGGGCTACAGCCCACTTCTTCGGATGCATATAAAGTGGAACATATATTGAGGAGATATATATACACACATACAGAGAGCATGAACACATGAGAGTTGTCTTACCAACTCTGAGAGGCCAATTAAGTAAGAGAAAAAAACTTTTGAAGTGATAATCAAGATAGCCCAGTACAGACAGTTTGATAAGAAGTGTGAGAATACTTACAAGGGGAGATAGATTCAATGTTTGTAATGGCTCAGCCATTCCCAGTCCTTATTCAATCCTGAGTTGATGGGAACAGTAGGGGTCCCCCGCTTCTCACAGCGGTGGGGTCCCCCATGCAACCTGCAGTGGCCAGGAGCTGTGGGGAGTCCACCTGCTGCTCCCACCGCCTGGGGCCACAAGGGTACCCCACAGCTCCCTGCCTCCGCAGACAGCAGGGGACCTGCAGCTCCCAGCAGGCGCTGGCTGAAGTCACAGAGGTCTAAATCGCAGCCTTAGTCATGACCTTTCTTTGCGTGTCCTTGATCAGCAGGAGGAAGTGAGCTCAAGTATTTCTGACCACTCTGAGCTCGAACAGGCTGATGTGGAGGCACGTCTCTGCTAGAGACCATTTGTCCTATATTGTGCCACCATTGAGAAGTGCTCCCCAGCCTATGAGTGATGCATTGGTGGTCAGGAGATGGGATGAGGAAGACTAAGCAAACAGGATTCCTGTACAGACGTTTACTGGGTCCATCCACCAGTCTAAGGATTGCTTGACTCTGATGGGCATCGACAGAAGCTTGCCAGTGTTGTCCCAGTTCATCCTGTAAACTGAACCGAACATGCTTGGAGGCATCTCAGGTATAATAGCATGAGCACTTACCAATGTGCCTGTGGCCATGTGCCCCAGAAGCTGAAGGCACTATCTGGCCGAGATTTGGGGGCTGGATTGTACTGTCTCTATCAACAAGGAGAGACTAAGAAATCTGTGATGTGGAAGGAGTGCCCTTGCCTGAATGGAGTCAAGGTCGACTCCTATGAAGTCTAGCCTTTGAACCAGTATTAAGGTCGATTTTTGTCCCTTGATCTGTAGGCCCATATTCAGAAACAGGTCCTGTGTGGTCTGAGTGACTCACTGGGCCTCTGTGCGGGACCATGTCCTGAGAAGGCAATCATCCAGGTAGGGATAAATCATTATGCTCTGAAAATGTAAGTGGGCCGCTCCTACCAAGAGGACCTTGGCCAAACACTCTCAGGGCCGATGACAGGCCGAAAGGGAGTACTCTGTACTGGTCCTGCCCCAGCATGAATCTGAGGCACACCTGTGACTTGGTAGGATAGAAATGTGGAAGTATGAGTCTTGAAGGTTGAAGGCCAAGTACCAATCTCCTTCTTCCAATGCTGGGATGATCATTGATAGGGTGACCATCTTGAATTTCTGCACTTTGACATATCTGTTGAGTGCTCTGAGATCGAGTATGGGTCTCCAACCTCCCTTTTTCTTTTATATCTGGAAGTAATGAGAGTAGAAGCCTTTGCCTCTGAGATGTACGAGCAAATTTTCTACAGCTTCTATGCTCAGGAGATGGTTTGCCTCTTGACATAGCAGATTCTTGTGAGAAGGGTCCCTGAAAAAGGGACGGGGAAGGGTGTTTGGATGGGGAAAGAGAGGAGAAGTGGATGGCATATCCATTCTGGATGATTTCCAACACCCACTTGTCAGAGGTTATACGTTCCCAGGTGCTGCGTAATGGGGTACGGTGGTCTCAGAAAGGAGGAATGGGGCTTCCCAGCATAAGGTGGCGAGGAGAGTGTTCTACAGGCGCCTCAACCAACCCATCAAAACTACCACTTCAAGGTTGAAGACTGAGATGAAGTTGGTTGTGGTTCCAATTGCTTTTCCTTGGGGAAACTTGATTTCTTTCTCTGTGGCTCATAAGATCTCTGTGACAAGTATTGAAGCAAATACTGCAATGACAGGGACTTGAGCAGCAGCTGAAGGCTATATTTTCTCTTGTAGGCTGGTATACATATCCCTAGGGAACGAGGGTTTGCCCAAGAATCCTTCAACATGTGATGAGGCCCATCTGTCTTTCTGGCAAACAGCTTCATCCCCTCAAAGGGCAGGTCATCCACCGCGGTTTGGACATCTTTAGGGAAGCTGGACAACTGCAGCCACAAAGCCCTTCTCATAAGCAGGGCCGTGGAAACTGAACATGCCACTGTGTCTGAAATGTCCAATGCAGACTGGAGAGATGTTTTCGCCATCAGCTGGCCCTCGTTAATTATGCCATAAATTGGTCTTTGTGGGAGTCCAGGAACTGATCAATAAAGGAACCTAGTTTCACATAGTTCTGGTAGTCACATTTGGCCAACAAGACCTGGTAATTAGCCATCTGGAACTGAAGAATGGATGATGAATACACTTTTCTGCCAAACAGGTCCAAGTGTTTCCCATCTCAGTTATACGGGGTGGATTTAAACTGGCATTGGTGGCCCCCTAGAATTAACTGCATCCCCAATAATGGCGGGTGAGAAAATAAAAATTCCATGCCCTTCGCTGGCACATAATACCTTTTGTCAGCCCCCTAGCATGTTGGCGGGACGGATACAGGGGTCTGCCATATAACTCTAGCAGGATCCAGGAGCACCTCATTAACTGGCAGGGGCACTCTGGCAGAGGTGGAAGAATGTTGAATATTCACTAGTGTGTGGTGAGCCTCACTTTATGCAATTGTATTTACGGGACTTCTGCCACCCTCTGAGCTAAGTCCTGGAATGATTTAAAATAATCTGCCATGGATGGTGGAGGGGGCATCACCGTCTCATCAGGTTAGGATGATGAGAGACGAGCTTGAGGGGTGCCTTCTCTTTCTGCCTCAGCAGGTGGTATGCCTGGTGTCCATGATGAAATTGGGACCAATATGGTGGATAGGCTGAGTGGTAGGAACCCAAGTCCTCTCGCTCACAATCTGACTCTGATGAAGAGAAAGGTGGTGCATGGCATGGAGAGGTCATTGAATCCAATGCTCTGGGAGAATCTGGCACCGGAGCCCTGGCATTGAGTAGGGGCAAGTCCGGTGCATCAGACATCGAGAGATCTGCCGGTGTGGACAATATCTGTGCCGGTGATTGTCGGTGCCAAGAGACTTGTACCGGAGCCAGAGACATGGATCTAGTCATATGGTCCATTGGTGCCACATGCACCAGGGGTCAGTGCCGATGCCAATGACATCATTGATGTAACCTTCCCCGGGGCAGATCTTCCATGCTTTTCACGCCCATGTGATACCAGTACTTCTTGTGCCCAAAGACCAGATGGGCATGGGCAATTGACTTGCTCTGTCGGCTCGGTACCGTGCTGACAGATGGGTACCGCCTCTAGATAGCATCGGCGCCGTTGGTACCAATGATACCAATGGAGCCAGAGATTGTTTCCGCCTTGATTGCAGCTCACTATGGGGACTCACAGACCTTCTCTTAGTGGTCTTGAGTGAGTGGCTCGTCTTCTTGGGATCACTTGCCTTCAACGTAGAAGGTTGCGGCGATAGTTCTCACCAGCAGTCTGGCGGTTGAAGGGCAGACTATGAGCAGGAGTTCAAGCTTTAATTCTCTGTCCTTCCTGAACCTGGGTTTTAACTGCTGGCACCAATCACATTTTTGTGGACTGTGTTTTTCCCTCAGGCAGCAAATGCACTGCGAATGTCCATCTGTCACTGGGATGGATTCTTTGCAGGAGAGTCAGGCATACCCTTGTCCGGGGGGCTACCCCACCGGAGTTGGCAGGAGGCAAACCCTTTCTTCTTTTTCTTTTATTTACTTGGCATGGCCAACTGAAAACAAACAAGGTACTAAAAGAAAAAGGCTTCAAGGGAAGCTAAAATTTGCAAAACTATAGGGAGTTAACGATCCGTGAACAAATAACTCTTAGTACTAACAAGGGCGGTTGAAAAGAAACTGAGGAGGAAATCCATATATGCTGGCTAACCTCATGACAGGCGGGGAGCTGCATGTGTGCAGGCGGGATGGACTGTTATTGAAATTCTCCAATCAGCAGAGTAGGGACGCACACACACCTTCAGTGGAGCACCCATAGTAGGGAGTAGGGACAATACTCGAAGAAGAATATAATGTGCTATAAAAATGCTCAGACTCTGAAAAATCAAGCCAAAGTGTTTCAAGCGTTTCCCATCCACCCCCCCAGAAAATAGGGAAAATAATACCATCTAATCTAACAGGGGTGTTGGAAAAATAAATTCATTAAAGTTTGTGAGGCACTCAGATACTGTGGTGAGAGCATCACAGAAATGCCTGTGAAGAAATAAACAATTTTGTATTCAGGGCAGGTTTGAATAGCGTACGGCAAATAAGGCCTGAGTGAATGAGAAAAAAAGGCCTGTGGAAAAATTAGTACATGATTGTGTAATTAAAGACATAAATAATAAAGGATACATTCATATGGTGGGGGTGGAACCCAGGGATTCAGAGTGTGGGAGAGGGCTCAGGGCTGGGGCAGAGGGTTGGGCTACAGGGTTGTGAGGGCTCCTGCTGGCGGTGGGGGCTCTGGGGTGGGACTGGGGATGAGGGGCTCAGGGCTGGGGCAGAGGGTTGGGGTGCAGGAGTGTGAGGGCTCTGGCTGGGGGTTCGGGCTCTGGGGTGGGGCCTGGATGAGGGGCTCAGGACTGGGGCAGAGGGTTGGGTGCAGGAGTGTGAGGGCTCTGGATGGGGGTTCAGGCTCTGGGGTGGGGCCTGGATGAGGGGCTCAGGGCTGGGGGCTCTGGGGTCAGGCTGGCAGTGAGGGGTTTGGGGTGCAGGATGGTTCTCTGGGGCTACTGCAGGGAGAGGACTCCTCCCAGCGCTCTCTCTCCCTGCAGCACCTGGGCTGGGGAGGAAAGGCACCTCTCCCCGCCGCAGCAGCAGAATAGGCACCCCTTCTCCAGCCCCAGCAGGTCAGGGCCGGGGCTGGGTCCGAGCTGTGGGAGGGGTGCCCCAGCCGTGCCTGGGGCCAGGCTGGGCCACACCTAGGGCCAGGCCGAGCCGCCCGGCCGCAGCAGAGTTGGGGCTGGTGGAGGGGTGCCCCAGCTGCTGCAGGTCCCCGAGCAGGTTCCCTGGACCCCTGCACAGCACTAAATAGGCTGCTGCACGGCCACGCAGCTTACAGGGAGCTTAGATCATAATACATATTCACAAGGAAGCTGAATTAAAATTGCACAAGCAACCTTAATCAGGCATTTCCTAACTTTTGAGTGCTTCACTTTGCAATCTTAACATTCTTTATCTTAGTTTTTGGGGGCATAATATAAAGTGTTATTTGAATATGAGCATACTGTAATGGTGATAACAAACAAGAGTGCGTAAGGCAATTTGTTATAACAGTTAAGCACTGCGGACTGTTTTCTGACAACTACATATTCCTTGTTGTGGTACGCTAAAATCACCCTCACTAGACGATAAAATTGCCCTCACTAGAGGATATGATTTTAATTTTCAGTGGAACAATGCCAGTGATAAACAGTTTCAGACTAAAACAAATTGTGCTTTCTTCAACTTCCTTAAAACTCAGCGTATTTCAAAGTGTTCTAAAATAACCACTTATAGCACTATGGAATACACCATTGGATTTAGCCCAACTTTAGGCTTCTGCTTCTGACAATGTTGGCCGGTAGCTTGTTTATCTAGTGCCTACTTCAGTGGATTCCTGATCTTGTTTGGAATCTCTGAGTGCTACTGCAATACAAATAATAACTTTATATGAATTTCAGTAGGACGCAAAGATTCCAATCCAGATCAGGTGTCCAATGAAATAGGCAATGGATAAACAAGCTGCAGGCCAACATTTTCAAAAGTAGAATCCTAAAGCTGGGCTAAAATCCATGTTTAGACTTCAGTGGGATTTGTCCTCCTAAGTCACTTAGGTGCTTTTGAAAATCCCACCCTTAGTTGCCTAAATATGGATATGGAGTCCAACTTTAGGCTTCCATTTTTAAATATTTTGACCACCTATTTTGGTCTGGAGAGCTTACCAGCTATTTACCAGTTAAGCCTCATAATAAAATAACTGCAAAGGCAAATGGAAGAGCCATGATTGTTCAACCACACTAGAAGAAATACAGGAGGCAATGGATGTAGTTTAATGAGGCTACAACTTTATTCACTTAAATTATCTGGTAGTACCTAGCAACAACTATACAGTGCAGAAAGGAGGGGAATTGGCTCCCCGCAGTTCCAGTAATAGGAGCCCCAAACCCTCAGCTCCGTTAAAGTGGAATAGGAAAAGGAGGAGGGTCGGCTCCCCAATGTATGAGATGTAGGAATCCCACACACCCCTTAAGGGATGCTTTCCTTCAAACAATGCCCACAGCGGGTCACGAGGGAACTCAGTCCTTTTGCCAAGTTCATAGTCGGATGGGTAGGTGCAGCCAGCCAATCCTAGTAAAGAGGGCATGTCCAGAGATGCATGGGATATAAATACCATTCCTCACTCTTGCAGTCAGCAGGAAGGATAATGCAGTGACATTCTTTTGAACTGGCCCCATCTGCTTCTAGCCCTGCCTGATCATCCTTCTAAACTTTTCCCCTTCTAACACACTACTCTTTTACTACAGTGCCCCTTGAACAGCCACTGAGGGAGAGAAAGGGACCAAGTCTTACTAACAATACATCAAAAGAACAGTACCTCTAACTCACTTCCACTCACCCAGGGTGGATAAAAATCAATGATTTATTTTTTGAAAAAATAAAAAAAAAATTGGATTTTTTATTTAAATCAGATTTTTTTGATAAAACGATTTTTTAGCAAAAAACTTATCTAAAGATGGTTAATTAAGATATATTATAGCTCAAAGGTACCTCATCATGGAATAGGGATTATAAATTCTAATTATATAGTATGAGACAATATATTCATGTAATGTTTAAGAAAAGTTTTGTAAATGAGATCCAATAGTTCATGGATTAGGGATCCAATCTCAGGGGGTTCCAGGGGCTTCTGTATAGATTATTTTGGTTAATCTTTCTATCTACATAATGGGACTCAGTGCTCAGTCTAAAAGATACCATCGGAGACGTTTAGTTTTGCAGTTCTCAAACAGAGTGAACATGCTTGTTAACAGCAAAAATGTTTTATATAAATAAATAAATACTATACAGAGGTGAGAAATAACAGACCTCAACCCTATTGTCCCGCTGAAAATTTGTGTACACAGAATCAATCCCTTACCTCTCTCTAAAAGTACAAAGTTTCAAAAAGTTCAGTGAATAGAAGATTGTTGGGTGCAGAATAGATCTGGACGAGCAGAAGAAGTCTGGAGATAAATGTGAGACGGGAGGGACAGGCAGCAGAAACAAAAGTGAAACTGTTTCAGCAGCATATTCCAGAAGTCTTGCGGTCTTTCTGAGTGTAGCCTTCGTTGATTTGAGATCTACTATACCATTCTCTCACTAGAAGGGAAAACCTATAATGGCAGCAGGCCGTAAAAGAGACCCATTTATGGATTATTTTAATGAAGTTCCTCTACCTGTGGGTAAGACAGGCATTCATGCAAAATGCAAACAGTGCAACAAAGAAATGCAAGGCCTGATCACCCGCATGAAACAACATCATGAGAAGTGTTCCTTCTCAGGAGGAAGCTGTGTTGAAGATGATGAAAGGAATATGTCTGAACATGCAGGATCTTCAGGTTGGTAAACTTTTTTATTTCATACTTCTTTCTTAAGGACTGCCTGTCTTCCTTCTGGACTCTTCTTGAATTCTTATGTTTGATCAAAAAATATAGTTGTTACTCTCCAGTACTATCATTTTAGATGCAGTTGTGATAAAAAATAAATAGCTGAAATAGGCAGATCTTCCTTTTACAATTTCACCTTTAAAGTAGTACTGAGTGGCAGTGAATGCAATGAGTAATACTAAATGAGCAGTATGGTAATAATAATTAAATAACTGCATTGACTTATTTTGTTTAGGAGAATCCATCCTCAACATACAGGAGTCTGAAGACTATCCACCTTCAAGATCACCATCATTTTCTATAGTTTCAGAGTTATTTGCCAATGATAGTGTTTCAGTCACATCCTGTATGTCACATAGCCACAGTATATCACCTGTAGCAAAAAGAAAAAAAAATCTCCATCATCCAGAAACAACCATAGATAAATTTGAGATAAGAACCAGCAGATTACAAAAAGAGGAAATTGATGAAAAAATTGCCCAGTTTGTTTATGCAACAAAGTCTCCTTTACGTATGATTGAAAACCCACACTTCTTTACCATGGTTCAGTAATTAAGACCAGGATACAGTCCACCCAACAGAGCAGATGTCACAGGCAAATTGCCGAATAAAGTGTATGAAAGAAAAATTGAGCAGTGTGCAAAAGGTCTAGAGGGTAAAATTCTTAACCTGAGTCTTGATGGGTGGAGCAATGTCCACAATGATCCTGTTGTTTGTGCTTGTGTGACAACAGAAGACGGGAATGTCTTCCGTACAGAAACAATTGATACATCAGGAAATGCACACACACACAGCAGAATACTTACAAGAAGTAGCCGTAAAAACTATAACAAACTGTGAAAAAAAATTCAAATGTCTAGTATGCAGCTTGGTCATAGGCAATGCTGCAAAAGTATCCAAGATGAGAAGAAATTTAGAAGAGAGTGAAGAGAGTCCCAAGCTAATAACATATGGTTGCAGTGCTCATTTGATGCACCTCCTAGCCAAAGACTTCAGTGTTCCAGAAATAAAAGCTAATGTTGTTGAAATTGCAAAATACTTCCGTAACAAGCACTTTGCAGCAGCTGCTCTGAAAAAAGTGGGAGGAACCAAACTAACTCTCCCACAAGACGTGCGATGGAACTCAGTAGAGGGGTGTTTTGAGCATTATATCAAGAACTGGCCTAATCTGATGACAGTTTGTGAACAAAATCGCGAAAAAACAGATGGCACCGTCAGAGCCAAAGTTCTCAACATTGGGCTTAAGAGAAATGTTGAACACATGCTGAGTAACCTGAAACCTATTTCTGTAGCCTTGAACAAAATGCAGGGAAATTGCTGTTTTATTGCTGACACTGTTGAAATTTGGAAGGAATGGAGTGAGATCTTAAAAAGAGAAATATGCAATGAAAAGATTAAATTACAAGCATTAAAAAAAATGAATGGGACAAACTATCTCCAGCTCATTTTCTTGCAAATATTCTCAATACTCAGTACTAGGGTCAAAACTTAACTGCTGAAGAAGAGGAGTTGGCTATGACATGGACATCCAGCAATCATCTTTCAATAATGCCAACTATAATAAGCTTCAGAGCTAAGCGTGAACCATTCAAGAAATATATGTTTGCTGATGATGTTTTAAAGAAAATCACGAACCAATGAACTGGTGGAAGTCACTTAAGCACTTGGATTCAGAGACTGTTGAAGTGATAATCTCACTTTTAAGAGCAGTAGCTTCTTCTGCCGGTGTAGAAAGAATATTTTCTTCCTTTAGACTAATTCATTCCAAATTGAGAAGCCAATATTTAAGTTTCTCATGTTGACCTGGCTGACACAGTCAATTTAATTTTTTTTTTTTTTTAATATTTCATTTAACTATTTTAGTTAAAAATAAACCTGATTTTAAAAAATTGGAATGTTTAAATTCAAAAATTCATATGCTTGTTTTGTTAAAATATTACGTTTGTTGTTGAAGAAAAAATCCAGAATACTTAATGATGTTGTTTTAGTTAAATAAAACAATTTACATGTCTGTCTGGTGATGTTCTCCTCCTAATACAGCAAGAATGGCAAGAAAATCCTCCAAAAATTAGTGATTAACCTGTTGAATTTGTGGTAGTTCACCTCCCAATGACTTCATAAATATCTGCTTCAATTACCTTTGGTAAATGAAATAACCAAACAATCATTCATTTTCTGATATAACTGTAAAACAAATCTGAAAAGTTTTCAAAATAAATCACTTTAAAAATGTATACTGTGTACCGTCTAAAAATGAAACCTACATCCATCTGAGTTGTGAAGAATATGTATTAAGGTTAGAACATCCAACAAGAATGCACTTTTATGTAGAAATTCATAATTAAATCCAGTCTTCCTGACTAGTGATTTAATTTGGATTTAAATCAAATCCACCCCGCCCTTACCCTTAAATTGCACTGTGTTCAGTAGAATTCCACATGCTTATCTTCTTACCTGTCCATAGTCCTGGCTACAATTTCCAGTTGCTGGAGAAGGAAAGGATAAAGGGTTGGAAACCGAGAGAAAAACTCCCTCCCTGTCATTCTGCAAAAGGGACAAAAAAGAACAACAGTTAGTGTTCTATAACAACCTGTTTGTCTCAAAATGTTCAATTAGCCAACAAGTGTTCATTTTTTTATTAATACCTGAGTGTAACCCAAAGTAGTAGCTCACAACATGGTTATAAGACATGGTCGTAAAAATGCCCAAGCCCACTTCAACCCTGACTATAATACAGTTTCTACCATATGCTATTACTAAGGCAAAGATTTTGTCACAGATATTTTTAATAAAAGTCACGGACAGGTGACGGGCAATAATGAAAAATTCACGGAAGTCCATGACCTGTCCCTGACTTTTACTAAAAATATCTATGACAAAACGAGGAGCCTGGGCAACTGCGGGCAGGCTGGGAGCTCCAGGAGCCCCCACCACTCGTGGGGGCTCAGCACTCCAGGGTCCTCCTCTGCTGGCGGTTCCAAGCTGCAGGGGTCCCCCCACTGCCTGTGGCCACTGGGAGCTCCAGGAGTCCCCCCTGCCACCCGCAGAGGCAGAGAGCTCCGGGGGTTACCGCTGCCACCTGTGATGGACAGGAACAGTGGGGGTCCCACTGCCGCCCAGGGCAGCTGGGAGTGGCGGGGGTCCCCGCTTCCATCCGCGGTGGCTGGGAGCTGTGGGGAGTGCACCTTCTACCGCCAGCTCTCTCCACCTGGGTCCATGGGAGTACCCCACAGCTCCCTGCCTCCACAGGCAGTACGGGACCCTGCTGCTCCCTGCAGGCGCCGGCTGAAGTCACAGAGGTCTTTGGAAGTCACGGAATCCGTGACCAAATCACTTTTACCAGTGAAACTGAAAGCTGCACCATTGGACACTGATGGTAAATTTCAGGTCCCATTTTTGCCTGTGTATTTGCAGCCTTATAAGCCTACATAACAACAAGATTCAAAACAGATTTCCAGCACATAACAAATTAAATAAAATACAGTTTATGCCAATGATCAGCAAAGCTCAACCAATGACCAGACTTAATAAAGCGGCAAAGTTCAAGTTATGGCAGTGAATAAAATCAAACTAAACATAAGCTTTAACACAGCCTTTAAAACCATTTTATAAACACAGACACTGTCTGCCCTGGCCAAGAAACTGCGTTAGCAAAAACTGTATTTCAAATCTCATAGTAGGAAAGAGCCTAATTAGAATATACATTAGACAGATTAAAAGTGGTTCTGAATTTTTTTAAACAATTAACCACTAGAAGAAAAAAGCAGAATTGTAAAACATGTTTCTACCACATGATCTACTTTAAAAAAAAAAAGTGAACAAACATCAGCAAAGCTTCACTGTAAAGATTCATGCTAATATCTACGAAATCACAGGGAGGAATTGCAAAAATGAATTCTTAGTGAAAATAAGCAAAACAAAAAAAACCACCATGCAAGAGTAAAATAACCACATGGCAAACATCAGCAAAGCCTCATCCAGTGCCCAGCTAACAAAACATGCCTTAGCCACAGGCCATAGAGTAAACACAGCAAAAATGATCCCTAGATGGAAACAAACTTTCAAACGCAAAGGTTCAGGAAAATTTCAGTAGGCACGTAAAAAGTATACCAAAATCCCAAACTATCTATAACTATAGGCATATGCAGAGGATTTGCCACAGAATTTTGCTCCAAAGATTTCATTTTTTTTTTTTAATTGAGCTTCTAGCCTTTATGGTTGTGAAGAAAATCTTCTACATGTGAATCAAGTGTCAACTGAAATAATGATGGTAATTCAAATGTCAACATTAACTATTTCACTAATTATTTTAGCAGAAACATCCAACTAATTGCTTATCCCTCAATCTCAAACTGCTTCCCAGTTGCCAAAAGCGCCAAATGTCCCCTTACCAAGCTGCCAAAACTTCCAATTTCTACAGCACGGTTACATATTTTCTATACAAACTGTGCAGGACACTGACATTTTAAAACACAGGGGCCGTGCAAAACACATAATATTTAACATAAAATTAAACATACAAGTGACATATTACTGATTACATCATTCTTTTTCCTTTCTTAAATCAATAAAACTTAATCCACTATGAAGATACCATGTAGAATCTCTAAACTACTACAGTGATATGCCCAGAATCCAGCTGCTCTAGCTACAGTATTTGGGTCAAATTTGCTGTGGAATATATAGTCCTTGGGCATAGGCTTAAAAGGTGATTTGGTATAACTAATGAACTAATACCTTCTTCTTATGGATTCATAACAAGCACGCAATCCCTTAAACCGAAGAAATGTTAATACCTATAAACACAAACTAAACACAAACCAAAAATAAAAAAGAACAGTAGGGAAAAAAACAGTCTAGGACTAAAGAATAGAGAAGCTGGATTAAACTCCAGTCAGCCCACATAAATTAAAATCTATAGAGAACCCTCCGCCCTCCCCATTTTAACAGAATCTAAATCAGTGGTTCTCAAACTTTTATGTTGGTGAGCCTCTGAGTGAGACCCCCCCCTTATAAATTAAAAATATATTTAGCACTATTATAAATGCTGGAAGCGAAGTGGGGTTGGGGGCTGGACCCCCCCATGTAATAACCATGTGACCCCCTGAAGGGTCACGACACCCAGTTTGAGAACCCCTGATCTAACCTATCACACTGTAGATGTATATCAATACAAATTCAGAGACTTTGGATTCCTTGCAGAGGAGATAAACACATTATAGAATCCATTTTAGAATATTTATAGCAAATTTCACATTTTGAAACAAAAATGTCAACAAGAGAGGTCTTAACATCAAATCTACTGCTATTTTCCCCCTTTGCCCCTGAAATAAAAATCTCTCTCTGAATTCTGACTTTTTGGAAACAGAAGATGATTCTGAAGTATTATTTCCAGCCATGCATTACATTGTCTGGAATGATCAGAAACTGGAGATATGGCTAGAAAGCCAAGCAAATTCAAACTGAAACCACTACAACCAGTTCCTGGAGGCCTGTTTACATTATAGCAGTACTGTAAGAGTTTTTACAATGTATTGCATTTCATTTTAATATTCCAAATTCAGGCACCACGTAATAATAGACAGAATTCCCAAGCAGATGTTACCAAGACAGCCATGCATCTAATGGTGTGAAAAATTCTATTTACTCTCAAAAATAAAAAATCATTTCTCTCTCAGAAAAAATGTAAATTTTCAAAGAGAGGGCAGTATGGTTACTGTTATCAAGGGTTAACCCCTGAAACATCTAATGGGAAACACCTTCAGATGTAGTATCTACATTCTTTCTATTAAAACTATTAAATGTCCTCTCTAGATTTCTGATGACTGCATAAAAAGAATGATGTAAATGTTCTTGAATTATAAATTGCTATCAGCTATAGCTAAGAGTTCTTAACAATGTGCCTTCTTCATATCCAGAAGGAATTATAACCATATAAAAATAGTTTGCAAATGTGTCTGCAGAGGACAGAAGTCTTGAAAATACTTGAGTGAAACACAGAATTTTTGGTGAATGGGGGGCATAAATATTCAAAGTTTTGGTTTTTGTTTGTTTTTGTTTCGTTTTTAAGAACATATGTATTATTTTTTCTTAAAGAAGTAGGAGTCCTGGGGCTCTAAAAAATGTAGCATCACCCAATAGTGACTGGCACTATCAAGATAACTGCATCTATTTTAGGTACCCACAAGAACTGTCTTGATTTTACTTGCAGCTCTTATTGACCTCAATGGGCATTTTGGGTGCTGAGCACCTCAAAAGAAAAAAATTACAAGCAGCAAGTTAAGTCAAGAGTTTGTTCATGTCACGATAGGTCCATTTTAACATACAAAATAATTCAGTGACCAAATATGAAATCAAAATTAAGCACTAAGAGTGAAAGTTCCTAGAACATTAAACTTAAAGTGCTCAATATACAGTGTATGTAAATTTTATGCAGTTTCTTGATATTCAGAGGATAAAAAAAAAAATCAAAAAGGTAAATGCCACTGAATTGGGCACATCACATAACCTGTCTCTCAGTTTGCTGCCCGGATCTTGTAGGAAAGGTTCTATTCAAAACCTACTTGCTACTTGTCAGGTATTTGCAGAAAACATGTCTAAAGGCAGTGAGAGGAAGTGCTTACTCCTGCCTCTGAGGGTATATTTTCACTACAGCTGGAGATGTCATTTCCACCTCTGGTAGATATGTCCGAGTTAATTTGGATATAGAAACGTAGCTGCAGCAGCAGGGGGCGCTAGCTGCCTGAGCATATGCCTAGTGTTTCGGATGGGATTGTACTCTGGTGACTAAATCCTCCTGCTGCTCGTGCCACCATGGCAACACTTCTATTTTTAGCGAACTAGCTTGAGAGGTAGCACAGGTATGGCTACCCAAGTGGAAATTACATCCCCAGCTCCAGTGTAGGCACACCCTAAAAGGACTAGTTGCTAAGCAACAACTTTGGCTGCCTCCCATTCCAGTGCATAGAGGAAACAACATAGTACAGCACACTAGTGGAGATGTGAACAAAAGGGAATTGTACAAAGATGAGGCTGTGCAAGTAGAAGAGAGGGTTACTTACTTACTGGAGGTTCTTCGAGATGTGTGGCTCTTATCTGGATTCCAAATGTGGGTGCACATCCGCGCCATGCACTGGAGCCAGAACTGATCATAGCAGTGTACGTTGACCCACACATGTGCTGTGCATCGCCTGTGTGGCGCATCAGAGGCTTTAAGATGCCATGCGGGTTGATACCGCTCCAGTTCCCTCTTATCAAGCAGTTGCAGAGCCCAGAGCAGAGGTGATGGAGGGTAGGATTGGAATCTAGATAGGGACCACACATCTCGAAGAACCTCCAGTTACAGTAAGTAACCGTCTCTTCTTCTTCGAGTGATGGTCCCTATGTGGATTCCAAACATGGGAGAGTAGCAAGCAGTACTCAAGTGTGGTAGCGGGTGCAAGGGCTCTCCAGGAGTTACAGTCTAGAGGATGCTGCATCCAAGAGCTGCATCCACCGCCACGGCAGGGGCACAGTGTGTGGTAAAGGTATGGATGAAGGACCAAATGGCTGCCTGGCAAATGTCTTGCCATGGGATGTCTGCAAGGAAAGCTGATGTGGCGGCATGAACCCGCGGGGGAGAGGGGAACACCAGAAAGAGCGTAACAGTCCTCAGTGCAGTGGGAGACCCAGTGGAAGAGACATTGCAAGGCAAGAGTGTGTCCTCGACAGTGGTCAGCGATGGCAAGGAAGAGATGAGGGGAGATGCGAAAGTCACGTGTACGCTGGAGGTAAAAGGCTAGCGCTCGGCAGACATCGAGGGAGTGCAGCATGTGCTCCCTGGAGGAGGGGTGTGGTTTAGGGTAGGGGTTCTCAAACTTCATTGCACCGCGACCCCCTGCTGACAACAAAAATTACTTCACAGCCCCAGGAGAGGGGACCGAAGCTTGAGCCTACCTATACCCCACTGCCCCAAGTGGCGGGGGGGAGGAGGAAACCAAAGCCTGAGCCCCAGCGCTCTAGGCAGGGGGCCAAAGCTGAAATTCCAGGGCTTCAGCCCCAGGCAGGGGGCCTGCAACCTGAGCCTGGCCGCCCAGGGCTGAAGCTCTTGGGCTTTGGCTTCAGCCCTGGGCAGCGGGGCTCAGGCTTCAGCCCCAGACTCCAGCAAGTCTAAGCCAGCCCTGACGACCCCATTCAAAAGGAGTCACGATCCACTTTGGGGTCCCGACCCACAGTTTGAGAACCGTTGGGTTAGAAGGTGGGTAAGTGTATGTACTGGTTGAGGTGGAACAGGGAGACCACTTTGGGAAGGAATTTGGGGTGAAGGCATAGGGAGACCTGGTCATGGTGGAAGATGGTAAAGGGTGGTTCTGCCATCATTTGTGCCAGTTTGTGCCAGTTCACTGACCAAGAAAATCACCTTCATAGAGAGGTGAGCGAGAGAGCAGGTTTCCAGGGGTTCAAAGGATGGCCTAGTGAGGAAGGAGAGGACAAGGCTGAGGTCCCTGGAGGGGATAAGCTTCCACACCAAGGGAAAAGCGTTGAGATCATGGAGGAAGTGGGCGGTAGTCAGGTGAGTGAAAACAGGAAACCTGTCTACAGGGGGAAGGAAGACACTGAGTGCCACGAGATGGATACGAACAGAGGAATGCGAGAGGCCCGAGCGACAGAGATAGAGAAGATAATCCAGGCCAATAGGAATGGAGACAGAGTCCAAGGAATAGCTGTGGCGATGCGCTCAGGCACTGAAGCAGTGCCACTTTCCATGGTAGCAAGCCCTGGTAGACAGGCTCCTACTGTGCATGAGGACGTCACGTATAGGAGCAGAACACACCACATCTATGTGCGAGTCCCATCCAAATACTAGGCTTTGAGGTGAAGAGGACTGGGGTTGGGGTGCCGGAGGTGACTGTGGGCATGTGTGAGAAAATCGGGGAAGAGGGGAAGGTGAATTGGGGGACAAGCAGAGAGATGAAGGAGGTCTGGGAACCAATAATGGCTAAGCCAAGCGCAGACCACAAGGAGAACCGGCGCCTGATCCCATCGGATTTTGCACAGGACCTGAGGGAGCAGGGGAATGGGTAGGAAGGCATAATGGAGCTCGTTGGTCCAAGGAATGAGAAGAATGTCTCCCTGAGAGCCTGAACTGAGGGCTCCCCTGGAGCAGAAGAGGGCAAGTTTATGGTTGGTCTCCATGGTGAAGAGGTCCTATTGAGGTGTACCCCACTGGAGAAAGATGGAGGGGAGCAAGGGATCGTGGAGTTCCCAGTCGTGATTGACATAGAAGGAGGAGTGACTGAGCTGCTCCACAAGGGAGTTTCTCGCACCAGGAAGGTGTACAGCATGGAGGGTGATGTTGTTCCGGAAACACCAGTTCCAAAGGAGGATGACTTCTGCACAGAGGGAGGGAGAGGAAAAGAGAAGAATTCGATCAAGTAGCCATGTCAAATGATGTCCACTACCCAACGATCTGTGGTGATTTTGCCCCAGTAGTGGGTGAAAAGGGCAAGACGACCCCCAAAAGTGACTGGTAGCGACCTAGAGAATGGAGGAGGGTTTGCGGTTCCCATGGAAGGAGTCAAAATTTCTGCCTGGGGCTTTGTGGCAGAAAGGTAGAGGTGGCTAATGTAGAGGCAGTAGAATGTCGTGGGCGCTCAGAGAGAGAATGACGGCGAGATGGCTCAGGTTGGTGCTGTGGGTAGGGCAGGTAGATAGCATGGGGACGGGGTCGGAAAGACAACCGATGCTGCCTGCGGGTAGAGGCAGGGATATAGAGGCCTGAGACTCCTTTAGGGAATGGAGGGACTCATCAGTTGTGCAACTGAAGAGTTTTTGGTTGTTGAAGGGGAGGTCCTCAAGCGTAGTTTAGACCTCCTTTTGGAAACTGCTGAATTGCAGCCAGGTGTTACAGCAGAGCCAGAGAGCGGGAAGCAGTGTCAGCAGCATTGACCGTGGCTTGAAGGGCCATCTTGGTGACTAATCTGCCCTCGTCCATGAGGTGTTGAAAGTCCTGCTGCTTTCCGGGGGTAGGAAGGCATGGAAAACCGGGAATTTAGATAGGAAAAAGTTATATTTTGCCAGGATGGCCTGATAACTGGCAATGAGGAACTGGAGGCCTGCGGAGGAGTAGACCTTATGCCCAATTAAATCAAGCTTTTTGCCGCCCAGTCCAGGGGGGTGGAGGGAAGATGTTGCTGGTGGGCAGGTTCCAAGGCTGCCTGAACCACCAAGGAATTAGGTGGCAGGTGGGAGAACAAGAAGTCCATACCCTTGTCTGGCACAAAGTATATGCACTCAGCCTATTTTAGGGTGGGGGCGCAGGAGCCGGAGTGTGCCAAACCGCTTGTGCTGGTCGGAGGATGGCATCATGTATGACCAAGGCAATACCGGAAGGTCCAGAGGGCTGCAGAATGTCCAGGAGGGGTCCATGGGGGTCCTGGACATCTTCCACGGGGAGGCTGAGAGCAGCCACCATGCAGCAGAGAAGTTCCTGATACCTCCTGATGACTAAGCCCAGTGAGAGAGAAGGTGTAGGCCTGAGACCTGATAAACACCCCTCTCAATATTAAACCAGCCTTGGGTGAAACTCAGGGAGTTCACCACTAAAATTGGGAAGAAAAAAAAAAAAAAAAAAAAAAAGAGAATGTTTTGCTGCTGATAAAGCACCCCCACCTCCGGAATGTCCCTAACAAGAGTTATAACCACCCAGGTTGTAAAGATGCTGGGAAATTAGGGAGGATACAGAAAGAGACTCAACAAATGGTAAGATAAGCTCTGGCCAGCGTTTTATGCTGACTATCTGCACAAATAGAGAAGGTCACAATTAAGTTACAATTTGGGCATAAAAGATAAAATGTAAAGAACTTGTGCAGGAAGGAGGACACAGATGCCAATGCATAACTTTGTTATTTAGGAGTGTAGGATAATGTGATAGGTTCAGTAAATGTGAAGGAGGAAGCTAGTTTTACCTATATAATGTAAATGAAAATCAATGCTCTTTGGGAACCATTTCCGGACTGCAGTTCAACATCAAGCTGCTGGAACTCTGACCCCTCTGCACAACCGTGACGTGTAGAGGCATCGCCAAGAACCTCCAGATGAATTAATCCTGACTGGCCATCAGATAAAATCTGTCTGTATATTGGGAGTGATGAGCATAAGAGATTTGCTTGGTATATTTATTCTGTGTGTTTTGCTAATAAATAGATGTTTAGAGCACAACTGTGTAAGGCTCTTTCCCTGGGAAAAGGTTCTGCAGACCCATAGAGCCCTGAGCCCCAAGGGAAAGGGCAGGTACTTAAATTGACATCTTGAGCCCTCGGTAGGGTATAGGTGGGGTGTCTTAAATTGAGCGGGTAACAAAGGAGGGAAGAGCACGTCATCCGGTGATAAAGAAGTGCCAGTAGGGACCGAGGGAGCCAACAGTGCTGGTGGAACAGAGGGCACCAGGAGAGCGGAAGCGTCATGGGGATACTCATAGACAGAGGGTGGATCGACAGGAGGTGGGGATGGGCGGTGGTGCAGGCATGACGGGATACGTGCACCGATACGTGTCCCAGGCGGACCAGTAGGGCCAAGCACAGAGTCGCCAGCCTTTGGCGGTCCCCACAGGTAGGCAAGCTACGGATTGTCCACTGGGCCATGGGTTGGAGGATAGGGCTGGCTGTGGGGGTCCAGGCTGTAGGAATGATCTGGCAAGAAGGCTGAGTCCTGTTCAGAGAATCAGTCTGACTCTGAAGACAGATCTGGCAGAGGTGGGATGACGCAGGGCAGTTCATGAGCAGGAGAGGTTCCGCGGCCGGAGACGGAGGGACAACCAGCAGTCCAGAAAGCTGAGGAGAGTCAGCAAATGGCAGAAGCTGTTCGACCGTCGGTGTCAGGGGGGACAAATGTCCTGGTGTGCGCAAGACAGTCCTGGCAGCGTGGACTGCACTGGAGGTGATGGTGGTGGGATGGGTACCATGGCTGAAGGCAGTGCTGGCAGACCGTTATGCTTTGATTTATGCTCCGAACAAGGCTTCTTCAGAGCAGGAGCTTCAGAGTGGGAATCGACATGTGACTTCTCATCTGACTTGGCACAGCTCAGGGAGGTAATGCTGCATTTAGCGGTGGTCCCCGTCGCAGAGCCGCCTTTGTGCCCATGAGTGTGCTTCTTATGCACACAGTGGGATTTGGGTTGAGGAGGTGATGCTGTCAGGTGCTGGGCAGGAAGGGCCAGAAGAAATGTCTGCCACTGGTGTTGGTCAGCGCGCTAACAGATCTGCCATTGCCGGATCCAAAGGGGCACTTGACCGCATCGCTTCTTCCATGAGGAACTGATCAGCAAATGGAGCAGCAGGCGGCTATATGGACCCCGCCCAAGCAGTAGAGGCAACATTGGTGCTCATCACTCACAGAGAAGGGGTGAGGGCACGAAGCGTAGTACTTAAACCTGGCTTGCCTGGGCATAGTCCCTGGGCTGGGGAAGAGTCCCGCAAAGGGAGAGAAAGTCCTATCGGTAACAACTATCTGAACGGACAACTAACTACAACTAGAGAAGAAAAAACTATGTACAAGGGGCAAAAAGGGCGAAAAACGCAGTACTCGTAAGCTCGGAGGACCAAGAAACAGGGGTTCCAACTCTGGCCATGCGGCAGTAAGAGGGAACTGGAGCAGCATCGACCCGCACTGCCTCTTAAAGCCTCGGACACGCCGCACAATCGACACATGACACGTGTGGGTCAACAGACACTACTATGAACAGTTCCAGTGCATAGCGCACATGTGCACCCACATTTGCAATCCACTTAGGGACCATCTCTCAAAGAAGGACTGTGACCTACAAACTGTGGAAAGTTCAAGGGACAAGAAAAGAAAATGGACCAACACTGGGGCAACAAAATGAACACACAGGAAAGTAGGTAAAGAGGAGATTTTTGGTTGGTTGATTTTCAAACAGTGATGATGTTTTGGATTTTCATCACTAGATGTGTGTGTGCACTGTCAGGCATCCCAGGCACACAGAGAAATTTTTGTGCAGTGATTAAGAATATTGTATTACCTTCACACTTGGCATAAAGACAATGGCTGACATTTTCAAAGCAGCACAAGGCATTTAGTCACACATTTTCCATTAATTTTAATACAAGACGAATGGCTAAAGACCCTGCACTGCTTTGAGAATCTCAACCAATAATTTAAAAAAAAAAAAAAAAAAAAAAAAAAAAAAAGATTTAGCTCATCCCATTTTCATGATATAAATAGATACATGCACATGCAGAGTTAATAGAACAACTCTCAAAAATCCAACTACATTTGTTATAATAAAGAGGAATATACACAGAATGATGGATACAAGGACTACATAAAGATGACTAACTGATGGAACGAACAGTTGCTGATAGTGTTCAGATGCAGATTTTGGCTTTGTAACTACCTTTAATTAAATCCTTTAAACGAACATTTCATAGGTTGCAGGATTTTATAACACACCAAAACTGTTGCTTACAAAAAAAATGAAGTGGGACGAGCCCAAAGACGTTGCGACATTTTATTTTTTCCACGTCCACCTTAAATTGTTTATTATTGCTTCAGACTTTCCCCTGCTCTTATAGCTCAACCATGCCCTCTACCATTTCAGTTTCCTTTTCTTCTGCATGTAGATACAGCACATTGTAAAAGGGTAAAATTTCAAACAGGATTAGCAAGGTCTAAATAAGAAGAAATAGTGCTGGGTTATTTAATAAAACAGGAATTATTTTAATGAGAACCAAAAGAGTTATCAGTAGAATAATAACGATTATAGTATACAGTAAAAGCTGTTTTATCCAGCATGTTGGAAGAATGGGAAGTGCCAGTAAGTGAAAAATGCCGGTTAACTAAGAGGGAGGGAGTTTGGGTGCGGGGCTGGGCGAGGCACAGGCTCTGGGAGGGAGTTTTGGTAGAGGAGGGGGCTTAGAGCAGCAGGTTGGTGCATTGCTAGAGCTCGGGGTGGGGCGGGGGCAACGCACAGAGCCGCCTGGACTGTCTCCACCTAGGAGCAGCTGAGACAGACTGCCGCTTGTGGGGAGCTGCCCAAGGTGAGCACTCCCCGGATCCAGCACCCCACATCCGCTCCCGTGCCCCAAACCGGTGCCCCAAGCCCCCTCCTGCACCCAGACTCCCTCCCAGAGCCTGCGCCCCACAGCCCCTCCCGCATCCCAGCCCCCCACCGGCCCCGTGCCAACAGAACTGTAAACCAGAATTTCAATGAAGATCAGAAATGCCAGTTTCTAGAGCTTTCCAGTTGGTGAAGTGCCAGATAAAACAGCTTTTTCTGTACTATCAGTTTTCTTCTGCTGCTGTAAATCACATGTAAGAATTTTTAGCATAATTTTGACCATCATGTCAAAGAAGTTAATACAGAAAAGGAAATTGAAGCACATTTCTTCCCCTGTAATTGCTTCATTTATAGAATATCATTAAATGTTCAGGACACTTAAGTAAATAAATAAAATAGAAGAGTAGGTCTCTGTCCTACAGAGATTACAATTTAACAATGACAAAAAATTAAACACAGTTCACCAATTCTCTGTATCGGACAGTTGGTGGTCTAGAGCACAATCCTTTCTTTCTAGTGCCCTTTCAGTGAATGGTGGCTAATTTACACTGATGTGTTGATGGATTCTAGGAACAATTCATTTCAGCTCTCGTCTGAAGAAAGGTTTACCAGGATCCAGAGATGTTATGGGTGGAAAAAAAGAGTACAATTTGTTTGAGTTGTGGGAGTAAATCAGGGACAGTTTCCCCTTCTACTTATGTTTCCCCCTAAAGAAAAGTACTAACAAAACACCACCACCACCACCACTATTAATTGAAGAATTCTGCCCTTCGTTCTAACTATAGGTCATATTGCACCTGCCACTCGTAATCGTTTCATCTGTCTCCTTCATCTGAACTTACTCTTTCCAACCTTTTCTGTCTGTGTGGATCTGCGCCACAGCTCATTAAACACAAGGACAAGGTTTATGATGCTAGCTAGAAAACTGTTCTAGTAAAATGTAGTGAGTTCTTATGAAGCGGAAGTTACTTTGAAGGCAAAGAGTGGAGATGTACATGTGGTGTTATAACTTCCTTCCTTCATTGTACTATTACAGCTAAAATTCATAATTGAAGGCAGATGTAGATCTATAAAACCCTGCAAAATAAACTTATAGAAAAAGTCTATTCTAAGCTGCAGCTAGAGAGCAATTTGCTATGTGGATGACTAAACTTTCTTTTAAAAAAGGAGAAATGAGAAAAGTAGTTTGCCTCTCCCACACAAGGCTAACATAAGGAGCTTTTATTGTACTTTTGATGGTCAGTAACTTCTCTATGTATTTGTACTTGATTTTATGGCTTCATTTGTTTCCTAATAGAATCTTCACACCAAGAGAATGGCCTCATTCTTATTAATCTCCTTTCCACTCCTCTGATAAGATTGTTCAATATTACTGTACTTTCTCAATCAAAATAGATAAAACATTTTATAATGTAACAGACTTAAAATTCTATCTATAGATAGATAGATAGATTCCAGTTTTCTACTAGTCAATAGCATGACCACAGGTCAGCTGGTTCCCCTCCACCATCTTTTTCATCTGACTTCTCTCATGAGTGCCTCTAGGCCGACATGATATCTCAAGAGTTATTCCTTTCATGTATTAATCAATTCTGATTAAGTGCTGTGATCTCATGTGTAGGTCAAGACCTGTATTTGTACATTTAGCTGTCTTTGTAAATAGGTGTTGTATTACTGTATTTGTATGCTATCTGTGGATTTAAAATTGTTTAACAGATTTGTTTATAAAAAAATAACCTAAAGAGTTTGAATCCTGTGGTACTCTTTGCTAAATGCTGCGGCAGTAAATACTTAGAACATACTGTGGCGGATCAGTTTAATTCGTAAGTACAGCAATGACATTGTGTGTACATCTCATTTTACCGTGACATATGTCACAGATTATCTCCTTCTATAATATCTCTGATTTCATATTTTTCAGAAAAATTAAAGGCTCCATAGCCTTGTATCCTGCTTTAATAACTGAAACTATAAAGTACACTTGTGAATCATCTGCTTATACTGAGAGTCTAGAGTAAAAAGAAAACATAGCAAAATTGGTTTAAAGACAATTGACCTTCTGGGGCTATCAAGGGCGCTCTAACACTCATTCTAAATCATGAATACCAACAAGAAGAATCCTGGACTGCTGATAGGCACTCACAAATACCAAAATTGGGATGGAGATAAAGGATATAACAAATGTAGGGAAAAAAGGAAAAGAGACAAGGATAAAGGAATATATAAAGGGAAAAAGCAAAAAGCAAAAAGACATTTGCAGAGGCAGTTATTAAAGGGCATAGTTTTCATGAGTTCTTGGAGGCCTCTTTTTAATATTTTCCTGCCAAGAATAACATCTACTCTTATTGTGGCAATGACTATACTGAAATTAATGGAGCCTAAAGAGTTATCTAGCATATCACAGAGGAAAGATAAAAGAGAGAGACTGGGAACCAAATTCAGCCCTGGCCTCAGCAGACAATTTCCGCAGAAAGCATTTTAAGCCAAGGCTGAATTTGGGCCTGAAAATATAAATAGCTATATGAAAGGGACACAAATTTTCAAATCTAGTTTGATACTTGCCTCTTTTGCTTTTAGCAAATTATGAAAGCAAGCAAACAAAACACACACACACACTTAGTGGATAGAATATTCCACTATTCCAATATTCAGAATTTTGTTATTGTTGACTTGTTTACTTTTGGTTCTTCATTCTCTCCCAAATCTCTCACCCGACAGGTCCTCCTAACCCCCAAATACACAACTTTTTCTACGCTATGTAGAATCATAGACATCAGTAAAACAGACGTAGTAGATCACCCATCTCCATCCCAATACGGAAACAAGCCTTAACCATGTATTTGTGAAATGATGGTGAATATGATATGTTCTGATCTGTACTTGCATTTAAATCTTGTGCACCTCTACTGGGGCTGAACCTGTTGTTGACATGCTTGTCGGCAACATGTAATTTTTATATTATATACCAGGCCACAGATCAAGTGCAAACCTCAATATTTATATTATCCAATAGGTCACTAGCCAAATTTATCCTACTTGTAACCAGGCTGGAATGCACACCAGGTTTGGGGTGGATGAAACCTCCCAGAAGTTCCAGACATAGTAATCACCCTTAAAAATTTTTCAGTTGCCTGAGACAACTAAATAACATGAGACATCAGCCTGTGCAGTGTTTCCTAAACTAATTAAAAGGAAGCTTAAGTAATGTCACCATAATGTTATCTAATTGCAAAGGTAAAATTGGAAAGGTTTAAAGGGCAGCTACTATAGTTTTGCAAGATAAAACTAAGACACAGAATGACAAAGAGGCTTCAGAATTAACAGCCACTGAAATTAGTTCACACCTATTTGGAACAAATCCAACCAGTAATGTTCCACTGCACAGGGGGCTGGGTAGGTTTTGGTGATCCCCATGGAGGGCATGTGCACCCCTATGTCTGCAAAGCCTCGCTCTAATAGGCTCCACAGCACATCAGAGATCAGAGGGCTGATGGATCTGTGATAACAAGGGTTAGCAATGAGTTCAGCACCAGTTCAAGCACACACGGTTTAACTGCAAGAGTGCACTAGAACAAACCGTGTTCAGCAACATTTCAGAAACCACTGTTAATGCATGCCTGGAACAAGTATTAACCACGGCTTTCTGAACTAGTACAGAGCACAGTTTGTCCTGCTCTACATTTGCAGTTAAAATGTGTGCAGCTGATTGATCTAGTGCAGAACCCAATGCTAACCCTACTGTAAGCAATGGATCAGTTTATCAGGTACATGAGGCTCAAAGGCACAAAAACCTGTTGAAACTCAGTTAATAATGACAGGTTTCGGAGTAGCAGCCGTGTTAGTCTGTATCCGTAAAAAGAACAGGAGTACTTGTGGCACCTTAGAGACTAACAAATTTATTTGAGCATAAGCTTTTGTGAGCTACAGCCCACTTCATCGGATGCATAGAATGGAACATTATGTCTCTAAGTTCTTTTTTACAGTTAATAATACTTGTGACATGTGGATAAGAATCACAAGAGAGCAAAGTGACTGACCAAGCCAAACCTCAATAATATAGCAAATATGGTCAAGGACATGAGTGTGCATTCTGACTCAGCTTTCATTTTTTTCTCCACCGCATTCCATCTGCGATAAGGCCATCGTTCTCCTGCTTACAAAAACATTTCCAGACCACAGTTATTATCAATACCAAAATGGTCTGAAATTACAACTCATGCTTCTGCCTCTATAGATTAGTTTATTCTAATGTTTCTTTTTTTACCGTAATAGTTTCCCAGATAAGGACCTCCTTGGTGTTCAAATGCTGTAGAGTGCTGCAATCACATGACCTACCTACTCATTAGGTTTTCTTAACAGTTCTCTCTCCTTAGTGTCCAACAATTCCAGAGGACATGCGTCCATGCTGATGACGAGTTTAGCTCAATAACAATCCAAAGTAGTGCGGACTAACGCACGTTCCTTTTCATCATCTGAGTCAGATGCCACCAACAGTAGGTTGATTTTCCTTTTTTAGTGGTTTGGGTTCTGTAGTTTCTGCATCGGAGTGTTGCTCTTTTAAGACTTCTGAAAGCATGCTCCACACCTTGTCCCTCTCAGATTTCGAAAAGCACTTCAGATTCTTAAACATTAGGTCGAGTGCTGTAGCTATTTTTAGAAATCTCACATTGGTACCGTCTTTATGTTTTGTCAAATCTGCAGTGAAAGTGTTCTTAAATTGAACAACATGTGCTGGATCGTCACCCGAGACTGCCATAACGTGAAATGCATGACAGAATGCAGGTAAAACCACAGAGCAGGAGACATACAATTCTCCTCCAAGGAGTTCAGTCGCAAATTTAATTAATGCATTAATTTTTAACGAGCGTCATCAGCATGAAAGCATGTCCTTTGGAATGGCGGCCGAAGCATGAAGGGGCATACGAATGTTTAGCATAACTGGCACGTAAATCCCTTACACTGTCAGGTACAACAGTGCCATGCGAGTGCCTGTTCTCACTTTCTGGTGACATTGTAAATAAGAAGCAGGCAGCATTATCTCCCATAAATGTAAACATACTTGTTTGTGTTAGTGAGTGGCTGAACAAGAAGTAGGACTGAGTGGACTCGTAGGCGCCAAAGTTTTACATTGTTTTGTTTTTGAGTGCAGTTACATTTGTAAATTGTACTTTCACAATAAAGAGATTGTGCTACAGTACTTGTATGAAGGGTGAATTGAAAAATACTATTTCTTTTGTTTATCTTTTTTATAATGCAAATGTTTGTAATCAAAAATAATATAAAGCAGGCACTGTACACTTTGCAGTGTTGTAATTGAAATAAATATATTTGAAAATGTAGAAAAACATCCAAAATATTTATAATAAATTTCAATTCGTAGTCTATTATTGTTTTACAGTGTGATTAAAACTGCAATTAATCGTGAGCAATTTTTTTAATCAAGTTAATTTGTTTTGAGTTAATCACTTGAGTTAACTGCGATTAATTGACAGCCCTACAAAACCAAATAGCATAAACTCGGGAATTTCAGAGTTAAAATTAACCTTAAAAGAAATCCAAACACATGAAGTATGGAAATGCAGTTAGGGCAACCTTACAACCTGAACTCTGCCCCAAAGTGACATGCTGCAATAACCACATGATTGTGATTAAGGCATGAAAGTGTTTGTAGTCCCTGATTAGAAAAAACTATTTCATACACACATTTTTTAATATTTTTTCCTCTGACTACAGGGCAGAGTTAAGGATGTGTCATAAAATTCATCATGGGAGGTGCTATGACTCTCTGAGGCATTTGAATTAGACATATTTGTGTGTCAGATTCTGCCACACATTTTGCAAGATGATTCTGCAAACAGGCCCAGTGCAGTTTAAAAAAAAAATAAAAATATCACTGCTTATATTACTTTTGAGATTTACATTGTATATTATAGCTAAACCACTTTTACAGTTCTCTTCCTTTAGAAATTATTCTCTGAATCAGTATATTACTTTTTGTAGGGCAGTTAGTTATCAGTTAAATACACTGTTTATTAATAAATTAAAATGTTTCTTCTAAGGGTAGGTTAGAAGGCAGATCATTTGTATGGGGTTTTCTTAGTTGTATTCCACACCAACATAAAAAATGTTGCTATTTCTTTAATCACTTCAGGCTGGGAGCTGCATTTTCATGGCACAACTTTCATTACCCGCTAAAGAGTCAAGAAAAATCTGGGCCCAGAAAGCTAAAAAAAAAAAAAAAGCAGAGTTCAGTCAAAATAAATGCTACAGCTTGAAATGACAGTACTGAAAACATCCATTTCCAAAAAGAACTCTAGTTATTTCCTACTTTATCTGTAGGCCCCATCAGATACTAGAACTTCAGTAATCAATAGGCTCCAGCTAAGAAAAATGATCTAGTTGGAATTTACTAACTTTTCCTAAAAACAATCAATGTAGTCTTTATTTCAGTATGAAGCAATCTTCTTGGCATGAATTGATGTTACTCTTTAAAATGCCAATCAGATGTCAAACAAAGATGGCCATTTGAAAGTATTACCGCTAACGCAGGCAAGAGTGTGCACTTGTGAGAGAGAAAGACTGACCAGACAGCTCTGCTCACTACATATTTATTTGGATGACAGGCTGGAAATATCAGCATTCTAAGGGTTAGAAATTTAAGTAGATAGCAATGCACATTGGACAGTCCTGATGGAAAGATCCAGATAGCAATGCAGATGAAATAATATTTTTATGAGTTCTTCTCTAGATAATCTTGGTCTCCAACAATCAGTACACTCTTCTGTTAGACCTAGCCATAGGATGCCATTTCAGTTACTTTAACACTGTCTCTAGAGAGCTCATGGTATTAGCTTTCAAGGTTGAAAACTGCTACATGTTTAAAGAGAATGTTAGTATTCCCAACAAGACATCCTGACCACATAACTGACCTTTTTAGGGGAAAAAATAATCAACAATATTGTGCATATCCTTGTTATTAATTAAAATAAATGTTATAATGTACTAGCTAATAAAAAGCCCTGTGTATTTAATTATACAAGGATGTAAAAGGATTATCTCATCTTTGTCATTCACAGATTTATTACAGTAAGTAATTTAATTCTAGGACACCTCTTCAGTTAGAGCAATGGGTGCCAGCCTTTTTATTACATCATGATGTAGTTATCAAGAACAACTTAGATTTATTTACTACATTGGCAGAAGGGGAATTTTTGAAGAGGGATGGAAGAATCACTATGCATCAGTGGAATTTATAGCTTTAGTAAATGTTAGGTTTGATTTCTAAGGAATTATAACAACATACTTAAATTCCAGAACAGTAAGCAAAATAGCTTAAGTTCACTGACTTGAGAAAACATTCTTTTATACTGCATAGTTCTAAAATAAATACTTAAAAGAAATAGAGCCCAAGCCATTATATCTTAGTTTTCATTTTCCTTCAGATAGAAGTGCTAGAATAAACATTCTTACCAGTTTACATTGCCTGTGTTTTATGAGGTTAATAACTGAACTGTCAATCAAGGCCTATATAAATACAGTAGTTGAATACTTTCTGCTTTAGAAGCACTTTTATTTATAAAAGTGGGTAGCCAAGATTTCCAAAGGACTACATGGTCTGTTTGCTTTGATCTGTTTTATGTACAAGTCTCTTTATACCCGTTGGTTTGCTATTTATGATACCTTTGTGTAATTAGTTATGGGAAGAGCACCTGTGCACCGCAAACACTTAAGGAAAACGGCAATTGAGAGGAATAGAGTATTATGTAAGAAGCAGCTTACCAAAATAACTTTTTAAAAGAATCTCTCTGAAGGCAACTTTGTTGGTACGATGGCAAGAGATCTTAAAATACGCTGTGCCAGAATAAAGGAGAGGAATGTCACCTAAATCTGAGTTAACAGACAGACCTGATATCAATATTCACATATAATACAAAATCAAACAATTATGTCAAAATTAGGAGAAATTAAAATGTTCCATCGCTAGAAATAAGATGGAAAAACTAAGGATACGTCCACACAGCAACTGGACACCTGCAGATGGCCCATGCCAGCGAACTGAGGCTTGTGGGGCTCATGCTGAGGGGCTGTTTCATTGCCGTGTAGACTTCTGGGATTAGGATGGAGCCCGAGCCCAGAAGTCTACATGGCACTGAAGCAGCCATGCAGTCTGAGTACTGCGACGCCTAAGTCAGCCGTCACGGGCCAGCCTTGGGTGTCTAGTTGCTGTGTAGACATACCGTAAGTTACCTGCTCATATGGTTAGATTTTTCAGAGGTCTTTGCTTCATTTGATCTGTTTCAGGCATGTAAGAAGGGAAAATCAAAAATCCAATTAAGTTTTGCTTTTTCCTTATTTAAAACAAATGAGCAGTTTGAGGAAGCTCTTTACACATCGCATGCTAGTGCATATAGTGTTATCACTTCTCATTTGAGATAGCATTTTATTTGAGTTTGTATACGGTACCCACCACTGTGGTAAAATGAGGAACCACCATCCGTCTCAAAATGGAATATATGGCTCTGATTCAAGACAGTAGTTCAGCATGTGCTTAAGACTCTTCCTATTCAGGAAAGCACTTAGGCACATGCTTAAAGTTCTGCACTTGTTTAAGTCCCATTGACTGGACTGAGAGATAAGCATGTATTAAAAGCTTTTCCGAATTTGGGTCTACATACACAGCACTGTGTCTACCAGGACTATTGTTTGTAGGCTTTAGACATTAAAGATAGTGCTAAATTTATAAATTAGATATGTATATATTTAGGATATCTAACCTATTACATTAAAAACTAAATTAAAAAAAAACATTATTAAGGTTACAAGGTCAAGAACTCAAAAGTTGGGAAATATGATTATGCAACCTTAATTCAGCCCTGTCTTGTGTGCATGCATTACGATGCAGTCTTTAATTACGCGATCACACCTAATTTTTTCTACAGAACCTCCTGCCGCGTTCTGTGCGCAGGATGAATAGTTACTATGGGTTGGGATATTAAAATTTCAGACAGAATACAGAATATTAAAATATGCAAAGATGAAAGGATGCAGAATATTATCCCCTTGAATCTACAAATATCAATGGAGTTGTTTTAGCTGCACACTGAAAAGAGAGACTATATCATACAGTACGAAGTCTCAAAATCAAACTCCCCAAATCAATGGTGTACCCTCACCTGGAATACTATGGTCAGTTCTGCTAGTACTAGCTCAAAAGGGATACATTAGAAATAGAGAAATACAAAGATGAGTAACGAAGATGGTTAAAAGAATGGAACTATTTCCACATAAAGAGAAAGAAAAAAGACTGACTATCTGGAGAGGAGGGGAAATGATAGAGGTATACAAAAC
The DNA here is from genome assembly GCF_027887155.1 of Malaclemys terrapin pileata. Classification (NCBI taxonomy): domain Eukaryota; kingdom Metazoa; phylum Chordata; order Testudines; family Emydidae; genus Malaclemys; species Malaclemys terrapin. The sequence continues at coordinate 37,303,126 of NC_071507.1, read as the reverse complement.
AATGAATAGCATAGAGACACTCAGGCACTCTTATTAACCCTCTCATACTACAAGGACACACTCAATTAAAAGCAGCAATTTTTTCATTGGTAGAAGAATGAAAGGAAATCTTTTTATACAATGTACAATCAGCTTGTGGGATTCATTTCCACAAGGTATCATTGAGAAAAGCGCTTAGGAGGAATCATAAAAGGATTAGACATTTATACAGACAAGGAGAACATCCAATAGTTGGCCACTTTGGGGTTGTTACACCTTCCTCTGTAGCATCTGGAACTGGCTACTATCAGAGACACGACACTGGACTAAAAGGATGACTGGGATATTACAATATGATGGCTCCTCTGATCCTAATTCAACCAGGGTCTAAAATCCCCTCTCTGTAAATTAGTAGTTTACTTGATATTACCCACAGCAAGCATAGACTACTTTTGTCACAATCTTCGTAATTTCAATTAAACTTAGTATAGAACCTCGCAATCCAATGGGACCCAACTACAAGAGTTGAGTTCGGGTCAGGTGGGTTGAAAATAACCCAACACTCTGTCTCAGGTGGTCTCTGATCACCTCGTCCTGTCCAGGGGTGCTGCATTCCTCACTCCTGCCAGCCACTGCCACCTGGCTGTGCTGCATGCTGTGCAATGTGCTGACATGTCATAGCGCCTCTCAGTGCAGCAAGATGGCAGGTCATGAAGAGAAGGTGGCCAGAAATGGAGCGTGGGCATGGGGAGGAGAAAGCCCCCACTAGGGTGAGCCCCAAGGATGAGGTGGCAGCAGCAACACTGACAAGTTTGGAGAAGTGGCTGGGAGGCAGGGGGGAAAACAGCAATTCTTCGCATGCACTGGGCTGCGGTGGAGAACAGGGCATGGGAGAAATTAACCTCGGCAGCTCTGGGGGAAAAAAAACAGTAAAGAAAATGGAGTCCAGACCATCAGCTAGACCCTTGCAACCCAACCCAAATCTCAGTGGACCCGAGTACAAGTGTTGGGTTTGGGTCAGGTATGAAAAAAAACCTGACAGGTTCAGATTAGCTGCGTCAGGCCTAGTCAGGGTCAGGTTGAGCTTTACAATTAGACCCAAGCAGAGCTTTATGTACAGAAAGAGAACCATCCTCCATCTACCATCATCCTCACCCGCCTTAAAACTTTAACAGAGAATACACTATATACTTTTTCTGTACGCTAAATAAGACTACCCTAAAATGGGTTTATTGTTTTAGATTACATTCATTATTTCAATATTCAAATTTTTTTAACTTTTGGAAGTATGGAAAACGGAGTACATGGGGTTTCTCTCTTTTCAGTTTGCCTCCTTATTGCACAAAATTTTCATAAAACTTATCTTTAATTCATAAGTTAAAGCAGTTATGTTATCACTCGTATTACTAGAAAAACACAGTAGGGTACGAAGCCTGTATTTTCTTATATTGTTAAACAAGTATTTTTGGACTGGTAATCAATATAAACCGTAACAGCACTGTGTCTGCTGCAAACATTGGTTTGAACACTTAAGCTCAGAATTGTCTCACGAAGACCTGCAAGTCTGCTGAAGCAGTCAATATACTAAAAGACAGAGCATGGACTAATATTTAAGCAAAATTAATATGGGCTACCGTATTTAAAAAAAACACAACAACACAGCTTGACAGTGTTTACTTCATCAAATCTTAGAAAGATTACTTGGCAAGATATCTCTGACCACACACTCCACTCTTAGCTATATCCTTACTACCATTCCTGTGGTTTTTAGAAATCGATGGGTTTAAATAATTGTTAATGGATGAAAAATTTACAAATGATCTTTGAAACCTATCAATCAGAGATGTAATTAAATGTTAACTAGCGAGGCTAGATCTACATACCATGTTCATTTTTCTAATTCATGTTGTATATATTCTGAGGTACCATTCATGAGTAGACTGTTTTAACCATGCTCAAGTAATCTATTTAAAATGCATACTTAACTTATCTCTAAAAGACTCCATTTTGCTACATGATTTAAAAACATTCATCAATCTGTTTTACTGTCAGTTTCTATCAACCCATTTAAAGTCTTTACCAAAAAAGCCTCTAAATGTTTTCTATGCAATATATAGTATATGATGTCACTGTGTAACAGTGAGCAATAAGACCTTTTGGCTTCAATAGCTATCTATCTTAGGTATTTATCTGACCCCCATTATCACAGCATCTGAGCATCTCACTCTCTTAATGTACTTATCCTCACAATGATCCCGTGAAGTAGGCAAGTGCTATTACAAGAACTCTCACATAGAGAGACTAAGGGTATACCTACAAAGCAGCTGAGAGGTGTGATTCCCAGCCTGGGCAGACATACATGCACTAGCTCTGCTGCCTAGAATAGCAGTGTCACCACAGTAGCTTGGGTAAGCCCAATTGCCTGGGCTTACCCTGGGATTGTACTCAGGCAGCCAGCCAGAGCTGCTGCCTGTTCCACTGCAGCCACACTGCTATTTTTAGCACACTAGCTCCATGCTGGGCATCATACCTGCCAGCTGCTGCGCAAACACAAAATGGTCACACAGGAAGTCTGTGGCAGGGCAGGGAACTGAACCTACATCACCTGAATTCCAGGCTAGTTCACTAACCACTGAACCATCCTCGCCCTGTCTATATATCTGGGGGAGACAGAACCGGAAAGAGGAACAAAGAATACAGAGAAAAAGGGTTTCTCTCGCTGAGAAGGATACACAGCAAGGACAGTAGCAGCATTGCCAGAAAGTAACAATGGGCAAAGAATTATACTGGCGGCAGCTGAAACTCCAAGGAGTAAGGGAAAAACGGAGTTATAAAAAGCCACTAGAGAAAAGCCTCACAATGAACAGCTGGTCTCCAGGAAAAGTGCCCCTTCTCCAAAGGAGCAAGGAAGCCCCTTCATTATAGGCTGAGTACTAATGATCTGACTCTTCATGACATTTGCTGTAACCTGAAATCCACAGCACTTTTGATCTTTAAGTTTCCCTTCCAGATGCTGGAAAGGAGATTTGCCCAGCGTTTCAAAACAGTACAAGTTTACAGGGCACAGTCACTTGAGCACTTCAGGAGACTAATGAAGCATACCTGTATGAAGATGCCAACCCAAGTTGGATCGTTGTAAAGATTTCACACTGAAAAATATCTAAAGGGCTTGCGGGTGGGCGGGAAGCTTAAACAAAGGCACGTTTAATGGAGTTTGGGAGAAAACTCTATAAAATATTTTGGGTTTTGATTCGTAACTTTTTTAAATTGTTTATAACATGGTGCATCTGTGCTGAAGTCATTACATCTTTCACTCAGCATGAATACTAAAAATGAACATTTACATAAATCGCCACAGCGACGAGAGAACTGTCATTCCACTGCAACCAGTTACTAATAGCCACAAAAACTGGGTTATTTTCCTGTTTCTCAAACATGTTTCTGTATGTTAGTTACTTGATAGGCAAAAAAAATATTATGGTGCTGGAACTGACATGGATATGTACAGGGGCCATTGGTAATATCTACCTATCTAGTTACATATTTGGCCTCCAGCACCATAGTATTTGGACACCTTCAGTGTTAAAACCTCTTCCTTTCTTATGCTGCAGGAGAAAGAGCCTGAGTAGTTTATAAGGTTTTTGTTGTTGTTTTTAATTTGCTTGGTTTACATGAGAGTGAGTGAGCATAGATTTTATGGGCAGAAGGGACCATTATGATCCTCTGGTTTGACATATGCAGGAGGAAATGCTATGTCTCAGAAATACATTTTACATGCAAGTTCTGAATGCAGCAATGTTAGGGGTCATTCTTAGCTTTTGCAGGAGAGAATTCTGCAGTTTAGGTCCAACTCCTAAGAAAGTTCCATCTCTGCCCTCACAAGTTTCCCCCTTACTGGTTGACATTTTCCCCAACAGAAAGTAGATGTTCTAGAATGGGTAACTTTTCTAGCAGTTAGGGCCAATCCCATGGAGGGCTTTGAATATCTGGACAGAGATCATTAATTGGACTCTTGTATTAATAGAGAGACAGTTTAGAGAGTTGAGCATGAGGTGGTATGTTCAAAACAATTCATTTTACTAAGTAAATGTGATGCTAGATTTTACAGGAGTTGGGAGTTTTTAAGCTCATGTGACTACAAAAAAGCCTAACGGCCCTGAATATGACAGGGTGGAGCACAATCTTCTCAGATGGAAATTGGAAATAGGTGTTTGCCGCCACTGCTATTTGGGCATTTAATATCAATGCAGAGTACCAAAGCTCTGAACCAACTTAATCTAAGGACAGATGTCCTGATACCAGGGGACGTTATAGAAGAATCTCTAATGGTAGGTCCCTCTTCCTACATCACTGTTTATGACTTGATACAAATGTCTAAGAAATAAGGATGTCAAGTCTGATAAAAAATCCCCGATAAAATGTGGGCTTTTGCAGAGGATAAAACTACATATCTTAACCATTGTTTAAAATAGTATGCTAAAAGTATAAACCTGGCAGCTATTATGTACTGTCTGTATTTATGAGAGATATTTTACTTATTGTAGTTTCAAAAGGATATCAGTTTAATTTGAGAAAAAATTTTATGAAATAGCCAAGGGCTTGGATTAGAGTATGTCCCAACCAACTATGACCAATGTGACTGAAATTTACAATAAACAGCAGATGGCCCATGACAACACCGATTTTGACATCATGGCAGTGTGACTATTTACAAGGATGAAATATTCTTGAATGTTGTCTACAACATATTTGGTGCCACAAAAAAAAAAAAAAAAAAAAAAAAATCTTGCTTTCTTTCAATATCAGATATACATGTTTTTTCTCACCCAACAGTGTTTTCTTGAAGAAACGTATTTATAATACTCTCACTAAGATAAATGTATTCATAGATGGCCATGTGTGTTAATGCAACAAAAATCCTGTATTTGAGTTGTGATATTTTTCTTTGAGCCCCACTGAGTATCTTACATGACCACTTAAAATCTTTTTAAAACCTATGCACTTGCGCAAAATCCCCAGGCTTATAAAACACTTATTTTGAAATTTCCGTATTTTAAAAAGTGAATTTGATTTTCCTTATTGGCTCATTTGTGGTGGCAGGGGGGATAGGGGGAGAAGGCACTTCCTGCAAATTGATAATCACAACAGAACCAAAGTCAATTGTGGGTCTTCCATACCTTGTAATATATGCCTGTTAGTATGTCATAATCAAATGTGGCTATTCTTTGAATGCGAAGGTGAATGGTGAGGAGTAAATAATGTAAAGAACATATCCTTAATTGTTGAGGGGCAACATAAAATTAAGCTCCACCTGGATGTTCTTACATTTAAAGAGAACAGCTCTAAAGTTTACATGAACAATTTTTAGAGGCAGTCAGTCACCTAATGACCATCAAAAGTCAATGGGTATTAGGCAACTAATGCCATTTGTGCCTTTGAAAATCTCACCTTAAGTTTAAGTGGTATTGGTCTAACCTTATGGGATTCTGAATGTTCTGAATTGTTTCCTTTCTGAGTGCCTACTTAAAATTATCTTGACAAGAGTCAGCATCAACCTAAAGTTGCTAGTTAAATTACAGTTTAAAAGGAAAAAACTTTTAAATCCGCAAAATAGCCCTGATTTTTGTGTATTCTAAATAATGACATAAGGCATACTTTTCGCCTTCCTTGTTGATCAAAATACAGGATACTTATATAGTTCTTGGGTACATAGCAGTGTTTATGGTCATGTTCTCCAAACAGTTCTAATTATCTAAATATTTGTTCTATATAACATGTATTTGTGTGAAATTAAAAGCCATTTCACATGGTAATGTCATGGTCAAGCTCCAATTCAGGAAAATTAAGCACATACTTAACTTTAAACATGTGCTTAAGTGCTTTCTTGAATACAGATGCTTTCCTTAAGTGGGCTCTAAGTGCATAGGAGTTATTTTTCCTTCCAAAGCTCTGTTTAATGAAATAATATACTAGATGTTCTAGCATAAAAAGTTACTAGTTGCACAGTATCACTTAGAACTTGTTTACCCTTTTACTCAGAAAACAAGACTTTTCTTCATGGAAATATCCTCCTTTTCATCTCTGTGGGAAGTTCAGGGAGATTTCCTTATTCTCCCCCCAGTCTGCATCATAGAGGACATCATTCTTCCTTCAGAGAGTTTGGCAGAACTCTCTTTAGAGCCCATTAATACCTCAATTGCCAATCAGAGAGAATGATTACTCTTTATGCACAAATCTACATCCCACTGCTTCAAAGAAAGTTTCAGACTGTTCCAACCCGGGGAAAGAAAAGGGGATGTCTACCTTACAGGCAACAAGGAGTCCGGTGGCACCTTAAAGACTAACAGATTTATTTGGGCATAAGCTTTCCTGGGTAAAAAACCCACTTCTTCAGAGGCATGGGGTGAAAATTACAAATGCAGGCATTATATACTGACACATGAAAAGAAGGGAGTTAGCTTATGCCCAAATAAATCTGTTAGTCTTTAAGGTGCCACCGGACTCCTTGTTGTTTTTGTGGATACAGACTAACACGATACATTACAGGCACTATATCAGCACAGCTATGTGATAGAAGGGGTTTTTCCATCTCTGTAACAAATACACCCCCTCAACAGGTGATAGCTAGGTCAATGGAGGAACTCTTCCGTCAATGTAGCTGCGTCTACAATGGAAGTTAGAAGAACAGGAGTACTTGTGGCACCTTAGAGACTAACAAATTTATTATTATAATGGAAGTTAGGTTGACCTAACAACATTGCACAGGGTGTGAAATTTTTCACAGCCCTAAATGATGAAGCTAGGTCAACCTGAATTTTAGATGCCGACCTGGCCTAAAGCAAGGGCCAGGAATTTACAGTTTTTAAAACAAATAAATGGCAGTGTTTAATGAGGAAGAGGACCTAACCCAGCACTCTGAAGTAAGTGGCAGTCTTCCCAATGATTTCCATGGGCACTGGATATAGACCAAGGAATAGAAGTTTCTCAGGTCTTTGAAATAGATATATGCTAGAATTTAGGTGAAAATGTCTTATCCTTTATATTGTTTCTCATTTGGGCAGGAAGAAGAAACCGCTTAGACGATGAGGACTTTAATTCAGATTTCGTTGTTAATTTTATTTTGCTCCATCTGACTGCAGTAATTAAGTTATTCTGACTTTCATGCAAAGATCTGCACTCAATTTCACGTCTATTGCACTATATTTTTAGAATCTCTTCACTTCAAGCCATCCTCTCCTTTCATAGAATGAAATCTTGATCCTAAACACCACAAGAGCAAACATTTGCTTAATGTAAATTGTGATCTGTAGCAATACTAAAAGGAAAAAAAGGAATTCATACTTATGCAGAAATTAATAACAAAAATGCTCGTTCTGCCAGAGTGCTTGAAAATTTGTAGAATCAGCAAATTTGAACTGTATTTTGATTGCATAAGGGAAAACCTTGGTCATTTAATTAATTGTGAAGAGCAATCCTCTTGCCTGTCTTGTGTGGGTCCATGGTGTAAGGGTTGAATGCAGGGAGTCTTTCCCGCTTAGGAGGGAGGATGCTGCATAGCAGTCCTTTGAGACTGCGTGGGCAGTCAAACTAACACACCCAGCAGTGCTCCATGGCTCCAACAAGGAGTGGTTAGCTAGCTTTAGTGCACAGCCAACCTTCCCACACACTGCACACTACCCTGTCATACACAACCTGGGTAACTTAGCAACTTTCCACTCTGCTTCAGAAACTCCTCTGCCATCCTCCACCATTACAACACTTCATTCTCATGTCACTCAAATTTTGTCCCAAATCTACTTACTTCCCAAATATGCTAATGTTTACAGACATATATTCCCAATTCAAGTATATGAAAACATTTACTTAAGGCTTCATTTTAGTTAACAGAATTTTTATTTGATTTTACTCTTAATATTATAGCTCAAGTTAAATTATTTAGAATTCAAACCATAGTTATTCCAGATCCCCAAAACCACTCTCCCTAAAGCACATCAGGAGTGTTTGAATTTTGATATCCATTTCTTTCTTAACATAAGAAGCAGCTAGAGAAGATTTCCTTTCATCACAACTCTGGAAGGAGAAACTGTACAACTTCAAACTGTACAACCTGCCCTTTCATACACCAGCGTAAACATTATTAGCAAGAATGATCCAATTCTCCTGAACCAGCCATATTCTACTTTTTCAACCATTAATTTTTCAGGTCAATTTCCTTTCTTTACTTATGCTAATACAAATAAACCCTGTGTGCATGCTGTCCAATACCCACATTATCATTCATCATGTTTATTAGGGTAGTGCCTAAGGACCAACCAAGAATGGGGTCCCATTTTACCAGGCACTGTATAAACACAGAGTAGAACTCTCCCTGCCCTGACGAGCCTACAAGCTAAACAGAAGAGACAGACAAAGAATGAGGATAGGGGTAGAACACAAGCAGATGGCATCAAAAGTCACATTTGTTTCTCAATTTTTTCTCGGGGGAGGGAAGAAGGAGAGGTGAGTGTGATGTTGTGCAGTCTATATGGTTTTATAAAAACATGATAATAAGTGACTATAATGTAACTGGAATAGTTTTATAAAAACATGATAAGTGAATGTAATGTAACTGGAATATGCTTCATGCAAAAGGTCTCTTGTAAGGTATCATTACAAAGCTTATAGTCTACTGAGTGTGGTCATCCTATTTGTATAAATGTACCACTCTTGTATCTAAAACTAGAAATATAAAATATAACTCTGAGGGCCTATTGTAATTATGCAAAGTGTGGGCCATTAATGGTGGTTTGGAATCTTGATGACTCCCATTGAGTGGGACCATTGTTTGCAAATGGCTGTATTTTACCTGTGAGTCTTCCTGTATGTGTGTGTGCTAGCAAGTGGGTAATGAAGTCTTGCAGTGACATGTGATCATGTCACCTGAACTGGAATCCATCTTTAACCTGGTGCTTTTCCAATGGGGGGGGGGGGGGGGGGAGAACCCAGGGGGACAAAGGATTCCCGCCTTGTGCAAAAGATATATAAGGGGGTGGAAGAGAACAAAGGAGGAGGGAGAGGAGCCATCATGAAGAATCCTCTAGCTATCACCTGAGCTGGAACAAGAGCTGTACCAGGGGAAAGAATTGTGCCCAGGCCTGGAAGGTGTCCAGTCTGAGAAAAAAACTTACTGAAGCATTTCTGAGGGTGAGATTATATGTATTTAGTTTGATTAGACATAGATTTGCGCATTTTATTTTGCTTGGTGACTTACTTTGTTCTGTCTGTTACTACTTGGAACCACTTAAATCCTATTTTCTGTATTTAATAAAATCACTTTTTACTTATTAATTAACTCAGACTATGTATTAATACCTGGGGGAGCAAACAACTGTGCATATCTCTCTATCAGTGTTATAGAGGGCGAACAATTTATGAGTTTACCCTGCATAAGCTTTATACAGGGTAAAACAGATTTATTTGGGTTTGAACCCCATTGGGAGTTGGGCATCTGAGTGCTAAAAACAAGCACACTTCTGTGAGCTGTTTTCAGGTAAATCTGCAGATTTGGGGCAAGTAATTCAGACCCTGGGTCTTTGTCGGAGCAGACGGCAGTGTCTGGCTCAGCAAGACAGGGTGCTGGAGTCCTGAGGTGGCAGGGAAAATAGGAACGGGGTAGTCTTGGCACATCAGTTGGCAGCTCCCAGGGGGGGAATTCTGTGATCCAACCCGTCACAGTGAGTTTAGTTAGGTGGGCATAGCTAAATGGAAAGAAAATAAAAGGAAAAGGTCACTGAAGGGAAGGGGGTTAGGGAGACAGAAGTGAAGAAGGGGGCAGATGTTGGAAGAGAGCTGGTCAGGAACTTTTCCAACTCAAGCTGGATATTTGTGTGTTTGTAAAATGTCTATTTGTCTAAACAGAATTTTTTTTCACAGATAGAATTTTTTGGGGGGGGGGGGGGGGGGGGCGGGGAAGAGAGAGAGAGAGCAACCCAGAATAGTGAATAGCTCAAAGGTTAGGGTACTCCCTGGGACGGGGTAAACCCAGATTCAAGTCCCTGGTCTTCCTGATACAGATAGCAGAATAAGTAGTAATACTGCAATAAAACTGCAGTGCGCAAGGCCCTGTCTCAGATTTGACAGTGAGAAGGTCAGGTAATTTTGAATAAACACAGTGCTCCTATACTAAACTTGTAACAGAAGCAAAGTGAAAATAAGCTAATATTATTTCAATGTTACCTAAATAACCTGACATTCTTGTTCCAGGTCAAATTTCTAAAGATTCAACACAAATATTATTTCTGCAAATGCATTTCTGATGTATTTTAGTGTGCATACTGCAGTATACCCAATACAAGATTATTTTGTCAGTGGGAGTTTTTTAACAAAGGGTTTTTTAGTTTATTAAATTGGCATAGTTATCCAGCAACAATGCGGCATCATTGTGTTACCACTATTAATTCCATTGGAGTTACCAAAAAATTAAGAGCATTTCCTGGTAACTATACAGTTCTCTTGCTTTACTACTGTGTGTACTGTGATCACAAAGATAATACATAGGCACCTCAATATAGGCCACTAAATCCATATTTAGGCACCTAAAGAAATGGCCTAATTTTTAGAAGTACTAAACACACACAGTTCCCAATTAAGTAATAGGGACTTCAGGTGCTCAGTACATCTGAAAACCAGGCTAATTTTAATTTAGTGCCTAACTTATGGCATTGAAATTTTAAAGTTTTAGATGACAAACTGCCAAAAATTTAAATTAAACATTATTAGGCTTTAATATAAGGATTTTGTTCCAGTAAAACAGCAAACATACTGGAAAATATATGGAAGGACAGAAGAATTGCATGTGTCACCTACTGTAATTGTGTAATTGCAGTTATACAGTGAATATTGTATAAGATATGCAACAACAGCGACACCTAGTGGCATTTATAATTACAAAAGTGATGCAATTGCTGAAGAATAATAGTTTTAAACATTAAGTGAAATTAGCTTCATTCATTACTGTATATGACAAACATTAGAAATAAGCTAGCAAAATAAACCAATTTTCCTATAAACTAATTGCCATGAAGTTGAAACCAAGTAAACTTAAAGAAAAAAAAGTTGAAAGCAGTTTCAGGTCACACACACCTTCTTGAAGACCTGTCACTTTTCATGGTTCTACACTCATTTTCCTCTTCTATTAAAAATCTTTATTCTGTCTTGCCCTGTTTGTGTGAGATTAGCTCACTGACTATACATGGGAAAGAACAGTTACTCACCTACTTGTAACTGTTGTTCTTCGAGATGTGTTGTTCATGTCTATTCCAATCAGATGTGTGCGCGTACACATGCACAGTAGCCGGAAGATTTTTCCCTTAGCAGCAGCCGTAGGGTCGGCCTGGACGCCTCCTGGAGTCGTGCCTTCATGGCGCCCAATATAGTGCCCTGCCGACCCGCCACCCCCTCAGATCCTTCTTGCCAGCTACTCTGACAGAGGGGAAGGAGGATGGGTATTAGAATGGACATGAACAACACATCTCGAAGAACAACAGTTATGAGAAGGTGTGTAACCATTCTTTCTTCTTCAAGTGCTTGTTCATGTTGATTCCAATCAGGTGACTCAAGCCCAAGTTCAGGAGGCAGAGTCAGAGTCATTCACTGATTGGAGAACTGCTCATCCAAAGGCCCCATCGTCTCTGGCCTGCTGAGTAATTGCATAGTGCATGGTGAAAGTGTGGACAGAGGACTATGTCCGCTGCTCTGCAGATTTCCTGAGTGGGGACCTGCACCAGGAACACTGTTGACTAAGCCTGCGCCCTGGTGACATGCGCAGTGATCAGGGGTGCAGGAACCCCCGCCAGGTTGTAGCACTCGCGGATGTAGGATGCGATCGATCGATCCATGACGAAATACATTGTGATGACACAGGCAGACCTTTCATTCTGTCCGCCACTGCCACGAATAACTGGACCGATTTTCTGAACGGCTTCATTCTCTCGATGTGAAAGGCTAGCGCCCTGCGGACATTCAGAGAGTGGAGTCTCTGTTCCCTGCAGCTGGAATGAGGCTTAGGGTAGAACACCGGGAGAAAGATGTCTTGGTTGATATGAAACTGCGACATCATCTTTGGGAGGAAACCAGGGTGAGGTCTGATCTGCACCTTGTCCTTATAGAACACAGTATATGGGAGATCTCAGGTTAGGGCCCTGAGTTCAGACATCTTCCTGGCCGAGGTTATCGCCACCATGAACGCCACCTTATAAGAGACAGAGAGGAGGGAGCACGTTGCCAAGAGCTCAAAGGGTGGTCCCATTAGTCTAGAAAGGTCCCAGGCTGGGACTTCCTGTTGTGTCGCATGGTGAATAGGTCTATCTGGGGAAAGCCCCACCTCTGGAAGACTGAAATCATGACGTCTGGGTGAAGGGACCACTCGTGGCCATGAAACGACCTGCTGAGGAGGTCTGCCAGCTCATTCTGTACCCCGGGGAGGTACGACGCTTGCAGATGTATTGAATGTTCTACACAGAAGTCCCACAGCACAAGGGCTTCCTGGCACAGGGGAGAGGGGCATGCACCTGTTTGTTGATATAGAACATTGCGGTGGTGTTGTCCGTCATGACTGATACACATTGTCCAATTAAGTATGCCCGGAAAGCCTGCCACGCCAGGCGTACCACTCTCAGCTCTCTGATGTTGATGTGGAGAGCCAGATCCGCCTGAGACCAAAGACCTTGAGTCCGGCAGTCTCCTAGATGTGCTCCCCAGCCCACGTCTGATGCATCTGTCACTAGAGACATGGACAGCTGCGGACTGGCGAAGGGGACCGCTGAGTATACCTCCTGAGTGTCGAGTCAACACAGGAGGGAGTTGAGGACCGGGAGAGGTAGGGTCACTATCCTGTCCAGGCTGTCTCTGGCCAGGCAGTACACTGATGTCAGCCAAGACTGAAGAGGTTGTAGTCTGAGCCTGGCATGCTGCACTACATAGGTACAAGCCGCCATGTGTTTCAGAAGCTTCAGGCAGTTTCTTGCTGTGGTGGTGGGAAACTGTCTGAGGCCTCGAATGGTCAGGGCCCGAAACCTTGCTTGCAGTAGGTATGCCCTGGCCTGGATTGAGTCCTATACTACCCCTATAAACCCTATCCTCTGAACGGGGGACAGAGTGGACTTTGCTTCGTTTAAAAGGAGACCCAGGTTGATGAAGGTGGCTCGGATAAACTTGACCTGAGCCTCCACTTGGGTCTTGGAACGGCCCTTGATCAGCCAATCGTTGAGGTAAAGAAACACCTGAACCTGGTGCCTGCGCAGAAACACAGCGATGACTGCCATGCACTTGGTGAAAACCCGAGGTGCTGCTGACAGGCCGAACGGGAGGACTGTGAATTGGTAGTGGATGTTGTTCACCATGAACCTGAGGTACTTCCTGTGGGGCTGAGTGATCGCGATATGAAAGTACGCATTCTTCAAGTCGAGGGTGGCATACCAGTCTGCTGGATCCAATGAGGGAATGATGGAGGCCAGAGAGACTATGAGGAACTTGAGTTTCTTTGTTGAGTTGACGTGGCCACCCCTTGCGTCTCAAAGACGTGGCCCAAATGTGGTGCCACAGATGGCTAGTCTCTATGACTCTAGGTATTGGGGATCGACTGCTTTCAACCCTCTTCTTCTTCTGCATCGGTGACTGGGACCAGGGCTGAAGGCTGGAATGTTCTCAAGACGCTCCATGACGGTGCCGAGGCTCCCTGGGCGCATCTTTTTTTGGTGCCTGGTCCCTCAAAGAGGGTGCCGGCACACTCCGCACCGAAGATGATGTGCTAGTGGTAGGGTCCCCAGCACCGGAGTCCGACTGTGGTCGAAGAGCTGCCTGCATGAGGAGGATTTTAAGCCGCTGCTCTCTCTCTTTCAGGGTTCTTGGTTGGAATTCCAAACAGATTTTACATCTTGTTTATGGTGTCTGGGCAAAGGTCACCAAAAAGATAGAGGTGTGGGGGTCACTCTTTGGCATGTGCTTCACACAGTCCTTGCAGGTCTTGAAACCTGCAGATCGCAGCATGCCCTGGGGACAGCAAGGAAGGAAGGGGAACAACCCCCGCAACGGAACTTACAACTACTTAACTAGATAACAAACTATACTAACTGACTAAACAAGAAGAATACAACGAGAGTCGAGCTGCTAAGTCACTTGCTGAAGCAAGAGTCAGGGAAGTTCCTGCTACCGTCACTGGTGGTAAGAAGGAACAGAGAGGTGGCAGGTCAGCAGGGCACTATATTGGGTGCCATGAAGGTGCGACTCCAGGGGGCGCCCAGGCCGACCCTATGGCTGCTGCTAAGGGAAACATCTTCCGGCTACTCTGTACGTGCACGCAAACACACGATTGGAATCGACATGAACAAGCACTCAAAGAAGAAACAATAAAACTGACTACAACCAAAGTCCTGTCCAATGTACAAAGTAAACAATATGAAAAGACAGAAAAAAATATTTTCTACTCTAATCTTTCAGTTAAAGTAACACCCAGTGATTACTATAACAGTGAACAAAAGAAGTTTCAGAGAGAAGTACAATTTAAGTTGACAGCATCCATTTAACATATATATTTAAAAAACCCTACATTAAAAGAACACTGAGGTTGCAACGTCAAGCACTTAAAAGTAGGGATATGACAGAATTAAGGTTGCCTGTGCAAGCTACCTCCAACAGATACCGACATGCAACTTCATGAAAGCTGCACTCTGTTGCAAAACAGGAACAGACCTCAGACACTCTTGTAACAACAGATCAGCACATCTGTCACATACTGACTCCATACATCTGGGGAGCTAGGCTGCCTTAATACTGCTGAGGTCACAGTTAAGGTTTTGCATTAGAATACGAGTATGAAGAAGCTGAGGTACATATTGCCTTTTGGTATCAGTCAGATGAGGAAGTGAAAGCCTTATGGAGTACTGAAGTGTTATCGACAGCACTGTAGGCAATGTGAAAAAGGCTAGAAATGCAGGAGACTTTTCCCTTAACTTGTTACTTCCATGTTGTCAGGTTTTGCATGGATAGGGTCTATACTGATGTAGTCTTAACTGTCATTAAATAAAGTTTTTTATATTTATTTCCTAGTCTTTTATACAGGGTTTGTACCTCAATGGATAGGTTCACACTGTTAGGTATGGGAGAAGGGGAAAATGACAAAGTAACTTGAATATGAAACACCTATAGTTTTGTGTGCTCTATAATTTACAAATACGAAATAAGTGTGTGTGGCAGGATGCTCTCTTTGTGTGAATTAAATAAACCCCTTCTTTTTATAAAGAAAATTTGTCCACATCTTTCATAAACTGTGGTGCCCAGAATGAGTATTCCAGCTAAGGCCTCACTAGTGCAGAGCAGAACAGGACAATTGCCTCCCATGTCTTACACACAAACCAGAATAATATTAGCCTTTTTTGCAACTACATCACATTGTTGATTCATATTCATTTTGGGATGCACTACAACTCCCAAATTCTTTTCAGTAGTACTACCACATAACCCGTTATTCCCTATTTTATAATAGTGCATTTGATTTTTCCTTCCTAGGTGAAAATTTGCACTTGTCTTTACTGAATTTCATCTTATTGAATTCAGACAAATTCTCCAATTTGTCAAGGTCCTTTGAATTCTAATCCTGTCCTCCAAAGTGCTTGCAACCTCTCCCAGCTTCATGTCATCTGCAAATTTTATAAGCAAACTGTCCACTCTACTATCGATGTCATTAATGAAAGTATTGAATAGTACCAGACCCAGGACTGACTCCTATGGGACCCCACTAGAGGCATCCTCCCAGTTTGATAGCATACCATTGAAAACTACTCTGAGAACAGTCTTTCAACCAGATGTGCACCCACCCTATAGTAATTTCATTTAGACAGTATTTCCCTAGTTTGTTTATGAGAATATCCTGTGGGACTGCACCAAAAGCCTAACTAAAATCAAGATCTCTCACACCTACTGCTTCCCTCCCCAATCCATTAGACACCAGTAACCATGTTTCCACTTTTTGCAGGACTTCTTTTTGATTTTCATGTCACTAAAGAGCTCCTGATGGAGCCATATTGGCCTATTACTAGTCTTCCTATCTTTTCTTTGCATCAGGATAATTTGCAGTTGTGCCTTTAATATTCTCTCCTCGAGAAACTGCCAGCTCTTCTGAACTCCTCTAACTTTAGATTTTCTTCCTGTGGGATCTTACTTATCAGTTCTCAGAGTCTGTTAGAGTCTGGTTTTTTGAAGTCTGTTGTCATTATTCTGTTGCTCACTCTTTCCCTTTCTTAGGATCATGAAATACATCATTTCATGATCACTTTCACCCAAATTGCCTTCCACCTTCAAATTCAATACCAATTCCTCCCTCTTGCATGTCTAAAATGTCTGTCCCCCTGATTACGTCCTCCACTTTCTCAAACAAAAAGTTGTCCCCAATACATTCCAAGAACTTATGGGAAATTTTGGGTTTGGCTGTATTACTTTTGCAACAGGTGTCTGGGTATTTAAAGTCCCACATTACAACCAGGTCTTGTGTCTTGGATATTGCTGTTATTTGTTCTAGAAATGCCTCATCCACTTCCTCTTCCTGATTTGGTGGTCGATAGTAGATGTCCAACAATGACATCACCCCTCCCTTTTTAACCCCTTTTATATTTACCCAGAGACTTTCAACTGGTCTGTGTCTCTCCTCTTTTCAGACAACAGAACAAGCATATATATAGTCTATACCTATAGATACACATCCACTCTTTTTATCTTGTCTGCCCTGCCTGAACAAACTATATCCCTCATACCTAAATTCCAATCATGAGATCTATCCCATAAAGTCTCTGTGATGCCAATTAAGTCACAGTCAGCAGAGGTGAGATTTGAACATATGATTTCCTCTTTCCCAGCTATATTTGGGAGTTGCACCTCCCCTTTCATCCTCCAACATGAATACAATCATAGTAACTAATTTGGGGGTATGGTACTGCTCTCATTTTTGGGTAGCAATTATGATGTTTCATCTATTTGTCATGGAATTCCTGCAATTACAGAGCAGCAAGAAGTGTCAACAACAGCAACACATCTGTCTGCTGTCAGCAAATATTTCAGAACTCCCTAAGAGCCACCATACTGACTACCACTAGAGCCAGAACATCCACAGTTAATTATATTATACACAAAAATAAAATTGTTTCCTAAGACCAGCAAGATGAGTCACTGTATAGTAAAAATAGCAGACATTTCAAAAATGAATAAATTGCAATTCCCTGGGAGTCCTAATGCTCTGAAAATCATGGACCAGTTACTCAACTTCTGGAGGATCATTTTGGGGTCTGATCCCAAGATGTGATGACCATTGTAATTCCCATTGAAGTGATTGGGAGCTGTAGATGCTCAGCATCTTTCAGGATCAGGCCCTTTCTGTAAAATTACACTTTAAATTAAAATTAATTTTCACTGCATTGGGGAGATATTTTTGACTTAAGAGCTTAATCTTGGCAACACAGTTTAAACTAACTCAGATGTTTTTGTAACATTATTCTTCAGATAAATCCATAAAAGCATGCAACATTTTCACATTATTCTTGGCTGAGTCAATGCTTTGCAAAAGTAAAGTTAGCATCAGATGGAGCTTACCTATTTTTTTGGGAATTTTCATCCTTCCCTCTTTTAACTCCAAAAATTCTTGTAATCAGGGTACTAAACAGAAGAGTGGAGGAATTTCTCACCTAATGTATAAAGAAACATAGAATAGATATTAAGCAGCTTTCAAGCCGCACTGTAAACTGGATTTCAAATTCAGATGCAATTTAATTTAGAATTTTTTAAAACAGCAACAGAACATTTTGCATGCCAGACTAGACAAACTATCCCTAATCTAGCATCCTTCTTAGCGGCACAGGAAGGTGAAAGTAGTTTGCTATACAATATTTAACATCAGAGGGATAGCCGTGTTAGTCTGGATCTGTAAAAAGCAAGTGTAGGTGTAGGTGAATGAATATCCACCAATGTTATATATGCCATCATGTGCCAGCTCTGCCCCTCTGCTATGTACATCCGCCAAACTGGATAGTCCCTACATAAAAGGATAAATGGACACAAGTCAGATATTAGGAATGGCAATATACAAAAACCTGTAGGAGAAAACTTCAGGACCAGACTTCAAAGAAAAATCGCTGAGCTTCAGTTCATTTGCAAATTTGACACCATCAGCTCAGGATTAAACAAAGACTGTGAATGGCTAGCCAACTACAAAAGCAGTTTCTCCTCCCTTGGTGTTCACTCCTCAACTGCTAGAAGAGGGCCTCATTCTCCCTGACTGAACTAACCTCGTTATCTCTAGACTGATTCTTGCCTGCATATTTATACCTGCCTCTGGAAATTTCCATTACATGTGTCTGACGAAGTGGGTATTCACCCACGAAAGCTTATGCTCCAATACATCTGTTAGTCTATAAAGTGCCACAGGACTCTGTTAGTATTTAACATGTGAGTGGAACAGACAAATAGTTTAATGAACTTCAGTGCCCTAAAATAGTTTAGTGGAGGAGATTGTGTGGCTTAATGGTTGAAAAATCAGGGCTGGGAAGCAAGCAAGCAATCTGGTATCCATCCCTGACGCTGCCACAAACTTCCTGTGTAACCTTGGGTAAATCACCAACCTCTGCCCCATTTCCCAATCTTTAAAATAAGGAAAAGAACATCTACCAGTGGCTCCAACTTCTTTAGCTCAGGGACCATCTCACAAACATCTCCTGAAAGTATGAACTCTCACTCCACAACCTGCATATTCTTCAGTTTTGCTAGTGTCACTGTAGGGGCATAGACTATAGTGTTTTTGTTTTGTTTTTTTCTGGAATGGATTTTCAATGGTTGGCACCAGACAAAGGTTACATGCTAATATAGCAGGCAATTGGAGAGTCGAGTAGTAGGCAAATTCTCATTTCTTTGTCCTTGCACAGGAATTTTCTCTTCAGCACTTGCTGGGTCCTTCTGCCTTCCCCTCTGCAGGCCAATGCCTGCTCCCTGTTTTAGGAGCCATATGCTTAGCCTCATAAGTTCTGCCTTTTCCCAGTCCTCCCTGAAAAGATGTCACTGTCTGCCTCATGGAACAGGTAGGGATCAGTAGACATATAAAACTATATTCCATTCTGTAATGAGCACAGCTATGGAAGCATAGAAATGAAGGCACTGCAGACTCAGGAGTTTCAACTTACATCTGAATTTTCTGATTTTCTTACATTTTTCTACTTTCTCCCCCATTTAGTTTCCCCAACATACACTTATATCTAAATTTTAACAGACTGCTTTTTATGCAGTACTACAAGTGTAAGAACATTTACCAAGGTATTTACAATGCACCATGGTATCTAAACAACAAAAAACAAGTATATGTTAATTAGCCAAAAACTATGCGTGTGTTTTCTGTAATATCTAATTTAAGAGTTTCTCAGATAAATATTACCAAGACACTAAGAGGTACCCTTTCTCAGTCACATTATTTAAAAAGGAATATTGACTCTATGTATCATGGGATTAAGAAAGGAGTGGATCTCTGCATGTTTAAGGATGGTGAGTAGCTTCCCATTGCAAAGTGCAACATTGATGATAACTGTCAATAATAGTACCAGAGTTGATGGCCAGGAGTCAGAGACAGAAATAGTGGATCTCAGGGAACTGAAGACCAGTGAAACACTCAGCAGAAACCAAATCAAATTCAATTAACACATCATAGTTCAATGGGAATCATAGCGTTCATAAATCACAAAACACTGAGACCACAGTCCAGAGCTCATCTTCCTTACCCAGGGCTGGTACTACCATTAAGGCAAACTAGGCAGTTGCCTAGGGCACCAAGATTTGGGGGCGCTAAAAAGCGGTGCCCCCAATTTTTTCTTTTTACAGCGTTCCTGGGCTGGGCTGCCGGCAGCTCAGACTCCCTCTCCCAGCGCAGCGGCCGCTCCACTTTTCCCGTCTCCCAGACTTGCAGTACCAATCAGCTGTTTGGCACCACAAGCCTGGGAGGGGAGGAGAATTAGAGTGGGGGCGGCATGCTCGGGGAGGAGGCAGAGCAGAGGTGAGCTGGGGTGGGGAGCTGCCGCGGGGGGGGGGGGGGGGGGGACAGGGCTGGGGGGGCGCAAGGTGGAAGTTTCGCCTAGGGCGCAAAACTTCCTTGCACTGGCCCTGCCCTTACCTGTAAAGAACATCACAAATTCATCATCAATCAATCAGATGAAAGTACTATTAAGAAAGTAAGGCTTTCTGGAATAATCAGTCTGGGAACTACTGCAAAGCCAAGACATATCCTTGGGCTACATTTAAGGCAAGGAACAAACGTGAGCCCAGGTTTCCAGTAGTTTAAAGCATTTATTTTTAGCCATGGCAGGTCATGAGATATTGGACTTTAAAAATAACATACTGATAACCATCTTGCACTGAGACCCAGTCCAATGATTTGGGGGGGGGGGGGGGGGACCTTGACTCTTACTAACATGACACATTGACTCACTATTTATCAGCCAATCAGATTTTTTTTTAATTTGTAAGATAATTTACTTTTGTCGCTCTTGAAATTAGAAAGAAGTACACTCTGCATTACATCAAACCAACACAAAAAATACATTGATATAACAATACTGAGACCCAAACTGCAGCTTTCCTGTGATTTTTCTCCAGTATTGTGCCATGATACATCACATTCTGTAATACATATGGACGTACAGTTCATAAAATTTCCATCTGCTGTGGTACAATTATTGACAAACATTACAAATGCTTTGATTAGCACCGTCACCACATGCTTCTCCAATATAATACAATGTATTAAGGATTAACTTACTGCCCAGACAGGGGATGTAAAACCTAGAATTGCTGCTTGTATTCCATCTGCTATGTAAGGTATGATGTTTTCACCAAAGCGGGTATCCCTAAACAAGGCCCTCAGGATATTTAAAGCATGAACCTGGGAGGGGAAAAAATCATAATTTGTTTTGTAACATATGCTACTTTGTTGTAAAAGTCCTCAAATTACATACTTTAACCATAGCCATGGAGATGAACAAATCCATGCATTTACTCATTTATGCCACTTAATTTCCACTTTAAATTCCATTCATCACTATTAACAATTAAAGCAATACAATGGCACTGTGCAAAGTGCTTTCAAAAGAATAGTCATAGTAAAAAATAGTTAAAAAAGTGAATCATTTATTCACTTTTCTAGCTACCACCACATTTATGAAACATTGAGATTCTTGGATGAAAGAAACTAAAGGATATACATGTATTTATATTTTTTAACAGCAGCAAACATATGAAGAAATGAGTGTCAAATTCTTTACTACAGCTAGTAAAACTGTAATACTTAGCAATCTATCCTGGACAAATAAATCCTGAACCTTCTGTATTACAAGTAAAAATCAAGCCATAAAAGTTGCACTTTTTCTCTTCAGTTACCATGAGGAGACAATTTTCAAAATTTCTCAGGATTATCTGAAGCATCAAACCTTGTAAGTAAAGTCAATTTGATCATCCTTTTCTGAGCTTCAGGTACATTACACTTAAATTTGTCAACCAAGAAGGGGGAAAAAAATAGATACTTTTTGATTCAGGTCTGGTCTACACTACCAAGTTAAGCAGCTTACGTCGACCTAATTGTGCATGTGTCTACACTCAAATTTGTCTCCCACAGCTGTAAGTGCCTTGTTACACCAACATAGTAACACCATCTCCCCGAGCAGTGTAGAGTCACTGTTGATGTACTGTGGTACTTATGTCGACCCTAACTGTCCTCCAGCAGCTGTCCCACCATGCTCCAGACGGACCACTCTGGTCAGGCATTGTGAACTCCACTGCCAAGAGGTCATGGAGACCAGAAGCCCCCCACATCCATTCAAAGCCCCAAGAATTTTTGAAATTCCTTTTCCTGATTTCCTGGCTTGGCAAGCACACATAGCAGCTCTCCATTGTTGTGTGCAACTGCCCAGCTGACCATGTCAGCTACATGCTCCAGACATGCTCCTGCCTAGTGTAAACAGGAGATATTGAATCTCCTGTGCCTGTGGGGAGAAGAGCTCAGCTTCAAAGCAGCCATAGAAACGTCAACATCTACAGATTGCTCATGGGACACAGGAGAAGGGATTTGACAGGGACCAGCACCAATGCTGCATGAAAGCCAAGGAGCTGTGGCAGGCTTACCAGAAGGGTGCAGGGAAGCCAACAATCAATCCAGTGCCAAGCTGCACACCTGCCACTTTTACAAAAAGCTACATGCCATACTCAGCAAAAACTCCACCACCACTACCCACAGCATCGTTGATACCTCTGAGGAGGCTGAGTCACAGACCCCTGCCAGGAACAGCAAGGAGAAGTATGGGGGACAGGTGACCAAGGAGATCGAGCTGCACAGTGAGCCTGTTTTTGACTCCACTGCAGTCCTGACAGTCAAGCACAGGTGAGCCCAATGTAGGGGAAGGAACCTTGGGCAAGCGTGCAGATAAATTTTCAATTACAGAGATGGCGCTCCCAAAGTAGCAGGACATATCTTTTGACTTTTCATTTATTTAATTTACTCATGCTAGAAGAGGTAGTGGTACAACCAAGAGTAGAGTTGCTATCTGCTTTACATTCACCTATAGAGTCAGGCAGAGGGAGCAAATCGGAGCTTTTATGTACACAGGGATGTCCCTTGAATTCTCTTGAGAGATCTTAATGAAACTTTCATGGAGGTACTCTGCAATCCTCCACCGAAGGTTTCTAGGGAGGGCTGCCCTATTTCTTCCTCCGTGGTAGAATGCTTTCCCACGCCACTCATTGATAACTTTGGCAGGCACCATTGCAGTACACAAGCTAGCAGCATATGGGCCCAGCCAGCTTAAGGACACCAGAAGCAGCTGTGCTCTCTCTCTGCCTTTGTTATCCGCAGGAGTGAGATAAAAGGATAAAATGGAAAATGGTGGAAAACGGTGCCAGTATTCAGTGCCACTGCCCTATACTACTAGAATCATGCAACACCAACCCCCAGCAAGCCATGCTCACCGTGACTGGCGCTGTGATTAACGCCGTGCACAAGCAATCCCAAGAAGAAATGACAATGCTGTACTTAAAACGTTAGAGGAGCAAGGCGAGTGAGTTCAGCACCTCAAGTTTCGCTTTCCACAGTGAATACACTGACAATGGTACCTCTGTGGGTTTTATCTTCAGCAGCTGCCATGGCAGCCTTCAGGGTCTCCCCCTCCACACTCACGGAATGCCTGAGCCAGATGAGGAGAAGGAGCACTCGGGATGATATGTTCAATGAGATCTTGCAAGCCAGTGCTGTATCAGACCATGAACATGGGGGCCTGGCGGATGAACACTGCAGATACCATGGGCAAGGAAAGAATGGAGAGGACATAGGCCCAGAAGTTCCAACAGGAAAAGGAGAGGGAGATGCACCAGGACATAATGGGACTTCTCAGGCAGACTCTGCAGCAGACTCTAGTGGACCTGCAGGTTCAACAATCCCAGGCTCACATTCCTCTGAAGCCCACTGAGAACTCAACATTGGGACCTCCCTAAACCCTCCTCCTCCCCCCAACATTCCGCTTGGCATCAGAGGTTGCTACATTACCCCTACCACTCCACCCTGGGGGACATTAAAGACAGTCACATCTTCACATCAACTGTGGCTTTCACAGGTCAGTGTATGTGTAGTTTAAATGAATATGAATGATCCTTCCCCTTCATAAGTTCTGTTCTTTTAATTTATTATGTTTTTAAATGTATTTGTTGTAAAACTGCACTGGGTTTTTGATTTTTGCACTGATTGTTACAGAATAAAACTATTATTTGGAAAATAATTCATATTTATTAGCTCACAGCACATGCTGCCAAGCGCTCTGCAGTTCTGAAAGCAACCCATTACACAGTGTCACACAACTCAAAATAATTCACAAACAACATTAATAGGTGCATTGACAATGTTATATTCCTACAGCATTCACCACATAATTCCTACCAGACCACAAAAGAGCAGGGCCAGACAGACCACACTACAGCACCACCACATATTACTCTGGCTCACTGTTAAAATGGTCTTTCAAAGCCTCCCTTAACCATATAGCTCTGCATTGCACCCTTCTAATAGCCCTTGCACCTGTCTGTTCAAAGTCAGCAGACAGCCTCCTCACCTCCGTCCTCCACCCTTGTGGAAACTTTGCGCCCTTTGCTTCACAGATATTATGCAGGACACAGCAGGCAGCTATAACAATTGGGATATTTTTCTTATTACAGTCCAATCGCATGAGTAAACAATACCAGCATCCTTTCAAATGACCTAAAACACATTCAACTGTTACTCTGCACCTGCCGAGCTGGTAACTGAACTGTTCCTTGGTGCTGTTGAGATGGCTGGCGTATGGCTTCATGAGCCAGGGGAGCAAGCAGTAGGCTGGGTAGCCCAGGATCACTATTGACATTCCAACATCCCCAATGCTAATCCTCCGGTCGGGAGAGAAAGTTCTTGCAGATACGAGGATCATGCACCTTCACTGACCAGCCCATACTGCTGTTAGTGAAGCATCCCCAGTGATCCACCAACAGTTGCATAACCATAGAAAAGCAGCCCATTCTGTCAATATACTCTGGGGCAAGGTGATTTGGTGCTAAAATAGGGATATATGTGCTGTCTATCACTCTACCACAATTTGGAAACCCAACTGCTGCAAATCCATCCACTATGTCCTGCACATTGCTGAGAGTCACACTCCTGCATAGCAAGAGATGATTAATGGCCCTGCACACTTGCATCACAACGGCCCCTGTGGGGGACTTCAAATTGATTCCCAGCTGACCAGTAGCAAACTAGCATTGCATGTTTCCACAGTGCGATCACTACTGGCTTCTCCACTGTCAGTG
Source organism: Malaclemys terrapin pileata (assembly GCF_027887155.1). Lineage (NCBI taxonomy): Eukaryota > Metazoa > Chordata > Testudines > Emydidae > Malaclemys > Malaclemys terrapin. Next base: position 37,278,271 of record NC_071507.1, on the reverse strand, counting down.
CAGCTCTCATTTTGGCATCACTGTGCTAGAGGGCTGGGGCACGCTTAGCGCACAGGTCCAGGAATGCGGCCTTGTGCATCCAAAAGTTCTGCAGTTACTGCTTGTGATCCCATACTTGCATAACGATGCAATCCCACTAGTCAGTGCTTGTTTCTCAGGCCCAGAAGCGCCACTCCACCATCTGCAGCTGTTCCATGAACACCACCAAAATCCTTGAATTGGTTCTCACTATGTCCCACAGCAATCAGTCCTCCATGGAATGACCATGCCTCTCACTCATTAGGTTCTTCTTACGGCTCTGCAAATACCCCAGGATTGTGCACCCCGTGCTTGCAACACTCATGACAATAGTACAGAGGCATACAGCCACCATGCTTCTCTCAGAGATGTTAGACAATGAGGAAGGCCACGTGGGTTTGTGGGATTTTGAAAAAAAAAGCGAGAAAATTACGGGCTATAGATAACATTTTGGGATAGAGACAGTTGCATACCGGGGAAATTCACCCCATGCGCCCAGTCATCTCTGCACGATTCATTTTCACCCCATCATGCAATGCCAAAACTTCCCAAAAGACAGCATGCTGAATGGTGGCGAGTTGCAGGGTTGGATACCTACCCATGGTGCACCACTCTCTGCATTGATACAAGCACTCCTGGTGAGTATGCACACCACCAACACAAAGAGCCAAGTATGCATGTGCACAAGCAATGTACTAACTGGCAGCTGTATGCCAAAGTACCTTGAGTCAACGTACATTTATAGTGTAGATGTGGCCTCAAAAATTAGACAACACACACAAAAAACCTGGAACAGGTTTTTATGAAAAACTTGCCAATTTTAAGCTAAGATTAATACATGGGCTATCTCAACAGACATTGTATTCTCTTGTACTTCCCTACACATACTGGGCTAGATCTTCAGCTGATGGTAATCACTGAAGTTGACTTTGATGAAGCTACATAAATTTGCACCAGCTGACGAGCTGGCATAGTAACTAAATACTACAAACACTGAAGTTAGCCAACTACAAACCATGCTCAGCTATCAAGTTTTTATAGTACTGCTACTGTAATGTCGAAAAATAAAGATGTTCGACATTAAATTGGAGCAATTCGTTTTAAGATTTGCAAATATAAGTTAATGATCACATATTTAAGTATGAAGAGCTGTGAGTATGTACAATAGTCATTTTTCAGTGTGTGTTCTCATTACTGTTCTATGCTATGTATGGAACACAAACTATTGTTTATTTACTCCAAATGGGACGTTGCTTAATACTAAAATTTACTCATAATTTGTTCAGAAATAATACAGGGCAATAATCTGATTATGTAAATTCTAATAAAAAGGAATTAGTATACTTTCACCACATGAAAGGGTCAATACACCAAATGAGTCAATATAGAATGTTCAGGATTTTTGTTCCAAACATCTCATTCATTTGCATGAAGAGTCCAATAACTCCACAACCTCTGAATGCTTCAAGAAACTAAACTTTAGCATGTTTGTGGATCAAAAAAAATGAATTACATCTACTTTTAAAAAACACGACTGATTGACAATGAACTGTTTTGAGAACTTTATTTCCTAATATCATGATGTGTTTTACTTCTCACCTGAGGGATTATGTTTGTTGATTCATTCACAGGTACAGCCAAAGATATTAACTCATTCATTGTCATTTTCAGTAAGTTTGTTTTACTCTTCTTTGGTTCCGAAGCCAACAAAGCCTAAGGGAGGGTAAAAAGTCGTAAGTAATTATTTTTTTCTAGTTATCTACTAACAGTAATGCCCAATTACCATCTCTCTCTCTTTCTTTCTCATACATATACAAGATATTACAGCAGAGCATCTGATCACTCTTGAGCACCATAGGGAAACTTGTACAATAGTTTCGATTTTAATCTTGTTTTTCTTTGATTGGTTTGAAAAAAATATATATATAGTTTTGATATGACATGGGTTGGTTGGAAAACAATACCATTCTGCACAAACATTAAAGTTTTTTAAAACTGTTTCATTCTAACCTGGAATGAAAATGAGACCTTTTTGAATTTTTTCATGAAAAAAGTTTCAAAAAGGTCTCATTTTCAGTCACTCACCCTCACGAATAAAAAAAAACAAACAATAAAAAGAGAACCAAAAAAAGGTCAGAAAATTAATCAGTTAAGATTATAATAGCAACATTAACCACCAGACCATACAATCAGTCTGTCAGTATCTCCTGCTGGAGCTGTTCCACTTTGTATAACTAATTAAGTATTCATTGGCCAGAGACTTGCATAGAATGTAGGAGACCGATGTTTAACTCACTGCTCTGAATAAGACAGAGCAGAGACTTGAACCTGTGATCCCCACCATCCTGCATGAGTGCCCTATCCACCAAGCTACTAGCAATTCTATGGTGGGGTGCCCTGACCAGTCAGTCTCTAAGTCTTAGTCTCCCCTCACCCTCAGGCTCCATCCCCCACGTCCCAATTTCCTGGGTCTCAGAAACCTCCCCCAAAGAATTTTCTGTCAAAATGGAATTTTTCAACAGAAAAAAGTTTGGTTGAAAATTTGTCAACCAGCTCTGGATACAATCATTTGAGTGTGTACTAAAGAATATTTCTTCAATCATACCGAGGTGCATTTAAGCAAGTGTGTGCATACCATTAGTTTTGTTGATTCAAAGTGCTTAGAACCACTGTAAGACTGGCAGAGAATATGAATTCAGCAAGCCAGACAGTTGCATGAAGTGTATGTAGTTTGTAAGCTCCAGCTAGACACACGCACACAAACGCTCTGCCACAACTAGTAAGTTACATGCAAGAAATAAATTATGACATTAAAGTTGTCATTACTTTTTTCTTTTTAGATATGCTTAATATATTTCTCTTTATACCATAAAATTCATACTGTAAAACAGAGCATGTGTAATGTAGATGAATTAACACTGCTTATATTATTTTAACTGTTGCATTTCTGCAATTTTGTATTTTAACAGTGTAACCTTTATCCATAAGGCATTGTTAACAGTTGTATATGCACCCACAACTCTCACTTTTGATGTTCACCTAGTATTTTATCTATTCAAAATAATGGTGGAGACTAAGGAGAATGCAGCTATTTCATACGTAGATGAAAGGAGGAAACACTATGTTAATATAATTACTAGGGCTGTTGATTAATTGCAGCTAAGTCATGCAATTAACTCCAAAAAATTAAAAAAAGTAATTGTGATTAATCGCAGTTTTAAATGCACTGTTAAACAGCATACCAATTTAAATTTATTAAATAGTTTGGATGTTTTTCTACATTTTCAAATATATTTATTTCAATTACAACAGACTATAAAGTGTACAGGGCTCACTTTATATTATTATATTTATTTTTTTTATATTATTTATATAATATTATTATATTTATTATTTGTACTAAAAAGAATATAAAAAGTGAGCCTTGTACACTTTATATCTTTTTATTACACATATTTGCACTGTATTTTTCAATTAATCTCCTACAAGTACCATAGTGCAATCATTTTATTGTGAAAGCACAACTTACAAATGTACTTTTTTTTATATATATATAATTGCACTCAAAAAACAAAACAATGTAAAACTTCAGAACCTATGAGTCCACTCAGTCCTACTTCTTGTGCAGCCAATCACTAAGACAAACAAGTTTGTTTACATTTTTGGGAAATAATGCTGTCCGCTTATTTACAATGTCACCTGAAAGTGAGAACAGACGTTTGCATGGCACGTTTGTAGCCAGCACTGCAAGGTGTTTATGTGCCAGATATGCTAAACATTCATATACCCCTTTATGTTTTGGCCACCATTCCAGGAGACATGCTTCCATGCTGATGACGCTCGTTAAAAAAAATTAAGTGTTAATTAAATTTGTGACTGAATTCCTTGGGGGAGAATTGAATGCTTCCTGCTCTGTGTTTTACCCGCATTCTGCCAAATATTTCATGTTATAGCAGTCTCGGATGATGACCCAGCACATATTGTTTGTTTTAAGAACACTTTCACCGCAGATTTGACAAAATAGAAAGAAGGTACCAATGTGAGATTTCTACAGATAGCTACCGAACTAGACCCAAGATTTAAGAATCTGAAGTGCCGTCCAAAATTTGAGAGGGACGGGGCGTGGATCATGCTTTCAGAAGTCTTAAAAGAGCAACACTCCGATGCAGAAACTACAGAACCCAAACCATCAAAAAAGAAAATCAAACTTCTGCTGGTGGTATCTGACTCAGATGATGAAAATGAACATGCGTTGGTCTGCATTGCATTGGATCGTTATCGAGCAGAACCCAACATCAGCAAGGACGCATGTCCTCTGGAATGGTGGTTGAAGCATGAAAGGACATATGAATCTTTAGCGCATCTGGCACGTAAATAACTTGCGACACCAGCTACAACAGTGCCATGCGAACGTCTGTTCTCACTTTCAGGTGACATTGTAAACAAGAAGCGAGCAGCAGCATCTCCTGAAAATGTAAACAAACTTGTCTGTCTGAGCGATTGGCTGAACAAGAAATAGGACTGCGTGGACTTGTAGGCTCTAAAGTTATACATTGTTTTATTTTTGAATGCAGTTATTTTTTGTACTTAACTCTACATTTGTAAGTTCAACTTTCATGATAAAGAGATTGCACTACAGTACTTGTATTAAGCGAATTGAAAATACTATTTCTTTTATTTTTACAATGCAAAGATTTATAAAAAAACAAATATAAAGTGAGCACTGTACACTTTGTATTCTGTATTGTAACTGAAATCAATATATTTGAAAATGTGGAAAACATCCACAAATATTTATATAAATGGTATTCTATTATTGTTTAACATCGCAATTAATCGCGTGATTAATTTTTAATCGCTTGACAGCGCTAATAATTACTATGACAATCAAATGTGTACTGCTATAACATCCTCATTTTAAAAACAATTAACTAAACATTATTTTGTTACAAACTAGTAGTAAAGTGAATGGTTTCCATAAATGAAAGTAGTCACTAATTCTACTAGCTCTGAGCACAATCCTTTCAACCTGTGGAGCACACTTCAGACACCATAAAAATACTCGCTGGAGACACTTCACTGAAACATGGGAGTCCAGAGCACATGTGCACCCTGATTTTGGAAGAGGACCATCTGTCCACAGGTGACTGCACTGGTTAAATTTTAGTTTAACTATATTTTTATTACAAGAATAATAAAATAGTCAAGATACTTATGAATGCAGCTGCTCAGAAGTGATGCAATTTTAAGGAAGGGGGCAGGAGAGAGGGATACCAGAGAATAATAATTAAAAACAAAAAATCAATTAAAAAAAAAAAAATCACACAGCAAGACTAGATTACATTCAGGGGGAAAAGAATCAAAGGCTTTAACTCTGTTTTGACAGGCAACAACCTCATATAGAATCCATTTCAATAACAAATATTTAGACATTTAATACCGTATCACATTGCAAAAAATAAATGTGAAAGCAAAACCTCCGAGCTATTCAGCCAACGGAAGCACTGATGAGGACAGAAACTGGGAGCATGCACAAAAGCAGTAACTGGTACTTTTAACAGTGTCTTTGAGGGAAAACATGGAGCATGGAGAGAAGAGAAAGGAAGTATTGAGGCAGTATGGAGATAAAATGGAGGGGAATATGTGGGAGACAAACATTCAGCAAAAACATAAGGAGGCTAAAAATGTAAGGTTATGATAACGAATAGTACAAAAATGAAACAAAGCCTCTTTCCCACTACTTCCTCTTATCCTTCCAAAAGGAACTGCTCTCTGCAGTTTAAAGATTTATTTTTGGTAGCAATACTTTTAATCTGAAAGGGTAATTTTAAAAATGCATGTAACCTTATAGAATATATTATAAAAGCATTAAAACACAACAGAGCAAGTTTACTGAGCCAGTAAAACATGTCTCAGGAGACTGATGGCAAGAGGCCACACTGAATCTTGCATTTATGACCAAGAAAACAAGATCTTTTATGTATTAATGCTATCTTCTTAGGATACTTTATAATATGTACTACAATCTATATTTTGGATTATTTAAATGCAACAGTCCATTTCAGGATTCATTAATCACAAGTGTGCTTGGAGTTATCCATCAAAGAAAAACAAAATGGAAAACCAGAAGGAAAATTGTACATATTTTATTTTTGTTTTATCCGTCTCATTTCTTCAACCAAATGGTTTCAGTTCAATTCCAAAGCTAGTTCCAAATCTCCATTTATAGGTATTTAATTGTCAGGATGTGAATTTAGTACTCCCTCGGGGATTGACAAAGCAGCACCTTCCAGACTAGTTTATCCAAACGGGTATGGCAGGGACAGTGGCAGTGTAAACTTCCCCACCAATGTATGTCAACCTCAGCCTACAAAGACCGATTAAAAAAAAAAAAAAAAAAAAAGAAAAAAAAAAAGGATAATGTTATCCTCATTTAGTGCTTATCCATCTTATTCACAGATGCCAGTTCATAACCTGGCTTCTCAGAATGCTATTAATGGTGCCAATTAGTGCTAACTGTGCTAAATTTTGTGATATGGATGGGAACACTTGTCCCCAGCAATAGGGCTGAAGCCACCGAATTAATTTAATGTAGGCCACTTGCAAATATCAGAGGGTAAGAATTTTTTATCTTTATCAATCGGAGCTGGATTTGAAAGAAAAACTTAAAAAGAGAAAGAGCTTACAAACAATTCCCAATACCACCCAGTCTCCCTCAAATATTCTTTTTACACTGAAAATCTGCATTAATAGTAGTAAAGCAATTTCTCAATCATAAATCAGTTACCGTCACTGCACAATCTGTAATATTTTACAGAAAGAAAGAAAGACATTTTCCCTCATGTCTCCGAACTTCTACCCCTCTTCTGAAAGCCAAAATTTCGACATTGTTGAATTGCTCAATCATATTTTATTTGAAACAAAAAAATCCAGTAATCATAAAATGTATAATGTAAATTACAAACATAAGAATAAAAGTTCTTGACTCATATGTCCCAATTACAAATATAATCTATCAAATACAGAAGAATTTCCGTTTGCTACAGTATTAATGTCACTAAAATGGAGTTCAGCTCCAAAATGGAGCACTCAAATGAAAACAGGCACATTCTTCACAATGCAATATCCACATTTTTATTTATCAAATAAAATAAGCAGCTATATTTACAATCTCTGAACTATTACACGTTTGACAAACACCACACTGAAACCACAAATTTCATGTGCTCTCATCCTCCAGAAACGCCAGTCAAGAGATCCACATCTCACGGCGAATTATACTCCCATTTTGTAATCCCAATTGCATGAACGCAAACTGGGACAAAATGTGGACTCCTGCCCCCATCTATGTTCAAAAGTATTTAGAAGGGCATAATTTGACCCAAAATGGTCAAATTGGTAAAACACGCATCAATCTCACAATGTACTCACTCATACTTTTCAGGGATTTATATGACTCACAATGATGTGGCAATAAAATAAATGCAGTCATATGAAGTTACAGGTGCAACATTAGTAGGTACCTGTATGTAGAATGGAATTCCAGCACTGCGTCTAGTTGCACATAGTTTAGAAGAAGGATCACAAGATTTAATTTCTTCTAAAACATTGTACAACCATTGCTGTGGCAATGTACGGAGACTCTCGTTAGTACATCTAAAGAAACACAAATAAGCATGCATAAGTATTTAGGATAAACAAGTTCAAAACAAAATTAAAAGATAATAAACTGTGCCCTATTGCTGTTGCAGAGAGTGCTATTTACCTTTATTAACTAAGACCATTTTTTCTTAATGTGTAGGATTGATATGCACTTAGTGTGTAGGATTGATCTGACTTGACCAATGTTGGGAGAAATATACAACCCATTTTGAAAAATGGGAATACTCACATGCCTTACATATTTGGGGAAACTAACATATGCCGGAACATGTGATGAGAGAAGCATGGGAGTTGTATCCAGGCTAATAAAAACAAAATTAGAGACACTGAAATAGTTCTGGTATTAAATGCCTGGTATGCTGTATTAAATGGTAATTACAATATTTTAAAATCTTGAAGAGATTATCATTTTAACCACAGGACACTTTTTTGCAGGGCAGAAATAGAGGTGCTGCACAGAAGTAGCAGCCACCAGAGGGATTCCGTCTGACTCAGCAAGTTTCCTCAGGGAATGCTATGGGGAGCAAAGACTGGATCAGGAGCTCCCCACAGCATTTCAAACGGTGCAGTATGCAGTCGTCCGTTCTGGCTCAAGTCCATGGCCATGCCCTCTCCCACTTTGAGGTGGCTAACCCTACTAGCATCTCTACCTAGTACAGCTCCTGTACATTCCCCTATCAGGAATGTAGCCAACCCTTGTGCAAAGCCATGAGGTGGAAGAGAATGACGTTTTTCCCACACCTTCACCCTGTAACCTGTACAGATGTGGGGAAGAGGGTTGGAGAGAAGTGGCAGGGAGAGTGTGGGTGCATGTGTGTTTCACTTACCCATGGATTTTTCCATATCTCAAAAACTGGACATAAGAAAATTTCATCTAGAAAACACTAGGTGAGCTGGTTCCTAGCTACTTAAGAGACCAGCTTTTTCCTAATAGCTGGGAACAGCCAAGATGCTTCTGTTAACAGTCCCCAGATTTGAACTTTAGGCAGCCCCTACTACAGGGGTTCTCACAAACAAAATTTTTGGTGGCCTCAGAGTGCAGCCACCAACTCTTGCTGGTGGCCACACTTAATTTTAGGAAAAAGTGTATTTATTTTTCCTAAAGTTAATAAAGTAATATGCACATATATACATTCAAATCATTGTAATTTATTTATGTAAGGTTTTCAGGGTTTTTTTTGCAGACTCAATAATAAAAAGCATGCACAGTTTTCTCTATTCTTTACCAGATCTAAGAGTAGAAATACAAATAAGGTGCTTTGCACGTTCTTGTCTTTTTTATTAGCGTTTCTTTTGCTTTTTTGGTAAAAGTGGTTGTCTATATAACAATTCTGAAGTAAATTTAAAAATGCTTTTACATAATAGAAATCCAAATAATAATGAAAAACATATCTGGTTGGCTTGGGTCTGGGGAAGGGAGGGGAGGGGAAGGAGAGAGGGGAGGCACGGCTGTGGCTTGCTCGGGGCTCCTCCGGGCAGGTGGGGGGGCTTGGGGTTTTGGCCAGCCCAGAGCTCCTCTGGACAAGGGGGTGAGGACGCTCTGGGCAGGTGTGGGATGGGTCTCAGGCCTTTGGCCAGCCTGGGGCTCCTCCAGCCATGGGAAGAGGGGTGCTCAGGGCTTCTCTGGGCGGGGGGCTTGTGGCTCCAGGCACAGGGGATCTCAGGGCTCCAACTGCCGGGGGTGGGAGCGCAGGCAGAAGGGGTGCAGTCGGGGGTTAGCCTCCCTAAAGAGGGGCTCCACCCGCTGCCCATGCACCCCTCACCTCCTCACTCGCCTCCTGTCTCTCTCCTCACTCCCTCACCGCTGCTCAACTCCTCACTCCCCTGCCACAGAAACCCCCTGCCTGCCATGAGAATTCCCGCTCGCTAGTGGCTCACCGCTCACCTCCTCACTCCCCCGCTTGCAGCCAGACCCCCCTGCTTGCCTTGTCACCCTGCTGCTGGCGCACCGCTCGCCTCCTTACTCCCCTGCCAGGGCCCCCTGCCACTCACCTTGCCGCTCGCCTCCTCCCCCCTGCCCACTGCTTGCCTTCTCACCCCCTCCTCGCCGCCTCACTTTGTTCCTTAAGCATTGTGTCCCCCACCTGTATCTCTAGAGAGGCAACGTGGAGGAGCAACAGGGAGGAAGGGAAGGGGCTGATGCTGCACAGGAAACTGTCATGGCGCAGGGAAACTCCCTGGTGGCTGCATGCGGCCACAGTGACCGCATTTGAGAAACGGTGCCCTAGTCAGAGTGTTCTTAATGGAGGATACTGCCCTCTGGAAATTTACTTCTCTAATCTATTCATCACAGCCTGATTTTACTGACCTTCAGAGTACTACGTAAGGCCCATGTGTGTACTTGTCCCTCTGCCTGAGGCAGGCCATTTATGAAGGAGTCTAATGTTTAAAGGAATTGGTTCGGTAAGTAGCTGCTTTGTCCTCATTATAGTACCTTTGTGCAATATGAAATTATCTTGGGGATTGGATGTAGACTGTAGGTGGCACTATCTGGCTAATGCTGATTTTAACTATGTTTTAGTCATACATGACACACCTGAAAGCTTATGCAATGAGTGTATGTTCAGTACAAATGAATTAAATAAAATGCTTCTGCAAACCTGAGCAGCAGTATTGCAAAGATTTTATAATGCTAGATCTCTTAAAATAGTTTAAAATAAAATACATTCAAATAATTTTAAATGTAAAATACACACAAAAAAACATGCACCTAGCGAAGACAGCAAAAAACAAGGGTACAATTCATTACCAGTACTTTGACTTATTTGTCAAGTGTCTAAACTGCACTCTTGTCATGAAGTATTTTTCCTCTGCAGTTATACAATCTGGCATTCCCTATGAAACAATCTCACAGGACAAATAGCTCTAAAAATAAATACTTTGTCAAAATTACAGGAACAGCCTCAAGCAAAGGACTTTTGGGAAGGAACAGAACCTCAAGCCTACTTCAGGCCCAGGTGCTGCCCAAACAAAGTTCAACAAAATATTATTTAGTCGGCCAGAATAAAACCTATTCCTTAACCGTTACATAGCCTTTCCAAATGTAGCTTTCACAGTTAAAATTAGTTTTTCCATTAATGCTATTTTATATCATTATTAAAAGCACTAAAACATTTGCCTTGACACAGCCTGTAACAAATGATGATCAGTTATGGTTAATACAACTGCAATTATATTAACCCTGTAGGATTTTCTGTTGCCAAAACACAAGTCCTAATTACTCTCCCATTTTAGTAGCTGGGTGGCCTCCTGTTAGCCCCATTTGACTACCTGGGTGGTTGAAATAAGAAGTCTAAAGTTAAGAGAGAAGACCGGAAATTGGGGGGGAGGGGGAGAAGGAGAAGACGGGAAGAGGAAGAAGAAAGTGAAGGCTGAAGAGAGCCTTCCACTTTTCTCTTATTTCTTCCCCATCCCCCACATCACATTTCCTCAGTTTAAGTGTTAAAAATACATCAATTTCTACTGCCACTGCTGTCCCCCACTCCATTTCCAACTCGCTAGGTTCTTATCGACCCCATCACTGTAGTATCTGACCACCACCTAAATTTTTAAAAACACAATCTTTCTGTCTTATTCCTTCCCTACCCAGGAAAAAGAAAAAGAAAAAGAAAAGAACCGGTACACCAGGCAGCTAGGCTACAGTCACAGTAGGTCCTCTACCTTTTGTAAGGGCCAGTTAAAGGAAGGACTCCTGGATACCCAATCTCTCCCTAGGACTGGGCACCACCATGGTTTCCCTACATTGCTTCTCCTCCCTCTCTCCTTTTCACAGCTCCATTTCAAACAGGTAGTGCACCTCTAAACTACCATCCTGACAGCCACCTCAAAAGTGTCAGAGAAACATGCCTTCAAAGAGAGTGGGTCACACAACATTACAGGATCCACAACCAAGGCAACCAGTTGCGACATCTTCCTCTGGCCCTTTTTCAACATAATGGTCACCTCTGTCCTATCTTTGTTTTACATAGCCTACTGTTGGCCTTTCTCAGATGATTTAAGACATGGGCTGGCTTTCTACCCTTTTGTACACATGGATGTGACAACTTTCCAGGGTTTTGACCAACCAGTAATTCTGGTGGTTACCTCAGACTTTGTGACTCCATTTCAACTATAGTATACTTCTACTATAGGCATTACTGTTTTAATTGTAAATACCAGCATTACTGGTCCTATCTCCTTAATTCTAACATGGTTTAAACTTCTTATTTTAGCTATTCAAAGAATAATGCTTAAGTCTTCAGTATGTTACCTCAACATTAAAACAAACATCCTATGCTAACATTCCTGGTGGTACAAAAGAGAACAAGGCAAAACATTACGGAATATTTAAAAGCTGCTATGCTGCATATTGCAAGGGTTTGCATTATATTATTAATTATTACTATTATTTTATTGCATATTTTATTTTTAAATAGATTTTTTTACCTTAAGAGCTAGCAGAAAGAGAAAAATATACTGACATGTAATCTAAGACATTTCAAACACTGAAGTTGCCACAAGTAATTCTATCCTGTTCAGTCACTCACCCAAACCCAAGTTTTTTGTGAAAGCAAAGTGTTATTGCTCTAAAGTAAAAATCATTAGAGACTATTGACCTTTAAATGGGGGAAGACTACTCCCTTATGCTTGGCAACAGCATCTCTTATGGTCTGGCATGCAGATTATTGTCATAATAAGCAGGTGGCCTTGAAATTTAAGAATAATGAAGCTTTCTAAGGTAAAAATTGTGTTCACAAATGTGTTATCTTTCAGGTTAAAATCCCTAATCTGTATCAGACTGAAGTATTAATTATTTTTGCCAGACCAAATAATTAAAGTCTGTAATTAAAACACCACACAGTAATGATATGCAAATGACTTCAATTGCAGTTCAGTGAGTGGTTTTTCTGATTTATCTATCTTTCTTCTAGTTAAAACAATTTCATGCCTGGGCATAACAGCTATTCTGATCAGTTTCACTGAATCCAATAAACCTGAGACACAAACTGCCAAAAACCAGGAAATTCAAAGTTAAAGTTGAGCATCTCTCTATAATTCATAAGGCTGTACTCTCCTCCCCATACAAAAATTATTGTGTATTAAAGATGAAGGGTCCACCTTGGACCTAGATATCCTGAATTTTTAAGGTTTGTAGCTTAAACTTCATATAATTAGAAGTGTTGTCTATGTTAGTACACCTCTACCCCAATATAACGTGACCCGATATAACACGAATTCGGATATAAGGTGGTAAAGCAGCGCTCCGGGGGGGTCGGGGCTGCGCGCTCCGGCAGATCAAAGCAAGTTCGATATACCGCGGTTTCACCTATAACGCGGTAAGATTTTTTGGCTCCCAAGGACAGCGTTATATCGGGGTAGAGGTGTATATCTAAATTCAAAGTTTAAATCAGTGTAATCCTGCTTGCCCTGGGGAAACTCATTTAATCACTTTGCTCTCCAGTAGTCCTACTGTAGTTTAATTTTTGTACTGGATGCTATTATTATCTGTAAACTAACATCCATAGTGTGCTTGGTGCTTTACAAACCAATAAGGAAACAAGGACCTGCCCTTAGAAGTTTATTACAATTTAAGGTGAATTTGCCCCAGAAAATATGTGCTTCATAAGAGGGGTTTCCTATTAATTAAGAGCAGGTACAATAACTTTACATTGCCGTTCTTGCCCCACTCTTTGTAACCTCGGTATGGAAAATGTGGATTTCTAAAACAATGTAACAGCTCACAGGCAGCAGTTACAAGTTGTTACAAATCAGAGCAGTTCTGAAGACATCCTTAAATTGCACTGAAGACTTGATAGAACCCTGGAATAGGGAGGTGCAAAAACAGATATAGCGCCACCATTGCCCCCACTCTTTCCCTGCACCCAGAGAGTAGGGGAACTGAAATGGAGAATCTAGCACACAGTGATAAAGTTTCACAGGTGAATAATGTATTTAGACATTTGTAGGAGTTCCAGCGTTCTTTTTAAACTGTAAAAAGCAACAGAGGGTCCTGTGGCACCTTTAAGACTAACAGAAGTATTGGGAGCATAAGCTTTCGTGGGTAAGAACCTCACTTCTTGCAAGAGGGTCCTGCGGCACCTTTAAGACTAACAGAAGTATTGGGAGCATAAGCTTTCGTGGGTAAGAACCTCACTTCTTGCAATGCAAGTTAGTCTTAAAGGTGCCACAGGACCCTCTGTTGTTTTTTACAGATTCAGACTAACACGGCTACCCCTCTATACTTTTTAAACTGAGTACTTTTATAGTTCTCTATACTACAGTGTCTGAATACATAAGTGTTTGGCATGCTCTAGAAATCATGGTTAGGATTTTTTTTAAATGGTGGGCACAGACGTGGTGATTTTAAATAAGAAATTAGTTTCAAAGCCCAGAAAGATTGAAGTTACCCATTTTAAAAGTACAGAAAGTCATCCATGCAACTACCATTTATAAGTGAGGATTTCACTTTACACTGAAAAATTTTACAGGTTAGGTAAAAAGGTCAGTGCATGACTTGAAGGTTTATAAAATGGTAATTTACTTCAGTGATCTGCCTGTTAATGAATTTTAAATTACATAATACCAGCTAACCAGATTTTAGGGGCTTGAGAAGACACAGGAAAGTTATATGACTTCTCAAGGTCACAGCAGTCAACAGCAGAGTCAGTAATAGCAGACAGGACTGTCTATTCCCAATTCCCTACCGGAAATCTCCATATAGCTTCATATACTGCACTTGCAGATGTTCAGCAAACCACTAGAGATGGATAATTTCCAAGGATTTCGGATTAAATGCATTAGTCCAGCTGACTCCGAAATGACTCCTTTAAGTATTTTTATTTGAGACCAAATGTCATAGCTTTCTGGTGGCAATGTGAGATATTAACTGAATTTAATATACAATGTATAAAATAATTATTCCCCCATTTCCTCAAAGTGCTCCAAATACATTTTTCTTAAATACAAGAATTCTACCAAGATCTAAATATAGTTCTCTGCTCCATTCTCCCCCAGGGGGGATAATTTTTTTTTTTAGTTGTTTTTATTTAAAATCAGATTTTATTTAAATTACATACATTTTTAAACAAACATTAAAAATTAAATTTGAAATTCTGACATCCTATGTGAAGGCCTAATTTACTATAATCTATTAAATAAAAAAATGTTTAAACAGTGCATGCTTGCCACCAAAGCTTTAAAGAAAGTCAAACCACTCTACTGGGAGAAGTCATTGGCTAACAACATGGAATCAGTTTATTGAAGTGTTAAACCAGCTTTTGACTGCAGTAGCTTTTTCTGCTCATACATGGAAAATATTCTCTTCATTTCAGTTTATTCAACTATTTCAGTTCAATGACTAATTCATTCAAAGTTGTGAAACCAATTTGGAGACAAATGTGCAAGAAAGCTTGTTTTCCTCATCCATCTATAAATAAAAAAACAGGTGCGAGGATGAGCTCTACTAGTTATAAAATCTTGAACGTGGTTACCTGAAATAATCAGTTCAATTCGCTAACTACTTATTAAATAAGGAAAGTATAACTCAATTTTAAATGAAAAACATGTTTAGATTAACATTTTTCTTATGCATCCAGCACATTTAAAGGCAGTTTTATTTAACTCATAAAAAAATTAAATGCTGCTTAATGTTGCACATTTGTCATTGAATGCCAGTTTCCATCCAAATAGTGCTTGACACATCACAAGAAAAATAAATAAATACATCATTTTGTAAACGCATGATTCACCATTTTCTAGCATGTTAAAAAATGTTAAAATTAAGAATCTGAATAAATGTACGATAAGCTGCATAACTGCTAAAAACATGTATAGATATAGTGTAACTTCCTGCTTAGCAAAAAGTAATACCAAATTTAGTGTAAAAACTATATTTAGTTGCAAATCAATATGTTTTATTGGTTACCAACCAATGAGAATCACCTTTACTTAAGGAAAGTAACTAAAAAATACAAATACAAAACAAGATTAAAATCAGTGCTTTAAGTCACTTTGATTTAAATTGGTGATTTTCAAACTGGGGTACTCATACCCGTAGGGGTACACGAGCTCTCATCCGGGTGTACACGAAAAATCCTGTAATGGCGGACAATGCATTTTATTTAGTAAAACTTGGCAATCTGATCATGGATATATTATGATCTTGTCTCAGATGGGGTAGGCAGTAAACTACATTATTTGGAAAGGGGTATGCAGCCCAAGATGTTTGAAAACCACTAATTTAAATCAATCCACCCTGTTCCTCCCAAATGAATGAAGCCCTATAAATTTACCTTTTGGAGGACATTCCATTATGTTCTGAAACATTAATGATCGCATTAATGAAACAGAGACGGTTACAGAGCTCCCAGTATATTGAACGGTAGCTGTATAACATACAACAGGCAGATTTGGACTGAGTGAAGAAAGTGAGAAGAAAAAGGCAGAAATTCAGTAGCCTAAGCAACAACTTGGTGATAATGAACTTGTTATTTCAACAAAGAAAGCCACATAGGAAATGGACATAGATACCTGATGGGCAAACAAAGAAAGAGCCAGATATCCGGAATGAACATAAAGAAGTCGCGCAGAAGAAACTTCATATTTCTACAACATCACCGGCTCATTCACCTGCATGTCCACCAATGTTATATATGCCATCATGTGCCAGCAATGCCCCTCTACAATGTACATTGGCCAAACTGGACAGTCACTACGCAAGAGGATAAATGGACACAAGTCAGATATCAGGAATGGCAATATACAAAAACCTGTAGGAGAACACTTCAACCTCCCTGGCCACACAATAGCAGATATAAAGGTAGCCATTTTACAGCAAAAAAACTTCAGGACCAGACTCCAAAGAGAAACTGCTGAGCTTCAATGTTTGTAATGGTTCTATCTCCCCTTGTAAGTATGCTCACACTTCTTATCAAACTGTCTGTACTGGGCTATCTTGATTATCACTTCAAAAGTTTTTTTTTCACTTAATTAATTGGCCTTTCAGAGTTGGTAAGACAACTCCCATCTGTTTATGCTCTCTGTATGTGTGTATATATATCTCCTCAATATATGTTCCATTCTATATGCATCCGAAGAAGTGGGCTGTAGTCCACGAAAGCTTATGCTCTAATAAATTTGTTAGTCTCTAAGGTGCCACAAGTACTCCTGTTCTTCTTTTTGCGGATACAGACTAACACGGCTGCTACTCTGAAACCAGCTTATTGAGTGTACCAGGAAAAACAAACAGCAAGACGTTGCAGAGGAGAATGAAGAGGTATGTGGGATCAGCACTTGCAGAGGAACAGGCTGGATTTTTGACTAGGGCTGTCAATTAATCGCAGTTAACTCACATGATTAATTCAAAAAATTAATCACGATTTTAAACATAAATAGCGATTAAACACAGTTTTAAATCGCACTGTTAAACAATAAAATACCAACTGAAATTTATTAAATATTTTTGGATGTTTTTCTACATTTTCAAATAAATATATTGATTTCAATTACAACACAGCATGTAAAGTATACAGTGCTCTCTTTATATTATTATTTTTGATTAAAAATATTTGGACTGTAAAAATTATAAAGAAATAGTAATTTTCAGTTCACCTCATACAAGTACTGTAATGCAATCTCTTTATCGTGCAACTCACAAAGGTAGATTTGTTTTTGTTACATAACTCCACTCAAAAACAAAACAATGTAAAACTTTAGAGCCTACAAGTCTACTCAGTCCTACTTCTTCAGCCAATCGCTAAGACAAAGAAGTTTTATTTACATTTACGGGGAGATAATGCTACTTGCTTCTTATTTACAATGTCATTTGAAAGCAACAACAGGCATTCCCATCGCACATTGGTAGCCGGCATTGCAAGGTATTTACGTGCCACATAAGCTAAACATTTGTATGCCCCTTCATGCTTCGGCCACCATTCCAGAGGACATGCTTCCATGCTGATCACGCTTGTTAACAAATTAATGCATTAATTAAATTTGCGACTGAACTCTGAGGAGGAAAATTGTATGTCTCCTGCTCTGTGGTTTTACCCACATTCTGCCATATATTTTATGTTATAGCAGTCTTGGATGACGACCCAGCACATATTGTTTGTTTTAAGAACACTTTCACTGCAGATTTGACAAAACGCAAAGAAGGTACCAATGTGAAACTTCTAAAGATAGCTACAGCACTTGACCCAAAGTTTAAAAATCTGAGGTATCTTCATAAATCTGAAAGGGACGGGGTGTGGAGCATGCTTTCAGAAGTCTTAAAAGAGCAACACTCTGATGCGGAAACTACAGAACCTGAACCATCGAAAAAGAAAATCAACATTCTGCTGGTGGCATCTGACTCAGATGATGAAAATGAACATGCATCGGTCTGCACTGCTTTGGATCATTATCGAACAGAACCCATCATCACCATGGACGCATATCCCCTGGAATGGTGGTTGAAGTTTGAAGGGGCATATGAATCTTTAGCGCATCTGGCACGTAAATATCTTGACACGACGGCTACAACAGTGCCATGCAAACACCTATTCTCACTTTCAGGTGAGATTGTAAACAAGAAGCGGGCAGCATTATCTCCTGCAAATAAAAACAAACTTGTTCGTCTGAGCAATTGGCTGAACAAGAAATAGGACTGAGTAGAATTGTAGACTCAAGTTTTACACTGTTTTATTTTTGAATGCAATTCTTTTTTTTTGTACATAATTCTACATCTGTAAGTTCAACTTTCATGATAAAGAGACTGCACTACAGTACTTGTATTAGCTGAATTGAAAAATACTATTTCTTTTGTTTATCATTTTACAGTCCAAATATTTGTAATCAAAAAGAATATAAAGTGAGCACTGTATACTTCGTATTCTGTGTTGTAACTGAAATCAATATATTTGAAAATGTAGAAAATACCCAAAATATTTAAATAAATGGTATTCTATTATTAACAAGGCAATTAATCGTGATTCATTTTTTTAATTGCTTGACAGCCTTAATTTTGATCATGATGAAGTACAATAGATCAGTTATTGTAATAAGACAGATACTGGAAAAGTACACAAAACACAACCAAACCTATCACACCTCTACCCCGATATAACGCGACTCAATCTAACACGAATTCGGATATAACGTGGTAAAGCAGTGCTCCGGGGGGCAGGGGGAGTGGGGCTGCGCACTCCAGCAGATCAAAGCAAGTTCAATATAACGCGGTTTCACCTATAACACAGTAAAAATTTTTGGCTCCTGAGGACAGCGTTATCTCGGGGTAGAGGTGTACAACTTTATAGACTTCAAATAAATTTTTGATAGCATTGAGCAGAAAGAATTATGAAAAGTTATGAGAATGTATGGCATCTCCAAAAAGTTGATCAAGCGGATAGAAAGCATCCAAAGCAAGTTGATGAGTGCAGTGACAGTTGACATAAAGCTGACTGAATGGTTCAGAATGACTGTAGGAGTGAGACAAGGATGCATGCTATCACCAGATTTGTTTAACTTGGTACTAGAATCAGTAATGACTGTAGCCTGAGAGATGAAATGGGAGGAGTCACATTATATGGTGGGACTGTGCATAACCTCAGATTAGCAGACCATACTGACCTCACAGCACTGACCAAGGAGGATTTACAGAGAATAACTGACAAGGTAGACTGAGAAAGCAGAAAATTCTGATTAACAAGAGTAGGGGCACAAGTGGCAGGTGTGTGCCAAATTCTTCAGCGGACTCCAGCTTGGCCTCCTTAATGGGAGCACCAATTTTGAAGGAGCCATAGCCTGGAGAATATCCAGTAATGCGTGGATTGTAAAAGGATGTGAAGAGCTTGTACATTTCATCAACTCCAGCATTGGCAGAGTAAAGGTGAGAGTTAATGGGACACATTGGGGCATTGCTGAAAGAGGGCAGAAACAAAATTACAGACAGGATTCCTGTTCTAAAATATTGACAGTTTTATGTATGAGAGAAAGATCTTCTGCCCCCTGTCCAACAGATGGACCCCATCTCCGTGACCCCTTCCAATTAATGATCTTCCAGCATTCATTAATAGTTTTCATGCAGTGTTTGGGTACACTGGCAGAGCAGTGGAACACAATGGCTGTGGTACGGTTGGAGTGTACTGGCAAAGTGGTAGGGTGCAGGAAGGCTGGGGTGCATTGGTAGCTCTGTGGCTGCAGGGTTATCGGGGTGCACTGGCAGAGCTGTCAGACCCAGGATGTTCAAATTTCACTAGCAGAGCAGTGGGGTGCAGAGTAGTGGGGATGCAGGAAGATTGGGGCACATTGGCAGAGCTGTTTTGTTGTATGCCATGCCTCCCTCACTTGAGGGGAGCCAAGAGAGGTTGGATGCTATCATCCAACCCAATTTATGCCCTTCTTCATAACCACCCTCCCCTGGCTACAGTCTAAACCGCTCCCCATAAACTCCCACTCAACAGTCACACGTCTATTTTCCCCCCCAACAATACTTTGATTACTCCCCTCCCCCCCCCAATGAAATTGCTATCCATGCCTTACAAATTGTAGCAACCTTCAGTCACTCAGTTCAAAACTCCTTTTGTTTTAGGCGAGGGCATATGATTACCTTATCCTTAGATGTTAACTGAAGAATGAGTTCACAGCCATCAATCTGTGATTCATCCAGTCATTAGTACCTCCCAGTTTAACAGTACACAAGGCATTAGAAAAAAAGTGAAACTAAAAAGATGCATACTAGACATTCCTAATTAATCGCCTTTTGTTTCATCCCATCCCCTACCCTTTGCCCACTGTCATCTATTTAGAGCAGGGGTGGGCAAGCTTTTTGGCCTGAGGACCACATCTGGGTATGGAAATTGTATGGTGGGCCATGAACGCTCACGAAATTGGGGGTGGGGTGCAGGGGATGGTGAGGGCTCTGGCTGGGGCTGCGGGCTCTGGGATTGGGCCAGAAATGAGGAGTTTAGGATGTGGGAGGGGGCTCCAGGCTGCGGCGGGGGGTTGGGGTGCAAGGGAGGGATTAGGGCTGGGGCAGGGGGTCAGGAGTGCAGGCTCCGGGCGATGCTTACCTCAAGCAGCTCTTGGAAGCAGCAGTATGTCCCTACTCCAGCTCCTATGCGGAGGTGCAGCTAGGCGGCTCTGCGCGCTGCCCTGTCCGCAGGCGCCACCCCAGCAGCTCCCATTAACCGCATTTCCCGGCCAATGGGAGCTACGGGGGTGGCGCTTGGGGTGGGGGCAGCATGCGGAGCCCTATGGCTACCCCTAAACGTAGGAACCAGAGGGGGGACATGCTGTTGCTTCCGGGAGTCTCAGTACACGCGCTTGGAGCGGCCTCCAACCCCATTCCCCAGCTGGAGCGCGGGAGTAGGGCAAGCCCCAGACCCCACTTCCGAGCGGGAGCTCGAGGGCCGGATTAAACAGGCTGAAGGGCCGGATGTGGCCCCTGGACCCTACTCTGCCCACCTGATTTAGAGCATAGTTTATTAAAATCATATATATTCTGGAGCATAGTCTGTCTTTCAGAGAAACAAAGTGGGTGAGGTCATATCTTTTATTGGGCCAACTTCCATTGGTGTGAGAGACAAGCTTTCAAGCCACACAGAGCTCTTCTTCAGGTCTGCCTGAAAGCTTGTCTCTCTCACCAACAAAAGTTGGTCCAATAAAAAGATATTATCTCATCCACCTTGTCTCTCTAGTATCCTGGGACCGACATGGCCACAACTATACGGCATTTAGTATTTCAGTTATTTGTCCAATAATCGTTTAGAACGTTTCCTCTTTAGCATACCTGTAGTTCAAGATAAGGACAGTAATTTGATTTTACTGTTAGCTTCATTTGAAGCAGAATTAAAGTTACAAATTTAGATAAGAAAGAGAAGTTTGAGTTTGATTACTCCAGAGAGTCTTGCAAAAGAGGATATCAGAAGTAATTAATTAATTTCAGTTAAAAAAAGAAAGGTTGTTTCAGGCCCAATATTTCATTCTGCAGACTTATAACAACTTAGACATAATAGTAAATATTGATATTAAACCTATGGGAATAGATATTAAGTAGCAGCTGTTACCCAACAGAAAGCAGAATAATTCTTTGTATCCCAACCTGGCACATGGTAAGAAACATCAAGTACAAATGTGCAGGCCTATTCCCATCCAGATGGGATTCACTTAGCTGATGGGGTAATATAGATGAGATGTTGTTTAAGGAAGCTGTCTAGCTGGATGGGAGCCCACCACAACATGTACTAGTTGTCCAGGATAGTGGATAATCCCTTGCTAACACAGGAGAAGTACAAAGATAAAAGGTGACTTTATATTTTCTGAACTAAGAATATAGCTGGAAGGTTGCATGAGGATTAGTATTCAGAGTTTAAGGCTGGCTATATCACAGGGACACCTTTAGACAGACCAAGGAGATTTGTCTGATGTGTCAGAGGCCTGCCTGTACCTTAGCACATAATAACCTTCAAAAAGAGAATTCCATAAAAGATTGGTTTCCTGCTGAGAAGCCAAAGTGCCCCAGAGGTCTCAGAGTCCCACAGTGATTAGTCTCTTATCTTGTTTTACAGGTATCTACGTTGAATCTGAATTTAGTTCTTCCACGGACTCAACTATTTGAATATATTGTTTTCTCTATATATCAAATTTGGTTACCTTTAAATCACCAGTTTTGTATCTCAAAGGTGGCTAATGGTGACAATTTTCTTATAAGCAGAAAAAACTAACCACATTACTACAAATAGGTTGACACTCTTCATGCTGTTGAAAAACTTGAGTTTCAACCGTCTTAGCAGGTCCCATGAACCTCAGCATCCAGTGGCTGAGCCCACCCTAGTCTCCTTTCTGAAAAAATTCCCCCTGCCACAGCTAAAATTGGTACAGCTCTATTACAAAAGGTTATATGAGAAAGTAAATAGCAGCTCTTCTCATGAGTCTGCATAACAGTGAAACCCTTTGCCTGAAATCAAAGGAAGAAATCCTGACTCCAGTGAAGTCCATGGCAAAACTCCCTTTCACTTCAAGAGGGACAGGATTTAATACAGTAAGTATAAACAAAATGTTTAGGCTTTTGTCAGCTTTGCTGCTCAGAAAAACAGTCATTAAGGGAGATTTTGCATTTTGGTTTGTCTCATTAAAACTCAATACTGTCCCTATTTACTCCCTTCCCTAGGTCTCAAAGCAGCATTGCAAGCAATTCAGTATCTATTTTGTGAAATTATTCTCTAAGCACTTAATGGAAAATCCACCCTTACCTAGACACAGAGGCAGTTTAGTTGGTTTCGTTCTCATAGGAAAGTATAAAAATAAAATTTCAGGGAAAAATCATTTTCAGGTAATTTTCCAAGTGTCAGAATACACAGTTTATCCAATGAAAAGTATTAAGAATTTCCAGGAAAATATAAAGGTGCTTGTTGAATATAGCAAGTTTACCACTCATTCTCAGATTTAAAAAAACTGCAGGATCCATGGGATTCACTCCAATTTTCCCATGCGCTCCTATTAATTTTTCAGTAGGTAGCACTACAGAAATTAAGAAAAGGGTGAGTTGTTTGTTTTATTTTCCTTTTAAGAACTAGCCATTTAACTCTTACCATTCCAACTCGAGGGCCTGGATACAACTAAAATAAAACAGTCCATACAGTCATATATCATGCAACTACTTCCAAACACTGGACACCTGTGGTCATATAAATCCTCATTGAGATCAAAGGAGATCTACAAAGGTGCAAGGCGCTGTTTGCACAGTCAGTTGCAGAATCAAGGCCATAGTTTATAAAACTGTTACACATTTTTTTTAAAAAAAGGAATATGTGGGTTTTACCTGGAGAGTATTTCAGTGAGCATCACAAAGCCAGTGTAGGCTAATTCAAATGCCCCTCTATGCCTGGACTGCAAAAGATGATGTTTAAAGTAGTCTCCTATATCTTTAACCTAGAAAAAAAATTACAAATGCAAGTCATGATTTGAGTTGATACAACTAATACATTTATTTACACAAAATACTTTGAGACTGAAATTTCAAACAAGTGTTCCAACGGTGTCCGTACCACCTTATGCTTCTTCACCTCTCATTTGAGACACAGCAATATTTCCTAAGGTTAAAAGGGTCACAGATAGTTATCAACAAAGCAAGGAAAATACAAAACTAAAACAAAAGTGGTGAAAGGAATTTTACTTTAAACATAAAAAAACTAGCATAAAACATGCTAGACTCAATTCTTGTACTCAACAGTGCAATGTCATTAACTGCAGGACAAATTATAGTAGACTGTAGTGACCTATGTGAGTCACTGATTTCCTGATCTACAAACAAGATTCTCTCATGCTGTTTTATTCAGGATGTTAGCAAAGGGCAGAGACAAATGTACACTGAAGAACATGAATGGAAATAAATATTTGGGAAAGTATTTGTGAAGATAAAAGGATTCCTATTATATTTTAAGTAGCTGGCCTCTTACATCTCAAAACATGTTACTTCTTAAATTGGGTAGCTTTGTTCACAGCAAAAAAAAAAAAAACAGCTTGCCAAATGGAAAGTTTTGTATTTAGTAAGAAAATGTACTTTCTTTTTTACAATCTGTGGTCATTAGAACTCTTTTAGAAGCTTGAAAAATAGTCTACACTGTCCATTTAACTGCTTTATAACACGAACTACACTTAAAATGTGAGATACACTAAAATGTTGTCTTCAGAGAATAAACGCCACTGACATCATGTCCTATAATTCTATTAATAAATCAAGTGTGTAAGCATCAGTACATCTTTAGAAATGCCAGGATTTAATTCTGCAAAAGAACAGAAAATCTTGTCAATACTACCTATTATAAGTTTCTATGATGACTATTTACTAAATTCACACAAAAAAACAGATAACTGAATCATGTGACAAATCTAAGATGATTATACATTTTTAATGCCAAGTCACAAAAGTTCAACCTGAAAAGCGGCTCAAATAAAACTCAGGGACAAAATTATGCCCACTCATTTTGAGTGATAACTAAAAGTAACACAGTTTATGAACTGCAGAGGATACTATCACAAAACTTAAGCCAGGTGCATATAGTTTTCCACCCTACTGCTTCATAATGCATTTTATCCAAATTTTGGTAAAGCAAAAGCTGGCACCAAACAGGAAAAAGACATTTCACCTTGTTCAGTCAAAGAAAATCTAAATGTTTTTTCATCATGTATTATGAAATTCATATATTAAGATACAGGAAGAAAAGGCCATCAATACTTGCAGATATTTGAGCTAAACTCTCTCCTGGAGTGGATTTTAATCCAAATATCATCTTAGTGCACATATAAGATTTTAGCTTTCCAAGCAGAGGCAAGTGTAAACCTCTCCCCTTCTGAAATGTTTTTCACACACACACACACGGCACTGGCAATCCCAAGTGTTGAAAAGTCATAAATCAAGATATTTTAAAAATACATTTGGAGTTCTTTTTCTTTCCTTCTAGCTTTTCAACCTTTAGGAGTCACATTTTCAAGATTTTCTCTACAGCCATGAGGACCTGAAACTTGACTGCATGTTCTAGGATTTTAATACCAAACATTCAGAGACTCATGAAAAGACTGCAAGAGTTGGCAACACTGCTATCTAGATACAGATACTGACATTTTTTATATATAACACCTGTACTTACTAGCAGGCATAGTCTTTACTACGGAGCAGAATCCCATTGAAGTCACTAGTCCAGTAGTAAGAGAATGCAAAATTAAAGCCTTAGTATTTCAGTTTCATATGTGAATGGTAAACACCAATGAGCACAAAGACACTCCAGGCCATCAGCCTCCTCACTTTTTGATTCTCAAATTCAGAGCATCCTAACACTTCCTAAACCTACAAGGACCAGTTTATTCCCAGCCCTGACCAAAGCCATAGCCCCAAGGACTGCCACAGTATGAAGCAGCCACTGGGCCTTGCATGAATACCCTGTGAATCTAACTTCTTACTCCGATGAAGCTGGGCTAATAATGAATTAGAAGAAAAAGAGCATTATCCCTAACTGCCAGCTGCAGATAATGGATCAATCAAGAGCTGCCTCTCCCTGACACTGTCCCTTTACAGACACTCCGTCAGCCAGCTCTTGAAAAAGAACTCCTGAAAAAAGCACTGGGAATTAGCCAGTGGCAGATGCTCTGACACAGGAGAGTCACGACTGGCTGCCAATAGCCATTGCTCACCCAAGGGTATGACTCCCATATGACCTATGGTCTGGCTGTGGAAGTCCAACCCTCTTCATACAGAAACTGAAAAGCTAAGCAACTGAAGTGCTGAGTACTTTTAGTGCTTACATCAACGCACCACTTCCGAGTTCAAATCCTGACAGGGGTGAGAGAAGAATCTGATCTCATCATAGTTTGCAACTGCTATTTCTCCACATCACAAAACCACACAGATCATTTTGCACAATTAGCAGTCTAAACTCAAGGCCCAGGACTGGAAAAAAAAGGATTACAAATCAAAATGGAAAAGGATTGGTAGTGCTGTACAAGGTGGTTTGCCCATTAGCTGCTTGTCCAACACACCTGGCTTAGAGCAATGCTATCAAATTCGCTTTCGTGAGTTTTTAAATGGACTTCCATTAAAATGGAGTGAACTTGGTATCAAGTAATATAACTTACTGGAAATGGCTATCAAGATCCAATTAACACAAACAGCATCTTCCATGAAAACAAGTGAAATGGCTTATTTGTATTCTACATTGTTGAAAGATGCATATTTTCTTTAATATAAAGAGAGCTTTTTAATTCCTCAACTAACATGTAGGAAATAAATACAGTTTATCTAATCAAGTAAGAAGCAGTGGAAGTTCAATATGGAGGCAGACAGGGCAAGGAAACTTCCTCTTCCCTTTGCACCATGGTGCAGGGCCAGCCATACCAGACTGGGAAGAGTAGGTATCATTGTTCCAGGTTAGTGTGACTGCAGGAACATTAACCATCCCTGCTCCGCATGTGCCAGCAGTGTTGGGCCCAATGTGGGGAGAAGTGTATGCACCCTTTCCAAGCACAATGGAGCTACTACTACAGCACACATTGCCCCAGTGCACCAGGGAGAATGCTGAGTGAGACTTCCTCGTCGGGATGTCTATTGCATCACATGTCTGATCCAAAACCTATAAAAGTCAGCAGGAATATTTTCATTTACTTTGGACCAGTGATGCCAGTGGTTTAAATCCACAATCTGGTGCTGCTACATAAAAAGGAACTTACGGTTATGTTTTCTTCTGTTGTTTATATAGATTATGTAATTAAGTCAAACATTATTACACTAAAAATGCACACAAACAGAATATCCACTAAAGGATTTCAATGGTTTGATGTTTTCATGAAGACAATCTATTACTTACGATAATACAAGTTCTGAAGTTAAATTCCCAAATACTACTATGGCACTATACAACTTTATTAATTATTATTAGACTAAAGAAGCAGTTTCATTTTTCTAGCTACAACACACAATTTTGTATACTACATATAGTCAATCAGTCTATATGTATTTTCCTGCTAATCCTAGGTAAATGAAGATTCCACTATTCAACCATTTGACTGAAAAGTCAGTTTATTACTATTTAAAAAGAAAATGTAGACATTTTGGTTTATATATGGCATGAAAGCAGAGTCACCTATGAAAATCAGAGTTGTGTGTCTAAATACCCTAACAGACACTCATGAAGTAAGCACTAATTGTGGCTGCATTTCCAAGTGAAGATGGGGGCACCAGCTCCAGAGCTGACTAACTCCAAGACACCAATTCCTGTTTGACTTGGAACAGATTAAGAAACATAACAGTGGAGACATATTGCTGTTCTCTCATCTAAACTCCAGAGTTTTGCAACAGTACAAGCACAGCTGCTAACCAGATGCAAACATATGAGCTGGAGACAATGTGTGAATAAAAAAATATTAGCATTATTTCCAAGGTACTGCACATGAGACAGCATAATAAATCAGATCATCAGCATACTATACTGTTATTTATTTTGTTCTACAATGTGGTAACACCTTAAGCAAAACTAAATATTTATTTTCAGTTGAAAAAGATTAAACATGAAGTATGTGCTGCATATTTCAGTTTTCCATGTTGGCAACTGGTTTTGTTGAAACCATATGGAAAGGAAAAAGATCATCAATTAAAAACAGAAATCTAATAAATTCAAAATACTCCCAAATAAAATACTTGCGGTAACCTAATTTCTAGTAAACACTGAACTCAAGCCCCTTGAACATTCCCAGGCAGTGTGCTAGCTTTTGTGGTCTTTCAATTTAAAAACGGTGGGGGGGAGAGGGAGGTTGAAAGAGGACCAACCCACAAAATGTCTATAATTTTAATCAACCATATTATGCAGAACATGATACTCAGAAACAATCAACATAATTCTCCCCCCAAAATTACTGAGTATGAAGTCCAAAAAAGAACATTTTCAACATAAGTATGAACTTCCATGTTTCAAAATGGAAGCAAAGACATTCCATTGAGTCTTTAATTCACTAAAATACAGTAAAAGTTGTATTTCCGAATTAATATGTGCAACACCGCCCCACACTGGACAGAATGTCAATGGCTGCAGCTTATACCTGGTAAAGGCCCTAACACTACTGAACAAGAATGAATATCTCACGAGTTTGTTAGCAGAATATTAATTTATTAACTTGTTACTCTATTTTTTCTCGTCTGTTACTCCTATAGTTTTGATCATTTTTGCATGTCAATTTATTGAAAAATAAACAATGTAAAATAAAGAACAAGATAATGAATGCAACTTTTCCATATTTTTTTTTATATATATATATATATATATATATATATATATTTATTTTCCCCTCCAGAAATTTTTAGAAACCTCTTCCAGAAATGCAAGATTTTATAGCAGAAAGTACTTTCATACCTGTTCTACTGTTATTAACCCATCAGAAGATTCAGACACAGTCTGTAAAGGCAGAAGTTTACACAGCATCCCTAAAAGCAAGGATATCTCCTTCATACTTCTCCAGCAACATACCAGTACCATTTGAGCTGTTACATCACATGTTTGTCCTTCTTTACCTTAAAAATAAAATATGTGCAATATCATATAGCTCAGTTAAATACATTTTAATATAAATTTGTTTCATCATTAAAGTTTAAACTTCTTACAAAAATCATTTTAATATGAACAAAATTATCCATTCTTGAGATTCCTATACTACATTGTTGTGCCTGGCATACAATTCGTCAAAAAAAATCAGTGTGATATTTTAAATGGTAGATGTCCTTTGTTTTGGTCAATGAAGCCATTCTATTGACAATAAAACCACACATATAACTACAACTTCAGGATGAAAAGTAAACATATGTTCTACTTTGTTTTGGAATTAAACTTCAACACCAGTCAGAAATGTATCATTCACCAGATCTTATTTGTTTTTAACCTAGACTCAAAGTTTTATGAGATCTTTTATAAGCATAAATGTTTATAACTCAATGGCCCCATCTAGTGTTCATCACATGAACTACAATAAAAAGGGAGTCCAAAACACTATATTTACAGTACTGTTTCCATGAAATAAAAAGCACAGCTCATCCATAACTATTTTAAACTAATGAAAATAAATGAGTCAAGACAGTTAGAAGTTTTAGGTTTTTAACTTTAAAAACTGTATAAAATACAACTTTTTTATATTTTAGATATTATGTATCACCACGAACAAAGACTTAAAAAAAAAGTATGAAAACAAAAGTTTACAATTCATCCAGCCCCAGTGGATTAATTACATAACATCCCCTATTATTTTAACAATGAAATCTTCAAAGCAGAGGCTCTTTATTGTGTCAGTCCATGAGCTGGGCTTTATTACATTAATAAATTCCCTACCCACCTTGTGTACGCCGGACAGGGAAACTACACTAAGACCAAAGCAAAAACTGTGTTTAAACCTAGCTTGATATAAAGGTGTTAAAGATTATCTGGCCAGTGTAGACAAGGCAATAAATACTAGGCCAACAGCAAACGACTCATTTTCACTTGTAGCCAGAAGAGAGATTAACCACAATCTTCTAGAAATACAGTGAATTAACCTTTAAAAGCATGCCCATAAATAAACTAGCTTCTGACATATTTATTGTTAAAAGTGAAATGCCATACATACCAATTAACTTCTAACTTGGATCATCCACAGAAAATTGCTTGTTCCGTGGAAAATATCCGGATTTAATTTTAAAAAGCAGCTTCTAAATTACCTCTAATTTCTGTACAAACATTTTCAACTGGCTCGTCGTCAGTCAGCTTTGCGAAGTCTGCTCTGTGGTGTTCTGTCAATATTTTTGCTTGAGTGAAATAATCATTTGTATCTCGTGGCTGTATCTCATGCAGGATCATCTGCAAACGACCTGCAGTTTCTAAGTTTTAAATAAGAGAATATTTAAGCTAATAATTCATCATTTTGACATTTGTCATTCACAAATCCCCCCCCACACACGCCTTTTTTAGGTACATTACTAGAAAACAGTTGGTTAGTAATAAAAAGCAAATACCTCCCTAATAATCAGTTCTGCCTTTGTTAAGAAAACAGTCTTCCTTCTACTCACTTTGTCATATTTATGCTTCAAACTAATGCTTTCTCACTAGAGTGTGAGAAAATATGTCCTTTATCCAAGTTAGCTAATGGTTTAAGATTCTGATATTTTAAAATAAAACAACTCAAAGGAAAAAGTCTAGTTCATATCCAAGAACTTTTAAAACAAAAGAAGTTACTGTTCACTGTTATTTTACAATATCAAACATGTATAACTAAACTCAACTTTAACAAAAATTGCACACAGGTATTGCTGCTCACATTACTCAAAAAAGCAGTGTATAATTTGTAATGAAATAGGTGCGGGGGCTCAAGATATAAAGGTACCAGAGCTCAAGCAATTTTTTTTTACATTCGTAACTAATGCAGCAAGCCCAGAGTTGCCGGGGCTATGAATTGCCATTCCTAGAAGTATCGGAGCTCAGCCCTGGCACAAATTAAGCACTGCAAAAAAGTAACCTGGCTGATGACAACAGGAGTATTTCACATACATAAATTCAGCAAAATATGGCCCAGACTTTACAGTCTATATTGCTTAGAGTTCCCTACCAGGGCCAGAATTAGTTCTGTGGGGCCATGTGCAAAGGCAGATGCTAACTCAAAGCCTCCACCAATAGCTTTGTATATCTGGCAGGGGTGTACGACTGCTGGTATCTGGGGAATGGATTTATGTCCTAACTCAGCCTCCCTTAAAGTGGTAACAAACTTATTGCCTTCACTTGTCTCTGTGGGACTCAGAAGGTTGGTAGCTGATGGGGAAGATGAATCAGGATGCTGGCCACTAGGGTTAGGGGCTAAGGACAAGGGGAGCTCAAAATGGGTAGGCTGCAGGTATGTGCTGAAAGAGTCTGACCGAGTAGTCTAGTAGGACCAGTCCCCATACATATTGTGTCTTCCTGGAAGGATTTTAAATGCTAATGTATGATTTTTTTAAAGTACTTTGTCAATTATAAGTATGTTTTGCATCTGAAGAAGTGAGGTTCTTACCCACGAAAGCTTATGCTCCCAGTACTTCTGTTAGTCTCAAAGGTGCCACAGGACCCTCTGTTGCTTTTTACAGATTCAGACTAACACGGCTACCCCTCGGATACTTGAAAGTATGTTACAGACGTTTGATTAAAAACTGTTTGTAACCATTCATAACTTTGGACTTACAAGAAATACGGATTTCATTTACCTGAATCTGTATCCATTGGAATAAGGCCCTCTGGTGATGAACTCTGGACAATGGGAGATACTACAGACGAAAGTCTGTATGACATTAAAATAAGCTTTGTAACCATCTGCCTCCATTCAGTCATCAAGGTCAAGTTACTTTAAGAAAATACAAACAAGGAATTTAAAAGTAATTATATATTCAAAACTTCAAGAAATAATTGAAATAAAAATAGAATCTGCACTTTATTATACAATTAATTTTAAATAAGATGTTCCATAAATCAAAATTATGAAGTCAGCTCCTATTAAAAAAAACCTAAACAGTAAAAAATCCAGGCATTAGGGCAGGGTTCTCAAACTGGGGGTCATGACCCCTCAGGAGGTCATGAGGTTATTACATGGGGGAGGTCATAATCTGTGAGCCCCCACCCCAGACCCAGCTTTGCCTCCAGCATTTATAATGGTGTTAAATATATTAAAAAGTGTTTTAATTTGGGGGGGGGGGGGGTCGGACTGAGAGGCTTGCTATGTGAAAGGGGTCACCAGTACAAAAGTTTGAGAACCACTGCATTAGGACTATACACTGCTGATCTTATTGTGATCTCTTCATGTTCTTGTGAAAGGCTGAGTCAACTTCACTACTGATTTATCACTACACACAGCAGTATGTTTTACTTACTTTAAAGGTAATTGCTGCAAAGCTCCAGTTATACAATGTACTCTCCCGTACATTGGGAATGAAGCTGCTGCTTGCAGCAGAGACTTTTCAGCTTGGAATATTTCTCGCTCGAGGTTTACTAACAAATATTTGATTACTAGAATAAAAAGCATCACATAGAAAAGGAAAACAGTTTTAAATACATTTACAGATTAAGCTTGCCAGCAAGACAATTAATGTAGAATACACAGTAATTGTTCTCTTTAAACTTGTCACTGTCCTTCAAGTTCTTCCCCCAACACATTATCCACATTTTTCATTCACTCAGTGTCCAACAATAAGCTATCAATCTGCAATCTTAGCCTAAATTGACTATTGTCTGTAAAGACTAATGATCAAACACTATCTTCAGACACAATCACACTGCTTACACTGAAGTCAATGGAAGTAACATACACATATTAGAAGGCAGAATTTGCCCTTAAAGAAGGGTTAGTTAAACAACCACCACTTTTGCAGAACATTCAAACTTGGATCAGCCACATAAATCCTTATTCCGGCACCTAAGACAGACAAGTGATTTTCAGTCGTACTTAGCCCCATTAGCGCCTTTCCCATCCTTACTACAACAATTAAATTGGGGTGGTGCTGAAATACAACCACCAGGTTGGGCCCAAAACACTACACTGGAGAGCATCATCACCCCTCTTCATACTCTAGGACAGGGGTAGGCACCCTATGGCACCTGTGCCGAAGGCAGCACGCGAGCTGATTTTCAGTGGCACTCTGGGTCCTGGGGGGCTCTGCATTTTAATTTAATTTTAAATGAAGCTTCTTAAACATTTTAGAAACCTTATTTACTTTACAGACAACAATCGTTTAGTTATATATTATAGACTTATAGAAAGAGACCTTCTAAAACATTAAAATGTATTACTGGCACACGAAACCTTAGAGTGAATAAATGAAGACTCGGCACACCACTTCTGAAAGGGTGCCGACCCCTGCTCTAGGACAAAGGTATCTATATAGAGGCCCTGTCTATGCTACCAAGTTTTGTTGCCAAAAACTGCCTTTTGGCGACAAAACAACAAGAGCGTACACACTACAATGGGACTTTTGTCGCGAAAAATGCCCAGTTTTGACGACAAAAAACTTCCACCCCACGAGAGACTTTTGTCTTTTCCCCGCCCTTTATTGTCAACAAAAAACCAGTGTAGACACTGCTGATTGTTTTGTCGTTGACCAGTATCCCACAATGCCTGCCCTGATTGCTCTGCTCAGTGTTTTGATCTCTGCTGCCCTGCAGGCATGTGCCCCTCCCCTTTCAAAGCTCCGGGAAGTATCTGTGTGCTGCTCCATTTGAGGAACAAACGGACAAAAAGCAAATCATTGGAATGCTCCTGTTCTGCGATGCACTAGGAATACAGCACCAGACAGACTGGTGCTGCAGGGGGAGGGAGACAGACTGCTGTGCCATTCCTCAGCACGGAGAGCTCACAGAGCTACCCGTGATGCTGCTCTCGGCAGCTCAGGGGGCTGTGGGAGAACTCTGAGAGAATCCCAAGATGCGCAGCGATCAGCTCTTCCTTCCCACAACACTGCACTGTGGGATACATACCCACGGTGCAATGCTCACCCTGTCGATGATGGTGTCCCCAATGTGGACGTGATCTTTCGACAGAGGGAGCAAGTGTGAACACCCTTTGGTGATTTTTGTTATGTCGACTTTTGGGTGTCGACATAAGTTTTGTCAACAAAACTTGGTAGTGTAGACAAGCCCTAAATCACAGGTGTCAAAAATACTTTAAAAGACTGAGGTACTCAGATACTTCAGTATCTAAGACAGACAGATGGATAGGGTTGTGGCTCGATCCAGCCTATAGGATGCATTTGTGGGGCCCACACAACATATGTAGGCTGATTGTGCAAAATCTAAGCTTTTGTTTAAAAAGATTTCTAGCCCTCATGGCTGCAATGAAAACCTTCCAAATGTGAATAGAACGTACCCAACACAATGCTGTGTGTCCGAGGTTGCAGATCACTTGAAACAATGATTCAGAGAAGTGAACTCCCCTGCCTAATTACTCGGGGGGGGGGGGGCTGTTAACTCTAAAGCCTAAAGGCATTTTAAATGTAAATATTATTTTGTTGCTTATTTTAGCAGTGGAATGCTGAAGAGGTTAAGACTTAAGCTGACACAGGTCATGGGCAGGCAATTAAGAGATGCGGCAGGAAAGAAAAAGGAAAAACAGCAGAAGAGACCGTGAAAATAAAGAGAAAAAAATGGCAGAAATAGCAGTGAAGCCTAAAAGTGACCATATTTTCACATTGAGCAATGCAGAGAGCAATGATAAAGTAAAGTGTAAATAAATAAAAGTTTATTTATTGCATAAAGGATATACTCTACCATTCATATCTGTGTAAACTGCTCATTGATATCAGTGTGGAATGCGGTGTGGTCGTTCTGAAGTTTTAACTCAAGGCCATATGCAAATAGAATTCAGCCCTCTCCAGAGAATGAGTCTAACACCCCTGCTCCAAATTAAGAAGATGGGTAAGAAAAATTCTGAGGCGCAGCACAAGAAAAAGATCAGGCCCTTGCTTTGTACCTGTCTTTTATAGTTACAGGGGCAATCACAGGCCATTAGGAATTCAGCAAGACTTCAACAGGAGCTGCTGGTGCTTGGCACTACTGAAAAAAAATCAGGGCACTTACTACAGGAGTCAAAACATTACTTAAGCTGCTTTTGAAATGCCAGGTTTAAAAATTTGGCCTGAGACTATAGGCCGGGCCGCATGTGGCCCGCGTGGGCTCACTGTGCAGCCAGCGGGGGGGTGAGTAGGAAAGTGATGGGTGGGGGGGGGGGTGAGTAGGCGAGCAGGCAAGCAGTGGCAGGGAGTGAGTAGGTGAGCCGGGGGTTGGGTGGCTGAGGAGGCGAGAGAGCGGGCAGTGGCGGGGGGTGAGGAGGCGAGCTGGGTGAGAAGGGCTGAGGAGGCAAGCGGCCAATCGGTGGCTGACCTGTTCTACTGATCTGATCTGGCTCTCATCCCCTCTCCCAGAGCCGGCTCCAGGCACCAGCAAAAAAGCAGGTACTTGGGGCTGCACATTTCTAAGGACGGCATTCCGGTGCCAGCCATCATAGGCGCCGACTGCAGGGCATGGGGAAAAAGTGCCCCCGCCGCCGTAGCTCGCCTCCGCTCCACCTCCACATGCTCCCCTAAGCGCGCTGCCGCCGCTCCGCTTCTCCCCTCTCCCTCGCAGGCTTGTCGCACGCGAAACAGCTGTTTCATGCAGCAAAGCTGGAAGGGAGGAGAAGCGGAGCGGCGGGGCACTCGGGGGAGGCGGCGGAGGTGAGCTGGAGCGGGAGGTGGTTCCTCTACCCCTCGTTATTTCCTGCGCCGCCCCCCCACCCTAGCTGACCTCCGCTCTGCCTGCTCCCCTGAACGCGCTGCCGCTCCTCTTCTCCCCCCTCCCCCCCAGGCTTGCTGCGTGCGAAACCCAGGCTTGCTGCGCGAAATAGCGGAGGATGGGAGGGAGGAGAAGCCGAGTGGTGAGCTGGAGCGGGGAGTGGTTCCTCTACCCGCCCCCCATTTCTTCCTGCGCCCCCCCACCCTAGCTCACCTCCACTCTGCCTGCTCCCCTGAACGCGCTGCTGCTCCGCTTCTCCTCCCTCCCTCGCCTGAATTTGGATATTGAGAGGGAAGGGGGAGAAGCGGAGCAGTGGCGCGCCCAGGGGAGCAGGCGGAGCAGAGGTGAGCTAGGGCGGGAGGT
The DNA here is from genome assembly GCF_027887155.1 of Malaclemys terrapin pileata. Lineage (NCBI taxonomy): Eukaryota > Metazoa > Chordata > Testudines > Emydidae > Malaclemys > Malaclemys terrapin. Next base: position 37,242,479 of record NC_071507.1, on the reverse strand, counting down.
CGCGGGGGGCCCACAGTGGGGGTGGGAAATGCGGCACGCCGGGGGAGGAGGCGGGGCTGGGGATTTGGGGAAGGGGTGGAGTTAGGGCGGGGCCAGGGGGGGCATGAAAAAAAAGGAGGGAATGGCCAAAATTGTTTTTGCTTGGGGCGGCAAAAATCCTAGAGCTGGCCTTGCCCTCTCCAAAGGTTGCAGCTGTCTGGAGGTGCCTGCCTTCCACGCCTTCCTCATTCACACCTCATTCATTCAACAGGGCAATTGATTACAAAGTGGGGGGGGGGGGGGAGATCTTATTCTACTTCTAGCAAAAAGACATTTTTCTTTTAATTATACTACCTTAGGGGCCCGCTATAACATATTACCGAGGTTCAATACTGCTGTTTCGGTGGGGCAAGGCTGGGGAAGGAGGGTTTGTTTCCGCAGGGCAGGTGGCGCTGAGGGAGTGTGTTTCAGCGGCGCTGGGGGGGTTGTTTCTGTGAGGTGGGCGGCACTGGGGGTGTGTGTGTTGTGTTTCGGGGGGTAGGGTGGCACGGGGGGGGTTGGCGGTGCTCGGGGGGGTTCGGCCCTCAGCTGTTTTCTTTGGAGTAATATGGCCCTCGACGCTTTACGAGTTGCGCAGGCCTGCTATAGGCGATTCTACAGCATTTATGACTTCCCAATCTTAGTACACCTCTACCCAGATATAACGCTGTCCTTGGGAGCCAAAAAATCTTACTGCGTTTTAGGTGAAACCGCGTTATATCGAACTTGCTTTAATCCGCCGGAGGGCGCAGCCCCGCCCCCCCAGAGCACTGCTTTACCGCGTTATATCCAAATTTGTGTTATATCGGGTCACGTTATATCGGAGTAGAGGTGTACTTTTTTTTTTTTTTTTTTTTTTAATTTGTAGAAAAGACTATGAGGGGCCAAGAGCAGTTTGTTAACAAGAAAGCCCAAGCTTTCAGTATGAATAAGGCACAGGCAGTGAAGCATTATAGGGCTACATCTAGCACAGGAGGGCGGGGCCAGTTTTCTGTCCTACAGTACATGGCTGGGGTAGGGGTTAGGGCAGGTTGACATCCCTGAGTTGACCTGCAAGGACTATCAGCTCTCAAACTGTTCTATTTATACTAAGTATAATGCTTAAATCTAACCTAATTTCATAAAAGTTCAGGTACATTTATTCTTTCCGGAATGCCCATAAGAATAGCCAGCAAGAAAATAAGATGGAGGCTTCTAAACAAACAAATCCAAAAAATTTCTATTCCTCAGAACTAACCAGCTAAAGTGTTCTTTTCCATGGTGCTTGCAGACATATCCTCATCTATCTGAAATGCATGTGCAACCTGTTGATTGTTTAAGCAGACATTCAGTAGCCCTTTATGATGTATTAAAAAGTTCAGCAAATATGAGGCAGTAACACAGTCATAGGGTTTGGTACTTATGCTAAGATCCATGGCTGCTTGAAATAAGAGATGTAGGTTTTCAGAATCCTGAAATAAAAAAAATACAGGTTCAGTAATTTTCAATATACATTTTTCTTGAGTTTACAGATCAACGGCGCTAATTATTTTAATTCAAACCTTTTGGGGTCTGATTTTCAGTGACTTTGCTGGAGTGCATTTTCTCACAGGTATCTGTTTTGTATACCAACTACCTACCGTATGTCAAGACAGGGATTTGCACAAGCACATTTGCTAACATTCAGCAAATGCATACCTACAGATCTATTGAAAATAAGACTCTTCATATATAAAGCTGTGCTCAGACACTTCAAAACATTATGAAAACAAAACATTTTCTTCTGCACTTTAACTGGTAACAGACTTTACATATAAAAAGCCCTATGCAGATTATTATAAAAAAGAGCACAGCATATACTGTGCTGCACACAAAAAAAACAATCAACAACAAAGAGCAGCTGCCCACTGATTTGTTTATACATTCTAAATCAAGCTTTTTCAAGGTAATAAATGGCAAGAATTAAATAAACCAGAATCAGATTAATTAAGGGGACAATTTGCAGACAATAGAGGCAACAGCTTGAAAAATCAATTTAAAACCAGCCACAAAGAACCAATGTAAGGGAGAGAGACCAAGAGCAGAATGTTCTAAGGTACAACAACAGGTGAGTCAAATGCCTCAGCAATACCCTTCAAAAGGAAGGCATAGCAGGGCACGGATAGTCAATACTTTTCACTCTTTAGTGCCTTCCTTCCTGGGATTCCTTACCTAGTGATAGGCAAAGCATATACTGTGTTCACTTCATCCACCACTAAAATGAAACACCTCAGGGGTGAAGGCAGAAGCATCTTAACAACACATAGCAACACAATATTTAAAAGCAGAAAGTAACAAGTATCTTTTTTCAACTGATATTAAGGGGGAATTTAGATACTCATCATATACCACCCAACTTGGAACTTTGCTAGAACCTTGGGTCACTAACCCTATTCTATCAGAGCATGCCACAGGATCTTCAATGACCAGAAGTGGTTTGGTCCTCAGGTTTTACTCTTCTTCAGGAAGACAGCCCCTTCAACAACAGTGCCTCAAACATGCTGGAGATTGAACCACCCATTACACTAATACTTTCTAAGTAGTGACTTGGCCTGACCCCTCCTTAATTTATGAGATATGATACAATCACAATACAAGGTCATGCAGCCGCAAATCATTTTCTTAAGGTTCCTCCTTTCCCTTCCCCACTAAATTTTGCTCCTATTCTCCCAACCAATGAGGCAAAAAAGGATATCAAACCAAAAACATTTTCTTCACGTGCTACTGTGAAAATGACCATCACATTCTGATCTCCATTTGATGTGTGGTCTGTGTTCTTGATAAAACAATTAAAACGGGAAGTATGATTTTTAGGGAATCCGTATCTTTAAACTAAAATGGTGTCATACCTGTAAATCTAACATATCATGTAGTTTCATAAGAAGTTCAAATGCTAAAACTTTCACTTCCTCAAAAGTGCTGGCAAAACACTGGATTAGCGTTTGAACACGGGTAGGATCAATCTCTTGAGCCAACTGAAAGACTGCTTGCATCTGACCTGTTCAAAGAAACCGATGTCGCCATTATGCTTTGTTATTATCAAATAATAAGAATTTGTATTCCACTTTTATTTAATGGAACTACTGCAAACCTTAAGGGCTTGTCTACATAGTGGGATAATGCATACTACGGAAGTTTGATTTCTAATGCACACTAATTTGTTGAGCGTTAATTGGTCTATATAGACCCTGTGGTGCACACTCAAAGTTCCCTAGTTAAACATTTGAGCCAGCAAGATCTATGATGTTGCACTCTATATGATTTTATGAAAGTATGCTGATAAGTGTGAACATAATGTAACTAAAATATGCTTCATGCAAAAGGTCTCTTGTAAGGTATCATTACAAAGCTTATAATCTACTGAGTGTGGTCATCCTATTTGTATAAATGTATCACTCTTGTATCAGAAACTAGAAATATGAAATATAACTCTGAGGGCCTATTGTAATTATGCAAAATGTGGGCCATTAATAGGGGTTTGGAATCTTGATGGCTCCTATCAACCAGGACAATTGACTGTAGATGGCCGTTTTACTTGCAAGTCTTCCTGTATACATTTGTGCTGGTAAGTGGGTAATGAAGTCTCACAGTGACATGTGATCATGTCACTTGAACTGGAATCTATCTTTAACCTGGTGCTTTTCCATTGAGAAATAGGGACTGGGAACCCAGAGAGGGACAAAGGATCCCTGCCTTATGCAAAAGTTATATAAGTGGGTGGAACTGAACAAAGGGGGCAGCCATCATGAGAAATCCCCTAGCTACCACCTGAGCCGGAACAAGGGCTGGACCAGGGGAAAGGATTGTGCCCAGACTAGGAAGGCGTCCAGTCTGTGAAAGTAGTCTTGGCATATCAGTTGGCAGCCCCAAGGGGGTTTCTGTGATCCAACCCATCACAGGATCTACATGGACCGATTAATGCTTAACACATTAGTGTGCTTCAGAAATCACTATAGTGTGCACCACCCACAATGAAGAGAAGTTCTAAGACTCTGTTAAGGCTAAACAGAGTAATGCATTATTTCAATATACAGAGTTTTCCTATCACTGCCTACAAATCAGTTTGTGTTGTTTAAAAAAATATATTTGTAATATAGAAAGCAAGCCCCAGAGAGTACAAAAGGTACTTATCACATTAAAAAATAATTCTAATATTCTCAAAGCTCACAGTTGCCAACTCTCACCAAGTTAGCTTTCCTTAAAGCTCTAGCCATGTAATTAGGTGAGAAACTCAGCTTTCATTTAAAAAAAAAAAAAAAAAAGTTTCTAGCTGTTATGGCTTTGGAGAGAAGACTGAAAATGTGACCGGACTGAGCTCTAAAAGCTCAAAACCCAGAAGATAATAAAAAGAATTAAAAATATTTTTTCTTAAAAAAAAAAACATGATTTTTGGGGCTGACTACCCACGACTGACTATTTGGCATTAACAGGAATGAAGCAACAGACTCAAAAGTGCATACTGTTTTGAAAAGCACACTTTTACTCCTACATATAAGATCACTTAGCTAAATTTTTAATATAGTCCACTCTAAAAACATTGTCTAGTTTCTGAATTCATTAGTCATTCTACTCTCTGACTCAAATACTTAGCTTTTTCTATATAATTTTTACAAACCATTTTATTTTTAAGTTGCTCATACAATCTAAATACAGAATTTCTAATTATAAACACTTCAAAACAGGCTCCTATTATGAATACTTTAGAATGATCGAATAGTCCTGATACTGAAAGAAATAATGTCTCAATACTTTATCAGCACCAGAACATGAGCAACCACCTAATTAATTTTAGTGTGCAGTACTCGGAGAACCCAGTATCATTTGAGTCTTTACAAATCTAACAGTTTTTATGGTCTTGATATTTTAACTGCAGCATGTTCAATTCTTCATCGTTTCTGAAAACTGCATTTATCATCCTTTAATTTACACTTATTCCAAAATCAGAATTTTCTTATTTTATTGACTCCTTCATTTTATTTAAAGAAGAAACAATATAGCAAACTGCACCTGAAGTGTAAATTTTGCAAAACTGACACAGAAATTGAGTACCCAGTTAACCAGGACACTGTTGTAAGCAAGCCCATTTTTTAACCCTTCCGTTGCCCCACTATGAAAGTCAAACACCTCACCTTCTGGAGCACAAAATATTTCTGCTATTGATCCCAGAATAGTTAATGAAGAAAATCTGGTTGGATGGGATGAGCCAGGAAACAGGGCTTCAAAAAGTTTGTCACATATAGATGACATGAAATCCTGAAGATTACAAAAGGCATGTGCTGAGTACAGTTTGTATGTTTTGCACATTAATAAAAATGTACTGAGAAATCAGATACAAGATGACACCCATATAGTTATGCCTCCCAACACTGTACAAAAAATTAGAGCTGGCCAGAAAATGGAAAACTCCACAGAACGAAAGAAAGAATGAAAGAAAAGCAGCGCTTTCAAAAAGTGTTTTTGCCCCAAACCAGGAAAAGATTTAATAAAAAATTCCATTGTGGGAAAATCAAACTGGAATTTTTTGGTTTCTCAACTGCCCAGCCTAGAAGGCGCTTCTCAATTTCACTTTAGAGAGTGAAATTGAGAAGAACCCTCCAGGCAGGCAGCTGGATATCCTTCATTTTCATTTTCCTGACTGTTATGTGGATTAGTAGTTAATGCTTTTCAAGTGCTATAAAAATGCTAAGTATTATTATTATTATTAGACCTCTTGTAACAGCTCCTATACTTACTTTATACTGCTGTAAAGTTGCCAAATGATCCCATTTAGCTGATTCTTTAATTAACTCTTGTTTGGTTTTACTTTGCTCCAGTTTATAAAGTACCTGGGAACTTTCTTGTATTCTGCAGAACAACTTTTAAACACAAACAAAATGTAGTTGATCAGACACACACTGAAGTATGACTAATAGGAGATTTAAACAAAAAACATTTGGGTATAGTTTTCAGGTTTAGTTGCTTATTGTTTCAAAAAGCGTACAAGTTCACGTACCATGTAACAATCACACTACTGACATTCCTTGATCCTCGCCTCTCCACCCTGATCTGCCCCTTCTCCTGCTAGCACAAATCTAGATACCACATCCACCTCCTCCATCCCTGCCACCACTCCTAACCTCACGCCCATTCCCCTCCTCCTCTTCTCTTGCTGTCTCTGGAATGCCCACTCTGTAAAAAGTTCACAGCCACTTTTTTATATCTCATTCCCTTCAGCTCCTGTATCCTTACAACTCTCTCTTCCTTCTCCCACATCATATACACAGAAGTTTCGTATTTCCTGTCCTCCTCTAACCTTTCCACTTGCTCCAGTGATCTCATCCAACCCCATCTCCTGATTGCTCTCAAGTCCACTCTTATCCCCTACACCTTACTCTTCTCCTTTACTTGTCACCCTCCTCTGGTTCTTTCTTTCCCTGACAATACTAGCATGTTTTAGTCTCTCCCACCTTTAACCCCACTTGCCTCTCCAACTACCACTCCATCTCCCTTTCAACACTACTCACTGAACATGCAGTCTACAATCAACATCTGGAGTTCCTCTCCTCTAATTCCATGCTAGACCCACTCCAATTCAGCTTCTGCCCCTCGCACTCCTCTGACGCTGCCCTTGCCAAATTCTCTACTATCCTCTTCCTAGAGAAAGCTCAGAATCAGCACTCTGTCCTCATCCTACTTGACCTGTCAGCCACCTTCAACATGGTCAACCATGCTCTTCTTAAAATCTTGTCTTCTCTTGAATTTCATGACTCTGTCCTTTCCTGTTTTTCCTCTAACTTCTCTAATTACTCCTCCAGCACACCTTTCAGAGGATGCTCTTTCATCCCCTCTCCAGCTTTCTAAGTGGGTTCCACAGGGCTTTGTCCTTGGTCCCCATCTCTTCTCCCTCAACAGCTTATCTCCAAGTAGTCTCATTTGCAAGCACAAATTAAACTATCTTCCCTATGTTGACAACTCGCAGATTAACTTTTCTATTTTAGACCGGTCTTCTCTGTCCAAACTAAAATCTCAGCCTGTCTCTGACATCTCCCCATGGATGTCTAGCCATCAGCTTAAACTGAACATGACAAAAACAGTGCTCTTAATCTTTGCCCTGAAGTCCACCTCTCTCCTTCATGCCCAATTTTCTGAGCCATTGTGCACACCACTACCAATGTGCTGGTCGTTCAGTCTGTAACCTGGGTGTCCTTTTCAATTCAGTTCTTTCTCTAGCTCTTCACATCCCAGTTATGTCTACATCTTGCAGATTATTTCTGCATAATCCCTCTCAGTTTTGGGTTTTTCTACCCATCCACTCAGATAAAACTCTCCTTCACCTCATGTCTCGATTACCACAACATCCCTTGACAAATGCAATCTTGCTCTGCTCATATCCATTCAGAATACTGCTACAAAGATCATTCTCCTAGCCCATTGCTTTGACCACATCACCCTTCTTTGAATCCTTCCACTGGTGCTCCTACCCTATCTTGAGGAAAAGCTCCTTTTCTTCAGTTCCTTCACAGCCTATCCTCACTCTACCTACTTCTCATTTACTAATCGAAATGTCAACTTCCGTCTCTAGTTGGATAATGATTCATAGATTCTAGGACTGGAAGGGACCTCGAGAGGTCATCGAGTCCAGTCCCCTGCCCACATGGCAGGACCAAATATTGTCTAGACCATCCCTGATAGACATTTATCTAACCTACTCTTAAATATCTCCAGAGATGGAGATTCCACAACCTCCCTAGGCAATTTATTCCAGTGTTTAACCACCCTGACAGTTAGGAACTTTTTCCTAATGTCCAACCTAGGCCACCCTTGCTGCAGTTTAAGCCCATTGCTTCTTGTTCTATCCTTAGAGGCTATCAGCCTCCATCATCCACTTGTTAAATTTCCAAACAAGCACCTTTATTGGTTTCTCCCATGCTGCCCCTTATGCTTGAGAGGAGCTCTCCATAAAAATCTTCAAATATACCGCATTATCCTCCTCAAAACTCTTCATCAAGTTTTTTGTAGGCATGGTGATACAAAAGTAAGACCAAGAATGCACTGATACCACTGACTAAAATGTTGACGAATACTGTCTCATTGTTTTCTTGTACTCTCCCGACTCTCTGTTACCTTGTATTTAGATTGCAAGCTCTCAGGGGCAGGGATCATCTTTTTGTTCTGGGTTTGTACAGTACCTAGCACAATGGGGCCTGATCCACAACTAGAGCTTTTAAGCATTACAGTATCACAAATAGTCTCCATTTTATAACATGCTAAGAGACTTGGTTTTAAACAGTGTAAAAATCATAAATACATGGGCCTTACTACATATTGTTTATTCTTGAAGATTACCTTTTTTAGTAGGGAACAAATCTGCTGCCTCACTGCAGGGGACTGGCTGTTCAAATTGTACGTAATAAAAAACTGAATTAGCTGCATCTCTTCCATAGTCAAGATTTCTGTGCTCCGATGAGTTTCACAAAGCAAACCTAAAGCATCAATGCGAACCTACAAAACATTCCAAAGTGAACTATAGACTTTTTTTGTTTTTACCTGGAATAAATACTTGAGACAGAAAGTTTGTATAATGATACTGAAATAAAACATTGTAAGGCTAACCAAGTCTTCACACTTTAAAGCACAAAAATAACTTTCTTCATCTACCTGATTATGCTGATGAACTAAACCTTGCTTTACACATCCAATTGATAGTAGACCATCCCTCATGATATCTCTAAATTGTAAATGTCCATGAGCTCTAGCTGTTCTCAGGCATGCCATCAAGGCTCCAAGAGCACCTCTGGTATTGCAAGAGCCTAAAGAAAGAATAAATAATTTCTGTTTTATTAATCTAATACTGGTTGGAATATCAGTACTCTACTTCAGGCATCCTCCACCTTTCTAGTCTGTGAGTGACATCCTAAGAGAAGGATCTTCTCCTGGATCCAATCAGGTCCCCCATTCCTTATTCCAAGTAGCACCAGAAACAGCTGAGAGAGCCAACAGTAGCAGTTCACAAAACCACTCTGAGAACCACCACCAAATCATGTAGCTACAACAGTACCATAAACCTTTTAATCACAGCCCATTCTAACAAAAATATTTTATTAAAAGTGAACTACAAAGCTTACTGATTTGTTTCCTCTATACTTGTTGTGCGCAAGAAATATGGACAAAATATACAGAAATACTGTAGAAACTCTCATGGATTTTATAACTAAAAACTGATAAATAAGGAAACTATTAGGCAGGCTTAATTTAAAAAAAATACAAGTAAAGCTAGAGTGACATTTTGCTTTATGGTGAGGGTGAACACATAACTTAAAATGGAGAAGCTCTTATATATGCATTCAGCCATCACTGTAAATTCCTCTCAGCTATGCTGAGAGCAATCAAGGAAAGCTTGGAATTTCTCACCCTGCCTCTCCCACTTATTACTTCTAAGACAAAAACAAATCAGAAATCATCTCTCTACAATTGCTGCAGCTTATCTAAACATCTGAACTATAAATATTAAGTTTATTTTCTTACCAATATTAGCATCAGCTGAAGCCTGAAGAATTTTAATCATGTAGCTCAGACTGTCAGGGCTACATTTCAGCAGTTTTGGTAAATAGTAATCTATTACATAAGTAGTTTGGTCAGGATTTCCTTCACACAATATTAAAAGAAGAGGAGATACCCATGTGTCATGCCAGTGGTTAATCCAGATGGTTTTTTGAAATGCAGATATTAGATGACTCTTGTGATTTATAAACATGGTTTCCAAAAGATCACTTGCATAAGGTGCAAGAGACTGATCACCCATTACATCCAAGATTTGCGCTGGGATTGTTCTGTCCACTGTTAAAATATTTTTGACACCCACACACTCCACCAGACAGCCAAGTGAAGCATATTTCCCTTTAACGTGCCATTCTAAACTTAGCAAGCTCTCTGTCAACATTGGCAAGAAAGGGTCTGATTTTACAACAGATCCTTTAAGAGCGGCTTGGTGTATCCGCAGGATATTCTTGAATATCAACTTGGCCTGGTGTCTAACAGCATCCAAAGGATGTTCCCAATGCGTGTACACATATTCCAGCAGTTTCCCAGTTGTGTTGGAGTTTCCATTAAGACTGCTCTTTAGATTTTGGGAGCTTGATTCAAGGACATCCAATGCTGAATTAGTCCAAATAGCTAAGATTCTAGATAAGGATACTGCCATATTGGATTCTTTTAATCTTTAAAAGAAAAAAAAGAAAGAAAAAATCTGCAGTATTCCCGTTTGTCATTATCCACTCAGTATTACTTATTAAATATTGCTTTACATTTTTAAAGCACTAAAAACATTAATTCATAATATCCTCCTCCGCCTTCCCCTTAGGCAAGTAAGGAAACAGTGACCACACACTGTAGGTGGGAAAACTGAGGTTGAGAAGTTAAGTGACAAGTCACACTGAGTCAGTGGCAGGATCAAAACTCAAATTCCATGCTCAGTCCACTAACCAGTGTTTCTCAACCTTTTTGATACCAGGGACTGGTTTGCTGCCTTCTTAAATTGTGTCAGGGAGATCTCAGGGACCGGTGCTGGTCCACGCACCAGTTGTTGAGAAACACTGCAATAAACCACCCTGTCTTCTTTACCATGGATTATTATCACTGCTAGAATTCCCTGACAAATAGTCTTAATTTAAAAATAGTATTTAAATGGCTATTTAGGACTAAGCCCATAAGGAACGGAGTATTTGTTGATATCTGAACAGATTTACTAATTTCACATAATTACTTTACATCTACTTTAAAAATAAAAGGATAAATGTTTTCTTTGTTACAAGAAAACTAAAAATTAAACAGTATAGTAATGACAATGTAAAAAACAATAACGACCTCCTTGACCCCTTAGGTAGAGAGGATGGAGCTGGATATGGGATATATTTTAATCTACATTTTAATAGGGATGACAATTTTAAAAGGTCATCAAGTTCTCAAAGCTTGTATCCACATAATTCATCACATTTTAAGAGTTCCACTCCTTTTATTCTGTACGAAAACAAGAATCTTTTGCAGAAAAGATGAAATCTAGCAAATAAGATTCAAATTATTACGTAAGGACTGAGTCTGCCACACTTTCTCACACGGAGTAATCCCTTACTCCAACACTAGTCCTACTGAAATCAAAAGAAAAATTACGTATTTCCGCATTTCAGGAAACAGTGGAAAACTGCAAATACATCTAGGCCAGAGGTGGGCAAACTACAGCGGCCCGCAGGACTGTCCTACCCAGCCCGAGCCCTCAGCCCCTCCCCCGCAGCCTCAGCTCACCGTGCCGGCAGCGCAGCGGCGTGGCTGGCTCCGGCCAGGCAGCGCAGCTCAGGGGTGAACACAGGGTGCCCTGGCACGCCCCCCCCCCCAACAACAGGGGGCCCCCGGGCCTAGCACTCGGGCAGCTCAGGACCAGCGCACCCCCCATGGGGGGGGGGGGGGGATGGGCTGCACTGCGGGGGCAGGGGAGCAGGCAGGCGGTGCAGGTGGCAGGAGCACGGGGAATGCGGCCAGAGGACACAGGAGGAGCACCTGGCGGCCACGCAGCCGGCCGGAGAGAAGCAGCGCTTTGAAGGGGAAACCGCCGCTTCTCTTCGGCTGCGCAGCTGCCCCTGATCCTCCTGAGTCCTCCACCCATGTTCGCAGGGCCACATTCCAAAAGGGGCTGGGGGGGGGGGGTGGATGGGGAGGGTCCCAGGGGGGTGATTAGGAGTAGGGGGTCCCAGGAGGGACCATCAGGGGAAAGGAACTGAGGGGGTTGGATGGGTCGGAAGTTCTGAGGGGGGCAGCCAGGGGACAGGAAGTGGGAGGGGGGCAGGGCAGGCTGTTTGGGGAGGCACAGCCTTCCCTACCTGGCTCTCCACGCCGTCTCACAACCCCAATGTGGACCTCGGGGCAAAAAGTTTGCCCACCCCTGATCTAGGCAATGAAATATGCAAATATTTTATTTATTTTAGAATTGATATAATTAGGATTACCCAGAATAAGGTATTAAAGGTGGCAAAACTTGGACAAGAGTAATTAAATTTCCAACTTCAGAAAAGAATATGGACTGCAGGACATTGTTAGTAGGTATAGTTTCAACGACATAAATGAACATGTAAGAGGTCAGAAAAATAGTTAATAAATCAGCATTAAAAAAATAGACTTACCGTGAAGCCAAAGATAACAAAACCAATGCAATATCTAAGAGTAATTTCTCTCCATTTTCACCCATACTGCCATTCTTCCACTCTAACATGGCCAGCGCTCCATGACAAAGGAAGAGGAGGACTGAATCAGAGAGCTCTTCAGTACAGAGGCACCCACAGCTACTCACAAACCACTCTGGTACACTAGCACATTTCACTGAGCGGAGGAGCAAGTCACTGACCTGCAAAAACAAAATCAATGAATGCCAATCTTATTGATTAATTACAAATAGAACATTAAAGTACCTAGTAATTGGTAGTAGTAAATATATATAGCTTTAGTTTAAGAGAAGAAGCATACTTACCAAACAAGGCAACTTTTCAACAGGCTCAAACATAGTCTTAGTAAAGAGAATGACAGCCAATCCTGAGGTAGTCTGAACAGTAGGCAAGAGACCTTCTTTATGATAGAAAAAGAAAAAAACATTCTTCATTGTACAATGCTTGCTCTATTTGATAGAAATTATTAGAACTGTAAATGTTATTTTATTTTTCTACACAATGTACAATTATTTACATAGTCTGCATCATCGCAGTATCTGAGTTCCTCGTAAGTATTAATGCACTTATACTGAAAATACTCACGTGAAGTAGGAAAATATTATCCCCATAGCATATATGGGGGAAAACAGACATGAAGTGACTTGCCCAAAGTCACAAAGGAAGTCTCTGGCAGAGTCTGCTATGCTCATATTATATTTTTGAACCCAGTTATACTTTTGGCCTTCACAACATTCCTTGGCAATGAGTTCCACAGGTTGACTATGTGTTGTGCGAAGAAGTACTTTCTTTTGTTTGTTTTAAACCTGAGGCCTATTCATTTCATTCAGTAACCCCTGCTTCTTGTGCTATATGAAGGAATAAATAACACCTTCTTATTCACTTTCTCACACCATTCACAATTTTATAGACCTCTATCATATCCCCTCTTAGTCGACTTTTTGAGACTGAAAAGTCCTAGTCTTTTTAATCTCTCCTCATATGGAAGCTGTTCCATACCCTTCATCATTTTTGCTGCCATTCACCTTTTCCAACTCCAATATATCATTTTTGAAACAGGGTAACCAGAACTACACACAGTGTTCAAGGTTTGGGTGTACCGAGGATTTATACAGTGGCATTATGATATTTTCTGTCTTATTAGCTATCCTTTTCCTAATGGGTTCTAACACCGTGTTAGCTTTTTTGACTGCCACTGCACATTGAGCAGATGTTTTCAGAGAACTATCCACAATAACTACAAAATCTCTTTCTTGAGTGGTAAAAGCTAAATTTAGATCCCATCATTTTATATGCATAATTGTGATTATGTTTTCCAATGTGCACTACTTTGCATTTATCAACATTGGGCAACAAAATGACAGATGAAATTCAATCACGCAGTTTTGTGAGATCCCTTTGTAACTCTTCTCAGTCTGCTTTGGATTTAACTATCTTGCATAATTTTGTATCATCTGCAAATTTTGCCACCTCACTGTTTACCCTTTTTCCATATCATTTATGAATACGTTGAACAGCACTGGTCCCACTGCTGATCTCTGGGGGACACCTCTCTCCATTTTCAGAACTGACCATTTATTCCTACCCTTTGTTTCCTGTCTTTTAATCAGTTATGGATCCATGAGAGAATCTTCCCTTCTATCCCATGACTGCTTACTTTGCTTAAGAGCCTTTGGTGAGGGACCTTCTCAAAGGTTTCCTGAAAATCCAAGTACACTATATCCACTGGATCACCCTTGTTCTGATGTTTGTTGAAAGAAAGAATCAAAGAATTCTCTCAGAGAATTCTAATAGATTGGGGAGGCATGATTTCCCTTTACAAAAGCCATGTTGACTCTTCCCCAACAAATTGTGTCCATCTAGGTGTTCAATAATTCTATTCTTTACAACAGTTTCAACCAATTTGCCTGATACTGAAATTAGGTTTACTAGCCTGTAATTGCCAGGATCGCCTAGGGAACCTTTTTTTTAAAAAAAAAATGGTGTCACATTAGCTAACCTCCAGTCATCTGGCACAGAATCTGAACTAAATAATAGGTTACATACCACAGTTAGTAGTTCTGCGACACTGGTATCTGTGCTTCTGATAGCACAACCGTGTATTTATTTGGTACAAATTTTCTGCACACATAAAAGTCTGGCAATGCTCACCGAAGCTATTTGTTAAAGTTTGAAAGATAACAGAAATGCCACTCACTCATCAAAAATATCTATTCATTATAATTGATAAGTCTCATTTCTCCCTCTGTACATTCTGCTCATTCTGAATTGACGATAGCAGTATGATTGGCATCTTAGGCCTGGTCTACACTAACCCCCCAATTCGAACTAAGGCACGCAACTTCAGCTACGTGAATAACTGGCAGGCTCCCCCGTCGACTCCGCGTACTCCTTGCGCCGAGCAGGATTACCGGAGTCGACGGAGAGCACTTCTGGGTTCGATTTATCGTGTCCAGACAAGATGCGATAAATCGAACCCAGAAGTTCGATTGCCTGCCACCGAACCAGCGCGTAAGTATAAACAAGCCCTTAGTAAGCTACCAGAATCAGTACAATGCTCAGTGACTTAAATTGAAGGAGGACAAGTCCAAAAGACAAGTTTTTCAACAAAGAACTATTTCAGTTTCTTACTAAGAACAAACTTTATAATATTTAAAAACTGCTGATACTTACCATCCATTAAAAAGTTTGTGAAGCTCTTCAGTAAACCACACATACTTTGCCAAACAAGAGAACCGGGTTTCTTCCAAAGACTTCCCTGAAATTTTTCTTGTACTTTCTGTAGTAGCATCATTGAAACTTTAATGGCCATCAATAAATCATGCATCAGTCGAGTTTCAGCAATACTATTTCCACTAAGCTTTCTGAAAAGGAAAAAAAAATAGAAATAAAGTCAACTAAAATTTGTATTTCCCCCATGCAAATATTTTGTCAAAGTTACAGAAAAGAAAGTTTTTTTACTTTGTTCTATCCACTGAGAATATTATAAAAATAAAACAGGAAAGCTAAGTCCAAGGCATTTTCACTTTTTTTTTTTTTTTTTTTTTTTAAAAACAACTCGTTGCATGCTGATTAAACAAATACATAACTTTGTGAACAAATCTCGTCAGTCTTCATATTGTTACAATCAATAATATTAATCACAAAACAGCCACAAACATTTCAATTTCTTTTGATATTTTATCTAAGTCAAAATAACTCATGCTGTGATCATTTTTTAACAAACCGGGAACAGGGAAAGTCAAGTGGAATACTAAAAACTTAACACGGAAAAGATTTTATTCAGCCCTTGCTATGTAAGCTACGGTCCCATTCTCATTAATATCAAGAAAAGAATGGACCAATAAGTGGTTAGCAAGATTGCATAAGGAACATAAAATAGTGATGCACTGTCCCCACTTTCCAAAGAAGCCCCATTCATTATGATGGAACCTGGGTTTCACCTTTTCAGTATTACATCACTAAGTTAACAGGACAAACCCCTCTCTACTCTTCCAGTATCTTTTCCTCTTCTATTATTAATTATGAAAATACAGCATTCAGATGTCTGTTAGGTGGCATAATACTGCACATATCAATTTTATCACTATGGCATTTACATCATTAAAGGATTTATTGTCACCAGAAAGAATATTCATAGTCAACTGTATGAAAGAATATTCATAGTCAATGACTCTCCACAGAGAGTGGATTTGAAATAGCTAAATACATTTCACATTTAATTTCACTTGCCTGTTTTCTTCATGTATTTCAAGGACAGACTTCTGCAGAAACTGAAGAACTATTAAAAATAAATTATAGTAAGAAATTATTTTGTTTAAAAACAGACTGAACTGCAAATATGAATTGGTCCCACATGTGTGCGTGCAGGGTTCGTGCATGGACAGAAAAATTATTTGCCAAATGGAAGCAACATTACAACAGTACATATCAATCAAATTTGAACTTCAGTATAGTCTCATAGGAGTAGTGTTCAAAGGAAGTGGAAAAAAAATCCATTATAAAAATTGTATAATTCCCCTGGGCTGTGCAACCTTAAGTTATGCTGAGAAAGTCGATAAAGAGATGGTTCCAAAATAAGGATTGGCAGCTTGCTGGAGGAAAGGAACTCACTCACACAAGCTTTGCTCATGCAGCTTTGCAACAGCCTGGGGCACGGGCGGCCAACCTGAGCCTGAGAAAGAGCCAGAATTTACCAATGTGCATTGCCAAAGAGCCACAGTAACACGTCAGCAGCTCCCCATCAGCTCTCCCCCATCCCCAGTGTCTCCCACCCACCAGCAGCACCGCCCATCAGCACCTAACCCTCCATCCCTGCGCCTCCTGCCCGCCACGATCAGCTGTTTTGTGATGTGCAGGAGGCTCAGGGTGGCGGGAGGAGGAGCAAGCACACGGCTGACGCAGGGGAAGGAGCCTTGGGGGAAGGAGTGGAGTGGGGCTGGGGCCTGGGGCAGAGCCAGAGGTTGAGCAGTGAGCACCCTGTAGCACATTGGAAAGTTGGCCCCTATAGCTCCAGCCCCGGAGTTGGCGCCTATGCAAGGAGCCGCATATTAACCTCTGAAGAGCCGCATGTGGCTCCAGAGCCACAAGTTGGCCCCCTGGGCTGGGGTCTTCGAATTTTGTCTAGACAAAGACCTAGTTTTCCAATATATCAAGTTGCCATTACCCTATGGTCTAGAAACGGACTCTAATAAATGATACAGTAATTAACTGCTATTGTAGATCAAATTATTCATCACTGCCAGTTCCTGGTTCTCTCTCTTTGGTAATGGTTCACAGATATCACATCCAACCTGAGGGTTGGGAAGTGGGAGAGAGAATGCCTCGTGTCACTAATAGCAACTTCTGCTCTGAAAAGGTTCCACTGAGATCTGTTCATTCAGAACAGCAATAAATGCAACTAAGGGAATTGAAGATGGAAGATAAAAAGTCATGGAAAACAGACGAATCTACCAAGTTCCAGCTATAATGGAGAAGAATATCTTCATGCAATTTTTTCATTTCTAGTAAGCCCACTAAGAAGAGCTGTTCAAAAAATTGTTTATATTATCTTCACATTTAGTTTTTGTTGAATGTGAGTTTTCATAAAGAAGAAAGAGTGGGGCTTATGCACATTTAAAATTTCATGCCTGTCTTAAGCTATTCTCAAGAAAACATAAGCAATCAAAAAGGTTACATTTATTATATCTGTTACAGAAATAGCATGACCTTACCTTCTTTGAATAAATTCTTAATACTTGCTTTACCTATAGGGGGGAAAATATGTATTTCAATAAATGTGTGTTGGAAGCAATCATTTACTTTATCACAATAAAGTGAGACCAAGACCATTATAAACAATACCAAGTTCCAAATCACAATTGAATAAGTTAAAAATATGACAGATAATATTGCATGTCATCATACCTAGGCTGAAGTTTTCCATACAGGAAGCAAGATTGTCCATTACTTTTCTGTACAAGCATAAGTCTGTAGTTTTTAGTTCTTCTTTAAGACAACGAACAAAACTGTGCACTGCTTCATTCGTAAGTTGTTCAGGAAGGCCATTTAGTGAACTACAATAGAAAGAGAACAATCAATTATTTCAAACAGAATATTAAAAAGCATCCACAATATCAAAGTTGCCAAACTGGTGAAAAACTTAGGCCTCAGTCCTGCAACTGGATTCACTCATTTCCCCCCTTTACCCAGAAAACAGGAAGGCTCCCAGCACACAGAAGAGGAGCACAACTGGCACTAGGACCCAAGAATCAGCATTCAGCTGTAGAGTCAGTGGAGCCCAGATGCAACATCCTTCAGCTGGGCAGCTCTGCGCTTGCAGAAATAAGTGGGGGGTCTGGAACGTAACCCTGTGTGCCCCCCATGCCTCACTTCCATCTGGAGGGGGGCAATGCCCCCCAAACTGCGCCCAGGGTCATCCCCCCACCATTCCCTCCCGGTGCGGCTTCCCTGCCATTTTCAGCAGGCAAGCACAGGAATTCTGCGGGGAGGGGGGGGGGGGGGAGACATTTTCTAAGGGTGAACAGCCCACAGAATCCCCCCCAGGAGTACTTTGGGCTAACTGCTTCTTCATCTTTTTCACCACTCATCTTTTCATTTTCTCCCATGCTGCCCCTTTGACTTTCAGCAGCCTCCCTCGCCTCATCTCTTCTAACCTCGTAACCCCCTTTTCCAAAAAAGGAGAGAACTCTCTAACAAACACTTATTACATGAAATCCTCCAGGGATTATCACTGCAAGATTCAGACTGCTTTGATACCTCATGCTTGTCACCCAATGTATCATCTGTTAAAGTAGACTACCATCCTTAGGGCAGGGAGCTACTTATGTATATGATGCCAAGCACTCACTCACACTCAAAATATAACCAACATTATTTAAGCATTTAATTGTCCCCTAAATTAGTAGACTATAAAAGTTACTTTTCATACATAAGGGTGGAAAGCATAGAAGATGGGAGAGTATTTTTGGTTGCAAACTATTTGGATAACTCATAGGAAATCAAACTAGTCAGGATTTCTCCCCCAAACATTTTATTTAGTGTATAACTGTGAACACTAAGCAAATTTACCTCTCAGACTGTGAAACAAACAAGGAAACAATAGTATCCACAGTATTAATCTTAAAAGTGTATTTATATTAGATTAGATTAAAAGTGTATTTAGAGTCTGATCCTGTAGTCATTACTCAGGGAAAAATCCTGATTGAAATAAATAGCAATTTCCCCTGATTAAAGGCTGCAGAATCAGACCTTTTATCATATTTCACTGAATTAGTGTTTCTCCCGCCCCACTGTCACATTTCCACAGTTTAACTGCAAGACTCATCAATGAGCTAACACATTGATAATGAGGGAATTCAAAGAACATAGAACATTAGAACGGCCATACTGGGTTAGACCAAAGGTCCATCTAGCCCAATATCCTGTCCTGCCGATGTCAGGTGCCCCAGAGGGAATGAACAGAACAGGTAATCATCACGTGATCCACTCCCTGTTGCTCATTCCTGCTGGAGAAAAATCCAGAGATATTGCCCTATATATCCATTCTTTACCTATAAAGGAATTGTACATTGTGTCAAATTAATAATTTGACATCATCAAATAAGCTCTTTAAGAGCACTGGGCATTTTTTTTTTTTTGACATTTAGTCTTCAGAGCCATAAAACAAACCTCAATGCAAAACAGAAGAGCTATTAACCTCAGGCTAAGGGAAAGGGACTTTGATCCACCACCTCTCTCTTGGAAAATGGGAAATGAAAGAGAAGGAGCAATGAATACGCAGCACCTAACTATGCTTTTCTGAAACATAACTATGAAATGCTCCAGCAAAGGGGCTTCCATGTGATCTTTTCTTTCTGTATTTTGAGAACAGACAACAAGGAGGTAGACCCAAGGGCCTTCCACTGTTCACTTATGCTGTGAATATCTGACTAGAAGCAAATGCTGATTAAGCAGCATTTATTTGTACTGGGTCCTCTCTACCACTGTTACTGCAATGCTACATGGGGATTTAATTTACTGAAGCACCAAGAAATCAGCCCTCCACTCAGATATCTCTGCATCCAAATCACTAGGGATTCCCATCCTTACAGCTCCCCTAGGATTTGAGAAGTTGGGATGCTACACCTCCTGCTCAATCTTCTTTCCTGCTTCCCACCCAAGGAGACGCTTGGATTCTCCACCAGGTCAAACTTATGGAGGTTCCTGACTCCCCTGTCCTTTTCCCATGGGATGGAACAACCGAACCTTTCATCTGTCCCCACAGAATGCATTTGGACTGCTCATCACAATAACTTATTTATTCAGTGCCATTCATCCTATTTGTGTTTTTTCCTTGCTATTATATTGTTCTTGGGGGGGGGAAGGGAGGGGAAATGGAAAAATTAAAAGAGCTAACAATGGCCTAGAAAAGGTAGCAAACACCACTGGAGCAGAAATGACGGTGGAGCGACACCACCAGAAGAGGGCGCTATAATTAACAGAGCTGATCCCCAGGACATCCAGCAGGGGGCGCCGCAGTTGTGAGTCCCACCCCATCATACGCTGGAATCCAGAATACTGTACTAAACACAAATGTATTTAATATCTGCCAGCCTTACTACTTCACATCTGACTGGACAATAGTTGATTGTTCTGTAATTTGTTTTTTTTAAGATTAATTTTGTTTAATCGCACAAGGTTCCATTAGAATATAGAGCTATTAGGATTTAGCCCTTTGCCCCTTTTCTAACTCAGAATTCAAATTAAACACACAGCATAATATTTTGTTTCTATGACAATGACCTACTTAACTTTATTAATTTAAACCTATTAAAATATTTTATTTAATATGACACATTCTAATTTAATTTTGAAAGTAGAGCATATATGCTTGTCAGCTTTTCCACTATGAACCCTTATTTATTGGGGTGTAGAATAGCCAAAAAAATTCCTTCCTATCTTAAATCTGGCACATAGTTCCTCATAATGGAAAAGAGTGGTTTTTAAAGCAACATGAACCAAATAACTTTCAGTAATATGCTTTTATAGAAAACAAAGTTGTTGTTTTTTAAATTAAAATCTATTTGTTGCTGTATCCAAACCAAAAACTTCATTTTAAAATGACATTTGGAAAGCATTTAATGAATTACATACACACAAAAGGTAAAACTAGTCTTAAATTCTTTAATCTGAACTACTGCTTTTGGATATAGCCATTATATTAAAGGAAGTACCGTATATACTTGTTCATAAGCCGAATGTTTTTGGTAAAAAAGTGACGCATCAAAGAGCAGAGGTCGGCTTATACATGGGTCTACACCAAAATTTGATGATTTTAAATTCTATGGAATCATTGAATTGAATATCTAATACATTGTCGTTTTGTTTACCTGGAATGTCTGCAGGCATGGAGCCCCTCAGCTCTCTGTGGCCGCGGTTCGCCATTCCCAGCCAATAGGAGCTGTGGGAAGTAGCGCGCCACTTCCCGCAGCTCCCATTGGCTGGGAACGGCAAACCGCAGACACTGGGGGGTGAGGGGCTCCATGCCTATGAACGCTCCAGGTAAACAAAACGTCCAGGCCCGCTTGAGGCTTACTCTAACGGGCCAGGAACCAAAGTTTGCCAACCCCTGAAATATAGGGTCGGCTTATGAAAGGGTCATACAGTTTTTGCTATTTTTACCTAACCATCTTGGGGGGTCGGCTTATAAACGAACGGGCTACGTGGAGCACATATCAGCTTAAATTCTCATATTGCTTATCTTGGATTCCTTTTTTTAAATAGTATTTACTTGCCTTTCCTTAATGTTTTTAAAATTACTCCAAGCCAAGACTCTGCAGAATTTGTTCATTCTCCTAGGATAGTATGAATAAAATCCCGGGTGGATTAAAACTAAGTAGAGCCTGGATATGGCTATATCAAAATTTAACAGGCCTCTAAAAAACAGTGAGGTGCCTCTGTGTAAGTTCTTCCTCACGCTCCCAGACCACCTACCCCAGAACTCCTTGAGATTTCAACCCCCCCAGCAGACTTCTACTCCCCATGACTCTTTGAGATTCTTTTTCTTTTCTATCCCTTCAGTCAACCCAAAAATGAAATCCTGGTCCCAATGAAGTCAATAGGTGTTTTGGCAGGATTTCACCCATGGTTTTCCCACTAAGTCACTGCTGCACCAATTCCAAATCTCAAGCATCATACCTTAATCTACAGATCACCAGCAATAATGAGACCCACCTTGCTGTGAGGTCAGTGGGAGTCTAGCCTGCATAAGGACCGAAGGATCAGGTCCATGCAGCTACAGAATTAGGAGCAGATGCTGCACAAATATGTGTGGAGTTGAATTTCTGTGCTTGCATGAGTCTAGGTCCACCAGCGCACATTTCATCACAAAATCAAGGCCTCAGGCTCTAATTCTGCAACTAGGTGCATGCACACAAGTTCCCATGCCACACAGGCTCCCAATGACTTCAAGTCAATGGATTTTTGCACAGCTACAGGAGGGGCACCAGTACACAATACATTGCACAACAGAAGCTTTATATTGTATGCTAGAGCACAGATAATTTCTTACTGCTTATGTTTTGGAGTGTATGAAATTAAAACATTTAAATACAGGATCCCAAACCACAAACATATCAAAAGGTGTAAAATTAATGAAAACCATACAACAGTACTTCCTAAGCATAAGCATGTGCCACCATAGCAGCTATCATAATAAAATTCTTTGTACCTAGATGGAACACAGACACCAAGATTCATCTTTGACTGTGGAAATAAGTTTTATTTTCTACCCAAATGCCATTTTTAAGTTATATTTTAATATAGTTTATAGTACCCACATGTGTGTTACTTCTTTATGTTTCACATTCTACCATTTCTAGTCATGGAGTATACCTCCAGATCATAAATCAAATAAATTTACCTACTCAAATAAATCATATTCATCAACCAACATAAAGCTATCATTTCTACAGAAGCCAGCTAATTTTAAGGCAGAAAGGACAACCCACGTCCTTATTACAATAATAATGAATGTCAGTAATGGAACTATAATACAATAAAGTACCTGAAAGTTAAGTGAAATAGTCTGTGGCAGCAGACGTTCCTACTTAGCTAAAATTCTACTATTTTTGAAAAACAAAAAGGGTTTTTTATTTACTATCCAATTTGTTACCTTGCCAACACCTTTTTCAAGGGATTCTTTGCGCCCAGTGAAAAATACATCACTCCAACAATATCCAAACAGCATTTAATCATGGGGCTACATGCAGAGTTTCTATCCATCTTCTTCAATAATGTCATAATCTGTGATCAACAAATTAAAAACCATACAGAGTTAAAACTTTTGTTTATGTTCTCATACATAAAATAAATGAAATTCTCCTTTACCTAAAATTTCATTTTGCCAAATTCAAAAAAATTTACTTCACAAGTTTCTTTTTCTGCCACCAAATTTCAACTGTCAGAATAAAGGTTCAAAATTTGTTCCTGTTCTGTATTTTTTTTCTGCTGGCAGACACCTCGCATAGTCTGATTTCAGAGGCGCTGAACACTTCCAGCTCCCACTGAAGTCTATGAGCATTTCTGAAAAATCTGACTAAACTTTTAATACATTTGGAGAAATACCGACTGCTCTTTTAAACTGGTCCTAATAATGTTTAAAATGTACAAGACAAGTGTACATTAAAAATAGCTCTTGCTATTAGGTGCCTAGAAAATTCCCCGGTATCATGATAAATTAGCAGTTACAATTTACCATTAATTAACATTAGCAAAGACTTACCTGTTTGATAGAGCAGATTTGATGGATACCATCAGACAGCTGTACACAATGCAACAGCAGAGAAGCCAGATTTTGGTCTTCAGCATCTGCAAATGCTACATTTTATTTGGGAAAAGAAGCTCTCTTTAATCGGGAACCACATAATAAATAGTAAATTGATTTTCTGAACCAGTAAACAATTCATAATTATATCATATTTGTAACATATCACTATTGTTTTATCCTTTTCCCCCCTACACTTGATCTGTCACCCTCCCCAGCCTATCATCATAACAATACTTAACACTTATAAAAATACATTACATGTTCAATACCTTAACCCTTAGCCAAAGTTCTTCACAGAGCAAAAATGACTGCACTTATATGAAAATAGTATATAAACATTAAAGCCAGAATCAGCCCATTATTATTCTGCAAAAGAATCTGTGTGGATATAAGAATGTACTCCTACACATACTTTTACAGAACATAAGGAGGTGATCCTGAAAACACACTCACACATGCACAAATTTCATATTCATGTAATTTTTGTAAGAAAATTAACAACCAAAGGGAAAATCCATGCTAAATGGGAAGTTCAACTAGACAAAACCCAATGCAAAGAAAAAAAGCAAAAGGAAACAGAAAAGCCAGTTCAGACCTCATTTTTAAAAAGTCACTTGGAGTGACTCAGAAAAGGGCCAACTGCAGAGCTTCTAAGATTGGAGTATGTAGGCATCAGCCCTGTAAAGAGAATTGCATAGGTAGACCACAGCACCTGGACGCTTCTCTGTGCTGGGTCAGGGACCCAGTGCCAAATAGAGGAGAAAACATTCATCTCAGACTAATTTTGGTGGGCTGCTTGTTCCGTGTCCCTAAGGCCAACAGTGTGTCATGTCATACACAAGGGTTTTGGGGAGAGGACAAGAAGCAGCAGCCCAGACCTAAGGACTAAAGGACCTGCTAGCAGCAGATTTCCATCCCAGAACACAAGAGTGATATAGAAGCAGGAGGGAGGTGCTCAAGTTTCTCTCACTCTATTTTAACTGATCCAAAAGCAGAACAGTCATTGAGGCCAAAAACTCAGCAAGATTCTAAAAGGGACCAGACATGTACATGGACAACAAAACTATCCAGAGTTATTGTAATGAATGATAAAATTTTTGGAAGTGATATTAAACCACACGCTTTAGGGCGCAAGCCATTCTAACAATGCAGTCATTTGGACTCTGGCTGGAGACCTACGCTGCAATTTTACAGCCTCACAGCCTGAGCCCAAGTCAGCTGACACAGGTCAGCTGTGGATGTTGAACTACAGTATAGACATACCCTAAGATCAGGATGGAACTTAATGTCAGAAGCAGATCATCCCATATTTGATTAATGTGGTGTTTTTAACCTTCCTTAGAAGCATCTGCTTTTGGCCACTACTGGAGAAAAGATATTAGACTACATGGACCTCAGATCCATGTGTTAATTCCTATGTTCCTAATTGTAAGCTACAAAGTCAAAATTCTCAATAATATAAACATATTTGTCTTTATTACTAATTCCTTTTACAAAGACTACAGAAAACTTGTATCACATTTGATCACCAAACATACAACATTCTAAAAGTATCTGAACTACCTCTTCAAATCAAACTAGCCCTGAAAAATCCAAGAATCATGAGAAATACATGAATGCCTTATTTTGCAGTTATTTAAAGTCTCTTGTGTGTTTTTCTCCTTAGGAACCCTCTGCATCTTTATCATAGTCCTAAAAGGTCCATTCATACTTTAAACCATCCATTCACACCCATGAGTAACAGCCAAGATTCCTCAGAAGGAGGATGGAATAGGACTCCTTTGAAGCCTGTCAAGCTAAAAAGCCTTTTAAAAAAAAAAGTTATTCTCAGGGACAAAGCATTAAAAAAAACAAAAACAAAAATCAATTTTAGTAGCTATTCAGGTAATTCTACAAACAGACAAATTACACAAATTAATTTAGGGAAAAAAATAATACTTACACCGAAGTGTTTCAAGCTCTTGGCACTCAAGAACAAATGCATCAACTTGAATTTCTTTCTTCTTCTTCAAAACCATTTTTGTTTGATTAAAATGTAACCTACTTTAAAAAAAAGTTTTAAACTTTAGGACCTGCTAAAATACTGTTTCAAAGCATAATTAATTCACAGACAGTTTCATTTTTAGCTATTAACATTGATCTTCATTATTTTCCCTAAAATAGTTTGTTCCACTCCATTTTAATCTCCACAATCATTTTACAGGAAATGTAGTAAATTCACTGCTGTTTCATTTTGTCACTTTTAAGCACTTCAAGCTTTTCATCCAAAATTCACTGAGGATTCATAACACAAAATAGAAGACAAAAACCACAGCACAGGCCATGTCTATACTACCACTTACGTCAGCAAAACTTATGTCGCTCAGGGATGTGAAAAAACACCCCTCTGAGCAACATAAGTTTTGCCAAGATAAGTGATACTGAGCTCCTCCCGCCGACATAGCTACCGTCACTATGGTTACAAGTGGTTTAATTATGTCGACAGGAGAGCTCTCTCTCATTAGTACAGCTGTGCCGCTGTAAGATCTCTAGTGTAGATATAGCCACAGTCTCAAAACCAGTGGATGAAAGATAGGAACTATATAGCAATTTATAATGCACTCATTACCATGGTACCTGAGAACTGTAAGCCCTTGGAGGGCAGTTGGGCCATGTAATATTGGCAGAAAACAATGATTAAAAATTGTTGGGAGAATAAGAATTAAAGAGTTAAATTTCAACTGGCCAAGGTCCTATCTCACTTAATGTTTAAGGCCAGCCTGACCTGTATAAATGGGATATGAAATCTACCAGGCAAGGTCTTTTAGAGATCTACTAGTGTAGAGATGTCTGGGTTTCTAATAAAGAGTGCTAAGTAACAAACAAGTAGGGCCACCCAGAGGATTCAGGGGGTCTGGGCAAAGCAATTTTGGGGGCCCCTTCCATAAAAAAAAAGTTGCAATACCATAGAATACTATATTCTCGTGGTGGGGCCCTGTGGGGCCCGGGGCAAATTGTCCCACTTGCCCCCCCACCCCGGGCAGCCCTGCAAACAAGTGACTTTTCACCAGTATTAAAAAGATGTTTTAAAGCCCAATTACATGTTATTTGATGCAAAACTTTAAGAATTGGAAGGTGCATGTGATTGTAAATGGGGCACAGAGCCTTTCAGTTCTAGGTTAACAATTCAAAGTTTAGTTTAGGTTGGTAATGACCAGAAAGCATCACCATCCAAAGGTTGCTTGATAGTTTCTGTGAAATGAGATGGTAGTTTCAGCCTAGCTCATGGTGAACAGTCACCCACTTCACAAGAACTACCAGACTTTAATCCCCACAACTATTATAACATGTAAGCAAACAAAACTGGTGAGTAAACTATTCTCTTGCCACCAGAGTTGCGACCAGATCCACAAAGGGACTTAGGTGCCTAAATCTCAGATTTAAGAACCACTGTGATCCACAAAATCCTCCCTCACTTGGTTGCTGCCTAATCCTGTAGGTGCATAAAATCACTCGACACCTATGTTTTCACTGTAAAAATCCCCTATGTGCCTAAGCAGCTGCATTTGGGCATTCTACAGCTGCTTCAGGCATGCATCTGGATGCCTATCACATGCCTAAGCCCCAGCATCATCCTCAACTCTGGGAAAGATAAAAAGGGAGGCTGCCACCTCCTCCTCTGTCTAATCCAGGGGTCGGCAACGTTCAGCACCCTAGCAGGCCGGGCCAGTTTATTTACCTGCTGACACGGCAGGTTCGGCCGATCGCAGCCCCCACTCGCCGTGGTTCGCCGTCCCGGGCCAATGGGGGCGGCGGGAAGCGGCGCGTGCCAAGGGATGTGGCCCGGCACACTAGGGTGCTTACCCTGGCGAGCCGCGTGCCGAACGTTGCCGATCCCTGGTCTAATCTTTAGCCCACTGGTTAGGGTACCTACCTGGCATGAGAGAGACCCCAGTTCAATTCCCCTTCTGCCCAATAAGAAGGGGTTTGAACAGGGATCTTCTAGCTCTCAAATGATTGCTTCAATGGACTAAGGGTTATTTTGATGTAGGTGTCTCATTCTACTTTAATTAAATACTTAAATATTAATTGGGGCACAGAGAGTGAGAATCACTCTACAGTCCAGTGGTTAGAGCATTCACCTGCAAAGCGGGAGACCCCCGTTCAAATTTTTTCTTCTCATTAGCTAGATAATCTATCACATCCCAGTTGAGTACCCTAACCACCAGACTAAGTTTTATAAAGGAGGCTTCTTCTTCACCCACCCAGCTGTTTTGCGTTGAGTGAGAATGGCACCTGGCTAACAAGAAACGGCTTAGCCGCCTGACTCCAGGAGAGAGAATTCCATCTGTGGATCACAACCCGAGACATTTCCCTACCACCCAGACTTCGGCTAACCGCGGCCAGTGGGAGCCACGATCGGCAGAACCTGCAGACGGGGCAGGTAAACAAACCGGCCTGGCCTGCCAGTGGCTTTCCCTGAACAAGCAGCGGACCGGCTTTGAGAACCACTGCCCTATGCAATGAACAGAGAGAGATAAACACTTCAGCATGTGATCCACAAAAGCCAGCATGCAGGGTGTGGAGCTGCCTTAAGCTAGCCAATGGGAGATGCCTAGGAGAGAGGCGTGTGCTAAGTGCCATCCCTCTCACAGAGGTTGGCCTGAGTCCAGGCTGCAGGAAGGTGCCTATCTTCGCTTGAGAACTGGAGTCACTCAGTTTAGGCACCTAAGCCACTTCTTGTGGGAATGAGTTAGGTACCTGCTTCGCTACACAAAAAATGGCCAGAGGAGGAGGAGGTGATGGGACAAGAGAGAATGGAAATAACGAGAATAACGTTATAATCTAGTGGTTAGGGAACCCACCTGGGAGGTAGGGGACCCGCTTCAAACCCTCTTGTTCCAATCACTCATTATTTATCCACAGTGGAACAGCTTCACAAGGAGAGACTGAGAGAGCCCCATATCAAAATATCTCACAGCTCTATGGTTAGAGCACCCTCCTGAGGGATGGGAGACCCCTGTTAAAATCCTTTCTCCCCTTCTGGCAGAGGGGGGAAATTGAACTTGGGTCTTCTACAACCCAGGCAAGTGCTCTATCCACCAGACAAAATATTACAAGGTGGGCAGCACCACCTCCAGCCAGATTTGGAATGGGACCTGATTCAGTAGGCATGCTTGAAGGCCACCTACTGGATCAGGCCCTCTATGCAACTTAGGTGGCTGAATGTCTATCTTCCCATTTTCTGAATCACTCTGGGCTTAGATGGGAAACAGACATCCAGATGCCTACAGTGGGGCAGCACAGGGCACGGCCCAGGCTCTAAAACTTAGGTGTCTCGGGGATTTTTACAGTGCAAAGTTAGGTTCACAGGGAGTTTTGGCACCTACAGGGTTATGTAGCAGCCATTTAGGAGCTTCATGGACTGCATTGGTGCCGTACACAGGGACTTAGGTGCCTAACTCTGGACTTTAGACACCTAAGTTGTTTTGTGGATTGCACCCTTAGGCAATCTGAGCTGAAAGGTTATCAGTAAAACTGTAAGACTTACTGTTTGTAAAACACTGAGAACTACTGATGAAAAATGCCATAAGTGCTCCGTATTATTAAAAACAATTTAAAAAACTGTTTTCTTTCAAAGTTAGGTTTCCTGTATCCCATTTACTTTTCAGCTGCTAGCTGGCCAAGATGTAAGTCCCAGGTTGTACCAGTTTCCACTCTCCAGACACATACAGCAGATCAGCAGTCACTTTAATTGATACCTTATCTACACCAGGCATTTTAGTTTCCATCATTCACCACCTGTGCAATTCCAGGTGATTGCAATGGTTAGATGACACCAAGGCACTTTTGCCATGGTGTCCACAGCCTATACTACTGATGCCACCAACAGAAAACTATAGTATCCCACTTATCATATCATAATCACGGCCAGCGGGGACTAATAAGCCAGATACAACCTCATATGCCAAGGCTACCCTAGCAGTTTTTGAGATGAATAATTTGTGGAGAAAGAAAACATGATTTGGGACAGGAAGAGTCTCCTCCCAGAGAAGGGATTGATTTTATTTATATTAAATGCATAATATTAGTGCAAATCTGTGCACGTGAAAGAGAAAAAGATCATGATTCGAGGGCTTCAGTAACTCAGCCAGAGGTTATGGGTCTATTACAGGATGAGGTTCTGTGGCCTGCAAAGTGCGGGAGGTCAGACTTGTTGATCATGAATGGTCCCTTCTGACCTTAAAGTCTATGAGAGCCAAAAACTACTTTTAGGAAGTAACTTTAGGACTGTAATATTGAAAAAAAATTATTAAAGCTAATGTTTAAAATCAATTTTACACAAGTTAAGAAGGAAGGTACTGTACATCTGGGGTCAGGCTTGAGTTATGAGAGGTAATACCCATCCACAGCACCTTTCATTTAAGCATCTTGAAGTTCTCTACAATACCAATTTTCGAGATGGGGAAACTGAAACACATAGTGAAGAGCTAAATTTTCTCCTGGCCTCAAAATGTACTCGGACATGCATACCTACCCAGTTGTGCCCAAAAGTGAGAGTACTTCTTACGCAGCCAAATGCCTCAGAGACCACATAGATAAAAATCTGGCCCTAAGCAAATAGGCCAAGATAAATAAATGACAACATCATGGAAGAGGACCCAGGAATCAAGCATTCTAGTAGTCCTTTGCTCTTCACCTACAACGTACACTTTCCAGTCACCCTGCAGCCAAGGGCATGAATGCAAGAGCACCAGGGAATTAACACTCTCCTTCTCCCCATCATCAGAAAAAAACAGAAGAACGCATTTACCCCCATCATCTGCATTTACCCCCCTTCTCCACATCACTAGGGAAAGGGGCTGGACCTATGATCCCCCATGCCTCCGGGGCATTTATTCCCCCCCCCCCCCATCTCCAGGGAAAGGGGCAGGGCAGATGCCTCCCACCCCACTGGGGCATTTACCCTCCTTCTCCCCAACACCAGGGAAAGGGGCAGGACCTGCGCCTCCCACACCTCTGGCACATTTACCCCCATCACCTGCGCCCCCCAGCACGTGGGTTTCACTGAGACGCGCCCCCCTTACCCGATGGGGACGCTGGCTCTGCACCCAGTCTCTGCTGCCGCCTCCCGGCCACCCACCCACACTGCCTCCGTCCCCAGGCGGGGCTTGGTCAGGTTCCGGCCGGGCCACGTGTTGTCCCCGCTGAGGAAGGGGCGGGAGAGGGAGGGGCCGGGACGCGGAACCAAACCGCGGCAGCTGTGAGTGACGCACGCTGGCCCTCCGGCTTTCGGTGCAGTGACTGACTGACAGATCCCGCTCGCCAATTACGACACAGACACTGCCCTTTGGCCTCCAGGAGAGGCGGGATAAGCTCCGAAGCTAAGCGGTGCTGGTAAGGGACAGTACGTGGATGGGAGAACTGTCAATCAAGTGTGCTGAGGGCTTGTCTACACAGGAAACTTCTGGTGCACTTATCACCATGGTATCTGAGACCCGTATGCGCTTGGAGGGCAGTTGCCCCTTTACCTCTTTTTCCAGATAGATCCATAGACTGAAAGTTCCTCAGTGTCAAAATCAGTGGATGCAAGCTAGGAACTATATAGAAGTGTAAGTGCCTGCAGCAGCACATAGCTTGTGACTGTTCAGGAAGCAGAATAAGCTATAGCTGTAAAACTGTATTGGGTTAACAAAACAAACAAATCACCCCAAATAGTTACATAGCTTTTCTCGTATGGCCCATTGCTTAGTGGGGTCAATGGTGTGGAGAGCCATGCAGTGGTGGTACGGCGCACTGTGCTATAGGCAGATGGTGTCATTTTTAGAGTTTGATATAAAAATCCATTCCTGGTTGATGCAGTAGTAAAACTTGGCTCTGAATTTCATTCACAGAATCCATGTGTCAGACACTTGGGCCCATGACTTGGAACACCTCTATTAGAATTCACCTCCTGGTCTCTGTCAAACCAGGATCCACTAGCAGCAGCAGATGTTGGTTTGTTCCAAAACCTAGGTTTCATTTGAATATCCTCCATGTGACATTTCCATTAAAATTACCCTGTATTATTTTTCCATACAAGTTGAGGTTTTCCAATTGCAGTGTGAGTGTAAATTCAGTTGGGGAAATTTAGGCAGCCAGTTTTGAATATTTGACCCTACTGTAATATCACTTCAGTTGCAATCAGCACTAACACAAGTTAGAGCAAAGGCTCTCCACCTTTCCAGACTACTGTACCCCTTTCAGGAGTCTGATTTGTTTTGCATACCCTCAAATTTCACCTCACTTAAAAATTACTTGCTCACAGAATCAGACATAAAAATACAAAAGTGCCACAGTACACGATTATTGAAACGTTGCTTACTTTCTAATTTTTACCATATAGTTATAAAATAAATCAATTGGAATATAAATATTGTACTTATATTTCAATGTATAATATATAGAGAGGTATAAACAAGTCATTGTCTGTATGACATTTTAGTTTGTACTAACTTCACTAGTGTTTTTTATGTATCCTATTGTAAAAGTAGGCAAATATCTGGATGAGTTATGTACCCCCTGGAAGACCTCTGCATATCCCCAGGGGTACACATAGCCTTGAGAACTACTGAGTTAGAGCACCCTCTTTAGATTGGAAGGGCTACTAAGAATATGCTCTCTGTAGGGTCTTCACTATGCATGATGACTAAACTTCTATGTTTTATACTGATGCTTTTAACTATTGTTAGAGTACTCACAACAATGGATTGGTACTTAAATAGAAATCATATAAGTTAGAATGTTACCTCTTTCTCCAGGCCAAATTCCATTGTGGGTAGTTCTGAAGCCTACTGTAACTGAACCGTCCTCCTGAATTTCAACTGGATATGGCATTCACCACTTCCGACCTTAGGCTGTCATGTAGCATTGCTGTATGCAACAGTTACTTAGGTTTTGCCTCAGAGGTGAGTGCATTTCGCTATGATGAAGTGATCCCCATCAGTAGAAAATCAGTGCTCAGCACTTTTGCCAGATAGATCCTTAAACTGAAAGTTCCTCATATCGGGCTTTCAGTCTGTTTTGTACATTGTGAAGTGCCATATAAAAATACAGTAACACTGTCTGAAAACTGCCTCCGATTGCACAAGTTTATTTTATGTCTCCTGACCAACAAAATTTGAGGTGTTCACCACCAAACAAATAGCACTCTGCTTGTCATCTTGTCACCTGTACACCTCTTAATAAAACTGTAAAACTAATAAAACAAAACTAAAGTTGATTCTGCTTTAGCTAGCTAAGTAGATGTTACTTTGCTGTGCAAACATTCCCCATTCAGGTGTCAAACGGGATGGATTTTGTTAGATTGCAACTCCTGTACAGTGTGTCTTGCACCGTTTCCCATACCCACACAGTAACTGAGACCCTATAACACTTTTATAAGTATCAAGTAAATAATTTTCAAACAACAGAACATCAAATGAGGATGATCTTTCCTCTTTCCAATCAGTGATTTACAGTGGATGAGGGTCCTTTCTCCAAACAGAGATAAGCAGCCTTATGTTTGCTGCAGTCCTTACACAGGTGAAATTCTCATTGAAAACTGCATCATTGACACTTGACATTGGACAATGGCAATGTGAAGGACTATGGAGTAATATAACATAATTCCTGTTTTCTGGAGCCCTCGTGAAAATAACATCCCAGTGAGGAATACTAATTATATTTGAACTCTGTGTCAGACATTGGTTTATCTCTTCTTATCACCTGGCAGTAATTTTCTCTAGGGGCCTAATTCTAAGTCCAGTGAAGTCAATGGTAGTATTTCCCTAGACTTCAACAAACTTTGGATTAAGCTCTAAAATTTACGTTTAATTTCTATAGAGTCTTCTGATCTCTAACAGAATGGCCTGAGGGAAAAATAATATTTTTCTCCTGTTGTAATTTATCTATACATTCATATCTGGGAGATTGACATAATCACCTTGGTACCTTATATTCTGTGTTGCAGTTTCCCTCTTCCAACATAAGACTCTTCTGTCTCCAGCTTCTAAGGCCTTTTGTACACTACAGAGTTTTGTCAGCAAAATGCACCTTTTGGCAGCAAAACAGTGAAAGTGTACACACTGCAATGGCACTTTTGGTGACAAAATTCTTCAATTTTGGCAACAAAATAAAACCACCTCTACAAGAGAGGTTTTTTTGCGGCAATGTTTTAGCAACAAAGTGCCAGTGTAAACATGGTGTTTAGTTCTGTCTCTGTGATAGCTCAGTGGTTTGAGCATTGGCCTGCTAAACCCAGGGTTGGGAGCGCAATCCTTGAGGGGGCCATGTAGGGATGGATCTGGAGCAAAAATCAGTACTTGGTCCTGCTAGTGAAGGCAGGGGGCTGGACTCAATGACCTTTCAGGGTCCCTTCCAGCTCTATGAGATAGGTATATCTCCATATATTTATTTTAAATGGTTTCCAGGAGATGTTCCACAATGCCCATCCCGACTGCTATGGTCAGCAGTTCGAACTCCGCTGCGCTGCAGCCCAGTGAATAACCACCCCCTCCCCCTTTAAAGCCCTGTGAATTTTTTAAATTCCATTTCCTGTTTGCTCGGTGTGGAGAGCTCACATCACATCTTCCCAGCTGACCATGGCGGCTCCACACGGCAAGCAGCCTCCCACTTGGACCAATGCAGAGCTGATGGATCTGCTTCGTATTTGGGGAGGGGGGCTTCAAGTCCCAGCTGTGCTCCAGCTGTAGAAATTTTGATACCTACGGGCAGATTTCTTGTGGCTTGTGTGAAAATGGGTACGATCGGGACACAGTGCAGTGCAGAGCAAAGATAAAGGAGCTGAGGAAAGCACACCAGAAGGCAAGGGAGGCAAACCGTCACTTCGGTGCTGCAGCGAAGGCCTGCCGATTCTATAAGGAGTTGGACACTATCCTCAGTGGTAACCCCACCTCCACTACCGAGAGCTCCATGGATACTTTGTCAGAGCTAGAGGCAGCAGAAAGTGAACCTAACCCAGAGGATGAAGTTGTGGATGAGCAGGTGGCATTAGAGGATGATTTGGAGCACACGATGGGGTTGGCAGGTGGGTCAGCCAATCAAGAACTGTTCTCCACTCTGGAGTAGTCTAGCCAGTCCAGTGAGCAAGAAGCAGGAGAGGAGACCCCTGGTAAGTGGGGTTTTTTTTTGAGTTGATGGTGCTCAGTTACATGACGTCCAGCTTTCATTTGCTTTGAGTACTGCGTAAGTGGGTCAAGGGATAGAAATGTAAAATGCTAGCTGTGTTTCTGTGTGCTGCACATTTCCCTATGCAGCTAAGCAGTACAGCAGAACTGTATGTTGATGCATACCAAGATTTTATGGGAATCCTTCAGAGAAATCTCTAGGAAACTTTACTGGAGGCCCTCGGCAATCCTCTGCCAGAGGTTCCTTGACAGAGCTACTTTGTTCCTTCCCGCATTGAATGAAACTTTCCTATACCACTCTGCAATCACTTATGCAGGGACCAAAGTGGCACACAGGCGAGCAACATAGAGACCGGGTCAGAAGCCACAAGTGTGCAGCAGATGTAGCCTTGCTTCCTTGGTTACCCTCAGGACTGAGATATCTGCTTCAATGACCCCCGCCTATGGAAGAGGGTTGGAGAATTTACAATATTGTCCCTACTTGCCTTTCATAAGCACCACTGCTGTTTACCCCAGAACACCCCGCCCCCTCATCGCACCTTGGGCTAAACTCACCATGTCCGGGGTGTTTGTCAAGTTGGGTGCTTGCCAAGGGACAGTGAGAAAGTTCTTGGTATGTTATAAGAGGTGTACTAAACTGTAGTGATTCAATGCTGTGCATGAACTAATAACCATGCTTTTGTGTATTGTTTCTTGTGCTTCTGCAGATGTGGCTTTCAGGGGAACCCCCTACACATCAACAGAGCTCCTCTACCAGATTAGAAAGCGTCCAAGATGGAGGAAGCAGAACATGTTCCAGGAGGTCCTGCAATACTCTGATGCAGAAAAAAGGGAACACATGGGGTGGAGAGAAATTGAAAGGCAGAACAGAAGAGAAAATCAGGACTTTGTTAAGAACGCCACTGAGTGGATGATAAAAGCAATGGAGTAGCAAACAGGGATGCTTAAGTCACTCACAACGCTGCAGTCAGAACAGATATGTGCCTACCATCCCCAGCAGCACATTCAGAACCGTTTTTCATACCCCACCCCCCAAACTCCATCCACACATTCCCTTGTGCTTTCCAGAACTTCTCGGTTTCCCATTCACTTCACCACCTCTGACAATTTTCAAAATTATAGCTGGACCTACACACAGCTCTGATGGTCTGCCCTTCTCTGGTCCCTTCTTTTCCCACCAAGCATTTGTGTGTGTGTTGATTGTTTAATAAAAACAAAGAATCTGAAAGATAAACTGATCTTTATTTGTCTCCTACAAATTGTGCTATCAGGTGGCAGCAAGACATACACAGGCAGTTTAATCATTTGCTTACTGAGATCCTAGACCACAAATCATCACAAGCGTTTCCTAACACAACTTGATTTAATGAAGCATTGCAGTTTGTAGCATAGAAATATACATTCTTGGTTCTCATTCTCAAGTGTTGCCTCAAAGCTTCCCTGATTCAAATTGTCCTCCATTGTGCCCCTCTAATAGCCCGGGTATCAGGCTGCTCAAAATTAGCTTCCAGGCAGTGTGCCTCAGCAATCCACCCCTGAGCAAACCTTTCACCCTTAGCTTCACAAATATTATGCAAAATACAACAGGCAGCTATGACCAAGGGAATATCAGCCTCACTGAGGTCTAACCTGCCATAAAGGCATTGCCAGCATGTTTCTAATCTGCCAAACGCACATTCCAGCTCCTTCTGCACCTACTCAGCCTATTGTTGAAGCGCTCCTTACTGCTATCCAGGTTTCCCTTGTAACGCTTCATGAGCCATGGGAATAAGGGATATGCTGGGTCTCCCAGGATCACTGTGGGCATTTCACCATCCCCCTCTGGAATCTTCTGGTCTGGAAAGAAAGTCACCCTTGCATAGTGGTGGGCAACCTGCAGCCCGTGGGCCGCACGCAGCCCGTCAGGGTAATCCGCTGGCGGGCCGCCAGACCGTTTGTTTACATTAGCATGGCTGCCCGCAGCTCCCAGGGAACCACGGCCACTGGGAGCTGCGGGCGGCCATGCAAATGTAAACAAATGGTTCAGAGGCCCGCCACTGGCTTGCCCACCACTGCTCTTGCAGCTTTCTGTACAGGCCAGTGTTCCTGAAAATATGTGAATCATGCACCTTCCAGGACAATCCAGGGTTTATGTCAGTGAAATGCCCACTGTGATACACAAGCACTGCAACACTATGGAGAAATATCCCTTTCTATTGATGTACTCCATTGCAAGGTGATCCGGTGCCAAAATTGGGATATACGTGCCATCTACCGCCCCTCTGCAGTTAGGGAAACCCATTTCTGCAAAGCCATCCACTATTTCACGCACATTGCCAATTGCAATTAATGGCCCTGCACCCTTGCATTAATGCAGCCCCAACAGTCGACTTCCCAATTCCAAACTGATTCACGACTGACCAGTAGCAGTCTGGAGTTGCCAGCTTCCACATTGCAATCGTCATGTGCTTCTCCACCAAGAGGGAAGCTCTCATTTTGGTGTCCTGGTGCCAGAGTGGGGGGTAAGCTCCGCACACAGTTCCAGGAAGGTGGCTTTCCGCATCTGAAAGTTCTGCAGCCACTGCTTGTCATCCCAGACCTGCATAACGATGTGATCCTACTGCTCAGTGCTAGTTTCCCAAGACCAAAAGTGACAATCCGCCATGTATAGCTGCTCCATGAATGCCAAAAGTAATCATATGTTACTCCTATCCCTGTCACACAGCAGTTCAGACAAGTCTGAATCCCGTTTAATTAGGAACTTTATGATTAACTGCACTGCCCTCCACGATGTTTTAATGACATTTAACAGAGCAGTAGAGAGCAGTGTGGGATCCATCCTTTCACATAGATTTAGTAGGTGGACAGCAAATAAGGGCCATTGAAAAATGCTGTGAACTGCAGTCAGATGCTTATGGAATACTGGAATAGAAAACAGTGCATCATGGAACGTTGAGCCCACACCAATTATGCGCTGTGATCCTCTCCACCAACCCACAAGTCCTAGTGGCACAAGGTGGTGAATAGCACTGTGGGATAGCTATCCATAGTGCACTGCTATCACTGTTGTTGCTAGAGCACCAAGCGTGCATGCACTCTACCAACAGAGGGAGTATATTGTGATAACATGCAATAGCGATGTTATTATAGTGCTTTTTGGTCGTCGAAATAACTTTTGTCAACAAAACTCCATACTATAGACGAGGCCTAATATAGCCCTCCAACCTCAGTCATATAGTTTGTCCTCTCCCCGGGTAAACATAGAATCCAACAAAAGAAATCAGCTTTCAATTCTTCAGTCATAGATTCATAGATTGCAAGGCTGGAAGGGACTGTTGTGATCATGTAGTCTGATCTCCTGTATAACACAGGTCATAGAACTTTTCCAGAATAATTACAAGTGCAATGCTCAGCTCAATTTCTGCACATCCTTTTGGCTCTCCTCAAGGGTTCCCCAATCATTCTCATATTAGGGCTTCTCATCTCTCTTCCACTAGGCTCCCCAAGTACCTTGCTATCAGACAGGGCCAGCTCCAGCATTTCTGCCACCCCAAGCAAAAAAAAAAAAAAAAAAAGCCGCGATCGTCGGCAGCAGTTCAGCGGCAGGTCCTTCGCTCCTAGAGGGAGTGAGGGACCTTCCGCCCCCGAATTGCCGCAGGTGCCATCCCTCTCCCTTGGCCACCCCAAGCACGTGCTTGTTAAGCTGGTGCCTGGAGCCGGCCCTGCTATCAGAACTCCAGCAATGGATTTCTTGGCTCTTCTAGAGTCTCCTTTCTGACCTATTGTTAACCTGAACAAGTGATGCCTATATCTGTTTGCATAAAGGAGTCATTGTGGGGATGAAAAGGATTTTCTGGTTTTAGTGCTAGTTTAGGAGAGATGAGGTAAATTCATAATTAAATGCCAAAAGTCTCATGGAAATTGATTATTTAAAGCAATACACAATTTCACCACTCTGTGGCACCATGCAATAGAAAAAAATCTTTGCACCTTTGAAGGGACACTAAAAACCTTGAGATTGTATTTTTTATATGCAGAAAAAGACTTTACTAACAATTGACATTTCTATAGGCCTTTTCATCCGATGGTTTCAAAGCACCTGAGAGATATTTAAAACTATTTCTATAAAACCCTATTTCATCCATCACTAAAATGCAGGTTGTACGCTTTAAATAGAACACAATGTGACAAGTCAGGACAGTAACTAGAGCTGGTCAAGAAAAAAAATTTTCCACAAAAACTTTTAAATTGAAATAATTGTCAAAATGTTGATGAATTTGCAAAATTTTCCATTTAGTTGAAAAGCAATTTTCCATTAAGAAAAGTTTGACAGAAGATTTTCATAGAATCATAGGACTAGAAGGGACCTCGAGAGGTCATCTAGTTCAGCCCCCTGCACTCATGGCAGGACTAAGTATTATCTAGACCATCCCTGACAGGTGTTTGTCTAGCCTGCTCTTAAAAATCTCCAATGATGAAGATTCCACAATCTCCCTAGGCAATTTATTCCAGTGCTTAACCATCCTGACAGTTAGGAAGATTTTCCTAATGTCCAACCTAAACCTCCCTTGCTGGAATTTAAACCCATTGCTTCTTGTCCTATCCTCAGAGGTTAAAAAGAACATTTTTTCTCCCTCCTTGTAACAACCTATTATGTACTTGAAAACTGTTATCATGTCCCCTCTCAGTCTTCTCTTTTCCAGACTAATCAAACCCAATTTTTTCAAACTTCCCTCATAGGTCATGTTTTCTAGACCTTTAATCATTTTTGTTGCTCTTCTCTGGACTTTCTCCAATTTGTCCACATCTTTCCTGAAATGTGGCGCCCAGAACTGAACACAGTACTCCAGTTGAGACCTAATCATTGTGGAATAAAGCAGAAGAATT
Organism: Malaclemys terrapin pileata; assembly: GCF_027887155.1. Taxonomy (NCBI): domain Eukaryota; kingdom Metazoa; phylum Chordata; order Testudines; family Emydidae; genus Malaclemys; species Malaclemys terrapin. Next base: position 37,202,934 of record NC_071507.1, on the reverse strand, counting down.
ACTTCTCATGTCTTGCTTATGTAACCCTTCTGCCCGTCTGAGTTGGCAGTAACAAGGATTGGGTTCAGTATCTAGGGGTTCCGTTTCAATAACACAATGCAAAACCAGCTCGAGTCCCCACCCAGTGATCTGGGAGAATTACATACTACCCCCCAGGAGCCTCTAAGAGGAATACTTCCCCTCTCGCAAGCACGGAGTCTGAGTGTAGCAAAATCCTTTTAATAAAGGAGGGAAACAATGCGGCACAATGTTGGGGAAACAAACCGGATTCATAACACAAACCATGAGCAAAAGACCCACCCCCAAGTAAGTTTGGCAGTGTCCTTTTCCCCTCAGGGTCTTAAGTCCAGCAACCCAAAAAATCACCCAAAGTCCCAAAAGTCCAACAACCCAAGTCTCTGTACCTGGTCAGTGCAGCCCCAGAGTTCAAAAGTTTATCTGCAGAGTTTTACCTCCCAACCTGGGTGGAAATGGGGGGGGTACACAGGGGTGTTAAGTGGTCCAAGGCCGACTGCCCCACCTCTCCGTGGGATTCTGCTGCAGTCTTCACCGCCAGCCGCTCTGCTCCACCAGCCGTCCCGTGAGCTGCTCCAGCTGTTCCGCAAACTGCTCCACTTCGCCAGCCACTCCACTTGCCATCCCGTGAGCTGCTCCAGCCGTCCCATGAACTGCTCCGCTCCGCCAGCCACTCTGCTCCCCTCCACTCCACTCCACCAGCATTCCGTGAGCCACTCCAGCCGTCCCGCTAACTGCTCTGCTCAACCAGCCACTCAGCAATATATCTTCATCCCCCCCGCACTCAGTGATTTCAGCTCTTAGTAATTTTAGTTCTTTAGTGATTTCAGCTTGTAGTAGGAGAGCCTCAGTGCTGGTGCACTATTGGTCCAAAGTGAATTCAGCTCAGCAGTCTGTAACTAGACTCCTAATAGAATCAAAATTAGCTCTCATATTCCACAGTGGAGAGAGGAGGCAGTATAATTGGTGTTTGAGCCCTCAAAAGGGGCCCATACCATCAGGTACAAATACCTGTCCCCAGCCTCTTTCAATTCCCTGGGTTTTGGAACCCATGTCCCTTGTCTAGCGAGTGCTACTTAGTTGATGGCAAGTCCTTCTGTCATAAAACAGTTTCACTGTCCTTGATTCACATAATCAGGGTAACAACACTTTATTCTTCCTGCCCCAATAACAGAGAAACTGGGGATCCCACAGCAGCCGAAGTGACCATTTGGTCTGCTGTGGGCTCATGCTAGGCGGAGTGGCTGTTCCTATGCAAACAAGATCAGCCCCTGAAGTTCTTTTCCACAACTCGCCACAATTCACCACCAGATGTCAGGGTAGAGCTCATCCTGACTCTGCTTACATCTATAACATCCCAGAACGATGTTTGCTTTTTTGCAACAGGGTTACACTGTTGACTCATATTTAGCTTGTGGTCCATTATGACCCCCAGATCCCTTTCCACAATATTCCTTCCTAGGCAGTCATTTCCCATTTTGTATGTACAGTGCAACTGATTGTTCCTTCCTAAGTGGTGTACTTTGCATTTGTCCTTATTGAATTTCATCCCATTTACTTCAGACCATTTCTCCAGTTTGTCCAGATCATTTTGAATTATAATCCTATCCTCCAAAGAACTTGCAACCCCTTTCAGCTTGGTGTCGTCTGCAAATTTTATAAGTGTACTCTATGCCATTATCTAAACCATTGATGAAGATATTGAACAAATAATTAAGCGATCAATTTGCAAACATCTAGAAGATAATAAGGTGAACAAAATCAAGACCAAAATTGACTTAAAAGTGTTATAAAGGGATTTCACAAAACCGGGTGACTGGGCAATAAAATGGCAGATAAAATTCACTGTTGATAAATGCAAAGTAATGTATATTGGAAAACATAATCCTAACTATTCAAACAAAATTATGGGGTCTAAATTAGCTGTTATCATTCGAGAAAGAGATCTTGGAGTCATCGTGGATAGTTCTCTGAAAACATCTGCTCAATGTGATGTGGCAGTCAAAAGCACTACCGGAATGTTAGGAACCATAAGAAAGGGATAGATAGTAAAACAGAAAATATCATAATGACACAATATGAATCCATGGTATGCCCAAACCTTGAATACTGCATGCAGTACTAGTCACCTCAATCACGCTGTTAAACAATAATAGAATATATTTATATAAATATTAGGGCTGTCAATTAATGGGCTGTTAACTGAAGCGATTAAAAAAATTAATTGTGATAAAAAATTAATCACGATTAATTGCAGTTTTAATTGCAGTGTTAAATAATAGAATACCAATTGAAATGTATTAAATATTTGTGGATGTTTTTCCACATTTTCATATATATTGATTTTAATTACAACACAGACTACAAAGTATACAGTGCTCACTTTATATCATTTTATTACAAATATTTGCACTGTAAACATGATAAATAAAATAGTATTTTTCAATTCACCTCATACAAGTACTATAGTGCAATCTCTATTGTGAAAGTGCAACTTACAAATATAGATTTTTTTTTGTTATGTAACTGCACTTAAAAACAAAACAATGTAAAACTTTAGAGCCTACATGTCCACTCAGTCCTACTTCTTGTTTAGCCAATTGCTAAGACAAACAAGTTTGTTTATATTTGCAGGAGATAATTCTGCCTGCTTCTTATTTACAATGTCACCTAACAGTGAGAACAGGCAATCGCATGGCACTTTTTTAGCCGGCATTGCAAGGTATTTAGATACCGGATATACTTAACACTCACATGCCCCTTCATGCTTCAGCCACCATTCTGGAGGACTTGCTTCTATGCTGACAATGCTCATTAAAAAAATAATGCATTAATAAATTTGTGACTGAAATCCTCGGGGAGAGAAATGTATGTCTCCTGCTCTGTTTTACCCGCATTCATGTTATAGCAGTCTCAGGTGATGACTCAGCACATGTTGTTCATTTTAAGAACACTTTCACTGCAGATTTGACAAAACGCAAAGAATATACCCATGTGAGATTTCTAAAGATAGCTACAGCACTTGACCCAAGGTTTAAAAATCTGTAGTATCTTCCAAAATCTGAGAGGGATGAGGTATGGAGCATGCTTTCAGAAGTCTTAAAAGAGCAACACTCTGATGTGGAAACTACAGAATCCGAACCACTGAAAAAGAAAATCAACCTTTTGCATGTGGTATCCGCCTCAGATGATGAAAATGAACATCCATCAGTCAGCACTGCTTTGGATTGTTATCAAACAGAACCCATCATCAGCATAGACGCATGTCCTCTGGAATGGTGGTCAAAGCACAAAGGGAGATATGAATCTTTACCGCATCTGGCACATAACTATCTTGCGACACTGGCTACAATGTTCTCACTTTCAGGTGACATTGTAAACAACAAGTGGGCAACATTAGCTCTTGCAAATGTAAACAAACTTGTTTTTCTGAGCGATTGGCTGAACAAGAAGTAGGACTGAGTGGACTTGCAGGCTCTAAAGTTTTACATTGTTTTATTTTTGAATGCAGGTTTTTTTGTACATAATTCTACATTTGTAAGTTCAACTTTCATGATAAAAAGATTGTACTACAGTACTTGTGAACTGAAAAATACTTCTTTTAGTGTTTAAAGTGAAAATATTTGTAATAAAACATAAATATAAAGTGAGTGCTGTACACTTTGTATTCTGTGTTGCAACTGAAATCAATATATTTGGAAATGTAGAAAACATCCAAAAATATTTAAGTAAATGGTATTTTCTTATTGTTTAACAGCGCAATTAATTTTTTAATCCCAATTAATTTTTTTAATCACTTGGCAGCTCTAATAAATATTTTGGATGTTTTCCATATTTTCAAATGCACTGCTTCCTCTGTTATGTTTGTTGTGTATATTTGTTACACTTTAATTGCCATATCAAAGACAACATCATTTTACAAGGCAAGTTGTACTAACACAACAATAAACAAATCTAAAACTTAACAAAGTTGTAATGAAATATAGATTTCAATTAATTTTTGTATAAAATTTGTTAGGAGAATAAAAGAGAATTTTTAAAAGATTTTGCTAAAACAAACAAAGAAAAACAGTGTAACATTTCTTCAGTACAATAAATTAGTTTTAAGAGTGATTGTTTCTATGAGGTGACTTCTATGTGGAAAGTTCACCCGCACAAAGTCTATTAGATTAAAGAAAATTACATTTTCTACTATTCAAACAAGCATAATATTCTTGAACCTATTTTTCAGTGGCTACTATTTTAAAAAACAAAGTATGAAGGATAAATGACAGGGCAAGTATCAGTATATCAATCTGCTTGGATACTTTGTTTGATGTCACTCCAAGTTGATGGAAAAACTGAAGGCTGCACAGAGCCAAATAGGAAAATATCACAGTGTGTGTGTGTGATCAGCTATGGAATATGTGAGCTTTTAAAACACAACTTTCTCTGCAAACAAGAAAACTGTACCACAAGTGCATCATGGGCCAGTTGGAGCAGTGGCAGATTACACAAGAGCTCTGTGCACCTGTATTAGCCTATAGGCACCTTGAGAGAAGAAATGCTGTAATGTGCAACTTGTTTACAAATAGGAAGTTGCAGCAAAATATCTTGCCTCTTTACATCGTAAGCCAAACAAAAAATATTTCCTACATAACAGTCCATGTGAAAACATACACGAGACAAAGTTTACATATTTCAGCCAAGTCACAAACTAACCAGCTATTCTAAACATATCCAGGTAAAGAGAGACTTCAGTTTACTATCTACCTGAAATCTATTCACAACTACTTCCCTGATCATTTGGGAATTAGGGGGCTGCTGCCAACATATGACTGATTAGAATCTGCTAAATAACCTGTCTCCATTACTAGAGTGCAAAGGTTGTTAGTTTTTTGGACAGAGATTTTTAACTCTTTTTCCTGCTAGAATCTATGTGGGGCCCTTTCAATTAATCACAGTGTGTCCTACCATATATCCCCATGTATTATGAGATTGTAGAGAAAGTGAAGATAAATTATGTCAATTTCCTCCCTTCATATTTATCATTTTCTAATAACATGAATATTGTAATAATTTTTTAAAACATATTTTATAATTATAAAAATAGTTTTTCAAACATAATTCAAATAGAAATACTCTGCATTATTTCAATTGTTTTTACTGGTAAAACATTACTGTATAAATCACTTATTTCACATGGCATAATACTCAATTTAAATAGTTCAGTGAAAAGTGCTTTAAAAATGCAAATAAATAGATGTGTATATTCTATAGTAAATTGCTGTTCACATTATTTTATATTGATACAAAGCATGGTCTGGACTACCGCCTCTTATAAGCAGATGGAGCACAATTTTCTTAACAGTGGAACAGGCAGTCTGAAACCAGTCAGATTTCTTCACTGTAATCAAGAGCTACGTGCTCAGATAATACAGTGCTGGTATCTCACAAGCACTTAAGAAAGCTACAGGTAACCAGAAGACAGCTTGCTCAGCCATGGACTGGTCTGCTTATTTAATGAGAAAAAAACTCCTAAAAGTCAAGTCATGAAAGTCAAAACCCCTTCCCTAGTGATCACTCACAATTCCAACTCGAGTTTATATTTGGCAAATTCTACATTTTTGCTGAATAATGTTAACAGCACTGCCACCCTCATTTCTGAGGTGCTCATAAACTTCAGAATCAGGAGGATGTCTTTAAGTTATTCTTAGGGAAAATAGAGAGAGACTGAGAAAAATCCATATAATGTAGAAAAAATGTAAAACAAAATTGGAGTGAAGGATGAAGAAAAAAGGAATAAAAAATAAAGGAAAAACATAGGAACCACCACACTGGATCACACCCATAGTCCATCTCGTCCAGTATCCTGTCTCCAACAATGACCAGCAACGGATGCTTCATAGGAAAATGAACGGCTCATAGTAGACAGATGTGGGATAATCTGCCCCATCTCTCGCCAGTTAAGGTCTCATCATAATTCCTAATAATTAAATATTGGTTTAACCCCTGAAGCATGAGATTTTATAGTCCTTCCAAAACTTTTTTAGCATTAACTATTATAACTCCAGACATTTTTGTTATCCATATAAATGTCCAGTATCTCCTTAGAATCTTGCTAAATTCTTGGTCTCAGTTAGTGGCAATGAGTTCCACAATCCAACTACATGTTGTATATAAAAAAGCATTTAATTTCATTAGCTTTGAATTAACCACCTTTTAATTTCATTGAATATCCCCTTGCTCTTGTGTTATGAGACAGGGAGAACAGAAGTTCTCAATCTACCTTCTCTCTACTGTTCATTATTTTATATATTTTTATCATGTCCTCTTTTATTTATCTAAGGTAAACAATCCCAGTCTTTTCAAACTCTCTTTATAGGAATTCTTTCACGCCTTTAATCATTCTCAGTACCCTTCCCTGAACCCTCTCTATATCTGTAATATCCTTTTTGAGATGGGGTAATCAGTTCCGCATACAATATTCTCTGAGGATGAATCATTTATTTATATTTGTAAATTATTCTGAAAAGGTACAAGTATCATTATATGAATACACAATATCCATTCATATGTTCATTGTATTGTATCTGCATATCAATAGATGGATTTATGTGACATTTTGTTGCATCTTCTTACATTTAAAACCTACATAGGAATAACAGATGAGATATAAAACTGATGTTCTCTTATGGATCCATGGAACTTTTTGCATGAGTAGGGATTTCATGTCCATTACTCTGGCCAAACTGGAACTCAGGTAATTATGTTCTGGCCTACTTGAAATTCACCCCGAATTTCAGCACAGAGATAGCAGCATCATTCTTGTATATAGTTGATATATTAATGTGTTAACTTTATAATATGATTTAGGATCCCTTAGGATGAAAGTTACAATAGAAATGCAGGTTATTATACAATTCGCTTCCAAAAGTTTTGATTACAACGAATTACATTTTGTGTTAGTTCTTTATGCACCAACTATACCGTACAACTGTTTCACTAATAAAAATTAATTTCAGTACTACAAATTATATTAACCTCAACCTAGCATTCTGGCTAATGCTCAGACTTAAGAGGAGCAGAGGAGAAGCAATCCTCTTGTATTTTAAAAATATTTGTATTAGTTTTTTTTGGACAGGAAAACTGTCCTGCAAGATTCCAAAGTTATGCTATGGAAAGCTAATACAATAAATGCAACTATGTCAAAGTGAGGAGAAATTAAATAGAGAAAATAGCGAATGTTCATTTCTCTAACGTGTATTGTAAGTGATATGCCTTTTGTGACCTGCTCTCCAGCTTACACTTTGGCCTTACTCCTATGAAGTAAACCATGTGGACAGACCCTTGTGGAGTCAATGGGTCTTCTTTTTGGCCTTCTGGGTCTCAGCCTGTAGCATCACAGGGTACTGCCCATTTGGATCAATGCATTAAATGATTTCTTCAAATATCTGGAAAAGTGTAAGGTAGGGAATTTATTACAGGATACAAATGACTGAAGTGAAAGAACCAGGACTTGATAGTAACAGTAGGAAATTCCCAAAGGAAATTGAAAAGCATTAATGAAAGGTTTCTAAATAGTGTATTTATTACCCTCTTGTGTTCCAATCCTGTAGAGACTTACATGTATATTTAACTGTGAAAAGGTCCACTGATATCTGTGCAGGACTGGCAGGAAAGGGGGAAAGCCAATTCGAGTTCTTGAAGCAACAAAACAAGGTACATCATTATACAAATTTCTTTATACAAGGGTTTTCCTGTTAGAGGTCAGGAGTCCTCTGCCTTCACTCAGAGCACGATCCTTTGGTTAAAAAGTCATGTAATTACACGCGGGAGCTAAAAGCAACATCTGTAGTTAAGATTACCTAACACTGTCTGGCTGTACCTAGCATGCTCCATCCCAAGGCTGCATGGGTTGAGCAGGACCTCCATCACAGGGTCCCAGTGCCCTGATGTGGGCACCCTGGGCTGGCACTGAGACAGGGATCCCTCCATCCTGACAGGGGTGCCCCTGGCAGTTACCATGACAAGGGTCCCTCTGCCCCGACGGGCACTGAAACAAGGATCCCTGTGCCCCAATGGAGCATGGTGGACCGTACTATTGACACAAGGAGGTCCCTAGGGGGAACCTGATGGGGGTGCCTCTGGTGGGCACCAACACAGGAGTCCCTGCACACCTGTGGGGGTACCCTTGGTGGGCACGGACATGGGGTCTCCTCACCTCGACAGGGGTGCCCCGGCAGGCACTGACGTGGGCACCAACACAGGGATCCCAGTGCATCAATGGGGGTGCCCTGGTGGACAACAACACAGAGATCCCAATGCCCCAACGGGCACCGACACAGGGAGTCCCGTGCCCCAACAGGCACCGACACAGAGATCCCAATGCCCCCAACGGGCACCGACACAGGGAGTCCCCTGCCGGAACCAGGTGCTCCTGGCGTGCCCCGACGGGGCACCCTGGCGGCCTCGGCCACAGGGAGCCGTCCCACGCCCCGTAGCCCCTCGCTCTGCCTGGGAGGGAGCCGCAGGAACTGTGACCTTCCCTCCCAGCAGTGCCCTGAAGCTGCCTCCCCTCTTCGCAGGCACCAGAGGGGACGGGTGGCCCCGCCCGCCGGCCTGTGGCCGGGCAGCCGCTGGCTCCTCAGTGGCCGGCGCGGCTGCCGCTCAGGCCCCTCGCTGCCCGCCGCGGGGATCGTGGGACGGGCGCGGGGGAGGCGGTTAGAGCCGCGGCGGCTTCGACCCTAACGGAGCCCGGAGCTGCGAGACAAGAGACGGGACCCGGCGCGGGACCGGCCTCCGGCTCAGCAGCCAGCCGGAGCCCTGCCAGGTTTGACGAGATTTCTTTCCCCCTTCAGACCGCGGGGCTGCCTCCTCCTGCGGGCGGGACCGCTCCCCCTACAGCCTGGCCACTCAGCAGCAGAGCTCCCGCAGCCCCTGCCCTCTGCTCCCGGCGGGGCCTGTGGGGGCAGCGGGCGGCCCCCTCCCTGGAGCCTCGTCCGGCCTCAGGCAGCGGCAAAGCAGATGGCTTGGCGGCCAGGGGACATGGTATGACATCAGATTGTGATGTCATAGCGTCAGGATCGGGACATCATAACGCCGGGGTGGGCAACCTGAGCCTGAGAAGGAGCCAGAATTTACCAATGTGCATTGCCAAAGAGCCATAGTAATACGTCAGCAGCTCCCCAACCCTGTTCCAGCACCTCCCGCCCACTGGCAGGCAGCCCTGCGGATCAGACCCTCATCCTTCCTCCCTACACCTCCCAATCAGGGCCGGCGCTTCCACTAGGCGACCCTAGGCGGTCGCCTAGGGCGGCAGGATTTGGATGCCACCCTCAGCGGAAATTCGGCGGCGGGGGGTCCTTCCGCTCCAGGTCTTCAGCGGAAATTCAGCGGTGGGTCCTTCACTCGCTCCGGGACCCGCCGCCGAAGTGCTCCGAAGACGCGGAGCGGAAGGACCCCCCCCCCCCCGCCGCCGAATGCTCAGAGGAGTGCTGCCGCCTAGGGCGGCAAAAACCCTGGCGTCGCTCCTGCTCCCAATCAGCTGTTTTGTGGTGTGCAAGAGGCTCTGGGGGAGGAGCGAGGGCATGACAGGCTCAGGGGAGGAGGGGGGCACGACCTGTGGCAGAGCCAGGGGTTGAGCAGTGAGCACCCCCCCCCCCCGGCATATTAGAAAGTTGGTGCCTGTAGCTTCAACCCCAGAGTTGGTGCCTATACAAGGAGCCGCACATTAACTTCTGAAGAGCCGCATGTGGCTCCGGAGCCACAGGTTGGCCACCACTGTCATAACGTGTCAGAGGTCCCTCACTTTGGGTCATGATGTCATTGCCTTGTGATAATGAGGTCATCCACTGGGGTAACATACTGATGCACCAAAGCAACTTTGTGTGTCTATACAAGACTTGCCTAAAGTGGAAGTGACAACACTGAGACCTGCTTGGTGATACAGTAGCTTACTACACGTCTGTCGTTCACTAAAGCTTCTCTGTGCCATATGCCCTTTCCCAAGAAGAATCCCCCACACTTAACACTCAAGAAATGTATGTATGTATTGACACCACCAACTTGCAAATCCCATTAGTGAGTGCAAAGCTTGTTCCTACTGTAATAAGGAATTATACTTTAAAATGCTATAAGTTAAAAGTTAGTGAAAATAGTTTTGTTTTAAGCATTTACTTATTTGACAGTACTGTGTGTACAATGGGTTGTGGCTATAGAATCAGTTAGGCCCTGATCCTGCAATGAGCTCTGTGTGGGCAGACCTCTGCACTCCCACAGTTCTCCATTGCAGCCAGTGGAGCTCTTTAGGGGTTCACATATGTAGTGCTTATTGCAGGATCGAGGCATAGTTGATTTCTACTCTTATGACCATACCCTTATAAAAATCTACAAGGGAACAGAAAAACCCTTTATAAATCAATTTTTGAAGGGATTTTTAAAAATTCAAGATATCTCTCTATGATAACCTGGAATTACACAAAAGGAGTCAATAAAAAAAACAACCACCAAAGTTAACAATGTTTCTTCATGGCTCAGTACAGTGGTCGATGACAAGCTCAAAAATGTCTTTCTTGGAGCACTCCCAAGCAGGGTCTGTCTCTTCATTCATCCTTTCTATGCAATATCACTTCTACAGCTGCAGCATTGAAAATCCTGTGAATTTGGAGTCCCTCAGATTAGGCACGTATGGTCCACGTATCACCGAACCCTAATAGCTCAAAGTGATTATATCTTTTGGAGCTGGGAGAAAATCATCCACAAACTGTTTTGAAAACTGCACAATCCTGGTAAAACAGGAAGACCTAACGCCCTCTCTCCAGCCACCCACACGGAGGCTTATACAAATTGTTAAACTAAAAACAGTGTTGTATTAAAAAGACATTGAAAAACATCATAAAGTCGGTGATATAAAAATCAAAACTTTGTTTAAATAAGGAAAGGAAAACTATCTCCATTCTTTCTGGCTCCTTGAAGTGTGTGGAGAAGAAACTTACCAAGAAGATTTTTTTTTAAAGTTTTTAATCATCCCAGGCTCGTCAAACTTGTTTCAATTAATATCTGATGCTGTACTTACAATTTACAATTTTAATGGGTGTTTGTTTATAAAAGATCTTAGATTAAAAAAAAAAAGGAGACAGTGAGGAGGGAGAGAAAAGGAAACTTATGTAGGTTACAGTGTTGAATCAGAACACTCGGGTGAAGCCAAGAGATGAACTCATTTTTTTCCCCTCCCTTGAGGATTCAAACAAGAAACAGGAAGTCATTGATTCAAAGTAAGATCATTCACTCCACAATTGTAAACAGTTTATTTTGTGCCAGTAAATATTTCCAAAACCCTTTATGTCTTTTGGAAAATAGGAAATAACGTTTATGGGATGCTTGTTACTGATCATTTATTTTCACTCTTTATATCAGTGATATTTGGACAGTAACTGGATATTAATTAGCTTGTACACTGAGAAGTTCCACTTAGCCTACACACTGTTCATTAACATATACCCGTGTACTGAAATGTTGTGTTTGTGCAACACCCAAATAGCCTTAACTCTACCCTGCAGTGGTACCCTTAGAGAGAAGCAAAAACTCCATGACAACCATCAGAGGGGTAGCCGTGTTAGTTAGTGTCATTCATCTTACGAAGTGGGTATTCACCCATGAAAGCTTATGCTCCAATATGTCTGTTAGACTATAAGGTGCCACAGGACTCTTTGTCGCTTTTTCCATGACAACCATAACTATATAAATGTTCATCTTCCCAGTAACCATAAGCACTGTTAACCAACATTGGCTGATCTGACTCCATCCTTTGTGGCCAAACTTGGTCACAACTATAAAAATTCCTAACTGGACAAATAGCACTAAGAAAGTCTTCAATCCCTATATTGTCCCCCCAGATTTGTGCATGGATGGAACTCTCCTTGCATGGATTTGCTTCTTCCCATGCAAAGTTTGCAGATTAGTTGCCTGTGTGGCACCGTCTTCTTGCTTCTGCATAAGGGGTGAGAGTGGAGACTTGAGGAGCTAGTGACAATTGTGGGCAGGCTGGGAAAGAATGAACATCATGCCTTTTGAAGCTCTGCAGAGATTCCTGGGAAGAGATAATACAGCATGAGGTTGGGTCCCTAGTAGCATGCCTCCTGAAGCTATGCTCTCCAGCACCAGAAAGGGTAATGGGGGTCAGAGACAGTGCCTTCCAAAGATTCATCAGGTAGGGTGAGGAATGAAGAAATTAGAAACCTGGAAGGTTTCCAGTCTAAGACCCTAGTTCTGCAAACACTTATGTATATGCTTAGCTCTACTCATGTTGGTAGTCAGATTGAAGTCGATAGAACAATTTGTGTGCTTAATATTAAGAACGTGCATAAGTGTTTATAGGATTGAAGTCTAAGGCCCTGATTCAGGAAAGCATTCCTATTAAAGTTAAGCACATGCTTAAGTCCCATTGACTTCAGTGGGGAACTAGGTACATGTGTAAGTGTTTTCCTGGGCAGGGATGGACTTTAATACACGCCTAACCGCTTTCTTGTTTTGGGGCCTAAAAGACAGACACTTGAAGGATTGGGAATGGGGATGTAACATGAAAGCAAATGAATATGGTGAAGAATTGACACAGCCTTTGACAATCACATTTAGTTGTTGGCTGTTTTTGTTTCTTCCTTTCTTCTAATTTTTTTAAGTAAGGTAGAGGTCGGGGAGGAATAGGGAAGTTAGTAAGTGCAAAGGAGTGAGTAAGAGCAAGGTAGTGGTAAAAGGAAGAGGCACAATCAGCTTGTTACCTACTTAGCCACGATCAGCAAATGGTTTTGTAGGCATCACTGCAGAGGTGAATCTTAAATAGGGATTTGAAGTAAAGGACAGTGGCTTTACAGATTTTATGAAATAGGAAAAAGCATGAAGGTATCTGAGTATTAGCCAAAGTTGTCAATGTGAACTAGTTTGAACAAGATCCATAAGTAACACAGAACAATTAAGTTCAACATCTACTTGAATTAACTGCCCCAAAACTTGGTTACCACAGAGTTATGGTTGCCCAGGGGTGCCTTATATTGTTTTTCCAGCACCTGGAGAGTGGCTAAACTTTATCCTCTGAAAGCCAAGCAAAGACAAGTTAAGGTAACACAAATTTAAATGTCTGAAAACCAGAAGTTTAAGTTTAGCCACACTCCAAATGTTGGAAGGGCATGTCTCAGCACTAGGCAACCTTGACTCTGCATTAATTATGGTTTTGGACAGTTAATTTCACTCACCCCCAATGTTCCACAGCTCAGCTCTCCCCCTCCACTGCTTCTGACCCATTCACAATTACTGCAGTCACAGAAGACACTGGCATATGAACGTTAGTCCCTTCATTCCCCCAGTGTCATCTCCTTGCCCTCCATCTCTCTGCCTCTCCAACACACATGAGTCCTCCCTCTTTCAGTGTTGCCAAGTCTCACAAATTTATTGCAAATGATGCAATTTTGGCCTCTTCTGGAGCCAGTCTCACAGGGACAGGAGAAGGTCCAGCATTCATGCAATTTTCAGACTATACAGGGGAAAACCCCCTTAAATTGGCTGCCTTCCCTACTTTTCTGCCTCCTGGAGAACAGCTAATGACAGCTGCTTCAGGAGGCAGGCAGAACTCTCTCCCTCCCCCTTCTCCTCAAGAGCAGGTTTTGGATAGGGAGAGGAAGACATGGAGAAGGCAATACATTTTCACAAGGGAGATGGGTAAAGGAGGTAGCAGAAAGAACCCCATATCTTAGGGCTCCTTCCCTCCTCCTCTCTTGTGAAAGACAGGTCAAGTTCTTCTCTGCTCATCCCTCTTCCTTTCTAATGCTGCACTCCCAGGCCTATGACAGGGGAAAGGAGAACCTTCTTAGACCTGCCCTCCCACCAGGCATGGGAATGGGTGAAGAACCTCTACACCTCCACAAGGAGGAAAGGTGTTCTGGGAGCACGGAGCAGATGTGAGACTGCAGGCAATGGGGAGTGCAGAATTGTGTGACTAGGTGGGTGGACTGGGTTGGAAGAGAGAACTGGGAGGGCACAAAATTAACTGATTTGGGGTTGAGGGTACAGAGTCAATGTGGGGGCTGGGGCACAAAATTGATTGATGTAGGGGTGCAGTGGCCAAAACTTCTTACTATAGTCTAGCAACATTAATTGTCAGACACATTGGGGCTCATTGTGACAGAGGTGCTCTACTCACCGTTGAACAGCACCCCCTTCAGGCAAATGAGGGGATTAGCTCACCCAGTTTAGCACCCCTTTCCAACAGTCACAAGTCCATCATCCCACTCACTCCTTCCCTCTCTTCCACCATTTGCCACTCTCCTCCTGCTCAAGGAATCGCAGTGTAGTTACTTCACAACTCAGCCCTCCCGCCAGGTCACACCATGGTTTCCCCTTTTTTGGTGGGGGGTGGGGGGAAGAGAAATACTTGCCAAGCATCTCTGGACAAGTATCATTCAGCAATCCTCATGCCTGCTGCTCTGACCCTGTCACTCCTGCTGTGAGGGGCAGTGAACTAGCAGACTGCCTGAGTCACAACATCACTTGTCAGTGGTTGGTAGGGGAACCCAGGCCCACCCTCTACTCAGAGTTCCAGTCCAGGGCCCTTTACCAAGCAGCCAAGGTCTGCAGTTTCCCTCACCTTACTGCTCTCAGCCCTGGACTTCTTCCTATCTTGCTTTAATAGAATCATAGGGTTGGAAGGGACCTCAGGAGGTCACCTAGTCCAACCTCCTGCTCAAAACAGGACCTAATCCCCAACTAAATCATCCCAGCCAGGGCTTTGTCAAGCCTGACCTTAAAACCTCTAAAGGAAGGAGATTCCACCACCTCCATAGGTAACCCATTCCAGTGCTTCACAACCCTCCTAGTGAAAAAAGTTTTCCCTAATATCCAATCTAAACCTCCTTTCACTCTTCCTACTCAAATTCTTCTCTCTCTTAGGGTCTACTAGCTCAGTGCCAACTGTGTGATTTGCCGGGGGGAGCTCTACTCCTGCTCCGTCCCAGGTCCTGCCCCCAATCCACCCCTGCCCCCAACCTAAGGAACAGCAGCATGACAGGGAAGGGTGAGTGTAGAGCCCCTTCCCCACTGCTGGACGCAGCCTGGGGAACGAGTGGAGTTCTGGTTCTTTCCATTGTTCAGTGAACAGTGGAGGGAAGGGAAGCCCTGGATCCCACTCCCTCAGCCTGATGGAGTAGCCATGGGGAGGAAGTATTGGGAGATGATGTATTTGTAGGGGCAGGGACTAGAGCACCACTTTAGTCAGTGTCAGCCTTACAATAGGGCTCTCTATTAGGGCTGTTTGTGTTTAAAAACAAAAAACAAAACAAAAAACAAACAAACCACCCACCACTAACATTTTAACGTTCATTTAAAAAAAAAAAAAGTATCTCAGAAGCTCCTTGCTCAACTGATTTCAAATTTGCACCACTAAGCCTATCTCAGCTCTCATGAGACACAGCAATTTTCAAGAAATTCCCCGTAAGCATTTGGATTTTAGAGGACTTAAACAGCTGTTTTTTTTTTTAAACCAGTAAGCTAGCTTCCACTTTAACTATTTTGGTGCTACTATCCCCCTATGAGGAGTTTTCCTTCCTAACAAAGGCTTAGTTCTCTGCAAATTTCTTCTATGCATGAAATAGTGTACAGTAGCTAGAGGTTAAGACAGTTGATGTTTCCCCATTTATCAATAGAAAATGTTGTGCAGCTCTGTAATAACTTAGAAAATAAATACAAGTAAACTTTAATATGAAACATCCCTTTACTCTAAGTGCCTGTGTAGGCCATCATATTTCCCCTTGCTTTTATAGAACAGCCATATACAAAAGTTTTAGGTGTCCCCTAAGATTTCCATAAAATCAAGTCTATATGTATACAAAAAATAGACCCAGACATATTAAAGGCAATCTGATTTTTTTCCCCCAGCATAATTATGGCAGATTTTTCAGAGTCAGAAGGAGCTGGAAATTGGAAAGAAAGATGTGTAACTCTGGAGTCACAGCTGATGAAATTTCGTCTCCAGGCAAGCAAAATCAGAGAGCTGTTAGCAGAGAAGGTAGGTCTTATTCTATTAAAATTAATAATTTATATAGACAGTTTTATTTGATAATAGGGGATGAGACTAGTCTTGCTTCAGACAGTGGAAAAGTTTCCCCACTTAGCTCACTGCGCCAATGCAGCATTTTAAGTGTAGACCTGTCCACTGCCACCAGGGCTGCCCAGAGGATTCTGGGGGCCTGGGGTCTTCAGCGGTGGGTCCTGGGGCGGAAGGACCCCCCACCGCGGGTCTTCGGGGCACTTCGGCGGCGGGTCCTGGAGTGGAGGGACCCCCCGCCGCCGAATTGCCGCCGAAGACCCAGAGTGGAAGAAGGTCTGGGGGCCCGCCCCCCCCCCCGAGAGTTTTCCAGGGCCCCCGGAGCAAGTGAAGGACCCCGCTCCAGGGGCCCCTGTGGGGCCCAGGGCCTGGGGCAAATTGCCCCACTCCTCCCCCCTACCCCCCGGGCGGCCTTGACTGCCACTGAGTACAAGCACAACCTTGGGAATTACTAATTCATGCAGAGACCAGGATCCAGAAACAGCAGGAGATGGTGGGGGCTTTTTTTATTAGGAAAATTATAAAGGGGCATAAAATTAAAGAGAAGCCTCCTTCAGAGGAAAGTAAAAATAGAACAATTCTTTCCCTCCATTGTAACCAGTATTTTATCCTAGGTTTGCCTGCTGTTTTATTTATAAGTAGGGAATGTCTAATTCAAATGACTTTCCCTATATTAGAGGCCATTCAGGCTTACATTTATATGTGATATAACGAGTTGTATACAGAAAAGTACATTTTCACCATACATTAACTACTAGTGGTTTACAACATACAGTGCAAATGGGAAAAGTAATTAGCAGGTATGAATTTCAGGTTGCTATATCCTGTAGAAGAAAAATTGAAACCAAGCACTCAGTCCATGAGAAATACACTACCTTTTTCCCTTGTACTAGAAATACCATGCAGATCAATACCATGTCAAAAATTAGCAGTCTATGGCTCTAGGAACATATAGTCATAGAATGCAAATAATGTGGGTCGTCTGTGTCTGCATTCGAATTCTGTATCCAAAAGTTGTGTGATATTGCACCAGATTGCAGGCACATATTAATACAGAGCGCCAAATTCACCAGTACGCTGCAGCTACGTTTTGCTGCTCTAATGATGCAAAACAATTGTAAACCTGGCTGGCTAGCTCAGATTTATGTCTACTTTACAGTGTCATTGTAGTTCAATGTAGCTAAAATATACTGCTGAATAGAATTGACCAGACAACAACAATTCCATTTAATGGCAACTTCAAGGTTTCTCATTAGATTGATAACTTTAAAAAGTTTTTGCAGAAATGGAACTGTGGGTAGTTAGGGTACTGGCTGAGATGTGGGAGATGCAGGTTCATCTTGCTGCTCTGCCTGATTCAAAACACAGTTTTTCTATCCCACATCACTTCAGAATAGTCAGAGCAGGGACTTGAACCTGTCTCTTCCACATCTCAGGCCAGTACCCTAACCAATAGCAGTAAAGTAACTTTCAATATCCACCCCACCCCCCAAATAAACCTTCCAGATGAAAGTTTTGTGGAAACCAGTGCATCTCTCTGAAAAAGTGTTGTCTTTGACAAAACAGCATGCTTTGTGAAATAAAATTGTTCTTACCAGCTCTACTGCCGAATTGGGTCCAGAGTAGATTTTTGTAGGTTTAACAATAAAATAGAAATAATTAGTTCTAGGGAGGAGTCAAAAGTGTAATAAAGAAATATAGCTATTGGCTTTCACTGTTGTTTTAAAGTTTCCATTTTTATGTAATTGACAAAGTTAAAAGCAAATGGAATTTGACAGTACCATCACTCTTCTCCCCTCCCCCCCCCCATTTGTTGTTGAGTAGTGGCCAAAACAAGACTCCTGTTTAACATCATACAGTGTGTATCTTTTTGTAATAAAAAAAATTTGGAATGGGAATTATTTTGTACTAAATGTGTGTAACCGGAATCCCAGGGGACCCAGCTGAGGTCAGTTAGGGTGCACTGCAAAGAATGGGGCAGGCAATCCCCAAAGCTGGTGGATATTCCAATACTTAGATTTACTAAGTCAGCACAAAACAGCTTCTGTTATACCTCACTGGTTACTCAGAAGTCAACAACGCAGTTCCCTTAAAGTAACCCAGCCTCCGCCCTCCACCAAGTCAACCAAGTCAGATATGATGAGGATTAATGAAAATCTTAATCATACAAAAAAGGTTCTACCAATCTCAAAGGATTGGACACATTATCTCCCAGGTTAGTGAATATTCCAGATCTTACCCAAATACACACTTATTAAGTCTTATTAACTAAACTAAAATTTATTAAAAAAGAAAAGGGAGAGTATGGTTATAAGATCAGTATGCATAGACATGAGTTCAATTCTTGAGGTTCAGATTCATAGCAGAGATGGTGAGCTTTGTAGTTGCAAAGAATTCTTTCAGAAATAGTTATAGGTTATAGTCCAGTGTTTATATTTCAGGGCGGTCCAGTCAGAACTGGGATCTCAGTCTTTGTGGCTTAGGCTTCCCCTGCATGAAACCTAAAGCATATCTGAGATGACAGGATCAAGACGCAACAGTCTTTTATACAATTCCAGGCCTTCTTTGACAGGTCAGAGTCCTTAGGCCAACCATAGGCAATCAGGGCGACTTTGAAGTAGGTCAGTTTCCCAAGTATCACTGGCAATTAGCTACACTAATTAATATAAGGCAATTGCTTATTTTCCCACCATTTACAGATGATTTGCTATACATTTTAAAGAGAGATGAATACAGCAGATATCCTATGTTTACAGTTCATTTAAATGTAAAGAAGTTCTTTTGATCTCTGAATTAACAGAATACAGACTGTTTGATTACATTGTTGACCTCTACCAATATACATGTAAATCACAAAAACACAAGCATTATCTCCCCATATGTTTTTAAGGGTTGAATTGGAGTAATTTATTCTGCAGGATGCTTAACCTGGTCATGCATCACAATATAGCTTAGCTAGTCCTGTTTTCGTAGGACACAAATCCAAATAAAATGAAGCTCATATAGAATCATTGTAATTTTTAAATGCTTCCCTAAGTCATAAGACTCACCATCTTGCACAAAGATATGCCACAGTAAATCAGTTTTTGTTGGAATTTGCATGCACAGGGCCAAATTTTGCCCTGTTCTCCATGGAAGAGGACCTACCTGGAACCATCGTGTTTCCAATGCACACATTGGCCAGGCCAAGAAGAGGCAGTGAAGTGGGAGGGAAGGGCTACATAACCTCTGTCTCCACAGAGTTATGGCCCTTTCCATAACAGTGCATCAGAGTTAAGGTGGCAGCACGACTAGTGGGTCCACAACTATGCAGCTCAAAGGCCCAAGTTCTCCATGAACACATGTAGTGGCTATTGTCCCTGTGGCATGAAGACAGTTCAAGCAAGTTGTAGCTGAGGGTCAGATGGCTACTACCAGGGGTGAAAGTAACTTAAAGGATTTACCGGTATGCTGGAGTGCTGAGCAGGGGGCGAGGCCTCACCCAGAAGGGGGCAGGGCCTTTAAATTCCCAGGCCCTTTAAATGGAAATTTAAAGGGCTTGGGGCTCTGGGTGTGGTAGCCCCAGCAGCGGAGCTCTGACAGCAATTTAAAGGGCCAGGGGCTCTGCTGCAATAGCGGTGGCAGGGAGCCCCAGGCCCTTTACATCGTTGCTGGAGCCCTGGGCCGCTGCCGCTACCCCGTGTCCGAGACCAATGCAGGTTTGAATGAGTATTTGAGTGAAGGAGGAAAATTGAAGCAAAGACAGATTGCAATTCAAAACAGGTGGTTGTTTATTAGTGGGGAATGAATTACAACTTGGGCTGGGGAGGAATACCTTTACCACTAGCAATACTATCAGAGCAAATATATTTACACAACTCTAATTAAAAGAGAAACAAGTCATCAATCAAAAGTATCACCAGAACAGTAATATATGTAACTTGAAACAGTCTATTTACATCCAACAACGAAAAACCGAATGATCTATAATCAACTGCTCACTAAAAACATTAGCTGGAATAGCGAGGCAAAATAGCACCGTATATCTGTATAACTATATGTAATGAAGCTGGGTGTCATGGGGCTTAATTAGAAAGACTGAACACCCGCCCTAGCCGTGGTGAAGCAGGGAGAGCACTATTTATATAGAGCTGGGAACGCAGTACAGGGAGAAAACCCCCGAGAGAAGAATATTAGGCAAAATTCTAAGATTTCCATAAAATCAAGGTTATATGTATACAAAAAATAGACCCAGACATATTAAAGGCAATCTGATTTTTTTCAGATTATTAGGAAATTCAGCATCCTCAAGCCAGGTAGGGACATAAAAGGGACCTAATATTGGTCATAACCCTCCCGCCCGACACTCTCCAGCTGCTCCCTCAGATGCCTTCTAGCACCTACCTTTCCCACCTGCAGCTGCTAAGTTATGTGCAGCAGCCACTGCTTGCAGTATTGGCAACACCACGTGTTCAGAAATAACAACTCAGCCCCTAAAATATCTGAGGTGAAAAAAAGAGATAAAATACACAGTGGGTTTGATGGGATCACTGGGGTGCAACCTGGACTGTGAGACTGCTGAGCCTTCCAAATGCACCAACCTGGGCTGCCTCTCACGCTGTGATGCCGATGTCAAGCTACAAGCCTCTGACAGGCACCACAGTTACACAGCCATCCACAGGCAGGGACACACCCAACTGAATTACGTGAGTGATCTCCCAACCACTCATGAGCCATCAATAGAGAGGCTCTAGCCAATTTCCCACAGATCCCCAGTCTTGTACCCCAGAACTCCTGTCTTGCACTAGTCAGAAGCCTGACCTGTGTAAGTTCATTACTTAATTTGCCACTTCTTCATAGGAAAGTGGACATTCACCAGCCTTTGTAATCTGAGCTGAGATTTCCTAAGTATGTCTTCCAAAACACACTGTTTTAGGTTAAATACAAAACAGATTTATTAACTGCAGAAAGACAGATTTTAAGTGATTCTAAGTAGCAGGCATAGAGATCAAAGTTGGTTATCTAAGAAATAAAATAGAAATGCAGTCTAAATTCTAACTTTAACAGACTAAGCAATATTTCAGCCAGGAAATGTCTCATCTTAACAGATGGTACAAGCAGGTTACAGTTCCTCAATTCACAGACAGGGCCACTTTCCAGCCTGGGACCAAACTTTCCCAGTTCAGAGTCTTTTTCTTGCAGACATCTTCCAGGTGTTGAGATTGGGGGTGGAGGGTGATGATGTCACTGTGTCTCTTTTATACTTTCTTCCAGCTGCTAGAAAGATCCTTGCTGTGACGTGGCTTAGTCCGCCCCCTGGCCTACGTGCCATCTCCGACAAGCCTCTGGAATAATGGATTGTGTGTTGATGAGCCATTAATGCTCGTCTGGCCAGTGATGGCTATGTCTTTGTTGTAATTAGAAGGCTGGCCGTGGGTGTTCCCAACTTTACAACATATTGCAGTAACATATATAGCAATACTTTATAACTTCACATACAATGGTAGTACATACAATCCAACAGGATATTATTGTTCAGCAGATCAAGACTTACAAAATGATACCTCACAAGACATACTTTGTTCAAAACATATCATAATTATATCACAGTGGTGAATATGGGGGTTCCAGGGTGCTATTTTGAGGTACAGTATGTTCTTTTTTGAGCTTTTAGAGTTCATGTTTTCAAGCTTTCCTCTGCAATCATGAAGGCTAGAAATTTGCTTTAATTTAAAAAAAAAAAAGTAATTGCACGATTCTAGGAGCTGAGGCTTTAAGAAAAAACACAGAATATTACAAGAATTGTGATAAAATTGGTAACACTGTAATGGAGCAAGGAGTGTGGAAGGGAATGGGGCATAGGCAATCTGGCAGTTATAGCTCGGCCCACTTGGTATGGCAGTCGCCAAGCAGGAGCTGGAGGGATAACAAGATCCAGGTCCCATAAGCAAGAGTCAGGATCAGAGTCAGGCTGGGGTCAGAGATCAAGCAAAGCCTGGCCTTGCACCAAGCCAAAGTGTTGTTGTCCAGACAACTTCCTGTGCCAACCCTTGGGGTTAAATATAGGGTTACCATATTTAAACATTAAAAAAAGAGGACACTCCATGGGGCCTAGTAACAGACTTACTAGATAAGGGAAATGCGGTGGATCTAATATACCTGGATTTCAGTAAAGCATTTGATACTGTACCCCATAAGGAATTATTGGCTAAACTGGAAAAGATGGGGATCGATATGAAAATCCAGAGGTGGATAAGGAATTGGTTAATGGGGAGAATGCAGCGGGTCGTATTGAAGGGTGAACTGTCAGGTTGGAGGGAGGTTACCAGTGGAGTTCCTCAAGGTTCAGTTTTGGGACCCATTTTATTTAATCTATTTATAACTGACCTCGGAGCCGATTGCAGGAGTGGACTGATAAAGTTTGCGGATGATACAAAGGTGGGAGGCGTTGCCAATTCGGAGGAGGATAGGGATATTCTGCAGGGAGACTTGAATGAGCTTGAGAATTGGAGTATCAGAAATAGGATGAAATTTAATAGTGAAAAGTGTAAGGTGATGCATTTAGGGATGACTAACAACAATTTTAGCTACAAGCTGGGGACGCATTGGTTAGAAGTAACGGAAGAGGAGAAGGACCTAGGGATTCTTGTAGACCGGAGGATGACTATGAGTCGACAATGTGACGTGGCGGTGAAAAAAGCCAATGCGGTCTTGGGATGCATTAGGCGAGGGATATCTAGTAGGGATAAGGAGGTGCTGCTTCCGTTGTATAAGGCGCTGGTGAGACCTCATTTGGAGTACTGTGTGCAGTTCTGGTCTCCCATGTTTAAAAAAGATGAACTCAAATTGGAACGGGTGCAGAGAAGGGCCACTACGATGATCAGAGGAATGGAAAACCTGTCATATGAAAAGAGACTAGAGGAGCTCAGGTTGTTTAGTCGGACGAAACAAAGGCTGAGGGGGGATATGATTTAAATATATCAGAGGGATAAATACAAGGGAGGGTGAGGAATTATTCCAGCTTAGTACTAATGTGGACACGAGAACGAATGGATATAAACTGGCCGTGGGGAAGTTTAGGCTTGAAATTAGACGAAGGTGTCTGACCGTCAGAGGGGTGAAATATTGGAACGGCCTTCCGAGGGAAACGGTGGGGGCGAGGGACCTGTCTGGTTTTAAGATTGTTAGATAAGTTTATGGATGGAATGGTCTAATGGTAAAACATATTAGCTGAGGAATACAGAGTAATGGAAGGTAAATAGTATAATGGCTAACAAGGGTCAGGCTGGTGACTCTTGCCTACATGCTCGGGGTCTTGCTGATCGCCATATTTGGGGTCGGGAAGGAATTTTCCTCCAGGGTAGATTGGCTGAGGCCCTGGAGGTTTTTCGCCTTCCTCCGCAGCATGGGGCAGGGATCGCTAGCAAGAGGGTTCTCTGCCAATTGAAGTCACTAAAACACAGGATTTGGGGACTTCATCAGCAGAGTCAAGGGAAGGGTAGGGACGGTTTTGTGGCCTGCAGCATGCAGGGGGTCAGACCAGATGATCATAATGGTCCCTTCTGACCTTAAAGTCTATGAGTCTATGAGGCCCTGGCCCCGCCCCGCCCCTGCCCCGCCCCAAAGTTCCTGCCCCAACTCCGCCCCCTCCCCTGAGCGCCCCGCATTCCCCCTCCTCCCTTCCAGCCACGCGAAACAGCTGCCCGAGTGCTACCAGCTTCACGGCTTGCCGGACAGCCCCTAGACCTCCAGACCCTGCACCCCCGGCCGGGCGCTTCCCCTGCGCATCCGGAGCCTGAGAGGGGAAGGGCCCAGCCAGGGGCGCAGGTTCTGGGGGCTGCCCGGCAAACCGTGAAGCCGGTAGCGCTCGGGCAGCTCCGCTCGTCAGCTGCACAGAGCTGAGGTGTCTGGGGGGAGCTGCAGGCGGATTCCCCCACGGCGGTGGCGGCGGCTGCTGCTGCTCCCCCCAGACACCTCAGCTCCGTGCAGCTGAAGAGCAGAGCTGCCTGAGCGCTACCGGCTTCACGGTTTGCCGGGCAGCCCCCAGACCTCCAGACCCTGCGCCCCCGGCCGGGCGCTTCCCCTCCCGGGCTCCGGCTGCGCTGAGTTCAGCCAAAACTGAGCCTATTCCACTGTCCTACTTCTTGCCTTTATTTGTGTGTGTGTGTGTGTGTGTGTGTGTGTGTGTGTGTGTTCGTTTGTTTGTTTGTTTGTTTGTTTTCTACCTGTGAGCTAGAGAGTGGCCAAAAGTAAACAAGAGAAGACACCATGTTTGTCATCTGCAGACTTGGGCTGATTTTGATTTTTTGATGTAATTCAAAAACCAGCATTTGGGGTTTTTTTGGTCTCTCTTTGTTGACTCGTGATCCAGTAACCTATTTTTTGCTTGTTTGTTTTTTAAATTAAAAACAACAATATGTCAAAAAAAAACACCTATATTTTTAAGGGGAAATTAAATGTTTAGTTTAAAATTAACCTAGATGTATATCTGTTCCTTTAAACTGAATTACTACTACGTTTATTCAAATTTGGAAATGCAAATATTTGGTGCATTCTATAAAACCAGCAAATATCTTCCTGAACTTTTGTGGTATGTGAGTTTGAGAGCTTTCATATTTTAATTTTAAAGAGCTATAAAAGTGTGACTACTACAACTTTCTATTTTTTAGGGAGATTGGAAGACACAAAAGGTGTTTTGAGGGGGCAAAGGAATACACAATATTTTCAGCAGAGTCAATCATTCATTCATTGTTTTTATTGGTTTGGGGGGTTTGTTTGTTTGTTTTTTCATTTTGTCAAGTAATAAAGAGAGCGCATTTTTATAACTCCAACATGCAAAGAAAGAGACCTTGTTGGAGTTTTAAGCAGAAGCTGCTGCTGTAAATGGGAGAGGTCTTTATAGGAATTTGAGGAATGGTGTCAAAAGTATCCCTAGTATGCCAAATTTAGGCTGTCTGAGGAGACTGAGCTTGAAGTAGAAGCGTTTATTTTATTACTGTTTTAGTCTTCTGAGTGTGAAGTTTTAAAAAATCCTTTCTGTAAACCACTGCAGTATTTTACTGTAAGTTAGGCAGTAGCTGGCATTTAATGCCAAGAGGAAAATCCATCCCTCCCCTCCCCAAATACCCATTTTTTTCATCTACTACTCAAATGATATAAAGCATAACGTGTTCATTGTTTCTATCACTAACAGTGTTTTAGCAAAAAGAACTACATAACTCTCTTAAAAACTTTCTAGGCTGCTTTGAGCAGCCTACTTTGTATTTCTTTCAGTCATATCCTATAAGGACTTATTATGGAACTGGTCCCAGTCTTGCATTATGGCCCAAACAATAAAACTCAAAGTTGACATGAATGTTTCTGGGTTTGCTTTCTTGAGTGCTCTGAATCATTATTTCATACTCAGAATAATTTTGAACAAAATATTGTTATCAGCATGCTAAAGATACAGTATTACTTTTATAGACATGTTGATTTGTTTGCTTTTAGTTTTAACCTTTCACTTTTGATGTTCTTGTTTGGTACACGTCTTCAGCAAGCAAGTGATATTGTACATGAAAAATGCATATTACTTCGGATACAGGTTGTGAAAATTAAAGGCAACAGCTTTCTAAAATGGAACATACATTTTGAATGCATTCCACAAAACATATTGTGTGCCTGATATTTGTTCTTATATAACAATAGCTAAGTCCACTTTTTCTGCATTGCTGACATATTTTAAATGTCTGCATGGTTTGTCATTTGATATTTGAAAAATAAAGTAGGCATAATTAGGCATGTGTCATTTGTGGCATGACAATTTTCACATGTACATCTTTGTCAAGAATCAAGGCTTTGATGTACATCTTGAGCAGGGTTTGTTTGCCAATGGAATGTTTGCAGAAAGCATGATGAATATTTGTATTTCTTCTAGTGGGTTGTAATGAATAAGTGTAAAAGGGAGAAAAATATAATTGTATCAAAATTAAATAGAGATGGTTCTGCTTCAGTATTTGTTGATTTGCTTTTTAGAGCGCTTATTGTCATAGGAAATAATCAGAGATGTAGGACTGGAAGGGACCTCTATAGGTCATCTAGTCCAGTCCTTGGCACAGAGTCAGGATCAAGTATTACCTAGACCATCCCTGACAGGTGTTTGTCTAACCTGTTCTTAAAAATCTCCAATGACAGAAATTCCATAACCTCCTGAAGTAATTTGTTCCAGTGCTTACCATTAAGAAGTTTTTCCTAATGTCTAACCCAGGGGTCGGCAACGTTTGGCACACAGCTCGCCAGGGTAAGCACCCTGGCGGGCCTGGCCAGTTTATTTACCTGCTGACATGGCAGGTTCGGCCGATTGCGGCCCCCAGTGGCCGCGCTTTGCCGTCCTGGGCCAATGGGGGCGGCGGGAAGCCACGGCCAGCACATCGCTCGCCCGTGCCGCTTCTCGCCGCCCCCATTGGCCTGGGACGGCGAACCGCGGCCAGTGGGAGCTGCGATCGGCCGAACCTGCCATGTCAGCAGGTAAATAAATTGGCCCAGCCCGCCAGGATGCTTACCCTGGCGAGCCGCATGCCAAACGTTGCCGACCCCTGGTCTAACCTAAATCTCCTGGGCTGCAATTTAAACCCATTACTTCTTGTCCTGTCCTCTGTGGGTAAGGAGAACAATTTATCACCTTCCTCTTTATAATCATCTGTCGCGGGGCAATCATACCCCATCCCCCTTTGGGATGGGGTAAATGCATTGTAGCTCTGCAGTTAGTCTCCCCTGACTACCCTCAGCCACAGGGCAGTAGGGCCTATGGCCAAAGTCAATGGGTCTGTCCTCCCCTCAGGGCAGTATAGCCCAAGATGGCCACCCTTTCCTTCAGGGCAGAATGACCTAATGGCCAGAGTCAATTTGGCTGCCCTTCCTTGCAGGGCTGTGTGGCTCGGGGGTCAAAGTCAATCTGGTTGCCCCTCCTCTCTGGGCTGTGCAGCCTAGTGGCCTATTGTGGAGGTGAGCCACCACCTAGAGGTAGGTGGTGGCCAGGGTAGGGGTACTCGGGCCCTCCCTACTCTACCAGGTCCCATCCCAAGGCCCTGTCAGTGGTGAGTGCCTTTGCCACTGAGTCAGAGGCGATCTGACTGAAATACAGTGACTTAAGGCCCAGTTCTATAACCGGTCCCTTGTCTAGTTCCCCTGGACCACTTTCTACCATATCTTCCAATGCAGTGGTCTGGCATCTCCAGGTTTCTTGGCCTGTGCTGTTCCTGGCAGCTCTGACCTCACTTGGGTATCTGCAGGTACCTGGGTATCCACCTGGGTCTCAGCACCTCTGGCTTCCGCAGACTGTGGCTTCAGCAGTTCCCAGGTTGGAGTCTGCAACATGTATCCTCCCTCTTCAGCAGTGAGCCCAGACTGAGCTGAGCAGCTCTCTTTTATACTGGTGCTCTGGTTGGAGCATACCCAGCAAGGGTGAGGGGGCTTGGCTTCCTCTGCCCAGAGTGCAGAGTTAACACCTTCCTGTCCAGTGCGGGGCAAGTACACCCTGTCACACAACCTTTTACATACTTGAAGACTGTTATCATGTCCCCTCTCAGTCTTCTCTTCTCTGGATTAAACAAACCCAAGTTTTTCAACCTTTCCTTGTAGGTCATGTTTTCTAGACCATTTACCATTTTTGTTGCTCTTCTCTGGACTTTCTTCAATTTGTCCATATCTTTCCTGAAGTGTGTTGCCCGGAACTGGACATAATACTCCAGCTGAGGTCTTATCAGTGCTGAGTAGAGTAGAAGAATTACTTCTTGCTTACAACACTCCTGCTAATACATCCCAGAACATTGTTAGCTTTTATTGCAACAGTATTACGTTGTTGACTCATATTCTCATACCCCAGATCCTTTTCTGCAGTACTGTTTCCAAGACAGTCATTTTCCATTTTGTATTTGTGTAACTGATTTATTCCTTCCTAAGTGTAGTATTTTGCATTTTTCCTTATTGAATTTCATCCTATTTAATTCAGACCATTTCTCCAGTTTGTCAAGATCATTTTGAATTCTAATCCTGTTCTCCAAAATACTTGCAACCCCTCCCAGCTTGGTATCATCTGAAAACTTTATGTGTGTGCTCTCTATGCTATTAAAACGAACTCAGACAGAGGCTAGAAATAAACTTAATAGTATTTGATGGTTCCCAAGCAATTTAAACATTTTGTATTATTTATACTCCTTTAAATTCCAGTCAGTTTTCCAGCCTTGTTGGATTAAAGAATATTATACAGAAATTCAGAGCACAATGTAGGCTTAAAATTCTGATCCCTCCATGCGCTTTAGCTCAGTTTCCATTTTTTTTGGAAAATATTTGCTGCACTTTCAGAATGCTTGAAAGTAAGGATGTGACTGGTATACTTGACCTGAAGTTTAGCAGAGTTTACTGTGCAAATTTCAAAGCCAGATGACAAATAAAATTTCATAGTGGAGAAGTTTTTTCTAAAATGTCAAGTATCAGAGGGGTAGCCGTGTTAGTCTGAATCTGTAAAAAGCAACAGAGGGTCCTGTGGCACTTTTAAGACTAACAGAAGTATTGGGAGCATAAGCTTTCGTGGGTAAGAACCTCACTTCTTGCATCTGAAGAAGTGAGGTTCTTACCCACGAAAGCTTATGCTCCCAATACTTCTGTTAGTCTTAAAGGTGCCACAGGACCCTCTGTTGCTTTTTCTAAAATATTTCATTCTTCCTATCTTGGAAATAATTCAGGAAGAACACGCTCTTATTTCTATAATCCCTTATCATCAGAATCCCAGTGCACAGATCACAAACACAATTGAGAGTGTTCCAGTTAGAGATATAATGTTGTATAATAGTGCCCAAAAGCCAGGATCAAGGCTCCATTGTGCTAGGAATTGTACAAACACATAGATCCCTGCTCTGAGGAATTTACAATCCAAGCCCCAATTCTGCAAACAGTTCTGCACTTGCTCCAATTTAAACATGTGAGTTGTTCCACTGAGTGAAATCCTGACCCTACTGAAGTCAGTGGCAAAACTCCCATTGACTTTTGTAGGGTGAAGCTTTCACCCATGGACTTCTTTGGGACTACTCATGTGCTCAGAATGAAATGTGTATAAAGTGCTTGCAGGATCGATATGTAGGTCCCCAAGTGGTCCTGATGGCAAGAATGGGGCTTATTAAAGGCAACATGGAGCAAGTAAATGGCAAAAAGGAAGAAGGTGAAGACGGAGAATGAGGGTAAAAGAGAAGAAGAGTTCATGTAGTTACAGTGTGTGAATACTGGGGTTGTTTGGGGTATTAATTTTAATACCTCTGTTTTAATAGTTTTGCCTGTTTCTATTATTTTATTTCAATCATTTGCCTTTTACTTTTTATTCTTCTATGTATTTATTTTTATATAGATTTTTTGACTGTGATTGGATTTTTTTTTAATACCTGTATCTGTTTTTTGAGGAGGAAGAGGGTGGGAGGTATGGTAAGGGAGAGCAGACAAGTAAAAACAACTGTTGCATTAACATAAGAGAGCAGAAAACAAGAGGCAACAAATTAGCTGTTCTTGGAGGAGTCAGATGGTGGAATGGAGTTGAATCAGGAGGAAATGCAAGTCTTTGACATTACAAGGAAGTGATGGGAATAGTCAAAAGCCGAAAAAGTATATTCTCACTGCTAGGGTAGGGAGTAGGGCTTTAGAAATCAACTCCAGCTGGCCAGTAGAAAAGCAGGTGGTGGGGGTTCCTGGTGGTATGCAGACCCACTGGAATTCAGTATCCTCAGGCTGGAGTGCCTGGCTCAGTTGAGTCCTGAGAGCATGAGTAGGCCCTACCCAATCGAAGCAGGGAGCCTTATTGAGGTGCTAGCAGGACCAACTGTGAATTAGATCTTAAAAATAGCAAATCTGTAACTAATCTAGAATTTATAAAGCTGCAAGATCCTTTCTCTCTTCCTTTTTTTGCCCCTCAGTGGCTTTGGCCATTCACTTCTTACAAATTTGGCTTTACTCACCACTTCATCGATGTGTATTTTCAAGCTTTTAATTTTTTTCCTAATAGCTGGAAACCGTATGAATAAGTACAGTAAGCTAGTGTATAAGTAACTATATTCAAGGTCTTGTTTCCTGAGATGCTCTTTTATTTTATGCTCTCCTGAATGTGTCCTATAAAACGTTTAGAGAGATAAGGTGGATGAGGTAATATCTTTTATTGGACCAACTTCTGGTGGTGAAAGAGACAAGCTTTTGATCCAACACAGAGCTCTTCTCTGGGTGAGTCCAACAAAAGTTGTTCCAGTAAAAGATATTACCTCATTCACCTTGTCTCTCTAATATCCTGGGACCAACATGGGTAAAACAACACTGAAAACTATAAACTGTTTGTCAGTTTGTAAATAAGTTCAGGCTTTAGGCGGCCAGTACTTTTCCCAACCATGGCGTAGGCCCACAAACAGTCAGCTAACAGTATTCCTAACACTCAAAACTGTGGCACAGGCAGAAGTTCCATCATCTTCCTGGAGGCCCACTCTCTGGCTCTGAATAGTTTCCTAACATATTTGGCTTCAGTTTGGGCCTTTTGCCAGGTCCACCACAATTCAGCAGGTCAAACCAAGCATAATATCCAGTTATTGAACAATATTAGAAAATCACCAGTTAATTAAACCTTGACCACAAAGCAGGCCACAAACTTGACCTTAAGGTTTCTTGCATAACTATATGCGGTACCTGAAATCTCTCTTTTAACCTGCACAGTTTTTTGTAAGAAATGGGACAAAAACACTTTACAGTCTGCTAGGGTTACCATATCTATTAAATAAAAAAAGAGGACCCTCCACGGGCCCTAGCCCCGCCCTTTTCCCCACCCCCACCCCGCCCCTTCCCCGCCCTAACTCCGCTCCCTCCCACTCCCAGCCACGGGGAAAGGGCTGCCTGAGCGCTACCGGCTTCACGGTTTGCCGGGCAGCCCCCAGACCCTGCGCCCCTGGCCGGCGCTTGCCCAGAGCAGCTGGAACCCGGGAGGGGAAGCGCCCAGCCGGGGATGCAGGGTCTGGAGGCTGCCCGGCAAACCGTGAAGCCAGTAACGCTTGGGCTTCGGGCAGCCCCTTTGCCTCCGGACCCTGCGCCCCCAGCCGGGCACTTCCCCTCCCGGGCTCCGGTGGCGCAGGGTCCGGAGGCATGGGGGCTGCCCGAAGCCGGTAGCGTATACAATGTATACATCTAGGAGCAAAGAATGTAAGCCATACTTAAGGATGGGGAACTCTATCCTGGGAAGCAGTAAATCTGAAAAAGATTTGGGGGTCATGATGGACAATGATCTGAACATGAGTTCCCAGTGAGACACTGTGGCCAAAAGAGCTAATGCGATCCCGGCATGCATCAGCATCAAATACAATACCTCTATATTTGGCACTGGTGTGACCACTGCTGGAATACTCTGAGTTCTGGTATCCACAATTCAAGAATGATGTTAATAAATTGGAGAGGGTTCAGAGAAGAGCCATGAGAATGACCAAAGGAGTAGAAAACATGCCTTACAGTGATAGACTCACGGAGCTCAATCTATTTAGCTTAACAAAGCGAAGGTTAAGAGGTGTAATGTTATAGTCTGTAAGTACTTCATGGGGAACAAATATTTGATAATAGGCTCTTCAGTCTAGCAAAGACAGATATAACATAATCCAATGACTGAAAGTTGAAGCTAGACAAATTCAGATGGGATGAAAGGTTTAAGTTTTTAACAGTGAGGATAATGAACCATTGGAACAATTTACCTAGGGTCATGGTGGATTCTCTATCATTAGGAATTTTTAAATCAAGATGGGATGTTTATTCTAAATTATATGCTCTCTAGGAATTAGTATTGGGAAATTCTATGACCTGTGTTATAACAAAGGTCAGACTAGAAGGTCTATGAACGCTTAATAACATGTTAACTGGTTCTGATCAAGGTTAAGTACAACCAGATAACATCCAGAATTGGCTCAAAGTCTTATTTAAATTATTTTACTTAAAACATATTAATTAACATGTTTTAAAACTTGACCTGTTTTCCTCATCTAATCATGGCTATAGAGGGAAGACAGAATGGAGCAAAGTCTTACAGCAATAAATTACAGCAGAAGTCTGGGCAGATGTCCTTAATATTAAAAATAACGTATTTACCAGTTACTCTGCACATCATTTATATTTTCATATAGTTTACTGATTTTATATTTCCATGTCTTGGAATAACGGTATGTGGAGTGAAGCCAGATATTTGCACTAAATATTAGGTAGTCAGCTCCACTTCTTTCCACATGATTAGGAAGCGTCAATCTGGAGGCCTATTTTACAACAAAATATAATCCTTTGTAGGTACACATTCCAGTCAAGCCGATTTCCTTTTTGCAAATTGGGATGAATCTAAAATTTAAAAAACAGGAGAAAAATTGAGTGCAATTTATGTTATTGTTTTTTACTTTTATGGCAATGGAAGTTATATACCGTAATTAATGTATGGACACAAGCTGTGGCTTCAGAGCTAACATCATGGAAAAAAACTGTTAACTGAGATTTTGTGTTTTGGAAGCTCAGACCTATTATCTGTACCCCTGAAAGACTCACAAGTAAGTGATGACATTTCTAGCAGAAGATCAAACTTCAATATTCATTCTTAATTCCTCGAATTATTGCCCTACTTGAATTTGTCTGCAACTTCCTCCCTTTGCTTCAGAACATAATACACTATCATTTCTATAATAGTCCTGTTGTGATAAAAATTTATTGATTATAACTGTTTAAAAAAGGAGGGGGGAAAGGAAATTTATATTGTGCATTGATAACATCATATTTTTAAAAGAGTGGTGATGTAACAAGATTCTTGTATGGGTAATATAAAATGTCTTTTATACTAATAAAGGACCTTTTCAGACTCCCAACAAAAGTGAGTGAGTAGATTATGGTTTGTTTGCTCTTTTATAGTGTATTTTTTAAAATATTCCAAGGTTGTTGTTGTTGTTGTTTTTAATTTATTAAAAATTATTAAAAAGTCTCAGAAATGTTAAATTCTTGTTGGATTTAGAGAAGTGGATTGGGTTTTCTCAGCCCTCAGTTGAAGAGGTAGAGGCGCTGAATCTTTAGTAAATAAATCTCCCCTCCCTCCCCCCAACTGAACGTAGAGGTTTCAAGTTAAGTAACTGTTAAAAAATGGGGGAGGGAGGGGTTTATCAGAACTGCCTTTTATTTTTTAATTTGACTTCATTAGGAAGTTCTGTTTAAAAACTAGCAGCATGCTTAGGATCTCCAGGAATTTTAAACTGTCTGAGTAAAAGTGGTATCCCCCTCAATTAAGAACATTTCTCTTGCTTGGTGCCTGTGATATCCTAAGCTTACTAGTTCTCCATTTGTATATTGAGTTTTCCAGGAAAAGCAGAGCAGACAAGACTTGAATTTCAAATGTAGAAAAGCAAGCAGAAAACCCTGTGAAAAAAAGAAAAAAGACAAAAAAACTCTTAGGCTTTCTTTATATATCATAAAGAAGCAAAAAAAAAAAAAAAAGTGATAAATCACTCTTTCTTCCTTGAAGATCATCTTTAAATAGGGTTGACGTAACAACAGAATTTGGCCCATTATGTCCAGCCTAATTTTTTGACTTACACTATACATTTTTGTTTTATTTATCCTTAGAACCATCTCTATTTTTGTGTTCTGCAAAACTTATTCCTAAATCCATTTAAGTATTTTATTTTATTTAAGTCAGTAAATTCCTCTCAGATCTACGATACAGAATGGTCATTTTAGCTGCTGAATCATAACTTTAAATTCAAAATATGTTTGATGATTAATGGCGCTTATAAAATATGTCTGATGATTAAATTATGGGCGCTGGCCACTGCTTTTTAGAAAAAGCACAGAATACAAAATGTTTTCTCCCTCCCGCCACTGATGATATATACTGCAGAAACAAGAATGAATTTGTGGGATACTTTAATTTTTATTAACATTTAATGAGAACTTTTTGGTTGATATACATTTTCAGAACTAAACAGTAAGTTTGATTTTATGTAAATAGAAAGATTTAAAGCGATGAAGCTCTCTTTGACTTGCGCAAGAATGAACATTGAAGTGTTTCTGCATACAATCAAGAGACTTCCAGATGAACTCTGAAAAATGCCTATGAAGACATAAGTTTTTGTTGTAATCGGAAAACCAAACCAAAAACACATTGTTAGTGCTGCACTGACCAGATCTCAAGGGCAACACATGGTTTTTACTGTTTATGTTTCAGCTGTGCTTCCTCAAGGCATTCGATATTTATTCACATGTGGCATTGTTTGAACAAAAAAAGCTCAGCTAGAATGATGTGACTAGTGTCAGATGTAGAGTTGTAAGTTCTTCACTAAGTTTAAGCAATTGTCTGCTATCTGTTAAAATTCTGATTTTTTTCTCTTATTTGCCATTGGTTTTTTCCATTAAAATATTTGTATATAGTTCAGCTTATTGATTCAGTGTGCAGCCATACGTTATCTGAAAATTAAGAGAGGATTTTTACACGTTTATGTAGAAGTGGGTAATAGATTATTTAAAGCTTCAATCGACTCCTGTGTGTCTGTGGACACGTTGTACAGTAGTTAGATATCTTCTGTTAACATTCATAATACATACATTTTCATATTTAAAAATACAAAATAAAAGTAATTTAAAGAATCCTAGGAGCTCTCCAGATCTTTAACAAATTTGGGGACAGTGTTTCAGATTAGTCTAAAGAACCAGGGCCCAGGGTCAAGGTACATGGATATGAATTCCTCAGAAAGAGTTTGTTGAACTGAGGCTTTAGTTCAAGTTTGTCCCTGGTGCATTTGCAGTCAGAAGGTAGACAGGAAATTAGGCTTAACTATGTACTTTATATGCTGAATCCTGTGAATACCATTTTGGCCTTTTCCCCCTGATTTATCATAAAGGGATAGATCTGAATAAATACAGCGTTTATGTATGTGAGATTTTACAGACTATTGTTATTCCAAGAATGGTCTGGGCTACCAGTTTGCATATGCTCTTTCATTCCAAGGAAGACTAATAAAGAGCTGGTGGAGGCTGTGGCTGTGATCCCACAAGTTGTTCTGTGCAGACTGATCCCATTGAAGGCACTTGGGCTTTGCACAGGTGCAGGGATATCCCTGCATAAAGAGGCTTGCAAGACAGGCCTAAATCATCACTGCCTGTTTGTTAAACAATGTATCTATATAGAGTTCTTCTTAGACTCAGAGCTTGTCCTGGAGGCTGTAGCCAAGAATGCTTTCTTCTTCCATCTGCCTCTGTGAAACACATCGACCTTCTCTTTCAAATGCAGACATTGCTGCAGTTATCTATGTCTTTGTCACCTTGAGATTAGAGCATTGTATGTTGTTCTGTGTGGGGCTACATCTTCAGGCCATCCATCCATAAGCTAAATCGGAGCAGATTGTGTCTCCATAAGTGGTGCTTCATGCAGAGAGCACAGTATACTAGTGTTCTGGAGTCTGCACTGGCTTCTGTTTAGCTTCCAAGTGGAATCTGATATTCTGTTTTTGAGCTAAATAGTTTGCTGCCACATTAACCAGCATAGGTGCTTAAGCAAATGATCTTCTGGCTTAAAATAGAAGGGTTGATGGCAAGGCTTTTTCCAAGAGGGGTTCTTGCCTGTGGAAGTTGCTCCCCTCTTTGGTCCAACAAAACTGATTTGGTAACCTTTAAGGTATACTGCAGCATTCCTCCTTTTGGGAGGTAGTTAGTTGAGGAATGTAGGGAGGTTGGAGATTGTATCATTAGTATACTGGGTGAGAGTTTTTGTGCATCTAAGAGGTGCAGTTCCAAACTCACAGCCCAGAGGATGAGGGGCAAAAGTAGTGTTAAGCCACCCTGGTATCCTTCTGATTGTGGGCTGTTCTAAGGCACTGTCTAAGCCACCCTGGTATCCTTCTGATTGTGGGCTGTTCTAAGGCACTGTCTAAGACCTGGTCTACACTATGAGTTTAATTCGAATTTAGCAGCGTTAAACCGAATTAACCCTGCACCTGTCCACACAACGAAGCCATTTATTTTGAAATAAAGGGCTCTTAAAATCGATTTCTGTACTCCTCCCCGACGAGCGGAGTAGCGCCGAAATCGATATTGTCATTTCGAATTAGGGTTAGTGTGGCCTCAATTCGATGGTATTGGCCTCCGGGAGCTATCCCACAGTGCACCATTGTGACCACTCTGGACAGCAATCTGAACTCGGATGCACTGGCCAGGTAGACAGGAAAAGCCCCGCGAACATTTGAATTTAATTTCCTGTTTTCCCAGCACAGGAGAGCACAGGTGACCACAAAGAGCTCATCAGCACAGGTAACCATGCAGGCTGATAATCGAAAAAGAGCACCAGCATGGACCATATGGGAGGTACTGGATCTGATCGCTATATGGGGAGAGGATTCAGTGCTAGCAGAACTTCATTCGAAAAGATGAAATGCCAAAACTTTTGAAAAAATCTCCAAGGGCATGATGGAGAGAGGCCACAATAGGGACTCAGAGCAGTGCCGCGTGAAAGTCAAGGAGCTCAGACAAGCCTATCAGAAAACAAAGGAGGCAAATGGTCGCTCCGGGTCAGATCCGCAGACATGCCGCTTCTACGCTGAGCTGCATGCAATTCTAAGGGGGGGCGGGCGCCACCACTACCCCACTTCTAACCGTGGATTCCGAAGCGGGGGTAATCTCATCAGCCACACCTGAGGATTCTGCGGATGAGGAAGAGGAGGAGGAGGATGAGCTTGCAGAGAGCACACAGCACTCCATTCTCCCCAACAGCCAGGATCTTTTTCTCAGTCTGACTGAAGTACCCTCCCAAGCCTCCCAAGCCAGTACCCAAGACCATGACTCCATGGAAGGGACCTCAGGTGAGTTTACCTTTTAAAATATAAGACATGGTTTAAAAGCAAGCGTTTTTTAATGATTAATTTGCCCTGAGGACTTGGGATGCATTCGCGGCCAGTACAGCTACTGGAAAAGTCTGTTAACGTGTCTGGGGATGGAGCGGAAATCCTCCAGGGATATCTCCATGAAGCTCTCCTGGAGGTACTCCAAAAGCCTTTGCAGAAGGTTTCTGGGCAGTGCAGCCTTATTCCGTCCTCCATGGTAGGACACTTGACCATGCCATGCTACTAGCAAGTAATCTGGTATCATTGCATGACAAAGCCTGGCAGCGTATGGTCCCAGTGTTTGCTGGCATTCAAGCAACATCTGTTCTTTATCTCACTGTGTAATCCTCAGGAGAGTGATATCGCTCATGCTAACCTGGTTGAAATATGGGAATTTAATTAAGGGGACAGAAGTGGCCGTTCCTACTGGGCTGTTTGCCTGTGGCTGAAAAGAAATCCTTCCCTGCAGTTAGCCAAGCGCGGAATGGGGAGGCGAATTGGCGCTGAGCTTTTTGCCTTTGGCTAGCAGGGATCTTCCCTGATACCAGCCATGCGGTGGGGGGAGGGGTACAGCGATCATCCCAGATAATTCATGGCGGGTGGGGGGGAGGGGGGTTAGTTTGGTTTCTGCAGGGATCTTCCCTGATACTAGCCAATGGGGTGGGGTTTAGTTTGTTTTCTGCTGCTGAAGGTTAACAGGAAAACCGCAGCAGTCAATGGGCTTTGCTTGGTACGTGGGAAAGGAGGGTGCAGAAGCCGAAAGACAATGGCTTACCATGGGCGCATGCAAGCCAAATTCTGTTGCCCGGACCTGCATCTGTGATCTCTAACACCAAAGCCACAGGCACTCAATATTAAGATGGAAAATGCGACCTTGTACTGAAATCACATGTTCTATGTAATGTGAATAGTATTGTTCACCGTGAAAGAGTATAAGCATTGTTCTGTAAAATGTATCTTTTTAAAAACTTCTCTCCTTTTTTCCATCCCTCCAGCAGCTGCAAATTTTTCAAGCCTCCCTCCTCCGTCCCGAAGGCTATCTCAGATAAGGCGGCGGAGAAAGAGGATGCAAGACGAGATGTTCTTGGAAATAATGGAATGCACCCGCAATGAAAGAGCTCATTTGAATGAGTGGAAGGACACGGTATCTAAATACAGGAAAGATGCCAGTGAACGTGAGGTCATGAGGGACGCTCGAGATGAGAGGTGGCAGGCTGCACCGCTGGGGCTGCTGTGTGATCAAATGGACATGCTCTGGCATCTGGTGGAGCTTCAGGAATGGCAGCAGGATAATAGAGTGCCGCTGCAGCTGCTGTATAACCTCCCTCACCATGTTCCATAGCCCCCTCACACAGA
The DNA here is from genome assembly GCF_027887155.1 of Malaclemys terrapin pileata. NCBI lineage: Eukaryota > Metazoa > Chordata > Testudines > Emydidae > Malaclemys > Malaclemys terrapin. The sequence goes on along the minus strand of NC_071507.1, from coordinate 37,164,633 downwards.
CGTGTAAGAATGCTGGGGCGGAGGGGGAGGCTCTGTGCACCCTCCCAGTCCACCCCAGTGGACAGCCCAACCAAAAGGCTGTCATTACATTGAATTTTTTCAGTGGCCTTTTACTTCCCTCCTATCCTCCTCCCAAACCCCACCCGGGCTACCTCGTCGGTTCTCTCCCTAAGTTTATAATCAATTAATAAAGACTACATGATTTTTAAACTATAGTGACTTTATTTCCTTTAAAAGCAAACTGTGATTTAAGGGGGGAGGGTGGTTTGCTTACAGGGAATGAGTCAATCAAGGGGGCGGGTTTTCAACAAACAGAACTTTCACACCATAGCCTGGCCAGTCATGAAACTGGTTTTCAAAGCTTCTCTGATGCGCAGCGCTTCCTGGTGTGATCTTCTAATCGCCCTGGTGTCTGGCTGCGCATAATCAGCAGCCAGGCGATTTGCCTCACCCTCCCACCCCGCCATAAAGGTCTCCCCCTTACTCTCACAGAGATTGTGGAGCACACAGCAAGCAGCAATAACAATGGGGATATTGGTTTGGCTGAGGTCTGATCGAGTCAGTAACGAGTGCCAGTGACCTTTTAAACATCCAAATGCACATTCTACCACCATTCTGCACTTGCTCAGCCTGTAGTTGAACAGCTCCTGACTCCTGTCCAGGATGCCTGTGTATGGCTTCATGAGCCATGGCATTAAGGGGTAGGCTGGGTCCCCAAGGATAACTATAGGCATTTCAACATCCCCAACAGTTATTTTCTGGCCCGGGAAGTAAGTCCCTTGCTGCAGCTGTTTAAACGGAGTAGTGGTCCTGCAGACGCGAGCGTCATGAACTCTTCCCAGCCAGCCCACGTTGATGTAGGTGAAACATCCCTTGTGAGGCACAAGTGCTTGCAGGACCATTGAAAAGTACCCCTTGCGGTTTATGTACTGGGTACCCTGGTGCTCCGGTGCCAAGATAGGGATATGGGTTCCATCTATCGCCGCACCACAGTTATGGAATCCCATTGCAGCAAAGCCATCCACTATGACCTGCACATTTCCCAGAGTCACTACCTTTCGTAGCAGCAGCTCAGTGATTGCTTTGGCTACTTGCATCACAGCAGCCCCCACAGTAGATTTGCCCACTCCAAATTGATTCCCAACTGACTGGTAGCTGTCTGGCGTTGCAAGCTTCCACAGGGCTATCGCCACTTGCTTCTCAGCTGTGAGGGCTGCTCTCATCTTGGTATTCTGGTGCTTCAGGGCAGGGGAAAGCAATCACAAAGTTCCATGGAAGTACCCTTACGCATGTGAAAGTTTCGCAGCCACTGGGAATCGTCCCACACCCGCAACACTATGCGGTCCCACCAGACTGTGCTTGTTTCCCGGGCCCAGAATCAGCGTTCCACGGCTATAACCTGCCCCATTAACAGCATGATCTCCAAAGCACTGGGGCCCGCGGTTTGATAGAATTCCATGTCCATGTCCTCATCACTCTTGCTGCCGTAGCCTACTCCTCGCCACCTGGTTTTGCAGGTTCTGGTTCAGCATAAACTGCACGATAACGCGCAAGGTGTTTACAATGTTCATGACTGCTGTCTTGAGCTGAGCGGGCTCCAGGCTTGCTGTGGTATGGCGTCTGCACTGTTCACCCAGGAAAAAGGCGCGAAACGGTTGTCTGCCGTTGCTTCCCTGGAGAGGGGGAAGGATGTACCCAGAACCACCCGCGACAATGTTTTTGGCCCCATCAGGCATTGGGATCTCAACCCAGAATTCCAATGGGCGGAGGAGACTGCGGGAACTATGGGATAGCTACCCACAGTGCAACGCTCCGGAAATCGACGCTAGCCCTGGTACATGGACGCACACCGCCGAATTAATGTGCTTAGTGTGGCCGCATACATTCGACTTTATACAATCTGTTTCCAAAATTCGAATTCTGTAAATTCAGATTAATCCCGTAGTGTAGACATACCCTAAATTATAACAGCTTGACCCTGTTTACCTATGGACAGCAGCACTGCTCAGAATCTCCATAGTGCTACATGGTGCAACCTCACCCCCAATACACCCCTTATGCCGGAGCATGTGAGGAGGTGCCTTCTCAGTTCTTGCACCAGAGGAATTTTATCCCAACTGTATCCAGAGGTTGAGGCTCTTTATGTGGCTCTGGCCCCTTTATCCACTGTAAAGGGTCCAGAGCACGGGTGAGGATCTCTCTTATTTTTTGGACAAGCAGTATTCTGGATTGGAGCAGATTATTTGTGTGAACTTTGAATTTTTGCATTTGTATTGTACCTATTATATTACTATTATTGCAATTGTTATATGAATGCCTGAAGTTTGGGATAGATACTCTAAAATAAACCTAAATCAATAAATCCCGAAGGAAAAAAAATCAGGATTTGTTGAGGAAATGTTATCTGGCCCTTAACTATTGAAACATTAGCCAGTTCCATATAATAGAACAACTACTAAAGTTTAGTTACTATGGTATATTATTCAGCAAGTACAGAATATATTGTTATATTATTTCACAGGAGCAGCCAAACATACATTTGGGAGTCTTCAGAAAGTTCCCAAATTTCAAGAACAAAGTGTAGTTGCTGCCAGAAAGCTGGCTGACTTATCCATATTGTGAGCTCATGCAAAACTACTTAACATATTTTCTTCAGTCAGCTCTACAAAAAGCAAATATTAATCACAGTATTACATTCTTAACCCTTTCAATCCTATTTTGCTCAGTAAATTTGTTTGTCAGGTCATTTCCCTCAGGTTATTTTTAGTTTAACAACACCTAAAGCCTTTATTCAAGTAATGTTATTCATGTCACTAACTTCTGTCTAGGTATTTATAGTCCTCTAGCCAGCACTGCATAGTGTTACAGATGCTTGGAAACAGCATGGAGGTGTGGGAATAATTCCTATATTTCATGGTATTGTACAAAACTCAAAGTGCTGTGCAGAAGTGCAGTGCTATTGTCTAGCTGTTTGCATAATGTTACCATTATTAGACATTGGCTAAGGAGGCTGTGTTTTGTTTACAGGGCTTGAGGCCTTTTATTTTCTGAGAAGTTGAGTGGGAGTTTCTTCAAGAAATAAAATTGAACCTGCAAAGCTCAGTATGACTTAGGGGGTTTGCAGCTTAGACTATATGCAATGTGTTTGTTCTGGTCTGTCAGTTTCCTAGACAGGAATGGTGGTAAGCCAAAGGCTGGCTAAGTGATCAGACAGCTCAACTTGTGAAAGGTTGGCTCCTTCTTCCCCAGCTGTAGCTATCCTATGAAGGCAGAGGACATAGAAAATCTGTTATGTTGATTTGATATGTTCCTGCCAACTTCCAAATGTAGGACACAGACTCAAGCAGGGGTACAAAAATAATAAAACAGGAAGCTCAAAATGATGTGGGATTAGTTTGATCACAAACATTTCTTATGACATCACATGAATTTGCATTTGTGATAGCAATAATTTACAAAAGGATAAAGTGAGATCATCAGGGCCAGCTCCAGCTTTTTTACCACCCCAAACGGTGAAGCGAAAAATAAAAAAAATAAAAAATAAAGCCGATCGGCGGCACTGCAGACTGAGCTCAATTGTGCCACTTCATTCTTCAGCAGCAATTCAGTGGCGGGTCCTTCGCTCCCTCTCTTCCTCTTCGGCGGCACTTCAGCAGCAGGTCTAAGAGGAAGAGAGGGACTGGGGGACCTACCGCCGAATTGCCGCCAAAGACCTGGACGTGCCGCCCCTTTCCATTGGCCGCCCCAAGCACCTGCTTCCTTCGCTGGTGCCTGGAGCTGGCCCTGGAGATCATGCCAGGTTTGTGTGGCATGGATGTCATTTAATGAGGTATTTCCCTTGTAATGAAGGACAGTTGAGATGCGTGATTGGGACTGGCAAGCAAAACTTCCAGGTTTTATTTCCATATATAAATTAGTAGGTATGTATGTCATCTTTTTGGCTGGTTCTTTCTGGTAAAAATTAGTTTAAAGCTCAAATTGGAACCTCTACTTATGGTATATCTATTAGTGGTTCACAAAACACTGACACTGGCATTCCACCTATGTTTACAAGTTATCTGGGTTGTTGAAAACTCTGGACAGTTTGCCACTCATCTACAGTAAAGCCACATTATGAATACTTAAAAGATTTTTCTATCATACTGCCATAGAATGTTAATTAGATGTTTATTCCATGTTCATTACTATGCAATGTAATGTGTGTTATCACTGTAAGGTTAGTGTAGTGCATGATGTTAGCTATCAGTATACTCAAACATACAAATTAATCCTCGCTACAAAATTACTAAAAAAGCAAATGTTAAACAGCCCTATTAAAGCAAGCTTTGTAACCTAATCTCATACTTCAATAGACAATCTAAAACCACAACTCTGAAAAGTAAATTTAGGATACAAAATTATAAAACTTAAAACCCAGTGATAAAAAACTCAAGATTAATGACAAACGGGGTTTTGGTTTTGGTTTTAATTACACAGACAAAAAGGAACACAATTTGTTCCAAATGGGTATTTAACTCCTCACCTCTCTGTCTAAATGTTTAGTGCATGAATAGAACTATCATTTCCTTAATTCTGTTCCTTCAAAAGAGCCTATGGAGAGCACAGTGATGGTAATTTGCACTGTACTATGTTTATAATCCTTGATTCAAATTACATGCTGTTGTGTGACGTTTAGGTTTCCATATTATTAAAATGGAGAGATATTAAGAGGTTAATGACAGCTTTTCTTTGTTTAGTACGAACTTTCTCTTCTCTCATTTCCCTGCCTTTTGATTGACAGCAAGTGACAACTGTGTGTTCTTGTCTGGGTGAAGTACTGAAACTACACAAAACTGTTACTGGTAGTATGGATTGACATCTGAAAAAGCCAAGAATCTGGAAAATGAGAGAAGTAGAGTACCAGCAAGACACAGTGACATTGTCTGTAGGAAGAATAAACCCTTCTTCAAATATTTAGCACTTGTATATGAGTCTTTTCTAGTCATATTTCTGAGGTTGGGTATTATCCTCATAAATATTTGACTGTGACCTATGATATAGGAACAGTGGTCTATGTGATCAATGCGTGACCTTTAGTCCATGTTCACATGTGGCTCACATCTGTCCTAGTGACAACCAGTGTGGAATAATAGTTTAATATTTCTGCAGAAGCAAGCTCCTGAAACCATGCTGAAAATTATTTGTCTTCCCAGATACTCTCTAGCCTGTTTTTATAAATTGGTTCTCAGAAAAAAAAAAATCCTATATCAGGAAAACAATGCTAGAAGGATTCTAGCAAAAATAATATTTCAGCACAGTTATTAGTAGACTTTTCTTTGCAGTACCTGACTACTATCTTGTAGTAGGTCACATATTTTTCTGGTGTCCATTTTGCTCTCTCGGTCAGATGGTGTTTAAATGTTGCATGGATGCTTGAATGTTGCATCCAGTACAGTCCTTCCTGACTTTTCAACTTTACTAGGAACTAGGGACCTGATTCTGCAGTGTGCGAAGTACCCTTGACTCTTATTAATGTCAATAGGAGCTAAGAGAGCTCAGCACTTTGCAGGGTTGGGCATCAAGAACAGAAAAGAGCTAATGGTCTAAGGGTAACTATCAAAACCATTTATCCTACATGGTAGCAGGGAAGAGCCATTATGGTACAGAAGTTAGCCACAAGGGTCTATTATAAAGATAATTTTTACTGAATTTCCCTACATTAGCAGAACCTCAATAATATTTTGATATCATCCTCATGTATTGATTATTTCCCCAGTCTCAAATGCAACTTGTCCTAACTTTTACTTGTTTTATTTTTTTAAGTCATATTAGATTTTTTGTTCTAAAGAGGATATGAAATTATCTTACATTACGGAGCTTTTGGTGGCAGCTTATAAAAGGAGTGCACATTTTATGACATGCTGTTTTATATGTATATACAGATGCAACAACTTGAGAGACAAGTTATTGATGCAGATCGTCAAGCAGAGAGAGCTTTTCAGCAGGTACATTTAAATTGAAGAAGTACAGTATGTCTGATAGCTATTGTTGGATGGTGTATTAGAGCAATGTTAGCAAAGGTGATTCAGCAATATTACTATATGTCCTATTGTAGATGTTTCCTAATAGATGTTGTAACATCTTGGTTTGCCACCCAGTTATGGGTCTGTCTTAACATATAGTCATACCTATCAAAACAAATATTAAGTGCATGTCTTGAATCTCTTTGTTTGTATAGTATTTTTCTTCTGTATCTTTTTCTAGCTTCTGATAAGTGATGCAAATGTAAAACTAACATGTAAACAAAAGGGAGAGAAAACAGTCCTGACAGTAGCAAAACCATAAAAATATAAAATTAACATATTTGTGCCTTAGAGCCATATTCTCAAGTAAAAGTACAATCACTAAATAGGAGACTTCTCCAATGTTGAGCCCTCTTTTAAAGTTTTGGTAGTCCATGGGATTAAGTAGTCCACACATATTAAATTTAGGTTGTCTTTGCTGTCCCAAAATGAAGATGTTTTGTTGACTAAAACCAGTGTCCCTGATGGATACCCAAACAATGCTATATAAGAATGTGCATCAAAAATTAAATGAAATCATTCGTAATATAAAGTGTAAAAGCATAAAAAAATCAGTTCATATGGAATGCATGCATTCATTGTTGCAGTAATTCCAATACATGCATAGATCTCCTCAAACAAAATAGTAGGAGTCTGAGCTACAAGGTGAAGCCACTTCCTGTCAGCTTTGCCGAGACCATCAACTTCCATTGAACTTAGTGGGAGTTGAGGGTATTCCATTGCATTGCAAGACCAAGCCCTTGGTTTGCCTGTATGTTCTCAGCTTCAATTTGTTATACTCCACTAACGAATCTCCCAATTTGCTTTACTGATTAAAAAAAAAAAATCAGTTTAAAAGCACACAGGAATTGTTAATTGGGAGCAGCATGAATCACTGTTTCCTGGCCTTTGCTAGTCTGTCTGTACATATATATTAGTGATTCATTGATAGTGAGTGCTGTCTTTTCTCTTTAACAGTGCTGAAAGGATTTATGGTTTCATTTTCTTTGGTGAAAAGTGTCTGTTGCCCAAGTTCAGCTCTTCTCTCACATGCTAGAATTTGAATTATGTTTATATGAGCAGTGGGAAGAGCATTTCAAGGCTGAACACAGTGATCTGCTGAAAGTGGGCATGTTCTGCAGTTGGGGTTTGTAAATTGTTTCTCTTTGTTTATAAATTAGTATAAACACTAAACATCTGACTCAGGAATGTTTTCTGTGGAGCAAAGATAGGTCATGTACTATGCTCTGTAGTCAAGCCTTAAAAGGCTATATATACCACAATTATTTCTTTCCCATTTTGATATTTGAGTGAATTTAGCATTAATATTTTTTAAGCCACAGAAGCACCCAAAGGCCTCAATCAAAAATGCGGCCACATTGTGCCAGGTGTTTACAGAAACAGAGGAAGACAGTCTCTACACCTAAAAGAGCATATAATCCAAGAACCGTTTAAGCAATAACCCTGAAAATTAGACAAAAATCCTGGCTATGGTCTCTGGCCTCAGTTCAAGAAAGCATCTCAGTTTATGTGTAACACATGGTTAGTGCTTTCTTGATTTGGAATGGATTTAAACATGTTCTGAGTGTTTTCTCATTCAGGATCTTGGTGACTTGGATCAGAATGCATTCATTTTCTATGAGCAAGATCTTTATAAGAGTCATAATTTTAATAAAATAATACTAATTATTTTCATGTGTGCTGTGTTTAAGCAAGACTTTCAAAAGACTTCACAGACCTTTATTTATTAAGCCTCATAACAGTCAAATGAGGGAGGTAACTGTTCCCAAGATAGTCGTCATATTCTTCCCCTTTTACTATCTCTAATAGTTTTATTTGTTATGGAAGCAGAAGTTAGAACTGATGTTAACAAAACCTCTAAGTGTTAGCAGTGCCCTTGCAGTACTATTGACTAAAGATCAAGTATGATCTACAAAATGCTCTCATCTCTGATCTATTTTAGCACTTCGTAGCACTGGGTTAAGCCTTTAATGTATGGTAAATTTTATTATGACTTTTATGATTAAATGATTAAAGTTTACTTAGGGTGTTGTGTTTCACCTGCTGAACAGGTGCAGATTATGGAAGAGAAATTAAAAGCAGCTAATGTTCAGACTAGCGAATCGGAGACCAGGTTGTATAAGAGGTGTCAAGATCTGGAGACTCTGGTACAGGAGAAAGATGACATTATACAAAACTTGGAGCAACAACTTGAAGAACAGGTTAGGAATAATTCGGTGACCAAAAGGCATGTTATTCATAGATTCTTAATTGTGCGTATAAAAAAGTAAAGAATGGTATAAGAGAGATAAGTTTAAAACTCTTTCTCATTATCTGATTATTGATAAATAGCCTGATGCTGTAAAGGTAATACATCACATGTTAAATTACGAGTCTGGACTGAGGAGCAAATTCAGCTGACTTTTCCTACAGGAGGTGGGGCTGAGATGGAGTTGTCTATTGGAAGATTTTTTTTTTCCAGTTGTGGTGGGTCAGAGGAATGAGATTCTCAAATTGAGATGAGGTTTCCTTTGTAAGAACATTTGATTGGTAAGTAGGATGTACTCTGGAGAGACATTTTTCTTCTTCCTCCTCCTCCAGGTCTCCCTTTGAGAGAGATTTTCACTTTACCTAGTAGGACAGCAGCCTATGTGAAAAATCCCATGAAGGGTTTGTTCAAAGAATTTACCAACTCTTGTATGCTAGTGGCAAAGAGACTGAGATGAAACATAGCTAGAAGTAATCTACAGAATTTGCATTATAAGATGCTCCTTAGATGGGATGGAATACACATTGGAAAATATATTTTGTCTTACTATTTCAGAAGCAAATCAGAATACAAGAGGCAAAAATCATAGAAGAAAAAGCAGCTAAAATAAAAGAATGGGTGACAGTCAAGCTCCATGAGGTATGAGACATCTCCTATGATATTTACCGTACAGTGAACACATAGTGTAGCAGGCCAGAGTTTCTGTGTCATACAAGGAGAGAGATCTCAGTGAAAAATGTCTACCATTTTCCTTTGGTGCTGTATTTATTAGGCCTAAAAGGAAAAAAAAAACCTCAAAATTCCCTGTCTCAGTGGAGGCATGAGAGAAAAGGGAATTCGATTAGGCCAGCATGGGGGATGGCCATTCCTGGGCTTCTTAGGGATAGGTGCTTTGCCTCCCTCTTCCCCCTTCAATTGCACAAAGTGCTCATGTGAATGTTGGGTGGCTTTGGGGTGGCACTGTCTCTGCTTAGAACTCGCTATTCCTTAGTTTGGAGGACACAAGGGGGACTCATTGTCACTCCTTGCCTCTCACTTGGGGTAATAAAAGGTCCTCTGGGGCCACAGGCTGCCATTTTTGGCACCCAGCATTTGCTCCTACCCTCATGTTTAATGCATTTTGAATTGCCATTAAAACTAAAAAGCCAATCTAGCATAAAGTGAAATATTTTAGTATCTAATATGTGAATTATTATATATTGACATCTCTGTATACACATAAAGCTAGTTAAATGGCTATATACCTAAAGTATAAAAGTGGGAAGAATGTTTATCATAGAAAACACATACTATTCTGAATGAACAAATCCATAATATTAGGCCTCAATTAAGATTAGCCCTGCTGCTGCTCTTATTTAGCTCAAAAGGAAATGGCAAGAAAATTGTGTCTTCCCTCACAATGTAATGACTTGAAAAATTGTTTCACTAATGGAGGAGCTTAAATTTATATCCTTTCAGTTAGAGGTAGAAAATCAGAACCTTCGCTTGATCAACCAAAACCAAAATGAAGAGATGAGAACAATGCAGTCTAAACTGCAAGGTAAATAGCACACGTCCTTTGAAAATTGCTTTAAGTTTTATATAGTAATGCATGGGAGTAAATCCTGCTCACTTTATACATCTGAGTAGTCTCATGGAATACTTTGATTTCAATGGGAATTTGTCCCATGGACCATTTGACTTTAGACTTTGCTGGGACTACATGTGAATGAATAAGGCAAGAAGTATTTGGACCTTTATAAATTGTCATTTGTTTCTGAATGTATGAATATTTTCTTAAATTAAATAAGTTCTCAAATAATCTGATTGGGCTGGATTGTTTCATGTCCTCCCTTTGACTTGTTTAATTGTATGATTTGTAGACTTTGAAACATTAAAGGATAGGTGGATATCATTGTTGAACTGGCCCACCAGTCTATGCCATGCTGAGGATCAGAGTTCTGATCAGCTTCTTTTTTTTAACCGCAGCTGCACACATTGAGTTGTCTATAGTGACACCCAGGTCCCTTTCCTGAGTTGATACAATTAACTAAGAACCCTGTATGATCTCTGAGTATTTAAATTTTTTCCTCCAATGTGCATTACTTTGCATTTGTCAACACTGAATTTTATTTGCCATCATGTTGCCAGTTCACCTACCCTTCTGTAAGTCTCACCGAGCTTCCTCACAGTCCTCCCTGGACTTGACTAACCTAAGTAACTTTCTCATGTGCAAATGTTGCTAGTTTACTACTCAACTCCCTTTCCAGATGATTAATTAATATATTAGATAACTCACAACCTAGCATGGAACCTAGAGGCACCCAGCTGTTAACATTTTACCATGATGAAAACTGACTGTTTATTCCAGCCCTTAATTTTCTGTCTCTTAACTAGTTTTGGATCCATGACAATACTTTGCCTTTCAACCACTGACTATTTAGCTCTTTTAGTAGTGTCTTGTGAAGCACATTGTAAAAGGCCTTTTGAAAGTCTAAATAAATTATGTTAACTGGTTCTCCTTTATCCACTACTTTACTGACATCCTCAGATCTCTAAGACAGGGGTGGGAAACCTTTTTTCTATCAGGGGCCACTGACCCACAGAAAAAAAATCAGTCGCAGGCCACACAGCCCTGGTGGGGGTCATGGAGGCTTGAGGCTTCCCCCCAGAGCAGGATGAGCTGGCACTCGTGGCTCCAGCCCGATGTGGGGGCGCAGAGGCTTGGGGTTTCCCCTAGGCTCCAGGGTGGGGCCAGAAATAAGGCATTCAGGGTGCAGGAGCGGGCTCAGGGGTTTGAAGTTCAGGAGTGGGCTCAGGGCTGGGAGTTGAGTGTGGGAGAAGGTTCGGGGTCCAGGCTCTGGGAGGGAGTTGGGTGCAGGAGGGGGCTCAGGGGTGGGGCAGGGGGTTGGGGTGCGGGAGTGGATGCGGGGTGTGGGCTCTGGGAGGATGTTTGTGTGCGGGAGGGGGTTCTGACCTGGGGCAGGAGATTCGGGGTGTGGACTCTGGCCAGGCAGCGCTTACCTCAGGCGGCTCCCGGTCAGCGGCACAGCAGGGTTAAGGCTGGCTCCCTGCCTGCCAGGGCTCCACACTACTCCCAGAAGTGGCCGCCATGTCCGTCCCCTAGGCGGAGAGGCCAGGGGGATTTGCACAGTTTGCATGGCCCACACCCACAGGCGCCACCCCTGCAGCTCCCATTGGCCGTGGTTCCCGGCCAATGGGAGCTGCAGAGCCGGTGCTGGGGGCGGGGGCAGCGTGCGGAGCTTCCTTGATTGCCCCTCCGCCTAGGCGCCGAGGCTTGGGGCTTCCGGCCCACGGCGTGGAGACTTACCGCGGGCTGGATGAAATGAAGCAGTGGGCCGGATCCGACCCCTGGGCCGTAGGTTCCCCATCCCTGCTCTAGGAGATCAGTGAGACACAATTTCTCTTTGCAGAAACCATTCTGGTTAGATATCATGAGTGATCATGATCTTTCAAATGTTTTCTTCTATTTTTAATTATAGTTTCAACCCATTTACCAGGTAATAATGGAAGGCTTATTGGTCTGTATTTTCCCAGATCACCCATAGAGCTTTTTAAAATATTCCAGTTTTCTAGTAGAGTAGTTGTTTTTAAATGAGATTACACATTTTTGCTAGCACCTCAGCCACTTCATACTTCAGCTCCTTCAGTACTCATTCAGGTCTTGTAATTTATTTTTTTTAAATGATCAATTTGTTCCAGCACCTCTTCTAACATCTCAGTGTCTGATAGTATTTTGTCTTTATTACCAGAAAAGAGCAGGTCTGGGGTAGGTATCATCCTCTGTGGTAAAAACAGATGCAAAGAAACCATGTAGCTTCTTAATAATGTCCTTGTCTTCCTTAATTGTGCTCTTGATCCCCCGGTGATCCAGAAGATCCGCTATGTGTTTTTCCTAAATTACTAGTATTGTGGCTATATTTTGTACCATAGGACATCTAATCCAGTTCTGCCTTTTTATCCAGCCATTTTGGGAGGACTCTATCACAAAGATCTTGACAGTTCTCTCTTTTTACTCTTTTCGTGTTTAGAGTAGGAGTTACCACATTTTTTCTAAAGCTATCAGTCTATAGTTTTTTGTCACAAAGAGTTTCCTGGCTCTGATTAGTGAACATTTTCCTTTTCTAGAAGAGAGTTACCCCACTTATTTTTAGAGCGTGTCATTAGGTTGAGCCTAATTTTTACTTTAGACCTATCCTTCTCAATTATCCTTTGAAAATCTGAAGAAATATGGAACCCATTTAAATCCTTTCATGTTTAAAGTTGGTCTGCTTTTATCATGTTTGGATGTATACTGGATTGATATGTAGGCTGAACTGCAAACATAATACCCAAGGTTATTCTGCTGTGACTTTATTGTCACTATCTTTTTTACTCTCTCTCTCCCAAAATACATCTTTCTGTTGTAAACTTTTTAAAAGAAATCGTTTTTCTCCCCTCTTTACTTTCTAGAAGGAGAATCATGTTTCTTTAGTAAGTGGAAATTTAGTTTGCGAGTTTGGTATAGAGAGGATTTCAAGAAGGTTTTTATTTCTAATATCAAAATATTTAGTTTTATTACGGTTTTTAAAAATGATAATATACTTAAGACTGTGTAAGAGTAAAACCTATTAGCATATGCCATCATAACCTGTTAACACTAAATTTATGAATTATTACACTTGCAGAAATTATGGGGAAGAAATGTGTCCCTTCAACACACAAACCTGGGGAAGGCCAGCGACTAAGCAGTTTGACTTTTGGATGCTTTTTGAACAGAGCAAGAAGTCCTCAGCAAGCTATTAAATTTGATGAAATAAGCAAATCATCATGCAAAGAATCAGAATTAAGCGATGGTAATAACATATTAGGTATTTATCCCTGATCTAATTTTATTCTGGAAGAAATTAGTGGAAAATTAAAATTGCTTTAAACATAGCTATGTTCAAGAATAGTCTTCTTCAAAATAGGACAAAAGGACTTCAAAAAGGACACTGTGAAGCCTTTGTTTCAAACTCATCTCTCTCGCAAGACAGTCTGTATTATTAGAAATCTTCTGAATTATTATATTGCTTAAATATTTTGCTGTGAGCATACGCTAATGGATCACTGCTGTAGCCTTTAGAAGAGGAGGTTGCTTTTGGGCTTTGGATTAGATTATCCCAATTTATTCTATAGTGTTCATTAATTTCAATAATATCAGAAAACAAGATGCAGCCGTATAGTGCAAAAGAGGTTGTAAAATTAACTGTAATGAGGGGATATACTCAGAGCTGTTAGTTGACAAGAAAAAATATTGAAATCCATCTAAATATATATTCAATCTGTTTTTCAATTGATACATATTACTTGATTTAAGATTTCAATTTCAGCCTAAACTCTTAATTAACATACTCTAGGTAGGGAGAACATCTAACAGTATTAAGGCCTCAGTCTTACAATTTGATCTGCTGTGGCAGACCTTTAGGACTTTGCAGAATTTCACAAGTCTCTGGGCTTTGCACAGGTGCAGGGCTCCACCCCTTTGGTTTCAACTGCAAGATTAGGGTCTAACTTCAAGAGATTTCTTTTTAAAGTTCATGAAGGAATGAGCTAAATTAAATATTCACTCTAAGTTTTTGCATTCACTTTTTCCATTTGTTTTCTATATGTTAGCACTGCTGTCCTAATGTCCATTTTAAACACAAGCTCAGCAAGATAAACTCAGTATTTTGTAATTAAAATGGGTGAGATAATGGCTTGCCCTGAATACTAGCACAAAGAAGCAGTAGCATAAGACACCCCCTTCCCTGTGCCTGTGCACTTTACCACCATTTACTGCAACTGCACCAGCTTGAATCCATTCTGCACCCTCTCCCCACCGCAATGTGTCCAGTGGTACAGTTATGCCGACACGTTGGGGTGAGTACACTGTGACAGATATAGATACAGTGTAGTTTATTTCCTCTTTGTAGCAGCAGGGAGACCGTGACTCCCTGAGAAAATAGGATGGTTACTCCTACTTCTTACTCCCCATTTGAAGTCTTAAAACATTGCTTGTGACATCAAATTTACTTTACAGCTGCTAATTGTCCTGTTCCAAATAGGAAATGAGCAGTCGGGACAGATAATATTTCTATAGACCCTGTCATTCAAGGATCCTAAAGTTCATTACAAAAGTGGATACGTATCTCATTTTTACAGATGAGGAAACTGAAGGACAAAGTTTTAAGTGGCAGGGTCAGAAACAGAACCTATTCACCAGAGTCCAAGTATCCTGTTCTAACCACTAGACAACAGTGCTATACACTAACTCTAAATGATCATGTTTTAATGTAATAACAAAAATGGGAGAAAGAGTTACAGACAATACAAGCAGAGTTATATCTGAACAGAATGTCTTTTCCTAAACATTTCCCTTGAGACATCAGTGGGTCTTAAGTGTTCAGCCCTGGGAGTGAAACAGTGGCATACAGAAGGGATTTCTAACTATAACATAGAAACTCAGAATATTTTGATTCTTAATCTAATCTTCACACTTTTTCTTTCCTACATTTGAAAAGCTTTATAATCTTTAAGATTTATTAATGTGGGTAAGTGCATGTGTCCTCTTCAGCATAAAAATTTTTGCATATCTGGTTTCTTTTAAAGTTTGGCACATCTCGCTCTCCCTTCTTGTTACATTCATCATTATTATCCTTAGTTTTTTGGATAGACCACTAAATATAAGAATGGTTTCTGTTACAGTTCCTTGGTAAATGCCATTTCTACTTTCTTTCAAGTATATATTCATAACTATCCCTATTGACATTGCAGAATATGTGTAGTATTTTCCTTCAGGTTTGTTTTTACAACATCCACCAAAAATTAAATGAACTTAACTTTAACTACATTAAACTTGCAGTTCTGATTATAAATTGTTTTAACAGCTAAATTTATTAAAAGTAATTTTGTCAAATTCATGTATTTCTTTTCTAGAGAAAAAAATCCAGCAAACATCTCTTGCTGCTCTTGCACATGAGAGCAATAAAGGTCAGAGGTCATTACAACAAAGCTCCTGTGGATCAGAACAAAATAAAAATGCAAGAACAAGCTATTCATCAAAAGATATAGATAGTAGTATATCAAAGAACTCATGCGTTACAGGAAGTGACTGGAGCTCAGATGAGGATGAAGGAGGTAATAGAAGACCAAAATCCAGGCGTGCATCTACCCTTTCAAGTCAGACATCTGAAGAAAGCACAAGATACAGCAGAATTGGGAGTGAAATGTATTTGACAGCATCTGACGATAGTAGTTCTTTATTTGAAGAGGAGAGTTTTGCAGTTCAGAGATCTGAGCACAAAAAGCTGTATTCTTGGCAGCAAGGATCTCAGCGGAAAAGTCAGAACAATTCACTTGGAAAGAGCAATTCTGAGGCCTTATGTAGAAAAGACCAAGATAGCTCTTCAGATGAACTGAATAAGAAATTTCAGTCTCAGAGATTAGATTATTCATCCTCATCCAGTGAAGCAAATACCCCAAGTCCAGTTTTAACCCCTGCTCTAATACCTAAGCATCCAGTCGTGACATCTTCAACAGATTCTCAGTGTGTGACACAATCAAATTCTCCATCAAATTTGCCACCTCCAAAGTTGCGGACTCCCAACGTTTTTAGTATAAGTGTAGCATTGGCAAAAAAGCACTTAAGCCAACCCCAGCTGAGTTCTGACAGAATGTTTGATAGAAATAGAAATGCTATAAGCATGATACGGCCCTTGAGACCTCAGGAAACAGACATCGACCTGGTGGATGGGGAAAATACTGATATTTTAGAGAAAATGGAGATTGATTATGATGGAGCATTTACCTATGACTCTTTTGAGGCACAGAGTGCAGAAGACCAGGAGTCCAGTGATATAACAAGGAAGGCAATTAGCAACAAACCCCCTACTCCTCCTCTGCATCGATTCCCCTCCTGGGTAAATATAATTAAATATTTTTTACTGATTTAAATTAACTCATTTTGTTGCTTTTATTACACTTTTCTCTCCTGTACCTTTCTCATTCCCTGTGTCTATGGTGGGAATATGATTTGTTGGCTGAACACCAACTGAGATTATTAGCTCCTCAGAATCAAGTTCAATTTTAACACCTATTCTAGGATCTTGTATTTTTTCTTTTGCAGAAGAATACGGAATAAATCATATCAGTGAAATATTTAAATGGCATACATTCAACAGCCATTCTCCTATTCATGGGCTGATGAGCTCTTTGCTTTGAAAATGCCATATAAAAATACATAGCCATTTTTTTGTATGTAGAGAACCAATTTTTGAAAAAGTCATATCTAATTTTCATGTGTTCATTTCTGCACACGCAGTTAGATAATGACTCTAACCACTAATTTTTTTTTATGACTGTATAACCTAAGAGTCCTGGTTCCAAGTCCTTTGCTCTAAAAACTAGGCAATACAATCCAGGCCAATAATTTGTGAATTAAAGAATTGTAAATATAGATTGGCACAACAGACCATATTTAAAGAAGTTGTTAGTCCCATCAGTTGTTCAGAGAAATTTCTTAATCTGTAGTAGTAGTAATTCACTGATTACAGAAGAATTTTACACTTCCAATGAGATATTTAAAAAAAAATGTTTTAAAATGTAAGAGAATTAATATACAAATTTTACATCATGACACAAGGGGTCAGACTTTAATACTTTGTTTAAAGTATTGTCTCCTTAAAATTATTTAGTTCTGAGCCAGCTCCTTCCAGGCTGAGAATGTAAAGTCTTCTCTTGCCAATGATTTACCTTGTTATGCCCACCTAGTGCAGAATCTGAAATCATAGGGTAATACAAGTACCTGGCCTGTTGGTGCTGTGGGGTTAGGTCAGAGATGAACTATACTTTAATGTTACTTTAACAGTTTGTGCATGTGAAGTTTTTCATTATGGATTTTTGCTACCATAGTTTGAAAGGCTTTTGGTGAAAAGCTACTTCCATAGCCTCCCTTTGTAGATAACATCTAGTCTTATAGTATAGAATGTCCTCTCCCAGTTACTCTTTGAGGAACTGATTTTAGTATTCAAAACAAAGAACTCCCTAGTACACAGGAAGGAGTTGTATGGGAAAAGGTTGAAAGAAACCACTGGTCTGGTGAGTGGTGTAGACAATGTCACATTTCAGCCACCATTGATAACTCTGCTATATCACATATTTGTAGCAGTGTGAGGGCAAAGGGGAGGTTTGAGAAAGATATACCTTTCATTTCCTAATATCTACAGTAAAACATCTCTGCTTTTATGTTAGGAAAGCAGAATTTATGCTGTAGCCAAGTCAGGTTTACGAATGTCTGAAGCTTTCAACATGGACTCTTTTAACAAAAGTAAGTGGGTCTTTGTACCAACAGCCAAAATCCTCTGCTTACTGTAATTTATAAGGGGCCAGTTGTCCCAGGCGCCTCTAAAATATGCCTCTGAAGAGTTCTTTGGATTTTTTCTTTAAGATATGGTAAAACAGATTTAACCTTTCCATTATTTCTATCACCTATTCTTGAATACTCGCCTCTTAAGTACAAATTCATTATAGTCCTTAATTCCCTATAACTTTCTTTGGAATTCTTGGTGAAGATTATATAATCAGACATCAAAAGAGAGAGAATGTACTTACATTACAAAAAGACTAGTGGTCATGATTATGATTTTCTCATACCCCATTACTCCAGTATAATTTAGGAGTAACTGAAGTGAAGACAATAAAACTACAGTGGTGTGACATCAGAATCCAACCAAATGTCTTAAATAATTTTGAAGGGTAATTTTAAAGAAATGTGTTTTATGCTCTGTATTTCAGGTACTGGTTCTATAACTTCGTATACCATATCTGGACTATACACTTCTTTGATATACAAGAACATGACCACTCCAGTCTACACAACTCTGAAAGGGGTAATTTTATTGTTGTTTAAAAGAAAGTTGTGTGAAAAGCCATACTGTTAGGCTCCACGTTCAAGAACTTGGCATTTTATGCTTGATGGCACGTTGCCAAATTTGTCATAAGATCATGTTTAGAGACCATAAAAAACCCAGAAGTAATGGAAATTTCAGATGTCCAGAAAATAAATTGTTGTTGCTTATAAAGTGTTACAAGCCTCTGTCAATTTTTGTTGTGGCCCTTACTGGTTTTCCCAGGGCTTGTTAATTATTGAAAGAACTGCATTGTTTGCAATGCTGTAATTACAAGTTTAGATCTAGAAGGATCTTTGTGTCAATGCCAAAGCTATTTGTTTTCAGAAGCTTGCAGAATCTAATCAGAACATTATTTGTTTCCTGGCAGCCTCTTGTAATTTGAAGAGATGTATGTTTTTAAACAGAAATGATGTAATAGATAGGTGTTGGGGGGTTTCAGTTGAATATTGCTACTTATGTGCCGAATCCTGGGGCCCAAGAAAGAACTGCAGTACAATCTAAATGCAGTGGAACCAGTAGAGTTCCAGTGCTGTGCAGAGATAATGCAGAGGCTAAGGGCCCATAAAGGCCATCCCTATCCTCCATATGCCATGGAGCTGTGCTGCATGAGAGCTTTATCTGCTGTAGCATGCAGAGGAATTTGGGGTGTGGCAGGGCAGAGCTATGTGACTGGTGGATCTGATGTAAATGGGAGCCAAACCCACCCCCTCCATGAAAAGCTGCAGTAGGATCTGTGGAGTGGCTCCGCTCGCATTTTATAACCTGGGACAAGGAGGGCTGATTGCTACAGGTTGTTGCTACTGATGGCCCCCTGCACAAAGCCCATTACTTGCCAGTGTAACTATTGAATGTACAGGATCATGTCATACAGAGCCAAATATTGTAATTGAGCAGAATACCCTTTCCTGATGAAACTAGGGTTGCCAGGTGTCCAGTTTTCAACTGAACACCTGGTCGAAAAGGGACCCTCCCAAACCCTTCCCAGCCTGGTGAAAATGAGCGAGTGAGCATGGGGGAGAGCAAGCGACGGGGGCGGGGGGAATGGAGTGAGCGGGGTGGAGGCCTCAGAGAAGGGACGGTGCAAGCGTGTTTGGTTTTGTTCGGTCAGAAAGTTGGCAACCCTAGCAGATACACATGCTGCAAAAGCATTAATGAGTTTCTGTATTCTGTCAAGGAGTGACCCCAAACACACCCTGCCGTGCAAATGATTCCTGCCAAGAACAGGAGTCATTTGTACATGCATGTTTAATGTTGGATCAGTGGCTGTCTCACTTTTAGCCCTGGCTCAGAACATTCTCCCAGTGTTAATTTCATTGAGGGCCTATAGAGAAGCCTCACCAGAGTTTTGAGTTAGCCAATCTGACTCCACCTCAGTCTGCCGGAACGCAGGTTCTCTAACAGGCAGTAGTGCACGCCTTCAAGCAGAACTTAGACCATAGGTGGCTGCTAAATCATACCCTCTGAGTTTTATTTGTAAAGTGAAATATACTCATCCTCATACTTATGTTTTCTTGTTCGTGCACCAGAGAGAAAGTTTGGTGGGTACTGGGGCACAGGGTAAAGTTTAGGTATTTTTAAGCTGGTTTAATTTGCATTTTTTGGTTTTTTTTGTTTTACATCTCTTGTGGTAGTTGGCCTAGTAAGATTTCCTGGCAACAATCCTAGTGCCAATACTTTTAGTATTTATACCACCCTTTATTGTGGGCGATGTATATCATCGGTGGTAGGGGTTTGATTTGGTTTTGCTTTGTTTTAATTGTTGCAATTAAATCTTTAGCATGATAGGCATCTATAGTGCCTGTTGCAACAGTAGGCCGTTTTAAAAGCCAATAAAATAAATACGTCCATAAAGTAGTATATTTTGCATAAAGTTTCAAAGAATGTGTGTTAATTTCTGTAGAAAGCAACTCAAATAAGCAACAGACCATTCTTAGATGACTCTTCAGGATCAGAGGAAGAAGACAGCTCCCGATCCAGCTCACGAACCTCAGAATCAGACTCTCGAAGTAGAAGTGGCCCAGGTAGCCCCAGGGCCATGAAACGAGGTGGGCAGAAACCATAAAAACAAATATTTTGAGACGCTTAATATGATTTTGTAGCATGTGCAATGTTTATTCTTTATATCAATGGATTTCTCCTTTTGAAAATATGGATGCCTTGAACATGGGTCTAGCTCGTTTGTTATACTTTTCACATATCAAAGCTGAAACCAAAGCAAACTGGCAGGAGAATGGGTAGCTTTCCTTTTTATGATTACCAATACTTATATGTATTTCTAAGGCATTGCTGTAGTATCTTCTTGTCGTTTGAGGGGAAAGATGATTTTGTGATTAAAGCACAAGGTGCGGTGTCAGGGGATCTGGGTTCTGTTCCCTGCCCTGTCATGGATTTTCTGTGACTTTTGACTGTAACTAGATGGAATAACTCAGCAGAAAAATATAGTGAGAGTCAGCAAAATCTTTTCCTTAAGTTTATAACACAAAAGTAATAATTTAACCTAATCAGACAGCAGAGGAATTCAGTTCAGTTCTGTGACCTCAGAGTGTGAAGCCCACCTTCTTAAAGGCATTCTCCATCCTCTCTGCCTCTAAAGCAGTCAGTTTTATAGTGCGTCCCCTGAGACCTGTGCAAAGAGAGGAAGAGGCTGAGCTGAAGTTAGTCCCTGGCACACAAGTGTCTATTACCCTCCATTTGCTTGTGTTTTCCCCATCTGCAAAAAGGGAATAGCACTTACCTACCTCACAGGGGTGAAGTGAGGCTTTCTTTTCTGTTGGTAAATTGCTTTGAGATCCTCTGATAATATAGTGTTACAGATATCAAAATATTATTGTTATTTACTAACTCTGATTGGACAAGGTCAGTGGCTAACTAACTAGAGTTTCACTTATGTCACACTCAGGCACATGTAGTCAATGGATTAACAGAATTTGAGTGCCAACCACAGGCCCCCGTTAAGTTTCCACAATAATGATGTGCCTTGCATAGAATGTATACAACATTCTTGTTTTCTAGAATTGTCCTTAACCTAATTCTTTCTCCCCAATTTGGTTTGGTTGGTTGGTCCTCTAATAGGGTGAAACAGAATATAACTGTTAAAGTGCTCCTATTTTGGCAAGTATTGAAGCCCTCCCTGGCTGGGTTTGTTTCTCTCATACCAAATTTCTCTACCATGCCCACTGCCCTCTAAGATATCTAAGGGCTTACTTGCACTGATGTAGCTACACCTATATAGCTACACCTATGCTGTGCCAGTGCAAATCCATGCTGTAGTTGGATTTCACTAGTGTAAAAGGGCTTAAAGTCTTTCCCTCACTTCCCTGCCAGATTTATCTTCGCTGATAGCTAAATTGATATCTGTCGAAGCTTTGGGCCTGAATTGCTTCTCACGCTAGTTTCTGCACCTATCTAACTTAGTTGAATGGATTAGAATCACTGCGGATTTACAATATTGTAGGCAATAATGGAATCTGGCCCATTGTTTCAAGCTGTCTCTCTGGAGACTCAAGAAGATAGCCCTGCATTGTTTCACATTCAGAAGTCTTTCTTCACAGCCTTTAGCATGAGTTCTAATTTATAATGCATAATTTGAAGATTGTGGGATTGCACAGGTAAAACTAAGGGTATACTGGCCTATAGTATCATAATTACTGATATTATTTTAGGAGGAAAGAGCCCAGCTTGACTCTCAAAATCCAGATGAATTTGCAGGTCTGGAAGTTACAAAAACAATATTTTTATTTGTAAAATCAGCTAATATATGGAATTAATCAAACAAAATAAACAGAATGCTACAGTGCAAATGTTACACAGTAACTCTTCAAAGTTGAACAGTAGATTTAAGTAAATCTTTTCAAAAGGAAACTGTTTCACATTTGAAAATGAGTGTTTTTTTCCATTATGATGAATAAGCAAAGAGTTTGTTTTAATATTAGTGAATCATTCAGGGGAAAAATCAGATGTGGTTTTTCATAGAAGCAGGTGGACATGGGCTAAAACTTTTTTTTATTCTGAAACAGGATTTGAATACACAGTTTTTTAGCAGGGAAAAATTTGCACAGGCTCTTATTCATAACTGACTCAGTACAAAAATTTCCCACATTCATTGCAAGTCAAAGAAAATAAGAGTGGCAGGGAAAGGCAACCTAGACAGCCCATCTACAATCTAACCACATGACAGATCTTTGGACAATTCATCTACTATACAGGCAACTACCTGAGAGGACCAGATGATAAAGAAAAAGAAGTAAAGAAAAATTATGTATAGTTTAGCATGAAGAGCCTACACTTGATCACCAAAAAATAGACAGAGACGTAATATGATGTACAGAAATGCTAGTGATCTACTGCAGAACTCTTAAGTGTGGTGATTTAACAGAACTAATTAAATCTGATGGCATTTAAAAGATTATATATATAAACATTTAAGTGTTTTAAACAAGATTCTAAATATTTTCCTTCATTCATAAGTCATTAAATAGTCCCATTTGATTGTAAGGAATATGGGCTTCAATGTGTTTTGGGTAGAAAATTAATATTTGATCTGTGGCTGTTAAAATTATGGGCAAGTGTAGTCAATTGGAGGTTTTATGGAATCACTGAATTATTTCCTTTGGAATTTTGTTCCTTTGAAAGTAAGATTCTCCTGATATCTTGCTCTTAGATGAAGCAGTGATAACAGGATATGGCAGTATTATATTTTTGTTTCTTACTGGAGTGTTTGCACACCTGTTTGGAATAATTTTAGTTTTAATTCATAACTAACAGCCTGTTCATATTGTGGATCCCCGTTTCATGGTTTAATTCAATTTGATTGTTGGGGTGCTGAGGATCACTCTCTTATGCACATTGTCAGAGAGAGATGGAGTTAGAGAACACTGTTTTTGAAGATTAGAGAGTGACAAAGAGACATTGTCATATACATGAACCTGATTTATGGAAGTGAAGACATTAATGATGGGCTCCTGGCAGCCTTAGGGCTGCTCTAACTTGTGCTCTGGCTGGTATGGCTCCCTGGGTGCTCTCCACCAGCTGAGAATAGCTAAAGTATGGAGTGCTCTGGCTTGCCCCTAATGCTGGGGGTGTAGAGATGGAAGGATAATGTTTTTGCAGCAATTCTACATCATTTGGGAATCCACTTATGCTGTAAGGTTTTCTCCGGGAGTTTCTACAGCATTCTAATGACCTTTACATTGCTGCAGTTGCACAGAGGAACCGAGAATCGATCCCTGTAAATTTCAGTGGCTGCAGATTCACTTGAAAGTCAAATAAGCCTTCCAAAGTTGATGACTTACAATGGTCTGTTTAAATAATTGTTTTCCAGTAGCTGAAAACTGTGTACCATATGAGGAATTTTAATTTATCCCAATATACATTCTGCTTTGAGTTCAGATAAGTTGAAATTTAAGAATATTTTACAACCAGTAAATATTAAATTGCTTTTAATCGTGTTCTTGAACATGACATTTTTCACATTGCTCCTTGCATTCTTTATGTTTATGTGCCAGGAGCATTTCCAAATTCCTAAATAAACACGTTGATATTACTTTTAAGGAATTTACTTGCACTGCTTGATATTCTCATCAAAAATATTGAATTCCCACTGGAATGCTATTAATATTTTAGCTTGTCAACAACTCCCAGCTCGGCTGTTCCCTCCATACCCATTCCCGATTTTTTATGTCTAAAATACGATGGCAAGAAATATATACATGGCATCTTTTTTGCTTTTTCGCCCAGGTGTGTCTTTGTCTTCTATGACCTCAGAAAGCGACTATGCTATTCCCCCTGATGCCTACTCAACAGATACAGACTATTCAGAGCCAGAGCAGAAACTCCCTAAAACCTGTTCCTCATCTAGTGATAATGGAAAAAATGTGAGTACCAAAGTTATGCAAAGAATAATAGTATTTCTTTCTTCTACACCGAATGTTAACCAAGCCCAGTACTAAGTTTGCTTGGCACACAGTGTAATGATTACAAGTAGCAATGTGTTCAGATTCATTAAATGACCCATATGCTGACTGTAACAAATCAGACACTTGGGGTGACCTATTGAGTGTGAAATATCTAAACACAGTGTAGAAGACCCAGGTTGGGTTTACAGAGGGGCGGCCTCAGCAGCAGCAACAGCAGAGACTCCCCTGGAGAGTCCGGGGTGGGGAGAATTATGTACCACCCTGTACAAAGTACAGAAGATATCCATGGATGGGGTGTCCGCAACTTCCTCACATAGGATGTGGGGGACTGTGAGCATATCAGATGTGTGGTCAGTGGGTCCGCAGGCTGCACAGATCACAGACTCCAAACCTACAGTGTAGGGTAACATGCTGCATCTGTATTCCTCACTACGGCTTGTATTAATGGTGGTGGCCTGGGTATCCAAGCCCCTTGGCTGATTGGGGATGAGGACCATATCACTCAATTCCTGACATAGAGCAAAACCTTGAGCTTTATTTTGCCGGAGTTTGCACTGAAGGCGTGTTTGTGTGCAGCTGCGGAATTACACTTCAGTAGGTTAGGCTCAGAAGTTAGGGGTTGAGCATATATAGTTTTAAAATTACAAACTTTATGTGGAATGTTTTCATTATTATTTAATTAAAATGTTGTATAATGCTTAGAGCCTAGGTCTGGGAATCAAGAGTCCTGGGTTCTGTTCTTAGCTCTTATTGTGTGACTTGGAGCAAATCTCTGTACCTCTGTCTAACTGTAAAATAGGGAAAATACTTTTTTATCTCACATATATGAATCTTAATGCATGTAAAAACTGGATCTTTCTACTATAAAAAGGCAAAGTATTGTAATAATTATTTACCATGCAGGCATTTTTTCTTTGGCAAAATACCTTGTTATAATATATTACATACCTTATTTTTTATTTTAAATAATCAGGAGCCATTGGAAAAATCTGGATATTTGTTAAAAATGGGTGGCAAAGTAAAAACCTGGAAACGCCGATGGTTTGTGCTCAAAGGCGGTGAGTTATTGTACTACAAATCTCCGGTGAGTATGAGTAACGTGTTTGCTGTTTAGTTCCTGATTCCTCTAAATGACTCTAAAATTGCCAGATGGAAAAATACATTTCTTCATTTGAATACATTAAATTAAACATTTCATAATAAAGTGCCCAGTCCCTCAAACTGTTGAGCACCCTCAACTTTTATCTTATGCGATTTGAGGGCACTCTACCTGCTAGGTCAGGGGTGGGAGGGGGTGAGGGCTCCGGTTGGGGGTGCAGGGTCTGGGGTGGGGCCAGAAATGAGGAGTTCAGGGTGCAGGAGGAGGCTCCGGGTTGGGGTACGGGGGAGAGGGCTCTGGGGTGGGGCTGGGGATGACAGACTTGGGGTGCAGGAGGGGGCTCCAGGCTGGGACCCAGGGATTTGGATGGTGGGAGGAGAATCAGGGCTGGGGCAGGGGGTTGGGGTACCGGGGAGGGTTGTGAGTGGCTGGGAGTGTGGGCTCTGGGCGGGTGGCAGGGGATGAGGAGTTTGGGGTGCAGGAGGGTGCTCCGGGCTGGGACCAATGGGTTTGGAGGGTGGGATGGAGATCAGGGTGTTGGGGCACTGGGAGGGTGAGGGCTCTGGGGTGGGGCTGGGCATAACAGGCTTGGGGCACAAGAGGGGGCTCTGGGCTGGGATCAAGGGGTTCAGAGGGCGGGTGGGAGATCAGGGCTGTGGCAGGGGATTGGATCGTAGGGGGAGGGCTCAGGGGTGCAGGCTCTGGGCAGCACTTACCGCAAGCAGCTCCCAGAAGCATGTCCCCCCTCCAGCTCCGAGGCACAGCCAGGCGGCTCTGCACGCTGGCCCTCCGCAGGCGCCACCCCTGCAGCTCCCATTGGCTGGGAACCGCGATTAATGGGAGCTGTGGGGGCGGCACCTGCGGACAGGGCAGCATGCAGAGCCACCTGGCCACGTCTCCACATATTACGTAGGAGCTGGAGGGGGTTGAGCTAGAGTGGGAGTCATGCCGACTGCTTCCTGGGAGCCGTGGGGTGCGGGGCAAACCCCGATCCCGCTCCCCAGCGGGAGCTGAGGGCTGGATTAAATGGTTTGATGAGTCGGATGTGGCCTGCGAGCTGTAGTTTGCCTGCCCCGTGCTGGATGCTTCCAGTGATCAAGTCTTAAATGTGTTGTGTTATACCAGTATTTTATTACAGATGAATAATCCTTTTTTCCCCATTCTTTCACACAGAGTGATGTAATTCGAAAGCCACAAGGTCAAATTGAGTTAAGCGTATCCAGCCACATTGTAAGAGGTGATGGAAAACAAACAGTTCAGGTGCTTCCTTGTCTCATTGTATTTTTAGAGGGTCCTCTCTTTTCACCCCTAAAAGTGACCCTTCCTCCAAATGTGTCTCCTTTTGAAGGCAGTCAGTGCCCTCCATCTGAGGGGGGAGCGATTGTTTCAGTCATAGAAACTGGAGATAGAAAAGACTCTATAGGGTTATCTTTTTCACATTCTTGTGAAGATAGGATTGTTACCCGTAACATTAACCCAGAGGGGATGGCTTTGTGCTCCAAGCACTCTGAAATCTCAGATTCACATGCCACCAGTTGCAATTCCAACTTAGGTAAAATGAATTCCATATAATTTACTATAGGGGATCTTTCAGATGAGATCTCATCAACTATGGGGCTGCCTGCTCTGCATGGCCATTAAGCGGTTCTACTCTGAAAAGTGACAGTAAAAATGTTGCGAATATTTTGTATTTGTAAATAATAAGTGTATTGTTTAAATAAGTTGAAATGCATAATATTCATAGAACTGAAGGCATCTTTTCTGTCACTATTCAGTTGATCACAGAAAAACGAACATACTACCTGACTGCAGATTCTCCCAACATCTTAGAAGAGTGGATCAAAGTACTGCAGAATGTTCTTAAAGTGCAGGCTGCTAGTTCACTTTTCATACAGCCTGATGTGAAGCCAGCCATGAAAGGATTGCTGACCAAGGTAGGGACACTTATTTCCCTGACAAAGTATTTTTATTCTGTTTTTATTTTTAAAAATATTTCTGCTTAATATCTCTAAGTGAAAAAAGGCAACAAGAACTGTATAAAATGTGTAGTAAACTAATTTTAGTAACCAGTCCTTCCATTGACGTCAATGGCAAAACTCCAGTTGGCTTCAACAGGAGCAGAATGGATCTTTAACAAGAACTTCTTTGTACAGTAGTATCTAAGTTGGCTGCAGTATTTGGCATTAGCCCTTGTGTGATTTTGCAAAATTGCTGTTTGAGGGGCACCCAAAATTAAAGTCCAAAAGTACGTGTACTATAAATATTTAGCATAAGAGTAAATAGATTCAAGTAGACATGCTATCAG
The DNA here is from genome assembly GCF_027887155.1 of Malaclemys terrapin pileata. Taxonomy (NCBI): domain Eukaryota; kingdom Metazoa; phylum Chordata; order Testudines; family Emydidae; genus Malaclemys; species Malaclemys terrapin. The sequence goes on along the minus strand of NC_071507.1, from coordinate 37,137,096 downwards.
GGTTGCATCTCTTACAATGTGAATAAACCAGGACTGCCTACTCCTCTAGTACTGTAATAAAAATCTAAGTTGGCAAGTCTTTTTCATTTGGCCACTTGATTCACTAGCTTCCATGTTGAATTATCTGTTTGCACATCATTAGGGCCCTGATTCCGTGCATGCCTCAATTTAAACATTTGTGTAAGGGGGCTCTCTCTTTTCCAACATCAGCAGTCAAAACAAGATATTTCAAGATAATGAGGATAGTGTGTAGAGTGAGGGAATATACTATGTTAAGCTTAATTTACTCATCAGATTTAGATGCTCTTGGACTGCGTATCATTAATGTATTCACAGGAATGTAGAAACTACTGCAGTTTACGAGGGGCTTCACCTTTAGGTTCTTCTCTGATCTGTGGAGAATGAAACACCTTCCAACTACTTATTAAATATGCGATATGTTTGTATATTGTACTGATACCAGTGGAAAAGCCCTTAATGGCAGAGATTCTCTGCTGTGCCTTCCACTTGGTGTGGAGTGTGTGATTCTCTGCCTGACTCCACACCAGCTCCAGTATAGGTTACAGCAGCCTTAACACTGCAGTAAATAGCTGCTTTCCTGTCCCTTTGCACCTCCAGAGCAGCACAAAGGGGCTGGGGCACAGCAGAGAATCTGACCCAATCTATTTACCTAGTAATCAAAAAATTAGGCCAATTTTTTTAAATTTAGGTCTCACATTCAGCACCTCTGGAAAAAAAAATCAGACTGCTCATTTAAGTACCCTAAACATGGATGTAGGTAATGTTAGTCACCTGTGTTTGAAAATTTTGAGCCTAGTGCCTGAAGTAGCAAGATGGGGCCTTGTGTATTTAAGATAGCAAAGTCATTGAAAGTGTAATGTTGGTCTACACAGACATATTCTAGACCTTCCTTATTTTTATCACTTGATATGCAGATTCTCTACCCTGCTTGAATTCAGTTTAGTGTTACACTGTGATAGAAACTGCTCTTCCCATTCTTAATTTAAAATAGCTTAAATTTAAAGATGAATCAATTCTTCTGTTGCTTTTAACAATAGCTTTTTCACAGCAAAGTGCCTCCTCCTCCTCCTCCTCAGCGTCATCAGTATTTTGTACTTATGAGTAGAATTGGTTTGCTACTACAGCCTACTGAAGCCTTCCAGCAATTAACTTTTACCAAAGCTTGTTCAAATCCATTAAGGGTTTTCTTGTGGTGATGGTGGAATTTGTTTACATTTGTAAATGTAAAGCATTAACAAAACAGAAGAATTGGTTTGATTTTATAGGTTTAAATTAGAACTGTAGCTTTTCTTTTATTTTTGTTTAAATTCCTTTACTTTTACAGTAAAGCATAGATTCTTTTAATATTTTCATTAAAATTTATATAAAACAGATTTTTTAGGATTTTAACTTTTTTAATTGATGGTAGACCAAATGCTGGCTAATTCACAAAGCAAACATGAAAAAATAGAGATGAACAACTTTTTTCTCTACCTATTTTTCAAGTGTATTTGTCTTTATAACTATAGTAGGTACAAACATTGAGACAAATAAGATTTTCAAGTTCATGGTTTCATTAATACTGTCATTTCATATGCTCTTCTAAAACCAGCTGCCTTCGGTCATAAATAGAATATCAATGACAGTAGATACTTATGAGTGAATACAAGACTGAATTACCTTATTTATTTAGAAATATAAAGTTTTGTAATGTTTAATAAATTAAAAAGTTAACAATTGAGCCAGTGTAATGATTTCCCATCTAGGTCACATCAATGAAAGGGAATCCCTTTATTTTAGTGATGTCAGTGAGAAAGCATTATATTTCACTGCTGTCTCTGAAAAAAATTGTACTGCTGTCTGTTTTATTCTTTATAGTGGCTTAATGAGAATTGAAGAATAGGTAGGAAGGAGGAAACTATCTGTCCTAATCTGTGCAGTTCAATAACCTTACTGCTAGAGACTGTTCTAAAATGTTTTTCCCCATTCCAAAAGCTAGTGATGCCACTTCATAAGTAGGGAACTTCATTTCAGCTCCTATGGCTGTTGTGTTATAACCAGACTTCTTGAGTGCTAGATGCACTCACTAAGCACTACCTTGTAATAATTTGCTCAATGGATCTGGGGGAAGCAGGCAACAATGCACTTTACTCTCAGTTATCCCACTCCATTCACCAGCCAGTTTTCATCTCTTCAAAGGAATGATGTTAGTCAAAGTTAGCTTGGGAGGGAATCTGATTTGGTGATTAGAGCAGAGAACTGGGGGGTCATGACTCTCAGCTTCTACTCCTGACTGTTGCTGACTTATTGTGTGACGTAACTTAACCTCTCTATGCCTTTGCTTTTACTCCTCTGTAAAGTGGGGATGTTAAGACTTGCCTTCCTCATATGGGTTTTGATACTTAATTTTCATGAAGTGCTTGGAAATTCTTGGGTGTAAAGCACTATAAGAGTTCTAATTATCATTAGTTGTAGTAGTTGACGAGCGTCCCCTCCAGTTTTCTTTTCCTCAGCTTTTTCTATCTAGGGCCTGATCCAAAGCCAATGGAAAGACTACTGCTGTTTTGAATGGGCTTTGACTCAGGCCTGTTATGCTTTAATTCTAACGCCTGTAATGCAGAAAGTCATGCAGCTTCAAATTTATATCTATCTATCTATATATATATGTTTTACAGGAATTCTTTATTCCAACCATCAGAGTTGTGAGAAGTTGGGCCCATCTCATAAAAAAGTTTTACATTTAAAAATAATTTATACTTAACTGTACTGTAATTTCAGGTGAAACATGGATACTCCAAAAGAGTGTGGTGTACTCTGGTTGGAAAAACTCTTTACTATTTCCGTAGTCAAGAAGATAAGGTATGTCTTTCTAATGGTTAAAATAATATGACTTGTTTGCTCAGGACTCTCAGGTGAATGAAAGACAGACATTGGGGTGGATTTTTAATCGAGAGGCTGCAACTTTATTAATGGTTATGAGCCTACTGCAGGGTTACGGGCTCCTACCATATAACAAATAACTGAGGGTAGACTCTTCAGCCTGCCCCCCTGGACTCAGCTCACTTCTAAGTCCTCTCACCTTTCACTCCCGAGGGGGGTTCAGGGTACTAAAGGGGGGACTTTGGTCTACAAAGACTTCAGGTCTCCGTTTCTCCTTACAGGTTCACCAGCACAAATCTTCAGTCTCATTGATCTCTGGAGCTGGCCCTTTTAGCTTTTATCTGCCCTGTACATCAGCCTCATGTTGCAACAGACTGAATGTTCCTATATCATCCCTTAATATACAGACATCCAGGTCCTCTTGTTTACCCCACTTGTGCCTTCACAGTGCTGAAAGGAAAGTGAAAAACCCACTGGACCACTACCAATTTGGCCCAATGGGGGGAAAATCCTTCCTGATTCCAAGCTGCTGTGGGTTTGACTGACTGTTTTTTGGGAGCACAGTTCACTGTCTACAACTAAAGGGAGGGCAGGGCACCTATTGAGTTCCCGGGGGAGGGCAAGGCAGCTGAAGCGGTGAAGGAAAAGTTTTGGTTGTTGGGAGGAGGAGTACAGGGGCCAGTCAGCTCCCACTCTCCCCCAGACAGCCAGTGGGATGCAAGAACCCGAGGAAGAGGAGGGGCCCAGCTTCTCCATCTATGGCCACATGCTTTATTCCGTTCCCCTGTTCTGAAAGTGATGCATCCATTTTTCTGGTCCAACCAGTATCGCACCTCATCGCCTGTTGAGATGGGGGAGCATTTATCAGAAATATGCCCCGCCCCCCTTCTTGGGCAGTATGTTCTCCCTCTGGTCTGACCAATCATCTCCATTGCTGAGATGGAGAATGTGGTTTTAGGTGATATCTGAGCAATCCTATTGTTAACTCCTGAGTTTCAGTATATTTTATTTCACTCACTTCAAACCTAGTTAAAATTAAACTCAATAGCCAGTTGACTGTCTATTGACTCCATTAAGCCATTAAAATAAAAATAGCAGAAGCAGCACAGAGGACCTCCATTGTTACTTCCAGTGTACATATACATTATCCTCCTAAACAAGCATGTAACCAGGCTTGATAGTGATTTCACTGGGCCTTAGATCCGGCATATTGTTTTCTCCATCTTCCTTCCTTTTTTCTTCTTCTCCCTGTTGTTGCCTCCTACTGTTTGTTCTTAATTTAAGGCTAGATCCTAGCAACACTAAGGCCTGGTCTACACTACGAGTTTAGCTTGAATTTAGCAGCATTAAATTGAATTAAGCCTGGACACGTTCACACAGCTAAGTCCCTTTTTTCGACTTAAAGGGCTCTTTAAACCGGTTTCTTTACTCCACCTCTGACGAGGGGATTAGTGATAAAATCGGCCTTAGCGGGTCGGAATTGGGGTAGTGTGAACGGAATTCAACGTTATTGGCCTCCGGGAGCTATTCCACAGTGCTTCATTGTGACCGCTCTGGACAGCGCTCTCAACTCAGATGCACTGACCAGGTAGACAGGAAAAGTCCTGCGAAAGTTTGAATTTCATTTCTGTTTGTCCAGCGTGGAGAGCACAGGTGACCACGCAGAGCTCATCAGCACAGGTAACCGTGATGGAGTCCCAGGATTGCAAAAGAGCTCCAGCATGGACCGAACGGGAGGTACGGGATCTGCTCACCATATGGGGAGATGAATCAGTGCTAGCTGAACTCCGTAGAAGTAAACGAAATGGCGAAATATTAGAAAAGGTCTCCAAGGCCATGAAGGACAGAGGCCATAACAGGGACGCACAGCAGTGCCGCGTGAAAATTAAGGAGCTAAGGCAAGCCTACCACAAAGCCAGAGAGGCAAACGGAAGGTCTGGGGCAGAGCCGCAAACATGCCGCTTCTACGCGGAGCTGCATGCCATGCTAGGGGGTGCAGCCACCACTACCCCAACCGTGTGCTTTGACTCCTTCAATGGAGAAACACACAGGGAAGTGGGTTCGGGCTACGAGGAAGATGAGGATGAAGATAATGTAGATAGCTTACAGCAGCAAGGAAGCGGAGAAACCGGTTTCCCCAACAACCAGGATATGTTTATCACCCTGGACCTGGAGCCAGTAACCCCTGAACTCACCCAAGGCGTGCTCCCAGACCCTGAGGGCACACAGGGGACCTCTGGTGAGTGTATCTTTGTAAATATTACACATGGTTTAAAAGCAAGTGTGTTTAATGATTAATTTGCCCTAACAATCGCAGCCAGTACAGCTACTGGAAAAGTCTGTTAACGTGTATGGGGATGGAGCGGAATCCTCCAGGGACATCTCCAGAAAGCTCTCCTTGATGTACTCCCAAAGCCTTTGCAAAAGGTTTCTGGGGAGGGCTGCCTTATCCCGTCCGCCATGGTAGGACACTTTACCACGCCAGGCAAGTAGCACGTAGTCTGGAATCATTGCATAACAAAGCATGGCAGCGTATGGTCCTGGTGTTTGCTGGCATGCAGACAACATCCATTCCTTATTGCTCTTTGTTATCCTCAGGAGAGTGATATCATTCATGGTCACCTGGTTGAAATGGGGCGATTTTATTAAGGGGACATTCAGAGGTGCCCGTTCCTGCTCGGCTGAACAGAAATGTTCCCCGCTGTTAGCCACGCGGTGGGGGGAGGGGTGAAGTGATCATCCCTGAGAATTGGGGGGGGGAGGGTTAGTTGGGTTAGTGCTGCATGTTAACCCGGAAACCACAGCCCCTCCTTTTACATTGCAAACCCATTTTAAATGGCCAACCCAATGGGTGCTTGGTATGGGAAATGAGGGCGCTACTGTTTGAAACCATTCCCCCATGTTAAGAAGGTTAAAAAAGCCAAAAGACTGTGGCTTACCATGGCTGCCTGCAAGCCGAAATCTGTTGCCTGGCACTGCGTGAGTGATCTCTCACACCAAACCGGCAGGCCCTCAATATAAGAGGAAAAATGCGACCTTTTAACGAAAGCACATGTGCTGTGTAATGTGAACAGCAAAATTTAACGTGAAAGAGTGTACCCATTGTTCTCTAAAATGTGTCTTTTTTAACCACCTCTCCCTTCTCCTTCACCAGCTGCAAATGTTTCTCCTTCACAGAGGCTAGTGAAGATTAGGAGAAAACGGCAGACTCGGGATGATATGTTCTCGGAGCTCCAGATGTCCTCCCACGCTGACAGAGCACAGCAGAATGTGTGGAGGCAGTCAATGTCAGACTACAGAAAAGCACAATATGAATGAGAGGAGAGGTGGCGGGCTGAAGAGGATAGGTGGCGTCAGCTTGCAGACAGAAGGCAAGAGTCAATGCTCCGTCAGCTGGAGCATCACTCCACCCCAGATGATTGCCCGAGCATCAGAAGGCTGGCCTTCAATAAGAGTTAAAGTTTTAAACTGCAGTGTGTCCTTTTCCTTCCCTCCTCCTCCACCCATCCTGGGCTACCTTGGCAATTATCCCCCTAGTTGTGTGATGAATTAATAAAGAATGCATGAATGTGAAGTAACAATGACTTTATTGCCTCTACAAGCGGTGCTTGGGGGGGGGAGAGGAGGGGGGCGGGTTGGTTTACAGGGAAGTAGAGTGAACCGGGTGGGACGGGGGGTGGAGGGTTCATCAAGGAGAAACAAACAGAAGTTTCACACCGTAGCCTGGCCAGTCACAAAACTCGTTTTCAAAGCTTCTCTGATGCGCACCGCGCCCTGCTGTGCTCTTCTAACCGCCCTGGTGTCTGGCTGTGCGTAATCAGTGGCCAGGCGATTTGCCTCAACCTCCCACCCCGCCATAAATGTCTCCCCCTTACTCTCACAGATATTGTGGAGCACACAGCAAGCAGCAATAACAATGGGGATATTCTTTTCGCTGAGGTCTGAGCGAGTCAGTAAGCTGTGCCAGCGCGCTTTTAGACGTCCAAATGCACATTCCACCACCATTCGGCACTTGCTCAGCCTGTAGGTGAACAGGTCCTGACTACTGTCCAGGCTGCCTGTGTATGGCTTCATGAGCCATGGCATTAAGGGGTAGGCTGGGTCCCCCAGGATCACGATAGGCATTTCAACATCCCCAATGGTTATTTTCTGGTCCGGGAAGAAAGTCCCTTCCTCCAGCTTTCGAAACTGACCAGAGTGCCTGAACACATGAGCATCATGTACCTTTGCCGGCCATCCCACGTTGATGTTGGTGAAACGTCCCTTGTGATCCACCAGGGCTTGCAGCAGCATTGAAAAGTACCCCTTGCGGTTTATGTACTCGGTGGCTTGGTGCTCCGGTGCCAAGATAGGGATATGGGTTCCGTCTATCGCCCCACCACAGTTTGGGAATCCCATTGCAGCAAAGCCATCCACTATGGCCTGCACGTTTCCAAGAGTCACTACCCTTGATATCAGCAGGTCTTTGATTGCCCTGGCAACTTGGATCACAGCAGCCCCCACAGTAGATTTGCCCACTCCAAATTGATTCCCGACTGACCGGTAGCTGTCTGGCGTTACAAGCTTCCACAGGGCTATCGCCACTCGCTTCTCAACTGTGAGGGCTGCTCTCATCCTGGTATTCTGGCGCTTCAGGGCAGGGGAAAGCAATCACAAAGTTCCATGAAAGTGCCCTTACGCATGCGAAAGTTTCGCAGCCACTGGGAATCGTCCCACACCTGCAACATGATGCGGTCCCACCAGTCTGTGCTTGTTTCCCGGGCCCAGAATCGGCGTTCCACGGCATGAACCTGCCCCATTAACACCATGATTTGCACATTGCTGGGGCCTGTGCCTTGTGAGAGTTCTATGTCCATGTCAATTTCCTCATCACTCTCGTCGCCATGCTGCAATCGCCTCCTCGGCTGGTCCTGGTTTTGCTTTGGCATGTCCTGACTCTGCATATACTCCAGGACAATGCGCGTGGTGTTCATAGTGCTCATAATTGCCGCGGTGATCTGAGCGGGCTCCATGATCCCAGTGCTCTGGCGTCTGGTCTGAAAAAAAGCGCAAAACTGGTATCTGACAGACGGAGGGAGGGAGGGGCGAGTGACGACATGGCGTACAGGTACAGGGAATTAAAATCAACAAAGGTGGCTGTTCATCAGGGAGAAACACAAACAACTGTCACACAGAATGGCCCCCCCAAAGATTGAACTCAAAACCCTGGGTTTAGCAGGCCGTTGATTTCACGGAGGTGGGGGGGAGCAAATGAATACAGAACAAATCTATTTTTTACATCTTAAGCTGGCAGACGACGATGCAGCATGACTGATAGCCCTCGGCATCTTCTGGGTGCTTGGCAGAAAATACTGGGCGCTTGGCAGAAAATAGCATACTACGACTGATAGCCATCATCGTCATTGGGAAGGCAGCACGACGACGATGGATACCAGTCGTAATATACCATCTTCTACCAAAAGGCAAGGGGCTGCTGCTGTGTAGCAATGCAGCCCCACGTCTGCCAGCCCCACGTCTGCCAGCACCCAGATCGCCGATGATGGCTACCAGTCATACTGCACCGTCTACTGCCAAAAAGCAATTAGCTGCTGCTGTGTAGCAATGCAGTACCACGTCTGCCAGCACCCAGATGACATATGGTGACGCTGAGCTGAGCTGAGCTGAGTGGGCTCCATGCTTGGCGTGGTATGTTGTCTGCACAGGTAACCCAGGTAAAAAAGCACGAATCGATTGTCTGCCGTTGCTCTGACGGAGGGAGAGGGGCCTGACGACATGTACCCAGACCCCCCCGCAACACTGTTTTGCATCATTCAGGCATTGGGATCTCAACCCAGAATTCCAATGAGCGGCGGAGACTGCGGGAACTGTGGGATAGCTATCCATAGTGCAACGCTCCGGAAGTCGACGCTAGCCTCGGTACTGTGGACGCGGTCCGCCGACTTAATGCACTTAGAGCATTTTATGTGGGGACACACACAATCGGCTGTATACAACCGATTTCTATAAAACCGGCTTCTATAAATTCGACCTAATTTCATAGTGTAGACATACCCTAAGGCATATGAGTAACTTTGCAGTATGAGTAATGTCATTGAAGGCAAGTGGAAAATTTAAACTAGTAAAATAGTGCTTATTTATGGTACTGTACATTGTAACAAGTAGTAATAAGCCATACTTCAGGATTTTTGTTTATTTAATATTACTCTTTGAAAGTATACCAGTTCTGTAATGTTCCAAAATCCAGTAACACTTTCATTTCAGAATATTAACTTCTAACTCATTTTACAGAGAAGCTGCTAAGAAAAAAGTATGTTTACATTTTCAATATAAATGTTGACTGAGATTTGATGACAAATTGGTTTTCACCTCAATTATAGTAAGAAATCTGTATGTTTAAAGTACAAGAATTTTCAAGTTCTCATCTTTGAAAAATATTCTTTGTTAGCAGGCCCATTAGAAATATCTAGGCAGTTAGCTGGCTCATCATAAATAGTTGTCTAACATATGGATAAGTTTTACTGCAGTTTTTTAAACCAAAATGAACAATTATTTTATTAGATGGTTATGTGGAGGAAGTGCAGCTTTTACAAGCAGAAAGTGCTTTAAAAATACTGCATATGCAGTTTTACAAAACTGATTTATTTTTCAATATTCGAGGAGTTGCTAACTGAAAACACAAGTTTATATTACAATGGAATGTGTGTATAGAAATAAGGAGCCTGTGAGGCATCCGGTAATGTAAACTGCTGTATATGTTACATTAATGGAGTCCATTTGGTTAAAAGGATTCAAAATAGCATTATTATTTTGAAAACCATGTGCTGAACAATGGAGAAGGATTACACTAACTGAAATCATCTGTCAACACAGCTTCTTGTAAACCTAACTTAGGTTTAATAAAAATACTATTTAGCACAAGTACATCATAGCAATGGTTTCTTGGAACTGAGATGGCATCTCTGAACCTTAGGATTCAACAGCCCCTTTCTCAGAATTTGGCCTGTTCATAAAGCAAGAAATTAAGAAGCACTACAGGAAAGTCAAGCCAGCACATGTATCTTTGACCCATGTCCATTCTGGTTAGTGAAGAAGAACCAAGAAATCTGCATCCTTCACTAACAGCCAATGCCTTCTTCAACGGGGGCAGCTTACCACCCATGTTTAAAACACTCATTTTCCAATCAGTATCTAAGAAGACAATTCTTGATGCAACCAAACTTGCCAGCTACTTCCTAGTATCTAATCTCCAATTTCTTAACAAGATTATTGAGAAGCTGGCAAAGAGTCAGCATCAACTACACCTGGTCTCTGGTGATATTTAAAAAACATTCCCACCCAATAATGTGCCATAAATATGGTGCTGATTGCTCTTGTGCACAACCTGCTCTTGGTTATGGACAAATATCCCTTCTCTTTTTGCTGGATCTTTCCACAGTGTGGACACCATAGACCACGAAGTTGTGCTGGCTTATCTCAGGCTACGTCTTCACTACCTGCCTGAATCGGCGGGTAGAAATCGATCTCTCGGGGATTGAATTATCGTGTCTTGTCGGGACACGACAATCGATCCCCAAATCGACGCTTGTACTCCATCACTGCAGGTAGGAGTAAGCGCCGTCGACGGGGGAGCCGCAGAGGTCGATTTGCCGACGTCCTCACAGCGGAGTAAGTCGGCTCGGATACGCTATTCACGTAGCTGAATTTGCGTATCTTAAATTGACCCCCCCTTCTCCCCCTGTAGTGAGGACGTAGCCTTAGTTTCTTAGCTAGTGTATGTGGCAGCACACTGAAATGGTTCCTATCCTTTCTCTCAGACTGAGCTCAGAGTGATGGGAAGATGCTCCTCAGACACCAAATCCCTAATCTGTGAAAGTTCCTCAAGCCTCATTTCCCTCACCCATCATATTCAATATATGGTCTTAAGACACCACAGCCTTGATAAACAGCAGTACACAAATGATACCCAGATCGTCTTCACCTTCCCATCAAACAGCGCCATCTATTAGCTATCCCAGTATCTCCAGGAGATCAGCATCACATTAAAGGTGTCCAGCTGATGCTAACTCTTGGCAGGACAAAGGTAGGGAAAGGGAGATCTTTCAAGAAACTAGCCAGCACTATATTATCATCCTCTGTAGAGGGCATAAACCCACCTGCTAATTGTGAAAATGGTATATAGTATTTGTGTTCTTCAGGATTCTCATTGATAGTGGATGTCCATATAGTTACACCTATGAAAAACTGCTTCTTCCACCTACGGCTGACTGAGAGACTAGATCCATCCTGACAGAGGAGGACTTGACCATAGTCATATATGCATTTGTAACCTCCAGGCTTAAATAGTGCAATCCACTATACCTGAGAATTAAACCGGAGACACTGAAAAGGATCCAGTGGCAGCAATAGTGATGCTCCAGTTGCCACAGTGATGCCCCATCAAATACTAGATTAAGGCTATGTCTACACCACAGTTTATGTTGACAGAATTTATGTTGCTTGGGCTCTGAATAAACCACTCCCCTAAGTGACGTAAGTTACACCACATAAACGCCGGTGTGGAAAGCACTATGTCAGTGGGAGAGCTTTTGCCGCTTGCGGAGGTGGTTTTATTATGCCGATGGGAGAGAGCTTTCCCGTCGACACAAGAGCATCTTCACCAGATGTGCTGCAGCTACTGAGCTGCATCAGTGCAGCTTAATCAGTGCAGCACTGTACATCTAACATGCCCTAAGTTTAAATTCAACATCCTGGTCTTGAGCTTGAGAATCCTCAAATGGATTGGGCCGGAGATATCTCAAGGGTTGCATCTTCTCCCACAATCAAGATCTATTGTGTCAGATAGGTTGCACATTCTATGTGCAACTATCAAGAACAATATATCCTGTAGAAATAAAAAGCAGAGGTGGGCATGGAACTGAAGTCATCTCACTTCTAGGACTGTGCTTTAATGACAAGACCACGCTTCCTCTCTTCCGGGATTGTAAACTGGGAAGGTGGCTTACCCTACTGTTCTTAGTAACATTAAAAGAATATAATTTTATGGACTTTCCCAATGTCAAACATTCAAAACATGTTGATGCTAGTTTATCAGTTTTTCTTCATTTGTAGATCAAGAACTGTAAAACTGATGTTATCCAAGATGTGTATTTGCTCCCTGACTATTTCTTATATTTACTTTTAGTTTCCTCTGGGTCAGATCAAGCTTTGGGAGGCTAAAGTTGAAGAAGTTGACAGGTCGTGTGATTCAGATGAAGATTATGAGTCCAGTGGTCGCAGTCTATTATCAACACATTATACCATTGTTATCCATCCTAAAGAACAAGGACCTACCTATCTTCTTATAGGCTCCAAACATGAAAAGGTAGTAAATGTACCCTATCTCTTAAATTTCAATAAGACAGCTATAAGTATGGTATTGTGATATGAACATTTTCTATAGTGAATAAGATATGGACAGTCAGAGACAAGGGGCTTTTCTGCTAGACCATCTAGAAGGTGGTCTGATGTAACAGACAAATGGTCACACTTTTACAAATACTTATCAGAGTTTGAGTGATCACTATAGTTAACTGACCCCATTTAAGGTATCTGGAAAATATCAGTAGATTTTCCCATGGGGACTCCTATCCAGTTTACTGCCCATTTTCTGCAGTAATGGTAATTATTGTACACTAAGGGGAAGACTAACAGGAATAATATGAGAGAGGTTATTTCAGAACATTATAAAATAAAAGTTTTAACAGTATGGTAGACCTTGTTTTGATTCCTGATCTTATTCCCCAGGTGGAAAGGGCAATAATTAATACAAAGACATCGTATTTGCCGCTTAGAGAGGAGAGGAGGGAATACTTTGCATCTCTCAATGATCTCTGACTCAGTTCTGCTTTCCTTGAATGGTGGTTGTAATATAGGGCCTTGATCAGGGATAGGGAAGTAAAACAAGGGGAAATCGTTGGGCCTTCACAAGAGGGTATAGCACTACTCTGAGGTGGGGGAAAAGCTTTCTTATAAGATGACTCAGTGGTTTAGTGAGTTAGTGCACTGCAATTCAGCTTTCAGTCATTTAAATTCTGTCTTAGTTACATGTGAAAAAGATTAGGTGTGTGCCCTCTTCCTAGTCTCTACTGAACATTCATCACATCTGGCTTGAGTGCACTTTCTGCTCAAAAGACACCTATATGTAGACTAGAAAGCTTGCTGCAAGTCAGGATTAAGATGTTTTGGTTGAGCTTTCATGAGAACCTGTGTGCATGAAGCCATTGATATTGTTCCTGAGTGCCAAATTCATCTGTAGAATTTTTGAAAATGAATATTTTTGAAGTTCTTTGTTTTGGAAAATTTCAATAAAAACATGTAATATTTTAAACTCTCAAAAATCTGCTTGGAATGATGATTGGGTTCTGTTTGTTTTTGTCTTGTAGGACACTTGGCTTTATCACTTGACTGTGGCTGCTGGGAGCACCAATGTAAATGTTGGATCAGAATTTGAACAGCTTGTTTGCAAACTGTTAAATGTGGAAGGGGAGCACAGTAAGTTTATTTCTGGTTCCACGTAATCTTAATACTTATCTGATCAACTATATTCTGAGTGTATTTGTCCCAAATTTGTCACTCTTTTTTGTACATATCAGAAGTGTAGTTATAGTTGTAGGCAGAGCTTTCAGTGCTTGTGTTTTGATATAGTGAGTTTGTTAATTCAGAACATGTTTTTCATGAACAATAAATGTTTAGTCATTAGATTTCAGTAGAAAAGACCTTAGACATTAATAGATGTTCAAAACACTTTATTCGTGGAGAAGCAAGAGCTCCATGGTAGGCTTTTTTTGGCCTTTTGTCTTCCAATTTTAATATGAATTAACCACAAAAGTGGCCAAGACTCCTTAGAACTTTCCATCCATTTTAATGTACTTTAAGTTCTTGACATTTCTATAATGTGCTACTGATGGGGTTATTTTTATTGGTTGATCATGAGTTAGGTCACTGCTATCTAGGTGACTAGTAGAGTTGGTTGGTTTAGACTACCTGTGCTGCCTGCAGGGTCAAAGGGCTCCAAATCTTTCAGAGATCTCTTGACCCAGTAAGAAGCGCTACTTGTTTGTTTACAGGAGGGTCTAAACACACAAGGCCTTGGAAATGCAAACCAGGGCTACAACTCTATAGATGATTTAGTACTAGCACCCTTTCTCTTGGAAGTGGTGGAGATAATAGGAAGGCAGTGCCTCTAGAACAGCCTTTAGGTGAATGTGTGGCACATTTTCAAGCCAATAGGTATAACTGAAAGTGGCCCCACCAATGACCTATCCTTCCCCTCCACCAGTGCTCAAAACCTGGCTCCACTACTGCCAGTCAGAATTACATTACATAAACACTATGGTTCACTGAAGTCATTAAAGTTTTAGTCTTGACACAGACAATAGCATGATAATTCTGCTAAACAGAAGTGCAGCAGGGGCAAACTTGCATCCTACAAAGAGAGCTATTTCAGCCCTTGAACATCATACCACCAGTACCCATTCCATCCTCATGTTGCTTGGCATGGTGCTTGTAGGTTTTATCCCTGTTTCCTTTATGAGACTTAAAATAAATGTGAGGCTCTTCTGAGGCATTGTATAGGGAGAAAGGGAAGCACAGGAGACCTAGATTCTATTCCTGGCTCTGCCACTGTCCTGCTGGGTGACCTTGGGCCAGTCACTTCCCCGCTCGGTGCTTCTGCTTCCCCATTTCTAAAATGGCAATAATGATACTGACCTCCTTTGTAAAGTGCTTTGATATCTACTGATTGAAAGTGCCATAAAAGAAGTAGGTGTTATTAAACAAAGGACTGTTGAGTCACTTCTCTTCTTGCCAACAAGCAAGCACTTTGAGCACTCAAGGCAGAAATTTCACCTTGCCAAAATAAACCCGCTCCTGCACTAGACTGGGGTAGACATAGATTTTGGAGAAATAGCCATTTGCCCCGACACGGTGCTGCTGCAGCAGGATTAAGCATGAGCAAGTTACACAATAGCCTCCCATGAAGAGTCAAAAATGAGCTGAAGCTTTATGATATGTGTCTGTCTGCCCAAATTCAGAACTACATCTTGTTCTTTATGGCCAAAACATTGTTGTACTTGGAAATGGAAATTGAGTTTTTAATTTATTTAAATATCTCTAGCTCAGCTGTAGACACTCAGTCTCTAAAGCAGTGGTGGGCAACCTACAGCCTGCGGGCCACATATGGCCTATCAGGGTAATCCACTGGTGGGCTGCGAGACAGTTTGTTTACGTTGACCGTCTGCAGGCATGGCTGCCCACAGCTCCCAGTGGCTGTGGTTCTCCATTCCCGGCCAATGGGAGCTGTGGGAAGTGGCGTGGGCTGGCCGCTGCTTCCTGCAGGTCCCATTGGCTGGGAACAGCGAACCGCTGCCACTAGGAGCTGCGGGTGGCCGTGCTTGCAGATGGTCAATGTAAATAATCTGTCTCATGGCCCGCCAACAGATTACCCTGACGGGCTGCATGCAGCCCATGGGCCGCAGGTTGCCCACCACTGCTCTAAAGTCTGCAGAAGAATGTTCTTAGCTGGGGCATCTGCTGTTACAAACTCTGAGATTGATCTGCAGACCTTATCCTTGTGAGTAGTTCCATTTAAATCAATGGGACTATGTGTGAAAATAAGGATTAGTTCATTTGAGTTAGCGTTTGCAGGATCAGGCCCTAAACTTGCTGATATTAGACAACACGAGTGAGAATGTATGTTGGGTGTCTACACTTAACAAGTTAAAGCCTAAAAAAAATAGCTTTTAGCAGAGTCTTATCAAGCAAAAGGAGAACGTGTGTGCTGACCTAAGGCAATCAGCAAGGAAAGTGGTGATGTTCTATCTGAGTCCTCTACAGTATGTCCCCACTGTTCTCTTGTCCATAGTATGTCACAGTAGCATAGTTTTTCATTTATTTAGTCGCTAGCATATCCTGAGTGTAAGTCACTTCCCACACATAAGGTAAGAAGAGGCTTGAGTTCTTGTGCCCTACTAGTCCAGGCAAGTTAAATCACATTCCCTAGTGGCTAGATTCTGGTGTTCAGAACTATACTGGCAGTTGGTCTTGTTGAGCTTCTTGAACCAGAAATACAACTTCTGAAACTCTTCTAAGCAGACCCTCGTGGTATAGACTTTTCTAAAATAAAATAACTTATCATTGGGGTATGAACCGTGGAAACAATGAGCCAAGTGAACAGGAGTTGTACCAGACTTGCCTACCTTGAATGTACTGTTTTGATTAGAGAAAGATACACAACGGAGCATACCACTTCAAACAGTGATCTCAAACTAATCAGATTTGAGGTAGTTCAATACTTGAATGGGAGATTTCTAGGGAGAAACTCAACCTCTTCAGGAAATAGTTTGATGCATTGAATGGTGATATCATTCCCCATACCTGTCAAAATTTGAAAGCCATAAACATGGCTACCTGGGAAAATAAATAGGGAAGGCCCTTTCAACAACTAATACATTGCACCAGGTGTTTGGAGGGTCAGAATGGAAACCAAATACATATTTTGCTGAAAAAGTAGTGATTATTATTCAGTCATAAGGACAGATGAGTTTGTTTTCCTGCTGAGTCAATATCTAGCAAGGTGTTAGGGAGTACTGTGCTAGTGGAAGCAATGTTTTTCCAGGTGAGATGCAACAGCTAGGTCTGATGACACCTGCAGTTATTAAAAATACCAAGACTTCCCCCCCCCCCCCAGATCTATTCCAACATGGGTAATTCGATTCTGCCTATTTAAGTTTCCCTGAAATTTCAAACAAATGAGAGACTCTTCTTTTACTATTAAAAGTGTTCCTATGCATTTTTATGTGTTGCTGTGATTCACCCCAGAAGTGGCTGCACTTTATTGGTGGCCAAAATTATTCCTGTATGTAAAGTCAGTTACTAAGAGTTTATAAAATATGTTGGGTTCCTTTTGGATGAAAGATGTTATGTAAAGTCATTATCTTAAATGATTCCTTGCAAGCAGTGACCATGTATTATCTGTTCAGCCTCTCAAATTTGGAGACACCCTACTCTTTGTCACAGCAAAGAAGGAATTGCTTTCCCTCTTACAACACTGCCATCAGAGGCCCTGCAAACTGAAGCAATTAAATTATTTAAGGTAAAATCCTGGTAAATGTTTTTGTTTTTTTCTGTGTGAGAGAGATACTTTTTTGCTCACTAAAGGTGTTCTATTAACAGGCCTGTGTGTGAGTGTGACTCACCAACTAGCACATCCCCTTGTGGCTCTGTGTGGTGTAGCAGGCTCTCCTCCACTGACAGCTGTGATGTTAGGATTCTTGGAACTTGGCCCTCCAGCCAGGTCACATATAATGCCACCTCTACGGTTGCAAACTTTTCAGGATTGTCCTGAAGTCTCCTGGAGACTTTAAAGATTAATCTTTAATTAAAGATTGTGTCATGTGATGAAACTTCCAGGAATACATCCAACCAAAATTGGCAACCCTAGCCACCCCTTCTGGGGTGAGCCAAGAATCCAACAAAGAATAGTCCATTAACCTCATAGTCAGTCCAACTCCAGAATCAGTAGTCCTTATCTCAGGTATCAGGGGTTTCAACAGTCCTTACCCCTTGCCAGGGGGTTTTTACTCCATGCTCCTCATTGGGCCAGTAGGGGAACCTAAACCCTCCCACTTCACTGGGTTCCAGTCCAGGGACCCTTTAATAAGCAGTGAAACCTGTCTACACAGTTTCCTTGCTCCTTCGCTGGACTAGTTCTTACCTTACCCTCTCAGATCTTTCCCACAGACATTTCCCAGACTCACAGAGTATCAGCATCTCTCTCTTTAAGCTTCTTCCACAGTCTCATGGCAGAGCTTCTTAGCACTTTCTGCCACCAAGCTGGTTCTGCTGCAGATAGGGTGACCAGATGTCTCAATTTTATAGGGACAGTCCTGATTTTTGGGTATTTTTCTTATATAGGCTCCTATTACCCCCCACCCCCTGTCCCAATTTTTCACATTTGCTGTCTGGTCACCCTAGCTGCAGAAGAGCTTTCTCTACTCTCCTGGCAGACAGCCTCTGCTCCCTACAGGCTCTTTCACCAGCACGGAGAATCCTGGGTAGACTCACTTTTCTAGCTTTCCCTCACCACTGCTTTGGGGTGCCTGTTGCAGGCCCACCTACCTTCCTTCAGGGAGGTGCTGTCTGCCAGCAGTCCAACTCAGCAGCCTCACTCCAGCCAGGCTTCTCTCGCTGAGTAATAGCCAACAATCTGCTCTCCTTTTTGGTCAGCCCCTAGCTGAGTTGGGTTCAGCCCTTTTAACTCTTCCCTCCAGGATTGACACCTACTGCAGGTGTAGCAGGGTGGAGTTTATTGAGCCCACAGACTCTCATTAATCCCTTCTGGTCCACTATGGGGTTGGTACACCCCATCACAGCCTGGAAAGAAAAGGTATGTCTTTATCTTCAGAACAGATAAGGCATGGACAGTGCTAGTTGAAGCCTCTCCACACAGCCTCACCCCCTAATCTGAAGAGAACATCTCTAGAGTTGAGAGAGCAGTTCAGTCTCCAGGCCTGTTTAATTTATGGCCTTAACTGAGATTATCAGTAAAATTGCCAGTTAGCACCCAGGAGGATAGTGGATTTTTGGCCTGAGACTAAGATAATCAAATTCAAGGACTACGAAACAGCCATCAGATACAGAGCTGGTTGAAATTTTCTGAAATTTGTTTTTTCAAGTAAATTTTAAACAAACAACAACTACAAAAAATAATTTAAATTGTTGTAGCTTTTTTCATGTTTTTCAACCAGGTCTAGAGATTGAAGACATTTTACAAATTCTGATGGGAAAAAATGCAAAAAAACAAATAAACCCCAAACCATCATTTCTGCACATTTTTCCACCTAATTTTTGAACTAACTCTAATCATATGGTAACAATTGTCATTCATGTTGGACCTTGGCTGAATTCAAACTGCTGACTTAGGAGGGAAAGTTTCTATTGTCCTTTTTCTTTTATAAATAAAAAAGAAATGATCAAGACTTTCATATACATATATCTAAGCTGAGCCTGTTTTCCTTCTTGAGTTTAGTGAACAAATGAAAAGTACATGTGTGTTTTAATAATAATATATAGTAAAATAGAATGTATGTGAAGACTTACAGAGTAAGATTCTTCATAATATTTAGACCTAAAAAATTATATCATATTATTAAGAATAGTCAGAGGTGAAAGAGCCAGTACGCCGTGCCGGACTGGACCGGCTTCCCCAGGCTGGCAATTTAAAGTGCCCGGGGCTCCCTGTAGTGGCCGGAGCCCCGGACCCTTTAAATCGCCTCCCGAGCCCAGCTGCCGAAGCCTTGGGGTAGCGGCGGCAGGGCTCCGGCAGTGATTTAAAGGGCCAGGGGCTCTGCTGCAGTAGTGGCGACTGGAGCCCCGAGCCCTTTAAATCGCCCCTGAGCCCCAGGGCTCCCAGCCGCCTCTGCAGCTGGTAGCTCCGGGGGTGATTTAAAGGGCCCGGGTATTTAAAGGGCCTGCCTCTTCCGGTTGAGGCCATGCCTCTTCTAGTTGAGGCTACGCTCCAGCTCAGGACTCCGGCGTACCGGTAAGTCCTTTAAGTTACTTTCACCCACAAAGAGTACACAGCAACTGCCCTTCTGCAAAGATGCAGCTCTGACAAGTGAATTCAAGAGATAGGTCTTGATCCTGTTGCCTGCAGGTAGACCCCAGTGTTTGAGCACAGGTGGTAGCAGAACAGAGTCCTTGAGTAAAAACCCAGCCCCATTGAAGTTAATGGCAAAACTCCCCTGGATTTCACTCCTCAAGTTGGATAGGTAAAAATGTGTTTTTCCCAGCTAAAGATTGCTACGGACTATATGCTAATGATTGTTACAGAGAAAAAGTACTTTTCTGCCATGTCTTTGCACACTGAGGGATATATTAAGAATTAGAAAGCAAGTTTCATGGATGAATGCCCTTTCTCCATGGACCTTATCCTAACATTATTAATTCTGCCAAGACCAAGTTCCTTCCAGTAAAAACTGTCTTGAGAAGTCATATGGGATAGTTTTTGGCTAGATGTAGAAAGGAATTCTATACATTCCATCTGTTCAATCCCTGTCACTGGCATATCCAGCTTGTTTGTTTGAAATGTCAGGAGGGTCTTAAAGAAAAACGTCCATTTTATTTCGCTCATCCCACCAGCACGAAAGTTTAAAAGGGAATGAACTTTCCTCAGCACAAATAAACACATGTATTTGAAAAATGACATTCTGAATTATATTTGGCAAATCTGAACGTTTATCACAGGAAGTAGTTATTTTGCTAGAAAGGGATGACTTACGTGACACTGTCATTATAAAGAACTCAGTGTTGAAGATTCTAAATTTAATTCCCAACTTGATTTAGAACTAATGTTTCAATCAAAAGAGAGACATTTGGGTTCATTTTCAGTTATTCTGCTGCTAATCAAAATTAGTCAAATATATCTAAATATCTCAAGATAGAAGGAATCTAATCTGTTGATAGTTTGTTTCCCTTCTATCTTGGTTATTAAAATAATTCCTTAAAGATTAATGTTTAAAATGTATAAGTGGATTTAGTGATCATGTAACCAAGGGACTAAATATGTAGACCAACTGGAACCCACCTTTCTGGGGCAGGTGTTATGCAAACTTTCTAGGACAGCATTGCCGTTGCTTTATGGAAGCTCCTAGCTATTCCAGAAGTGGAGTTTGCTTGAGCAGAGACTACCAGTAGTGCAAAATATTATGCTGCTTTTGTGATGTGAACAAGTGGAGACAGAATGAGACCATCAAACTCATGGGACTTGAGCCCAGATTTTAACTTGGGATTCGTGAGCTAAAGAACTATTGCACTAACCCATTGTGCCACCTAATAGCTCCCCTCTTTGTTTCCTCTCCCCTTCCCACATTGAAAACTTTCCCAATGTAGAAAAAATACAACTCAAGAAACAAAAAATCCTGATGTTCTGGTCAATTCGTAGTTTGTTGCATGAGGCCTTTAAAGTTTGTTGCTCTTGTTTCAGCACCTTGCCATGGCATGCAACACTGCAACTGCTCACAGGACTGACCAGCCGTGATTGTGTTGTGCCCACTCTTTGTTTTTATACTGACTGCCTTTACAGTAGTAGAAGATTGAAACCCAAAAGGGCAAGCTCAGAATCAAAGTTTTGAACAATGTATATAGGCCCTGGTTGTATTCAGAACCTTCTGAAAACTTGCCTGACATCACCTCATCATGTCTCAGTAGGTGATTGTGTTTTTGCTGTCATAGTTCCTAGTGAGTAGAATTCACTCCCTGCGGAAATCTGCCTCATTTTATCCCTCCTCACTTTTAAAAAAGCATTTGAAAATAGACTGTTCAGAGGTATTTTTATCTTAAATCTGGCCGTGTAGAGAACCCCACCCCTTTCCTCATATTTTTTCAAGGATAGCACCTTATTTGTTTTTAACATTTTAATTAATTTAATGCTTGATGCTTTAAATATTATTGCATTTTTGTTATGAAGCACCTCTGTGAAGGGGTTAGGTGGAGGTTGATATATAAACTTATATATTATTATTTTATATCCAGACCTGCCAGTTGTTTATAAATGCTGCAGTTGACTCTCCTGCCATTGATTACCATGTATCTTTGGCCCAGAGTGCTTTGCAGATCTGCCTCACACATCCAGAGCTTCAAAATGAGATCTGCTGCCAGCTCATTAAACAGACAAGACGACGACATCCACAGAACCAGGCAGGACCAATACAGGTATGAATAACTTCTGTTAATGGAATGTCCTTCACATGAGCAATGAAGAGCTTTGACAGACCATTGAGTACAGCAAAGAAATCTGTATGCTTAGCTAAAATTTGCATCTTTGTGCTGTGCTTTATTGTAAATCAGAAGAATAAGTGTAGAGAACATCCCCATCTCTTTTAAGGGCTGAACACAAATGCAAGTGGGTTTACCTCAGCTAAAGTCTAAAGTAAGGTGTAACACATAGACCTCTGTGGTTCTCCTCTCAGCTGCTGCATGCTTCCTTGAGAGCCTGTCTTTCTTCCTGAGTTAATTCCAGATTCAGCCCCTAACTCACACAGAACATTTGTATTTAGAATGTGCTTGAGGGGGGCAATTCATTCCCCATATTTGGCCATGCACTTTAATATGCCTGTTTTCAAGACAAGTATCTTCTTTCCAGTGCCTGGCCTTACAGCCTCCCACACAATCTTGTACGCATACTGCATACCAAATAATGTATATGCAGCACCTAATTGTGTTTCTTCATTCTGCTTTATTACCAGAACTATATTTTTCTTCAAATTTGTAAGTAGAAAAAAAATTAAACTGAGAGGGGAAAAAGGGATTATAGTCTAAGTGGTATATACAGATATAGATGTATATTTTATTTTATTCAGTACCTGAGTTCATATTTGGAAAATTATTAAGTTGACACATACTGCAGTTGATGGTTTTAATTTAACCTTTCTCTTTTTTGACACTCTTGTACCATTCATTGATAGGGCCTTTCTTTATAAATGAAAAAAAACGTTGTTATAATCTTCCATAATGGTTTTAAAAGTACATTAAAGTGCTTTCATAAAATAAAAATAATAAATAAATAAAATAATGGGATGAGGGAATGTTTTGAGGTCCCAGATCATTACGGGAAGATACGTTTTTTTCTCTCAAACACTTTCATGTCACTATCCCTCCCAAATAAAAGTCTGATCCATCTCCCATTGAAGTCCATTAATTTTTCCATTAACTAAATGGAAGTTGCATCATGGCCTAAATGGGCTTTGAGAAAGAAACTCTGCAAATGCTTAGAGGGATAAAATAATTACATTCCCACCTAACCTGCAGGCAAGGTGTGAAGCTGCCACATAGTTCATCCTCAGCATCTGTCGTGGGCCAGAGGAGTGTGGATAGGAGGATAGCATCAGCAAATGAAATCTGGGGGGGAAATGTATTATAGGTAGATCTATAGTTGAGGTTTCCTGACATTTTCCATTATAAGTCCCTGTTTTCAGTTGCTTATAACTTGGCCATCTTTAACCGCTTGGGCTGAAATTTTCCACATGAGGTGTTTGCCTCAGGCTGATTTACTGTGGGAAATATTCAATAAAAATGTTCAGCAGTTTCTCAGAATGAGGTCAAGGACAAATATGTTGTTTTACCCAAGTTAAAAAATTTGTGCAATGCTTTGTTGAGATGCTCTAATGCCTGCACACTTTGGAGCAAGGACTTGAAATTTATTTGGTTGCCTTGGTGTTGGGGCTGTGACTTTTTCCCCAAATCTAGTTAAATTACGAGTCTCTAAAATTTTGTTTGCACATGCTCAGTAGAGACTTGTTAGAGTTTGGCAGCTAAATTCTCTGAAGATTCCATCTGTAGTGGGCATGCAGGAGCTGAACATGACTTGCAGTTGCTCCTTCCACCACCCATGGATAGCTGTGATGCTATGCACAGGATCTGAGAGCAGGGAGGCTGTCTTCCTTTCACTCTCAGTGCAACTGTAATTCGGCCCCCTTGTGTGTATGCATATATAGTCTTTAATCACATAGTGACAAACTATTTTTTCCACAGTAGTCAAGCCTTATTCAGTGCACAGTATGACTAGTGATCTGGGAATGCATCAAGATATGTAGTGAATGAGACTGCTGTCTGTAGGATCCCTGCTTCATTTGTTGCAGATGTTGGAGACTGTGTAGTGAATGAGGAAGGGGACTGCAGCAAGAGATGGAATGGTTTTGTGGTTTAGGGAATTGAATGCCACCTTAAATGGATTTAATTCCTATTTGATGCAGGACATGTTATTTAAACCAAATGTTTCATTAACTATGTAGTTCTTCATTTCTGGGTGCCCCACTTGAGACACTCTGGTCTGCAGAAGTGCTGGACCCTCATAACTGCCCCTGCAGTCAGTGAAAGCTGAACAAATAAAACGCTACATTCTATGAAAAAAATAAGGCAGGTTATAGACATCTCAAAGTGGGCACCAAAATTATTTTACACTTTAAACATTAATGTCTCTGTGCACTAGTTCCCCATATGTAAAATAGGGATAATAATATCACCTTACCTCACAAGGGTGTTGAGAAAATAAATTCATTAATATTTGTAAATCAGTGCTGAAGTGGTGAGCTCCATAAAAAAGCCCATGAGGAAATTAATAATTCTGTATTCAGAGTAGGTTTGAATAGCATGCAATAAATAAGTCTTGGATCTACACATTGAACAATGAGGATAAAAAAAAATGTTGAATAGCTGCTCATTCAGTGAGCATTGTTCATCCTGTGCACTGAATGAGGCAGGGGTCCTGTGGGGGAAAAGGGATGTAATTAAAGACTATCTATAATGCATACTCACAGGGGAGCTGAATTAAGGTGGCACAGGGAACTTTGACTCAGGTATTCCCCAACATTTTAGTGATTGACTTTGCAACCTTAGTTTTCTTTTAATGCAGTTTTTTGTATGTAATTTTATATAAACTGAACCAAAAAAAGTTGCAGGAAGGGCGAAACATGGAAATAGAGATAAAGACATCTTGGGCTTCCAATGAGGTAATATCCCAATTCATTTAAGCTTTTTACCTGTAGTTTTGAGCTTTTCCTTCCAATATACAATTGTCTGTCATTTTATTCAGCATTTTGCACAATGACCTGCACTGTTGACCAGTGATCACAGGAGAAAGTTATTTTACTTTGTAAGATGCCCAAAATAGTGTTTTTTTTCTTTTTTCCAGGGTTTGCAGCTGTTAGCTCTCTGTGTTGGACTCTTCCTTCCTCAACACCCATTCCTTTGGCTCCTCAAACTTCACTTAAAGAAGAATGCCGATTCCAGGTGTGCTACGTATTACTAGCTGTACAAGTCCCACTGATGAAACTTCTAGGATACATTTTAAAATCAACTTTATGACATATTTGTGGACAAATGCTACAAAAGTATAATTTGTACACATAACTTGTGTGCATCACTTGGAAAATTTGTCCTTTGTTTTGAAAATTGCACTACAGTGTTCTGAACACACAATGTAAAAGCATGAAAAGCACAATATAGCTGTTATCCAAAACGTTCTGAGGCAAATTCATTCCTGACAAAACTATTATTTTCAGTGGATTAACACCCTTTATATTCTCACCTTTGTTGGAAAAATCTGTTGGAAACATTGCAAGGAAACTTCAGAGTTCTCCTTCCATTTGGATCTTTCACTGGGTTTGCTCACAGCTTAGCACATAGTGGAGCAGTTCATGAGCCATGCCCTGTTTCTCTTTTTGTCACAGAACTGAATTTGGGAAATATGCAATTTACTGTCAGCGATGTGTTGAGAGAACCCAGCAGAATGGGGACCGAGAAGCAAGGCCATCAAGGATGGAAATCCTTTCAACCCTTCTAAGAAATCCCTACCACCACTCGTTGCCATTCAGTATTCCAGTTCATTTCATGAATGGTATATACCAGGTAGGGCTCATAAGCATGATATTTAACTTGCCCAATCTGATTTTATTAGCACACTTGTGAAGTGGTTATGTGTGATAGCCAAGATGAAGGAGGGAGAACTATGAGCATTAAAGTAAATATGGCTTGAATTTCTCCTTGCTGGTGGTTGGCAATGGAATGGGCAAAGTAATTATCAGATTTGATCAGTGTTTCAGGAAAAGAAAAAGTTTTGAGCAAAACATCTTTAAAAAAATTAAAAACCCATTATTGCCTAAGTAGTATCTACTTAATTTTACTTGTTTAACCACATGAATGGAGCAGTCTGGAGAAGAGAGCAAGGTGTTAGAGGTATTCCCTCCAACTGAGCACCTTGGAAGGCAGGTAGCTCATTGAACGTCATGAGGCACATGTGTAACTCTGATCATCATTAACAGAGGATACCTGCATTTATTACAGGCAGAATATGCTCCATAGTCTCTTGGGGCCAATCTAATGCCCTGAGTATTTCCTTCTCCTACAGCCCATCTTTCTCGTCTAAACTCCCACCACTACCACAGACTACAATTTGCCTACCTCCTCCCCTCTTTTAAACCACAGTATTTCCTATTCCTAATAGCTCTCTTCTCCTGAACCACACCCTCCTCAGGTGACAGTCATCAATTTCATGAACCCTTTCAGCTGATCCTCATGTCTCAGTTACCATCATTAATCCCTTAGTAGCCACAGACCAGGCTAACTCCTTCCCATCTCTGGAAGACAGATGAGGCCCCTTACAGGGATCACGTTACCTGTGACACAGTAGAACTCCCATTAACTTCAGTATAGGATCAGTATTGGATCTAGTATCCTTTCTGTGAATTATGGCATGTAAATAACTTTAAAATTATGTAGTTATGCACTGAATATCATTTTTATTTCCTGGTATAAAGAAAAACTCTGCTTTCAAAACATTTTTATAAACTTTAAAAAAGTATTCAATATATATCCAAAAAAATATATATATATATATATACTTGGATCTCCATTAAGTCATCACCTTAAAGTTTCAAAGAGAAATGCTTGAGATCAAAAAGAATTTAACCATCCATGATGCTTATATATTGGTTTGAAAAGACATGCTCCCAAGTGATATGAAATAAAACCAATAAAGAGTCTTAAATGTCACTATAATTGGTTAGTTAGTTGGGCTCAGATCCCCATAGGTATTTAGGCTCCTAGTTTCCATTACAGTCTGTCGGACTTCATGATCCAGTTTTTCTAAGACATTTTGTTACTAATAAAAGTGGTGTGGTTTCTTTTGTGTGCAGAGCCTGGTAGATACCCCTGTCCTTTAGCACAAAAATAAAGTTGAGGGAAGTGTCAGAGACAAGTATCTGAGTAGAGACAATTAGCCACCCGTTACTAAAATTCTTTAGTACCAAAGACAGAACAGGAAACTTGATAAATATTTACACCAGTAGACATGGGAGGGAGAAGATATTCTTTGAACAATTACTATATATATTATATATCACTGCTCCTGAAATACATTTTGTATGGTATTTCAGACATGCAGTATAATCTAATCAAGCCTCCTGTTAAATTGTATGTCATGCAAGGTTGTTATCTATAATCTTACCTGCTGAGCCATCCTGTCATAATTTTTTTTGTTATAGTATATCTAATCATATTTTTCCTCACAGAGGAACATATCAAATTGCCTTTTTAAATCAAACATTTAGATTAATTCAAATCTATAGCTTAGTAAATAAAAAAAACTGTAAATGCATTTATCTAGAGATTAAGTTTGGGCTGGAAAACAAAAAAAGAAAAATAATATATTAGTTTAATAACAGTCTGAGATGCTATGTATAATAGTCTTTGATTTGGTAAACAAAATGCAATGACTTGTAACAGGTAAGCAAAGTTTTTGACATAAAATTTGCTCAATAGGGTAGAAGAAAGACCACCAATCTGTCTTCTTTTTTTCCAGAATTTACAAGTTTAAATCCTGACTCAATTTTTATCTAACCTGTAGTGGAATTTATCAAGTTGTAATGACAATAAGCTATCCAAGGAGGATGGAACAGGGCACTTTCTTTCCATGTATGTTCTAGAAAGTGTCTTGTCCTTCTTCAAAATGTTACATTTAATATTTTTGAGAGTTTTTGTAACTAAAGTGTTTCCTTTTCCTCTGTTCAGGTTGTTGGATTTGATGCCTCCACCACAGTGGAAGAATTTCTGAACACCCTTAACCAGGACACAGGAATGAGAAAACCAGTCCAGTCAGGATTTGCATTATTTACTGATGATCCTTCTGGCAAGGATATAGAGCACTGTCTTCAAGGAAACATCAAGGTAAACAAAACTCTTTAATGAGCTGCACATATTAAACAACAAAAATATCTTAATTTTACAGAGGCCTTTTCAAACAAACAATGTAAGGGAAAATAATTTCCTCGTTAAATGCTTTTTGCTTTTCCTCATTTGACATATATCAAAGGAAAGATGAAAACAAACTCTAATTTTTAACTCTGAAATTCATTCAATGGAATACATTTAAAAGCATTGCCTGGCAGACTAGAATGGCTTAGGGAATTGATGATGGGATAAGGAACTTTTCACCTCTAGGACACCAGTTTACATGAGGTCTGTTATTAGTGACTAAAAGTGATTAAGTCTAATGCTCATTCAGTGGCTTTAGTTGGTGTTTTTCAGTCCAACTCCTGTGGCTGAACAACAAAGGTCTGAATACTTAGTAATCCTGAAGAGCTCTCAGAGCTGGAGAGGTGGAGTAGACTAAAGTAGAAGTCTCCAGATGAGGGCTGTGACACGAAGATTGAACTACCGTATCTTGTACTCTGCAAGTCCTGTGGCTAGAAGACTTCAGTGTCCAATGCTGGCAGTCTGGTACCTGTCTTAACATCAGATTTACTACAAACTTAGAAATATAAACCCATCTCCTAAAATATGAAAATACAAACAGCTCTTCTAATATGTTGCTCAATTGAGGGATGTATTGGAGGATCAAGGAAAGGGGCTGACAGAGATCTGGAAGGAATGTCAGAGGGTTTCCTATCCAATACAAGGAGGAAAAGGTTTAGGTTCGGTTCAGTAGATTGTCAGTACTCAGTGTAATGTTATTTCTATGGATTCTGAAGGGATGTTGTTATCCACACAACGCAGGTTTAAGGTATTTGCAGCAAAGGTTGGGAAGACACACCATAATTGATGGTTTACTACGTTACATCGTTGTTGTCGCAAAGCAAATAGTGGGGCTGGGACTGCTGTTGAAGCAGCTCCCTTAGCCCTGGGGAGTAAGGAATGCCGGGTAATACCATCAGGCAGGCCTGTTACACCCTTCTGCAGTGTTCAGAGAAGTATTAACTGGCTTCAGGGGGCTCTGCATCCAGCCCTCTATGGCTGGAAGAAAGGTTATCATGATGCAATCGGAGATAAATAGGGCCATGGACGATTCCTCTTTCCTACCAAAAAAAAACCCAAAACCAAAACAAAAAATCATGACATGGAAGGCAAAAAAAAAAAAATCTATTAAACAGTTTACTTATTCTCATATTTTGTTTTCTATTAACGTGAGATTTTGGATTCTGTTAACATTTCTGCTGAGTCTTTCCAAGGGGGTTACTAAATAGTTTCTTCCCATCTAATCTGAATGGACTAGGGTGCTGCCATTGAAACACACTCGTCCTTTGGTCTGGGAACAAGGGAACAAGCAAGTCTCCAACTTGCACAAAACACTTGTTAGAAACGGAACCATCCACAGCATGCAGTATAGTTGTTTAAGTATCCTCTTTATAAAAGTCATTAGTTTGATTAATTATAAAACAACTAGTTTTAGATAATGACATATGTGTTGGCTCCTGCTAAATTATATATCTTTCCTTTCCGTATAAACATTGTATGGCCAGATTCCAAAACCAAGGTCTGTCTGGTAGGATAAGCGAATAACAACAACAAAATCTGACTGCTAAATCCTCAGCTAAAAAGTGCCTGTACAGGTACTTTTCACAAGTTTAAAAATTAAAGCTACGTGATTTTTCTGAGTTACAATAATTGAAATTCTTTCATAATAAACAGATGGTTTCCTTCAAAGATGCTGTTTTGGCAAGAAACTACAGAACTGACAGTTCCACATATTCATTTTCCTTTTAGATCTGTGACATTATTTCTAAATGGGAGCAGGCCTCCAAAGAACAGCATCCTGGGAAATGTGAAGGCACAAGAACTGTGCGTCTTACATATAAAAACAGGTATATAAACTGAGCATAATTCCATTACTTTGTCCTAGGAATTTTCTTTAATTTATATGGTGTTTATTATCTAGAAAGGTATTAGCTGAATCAAAGCTTACTCCAAAATATTAAAAGAGAAAGAGACTGCAACCTTTGTTAAATAAATTAACTTCACTAGTATCAATATTTTGGAAACCTTCATATAAACCTTAGATTTTTGTTTTTCTTAAATTTAGCAAGTTGGGAAGTACAGAGTAAGCTAGTCAGGCAAATCCTGGTTTGTTTTCCTTAGTCAATCTGCTGGTTCATTGGACACCCCATCTCATGACCCTGCTTAGAGGCTGTGGCTCCTTCCCACATCCTCCACCAGGCCATCTTTCCTTTGATGAACCCTCCTTCCAAGCATCTTACACCTGGCAAGATCCCATTTATTGAGGTTTAGCTGGTTTGCTTGTCTTTTGTGTGGGATCCACCTGCACAGGTATAGAATATGGCTCTAGGATTACGCTGATCCAATGTGCATGGAATTTTAAACATATAGCATGAACCTAACAAGAAGACAGTAAGAGCAGGCTACCAATTAATGGGATCTCTAAAAGTAGAAGTCTTAGGGGTACATCTGTAGGAGAAGGATGAGATAATAGTGAGTTGAACATTATTTGCATACTAAGCAACAGCCACAGGTTGATATTTCATAGTTTAGTAGTAAAAAGATCAGCACACAGTAGTTTGCATCAAAAGTTGTTTTCTCGTGCTCTGTTTAGCTTGGAAAACTGTAATGTCCAATTGTGTCTACAATCTACATCCAGTAAAATGGAACTGATTATGTTATGTACCAGTATTTAATTTTTTAATTTGTAGGTGAAGCTTATGAGATTGAGGAGCACTTGTCTTGACCTACAACGCCCCTTTTGCTCAGTCCTTGGTCTCTCCTGAGCATCAGTTGCTAATTGTGCCAAACTTTGCTGGAATTTGAGTTTTGGATACATGGGGACTAGGCTGACACTACCAAATTAAAGACCCTAGATCTACAGAGGTGAAAAACCACTGTACTAATTTGCATTATTATGTACTTGGAAGGTCTATGATTCCTCAATTGTCAAGTGGTGTTACATTTCATGAAAGCAAAATACAAATCAATGCTTAATTGTGAAATCATTAAACTTTATTCATTTAGATTCAATGAGGTGCAGATCTTTTGGTGGGTATTTATATCTTTAATTATTTTCAAACTGGCATTTAAATTCTATTCATGTTTAAACTTTTTAGTTTGATTTCTTATCATTCACTTAAAAATAAGATATATGTGTGCAATGATGTGATGCTTTTTTTAAAATGTAAAACTAAGGGCATGTGTTAAGTAATCCGTTTGAACAGCAGAGTAACTAGCCTTCAAATTGCGTTATAGAATTCCATGATTTTACTCCTGTGCTGTCCCTGTTCTATGGAAATGAGCAATGGGCTTAACTGGAGCAAAAATTTTAAAATGACAAGATACTAAAGGGTCATTTTTTCCACCTTTTAGAAGTAGTGAATGTATAGCTAGTAAAATGGTTTAGAGTGACAATTCTAGAGGTTGATTTTCTCCATTTGTCCACAGATTTAGTACAGTGGCAGTAAAAGCTTCCAAGTGCTGCCCTTTCTCTGTGCCTCAACTCTGCTCTGGACAGGTTACTTTCAGAGCTGAAGTGTTAATAAGTCTCTAGCACATTCATTCTTTGTCCTAGCTGCTGAGGCTACCATTTGTGATAGAAACACCTATCCATTAGGAACCGGATTGATATCACCAACTCATTTCACATGAGTCAATGTAAGCCATCAGGTGGTAACAATTTATGGTCAGAGCTGACTTCAAACTAGTGGCCCAGAGGTGCAAGGTCATAGCTCTCATTACTAATACCCAGGGTCTAATACCCCTATTTTCA
This sequence comes from Malaclemys terrapin pileata, assembly GCF_027887155.1. Taxonomy (NCBI): domain Eukaryota; kingdom Metazoa; phylum Chordata; order Testudines; family Emydidae; genus Malaclemys; species Malaclemys terrapin. The sequence continues at coordinate 37,105,637 of NC_071507.1, read as the reverse complement.
TTTTTAAATAACTTTTCTTTCTTCTTTTGTAGGCTGTATTTCTCAGTTCAAGTCCGTGGGGAGACAGACAGGGAAAAGCTGCTGTTAATGTATCAGACAAATGATCAGATAGTAAATGGACTTTTCCCTGTCAACAAAGAACTGGCACTGGAAATGGCAGCTCTTTTAGCTCAGGTAATCTATCAGTTTATGGTAACAGTCAACTTGTACATTAACGGGCCACTGCTGACCACTTTCTACGCCTATTGACATCAGTGTTAAGGCTGGAGGTTCACAGCACCTTGCACGATCTTGCCCTAATTAATTAAACATAGCATAGCCATTTGATTTTGTAACAGGGAGTCTTGAACAGGTCTCCCCATTCACTGTGCCATGAATAACTTCTGAAAGTTATATATACCATAATAATACAGCCTACAGATGTTTCAATCGATATACGTCTGTATAAGATTTATTTTCATAAAGAAGAAAAACATAGAGATCATCACATAAAGAAAGTTTGAGAGTTACCAGTATATACTCGTTCATAAGCTGAATCTTTTTGGTAAAAAAGTGACACATCAAAGAGCGGGGGTCGGCTTATACATGGGTCTATACCAAAATTTGATGATTTTAAACTCTATGGAATCATTGAATTGAATATCTAATATATTGTCGTTTTGTTTACCTGGAGCGTTCACAGGCATGGAGCCCCTCAGCTCCCTGTGGTTGCAGTTCACTGTTCCCAGCCAATGGGAGCTGAGGGGCTCCGTGCCTGTGAACGCTCCAGGTAAACAAAACGTCCAGGCCCGCTAGCGGCTTACCCTGAAATATAGGGTCGGCTTATGAAAGGGTCATACAGTTTTTGCTATTTTTACCTAACCATCTTGGGGGGTCAGCTTATCAATGAACGGGCTAATGAACGAGTATATACGGTACTTTCTGGATTGGCTTAATTAGAACTTGTCAATTTACACCAGCTGAAGATTTGTCCCTGTATATGAAATAACTGTGAAATGCAAGAAAACTCTATACAATATGTTTTTTACTTTTATAATTTAAACTTGATTTGTGCTAACTAATTTTGCCTGGTGAATTTAATGTAATTAGAAGTGAAATATAACTTACGCTATTTTTATATCAGTGAAAATATACTTTAATGGACAAAACATTTTAAGTTTTACAGTATGCTAATCAACAAGACAATGCATAAAAGGTACAGTAACTCCTCACTTAAAGTCGTCCCGGTTAACATTGTTTCATTGCTACGTTGCTGAGCAATTAGGGAACATGCTCTTTTAAAGTTGTGCAATGTTCCACTATTACGTTGTTTGGCTGCCTGCTTTCTCCACAGCTGGCAGCCTCCCTATACCCCTCCCTCCTCCCAGCGCCTCTCACCCGCCGGCAGACCCCGCTGATCAGTGCCTTCCCCCTTCTCCCCCCGTGGCAATCAGCTGGCTTGCGGCGTTTAGGAGGGAGGAGCGAGGACTCGGTGCGCAGGCTCCCCCTCCCTCCCCTGCCTCCTGAACACTGCAAGCCAGCTGATTGCCAGGGGCAGGAGGGAGGGAGGAGGAGCGAGGACTCAGTGTGCCTCCCCCCTCCCTCCCCTGCCTCCTGCCCACGGCAGTCAGCTGGTTTGCAGCGTTCAGAAGGGAGGGGAGGGAGGAGCGAAACGCAGTGTGCGAAGTAAAGGGGGGAAGGTGGGGGGGGAGAAGAGGCAGGTCAAGGGGTGGGGGTTTGGGGGAAGGGGTGGAGTGGATGGGTCGAGGGTTGAGTCATGTATAGCTGTGCCTGTGCTTGCAAGAACAGCAAGAGGAGCAGCCGGACAATCCATCCTCTTCCACTCTCTGACTCCACCACCTCAACCAAGCTTCATACTCAGCAGTGATGACTGTAGTATTAAATTGCTTGTTTAAAATTGTTTAAAACGTATACCTGTATTAAATTGCTTGTTTAAAATTGTTTAAAATGTATGTAATGCCTTTTGCCTGCCAAAAAAAAATTTCCCTGGAACCTAACCCCCTCTATTTACATTAATTCTTATGGGGAAATTGGATTCGCTTAACATCGTTTCACTTAAAGTCGCATTTTTCAGGAACATAACTACAACGTTAAGTGAGGAGTTACTGTATTTAATTTCTAAAATGACTCTGTACAAACAAAGATCTTCTCTTTCCTGGCCTTTCCACTAGGTGGAGATTGGGGACTTCGAAAGACCTTTCTCAACTCCAGCAGGGCAAGTTACTTCTCCCTCCAAGTCCAATCAGACATTGAAACATGTAGTGGAGAGATTTTACCCAAAGAGGTATAGGCATGGCTGTTCAGAAGAACAGTTAAGGTGAGAGGGGGAAAGTATTATGATAGACAAGATGTGAACGTTTTTACTTTTAGGGTTCTGTTCTGTTTAGGGCTGAAGTAAGCCTTTTTCAGTTATATTGGAAGATTTAAATATACATTTATGAGAAATTTTTGTCTAGAGCTATATATGAAACTGAAATTCTTTTTACCAAATGGTTAGGAGAACCCATTTCCTCTAAATCTTTGTTACCCAAATATACAATAGGATTATTAATCATGTATTTTAGCAAAATCCTCTCAACTCTCAGAATACACAAATTACTTAAGATCTTATAACCTTTACTCACATAGGACCTGATTCTGACACTCTTACTCACTTGGAATATTATTTTACTCAGACAATAATCCCATTGAAATGAACAAGTCTATTAAGGTATTACTAAAGTTGAGTAAGAGTGCCACAGTCTGGTCCAAGAGTAGTCCTTACTCAAGCAGGCAGACTCATTGAACTCAACCAAACTACTTATATGTGTAAAAGTTGCAGGATTTCTATCTGTTCTAGTCAAACATTGGGTATTTCATAATTTAAGATATTTTGAACAAAAATTATGTATTCTTCTAATTTCTGCTAATGTTATAGCAACTGTTTTCTCATGGCAAACAGAGCTACAGGAAAAGAAAAAGATTTGAAAAACAGGAAAATATTATTGTAAAACCAAAATATAGCTGGGGACTGAAGAGTAGGATATAGTACCTGAAAATACTTAAAATTGTTGGTAAAAAGTTTCTGTATTTCCTGTTGCGGATTGTCAGGGGGTTCAGTAGTATAGCCCAGTGGTGACAGTCTGCAGCTGTGTCGTCCAGCAGCAAGAGTCTGCAGGGCCAGCCATAGGGGAACCCAGGCCGCTCCCTGCTCCATTGGGTTTCAATCCAGGACCCTGCGACCAGCGGGTTGGGCATGTGGCCTGAAGGTGGACACAACCAAGCCTGCTCCTTGGGTTACTTCCTACTCTTGCCCCTCCAAAGTCACCACTCCAGTCCCAGCCCAACATCCCGAGTCTTCACAGGGCATTTGGCAGTTCAGCAGTGGAGTCTGGTCCAGGCTGTGTGGAGCTCCTGTGGCCTCTCTGCAGAAGCTAACAGCAGATAACTGCACCCCTTCCTCTGTCCACCCTGATGACTAGGACTGCTCCCTTTTGAGCTCTGCCTCCATTTTGAGTATGCCCAGCTAGTGCAGCTGGATGGGGCCTTGTGGGACTAGAGTTGCTTGTTAACTCTTGGCTCTCCAGTGTGGAGCTTATACATCTCATCTCACAGATGTCCTTTTAATTCTACTTTCACACATGGGTACCTGTAGATGTATATCAGAAGCTGAACTGTACTTTTGCACCCTGTGCTGCTAGTACTTTTTATTTAAAAGGGGGGTGGGACTGGCCTAGATAATTTAAGTTTAATCATGGTGTTCCAGAAACAAGAAGGTACCTAAGGTTTGCTGTACGCAAATGATATTAATGACTGGTTTGGAGTTTTCTATACAGCATATCTGATAGATATGACAGACCTATAGCACATAAATCAAATACTTATTTTAACAAAATCAAAAAGTTTTTGATTGGGTTTTTACTAGTTCTTTTTTAACAACAAAATCCAAAAGTACATTCTCACTATGAGTTTCATTTCAAACAGACAGCTTCGTCAGCGATTATCAACTAGATGGATGGCTCTCCGGGGGCACAGTGCTGCAGATTGTGTGCGCATTTATCTCACAGTAGCCAGAAAGTGGTCATTCTTTGGTGCTAAAATGTTTGCGGCAAAAGTAAGGAACTTTACCAGGTTTAGGTTTTCCCGGGGGGGGGGGGGGGAGGAGTGGTTTAAGTTTGAATGTAGTATGCAGGAAGAAAACAAATTAAGTTGAAAGTGAGCTGGAAATGTTTCTGTTGCTTGAGTCTCTGTTAATAGAATCATAGAAGATTAGGGTTGGAAGAGACCTCAGGAGGTTATCTAGTCCAACCCCTTGCTCAAAGCAGGACCAACCAGGGCTTTGTCAAGCCAGGCCTTAAAAACCTCTAAGGATGAAGATTCCACCACCTCCCTAGGCAACCCATTTCAGTGCTTCACCACGCTCCTAGTGAAATAGTGTTTCCTAATATCCAACCTAAACCTCCCCCACTGCAACTTGAGATCATTGCTTCTTGTTCTGTCATCTGCCACCACTCAGAACAGCCGAGCTCCATCATCTTTGGAACCCCCCTTCAGGTAGTTGAAGGCTGCAATCAAATCCCCCCTCACTCTTCTCTTCTGCAGACTAAACAAGCCCAGTTCCCTCTGCCTCTCCTCGTAAGTCATGTGCCCCAGTCCCATGATCATTTTCGTTGCCATCTGCTGGACTCTCTCCAATTTGTCCATATCCTTTCTGTAGTGGGGGCCCCAAAACTGGATGCACTACTCCAGATGTGGCCTCACTAGTGCCAAATAGAGGGGAATAATCACTTCCCTTCATCTGCTGGCAATGTTCCTACTAGTGCAGCCCAATATGCTGTTTGCCTTCTTGGCAACAAGGGCACACTGTTGACTGATATACAGCTTCTTGTCCACTTTAATCCTCAGGTCCTTTTCTGCAGAACTGCTGCTTAGCCAGTCAGTCCCCAGCCTGTAGCAGTGCATGGGATTCTTCCGTCCTAAGTGGAGGACTCTGCACTTGTCCTTGTTGAACGTCATCAGATTTCTTCTGTCCCAATCCTCCAATTTGTCTAGGTCACTCTGGACACTATCCCTACCTTCCAGGGTATTTATCTCTCCCCCCAGCTTAGCGTCATCCGCGAACTTGCTGAGGGTGCAAACCATCCCATCATCCAGATCATTAATGAAGATGTTAAACAAAACCAGCCCCAGGACTGACCCTTGGTGCACTCCGCTTGATACCAGCTTCCAACTAGACATTGAGCCATTGATCACTAACTGTTGAGCCTGACGATCTAGCCAGCTTTCTATCCACCTTATAGTCCATTCATCCAGTCCATGCGTCTTTAACTTGCTGGCAGTAATACTGTGGGAGACCGTATCAAAAGCTATGCTTAAGTCAAGGTATATCATGTCCACCGCATTCCCCATATCCACAGAGCCAGTTATCTCATCATAGAAGGCAATCAGGTTGGTCAGGAATGACTTGCCCTTGGTGAATCCATGTTGACTGTTCCTGATCACCTTCCTCTCCTCCAAGTGCTTCAAAATGGATTCCTTGAGGACTTGCTCCATGATTTTTCCAGGCACTGAGGTGAGGCTGATCAGTCTGTAGTTTCCCAGATTTTCCTTCTTCCCTTTTTTAAAGATGAGCACCATATTTGCCTTTTTCCAATTGTCCAGGACCTCCCCTGATCGCCACGAGTTTTCAAAGGTAATGGCCAATGGCTCTGCAGTCACATCAGCCAACTCCCTCAGCACCCTCAGATGCATTAGATCCGGCTCCATGGACTTGTGCATGTCCAGCTTTTCTAAATAGTCCTTACCCTGTTCTTTCACCACTGAGGGCTGCTCACCTCCTCCCCATACTGTACTGTCCAATGCAGCAGTCTGGGAGCTGACCTTGTCTATAAAGACCGAGGCAAAAAAATCATTGAGTACTTCAGCTTTTTCCACATCATCTGTCACTAGGTTGCCTCCCCCATTCATTAAGGGTCCCACACTTTCCCTGATCACTTTGTTACTAACATACCTGTATAAATCCTTCTTGTTACCCTTCACATCCCTGACTAGCTGCAACTCCAATTGTGCTTTGGCCTTCATGCTCGAGCAATATTTTTATACTCCTCCCTAGTTATCTGTCCAAGTTTCCACTTCTTGTAAGTTTCCTTTTTTGTGTTTAAGATCGCTGAAGATTTCTCTGTTGAGCAAGCTGGTCGCCTGCCATATTTGCTATTCTTTCTGCACATCCGGATGGTTTGTTCCTGCGCCCTTAATAAAGCAGGCTCTCCTGGATTCCTTTCCCCGTCATATTAGCCTCCCAGGGGATCCTGCCTGTCAGTTCCATGAGGGATCAAGGTCTGCTTTTCTGAAGTCCAGGGTCCGTATTCTGCTGCTCTCCTTTCTTCCTTTTGTCAGTATCCTGAACTTGACCATCTCATGGTCACTGCTACCCAGGTTGCCACCCACTTCTACTTCCCCTACCAATTTTTCCTGTTTGTGAGCAGCAGGTCAAGAGGAGCACGGCCCCTAGTTGGTTCCTCCAGCACTTGCACCAGGAAGTTATCCCCAACACTCTCCAAAAACTTCCTGGATTGTCTGTGCACTGCTGTATTGCTCTCCCAGCAGATGTCAGGGTGATTGAAGTCCCCCATGAGAACCAGGGCCTGTGATCTGGAAACTTCTGTCAGTTGTCTGAAGAAAGCCCCATCCTCCCATTCTGGTGGTCTATAGCAGATGCCCACCACGACATCACCCTTGTTGCTCTCGCCTCTAAACTTAACCCAAAGACTCTCAACAGGTTTTCTCCAGTTTCATACTGGAGCTCTGAGTAATCATACTTCTCTCTTACATACAGTGCAACTCCTCCATCTTTTCTCCCCCACCTGTTCTTCCTGAACAGTTTATACCCATCCATGACAGTGCTCCAGTCATGTGAGTTACCCCACCAAGTCTCTGTTATTCCAATCATATCATAGTTCCTTGATTGTGCCAGGACTTCCAATTCTTCCTGCTTATTTCCAAGGATTCTTGCATTCATGTACAGGCACCTAAGATAACTAGCCAATTGCCCTAGTTTCTCAGTATGAATCAGGAGGCCTCCCCTGCTGCACCCTCTGCCTTGTGTTTCCTCCCAGTATCCCACTTCTCCACTTACCTCAGAGCTTAGATCTCCATCCCCCGGTGAACCTAGTTTAAAGCCCTCCTCACTAGGTTAGCAAGCCTGCCTGCAAAGATGCTCTTTGCTCTTCCCTCTCCTCGTTAGGTGGATCCCATCTCTTCTTAGCAATTCTTCTTCCTGGAACAACATCCCGTGGTCGAAGAATACAAAGCCCGCTCTCCAACACCACCTGTGCAACCATCCATTTATCTCCACAATTCGATGGTACCTACCTGGGCCTTTTCATTCAACAGAGAATGGACGAGAACATGAATTGCACCTCAAACTCCTTTATCCTTCTTCCCAGAGCCACATAATCTGCAGTGACCTGCTCAAGATCATTCTCGGCAGTATCATTGGTCCCCACGTGGAGAAGTAGGAAGGGGTAGCAGTCTGAGGGCTTGATTAGTCTCGGCAGACACTCCGTCACATCCTGAGTTCTAGCTCCAGGCAAGCAGCACACTTAGAGTTTCCTGGTGTGGACGGCAGATGGATGACTCTGTCCCCCTTAGGAGGGAGTCCCTGACCACCACCACCCGTTTCCTCCTCTTGGGAGTAATGGTCATGGAACCCGCATCCCTAGGACAGTGCATCTTATGCCTTCCGGTCGATGGGGTCTCCTTCTGATCCCTTCTCTCAGATGACTCTTCCAAACCATTCTCCGCCGTAGTACCTGTGCAGAGACCCTGAAAACGATTTCTTACCGCTATCTGCATTGGGGGTACATGGGTTCTCCTCTTTCTTCTTCTGGAGGTCACGTGCTGCCAATATTCTTCCCCGTTCTGCACTGCCCTCTCTGATTCTTCAGCATGCTGTGCCTACAGTACCAAACACTGACTTCCCTCTAATCAACCACTCAAGGCCCACCTGGAACAAAGCACTCCCAATTCACACTTTTCAAACAAACGGTTACTGCTTGGATTAAGTAATACACTGATGAATTTTAATAATCTTAATAAGTAAATCCTAATAATTTCTAGCCCATGTCTCCCCTGCATTCTAATATCATTCCACACAGCATCCTCTCACTATCTTTTTCCTTGTTTTGAAGCAGCCTTTTTAAATTAATACTTTTTGGGTCTGATTCAACTCCTATTAAAGACTTAAATGGGAGTTGGGTTTTTGTCCTTAGAAGCATTAATAGAGAATAAATGTGCAGAATATATTTCAAGCAGATTCTCCCTTGCTGACATCTAAATCACTGTTAAACATCCCACAACTTTGTTACTAAAGAAGACAGTATTGATTGAGACGTGAATAATAAAGAAATTGAGTCTGAAGTTCTGCAGCAATAAAAACCCTAAAAATCAATAACCTAAATAAATGTTCATGTCATGCTTCACCCTTGGGGACACAAATCACAACACAGGTCTGGTAAATAAGCTGTGAGGTAATTTTCGGTTTTTATTTCCCTTCAAATAATCCTAAAATATATACCCTAACTTCTTTGCAGCACTTCTGCTCCCTTATATTTTGGTGTGATATCTGACAAATTTTAAAATGTCTGAGTCTTTTAATTAAGTTACTATTTAAAGCTAGCTCCATTTATAATGTGTAATGGAATGCTGTTTCTCTTTTTGTAGCCTCTAACAACATCCACACTTGAGAGTTCCTACGTATGGCTTGTTGTACATGAAGATGGCATAAGCATTCTAGAATACAGCTTTCTGGTAAAAGAAAAAAACAGTTTTAGTTTAAATTTAAATATATTTTAATAATGAATATATTGGCCAAATTCATTCTTGATGTATTGCCACTGATTTAAATGAAATTACACCAGGGCTGAAATTGGTCCTGTATACTTAGATGCGTAGTTTGTCTCTTAAAGCGTAAGTTTGTTACTATAAAATGTTTTAAAGTTACTGCCATGGTTATATTAGTACTGATGGTGGAAGTACCTCTTGATTACTTTGCTTGGTATTTATCATCTTTCTCAGGGAAACATTTTATATATCAAACTAGTAAATTAAATGATAAAAGGAAATTCATAGATAAGATTCCTACAACAACCTGAACTCTTCCTACTTGAGGCTTTCATTTAAATGATCACTCATAAGACAATATGCACTAATGGAAAGTGATACATAAATGCATTTACAGTTACATAATATGAATATTCCCACTATATTTGTTGAATAGTATGTCATATTGCCCTGTGTTGTTTAGTCATGTAATTAAAGACTTGATTCTTTTCTCACTTACAGTGGTGTAAAGCAGTAGTAACTCCACTGAAATCAATGGAGTGGCACTGGTGTTAATCTTGTGTACCTGAGAGGCTCCCTGTTTTAATTCAACTTTCCAAGGGGGTAGAATTAAATGTTGCTATCAGAATGTTAACACTGAATTTCCTTGATTAATTAAAATCTCTAACATAACAAAAATGTATACTTTTGCTCAAAACCTGCCTTTGTATTTAAAGATAGGTACAGAGCAGCAGTTCTCAACTGTGGGTCAGGACCCCAAAGGGGATTGCGACCCCCTTTGAATGGGGTCACCAGTGCTGGCTTAGACTTTCTGGGGCTGGGGCTGAAGCCCAAGCCCAACTGCCCAAGGCTGAAGCCAAAGTCTGAGGGCTTCAGCCCTCAGGTTGCAGGCCCCCTGCAGGGCACTGGGGCTTGGGCAGCTCAGGCTTCAGTCCCCCCCTTCTTGGGGTCGTGAACTAATTTGTTGTCAAAAGGGGGTCATGGTTCAATGAAGTTTGCAAACCCCTGGTATAGAGGAATTAGACAAATGTAATAAATATTAAAAGATGAAAAGAGGAGGGAGAAGAGCAATCAAGCAGATTGAGAGGAAATAGAGGCTGCAGCATGGTGTTCCATCAACACCCTTCTCACTCCATGAAGGTCTTCAATTTAAGTTCTGATCCAGCTCAGTCTTTCTTAACATACAACTGTGTTTCTCAGCCCGTAAGGTTGGCCTCTGTCAGTGGACCAGGTCATAGGCAGTCAGGCCTAGGGGTCAGAGTGGGACTAGGGAGTGAGGCCTACTGATTGGAGTTCGAACACCAAAGCCAAGAGTTGAGACAGAGTCAAAGTCAGGAATCAGATCCAATAGTCGGGACCGAAGTCAGAGTCCGAATGCCAGAGTCAAGGGTTGAGGTGGAGTCAAGAGTCAGAGCCGAGGGTCGGAGCTGGATTACCAGGAGTCAGGGAAAGCAGGAGCAAGGCTGGTTCTTCTTTGAGGAATGTCCCTGTGGGTGCTCCACTTCAGGTTTCCATGCGCCCTGCTCTTGCAATCGGAGATTTGTAATAGCAGTGCCTGGTTGGATCGCGCATACACCGGTGCCTCTTGTGCCCCTTCGGGAGGTTACATAGTGCTGCACGACCAAGCATCCCTCAGTTCCTTCTCTACCGCCTTTGGCTTGAGTCGGAGCACTTAGCAGCGCTTCTTACTTTTTTTTAGTATAAAATACCTTTATAGGTAAAGCTTAAGTTAGCAATTAGGAAGTTATTTATTCTCACCCTTCCTACTTATTTTATTTTTTAAAAAATATTCTATCCTTATCTCCCTTATTAGGACAATAAGTTTAAGTTTTCTATAGTTTTACTGTTCCCCCTCTCATTCTGGGACAGAAGACTCTCTGGCATGCCCAGCTCTCCGGGATTCAAATGCTGTCTGACATGCAGGTTGTCAATCCCTATTTCTGACGGACATGCACAGTGTATCCTGCTGTCTTGGTGAGACATACCTCAGAAGTGCTCGCATTGCCATAATCTAAAGGCCAGAACAAGGAAAGCGAAGGATCTATAACTTATGCTACTTATGATGGAAGAATCTCTGCAACCAGCCTCAGATCCCAAGTCAAGGACTCCCTTTGCCATTGGCAGCCTTTGATAAAGGTTCTGCCACAATAGCTCCTACTAAAGAGCATTTTCCCAGGAAGGCTACAAAAAAATGGGCTCAGACTTCACCTCCGTGGGAATCAGCTAAGAAAAAGCACTCCCCTACTGCCGAGACCACATTGGTACCGACGGCGCCCGGTACGTCAGACTCCAAGACACCAGGACCATCCAGTACCACGAATACCCAGAGAGCAAAAGACACTAAGCAGGCAAGCTCTGCCAGAGGCTCAAAGGGCAAAGTAAAACCCTCTGCCTTGGTACTGATGGAGATGAAGAGACACTTGGTACCAAGCAACACATTGGCACCATCTGCGGTACCTACACTAGATAGCACAAGACCCTCGGCACCGATGGCTACAATTCACATATCAGTGCCACCAGCAACACCGACATAAGTACCACCATTCCTCGTATTGCAGCAATATTCTTAAGACACACAGACCTACTGGTCTCTTCAACACCAGAATCCCCGCTCCTTGGTACCAATAGCACTCCAATTTGATTGGTACTGAGCCACCTGACCACTCCACCTAGCTCTGCTCCCCCTCTCTCCAGTGAGGAGGAGGATGAAAGGAAAATATATGCACCTCATCACTCCTCACCCATAACAGAATTGTCCCACCAAACAGGACACCACTCATCTTCAGAGGCAACTAGCTGGTACGGGCACCCATGGGTCCCACCTTCCATGACATTCCCATCAGATTAGCACTACTGGGACCCCTGGGCAGCATACAGGGCACTATATTACAAGCCCACCAAGATTGAGAGCGCCACGTTCTCCATCATCACCCATACTAGGACCCTCAGAAACCAAGGAGGAGATGAATGAGGAAACTTCAGACCAGGAAGCCTTACCACTGACGAACCTGTCATCTTCATCACCGGACGAAACTATAATGCCTCAATCCCCCACCATAAGGGACGACTTTAAGCAATTCCACGAGCTCTTCAAAAGGGTGGCAGAGTCCCTGGATATATCCTTAGAGGAGGTACCTGAATCGCAGCTTAAATTACTGGATCTGTTTCAGACATCTACCTTGGCAAAGATAGCATCGTTAATCAGGAGTGCTATCATGGAGCCTGCCAAAAACTATCTGGCAGACCTCAGCAATAGCACCTCCATCATGGAAAAGATCTGAAAAAATACTATGTACCATCTAAAGCAATGGAGTTCTTGTTTACACACCCCACACCAAACTCTGTAGTGGTGAATGCAGTAAATGAGAGGGGAATGCAACACCATACCAGAACAACCCCTTATGACAAGGAATGGAAGAGGCTAGACCTCTTCAGTCGCAGGGCATAGTCATCTGCAACGTTGCAGTTTCGAACAGCTAATTATGAAGCCTTGCTATCAAAATACACACAATATTTTCCAAAATGTCAGAATTTTTTGTTTTCTGGTAAGCTATCAATAAGGAGCAATTCAAGGCCAACATGACCTTCAGTAATCTTATTGCCAGGACAGCACTGCAGGCCTCACTTGACTCCGCAGATATGGCAGCAGGCTCCATTGCAACATTGGTGGTCATGAGCCATGCATCATGGTTCCCTCTCTTGGGGTTCCGGAGAGAGGTGCAGGTAAAGGTCAAGGACCTGTCCTTTGAAGACACAAAACTATTTGCAGCCAAAACAGATGAGTCCCTTCGTATCCTGAAAGATTCAAGGGCAACACTAAAATCCATGGACAGCTATACACCAGCAAATAAGAAACAGGGCAGGTATTATATGCAGAGATTCAGGTCACCACCATACACACAGCCACACAGGCAAAGACAAACCAGATAACAACAAATCCCAACCCAACCTTCGACATTTGTGGGTTGAGAGGGTTCTGGGTGGGTCAATCTGGGTGCGGGCAGTTCAGTGGGGGATCTGGGTGCGGGGGAGATCTGGATGCACAGGGGCTTGTTGTGGGTTCTGGGTGTAATGGTAATGGGACTCTACAGGGGGGTCCAGGTGAAGGTGGATGGGGCTCAGTGTGGAGGGGTGTCTAGCTGTAGTGGGGATAGAGCTCAGCCAGAAAATCTGGGTGTGGGGGGTCCAGATGTCTGGGTATGAGGGGGTCTGGATGCACGGGGGTTGGGTAGATGGGGGAGCAGCTCCCTGTACAGGGATCCCTCCGCCTGCAGCTGAGGAGCGATGGATGCAGGAAGCGGCGGGGCGGGGGGGGGGGGGAGTGTAGAGTTTGCAGAGCTTCCTACAATCTGGAGGTGGATCTGACATGGCCCTGGATGCCGTGCAGGGGAAGAGGAAGTCCCGTCCTCCCCAGCCCAGCTGGGACGAGCAGCTGAGCCTGGCGCAGGGAAGGAGCCACAAGCTGGGTCTTCCCCAGTCCTGCTCCCTGGCCCACAGTGATTTACCTCTCTGCCAGCTGCCCTGGGCACTCAAAACATACTGCTGGAAAGGGTCAAATGACCGCTCTTGCGGCTTCCCTTTGCTTCCCCATCAGAAAGTCATTTTTCTGCGGAGAAGCAAAGAAATCTGCAGGAAATAAATTCTGCGCATGTGCAGTGGCGCAGAATTCCCCCAGGAGTAGCATTTCCTCCGACCCCACTCCTAACCAGGTCATACATAAGATCAGGAGGGACAAATCAGAAGTCATCCTAATAGTACCTACATGGCCCAGGCAAACATGGTTCCCTTACCTATTAAAGATAGTGGCATGCCCACCTCAAAATCTTCCTCTAATACCTCAGCTCTTCTCCCAAGATGTGGACACATCCACCAACCCAACCTCAAGGTATGGCTACTCCATGGCTGAGAGAAAATGAAACAACCTGCTCGGAGGAAGTAAAAGACCTCTTATTGAACAGCCATAGATCAAATACAAGAAAGACATATACTCCTAAATGGAAAGGGTTCAGCATATGGTGCCAGAGCAAACAAATCATACCAACATCCTCTCCTTTACCAAGAGTATTGGATTACATATTAGAACTAAAAAACTGGACTCTCCACAATCTCTGTCAAGATACAAGATACAGCCATCATCTCAAAACAGAGAATATCCAAATGGATATCAGGATGCATCCACTTGTGTTATCAAAAACGTCAGTTACAAGCCCCATTGGGAGCCCGCACACACTCTACCAGAGCACTTTCAACATCCATAGCCTTTCTCAATAATGTCTCCATTATGGACATTTGCAGAGCAGCAACTTGGGCATCTGCCCACACATTCACAAAGCACTATGCTATAGAGCAGGGGTAGTCAATTAGAATCAATTATTTTTTGTTAAGATCCAAATTTCTTGGCTAAAGATATCGTCAAGGTCCAGCCTCCAGAGAAAATAATAATAAAAAAACCTAACAATAATGATAATAAGTAAATGAAAAGATTTCAGGGTCTGTTCTAAAGCATCTGGCGGGCTGGATTTGGCTCATGGTCTGCCTATTGGCTACATCAACAGTCATTCTATTTGGACTCACGGTCAATCATGAACACAACTCCAAAGCCCCTCCCTTCCACTGAGGGGCACTGCTCAACAGTCACCTAAAATGGAGTGCCCACAGAGACACTCCTCAAAGAAGAAGAGAAGGTTACTCATCCCATGCAGTAACTGAGGTTCTTTGAGATGGTTGTCCCTATGGGTGCTTCATTACCCTCTCTCCTCCCCTTTGCTTTGGAGTTTCATGCTAGATTTTCTGTGGTAGAGAAGGAACTGAGGCGGCACGAGACAGCAACGGCACTTGCATGACCCAACCAGGCATTGCTACTATAAATTTCCAATTGCAAGTGAGGGCACATGACACACCTAAAGTGGAGTACCAACAGGGTCAACCCTCTCAAAGAACCTCAGTTACTTCACAAGGTGAATAACCTTCTCTTCTGAGACAGGAGTGAGGCTGGAACAGGATGGGAACAGAACCTGTCCTGTACCCAGCTTTGGGCTGGAGCTGTGGAGGAGCAGAGCAGGAGCAGGGCTTGGAGAGACAAGAATGGGGAGACAGTCTGTGGGTGTGGGCATTGAGCAGCCTGTGAGCTACTGCTGCTAGATTTCAGAACCAGCCTGCAGGATTCCTCAGCCAATCAGGCAGGATGGTCCGTCAGGCAGCCTGGCTGGCTCAGTAGGGTATTAGGAGCACTGAGCAGGTGCAGCTGAGGGCAGTCTCACTGAGGTTCTGACCTCTTCCTGGAAAATTCAGGCAAACCTAACACAAAATGTAATGGGGAAAAAGTTAGGGTAAGCCTGTCTTTTACAATTTTGCTAGTCAAAAAACAAGGGCAAAAAGGAGTTTGGTACCCAGGAGATTAAAATAATTACTGTACAGATATTTTCTCATGATAATTTAAAATGTGCATATCTGTATTGAAACACTATCCATATTGATTGATATAATATTAGGTATGAATCAGCACAACAAATGGCAGTGACTCAAAAGCTACATGTCCAGAGTTGTGTGTTGAATAATACAGGACAAAAATTCAAAGTGTGCTGCTTCTCTCCATGCAGAAGGTTTTGTGCACTACTAGTACTGTGAACAAACCACCAATTTTATCCCCATTTGTGAGCACAAATAGTTTTGCTAATGTGGTATATATCACTTGTACACACATAGATCAGGGCCGGTGCTACCATTAAGGCAAACTAGGCAGTTGCCTAGGGCACCAAGATTTGGGGGCACCAAAAAGCGGTGCCCCCAATTTTTTTTTACAGTGTTCCTACGCCCCCTCCCCGACCACGCAGTCACCGCTCCACTTCTCCCGCCTCTCAGGCTTGCAGCACCAATCAGCTGTTTGACATCGCAAGCCTGGGAGGGGAGGAGAATTAGAGCAGGGGCGGCGTGCTCGGGGAGGAGGCGGAGCAGAGGTGAGCTGGGGTGGGGAGCTGCTGCATGGCTCCCCGGGGGGGAGCTGCCGTGGGGGGGGGCGCCTCAGGGTGGGGAGCTGCCGCAGGGCGGGATGGGGGGGCGCAAGTTGGAAGTTTCGCCTAGGGCGCGAAACTTCCTTGCACCAGCCCTGACAAAGATTATATTGAAATCCTTTTTGAAAGTTTGGGCCCTGAGATTCAACTTCTTTAGAGCCTGATCCAATTCCCAATGGGACTCTTAACATTGACTTCTATGGGAGTCGGATTGGGCCTTTCATTTGTAATGTAAGTTGTGTGTCTGAGTCCAAACTCAAAAATTTTAACCATTAAACTAAATATATATTACATTAATTAGAAACAGGGCCACTCATGAAAGCAGAAGTCTCTCACAATGAAGGCCTGAGAGAAACAGGCACATAATTTGCAATTAGATTCAAAATTCTACAACAGGGGCTGAAAACAGTGTTTTGAAATCAGATGAGTAATTATGTTTGAAGAAGTATTCACTGTAGTCTTTTTCCCTGTATTTTTCTGTATACATGAAACTGTTTTTTCCTTTCTTCTTTCTTTAAAGCAATTAATAGTTACATATGTACACAAAAGTCTGATGACCTTTGGAGGCTACCAAGATGACTTTATGCTGGTAGTTAACAATGCTCAGTCAAAAGACAAGCCAAACGAAAAACTCCTTTTTGCCATGGCAAAACCAAAGGTTGGTACAGTAGCCGAAATCATTTCCAGTGTTTGTTGCCTCTTTGTACTTAAGTACCCTTGTGTATATGCACCTGCTGTGCAGCACCTGCTGTTCAAAACATCCTCCGGTTATTAGCTTTTGCATAATGAATTTAGAGGGGGAAGCAATTAAAAACATAAAAGTCAGTTTTTTTGTTTTAATGACCCTTTCCCCAGAGTTCCAGACTTTACAGACAAGGACAATTAGGGAGATAAAAGACAGGAAGTATATACAGTGCCTAAAAATCAGTGTAGCTGCAATTTAAAAAAAAATGTTTGGGTCTCCATTAAAGCAATGTCTCTATTTTATGATGGCCTTCCAAAAGGTTATACACTTCTCCAAAATTCTAGGACTAAGGAACTCTTTTGCTAATATTAGTCTAGACTCTCTCTCACTGCTAATATTGCCTACCAGCCTGAACAAAACAAATAAAAGCAGAATTTCAGCTATGACTAAGGAGTGAAACTTTAGTTTCTATAAGCCAGAACAACCTACCAGTAGGATCATAGTTTCCTGCATATAACTTCAGTTAAAAATTGTGTCTCTTCATAGAAATATTCACACGTGTATGTCAAACAGTTCAAGAAATAGTGATTTTCTATCAAATCATCCCTTTAAAGAGGAATTTTTTGGCGGTTCCATGGAGAAGGCATGGTGCACAGCCTCCCAGATCTTTGGCGGAAAAAAACACAGCCACCTGGGTGTCAGCCCATTTGGACTGCATCTTTAACACTTGTGCAGGAGACATACAACACTGCATAGGAAAAGTTAGGCTGCATGTAGTAAAATTATTCCCTAAGAGACATGTATTGGTGTGTAGAACTTTCTCCTGAAGAAGTGATGGAAACTGAGTTGCTTGAATAATTTAAAATTGTGCAGGACAAAACACTCCATGTACTTACTCTAGGGAGTAATCCTGCATTGGCAGAGAGATAGGCAAGATAACCATAACCCTAACAGGTATTTTTCCCATCTATAATTTCTTTGATTAAATATAAGAACTTATATAAAAATATAATGTCAATCGCTCACTAAAAACTTAGCTATTTCTTCAAGGTCAAAACACAAGTTATATTTTTCCAGATACAGATTATAGTGTGTTTCTTGTTACAGATTCTTGAGATCACTCTACTGATTGCTAGCTATATTAACCACTTCCATCAGCAAAAGGGGGCTGCTCATCATCTCTCTGCTCCAGCACTGTTCTCGCCTCAAACAGGACAGAAAACCAAGGAAATGGGGAGTCAGCCGCTTCTTTCGAACAGCAGACCAACCAAAGGTCCTACTTTGTTATGAAAGGAACAGATACCTATGAAAATGTATGCTTTTGGTATGCTTCCTATATTGACTGAACGTCTTTAGATGTGCCAGATATACATTATATGCTAGTTTGTAATACAAGCCAAGAAAGGTGGACTGGTTTCCATTCATTTTAGTTAAAGAGGCCCCTGTTAAAACTCTGCAAACAAATTGCAGGTGGGGCGATTACCCTATCAGATGAAGCTCACCCCATTTCTGAACATGGGTTCAAAAATACTTCCGAAGAGGCTTCTTTTGTGGGTGGAGAGTTGGCCTTTGAAGTGATTTTAGTAAGTGTCAGGGATTTTAAAGACATTTCCCCAGGGAGGACTATGTCTTCACCTCTCCACCCTTATTTTTCAAATTATGCAAGTTGCATAAACTTGGTTATGAGAAAGCATTTTTGTTTAAATGGGAAAACAGATACATGTATTTTCCACTCCCTCACGCCTTCTTGTCTGCAATACAAGCACCTCGGGACACAGTCTAAAGGGGACATTTTTGTGAAAGCCCTTTTAAAAAAGTATTGGCAGCACATCATTGATCATACATCTAATAATTTATTATAAATGTCTTCTCTTATACAACAATTTACTTATGTGAGCCGCAGCAATGGGCTGGTAGTTTCTACACAATTCTTCTTTTTGATTTTCTAAATCTAAATTGGGCATATGTTGTAGAAAACATAGTGGATATTTAAAAAAAAATCAGTTTGGCCTGCTAATTTTTCCCCTTCTTTAAATAGCATAGTCGAGAAATGAGAAAGTTAGAATTCAAACCACAAACACAATGTAAAAAGCACTTATATGAATAGGTACATGTAAACTTGGAGACAGTCTTCATAAAATGTTTGATGTGTATACTGTACAGTAGTATAGCATAGTATTTTGTAAATATAAGCCTAATACAATAAAGTGTTCTACTTGTCATTGTTTTAGCATTTTTCATATTTAATCCATGCCTTTCACACCATAATATTAGTATGAGGGTCTCTTGCCCACTAGAAAAACATTTAAGAGATTCAATTCAAACAAACCATTGACCTTGCAGATATATTTCTTAATTTCTGTTTGCCACTACTGCTAGTTATCAAGGACATTTATCACTTAAACATGAGTTTTATCCCTCATGGTTTATTCTAGAACCTGGAGTAATGTTATAATGCTGAAGATTAATAATCTGCGTTTATGGTATCATTTTAAAAAAGTATGGAATCCATCTCATGGTGCTTGCCCCTTACACAAGGCAGAGCTTATATTCCTGAAGGACTGAGACCAGATTATAAAGGACATAATTTGCATTCTTCTATTTTTAAAAACTGGAGAAAGAGATTAAAAGCTAAATTCATAGCATGGATGCTACAAAGCACTTAACAAGACACCTAATTCTTCTGAACACCTTCTAAATCCTGCTAAATCCACTGGTCTCCATGACTCCTACAGTATTTTGTTAATGGTGCTGAAGGTTAAAGCTCTGACCTGGAAACTATAAACTGAGAATAACTAGCTGAGTCATTTCACCAGCAAAGTCCCCATTGACATTAAGTAAAAAGTGCAGGATCAGCCCCCTACAACCCAGTCCTACAAGAAACACATTCTTAATTATATGTATGTGAATAGTCTCTTTGAGGTCAATGAGCCACACATATCCATACGTGTTTTTAGGATCAATGTCTTAGTAATGAATGTCAAGGAATTCCTCTCATCTTGTTAGTGATATGCAGAAAGAGAAATTTTTTATTTTGAAGAAAAGATAGAACTGATTAAAAAAAAATCTAGAGCTCTATTCTAACCACAAAACAGGGCACTACATGTGCAAACTACTTCAACCTTCTATCTCAAATCATTCTCTCTGCGGCCTGCTGGCAGGTCCTTTGTAACAGATCAGCAACTGTTACTTTATCCCACCAGTGGAAACAAAGTATTCGTCACAAGCCTCTCTGCTGGAATGCATTAAGTCTTCTGTTGTGGGTTCCTAGCATTTGCTAAATTTCAGAAGCATATAATAATGTGGGTATCACAATGGCATTGTATAACTTTATCTTGGTTCTTGTATCAGTCTCCTTTTTTCTCCAGATATTTGCCAGTCTCAAAAAAGGCTCCATTTGTCTTCCTGGTTCTTGCTTTCACCTCTTTATGGGGTCGGCCACTGGAACTAATTGTACTTCCAAGATACAGAAAAACTCATTAACCATGCCGTATTCTTCACTGTTGATCACTTAGGCACTATCATTACCGACTTGTCTTTCGATTACTTTCATTTTCTGTTGGCTTATTCTTAATCCTACTTTGGTGGCCTCGCATTTGATGTTGATAGTGGTCTTTTATGTAGTATCATCTTTTATGTCCAATGGAGCAATGTCATCTGCAAAGTTGAGACCTTGAAGTTTTCCTCTACTCCATATAATTCCTGTATCGTCCCTTGATGTTGCTTTTCATACCACATAATCCATCACAGTGCAGAAGAGGAGAGGTGTTAAGGTGCATCCCTGTCACATTCCAGTGACCATATCAAACCAGTTGGTCTCTCCACTTTGTCCTTACACAGCATTTTGAATCTTCATACAGATTCTTAGTCAGTACCTCTTAGTACAACTGAAGAACGGTGTTATAATATTTCTTTTCTCTGTCTTTTGAAAGACCACTCTTAAAATCTATGTTGTTTAATATTTGACTCCCTCTGCGAGCAGTAATTTACCTATTTATCATTGTACCGGGTAGCTACTACCACAGTTTCCCTCTGCTTGGTTAGGTGAGTACAGCCCTCCTGCCAAACTTCAAAAATGACTCTCCTTTCAGGGTGTGACAGTTCTCAGGGTAACAAGATTGTGAGTCACCTTGTTACCCCTGTTTCTAGCTGGAGGGAGTCTGGTCTGTGGTAACTGGGTGTTAGCTACCTAACACCACCAGCCTCTCAGCCACTCAAGCACTCTCCTCTGGGCTATGTCAGCTCTGTCTTTGCCTTGCAGGTTGAGGTGCCCCCTCCCCCAGTTTCCTTGAAGCATTCCCCTATGATAGCCAACCCCTGACACTGGCTACTCACAGAAAGCCCAGATCTTCTGCTCACAAAGGAACAGTGTTACCCCAGTTTACCTTAAACCACCACTCTTGTATAACACACAGCACTTGTACAGATACAAAAGAAAGTTTATTTAAGAAAGAATAGAGATTCTGTTAGAAATAAGAGAAAATGATGAAAACAAATTGTTACAATACAAACAAAATCATAAAACACTAACTAGGGCCTACACTTATAAGTAGTTACCCTTTCTGTCTAATAAAGTGGGTTTTCCCCCCAAAGCTCAATCAGTTGTAAAGCTGGCTGGCTTTACAGAACAAAGATCTAATCTTTCATGAAAAATACACCCGCTCAACAACAAGATGTCTCCTCACTGAATGGATCCAGGGAGTGCCTCTTTCTCCCCCCCGTCCCCCGTGTGACAGGGTGCGACTCACCTCTGTGGCACCCCCTGCTGGCTATCCTGGGGATCAGCTCTTTTAGCCAGTGGGCCCTCTTCTGGTGGCATCTCTCCACCATCACTTCTGCTTCAAGGAACCATGTCATGCCCAGGACCGCGGTGTCCTCTTCGTGATACAGCCCTTCGGCTGTGCCGCACTCTGTGCTTCCCACCTTCCACAGGATGTCTCTATAGTCCCTGTCAAATCACTTCTCTTAGTGGTGACTACACTACTACTAAACAGTCTGCTGTTTAGCCACTTCCCCAGTGCCAAGTGGGGGAGATCCGGGCCTGCCCACTACTCCAGCCCTGGGACCAGCCCAGGGATCTGATGGTACGGTTGGCTGTGTTCTTACTGGTACGCCGGACCGGACCAGACCGGCTTACTTTCATCTCTGTCCATACCCCTACATCCTGCTTCACAGTTCAGACTTGTGCTGCAACTCCACAATAGTTCCCCAGTTTGAGCATTGATTGTAGATCAATATTGGCCAAATATTATATGGGTCATCTGTACAGCCAAATATGCTGTGTGGGGGAATAACTGTGCCAACTGTGTTATATCATTGTTTGGTTCAACATATTACAGATGTACAGGGTAGTAACATATATTAGTAATATAGCTATAAAGCAGGTTGGTTTCACCCACAAAGGCATGATTAAATTGTTTTTATGCAGGATGGAAGAGAATTTTCTTCTTGGATTTGGGTGTGTACACAGTCTCCAAAAACCATGAGACATTCTCAGGGGAAGAAGAGATTGTTATTTTTATGGGACTCCTCCAGATTGGACCGTTTTACATTCTTGTGTTTTCTTACTCCAGGCGTAAAAACCTGGCCCCATTGAGGTCAGTGGCAAAATTCCCATTGCATCCGTTGAAGAGGGCTGTAGCCCATGAAAGCTTATGCTCAAATAAATTTGTTAGTCTCTAAGGTGCCACAAGTACTCCTGTTCTTTTTGCAGATACAGACTAACATGGCTGCTACTCTGAAACCAAAAATTCCCATTGACTTCAGTGGGAATCCCACATATTTATCAGATGACAGAGCAATTTCACTGGAGTAACTTCACATGATGAAAGTACAACCATTGGCAGTGGTTTCTAACCCACTCCTCTGAACACTACTGAACACTTAGTATTGGTTCAAGAGCGCAGTTTAATGGTAACCTCATTGTAGCTCCTTTTGAAGCTTTTTGTGTCAGACTAGTTTATTTAATACAAAAATAGCCATTTTAAAAGGAGTGGGGAATAACATGGCCATCTAAAAATCTCTAGTATATCTTACTGAACTTACTGGAAAAACAATAATTTTATGTGTAATTTACCAATGTGTTGTAATGTAACCTGTAGGTCTCACCATGAATTAGTAATTGCAGCACATTTAATTTATGTGTAGAGTATTTGTATTTATTCTTAAGTATATTTAGCACTCACTTGTATAAGGAATTTTTATATAAATTTTAAAGCCTAAAAATAAGGGAACTACCAAAGAGATCTGTCAGATTCTTATGCAAACCCAGCAAAATGAATGCAAACAAAATGTTAGAGTGACATTTGTTTTATACTGGTTTTAATTTTTTTTAAATATCAAGTCACATAAACTTTATGGGTTCTAACAATATAGTGGATATTAAAAAAGAAATTTAAACTATTGAAGCCTTTTGCTAAGCCTTCAATATCTTACACGTCATTTAAAGTTGGTAAAATTAAACTAAGAATACAGTTTTGATGTAAGGGAAACAATGTTTATGTTTTACATAACCATGTAAATCACAGATCTAATCATGTTTAAGAAAGATCAATTATTTCCTGACATAGCGCTAGTTCTATGCAACTGCGAGGGGAGTTTTTTGTTTTGTTTTTTAGTTGTTATTAAAAAGTGAAGTACTGTATATATCTGTTTCTGGAGAACAATGTTGTATGAAGAATTATAGTTATAACATTTTCTCGTGTTTTTTCAAATCATGTTTTATTCCTTTGCAATAAAAATAGTTCTATCAAAAAACCTGTTTATTTCACTCATTCCAGTATTAGGATGTTATCTTGTGAACCAGGAGGTTTAAGTATCCGGGAAAAACACTTCTAAGACTTAGGTAACATTAAGCTAAAAACAATGCTACTGGTATTTATGTAGGCTTGGAAGGATTAGATTTTTATCAAGTAAATGTCAGTAAACATTGATTTCACTGAACACACAAAACCAACAAAATATTTCCATCCATAATAATTGTAATTTACAGATAGGCAAAGTAAGAAAAATGCTTTTTGAGAACTTAGAGTTTTATTTAAGGATATTTAGTTTGTATATTTTGACATATGTTGACAGTTTATGTTTTAATGATTATAAAGCTTTAACTCTCTGAATCCAGCTATCTACAGTCATTTATTATCTGAACCGTCGTTGTCTGATCCCCACTAACTTCCCGCAACTGTGAAATTTAAAATCAATAAAAATAGAAAAAAGTGCTTAAAAATAAACATTGATACTAGCTAACAAAATTATACAGATAAAAATTGAATTCTGCCTATATTTATGCATTTGCTTATTTACTGATTTGCATGTTTACTCATTCCTGCCCTTTTCTTCAGTTTAACTATTTTGTTATTCTGAAACATGGATTATAGCCATGATTTTCAAAAGTGACTTGTGATTTTTGTCTGCTTCCATTTTTGTGTGGAAGCAGACAAAAATCACAAGTCACTTTTGAAAATCATGGCTATAATCCATGTTTCAGAATAACAAAATAGTTAAACTGAAGAAAAGGGCAGGAATGAGTAAATATGCAAATCAGTGCCTAACTTGAAACAGCTTAAAGGGGACTGATTTGCAGAAAATGCACGGCATCCCCCTCTAAAAATCAAGTCCCTATAAAGCATATCGAGTTGGACATTCATCACACTAGTTTTTAAATTCTTGGCCTACATTTTTCTAGCAGCCTAATCAGAGAACCTTTCACCTCCAAGTTGTCAGTTCAAAGCCAGTTCAGTTTAGTAGCGATCAAAAATTCCTATTATTTGAGGTCTATTCAGTGCTCTGTATCACATGAGTTTAGTGGTCTGACTAATTCACATAAGAAAAAATACCAATGCTCTTGCTGGGAGGAAGCTTTCATTCTCAATGTTGCCTGTGTGGAACCAGTTTTCTAGTTAAAGAGAATTCCAGTCTTCAGGGCTGTCCAGTTCAGAACCTTTTACAAGAAGTAACTTCACAGGAATAAATGGCTAAAAAAACAAAATCGTTGAATGCTACACAATGTTGAACTATGTCTCACACTATAGTTGCAAACAGATTATTACTATCACCATCAACAATAACTGCTGAGTTTTGTGAACCAAGTGAAACCGAGCCTAGAAATTGTCATGTGAGCTACTTATTCAGATAGGAGACATTGGACAGCAAACACTTTCTATGCGCCATTCCCAATTTATATATATATAAAAAATTAGATATGTTGGTCAAATTCTCCCTGAAAGTAAAGTTGTTTGTATGACTGGTATCACCGTGCTATCTTCAGTGAAAACAAAAGACAGAAGAAGAGTTTGACCATGTTGGTCATCTGGAATATTGCATCAGTTTTGGGGCCCTCACTACAGAAGGGATGTGGAGAAATTGGAGAGAGTCCAGCAAACGGCAACAAAAATGCTTATGGGGGGGGCACATGACTTATGAGGAGAGGGTGAGGGAACTGGGCTTATTTAGTTTGCAGAAGAGAAGAGTGATGGGGGATTTGATAGCAGCCTTCAACTACCTGAAAGGGGGTTCCAAAGAGGATAGAGATCAGCTGTTCTCAGTGGTAGCAGATGACAAAACAAGGAGCAGTGGTTTCAAGTTGCAGTGGGGAAGGTCTAGGTTGGATATTAAGAAAAAACTATTTCACTAGGAGGGTGGTGAAGCATTGGAATGGGTTACTTGGGGAAGTGGTGGAATCTCCATCCTTAAGAAGTTTTTAAGGCCTGGCTTGACAAAGCCCTGGCTCTGATGATTTAGTTGGGCTTGGTCCTGCTTTGAGCAAGGGGTTGGACTAGATAACCTCCTGAGGTCATCCAACCTGTCATCTATGATTCTTCTAGGTTGATAACGAGGGTATTTACAGTAACAAGATACTTTAGTGATCAGATGGGTCAAAGAACTACTAATAATTGGAAAGTACTATTCAGTGAGCTGCATAATCTTTGAGGAAGATGAACAGGTGCAGCTCATTTCTAATCAGTGAAAATATGTATTAAAAATAGAAAAAGTAAAATTTAAAAATGCTAACTTTATTCAGTAAAAAGTTTAGATAAAGTTTATTGAATAAGACAACATGAGTAGACTAAACAGTGGCCTTGATCTACAGAAGTTATCTCTGTTTTAATGTAAATCCTGGATGTGTGTCTTCTGCTGCCTCTCAGCTGTTCTGGGAGCTAAAATGACATCCATTGAGATGTTCACCCTGTCTCCAAGGATATTGTTTTGGGCAGTCCTGGCTCCCAGGGAGAAACACAAATGAAGAGAGATGGAGATGTGAAAAAAGACAAGGAAGGGAACAATATGTTTGTGGTAGATGAAAGGGGCATCTCAGGGCACACCTACCCTACACTACAGCTACAGCTGCAGTTACTCCATTGTAGTGTAGACTCTTCAGCTACAGAAAGGGCTTTTCCAATGCTGGAGAGGCAGTAACTAGAGCAATGGAAGAATTCTTGTGTCCATCTAGCTGCCTCTAGGGTAGGAGTTAGGTTGACCTAACTATGCTGCACAGCTGTGATGTGACATTTTTCACAGCCCTGAGCAGTTTAGGTAGGTCAACCTAAATTTTAAGTGTAGACCAGCCCTCCTCATGAGCTGCCCTCTTTGCAGCAGCCCTAGGGAAGGGCTCCCTATTCAGTCCAGCCCCTGTCCTGCCTGGGCTGGGGAAGACTGGACTCAAGCAGGGGAAGTGTGTGTGTGAGCGGACGGAGATTGCCTCTTGCCTGTGTTCTCAAGCACTGAGCCACACCCCCTCACCACGGAACTACAACTCCCATGATGCTCCTGCGTCTTATGTCAGCAGCTGCGTGGTTCCCATGGTGACTAGGAGCTGGGCCTGAGGTCAGAGCGCCCCCAGGCCCACGGCGGCCCCTGAGCAGCGATGCCCAAACCCAGGTAACGAGGTGGCGGCGGCCGCCGCGTTCCTCCCAGGGCTCCCGGTACAGGTTGGGGGCTCGGCGCCTCTGTATCCATTCAGCCGCTGCCTCCCCTTCCGGCCAGCACCTTCTGCCCCGGGCCGGGCCGTCTCCGCCGCCGCCCCCGCCACTCCTGCCCGCGGGGGGCTCGCACCGCTCGGGGGGCTGGGAGACCCCCTCGGCGCCCGCCCCGCCGGCGCCCCACGGGCCCCAGAGGAGATACAGAGGTGGAGCCGCCGCCGGGCCCCTCCCTTCCGGGGAGCGGGGCTGTGACAGCGATGGGGCGGAGGGAGGGTTCTGGGAGCTTGTTTCCTCCGCCAGCAGGCTCAGGAAGACACCGCAGGCCAATGAAATCCGAGTGGAGAGGGTCTGCCGTCACGGCCCACGTTTTCAAAGCGAGCAGCGCGGGGGGGTCCCAGCCTGGGACGGGTATTCAGCACTTCCGGAAACGTAGGCTGCCCTCAGAAATCATTAATCTTTTGTGGCCTTTCAGAGATGTTAATGTCACCATCATCACCATGTGCTGCCAGCTTCCATATAAAGGATCAGTGGGGAAGTACCCTGACCCCACATTTAATACTTTGTGGTAGAAGCGGCTAAAACACCTGCAAGACTTCGAGGAACTTCAGCATTACATATAGACAGATGGCCACAGCTGCTTTTGGAAGTGTCTTCAATTACTTAGTGTAGGGATATGTCTGTACAGCTGTTCCCAGGCTAGCTTTCTTGAGCTAGCTTTAGGGAGGTAGCCGTGTTAGTCTGGATCTGTAAAAAGCAACAGAGAGTCCTGTGGCACCTTTACTCTCTGTTGCTTGAGCTAGCTTGAATTCAGCTAGTGCAGGTAGCTGACTGTGCAGCACAAACTTCAGAGTGGGCTAGCAAGCTCGGGTTTATACTGCCTATCTTGCACTGTCTTCACTGCTATTGTTACCCACGTTCGCATGATTCAAGCTAGCGTGGGTAGACGGGCATGTGCACAACTTGTGCTCGGCAGATATACCCTATGTGCAGTTACCTACTACTGACTTTGGAAGTTACAAAAC
Organism: Malaclemys terrapin pileata; assembly: GCF_027887155.1. NCBI lineage: Eukaryota > Metazoa > Chordata > Testudines > Emydidae > Malaclemys > Malaclemys terrapin. Next base: position 37,078,183 of record NC_071507.1, on the reverse strand, counting down.
ATTAGTGAAATGGTACATGGTGCATTGAAACACATAGTAAAATCCTTAATTATCACAGAAACAAGCTATTAAACTCTTAAAATTGCTTCCAAAATGAGAGAGTTTATCTACTAAACGTATGAGATTTTGCAGGTCTAGACTTCTCTATCATGCCTCTCTGTTCCACAGATTTATTTGTGATTTCTAAGGGGAGTTTCCTTACTGAAGCATAGCTAGTTCTGATCAAGGATGTATTCAGATGCAAAGAGAATGTAGTATTCAAAATCTTCACTTGTCCTTTCAAACCTTAGTGGGAAATATGAATAGGTTTTCTGAAGATGGGGAGGGATAGCTCAGTGGTTTGAGCATTGGCCTGCTAAACCCTGAGTTATGAGTTCAATCCTTGAGGGGGCCACTTGGGGATCTGGGGCAAAATCAGTACTTGGTCCTGCTAGTGAAAACAGGGGGCTGGACTCAATGACCTTTCAAGGTCTCTTCCAGTTCTAGGAGATGGGATATCTCCATTAATTATTATAAGACATCTTATTTTGTTTTCTCTATTAGTGATACTCTGTGGGATATTGCTAAAGCTGAAGTGGAGAAAAAAGAAAATCTTGAAGGCAATGGAGATGGAGTGGAAGTTTGGGAAAAATCACTACTCTTTATGGGAAACAAAAATGGGGTAACACTGATACTATGCTTTATTTTATGTGATTGCTGTGCTTTCCTTGAAAATATTGTATACCACTGAAAACATGCAATACCATATCTATTGTAGAAACAAGAAATCTTCCCCAGTATGAATCTGTGCAGAGGGTTGGCATACATGTGCAGAACAATTAGAAATGTTTCATGCTATTTACTCCTGAGGGCATTCTGTGCCAAAAAATTTAAAATTCTGCACACAATATTTTAAAATTCTGCAAGTTGTATTTGTCAATAAATAAATGCAGAGGTTCCAGCATGGCAGTGGAAAGCACAGGCTACTGACTTGTGGAAAGTGGGAGATCACCCTGCAGCCCCCCTACCCTCGGGACACGGACTCGGTGGTGAGGTTGCACCCGACCCTGACACTGCACAAGGCCTTGGCTTGCCCCAGAAACACCCTGCGGCCCTGCCCCTCTGCATCAAGTGCACCAGGTGTGGGGCAGGCAGCTCAACTAGGCAGGATCCAAGTGTGAAGGGGCTCAGTGTGGGGGGATCCAGGTGTGTGGTGAGAAGATCCTGTGTGGGACAATCTGGGTGCAGGCAGATCAGTGGGGGGTCTAGGTGTGGGGGGGATCTGGATGCACAGAGGCTCGTTGGGGGGGTTCCAGGTATAGGGGCAATGAGACTCTGTAGGGGCTTCCAGGTGAAGGTTGGGGCTCAGTGGAGGGGTCTGGTTTTGGGGGGCTCAGCGGGGTAGGGGTCAGGTCCTGGAGGAGTGAGGCTTGGTGGGGTGGTGGTCTGGGTGCAGCTAGTTGGGAGTTAGTGGTATGGGGGTCTGAATGTGGGGGCTCAGGGTGGTGCAGGTGGTGGGGCATCAGTGGAGGGTTGATTGTAGGGAGCTCAGGGGAGGTCTGGGTGTAGGGGTCGGGGTCTGGGTGCAGGGGGCCCCATTCCTCCAGCATCTAGATGCAGGGGTTGAGGTGCAGTGGGGTGGGGTTCGGATATGGAGGGCTAGGGAAGTTTTGAATGTACCTGGTGAGGCTTGGCAGCAGTGTCTGGGTAAAGGAAGTCCGGATGCATAGGAGTTGTGTGGGTGGGGGAGCAGCTCCCAGTACAGTGATCCTTCCCCTCACAGTTGAGGAGTGATGAGGGCAGGAAGCAGAGGAGGATGCTGAGCTTCCTGGCAGAGGTTTCTGGGGAGTGTCTGACAAAGCCCCAGACACTCCTTGAAGGGGAAAAGGAAGGCCTGTTCTCTCCTGCCTCCAGCCCAGCCGGGACTAGCGGCTGATTCCGGCTCAGGGTAGGAACCACTGGCTTTGGTGTCCCCAGCCTTGGGGTGATTTATCTCTCTGCTGGCTGCTCCGGGTGCCTGAAATGATGTATCTGCTCTGTTAAGGAGTGGTGCATGACTGCTCTTGCAGCTTCCCTTTGCTTCCCTGTCAGAAAGTCATTTTTCTGCGGGAAAGCAAAGAAATCTATCTGCAGGGGACATGAAATCTGTGTATGCGCAGTGGCACAGAATTCCCCCAGGAGTATCTATTTTATGCCTTTTTATTCTGTCAGAAGCTCACTTTTGTGCTAGAAATAAGCCAGACTACAACCATTCTTCTTCATCAGTGAATAAACATAGCAGGTATAGTTTCATTTAAAAAACAAACAAACCAAAAAACAGCAGACAGAAATACAGTCCTATTTTTTAGCTCCTGACATCTGGTCATATAACACATCCATGCAAAGGTATTTTTGAACACAGAATGTTAATTAGTAAAAGTCTAACTCAGGAGCATTGGTAATCAGTATTATAACTCAAAAAGTGTCGCATCCAACATAGTGGAATTCTGTGTTGCTCTTCATCTTGTCAGATAAAGAGGAACAGATCACAGAACTAAAAAATTATTGGTAACTTAAGTACAAGTGATCATGACTTGATCACATTTATAATGTGCAATAAAGTCCAGACCAATAACATATACATAGTGCTTTAAAAGGGCCAATTTCACGAAGCCAAAAATAATCATGAACGAAATCAGCCAGGAGAACTTAATCAGAAAAATGTGAATGATAATTGGAAATTGTTTAAGAACACTTTCCTATGTGACTCAAAAGCTACAGTTAAGAATGGCTATATTAGTTTAAAAAAACAACCTGGTTTAGAGGGAAAGAGAAAGTAGCTATAAAAATTATAAAGACAAATGGAAGAAGGGGGAAGTTGATAGTAATGAATATAAATCAGAAGCTAGGAATTGAGGAAAATTGATACAGGAAGCAAAGGGATGTAAGGAGAAATCTATGGCCAGCATAGTTAAGGACAATAAGGAGTTTTTTAAGTACACTAGCAACAAAAAGAATCCTAACAAAGGTATTGGTCCATTACTAGATGGAAATGGTAGAATTATAAATAATAATGGAAAAAAGGCAGAAGTGTTCAATACATATTTCTGTTCTGTATTTGGGAAAAGAGATTATGTAGTCACAAATGACAACAGTCTTTCCATACCACCAGTATTTCAAGAGTATGGTAAACAGCATCTTCTAAAGTTAAACTTTTTTATGTCAACTGGTCTGGATAACTTGCATCCAAGAGTTTTAAAAGAACTGGCGGAAGAGGTCGCTGGGCCATTATTGCAGCTTTTCAATAAGTCTTTGAACACTGGGAAAGTCCCAGAAGGCTGGAAGAAAGTTAATGGAGTGCCAATATATAGAGGCCCATGTCCATCTTTCCCCATCAGGCCCAGGGGGAGATCATCGCTTCCACATCTCTATAAAGCAGGCTTAAAGGGGAATTAGCAGCCTAGGGGCTGAGGCATTCAGGCAGGGTGGAGTGGCAAGCAGTCTAACACCTGATGTCCTGATTCAGGCAGATGGCAGGTCTCTTGGCCCAAGGTGAGTAGTCAGTCACCCCAAGGGTGGGGCGGCTATAGGAGGGTAGGAGGACTCAGGCCCACTCTACTTCACGCGTCCCACCCCAGGGCCCTAACAGTGGCAGAGGGCTCCACTGTGTCTGGTTTCCCTGGGCTACTTCCTACGATCCCCTCACCAGGTACCTTTGTCTCGTGGGGTTCCTCCATCTTCCTGGGGTACATAACCAGTGCCAGTCCCAGCAGCTCTTCAGCATCCTTATTGGTTGGCAGTCCCTTCGAGTCCTCGATGCTCCATAGATCCCTCTTGAGTGCAGGCCCCAGCAGTGGGCAGGAAACATCTGTCTCCTTTGCAGGCTCCAGCCCCACTGAACTGCAGGGCCCATCTTTTAAAATTTCCTCTCCCACCTCTTTGCTTCCGACAGGGTGGGAATGGCTTGTCTGGCTCTGTCCACTGGGGGGCGGGTTGTGGTTCCTCCCCGTCAGGCCCGGTGGGAGGCCACGCCCCCTCGCTATACAGTATTTTAAAATGTAAATGGGATGCCCAAATAATTATAAGCCTGTCAGTCTGATATCGACCCTGGGCAAGATAATGGAGTGACTGATACAGAACTCAATTAATAAAGAATTAAAGGAGGGTAATATAATTAATACCAATCAACAAGGGTTTATGGAAAATAGATCCTGTCAAACTAACTTGATATCTTTTTTTTTTTTTTGGATGAGATTACCAGTTTGATAAAGTATCAGAGGAGTAGCCGTGTTAGTCTGAATCTGTAAAAAGCAATAGAGGGTCCTGTGGCACCTTTAAGACTAACAGAAGTATTGGAGCATAAGCTTTCGTGGGTGAATGCCCACTTCATCAGACTGATGAAGTGGGCATTCACCCACGAAAGCTTATGCTCCAATACTTCTGTTAGTCTTAAAGTTTGATAAAGGTAATAGTGATGATGTAGTATACTTAGACTTATGTAAGGCATTTGACTTGATACTTCATGACATTTTGTTTAAAAAACTAGAATGATATAAAATTAATATGGCACACCTTAAATGGATTACAAACTGACTAACTGGTGGATCTCAAAATGTAATTGTAAATGGGAAATCATTATTGATCAGGTGTGTTTCCAGTGGGGTCCTGCAGAGATCAGTTTTTGACCCCTACACCAGTGGTTCTCAAACTTTTGTACTGGTGACCCCTTTCACATAGCAAGCCTCTGAGTGTGACCCCCCTTATAAATTAAAAACAGTTTTTTACATATTTAACACCATTATAAATGCTGGCTGCAAAGCAGGGTTTGGGATGGAGGCTGACAGCTCGCGACCCCCCATGTAATAACCTCGCGACCCCCTGAGGGGTCCTGTCCCCAGTTTGAGAACCCCTGCCTTACAGTATTAAACATTTTTATTAATGACCTGGAAAAATACATAAAATCATCCTTGATAAAGTTTGCAGATCACATAAAAATTGGGGAAGTGGTAAATAATGAAGAGGAAAGTTCACTTATACAGAGCGATCTAGATCACTTGGGAAGCTGGGCGCAAGCAAACAACGTATGTTTCAGTACAGCTAAAGGTATAAATCTAAGAACAAAGAATGTAGGCCATACTTATGGGATTGGGGCTCTCTCCTGGGAAGGAGTACATTTTATAAAAGATTTCAGGGTCGTGGTGGATAATCATCTGAACAAGGGCTGCCAGTGTGATGCTGTGGCCAAAAGAGCTAATGCGATCTTTAGATGCCTGAAGAGGGGAATCTTGAGTAAGAGTAGAGAGACTATTTTACCTCTTTGTACTTGGCACTGGTGTGACCACTGCTGTAATATGTTGAATTCTGGTGTCCACAATTCAAGAAAGATGTTCATAAATTGTGGAAGGTTCAGAAAAGAGGCAAGAGAATGAATGATTAAAAGGATTAGAAAACATGCCTTACAGTAATAGACTCAAGGAACTCAGTTTATTTAGCTTAAGAAAGAGAAAGCTATGGGGTGACTTGATCATAGTCTATAAGTATTTATATGTGGAACAAATATTTAATAATAGGCTCTTCAATCTAGCAGAGAAAGGAATAATACAGTTCAATGGCTGGAAGTTGAAGCTAGACAAATTCAGTCTGGAAATAAGGCATATATTTTTAACAGTGAGAGTAATTAACCATTGGAACAATTTACCAAGGGTTGTGGTGGATTCTCCATCACCAACAATTTTTAAATCAAGATTGGATCTTTTTCTAAAAGATATGCTTCAGGAATTATTTTGGGAACATTTCATGGCCTGTGTTATATGGGAGGCCAGACTAAATTTTCACAATCGCCCCTTCTGGCTTTGGAATCTGTGAATCTATATAGGCCCTGGGATCCTGATAAAACTTATGTCCATGCTTAATTTTATTCATGTTTGTAGTCTCTATGACTCCAGTGGGACATAAATTTAAGCATGTAAATAAGTGTTTGGAGAATCAGGGTCTTAGACTGGATACTGGAGTTCATAACATTGATCCACTGTCTCTTATGCTTACTCAATTGCTTCTTCTCTTTTTCCCCACTTTTTTCTTGATAACCAGGGCCGGCTCTGGCTTTTTGGCCACCCCAAGCAAAAAAAAAACCACAAAACGGGGCGGCCAGAACAGCAAAGCAAAAAAAAAAAACAAAAAACATGCAGTGCAGCCGGAGCACGGGTGCAGGGGGACTGGCTGGGGGGGAGGGGAGGGAGAGGGAGCGGGCAGGAGAGAGAGAGAAGGGGGCGGCCAGGGCTACAGCAGGGGCGCTGCCACGCGGCCTCTCCCGCTGCGCCGCCTCCTGCTGCCTGCCGCAAGGGCTCCGCTCTGGTCGGCAGGGAGGGAAGGAAGAGGACTGCCCTGCAGGGTGCTCTGGTTCTCCGCGCCACCGCCCCTTACAGGGCGGCGGGAGCAGAACAAAAAAAAAAAAGCGGCCGTGCCGCCCTAGGATTGGGCAGAATGACGCCTCGAACAATCTTCCGCCCCAAGCACCAGCTTGTTCAGCTGGTGTCTGGAGCCGGCCCTGTTGATAACTATTTGTTGGAAATATAAATAAGTCAGAACTTGCCTTTTTATCTTTCTAAGTGAATTGAAGCATATGTGTGTTTCATTATTACTGCAGAGAAGCGTGGCATTGTGCAACATGTAATCTTGTATAAGCATTAAGAATAGATAAATGGGTTTTGCAGATTTATAAAAAAAATTGTTTCTGAAATTCCAATATGTGATTACAAACAGGGATGAAACTTTACAAGTGCTAGGACCTTTTTTAAATTAGACTGACCTAACTTGGAATCTGAATCCGAATAGTGCAGAGACATGCTGTTTAACTGTGTTATTTCATGAATTCCTTTTACTTCCATCTCAATTATGATTTACACATATTCACTGGAAACCAATCATTAGATTAACTTGTTATTAGCAATTAACAACAGTTAAACAGTTTAACACAGTTGGCCAGACTGATCACTAATGTATTGTCTGATTTTAGGTATCCTGTTGCTATTACTGTATTTGTCATATCCAGCAATTTATTATAATTATGTTAATAGCAGTGTAGCTACATTCTGATAGAAAGTAGGCACTTAACTTTCTAGTAATCAGACTACAAATGACTGCATAAGTTTACAGTTTTCAGATGCATTCTTTTAATCATTCCAATAATAAAGCATTACAATATATACAATTATATAACTTTTATGCTTTAATGATATTACAATAGTGTTCTTCATTGTTTTTAATTTCCAGGGAAAGACTACTATTATACTGAGGTGTCTTGACAGGTATGTGTTAAGTTTTGAAAAGTATTTTGCATCTCTGGGAGTAATATCAATAATATTTTGTAGTAGTCTTACAGAGAATATTATGTGCCAGTAAAATAAAGTTATTGTGTAAAAATATGGATGGTGACTAGATTTTAAATTTTCTCGCTAGTGACCTGATGCATTATTTGTGAAGGGTTAATGCTATCTAAATATCTATAATGTGTTAGTAAAACATTTTGGCATTTGGAGCCAGATTTCTAGAGTGCTATCACTGGTAGTTTGAGAGCTCAGTCACAGTATGCGTGTGCACAGTTTTGAAAATTTGGTCCTCTGTGTCCCTTTGATATCCATTAAGGAACTGGCACGCCTGCTGTCTGTCTTGAGTTATTCTCTTTATATTCCTGTTTTCCCAGTATAAATTCTCTACTGTTTGGTTAATAAATTGAGTTTAGGTAATGGTAAAAGTTACTGTATGTTAAGTAAATTCAGAAGATCTTGAAAGAATATATGCAGGTGACATATACTGTATCTTCATTGGATAGGGATGAAATTCCAAAACCAACATTAGCCTTGGAATATACTTTTGGAAGAAGAGCAAAAGGTCATAACAGAGTGAGTACATGGCAAAAGTACTATAATATTTTTGTTGTATAGCTCATTCATTAGTAAAACCTAACTAGTGACTTTCTCTTTTGACTCAACAATCATCTGCGAGACAGAAAGTATTTCAGTTTGAATTTTACTTCAGTTTTCAGAATGCTTGGCTAGCTTTCATTTTACATTTTGATCTACAGCATGTTTCTCCTTTACATTGAGAATGGGTGATATTTTGGTCTGTTATAGCATACCTTCTCAAATGAAGAGATTGATATCTTTCATGAGCAGGGCTCTGTCTATGATGTAATCATGCATGTGTCTACATGCTTATAATTACCTATTTTTCACTTGCCACATAGATTCTGGAGCAAAATTAGGTTCTCATTTAACAAAAAACAAAACAAACACCCACAACAACAATTTTGTCCTCGTGGTTCCAAAGGTAACCTTCAAAATGTGAACTGAATTTAAACCAGTGTAGTGGTATCTGACTACAGTCAGCCTGCATCCATAATCATGGGAGAAGTATGAACTTGTCTATCAGTCTTGGTGGGTGTTAAAACTGAAATCTAATGATAGTTCAAGCATCAACATTGTTAACTATTTCATGCTGATTGTTTTAGTAGAAACACTGAGCTACTGTGCTTGTCCTTTATTGCATGACAGATTGACAGATAGTGGGCAATGGGGTAGCTAGTTGCTGTTGGGTTGTGGGCAATGTTCCCTCTAATTTTTTCCATCCATGTGCAGAATAAATTATGTTCACCAAGGTGATGTGCGGATATGCACCACCGGTAGAAACAAAAAACCTAGATATAATATATATTTTTAAAAAGTTACCATAGGGATAATTACTCCAGCCAGGACAGGTTAGGCATTTTAGAACTCACTGCTCAAAGAATTAAACTGAAGGGTAAGAAAAATAATAATTATGAAATGCATAGACCAGTCAAAAAACTAAAATAGCACACTTTGAAAGAATATAATTACAGAGAATATATGTGCATTGCAGGAAGTACCAAGAAATAACAACAACACATTAATACAAGTAGTGTTGGGAGGTGAGTGTGAAAGACTGTATGTGTGTGTGTGTGTGAGAGAGAGAGAGAGACACAGAGACTGTATATGTGTGTGTGATACACAGAGACTCTGTGTGTGCTGGCTGCTGGGGAAGTCTCTAAGAGACCCTGCGCTGTCTCTTTAAGGCACTCACTCAACCCCGGAAGGCTCGTTCAGACCACAGCAGCTCTCCTGCTCCTGAGCCCTATCTCCTCTCCCCCGCTCTGCGTAGATGGGGTACATGTTGGCAGGGGGAGAGGGACACCCTCACATCTGCACACACACACCCGGGATCTGCACAGCCAGCATGAGGGTCCCAGGAGTAGCTGGCCAGGGCTCCAAGGCAGAGGGCAGGAGCAATGTGGCTGCAAAGCAGCGGGGGGAGGGGCACCTGAACACACACTGCTGGATGTGTGTGGCTCTGCTAACCAAGTGCGCAGCACTTGAATCACTCCTGGGTGCCCGCCCGACCACACAGCTTAGAGGGAACATAAGTTGTGGGCGTTGGGACTGAGAAATTCAGGACCCTCTTTGAAATGTTAAGTCACCTTATGGACCTGATTCTCCATTAAAGTGTATTTTTAGTTATTTTCACCACTACAAAGTGGGTTTAAATCACTCCGATAGTGTTTTAAAGCCATTTTCTATTTACTTGACACTGATGTAAGTGAATGTGCATGGTACAAGGGCAACAGAGAATCAAGTCTTATGTGCTTAAAAGTCCTATGTGCTTCTAACCATTCAATTTCCTCCTCACACAGGTGTACACATCCCGTCCTATTCACCACCTAAGGTTCAGCTGTCTTTGATCCTGCCATGCCACTCTGGTCTTTATGTGCTTAAAGTGGTAGGGAGGGGAGGGAGAAGACAACTGGGCATGACAGGGAAGAAAGAAGGTTTTGGTTGGGGCACAGGATATCTATGCTGCATAAATAGGGAGTTGTCTATATGGGAAGTTAGTGCGGAATAAGCTAGGGTGTGAATTTAAAGTGCAGTAGCTACTCCACACTAACTCCCTGGATAGACAAGCCCTAAGAGATTGTGGCCACATAATTAACTTCTAATTTGACACATAATTCATGGGACAAGCCTCATGTGCTATGCTGTGCTCCTGTACTGTGCTCATTGCACATAAGGGACCCGTCTGTTGCCATTGTTACAACAACTGGAAACTTCTGATGTGTTACCTGGAAATACAAATTCCTAATGCAAAGAAACTGTTTTGCAGCCAAAAGACATTGCACATTTTTGGGAACTAGGTGGTGGAACCTCATTATTGGACTTGATTCATATACCAATAACTAATGACAACATAAGGTAAGTGATAAAGAACCTTACAATGTCAGAGTTAATTTTGTTTAAATGAAAACTGAGATTAAATCTTGGCAATTTTGTTGTGGAGAAATCTTCCAAAATGTAAACTGTTTACTAGGTTTGAAAGTTTTTATCAGAGTGGTTTTTCCTAAAAATCAGTTATGCTTACTGGTGGAGGGACACCCCAACTGCCACTGATTAACAGCTGTGAGCTCCTTCCTTCTTTCCTGTAAATAGTCCTGCTTCTCAGCTGTCTCCAGCCATACGGGGAGGTAGCTGTAGAAGGGTAGACTCACCAGCCAATGAATCCCTTCATTGTTGGGTACAGCATAGCAGGGTGTCCTCCTCTAGCACCTCCTGCCAAAGGTTGCTCCAGTCCTTCCGTGGTCGGCCTCTTCTTGCGACTTGGGCCTCCAGCCAAGTCACATATAGTCTCGCCCCTTCCAGGTAACAAAAACAAACAAAAAAACAAACAAAATTCCCAAAATGTCCTAACACAAAAGAGCTTCTGTCCCCTCTGGGACTATTCCTCAGCCTATCCTTGAGGCTCTGTCTTCAGTCCCACCCTGGGCTGAATAGTCCTTACATCTGGCTTGTATGCTCCTTCCTTGGGGCTGGTAGGGGATTCCAGCTCAGGGAACCCTGTATTAAGCAGCTAGGTGTGCTTCTTCAGACATGCTGCTATTTCCCTGGGCTACTTCTTATCTCCAAGACCTTCATGCCGCTTTCCTGGAGTCTGTGGTTAGCATAAACTCTCTTCTGCTTCCCAGGCCTCTGAATTCTCCTGAGATACTCCCAATTCCTTATCATAGAATCATAGAATATCAGGGTTGGAAGGGACCTCAAAAGGTCATCTACTCCAACCCCTTGCTCAAAGCAAGACCAAGCCCCAGACAGATTTTTACCCCAGTTCCCTAAATGGCCCCCTCAAGGATTGAACTCACAATCCTGGGTTTAGCAAGCCAATTCTCAAACCACTGAGCTATCCCTCCCCGCAAAAGCAGGGCCAACACACCAGATGGGCAGCAGGGGCACGTGCCACAAGCCAGGCAGGAGTCAAACCTGCAATCTCCTGATCCGTAGTCAGACGCGTTATCCTTCTTTAGCTCTGGAACACTGCTCCCTCAGGACTGGCTCTCTGTGCCTGGCCCCCTTTCCAGGGCTTACCCCAGGGATTAATTCTATCCCTGTGGCTTTTTTGTATCTGCCTTCCCAGAGAGAGGGCAATCTTCTCTCTCTTGGGTTTCTCTGTCTTTAGGCTCTCATATAGTTTTCATTTACTCTTATGAAGAAGATCCAGCTCCTTCCCAGTTGGATCTCATAAAAGATCAAGCCTGACACACCATCCAGGTGTAGCAAGGTGGGCCAAATGAGCTCTCAGACTTCTGTTAACTCTTTGTTCACTTACGTGGGGTAGACACCCCATCATATAATTCCGTGGAGAGGATGGCTCATGTGTAGATACAGAAGAAGAAGGGACCCAGCCTGCTCTCAACTGGACTGTCAAGAAAGCAACATAAGAGGTGTAGAAAACAGAATATGGCTGCCAATGCTGTCAACCTCCAGGAGCAGCCTGTTGAAGGATTTGTCTACAGTTAAAACCCTACAGCACCACTGTTGCACTGCTGTAATGCTTCTGTATAGACACTACCTTTGCTGACAGGAAGGAATCTGCCATTGGCGTAGGTAATCCACCCACCCAAGAGTCAGTAGCTAGGTTGATCTAGCGCTGTCTACACTGGGGGTTATGTCAGCTTAACTACACTGCTCAGAGGTTGACCTAACCTTTTAGTATGGACCAAGCCTAAGAGAGCAGCATGTTGGAGTGGGAGAGAAAGGTGGACCTCACTGATGGAGGAGAGAGAAATCAATCATGGGGAGAGAAAAACCCGACCTTAATGAAGGAGAAGATGGAGTGGTATGGACCTCATGGAGCTAAGGGAGAGGAAGACGAAAAAAGATATGAGGTCCCTGTGCAGCTTGAAAGAGGATGAGAGATGAAGTTTCTGAGAGAGGTAGGGGACAGATACTGCAATACAGGGGAGAACAGAGGGAAGAGAATGTGGTGGAAATGGATCAGAAAGAATGGAGTAAGGGCAGCAAGAAGAGGCAATAAATGACAAGAAGAGGCAATAAGTGTGGAAGAGAATAAATGACTAAATGAGGAGAAAACAGATACAGCATTTTATATAAAGAACATGAGGAGAGTAAGGAGAAGGGATAATAAAAGAGAAAACAATAAGAGGGAATAGAATGATTTGGAGATAGAAAGAGAAAAATGATTTTTCGGGTTAGTAAGTTTTATTTAGTGTTTTTTATGTTCTGATATTTTATTGCTTTATTCTATTGGCAGATTCCCATATCTTCAGGTTTTGTAGAAAGCATTGGGATGGCTTGGTATTTGAGCACTTACTGTCTGTATATTATTGCACTGGCTGCTCTGGATTCTGTCATTGCATAATGAGAAAAAATATTTAAAAAATATCGCTGTGGCCTCTGGGAGCCTAGTTGCTCCTGGAGACCTTTGGCTACTTTGGAGAGTTATCATTTGAATTTTTTTTTCCAAACATTGCCCCCAGTGCATGGACTCCAGCATTAACTGCTGAACTCCACTTCTTCTGGAATGGAGGAGGCTGGTAGCTGCCTGAAGATCCTCTCCCCTGTCTTTATGGTAACTGAATCTTTAATTTGGATGACCCAGGGCCTAAAGAATCTTCTCTCTGCCCCTCCTAAGACTGGCCCTGTCAATAAGACAACATTACAGTGCACCAGTGCAGTTGTCATGTTTGCAAAGACAGTATTTTCATTTTGTTTCACCACCAGCACAAATACTTTTTTGGTGGTTTTTGTGTCCACCTGTAATCAAGAAGCTTATTTATTTTAAACTACCTTGAACTATATCTAGTTTGGCCAAGACACTTTCCATTAGATTTTTCATGGCATGACTTGGTGAAATTAGAGATTTATCTTGCTCTGTATCTCTTCTGATTTCCCTCCAATCTGGAATCCACATAGTAAAACGTGTTCCTATAGAGCCTGGTTGAAACCAGCAGTCAGTCCTCTGCTATTAGTGGCATTCTGTTTCAGACATGTGTTTTAAGTGCTCTGTGTTTGATTGGATTTTATTAATCTCTTCCTCAGGGCCGACCTTAAACCAATGCAACCTTTTAGTATGTATAGGGTACCATTCTTCCAAGGATCATTAACCTCACATCTCCTGATCTACCACCCAGAGCATCAGCCTCAGTTTGTCATCTGAGGTTCCTTCTAACTGGCACAACAAGTCACGGCACAGAATAAATTTCCTTACTATCTTCTTCTACTTCCTGATTGGAAGGTTGCACTTTGGTTACTCTTCTGAGTTTCTGGGCCATGTAGGTGATCACTAAAAGTCAGGATCTTTCATAAGCAGGAGTTTGCCATAACTTAAATAGGGATTTCAGGTAGGCAAGAGATGACTGGGGTGCATGAAGAGAGTATGTTGAAATGCCTTGTCATACAACAGGAGGGAGCAAAATGAGTCCCTGACACTTGCAGGTACTACTTGTATTCAAACAAAATTTCCAGAAATAAACTTCAACAATAAAGCACCCACAAATCAGTGATGAGCAGTGGAAGAGTCAAAGGTTCAGAAATTCAGCTACAAAGACAATTTAAAAGGTTTCAGCAGAGTTCAGAGTAGGCTTAAGGGCCATCGCTTGTTCTGCAACCTTTAATACAAGCTTCCTCTCTGGTTTTTTTTTTCAGCAGTTGTACTGAGGGAAAAATGTTGTTTATGAAAAATGTAATTGTCTTATGTACCAAAGATTAGACGGAATAAGAACTCTTCTGTCCCCCCCCCCTTATTTTTTTTTAATGTGTAGGACTTTTGCTATAATTCTTGTTTTGGACCTTTCCAAACCTAATGAACTGTGGCCAACCATGGACAGTCTCCTACAGGTCACCAGGAACCACGTGGATAAAATTATAACTAAACTGGGAAAATCAAATCCTAAAGTAGCTACTGAAATTAAACAGAGGATGTGGAACAATATGCCGAAGGATCACCCAGTAAGATTCTTCTAGTATTTTCTCCAGATGTCATAGGCCTTTATATAGTTAAGGATAATACTTGTGAAAATCATAAATAACTCTTTTAGATTTTTATGCATGACTGAAAATCCATTTTATGTAGATGAACCTGTTCACTGGAAAATTATAGCAATTTAATAAAAATTCAGTAAGAGCAGAAACAAGGAAAGACAGTTTCTTATATCTTCTTCATAGACATCTAATGTGATTGTTATGGCATGTTACACCAATCACAAGAAACAGAGTTTTAGAGTAGCAGTTTGATATTGATTTTATAATCTCTTTTAAAATGAAGATGAAAACTAGAATGTACAGAAGAAGTCATCTGGCAAGAGACTATATGAAGGTACAAATTTAAGCGGAGTATAGTTATAACAGCCTTCAACATGACTATATACTTTGCATTTATTCAAGTGTCTATCACAAACTCAGTGCCTTTTGATAATCTGACAACTAATTAAATTATAAAGTTTCAGAGATGTTAACACCAGACCCTTAAATGCAATTGCTAATGTAATCTCTTGAAAAAGCTAAAATAGATTGTGGGAAATACAGCTGAAAACGTATATGGCACTGTGAATTCAAGTTGTACAAATGTTATGTGTATGCAATTCCTAAACAAATATTCTACGGTTCACAGACTCTGAATATAAATTCTGCTACAGTAACTTATGTAACACAATATGATAAAGAAAATGCTAATAAGGCTCCAAAAAGTGAAAAGCAAAGATGTATTAAGTAAGAAAGCAAATGCATATGATGCTTAGCAGATTTGTTTACAGTGTATGGTCCCAATACTGTAGCCCTTACTCATGTGAGCAATCCCATTCACCTCAATGGATGTAAAGGTTGCAAGATTAGATTCAATAATATGACTTTCTTAAGGACTTCCAAGGTTGATGTTCAACTTTTTTAGAAAAGGTAGTTTCTGAAAATAAAATATTACATTAAAATGCAGCTGGCTACAACCCATGACCACAAACATACAGATGCCCCAGTTGCCAGCAACTTTAGAATACAGGTTTTTTCAGCACCGTAAAAGCACAGACTCATCCTTTAGCTCAAATGGTAATAACTGCATCAGTTGTCAGTAAGAAACAGGTTTTTTATCCTTGTGGAGGCAGGCCTCTAAAGGGAACATGATCACACATGCTAAACTAGTGTATTAATTCAACCCCTGAATACAGAAAGTAGGGCAAACGTCTTACTAATCACTTCACATACAACTATTATTTTTCAAAAGTATGTCAACTCAATTCAAAAGCAGACTTGTTTGTGGGGTAAACAAGGTTTGTCTCTTACAATGGAGGAAGCCCTGGGCAGATTAGAGACTATCTACAGGGGAAATGATGGGGTTCATATAGGGTTTCTACTGGGGGAATGATCATGGGCATCTCACTGGAAGGAACAGCACTGAACAAGGAGTTTTAAGTGGGAATGGGAGAGCATGAGTGCATCGGGAGAATCTCTTAAAAATAAAAAGGCTGAGGGGTATGCATTAAGTACTTTTTAGTGGCAGTGAGGAAAATAATCAGACAAGGAGAGTCCAAGAGCACTAGTCCCTGTATGTAATTTTTTTGTCCTAAATTAATTTTTAGTTTCTCGTTTGATTAAGGAAATTGTAATGCTTTCCCAACCCCTTGGGTCCACACATCAAATTTTAAGTAAATGAAAAGCCTAGCAAAATGTGTTGGCTTGACAGTGCTAATGAACTAAGTCCCCTCTATTTCCCACCACAAAGCACTGGATAGGCAATGGTTCAAGTTTTCCTCTAACACCGATACTTTGCCTTAACCCTTAGTTGGAGGAACCTTCACTAAAGCAGCGAAGATAGTTCATTCTTTAGGATCATTTTTTCCCTTATTCAATAAGTTGGAACGTCCAAGAAGGTTGCCATGCCAGTTTCAGCCAGCTGTGATGTAGCCATCTGTCCGCTAGAAACTGACCATCTCATTTCACATAGATCACTGAAGTGTTGTCAGATGGTAATAGCTTTAAGTAACTACCAACCTGAACCTGATGTAAGCCAATTACCTATAGGTATAAAACTACTTAGCCTGTTACTCATCCCCTGAGCCATCAGCTTAATCCTATTTTATTGAGCATATAGTACTTGCATGTTAATAATTTTGTGTACAAATGTCAAATAAATAATGTATGCACCTCTTAGCTAGGTTTGTTTATATTGCAAATACAAATTATATTTTCAAAAAGTATACTGTACATCATACACTTGACCTTCATCAGGATCCTAGATAAGCCCTTCTGTTAGCTTCAGTGAATCATAGAAGATTATGTTTGGAAGAGACCTCAGGAGGTCATCTAGTCCAACCCCTTGCTCAAAGCAGGACCAGCCCCAACTAAATCATCCCAGCCAGGGCTTTGTCAGGCTGGTCCTTTAAAACTTCTAAGGATGGAGATTCCACCACCTCCCTAGGTAGCCCATTCCAGTGCTTCATCTTCCTCCTAGTGAAATAGTTTTTCCTAATTACCAACCTAGACCTCCCTCACTGCAACTTGAGACCATTGCTCCTTGTTCTGTCATCTTCAACCACTGAGAACAGCCAAGCTCCATCCTCTTTTTGGAACCCCCCTTCAGGTACTTGAAGGCTGCTATCAAATCCCCCTCACTCTTCTCTTCTGCAGACTAGATAACCCCAGTTCCCTCACCCTCTCCTCATAAGTCATGTGCCCCAGCCCCCTAATCATTTTCGTTGCCCTCCACTGGACTCTCTCCAACTTGTCCATATCCTTTCTGTAGTGGGGGGCCCAAAATTGGACGCAATACTCCAGATGTGGCCTCACCAGTGCCGAATAAAGGAAAATAATCACTTGCTGACAACGTTCCTACTAATGCAGCCCAATATACCGTTAGCCTTCTTGGCAACAAGGGCACACTGTTGACTCATATCCAGCTTCTCGTTCACTGTAATCCCCAGGTCCATCTCTGCAGAACTGCTGCTTAGCCAGTCGGTCCCCAGCCTGTAGCAGTGCATGGGATTCTTCCATCCTAAGTGCAGAACTCTGGAGGGAACTCTGCACTTGTCTTTGTTGAACCACATCCGATTTCTTTTGGCCCAATCCTCCAATTTGTCTAGGTCACTCTGGACCCTATCTCTACCCTCCAGCATATTTACCTCTCCCCCCAGTTTAGTGTCATCTAGGAACTTGCTGAGGGTGTAATCCATCCCATTATCCAGATCATTAATTAAGATGTTGAACAAAACCAGCCCCAGGACCGACCCCTGGGGAACTCCGCTTGATACTGGCTGCCAGCTGGACATCGAGCCGTTGCTCACTAGCCGGTGAGCCTGGCGATCTATCCACCTTATAGTCCATTTATCTAATCCATACTTCTTTAACTTGCTGGCAAGGATACTGTGGGAGACGGTATCAAAAGCTTTGCTAAAGTAAAGGTATATCACATCCTCCACTTTCCCCATATCCACAGAGCCAGTTATCTCATCATAGAAGGCAATCAGGTTGGTCAGGCACGACTTGTCTGTGGTGAATCCATGTTGACTGTTCCTGATCACCTTCCTCTCCTCCAAATACTTCAAAATAGATTCCTTGAGGACCTGCTCCATGATTTTTCCAGGGATTGAGGTGAGGCTGACCGGTCGGTAGTTCCCCGGATTCTCCTTCTTCCCTTTTTAAAAGATAGGCAAATAAAGTGCCCTTTTACAGTCGCCTGGGACCTCCTCAGATCGCCATGAGTTTTCAAAGATAACTCTTTGAAATGAAATGGCCAATGGCTCTGCAATCACATCAGCCAACTCCCTCAGCACTCTCGGATGCATTAGATCCGGCCCCATGGACTTGTGCATGTCCAGCTTTTCTAAATAGTCCTTAACCTGTTCTTTCACCACTGAGAGCTGCTCACCTCCTCTCCATACTGTACTGTCCAGTGGAGCAGTCTGGGAGCTCACCTTGTCTGTGAAGACTGAGGCAAAAAAAGCATTAAGTACTTCAGCTTTTTCCACATCATCTGTCACTAGGTTGCCTCCCCCATTCAGAAAGGGTCCCAAACTTTCCCTGACCTCCTTCTTGTTGTTAACATACCTGTATAAACCCTTCTTGTTACCCTTCACATCCCTTGCTAGCTGCAACTCCAGTTGTGCTTTGGCCTTCCTGATTACACCCCTGCATTCTTGAGCAATATATTTATACTCCTCCTTAGTCATTTATCCAAGTTTCCACTTCTTGTAAGCTTCCTTTTTGTGTTTAAGCTCACTGAAGAGTTGTGTTTTAAGCCCAGGTTGCCACCCACTTCTACTTCCCCTACAAATTCCTCCCTGTTTGTGAGCAGCAGGTCAAGAGAAGCACGGCCTCTAGTTGGTTCCTCCAGCACTTGCACAAGGAAGTTATCCCCAACACTCTCCAAAAAATTCATTTCCTCCCTATTCAGCACTCTGCTTGGTATTGAGAGGGCCACATTAGGCAGCCAGTTATGGCTTCTTGATCCCATGCTGGCCCAGCCCTGGTACTTCTCTAACTTATACTCTCTAATGCACTTCTTTCCTTCCTTCCATTCATTTGCATGCCCTTTGTGTTGGGGTGGGAATGCCTGGTGCAGGAGCCATTTCCACCAGATTTATGCCAGAAAGGAATTCCCTTCCTCAAGAGATGGTGTTTTTTTTGTTTTTGTTTTTTTTTTCCTCCTGGACATTTGTGGAGAGATTGTACTAGAAAATATGGCCCTTTGTAATTATACTGCAAAAAGTTTTGTGTCTAAGATTTTGATATCTTTTAAAAATTATTCTCATCCTGTTTTCTGATGTTTAGCTGTTTTATTGTGCTTTTGTGACTTGTTTATGAGATTTTAAATATATTATGTTGTTTAACAGGATCATGAATTAATTGACCCTTTTCCAATCCCTCTGGTGATAATTGGAAGCAAATATGATATTTTTCATGTAAGTGATATTTTATATATATTTTTCCATTCAGTTTTATTTATTTAGATTTTAAAATAATTAACAAGACATCTAGCTAAGCTCTATGAACCCTAACACATGATTAATAATGCAATAAAATCCCAGTAAAGTGATCATTGGAAAAGGAACTCAGCCACCTACAGTAACTCCTTTTCACCCCTTCATCATTATGGGAAGCATACCCTCATCCTTCTCCAAAAACCTTTGCAAACACTTATCTTTTCCAGCATGTCTGGAAGATTACCAGATTTGGTCTGTTTCAGACAAAGACAAAGTTCCAGAGTACTCCCAAAGAATGCCCTGCCTGACACAACCTCTTTTTTATAATAAGGGGAATCCAGCTTTGGTGTCCATGCTGACTGCAGTTGTTGCAGTGTGGCAGAGGGAGAGAGGCGATCCCTCTGGTAGGTTGGGCCGATTTGGGAAGCTGGGGCAGCCTAGGCAGCAAAATGAGTTATGCTCACTTCTTAATTCTGGAATGTTAGTTTTAAACACTTGCTTACACAGTCATTTATCATCTGATTTAGAAAGGACAAGTCAGTGAGTGGTCACATCTTCTAATGTCTCTCAGGAAACTAACTGATAACCAATGTCAAAGAGCAGTGCAGTTGGTCCTCTCTGTTATTAAAAAAAAAAAAATTCAAGAAATGCACTGTTAATTTTTATGAAGCAGTTTATCCTCATGGGCCTGAACAGATATATTGTGACAGCTTCCATATGAATCCTTTAGCTGGCAGTATAATATATTGCATTTTCTTTATCACTCCCTCTGGGGCACGTGGCATTGGCCACTGTCGGTAGACAGGATACTGGGCTAGATGGACCTTTGGTCTGACCTAGTACGACCATTCTTATGTTCTTTTTTTTAAATAGAGTCAGGATTTTCTTGACTCAGTAAATGATTCAGAACATAATAGACACAGGATGAAATCCCGGTCCCTTTGAAGTCCAGGTGTTATCCACAGTTTTTCCAAGAAAGGTCATTCATATGATCTTGTACATATACTGAACAGGTCCAGTTACCAATTAAAAGGTGTGTGTGTGTGTGTGTGTATGTATTTGTATGCACACACCTTAATTGGTATGACTGGTGGAGTTTAGAGGGTATACAGCCGTAGATCCAAAGACAGTCAAATATTGTGACCTAAAAAGAAAAGATTACCTTATATTATGGCAATGTTGTTACTTTTTAAATTTTAAAGCAGCAGGGAACAGTGACTCATTGGAAATCGAATACACATCCCCAGTTAAGAGGCTCCTTCATGCAATAATTAAGCTTGAGCCTGGAGTAACACATTGCCTGTAATAGGAGCCTTCTGTAGAAAAGAAAGAAAAATTGTAACTAGTCTTTTAAGTCACAATAGATGGTTATTGAATTCTGTATTGAGATATAATTATGTCATACAACTTTTCACTTAAAAATAAAATGATAGCTAAACTCCATCGTTGTAGCATAACTATGTAATGCAGTTTATATTTTTAAAAAAATATATTCTCAGTGTAAAAATGGTTTTTTTTATATGTACTTCTTTAGGAGTTTGACTCTGAGATGAGGAAAATAATGTGCAAGACACTTAGATTTGTTTCCCATTATTACGGAGCATCACTGGTGGTTTGTATATTCTTTTTTGTTGGGGGAAGAGAGGGATGGGCAGTATTTGTGAGATGAAACAATAATTAAAATAGATAGATAAACATGAGATGATTGGGACAAATCAGTAAGGCTCATGATGGCTTTCTCCATAAGTGAACCTATTGAGTAGGGATGTTGGGGTCTGCAGAGGAAGTGTGGTGTATATCCAATGAGTAAGCCCAACTCTGAGGATCCACCAGTCAGAATCCCTGCAGGGGACACACAGGGGCTATGCCCCCCATCACAGAATATGGTGTAAGCCACCCCCAACAACGTTGGTGTCCTGCACCTTGCTGCAGTATTCCAAAAGAGGATATCTTTCCCCATAGATTTTCTGTGCAAGGTCCATTTACTGAAGCTTTATGTTAGGATGACACCATTTGTGCCTTCATATCTTATCTCCGCTACCAGATATGTTAGAGTATTACACTTCTTACACCCACAACTCTGGATCCTTTTAAGAGGTGATACAGGTAAAAGGCATAGATCACTCTTCCATCCAGGGTAAAATAATATTTTCTTAGCATAAATGGAAAACTCTATCTTGCTACTGGAATTGTTACAAATTTCTTGTATAAACTCTGGATAAAATTCCTCATAGTGAATAAAATCACTCTGATTAAAGGTAGTGAAAACCAAATTAACAAATCTCCTAATTAATTTTGATGAGTTTCACTCTTTTATTATGCCAATATTCTGTGGTATTTCTTAAGTTAATAGACTAGGCTATATGCTAGCTACTGCAGGAAAATTGGCTGAAATGAGTGTGCATACGTGCTTCAAAAGTAATAGTCACAGTAGTTACAGCCGTATCTGAGCTCCCTTTGTGGACAGTCATCAGGCTATTATATTAGACCCAAGCTTTGGATCTCACCTTTTTAAGTCTACTGAGTCTGACATCATCCAGATATTGTCTCTGAATCTGGCCTTTCAGGCACATTTTTGTGGTACAGACTCTAATGCTGGTATCTCTTCTTGGAATGTGGAATCCTGTGGTACAGCTCCCCTAGGACCCAAGACTAGAGTGGGTTTCCCCAGCAACTTAAGCATGCCCTTTCCAGAGCTCCACACATATGGGCACTCCACGTTAGTTTATCCCTTCAGGGATTTTGTGACAATATGTCTTTGTATAATCAGCACCTGGCAAGTGTTGGGCTAAAATGTACTTGTGTGTATTAATGTATTAGGATTGGTCTGGGAGGCCATATCTCAATATAGACATAAACATGGCTCCCTTCAGCCTCTCTTGTGGAGGACCTAGGACGTGATCCCATTGAAGCCAATGGCAAAATTCCCATTCACTTTGATACTGCAGGTTGAGAGCCCCAGATAGCACCTCTCAGGCCCTGTCTACCAAGAAAGTTGCGCTAGTTTAGCTTAAGATGTGATTTTAAATTGATTTAATTAAACTGGTACAAAAAGCTAGTGGACACTCACTCTTATTTCATTTTACCAGTGACTTACTTTGGTTTAGCTTAAATTGATTCCTAATCGACTTAACGTATAATGAAATAAACTTGGTTTAAACTGATGTAAAAATGTCAGTACAGCCGTTTGGATTGATTTAGCATCACACCTTAAGGTAAGGCAGTGCAAACTTTCTCATGTAGCCAAGGCTTGAGAGCTGTACTTTAGGTCCTCCACAAGTGAAGTTTCAGTGAAGCATGGGGGGAGTTCTCAGAAAGGTCATCATAGCAGCAGCCATCCTCCACTGTGTACCAGAGCTAGAGGGTAGGTTTTTGTTCTGGTTTGTGGCGTGTGCATTTGTGCACTCCTATCCAGAATTTGACCCTTAGGATTAGATTTCACTAAATTTAGAAGAATGTTAGTGTCCTTTAAGCCTCTGTGTGGCCTAGGTGAGTTAAAAACATTTGACCCCTAAACTGGTATCTGGGGACCTAGTCCTGATCCTACCGAAATAAGTGGCAGAAGTTCCATTCTTTTTAAGGTGCTTGCACATGTCCGTTCCACTGTAGGTGTGTGCATACCTTATGCACAGTTGTCAGAGAAGTTTTTCCCTCAGTGGTACTCGTTGGGGTGGCCACAGCATACTGGTATAAGGGAGCGGAGCCGCCCTGACCCCCCTCAGTATTTTCTTACTGCCAGTGACAGTTGTTGGAGTCATCTCAGACTTGTTGGCATAAGATTCCCTCATTCCTTTGCATATACACCCTGTTATTGTTAGGAGGTAGTTAGTTAGTTAAGTTTGTTAGTTTTAGCTAGTTTTAGTGATAGATTTTAGTCTTAGGTCTCTTTGGACTAGTTTTCATCTTTTGGTATTGATACCAAAATGATGCTACACTCACCAGGTTTTAAGTTCTGCCGCACTTACGCTAAGCCTGTGCTGATCAGTGACCCACACCCAGCCATTTGAAATGTTTGGCAGAATCCCACATATGTGACAAATGTTGAGTTTTGTAAGGGATTTAAGCCCCACTCAAAGAAAGGTAGAGTGCAAAGGCTCAAATGTTTGCTCATGGCCCGCATCGGACTTGTTTCATGCAAAGAATGCCCCAAGTACATCAGCCTTAGTACACACTGCAGCGGAGATGTCCGCAACTCCTCAGTCCCATTCAGGATATTAAAGAAAAGGCTTAGATCCTTCTCAGGCTCAATACCTCAATCGGGGATGTCGGTGCCGAAGCCTAGTAGAGGCAGAGACTCTAAGACATTCAGGGGGAGGCAGAGTGGAGGTGATCTGAGGCAGGGAGCGGTTCCCCTGTGCGGCCCCCCCGTTACTGCGGGCGGCCCTCCCCGCGCCCCCCCGCCCCAGCTCACCTCCACTCCACCTCCTCGCCTGAGCAGGCCTTTAGGCGCCCCCAACCACTAGTCGCCCTAGGCGGCCGCCTAGTTTGCCTAAATGGTTGCACTGGCCCTGCGCTGTCCTGTCCACATTCATTGCACTGGCGCTCCTAGTAAATTGGGACAAATCTATTCTAAAACCTGTACAGAGGATAGAGTTTATTGGAGTGGTCTTACGCTCCACAAAGGCCAAGACTTTGCTACCACAATCCAGGTTCGAAGCACTTTGGGGCTTGGTGCTGTGATGGAAAGCATATCCTCTCACTACAGTACGCAGCCGCCTCAGCCTCCTGGGTCACATGACAGTGTGTACCCATATGGTTCAGCTCACCAGGCTGCATCTTAGAAAGCTGCAAACATAGCTAGCATCAGTGTGTGCCCCAAACTATCATCTTTTGGACAAGGTAGTTCGAGTGCCAGTGTCAGTTCTGTCATCTCTGGATTGGTGGATGGACCCCCTGGAAGTCTTTGTGTGGGGGTGCCCTTTATACTCCTGCTACCAACCCTCACTTTAGTCAAAGATACATCTGCCCTGGGTTGGGGGACTCATATGAGGTCCTTGCAGACTCAAGGTCTCTGGGCACCTTGGGATCTAATGGCGTACATATTTGTCACTGTTCAAAGAGACTCCAAGCCACTTCCATGTTTGTCTTCTTCTTATGAATCACCTACAGTGGAATGCACATGTTCAAGCACTCGAAGAAAAAATGGTTATCTAGCTTTCTGTAACTGTTGTTTCTCGGCATGTGTTGTACATGTGCATTCCATGGCCCCCCTTCCTTTCCCTCTCTGTCGGAATCTATCTGGTATGAAGGAACTTCAAGGGGCGGAAGTGGCTCCACCCTCTTATACCAGCATGCAGTGGCATATGGTGACAGAAGGGCTCTCAAGATGTCCCAATGGGTATTGCTGAGGGAAAAAGTTCTCCCAAATATGTACATGAGGAACGTGCACACCTACAGTTGAATGCAAACATCTTGAAAAACAACAGAGAAGTAGGTAACAGTTTCTTTTCTTCATTAGAATAGGATTTGGCCCTGGAAGATATAGGTTTGCTGTTGAAAAACAAGTCAGAAGCTGAGAGAGGATGCTGCTTGAAAAAGTGTTTTAGGAGCCCTCTTCTGAGTAATTTGTACTATCAACCCTTATCCTGCCATTGACTGTAAAACTGCTTTTTATCATATGATTTAAGTCCCAAGAGAACATGTTTATAGTTGTTTGTTACATTACAGCTCTGAGTGTTCATGGTATTCTGGACAATTTTCACTGTAGTTGAAAGGTTTAATAATTCATTCATCTTTTGCAAAAGGTCTATCGCTCTTAGTTTAAAATGTATAAATAAAAAATGTGAGCCCATACATTATTGCAGAATTCCATCTTCTGTTTTTTCTTGAATGTAGGTTTTAATTTTGTCTTGAGATCTGTAGTCACTGACAAATACATTAGTCCTTTAAACAGAGTGGGGCAGATTTGGATGCCAAATACCAGTGTAAATTGGGAGTAACTGTAATGAAGCCAATTAATTTGAACTACTGTAACTGAGGCCTGGTCCACACTAGGAATTTACATTGGTATACTTACATCTCTAAGGTGTGTGAAAAATCCACACCCAAGAGACATAGCTATATTGACCTGGTGTAGACAGTGCTAGGTTGATGGAAGTATTTTTCCATCGACCTAGCTACCGCCTCTCGGGGAGGTGGATTACCTAAATTGATGGGAGAATCCCTGTCATTGGTGTAGGTAGCATCTACACTGAAGTACTACAGTGGTGAAGCTGTGCTGCTGTAGCATTTTAAGTGTAGAAAAGCCTTGATGTTAGACTGTGGCCCAGTTTCTCTAGCTGTAATCCTCACTTGCAGAAAACCTAATTTACGTTACAAATTTCTGTGATGAAAGAGCCTAACATGTGCTTTATTCTTTGATTTCTTTTAGTTTACCAGCAAATCTGAGGCTCTCCTGCTGAAAGCCCGTGTTCTTATTAATCATTTGGCATTTGGCTTTGACAGAAGGTAACAACTACTCTCCCTTACTATTGACCGTTTTGCACAGAGTTTATTGTTGGCTATTAGTAAATGTCTTTTCAAAGCTAGGTTTTCAGCCCCAAAGTCATCAAAATATATTTTCTCCAAAGACGCCATCTGTAGAAGATTCTCACTCTTGAATTCTTAGTCTTGGGTCTTGGCAGCTTAGCACAAGGCAGATGGAACTCCCTATGTTCTTAAGGATTTTTGGTCCCTAAAGAGAGTAGTAGTGGAGAGGACCACAAGCCACTACCAACCACCCTTGATCATGTTTTTTAGGTGTATTTGGAGCCAAATGTAAAGCTTAGCTTTGGCCTATATAGTGTAACTATTTGACAGGTGTTTGATTACTAATATGAATTTGGTTTCTTTTTTTAATCTGTTTAGCAAATCCATATCAGTGGATCAGAATAAACCATTGTTTATCCCAGCAGGATTGGATTCTCTAAATCAAATAGGTTGGTGACATTCTTGTCCAACATTTTTATTGCTTGAATAGCTTATTAAAATGAGAGGAAACAAGTTTAAAACAGATAAGAAGAAATACTAATTTATACAAAGTGGATTTAACCTGTGGAACCTTTGTTACATTACATTATTGAGGCAGATATCTTAGTAAATTTAAAAGAAGGATTAGAATTTTATATTCCTAAGAATAGCTTCTGTGGTTACACAAGTTAAGATAAAAATTGTAAGGGGTTTTGGGCTTCATAATTCTAGTTGTGAATTGATAATTGGTTTGCATCAAGAAGAAAATACCCTATTGTAAAGTCTTACACAGTTAGTTTCATAATGGGAGACTTATACCTTCTTCAAGCTCATCTGCTACTTGTCACTGTTGAAGACCGAATACTATACTAGAAGGATCATTGGCTTGACATGATATGGTAATTTCAGTATTGTTGGGACAATATGCTGATGTCCTTCTATATCATGCTGTGATCTTTAGGACCACCACCTGCCTCTAACAGTGATATTGGAAAACTGCATGCACATACACCTGTGGATTTGTGGAAAAAAATATATGAGAAAACATTTCCACCTAAGGTATGTATTTTTATTTTTGCTGGACAGCTCCTTTCTTCATTCAGAACAGATGAGTAATGCCTCCCATCTGTGGAATTCAGAGGCAGTTCAGTACTGTTGTTGGAAACTGCAGGACTAAAGGTCTGCCCTTTAGCTTAGGCATCAGTATTTCTGCTGCTGGCAGCAGAGCCAGTTTGCATTTCGATTTCTCCTGACCACTTTATTTTATAACTTAATTTTTATTTGCTTTTGTGTAGTAGTGACTTAATTTCAAAGTCTAAGTCCTCATTCCCTCTTCTCAGCTGAAGAATCAGTGGAACACTGAGGCTTTAATCTTCTGGTTTATCTGAAATAGCACCCCTCAAGTGGGCTTCCATCTCCCCCATCCCCCAGAAGTAGAGAAGCCCTGCAAGCACTGACTCAAATTCAAGACATGCTATAGGTAGCTTTTCTGGAGCCTCTCAGGTTGAACTGTGCCCTGCTGCCACAAGCCCTCCCTCTGCCACTGTGCGGGGCTTTGAGTTGGACTGGCATGCTAGGGCTTTACTCCTAGCCCAAAGCAGCTACTCCACTGTGGCAAGCATTGACCAGGACCATGAGGATTTCCAAGGAGATGCGAACCCTTGCAGCCTGCTATGGGGTAAGTCTGGCAAACTCCAGAGACTTCAAGTCCCAAAAAGAGAAAACAAGGATTCCTTTCGTAAGTGTTCCCTTTGTAAATCAAGTTTGGATTGTTTTCTAAAAGATCTGCTGTATGAATTATTTTGGGGAAATTCTGTGGCCTGTATTATACAGGGGGTCAGACTAGATCATCACAGTGGTACCTTCTGGCCTCAGAATCTATGAATAAGGAAGTAATTAGTATTGTTAATGAGCAAGTGTGTAAAAATCAAGGTATAAACTTTTTTCTTTTGCCTTCCCACCCTGAGGGGCTGTTTGCTGCGTCTTTTCTCCTATATTAGGCTCTCTAATAGTGTTGTATATCAGGATCACTGTCCCTCTCTCACCCTGCAGCATGTCTGGGCATATAGAAACATTTCTTATTACTCCTGGGGAAA
Source organism: Malaclemys terrapin pileata (assembly GCF_027887155.1). Classification (NCBI taxonomy): domain Eukaryota; kingdom Metazoa; phylum Chordata; order Testudines; family Emydidae; genus Malaclemys; species Malaclemys terrapin. The sequence continues at coordinate 37,050,415 of NC_071507.1, read as the reverse complement.
TTCTGCACCACGGCGCATAGGCAGAATTCATATCCCCCACAGATTTCTTTGCTTCCCTGCTGAAAAATTACTTTCTGACAGGGAAGCAAAGGGAAGCTGCAAAAGCAGTTACACACCGCTCCCTAGCTGTGCAGGTACATCGTTTCCAACACCCAGAGCAGCCAGTGGAGAGGTAAATCACCACAGGGCTGGGGACATCCCAGCTAGTGGCTCCTACACTCAGCTGGGATCAGCAGCTAGTCCTGGCTGGACTGGAGGCAGGAGAGGACGGGACTTCCTCTTCACCTGCAAGAAGTGTCTGGGGCTGTCAGATCCACCCCGAGAAACCTCCTCTAGCTGCAGGAAGCTTGGCATCCTCCCATGCTTCTTGCCCCCATCGCTCCGCAGCTGCGGGGGGAGGGGTCATTGTGTGGGGAGCTGCTCCCCCATCTGCCCAACCCCTATGCATCTGGACCTCCCATACCCAGACACCCCTGCCAAGCCTCACCCCGTATACCCAGAACCCCCCTAGTCCTCCATACCCAAACCCCATCTGACTGAACCTCAACCCCTGCATCTGGAGCTACCTGCACCCAGATCCCCTGCTTCCAGACCCCTACCCCTGCACCCAGACCACCCCCCACTGAGCTCCCTGCACTCAGACCCCCATCCTAATGAGCCCCAACCCCCTGCACCACCCTGAACCCCCACATCCAGACACCCACACTACTGACTCCCAACTAGCTGCACCCAGACTCCCACCCCACAAAGCCCCACTCCTCCAGGCCCCAGACTCCATCCCTGCTGAGCCACCCCCCCTCCAACCAGACCTCTCTGTGAGCCCCAACCACCTTCACCTGGAAGCCCCTACAGAGTCCCATTGCCCCTGCATCTGGGAACCGCCCCCCCCAATGAGCCTCTGTACATCCAGATCCCCCGCTGAGCTGCCTGCACCCAGATTGTCCCACACAGAATCTTCTCACCACACACCTGGATCCCCCCACACTGAGCCCCTCCACACTTGGATTCTGCCTGGTTGAGTCTGCCCCACACCTGGTGCACCTGGCACAGAGGGGCAGGGCGCCAGGGTATTTCTGGGGCAGGCCCAGGCCTTGTGCTGCGTCAGGGTTGGGTGCAGCCTCACCACTGAGTCCATGTCCTGGGTGTTGGGATGTGTGGAGGCTGCAGGGTGATCTCCCAGCTTCGTAGAACCAGTGGCCTGTGCTCCCCACTGCCATGCAGGAGCCTCTGCATTTATTAATTGACAAATAAAACTTGCAGAATTTTAAAATATTGTGTGCAGGATATTTAATTTTTTGACGCAGAATGCCCTCAGAAGTATCTTCTGTCTGTGAGGCCCTGTCCCATGAAGCAGCACAATGAGAATTGTGCCTGTCTGGTTTTCAGTCACGGACCCTTACTCTACTAGGGAAAGAGGCGTAAGGATGGGAATGGGTTTCTCTTCACCTTTCTATAGGCTGGCTCCTCATTAAAGCATATGATGCACTCTAGGAAGTCTGTGCCCAAAATAGAGGTATAATAGGACTCAATTCCCCATGCAGCTTCACCATCACGGAATTACTGGGGGGAGGGATGGGGTAAGTGAGTAATCTCCCATGTTCACAGTAATTCATCATTTACTGATTTAAAGCCCAGAATGGTTCTTGGTCTTTCCTGAAGTACTCAAATGGGTGCTAGTCATCCTGGGGAAGCAGGCAGGCTTCCATTCAGGCATCCAGTGCAATCCAGTGGGCTGTTTCCACAATCAGGTATTTGTCCCAGTATCTCTCCTCAGTTAAATAATCTGAGATCAGGTTGAGTAGTGTGCTATGTCCTTCCTATAAACAAGTAGGCAAAAACCTCTCCCAGGACAGGAAGAGAATGACTCAAAAGGAACTCATTAATAACAGTAATAGTAATAAATATCTTCCTCTTCAAGCAGAATGAGGTACACATTTTTCCGTATTCACCTCCTTGTGAGGACACATCATAAAATCCAGATGGGTACTTCTGGTTAAAACAAAGTGTTGAACTAAGACATAGTACCCTTCAGAAGAGGACTTCCTTCCAAAAGATCCCATGGACCATAAGAGTGAGGAAAGTACAATGAACTTTCAAAGACTTAACTAGCCATTAAGACCACAAGTATTGCCCGTATTTAAGAAGGAAAACCTATCTCATGGCAAGCAAGTGGCTTGTCATCTAGGCACTTGCTTGAGTGAGAGAGGTCTTGAGTTCATATTCTGGTCAAGTCCTTGCAGTAGTATGCAAAATGTCTTTTATCTGGCAATTTTTCTTGGGTCCTGGTGTTATTTGTGACAAGAACAGTGGCTCCTAGGGTGACCAGATGTCCTGATTTTATAGGGACAGTCCCGATGTTTGGGGCGTTTTCTTATATAGGCACCTATTACTCCCAAACCCCTGTCCCGATTTTTCACACTTTCTATCTACCCTAGTGACTCCTAACTCAGTGGCTACAAAGCAACCATGTTCATACCTATGAATAGCAATCAGTCATCCCACCAGATACCCATTGCATCCAAACTTACAGGTGTGAGGCTTTCTGGGGAAATATAAAAAAAAATAGTAATTGAGAAAGCAGGGAGGCCCTAAGTCTCACTATCAAAGCCAGCATAGCCATCTGTTAGTCACTACCTACACCATAGGTATTCGAGTAGAGACTAGTCTCCTACTAAAAAATAAAATATATATAGAGCAGAAACTTCCAATGAAAACCTAGGCACACTTTCTTCCCAAATCAACAAAATTCTCAGTAAGGGGAAGATAAAATGAGCATTTGTATTTACAGGGAGTCTTTCTTTTGATCTACCCTCTGCACCCAGAGTTCTAAGAAATTGCTCGTAGTAGTCACAACAAAGCTCAGATTGCAAGTATATTTGTCCTGGACAACATCACAGTCAGTGCTCTTTCCAGAGAAACAGACTCACATAATTTACCAGATGGTGGAAAAGATTCAGAGCTACCAAGTGTTCAAAATCAAGAACTTTTTGAGACCAGTGCAAAGAATCATATTAGCCATTTCCTGGCAGCCAACTGTAGCCAGTTGTCTCCAGCAATTAGGATGTTGGTGCCACAGAATCATGTGGCCATGAAGACATAGAACCTCACCAGATGTAGTGCAAAATTAGGTGTCATTCCCAGATCATGTCCAGATGTCCCATTATGAACAGGTAAGTGCAATTAACTTGCAGAAAGCTAACCCAATCTTCACTCTATACCCTTGCATAGTCACTACAGAAGCAAACTTCACAAGGTGGGGAGCAAACCTGGAAGACAAGATGACACAGGGGTCATAATCCCTCAATCAGGAAAAGGAAAGCATCCAGTTCTGTTAAGTGCACACTTTGTGCTGTACAGTTAAATCTCACAGCACACATATTTTTAGTTCACTTTAACAGGTCTGCCAGTGTTGTGTCTGAACACCAATATAGGAATGGCCATACGAGATCAATACCAGTGGTCTGTCAAGTCCAGAATTCTGTCTCTGATTGTGGCCACTACCTGCTGTTTCCGAGGAAGGTGTAAGAAACCCTGTAGTGAGCATTTATGGAATAATTTGTCCACGGTGGACATTTCCTCATTCTTCCTGATAATTAGAGGTTGGCTTGTACTGTGAAGCATTAATGCCTATATCCATTCCAAAACTAGGAAGTAAGCAGTGAGCAGAGTTAATCTGAGGTGATAGAAATAATGTCACAAGCAGAGAAGAATTTGCTATCTTTCAAGACTGTTCGCGTACCAGGATCCAGAAAAGAGAGCTGAGGTTGTCTTCCGTGGGCCCTGATAGTATGTTTTTTTTACTTGATAGACCACTAAGGAACCTCCATTACACCTGCAGAAAAGACCAAACTGCTGGGGATGACTCTTGTGGCCTAAATACTAAGTTTGCTGCTTCGCAAATGAATATATTGCATTGAATTGTCTGAGTGATGGATGATAAATGCTTATTTTCTTGCATGCATTTGCAAGACCTGTATTATGTTCCTCAGACTCTTTACTAAGTATTCTGTTAAAGCACTGAAAGTTAAACTTTATGATTTGGTGTTTTTTATCCTTTTTATTTTTTTCTTCAAATTTCAGAGTACTAGGGACTTAAAAGATGTCAATGACCCTGCCCAGGATCCACAGTATGCTGAGTATGAAGTTGATGCAATGCGAACTCAGAAGAATCAGGTACATTATTGTGTTGCTGCTCATGTTACTATAATCAGCTGCCCCTAATACTCATTAGCATTTATAAGGCAGTTAGTATGTATACCCATAGAATCTACATTTAGCTTTTGAGAACCAAATTGAAACCATCTCACCCTAGTTGGTTGATCTTTTTCCTCTCTTCTCACTCTTGGAATGTGATCGTGACCAGCACTTAAACATTGTCTAAAAGTCCTGTGTCTTGTTGTTGGGTCAGACATGAACAGTTCATTGGCTGCCTTCCGTGACTCCTCTTCAAGTATGCTTCTAACAGTATTGTTATTAAAAAAAATTTCTTTCAGCATAAGAGGCAGTAGAATCTGTTCCCCTAGATCTGGGCTTCAATTCTGCCATGTTTTGGAGAAATGGGGAGATTGGTTGCAAACATTTGGGTTCACTGATCCTCTTTTGCTGGGAATAAGGCAGGAAAATAAATTGTGCAAAAATTTCATGCTGGTTGTAAATCAAGACTGAGATGTTCAGTCTCATTTATGTTGGTTTGCCTTGCAATGATTCTCAGGAGGGGATAGGTGTAGGGCAGGATTCCTATCTGCTTTCACTTCATGCTCTTTAGTACAAGATCAGGGGCTAATAAAGTTATCTCCATCCACAGTATAATTAAAGACGAGCCTTGCTCATCCTTCTGATTTTGCATGTTTAACCAAGCTGACGGTACTCTGAGTTTAAAAGGAGGGGTCTGCTGATATTGAAAAACTGGGCATTTTCTATGAGGGACCCTTAATTGAGGAAATGGTTCCTCCTTTGATCCACCCAAGCCCAATGAGGCGTTAGTTATAGAACACGGGCAAAATAACCCCGGAAATAGTGTTGGGATGTGGGAGTTTTACATTTTTTTCGTCTACATTTTTTATTTTAAGTTGGTGTTTGTGAAGGGTACTGGATTGATGGTCTTGGTGACTGAAGTTCTTCATTAGCAGCAAAGGGAATTCTATCCTGACATGTTGCATGTAACCCTTCTGCCAGGTGGAGCCAGCAGCAACAGTGGTCGGGTTCAGTATCTAAGGGTTCCTTTTCAACAATACAACACAAAACTGGCTTGAGCCCCCACCCAGTGGGGACAATTACACACCACCCCCTGAGTGCCTGTAAGAGGCAATACTTCCCCTCTCGCAAGAACAGAGTCTGAGTGTAGCAAAAACTTTTAAGAAAAGGAGGAAATTCACTCAGCATTAATTTGGGAAAACACCACATCTAGGGTTCATAAACACAAACCATGAGCAAAACACCCACCCCCAAGTAAGTTGGGCAGTGTCCTTTTCTTCTCAAGGTCTTAAGTCCAGCAACCCAAAAGTCCCTTCAACGTGCCCGTCCCTTCTCTGTACCCCACTCACAGTTGCTGTCCTTGGCCAGTGCAGCCCCAGAGTTCAGAGGTTCATCCGCAGAGTTCACCTCCCACCCTGTGTGGAAGGCGGGGGTGGTGGTAGAGGAGGCACCTTACATGCTGCACTGCTTGGGCACTTGCTCGTCGCTCCTACGGCCGATTGCCAGGCCTCTGCAAGGCTCTGCTGTGGCCCTCTCCACTAGCTTCTCTTCTGGCCACTTGCCATGACTCTCTGCCAGCCGCCCTTGCTGGACGCTTTCCACGCCTCTCAGCCAGCTGCCCACTCACCAAGATATCTGCAGGGCCCCCCCACACACACAGTTAAGACAGATCTCAGTGATTTCAGCTGTTAGTGGGGGAGCCTCACTGCTGGTGCACACTGGGCAGTCTCTTGCTATAGAGACACTGTTCCAAAGTAGGTCTAATACTTAGACCTAGGTATCAGTGATTTCAGCTCTGCAGCATGTAACAAGACTCCCAGTCGAGTCTAAATTAGCTCTTTTATTATATCAAGGAGAGAGAGGAAGGGTCAAATGGGCCCCACCCTCTCTCAGCTGATTGGGCTTTGGAACCCATGTCCCCTGCCTAGCGAGCGCTGTTCAGTTGAGGGTGAGTCCCTCCATTGGGGTATGCCAGGTACAGTTCTGCTGCCCTCGGTTCACGCAACAAGGATAACAACACTTTATTACTCCTGCCCCAATAACAAGGAGACTGGGGATCCAACACCAGCCACAAGTGATCATTTGGGCAAGCACTCCTATCATGCTGAGCACCTAGGCAGAATGGGTGTGTCCATGCAAACGAGATCAGCTTCTGAAGTCTTTTTCCACAGCTCACCACTAGATGTCAGGAGAGATCTCATCCAGACTCTGCTTACATGCATAAGCCTTGAATTACAGGAACCACCTGTAATTCAGGTGGTGAAAAAGTGTGAAAGGATAGGTCAGTCTGTTTCCCATTTATTCCTTATTCCCTTTATACTTGTTGGCATACAACTGCTCTGTATGCCAACAAGTTTGCCATTTGGATTTGATGATGTAGAAACCTGTCCACTGGAAACTGGCCTGAGACTACGAAGCTCTCTTCCTGTAGATAGAGCCCCGTGGAATTCTTTTTATTTGTTATAACTTTTAATTTTATTTTTGGGGAATTTTGTTTTATTACTCCTGGGGTGATAAAACATAATTCCTGAAAAAATCCTGTTTGGAAGGGGATCTGGAGAGTGAGCCCACCCTGCACTCATCCCACAGCAGAGGCACTTGTTCCAAAGGACTGGTCCCAGCTCCCCTCTGTGGACGCTGTGATCTGGCACCTGCCTATCTTAGTGGCGCTCTGACCCCATTTGCCAGGTCACAGTGCTTAGGGAGCCAGGCCCAGTCCTGCAAGGCAGGAGCCGTAGGAGCTGCCGGGTGAGTTTTTTCATTTGATGTCATTGGTTACATTCTTTTTCATTTTATATTGTGTTCTTTGACATTTGCAAAACATGTGGGACTCTGCCTATAGGACCCCAAACAGTCCAACAGTGGTAACAAATTTTGGTTGCCATTAACATGGGCTGGCTTTGTATCCTATTACCAATGTCCTGAGCCATCCAATCCTACTCATTAGCTCAGGCCTAGCATAATATTTTCTGCTTGGGGATGGGAGCACGTGACTTGTCCTTGTCATTTTTTTATTTAGTACAATTTCACATTTTGATTGTGAAAATAATGTGTTTCATGCAGTTCTGTTTACTACTTTACAAGGACACTTTATTGTTTAGATGGGTGAAGACTGTTTCACACAGCTTTGGTACCTTCTTTTCACAAAACTAGGTTACTTGGTTTAAAGTAGGTTACTTTGGTTTAAACAAAGTTTTATAACAGTCATCTAAGATGGTAGACGTGGAAGACCTTTGAAAGGTTATGACTATAAAAGCCTAGATATCCTAGTTTTTCCAGCAACCCCTCCTAAGATGAAAGGCACGTTTACAGAAATGCACTGCAACTAATCTAAGGTAATCCCACATTTATTGTAGCTAATTTCATCCTTTAGCATACCAGTAAAGATGAGCCTAATGATTATAACTATGATAGCAATATTAATATATAGTGTTTACTTATTGCCAAGGAATAACCTGTAAGTAAAAATGCACACTGCAGACTACCTCAGGTATGCTAGGTTACTTAAGGCAATTAACCTGCAGTTACCTGTCCAAGGATATGCATATAAATCATACTGTATGATAGAAAAAATAAATGAGTTTAAAGAATTCCTTATGGACTATGAACTTACATATCTGTATTTAATTGTTAACCCAATACAGTGATTGTATATGTCTGTTATGTTAACAGTTGTCTTAGAGATCATTGCATATTAAAGCAATTTTTAATCTATATGCTAATATGGAATTTATAGGGTAATTTCCTACTAAATATCTTGAGCTTACAATTGTATTAAACGTGTTATTATAGATAATATTTTTTATCTAGTAAAACAAGATACTGGGAGGTGTTGATTAAATCATACTGAAAATTAATTTTCTGTTTTTAAGGGCATTGGAAGTCAACGCAGCTTCTTTTAGTGGCACTGCTACAAAAAAAATCTAGACATTAAATGAGAAGTTTCATTCAAAAGAAAATTACTTTAGTTATCTGCAGCTGTTTCCTAAAATTTTCTATCTTTATGTTCAGTTATTATAAGATTATTGCTACATTTACACTGTTTTTATGAAAATAACCTTTTATGATCTTTGAATTTCATTTGATGTTAAATGCAGTAAGATAGCAGTATACATCTAAAAGAAAACAGTGCTCTGGCTACATTCAATTTTTAAATGTCTGAACATTTCCCATAACTATGTGAAAATGGGTATTGAAACCATTCCTATCTTAACAGGAAAATATTACATGCTGTAGAAGTCTAATTTTCTTTCTTTTTAGATTCTTATATTCAATAAATTGTTATGGTATATCTTTTTAAATACAAAGAGGAACATTTATACAAAAGTTTATACCGTAAAACAATGCTTTGTGTTTCTCAGAGAGTCATTCAGATACTGTAGAATACATTTGTTTTTCAATTTAAATATAAGCTTTCATTTAATCACATTTATTTCAAATTATTTCATGTACAGTTTTGGACTCAGGGTGACAGTCCGTTTATTTCATTTTCCTTTAGAGCTTTGTACTAAGCCATTACAACAAAATTTAGCCGGGACCATGTCTACCCTTGTGTTGGTACGGCACCTAGCATAATGAAACCCCATTCCTGGTCAGGGCTTCTTGGTACCATTGTAATATAAATTATAGGTGACATGTAGCAAAGCCTGTAGTTACAATTGTCCAACACTTCCAATTATAAGATGCTGTTTTCAGCTATTTACAACTTTGCCAAATTTTAGCCATTCTGGCTGAAATTTGCTGTGCTGCGTGCCTGCCTCAGGCTGAGGGGAAAGTTTCAGCAAAAATGGTTCATCCATTTCCTGCAATAATATTATGGGAAAATACATTGTTCTTCAAGGAGTGTTTCTGTGGGTGCTCCGCTTTAAGTGAATCAGTGCCCCTGTGCATGTAATCACAGATTTTTAGTAGCAGTGCCTGCTTGTGTTGCACATGTGCTGTCCCCATCTCATGCCGCCTCTGGCTGTTATATAGCGCTGTGCAACTAACCCCCCTCAGTTCCTTCTGTACTGCCCTCGGCTTGAGACAGAGCACTTAGCAGTGCCTCTGTACTTTATCTTTTCTCTATTTTTCACTTTAGAATACTAGTTAGTTAATCAATAGTTAGTCAGTAGTCTACTTCCTCTTTCTCATTTATTTTTCTTTAAAAAAAAACTTTTTTCTTATCTTAGGAATTTAAGTTTAAGTTATTAGGATACCCCTTAGTGTAGTATAGTTACCCTCCCTCACAGGAGAAACCATACTCTGAGGGGCATGCCCAGGTCCCCAGGTTTTAAACATTGCCTCACTTGCCACTCCTCAATCCTGGTGTCTGACAGGCACTCACAATGTGTCTGCTGCCTAGGTGAGACGCACATATCTCAAAAGTGTTCCCACTGCCATAATTTGAAAGCCCATGCCAGGAAACGAGAGACATACAGCTAAAACTTCTTATGATGGAGAAGTCTTTGTGCCCTGGATCCGATCCGGGATCATGGACCTCTCCTGGACAACAGTCTCCCACGGCAGCATCTGACAGAGGTTCCCCTCCACTCTTTCAGGGGAAGGAGCACTCTGCCATAAAGGCAACAAAGAAGTGGGCTCCAACCTCCCTTTCTCAGGAATTCACCAAAAAGCGGCGTTCCACAACCTGGCATTGAGACCAACTGCTAACCACATTAAGACCATCCACCTCTGAGGTAGCAGGACCATCAGGTACCGTGGAGACTGTGTAAGCCAAAGACCCTAAGCAGGCTGGCTCAAAAAAAGGCATTAAAGGGAGTCCTACAATCTCTGGCTCAGTACCACCGGAACTTCTCAAACATGCTACACTGAGCAGCTCAGTAGTGCTACAGGCTATGGCATCATCTTCTCCCTCTACAGTACATAGTGTATGACCCTCAGCACCAACAACTGCGGCAAAGGCATTGGTATCTCCAACAACACTCCTCGATACCGATGCTCTCAGTACTGCAGCAATTTCTCCACCACAAAAGAACTTCTGGGGGTCTCCTTGGCACTGGAATCTCCACACCTCGGTGCTGACCTCACTCCAGCACGTTCAGTACTGAGCTAATTCACCACACCACCCAGATCAGCTCCTCCTTTATCCAGTGACGAGGACGATAAGGATGAAGGGGAAATGTACTCCTCCCATCACTCTTTGCCTATCCACGCAGCTACCAGACCTGGTCCCACAGAGCATCATGAATACCACCCAGCACCTGAAATTCAAGACTGGTACAGACACTCATGCATGCTGCCACCCATGCCATTTCCACCACAGTGGCCTTACTGGGACCCATGTGCAGTTTACCACCAACACTACCCTAAGCCTCCCAGTCCACACAAGGTGAGGTAGAGGCATTCTTCTTCACCCTCTGTACCTGGACCCTCCAAACCTCCAGAAAAGGCAGTTGAGGAATTAGAGGAGACTTTGGATCAGGAAGTCATACCAGCTTCCAACTTTTCATTCTCTTCCCCAGATGAAGCTATCATGCCCCCATCACCCACCATGTGGGATGACTTTAAACAGTTCCAGGAACTGTTTAAGAGGATTGCGGGTTCCCTGGAGATACTGCTGGAAGATGTGGCGGAGTCCCAACATAAATTGCTGGACATCCTCCAGACTTTCAACCTCCTCCAAGATTGCCTTCCCAATAAATGAGGCTCTCATGAATCCTGCCAAGACCCATCTGGCAAACCCCAGCAACAGTTCCACCCACCTGCAAAAGAGTAGAAAAATATTATGTCCCTTCCAAGGGGATGGAATTCCGATTATCACACCCCACACCAAGCTCTTTGGTGGTAGAGGCCATGAACAAGTGGGGCAGGCAACACTATTCCAAATCCACCCCTATTGACAGGGACTGGAAGAGGTTGAATCTTTTTGGGTGCAAAGTCTACTCTTCCGTGACCCTACAGTTTAGGATCACAAATTATGAAGCACTAATGGCCAATTACAACCACTCAAATTACTTAAATCTGTCTGACTTTATTGAACATATACTTGAGGACAATTCCCAGCTCGCACAGCTTTACAATCTTCACTGGACTCTGCAGACATGGTGGCACTTTCCATCTCCATAGCCATAGTGAGGCAACGAGCTTCTTGGCTCCGCCTCTCTGGTTTTCACAATCAGGTACAATCAACTGTTGAGGATCTTCCGTTCGAAGGCCCCAAAACAGATGAGTCCCTTCACATGTTGAAAGACTCCAGAGCAACTCTGAGATCCTTGGGCATATACACACATATACAGAATTAAAAACAGGGGAAGTATTACTCGGCAGAAAGATCTAGATCTGCACCTTATGCACAACCCCAAAAACAATGTAACCCACAAAGGCAGAGCCCCGCAAGACGGCGACCACTCCCTTCCCAGCCTTCAACATCCTTCCTCCAAACAACGATTTTGAGGGTTTGGTTAAGGGCCCAAGATACCTACCATATTTTCAAGTGCTGGAACCATCCACAACCACCCATCCATTCAAAGACCGTCTGACCCCACTCCACCCAGCTTGGCAGACCATTATGTCAGACAAATGGGTATTAGAGATTGAGACTGGCTGTTCCATCCAATTTCATGAGGACCCAATGATTTAGAACGGACACTTCTCTACTAGATTGGGGGGCACACCTGCACAACCAGCACTAGAAAGTGGACTGGTTCTCTATCCTCTACCTCCAGGACACATATTTCCACATAACGATACATCCCTCACACAGGAGCTTTCTGGGGACAGATCATTTCCAGTACAAAGTGCTCCCTTTTGGACTATCCACTGCTCCATCGATATTCTCAAAAGTTCTTGTGGGGGTTGCTGTTCACCTCTGCAGACAAAGGGTCATAATATTCCCCTATTTGCATGATCACTTACTCAAAGCATCAACTTGAGAAGAAGCACTAAAAGCTATCCAAAAGACAGTAGCTCTCTTCACGCATCTAGGTCTTCAAATAAACAAACAAAAATCAACACACCTGTGCAGAGACTGGAGTTCATCAGGGCCTATTTCGCCTCTCTGGAAGCTACAGCCTCACTGCCCCAATGCAGGTTTACCACTCTAGTCAATCTAATCACCATAGTGGGTCCTGACATTGGCCAGGACCCACCTCCAACTGTTAGGCCACATGTCAGCAACGACATTTGTCATCAAATATGCCAGACTGCACATATGATGCCTGCAAGGCTGGCTCAGGACAGTATATATTTTTCACAGACAAATATCTTATGATGCTAACCAAAGTTTAAAAAAAAACAAAAACTCTACATTGGTGAGCTCAACGAAACAGTGTTTGCGCAGGAGTCTCCTTCACACAGAACTTTCCATCGATGATGCTCTGAGTGGACGCTTCCCTGTTAGATTGGGAGAGGGAGCGCACATCTGCACAACCACATGATCCAAGACCACTGGTCCCCATTCAAATCCACACTACATATAAACTTAGAGCTGTGGACAGTCCGTAGTGCAAGCTCACACTTCCTACCCATGATCAGAGACAAGGCCATAAAGGTTCTGACAGACAGTGTCGCTTATAAGTTTTATATAAACATACAAGGGGGGGGGGACAATCACACTCCCTATGCACAGAAGTGGTGCATCAACCACAACATCGACATCTCAGCCTCCAACCTACCAGGATGCCAAAACACCATTGCAGATGCACTGAGCGGAAAACTCTCCCAGGACCATAAGTGGGAAAGGAAAACCAGGATACACAGAGCATATTCAAACACTGGGGGTTCCCAACTATAGACCTGTTTGCGACAACCTAAAATGCCAAGTGCCCACACTTCTGCTCAAGAGCGGGATTGGGACCCCACTCTCTAGGAGATGCTTTCCTCCTCAAATGGGATGCACCTCTACGGTATGCCTTTCCTTCTCTCCTATCCAGAGTCATACACAAGATCAGGACCAACAACTCCAGAGTCATCTAGATAGCCCCCATGTGGCCCAGACAAATGTTTCCTTACCTCTTGAAGATGGCTATGTGCCCACCATGCACTCTTCCCCTTCTACCACATCTCCTGTCACAGGATGCAGAGCAGGTCCACCACCCAAAACTGGCAAGACTTCAGCTGAAGGCATGGCTGGTCCATGACTCTGAGACAGTGAAATGACCTGTTCAGAGAAGGTAAGGGACATTCTTTTAAACAGCAGGAGACCTACTACCCAGCATACCTACATGCACAAATGTAAGAGATTCAATACATGGTGCCAAAATAGACAAATTATGGTGAGTTCCTCTCCTTTATCAATGGTACTGGACTATATATTGGAACTTAAGAAATCAGGTCTCTCCATGAGCTCGATCAGAATACACTTCACGGCAATCATGGCATTCCACCACAAAGTGGATGAGTTCTCAATCTTTGCCTACCTGACCACTAAACGCTTTCTCAAAGGTCTTTGTAAACTTTACACCAAAATATGAGCCCCCAACTCCACCATGGGACCTCAATCTGGTGCTGTGATGCCTTACAGGGTCCCCTTTTGAACCGTTAGTGATGTGTTCACTTCTCCAACTTTTGATTAAGTCGGTCTTTCTCGTCACTATCACATCTGCCCAACCAGTAGGAGAATGAGGGGGCCCTCGTGGCACACCCCGCATACACAACATTTTTTAAAAACAAAGTTACCCTAAGACCACATCCCAAGTTCTTACCTAACGTTGTTTTCTAATGCCATCTGAATCAGCCCATTCATCTTCCATTGTTCTTCCCAAAACATCACGGGAATAAACGAGAAGCAACACTCCACATCCTGCACCTCCAATAAGCATTAGCATTTTACATTGGGAGGACAAAGATTTTCAGAAAATCATCAAAGTTATTTCTTTCCATCACAGAACGATCTAAGGGAGATGCTATGTCTAAGCAGAGGCTGTCTAAATGGATTTCTGGCCCTATTGACTTTTGTTATCGTCATCAACAGCTACAACCCCTACTGGGAACCCGCACACGCTCCACCAGAGCACTCCCTTCCTCAATATCCTTCCTCAATAATGTGCCCCTTATGTACATCTGCAAAGCAGCAACCTGGGCATGAGCCCATACATTCTGACAGCATTATGCCATAGAGCAGCACTCATCATCAGATGCTCTATTCAGACTTAGGGTTTTATCATCCACCACGGCTGCAACGCTGAAGCCCCTCCCTTCCACCAGTGCTGTTTTCAATCAAATGGATTTGGAAAGGGATCTTGGAGATCAGCTAATCTGGCCAAATGATGGGGTTGCCTGCTATACCAAGTTTTGAGTTACCTCAGATTGAGGCCTGGGTATGTAGAATGGGGTGATTTTTAAATTTAGGAGACATAGTATTTCAAATATTTCTGGCTGCCATAATTGGTAGTTGCTTTAGGGGAATCAGTAGTAGTCCAAAGGTAAAAGAGGAACCAATTCTGCTTCCTGCAGGAGCCAATCCAGAGCTCTACAGCACAAGGGAATGAGCCACTGTGTTGCTTGGCTAAGAATTATTGCCTGATGATAAAGTTTATAGTCAGGAAATCAGAAACCATCTGCTTTGATAGGAAGCTGCAATCTTTGTAAGTAGATTCTGGGCTTGTTAGCAGCACCCCACAGGAAAGGTTGATTTAGGTAAAATAAAAGGTAGACCTATTTATCCGCTGGTGGACTGGAATGGTTCATTTTAATTCGCCAGACTGCTGGCAATATTGTCTTCCAGAACCTGGCCAGAGGTCCTTTACAGCTCTACCTGTCCCCCAAGACACCCCACAACCAAAGGAGTTAGTCGGGACAGAAACCTGGCAGCCTTGACTACTCTCCCAACTGCCTTGGGAACACCCAATAAGTATCAGGGTTTCACAGACATGTTCAGTAAAAAATGGCTGACATATTGCCACCACATTGCAGCTACATCTGCTCCATTGACCTCCAGCCTGGAGAGGGGGTCCCTTTTGGGCAAATGTTATTCCCTCTTGGAGCCAGAGCTACAAGCTCTCCAGAGCTATCTCAAGGAGAACTTTCAAAAGGGGTTCATCTGCCCCTCCGGGTCTCTGGCTGGGGCTCCTATCTTCGTGAATAAGGATGGCTCTCTGCTTCCTTGTGTGGACTACCAGGCATTAAATAAGGTTACAATCTGGAACTGGTACCTCAAATCCCATATTAGTGAGCTCTTTAAAAGAGTGTGCTCACCCAGGATCATCTTCAAGCTGGACCTTCATGGAGCCCATAATCTAGTTAAGATCCAAGAACGAGACGAGTGGTAAATCACTTTCCATACCAGGTACGGGCATTTTGAATACCTGGTTATGCCTTTTGGCCTGTGCAACCCTCAGTGACCTTTCAGCACTTCATTAATGATACCTTCAGACACATATTGAACCAATTTGTGGTCTTTTATTGTGATGATATCCTTATTTTTTTCCCCAAGGATCAGGATCTTCATGACCAACATGTGCTCCATGTCTTAGAAAGGTTCCAGCAAAACCATCTTTATGTGAAGCTTGAGAAATGCAAGTTCAACTGGGATGCGGTTGAATTCCTAGGGTATATTGCCTCCCCAAAGGGACTAACTATTGACCCTTGCAAAGTGGCAGGCAGATCTGATTGGCAGGCTCCAAAGGACATATGCTGGGTACAGCAGTTCTTGGGTTTCGCCAGTTTCTCCGAGTGTTTCATAAAAGGATTTTTTAGCCTGGTTGTCCCAATGATAGGGCTCCTGTGAAAAGGAGTACAGTTCATCTGCTCCTTGATTTGCTTTTGATCAGCTGAAGAGGGTGTTCATCCATTCTTATCCACCCAGACCCCACCACACCATCTACTGTGGAAGCCGACATCCCAAACTTTGCCATAAGTGTGGTGTTGTATCAGCTAGTGGGCTCCCATAGTCAACTTCACCCCTGTGCCTTTTACTTCCATGGAAAAGACCGCAGCGGAAAAAAATTAACATTTGGGACAAGGAGTTATTGGCAGTCCAGGTGGCACTGGAAAAATGGATCACATCCTGGAAGGAGCTTGATTTCCAGCCCAAATTCTCAAGAACCACATGAACCTAGAGTACCTCCAGTCAGGCAGCTGCCCCAATCAGTGCCAGATCCACTGGTATCTCTTTTTTGCCCAATTTGTCTTTTTGTTGTAATCTATCACTCAGGGGTTAGAAATGAGAAAGTAGATCCCCCTGTCCTTCAAAGAGGAGTACCTTGAGCCTAGCGAGGAACTTACCTCTACAATCTTTAAAGGGTCCAACTTTGTCAACGGCTCAGTTGACCGAAATCTAATGTCATCCATCCATTCTCAGCTACCCCATGACCCCTTCATGACTATGATCTGCCAGAGCTGGATAACACAGATGCCCAGTCTGGCTCTGAACTCAGACCGCAGGATCGCCTCTACCACAAGGATTATATTTATATTCCGGAGAGTCAGCCTAGACTCCAGTTCCTGAAACTGTCATGACATGCTGCTCATGTGTTACTTTGACAAATCCAAGATGTGGGACCTGATATTGCAGAATTTCTGGTGGCCTGGCCTACAGGTATGTATCAAGGAGTATGTAAGGGCTTGTGATCTTTAGTCGTGAACCAAGAGCCCATGCTCAAAACTGCTTGGCCATCTCCAGCCTTTGCCCATTCCCCCTCTAGCCTGGCCTAATGAATCTATAGACTTTATTTTGAAGCTGCCTTGCTATCACGAGTGCACGGTGATTCTAGTTGTGGTCGATCTCCCAAGCCAAACAGCACATTTTGTTCCATGCCGCTGCATCCCTACTGCCCCAGAAACACACACCTTTTTCTGTAGAATATCTTCCGCAACTGTGGGCTACCAATTGGCATTGTGTCAGACTGATGCCCTCAGTTTGTCTCCCATTTTTGGTCGAAGAGAGTCCCTCACCTCATCTGCCTACCACCTGCAGACTACTGGGCAAATGGAATGAGTCAACCAGATTCTAGAACAGTACCTATGTTGTTTCTTGAATTTCCAAAAGGGATGCCTGTTTTTCTCTGCTCCACTATGTGGATTTCACCTATAACAATGCAACCCATGCCTCAACCCAACAAAGTCCATTCTTGGCAAGCTACAGTTTCTTTCCTGGGTTTGATCCTGATGTACCCACAAATGCCTCAGTACATGCAGCTGAAGACTGGGCTGTCCACCTGGGTCAAGTACACCAAGAGCTCAAGGAGTAATTGAAATACACAAAGGAAACTTACAAACATCATGCTGACAAGGGTCTTTGGACTGCCCCCAGCCTAGGCGTGGGGGACAATGTCTGTCTGTCTATCTGGAACCTCACGTTGGCCTACCTGTAAGCCAAACTCGATCACCAGTACCTGGGTCCATTCATAATCTTGGAAAAAGTTGGTCCTATAGCCTTCAAGCTGCAAATACCCGCTTAGCTCAAGATCCATCTGGTATTTCACATTTTCCTCCCTAAGCACAATACTGAGAATATGTTCCAGCCCATCACCTGCGCCCATAACCATTTGGGGGCAAGAAGAATATTTAGATCAACAATGCTTTGACTCCAGGTGAGTTAGGGGAAAATTCCTGTACCTGGTGGACTGGGAGAGCTGCAGTGTAAACGACCAATCTTGGGAACTGGTTGAAAACATTCACACCCTGGAACTGCTACAGGACTTCCATTGGGCTCATCCTGAGAAACCAGGCCCTAGGCCCACTAGGAGGCACCCTTGGTGGGGGGGAGAGAGAGTGTCAGGAATGACAGGCTGCATCTGGGCCCGGGATCAGCTACCTAATTGCAGCTGAAACCCTACTTGGCCAGATCACCTGATTGGTTAGGGGGCATTGCCACAACTGCTCTTAAGCCCAGCAGTGGCAATTGGCCAGTGGCTGCTCCATGCTTATGCCCATAGCTGTGATTGCTCCTCTGCCTGCCTTGTTCCGACCACTAGACGTGAGCCTCCTACACCCTGGTCCGTGACAGTAGGGGGACCTGAGAATAGACTTGTTCACATCTGACCTGAACAAGAAGCATCACAGATTCAGCTCCCGTGTTGCTAAATGGAAGAGATTCCCTGGGTTATAGAGAAGCAGCAAACCCCTTTAGGAGCTCCATTTGCAGCCATCCTTGACTATCTGCTCACTTTAGAGCATTCAGATCACTTCAGTAGAGTACACTATTGGCTGTCTCCACTTATCACCTGTTTGTGGAAGGCCATATCGTCTTCTCCCATCCAACCATGGCTACGTTTCTCAATCGGCTTGATCAAGACTTCCTGACCCCCCATGCTCCTGGTACCTCAACATTGTTTTAACAAGTTTGATGGATCCTTCCTTCACACCCCCGGTGTCCTATTCTTTGTACAGTCTGTCTGTGAAGACAGTCTTTATAAGTGGCCATTACCTCAACCAGAATAGGAGAGATTCAAGCCCTTATGGTGCCTCCATACATAGTATTCCACAAGGACAAAGTGGCTGAGACTACACTTACCTAAAGTGGTTTCTGACTTTCATCTTAATGACATGATTCACCTACATGTCTTCTTTCCCAAGCGTCAGACTATTGGGGGAGAAACCAAATTTCAGACCTTGGACATTGTTAGGTGTCTCTCATATTACCTGGATAGAAAGAAGCAGTTTGGGAATTCTTCTAGACCAGAAGTTCCTAAAGTGGGCGATACCACCCCCTGGGGGGCGCTGGAACGATTCAGGGGGGCAGTAGTAGCCTCGGGTGCAATTCGGGGGCGTTGAATAAAAATAAGGAGGCGGTGGAAGCATAAAGAATGAAGAGAATATAAGAAAATTTTGAAAAACCGTTCGTACATGTTTCATCTGATGTGTAACATAGAGTTAAAGTTGTAGTGATTACTTTATTTTCCAAATAAATTCACAAATTATAACCGATCAGGTGTCAAGTCCGCCAACAGCTCTTAACAAGCAAGTGTTGGCAGGCGAGCGTGTCGCGCATTGTCGGGAAGTCCAGCATGCATTGGCAGGAATATGTGCATGTAATGATTTGTTTACAATACGATACTATAAATAGGCGACATGTATGAAATCTAATTTAGATTGTTTCTGAATTGTGTAAAAAGCAGTTAACAGTAGTGCAATAAGTATTTAAAATTTTTTATTCATATTCGATACCTTCGATCTTTACGGATTACAGATCACATACAAAGCAAATTGCATTATTGTTGTTTCAGTAAAACAGCAATTTACACGTGAGTATTTTTATACATTTTCTTACATATCTACCGTACGTTTCTGTGTCTCTAGTGCTTACTAATAATAAAATCGTAGCAGGCTTGTGTCGGTACAGTACTATTTGAAGTGTGCTGTCAATATATTTGTTATATTTTTTATTACAATATTAACGAAAACAGGGGAATGAAATTGTAAAAAAACTGTTAACTATTAACACTTGTTTATATCTATTGAATCATCTGTGTTAATCGGTAAATAAGGTGTGTGTTAATAAGGAACAATTATTTAAATAAGGGCAAACTAAATTAAAACTATTAACTGAATTTTAATTGCATATTGATTATATTTTAAATTAATTATTTCTTGATAAATTTAGTTTGATATTTGACAATTTAATATCAAATACATATATCTAATGCTGAGCAAAGAACAAAACCCAGTTTATTAGTTTCATTAGTATTTTAGTTTGGTTGTCTTTTGCCATCTTACACAAAAACCACTGTATGCCTGAAGTCGTGGGCGATATTCTAATAACACATCTTTCCTTACTATATTGTAGGACATAGGTAGAAATATAAATACATAAAAGAACGCAAATTTGTCACTGTATCTTTCTGTTTGTTCACTTAAAGAAGGTAGATTTCCAGGGGGGTGCTGAGTAATTTTTTTTCTGAAAAGGGGGCAGTAGGCCAAATAAGTTTGGGAATCTCTGTTCTAGACTGTTCCTGTCCTTTGCTGACAGAATGAAGGAGCAATCTATCTCCACTCAAAGATTGTCAAAATGGGTTTTGGAACATGTTGAGACACTACTAGGTGGGCCTTTTAGACCTGCCTGGGCAGGTTAGAACAAATTTCACCAGAAGCTAGGCAGCTTCTGGTGCCTCACTGCAAGGGATCTCAATTTCACAGATTTATAAAGTTGCTATCTGGAGTTCAGTTCACACCTTCACGCAGCATTACTCCTTGATAAGGAGCTCCAGGTCAAATGCCTGCTTTGGTCGAATTGTCCTGAAGTAATTATTCTGGTAGACTTACCTCCAGGACATTAGTTAGTGCTTGTGAGTCACCAGACGTGGAATACATATGAACAATTATTGTAAGAACTAACAGTTACTTACCCTACATAAACTATGGTTCTTTGAGATGTTTTGTCCACATGTATTCCCCAACCCTTCCCGCTGCTATTGAGTCATTGTCAAATTGTATTCTTTAAGAGTAGGACAGGGATGGGTAAACTTTTTGGCCTGAAAGCCACATCTGGGTATGGAAATTGTATGGTGGGCCATGAATGCTCACAAAATTGGGGGTTGAGGTGCGGGATGGGGTACTCTGGGTTGGGACCCAAAGGGTTTGGAGGGCGGGAGGGGGCTCAAGGTCAGGGCAGGGGGTTGGGGCACGGGTGTGTGTGTGGCAGGAGTCCAGGCTACGAGAGGCACTTACCTCAAGCAGTTCCCAGAAGCAGTGGCATGTCCCCCCTCCAGCTCCTACGTGGAAGTGCGGCAGTGCAGCCAGGTGGCTCAGCACGCTGCCCCATCCGCAGGCGCTGCCCCCGCAGCCCCGGAAGCAGCAGCATTTCCCCCCTCCAGATCATATGTGGAGGCGCAGTGCTGGCCAGGCAGCTTGGCGCGCTACCCCATCTACAGGTGCTGCCCCTGCAGCTCCCATTGGCCACGGTTCCCGACCAATGGGAGCTGCAGAGCCGGCCCTTGGGGTGGGGACAGCATGCAAACCCCCCTGGCTGCCCCTACATATAGGAGGCGGGACATGCTGCTGCTTCTGGGAGCCACACGGAGCCACAGCACACGCAGAGCAGGGCAAGCCCCTGACCCCGCTCCCCGACGGTAGCTCAAGGGCCTGATTAAAAGGGCCGTAGTTTGCCCACCCTTGGTATAGGAACTAGAGAACGGCTGTGGCTGACCTGCCCCTTTAAGCCCATGACTATGGGGTGCTAGAGGGTGCAGCCCCAACAAACACCGCTTTTTAGAAAGTTTCCAGTCTCATGTGCTTGGGGCACATATGCACTAAAAGTGGAATACGTGTGGACAACACATCTTAAAGATCCAGTTACTATAGTGTAAGTAACAGCTCTATTTACAAAGATTAAATTTAAACTACTAGAACCCTTTTGGCAAAAATGATATCTTTTTCCATGGTAGCATCAGGCAGCTGGAAGGAATGGTGAGAAGGCACAAAGAAGTAGAGAGTCAGACTTTGTTTCAGCTGCCTCTGTGCTAACTGCATTGACAGGATCCCAGGATTTAGCATGCAAACTGTAAAAAGTGGTGTGGCAAACAATAATTTAGATATCTTTCCTAATGTTTTTTCTGCCTGTCCATTGGTGTAAAGATATGATGGAGAGAAACTTGCCAAGTATGCTCCAATCTAGGTTACTATACCAGATAGCCATATGTTTGAAACTCTCATCAGATAATCAGATTCTTCCTTTTCTAATGTTGATTTTGTAAAATAGATTGGAACATCACTAATCTGCACAAAAAATCATAGAAGATTAGGGTTGGAAGAGATCTGAGGAACTCATCTAGTCCAACCCCCTGCTCAAAGCAGGACCAACCCCAACTAAATCATCCCAGCCAGGACTCTGTCACGCCGGGCCTTAAAAACCTCTAAGGATGGAGATTCCACCACCTCCTAAGTAACCCATTCCAGTGCTTCACCTGCTAGTGAAATAGGTTTTCCTAATATCCAACGTAGACCTCCCCCTCTGCAACTTGAGACAATTGCTCCTTGTTCTGTCATCTGCCACCACTGAGAACAGCTGAGCTCTATCCTCTTTGGAACACCCCTTCAGGTAGTTGAAGGCTGCTATCAAATCCCCCCTCACTCTTTTCTTCTGCAGACTAAATAAGCCCAGTTTCCTCAGCCTCTCCTCATAAGTCATGTGCCCCAGCCCCCTAATCATTTTCGTTGCCCTCTGCTGGACTCTCTCCAATTTGTCCACATCCTTTCTGTAGTGGGGGGCACAAAACTGGACACGATACTTCAGATGTGACCTCACCAGTACTGAATAGAGGGGAATAATCACTTCCCTCAATCTGCTGGCAATGTTCCTACTAATGCAGCCCAATATGCCATTAACCTTCTTGGCAACAAGGGCACACTGTTGACTCTCATCCAGCTTCTCGTCTACTATAACCCCCTAGGTCCTTTTCTGCAGAACTGCCACTTAGCCAGTCGGTCCCCAGCCTGTAGCAGTGCATGGGATTCTTCCGTCCTAAGTGCAGGATTCTGTACTTGTCCTTATTGAACATCATCAGTGTTCTTTTGGCCCAATCCTCCAATTTGCCTAGGTCACTCTGGACCCTAGCCCTGCCCTCCTGCATATCTACCTCTCCCCCCAGCTTAGTGTCATCTGCAAACTTGCTGAGAGTGCAATCCATCCCATCATCCAGATCATTAATGAAGATGTTGAACAAAACCAGCCCCAGAACCGACCTCTGGGGCACTCCGCTTGATACCGGCTGCCAGCTAGACATCGAGCCATTGATCACTACCCGTTGAGCTTGATGATCTAGCCAGCTTTCTGTCCACCTTATAGTCCATTCATCCAATCCATATTTCTTTAACTTGCTGGCAAAAATATTGTGGGAGATCGTATCAAAAGCTTTGCTAAAGTCAAGATATATCATATCCTCCGCTTTCCCCATATCCACAGAGCCATTGGTGGAATCTTCTCACAACTCAGCAAAGATTTAGTAGCAGATTCTGCACAGAGGTATTTCATTAGTTTTACAAAATATTCTTTACATTTATTAAGTTTACTGTTAATTGTAGTTATAATTAGGTAAAGCTAAATATCTGTTGACAAAAATATTGGAACAGAGTACTTTTAAAATTTGTTCACTTACTTGCTAGTTTGCAAAACTGACTTACATTTCCAATGGGTCTTAGTCACTAGTTCAAATTATCAAGGTTCTGTTGCATTAGTTTGGTTGTTATAATATTCCATGGGTTTTTAATTCTTCACAATAGAAGAGGCATGCATTACTTAACAACACTTGAAGCTCTAAGACTTTTTCTTCACCGCAAAAATGTTGTGGTTTTTTACATCACGATAGGTAACTTGAGGGAGCCATTTCTGTAAAATCCTAGCACAGAAAAGCACTATAATTTTTACCTCAGTATAGTTATTCAAGGTCACCCCAGGTGTGGGGTATAGGATTGATCTCTTTGAAGGTCATGGGGTACCCTGACTTTTCTGTTGCTGTAATTCCTGAATACGTAGTGAGTGTTTAAATACTAGTGTTGTGCCATCATAATGGAGACTTGTGTATGTGTGTTAGCTGCACTTAGAAATTAGTGATTTGAGCATAAAATGCCAATAGCTTTTAGGTTTATATTGTAATGTTTGCTTGTATTCAAGGGATTTCCAAATGTGCATCTTGATGACTCTCATTAATTTATTTGGAAAGGTGCTTAGGTTATCATGAAATTGCTTATTACAAGGGCCTTAATACTTAACACTTGACTCTGGGATTCTTTCATCACGTGTTTTTCATTTTTTGCAAGCTGTATTTTGATATATCTGTATAAATAATATTTTACAGTTAACATCACTTTACTATTCGCCTTGGCCTGGTGACTAAATCAATAGACTGGAACCCAGGGAAGCCCAGTTCCTTAAAGATACTTAGGTGCAGCTCCTCTTAACACTGACCCTTAGCCCATACGCAGCCTGCTGCCCAGTAGAATTTTCAGCCAAGGTACAGGGTTAAGGCAGCAGCTGAGCAGTAGGTTTGAAAATGGCAGTGGCACCTAAATTATAGACTTCGGTGCCTAAAGAGAGATGGCGGCACCTAGATACCTTTTAAGGATCAGGGCCAAAGTACCTAAATGATAAATAGATCTGAACCATTGATTCTTAGAAGAATATGATTTAAAAAAAAAACTGCAGTGGTTAACTGAAGCAAATGGAGATTGTGTGACTTAACCAATATCAGACACACAGAACACCTCCCTGAAAATCAGACACTATCTTCAAAAACTTTTGAAGTTTTTGAAGCAAATGGCAGCACCCCTTCTGACAAAACACTATAAAATACTACTACAAACCTATTTTCCTGAAGATATTGGAACATGCCTCAAACCTTCAGGAAAACAAAGGGTTTGAAGAATCTGCATCAGACAGCATGCTGGCTCCCTTGATAATGAAAGATGCTGGCTTTGGTAAGTATGGAGAGAGGATTTTTGGTTGTGTGACTTTATCAGGTGTACAGATTAGTTAGGTTGTACTGAAATAATATTTGATTTAACCACTAAAGATAGCTTTAAAAATCTATATTAAAAGAAGATTCAAGACTCTGAGGTTGTACATTTTCCTCAAAAGGGGCATGTATTTACTTCATATTTTATTTCCATATTCCCTTTTTAGAAGAAATCGTCTCCATTCCTATATCATTTTAGCTTATGTCTCCTATTATTCTCCACGAGCCTCATGACCATCATTTCTATTAAACACAAACAAGTGTGGCTTTCATGTCAATTTGCCTGAATAACTCCTGTGAAACATCTAGTGTTTTATCTAGTCCATACCATTAAAATCAGGATAGTAATCATATGACACTCCTACTAATCACTGGTTTGTGTTCACCTTTTTTTCTCTGATTTCCCACCTATCCTCACAAGCTACTGGAACTCCCCAATCCCCAGTCACATTTACAAGAGTTACTAAACTGTGGTTCCTGCAGACTGGCTCTGGAATTTGCAAAGGTTTCTAGCACTGTTGTTCTATCCCTTTATTTGGTTTTAGAAAGGATGCCTGAAATCCAGTGCACTCTCTGTCTCTCTCTGCCTTATTTTGTTTTTTTTCTTAAAACATGTTAAACTAGTGAGTCCTGATTATTAACAGTCCTGCTAGACATAAAATAAGTTCCCTTATTCACTTAAATAGAAGGGCTGTCTCTTCAGCTCTTGCAAATCAGCATCTTTTTCTTAAAGTTTATGGAGTTATGCCAGTTTAAATCAGCTGAGAATCTTACTTGATGGCTGCCTTTAATAGACTGCCATACCACTGCCTTTGCGTGAATTCTTAAGCTATGAGGAGAGCTTGCACAAAAATCTGTTTTGACTTGCAGCCCTTTCAACCCCATTGATTGCAGTAAGATTGCGTGGGAGGTAAGGCTCAGTAGATTTTTGGTTCCTGGTGGCTTGGGCATTTAGTTTCAGAAGAGATCCTAGTCAAGAAAGGGGAGCCATTACACTGACTTTCCTGCTTCAGATTCCAAGCAGCTAGCCTCACATTAGAATTGTAACATAAAACACAGATACAGTGTGTATTTCCTTGAAAACATAGCAGGAAGGTCTTTTTGCTATCTAAAAACTATTACTTCAGTGTTTGGTGAGTTATAACTGTGCTATATCAAAATTTCATGTAAACTAATTGAACGCACTTGGGAATTTCCAGCATAATGAATTTTTTCTGTGTGGTGTAGCTAAACATGCCACTCTAATGCAGTAGCAGGTGGATAACTGATCTTTGAAATTGCAAAAGTAGATAACCATAGACCTAAAATTATATGTCTGTAATTAAAATAATACAAACCTTTAGCTAACTTGGAGTCGTGTATGTAAAGAAGACATAGTGACTTTTAAATAACTCGGCTCATAAATCTTTAAGCACTATGATGCCATACGGTACGCATCACTGCATGAAACTAAAAGATAAAACTGCTGTTTGCTAATGTTTCTAAAGCTTTTTATATGCATCAAAATTCATAGTAACATTTTTGGATGGAATAAGGTCATGTAGGTCCATCTGTCTACCCGGCTATTGTTCTTTATGCTGTAGTGGTGATTGCCTCTAAGTGCCTGCCTTTTTAATATCTTCACAGTAACAACTTTTACTGCTGCTCTTAATAATCTGTTCCTCAAAGCTTTTTTCCTAAAGATTTCCCAGTACTGACTGGGATTTACTTCTTCCTGAAATGCTACCTCTTTAGTTTTTGCTTATTTTTACATTCAGGTGTATACATCTCATTCCCATAAAGGGATTATTCAGAATAGCTGATTAAAAAATAAATTAATGTAGAGGGAAGAATCTTCCTGTATACATGTCAAATAAATCCTTTGTGATCTTTTAAGAAATGTTTCAGGCTACTACTTTCTGGTCAAAATAGAGCATACTAATGAAGAGGGAAATCTAGCTACATCACCCTGGCCACAGAGTTATCGCTAGCAGAACAACTCGTACAAGAGGGCCAAGGGCTTGATTTGGAGGGAATGCACACACCCCTGTGAAGCTTCAGCTTTGTAAAGGATCCTGATGAATTAGCATGGGTAAAGGAGTGGATTCATTGTTTTGTGACTCAGCTGGTCTTCCACACACATATGCAACCTCCCCCCGCCCCCACCACATGAAGTGTTTTGGGGCTGTGGAGGGATTACTTCAGTCATGTGTAAAAGTAATCTCTGTGAAATGGCTTCCTTCCCGCATAGGATTCTCATGGACAGTACCCTGTATACAGTTCACTGCTTGGAATGGACAAAGTCCTGAATTTGGCACACCGTGCATAAGAAACTATTTTTGCCATTGTAATCTAGGGCTCTATGATACAAACAAAGCAATAAAATTAAAGTATATTCAATAGATAGTGGCAAATTTCCATGTCTCCACAGTGCTTCCAACTTGGGGCTTGGCCTGCCCTGGCCTGGCAAGTGAATAGCTAGGAGAGGAAATCACATCTCGCTCTCTCTCCTGAAGCAACTTAGTCAGCCTCTAAAGCTAAACATTTTTAATTTTAGTAAGATCAAAATTTCTTCTTGTACTTTTTCAAAATGTGATAATGTATGATTTAGAAACATAGCTAGAAACCTTAAACTGCAGGTAGATTGGAAAGTTACAGATGGATGCATTTTATTATTATTTTACTGGGGATGTTCTATGCTAAGTGTTTTGAAATGTGTTTGTGTTTTAGGAACTAGAACAATATAAGAGAAATGCCTCTAAATCCTGGAAAGAAATGGAGTTTGAATCTTGATTGAGATAAGTGCTTAGCTCTCACACTGATTTTAATTTTATGTTTTGTACATGTTAAGATCAATCATCATTTTTGAGTATTATACAAAGTAATTGAAACTGGTGTTTTATACAATTGGAAAAATATGTAATACAAAATAACAAACATACAATAAATAAACAGTTAATATAGCATGATTGCATCTATTATTAAATTATAAAAAAAACTTGTTATAAATTAATAGTTAAATTCATGTACTATCATGTGAACTGAAAATATTTTCTGGTGAGAAAATAAACCTGGATCATCAGACTCAAAATTTTGGAAAAAATTTTTTGGAAACGATTATTCCCATGGATGGGTTTAAATATGAAGCATGGGACTCTTAAGGCCATATGTTTTGTTGGTTTTTTTAAGTTCCTACATAAAATATGCATTTAAGGGCACAAACAGATTATTGCAAGCCCAGAGCTGTACCTGTGTACACAAAATATAATGTGTATAAAGTCAGATGTTTCCCAGTTTGCAGATACATATTTTAGGTGCTATGTTACCCATTAATTGATAAGTACTATAAGAGAGAGACTTTCATACAAGCTGCCTGATATAATGTAGTTAAAACCAGGTTCTGTTAATCTTGTATAGGAGAACATTCCCAAAGACTATACCCATTCTGCATAGAACTATGTTATGGCTCCTGCTCACCAATAACATTGAGTACTGTTATGATTTCTGGACAATGGGAACCATACTGCTACCCATCCTGGAAGTGATAGTTTGTTATGGTTTGTCAAATTTAATGCTCTAATTTAATAAAGGTGTTAACTATCAGTAAATATAAGTCCCCACCTCTCCATACACAGATTGTGGGATATTTGTGTGCATTAATAAAGGGAAATTTAGATTAGTGGTAGGAAATTATTCCTAATGTTCATTATCAGTCTTCTAGTGCAATTTGAAAAGATGGAAACGTCATTGATGGAGACAGTCCAACTTAACATAAACCAGTAAAGCTCAGCCTTTTGTCCATCAGCAGGA
This sequence comes from Malaclemys terrapin pileata, assembly GCF_027887155.1. Taxonomy (NCBI): domain Eukaryota; kingdom Metazoa; phylum Chordata; order Testudines; family Emydidae; genus Malaclemys; species Malaclemys terrapin. Next base: position 37,022,102 of record NC_071507.1, on the reverse strand, counting down.
TGAAATATTTGAGAACCAAGCAATAGAGGATTGAGGTACTGAGACAAGAGGTGGCCCATGAGAGGTATGTCATCTTACCACAAAAATGGACAATTGAACAACCACTGGGCTGGAGACATAAGAAAATTTCTTGGTGAACTATCCTGAACTGGAAAGGGGTTGGGCAGGATGATCTAACATGAATTTTTCCTTCTCTGAATGTTATAGTTTATTATATGTTACATATTTGGTCACAGGTGCTGAGCAATTTCACAATTTCTGAGCTTAAATTTATATACAGATTCACAGACATTCACTTTACTTCACACTCGACTGTGCAAATTTTGTAGTATCTTAGTTCCACCCTTTGCATTAATAACTTGAAGACCAAAGTGAAGTCCTGTCACACAACTGAGTTACCATGTCTATTATATTATGTTTTGATATTTTAACATTATTTATTGGGGGGGGGGAAGGTGAGGTGCAGCTGTTAGAGGAAATATTGCTGTGCCCCTTGGTCATCAAGCTTGCAAGAATAATCCCTAACAAAGCAAATGACATTTGTTCCCGTGTCTGCACCTCTTTATTAAGTGCACTTACAAATATGTTAAAACATTTTTGTGAATTAAAAAAATTATATAAAATTTTTAGTTTTAAGTGTTTACTGTTTTGTTCATAGTATTTAACATGTTGTTTCCAACATGAGTTAAAACTGTTAACTGAAAGGAAAAAGATATGAATAGTGTGAATGTAATTCACTCCTCACTTACTATAATTTAGAAAGACAACAAAATGATGGATACTACTTTGCCCAAATAATGTTCTCAAATACTGCAAGTTTGGTATATAGTACTGTACAGCCAGTTTAGAATTCCTAACGTTTTTATTGCCTGACAATAATTATATCTCTTATTTTAAAACTCACAATTGCTAGAATGACAAATGCGGGTAGGAAAGCATATAGCATTAAGAAGTCTGTTGTGAACCTGGACATTGCATCAGGAAAGGATGTCTCAATGAATTGAATGCCCTGAGGGAAAACACATGATGCATCAACTCCAGGAGAAACATTGGAGCCACCTGCAAAAAAAAAAAAAGGTTTTGTATTATATTATAGAGCATGCCAGGCTAGTTACTGTAAGTGGTGCACTGATTTAAACACCTGGATCCCACGTTCTACTCACCTCAATTTTATTTAATATACTTGGCCTTACAATTTATTTTAATATAACATATGTGTTCACAACTCATTCCTCTTCCCCTGTGGGGATGGAGGGTACTGTCGATAGTGGAGCCAGTGTTGTTCCAGGAGAATCTGGGCAGAGGCTGTACAATCGTTGTATGCTCAGAACTCAGCTCTGCAATGACTTATTGCTTCACAGCAAAAACTTGAGAGCAAAAAACTTGAGAGCATATTGGCAGATCTCTTGCTATGCAAATACCACAGCTCAGACAGCTGCTGCAATTTACTGTGGTCCTGAAACTGGAGTAATACCCACAGAGTGGCTGAGCAGATTTCCTTCCCTGACAGGCTTCCCAGGAGCTCCTCAGTGCCCATCCCAGCCAATTTGCCGTGTTTGGGAAATTGGGGCATTCTGCATGTTTCTGTGTCTAACCTGCTTTGCATTTTCTAAAGAGAGGAATGAAGTGTCACTAGTTTCACTCACACCAAATGGAAGATTTAAGGCCCATCAAATATGCTGTCTACAAGGACCCATAAGCACTGGGAAGTTGTTTGACTTAGGCTTATTAATATTTATGAAATACTTTGAGATCCTTACAGAAAAGTGCAAGGTATTATTATCATTGCTGTGATGAATGCCTTTGTCGTCTTCAAGGTTACTTACTGCAATATGCTCTATATGGGATTACATTTTAAAACCATCCAAAACTGAAGCTAGCTATAATGTCAGTCCGCTTAGAGCATGTAGTATCTTGTTATGATCTGCGCTAACATGAAGGAGATGTTAAAGGTGTTGATTTTCACTTATAAACAGGATCCCGTGTGTCCATAGTTGGAGAATTTCACCCCTTGTAATGCATCTCACTTGGGGTCCAGTTGGGAAGTGTGGCCTAGTGGTCATGGCCACAACCCCTGACTGCCCAAGGGGTGTGGGGAGGGGAGCCCAAGCCTTCCCAGTCAACGGGGCTCCAACCCAGGGCCCTTTTGGCTACCAGTAGTCTGGCAACCAAGGCTGCTTAAGGCTGTCCTCCCTGGGTCTCTTCCTCTTGTCCTCCCTTCTCCTTCACCCTCCACCCCCATAAGCTTAGTCCAAGATTTTCCCCTGGTGGGAAAATCCAAACCAAAATAAGTAAGAGGGAGTGACCAAGGTCCGCAGGAAACTTCCTTCTCTGGTTCTCTCTGGGGTGGGTCCCTTTGGACAGCTGTGTCAGAGTGCTTAGGCTTCCCTCTGCTCTGCTGGAGCTGTGGGCTGCAAATCTGCTCTCTTCCAGCTCTGCTACCCCAGTGAGCTTATTCCTATTTTTTAATTCCTCCAGCAGATGGAGTATTTGCTGCAAGTGTGGGGTTTGTACAACCCCTTGTTGCCCAGTGTGGGGTTTGTACATCCTATCACACACCCCTGTCACAACACTGCTCCAGAATCTCAGATTTTGTTTTCAAAAATTGTTTCTAGCCAGTCTAGTTGGAGATAACAGTGGAAATGTGAACTGTGCAAACTGCTGCACTGTTCTCTTCCTCAATTTGCTGCAAGTCTAAAACAATAGCTCGGAGGTGTGAGTTGCCCCACTAATCTTGCTCAGGGCCTTGTGAACTCCACAATAGCAGAAGCTGACATTTTTTGCACAGAATTCACCATTTTGCGAGAGCCAGGTGCCCAGCCTTTTATTTTGTCTTCATTTCCTGCCAGAACTCGCCTGCACTTGCTTCTTGCACTCTACCTTACCCCACAAGGGGGAATTAATTGAAGGGTGATACTCTCTCCACTGTTCTATGAAGCCAGGAAGCGGTGCTTTGGGGAACCATAACTTGCAGTCAGGAAGCAAGGGAAGCCAGAAGTGTAGGCTGATGCTCTTGGGTGCCGAGATAATAGTGCAATAACCAAGTTCTAAGGAGATAAGTTGCTGAAGCTAGATGTGCCTTCCTTCCTTGGGAGGAAGTGGTACTGCTGCAGAATCTGAGGCCTGGGCAGTGGAGCCAGGCTGCCTGGAGAACATACTGAAAAAATCCATAATTGAAAAGGATCACTATCAAAAATTAATGATTAATTTGACATCAGTTACTTTCAACTATGAGCCATAGTCCTTCCTATAAAACCCTAAACAGATTATTGCCTAACTTAAATACCTCTCTCATGGTGCCTTACACTGCATTTGAAATCAGCAGAGGTGCTCAAGTGATGCCCCATGGATATAAACAAGAAATCGTGGCTGACAGGGCATTCTCTCCAAAGGCCCCCAACTTTGGATTTGGTTCCTCTACATGATCTACAAAATAGCACAAATCTTATGACCTTCAAGGCCTGCTGCAAAGCTCATCTTTTAAAATGCATGGGGAAGAAAACAGCCTGTGGGTGTGAGGAAGTGGTGGAAGTTGAAGAGTGGGGAACTGTTGGAGGGAGAGGGAGATTCAAGCTTTTGAGTGGCATGGTTTGCTAGCAGTGGGTTATACTGCTTTATACTGCTTTATAATGAATTGTTATGCTTAGTTATTAATTATGTTGTATTTGTAAGTTGTATGGGGTGCTTACAAAGGTATGGCAAGTACTCTTTATTAGCATGTGTATAAATTTAAACATATATTTAATTAAATTGATTTACAAATTAAATTGGTTTAAGGGGGCTCAGTGAATACTTACCACATGTGAAGTTTAATCCATAAAATTCATTGACTACAAGAACCTCACTGCTGTATTTTTGGAACGTAAGGTAACTTAGAACTTTAAAAGGTGTAGGCATGTCTTCTGTGCGCCTTGAACAAACAAAAACTAGTTAAATTGGCCTTCTGTTATTTCAAGAACCAATTCTACCCAAACTTATAACTGCAAAGCTCCCTTCAGCACCTTACAGCCACGTTTTAGAGAGCCTCCTTAATTTGCCTGCACAATTTTCAAGGACAAACTGTATTTGTGACAAATGTTGAAGGACCTGTTAAGGAGACCATTGACCATTAACAGTGTCAGGATATGCAGTAATGAATTGTTTAGGTATAGTAGCAATTAATTTTACAACTTATTTATATTCATGTTGCTGTGTCATCAAAAAAGCTAATAAAATGACAATGGAAGAACTATTAGGAGTGATGAGTGTTATTTGCATAACAAAAGTCCACCATGTGTATTCACTTCATTTCCTCTAAAGTAGACACAGAGTGAATATTAAACCCTGGAGGACTACTAAAGATACTTGCAAAACAAAGAATTAATAATGTGAATCAAAACAGAGTCTGTGATCAGCTCAGTGTAACTGTACTCAGCAAGTGTGTGCACTTCCTGTCTCTCATACAAAGTTTCCAAACAACTCCTTATGATCCAACACAGCAAATGCTGCAGAAATGTCCAGCAATCCAAGACCCACTGGCAATATTGATTCTCTTCACAGACAATGAAGAGATTAAGTATCAGGGGTAACCGTGTTAGTCTGTATCCACAAAAACAACAACCCACCTTGAAGACTAACAGATTTATTTGGGCATAAGCTTTCGTGAAGTGAGGTTTTTTTACCCATGAAAGCTTATGCCCAAATAAATCTGTTAGTCTTCAAGCTGCCACCGGACTCCTTGTTGTTTTAATGAAGAGATTCACAGTCTTAATTAGCACTGTGTGTACTAAAAAACATCTCACTCAAAGAGGTCAGTAAGGCACTGAACTAAGGTGGTGGGAAATACTTTCACAACAAAACTACAACCCTTCACTAAATTTAGCAGTGGCTAATAGGGCACTGAAGAAGGTGTTAACATAGTTTTACTTTGCAGAACCAGCTTTAGCTGAAATCTGTTTACGGGAGAAAAAGCACTGTCAAATATGACACAGACATACTTTTTATTGAGAATCACTTTATGAGGTGTAGCCATTTCAGTGAGGAAGTGGCTTTGGCATTAACTATCATTAGGCTTATTTCAGTTTCTGTAGGAAAAGTCGGGATTGAGTGTGTCCCATGTATTTAGTACAAGGTTTAAAAGATCAGTGATTAGATAGTTGCCTTGCCAAAGATTACAGGTGCACTTTATCTAGTTGTTACCTTCTTGTGTAACACACTCATAGACACCTTTAGCAACAGAGATTCTTGAGACTATTCTATAGTTACATTATTTTATCATTAAAACCACAATTATTTAATAATACTTTTCCTTACCTTACAAGCCCACTTCCAACTAGCACTCCTGCTATGTTAAGTAGCATCACTCCACTGTTGACTACACTTGGGTTTTGAACCACACCAAGCAAAACAAGCGTTAGTAGCTCGCCAATTATATGAGGTACTAACACAACAGCAAAGAAATATCCAAATCTGGAAACATCAGGGTTCATTCCTACAGTCCTGTGCAAATACAGTCAAGAGAGCATTTTAAAATATAAAAATAAACATTATGGCATCAGACTTTTAAAAAACATCCTCACTTTTTGTACCCACAGTGCACTAATGTTTTGTCATTTAGTCATGGAGGTGCAATCATATAGTTAGATGTCTAAATAACATCAGTACTGTCTGCAGATAATTACAGATGGAATTTTGTATCCACAATATTTTATAATGGCACATTCTGGGTGCAAAAAAGGATGTTGGATTGGGGCCCTGCTTAAAATCAGGCTGTTATAGTCCTAAAGAAGAGTGTACACATCCTTGGTACCCTCTATTAAGGGATATCTACATCAATTTCCTCACTCCACAGAAGGAGTCTTAACCCCCTTTCTGCTCTTGCTCCTACTTCTCCTCCACCAAACAAAACATATCCTTATTTCTCTCACCCCTGCTCCCACCACCTGCTGAGAAATCTGATCTCATACTACCAGCTCCATCCTGGTTCTTCCCTAACTTGACTTCTCAATAAGGTCTCCATGGCCTTCCTGTGCGGCTGGCATGAGGGAGTGGTCAGGATAAGCAGCAAGAGATGGAGCACATCTCTAGGTATAGAAAAGAGGCTTATAACAAAAAGTGAATTAGAGTGGTTCCTTCCAAGATCACAATAGCAAGACTCCTTCCCTACTTCCTAAAACAGCACTCTAATGGCTCAACAATTTATGAAAGAGCTCAGAAATATATGAAGCCTCAAGGAGCAAAATACCTGTAAATAAAAACATTGCCTTGTGGATGTTTCTACTGGGAGTACATAATCAGAAATTACATGGTCCATTAATTCAAGACATAATCAATTTCACATTGATCAGATGGTATACTATGTAATGCTACTGGCCATTAGATATTTGCAAAATAAATCAACATTCACGACATCATTTTTGCACTGGCTATATTATTTTTCCCAAGTTGAAATATTCACTGTTTACATTATTTAGAGCTCTAGGAGTAAAATATTTTCCTTTCTCTCAGACTGCCCTATGCAAACTGGAGAAACTGAACAGAAACTATCAGATTTAGAAGCACTGCCTCAGTGTGGCAGGAGTAAGAACTCTTCAATATACACAAGGAGATTTTAATAATCTTGTGATACCAGAAAGAGAAGAGAGAAAGGAAAAAAAAACCTAGAGACATGAATTTTTTAATTATCAAATTAATAAGATACATAGTACTAAAAATTATAAATTCAAAACCACTAAAACTTGGAAGAAATTAAAAATATTCCCTGAACCTAAAATGCTGCATGTCCTGCCTTTTATGAAAGCCAACTTTGCCTGATCCAGTATAAAATCAGCCATATATACGGGAAGTCAATTGTTCTGATGCTTTTATTCAAAATTATCAGCAAATCGTACCCCAAAATAAATCAAAAATTTTTGTAGTAGTGTGCAGGAAGGCCATCAACACCAGGGATCTTCCCAGTGGTTAGTCTATCAGTGGGAGCTGTTTATTCCTGATCAGTTAAAATCTTCAGGAGATCACAAAGAAACTGTAGAGTCTCAGACTGACAGGAAACCCTCGCAGATTACAAATTCACTTAATATCCCACAGCTATGTCCAGAGGATGATCTAATTCTCATTCAATGGCGTTTTCAAGTGGCTGATAACCTTCCACTCCATATTTTTCTTTCCCATTGCAAAGACACACTAAGCATGTACCCATCACATAATAAAAAAGATTAGATTATTGGCTGTACTCTGCATTAACTTCTGTAAGAAACTCTGGAGAAGTGAAGGGAGACTATGCCACTAAGCAGCCGCTCTTTCCAAAACCTCTCAGAATGCCAGCTTCAAACTGTTTGCACAGACAGGCTTCCACAGGATTGGAGGCTGTGGGCCCCTCTACCCTTGTGCATGCCATGAAAATGATATAAGACCTGACCCTTCAGAACCTGCCAAATCCCTTAAATAATGAAGGGCCAAATTCTGACAGCCTTACTTAGGCTGAGCAATACCTTAATCCTTGAGCCGCTTGTTGAGTAAGAAACTATTCAATATGACTGTGGCTGGCAGAATTAGGCCTTAAATAAGTATATGAAGTTACCCTAACCTCAATATTTGGACTGTTCAAGGTATTTCCTATTAGAACTACAAAGCAATACTGCAAATACTGAGATAATCTATTTGTCTTAGATTCACATGTTTTTAAGAGCCAAAACAAGCATTTTGTCTCATTTTTGTGTTGTTTATTAGAACATTTTCACCAAAATTCTAACTCACCAAGGCTATGTCTACACTACATAGCCTATGTCAGCATAGCTATGCTGTCATAGGTCCCTCGTGTAAAAAAAAAAGATGCAGCATACACTGACAGGAGAAGTGACAGGTTCTCTGTCAACAGAAGTGCTCTTATGGCTGCACTAGGAGTTTTGTCGGTATAGCTATGTCAGTCAAGGGTATAGGTTTTTCTCACTCCTGACCAGCGTAGCTATGCTGGCATAAGTTTTAAGTGTAGACAAGTGTGACGGGTTGGATCACAGAAACCCCCTTGGGAGCTGTCACCCGATGTGCAAAGACTACCCCTGCTCCTGTTTTCCCTGCCAGCTCAGGACTCCAGCACCCTGTCTTGCTGAGCCAGACACTCCTGTCTGGCTCCAGACACAGATCCAGGGTCTGAATCACCTGTCCCAAAGCTGCAAGTTTACCTGAAAACAGCTCACAGAAGTGTGCTTGTCTCTAGCACTCAGATGCTCAACTCTCAATGGGGTCTAAACCCAAATAAATCCGTTTTACCCTGCATAAAGCTTATGCAGGGCAAATTCATAAATTGTTCGCCCTCTATAACACTGATAGAGAGATATGCACAGTTGTTTGCCACCCCAGGTATTAATACATACTCTGAGTAAATTACTAAATGAAAAGTGATTTTATTAAATACAGACAGTAGGATTTAAGTGGTTCCAAGTAGTAACAGACAGAACAAAGTAAGTCACCAAGCAAAATAAAATAAAATGCACAAATCTATGTCTAATCAAACTGAATACAGATAATCTCACCCTCAGAGATGCTTCAGTAAGTTTTTTCTCAGGCTGGACACCTTCCAGGCCTGGGCACAATTCTTTCCCCTGGTACAGCCCTTGTTCCAGCTCAGGTGGTAGCTAGGGGATTCTTCATGATGTCTCCTATCTCCCCTTTGTTCTGTTCCACCCCTTTATATATCTTTTGCATAAGGCAGGAACCCTTTGTCCCTCTGGGTTTCCACCCCCCCTCACTGGAAAAGCACCAGGTTAAAGATGGATTCCAGTTCAGGTGACATGATCACATGTCGCTGGAAGACTTCATTGCCCACTTGCCAGCATACACATATATAAGAAGACTCACAGGTAAACACAGCCATCTGCGAATAATGGGAGTCATCAAGATTCCAAACCATCATTAATGGCCCACACTTTACATAATTACAATAGGCCCTCAGAGTTATATTTTATATTTCTAGTTTTAGATACAAAAGTGGTACATTTATACAAATCGGATGATCATACTCAGTAGATTATAAGCTTTGTAATGATACCTTACAAGAGACCTTTTGCATGAAGCATATCCCAGTTACGTTATATTCACTTATTACCACATTTTTCGAAAACTATCCCAGTTACATTATATTCACTTATTATCATGTTTTTATAAAACCATATAGACTGCACAACGTCACAACAAGAGCTACAGGTAGGGCAAGTACTATATCATCCCTATGCCTTTTCTTTGCTTTTCTGATCTCTCTGAAAGGCAATATCATAAAGCTTATTCCTGGAGGCCTATTCCTGACACAGGAATTTAAGAGCACCATAATGAGAATATAGTTTTAAGAGGGGTATAACTGTCTCAATGCTTACCAGTATAGAAAGGTGCTGAAAATCGCCACACTGATGATACTGAAGGGAAGGAAATGTAGTATGTATGCTAACAATATTTGCCACTTCTGATATAAGCCATCTTTGCTTTCCTGGTCACTGACAGCACGTAATGGAGGAACTGGAGTGAAAAGTACAATAGAAATTAAACCACCATTGACCAAAAATACCATGCAGAAGTTGATGCTCGCAAAGCTTAGACAAGGCAACGTGACAACTCTTAGAATATTTCAGAAACACTTTGTTCAAACCCATCTGGGCGGCCTAGTGCTAGTGAAAACCATGTTCACTAGTAGATCAGTCTATACACTTAACCAGAGGTGGCCAGATGCGTCACGGGAGATACAAGCTTCATCTCTAGCAGGTAAGAATCTGACACTACTCATAAGAACTGTCTTTGATGGTCAATTTATGGAGATGTCCATCTTCTATGATGATGGGGGCCACATATGTGCCCTTGATAGAAAAAACAGTTTTCACTCTTCAAACAGAGGTATTGTTACTACATGGGAGGCCAACATATGGCACTTGTAAAAGAAAGAGCATGTGAAAATAACAATATTCATAAGTATAAGATACCAGAATATAATACTTTCAAGGATAAAAAAGTCTAATCAAGACTTCTATCCTTAGTCACTGTTGAAGCCAGCCATGTCATATGCCCTTTCAACCTTTCCATGCCCATAACTGTGATTTCAATTAACAGAGTGCAAATTTGCAGCTAGACTTTGTCCTGCCTTTACACAGCTAGATGGGGGAATAGGAGGAAGAAAGGACTATTCCCCACTTGCATAATTCATGTAAAAGCTGGCCAAAAATACAGCCCCCGCACAGAGGCAGAAAGTGGACAAGGTAGGACAGGGATTAGGTGGAGCCACTGTTCCATACTCCCTGCCATCTCAGCTAGAGGGCCATGCCAGAGGAGCATGCTATACTCTTTAAATAAGTGCAATAACTTACTTCACTGAACACAATCAGGTTGCTTTGAGTTATACGGTCTTTGTCTGTGGCACTGTACCTTCCATTGCTTTCCTGTGGAACATTGTGCTTATGTACCACTTCTTATTACGGGCTATCTGCTAAAACCATGATGTAGCTCTTAAAATTAGCATTCTTAAAGGCCTTTTTCATAGTATATACAGTACTTGCTACGCATCATATGGAGGAACGAATAACTTACACAGGGCAACAGCATTGAGCATTCCTGTGTAAGGTGTAGCACTCAGACACTGGTAAATGAGCCCCACGCGATCTTGCAGTGCTCCTTTTAGAAGATCATTCTTCAGTCTGAGAAGGAAAATTGCTAAAAACAGGCCAAACAACAGATTCTGAGAAAGACGCATGATGATGCCAGTCTTATCTCTGGAGAAGTTTCTTGTTGTCCTCCTGAAATTGAAACAAAATCATTGTACTATTTTTGCTTGTTATGACTGATTAAGCACTGATAATGTGTCCAGCTTTGAAAAAGAAACAAAGGCACTCTGCCCCAAAGATGTTACAACGTAAAAGACAGCATAAGGAAAATGGGATGCACTGGGAAGCCCAGAGGAAGAAATAATGTATGTGCGTATATGCAAGGTGAATAAGATTATCCAAATGATGTTATTAGAGAGCTTCAAAATTAATTTTTTTTTTAGAGTGAGTCCTTACCGTAAGAGAATCCATAGTTTGGAGACTGCACTGGGTGAGTCTTTGCTTTTGAATGGTATTGCTGGCAGGTCTTTCATGCGTTTTGTTCTTTCAATGGCCTCCAAAGTCTTGCGAAAGATCTCTGAATTTTTATAGGCAGATGTAATTATGTGAACTCTTCTGTAGGTTTCCAGTTCACGGTCTTTGCTTTGAGTGTCCACAGATGTCAGATCCACTGCAAATTTACCCAAGTGTTAAACTACAGACATTATCAAAGGCCTGATCATTTCCCCTTCTTACTCTCCCTTCACCAAAGCCTTTGTAGAAAAATCTGCAGGAGGAGGAAAAGTCAACTGGAAACTTTTCACCTTGTGGAGGTTCCTCTCCATTCTCTCAATATGGGGAATTCAGTCTCTGGAATTTCTGTGGAACCCTGACTCTGTGGAGCCCTAGATCCTGAAATGAATGGACTTGCCTTTCACTGGTAGAGCCTCTAACTTTGTTCCCCACTGGAAAAGAACCATATTGCCATTGCCTATGCCCTAACTTCTGTTCAGGGAAAAGAAGTTGCAAAGGAGCTGCTAATGCTGCTTAGGATGGATGAATGGATGATCAGATTTCCACTCAGAAATCTACCAGGCTTTGAGGAATCCCCACCATACAGAACAACTTCTCTCTGACTCCTACCCCTTCTCTACTATGAGACACTCCAACCTAACCCATGGGGTTTCATTTTGTGAAATATTGGTCTCAGGGGATAACATGCTACCAGAAGATTTGTTATGCATCTGAAGAAGTGGGCTGTAGTCCATGAAAGCTTATGCTCTAATAAATTTGTTAGTCTCTAAGGTGCCACAAGTACTCCTGTTCTTCTTTTTGCGGATACAGACTAACACGGCTGCTACTCTGAAACATGCTACCAGAGTTACTTTTCTTCTCTCTCCAACGCAGCTTTGCCCTGTTGCACTGGTTTTTGCTCCCTCCTCCAGTGGAAGGGAACTTCCAGTCTCAACAACCCCTCCCCCACCCATTTTAAAAATGTAAAATAGAAAATGCTGGCTGGTCACATTACCCATTACTGGCCCAAACCCCATGTAAAGCAAAAATTTATTTAAAAAAATTATTTACTGCAGTGGAACTTACAGAAGATAAAAATTCTGCATAGCTGGATGCTCCATATTAATAAATTCACCTATAAATTGGTCTTGCCACCAGCAGATGTTTCTTATTATTAGCAGATGAGAACCTTGTGTGTTCTAGTTGTCTTACTTGTATGATCAAATGCTAATGCTGCAGAGTTTTGGAAAATCACATTTCTTTTGAAGCAAATAATTATCTAATTTTGACCAATAGCATCAGAACTTGGATTAAAGTCCTCAGGAGCATATGTTCTAACAGATAACTTACTTCTCTAAACCTGCTAAGCTGGCTACATAAAGTGTTCATATTACACCTTCTCTTCATAAGTTTTGTTTTTCAGTGCTGTCTATGCTTAAACTCTAGGGGTATGTTAGGCTACATCTACACTACGGGGGGAGTCGATTTAAGATACGCAAATTCAGCTACGTGAATAGCGTAGCTGAATTTGACGTATCGCAGCCGACTTACCCCGCTGTGAGGACCGCGGCAAAATCGACCTCCACGGCTTCCTGTCGACGGCGCTTACTCCCACCTCCGCTGGTGGAGTAAGAGCGTCGATTCGGGGATCGATTGTCACGTCCCAACGGGACGCGATAAATCGATCCCCGAGAGGTCGATTTCTACCCACCAATTCAGGCGGGTAGTGTAGACCTAGCCTTTGACTGCAATTAGACACCTGTAGCTGACCCACGCGAGCTGACTCGGGCTCGTGGGGCTCAGCCTATGGGGCTGTTTCATTGCAGTGTAGACTTCCAGGCTCAGGCTGGAGCCCAGACTCTCTAGGACCCTGAAATGTTAGAGGGACTCAGAGCTCAGATTGCAGCCCAAGCCTGGAAGTCTACACTGCCTTGGAGCCCAAGCCCCAGGAGCCTGAGCCAGCTGTGGGTGTTTAATTGCAGTGTAGACATACCGTAAAATGTTGTCAGATGGGAGTTAAACCATAACAATAGCACCTTTAGCACCTTTGTCCAAGGAGTTTAAAGTACTTCACAAAAGATTAATTAAGCTTCAGAGCACCTCTGAGAGGTAACTGAAATAAGCAATATTGTCCTCAGCTATAGTGGGCAGTACTTCCAAAAATCAGGTCATATGTCTTTAAAGATGGGGATCCAACATTTAGTCACCCAAACCCAGAAGTAACTTTGGAAAATTTGGCCCTAAGTGACTTGCTCAAGGTCACACAGCAAGTCAATGTGAGAGTTTTAAAATCTAATCCCTGCACTAACCACTAGGCCCTGTAGTTCAGTGGTTCTCAAACTAGGGCCGTCGCTTGTTCCAGGAAAGCCCTTGGTGGGCCGGGCCGGTTTGTTTACCTGCCGTGTCCGCAGATTCGGCTGATCGCAGCTCCCGATCGTGGCTCCCACTGGCCGTAGTTCGCCGCTCCAGGCGAATGGGGGCTGCAGGAAGCAGCGCGGGCCGAGGGACGTGCTGGCCACCCTTCCTGCAGCCCCCATTGGCCTGGAGCGGCGAACTACGGCCAGTTGGAGCCACGATCGGCCAAACCTGCGGACGTGGCAGGTAAACAAACCAGCCCAGCCTGCCAGGGGCTTTCCCTGAACAAGCGGCGGCCCTAGTTTGAGAACCATTGCTGTAGTTAACATTCTGTTTTTCATTTACTGTCATGTTTGACAAATACCAAACATTGTACTTGGACTCCATAATTAATACAATCCATTCTATGAAACATGATGCTTTATTTTCCTCTGACACTGGTGTAAATTAGGAGTAACAATAGTGAAAAGTGACCTCAGGGATAACAGAGTCAGACCCCCTGTTTATATAGTCAGAATGCACAGAAGCTACCAATTTTCAGAACACTTATAATTCTTTGATCTAAACTTTTTTCTTTATCTTCACATTCAAAGGTTGACACTTGAAGAATGTAGCACTTCGTGTTTACTGAACGTTTTAAAATGTGAGTCTAAATCTCAAACTTGTGATTTTGAGACTATTCAAATTCATGATGACAAAATTATCCTTACTGTCATATTAGTATTTTCAGCTTTTTTCAATTCCAGCTTCATGTCTACAATCATTCTCTCTCCTAATTGAAGGCAGAATGCCACCAAAACAATAGAAAAATACTGCTTCCCTCTGAATGTGCCACGCTTCTTCATACAACGTTTTGGACATTTCTGGATTCACTAGTTAGCGTTCAAACAGCTGTCAGCAATCTGCCACCCAAATATACTAGATTAAAAATATGGGTTCTTTGAGTATTTGGGCATGTACATCCTACTCTAGGTGCCATATACCCCATACACACTAGAATAGGAATCTGTGAATTCCTTTCTGATGTACACCCTGCAGGTCCTCTTCTGCCCCCAAACCCAAGGGCAGAATGGCTGAAACCATTCCTCGGTTCCTTCTTATCACCAGTGGCAGCAAAATGAAACCAGGCTGTGTCTGCTTCTTACATTCTCCAAGCCTATCCTTACCTGGCTACTTAAGGGTTATTTCCATAGAAATCTATCCTTTTTTTTCTCTTTAAAAATGTACTTAAACTTATTTTGTTTTGTTTTTTAAACAAACACTTATTTTCTCTCAACACTTTGTGCCACAACCACTTAAAATAGCAAATTCAAAATTAGGGGTTCATTCTGCCTGTCTTGTTACAGACTCATTCTCCTTGCTATAGCTCTTTATTCCATCTCAACAAGAGCCATGTGCCTGACCATTGCTTTGATGGTCATTCTCCTGAGGAATGAGAAAATCTAGAGACACCCATCTAAAATTATATCATCTGGAGGAGTTTATCAGAGGCACTTCGGACCCAGAAGAACAGGCATCAAGCTTCAAGATGGAACCATCCACCTCTAAGTCCTACACTGTCAACACCCCCATCAACTGGAATATGACTCCCAAAGCTGGAACTGGTAAGGAATCTGGCCCAGCACTGACAAGCCAGATAGAATCCAAAGATCAGCTTGGCACCAATGGCTGCTCCAGCACCAAAGACCGGGACTGTCTCCTCCATGCTGAAGCAAGGTAGATGAGAGCCCCAGACTAAGCATAGTTCCTGGCACTGGTCTTTCTCCCCTAAGAGGAGGAAAGTTGAAAGGCCTAAGAAGAGCTGTTCACCTCCACTCTCCTCCCAAGGACTGAGCACAAAGTGCTCTTATGCTTCAGGGCAAACAACAATGGTTTCAGCTTTAGCTCAGCCACCCTGGTCCCTGCCGATACCAGTTCCTCAACACCAATCATCACGTACTGATATTTGAGCCAGCACTGGCAGTTGAGCCACTAGCTTCTCCCAAAGACTCATCGTCATCATCTCCTCCCCCTGACAAGGAGCCTCTTTTGGCTCTGGATTATTTCAGGACTTTTCAAGAGCTGCTGTGTCAAATTGCTGTCACACTGGAAACTGAGACCTCAGTGACTGATGAAAGGCCCATACATTATTTGATATCTTCCAGCCCTCCACTGTGGGCAGGTTACCAATCCCTATAAATGACGGCATCTTGGAGTCAGCTATAGACCTCTGGAAGACCACTGCTACCCTTGCATGACTGCAAAACCAGCAGAAAAAAGATAAAAGTTCCACAGAGAGGCTTAGAACAATTCTATACACATCCAATCCTCGAATCTCGGGTATGTCTCTGTGATTCATGAGAAAGTGAGCCTGCATGGTCTACCAACAGTTACTCTTGAAGATAAAGACCCCAAAAAGCTGTATCTCTTGGGGAGGAAAGCTTACTCCTGCACTCTACGCATGCTGAATTACCAAGCATTATTCATCAAGTATGATTTTTTGATGTGGGACAAAGTATTTCCCTTTGTGAACAAGCTTCCTCCAAAAATCAGGGAGGCATCAAAGGCCAATGAGAGGCAATGTAGCCTAGTAGCACTGGACTGACACTCAGGGTCCTACATTATATTACCAGCTCTGCCACTGGCCTGCTGGGTGACCTTGAGTAAGTCACTTTACCTCTCTGTACCTGTTTCCCCATCTATAAAATGGGGATAATGATACCGACTTTCTTTGTAGAGCACGTTGAGACCTATGAATGAAAAGTGCTATATAAGAGCTAGGGTAGTTCTTATTATTACTGTTATATCTTGTTATCACTATATTGGTGGAGGGATGCTCAGAACCTTTTCCACCCCTCCACCTACAAAGACACTGACCATAGACACATCAGGAACTGGTTGGGGTCTCCACCTGAACTAACTTCAGATACATGGGATATGGTCCCAGAAGGAGATGAGCCTCCCCATAAACATCCTAGAACTCTGGACAATCAGATTATCTGCAAACCATTCCTTATAGTTTTAAAGAATTCCACTGTACAGATCTTCACAGACAAAACATCTGCATTTTATTATATAAAGAAGCAGGGTGGTATCTGTTCATCACCTCTATGCCATGAGGAAATCAGATTATGGACATGGTCAACTCCATGGATAACCCCAGTTGCTCTTCACCTTCCAGGAGTCAACAACAACATAGCAGACAATCTGTCACCAATGGTCTCTGAAGAGCTCCATACTCAGCCTGATATTTCAACAATAGGAAATCCCATTATAGACTCATTTGCCATTGAAGAGAACACAAAGTGCCCAGGTTTTGCTCCAGGCGGAGCCTGAGCCCAGGATCCATGCAAGCAGGGCCATCCCTAGCTATTCTGGGGCCCTACATAGGGGAGAGGGGGCCGCAGGCCTCCGCGGGGGGGGGGGGGGGGGGGGCCTAGTCCCAGGCCTCCACGGGGGGATGGGGCTGGCTTGAGGACAGGGGGAACTGCCCCCCAGCACTCACCGGTGGCGCAGCTGGGGCCAGGTCGCTGCACTTCCTGCCACCAGTGAGTGCAGGCCTGGCCCTGCAGCAATCCTCAGGGGTGGGAAGGGGCAGGGCTGGGGTGGAGCAGGGGTGGGAAGGGGCGGGGACAGACCAGGGCGGGGTCTTTGTGGAAGGGATGGAGTGGGGGCGGGGCAGGGGCTTTGGGGAAGGGGTGCAGTGGGGGCAGGGCTGGGGCGGAGCAGGGGCAGGGGCAGGAAGACGCGGGGTTGGGGCGGAGCAGGGGCGGGGGCCATGGGGAAGAGGCAGGGTAGGGACTAGAGCAGCACACAGCTGCGCAGGGCACCAGGAAATGTGGTGCCCCATATTTCCTGGTGCCCTATGCTGCTGCATACTTTCCATATGTGTAAGTATGGCCCTGCGTGCAAGACACTTTTCTCATACCATAGAATCAAGCTCTGATGATATGTAAAGTCCAGAAGGATTGCAGCTATATCTGGCACTGCTTGATGTCCTGGTAATGATCCCTCATGGACAGCTGCTTTGCAATGTCCACAAAAACATCTTTTTTCCAGTGTCCAGCCACAACAACTTCCTGAACCAGTGCTTCTTCCCAGATGGTGATCTGATCCATGGTCTCGGTATGGCTCCAAGCAGCTGTGCAAGGCATGTTGTGGGCTTTGGGAGTGTATCACAATTGTATCCTGAGATCCAGGAGCAAATGGGCAACATCTGGCTCCACACCAGCTTCTTATGGGGTGGTGGGTTGTCCTTGGAACTTGATTAGAGCAGGGAGGGCACACAGGTAACCGGACAGGTTAGTAATTGTCAATATGCAAAGCACTGTGGGGTAGCTATTGAAAGCATGCAAAAAGTATTGTGCAGCAGTTGGTCTACTGTTCATGTGGGTGCAAACTAATTTAATTTGGAGGAAACCTCGTTCACTTTGCAAGATGACTCCAGAGTTGGCGACATATGTAGAGTTGGTGTGCAGTGATAGATTGTGTCGTGTGTATGTAAGCATTTTCAAACCAGATTAACTTGATTTGATCCAATTTAAAACTCCCATGTAGACATGCCCTCCAGCTCTCTGAACTCTCATTCAGTTCAGCTAAAGTCTTCCTTGTAGCAATTTCACTATGCCAACTTCCTAGCCAGTCATGTTTAATTTTTCCCACCCTACTGTATCCAGCTCTGCTTCACACTTATCTATCGATCTTAAGATTGTCCTTTCAGGACTCATGGATCCTCCCCCTTTGAATGCCTTTCTGCTCTCTACACCATTTCACTCTGGTGGTCATTACATCAGTCAGTAGGGTCAACTAACTCCAAGCTCTCATGGCTGACCCTCCTTACACAGCATTCCGCAGAGATAAGGTGGTGCTGAGATCTCACACTAAATTTATTTGCAAAGTTGTCTCAGACTTTCATTTAAATCAATCCATTAATCCCCTCATTTTCTTTACAAAACCCACTCCTACCCATCAGAGAAGAAATTTCATACTAAGACATTTCAAGGGCTTTGCTATATTACTTGAATAGGACAAGCCCTTTTAGACAACCTATCTTTTTGTTTCCATAAGTAGCACTTCTAAAACACAAGCTGTTTTTCCCCAGAGAATATCTAAATGGATTACACCGTGTATTCAGTCTGTTATTACATGGTTGATATACATCTTCTGCCAAATATTCGACTAGGGCGCAGGCTGCCTTGTCTGCATATTTCAGAAATATAACCATGTCTGAGATGTGCCAGGAAGCCACCTGGAGTAATCCTAGGGTGACCAGATTTTATAGGGACAGTCCCGATTTTGGGGTCTTTTTCTTATATAGGCTCCTATTACCCCCCATCCTGATTTTTCACACTTGCTGTCTGGTCACCCTAAGTAATCCCCTCACTTTTGTTAAACATTTTGTCCTTGATTTGGGCGCAAGATTGGATGCCAAATTTGGGAGGTCAGTGTTACAATCAGTGTTTTAGTTAGTGGCAACTAGGACTCCTCAGTTTTGCCATCCAGATGGGGCATTGCTTGCCAATCACCTAGAAGGGGGAGTGGGATGCACATGGACAATTTCTCAAAGAAAAAAACCAGCAACTTACTTTGCAATAATTGTGGTTCTTCAAGATGCTGTCCATCAGTGTGGATCTCATGACCTGTCCTCCATCCCCACTTTTTTTTTTTTTGGTGAGTCTTCCTTAAATTGATTTTCTGAATTAGCTCTAGAACTGAGGGATGTTTGCAACTTCTCTCCCCTTTATATGCTGTTGGCTTGGGTGGGACACAAGGATATGCAGGGCTCAAGTGCAGCCACACAAACACTGCAAATCAAAGCATCTAGTCTCGTGTGCACCTAGAGTGGGATCCACATGGACAAAATGTTTTGAAGAACCATAACAACTGCGAGGTAAGTAAATGTTTTGTTTTAAATCAACAATAAGAGCGAAATACTGCATGATGCTGTGGAGTCTCTGAGCATTTTCAACTTCCACTAAAGTCAATAGGAATTGAAGGCACTCCATACTTTGGAAAATCAAGTCTAAATTCCTAGGAGCAAAGGAGCATCATGAATCCAAAGGATTCCTGAACCTGGAACACTAGTTGTGGTGTTAGTTTGCCCTATTATTTCATATTGCTCTATTGCAGTGCTATTGTGTATTTTTACTGTTTACTGATCCAAAGGAAAGTTCACATCAGTTTGTTCTTTCTTTTCTGTCTCTAGTTTGCCTATCACTAGGGCATCTGAATGTTCTATATCCCACAGGTTTAAAATAAGTATCGTACCAGATAAAAGCAGCATGTTTTCAAAACTGGCCTAAACTATTTTGTTGCTGATCCCACAGCTACTTTTATTCTCAGATCTAAGAGCAGTTGTTCTGTTGAATACGTTACATAATTTTATAGCACTGATCCCCACTTAGAAGCAATGGAACAAACTAGCTTAGCACAATTACAAAGAACAGGAAGAATTACAATAAGTTATGTTGGAAAAAATTCCAACCTTCTTGCCTAGAATAAAATGCCAACATCTTTGCTAATATGAGTTGGATAAACTTACCATAAAAGTCAAAAGGATTTGATTGTTCAGGGCAGGCGTAGTTGCAATCACTAAAAAATGTGATCATTTCTGGAGGGTCCCCACAGAAAACCAATTCTCCAAAACTCATGATGGCGATTTTGTCAAATAACTGGTTGGACAACACAATATATATTAATGAGATCAACTTACTACTAACAAGGAAAACATGAATACTGGAATAGTACTTTACAATTTGGTAAATAAAGGCTCTTTAACAGGAAGAGTAGATTTGACCCATCATTACATTTCCTTATTGTATTTCTGAACTGCCAAATGTCTTTTTAATCATAAACTATTAGAACTGACCCTTTTAAAAGGTATTGGATCCTACCAGCTATGAAAAGAAAGGTGCAGGCTGAGCACAGGAATGGGAACCATGAACTCTTGACTTCTCAGTTTTGACACAACCTTACTTTGTGACCTTGGTCAAGTCACTGACCCTCTCAGTGTTTTAGTAACCTCAATCTGTAAAATGGATGCAAATATACTAATCTGCCTCAGGAGGGTCAGACATGCAGGCTTACCACTTTCTGAAAGCCAGGTCCCTTTAAGGGTGTCTCAGGTTGGGTACACAAAATCACCAGCCACTTTTGAAAATATTAGCCATTGTGTACATTGTCTTTTTAAAAAAAAAAAAACGCAAACTATACCAACTGTGCCTCAGCCTATCTGTCATTGGTTGGTCAATTTCTTGCATCACAGAAGAAATGGGTTTTGGAGAGGAATCTGGAGAGGAATTTGTTATAAGTTCAGAAAGGCAGGGATGAGGAAAGCATGAAGGCAGTTGTGGACAAATGAGCAGTTGAGGTTAGCATCAGTGGTACAGCAGAGGGATCAATGGGAAGTATGAATAGAGACAAGAACAGAGAAGTGGAAAGGGGCAGAGCTGTAAGGGCCCAGAAGGTGAGGACAAGCAGCTTGAATTTGATGCAGTGGAAAATGGGAACTAGTGCTGGGATTTGAAGATAGACTGTATTTAATTTTGTACTAAACTCTCATCTGCAAGAAAAACTGCATGGAGTGATGCTCAGTAAGAAGCTGTTATTATTTTGATATTCCTTACCCTGAAAAGTTCTGACCGTGGTTGATGAATTGTAATAATCACAATTCTGTCTTTGCGTGCAAGTTCCGAAAGCAACAAGACAATCTGATTTGCAGTCATGCAGTCCAGTCCCGTAGTTGGTTCATCGAGTAACATGACCTCTGTGAATAACCAGGATAATTTCTGAAAACTCAGTTAAATGGTAAGCAAATTTATAGTTTCTGTCCTTTATAGGTCATTCAATGCACACTGTAGAATTATCTCTAAAATGTGACAGCCATGCAAACCTGTGTACGCAAAACTACAACACATTTATTTCTCTGGCCTGATCCTTCAGCCTTTAGTTGCTTCAGTGGTCCATTTTCAACCACAGTGAATACAGAGTGCAAGATCAGGTCCTCTCTTTGATACCAGAATTAGAACTTGATCATTTTTTCATGTTGATTTTTTCTTAGTGAAGCTACCAAAATAGATTCAGTGTGTTTGTCAGCTTTTAGAATTAGCATTATAAAATGATGCTTATAAGGATAGGATGCTACATAAAATTAGCTAAAAGTGTGTATTCGCCATGCACACAGGATACATAACTGTGCTTTATATAATAAACTATTTAAAATTATCCTGTAGTACAGTATATAGTTCTGTATGTGAACCAGTCTTATTAGTGCATTATTTTCTTTGTAATTTTAATTGTATTTTATTATACATAAGAATTCAGGGGGTGGGAGGTGAAGGAAGAGAGAGACAGTCCTGGAAAATGAATGATTTTATTTTTTTCACAAAAGTGGTACAGCGTGGAAAATTCCCACCCTGACCAGTCCACCAATTTTATTAGTATCTATGACTGCTGTCATTGAACCAGAGTTCATACAGTGTATAATGTAGTGTAGATCATTCATCAAGGGAAATACAATTCTCATTTCATCACTGGCTGAATTAATGTAGCAAACTACAAATGTTGATTCTTTCAATTATTGCAACATAGGTATTATACTGCCCCTTTTAAGTTCCCAACAGAAATCATAAATTTCTTCACAAAAATGTTCAAGAAAGTAGTGGATACAGCATATCAGTGCTCTAAAAGCTGCATTAGCTAAGGTATGGAGTATGCTTCATTCACTGGCTGGTTGCATTAACTTATGTACGAGCACTGCTAAATGGTTATTCCAATTGAATTGCAAATTTAAGTAATTGTCAAGGCAAGTAGAGCTTGGGTATGGGCTACTTTTTTGGCTCTGTTTTATATCCAAATAAATAAATATGAAGGACTAAGTAATAATAATAAATAATAATATTTAGCACTTACATAGCACTTTGAAAACACAAAGTGCTGAACAAACATTACAAAATTAATCCTTATAACTCCCCGCTAAAATAAGTAAGTTTTATTAGCTCTGTTTTACAGATGGGAAATAGAAGCACAGTTGTAAAGGACTTAATTTAAGCACATGGTTAAACACATGCTGAAATCCCTAAGATCTATGCATGTGCTTAAACTTAACTATCAGGGTCTACGTGACTTGCCAAGGCCACAGCATAGGTCAGTGACAAAACAGGAGTGTCAGCCTATGCTCTAGTCTCTAGACATTTCTGCCTCTCTGCAGAGCTGATTGTGCACTGAGCCTGCATGTTGAAATCAGTGGCAGTTTGGAGTGTGGATCTGTGATAGAAGAAAAATGCTATTATATTTTAAAATGTTATTTAGAGGTGGGTGGTGGGAGTGTGTGCAAAGTGACAGCCTAATGAAAAGGACAAGGTATTTGTTTTATTCTGAAAAGCTGTTCGGTACTCACTAGGATCTTGTAATAGCTGGGCTGCAATTGAAACGCGACGCCTCTCACCACCAGAAATTCCCCTAAAAATACGGCTTCCAATGACATTAGTAGCAACATGGCTGAGGCTCAGCTCAGCCATAACAGCATCTACCTGCAAAATAGTTACAATGTAAAAAGAATGTGAAGTAATGTTCACTGCCCGACTCAGACAGTTGCACACTACATTAAAAATTGTGAGAAGCAGCTCATAGCATTCTAAACTGCCCCCGATATGCTGCCCACGCTCCATGTTAGTGGGAGTTATTTACAATAATCTGGACTTATTTTTATTTCATTCTTGGATGGGAAGGTAGAATTTCATTTTCAGTTGACCATTTACACCAGCACGCTATCTTTAAAGTTCAACACGGATCAGTCAATCAAGTGTCTCTGACACTGGTTTTCTACTTACACCACCTGATGCATAGCATCTTAGCCATCTGTCTGTCCATTAGTTTAAATGACTGGCAGTGGTCAGTTTGGAATCTCTGAGTATTGTTCTGCATCTGCCACCTATAGAGTTTTCTCTATTGAGTGTTCTTTCTGAGGAGTACGCTTTTTGTAGATGTCTATGGTTTCTGTTGAACTCTCCATTGTCAGTTTCAATCACATGAGCTGAGCAATTAATTCTTTTTCTTTACAACAGCTGGAGTTGTCCATCCTTTTTCTCCATCCAGTTTGGTTCATCAGATTCTAGACCCAGCAGTTCTCTAACTGAGTGACGTCTATTGTAAAATTGTTCATAATCTCTTTTTGCCTTTTTATCTGATTTCGCTATTCTCTTCATGTCTGGCCACTTTGGAGAGATGTGCTTTTCCAAAAGCAGAACAGTATTTGAATTGTCTTCCCATCAGGAATTGTGCTGGACTATATCCAGTACAGGCTATTGGTGTTGATCTGTAGCTCAGAAGAGCAAGGAATGGACCTTCCTGCTGCAGTATTTTCTTGCCTGTCTGTACAGCTCTCTCTGGTTATGTAAAGGGGCCTTAAAGTGAGCAAGGCCAGAGCAGTGTATAGGGCCCTTAGTATAAATGAGAATCAGGATGTAGGGCTTTAAAGAACCAGGCTTTTCACTGACCAAGGGACAGGTTCTGTGACCTTAGTCAAGCACAACTCATGTTTGCTTGAGTGAAGGCTGCAGGCTAAGTCCTAAATAGATGGAACCTCCCAGGAGATGGAACTCCACACTTGATGGGTAAACATCTTTGTCTAGAGGCCACTATTCGATTCCTAGGCAACTTCTCACAAACAGCTTCATAGACTTCCATACACCAAAGGCCGCCTGGCAGCAGCCATTTGCCCTCTTGCTAGAATGTTCTTCTACCAGACACCTGGCTGTACCTGTATCTTGCCAGCTTTAGGGCACAAGTAGAATTCATCTTTTTTTTTTTCTTTTTGGAAAATTGTAAAAATGGCATCAATTGCCAGCTCTATGCAATAAAGCACCTGGATGGGCACAAGTGACACTAAGAAATTAACAACCTAGATAGACCCCTCCTTCTGGGTCTCCCAGTCCATTTGGTGTTTATTTTTGTTGTCTCTATTCAGATGGCTAGTTCAGTGGGATAGAGGCCGTGTTTCTTCTGTGCATGGTGCAGGGCTGATCATTTGTCAGGGGTTAACAAATAAATAATATCTTCAATTCCTCACAATAAAGCAGCAGTAAGTGGGGAGGATATAAAAGTTTGGTTCTTCTTCCAGGAGGGAAATGATGGAGTTCTAAATGTATGTAATGTGCCCAGATACTATGGGGATGGCCACTTCAGGAGTTCTGAATTTGGTATCAAATTCATTCTCCCACGTGGTAGCAATTGGTACTGCTTCAGGAATGACAATTTCATTCCAAAGAGACAAGGTGGGTGAGAACATCTTTTATTGGACCAACTTCTGTGGTGAGAGAGAGAGAAGCTGTTGAGCTTACACAGAGCTCTTCTTCAGGTCATCTTCCTCTGTGTAAGCTCAAAAGCTTCTCTCTCTCACCAACAGAAGTTGGTCCAATAAAAGATGTTCTCACCCACCTTGTCGCTCTAATATTCTGTGACTGACACAGCTACAGCAACACTAATTTCATTCCAACATATTCATTATTTCCCCAGATGGCAGCAGGACACAGAACTGGCAGTCAGGAGACCAGAGAGTTTTATTCCTAGCTCAGTTGCTGAACTTCTTTGTGATCCTGAGCAAGTCACTTCACTTGTACATGCCTGTTTCCTCATCTGTAAAATAGGAATAATGATACTTGGCTTCCTTTGTAAAGCACTGTGAGATCTATGGATTAAAAGTGCCATTGCTGAAAGGATAATGTGAGAGCATGAATTGAACTTGGGAATCCAAATCAGCTAAAAGGTAGTGTCTATAAAATTAGGGTATCTGATCCGCTGGACATCTCTGAAAAGATTGTATTGTTTGTCTCAGTGGAAGAATAAAACATACTGACCTTCCTTTTAATGAAGTCGTTGGAGTGCTTCTGAAGTGCGAGTAAAGCCGTGTAAGTCAAAGATTCTTGTATGGTGAGATAACCTAACAAAGTATCATTCTAAAATAGGAAAAGAACAACAGTATTGTTGACGAAGTGGGTATTCACCCACGAAAGCTTATGCTCCAATACATTTGTTAGTCTATAAAGTGCCACAACTCTTTGTTGCTTTTTACAGATCCAGACTAACACGGCTACCCCTCTGATACTTAACAGTATTGTAGTAACTCTGGGCATGGTTCTGCTTTGACACACATTTCATATCAGCATAGTTCCATTGACTTCTATAGAGTTACTCCTGATTTACAGCAAGGTTAGTGAAATCACAATCAAGCCATATGATTCTATTATTATCTCTACAACTTTGTGATAACAAAAAGTTCCATGCATGTGAATTAAATTAAAAACAACCTGTTGAACATATGAGAAGCAGTCCTGAAATTGTTCTTTCTTCAGCTCTTGCCCATTCATGTACACTTCACCAAAGAAATTTCCTTTTTGTCTCAGTCTTCCTGATATTGCATCCAGCAGAGTTGTTTTTCCAGAGCCTGTTAGACAGTTTAAAAAAAAATTCTCATTCACATTAATTCTTACTTTTATTATAGCAGCACCTATCAGAGGCTGTGACTCCATTGTGCTAGACACTGTACACACATCTAATGAAAAAATAGATATATATTTTATCACTAACAACAGTGTGAAAAGGCAGCCCATGAAAGTTAAATGGAGTGTTAGAGTCTGTGTAAATTTCAATTGATTTCTCATCACTTGTTAAGCACTCTCGTTATGCTTGATGCTATACAAAACATTGAGGACTACAGTTCCTGTCCTATCTTTTAAAATCTAAACAGAAAGACAAAACAGATCAGACAAGGATGGAGGACCAGGGCTGGTTCTGCTTCAAAGCATTGAGAGCATTTCTTTTTAGGAGCATTTTTATAGGAGACTAGTAGGTTTCGTGGGAGAAATAAGTTCTGAGGAGAAATGTAAATGAAGAAATTTCACCTTTGGTTCCAGGGGCAAGAGGGAATTCCAGGAATAAGGGGCAACATGGGAGAAGCTATGAAGATGAGAGTGGGAGAAGGCCATGAAGGTAGCAGGGAGACAGGAAGGTTGAGCAGAATCGTGAGGAAGAGGAGCAGTAGTAAGAGTCAAGAGCAGCGCTGTAGGCGGGGCAGGTAGCTTGCACCACATTTGGAATGCAAGAGGAAGATAATGGAGGATTTGAGAGGGCCTAACTCCTCTGCAGCACAAGGCCTATGCACCATTTAAGTGCCACTGGAAGCTCAAAAAAGAGCTTAAGTAGGGCTTAAGTGATTAATAGGCCCTGTGCTGGCTCTTTGCACAGGGTTTAATTTAATCCAAGATGAAAAAAAGATTAAAAATGTTAGCCCAGGAAACCATATAACAATCACATACACAGACCTGAAAAACTCTGGCAAGTTTGGAAGAAACCATATTGTGACACAGAGGCCCCTTGGGAAAAGATCCCCTGTTCTTTGCAAACAACTCTCATCTCAAGTCTGACAAACTCACCACACCAAACACATCGTACAGGGTATTTATGCATAACGGCTAACATGTAAGGTATCTACTGAAAGCTCGTAACTTATTAAAACTCATCATCATTGTGAAATGTATGTATGGGTAATATTGAAGAAATAATATAACTATATTGAAAGGATGCTTTTTTGGTCTTGGAGTAAAAGTTAGACACCAGGGGATGATTCATCTCAGTGATGGATCATTCAGGCAGAATTGTCAACACTCCCATATTACCCAGTGAGGTAAGGAGAGGCTCAGTTGTCTAGCCTTGTTTCCCAAGACTATCAATGGAAAACCATCAGAGACAACTAAAAACAATTGAAACAACTTGGAGGTGGAAAAGTACCATTATAACAGACAGCGGGATCACCCTATAAGTGAATAAAGACAAAAGACTGTTTCAGCATAATACAGAGTGGGGAAAAGCACTCTGGATCCATTCACTGAGGAAACAACTTGTGGCATGGGGATGTTTTCATGAAAGTTTGGATCTTGGTTCCTGCAAAGCCAGCCAGCTCTACAACAGACTGAACTTTTAGGGGAAAACCTACTTTATTAGATAGGAAAGATAACTATTAATAAGCATAGGCCCTAGTTTGCGTTTTATGATTTTGTTTCATATTGTGACCATTCGTTTCCATCACTATCTTGTTTCTAATTGACTCTTCATTGTTTCTTAAAGAAATCTGTGGGGGCAGAGGATCTGGAATTTCTGTGAGTAGTCAGTTTAGGGGCTGGATATCTCAGGGGAATGTTTCAAAAGGACTTGGGGACCAGGATGCACCTATTGTTAACCTGCAAGGCAAAGACCGGGCTGGCATAGCCTGGAGGAGAGTGCTTGAGTGGCTGAAAGGCTGGTGGTGTCAGGGCACTAGCTTAAAGTTACAATGGGCAAGACCCTCTCTCACTAGAGGCAGGGAGTAACAAGGCGACTCACTGTCCCTGGTACCCTGAGAACAACCACACATATATTCTACTGAGACTGCGACTGAAAATGCCATGTTTTTAAAGAGTATAGGTTGATGGTGACTATGTATGCATTGATACAACTTTTCTTTTTCAGAAAGTCTTTGATAGTCTGCAAGAGTTCCATTATTTAAAAATACAAATCTTTTGGCTAGGTCCTTGACCCTGCTAAGGTCACTTGTGCAGTGCAAAGTGACCTTAAAGGCACCCTGCGTGAGAATCTACAAGTAGTGGAAAGCCAGAATAGCCAGCTCCATACCAGCACCCCTCCCAGCCCCTTCAAGGTAGGCAGTGGGAGGGGATACTCTGGTGTCAAGGGTGTGGAGCCTTAGGGCAGTGTGCTTCAGTAATCCTCACCAGTGTAATGTCCCCAAGAAGGCCATTCATAGGCTAGAGCCTGCTGATAACAATCGAGAAGTAAATTATTAATCTAAGTAAACCAGTGCTTATCCACATTGTGACCTTATTACAGAAGTGCCCACATTCAGCACATTCTACAAAATTCATGTAGCATGTTTTTTTTTTAAGTAGTATCATTTTAGATTTGGAAGTTTTGAACTACTTACCAGAATTTCCCAAAATTGCCATGATCTGGCCACTCTCTATGTGAAATGAGACATCTTTGAGGATCTGCCGTGTGTATTTTTTATGATACGATGGGATATCCCACCAAAGTCCAACACGTTCTCTTTTAAAAAAAAAGAAGGTTGAAAAGGATGAAATGTGGCATTTGGAAGAATTTAAAATAACATGTAAAAAACGTTTCAAAAATTGGGCTTGTGCCCTTTTTTGCTGCTTTGATGTATAAAGAGAATTGGGAAAAAATAATTTCTAAAAGGTTTTTTTTCTGCTTGTTTTTTACCTTAGTAGAATCAGACTTAACCTTCCTGATCTAACCTGGTTTTGGTGGATGACCAAAGGGAGGTATAAGTAATATTTATTGTGAGCTCTTTAAATGTAAGGATGAGGGTTTTAGACCTTTAACAGAACCACTGAAATTAAATAGCAATTAACAAAAAAACAAAGTTTTAAACAGAGTTGACTAAAAATCCTTTCCCCTTTCCCCTTTCCCCTTTTAAAGCTCATCTTATTCTGTATTGGCTCTGTTGGCATCACCAGTTCACTAGCTCTCTAGTCATATCAGCGTCTTCCAGCCAAGACAGAAGCTTAAATGTCTAAAAACAAGCAAAAGAAATGAAACCACAACCCTTTCAGGCTTTCTTTATACATCATAAAGATGCAAGAAAGGTACAGGCCTAGTTTTATTCTCCTTTGGAGACCTCCTTTAAAGCATCACATATTAAATCTTCAGAAAGCAGAATCACTCCTTACTTTCAGGAAAATATAGTCTTAACTACAAGACAGATAGGGCCAAATTCATCCTTGGTGTCTCCCTTCACTGGACTAAGACTAAGGTCTATCGTCTTCAAACTAAATCCCTGTTACTGTTATGCTATAAATTAAGGGAAGTCTTATCCCCATGGTCTGAGGATTAGTGCTATTGCAGAGTCCCAGCTTACATTGCTAGTCCTTACTTGCTTTACCTGACTGTGTAAGAGATCCCATGGACGCTGACACTGTTATGTGGAATCACAACAGACGTCCTTTCTTCTGCTCTGGAACCTCCGCCGCTCCTTTCCATCTCAGTAGGCTGCATCATCTTCAGGCAGACTGGACACTTTACTTAAATCACCCTCTCAACCAGCTGGTAAATCAGTTAATTCAGGTAAACACTCAGCCACCAAGTTGCAACCGCTTCACTCTGCCAGTAGTCCACAGGATCAGTCATGGACTCAGCCTTATTTTTACACCCAGGAAATTATTCGACAGAAAGCTGTGTAGCTCTCAGTTCACTTTTTCTTTCTTCTCCTTTCCAAGCACAGTTGGCAGATTAGCCATAACTATTATCTGATTAACCTTTAGCCTGAGCTGTTACTATCCCAGAAAAGGAGAACATTGCTCCATCTACAGAGACACGTAGACCAGAGAGACCCAGAGTGTCAGGAGAAACACCGGCTATATTTCTGTAGGGGGCTTAGAAGGGGGTCAAGCTCAAAACCAAGAGGAGAAGGATTTCCACAGTAAGCACAGTATTTAAAAACAGAAAAGAAAGTGGCAATACGGAGAGAAAGCTCCATCCCAAATATGAAAGAAATGACTGAAAAAGTCCCACTGGAGCATGCCATTGGGAGCCAGGATACCGATCTGGATTTGTCGGTGAGTGGAGTTCATACAGAACTGAAGGGGAGACCCTTTCAGACAGCATTTAGCACTAGATGTATTAAACAGCAAATTGGATTTGACATATAGTGTCCTTCATCTGCATGTGAATGTGGAATGAAGGCAATATATAGCCCTTAGAGAAGCAACATGGGCTGGTGGTCAAGGCGCTTGATTGGGACACATGAAATCTGGGTTCTCTTCTAGGTTTTGCCACAGACTTCCTGTATAAACTTGTGCTTTAGTCCTCCTGTCTGTAAAGAAGGGATAATAGAACTTGCACACTGCACAAAGGAGTGCTGGGAGGATAAATGCATTAACATGCAAAAGGCACTCAGATAGTGTTAGGGGCCATATACATACTAAAATTAACTAAATGCATTTGCTGGGGAGTGTTACTATATAAAAAGTGACTTTAATGTACTTTTCTGTTATGTTTGAAATTGTTTCAGCAATTGTGGGAGGTTTCTGTATTATTTCTATGAATAGTAGGTGCCTGGGTTTATCTGCTCAGTTTTTCACTGCTATCTACCTGGACTCAAAGGGTCAAGTCAGACCTGAGCTGTAATTTGGCTGTATGCAGGAAGTGCAGACAGTTACTTTAGATAAGCCCGATCAACATATGCCAAAGACAATATACGTGTGGATTCCTTTGAAGCTTCACTTCCAACCAATGTCTGGCTTACAACAGGGATAGACTGGAGAGGAATAAACCTGTCTGTCCAGATCATGGCAAATAAAGGGACGTGGAGAGGATAGTCTTGGGGGGCGAGGGGGAAATCAGGAATAAAGACTGATGAAAGCTGGGCCCGTGGCTCAAAGGAAAAAGAGAACAGGGAGTTAGAAGTAGGAACTTCAGGCATGCAGGCTCTCCCCACTTAAGGCTGAAGACTGCCTGGGCTAAACAGGGCCTGCTTAACTATGTAAGGAGAAGCTAAAAATCAAAATTTCAAAACTTGTGCATTTTTGCTCAGAAATAGGACCAAAGCTGAATGAAATTGGGTCCATTTTTGTTTTGAAAGTGGACGTGTTTAAGTCCAGACAAAAAACAAACAAGCAAGCAAACAAATGAACAAAAAACCCACCACGTATTCCTTTGAGTTTTTCACACACCTCTGCAGAGTAATTTTCCAGGTACTAGACAGAGGTAACTCATTTCAACTATTTATATTTTGTGCTGCAGTAACTAAATCAGTTGTACTATTATTACACATTGAAAGCATTTCCCTTGCTGCCTCTCGTTTTTTAAATGCTGTTTAGAGAAAGAAGTGAGTTGTAATTAATCTTTTAATAATTCCTATAGGCAATCAGGAGATTCAGAGATAGTATTTTTTGCTCTGAAGAGGATAACAGTCTGTATTTTACATACAGTGGCAAATCAAATGTCCTAGAAGTCAGAGAGCTCAACTACCAGGTACAAGTTCTACTTTATCTTGCTAATGTATACAACAATTTCCTTCTCGTAACATTTAGACACTGTAAAAAGTAATGTGGAGTTAAATTACATATAGCAACTGGGACCCTATCTTACAGTTGTTATACACACAAACATCACTGAAGCCATGGACGTTTTGGGTGCACAGTGAATACAGGATCGGGTCCTTGGCTGCATTTTAAATAGTGGTCTAGAAAGATCCTCAGTTGCAGCTGAGATATACTTCACACCACTAAGGGGTGGGACAGCCACCAGTATTCTCCTGATTTGGGGCAGGCTCAGGGCAGCTTGAAGTTATGCTTAAATGACCAAAATCCAAGGGGCTACTCTGGCAGCTGGCATCACCAGGGTGAAAAGTTATGTCTCCTTTCTCTCAGGAACATACCCTAGGCTGGACAGAGAGCTGCAAAGTAGCTGCCGGAGACCCCACAAATCATGCCCATTAATTTAACAAGAAGAAATTCAGCTTGCAAAGGCTTAATGCTTTGTGTATAATTTGGTAAAGGGCAGGGCAGTATTTGCATTTTCAAACAGACAAATACACAGTACCTTTTATTTTAGAGAGACAGACAGATATTTGGTAATCAACCAGTTTGGCAATCAATCAATGATAAGAAAGAATATATGGAAACAATGCATATAGGGCAAATGGAATTAGCTAAAACATAATTTAGAGCATTTGCACGAGGTTGGTTGCAGCTATTTTCATGCATTTTCAGTTTTGTATATATCTTAACTTTTGAAGTATTTATTGCTACAGTATTGACTTTCTGAATGGAGGGCTTTTTTTTCTATTTATTTATATTAGGCTAACATGGCATCTCAGATTCCCTGGTATGAGAACCTAGCAGAGCTGAAAATGCCTTGGATGTGGAACAAAGGCCCAGATTCCCATGTGCCAGCAATCCAGAATCTGAACTTTAAAGTTCAAAGCGGACAGATGCTAGCTATTATAGGAAGCTCTGGTAGGATTGAAAGCTTTACTGCATTGACCAAGCCTTTACAATAAAATGTACAATAGATGACAACAGTACTATTGAAGCCCTTGAATGCCAAAGGATATATAACTATCCAACAGAGAAACACTCCCTAGAAATATATGTTATACATCGCTGCAGTATGCTCATAAAAAATATAAGGTGGGCCCCCAGCAGAAGACAGTTAGATTTTGTTGTGAAAAGAATTTTTGTTATGATTTGTACATTTGCTTGCCACACAGTTTCTTAAAGGATGTTTTTTCCATCAATTGATTTTATGGGCCAGATTTCCTGGGTCTGCCTGGAACAATGCAAGGTGCCTGTAGTCCCTGAACTGCTGGGAGTGAAGGGGCCTTGCACTGGCTGACCCACCTCCAAAAGTGAGCGATCAACAGCTCTGACCAGAATACACAGCTGTCCTGACCTCAGCCAGCGCCAAGAGTGTGCGGTGGCAGTTCTACCACCTTGTGTCCACAGCCTGTCTCATTGCAGAGGCCAGCGGAATTTCCTCTGTAATTTACCTGCTTCCTGGGGTTGTCTGGGTCAGAAAGCATACCCCTGGTTGAGAACCACTGCTCTAGCCTACGAGCTAGGGTTACCATATTTCAGCAAGCAAAAAAGAGGACGGGAGGAGCCCCGCCCTAGCCCCGCCCCTGCCCCTCCCACTTCCCGCCCCCCAGACCCCCCAACCCTCCCCCCGTTCCTTGTCCCCTAACTGCCCCCTCCTGGGACCCCTGCCCCTAACTGCCCCCCAGGACTCCACCCCCATCTAAGCCTCCCTGCCTCTTGTCCCCTGACTGCCCCAACCCTTATCCACACCCCCACCCCCAGACAGACCCCTGGGACTCCCACGCCCCATCCAACCACTCCCCACCCCCTGACAGCCCCCCCCCAGAACTCCCAACCCATCTAAACCCCTCTGCTCCCTGTCCCCTGACTGCTCCGATCCCTCTCCCCACTCCTGCCCCCTGACAGCTCCCCCCCAGAACTCCCAGCCCCCCACCCCCCCGCTCCTTGTCCCCTGACTGCCCCCTCCTGGGACCCCTGCTCCTAACTGCCCTCCAGAACCCCACCCCCTACCTAAGACTCCCTGTTCCTTGTCCCCTAACTGCCTCCTCCTAAGACCCCCCCCAACTGCCCCCCAGGACCCTACCCCCTACCTGTACCCTGACTGCCCAAAACTTTCTCCACTCCCCCCAAAAGCCCCCCCCTGAACTCCCGACCCCCCCCGTTTCTTGACTGCCCCCTCCAGAACCTCCCTGCCCCTTCTCCTGCCCCCTGGCCCCCTTACCCTGCTGCTCAGAACAGGGTGTTGGGCTCTGTGCAGAGCCGGACACGTGGCTGCGCTCCCCAGCACAACACACAACCCGGTCCCTGGCCCTGCACAGTGCTGCCGGACCGGGACACTGGGCTGCAGGGGAGGAGGAGCTGCTGGCTCAGAATGCAGGGAGGGAGGGAGGGAGGGGGGGGAGGAGGAGGAGCTCCTCTACAGCTGCTCCGGAGTCCAGCCCATGACTTTCCTGCAGCCCTCCCAGCTGCTCGCTCTGCTCTGCCGGGGAGGGGGGAAATCCCGGACATTTTGAGTGATTTACAAATTCCCCCCGGACGCTATTTTTAGCACAAA
Source organism: Malaclemys terrapin pileata (assembly GCF_027887155.1). Lineage (NCBI taxonomy): Eukaryota > Metazoa > Chordata > Testudines > Emydidae > Malaclemys > Malaclemys terrapin. The sequence goes on along the minus strand of NC_071507.1, from coordinate 36,988,056 downwards.
AAGGAGGACATGTCCGGGTAAATCCGGACGAATGGTAACCCTATACGAGCTCAAATTATAACTTTTAGAGATGTCCTAAACCTTTGGCTCAAAACAAACAGTCAAACCCTGAACTCAGCTCTCCTACTTATTGGTGCTCACTGCACCACCTAAAAACCCTGGGGCTTAGATCCTCCAATTGGTTTCAAATGCACATTGCCTGTTTCAGAAAATGTTTGCAACACAGATGTAATATGCTCGTTTTAAAAACACAGGGGCAAATTCTGTCTGGTTGGTTTGCATAAGAACATGCCTCTGAAATAAGCTACAGAGAGGCTTAGGATGGGGGTGAATATGGAGGCACATGAATGTGGCAAAAACTTTTGCCTCATTTTTGTGACCAAATGGAACAGCTCTGGAATTTGACCCAGAGAGATTTTTAACTTTTTAAATTATGATTTTTCTAGCCTGTGGAAAAACATCCTTACTTGATGTGATAACCTGTCGAGATCATGGTGGAAAAATTAAATCTGGCCAAATCTTAATCAATGGAAAACCCAGTACTCACCAGCTTGTTAAGAAATGCATTGCACATGTGCGGCAGGATGATCGACTACTACCCAACCTAACAGTCAAAGAAACATTATTATTTGTTGCAAAACTGCGTCTCCCGAAGACTTTTTCAGACTCACAAAGGGAAAAAAGGGTAATTAAAGCTGCTGAAAAAAAATAAGTTGTCAAAAATGTATTTGACGTAATTACCCAAGTATGTTTGGGGTAAGAACAGTTACATTGAACTGGGCATTTGTTATGTAAGTTGTAAAGTCTAACGCTTGATTTGTCCGTTTTTGCTTATAAATAGGTTTTAATTTTTTTTGCTCCCAGATAGAAGGCGACCATTGTTCCAAATGGCAATTTAGGGAAAGCTTTAGGGGAGCTAAAATGAGAAATGAATTGCTGAAAGAAAGTCAAGGTTTCTTTTAAGCTGGCTATTGATCAGATAGCACAGTAATATTTGAATGACGATTAAAGCCAAACCTAATTTTGGATGTGCCCCGTGCGTTGTACTTAATGGTTAAACAAATAACCCTTGCTTTATCCCGGACCCTCCAGGTGGAAAATGTTATTGCAGAACTGCGGTTACGACAGTGTGCAAACACAAGAGTAGGGAATGAATACATCCGAGGTGTGTCGGGGGGCGAAAGGCGAAGAGTAAGCATTGGAGTGCAGCTGCTATGGAACCCTGGTGAGCAATAAAGTCATCCATCTTAATTAAACCACAAAACCAGACGGGGGGAGGGGAGGTTACATTAGTAAGGGAAATATTTTTTTTTTCCACTGGCTGCAGCAATTGTACCTGTTTACATTTTAAATACAAGCAGGGAAGATTATTTACTTGGACATTAATGGCTTTATTATGCAGTTTATCGACCTAATCTTCTCCCATTTAAGTCACCATAAGAATTTCTGTTAACTTCAGTGGAATCAGAATCAGACCCTATATCTTGTAATCACTTTTCCAGTGTTATGTGCCCAGTCTTTCAAACTCTTATGCACACTCTTAGTCCTGTTGATTTCAGTTGGGCTACTTGTGAGAGTAAAGATTATGTTAGTAACAATCTGTAGGATCAGGGTACTAGATGATAATCTCAGTGCCTGTGGCTACACTAGGATTTTTCAGATTTGTAAATTACCAACAGGGTGAGCCCCATGCAGTGAAAACTCAGGCAGGCTCAGCTGTTTTTACCCCTGTTCTCACCTGCCAACATGGTGGTAATAAAGCCTAATCCATGTCTACATTGTAGTTTCTATTAGTATACTTGCCTTCTTTAGGAAACATGGGTCTGAAAATTCCCAGTGTAGATAAGGCTATTTTTTCCACAATTACAGGGAAGGCAAAAAAATGTTTTTCAGTAAGTGCTGCTCAGGAAAAGACATATGTATTGATGCAAAACACTTTCTGTTTCCAGGAAAAGATAAATTAAATACACATTTCTCCTTTTTAGCACTTCAAACTCTATATTTACTCATAATAAGCTCTTCAGGGTAGGAGCCATGGTCCAGATCCTCAGTGGGATTTAGGTGAGAGCTACATGCCTAAATATCTTCTAGGATCTAGGCCCATGGTTTTGTGTGTGCCTGTACAGCACTTGATACTTGGGGCCTCAATATAAATAGTGAATAATACTAGGTCTCAAAACGTTTGACATTATCCCACTTGAGTTTTTAACAACCAATTGCAAAGAAACCTTCAGATAGAAAATATTAATGTAGAACTTATTTCTCCTCTCATCACTTTCATGCTCCTATTTTATTTATTTATTTTTGATAACTTTATCTTTCTGGTTTTGAGGAGTTTACACACCCTGGTTGACTCTTTTCAGCTGAATGATGCAAGTAGTCTGAACACAGAATATGAGTGGAAGTATTGCACTAAACTCTAACCACACTGAATCAACATCTCATGTAACTCCTCACTTAACCTTGTAGTTGTGTTCCTGAAAAATGCAACTTTAAGCAAAACGATGTTAAGTAAATCCAATTTCCCCGTAAGAATTAATGTAGACTGGGGGGGGAGGGTTGGGTTCCAGGGAATTTTTTTTCACCAGACAAAAGACTATATTATATATATATGAACAGTATAAGTTTTAAACATTTTAATACTGTACACAGCAATGATGATTGTGAAGCTTGGTTGAGGGGGTGGAGTCAAAGGGTGGAAGAGGGTGGGATATTTCCCGGGGAATGCCTTGCTGCTAAATGATGAACTAGCACTTGGCTGAGCCCTCAAGGGTTAACACATTGTTGTTAATGTAACTTCACACTCTACAAGGCAGCACAAATGGAGGGAGGGGAGACAGCATGGCAGACAGAGCCACACACCCTGTATGTGGGAGAGAGAGAGAGATGTGCATTGCCCCTTTAAGTATGCTGACTGCACTCTAAGTACATTGCCTTTTTAAGTAGACAAGGAAGTTGAGACAGCAGCTGCTACCAGCAAGCTCCCTCCATCCTGAGCTGTGTTGTGTCGTGTCCTCCCCTGCTCTATGGAGATGGGGTAAGCAGGGTGCAGGAGCAGGGGGGAGGGGGACACCCTGACATTGGCCCCTTTTTTCCCCCTCCCAGCACAGCAAGCAGGAGGCTCCTGGGAGGAGCTCCAAGGCAGAGGGCAGGAGCAGCACATGGCAGTGGGGGGAGGGACAGCTGAACTGCCCTGCAATTGCTAGCCTGGTGGGTGACTGCCCCACAGGGAACTTAGGGGAACAGGGAGCTGATAGGGGGCCTGCCGGTCCACGCTGGTTCCAAGCCCCCACCAGCTAGCTGCAATGGGCTGCTCTTTCCACAAGCAGTGGACAAAGCAGGCAGCTGCCAAACTACGTTATAAGGGAGCATTGGGCAACTTTAAACGAGCATGTTCTCTAATTGATCAGCGACATAACAACGAAACAACGTCAATCGGGACGACTTTAAGTGAGGAGTTACTGTACATGGAAAGATACAGAACTGACTACTGTTACAGTCTTGTATCTATTATATAAAGCTGGAAGTTAAGAGAAAAACACTGGAAATTAAAATATAGGGCCTGAATCTACTCCCTTTGAAAGTCAATGCCAATTCTTATTAATTTCTGTGGGAGCAGGATTGGGACTACAGGAAATGATTTGGTAATGTGGAGAAAGAACTTTAGGGAAGGGAATTTTCTCCTTGTTAAATAATATTTGATCTTGCTGCTTTGAAAAAAATCTTTAAAAATGTATCAATAAGATTTTATGTACTGGTGCCATTTCACATGCAACACAAAATCAAACAATGCTTCCCATCAGGTCCGGCTTTAGGAAGTGCGGGACCCGATTCGAATACCCGGGGGCGGTCCGGGCCTTCGGCGGCACTTCGGTGGCAGCTCCTTCACTCGCTCCAGGTCTTCCACGGCACTAAAGGACCCACCGCTGAAATGCCGCCGAAGACCCGGAGCGAGTGAAGGACCCGCTGCTGAAGTGCCGCCGAAGACCCGGACCGCCACCGGATGAGTAAAAAAATTAAAAAGGCGCCTAAGTTAGGCACTCTTCTTTAGGGTGCAGGGCCCTCTTAGGCGCGGGGCCCAAATCGGGGGAATCAGGGGTATCGTCCTAAAGCCGGCCCTGCTTCCCATCATCGACTTTTCTCTTTGACAGGAATACTGATACTTGATGAACCCACATCTGGACTAGACAGTTTTACCGCACACAACCTTGTGATAACACTATCCAGGCTTGCCAGAGGAAACAGATTAGTTCTTCTTTCAGTTCACCAGCCCCGATCAGATATCTTCCAACTCTTTGATTTAGTTCTTCTGCTGACCTCTGGAACTACCATCTATTCTGGAACAGCCCGGGACATGGTCCAATATTTCACAGAAATAGGCTATCCCTGCCCAAAATACAGCAATCCTGCAGATTTCTATGGTTAGTATCAAATGTGATTAAACAAATAAAAATTGGGTGCATGAAATCATTTATTTTCATAAGCTTATGTAATGCACTGATTTTTATTGAATTCCATTTGTCCGATAGGTGACTTATAAACCAATGTTGTATCAGAGCTTTTGTTACTCTTTGTTAGAGTAACAGTTTAAAAATAAGTGGAATCGTATGGCAAAACCAACCTTAAGTAACTGTGTATGTGACAATCCATCCACCCCTGCGAAGTATGGCTACTGTTTGCACTTGCTTTGTTTCACACACGGTTAGTCCCACATGCTCTGGAGCTTTCTGCACCTAGTACAAAATAAGGGAGCCAATCAGTTGCTCTTCTGCAGAGATCTCTTTACCTTCTGGTTTCTAGGGCAGGAAACTGGTTTCCTAAGGTAAGTAACTTCACCACTTCCTGGGTGGGGGAGCATTATGGTGGCTATAGGAGTTTCCTGTTTTCCCTGTTGTGGGATACTGGAGAAGTGGGGAAGGAGGGGGAACCCAAACAGCTGGTACTTTGTTCCTCTTGGCAAAGAAATCTGGTCACTGTCCCAGGTTCCTCCGTGGAATTGCCAGTATCTTGGAGGTGTTACTCCTGGCTGTGCCTGGCCCATGCCCCAGTGGCTCAGAGGGCTATGTGCAGCTCAGGGACGATCTTACCCTGCAGGACTCTAAGGCAGATGCTCAATCCTGTGGTCCCCAGTGGGCTGGGACCCAGCGGACACAGACCACCTTGCTGCAGGGTCACCCCTCTGGGTGTGTCTGGAGTTGTGTTCAGGGAGCCAGCTCCAGCACTCAGGGCAGGAAAGCGGTAGTCACTGGTGGAGGCCTGGGCTTGGAGCACAGTGAGGCTTTCCCCTCCCAGGGCCGCGCCCAGGGTGTACAGCACCTCCACCTGGGGAGACTGCCTCAGAGGCACTCTGGGAAGTCTCCCTGTCATTTGGCCTTCTCTAGGCAAGATCTCTATGGTTAGTGTCCTTCAGGATGCTGACCACAGAGACACTACCTTGAGCGTAGCCCTCCAAACACACTGGTGTCCACACATGCAGAGCTATGGTAGAGTGTCACTGGGCAGGTCTCTAGTCCTCTCTCCTTGGCCACAAGGGCCTGTGAGTAGCAGCCAAACAGCAGCAGCCAGAATGCCCCTCCCACCAGCCTGGGGCAGCCTCCCTAGTTGGGCACCCAAAGTATTCTCCAGCTGGTAGCAGGCAGATTCCCCAGCTCAGGGTCGGTAGCGGGGCTGGAAGTAGGGTTGCCAACCCTCCAGGATTGTCCTGGAGTCTCCAGGAATTGAAGATGAAACTTTAATTAAAGATTATGTCATTTAATGAAATCTCCAGGAATACGTCCAACCAAAATTGGAACCCTAGCTGGAAGACCAATTAGAACCCTCCACCTAGTCCAGGACAAGGAGTAGCCAGACTTACCTGGCCACCAACCAGGGAGTTGCCAGAGCCAGTCAGGAGCATAACAATTCCTCTATTCCAGCAACTCACTCCATGCGATGACCTTATTAGCCTTACACCAGGATATTTACTGCCAATTATTTAAATAATGGTTTACATATTCATTAATATGCAAATAAGGGTTTGTATATTTGCTTAAATTCTCCAGATTTCTGATCCTTCAGGGTTAAAGGGTATGGGCAAATGGATTGTCTGAAGGATTCCAGCCCTTCTACTTGCGGGAAAATGGTACTATAGCGGAGAAAAAAATAGTGTTTATTAGTTGAGATTTTCAAAAACTTGTCTTTCATTCTGGCCTGTATACGGGGAGCACTGGAGATATTTTGTGCTACTTGTCTCAAATCTGAAGACTCTAAATTAGCTGATCACATCCTAAAGTGAGAGGGGGGGACATGTAATGTATTGTGTCTTCATTCATGGAATAATCTGTTTAGACTGTGCCTATGGACTAATGGAGCAATCATGGTCAAATTAGCAGCTTAGCCGCTCCTTGCACTGAGCCTTGATCATCTGTCTATGCAGTGTGATTTATCATTCTGTAAACCATAGCTGGCCAAGCTTATATGCCTCTGTACACAATTTGATTGTTGAACTATGGTTGTTTGGGCGTTTGGAAGTGATAACTTTTGAACGCTGCATCTGATCAATTCCAAAATTTTAGCAAAATGTTCTAGGTATCGATCAACAGAACCCTATTGATTTGGGTGAAAATTGGAAAACTGGAAGGAGGAAATGGGGACTCACAGAGCCCCAATATCTGGTTAGCAGACTTGTCCCCTTCAACCACCCCTGTAATTGTCTATAGAGCAAAAAATCTGTTGATAGCAGCCAATAACATATTCCAACATTACAGTATCTCCCCATCTCAGTTTAAAATGTTGACACCCTGAATGACTTAGCTCCCAGCCAGGTAAATAAATAAATGAGAATGGTTGAGGGGAAGGGGAGTATAGGAGGGCATGGGAGAAAAGGAGCACACACAGAATCCTGGGGGAGGAGAGAATGGGGGCCCTTTATACAGGAGGAAGGGAGGCACACAGAGCCCTTGGGATGGGGAAGAAGAGGGCACAGTGGTAGAGGGGGAGGGAGCTGTAGGGGACACTCAGAGCCCCTGTATGTGACAAATGGGGCATGCAAGGGCAGACTAAGCCCTCTAGCCACTAGACTGCATTCCCAAACTAGAGAGAAAAATGTATTTATACCGTAATAGTAAAATATAGTGTTGGAGTGGTCAACCTGAAAAGCCTCCACTTTTTCCTTCAGCAATTAGATAACATTAATTCAGGATTTGAATGGTGGCTAGAGAAAATTTAGGGAACACACTGCAAATACTGAAGTAATGGTATTGAGTTATGTAGAGCAATTGACAAACTTTAAGAGTGACCACTGTCGCATCATATCACACATATGTGCTATAATTTGGTAGGTTCTATTGAAGATGAAATTTATTATTAGCAATACAAATATGAGTAAATTATCATCTCTTAGGTACGTAGACCCATATCAGATAATGTCTTGCAGTTGATTTGACCAGCATTGATAAACGGAGCAAAGAGAAGGAGATGGAAAGTCAGAAAAGGGCAAGTTCACTTGCCACCTTGTTCTGGGAGAAGGTCAAAGATTTTGATGACTTCTTATGGAAAGCTAATGAAGGAGCCTATGTGACGACTGTTCACAGTGAACAAAGGTAAAATAATTATGTTATTTATAAAAAGAACTTGATATGCTTGATCTGAAACAGTTGCTGAAATTGTTCTATACCCATTTTCTCTCTTTGCTTTTGAACAGTTCCCTTTTCACTCCAGAAGAGGTGATTAACATGCATGCCCATTCAACTGATCAGTTACCAGGTGGCTTAAAGCAGTTTACTGTATTACTAAGGTAATCTTATTTTTAAAAGAAACTGATGTCTTGCAGGAATAAAATTTAAAAGTGCAATGGAAATGAATGTTAAGAGAGAAGCATGAAGGGCAAATTGAACATTGACTGAAAGTCTGGAGAAAGCTGGTGATGAGTTTGTGTCACACTGGAATATAGAAATTGTTATACCAGATCTGACCCTACGTCCATCCCATATCCTGCCACTCTTACTTCGTTCTTCAGAGAAAGGCAGTCACACCTTTCCCCTCGCTAAACCTAGCCCATTGCACCATGCTCCCCCAGGCAAGGGGATTCAAGAAATTTCATCAACTCCTTTTGACTAAGATATCATGAGGCATGAGATTTGTTTATCCTTATTTTAGCATGATTGTTACTGGTAGTGACTGCTGTGGTTAGCTGTGACGTTCACTAGTACTTTCACAATTACTCAAAAAATTGTAATTAACTGGCTTAATGTGTCTGGAGTACCACTACTATCTGCTGGATCAGGTGTGGGCAAACTTTTTGGCCTGAGGGCCACATCGGAGAATAGAAAGTGTATGGTGGGCCATGAATGTGCACAAAATTGGGGTTGGGGTGCGGGAGGGGTGTGTGGTCTCTGGGGTGCGGCTGGGGATGAGGAGTTTGGGGTGTAGGAGGGTGCTCTGAGCTGGGACCAAGGGGTTTGGAGGGTGGGAGGGGGATCAGGGCTGGGGCAGGGGTTGGGGAGTGGGAAGCTCAGAGGGTGCAGGCTCCGAGCAGCGCTTACCCCAAGCAGCTCCCGGAAGCAGTGGTATGTCCCTTCTCCATCACCTATGCAGAGGTGCGGCCGGGCGGTTCTGCATGCTGCTCCATCCACAGGCACTACCCCTGCATCTCCCATTGGAGCGCATAGAAGCTGGAGTAGCTTCCGGGAGCCGCGTTTTGCGGCCCCTGACCCTGTGCCCCGGCTGGAGTAGGGCCGAGCCGCGTGGTGCTGCCCCAATCCTGCGCCCTGGCTAGAGCGGGGCCAAGCTGTGTGGTGCAGCTCACGGGCTGGCTTAAAATGGATCATGGGCCGGATTCAGTCCGCGGGGCATAGTTTGCCCACCCCTGTGCTGGATTGTGCCAGAATTATTTAACAGTGTCATTTATCCTTAAACAGGGATTCTGCTTTAGCTCAAGTGATTGGATCTATATTTTGGAGCTTGAGGATCTGATTTCTATCCCCACTTCTACCATGAATTTCCCAATGACCATGCTAGCTAGAATGATGACAACCATGAAGTGCTAGCTGGCCAGAGATTTGTTAACAATAGTTTTGATTTGTACTATACATGTTCCTGTCTAAAAGGCCAAATTCCCATCCCATCTGAAGTCAATGTGGTTCCATATGTGTCAATGATAAGAGAATCAGGCCAAAGTATCTAAATGTAGCTTAATGGGAATTATTAGCTATTATAGTATCTTACGGTCAGTGTTGTTGTTTTTCTTAGTCGTCAAATCTCCAGTAACTTCAGAGATCTTTCAACTTTATTAATCCATGGATCTGAGGCCGTTCTAATGTCATTATTAATTGGATTCTTATACTATGGTCATGAGAAAAGCAAGTTATCTATTCAGGACACAATAGCACTGTTGTTTATGATAGGTGCACTAATCCCCTTCACAGTGCTTCTGGATGTTGTTTCAAAATGTAAGTGTCTGTCAGTTTTAATGATAATGCTTTAAGACAATCAAACAAAATAATACTTAAATGGATAATGAAAAATGTATTGACTATGGGCAGTTCTAGCATGGAATATACCTGTCTGTTTCTGTTTTATACTGTAGGTCATTCAGAAAGAGCTATGCTTTATCATGATTTAGAAGATGGGATGTATTCTGTTACTCCCTACTTCTTTGCTAAGGTAATTGGTTTCAGCTGTCAAGAAAAGTGTATATCTGGTTTTAACATGAAAAGTAAAAGCCTTGTGTGTGGGTGATGAAATTTTGTTCATACTTCGCACTTATCATGCCTGTCATCTAAAGCTGTCATCCTGCTTCCCAAACATTTATTAACTAATTAATTAAGCCTCACAACGTTCTTAAAGCATCTGTCTCCATAAACCACGAGCCTGGCCCTAGGTCAGAAAGTAGTCAAAGTCCAAGAGGATCCTTTCACTGGCTTCTCTTAGACTGCTGGGACAAGGGGATTTGTAAGTCTCACTGGCTGGGGTAGGGCAGGAGATGGAAACGCCTTAGGTCAGATCAGACTAGGGGAGTTATTCTCTGCTGTCTCACCAATGAGCTGTCAGGCTGCAGGGGCTGTCACACTTGCCCCCTTTAAGGAAAATGAGCCCTTTTGTGTTGTTGGAGGCGCAGGTGTAATCTTCCACCATTCACTGGCACGGCCCAAGAGTAGAGAAATGGTAAAAGTGGGCCTTTGACTAAAGGGGACTGTAGCTTATCATTGTCCTCTATGCTAACTGGTGAGAGAACAAGGTCAGCATTACCATTTAGGCAATCAAGGTAGAGCTGTTTGTTTTCAATGGGCAATAGTTGTTTCATAGGAAACAGACATCACTGAAGGGCAAGTACCATCACTTTCATTTCAGGTTGTCCCTGGTTGAGGTGTTGGGGCACAAGGAGGCTAAGTCCAATGTCTCAAGTGTATAATTTAGAGAGAGTGGTTAGAAATCAGATTGGATGGTTGTTTTCACAATGCATCTTTGACATGGTGTTCAGCAAGGGGCCTCACCGTGGCATAAATTTGTGGTTGCAATTATTTGTGACCCACTTTTGCTGTTAGTCACTTCTGAACACAAATGGCATTTATAAGATTTCCAGATGTAAACATCTATGCCTACAAATCAGGAGGCTATACCGCTGAAGTGTATTATTATTTTTTTCCTCAAGAGCTTCTATCCATCGTTTTGGCTCCCACAGTGGTTTTTTTAAAAAACGTGTCTCTAAAATAACAAACCTGTAGCTGGTTTTGAAGCACAACTTGGTGCCAACCTTGGGCATTCTGAAAAGGAAAGGTGTTGTTTTGGATAGTTTTACATACCTTTTTTTCTGCATATCTCATTATTGAAGTGTTGTTGTGAGTTTAGTAACATGAAGAGACCCGTGTTACAGAAGAATCTTTGTAAATGCTGCAGTCTGACACAAGGTGGCCATGTTAGATGTACATGCAACCATCAGACACACTTCTAAATCAAAGTGATGAGAAGTAGTAGCATAAGAAAGTGACATAGAATGTGGCAATTTCATCTTTCACCTTTGAGGGCCAAATTTTATTTAACCTAACAGTGATTGGAGAAAACCACCATATTAAATGTATGGAGCACAATTGTTTCAGAAAAAAACATTACAAAGATACTTTTAAAAATATGCCTTGTTATTGCCAGAGCTGAGGCTAATCCCTTCCTTTAGGACAGCTCTGCCCACCACAGCATCTGTAATTTCGGTTTCCATTCCCACACACGCTTTAAAACCCTTGTGATGGTTCTGGGGGAAAATATTCTTTGTAGTTCATATTGACAACACAGTTTTCACAATGAAATTATATCAATTTTTTATGAACCATAGCAGTAGACGTATACTATTAAGTGACCTTCAAGTACACTCCTACTTATCTCCCATGGGTGAAGTGATTACACCACTACATATGCCTTTTACTACTTATTTATTAAAACTCTAATGTTTTTGAGTAGCAGCCATGTTAGTCTGTATCCGCAAAAAGAACAGGAGTACTTGTATAAATTTGTTAGTCTCTAAGGTGCCACAAGTACTGCTGTTCTTTTTTCTAATGTTTTTGTTTTCCAATGGATTAACTCAGTGGTTTTCACAGGGTGGGTTGGGACACCAAAATGGGTCGCCAGGGCTGGCTTAGACTTGTTGGGGCCTGGGGCTGAAGCTGAAGCCCAAGCCCGAGGGCTTCAGCCCTGGGACTCAGGTTACAGGCCCTCTGCCTGGGGCTGAAGCCCTTGGGCTTTGGCCCCCCACGAGGGGGGCAGGACTCAGGCAGGCTCAGGTTTTGGTCCCCCCTCCTGGGATCGTGTAGTAATTTTTGTTGTCAGAAAGGGGTTGTGGTGCAATGAAGTTTGAGAACACCTGGATTAACAGCAGAATGTGCTGCTTCAACAGTAGGCAAAAATGAGGAAGGGACTTCATAGTGGATGACTTGAAGTATACTCATCTTAAAGATTCAACAGAATTTGGACTAAAATACATTTGCAGAGACTCAGTGGCATTATTGCCATCAAGTTTATGAGCTTTTATGGAAAATGTCTTAGATTCCCAGAAACTGACAAACTGTAACAAAACAAGACATATAATCCTTAACAAGAAGCCTATCAATTTAGGTTTTAGTTATAGAAAATGTCACAACTAGAAATGGAAGGAAAATGAGCTAGGATCCTCCTTTTTCTGTTTTTTTTTTTTTTAGTGTGTCAATGACAACACTGAAGAAGGCGATTGCATTTTAATAGGTGATTTCCTGCAAATATTTTTTTAAAAATAAATATATTAATATGAGAAAGTTCCATAATTTTCAGTGCTTTTTTTCCTCAACAGATTTTGGGGGAGCTCCCAGAACACTGTGCTTTTGTAATAATTTATGGCGTTCCGATCTACTGGCTGGCAAATCTCAGTCCTGAACCAGAACATTTCCTTCTTAACTTCCTGGCAGTCTGGCTTGTGATTTTCTGTGCCCGCGCAATGGCACTATGGTTCGCAGCACTGTTCCCAACACTGCAGCTGTCAGCCTTCTTTAGCAACGCCCTTTTCACAACATTCTTCATGAGTGGCGGTTTCGTGGTAAGCTTAGAAAACCTGTGGCTAGGTAAGACTGACAAATGAAGTTATAACTGACAACTACTTACAGCTTTTGTAAATCAGAGGCAATTTTTTTGAGGCATTATGGCCTAGTGGATAGAATACTGGACAGGAACTCAGGTAACATGGGTTCTAATCTCAACACTTTTGTTAGCTTATAGGGTGGTGTTGGACAAGTCAGTTCATCACTATGTGCCTCAGTTTTCCCATCCATCTATAAGATGGGAATATCATCTACTATATTTTGAGATCTATGGATAAAAAGCAGTATTTAAGAATGTATTATATGTACTGTACATTTTTGTTCTGTTCCAGCGTTTGTAAATATAGAAATAATTCAAAGATGAGTACAAAACCAGTCTCATTGATAAGTTCAAAATTACACTCAAGGCAACATGATAAGTGTCATTTAGAAAGCCTTTAACACAAATTTAGCACTGTCATGTAACAAATAGCAACAGAATATGAGTTGCTTTGCTATTTGAACTGTCAAGTTAAATATTTAAAGGAAACAAATATTTAGGATACGGTACTTAAATGAAAAATAGTTTTAAAAAAATCAACATTTTTACTAATAATGCTTATTTAATTTTAGCTCGACTTGTACAATGATGTCTCAGTTGTACTATTTATGGTCAGTTTCTAGTCAACATCAGGTACTCAAAGCACAAGGACAGAGTTCCAAAGACTACATAATAAGCATTCTGTTAGAGTGCAATTTAAATAAAGCTTTATTGGAATATTTTCAAAAATTACTGGTTGTTTTTAAAACAAAACTTAAAATGTTAGTCAAATTTGACCTGAGTCTGTCCTTTTATATTTTATTACTGGAACAAAGTGGCTCTGTAAAATATATAAAATAAAAACAAACTAACAAATCAAAACACCTTATCGTAACTGGGGATGTGCAAAAAGCCTTCCAGAAGAGCTACAGTCCTTTTTTTTGCCTCCTCTTCTTCATCCAGTTTTGGGTACCAAATTTCTATGCATATTTAATTTGTGTGGACAAACTAATCAACAACTTAGCTGATACGAGGATTTGGTTCATATAACTTATGTAGACATGGCAGCGTTAGATATAATAGGCTCATTTTGTGTGTTTATATTAAGACAGATTCCTCCCTTTCTTTCTCTCCCCCTCCTACCATCTTTTCCAGTCCCACGTTGGATTTCTAAACTATCTTTTGTCAGATGGAGTTACGAAAGCCTGATGCAAATTCAGTTCACTGAACTCACATACCAAATGACTGTTGGAAATGTTACCTATCAAATTCCAGGGAAACTTGTAAGTCAGTCTCCCAGAGAGATTTTTATATTTGATGAATAATTTGAGGAACAGGTACTAAGGCATTTATTATTGTAGTTGACTAAATGATATATGCCTTGATTCAGCAAAGCACTGTCAGGGCGTGCTAATGCTCATTACCTTTGCTAAATTGGAGCCATAGTGGCTGCTGTTTGAACTTTGGCGTAAGCCTGAGCTGCGGCATCACCAAAGTTTGGTGGGATAATAGGACTGCTCCCTTTCCCTGTCAACTCGCTATTTGAGCCCCCACATAGGCAGAGTGGGAAACGAAGTGGCCAGAGTTTGACAGAGCCATATTAAATTAGTCCCATCCCAGCACACAGGAGGGAGGGAAAGAGATTGAGATATGTTTTCCCCCTGTACTAGGAAACCTTCAAAGCCTGCTTGAAGCAGTACAAAAGGACGGGTGCCAGTTGCCGCAAAAATAACATGGAGACCCACTGGTGTAGTGATTGAATGTCTTGGCATTTCATTTTTGGAGTGCCTGTTACTGTAGATACTAAATGGAACAAGTCTGGTGGTGTCACTTTGGTCTTCCAGTGGATGTGTGTTCATATACTGAAGACACCATATCATATAGCACAAATGGCAGCCTCTGCTTGAGACAGATCATGCAGTGGCAGATTTGTGTCAGAATATTTACATGGTGCCTTGTTATGTGGGGAGGGGAAAAGATGAAATACATTTTTAAAGAGCAAATAAAGCAATAATTCCCTTCACAAACCTCAGCTACATATTTATTGGAAAACAATGTTTAGAAATAGAACTGTGTTCCTCCTAACAATACACTTATTGAGAGACGTGACAAAGCTGATCTTGCTGTAATTGAAAATAAGAACACAAAAGCCACCAGGGGCAAGGAAGGAAGAGGAGCAAAACCAAGGAGATGTGCCACTTTGCACATCCATTTTAATTACTATTTTGTGGTGTCTGTGCTTACAGGTAATTAAAGCTATGAATCTGGACTCGTACCCTCTCTATGCAAGCTACCTCATCATCATTGGTATTGGTACTGGTTTCATGCTTTTATACTATTTATCTCTGAAGTTCATCAAGCAGAAATCAAATCAAGATTGGTAACAGGTAAAAATGAAGGAAAATATTAGCACTACTGGGTGGTTGGTTATTGTGACTCTTGTAAAACACCTGCCCACTCCCTCACCACAAAAGGGATCCCACCTTTTACACTTCACAATGTTCATATGTTTTATTAATACTCTACAGCAAAGATGTACCATAAAAATCATTCTTTTAAGATCACATTGTTTTATGTAAACCACTGGATGGCAGCAGAATACAGATAGTTGAAAGCCAGCTTCAGAAGCTTTGACTGTACTATAAGTGGTAAAAAAACTAAACTAGTAAATTGTGCCTTCAACATTTTTTCCTTTTGACGTCATCATTATATAGGTGAAAAGATGCATGTGACTCACATCTACGTTTTAGTTCAAGAATATGGGCCAGATCCTCAGCTGGTGTAAAGCGGTGTAGCTCCCTTGACTTAAAAGCACTTACACCAATTTACACCAGCTGAGGATCTGGTCTATAGATTCTGAATGAATATTGACCATGTACTTGATTTGGAGACTCAGAGTAACAGTATAATGAAAATAATGATTTACATTTTCCAACATCTCTCACCCACAAAGAAACCAGTGTATACACTATATGTAAATCACTTCACTCAGTGCAAGAGAGCAGACCGAGAATGGTAACTTTGTAACAAAGCAATTTAGGACAGGAGATGAAGCGTATGATTTCATTGAAGCTACTGAAGAATTTTATGTAGGCAGAAGGTAATGATCCAATCCAGAGAGTTAAAAATAACTCAGAACAATTGTTAAATGTTTCAGAGATTCTGCATTTGTATTTTATTTGCATGTTGTTGATGCACTTTTGTTGACTGTATGGATGATTCCTTGTTACAAATCAACATGTCACTATGTATTATACTGCCATAGTCTATATTTGACAATATTAATAAAATGTCATTATAAAAAAACAATGAACATCATCCCGCATACAAACAGTCAGTATGCTAGCAGTTTACTAACTCTGTATCCTCACATTCTTGGTGCTGAATACACCAGGCCTGATTTTTTTTTAAACGGGTTGATAGTGCATTCAAAGAATGCCTGCAGTTGTGCATCTAGTTACATGCTTACGTTTAATGCATACAAGGTATGCAACTACCACAACTGCTCACACAGATTAGACATGGTGTAACCAGTGGCTGCAATTAGCAGTTTCCATGTGACATTACATCTTTTGCCTGTGCAGACATACTAATTGCATGTATAAATTAGTTTTTACATACCTAACTTGTTGAAAAAACAGTACATTATTTGGATGCATTTCTAAATATCTGTATGTTTATGTAAAAACAAAATAAATCTCCTATTCCAATGTCAATAATTGTAATACTTCAGTTAATGGAAAACATAGTTTAATTAGTTATAATGCCTTGGACATTATGTACATAGATTTTTCTTTAACAAAAAGAGAAATCTCAAAAAATAATTTAAAAAAATACCAGACACTGTTTCATTAGTTCCGTTCAATGAATGGGGCTGTCACTGGGGGTTGCACTGTAACTCCTGGACAAAGCAGGACTGAATGAACCAGATTCACCATTAGACAGCAGTAGGAATCCAGAACATGTCAAGGTTCTTTTTTGGTGAGTTCTACCATTTTTTTTTTTTAGTTTTCTTGTTAAAAAAAACAAACAGGCCCCTTCCCCCACTATTGTTTCTGCAGTTACCTTTGCTCTTGAAAAACATGACCAGAACTTACCCCAGTGCCATATAGAAAACATCAGATTTCCACGGCTTTCTAATGGCAAAGCCAGTTCTTTCAGTCCTACTCAGCATCATTAAATTGTCTGTATGGCAGCTTCCTGTTTGATTCTTAATTATTCCTTTTTATTATATTTAAGACACTTAATTTTTTTAAAGTGGTTTACTCTTCTTGGTAATGATCTGTTGTGATTAGAATCTCTTTTATATTACATTGAAATTTTAAGGGTGTATATTGGTACTTCTATTCTAAACCTCTATTTCCAAGGTATTTAGAGGATTAAATTCTAGGCTGACTCTCTGTTGTGAATTCACTTTGATGTTTAATAAAAAAAAGGAGAGAGACAATGGGAGAAATTAAAGACAATAAGGGACAGCTCTGAATTTTAGGGGCATATTGTCATGAACAAAAATCCTCAGGCATCTAGAGAAGAATATACCCAGAGCCTTAACTTTGAATTTCCTTCCTTTTGTGAAATTAGGCAGGCTGTTGACATTATTTAAACAGTCTTTTTCATTTTAAATTCCACCCTCCTAACAGTATGTATGGGGACCAAGCGGTGTGAGGGTTTTAGAGGTAGTGTTATGACAAGGGTAGATGTATACATAATGGGACTCGAATTGTGAGCCTAGGAACAGCTGCCTTATGGAATGTTGGAAGAGAGCTATCACAGGAGGTAGCCAGCGTGTATGTTTACATTCAAAAGGCTCACATTCTATATACTGCCATGACATTAGTGGATTACATATGATCAAATTTTGTTCCCTC
Organism: Malaclemys terrapin pileata; assembly: GCF_027887155.1. Lineage (NCBI taxonomy): Eukaryota > Metazoa > Chordata > Testudines > Emydidae > Malaclemys > Malaclemys terrapin. The sequence goes on along the minus strand of NC_071507.1, from coordinate 36,970,633 downwards.
CAGAAATGAGACCTTAATGCCTGGAGATACTAAAAGGGGGAACTAGTCTGTGACTATTGTTATAGACTACAGCATTCCCCCCCCCCCCCAAAAAAAAAGTAGTCTTGGACTGACAGCACTTAACTTTCATTGCTAGCAATCCCACCCCCTGAATCTGTGCAGAGAAGAGGGGAAAGGGCAGGCCAGGGGAAAAGGTGGGTGGATGACATACAGCCTGGCCCTACGGAGATCAAAGTGGAAAGATAATACAGCGCTAGAAAGAATTATTTTTCTTATAGGCCCCCTCTATGCAGGGATCTGGTGGGGGCATAAAGCCTCTATTACAGACATCCTTCATTGGCCCCTCAGGATCCACAGGGTTTGTGGGTGTCTCTTGTGGCCTGTACAGTGCAGGAAGAGGGGAGGCAAACATTCACTTCCCCACTAGCTTTAATGAGCAATTGGGAAACCTCCTGCAGATTCCATCTTTCACCACCATTCAGCAGGTTTTATACGAAGGATAATGGGACCCAGGGTGGCTTTCATTGCATGGGGTAGTGAATACACGTTTACATTAGCTTGCATCCTGCTCTATATGGCATTAAACTCACTATAAATTAACTGAGGGAATAAATTTCTAAATTACATTTGGCTTAGGTAGATCAAGGGCAACGTCCATGCAATGGATTTCAGAGCGGATAGTCTGTTGTTCTTCTACGCACAGAATTCCTTCTATAGCCCTCCTCACCATAGTGTTCAGGTACCTCCTAATTTAATTACAAGAATGATCAATAAGCAAAATTTCCACTGACCTGAGTGGGCGTTATACACGTACATGTGTAGGGTAGAATATCAGAGTCAAATCCAGCCTGTGAATCTGGGAGCAGATTATGCTCAAGCTGCATTTCTAAATGTAGGACTGTCTACTATGAAATCTCCCACTGCATCAAGTAACTATCCAGGATAAGCAGAGAATGTGCATCTTCATCTGTGCAAGTGCTGTGATCCAATTTGTAATACACTATATTGGACTACAATGGCTTTTCTTAATTCATTCACGGCTTTGAAACTTGTGAAGGCAGCTTTTACTTCAGCACCTAGACATTGGACATTGCTATTATTCCAAAGGGATTTGCTTGCTTATCTTCCCCTCACCCTCCAATCTATTCTGGTTCTTTCACAACACTCATAACTCTGGTTCCAGAGCACCTTTTATTAATTTGTATTTCCTGATTAAAGCACCCACTTGTTAAATGCATGCTTTGAATATCTCCATATCACTGACAGTGTTTGAAATGACATAACATGTAAGTGGCTGCCGAGCTCCCAGTGAGATATTTTGCAGACACTGGAATTGGCCAGTGGATGAGCTAATTGCAAACTGCTTTCATTTTTCAGTTTAGACCACACTATTTCAGGCACAACTCAGCATGAGAGAGTCTCAAGAAGTATGGCATAAAATACATGGAGCACCAATAACTGACTATAAACAAAATAGATATCAAAGCCTAGAAGCAAGAAAGCTTTGTTAAAGTGACACTTAAAAATATCTTCTATGAAATTTTCCTGTGTTGTTATAAGCACCATCTAAGATCACTATCACTGAAAGAAAGAAAGAATATTTTTTCTTGTTTACTGTGTGTATTTGACAGCATTTTGTGTATAGTCAGTTTTCCCTGTTTTTGTGGATCTTTCACATAGCAAAGGGGGAAGACAAACATTTTTTAAAAATAGGAAAGTGTGATTTTCAGCAATTTTCAGACTTGGGGCAGAGACGGTTCCTCAAACTACTTCTAACTCATTTGATTTCAAGGTGACAGTCACTTTAATAAATGTCTGTAATAAATGCCATGCCATATTTATGCATTGTGAAAAATGCTTAAATATTAATGGTGCTAACTCAGTAAAAAAATTTTTTTTTAAAAACCAGCAATTTCTCAGTTTATTAAGAAACAAATAGTTTCTTGCAGATGGCAGTCTTTATGCAGTGCACTATAGAAAGAAAATTAAAGGTGCTCATCAGGCCACTTGTACTGGAGATCACAAACCTTTCAGGCTTCAGCCATAGTGATTCCTTTAGACTGCAGTAGACAAGAAACAATAAAACATATGCGGCTGTGACATGCTGTATTTTTGTTTTTTTTACCTGAAAGCCAAAGATAAACAGTTCATACAGCATTGGTAGCTATTCATTTAAGCAGTGGGATGAGGTGTTTTTTTTTTAAATCCCATAACCCTTTCCAGGCCTAACTAGCTTTAAAAAAGTATTTTTCTTTCATGCATGCACATAAATTTCTATTACATCTTAATAGTTTGTGTATGATTCTTTCAAATTGCAGTTTGACTCCATATTTCATAATATAGTCTTAAAGGTAGTTGCCGACAAAGCAAAGCTATTTATTTTTGTGGATTTCACCAATAAATACAACTCTTACATATTTACTTTGGGCTGCAGCTCAGCTTGAAGTTATTTGACTTGCATGTTCATAGCACATTTCAGTTTTCTGTTCCTCCTTCTGACAAGAAACTGAACTTTAATAAATTTTTACCAAAAACGTATCTATGTATATGCATATAAGATTTCCCCAGCACACACATACTCCTATGCACCTTTAGCTGCTTTTATCTCATCTCACCAAAGCCATTCCTACCATCATGATTTGCACCTTAAATATTTTTCCATGAATATTTGCCTGAATAAGAGTTAATTCACTTCAGCGTGCTTTGTGCCTCATTTGTGCTTTCACTTTCCACAGATTTTCTTGTGAATGAGTTTACTGGCAGGAATGTTCAGGGAATCAACATAAGAATAGAAACCGGAAATCTGACTCTAAGGGTTATACTCGTCCAGTGAGGAAACAGAAACAATGCCACATGACCAAGAGAGCTCAAATTTTAAGGCAGAGAAGACTCTCAATGACTTGCTTATGAACAATCCACAGATGAAGACTTAATCACGAAAATTGTAAAGCCATGGCAGTTCACAAATAGATACAGGCTAAATTAACTGAACAAATTACCTGCTATGAATTATTTGCTACGCTCTTTTCTAATGTCTGTGCTAGCATTTTCTGATAAGACAGTTGCTACCTTGGCTGGCCAATGCCTGACAGCAATATCCAGGATGCTCATTACATGCCAGCCATTTTGGGACATGGTCTGTAGCATTCCTCAAGTCACTACTTTTGCTCTCCACAATTTTATCTCCACTATACTTGGGGGGGAGGGATGGCTCAGTGGTTTGAGCATTGTCCTGGCCTGCTAAACCCAGGGTTGTGAGTTCAATCCTTGAGGGGGCCGCTTAGGGATCCGGGGCAAAATCAGTACTTGGTCCTGCTAGTGAAGGCAGGGGCTGGATTCAATGACCTTTCAAGGTCCCTTCCAGTTCTAGGAGATAGGTATATCTCCATATATTATACTGTGTTTTGGGGGGGGGAAATGTTTTCTAAGCTATTTATAGTTTGCGCTAAAATCAATAGTATTCCATGCTTCATCTGGGAGAGTGCTGAAGCAAAAATATATCACCTTTGTGTGACCAGTTCGGCCTCAGCATGGATTATACAAACAAGAGAGCAGTGAGGAGGAGTTGGGACATGATTTTAGCTCTATACAAAGCTCTGGTAAGACTGATGCTGGAATACTGCATCCCGGTCTGGTGTCCACAAGTAATGGTCTGTGATATAGCAGAGGTGAGACTAGATCATGTAGTGTGTCCTAGTCTAAAGTTGGATCTTCCAGCTAGCAATGCAAGCCATGGTGCCAAAACCAATGACCTAGAGAAAGCGAGAGCCATTAAAACCATGATCACTTAACAAGAATGAGGAGCATGTGTAGTGCCACAAGTACTCCTCGTTCTTTTTGCTGATACAGACTAACACTGCTACCACCCTGAAAATAATCACTTAAGGTTTCCTTTTTGTAGCTTAAAAGTAGCCACTTTTAGTAATATACTGTACTCTTAAAAATAAGCAATCATTTCATTAACTGTGTTATCAGCTAGTCCATAGACAGATGTAAAATGTAAGCAGCTGTTTGGAATGCCTTCTAAGGCCCAATAGCATGACAACCAGGCTAGAGACAGAGGTAACAGGCAGTTCACAAACAAGAAACTTTGAAACACGGGGCATTTGCTGTTCTAATTAAGAGCGATATGATTGCTCGTCTGTTACATAAGACAATAATCAGATTCAGGAGAGGATAATTCATGAGGGCAAAAGCATGGTAGTTATCACCACAAGGGAATCAGATCACTGCTGAGAAAAGAAAAGAGCTTATTAAAATCATATTGTTTCTCTTATAATGTATGTTTAATATAATAAATTAATATAATTAATAAAATACTAAAAGCAATACACTTCTTAAATTCCTAGCCATACCGGCCCAAGTCTAGGCCTCCGATTGAGCTCTGCAGGGGAATTTGAGGCGACTTGGAATGATTAAAAAAGCCAACATTTCACACCATTTGTTTTATTCTGAGCAAAATGACAGTGGCCTTTTGAATCACAGAATATTATAACCGCTCCCCTGCCTTCAGAATGAACAAAGCGTCCCCTTCTTGTAATCATTTGCTGTGATAGTTTGACTAAGTATTATCTTTATTGAGAACAGCACATTTATGATTAAAATAGGTCTCAACACTGTCAAACGTTTTGGATGTACATGGCTTACACTTGTCCTTTTAGAAAATAGAATAAAATAAAAGGATATGAATATTTAGCTTTGTGCATTTCATAGGGAATTCATCAATGCTTCCATATTATAAGAGTGCATTATTGCTGTTTTGTAATATGTTCAGTGCCAGAAGCATGATAAATTACCACTGAAAACATTAATGTGCATGACTAACAATAGTAAAGCTATAAATTACCATAATTTTTATGCCCCCTGCAGCTAGTAGTACAACTCAGTTTTTCAACCTTGTTTTCATTTGCTGAATGTAGACAAATTTACCATGTTATTGGTGTCTGCTAGAAAGACATACAAATGCAGACATTGTATTTCCAGGCATGAGATACTGTGCTCCCTGAAGTATTTATAATATAGACACAAAGACTATGATTGTCATTAAAAAAATATAGGGAAAGGAACAACTCCAGTTAATGTTTATTCATCTAATAACTTAATGTATATTTGACTATTAAACTAAAGCTGTTAATTTTTGACAATGGAATGTAACAATTAATCAGGTGTAACATGAAATATTACTAGTGATCTTGCTATGAACATTTTAATATTTGCAGTATAGGCTAGGTCAATAAAATCACAAAGGAAAGAAAAAACCTCGTGTAAGTAAAGCTTGCAGATGTACAGCTCATAAGGGAGTGGGCAGTGTGCAGACATTTCTAATCATATTGTGAGTTTTCACTGTATCCATTGTGCTATTTTTAAAAAATTGATAATTACTTTAGATAGCTGAAGATTTAAAGTTAAGCTAATCTCGGTATTTGAGGTATTCAAGGTATTTTCCATAGTACACATCGTGAATCGTAAGGCAATACCACAGATACTAAGGGTAACCCTATTTATTTTAGGCTAAATTGGCTAGTTTTTCAGAGTATGTGCATTCTCAATAATATATTTGAGAAACAAATTATTTTTGTTATCCCTACAACTTGAAAAAGAAAGTTAAATGTCAGCAATTCCCTGCATAAATCATGCAACAGCACAGATAAAGGGTGTTCCAAGCTCAGCTTCTGACCTTAAAACTATTCTTAGTTATGTTTCTTGTACCTTATTATTATAGCTGCTTTGTAATATGTGCAATGCCAAAAGCATGATAAGCAGCTATAATAAGGTATTTTATTAGTGTTGTTCTAATAGGATCTGAAAGGCTGAGCCTGGAACAGATTTCCCGTGTGACCTTAGGCAAGTCACTTACTCTCCCTGTCCCGCAGTTACCCATCTGTAAAACAGTATAATACTGTAAATAATAATACTGTCCTCACTCACAGGGCTGTTTGGAGGATGAATAGATTAATGATTGAGAGTTGCAACAGTAATAGGGGCTACATAAGTACCATTGAATTAACAGTTGTACCTAACAGCACCAGCCAAGGTGGAGCCCTATTGTACTAAGTGCTGTATAGACACATTTACTCTTCACTGCTTTTGATACTTACAGCAAAGAGTGGAAGAAACCAAGCTTCAATTCTTAATGACCTTACTTCCATACTTAATGGAGAAACTCAGCACCTTCTCTTACTGTGCATGAGACCAAAGTGTGAAGTTCTTAAAGTCAGATACCACCCCATTATTTCAATGGAGTCACTAAGATAAGGTGCATTGTGGTTTTTGACATCAAGAACTATTGACAGGCTAAGCAGAAGCTTAAGGGATCCTGAAGGGGTCACTTTGTAATGGACTTTGCACACACATTCCTGGTGGTTGGTTTTTAGAGGGTTGGAATAGAAGCCCCTGCATGAAAAATGAGTTTAGAGAAACCCCTTCTCTTCCTTCCTCTCGCAAGGCCATCATCTGAGAACTCCCCCCACCACCCATTGTTTCCCTTTTTTTGCATACACAGGCTCACCGTTGGTCATGACAGTTTTAAGAGAAGTCTCAGTACGAGCAACACATTTAGAGCAAAATCATTACATGTGTATATCCCTGGGCTGGTTTAGACAAGAAGTGGGAAAATCTTCCCTCCCCAGGCTGCAGAGTCGCTCTTGGCTACTACTGCAGCCTTAATGCTTCCTCTTTATGGGGAGATGAAGGGAGGAAAAATGCAGTAGCCCTACATCCCATCCACACCTGCCCCTCTGAAACGGTCACAGAGTAGAGTTCCAGGCAGTTCATGGGGTATTTATCTCCTGCTCCACCAAATTCTGCCCTTCTCCTTGTTCAGGGGAACAGCACAAGTTCTACAGCCAGAGAACACTCCCCAGCTGTAGAGGCTTAGGCAAGATTTGGGTCATATTTTGTTGCTGCTTTTTAAGCTTCTCGGCAACACTAGGATGCAAATATTGAGTATGTGTTTGGAAGGGGTGTGAGGTGGGCTTAGGATGGGTGAGGCAGAAAAATACAAATAGCTCAAAAATAAATTAACAAAACACTAAGTAGTTCCAGAAATGCAGCAGGATATTTCATCCAAATTAAGTGTTAAAGTTTAGAGACAAAAACTTAAGATGGTTACTTTACATGAAGTCAAGATGGCTGCCTTCCTTTTGAAGAGTGTCCCCAGATACAACGAGCTAGAGATGTCTCAGTAGAGGGTGACTGAAGCTACAGCACACCTGGGTACACACACATGTAAACTAGAAGTTTTAGTCTACAGGGAAACCTTTTTGCCAGCAGGCTTAAAATCTAACCACACTAAGGCCTGGTCTACACTGGGGGAGTAGGGGAAATCGATCTAAGTTACACAACTTCAGCTACGTGAATAATGTAGCTGAAGTCGACATACTTAGATCGACTTACCGTGGTGTCTTCACCACGGTGAGTTGACTGCTGCCGCTCCCCCGTCGACTCTGCCTGAGCCTCTCGTGGCGGTGGAGTACAGGAGTCGACGGGAGAGCACTTGGGGATGGATTTATCACAATCCGGCGGGTAGTGTAGACATACCCTGAGTATGTGGTTTAGAGCATGGAAGGTCACTGTCAGTCATCTCCTCTACTCAGACAGCAGTTTTTCTACCAGACATCTCAACTCCAGTCAAGGTATAATATTATGCATATTGATACATGTACTCACAATTTGCTTTGTACAGTAACAATGTCAGATCTTTTCATATCAGTCTTTTCTCAGTCTTCCATGGAGCCCCTGCAGAAGAGGTCTATGGACACCTACAGTATATGCACTTGTACTAAAATCCTGCAGAATTCTAGTGACCCAGTCGCCTCAGGCAAGTTATATTCTTTTCTATTTTGAATGGGTAAGTAAAATGTTATGGTCAGTGTGACACAGTAAGTTTTATGTCTGGACTGGTAAATTAACCTGACAAGTTTGCAAGGCTGCCATTCTGTATTTCATCATTTTGTAGGTATTTCATTTTGAATATACAAAACTAATGAAAATGCACACATATTTGGCAAAGAAATTTAAATTTTCTGAATTGTATTTCTTTATGCATCAAATGGTTGTTTCTTAGGCATATATACATAAAACCAACACAAAGATGAACTGCTTTGTAATTTCATGCACACTATAGGAAAGCTGAACCTTTCGAGCACAACACTGATTTGGATTGAGAAGATCACACCCACACCAGATAGAAAAACATGAAATTCCTCTGAGTAATAACTCCTTAACTGCACCCACTACGTTTACTTGGAAGGAAAACCAAAATTTCATAACAATCAGATGTAGTGGGCCTGGGCCTGCCTGATCTTAATTATCCTCTTTTCAGGCCTCCGGGTTCTGCAATGGGCTACCGTAGCTCAAGAGGCTCTAGAGCCCCCTGCCCACCTCACCCTGACTGAGTAACATAGGCCTCGGTCTACCTACCTGGTACTGATGCCACAAAAATCCTAGTACTGTTTTCTCCCCTCACGCTCAAGCTGTGACTCTCTCAAGTGTTGAATTGGCTCACCACCAAAATGCAGCCACCAGTCATAGGCTGATTGGGCCGTACCAATCTGCAGCCACCCCAAATGCAGACACAGTTTCAGAGCTGGAGGACCTCTCACTTTGAGTACATTAAACTATGCGCTTTGGTAACAGATGGCCCATAGTCCGGCCATCTCCAGTTGTTATCGTAAAACAGAGAATGGTATGTTACAATGTACAGCAACCCAAGTGATGCTATCAAGTCGGGAATGTTTGACCTGTACATACAAATACAGAATTAGTACCAGTTAAATCTAAACCCTACCCAATGAGATGTCCTAAGCCCCCTGCTGAAAGAAAATTGGTTCAGTGGAACAAAGAATTAAAGGGATTCTTACCGTTCCATGAGACTTAAACTACCAGATTGATTGAGGGTCCAATTCCAGACAGGATTTGGGACCTGTCAGCCAAGTGTGGGTTCCACCATCCCTATCTGCAGATGAACATCACTGTCACTTTCCCCATCAGCTCCAGCAGCTGGGAGTGTAGCAGCTTGCTCTGTGGGTGTGTTCAATTTGCTTCAAATGGTGGCCCAGACTTCAAAATGTACAGGCCTATCCCTCACTTATGCTGTTTTGACTTCACTTGCTGAAACACAAAACTATGAAATTGAGGAAGATTTGTAAGATGACCTCTAAAATAAGAGCTGTGGCATTACAGAAAGGGTTGCAAACTAGCAGACCGTGTCTTCAATTATGTTGATATTATACTGACATACATTTACTGTAGCTTTAGAAATGAGAAATGTCTCCATTTTAAAATGAGATAAACTAAATACTTAGTCTTGCTTGCAGATAGGCACTCAACCATTGAGCTGTGATTGAAATTTCAGCTATTAATGCAGTTATCTTGATGATACACAAACACTAGCTGCCAGATACTTAGAACTAACTGGGTCTGGTATATTGAACTGTATATTCTGTCTGTTTCCAACATGAGGCCCTCTACATCCATCACAATCTGGTTGCCAGAATCTATCCCCTCCCCATCCAAACAACACAAAAGTGTCCTTAAAAGACTATACAATTACTTGCAGAATCCCTAAATAAAAAAAACTTGGTTAAAAAGAAAACCAGCTAATTCTGCAAAAATTACTTCCCTATCATATTACTTTGCACTTAAAGTCTAGGAAATGAATAATTAAGGATATCATAAATCCACACTGCCCACGCAATAAACATATTAATCTTGCCAGGGATAACACAATGCTTATTTTAATCATATTTGTTTTCCCAATATAGTATTCTTTCATCAGTAAATTCAAAGTATAAACAAAGAAAATTAACTATGGAAGTACCATTTCCACAATGAAACCAAGTTCAGTTTGCACTTGAAGCACATATTCACCCATTTTGTGCATGAAGAATGCATGTTATTCTCCCCCAAAATTGTATAATGCATTACAGCTTATCCTTCCCCAATTTATGCTTTGAGTATAAGATGAATTTTCTGGGAGTTTACAATTAAATTGATTAGTTTGAGTTAAAATTAATTAAAAATATATCCTTTACAAAATTTCAATGTCAGATTTTTCTCCTGAATAATCTAAATATTAATGCAGACGCTTCCAAGTTCTCTTAAAGTTAAGAACTCACCAAAACCTTTTCCATAAGCTACATTTAAGCAATTTTTTTATGATTAATGTTCACTTTCCCATTATTTTTCATTCACGTAAGTTTCTTCTTCAGTGAGACTGATCAATATTGTACTTCAGAGAATTTCACATAGAATTGCCCTCTTTCAAAATGACTGCCTCTCCTTTATCATCAATAAGACTGAGATCATACTTTGCCCACAGTTAGGTAGCCGTTTTGAAATCACCATCTCTCATTTGTTCTCAATAGGACTGAGGCCACAGGTTGCTCTTTAACACAGATGGGTACTGGCCTCATTTTCACTGGAAATAGTCGGAGGCAGTGCCCTTTTGAAAAAGGGCATCTTAAAATGAAGATAGTGTTGGTCTTGATCCCACTGAGATCAACAGGAGATGGCAGTAAATTTTGAATTGCATCATCCTCTGCTGTAAAGTAAACCTTTAATACCAAATCTGTATGGTCTCCCAGAGCAGACCTGTTGCACCAGATCTACTCAAGAAGAGGGAAGCCTATGCATGTGGAGGGGGATTGGTGCATGCCACATACAGGGGAATGTGCAAGAAATGGGGAATTTGGAGGACAAGATGTAGAGGTGAACTGGGGTGTGTACACTGTGGTTTTACACTGCTCTGGCAATGGAAAGCAGCTGTAAGCACAGCTTAATGGGCCCATATGCACTGATTGCTTTGTACTGCTCCAGAGCATACTGGTGTACATAAATTACTACTTGTTTTTAATTGTCTAAGGTTCGTACTTCATATAATTAGAATCATGTGCCCTATAGTAACACCATGGGGGGAATCTAATGCATCTAACATTCAGTTTCATCCATTGGCACAATGGTGTCTGTATTTTAAATGGCAGTTAACTGATAGTAGCCTCACCCCATCAGCTGATGCTATGCACAACCTTGGTGCAAGATGTTATCATGTTATATCTCTCTAACAGTCACAGAGAGATTGTTCATTTATTACTTGATTATTTTTAATGGTACAAATAAACCTTGCGCTGGGAATCTGCATTTTACAATATTTATGGACAAAGGTTAAATAGATCTCACGCCAACTTCAAGATTGAAGCTCTAATTCTATTTGTTAGCAAATGTGCTTTGTTAACTCGATATGGGTATTTAAAACAATGGCATAATTCTTCTACATTTTTAAAGACTGCTTGGGATAAGGACCATCATACATGTAGTTTTGCAATGTCTTTTTCATCTTGCATTTCTATAGCACCTTCCAGCCAAGGATCCCAAAATGTTTAACTATACTATGAATTCAGCTTTATACTATCCTCTCTTTCCTCAGAGAGGTGTAATCTTCATCACGCCCAATTGAGAACCGAGGCACTGGGGCGGGGGGGGGGGAATTAACTTGTCTAAGATTTCTCAGTAAGTCAGTGCCTGTATGTCAAGCCTCTCAGTTTCAGGCCTTAACTCTGGGGCCATATGGAGGTCACTATGTATTTTACTTTACACCAGTATTGTTTTCTATCTGAAGTGTATTTGCTAGTGATATTTGGAAAATAAAAAAGATTCACCCTTATGCCACCAGTCATCCATTGAGAGCGATTCCATTCTGTACACAGACACACACTGTGCCGTACGGATTACTCACAGGCAGGAATGTTTGGTTTTTCTTTGCTTATTCACAACCGTAAAAGGTATGTTTTATTCTCTATGCCTTCTTTCCCTTTAGTAGCTAACAGCACAATGCTTACCTTCAACATCTTGGGACTTTGCATTGTTAACCATGAGATTTGGATATGCAAATTGCTACAAATACCTATGCAAATAAAACACAGACCTCAGTCTTCTGGCAAGTTACCAATGCTGCCCTTGCACTGGAAGTGACGGCCACTCCCCTCCATTGCTATATTAGACATCCCTGTCCTTGATTTTCACACAGCATGGAATTAAGTGGACTAGTAGCAGTGGCAACATGTAGTTATGAAATGGCTTGCAGCACATGACTCATTCACCAATGTAAGAGGTAGAAATATTGACCCCACTTTTACCTCTACAACCCAAGCGGTTAGCAAGAAGAGGAACATTTAAGGCATGTAGAACATACTTAAGGAGAAACAAAACTGAAGTGTGTGCAATTTTATTTGATCTACACAATAGGTACAAATTAACTGAAAAGAAAATTGACTTAAAAAAAACAAAAAAATAAACAAATCACAGAACATTGTCCAGAGACCCAGCAAAGGAAGGGAAAGGCAGCATAGAGCAGTTATAGGTAAGTATTACCAAGCAGCTTCCACCTTTCCACAAATGTATAGAGTGTATATTTACTAACAAGAATATATTGGTGAACTTCGATGTACAGCTTCACACTGCAGTGGACATTACAATGACAATTTCCCTCAAAAGCAGTCCCAGCTACTAGCTGGTGGTTCTTAAGAGCCATGGAATTTGCTGTTTTTAAGCCTGATGCAAAGCTCACTGAAGTCAATGGAAAGGCTCACTGATTTCCCTGGGCTCTGGATGAGAGCCATACTGAAACGTGAGTTACATATAGGGTATTTACTGTAAACTTCAGTGGAACCAGGAGCCAGAGTGTAGTCAACTTTCACCAGGTCAAATATTAAAAAAATGACAGCGATAAGTGACTGTTCTATTGTCGAGTCAGCAGCTCTACAGGAGTAAACAGTATTTCTACTAATAAATGCATGTCTCAGTTACAGTTTAGTCACTGAAGGCCAGGTTTAAAATGCATACTATGTTTGAGTAAATTATATTACACTGAAGTAATTACATATTCAATTTTGTTTTATTTTTTCTAACAATATTAAATATATTCAACATCTTTCATAGTCACAAACAACCAAAGCATGAAAATATTTATACATCATGTGATGAGATTTCTTGCCTTTTTTGCCTCAATTGCTCCACGTAGAAAGAGAAGGACTCCTATAAATAGAGGAGAGGGAGAATAAAAAAAAAAAAATCAACATGCTTGCACTGAAAGTTACTAATAGTGAATCAAACCCCACACTTTCTGCGAAAAGCCAAATCTATTTATTGTTATATGTTATGCTATGTCAAGGTTTATAGAATAATTTAAGAAAAATACTTATGTTGAGTAAAAGAGAAAAGGAAAATTTTGCATGAAATGCTTAAGAAAATACCATCAAAAATTTTCACTTATATAAAAATCAAGGTATTTCCAAACCTCAATTGGCAATTGTGTGTTTGAGAATAAATAAATGAAATAAAGGAAGCATCTCAGAAACATCAAGTCATATTAAATAAGAAAAGAAATAAGAAAATGGAGTGGAGGACCATTAGAACATTGAAGTAGGAATTCCATTAGCTTAGGGGAAAAAAACTCCATCTTCACTGCTAGTAGGGAGGTTAAAAAAAGGTATTAAGTGATATCATGTGTTAAAATTAAACTAAAGAACCCCAAATAAGGTTTAAACTACAGTAAGCTGCATAAAACTGCTCCTAGAAAATGCACATCTTCCTTTGAACCTCTACGGCAGTTTAGTGCAAGTATCTCGAGGCAGTATTTAGCCCTTAATCCAATTTACAAAACTGAAAAAGGAAGGAGAGAACAGTTTCTTATTACTACGTACTGTAAAGAAAAATTATATGCAACAAAGGCTTAGAAAAAAGGCAGAAAACATTGATTTAAAAAAATCAAAATGGCTGGAAACGGCAACTAATAAAAAATATGAACTATAAGAAGTATAGATCAAGGGAAGGAAAGCATCTTAACTCTTCAGACCCTGGTATTTGTAGACCACAAGTGGGGAACCTACGGCCCACGGGCCGGATCCAGCCCATTGCTTAATTTTATTCAGCCCACAGTGAGTCTCGGACACTGTAGGCCGGAAGCCCTGAGCCTGGGTTCCCTCCTACGGGGCTGGAGCCGCAAGCACTGGTTTGCCTCACCACAGGTGGCAAGCCCCGGACTTCGGCGCTCCCCTCCCGTGGAGTTGGAGCCACAAGCGCTGGCTTGCCCTGCTGTGGGTGGGAAGCCTCAAGACTCGCCTCCCACCTGCAGGGCTGGAAACACGAGTGCCAGCTCGCCCTGCTGTGGGTGGGAAGCCCCAGCCTCGGCGTCCCCCACTCCCTCCCGCAGGGCTGTGTGTGGTTTTTACTGTGGGTCAATGGCCCGTGATAGAAAAAAGGTTCCCCACCCCTGCTGTAGACTCTACGCCAAACGAATGCACTGGAGGAAACATATTTTCACTCTCCCCGAAACAGTTTCATGCATCTGTTGCTCTCAGGAAAGGGGCATTTATAAAGGGGCAAAGCTATGTATTTTTATTAGTCAAACCAGTAAGAGTCAAGCTACAATGGGAAAATTAATTCTACAGCTTTAAAATCCCATCGTATTATTGCAATGTAAAATAGCGTACATTAGAAATAAAACAAGCAATTACCAGACACTAAAATCCTTTAATTGTTATTACAATACACATTCTAAAAATCATTTTAAGTTGAAACACTGAGGTAAATGCCCCAAGGATATTTGATAAACTCACACCTGTAGATGAGTGCCGATAAGGATCCTGTACTTTAAATACAAAAAGCCTCAGAAGGTTCTCGTCTCCCATAAATCAAACCCAATGCAAAATTAATACTGCACCTACAAAACTCAGCACTTCATACATTGACTCCGTTGAGGGTTCTCCATGGACATAGAATCCCTATGTATTTAAGTATGCAACTTCTTTTATTAACATGGAACATATACAACTCTGCAGAGCTATTTCTTTTTAATCAGAAAAAACACTCACCGGGGGTTCAGTGAACGGGACAGCCTCTCCTGCATTCTTCAGCAGAATTGCCAAACGTTTTAGAAATATCTCATCTGTGTGAATATTCTCGGCCTTCATTTTCTCAAACAGCATTTTTGCAGAAAAAATGTCTTTGTCTAATACTAAGGGAAAAAAATAAAAGTTACAGCAGATGTCTTAACAGTTTCTCTTCAGCTGTACACTTCATGACAAATAGACTTCTAGTTTCCTTTATCTCTTAAGGCCAGTTCGACCATCACAATACTGATAAAAAAAAAAACAAATCCAGTCCACAAAGCAATTTTCTTTTCTCTTTTGCAATGAGGCTGGATGACAGATTCCTTTGGCGTTTGCTAGACAGAGATAGGAGCTGCACATTGAGAAGGAAAACATTCTAAGGCTTGAGATGTTTAGGCTACGTCTACACTATACGCTAAAGGGTGCGATTCCCAGCTTGGGTAGGCATACCCATGCTAGCTCTCCTTGAGCTGGCATGCTAAAAATAGTAGTGTAGCCAGAGTAATATGGCCGTCCCGCTTACAAACCCACCTGAACCCTGTGGGTGCGTACTCAGTACAGCTAGCGCATGCCGCCACTGCTCATGCTATCTCGGCTACACTATGTTTAGCATGCTAGCTTGAGGACAGCCAGTGCATGTCTACACAAGCTGGCAATTATACCAGCATAGCATAGATGTAGCCGTAGAGACAATGGCCTCTTATTGGAGTGAATGATAGAGACCAACTGTATTGCAGGTTCAGATCAGTGAATCCTAGGTCTGTGCATTGCAGACTCATTTTCCCTTTCAAATAATCATGGCATGATCCAAAACTCTGTGCTGAGCTTGTTGCTCACTTTGAAAGTTACCTACTTGGAAATCCCTTTTACACAAAATGCACAACAAATCTGTATTCACATGGGCATCACATCACTTTCAGATGTTAAAACTGTACATCTGCAATGAGGGATAAACTCCAGGATCTTCAGCTCCAAAGATACAGGCCTCCACAGCTCTAACTAAAGGAGACTCTCCATTAGCTGTCACCAGAATGCTTTTCTTCTGTGGGCCAGTCATTAGAAGGGAATGATACACCAACACACACTATATGTGGTGCTAGTGAAAGGAGAACACAGAACCTTTTAGAAAACCTGCTAGAACACTCCCATTCCAGAATATCCCCAATACATTTCTCTACATTTTTTCCAAACAGGTTTTTCCTTTTAATGTTTCAAAGTAGGTCCATTCCATCTTATCAACCAAGAGCAAATCTCTTCTTGAGATATTAACCTTTAAGAAAGAGAGACTGATTTAAAGCTTAATTGTTTTGGAGATTGCCAATGTTTCTCTAGATATAGAATACATGGCTCATCATCTGTATCAGCCTCTAGCTAATAGATTTCTCACATACATGAAACTCCTCTCACCTCTTGCTACTGGAAGGAAATAGCTTTATTTCTCTTCCTTCCAAAGTAGAAGCAGAAGCAGAAAGAAAGTGGTCTCTGCTCATTTGTTCCTCCAGCAGCCTACACCTTTGGGTCCACCCCCCTCCTCCTGACCATGATTAACTTTGCTACTATCCAAAGCTTTCCCCAGGCAGCATGAAGTTGAAATGATCCTTGACAGTTCTGCTGCTGCCAACAGGGTTCTAACAGCAGTAAAACTGTCCTGTTATGTTAATTTTGCTGCTGGTTGGCGAACACAGAAGCAGCAGAAGAACTGGAGTTGGCGGGATAGCTCAGTGGGGGGAGGGATAGCTCAGTGGGGGGAGGGATAGCTCAGTGGTTTGAGCATTGGCCTGCTAAACCCAGGGTTGTGAGTTCAATCTTTGAGGGGGCCACTTAGGGATCTGGGGCAAAATCAGTACTTGGTCCTGCTAGTGAAGGCAGGGGGCTGGACTCGATGACCTTCCAAGGTCCCTTCCAGTTCTAGGAGATGGGATATCTCCATTAATTTAATTTATTTCTGTAGGCTTAGGAAGACCTTGTTGTATTGGTTAATATTTTGTTCACCTTTGGTAGTTATCTTAAAAATCATGAACGTTACAAACTTCATTTAAAAAAAAAAAGAAAGCTTAAATTCTGTAGAATCTGATAGTTTAGACCCTACATTCACCAGGGAAAAGCTTCCCACTCATACCTGGTGAGTGGGTGAACTTCTTTTTCAATGTGGGAGGCTACAGAACCTGCACAATGTGAAGGTTTAATGAAAGTATAATAGAATTGTTAACTTCCCATTTCTTTAAACTAGAAGTATCTATTGTATGAAAAACAAAAATGAGAAAGATCTAACACCTGGATTATGTTCAATGGACCACACAACTGAGATTTCACTTGATAATTCTCCATTCTTGAAAGAAAAGCAGTTTGAAGGAATTTTTTTGTCACATGCAAGAATCCAGTCCCAGAGGAGGATAACATTTCAGATAAAAACAAAAGTGAACGCCCCCTTACTTGTTCATAGTTGGAGATGTCTGCAATAGTCAATCCTCACTTTCCTTTCAGAATAGAAAATAATTCCTCTGTGGGAAGAGGTGGTCTGTGTTCCTACCACAAGCTTGCAAAACTTTCAGGAAAGTATTCGCCTTAGTACAAAATTGACTTGCCTACAATTTATCATGATGACTGACAGTAACAGAAAACTAATGATATTTTATTTGCCCAACAAACAATTACTCTGGATGAATAGAATTTCACAAGGCTGCCTACAGATGGATGAGCAATTCGGATTCAGGGAAGACTAGAGGCTGTCAATAATATAAGGTCAAATTCAGCAAAGATTGAACCACCTTCTGTAGAATGATTTGTGAAAAGGGTCCCTAAAAAGAAAGGGAGAGACCCAGACAATCAAAAAAGGACATTTAGTAGGACAAAGAATTCAGATCTTCTAGATTACTTGTAAGAACTCACCAACTGGACGTGACTTATCTGTTAAAAAAATCTTTGAACACTTAGAAGTGAGATTTAGCTGCCATATTCATGCCAAAAGAACCTCCCCTGGCTTTTGTAGGTAATTCTGTGTTAGCTTAGAATACGACCTCATTTATAACAAAATTATGTGACTGCAAAACTGGCTAAACTATTGCTATTTTTTTTAAGGTTGCTGCACAAATTTGAAGAATCTAAGCTTTCTTTTCTTTTTTTTTTTTTAAAGTCATGTTTCTAGTCCTTGTATTTGCAAAGACAGTCTTCCAGCTGAAATGAATGATCACTGTCCTCTTTATAATAGCCCTTAACATATACATTTATATGTATTTGGGGAGAGGGCATGTGCACCCACACTTCTCCCTTCCCCTCACCCCTAAAGTCCCAATAGATATCTAGTAGATCAGATGGGGAAGTGTACCAGGAATCTGCTAAAACTGGTAAACATGGAACTAGGCAACTACATGAAGTTCTAAAGGAAGACAAACAGATAGCAGTACCAAGTTCACTATCTGATGGGATTTTTATTTGGGCAAACAGGACAGGGAATAGTTGTTTAAAAAAAACAAAAAACCTCACAATGCTGATTTAGAATGCTACCTTCAGAGCAAGGCAGGTTACAGAACATCTTTGCTTCAAACTCTGTAGTGGCTACCCATTAGTTTCCAAGAACTATGGTGCTGGTTATGGGACCGTTATTTTTGGCTCTTCCCTTATGTATAGGTGACAGCAGTTTAGGTCGGTCAAAAACACATTTGCTGTCTATTCCTGGAATACCACCTCATAAGACAAAGAGTGGGGAATTTTCAAGTACACTTATGGAGCTTATTTTCATTGGTGTCTTGCCAGAGTTAGGTGACCTTCAGTGAACAGAAAGCAGCAGAGTTCTGGATGGCGATATGATAAGGTCTACTAAACAGTGAAGGAAGCCACTGAATTGAAGAATCATTGGGGGGTTTGTTTTGTCAGTGACTGCATTGTTTTGAATTATATGAGGTTACTAGTGTTGCAATGATAGGTGGCATATTTATTGTGTGAGAACCTCTACAGTTCCTCTCAATAAAGGTTTTCTGATTTTTTTAAACAACATTATATTATGCTCTGGTGGGGAGAATGGTGGTTGTTTGTCTTTTGATTTTGCATTTTTGACGCATTTTGCCGAGAGGTTTATTCCTTTTTGCCTGTACTATATACTCATGGAGAAGATTACATTATCTCTCTTTAAATAAAACTGGAGCTCTGTGTCACAATAAGCTAGGCTCAGGACACAGAGGCATGTACATCTATCTGTATGCTGTCAGAGGGGTTGCATGTCCTGGCATTTCAACTTTGGATATGCTGCAGTCAGGCATCCAAATAAGTGGCCAAATAAGAGCCGGACTTTAGCACCCATAAATACAAGTTTTAGAGATATAAAACAATATTCACTGTGTTCCTGGTGTGTTCACAACAGGACTAATGAGATCACTAAAGTGTTGCAAAATGTTGCTGGAGTTAAGGCAAAAGTTATCTTCCCTTTCAGGCCATGGAAACAATACTACTGCAGTATCTGCCACTTCCCCTGAAAAGTTCTGGCCAGGGATCCACTAGCCACTCTCCTATCCATGCCATTCGCCACAGCCACTGTGACAACTACTGCGGTACACTACACATCAATGCATGAGGAGGAAGTGAAGTTCTCCTAGGTGGCTCTCCTCAATGTCTGGGACACCCTGCACCTCCTGCAAAGCAGAACCTTCCTGGGTCAACTGCTTTTGAGACCTTCCATGGCCCTTCTGAAGGCCTCAAGATATGCTCCTTACTAAAAATCCATTTCAAATGTAATAAGTTACCATGACATTTCAGGAGGTAAGAGTATACAATTTCCTTTTCTGCGAAGTCAGGAATCAGATCTAGCAGTGTCTTGATTTTCTGCCCCTAGGAAATTAAATACAAACAACAGAAACAGTGCTTACAATAAGTCTTAAAAAACAGGCCTATACTAACTTGGGCACTTATATTTCCATTATGGCTGAGTCTTTCAGATTAAATTTATAAGAGGACTGGACTATTCAATTTGACGGCTGATCTTCACATTTCTTTTCATTATTTCACATGCAACATGAAAAACCGGGGACAAAATATTAAAAATAGTTTCCCAAATCCATTATTAGGCTTTTCAAGTCAGTGGGACTGTTGCCAATGCCTTTGATGGAGCCGGGATTTCACTCCCCCATGTTCAAAAATGCAGAGCAACCATCAGCTCCCATTGGCCCTAGTACAAGAACAAGGGTCAATTCCCCCCCCCCCCTTTTTTTAAAATCAGGCCATTAATTAAGCTACCTAAATATGAATTTAAGAAACTAACTTTAGTTTCTAATTTTTGAAACTCTTGCCCTGCAAGTACAAAATAATGATACAAATTAAATAAAATCTATATCTAAAAACAAAGTAGTAATTTCTTTCCTCACTTTTTTTAATATGTGAAGGATTTCAAATTATGTAGAATCAGGGTGTAAGCAAGAACCTGCACACATACGCAAACCATGTATATATGTGCATAAAACTGATATGCCCTAATTTGAAATGTGCCCTCTAATGCAAACCTCATTATACAGTGATTGGCCTGGCTAACTGGTTTGTGATCTTACAATGCAGCTAACAAATAAGCTCAAATTTTCACATTGGAAAATATGTGCATGCTTACTGTAGTACAGAAAACAGACAGTTACACTGGACTGAGTAAGAGGAAGTTGCATAAAAATGTGTGAAGTTTGGACTCACTATTACATATTGAGAACAGAGGAATTGTTGAACTAAAAAGAAACAGAATTATAGTATTCTGTAAACACCCAGGCACATTTAGTATTCACAATAAAATAAATTGGGTTCCTGATGCGAGTTCTATAGATTAATGATGTACTCTGAAGTTAATGTTAAAACTGTTGATATTTTGGATGGGAAAAAGAAAAAGCAACGTCTGATCAAAGCTAGCTTTGAACACCATAGTAATTAACCTTGTTAGTATGCTTTGGCTCAACTTTCTTGCTGGGCTGACAAACCTTCTTGCGACACATTAATATACAAAGTGTTCTAAATTCCAAACTCATCCAAAAGTTGTTATCCAGGACTGATTAAATAAGAATGCTGATAATATATTTAATTACATTCATGCAAATATACCTGTCCTCTTTTTTGTGAAGTTTTAGCAATGAAAGCCAACAGAATTCCCTTTTGTTCAGCTATTCCACCGCACCTCTTTAAAAAAAAAAAGGAAAAATTAAAACAGCATAAGTGAGTGTAGCTTCTTGATAAACAAACCAGCTAAGGTGAACATTTCCCATTAAAAAGGTTCACAATAATACAGTAATATATCATTAGCTAGCAGTAAGGCCTAATAAAAGACCATTAATTAAAAAATACCCCCAAAATGAAAACAAGTGCATGCCATGCCAAGCTTTTGTAAATGCTGTCCTTGGCATGGTAAGTATGAAGTTTGTTTAAAAGAAAAGGGAGAAAAAATTAAATGCCTTAACATCCCACAGAAATGAGGCTTAGGTCTGCAAAAGAAAGGGGGGGTGGGGGGGAAAGAAACACTGTTCCTCTCCAATTATACTGCCAAGCATTCACAAGTGAGCTAGGGATCATAAGGTTAATTATACATTTAATAAGGTGTCAGGGAGATAACTGCTCGTTTCTTTATAAAAATTAAAACGTACAAAGCAAGTTCTCTTTAAAGTATAATTACCTACACTTATGCATACAAAAGGACTGATTTCAATCTCTCTATTTTATAAAAGGCTTTCATTGCAACAGACAGCCAGTGCTTGAGAGACAAAAGTTAAACTTAAAAAAAGTTTATGTGACAGACCAGATAAATCAAGTGTCTATCCCATCTTAGAAACTATAGTAAAATCAAATATGCAAGACAATATTTTAGTTTATGCTCATTGTAAGTGTCATTCTTATACGTTTTAAAATATACATTGCTTTTTATAACATTTAAATCATACTACAAATACTAAAATTCACAGTAGGAACAAAAACACTTTGGGACGGGTATATACACACATAAAATGAATTTATAATATAAACTGATATTTTAGACATGTATGAACAATAAATAATTCTCCACTGCATTAAGAATATACTATGTATATAATATTGTTTGACAAGTTCTTGAAGGTCCAGGTGAAAAGGTTATTATTTGACGCCTCATTCTATCAAGGAAAGGCAAACTGATGGAACGTTGAAATCCATATAGCCCAAGTGTTCTGTCAAATATTTGCTTTATGATGACAGTGTAAAAGCATTCTGTGGGGAAACTTACAATATTATTGCTACTGGTACTTGCCATCCTCACCTACTGTCACTCTGGGAACTCAGTTCTTTTAAGAGGAATAGAACATAGTATACAAAAGGAATATATTTGCATATCTTGCATATCCCCTTCACAGGCTAAGATATCAACACAAATATCTGTCTTTTTCAAATGTTTTATATTTTTTTAAAAAGGTGAGGAACACCTTCACTTGCAAAATGGTACATGTAAAAGTTACAATAAAAAGCTTCTCACATAATTTATGTTGTACCACCATAAAAACTACACTTTTTTAAAAGAGGTCAGTGACATCTTAAAGATCATGTTTAAAAATTATGTCCTCACATGTGTTACTAATATCATTTTAGATTATAATGAAAAGGATTCAACATTTATGCTGTTGGGGTTTTTTTGCACTTCATACAGTTTGGATAATGTAAAGAAGCTGGTCAATATCACTTCCTTCTTTCCAAATATTAGTGCACTACTTGAGCTACAGCATTGTATGGGAGTGTTTAAACAAAAATAGAAATGGTTTCCACTGACATTTCCCCTACCCCCAAAAAGAATTTTCTCTTTCACACACTAAATGTAAGGTCTAAACTACCTGATAATGTCCACATTTAACCTCCCCCCAACACCCTAAAACAATCAACATTTTGTGATACATCACCAAAAACCCAAGAAACTATTTCTAATATTATACAGGACAATAAACTCCAATTTTGCAGTAATAAGATTTTACACCTAAAGTACAGATGGAAGTATTTCCCATGACTTCTGAAAAATTCCAAAGAAAAAAAAAAATTTTTTTTTTAAATCCACACTCTCTTGCTGCATTTGCAATCCAGAGTGGGAACCTGTAAGTTAAACTAACAATTAATTTGTATTGTTCAATCCAAGAGAAATGCTAATAATTAAATAATGAAATGTAAAATGGATGTTTAAAATTCTTTCCATTTTCACTATCTAGGGTGTTATGATTAATATAAAAGTGAAGAAATAGGTTTGCTTATGATGTGATTTTTAAGCTGACCATGCAAATTTAAAATAATGCCCACATACCCAATATATCTGTGCAAACAATAAAGAAAATGATGCTTCCACAGTGTGTACTGTGAAAATAATGTTTAATCCTATAGCAACTATCACTGATGAAATTTCACTATCTTCATTCCTGTTAATAAAATAAACTGTTCCTGAATGTTAAAAAAAAAAAAAAAAAGAGCGAATGAATAAAGTGGAGGTTTTCCATCCTTTTTACTGTTTCAAGTACTTAGCAGCTGGTAAAAACCTAAGTGAATATAGTACTATTTACAATCAGAAATTGGTAACAGGCCTCAATTTGACACAGGGAGTCTACACAAATACAGCAATCTGCAGGATCACTGTGATTGTTTGACTGCCACCTGCTGGGAAGAGACTCCCTGTCGGAGCCTGTTTGTGTATACTACCAGTGGCAGCTCTTATCACCCACAGTTCTTTCTGCATTTGGCTCAGCTTTATATTTAGCACTGTTAAAATGGCATGAATACAGTTGTCTCATTTGCTGAAGATTGCTAATTTAACTGAGACTGTAGGCCACACCTGCATTTGTCATTTAATGCGTCTGTGACGCACAAGTGAATAGAAAGCAAATTCAGCTCTTAATAAACCTTGAATAAAGCATACAGAATATTTGAGTATTCAAGTGAGATACTGCACTTAAAAAGGAAACATTGCCCACTTTTTGTTTGCAAACTGTGTAGCTATAGAGATGCACGGTATTTAAAGTATTACAGAAATTAGAGAGATCAAAGGGAAATTGTTCTTTTGCTATATAACTGAGCATTCGTGCAGATCCACTTGCCTAGGACAGGAGTTCAAGTGAGATACGAGTTCTCCTTCCCTTGTTTCAAGGCATTTCACATTAGAGGAAAACAAACCATTATTCTTTTCCCACACTGGCACCCATAAAACTACTAGTCTATAATTTGGGACTATCTACCCAGGCCATGCTACTGCAATTCACATTGTAATTTAGGTGCACTAGCATCAGCACACTCCGTACACTGCACTCTAACACACACACACCGACATTTGATAATTTCTCAATTTACTTATGACAAGCTTGGAACACTACTATTCCTCTCCTGGTATATTATTACCTGTAGTAGAAATCTGGCATCATCCACTCTTCCTGCATCCACATACTGAAGGAAAAGATCTGTGGCAGGTTTGTAAACTCCAAATTGATTGATCAATCGCTCTGCCATGGCACTTACTGCAAGATGACAGGTATGTAAGGAATATATTTTGTTTTAAAAGTCACTTTTACAAACTTTACTGACATGATTTTTCTTGAATAAGGCAGGATTTTATATGCAATTATGTTTAATAACGTTTCTATTTAACCAGCATATTTAATTTCACTACAAATAACGTACGTTTTTCCAAAGCTGGTTCCAGTCTTTCCTCAATCACCTTTCTAAACACATAAGATATATTTGTCATTGGTGCATCAGGATTTTGTGTTCCAGAGATAAGCAAAGGCTCAATATATTCCACCGCCATATCAAGGTTATTGCTAAAAAGAAAAAAAAAAAAAGTGCATTGGCATAGTTTCTAACATTAAAAATACTCAAATTAAAAGAAGCAGGTACATGAATGTTTTATTTTTCTACATTAATATTACACACAGTAGCAATGTTAAAAGAACCTATGACTCAATTCATGCAGATACTGTAACAACACAAAGTGAAACAAATTTATGGCTGAATGGATAAAATCACCAGTAACAATTTTTTCTGGAGTGAACTTTGACCTGTACAATGCTAAAGTAACTCTGACATGTTTTGTTTTTTTATTATTTAAGTATTAAACAAAGATGACTGCTGGTTAGCTACTTAAAAAGGTTCTGCAAACCTAAAAGGTAAAAATAAAACATTAAGGGATGGTATTTGAATAATTAATGCAAAAAACTCAGAGTATTTTTTTATAATATTTAATTTAATATTTACCTAAATTTTTCATAGATGTCTTTCTGGATATGTAAAATGATATTGAATGTAATTTCTTTAGCAGCTTTGTCTATGGTCTGTTTTAACTTAGCAAGGAGTACACTGTAGCATGCTCTAATAAAATAACAGGCATAAGGTACAATATTCATAAAATGCCAAGTCTACATTTAATGTTCTAAAAGTTTAAATGACCATACTCTTGCCTCAATCCATTCTAAAAATAATTATAATAATAGTACTTAAAGGACTCCTTAATTTGAGCAAAACAAATGTTTGGTCAATTAGAAATACAGCACATTTCAGCATTTATAAGCCACTGAAAACACTTAGTTTGAAATCCATCTCACAAAAGCATATTTTCCGATCCATAATGGATATTTAAATATCCATAAAGGTCTGTTATTGCTGAATGCCACAACTTGCTAACTAATTTTTCTTGAAAAGGAAAGGACACAGGGTTTTTGCAATTGAAAAACTGAAGTCTTTGCATGTAGCCTGCTATGTTAACATGAAGTTAGTTGTGGTAAGAGAAAGAAAACTGATTACACTGTTTTATGCAGTAAGTACCTCTGTATAATCTGATCTAGCTAGTTCTCATAATAACTCCAATTTAGGATAAATACATGACAGGGTTTTGACACTCCTCCATGGATAAAACATGGAAATATAGTATAAAATCCTATTTAAGAGACTGATCCCACATGAGTTCCTATTTCTTATGCAAATAATCAATTCACATCACTTTAAATTAATTACTTGTGTACAAAAAGACTGCTCATAAACTTAAAGGTTTTGCAGGATTGGGTCCTTAAAGTAAGATTATTTTCAGCCATTAGATATCATACTAAGCTCACTATTGGAACAGGCCTGCTTGGCTCTCCCCACCCAATTTAAATCATCTTGCAGTTCCAAATACCTGAGTTGGATATTTTTTCTGGGCCTGAATGCCTGCAGCAATCATAGATATCTGCTATGTCTTACATATTTCTACAGCTCTCCTGCTGAATTAGGGACAGAGTTAGCTCTATCTGGTAAGAGTGGTTTGAAATAAAAAATACAAATAAATAAGAAAATAACAGAATGTGGGACTCCTGAGGACTATTTCCAACAGAAGTAGTTTGAGAAACTCAAAGTTTAAAAGAAAAAAAAAAAAAAGTCAAAGTCTATTCACAGGAAACTACTGAAGTTACATAAAGAGGATGAGTGAGCAAAGAACCAACATGAAAGTTAAAATAAAAATGCCAGACCATGGAGCTATCAATCTGAATCAAAGTATACGGATGACTTTAGGGGACACTTAACACAATGGGAATTGTGGTCATATAGTAGTATGACAAATAGATTTTTTTTAAACATTCTCTTCTTATAGCTTTTACGTTCATGAAAAATAGATTAGTAGCCACTCGGCAGGCAAGTTATTTAACTAATACCTTTGGAAAGTGCATACTCAACCTCTACATTTCATAACAACCTCTGGAATGGCTAGTAGTTTCAGTTCTCCAGTTAGAACTATAGGTGTCTGGTATCAGAGGGGTAGCCGTGTTAGTCTGAATCTGTAAAAAGCAACAGAGGGTCCTGTGGCACCTTTGAGACTAACAGAAGTATTGGGAGCATAAGCTTTCGTGGGTAAGAACCTCACTTCTTCTTGCATCTGAAGAAGTGAGGTTCTTACCCACGAAAGCTTATGCTCCCAGTACTTCTGTTAGTCTCAAAGGTGCCACAGGACCCTCTGTTGCTTTTTATAGGTGTCTGGTAAGCTTTCAAGTCCTATATTTGCGCACACACTACACCTAACTCTGGCAAAACAGTAACTGATTAAGTCCCTAATTTTCAGCATTCAGACTTCAATAAACTTTGCATCAGGCCTTAAATGAGCACTAGAATATGCACAACAGTTGAGGACAGGCAGTATTACAATCAGCTGAAGCTATAGGGTGAATTTAGGTAGGCAGGGTTTGGTAAGTACATAGATTTTTACATCATTATGTCACTCAAAGTTCTCCCAACTAGTAGTTGCAAGTCAGCCCCTATGTTTCATTAAATGATCTCCAGGCTCCACTGTGCACGTAAAAGAAACCTGAACAGCAGCCAACTTGGCCAGAAATCTAGTATCCATTCAATCTTAATGAAGGAAAACAACTGAAGTAAGGCGCAACAGTGCACTTTTCCCTCCTTATACAAAAAGAGCCATACCAATCTTGCAAGTACTTACTTCTTGATGTGAGCCAATACAGTGTTATTGACAAAAAGCATGCGAGATAAACCAGTTGGGGCCGCCAGGTTTTCTACCATCTTCTCAACTGTGCATATGCTCTCCAGATCACCTTTCATAGCCAGAGCCTGAATGAGCCGAGTCACAGCTACTGGTAGAGGCACCAGGTCCCTTTCAAGGACTGTTTTTAGAGTAGATATAGCATCTAGTCAGGATGAAAAGGGAGAAAGAAAATTAAGATTTTAGTTCAGAAGCAGACCTTATTATTAGCCTTACTTGTTCTATTTTAAAAAACCAAACAAATATACACAAAAGTAGCCCTAAAACAGCTGCAATTAAATAAAATATTAAACAAGTATCTAAATGAAGGTCTCAGCAGGGTTTTTTCATGTTTAACAATTAGGCACAGGAAGATAAAATCCTCCAAACCTTGTTTGCTGGAAAACCTTGATAGGATTCCTAAACAATATTTTTGACACATCACACCCAAGGAAAGCAGCCATATTATGAATGTTTTCCCCTTATACTCCTCACTGAAGCCTGGAAGTTTTTAACTTATTGTTCTAAAACAGATTGTAACCCAGTTTTCCTTGTTATGAAGCCTTTGCCATTGGAGATATTGGATACCCTAGCAAAGATATTTTGTTTAAAATAAAGTGCATCAAATGAGTAAAATCGCTGGAATCCAGAAATCACACTAATTTTCTTTTCAATAGGCTTTAGAAAAAATACAATATTGGATAAAACTACATGGTATGAATTTACACCCAAGTTTTTATACTGATATACATCAGTTATTTGTGGAAATTGAAGAGCAATCTTGCCAACCTATAAAGCAATAAAACCACATTAACATGCTTCAATATCAATCCTCTTCTGACACTAATTTAAAACAACAAAAACAAAAAAAATCTCTCTCCACTAAACATTCCTCTAAACTATGATTGTTCTCAATTTACATTATACACAAGCAAGCATAAAAAGAAAGACATACCCCTCTTGTAAAAACCTCTCACTGCTTACCATCACAGGTAGGATTAATCAAAGGTAATAATTATAATACCAAAGGATGACACTTCTAACATAACACATACACATTCTTGAACGCTGTAGCGTTAACATTTAGGTTCTCTATATAGCAGGGATCGGCAACCTTTAGCACCCTGGCGGGCTGGGCCGGTTTGTTTACCTGCCATGTCAGCAGGTTCGGCCGATCGCGGCTCCCACTGGCCACAGTTCGCCATCCCAGGCCAATGGGGGCTATAGGAAGCGGCGCGGGCCGAGGGATGTACTGGCTGCCACTTCCCACCGCCCCCATTGGCCTGGAGCAGCAAACTGCAGCCAGTGGGAGCCACAATTGGCCGAACCTGCGGACGCGGCAGGTAATCAAACTGGTCCGGCCCGCCAGGGTGCTTACCCTGGTGGGCTGCGTGCCAAAGGTTGCCAATCCCTGCTATACAGGTACAGGCTGCCATTCCACAATCCAAACATTTTTTATAGAAGGACAAGAAAATACTGTACAGTATGCCTAATACCCACAGGAAACTCCCAACCCTGGTTTAATTTTCCATCTTGTTTTGACAGTCTTAAGCAAAGACATGCGGGACAAGATTCCAATAACCTGAAAACTAAAGTGAATTACCCGCCACTTTCAAATTTTCCTCCCTATCCCATGTGTTGCCTGTTAGCAGTTCAGATGTTGCTCGATTGGCCTTCTCAGGAACAGGACACTATAGGAAGAATCTTATACAACATTACACAAACCCAGCAACATTGCAAAAAACTACTAAAGGCAACAACAAACGCATTCGGTAGGTCCTTCTTAGTACTACACACCTATTAAAATTCTTACTATTCCTAATGTGAATTTACATTTTTAGAATGTTTGTCATAAACCAATGTTTACCTTCATGTCTGACCATGTTTTTCTCTACAGCCTGCAATCCCAAAACAAAGCTCTAAAACTTTTTATCCAATACAAATTGGTTCTTACTAAAAATTTGTGATACATCTTTTAAGAAGGGTTAAGCTCTCCAAAGAATAAAAATCTTTTTATGCAGCACAACAAGTGTACATGGCATGTCATACAGAAAGGTATGACTGGCTGGAAAGAGATACTTGGAACAAAGTTTACAACAGTGAAAAAAATCACAATACGCTTACTGTTACTCACGCAACTTATTAGCTTCTTTTAGTCTTTTTTTTAATTACTTAGTATATTTAAATTTGGGGGAAGCATCCAGGAAGCAGGGCAAAGTGGAAGTCAGAAGCAGGACTGTAGGGGAGGGGGCAAAAATAGAAAGAAGCCTTTGCATTTTGGGGATGATCTGTGAAACATTTTTCAGGCACACCTATACTAAATGATAACTATGATGGAAAGCTTATCAGTTTACTATTTCAAGGCCTTCTCTGCAGGGAAAGGGGTAGAAACCATTTTTGTTGCTGTTGATGGAAGCTGTAATTCTTTATAGTTATAGGTTACCAAAATCAGGGCAAAGGAAGAAGATCTACGGCTATGGTTTCAGTGACTGAAAGCAGTGAGTTTTGAAAGACAGAAATTGTATAATGGACAAGACCAGGGAGGATATTCCAAGCATAATGGGAGTCATTCCAGGAAACAAATGCAGATCTCAAGGGAGTAGCAAAGAGAGTGAGAGGCATGCAAGGAGGAGGTATTTTTTTCAGCACATGTCAGACAGAATTGAGGTGGTGCAATGAGAGAATCTGGAATGACCAGGGTAAGAAGTTACAATAGTCAAACCAAGAAGTGACCAGAGTATTGGCCAAGGATTCAGTAGTGGGTTATGAGGAAAGAAAGAATCGGGTGACAGTATTAAAGAAAGAACTTGCAAAATGTAGCAACATGCTGGACTGAGGACAAAGCAGAAGGGAGAGAGAAATCAAATACGACAGGTTGCAGGCCTGTGTGACTGCAAAAATAGAGGACTGTCAACAGTAAGAGATGAATTGGAGATGGGGAAGAAAAGGAGTTCCATTTCACTATGCTGAGTCGGAGTTGGTGTTAGGGTCCTTGCATGCACATGTCAGGAGGAAAATAACCAAGGAATTTGAAAGCAAACATGTTTGTTTACTGGCAACAGAAAACACAGTGAAATGATGCATCTCACTTATTGCAGAAGCATTTGAACACAGGCAATGCTACACACATATATGGTACAACATCAGAGCACAGTGAAGTGAATTAATTTAAGGATGATATGGCAAATCTGAATTTCCTTGCTTTTGTCAGATTAAAGTCAAACTGTTCCCCATTTTGATCTTTTTGTTTACATTTAGTTGCTCTTGTGTTTTAGAGTAATATTGGAAATATATTAATAGGAAAATATTTATGCTGTATAGGCAATTGCACTGACTCAATACCCTGTCTGTGCAGGGTTTTCCAGTACCAAATAAAGCAGTTTAGTAGAAGAGCTTGGCAACCAAGTAAATAAAACGTTGATAAAAATTTTAATGTGAGAATGTACACACACATTCGTAGGAACAGATTTTTCAAAAGTGCTCAGAGAAAAATTGGAAGCTCTAACTTTACTAGCGTTGTTCAGTCCTGATGCATCACTCACTTTCCATTATTCCCAATACCACCAAAACAAAGACACAGAACTGCAAAACAAATGATCCTGAAGAGCTGAAAGTCACATAACAGTTTTCCACCATCTTGTCCCACACATGTGCTTCCCTCAGCCATCATTTCTGTTATATTATAATATTAAATTAAAAAGGAAAGAAAAGTACAATGTATATTTCAATACTATTGGTATTGTGAACTATTAAAAAGTATTAAATTAGTTTTTTAAATCAATATTATAATCATTTAGTTCACAATCATGTACATTTAACACTCAATTTAACTCATCTGATATCTCACACAACCAACACAATATGAAAGAAGCAACTGCTGGGAATTGTTTCAGATGCTCTAAAGTATGTTAATTTCTAAAGCAAAATGATTTGTGCTGTGAATTTTAACGCACTTGAAAGCCTGTACTTTCTCTCGTTCTGGAGCACAAATTTTGCATGTCTGAAGAGCTGTGATTCATCTTAAGAAAACCCATCTTGTGTTAAATGGAATGGAAACTGGACTAAGTGGTCAAATGACAAGTACATTCATATTCAAGCTGTATTATAAATGCATGTACAGTAATTTACGTCTCTCAGCTACCACAAAAGGCTCTTGATAAGCAGGTAATTTGCTAAATGGACTCCTTTATCCAAGTATTCGAAGGGCGTTACAAGAAAAATCTGCAGCGGCATTAATGTGACGTAAAGGTCAAGCATTGTGACATACCTTTCAAATAATCCCGCCTAACTTGCGTTAAGATGAGGCGGCTGCTGGCAGCAGCGTTCAGTGTGAAGCCCTTGATGTGGGTCTCAGCGCTAAAAGAAGCAGACATTTAGAAAGGAATTACTGACATGCTTCTGATATGATAATAAATGGTTGAGCACCAAGGTGAAATTATAAAAACTACTGTTCGTATGTTAAAAATATTGCTGCAAAATATCGACCTGGAGACAGCTTTTGTGTTATCCTGTCAATGGTTATAGAAGGATAATTTTTTTTTGCATTCTGACAGATGACAAAGTTGGAAACGAGCAACAAAAGAAACAAAGTACAAGATTTTTTTTTAAACAATCGGTTCAGATTCTTGAATGCTGACATATTAGATGACTAAAATAACTGCATGCCCTGCATTGTTCTGTTGTATCCTAAGCAGGATACTTTTTCTTCTTTTTTTAAGTCACCATAATTATAAAATGTAAAACTATTCTTTCAGCAATAAAAATGAAACATTTATTTTCAGCACTGTATATTTTAAATATAAACTAAAGCATATTATGAACTAAAACCATATTATTTGGTTGATTAATTTTCAAATTTCTGTCATCTAGATGTATACAGTTTTAAAAACTGAACATACTTCATTTGCTGCCTTTGCCATGTTAAAATTAAATTTCATTTATCAATTCTGTGTCCCTTGCAATGCAAAAAAGTCACACATCTACAGCAGAGAGAACTTTGCTTTAATAATACTGCTTTTAAGAAATGAACATGTATGCTTTTAATGCAGACTAACCAGCAATTACATCTATTTTATACTTGCAAAATGCCTCTATTTCTAATGAAATTTAGGCACATTTTTAATACATAAGGATAACTTTACAAAGGTTCATTTCTAGATTACAAAATCTCCCCACACAAAAAAGGGGCATTGCCATTTGCCATATCAGCAATCAAGATAAACCTCACTGATCATCTTGTGGCAAACAACTGAGCAGCCTACCTACTTGAATTTATGAGCTGAGCGGATTGGGAGGTAAGCAGGGTCATTGCTAAATTATTCTCATCAATCCCAAGAAAATCCTTCATAGAGTACACAATATGACTATCCTCTCAGTCACTTTCAGCCTCTAGAGCTCACAAATGCAGTCACTGGACTCAGGATTTTCTTACTCTCCCAACCAATCCTCTTAATCCCTGCCTAAGCACCCATTGCTCAGTTCCGGTTTTTTCCCTTTGTCCCATCTGTCAAAGCCCTTAAGTCAACAATTCATGCATGAGACTGTAAATTACATATAACAAAGGATTTACTTTCTCCAATCTTCCAATCTTTAGTGTGATTAAATAGATGTTAGCCACTATTACAGAACTAATCCCTCATTCCAATACTACTAAACTTCTATTTTAAAACTCTTGAACTAAGTGCAATAAACATACCTAAAATTCATTAGAATCAGAAGGCAGCAGCACTTTGGTCTGACCAAGATATCAGAAAACTCCTGGACTTTTCCAGAGTCTCAGCTGGAAAGCTGCTTCCCTCCACCATCATCTCAATTCAACATTAGTTCTTTCCAGGCCCGAGACCAAGATATTAATTTTAAAAATAAACTAGTCTTTTTAGGTTAAAAAAATGCTTGTTATGGTACTTATACTATTGCTAACACAAACACTATAAGATTCTCTAAATATTATTTAAATTTGGCTTCAAACAGAGAACAAAAGAAAAATATGTAAGGCTACACAAGTGAAACTACCTTTCATATCTTTTACTATAAATATTAGGAGAGATGTAAATTTCAGGCCACTGCACATATTTAGGCTTCTAGAAGTAATCTCTCAGACAATGAGGTTGGTAAGATTGACTCCTATGTAGCACAAAGTTTCCAGAATACAGAAATTTGTCAAGCATGAACAAATTTACTTGTTCTAAATTGTTCACACCACAGATACTCTTTCGATTCCATTCACTACTCCAATACACTATCTAAGCATTTTTAGAAGAAAGTTTGCTTCCATAAAATTGTCTTTGAAGTCTGAGT
The DNA here is from genome assembly GCF_027887155.1 of Malaclemys terrapin pileata. Classification (NCBI taxonomy): domain Eukaryota; kingdom Metazoa; phylum Chordata; order Testudines; family Emydidae; genus Malaclemys; species Malaclemys terrapin. The sequence goes on along the minus strand of NC_071507.1, from coordinate 36,936,994 downwards.
ACTTATAATTTTATTCGTTTGTTATTGAAAAACCCATGTACTGCCAAATAAAGTCATGAGTACTGATGGTATCAAGTGTACTCTCTATTATCTTGTAAAGAAAAACCAGCAAGAGTTAACCAGCATGCGTTTATTAGAGTGCCATCATGTGATATTTCTGAAATGTATGCTTTTCTGAACTGCCCTGCCAAACAATGTAGTTTTTATTATTTTAGGTTTAGATGACTGACCAATAAGAATGGAGCTTCTGGCTAGATCCTACTCCCATTTTCCCTAAAGCCAAGAAGTTTTTAAGAAGGTACAATCATGAAAATTATTTTATTTGGGAGCAATATAGTATATTTTCACAAAACACTAGAAACTAAGTGACATTGCGAGCTGGTCTATACTTTTAGTCACTAGAGTGCCTAAGCCACTTTTGAAAATGGGATTTAGGTGCTTTAATATTTTACCCTATTTCAGCATACTAGTCACTGGCATATTACCCTGGGACAAGTTTTACAGGCAGCAGCCAAAACACATGGTACAACCACATGATTCATTAAAGTTAAACCCAATCCAACCAAACTCAATCCCAAGCATTTTACTAATACACACTATAGAAAGACATATTACAACTTGATTCATTAATGTCATATTCCTGGACCAGCTAGCCTTGAAAGGTGAATAATATATTAATACCGAGCACAGGTCTTTAGATTTGATTTATGAAAGACCAATGCATTACACACTATATCATCATGTTTCCATTTGGGGCCCACTTTTTGTTAGGAAGATGGGACTTTACCTTAAAGGAATGCTCACGATAATTTTCATGCAAGGTTATGAGTGCAGTTTTAGAACAGAGCCACAGGTTTAAAAAACAAAAAACAAAAACTTACATGTTTTTCACTTTGATGGCTTCCTCAAGACAACCCTCAGACAGCAATCCTTGTATAAGAGTGGAATAGGGAAAGAGAGGAAACATAATATCCTTCTTTTGTGCTTCCAGTAAAATATTGTATGCCTCTACAAAGAGAATAAAAAAAAAAAAAACAATTGAGATGTCACTTTACATTGAAGTGGCATATAAAGAGCATTCACATCTCTTTTTATTTAAAAAGTCTGCATCTTAAACATAAATCTATTCTTCCTTTTCTTAAATCTTTTAGTCTAAAGCTATATTTTAGAAAATTGTTGGTTTGCCCAGGTTTCAAAAGTTGTAGGGTTTTTAAAATGTATGTGTGTGTGTGTGTGTATATATATATATATATTAAAAAAAATGTTGTTTCTTCTAAAATCCAGGTAAGTTACATTTTTCCCACCCTCAAAAAAAACCAAACACTGAGTCAAATAAGCTAACTCCAAAGAAGTGTTTGGAATTCCCTTCATTTAAAATAAAAACCACCACCATACATCTGTTCATGAGAAAAGGAGAACTAATGATTTTTGAAGCAACACCTAATTCTGGGGTAGATGGTTACAATGTTTGGCGCATCATCACAACAGCATTCAGCAAATATAGGCAGTGATTCCAGTATTGGGAGAGCAAACTGTTTGGTTACGACAAGATTTATATAAAAACATACAATTTACAAATATACAGATATTTAACAAGTAAACTAAGCTGCATTTGTTTGACTGATTAGCAGTTTTATTTCACACATTCACAATAACTGTCAGTGTATGAAAAGACGTTACCAAAAAAAAAAAAAGGAGGGGGGGGGGGGATTGGAGATAACCACACTTTTCAATCATTTACTTTTTGAAACAAGATTATGCAGCTGTAAACATCTGGCTCATACCTTTGGCGCGAAGGGGAAAATAATCTGTATTTGAATTTTAACTTCAAAGGAAATACAGTATGAACAAATGAAACTTCAGGGCACACCTTGACAAATTTTCAGCACACATTCTCAAGCCTGCAAGTGTTACTGTCCCATCTTGTCTGAACCATGGGATGGCTTGAGTTTAAGGGCATGTCTAACTCGCAAAAGCTGTGCATGGGCTAGCCTATCCAAGCTACCTTGAATCTAGTCAGTGGGGGTAACAACAGGCTTCAGAATGAGCTAGAAAGCAGAATGTGTGTCCAAGGCCTATGCTGGGCTTGTACTATCTACGCTGAAGCTGTACTGTACTTCACTGCTATTGTTACCTCTGCTAGTTGGATTCAGGCTAGCTCAGGTAGGCTGGCCTGTGCACAATTTTTGCTGTGTAGACATACTCTAAGAGTATATATTGGGACTTTTAACAAAATGTATTCATATAAGCATGAATGTGTGTCTATTTAAACAGGTATGCACAAATTGTGAATGTGTAGTATATTGTAAGAATATTGCCATATAGTTATCTAATATCCATACACAGACACTTTACATAGCACGTGTATATGAACACAGATATAAAAGAACCACCTATGGCAAAAATTAACAGTCACTGTGTGCGCTGTTCTGACATAAGTCTGAAATTACAATTCTTAATTATATCACCACTCTCTGGATCAATACTCAAACAACAGGACAGGGGAAAAAATAGTCAAATAGCATGTGATAGGATTTTAAAATAATCTAACTGGCCAGACTTCCTGTCACGATTTACCCATCTTGCCCACTTATGTGCCAAACAAAATTTAATTGCTAGCATTTACAGAAGGTGTTCACTTCACTGAAAAGTTTGTGGACATTTTTTTCCCCCAATAAAGTTTTTCAACTGTGAAAGTGACTATATCACCACTAGACCAGTAAATATTATTCCATGAAATAAGGTTGCTTATTTATGATAATGAAGAATCATTCAATACACAAGTGCAACAAACTCTGACTAGCATCTGAAAACACTTACGAGCACATTCTTGCATTGAGCAGCTCTGGCACACACCAGAAGAGGGTATCTACTTTTCCTCTGCCCTACATCAAGTACAATGATTGTGTTTACAGTACAGTTGCTAACTATAAATGTCTGTCACTGTAATGAAAACAAAATGTTTAACTGTTTTTCCCTATGCTATTCGATTTAAGGCAAAATAAATTCAAACTCCTTCATTCAACCAACTGGCACTGCAGGTGGGTTTTTGCATAGTAAAGTTCTGAACAGGAAACTACTAAAAGAATGCTCCCCACTTTCCCAAGATTTCTATGTCAAATCATAATTGCAAACCACTCACTCCTGGATCTATTTTCCTCATCACAAAAATTAAGGTTTGTCAAGAGGAGTTTTAAAGGTTAATCATGTCAGCAAACAAACAACGTACAAATTATTCAAATACCAAACAAGAATTTAAAGTGAGCAGAGTAAAAATAAAGTTTAATCTCTTTTTCTTCAATCTTAATTATTTCAAGAATTTGATGTAAATTGCTTTTATTGTCAAATTCAAACCTTTTCAATGAGATGTTAGATGCACCATAAGATCTTTTGTTGCCTAAAGTGGTTGCCAAGAGGTATTAAATGTACATGAAATAGATTATGGATAAACTCCTGGCCCCATTGAAGTAGAGTTGTCATGTGTCCGGTTTTCAACCAGAATGCCAGGTCGAAAAGGGACCCTAGTGGCTCCACTCAGCACTGCTGACCAGGCCGTTAAAAGTCCGGTCGGCAGTGTAGCGGGGCTAAGGCAGGCTTTCTGTCTGCCATGGCTCCGCGCGGCTCCCAGAAGCAGCAGAATGTCCCTCCTCTGGCTCCTAAGCATGGGGCAGTCAGGGGCCTCCGGCACGGTGCCTTCGCTGCAAGTGAAGGCTCTGCAACTCCCATTAGCCGAGAACTGCGGACCTTGCAATGCTGTGGGGCCGCCTGGCCGCGCAGGAGCTGGAGGGGGGACATGCTGCTGCTTCCAGGAGCTGCTTGAGGTAAGCACTGCCCGGAGCTTGCACCCCTGCCCCACTCTTCTGCCCCAATCCTCCAGTAGGGAGGGAGGTCTCATGTCTAGCCCTTCCATCCCGCCACAGGACTGAAGCCCTGAGCCCTGTCTAGTACATCCCGGCTTTCCAACTTCTGAAGGTTATCATATGCAGCTTGGAGGGTTAGTAAGTTTGGCAATCTCTGCTATAATATTTCATTTTTTCCCTCCTAAATGGCAAAATATTTCATAACTGCCCCCACTGCTTACCTTTTGAAAATAAACTGGCATTATCTTACATCAACTCCACTTGAGTTGTATGTCTGAAGCTGACTAAAGGGTTCTCAAATGGAGACCATATCCCCAAACAGGGATTATTAATTTACTATTTCTCAAATTGCCATCTTTTTGTGAGACGCTGTACTCAAATATATTAGCATTCAAAAGAGTTTCTGGCATAAAAATCATATCATGTTGTATTACCACTTTAAGCAGAGAGAGCTGTTAGAAATGTGACAACTTGCCAACATAAAATCTCAATTCTCACAACACAGTCACATTTGGTTCAGCAATTTCCACTGCTTGGACACATGCACACACTACCCAAAAGGCCAACTTATAACAATGCAGAATCAAGTCAGTAAGATGAATATATTGTTTTTCATAAATAAAAAACCTCAAAGAACGGACTTTTAAAACAGCACCCTGCCAAGGAATTAATCTAAATTATATAATTAATATTCTAAACTGATTAAGTTCACTTTCTTCTAATAAAAAAGTTGCATTGATACAAAATTTTTTACAATATCCTATTGTATTCATATCAAAATTACACTACATTGTTTACATAAAGTTGACAAGTTAATTTCTATAGGATTTTAAACACATGCACGCAGCACATTTCACAGTATTTTCAGCAAAATATTTTCCTACAAAATTTTCATTCTTAATATCTGGTAGGTCTGGATCATCTACCAGTTGATCAGAATGTAACTGTAGGATGTGCAATAGCAATCTATCAGTAAATTTAATCTCAAGGTGTCAGGGATATCAGTAATAAATTGGTGCAGTTTTTTGTTTATTTTAACTTTAAATCTTAGAAATTACTCAGGAAATTACTTTGGTATTCAAGCCATATTCATAAATAGGTGTAAAATTTTTATAATTTTGTTTTCCTCCCCTCTTCAATCCTATTGTTTATGATATTCAAGGACATTAAATCAATATTACCTAGTCCTCAACACTTTCCAAAGAAAAATTAATTAGTTCCGTTTTCAGAACCTGATCCTTCTAAGGTACATCCATTTTCAAGCCTGCCTTTTGATCCCCCAAATTTACGGGTATGAAAATTAACATTCTGAAGAAGCTCTTAAATATGGCATAATATAGAGATTACCATTAAAGTGATATGTATACAAAATATGAGTGTGCATATACTATATGTGATATATGCTTTCATATGCATACACAGTACATGCAGACTTATGCATAACCCCTCAATCAGGGCTCCAGGAGTTTGATGGTGTTTTAACACCAGTTTCTCCAGTAACAGCAAAACAATTCTGTGACAGATTATAGTGTATGCTGTCTCAGCTCTGAGGCCTGGGCAACACTAGGAGGTTATGTCGAATTTAGCAGCGTTAACTCGAATTAACCCTGCACCCGTCCACACAACGAAGCTATTTATTTCGACATAGAAGTCTCTTTACATCGATTTCTGTACTCCTCCCCGACGAGGGGAGTAGCGCTAAATTCGACATGGCCATGTCGAATTAGGGTAGGTGTGGATGGAATTCGACGCTAATAGCTCCGGGAGCTGTCTATTGGCAGCACCAATACTGGAAAGAAGGAAGTATAAGGTCAGTTGGGGGGGGAGGGAAGGGAGAGAGAACCCTCCACGGGACTAGGAATTTCCATCCCTGCAGATCATTACGATAAGGAGACTGCTCCTTTGGCTCTCTCTCGTGTCAGGTACTTCTGTAGAAGGGTACAATTTACCCTTAAGACAGTACTCTATAGAAGGAAGAGGGCGAAGCATTGTTTTTCTTAAATGCTATGACATATCACTACTAATATATGGGGATAGGAGGGAGAAATCTGTGTCTCCCTCGTCTTACTCTCACTCCAGCTAACAAAGTCTTATTTTCATCTAAGGAGAGAGCTCTTTTACATGAAAAGAGGAAATATGTTTCTCCCCAGCATACTGAAAAATCTTTTTCAAAATGTTAAGGGAAAGTCAGAGAAAAAATATCAGGGATTACACAAAAAGACATTTCTCTAGGAGTAAGGTTAAAATGCATCCTGAAATTATTTAAGCAAACATTTTCATCTTGCCAGCATCTTTAAAAATTGTCTATGAATCTTCATTACTGGCTCTATCTTCTGCTTTGATGGAGGTAATTTCTGTTTTAACATTCTGCTTTAAAAAAAAGATACAAATTTAATAATATTTTAGAAGCGCTTTCTAACTAACTTCTGGACCACTCTGAGGCCCAGTGATAGCCTTTTATGTTTGTGATGTGGCAGACTGAGGTTTGATTCCTACCTTAAGTGCCTGATCCTGCAAAGCAACAAGCACCGTGGGGGAATGCTAAATTTAGAAGCTTTACGTAAATACAAAAAATAATAATGATGACAACGATGCGTTCCAGGTAGCGAGTGCTGTAGAAGAAATTCCCTCAGAACTAGGGAAGTGGAAGGTATTGGACTGGAGTGTAAATGACCACTCGTCATGCTTTATAACAAAAATGCACATCCATTCTCAGTTGCACCGATAAAACTAAAATTCATTGTTGGATACAGATAAGAAGAGTGCTCAGCCTCAGATTAACTAAAATGCCACAAAACTGAATATATATGGTCTACCTTTAAAGTAAGAGAGATGTCTTAACTTTGTATCACACATTGGTTTTCATTGGGGTTGTTTATCATCAATTAAAATGGCAGTTGCTCAAGGTGATTTACTTACAGTCAGTATGTTGGAGGTTAAAAGTTCTTAGTTTTAACTAAATGGGGGAAATGGAGGGAAAAAAAGACTACAAAGAACTCTATGCAGGAATCTGTGATTTTACAGGGCTTATTTTGTTTACATCTAAGAGATAGATGTGATCTTTTTCCAGTGACGAGTTATCTTGCAGCATTACAGTGAAATAGGTTCAAAGACTTTCAGGCCAGAAGGGATCATTGTGATAACCTAGTCCAACTTCCAGCAATAACATAAACCAAACAATCTCACCTATTAACTTCTGCATTAAGGACCACAATTACTGTTTGAACTATAGCTAGGGCCCTACCAAATTCACAGCTGTGAAAAATGTGTCACGGACCATGAAATTTAGTCTTTTGTGTACTTTTACCCTAGACTATAGAGACTTCACCAGCGTTTTTAAAACTGGGGTTCTGACTGAAAAGGGGGGTCATGGATGGGGTAACAAGGTTATTATAGTGGTGGTTGCGGTATTGCCACCCTTGGGTGGCTAGAGAGTGGTGGTTGCTGTCCAGGCACCCAGCTCTGAAGGCAGTGCCCCGCCAGCAGCAGTGCAGAATTAAGGGTGGCAACACCATACCATTCTATCCTTACTGCTGCACTGCTGCTGGCGGCAGCGCTGCCTTCAGACCTGGGCTCCCGGCCAGCAGCCACTGCTCTCTGGCCGCTCCGCTCTGAAGGCAGTGCTGCTGCCAGTAGTAGCACAGAAGTAAGGGTGGGAATACCGTGACTACCCTACAATAGCCTTGCACCACCCCTCCACTCCTCCTCCCGCCCCGCCTTTTGGGTCAGGACCCCTATAGTTACAACACGGTGAAATATCTGAAATCATGAAATTTATGATTTTTAAAATATTACAACTATGAAATTGACCAAACTGGACTGTGAATGTGGCAGGGCCCTAACTATAACATATCTTAAAAAGACATCTCAAATTGATTTATAGACTTAAGTGGTGGTGATTTTCCAAAGTTTTTCTAGTTACTCTCACTGTTAAAAACCTGCACCTTATTTTCTAGTCTGAATTTGTCTAGATTCAGCTTCAAACCAGTGCATCTCATTATGCTTTTTGCTGCTATATGGAAGAGCTGTCAACTATCAAATCTTTTCCTCAAGTAGGTACTTGTACACTGTGATCATATCACCTTTTAATCTTCTCGTGGATAAACTAAACAGACTGTGCTCTTTAAATCTGACTGTAAAGCATGTTTTCCAGATCTCAAATGATTGTCGCTCTTTTGAGTCCTTTCCAATTTATCAACATTTTTTTTGAAGTGTGAACACCAGAAATGGTCACCGTAGTCCAGTAATGGCCTCACCAATGCTTTAGACACAGAAAATACTGCCTCCCTACTCATACGTGATATTTCGTTGCTTCTGCATCCAAGGACTAGATATAGAATATATGAAAATGAACAACCTACAACAATACAATGTGTTCAACTGGTTACTGATAAATTCTCCTGTCCTATACTTTTTCTTTTTAAATAAACCTACATGTTTGGACAGCTATCAGTGCTGAGTGGCCTCACAGTGGTCTTTAATACTGATCAACAGAAATTATTACCCGTTGCTATTCGATCAATACAACTGACAAAACTCAGAAATGAAAGTTACACAAAGGATACTGCAGAACAACTGGATGCTGCACCCAGCACACACTTGCCTGGAAGAGATTCCAAAAATACTACTGTAATTTTAAACCCTGCATTCTAGACTCAGGTATTGCATTAGGTTTTTGAGAGTACTGGCTACTTTTGTTGATTAATAGAACCTTGCTTTTTTAAAGCCAAAGAAAAAAGACGTGTTTTCAGTTTACCTTGGACACTGCCCTCCTTGCAGAGCATCAACACTTTCTTCTCAGGGTTATTTTCTGAATCAGGAGCTGGTTCTACATGGTCTTTATACCAAATCTTTAAAACAAAGAAATGGTTTAATAAAAAACATACAACATGAAGAGACACGTGAAAAAAATGCCTGAAGCAAACAAAAAGAATACAATGTTGCACTTGTATGTAAAGTTAAACCCAAATTACCTCAGGCACATCAAATGGTACTTCTTGACCATTGTTCTTAAGAATATCAGCCAATAACCTTAAAGTTCTCTCACGAGGAATAACATTTTCTTCCTGCATTTTAGTCCAAGTTGCACCAGCTTTTTGCCAGTCATTACTGATCTCTGAAAGACAAGATTCAGTCTTCACATCTAATACATATCCAGATACTAATCCTACATTTTCAGTGAAAAGCTGTATAATGAAAAAGTAAGCAAAATCAAAAATTAAATACATAAGATAGTTCTGTTATTTTTAAAGCACCCACATTAAAAAAAAAATCAATTTGTGTTATCAGTGTGTGAAGATGCTATGTGCATGCCTAACTTTATACATGCAAATAGTTTCACTGATTTCATGTTTGTAATGTGCTTAAGGACTTTTCTCCACCTACTGGTGGATCGACACTGCGACGATTGATACGCTGGGGGGGGGTCGATTTAGCGGGTCTAGTGAAACCTGCTAAATCGACCACAGATCGATCTCCCGTCGACTTCAGTACTCCACCAGAATGAGAAGAGTAATGGGTGTCGACAAGAGAGCGTCTCCCCTCAACATAGCGTAGTGTGGACCCCACGGTAAGCAGATCTAAGCTATGTCGACTTGAGTTATGCTACTAACATAACTCCAATTGCGTAGCTTAGATCAAACTTAGATCCCCGTAGTGTAGACCAGCCCTAAGTATTTGAAGAACCCAGGCCTTAGACTTTAGCCATGAAACACTGGGAAACTTCACAAGTGACAAAAGGTTAGGTACCAAGAACATGCTATTTCTCTTTAATGCAAATATTGACATAAAATGACTTCTTGATTTATAATAATTTTTGAACTTCCACATTCAGCTCCTTTTTGTTTACAGAATATAGTTCCAAAATAACTATTAAAAGACTTGTCTGGAAATGTCACATCAAGGTTGGATAATTATGTTGATATAAATGCAAGTGTTCATGAGCTTCTGAGACCCTGCACCAGTTTTTGTAACTTTTTAATCACATTCCCCCATATTAAAAATGTTCTTTTTCACTGTCGCAACACACAGAAAATATTGGAAACTGAGTATACACAGGAACACAAACTGACCGCACAAAAAATTTTTACATGCATAAAGTAAGCAAACTGAAAAGAAACAGTATGTAAAATAGGTTCTGACAAAAGTGTAATTTTTACATTGATGTTTTCCCTTTAATCCCCACTACGAATTCTAAGGTGCTAATCATTTCTCTAAAGACTATCTGACAAACAGTTCTCTGAAGAATTTTCTATATTTAAAATTTGGTGCAGATTGCAATACATAAAAAACAACTTTGTTCAGAGAACTTTTAAACTCTCTCATAGGAACTTCTAAGCTACCTGAGGTCCTGTTGAGGTCGCCCCAAAGGAATTTAGACGCTTTGAAGCTGCTATGTCAGTAAATTAAGAGCTCCTTAAGAAGACATGCATATCTATAGAGACCCAAAGCAACGCTCAGAGGTTCGCATTCTCAAAAAGGAACAAATCCAAAATTTTTCTACCCAATTTATAGTCCTGTGCAATTGCTCTCATTTGGGTCAGGGAATGAGTGTCTAGCATTTTTACATGACTGTACAAAAATGTTAGCACATTCAAATGGAAAAAATTCCCTTTTTTCTAAATCCCACATCTTAAAAAAAAAAAAAAAAGTTAATTACCCGTATATGAACTGTGGTTCTTCAAGATGCTGTCAGCAGTGTGTGGATCCCACTTTAGGTTTGCCTGCACCTCATGTGTGGGAACAGGCACCAGCTTCTCAAGCAGGTTCTTGGGGCGGCCGTTCCGGAGAGGGACGGTAGGTCCAGGTATTCGGCGGACGGTCCCTCACTCCGCCTGGGAGTGAAGGACCTCCCGCCGAATTGCCGTCGCAGATCGCAATTTTTTTTTTTTTTTTTTGGCTTTGGCTGCTTGGGGCGGCCAAAACCCTGGAGACGGCCCTGTGTGGGAAACTGGTATAGAAGTATGTTGGGCTATGTCTGTCATCCTGTTTGCTCTGGTGAGGGCATTAAAAGGCACAAATGCCACAGTTCCCTAACGAATGCAGAATACTAGATGTGGAGGACTCTGAAAAGTGGGGATGGAGAGAGGGTCATGGAATCCACACTGATAACATCGCAAAGAACCTCAGTTATTGTAAGGTATGTAATTTTCTTTCTTGAGTATGGGTCAGTGTGAATCTCACTCCAGGTGACTGATAAGTAGTGTCCAATCTGGAAGATAGGACTGAGGAGTCTTGATTTATCTCAACAATGATTGCAGTATTGCTCTTCTGAAATTGGCATCTGACCTTTCAATTAGATCTAAGGCATAGTACTTAAAGAAAGTCAGGAGGCTAAAGTCTCCAGATATGGGTACGTTCCTAAAGCAGAGTAGCCGTAGCTTGTGCTCTAATGGAGTAAGCCTTAACATGTGGAAGGAAAGATACATCAGCCATTTGGTAGCAGACGGATATGCACAGAAATCTGTTTTAACATCCTCTCAAAGGAGAGGGCTTACTCCTTCGAAGCACCGAAGATTGCCATGAAGAGACAAGAAGACAGAATAAGCCCTTCAGACTATCAGTGTAGTATAAGACTCCTGAAACATTCAGAGTGTGGAGTTTTTCTTCTCTGGAACAGAACAAGGTTAGGGAAGAACAGGAATAAACTGATGGGCTGCTTCAATGAAATTTCAAGACCACTTTAGGAATAAACTTCAGATAAGGTCTCAACACCACCATATCTCTGTGGAATACTGTATGGAGGGGGAGTTAGAGCTTGGAGATAACTGACCCTTATAGCCTATGTGATGATGACTACGACAACCCACCTTGAGGGCGAGATAGTGAAAGCACCATTCCTAAAGTGGCTTGAGAGAAAGTTATAGGAGATTTGATAGGTGGGCAAGTATGCAATAATCCTTTCAGGAATCTAGATGCTGTGGGATGTGAGAAGACTGAACAGGTGGAAAATATGTAGACTGCTGCAAGGTGGGCCGTGATGGAACTAAATGAATGAGAAAATTTCTTACCTTATAATTTTCTGTTAGCAGCTTCTCTCCTCATTCATCACTAACAAGTTAGCATCCCCCTCCCCCCATGTAATTTGGAGGCAGTCCAATGTTGTTGCCAGAGGCTCCAGAACTAAGCCCTGCTCTTCAGCTTAGGCCACCAGAAAAGTTTTTCCAAAGCTTTAGAAACCCTCCAGCAACCAATTATTAGCATTAATATATTAATTAACCTTAAGACAGGTATACCCAAGTCTCCCTTTAGAGAAAAACATCAATTTGTATTCTGATCATTTACCAGACTACTAGGATGGGTTGAATGAGGTGAGAAGCTGTTAACAGAATGAGAAATTTCTTACTTGATAATTTCTTTGTTAATAGCTTCTCCCCTCATTCACCACTAATGGGAAGTAGTGATTAGTGAATCACAGAAATGGGAGGGGGGGAAATGATAAGAAGAGCTTAGTTATTGTTCTAGTAGAAAAATCGGCAGGAATTGAAAGTCTTGCCCTCCTCCCCCAATAAAACAAGAACTTTATAAACGGATGACTCTGCAGAGGAATAGAAACTTACTTTTTCCCCAATGCCCCCAGGGACTTTTGTGAATAGTTTTGCAGGTGCCTAAGATGCCACCTGGTGCAGGATTTTAACATCTTGCCTGCAGCAACTTTGTGGCCCTAAGGCTTTGGCACTTTTGAGATATGAAATGAATAGGCTACAACTGATGTGCATGCTCCATTTACTGGACTAGGACCCCAGAGTGCTAGGAATGTCCATGTATGCAACAGCCTTCCAAAGGAATGCTAAGGGCTAGAGCAAAATGATGGGAAAACTATTTCCCAGGAACTGTGGAAAGCGAAACTTACCTTGAACAGAAGGATTTCTGCAGCTATAAGAATAACCTTTTCCTCACAACAGCAGCAGTATAAAAACGGTTACTAACCTTCGGTAACTGTTATGCTAGATGTTTTGCTTATGTCCATTCCAACATAGGTGTGCATGCGGCACGTGCAATACCACCGGAAAATTTTCCCTCGGTGGTATCTGTCAGGTCAACTCTAGTGCCTCTTGGAGTTACGTCTTCATAGAGCCAGTATATAGGGCCCTACTGCCCCCTCAGTTCCTTCTTGCCAGCTAACTCCGACAGAGAGGTGTAGGTGTGTGTGTGTGTGTGGGGGGGGGGGGGGGTTGGAATGGACACGAGAAACATTGAAGAACAGGTTAGTAGCCGTTTTTCTTCTTCGAGCGCTTGCTCCTGTCCATTCCAATGTAAATGACTCCCAAGCAGATGTAGGAGGAGGGTTTGGAGTTCATTAACGAGTAGACTAACAGAGCTCTGCCAAATCCAGCATCGTCTCTAGCCTGCTAAACGATGGCATAGTGCGATGCAAAAGTGTGAACCGAAGAAGCGTCACCGCTCTACAGATGTCCTGATTGAGACCTGTGCCAGGAATGCAGCTGACAATGCTTGTGCCCTTGTGGAATGTGCCATTAGGGCCGGGACCTTTGCTAGGTTGTAGCATGTGTGGATACAAAAAGTGATCCACGATGAGATTCTCTGGGCTGATACTGGAAGACCTTTCATCCTGTCCGCCACCACCACAAAAAGTTAAATAATTTTCCAAAATGATTTAGTCCTTTCTTTTAGAAGGCAAGCACATGTCTGACATCTAGTGAGTGAAGTCTCTGTTCCTGGCTATTGGCATGTGATTTTGGATAGAAGACTGGCAGGAAAATGCCCTAGTTACTATGGAATTGTGAAACCAACTTTGGGAGGAAGGCTGGGTAAGGGCACAGCTGGAACTTGTCCTTGAAAAATACCGTGTAAAGAGGTTCTGAAGTAAGTGCCCTAATCTCTGAGACCCTTCTAGATGAAGTAATGGCCACCAGAAAGGCTATCTTCCAGGAGAAGTAGAGGAGAGCGCACGTTGCCAAGGGTTCAAATGGGGGACCCAGGAACCTGGATAATACCAGGTTGAAATCCCAAGGTGGGATTGGTTGTCATACTTGGAGATAAGGCCTGCCCAGGCCTTTGAGGAAATGACTACAGATTGAGTCGGTGAAGACGGACTGGCCATTTACTCATGGGTGAAATGCTGAAATCGCGGCAAGCTGGACTCTAATTGATGACACAGATAGCTCTTGCTGCTTCAGGTGAAGTAAGTAGTCCAGAATGAATGGGTGAAACACCTCTTTGTGCTGACCAGATCGAGAACCTTTTCCACTTTGCCAGGTACGTAGCTCTAGTGAATGGTTTCCTGCTCCCTGAAAGGATCTCTTGAACTGTCTGCAGCATGCTAGCTCCAAGGAGTTCAGCCATGGGAGATTCCAGGCCATCAGATGAAGGGACTCGAGGTTTGGATGATGTAGGCGGCCTTGGTCCAGAGTGTTCAGATCTGGAAATGGAAGCAGGCTGATTGGTGTTTCCACCGAGAGGTCCAGAAGGGTGGTGAACCAGTGTTGACATGGCCAGGCTGGGGCTATCATGATCAGGCTCGATCCTTCCCTTCTGACCTTCAGCAGGACCTTGTGTATAAGCAGAATGGGAGGGAATGCATAAATGAGATGGTCCTTCTAAGGGAGAAGAAACATGTCTGTGAGAGAACCTGGGCTGTGATTCAGGAAGGAGCAGAATTGCACACTCTTCCTGTTGTACCTTGTCGCAAACATGTCTATCTGGAAAATGTCCTTCACAACATCTGGGCGAATGGACCACTTGTGACTGGAGAAGGATCTGCTGAGACAATCAGCTAATTAGTTCTGTGCTCCTGGAAGATAGGAGGCTCCAAGGTGGATTGAGTAGGTTATGCAGAATTCCCACAGACAAAGAGCTTCATGGTATAGGTGAAAGGAGTGCACTCCAACCTGTCTGTTTATATAGAACATTGCTGTTGTGTTGTCTGTAAGTACCAGCTCAAACCAGCCTTCCAGATGGAGCCAGTACGCTTGGCAGTCAAGGTGCACTGCTCTGAGTTCCCTCACATTGATGTGTAGAGAGAGCTCTGCCTGGGACCAGAGGCCCTGGGTTCTGAGTACCTCCAGATGAGCCACCCAACCCAGTGCAGGTGCAGTTGGTGACTACAGATATTGATGGATGTGGTCTTGAGAATGGGACACCTGCACCTACTGTCCTCAAGTCCAACCATGAAAGGAGAGTGGTGATCACTGAAGGGGGAAGAGTGACAACCATGTCCAAGCGATTCCAGCCTGTACAC
The DNA here is from genome assembly GCF_027887155.1 of Malaclemys terrapin pileata. Lineage (NCBI taxonomy): Eukaryota > Metazoa > Chordata > Testudines > Emydidae > Malaclemys > Malaclemys terrapin. The sequence goes on along the minus strand of NC_071507.1, from coordinate 36,921,934 downwards.
TGATGCTAGCTAAGGCTTGGTCTACACTAAACCCCCAAATCGAACTAAGGTATGCAACTTCAGCTACGTGAATAACGTAGCCGAAGTCGACGTACCTTAGTTCGAACTTACCGCGGTCCACACCCGGCAGGCAGGCTCCCCCGTCGACTCCGCTTACTCCTCGCGGCGAGCAGGATTACCGGAGTCGACGGGGAGCACTTCTGAGTTCGATTTATCGCGTCCAGATTAGACGCGATAAATCGAACCCAGAAGTTCGATTGCCTGCCGCCGAACCAGCGCGTAAGTATAGACAAGCCCTAAGTCTGAAGAGGTCTGAGTCGTACTCTTGCATGTTGCACCACATAAGCACATAAGGCCACGTGCCACAGGAGTTTTAGGCAGTTTCTTGCCATGGTGGTAGGGTGGTTTCTGAGGCTCTCTGTGAACGTGCCTAGGGCCTGGAACTGGGTCTTCGGAAGGAAGGCTCTGGCTTGGACGGAGTCAAGGACCGCCCCTATAAATTTTAAACTTTGAACTGGAGAGTGTCGATTTCTGCATGTTTATCAACAGGCCTAACATTTGCCTGCACCTCATCAGCCAGTCATCGAGGTAATGCTAAATCGAACCCTTTGCTTACTCAAGAAGGCCGTGACAACTGCCATGCACTTTATAAATACCCAAGGGGCTGCTGACAGGCTGGGAGTAGGGTAAACTGGTTCACAATGAATCAGAGGAATTTCTTCTGATCTTGGGAGATTGAGATATGAAAGTAAGAATCCTTCAAGGCAAGGACGGCATACCATTCCTCTAGAACCTGGGAGGGGACAATGGAGGCCAAGGAGACCATGTGGAACTTCAGCTTCTTCATGAATCTGTTGAGGTTTCGCAGGTCCAGGATGGGTCTGAGACCACTGTGACCTTGCAGTCTGTATGATTTTATAAAAATATGCTAATGAATGAATATAATGTAACTGGAATATGCTTCATGCAAAAGATCTCTTGTAAGGTATCATTACAAAGCTTATAATCTACTGAGTGTGATCGTCCAATTTGTATAAATGGACCACTCTTGTATCTGAAACTAGAAATATGAAATATAACTCTGAGGGCCTATTGTAATTATGCAAAATGTGGACCATTAATGGTGATTTGGAATTTTGATAATTCCCATTAACCAGGAGAATTGACTGCAGATAGCTCTGTTTTACCTGTAAGTCTTCCTGTATACATGTGTGCTGGCAAGTGGGTAATGAAGTCTTGCAGTGACATGTGATAATGTCACCTGAACTGGAATCCATCTTTAACCTGGTGTCTTTCCACGGAGAAGGAGGGGGTGGGAACCCAGAGAGGGACAAAGGATTCCTGCCTTATGCAAAAAATATATAAATAGGTGGAACAGAACAAAGGGGGAGGAGCCATCATGAAGAATCCCCTAGCGACCACCTGAGCTGGAACAAGAGCTGTACTAGGGGAAAGAATTGTGCCCAGGCCTGGAAGGTATCCAGTCTGAGGAAAATCTTACTGAACCATCTCTAAGGGTGAGATTATCTGTATTCAGTTTGATTAGACAGATTTGCGTGTTTTATTTTATTTTGCTTGGTGACTTACGTTGTTCTGTCTGTTACTACTTGGAACCACTTAAATCCTACTTTCTGTATTTAATAAAATCACTTTTTACTTATTAATTAACTCAGAGTATGTGTTAATACCTGGGTGGACAAACAGCTGTGTATCTCTCTCTATGAGTGTTATAGAGGGCGAAAAATTTATGCATTTACCCTGTATAAGCTTTAAAAAAGGCTTTATTTGGGTTTAGACCCCATTGGGAGTTGGGCATCTGAGTGTTAAAGACAACACTTCTGTTAGCTGCTTTCAGGTAAGCCTGCAGCGGTTAGGGGACGTGATTCAAACCTGGGTCTGGGTTTGCAGCAGGCTGGCTCAAACCAGGCAGGGCACTGAAGTCCTAAATTGACGGGACAGGAAAGCAGGGGCAGAAGTAGTCTTGGCACATTAGGTGGTGACTTCCAAGGGGAGTTCTGTGATCCAACCCGTCACAACCACCACTGGCCTTTGGTATTAGGCAATAGCAGGAGTTGAACCCCTGCCCCCTAGCTCCGGAGGAACCTCCTCTACTGCTCCCACTTGCAGGAGTGTTTGCACCTCCTTGATTAGAAGTTGCTTGTGAGAAGAGTCCTGGGCGGGAGCAAGGGAAGGAGGGGAAGAACTGAATGGCAGGGTGTATCCCAGTCCTATGGTGTGTGTAGCACCCGCGGTCTGAGGTGGTATGGGCCCATATTCAACAGAAGTGTGATAACTGGTCCACATTAATTGGGGAAGGTGGATCCAGACACTGGCCTGGTATGCCATCCTCAAGTGTACCCTCAAAAGGTTTGTTTAGAACCCAACGCTTGTCTGGCAGGGCCAGGCCTGGGGCCAATGAGGACTGGGGATGAGGCCTCTTATAGCTCCTGCTCCGCCTCTTACTGTAGTCCTACCTTGACTGAGGCTGGTAGAAACAGGGCAATGGTTGGGGCTTAAAATACTTTCTTATAGGAACCGGGATGTGGAACCCAAGGGATTTTAGAGTGGCCCTCGAGCAGCGGCGGGCAACCTGTGGGCTGCATGTGGCCCACCAGGGTAATCCACTGGCAGGCTGCCAGACAGTTCGTTTACATTTGCACGGCCGGCTGCAGCTCCCAGTGGCTGCGGTTTGCCGTTCCCGGCCAATGGGAGCTGTGGGAAGCGGCGGTCAGCAAGTCCCTGCGGCCTGCGCCGCTTCCCGCAGCTCCCATTGGCCATGAACGGTGAACCATGGCCACTGGGAGCTGCGGCCGGCCATGCAAATGTAAACACACTGTCTGGCAGCCTGTGAGCAGATTACCCTGATGGGCCGCAGGTTGCCCACCACTGCCCTAGAGTCATTTAAGCTGTGGAGATTTGCATCTGTTTGCTCTGAAAAGAGCAATGTGTCCTCAAAAGGGAGGTCCTGGATAGTCTGCCGAACCTTGTAGGGGAGGCCCAAGGCCTGAAGACATGCGGTTCTTCTCATGACCATAGTGGAAGCCATGGTTTGAGCCGCAGAGTCAGCTACGTCCAAGGCTGCCTGAAGAGATGCTTTTGCCACCACTCTCCCTTCCTTGACTAGAGCTGAGAATTTGACCCTGGATGCCTGTGGCAACAACTCTTTGAAACTGGACATCATGCCCCCAAGAGTTGAAGTCATAGCAGCAGCTCAGAAGCACCCATTGGTTAGTGATCTTGAGTTGGAGCCCCGTCTCCCCCGGTAGAATATACCTTCCTGCCAAAGAGAATCAACTTTTTGGCATTTTTGGCCTGGGGACTTGGGGGGAGTCCTTGATGTCCTCGTCTCCTCTGTTTGTTGGCCACTGACACCACTAGCGACCCCAGCAGAGGATGGGTATATAAAAAGTCAAACCCTTTTGTAGGGACAAAGTACTTTTTCTCCATCCTCTTAGAGGAGAGTTATAGTGAGGCTGGAGTCTGCCTGAGGGCCTTAATGGGTTCTAGAAGGGCATCATTCAGGGGCAATGCCACTCGTGACGGACCAGAAGAGGTCAAGATGTCCACCAAAGCATGAGAGGATTCAGATATTTCCTTTGCCTGAACCCCCAGGCTTTGAGCAACACTTCTGAGAAGCTCCTGATGAGCCCTGTAATTGTCCTGAAAGGGTGCAACCGATGTCCCTGCTACAGTCTCAGCAGGTGAGGAAGATGAAGATGCCTGCATGCGTACAGGGCCTTGTTCTTCTCCCTCAGCCCTGGAAGGATCCTGTGGTACCAGGTCCTAGGGTTTGGTGCTACGCTTGGTACCAGCTTGAGGTTTCTGCACTGAGGAAGGTGGTGGGGGAGCTCTACACTCCAAAACAACAGAGTACAATCTCAACTGTGACTCCTGGACTGATTGAAATGCACAGGGGTTCTAAAAGAGCCACTGCACTGGCATTTACCACTTTGCTGGCCAGGCCATTGGTGGGAACTCTTGGTTTATGTCAGCCACTGGGTAACAGCGGTCGGATTGATGCCGGCTCCTGTGGGAAGCAGAAGACTCTGCCTTGGAGTCCAACTGAGAGAAGTCGCTCCTTGGTGACCACTGTAGAGCAGTACCTACTGGTGCTGGAAAGTGTTGCTGGGAGGAAGGCAACTGGCTCTGTGCCATCAATCGCTGGTTTCCCTTTTGACAGCACCTGAGACCTTGGTGCTGCAGGAGCTCTTGCCTTTGGTGCCAGTTGGCACCTGGGGATGGCGATACTGGGAACGATAGTAGCTCCCTTGCTACCTTGAATGTCTCTAGCATAGATGGTAGTGTCAAGGAGAGTCCAACAGTACCAGACTCAACGGGTCCCTTCCCAGGGCCAGAGTGAACGGTATTATGCTGGCAACTGTTGAATCTGATTGGCCCGGCATGGGTCACACACTCTGGCTTCCCTGTGAGCAGCGGACCTCATAGTTGGTGAGTGCCCAGCCAGTTTCCACTGCTTCTTCCTCGGCACCGGTGACAAGAGTCCTGCTGAGGCATGGACCTCCTCTGTACCAGAAATGCTTAACGGTGCCAAGAGTCCTGGGACGCAGAAGAAGAGTCCTTCCTCGGTGCTAGAAATGACAGGCATCACATCGCTGTCTGTCCCTCAGAGAGGCCAGAGCACTTCTCACCAATGTTGAGGGGCTCAGTGCTGAGTCTGCATGGCTCAGCTCTGATATGGGAGCAGCTCTGCATCCCCCAAGAAGGAATAGAGTCTTTGATCCCTGCTCTTCTTGGTACAGGGCTTTGACCCCTTACAGATCCTGCAGAGAGGTTCCGGCTAATAACTGACCATCCTAAATAATGCCTGGAATTGTTCTCTATGCTTCTGTGGAAGATGTTCAATAAAAGATGCAAACTTGTAATTTGTGTAGTCATACTTGGCCATGATCACCTGATAGTTTGTGATCTGAAAATGGAGGGTTGCCAATTAGCAGGACTTTCATACAAAAAGGTCTAAACTTTTCTGGTCCTTGCTTCCTGGTAGTACACCTGAAGCAATGCTATCTACCTTCCTCATTTGCAGCATCTACCATCAGGGAATTAGGAAAGGGATGGGAAAAGAAAAATTCTGAGTCACTGGGGGACAGTATAATAATTCTTATCTGCCAGTTTACAAGTTGGCAGTATGGTGGCAGGAGTTCGCTAAAAAGCCTCCAGAAATACTTCATTAATGGGTAGGGCAAACCGGGTAGGTGTTGCCAGCTGCAAAATGTCCAGAAGCTTGTGATTTGAGTCTTTACACTCCTCAAAAATTATCTGGAGAGCATCCGCCATCCCATTCACATGATCGTGGAAATGACAAAAGTTATCAGCCATCGATGGTAGTGGAGCAGGCATGACTGCTTCATTCGCAGATGAATTAGAGGTTTGAGGGGTAGCCTCTTTGTCTGCCCTAGTCTCTTTTTCCTCAAAAGTCTCCTCATGTTGGGGGTTTGGTGGAGGAGACTGTAACCCCCTAGTTTCCTGATGTAATGGAGAGGGAGGTCTGGCAAATTGCTCCCAATAAGCTGCACAAGGATCTCAGTATGGCCATTGGGGAAGCACATACATACAGGACAAGGGGTAGCACCCAGGACTGATCCCACCATCCCTGACATGGCTACGGGTCTTTGACAAAGTATGGGTTTCTGTAATGATGAGGAGGGGAACCCCAGACTGATAAGGAGGAGACTCTGCCTCAACGTCCCCCAGTGCAGGTGCCCCAGTAGAAAAGGGCGGAGAATTCTACAACGGTAATCCAGAGAGCAGATTCCTGGTATCAGAGGATCATTCGGTTCCTATAAGCAGACTCTGGCTCATTTCACACTAATAAGTCCCTGGAGTAATGGAATTCCTACAGTATGAAGTGGATTGGTACCTACACTGCAGTTGACTTGGGCGGTACCATTGGTTTGGAGTGCATAAGCACTGGGACTGAAGTGTTTGCTTTGATTTTGTCAGTACTGATGGAGCCGACAGGCAAGGTACCATTGGTGAGTTTGACATGGATGGTGTCGATCTGGAGGTGGATGGTACCAGGGCTCTGCCACCGCTGTTTCTCCAAAGTGCTTTAGGATCTCCCTGCTCCATTGGTACCAGAGGAAGAGTCTTGCCTCCATGGTACCAAGTCAAAAACTAGCAGGAGTTCAGGACTGCTTGAGAGTTGTCTCCTTGTGGTGGAAGACAGCTTCTCTTCTTCAGAGCCTTCCCTGAGTCCTCCAAGATCTTCCCCTTCTTAGGCGTGACCTTAGCTGAAGGGTCACCGGATCTGTCCTGAGCCAGATGTTGGGGGGGGGGGGGGAGGGGAATCTCCCTGACCTGACTCAGAAGCAGGTCAAAGGGAACACTCCATCAGCAGCAGCTTCAATTTGATCTCTTGATTCTTCTGAGTCCTAGATTTTAGAGTCAGGCAAAAATTACTCTTTTGGGAGATATGGGACTTTCCCATGCAATGGATACACTTATGGTGGTCGTCACCTCCAACAAAAAAAGACCGTGTTTGAAACCTGAAGAGCTAGGCATGCCCTGCCAGGCTAAATATGGTCCTTAGAAAAAAAAATGGATGAGAAAAAAAGGGGAGAGGAAAAAACTGGAATTTCCCAAGCTATCTAACTAATTCTATACTAAACAACAAATAATACTACACTAACTAAACTGCAACACATGTTGAAGCACACATCAGATGGACATACTAGAGCTCCATCTCAGGATGAGGCAGTACAGAAGGAACTGAGGAGCGCCCTATATACTCTCAGACCTCAGCACAAGGTTGTATAGCACGCATGCATGTGCTGACCAGACCCTAACTAATGGAAAATCTCTGCTCAAGGGATTGAGAAGCACATATGCACCTGAAGTAGAGCACCAAAGAGGGACATTATTTGAAGAACAGAAATTGTAACAAGCAATTTTGGTAAACAGCTCTTGGAATGCACTGAAGTCATCAGGCAAAGGTATCAAAGCTGAAGAGATAGGAAGAGATGTGGTGATGGGCTCCTTTTCTGGTGCCCTTTCCTCCTCACCTCTCTGTTCCTGCTCCTCACCGTCATGTGTTGGAGGTCTGGCTAAAGATAGCACAAATGACTGCTTCCTAGCATAGTGGTAATGCGACTGGCTCATGGAGATGTGAGATGGTGTACCCCAATAACTCCAGTAGGGTCACGGTGGCACACGATACTGATATTGTTGGATTTGCTGGGGTTGGCCAATTCACCGCTATCCATGTGATGGTCTGCCTCTGGGCTGCTCCGCAGGGTTGCCTTCTGATCACAGGGGAGAAGGCTCCCTGCTGTACATCAGTGAGAAGGTATACCCTGGTGAAAAAGAGGATGAATAGACCTCATCAAGGGACAGAACTTACATCTATGGGAATCTTGTTGCTGGGCTGGAAGCATGCACCAGTGTCAAAAAAGGTCTCTGTATCCACTGAAGAAACATTAGGTACCATAAGCCATTCTGTAGATGGTGCCAACATGGACACCAGCACTACAGCCAACATCAAGGCTGGTGCGAAACCTTGTTTCTTCAGCACCAAGCTTGAGGCCAATCCAGCATAGCTAGCCTCTGAGTGGTTTTCTCCCTGGAAGGTGGATGTCTCCCACAAAGACAGGTCATGTCTGCCTCTTTATGCCATTTTCCTCACATCTGGGGAGAGGCAGAACTAGTCTTCAGAGACAGAGTCAACTTCCTGATGCCAACTTCTTGTCAATGTCAGTCTTTGGGGTCACCTGCCAATTGGTAGGGACGTTCAAAGAGGAGTATTTGACCAGGATCTGGTGTGGTTTTAGATTGATCCCCTCCTTCTGGATAAAAGGTAACCTGCATGCATTTTTCCAGGATATACAACCTGAGGCAGATGCCCTAGAACTCTCTGCGGTGTCTCAGCTTGAGCAACACAAGTTAGAACAGATTCCTTCTTCAGGATCAACTTCTGGTGAGCTCATGGTTCCAAGCAACGCTCATCTCCCAATAAAGGCGATATAGTCTTATGAACCAAGAGAGGGATTTACCCAGTGGCAAAAGCATCTTTGATTTTGAATGTCTCACATACACATGATATTTGTTATCTGAAATTGTCAAAAACTGAAGATAAATTTTATGGGCTAGATTATTTCAGAAGTTCAGATAAAAGAAGATTTATTAAACATCTAACAGCTTTGTAATGTCTTGGTTCTACAGAATTATGGGTCAGTTTTTTATACCCAGGATAACATTTTAGATTCGATTGAGGGCTACTAATTTTGCTCTACCTAAAATTTGAAAGCAGATACAGAATTATTGCCTAAGTATTTCATGAGAACTCTCAATCATACTCCTGTGTGGAACAGTTTTGATACTTGGTCTTAAATGGTTGAAAGCAGGCAAGTGCATGTTTTTTGTCTTTTATGGTGACAGAAAGCTGCAAACCTTTTCCATTTATTTGAGTAGATGGAATTTGTTGCGACTTTTCTTGCAGACTGAAGAATTTGTGTGGCAGAGTTTGATAAATTATATCTGTTTAGATTTCTACTCTCAGCAGACATGCTGTCAGACCGAGTAACTGTTGGAGGGGACTGTTGTTCGGAAGTAGGAGGACTACCTCCTGGTGAAACAAGATTATATTTTAGGCCCAGTTGTTTTATTATGGTGAATCAGTATTTATAAAGCCAGAATGGAGATACACATATAGCTTGGTTTTAAAGCTTTTTGAGGCTGCTGAGAAAATGAAAATGACTTGCAGCTGAAGAAGTGAGGTTCTTACCCACGAAAGCTTATGCTCCCAATACTTCTGTTAGTCTTAAAGGTGCCACAGAACCCTCTGTTGCTTTTTACAGATTCAGACTAACACGGCTACCCCTCTGATACGAGAAAATGAAAAGTATTAAAGGCATGAAGGAAAGATGTACAATAGGCTTTTAGCCATTTTTTGTTGTAGTCATCTCTTCTGCTTGTAGGAAGTTTAATCAGGACAGGAAACATCCTACCTTCTTGCTCTATGATGTAAAAAGGCAGTTTTCTAATAGTTTGCAGAAAGAGCACTACTTAATCTGAGTAATAACTCACCATCTCTAGTTCTAATAATAAAAGGATATATTTTGGTTATCTTCTCAGATGTTTGTGCTTTGAAGTTAGTGGATTGCTCTGGGCTAAATATTCCTTGGCATATGGAATTGTTAAGATGTAGCTTACATTCTTGGGGGGGGGGGGGGGGGAACCCTGCACATTTGTTAAACAATGTGTCATACAACTTCAGGCTTTAATGATAAGTTTTCCCTTGCACAATTAGAACTAAGTGTTGTAAAGCTTTCTTGATAAATATCCATGCCAACAGATTTTATTTGACCTTTCCTGAAGTTTTTTGCTGATTTTTATAATACTTTCTAATGTTCTGATACAAACACATTGTTCAGTATCTAATCTCTAGAACATGAAAAACAGGTACCCAAAGCTTCCAGGTAACCAGAATATGCAGCATTTTTGAAAATATATGGTATAATTTCTGGCAATGATAATCTTTCCTGCACGGAATAGCAAAATCAACGTTAAGATAAATCATTCCTGAAAATCTGTTATTTCAGAGCAAATTATTAAGAAATTATACATACATCTTACAACAGTTGTAGCAAGTACATTGTAGCAGGGTGGTTACCCCGCTCCTGCTCTGAAGGGCTTAGAACAGCCCTGGGAGAGGGCTGTAGCAGGGAAAACAGCTAATAGGCTGATTGGGGAAGCAGCCACAGCTGGGCCACGCCCCAATCAGGCCTCAGCTGGCCCTATATAAGAAGCTGGGAGCCACGAGCTCAGCAGTCTCTCTCTAGCTGTAGAGGGAGATGGACCTGGCTGCAGGGACCTGGGCAGAGCACCTGAGTGGACCAGGTCTGGGGAAAAGTAGAGGAGCTGGGGAGGCTCCAGCCTAGCAGAAGGCCAACGGGTACTGGGGGTTGCAGAGGGCAGCCCATGGGAAGGCAGAGGCAGCAGGTCCAAACCCTCCTTGCCAGTGATGAGTGGCTTATACTGCAGTCTGCCCCAGGGAACGGGGGCTAGTTGGTGACTGGCAGTAGCCCAGGACTGAGGCAAGGCAGGGATAAAGGGTTGGGGGGTTCCCCTAGGTGGGGAGACCCTGAGACTGTGGGAATATTGCCAGGGGGCAGCCCCCAAAGACAAGGGGCACCGGGTCCTGGGAGGGACATGGGGGCCAGCGGCAGCGGGACAACGGCCTGCAGAGGGTGCTCCGGAAGCTGGACAAGCTAATTCCTAGAGACAACCAGCAGGAGGCGCCGCAGGGGTGAGTCCCACGCCTTTACAACATCTACAATATAATGTGACTTCGCTAACTTTACAAGTTTGTAAATCTTTTTTTCTACTATCAAAATGACTATTAACTGACCATCCAAGTATCAAAACTACACATGTATGCTATAGTCTCTGGTGACCCACCATTACAAACACAAACTAAATAAAAATATGATAATGCTCTTTTATGTGGCCAGAGAAGTATTGACATTAATTAATGCAAATCACAGCCAGTGTGTATAGAACAGTTGTACAGGTACCTGGAAGTTTATGAAAGATGTTAGGAGGGCATTTTGAGATACTGATGATGAGGAAAAATGCTTTCTTTCCTGAAGGTTGACTCAGAACTTTCCGTAACATTTTGCAGACAATGTAGTAATGACGTTCTTATATAATGGAATTTCTCTAATGATACTCAGTTTAATTGTCACATTAATCAAATTTCTTCCTATCTTATAAAAAGGTTATTTTTAGTTAAATGTCCTGAAAAATGGGGATAGGAGAAGCAGGGGAGAAAATTAAAAAACTGTCTGTTTCAGAGATCTGATATTGCCAGCAGAAACACCCGATTCAGCAAAAAGTTTCACACCTCCCGAAAAAGGTTTCCAATACAATGCTAGTCAATATAATCTCTAGTGGATTACAAATGGGGTTGGGGCTATTACTGGCATACTTAACTTTTTAAATCTTCTATTGGAATTTTTATTTGGCAAATGATCACATTTTCAACCCCTTTGTAGACAGAAAAAAGCCACTACAAATTATATTGAAAAGTCAGACTAAAGATTTCTGGATTTATGGGATAGGGTTTTGGGCTATGTAATTATGGGGAAAGGGACCATCTATTTAAAAATCCTGCTCAGAGATCACGAGACAAATAGCAATTATGCACAGACTGATTAGGGGAAAATGGAAATTTTTATAATCTTTCAACCAAACAAATCTAGCTACAGAATCTTCATATCAATGCCAACTACAAAGAATTGCAACAGAAATTAGCAGGGGTTTTCCCTCTTCAAATTATTTTAAAACCAAAAGGTAGTAAATTGACCAACTGGTATACAGGCCAATCACACTGGATGAAAATTACTCATGGGATGGAGGGTCAGTACGAGGCCTTCTATACCACTAAAGCCCTACATAGCTACTGCGTGGAGGCTATGCTGGTGGAGTGGCTCTACACTCTTGTGTGTTATGGAAATGGTCTCCAGGCTGATCCCACATAGTTGGGCATGAATGTGAAGTAACATAGGGTCTGCAGATCCAGTGGACACAGTAAACTCAGCAACAGTTACAGCGGGAGTGCAATGGCTATTACAGATCATGGCTAGAAATCACTGGCAGGCAGGTTTCTGCAGCAACCCTAGCCCTGGGTTGCAGTAGAGAGTTGTATTTTATCCCTCCCCAACATACCCATACAGAGCCTGAAACAGCTTTATGTGAGTGGAAGGGATCTCACCCAGTTATAATTGCTTGCAGGCAGTCTACATATTTGTGGCTAATTTTTATTAATGCTGTGAAATATAAAGAAAATGGGAATCTAATCTCTGCTACAGAAAGTGACCCCAAAATTAACTGGTTAGAGCGATCACATAACTAATTCTGTATTTTAAACCATTTTCCCTTCCCTCCCACCCAAAAAACCCTCCACAAAACAAAACACTCATCCAAAAGCACAAATCACGGCCACAGCAACAAACAAGTTATTGGTAAAACTTTGGAGCATGTTACAAATACATGGAATCCATGATAAATAAAACCTAAGGCGTTTCTCAAGTATTTTACTTGATTTATAAAAATGGAATAAATTGAAAAATGTAAAAGCCAACAAGGTTAAAACTTTTATCGGTTCTATATTTGGCTACAACTATGGATATAACTTCAGACAAATGAAGTAGAATAAGAGTTTTGAAACATGGCAACATTGGTATTTTCTTTGGATGAGCTGACAAAGCTCAAATGGTTCAGTGAAAGTAGGGACAAAGGGCACTTTTCAGGCCACCTCACAAGCCAGGAAAAAATCTCTCCATGATCTGTGACAAAAGATCATGTTACGAATCAAAGGAAAAGTTTCTGGGTTGCAGAGAAGGAATTCATAGCAAAAATGCGGAGTTTATTGTCTGAGTAGCCTAAACAGAATTGGTAGATAGCAAAGCAAACCTAAGTCAGAAAGTTCCTATCAAGAGCTGTGCTACACATCATTACTATCAACACTGAGAACGGCCCTTTTGAGAAATATAGTTTTAATTGGTTAATATAAAATCCAAAACCAGTTCAAAAACTTACATTCTGTTCCCATTACACAGTTTAAGGTTTTTTCAAATACTATTAATAAAATTAAAATTCCCACAAAGTTATCACTGGAATAACAGTTTCTAATAGAGCAAAAGAAAAGATTTTCAGTTAACTTACTGTATAATTTTAGGAGGTAGTAGTACATATGATCTCTATCACACTCAAATAGTTTTTGAGTCATTTCCACCAGATTTTCTAAAGTTTCCATCTTTGCGGGGGGGAAAACAAGGAAAAAGTTATAACATAAAATATCTGTATATCAGACTATGGCTTAATTTAATTTTTATATGTATAATCACATATGCAGCTCACAAATATGTATATACACACACGTTCAGTCCCAAAATTTGGAAATGTAAATATAAGACTGCATATAATTTTTCACTAAATATAAAGTATCAATTTACATCATTACTGTTTATGTAAATTGTGATATGCATGAAATACTTCAAAACTTATTTGTGTATTACCATTAAAGTATTAATCACAAACAGACAGGAGACATGATGCAATAGATGTACCTGTTTAGTTGCAATACACTTCTCAGCAAACCACTGCAGCCTCCCAGGACGAGCTCTCAAGCCTGGTGTCTGCAAAATAGATTTCCGCACAAACAAAAATGTCAGTTTACTTAGCCAAAGTATTTTCTTAAAATGTAAAAGTAATTATATGTTGTCATAATGAAGTATTTTATGGTTGATTCAAAGATGACTTCTCACAATTCTAAACATTTATCCTAATTGACTTAAAAAATGCAAAGGTTGTATTGGTGACGCTGCAGAAACAATAACCATGTTTCATTCTAAATATATTTTCAATTCAACTGTACTTTTGGACTGAAAATTGCTATGCTGGTTCTCTGACTGAACGGGATTTTTGTTAAAGTCTCAGATATTAGTTGAGCCATTCGGATAGGTAATAGTGAAAAAGTGACATTTTGAAACAAGAATGCATTTTTTTTTAAAAATATCATAGTTCAAGAATGGTTTGTTTCAAAGACCACAAGTCTGACTTGATTTTTTTTATTGTCAAGAGCTTTTGATATTTGAAGAAAAAAGGTTCATAATGTAAGTAAAAGCAACTGAAAACTCTGAGCATGCAACACTTTACTTTTTCTGCCATTTTCAACACACGCCCAACGTGAATCTACAGACCCACACAACTACAGACGACCAGAGCGCTATATATTCTGATAGATCATCATAAACAACATACCACCCTGCTGATTTCATTCCTTCCCATTACAAAATACTCATATTTTGGACTACAAATACACACCAGTCATCTCTCACTCCTTCAGAAGTATGCCAAATGTTCACAAATTGTTGTCTTCATGAAATATTCACCCAGAATAGTAGCAATTACTCACTAACTGAAACACCAGGACTCCAACTCTTTCTTCCAATTGCAGCATCTATTTACATCCCTACTCCACCAACATCTAGTACCAGAAATTGTCCTACTATATTCCATTAGTTTTTAGTGCCAGCTTCTGTCCCAGCTACAACACTCTCACCAGAAGACAAGCTTAATCCAGTGTGCATTATAGCAGTTGCAGGTAGCAACCACTTTATTCAGGACACATACACGATAGCATAAATTCCACAACAAATTCATCTTACAGCTATTTTTTCAGGCTCTCTACAGACTCAGGAGGAAGATACCACTGTATCAGTTTACACCTGGTTCATGTTTTCAGGATCCTCTTCAAAATCTTAAGGTCTAGATATACTGTTTAAAATAAAGCCGAGATTCTGCAGTACTATTCTGTAATAAGGACTGAAGTCTGTGGGTATGGAATCACAGAATACCAGTGATTGAGGGGACAGTTAAGGTTGCAAAATAATTTACTTTATAACCCTGCTTTCACTTCCTTATAATGTGATAACACTTCTCCCTTTTCAGGTGAGATTTTCTATACTTAGTTCAGGGGGCGCTTTTTATTTATTTTTTTTTTTAAGTCTGAGTCAAATCTTTTCAGTTGTTTTGAGTTATGGGAATATATAAAAAAAAATAAAAAAAAAATCCAACTACTTTTTTGTGTTTTGTTTTCAAACAATGAACTGGAGTACAGCAACTATGTCTAAATTTTGAAACTTGGTAGGGACATAATTTTCAATGAGGTTTTATTGCCCTTGTTTGGCTGGAAAAAAGATGTTTTAAAGTAAGAAAGTGTTCAAAAACTGCATACCAAGAACATTCTGCTGAAGATTTGCTCAAATCTACATGTACAGACTAAATCTGAAATACATGGTTCAAGGACAAAGTTCCTCTGGTAAATTTCGTAAGCTCTGCAAGCTGTATAAGCTATACAGCAAACAGCTTACCAACTCCAAAAACCGAAGAGCTTTTGAATGTCTCTCTTCCTCATCTCCCTCCCCCCTTTTAAAGACAAAGCAATTAAAGAGGGAAAAACTTATTAATGCAACACTAAGCTGCACACTTAAAATTGTAAGTAAGGAAATACAAAATTTAAGGTTCCAACAGCAGTGTTAATTCAGACATTACACATACTGACGTCTTATTTTTAATGCATTTTTTAATTACTTTAATACATTCCTTTTACAGTTGTAAACTATATAGGATAAAATATTCAGTTTGTGCAATACTGTGATAAATTATCACCTCATTAATCTTTACATTTCCTGACTTAGCTAAAAATCTAGCTGCTTAAGATTCTACAGTCTTAAAATGGGTCATTTTGAACCAGAAATAGTTCAGAACAGAATCAAAGTAATTGTTTTAAACTTAAAGGGACATCATTAAGTGAAGAAAAAAAATCATATCTAAATCTGAAAATTGTGGACCTACTGTTTTCACACTGCAACAACTAATACTCCTGAGGGCATTCTGCACCAAAAATAAAAATTATTCTACACAGAAAATTTTAAAATTCTGCAAATTTTATTGGTCAAATAAATGTGGAGGCTCCAGCATGGCATTGGGGAGCACAGGCCACTGGCTGCACAGAGATGGGAGATCATTGTGCAGCTCCTCCTGGGACACTGACTCAGCAGTGAGGCTGCACCCAACCCTGACACGGTGCAAGGACCAGGCCTGCCCCAGAAACACCCCAGGGCCCTGCCGCACCATGCCAAGTGCACCAGGCGTGGGCAGGCAGGCTCAGCAAGGCAGGATCCAATTGTGGAGGGGCTTAGTATGGGGGGATCCAGTTGCAGGTTGAGAGGGTTCTGTGTGGGGCAATCTGGGTACGGGTGGCTCCGTGGGAGATCCGGGTGCGATCAGGCTGCACAGGGGCTCATTGGGGGATTCTGGATGCAATGGTAATGGGACTCTGCAGGGGGTCCAGGTGATCAGCGGGGGGGGGAGGGGAGGAGGGGGATAGAGCTCATCGAGGGGTATGGTGGGCGGAGTGAGGGGTCCAGATGCTGGGAGAGTGGGGCTCAATAGGGTGAGGATCCAGATGTAGCTGGTTGGGGCTCAGTAGGGTGGGGATCCAGGTGCAGGGGGAGTGGGACTCATCAGGGAGGCTCTGGGTGCAGGAGGAGGGTGAAGTTCGGCAGCAGGGTCTGGGTATGAGGGGGTCTGGATGCACGGGGGTTGGGTGGACGGGGGAGCAGCTCCCTGTACAGCAATCCCTGCTCCTGCACCAGAGGAGCGATGGGTGCAGAAAGCACGGGGAGGAGTTTGCAGAGCTTCCTACAGCTGGGGGAGACATCTGGGGGTGGGTCTCAACAAGCCCCGGATGCCATGCAGGGGAAGAGGAAGTCCTGTCTTCCCCAGCCCACCCAGGACTAGCAGCTGAGCCTGGCACAGGGTAGGAACCACCAGCCGGGTCTTCCCCAGTCCTGCCTGCTGCCCCACAGGGATTACCTGTTTGCTGGCTGCCATAGTCACCCAAAACATACTTCTGGGGAGGGTCACATGACCGCTCGTGGCTTCCCTTTGCTTCCCCACCAGAAAGTCATTTTTCTGCAGGGAAGCAAAGAAATCTGCAGGGGACATAAATTCTGTGCATGCGCAGTGGTGCAGAATTCCCCCAGGAGTAAAACTAAGATTACTACAACATAGATTAGAGATAAAACATCTCTCTCGTCTCTCAATTTACTTAGTGCATTTCCAGCATTTAGTGGATAGTTTGACTCTTTTCTCAGTGCTCAGTCACGCTTCTTGTCTGATTAATTAACATGATGCCACCAAACCCTCATACATTATTCTGAAGGGACTTTACATGCCTGCTCTTCACCAGGCCTTATTAAGAGATTGTTTATCAAACAGCAGGAGGAAAGGTGAAACCAAAGGGGCAGAAGGTAGCACATACACAGAATATGAGGAATGAAAATATTTGGTATTGTTCCTCTTGGGATTGTCTGAAAGACCCTTATAAATTTTGTCAGGGGAGCAGAAAAACCCATGTAAAAAGTCTGAAATAAAAAGAATGTTTAAAGTTCTGTATATGCTATAGAAGATGCTGTGCTATTAGAAATCTGCCAATTAAAAAAAAAAAAGTCTAAGTAGAGAGACTCTCGAACTTTGTTTAGGTTGAAAGTACTCAAGTCAAGGGGTCTCCTCAAGCTCTCTTGTTAAGCTAATTGCCATGGTAAGGTGCAAGAACAGTCTCAAAGACATTTATAGGAACTGAAAGCCATTTAGATAGCATGGGCTAGATTCACAAAGGAACTTAGGAGATGCTTAGTGTTGTCCAACTTTTAGGTCTCTAGAAAATCACTGGGATTCACAAAGCCTGAGTTAGGCACCTAGGTGAAAGGTACAGTGAATCATGAGATATAAGCAGCTCAGAAAGAGAGTCACAAAAGCCAGTGTATACCATGCAGCTTCTTACCCAAACTAATCAATGGGAGATGTCATGGGGAGGGGTTTATGCTAAGTCAGACCCTCTCAGGGAAACAGGCACTTAAACCTTGGCTGTAGAGAGGTGCCTCCCACTGCTTGGGATTCTCAGCTGCAAACACTCTCTTGGCATTAGGCACCTATGCCATTTTTGTAAGAAGCGGGGAGGGAGGGAGACTACCTCAATTTAAATGGGCTTAAATTGCAGCAAGGGAAGTTTAGGTTGGACGCTAGGAAAACTTTCTGTCAGGTTAGTTAAGCACTGGAACAAATTGGCTAGGGAGATTGTGGAATCCTGGGAGGTTTTTAAGAACAGGTTCTACAAACACCGGTTAGAAATGGTCTAGTTATTACTTAGTCCTAGTCCAGTCCCCTGCACTCAAGGCAGATGACCTACTGAGGTCCCTTCCAGTCCTATCCGTCTACGATTCTATGATAACTTTTAGCTTAATGGTTAGGAAACTGACCTGGGATGTGGAAGGCCCCGCAGTTCAAGCCCCCCTTTCTGCCAACTGGAGAGTTGAACCAACTGCCTCTCCAGTTCCTTCTCTACTGTGAAGCCAGTAAAGGTCCAAAGCAGAGGGGAAGGAGAGCAGGTGGGCAAGTGAGTGGAATACAGATAGGGACCACACATCTTGAAGAACTTTAGTTACCACAAGGTAAGTAACTTCCTCTTCTTCTTGGAGTATGGGTCCCTGTATGACTTCCACTATGGTTGGACAGCAAAAGCGCGTGGCATGCCTTGTGTACTGTCCAAAGTTCCAGGATGTTGATCTGGCTTCTCAAGTGGTCCAAGTTCCTTGCATCATGCAATATCCCATATGTGCTCCACAGCCATCAAGTCTGTTAGGATTGACATGCTCGGTGAGGGTGGGAGGAAGGGCATTCTGAAGCAGCCTTGGAATGGGTCTGTCACCTATCGGAGGAAAGTGATGATCTCTGGTGGGATGGTGAGAATGGTGTCCATGGGTTGGTTGCAGCCATAGTTATAGGAAGCAGAAGCGCAGGCAAGCAAACGCTGTGACATATGTACATGCTGCCCTGTGGCTGAGGAGGGAAAGAACAGTTCTGGCTGAGACTGAGGGGTTGGATGTCACCGAAGCAACCAGGTCCAGTAGACTCCGTTGTGTCTTTCAGCAGGTAAGCACATCTGGAGGCCGCACTGATGCATGTGCCGATGAACTCCAGGGACCTTGTAGGGTGAAAAGTTGATTTTTCAATGTTCACACTCACCCCTAGGGAAGAGAGGAGTAGAAGGAGCAGGGATGTTGATTCCTGAGCTTCCTTCTGGATTGCGCTGCCAGTATCCAGTTGGCCAAGTAAGGGTAGATGAGGACTCCTTGCTGTCGGAGGTAAGCCACTATCACAGAAAAAAAAATTTGTGAAGACTTGTGGAGCAGTGGTGAGTCCTGTATTGGAAGTGTCGCAGACCCACCGTGAACCTCAGGAACCATCTGTGGTCGAGCGGATGTCGACAGGAAGTAAGCATCCTGCATATTGAGAGCCTTAAACTGCATGGCTTTTTCTAGAGAGGGAATGATGGCTGCAAGCATGACCATGCAGAATTTTGATTTGTGAATGGAACACTTGAGATGTCAGAGATCCAAGTCTGCATCCTCCTTTCTTCTTGGTTACCAGGAAATATCTGGAATAGAACCTTGTACCCTGAAAGGCTGCAGGGACTGGTTCCATTGCTCCTCTCTGCAGCAGGGAGTCTACCTCTAGGGTAAGAATACTGCTGTGAAAGCGATTCCTGAAACCAACTCTGGACGGGGGAGGAGGTAGTGTCGTAAACTTGATTGTATAGCCATGTTGAATAACATCCAGAACCCACTTCTCTGTTATCGCGCTCCATGATGGTAGAAAGTTTTATACAGCTTTCAAATGGAGTGGTCAACAAGAGTATTGGGATGCACTCAGAAATAATGCTTACGCAAAGATTAGATGTGCTGTGTGGAGGGCTGCACTGGAGGACCGGGCGGACAAGACCTGTGGATCTTCGGGTGCTTCTGTGGAGATTCGTAGGCTCATTGGTGGTACAATTGGGGAGTTCAGTAGCGTCGTGTAGGTGGTGGTTGGTAACATTTTTCGTTTCGGTGCCGGATCATAAGGTGGATCTAGAGTCCTTCAGTGACTGTAAAAAATCATCCATCTTCTGGTTGAAGAGGTGTGATTCATCAAATAAGGGAGTTCTTCAGTTGTGCTCTGAAACTCTAAGGAAGCCTGAGGAATGTAACCAGGATTTCCTCTCATGATGATTCCAGTCGCTATTATTTGCGTAATCAACTGCAGCCTGAAGTATGGTCCTAGAGACCAACTTGACCTCCTCCAAAATAGCCTGGAAGCAGATACAATCTTTCTGACGTAGTTTAATCTGCAAAACCTGCCATCTGCCCATAGTTCAAAAAGTCAAATATTTGGCCATGATTACTATGTTGTTCGAGATCTGGAACTGGAGGCTGGCCGAGGAAAAGACCTTTCTATCCATCAGGTCTAACCTCTTGCCCTCCTTGTTAGAGGGGGTGGAGCATGGACTGTTGCCCGGCCATCTATGTAGCAGCCTGGATCACCAAGGAATTAGGCAGAGGGTGGGAGAACAGAAACTCAGACCCCACGAGATGGACACAGTACCTCTTTCCACTCCCTTTGGGGTAGGAGTGCACATGGTTAAGATATGCCATACGGTGCATGCCAGTTGGAGAATGGCGTCATTGATCAATAAGGCAACTCTGTCCGGTACCGATGCATTCAAGATGTCGAGTAGATGGGTCCAATTGTCCTGCACCTCCTGGGTAGAGCAAGATAGTGCCATCAAAACCCTTTGGTAGGCATACCTCTGAAACAGCACGCATAGTGTCTGAATCCTCAGAGGAACTGGAGGCCTGTACAAACAATCAATTGCGCACACATAAAATGGGAAATGACTGTCTAGGAAGGACTACTTCAGAAAGGGAACTGGGGGTCATAGTGGATCACAAACTAAATATGAGTCAGTGTAACACTTGCCACCCCCAAAAAAATTAAAGAAAAACTTCCTAATTTCAGGGTTGTTAAGTACTGGAATAAATTGCCTAGGGAGGTTGTGGAATCTCCATCACTGGAGATTTTTCAGAGCAGGTTAGACAAACACCTGTCAGGGATAGTCTAGATCTGCGGGAAACGGCGTGGGCCAAGGGACGTACTGGCCACCACTTCTAGCAGCTCCCATTGGCCTGGAGCAGCGATCCGCCGCCAATGGGAGCCGCGATCGGCCGAACCTGCGGACGTGACATGTATGCAAACCAGCCCGATCTGCCAGGGGCTTTTGCTGCACTAGCGGCGGAACAAGTCTGGGAACCACTGGTCTAGATAATACTTAGTCCTGCCATGAGTGCAGGGGACTGGACTAGATGACCTTTTGAGGTTCCTTCCAGTCCTACAATTCTATGATTCTTCTCACTCTTGGGAGCGTTGGAACATGCCCCCTGCTCCATGGCTAGAACTTGTAAATGGTGCAGCCTCTTCCCTGAATCCGAAGGAAGACTTACTGCCTTATGTGCATGCTTCCATGTTTCATGGCTAGGCCCCAGCATAGGGTCCATAGTGCTGGTTCTGGCAGGTCTGGAATGGGACTCTGTGGTAGGAGGTGCATTCCTGGACTGCTCTGGCTCATGAACCCCCCCATTCCCCAGCCAGGATCCGACTGCGGCTCCATGGGAACCTCCACAAGGTGCTTCTTAAGGATTAGAGCCCAGCCTTCCCAGGTAAGGGCAGGGAAGGAGAGGCAGATTCTGCACCTGGATGTGATGTGGGCTCCCCCCCCCAAGCAGTACAGACAGCATTGGTGTTCTTCGCTGAGCGAAAACAAGCAAGGCCAGGAAGTGCAGACCTTGAATCCTGGTGTCTTTGGCATAATCCAGTACCCAGACATGGGTGCTGGGAGGTGAGGGGGTGGCAGGAAGCCACCAAAGCAGCATTCCAAAGTCCTTAATACTACAAAAAATCACTGCGAACATTAAAACTACTACTACTACAAAAATCAGTAAAATCTGAACTATATACAAGAAAAACAGTTTTGCTGGAAAGTGCAGCATAAAGGATGAGAGAGAAGGCAACAGCTCCAACTGTGACCATGTAGCAGTGAGAAGGAACTGAAGATGAGGTCAGTTCGCCCCACCCTTTATCGCCTCAGGTAAAACCACAAGGCAATACAAGGGCACATGCACGGACTGCCAGATGCTACTACTTTGAAAAGCTCCGGCTCCAGGCACATAACCCTCAGTGGAATACAACAGGGACCATCAATCGAAGAACAGGAAGAGTGCTCAAGCTTGACTCAGGATGATGTACAGGGGAGATCCCTCGGCCTAGGCCAAGTGTGGCCCCACGGCCTTTTCCATAAGGCATTTTCTAAGATGGCGTTCCTTCACCTCACAGGTATAGCTAGGAAGACGTGGCATACATTACACCTAGTGGCAACATGTGTCTCTTTGAGACTGTACAAACAGTGCTGGTGATTGCCACTGACCAAGAAGGAACAGGGCAGGACACACAAGTGTTGAAGGCTGGAGTTCAGGGCACACTGCAATATCTGTAATAGGTTATTTTGGGGGAGGGGTCTCTGAGGTGAAGAATATATCCAACTAGAAAACTTTGCTAAAAAGCTAAAAAACTAAACTACAAAGAACTACATACAAAAGGCACTAAAGGGAAACTTTGAAATAGTTACAGATCCAAGGAATCAAAGAAAAGCTCTGGACACTGGA
This sequence comes from Malaclemys terrapin pileata, assembly GCF_027887155.1. Lineage (NCBI taxonomy): Eukaryota > Metazoa > Chordata > Testudines > Emydidae > Malaclemys > Malaclemys terrapin. The sequence goes on along the minus strand of NC_071507.1, from coordinate 36,899,810 downwards.
AGTTCCGACCCAAGCCATGCAGTGGTAAGGAATTGGAAAGGCAGTTGCTGCTCCATTCTTTATGCCGTCAATTGGAAGCCGGAGAAAGGCAAGAGCACAAGAGCAGATCCAATGCACACTGCTTGCAAAAATTCTGACTCCTGCCACGTTCACACACCCACACTGCAATACACACAGGGATCAGCACTCAAAGAAGAATGGCCTCTTACTTAGGTATCCGTGGCATTTTGGGTATAAAGGGGATTAAACGAATGACAAATTTGGAGTTAGGAAGGAATCCCCCCTTACCTTCAAGCCTCTGTAAAAAATATGACCCTTTAGTGCTCAACTTTGCAATCTTAACATGCTTAACACAGACTGTGTGTAATTTCCTAGGGCTTTTTTTTTTTAAAAAAGCAAAAAACTGAAAAACTGAAATTTCATTATGTGGCATCATACTGACACCTGTAGGGTTTATCAGCAGGGATGGAGCTTTTAGATCCACCACAAAGACTCTGCCACTTGACTTAATTAAATAATTGATACCAGGAGAAGGTTGTTATCCTTTATGAGGAACAAGTATTAAGGGGGATGGAACACTTGGCTAGTGGATATGTCACAGATATTTGCTGACAGCAGAGGAATGGTCAGAGTGATTCAGGAACCTTGGGTTCTATTTCCGCTCAGATGGGCGGTGTTCTCTAGTAGGCACAGACTTCTGCCCACTTCCTCCAAGCTTGACCCCTTCTGCCCCATAATCTCCAACATGTCAAGGTCCCAATCCTGCCTCCTGGCTTCATGTCCCAGTCCTAATTTCCTTGCTCAGCCATTCCCAGTTCCCCTCCTGTCCCCCGGCTCTTCATCCAACTGGTCTCTCTCTCTCTCTTCCACATTGGTCTCCATTGCCTGCTCCTTCCACCCACGTTCCTTGCTCCCAGTGACTCCTAATCCCAATCTCCTTTACTGGGCTCTTCATCCAATCTCAATGTTCTCTTTCCCCACCCCATCAGCTCCCTTTCCCAGTCTCTATTCCCAGCCAGTCTCAATTCTTCCCCTGGACCTCAGTTAGTCATCAGATCTGTCTCCTCTCTCCACTCAACTTCTCCTCCCTACACCAATGGTTCACAGTCCTAGTCTCCTTGCCTAGCCAATCCCAGTCTCCCACATCAGTCCTAGTTTCCTTCTCCTCCTCTTCCTTCAGTCCCCTCCCTCCCATACCCCTTGTCCCTATCTATTTCCCTATCCCTACCAGACTCCTTGCCCCCTCCACATTTGAATCAGGCAGCTTCCTCCTCCTGGGACCAGCTGGAGGCCATTGAGGTTACAGGAGAGAGAGTCTCTTTGCTCTCAGTTCAGGGACACAGCCCCAGTTCAGCTTGCAGTTGCCCAGAGCTGCAACTGCAGGGAAAGTCCCATTCAGTCTCAAAATAGAACATGCCCTGTGTGGACAGAATCTTCACAGAGTTTAGCTGCTAAAATCTAAGAAGTCTTTACTGAGAATGTGCGAACTGATTTTTCAAAGACTCATAACTTGGCCCAATTTGGGCAGATTTTAACAATGACAGAAGGCACATCATGATAAAAAGGCCAACCGTCTGACACATGTAAAGTTCCTGCTCCATTGCATAGGGGCTCAAGTACTGTTTAGAGAAGACAACTGGTAAAAAAATTTCAAACCAAAAATGTTTGGCAAATTTATAAACAACTGAAAAAAGAGTCTAACAATGGAGACTGAGGCAACTTTAATAACCGGCAGGGCTTCTAGCCCAACCAATAATGCAAACTGTTTAATGTGACTTTTCACAAGGATGAATAAAAATCAATTGTTTAACAGAGGTAGTCTTCCAATAGAGATAAAGCACTATTGTTGTCAAGACGTTTGGTGATATTGTAGAATGGTCTCAAGACAAGAGGTTATGCAAAAACAGGTCTCTTGTATAGGTTTCAATGTACTCAGTAAAAGGTGTACACAATAAAACTATGTTGTAACAGTAAAAATTATTGGGATTTATATGCCTCTGTTGCATGAAAGAGGCATATATGAAAATACACTGAAAACTGAATCAATAAGAATTAACATCTTATACAACAAGCTCTTGAAAATTAAAAAGAAAAAAATATGTTACTTTTATCTGTAGTTAATCCTCTTTGTGACATGGCAAAATGCAAATGCTGCATTCACTTACAACTTCCAATATCATTGCTGATCTCAATGCCAATGATCTAAATGCTCCAAAGCTGCAAACTTTATATAGTAAATCCTTTCCTGTTCAGCAATGATTGATGTGCCTGTCACTACAAGGACAGCTGAGTTATACCACAGATATTCTTATGTTTCATTTTGAAATTGAGAAGTGTTTTCATATACAGCAGGTCTCAATCATCAAAAGAACATCTAGGTCAGATTAACGAAATCTCTAGAGCTTGCACGATAGTCCATATTTGTGGCTTATCTCTTACCATCTTACTGAATTTTAAACAGTGTATCTAGAAGGAAACATTCTACAATGCAGCAACCTAAAATAAAGAATCCTAGTGCAGGAACCTAGTTTATTAAAATACCAATTACGCTAAATAGCTATCCCCATTCCCAGGTAAAATACTCAACAGGTCACCATTAATTCTCTTGTAATTTACAGTATACACATAAAAATAAAGACATTTATAAGAGATTATGCTATCTTGCGTTTCATATATTTTTTCAGGCTAAGAATATCACCTTTAATTTTGCTCTTTGTTCTTTTAAGAAATGTTCTGCATTAAAACGGGTCAGTGTCAAGCAACTTACACTCCAAATACAGAATTCATAATTCTAATAGAGCCATTTCCCTGAAATTTTACTGTTGGAAATCCAAGCAATATAAATCCAAGCAAGTAAAAATAATTCAGTTTACTCCTGACTTTTCAGTGTAGAAAAAGTTAATGCACTATGTTAGCAAGACATTTTATTTCTCATTAGCCCCATATTTTTAAAAAGCTTTTTAAGGCGAGGCTATGTGCTTTTGTATATCCCCACACCTGTTTTACATACCGTGAGTGAAAAAGGCTGTTTAGAAATAAGTTACCTGAAACCTAAACAACGAATTACTGAAATGCTATGGATATGCACTCATTAATTCTGTGTATGTATGTAAAGAAAGATGACTCGAATAAGAAAGACTAGCAGAAGAAAATAAGCTTCCTCAAGAGCATCTTCTGTATCATAGGTCACAATTATGCTAAAGGTGCATGCAAAACATGGGAGTGATAGATAGCAGCTATTGAAAACAGCCTTTGGATATGTGTGTTTCCTCACAAAATGGGGGGGGGGGAGGGGAAGTCCTTCAAAAAGATAACTCAGGGGGGCAATTCTTTCCCCAAGAGTTGCATTTTCTGGCTGGCTTAGCCTCCATGAGTAATATGGTAAGAAGAAAATTGCCTACCTTATGAAATATTGGCAAGTCTGGAGAAAGGATCTTTTATATAAATGAACAGGAGTTTCCTGGATTTCAGCAAGAATAGGTTTGACAAGTTCTGTCCACACCAGGGACGGGCAAAATGGCAGCCCAGAGGCGGCATCCACCTATCAGATCATTTTATTTGGACTGCCCGTAAGCTGCAGGGGTGTAGCCATAGCTGGGCCTGAGTGGGCCACAGTCCACCCAATGACAACTCTGGCCCACCCAAATCTGGACAGCAGGCAGAGTGCTTAAAGCGAGGGGGGTCACGGGTAGTATGGCGCAGAGCATGGTATTGGTAGCAGGAGTCTAAGCACTGGGGTCACACCACTAGCCCAAGCACCTCTGAGTCATTCACGCAGGGGAGGAGCTCTGCCCCCAAGCCACCCAACTTGGGTTATTGCCTTTCCATTGGCTCCCAGCTCCTACAGACAATATAACTGTGGCCAGCCCAGTACCCTGAATGTAGATGGGTCAGGGCACATCTCTGCCAGTGGGGAGGCAGTAATCACAAGTGGGTAGCGTAGCAGTGGAGCCCCTTCCCTCCTGGCATGACAGAGGGGAAGCTTGGCCAAATTTGAGAGGCACTACAACTTGACACCCAGGGTCCTGCTGCTCCTGATCTCTGCCTTCACTCTGCTCCTCCAAGGGCACAGGTTTGGCCATGTAGGGAGCCCATGCACCAGCGCCGCGCCCCCCCCCTCCCCCCCATCAGTATAGGCTCAGTCTCCATCTCATGTCACCCAGCACTGGTTACTTCCTCCCAGTTGGTGGAAGTGTGCCCTGCCCTCACCCACTGCTGGGAGAAGGGTAGGGCCTGGCCAGAACCTGATTGGCTTTCAATTCCTGAACAGTCAGCCAACAGGGAGATAGTAACTGGAGCTAGGTGGCATGGGACAGAGTCAGAGCCTGTGTTGATGGGGAAGTGGAGCTGAGCAGAGAAGTATGAGGCAGCAGCAACTTTACTAAAAGAGTGTGGCCCTCAGCAACCCAACTCAATCTTAAAAATATTTCTGTACAGCTCGACAAAGGGTTTTAGTGGATTTTGTTGCCCTGTACTACCTTAAAGTTGTAGCTTTAGAAAATTATGAGAACAGAATATTTAACGTATTGTTTGAACACTATTTAGTAAAAGAAAAACACAAAAGGGCACAGTTAAGGTTGTGTGTTAAACCTAGTATCCGTATTTCCTTATTTGGAGTGACTACTAGGTAACGCCAATGTTTTCTTAACTTTTGGTCTGACCCTACACATATAGATAAGTAACTTAATAGTAGTTCCACAAAAGTAAATTTTTGCTCTAAAAAAACCCTAAGATAATTAAATTCAAAAGGAGAACATTCAAAGGGAGCTTCTGGTCTCCAGGGCTTCAAGAATATTGGGAAAGAGTTGTGCAAATTCCATCTTTGGAATATTTGGCTATACCACACCAAAACACTGCTATCCTTGATGGAAGTCAGTGGAACCTAGTTGCCCTATTTGGAGAAAAACATGAGTGTGGACTGGTTTGGAACATTCATGGGGGAATAAGGAGTTCAGTATTTATTTAGCTATTGGTATATGCATACATATAAAATCCTCTCTTCGGTGCTAAGTTCACTAGTTTAGCAAAACTCTTTACACTATGCAGTGTGATTTTTCAAATGCTCATCATTTGGTCTAATGAAAGACCATTTTCTGGAACAAATGTATGTATTACCATTAAAAATTCTCCTCTGGGAAGAGACCCAAAGGTGGAAAATGAAAGCAAACAATTATTGGGAAAAAATTGTAACTATATGAAAACAGGGATGTATTAAATGGTTTAACATCATTAACAAGGGCAGCTTCTGCTCCTACTATAACATATTAGTTTAATATTCCAAAGTATTTCAAGTATTATAAGACTTGAAACAGAAAAATGTCAGAGAGATGCTTAAGCATAAAAAAAAAAAAAAATCAGAACATGAGAACAGTGATACTGGGTCAGACCAAAGGTCCACCTAGCCCAGTGTCCTGTCTTCCGACAGTGGCCAATGCCAGGTGCCTCAGAGGGAATGAACAGAACAGATAATCATCAAGTGATCCATGCCCTGTTGCCCATTCCCAGCTTCTGGAAAACAGAGGCTAGGGACACCATCCCTGTCCATCTTGGCTAATAGCCATTGATGGACCTATCCTCCATGAACTTATCTAGTTCTTTTTTGATCTCTGTTATAGAGTTGGCCTTCACAACATCCTCTCACAAGGAATTCCACAGGTTGATTGTGCATTGTGTGAAAAAATACTTCCTTTTGTTTCTTTTAAACATGCCGCCTATTAATTTCATTTGGTGACCCCTAGTTCTTGTGTTATGAGAAGGAGTAAATAACACTTCCTTGTTTACTTTCTCCACACCAGTCATGGTTTTATAGAACTCTAACATATGCTCCCCCTTAATCATCTCTTTTCCAAGCTGAAAAGCCCCAGTCTTATTCATCTCCCCTCATATGGCAGCTGTTCCATACCCCAAATCATTTTTGTTGCCCTTTTCTGAACCTTTTCCAATTCCAATATATTTTTTTTGAGACGGAGTTACCACATCTGCAAGCAGTATTCAAGCTGGGGGCATACCCTGGATTTATATGGAGACAATATGATATTTTCTGTCTTCTTATCTATCCCTTTCTTAATGATGCCCAACAATTCTATTCGTTTTTTTGACTGCCGCTGCACATTGAGTGGATGTCTTCAGAGAACTATCCACAATGACTCCAAGATCTCTTTCTTGAGTGGTAACAGCCAATTTAGACCCCATCATTTTACATATATAGTTGGGATTATGTTTTCCAAAATGCATTACTTTGCATTTATCAATATGGAATTTCATCTCCCATTTTGTTACTCAGACACCCAGTTTTGGGAGATCCTTTTGTAGCTCTTCATAGTCTGCCTGAGACTTAACTATCTTGAGCAATTTTGTATCATCTGCAAATTTTACCACATCACTGTTTATCCCTTTTCCCAGATCATTTATGAATATATTTAAAAGGACTGGGCCCAGTACAGACCTCTGGGGGACACCACTCTCCATTCTGAAAACTGAGCATTTATTCCTACCCTTTGTTTCCTATCTTTTAATCAGTTACCAATCCATGAGAGGACCTTCCCTCTTATCCCATGACGACTTACTTTGCATAAGAGCCTTTGGTGAGGGACCCTATCAAAGGCTTTCTGAAAATCTAAATACACTATATCCACTGGATCCCCCTTGTCCACATACTTGTTGACCCACTCAAAGAACTCTAGTAGATTGGTGAGGCATGATTTCCCTTTACAAAAAACATGTTGACTCAAGCATCATTGTTTCAAACTGCACTGAGTAGAGCCGGTGCTATTCTGGGGTGGGTTGCGCTGCGCTAAATCTCTCCTGTTGAAGCTATTCCACTACTTAAATATTCACTAGCCAAAGAGAGAGCACATGACTCTTTAGCCTGGTGAGGAACGCACTCACCTGTGAAACAGTAGATATGGATCCATGTCTTTTCTCTGCATGATTCAGAGAAGCGATCACAGAGTTTTCTGAAGCTGGCCCTAAAAATCTTTTTCACAGCTGAAACTAGTCAGGTCAAACTTGCAAACAGTTTCGGGTCAACAAAAATGAGCTATTTGCCCAAAAAATTTTGCCCTGCTCTACTGAGGAATACATTGAGGCTCTGCCAAAAGAGTTAAGTGAGTATACAACAAAGTATTAACACCGAAACATAGAGCAGTGATGCCAAAAAGTTAATCTGTGCTGCAACTGGGATGAACTATATTTAAGATATGCTAAGACAACTACCAGTATCTTAAACCATTCTGAAATTGGAAATAAAAATGTGGAAGAACACTAGATCCAGAGAAGTCCAGTGAGGTAAGAGCACCTCATGAAGGGACAAGTCAATAAGAGCTTGTGAGATGAAGTATTGGTGAATGACCACACCTTTAAGCGCGGGGGGCGGGGGAATTGTCTGGTTGGCCAAATGAAGGAAACCTTTATGGTTGGGGGAGGAGGGAACGGGACTGCTGCAAAAGGGGACAAGGGGCCAGCCTGGCAATGCTGACTCATCCCCTGGGAACCGGGTGGGTGGAAGGATTTAAAAAGGGGTAACCCTGTGTGTGAAGCCCCCTTTTACATGGAGCACACTGAGGCAGCACCAACCCTCCCTTCCCTTTAGGTGGTAAAATACCAGGTTTGGTCAAGACCTGCTGTGGGCATTGCGCTGGCCAGTCCTTGTTATGGGGGGCTGGGAAGAAAATTTTTTCCTTAACACCAAATTGACCTAGGTGAAGTTGGGGTTTTTTCGCCTTCCTCACAGCAGGTTCAGGAAGGGCTCTGTTCGTGCATGGCATGAAGGGCAGTAGGCTGTCGCAACTCATTATGAATGTGGTGGCTGTCCAGTGTAGGTATGCCATAGGGAAGGTATACCGGATAAATGGATTGGAAACTGATTTTAAAAAGGTGGTGTTTGGTAAAGGAATGGAACAGGTGGGGACTACTCCTCTGATTGGTACGGCAGAGAGCCAACCCCCCTTTCTTATAGCCCACCTTAACCCTCCTACAAGGGGGGGGAGGAAGTGGGTGGGATGGTAAGGTACGAGCAATGGATTGGCTGAGAGGACCTGGATGGAAAAAAGGGGAGCTGATGAAAGCCCCCTGGGGTAATTATGGAATACACATGGGGTTACCTGCACTGTACTCTTATCTGCTGGAAAGTCCCAGACATCTAATAATAAAGTTGAGGTGTGATTAAATCGATATCAAATGTCTCCTGTCCTTCTGTCAGGATAGCCGGACAACTGAAGATTTTGGAAGCTAGGGGGACCAAAGAGGCTGCTAGCCAGAGGATGCAATGAGACCAATGAAGCAGACAAAGTAGTCCTGTTGCTAGTAACAGCGAGTTACGGTCAGACAAAAATGAACAAGAAATGCTGACTTCACTTTAGTCACCCTGCTTTCAGAAAAAGGAGAGAAGTTTTCAAACCTTCAACTTTTTTGATGGTTCTTCACATCTTCAGTACAATGAATATATGGTGAGTCTATTCCACAACTCTCAGCAATGGAACATTTTGCTGATCCCCCATCTTCTGAGGAAGTCCAGCATACCATCACCCAGACAAAACAAATCACAAGGCACCAGGCCCAGATGGCATCCCAGCTGAGGTTTTTAAAGCTAGTGGAACTATGCTTCAGCACAAACTTTGCCAACTCCTTGACAAAATCTGGACCTGCGAAGAAATTCCACCTGTCTTTAAGAACACGAACATTGTTACAATACTCAAGAAAGGGGACAGATCTTTGTGAGGGAACTACAGAGGTACTGCCCTCCTCGCCATCGTAGGCAAGATCCTTGCCTGGATCCTCCCCAAATCACAGTGTGGCTTCAGGCCATCCCGAGGCACAACTGACATGATCTTCGTAGCACGACAGATTCAGGAGAAGTGCGGAGGGCAACACCAGGAACTGTCTGTGGCATTCATCAACCTAACCCAGGCCTTCCACTATCAATCATGATGCCCTATGGAAGGTGCTGTGTAGGTCTGGCTATCCACAGAAGTTCATTTCCATCATCAGACTACTCCATGATGGGATGACAGCCACCATTCTGTGCAACGGCTCAGAGACCAAAACATTCATCATTTGCACTGGTGTCAAGCAGGGCTGTGTCATGCCCCAACACTCTTCCCATTTACCTTGCCGTGATCCTGACTCTCATCCATGACAGCCTTCCTGATGGAATTGGGATTGAGTATCATATGGTCGGCCAACTCCTCAATGTCTCCAAACAAAATCTAAGATCACGAGAATTGGCATCACTGTCCATTATGCAGATGACTGCGTCCTTCTCGCTCACACAGAGCCTGATCTGCAAAGTACCCTACATCTTTTTGCAGATGCCTATCACAGCCTGGGTGTCTCTCTCTTAACATTGGGAAACCAAGGTATTATACCAGCCATCACCTGCACAAACTACGGTACTCTCCATACTCCACAAATCACCATCAGCATTTTCCATGCCTTGGCAGCCACCTCTCCCAAACAGCCAGCATTGACACAGAAGGTGAATACAGGATTCGCTGTGCCAGAACGTCCTTTGGAAGACTATTCAAATGAATCATCAATGATAGGGATTTGTAAACAGGTACCAAGATCTTGGTTTACAAGGCTGTTGTCACCTCCACCCTTCTCTATGGGTGTGAGACCTGGGTAACCTATAGACGACATCTCAAGTAGCTGGAATGGTTCCAACAGCGCTGCCTCAGAAGGATTCTCAGGATGAGTTGGGAAGACCAACGAACTACCGTCAGCATTCTCTCCGTAGCCAACATCAGCAGTATAGAAACGCAGGTCATGAAACACCAACTCTGCTGGGCTGGCTACTGTGTATGTATGCCTGACACTTGCCTCCCAAAGCAAGTGCTCTTCTCTCAGTTAAGTCAGGGAAGAAGGGCTTGCAGAGGGCAGTGGAAGCGCTCCAAAGACATACTGAAAGTACACCTTAAAAAGAGAGGCATCAACCCAACAAACTGGGAGGAATTGGCACGGAACAGAACACAGTGGCTCCACACCACACACCAAGCCACAGCTCACTTTGAGGAGAACAGACGTGCTCATGAGACAGAGAAGCGACAAAGGAGGAAAGAAAGGGCGCAACAGTCCAGCCAACAACTGCGTCTCCTCCAGATTACACCTGTCACTTTTGTGGGAAAATCTGCAGGGCACGAATTGGGCTTCTCAGCCACTTAGAAGCCCACCAATGAACTCCCTTGGCAGACATCATCTTCGCGTCAAGGGATAGCCAAAGACGACATGGTGAGTAGCAATCTAGGAGACTTTGGCATCTAGAATACTTATTTTGCATAACAGAAATTGGCATACTGATCCAACAACATTAATTTTATACACCTTAAAAAGTCACATCTTAGGGGGAAAAAATCACTTGAGAGGGAGTAAGGGAAAAAACAAATTAAGAAAGTACTGTAAAGTGAAAGACAATATAACAAGTGTACTAATAACCATTCAAAATGAGCAAAAATGAGTTCTGATAATATCTTATCCTTGTAAACTAATACCAATCTACCAAACATACAAATGTGGGAATAACTGCTTCCCTATACATTACCCAGAGGAAACTACCACCACCTTGTAACAAAAGTGAAACCTTATTTAAAATTAATGAAAAACTCCCTTTCAAGTAGCTAATAATCTACACGTTTAAGAGACAGGAACCAACCCCCTCCAAGCATATTTAACAATAAAAAAGGGTGGGGGAGAGGGGAGAGAAACAACCCTGACCCTCAAGATTGTAGTTTTGTGCTAAGAGAAGAAGTAAACTTTTATGTTCAATTTTTATTGTTTCCACTCTGTACAGTACCCAGTGTACGAAAAGTATATTATAAAAAACTACAGGCCAATATTATCTTACTCATTTTTGTATTAGCAGCAGCTAATTAAAATTACTGGAGATTGCTATATTTGAAAGATATCAGTTTACTTTTTAAAGTTACCAATATTAAAACATGACAATAGTGTGTCCTGGCCTAGTAGGTAAGCGCGTATACGCACACTTGAAATATATTTAAGCAAGTACCCACACATTTTAGTTTTGTTCCCACTGTCACTCAAGCTGCAAGAATCTTCTCAGCGGGTCACAACATTAATCTAGGGAGCTAAATTTCTATTGCCAGATACAGAGAATCATTCTTGCACCATCTATATTAAAAAAGCCAACTTACACTGCTACAAATCAAGTAACATCTTTCTCCAATACTTCTATGTCCAACACAAATTGAGTTTCATGTTGATTTTATAATGTAGATTCATACAAAAAGCAATCTGGATGAAAGAGGGTTGTAATCTCTCAATCTCAAACACAGAAATATTTTCAATGTTTTTATGGTAGATTAAAAATATCTAAAACCAGTGGCAATCGGTATTTTGAAATCTGTTCACCATGTAAAGCATGTCACAATTCTGTGCTTTAATCAATTTACTACTACAATTTCACTAGGCATCTGTTGATACATCTATTCTGCATGCTAAACTTTTTTTTGATTACGTACTAACCCAAAATAGTTCATTTGTCACATCTTGAATTTTGTCGGTTACTGCATTTTCAAGCATTTCTTCACGTCCTAGTACAACTTTATACACTGCAGAAAAAGCATCCCTCCCCAAAATATGAAAAAATATTTTAGTGCACAAGATTAAGGTCTAAAGAGAAGTGTTCATACAATATAATTCAAGCTTGTTTAAAAAAAACATTTTTAAAAAAAGCTATGTATTATACTTTGAAATTTTCAATAGAATTTCTTTTACTAGGTGTTCCCTGTATCTCTACTAACAGAATGATTTTCTAAAATTTTGATGTCGTCTCTTCCCGTTTTCTTGTAAGGCCCTCTTCGCCTTGGTTTAATGGAAGATTATGAAAAAACATTTACCTACCTTTTCCTAACTGTTGTTCTTCGAGATGTGTTGCACATGTCCATTCCATTCTAGGTGTGCACGCGCCCACATCCGTGGTCGGAGATTTTTTTGCCTTAGTGGTATCCATAGGGTCGGAAGTGGCACCCCTTTGAGTGCCATGCTCATGTGGCGGTATATCAGGCGCCGCTGGCCCTACGCCCTCTCAGTTCCTTCTTGCTGGCAACTCAGAAGGATAAAAGGGCGGGTAATGGAATGGACATAACCAACATCTTGAAGAAGTTACGAAAAGGTGGGTAACCGTTTTTTCTTCGAGTGCTTGCTCATGTCGATTCCATTCTAGGGGACTCCCAAGCAGTGTTAACAGAGGTGAGCTTGGAGTTCATGGACTTGTGGCATGCAGCACTGCTCTGCCAAAACCAGCATCGTTCCGGGCCTGCTGGGTAAGTGCATAATGGGATGCAAACGTGTGGACAGACGACCCAGTAGCAACTCTACAGATCTCTTAAATCAGCACCTGAGCCAGGAAGGCCGCTGATGACGCTTGCGCTCTAGCTGAGTGTGCCTTGACTACTGCCTGTGGAGACACTTTTGTCAGTTCATGGTAGTAGCAGATGCAGGCCATGATCCAGGACGAAATCCTTTGCGCAGACACTAGGAGACCTTTCATCCTGTCTGCAACCCCAACAAACAGCTGCGTTGACTTGCAAAACGGCTTTCTCCTGTCGATGTAGAAGGCCGATGCCCTCCTGATGTCCAGGGCGTGCAACCTGCAGCTAAATATATGTCCTGACCAGTATAAAACTGGGAAACTACCTTGGGCAGGAATGCTGGGTGCGGCTGCAGCAGGACCGTAGCCTTGTAGAATACTGTATAGAGTGGTTCTAAATTAAGCTTCCAATCTCAGACACCCGGCAGGCAGACGTTACTGCAACCAGGAACGAAACCTTCCAGGAGAGAAGAAAAGAGCAGGAAGCCAGAGGTTCAAAGGGAGGCCCCATGAGCCTCAACAGCACGAGATTCAAGTCCCAGAGAGGAACAGGGTCCTGGATGTGAGGGTAGAGACACCCTAGACCATTCAAAAACCTGGCCGTCATGCCATGAATGAAGACCGACCTGTCTTGGAATGGAGGGTGGAAGGCCGAAATAGTGACCAGGTGGACCCTGATCGATGACAGGGACAAACCTTGGAGCTTGAGGTGCAGAAAATAATCCAGGATCATCTGCAGCGAGGCCTGCTCGGCCCGGATATGTAGTTCCGAAGCCCAACACGTGGCTGTGGGACAGCAGGTTTGGCCAGACAGGTAGTTGCAGCGGAGTGGCTATTGAAAGGTCCAGCAACATACCGATCCAGTGTTGGCGAGGCCACTTGGGGGCTATCAGGATAACCTTCACCCTGACTGGTTTGATCTTTACAAGGACTCTGTGGATGAACGGCACTGGTGGGAAGGCGTACATCAGGGCCCCTGACCATAGGAGCAGAAAAGCATCTGACGGGGAACCCCTGTCCATCCCTTGGAGTGATCAGAACACGTGGTATTTCCTGTTCTGATGTGACGCAAACAAATCCACCTGGGGAGTTCCCCACTTCCAGGTAAATGGCCTGCTGCACTCAAAAGTCTCAAAAGCACAGAGCTTATAGGCAAAGGGCCAACGACCTAGCTCCATTCTACCTGTTGATGTAATACATCGCAGCGGTATTCTCTGTGAGGACTTGCATCATCTTGCCCCTCAGGTGGAGTAAGAAAGCCTGGCAGACCAGACAAACCGCTTTGAGCTCCCTTACATGCATATGGAGGCCAGATCGTCTCACAGCCAGTGGCCTTGCATGCTGAGTTCGCCCAGGTGGGCTCCCCAGCCCAGGTCCGAAGCATCGGAAACTGCGGTTAGTAATGAGGACGGGGCCGCAAAGGGAACTCCCTACAACAGCAACCCGGGGTTCATCCACCAATCCAGGGATGATAGAACATGGTCCAACACCCTGACTATCCGTCTAGGTCATGCCTGTTGGGGACATAAACTGACACCAGCCATGCTTGCAGAGGCTGGAGATGGACTGACCACATATGTACAGGGGGCCACGTGACCCAGCAACTGCAGGCAGGTGTGAGCCGCGGTGAACGGGTGGTTCTTCACATGGGAGATTAGGTCCAATGTGGCCTGAAAATGCAGGAAGGCTCTGGCTTGCATGGAGTTGAGAACCGCCCCAATGAACTATTAGTTGGGCTGGTCTTAACATGGATTTTTCTCTCATTTACCAACAGGCCCAGGTCGCAGCAGGTGGAATGCATCAGATCAAGGCTTCTCTGCACTTGTTCCCGAGACCTGCCACCAATCGTCAAGATATGGGAAGACCTGGACTCCTCAATGTCTCAAGTAAGCGACCACTGGCGCCATACATTTTGTGAATACCCTTGGGGCCAATGAGAGGCCAAAGGGGAGAGACGTGAATTGGAAATGGCGTTCACCCACTATGAAACGGAGGAAACGTCTGATCTTGGAATATGGAAATAAGCATCCTTCAAGTTGAGGGTGGTGTATCAGTCTCCCAAATCCAGGGCGGGGATGATGGAGGCCAGGGAGACCATGCAAAACTTCAACTTCTTGAAAGACTTGTTGAGGCGTCGCAGGTCCAGAATGGGTCTGAGGGCCCATTTTGCTTTGGGGATTAGGAAATAATGGGAGAACCCCCCCTTTCCTGACATATCCCAAGGGATCTCCTCCACTGCCTCCAAAGTGCAAGAGATTCTCGACCTCTTGAATGAAGAGTTTATCATGAGAAGGGTCCCTGAAGGAGGAAGGAAAAGAGTGGGAGTGGGAGGGAAGAGTGGCTGAAAACTGCAGGTGTAGCCTTGTGACACCATGTCCAGCACCCAGTGGTCTGAGGTGACCCGCGACCAGGTTGAACAGTAAGGATGAAGACGGTCAAGGAAAGAACGGGGTGGATCCAGGGAGTTGACTGGGGTGTCGCTCTCGAATGCACCCTCAAAATGAGCTCTTCTGGCCCCCGGGAGGCTTTGCCAGGCTGGGCTGCGCAGGTGAGCGGGAGGAGGAAGGGCGGAAGCAGTTGAAACTTATGTTCCTAACCCTTCACCTTGCAGACCCAGGACGAGGCTGCCAAGGCCTTGCTGGTGGGGATGGCCAGAACTGCTTCTGTGTGGACTGCGGCGCCTGCATACCCAGCAAGCGAAGTGTGGCCCGAGTATCCTTTAACCCATGCAGCCTTGCATCCATCTGCTCCAAAAAAATCCCATTCCCATCGAATGGGAGGTCATGGATTGAGATCTGCATCTTGTGAGAAGCCGGCTGTGTGAAGCGAGGAACTGTACCTCATAACCACCGCCAACGCAAGCACCCTAGCTGCCGAGTCAGCCACATCCCACGTCGTTTGGAGGGAGCACCTAGCTGCCATGGTGCCCTCTTCCACCAGGGTGCCGAATTCTTGGGCCAAGCCCTTCAGGAGGGTCTCCTTGAACTTACAATTTTAACTTATGGGACTCCTTTATCTGCCTAGGAGGGCCTGATGGTTCGCCACTCAGAATTGCAGGCTAGCAGTTGAATAAATTTTCCTCCTAAACTAGTCCAGTCTTTTGGCCAATTTGTTTTTGGGAGTTGAGCTGGTGTCCTCCTGCTTGTCTTTTTCATTGACTACTGAGACAATTAGCGAGCCTGTGGCAGGGTGGGTATAAAGATAGCTGAACCCTTTGGCTGGGACAATGTACTTCTTTTCAGCCCTTTTGGTGGTGGGAGTGATGGATGATGGCATTTACCAGAGTGATTTGGCATTTTTGAGGACTCAGTCATGCACTGGTCATGTGACACGGGCGGGGTAGAGGCTGAGAGGACGTTGAACAAGGTGTCTGCCTGCTCGGCCATCTCCTCCACTTCTAGGCCCAAATTCTCAGCCACCTGCTGAAGCATGGCCTGGTGTTCTTTAAAACTGTCTGGCAGGCTGGCCCTTGAGGGTCCCACAACCGCCTCGTCCGGGGACGAAGACGACAACTTTACCACTAGGGGAAGCCCTGGAGCATTGTCCACCATGGGGAAGGGAGGTTTATGGGTGGGTACAGTCTCCTCTGCTCTCTCGGTGCTGGGGGAGCTTGGGAAGGTGTTGGTGCCGTCAGGGGTTTGGGTCCCATACCGCTCCCGGGAGTCGGTGGTGGACTTTATTTTTTTTTTTTTTTTGAAAGAGGCGAAGGGCCCCCAACTGGGGAGGCATGCACACGTGGCTCCAGGCGGCCCGAACTGGGTCCCTTGCTCAACAACCCATGGCCCTTCTTGCCTGGAGCTGGGGATCTGTGCTGCCTAGTTTTCTTTTTGGGCACCAGCAACGGGGAGCCGTGCCGGGTGGAGCCCAGTGCCGGGACGCACTGCGCACCGAGGTTGAGGTACTAGGCAAGTCTTGGTGGGACGGCTTGAAAGCTGGGTGAAGGGCAGACTCCACAAGGAAAGTCCGCAGATGAATAACTCACTCCTTCTGAGTTCTGGGCCAAAAGTTTTTACAAATATGGCACTTGTCTTTCACATGTGATTCCCTCAAGCACTTGAGGCAACTACTATGGTAGTCACTTACAGGCATAGGTCTGTTACAATCCGTGCAGGGCTTAACCCCAGGAGACTGGGGCATGCCCCGCCTGGGGAGAAGTCCCCGCTGGGACTCTAACTTCTAACTACACTTAACAACTACTAAACACTAACTACTATACACAAACTATTTACAAGGCCCTAAGGCTCAAAGTCAGTAAAATGAAACCGCTAGCCCTTGCACTGCAAGGAAAGGTGCTCCGACTAACCACTATGGGCAGTAAGAAGGAACTGAGAGGACATGGGGCTGGCAGCACCTGATACAGCGGCGCATGAGCATGACACTCAAGGGGGGACCACTGCAGACCCTGAAGCAAAAAATCTGACAACCACGCATGTGGGCTTGCGCACACCTAGAATGGAATTGACATGAGCAAGCACTTGAATGGTTAGTTTGGAGGCAGAAATATGCACTAGAAGTGGAATCTTTCACCTTTTTTAAAGAAGAAATGGAGTTTTATTTTTAAGATACAGGAGGCCCCCAAGAAGCATTTGCTAGCTAAAAAAGTCAAATATTTCTTTGATAATTCACCTCCTACCCTGCAAGCTAGTTAGAACAGCCAGTGATCTGATGGAGAAGTTCACTCAGCAATTCTACAAGGGTGCTGGTGGTCTAAAGCTGCTAAGTAGATAGTGCTAAGTTCTTCATAAGATCTCTTAAAAAAGTTATGTGTTTGGTCAATGATTTCTCCAGGCAATGGCACTGCCGCCTTCTACTGCTAGAGAGGATTTTCTGAAACATTAGGCAACAGATGAATCCCACTGGGAATGGAAGCCTTTGTTTTTACCTTTTCTGTGGTAATGTAGAAACATGTAGAAATTTCAGGAACCGAAACAAGAGGGTGAAAGATGATCCAGGTATTATCCTTAATTAGCTTTTATTATTATTATTATTATTATTATTATTGTTTTTTAAACAGTTGGATGAAAAAGGGAGAGACTCAGTCATTTTATCAAAACTTGAGTGAAGTATCTGACTCCTCTTAAAAAGGCAGAATTTAGTGATATTTTGGAATAAAACAAGAAAAAAAGTCCTTAAGATGTAACCAGCATCTGAAGTAGCAGTGTAGACAAGACCTAAGGAAGCAGAAGGTGAACCTCCCTGAAATGACTCATCTGAAGTGTGACTCATAACATTAAAGATATTTTCAAGTAAGAGAGTGGAGACTACTTTACTATTGCCACTAGACAGACTAACATAGCTGCTACTCTGAAACCTACAATCTTTTTTTTTTTTTTTTTTTTTTTTTTAAGTACAAGTGGTTTCTTGGGTGATTCACAGATGGAAATGGTATTATCTAATTGTTCTTTGGCCGCTATAAAAAGCCTGTCCCAGAAGAAATAAATTTGGGAATAAAGAATAGATGTCTTCAAGGGCAATTTCCATTTCAGAGTCTTAGATCCTCCATGGGTCTGAAGTTCTTCTGATGTTAATGCAGCTCCACTCTAGCTGAAGTGTAGGCCTGAGGGTCATTGATAACTGCTGCCACATAGCAAGAGATTTCACATCAGAGGAGCGAGAGAGTCAGACCAGGTTGTAGAATCTCTCCCCCAAGGGAATATTTATTGGTTCTGACTTCAGATTTTTTTAAATGCTGACTTTGGAAGAAGGGATAACTAAATTGAGGGAAACCAGAGCCAGGGACAGTTTGAGTGAGTGCTAAGCATTCCTACTGTTTTCCCTGTTCAAAGGAGAGAATGGCAGAGAATAGGAATTGTGAGATAATCTACAATCAAAATTCAAATTATAAAAGACCAATGGAATTGTAGGTCTCATCAAGTACGATATATGAAAACCCATCTTGTTAGTTAGATGCAAAATAGATCTTGAGAAAAACTAGATTTCATGTAAACAATTCACATTATTTTCATCTTCAAAAGAAAATTCACCAACACATTTACTACCATAAACCCAAGAGCGAGAGGAATACAGATACTACAGAGAATATTGACCAAGTTTTTTTCAGATTTTTTTTTCTTCATAATTATCAAATGTGAAATGCTTGTGTGGGGTGGTTGAAAGCATTTTATTTATTCAGTACCATTGGTGTGCATGGAGCTTTAAAGGAAAAAAACACTTACCTACCTTTTCGTAACTGTTATTCTTCTAGATGTGTTGCTTGTGTCCCTTCCATTTTAGGTGTGTGCGTGCCGACACGCACAGTTGTCGGAGATTTCTGCCTTAGCAGTATCCTTGGGCCGGCTGTGGCACCCTCTGGAGTAGCACTCTCATGCGTTGGTATATCTGGCGCTGCTGGCCCTATGCCCTCAATTCCTTCTTGCTGGCAACTCCAACAGAGGTGCAAGGAGGGCGAGCAACACAACTTGAAGAACAATAGTTACGAAAAAGTAGGTAACTTTTTTCTTCTTCGAGTGCTTGCTCATGTTGATTCCGTTTTAGGTGACTCACAAGCAGTATCTACGGAGGTGGGCTTGGAATTCACAGCTTAGTGGCTTGCAGTACTGCCCTATCAAAGCCAGCATCATCTCGGGCCTGCTGGGTCAGTGCATAGTGGGATGTAAAGATACGGATAGAGGACCAGGTAGCCGCTTTACAGATAGTAGAGATAAGGGTAAATTTGGACTCCCCAACGTCGCAGGTAAGCAGCCACTGGTGCTATACACTTTGTGTGCACTCTCAGGGCTGATGAGAGACCAAAGGACATTGCCGTAAACTGAAAGTGGTGCTGGCCAAACATGAAACAGAGGACAAGCCAGTGCTCCAGAAATATGGAAATATGGAAGTATGCGTCCTTCAAATAGAGAGCGGTGTACCATGGAGGGAATGATCAGGCCAGGGAGACCATGTGAAACTTCAACTTCTTGAGAGACTTGTTGAGGCGATACAGGTCTAGGATAGGTCTGAGGCCCCCCCCCTTTTGCCTTCGGAATTAGGAAGTGGCGGGAGTAGACTCCACTTCCTTTCATGTACTGAGGAACCTCTTTCACTGCCCCCAGGCGCAGGAGGTTTTAAATGTCCTGAACAAGGAGATGCTTGTGAGAAGGGATCCTGAAGAGGGACAGGGAAGGGGAGTGGGAGGGTTGGTAGGCTATAAATTGCAAGGTGTAGTCTGAAGAAATTATCGAGCACTCAGCGGTCCGATGTGATACGGGACCAGGCTGACCGGAAAGGATGGAGGTGATTGAGAAAGGAGGGGGATGGATCTGGTGAATTGGCTGGGCTGTTGTTCTTGGGCACACCCTAAAAACGGCTGCTTCTGGCCTCCCTGATTTATGGGTCAGGTTGAATCGCCGGGCAGAAAGATGATGGATAGCATCTCTTAGGCCCCTTCTCCTTGTTCTTCCTCCTGTAGAAGCCCAATCTGGGAGCCCCCCAGGACCTGGATTGCGGTGGAGGAGGAAGAGGCAGAGGACAGAATGGCTTCCTGGACTGCTGAGAAGTATGCAGCCACCAGGAGCAGAGGGTGGCTAGGGAGTCCGTAAGCCCATGGAGCCTCGAGTCAATTAGCTCGGAAAAGAGTCCTATACCCTCAAAGGGGAGGTCCTGGATTGTGGCCTGCATCTCTGGGGACAGTTCAGAGACCTGCAACCATGAGCTGCCCCTCATGGCACTGCTGATGCAACCACCCTGGCAGCCGAGTCCGTGGTGTCCCAGGCCATCTGGAGGACTCCCTTGGCCACTGCCGTGCTTTTGCTCACTAATGCAGTGAGTTCTTGTGCATGATCCTGAGGGAAGGCCTCCATGAACTTATTGAGGGAGTCCCACAGGTTGAAATTATAACATCCCAGCAGGGTCTGGTGATTAGACACCCTGAACTGTAAGCTGGCTGTTGAGTAAACTTTCCTGCCAAGCAAGTCCAGTCTTTTGAGTCCTTATTTTTTGGTGTCCCGCTCGTTTACTGTGGACTCGACCAGTTATGCCACAGGGGGATGAGTGTACAAATACTCAAAGCCCTCAGAGGAGGGGGATTGCCACAATGATTTGGCTATTTTGAGGACCCCAGGGTGGACAGGCAATGCCACCTGTGCTGGGGTGGTGGCCGAGATGACATTGAAAAAGTCGTCAGCCTCCTCAGTGACCTCCTCAATTTGTAGGCCAGGGTTTTCAGCCACCCATTTAAGGAGGATTTGGTGCTCCTTAAAGTTGTCCGGGGGACTGCTACAGTGGGATGGCCCGGCTACCGCATTGTCTGGGGACGACAACGACTGCACCGCCTGTGGGAAAGGGCTCCCTCTGTTTGCTCACCCTGGTGGGCGATTGACAGGTTGACTGTGAATAGTGTTGCCTGCCCAAGGAATGTTACCAGGGCGAACGAGACCCATGCAGAGATACTGAACGACCCCTCCCGGACTGCGACCTACGTCAAGAAGACCGCCTGGCGAGGGTGACCAGCGCCTGGGTAACCTATGGCCGGATGTTCGCCGGTATCGGGAATAGCACCTTGAGTCCAGAGTCCCACGCCTAGTATGTGGATCTCATTGGGGACCTAAGCCTTCTGGTTGGAGAGATGGGGTGTGGTGCCAGGGACTCACGTTGCAGCGATGGAGACCTGCGTCTACAGTCTGGCAACCAGGAGTGTTCCGTCAGTTCATTTTGCTACACCCCGGTGGGCTTGCCATTCAGTGCCGTGGCTGGAGCTGACGTGGCACCTGTGGAGCCAGTTGGCCTTGCTCTTTAGCTGCCGGGACTGCTTCAGGCACTGAAGGCCCCACGATAGGCTGGGAGCCCCTGCCACTGCCCAGGGTGGTGGGTGGGTCCCTGTCTGGGCTGGGGGGAGGAGGGGTCTGACTTCAGAAGTACCCCTGTGAAGCCCCAAAGCGGGCGCACGGCCTGACATAGATCTTTTGCCCGTTGCCCCTCTGTTCTTTGGTGCCGAGGGACTGCCGCTTCCTTGGCACCGGCGAAAGGGAGTGGTGCCAGGCCGAGTCCAGTGCCAGCAGTGCACCACACACCAAAGCCAATGTACTGCGGTGAAGGGCTCCGACGCGGAACAGAGCAGCCTCCATCAGGAGGCCCTCAAGCAGATATCCTGCTCCTTCTGGGTCCAAGGGTAAAAGATTTTGCAGATGCGATACCTGTCCTTTCTGTGACTTTCTCCCAGACACTTGAGACAACTGTCGTGGGGATCACTGATCGGCATTGACCTGCTGCACGCCGAATATGACTTGAAGCCGAGAGAGTGGGGCATTCCCCGCTCGAGGCAAAATCCCAATTGGGACTCTACTTAACTAACTGAACTGTACAATTAACAACTATGAACTATATACACAACCAATAGAACCAAGTCTAAGAAGAAGACACTGAAAGAAAACTGCTACTGCTCTTGCAATGCAAGACAAGGCGCCCCAACCAACCATCACGGGCAGTAAGAAAGAACTGAGAGGGCGTAGGGCTGGTGGCATCTGATATACTGCCACATGAGCGTGGCACTCTAAAGGGCACCACAGCCGGCCCTACAGATACCGCTAAGGCAGGGAACTGACAACTGTGCATGTGGGTGTGCACACACCTAAAGTGGAATCTACATGAGCAAGCACTCGAAGAAGAACAATAGGCTCCTGTCTTGAGGTTGTATCTAATTTAAATTACTGTCATACATTGTGGTATTATGCAAAGGGGGTGGAGGTAGGGGGAAGGAGAGAAGAAGAAGAAGGGGAGAAGGAGGTACAAAAGAGTGGGAGGCAACAATACTGAAGAAATATACAAACATTAGGGCTGTTATTAGTAAACAATAATAGAATACAATATAATTTAAATATTTTTGGATATTTCAATTACAACACAGAATACAAAGTGTACAGTCCTCACTTTATAGTATTATTTTTGATTAAAAAGATTTTCACTATAAAAAAACACAAGAAATAGTATTTTTCAATTCACCTAATACAAGTACTGTAATGCAATCTCTTTATCATGAAAGTTGAACTTACAAATGTAGAATTATGTACAAAAAACCTGCATTCAGAAATAAAACAGTGTAAAACTTTAGAGGCTACAAGTACACTCAGTCCTACTTCTTGTTCAGCCAATGGCTTAGACAAACAAATTTGTTTACATTTGCAGGAGATAATGCTGCCTGCTTCTTGTTTACAGTGTCACCTGAAAGGGAGTACGGGCGTTCGCATGGTACTGTTTTAGCTGGCATCGCAAGATATTTACATGCCAGATGCACTAAATATACATATGTCCATTCATGCTTCAACCACCATCCCAGAGGACATGCTTTCATCTTGATGACAGGTTCTGCTTGATAACAATCCAAAGCAGTGCAGACCGATGCATGTTCATTTTCATCATCTGAGTCAGAGGCCACCAGCAGAAAGTTGATTTTCTTTTTTTGGTTGTTCTGTAGTTTCCGCATCGGAGTGTTGCTCTTTTAAGACTTCTGAAAGCATGCTCCACACCCAGTCACTCTCAGATTTTGGAAGGCACTTCAGATTCTTAAACCTGGGGTCAAGTGACATGCATCTGAAGAAGTGGGTTTTTTACCCACAAAAGCTTATGCCCAAATAAATAAGTTAGTCTTTAAGATGCTACCGGACTCCTTGTTGTTTTTGTAGCTATCTTTAGAAATCTCACATTGGTACCTTATTTGCATTTTGTGAATCTGTTCTTAAAATGAACATGTGCTGAGTCACCATCCAAGACTATTATAACATGAAATATATGACAGAATGTGGGGAAAATAGAGCCAGAGACGTACAATTCTCTCCTGAAGAGTTCAGTCACAACTTTAATTAATGCATTTTTTTTTTAATGAGCATCATCAGCATGGAAGCATGTCCTCTGGAATGGTGGCCGAAGCATGAAAGGGCATACGAATGTTAGCATATCCGGCATGTAAATACTTTGCAATGCCAGCTACAAAAGAGGCTCATGCAAACTCTTTTTCTCACTTTCTAGTGACGTAAATAAGAAGTGGGCAGCATTATCTCCTGTAAATGTAAACAAACTTGTTTGTCTTAACGATTGGCTGAACAAGAATTAGGACTGAGTGGACTTATAGGCTCTAAAGTTTTGCATTGACTTGTTTTAGAGTGCAGTTACGTAACAAAAAAAAAATCTACATTTGTTAGTTGCACTTTCACAGTAAAGAGATTGCACTACACTACTTGTATGAGGTGAATTGAAAAATACTATTTCTTTTATCACTTTTACAGTGCAAATATTTCTAATAAAATACTATAAAGTGAGCATTGTACACTTCGTATTCTCTGCTGTAATTTAAATCAATATATTTGAAATTGTAGAAAAACATCCAAAAATATTTATTAAATTTCAATTGGTATTCTATTGTTTAACAGTGTGATTAAAACTGCGACTAATCGCAATTAATTTTTTTGAGTAAATCACGTGAGTTAACTACGATTGACAGCCCTAATAAACATGGTTTACTTGCACATACATCCATCTAACCTACTTATCTTATGGGTTTTGATAATCCTTCTAGTCCATGGTTTAGGAAATGTATTAATATTGTATCTACAATGACACCCAAAAAATTAGCAAAAGAATGTTAACGTTGTAAAACCAAGTATTCAAAAGCTAGAAAAATGTCAGAATTATGGTTGCCTATACACTTTTAATTCAGCCCCCCTGTGTGTATGCACTGTGATACAGTCTTTAATTACATGAACACGTACTATTTATTCCACAGGGCCTATGTCTCATTCAGTGTATGAGATGGACTGTGTTCTGGAAGCATGTCAAGGTTGTTCTATGTAGGAGGTGCTAGTGCTTACCAATGAAACAAAGATTTTTAACAAGGAGAAAACATTTTCCTGTAATCTTGTTTTCAGAAATGGATGATATATTTTTGTTGAAACTTTTTAAAAAGTCAGCCTGAGACAGGCAATGCATGGAAAATTTCAGTCCAGAAAATTAAAGTTTGGCAAAGCTATAAACAACTGAAAACAAGGTCTTCTAATGACAAGTTTCAAAACAACCTTAACTACAGCCATTGCTACCTGTCCCTATAATACTAAATTTGCAGTACTACTTTATTTACATTGTGCTCTACAAACTGCCATGACAAAGCACTTCAGTTCCTAGCTGCCACTGTGCTTTTATAAAAAACCAAAGACAAGAGTTTAAGAAATAAGAACTTTAGTTCTTCCAGCGATAAACACATGCTAACTGTACTGAACTTTAGTAAGGAATGACTCCTAATACTTCTATTTCATTTACAATATCAATGTAAAAGGTATCAGTATTTTTTTGTTTTGTTTTGTATATATTTTTCTGTGTTTTAGTAAATCTTTTTCTGCGAGAAATAAACTGACTTTAGCAAAAAAAAAGAAATTTACCAGCATGTTTCTATTAAGTCTTCCTATGAAAGGATTATTCTCTTTTTAGTACAGCTGAGTTTACATATTCCTTATATGTATGAAATCAAGCTTCCACTCTCTTGCACTTATCTACCTCAGCAATTGCAAGTGTTTACAAATAATGTAAAAACGAGTACAAAAGGTCAGGTTACAACTGGCACAGCTCTAGGTTTTTCACTTGGGAGGAGGTAAGTTTTGCTCATCTGTGCTCAATTACCTGTATCTTTCAAGTGGTGGTTTTTTTCAGAGCACTCAAACATGAGATGAATTCACATCAACTTGAAGAGGTTTTCTCTTTCAAACAAGTTTCAGCTAGCACTTTCAAACATCACTTAATATTTTCTTGACCATGTACAAGTAATTTTTTCAGAAGTGCCTAGCTGATTTAGGAATTTAAGTCTCATTTTCAGAAGTGACTAAGGCACTGGGAGCCTAAGTCCCACTAACATTCAACATTTGAAAATGGGACTCTGGCACTTTTGAAAATTATATTCCA
Source organism: Malaclemys terrapin pileata (assembly GCF_027887155.1). NCBI lineage: Eukaryota > Metazoa > Chordata > Testudines > Emydidae > Malaclemys > Malaclemys terrapin. The sequence continues at coordinate 36,874,603 of NC_071507.1, read as the reverse complement.
TATCTTCAAAGACCTAATTTTATCCAAGTACATATCATAAAATAAGTGTGTACCTACACTTTTAATCCTCATTCATTTTATTACACCATTCAATGGCCAATCAATTAGCTTGGAAAGTTTTGCATCATTATTCTCCTACCTGTTCCAACTGTTTCTGCTTTGAAATGATTGACCAAAGAGCAATGGACTAAGCTGCTTCACTTGATAACGTTGCACTTCCATTGAGCAACCCATTTCTTTCTCCTTCCCTTGTGCATCTTCCAACTTGTATGTTGCAGCAGACTCATTTTCTCAATGAGCTATGGACATTTACATTTTGGGCTCTGATGTCACAAGATCTTCTTCAAAGAAAGTATCATATGTGAACGTTTTCTCTTATAATTTTGAACCAAGGAAATTTCTGCATGAATAATTTGGAGTGGTGACTTCACTTAAACTTGTTTTCACTAGAAACAGCACACACTGCTGACGATAATAGATTTAGCACTGGTTCACAGCTGCACATGGCTTAGCTGTAGGTACAGTCCATAACACACTGTTCATCTCTGTTCCAGAAAAATATGGTTGAGACTTGCTCTGAGTAGATTTTAACCACTGTTTTTTAAACCAGTGCTGAAGAAAGTTTGTCTTGGTGTACACTTGCACATAACTATAGTTTCAGCTGCAATTTAAACTGTTAAAAACAGGTAATTTTTTCTAATGTAGACCAGGCAAAATAAGTGGCCTAGCTAGACGCTGCTTCACCACACATTTCTAATGACAGGACTGAGCATGATTATAAGAGGGAAAAGGCCAGTCTGACAACGTAACTGAAGAACTGTTAAGATTAATTGCTGTGTATGCAGGACTGTACACGAAGAATTAAGAGAAAATGGCCTAACAAGTTAAGTTAGGGGCTAGAACAAAGCAGCAGTTACAGCAAGTGTATTCAAACTACACTGAGGTGATGCAACATCACCACAACAACAGAATTGTTAAAGAATAAGCCCCTACATACTATATCCAAGGAGCACACATGGTATAATGATGTGTTGGAGGATAAGGGGGGAGAAAAGATATCCAAGTGGTATAAAGTTCCCTCCTCCATTCCCCTGGTCCTAAGTCAACTGTGTGGCAGTCTAGTCCCCAAGCATAAATTAGCGTAGTCTAAATGATGCTGTTATGTCAACTGACAATGACCGAAATGGCAACCAGAGGTTGGCAGGATATCACAAAACCCCAAACATGCATCCTTTGCTCTAGCCACATCTGCTATGTTGGCAACAGGGAGAAGGGATACTATAGAGGCTGGATAGCCCTCTGTCACTGAAGGATTCCTACACAGGGTGATCCTCCTCTGGCCAGTTGCACTGAGTCTACAGTCAGAATATACCAGTAATGCAGCACAAAATGACCACACCACACGCCCAAACCAAACACTGTATCTACCAGCTCTGGAGAGAAACAAGAGACTACCTGACAGACCCCTGTGTGAATGAGATTTTGATTAGAGACACAGACTGAAGCTGGACAAAGTTTTTTTTTTTATTATTATTATTTAAAGACAAGAGTTAAGCAAAAGGATTTTCTAAGATGTACATTTTTTCACCCTGTTTAATAAGTATATCTTAAGTTTTGGGGCTAGTTCACTACACTTACATGTTTTTAATCTTTAGTTTTAATGTGTTTAAACTCCACTTTATATTTATTTTGTTTCTAATTGCCTTTATTTTCTCCAACAATGTTTTTTTCCCTAAGGCAACCTGAACTGAACTTGGTGACTTACTGGGGAAATTCACTGTCTGGCACCCTGGAGAAAAGGAAGTGAGAGAAGGGTACCTGTCTAAACATCTGGTCACATAAACGTGTTGTGAACCCCTTCTCTGACAGAACCGTGAGGAACCTGGCTGTTGTCAGTGAGTGCACAGCAAAAGACAACCCTGGAGCAATGTTCAAGGCCACCGGGGGGGGGGGGGGGGGGAGGGAGGGAGGGAGAGGAGAGAAAGTATGGGCCGCCTTTTTAATTTTTACTCACCCAGCAGCGGTCCGGGTCTTTGGCGGTGGGCCCTTCAGTCGCTCCGGGTCTTTGGAGGCGGGTCCTTCAGTGCTGCCGAAGACGCGGAATGAGTGAAGGACCTGCTGTCGACGACAACTCTGAGCACCACCCGGTGAGTACAAGCACCACAGCGGTTGGCGCCTTTTTTTTTTTTTTTTTTTTTTTTAATGTCCGCTCCCCCTCTGGGTGGCCCTGGCAATGTTAGACCTGCACTACAGCAACTACTGCCTTCCTCCTCCTTCCCCAGAATTCCCTGTCTGAAGGCAACTGATCCCAGTAGCAACCTAACATCCCAGGGCCAGCCCGCGACACAGCTTCAGAGTCCTGCTTCCCCAAAGACCACAAGTAGCAGCAGAGGGAAAGGCTCGACTAAATTAGGCCTTCTAACTCTCCTCCCCCTGTGTAGGTATCAAAACTACCTCACCTGGCACCACCAAGTACCAAAGGAACTACAAACCAAACTCTGGACACATGTTATTTCAACCCTCTCAAGATCAGAACCTGTACTCTATTCTGCTCAGCACACTTCAGCAGAACAACATCAGGAATCCAACACCAGAATCCTCCAGCAATCATTAGTTGACTCTGCTACCACTTCCTCAGATGTACCTATTGTAATGCCACCAATCAGTTTTGCCTCTGCACTGCCTCATCATGCCCTCCACTTTTGTTCTTGTTTTGTTGCAACTGATCCTTACCTCTACCTTTTTCTATGTACCTTTAGCCTATCAGTCCTATCTCAGTCTTGCTGCCCCTCCAACCTCTCCTGCTATTAAATGCCCTCCAACTGCCCTCACTCCTCTAACCATGATTTCATCTCTGTCCACCACAAAAATTAAATTAGTTTGGTTAATAATCAAGCAACCTATATTTAAAAAGTAATTATATTTCTAACCACCAATACCTGCACATAAACATTTGCAACTCCATGATCCGACTTCTTGTATCCCTTCTCATCTCCTCCCCACACTCCTCCCCCACTATTGTTATTCACTTATACGGATGAAGGTTTAGACCCCAAACCAGTTGTAGGATTGGGGCCCTAGGTTGCAAGTTTTTTATTTGACTGCAAAGTGTCCAGCACACATCTGGGCTCTCGAAATAACACAACACTAGGTTGAAGTAGTGATCTCAACTGGGCAGTAATAGCTTGAGGCATTATATTCTCTCTGATCATCACTTTCTCAGTTCCCAAGGCAATAGCTTTGTATGGTAACCTTCGGTTTGCCAACCTTTTTAGAGAGGGAACACTAAATAGCCCTGATTATCTGTTTCATTATAAACAAAGATGTTTAGAATTTACCTTTGTTATTATATACAAAACAAGGAATAGTTCAGTAGTTATTGAAAATAACTTTGTTTAGAAGAAACGTAACCCACATATACAAAGGACCAAATCAGACTTTGTAAAGGTTACACAAGACTTGGAAATCCTAATCCAATGAGCATAAAAAGACAAGCAAGACAGCCAGATGTCCATCTGATCTTTTGATAACAGTATTGGGGTTTATGTCAGAATCTCTGACTCTTGCTGGTTTTTAACATTTCATGGTCAATCACCAAAGTTAACTTGCTCATTTCTTCTTAATTCTTAAAGAAACAGGAGAGGTAAATTGGCAACAGCTAATTTATACAGAGAAGTAGGTTTTCAAACCAAATCAAACAATATAATTTGTTTACTGTCTGGTTAATTTAAAATGTGATTGAAATAGTCTCTGAACAAAGTCTTTTTTTAAGATAAAGAAATTACCATCAGTACACAGAAAATTCAAGAACATATTTGAAAAAAACTGTGAAAGAAAAGTCTATTAAATCCAAAGAAACAGCTAGTAAAAACACAGAAAACTGCAAAATATCTTACATTTCCTTTGGCATTCATTTCACTTCTAAACATCCCACAACAAGTTTTATCCTTCTTACGCCTTTTTCTTTTCTCTTGTATTTCAGTCACACTCTTAAAATAAACTCCTCTTCAGTCCTTGCTAATAACTGCATTGTATTCTTTTCTGTATTATCATAATAAAGCTATTAAAGCATCAAAAGCTCACTACATTTAGGACTACTGCTTTTCTACAAAAGTGCAAAGCATTTTCTAAAAAGATACAGTTTTGTCCTACCATCAGGTGACTAAAGAAAAAAAAAACAGTTAATTTTTATGCAAGATTTTTAATGTCTAATGATTCAGATGAGAATTTCTGTTATCTCATGTATTTTTTTCCTTACGAGATTACCCCTAAAGGAAAAAAGGTGTTTCAGAAAAGAAAGTTCAAAGAAAGAAGACAACAAAGTTTCATTTTCTGAAAGACTCTCCCTTTAAAATGTTAACTGGACAAGTAATGCAGAATTTAAACACACACACACACGCACACACACACAGCTAAGAAAAAAAATCACAATCTGGGCAGACTCTGCAGCTGCCCTTTTGACTTATCAATTTCAGTAAGCAAAATTTCAATCAAGCCTAGATAAAATATACTAATCCTAAATAGACCAAGTTTGTCACCTACCACTTTCTATAAGCTGCTTATCATGGTTTAAAAAAATTCTAAATTAAATGCCAAACAGTAGCAGACAGCACTTGTTTGGCTGATTAACTTGTAGACAAGCATTACAAATAAATCTGAGTATGGTCTGCAGCAAATTAAATTCCAGTGCTTTTAAGAACAAAGAATTCCTTGGGAAAGAGGATTAGTAACTTTACACCCAGGAATGCCAGTTTAATTTAATTGTTCCACAATCCGAGATTTAATATGCAAATATCATTTTGATATGTAACAGTGAATTTGATAAAGTAAGGAAACAACTTCAATATACAACCAGACTCTCCCTCTTCTGAACTGTAATTATACATAATAAAGAAGCTGACCGAGTTCTCTGTTTTTTCCCCCCTTCATTATTGGGATTGAATTTTATTAACATGAATCAGAACAAGACTAATTAAAGGTTAAAATTTTTAAATATATTCTAATTAGGAGTCTAAATAGCTGCATGATTAGAGTACTGTAGTTAAAAACCCACCTCAATGATCTTCTTGGCCTCTTTGTATTTTCCTGTATTCAGGAAGGCAAAGAAGATATCATAGAGCATCGCCATTTCACCTCGATCTTGATTCAAAAAGTCCATGGCTACAGAGAGAAGAAAACTAATTTCATTGTCTGTTTAATAACTGGGAACCATTTTAAAAACAGATGTCAAAAATAATCTAACAAATAAGATTCCCCACACCTAGCAAAACACAAAATAAGTGATGGGGGAATAATTTTCTGGAAAGGGATACTAAGAATGACAAAATATTATAAGATACCTTGCAGCTCAAGGTTAAATATATTTCAAGTACTCTTGCTAATCTGCATTATAGTTTATAATAATTAAATTCAACAGCATTAACAGATTATAAATTGGCATTCTATATTGCTGCAGACTACAAGGATTTAGGATTTCTTAAACATGTTGAGGGAGGGACATATAGAACAAGTTAGGGTGTGTCAACACCAATGGACTGACATATATTCCATTATAGCAGCCTTCTGTTAATAGCTAGGCATTCGGTTGTGGAAACATTAGGTTCCTTCATACTTAAAATAAATTTCATTTTTTCAATTTGCAAAAAGGATACCTAGATGCTGCTGAAAGCTTTAAAGTTATGCACATATACTCTACGCATCTTCCCACTGTTTGCACAGCCTGATGTAAAGATAACCAAAAACTAAACGAAACTAAACCACCACCTCCATAAAGAACCCAAAATAACCCAACCAACAATATTTGACTATATCCAACTAACCTTTCTGGAGGAGATCAGTATTTCCTTGTTCTATTAGCCTGCACAAGATGTCATGGATCCTAGGGACACTGTCATACTTCTTACAACAATCAATGGTAGCTTCCAGCGCAGCAGGTATATCATCCCTTATGAAAAAAGGTACACAATTTAAGTTAAAATGATGATGATAGCCTATAAGCCAAGTATGCACAAAACAGTACAGTATGGCTTAGGGTTTCCAATTAAATTCATCTAATCGCATAAGGATTTTTACACAAACTCCTTAATAAAGAACGGTTACTTACCTTCTGTAACTGTTGTTCTTCGAGATGTGTTGTTCACGTCCATTACACATTAGGTGTGCGCGCGCTGCGTGCACGGACGTCGGAAACTTTTTCCCTTAGCGGCTCCCGTCGGGCCGGCGGGGCCCCCACCTTCCCGCCAGAGCGGCGCCCCGCTCCAGGGTATATATATCCCTGCCGACCCGACCCCTCCGGTTCCTTCTTGCCGGAGACTCCGACAGAGGGGAAGGAGGGTGGGAAGTGTAATGGACGTGAACAACACATCTCGAAGAACAACAGTTACAGAAGGTAAGTAACCGTTCTTTCTTCTTCGAGTGATTGTTCACGTCCATTACACATTAGGTGATTCCCAAGCTTACCATTGGAGGTGGGTAGGAGTCAAGGTACAACTGACTGTAACACAGCCCGGCTGACCATCGCGTCCTCTCTGGTCTGATGATGGATCGCGTAATGGGCTGTGAACGTGTGTATGGACGACCAGATGGCTGCCTTACAGATCTCCTGGATCGGGACCTGCGCCAAGTAGGCCATTGAGGACGCTTGGGCTCTAGTCGAATGGGCCCGGATATCCGGGGCCGGAACATTGGCGAGCTCATAACAAGTGCGTATGCAATGCACAATCCATGCCGACAAGCACTGTGTCGAGATAGGCAAGCCTTTCATACGTTCCGCAATCGCAATGAACAGCTGGGGTGTTCTGCGGAACGACCTGGTCCGCTCCAGGTAAAATGCCAACGCCCTTCGGACATCCAGGGTATGTAGGCTGCGGTGGTGAGGGTCCGTATGGGGTTTTGGGAAAAACACCGGGAGGCAAATGTCTTGCCCCATGTGAAACTGTGACACCACCTTTGGGAGGAATTTGGGGTGCGGCCTAAGTTGCACCTTATCTTTATGGAACACCGTATAGGGTGGTTCCGACGAGAGGGCCCTCAATTCCGATACCCTTCTGGCCGACGTGATGGCCACGAGAAACGCCACCTTCCACGAGAGGTGCGTGAGGGAGCAAGTGGCCAGGGGCTCAAAGGGAGGACTCATGAGTCTATTTAGGACTAGGTTCAGAGACCACGTCGGAACCGGCGGGCGCGAGTAGGGAAACACCCTTTCCAACCCCTTGAGGAATCGGGCCACTGTGGGGTTGGAGAATACTGACACTCCCAACTCTCCCGGATGGAAAGCCGAAATAGCGGCTAAGTGAACTCTAATAGAGGCGGGCGCAAGCCCTTGATTCTTGAGGTGCAGTAAATAGTCCAAGATGGACGGAACCGAGGCCTGTAAAGGCTGTATGCGTTGAGGCTCACACCAGTGGGAGAACCTTTTCCACTTCGCCAGGTATGTTGCCCTTGTAGAGGGCTTCCTACTATTAAGGAGGATTTGCTGAACCTGGTGAGAGCACCTGTGCTCTGCATCGTTCAGCCAGAGAGATACCATGCCGTGAGATGAAGCGAAGACAGGTTCGGGTGGAGTAGGCGACCTTTGTCTTGCGTGACTAGGTCGCGATGGAGGGGAAGGGTGATTGGATCGGCTACGGACAGTTCCAGCAGGGACGTGAACCAATGCTGGCGAGGCCAGCCCGGGGCAATAAGTATGATCGTTGCCCTGTCCCTGCGGGTCTTGAGAAGAACCTTTTGTATAAGTGGAAATGGAGGGAAGGCATATTTTAGGCTCCCTCCCCATGGGATCATGAAAGCATCCGCTAATGATCCCGGGCTGAGGTTCTGGAACGAGCAGAACTGAGGGCATTGGCTGTTGTCCCTGGTGGCGAATAGATCCACCCGGGGAAACCCCCACTTCCGGAAGATCGAATGCAGGACGTCTCCTCTCAGTGTCCATTCGTGCATTCGATAGGATCGGCTGAGGCGGTCTGCTAAGCCGTTCTGAATTCCCGGAAGATACGTCGCGATGAGGTGTATCGCATGGGCTATACAGAAGTTCCATAATTGGAGTGCCTCGCGACAGAGGGGAGAAGACCGGGACCCGCCCTGCTTGTTTATATAGAACATGGCGGTAGTGTTGTCCGTCAGGACTGCCACGCTGTGACCTTTTAGGAAGGCGTGGAAGGTCTGGCAGGCAAGGCGAACCGCTCTTAGCTCCTTCAGATTGATGTGAAGCAGCTTGTCCTCTCCGGACCACAGCCCTTGGGTCCGCAGTTCCCCCAGGTGCGCCCCCCAGCCCATGTCTGATGCGTCTGTCACTAACGTCAGAGTGGGTTGTGGGGCAGCAAAGGGGATCCCTTCGCATACCTGCTGGCGATCGAGCCACCAGCGTAGTGAGCTGAGCACCTGGTTCGGGATCGTGTCTACTTGATCCAATGGGTCTCTGTTGGGGCGATGCGTGTGGGCGAACCACAACTGTAAAGGCCGGAGTCTCAGCCGGGCATGTCTGACCACGTGCGTGCAAGCTGCCACATGCCCCAGAAGCTGCATGCAACACCTTGCCGTTGTCGTGGGAAATTTTTGGACCGAGCTTACGGCCCCGTGAATTGACACGAACCGTGCCTCTGGTAAACTCACTCGCGCGGTTACCAAATCCAGGGTAGCACCTATGAAGTCCAGCCTCTGTGTGGGGACTAACGTGGATTTCGGCACGTTGACCCGGAGGCCGAGCTTGTCGAACGTCTGCAAGGCCAGCGTCACGTGGAATCGGACCTCGGCCTCCGACCTGCCCGCGAGTAGCCAATCGTCCAGGTACGGGAACACACGCATCCTTCTTTTTCGAAGGAAGGCTGCTACCACGGACATGCACTTTGTAAACACCCGTGGAGCTGATGCCAGGCCGAAGGGCAGGACAGTAAATTGGAAATGGCGCTGTCCGACGACGAAGCGCAGAAAACGCCTGTGGGCCGGATTGATTGCGATGTGAAAATAGGCATCTTTCATATCGAGGGCAGCATACCAATCCCCCGGATCCAGGGATGGGATAATAGTTCCAAGGGAGACCATACGGAAGCGCGCTTTGATCAGAAACCTGTTTAGATCGCGCAGGTCCAAGATAGGACGGAGGCCTCCTTTCGCCTTGGGGATCAGGAAGTATCTGGAATAGAATCCTTTTCCCCTTAGGTCCAGAGGGACCTCTTCTACTGCTCCTGCAGCGAGAAGGGTCTGTACCTCCTGTATGAGGAGTTGCTCGTGAGAAGAGTCCCTGAAGAGGGACGGGGAAGGGGGATGGTAGGGAGGGGGCGAGGAAAACTGGAGGGTATAGCCCGCCTTCACTGTGCGCAGGACCCAGCGGTCCAATGTTATGCGCGACCAGGCCCGGTAGAATTGGGACAGACGGTCCTTGAAACCCAAAGGAGGATCCGGTATATGAAGTGGTACGCTGTCCTCGGGCGTAGCTTCAAAAGCCTGGTTTATTTCCCGGCTGCGGCTTGCCCTGGCCGTGATTCTGGCCCTGGTTAGGCGTATCGTTACGTCTCCGCCTGTTACTACACAACTAACTGATAACTGCTAGATAACTCTAATGTGCTAAGGGACACTCTCAGACGAGAGACAGAGTTGTTCCAACGTCGCCACGGACGGTAAGAAGGAACTGGAGGGGTCGGGTCGGCAGGGATATATATACCCTGGAGCGGGGCGCCGCTCTGGCGGGAAGGTGGGGGCCCCGCCGGCCCGACGGGAGCCGCTAAGGGAAAAAGTTTCCGACGTCCGTGCACGCGGCGCGCGCACACCTAATGTGTAATGGACGTGAACAATCACTCGAAGAAGAACAGGCCATTAAGTAATATTGTCCATTCAGAAAATTTTCCACATCCCAGCGTCAGTTTGAATTTTAAATTTATATTAGGGCTGTCGAATAATCGCAGTTAACGCACGCGATTAACTTAAAAAAATTAATCATGATTAATCGCACTGTTAAACAATGGAAAACGAATTGAAATTTAAATATTTTGGATGTTTTCTACATTTTCAAATATATTGATTTCAATTACAACACAGAATACAATGTGTACAGTTCTCACTTTATATTTATTTTTGATTACAAATATTTTCACTGTAAAACACAAAAGAAATAGTATTTTTCAGTTCACCTAATACAAGTATTGTAATGCAATCTCTTTATCATGGAAGTTGAACTTACAAATGTAGAATTATTGATAAAAACTTGCATTCAAAAATAAAACAATGTAAAATTTTAGAGCCTTCAAGTCCACTCAGTCCTACTTCTTGTTCAGCCAATCGCTCAAACAAGTTTGTTTACATTTGCAGGCGATAATGCTGCCTGCTTCTTGTTTACAATGTCACCTGAAAGTGAGAACAGGCGTTCTCGTGGCACTGTTGTAGCTGGCGTTGCAAGATATTTACATGTCAGATGCACTAAAGATTCATATGTCCATTCATGCTTCAACCACCGTTCCAGAGGACATGCGTTCATGTTGATGACAGGTTCTGCTTGATAACAATCCAAAGCAGTGCAGACCGACGCATACTCATTTTCGTTATCTGAGTCAGATGCCACCAGCAGAAGGTTGATTTTCCTTTTTGGTGGTTCGGGTTCTGTAGTTTCTGCATCGGAGTGTTGCTCTTTTAAGACTTCTAAAAGCAAGCTCCGCACCTCATCCCTCTCAGATTTTGGGAGGCACTTCAGATTCTTAAAACTTGGGTCAGGTGCTGCAGCTATCTTTAGAAATCTCACATTGGTACCTTCTTTCCGTTTTGTCAAATCTACAGTGAAAGTGTTCTTAAAATGAACAACATGTACTGGGCCATCATCGGTGACTGCTATAACAGGAAATATATGGCAGAATGCACGTAAAACAGAGCAGGGGACATAAAATTCTGCCCCAAGGAGCTCTATCAGAAATTTAATTAACACTTATTTTTTTAAATGAGCATCATCAGCATGGAAGCATGCATCAGTGACTTGGCTTCTTCATTATTTACTCCATTTCAATATTTGTGTCATCTGCAAACTGTATTTGTGATGATTTTATGTTGTCCTCCAGGTCACTGATAAACGTTAAATCGCATAGGACCAAATCCAACCTCTGTGGAATTGCACTAGAAACATACCTGCTAAGTAATTATTCCCAGTTTACAATTACACGTTGAGACCCATCAGTTAGCCAGTTTTTAATCCATTTAACATGGCACATGTTAGTTTTGTATCATTCTAGTTTCTTAATCAAAATTTTACATTGCCCTTGATTTTATTACGATTTCATCGATATTAATATTTTAAAATGCATTAAAAAGCAAGAAATGTTAATGTTATTGTAATATTACTGACACTGTGAAAATGAGCCTAACTTGTCGGATCTCTACCGTATCCCCTTACAAAGCCCTGTTTACAGTGCATCTTCTGGCACCCCACAGAGTCATTTGAATTTTTGTCATTTGGGGTGAAGACTAAATTACAGGTTAATTTCAAAACTGCAAGTAGATGTTGCAGACTAGATTACTGTCATACAAGAGAAATACTATGGATGAAATATAGATGGATATAAAACTTCATGTAATCAGTATTTTCTTCTGCTTTAGATGCAAGTTCAGTTTAACACCTTTAAAATCAGTTTTTATTGAAAACTACTCAAATTCTTGGGAGGCACAACAGCACTTATACATATAAATTAAAGTTTTCAGTTGTAAATTCAGCTCAGATTGATTCTTAAACAGCAATAGTATTGTCTCAGCTGTATACCCACAGCATTGAAGTGATTCTTTTAGGTCAAAGCTATCAATAAATGAAATGAATAACTGGAATGTCAATCAAACAGATATTAATAGGTTTTGGTCTCTAAATGTATGATTCTGAAGATATTTATACTGTGTGTGCAGAATAAAAAAAGCCAATAAAAAGAAAATGGAAACATACATGTTATGGTGTTTGCTGCTCATACAACATACAAAATGTTTCCATACTCAGGCCCCCAAAATAAGTTTAAGCTCAATAATGAGACAGTCTATTACATTTCTCTCAAATTTCCTTAGAGCAACACTGCTGGGGAGTTTTTGTTTTATAAGGCTACCCAACCACAATTTACTGTAAGACAAGAGGTGTTTTTTTTTTTTTTTTTTTTTTTGGGGGGGGGGGGGGGGAGAGACACGGACGGGGACTGGCAAGTATTTTTGTGAGAAGTTGTTAATAATTCAGCAGAAGAAAGCCCACTGACAAAACAAGAACTTACTACACAGCTTTAAAATTTAATTTATTTTTAAGATTATGTTAATGTTCTGAATGCACATTTTGCTAAACCTTACAACAGTTCTGCATTTTAATTTTTTTTTTTTTTTGTAAGTTACAGTTAGAACAAAATGTGTGTGCAAATAACCAGACAGGTCCAAGTTAATGTCTGAAAATCTTATTGGACACAATCTTCCTATACAATTTATATATTCATCAGTATCCAAATTTACATATCAAAGGTTCATATAATGGATAAAGTGTCTGATCCCAAACACATTTTAGTTAATGTGTCCAATGACTTCAGCAGGCTTTGGATCAGGCCCCAAAAGAGTAAAGCCCTGATGCAGCATTCACAACCAGGCTAGCGGACTTGTGTGTCCATGGGGTCATCAATGCAAGGTAGGGGTCTAAGTTTTTAAATATAAATTCACATGATCCATGGATCATCGAAAAGAATGGGAGTTTTGTTTTTATGGGTGAACTACTATTAAAATTTTACTTCTTTTTATTAGTGTCGACAAATGCCATTTATGCTTCTTTTTAAAGGGCAAACTCCTATTTCTCTTTTAAAAAACACTTCACATAAGCAGTTCGGATATTATTTCTCATTACAATCTCTTCATTTAAAAAAAGGAGGTATGCTATCATAACCTAAATGACAGAAGCAGCCTAAACGTATTATGTTTGATCCTCACATAAATACAAGACAGCTCTAACTCAGCACTGCGCTGCAATTTAGACTGTTCTATTTGTAAGAATACGAGGCAAGTTATTTTTGCCTGGGGCACTTGTGAATTCTTATATACTGTGGCCCCAATCCTGAAAAATCACTGAACTAAGTTGGACTACTTCCATAAATAAAGTTACTGACAAGAATAAGTGTTTGCAGGATCAGACTCTGTAACAAGACTGACCACCATCTAATTTTTCTCTCATACCTATTTCAAATTATATAAATCAATCATTCCCCTCTTGCTTCAAGCAGGTAGCTCTAGAACTAACCCTTTTACTTGTAATAAACAACTTTCCAAACCAGAGAGTCTGCTTGATAGAAAGACTCCAAATATTGATTTTAATTGGAATGAAGTGCTACAACGTTATGCATAAAGCTTTAGTGAAATGGCAATTTACCTAAGGGGTTTCCTGATTGAAAAGCTCTCAAACCTGAAATCACTAGAGAAGGAGAAAGAAAAAAAAGGGACTCTGGAAGGGAGAAAAAAAAGAAAAAAAGAAAAAAAAAACCACTCTTAAAACAAATCCCTCTCTGCAAATCTGAAGCAGATGTTAGCATGGAGGGAAATCAATTCAGTAAGGTACAATCAGCTTTACAAAAATTATTCTGTTAAGAAAACGGGCTCTTGAAATAACAATGTTTTTTTCTGTTCATCAGCTAGAGCGAGGAATCTTCAAGGAGACTGGTGTTGCAATTACAACTAATCCTCCCCAAAAAATTAACTGTGTTGAAGGCTTTGTAATTTCCCTAGGTACAATTTAGCTGTCACTTACTTTAAAATTTACTCAAACATGCGTTCCGAACAGCACTAACTTCACATGTCAAGTGCTTTCCAGCCAATTGAGTCTAAACTGGAAGTCGGTGTTAAACAACTGAATGATTAGACAAGATAGCTCATTTCCCTGCTCTTTTGTTCAGAATAAAATGCCACATTTACATTATCAGGCTCAACAGGATTTTCTGACAGAGGGAGAAAAAACCCTAGTGAACACTGTCCGTATTAAGCACATGAAGCCTGTCATTTACCAATCATCCTTCAAAAAGCAATAGCCATGAATGTAACTTAATTACGACCCAATGATCCTTGACGAAAAATCATCTTATCACTGTCCTGTCCCCCTAGGGCAAATGAACCACTTTTGTCCTCTGGCACTGATGATGCTAAATTCCTAATTGCAATAATGGAGTAAAAGAGCCAAACCTCCTTAATTTCCTTGCAGCACTTAGGAGTTTTAAACTAGGAGGAAAAAATACAGAAATAATAAAAATACTTGGATTAAAGATGTTGAAAATTAGAAAAAAAACTGTCATTGATTAAAGTAAGCAATATTTTAAAATATTACCTATTTTTAAAATTAATGAGTTAGAAGGTCATGAAACTTATTGTATTTACCAAGGAATCATCTCTAGCACACAAAACCACACATGTACTTAAGACTATGAAACCTAGATAAGAACTATGGACAAACAGAGGCTTCAGATTTAGTCTACACACCTGGTATATGAGACACCAATGAAATGCATGTGTGTTCACACAGACTGCAGAACAAATTAACCCACAGGGCCCTTTAATGGATAGCATAAATTAAAACTGCTATTTTGATCATTTTTAAACAAATACAATCCAGTTACACCTTCTGGATATTTTCAAATGACTCTACCAATTAAAAAACAGGTTGTGTTCAGTGATCTCTGCTAACAAAATAGTTTCATATTTTGCCTACATAGTTTAGATTTAATGCACATTTTATATTTAGCTACCTGGAAATTTTCTTAGCAAATGTGATAAGGGTTTCAAGTATGTATTTATCCAGGATGTATAAATTAACTAGTATATTTTTCTTTAAATCTGGGAAGATAAAATATAAATTGAGATCTGAAATAATTCCATTTTTAGAGAAACTTTATAAATCAAATGAAACTAAGTTTCTACCTTACATAACATTCACATTTATATTTTAAAAGTTTGCTTGTGCAGCTATCTAGTAAGAATAAAATCAGCAACTGTGGTAGATGTTTATTTCCCCTCCTGTAAATAGAGATTATCAAAGCACCGTATAGCATAGAAGTAGATTAGCTTCACAAACCTCTTTACAGTTTTGTAAATCTGTTAGTGTTTGAGTAGGTTTCCCTTGACAGTTGATAGAGGAGAGCAGAGAATAACCCCAAAAAATTACCCCCTAAATCCTCAAGGATTTTCATATTATACAGGTAACACACACAGTCACAGCATTAACCTCTCCCCATTATCAGCAATTGGAAGCATCAGTTCAAAAGTAAGACAAGTTTTAAGCCCAATCTTCAAGCTTATTATATTCCTATGGAAGATTTTGACAGGGTTGCTCAAAATTAAAAACATCCAAAGTCAATATCCTGATTAGGATATTTTGCCATACCATTCCAAAAAGAATTATCTTGAATGAGGGATTGAAGATTGGATACGTAGGCTTTTTTGCAATTTTTCCTGCCGAATTTACATTTCTTGAGCTAATACAGTGCTCACACCAAGAATAAAGCTAATACCTTTTAAGGTCACTTAAAAGGATTTTTACTTTAATTGAGATAATTGCTTTATCTTGGGAAAAAACAAAAAACTGTCTTCATTATTTATTTCTATGATCATCTATTTCTGAACTAGTTAGTAAAATTTCCTCCCTGTCTACCCATAAAAGGACTGGGTTGGGGGAGGTAGAAAAAATGGGTTGTCTGGCTATGCTAAAAGAAGGACAGGAGACATTTGACATGGGTTTAATCAGGCCGCAACTTTATTATTAGATGTCTGGGACTACCCGGCAGATAACGTACAGTGCAGGTAACCTCATATTTGTTCTGTAATTAGTGGGGGGGCTTTTACCAGCTCTCCCTCTTTTTCCATCCAGGTCCCTCCAGCAAATCCATTGCTGGGACCTTACCATACCAGAGGTCTGGGGCTTCCACCAGCTCCCCCTCCTTTTCCCCTCCAGGTCCCTCCAACAAATCCATTGCTGGGAACTTACCATCCAAACCTCCCTCGTCAGACGGTTAAGGTGGGCTATAAGAATGGGGGTTTGCCTCCTGCTGTACCAATCATAGGAGTCCCCAACTGCTTCACATTCATCCCTTTAATGAACACCTCTTTTTTACTTCATCAGATTTTGTTAAGAAAATATTTTATTGGGTACTGTCACCTTAAAAAGTGTTAAGAATGTGAAGGCTCTGAAGATCTTTCCTATCTTGCATGCTGTCTGTGGGAGGAACAAGTCTCTGAAACTGATTTGGAAGATGTAAAAACTTAGTTGCAAGTCCAAAAAGACTGGTAAGGCAAGAGTAAGCATTTTAACACTATGATTATTTAAATCTTCCATAACAATCACAGGGTTTTCCTTTCCCTCCTACCAATGTCAGGAATTAATAATTTTTTTTAAAAAGGCACCAGCAGTTCCATGGAACATCAGAAAATCCTGCAGCTCATCCCACTGGCTTGCCAAACTTCTGAAGTGACAAAACTGTAGCAGCAACTTAATTCCAGCAGTTCACCACCTGCATGTGTGCTGCCATGGAGCTATATAGCATGGCAAGTAGCAAATCACTTGGGAACCACAGTGATGAGCAAATGTTATAGCGGACATTTATAATCATACCCATTCTAACACTATGCTCAGTTCAATCATAATTTTCCAAAACTTTTCAACCTTTCAGGAAAAAATTTCTTAGGCTTGGATCACTTCCTAAAGATGAACTTTTGCGAAGTCTGAGTAGAAACTGTTCCTTTTTAAGAAGAGTATCAGGAAGGGGTAACAAGGCTTTTCCTATCGTAATAAGAGAAGAAACTCTGTCTTGTAGCCTTCCTGAGAGGAGCAGGGAAGGAGCTAACTCTTGCAGACCTTTTAACTTATTTGGGATAGTGTGTTCCAGTGCTTTCTAGCCAAATATTTCCACATTATGGAATGTGTCTCTCACTTTTTAAAAATAACCTAATTCCATTAAAAGACTAAGTTAATCTTTCATTACAGTGTCATTGTGAAAGCACTCAAAATCACAAAAGTTAGGAAACGACAAAGTTAAAGCTACACATACAATCTTTACTTTGCCCCTTTTCGTACATGCATGAAGGTCTTTAATTACATGATCATACACTTGTTTCAAACAACTTTATACAACCTTCACTACACATGTAGAATATTGTAGTAATGTGTACAAGTCTGTGGATGCCAGACACAGGCTGTGAAAGTCATTTATATAAAAAGTATGCAGAAAATTGTTCTTGCTATACAATATAGAAGTGTAATAGTAAACATTTACGTGTGTGAGAGATTTCAGCTAAGTTCATAATTAACTGTCCCATCCTGTGAATTGCACCAAAGAAAGCCTGTGCTGCTGATTGAGAAGTGTGTAGCACATGACTGCTGCCAAATGTATTAGAATATTTGTGTTTATGAAAAGAGCTTTCATTCAGTTTGCATCAAAGATAACTGGACCATTATGACAAATTTTTAAAATATACAAAATAATAAAATTAAGTATTACAAAACCATACACATACATATGAGGTTATAGAGAAAGATTTCCCCCCCCCCCCCCATATAAGAGCAAACACTGGTAGTTAATATAACAACGATTGGATGTTCCAGTGTTAGCAAGCACGTATTCTTGAAAGCTGACTGACTGTTCAATAGATGGCACTGTGAATACATCAGTAATATTTTATATGGGGTTTATTTAAAAAAAACATTTATATTAAATCAATCAGTGACCAAATTGGAAGAGACTGTTCAAGAATTGAGACAGAATCCAAAATAGATAGAAGCAGGGGTCCTGGGACAATTTGTATAATGGGAGTGCTGAGGGCCGCTGAACCAAACCGTAAACCCTGTATTTGATGGAAACCACTTCAAGCCAGGGAGTGCTGCCACACCTCCAGCACCCCTAGTTCCAGCACCAATGGATAGAAGAGAAGCACTGAAAACTGGAAATAGATTGAACACTGAAGACTGTGTGTTGAAGGGGTGGGGGTACCTAAATCTTGACACTCCTGTGATAAAAACCAATTATATACAGTTCAAATGTGGAATTTTTCTCAAGTAACTGTGTCTCATATTAAGAAGACTATGCAAGGATATATGCCACAGTGTATGAAAATTATTTCCTGCCAGAACAAATGCACGGAGTTCATTTTCCTGTTGAATTATACTACTGGTACAAATGGAAAAGTAATGGGAAATATTTGGACTTGAGCACCCAGACTATACGGTGATACTTTGGGAGTAGTATCAGATTTCCTATCTTTTCACCTAATTACTTAATGGACAAGGAAACCTAACTTCAACCTAAATAAGTGTTATTGATATGTGCAGTGACAATGAAATATATACATCTTTTGGGTGGGGAACACATGCTTTTTATCTCAGTAACTTAGGAATGTATGTAGCATACTATGACCAAATATCCCTTATTCAAACACAATTGCAAGGATTAAAATCTGAAACAACCAATTTGTAAGCAAATTTTGATTGTGTTAAATTTGTCAATGTGACAATCATAGCTCTCATGTAGGCACCATGAAAGGAAATATAATTAACAAAAAATAAGCTATTGATCTGTTTTTTGAAGTGTTCCATCTAAAACAGTCTCACAAAAAGTTTTACTTTAATATACACAAACACATGTGAAGATGGAGTATGTATATAATAAATAAATCATGTAATATGATAAAATATTAGCTCATACGCTACCCTTAATACCAAGCCTCAGAAAACTTACTTTTCAAGGTGAACAGTAATCAGAGGGGCACAGAGGTTAGTAGAAGGCTTTGCTAAGCCCAGTGTCACAATGGACTCATGTAATCGATTCACCGTTTCAACTTCACCTCGCATGGCTGCAGCATTAAGGATGTGGAAAAAGCCCATGCCTGTTGTATCTTGGATAGGAATATTCTTCTCTTTCATCTCCTTTAGAATGTTAATAGCATCTACAATGAAACAACAACACAAAAGACCCTTAGGTAATTTCATGTAGGGAAAACAAACTGCTATTAAAACAGCATTTCAAACCCAGCAGGAATGTAAATTCTGGTGTATAATGCCGATTTCAAGTTAATTACTACTTGCATTTCTAAACGAGACTACAATTATAAATCCACAATAGCATGGCTTTATCATTCACTGCAACTTTGACTACAAATTATAGATAGGAACTGTGTGCCCACTTTGCACCACATAACCCTGTACAGTCTGCCCTATAGCTGCAAGATCCCACTAAATGGATGCTTTTATCGTTCAATGCTAACATCTGCTAAATCACACCATTGTTTCTTTAGCAGATGGCTTGTCACGAGGCCAGATAATAAAGATGTGTTTACACTGAATATACAGCCAGACTAATGGTCTGATACCGATAGGGCCTGTTTGCTGTGTCGATACTAATTAGCCAAGGAGAGCCAATGAAAGCTTTCTAACAGACTGCATGTTAAAACATTAGGTTCATTAAGCTTCATTAGGAAGGCAGAAACAAACATTTTGGTATATGGAATAAATGCATTTTTATAATGTTCTTAATTATTGCACAGGCAAAATGTTTTGACCACTTTACATAAAAGCAATAAAAGCAGCCTAATGTTTTAAAAGAGCTTTGCAGATCACAAATGTACCACAGAAAATAATGCTACTCAGAAAATTTAGCTATACTTCTTCACTGTAGAGGTGACCAGGATCTAATTTACTGTCACTTGGAAGGGGGAAGGATTTTGAATATAATTCTAATAAGTGGTCAAGTGAAATTTCAATGAAATCATCTGATGAGGAAAAAAAGGTATAATTTTACATTAACAAAGAAAATAGCCATAATGTAAGATTAAAAACTGAAAGACTGAGTTATGTTGGCTAGACTCTGCAGCCCGTCTTTAAAACAATTGGCAATATCCTGTAGGTTATAATAATCAGTTTAGGAACTTCCTACATTATTAGACATGAAGTCCATATAATTTACAGCAAAGACCTAGGAATCCAGTTTGGGTATCAAATGCAATAAACTCATTAAAAGCCAAAATTACAAATCAATCTATCACACAGACTTTAAACTGTAATGTAAATAAAATATAAATGAATACCGACATTAAAAAAATATTAAAATACTTCATAAAACAAGTTACTGGATTTTTACTGCAGTGTTTGGACCCTTACAAGAAGGTTATGTTTATAGGTTCTATGTTCAGCCTTCAGACCTTCTTAAGCAAAAACAAAGCCATTAGTCTAGGCACATACGCAATTTGTGCCATAAGTCATGATCTTCAAACTCAATCCAAACAGCAATGCTAATAAAAACTAGCTGCAGAAATGCAAAAAGCACTGAGCTGTGCAAATGTAAATGACAAGCTTGCCAATCCATTAAAACTAATGGCCTGTACTGTCCAAGCATCTCTGGTTGAATTCACATGCAAATTTGTATGCAAAATGTTCAAGCACTTTGCAGGACATGATATACCATTAATATCAACTCACATTTTTAGTCCACTGGCAAGATACCTTTATTATACAGCAGAAACTTATACTGAAAGCAAATGGCTTACCTTCTAGTCTGCCATGCTTTCCTAAGACTTTCACCAAGGCTAAGTACTTGTTTGCGTCAAGAGCAACAGATGAATCTTTACGGAAGCTACAAAATTAGAACATATTAAAAACTGTATTAATAGAAGTTCAGTTTTTTAATGTATATAGAATGAAGGGTTATTCTTAAATAGATATTTAAAAAAGCAACAAAGGTATGGAATTAGTTACACAGAAGTTAGATTAAAATATTTCAGAGAGAATCTGACAGTCAAAGTTTGCCATTGAAGTACATTTCTTCTCTTTAAAAAAGGATATTAGACAGCAAAGAAACTTTTCAGAGAGTTTAAAAAAGGGATGTCTTTATCAATTTGACAGTAGGGAAGAACAAGGCACACCTTTCCCATATTTAAGACAGAAACTTCTTCCTGCAAACACCCCATCTGAGTATTACAGTACAAATAGCACTGAACATAAAGTCATCCACCTTCTGTAGCCCCTTCAATTTCTACTATTCATAATATTGTTTCTTTAATTTAGTCACTTTCCCAAGAGTATTGAAGAAGGAAGGGAAGAAGGTGCTTTTTAAGGCACTTGTTGGCACCTTTGAAGCACTACTATAAAACTCAGAATCTTACTTGCTAAAATCTCATGATGAGATATTTACATAAAAAAAACAGTATGGAAAGAGTTACTACATACACACAATAGCAAGTTTCTCAACGCTAACAAGTGAGCCATTTTGTGTCTCTCTCAACACTGATAGAGCTCCCTCCACATTATGGATACCTGACTTGAATTCCACTGTAAAATCCAAGTAAATTTTAGCAAGGGAAGGGGGAGAATCAAAAGTATGCAAAAGCTATATATAACTATCATGATTCACTGTAATATTAAAATTGAATTTTAATTTTTTGGGGAGTGAGGAGAGAAAGGGACAAGAAAGGAGGATGCTCTGTAAGACAATTTGCTCCCAGACAAACCATGCGTAACACATTTTAGCTGGGAGCTAATTTTCACAACCAAGATATAATCTCTGAAAATGGAGGTTTAAAAAGGAAATGTTTGCTGACAGGTCTTAAAATATAATGTCACTTACAAGCATTGCTATTCTGATGCAATATAAATGTAGTTATATTACTATTTTTCAAAAACAAACCTGAATTTAAAGGCTAAATGCTGTTGACAAAAACAATCATTTGCTTATTTAAGATAATACATCACACACACACTTTCAAAAGTGTGATAATCTGAGAAGGACTGCTTGTTTTAACAAAAATTCTTGATCTTTCTTAAGAATTATACACATGGGGGAAAACTAATTAAAATGTATGAAGGGGTTAATATTCAACCTACTTAATTCAACAAGGTCTGTGTATCAGCATAAATCTCTGTGACATGTTTCAGTGCCGGTGTACTTACACTTCTTCTTTCAGGTTCATTGCATCTTCTACATTATCATGTCGACAGCACAAATATATCAAGGCTGCATAGCCACCAACAACCATGTCCGGTTCGTATTTGGCTTTCACTTCAAGGGCTTTTTGCATATTCTAAAAAAGGAGGAACAGAGCAAAGATGTGAACCACAGAAAAAGTCAATACGACATTATGAATGCTAGGGTTCAATATGTAGCTGTATGAATAGCTTTAGTGTTTTAATATAAAAAAAACATGTTCGTGAAACAAAGTTGGTATTGCTTTAACTAATTTTTATAATAAAAATTATTTAAAAAAATAAATTCACCTGTTCCCAAAATGTTTCAGTTCAACTTAACTGAAAGGTGTATTTTAGGCGTTAGTTTACCTGTTTTAATTGCAGTGTCTAAATGTTTTATTATGGACTGATTTTTGTTGTCACACATACCACTACAAACATGATTTATTATGGAATATGGACTAATATTTATGTACAATGACATGCTTTAATTTTATCAGGCACCAAAATCCTAAACATAAAATTGAAAAAACTTTGTAAGACAAGAAACCAGTTCATAATCTAATCAACAAACAGGCTGCTTCAGCATTTGCCATAATCTTTTAAAATATGTATTTTACATTGCTGTTTATACAATTTAATGGGTGCCATATTAAAGCCCATGAATTATCAGACTATTCTTATAGTCTCAGGTACAGCATTATAACAGTCATTTGAGAAACAGAATCTCTCCAAAGGCTGTATTGATACGGAATACTATGCTATAATCTTAAACACAGTTATGGCCCTTTGTAAAACCATGGGTATATGACAAAATCATACTGAACAAGAAATTGGACAAAAGTCTGATGATATCCCACAAATTGCAGACCCACTAAAATGAATATGAGCTACAGCTGGACGCTCGCCGAATGAAGGCAAGAGCCTCTTTATCTCAGAAAGAGCTTTCCTCCAGCAGGAAAATGGAATTTCAATCCCTGCATTAACAACCTAGTAATATTTGACTTGCAAATGATTACTGCATGTATCAGTTGCTTGACAATCTAGATACAAGAGACCGGAGCCATGGCTTGAAAGGACATTTGGCATGTATGATAAATCTATCACAGCTGTTACTATCATTCACTTTGCAGATTATCGTAAACAAACTTCAGCAATCCCAAAACATGTCATTCAAGGTGTGGCTGAAATTAGTTACCCTTTTTCTTTAATTGCTTTTTTGGACTTGTTTGATTTATAAGCATCAAACCTTGAAACCTCAAGCACTGCGCTTGTCCTTGCTTAACTACATCTATCCATAATACAGTCATCTACATTCCTTTTGAATATAGCTCAGCATTTGCAATTATCTCTGCCTTGCTCAAGTTACCTCTTCTGCACAGAGAGCAACTATAAGCTGTTTTAGGACATTTCCAATAGGTTGCTTTTCAGCTTTTAGCTTTTCCAGTTTCTCCTCCAAAACAGACACTTCAAGTTCAGTGTTCTAAAAACAGGTGATAAAGAGAAAACAAAAGTTAAAAAAAAAATTAATAGGTCACTTTGCCAAAGGAAGATGAAACGTGTTCACTCCTAATTCAAAAGAAAAATGTGTAACAATTAAGAATGTTGTAGCTAATTAAGAAGTTGATGCTAGTTAAAACTTGAGACAATGGCATAATAAAAACTGAAGCCATGGGAGCTTTGAAGTCTAACATTTTTACAGTGTGGAAACATCTGCTTCTCTCAGGTTCATTTCTTTAGTGATAGAAGTAGAGAGAAGAGGCCTGTTTCTTTACCTCTCTGATCTAGGCACACTGAAGATTAAAAAAGACTTGATGCCACACAACCACCACCATACTGGATATATACTCCTGTCATTCAAGGAGCTCAGAATGCATAAGCCTCACACCACCACTATGAGCTGAATTTTACAAGTGGGGAAACTGAGGCATGGAACCTAAGTGAATTGCCACGCTCAACCAGCAAGTCTGAGGAAGAACCTACATATTCTGACTCCCAATCTTGTGTATTAATTACTAGACTGTGCTTCCTTCTGCATGGCCCCCAAACTCCTCCCAAACAGGAATACTTTTAGTTGTAGACTATACAACTATATCGCTGAGAACTAGTTAATACCTTCATGAATTATCCAAAAAAAAAAAAAAAAAAGATTACTATGCCACAAAGAAATCCAACTATTAGTTAATTTACTTACTTTTGGAACGTCTGCTACTGACAACTTTTCTGTATCAGTCAATACAATTATATCCTAAAATTTATTAAGACATAAAAATATCAGTAAATAAAAAGAACAAACTATATGAATAAAATGAGTTTAAGATGCTAAAAATGTTGTGGCAACTACAACAGCTTTTTTTCTAGTCTTATTAGATTTATTAAAAGGAAAAGACTGATTCTTTAAAATACTTTCATCAAATGTAGCTCTTCACAAATACTCTAAAATAAAATTGGGTTTCAAGAGCAAAGAAGATTTAGGGAAAGGATGAAGTGTTTAGACAGTTAATCAAATACATCTATTTTGGCAAGATTATATTCCTGGAACACACACCATATATATTTTATATTTTAAAGAAATAAAATAATTACTATATAACCACAGACCTTAATTAATTCAGGAACATGACAGGCGTTCAGCAGGTTGCGAATGCCTCTGTAGATATTTGTAGGGATTACTACATTCTGTATCAAGGGAAAATACAGGGGGGGAAAATTACATGAGTTTTGAAACACAACCAAACTGAAATTTGTCTAACAGAAATTATCTCAGACATAATTTAAGTCTCCAGCTCTTGCATGTCATTGAGAAGTGGTCTGGTTGTACTTAAAAGCAGCAATTTCAAATCTAATAGATACATGTCAGGCAGGACAGGCATTATGTAGCAAAAAATGAAATGGTACCATCTTCTTCAGCTGATGGAAGTATTGTCTCAAATGCTCCTCCTTGGCCTGTACCTCTGAGTCACTCATGCTGTCAATCAAGTTATAAAGAAAATAGCCAACAGCTTCTGTGGAAAAAAACAAGAGAAAGCATTCCACTAAAATTACTGAGACTGTCATGTTATCAAGATTAATTTATAAGAAATCATTTTGGTGTGAGATGTCACCCTGATGAGAGGCTCTGAAATGGCAACAATGATCACTGAGGCATAGAGATTATGTGGTTTGGGAGCACATATCTAACTGGTGAGTGAAAGGAATATTAATTATTTTCAGACCCAGTGACAGCTTTTCAGTACAGAATCTTACTTCAATCTATTCTTTCCACCACTGTGTGACAGAAGTGGTACTGCCCAAGGCCTTCCCCCCCCTTTCCTATCCAATACCCCAAATAGTTGACACAAATATTTTGTCATTGCTCAAAAGAAAAAATGGCTTCCTAAAGCTTTGCATATTTTATTCAGTATCTTTTACACATTTTTTTATATTAAAATGCTTTTTATAGCCAGCTAGTGGAACATAAACACAGAGTAAAGAATATTAAATGATTTTAACAAGTAGATCCAATAATCCTGTGAAGAGCTGCCTATTAGCCAATGAAAATCAAGATTAACAAAGATGGCTTCGCTAACAGCACTAATTTTTTTATGCATTCAAGCATAAAAATGTATATGGCCTTGTATTCAAGACTCAAGAAGGAGCTAGGACTTTCCAAAAGGTTCGGTTTCCTGTACGAAACTTGTACTCAGAAAAATAGGAATTAAAACAAAAAATAGACAATGTATTTATCTAGATTAAATGAAAACAGAATAAGTGTGTTCCAAAATAATGTATTTGGATTGATATGTACCATTTTCTTTTATAAAATTAGAAAAGGTTATCAAAATGAACATTAGTTGGAAAAGATTCTACTTAAACATTTTCACTATATGAATAGTATTGACAGACTGATTTATTTGAAATCTCTATTTTGCTTTAAAAACTGCTCATTTTTCTAAATATGAAATGTATTTTTAATTAAAAAAAGTAATGAAAGATCACACTGGATCTCATAAAATATGCTGTGATTATCAGGATAAAGATTTTACCCAACATGTTTTCAAATTTCACTTTCAACAAGAAGCAATCAATGTTTACTGTTGTAATCCCTCAAGCCCATCATTACACAGAAGAACGGATTTGTGGATAAGTTACAATCATAGAAATTGAAACTCTACCAGTTGGTCCTGGAGGCGTCTGGCAATAGCGTCCATCCTTGTACAACAGTTCAGTTATCTGGTAAGACAGAATAATCGTACATTGCAGTCAACAGCAGTAAGCAAATAGTATCTGAAATTGAATTCTCCAAATAATAAAGTACCTCTCCACTAAGATATTATTCTATACCACATCACAGTAATTCACTAGGAAAAAATAAGATACAAGGAAGTTGGTTTTTTTTTTTTTTTGGTAAATAATAGGTTTTTCTTTAAAAAAAATATATTGCAAACTGAAATGTTTTCTGAAGTATGGCAATTAGACTCTATTCTATTCTGTTTATGTATCATCCTAGAAAGTAAGTGATCATAAATAAGACATTGCTTACAGCAATCATTAACCAATGTCACTTCTGGAGTTGTTAAAATTATGTTCCAATTTGCTGAAAAGCCTGAAACTGGCCTATAGAGCTTTTATTTTCTTACAGTTTGAAACAAGTGAAGCTGTGCAGAAAAAGTTATATGTCCCATAATGTTAATTTGAAAATGTCTACAATTTAGATGTTCCACATCAGTTGCAACCTTGGTTGAAAATGAGTAAATTCATTTTTAATGACACCTCATACATACACAGAAAGCACCAACAAAAACATGTAGTTCTTTAGTCTTAAATATAAGTGTATAAAGACGAACCAATTTGACATTGGTCCAATTGGTCTTATAAAAATGAAGGAATAGCTAATATTTATTTTAGAAAAGGTATTCTCCCTACATTCTTTCTCTCCCCAAACAGATATGATAAATGCTCACCCTAAATACAAAAAAACCTTTAAAACAACATCTTTGTTTTTTCTTAATACAAAGATACAGCCATTACATAAAGTCCTGATTTCATTTTCTCTCAAGTATGTCAGTGTTCTACATTTGGGCTTTTTCTACCATGATGGTAGTATCAAAGCTAAATCAAACGGATGAGAAAGATATTTACGTTGTTACCTAAATACTGAGGGAACAAAGCTCTATTTTAAGTAATGGAAAATGGGGTGGGGGGGAACACCACGCATCTTCACTTACTAATAGAAAGAAACAAACAAAGCCAGACACCTGTCGTGCTCTGGGATGCCTACATCACATTCAGTTCCACCAAGAAAACACAATGTGGACAGTTAAACTACAGCTTCCCTCGCCCCCCTTTCTTACTCGTACTTGGAAATATATCAGAAAAGTCACAAGAACATACAGCCCACTGCTCCTGAAATCAAATCCCAGAATGGCATGAGAGCAACGGATGAGAGGAAATAACAAAAAGAGTGACTGTTACAATGTTCAATTTTTTTAAAAAAGTAAGAAGTCTTGTAAATTGAGATTCCTTGGAGGCGCAACCTTTGTTCATTATAATGATATTTTTCAATTTCAATACTTGACTTCTGAATTGCAATTTTTTTCTTAAGGCATCCAATTTTAGAAAAAAATCTATCTGCTTGTAAATCTAGCAAACAACTTCAGCTCAGCTACGGTCACAAAAGAAACTGCATCCTCTCTTTCTCAGTTGTGGGAAAGACCTGCAGCAGCTCAGGTTACAGCCTCATGCTTGTGACATCACTATTTGATATCTCCAAAGATCTTGCCCGGCTCCTCCAGCAATGGGAGGGAATTTCCTGTGTGATATTC
This sequence comes from Malaclemys terrapin pileata, assembly GCF_027887155.1. NCBI lineage: Eukaryota > Metazoa > Chordata > Testudines > Emydidae > Malaclemys > Malaclemys terrapin. Next base: position 36,846,889 of record NC_071507.1, on the reverse strand, counting down.
TTGATAGTTCAAATGTAAAAAAGCAAACAAAACAAAAAACCCCAACACACCAAAAACTTCCATTTGAAAAAATTTATGACTTTCCTTCCACATTAGAAAGAGGCAATGAAGCACAAGAACAACCTACTTTTGCTTCACAGTTCTTGTTTATATTAGCTGACTTAAACCCAAATAAATGACATTCTAAGTTACAATTTCGACTTTGTCCTCAATTTTCCTCATAGGCAGATTGAAGCACACAAGATTATCATGAAAACATGCCATGATCCATTCAATACTTCAGCGTGGCACAATGAAACAAGTACAGGATAGTAGCTTTAAAAACAAAACTAAGTAAACTCCTGAAAGCAAGGTGCTGAACTCAACATAGTGAAAGCTTCTTACTCACAGCTCTATTAATGCATCTCAGTCCTGATCTAACAGCGACTTCACTATCCAGTACTCTGCAGATATTACCAAATGTGTTACATTGTGGGGTGGTATGTAACGTGGACCACACTTGGGAGGACAAGATGATCACAGTGATTTCTGTTTGTGACTTGAACTGGGTGACTGCCTTCATCTGGAATTTCTTTGCTTTTGTTCATTTACATCAGATCCTCCATATTACTACAACATAGTAGTAACAGTGCAATTTTTTTCACCGTAAGCTTTGTTTTTAAGTCCTAGCAAACATTTGAAGGGAACGGAGTCATAGGAATTGGCTCCTGAATCTACATAAAATTGTATTAGGTTTAGTGACTGTATAAGCAATACAAAAGTTGTTATACTTGTTATACTGAGAATTCATAGTAGTATCATGTATAAAACTAAATAAAGTGGCACTAACACATCAGTTTTTTCTTCAATATGCCTACCATACAAACCTAATACTACTACTATGCATGACCAGATTAAGTGTCGTAATTTCTTAATGACAAATGTCATGATCAGAAGTTACTGTCAGGGCTGCCTGTTACCAGCAGCTGAACTCAAATTCACAGTAGTACATTTTAAACATGTAGTGGTTAGAGATTTTGTTTCTGAATGCATTCCAAATAGTTCTATTTATAATTTCAGCGTTACCATCTTCACTTACCTTGCTCCAAAGATCTATATCGTTAGACCTGAAGAGGGCAGCAGAGGATAAAAAATTAAACAGCAGTAAGATAATTTTTGAGTTTATTATTTTTTTAAAAAGCAAAAAGAGTATTACCACTAACAAGCACCCAGTGTCTGCGCACAGTAAATATTCATCTTACTCTGGGTTATTTTCAGACTTTTTTTAAAATTTACATAAGATATTATCTTTTCACATAACAGATATACATTTTACATAAATATTTCTGTTTCTGACATGCATATTCATTTGTTTGCCATGTCGTTTAAAACTGACTCACTATACATACAGTTACCATTAAGACTAGAGTGAGATTTACAAGTTTATTATTCTATCAGGTGATAACAGTACTGATATTTTGTACATCAATCTATTCAGTATTTCATTCACATCAATTTCAGGCAAACAGAATAGGAGGTCACATTTCATGCAGTTGCATGTGGAATTAACTACAGCAAAGTCCAGAGAGTCAAACACTAAAACTAGATTTTAAAAAGGGGTGAATAATTTTTGTGAACAACATTTGTAATTATACATGCGAAAAAGGAAGTAATCAAATCTCATGCTCCAGTTGTAAATCTGATTATACGCAGATTGCAAAAAAAGAGTTCTCTCCCTTCCCACAAATAGCATGGTATAATTGCATTATGGGGGGTGGGGGGGGGGGGCATTTTTTCCTTTGCAGCATCAGGTATTGACACGGGCCAAAAATGGGAGCAGGTTGCCAGACTGCAAATCAGTTATTCAAACTGGTATAGCAAACCCTAAGTTCCTATGTTTTATAAAACATAAAAACACTACGTAGAAAGTAGAGCTCAAAACACACACCACCAACACTGCATCAAAACTATCAGACATCACAACAGCAATAATTTTGATAAGCCCAAAGAGCAAAGGTGTAACCTGTATTTTACACTCTTTTACCCCCCGTAAAAAGATATCATGCTCTCAGCCTAAATAGGAATATGGAAACGATTATAAAGCATTCAGAAAAATTCATGGTGGTTTGTTTTTTTAAGCACATTCAACTTGTATTTCACTTAGACTGACAGTGGCACAAAAAGGTTAAATTAAAAATGAGTCAAACACAAGTTTAGAGAAAACAAAATGCTGTCTCTGAGCTTTAGTGAGCTTTCTAGACTAATAATTGATCTACCATGTCACTTCATAGTGATATCAACCAACTGATATTATCAGATCACTTAACTCTCTACCCCAATATAACGCTGTCTCGGAAGCCAAAAAAAATCTTACCGCATTACAGGTGAAACTGCGTTATATCTAACTTGCTTTGATCCGCTGGAGTGCACAGCCCCGCCCCCCCGGAGCACTGCTTTACCGCGTTATTAATTATATATACAAAATAATGTCCAGGCTAATCATTTGGGGGTTCTTTTACATAAAATCTACTATGTATCCGGGGGGAGGTCCGTGGGGGGGTGGTAGAGTTGTATGAAGATTCTAGCCCTAAAATCTACTTATGTAAAGATTCAAATTGAACATTTAGTTCCAAAGTCTTTTGTGGGGTGCAGGACTCGAAATCAGCACACTGATGCCAGGTTGCTGATCTGGAATTTCTTCATCAGAGTTTGCTAGATTCTCAACTTTCATAAAAAAATTCTAGTCATGACAGTCGCAAACAAAACCTTGAATACATGAATTGAGTGTAAATGGCATAGCAATGTCTGTCCCAATTTGGAGACACCCTGAAACAATACTCTCCATTGTGAACTGCCCCATACATCTCAATGGGTAGTGAACTGAGTTGTCCAAAAATAATTTAAATGTCAACACCGATAACTGTTTCATGGCTGACAGAATTATTACGAAGATCTGAACAATCTGCTTATGGCTCATTTTGGTGCTAAGAGTGGATGGTGCCTAGAAGATACCATCCCCAGCCGCCAATCTGACCCTTGGACCCAAAAGCCCAGAAGGGAAGAACAGAAGGGGCATCTGAAGAACTCCAAGGGGAATAAATCACACAGTGCTCCACTCTCTCACCCAACCAGCCTAGGCTCTCTCAGAACAGGCAAGGGAGAGCAGTCTGCTCTAGTTTCCAGGCTGTAGTGGCTTCTACTCCTCACTCTGCTGTAGGCTGTCCACAGGCTCAGGCAGACACCACTACAGCAGTTACTCAGTTCATGTTTTCAAGCTTTTCTACCCAATTGGGTTTTTTTAATGTAAAACTGAAATTCCAATATATTCACATTACTCTGGGAGCAGAGGTCCAGGGCACGTACCTATTGTGCATCTGCCTTAATCCAGCCCCACTCGTGATTATCCCAAGCCCCACTGAGGTGGAGACTGAGGAGCCTAGCAGAACACATTTTAGGGTATTTTGAACATCTGCAGTCTACTGTGAGCAGTCTCATATTGGCATTCCACATGGGCAGACGGCAGAAAGTTCCACCACTATTTTCATCCCCACCAGGGGGCAAACTTGGATTTGATTGTGTATCAATACTTGCAGATAACAAGTACATGGCTTTTAAAGTAGAAATTTATCAACTAATATATCTAAATTGGAGGATATTGTAGCAGACTTAGCAGGAACAGTAATATACCATTATTTTATCTAGAGCTTTTAATGAATTCACCATTCGGGAGCATATGCAATTCTAACAAAGAAAATAATTTTGTAAGAAATGCATGCAACCCTGATGGCTTAAAGTTTTGTCTTGACTAGGAAGAATGGTACAGCTTAGCCAAACCTCACCTAACATGTGCTAGTTAAGCCCAAAATAAACTCTACTTTTTCCTGGTGGAGACAGAGGGTAACATCTTGTAGCTCAATTTGGCTGGTTGGGTTGTAGCCTGGAACATAACCAGCTGATATTTGGAACTTTCTACAGTTTTCACAACTTTCTTTGCCCGGTGCTGACTGTCTGCTCCCACCCTCTCCTTAAGTCTCTTCACCTCAGTTTTACTACATATCTTCACCTCTTTTCCCCTGCTCCATCCACTGGTTCCCCTTCACTTGGCTTGGTTAGGAGGGGATAAGCTAAATGGAAGCAAAGCCTTCTCAACACCACCCCTAAAAAAGTGGAACATGACGTTTGCTACTATCAGATTGTTCATTGTGCTTGTGTGTTCTATCCTTTCCCCCACCCTGTCTTGTCTTTTTAGCCTGTAAGCTCTTCACAGCGGGAACCATCTACTACTTTTTGTACAATACATAGTACAATGGGATCCCATTCTTGGTTGGGCTTTAAGCACTACCATAATAAACACAATTAAATGTATTAAAAATCAAGCTGGAGACGTTACCATGTACCTCTACCAGGAAAAAAGGTAAACAACAGGTCAGGTTTACCTAACGTGCTGGCTAAGCCTGACCTAAACATGACATTTCCTAATCATGAAAAAGACTCAGCGAATAGCAATGTGCTGTCACAAGAGACAAGCTTTGGACTCTGGAACACCTGGTGTCCTCTGAGTCTCCCAAAGTCTATCATTGATAGTCTCTGGTAATTGATTATGGAAAACTTCTGAAATTTTAGTACCAGTTGCTTGCCACTTACAGTCAAACAGCTAAGTGCAGTATTTGCCATACAATATGAATATCTGTTTGGTGGTGAAGGTGGGATTCATGTTATACAGGAGAGTGCTGGTGAGTAGTGAGGACGTCGTTGAGGAAATGGTTGTAGGTGACAACCTTGGCTCAAGTGATCATGAGCTAATTCAGTTTAAACTAAATGGAAAGACTAACAGAATTAAATTGGAGACTAAGGTTTACAATTTCAAAAGGGCTAACTTTAATAAACTAAGGAGACTGGTTAGAGAAGTGGATTGGACTAACATATTTAGGGATCTAAAGGCAGAAGGCGCCTGGGAGTATTTCAAGTTGAAGTTGCAGGAGCTGTCGAAGGTGTGTATCCCGAGAAAGGGAAAACGGTTTGTAGGCAGGAGATTTAGACCGAGCTGGATGAGCAAGCATCTCAGAGGGGTCATTAAGAAAAAACAGAAAGCGTACAGGGAGTGGAGGGGGGGGGGGGGGCGGAAATCAGCAAAGAAACCTACCTTATTGAGGTCAGAGCATGTAGAGATGGAGTGAGAAAAGCCAAAAGCCGAGTAGAGTTGGACCTTGCAAGGGGAATTAAAACCAATAGTAAGAGCTTTTATAGCCATATAAATAGGAAGAAAACAAAGAAAGAAGAAGTGGGACCACTTAAGACTGTAGATGGAGTGGAGATTAAGGATAATCAGGCATGGCACAATATCTAAATGAATATTTTGCATCGGTATTTAATGAGGCTAATGAAATGCTAAGGAATAGTGGAAGCGAGACGGATGGGAATAAAGGAGTGGGGATTGACATTACCGTATCCGAGGTAGAAGTCAAACTCTAACAGCTTAATGGGACTAAATCAGGCGGACCGGATGATCTTCATCCGAGAATATCAAAAGAACTGGCGCAGGAAATTGCAAGCCCGTTAGCGATAATTTTTAATGAATCCGTAAACTCGGGGGTGGTACCGTTTGACTGGAGAATAGCTAATGTGGTTCCTATTTTCAAGAAGGGGAAAAAAAGTGACCCGGGTAACTGGAGGCCTGTTAGTCTAACATCTGTAATATGCAAGGTCTTGGAAAAAATTTGGAAGGAGAAAGTAGTTAAGGACCTTGAGGTCAATGCCAATTGGGACAAATTACAACACGGTTTTACAAAAGGTAGATCGTGCCAAACCAACCTGATCTCCTTCTCTGAGAAAGTAACAGATTTTTTAGATAAAGGAAATGCGGTGGATCTAATATACCTTGATCTCAGTAAAGCGTTTGATACGGTACCGCATGAGGAATTATTGGTTAAATTGGAAAAGATGGGGGATCGATATGAAAATCCATAGGAGGATAAGGAACTGGTTAAAGGGGAGACTGCAGCGGGTCGCACTAAAAGGTGAACTGTCAGGTTGGAGGGAGGTTACCAGTATTGGGTCCGATTTTATTTAATCTATTCATTACTGACCTCGGAACCGAATGTAGGAGTGGGCTAACAACGTTTGCGGATGACACAAAGTTGGGAGGTATTGCCAATTCGGAGAAGGATCGGGATATCCTGCAGGGAGATTTGGATGACCTTGTAAACTGGAGTAATAGTAAGAAGATGAAATTTAATAGTGAGAAGTGTAAGGTTATGTATTTAGGGATAACTAACAAGAATTTTAGTTATAAGCTGGGGACGCATCAGTTGGAAGTAACGGAAGAGAAGGACCTCAGAGTCCTGGTTGATCGCAGGATGACTATGAGTCGGCCGTGAAAAAAGCTAATGCGGTCTTGGGATGCATTAGGCGAGGTATTTCTAGTAGGGATAAGGAGGTGCTGGTTCCGTTATACAAGGCACTGGTGAGACCTCATTTGGAGTACTGTGTGCAGTTCTGGTCTCCCATGTTTAAAAAGGATGAAATCAAACCGGAACGGGTACAGAGAAGGGCCACTAGGATGATCCGAGGAATGGAAAATCTGCCGTATGAAAGGAGACTCGAGGAGCTCGGTTTGTTTACATTAACCAAAAGAAGGCTGAGGGGGGATATGATTGCTCTCTTTAAATATATCAGAGGAATAAATACCAGGGAGGGAGAGGAATTATTTCTGCTCAGTACTAATGTGGACACGAGAACGAATGGATATAAACTGGCTGTCGGGAAGTTTAGGCTTGAAATTAGACGAAGGTTTCTAACCATCAGAGGGGTGAAGTTTTGGAACAGCCTTCTGAGGGAAACAGTGGGGGCGAAAGACCTCTCTGGCTTTAAGATTAAGCTTGATAAGTTTATGGAGGGGATGGCTTGATGGGATTTTAGTCAATAGGTCAATAACAATGGTCAATGATGGGATATTAAAAGTTACTACAGAGAACTTTTCCAGGCGGTCTGGCTAGAGAATCTTGCCCGCATGCTCGGGGATCAGCTGATCGCCATATTTGGGGTCGGGAAGGAATTTTCCTCCAGGGTAGACTGGCAGAGGCCCTGGAGGTTTTTCGCCTTCCTCCGCAGCATGGGGCAGGGGTCGCTTGCTGGAGGATTCTCAGCGACTTGAAGTCTTTAAATAATGATTTGGGGAGTTCAACAGCTAAGTCAAGGGAGAGAATTCTTCCAGGAGTGGGTGGGTCAGGTTTTGTGGCCTGCATCATGCGGGAGATCAAAACTAGATGATCATAATGGTCCCTTCTGATCTTAGCGTCTATGAGTTAAACAGTGGCCCAAAATCAACCTAAGGGCAAAAACCTTATCGTTTTAACTAATAGGTTATGTTTGAACGCCTTCTCAAAAGTTGAATATCTTCTAATGTAACAAACTTTAAAACACTCAATGTTCTGAACATGAATACTGAAAACAGTATTCATGTTCAGAATCTCCACTCTCTTTTTCCGCCCAAGAAGCTCCACCTTCAATGAGGAGAATAGTGCCCCTTGGCAAAGACACCTGTGAGGTGAGGAAGGCTGCATGCAGTCAGATGCTAGAGACCCCTTTTACAAAAAAGGACTACAATCATAGAATCATAAACTTTAAGGTCAGAAGAGACCATTATGATCGTTTAGTCAGACCTCCTGCACAACGCAGGCCAAAGAATCTCACCCACCCACTCCTGTATCAAACCCCTAACCTATGTCTGAGCTACTGAAGTCCTCAAATCCTGGTTTAAAGATGTATGGATGCAGGTAATAAATTATGGCAGTATGCCACAGCATGAACTACCTTCACTACTATGGACTGAACTGCCAGTGTTCAGGAGGTACGTGAACCTCCAGGGCACAGAAAGCTTTCAGATGTGCTTAACTAGCTGTCCTTGTCACTGCTTCAACAATTATTTCTTTAAGTGGTACTGTTTTGCTTTAAAAAAAAAAAAAAAAAAAAAAACTCTTATCACAAGCCTTAGTACAATTCTGTGAGATTATACTTCTAGCCATACTCTTAGTGTATTTTGTTTCCAAATATTATTTAAAAAACGTCCTAAAGTATCTGGACACCAAAAATATTTTGAAGCCATTAGAGAGATACTGGGACCAAGTGGCACAGTTGATTAACTGTCAGCTAGATATTAGGGAACTGGTTAATTGCCAGGGGCCACAAGGGATAAGGCTTTGAGGAGAGCAAAAACTAAAATGCAGCTAGCCCGGATTGGTTATGCCAGGAACCCCCCCTCTTCCGATGGATTGTACTATTAATGTGACCCACTTCCCCATGATGCTAGCTCTTGACCAAGGAATCAGAAGGTCAGGATGGAATTGGGGAAGGAAGTAAAAGCAACTAAGAAGTATAACTTGTAGTTGAGATAAATGGATAGGAAAAGTGAGTCACTTGCTTGGAGATGGGCTCGCCTCATGTTTAGCATAGGGAACAGACTGGCAAGAGGGACCTTAAGTTAGGCTGAAAGCTCTTCAGGATAATCACTGTGTTTTACTGTATGTTTGTACAGAATCTAGCACAAGGAAGCTCCCAGTCCTGAATGAGGCCATAGGTGCTACTGTAAATATAATTCTAGTTCTCTGAGGAAGGTGGAGCTTCTTGGGTAAAAAGAAAGGAGGTTCTGAAAACAAATACTGTCTTCAGTGTAACTTTTAAAATTTGTTACATTAGATATTCAAGTTTTGAGAAGGAGTTCAAATTTGGCTAACGTCATAATGTTGTCCACATCAATAGCATTCCACACATTTTTCCCCAAGAGCAGCAGTCCAGGACCGGGAGACCCCCAGGACTAGCACAGCAGAATAGTGATGGTGTTTCATTTGTGTATGGGGCACTTTAGTAGAACCTACCTAGCTCACATCAGTGCTTGTAAGTCTTCACTAAATAAGCTCTGATATTACCAATTTTAAAGTACGGAAGAACCCCATTTATTTGGGCCTCCACTATCCAGCTCTCCACATTAACTGAATCACCAGGACTCCAGGGCCAAAAGCCAGCGATCTCTCCTGTGGCCACTAGATGGCACTGCAGCATTGAACTTTCCCATTCTCCGGATAATCCGGATTTTTAATGATCTGATCTGGCCCCAGTCCCAATTAGATCAGATAAACAAGGTTCTGCTGTAATTTATTGGGATCATCATTTACACAGCACTTTACATAACACAAATTAAGACAAAATTTCTGACCCAAAAAGCTTACAAATGGACAGATATTGGAGAACAATTAAAATAAAGGATAAGGTAATACTACAATACATGAGATGGAGTACACTACTAGCTTATTTCACAAGAGATTTTGTGATGAGGCTGATGGTCACTGCCTTCAAAGCAGCAGGTTCTCAAGAAGGGGTAAGTGGCCACTAGAGGTGAATTATTTCCTTCACAAAGCCAGATCATACACTTGGAAAGGTTTACCCACAATTTTGAGATTAGGTGCCTTTCACAAAAGCAATAGATCCCCTGAACTTGAGATACCAGTCTCAAAAGACAGACACAATCTCCCCTCCGCCCCCCCAAAAAAACACAAACATATAACACAGCTCCTATTTTGAGACATCAAGCCTCTTTTTACAAAGCATTTGCCCCATGCTCCATCTCAAATGGTACATAACCAGAAACCCAGCTATGGTTCCATCTACTGTTGGATGAATTTGTCCTTGACCCAGCCCGAAGAACCAAACCTCCTCTGATTCAAATAAAGTTTAAAAAGGGGGGAAATGTGTGTGTGATGTCTGAAGATTTTGAAGCAATTTCTTATTTCCAACACAGAGTACAAAGACAGAACAAAATAAAGTAACATTTCTTGAAACAGTTGCTTGAAAAAAAGGAAAAAAAAAAAAGGAACACCAAAACTTAGCATTTTATTTCTACAGCACACCATATAAATACTTAGCACTCATATGCTGCTTTTAGTTTGTAGAATTAAGAGTACTTAACAAATGTAGCGAATATAATTATCCTCATACTAGAGTCAGGGAGAACCAGGCACACAGAGGATAAGTGACTTGTGCATTCACACAGTAAATAAAAGGAAGAACTGGGAAAAGAACCCAGATCTCCTTTCTCCCGTTCCAGTGCTCAATCCACTGAATCATGTTGCCTCCCAGCTAAATGACTGTGGCTAGCAGCCTAACAGTTCTGCCTTCAATAATCACAGACACAAATATAGCACACAAGATGACACCTAACATTTTTAGCTCACTTTCTGAATAGTCTGAAAAGAAATAAGAAATTTTCTCTATTACATTAAGCCATAATTTCATCAAGTTTAAAACTCAATTTCCTCCCATCAAAGTAAGTAAATGATACAGAGGGCTGTAAACCTTCCTTAGCTCCTACACACTTATTTTTTTATTTCAATATCAGCAGAAAGCGACAGAGTCCTGTGGCACCTTATAGACTAACAGAAGTATTGGAGCATAAGCTTTCGTGGGTGAATACCCACTTTGTCAGACACACGTGGTGAAAATTTCCAGAGGCAGGTATAAATATGCAGGCAAGAATCAGTCTAGAGATAACAAGGTTAGTTCGATCAGGGAGGATGAGGCCCTCTTCTAGAGTTGAGGTGTGAACACCTACGGAGAGAAACTGCTTTTGTAGTTGGCTAGCCATTCACAGTCTTTGTTTAATCCTGAGGATTAAACTTCTGTTAGTCTATAAAGTGCCACAGGACTCTTTGTCGCTTTTTACATATCCAGACTAACACGGTTACCCCTCTGATACTTAATACCAGCAGAAATGCAAAAAAGGGACTAGAAATAAAATAGCCATGGTCATGGTCTCAGGTCAATTTTATACTCTTCCAGCATCATACAGCTAATGTTATTGTTACTAGGCTGGAGACTGGGGGTGGGAGGCGGGTTACAGCAATCTAGTCACTTTAATGGAGGAAGGTGTAGAGAGGGGGCAGGAGTGCTCTGGACTTTTTGACCTGTCAATGGAAACCAACTTTTATTAAGTTCAAGTTTTCAGATTTAAAATTTACATAAGGGTGGGGTGCAGGAGGGGATATTAGACCAGTTACAGAGGGGGTGGGGGGGAGTTTACTTTATGAAATCTTACCTTTTAAAGCCAAAAGCGAGACAGCCTTTAAAATGAAACAAATCCGCAGAGGGCATACTTGGTGAAGACACTGTAAAAATAATAAATATTTAGAAGAATCTCTCTTTTAAAAAAAGTTATCTGCTCAACTAGAACAGGACCTAATGGAAGTGACGCTTTTTCCTTATTATCTAGTAAATATTAATCATCTTTGTAAATCACCATTAGAAACACAGGAATTGCCACACACTTAATCCAAAAGCAAGGTCCATCTAGCCCAGTATCCTGTCCCTTGGCAGTAGCAAGTACTAAACGGTAAGAATCCTGCTATAGGAAGATGTTGGATAATCTGTCCTCCACATTAGGTCCCATCCTGGTGTTTAATAGTAAGAGACTGGTCCAAGGCCTTGTCTACACTACACAGTTGTATCAACAAAAGTCAGGTTTCGTTGACAAAACAGTGGAGGTGTACACACCACAATACTCCTTCTGCCAACAAAATTCTCCTGCTTTGCTGACAAAATAAAACCACATCGACGAGAGGCAGAGAGCTTTTTGCAAAGTCATATTGACACAGTGTCAGTGTAGAAACCGCGCTTGGTTATATCGCTGTAAATGGCCTCCAGAAGGTATCCCACAATGTCATCCTGACCACTCTGGTCAGCAGTTTGAACTCCACTGCCCTGCACCCGGACACACAGGCATCTGCCATTCCCTCTTCAAAGGTCTGGGAATTTTTGAAATTCCACTTCCTGTTAGCTCGGCATGGAGAGCTCACATGACACCTTCCCAGCATGTCGGCTCCATGCAGCAAACACTCTCCCACTTAGAGCACACCGGAGCTGTTGGATCTGCTGACTATATGGGGAAAGGAGACTGTGCAGTCCCATCTCTGCTCCAGCTGTAGGAATTTTGATAACTACAGGCAGATTTCTCATGACTTGTTGGATAAGGGCTATGAATGGGACATGCAGCAATGCAGCGCAAAGAAAAAGGAGCTGAGGCAGGTGTACCAAAAGGCAAGGGAGGCAAACCATCACTCTTGTGCTGTGCCGAAGACCTGCCACTTCTTTAAGATGGACGCCATCCTTGGCAGCAACCCCACCTCCACCACCAAGAGCCCCAGGGATACTTCAGCGAGGTTGGAGGCAGTGAATAGTGGACCTAATCCCGAAGACAAAGTCGTGGATGAGGAAGTCGAGTTGGAGGACGACATGGCAAACACAGCAGGGTCATCCAGTGACATGGTGAGCCAGGATCTCTTTTCCACTCCAGAGGAGTCTAGTCAGCCCCAGCACTCTGTCTGATGCGCACGATGAAGGAGAGAAGAGCCCTGGTAAGTGAACTTTTTGAGTTGATGCTGCTGAGTTATAGGAGGCAGAGCTGTCCTTTGCTCTGTATATTGTAGAAGTGGGTGAAGGGATAGAAATGTACCAGACTACCTATGTTTGAGTGTGCTCCACATTCCCCTCTGCAGCTAAGCAGTGCAGCGGAACAGTGTGTTAATGCACACTGAGATTTCAAGGAAACTTTCCTGGAGGTACTCGCCAATCCTCTGCTAAAGGTTCCATGGCAGAGCTGCTTTGTTCCTTCCCCCATTGTAGGAAACTTTCCTGCTCCACTTGGCAATTACTTATGCAGGGACCAAAGCAGCACACAGGTGAGCAGCATAGGCACTGGGTCTGAACCCACAAGCAAGCAGGAGATGCACCCTTGCATACCCCTCAGAAGTCAGATATCAGCTTCAATGACCCCCGCAGAAAATAGGGGCAGAATTTACAATCCTGTCTCTAGTCACCTGCACTGATCCCCTTAAAAAAACAAACAAGCACACACTTAATACTGTTTGCCCCATCTTGAATGCCCAATGCCCACGCAGGCCGAACTCACCATGCTTAGGACATTTGCTGAGAGGTGGGCTTGCAAAGGGAGTGATAAAGTGATTTGTGTGTTAAAAGAGGTGCGTGTTACTATAATGATTCAATGCTGTGCATGAACTAACAATCATGTTGCTCTGTACTGCTGCTTGTGCTTTCGTAGATGTGTCCTTCACACCAGCAAAGCGCCTCCACCAGGTAAGGAAAAGACCAAGATGGAGCAAGGATGACATATTCCGAGAGGTTTTCCAATCCTCAGAAGCCGAAAAAAAAGAAGGCGGGGAGCAGAGGGAGATCCTGAAGGAAAAATTTAAAATATGAACGCAGGACAAAAAGGAGAGCGAGGAGCACATCGTAAAGGTCCAGGAACGGATGAGAAAAGTGATGGAGGAGCAAACAAAGATGTTGACGTCCCTACTCATGCTCCAGGCAGAACACATGCATGCTCTCTTCCCCAACCCCATCCCCACAACCAATACAGAACTGCTTTTCTTGCCCTCCCAAAACTCCTCCCACACATTTCTTGCAACCTCTTCGGAACATCTCATTACCCAGTTCACTCCACCCCTTTTGACAGCTTCCAAAATGATAGCAGAACTTATACACAGGTATGAGAGACTACACTACTCTGCACTCTTATCTCCCTTCCTATCAAGCCTTTTGTGTGTATTGTTAATTGGTTTAACAAAAATAAAATCTCTGAAAGATAAGCAGTCGTTATTTGTCTCCTACACATGGTGGTTGCTGCTGCCAGTAATACATAGTGGCAGTTTGATCATTTGTTGACTACAAATCCCAGTCAGGAATCATCACAATTTTCATGCAAGGTGGCAAGTTAACAAAGCATGGCAGAGTGCTGTATAGAAAAACATGTAACTGGTGCTCATTATCAAAATGTTGCCTCAAAGCCTCCCTGATTCAAATAGTCCCTTGTTGTGCCCCTCTAACTGCCTGGTATCTGGTTGTTCAAATTCAGCAGCCAGGTGATCCGCCTCCTTGATCCACTCCGGGGAAACTTTTCACCCTTAGCCTCACAAGGCAGGCTGCTATGACTATGGAATGCTTTCCTCATTTAGGTCTAACCTGCCATAAAAGGCAGCACCAGCGTGCTTTTAATTTGCCAAAGGTACATTCCACGGTCATTCTGCACTTGCTCAGCCTATTATTGAAGTGTTCCTTACTGCTGTCCAGATTTCCCGTGTAAGGCTTCATGAGCCATGGGAGTAAGGGGTACGCTGGATCTCCCCAAGGAACACTATAGGCATTTCAACATCCCCCCACTGGAATCTTCTGGTCTGGAAACAAAGTCTCTGCTTGGAGCTTTCTGTACAGGCCAGTGTTCCTGAAGATGCATGTGTCATGCACCTTCCCAAACCACATCGCGTTCCACAAGCACCTGCAATATCTTAGAGAAGTACCCCTTTCTATTGATGTACTCTGTCGCAAGATGGTCCGGGGCCAAAATTGGAATATGCGTGCCATCTATCACCCCTCTGCAGTTAGGAAATCCCATTGTCACAAAGCCATCCACTATTTCACGCACACTGCCAAAACTCACAGTCCTTCATAGCAGGATGCGATTAATGGCCCTACACACTTGCGTTACCACAGCCCACAATGGTCGATTTTCTGAACACGCTCTGCCGACAGAAGGAGCATAGAGTGAACATGCACAAACTATGTAATTATACTGTTTTCTGATTATCAGCATAACTTGAGTTGACAAAATTCTGTAGTGTAGACAAGACCTAAGACCTGAAAAGCATTATATGTTTAAGACACCATCCAAATGTTTTCTTCTTATGGCCGTTATTTGACAACTCTGGATATTCTTGTTACCCATAAACATCCAATCCATTTTGAATCTTGTTAAGTTTTCAGACTCATCAGTATCCTGGCGCAATAAGTTCTGTGGCCTCATTACATCTTATGCAAAAAAGGTATTTCTGTTTGAATTTGCCATCTTTTCAAAGGGGTCTACTCTTCCATAAGTGACCGTGAGATTTCAACTCAGTTAAATCTCATTAATGCTAACAATTTACATGTTAGTCCTGTACACAAGATAATATAGGGAAGATACGCCCAAGCGTTATAGAAGTTAGCACTCTTGGGAAAAATGCAACAAGATTAAAAAAATTTGGATTGTGGCATTCATTACAAAAGAGAACACAAGCTCCAGGGGAAATGGCTTGAAAGTCAGTACATTTTACACAAGTTAAAAATTGTTTCAGGTCCTAAAGTATGCTTGCCAAATACTGGTGGTTTTACAATCACATTTTCTTATTTTTTTTTCCTCTTTCCACTGTTCTTGAGTAAATTACCCACAAACAAGGGAAACTAAATACCCACAATACAGGAAAACAGTGAAACTGATTATCTCTCAAGTGCCATCCAATTAACTAAGGCCTGGTCTACACTAAACCCTCCCCCCCCATTCGAACTTACCGCGGTCCAGATGTGGCAGGCAGGCTTCCCGGTCGACTCTGCGTACTCCTCGCGCCGAGCAGGATTACTGGAGTCGACAGGGAGCACTTCTGGGTTCGATTTATCGCGTCCAGACAAGACGCGATAAATCGAACCCAGAAGTTCGATTGCCTGCCGCCGAACCAGCGCGTAAGTATAGACAAGCCCTAAGTAAATCAACAGAATGAGACATAGAAAAATACTTTTGCTTTAATAACATTCGGCTGTAGCAATCTTAAGGGTTACTTTTATCAATATGAGGTGAAAAATTCAAGGAAAATTGTGAAATTAAGTATCCCTTAAAGCTCATTTAAAAAATTCTAAAATTTATTCCCCATAACCCCTTGTTTTCTGAGTCCCTAGCTGAGCACTTCTGCATTTCAATCTTTCCAGAACGTTGGTTCCCACTCCAGCATAACACCCCTGCAATCACCGAACCGCAATGATGCATTTAGACTTCATATGAAGCAAATTCAGTTTTCCAATATATGCTGTCTTATATGTGTTTTTTTTTTTTTTTTTTTTATAACCTATTCGAATGGTGTACGGTTGACATTATAATTAAATTAACCCCATGCAAAGCTGAATGAATCACTGCTGTTCAATGAGGGCTAGGGTGTCATTATCAGAAGGGCTATATGATATAGGTAGGTAGAAGATGTGAAAAGAGGATTGCTGACCTGAGCAGAAATTATTACACACACACACACACACACACACACACACACACACACACACACACTCCAAAATCTGAAATGTTTGTTTAGTTTTTAAGAGAACCTTTACAGTTGATTTTACAAAATCCCCAAGTAAAAAACATTTTTCCAGTGGCATATTAAACTTTCTGCTCAAAAAAAGACCAGCATAAAACCTCAATATGCTCAGCTGCTGCTGACAATCGGCAACCTGGTTTCCTTAGCAACAAACAAGTCTGAGAAAATCAAAAGAAGCTGACAATGAAGTGGAATGGAATGGCATGATAAAGGGGGAAAACAGCTCTCGTCTATGCTGCCTTATGCGCCCAGATTCCTCAACTGATGCTTCACAGTTCTCATTTTGTCAGTAACAGAAATCTATACATTATAGGGGATAAGAAGCAGAATCAATAGACCTTGATAGCAGCCAACATTAATGCTTCACCTCCACTGACTGCACTGGTGAGACAATCAGTTTTTTCCCTATAAAATTGCATTAACAAATTTATACGGTTTACTGTCTGTGCCTTATTTTTTGGGCGCTGACGAGATTAACTGGCATTAATGAACATTGGGCCAACATTAATTTTACAAAAGTAATTTCCTTTTAAATTAATGTTTGCAAGGTAAACATTTGCATGCTTTCTTCAATTACAAACCTTAGTATATGGAATACTACTACAAAAGATGGTTGCTCATGTAATGAATTTGTCTCTGGCTAAATAATCTACTATTTAAAACTACATCAAGAGTGACAATACAAAACCACCGTTACTGGATATACTAAAAGTTGATCACTCTAGCCAAAGTCAAAAAATAAAGGACACTTAGTCTTGCTTCTTCAAGTAACAGAAACTTTACAAAATGTTTCATTTCCAGCAGAGCTACCATTGCTCCAGCCAGGCACTACTACTCTGTTGTCTGAAAGAACAGCTAAGTATTATATTTTCATGGTGTTATTGACTGGGGTAACAGGAACAAAAGATAGCAGAATTCAGAGTGAATTTTATAGAATCCATAATTGTTTACAAGATAAGTAAGTACCATAAATAATCAGGTTAGCAATGTTGCAACTATATAAGCATTACACATTAAATAAACTTAAACAAAATACTGTCGATCTTTAATTTTACAAGGATACTAGTCAAAAACTTAACTAATACCAAATTAGATTTAAAACCTGAAAGTTTTAAACCTTTGATTCACTTTTTAGTTATTTATGGGTTTTTTACATTAGACAATGAAAATAGACTATTATATTCCACCTTTATTTCTAGTTAGTTTTACTTTCAAATTTTCATATAGTTGCACAATGCTGCAGGATATAGGCAAGCTGCAGAAGGATGTTTGCTTTAAAATTTGCCATTTGAATTAAAAATATATCAGAAATTTTTCTATCTTGTTTTATAAATCTCTAAATTGGAGCCAAAGCGATGTACTAAACCTTAGTTTTATTTAATCTGTTTTTGAGTGATACATTTAAATAGTACACTAGACAAACTAAAGAAAACTATCTTGGTGCCAATCCTGCAAAGATTTAAGCACGTCACTGATTTTAATTTAATAAAGGAGTGTGTGTGGGTGTTAATCTATGCAGGATTAGGGCCTATTGAGTACTGCAAAGTCTTCTGACAAAAATCAGGTCCTTAAAAAAAACTTTACGTGCACTACTGTAAAACTAGGGCCTGCTTATCTCATTAGTTATATACTTGCAGCTCCTATTGACAGAGGGACTGATGAGGACATAAAATTAACCTAAATACCACTTTGCCATTTTTGTACCACATTTGTAATTTTTTTTATAAATGTAATATGAAGGAATAAAAAACATGTATGCAAAGCCCATGAGGCATGTTCATATTAAAAAAGCAGTTTAACACAAATGTAAAAAACCCATTGCCAAAAACTGGCAGCTTCAGAAGATATCCTTGAGATCCATTCCACAAATGCCACAATGCCCCCATATGGTACAAACTTCATAACAACCCCAACCACTATCTAAATCACCCTTAAAATGCATGTCTGAATATTTACAGACACACATCAACTTAAGTACTCCATATCGGCATCTGTTAAAAAGACATGTACTAAATACATTGAAGTTACTTACATAATGTTAAAACATTTTCCAGTGTTCCATATATTGCTTCATGTCTTAATTCTGCTAAGAAGAGTCCTTCAGTTTCAAATGGACAGCCATTTTCCTATGGATAAAAAGCATTACACTATACACACCTGGAACCTGATACTCAGCAATATTTTTAAACACTGCCCTCCCCATGTCTCCGCTGAACAACGTCCCCTTTCTACAAATACTTTGGAGCCCCAAATTGTAGACACCATTCTTCTTGTCAAGAGGACAGAATGACAAGCTTCCGAAAGCCCATCGGTGTTACTAATTAGCTGGCCAGAGGAGCCACTCTTTACCACTAAAGGTACAATCCCTCTACAAAGACTGAACATGCACCACCACCAGTAGGAAAGAAAATTCCTGGGAAAAAGAACTAAAACCCAAAGTTTTTGCATAATTGGAAAATAATAAAATAAAGCTACTGAATCAGCTACATGGTATTACTTAATCTTTTATTTCCAGAAATAGAAAAATGCATTACTGAAAAACATCACATGGTATAGCGATTTTAAGATCCTCTTTGGTGAACGGGGAAGAGGAAAAGGTGGGCAAACAATGGAAAATAACTTTAAAAAAAATAGTCCATAGAACAATTAATGGGCTTCTCTGTGTGGCAACTGCATGCCCCAGAACACCACTGGAGTCAATGAGAGTCCTACACACTGAGCAGCTGCAGAATTGGGCCATAACATAGCGATATATAAAATTGTTCATTTAAACTTACCTGTAGCAGAGCACGAAAAGTCTGAATGTCATCAAAATTTGTCAAAACATAGTTTGTGTATGTTTCCACATCAGGTTCCACCCCCAGCTCATGCATTGCTTTAAGGACCCCAATAGTACCTAAAGAAGCAATATTAGAAAGTGTACAGAATGCTGAACAATTTCAGATAACTAAAAGCTCAATTCTTTTTAAAAAGGAAAGATATAAATATTAATCTCCATGCTTATTCAGTACATTTTTCCCCCTCTCTAGTTCCTGCTGCACAGAAGCAGGGCATTTTTTTTTTTTTTTTACTTCAATAATCAAGTTCTTAATTCTGAAATCAAAAATAGCTAAAAATGGTTTATGTCTATCTTATTCCATAGTAAACTAACAAAGACTGAAAACTCTTAGTTCACCCTGCATCTGTGGTGTTAGTAAAGCATACTTTTGGTTTAGTGAAGATGAACTGCTTCATTGGGATTATAATTAAAGAACTAGCACCTATACCTAGATGAGATGCCAGCCCAGAATTGTTGCTCAATTTACTATTTTTACTTCGTCATAAATATTTTAAGACCGTACACTGAAGATGTCCATAATATCTGATGCGCTGAATACGGAAACTAATTTGAACTGCATAAATAAATGCATATAACCAGCTTCAAGACATTTGTGATCGTGTGTTAAGAAACACACTTAGCTTTGATCCTCGTGCCCAACTCTACTGCTAAGGTCCAGGCTTTCAAAACAGGTATCTAACCTTGCATAAGACTGAATAAATATTTACGTGTTCAAATTGGGTGCTTAGGCATCCTAGTGAGTTTGTCTAGTTTGTACACAGATAATGGGCTACATTTTGCAAGGTGCGAAGTTCCCACAACACCCACTGAAATCGCTCTGCACTTGCATGAGGCTCTCAGCACCTCACAAGATCAAGTTCTAAATTTTCAGCATAGACATCTATTTGAAAATAACACAATACCAACACAAGCTAAATATAGTAAAATACATTTTAAGAAACATTAAACATTTTCTTAAAATTGACCACACAGCTATTACACCAATACATCAGCTGTTCTTTTATTTTTTTTCTAAACAGAGAGAAATACTGCTGGTATTATACAACCAATACAGTAATAATAAAAACTAATATTATTCCATTGAATTTTGAAATCTTTATCACACTCAGCATTTATTCTAACAAGGGCATTTCAGTGCTTTAAAGGCTTTTCTTTCAAATTTGCAAGATCTTCCTGAATTTCATTATATCAGACCTAGTTAGCTAACTCTGATTCATGTCACAAACTATCCAGGTATTGGAATTTTTGCTAGCAAAAAATGATTTGTCAGATGCTGCAGGACACCAGATCCAAGCAGCATATGTTTTTTTCAACTTGCCTCTCATATTTGTTACTTTAAAAATGTAAAGTTTCCAAAAGACCCTGTCTTTGCCCCGGAGTGCCACCTATGGAAAAGTGACACTTCCATGAATATTTTATGCAGTGCACTATGGTGCAAATAATCAAATGTGAATTCCCTTTGAGCACTTAAAAATACATGCAGGCAAGTCACACTAAATTAAAGTCGCATCATCTGCTCAAGTCTGCCTTAAACAAAACTCTGTCTGATTTTGGCTGAGAATCTGCAAAATTATGAACAAAGAATTAATTACAGTAAATCTTGCTTGATACCTTTCAGATCTTGACACCCACTTTCTATTTTATGTTTGCAAGATGTAGAAAATGTTAATATAGAGCCCAGGTAATGTTACTTTTCAGAAAGACTGTTCCATTGTAATAGTTCAAGTCAACTATTACAAGAAATAGATGTTTTCAACAGGGAGCTACCTACCACAGTGAATTATGTACTCTAGCTGCAGACTTGGGTTCAAATTCTTATTTAGGTCAGAGTGGAAAATGAGTTTATTGGGCTCTCCCAAATCCCTACTAGACATCTGTCACAAAACCACCACTCAGTTTGGCACAATTCTTGAGCAGAGACAAGGAAGCGTAAGTATTAGACTAGGGTGCTGCAGATGAAGGTTAAGGTTAACTGGCAAAAAGGTGTGAGAAAGGGCAACAGATACCATGGAAGCTATGTCTGGTCGCTATTAGTGGTTTTAACACTCACTCTCATGAAGTTCTCCCACCTCCCCCTCCCTGCCCCAGTTTTTAAAAATCCAAAATATGTCTCATCTTCCCTATTTCGGAAAATGAAGATTATTCATTTTCATTTGGTTTTCTTTAAAAGCTTTCGCTGTCAAGTCAATATTTGCACAGCAAAAACCAGAAAACCACTAATTTATCATCACAAAAGTAGTCCACAGTTTTACGTTTTTAAGTTTTGTTCCATGACACACAGCTTTATTAATTAGCACACCTCTACCCAGATATAACGCTGTCCTCGGGAGCCAAAAAAAAAATCTTACTACGTTATAGGTGAAACCGTGTTATTTCGAACTTGCTTTGATCTGCCGGAGCGCGCAGCCCGGCCCTCCAGGAGCACTGCTTTACCGCGTTATATCCAAATTCGTGTTATATCGGGTCGCGTTACATCAGGTAGAGGTGTATATTAATGTTTTCTCAATATGAAGTTACAAGATACTGTCACTCACATAACACTTTAAAATGTGTCAATCAAAAGCAAAGACATTAAGACCAGTATTTTTGCATCTTATGGCTGCCTTTAGAATTTCTTTGGACATCACAAGGATACCAGTGCTGTTCAGCCTTTTATCTCTCAAACCTAAGCAATGGGCATAAAAACAGCCAGAAGTCAAGACACACAGAATGCAATCATATGTGTCTAGTAAGAGGGAAACTGGCTAATACAAAAAAAAGTCATTTTATTGCATTGTCCCAAAAGAAGTCTTTTACAGTGAACATGTTCTTCATAAAGAAGCTTGTGTGCGTGTAAGCAACATTTGTTAAGAAAGAATGCTCTCAGTTTTCTGACTGAGTTTCTTAAATGGATAACTTTTGTTAAGAGACCGTGCAAAAAACATTTAGAAGGATGCTGTCATGTCAAAGTTTGCCCAAAATTTAGGCTTTAAGAACCTATTAAAAAAAGAAAAGCCAAGAAAATTTCTTGATTTTGCTAAATTACACACACATTTTATTTAAAAAAATCCCTTTACTACGTAAGATTCCTCTGAGTATTTTTGAGATTCCTGAAAATATGAAAATGAATTACTAGAAACTTACTATAAATGAAAGTGGGCTAGTTGGTTTTAATTTCCTAAATTGAGAAAAATGCAAAAGTCAGACAGCCTATAAAGTGAACCGCAAAATTAGTTTAAAGATCTTTCGTTTTTCGTAATCCTTTTTAGTAAACATTTTGAGTCCCCAATCTTCAAAAAAAATTACACTCACTTAACTTTAAACAGGTAAGTAGCTCCAGTGAAGTCTACAAGTCTACTCACATACTCATAGTTAAGCACTTGCATAAGCATTTGAACACCGAGGTGTCTTGAAGCTCACATAATAAAAAGTGAGCATGGTTTTAAAAAAAAAAATTTTCAATTGAGATTTTAAATATAATTTCACTATTTAAAATAGGCTGATGTTCTAATTTAAAATTAATGCATTTAAAATATAACAAATTTGAATGTATATGTTTTATTTAAGACAGAATGCACATTTACAATGCAATCAAACTCAGTGAAATATAGCAAGTTATTGATATTTCTGTTAATTATTTGGATGTGCCCAAAAGCATGCTAGATCATTCCACTCCTCTGCCTCAGGACTGGCCCATAAATAGACCGTTGAGACATAATTTACATATATAATCTTCGTAATATATTGTGTACAAACAATGCATAGAAGTCAATCAGACTTACTCCTGGCAAGTCTTATTCTTCAGAATAAGTCTGGTGGGTTTTAACTGTCCCAACTGAAACAGGATAAATGTTATTAAACAAAAATTCCAGCACACTTTAACATATATCCTAATCATTATTTCTAAATTACTGGGGAGTGTAGGGGGGAAAATCACAATAAATAAGCAAATAAAAATCATGTTTTATTAAGAATTAATGTTAAACAGGAAACTATTCAACATATGGACAATCTGCTGTAGAAGATTAACTGAACCAGTTTTTATCCATTAAAAAAAGCTCTCTCTATTAAGTTTAGGGGACTTGCTGCTTTACACTATTCTGAAAGTGCGCCTCTTCCCCCCCCCCCCAAATTGGTAATTTTTCAAGCTCTACTTTGGAGAATCAAACCCTCTTGGAAATGGCAGCAAAATGGCAGAACACACTGAAGAAAGAACCCTGTGCCCTAAATGGAGATTCTGCAACAGTGAAAGTTATGTCTAAAACAAGTTTTAAATACCCACCCCCTTTTAAAAACAAAAACAAACAAAAAAACAAACAAAAAACCATATTCCCTAGACAAAATTGTTTGTTGGTCTCACATAGTTGTGCAGAGGAGTAAGACGCCTCCAACCATTTCTATGCCTGATCTTACAGGGCCCTTGGGCTCCTGGGTTCAGACCGGGGTCGGCAACCTTTCAGGAGTGGTGTGCCGAGTCTTCATTTATTCACTCTAATATAAGGTTTCGCATGCCAGTAATACATTTTAACGTTTTTAGAAGGTCTCTTTCTGCAAGTCTATAATATATAACTAAATTATTGTTGTATGTAAAGTAAATAAGGTTTATAAAATGTTTAAGAAGCTTCATTTAAAAATAAATTAAAATGCAGAGCCCCCTGGACCAGTGGCCAGGACCTGGGAAGTGTGAATGCCACTGAAAATCAGCTCGCGTGCCGCCTTTGGCACACGTGCCATAGGTTGCCTATCCCTGGTTCAGACACTGGGTGTCCAGCTTCTGTTCTCTCCCTAATTCATATGATTGAGCTAGTAGGAACGGCCTGAGAGGATGGAGAGGCACAGAGAGTGGATAGAGCCACAGCTTCTGTTCCCCTCCTCACATCTGGCTGAAACCAGCTCTTCTTCTACTAAGGGACAGATTCTACCACTTATTCTCACACTGAGCAGTACCTTATTCCTCAAGTAGCCCCACTGAAATCAATGAAACTTCTTGTTGAGGTAGGTACAATCCTGCACAAGTAAGGGCAGCTGAAAATGGACTTGCGCATTTATTTAGGTCAGATATCAAATAATGGAGTTTTCATTTTGAAAGATGAGGCTATATTCAGGAGAATGGTGTAATGCTGCTGAATGTACAGTCAAAATTTGAACTTAAAGGTGCACTCAAAAAATTTCTAGTGGAGTAATATACCTTAAAGACAAAAAAGTCTGACAAATATTTTAAAGTAGGATTTTCAACTTTTCCTGGGGAACACCATTACCCACCTCAAGGAAACCAAAAAAATCACATTGTATTTATCACATTTATTGGGCTTTTTTATACTGGGTCAATGTGAAAACTGAAAATATTCTCTACTAGCAAAGGGAACCTTGCATACTATATTTTGTAAGTAACTGTTGAGGTGATACTGCAGTGTTCTATAAAAAGCAAAAATAAAAAGCACAGCTAAATATTTTTAAAAATTAGCTTCAATAAACTAGCTAAATGATGCTAAGCAAAAACCTAACACGGCTATACAACTTTGATATAAGCAAAACATCACCCAAAACCATCCTCCACTTTCAAAGATTTTTATTGTATGGTCTATTGACACAATGTGTCCCAATGCTCTTTATATTTGCAGTCCTCCCTCTTTTTTTTTAAACCCTCGCAGCATACCCTTTTCTTGAAAAAGTCTAACTTTGCATTTACTTAACCATAGGAAAATATTAAAATAAACAGCCTGAACTTGCTTTTAGCTTTATCAGCACACAAAATAAAAACATGTCTAATCTGTAATGGGCATATTTAATGAAATTGTAGAAATCTGCTACTCACTCTTGTAATCCAGACAGTTGTCTACAGCATATTCAACCATTTGTCCACTCTAGTTTTATATGACTCAAACAATGGGGCGTCCCTCACTTTCTTTGGAAGACTAGTCCGTAGAATAATTAATGTCAGCAATAAGATGTTCTCCCCAATGTTCAGTTTTTTATTTTCCTTCTACTAGTTATAACCCCTTGGGCCACCCTATATAATTCCTTTCCCCCTTTGGCATTTACACCCTTCAAATACTGGTAGGCAGTTATAATACACACCACCTCTTTCTTCTCCAAGTTATTTAACTTTTAACCTCCCTCAAAGTCCATCCTCTCAATATGTTTTGCCTCTTCTCCAAATTCTATCAAATTTGTCAATACTTTTCTGGTATGGAGATAGCTGCCCAGAAGTGTATGCGGTATGCCACATCAGACTACTGTGGAGAATAGAACCATTATCTCCACTGTGGTATGAGATGTTGTACTCTATATCCACCTTTATTTGATATATCCCAATTAATTTTTGCTCCTAGGAAACACTGAGAACTCAGCCAATTTACTGTCCACTGTCACCTTTAGATTCTTTTCAGCACTACTACTTTCCCTATTGTCTATCAAAAACGAATATCCATTTTTTTTAATACTTCTCCTCACATGTAAAAAAACCAAGCTAATACAATGTTGAATCTCTCTTATTCCCTCCCTCTCCCCCCCCCCCAAAAATCTGAATGCAGGGGAGATTTCACATGGCAAAGGGCAAGAACATTTATTCCACCTATTATATTGATATTTCAGTGCCGAAGGGAACGGTCAACAGTCTTCCTTTAATTTGAAGTTTAACTTTAAGAGTTCTGAGTTTACTCACTGTCGGAGAATAACATAGTTCTCACTCTTTTAGTTGGGTACAGCAAAGTCAGATACTTTATTCTCTCTCTATCAATTGCATAGAGGGAGAGAGTGCACTAGGACACAGGATCTCCCCCTCCTAGGCAGGTCTCTCAACAGGTAAACACTTACAACAAGCATTTATACCTTTTGTTACAGACAATGAAAAGCAACAGCTGCATTTTGTTTATACATAAGTGAGAAAAACAAGGTATCAGAATGACCTATGTAGACTCTTAGTCTACATTCCAGGTTATCTACACATTATCTACACAAGGTCGCAACAACTTCTCACACAGTTCTTTCCCACTCGCCTCACACAATCCTCACTTCTCCAAATCTCGCGTTATTAGGATTACAGTTAGCCTGACACTTGCTAACAATGTTATCTCTGTCATGCATTGCAATCCCCTTCCTGTCAGTTCTTTCTCTGCTTCCACATCACATACTGGATGTTATAAGCACATACACACGGAATCTTCACCCTAAACTTAAGAACTCATAACTGTGAAGGACGAGATGCTAATTTGAGTTCACAAAATAACTTTGTGAATGCACACTATTACCACAGGACCAACAAGGAAGTTACCCTCGGATGTCTTTGTGGGCAGAAAAGGCATGACTTCATTCTAATGCTTACTATCAGTTCTTACTGACAGCCAAGTAAAAGTATTGCAGATTTTTGAAGACTCTACAATTTCAAATTAAACCAAGACACCTCAGATCACAAAAGTTACTTTTCTCACAACAATTAGGTACAACAACCTAGTAAGGCTCTAGAAATATGCAGGAGCCTTTGCAATACAGCATACTTCTAGCATATTTTGCTATTATGTAGGTAGAGCCAAGTTTTGATAAAGCAACACAGCAGTATTAACTGATCAAAATACACATGTACACAAGTATGGATGACAGTTTTGAGCAGGAGTAACTAGAATTATATAGTAGCCCTGCCCTGTTTAGTAGGTTTCAAGAGTTTTTATGCGATCGTGAAAACTTTCCAGTATTCAGAAAGTGTGTGTCGGAGGGCAACTTGCCGTGTGCTCTAGCACCAGCATGGAGCTAAAGAGTTAATAAAAACTGAATATTGTTTTCATAAAGGCTTTTCTAAAAAGGATTGAGACACTTTTATAGCCAGAAACAATTAGGGAATACTTGTTTCAGCATTTCTTCCAAACTGGAATGTGACTGTATATTTAAAATAAAATTGCAATATGAACAGTCTGCTAAAAGCACTTTTTTTTTGTTTGTGCATTTTGTTTGTCACCCAGTGTCACACTAACAACTCTGCATCTCATTCTAAAGCACATTATACTGTGAGATAAGATGAAAAAGACAGTTTTTTGTTTCCCAAGGGGGAAGTACTTCTGTTAAAAGCATCTTTTTATGAGACCACTCTTTCTGAATTACCAATAACGCAAACCAAAGAATTAGATACTGTACTCTAAAATTTAATATTTGTTCAATTCTTATTCATATCCTATAGACATCCCCATGTGTAACAGGGAAAGCGTGCTAAATGCTTAAGCCTACTTAAGAATCCAAAAGATTGAACATTTCTGTCCTTCAATCAGTATGCTGTCAGGTCATGATCACTCATTCAGCAATGGAAGTTTTCTTGCCTCTCTTATTATTGTAAGTTAGCTCACATTTAACTTATCAGTGAATAGAAATAAAAAAAATGGTCAAAAAAGAAAGATTCGGCTTTTACAGTGACTCATTACCATACAACCTTACTTCCATAAGTCTCTCCAAGAGAGAAAGATCAGAGAACTACTGTATGGGATATAGAGCAGCAGAGAACCTTTGTGGAGCCAGGAATCCAAAGAGTTAAAAATCCCATTCATATAGTGTTTTTCACTCTGCTTTCTATTAAAAACTGAATTCTTTATTTAAACTAACAAGACTGCGTCACAATTAAATGGGAAATGAGTGAAAAGCATTTCTGAAAAAAATTGTAGAAATGTTTGTGATGGCAAGAATTACACACCGTCGGGCCTCCACTCACCTTCAAGCACATTTCTAGATAGGGTTTAAATGTCAATCTGTACATTCAGTTATGAATAAGGCAACAGAACTATGTATCAGAAAGCTAACCTTGAACGTTCTTCTCCTTCCGATACCCAACAAGCAGTGGCCAGGAATAGTGAGGTCTGAGAGGCAAACCTTCCTCTTTCATTGTCTTCATCAGGTTAATTGCCAAAGCTGAAAACATGCACAAGGCAATTGACTATTAATAAGACAACGACAGTATAGTTTAAATAAACTGATGCTTAAAATAAGCAAATAAGTAAGTACCTGCTTTTTTAGACTCCAACGCACAATACAAAGTAAACTGGAGGGGACTTGAGTGCATATTGGCTTCTTTTAACTCATCACAGAACTGTTTCAGCTTGCTCAAGGGCTGGAAAGAAATTTAAGAATTAATTTCTATAATAATAAATTGTAATGAACACATAATGCTTCTCAATTTCTGAACTCCTTTCTAGCAATTAAAGAAAAGATCCTTCTTATACCCATAAAGCAGTTATTACAGACACCAACAAGCGTTTTTGCTCATAAAACATTCCACTTACTGTGTAAATTGGTAGGTGAAATATTAAAGTGATTACCTTAATGCATTCCATCTTTACTCTAACAATAAGTGCATGAACAAAACTACAATTTCCACATTTTCATAACTCCCTTAAGCTTACCAACCATATAGTTGTAAATCTGATAAAACGATAACATCTTGCATACCTTATCCATAGTTACACAGTGTCGTAAGAAGAAGTTACCAGTGTCCATACTGCTTTCACTGTGATTTTCAGATGGTGAGGTAGGAAATGTTTTGAGAACTTGGAAAGCTGTATCTTCCAAACCTTGAGTTATCAAAGTCAGAGACAAGTTCATTGCATCTAGAGATTTAAAACACCAAAGACAATATTTATTAAGAGTTTGGAACAAACTATTTTGGCATTAGACTACAAAAGAAATCAAATTAGCATGATCCCTGTCTTTGTATCTATGGAAAGAAAACAGAAATTGTTTTACAAGTATCTTATAACATAGTTTGTTTGTGGGACTAACTGCTACAGATCTCAGATTTGAAACTTTTTATTTGCATAGTTTATATAGTGCTATGAGCATCTCCTTTACTACTGAAAGACTCATGCCAAATATTTTAGAAGTATCACCTTCATAGTGGTCCAGGAACGTCCCAAATACTATAACTGAAAGACAAATCGTTGAGACAGGCTAATGGAGAAAGGCTATTGAAGTATATCTAGAAGTACTGTCAAATAGGTGTAACATATCAGGATTCAAAATTGCCTCCAACCATTGTTACAGAAAGTCATATTCAATGTTTATAGCCTCTCTTCACTGTATTCCTATATATCTGCCACTACAGAAGTTACACAAAATGTTTTTTTCTTTAAGAAAAATGCTAGATTATCAAGGATTTAAGGGCAAATAGTAAACTTTAGAAGTTTGTGGTAATGCAAATACCAAAAAAATTATCAAAAATGCTTACATCTGTTTTTAAATTCTGAAAACCCTTAGGTTTTTAAAATATGACCCAGACTAATCCACATCTGCTATCTTTAGAAAACAA
This sequence comes from Malaclemys terrapin pileata, assembly GCF_027887155.1. NCBI lineage: Eukaryota > Metazoa > Chordata > Testudines > Emydidae > Malaclemys > Malaclemys terrapin. The sequence goes on along the minus strand of NC_071507.1, from coordinate 36,817,632 downwards.
AATTAATTAACACACAGCATTATTTTGCCTCAGTAGGATTTCACAAAGCCTTATACACAATATCACACTAAGTAACAAATCTTTTTCTTTCATTGCAACCAACTGAAAATGCATTCTTTCTTAACCTTGAGTAACAGTACTATTTCAAAGCACAGCTACAGTAACCCGATTGTGGACACACGACTCAAAGCACTACCTGGAATATATCCCCTTTCACATCTCATCTGCGACAAAATATCTTGGACATACTGAGGATATCCAGCCTTAGCAAGGGTAAAAATAACCTGCATCAAATCCCTGTCCATAAAATAGCCTTCCATCTTCTCAACCTTTTCCAGGATCTGTAAGTCAAAACCACAAACCAGAGAATAAGTGTAATGTTAATGAAAAGTCTACACTCTGACTCAAACATAGTACATTAAAAAACCCAAAAGTATTTACATTGATGTATCACTCAAATTTGCTACATATTTTCCAAACACAAGCACAGATGCAGTTTCTGCTCCATAGAGCTTAAATTGTAAAGATGAGGGCAAGGGGGTGAAGAGAGAGTGATACAATATACAATGATCAGATTCTGACACCCTTTCTTCCTGCTCAGTAATATCTTATGCTGTGAGTATTGCCATTAGTTTCAAACTTGCAACATCAAATACTACTGAAAAAAGGATTGCAGAATCTGGCCCAAAGTGATAAGAGTGATGACATGTATCTTATTAGTTACATTTGTTTGATTGTTTGGGGGGTGGGAGTGAGGTGAGTTTTGTTTTTGTGGTTTAAGTTGAAAAAATTAAATTTCCCTCCCTACAGTTCACACCCCCACTTGAGTCCCCTCTACTTTCCCTGACACCAAAACCCTAGCCTTACAGTAAGTGTCCTTACTCCCCTTCTCCTACATGGGGAGTATTTATTCATTGACCTTATGACATAAGCAGATAGCGAAAGCCCCAATTTTGCAAAGGAGCTCCATGTGGGTGGACCCCTGCACGAGGATGTAACCTCTACTGAAATAAGCGGGGCTCCTTCTGAGCACAGGAGGTTTAAATCCATGGAGCTCTTATAAAAAATAGGGTCTTAGTGGCAAAAATTCATTGACTTCAATGGGAGAAGATCAAGCACTAAAAAAGTTCTCTTTCCACTGATGAAAATAAAATACTGTGCAATACTCTTTTCATCTGATTTTCAAAAAGTTACATTTATGATGAGACAATGAATCAGCAAGCATTATTCACCATTTCTACATATACAATGTACAATAAAAGGCACCTATCAAAAAGATAAAATAGAGTTTTATAAAATGTATAATACTAGCAAGACAGGTTTCAATTAAATACACAGTTATTCAGCTGAAAAAAAATATTCTACTTAATTACTGCTGTCCACTAGGGAATTATTTTAGAAGACCAACTGGTATATTTTTGTGTGTGAGGAAAAAAAGTGAATTTCAGTATTAAATAAATCAGCTCATATTAAACAGATCATACAATCCATTTTAAACAAACAGTTTTAGGAAAAGCTTTACCTACACATGAAATATTAATACCTGTTTAACATTGTTAATGTCACCCTTCTCGGCATATGCATTCAGTAATGCTAAGTAGGTGTCTGGACCAGGTTCAATTCCTGCATCCCTCATCACTGAAAGGATATTTTCTGCATTCTCCATATCTCTGCAGATGTTTAAAAAAATATCAATAGATTTAATTTAGGGTTACCATATTTAAAAAATAAAAAAAGGGGACACTCCACGGGGCCCTGGCACCGCCCCTTTCCCAGACCCGCCCCAACTCTGCCCTTTCCCCACCCCAACTCCGCCCCTTCCCCAAAGTCCCCGTCCTAACTCCGCCCCCGCGCACCCGCATTCCCCCTCCTCCCTCCCAGCCACGCGAAAAGGGCTGCCCGAGCGCTACCGGCTTCATGGTTTGCCGGGCAGCCCCCAGACCCTGCGCCCCCAGCCGGCACTTCCCCAGCGCAACTGGAGCCCGGGAGGGGAAGTGCCCAGCCGGGGGCACAGGGTCTGGAGGCTGCCCAGCAAACCGTGAAGCCGGTAGCGCTTGGGCTTCGGGCATCCCCCATGCCTCCGGATCCTGTGCCCCCAGCCGCGCACTTCCCCTCCCGGGCTCCAGCGGCTGCTGTGCTCCCTGAACTCCTGGGCTTTGTAAGCGCCGAGCTGCCCGAGCGCTACCGGCTTCGGGCAGACCCTGTGCCCCCGGAGCCCTGGAGGGGAAGTACCCGGCTGGCGGCACAGAGTCCGGAAGATGGGGGCTGCCCGAAGCCGGTAGCGCTTGGCTCTTACAGAGCCCAGGAGTCAGGGAGCACAGCAGCTCCCAGTGCCCGCTCTAAGGTAAGCCAGGGAGTATTTTTCCCCGACACGTTCGACTTTTTGGAAATTCCCCCCGGAAGGGGGTTTGATTACCAAAAAGCCGGACATGTCCGGGAAAAAACGGACGTATGGTAACCCTATTTAATTACGATCATCCAATATAACATTAACTATAATTTTGGGGTTTTTTTCAATATTTTAGATAAAGCCCAAGGCAAAGTCTAGATTGAAAACTGACCTTTTACTTCTCGGTATTAAGTTAATAACAGCTGTAAAGGTCTAAGACATAAATACAAAAGACATTTAAAGAGAAAACATCTTTCCAGAATGAATAGTGTCTTTATATGCAGTAATTCACAATGATTGTAGTTGCCCCCCATTTTGTAGCACGTGTATGTGATGTATGCAGTTGAGTGAGCTAATTAACAATGTACAGGATAAGTAGAAGAAGATTTAAAAACAAACAACATTGGTATATTGTTACCCAGTTCTTGCATGGCCTGTCACAAGGCTATTGAATACTGACTCGGTGATTGGGAGTTCTTTTGTCTTCATAAATCCAAGAATCTTACTGCAAGATACAAAATAATAATTACTGTTATGTTTTCCTTGTATAGAAACTGGTGAACTACGGTTGTGCTGCACAGTAAACACTAGATCATCAGGTAGAACACAGAAAGATACGTTTGAGTGATCAGATTTTGGGATGTGGAACACAATGTTAATCATTTAAACAATTCTGTTACTCCTGAAATGTTGTATCTTATGTTGTTTGCAGTGTTTTTGTACCCCTGTGAGTCCCAGAGTATTATAGGGACAAGGTGGGTGAGGTAATATGTTTCATCAGACAAACTTCTGTTGGTGAAAGAACTCTGTAGAGCTTGGACGTTTGTCTCTTTTTCCAACAAAAGCTGGTCCAATAAAAGACATTACCTCCCCCACCTGGTCTCCAATTATGTATTTTAGTCATTTAAAATATAAACATAAAACTTATAACTGATGTTAAACAGAATTATCAGTTTCCTCTCACTCCCATACATGTATATTCCTCTTGTGCCCAGCAATTACATTGTCACAACTTACCAAAGGCAATTCCTTCTGGAATTAAAAAGAACTCACATTACATGGATCAGCTAGCAACAAGCACTATACAGGGGGAGAAAAAAAACATACGCTCCTTCCCCAGTGGCTGAGCACTTTTCCTGCATGGTAACACCTCTTCCTTCATAATCTTATGTTCTTTGTCAATGACCATGGAAATGACAAGACAATCTACTACTACCTGTGAGAAGGCAACACATTTGAACACACACACACACACACTAAACTGACTCCTCTTTGCTCCAAAATTTAAATTAACTTGAAGTAGGTTTTATATTAATGGGGGGGAGGAGGGATGAGAAGCATATGTATTTAAAACACTTGCAGCAAAGAAATGCTTAAGTGCAAAGTAATACCTAGCGCCTTCGATATCGCCCTCATTGCAATATGCCGCAATCAATCTTTGGTATGTAACCTGTGAAAAAAACATAAAAAATTAAGAGTCTGGATTTATTCAATAGTAGCATTAGAAGGGGGAAAGGATGCCATCAAGTAGTACCTACTCGATTGGGCTGCACTTTAGCTTCCTCCATTTTGGACAAGAATTCAGTTGGAGAGAATTTATGTTCATTTTGAAGGTAGACCTTAAGCAAAGCATTATAATGACTTGCATCATACACGGCACCTAAACAAGATGTTACAAAGTGATTGAAATAAAGCAGCTTGCTTCAAGTTCAACAAGTTAAATATCTTTAAATGCTACATGAAAATTCCTTGGATTTCTTTATATATCAACTTTATTATGCAAAAGACACTACGGTACAATCAATTAATTGTATCCATCTCTGTGGTGTATGTCGCAACTGCTTAACAGAGCAGAGTAACTCTAAAGTGTGCATTTATTTATAATTAAAATGTTAAATATACAGAGTACAGAAACATCAATGCTATCCTGTGTGTTATTCTGCATTCTATATATGAATTGCTAAATTCTGAAAAATAATGTGACTTCCTTCAACCCCTACTCAATATCTACTTTTAAGAACACGGTATCACGCATATGTTTCAGAAGATGGACATTAATGGATAATAAATGGTCATTCTAGTGGTTATCAGAATGAAATAGCAATTTGGCTATATATAGCTTTTAACACTAGAACACTGGGACTGCCAGCTGTGGAGGCAAATAATTAATAACTAATAATTTAGCAATACAAGATTCAGTGTTTACAATATTAAAGAACTAGAATCTGTCACAATAACAATAAACAAAAGCAACTATCTGATATAAGCAATAGGAAAAAAAACCCTCAGGTTCACTGTTAGTACCCCTAGATGTCAGTATAACTCTCAGAATGGCGAACAGGTCTCTAGCCTCAAAAAACCTGGGTGGTAAATATAAGGTTATATTTGCCAAAGTTTAAAGAAAAATTCCTGCAGCAAAACATAACAATTCAGCATTTAACATTACTAAAATGCATTCTACTTTTTGTTTCCAAGAAAGCAAGTAGAATATACTGCTATAATACGTATATGCTTTATTGTAGTCAAACATATGAAAAGACATACCCAAGTCTTGCATCTTGTACCATATCATGTGGGCTAGTTCTGTTCTTTCACTTAATGGGACCTCAGGCAACAAGGAACCACAACTTCGCAACAGAAGCAAGACCTGGTTACTACTTGGATACCCTGCAATAAAACAACACTGTTCTTAGAGATCCAATACTAGTCAAACAAAAATGTTCATTGCAAAAAATATACAAAAGAAACTGTGCACTATGAGTGAAAGCTATATGCGGGAGTCTCTGGGAAAACATGTTACTAGAAGAATGAGTACATTCCATTGTTCCACTGCCCCTCGATCTATCAATATAAAAAGGGCAATATAAAAAATGGATTTAGATTTTAAATATAATAATTTTTAAACACAATAGCTACCATTTTCAAACTCCGATGCTTAAAGTTAGGCTCCTAAATAAGTGTAACCACTTTTGAAAACATTGACCAATATTCTAATAAGGCCCCAAAAACTTAATATAAATCTTTCCTTTTTAGTGGCTTTTGCAAAACGCATTGGTTTCAATATTTTTCCTAGTGAACAAGTATCCATGCCATGGAACGTCCACCACCCCAGCTAGCACTCATGTTTCCATTCTCATAAAGAGGTCAACAACTGAATAAGAATGAAGACAATTATCTGCCAACTTCTAAAAGTTATCATTCCAAGTCAGGGTTGAAGCTTATAGACAATGCAGCATGTAAAAAACTCACAATGCAGTTGTCTCTAATTTAGGCATTTTCTTCACAGAGAGAATTTCATTTTTAGCAGTGATGATCTAGTACCTTGCATCAGCATTAAATTCACTTGGGGGGGTGGAGGGGAGGGAGGAATCTATAATCTTTTTGAGTTTGCCTTTTCATTTACTCAGTTTGTTATTTTGTTGCTTTGTTATTGTTTAAACGACTTAATCTCCAATTTTTGTTCATAAAGCAAGCTGAACAAAGTTTATGGCTGTATAAATTGAAGATGCTGACAAATATGGATTCTTATTCACTAAGCGTATGTCTGAATGACTCATGCCACACTAAATTTCTTCTATTATGATGAATTGAAAAGTGAAGATTTAGGGGGAAATGTTAAATTTAAGTAAAAAAATATATACAACTAAAACGTTATAAAGCTACAATAAATTAAATCTAGAACCTAAAAATCTTGACAGTGTCCTTTTGAAATACACACATGAAACTTTTGTCACAATTTCGTTTTTTGTTAAACAGGACATCTAGGAAAAATCAGGTGACAGTATTTCATAATTACACTTAAAAATAATGATTTCCACCAGAATGCAAGGATGCTATACAGTTACCAAGTCAATCATCTGGTAGTTTCAGTAATGCAAGATATACAAATCCCTGAACTCAGACTGGCTACTGCCCTGAATTCTTCCATCCATACATGAACAAACATTGCCACTTCATCTTCTCATTGTATACTGCTGATCGAGAAAAAACTTTTGGACAAATATTTTTGAGACATGGTTGGAGAATATTAGCAAGATACTTCAGAATGAGCTGACATCATACCAACTTGAACAACCAATACATCCTGAGATGATTAACATTTGTTTTTCAGCCTCCGCATCCATTTGTCCCAAGACAGAATTATTATCTTGTTAACAAGGTTACTTAAGTATCATCTAAATATGAATATGGTGATTACTCTGTACATTGGTCTACAGTTTGGGAAAGGAGCCTGTGACAAGGGCCTTGGCTACACTTACCAGGTAGTTCGACGGCTGGAAATCGAAGTTCTGGGTTCGACTTATCGCGTCTAGTCTGGACGCGATAAGTCGAACCCGGAAGTGCTCGCCGTCGACTGCGGTACTCCAGCTCGGCGAGAGGAGTACCGCGGAGTCGACGGGGGAGCCTGCCTGCCGCGTGTGGACCAAGGTAAGTTCGAACTAAGGTACTTCGACTTCAGCTACGTTATTCACGTAGCTGAAGTTGCGTACCTTAGTTCGAATTGGGGGGGGTAGTGTAGACCAAGCCAAGGTCTACCTCTAGAGTTCCTCCAACTCTAATACTCAGCCCCAGGGGTACCAGAGAAAAATAACCACTGCCGGTCTGGCTTTCTTGGGCGGACCAGTGGGGCAGGTTGTAGCAGGACCCCTACAAGAGAAGGAAGGGGTACAGTGCACTCAGGACTTCATAAGCAAGCAAACTGCAAACTCTAATTTTACAAGAAATCTTCAAGTCTCTTTGAAAAGTCTACCTACTTTAAAGCAGCATGTACCTATACCCCTTTCTTAGTGTACCACCTTAATAGAGAGGCCTCATTACATCAGATGGACTACTCCTGTGACAGAAAGTAAGTGCTGCATTAGAGCATCAGATACAGAAAATAAAATATAGGAGAGACAATAATTGCTGTTCGTGATGGGCTGGGTTTTTTGGTGTGCATGGGTTATATTATGGTTTTGTTAATACTGTCAAACAGAAGCAGGCCTCTACTCAACACTGTGAGGAATAATCAAATTCTTGAGCTAGTCATGCAACTCACAAAAATGCCATTAATGCTTTATAATGTAAATTAGTCAGTATAAATTATGTACAGGAACTGTAAAAAAGGAAGTATAAAACAGAATAAAATAACTACAAGGTAAAACAATTAATCCCTTGCAGCATAAGAAGAAATCCCTTTTAGATGGATGGAGTCTAAACCCACACCTTGAGAGATTTTTTTTAAAAAAAGGTGTCCATGTGTACAAGATGCTACATCTGCAAACTACTGACTGCAAACAATGTTTATGGGAATGGAACACTAATGCAGACAAGCTATTCACAGGTAGGAAAGGAGGACAGAGAATCAAGACCGGTGGGAAGGGAGAATGGAAAAAAGGTGAGGAGAAAAAAGGGAAAATGAGAATGAAAGTCCAATATTAATAAAGACAGAAATGTGAACTGGAAAGAAGACAAAAGACAAAGAAAGAGAAAGCAGGCATAAATCAAACACAGGAGAAGAAAGATAATGCATCAGCGCAACCCCCAGATGGAGATGTCCAACATTGGTTTAAACCTTGACCAGTTTCAAATCCTAGTCTACTCTTTTATAAAAACTGGGGCAAACTGCACTGTGCAACTCAAGTGTAAATGAGCGGCTTGAGCTACTTCATGCCAACTTTCAAGCTACTCTTTCTATCAAAGAAGGAGCATCTTTGATGTTGCAGGACAAATAATGCAAAGCTTAAAGACATTAGTAATGGGGAACTTATTTACACAGGCAAACTAAAACCTCAGTTTGTATCTGTAATTAATCTGCTCATTAGTATAACTTAATCAAAGATCAAAAAGGAATACCTTGTGCTCGCGACCGAGGACTTAGAACTCTTGACTGAAAAACAGTACTCTTCTAGTGGGGAAGATCTTTCTTGATAAGGCTGTTCTGACCCTAACCTTGAATGAATAATAGGCTGGATCCTGTTCAAGAATGATTCTGCATTCACTTCAATTGAGAGGACTGGACCCAGGGCCGGCTCTAGGCACCAGCAAAGATAAGCAGGTGCTTGGGGTGGTAAATTTGCAGGGGCACAAGAATCCAGCATGAGAGTTGAGAACCAACAGGGAGCCGTAGTTCCTTGGTTAGCTCCCTGCCTATAGAGCCAGCCCTGGAGCAGGGAAAGAACTACATTTCCCAGCATTCCCTCGGCCGCAATTAACAGGAAAGGGAGGGGGAAGGAGTGTAGAACTGAAACCTCATGCTACACCTTGCTGTAAATGGTAGGAACAGAGCCAGCTCTAGGTTTTTTGCCGCCCCCCACCTCAGCCCTGGGCTCTCCGCCCCCCCCCGCCCTCCCTGCCACCCCAGCCCTGTGCTCTCCTCCCCCGCCGCCCCAGCCATGTGCTCTTCTCCCCTCCCTCCCCCCCCCCCGCACCTCCTGCCACCCCAGCCCTGGGCTCTTCTCCCCTCCCCCTGCACCCACACCCCCTGCTGCCCCAGCTCTGGCCCCCACCTGCACCTCCTGCTGCCCCAGCCCTGGGCTCTCACCCAAAGAAAGAGTTGCGTGGACTAAATGGACATTGCACCTCTCTATCTGAAGCCTAGCAAGGCAGGTACGTGGATCCCACTAGAATTTAAAATGAAAAGTAAGGGAGGGAAGGCTCTACTAGACTGGGCAGCTTTAGATACAATACCAGGCAGGTAGGAGGATTTACACTTCTGAGCCATGGAAGCAGAAATTGACTTTTCTTTTCCAGACTTAGCTAATATTCAGAAAGGGAATCCAGCACCTGCCTTCCAGATTTGAACACCCTCAAAATTCAGGAGTGCTCAAGGTCAATTTGGGCAGCTGTTACTTCATTTCTCCCAAATCAAATATACTGATCAACTGTAACTTGCTGTAGGAAAAAGTAGAATAAATTGAGCAAGAAATGCTTCCCAGTGGTTATTAGGACTGGAATTGCTATTTTCAGCCGCCATTGCTTTTTGTTTTATTATTATTTTTAAGTTTTAGTTTTATTTGTTTAAAAGGAAGACAGTGATACTGCATTGGCAAATTCCCCACAGAAATAAAGAATGGAACAAAAGAATAATAAAGGCACCTCAACTTTTCCTCATTTAATGTAGGACAGTCTTATAATATGCATCCAGATATCCTTCAATCACACAAGCTGAAAATTGTTCCACTTTACTGCAGTTTGGTAACCATATGGGAACCAATCCTGTCTGTGTTCTGTGCACATCCAAAATTCCTGCTGAATGACCCGCCCTAGGAGCAAGTTACCAGTGACCATGGGCTGGGGCAGCAGGAGGGTGCAGAGGGGGGGGGGTAAGGGGAGCAGCCAAAAATTTTTTTGCTTGAGGCAGCAAAAAACCTAGAGCCGGCCTTGACTGGATCCTATAGAAACCAATGAGAATATCTGAGTTCTTGACAGAACTGAAAGGGACGATTCCTAAACCGGCCTCAGCCACTTAATTACTGCAATAACATGACTTTTCAAGGAGAGAGGGGACACCCAGAGAAAAGACAAAATTAAAGCTCAGACCAAAAAAAAAAAGTGCTAAAAAAAGATAGCTAGAAAATATTAATGAGAGAAGGAAAAGAATCGAGCCCCTAGGTAAGTTAACAGTTATCTGCAAAACCATGCGTGTTCGATGTCCTCAAAAAACTTCCTGTGGGAGCATTCAACAGTGAAATCAGTTTAACTTTAAAATAAATAAACCCACTTTTGGGAAAGGAGGAGGAAGAAAAAACTTTTGAAATTTAACTTGTTTGGAGCATTCACCACATAAATAATCTAATTACAGGGGAAACTGGGATAATATCAGTTTTTTTTTTTCCTTTTCAGTTCACCTTCAGCAATAACCAACATCTTAAAGATACAGTGTCGTTCCTTATAGCCACAATTTTTACATGTGCTGTACAGAGAAAAAAAAAGACAATCCCTGTTCCAGTTTTATAACCAAGCTTAGATAGGACACAGTGAAAGATGATGTTCAGCAAAGGGAAAGATAGCTTGTTGCTCTGATGTACGTAAAATAGCACAGGCAACTCATTCGGAGATAATAAAAGCACACTGAACATCTGCCTGAACTAGTACCAGATTTTTCTGCTACTCCCCTCTACCACAACAGTGGAAGAGTGAAGGTTTGTTGCTTTATCATGGTCACTGGTCTCTTACATACAAGTTAATCCAGTAACTCCTCACTTAACGTTGCAGTTATGTTCCTGAAAAATGTGACTTTAAGCGAAATGATGTTAAGCAAATCCAATTTCCGCTAAGAATTAATGTACATTGGGGGAGGGAGGGGGTTACGTTCCAGGGACATTTTTTTCACCAGACAAAAAAAATATTTATATATATATATATATATAATATATACATACACACACATACATACACACACAAACACACACACTATACATTTTAAATAAACAATGTAATATTGTTCACAGCTATGATGATTGTGGAGTTAGAGGGTGCAAGAGGGTGTCTTATTTCCCAGGGAATGCCTTGCTGCTAAATGATGAACTAGCACTCAGCTGAGCCCTCAAAGGTTAACACATTGTTGTTAATGTAGCCTCTCATCAAGGCAGCATGAACAGGAAGGAGGGGAGACAGCACAGCAGACAGACACACACCTTGTGTGTGGGAGAGAGAGATGCACACTGCTCCTTTAAGTAAGCTGATCCACTCTTAAAAGCACTGTCTTTTTAAGTGGATCAGGAAGTTGAGTCAGCAGCTGCTGCCCCAGGCTCTCTCGGTCTCTCTCTGTCCCTGTCCCCACCCTGCTCTATATGGAGAAGAAGGGGTAAGGGGACACCCTGACATTACCCTCTCTCCTCCTCCTCCCCCCCCCCCCCCCCCGCACAGCAAGCAGGAGGCTCGGGGAGCAGCTCCAAGGCAGAGGGCAGGAGCAGCACATGGCAGTGGCGGGAGGGATAGCTGCAATTGCTAGACTGCTGGAAGCTGCTGCACAGGGAACTTAGGGGCGCTGATAGGGGGGAGCTGATGGGGGGCTGCCAGTACACCCTGGTTCCAAGCCCCCACCAGCTAGCTGGAACAGGCGGCTCTTCCTGCAAGCAGTGGACAAAGCAGGCGGCTGCCAGACATTAGAAGGGAGCACTGCACAACTTTAAATGAGCATGTTAAACGAGCATGACAAAAACTTTAAAATGAAATGTCTATTTAGCATATAATGAAAAGCAGCTTTACCTGTTCTGCACATGTCATTGAAGATTCTTAGTAGAAGAGCTCTAGTAATGCGGCCAGTTTTTCTGACAGAGGTATCCAGTTTATTTAAGGCCCAGTCAAAACCATGTGCTTGCTTATTCTGAATACCCGAAACAGGTTCTTCTTGAACTTTCCCCTTTTGATGAGGTGCAATTGCAAAGAGCCTTGCTTGGTAGATCAGATGTGTGCTAAACAAAAACAAAAGCCAGTTATGTCAGTTAATGAGCAAAGGATCTATTGACACTTAAAAACCTCCTTCCACAAAATGTTAATTCCCTTCTACTAACATCCCCCACCCCACCCCAAAAAAGCCAAAACCTTTTACAGATGACATTCAATGCTGATTTAAACCAGTGTAGGCAGACTACTGTATCGTTTGAAGAGGGGGTAGGTGGGTGGTCAGTCAACTAAGAATTGCATAAAACTGTATATTTCTCATATTGTCAAATGTCTGCCTATTTGGGGCGTCAGGCTAAACTGATTATAGCTTTGCCTAAAAATGGTTCAAATGGTATTTTTGTAAAACAAAAAGTTTTGAAGCAAGGAATACGATTTCCCCAATAGTTGTAGACAACTCTTCTGAAGAGCAATAAATGAGGCAGCAAGCAACAATAGCACTTTAAACTGGTTATAAAAGTTAACAAAGAGGGCTGAACAATGTAAAGATTATAAACCTAGAAGATATTTTTTCGTCTTATAAAATTACACTATTACATCAGAGATATGGGGGAAGGGATAGCTCAGTGGGTTGAGCATTGGCCTGCTAAACCCAGGGTTGTGAGTTCAATCCTTGAGGGGACCATTTAGGGATCTGGGGCAAAAAATCTGTCTGGGGATTGGTCCTGCTTTGAGCAGGGGGTTGGACTAGATGACCTCCTGGGGTCCCTTCCAACCCTGATATTCTATAAATGGATATAAAAGAAAACACATTGTAGCAACCAAAGATTTTTTTTAATTTATTTCCACAGCACTAAGGACTAGGAAAATATGACAACTATAAAAAATCCATAAAATCTCTTAACTGTTAGAAATTCTTGTTCTGGAATCAGAATGGTCCACACAGAGTTAATCAGGAACAGCTATTATGCTTTAAATTCACACCCTACCTTAATCCACACTAACTTTCAAGTGTAGATAAACCCTGAATTATCGTTAGGGCCCTACCAATTTCACAGCCATGAAAAACACGTCACAGACTGATAAATCTGGTCTTGTGTGCTTTATCCTATACTGCACAGACGTCACAAGGGAGACCAGTACTTCTCAAATTGGGGGTCCTGACCCAAAAGGGAGTTGCAGGGGGTCCCAAGGTAATTTTAGGGGAGTCACAGTATTGCCACCTTTACTTCTGTGCTTCCTTCAGAACCGGGTGGCCAGAGAGCAATGGCTGTCGGTCCGGCACCCAGCTCTGAAGGCAGCACCCCACTAGCCGCAGTGCAGAAGTAAGGGTGGCAATACCATGTCATCCTTACTTCTGCGCTGCTGCTAGCAGTGGCTGCCTCGAGCTGGGCTCCCAACCAGCAGCCACCACTCTCCAGCTGCCCTGCTCTGAAGGCAGCACCACCTTCAGCAGAAGCAACGTAGTAAAGGTAGCAGTACCACACACCCCTCCCCAAAATAACCTTGTGACCCCACACACAACTCCTTTTTGGGTCAGGACCCCTACAATTACAACACCATGAAATTTCAGATTTAAATAGCTGGAATCATGAAGTTTACTATTTTTAAAATCCTAGGAACGTGAAGTTGACCAAAATGGACTGTGAATTTGGTAGGGCCCTAATTATATTGATGTGGTCCACAGCCAATATACAGACAAAAGTATGCACTGAACTGTACTCAGCAGGTCCTCATTGTGTGCATATGTTTTCTGAAGCGTGTGCTAAAGTCATTCTTGCAGCTACGCAGATTGGCCCAGATCATCCTCCTCTAGATCCCTTGCACAGAGGAAAAAAAACCAAAAACCAGATTCTGCATACTGAGAAAAGAGGGGCTCACTGGCATCTACAACTCTGGCCCCTCCCTCTAAACCCTGCAAAAAGCATTCTTGGGTCCAAAGTGATAACTGGGCAGGCCAGGCACACCAGGAACCTTAGGTGAAAGAGGCAACACAGACAGAGGTGCAATATCTTTTCTGACGTGCCCCTCCACAAATGGATCTTGGTGGCAACCTGAAAGAGACTTTGGAAGGCCAGCTTGACTGTAAACATTTGAGGAGCAAGGGACAGTGCAGTTCCACCAGGTTTGTGGACAATTCCACCCAACAAAAGGGACAGTGTGAGGAATCTCTTTGAGGAACCCCTCTTGAGCACCCACCTGCAGATTTTTTCCACAGGCAGGATGATTTAACACTATAAATTGGAATGGAGGCAGGGGGGAGGAAAGACTGTCAAGAAAGTGTTTACTTTCAAATCCAAACAGAAAAACAATTTTTAAATTCATCAATGTTTGGGAGGTGAAGCTCTTAAAGTTGTCCTCCTACCACCAGACTGCAGAGTTTTACACAGTTGATGGGGCCACAATGCAATTAGTGCTTTATCAATTCACACCATCTTACTAATGACACAGTCAAAAGAAATATCTGAAATCAATTCTTTTGAGCTAAAAGGAAAAAAGATCCTATGCATTTGAGATCATATCTAGATTTCACGGATTTCAAACTAACTAAAGTCAGTCGTGTTTGGGAGAAATAAGATTGCAAAATATTTTCAGAGTTAGGGTATGTCTACACTACGGGATTAATCCGAATTTAGATAATTCGGATTTGAGAAACAGGTTGTATAAAGTCGAAATGAGTGCGGCCACACTAGCACAGTAATTCGGTGGTGTGCGTCCAAGTATCGGGGCTAGCATCGATTTCTGAACTGTTGCACTGTGGGTAGCAATTCCATACCTATCCCATAGTTCCCGCAGTCTCCCGCGCCCATTGGGATTGTGGGTTAAGATCCCAGTGCCTGATGGGACAAAAAACATCGTCGCAGGTGGTTCTGGGTACAGCCTCACTTCCTCCCTCCCTGCATGAAAGCAACAGACGGCAGACAACCATTTTCGCGCCTTTTTTCCTGGGTGGGTGAACACTGCAGACTCCATACCACGGCAAGCATGGAGCCCGCTGAGGTCAAGACAGCACTCATGAATATTGCAAACACCTCGCGCGTTCTCGTGGAGTTTATGCTCAGCCAGGACCAGAAAAACGAGGCGAGGAGGCAGCGGCGGCGGCAGCGCAGCGACAAGCATGATGAGGACATGGACACGGACACGGACACAGAATTCAGTGAAACCACAGGCCCCGGTGCTTTGGAGATCATGTTGTTAATGGGGCAGATTCTATCCATGGAACGCCGATTCTGGGCAAGGGAAACAAGCACAGACTGGTGGGACCGCATAGTGTTGCAGGTCTGGGACGATTCCCAGTGGCTGCGGAACTTTCGCATGCGTAAGGGCACTTTCATGGAACTTTGTGACTTGCTGTCTCCTGCCCTGAAACGCCAGAATACCAAGATGAGAGCAGCCCTCACAGTTGAGAAGCGCGTGGCGATAGCCCTGTGGAAGCTTGCAACGCCAGACAGCTAC
Source organism: Malaclemys terrapin pileata (assembly GCF_027887155.1). Taxonomy (NCBI): domain Eukaryota; kingdom Metazoa; phylum Chordata; order Testudines; family Emydidae; genus Malaclemys; species Malaclemys terrapin. The sequence goes on along the minus strand of NC_071507.1, from coordinate 36,802,460 downwards.
CGGTCAGTCGGGAATCAATTTGGAGTGGGCAAATCTACGGTGGGGGCTGCTGTGATGCAAGTAGCCAAAGCAATCACTCAGGTGCTGCTACGAAAGTTAGTGACTCTGGGAAATGTGCAGGCTATAGTGGATGGTTTTGCTGCAATGGGATTCCCTAACTGTGGTGGGGCAATAGACGGAACCCATATCCCTATCTTGGCACCGGAGCACCAAGCCACCGAGTACATAAACCGCAAGGGGTACTTTTCAATGGTGCTGCAAGCACTTGTGGATCACAAGGGACGTTTCACCAACATCAACGCGGGCTGGGCGGGAAGGGTTCATGACGCTCGCGTCTTCAGGAACACTACTCTGTTTAAAGGGCTGCAGCAAGGGACTTACTTTCCGGACCAGAAAATAACCGTTGGGGATGTTGAAATGCCCATAGTTATTCTTGGGGACCCAGCCTACCCCTTAATGCCATGGCTTATGAAGCCATACACAGGCAGCCTGGACAGGAGTCAGGAGCTGTTTAACTACAGGCTAAGCAAGTGCAGAATGGTGGTAGAATGTGCATTTGGCCGTTTAAAAGGTCGCTGGCGTTCATTATTGACTCGCTCTGACCTCAGCCAAAGAAATCTCCCCATTGTTATTTCTGCTTGCTGTGTGCTCCACAATCTCTGTGAAAGTAAGGGGGAGACCTTTATGGCGGGGTGGGAGGCTGAGGCAAATCGCCTGGCTGCTGATTACGCGCAGCCAGACACCAGGGCGATTAGAAGATCACACCATGAAGCGCTGTGCATCAGAGAAGCTTTGAAAACCAGTTTCATGGCTGGCCAGGCTACCGTGTGAAATATCTGTTTGTTTCTCCTTCATGAAAACCCTCCCCCTTTACTGACTGATTTTCTGTAAGGAACCCACCCTGCCCCTTCCCCCAGCTTTCTTTCAAACCAAATAAAGTCACTATCATTTAAAAATCATTTATTCTTTATTAATAGATTAAAAAAGAGGGAGGGAACCCGGGTGGTATTTGGGAGGAGGATTGCTGGGAAGGAAAAAGCCACAAAGAAAAGGTTAAAAAAATGACAGCCTTTTGCTTGGGCTGTCTACTGGGGTGGAATGGGAAGGTGTACGGAGCCTCCCCCCCCGCGTTCTTACACGTCTGGGTGAGGAGGATACGGAACATGGGGAGGGGGGAGGGTGGAACAGGGGCTGAAGCGGCAGTCTGTTTTCCAGCAGCCGTTCCTGAACCTCCACCAGACGCCGGAGCAGCCCCAGCGTTGCATCCTTCATCCTCTGGTCTTCCTGCCGCCATCTCTCATCTCGATCGTCCCTCCTCTCCTCACGTTGGTCCCTCCTCTCCTCACGTTCACTGACTTCTTTCCTATACTTTGAAACTGTTTCCTTCCACTCATTCAGATGAGCTCTGTCACTCCTGCTGGATTGCATAATTTCAGAAAACATGTCCTCCCGCGTCGTCTTCTTACGACGCCTTATCTGTGATAACCTTCGGGATGGAGGAGGGAGGCTTGAGGAATTTGCAGCTGCTGTAGGGAGGGGAAAAAACAGAGAATTGTTTTAAAAGCTACATTTTGCAGAACAATGCTTATACTCTTTCACGGTGACCAACACTGTTCACATTACATAGCACATGTGATTTCTGTGCAAGGTCGCATTTTGCCTCTTAATGCTGAGTGCTTGTGGCTTTGCTGCTAGAGATCACAGGTCTGGGCAACAGAATTCGGCTTGCATGCGGCCATGGTAAGCCATTGTTTTACAGCTTCTGCACCCTCCTTTCCCACATACCAAGCATAGCCTGTAGAGTGCTGCAGAAGCCTGGCCAATCTCAGCCAGTTGGGGGGGGGGGCAAGGGGGGGGGGCTTGTCTGGGCCCCTTCAGGCAAGTAGAGTGCTGCGGTTTTTCTGTTAACATTCAGCAGCACCAGAAAACAAACTAACCCCCCCCCCCCCGCCATGAATTCTCTGGGATGATCACGGTACCCTCCCCCCACCGCGTGGCTGGTAACAGGGAAGATCCCTGCTAGCCAAACGCGGAAAACTTCAGGGCCAATTTCCCATCTGCGCTTGGCTAACTGCAGGGAAGGATTTATTTTCCGCCACAGGCAAACAGCCCAGTAGGAACGGCCACCTCTGTCCCCTTAATTAAGTTCCCGTATTTCAACCAGGTTACCAGGAGTGATATCACTCTCCTGAGGATTACACAACAAGATAAAGAACGGATGTTGCTTGAATGCCAGCAAACACCGGGACCATACGCTGCCAGGCTTTGTCAGGCAATGATACCAGATTACTTGCTGCAAGCATGGCGTGGTCAAGTGTCCTACCATGGAGGAGGGAATAAGGATGCACTGCCCAGAAACCTTCTGGCAAGGCTTTCGGAGTACCTCCAGGAGAGCTTCATGGAGATGTCCCTGGAGGATTTCCGCTCCATCCCCAGACACGTTAACAGACTTTTCCAGTAGCTACAGACTTTTCCAGTAGCTGAACTGACCGCGAATGCAAAGTCAGGCAAAGTAATCATTAAAAACCGTTTGCTTTTAAAACAAGTTTTATATTTTAAAAGGTAAACTCACCTGAGGTCCCTTCCATGGGGTCAGAGTCTTGGGTACTGGCTTGGGAGGGTACTTCAGTCAGGGTGATAAAAAGATCCTGGCTGTTGGGGAGAATGGAGTGCTGTGTGCTCTCTGCAAGCTCATCCTCCTCCTCCTCCTCCTCCTCTACCCCATCGGCAGAATCCTCAGGCGTCGAAACTATCCCCGACCCAGAATCCACGAACAAAGGTGGGGTAGTGGTGGCAGCCCCCCCTAGAATTGCATGCAGCTCGGCGTAGTAGCGGCATGTCCGCGGCTCTGACCCGGAGCGACCATTTGCCTCCTTTGTTTTTTGATAGGCTTGTCTGAGCTCCTTGACCTTCACGCGGCACTGCTCAGAGTCCCTATTGTGGCCTCTCTCCATCATGCCCTTGGAAATTTTTTCAAAAGTTTTTGCATTTCGTCTTTTAGAACGAAGTTCTGCAAGCACTGAATCCTCTCCCCATACAGCGATCAGATCCAGTACCTCCCTCACGGTCCATGCTGGTGCTCTTTTTCGATTATCAGCCTGCATGGTTACCTGTGCTGATGAGGTATCTGTGGTCACCTGTGCTCTCCACGCTGGGCAAACAGGAAATGAAGTTCAAATGTTCGCGGGGCTTTTCCTGTCTACCTGGCCAGTGCATCCGAGTTCGGATTGCTGTCCAGAGCGGTCACAATGATGCACTGTGGGATAGCTCCCGGAGGCCAATACCATCGAATTGCGGCCACACTAACCCTAATTCGAATTGCTAAAATCGATTTTGGCGCTACTCCGCTCGTTGGGGTGGAGTACAGAAATCGATTTAAAGGGCCCTTTACATCGAATTAAATGGCGTCGTTGTGTGGACGGTTACAGGGTTAATTCGAATTAAAGCTGATAAATCCGAATTAAAGTCGTAGTGTAGACCAGGCCTTAGACAAGAGGAATAACAGTACAATAAAGCTTCTTTTTTTTTTTGGTTTGTTTGTTATGTTAACCCTTAAAATGACTAATCATCCTAGGAGCAGTTTTCTGCCCAGGCAGCTTATTTATCAGTGACCTATTTGCCAGCCAACAATCATAAGCCATTACATTTTTAGTCTCACCCCAAGCTCTTTTCCATATCTACCTGTACATAAGGACACAAACAACAAAGGAAAATGGTATGCACTAGTAGCTTGGAATGCTACCTGAAAGTTTGACACACTACTTCAAGTCAAGGTTGATATCATGAGTGACCATACTCTTCACAAGCAGCAACATATGACTATACTATCATCCTAATGCACAAGGATTTATGCTTGCAACTTCCATTAGCATTAATGGGAGATGCACAAGTAAGGTTTTGTCTACACTACCCACCTTTTAGTGACACAGCTGTGCCATTACAGCCGTGCTGTAGAGAGCTCTCCCGCCAACAAAAAAAAATTCCATTTCCAACGAGCGGCAGCAGCTTTGTCGGCAGGAGAGCTCTCTTGCCAACATAGAGCTGTTCATCCCGCGCTTTTCGTCGGTAAAACTTTTGTTGTTCAAGCATGTGTTTTTTTAATACGCCTGAACAACAAAAGTTTTGCTGACGAAGTTCCAGAGAAGACAAAGCCTATGTCTCTGTTCCTCGATATAAGAACATAAATCTTAGTTTCAATTCTAATAAAATCCGGTCATCATTCTGCAAGGACACTGACCTAACAGTACATATACTGAAAAGTTAAATACATTAACTCTTATGCCAGACAGCTCATCCATGCCTGCAAATATTTTGTATCTACATTTCACATCTACAGTTTATACGAGTGGTCCTCAAACTTTTCATGGTCACACTCCCTCCCCCAGAGCAGGGGGTCAGGAGCCGGGGGAAAAACGTGGACAGGGACAAGGGGACTGCAGCTGGGGCCACGCGTGGGACCAGGAGTCGGGGAAATGGCTGGGAGTGGAGCAGAGCTGGGTGGCGCTCCCGCCCCACCCCCCTGAACAGGGCTGCGCCCCAGAGTTTAGGAACTTCTGGTTTATACACTGCCTTTGCAAACAATCTTATCAAGGATCCTTGCATTTAAAAAGCAGCTAGCTCTTTAAAGCTTTTCTATAGCATCAAGGACGATTAAACTTGACATATCTGCAGTAGAGTTTTGCATACTACCAACTGTCAAATTTAGAACTCAGATCTGCCATAAAATGAAGTATATAATTGGTTACTAAACTATCCTTGCTCAAAAGTTAGCCTGGTGGTCCATTTTTTAAATAGGGGAAAAACCAAGACTTGGCACAAGTCTGACCTAGTATAAAGCAGAATACATTGCTTCTGTAATCAGAAATGCAATTAGTACATTTGGCTGACAGACACAGGCTTATAAACATTGCAAAAAATCAAAGTATTTATTGACAGCCATGTTCAGACATTAACTCATCAATTTAAAAATTGCACAAATTTGAACCTTTTAGGCAGCAGAGGATGGAACCCATTACTCCTCGGGGAATTTTGCATCATTGTGTTTCATGGCCCCCGCCGATGTCTTTGCTTACCCGCAGAAAAATGACTTCTGACGGGGAAGCAAAGGGAAGCCCAAAGAGCAGTCATGTGCCCACTCCCTGGCAGTGCAGACTCGTCAGAGAAAGAGAGAGAGACAGACTGCCCTCTTGCTCACTATTGCAGGACACACAGCGTGGAGCGACAGAGCTTTGGGGTATTTCTGAAGAGGTAGGCATGAGACAGGCTCTGTTCTCCCAGGCAGAGGAGAACGTAGCAGCCGGCCTGCTTAGTGAATTCCCACAGGAGTATAAAACAGGTATAAAATTTTAAGGCTCCTTTACATTGCCAGAGTAGTGTAAAGGAGCCTTATTGTAAAGGACAGTGCGGCCTTATAAATGCTTATGGTGCTTTAGTGATTAGAACTGGTCTAAATTTTTGGACTGAAAAAACTTCCTATCAAAATGTGCTCCATGGACTATTTGCTACTGACGTTTTTGGAGATGGCCAGTAGTCAGTATACATTGTGAGTTTGAGTCCCCAGTCCTCACTTGCTCTTCAGTTGCTTATGATGTAACACTGAGCATATGGCTGCGTATATTTGTTGACTAATAATTAGAAGGGTCAATACTAGCTACATTATTACCCACAGGGAGTTTGGGGATTTCCTCCACTGCTCGCCACTCCCGTTCTACATCCATTGTATTGTAGTTTAAATAAATTACCAAAATAGCTGAAACTAGATGGATTAGACTGCATTATTTTGACAACAAAATATTCAGGATTTTGCAAAATGCTGTTCACAGAATTTTTAATATTTTTGTGCAGAACTTTTAATTTTTTGACACAGAATTTCCCAGGAGTAACCCATTCACCTCAAATAAAGTATTCTTACACTGGTCTGACTATACTATTTTTTTTTTTTTAATTATTTCATTTGAGATCATAGAAAGAGGAACAGTTACACAGGAATCAGAGTGTGTCAAATGTTATCACAGATAAAAAATCAAATTAAAACTCACTAGGTTATAAACAACTCAGTACACAGGAAAGCTGAGTTTGATCTTTTTTACAAGTTAATATTTAGCACAGCGATTACAAATTCTTAGTAAATTTTCCTTCTAGGGCTGTCAATCGCAGTTAACAAGTGATTAACTCAAAACAAATTATTTTTTTCAATCGACTTAAATCGTGATTAATCACAGTTGTAATCACACAGTAGATGTTTTCACCCCTCAGCTAATTTATAAGTATTTTTTGATTTTTCTACATTTTCAAATATATTGATTTCAATTACAATACAGAATACAAAGTATTCAGCATTCACTTTATATTATTTTGATAAATATTTGCACTGTAAAAAAGAAACAAAATAGCATTTTTCAATTCACCTCATACAAGTACTGTAGTGCAACCTCATTACCGTGAAAGTGCAACTTACAAATGCAGATTTGTTTTTGTTATATAACTGCACTCAAAAACAAAACAATGTAAAACTTTAGAACCCACAGATCCACTGAACCCTACTTCTTGTTCAGCCAATTTCTAAGACAAACAAGTTTGTTTACATTTATGGAAGATAATGCTGCCCGCTTCTGATTTATAATGTCACCTGAAAGTGAGAACGGGTGTTTGTATGGCACCACTGTAGCTGGCATTGCAAGGTATTTACATGCCAGATATGCTAAACATTCATATGCCCCTTCATGCTTCAGCCACCATTCCAGAGGATATGCTGATGATGCTCGTTGAAAAAGTCTTGATTAAATTTGTGACCGAACTCCTTGGGGGAGAATTGTATGTCTACAGCTCTGTGTTTTACCCGCATTCTGCCATATATTTCATATTACAGCAGTCTTGGATGAGAACCCAACACATGCTGTTCAATTTAAGAACATTTTCACCGCAGATTTAACAAAATGTAAAGAAAGTATCAACGTGAGATTTCTAAAGTTAACTACAGTACTTGACCCAAGGTTTAAGAATCTGAGGTGCCTTCCAAAATCTGAGAGGGCCGAGGTGCGGAACATGCTGTTGGATGCAGAAACTACAAACCCCAAACCACCAAAAAAGAAAATCAACCTTCTGTTGGTGGCATCTGACTCAAATGAAGAAAACGAATATGTGTCAGTCTGCACTGCTTTGGATCGTTATCAAACAGAACCCGTCATCAGCATGGAAGCATGTCCTCTGGAATGGTGGCCAAAGCATGCAGGGGCATACGAATGTTTAGCAATACATTGCAAATACCTTGCAACTCCATCTACAATAGTGCCATGCGAACAATAAAGAGATTGCACTACAGTACTTGCATGAGGTGAATTGAAAAATACTATTTCTTTTATCTTTTTTACAGTGCCAATATTTGTAACCAAATATAATATAAAATGAGCACTGTACACTTTGTATTGTATTGTAATTGAAATCAATATATTTGAAAATGCTGAAAACATCCAAAATACATAATAAATGGTATTCTATTATTAACAGTGTGATTAAATCTGTGATTAATCGTGATTTTTTAAAAATCTTGTGATTAACTGCGATTCATTTTTTTAATCACTTGTTAGCCCGACTTCCTGTACACCCAACTAATCTTCATTATAAATATCAATACATAATGCCAACAAGATAGAAATATTATAATATGAAATTTAGACCTAATTGGGACATTAGTGGTTCAGTCAGAATTAAGATAAACTTTTTCCACACACTACAGAGATGTGCCCCTGCAGGGAGGTTTGTATTTCACTTAGATAAGGCAGGATACTACCTGCAAAGAGAGCAATTTTATATTCTTTATTATGGATTGTGGTGCTTTAAATTTCAGGCAGAATATCTGAAAGCTACTACAAGTTCTGTTCGGTTATCCCCAAAGTGACAATGGACATCATTATCCCTGTAAAAGAACAAAGTCTCCGATGAGAGGACATGAAAATAAAAAATGCACATGAAGAATAGTAGGACAGTTTAGTGCAGGCTATACATTAAAGTTTGAAATTAAGTTTCTCCGGTAATATCAAAACAATCATACTGAATGCCTTCTCTGCATCTAATGCTAGCAGGCTACTTTTATCCTTTGGTTTAATGCAATTTTAGTGTTCCACCTATTATGATTTGTGTCCATTCCTGGGACAGAGCCAAATTGGTGTCAAGTGGTAGTAACTAAGCTAATAGTTTGACTAGATAAAATATATTGATCAGTACATTCTATAGTCTTCTGGATTTTTAATCATTTGTACACACAGTTATGCTGGCCTCCAAAACCGGAACTGGCCAATTTTCCCCATTCAAGGAAATAATAGAAGATTTTGAAGGATTTGAAGCACTAAGCTCCTGAAAAGATATACAGAACTTCTTTCGAAAGCCACCCAGACCTAGAGATTTGTCACTTGAAAGGGTTTCTTAGTGTTCTAAACTAATGTGCGATTTTTAAGTTCTACAAAAAAAGTATATATTTGCACTATAAAAGGAATTGCTGAGGGTTAAAGTTTTTTTGTAGACCTAAAACAGTTCTCTTGAGTCACCATCAGTTTATTCAGTTTATTCTATAACAATTACAGGGAATGAGTGGGATGGGGTATTTTTGAAAGCATATGGCTACATTTATTTCAAATACTTAAACCACCGCTGGGTGCGTGAGAGGGACAGGTTTGTCCTAGATTTGATAATATTGATGAGTTACACTTTAACTTATTCAGCTTGAACTTTTCCGATGCACTATTACTGATTTTTTTCCTGTAATTCTCATAACTGCTCTACAGCATAAAATAGGTGCATTAGTGTACATACCTTCAACTAAAATGCTTGAAAGGTAGAAGTTAGTTTTGCATGAATCATGACTGTGGTACTAAATGCTTTTGCCAAAGTCTTTTTCCACCAATCTGACCTATCACCACCCCCACTCCTCCAAATCCTTCAATAGTTCTGTCTCTTAATATAAAAATACAAGATTCTCATTCTCATCTGCAAGACCCTTTGCAGTCCTGCTACCATCAAAATTTCTCTCTTGTTGTCCTTCTCTAGTCCCCTTTCCTTTATTGCTCCCTTGGCTTCTCTTTCCTTCAGTTTTGGCTGCATGACTTTTTCGTCTCGTCACATATGCTTGGAACAGCTTTGATAACCTACACCATGAGGAACCTATTATTCTCCGCCATATTTCTGCTAAAATGCACAACTCTTCTGCCTCTCATCTTCAATAAACCCCACATCCTCCGCCCTGAATGTTGGCCTAGCCTTGTTTTATGTTTGCCTCACATAAAATACACCTCTATCCCGATATAACACGAATTTGGATAGAATGTGGTAAAGCAGTGCTCCGGGGGGAGGAGCGGGGGAAGAGGTTTGCGCATTCTAGTGGATCAAAGCAAGTTCGATATAATGCGGTTTCACCTATAACGTGGTAAAAGTTTTTGGCTCCCAAGGACAGTGTTATATCGGGATAGAGGTGTATCAGCACTTCCATACAAGAAGTGTGTCACTGAGGTTTATAAAGCTCTTTAGAAAGTAATAACACTTTTTCTTAAAAATAAAATACTAAAACTAATGGAATTAGCATCCATTCCTGCATTAAGAGTTGTATTCATTCTGCCAACCCAAAAAGACATTTTTAATTAACTACAGAGAAACAAACGTCATACCCGTTGACATTACTGTAAGTACTAGTGTTTAGCCAAATGGTTCACAAATACATTTAAAATGTTGAGTATATACTTCAATTAGAACAAAAATTCTCCTGAACTGTATTATAATTGGCAATCTTGTCAATATGAAATCCCGGTAAATAGTTACTGTTGGCATTCACTTACAACCATAGCTACACAATTTATAGATACAGCTTAAATACACAAGTACAAGAAAATACCAGTAAAGAAAATGGAATTTATTTATATTATAGTTGCAGCTAAAGACTATATTCAGGATTGAAACCTCACTGTGGGCATTGTACAAATGTAAATTGTGCTGTGACAGGGGCCATTTTATAAAGTAAAATTGAGACAAAATGTAAAGAATAGTCTCAGTGTTTTGCCAATACTGGCTTTTGCTATATATTGGCTGGGGAAAAGGAAATCACAACGTATTTGCTATACACTGAAAGTGAAATTGTTTCCTTGTACTTGCTTAGTGCACATCCTGGGATTAATCCACTCTCCAGTCATTTCTCATGGAAAAAGAGCACTGAATCCAATACAAGTTTTGCATGCAAAAGGAGAGCAAGATCAGGCCTCCAAGATGGTGTATACAATTGATCCAAGTCTCTAGACCAGGGATCGGCAACCTTTGGCATGTGGCCTGTAAGGGAAATCCGCTGGCGGACCGGGATGGTTTACCTGCAGCATCTGCAGGTTTGGCCGATCGCAGCTCCCACTGGCCGCGGTTCACCGTTCCAGGCCCACATTTCCCTGACGAGCCGCGTGCCACAGGTTGCCGATCCCTGCTCTAGACATTCAAATAATCTTGGAATGAAAGCTGCACTACAGGCACTTTTTTGTAACAATTTCATACAAGTAGGGGAGTAAGCTGCTTGGACCGTTTTGATGTCAGCTTGACGACATAAAAAACAGCACCAGGAAAATTGATTCCTTTATCAATGGTTAATGCCTCCTCCGAGTACCAACACTCAAACAAGCACCAATTAGCCCTTCTTCAAGAACACCCCACAAACCACCACCTTGATAACCCCACTAACCACCAAATGGTCATAACCCTTCCCCATTTATGTTTTGCTTTACAGAGCCTATATCACAATACCAGCTAGGCACTTGTTTATAGAAATTAAGACACGCTATAAGGAAAAGGTCATTTAAAAGGTCACAGTGGTGCCGCTCCAGTTGTATCTGTTTTCATGTGTAGGTATAGAACATAGACTGCATTAGTATTTTTCCATTGTCAGGAGATCAACAGCAAAGTCATCAAGTATGGATACTTATTTTATTATACGTATCAACAGTTTGATAGTGGACCGTGAGGCATTGCTTACACTCCGACAGGAATGGATGAGATTGTTTCAGTGGCACTGTTCCTTCTGTTGAAAGGTTTTGTGTAACCGCTTATTCATTCCTTATGTGGTCTCTCAAGATTCCATTCTATCACCACTCCTGGTCAGTGCACACGTGAGGCTATTAGAGTAGAGTGCTAAATCTTTGGGATCACAGAGCCATTAGCATGCTTATAAAGTCTGGTAATGCTGGTTGCCAGGAAGAAGAAACTAGAGAAATTGACAGGGATTTGTGACTGCTCCATCTGGTGCTGGAGTGCATCTACCTCTTGCCAAAGTGGCTTGCAATTCTGGACTCCCAGTCAGTCATACTGGCTCATTCTGCTTCCCCAACACCCACCTCCCCAACAATCTGAAGTTGGCCTGAAGGCTTTCTTTTTCCATGATGATTCAGATTTTGCCAGTCATCCACCCCGGCACCTGTAGGGTTAACTTCTGCATTCTTGTAATACCGTATTTGCCCACTCACTTAAAACAAGGTGTTTTTTTAATTATTATGTCAAACAACAGTTTTCCTCTAAGCATGAAGGCAGAAAAGTAGTTTGTACCCGGGCTACTATATTTTTATTCAAGTTCTTCAAGGCTGGGCTATTTCAAGATGCATCTGGAATGGCCCTGGATGGCTAAGCAGAAACTTCAATTACCACTCAGCAAGACAGGCCTTGCCAACCAAGTAGAGCAGTCAATATGTAGGACATTCTACAACCTATACTGGCTTCCTCCTACCTTTATAATTCTGGGTGCAATTCAAAGTGGTGGCTCTAAATTCTGTACAATTTGGAACTCTGCTTTCATTAGGGACTGCCTCTCTCTTCCCATTTACTACAATGATGGCTTAGAGAAGATAAAGAATATTTTCTGAGAGCCCGCAGAGATTCAGAAACAAGAACTGGAAGTACAGCATAGTCATTAGAAAACCAACTACTGTACTACTTCCAATTCAGTGGGAGTGGAATCTTGACGTCCAATGTTTTTATCTAGAGGATCAATTTTTTCATTCAAGTGCTTAAAAATGGGTTGGCAGAACACGAGAGCAGGAGTGACAGCAAGCAGACTAGTCCAGTTGTGAGAGTATTTCTATGCTAATCTATTTTTTTAATTGCTAACTTATTTAACTTTCACTTCTTAATAAAAAGAGTTCCAGGCTTTGTCGCCGGCCAAAAATATTTTTCCCTCCACTGTACGAAAGGAAAGTTTGAGAGAAGTTCAAAACACTCCGAAAAGGCTGTCCAAAACAAAACAAAAAGAACTTCCAATATTATGAAAAAATTGAGAGCCCCTGCTTTTGAACAGCTTTATCTATTACAAAAAGATCAGAACGCAGGAGGATGAAAGTTGAGGTAGAAGTAGCCATCACTAAGAAGTGCCTCTGAATATTCCAGTGAAGTATAATTTTAATGTGCCTATGCCTATATTTATACAACAACATAAAAACAGCTATACTGAGTCAGACCATTTGCTATCTAGTCCAGTATCCTCCCTTACAACAGTGGCCAGTGCCAAATGCTTCAGAGGGAATGAACAGAACCGGGCAATTATCAAGTTATCCATCCCCAGGTGCCCTGTCCCAGTTTCTGGCAATGAGAGCCTTAGGGACACCCAGAGAATGGAGTTGCATCCCTGACCATCTTCGCTAATAGCCATTGATGGACCTATCCTCCCTGAACTTGTCTGTTTATTTATTTTTTCAAATCCAGTTACACTTTTGGCCTTCACAACAAGCCCTGGCAACAAGTTCCACAGGCTACCTGTGCATTGTGTGAAGAAGTACTTCCTTATGTTTGTTTTAAAACTGCTACCTATAAATTTCACTGGGTGACCACTGGTTCTTGTGTTATATGAACAAGTAAATAACACTTCTTCACTTACTTTCTCCACATTCATAATTTTATAGACTTCTGTCATATTCCCCTATTGGACTTGGAGATGGTTTCTATGAGACATCCCTAAAGCTGACTTCAGGCAGTTGGATGAGAGAGATGGCAGCTGCACAAACACTGTCATCAATAGCATCATGGCGCCCTCCCCCTACCACAGCACACTGGTCTGGATCCTCCGTGGGTTTCACAAAGGCCATCCCTGAGCAGCTGTAAGAAATATAGTGCCCAATCCATGCCCTTTAGGGAAATAAAGCAAGAAAGCTTTCAATCCTACTTAAGAGTTTACAATCCTGAAGTCTTTGTCACAATGAGAGGACCAGACATATTGAGGTGAAGGCTAAAACATTTCCAGCTCAACGCTCTACAAACTCAAAAAACTGGATCTGACAGGAAAGTGATAAGACTGATCCTGTGCCTAAAACAGAATCAGAGAAGGAAACTTGTGAATGGATCCCTCTCCCACACTTCTTAAATGGTCAAAGAGTTTGCAAATGGTACATTATTCCTTGCCACTGATAAAACCTAGAAGAAAGTATTGTTTCGCTAATAAACCCCTCTGTTGAAACCAAGTTTCGTAGTGACTGACACCACCCAACAGTATTAGATATAGCTCTCTTTACCTGTGCAAAGCTGCTCCCCTTCTTGACTAAAATAATTGAGGACAACTTAGGGAAAGCTACCCTTCCCATACAATAGAGAAAACTGTAGTTCCCCTCAACTTTTTATAGAAATTCAGACCACAGAGCACGCTGAGTAAGACATACTGAGATCAAAGTTTCTATGGACTATTTATATCAGCACTGGAACCTGCTGATGTCCAAAGCTGCACCTTCATAGCAGAGATAATGGCTTATTAGCTGCCTATGAGAAAAAACTCAAAATGTCTAAAGTTGCAAAGTTAATTAGTTACTTTCTGATGCAAGTGCAACATGCTGCATGGGTCTCATGGAAGCATGAGAATATGAATGTGCCTTACTGAACAGCCACATGAGAACAGTAGCTTGACTTGCATCTCTTGCTTTCCCCATTCAGTATTCATTTATGAACATCATTTGTAGTAAGAAGAACAGGAGTACTTGTGGCATCTTAGAGACTAACAAATTTATTAGAGCATAACCTTTCGTGGACTACAGCCCACTTCTTCGGATGCATATAGAGTGAAATAAATATTGAGGAGCTATATATACACACATACAGAGAGCATGAACAGGTGGGAGCTGTCTTACCAACTCTGAGAGGCCAATTAGATGAGAGAGGTTCCCAGGCATCTAGATTGAGATGGCTGCATGCATGCTCACTAGCACAAACTTGGGCACCTTGAGGGCTTTATCAGCGGAAATTTAAGGGTTTCAGGCACCTCCAATGTGAGATAGATGCTGAACTGGGGTTTAGCAGGTATGGTTGACTTAGCACCTAACTCCTTTTGTGAATCTAGTCTTGTCTCTCTACTTCTTTTTGTATAGTACCTACAACGTTTTAGTGTGTTCAGAATAATAATGGAAGTTGAACTCGGATACGTGACCATCCCACCAAGTGGTGGAAGCTGGAACTACCCCAAGGGAATTAGAATATCCCCAAGAAAATCAGGACAGAGGCAGTGTGGCTTTATGGTTAAGAATGAAGAGGGGGAAAGCCAGCTCGGGTTCTATTCCTAGCCCTGACCTGTTGCATGACCTTGGACGAATCACTTCACCTCTCCCTGCAAGCTTTCCCTTGGTCAGGCTATAAATAAGCTCTTCGGTAGGGAAGCTGCCCCCTCCTCTGTGCAGCTCCCAGCACAGCAGAGCCGTGTCTCGGGGGCCCTACGGCTGCTACTGTAATGGGAAGAGAGCTGTGCCAGCAGCAGCAGACCTAGTTTACTGTCAGCGTGCGACAAGCCAAGCTGCCCTGTTCCGGCCCCCGGGCCTAAGCTTGGCTCTGGCGAAGAGGTCACCATGTACCACGTGGCCGGTCCCTCCGCCCTTGACCAGCGCTTTACAGCCACAAAGGGGCTTGCAGGGGCTCAGGGAACCCCAGGCGGCAGCGCCCGCGAGGGGCGAGACAAGGGCTGCCCCGCCCGAAGGAAGGGACGGGAGCGGGCACAGGGGACACGGGGTCTCGAGAGCGCTGCCCGAGGGAAGGGGTTGGGCTGCCGCGGGGCCCGGAACGAGGGATCCGGGGTCGCGGTCCCACGGCCCAGGGATGGGAAGGGAAGAGAAGGAGGCAGAGCTGCAGGTTTGACCGGTCCCACGCGCTCAGCTCCGGGGCGCCCCTGTCCTCCCGAACGGGAGCCCGCCCGCGGGCCGCGCCGAGCCCGGGGACTCACCTGCCAGGGGCTCCCACCAGCCCTGCGGCGCGGGGCGAGGGGCGGTGGGCGGCGGCTCCCCGCGGCAGCCGAAGGAGGCGGGAGCAGAGAGGCCGGAGCCACCGGGTCGAGTTCAACAGCGCAGCCATTATCCTCACACACGCAGCGGGCAGGAGGAGCACGTGACCGCTCCAGACTCAACCACACTGAGCCTGCGGTGGGGGGGGGATAGAGGAGGGCACGCCCCTCGGCCCAACCCATCTCGCAAGGAGAAACCACTAACCTCAGGGGCGTGACAGTGTCAGGCTCTCTATAATTGGCCCCAATGGTGTCAATTTTCTCTCTGTTGGTCTCTGTTTCCCCCCTCCCAAATGGTACAGCCCCAGCACGGTAGGCGCGCGGTAGACCTTAACCCTGAGTTAGAACAGTCCGCTGGGCCGGCCAGAAACATGCCCGAAGTTTTCTGAACCAAGGCCCAGCGGTGAAAGGCAAGCAGAGAGCCTGGCAAAGGGAGGAAAAGAACGGGATGCAGAGGGAGAACACGCCGCGCTGGGCGGACGGACGCTTCCTCAGTCTCCGCAGTTTATTTAGGGACGGTTGGTGGTCGGCCCATAGCGGAACCAGGCCCCAGCCTCAGTCTGTCCCCGCGCGCCTGAGAGAGGAAGTCACGTGTCTGTGGCCTGATCCGCCAATCCTAGGGGAGGCGGCGGGCTCGCCCATCAGCGCGGCTCTCTCTGCGCCTGCCCCCCGCTGGGACAGCCTGGGGGCGGAGCTTGGCGGTAGGCGCTTGGGTGAGGGCGGGGCTCAGACACCCCGCGGCGCCGGGCGCCTGCGGAGAAGTCGCACTGAGGCGTCGGCCCGGGCTGTGCGCGCGACCCGGAGCCGTCACTGCTCTTTCCGCCCTCCCTCCCCACCGCGCGACTCCGTGTGACCGGCCTGCGGGAGCCTGGGCGATGGGTCTCGTGACAGGCTCTGTTCCCAGGCAAACCAGCGCAGGGAAAAGGCTGGGGATGCCCCGCCCTTGGGCATCAGCCCAGTGACTGCCGGCCCCGCGCAGCTGGGGGGAATGGGTGTGGCGGGGGCTGTCAGACCCGCAGGGCAGCGACCCTTGGCTTGTAAGCAAGTGTGTGCACTTGTAATGCTGGGTGCGAGCGGGCTACGTTTGCACCTTTGCTACTGATACTATTGTTTGGCTGAAGACAGTCTACTAGGCTACAATACTTCTCTTAGGCCTGGTCTACACTATGAGTTTAATTCGGATTTAGCAGCATTAAATCGAATTAACCCTGCACCTGTCCACACAACGAAGCCATTTATTTCAAAATAAAGGGCTCTTAAAATCGATTTCTGTACTCCACCCCGACGAGCGGAGTAGCGCCAAAATCGATATTGTCATTTCGAATTAGGGTTAGTGTGGCCGCAATTTGATGGTATTGGCCTCCGGGAGCTATCCCACAGTGCACCATTGTGACCGCTCTGGACAGCAATCTGAACTCGGATGCACTGGCCAGGTAGACAGGAAAAGCCCCGCGCACATTTGAATTTCATTTCCTGTTTGCCCGGTGTGGAGAGCACAGGTGACCACAGATAGCTCATCAGCACAGGTAACCATGCAGGCTGATAATTGAAAAAGAGCACTTGCATGGACCGTACGGGAGGTACTGGATCTGATCGCTATATGGGGAGAGGATTCAGTGCAAGCAGAACTTCGTTCAAAAAGACGAAATGCCAAAACTTTTGAAAAAATCTCCAAGGTCATGATGGAGAGAGGCCACAGTAGGGACTCAGATCAGTGCCGCATGAAAGTCAAGGAGCTCAGACAAGCCTATCAAAAAACAAAGGAGGTGAACGGTCGCGCCGGGTCAGAGCCGCGGACATGCCGCTTCTACGCCGAGCTGCATGCAGTTCTAGGGGGGGCCGCCACCACTACCCCACCTGTGACCGTGGATTCTGAGGCGGGGATAATCTCATCAGCTACACCTGAGGATTCTGCGGACGGGGAAGAGGAGGAGGAGGAGGACGAGCTTGCAGAGAGCACACAGCACTCCGTTCTCCCCAACAGCCAGGATCTTTTTCTCAGCCTGACTGAAGTACCCTCCCACCCCAGTATCCAAGACCACGACCGCATGGAAGGGACCTCAGGTGAGTTTACCTTTTAAAATATAAAACTTGTTTTAAAAGCAAGGGTTTTTAATGATTATTTTGCCCTGAGGACTTGGGATGCATTCGCAGCCAGTACAGCTACTGGAAAAGTCTGTTAAGTGTCTGGGGATGGAGCGGAAATCCTCCAGGGACATCTCCATGACGCTCTCCTGAAGGTACTCCAAAAGCCTTGCCACAAGGTTTGAGCAGTGCAGCCTTATTCCGTCCTCCATGGTAGGACACTTGACCGCACCATGCTTGCAGCAAGTAATCTGGTATCATTGCATGACAAAGCCTGGCAGCGTATAGTCCCGGTGTTTGCTGGCATTCAAGCAACATCCGTTCTTTATCTTGCTGTGTAATCCTCAGGAGAGTGATATGGCTCATGGTAACCTGGTTGAAATACGGGAATTTAATTAAGGGGACAGAGGTGGCCGTTCCTACTGGGCTGTTTGCCTGTGGCTGAAAAGAAATCCTTCCCTGCAGTTAGCCAAGCACGGGGGCGGGGGCGGAATTGGCCCAGAGCTTTTCGCGTTTGGCTAGCAGGGATCTTCCCTGATACCAGCCATGCGGTGGGAGGAGGGGTAAAGCGATCATCCCAGAGAATTGGATGGGGGGGGGGGTTAGTTTGTTTTCTGCTGCTGAAGGTTAACAGGAAAACCGCAGCACTCAACGGGCTTTGCTTGGTATGTGGGAAAGGAGGGCGCAGAAGCCGAAAGACAATGGCTTACCATGGCCGCATGCAAGCCGAATTCTGTTGCCCGGACCTGCGTCTGTGATCTCTAGCAGCAAAGCCACAGGCACTCAATATTAAGAGGCAAAATGCGACCTTGCACAGAAATCACATGTGCTATGTAATGTGAATAGTATTGGTCACTGTGAAAGAGTATAAACATTGTTCTGCAAAATGTATCTTTTTAAAAAATTCTCTCCTTTTTTCCCTCCCTCCAGCAGCTGCAAATTCTTCAAGCCTCCCTCCTCCGTCCCGAAGGCTATCACAGATAAGGTGTCAGAAAAAGAAGATGCGAGACGATATGTTCGCAGAAATCATGGAATCCACCCACAGTGACAGAGCTCATCTGAATGAGTGGAAGGACACGGTTTCAAAGTATAGGAAAGAAGCCAGTGAACGTGAGGACAGGAGGGACCAACGTGAGGACAGGAGGGACCAACGTGAGGACAGGAGAGACGCTCGAGATGAGAGGTGGCGGCAGGAAGATCAGAGGAGGCAGGATGCGACGCTGGGGCTGCTGCGTGAGCAAACAGACATGCTCCGGCGTCTAGTGGAGCTTCAGGAATGGCAGCAGGATAACAGAGTGCCGCTACAGCCCCTGTATAACCCCCTTCCCCCCTCACCATGTTCCATAGCCTCCTCACCCAGACGTGTAAGAACGCGTGTGGGGAGGCTCCGTACACCTTCCCATTCCACCCCAGTGGACAGCCCAAGCAAAAGGCTGTCATTTTTTTAACCTTTTTTTAGTGGCCTTTTCCTTCCCGCCGATCCTCCTCCCAAACTCCACCCGGGTTCCCTCCCTCTTTTTTAATCTATTAATAAAGAATAAATGATTTTTAAATGATAGTGACTTTATTTGGTTTGAAAGCAAGCTGGGGGAAGGGGGAGGGTGGGTTCCTTACAGAGAATGAGTCAATAAAGGGGGCGGGTTTTCATGAAGGAGAAACAAACAGATATTTCACACTGTAGCCTGGCCAGTCATGAAACTGATTTTCAAAGCTTCTCTGATGCACAGCGCTTCCTGGTGTGCTCTTCTAATCGCCCTGGTGTCTGGCTGTGCGTAATCAGCAGCCAGGCGATTTGCCTCAGCCTCCCACTCCGCCATAAAGGTCTCCCCCTTACTTTCACAGAGATTGTGGAGCACACAGCAAGCAGAAATAACAATGGGGAGATTGGTTTGGCTGAGGTCTGAGCGAGTCAGTAACGAGCGCCTGCGACCTTTTAAACGTCCAAATGCACATTCTACCACCATTCTGCACTTGCTCAGCCTGTGGTTGAACAGCTCCTGACTCCTGTCCATGGCTTCATGAGCCATGGCTCTAAGGGGTAAGCTGGGTCCCCAAGAATAACTATTGGCATTTCAACATCTCCAACGGTTATTTTCTGGTCCGGAAAGTAAGTCCCTTGCTGCAGCCCTTTAAACAGAGTAGTGTTCCTGAAGACGCGAGCGTCATGAACCCTTCCCGGCCAGCCCACGTTGATGTTGGTGAAACGTCCCTTGTGATCCACAAGTGCTTGCAGCACCATTGAAAAGTACCCCTTGCGGTTTAGGTACTGAGTACCCTGGTGCTCCGGTGCCAAGATAGGGATATGGGTTCCATCTATTGCCCCACCACAGTTAGGGAATCCCATTGCAGCAAAGCCATCCACTATGACCTGCACATTTCCCAGAATCACTACCTTTCATAGCAGCACCTTAGTGATTGCTTTGGCTACTTGCATCAGAGCAGCCCCCCTCAGTAGATTTGCCCACTCCAAATTGATTCCCGACTGACCGGTAGCTGTCTGGCGTTGCAAGCTTCCACAGGGCTATCGCCACTCGCTTCTCAACTGTGAGGGCTGCTCTCATCTTGGTATTCTGGCGTTTCAGGGCAGGGGACAGCAAGTCACAAAGTTTCATGGAAGTGCCCTTACGCATGCGAAAGTTCCGCAGTCACTGGGAATCACCCCACACCTGCAACACTATGCGGTCCCACCAGTCTGTGCTTGTTTCCCTTGCCCAGAATCGGCGTTCCATGGATAGAACCTGCCCCATTAACAACATGATCTCCAAAGCACCAGGGACCGTGGTTTCACAGAATTCTGTGTCTGTGTCCATGTCCATGTCCTCATCCCGCTTGTCGCTGTGCTGCTGCCTCCTCGCCTCGTTTTTCTGGTCCTGGTTCAGCATAAACTGCACAAGAATGCGCGAGGTGTTTACAATGTTCATGACTGCTGTCTTGAGCTGAGCGGGCTCCATGCTTGCCGTGGTATGGAGTCTGCAGTGTTCACCCAGGAAAAAAGGCGCAAAATGGTTGTCTGCCGTCCGTTGCTTTCATGCAGGGAGGGAGGGAGGGGTGAGGTTGTACCCAGAACCACCTGTGACAATGTTTTTTGTCCCATCAGGCACTGGGATCTCAACCCAGAATTCCAATGGGCGGGGGAGACTGCGGGAACTATGGGATAGCTATGGGATAGCTACCCACATTGCAACGCTCCAGAAATCGACGCTAGCCCCGGTACATGGACGCACACCGCCGAATTAATGTGCTTAGTGTGCTTCGACTTTATACAATCTGTTTCCCAAATTCGAATTATATAAATTCGGATTAATCCCGTAGTGTAGACATACCCTTAGAATTGAAAACAGACTAATGAGAGTTATAGGCAGTGGTAGGTAGCCCTGTCAATGCCAGAGTATTAGAGCAACAAGGTGGGAGAGGTAATATCTTTTGTTGGACCAACTTCTATTGTTGAAAGAGAGAAGGCTTTGAGTTTACACAGCACTCTTCAGGTCTGCAAATTATTAATGCAAATTATTGCAGGCATGAGCTAGAATAGATTAGTCAAGGTAACCTTTAAAAGATTAAAATGTGCTCCTCTTTTGTGCCCTCCCCCCAAAGAATTATCTGCCCTGGCTGTGGCACAGGATCTGCTCAAAAATATTTCCTCCTATGTTTAGAGGGTTCTGTCTAGAAAACTTGCCAACTTGGAAAATTGTTGTTAGAGTCTACTGTGATCAAACCATGTTAGATAACACTGGTCCTGCTTGTGTGGACTGAGTAGAGCAAAAGCGTACAGTAGAACCTCAGCATTACAAACACGTTGGGAATGGAGGTTTGTAACTCTGAACAAAAAGTTATGGTGGTTCTTTCAAAAGTTTACAATTGAACATTGACTTAATACAGCTTTATGTCTTTACTATGCTGAAGAAAAATGCTGCATTTAACCCTCTTAATTTAACGGAAACAAGCACAGAAACCGTTTCCTTACCTTGTCAAATCTTTTTTTAAACTTTCCCTTCATTTTTTTTGTAGTTCGTTTAACACAGTACTGTACTGTGTTTGCTTTTTTTTCTTTTTTTTTGTCTCTGCTGCTGCCTGATTGCATACTTACAGTTCCAAATGAGGTATGTGGTTGACCAGTCAGTTCATAACTCTGGTGTTCGTAACTCTGAGGTGCTACTGTAGGTAGTTTGTTTTGGTTTTGATAACGTTTTTCATTTATGGCCTGGTTCTGAACTTAGTTAAATCAGGAGTAACTCCAAAGATAATAGAAAAGTTTCACTTCTGCAAGAATGGTGTGAGATCAGGATCTGGCTCTTCAAGGGTTGTATTTACTAATTATTTTGATAGCACCTGAAGTGTGTTAGGGCAGCGGTGGGCAAACTACGGCCCGCAGGCTGGATGCAGCCCATCAGGGCTTTGGATCTGGCCTGCGGGATTGCCACCCCTGTGGCGCCACAGGTCCCGTACTGCTCCTGGAAGCAGCTGGCACCATGTCCCTGCGGCCCCTGTGGGGGGCGCAGAGGGCTCTGTGCACTGCCCTTGCCTGCAGGCACCGCCCCCCACCGTTCCCATTGGCTGGGAACGGGGAACTGCGGCCAATGGGAGCTTTGGGGGAGGTACTCACAGGCGAGGGCAGCGCGCGGAGCCTTCTCCCCCTCCCCCCCCGGGACCACAGGGACGTGGTGCTGGCCGCTTCTGGGAGTGGCGTGGGGCCAGGGCAGGCAGGCAGGGAGCCTGCCCTGGCCCTGGTGCGCACCGCTGCCATCCCGGAGCCGCTCGAGGTAAGTGGCAGTGGGCCAGAGCCCTCACCCCGAACCCCTCCTGCACCCCACACTCCAACCCCCTGCCCTGAGCCCCATGCCGCACCCCCTCCTGCACCCCAACCCCCTGCCCTGAACCCCCTCCCGCACTCCTCCCTGCACCCCTGCCCTGAGCCCCCTCCTGCACCCTTCAACCCCCTTCCCTGAGCCCCCTCCTACACCCCGCACTCCCTCCTGCACCCCAATCCCCTGCCCTAGCCTTACATTCATGGCCCTGCATGCAATTTCCCTACCCAGATGTGGCCCTCGGGCCAAAACGTTTACCCACCCGAGTGCTAGGCATTACAAACAAAAATAAATCACAATCCCTGCTCCAAGGAGCTTACATTTACCTGTTTATAATACAAAGGGGTCAGTCTAAACCACGGTAAATGCTATTATGGCCAAATCAAGTTAATAGACCTTGTTAAACTCAGGCCTGATCTACACTTAAAATTTAGGTCAACAATAGCTAAGGCGCTCACAGGCTGTGCCCCTATAGTTCCCATAGCGTAAACATGGCTTCAGTTGTTTTGGCTGTGCAGATAAGCCCTAGCACACAAAGATTATTAGTGTTTCACTCTAAAGTGATACCAGTAGGCACCATCTGGGATTCCAGGATGCAATAGCAAAACCTGATAGCATCTAGGATGACCTACCAAACCACCCCCAACTCCTGCAAAAACCAGAACAGTTGAAAAAGATTGTAACTAGGGTTCTGTTCCATGGTATAATTTTGCATCTAATACATTGCACTTCCTATATTATAGTTTTGCATGTTAAAGCTAGTTCTGGGATTTAACTATAAACTACCAAATTAGACAAGAAAGTACATGTCTAAGTTTAAATGACTATTTTCATAGAAATACATATAATAATCTTTACCATATGTCATGTATTATAACGACTCCAGGGGGCAGATTGAATTTATCAAGTCAATTACAGTCCTGTCTGTTTTGATTAACAATCAGCCATGATCTGTTATGCTGTACAGTAATAAGTCTTATAAGTCCACTAGTTAAAGAGACTAAAGGCCTGATTTTCAGAAGTACTGAGCACCTGCATTCTCCAGTGATTTGAAATGGAGTTATGTGTACTCAGCATTTCTGAAAATCAAGCCATAAAACATATGAGTAGTGACAAGTACCTTCATATTTTGTATGTTCATTAAGCCTTGATTCTGCAATCCTTACAATGAGTAAGTATCTTAGGATGAGATCCATGAAGGGGCTTAGGCTTTGCAATGTAGAGCGTCACAGTGCCTAACTTTTACATGCCTGGAAAGTCACAGGAACAACCCTGCAATCCATAAAGTCAAGCTACGTTCCCTATACAATGAATAGGGAGCAATAGGCAGCTAAGAATGGAATCCACAAAAGCTCAGGTAGTCAATGGGAGCTGCTGACAAGAGGGATGTGGCCTGAGTCCTGCCCCTCACCAACATAAATGGCTGTCTCTTCTTAGCAATCCACAAATGGGAACCAGTCATCTGGAGTCAGGTGGTTTGGGTGACTAAGGCCTTTCTTGTGGGAATGAGTTAGGTGCTTTCCTTGCTTCACCCAAAATGGCAGTAAGAGGAACCACCACTGCTTTGCATCTTATAACTTTTAGCCCAATAGTTGGAGCACGCACCTGGAATATGGGAGACCCAGATTCAATTCTCCCTTCTCTGCCAGAGCGGGAGCAAGAATTTGAACAGGAGCCCCCCACCACTTAAGAGAGTGCACTAACCTCTGGGCTATGGGATATTCTGAATAGGGCTCCCTCAGTCTCTCCTGTCGAAGCTGTTCCATTGTGGTTAAATGAAGTAGTGATTGGAACAGGGAGCCTGGACCCTGGGTCTCCCATCGCAGACATGCTCTAAGCACCAGCAACAGAGTCATTGTTCAATACCATTAGATGGAATCCTATAGATGAGTGGACGGGTTGTAAAAGGAGGTGAAAGGCTTGCACATTTCAGCAAGTGTGGGGTTGGCAGAGTAAAGGTATGTGTGTTAATGGGGCATAGTGGGGCACTGCTGAAAGAGTGCAGTTAAGTTTGCATGGGCGACCTTAACTCTGCACACCCTGGTTTTCTGAAGTTTGAGTTTTGCTCAACTCAGCATTCTGGCAGGGGATGACCTACAACCAAGCAACCCTAGCTCTGTGTTACTGTAGTTTTTTTTGCCATTGAATTTCCTAGTAGTTTTAACAGGAAAAGATGTGATGTTAATAGTCATTTAGGTAGCAGTATACATCATGTCCTACACTGAACATACCGAACCAGACTAGAGTCCGCAATCTCAGTGTCATGGTATACTCCTTGCTCTCCCAGAAATTGCTGCAATTTCACGATCTAGGAATTGCCCAGAAGCCTACACGTTGGCAACCCTGGCAATGCACATATTTCTTTTCCCTCAGCAGTCAGGTTTGGAAATGACAGTGCCAGTACCTTATGTGCTACCTGTCTTTGGAAACACCGCATTAATCTGTCCAAAGGTCAGGAAGTAGCCACTTGCCATGCCCCCGCCCCTTGCCAGTGCTAGTGAAATACATATTTTCTCAAACAGCCAATGCAAGGCTTGCCTACCACCCATCTACATTGCTGAACCCCTCTCCTTGTCCCCACATCTCGCCCACCACCACACACACACACATGTCTGCTGTTTCCAGATCATCCCCACCCACTATGAGAAACATTTTGGTTAGATGAGCTGCTGACCTGTTCTGTTCACAGTAGACATCCCTATAAAATAACGTTATAGTATAACAGAGACATCTTGTAGCAATCAGTTATTAAATCTTTATTGCATAGGTTTACAAAGTTCAGACTAGAAATACCAGGGGCAGGATGTTTACAAGGGGCTATGGCTTCGGCACTTTTCCCTGGAATTACCCAGGCAATCATAAAGTGGGTGTATAGAAACCATCTCCTCGTTTCTTTGTTTTTCTTTAGTGGTGCATGCGCACAGTAACCCTTTTAGACATGCATCTGACGAAGTGGGTATTCACTCACGAAAGCTTATGGTCCAATACATCTGTTAGACTATAAGGTGCCACAGGACTCTTTGTTGCCTTTTAGACTGCACATCGACACAAGTGAAAAAGTGAAAATGTTCTTAAATACCATTTGCAATTTGGGTACCCTTAAGATTTAGTGTGAACTATGCACTGTTTTAGTTAAAATTGACAGAGATCATTTTGATCCACATCACAAAAAAACCCACCTCGAAACTTTTTGGAAAACAACTATTATTTTTAGAGCTTTTATTTCTGGAGTCTCTGGCTCTAATGACCCCAAATGTGGGTCACTAACCCTACTCTGTACACCCACCGAGCTTAGCAAATTGCAAGAAACTCCATGTAAGCATGTGGATTTTACAGTACTTAGAAGCATCATCCTTTAAACAAGAAGGATAGAGGGATGGTGGAGGAAAAGGGCTCCTCCTCTACACATCCATTTACAGTATAGGAGGCTCTCAAAAGTATGAAATGGCTCATTTATTTTAATTTGATGTTCTCAACTGACTGAGAGCAAAAGAATGGCCATACTGGGTCAGACCAATGGTCCATCTAGCCCAGTACATTTTTTATTGACAGCGGCTAATGCCAGATGCCTCAAAGGGAATGAACAGAAGGCAATCATCCATCCCCTGTTGTCCAGTCCCAGCATCTGGCAGTCAGATGCTTAGGGACACCCAGAGCATGGGATTGCATCCCTGACCATCTTGGCTAATAGCCCTGGATGGATCTATCCTCCATGAACTTACCTAATTCTTTTTTGAACACAGTTATACTTTTGGCCTTCACAACATCCCCTGCAACAAGTTCCACAGGTTGATTGTGCATTGCGTGAAGAAGTACCTCTTTTTGTTTGTTTTAAAGCTGCTGCCTATTAATTTCATTGGATGATCCCTGGTTCTTGTTATGTGAAGGGTAAATAATACTTGGCTTGCTAAACCCAGGGTTGTGAGTTCAATCCTTGAGGGGGCCATTTAGGGAACTGGGGTAAAAATCTGTCTGGGGGATTGGACTAGATGACCACCTGAGGTCCCTTCCCACCCTGATATTCTATGATTCCTTATTCCCTTTCTTCACACCACTCATTATTTTATAAATCTCTGTCATATCCCCCTTAACAGTATCTTTTCCAAGATGAACAGTCCCAGTCTTTTTAATCTCTTTTGATATGGAAGCTGTTACATACCCCTCACCATTTTTGTTGCCCTTCTCTGTACTTTTTCCAATTCTTTTGAGATGGGGCGACTATAACTGCACACTGTATTCAAAGTGTGGGAGTACCATAGATTTATATATTGGCATAATATTTTCTGTCTTATTATCTATCCCTTTCCTAACAGTTCTTAACATTCTGTTAGCATTTTTGACTGCTGCTGCACATTGAGCAGATGTTTTCAGAGAACTATCCACGATAACTCCAAGATCGCTTTTTCTAGAATGGTAACAACTAATTTAGACCCCCATCATATTGTACGTATAGTTGGAATTATGTTTTCCGGTGTGCATTACTTTGCATTTATCAACACTGAATTTCACCCCATGGAGATGAATGCAGTGTGAAATAATTGCTCTGAGATATGCTTCACTCATCTCGAGGGCTGTTTTCATCCCCCCTCCTGAGTGCTTTTAGAGCCTGTGATATGCATGAAATATACCACTATCAGCCCCCCACCCAAAGAGGCAGGACTCCCCCAGATCCTGGCTCACATGGGGAAAAGAAGGGAGTCTCAGACCCTCCCAAAAGGGCAAGCTTGGCTCACATGAGCAGGAGAAGGTCCAAGGTCTGCAGATGGTCATGGCTTCCCAGATCATAGGGGTAGTGAGATGAGCTGAGACAGCTGCAGAGGGGTAAGGCCCCCCATAGCCTAGCTCATATAAGAGGGGCAGGGAGGGTGGTTCAGACCTCCCCCAAAAGGAGCGATAGTGACCAAGCTCTAGGAATACCCATACAAGAGGGAAGAATGTGGGGCTAACATGTGCCCCTCCTTCCTAGTTCCTTTCCACTCACCCCCATGTCTCCCTACCCCCCCAGTCTCCCTCACCTGAGCCCTCAAGTTGCCTCCCATACCTATTTACCCCTCCACTCACTGAAGCCCCAAACTCCTCTCCCTCTACTCCTCCAGGCCCTAATGTGTCTCCCTTCCTAGGAAAGATTCACATATCTAATTGCCCCCCAAAGACTTTGGAGGGTGTAGGAGGGTTGGGATACACTTGCAGAGCTGTGGGGTGCATGGGGATTGGGGTGCATTGGCAGAGCTATGGGGTGCATGCAGGAGGGTTTCAGTGCATTGGCAGAGCTATGGGGTGCAGGGGAGTTGAGGTGCACTGGCAGAGCTGTGGAGTGCGTGGGCATTGGGGTGCATTGACAGAGCTATGGGGTGCAGGAGGGTTTCAGTGCATTGGCAGAGCTATGGGGTGCAGGGGAGTTGAGGTGCACTGGCAGAGCTGTGGAGTGCGTGGGCATTGGGGTGCACTGGAAGAGCTATGGGGTGCAGGGGGGTTTCAGTGCACTGGCATTTTTCTGTATTGGTGCATGTACAGTGTAAAAATGTACATTTTCTTAAATACTGTTCTCAGTTTGGGTCCCCCAAAGATACAATAGGTGCCATGTACCTTAGTTAAAATTTGATAGATTGAGACCATTTTGACCCCCATGACATCAATAGTTTAATGTCTATCTCTGTGCAAAAAATTCCAAACAAACAAAACAACCGAAAAAACCCACCTGGGTTTTAAAAATGACCCTTTTTTCAGGGCTCATATGTCCAGAACCCCTCAAAGGACTCCAGATCTGGGTCACTAACCCATATCCTTCACCTTAATAAGGCACATCAAATTTCAGCAAAATGTGACTAAGTATATGAATTTAGAAGATGTAGAAAGGTCGAACTTTAAATAGATGTTGTGATACAACCTTAACTATAGTGGCGCTGCGGCGCTACTATAAGTTATCCAAAGTGGAATAGCTTCAACTTAAGAGAGTCTTACATCAGAATATCCCATAGCCCAGTGATTAGGATATTCTCCTGTTAAGTGCAAGATCCTCATTCAAATATTTTCCTTGAGGCAGAGAGGAGGACTGAAGCTGGGTCTCCCACATCCCAGGTCAGTGCTCTAACCACTGGACTAAAAGATGTAAGGGAGGCATCAGCACCTACTGCACAAATAGTTTAGTTATCTTACTGCAGGAGAGGGGTACTTAGCTGTAAATCACAAGCCGAGAACGGTGCCTCCCTGCAGCCTGGACTTAGGTGCCTAACTCCTCTGAGAGAGACACAGAGCTTGGGACCCTTTTAGGGTTGCCAGCTCTCCTGGATTGGCTTGGAGTCTCCTGGAATCAGAATCAATTTCCCAGGAGCTACTGAAAGCAATCCAGGAGATTTTAATAGGTTGCTAAAAGTCCAACCACTGGCACAGTGGGGCTAAGGCAGGCTCACTACCTGCCCTGGCTCTGCATGGCTCCTGGAAGTGACCGGTATGTCTCTCTGGCTCCTAGGCGCAGGGCGGCCAGGGAGTCTGTGCATGCTGATTGCCAACTCTGCAGCTGCCATTGGCCGGGAACTGCACCAATGGGAGCTGCGGGGGCAGTGCCTCAGAGAAGGGGCGGGGAAGGGGCATGGCCTCAGGGAAGGGAGTGGGGCAAGTGTGTTTGGGTTTGTGCAATTAGAGAGTTGGCAACCCTATTTACACTATGCCTACACAGGGATAAAAAGCCTGCAGCTGGCCTGGGTCAGCTGACCTAGGCTCACATGGCTTGGATTGCAGGACTGAAAAATCTCTGTGTAGATGCTCGGGTTCCAGCCTCAGCAATTTTTATCCCTGCTGTTGATCCAGTCCAGCCGAGGGTCTTTTGTCCCTGTGTAGACGTACCCTTATCAGCATCTCCCATTGACTAGCTTAAGCGTCTTCCCACCTAGCACCTTCTCACCTACCTTTTGTGGATCCCATTCTCAGGCACTCATCTCTCCCCATTCATTATATAGGGAGCTTAGGCACTTGTGGCACTCTGTACCTCAAAGCAGCCCCCTGGAACCTCCATATTCAGACCTGTCATATAGTTATATTTCATACAAAGCATGCCATATAAAATATATTAAAAGTCATGATCTGCTGAAATGTATTGTTCTGTTTAAATATGTATATTGTTAGTGTGTATGAAGTTATGAGATTTTGCTGTATGCTTGTCACTGAAATATGTTGTAAATTTGAGAATCTCTACTGCTAGTTCCCCAGTGATACCCTCTATTCCCAGGAGGGTTTTAAGTGACCAGCAGGGGAGTTGTAAACAAGGGATTTACAATTCTGTAAGAGAAGCACCACACAATGGGGATTGCTCAACCCTGTGACCCAGCAAAGCCCACCAGGACCTGTCTGGGCTAGTGTTTTCCAGGCACATGTACTGGGGATATAAAATAGGGGACAGTGGTATCATTCTCTGGTCTTTCTCTTCCCCCACCTATGCTGGAATCAACAAGAATGCTGTGAAGACAAAGTTTTGAACTGAGGAGACTGATCCCAGGCTTAAAGGGGAAGCCTGTGTATTAAGAACTTTAACCTAACTACAACATCCTGTGGGGTGAGAAAAACTGCTTGATCCAAATACTGCCTAGTGTAATAAGGTTTAAGATTTAGACTGTGCATTTACCTTTTATTTTCTTTGGTAACTATCTCTGACCTTTTGTGCCTACCACGTATAGTAACTTAAAATCTATCTTTCTGTAGTTAATAAATCTTTTATATTTCACCTAAAACAGTGTGTTTTGCTTGAAGTGCTTGGAAAATCACAGCTCAGTTTACAAAGGCTAATGTGTGTGCTCTCCACATCAAGGGAGGGGCAGACTGGGCAATAACTTATACTGGTCAGACGTCTGATCAGAGCAAAATGGTATATTCTGGGAGTGCAAGGCTGAGGGCTTGGGAAATGTGCGGGTGCCTTTCTCTGTGTGATTTGTGAGTGTCTCAGAGAACATGCATTCAGCTTAGCTGGATGTCAGGCTCTACATGCTGTTGTACTGCGTGATATCAGCGCCTGGAGGGGTTTACTACTTGTCCCTAGCAAAGCTTTGTGAGAGACTGCCTAAGCTACAGAGTTAAGGGAGCACAGTGGTACCCCAATTCCAGGTTGTACCCCAAGGATCCTGTCATAGCACTTCACCCTGGCTTTGTGGATTACAGTGGTTTTCAAGATATCTAAAAGTTAGGCTTTCCATTGTTCAGCATTGAAATGTCCAAGTCCCTTTATGGATCCAGATCAGTGTGATTATGTGTGAAATTGATATTGTCCACTAAAATCGTTATCTATAGCAAATTAGAAATCACATCCAAATAAAATATTGCACTCAACTATTTTTATCAGAAAATATAATTGGAGGCATAATCCTATTCCTACTGAAGTATATAGCAACTCAACACTCATTGAGTTCAGCATGAGCTGACTTGACTCTCATTCTCATGCAGAGTTGGTTTTGCACAATCAATGTTTGTATTACATAGATTTTCTAGTTTCTGCAAAACTTTCCTTCATAAGACCAGTTTCAGGCCCTCCCTCACCCATTAAATTTACCAAAAACCAAAGTGATCTGCCAGAAATATCAAATGCAGAGTCATAGAACCCAGTAGAGTTTTTACTGAAAGCTTGGGGCAAAGCAGACCAGCTTTTTGGGTATTATGACAGGTCAAACAATGAAGTAGTTTTGCTTCCAGAACATTTTTTGGTTTGTCACATCTCCAAAATTGCATGGTCTAGGGGCTCCACTTTTATTTTAATGTGTCGTTTGATACCATAGACTGATTTTGGTGGGGAAAGGAGAACTGTTTACTTGTTAACAACAGTTTTCTAGTATTTCAAAGTCTGTATAGCCTAGATGATAATGGATTGGAGCTGCAGGTAGGGAACCACATTATCAGGGAGGGAGGAAGGTGGGCCAGTATAGGAGGTGCAGGAAAGAGCCACACATACTCCTGGTGGAATTCTGCGCTATTGCGTGTGTGCATAATTAATGAGCCCCACATATTTTAAATTTTTTGTGCAGAATAAAGTTTCCGCCAAAATGTTGATGCAGTTCTGCTGTTTGCCCACCAGAGGATGCTGTCGTGCGAATAGCAGTAGCTCCCAGCAGAAAATAACTTCTACAGTTCTGCCTTTTGCCCACCAGATGGCACTGTGGCAATAGACCAAAGCATCAGCTCCCCGCCAGGGAGGGAAGAGAGAAAGCTGCCTTCTTCGCAAAGGTCCAGGTCAGGAGACAGAGGCTATGGGGAGACAGACAGCATGGGATGCTGGGGGGTGATAAGGGCTAGTGGGGGAGGACACACTGGGGCAGGGGCTGAATGGGAGTGGAGGCACAGGGCCATGGTGGGAGGGAGGTGCAGAGGCACATAGTGATAGAGGAGGGGGTGCAGAGCTACATAGGGACGGGGTGGCTGGGTCGGGGCACAGAGGCACATGGGGACAGGGGGAGGGGGTACAGAGAAGAGTTTCCTCTAATTTTTTCCATCCATGTGCTGAATGAAGTTTGTTATGTGCACCATATCGAGGTAATGTGTGGATATGTGCCACCAGTAGAAACCAAAAACCTAGATATAATATATATTTTTAAAAAGAACTAAAATAACACACTTTGAAGTATCAAGAAGTAACAACAACAACGATACAAGTATGTGTTGGGAGGTGAGTGTGAAAGACTGTGTGTGTGTGTGAGAGAGAGACAGAGACACATACCGTGTGTGTGTGAGAGAGAGACAGACCGAGATGTGCATTGCCCTTTTAAGTACCCTGACCCCACTTTAAGTGCACTGCCTTTTTAAGTAGATCAGCAAGTTCAGACACAGCAGCAGCTGCTAGCAAGCTCCCTCCGTCCTGAGCCCTGTCCGGTCCCGTCCCCCCCACTCTGTGGAGATGGGTGCAGGGGAGGACACCCTGACATCAGCACCCCTTTCCCCCCCACTCTCCACCCTGTACAGCAAGCAGGAGGCTCCTGCACAGGGCAGGAGCAGCACGGCAGTCGGGGGGAGGTACACTTGAACTGTAAGGCACTTGATAGCTTGTTGGGCAGCCGCCCAGCCAAACAGCTTCCAGGGAACTTAGGTACAGAGCCACATAGAGATGGGGAGGCAGTGCAGGGCCACATGGGGATGGAGGGAGTGAGTGTCTGAGAGGGGATGGAGGGACACATGTGGACAGGGGATGCAAGGACACATGGGGAAAGGGGAAGATGTTTCTGACTGATTGGGAGAGGCTAGGTGTCAGCCAGGGTCTGCATGGGGGGAACTCCCTAACAATCCCTCCTTGCCCCCCAAAATACCTGTTCCATATTTTTTCCACCCATACCCAACAACCCTCCAAGTTCACACACAGGCTCCTTCCCAGCAATTTACTTCCCTCTCCCTCAGCTCCTCCGTTACCCTTGACTCCCCCAAGCCTTTGCACTGCTTCTGAGGAGTGTTGGAAATATGGTTCTGTATTGTAGTTTAAATGAATTATTACTCAGAGTTCTGTATTAATATGCCTAGTAAGGAATCTATTTGTCAAAAAATATTTCCTGAATCATTTTTGTTGTCTGTATTGTTACAGACATACTTGCTGACAGGTATTTTGAAATAAATGACCAAAAATAATTGAAACTGGTGTGATTATATTGTGTTATTTTGACAAATAAAATATGCAGAATTTTAAAATGTTGTGTGCAGAATTTTTAATTTTTTGTTGCAGAATTCCCCCAGGAGTGCACACAGGAGACAAGAGAATGGGAGAAAGGAAGCAGTCTGGAGAAACATGATTGTGGCATGACAAAGGTAGATAGAGAGAAGAATCATAGAAGGAACCATCATAAGCAAAAGAAAATCAAACCCCTGTTTCTCCTTCACCTGAAGAAAGCCCAAACCACCTTTTGTTCTTAGCCAGACTAGGGTTTAACTGCACTTGATTGCCTCTTCACTGCCATCTAGATTTCTAACACCCTTCCTGGGATTTAACCTAAAAATCCGCATATTTCTCTGATTTAGCAGGACCTCTAAGGAGCTGGGGGTAAATGGATCAGAACTGTGAGACCTAAATAAGGGGGTACTGAAAGAGCTGTATACACACTTGGAGGAGTCCATTATATGTGGTTTTGCAAGCTCTGCTGGAGTCACTGGAAATTCCACAGGGAGCCTTATCAATAAGTCATTCTTAATTATTCTTTAAAACCTAAACTAATTTATGACCTGGAAACTTCCAAAGCTGGAATTGAGTTCAGCAGATGTAACAGAACTTTTGGAGAGACTTAAAACTAAAAATCAAAAACAAAAACCCTAACCTTCAGAGAGCCTGAAAATTCCAAATATAAAGTTCAACTTTAAATCTTCCCCCCCAAAACCAAACACTGGAAAAGTTGTGGAGCCAATGAATGTAAGATATGTCATAAACACCCCAAAACCAACAGGAAGTGAAGAAGCAACAGCTATGCTACATGCGTCACTTACTTAAGGAGTTCACACATCTTTTGTGACATTATTGCATGCTTGGTGTGGCTCAGTGAGTCTGCAGAGGACATGACAGGGCAGCTAGGAAGTGCCACGTTACACTACTTATTCCCCTCCAAAACTGATAGGCCTGGTCTACACTAGGAGGTTACGTCGAATTTAGCAGCGTTAAATCGAATTAACTCTGCACCCGTCCACACAACAAAGCTATTTAGTTCGACATAGAGGTCTCTTAAATTCGATTTCTGTACTCCTCCCCAACGAGGGGAGTAGCGCTAAATTCGACCTGGCCATGTCGAATTAGGGTAGGTGTGGATGGAAATCGACGCTAATAGCTCCGGGAGCTATCCCACAGTGCACCACTCTGTTGATGCTCTGGACAGCAGTCCGAGCTCGGATGCTCTGACCAGCCACACAGGAAAAGCCCCGGGAAAATTTGAATTCCTTTTCCTGTCTGGGCAGTTTGAATCTCATTTCCTGTTTGGACATCGTGGCGAGCTCAGCAGCACTGGCAACGATGCAGAGCTCTCCAGCAGAGATGGCCATGCAATCTCAGAATAGAAAGAGGGCCCCAGCATGGACTGACCGGGAAGTCTTGGATCTGATCGCTGTATGGGGCGATAAGTCCGTGCTTTTGGAGCTGTGATCGAAAAGACGGAATGCAAAGATCTACGAGAAGATCTCAAAAGCCATGACAGAGAGAAGATACAGCCGGGATGCAACACAGTGCCACGTGAAAATCAAGGAGCTGAGACAAGGGTACCAGAAGACCAAAGAGTCAAACGGACGCTCCGGATCCCAGCCCCAGACATGCCGTTTCTACAAGGCACTGCATTCCATCCTAGGTGCGGCCGCCACCACTACCCCACCACTGACCGTGGACTCTGAGGATGGGATATTGTCGACGGCCGCTTCCTTGGAGATGTTAGCGGATGGGGAAGATGAGGAAGGTGAGGAGGAGGACGAGGCAGTCGACAGCGCTTACAACGCTGATTTCCCAGACAGCCAGGATCTCTTCATCACCCTCACAGAGATCCCCTACCAACCGTCCCCAGGCATTAACCCGGACCCAGAATCAGGGGAAGGATCAGTCGGTAAGTGTTTTAAACATGTAAACATTTATTTTGAACAGAACATTAATATTAACAGTGGGTTTTTCATGATTAGTTTGCCCTAGGCGCTTAATGTTTTAGTCCTTGGCAGTGCAACTACTGCAAAAAAATCTAACAATGTCCGGTTTATCATGATTGGTTTGCCCTAGGCGCTCTACTGTTTAGTCCTTGCCAGTGCAGCTACAGTAAAATTCGGTCTATATGTCCGGGGATAGAGCTGAAAACCTCATGGGACATCTCCATGAAGCTCTCCTGGAGGTAATTGGAAAGCCTTTGCATGAGGTTCCTTGGGAGAGCGGCCTTGTTGTGTCCTCCGTAGTAGGAAACATTTCCTCACCAGGCTAGCAGCAAGTACTCCGGGATCATTACCTTGCACAGCATGGCGACATACGGCCCTGGTCTTTGCAGGCTTTCACGAAGCATGAGTTCTTTGTCGGTCTCTGAAATCCTCACCAGAGTGATGTCGCTCATGGTGACCTGCTTTGAATTAGAGGAATGTTAGTA
Organism: Malaclemys terrapin pileata; assembly: GCF_027887155.1. NCBI lineage: Eukaryota > Metazoa > Chordata > Testudines > Emydidae > Malaclemys > Malaclemys terrapin. The sequence continues at coordinate 36,767,262 of NC_071507.1, read as the reverse complement.
TTGGGACTACTTGCCTGTTCCTTTACAGAACTGTAACCGGCGGTTTACAGCCATGCGGTGGAGGCGGGAGAGGGGCAGCATACAGGGATCTTTCCCGGGGACAGCCGCGAGGGGGTGGGACAGGGGCAGAGTTCATGCTTGCCGGATTGCTGGCAGCAGGAACTGGCCAACGCTAGGAGCATTGCTTTGAACATGAAAGGAGGGCAGTGCTATTATTAAAGTTTTAAGCAGCCACAAGTCTACGGCTTACCATGTCAGCCTGCTACCCAAATTCCACTGTCCTGCCCCGCTTGTCTGATCTGCACTGCAAGACTCCAGGCACTGAATGCGAAGGCCGAAAATTCGACTTTGTCCTGAGTGCGCATGTGATAGGTGCTGTGAATGGTCTTGTTCACAGAGAAAGACTATGTTCTTTGTTCACAAAAAAATGTATCTTTCTGAGAAATTCACTCACTTTTTCCCATCCCACAGGTGTGACTATCTCCCAACCTACCCTGGCATCACACTCCCAGAGGCTGGCACAGATCAGGCGACGAAAGAGAAGGACACGGGACGACATGTTCTCAGAACTTATGGGCTACTCCCGAGCCGAGGCAACCCAGCAGACCCAGTGGAGGGAGAACATGTCGCAATACCAGCGAGCACACAGCGAACGGGAGGAGAGGTGGCGGCAGGAAGACCAGCAGGCGACTCAAATGCTGCTTGGACTAATGAGGGAGCAAATGGACACGCTCCGGCGCCTTGTGGATGTTCTGCAGGACCGGAGGCAGGAGGACAGAGCCCCACTGCAGTCTATCTGTAACCACCCTCCCCTACCACAAAGTCCCATACCCCCCCTCACCCAAAGTCCCAAGAAGGAGGGGCGGCAGAGTCCATGAAAATTGTCACTCCATCCCTGCAGACTGCTCAAGTAGCAGAAGGCTGTCATTCCCCAAAATTTTATAAGTCCTCTCCTTCCCGCCTCACCCAAGCCCCCATCCCAGTTTCATCCCCTAACTGTGTAGTTGCTAATAAAAAAAACGTTTCTGTTAATTACGGTTTAGCTTCTCTGTAAACAAACTTAATAGTCACAGGTTACCCTGCTCACTCAGGAACCTAGCTTTCAAAGCCTCCCGGATGCACAGCGTGTCCCGCTGGTCTCTTCTAATCGCCCGGCTGTCTGGCTGGGCGTAATCAGCAGCCAGGCGATTTGCCTCAACCTCCCACCCCGCCATAAAGGTCTCCCCCTTGCTCTCACAGAGATTGTGGAGCACACAGCAAGCTGCAATAACAATGGGGATATTGGTTTCGCTGAGATCAGAGCGAGTCAGTAAGCTTCTCCATCTCCCCTTGAGACGTCCAAAAGCACATTCCACCACCATTCTGCACTTGCTCAGACGGTAGTTGAAGAGTTCTTTTTCACTGTCCAGGGCGCCTGTATAGGGCTTCATGAGCCAGGGCATTAGCGGGTAGGCTGGGTCCCCGAGGATCACTATAGGCATCTCCACATCCCCAACAGTTATTTTGTGGTCTGGGAAGCAAATACCTTCCTGCAGCCATCTAAACAGACCAGAGTTCCTGAAAACACGAGCGTCATGAACCTTGCCCGGCCATCCGATGCTGATGTTTGTAAAACGTCCCCTGTGGTCCACCAGTGCTTGCAGCACCATTGAAAAGTAGCCCTTTCGGTTAATGTACTGGCTGGCCTGGTGGGCCGGTCCCAGGATAGGGATGTGAGTTCCATCTATAGCCCCACCGCAGTTTGGGAATCCCATCGCGGCGAAGCCATCTATGATGACCTCCACGTTTCCCAGGGTCACTACCTTTGACAGCAGTACCTCAACGATTGCGTTGGCTACTTCATCACAACAACCCCCACGGAAGATTTGCCCATGCCAAAGTGGTTCACGACTGACTGGTAGCTGTCTGGCGTTGCAAGCTTCCAGAGGGCTATGGCCACTCGCTTCTGGACAGTCAGGGCTGCTCGCAGCCGGGTGTCCTTGCGCTTCAGGGCAGGGGACAGCAACTCACAAAGTTCCAGGAAAGTTCCCTTCCGCATGCGAAAGTTTCGCAGCCACTGTGATTCATCCCAGACCTGCAGCACTATGCGGTCCCACCAGTCCATGCTTGTTTCCTGTGCCCAGAATCACCGTTCCACAGCATCAACATGACCCATTGCCACCATGATGTCCACGGCGCGGGGTCCCGTGCTTTGTGACAGGTCTGTGCCACTCTCTTGTAGGCTTTAAAGTTTTACATTGTTTTGTTTTTGAAAGCAGTTATGTAACAAAAAAAAATCTGCATTTGTAAGTTACACTTTCATGTTAAAGAGATTGCACTACAGTACTTGTATGAGGTTAATTAAAAAATACTATTTCTTTTGTTTATTATTTTTACAGTGCAAATATTTGTAATAAAAATAATATAAAGTGAGCACTGTACACTTTGTATTCTGTGTTGTAGCAGAAATCAATATATTTGAAAATGTAGAAAAACATCCAAAATATTTAATAAATTTAAATTGGTATTCTATTGTTTTAACAGTATGATTAATCACGATTAATTTTTTTAATCGCAATTAATTTTTTGAGTTAATTGGGTGAGTTAACTGCAATTAAATGAAAGCCCTAGTTAAAACCTCATTGAGATTGATGGGTGTGAACAGTAAGGATAAATTAATCACAGTCCAAATGGATCATTTTATGTGAACCTGCCCTGGAGTATTGGACAATGTGTAGAGGAGAGGTTTTTGCTGAGTATTGTTTGGGAAAGTGGAGGAGGGAGGGGATGGCAGAGACCAGAGAGAGACAAAGCAAAAGCAAAAGTCTGTAAACAGGGCGTGACCCTGAGAGAAATTTAGAGAGTTTCTAGGTCAGGGGTGCTGGCTGCAAAGAAGGTTGGGCCTGTAAGCTAAGAAACTAAGTCCAGATCCACAAAGATATTTAGGCTCCTAACTTCTCTTGAAAGGAGCCTAAATACTTTTGCGGTTCTAGGCCCTATTCCCTTTGCCTTTGGCTCCTTCTGCATTCGGAGAAGCAGGACTTCATACGTTCCTTGTAAATAAACAAGATTGCATCAAAAAAAATATCAGCCTCCATCATCAATGTCTACTCCCAACTGGAACATCCCCTGGGCCCCAAACTTTGATTAGCCACACGAGCTGAAAAGGGATAACAACTGCCTATTCCCTTAGTTTATGCCTGCACTGCAGCTGGAGGCAAGTCTCCCAGCATGGGTAGACTGACTTGGGCTAGCTTTATTCAAGCCACCACTTTAAATATAGGCGCGTAGATGTAGCGGCTTGGGTGGCAGCTCAGGCTAGCCACCTGAATTCAGATCCAGTGCATCAGGTGGGCTTGAAAGCCCAAGCTGCAACGTCCACACTGCTATTTGTAGCATGCTAGCTCAAGTAGAACTAGTATGAGTCTATCTACCTGGGCTGGGAGGCTTGCTCCCAGCTGCAGCTAGGGTGACCAGATAGCAATTGTGAAAAATCGGGACAGGGTATGGGGGGTAATAGGAGCCCATATTAAAAAAGCCCCAAATATCGGGACTGTCCCTATAAAATCGGGACATCTGGTCACCCTAGCTGCAGTGTAGACATACTTTTAATGACCCATCAAAATCTTTCCCAATAGCTAATTCTTTATTCTACTTCCTGCAGAAATCTGGAATGCAATTCATTTGAGACTGGTACATTAGGGCTACATGAGTTATTCTGGAATAGTTGTTGGAAGTGAATTAAACTAAATTGGAAAAAAGGCACTTTGATTCCAGAATTAATGTCCACACATGGAATTATTCCAGAAAAGCTATTCCACTTTAAATTTGTACCCTGTCTTTATTATGGAAAAACTTTCATGTTTAGACAAGCTCTTGTTTGGGCCCAGTGCTGTGTTCTGGGCACACGTTGATCTGCTTTGACTTGAAGATATAGTCAGTGGGAGTTCAGGTATGCAAGGAATACAGGGATCAGGTTATTAATATTTACAGTTGTCTAAACTAGTACACTTGCTCCAGTTCAATAGTAAAATCATATATTATTTAATTTTTTCCAGGAAAGATGTATTTCAGTCTCGGATAGCAGGGTACATTTCTTATTTGAAGACAAATAGAAACGATATTTGTGTGAACACATGGTGTTTCCATCCTAATTGAACAAGCGCACCCATTGTGTAGTCAGAACTCACTCTTTTCCTGGAATTTGACTTAATTAACAACCTATTTGTACATGAAGCAAATTCCAACTCAACTCACCTTTGCTGACTTAGCAGTTAGCCTTCCCTTAAGAGTAACTACTTCCTTCTGCCTAGAGGGACATTTTCACTCCTTTTACATGCAGAGTGGAGTTCAGCTACAACTCTCACACTGAATCAACAGGAATAAATTAGCATTTCCCAGTAGGATTCTGTGACGGGTTGGATCACAGAAACCTCCTTGGGGCAGCCAACCCATGTGCCAAGACTACTTCTGCTCCTGCTTTCCCTGCCAACTTGGGACTCCAGCACCCTGTCCCATTGAGCCAGACACGCCAGTCTGCTCCAACACAGACCCGGGGTCTGAACCACATGTCCCAAAGCTGCAGACTTAACTGAAAGCAACTTAAGAAGTGTTCCTGTCTTTAACACTCAGATGCCCAACTCCCAATGGGGTCCAAACCCCAAATAAAACTGTTTACCCTGAATAAAGCTTATACAGTGTAAACTCATAAATTGTTCGCCCTCTATAACACTGATAGAGAGATATGCACAACTGTTTGCACCCCCCCACAGGAATTAATACATACTCTGGGTTAATTAATAAGTAAAAAGTGATTTTATTAAATAGAAAAAGTAGGATTTAAGTGGTTCCAAGTAGTGACAGACAACAAAGTGAATTACCAAGTAAAATAAAATAAAACACGCAAGTCTAAGCCTAGTACAGTAATAAAACTGAATACAGATAAAATCTCACCCAATGAGATGTTTCTATCACAGACTGGACGCCTTCCTAGTCTGGGCACAATCCTTTCCCCTGGTACAGCCCTAGTTCCAGCTCAGGTGGTAGCTAGGGGATTTCTCATGATGGCTGCCCCCTTTCTTCTGTTCCACCCACTTATATATCTTTTGCATAAGGCGGGAATCCTTTGTCCCTCTGGGTTCTCACCCCTCCTTCTCAATGGAAATGCACCATGTTAAAGATGGATTCCAGCTCAGGTGACATGATCACGTCACTGTAAGACTTCATTAGCCACTTGCCAGCACACACGTATACAGGAAGACTTACAAGTAAAACAGAGCCATCTACAGTCAATTGTCCTGGTTAATGGGAGCCATTAAGATTCCAAACCACCATTAACGGCCCACATTTGCATAACTACAATAGGCCCTCAGAGTTATATTTCATATTTCTAGTTTCAGATACAAGAGCGATACATTTATACAAATAGGATGACCACACTCCATAGATTATAAGCTTTGTAATGATACCTTACAAGAGACTTTTCCATGAAGCATATTTTAGTTACATTATATTCGCACTCATCAGCATACTTTCATAAAATCATATAGAGTGCAACATCACAGGTTCCAATACCGCTAATAGGATAGATCAGCAGAAGAACCCAGCCAGCCTATTACAGTTATGGTCCCAGCAAAGTCATCTTTGTCACTTATTTTCCAAACATCAGCCTTCAGCAGCCCTACTGTCTCCTTGTCTGTCTGTTTGCTATTTGCATATGTGTCAAGAAGAGTTGGTTTTTTTTCTTTTTACCCTTTAACGTGTTGTTCAATATGTTACTTTAGTAGTTTGTTTTTTTTTTTTTGGGGGGGGGGGGGACATTCTAACTTTAAACTTTATAAGGCATTTTTCTCTCTTCTGCCCAGCCTCTTGATAATTTTGGTGACTATCCTGAAAACACACTTGTGCTTAACTGTATCAGCACTACTCAAGTGTATAAAGTTAAACAGATGTATAAATGTTTGTAGGATAAAAGCCTAGATGTTCATTGAGTAACTTCCTTTCCCTTACTAAAAAACCTACTTCATTTATGAATATTTGCAGACAGACAAACTTTATATAATACATTTTCCTAGATCTCTCTCCATTATTATTCATAGATTCATAGATTCTAGGACTGGAAGGGACCTCGAGAGGTCATAGAGTCCAGTCCCCTGCCCGCATGGCAGGACCAAATACTATCTAGACCATCCCTGATAGACATTTATCTAACCTACTCTTAAATATCTCCAGAGATGGAGATTCCACAACCTCCCTAGGCAATTTATTCCAGTGTTTAACCACCCTGACAGTTAGGAACTTTTTCCTAATGTCCAACCTAGACCTCCCTTGCTGCAGTTTAAGCCCATTGCTTCTTGTTCTATCCTTAGAGGCTAAGGTGAACAAGTTTTCTCCCTCCTCCTTATGACACCCTTTTAGATACCTGAAAACTGCTATCATGTCCCCTCTCAGTCTTCTCTTTTCCAAACTAAACAAACCCAATTCTTTCAGCCTTCCTTCATAGGTCATGTTCTCAAGACCTTTAATCATTCTTGTTGCTCTTCTCTGGACCCTTTCCAATTTCTCCACATCTTTCTTGAAATGCGGTGCCCAGAACTGGACACAATACTCCAGCTGAGGCCTAACCAGAGCAGAGTAGAGCGGAAGAATGACTTCTCGTGTCTTGCTCACAACACACCTGTTAATACACCCCAGAATCATGATTGCTTTTTTTGCAACAGCATCACACTGTTGACTCATATTTAGCTTGTGGTCCACTACAACCCCTAGATTCCTTTCTGCCGTACTCCTTCCTAGACAGTCTCTTCCCATTCTGTATGTGTGAAACTGATTTTTTTTCCCTAAGTGGAGCACTTTGCATTTGTCTTTGTTAAACTTCATCCTGTTTAACTCAGACCATTTCTCCAATTTGTCCAGATCATTTTGAATTATGACCCTGTCCTCCAAAGCAGTTGCAATCCCTCCCAGTTTGGTATCATCCACAAACGTAATAAGCGTACTTTCTATGCCAATATCTAAGTCGTTAATGAAGATATTGAACAGAGATGGTCCCAAAACAGACCTCTGCAGAACCCCACTCGTTATGCCTTTCCAGCAGGATTGGGAACCATTAATAACAACTCTCTGAGTACAGTTATCGAGCCAGTTATGCACCCACCTTATAGTAGCCCCATCTAAATTGTATTTGCCTAGTTTATTGATAAGAATATCATGCGAGACTGTATCAAATGCCTTACTAAAGTCTAGGTATACCACATCCACAGCTTCTCCCTTATCCACAAGACTCGTTATCCTATCGAAGAAAGCTATCAGATTGGTTTGACATGATTTGTTCTTTACAAATCCATGCTGGCTGTTCCCTATCACCTTACCACCTTCCAAGTGCTTGCAGATGATTTCCTTAATTACTTGCTCCATTATCTTCCCTGGCACAGAAGTTAAACTAACTGGTCTGTAGTTTCCTGGGTTGTTTTTATTTCCCTTTTTATATATGGGCACTATATTTGCCCTTTTCCAGTCTTCTGGAATCTCTCCCGTCTCCCATGATTTTCCGAAGATAATAGCTAGAGGCTCAGATACCTCCTCTATTAGCTCCTTGAGTATTCTAGGATGCATTTCATCAGGCCCTGGTGACTTGCAGGCATCTAACTTTTCTAAGTGATTTTTAACTTGTTCTTTTTTTATTTTATCTGCTAAACCTACCCCCTTCCCATTAGCATTCACTATGTTAGGCATTCCTTCAGACTTCTTGGTGAAGACTGAAACAAAGGGTACGTCTTCACTTACCGGAGGGTCCGGCGGCAGGCAATTGATGTTCTGGGATCGATCCCGGAAGTGCTCGCCGTCGACGCCGGTACTCCAGCTCGCCGAGAGGAGTACGCGGCATCGACGGGGGTGCCTTCCTGTCGCGTCTGGACCCGTGGTAAGTTCAGACTAAGGTACTTCGAATTCAGCTACGTTATTAACGTAGCTGAATTTGCGTACCTTAGTCTGAAGTGGGGGCTTAGTGGGGACCAGTCCAAAGAAGTCATTAAGCATCTCTGCCATTTCCAAGTTTCCTGTTACTGTTTCTCCCTCTTCACTAAGCAGTGGGCCTACCCTGTCTTTGGTCTTCCTCTTGCTTCTAATGTATTGATAAAAAGTCTTCTTGTTTCCCTTTATTCCCGTAGCTAGTTTGAGCTCATTTTGTGCCTTTGCCTTTCTAATCTTGCCCTTGCATTCCTGTGTTGTTTGCCTATATTCATCCTTTGTAATCTGTCCTAGTTTCCATTTTTTATATGACTTCTTTTTATTTTTTAGATCATGCAAGATCTCATGGTTAAGCCAAGGTGGTCTTTTGCCACATTTTCTATCTTTCCCATCCAGTGGAATAGCTTGCTTTTGGGCCCTTAATAGTGTCCCTTTGAAAAACTGCCAACTCTCCTCAGTTGTTTTTCCCCTTATCTTCTATGCCTCTTTGCTTTTACCATCTCTTCCCACTTGACTGCATACACATTCTATCAAAGGGCCATGTGCCTTAAATGTAAAGAAAAATCATGAGTTTGGGCTCTTTTTTTTACTTCTTTATGGTAAAGAAGATCTGAAAGGGCTTTGGGTGTTTGGTGGTTTTTTATTTTTATTATTATTTTTGTTTTGTGGTGGTGTCTATTTGTGTGTGGGTTTCTTTTTGTTTTTGTTTTTTTTAGTTTTTAAAGAGGTGTTTTTCCTATTTCTTTCCCCTTTCCTCACAGAAGTGTCAGGAGCCTCAAATCATGTATTTATTATTTTTATAGCAGTCTCCTTGTGAAGGTCTCAGATGTGGATTGTAAATTTTCCCATCCCTTGAATTTGATGAATGAAATGTAAAATCTTTTCTCCTACGTATTCCTCAGGTGTCCATATTGAATAAGTGCTAACAAAAAAACAAATGGTTTTAAACACTCTGAATATAAATCATTTCCTCTTTCTAAATTAATCAGCTTTCACTTGAATGGTAACTGATATCATAATCCTGCAGGTTCTCCAGTCATCCATAATGTCTTTCAGGAAGAACAGAGTTGGTGTGACTTACATTTTTAATGTAAAAAAACAAGCAGCCATGTTAATTTTATTTTTTTAAATCCTGTAGGCCTCTTTTTATACATTATCAAGAAGCAAAAAAGGGCACAAACTCACTTTTTCTACCTTTGTCAATCACTTTTAAATTCATGGGATTTGCACCAGGGATGAACTTGGTCTATGTGTATTCCCCACCCCTAATTCTCTATTCCCATTAAATCCAATCTCTTTCCTTTTGCTCCGTAAATTTGCTTCCAATTCTTATCCTGCTCTTCTTTACATTCTCTGCTTTTCTCTTTCTTCTCCTCCTAGCTTCCTTTACCTCTTCCTGTTTCTCTTCTGTGCTCTTTAAACTTTTACAATTTTAGAAAGCTTCCAATGTGCTGCTACCACTATGCCTCTTTCTTTTAATTCCTCTTCTGCAAGTCTCCATATGAGACACTATTAATTTATCAACAGATTAAAAATATTTTTCTAATTATCTGTCAATGTAAATTGCAAAGCTCCTTTGGAAATCCTTTTGTTGATTTGGCCACTTAAATACATTACAGTGAGAAAGATGAGGGTTGCCTAATGTCAGTAAGATAAGCTTCCTGCCTTGAAACTGTTTAGATTTGATTGCATTGCATTATAGAATGCATCATTACTAGTTTAACCTCTCAAAGGTTTTCAGCTGCTGTTTTATTTAGCTATACCGAATACACTGCCTACAGCAACTCTGGGCAATGATTCCCCCAGTGGCATGCATGAGCTGCCCTGTTCTACTGCAAAAATATATTATGGCTGAATTTGCCCTGAGAGTTTGGAAAGATATAAGGTCTTTGGAGACTAAAAATGTGTTTTTTCTTTGTTTTAGCTGGCAGTATGAGCCTCTGGCATTTTAAAGTGCAAGTCATTAGCATCCACAAGGGTGATGTTAATATGTCTGTGTTTCAATCTCAGGACATTTTCCAGTTGTTTCTGCCACAACAATCTCTGCCATCTCAGTGCTTTTTAAGCCCCATGTGAATTAAAGGAAGCTTTGCAATGCCAGCAGGAATCACTGTAGACTTCAGCTGAAACCAGTTGCTACCTGACTTACCCTTTGCAGTAGATGCCACTGAGATTGAAAGTCACTGTCATCCAGCGCTACTGGGTGGGAAAAAGAGAGACATAATGCTTAATAACATTAAAGTAGACTAAAAGTAAAGCTGAGAAATTTTTGAAAAATTCACCTAGTTTGCAATGGCTATTTTTTTTTTATTTTAACTTTTCCTGAGCTTAGGTTGATTTTTTGTGAACCCTCCATACAATTAATAGTGCAAAGAAAAATACAACAGCAGAACAGCCAGAAAGAAAAGAAAAACAAATAGTGGATCAGTTGGATGTAGTCCGGAGAGCAGCCTGAGGGACCAGATGACAGTCATAATTGAGGCAAGGGATGGAATCTGTGAAGGAAAGGGAATGTCATGTGGGAAGTGCAATGAGGCAAGAAAGGAGGATCAAGGGTCTTTCACCCATCCTGTAACAGCTGAGTATAGATGACAAGCATGTTTGGTCAATTGCTGTTTGCTTTAACCAGCAGGGACATAAATATTCCCCCTTCCCTTTTAGAATACTTTACTGTATTCCCTTCAGTTCCCAGCTCAGACATAATCTTCTTTGCCATGACCAAAAGAAATGTAACCTAAACAGCATGGGGGAGGGAAAGAGAGAGGAGGTGTGAATATTAACACAGACAAAACCAAAATCACAAACATTTTGGCTATTATTGCCATTTCCTGGCCTTTTATTTAGGCCTCAAGAACACTAAGGCTCTTAAGCACTGGTATGGTGCCAAGTTAATTATTCAAAAATGAGGGCCTGCGGTTGGACCGTATAAGGTTTCATCAGCCTTTATTGCCCAACCATGCCACACAAAAATGAGGACTATAGAAGAGATTTATTGGAGAGCAAAACAACAAAAGAAAACTAGATTTCTTTAATTGGTTTGCAGCACCTCTCTCGTTAAAGGACTCCCCTTCCCAAACATGTCATAAGTAACACAGCTGGTATTTAATGTACTCTGCAGATGGGTCTTCATTGACACAAATACAAGTGTGAATTTTGGAACAGGTGTTTGATTTTGGACTTGCTTGCTAGCCAGATCTTAGTGGATGAGTGAGAGCTGGGATGTCAGAGAACTGGAAGTGATCAGTTACAGCAAAGAGAGAGTACTAAAGAATCTTTCTCAACTCAGCTAGTGAAGTCCTTGAGCCAGAGCTAGTTTTCCCTTCCCACCCTCTCTCAGTCTTTTCTGTTTAAAATGTAAGCTCTTCGGGGAAAGGACTGATCTCACTACATGTTTGTACAGTGTGTTTTGGCCTCTGGGTGCCACTGTAATATAAATAATGGTACAGTACTCTCGTTTTTCTTCTGATTTTCTATTGGCTTCCGTACTAATTCCTGAAATGGAGGACCCTGGAGAGGACATATCTGCAGTATCAATCAGAAAGAATTCCATCTATCACACATTAATTTTTTGGTACTTATGCTGCCAGCTCATTTAAGTGGCCTTTCAATAGAGGGGAGAGAAAAGGACACACTCCCGCATACTCGTTGGTAATGGGCATAGTATAAAAACACGAACAGAACAGCTATTATTGAATTAAATTATCACCTTTGCCATCCTATTCATCAGTAGATGTTGATTTCCTAAGCAGTTCCAGTAGCAAATAAAAGCCTCTCTCTGGGTGTATCTGTACTACAGCGGCTCCGGACGCACAACTACAGTGCTGCAGCTGCGCCGTTGTAGCTCTGTAGTGTAGTATCTTCCTACATTGACTGAAGGGTTTTTTCTGTTGATGAGAGATGGTAGTTATCTTGATGGAAGAATTCTTACATTGACAGTTTTTCACAACCCTGAGTAATGTAGCTAGGTTGATCTAATTTTTAGACAATGAGAACTGTGGGTGCGGTGCCTGCGGGCGGACATGTCACTGCTTGTGGGGAGCTGCCCGAGGTGAGTGGCAGCTGGATCCAGCACCCCGCACTCCAACCCCCTGTCCCGAGTCTCTCCCTACCAGAGCCCGTGCCCTGCAGCCTCTCCCATGCCCCAACCCCCAGCCCTGAGCCCCCTCCCACATCCAAACTCCCTCCCTCCTGGTTAACTGGAATTTTTTATTTACCAGCACCCCCCATTTCCCCAACATGCCGGATAACAAAGCTTTTACTGTAACAGTATTTGAATGAAATGGATAGATTCAAATAGCGTAGGCATCTTCTTTGTATACCACAGTCTATATGTCCAAGAAATGCTCTGTGTCTGCATTTATATAATTATACACCTTAGTTTAACAGGATACATGTATTTGTGATTTAATATAAAAATAATCTGGCAATATTATATTCTTTACCCAACCAGCACAGAGTTCAGAACATTCTATAGTAATTTCCATCCTATGGTGGTCACTTACAAGTGATGGTTAAGAAATAAGTAAAATGAAGATTATTAATATGTATTTATATCTTATATATTTATATCTAAATTAAAAATACATATATAGATGAAAGTAAGACATTCATAAGTTTATAGACTCAGTGTTTGAAGTGTCACAACTCCAAATTATGGCCCAGAGTAGTACTTTTTTTGTGTGTGGATAATTCATTTGTACATATACATATAAAACAATACTATACATATGAAATGATGAGGTCTAAATTAGCTGTTATCACTCAAGAAAGAGATCTTGGCATCATTATGGATAGTTCTCTGAAAACATTCACTCAATGTGTCACGGCAGTCAAAAATGTTAACAAAATGTTGGGGGAATCATTAGGAAAAGGATAGATAATAAGACAGAAAATACCATTTTGCCTCTATGTAAATCCATGGTACGCCTACATCTTGAATACTTCGTGCAGATGTGGTCACTCCCATCTCAAAAAAGATATATTGGAATTGGAAAAGATACAGAAATGATTAGGGGTATGGAACAGTTTCCATATGAGGAGAAATTAATAAGACTGGGACTGTTCAGCTTTGGAAAGATACGATTGGGGGGGATATGATAGAGGTCTATACAGTCATGACTGGTGTGGAGAAAATAAATAAGGAAGTGTTATTTACTCCTTCCTACAACACAAGAACTAGGAGCCACCAAGATAAATTCATGGAGGATAGGTCCATCAATGGCTACTAGCCAGGATGGGTAGGGATGGTGTCCCTAGTCTTTGTTTGCTAGAAGCTGGGAAGCTGGGTGACTGGGGATGGATCACTTGATGGTTACTTGTTCTGTTTATTCCTTCTGAAGCACCTGGCACTGACCACTGTCAAAAGACAGGATACTAGGCTAGATGGACCATTAGTCTGACCTAATATGGCCATTCTTATGTACATATAACAATAAACTAAACACATGCAGCCAGACAGCTTTTACGTTATTCTTTATTATTTGTATGATAGTAGCACATAGAGGCCCAATCTAGATCAGGATTTATGCAAATTCATGAACACGTTATTCACATTAATTCATGCTCACTAAATTGGTCTGCATTGTTCATACACTGGCCTACAAGTAACTGAAGACTTGGGTGTAAATTTCAACTTTTGATTGCCTTGCCTCCCTTCTGGACAGATGAGTGAGCAAAAGTTACAGATCTAGAAAATGGATACTTGTGTGGGAAGAAGAGATGAATACCACCAGATCAACAGTATAGGCTTTCTGCTCATCCTGTTAAACATTTACCATGCTATTCAGAGTGGTATATACATGGGCTCTGTGGTCTTTAGTCCACTGTTGTTTTTTTAAATGAGGTTACTTTGGGACTTAGTCCATTTCCCTGTTGTCATTTCAGCGCCGCTGCTGCTTACTGGCCTTACAAAAGATTGAATTTCCAGTTGTGCAATTTCCAAGGTTTGTTTTCTTTTTTCCCCCCCCATGTTCATTTGCAAGCCTAATAGCTATGCTCAGACCCCCACAGGACAGCGAACCTGGGGGGCAAATTGCAAGTAAGCTTGTGAACTTTCTGCGAGTTGCTTCTTTGCCAAAGGGGGGAACAAATCAGTGCAGCTGCAGGAAAAATATCTCCTCTTTATATTTACAAATCACGTGTCAACAATTAATGTGATGAGTGCTTTTTCAGTATTATACTATGTTTAATTCATTTATTTTATTCAAGCAAAATGTATCATTTAGAAGTTCTACAGAATATTAAGAAATCTGATGATGACAAGACTTTGACTTAAATGTTTATTTTTATATCAATCGTTAGGTACAGAAACTTTTATAATTTTTTTAACTGTTTTTAAGGTCCGAATTTTCAAAAAACGACTTCAGAGTTTTGCATCAAAACATGTATCTGCTTGTAGAGTCAGCTGCATATGAAACTATGGAGCTGCATTTGCAAATCTGGTAAGTGAATATATGATCAGGTTTCTCAAAGTTGACCCTTTGAGGAAGTTTCTCTGCCAATGTACCTCAACCTTGCTCTGGAGACACCATTTCTAAGGGGAAAGAGTTACTTCAGCCTCTCTGCCAGTTTGTGGCTTTTCTCAGTTTGCCGAGGTAGGCACGAAACTGAGAGAAGAAGAAGCATGTGGAGAGGAGACAGGCTTCTTTTTTATGGCATAGATACATGCCCAATAGGAAATGTACTGGGGCTACTAAATATTTTGGTTACGCCTAGAGAAAAGCCTGGCCTGGAACACTGGATCCAAAACCACCAGCTCTGAACCATGCGGAAGCTCTAGGTCTGGATCCTGACCTGGTCTGGATGTGAACTTTTCAGTTTGGCTCTACTGTTGCTCTACAGGGAGCCTGACCTGGAACACCCCAAAATTTTAAATGTGAATTCAAGACCAGATTGCAACACTATAATTTAGACCCATTTCTAGTCCATATTAAACCTGGACCAGATGTTAAGCAGTAATCCAGAGGTGATAGGTAATGGGTAACAGACCCTGAGTTATCCAATCCTCTTGTCAATAATAAATAGTATTGTAGGTCATTTCAATAAATATCAGATCATTAAGATGATTAATCTTTGATTTTAAGTATACCTCTACCCCGATATAATGCTGTCCTCAGGAGCCAAAAATCTTACCGCATTATATCGAACTTGCTTTGATCCGCCGGAGTGCGCAGCTCCCCCCCACACCCCCCGGAGCACTGCTTTACCGCGTTATATCCGCATTCATGTTATATCGGGTCGCGTTATATCGGGGTAGAGGTGTATATTGTTTTTCTTTCTTTACTTCAAACAGCAATAGCTAGATGTGGCTTAGCTTTACTACATTATTATGCAGTAGAGCATTATTATTTATTTATATAGCACTAAGGAAGTTCATGGCATGGTATAATGGATAGAAACATACAATGTTCCTGCCCCAGAGGTCATAAAACCTGTTGGTATGAGTCAGTACAGTACAGAACACACACAAAAGTGGAGTTTACACTGGTATACTTTCTGGAACATATGGTTCGTCATGAGACTTTTTGAAACAGAGTGAAGGCATTTGGTGAACATTAATGAAAAGGTTGATAGGTGTGCAGGGTAATGTGAAAGAAGGAATAGTCAGGAGTAGACAAAGGCCATGTCTACTCTACAAACTATTGCCAATGCAAGTTACATTGGCATAGTGGATGGAGGAAGCTGTAGACATGCTATATCTTGATGTTAATTAGGCTTTTGACACAGTCCCACATGACATTCTCATAAACAAAATAGGGAAATGTGGTCTAGATGAAATTACTATAATATGGGTACACAACTGGTTGAAATACTGTACTCAAAGAGTAGTTATCAATGGTTCACCGTCAAATGGGGAGGACGTATCTAGTGAGGTCCCACGGGTCAGTCCTGAGTCTGATTCTGTTCAGTGTTTTCATTAATGACTTGGATAATGGTGTGGATATGATGCTTATTAAATGTGCAGATGACAGCAAACTGAGAGGCGTTGCAAGCCCTTTGAGGCTGGGATTAGAATTCAAAATGACCTTGACAAATTGGAGAATTGGTCTGAAATCAATAAGATGAAATTTAAAAAGGCAAGTACAAAATACCTCACTTACAAAGGAAAAATCAAATGCACAAATACAAAATAAGGAATAACTAGCTAGGTGGTAGTACTACTGAAAAGGATGTTGGGGTTATAGTGGACCACAAATGGAGTATGAGTCAACAATGTGATGTGGTTGCACCAAAGGCTAATATTATTCTGGGGTGTATTAATAGGAGCGTCATAAGACACGGAAGGTAATTGTCCCCTGAATTGGCATGGTAAGGCCTCATCTGAAGTACTGTGTCCAATTCTGGGCGCCAGAGTTTAGGAAAGATGTGGACAAATTGGAGAGAGTCCAGCAGAGGCAACAAAAATGATGAAAGAGTTAGAAAACCTGACCTATGAGGAAAGATTAAAAAAACTGGGCATGTTTAGTCTTGAGAGAAAAAGAACTGAGGGAGGACCTGATAAGTCTTCAAAAATGTTAAGGGCTATTATAAAGAGGTGGGCGATCCATTGTTCTCCATGTCCACTGAGCTAGACCCAGAGGTAATAAGTATGCAGCAAGGGAGCTTTAAGGTTATATATTAGGAAAAATTTTCTAACTATAAGGGTAGTTAAGCTCTTGAATAGGCTTCCAAGGGAGGTTGTAAAGAATCCCAATCACTGGAAGTTTTTAAGAACAGATTGCATAATCACCTGTTAGGGATGGGGTTTAGGTTTACTTGGTCCTGGCTCAGGACAGGGGCCTGGACTAAATGACTTCTCAAAGTCTTTTCCAACCCTACCTATCTATGATTCTGTAAACAGAATTCAACCTAGATATCAGAAATAAAAAGCCAGCAGATAATGTCTTGTGCTGTTTTTTTCTTTGCTGTAACTTGTGCATTTTTATAAAGCCCTTTAAAAGCTTATACATATTTTACTGCCAAGAAGAGTAGACAGCAACATGTGGTCCTGTGATAATGTAACAGATGCCAATGTGATGAAAGTATTCTGTGCAGGCACATCTTAGTAGAGGCCCACTGTAGTTGTAACTGTTGTTGTTTCGATTTAATTTCTTATTGTTTGTTTGCAAAAACTGAGTTTTGTGAGGGCATCATATAATTTAGCGGTTAATGGCCATAAGCAGTTTTCTTTGTGTTTTTTTAAAAATCAGTATTCCTTTTTATATAAATGCAAGAGCAGTACATCAGACTTCCCAGATGAACAATTGTCTGAGGATAATAGCTACAGGAGACTCTTGCGCTTCTGATTTGCATTTCTATAGCCATTTCCATTTGAGGCTCCAAATGCACTTTACAAACAATAATAAATTTAGCTTCACAATGTCTTGGTAATGTAGGCAAGTATTGTCCACATTTTATAAATGGGAAAACTGAAGCACAGAGATATTAAAGTCAAGTTTTCAAGAGGAATCACTGATTCTTATTTTTATTTTGGTATGCCTCAATTCTTCAGTGCCCAATTTGAGAATTCCCTAATACCACCCATAGAGTTATCAAATCAATAGCTGAAAGCAACATGAAAAAGTTATTACAGGGCTAGTGTAAATTCTGCAGCCTCCTCCTATGTTTGAGATGTAATAGAAACACTATAGTTCAGCAGTCTAGGTGGACATTTAGGACATCTTCCAAAAATCTCATTTTAGGTTTCATAAAGTCTAAGGCCCGAAGGGATCATTATGATCATCTGATCTGATGTCCTGCATAACACAGGCCACAGAATTTCACACAGTGCATCCTGCTCATAACTTGTGGTTGAACTAAAGCATATATTTTAGAAAGTCATCCAATCTCAATTAAAAGGCTACAAGTTATGGTGAATTTAATCTGTTCAAGCCTCACTGTTAAAAATTTGCATCCACATGTAAAAAATTGCATCTTGTATGTATTATCTTAACTGGTCAGAGCACTGTTAAAAAAAATATATTCTTACACTTACAACATAATGTTAGTGTGATAGATGAAAAGCAATTCAAATATTTTCTCCTTACCGTTGGTCTTCGGTTGTGTTAATATAAGTGGACAGAAACAAAAGGTGAGGAAAGACAATTTGTGAGATATTAAAAGATCTTACAATCTGTCTGAACAATAAACAGTCCTCAGAAGAGAAAGGAATCTCATAGTATAATCCACCATAAACAATATCTCACAGATCTGAAAAGGTTAGGCCCTAAACCTGGCAGCCGATCTGTGTGGACAGATCCCTACATCCACGTGGAGCCCTATAGACTTCACTGGATATCTACACATTCAGCTCAGCGTGCAGGATCAGGGCCTTACTGGGTTACATTCATCGCCTAGGTTCTATGGGCTTCTATCCAGGTCTCCTGTAAAGGAAATTCCTCACGAAGCTAAGAACTGGTCTATGCTGAAAAGCTACATCAGCATAACTACATCCCTCAGCTGTGAAAAATCTAAACCCCTGAGAGACATAGTTAAGCTGACCTAGCCGCTGGTGTACACAGCAACCTCACTACCGCCTTTCAGGGAGGTAGATTACCTTGAGCGAGGGAGAGATCCCCTCCCACCACTGTAGGGTCTACACTGAAGTGCTACACGGTGCAACGCAGCTGCAGTGCTGCAGCTGTGCTGCAGTAGCATTTTAAGTGTCGGCATAGCTAAGGCTGCGAGTCTGTCATGGAGGTCACAGAAGTCACAGCGTGATTTCTGCAGCGGCTGGTGAGTCTGGCCCGAGGCTGCCCAAGCAGCTCAGGCAGCCCCTAGGCCAGCTGGCACCAGCCACTGCTGGGGCAGTCTCAGGCCACCCACTCCCCCCCCCTCAGCATCAGCGGGGGTCCCAGGTCGTGCACCACTGCACCCCCCCCTCAGAGCACCCGCAGCACTCCTCGGCTGCTCCCCCCACCCCGCCCCAGAGCACCCAAGATTTAGTCAGGGGTATATAGTACTAGTTATGGACAGGTCACGAGCCATGAATTTTTGTTTACTGCCCGTGATGACTTTTACTAAAAATACCCGTGACTAAAATGTAGCCTTAGGCATAGCCTGAATCACAGCAGCATCAGGCACCTGTAATTCTGTGCTCAAGCAAGGCCAGAATCGGCCAGTGTAGTGCATAGAATAGAATTTGAAGTAGCCAGGGTTCAAAGCAGCCCTTCCCTTGTGAAGGGTAGCATTGACACCATTAATAATATATACCTCTCTCATAGAACTAGAAGAGACCTTGCAAGGTCATAAAGTTCACTTCCTTGCCTTCACTAGCAGTGCCAAGTACTGTCCCTGACAGATTTTTGCCCCAGATCCCTAAATGGCCCCCTCAAGGTTTGAACTCACAACCCTGGGTTTAATAGGCCAATGCTCAAACCACTGAGCTATCCCTCCAATTGCTTACTATATCCTAGTGATGTTTTCCTGCTCTGGCACAGCTATACCTATGGGAATGGTATCCACAGGGGTGAATCTAGCCCTTGTATGTAAAGGTGTTTAGCACTTATAGCTTTGGAACTTTAAAATTCTACCTGGACTATATGGGATTTTCTACTCTGCAAGCATAATAGAGGGTTTTTTCATTCATCTTCATATTTAATATATTCTGCAATTGTCCCAAACAAATCATAAATTTGTCTTTTACAAATGTGCCTTATTGTGCCTTGATTGCTTATTTTATGCTTTAATAATTCATATTTTTCATAATTTATAATGTCACTTATTTGAGCTAGACACAGTTTATTTCCAGTAGGACAAAGTAATCCATTTACAAAGAAATATTTACATGTAGACTTCCCAAATGGAACACTAACAATATCACTGTCCCACTGTGAACTTTCAAATGTCACTAAAAGACACTGGATGCTCAGATATAAGGTAATGGGATGATTTATATTCTGTCTTGCAGCACTCTAGTAATATAGTGCTTTATTTTTCACTAGCGCTGTAAATCTGAATGACCAACCTTAAATGCCATGTTTATCTTTAAATTTGAACATTAGCATTGAACTTCTCATGCATCAACACCGCGTTATGCATTACTCAAAGACAATGAATTAAAAAAAATGAATAGGGGCCTGTTTACAATCAGATCTGACTTATTTCCAAACTTTCCCTGCTTATCAGAATACATTTTACAGAGCATTGGTTTCTATAGTCTTAAAAATAAGGTCAATGTCCATTTAATCATTTACTCCACCAGCCTTTCAGGTATAGGAAAATTTATGGTCTTAAACATTGGGCCATTGCAGACTTTTGGTCTGGAGCTGTAGACTTCCCAGGCAGGTTCACACAATGCTGCAACCCCCAGGGCATGGGATCCCCACCCCATCTGAGATGTTGAAAGGCTGTAGTGATATTTCCTGCTCATGATCCAGAATCTTGTGGTGTTGAATAAGGGCCAGAACTTAGGTGCCTAAGTCCCAATTTTAGGTACCTCTGCAATCCACAAAACCCTCTCTTCATTGCAGCCTAATTCTGTAGGCCTCTAACGCACTTGGTGCCTTAATTTTCACTGTAAAAGTTCTCTACGTTTTTGACTCTGGGCATGTGCTCTGTTGCCTAACTCTAGGTGCCTGGGGCTTTGCCTATCTTACGTCTATCCCCCAGTGGGATCCTGAAACCAGGGAAAGGGCATTTCCACCACCTATCTTGCCTGCAGGGCCTGATCTGATAGGCTTGCTCAGAAGCCACCTAATTCCATGCACTAGCATGCCAGGGGTGGAGGTAGGAGCTGGAGCTCAGTAGTTAGTGTACTAACCCAGGACGTGAAAAACTGTGGTTTAATTCCTCCTTCTACCAGATGAGAAGGGATTTGAACAGAGACCTCCCACTTCTCAGGTGAGTGTCCTAACCACTGGACTAGACTCAATCTCTGGTTGAAATAATATTTAATTAACATGGAATGGTTTCAACGAGAGAGAGAGAGAGAGAAATCCATAACAAAAGAGTCCACAGTCTAGTGACCCTTGCAGTAAGAGACCTGAATCAAATGGATTTGTAGATGTCCCCATATTTGCTTGAACTGTCCTTAAATAGAATATGGTCTTTTGATTACCTGCTGCTGCACTTCAGTGCTCCTACCCTTTCGCAAATACTTCACTAAGAGAAGAAACTTTGAGAGTAAAGAAAACTGACTCACTATTAACAAGACTTATTTTGAAGATCATGTTTTAACTTGTTAGCAGTTTAATTCTCTTTAAAGATTAACAAGGCTAATTATTTATCAGATTTCATTATCTTTGTCAGTTTCAATAAGGGTCTTTTGTTATGGTGATTAAGGTATTTTAATTGTAGTTTTTCTAAGAGCAATAATTCAATCGCATAGTATTTGCTGAATCCATGGGAATCTTGAAAATGCTTTGACAGCTGAACTCGTCTCATGAAATGAAAGCAAAGGAATATATATATAACTAACAAAAAGTGTTTTGCAGTACATCATTAATATAGATTTCCTTATCTGAAGTGACTCACTTTATCTGGGTTCATTAAGCTACTCTCCTTGCATGTCAATTTGCTATCTAGGAACATTAGTACTGAAAGCTTTTCAGGCTAGATTTTACTCACCTAGCTGATCACTTCTTTTTTTTAGCATATTTGTATGCATGTGGCCATACACCAAGGTAACTAGCTGCTGCTAAGATGAACGGCTAAATTGGTGGACTGGAAGCAGGGCTCTGGCTTGCTCTTAAAGGGAATGCACAATCTCGTCATTCTTTTCCTTGGAAAATCAGAAGCATTAGAGGGGTGAGGAATAGATATTGTTGCATAGCACAGGTTTGTAAAAGTTTTAAAGTTCCAAGAGTTAAGACTTGAGATGGGCCTATGCAAGAAGAGTCCCCAGGTGCCCCACTACGGCAGCATTCCTGCCTCTTTGTGCCACTCCTACAGCACAAAGGGCCTAAGGATCTGAGCCTAGGTTTTTGGGGGATGAAAGGTAATACAGTACCACTGACAACAGGGTAAGCAGAGTAAGTGATGGGTGCTTTTGAAATTCCCAACCACCGTTCTTAAATGTAAGATTATTAAAGTACTCATTTATACTGCGCCAATAGTCTTATCTAGAATAATAGAAATGGAGGGCTAGAAGACATCTTGAAGGGTCTAGTCCACTGGGCTCTCACCCCCCCCCCCCACTCCCTTCCCCATACACTGGTCTGACTGTATCACCATGCCACTTTCTCTCAGCGCCCTCGCCTGTAAAAATGGTGTTAAAGAATTCCACACACCCACAGATAAAATGAGCTGTGAATGAAAAGATAAATGTGAGTTGTTCAAGAAGAGATAGATACACATGCTTCTTCACTCATAAAAATATCACTGTGTGGAGGGATGAAGCTAAGCTCAGAGATGTAAGTTCCACTTTCTGAGCCAAACACAATTCAACATTAATAGTACCAAGAAAAGTGTCAGAGCATGTGCCTAAACCAAAGGAAATGAACTAGAAATGAAGGGTCTGATCCTGCAATGAACTATTCAAACTATTGAAATGAAAGATTCATATGACCTTCATCCTATGCTCTCGGTGAAGAGCCTGATCCTCTCTCACTTTTCAGATGAACTGTCCAGTGACTTCAGGACAGAAGGTTTGGGGCTCAAGATTAGAACTGTAATTCCTAAAAAATTATTCCTTAACCCACAACAGAAAAACAAACAAAAATAAATTGCTAAATAATGGGATTAGAGGAATCACCTATTAGGAAGGAAGAGGCTTGAAACTCTAAGCCTGCTCCAGTTGTCTACTGGATTTGTCTAGCTCTAGAAAAATGGGGGTGGGGGGTTAACTGCTATCAGGTGATATTAATTTAATGCAAAACTAGAAATTGTATTTATTATATTCCTCTTCTGTTTTTGTTATACCCTTCACATGAAATTCTAATAAAGGTTTCACAAGTGTACACAAATGGCCATTGCTTCCTTACACATTTTACCACATATCCCAATAGAGTGACATTTTTAGCATGCTTTTCCAAGTTGTTACATTAACAAATTTGCACTGATTTCTTTATCCTGTCATCTAAAGACCACCTTGTAGTAAGACAGTGAACTTTTACAGCATTTCATAGCTGATGCACTGTCTAATGTCACAAATGTCTGCTCAAATTACCTCACTAAGACTTGAGAAGATTCTACATTGTGCCTTCTATTTGAGCTTGATTTGACAGAATCAGTCCCCATGCTAGCTCATGGCACTTATCAGTTAGTCAGCCTTCCTCAGGGAAGAAAATTTAGAGTGCACCATATTCAGTTTTCAAATCAAGCCCTGTCCCCTTAGGAAGCTGTGTGCTGCATTATTAAACAAGATGCCATCAGCCATACCACCCTGCTTAAGCATTCAGTCAAATAAAAGACTACATCATTATGTTAACTCTTTTTTACCAGGTTCATTTATGTTTTAGTGATCTGAAATAGAACTCTCAGGGACAAAGAAAACTTTGCTGTATCTCATTTGTCACTTTACTGCCTGATATTATAATATGAAGATCTAAATTTGACGCTTTATGAGCTTTTCTAAATTAGAGAGATTTTTAAATAACATAACTGACAGAAATTACCTTACCATTTTGTTTTAGTTATTTTGTGAAAGTACCTGGTTTTTTTTTTTGAGGGGCGTGGGGAGAGGTTGGTGTATGTGTGTGTGTAAATTTGTTTAGATAGTGCAGTCAATTTACACAGTCTTTTGGCTGCTATACTTTTATTTAGGGCCAAAGTCTGATCAGTTACACTAAAGTAAATACTGAGTTACTCAGTTGAAAACAAGGAAGTTATGGTAGTCTAATACCAGTATAAATGAGAGCAGAAATTGGTCCTTAATTTGACAGCCATTCTTCAAAGCCTGTGTTTTTAACATATTATGTTCTTCCACCAATGCAGAATCCAGTAAGATAGATAGATAAAATCAAATTGTGCAAATACTATAAAGAATTACCAAGTCTTAAAAGTACTTTGTGATATTCCAGTAACACAGAAACTACAACCAGAAGCAAGAAACCTGCTCCCACATGAAAATAAACAGATTCACGATGCATACTTCAATATTTGTTTCAAATCTCCTTGGGTCCTCTCCTTATATTCAGAGTCAGACTTGTACATCTTTATTTATCTTGTCAGAGCAGAAATTGACAAGATTCTCTGAGAAAAGGGGAGATATCCTTTTTAAAGCTTCATGTTGATATAAATATGAAAATGGATTAAACTCTGCTTCCAATTTCCAAACATATGTACTTCAATGAATATTAAATGGTAGACCCATATCATCATCATGACTTATTTACTTTGTAGAGTTTTTATCAAAAAAGGACTGGAGTTTGCTATGGAGCGTGAAACTCCACTGTAATTGAGTTTAGAGTGGTGAAACCACTAAAGAGGCCATGGCCCCAGAGAGTTCCCTGAAACCCACCTGTCAACGGGTGTTACATCACAGCTCAAACAAGCCATGCCTTCCTATTCCCACTAAAGACTTCTGTGGTGCAAAAAAAATAAAAAAAAAATAGAAATCGAAGTTGCTCCTAGAGAAAAATTCAGCAACAGCTGCACAGTGTCAGCAGAAATAATGATCTGAAACTCAGCCTCCAAGGGATGCTACTCTGGTCCTAATTCTGTAAGGTGTCATTTCTTTCATTGCAATGCCATTAAGCATGAATGTAATCGAGTGGACGTGAAGCACTCATCAAAATAGAACAAATGAAAGAAAGGGAGCGTCAGAGTTTTTTGACAGGAAAAAGTGAATTATGCTTCTAAACAGATACTCTTAAAGGATCCATACATAAAATGGCAACCAGATGAGATTCTGGGTATTTAAATATGTGATTTTGAAATTTCATAGTTACATTGAAAATTTTGTTGCATGATCAAGGTTCATTAAATGAAAATTGAAATTGTGAATAAATCTAGCTCAGGTAGTCACATGTTTGATCAAAATATTTTTTGTGTGGAAAGGCTGAATGATACAGAGAATTGGTAATGTGCTATATAAAGCCTTTTACTTTTAGATCACTGTGAATCCAGTCTATCAGTAAAATTCTCTGCTCACAGAACTCCAGGATTTCAATGGAGTTAGGGCCAAATTCTCTATAGGCATATGTTGATGATAACCTTTGGTCACTACCATCAGATAGCTGTTACATGGTCTTAGTCTTATGTCTAGTGGACAAGTCCCACTACAAAATACGTTGCTATATTTTGCAGCAACTGGCAGCCTTGCTTGCAGCTGCTGAATGGCATGGAAAAGGAGCTACTTTTTCTAAAACTTGACATGGTCCCTCCAATAAAATGTTAAGGGATGTTGGCAGGGCACTGTGAAGAGTCTTGTTCTGACCTTGTACTGTACCTATTGTTTGGATAAAAAGAGGGTTTCAGACTTCAGTCAATCTACCATCTTTCACAAACCCCAAATGCATAAAAGGGAAGAGAGTCACATGTTTTCTTTTGGTATCCTCAGCTACATCTTTCCAAGTCACCTATTCAGCAGAATGCATGAAGCTGTGCAGTTAGACTTCATTTATTTACAAGATCCTCCCTTTACAGCTTCATTTTAAGAAAACTGCTCGTGGTAGGTTATATCTGTTACACCTACATTAATATCCAGTGCAAATGGATTTTCTGTTTGCACTCTGATTAGTGGTAGTGAAATTGAGGGGTGGGGGGAGAGGAGATAGATTCCTCATATATCATATTGTACATCAAACTCTGCAAAGCCTGCTTTCTACAGGAGCCATGCTGCTCTAGGAACTGTCCTGCTGTAGCTTGCTTCAAAAAATGTTTGCTGGGAGTACATTGCAAATTGTTCTGCACCACCTACATGACCTTAGCATTCAGGCTTGTTGAAAGAACTGAACTCAGAACTGGACCACTGCTGAGAAATGGATACACGAAAACTTCCAATCCACTCAGGAACCGATTTGGGCTCTCCTCCAGTAGGAGAATGGGGTTGACTATTTCAATTAGTGTAGCTGCTTTCCTAGCTTACCTTAAAGAAGTATTTTTTGGAATCAAGAGGGTCTCATTGCAAACTCAGTGCCTCCCACTGTTTCCAATTACATTCAGCCTCAGATGCAGTCTTATGAGTAGTTCTGAGAACAACCTTAAATAGAAAGTCAACATTTTTTTGCTCTACATCGGAGAAACCTCCTTGCAAGCCAAGGACTGCACTATTCTCCAAATGCTATGTTAAAAATATCATTCTGCAAGCTGTGACAAATTTACTCATGTATTAAAATGAACAAAAACATGTTTTGTAGTGAGACAATTAAAGTTTAATGTCTCTGCTTTGATTTTAATTGAACGAAATGAGCTTTTTCATTTCAAAGTGTATAGCCTGTGTGTTCAAAACAATGTCTCTCTTTTCTCTCTTGATTTGAAACATGGATATTCTGTTAGTACTGATAGGTCACATTACACTTGTACTGTCTCGGTACAAACTTTTAGGCTTGTTTAAGTCATATATCTGATATCCATTCATTATTACTTTGTTCTCACATAGTGTCCTGTATTTTAGAATTTCAAAGCACTATGCAAGTAAATTTTATTTCACAAACCCTGTTGTTATTGTTGTTATGCTCATCTTACAGATGGGCATACTGAGGCACAAAAAGGCTTAATGCCAAGATTTTTTTAAAATAACTGCCTAAAGCTAGTCTTCCATGCCCATGTTTAGCAACTCTCATAGGCTCCTGTAGTAGATCCTAGAACGGGGAAAGGAATCCAGCAGGTAAGTGACTCCCAGGGCAATGGGCTGGAGAGTGAAAGCTGTAAGAAGTTGAGTCAGGAGAGAGGTTCCCTGGGATGAGGATCAGATACTGGTTGTTGAGGAAGCTTGCTATGAATTACAGCTCAGACCCAGAACTAAAGGGCAGTAGTTTGTGACCCGATGGAGCAAGACAAGCACCTTGGAGAGGTATCAGAACCTGGATGCTTGTGAGAGTGGAAAAGCTACCTGAATTGTAAACAGGCCCAGGAAGGAGGAATGTGGAGCCCCTGAACCATGGGAAAGGAGTTTAAGAGACCTAAAGAAAGGACCCTCTGGAAAGGCCAGGGGCTGCAGTCTGACTGGCAGAACTCACTTGTTTGGAAGGAGCTGCGTTCTGGGAGAATGGAGCAGAACCAGAACCTGGATGCTGGTGAGCTGGAGAAACCTGCCTTAATCACAGCCTCACCCCAGGAAGAAGGGCTTTGTGGTCCCTGAATCAAGGGGAAGAAGTTTGCGAGGTCAGGGACTAAGGCAGAAGGAGGCCTATAGAAGTTTAGGCCAGAGAGTTTAGGAGGAGGACTGGCAGAGTATTCTGACTCATAGGGAACAAGGGGATTGGGTGAGAGCTAGGACCTGAAGTCCTGGAACAAGGGTGAATTAGAAACCCCAAGAAGGAAGAGTTTGGGCCTGAAAGGCCAAGGATCACTGCATTCTGTAAAGTCATAAATTAGACCCCAAAGGGAGGATGCTATTTAATGCTATTTATGTTCTCTGTACTGTGAATGACTTACTGAGGGAACCAGGAAGGACTGCCACAATATGCCATGATAGGGCATGCTCTGGGACTGCACCAGGCTACAGGCACCTATTTAAGTGCCTGAGTTTTTAAAAGTGCTGAGCACTCAGACCCTCTTACTGATAGAAAAAAATCTAGGCCTGAATAATTGGATGATGGTCACATAGCAAGTGAGTAGCAGAGCTGAGACTAGAACCTGAATTTCTGGGCTACTGAAAGCATTTTTCCTGAGTTTGGTAAGAGCCTTATGCAGTGACCTAATAAAAGGAAGGCTGATAAGGCTTATTCTAATAAACTCATAAAAACCCTGTACAATTTTAAACCTTATTCAACACTAGTAGAACCTAAAATCAGCCACCTATCTACAGAATCAAAGGAAAAACAATGAGGAGTCCTTGTGGCACCTTAGAGACTAACAAATTTATTTGGGCATAAGCTTTTGTGGGCTAGAACCCACTTTATCAGATGCATGGAGTGGAAAATACAGGAGCAGGTATAAATATATGAAAAGATGGGAGTTGCCTTACCAAGTGTGAGGTCAGTCTAGCGAGACAATTCAATTAACAGTAGGATACCAAGGGAGGAAAAATAACTTTTGTAGTGGTAATGAGAGTGGCCTGTTTCAAACAGTTGACAAGAAGGTGTGAGTAACAGTAGGGGAAAATTAGTATGGGGGAAATTTGGTTTAGGTTTTGTAATGACCCAACCACTCCCAGTCTTTATTCAGATCTAATTTGATGGTGTCCAGTTTGCAAATTAATTCCAGTTCTGCAGTTTCACGTTAGAGTCTGTTTTCAAAGGTTTTTTTGTTGAAGAATTGCCACTTTTAGGTCTGTTATTGAGTGACCAGGGAGATTGAAGTGTTTGTCTACTGGTTTTTGAATGTTATAATTCCTGATGTCAGATTTTTGTCAATTTATTCTTTTGCGTTGAGACTGTCCGGTTTGGCCAATGTACATGGCAGAGGGGCATAGCTGGCACATGATGGCATATATCACATTGGTAGATGTGCAGGTGAACGAGCCCCTGATGGTGTGGCTGATGTGGTTAGGTCCTAAGATCAAAGGGTGGATTAACTGCCACTATCTTCACCCAGGGATTGTCAGCCAATTTTTGAATGGCTAAAATATAAGAATACTCTTCAAAACCTCTTTACAACCTGTTCTGTTTTTAACCAAGTGCAGTACACATTTGATCTATGCCCACCGAGGCAATGGGTCTCAATGGGATTGTTAAAGCTGGCAAGGGCCCAGTCTCAAACTCTCAGTGCAGGGTATTCACTACAAATCCCCAGTGAGGAAATCTAAGTGAACTCTAACAGGACAATTTTCAGGGCACAGTATGAAACTGCTCTCCATGAAAGCCTTCCCACAATAACACAGGATGAAAAAAAGGTGATGGTGATCGGAAATATATTTAAAAGCACGTAAACATAGGCCTGGTCAAAAGCAAAAACTTTTTGAACAAACTTGATGCACGGTCCTAATTAGATCTAGTCAATTTTTTAAAAATTTCAACAACATTTTGAACTTCAAAATTAAAACAAAACAAAACAACAAACAGGATAAGTTGTGATAAAGTGTTCATTAATTCCCAACCTTCCCATGTTGCAACCAGCTCTAGTTTTAATTTCTGTTTTTGGTAAGGACATCCATATCCAGATGATGAGAGCATTGGAAGTGCCTATGGTAATACTGTCAGTATGGTTTTTATGCACAGCCTCTTTTATGCCTGTGATTACTGAATACCTGTCTTGCTTTCAGTCCTGCTCAAGTGTCACACTTTCCTGCATTATTAGGGGACAAAAATGTGCTAGGCACTATACAGAACAAATAGAAAGACATGACATAGGCCCTGCCCCCCAAAATTTACAATCTACTTTTAGATATGATGCAACAAAAAAAAGTAACATACAATAGATGGGGAATGGGTAGAGATCAGCGGTTACAGTGATAGTATTATAGTCATTCACTTTTGGTATGTGCACATCTTGTTGTTTCCATTACATTTATCATTTCATTTTAAAATAGGATAATTCACTTCTTATGGATAACAGTGAGTTATTTAGGGGCGAGTCTTTAAGGAGGGTTTTAAATGAGTTGAAATTGGTGCCTGAGTCAACAAGGATAGTGAAGACAGTGGATATGAGGCGGACAACATGGATAATAGTGTAGAGATGGAAGTATAATGAGAAAAGGCCTGATTCTCTTCACATTTTCACCAGTTTTCCACCAGAGAAGCTCCATTGACTTCAGTTGAGTTACTCCTGATTTGCTTCACTGTAAGAGGAGAATGAAGTACATACTGTAAGAGAACTGCATCTTTATTACTGTTGCTGATTCCTATCTGAAATCAACACTGGCACATTCAGGAAGAAAATCTAAATCTGTGTAAGGAGAAAGTGAGAAGTAGTAGTAAAAAAGCTATAGCTAATTATTTGCAGCCATGGTAGGCGGTATTTTAGTTTACTGAATTAGAATTAAGTTCCAAATGTGTCAAACTTCGAAATATTCCAAAATTGGCATTAATGAAAATATATCTTGTAGTGGAGAGTGGTCAAAATGAAAACACCTCCGTCACAGTGGTCAGTTGGAATGATGTCTAAGAGGTCAGACTAGCAAGCTGCAAAAGTGAAATGGAAAAATAGCCTAATATCAGAAAACCTGAGAAAAACTTTTTTAAAGCAACCTTTTAAAAAAGGTTTGTTTGCGATAGTAAGTTTTGACCAGAGATAGTTGAAATATTCATCATTATTTAAGTTCCTTTATGGGTTAGTAAATTGTTTGTGAACTAAGCCTAAAGTTCTTAGAATTTTTTTGGGTTTTTTTTGGTTGGTTGGTTGGTTTTGTGTGTGTGTGTGTGTGTGTGTGTGTCTAGCCAATATTTTGGATGAATAATTTTCAGTGAGTTCTTCATGAATTGTTCAATTACACTATTCACTCTTTGTAGTTTTTCACCTAAGTTACATCATGTCGCCTCTGCTCCCTGACCGGTTGACTGAAATTTTTAAATAGCTTAATTAATAGTGAACTCTGAATGCAGATTTTCAGATGAATAATCGTTTGTGCTAAAATCTGTGAAACATTCAGGACTTATGAATATTTCCGTGCCTACCAAAATGTTCTACAAGAACATGATCCCATGAACCATAGTGTGATGGCCACAGACCATCAGAGAAAGGGGCTAAGGAGAGCCTATAGGCACAGCTAGCCCTGTCCTGCTATACTTGAGGGGGAATAAAGGAGAGAGCATGGCTCAGTTTAGGCCTGGCTGGCCAAGAAGGAGGATGAGCTCTTCCTCTCTGCCTGAGGGGAAATTTATTTGCAAAGTTGCACTAACTGAACAGCCAATGGGGACAGGAGGAGCAGTTAGACTCCAGGAATGATCAACTCATGTGTGAGAAATTGTTTGGGAGACAAGCCTGAATGGAATGACTGGGCACCCCACCGGAAGACTGGGGGGTGGAGGGGGGATGACCCAAGTATCTAGTTGGGTTTGCTTTTTGTTTTGGGACTTTTTGAGGTTGAGCACCTACAATCCCCTCAAATGGGGATAAGACTGAAGGGACAATTAGCTGGTGGGCTGGAGCCCTGCTAGAGTGGCCACTGGAGGTAGAGATTTCGTTACCCACCCCCTGTCAAGACACCTAGAAGGGCCCAAAAGGGGTACTGCTCACAGCACACTACTACACATAGTGAAATGAATGTCACTTTTATCTATGAAAATATTTGCTAATCCATTTTTTGGCTATTCAACGAGCTCTAGTTGTCAATGATATAACAAATAATAACCTTAAAAAGCATTGCACAGATAAATGTGCAACCGAACAAGGGAAACAACCTTTCATGAATGAACACTTCTTTTAAACATGGCAAAGAGAACTCTATGTTTAGTAAAAGTTGCAGTTGTCATACAGGGGCAAATCCCAAAGTCTTTATTTGGTCCTTTACTCAAAACTCCCCTTGGCACACAATTAACAACTGAGTGCCAGATCATGCTCCCCTGCCCAATCCATTGCAAATCCTCTGTGTTCAGATCTTACCCCTCCTGTGTGGAAAAGAGGTGGGGTGGGGTGTGTGAGACAACTGTCTCCATGGCATTATCTGTGCTGCTTCGTAGGACTCTGCAGAGGCTATTTCATGGGGTTGGAATCCAAGGGGGAGGAGTTTGGCCGGGGCAGGGCAGGGAATTGGCGGCTCCATGTTAAGTGTGGGTAGGGTTAGTGGAGGATGCAGTAATGTCAACCCCAAGCATTCAAAAATCATATCAGTCCTCCCAAATTATAAGGCTGTGTTAAAAGTCATAAGATTTTTTAAAAAGCAATAAATTGTGGGTTCTTTATTTTTGCCTCCTGGCTTCTAAGCCTTTGGGTTGTGCTTGTTTCACATTTTCAAGTTTTCTCTGAAACATGAAGAGTGGAAACTTGCCTTTTTTTTTAATGAAAGTTAAGATCCTCTAGCAATCTACTGATTCCAGGACCTGAGCTGGTGCCTTAAGAAAGACACTGAAAAGTTGCAAAACTAGTGATAAGATAGAGTTGGCAAAACTGGTGATGCACAGTTCCCCACTGGCTCCATGGAGCCCCAAGAAGCATTACAGAGATTTTTTTTCCCTTAGCCAACTCCTGCAAGTTCTACCTGGGGGGGAGGGGAAGGAGAGATGAGGGCAGAAGAAAATCTAGCTTTAGCAAAGACTTCAGTTCTAACTTAGATGTTTAGGTCCACGCAATTCTCCCTGACAATATAAATGGTGCTCTCACTGGTGGGGAAGGCGGTCTTAAGATGATTTACAGTAACTATTAAATCAGCCAAAGAGCCTTAAAGGAGAAACAACATGGAAAATATTAGGAACCCCACAAAAGGAGGCTGCAGAGTAACACATCCCTTGTCTGTCCTGGCCACGTCTCTTTCTTGTGCAGTGTCACTTACCTGTTGGCCAGTGCTCGTCTTTTGCGGAGCATTCCCCTTCCTCCACTGGCAGTTTTGTGGAGATATAAACTTCCCCTGTTTTTCCATTGTTGGGAGCTTTGGATACTGGTTTAGGATGGGGGAAATGATGGCTGAATTTAATCCTATGTCTAACATTAGTGACTAATATAATCAGTCAAACAATAACATGCCTAACAGACAAAGGACGGTAAATACTTCATTCATATTTTTTGTAAAATTAGTATTTTAAGGTTTTTTCCCCCTCTTAATGAACAGTTTCAAACACTAGATGGCACACTTACCCTCAGAATTACAGCCTATGTTTTATAGGTTTTAGGTTCTCTATGCTCTCTGATTTATGAGCTGTTCTTTCTTTTCTTTGAAGCAGTTTTATGATGAGCAACATAGGTGGTGTTATAGATAAAAGGTGGGGTCAACCTAATAAAGTAGTATTTGTTACACTTATGTGCTTTGGTTTTAAAACCTCTGCTCTGAAACCTTCACAAGGCTTGTTATTTTCCTGAAAATTTAGCAAACTGGAAAATTTCCAAAATCTCTCAAAATCTAAAATGCATAAAGAAACAGTCACCTAAAATGGTAGCATCTTGTCCTGATATGTTATACTCTTTCTGATAATATTTTCTTAGTCCTGTGAGTTATGACTATCATTTCTTCTTCATTTTGCTGCACATCCCTTTTCCCCCAGACTACTGACTACCCTGCAGAAGGATTTTACTCAAGGTGCTAAGCCAAAACTTCCAACCTTCCCATCCAAATAAAAACAAATTGTAAGTGGATCTCTACTATGTCCCTAGGAATAAGGGGTCACCAACCCAGTAAAGGGAAACAAGAACAAGTGTCCAAAAACAGAACAAGTCCCTTTCTCTTAGAGTGGTGAACATGTCTTCAAATACTCCTTATCTGGCAGGCAGTTAGACAGTTTAGGTCCTTCCTCTGCAGAGTCCTAAATGAACAGGTCTAAATCCCTCTTGTAGGTAGGAAGAAACCCCCCCAGAGATTTTCTCTTTGTAATATCCAAGAAGCAGGCCTAGACTTTCCTTGTGGCTGGGAAAATACAAATATTTCCCTTCTCAACAGCGGGGCGCAGAGGAACATTCAAGGGGGCATGGCAGGGCCCGGGCCAGCCCCCATGTGGTGTGGGGAGGAAGCACTACCCAGCCCCACTCTGTCCCTAACTCCGCTCCGGTCCCAACCCCAGCTGCAGCCCGGCCTCTGTCCCGGTCCTTGACTCCTTGCCTCGGCTCCGCTCACAGCCCCAGCCACAGCCCCAGTCACAGCTTTGACTCCCAGCCCTGGCTTCGCTCCCAGCCACAGACCCACTCCTGGCCCCAGCCCCAACCCCGGCTCCCAACTGTGGCCCCAGCCCTGGCTACAGATCCCAGCCCTGGCTCCCGAGCCCAGTCCCAGACGCAACTCTGCTCCTGGCTCCTGCTCCTGCCCGCAGCTCCCGGGATGGGGGGTGGGCGCAGACAGATTCCATTATAGGTCAGCGGGGGCACCACAGAAAACGTTTGGGGACCGCTGGTCTAGTGAATTTAAGCCCTACCATCTCTATGCAGTGTGGGAAGAAGTTTAACTTGTTCTTCTAGGTGCCTGAGGCAAGGACTACCTGACCACAACACCCTCACCTCTTCATTAGCCACAGCTAACGGCTCTTTTTTCCATAAATGTACCTTGGGCCATCTTTATCGGCCAAGCAGAAATTTATCCTATTCACTATCCAATTGCGTGTAGGTAGAACTTTATTATAACTTGACAGAACAGCAGTCTTTTCTGTCCCTCTAAAGTGCAGTACAGCCCTTTTTATCGAAGTTGCTTCTCAATAAATCATTGATTGAAAACTTGTTCATAGTCTTTGTTGCCTATAAACTGTTCCTCCAACAACCCTCACAAGGTTCTTGGAAAAACAGCTTTTCTTTTGCTGCCATCAACATTAGCATCCCTCTGCCCTCACAGAATAGAAGCACTCAGGTTTTTCTGTACTTCACTAGTCAGTCACCCAGCTCTAGGAAGAGGTGTGCACCATGCTATTGAGAACAAAGGCTTCTGTCAACTTCCTCCCTCACCTATCTTAATTCTGAAGGGTCCCTGCCAGTTCTTTGCCTCACTCACTTCTACATTGGCATCAGGCACTCATGCACGTTTGTGGCATTTGTGCCTCATCCACTTAGGGTTGCCAACTTTCTAATTGCCCAGCCCCTGTCCCACCCCTTCTCTGAGACCCCATCCCCCACTCACTCCAGCCCCCCTACTGCTGTTGCTCACTCTTCCCCACCCCTACTTACTTTCACTAGTCTGGGGCAGGCAGTTTGGGGGGGGGCTCCGTGGTGGGGCCAGAAATGATGGGTTCAGAGTGCAGGAGGGGGCTCTTGGCTGTGTCCAAGGGGTTTGGAGTGTGGGAGAGGGCTCAGGGATGGGGCGGGGGGTGGGGGCAGGAGGGGGTGAGGGCTCCAGCTGGAGGTGCAGATCTGGCTCTGCGGCGGAGATTGGGATGAGGGGTTTGGGGTACAGGAAGGGGATCATGGCTGGGGTAGGGGGTTGGGATGCGGGAGTGGGTGCGGGGTGCGAGCGCTGAGAGGGAGTTAGGGTGCGGGAAGGGGTTCCAACCTGGGGCATGGGGTTTAGGGTGCAGGAGGGGGTGAAGGCTCCAGGAGG
Organism: Malaclemys terrapin pileata; assembly: GCF_027887155.1. NCBI lineage: Eukaryota > Metazoa > Chordata > Testudines > Emydidae > Malaclemys > Malaclemys terrapin. The sequence goes on along the minus strand of NC_071507.1, from coordinate 36,732,248 downwards.
GAGTTTGGGTACATGAGGGGGCGAGGGGCTGGGGTAGCGGGTTTGTGGTGTGGGGTTTGGGTGGGAGTTAGGATGCAGGCTTCACCTGGCAGCGCTTACCTCAGGCAGCTCCCGGTCGGCGGTGCAGTGGGGCTAAGGCAGGCCCACTGCCTGCCCTGGCTCTGCACTGCTCCCAGAAGTGGCTGGCATGTCCGGCCCCTAGGTTCGGCCAGGCGGCTCTGCATGGTGTGTGCTTCCTGTGCCTGGAGGCACTGCCCCCCACAGCTCCCATTGGCTGCGGTTCCTGGCTAATAGGAGCTGCAGAGCCGGATCTGGGCGTGGGGGCAGTGTGCGGAGCTTCCCTGATCGTCCCTGCGCCTAGGTGCTGCAGGGACATGCTGGCTGCTTCCAGGAAGCTGTGCAGAATCAGGGCAGGCAGGGAGCCTGCCAACCAGACTTTTAACAGCCTGGTCAGCAGTGCTGACCGGAGCCGCCAGGGTCCCTTTTTCCGGTTGAAAACCTGGCAACATACATTCACTTCCTTGCAGGGCTGATATCAGCATGCAGGCCTCTGTGAGGTTTCTGCCACACCAACTTTATGCTGCATGGGTGATGCCAGAGTACAGGTCTCAGATCTGCTTTCTTCATTATCTTCTACTCAGCATGACTAATATTGGGGCATGGTCCTCTAGTAAAGGACCTTGCCTCAGGCACCTCTCCTTGCTGGGGAGCTGAGGCCAAGGAACAGGTCACTAATGCTAGAGCACAGCTCCCTGTGATGTCTCTGCCTTACCATTGCTAAAGGGCTATTAACGCAACACAGAACTATCTAAGGTTCCTAATCTCATTTCCTTTTGTGCTCCCTCCATCCTGCTGGCCCTCTCCCCTAGCAGCAGCAGAAAGTGGGGCTGGAGGGGCTTCCAGGGCTGAGTCTGGTGGATTTCCCAGTAGCAGTGGCTACAGCAGCGGGTGTGTGTGTGTGTGTGTGTGTGGAATTGCTCAAGGCTTGTTGCCATCCACAGTTGGCAGGGAGGTGGGAAGGAGGACCCCTAGTTGGTTTTGGTTTCATCATTAACAGGAGAGAAGAGTTGGGACACGATCCTGCTCTATTGTTAGAGTACTGTGCTGTACCAGCAGAGGTGCAGCTTTCTGTTGCCCTTATGTAGAAGGGCTGAGCCGCAGTTCTGTAGTACATTTCTGAGACAGGCCCTCAGTAAATGCCCCATTGTCCAATAGTCCAGTATGAGCCTGCTGATGTAAATGTCTTTCTAATATATGTCACATAACTTTCAATTCTGAAGTGGATTCACATTGATAGGTTTGGCAGAAGTGCATTTTAAGGAAGATCTTTGGGGCACAGAATAAGGAGGGAGTTCCAGGAATAAGGAGAGTGCAGGAATGATAACATTAATTGGGAAGATGATGGCTCTTAGTGGAAACTAAACATCTTCATCACCATTGGATGAAATCCAGCCAGGAATAGGCTAGAAGAGAAGGGATTTGATACTTTTGCTAACTGGCAGCAATGTGTTATGAAAGAGCACCTAGCAACTAATCACTCACCTGTATCAAGTGCCTTCAAGACAAGAATGCCTAGACAGATAAATGGCTATGTGGTGAAGAGACACAGGGAAAAGAGAAAGGAGTCAGATAGTCAACAGAGGACATTTCAATTATGGTGATAAAATGCTGAGCTACTGTTATTGAAGGGAACAGTCCAAAGTGAAATTTGGAGAGAGGGTCACATAGGAAAATAGGCTTTGCCAGCTGTCTTCAGGCACAATATAATCTAACTGCAGCAGCAATTCTGTGACAGCTACTTGACAGACCAAGTTCTCTTCTGATATAAAAGATGCCAATGAATAATTCTACCTTTCCACAATTGCACATCTGAGAAGAGAAAGAGTTTGACTGTTGGGACTCTACTCCAGGTCACTTTACTGAGACCCAGTTAATTTAGCAATAAGATGGATAGAGAATAAACTAATGTGCAGAAAAAACAAGGCACTAACTCATTATGAGCCATTCAAGGAAAGGCATCTGGCGATGTGGGTGGGGATGTACGAATGTTCATGGAGGACAAGAGGAGAAGACAGTACACAGTATTGCAGGCCTTACTCACACTAACCAGCCACTGATGCCACATGACTTCTGAGTGAGATGTTCAGCAGAATCAAGCTAGTTTGGGTCTTTTTTCAATGTGCATATGGGAAGGGCTGGTGAGATGGGATATGAACTGCAAAGGAGGGGACTGTGTGCATGGAACAGAGCCAGACAACAGGGCACAGGAAAGTGTTTAAGAGGCTCAGGGTTATCTATAGTGGGAAACAGGAAGGGAAGACTGTATATAGAGAAGCTAAAAAAATGCAAATGTTTTATTTTATATTTACAAGCAATGGACACTGAATATCATTTGCACCAATTTTTAACAAATGAAAATGTTAAAACTTATATTTTTCCCCTCCATATAATGTTTTATCTTCTACATATCCTGTTGTAATGTTTAAAACAGTAGAACTCTTTACCATAAAAATACTCATTTGTTACATTTCTTTGATTGTTTAAAGAACTTTATTTTATATTTTCAGGTCTATACGTTCTCCACTCACCATTTTATGTAGGAAATTAGTGTGTGCTGTGTTCAACGATTTGTTTTCATAATATGCCATGGACCAAATCTTGCTCATCTTAGACTTCTATAGGACTTACATAAGTTCAGTCTGCAAGACTTGCTATGTCTCTAATAAACATAAGAGGGCCTGACCAGGTGGGTGTGACCAGTGTGGCATGCTGGGATTGTGAATGTGGTTTATGAATAGAGTGCTAATACTATTCTCTCCACTTAACATCTGTGTTTACCCCCAAAATGTTTTAGAATAATGAGGCACTGATTTTCTCTAATGCACCAGTTTTACACTGGTGTAATTCCAATAAGTTAGTTCAGGAGAGTTATTACTGATTTACACCAGTATAAATTGGAGAAGAATTAAGCCATTAGTATTTTAGAAAAATAAAGGATCTCATCATGTTCTTAGAGAAGTTAACGGCAAATCTTCCATTAACATCAGTAGGGCAGGACTAGGCACCAATTTAAAAATACCCTCTGAACTAGCTCCCTGAAAAGCAAAGAAAAAAAAGAGAGAGAGAGAGCACGCACAAAAGAGCATCATCCTGCTGACACAAAGGCAGAAACCCGATAAAGGAAATGCAGTGCAAAAGTCAACATAAATCCGGTTTGTCAGAATAAAACAGGTGAGTCCATTTGCTGGTAGACCAGATTAATGTAAATCAAAGCATTGTAAAGGTTCCATACTATGGAGATTTGTGACTGGTAAACTTTCATCGTGTGATGAGAGATGGTAGTCATCAGGCAGTGGGAATAAAAAGTCAAAGTGAAGCTTAAACTCTGAATCAAAAATCAGTCCTGTTAATGTCTAACACACTGAGGTCAAAAAATCATAAGAATCCAGCTGTGAAAATAAGACAGGAGCCGTATTAGTTTTCTCCATTCTGCATCTCACATTTAAGTGTTGTCAACTGATGAGAATTTTGTCCCTCGAGGATTGTCGTGGGGTAGTTTATTCCATGTAAAGTGAAAATTCTGCATCACATAGAGGATCTTGTGAAATGCTGTAAAGAGATGAAGGCAACACGCTGAGATCAATAATAGAAAGGATGAAGGAACAGGAGAAACAGAGTAATCTGCCACATGTTCTTATCTAGAACAATTTCTCAGTGAAAGGAGGAAGCATGTTTGCAACATGCAAGCTACCAGCAGCTGTGACACCTTTTCATAGTCAACAGTTATTCATAGATAAAGTTGATATGGTTTATTCTGAAACTGACTTGTATATAACAATTTAGGATAGTTGTAAATCCCAACCAAGGCATTTCTTTCTGTGTCTCTGTCGAAGAGTTCAGCCGAGGCTTGTCCCTCCGCGGGGCTGTGGGGTATCCCACCACCTCGCAATAGTCCGATATGGGCCCAAGGCCTGGGTCAGGGCGGGCCAGTAAACAAACAGTCAGGAGCTCAGGCCCCTAAGCAGGGGCTGAGCCAATAGTTCAATATGAGCCCTAGCCCTAGGTCAGGGCAGGGCAGCAAACACACAGTCAGGAGCTCAGGCTTCTGAGCGTCGGTGTGAGGGGGAGACTGCCACCCGTGAGTAGGGTGGCAGGGGGGACGCAGGCCCACCCGCTCTACTGCATCCCAGCCTAGGGCCCTAGCAGCAGCAGAAGAGTCGCTGCTGAGTCAGTGCAGATTCTGACCACAACCCACTGACATTAGTTCTGGCCCTGCTGTGGCCAGGCCAGGGTCGGCTGCCGCCGGGCTACTTCTGGACTCCCCCTTGTAAGGTACCTGAGTTTGGCCGGTGTCCTCAGAGGTTTCCAGCACCATTGGTTCCTCCAGGTAACTAGCAAAGGGTAGGCTCAGCTGCTCCTCAGGGTAGCTGGCGAGGGGCAGGCTTGGCTGGTCCGGCCAGTCCTCAGGTCAGCCACAGCCCGCCAGCATCTCCCAACCCGGAGCTAGGCCACAGGCATCTGGCCTCTCCGACAGCTGGCTTTTAAGTGAGCTCTGCAGTGGGGCTTTTCTACTTCCTGTCCTGCGCCCTGACCTATGGGGGGCGAGTGCAGGACCCACTGGCTCCGCCCACGTTGGTGCTAGGGGAGGCTTGTCCCTCCGTGGGGCTGTGGGGTATCCCATCGCCTCGCTACAGTCTCTTAATGCTATTGTCATTTATGTTGCAAAGTCCAATTAGTTTGGTCAAAAGCATATTGTAAATAGGCTACAACATCTTAGGCGGGATTTGTACACACTAAAGAAACTTCAGCAGTTTGGCTTCACTGCACAGTCAAGAAAAAGAAAATTAATCAAACAAAAAATGAACTTCAAAGGAAAGGAGAGCATCTAGTGCTTAGATCAAGGAACTCTTGCTTCTATTCACAGCTCTGCCATTGACTCTGTGTGACCTTGAGCAAGGCACTTAATCTCTTTGGTCTAACTTTTGCATATTTAAATAGAACCTTACTCTGAATGGAAGCCCACTTTCTTTCAGCTGAAATCAACGAGGATGTTCAAAGGATCAGATTCTACTCAACGAGGGTATAATATTCTTACAAACCAGACCACATAGCACCTTAAGTCTGAGGAATTCAAAGCATTTTGCAAAGGTGTTTTGTTAGCCTCATTTTATAGATGGGGTAACTGAGGCACAGAAAATGTAAGGGCCTGATTTTGCCTCCCTTATTCACAATGAGTAGCTATGTTACCCCATGAGTATCCCATTTGAATCAATAGAAGGTACTACTCTTCATGAGTAAGGGTGACAGTATTGAGCCCTATAAGCCAGATTGGCAAGAATCAGGGGCGTGCAGCAGAGCCAGTCTTTGGCAACCTCACAAGTACAACTGACATGTAGCAGGCTGCCTGATTGGCTGGAAGAGTCAGCAGACTGACTCTTAAGTCCAGCAGCAGCAGTTCAGTGGCTGTTCAAAATATTTGCCTATGGCTGTGATAGCTCCTGTGCCTGCTTGTTCCTAGCCTTGGACCCAGCCCTGCTTCTGCCTTCTCTCACTCCAGATAATCCGGCTGTGACCTTTGATGCTGATTCTTGACTTTTGACTCCAGCTGTTATCCTTGGCTCTGGTGCCTGGCTTCTGACTCTGGCTCTGATCCTATGCTACTAATCCTGGCTACTGACTCCTGATTGAACCACTGCACTTGACTGCTCACATCCCAATCATTGACACAGATAGTGAACCCCTTACTCCCACTAAGAACATAAGAATGGCCATACAGGGTCAGATCAATGGTCCATCTAGCCCAGTATAGTATCCTGTCTTCTGAGAGTGGCCGGTGCCAGATGCATCAGAGGGAAAGAACAGAACAGGACAATTATCAAGTGATCCAGCCCCTGTTGTCCAGTCACAGCTTCTGGCAGTCAGAGACTTAGGGACTCCCAGAGCATGGGGTTGTGACCCTGACCATCTGGACTAATAACCATTGATAGTTGGAACTTATCTAATTCTTTTTTGAACACAGTTATAATTTTGGCCTTCACAACACCCCCTTGCAATGAGTTCCACAGGCTGCCTGGGCATTATGTGAAGAAGTACTTCCTGATGTTTGTTTTAAACCTGCTACCTATAAATTTCATCAGGTGACTCCTGGGCTTGTGTTATGTGAAAGGGTAAATAACACCACCTTATTCACTTTCTCCATGCCATTTATGAATTTATAGACCTCTATCATATCCCCCTCCTTAGATGTCTCTTTTCTAAGCTGAACAGGTCCAGTCTTTTTAATCTTTTCTCATATGGAAGTTGTTCCATATCCGTAGATATTTTTGTTGCCCTCTCAGTACTTTTTACAATTCTAATATATCTTTTTTTGAGATGTGATGACCAAAACTGTACTCATTATTCAATTTGTGGGCATATCATGAGTTGATTTAGTGGCATGATACTTACAGTCTAATTATCTATCCTTTTTTAATGTTTTCTAATATGCTGTTAGTTTTTTTGACTGCCACTGCCAGATGTTTTCAGAGAACTATCCACAATGATTCCAAGATTTCTTTCTTGAGTGGTAACAGCTAACTTAGATCCTATCATTTTATATGTATAGTTGGGATTATATTTGCCAATGTGCATCACTTTGCACTTATCAACATTGAATTTCATCTGCCATTTTGTTGCCTAGTCACCCAGTTTTGTAAGATCCCTTGGTAACTCTACACAGTCTGCTTTGAACTTAATTATCTTGAGTAATTTTGTATCATCTGCAAACTTTGCTACCTCACTGTTTACTCCTTTTTGCAGATCATTTATGATTATGTTGAACAGCACTGGTCCCAGTACAGATCCTTGGGGGAACCTGCTAGTTACCTCTCTCCGTGTGAAAATGGATAATTTATTCCTACCCTTTGTTTCCTATCTTTTAACCAGTTTCTGATCCACGAGAGGACCTACCCTCTTATCTTATGACTGCTTACTTTGCTTAAGAGCCCATGGTGAGGGATTTTGTCAAAGGTTTTCTGAGAGTCCAAGTACACTATATCCACTGGATCACCCTTGTCCACATGTTAGTTGATACCCCCAAAGAATTCTAATAAGATTGGTGAGGCATTTTATAAAAGCCAGGTTGACTCATCCCCAACATATCATGTTTATCCATGTGTCTGATAATTCTGTTTTTTACTATAGTTTCAATCATTTTGCCTGGTACTGAAGTTAGCTTTACCAGCCTGTAACTGACACAATTGCCTCTGGAGCCTTTTAAAAAACTTAGTGTTACATTAGTTATCCTCCAGTCACTTGGAACAGTGGCTGATTTAAGCAATAGATTACATACCACAGTTAGTAGTTTCATATTTAAGTTCCTTCAGAACTCTTGTGTGAATACCATCTGGTGACTTATTAGTGTTTAATTTATCAATTTGTTCAAATACCTCTTATATTGATACCTCAATCTAAGACAGTTCCTCAGATTTGTCATCTAAGAAGAATGGCTCAGATTTGGGAATCTCCCTCACATCCTCTGCAGTGAAGACTGATGCAAAGAATTCATTTAGCTTTTCTACAATAGCTTTGTCTTCCTTGAGTGCTTCTTTAGCACCTCAGTTGTCCAGTGGCCCCACTGATAATTTGGCAGGCTTCCTGTTTCTGAAGAACTTAATGGGTTTTTTTTGCTGTTATTTTTTGTGTCTTTTGCTAGTTGCTCTTTAAATTCTTTTTTGCCTGCCTAATTATACTTTTACACTTGACTTGCCACAATTTTTGCTCCTTTTTGTTTTCCTCTGTTGGACTTAACTTACAATTTTTAATATATTTCTTTTTGTCTCTAACCACCTCTTTTACTCTGCTGTGTAGCTCTGGTGGCAATTTTTATTTTTGGTCCTCTCACTGTTTTGTTTTGTTTTAATTTGGGGTATATATTCAGTTTGAGCCTCTATTATGTTGTTTTTAAAATAGTTTCCATTCTGCTTGCAGGCACTTCACTCTTGTGACTGTTCCTTTTTAATCTCTTTTTAACTAGCTTCCTCATTTTTGTGAAGTACCCTTTTTGAAGTTAAATTCTACTGTGGTTCGTTTCTTTGCTACTTTCCCCACTACATTTTGGTTGCTATTACCGAGTAGTTCCATTACATTCACTTCATGGGCCAGATCCTGTGTGCCACTTACAACTAAATCAAGAATTGCCTCTCTCCTTGTGGGTTCCAAGACTCGTTGCTCCAAGAAGTAGTTGTTAATGGTATCTAGAAATTTTATCTGTGCTTCCTGTACTGAAGTGACATATAGCTAATCAATATGGGGATAGCTGAAATCCCCATTATTATTGAATTTTCTGTTTTTGTAGCCTCTCTCATCTCCCTGAACATTTCACAATCACCATCACCATCCTGATCAGGTGGTTGGTAGTATATTTGACTGGTGAGCAATTACTCATGAGTGACTACTTGTGAGTAACTGATCACCAATGGGAGTAAAGGGTTCGCAATCTGACCCGCTTAGTGACTCACCCAGGGTGACACAAGGAGCTGGTTAAATAATCAAGAAAAAACCCTAGGTGTCTTGACTCGCAGTTCCCTGTTCTAAGCACTAGAAGTAACAGGGCTGGTCTGTGTTCTTTAAAGGTAGTACAGATTAGGGGTCAGCCAACCCCTGTTCCATGGCATGGCCCTATAAGATTTTGGGAATTTTGATGTACAATGAGGGCCTATTCATGTTGAATAGTATCTTACTGTTTGAGTACTCCCATTGATTTCAGTGGGATAACTGGCGGAATAAGATACTACTCTTTGAGAGTAAAATAAAGAGAGAACCTGCTGCTAAATGTCAACAATATCCTTAGCTTTCCAGTTGGTCAGCTGGTCAGCTGACTGGCCTTGCTAATATGCCATGTGGAGTGCTAATTGTGAAGGCAGTTTATTTTCTGTGACCAAGCTGCCTGTTCACAAGTTGCCTTAGCAATCTTGTAAATGGTGTGGCAGCAGCAGTTTAACTAGTGATTTTCTCTTGGTTCCCCCATAGGTTCCTTCAGACAGAATGACCAAACCATAACATCTCTTAAATTAGTGCTGCTGAGGAAGCAAACACTGTTCCAGCCAGAACAGTGAAATGTAGAGATAGAGTTTGATATTTATAATTCCCGGGAAAGGCACGTGATTTACTGATTTCACCCTATCATGAAGTGGGGCCCTCACCTAGTAAAACATTACATAGATGAGACAAGTAACTTCCAGTCACAAAGCAAAAAGTGTTACAGTTAAACTAATGACTATAAAACTTTACTTGCCTTTTATTCAGAAGGGTCCCTACTTAGTTATTTTACAGAATACTTCTGTGGGAATTACTTTCTTCACCACAGAAATGCAGACACTGCAGAGGTGGGACTTGGCAGCTGTTTAACAATTCAAAGCAACGCAATACTAGTTAATGACAGGAAGTGAAGAATAAAATGTCCCATTGAAATTACAGGGGTGGTTTTAGCTAGAATGTACCCAACTACAATTCATCCAGGATATCAAGGTTAACTTTTTGTTTCCTACCCAAACTGCCATGGAATATTTGACTACAAGTTGCAAGGTTCACGGTTTTATATATTATCTGAAAGACGACAGAGCAATAGTCCCATGTTCTTGGGCATTAGTTGTGTACCACAGACTGAGACTGAAAAGTGTGTCACCTACTGAAAAGCACTACCCCTTCCTGCAGCCATCTGAGTTTTCCGCGGAAGTTTCCCATCCAAATCTTGACCTGGCCTGACCTTACTTAGCTTATGAGATCTGATGAGATCACAGCCTGAGGTGACGGAGCTAAACTAAAAAATTTGATAACAAAACAGAAATGGCATGATTGACAGGGCATTGGGCTAACACAATAAACCCACGGAGAGCTATGTGTATGTGTTCTGCTTCCTAATATCTTATTTGTAGATAAGAAAAATAAGCCTTAACCAGGGGCTAAAATAGTAATGGGATGAGGGCTGCATGCATTACTTGATGGCTGTAAACAAAAAGTATATTATACAAAGACAGATTACTGAAATGGAAAGGAATTGGGTACTTGTGAGATGTTACCTCCAGGCAGGACTGAAGCAAGAGCCATCCTGGACCTGGGTGCTGCCTGCATTTTATCTCCTCTTGGAGGCTGTATGCTTCTCAATAAGCTGTGATCTGACCCTGTGCAGTCCGGCTTTACTGCTTTCCACTGTCAGGTTCATTGAGACTATATAAGATTATTTTTCTTGAAGAAAAAAAAAAGAAGATATGTGAACAAGTCACTGAGTGCATCTACAGATAAAGGAAGTAGTCAGCAGTGAGCTGTCTAAAGAGGTTTTCTTTGTAGTGTACCAATGGAAAGTAGCATACTTAGGGCAATGAAAGGAAGGGTAATATTAGGGTTACATAAAAGGAGTTCAAGATCCTTTTAATTTTTTCCCCAGTCTTGGAAATTATTAAAGCAACTGCAAATAAGAGTTTGCACTGGTGTAAGAGAGCTGTGATTGCTGGGTTTATTGCTGGTGGCAAGTGCTGAAACTCAGAAGCAATCCTGGAGACTGCTCTCAAATTCTGCTCTCATTTTGATGCCATTAACTTCATTGGAGTTAATCTAGACTGATGCTGATAAAATGGAAAGTCTAATGGGTCTAATTCAGAGTGCAGGGGGCAAAATTTTTGAAATTTTAAGTTTCATATAAATTAGCCTTTACCATGTACATATTCTTTATGGCCAGTCAACCTCATTACTTTTTGTCTTCCAAAAAAAAAATAGCTTATTTCTAAAGCATTTTTCTCTTCTGCATACTTAGCTATCAGCAGGCAGAATGATCATATGCAGCTCTTTCATTGCTTGGAGAGTCCTGCCTATCTCATTTTCAACTCTGATAGGTTGGTGGAATGATGCAGCAAAAAAAGAACAGATGCAGTCTGCAAGGTCTTTTCTTCAAGGAGTAGAATTCAAATAAGTTAACGTAATCAGAAAGTATACAAAAATTTTCAGTCACAGGAATCCAAGACAGTCCCATGATAGGGTGTGCAGTAGGCCTGGCTGAAAATTTTCACATTGAAACTGTTTTCCAATGGAAAATTGGGGATTAGATTAAACAAAAATTTTCATAGAAAACATCTGCTTTCCACAGAAAATTTGATCTTTTCATTGAAACACCAGAAAGTCCACTTTTTTCTTGATTTAAAGAAACAATACCACATTTTTTGTTCAGCTCTAGTGTGGATCCCATCTTCTCATAGGCCTTCAATCTGTTCTGTCTAACTTGGTACTTAATCAAGTGTAGAAATCACTACCATCTCCAGGTCTATGGTTCAATCACCTGTCCTATCACAGATGGAAGTCAGCATTTTGGATGTTTTTTTGCTACTGTGACTATTTGGCTCTGATATCATTGATGAGTCTAAGGATATGTCTACACTGGCAGAGTTACAATGCCGGCAGTTACAGCACCATTCAGAGAGCGCTGAAGGAAAACCGCTGTTGTGTGTTCACACTGACAGCTGCCTGTGCAATAGTGTGTTCACACTTGTGGCTCTTGCAGCTGTATTCGGAGTGGTGCACTCTGGGCAGCTATCTCACAGAGCATCTCTTCCTCTTCTGCCGCTAAGAGTTGTGGGAAGGTGGAGGAGGATGCGGGGCATCCTGGGTCCTGTCCCAATACCCCGTGATGCATTGCTTTGCATCCCAGCAATCCCTGTGCTTCTGTCCACATTTGGCACCATCTTTCAACGGTTATAATCTACTGCGCGCTCTGCCTCTTTGGTCTGCAGGAATGGATCCCGAATTGTTGACCAGTATGCTGCTCGCTCTGACTAACACCTCACGAGTGGCAGTGGAGTTATTCCTTAAACTACAAAGGCAAGAGGAGTGCGACATTGATCTTGCCACGTGTACTAGCTACGACACGAGATTGCTTGTGGCATTCACGGAGGTGCTGACCACAGTGGAACTCTGCTTTTGGGCTCGGGAAACAAGCTCGGGAAACTGAGTGGTGGGATCACATCGTCATGTATGTCTGGGATGACGAGCAATGGCTGCAGAACTTTCGGATGGGGAAAGCCACATTCATGGGACTGTGTGATGAGCTCTCCCCAGCCTTGCAGCGCAAGGACACGAGAATGAGAGCTGGCCTGTCGCTGGAGAAGTGCATGATGATTGCACTGTGGAAGCTGGCTACTCCAGACTGCTACCGATCGGTCACTAAGCAGTTTGGAGGGGGAAAGTCAAATGTTGGACTCGTGTTGATGGAAGTGTGCAGGGCCATTAATCTCATCCTTCTCCAAAAGACTGTGACTCTGGGCAACGTGCGTGACATTGTGGATGGCTTTGCACAAATGGGCTTCCCTAACTGCAGAGGGGTGATAGATGGCGTACACATTCCAATTCTGGCACCAGACCACCTAGCCACCGAGTATATAAATTGGAAGGGGTATTTCTCAATGGTTCTCCAGGTGCTTGTGGATCACCATGACCATTTCGCAAGCTGGTCCGGAAAGATGCATGAAGCATACATCTTTCGGAACCCTGATCTGTTCAGGAAGCTACAAGCAGGGACTTCTTTACCGGACCAGAAGATCACTGTAGGGGAAGTCAAAATGCCCATTGTGATCCTGGGAGACCCCACCTACCCCTTAATGCCGTGGCTTATTAAACCACACATGGAGCACCCTGATAGCAGCAAGGAGCAGCTCAACAATAGGTTGAGCAAGTGCAGAATGACTGTTGAGTGTGCTTTTGGCTGTTTAAAGACCTGCTGGCGCTGCCTCTATGGGAAGCTGGACCTGACTGATATCAATATTCCTATGCTTATAACTGCGTCCTGTACACTCTGTAATATTTGTAAAGGGAAGGGTGAAAGCTTCACTCAGGGCTGGACCACTGAGGCTCAGCACCTGGAGGCTGAATTTGAACAGCCAGAGACCAGGACTATTAGAGGGGTGCACAGTGCAGAGCCATAAGGATCAGGGATGCCTTGAGGCAGCAATTTGAAGCTGAAAGCCACTAATATTTGTTGCTATGCTCAGGAGTGCAGTGCTTGTAATGCTAGGAGGTGATTGTGATTGGTGCAGATGATGCAAAATGAAGGTTTAAGATAATTGTCTGTTGCTTTGCAGGGTTCTGTTTGCTTTCAATTAATAGAATAAAGTTTGCTTTCACACCAACACAATTCTTTTTTTAAAAAAACAATAACCGGAGGAAAGAGTCAAACAAAAAAACACATCAGCACTGAGGGGGATGGGGAAAGGGAAGGTCCCAGGAGGTGGTGGGGTCCCAGGACGGCTTAAGATTTGTATATGTCCAGTGATCATATCCAACCTTCTCCTTTGGAGTACAGTTCAGAAGGTACTGAACTTCAGCAGGGCCAAACTGCAGAGGGACGGGTGTTGAGTGCAGTGGGTACTGGGAGTTTGCAGTGCTGGACTATGATAGGGGAGGAGTGGAATGTCATGAGTACAGACTGGAGCCAGGAGGTTCATAAAAATGTGTTGGCAGTGTCTGGGGGGTGCATGGAAAAGAGTTTTGTGACAGCAACTGCAGGGGAGTGCAGTGTGTCCTGGTCATGGCTCCTTTCTGTCATGCATTGTGAAATCTGTCCATAGGTATCATAATTCCTATAGCTGGAGCATAGCTGGGACTGGACAACCTCCTCTCCCCAAATGCTGATGAGGTCCAGCAGATTGGCACTGCAAGCCTGGGAGGCGGGAGAAGTGGAGCGGTGCTGGTGTGCTCAGGGGAGAAGGCAGAGTGGAGGTGAGCTGGGGTGGGGAGCTGCCACAGGAGGGGCTGCCTGGGCCGGGGGGGCGGGCGGGGAGCTGCCACAGGGGGGCGGGGAGCTGCTGCAGGGGGGCTGCGTAGGTCACCAAAATAGCTAGGGCGGCCCTGGCTCCCCGGGCCGGAGGGGGAGGTGCAAGGTGGAAGTTTCGCCTAGGGCGCAAAATATCCTTGCACCAGCCCTGCCTGGAGCGGACCGCCGCCAGGTGAGTAAGGCGCAGGGCCCTCTTAGGCGCGGGCGCGGGGCCCGATTCCGGGGAATCGGGGGAATCGGCCTAAAGCCGGCCCTGGTGAAACCAACACAAAAGATGCTTCATTTGCATCTTAAGTCAACAGAAAAAGCAAGTTATTGGGAGGATAAGAAAACAGCCCGGCATCAGCTCACTGGAGCAAAAACAGCAGGAGAGAAGAACTTTATCTGGGGATACATTTCAAAAGAACACATTTGAAAGGTTTACTGGACTATAAGAAGAATGGGGAAAAAAACTTTTCTTATTCATCACTGAGGGCATAAAGAGGTCAATGCTTTTTGCAGTCCATGAACAGTTGATCCCGGCCTATATGGACTAAGTGATACTGAAAGGTTGCTCATCTTAGTCAAGGATTGTAGCCTGTTGGGTTACGTTTTGGTCACCAGGAAGCACAATTATACTTTTGTTTTATTGGTAACCATTTTCAGTGAGTGTTACATGTACCCCCTCTAGTGACTGGTCCACAGAAAATATGTCTGCTACCACTAGGAAGCTTTTATTTCTTTAACTTGTTTCGTGGAGGCTCATGCTTTTAGTGCTGGAAGCCCCACATTGAAGCTCCAGTGACAGCTCATGACAGTAGTTGTTGCATGTGGACAGCAGGAGGTCATCCACCAAAGCAACAAGTGCTGTTTCTGTACCATGCCTTGTCCTGAAGTCTGAGTGAGAAGGATCTAGGATATTGGCAGCTCACAGGTGGTGCCGGAGGCTGTTTTTTGTTTCCTTCTGTATCAGCTTCCTCAGAAGAAGGCAGCTAGTCATTGACAGGGAATTTGCCAAGAATCTATTGTCTATTCTCAGTCATATCGTTCTTCCCCCATAACAAGGAGAGGGGAAAGTTGAGCTGACATTAACTTTCTGTTCACCCAGGATCAGATTGTATCCCTGCACCTATTCCATTACTATTACTGAACAACTTCCTGTGCTTGACATTATTAGGTTGGTTTTGTGACACTGTACTCATCCTTCTTTGGTTGTTGTTAGGCTTGTTTTTGTTCTTATGTTAGTTCTTTCTGGCTCTACACCTACCACATTTACATTTTTGGTTCTCCTCTAAATGCTTTTGTATGATGATGTCTTAAACTTTATGCCACGAGGGCCTAATTCTTGTCTCACTTACATCAGCTAAGTTATCCCAGCTAATTATACCTAGATTGTGAGTGGGTTAGTGGGAGAAGCCCTCTGTGCAGGGCTCTCGGTTCTAGGATTTGTTTTCTGCACTGGTCTACAAGAGCCTGAGGGTTTCTTTTTCAGGGATGCTGTGCACTTATAGCTCCCATTAAAGTTAATGGGAGCTGTAGGTATTCAGCACCTTTGAAAATCAGGCCATATGTCCATGTCCTGGGTAGCATAAACTGGGGAATCTCAAGGAGGAATAGAACATTTATTTTATCTCTATATTTGGCACTGGGATGGCTGCTAGTGTGTCCACAATTCAAGAAGGATGTTGATAAATACAAGAGGGTTCAGGGAAGAGCCACAAGAATGATTAAAGAATTAGAAAACCTGCATTATAGTGATAGACTCAAGGAGCTCAATCTATTTATCTTAACAAAGAGAAGGTTAAGGGGTGACTTGGTTACAGTCTATCAGTACCTACACGGGAAACAAATATTTAGTAAGGGGCTCTTCAGTCTAGCAGAGAAGGGTATAGCACGATCCACTGTCTGGGAGTTGAAGCTAGACAAATTCAGACTGGAAATAAGGCATACATTTTTAACAGTGAGGTTAATTAACCACAGGAATAATTTATCAAGGGTTGTGGAGGATTGTCCATTAGTGATAACTTTTAAATCAAGTTTGGATAATTTGCTAAAAATTATGCTCTGGGTATAATTTTGGGGAAGTTCTGTTGCCTGTGTTACAAAGGAGATCAGACTAGATGATCACAATAGTCCCTTCTGGCCTTGGAATCTATTAATCTACTGGAGGGGTACAGGCATACCTGAGTAGGACTGCAGGATGTGCCCTCTTTGCTAAAAATGTAAGCAGTTCCCTTTCCTATACATGTTTGCAAAGGAAATGAATTTATTTGGAAAGCAATAGTGTATTTTCAAAGTGTTTTTTCCAAATGTTGTTTTATTTCCTTTCGGAACATACTGAGAGTATCATTGTTTTACATTCCATATAAAACTCAAATGTGAAAAAGCATGAAATTCATTTAGTATCGTTATCCCAGTTGTGGCAAAGTACTGTATTCGGTCAAATTCATAGGCATAGCTTTGTCGGTATTGAGAAGTCGCTTGCTCCCTGTGAACCCAATCACCACGGCAGGGACACCTCAAATCTGGAATACACATCATTCTATAAAGACAAAGTGGTCCAACCTCAACTCTTTGTTACTAAATTCATGAATATGATTTTCAGACATCTGAGGCTACTGCTTGGAAAAGATGATATTGGACAAATCCCTGATTAGACCCTTTGTAATGTTAACCATCCCCACTGCGCTTGAATTGATTACGCACATTTGGTGAAAGGCTATTTGAATGGTAAGTCACTTAGTCATATTCTCGTTTTCACACATCCTTCTGCTTCCTACTGTCCTCCTGCTCATTCTTTTCTCCTTTCTCACAACAGTAGGCACAGCATGTTCCCTCCATTGTTCAGCATAGTTTAAAATGGCATTAAGAGGGGAACAGTGATGTGAACAGGTGGAAATAGTTCCCACTGCAATGGTTAGTATTCTCCCGCATGTGCACAGCTGCAGCACTCTGCTCTCCCAGGCTACAAGGAAAAGAGAGAAATTAGCAGCACTTCATTTGAAGAGATGAACTAATTACGGCAAACATATTTAGGGCCCTATCCTGCGAGGTGTTGAGCACCCTCAACTCCCACTCAAGTCCCCACAGTTGAGGGCATTCAGCATTTCACAGGATTTCCCCCTTAATGAGGTTTATCAGTTTTCAAAAACAAGCAAACAAACCTATTTTCTGCATATTTAGTGCATTGGGGACTAAATATGAAATTGAAGATTAGACTGAGCCAAAACAGAACTCCAGACCTGAGAGCTAGATCCAGACCAAACTTTCTATATTTATAGTAGGTCAAGTCAAAACTCCAGATCCAAATCCTCTCACACTTGAAGATTTTAATTCCACATTGGGGTCTGAACTTTCCCAGATTTCACTGTGTTCAGATTAGCCCTCTTTAGAGAACCGTTTGCTGCAAACTCAGATCTGAGCCTGGACCTTGACCTAGAGTTTAGCGCTGGGTTGGTGATTTTCTGTTTGTTTGTTTGTTTGTTTGGGTCCATCACTACCAAAATCTATTACTCTGGTGGTCATATCATACTGATATATCATTTAGTTTATTAAATAACATTTACTCCTGGGGGAATTCTGTGCCAAAAAATTAAAAATTCTGCGCACAATATATTAAAATGTTATTTGTCAAAATAACACTATATAATAATTTCTATTATTTTGTTAATTTATTTCAAAATACCTGTCAGCAAGTATTTCTGTAACAATACAGACACACAAAAATTCCCCCAGGAATAGACAGTTAAAGAAACCCCTACGACAATCCAGTTCCTGTTTCTCTGCCCCCAGAACCTAGCCGAAGGACCAGACACTCACAGCCCCCAGAGCCCAACCGTGGCCGCCCCAGCCCAGAGACTCACACCCTCTACCACCCAGAGCCCAGCCATGACCATCCCAGCCCAGACACTCACATTCCCTACACCCCAGAGGCCAGCTGGGGGGCCCCCCCAGCCAAGACACTCACACCCTCTACCCCACTCGGAGCCCAGGGATCCAGAGGGAGAAACAGCCTGATGCTGGATCCTAGGGTTGCATGGAGTTTCCTACATGCTGTCGTCTCCTTCCTTCAGGGGATGTTGGGAACTACAGCAGTTCCCTCCACCTTCCCCCAGCCTTGTCTTCTATTTGTGAGCTGGGCTCTGCCGGGTCCAGGGGCCCCCAGTGGTGGCCAACATCTCTGCAGCCCATTTCTGTGGGGAGGGGGAATGGAAATGCTATGCGCACAACATTAATTTCTGCAAAATTCTGCATTGCGCAGTGGTGAGGAATTCCCCTAGGAGTAAACACTGCTTGATTGTTTTTTAAGCCAGACCTGTTTATTTTTTTTTAAAGTACTCAGACTACCTGTACCCTTCACCAAAGTGATTGTAACATTTTAAAATAATTTGCCAAAAAAGCTAATTTTTTAAAAGACACTTACTTTTTAATGTGAATGTGACAATACTACATTTTAGATTCCTAATCAGCACAATGTCTCTGTGGCCTTCTGAATTGCATAGACTGGAGATGGCTGGATTCTGGTCTACTCAGGTGATAGATCAGCTTCTGCATCTTGCAAACAAAGAAACCAAAGCATATCACAGAATTGCAGAGTTGCTCATTGGAGAGCTACAAATGCTCCTGCCACCTTTCACACTCAGCTACCTTCTATGCTGGTGTAAAACATCACAGCATTTAAGGCCTGATCCTGGGGGTGCGGACAGCCTTATTGTGACTTTAGGGCTGAATACTGAGAAGGGCTGAGCACAGGCCCAGATTAACCAATGTGCACTTGGTGCACTTGCCCGGGGGCTCCCAACCACCGGGAGAAACCCAACATCCCCCCTCCAAACACACACACATACACACAAAACCAACCCAGGTCAGGAAGGGGGAGGAGCAGACCGTTTTGGGGGAAGGGCCCTGCCTGTTCCCTGGGTGAGAGCCAATGGGCTGGTGTGGGGGAAGCTGGGCCAGCCCTGCAGGACATGAGTTACTGTGGGGTGAGTCGGGAGTCAGCTCATGCTCTAATGCCCCCTCTGGGGTCCCCCACCCCTTGGGGGAAGGGAAGGTGGAGGGGTGCAAATTGCAACCATGCAGGTTTCCCCAAATTTAGACATAAACATCCTTACAGTTAAATCAAGTCAAGGAAGAGTGGCTTTGTTTCCTAGCAAACATAGCTTAAGCAGCCATCAGCACTTGATCATTTATACAGAGAGGGAACTGTTAAGCTGCTGCCAACTGCCCATAGTGCCTTTCAAAAACAGATGTTACTGTTAGAAAAATAACATATGCAGTTTGACATATGAGTGCTGCAATTTTAATTTAAAAGGGAGATGAGAAAATGTGGTTGAATTAATGAACTGAGGTAGATGATGTACAGTATGAAAAAATTATAACAGGAGAAAGTGGTGAGTGCCCCCTTGCCTGAGATGGTTAAAACTAGATTGCATGGATTAATCATAGCTAGTAGGCAATAATCCTGCATTTGCATGAGGATGGATGGGTCTTTTCTAGCTCTAACTTCTATGATTTCATGTGGACTTTTTGGTCAATCCCCAGATGTAGTAACTAAAACTACATATTGACCAAGGTCTAAGATCAATATTTACCAGGAGGGGAATGATCAAAATCCACATGTGTTACATACCAATCAGTCTGTCACAAAAAATTAATGAATTGTAGTGTGGATTTTGCTATAACTTTGTTTTGATGTCTGGTGGCTTTTTCATATAAAGCAATGAATCTTTTGTATTCTAACCTGTCACTTTAGTTTATCTGGGTACCACCATCCTATAGGCTAGGAAGGACCTTGTCTTCAAAGGTAAATAGTACTATTTTTTTGTTTATTCCATAAACAAAGAACAAGTGACTTTTGGTCTGGACAACTTAGACAGAAGAAAAGAGTAAAGAAAGAAAAGAACAAATATAAGGGATCAGATCTGCCGCTGCAGCCAGTGGAGTGATGCCAATTTACACCAGTGGAGGATCTGCCTCAAGGTCTCCATGCAACTGCACTGTCTATGTGTTTCTGTAGGAGCAGCCAGCTTGGACTAACGCATGGGGAGTGCCTCTGCAGTCTGGCTAGGTGACTCACTTTACCTATGAAAGTGCCATGCATACAAAGCAGCCTTCTCGTTACATAGCCACACGCTTCATAAATGCTCTCCTCTGCTTCTGGAAGCAGCTGAGAGGGAAATGAGAAGACACAGAAGGGGAGATTACCAGCTCTCTGCTATGCGCCCCTTTCTGTCACTTGAATACGCCTTGGTGCCCTCTGATATAAAAGAATACAATTTTCTATTATGATTCATCATATGGTAGCCATTAGAAGCGCAAATAAGGATTATGGCCCCATTTTCTTAGACTTTGTGCAAGTAGTTAACATTGACATTTACCAGTTTGCCACCAGTCATGAATGAGTAAGGCTCTAATGTAGGTAGAGTCAAAAATAACTGATGTTAAAATCCAGTCACAAATCAAATACATACAGTATTTCACACATAGTTAAAACACTGTCTAATTAAGTCTTCAGTTAAATGGGTGTAATTTTGCTGTTCAGATTTATATACACCTTTGTAGACTATATTCTCTACAGTGAGTCATGATGTCTCTTCATAAATGTTGTTAGGGATACAAAGAAAATCTTTTGAAGCTTGTGTTTTTTGCAGATATAGCGTGACACAAGTGGGGACCTGAGAAGTTGTCCTGGTCATTCAGATGCTGCTTACTTCATTGGGAACAAAGTATATAGTAGGATTCAGATTATAGTGCAGTTCTGAAATCTGCTCCCAGTTCTTTTTCTGAATTGCTGTAAAGCACAGTACTGGCAAGGGCTGGGGAAACTAGACTTCTCCGGAAACAGGCATTCTAAAGCAAGCAATCTGCTATCTAGGCTTAGGGGAAAGTCATAATTACACCGCAGTGATGATTTGCAATGCACAACAACACAAAGAAGTGAATTTCCTGCTTACTGAGTGTGAATTTGTGCCCCATAGGCAAAAACTAATAATGGAAATGCATGGAATGACAGTGCTATCTGGAATTCTGTTCTCTTTTGGGAGGAAAAGGGAGGTCCTAATACAACTTTACAATAGCTTTTTTCTGTTGTAGATAACAAAATTCTGCTATATTACAAAAAGAGTTTGGAGAGTTGGTTAAAATAATAAATCTGAGGTCACCTGTAGAAACATTATCACTGTTACAGCAATGTACACCTTGGCTGCTTGGAACATCATGGTAACAATGGAGATGATCCTCCTACTTCCGAAGCATAGGACCTTACCATCTGGGCTAATAGATCATCTCTAGCAGCAATATAAGCCCTATAACATACAGCGGAGCTGTTCTGATGCTGTCCAGAGAAGAACAGCAGTACCTGTTCACACAAGCCAGTTCAGTGCAATACTTGTATCATGTTTTCTATCCTACAGTAGGATCTCAGAGCTTGTTACAAATATTAATTAAGTCATAAAACATCTCTGTGAATTTGGTAAGTATTACCGTATTATAGCCATATTGCAGTTGGTGAATTGAGGCATGGAAAGAAATAGTGACTTCTGCAGTGTCACATGGGAAATCTATAGCAGAATGGGGAATACAGTCCAGGCATAAACTAAGGGTGAATCTAGCCTGAAATGACTTTTCTGCATTAATCGTCGACTTCAAAATATTTCTATCTATGCTACGATATAATTAGTGCTTGATTATTTTTTATTCAAATGATTTATTCATGTAATAATGCAGATTTTGGTGCCTAGAGGAATTAAAATAAGTACAGAACTTGCTGCTGAGACATAGTGCTGTGTTAGTAGCACCTAAATTATAAATCACGTGACCACTGGCATTCATGCAGTGATTATGGGATGCAGGTCAGTGAGACCCAGACAGTTTTTAAACCACTAACAAGTGAACTCTCAGACACACAATTGAACTCTGAGACACTAGCAATTGAACTCATGTGAAATCAGTCTACAGAGGCTAAGAGCTGCTCATGTAAGTGGAATTTTCAAACTACAAATAAATTATAATGGGAGGGTAAATAGGACCCCCCTAGGGAGCTGATGTACACACACAGCCTGCTGCTCTTGCAAGATCTAGTTCTACTACTTGCTTTGCTGGAGAGATTGAAAACTGTAGCAGAATGAAATAGCTAAACTATGGACTGATAAATTTGGAAATGGAAGAAAAAGAAAATTCTACACGAAAGTCAAATGTGTTAGTCTCTTGTTAGTATGGATGGGTAGAACGTCATTCATTTTCAACAGGGCAGCATCGGGGGGGGATGTTGCTGGAGGAACCCATGTAAACTGAAGGACGGCTCTTTCAAAATATACAATTTTGTTCTGTTTATTTCTGTATGAAAATATTTTTAACTTTATTTTGAAACATTTCCCTTTCCAACCCAAGTGTTGTTCTGTTTGCATTTTTGATGAAACTACTTGTCTTTGCAATGAAAATGTGTGAAACATTTGAATTTTCACAAGTTTTCAAGACAAAAGCCATTTTTGCTTGAAAACTGGACTCATTTTGACTCAGAAATATTGTGTATATTCATGATACAAAAAGTCAGTGTAGTCAAAGAGACCAAAGCCCATGTCATCATCAGATTCCACAGATTCTTCTTTCTTTTCTTCCTTTCTTCTCCTCAGCAGAGGCAGCCCCACCAGCGGGAGCAGCACCCCCAGAAGGAGCAGCAGCAGTTGGAGCACCACCAGCTCCTACATTGCAGATCAGGCTTCCAATGTCAATGTTAGCTAGAGCCTTTGCGAACAGGCCTGGCCAGAAAGGTTCAACATTTACTCCAGCTGCTTTAATAAGTGAATTAATTTTGTCCTCCGTGACAGTGACTTCGTCGTCATGCAGGATGAGCGTGGTGTAGATGCAGGCGAGCTCGGAGCTGGAGGCCATGGCTGAATGGGCGGGTGGCAGTGGGGCGTGGTGCTAGTCACCGGGTGTAACGGCCTTAGCTTCAGCTGAAGGACACAGCACCTTTTGCGGCCAGAGAGACAAGAGAACCATTCATGACACTTTTCTCAAATACACTTATTTCCATATGGAAAAGCAAAAAAAAACAAAAACAAAAAATCAGAGTTTGTTACAGATATTTCTCACAGCTGTGCTGGGAAGTTTCTGGTCCGCACTGTGATCGGTCACATTTCTGGGGTTAACTGAACCTCTGTCCCCTCTGTGGTCTGCTTGAGAGTGCCAATTTAGGTTTCAGGCTTCCAACCATCACCTCTGTATGGGTGGGGACCTGCAGCCCTCTTCCTCCAGACTGGGGATGTAGCCTTGCAGTCTCCCTGTGTTTATCCCAGCAGGTCTGAGCTTAGCCTAAGGATATGTCTACACTGCAATTAAAAACCTGTGGCTGGCCCATGCCAGTTGACTCAGACTCATGGGGCTTGGGCTAAGGGGTTGTTTAATTGTGGTGGCAACTGGAGTCCAGGCTCTAGGACCTTACAAAATGGGAGGGTCCCAAAGCTTGGGCTGCAGCTCAAGCCTGAATGTTTACACTTCAACTAAACAGCCCCTTAGCCTGAGCCCTGTGAGCCCGAGTCAGCTGGCACGGGCCAGCCGCAGGTATCTAATTGCAGTATAGATATACCCATAGAGGCCCAGATCCGCAAAATGACGTTGCATTGCAAAGGTGAGTGTCACAGTGCCAGGGCCACCAAGTGGGGCAATTTGCCCCAGGCCCCAGGCCCCAGACCCCGCACGGGCCCCAATGAGTATGTCGGAGGCTCCCCCCGCCTCCGTCTTCCCCCATCCCCCGGCGTCTCAGCTGGTAAGAGGGCGGGGCTGCGAGCTGCGGCCGAGCGGCTCCTGGACGCAGCGCGCTGAGGCTCCGGGAGAGGGGGTAAGCGGCATGGTAAGGGACCAGGACTGGGCACCCCCCAACCCCATCCCCCACAGCCCTAACCCCCAGCTCTGAGCCCAGCCCCTCTGAGCCGTACACCCCCCGACCCCATCCTCCCCACAGCCCTGACCCCAGCTCTGAGCCCAGCCCCTCTGAGCCGGGCACCCCCCCCGACCCCATCCCCCCTCACAGCCCTGACCCCCAGCTCCGAGCCCAGCCCCTCTGAGCCAGGCACCCCCCCGACCCCATCTCCCCACAGCCCTGACCCCCAGCTCCAAGCCCACCCCCTCTGAGCCAGACACCCCCCTGACCCCAGCTCCCCACAGCCCTGAGTCCAGCCCCTGTGAGCCGGGCACCCCCCAACCCAGAGCCCAGCTCCCCACCCAGCCCTGGGCAACAGTAGCACCACCCCCAGGCAGTGACAGCCCATTGGCACCAACCATCACCATCACCCAGCAACAGCCCATTATGTAATTGCAAATGTATACATACCATTAAAGCATTTAATGTTTTTAAATAATGTATTTAGTGTATTTTCAAATTATTACAAATTAATTTTTTAATGTATTTCACTAGTTATTTTTTACATTTCCAAATACATGTTACTATAGTATTGCAACTTTTTTTTATGGAAGTGGCCCCCGAAATTGCTTTGCCCTAGGCCCCCTGAATCCTCTGGCTGGCCCTGCACAGTGCCTAATTTTTAGGAGCCTAGGAAATCATAGGAACAACAGTGTGACACTGCAAAGCCTAAATTATGTGCCTATACTCCCATACAATGAATGGGGAGAGAGAGGTGCCTCAGAATGGGAAGCACAAAAGCCAGCACACTATGTGGGGGAGCCATTTAAGCTAGCCAGTGGAAGATACCAAAGGGAGGCATGTGTCCTAGGCTCCATCCCTCTCGTAGATATAGATACTTATCTCTGCTAGTAACACACAACTGGGAACCCCTCTCCTGATGGTGGCATGTGCTGGACTATAGGATATTCTGATTTGTATCTTCCTCAATCTCTCCTGTTGACGTTGTTCCACTTTAAATAATTATATTGGGCCAGAGAAAGAATGAGACTCACTCTATAACCCAGTGGTTAGAGCACTAACCTGAAAGGTGGGTTCAAATCCTTTCTCCTCAGCATGCGGGGGTGGGGAGTTGAATTGGGGTCTCCCACATCCCAGGTGAGTACCCTAACGAGTGGGCTAAAGGAATATCCTCCTCCTTCCCCCTCCCCCCGACTTTTTGTGCGGAATTAGGTGGCCTCTGAGCACACTTACTGGCTCAGACTCTGCACGTGACTTAGGCAGAGGAATACCTATCTTCCCCCAGTTTTTGGAAGTTTTTGGAAAGTGTAGGGGACAATTTCCTGGTGCAAGTGCTGGAGGAAACAACTAGGGGCAGTGATCATTCCCCTCTGTTCGACATTGGTGAGGTCTCATCTGGAGTACTGTGTCCAGTTTTGGGCCCCACACTACAAGAAGGGTGTGAAAAAATTGGAAAGAGTCCAGCGGAGGGCAACAAAAATGATTAGGGGGCTGGAGCACATGACTTATGAGGAGAGGCTGAGGTAACTGGGATTGTTTAGTCTGAAGAAGAGAAGAATGAGGGGGGATTTGATAGCTGCTTTCAACTACCTGAAAGGGGGTTCCAAAGAGGATGGATCTAGACTGTTCTCAGTGGTACCAGATGACAGAACAAGGAGTAATGGTCTCAATTGCAGTGGGGGAGGTTTAGGTTGGATATTAGGGAAAACTTTTTCACTCGGAGGGTGGTGAAGCACTGGAATGGGTCACCTAGGGAGGTGGTGGAATTGCCTTCCTTAGAGGTTTTTAAGGTCAGGCTTGACAAAGCCATGGCTGGTATGATCTAGTTGGGAATTGGTCTTGCTTTGAGCAGGGGGTTGGACTAGATGACCTCCTGAGGTCCCTTCCAACCCTGATATTCTATGATTCTATGATCCTATGATTACTAGCGGAGATAAGCACCTTTCTCCGTGAGAGGGGCAGGGCTTAGGACACACCCCTCTCGTCGACATCTCCCATTGGCAAGTTTAGGCAGAGAGCTGGCTAGCATGCTTGGTTTTGTGGGTTGGATTCTAAGGGTATGTTTACACTATGAAATTAGGTCGATTTTATAGAAGTCGATCTTTAGAAATTGATTTTATACAGTCGATTGTGTATGTCCCCACTAAGCATATTAAGTCGGGGGAGTGCGTCCTCAATACTGTGGCTATCATCGACTCACAGAGCAGTGCACTGTGGGTAGCTATCCCACAGTTCCCGCAGTGCACTATGGGTAGCTATCCCACAGTTCCCGCAGTTTCCGCTGCCCATTGGAATTCTGGGTTAAGCTCCCAATGCCTGATGGGGCAAAAACATTGTTGCGGGTGGTTTTGGGTACATGTCGTCAGTCTCCCCTTCCTCCTTCCCTCCGTGAAAGCAACAGCAAACAATCGTTTCATGCCTTTTTTGCTGGGCTACCCGTGCAGATGTCATAGCATGGCCAACATGGAGCCCACTCAGTTCAGCACTGCTGTTGTGAGCATTGTAAACACTTTGCGCATTATCCTGCAGTATGTGCAGAACCTGGCTAAGAGACGCCAGCACGAGGACGATTGTGAGGAGGACATGGACACAAACATTCCTGAAAGCATGGGATGTGGCAATTGGGACATCATGGCAGCAGTGGGGCAGGTTGATTCAGTGGAACACCGATTCTGGACCCGGCAAACAAGTACAGACTGGTGGGACCGCATAGTGTTGCAGGTATGGGATGATTTTGACTTTTGCATGCATAAGCCCACTTTCCTTGAACTTTGTGAGTTGCTTTCCGCCGCCCTGAAGTGCAGGAATACCAAGATGAGAGCTGCCCTGACAGTTGAGAAGCGAGTGGTGATAGCCCTGTGGAAGCTTGCAATGCCTGACTGTTACAGGTCAGTCGGGAATCAATTTGGAGTGGGCAAATCTACTGTGGGGACTGTGTGATCCGAGTAGCCAATGCAATCACGATGTTCTGTTATCTCGGGTAGTGACTCTGGGAAATGTGCAGGTCATACTGGATGGCTTTGCTGCAATGGGATTCTCTAACTGTGGTGGGGCGATAGATGGAATGCATATCCCTATCTTGGCACTGGACCACCTTGCCAACCAGTACTAAACTGCAAGGGTACTTCTCAATGGTGCTGCAAGCACTGGTGGATCACAAGGGATGTTTCACCGACATCAACGTGGGATGACTGGGAAAGGTACATGACACTCGCATCTTGGGCGTCTGGGTGAGGAAGATATGGAACTTGGGGAGGAGGGCAGGCGGTTATACAGTGGATGCAGGGGGGGGTCTGTGCTTTCGTTGGCTTTTCTGCAGCTCCACCAGATGCCTCATTATGTCTGTTTGCTCCCTGTAGCAGGGTGGACACCTGCTCCTGCCTGGAAGGGCCTGAGATAGCCCAGGGAGCAGGCAGCATGAAGGCTGAGCTGATTGGGGGAAGTGGCTGCAGCTGGGGCCATCCCCCAAACAGCCTCAGCCGGCCCTATAAAGGCAGGGAGCCAGGAGCTCAGGCCAGAGTCTCTCTTTGCATTCAGAGAGAGAAGGGCCTGGCTGCAGGGAGCGAAGAGAGAGTAGCTGGGTGAAGCAGGGCTGGGGAAAGGCTGAGGAGCTCCAGCCTGGATAGCCCCAGGCTGCAGCCTAGTAGGAGGCCAAGGGGTACTGAGGTTGCAGAGGGCAGCCCATGGGTAGGCCAAGGCAGCAGGTCCAAACCCTCCTTGCCAGTGATGAGGAGCCTATACTGCAGTCTGCCCCAGGGAGCGGGGGCTAGTTGGTGACTGGCAGTGGCCTCATTCTAAAGTGAGGTAGGGATAGTGGGTGGGGGTTCTCTGGGGAGGGGAGACCCTAGTACTGAGGGGTGTACTGCCAGGGGGCAGCACCCCAGATACAAGGGCACCGGGGTCTAGGAGGGACATGGGGGCCAGAGGACAGGTGGATCACCAGCCTGCAGGGAGTGCTCCAGGATGCTGGAAGAGCTAATTCCCAGAAGAGACCAGCAGGAGGCTCCGCAGGGGTGAGTCTGCCCCTCTACGCTCCCCCATTAGCCTCAGCGTCACCTCCTGCCTCTGCTCATCGTGCTCACTGTATGCTTTCCTGGCCTCTGTCACTGAATGCCTCCATGCATTCAGCTGTGCCCTATCAGTGCGGGAGGACTACATGAGCTCGGAAAACATGTCATTGCAAGTGTGTTTTTTTTCGCCTTTTAATCTGCGATAACCTCTGGGATGGAGATGATGGGGGGAGCGTAGAAACATTTGCACCTGCGGGGAGATAAAAAGGGAGAGTAAAATTTAAGAAGATACATTTCTGAGAACAAAATGAAGACTCTTTCACAGTGAATCAAGCAATTCACAGCAGACAGCACTTTGGACTTTAGGTACAAGGTCGCATTTTGCCTTTTATATTGAGCGCCTGCTGGTATGGTGACACATCACACATGGCTGGGCAACAGAATTTGGTTTCCAGGCAGCCATGGTAAGCCAAAGGGTATGTGGGGTTGGCTTCCTATGCCTTCATAACATGTGGGAATGGTTTCAAACTGCAGTGCCCTCCTTTCCCATAGCAAGCAATGCCGGTTGGGTTTCACATTTAAAAGGAGGGGCTGCGGTTTTCAGGTGGATGTGCAGCACACACCTCCCCCCACCCCACCTCATGGCTATTCTCTGGGATGATCCCTTTTAGCCAAGCGGAAACAGCCCAGCATGAACGGGGTCCTTTTACTGATCCCTTACAAAAATTCCCCTATTTCAACCAAGTGACCATGAATGATATCACTCTCCTGAGGCTAACACAGAAAGATATAGACCAAATATTGCTTGAGTTTGACCAAAACCCAGGACCATTCGCTGCCATGCTTTGTGCTGCAATGATTCCAGGCTACTGGCTTGGTGTGGTAAAGTGTCCTACTGTGGAGGATGAAATAAGGCAGCCCTGCCCAGAAACCTTCTGCAAAGGTTTTCAGAGTACCTCCAGGAGAGCTTCATAGAGATGTCCTTGGAGGATTCCCGCTCCATCCCTAGAGACGTTAACATACTTTTCCAGTAGCTGTACTGGCCGCGAATGCATCCCAATTCTTCAGGGCAAATCAAACATTAAACACTATTGCTTTTAAGCCCTGTACTATAGTTACAAATGTGCACTCACCAGTGGTGCCTTCTCCGGCTTCAGGGTCAGGGATCCCACCTTGGTGATGAAAAGGTCCTGGCTGCTGGGGAGAACGGATTCACCAGTTTCTTCTGGGCATTCTCCTCTTCCTCCTCCTCCTCCACAAAATCCTCCTCCCTGTTGCGTGAGACTCCCCCCTTGCAGGTGTCCACGGACAGTGGTGGGATAGTGATAGGGTCCCCCCCAGAATGCCATGCAGCTGATCATAGAAGTGGCATGTATGGATTTCTGACCTGGAGCAACCATTTGCCTCCTTTGTCTTTTGGTAGGCTTGCCTGAGCTCCTTGACTTTCACGCAGCACTGCTGTGTGTCCCTGTTTAGCCTCTCTCCACCATGCCCTGTGCGATTTTGGCATATATATTAGCATTTTTTCTTTTTGATCGGAGTTTGGCCTGCACAGATTCTTCTCCCTTACAGAAATCAGATCCAGTGTCTCCCATTTGGTCCATGCTGGAGCTCGTTTGCAGTTCTGGGCGGACTGCATGGTCACCTGTGCTGCTGAGCTCACCACGCTGACCAAACAGGAAATGAAATTCAAAATTTCCTGGAGCTTTTCCTGTGTACCTGGCTAGTGCATCAGAGTTGAAAATGCTCTCCAGAGCGGTCACATTGGAGCACTCTGGGATAGCCCCTGGAGGCCAATACCATCAAATTGCATCTGCACTACCCCAAATTCGACCCAGCAAGGTCAATTTTAGCGCTACTCCCCTCGCCGGGAGGAGTACAGAAGTAGATTTTAAGAGCCCTTTAGGTCGATGGAATTGGGTTGGTTGTGTGGATGCATTCATTTTAAAATCGACCTAACACAGTTAAATTCAACCTCACCCCATAGTGTAGGCCAGGGCTAAGTCACCATTTCTCCCCCTTCATTGTATAGGAAGACTAGGCTTCCTATATAATAACTCAGGCTGTGTGGATTGCAATTGTTCCTGTTATTTTCTAGGAGACTAAGAGTATGTCCTACACTACAATTACTACAGCAGCACAGCTTCCGTGCTGCAGCGCTGTACTGTAGACACTTCTTATATCAGCGGAATGGGTTATTGATGTAGTTAATCCACCACTCCAAGAGGCAGTAACTAGGTCGACAGAAGAATTAGCCATGTCTACAGTTGGGGTTAGGTCAACCTAACTACAGTGCAAAATGTTTACAGCTCTGAGTGACATATCTAGGTTGATCTAATTATTAAGTGTAGACCAGACCTAAAAGTTAGGTGTTGAGACACTGTGTGTCACAATGCCTAAATCCCTTTGTGGATCTGGGCCAGTGTGTTCAAGTTTTAGTTAAAGGCAAAATCCAGCAGTTACTTTAAAATTCATTCTTCCAGGAGTACAATCTAACTGTTTTTTGTGCAGCAAACCTGGTACAAACTCTCAAAAGGCTTTACACAAAAGTATTATTCTGCTTTCCCAGGGAAATTCATTGATGCAAGCTTACAAGTGGTTTTTAATCTTTTTTCCCAATTTTTAGTTGTATGTTCTTTTACTCATGAATATTCTGATGTTTATTTATTTACTCACAGTCAGATCACGTGTAGTACATAATTACATACTTTATCATTTACTGACTGATTTATTACATGCTGTATTGATATAATAATATACCCTACCATGCAGAGCTGAGGAGCCATACCTTCATCAAATGGAGCTTCAGAGAGACACACACTAATCAGAGAGCTGTCCTGTCACTGCATTTAGATGGCATTTGCACTGTCACAACATATACACACAATGCTGTGACACAGATATCACAATGCAGCATCAGGACACCACTCTACATTTGTTTTGTGACGATCAGCAACTCCATTCAGTAACATATTCATTCTTTTGTCTGCCCCTTCCTTGTTTCTTGGAAAAAGGGTGTTTCTTCTCACACTCTTTCCCTATTTCTCTTTCCTTCCTGAAGCCCAATCTTCCCTGGTGTTTTAGCATCTTGTGGAAGGTCCTGAATGTCTTTAATTGCCACTGAAGTCAGTGAAAGATGAAAATGGTCAGCATCTTGCAGCGCATGCCCCTGGTTGCTTGGAAAACTCATAGGGGCTTGGACTTACATGTTTAGGGCAGCGGCCTATACTGCCTCACATGTGAGCGCCAGGATTCC
This sequence comes from Malaclemys terrapin pileata, assembly GCF_027887155.1. Lineage (NCBI taxonomy): Eukaryota > Metazoa > Chordata > Testudines > Emydidae > Malaclemys > Malaclemys terrapin. Next base: position 36,701,325 of record NC_071507.1, on the reverse strand, counting down.
ACAAGAAATAGGGTTGAGAGCCCAGAGCAACTGTATTTGGCTGTAGAGTCACATGTTGGATATTGCTGCATTAATACTGATACTTTAAAAAATGCCAAAATGTTTTTGAAAGTATGAGCCATTTCACTGGCCTATCTTATCACAGGATGTAATCAATAAATCATATGCCAGTTCTGGTCATTCTGCATGTCAGATGTGTCAAGTCACATGTCTACATCAGTGTCCAGACTAGCACAGATTGCATGTTTGTTATTGTGTCTTTCTACCTCCTCAGTGCTGACTTAAGAGCTATTATCCTAAGTTCATAGTAATTGCAAGAAAATTCCATCTGTTTGCCCCCAAAGAAGGAAACTGAATAAAGAAATTCAAAGGAAACTGCACTTACTAACCACAACATGCCCCCACCTGTGGCTCTGCTAACGGATCCTCATGCTCATGGGAATTCCATGAAGTAAACGAAGTGCTTTCCCAGTAAGAAATCTGCATAACCTCTAAGTCATGCCAGTTCTCACCAACTGGTTAAGCTGAAAGATGAAAGTCACTTTTGATATTTACAGACCATGACTTATTGATTGTTGTATGGCATACACAGACCAGTTCAATAGGGAAAATGCTTCTTAATGGAAAATGAAGCCGATAGTAATTTTATTGTAAGGATGCTCTTTGCCTGTCTTCTTCATTTGTCATATTGTAAACTAACCTAATTCAAATGCAAGCTACAGTTTAAAATTGTACTGAAAATCAGACAGGAGTAAACAGATCCAATTCAGCACACCAGACGAGAATACAGATTACAAAAAATGTACAGATCTGACGGGAGAAAGATTAAAACATCAGACTAAGAGCCAGGATATCAGGCTTCTATTCCTAACTCTGCCAGAGAATTCCTATGGGACCTTTGGACATAAGGTACAGAGGTTAGTTTGCCCATCTGTGAAATTAAGGTAACAATACTAACCTGCATCACAGAAGTTTTGTGCGGCTTAAATTAATATTTGTAAATGGCTTTCAGACTGACAAAAGTGCAAATCATTATTTCAGTATTATACTCCTGGCTAGAATTTCCATAGTAAGAGAAGTTTGTTAGTGTTAATTTTGGCTTGTTTTTCTGCTAAATAAGGGGACATTGTAATATGTTTCTGAATCTACTGTCCTTTTTGGTATCTCACTGTGATTGATTTCCACTTAATCAAGGTTTATGGGCAAACCTTCAAAAAGCTACTCTGTTCTGACATCACATGTAACATTTAGGAGCCTCCCTCAAGATGGCACTATTAAACTGCTTCACATACCTCTGAACACTTGCATAATCTTGTTTATAAAGCACTGAGGTCATTTTAAAGCTAAGATCACCCGATGCTAATTTGGCCAATTATTTTCAATTTCTTTTTGGCAAAATGCCTTTTTTATGTCTAGATGCAGACATTTAAAGGCAATGTTTGTGTGAAGGCTCTGCCAATAGAGTTTTGCAGTCAGGGAGTGCTTGCTGGGATTACAGTTTTGGATCTGTTTGAGAAACTGTGAATCCCTCTGAATCAGTTGCAATGTTGCATTACATTCCTTTCAGTCCTTCAGCTGAAACCCAGGATCTGCACTATGGGGGAAGATACAAAGGAGAGGGGGAGGTAGATTTATTCCTCCAGGCTCTGTGAGTTTAGGTCACCTTCTGCATGCAGATATTCCTAGTCCCCAAGCACCGTGCCCCAGCCCACCTCACTTCTGTTCCTGTTTTCTCCTTCATTGTCTCCAGTACTGAATTGTGGCCTGGCCTTAGTAGTTCCTCCCCTTTAGTTGAGGGTCAGACCTTTAGTTTTTGGTAGGCCTAAACCCACCTGTCCCAATACTGCAAATAGTACCGTGCCCCAGCCGGCCTCTAGACCCTGTGGAGCTCCTATGGTGGGTCTGGGCATTCTGTGCAAGAAGGGGAGAGGGGGCAGGGAAGAGCCAGGGGGATGCTCATTTTTGCCTTCCTCACCCAAACCCTCCAGGAAATCCACAAAATAGCTTCATTAATCCTGAGTCTGCATTGGCCTTTGTATATCCAATCCTCCTAGCTGTGAGCATCCCCTTAATGGGTTGGGAGGTCCCACTGCTTAGGCCAACTGGTCCTTATCTTTGTTGTTCCTTTGCCACAAGGCCATTACCCCTCCTCATTCACATTCTGCCTGAAGGCCCACCTCTGTGGTAACCGCCATTGCATTAGTACCATTTATTTGTATTATGGATGGGCCTACAATATGCTAAATGCTAAGAACACACACATGCTGCAGTGCAGAGCTGACAAAGAACACATTAAATGGCTGAACGGTGGTGAGATGGATAAAATGTACAAAAGAAAGCTGAATGTATTTCCAGTCCTAGGATATCTGGTATTTCTGAATGGTTTCTATTATGTGAGGTGTATAAACTACAAGGAGTATTTAAGGAATTTTTATGACCGTATGAATGAATAATAATTTCACGGTGCAAGAAATGAGACTCAAAACCTAGTATAAAACATGATACAATGTTTTTGTTTGTAGGTATCATTCCTTTCTCACGGGGAATATCAAAAGTATGTATTTTTACTCATACAGCTCTTCTCTTCTTATACCCATCTCCTCTCTCAAGTCTTCTGTCCTTTCGTCTTCCCCCTCATTCAAATTCTTTGCATGATTTTTTTATGGCATACACAATAATGTTCTTGTACTAGCCATATATTTACTGATTTTTAACGTGTTTAAAATCTCTCTGTATAAAAAGAACTAAAGCTAAAAAAACAAAGGGGAAAAATGAAAATTTCTATCTCTTCATTAGTTCATTTTTAACTCTGTACAAACAATAAAAGTAATTTTATAACAGAGGCCTAATTTACCAAATGACTTTTCTGCATAGGTTATAATGGATGCCAGTGAAAGATGCAAGAAAGTACACATTGGGATGCATGCATTCCTAGTTGCTAAATCTGTCATGCACATGCATGTATTGAATGTTCCTGCCATGATACTCTGAAGCAATGTAACTGGCATAGAAAGATGAAGGAATATAATATGAATTTTCTATGATCGAATGGATCCATCAGAATGGATATGGGCAACTGATAGATGTTGGAATGCCACTTTGATTCCTGATAAGAATGGCAATCTTATGTGTACATGGGGAAGTAGGAGAGGGAGCAGTAAGGTAACCTTTCACAGAAAGGCAGCTAGAATGCTGGGTGGAATCTAATCAATGTAAGACTGTTTACAAGAAGGTTGGCATCAAAACACAACAGCTGAAGTGTAGCAGATGGCTAGATCTGAAGGAGATGTAAACAGAGGTTGAATAAACAAGCATTGTATTCTGGTAGATGTCAAAGTTTTCAGGCTGTACAAAGTTTAATTTAAGCACTCTACTGCAACTGCCTTACCTTCTTTTACTAAATCCCCAAACTTGACACACCTCTAAGAGCACATGAGGTCTGAAAGGCAATGGAATCATTGTGGCTATTCTGCATGGGATGGATGCAGAGTTGGCCACTGAAGGTACGTCTACACTGCACTTAAACACCTGCGGCTGTCCCACGTCAGCTGGCTCAGGCTCTGGGGCTGTTTAATTGCTGTGTAGATGTTTGGGTTTGGGCTGAACCCTTCCCCCCCCCCCACAGGGTCCCAGAGCCTGGGCTCAAACCTGAGCCTGAACATCTATACCACCATTAAACAGCCCCATAGCGCAAGCCTGAGTCAGCTGACATGGATCAGCTGGGGGGGTTAATTGCAGTGTGGACATTCCCTGTGTGCCCATGCAGTGAGCGGGAATATGATCCCCTCCTGCACCAGATGCTCCGGATCTGTACTCTTCAAGGATTCCATCTATAGTAGCCAAGAGAGGTTGGTGGTTGCTAGTGTGAGGAGAAGAGTGCGGTGTATGGTCAATTAATACATAAATGCATGGATACCCTGGCCAACCCCAATGGCCCTACATATAAGAGGAGGTGCAGCAGCTTCCCATTGCAGTACTTCCCTGTGCAAAGCTCATGTATTTTGGGCTTTGTGCAAGGGAGAGGATTTGAGACTTTCATGGCAGTAAATTGGGAGGGAAGGAAGAGAAGTTAGTTGTGCAGGCTGAATGTAGGAGTCACTTATCCATATGAAAAAGAGATTGCTATGACAGCTCTCCAGTGAAGTAAAGACTGAAACTTGTGAGCCATATGACTAATCATCCCTGAGCTCCTCCATGTGTTCTCTGCTAAATTTTCCTTTTGTCTTTTTCTCTCACATGTGACTTTGCACTTTCTTCCATGCCCACTCTACTTCCTGGCCACAAACACCACTCATCTCCTTCAAATCCCTCCTTAAAACACTCCTTGTCTGCAAAGAAAAAAAAATCTCCCTGAGATCTCTCACCAACAATGTCTCTGTACTGTCTCATGCCTAAACTGTTGTCCTATGCATCACATTATTTTAAGGAGATTTCAAACTGTTCAGCTTCAATGTATTCTGTAAATTGCAAGCACATATATTGTGCTATAGACCTGATGTCTCTGAAAATCAGGCCCCTCAGACAATTGGTCAAAGGTTACAATTGGGTTCTGAAGCAAAGATGAGAGACAGAAAATGACAGACCTGAGTTGAATGATAATTGATATGACAGTTGAACAAGTACCTGAAAACAATTATACAGATAAGGATAGTTGGGTGAATAGTACATTTGGAAGTGTTCAGAAGTGGAGGTTGGTTCAGATCCATCTCTAGTTAAATATTCTACCTGCTCTGCTTGAAAGCAGGGAAAATCATAAAATCAATAGTAAAACAGAAAAGGCTTGTGAGTAAGGTTATTGTATTAAGTTATCCTTGCCAGATTGCAGTTCTGGCTGTTTTCAGGTAACGTGGCTTGAGGCTGGTGATAAACACCTGATTTCTGGCAAAACAAACAAAAAACAAACCCCAAACCAGCAAGTAAAAGTTCATTTAAAGTACCCAATGCTTAAGTTATCCTTTCCACCATTCCTTTACTAAACATACTACTGCAGGTATTTGAGCCTTCCTTGGGGTTAAACAGGAAGACCAGATACTTTCTTACGGGCGCTGATATAAGAAGATAGATCTGATCCACAAATACATCTGAACTTAGCTCTGCAATTTTATACCCTCCATACTCCTCTTTCCTTCAGCTATGCGTCTTATTGCACCAGCTCTCAGTTGCAGCAGCAGCAGCTTTGTTACAGCAGTCCCAAATTCTCCATGACTTCAGGATGTGAATACATGCCTTTAGCTATAAACTCGCTTTTCATCCTTCAAAGGTAGATAACCTGCATATCCTGCAGTTTACTGTATAGGCGGTCTCTCTCCCAGATGAGAGCTGAAGTGAGGTCTATTATGAATGAATACTAACAATCTGATGTCCATTTTCATATGAGTTAGAGTTTGCCCCATGTCTTTGGCCAGAATTGCCCCTCCTTTTTATTGTAATGGAGTGTGCTCCATTTACTAGCACCAGTCAACTGTTGTCTTCCCTAATGGAGGTAGCTTTTCAGAGGTGCTTTCTGTATGTGTACTATCAAGCAGTTTGTGATCCCTCTAGTATTATTTTATAAACATAAAATATTATAAATGGATACCATGCCTCTCTGACACTGGAACTTTGAAAAAATGTTATGACTGTGTTTAACATAGGAACAGCCAGACTATATTGAATCAGTAGTTTCACCTAGTGTGATATTTTGTCTCTGACGCTGACCAGTAACAGATGCTTCAGAAGAAGATGCAAGACATTCTGTAATGGACAGTTCTGGAACAACCTTCTGGTAGGTGAAACTTCTTTCTTTTGATTAATGATTGGTTTATGCCCTATGCATATGGGTTTATATCCCTTGTACATTTTTATCCTGTTTTGTGGATCTTCGATAATTCTGAATGTCTAGATAGGCGCAAGGAGCAGGGAATGTATTGGGGAGGAAGAAATTTATAGAAAAAGAAATATTTGAACTAGGACAAAAGATGAAGGGAAAAGGGGGAGTGAACTAATTCTCTCTCTATCTCAAGATATTTTATATGACTGGACAAAAGCCTTTTATTTCAGGTTGCTTGATTGCAACAATAATACTACAGTTAGAAGCTCTTTGGGTTTTGAGTCATGTGATTCCTGGGGAAGGGCATTAAAGATACTAATTCAGCTTGTGCTCTCACATGCCTTCCAGTGTCATTCTGGAGTCAACTCATTGAGAACACTGGAATTGCTCTGGCTTTATACAGATGTACATGAATGCAATATTTGGGCAACTTTTTTCATCCACGGTTGATGGCAGTATCATTTCTATTCAATTCCCTTTAATTTTCAAATATTATACACTTACAGTCCATGAGACTTGATACCCCCTCACATAACCTCTGCTGCTCATTGGCGCAAAGGCTTTGTCCACACAACTACAACTGTGGTGTTATAAGCAGGTAGAGATACAGTACCCTTGATGCGTTACAAGGAATATGGTTCCATTTGTGTCACAGCCATGTTTGTACACTCACAGTTCTTCCATGCTTAGATGAATGGTTGGCCATAGTGATTGTTTGCCATTTGATCCATTCCGGTGTGGTGACAAGGGCTTGATGGGCCAAGAGTCCAATGTCAGAACAGACTTGATGTACGCACATAATAGCGGGTCTCCCTCTGGGAGACCCACCCCTTGGTGGGTGGAATTTTATCCTGGATGTTACAAGCCACCCAGAAAATCGTGTTCACCAGAATGTCTTGCAGCATTCTGGCAACATGTCCGAAAAGCATAAGACCCCGTCTGCGGACAATGCCCCCAGACATCCACACTGCCCAGTTTTATCTGTATCAGTGCATCAGGGACAATTCCTTACTGCCTCAAATAGGCAGGAAATGTACATTGAGCAGCAAGGGGAGCATGCAGTGGAGGAGGTCCTACCAGATAGAGAGCTAGAAGGAAGAGGACTATCTAATCATTACACAGACATGGTTTAGGAGTCCTGTCTACATAGTGAAAAAAAGTGTTCTTCGTTTACAGGAAAGCAATCATTCTGGATGAGGCAACTGGCAGGCATGAAACACTGTTAGCTGCCACAGTTACTAACTGAATTTTAACCATGCATAGTAAGGACCACAAATCATGTTTAGAGTCAGTCATGCTACTAACTGGTTCTATTAAAAGTTGTAGTGTGGACAAAATCAAAGAGGGAGTGGCTATAAGCTGCTGCTACAGAACCTTCCATTTTGCCAAATCTGTGAAACTTTCGGTGAAAGAAGGTTAATTTGTGACAAAGAACAAGCAAAAGTGAAGCAGCCTTCCATGGTTATGTTTGAAATTACTGGCTCTCAGCAGTGAGTCTGATCAGGCTGCTTGCTGTGTGGAGACAGTACTTTGGTGGCCACCATAGTTTGGATTATGTAATGCTCAGCTGAACTGCTTTGCCTTTGGGGCACATAGCATGGGTTTCTCCTCTTCATTAGGAAAAAAAACCCCAAACTGGATTTGGATTCTCAGACTTTCAGTGTTTTTGAAGTCTGTCAGAGATGGCACTGAGCAGCATCTCTAAACAGTTTGGATTGAATGTTTTTTGAATGAGTAACTGTGAACAATAGCTTGCTTTTACTGAGGAAGTAAAAAATCTGCACTCTGATTTAAAAAAACAAAACAAGCAAGCAATTCCAGATATCTTTTGCTTTGCTACTTAACATTTGGCTATGGTTCTGAAACCAGAACTGGTAATCTTGGGCTCAGTTACGTGATTCAGGGATGCCAGAATCACTTTAGCCTTTAGCAGGACTGGAGGAGACTGAGGGTGGTGGAACAAATTGGGGATAACACAGAAGGGGACTTAATTGTCAGCACGGAGGAGGAAATATTAGATATTCTTAGAGTTTTTACAAGTATATGATTTGTCTAAAATCTGTCTGAGAACAGCATAGTAAATAACTAGTACCAGTGCATTGCACTTCTGACATATCGTCTGTCCAAGGATCTCTAAGCACTCTACAACTATCAGTTAAGTCTCAAAATCCATGTGAGAAAGGGAAGATCATTTTACAAATAGGTGAACTGAAGAGCAGAAAAGTGAAATGGTTTGCACAATGTCAATGAATAAGTCAATGGCAGAGCTGTGATTAGAACTCTGCCTATGTTCTTTGAAAAGATGAAAAATTGTCTTAATGAAGCAAATACACTTGTTTAAAAATTAAGTTAAAGGAATCTCTGGAATGATTCATTCCTAGTAGAAAATCATCTGAAGTAACAACTCATTTTTGGTTCCAACCCATCGAACCTCACTCTCACAAATCCAGCATCTCACTCTGAAGTAACAGTCAAGAATTACAGGCTGTTGAACTGCTATGTTTAATCAACAAATTGCTCATGAAACTTGTAAAGCTCTTTGAAATCTTCACCAGTTCACCTCAGCTCTAATCACAAAGAATCGCAGCCTCTGTGAGATACTGGAAAGCTCAGCTCAAATGTTTAGGTCTGTTTCCAGTTCACTCCTATTCCAGCATCAAAGAATCTGCTCAGAAAACAGGAAAACATGGAGACAAACTGCAACCCTAATCTCCTAGAATGAAATCCACCTGTGGACACAGAGGCTACAGAAGATCTGCAACAATCCTGGTGGGTGCATGGGTGGGCATGTGATAGAATTAGGCTTCAGACTAACTTCAAGTAGCCCAACTGAGAGGGGCTTTGGGTCAAGGCCACTGGGTCCACAATTACGCAGATCCAGTGACCTCTGGCTCCTAGCATTAGTTTATGCCCTTTCTAATTCTGGGATATTGTTGGAGATCATCAGCACACCCCAACCAATTACATTTTTAATCTCTGCCTCAAGCCTTAGATGCCTTCACATGTTGGAAAACTCCCCTGTCATTTGTGCTATATTGCAATCGCTTTATGATGGGTGCGATCAAAATCAGGTAGAACTGTGCTAGTGACACAAAATGAATTTCATGTAGAAGCTTTCACAGATGTAAACCCCAGCTAATCAGAAGTCCAACTCATCAGGTCCCTGGGTCAGTGATCCTCCTTTAAAAATGTGTGTGTGGGGGGGTACTTTTGTTCTTGGTTTAAACAGCTCACCTGGGAAAGAATCTCAAGGTCCTAATTCTGATTTCATTTACTCCAGTTTTACACCATTATAACTCTGTTGGGAACTTATGCTTCCTAAATCTTTGGCTATGTTCTCAACACTGGTTAGGGCAGCCCTAGAAACTGCCCTAGTTTGTGCCTCTGGCTGTCATGGCCCCTCTGAGTTCGTGGCAGCTAGGGAATAGCCAGGATATAAGAATACCCCAGCAGCACAACTTATTACCCTCCGTACATACGCTCCTCCTGGCAACCTAGAATGTCCCTTCCACAGTGCAGGCTCCTCTGGAGTGAGCCCAGAGTCCACTTTGCATCTACCAGGGAGGCCCCCTGTAAGGAGGGGCAGGGCTTCTGGCCTCTTTGTGGCCACTTTATGCTAGAATAGCTAAAACAAAGTGGCTGCAGCACTGGGGTGAATTCCTCTAATTGAGCTTGACTCATTGGAGATGTGCTGGCATAAAACTGGAGTAATAGCAACCAGAATGAAACTCAGTAATGGAGTGCTGCTGTTTGTGCTACAAAAGCAAGGCCTCAACTCTCACAGCCACCTATAAACCCTAACAAAAGCTCCATATAACCAGTGTTCTATCTATCCTCATTAGCCCCTGCTGCGCATGGAAGTGACTTTTTGTTTTGCATAAAAAGCCAGATCCTGTACTTTTCACTGGCCTGATTTCCCCCCTCATTTACATCTGTGTAAATCAGGAATAACCCTGCTGAAAGTCATCAGTATAAAACTGGGACAGGAGAATCAGGCTCAATGGATGATTGCACATGAGGAAGGAGAGTAGGATTTGGCCCATTATATCAGGATTAGAAAGTTATTTAATCTCCATAGAATAAAGCAATTAAAAACACACGGTAAAAGGTTGTGCTATTTTTGACAGGCTTGTCTGAACAGTGTGGGCTCCAGGATACAAACAAAAATAAACAGCTAGTTTGGGTTCTGATCACATTGCCACAGCATGGAAATGTTTCCACACCCAGTTGATTAAAAATTAAGAAGTGCTAACCTTTCCCCCATTCCCCATTCCAAAAACAAATCAGTAGTGCTTTTTAAAATAAGGGGTGGAGAGGGAGGGGGAAACACCTCAGTCCTCTTCGATGTGTTTTGTATTCTGTGACTTGGGGAATATTCTGGTGTAAATCAATGTCGGTGAATATACTGCTTGTTCACCTCAGTAATTAAATAAAGTTATCTGGAAATTGGTTCAGAATGGAGCTGTGATGTGTGAAAAAGTGCCTGTCCACTTAGAGTTGAATGTTCATGCATAATGGGAGAAGGTACAGAACTGTGATTCAACAGGAAAAAAACTACCACCACATGATATATTACATAGAATACACACACCACCTGTCTTTGTCAAAGCTAGAGCCCATTTAATGCTCAGAAGCTCAGAAAAGCTGCATTGTGCAGCCATTAGTAGTACAGGAAAGAGATGTGTTTCTTGCTGTACTGAGGGATTAAGACAGGATTTAGGTTTCAGCACTCTAAGACACTGAGTATTCTCAATGCCCATTGACTCCAGTGGGAGTTGGGGGTCCTGAGTGCTTCTAGGAGCTGCTCATCAGCTTATAAGATGACGCTATTATTGAGGGCTTTGAGACAGATATTCCCTTTTACTTACATGGGGCAGGGGAGCAAAAGTGCATGGAAATGCAGCAGGGAGCATGGAAGGAATTTGGAACAGTGGCTCTGTGGCAGGAACCTTATAGGGTAATGGATCCACGCACCAGCCTGGGACATGTGCAGACATCAATCTGACATGTGCAGTTCAGTTTGTAGCCCTAACCTCAGAGCTCTGTTTAGTCTCCAAAATAAAAAGAGAAAATATGGAACGATAACACAAAGGAATAGTCCTGTTCCCAACCGAGATTGTGGGGCTCTCTAGCCTCCAGCAGCTTAACAGTCAGGTGCTTTCCCATTCTAGGGCTGTCTACAGGGACAGCTTACCCTCTTCCAGCCTTCTGCTGCAGCCATAGGAGAATGTACTCACAACCACTTCTGGATCCCTAGCTACCTCATGGAACAGGGTCCTCATTTATACCCCCAGCTGTCCAGATGGGTCTGATGAGTCTCCAGCACAGTGTCCCAAATCCACTGAAGCCTTACTGCACCAATACCATATTGAGAGGCTCCCTAAGTTCTTGGAGGATTAGGTGATCTGTGTCATGGCAAAATCAGGGAATAGACCCTTTACATCTTTGTTATTATTTATATTGCGGTACTGCTGAAGGGTCCTAGTCATGGAAAAGGGCCCCATTGCGCTCGGCACTGTACAAACATGGAACAAAGAGTTTCCCTGCCCCAAAGAGCCAACAATCTAATATTTAACTTCTGAAGAGCAACTAACTAACAACTTTGTTTTCTTAGGAAGAAAATGTCCATGGCAAATTGGTATAGATATTAATGCCAGGCAAACTAGCCTTAGTCTCCTCCCACGGTTGTTAGCTCTGTGCAGCTGTACTAGGAGAATCCACAGCAGTGTGGAATGGGGTCTAACTAAGCAGTCAGGGATGAGGTGGACCCAGCAGATAAAGTCAATTTTTGAATGTCTTGTCAAAGAGCTATATAATTTGGGAGTGGATTTCCGGTGGATCTAGGTGGAATTTGGCCATTAAATCTCTTTATTGCTTTGTTAACGCTATTAGACTCAGTTCTGAATGTCCTTGCTTTTATCAAGTTAGCTGGGTCTTTAAAATGAGGCTATCCTCAAAGTGATTAACAATAGCATCATGTGGATCCATGCTTATTAATTTCTGTACCAAATGTATTCATTTTGCAATAAAGAAATGAGTTTGAGTTTGTTAGAAATGTCATATTAACAATGGCATAATGTGAATTTCCCAACAGCACAGGTTGTTTATATACAAATGCACTTTTTGGTATCAAGGGGCTGAAAGGGTTATTTCCTATTTGTGCAACAATCAGCTATGCATCCTTCACAGAACCGTGGAACACTGCCTAGAGTCCTCTGCATCAACAGCACATTTACTGGAGAGTCATGGGTGCATTTTTACTTTCTAATCCTACTTTATAGACTAAAGCCAAACTTGCCGAGGTGGATCCCTAGGGTTAACTTAGGGTTGCCAACTTTGTAATCGCACAAAACTGAACACCCCTGACCTGCCCCTTTCCTGAGGCCCCGCCCCTTCTCTGAGGCCCTGCCCCTTCTCGCTCCACCCCCATTCCTCTGTCGCTCACTCTCCCCCACCCTCACTTACTTTCACCGGGTTGGGGCAGGGGTTTGGGGTGCGGGAGGGGGGTGAGGGCCCTGGCTGAGGTTGTGGGCTCTGGGGTGGGGCCAAGGATGAGGGGTTTGGGGTGTGGAAGAGGACTCTGGGCTGGGGCAGCGGGTTGGGATGTGGGGAGTGAGGACTGTAGCTGGGGTTGCAGGCTTTGAGGTGGGGCTAGCGATGAGGGGTTTGGGGTGCAGCATGGGGCTCCAGGCTGGGGCCGAGGGGTTCAGAGTGCAGGAGGGGATGTGGGCGGCTCTGGATGGGGGTGTGGGCTCTGGGGTGGGGCCAGGGATGAGGGGCTTGTGGTGCAGGAGGGGGCTCCAGGCTGGGGCAGGGTGTTGGAGGGGTGCAGGCTCCAAGAGGGAGTTGGGGTGCAGGAGAGGGTTCAGGGTGCGAGGTCACGGCGGCGCTTACCATGGCTCCCGGGAAGCGGCAGCCAAGTCCCTGCAGCCCGCAGGCGCCACCCCCACAGCTCCCATTGGTCGCAGTTCCAATGGGAGCTGTAGAGCCAGCCCTTGGGACGGGGGCAGTGCGCAGAGCCTCCCTGGCTGCCCATGTATCTAGGAGCTGCAGGGACCTGGCGGCCGCTTCCAGGAACCACGCAGAACTAGGGCATGCAGGAAGCCTGCCTTAGCCCCAGGCCTCCATTGCACTGCCAACTGGACTTTTAATGGCCCCTTTTCGGTGGAAACCCAGACACCTGGCAACCGTAGGTTAGGTACCTAAAATAAGTGACCTGATTTCAGTGGCACCAAGCACCTGCAACTCCTGCTGAAGTCCGTAGGAGTTGTGGTTTGTCAGGCCCTCTGAAAAGTAGGCCACTGACTGAAAAAAGAACAGGAGTACTTGTGGCACCTTAGACACTAACAAATTTATTAGAGCATAAGCTTTCGTGGGCTACAGCCCACTTCTTCGGATGCATATAGAGTGGAACATATATTGAGGATAGATTTCCACTCCATACGGCTGTACTCCTGTTCTTTTTGCGGATACAGACTAACACGGCTGCTACTCTGAAACCTGTCATTATGCAAGGCACTGCATTTAGCCGTATGGAGTGGAAATCCATCCTCAATATATGTTCCACTCTATATGCATCCGAAGAAGTGGGCAGTAGCCCACGAAAGCTTATGCTCTAATAAATTTGTTAGTCTCTAAGGTGCCACAAGTACTCCTGTTCTTTTTTCAGTCAGTGCCTGATTTTAGGCACCTGCATTTGGTCTAATAAACACTGAAGTTTCTTAAATGTTTTGACTTCTTTGAGGGCAAATGTTCTCTGTGGGTGATATTCACTTCTGTGCAGGGGGCAACATAAGGTGTATGCAGCACTTAAATCCCATTTAAACCCTATTTTAAGGGCATATGTGAGACTTTAGGACCCGTGGCATCCCTCTGCACAGGGTGCATTTCACCATATCTGAATATTGCATAGATGGTGACAGTATTTTTTTCTCCTATGTTAGGTATATAATTAGTGACTCAGTTTTTCCACTTAAGGTAGCACGACTTCCCTTTGGATAGTGATTAGCTACTTAGCAATCCAGCTGTGAGTAAAAGAGGTCTTTTAACTCACTGCTTTCTTGAAGAGCACCATCAACTTGAGATTTACTAGGGAGTCCTCTGACAACTTGTGCCCCCCATCCCAGCCACTCAGTTTATAATCAGATTTCCCCCAAAATAACCCTGAATAGCGGGACAGGTCTGACATCTGATATGAGTAAGTGTCTTTTCACAGTATTGCCAACCTCAAAAGTGCAAAAACCAGGCCCCAAAATCACGTGTTTTTTTTATAAAAAATCCTCATGTTTGTTCTGTCCTTTGATATTTGAACTCTCCCTGCCCATAGTATCTGTGGCAGTTTCACCACAGCTTCTCCAGCACCTATCCCCTCTGATTACATTTAATGTGGTAGCGCTTAAAGTTTTGAAAGAATCTATTAGTTTGAGGGATATTCCCTAAAAATATCATGGAAGTGAGGCTGGAACAGGTTTGATCACTATATATATATACCATTGATCTTTTAAGGTAAATTTTTCCTTTTATTGTAGAACAAACTGAAAATGCAAGGCCTTTCCTTCAGATTCAGAACCACTCCATGCGTGCACTTAGACATGATTTAGTCATCAACTCTATAAACTCAATCTGGATCTAAAAATCAAGCTGTGATGTTTCTGGCCCATGCACTGTCTCTCATAATAAGGATTCTGCTGGCCAAATTCTCCCTCAGTTATATCTGTGCAACCCCAATGGGTCAGATTCTGATCTTGGTTAGAATTGTGTAAATGGGGAGTAAATCCATTGAAGCTACTGGCCCAAAAAGGTAGCACCGGTGTAATAGGGTTACCATACGTCCTCTTTTTCCCGGACATGTCCGGCTTTTCGGCACTCAAACCCCCGTACGGGGGGAATTGCCAAAAAGCCGAACATGTCCGGGAAAATGGCGGCTCTGCTCCTCCCCTGACTCTTCGGCTCTGTTTAAGAGCTGAGCTGCCCGAGCGCTATGGGCTTCAGGCAGCCCCCTTGCCTCCGGACCCCAGCCGCCAGCCGGGCACTTTCCCTCCCGGGCTCCGGCGGCGCAGGGTCCGGAGGCATGGGGGCTGCCTGAAGCCAGTAGCGCTCGGGCAGCTCGGCTCTTAAACAGAGCCGAAGAGTCAGGGGAGGAGCAGAGCCTCCGGCCGCGGCGGCTCTGCTCCTCCCCGACTCTTCGGCTCTGTTTAAGAGCCGAGCGCTACGGGCTTTGGGCAGCCCCCATGCCTCCGGACCCTGTGCCGCCGGAGCCCGGGAGGGGAAGTGCCCGGCTGGGGGCGCAGGGTCCGGAGGCATAGGGGCTGCCCAAAGCCCGAGCGCTACCAGCTTCACGGTTTGCCGGGCAGCCTCCAGACCCTGCGCCCCCGGCTGGGCGCTTCCCCTCCCGGGCTCCAGCTGCGCTGGGGAAGCGCTGGCCGGGGGTGCAGGGTCTGGGGGCTGCCCGGCAAACCGTGAAGCCGGTAGTGCTCAGGCAGCCCTTTCCCCGTAGCTGGGAGTGGGAGGGAGGAGGGGGCAGAGTTAGGGCGGGGAAGGGGCGGAGTTGGGGCGGGGCTGGAGTGGGGAAATGGGCGGGACCAGGGCCCGTGGAGGGTCCTCTTTTTTTTATTTATTAGATATGGTAACCCTGCGGTGTAAGTGTGTGGAAACATTGGCGCTTCAGCAGGAACTCAATAATTCTGCTGATGATACACAAGGCAGAACAGAATACAGCTCACTCTCCCATAATTCTGCTGATTCTGCAGTGTTAGCTGGAATAAAAGTAGTAAACATTTATTTTTGTCCCTAAAATAAGCAGATGTGACTCAGAGCACAGAGAATGAGCCGATCTGTTGAGAAAGATGGTGCCATTCTTGTAATATCATAATAGCATGGTAATGCTATTTCAATAATTTGTTTAATAATTACTATACCGTGTGTCTTTCTAAGGCCAGCCGCACTGTATTGCACTTTCAAGTGTAGCTGGGAGGATGCCTAAAACAAAATGGCAAAGAACAAAAAATAAAGTTTGTTTTCTTTTGTGATGTGCTAATATTTATTTGAAAAGTTTTCAGTTCACCGCTCAGTATATTTCCACAATCTGCACATCTGTACTTCAAAAAGTAATCTGAATTACGACATCCTGTTGTACTCAAAATAGACTGGACCACCAAGGGGAGGTGTCATGAAATGACATTTAGTAAAAGCTATTCTCTGTTCCACTGCACTGTACCCTGCCATGTCCTTCATGCCAGTTATTGATCAGACCATCATTCAATGCAAAATGCCTCTCTTTGAGCCCAGGCTTGGAATGTATTAATAAAGTAGGTCATTGATTAGCTGGAAATATGACTGACAATTCCTTCAGTTTGATCCAGATGTACTGTACATCTTGGGGGAGGAGAGCAGACGATGATTCAGTGATGTGAAAGGAAATAAAACCCACGCTTTTCCTATTTTTTGAAAGATTTACTTCAATAAAATAGCTAGCAACAGTACCCTCAGCAGATTAAATGGTATGCAAATTTATAAAAAAAAAGCACTTCTGAATTTCCTAAAGTAAAAAAAAAAAAAAAAAAAGGAAATAGGTAAAAGTAGGACAAATCTGCCAGTAACGTATCTAATTGCAAAAGACCAAGAGCCTAGGGAATTTCTTCCTCTCTGAACAAAGAATTTTAATGGACTACTCCAGTTCAATATACTGTACATTTTGGAAATGAACTATTCAAATCTCTATTGATTTAATAAACAATGTGTTTAATACAGCATGGGTAAATTATAGGAGCAATGAGGACAAAGGGCCAGACTTTGATCCGTTACACTTGTGTAAATCTGGAGTAACTCCATTGACATTATAGTAATGGAGATAAGAACTGGGCCTGAGAAATTCTGTATTTGTTTAACTCACTTCTAACCTTTGTCACCAATATAAAATTAATATAAAACCAGTTGTATGGCACATATTCTATCCGCTAAGATAACACTTGATACAGGATCTTCCTCTTTGACACTGAAGGATAAAATCCTAGTTCTGGCTGTATTGTTGATGGATACACAATAGCAAATCCATGGCAGCTTTTGCTCTTCAGCCACTGCTTCAGGACCTCACTACCATTTGCACAGGCATAAGGTCCACTGAATCTGCATAACTTTGGACTTTATGACCCTCCCTTCACCTCCCCTAAATGGAGCAGAGACCCACTCCACTGTTTGCAGAAGTACCGCTGCCTGTCTGTTGCACTGCTGGATTTCCCTGGGAAGAACCAAAAGGGGGCTTACATGGAACATGCATTGATGATTATGCCCATTAGCACACTCTAGTAATAGGCTAAGTACTGTTGAAGTTTTTGTTTTTAAGGAAAGTGATTTAAGAAATTTAAACCTGAACATTTTAGGTTTTAGTTTTCAAATGGCTTTTAGCTTCTCCACCACAATTGTTGTTGCTTTTAATCTTTACAGTCCTGGATGAAGATGAGTGGTCCCACTGAATTTAGTAGTACTACGCATGTAACTTTAGACATGTGAGTAACTTTTTGGGGGTTCAGCATCTAGGTTTGTTACTCATGTTATGCTTCCATGCAGCTATTGATGTCGTGGATAAAAAGGGAAAATGTCTCTAAGGATGCTCATAACACTGGAAGAAGGGCAGAATTATTGTGCATTAACACAAAATATAGCAGTAAGTACAGCATTATTTGATTTGAGATTTTTAATGGGATTCCATAAAACAAACAAGAAACATCAGAGATAAACAGATGCTGAAGTGGTAATACAAGAAATGCTGACAGAATGCATTTTCTATGTAGCTGTTCGAAATTACAAACAGACTGGGAAGTTATACATCAAACAGAGAATAACACACAATGATCAAAGAATGGTTAGCTTGGGAATCCCTCCTGCCAAGGGTTCGACTCTTTCTCGCAAACAGAGATTTCTGCCTATTCTTTTTTATTGTTCAACTGTGTGTATCATTAGGAAATGGAAACCAGAAACATTTTTTAACAGTAAATGAAGTTTCAGTTTTTCCTATGGGTGATATCCATCCACCCTCTCTGCAGAAAGGCAGCAGAGGGGCTATGCACCATTATATCCCACATAAGCCATATCTTTTGAGACATAAAACTGTACTACAACAAAAAGTGGACATAAAGGATGAGCCACCACTCAAGCATGCCCTCATAGCCAGAAGTCACCCTACAGCACCCCACTTTTGTTTCCCCCTTTGCACTATTCAGATAAACTTCATCCAGGCTTTTTTGGGGGGAGAGGAGGAGGAGTCAAAGACACCCCTCCTCGTGGACTGGACAAACACAACTAACACAAAATAAACAAAGTAAAACTAAAATATCCCAAAATATAGTCCATTCAAAAGTCCACACAACACAACGGTGACTCTTCTGGCCTGAGCCCTTTATAGACTTGCTCTGCTTTGTCAAGGTCTCTCACAGATCAGCCTGTGACAACCCTGAACTCAGGCTCTTCACAGCAAGAACAGTTCATACTATTTCCTGAACTTTCCCCTTCTCCCAGCATCCTCCTGCTGCTCTTTTTAAGGCAAACACCTGATCTCACCCAGGTATGACTCCTCAGTAATCAGGGTTGGCTGGCTGCAGGCCTTTCAGCCCTTAGGGCAAGGCACTTTGTTACAGGGCAGAAATAGGGTTGCCAACTTTCTAATGGTACAAAACTGAACGCCCCTGCCCTGCCCCACCCCGCCCCTTCCCAAAGGCCCGGTCCCTACTCTGAGGCCCTGCCCCCACTTGCTCCATCCCTCATCCCTCTGTCACTTGCTCTCCCTGACCCTCAACTCACTTTCATTGGGCTGGGGCAGGGGGTTGGGTTGCAGGAGAGGGCTCCAGGCTGGGGCAGAGTGTTGGGATGTGTGAGGGGTGAGGACTCTGTCTGGATGTGTGGGCTCTGGGGAGGGGCCGGGGATGAGGGGTTCAGGGATGCAAGAGGGGGCTCTGGCCTGGGGCAAAGGGGTTTGGAGTGTGGGAGGGGGTGCAGGCTCCAGCAGGGGGTGCAGGCTCTGGGTTGGGGCCAGGAATGAGGGGTTTGGGGTGTAAGAGGGGGCTCTTGGCTGGGGCAGGGGGTTGGATTGCAGGGCATGGGTGAGGGCTCCCGCTACGGGTGTAGACTCTGGGGGTGGTGCCAGGGATGAGGGGTTTGAGGTGTGGGAGGGGACTCTGAGCCAGGGCAGAGGATTGGGGTGTGGGAGAGGGTTCAAGATGCAGGGTCCCGGCAGCGCTTACTGCATTGCCCAGGAAGTGGCTGCCAGGTCCCTGAAATCCCTAAGCGCAAGGGCGGCCAGGGACAGTCCGCATGCTGCCCTCCCGCCTACGGGCACCGCCCACACAGCTCCCATTGGCCGCAGTTCCTGGCCAAAGGGAGCTGTGGAACCGGCACTGGAGCGGGGGCAGCGCGCAGAGCCTTCCTGGCTGCCCATGCACCTAGGGGCCACAAGGACCTGGTGGCTGCTTCCATTATATCCCACATAAGCCATATCAGGGAGCCTGCCTTTGCCCCAGACCCCAGCTGCGCTGCTGACCAGACTTTTAACGGCCCGGTCCGCGGTGCCAACCAGAACCACTAAGGTTCCTTTTTGACCGGGCGTTCCAGTCGAAAACCGGATGCCTGTCCACCCTATGCAGAAATGTCTGTTTCAGCTGTCTAAATTTATACTTAATAAGATATTTCAGCATTAATAGCTGCTGGAAAATGTGATAAGCTAACCAAAGAGTCTCATAGGTACCTGCATGGAATGCTCCTTGATATTACACTTGAGGTAGGCAGTTCTCAGATTAGCATGATTCTTCCATGGCTCTTACCTTTGATTGGGTCTGTTAAACCTCAGAAAGTGAATCAACAAGCTTTATTTTCTCAGTTTTCTAAATATCTTTTAGCCACTTACTATGGGCCAAAGCCTTTCTTCAGTGAAGTCAATGGGAGCTTTGCAGTTGATTTAAATGGGAGTAGGTATATATTGGATATATTGCATTCAGAGTAGTTTTTTCTTTCTGGTACACATGCTTCCATCTGAGCATGTTTACTTTAGCTGTCCTTTTTTGTCTTGTGAAGAGATCAGATTAAATCTTCACCCATTGCAGGATGAAACATAAGAAGAGACAGTTTTATTTACTGTGGCTTTGTACATGTAGGAAACCATCTCTTTTTAATATTTAAATTATGCCGTCAGTGTTGAAGAATTTAAAACTTCCTTCTAAATCATGTGGACCAGATTCTATCCTGGCTCATAATGTGCAAGTGTGTTATGTCAGTAGGGTTTCATAAGACAATATCAGCCTTGGAGGAGCATAAAGCACAGCCTTGGTTGGTAATGGATATTTAAAGTGAATTAAGATGTTTTGGCAAAGAAATATCTTATCAGTACAGAGAGCAATAAGAGCTGTGGTGAATTCTGTGGAAATGCTAGAGAGACTGAAAACAAGGGAGATGAAAGCCCTTAATAAATCCTCAGGTCTCTTACACTGCAGGAAGATGGGGGGTTTAACATCTGGTCAACTGATAGAGAGTTTATCCCTTTTCATATTTTCAGAGCATAAAATGTAATTTTCACCTTCCTCTAATTATTAGTGTTATTTATTGTTTCTATTATAACAGCACCAGTCAGGGTCCAGAGCCCTAGCCTATTACATTTTGTACAAACATATAGTAATAAACAAAATGCCAGTCACAAAAAACTACAAATGTTACTTTGAAAAAAAAAAGACATCCAGTGATGCAGATGTGGTGCAGTCCTTTCCATTGTTTGTCACCCGGCACAGCTCAGGGTGGAAGTAAAGGTGATTTTATGCCACCTTTATATCCTCCCAATCCTGGGGCCACTGAACTTGTCCCAAGAAGCATCTTAAAGGAGCTTTAGGGCAGTTCTGGGTTGCACTACTTCCCAATGGCCCCTACGGGTCATTCCTAAACTGGAGATCACCAGCTTTCAAGGGCAACTTAAACCTCATCCTCCTTTTCACAAGACATGCTCCTTAAACTGAGAGAGGGGGTGACACACCTGCCTTATACCACTCAGGGATTCCCCCTTGGTGAGGAGACCCCCAAATGGCTAGTTATACCTGCTTTAAGGATGCTTTGTGATGCCAGAGCAAAAATAATCTTAACTGGGCACAGGACCTAGCTATACATCTTAGATCCTGATGCTTCTCTGATTGAAATCAATGGCAAAACTCCAATTGATGTCAAGGAGAGCAGGACTGGGTGCTTATTTTGTAGAGTGTCTTAAATACAAATTATATTTCTAAACTATGTACATAGTTGAGCTTAGGACCTAACTGCACCATTAAAGTCAATAGGAGTCTTGCCATGCACTTCAGTAGGTGCAGGACAAGTACTTTATACAATAAATAGCAGGAAGAGAGCAAAATTAAAGAGAAATAGGTAGGGGAGAACAGATGCTTCTCAGCTGAAATTTTACATAACAGTAGAGCAGAAAGAATGGGTGAGTCCCTACAAATGCTTCCCTGCTCTTCCACATAGCACTCCAAACATTATTGGAAAAATCTACCAAATAAAAAAATCCTTCAGAACAAAATGGTCTCTACTTTACTTATTACATATGGAGTAATGTCAGCCAAATAAACTTGTTTGTTATAGCAACTCATCCATTTCTAAACTTTAAGTGGAAACAATTAAAATTAAGGGGGGAAAACCCACCTTTTCTGATCTGATCAGGGAATCAGGACTCAGGCTCTAAAAGCAAATGTTGCTCTAGTCTGTAAGTTTAATGCAAGCAAGCAAGAGTTTTATTTACAACCAGAGGCTTCCTTATGTGCTTTCACACTTGTGTTATGTTTGTCTAATTAAAAAGGTCAGAATGAAGAAATAGCAGGAAAAAAGGTTACATGTGTTTAATTTAAGAATATCTACTGCTCTCCAGGAAAGTTGGGACCATCATTAAATGTCAGCTAGACAAAAAGCAGTAGGATGACATTATTTTGTTGCCATGAAATGCTTCTAAATTTACCTTGAAGATTCACATATCCGCAGGACTGCATGTCTGCCAGTGACTCATGCTGACTCATTCAGTAAGTGAGCATTCAGCTACTTAGTCTCTATACCCGCTTACAGTGATATGATTTCCAGAGAGTGATTTCTTTAAAATTTAATTAGGCATGCGTTCGCTACAGGGACACATACAATTCTGTCATTTTAGTTTTATTTATTTATTTTTGTCTTATTCAATGTGTATTCATAAGACGTTTTGTGCTATTATTTCCAAGTCAGCTTTTAAAATGGTGTGGCTAGGCACAACTATTCTTATGTCCAGCTGTAAAGGTTTGTTTATACATGCTCCAGTTATACATAAGCAGTGATAATTCACTGATGTTTATGGAAACCAAAGGCCTAAAACTTTACCATTGGATTTCTGCCATAGTTTCAATGGGAGCAGAAGCAAGGCCCAGTTGTGAAATGTTTCTAGTCTTGCACTCTGAAATAATTAATGAATGGACAATAATGGCCTGATTCTGATCTCATTTCCATTTGTATAAATCAGGAGTCACTCCAGTGAAGTGGTATAAAAATTGGTGTGAGATCAGAATCAAGTCCAATAAATTCCTAATAAGTGTTGCTATGAATATATTGAGCCCAACCCTTTCCCAATGGAAGTCACTGGGAACTTTGTCATTGATTTCAATTAAAATAATATTAAGTCCATTGTCAATCTCTCTCTCGAGTTGAGATGTAATTCTGATATGCTACAGCAGTGAGCTGGTGTATGCCTACAAGTAATTCTCTGTTGTAACAGTACAAATATTGCAAAGGCATAAAAAGGGGAATGCCATGGAAACTCTCTCTGAAACAAAGAAAGTGGCACTTCCCTGCATTCCACTTCATTGTAACTTCCTGATCTTCCCTACAGTTGGGTATAATTGTTAAATCATGCTTACATAAATGGTTTCATGCCAGCTCTCCACTTTCAAGGTACTTTATTTATTTTTTGTAAGGAATCTACAAGCATTTATTCAAAAGAGGTGAGGGGGAAAGGAGTGTATAAAATGAACAGGTCTAGACTTCTGTGTTGCCTGGACTTGTTCTGGAGCCATTTGCTTTTTAACCTCTTGTGGTATATAACTACCCAAGTCACAGGCAACAGAAAATCAGGTCTAAACAATGATCCTTCTCCCAACAGGAGTAGGATCAAGCACTTAATCATGTCAGTAGGGGGCTCCAGAAACTGTTCTGCTACACTGTTCATATCTTTGGAGAAAACAGTTCTTACCTACCCTCATGCTGCCCACTCCTTCTCCAGGCTGGCAGCTTCTCTGGGAAACTGTGGCCTCTCTCTTTAGTATGCCAAGTTTGGTGGTGCTTTTATAGTTCTGGATTACATGCTTCATTTTTCTTGCTCTTGTGGTCAGTTATGGATCATACTCCTATCCCACGGTGATTCATCTATGTTTCTGTCCTTTGATCTCTCTCCCATCTCGAATCTAAAAGTGCTGGCTAGTTCATGGTGGGTTTCTGCTTCATTGACTTCTTGGTAACTTAGATATAAATTGCTTTATTTTTCTTTTAGAAAGATAGAATCCCAAAGTCTTTTTAATTACTTTCCATCCACACCACCCCTTTTCACACTATATTTCCTGCTATATTTTTCACCAGATCACTATTGTTTCATTATTGGGTGTGGGCAGGGGAGGCAGGTTTGTATAATTTTTGGTGGTACCCAGAAAGGGTCCAAGCTCCCCCCCCACACACACACCTGCCTTGTAAGCCAGTATATATATTTTAAAATAATGTAAAAATGGACTAGAAACAATAAGCGTTTAACAGTTTCCCTATTAAACAGTTTCTGACTGGGAGTGCGGGCTCTGGGGTGGGGCTGGGGATGAGGGGTTTGAGGTGTGAGGGGAGGGGGCTGAGGACTAGGGCACAGGGTTGGGGTGTGGGGGTGATGGCTGCGGGGTGGGGGCAGGGATGCGGGGTTCACGGTGCAGGAGGGGGCTCAGAGTGGGGCAGAGGGTTGGGCTGTGGGGGGTGAGGGCTCTGGCTGGGGGTGCAGGCTCTAGTGTGGGGCGGGGCTGGGAATGAGGAGTTTGGGGTGCAGGCAGGCTGCCTTGGGGCTGAGGCCAGACAGGAGGATTCCACAGTCCTCAAGCCCTCCCCCTCCCTGGCAGCACACTCACCCAGCACCCTCACTGCATGTGCTGCTAGGGGCCAGCCCGTTTCAGGTCCAGGAAGCCCTCTCACCTCCCCCGTAGTGGGTGCTGGGGGAGGGAGGGTTGCCATTACATGTGGCCCCCTCCCCTGCTGCAGCCTGCTGCCCCTCATCGTAGCCTCACAGGGGATGGGGCTGCCCCTTGCCCAGCGTGGGGCAGGAGTGGTGGCTGCAGGCAGCGGGGGGATGCGGATCACATTGTCAGACACTCACCCCAGCCCCAGCAGCTGCTCAGGTAAGGTCCAGACCCCATCTGCTGGAAGCCCCTTCGGCATCACCTCCCGGTGGGTGCGGGGGAGGGGAGGGCTGCCAGTCATGTGTGTGCCTCCTTCCCTCCTCCCTCCGCAGGTGCAGCAGCCGCCTCAGCCAGCCGGTGGCGCTACTCTTGTGTTGTAGGCAGCAGCGGTGGCAAGGGAGCGCAGAGCTGCAGGGCAGCTGCCCACTTGAGGCAGGGACGCTCCGGGGCCTGGGGGAGTAGGGTGACCAGATGTCCCGATTTTATAGGGACAGTCCCGATTTTTGGGTCTTTTTCTTATATAGGATCCTATTATCCCCCACCCCCGTCCTGATTTTTCACACTTGCTGTCTGGTCACCCTATGGGGGAGGCACACAGGGTTGGCAGGCAGGGGCTGAGGGAGGCATGCGGGGGCAGCACGCAGGGTCAGCAGGCAGGACCCGGGGAGAGACCCGGCTCAGAAAATTGGTGTAGCTGGGCCCCCGGGCCCCGAGTATTCCTGGAGCCCGGGCACCACGGGCCCATACACTTGCCGCCCCAGGGTGTGGGAAGGGATTTAATAGCATCTGGTACTGGCCAGGTTAGTCAGATCTCCTTTGGGGTCCCTTCCATTTCTAAAAATGTTGCTTTTAAAATATCAAAGTCCTATAATTCTGACACCTTGTTCCAGAGAGACTGGCTTCTTCTTCTTGCATATTTGTTTTGCAGACTAAAAGCCTCAGAAAAGTAGTCCCTCTCATGCTCTGTTCCTCAGCCTCGCATGCATCTAAAAGAAAAAAAACAACAACCTTATGTCATCTTGAGACTTGCCTTAGACCTTCCTGTAATTCATATATCTTTACCAGTAATTTTACAATTCACTTATTCAATTAGGTAATGGGTAGCTGCAGCCATAGCCTGTTAAAGGGAAGCACTATATGCAATACATTTTCTTCTCCTGAGATTGGTGCACAGGCATCCTTACAGTGTATACCTATATATCTTATTGGCAGTGCCCTTGGTTGCAGTGTGGGAACAGAGTTAACGTTGTTAAATGTGCAGAGGAACAACATCCCCATTGTTTATTTTATCAATTTCATGTGACGTCTGGGAACGTTCATTCATTTCCATTTTTTAAAAAACCCATTGGATTTTCTTTTTTGGGGTCTATCCTGCACTCTTTATATGGATCATACTCCTACTAAAGCCAGGAGATTTTGTTCTGAGCAACGAGAGCAGAACAGAATCTGTAGGGGCTGATCTTGCAAGGATACTACGTTCTCTCATCTCCTACTGAAGACAGGAGGTGGTCAGGGCACTCAGCATCTCCCAGGAAGTGCTCAGCACATTGCAGATTTGGGCCATTGATACACTTGGCATACCTTGATTGCTCTTATGCTCCCTTTGCTACTGATGTGCAGTAAGGAGTGAACATTGCCCTCAAGCTGCAATCTGATCTTCAGACAGAGCTCAGCCAATAACTGCAGAAAAGGGCAGCAGATTTTCCTTATGTAGCAGCATCAACAGCAGGAGTTCTGGAAGCTGTAGTGGCAACAGCCGCCTCTGTTATGACAGTTCTCTTGTAGGTCACCATGGTGAGAATGTATCTTGGTATTTCATCTGTCCAAGCACACTAATGTCGTTTATAGACATCAGAAGAATAGTTTATATTAATGAATATTTTAGTATGAGTATTCTTCATGTGGACATGCTAATTAGAAATGCACACATACATTCCCCTTGAGGGAAGATTTAACTAATGGATAAAGTGAAGAGGGATTTAGCAGCATTTTAAAAAATAGATTAAGGGCATATTTACCTTGGTGTGATTGCATCTTTGTGAAACTTGTTACTACGCATTTGAAAAACTGGCTGTTGTTACTAAAAAAAGGTCCTTATTAGATTTCTTACAACTTGTAACCATGTGTCTTCTGCCTCTATGCCGTAAACATCCACATGAGCTCTGTGCATTTCTTCATGAATTGAAGATCAAATTTGCTGTGAATCATTAAAATAGTTAAATTTAGATTTACCAATTTACATTACATTTAAAAAAACACAACATTTTGTGGTTAACTTTTAGATTAGAAAAAGCCAGTTAAAGCTGCTGCAGTTTCCTCAAGCAGTGATATAAACAGCCTGAAGGGTCCTGTATATATACAACAATTACTGCTATGTCAGGGAACCTGTTTGCAACATGCTTGTGTTGTAATCATGTTCTGATATTGTTGGGTTTTACCTGTGTAGAATAGACCAAATAGTATTATAATCTTACTAAAGAAATCATGATGCAACCCTGAAAGGCATAGATAAGTCTCTAGAGATGTGCAGATGGAGCAGATTGTGAATTACCAGTCTTTTGGGACTGGATGCAGAGGACCTAGCATGAAAAGAATTAACTCCCTGCTCAAATCTCTAGTTACAAAACCACACACAGAAAGGATTGGGGTAACATAATAGGACTTCTTATTGAGGCCAATCGGGACTAAGGATTTACACTTGGGAACTCCATAAAACTGTGTCAATGGACGGTAAAGGACGGAAGAACTAAAGTTGTCCTATGATCATGTAAACTAGGAATAAGTATACTGACACACCAGGGTATGGGTATCTATTTATTGTTCTTTTGCTATATCTTTGAGACAGTCTTTTCATTTTGTTTTTTTAAAATGCTGTTTAATTTGGGCAGAAACTATGTTTGCTCTTGATAGAGTCAGGTGATGGTGAATTTGAACCTGGCATTTTCTCTTAATTACGGGATTAATATGAAAGCAAAGAGGTCAGAAGGGAAAAGTGGACCTTTTTGGAGAGGAGAGGTGAGGGGAAAATTGAAGGCTGCTTTCACAGCTTCTATGGCTATTTTGATGTCATGCCTCCCTTTATCATGTCAGTACATTAGCACGCACTAGCTAGAGTGGCAATTTGGAAGGAGTGTCATCTAGTTGCAGGTTAGAGTACAGCACTATGAGTGAGGTGATCTAGACTTTTCTCTTCCCTCTCTGATAAAGTGTCTCTATGATCCAGGGCAAGTTGGTGTACCCCATTTTTCCTCATCTGTAAAACAGTGATAATGCTGCCTACCGGTAGTAATGTGACGTTTCTGACAGATCTGGATAGAACCAACTACATGACTGCAATTTAGTATTATTATAGCTACATGTGAAATGTTTTCATGCAAGCCACTGCACTTAGTGCAGTGACAAAAACACCAAACAAATATCTCAAAAAAACTCCAAAGGTAATAACAAAATGTTTTTTAAGAACATCAGAAGCAGGAAGCCTGCTAAACAACCAGTGGGGCCCCTGGACGATCGAGATACAAAAGGAGCACCTAAAGACGATAAAGTAATTGCGGAGAAACTAAATGAATTCTTTGCTTCAGTCTTCACGGCTGAGGATGTTAGGAGATTCCCAAACTTGAGCCGTCCTTTATAGGTGACAAATCTGAGGAATTGTCACAGATTGAAGTGTCATTAGAGGAGGTTTTGGAATTAATTGATAAACTTAACAGTAACAAGTTATCGGGACCAGATGGCATTCACCCAAGAGTTCTGAAAGAACTTAAATGTGAAATTGCGGAACTATTAACTATGGTTTGTAACCTGTCCTTTAAATCAGCTTCTGTACTCAATGACTGTAAGATAGCTAATGTGATGCCAATATTTAAAAAGGGCTCTAAAGGTGATCCTGGCAATTACAGACTGGTAAATCTAACGCAGTACCGGGCAAATTAGTTGAAACAATAGTAAAGAATAAAATTGTCTGGCACATAGAACATAAATTGTTGGGCAAAAGTCAACAAGGTTTCTGTAAAGGGAAATCATGTCTTACTAATCTATTAGAGTTCTTTGAAGGGGTCAACAAAAATTTGAAGGGGGATCCAGTGGACATAGCACACTTAGATTCCAGAAAGCCTTTGACAAGGTCCCTCACCAAAGGCTCTTATGTAAATTAAGTTGTTTTATGGGTTTCATGGATTGAGAACTGGTTAAAAGACAGGGAACAAAGGGTAGGAATAAATGGTAAATTTTCAGAATGGAGAGGGGTAACTAGTGGTGTTCCCCAAGGGTCAGTCCTAGGACCGATCCTATTCAACTTATTCATAAATGATCTGGAGAAAGGGGTAAACAGTGAGGCGATAAAGTTTGCAGATGATACTAAACTGCTCAAGATAGTTAAGACCAAAGCAGACTGTGAAGAACTTCAAAAAGATCTCACAAAACTAAGTGATTGGGCAACAAAATGGCAAATTAAATGTAATATGGATAAATGTAAAGTAATGCACATTTGAAAGAATAACCCCAACTATACATACAGTATGATGGGGGCTAATTTAGCTACAACTAATCAGGAAAGAGATCTTGGAGTCATCATGGATAGTTCTCTGAAGACGTCCACGCAGTTCACAGCAGCAGTCAAAAAAGCAAACAGGATGTTAGGAATCATTAAAAAAAGGATAGAGAATAAGACGGAGAATATCTTATTGCCCTTATATAAATCCATGATATGCCCACATCTTGAATACTGCGTACAGATGTGGTCTCCTCATCTCAAAAAAGTTATACACCTCTATCCCGATATAACGCTGTCCTCGGGAGCCAAAACATCTTACTGTGTTATAGGTGAAACCGCGTTATATCGAACTTGCTTTGATCCGCCGGAGTGCGCAGCCCCGCCCCCCCCCCCCGGAGCACTGCTTTACCGTGTTAGAGCCGAATTTGTGTTATATCGGGTCGCGTTATAGCGGGGTACAGGTGTACTGTCATTAGAAAACATTCAGAGAAGGGCAACTAAAATGATTAGGGGTTTGGAATGGGTCTCATATAAAAAGAGATTAAAGAGGTTAGGACTTTTCATCTTGGAAAAGAGGAGACTAAGGGGGGATATGATAGAGGTATATAAAATCATGAATGGTGTGGAGAAAATGAATAAGGAAAAGTTATTTACTTGTTCCCATAATATAAGAACTAGGGGTCGCCAAATGAAATTAGTGGGCAGCAGGTTTAAAACAAATAAAAGGAAGTTCTTCTTCACACAGCGCACAGTCAACTTGTGGAACTCCTTGCCTGAGGAGGTTGTGAAGGCTAGGACTATAACAGGTTTAAAAAAGAACTAGATAAATTCATGGAGGTTAAGTCCATTAATGGCTATTAGCGAAGATGGGTAAGGAATGGTGTCCCTAGCCTCTGTTTGTCAGAGGGTGAAGATGGATGGCAGGATTACCTGTTAGGTTCACTCCCTCTGGGGCACCTGGCATTGGCCACTGTCGGCAGACAGGATACTGGGCTGGATGGACCTTTGGTCTGACCCAGTATGGCCATTCTTATGTTCTTATGTTAACTGTATAGCATTGCAGGATACTTTAGGTATAAAGATAATTAATGTAATATAGCCCTTTATTTGGCATTGCCTAACTCTTTTTTGGGTACAAGAGCTGTAAGTCTATAGATCCTAATAAAAATATTGTCCTCACAATATAAATTTTTAGGGCCTAGTTAACTGTTACCCTGCACTTTGTGTAATCATTGGCATTCATATAGAGTGAATGGAAACAATATTTCCTTTCTCCCACCTCTTAGTACTGTTTATTTAGGCCTTGTCTACATGACATAGTTCCATCAGTTTAACTAAAAGTGTGATTTAAAAAAAACCCAGCTTAGTTAAACAGGTGCAAGTCTATGCATTGATATATTTTGGTTTGTAAGTGGCTTATTGTGGTTTAGCTTATACCAATTCCTACACAAATTAAGCTAAACCACAATAATTATTAATTATTATTTTAATCTAGTTTATAATTATATGAGTGTCCATGCTGCCTTTTGCACCATTTTAACTAAACTGGTTTAAAATCACATCTTTTGGGCTTGTCTACAGGGGGACACTCAGGAAAGTTAATCCAAATTAACTGAACATGTGAATTTAAAGGGGCTCAGTTAAACTGCATTAAACCCCTGCATGGAAACTCTCCTTCAGAATTGCTGTGGCCCTAATTCGGTCTTGTTTAATTCACTTTAAAATGGTGAGAGAATAGGGCAATGATTCTGTTACATTTTTTTCTTTTAGAGGAAGACTGCTTGGGTAGTGTCAAAAAGATGATTTGCAATTTGCTGCAGAATTTTTAAAAAAATCACACTCTACCAGGCTTTCATTTAAGCAGTCTCCAGTATATGACACGTTTATTGCAAAGCAGGTAGTTTCACTATTTATTAAAAGTTATTGTGAATGTACTGGCTTATTATGACTCAGTTGCTGCCATAATTATACAACTCAGAATCCTTATCAGCCAGTCAAATTGGGACTACAATAAAAATAATTTTACAATCTCCCAGAAGTCTATCTTTGATAACTCTAGTTTCTCTTCCTAGCAAAATAAGGGAACAAATATCAAAATAAAATGTCTGAAAATTAACAGGATAATATAACCAAGTGCAATGGATAACACAGGTCTAAATAACAGACCTTGCTAGCCAAACTTTATTGCTTTTTGTTAAAATAACAAAATCAAGAGAAAAGGAACACAGTAAGTGCAATATATTTGGTTATAGTTGAGCTTTTGAAAGATTTTCTCATGAAGTGTTAACTCAAAACTAATTAAAATTGGCTTGAAGGGAAGGGGTAATAATCCGAAGTCCAGATATTCAAAGAGGGAGAAACCAAGACAGTAGTAATGCTGAAAGAGTGCAAGCAGTGTTAGTGGATAGAAACCTAAACAGAAATTTGCAGAAAAAGGCCAGTGACATTTTGGGCTGGAAATTGAGACTCATCATGTCATAGAGCAGAGAGGTAAAAGTCCAGCTAATATAGCTTTTCTGTCACCATAGCTGCAATACTGCATTCAGTTTTGGACTCCTCAGTTCCAGAAAGGAATTAATGAATGCAAAGGAGCTCAAACAAAAGCAACAAAAATGATCAGGGAATGAGAGGGAATGATTAGAGACAGGATTAATATAGCTAAACATATGCGTAGTTTCACTATATGACTAAGGAAGATGTGGGACATAACTGTCTAGAAACATTTGAAGGGTATCAACACCAAAGAAGGAGAGGAATTATTCAGCATGGTACAAAGGGATGTAACTAGGAATAGTAGTGGGATGAAATAAAGTTTGGCTAAACTGCAGAGGAAAGTTTTCTCACTGATTTCAATGGGACTTCTTGTGTGAATAAATGCTCACTAATGTGAGTTAAAGTTGCACAATCTAGCCCAGTGTAATCTACAAAGTTGTGGATTAGGGAAACATTGGAAGCCTCTTTCGTAGAGAGACATGGAACTAGAATGGACAATATATTAATAAATGTACTGAAGAGGATAATCCTGAATTGGCAGGATGATGAACTAATGGGTCTCCGCTGTCTCTAGGGCAGCGGTTCTCAAACTGTGGATCAGGACCACAAAGTGGGTCGCGACCCCGTTTTAGTGGGGTCGCCAGGGCTGGCTTAGACTTGCTGAGGCCCAGAGCTGAAGCTGAAGCCTGAGCCCCACCATCTGGAGCCGAAGCCTGAGGGCTTCAGCCCTGGGTGGCAGGGCTTAGGTTACAGGCCCCTGCCTGGTGCTGAAGCCCTTGGGCTTCAGTTTTGGCCCCCCCACATGGGGCAGTGGGGCTTAGGCTTTGGCTTTGGCTCCCCCATCCTGGGCTACAGGGATTGGGTTGGCTCAAGCTTGGATCCCCCCTCCTCGGGTCATGTAGTAATTTTTGTTGTCAGAAGAGGGTCACGGTGCGATGAAGTTTGAGAATCCCTGCTCTAGGGCTTCAATCTCCACTGTGTTCAAGCTCTGCTCAAGCCCAATAGAAAGGAGGAAGTTGATTGCAGCTCCATGATTCACAGTAGCGCAGCTCCAGTGCATGTTAAAGCTTCAGGGCAGCAGCTTGAATTTATACCACTGACATAGGATTCCTCAGGGACCTTACACTAGTGAAAAAACAGGTGCACTTCCCTCCCCTTATTCTGGGACAGGGAGGAATTGTGGTGCAGGAGGTGACTTATCCTATGAGGGAAATTCTCAGGGGAAATCCCTGGCTGCTTTGGTGCACTTTGTGCTGCATAAACAGGACAAAGTGAACTTGGCAAACCAGCGAATCTAGCTACTAATGTTAGAAAGTTTTAGAAATGGACGAATGGAAACATTGACTAAAGCCAAAGATGGACTGCAAAGAAATAAAGCATAATAAGCAATGGGTGGCAGGAAACTGTATCAAATGGACTGATGTAGAAACCAATCTAAACATTTATACTGTTCCCATTCCTATAGTACCTGGACATTGTGGAACGTGTGACACTGGACATGTATCTGTACCCCAAGTTCCTTAATAACTATGTAGCATTAAGGATGGGGCCTGAGCAAAAGCCCAGATGTGGAACACTCACCCATATTTTATATTATGATCCAAACTTTGTTGTTCAATCTCATCTCTGCAGAACTCAAATTGCAGTAAAAACACACCGTTAAGTCCCAAACATACTTTACTACAGACAGACTGAATTAATACATGTAGCTAACTTTTCACCACACTTAAGCCTCAACCCTCTTTCACTGAAATCTATATGTATCTTCCACCCAGATGAATCTGCATGAGACTACAGAAGGGGTGGAGAGGCAGCTTCTTAGGACATTGGAGACTTCTCATGAGGTGTAAACTTTTATCTCCATCAAACATCCAGTCCCCACTAAAAAAATAGACTTCTTGAGTGGGATTCCATGCCCCAGAAGTCATACATATTGTGGCTGAACAGAAGGTTGTAAACGATTTATACTCAAAGTAGCTATATCTGATTATATGTTGCTTGAATACTAAGAATTAGTTGTATCAGAAAGTTGAGCACTATAGCAGAACTAAAGCATCAGGATTTACTCAATAGGAGTTCCAGGTGTTACAGTAGTTGCTGAATCAGAGCTAATCTATTTTTAATTCAATAAGCCAAAATTACATTTGTATGACTCTAGCTGAACATCTCTTTAGCTGTATTTGCAAAGATCAGACAGATTTGAAAAGGTAAGAAACTTGTTTATATTGTACACTGACTTTTCTGGTTGTGTCTTAGACATTTCTGTAAACTAGGCATCAAACCAATGCCATCTTAGCAAAGGCAGATATGTAGAAAGAATTTTAAGAACACATCAAAGCTTTATGACAACTTAGGTTCTACTTTTTA
Organism: Malaclemys terrapin pileata; assembly: GCF_027887155.1. Lineage (NCBI taxonomy): Eukaryota > Metazoa > Chordata > Testudines > Emydidae > Malaclemys > Malaclemys terrapin. The sequence goes on along the minus strand of NC_071507.1, from coordinate 36,667,976 downwards.
ACCAATTTTATAGTACCAAGACTACACCAAGGTGCATACTGAAATATCAGCACTGAGAAAACAGAGTGGACGTTGGCTGCCCCTATTATGGTCCCTGTTACAGGGTGAACTGCCCCTTTAATAGCCTAGGGATTAGGGGACAGGGAGCAGCTGCTGACCCTACCCCAGAGAGGAGCCCAGCAGACAGGTATTGGGAATCAGCTGACACAGCTGATCAGCACCTCATGATTTGCTCAAACTCTCAGTGGGAATATAAAGGAGAGCTCAGCCATGCAGTTGGTTGAGTAGACAACTGGTGTCTCCCCATACTGGGGGAGGAGGGGGCATAAGCTAAAGGAAGGACATGTGACCGCCCCACATGTTGCCCTGATCAGTGACCCCTCCCACCCTGCACCCCGCCCAGGGCCGCAACACTCTCCCAGCCCCACATTACCTGCAGGGGGGAGGGGGCTCTCTGTCCTTCTCTCCCTGTGCCTCCCCCGCCGCACTTTCAGCCACTCTCACCCTGGCAGCTGGGTGGAGAGCAGGATGGAGCTGCTTCTGCCTGAGAAAGCCTGGCTGGGGGGCACTTGCTGGGGGAGAGGAGGACAGAGCAGGCAAGTCTGGGGGGCACTTGACACTCCCCCCCCCCCCCGCTCCAACTACACAATGCTGAATACAGCAGGAGACTGCAGCCAGGCTGTCTGGACCTGTGGAGTGCCCCATGGTCAGAAAGGGCTCTGTCTGGTAGCTGCTAGAGGACCCCAGTCCGAACCCCTAACCAGACTGTGTAGTCATGCTTATTGTATATTGTTCTTGCTTTGTTTGAGAAGACAATACACAGAGCCCTGAAGTAAGGGACAGAAACCTAATCTGGGCCTGGCTGTCTGCCTTTCCCCTGCCTCATAGACCAGCCTACAGTCTCATAGAAATGTTGCATAGAAGCCACTCCAGTAGGCTCTCTGCAACAGAAGCCATGGAAGCCAATTACTGCATGTGCTTCATGGGATGAGTGTATTGTATTGTTATGGCATGTATCACCAGGATGTACTGTTGTGAGTTCTTTTTCTTAGCATATAAACAAGTTTTGACTCTTGGAAAGATATGCATTGTTGTTTGTTTTCAGTTATTCAAGGTTTTTTGTAGAGGTAGCTGTGGGAGAGAGGGCACTGAGCAAACAGCAGCAGAGTTTGCTCTCTGTCTTGAGCTCTCTTTAAAGTAAATTCTTGAGGCAGAGGTACTTCATGGGAACTGGGCATTAGTGTTGGACTGAGATTCCTGAACAAAGGAATTGCCCTGCATGCTGTTTGACCATTTCATATCAGGACTGGTGTATGTGTGTAAATAAACCATGTTACATTTAGAATATGCCTTGACTCCATGTCACTGATTTCTTCTCCACTGGGAAGCTGACCTGCAAGGCCCCAGACATGTGCTAATAATTTGCAGAGGGGTGACACGGATGTCAGATGGGACAACAGTACTTTGTTGGCCAACATGGCAGCAGTCACACAAACCAATGGGTTAAAGTATGTATGTCTATATTTACTCCCCCAGATATACCATGGCCTCTGTGTAGTCCCTTAAGCAGATGGTTCCTGTTTTAAGTAGTAATTGATTGTATAGTTGTCCATGGGACTGTCACAACCAGAATATGGGAACTTGTTAATGCTGTTTGTAGTTTGAGGCTAGGGGAGATGTTATTATAATACTTGCCAAAACATGGCCTACTTTCTACCTAGGCATTGACACATCTGTGAGTTTTATGACTATAGGTTACTTTAACTTTATTCATAACAAATATTGAATAATGTAGGCCGCTGCTTCTCAGAATGATGCAGAACTTCTGTCTTGGTGCTGGTGACGGTGTTAGTGTAAACTGGAATGGGAAGTTATGAGAGATTACAGAGACAATGGATAATGGGAGGTTACCCCAAATGTTCCCTCATTTTTGTTTGCATCTTATTCATTGGATCCTTAATAAAGGAAACAAAAGTGACCTTTACTGCAGATGAATCAGAAGTAGTGCAGAACTATACAACTATCTGGGCAAACAATTGGTACTGGTTCTCCAGGATTTAATAAGATGTCTCTCCCATCTACATAATACAGTTGACACTCATTTTAATATTATTGATAACTATTCTCACACTAAGTCTTATGGAGCCCAGACTGAAGAGCAGACTTTAACTAGGACACACTTAAATCTAGTTAATAATTTAAAACATTGTAAATATATTCTATTTACTGGTGTAATCTATTTTCCTTTTTTCGTGTGCATAATAGATAGTTTGGAGTCTGCCTTGACTTAAGCAGGTGGAGTTAACACCTTTTGATTCACCCTAGTCAGCTTAGTAGAGGATATTCTTTACCCATAAATATATCACGATGGCATTAGCCATAGACTTAGGCCAGTCTCTTCTACTGGCATAGATCCTGTGCTGATATAAATCAACACAGCTCTAACAACATCAGTGCAACCACACTGATCTACACATAGGCATGCGCAGCCCATTTCATTAGGGTGTGCACCCAGGGAGCCCCACCCTATCCCCACCCATGCCATGCCCTAGCCCGCCTCCACCCTGCCCCCATCCACTCCCTCCTACTTCCCGCCCGACTTCCCCCCTCAGAAACCCCAACCCCCCCCCCCGCTCCTTGTCCCCTGACTACCCCCTCCTGGGACCCCTGCCCCTAACTGCCCCCCAGGATCTCACCCCCTACCTAAGCCTCCCTGCTCCTTGTCCCCTGACTGCCCCCCTAGTACTCTACCTGCACCCTGACTGCCCCAACCCTTATCCACACCCCCGCTCCCAGACAGACCCCCCCTGGAACTCCCACGCCTATCCAACTGCTTCCCACCCCCTGACAGGACCCCCAGAACTCCCGACCCATACAACCCCCCCTACTCCCTGCCTCCCCCAACCCCTCTCCACACCCCTGCCTCCTGATAGACCCCCAGAACTCCCGACTCATCTAACCCCCCCCAGCTCCTTGTCCCCTGACCACCGCCTCCAAAGACACGCCCCCACGACCCTCCTTGCTCCCTGTCCCCTGACTGCCCTGACCCCTATCCACCCCCCACCTCCTGACAGACCCCGGGACTCCCATGCCCCATCCAACCCCCCCTGCTTCCTGACCGCTCCCTCCAGAGACCCCTGCCCCAACCACCACCCCATAATCCCATCCCCTATCCAATCAGGGGTGGCAGGTTTGTATGATTTTTGGTGGTGCCCAAGCAGAGCTGTCCCAACCATAGGACGGATCGGGGCAATCACCCAGGACCCCGTGCTTTGGGGGGCCTTGTGCTTCAGGAGGACATAGGGTCCAGGGCAGCCTGTGGGCTTAGCGGGGAGCCTGGCACCAGCGAGCAACCCAGCCCCAGCATGCCCCACCCCTTCCCCCAAACTCCCACCACTGAGCAATGATGAGAGCCGGTGGGGTGGAGCAGAGCGGGCTGGGGCCTGGTCACTTGCTGCTGCCAGCGCCAGACCCCCGCAAACCCCCCAGGCTGCCCTGGACTCCTTGTCCCCCTGAAGAATATCCTGAGGCTCTCTCTGCCTGCAGCTCCCTCCCCCTCCCTGCAGGGGCGGCACAGTCAGGCAGCTCTGGCACCGCCCCCCACAGCTCCCATTGGCCGGGGTTCCTGGCCAATGGGCTGGGAACCAGGTCAGCACTGGGAGGGGGGAGGGAGGCAGCATACAGAGTTGCCCTGTCTCTGCCGAGACTTTTTCTGCACGCAGGGGCACTGGGGAGGGGGGAGCTGCCTCCGAGGTGAGAGCGCCTCACCCCCCCAGCCCAACCCACCCTGCTCCCTGTCCCCCGACTGCCCCCCGCCACTTCCAACCCCCTCCCCAATCATGAGGGAGGCTCCTAGGAGCGTCTGGCTCAGCGTGGCGCCATACACGCTGCCCTGCGGGAGCACATAGCCCCGCCCTCCCACAGCTCTGCCTGCCCTGCATTAGGATGTGCCCAGGCACACCCGGCACACCCACTGCGCACGCTTATGGATCTACATTAGCTGACGATCTGGATTACTACTGTCAACTAAAGAATTGGTATACCATAGCATCTTTGGTTGGATTCTGATCTTTGGTTTTAAATGACTTTTCTGTATGATGGCTCTAGTCCCAAGTCAGTGTCTGTCCATTCTGATGATAACAGAAGCCCCATCTAGAACAATACTTATCAAAATTAAACACTCTTTGGGTTATTGGAAAATGTTTACTAGGGCACATTAAGCCATCTCATGGTGATCGTAGAATATCAGGGTTGGAAGGGACCTCAGGAGGTCATCTAGTCCAACCCCCTATACCATGGGGGGTATATCATTCATTGTGATTACGATAAATGTTGGCTTAATGACTGCTACTCAAGTATAGGTGAACAACAGTTTTGTTCTGTTATTTTGCTCATAGAAATACATATTTTCCATGCAAAATACTATGTTAATGTACAGTTAAGACAGAGATGTTTAAATACTCAAAATTCAAGAAATTCAGGGCCCAATCCTCAGCTCATGTAATTTAGCAAAGCTCCAATTAAGTCACCAGAATTGGAGCTTCACCAGTTTACAGCAGCTGAAGATCTGGCCCTCATTGCTAAGGCTCCCTTTCTCCAGTGTACTAGGAGCATTCATAACATGATCACGTATCACTGGGCAATATAACATACTGTTTGGTAGAGCTGAATACAAAAAATTGAATTAAAAATTGAACTAATTTGGTTTGAGTTTATTCATACGTCTTTTGTGTTTGCTTTCTGCAACCGTTCTATCTAGCAAATTTACTGGTAGGACTGTTTGCAGAAAGTGAATTTTACATATATGCTATAGGAGAGTACATGTGGAAAGCATATTTTTGCATTCATAAAAGTAAATATTTACACTGAAGATGTGCTTCTCAGTCATCCAATCACAGAACAGGAACATGACAACTATTTCAAATATTCTGAATGAAATGCATGTGAACAATCTAAAAATCAAGAATTATGTAAAAATATTAATTGGTGAATGATTTCTCACATTTATTTATTTATTTTAAAATTAATCTGTTCTGAGACAAATCATAAGCCAAAAAATTAATTGAAAAAAAACAATTCTTACAAATTATTTGCCTAGCTCTACTATTGGGCAAATTCATATTTTAGAAATATAGGTTAAATGTGTTAAAGTTTACACTAACCATGCTTGTGATATTATTTGAATTTGGTACAATAATTTGTCACTGTAGAAGATATAGTAAATAGTAGATTAATGGGGTGAAATCCTGGCTCCACTGATATCAATGGGAATTTTGCTTTTTACTAGGGCCAAAATATTTTATACATGGTGATGACAAATCTCTTAGTACGATGGTCTACACAGGGAGGAGTATCATATGCCAGCTATTCCACATATGTAATGAAGAACTATAGTAATACACTGTTCAAATAAATCTAGAATCTTACTCATAAGAATCAGGAGGTTGTAAGTCACTTAAAGTTAAGAAATTTCGCAGTTTAATTTATCTAATGGTAAAGAAGGCAATCTGATGCACATTTGCAACAATTTAAAAATTCTGCTGTTACTGTTTTTGGCCCCAGATCTGCCATCAGATTCATGTGGATGGACCATGGGACTCTGCATGGCCCCAAAGGTCCACCCACACATATTTGATGCAGGATCAGGGGGCTTAGATATTCCATCTTCTTTAGTACAGTGGGGGATCTTTTGTAACTGATACATTAATACCAGCAAATAAATTTAACATTTATGAAAGGTTTCTTCTTTTATGGTCATACTGCAGGGAAATCTCAAATAGAACTCCCACCCACCTGGGAATTCTGTCAGTAGGGGAGAATTGGGGACCTTTCTTTCCTTTCCACTTCACATAGTGGGTGTAGAGTATCAAGTAGGGACTGCCCAGCAGAAGGGTGAGGAATTTTATTAATACGATTTGTTCAATAAATGGGTTATTAGGTGGATATTACTTAGCAGGTTGTGGGAAGGAGCATAGGAAAGACTAAGCAGCTTGTTTTCTTTGGAGAAAAAAATCTTTGATTATTTTTGTATCAAGAATGTTACTTTTCAGTGACTATAAAATGCTGTTCTGTGAAACTGGAGCATCTGCTTCTTGTGATGAAACTAGGATGGAGTCCATTTGACACATGTTAGGCAGACACACATTTCAAGTGAACAGCTAACATTTTCAGAGCTCAGAAACCAAAGGTAAAAGGTTGGATGATAATGTAAAAGTGCTGTCAGCTTCAGTATCTTTCTGAAGTTACTGATGTTATTTTGTCAAGACCTATTTCACAGCTCGTTGACTTGAGCATGAAGCAGATTTAATTCTTGAGGAGATCCATCAACAGCTATCACTGAAGAGACAAATCTATTCTCACAATAACAAAAGAACATAAAAAATGGGGACTTAGAAAAATCCATTTAATAAGAACATCCTTTCATCCTTTTTAGAGCAGCATCAAATAGAAGTTTCTTGTAAATGACCCATTGACTTTGTATTTACAACTTTGTCCTGTAGAGTCCATTTCAAACCTTCTATTCAGTAGCATTTGTATAGGTCATTTAGGAATTTGCTTTCATTTTTGCATAATTATTCTGTTTTACTTTCCTGACCAGAAAAGGAGTCTGGACATTGTTTGTACTTAAGTTTGTGCATTTATATGTATATACACACATATATATATATATATATGAATTTTGTTTTAAAGAAAACATATATATATATGTTTCTTTAAAACAAAATTCATTGAAAATCTCTTAAGTGAATAGCCCAACCACAAAAAAGAAAAAAAAGGAAAAAAAAAAGTCCTTAGCTGCCCCTTGCAACATCCTGCTATTATTTCACCTTCTTATCACCTCATCCACTTCCACCGCCACCACAATGACAAATGCCTCTTGCCACACATGCCTCTTGTGCAAATTTTAGCTCTAAGCCATGTGGAGTGGCTAGATATTTATATTTTCTAATTGTTTGAAATGTTGAAGTGATGTTGGGTTGAGTTAGATGGTTCGTGGGCTTTGTGTAGCTTTTTAGATGATGGTTATGTTTAAGTGGGTTATGTTAGATGATGAAGAAAACTTTTTATTTGAAAGTGGAAAGCATTTGTTGTGTTTATCATTTTGGGAAGTTATTGTCTGCAATGTTTCTAGCATTACTCAGGTGATGTAATGGGGAAGTATGATTTTTTGTCTCTTTCAAAAGCTGATATTTATGGCTGGAGTTAAGGTTTCATGTTTTGTATGGAGATGAAAGAAAGAGCCTTGTGCGTGGTTGATCTGGGCAGAAAAAACAAAAATCATGGTTGTAGATTTCCAGGCGTGGTTTAAAATTCAACTAGTGATTCCTGGCTTTTTATGGCTGTGTTGGTGTAATATTCACTGTAGCAAGAATGCATGTTGGAAGAAGATAAATGGAAGATGCAGTAGCAGCTAAGTATGCCTCAGTCATATTGAGCATAGTCATTACTCCAGGGCAACCATGGAGTAAAGTGGAATCTGAGTTTTATCATGTCTCTGCTTTTACAGACAATCTGCCTGATTCTGCTTCTACTGAAACCAATGGGAGATATTCCCATTAGCTTAAACGGTGGCAAAATCAGATAGCCACCTCTCCCCTTCTCTCTCTCTCTCTCTCTCCCCCCCCCCCCCCCCCCGGCCCATCCTAGTGTTTCTGTTTGCCACAATTCAAAGTATGGTTCAAGAATGATCAGGACTGAATGATTTATATAGTGGCCCAAACAAAAGACACAGCATTTTTCAGCCAGATGTGCCATCAATTGAATAATATATTAATTGTATTTAAAAGACTACCAGATGCAGCCTAAGTGAAAACAGAAAAGGACCAGCTAGGTCTGTTAGAAAGTATATTATTTAAGCCCTATGAGGGGAGAGTGGAAAAATAAACTAGGGCTGTGATGGGGCATACAAGCCCCACCCAGGCAAGGAGGAGGTTAATGGAGGTCTTTGCCAGGGTAGCACTTCCCTGGGAGATTTTGACTGACCAGGGAACCAGCTTTATATTGAAGGTTATGCGATAAGTGTATAAAAGAATAAAAATTAAGACTCAGAACTTCTCTTTACCACCCCTGGATGGATGGGTTGGTGGAATGTTTTAATCAGATATTGAAGAACATGTTAAAGAAGTTCATCACCACATATCTTCATCATGTGGACCAGTTGCTTCACTCCCCTCCTGTTTGCAATATGAGAGGTGCCAAGCCAGCTACAGGGTTCTCTTTTGAACTCTTATGGGAGGCAACCTCAAAGGATTTTAGGCTTGATGAGGGAGATGTGGGAGGAACAGGGTTCTCAAGCTGAAAATGTTGTCCACTATGTACTTAAACTTTGCAAGAAGTTTGAAGGTCTAAGTTCCTTTGCAAGGGAGAACTTTTTGAATGCCCAAGAGAGTGTGTCAGAATTTGATTTGTGCCAGGGCTGAGCCCCGGCATGTCTAGGCTTGGAAGTTCATAGTCCTGGCACCTCTGGGCTTGCCGCATCAGTTATGAAAGTAAAAAACATTCTTGAGCCCCGGCATGTAATTTCTTGAATGCCTACACCTCTTTCATTACAAAGTAAGCACTGGAGTGCATACAATAAAGGACCCCATATCAGAATGTTCAAACCTGGTGAATGGATGCTCCTTTTGCTCTCTAACACAGAGTCAACACTGTTGGTCCGATGACAGTAAGGTGACCAGACAGCAAGTGTGAAAAATTGGGACAGGGGTGGGGGGTAATAGGAGCCTATACAAGACCCAAAAATCGGGACTGTCCCTATAAAATCGGGACATCTGGTCACCCTAGATGACAGGGCCCCTATGAAGTTATACGGCAGATAGGATCAGTAGATTAAGAAATTAGAAAACCTGATAAAAGAAAGACTAAATAGATCTACCAACCTTTTAAAGCCATGGAAAGCTCAGAAGGGATTATTTATAGCCCTTTATGCTCCAGAGCCAGAACAGGGCTCTCAGATACACAACACTTGGACCACCAGGACCATATGTGTTGGGGAGAATATGATGCCAGAAGACCCAAGCGCGACAACTGGCAGCTACATTCTACACAGTCTTTTTAGCCCATCATATGCAGATGGAACCAGGACAACAAATCAGGGCACTGCCTCAACCTCTTCCCACGAAGATGAGGGAGACCATAAATAAGGCTAAGATATTGTCATGGATATTTTTAGTAAACGTCGTGGACAGATCATGGGCAATTAACAAAAATTCATGAAAGCCCGTGACCTGTCCCTGACTTTCACTAAAAATATCCCTGACAAAATTGGGAGGAAGGAGGGTTCAGCACCCACCACTGCTGGGGCTCTGGAATCCCCTGCTGCTGCTGTAGTGAGTGGGAACTCCAGGCTCCCCCCGCACAGCGGCTGGGCAGCTGGGGGTGGGTCTCCCTGCTGCCCACTGCGGCTGGGCAGCTGCAGAGTCCTCTCCCTCCCAACCATGGCTGGGAGCTCTGGGAGGAGGGCAGTGGCTGGGAGCTCCTGCTTCCGCCTGCTGCCCAGCGGCTAACAGTTGCAGGAAGGGCCACTGCCGGCAGCGGCTGACAGCTCCAGCCCTGGGCAGAAAATGTCACGTAAGTCGCTGGAAGTCACGGAATTCATGACTTCCATGACATAATCGTAGCCTTAATTATAAAGCAAGAGCTCCAGGCCATGCTAGAGCTTGGAGCAACTGAAGAGTATCATAGTTACTAGAGAAGCCCAACTGTTGCAGTGACTAAACAGGATGGTACAAGCTGCTTCTCTATAGACTTAGAGAAAAATCAACACTATTTCAAAATTTAATACATATCTCACACCCCAAGTAGACAAATTACTGAATTGGTTTGGAAAGGCCTGGTATGTTACCACCTTGCACTTTACGAAGGGGTATTGATAAATCCCTCTCACTCCTGAATCTAGGGGAAAGGACAGTCTTTGCAACCCCTCATGGACTATATCAGTTCCAAACCATGCAATCTGGCTTCAGTGGCGCCCTGGTGACTTTTCAGTGGCTGATGGATAAGGTCATTTTACCCCATATTGATGATATTTATAGCTGGAATTGGGAGGACCACTTGAGGCAGGTAGTGGCTGTCCTCCAGTCCCTAGGGGAGGCTGGATTAACAATAAACCCTGTAAAGTGCTATACAGGCAATGATGAAACAACACCACAGTAGCATTTAACTTCAAAAAGGGAAACTACTGAAAAATGAGGAAGCTAGTTAAACAGAAATGAAAAGGAACAGTCACAAGAGTGAAATGCCTGTAAGCTGTATGGAAACTTTTTAAAAATACCATAATAGAGGCTAAATATCTATCTATCTATATCTATAGATATAGTAAGAGGACCAAAACAAACAAACAAAAAAGCCACCCTGGCTAAATCAGATGGCTGAGGTTATATCTTTTATTGGACCAACTTCTGTTTGTGAGAGAGACAAGCATTTGAGCCACACAGAGCTCTTCTTTACATCTGGGAAAGGCACTCTGAGCATCACAGCTAAATGCAAGGTGGAACAGATTGTTTAGCATACATAGCTAACACATATTCTAAGTGACCATTCAAGGTAGAAGGGCCACGTTAACACCTCTGCAGTCATAGGACAAAAAGAGGGGGTTAGTGGGTTACAGATTGTTGTAATAGGCCATAAATCTAGTGTCTCTGTTCAGTCCATGATTTTTAGTGTCTAGTAGAGTTATGAATTTAAGCTCTCAAGCTGGTCTTTTGTAAATGTTGGGCAGGTTTCCTTTGAGGATGATTGATAGGTGGGTCAGACATAAAGTGATCACTTTGTGAAAAGTGTTCACCCACAGGTGATAAGAGTGTTTTTGTGTTTTATCATTTTCCTCTGTGAGTTTATTTGAGAGTGTAGTGATTATCTGGTTTCACCTATGTAGTTGTTTTTGGGGCATTTAGTGCACTGGATGAGGTACACCACATGTTGTGTAGGACCCATGGACCTTGAAAGGTGTGTTGCGAGGAGTGTTGATCCCTGGAGCAGTGGAGTCTGCAGGTTTTGCACCTGTTGTTCTGGCAGGGTCTGGTGCTGCTTTGAATTGATGTGTCCTGGTCCATGGAGAGCTTGCTTCTGATTTGCTTGGAAAGGTTGGGGGAGGGAGGGTTGTTTGAAGGCCAGAAGTGGGGGTTTAGGAAAGATTACTTTCAGGATGGGATCCCCATCAAGAATGGGTTATAGTTGTTTAATGATATCCTGTATGAGTTCCAGTGTGGGGTGGTAGGTGACAGCTGCGGGTGGTAGTTGGAGGGGGGTTTATTTCTGTATTGAAGCAGGTTCTCTCAGGGTATTTGGGTGGCCCATTCCAAGCTGTGATCTACTTCTCTGGTGGAGTGTTCTTGTTTGATTAAAGCAGTTTTAAGAGTGTTAAGGTGTATATCCCAGACTTTCTCCTTGCTTGCTGAGTGTCTGGCTGTAGATAGCAGATTTCTTGTTGTGTTTGGGGTCTGGATCTATGAAGGTAGGTGTGGTGATCTGTGAGTTTCTTGTATATGGTTGTCTATAGGGTTTTATTGTTGAAGCTGATTGTGGTGTCCAGGAAATTGATGTTAGTGTAGAAATGTTTCAGAGAGAGTTTAATGAACAGGTGGTGGTTGTTGAAGTTGTGGTGGAAATCTATGAGCTGTCCATCCAGAGGATGAAAATATAATTTATGTATCTCAGGTATATCATTGGTTTTGTGGTGCATTTGTCCAGAAATTCTTCTTGGTGGCCCATGAAGAGGGTGGCATATTGGGAAGCCATCCTACCCATGGCTGTTCCCATTGTTTGGATACAATATTTGTTGTTCAGTGTAAAATTGTTATGGGTGAAGATTAAATGGATGAATTTGGCAATGAGTTTGGGCTGGATATCTGAGGGTCGTCTATTGTTTTGTAAATATTTGAGGCAGGCAGCTATGCCATCATTGTGAGGGATGTTAGTGTATAGGGAAGTGACATCCATGGCAAAGATGATGTTCTGAGGGAGGTTTTTAATGTTGTGGAGTTTGTGAAGGAAGTCAGTTGTGGTCCTGGAGGAAGCTGGCCCTTTGTGTGATGACTGGTTTGAGGATAGTTTCTATGAGTCCTGATCAAAGTTCCCTCTAAGCTGTGCAGCTGCCTATTAAGCCCTGTGCAGGCGCTCAGGGCTATGGTGGGGAGAGATGCCTCTCCCCAAGCCCCAGACCTACTGCAGGACCCCCCTCCCCAGCCCTGGACCTGTCGCGGATGGGAGACAGGAGCCCCTCCCCCGGCCCTGACCCAGCCTGGCCCTGCTGCGGCTGGGGGATAGGTGCCTTTCCCCCAGCTCCTCCCCAGCCTAGCCCCAGACCTGCCACGGCTGGGGGACTGGTGTCCCTCCTCCTCAGCCCAGGTGCTGCTGCAGGGAGAGAGAGCTGGGGAAGAGCCCCACTGCATCCCAAATCTCTCATCCCCAGCCCCACTCCAGTGCCCGCACCCCCAGCCGGAGCCCTCACCCCCCTGCACTCCAACTCTCTGTCCCAGCCCTGAGCCCCCTCCCACACTACGAACCCCTCAGTCCCACCCCACCACATGAATTTTGTTATGTGCACCAATATGGAGGTGATGTGTCACACATCACCTCCATGTTGGTGCACATAACAAAATTCATTCTGCACATGGGTGGGAAAAATTAGAGGGAACACTGGTCCTGTTATTCCTTCAGTAAGAGTGTCGTGGCCAGATATGATGCATGTCTGGATTCCCTTGTTTGTGTATCTTGGGAAGCATGTTGAAGGTCCGTGTGGTGGGTTTGTGGAGGATAAGTTTGTAGAGTTTCTCTTGGAGTTGTTTGGGAAAGGATTTGATGATATCTTTAAGTTCGTGGGTAAATTCTGATGTGGGTCCTTCTTTGAGTTCTTTATAGTAGGTGGTGTCAGAGCGTTGTCAGTTTGCCTCCTTAACTGTAGTCATCATGGTTGAGGAATATAATGGCGCCCCCTTTGTCTGTTGGTTTGATCACTATCTGGTGATTAGATTTCAGGGACCATATGGCTGTCCTCTTGGCACTGGAGAGATTATGGTGAATGTGATGTTTGTTAAGGATTTCACAGTCAATTTTCCCCCCCTGAAGCAATCAACGTAATGATCAAGAGTGTGATTTCATCCATTCTGTGATGTCCAGTCAGATGATCTTTTTTCTTATAATTGTTGGTGCGGATGTGGTATTGTGAGTGGTGTCATCATTGTTGTGAAAGAATTCTTTGAGGCAGCGACAGTGAAAGAATTCTTCTAGTTCTCTACATTTTAGCAGGTATCAGGTTCTGTAGTGAGTCAAAAGTTCAGTCCCTTAAGAGAGTACAGACAATTCAACTCCAGTGAGAGATAGTCTTCATTAAGTTGATGATGTTTGGGTGTCATATAGTGTCCATGTGGTGAGTACTGGTACCCTGGTTTCTCCTGGAGGTGGTGTTCTATGGGTTGTCGAGTAGTTGTCGTTGGTTCCACTTTTTGTTTTCATGTTGGATGGCTGTCATCAGGGTTTTTTTTTAATAGTTGTTTTTAATTTCTTGCATGATTTCCAGCTAACTTTCCCATTTTTCCCCTCCAGTGTGTAGCAGCATGTGATGATTTCTTGTTTGAGGTGGTCCCTTCTGGGGTATGTGAGGTGCAGTGATTCCCCAGTTTCTCTGAAGTCCATCTGCAGAGCTGTTCAGCATATCTGGAGTTGTATGTAGTGGTCAGAGGATCATAGATGGTGAGACCACTGGAGATGTTGTTTTCCTTTTTGTATTTCCCCAGGTGTAGATGTAGCTGTTAAGTTTTGCTTCCTTTTTTTTTTCATGTTGTGGAGATTCCATTTCAGATGGCTAAATAAGATCTTTTCTATTGTTGTATGCAGTGTAGTTGTAACCATGTTGGTCCCAGGATGTTAGACAGACAAGGTGACAAAAGACAATATATCTTTTATTGGGTGTTGTGTGAAGAAGTACTTCCTTATATTTGTTTTAAATCTGCTGCATATTAATTTCATTGGGTGTCCCTTCATTCTTGTGTTATGTGAAGGGATAAATAGCATCTTATTAAGTTTCTCCATACCATTCATGGTTTTATAGACCTTTAACATATTCCCCCTTATTGTCTCTTTTCCAAGCTGAAAAGTCCCAGTCTTTTTAATGTCCCTTCATCTGGAAGCTGTTACATACCTCTAATCATTTCTGTTGCCTTTCCTTGTACCATTTTTAATATATATTATTTGATATGGGGCAACCAGAACTACATGCAGTATTCAAGGTGTGAGCATACCATGGATTGATATAGTGGCATTATGATATTTTTGGTTGTCTTATCTATCATTTTTTCTAATGGTTCCTAACATGCTTTTAGCTTTTTTGACTGCCACTGCACATTGAAGCAGATGTTTTCAGCGAACTATCTAGTGAGTTCAAGATGTCTTTCTTGAGTGGTAAGAGTTAATTTAGACCCTGCCATTTTGTATGTGCAGTTGGGTTTATGTTTTCCAATGTGCATCACTTTGCATTTATCAACACAGAATTTCATCTGCCATTTGGTTGTTGTTAAAGTTCATACCATTCCTTTATTTTTGGACTTTCAGGCCACGGGCCAAGTCAGGGGAAGAGGCGGACCATAAGACAACCAGAGTGGCTGTGATCATGTGGTGCCATATACGGGGGAGGGGGTAGCTGCTACTCCACACCCAGCCACCAGGAAGCACTCCAGCAGTGAGTCCACTTTTTTACAAGCACATACTTAAATAGATTAGAGAATAGCCTACTCCCACAATGAAAAATCAAAGCCTTTTCCAGGGACAGTTCATGAACTTTTGCCATTGCAGCCACACTTCTTTAGATCCGAACAAAAGGAAGATGCCATGTAAACTTACTTTTATGCCCATGATCATGAGTTCTGTTTTTGACAAATGTTTAGTGCATATAGTGATACATATAATTTGGGGGAAATGCAACTTTAAACCAATTTAATGAAAGGGGAGGAGGCACCACATTGTTGACATCAGTAAAAAGTATTAGTAAAGGAAATATTTTATGCTACTGTACAGATAATAGATTAAAGTGTGGGCACTCCAAAAACACCAACTTTGTGTGAAGTCTGGGTCAACTTTTCTTCAGTTGAAGCCAAGTGAAGTTTTGTCATTGATTTCAATGGGACCTGGATTTCACCATTTATGTAGAGAAGAACATGATGTGGGGAGGGAGAAGGGAAAATGTACCTTGTTTTCCTTTTCTGATTAAAATGGATAAATGGGGCTAATGTCAAATTATAGGCAACAATACTTCTACAAGACTACAACACTACAGTATTTTTTTAGTATTTAAAAAAATACTAGCATCAATGGGTTCTTCTGCAGAAAGAGACCTGAATATAACATAACCTTCTGGTAGCCTTGAGCTGCTAACCAGGATTATGGAAAGAATGAGGGTGTGAAGGGCAGGTGCCTCAGGACACTATGCTGATTGCATGTTGTTACCAACCAGCTGCTGTCAATCAAGTACCTCCCCTGTCCTCCTCCTCACTTTTGCTTTTGAAAAGCCCTGGGTTCAGCCCGCAGCAAGGCCTCGTGCGCGGGACCCAGAGATGGTGGACAGGGGCAGAGCCCCGTCCTGCACTGCCGGACAACGTGCAGGTCAATGATCCGCTGGGCTGCACCGCAAGAAGGGTGCACAGGGCCCCACCCTCCTCCTTCCTTATGCCCTGGCCTTCCCCCCACTTGTGCTCCCGGCTGTACCCCGCCGCCGAGGTGCGAAGCACCTCAAACCATTCCCTCTTCCCCCGCGGTGGGAGGCTGAACCCCTCGCTCGCTGATTGGCTGGCGGTGATGTAATGGGAGAGCACATACGGGCATTTCTCATCACCTCTCCGACCCTTCTCCCCCCCCCTTGCAGCTGAGGAGGGCAGCCGCTCCACCCCCCGCGCAGCCAATCACAGGGCAGAGCGGCCTGCGGTTGGGAGGAAACGCTTGCCTGCTTTTTCAAAGCCGACTTCGCTCTCGCCGTCTCCTTCGCTTCTTCCTTTCGGAGGCGTGATTGGCAGGCATGCAGCCCAATGAGACCAGGGCTCTTACAGCTACGTATGTACCCGCCCATTAGCAAGGCCGCTGTGATGTCTGGAAGGGAGATGGGATGTCATTGGACTGACAGCATCAAGAGCCTATGGAGTGTGGGCGACCAACGTGCTGTTTGGAAGGAGGCTGGTGTTCGTGAAAGAAGGCTGCGTGGGGAGGGGCGGTGGGTTTAACTGACAGCGACTCCCGTCAATCATGTCCAGGCTGCAGTGCCCGGGTAAAAAAGTGCGCAAAAGTAAGGAGGACGACAGGAGAGGCACTTGATTGACGGCAGCCGCGGCCAATAGCTTTCAGTAATAGGCTCGGGGATACGCCTGTTGCCATCTGAGCGGGCGGAGAGAGGACGGGGCAACTGGTGAGTGGCAAAGGGGTTAACCAATGCCACTTAGCGTATGTGCAGCAGGCAGGCGTGTTGGCCAATGGGAATCAGGAAGAGGCGGGGCTAACTGAATGACAAAAACGATAGCCAATAGAATTGGGCTGCCTGGGCTGGGTTCCGAGGCCGGGCTGCTGGGGGCGGATCATTTCACCCCCCCACCCTCGCCTTTTGCCTGCTGACGTGAGCGGCGGGAGGGGGAGGGCCCAGCATCGGGCGCTGGGAGAGGGGTTCCCAACATGTCGGTACTGCTGGTTGCGTTCGGACTACGCGAGCGGGCGGCTGTTGCGGCGGGGGGAGGCCAGCCAGGAGCGCCCGCAGCGTGAGACCCAGCCAGCCACACCCCGCACCGGGCCAGGCCGGCCCTCGGACAGCGGGCCACAAACCCTGCCCGCGGCCAGGTACAGGCCAGGGCCCGACTCGGCTAGGGGGCATTGCGGAGTGGGAGGCCTCTCTGCAGCGCCAGGAGCCGTCTGTCTGCGCGTATTGGGGGGCAGGCGGGGCCTCTGCGTGTGTAGGGGGAAGGGGATGGGCAGGCGGGGCCTGTACGTGTGGGGGGACGGGCAGGTGGGGCTGAGCTCGTGTGTACGGGGGGTGGTAAAGGGCAGGCGGGGCCTGTGTGTGAAGGGGGGAGGCGGCAGGCGGGGCCTGTGTGTGTATTGTGGGAGGGGAAAGAGGAAGGGGGCAGGCCAGGTCTGTGAGTGTGCATTGTGGGGGGACTATGGGGAGCGGGCAGGCGGGGCCTATGCGCGCATGTACTGCAGGGGGAAGGGTAGAAGGCGGGGTGTGCCCTTTGTGGGAGGGGCAGGGGGAAGAGGGCCGGATGTGTGTGTGTTTTAGGGGGCAGGCAGGGCCTGTATGTGTGTGTGTGTATGGCGCAGGTGGGGCCTGGGCACGCACGTGTGTGTAGTGGGGAGATGAGTGGGTGGCAGACAGGGCCTGCACGTGTGTGCGCTGGGAGGGTGGGGGCATTTGTGCAAGCCTGTATTGGGCGGGAGTACAGGGACAGGAGGGGTGTTTCTATGCGCACACGTGTATGTGGGGTATAGGGGTGTATATATCTTGGGGGATGGGTAGGGTGGCAGGTGGGCCTGTGTTCCTATATTAGGGGTAGTGTGGTAGATGGGGGGGGCCTGTGCAAGCATGTGTGTACATACAGTGGATGTGTAGGGTATCAGTTGTGGGCGGGGGAGGGCTTGTGTGTGCCTGTACTGGGGAGGCAGAGTGGCAACTAGGGGGGCACGCCTGCGCTTGTACTGGGGGGGCGAGCATGGCGGCGGGGTCTGCCTGCACCTGTACTTGGCTGGGGGAGGGGGGGGAGGAGAGATAAGGCTTTGTTGGTACTGGGGGTGGTGGTGGGAAGGCCCGCCTGCGTCTGTACTGGGGGGGGTGTGGTGGGTAGGTGGGAGGGCCTGCCTGTGCTGGGGGGGAGGGGGCGGGCGGGAGGGCCTGCCTGTGCCTGTACTGGGGTGGGGAAGAAGGGCCTGAGTGTGTGAGTACTGGGGTGTGGGTAGGGCGGCAAATGGGTGGGCCTGTGTGCACTTGTAGTTGGGGGCAGGTAGGGTGGCAGGCAGGAGGGCCAGGGAGTAGGTGGAGCTGTTTGTGCATGTTCTTGTAGGCTAGGGGGGAAGTGGCCTCTGCGTATATGTCTGTGTACTGGGGAGGTAGGGGGGAAGGTGGCAGGCGGAGCCTGTGGGTGTTCTGGGGGGAAGATGGGAGCGCTTGTGTGTTGGAATGTGTGTTTTTGGGGGGGGCAGCTGGGGCCTGTTCCTGTTTTTTGGGGGGGAGGGGCATGGGGGGTTGGGCAGGGCCTGTGTCAGTGCGTTTTTGATGGCATGGGTGGGCAGGTGGGAGAGCCTGCGTGTGCCTGTACTGGGGGGGCGGGTAGGGCGGCAGGTGGGAGGGCCTGTGTGCGCCTGTACTGGGCGGGTGGGTAGGGCGGCAGGCAGGAGGCCTAGTACAGGCAGGTGTGTGTAGGTGCATTTGGGGACAGCAGGAGCAGGTGTTGCCTGTGCACGTGTGTGTGCATTGGAGTTGTGAGGGAAGTGTAGGCATGGTCTGTGCATGCATTTGCTTGTTGGGGGGTGGAGCCTGTGGGGGTGTGTGCATGTGCATATTAGGAGAGGCTGTGATTGGGGGGGAATGTGGCACCTGTGTGTCAGTGTGTGTGTGGAAGGGGGGACAGTGGGAGATGGGGCCTGTGCATTTTGGAGGGAGGAATGTGGGGGGGGGGGGCAGCGCATGCATTTTGGGTGCGGGGTTGCGGTGAAACGCGGAGCCTGTACATGTGCACATATTTTGGTGGAGTGGCAGTGACTACAGGCAGGGTCTGTGTGTGTGTGTCCATGCATTTCAGGTGGTGGTGGTGGTGGCTGGCAGCACCTGTGCATGTGTGAACATAGTGGGGGTGGTGGCGACCAGCAGGCGGGATCTGTGCATGTGCGTATTTGGGGGGAGTGATGGTGGTAGGCAGATGGGGGCTGTATGTGTTTGGGGGGGGGGGTGGCAGGCAGTCAGAGCCTGTGTGTATGTGTGGGAGGAAGAAGGGGGATGTGATAGGGAGGCCTGAATGTTTATTGGGGGGGAGGCTGGCAGGTTAGGCCTGTAAGTGTACTGGGGTGTAGATATGGGGAAAGTGGCACACCTGCTAGCCTGTGTATATACTGGGGGTGGGAGGGTAGGAATAAGGGTCTGTGTATACTGGGGGTTAGGGGGAAAATGTCAGGCAGGCTGGTTGGCCTGTGCATGTGTGGGTGGGGGTTAAGGGGAAGACAGCAGGCAGGCATGTCTGTTTATAGGCAGGGAAAGTGACTGCCTTGTTGGTAGGCAGGCTGACTTCTGAGTGTTTTGGGGGTGGAGGAAAGTGGCTGGCATGTAGGAATGCCTGTGAGTGTATGGGGGTGAGATGGCTGGGAGGTTGACAGGCATACCTGCAAGTGCATGGTGGGAGCAGGGGGCTGGCAGACATTGGGAGAGAGGAGGAGTAAAGTGGCAGACAGGCAGAATAAAAATCAAAGTTTTTATTTAAATTGGATTATTTTTGTTTTTAATTTTATTATTTTTACTTTTTAAAAGCAAACCTCTTTAAAATAAAATCTGAATTAATACAAAATATTAAGTCCTGAATTTTACAATCTCTTAAAACATTTAAATGAAATAAATATGCTGAATCCATGAGCTTCTATCAAAAACTTAAGGGTTTTTTTCTGTATAAAGAAAGAATCGGAGGAAAACAATTTAACTTTTGAGGTCAAGCTTTATAAATATGGCACAATAGGTCATGTAGTGTATTAAGGGCTTGTTTTGGTTAGTATGCATACATTTTATATGCTGTTTGGTGTATTTAAATTCTACTTGCCATCCTAATGCAGCTTGCATGGGCAGGCAGTTAATTATGTAGTAAATAAGTAGTATATCATTCACAGTTTTCTAACATACTAAAAATGTACAATTAATAAGAATCTGAAAATATTAAGTTAGGTGATTGCTTAAGTAAATGTATATAGTTATAGTGTATCCTCCCTAGGTAGCAAAAAGACGTACCATATCTAGTCTAAAGGCTCTATTTAGTTGTAAATCAACATGTATTAATGCTTATGTCAACCAATGAGAATGCACCTTTCTTTAGAAACTTACTGAAGTACAAATGAAAAGGTTGATTAAAATTTATTTAAATTTAGGGTTTCTACTTGGTGATTTACATAATGATTTAAATCAGTGACTTAAATTAATTCACCCTACAGGCAGGCTTCTGTTGTATGAGGTGAGGAAAGGCAGGTGACAGGCAGGCTTCTGTGTATATGGGGGTGGAAAGGTGGCAGGCAGGCAGGCCTTTGTGTGAATTGGGGTGTGTGAAGTAACAGGCCTGTGTAACTCTTCCATGGGAGGAAGAGTTGGGGGGGGGGGGGGGGGAATTCTGGTAGGTAGGCAGGCTGGCCTGTTTGTATTAGGGGGGTTGTGAGACAGGTCTTTGTGTGTATTGGGGGGCCGGAGGTAGTAGGAATTCAGGCAGGCACGTGTTTTTATTTCTGGGGTTAGATGGCTAGGTGGCAGGAAAGCAAGGCATGTATTCTGTGGGTGGCAAGAGGTGGTGGTATGGGCCTGTGTGTGCGCTTTTTGGGGAGGAAGCAGGGAGGTGGTCAGGTTGCAGCCAAGCAGGTGGGTCTACTTCTGGTGGATTGAGGTTTATGGTGGCAGGCAGGCTAGTCTGCCTGTGTACTGGGTGGTTAGAGGAGTTGGTTGGTAGGTCAGTGTGTCTTGGGGACAAGGAGAAGATCTGGGAGACACGAATGTTTTTCAGGGTGATGCTAGGAGGTCTGTATTGTCCTGGGGAGGGGAGAGAGGAGGCTTGTTTAAATATTGAGAATAGAAGGGACAGCTGGGATGCCTGTGTGGGTGAGAAGAATTGGGGGAGGGGGATGATGTCTGTAGATTGGAAGTAAGAACAGGAGAAGCTGAAGGCTTATGCAGGTTGAGAAGAGAGGGAAGAATAGAGAAGCTTTGGGGGAGCAGTGGTGGTTGGGAAGTGGGTGAGAGGAGAAACTTGTTGGGTGACTGGGGTTGTTATCTGGGGAGGAGAAGTTGGGGGTGCTGTGTGTGTGTGTATCGTAGGGGGAAAGGCACATGTGTACAGTATATGTATTGTGATGACTTCTGTGTGTATGGGGGATGGAGAAGGAGTGGAGAAATTGAGTGGGTTACATGTGTGTATGGGGGTGACAGGAGAAGCTGGGAGGCCTATATGTATTGTATTAAGGAGTGAGATAGCTGACGGCCTGTTAAGGTTGCCAACCCTCCCGGTTTCACCAGAGTGGAATCACACTCTATTTCCCAAAGGCTACTTCAGCCAAACCGGGAGATTTTGGGCTCTAAAAGTCTGGCGCAGCAGTGGGATTAAGGCAGGTTCCCTTATCTGCCTTGGCTCTGCGCTGCTCCCTGAAGAAGCTGGCACTATCCCTGTGGCCCCTGGGGGGGGGGGGGTGGAGGCAGGGGGGGTCTCTGCATGTGCTGACCCCCTGACCCTCTCCTTCACCCCTGCCCCATCCCGCACCCCCTCCCGCACTCAAACTCCCTCACAGAGTCTGCATCCTGCACTCCCTCCTGCCCCAACCCAGAGCCTGCACTCCCTGCCAGAGACTGCACCCCAACCCTCTGCCCCAGCCTGGTGAAAATGAATGAGGATAGGGGAGAGCGAGTGATGGAGGGAGGGGGGATGGAGTGAGCAGGGGGTGGGGCTTTAGAGAAGGGGCAGGACAGGGGCAGGGCAAGGGTTTTTGGGTTTGCATGATTAGACAGTTGGCAACCCTAAGGCCTGTATATTTGTATTATGGAGGTTGAGGAGAGGTGGGGAATCCTGTGTGTGTGTTACGGGATTGGGTGTCAGATGGATGGCTTAAGTGGGAGGGTGGATTGATTTAAATAAAAGCTATTTTAAATCACCGATTTCTGTCTTGTTTTGCATTTGTATTTTTCCTAAAGAAGGATTGATTCTCATTGGTTGGAAACCATTAAGACATGTTGATTTGTAACTAAATATAGCCTTTTCACTTAATGTAATATTTTTTTTGCTAACCAAGAGACCAGAGTATATCTACATATCTATTTAATCAGTTGTATAGCTTATGTACATTTATTTAGTACATTAGAAAATGGGTTCTTTTTGGAAAGAGATTTGCACTTAAAAATTCACAAACAGTGTTGACATTTTTTATTAAAGTATTTAAATTTGCTGGATACATAAGAAAAATAGGTTTATCAAAACATGTTTTGTTTAAAGTGGCTTTATTTATTAATCAAAAGAAGTATTATCTGCAGGTAGTGAGTTGAGCTGATTGTTTCCAGTCACCATGGCCTTCAGAGTTTTAGAACCGATAGGTCTCATCCTATCAAACACTTAGGCTTGGTCTATACTACAGAGTTAGGTTAACATAAGGCAGCTTATGTTGACCTAACTATGTCAGTGTCTACACTGCCAATGTTAAGTGCCCTGCTACACTGACGTATCTCCACCTCCATGAGAGGTGTAGGGCTTTTGTTGGTGTAGTTAGGCCAATGGAGTGTCTAGACACTCCATTGCTTGCATCAGCTGTTGGCAGTCTTGTTGGACAGCTGAGAATGGGAAGGCGAGAAGCCTGGTGGAGAGCTGTGTAGAGTTGAGAGCCCTGGCTGTCAGCACCCAACACTGCCTCTCTTCAGTTGGTGGAAGTGCTCCTGGTAAGGACACATACCACTGACAGAAGGAGGGTAGTGTGGACATCAGCCACCACAGTACTTATTGCGCGTGACTGTAAATTGACCTAACATAGGTTGACTTAAGATTGTAGTGTAGAAAGGCATTTATTCATAGTTAAGAGTAAAACAAGCTTTTTTGTTTTTCCGGTTATCAGTTGGTTTCTTGACTTTGAGTCACAGTTGAACTGAATTAGTTAAATAAACTGAAATGAAAAAAATTCCCTCTGCACCTGCAGAGGAGACTACTGCTGTCAAAAGCTGGTTTAGTGCTTTAGCAAACTCAGGTTCCAGGTGCTTAGCCAATGACTTTCACCACGTCAGTGATTTGATTCTCTTTGAAACATTGATAGCAAACATGCTGCTCGATATTATTTTTGAATTTTGAATGATTTTAATAAATTATAGTGAGTTTAGGCCTGCAACATAGGTTGTCATACTTTGAAAATAAAGTTTAAATTCATTTTTTAACTTTATTTAAAAATCTGATTTTTTTAAATAAACCTGCTTTTAATTTTTTTGGGGGAGGGAAAAATCATTTTTATTCACCCTATGCATGTGTGTATTGGAATAATGGGCTGGGAGGCCTTAGTAGTTTTGCCTTCACCAGGGAAAAAGTGCAGGAAAAAGGTTAACTGGTGTTCACTAACTAGGTAAAATCTTAGCAGAGACATGGCAGTTTGTATCCTTCACAATGTTGAAGGCTGGAGTAAATCTTATGCTCTCCCATAGTCTTGACCTCAACCTGTTAACACATGTGAAGGCTACAAACTGTCGTGTCTTCGCTAGGAGTTTTACTCTTGAGGAAATTGGGCACCAAAAAATTAAAAATTCTGTGCCAAAAAAAATTATTCACACAATATTTTAAAATTCTGCAAATTTTATTTGTCAATAAATAAATGTGGCTCCAGCATGGCAGTGTGGAACACAGGTCACTGGCTGCACTGAGGTGAGAGATAACTCTGAAGCCCCCACCTCCCCTGGTACAGGGACTCGACAGTGAGGCTGCACCCAACCCTGACACAGTGCATGGGCCGGACCTGGTCCAGAAACACTCCGGGTTCCTGCCCCTCTGCGCCAGGTGTGGGTGGGCAGGCTCAGCCCAGGAGGATCCAAGTGTCAGGGTGATCCTGGTGTGGTGTGAGAGGTTTCTGTGTAGGGCAATCTAGGTGCAGGTGGCTCAGTGGGAGATGTGGATGCACAGGGGCTCATTGGGGGTTCCGGGTGCAGGCGCAATGGGACTCTGCAGGGGGTCCAGGGGAAGGTCGTTGGGGCTCAGCAGGGGTGATTTGGGTGTGGGGAGATGAGGCAGAGGGTTGGGATGTGGGGGGGTGAGGGCTCTGTCTGGGGGGGTGGGCTCCCCTTGGGCTGGGGCCAGAGGACTCCCTTCCCGCCCCCCCCTTCCCATCAGCAGCAGCTCTGGGAGAGAGGTGCCTATCCCCTGCCGGCAGCAGCGTTGCACGCCTCAACTTGCTCCTCTCCCCACTCCCCACCCACTCCTTACCTCTCTCCTCTCCAGGCCCCTGTAGCTGCACACCTGCATGGCCACTTATAGCTTGCTGCACAGCCACGCAGCTTAGAGGGAACTTAGGTGGCATCATTTTGACAGACATGTGTTTCACCAGCAGGGCTGGAACGTTTACGGCCACCACACCAACCTTTGCCCCTTGTGCTAATGGAATAACTGATAGCAATAAGAGGTTGTTGTCCTCTTATGTGGACTAGCAGTAGAGGGGCATGGGACACTTTGCCCCAGTGGGTTTCACAGATATTTGCTGAAAGATGAGGAGATTCAGGAATCTTGGGTTGTGAAAGGAAGTGTACTGTAGTGGCCACAGACCTTTCTGTCTGTTCCCCTCAAGCTTGACCCCTCCTGGTTCAATCCTTCCAATGTATCCCAGTCCAGTCTCTTCCACACACCTAGCTCTCTGTTCTGGTTGCGTTCTCATTGCCTAATCAGTCAGTCTCTGATCCTCAGACTTCTCAGCCCAGTCCCAGTCTGCAACACAAATTCTAATCTTATCCATTCAGATTTCCTATCCAGTTTCCCCCTAGTATCCTTGCTTAGCCAGTCCTTGTTCCCCACTTCCAGGGTCTTCATCCAGTCTTTCCCCACCCTGGCCTCTAGTTGCCTCTTCCCCCACTTAAATTATATGTCCCCATTGGTTTCCACTCACTTCCTCCTTGCTCCAGATAGTTCCAGTCTTGCCTTTGGCTCCTCATCTGATCTCAGCCGCTCCCTCCCCATCTCCTTGTCTAGCTAGTCGCCCTCTTATCCCCTCTGCAGTTGTCAGGCAGTTGGAGTTAGCACAGGGGAGAGATGCTTCCTGCTCTCATTTCTGGTGTCTGGCCCAATCTGCAGAAGCCCAGAGCTGTAATTGCTGGGAAATTGCTGTTGAGCCCTGGGCTGGAGCATGCTCAGTGTGGACAGAATCTTTAGGAAATTCAACTGTGAAGCTCTAGCAAATTGCTACTGAATAAGAGGCAACTGCAACTCATTTAGAGGGTTATTACTATGCCAAATTTGGGTATCGTTTTATGGGGACAATAAAATACACATCCCTGACACAAAGCAGGGGTGTGGTAGAGCAGGGGTGGGCAAACTTTTTGGGCCGAGGGCCACATCTGGGTGGGGAAATTGTATGCAGGGCTGGGGCAGGGAGTTCCGGTGTGGGGTGCAGGAAGGGGCTCAGGGCAAGGGATTGGGGTAGACAGGTGTGGGATCTTTGGGGGGATTCAGGGCAGGGGGTTGGAGTGCAGAATGCAGGAGGGGGCTCATGGCAGGGGTACAGGAGGGATACAGGGTGTAGCAGGGGGCTCAGGACGGGGTTGGGGTGCACAGGGGTGCAGCAGGGGACTCGGCAGGGAGTTGGAGTGTGTGAGGGGGGGCTCAGGGCAGGGAGTTGGGGTGCAGGAGGGGTGTGGCAGGAGGCTCAGGGCTGGGGGTTGGGGTGCACAGGTGTGGGGTACGGCAGGGGCTCAGGGCAGGGGGTTGGGATGCACGAGGGGTGCACAGTGCAGGGAGTTGGGGGGCAGGAGGGGTTTGGGCTCCAGGGTGGCAGCAGCATGCACTGGGGCCAGGGCAGGCTCCCTGCACATCTGCCTTGTCCCCAGCCCCGTGCCACTCCAAGAAGTGCTGTGGCCCCTGGGGGCGGGGGGGAGGGCGGGCGAAGGGCTCCGCTTGTGCTGCACTTGCCGTGCCTCCAGGTACCTCCCCTGAAGCTCCCATTGGCCACGGTTCCCCATTCTTGGCCAATGGGAGCTGCGGGGGGGCAGTTCCTGGAGGCAAGGGCCCGGGGGACTCAGGGATGTCGGGTAGGCCGCCGCTGAGAGTGGTGTGGGGCCCGCGGCGCCATGTGGGGCAATCCCGTGGGCCGGATCCAAAGCCCTGAGGGGCCAAATGCGGCCTGTGGGGCCGTAGTTTGCCCACCCCTGTGGTAGAGCTTCTTAAAGAAAGTCATCAGAATTTAACATGGGTAAAACAATGTGTTTTTTCTTAATCCTATTCTCAAATGGCTGAACTGTTTTGGCTGAAGTTTTCAATTCTAACAAAGGCAGACACGTGACATAGAAAACTTCTATCCAAATGTTTAATGTTTGGCAAAATTATAAGTAATTGAAAACCAGGTCTTTTTAATGGGAAGTGTGGGGCAATCTTAATAAGCTGGTGCTACCAATCCTGCTTTAATATGATTATTGGTGAAGCTATGTGGCCATGTGTGGTGGAGTTGGGAAGCATGTTGGGGGAATTTGTGGGTTCTGAATGGGAATCCAAGAGGGTGAGTTGAGAGACCACACTCCATGCTCATACAGGAAGAATACAAATTTATGAAGCATTGCCAAGTGTGATTGTACAAGAAATAAAGAAAACTGAAAAACTTTGTGCAGGGAGGCAGAAAGATAGAGTAGGGGACAAGAGGTGTTGCAATTCAGGTCAATTTCAGTTCAAATTGCTTTATTGGCATGATAGAATACACAAGAACTGTCAAAGTATTACTGCTTCAAATTCCCCAAAATCCCTGTTTTGTCAGAACCCTGCTTAGCCTCTGTAGACCATTAGCAATGCTATATGCATTTTTGTCAAAGAAATTTGAACTAGATACTACATTAAGATCTCGCTGGTATAAAGATTTAGCCATTACCAAATATTGAAACAGTTTTCTGTTAAACTAATTGAGACATTAAGTCAAGAGAAGTATATCTTGTATTGGATAATACTATCTGGAATATATATAGGATGCAATATAAATTATTTAAATTAGGAACTGTTAGATTGATAAATACTGGCATTGTCAGGAAATGAGGTAGCATTTGATTCATGTGATATGGAGTTGCCCCAATACACCTCTACCCTGATATAACGTAACCTGATATAACACGGTAAAGCAGTGCTCCGGGCGAGCGGGGCTGCGCACTCCGGCGGATCAAAGCAAGTTTGTTATAACGCGGTTTCACCCATAACGCAGTAAGACTTTTTTGGCTCCCGAGGACAGCGTTATATCAGGGTAGAGGTGTATTTGATTCTGGGAAGTCAGGAGTAAAATTAACTTTTATATGCCATCTGACATTGTGCTTAAAGGTGAACGTGCTATTTTCTGGTTAGTAGAGAACACTTGGAATCTTTATTTTTCCAAGAAACTGTAGCTGTACAGAGCTCTGATAGTGGCTTAGAGACTTACACTTTAGTATTAGAAATCAAAATCCAGGCAAGTGATTGAAGAATGGTGTACAGCTATATCTGCAGTGTCTGAAATGGAGAGGATGTCCTTCTGTAATAAAAATGATATAGATCAGTTCACTGACATAGGGACAGACTTTATAGAAATGGTGAAATAAGTTGGTGGGTGACTTCGAGTGCTGATCCCTATGTGTATTCTACAGCGGGTAAATATGTGCTCAATGGGTCTGACACAAGATTTTTCTAACAAGTAGTATCAGTTGGTCCACGCCAGTGCAGTTGTTTCCCTCATGCTTCATACCCCAGGTATAAGGAGTGGTGCAGACCAGCACCTTTCCAATTCCTTCTTACTGCCTCATGGCTTAAGTTGGAATCCTCTCGTGTCCAGAGCTGATCCTCTTCAGTGTTTTTCTTGTAAATGTTTAAAAGTTTTATGTGTTTAGTTTATTTAGGCTATGTGTACACTTAAAATGTTACAGCCGCACTGCAGTAGCACTTCAGCGTAGACACTACAGCAATAGGAGGGCTTCTCTCATCACTGTAGGCAAACCACCTCCCTGAGGCGGTAGCTGGGGTGATGGAAGTGCTGTCTACATTTAACTATCTCTCTCAGGGTGTGGGTGATTCAGACTTCTTAGAGACATAGCTACACCAATGTGTCTTTTCAGTGTAGACCAGTGCTTAGTTAAATCCCCACCCTGGGAAATTCTCTGATTCCTTGGGGCAGGATATTGATTATCCTCTGCCTTCCAGGGTTTAAGAGTTGCATCTCTTGCTCCTTTTTGTCAGCGACAACCACCACTGCTGCCTCTACTGTCTTTGAGAAACGCATATCTCCACTAAGGCTATGTCTTCAGTAGCACTTTTGTCGTTAAAACTTAAGTTGCTCAGGGGGTATGAAACACCCTCCCCCCCCCCCCCCCCAGACCGACATAGTGCTGTCTATACCGGCACTTATGTCAGTGGGTAAAAGCGCTCCTGCCGACATAGCTACTGCCACTCATTGGGGGTGGTTAATTATGCCAACAGGAGAGCTCTCTCCCATCAGCATAGAGCAGCTACACGAGAGACCTCACAGAAGCGCAGCTGCAGAGGTACAGCTGTGCCCCTGTAAGGTGTCTAGCGTAGTTATAGCCTAAGTGCAGTATTTGCTGCTTCTTTCCCAGCTGAATGTGACAGGCGTGAGAACTCAGACTTTGGAAGCACCTAATGAGGCCTCAGTCAGATACAGTTTGGTGAGATGCCTCATATTTGAGCCTGAGACATCGAGGAGTGCACCTCATAGTTTGATGTCTGACTCAGGAATGGGCATGGTTCTAGTGAAGGGCCCTTAAACTCTGTATTCTCATGAAAGTAAGAGGCACTCTTGTAAACATAAGAGTTGATCCCCCTCCTAGATCTTCTAAGAGAAGGTCTCTCCCCCATCCAAGTCAAGTGAGTCTTCGCGCTCTGGATTCAAGGACTGAGATCCTCCTAGGTTTTGTGACTATGATCAAAAGGTGCAGAAGAACAAGGCTCTTTCAGCCATTCTTTGCATAATCAGCACCAACCTCAGTACTAAATAAAACAAAGCACCAAGAGCCGAAGGACTGCCAATCTTTGGTACCAACAATAACCATGCAGATGGAGGCTCCATCACTGGCAATACTGCCACATCCACAGTGGAAGAAACCACTGACTACCAAAAGTTTCTTTACGCTGACTCCAATGGCACAGGGCAACGAGATTCAGCTTCTAAGGCTCCAACATTCGACACCACCTCAGAGGATATCTTCATCCTCCCAGACTCACAAATCCCCTTGTTGTCTGCACCGACCCTCACCAGTGAGATTCTAATCCCAGGGAGAAGCTCATCTCCCGTTCCATTCAGTGGCAGCAGCTTCCCAATATGAGTCCTGATGGCAACGCCAATGGAACCGGATCCAACCTTTTCATCTTCTGGAGATCTGATGTTCCAGTGGATCCATCTTCCCCCTCCACTAAGAGTTCAGTCTAGACAGAGGTTCAAGCCTGTTTCCAGCCTTCTCCATACAAGTGGGAACCCCTCCTCCCCCTTCAGGACCAATGCTACCCAAGGTAACCTACTTTTGACACTTCATGTTGGGCTCACTGGGGGCCACATGATGTGTATGCACAAAAGCCTGAGTCTATGCAATCCCAAAGGGAATCCTATCACTCTCCCCTAAGTGATCAACCCGGGAGCCTCCTGAACCTATGGAGGAAGTCAAATTTGATCCACTTGTACCTCCAGTACTGACATGTCATCAGGTGATTGTTCAGCCTGGCTTTCTCCTTCAGATTACCATAAACAGTTCCAATAACTAATTTAGGGTATAGGAGAAGAAATCCAAATCCCTTAGAATAGTCATGGGACTTGCAACACAGGCTCTTGGACATCCTACAACCTATATGGGTCTAGCCAAATAGTACTCCCAGTCAACAAGGCTATATGGGAACTGGCAAGAACTGTATGGTATGTATAGCCACTTCTGCCTGTATCCCTTAGAGGATGGAAAAGTGGTACTTGGTCCTGGCTAAGGGAGCAGACATCTTGTTCTTTCACCATGCCCCAAGGTTCCTATTCATCCAGGCAGCCATAGAAACATCCAGACAATAACAGGCCAGGTTTTATACCTCTTGGGGAGAAAGGTATTTACTACTTCTGAGGGAATTCTGCACCAAAAAATTAAAAATTCTGCACACAATATTTTAAAATTCTGCATATTTTATTTGTCTAAATAACACAATATAAACATGCCAATTTCAATTATGTTGGTAATTTATTTCAAAATACCCATTAGCAAGTATGACTGTAACAATACAGACACCCCGCCCCCCCAAAAGATACAGGTAATGTATTTTTAACAAATAGATTCCTTACTAGGCATATTAATACATAATTTTGAGTAATTCATTTATACTACAATACAAAAATGTATTTTTCTTCACCCTTCAGAAGCAGTACAAAGGCTTGGGGGAGTCATGGGTAACGGAGGAGCTGAGGGAGAGGGAAGGACCCTGAGAGTGAACCTGGAGGGTTGTTGGGTGTGGGTGGGAGAAATATGGAACGGGTGGTTTTTGGTGGGTGGAGGGATTGTTAGGGAGTTGGGGAGCCTCCCCCATGCAGACCGTTGCTGACCCCAAACCTCTCCCGTTCAGTCAGGCACATCTGCCCCCGTCCCTGGGTATCCCTGCAACCGCCATCCCCAGGTGGTCCCATTCAGCCCCTGGCTCAAATAGCTGTCACCCAAATAGCTCCTGAGCCCATGCCCCAGTCCATCTGCCCTCCCCCCCCCCCCTTCGGTACCCTAGTATGTGATTTCACCAGCATCCCTGGTTGCCCCACTCTGTCTGTCCTAACCTGGTTCCATGGCTGGGTGCTGTGATGACATCTAACTGGGTGCTGGCAGCTGGGTGTTCTGGTGCCACAGCAGCCTCTGGTGGGTGACAGGCAGAACTGCAGCACTTTGATGGAATATATTTTCTGCAGGTGTGAAAAAATTCTGCGCCAGATATGAATTATGCACAGTGGTGCATAATTCCCCTAGGAGTAATTTGCTTCCACCAGCCTTCAATTTAGAATCTCCTACTATGTGGCCCCCCTTCCAAAATGATTACTTTTAAAAACTACTCCAAGTTCATGGACTTTAAAGAGAAGTTGTCCACTGATAAGGGCTTGAAATCAGGCCCTATCTTCCTTGAAGTCATATTGGTGGCAAGAACCCTGCTACAAGCTGCTGTTTACTCTATTGATGCTGCTTTAGAGTCCATGTCGAGAGCTATAGTGATGTCCTAGGAATCTTGGCTACGCTCTTCAGGGCTTCCCAGGGAGATATAGGACACACTGCAGGACTTGCCCTTTGATGAAATCTGCCTTTTCACCAGAAGACAAACTAGCCTTTGTATTTGCTAATGGACTCCAGGGAAATTTTCCGCTCACTGGCCATATATACACACCAGCCCTGAAGAGGAAGTACTATAAACAACCTTACAGGCTGAAGTCCTTACAGCAGTTCTACTACCAATGCTCTTACAAGCCACATCACAAAAAGGCAGAGGGTACAAAAATTCAGATACACTGCCCCATCTGCCTCTGCTGCAGCTACCCAACCTCCGCCTCTGACCAAAAGATGCTTTAAAGGGCTTGCAGCTCTCAAGCATCCAATCTAGTTTTGATGCCATCTCCACCTGATTCGCAGATCCACTTTGGTGGACACCTGACATGATGTCCCCACGATTGGAGGGCAGTAACAGATGGATGTTGGATGTTATCCACTCTGGATACACAATTGAGTTTCTCTCCCCTTCCCTCTTTAGAGTCCTCTCTCACAAGGAGATCTTCCTTCATGAGGTGGAATCCTTCCTACACTGGGAAGCAATAGAGTGGGTACCCTTTCAACATAAAGGAAAAGGGTTTTGCTCCAAATATTTTCTAGACCTCTGGACAGGAGGGTTGAGACCAGGTCTCATCCTGAAACAACTCAATATCCTTATTCGCAAGATAAAATACTGCATGGTTTTGTTGGTACAGATTATACCATCTCTAGAAGAACATATGGTTCACAGCTTTCAATATGAAAGACACCTACTTTTCAATTTTTCCACAGAAAATCACTATCAATACAGGGTACTTCCATTCGACCTTGCAACTTCCACCCAGAGTCTTCACTAACATTTTCTGAAGTAGCTCCATACTTCAGATGGGACAGTTCCACCATCTTCATGTATCTAGATGACTGGCTTCTTACAGAGATGACATGTGCAAAAGTCATAGCGTTGAGCTCATTGCAGCTCCTTCTCCTAGCATTTCTGGGAGTCTCCGTGAACATAGAGAAGTCTATTCTGACTGTGACCCACATTATAGACTTAATAGGGCTAAGGTTTCTCTCCCTGTGGACAGATTCCATACGGACAGACTGATAGATCAAGTTATGCACAACCATTGGACATCAATCTGGATATGCCTTTCCCTCTTGGGTCACATAATGTCAAGTATAGAATGATATTTGCTAGATTCCACCTCTGCTGCCTGCAGGCTTGGCTTTGAACAGTATATATTGGTGGTCTCCAACCTCTTTTTCACAAGATCACTTTTTGAACCCAGGATCTACCCTGCCCCTTCCTTGAGGCCCTGCCACATTCACTCCATTCTCCCCTCTCTCTGTCACTCGCTCTTCCCCACCCCTCAGGAGGTTGGGGTGAAGGAGAGGGTGCAGGCTCTGGGAGGGAGTTTAGGTGCAGGGGTCATATGGTCACACTGCACCTAATCTCATAGAATCCACTGAACATTTCATGAATTTTACTTTTTATTAGTGTCATTTGTTGTTTATCCTTCAGGGATTGTCACAAATCAGTGTAACATTCTCAACTGTGGGGTGTGCATTGGTTGAACCTGGGGCAGAAGGTTGGGGTGCAGGAGTGAAGGGTGCAAGCTCTGGAAGAGAGTTTGGGTGCAGGAGGAGGCTTCAGGCTGGTGCAGAGTCTTGGGGTGCAGAGGAGGGTGAAGGTTTGGGCTCTGGGAGACAGTTTGGTGCAGGAGGGAGCTCCAGACAGAGTGTTGGGGTATGGGAGGGAGCGTGAGGTGCAGACTCTGGCTGGGAGGTGCTTACCACAGGTGGCTCCTGGTCAGCGGTGCAGCGGGGCTCAGGCAGGCTGCTTCCCTGCCGTGGCCCCATGCCGCTCCCGGAAGCAGCTGGCTGCTGGCACGTCTCTCCTCAGGGTGCGGCCTCTGGGTGGGAGGCTGCTCCGCATGCTGCACCCGCACCATCCCCGCTGCTCCCATTGAGCCCCACTGCACCAGATTGAGCTTGGCTCCTTGACTGATTTGCCTGGAGGAACACTCGGGTGAGCTCGGAGGGACTCAGGGCCATTCGGTCAGAGGCAACTTTTAGCGGCCCGGAAATCACGATCAACTGGTAGAGGCTCCAGGATCAACTAGTCAATCGCGATTGACGGGTTGGTGACCATTGGTATATATACTGAGTAAACCTAGCATAAACTCTGGAGTGACAATCCCCATCAGATAAGGATCTTCTGACCTAGTGGAAGGGTCTGGCACAAGTGTGCATGGGCATTCCTTTCCTATCAGCCGCATCTGACAGAAGGATAATCTGAGATGCCTCTTTGTTAGGATGGGTGGCTCACATGGATGATCATATGGCAGAGGGCACTTGGATGCCCTGCGAAACAGGGGTCAACGTAAACCTCCTGGAACTTGGAGCCATCTAGGAAGCATGAAGGGCATTCTTATCATTAATCCAATCTCACCACATTCTCATAATGTCAGACAATATCTCAGCTGTATTGTACATAAACAGGGAGGAGTGAGATCCATTACCTTCTGTGTAGAAGTGATCAATCTATGGAACTGGTGTATCAAGAATCACATCACCCTATCAGCAGCATACCTCCCAGCAACCCAGAATTCACTGGCAGACAGCTTTAGCAGGCATTTTGTCATGGACCACAAGTGGGAATTGCACAGTTCAGTGTTGAACAGCATCTTTTCTCAGTTGGGGAATCTCTACCTGAGACCTGTTTGCCTGTCAGAAAAATAGGAAGTGCATCATATACTGTTCCAGGGGAGCTCTTGGCCAATTCTCTAGCAGCGATGCTCATCTGCTTCCTTGGGCGGACTGCCTAAACTGTGTCTTTCCTCCTTAATTTACTGTTTCCTTGAGTATTATGGAACATTCAAAATGACAGCGCAAAAGTCACTTTCATCGTGTCCACGTGGCCCTGGCAGTTCTGGTTTCCAATTCTGCATGTCAGCCCGACTGCCCATCAGCATTTCCTCCTTCCCAGACCTCTTGACTCAAGAGACTGGCAAGATCAGACATCCCAACTCAGAAGCTCTTCACCTCATGGTTTGGTATTTGGATGAGCATCTGATCTAGAATGTTCCAGTTCCCAGGACACGTAAGCTGTCCTTACTAGTAATAGGAAGGACTCAAAAAACAAACAAAAAAATCAAAAACGTTACCTTGAAATATGGAAGCCCTTCTCTATCTGGGTCGATCACTTCCACCTCTCCCAAGTAATCTGATATCCTGGATTACCCCTTTACCCTCAAGAAGTCAGGCCTTTCTCTTAGCTCAGTACTTGTTCACCTGGCTGCAATCAGTGCATGTCACCTTCCATCAGATAGCTGTCTTTACTCACCCAGTCACCTCCACATCCTTATAGGGTTTAATTAGAATTTACCCACCAGTAATAAACCCAGCCTGTCAATGAGACCTTAATTTAGTGCTCTGATTACTTACCAAGTTACATTTTGAACACCTAGCACTACCTGTTTGATGTTTCACTCATTTATGAAGGTTGCCTTGTTGCCATCACCTCAGCCAGATGCGTACATGAGCTAGGGGCCCTAATGGCAGACCCTCCTAACGCTATACTTTATAAAGACAAGATCTCACTATGTCTATACCTGAAATTCACCCCTAAGGTAGTTTTGCAATTTTACATAAACCAGAGTATCCACTTAACTGTGTTCTTTCCCAAACCCCAACCTCTAGTATAGAAAGGAGACTTTATTTCCTTGACATGAAACAAGGTTCATCCTTTTACTTACAGAGAACAGAACAAATCGGTCATCTAGGGCTGTTTCTGGCATACATGAGTTCGAGGACAAACTTTCCTCCCAGAGGATCTCCAAGTGGATCTCTGGCTGTGTCGTCCTTTTATGAACTGGCACATCATCTTTCCCCACGTGGGGTATGGGCTCACTCAGAGAGCACAGGCAGCCTCAGCAAAATCACTCCAAGAAGTATCTCTGCTTGACATTTGCCATCAGCAGTGTTGAATTCCATCCACATATTCACAAGACATTATACGTTGGTCCAACTTTCCTTCACCTTTGCATCCTTTGGGACAACAGTTCTGCAAGCTGCTATACCACCTGCACCTTTTCACTCTCCTTATCTCTGTATTTCTAGTGGAACATACATAGGCACCAGCCCTTGAAGGGAAGAGCAGTTACTTACCTTTTGTAACTGGAGTTCATCAAGATATATGATCACTATCTATTCCACTACTCATCCTCTTTCCCCTCTGCTTCAGATTTTTCTCTGAATCACCATAAGAAGAGGAACTGGAGACTTATGGGTCTGCAGCACCCCTTTTACTTTTGATATGGACTATGATGGGAACAACTACACAGGTGTGGACCAGTGAACACTACTTGCTAGTAATCTCTGATCTTAAGCATGTGGAGTGCGTGCTTACCTGCAGTGGAATACAGATAAGGATCACACATCTTAAAGAACTCCAGTTACAAAGGGTAAGTAACTTCCCTTTCTTGTGTCCTCTCCCCTCCCTGTTTTTCCCTTTTTGTTTCTTCTCTTTTTATTGCCTTCTATATCACTTGTATTTCATGATAGTTTTATCATCTGTTTGGTAACTTGCACTGTAATGTTTGTTTTTTATTGAATTTTTAACATAAAATATGTAAAAAGATACATCAGACAGGATATTAGAGTATGTACAGTTCACCCAGGAAGGGAAAACATACTGTTTGGAGTCTGATACCTCTTTGTCAATTGTCATCAGCGTCTATTCCTTGTCTTGTAGCAGGTTGCTACATATTGTGATGTCATCCACTGTTCCTGCATTAAAAATCATTTCCATGATTACTCCTGGGGGAATTCTGTGCCAAAAAATTAATTCTGTGTTCAAGATTTTAAAATTCTGCATATTTTATTTGTCAAAATAACACAATATAATCATGCCAGTTTCAATTACTTTGGTAATTTATTTAAAAATTCCAGTGGGGTACAGGAGTCTGGTAGAGGGCAAATATACTGGTCACTGGATGAGTAGTTTTCTGTTCCCTGAGTGACCAGAGCAGGGGCTGCACTAGAGTAATCAGGAACCTGGCAGGCTAATTAGGACACCTGGAGCCAATTAAGAAGAAGCTGCTAGAATCAATTAAGGCAGGCTAATCAGGGCACCTGGGTTTTAAAAGGAGCTCCCTTCAGTTTGTGGTGCGAGTGTGAGGAGCTGGGAGCAAGAGGCGCAAGGAGCTGAGAGTGAGAGGGTGTGCTGCTGGAGGAGTGAGGAGCACAAGCGTTATCAGACACCAGGAGGAAGGTCCTGTGGTGAGAATAAGGAAGGTGTTTGGAGGAGGCCCTGGGGAAGTAGCCCAGGGAGATGCAGCTGTTACAGGAGGCACTATAGACAGCTGCAGTCCACAGGGCCCTGGGCTGGAACCCGGAGTAGAGGGTGGGCCCGGGTTCCCCCCAAACCTCCCAATTAACCTGGACTGTGGGTTCTTCCAGAGGGCAAGGTTTCTGGGCTGTTCCCCAACCCACATGGTGAATCTGAGGTAAGAAAATCTGCCAATAAGCCAAGATAGAGGAGGAACTTTGTCACACTGGGGTTAGGAGTGGGATCTTGGGGTGCACAGCGCGGCGGAAGAAGGAGGGTGATTTAAAAAAAAAAAGAGGGTTTATTTTTTTCACCACAATGGATGACATAGTGCGGGCACTGATACAAGCTATGGCGGCCCAGCAGGAGGCTACCCGTGTCCAGGCAGCCGCCCAACAGGAGGCAGTGCGGCTGCAGCAAGAGACTAATCGCCTGCTGATGGACCAGGCTGCTCAAGACCGAGCTATGTTGCGGGAACTGGTAAACCAAGTAAAATCCCTTACAGAGCTGAATTGCGGTCATGATGGTACGTGGCTCATACGGGCCAGCCATTGGCTGCAGAAAATGACACGGGAGGATGATGTTGAGGCATACCTTCTGGTCTTTGAGAGGACAGCCCTGCGGGAGGCCTGGCCTCGAGATCAGTGGTCTGGCATCCTTGCCCCATTCCTGTGTGGGGAGGCCCAGAAGGCCTACCATGATCTGCCTGCAGAGGCTGCGGCAGACTACCCCCAGCTGAAAGCAGAGATCCTGGCCAGATTTGGGGTAATGACAGTAGTGTGGGCCCAGCAGTATCACTGTTGGCGGTACCAGGAAGACAAAACTCCGCGGTCCCAATTGTATGACCTCATCCATCTCACACGAAAGTGGTTGCAAACAGAGTCCCAGAGTCCGGAAGAGATACTAGCGGTTCTGGTCATCGACCGATACATGAGGGGACTACCACCAGACCTTCGTGCCTGGGTAAGCCAGAATGAACCCTCTACCTATGACGAGGTTGTCTCCCTGGTAGAGAGGCGAAGGACAGCGAGGGAACTGACCCGACCAGTTAAGGAAGAGGCACCCCGGGTTAAACTAGCAGCACCAAGCCCTAAAGTTCGGGTGACTGGGCCACCAGGAGGGCCCAAGTGGAAAAAAGAGAGAGGCTGAAGGCCCATCAGAGGCCACAAAGTGTCAGAACACTGAGGGAGAAGAGGATCGTGATGTTGGGCTGCCCAAACCAAGAGACCGGGGAACGCCTAGGGCTCCATACAGATGTTATGTATATAGTGTCCCAATGCTTAGGAGCCTATGCAGCGTAACCTGGGGAACTGGGCAGATCCATGCTCCCTAATCCACCCTGTGGGGGTCTCACTAACCCCACATATGTATACCAGACCAGTGAAACTAAATGGGGTAGGGACCCCGGCACTGGTTGATTCGGGGAGTGCTATCACGCTTATCTCAGGGAAACTTGTGAAGCGTAGTCGGCAGCTGCAGGCTAAACATACGGGGATAATGTGTGTCCATGGGACAGTTAGTTACTACCCCACCATCCCAGTAAAAATCGAGATCCAAGGGAACACTACTGAGATAGCAGCAGGTGTAGTCCCTAAACTCCCATACCCGGTACTCATAGGGAGGGACTTCCCAGGGTTTGGAAACTTACTCCCAGTAGGGGGATTGGAGAAAGATGGGGACCCTAAAATTGGTGAGGCATCCACAGCAGACTGTCAACCCCTAATCTTCTCTGAAATATCCCCAGATTTATTCTCCACTCCCAGACAGGGTAGAAAGACAAAAAGGGAAAGAAGGGCAGCTGAGGCCTTGAGAACCCAAATACTCACCCAAAGCCAGAGGATCGCTCTTGTAGGTAGGCGGACCCGCGCAGCTGAAAAGGAGGCCATGCAGGTGGGAGAAGCAGCTGAGTCTGACCCCCCCACCCTAATGCTTCTGAACCAGTAGAGGCAACAGAGACTGGGCCCCTAGATCTTGGGCAGATTAGCCCCGGGAGAGGAAATTTTGGACGGGACCAGGCAGAAGACCCAAGGTAGGACAACATTAGGAAGGAGGTGACTGAAATAGATGGAGTCCCTGTGGAAGGGAAAACCCAGGGACCAGGACCCTACTTCATAATGAAGAAGGATCTCTTATTCCGGGTTGCACCAGT
Source organism: Malaclemys terrapin pileata (assembly GCF_027887155.1). Lineage (NCBI taxonomy): Eukaryota > Metazoa > Chordata > Testudines > Emydidae > Malaclemys > Malaclemys terrapin. The sequence goes on along the minus strand of NC_071507.1, from coordinate 36,629,363 downwards.
ACAGGGGCAGAAGGTACAGCAGATCCTAGTACCTCAGAAACACCAGAACGCTGTATTAAGTCTTGCTCATAGTCATCTTTTTGGGGGGCATTTGGGGGTAGAGAAGACCCTGGCACGAGTCCTACGACGGTTCTTCTGGCCCGGAGTACATGAAGTGCGGAGGTACTGTGCTTCCTGCCCGGAGTGTCAGCTGCACAGTCCCTGTCCCCACTTGAGGGCACCTTTAGTACCCCTTCCCATCATAGAGGTCCCCTTCGAGCGAATAGCCATGGACCTAGTGGGACCCCTGGAGAAGACGGCTCGGGGCCACCAATATATACTTGTTGTTTTGGACTATGCTACTCGCTACCCAGAAGCCGTCCCCCTGCGGAACACGGCTTCTAAAACTATAGCCAAAGAGCTGGTGGGGATCTTTGCCCGAATGCGGCTACCGAGGGAGATATTAACTAACCAAGGAATCCCATTTATGTCAAAGCTAATGAAGGACCTCTGTACACTGCTCCATATACATACCCTGAGAACTTCGGTCTACCATCCGCAGACTGATGGGTTGGTAGAAAGGTTTAATCGAACCCTCAAGGCTATGATAAGGAAGGTGGTAAGTCGGGACGGGAAGGATTGGGACACCCTACTACCCTACCGTAGCTCCTCTATCCGGGAGGTACCTCAGGCCTCAACTAGCTTTTCCCCTTTCGAGTTATTATACGAGCGTCACCCCCATGCCATACTAGATATTGCCAAAGAGATCTGGGAAGAGGAACCCAATGAGGGGGAGAAATATAATCGAGCATGTAATGCAGATGTGAGACCGGATAGCCCGGGTTACCCCTATTGTACAGGAACATTTGGAGAAGGCACAGGAGGCCCAGCGAACCCATTACAATCTCCAGGCAAAAGTGCGACCGTTCCAACCAGGGGATTGGGTTATGGTGTTGGTACCCACGGCAGAAAGCAAGCTTCTGGCCCAATAGCAGGGGCCTTATGAGGTGGTTGAACCCATGGGGGAAATAACCTACAAGGTGCGGCAGCCAGGATGCAGAAAACAAGAACAGATTTATCACGTTAACTTTCTGAAACCCTGGCATGCACAAAAGGCATGCACAACGGTCCAAAAAGACCTAACCCAGGAAAACAAGCCTTCCAAACAGGTGAGAGTGTCTCCCGATTTAACACCAGACCAGAAGAATGAGGTGTCTGAGATGATCTTCCGGAACCAAGATGTGTTCTCAAGAAAACTGGGTCGAACGACCGAGACATGTCACCACATCGTCACAAACCCTGGGGCCAGAGTAATGGTGAGGCCCTATCGGGTGCCAGCGGCAAAAAGGGAGGAAATAAAAGCAGAAGTGTGTATATTTAAAAAAAAAAAAAAAAAAAAAAAAAATGCTGGAGTTGGGGATCATCGAAGAATCCCACAGTCAGTGGTCCGGCCCAGTCGTACTGGTGCCCAAACCTGATGGCACCACAAGATTTTGCAGCGACTTCCGGCGACTAAACAAAGTATCCCAGTTCGACACGTACCCCATACCTCGCATAGATGAGCTAGTGGACCGTCTGGGTAATGCCCGGTACTTGACTACCCTAGACTTGACAAAGGGGTACTGGCAGATTCCCTTTGTAGAAGACGCAAAGGAAAAGACTGCGTTCTCTACGCCAGAGGGTCTTTTTCAATATACTGTCCTCCCTTTTGGACAACATGGGGCCCCAGCTACCTTCCAGCGCCTCATGGACAAGCTATTTCGCCCACATAAGTTATACTGCTGCCTACTTGGACGATGTGGTCATTCATACCCCAGACTGGGAAACCCACCTGGAGAAGGTGGAGGCAGTCCTCGATACCTTCGGGCAAGCTGGCCTTACAGCAAACTCTGCCAAGTGCGCTGTAGGGTTTACAGAGGCCAAATATCTTGGCTACATTGTGGAAAAAGGTCTGGTAAAACCCCAAGTGAGCAAGTTAGAGGCCATCCAAAATTGGCCCCGACCAAGTCTCAAGAAACAAGTCCGGGCGTTCCTAGGTGTGGTGGGGTATTACCAACGATTTATCCCCCACTTTGCCACAAGGGCAAGCCCCCTGACAGACCTAGTGAAAGCTCATGGACCTGATCTGGTGAGATGGTCTAACGCAGCAGAGGAAGCATTCACAGACCTATGGACTGCCCCCTGAGGGGAATTTATCCTGCAGACGGATGCATCGGAAGTAGGGTTGGGGGCCGTTCTATCACAGATGGTCGGGGAGGAGGAACACCCAATTCTATATCTCAGTCGGAAACTTCTTTCAAGGGAACAAAAATATGCAGTGGTGGAGAGAGAATGCCTCGCTGTAAAATGGGCCGTGGAAACATTGCGCTACTACCTGCTCGGGTGCAGATTTGTCCTCGTGACCAACCATGCCCCTCTTCAATGGATGCAGCAGAACAAGGAAAAGAACACAAGGGTGACCAGATGGTTCTTATCCCTCCAACCTTTCCAGTTCCGTGTGCAACACACAGCAGGCAGCCGTCATGGCAACGCCAATGGCTTGTCACATACGCACTCTCTGGGCAGCTTGAGACGCCAACCCCTTGGTGTTGAGCAGTGGGGAGGAATATGTGACAGACCCAGGCCAGTGGGGTACAGGAGTCTGGTAGAGAGCAAATATACTGGTCACTGGATGAGTAGTTTTTCTGTTCCCTGAGTGACCAGAGCAGGGGCTGCACTAGAGTAATCAGGAACCTGCTAGAACCAGTTAAGGCAGGCAGGCTAATTAGGACACCTGGAGCCAATTAAGAAGCTGCTGCTAGAATCAATTAAGGCAGGCTAATCAGGGCACCTGGGTTTTAAAAGGAGCTCCCTTCAGTTTGTGGTGCGAGTGTGAGGAGCTGGGAGCAAGAGGCGCAAGGAGCTGAGAGTGAGAGGGTGTGCTGCTGGAGGACTGAGGAGCACAAGCGTTATCAGACACCAGGAGGAAGGTCCTGTGGTGAGAATAAGGAAGGTGTTTGGAGGAGGCCCTGGGGAAGTAGCCCAGGGAGATGCAGCTGTTACAGGAGGCACTATAGACAGCTGCAGTCCACAGGGCCCTGGGCTGGAACCCGGAGTAGAGGGTGGGCCCAGGTTCCCCCCAAACCTCCCAATTAACCTGGACTGTGGGTTCTTCCAGAGGGCAAGGTCTCTGGGCTGTTCCCCTAACCCACATGGTGAATCTCTGAGGTAAGAAAATCCGCCAATAAGTGCAGGACCCACCAAGATAGATGGAGGAATTTTGTCACAATATAGACAACAAAAAAAATCAGGAAATTTTTTTGACAAATAGATTTCTTACTAGGCATATTAATACATAACTTTGAGTAACTCATTTAAACTACAATACAGAAATGTATTTTTTGCACCCATCATAAGCAGTGCAAAGGCTTATGTCAGGGTAAGGGAGGAGCTGAGGGAGAAGGAAGTAATTGCTGAGAGAGAGCCTGAGAGTGAACCTGGAGGGTTGTTGCATGTGGGTGGGAGAAATATGGAACAAGGTGGGGTTTTTTTTTGAGGGGGATGGATTGTTGGGGAGCCATCCCATGTAGACCCTTGCTGACACCTAACTTCTCCCATTCAGTTAGATGCATCTCCCCCTGCCCCCATGTGTCCCTGCACTCCCTTTGCCCCCGTGTGTCCTTGCACCCCCACTCAGCCAACCCCCATCCCTATGTGGCTCTGCACTCTCTCTCTCTCGCATTCATTCACTGCCCTGTTCTCTCTCTCCACATTAGCCCTTTTGAATCCCAGTGTGTAACACTCCTCCCCCCCCAGTAATCCTGTTTGCCCTGATATGTCTGTCCCCCCCCTTCTTATATTCCGTGCCTCCTTGCTTGTCCCCGCGGGCACAGCACTGTGAGGAATGCATCCTTTCCTCCCTATGGGCTGCTGACTGCCACTGCTGGTGAGCCAGCTGCCTCTGTTCTGGTGCCACAGCAGTCCCTGGTGGGCAGAAGGCGTAACTTCAGCGCCTCTCCAGCAGAATGTATTTTCTGCGGAGACATTTTTTTTTGGGGGTGGGGGAAGGGTCATGAATTCTGTGCATATGCAGTGGTGCAGAATTCCCCAGGAGTACATGATAGTTTGGAGATAATTGCATCAGTAAAGGTTAGGGTTGTGCCCTGTTCTGTTGGAGCCTCTTGTTGATGTAGCAAATTTAGTATAGACAACTTAGAGGAATGGATTAATTTTCTATCCTAGTTTTAGTTTTATTAGGTTTTAAGACTTGCTTTATTTCAAGACAAGAACTAAGATGTTTTCATGTGATAATTCTTTCTGTTACCCATTTAACATTCTCCTCCCATACCAACTTAAGGTGCTTGATGCAATTATTTTAAGTCTTTTTTGCTGTAACCTTCTTTCCTTCTCTGTGCATTGGCCAAACTTTTCACTCTTGACTTCCATTTTATAGCTTGTCCTCCCCCCGTGTTGGTTTCTCCTTTGTTTTATCTGATATTTCTTGAAAGAGAATTTCTTCTAGTTTCTATGAAAATCAAATAAAGCCAACATTTTCTTAGAGGTGCCAGTGTTTGAGTGCAATATCTTTTACATGTTTAATATGAGGTTTGTTAGCAATCTTGTAGAAAGGGAGTATTTAGGAAACGGATGAGTCTTAGATTTATGGAGATATTTTGCAATATTTTTTTAACTCAGGTTTTTCTTCTAATTAAATCAGGAGAACTACTACTGAGAATTTAGTTCTGCCTAATATGCAAATCTATTTTGTTCTGGGCCCTATAGAAACTCTAAAATATTAGACTTCTCATTGTTTTCTGGGACAATGTATTAGACCAGTATTACAAAGTGTCCTTAATGGAGGAGGGGAGAATGCTTCCATTCTAACACTCATGAACATTACTGTAACTGTTACTTCTTCTTCGAGTGCTTGCTCATATCCATTCCATTAGGTGTGTGCGCGCCGCGTGCACGATCGTCGGAAGATTTTCTACCCTAGCAACACCGGCGGGTCGGCTGTGGAGCCCCCTAGAGTGGCGCCTTCATGGCGCTGAATATATACCCCAGCCGACCCGGCGCCCCCTCAGTTCCTTCTTACCGCCCCTGACGGTCGTTGGAACTGTGGAGCGCGGCATAGCTGTTCTCCACTCTCCCTAGCTTAGTTAGTTATTCGCAGTTATAGTTATAGTTCTGGTGTTTATAGTTAAATAGTTGAATAGTTTTTAAAAGTTGTTCTAGTAGTTCAGAGGATTAAAGGGGTCGTCTCCCCCGGCTGCGGGGCCGGGCTCATGCCCAACGCTCCCGGCTTCAATCAGTGCGCCTCCTGCGCTAAGCCTATGCCCACGAGCGACCCACACGACTCCTGTCTGAAGTGCCTGGGAGAGTCCCATCAAACAGATAAGTGCAAGATCTGTAAGGCTTTCAGACCAAGGATCAAGAAGGAGCGGGACTTTCGGCTCCGGCAACTCCTGATGGAGGCGGCACTTAGTCCGGACGCTCCCCCTACAAGTCAGGCCCCGGCACCTAGCGCCTCGGTGCGCAGTGCCCCGGCGGCACCGGCCATGCCGACCACGCGAATGGCGTCGGACAAGCCTCCCCGGCACCGGACCTCGTCGGCACCGCAAGCACAGCAAGTGCCTCGACGCCGGTCATTATCCCCGGGGCATAAAAAAGCCCATAAGAAGGGGACCTCCGTGCCGAAGACGCCGGCTCCCCCAGTGCCGGGGGTAGAGCCGAGTCCGCCGGTGGAGCACCGAAAACAGGTGCCTCCAGCACCGTTGACTCCGGCGCCGAGGCCGTTGAGTCCGGTGCAGATAGCGTCCCCACCGAGACCGGCGGTGATACAGTGCCTCCCGTCGACTCCAGAGACCTTCGCGGCGGCGAGAGACTTAATAGCTCTCACGGAGCCGGCACCGCCTCAACCACCGGCACCGACGGCACCGTTGACTCGCCCGGTCCAGTCGAGGGGGAAACCTGCCTTGATGCGCCCTCCATCGCAAGGGCTGGACCCTCGGCACCGGTCCAGGTCCCGAAGCAGGTCCCCACGCCGCTCGCAGTCCCGGCGCCGAATATCACCTCGGCACCGGTCGTACTCGCGGCCAAGATCTTCGTCGCGGCACCGCTCTACGTCTCGGCACTGCTATGATCGGCGGCACCGATCAACGTCGAGACGTAGTTCTCGGCACCGCTACGGTCGACGCTCGACGTCGAGAGGCCGCTCCCGGCACCGGGCATACTCCAGGTCCTCGTCGAGGTCCAGATCCGGCTCCCGGCACAGACGAGGTCATCGACACCGATCGCGGTCCCGGCACCGTTCGCCGGCACCGCGTAGAGATAGATCATCTCCGGACCGGCACCGTGCGGCACCGCAGCCCAAGGGAATCGTTTCGACTCTCTCGGCACCGCCATGGCCATCGAGATCGGTGTCTCGCTCCTCGGAGGACCTATCGAGATCGGCATACCCCCCTCAAGGGCAAGCCGAGGAACAGGACTTGGGCCATTGGCAGGAGATAACAGAGGACCATTCTCATGGCCCATCTCACTGGTCGTTTTGGACCCCGTGGGCGTACCATCAGGAGCAAGGGGCTCCAATACCTTCGACCTCTCGCTCGGGTCACTCTGTTAGAAGGGCCCCGGAGTCCACCATCTCTCGGCCGCCGCCAGGGGGCATGGAGGCTTCCGTGTCCACACCACCTGACGCCCTGGACCCAAGCGCAGGTGATGCTCCGGCCCAGGAGCAGGGAGACCAGGACCCTCCCTTGGATCCTGCACCACCGGAGGCATCTTCCTCTTCCTCTCCGGATGAGGCAGTGGCGGGCACATCATGCACAGGTCCACCTCCAATAGATCTTTGGGCTCACCAGGATCTCCTGCGTAGGATGGCCCGTAATATGGACCTGCAGACGGAGGAGATAGTGGAGGTGCAGGACCCTATCGTGAATATCCTCGGAGCGGATGCCCCATCGAGGGTGGCGTTACCCCTGATCCGCACGATACAAGCCAATGCAGCTACGATATGGCAAACTCCTGCCTCTATCCCACCCACAGCGAGAGGGGTGGAAAGGAAATACTTTGTTCCATCCAAAGACTACGGGTACTTGTATACCCACCCCCAACCGTGTTCACTGGTGGTGGCATCAGTGAACGCAAGGGAGCGCCACGGTCAGCAGGCTGCAGCGCCTAAATCGAAGGAGGCGAAGCGCCTCGATTTGTTCGGCCGTAAAGTTTACTCAGCCGGAGGACTGCAACTTAGAGCGGCGAACCAGCAGGCGCTCCTGAGCCGCTACAACTTTAACTCCTGGAACTCTATGGGGAAGTTCAAGGAGTTGGTTCCCCAAGAGTCCAGGGAGGAGTTTGGAGCCATGGTAGAGGAGGGTAAGAAGGTAGCTCGGACCTCCTTACAGGCCTCCTTAGACATAGCGGACTCTGCTGCGAGAACCCTGGCATCAGGTATCGCTATGCGGAGGATCTCCTGGCTCCAAGTTTTGGGTCTACCTCAGGAACTGCAGCAAACCCTGCAGGATCTGCCCTTCGAAGGACAAGGGTTGTTTTCAGAAAAGACGGACTCTCGCCTGCAGAGCCTCAAGGACTCCAGGACAATCATGCGTTCCCTGGGGATGCATGTTGCGGGCCCTCAGCGCAGGCCATTTAGGCCGCAGCCTCAGCGCTTCTACCCCCCCCCCCCCCGGCCTCGTCAGAGACAGGACTCGGCCCGGAGGCGAGGGCGAGGTGGTAGAAGAAGGTGGACCGGCCCTCAACCCGGCCAGAACCAGGGGCCACCTAGACCACCTTCAGGCCCCAGGCAGAACTTTTGAAGGTGCGGTCGAGGACGGCGCCCCAGTCATCCCCCAGGATCCAGCCCCCTCCTTTCGAGATCGCCTTTCCCATTTCCACCGTGCTTGGTCCCTTATAACTTCGGACCATTGGGTCCTTCGCACGGTGGACAGGGGATACGCTATCCAGTTTTCTTCAATCCCCCCCTCCTCCCCCCCTTCCCTGTCCCTCTTCAGGGACCCTTATCACGAGCAACTTCTTATACAGGAAGTTTCTACGCTCCTTGCTATGGGGGCCATAGAGGAGGTTCCAGTGGAGTTAAAGGGCAGGGGATTTTATTCCCGGTACTTCCTCATTCCCAAGTCCAAAGGAGGTCTGCGACCCATCTTGGACTTGCGCGGACTCAACAAATTCGTAGTAAAGTTGAAGTTCCGCATGGTTTCTTTGGGGGCCATTATCCCTTCCCTCGATCCTGGAGACTGGTTCGCTGCCCTCGACATGAAAGACGCATACTTTCACATCGCAATTTACCCACCTCACAGACGCTTCCTGCGATTCGTGGTGAACGCGGTGCACTACCAATTTGCAGTCCTTCCCTTCGGCCTATCCTCGGCCCCAAGAGTGTTCACGAAATGTATGGCTGTCGTGGCAGCATACCTTCGTCGGCAAGGGATACAGGTGTTCCCGTACCTAGACGACTGGCTGGTACGCGGTCGCACCAAAGAGCAAGTTCAAGCTCACGTCCACATAATAGTGCACACATTCAACGAGTTGGGCATCCTACTCAACAAGGACAAATCCACTCTAGAACCTACCCAGAGAATAGAATTCATCGGCGCAGTTCTAGACTCCAGACATGCACAAGCCATCCTGCCAGACAACCGCTTTGGCACCATCACGAGCCTCATTCAAGGGCTCCAGGCCTTCCCAACTACCACGGTGAGGTCGTGCCTTACCCTGCTGGGTCACATGGCTTCCTGCACGTACGTAACCAGGCATGCCAGACTTCGGCTTCGCCCACTCCAGACCTGGGTGTCGTCAACATACCGCCCACATCGGGACAGCCTGAACATGGTGGTCACGGTCCCGAACTCGGTCCTGACCTCCCTCACCTGGTGGCTAGATCACAATGTGGTCTGCGAGGGGATGCCATTTCACGCCCCACAACCCTCTCTGCACCTGGTCACAGACGCTTCATCTCTGGGTTGGGGCGCCCATCTCAACGAACACCATACCCAGGGCCTGTGGACTGCACCCCAGCTAGCCCTGCACATCAATGTTCGGGAACTGATGGCGGTGCGCCTGGCGTGCCAGGCATTTCTCAATCTCCTACGTGGCCGCTGTGTGTTAGTTCTCATCGACAACACCACGGCCATGTTTTACATCAACAAGCAAGGAGGAGCACGTTCGTCAATTCTGTGCCAAGAGGCCATTCGCCTGTGGGACTTCTGCATCGCCCACTCAATCCATCTCACGGCATCGTTCCTCCCTGGAGTCCAGAACACTTTAGCGGACCGACTCAGCAGGTCCTTCCAAACGCACGAGTGGTCTATCCGTCCGGACATCATACATTCAGTCTTCCAGAAGTGGGGGTTTCCCCAGATAGACCTGTTTGCATCTCGAGACAACAGGAAGTGCCACGTGTTCTGCTCCCTGCAAGGTCGAGCTCCGGGCTCCCTCTCGGATGCGTTTCTCCTTCCCTGGAAAGATCACCTGTTTTATGCCTTTCCTCCGTTTCCTCTGGTCCACAAGGTACTGCTCAAATTGCGCAGAGACCAGGCACGGGTAATTCTGGTCGCTCCAGCGTGGCCGAGACAACATTGGTACACCACACTGTTGGAACTCTCGGTTCAGACACCGATCCCGCTTCCATTATGTCCGGATCTCATCTCTCAGGACCACGGCCGGCTGAGTCACCCCGACCTACAATCACTCCACCTCACGGCGTGGCTGCTCCATGGTTCACCCAGGCAGAGCAGCAGTGCTCGCACTCTGTCCAACAGATTCTGCTGAGCAGTAGGAAGCCCTCAACACGGACCACGGACCTGGCCAAGTGGAAGCGGTTCTCCTGTTGGTGCGAACAACGAGCCACGCCCCCGTTGCAGGCACCTATTCCTCTCATTCTGGAATATCTCCTCGCCCTAAAACAGCAAGGGTTGGCGATATCTTCAGTTAGAGTCCACCTGGCTGCTATATCGGCCTTTCACCCAGGGGAACTCGCGTCCTCGGTATTCTCTAACCCGATGGTCGTTAGATTCCTCAAGGGCTTAGACCGGATGTACCCACAACAACGTCAGCCCGTTCCGACGTGGGACCTCAACCTGGTTCTCTCCAAGCTCACAGGTCCCCCATTCGAGCCACTGGCCACCTGTTCACTTCTGTACCTATCCTGGAAGACAGCCTTCCTCGTAGCCATCACCTCAGCAAGGCGCGTTTCTGAACTCAGGGCGCTTACATCTGAGCCCCCTTACACAGTTTTTCATAAGGATAAAGTGCAGCTTCGTCCACATCCTGCCTTTCTCCCTAAGGTGGTTTCTCCTTTTCATATCAACCAGGATATATTTCTCCCGGTTTTTCATCCTAAACCACATGCCACTCGCCAGGATCAACGTTTGCATTCCCTGGACGTACGCAGGGCCCTGGCCTTCTATATTGACCGCACAAAGCACTTTAGAAAGACGACGCAGCTCTTCGTTGCAGTGGCCGACCGAATGAAAGGCTCACTGGTCTCCTCACAACGCCTATCCTCCTGGATTACGTCTTGCATCCGGACTTGCTATGACCTGGCAGGTGTCTCAGCACCGCACCTCACCGCTCACTCCACGAGGGCCCAAGCTTCCTCGACTGCTTTCCTGGCACATGTTCCGATCCAGGACATTTGTAGAGCGGCGGTTTGGTCATCAGTCCACACATTTACAGCTCACTATGCATTAGTGCAGCAGTCCAGAGACGATGCTGCTTTCGGATCAGCGGTTTTGCACACAGCAATGTCTCACTCCGACCCCTCCACCTAAGTTGGGCTTGGGAGTCACCTAATGGAATGGATATGAGCAAGCACTCGAAGAAGAAAAGACGGTTACTCACCGTTGTAACTGTTGTTCTTCGAGATGTGTTGCTCATATCCATTCCAAACCCGCCCCCCGTCCCCACTGTCGGAGTAGCCGGCAAGAAGGAACTGAGGGGGCGCCGGGTCGGCTGGGGTATATATTCAGCGCCATGAAGGCGCCACTCTAGGGGGCTCCACAGCCGACCCGCCGGTGTTGCTTGGGTAGAAAATCTTCCGACGATCGTGCACGCGGCGCGCACACACCTAATGGAATGGATATGAGCAACACATCTCGAAGAACAACAGTTACAACGGTGAGTAACCGTCTTTTTTTGAAGATTTCTAGTGCAAACTCACGTTTTAATGCAGTATTCCCTAGTAAAAATCAATTAATAATTATAGTTTGAAAAGGGTTTTCTAATGTTAGTGCATTACTTTGAGAAGTTACAATTCTGTACAACTTTCTGAAACGCTAATGTAGTAGTGACAGTGTTTTATGGGATAGAATATTTTGGAATGTATTTTGAAGATTTTGCATGGAGTTCTTTTGAATGCTGTGTAGCAATAAAATTCCACATTCTATGTATCCCACATTTTTGATTTCCAATTAGAGGGCATTCCTTCTCTACTGTGGACTTCTCTTGGTGCTCTCCCACCCTACCAGCAAAAGATTTCTGTGCCTCGTGTAGCTATCCTTTGGTTCATTCTTATTTTTCATTACAGCACAATTTCTATAGCTGTCACTTATGTTAGTGCATTTCCAACATGGATTGACATTTCCATAGCCTCTTGGGGTTTTCTGCAATGTCGAGAGGAATTAATATTTCCTAAATTTCCTGAGCACTTAGTGTTTGCTGACTTTCCTTTAATATATGTTAATATTTAAAAAAATCAAATCAGTAGCTACTAGCTAACAAGTCATTTCAATTGTGGAAGCTCTTGTGAAATTATTTCTTTATCCATTGTCTTAATTCTGTGGTATCATCTGGAGTTGCCACTTTTTCTGGTTTTTAGAAAATATATTTCCTGTATGTGAACTGGAGCTCTTTCCATCACCAAAATTTTTTTGCTTGCGTTGTGAATACTTTCGGTACCAAACTCCCATTTAAACAATTGTGAAAGAAGTAATTACTCATAAGCTTTCCCAATTTCCAACAATGTGGAATTACTGATGTGTAAATATTTGCACTATTGAGGCCCAAATTTTTCTTCATATAGCTAGCTTCCAACAATATGGGATATTTACTTTTAAAATCTTACTTGGATTGGCATTTTTGCAGATCAGAAACTCATTTGTTTGGTGCAGTCTTCAGGGCTATCTCTTTGGGATAATGTATAAGCATTTTTTCTTCAAAAAAAACAAACAAACCCAAAACAATTTATTCAAAGCTTGTACACTTTTTATATTCTACATCAGAAGTTGATTACCCTTTTTTTGATGGGTGTGGCAGAAACTAGTCCCTCTAACTCTTCCATGCCTGCATTGGCTCTGCATTGCTAATACTAGTTTAAAAACTTGGTTTTGTTAAAATAGTAATTAAAGGTACCAGATAGAAAGGAAGCAATGCAGTGGGTAAAGAATGCTTTTTTACATAGTCCCTTTTCTGACCAAAGCTACATTTTTTTTATATACTAGTTGAATTCTGTTCATCAGATATTCTTCTGTTATGCCGGAGCTAGCTATTGTATGTACAAAACTCATGGCTTTGTTTATAAACTTGTTTTACTAAAGGAAAAAATGAGCTGCTTTATTTATTTTTTTGTTTTTAAGAACTGGTGCTCTTGTATGTCCACTCCTTTAAACAGCTAAATTATCAAATGATTAAAACTGGTGGTTCTACTTCATTATTTTGACCTATGACAGAAGAATGAAGCCAGTCGATATTATTTCATATTCTCATTATGGTCCTTCCAATAGGAACTTGGGTGTCTGCTTTACCTAAAAAATAATTAGGTACTGCATTTTTAAAATCCTATTTTAATAAGTTTTTATCCTTGTGTTCAAATCATTGGCTTTGATCTTGAATTAATTGAAGAACTACTATTAAGTTTCTCTTTATTAAAAAAAATAAAAATATAAACAATTGAAAGTAGTTTTCCAGTGCTTTACCATGGGGACTTAACAAAATTTGAAAAAACACTACCATTCTGTATTATTGTTAATCTTTATAACTGTTATTTCATTTTATTACCACCTCTTGTGTTACTTGAGCGCTCATTTGATGTACTGATAACACTGCTCAAAACTATTCTGAATCTGTTTCCGTGTTTCAGATATTGTAACTGGGGAAAGGAAGTGGAGGAAACTGATTAGCAGATTGAATAAACACCTGAAGTCTTTCCTCCATAGAATTATAAGCATCTGTTCTTGGAACTTCCAACCTGATTATTTGTGGTATTTTGCTTAATGTAGGCAGGTCTAAAGTGGAGTACGTATATTTTGTAGCCTTCTGTCATAGACTGAACAGTACTGGTGACTGTATTCATTAGCACTACATAAAAAAATATATTAATTTTCTTGTCAGGGTAAAAGGTAATGGAAAAACATTTGAAAATTAACAATATATTGAAACTGTTAAGAGTGCAGTGTGCTCTAGTGATTAGAACTGGGAATTGGGGATCTGGGTTCTGTACTTGATTTTTTTGACTTGTGTGACCTTGGGCAAATCATTGAACTTTTGCTTCCCCGTACAGAAAATGGGGATAATCTTCCTTTGTAAAGTGCTCTGAGGTCTACAGATGAAGTGCTGTATTCAAACTAAATAGTATTTTTACAAACCAAATACACAATGAGATCTGAATTTGCTCTCCAATAGGATGAGTTCTACTGAAAAATCTAACATCTTTTATCCTGTGTCAAAGTATAGATTAAAAAAACCTGTCTAAAGAGCAGTTGAAACCCCCCCCCACCACCACTATATTTAAAATTGGAGTAACAATCCAGGTCTTTATTTTATACTTGGGTTTTGTCTCTTCATTTCTAAAAGTTTAAGAATTTTGTCATCCTGTCAGTGGTACTATTCAGTTTCTAATGAATTTAAACTTTCACCATTTTAGTGTGAATGGAAGCTTTATCTTTTTGGTTTCCTTTGTGGTAGACTGCATCCCTGGGACTTCAGGAACATTCTTAATTCTAGAATGATCTTGTGTTTGTCTCTTATGTGAGTAAAAATATGTGATTATCAGGTTAGCATCTCCTTTTTAAAGTTGTAGAAATCTATATTAAAATTTAATATCTAGATTCTAACTCAACCAGTGAAATGGAACTTGACTTGCTTCCAAAAAATAAATTGCATGCAAAATTCTAGCTTTATTATAGAAAGTTAAGTGCCTCAAAACAAAAGCTCTGAGTTAGTCTTTTCAACTATAATACTATTGGTGTAGATAAAACAATTACTATGGAGCGTTGGCTGTTGCATAGTGCAGTTTAATGGGTTTGAAAGAAACTAAAGAAAGATATAATGGACTTCTTACAGGTGTCATCATATTTAAAAATAAAAAATATTTATTTTTCTGATTTTTCTTTTATCAAAAGTTCTCATTTATTTGAATAGTCTTTTAGCTTTAAAAGATCAATTAAATGTACACTGATCCCTTTCCCTGCAAATACATCACAGAAATATTCAAACTTTCAAAAGTTCTATGGGTACATTTTCCTTTCTTCCAACCAATCTCAGATAGTCAGGAACAGCTGAAACAAGAAGGTCTCAGGCTTCCTAAAGCACCCTGCTGACTGGCCCTATTGACTTCCAATTCCAATGTATGAAGGCTCCTGACTTAGAAAAGCTTACAATATACCAAGGTGACCTAGTTCATCCAGTTTGCAGTAGATTTTCATTTGAAGATTTGTAGTAGGATTAGGCTTCCAGGATGTCATAGACCTACTTTAAAAATTGAGTCTTCTGTAATTAGAACATAGAGGCCCCTTTTCTATTAGTGCCTAGTTTTGTTATAAAGCCATTCAGCACTCCTACTTCTGTTTAGATGGGGTGTATAGATGAGCCTCAGTCTGAGCTTAAGTACAAGGTGATCTGTTGGCAGAAAGATCTTTTCCAAAAGGTTCAGTTGTCTGAACCTTCGTTATCATGTTGCCAGGTTTCTGAAGGTTTCTTGCTGTCATTTCAATTATCCATGCTTTCAGCCATCAACTTTGTAAGAAGAGTCAGTGAATCTGGAGTCTAAGGAATCTCCTCCATTTTCTCCCTGAAATGGACTACTCTTGGACCAGTTGTAAAATTAATATAAAAAATGAATCCTTCTGTTCACTTAAATCAGTGTTCATGTATCCTCCCTCCTTCCTCAGACCAAAACAGGATGTTATGAAATTTTGCTGCAAAAGAATGTGGTAATGTGGAACAGCCCCTCCTTATTAAGAAAGAGGCCAAAATAATCCCCAATGGATTAGGTTATAAATTGGATTGGCCTATATCCTCAACAAAATACCTTCCTTAATAGGTGTTGAAGACCATTCTGCAAGAAGTGCCTACTTCCTTGAGTTTATTAGTAGAACCTGTTCTCTGTTCATTCCTTTCTATGCTGCTTTTTGTTTTCATTGGCAGATGAGGCCTTTGACCACAGTATTCTATGGGCTGCCAGTTGAATGATCCTGGCTAGTGAATGATCTTAATAGAAAAGGAAAAGTGTTGTGTGGGTTTTTTTTTTTTTTTAAAAACTAGGGTAATTTTTCTCATGGATGGGATAGCCACTATTCTAGATGATCCTGCTCTATGAAATTTGTTTAATTGGTGGCTATTGATCTCTATCGGCTTTGGAAAAACTCTCCTTGTGAGCTGCAACAATTTCTTGTGCCACCAAAGAGGAAGGATATAAAACCAGGTTTTGGAGTGAATATAATTAGTTATAGCCAATGGGAAGGTTGACTTGTAGCTGAAGAATAACTGTCTCTTGTCTTGCTGTCTCATGGATTTAAAATTCTCCATTAAGATGAATTAACGAGTATAGGCAAAAATACTCCCTGCCCTAGTGTGGGAAGGGAGTAACAAGAGTGAAGTGTAGATCATTAGTTGTACTGATGGAAAAAATGCATTAGTGGAGATAGGAAGAAGAGAACCTTTTGTTTGCTTTACCCTCCCTCCCCCCCCCCCCCCCAAATCCCATTTCTTTGCAGTTACCTTTATCCTTTTGAATATTCTTTTTGGAAGTGGGAGGAATTGCATTTATAAGTCACCTCTCCACTCCCCCATCCCTTATTTGGCTTAATTCCTGTCATTGCCACTTGAAAAGAAAAGCCTTAGGAAATGGGTGCTGCCATACTTTAATTGTGAAGCTGTGTGGGTAGGTGTCATGGAATATTATGCTTGCTTCATGCTGTTACCAAGGAAACAGAAGATGCAGATTCTATAAGATCTCTAGGGGTGAATGAAAAGGCAGTTTAGTCTCGGTGCATCATGTGTAGAGAGCAGAAGAAAAGTCTCGCTCCCTTGGTGAGTGGATTGAAGGGTTGAGTACTCACCCTAAAGTTTCTCAGTGCTCCTTCATGGAGAAGGAAAAGGGGGTCAACCTGCTTGACGGGGCTATTGAGTGGTGGTATCTTCCAATTTCTAAACCAACAATGGAGGTAAAATAACCCAAGGGTTATCACCACAGAGACAGAAATAGCTGAATCTTATCATTCAACCTACAATTCTTTTCTTGATCCTGATTTTTTTTTTTTCTCTTCCTACCTTATTTCAAGTATTGCAACCTTGTATATTAGCTCAATAGCAGTACTGGGCTCTAAAAACATTTCGTTTCCTCCACCACATACAGGCTGCATTATTTTTAAATAACTATAATGAAATACAGGACACTGTTTGGGGAATAGGTTTGCTACACACACAACATACCTGAGAAACTCAAAATCAAGGAAATGAAAAAGTAAGCCATGAAGAGTACCACCCATAAGCATGCACCTTACACTTGATCTTAGCTCACAGAGAGCCGAGAAGCGGCTACTGTATACCACATACCTCTACAATGAAGAGCGTTGGGAACCTCTGTTAGATCTGCACTTAGACTTCTATCTCCCTTTCTTTAGTTAGGCTGATTTGGGTTCTCAGTGACCTGCATCTGCACTGAAGCTCTCCTTTATGAAACAGGTAGAACATTGGCTCCCATCCTCAACTTCAGCACTGCTCTGGCAACTTCCTTAAGAAAAGACTCTGACACTGTTCCTGTGAAGTCTGACTCAGTTGACACCAACTAGGTCTATTTTCCAGTGCCATTTGCATTTGACCGTGCATGCTCTGGCACAGTCCTCAGGCTCCTTTAGTGTAGGTCTTGCATCTTGTTTTGATTGTGCTTTCCTGATGTACATTCTGCCTCTACTCAGTGTATCTCCTCTATCAGAGCTCAGTCTCCAAGCAAAAATAAGAAAACAGGCATCATAGCTCTGATTCTGATGAGGCCCTGAAGAAAGAAGCAGCACCAGTGATCTGATGAAACCCTGGTGCTACCAGCACTCATGCTGCTTTTGGTACCCCACCGCTGGGCAGTAGATGTATTGATGGGAATACAAAGGAAATCCCTGCGGAAACCCCACAGAAAGAAATGCTTTGTCCTTGCTTGCTCTGGAACAGAAGTGATGACATTTGGTATCTTCCTCAGTAAACAGATGTATTGTGGTAGATCCACACTTGCAGAATCTGTGTTGAACCACTGAGTCCTTAAAAGACTGTTTATGCTGGCGCCATTTCAGTCTGTTCAGGAGTCTCCTTGAGTGTTCTTTGTCTTGGCAGATGTGGAACCATCTGGTGTATGTGATGATAAATTCACTACATCCAAACTTTACAGCTTTCTAATGCAACATTGGGGAATGAGCTCCCCCTTGCTTGTTTTACTAAAGTATGGTGGTGGTATCTGGTTGATGTATATCATCCTTGAGCGGGAGGGACTGAAAGATTGGGCATTACAATGTATTGCTTGGAGATCTAAAATACTGATGTGTAATCTGGATTCCTGCTGATTCCAAAGACTTCAAACTTGTAAGTCTTGAAAGTGGAATGTCTAACCATGGTTGAAGACCTCTGTAGTTACTACAGTCATTGGGATTGGAGAGTTAAAGGTGGTGCATAGTGGAAGTTCAGGTGTTGTAACAGTCATGATATGTAATTGCTTGTATTCGGAACTAATATGGACTTTTTATGAAACTTCGCCTGAAATTCAATAGTTCTTTATTTTTAATCAATCTGTATAAAAAAATGTTAAAAGCCTTTTGTTATAGTTGTCTAGAGGCATAGTTTCTGGCTTTTTTTTTAATGAAACAATTCCAAGTCAGACTTAATTCAAAATAAAAGACTTAGGTGTGCTGTGTTACAGTAATTGGGATGTAGTGCTGCCACGATTCCTGATATTTAAAAATACCATGCACTTGTAGTGTTTTTTTTATCCAAGGACCTCAATACTGTACAAGCAATAATTACACCTAGTAAAATTTATGTGAGGGATAATTACCCATTTTGCAGGTGCATAAAACTTAGACACATGGTAACTTAACCAGGATAAGGCCAGAGTAAGAACCCAGGATCCTTGACTCCTTCATGTGTTCTAAGTAGTAGAAAATGCTGCTTCAATCAAATGAAGGCTGGTCTGCTGAAACTCTACCTTCCATTGAACGTAGAACATGCTAAATAAAAGCAGTGTCCGTTTTTTCCTAGCGGTAGTTCCTCTGTGTGCCATAACTATTTCCAGCAAGTAATACTTAGCTTATTCATCCTTGCATGTATTTCTCCTTTGATTACTGCTTTGGGCTAATACATGTGATATAGCTTTGCTTGCTTTTTCACCCTTTCCTAACTTCAGAGATTCAGCCTTGCAAGTGGTGGTAAAACTTGGTTAGTCTATAAGTTACCTTGAATAAGGCCCAGTGTGACAAGTTCCCCCTGAAATTAGGGTACCACTGAGCCCTCTTACCCACCAGCCTGGGCTCCCTCTCACCCTGTGCTGCAGTGACAAGCTGCAGACCCGCTTCCGGTTCTACATTTCTTCCAGAATTCACACAGGTAGGGACACACCCAGCTGCAGTTACATGCAGGCTCTCTGACCAGCTACTACATGAACCAACAATAAAAAAGCTACAGCTAAAATAACCACCAGCTTCCCACCTTAGGCCCCCTTTCCTTACTGGAGTATAAACCCAAAGTTTTATACCATCTTGCGCTGTACAGGTAGGGTTACCATTCGTCCGGATTCCTCTGGACATGTCCAGCTTTTTTCAGTTAAAAATAGCGTCCGGGGGGAATTTGTCAATGTCCGGACTTCCCCCGCCCACCATGCAGAGCGTGCAGGGCTTACAGGGCAGCTGGCTGGATGGTGCCACTTGCACGGGCTCCGGCAGCCAGAGCCCTTTCTTCACTTCTCCCCTCCTCTCCCCTGCAACTTGAGACCAGTCCCCTCCTCTCTCTCTCCCTCCCCCCGACCTGCATTCGCAGATCGCCGGCCGGACGGCCTCCGGCAGTCTGAAGCTCTGACCCTGCTCCCCTCCCCCGCTGCTGAGCGCGCTGCTCTGCAGCACAGTAAGGGGGCCGGGGGTCAGAGAAGCGGCAGGGAACTTTCGGGGGGGGGAGGTAGTCAAGAGACAGGGAGCAGGGTTGGATGGGTCAGGAGTTCAGGGGGGGGCTGTCTGGGGGTTGGGGGTGTAAGGTTTTGGGCAGTGAGAGTACAGGTGGGGGGGGTCTCAGGAGGGGGAAGTTAGAGGACAAGGCACAGGGAGGCTTAGGTAGGGGGTGGGGTTCTGGAGGGCAGTTAGGAGCAGGGGTCCCAGGAGGGGGCAGTCAGGGGACAAGGAGTGGGGGGGTGTTTGGGAGTTCTGGGGGGGGGCTGTCAGGGGGCAGGTGTGGGGAGAGGGATCAGGGCAGTCAGGGGACAGGGAGCAGAGGGGTTTAGATGGGTCGGAAGTTTTGGGGGGGGGGCTGTCTGGGGGTGGGGAGTGGTTGGATGGGGCGTGGGAGTCCCAGGGGTCTGTCTGGGGGTGGGGGTGTGGATAAGGGTTGGGGCAGTCAGGGGACAGGTAGGGGGTAGAGTCCTAGGGCGGCGCCAGTTAGGATGTGGGGAAGGTCTCAGGAGGGGCCAGTCAGGGGACAAGGAGCAGGGAGGCTTAGGTAGGGGGTGGAGTCCTGGGGGGGCAGTTAGGGGCAGGGGTCCCAGGAGGGGGCAGTCAGGGGACAAGGCGTGGTTCTGAGGGGGCAGGAAGTGGGAGGGAGTGGAAGGGGCAGGGACGGGGCTAGGGCAGGCAGGGGCGGGGCTAGGGCGGGGCTCCTCCTGTCCTCTTTTTTTGATTGTTGAAATATGGTAACCCTAGTACAGGGAACTGTACAGCATAAGCTCAGAGTCGTCGTCTCTTCCCCCCCCCCCCCCCCCCCCCCCACACACACACACTCTCTCTCTCTCTCTCTCTGGAGAGGAAGTGTAACAGCCCCCTGAGCTAAGATTCCCAAGCATTTCACTCCAAACTTACTGGTTTAGATTAAAACATAAAATAAGTTTCAGTGATTATAGGTGATAGCAAACAGATTAAAGCAGTGTCAAGTATGAGGGGGTCGCTGTGTTAGTCTGTATCCACAAAAACAATGAAGAGGCCAGTGGCACCTTAAAGACGAACAGATTTATTTGGGCATAAGCTTTTGTGGGTAAAAAACCTACTGCTTCAGATGCGTCTGAAGAAGTGGGTTTTTTACCCACAAAAGCTTATGCCCAAATAGATCAAAGCAGATTACCTAGTAAATAAACAAGAAGGCAAACTAAGCCTAAGATACTAGAAAGATAGGATATGAATTACCAAATTCTCACACTGGCTGACGATACAAGCAGGCTGGCAGATTCTCAAGACACAAGCTGCACTTACTTTACAGTGTAGAATCTGCAGGCTTTTTCATACACCGACTAGAAATCCTTTTAGCCTGGGTCTAGCACTTCCCCAGTTCAGTCTTTGTTCATCAGTTGTTTTCAGGAGCCCTCTTGTGTGGGGATTGAAGAACAGATGATGTCACTCCCTGCCTTATATAGCTTTAGAATAGGGCGGGAATCCTTTGTCCCAAACTCAGTTTGTGGAAAAACACTGATATCCCACGAAGGAGGCCAGAGTCATGTGGCCTGGTCATAGGCCCTTGCATACCTTGCTGAGTCATAGCAGCCATTACTTACAGACTGCCTGGAGCATTCTTAGGAAGGCTCACCCAGTGATGGATAAGCTTCTCCTTAGGCCTATTGATTTCCCTAATGGCTCATTACCCTGAATAGGCCCTTCCCTATAAGCTGTCTAGACTGAAAGCACCTTGCCTAGTGGGTCTCACCCAGGTATAACTACATTTGAAATATAGATACATAGTCAATATTCCTAACTTTAGATACAAAAATGATACATGCAGGATCTGCAAATATGATTTGTTGAATATGGATTATCCTAACTTTTCCAATGATACCTCACATAACCTGTCTTATACAAAATGCATCGTTATGCCATAATCATACGTCACTGAAGAATATGGGATGCAGTGTCATAGTGGGGATCAAAGATTCATAGATTCTAGGACTGGAAGGGACCTCAAGAGGTCATAGAGTCCAGTCCCCTGCCCGCATGGCAGGACCAAATACTGTCTAGACCATCCCTGATAGACATTTATCTAACCTACTCTTAAATATCTCCAGAGATGGAGATTCCACCACCTCCCTAGGCAATTTATTCCAGTGTTTAACCACCCTGACAGTTAGGAACTTTTTCCTAATGTCCAACCTAGACCACCCTTGCTGCAGTTTAAACCCATTGCTTCTGGTTCTATCCTTAGAGGCTAAGGTGAACAAGTTTTCTCCCTCCTCCTTATGACACCCTTTTAGATACCTGAAAACTGCTATCATGTCCCCTCGGTCTTCTCTTTTCCAAACTAAACAAACCCAATTCTTTCAGCCTTCCTTCATAGGTCATGTTCTCAAGACCTTTAATCATTCTTGTTGCTCTTCTCTGGACCCTTTCCAATTTCTCCACATCTTTCTTGATATGCGGCGCCCAGAACTGGACACAATACTCCAGCTGAGGCCTAACCAGAGCAGAGTAGAGCGGAAGAATGACTTCTCGTGTCTTGCTCACAACACACCTGATAATACATCCCAGTATCATGTTTGCTTTTTTGCAACAGCATCACACTGTTGACTCATATTTAGCTTGTGGTCCACTATAACTCCTAGATCCCTTTCTGCCGTACTCCCTCCTAGACAGTCTCTTCCCATTCTGTATGTGTGAAACTGATTTTTTCTTCCTAAGTGGAGCACTTTGCATTTGTCTTTGTTAAACTTCATCCTGTTTAACTCAGACCATTTCTCCAATATGTCCAGATCATTTTGAATTATGACCCTGTCCTCCAAAGCAGTTGCAATCCCTCTGTTTGGTATCATCCGCAAACTTAATAAGCATACTTTCTATGCCAATATCTAAGACATTGATGAAGATATTGAACAGAGCCGGTCCCAGAACAGATCCCTGCGGAACCCCACTCGTTATGCCTTTCCAGCAGGATTGGGAACCATTAATAACAACTCTCTGAGTACAGTTATCGAGCCAGTTATGCACCCACCTTATAGTAGCCCCATCTAAATTGTATTTGCCTAGTTTATCAATAAGAATATCATGCAAGACCGTATCAAATGCCTTACTAAAGTCTAGGTATACCACATCCACAGCTTCTCCCTTATCCACAAGACTCGTTATCCTATCAAAGAAAGCTATCAGATTGGTTTGACACGATTTGTTCTTTACAAATCTATGCTGGCTATTCCCTATCACCTTACCATCTTCCAGGTGTTTGCAGATGATTTCCTTAATTACTTGCTCCATTATCTTCCCTGGCACAGAAGTTAAACTAACTGGTCTGTAGTTTCCTGGGATGTTTTTGTTTCCCTTTTTATAGATGGGCACTATATTTGCCCTTTTCCAGTCTTCTGGAATCTCTCCCGTCTCCCGTGATTTTCTAAAGATAATAGCTAGAGGCTCAGATACCTCCTCTATTAGCTCCTTGAGTATTCTAGGATGCATTTCATCAGGCCCTGGTGACTTGCAGGCATCTAACTTTTCTAAGTGATTTTTAACTTGTTCTTTTTTTATTTTATCTGCTAAACCTACCCCCTTCCCATTAGCATTCGCTATGTTAGGCATTCCTTCAGACTTCTCGGTGAAGACCGAAACAAAGAAGTCATTAAGCATCTCTGCCATTTCCAAGTTTCTTGTTACTGTTTCTCCCTCTTCACTAAGCAGTGGGCCTACCCTGTCTTTTTGGTCTTCCTCTTGCTTCTAATGTACTGATAAAAAGTCATCTTGTTTCCCTTTATTCCCGTAGCTAGTTTGAGCTCATTTTGTGCCTTTACCTTTCTAATCTTGCCCCTGCATTCCTGTGTCGTTTGCCTATATTCATCCTTTGTAATCTGTCCTAGTTTCCATTTTTTATATGACTCCTTTTTATTTTTTAGATCGTGCAAGATCTCGTGGTTAAGCCAAGGTGGTCTTTTGCCACATTTTCTATCTTTCCTAACCAGCGGAATAGCTTGCTTTTGGGCCCTTAAAAGTGTCCCTTTGAAAAACTGCCAACTCTCCTCAGTTGTTTTTCCCCTCAGTCTTGATTCCCATGGGACCTTTCCTATCAGCTCTCTGAGCTTACCAAAATCTGCCTTCCTGAAATCCATTGTCTCCATTTTGCTGTTCTCCCTTCTACCCTTCCTTAGAATTGCAAACTCTGATTTCATGGTCACTTTCACCCAAGCTGCCTTCTACTTTCAAATTCTCAACGAGTTCCTCCCTATTTGTTAAAATCAAGTCTAGAACAGCTTCCTCCCTAGTAGTTTTTTTCAACTTTCTGAAATAAAAAGTTGTCTGCAATGCAGTCCAAGAACTTGTTGGATAGTCTGTGCCCCGCTGTGTTATTTTCCCAACATATATCCGGATAGTTGAAGTCCCCCATCACCACCAAATCTTGGGCTTTGGATGATTTTGTTAGTTGCTTAAAAAAAGCCTCATCCACCTCTTCCACCTGGTTAGGTGGCCTGTAGTAGACTCCTAGCATGACATCACCCTTGTTTTTTATCCCTTTTAGCCTAACCCAGAGACTCCCAACACTTCCATCTCCTATGTCCATCTCTATCTCAGTCCAAGTGTGTACATTTTTAATATATAAGGCAACAACTCCTCCCTTTTTCCCCTGTCTATCCTTCCTGAGCAAGCTACCCATCCACACCAACATTCCAATCATGTGTATTATCCCACCAAGTTTAAGTGATGCCAACAATGTCATAGTTGTATTTATTTATTAGCACTTCCAGTTCTTCCTGCTTATTCCCCATACTTCTCGCATTTGTATATAGGCATCTAAGATACTGGTTTGATCTTTCCTCCCAGTTTTTGTCCTGACCCTCCTTTCTCTCTGCCAATATAGCCCACACTCCCTCTTGTTTCCGACCCATCTCCCAGGTCTCCATGTTCCCCACTTACCTGTGGGCTTTGCTCACCTGTCCCCGTCGAACCTAGTTTAAAGCCCTCCTCACTAGGTTAGCCAGTCTGTGTCTGAATAGGGCCTTTCTCTCCTCGAAAGGTGAACACCATCTCTGCCTAGCAGTCCTTCCTCGAATAGCATCCCGTGGTCTAGGAAGCCAAAGCCCTCCTGGCAACACCATCTTCACAGCCAGGCATTCACCTCCATGATGCATCTGTCTCTGCCTGGGCCCCTACCTTTGACCGGAAGAATCGAAGAGAATACCACCTGTGCTCCAAACTCCTTCACCCATACTCCCAGAGCCCTGTAGTCACTCTTGATCCGCTCAGTGTCACACCACGCAGTATCATTTGTCCACATGGATGAGTAGCATGGGGTAGTAGTCAGAGGGCTGGATAATCATCGACAATGCCTCCGTAACATTTTGGATACGGGCTCCCGGCTGGCAGCATACTTCCCGAGATGAAATGTCAGAGCAACAGATGGGCGCCTCCGTCCCTCTCAGCAGAGAGTCTCCGACCACCACTACCCTACGTTTCCTATTCGCAGTGGTGGCAGCAGACCTCCCAGCCTTAGGGGTACGAGGCTTCTCCTCCTTTACTGTAGGGGGTGATTCCTTCTTTCCTGTATCAAGAAGAGCATAACGGTTACCTATTACCATGGCGAGAGGGTTCGGAGCAGGGGTGGAGCCCTGCCTGCTGCCAGAAGTCACCAGCTGCCAGTGTCCACCCTGAGCCATCTCCTCCTCCACCAGTGGTGTATCAGCAGTCCTGTGTACTGCGACAGCTACCTCAGCTGTCTCCACATGGACACTGTCTAGGAATTGCTCGTGGATTCGGATGCTCCTCAACCTAGCCACCTCCTCCTGTAGCTCTCCCACGTGCTGCCTGAGAGATTCCACCAGCAGGCACCTTTCACATTGAGTCCCCCCAGCCTGGATATCAGTAAGTGACAATTGCAAGTTACAGTCTCTGCAAAACCACACCAGGATCTGGGTAGAAGCATCCATGCTCAGACGCTCTGTCTGGCTACAGGCACAGGTGGAGGAGACAGAAGCAGTACTGGCACAGGTGTTGCGGGTCTTCCTAACCATCGTAAGCCTCCCTCTGTCAAACTCCCTTCTGCAGCCTCCTGTCCGCTGAAAGGGTTGTTTAAGCAAGAAGTTTAGGTTTTAAGGGGAATAAAGGGAAAACCGATAGAACCTGCAAGGGACCCTCGCCCCCTTCCCACTCTCCTTCCAAACTCCCTTGCGAAACTCCGTTAGCAGCCCCTGTTCTCAAAAGATGAAGGTGGCAGGTTGGGCATGGAGGCTGGCTCATGAGTATTACATTCTCTTATCCCACTGCAGACACCAGGATGATCAGTCTGTCCTTACTGAACCCTCTGCTGTGAGTATGAAACTCCTGCTAGGGGTGCCAGTTCCACCAGAGCAGAAGAGTGAGAGGTCTTTTGCTTCACTGTCAGTGTTGGCTTACTCATTCAGGATATCTAGTTCGAACTGGAGGAAGTCCATGCTCAATGAAATTACTAGGCTTACTTTGGTTTTCTATTAGTGTGACGGCACCTCTTCCTCAGGCCTCTCTCCAGAACCAGTAATAGGTGGAAGTAGTGTTTCAATGCTTGAGTCTTAGATTTCTCTTCTCCCTTGTACCCTCACTACTTCCTGATGGAGCAAATGATCAGTATGGTCCTATTAATCATTTTCTACATCCAAGTGTTGTCCTTTTGAGACTGAAAGTCTGTAAGAAACAAAGTTTAAAAAGTGTGTGAATTGTCTGTCTTAGAATGTCAGAAGACATAGGATTCTCTCATGGCAGAGGGATAGGTGACATGCAGAAGTCACCTAACTTTCAGTTCCTCAATCCCTGGAGAATATAGTAGCCTCTAAAGTGAAAGATACCTCTTGAGGAGGAGCAGGGGGAGTTTGTCTTAATTTGTTTAAAATTGTTAAATTTCATTTGTGGAACCGATCAGTCTCTCACTCACTCACACTCACACACCCCGCCCCCTCTTGTAAACTACAGTTTAGGATGCCATTAAGTCATACAGGTCAATCTTTAACACTAAATGGCAAGGCTCATTAAGTCTACAAACCTGTTTTATATAAGCTATTTCTGAAAGATAACCATATTCGCTTTGTCCCATACCAAGAAGGAATTTGTGGCTATGGGGAACAGATATCCTATCTTGGGGTACATCTATACTTACCTCTGGGTCCTGCGGTAAGCAATCGATCTTCTGGGATCGATCCCGGAAATGCTCGCCGTTGACACCGGTACTCCTGCTCCGCGAGAGGAATATGCGGAGTCGACGGGGGAGCGAGCCTGCCTGCCGCATGTGGACCCGCGGTAAGTTCGAACTAAGATACTTCGACTTCAGCTACGTTATTCACATAGCTGAAGTTGCTTATCTTAGTTCGAAGTGGGGGGGTTAGTGTGGACCAGCCCTAGATCTCATGAAATACAGGAAGCACTGAAGTTTCAGAAATTTTTTGGACACAGTTTTCAGGGCATCTGATTCAAGTCAGTTACGTCTTCTATGTGAGAAAGGGGAAAAATCATTTTAGAATCTAAGTTCAGGAAAATTTTGGACATTCCAGTTTACACTTCAAAGAACCAAACTTTGAAGGTTCAACTTCCTACCAAAAACAGAGGCAAACTGAATTTCAAAGTCTTTTACAATATTCAACAATAAAGGCCTGTTCATTTCTCTTGCCTGTTTGCAAGTTTAACTTTTTAATTTCTCCATTTTTTCTATATGTTATCAGTACAAGTTTTTTTAAACCTTCAATATTAGCTGTGTTATGGACAAACCTCTTCAAACTTCTCCAAGAAGTCAGTTGCATGATGCCAGATAATAGTGGGTTAGTGTTGGGTCCTCCCCCCTCTGCCTCAGTGGGGGGTCATGCTGCCTCACTATGTCAGTGGGCGTTGCCCACAGACAGGAATTAGCAAATGACCAAACAGTCCAAGGCTCTGGCTCTTAGGCAGGACAGAGCCCCAAACATTCCAAAAGTTTCTGACCCTCAAGCAGGGCAGGACAATGAGCAGTTGGTTGGTGTTGGGCCCCAGGCAGGGTAGAACAACGGGGCAGTCTTTGAGCTCTGGCCCATTTGCAGGGGCTGAGCAAACAAGCATTCTGTGAATTCTGGCCCTTGAGGGACTGAGCAAATGAGCAGTCTATGAGCTTGGGTGTTTCTATTGGGTTCCCACAGGGATCAGTTCTTAGCTCTACACGAGTCAACATTTTTATCAATTACATGGAAGAAAATGGGATTACTCACCAAGTTTGCAGATGACATGAAGATTGGGGAGTGGTAAAAAATAAATAAAACTTGTCATTGATATAGATCAATCTGAATCACTTGGTAAGCAGGGCACAAGCAAATACACTTTTCAATTCAATGAAGTGCAAGGTCACCAA
Source organism: Malaclemys terrapin pileata (assembly GCF_027887155.1). Lineage (NCBI taxonomy): Eukaryota > Metazoa > Chordata > Testudines > Emydidae > Malaclemys > Malaclemys terrapin. The sequence goes on along the minus strand of NC_071507.1, from coordinate 36,601,697 downwards.
GGAATGCAATGCAGGCTATGCATACAAAATGAGGGACTATTCTTGAAATCAGTGACACCAAAAAATACTTTGGGGTCCTGGTGGTAGGTAGACAGCTGCACATGAGCTCTTACTGTGATGCTGTGGCCCAAAGGGATGTATAAATAAGGGAATACTGAGAATGACTAGACAGGTTATATTACTGCTGTACTTGGCACTGGTATGACTACCACCTTAGGCAGGGGCAGAGCAGCAATTAGTCTCATGACCCAGTCTCTCAAGCAGGGTGGGGGACCAAATAGTCTATGGGTTCAAGCCAGGCAGAGCACCAAACAGTCTATGGGCTCAGGACGGGCTTTCTCTGATCTCTGAGGCAGGCAGAGCAGTAGATTATTCATAGATTATAGGACTGGAAGGGACCTCGAGAGGTCATCGAGTCCAGTCCCCTGCCTGCATGGCAGGACCAAATACTGTCTAGACCATCCCTGATAGACATTTATCTAACCTACTCTTAAATATCTCCAGAGATGGAGATTCCACAACCTCCCTAGGCAATTTATTCCAGTGTTTAACCACCCTGACAGTTAGGAACTTTTTCCTAATGTCCAACCTAGACCACCCTTGCTGCAGTTTAAACCCATTGCTTCTGGCTCTATCCTTAGAGGCTAAGGTGAACAAGTTCTCTCCCTCCTCCTTATGACACCCTTTTAGATACCTGAAAACTGCTATCATGTCCCCTCTCAGTCTTCTCTTTTCCAAACTAAACAAACCCAATTCTTTCAGCCTTCCTTCATAGGTCATGTTCTCAAGACCTTTAATCATTCTTGTTGCTCTTCTCTGGACCCTTTCCAATTTCTCCACATCTTTTTTAAAATGCGGCGCCCAGAACTGGACACAATACTCCAGCTGAGGCCTAACCAGAGCAGAGTAGAGCGGAAGAATGACTTCTCGTGTCTTGCTCACAACACACCTGTTAATACATCCCAGGATCATGTTTGCTTTTTTTGCAACAGCATCACACTGTTGACACATATTTAGCTTGTGGTCCACTATAACCCCTAGATCCCTTTCTGCCGTACTCCTTCCTAGACAGTCTCTTCCCATTCTGTATGTGTGAAACTGATTTTTCCTTCCTAAGTGGAGCACTTTGCATTTGTCTTTGTTAAACTTCATCCTGTTTAACTCAGACCATTTCTCCAATTTGTCCAGATCATTTTGAATTATGACCCTGTCCTCCAAAGCAGTTGCAATCCCTCTCAGTTTGGTATCATCCGCAAACTTAATAAGCGTATTTTCTATGCCAATATCTAAGTCGTTGATGAAGATATTGAACAGAGCCGGTCCCAAAACAGACCCCTGCGGTACCCCACTCGTTATGCCTTTCCAGCATGATTGGGAACCATTAATAACAACTCTCTGAGTACGGTTATCCAGCCAGTTATGCACCCACCTTATAGTAGCCCCATCTAAATTGTATTTGCCTAGTTTATCGATAAGAATATCATGCAAGACTGTATCAAATGCCTTACTAAAGTCTAGGTATAGCACATCCACAGCTTCACCCTTATCCACAAGGCTCGTTATCCTATCAAAGAAAGCTATCAGATTGGTTTGACATGATTTGTTCTTCACAAATCCATGCTGGCTGTTCCCTATCGCCTTACCACCTTCCAAGTGTTTGCAGATGATTTCCTTAATTACTTGCTCCATTATCTTCCCTGGCACAGAAGTTAAACTAACTGGTCTGTAGTTTCCTGGGTTGTTTTTATTTCCCTTTTTATAGATGGGCACTATATTTGCCCTTTTCCAGTCTTCTGGAATCTCTCCCGTCTCCCATGACTTTCCAAAGATAATAGCTAGAGGCTCAGATACCTCCTCTATTAGCTCCTTGAGTATTCTAGGATGCATTTCATCAGGCCCTGGTGACTTGCAGGCATCTAACTTTTCTAAGTGATTTTTAACTTGTTCTTTTTTTATTTTATCCGCTAAACCTACCCCCTTCCCATTAGCATTCGCTATGTTAGGCATTCCTTCAGACTTCTTGGTGAAGACCGAAACAAAGAAGTCATTAAGCATCTCTGCCATTTCCAAGTTTCCTGTTACTGTTTCTCCCTCTTCACTAAGCAGTGGGCCTACCCTGTCTTTTTGGTCTTCCTCTTGCTTCTAATGTATTGATAAAAGTCTTCTTGTTTCCTTTTATTCCCGTAGCTAGTTTGAGCTCATTTTGTGCCTTTGCCTTTCTAATCTTGCCCCTGCATTCCTGTGTTGTTTGCCTATATTCATCCTTTGTAATCTGTCCTAGTTTCCATTTTTTAAATGACTCCTTTTTATTTTTTAGATCGTGCAAGATCTAGGCAGCCTATTGCCTCATGTCTTGCTTCAGGTAGATGGCAGACTCACGCAGGCCTTTTGGCTTAAGGGTGGGGTGGCAAGGGGTAGGGGGACCCAAGCCCACCCTGCTCCACGAGGTCCCAGCCCATGGCCCTAACAGTGGCAGAGTGTTCTGCCACTTGGTCAGCGGGGATCCTGGCTGCAACACACTGACTGGGTTTCAGGGAGCACTGCAGCCAGACTGGAGTCAGCTGTCCCTGAGCCACTTGCTACCCTCCCCTTGGAGTGTACCTGGATCCATGGGGTCCTCCACTTCCCTGGGGTAGATTGGCAGCAGCAGTCCCAGCCACTCCTCAATGCCTCAGTTTTGCTGGTGGCTCCAACAGCTCCAGCTAGTCTTTAGCGAGGTAAGAATCCTTCTCAGGCTCCAGCCCCTGGAGTGGGCAGAAGGCATCTGTCTCCTCTGGGCGGTTCCAGCACAGCTGAGCTGCGGGGCTCCTCCTTTATACTTCCTGTCCCATTCCTTAACTGCCAGTGGGAGGCCCAAGCCCAGTCTGACTCTGCTCACCAGGGATCAAGGGGCGGTCCCTCCTCTGACTCAGTGGGAAGCCACTCCGCCAGTACACAGACATGCAGTTTTTTAGAAGTAATTTTTTATATTTTAAGCTTTCACTTTGGGTACAAAGCCATTTTTTTCATGTGGAGTGTATTTTTCATAGTATTCGCTAGGAATTTGGCAAATAATCAAAGCTTTAATGTTCTTGAGACCTTTTATCCCTTCCCTCTTAATTTCTTTTCTTATTTAATGCTTCAGGCTTCTTTGCTATAATGTATAAGTAAGTTTTGGTTTAATTTGATATATCCTTAATAGGAAGCATAAATTCTCATAATTATTACGACCTACCTTTAATCAGGGAGGGGTAGCTCAGTGGTTTGAGCATTGGCCTACTAAACCCAGGGTTGTGAGTTCAATCCTTGAGGGGGCCATTTAGGGATCTTGGGTAAAAAGTCTGTCTGGGGATTGGCCCTGCTTTGAGCAGGGGGTTGGACTAGATGACCTCCTGAGTTCCCTTCCAACCTTTATATTCTATGTGGTGGTAGTGTGGTGAAACTTGTATCATTTCTCTCTGTGCTGCCTGCCTTAAATGCTATCAGTTGCACTTCTATGAATATTAGCTTAACCATGCTCACTGATGCTAGTTACTTCTCTCAGTTTTTTAAAATGTTGTAATCCGCAACTTTATTTTTCTATAACAACTCTGATCGATCTCACACACACACACTCTCTCTCTCTCTCTCTCTCTCTCTCTCTCTCTCAGACCCTTGCATACAGCCAGAGCAGTATAAATGAGATTTGGCCCCTTCAATAGTATCTCTGACCACATCCTACTAAAATCAAGACAACTGATCGTTTGCTTATGAATTTAGAGGAAAGGGCAGTAATGTCATTAGTCTAAACCTCCCCCCTCTCCCAAAAACATAAAGTAGGACATTATCCTAATACTTTTCCTTCACGTAGCATGGCATTCTAGACTTCCTGGTTATAGCCTTGATATTAGTTCTTTTCTTGATTAATCACAGAAAAACAAGGTTTTCCCATGCCAACTTCACTGTATGACACTTTCTCTATCTCTTGTACTTTTCAGTGGTGAACACAACTACAACCCACGAAGATCAAACAAACACTGACACATTCTTGCGCCTTCCTTGGCAGCTCTGCCCTGTAGTGTGAGAACTGCTGTAGAACACCCAGTATTAGCTCTCTCCCTATCTTATTGCATAAATGCAGATATTCTTGTACTTCTGCAGCATTGACCTCAAGACTTACAGCAGCCATATCTGCTACCAGCCTGGACAAAGACAAAGAACAAGAGAAGGAAACCGGTCCAGAACAACTGGACCAATACCATATAGCCTTTCCCAAATACCCCTCAACTTTGTCACCTGTCAGGGAGACTCGGTCTCGGTTCGAGCACCTGATGACTTTCAGGATTTACTATCTCAATTAGCTGATACACCAGAACTTGAGACAACATTAACTGAAGCCAAGGCCTATAAGATTTTAGGTATCTTATACTTCACTGATCCAGGTAGAATAGCCATGCCCTTATAAGGGCAACCTAGAGCCATCTGTAAAGTTCATGGCAGACTCCTGCTACTCTTGCCTCTATAGCAAAGAGAGTAGAGAAAAGATGCACAGGGCCATAAAGGAGCATTGAGTAATCCTTTACTCACCCATTATCAGGAAGACCAGTAGCCCAGTTGGCCCAGCGGGAGTGATTCCCAAGGGTAAAGATCCTGAAAGGTTCACTTTCTTTGGTAAGAAAGCCCATTCTACCTCACTTCAATTATGTATAGCAAATTACAAAACATTATTTGAAGTATGAATTGCTGACATGGGACAAGGTATTTCTCTTTCTCAACAAACTAGGGCTCAACAAACAAACGTAGCTAGGGGCTACCGTTACCATCTTGAATCTGAGAAGGTGTATGTATTTGTTTGACCTTCTCAGATCGATATAGCATGAAGGCTTCCCCCTTTTCTCTTTTTCCAGAATAAGGAAATATTAGGAGTAGAAATTTCTTCCTCTGAATTCCATAGACATCTTATCTATGGCTCTAAGACAGATCAGGGAGATTCTCTCTTCTTTCAGTTGGTTCTTGTGAGAAAGGTTGAAAAGGGACAGGGAAGGAATGTGGGAAATGATAAAGGAGTGGAATTAGAATACCCTTTAGAGATAAGTACCCATCTATCAGTGGTTGAGGTTATTCCTGTCTAAGCTGATAAAACAGGGAAGATGACATCTGAAAGTCAGGTTCAGGGATGACTGGTTTGTTTGTGACTCTCAACTTTCATACCAAACCTGCTGTCCAGATGACTATACAGGAGGCTTGATGCCTAGTGAAGGTGGTGGTTTCCTCTGGGAGAAACCAGCCTTCTTTCTCAGAGGGTAATAGGTAAGGAGTAGGCAAGTGGTCTCTTCTTAACCTGGGGTTGGTATAACCTTTCTAAAGACACTTCACTCTATTTTGACATTTATCTCTTGTATCAAAGCAAATTGGTCACTCAGTCTTGAGTTGTCTAAAACTCATGGGTCACATGCCAACTTGCACTTCCATGCTAGTGAGACTTCTAAGACCATTGCAAGGCTGGCTAAAATCAGTGTATGGAATGAGACTCAGACATGCTTAATAATCCTATTTCATATTCTGGTATCATAAATTGATGGATAGACACTCAGTGCACAAAGGGGTACTTTTTTCCCACTCTTTCACCTACAAAGACAGTGATCACAGATGTTTAAGGAATAAAATGTGGTGCACTCTTAAAATACCTTCAGATACAAGGAGTTTAGCAGCAAGAGGCGATTCATGACTTGATTTAAATGTTGGCACTTGGGCAATCAGACTATCACACACATTCTCACAGACCATGTGTCTGCAATGCATTAGGTAAAGAAACTAGGCAGGGTTCACTCATTGCTCCTGTTTTGTGAGGCCATCAAGTTTTGGAATTAGTGCCTGACACATGGGATAGCTCTGATAGCCCTTCACCTGCCAGGTTTCGGAAACACCCTAGCTGATCACAACGGGCAATCCGTAACCAATCACAAGTCGTCCCTCAGAATGTCTGTCCTTATTCGAATGTGTCACTAGGGGGGTACTCTCATCATAGACTTATTTGCCAACAAAGAGAACACAGTGCCCAAAATTCTGCTCCAGAACACACGAGTTGAAGATCTGTAGAGGATGCTTTTCTCACATCCTGGAAACAGGACCTTCTGTTTGCTTCTCTACCCAAAATAATATGAAAAATACAGCACAGACTATACCGAACTCCTTATTGGCCCAGCCAGTTCTGACGACAGATCTAATTCACATATCAGCTCAACCCCCGATTCACACTACCAGATTTCCCAGACATATCACTGAATCAGAATAAAATTTTCTACTTAGACTTGAAGTCATTACACCTCTCAACCTAGAAGTTGGTTGGTGAAGCGCCACAGATAGACTGTTCAGAGTAGGTTTTGAGAGCGATTACTGCAGAGTAGACTTCCACAAAGAGAAATGGAAGAGATTCTCAATAAGGACTGCTTAGAACAATATTGATCTTCTGAAGGCTTCCATTCCCAAGATTCTTGACTACACACTACAGTAAAAGCTCTCATGACTCTCTAGTTCAGTTAGGGTTCACCTTGCAACAATTTCAGCATGCCACCCTCCAGTTGAGTCATGATCTGTGTTTTCTTACCCTACTGTTCTGAAGCTCTTTAAAAGAATTTATCCACACTTGTCCAACAGGGAGCCAGCTAACTTCTTCCTAAGATCTCACGGTCTTAAAAGGTCTTCTGGAGCCCCCATTGCAAGTGCTCTCTTCACCACCTTACTTTCAAGACAGTTTTTCTTGTGTCCATTACATCAACAAGAAGGATGTGACTCCCAAGCACTTGTGGCTGACTGTTCCCACTCTATAATCCACAGATAAAGTGGTGTTATGGCCTCCTAAATTTATTCCCAAAATTCTTTTAATTTTACCTAAATCAATCAAATATTTCCCCTATTTTCTTTCCAGAACCCCACTCCACTTGAGAAATAGCATGTTCTGGATGTGGCTAAAGCCTTATATTAGCTGGCTAGACACTCACCTCCCTCAAAATAGTTAAGGGACAAGCTATTCTGGCATAGAGAATATCTACATGGATTACAGAGTGTATTTCTATCTGTTACTAAATGACGAGCATACTTTGTCTTGTCTTCTCTTCCACTCATTCTACTAGAGCACAGGCTTTTCCCAGAAGGAGATGTAATCAGGACATCTTTCTTGGGGAAAACAAAGTTCCAAACAGATCTTTGACCTCTAGGTTCCACATGCCCCAGAAACCCACTTTTTTGTTTGTTTTTGTATATAGGTAGGTGGAGGTAATCTTTAGCTACAACAAGTGTGGACCTAACTTAGAATGACCTAACTTAGAAACTCTGGCTACTTAGGCAGATTTTTTCTTGGGGCTTTTGCTCCAGTCTGGTTCCTTCCCCCAGTATACCAGTCTTGGTAACTTTTGTGGAATAGAACCATGTTTGATATAAATATATTTTATATTACTCATCTCTTTTCTGTTGTGAAAACGGCATTTAAAATATTTTTGGAGTTAATTTTTTTTAAATGTATCTATCAATTATGCAGTATTGTAGCTATGTCAGTCCTAGGATATTGGTGAGACAAGGTGGAGGTAATATCTTTTATTGTACCAACTTCTGTTTGTGAGAGAGACAAGCTTTTAAACTATACAGAGCTCTTCCTCAGGTCTAGGCTGACCTGAGGCTGAAATTACACATTTATTTGAGGGCCTATCCCCACAGTGGTAGGCACTTTACAAACTCTAAGAGAGACAGTCTCTGTCACAAAGAGCGTATACATTAATTATACATACTCAGCTCTCTTTCTAGTGTCTTTTCCAGCAGTAGAGGTTTGTGCTTTAAAATCAAAATCTAGCCCAGACATAGAACTCAATCCTCCTGATTCACATGGATAAAAGTAAAGAAAGAGCATTGACTGTTGAAATATGAAAGCTGCCTTTTAATTAGCTAAACTTGCCCAAATACATTTGAGACAAACTAATCTACCAAAAACTCATCAGCTGTATTGTGTCATCAGTGAATCTTGAATGTATAGATTAACAGGATGTACTGATATTTTTGACAACCAGGCTAGGAGTTTTAATATAACCAGTGAATCAAAAAACCAAACAAACCCTATTCTAGTCTTAAAATTCAATTAATTCTTTGTATACCTGTCTGAGTAGATTACTTTCTTTTTTTCTCCCCCCCCCCCCCCCCCCTCTCTAGGAAATTGCAAAATAAAGCAGATGTTGAATCGTGCACTGATATCTCAAGGTTTTCCAAGTTACTCTGTTCTGTACGTGTTGGCAGGAATGTAAACCTAATGTTCTAGATTAATGCTGGAGGAATTGGCTAGAGGTCCAGTTAACAGGTAAGAACAAATTCTGTTGGTTTTGGGGAGGTAAGATGGAAAGGTAACCTGAAATCTTACCTTGGTGACTAAAGTAGCAATCTTTGTTGTTCAGCTGTTTCAAAATTGAAATTGACTAAGGATTTATAATTTAGCATTTCTTGATATTTGTTCTGAGTTTAATTGATTTTTCTCATTCTTAAATGTAGTCGTCAGCATTTTAATGTACATGTAACATTCGTATCCTGGGTATATGTTGCGAACAGATAGATCTTTTCGGCTAGACGTATTTTTCTGATTAAAGGATAATTCAATTTTTGTAAAACTTTCAATGGAAAACATTTTTAGTAAGTGGAAAACTGTAATTAATCAGCACACTGGTATCACCTAATCCAAAATTGATGGGTTCTTGCTCTCCAGTAAAGATTGTCCTCTAGTGGCAACTAGTAAAAGCTCTTGAAACATCTTGGCATCACCTGGCTGAGATCAGTTTACTGTTTCCTTTCTCTTAGTGTCTCTCTTGCCTTAAATGAGGCAGTTGTGGTGGCAGTACTGTCAAAGTTTCCTTTTTGACTCAGTTACAGAACCTTCTGTAACTTTTTTGTTAACTATCCTTCGTAAGTATATTGTAGATTCAGCTGAAAAACCTCTGCAAAGAGAAAGGTATCTGAGGTGTTGCAGACTTCCCCAGGTCATTGTTGCAGGTTCTAGTTGCTTCATTTCTATTCATTGCTCTGACTGGCAGGTTGACAACTGTTGGAGAGGGTACGGATTCCTTTTCACCAGAAAGTGATTACATTCTCAACCAGAGTGTGGCATTAACATTTTTGACCCTGTTACTCGGTCTGGTTGCTGTGTTCCATAGCATAGTATTTATCACTGTTTTTACCACAAAGTATATGTGTTAAACCGGTTAAACCATATGCTTCAAGACAGTAAATGTATGCATTCTCAAATCATTTTTGGTAGCTTCCCTTTTAATATTGCAGCTGCAGTAATGTCGTCAGTGTGACTCTTTAACCAAAAAAAAAAAAAAGTCCTTACTTTAGTTGCTGGTATCTTGACAATATGAGAATTACATTTGAACAATAAAAGACTCAAAATCAAATACACTTTAGCAGTCCATCCAGTGAAGGCCTATGGCATATATGATTGTGTAATTCATTGCCTTTCCAGTACAAGTCCCTATCAAGTTTTTATTTAAAAAATTATGTTCTTTAAAAAGATCAAAACTGTTCTTTAAAAAATAGTTAAAGGCTGTGCCCTAAATCCAGAACCCTAGCATATAACTGGACATGAAACTAAATATCATTAAAATGGCCATACTTAGCACAGTGAAGGAATATCATCTGGACATGGATCTTAACCACTGTAGATAAGCATTTAATCTAAGAAATACTGAAGATTGATTCTTGTACAGAGAGCACTTCCAGATCATGACTAAAATATCAGTTAATTCTGTACTAATATTTATAGCCAATATTGGGATCTTTTTATCATGCTTTGATTTTTACTACCTTTAAATGTTACTGGTAGAGCCAAAATCTGCTGGTCTTATTCATGTGACTGGTATCATTTAAGGCACCTGAGTAAAGTGAGCAGAACTTGACCTTTAATATGAGTCTGGTTAGCTTTATATGTAAGTCAGGAAAATAGGAAACAGAACAGGTGAACATTTTTCATGGGGTTAGAAGAAATAATGAATTGCAGCCTCTTCCTTGTACAACTTCACACTCCAGCAGCAGAGCCTTATTTTATCCATGTGCACACGTGCCCTGCTTTTTGGATAGCTTGTAGAAGTAAATGTGGGAGGGAAGCAAGCTTGGTTATTGGCTGTAGAAAATGTGATCTGGTACAGACAGATTCAAACACAAGGAATTTCTACAACTCCTTTGCCTCATATGTAAATGGCACTTTCTCCCAGCTTTCACAGTGCCCGAATCAAGAAAACCTGTCTAAAGCTGAACCTAGGTATAAGGATGATGATGGTAAAAAGAGGAAGTGCTATAAAGAACTTTCCTTCTCTGTAATGTCTAGTACTGTTGGGTATCACTGCCTTCAGATTGCCAAATCATTCCACAGCCATGGGGTCTTTGTGGAACATCGAACTGTTGTTGGATGCCCAAATACTCATGGAATCCACAAATGCTCACTTTGATGTGCACCCCTTCCTATCTGGTTCAGACCTGGCCACAGCAGTACATGCATTTGTGATTATGGGTTGATTATTGCAATTTGTATCTGAGAATGAAGCCGCGCACCTTGAAAAAGCTTCAACTAGTACAAAATACAGCAGCAGCCTGACTGCTTATCAACAGAGGTCATCTCAGTGCTGCATTTTTTGTATTTGCTCCCCACTGAGAGTTTATTTCAAGGTCCATTTCAAAGCTGTCTGTGGTATTGGACCTAGCTACCTGAGATATTATCTCCAACTCTGAAACCGTGACTACTACAAGTGGGCTATGTTGTTCCACTGGAATTGTGAAACTGTAAAATAATAGTGGTAGGTTTGGGATTACAAGCATTGATTTTTATATGGGTGAATTTTTCCTTTTAACTCTGAAAATCAGTTTGATTTATTGGACGTCTATACTGTATATTTGTTAAATCAAATACTGTTAAGGTGAAAAATACACAAGGCTCTCAAACAGTCTTAACTCTGCCCTATCATGATGAAATGCAATAATAATAATAAAGGCATTTTATTGTTTGTGGCGCTAGATGTAAACTGATTTTTAAAGGCATATTGGAGGGTTTTTTAGTAGTTTCTCTTCTGGCTTCACTACAGAGCAGATTAAGGTTGTTTGGGTGCCTTAACTATGCATTTACTAGGTTAATATGTTTTTCTTTTTGGTGTAACATTTAACTTTGTTTTTGCCATAATTATAACTTCCATGTAGCGTGTTTTATCTATAAATTACTGATGCACAGTCAACCATAGTTACATCTTAAAATTTGTCTGGGAATTTCTTTAACTTTTTTAAAAACTGGAGTCCCAAATACTAAACAGGAAAAGGAGCTTCTATGCAATATTTCTAGTTTGGCATTCTGGAGCTCTCCATAGCAGCTCTGTTAAAATCATTGCTGAAGCACGGGTGACTACTGCACCCAAATCTGACAGCTCTGCACCTGATAGCTTGGTTGCTGCATGGTTGAATACGGAGGAACAGGCATGCTCGGCCTGTGTTAAACAGGTATGGATGGGTAGCAGAAAGCCCTCCACCAGGGTGACCTACCTGGCTAAGTGAAAGTGGTTGGCATGTTGGGCGTTGGACCAAAATCTTTTGCCTGAACAGGCCTCACTCCAGTTGTTCCTAGACTACCTTCTGCACTTCAAGCTCCATGGCCTGTCACTTTCATCAATCAGAGTCCACTTGGCAGCTGTTTCAGCCTTCCACCCTCCAGTTCAGGGCAGGTCACTCTTTGCTCATCACACAATGGTCCGGTTTCTAAAAGGTCTCGAGTGGCTCTACCTTCAAGTCCGTGACTCTGTCCTACCTTGGGACCTGAACCTTGTCCTGTCAAGGCTCCTGGGTCTTCCCTTTGAGCAGTTGGCTTTTTGTTCCCTCCTTCTTCTCTCATGGAAAGTCTCCTTCCTGCTGGCAATAACATCAGCCTGTAGGGTCTCTGAAATCAGAGCCCTTACATCAGAGCTGCCCTACACAGTGTTCTCTAAGGACAAGGTTCAACTGCAGCCAGCCTTTTTTCCCCAAGGTAGTTTCGCAGTTTCCTACTAACATGGATATATTTTTATCAGTCTTCTTTCCAAAACCTCATAAGTCAGATGAGGAGCATAGACTATATATGCTCTCTGGATGTTAGGAGAATGCTAGCCTTTTATATTGACAGGACTAAACTGTTCCGTACGTCGACGCAACACTTCATTGCGGTGGCGGACAGGATGAAGGCCTTCCTGTTTCTGCTCAGAGAATTTCTTCATGGATTACCACCTGCATCAGGTTTTGCTACAAACAGGCAAAGATGCCACCGCCAGCAATCATAACCGCCCATTTGACCAGAGCGCAAGCCTTGTCAGCAGCCTTCCTGGCCCAGGTGCTGATTCAGGACATCTGCAGGACAGCTACCTGGTCATCCCATATGTTCACGTCCCATTACTGTTTAATATATCAAAGATGTACTGTTAATACTAGCTTTTCAAACCTGTACCTGATGATTTAATTACACTTTTTGCCTTGCAGCAAAACATCCTATAAGCAGATTTTATTTTCAGCCTCTTAACTGAACATATTTGGAAAGCAACATGCAGGTATTTTCTTTAAACATAATGGAAAAGAATTGTTAACCTTCTTCCTCCCCCCAACCCTCCCAAATACCTAAACTAAAAACCTCACCAAGAATATGCTGTAACTAAATAACGATAATTCTTTCTCTGCCATAATATTATATAACTAGGGATGGAGACTAATAATTTTGCTCCTCTTCGCTGTCGTTCAAAGATCTTGAAATATTTTACAAACATGATTTAAAGGACAGCTACAGTAGATGAAGTGTATAAACCCATCAACATTTGTGTAATACCAATGGTCCTGTATTTATCTTCAGAGTATGTCAAGTGACCAGAATGCATAATCGATAGTTACTTTTGACAAAATCAGTCCTTTTTTCCTTTAAGTAGAGAATGTCAAATAATTATTTCCTATGTACAAGTGTAATCTTATTCCTGTTTTCATCCTTTCTTAATGAGGAGTTCTCCATTTAAGAATTTAAATCCAAACTTAATGGAAAAAAGACTTCAGAATCCTCACGAGATTTTTTTTTTTTTTTAAATCATGACCTTTGTCTTCCAACTGACTTACAATTCTTAAGAAGTTTAATCTTTTTGTTGCCATGCTGTATGTTTTCACAAAATTGTACCACTGGAAGGGACCTCGAGGGGTCATCTAGGCAGGACTATGTATTATCTAGAGCATCCCTGGCAGGAGTTTTTTTTAACCTTAAAAATCTCCAATGATGGAGATTCCACAACCTCCATAGACAATTTATTCCAGTGCTTAACCACCCTGACAGTTAGGAAATTTTTCCTAATGTCCAGCCTAAACCACTCCTGCTGCAATTTAAGCCCATTGCATCTTGTCCTGTTCTGAGAGGTTAGGGAGAACAATTTTTCTCCCTCCTCCTTGTAACAACCTTTTATGTACTTGAAAACTGTTAAAAACAACAAGGAGTCTGGTGGCACCTTAAAGACTAACAGATTTATTTGGGCATAAGCTTTCGTGAGTAAAAACTTCACTTCTTCGGATGCTATGCATCCGGTTTTTACTCACGAAAGCTTATGCCCAAATAAATCTGTTAGTCTTTAAGGTGCCACCAGACTCCTTGTTGTTTTTGTAGATACAGACTAACACGGCTACCCCCTGATACTTGAAAACTGTTATATCCCCTCAGTCTTCTCTTCTCCAGACTAAAATAACCCAATTTTTTCAATCATCCCTTACAGGTAGGGCCCTACCAAATTCATAGTTCATTTTGGTCAATTTCACGGTCACAGGATTTTAAAAATTGTAAAATTCACTATTTCAGCTATTTAAATTGAAATTTCATGGTGTAATTGTAGTGACCCAAAATAGAGTTGTCTGGGGGTTGCGGTACTGCTACCCTTACTTCTGCGCTGCTACTGGCAGTAGTGCTGCCTTCAAAACTGGGCAGCTGGAGAGCAGCGGCTGCTGGCCAGGAACCCAGCTCTGAAGGCTGTGATGCAGCCTTCAGAGCTAGGCCCTCGGTCAGCAACCACCACCCTCTGGCCACCCAACTCTGAAGGCAGCAGGTGCAGAAGTAATGGTAGCAATTCCACAACCCCCCTAAAATAACCTTGCAGCCCCCCTGTAATGCCCTTTTGGGTCAGGACCCCCAGTTTGAGAAATGCTGGTCCCCCCCTTGTGAAATCTGTATAGTATATGGTAAAAGCACACAAAAGACCAGATTTTACAGTTTGATGTGTTTTTCATGGTCATGAATTTAGTAGGGCCCTACTCAGAGGTCAAGTTTTCTAGACCTTTAATAATTTTTGTTGCTCTTCTTTGGACATTCTCCAGTTTGTTCACATCTTTCCTGAAATGTGGCACCCAGAACTGGACACAATACTCCAGTTGAGGCCTAGTCAGCGTGGAGTAGAGCAGAAGAATTATTTCTCGTGTCTTGCTTACAACACTCCAGCTAATACATCCCAGAATGATGTTTACTTTTTTTGCAACAGTGTTACACTGTTGACTCATATTTAGCTTGTGATCCACTATGACCTCCAGATCTCTTTCCAGCATATTCCTTCCTAGGAAGTCATTTCCCATTTTGTATGTATGCTACTGATTGTTCCATCTTAAGTGGAGTACTGTCCTTATTGAATTTCATCCTGTTTACTTCAGGCCATTTGTCCAGTTTGTCCAGATCATTTTGACTTTTAATATTACCCTCCAACGCCCTTGCAACCCCTCTTAGGTTGTTATCTGCAGACTTTGTAAATATGCTCTCTGTGCCATTATCTAAATAAATGATTAAGATATTGACCAGAACTAGACCCAGAACTCATCCCTGTGGGACCCCACTTAATATGCCCTTCCAGCTTGACTGTGAACCACTGATAACTGGTTGGAAAACCTTTCCTAGAAAAAAGTTATGCACTCTCCTTATAGTAGCTCCATCTAGGTTGTATTTCCCTAGTTTATGAGAAGGTCATGCGAGACAGCATCAAAAACCTTTCTAAAGTCAAGATATACCACATCTACCACTTTAGCCACAAGGCTTGTTACCCTCTCAAAAAAGCTATTAGGTTGGTGTAGCAAGTTGAGCACTCACCACTGCGGTGCCTCCTGCTGGTTATCCGGGAATTAGCTCAATTCCAAAGCCTCAGAACACCTCCTGCTGACTGGTGTCTCGCCTGCCTCGGATCCTTCCCAGACCCCAGTGCCCTTTTCCTTCCTTCACCCGCACACTGTAGGTCTCCCCTCCCAGGGGAACCCCCAACCCTCTAAGCCCAGCTTGCCTCAGTGGCTACTGGCAGTTGTCATCTAGCCCCCATTCTCTGGGGCACACTGCCGTCTGTAATGGCCACTCATCACTGTCGAGGGGATTGGACCAGCTGCCTTTCCCTGCAGCCCCAGTATCTCCCTAGGCCTTTAACATGGCCTCAGCCTGGGGAGTTGCCAGGCTGGAACTCCCCAACTCCTCTTGCCCTTCCCCAGAATTGCTCTGCTTTAAGTACTCTGTGCTCCCCTGCAGCTAGGTCTTTCCCACTCCACGGCTGGAGTGAGACTGACCCAGCTCTGCCTTTAGCCCTTATATCAGGGCCAGCTGTGGCCTCATTGGATGTGGCCCCAGCTGTGGCCGCTTCCCCAATCAGCCTACTTTTTCCCCCAGGAGTGGGGTAACTGCCCCGCTACAGTTGGTTGAGCCTCTTGGCAGAGGACAGCAGCCCCCTCACGGATCCGGCGGAGATGTGCGAGAGGGCCAGGACCTTCTATGCAAACCTTTTCTCCCCGCATCCGACTGATCCTACCACTTGCAGAGTGCTCTGGGACGGACTCCCGACAGTCAGCATGGGCGACCGGGACCGGCTGGAGCTGCCTCTCTCTCTGGCCGAGTTCTCGAAAGCCCTCCGCCGCATGCCCGCCAATAAATCTCTGGGCATGGACGGGCTGACTGTGGAGTTCTACCGCGTGTTCTGGGACGTCCTCGGCCCGGACCTAGTCACCGTCTGGGCCAAGTCCTTGCAGAGCGGGGTCCTCTCTCTTTCGTGCAGGCAAGCCGGCTCGTCTTATTGCCAAAGAAGGGAGATCTCCGCGACTTACGGAATTGGCGTCCCGTCTCGCTCCTCTGCACGGACTACAAATCATAGCAAAGGCCATCTTGCTGCAGCTGGGGTCTGTGCTGGAGGACGTGATCCACCCAGACCAGACCTACATCATCCCGGGCTGTACCATCTTTGATAACTTGTATCTGGTCCAGGATCTCTTGGAGCTTGGGTGTAGGGATGGTCTGTCATTCGCCCTCCTGTCCCTGGATCAGTAGAAGGCGTTGGACAGGGTGGACCACGGGTATCTCCTGGGCACTCTGCTAGCGTTAGACTTCGGATCCCAGTTTGTGGGTTTTCTCCAGGTGCTGTACGCTTCCGCAGAGTGTCTGGTCAGGCTCAACTGGACCCTGACCGAGCCGGTCATCTTTGAGTGGGGAGTGCGGCAGGGGTGCCCCCTCTTGGGCCAGCTGTACGCTCTGGCGATCGAGCCCTTCCTCTGTCTCCTCCGCAGGAGGTTGACGGGGTTGGTGCTTCGGGAGCCGGAGCTGCGGCTGGTCCTGTCAGCGTACGCTGACGTTGTGCCCCTCGTGGTCCAGGACCCGGGTGACTTGGCGCAGGTGGAGGCTTGCCAGACCGTGTACTCGACGGCCTCCTCCACCCGGGTCAACTAGGTCAAGAGCTCTGGCCTGGTGGTCGGGGACGGGTGGCAGGCGAGCTCCCTCCCATCCGCGCTTCAGGCTGTCCGGTGAAGCACATGTCCGCTGCTCTATCTCGAAGTTTACCTCTCTGCAACGCATCTGTCTCCACCGGAGAACTGGCACGATTTACAGGGCAGGGTGACGGAGCGGCTCTGGAAATGGACAGGACTACTCCGGTGCCTCTCCCTTCGAGGGAGGGCGCTGGTACTCAATCAGCTAGTCCTGTCCAGGCTCGGTCCCGGCCCCGGGTTTCCTGGCCGACCTCCGGACAGCGATTCTGGAGTTCTTTTGGCTAGGACTGCACTGGGTCTCTGCAGGGGTCCTCCACCTGCCCCTGGAGGAGGGGGGGCAGGGCCTGAAGTGCCTACACACTCAGGTCCATGTCTTCTGCCTTCAGGCCCTGCAGAGGCTCCTTTATGGTGCAGATAGTCCGGCATGGAGAGTACTGGCACACGTCTTCCTGCGCCACTTCTGAGAGCTCCGATACGACCAGCAGCTCCTTTTTCTCAATCCGAGAGGTCTTCCGCGAGACCTCTCCGGGCTGCCGGTCTTCTACCAGGATCTCCTCCGGACCTGGAAACTGATCTCGGCGACCAGGTCAGTGGTGGCCACCGAGGGGGCAGATCTCCTCGCGGAGCCCCTGCTACACAATCCCTAGCTCCGTGTGCAGGTGGTGGAGTCCCACTCAGAGCGCCAGAGATTGGTCCTGGCAGAAGTCACCAGAGTCGGAGACCTCCTGGATTATGACCAGGGAGACTGGCTGGATCTCCTGACGCTCGCTCAGCTCATGGGGCTCTCCAGGCCTTGTACTCCCCGGTGCGTACTTCAGGAGGTGAGGGCTTCTTTGCCGCCTGCTGCTCGGGCCTACCTCGACCAGGTCCTGCACGAGAGCAGCCCTGCCCACCCTCCACCCCAGGCCCTCCGGACCTTTTCATCAGGCCCCTCCCCTGTGGACCCAACCAGCCCCCCCACCCCTTCTCCGTGAGCCGGCTGCACGACTTGCAGCCGGTTCGTTTCCAGACCATGCCAAGGAAACACCTCTACACGCTCGTGCTCCACATCCTCCACTTCCTCACCCTCATGTCCCGCTCCGACACAAAGTGGCGGGACCTCCTGCCACCTCTAGAGGGTGAGAAACCCCGGTGGGCCAGCCTATACTCCACTCTGTTCCCAAGGCCCGCCGGGGATATCAGCTGGCAGCTCCTTCATGGGGCCGTGAGCACGGGCATTTATTTGGCACAGTTTACCCCTGTCCCGGACACTTGCCCCTTCTGCGGCGTGAGGGAGACCCTGGCGCATGTTTACTTGGAGTGCGCCAGGTTGCAGGCCCTATACCGGCTCCTCACGAATATTCTGTTACGTTTCTGGCTGCACTTTTCCCCTCTCCTCCTTCTCTATCCCCTCCCTATCCGTGGCCCCACAAAGTCACAGGACCTCCTGGTCAACCTCCTCTTGGCCCTGGCTAAAACGGCCATCTATCAAACCAGGGAGAGGAGGTTGGTCGATGGAGACTCCTGTGACTGTGGGGCCTGTTTCCGATCCTCTGTCCGTTCACGTATCCGGGCAAAGTTCCTCTGGGCGGCATCCACTGGCTCCCTTGACGCCTTCGAGGAGCAGTGTGCGCTGTCCGGGGTTCTCTGCTCGGTGTCCCCGTCAGGTTCTCTTCTTCTGACCCTCTGACTGCACTCCTGTCCCTGTTATTTCATTAGTTGTCCCCTAAAATCAGTTGGTTTTCCGGTCCTGTAGATCCTCCCCTTAGGCTGGGGGGGCGTCCTTTAGCAGTGGGCAGGCTTCCGCTTCCGCCCGCCCACTTCCTGGAACCCAGTTGGTACAGTTGGCTGACATAATTTGTTCTTGACATCCATGCTGACTGTTACTTTTCATCTTGTTATCTTCTAAGTATTTGCAAATTGCTTAATTATTTGCTCCCTTATCTTTCTGGGCACTGAAGTTAAGTTGACTGGTCTGTAATGCCCCAGGTTGTCCTTATTTCCCTTTTTATAGATGGGCACTCTGTTTGCCATTTTTCAGTCCTCCTGAAATCTCTGCTGTCTTCCATGACTTTTTGCCAATGATTGCTAATTTTCATAAATTATATGATTGTAAGGGCTGGTCCACACTAAGCCCCCAGTTTGAACTAAGATACGCAACTTCAGCTACGTGAATAACGTAGCTGAAGTGGAAGTATCTTAGTTCGAACTTAAAGGTACTTACCGCGGGTCCACACGTGGCAGGCAGGCTCCCCCGTCAACTCCGCCTACTCCTCTCACGGAGCAGGATTACTGGTGTCGACGGCGAGCACTTCCGGGATCAATTTATCACGTCTAGACAAGACGCGATAAATCGATCCCAGAAAATCGATTGCTTGCCGCCGAACCAGCGGGTAAGTATAGACGTACCCTAAGACTGAGAGGTATTCAAGCAGAAACAGAAAATATTGGGGTAAGAGTTTATTCTTTATAAAATTAAAGACAAGCACTCAGTAGTTAGGAAAGAGCAGAAATTAAGGTTGTCTGAATCCTTTAATTTAACTGTTTATTTTATGCAGTACAACTGCCTTTAATTACAAAATCACATCATTTTCTTCATGGGCCCCATTTTATTTATTGTATAACTGTTTCCAGTTTCTTTCTCCATTGAGAAAACTATATATTTTTGAATGGCCAGCTCCTGAGCACAAGAAGTTCACTAGCCATAGTTGTGACAAACTGTACAAAGTATAGAAAGACAAATTTGAGATTTGCAGGGGTCCCTAGAGAAGTCTCAGTTTTTCTGCTTTATCAAGAGAATTTTTTTCCGGTGGAGGGAATTGCCACCAGATTAGCTGTTGAAATGGGATTGAGTCCTCAAATTTCTTCTGAACTGCTTTCCAGGCATTGGTTTTTAATAACAGTGAAAGTGAGAGTTACATTCTTGCCTCCTAGTCTCAGTAGCAAACACAGTACAAGAGATGTTTCTGTTTATCAGGAGTTAGAGTTAATTGAGAAGAGTTCCTTGTAGAATTGCATTTATCTTTTGGGTCCAGAGAGCTCTTCGCTGGTGCCTCAAGTTGTACCTCTTTAAGGGCAAGCTATAGTTAAATCCCCAGGTATCTAGGATGACAACTGATCTCAGCCTCTGGAGATGAAAAGTTTTCATGGGTCTCAAATCATGTCACTCTCTGTAGTCCCAGTCCGGTTTGTGTAGGGACATCAGCTTCTTGGAGTTCAGGGTAGTGGGCCTGGAGATCTAATGCACTTCCTGCCATAAATCTCCATTTCTGCTATCCTCAGAGAATGCAACAGATAGACAGAATATGTAAGCCAATGGGGGGAAACCAAGAGGAATCCTATCTCCAGGCCCGAACTGGATTGTTACCAAGGTAGAAAAATCTCATCTGACTGTCTGGTTGACATACTTTCAATTGGGCCTGACTCAATACATCCACCATTTCCTCTGAAAAATGGCAGCTGAACAAACAAGCTCTTCAGGATGTTGCTGCACAGGGCCTATGTCAGGGGGACAACTTTGTCTTCTATTTCAATTCTCAGCTCCCCCTGTTTTTGTTTGACACTGAGATCCTCTATCCTTGGGAGGTGACTGCTTTCTTCAGCTCCCTCCTCCTAAGTTGAGTCTGAAAACCCTGTGAAGACAAAAAGGGAATTAAGGTCACCGTAATAATTTAGTATTGGCCACAGAGATCATATTTCCTCAGCCTCCTCCCAGATGTCTCTAGATTTGCCCTGAATTTTACCTCAGTCTTTGGCAGACACCTTTTGCATCACAGACCTGTGTTGTGCCTCGGTCCATTGTGTCTATCCCTAATGTGAAGTTTGATATTCAGTTATCCAGCAAATCTCATTTATTTTCTCTCTTTTCCTAGAAAGTATTCTGACATTAGAATTAGACAGAAAACAAAATGTCAGGTGCTTGCTTGGCTGCAGCAAAAGAATGCATTTCATGGCAGAAATGTTGAATTTCATAGTATCTTGGGGAAAAATACAAAATTCTGCAGCCGTGGAATCATGGAACTCACATGTTCTTGATTTGAGATTAATGTGGCAGAGTTCACTTCTGAACTAATTGTTTCATGTGCTGCAGACTGTTTGGGCTTACTCAACTCATAGAATAGCAGGGTTGGAAGGGACCTCAGGAGGTCATCTAGTCCAACCCCCTGCTCAAAGCAGGACCAATCCTCAGACAGATTTTTACCCCAGTTCCCTAAATGGCCCCCTCAAGGATTGAACTGACAACCCTGGGTTTAGCAGGCCAATGTTCAAACCACGGAGCTATCCCTCCTATCCCCCCCATGCTTTCATGATTTTTCTCTTAACTGCATTTAACATAATTTAAAAAATAAAAGTTGAGATATTTTGAGTGGTAAATTCAGTGGCTGTGGAATTGCAAAACGCATGGGGTTGTCCATTTTAATGTTACTTTCCTCATTGCTTTCATCTTGGCTCTCTTCTACTGATGAAGTTGTCTTCAGGAGCTCCCAGGGTCAGCGCACTCTTCCACATAAATCAAAATATTTTCCTTTCTGTTTTTTCCTAAATCTTTCTAAATGTCTCACCCAATCCATTAAATAGTACCTAGGTAGGATGTCTCCTTGTAGAAGCATTTTTTGTAGCTCATGGCCATAAAAAAAAAAAAAAAAAAAGTCAGTTTCCAAGGCTACCATTTTTTTTTTTTGCAGGTAACCATCTGGAGATCCTGTACTGAGATCTAGAAGGTTTCCACTGTCAGGGATTCATGCTTCTTCCATCAGTTTGATGGCAACCTGTTTGATTCTGCCTAAACAAGGCCTTTTATAAGATCTGTAAAATGTTGTGATTTGGCATCTCTTCATATTTTCACTGAATGTTGTATACATGGGTATAGTAACCTCAGCCTTCCATAACAACTGTAAGTGGGCTGATTTGCTGAAAGACTGCTTCCAGTTGGCATATGTGTGGGGCAAAATCCAATATTTACAAGACAGAATTTCAGTTTATATACTTTCTCAGCTTATACATTTCTCTATAATTCTGTATCTTCACAGTTTATATATAATGAGTTTTTATTATTCAAGCCTGGATAGAAATTCCATGCTTGAATAATAAGAGTATAGCAGTAGGAATGTACTACTGATCACCTGACCAGGATGGTGACGGTGACTATGAAATGCTCAGAGAGATCTGAGCATTTCTGGCTATAAAACCAGAAAACCCAGTAATAATGTGGGATTTCAACTATACCCATATTGACTGGATAGATGTCACCTCAGGACGGAATGCAAAGATAAAATATCTAGTCACTATTAATGACTACTTCATGGAGCAGCTAGTCCTGGAACCCCAATGGAGGAGGCAGTTCTTGATTTAGTCCTAAGTGGTGGAGCACAGCACCTTGTCCAAAAGATTAATATAGTGAGAACCGCTCGGTAGTAGCAACCATAATGTAATTAAATGTAACATCTGTGTAGGGCAGAAAATATGAAAGAAATCCATCACACTAGCATTTAACTTCAAAAAGAGAAATTACACTGGTCTACAATTTTTGAGAAGTTGTCTGCTTCAGAGATAAAATATGCTATTTATTATGTATTTTGATGTGCTGAATTCAAATATGACAATTAAAACAACTGATTGGCTACTGTTTCTAAGATATTTAAGTTTTTACATTTTATGTCTATGTATATTGTGTAGATAGTAGAGTTTTAATCATAAATTGTAAACCTAGGTCTTTTCATGTGTTTATGGTTGCTTTACATGATAATATTTCACCTGTCCTGTTTATGTAACACTTTAAAAATCAGCAAAAGGGTTGTATAAATAAAATTTATTATGAAACAAAAGGCAAAAAACTATTATGTTCATAGTTTAGTCCTCTTCAGTGTCTACTCGGCGCTTCTTGGCTTGTCTCTTGTATTCATTAAATGGAGCATCTCTTGTCACTGTCCAGCAATAGTTTGCAAGCATTGATGGGCTCCATTTGCCCTGATAGCGTTTCTCCATTGTTGCAATGTCCTGTGCTCGCCGTGCTCGTCGCTCACTGCTCCGCAGTTCGGTGGAAAAAAATCTAGATGAGAGTGCAAAAAATTTATCTTTAGTGACATGTTGCAACCAAGGCTTTTGTATGCCTTGAGGAGGTTTTCCACCAACAACCTGTAGTTGTCTGCCTTGTTGTTTCCGAGAAAATTTATTGCCACTAACCGGAAGGCTTTCCATGCCGTCTTTTCCTTGCCACGCAGTGCATGGTCAAATGCATCATCTCGAAGAAGTTCACGAATCTGAGGACCAACAAAGACACCTTCCTTTATCTTAGCTTGACTTAACCTTGGAAATTTTCCACAGAGGTACTTGAAAGCTGCTTGTGTTTTGTCAATGGCCTTGACAAAGTTCTTCATCAGACCCAGCTTGATGTGTAAGGGTGGTAACAAAATCTTCCTTAATTCAACAAGTGATGGATGCTGAACACTTTTCCTCCCAGGTGCCAATGACTGTCGGAGTGGCCAATCTTTCTTGATGTAGTGGGAATCTCTTGCACGACTATCCCATTTGCAGAGAAAACAGCAGTACTTTGTGTATCCAGTCTGCAGACCAAGCAAGAGAGCAACAACCTTCAAATCGCCACAAAGCTGCCACTGATGTTGGTCATAGTTTATGCACCTCAAAAGTTGTTTCATGTTGTCATAGGTTTCCTTCATATGGACTGCATGACCAACTGGAATTAATGGCAAAACATTGCCATTATGCAGTAAAACAGCTTTAAGACTAGTTTTCGATGAATCAATGAACAGTCTCCACTCATCTGGATCATGAACGATGTTGAGGGCTGCCATCACACCATCGATGTTGTTGCCGGCTACAAGATCACCTTCCATGAAGAAGAATGGGACAAGATCCTTTTGATGGTCACGGAACGTGGAAACCCTAACATCACCTGCCAGGAGATTCCAGTGCTGTATTGTGGAGCCCAACAGCTCTGCCTTACTCTTGGGTAGTTCCGAATCCCTGACAAGATCATTCAGTTCACCTTGTTATGGGGTGTGGTTCAGAGGAGGAGGATGGGAGAAAATGTGGTTCCTGTGACATTGATGGTTCAGGACCAGAAGTTTCATCCTCTTCCTCTTCCTCGTCTGACTCAAGTGAGAATGATTCTGGTGCATCAGGAACCGGCAGTCCTTCTCCATGGGGTACTGGGCGTATAGCTGATGGAATGTTTGGATAATGCACAGTCCACTTTTCCTTCTTTGACACACCTTTCCCAACTGGAGGCACCATACAGAAGTTACAGTTGCTGGTATGATCTGTTGGCTCTCTCCAAACCATTGGCACTGCAAAAGGCATAATTTCCTTTTCCTGTTCAACCACTGGCGAAGATTGGTTGCACAAGTGTTGCAGCATATGTGTGGGGCCCACCTCTTGTCCTGATCTCCAATTTTGCAGCCAAAATAAAGGTGATAGGCTTTCTTAACCATAGTGGTTATACTGCACTTTTGTGATGCAAAAGTCACTTCACCACAAACATAGCAGAAGTTATCTGCACTGTTCACACAAGTACGAGGCATCTCTGCTCACTTTGGCTAAACAGAATTGTGTCCCTTTGCAAAATCAAACACTGACAAATAAGAGAGCATGACACTGTATGATTTCTAGAGCTGATATAGGGCAATTTGTTCAGCAGAGTGATGTAAGCTTCGTTATGATTGCATCATCCATGACTTCTAGGAATAACATGATGCAATTCATATCCTGTATGACGCAATACCAGCTTCAGATTGCATCATTCATTGTTTTGCCTAAAAAGCAAGTACCCAGTCATAGATTTATTCATAGATCCAGTCAAAGATGTATTTTAGTCATTTCTGGTTTAAATTGAGATCCCTTCCCTTTATAACTCACTTATCCTCCGCCATTCCCAAGTCAAGGGTTGTATATACTGACCCAATAGCATATCTTGAAAACTAGAGCCAGTCAACAATTTTAAGCATCATTTTCGTTCTCAGTGACCCAGAATTAGTAAAGTTTGACTACATTTATTACAGAAGCATTTTGGCAGTGTTATACAAAAATGAGAAAGCTAGTTAAATAGAAATTAAAAGGAACACTCACAAGAATGAAGTGCCTGCAAGCTGCATGGAAACTTTTTTAAAACACTGTAATAGAGACTCAAACTAAATGTATACCCCAAATTAATTAAAACGGTAAGATGACCAAAAAATGCCACCATGGCTAAACAGAGTAAAAGAGGTGGTTAGAAGCCAAAGGGCATCCTTTAAAAATTGGAAGTCAAATGCTACTGAGGAAAATAGAAAGGAGCATATACTGAAGCAAGTCAAGTGGATTCTTTGCTTCAGTCTTCACGGCTGAGGATGTTAGGGAGATTCTCAAATCTGAGCTGGCTTTTGTAGGTGACAAATCTGAGGAACTGTCACGGATTGAAGTGTCACGAGAGGAGGCTTTGGAATTAATTGATAAACTTAACATTAACAAGTCACCGGGACCAGATGGCATTCACCCAAGAGTTCTGAAAGAACTCAAATGTGAAGTTGCAGAACTGTTAACTAAGGTTTGTAACCTGTCCTTTAAATCAGCCTGTATACCCAATGACTGGAAGTTAGCTAATGTAACGCCAATATTTAAAAAGGGCTCTAGAGGTGATCCCGGCAATTACAGACCGGTAAGTCTAACGTCTGTACCGGGCAAATTAGTCGAAACAATAGTTAAGAATAAAATTGTCCGACACATAGAAAAACATAAACTGTTGAGCAATAGTCAACGTGGTTTCTGTAAAGGGAAATCGTGTCTTACTAATCTATTAGAATTCTTTGAAGGGGTGAACAAACATGCGGACAAGGGGGATCCAGTGGACATAGTGTACTTAGATTTCCAGAAAGCCTTTGACAAGGTCCTTCACCAAAGGCTCTTATGTAAATTAAGCTGCCATGAGATAAAAGGGAAGGTCCTTTCATGGATTGAGAACTGGTTAAAAGACAGGGAACAAAGGGTAGGAATTAATGGTAAATTCTCAGAATGGAGAGGGGTAACTAGTGGTGTTCCCCAAGGGTCAGTCCTCGGACCGATCCTATTCAACTTATTTATAAATGATCTGGGGAAAGGGGTAAACAGTGAGGTGGCAAAGTTTGCAGATGATACTAAACTGCTAAAGATAGTTAAGTCCAAAGCAGACTGTGATGAACTTCAAAAAGATCTCACAAAACTAAGTGATTGGGCAACAAAATGGCAAATGAAATTTAATGTGGATAAATGTAAAGTAATGCACATTGGAAAAAATAACCCCAACTATACATACAATATGATGGGGGCTAATTTAGCTACAACAAGTCAGGAAAAAGATCTTGGAGTCATCGTGGATAGTTCTCTGAAAATGTCCATGCCGTGTGCAGAGGCGGTCAAAAAAGCAAACAGGATGTTAGGAATCATTAAAAAGGGGATAGAGAATAAGACTGAGAATATATTATTGCCCTTATATAAATCGATGGTACGCCCTCATCTCGAATACTGCGTACCGATGTGGTCTCCTCATCTCAAAAAAGATATACTGGCACTAGAAAAGGTTCAGAAAAGGGTAACTAAAATGATTAAGGGTTTGGAACGGGTCCCATATGAGGAGAGATTAAAGAGGCTAGGACTCTTCAGCTTGAAAAAGAGGAGACTAAGGGGGGATATGATAGAGGTACATAAAATCATGAGTGATGTGGAGACAGTGGATAAGGAAAAGTTATTTACTTATTCCCATAATACAAGGACTAGGGGTCATCAAATGAAATTAATAGGCAGCAGGTTTAAAACAAATAAAAGGAAGTTCTTCACGCAGCGCACAGTCAACTTGTGGAACTCCTTACCTGCGGAGGTTGTGAAGGCTAGGACTACAACAGAGTTTAAAAGAGAACTGGATAAATTCATGGTGGTTAAGTCCATTAATGGCTATTCGCCAGGACGGGTAAGGAATGGTGTCCCTAGTCTCTGTCTGTCAGACGGTGGAGATGGATGGCAGGAGAGAGATCACTTGATCATTGCCTGTTAGGTTCATTTCCTCTGGGTCACCTGGCATTGGCCACTGTCGGTAGACAGGATACTGGGCTAGATGGACCTTTGGTCTGACCTGTTACGGCCTTTCTTATGTTCTTAAGTGTAAAACTATAATTAGGCAGCCAAAAAAACTTGACGAACAGCTAGCAAAAGACATGAAAACAAACACAAAAAATGTGTTTAAGTATGTCAGATGCAGGCATCCTGCCAAACAGTTGAGACTGGATGACTGGATGGATCACTTGATAATTGCTCTGTTCTGTTCATTCCCTCTGAAGCATCTGGCACCAACCACTTGATAAGAAAACCCATTTCCGCAGGTCTTGGGAAATTTGGTTGGTTAGTTTCTTTTTATTATGGAGTCTAATTTAAAGATTCAAAACAAAAACATCTCAGTGGGGAAAATAAAAAAATTAAGACTATCTCGATCAGACAGCTTCCTGAGATGTCAGTTCTTTGGCTCAGTTGGATGAGTTGCTCTGTGTGTTTTTACAGTATTGAGCAGCAGTGTTATAACTGAAAATCAGACACTATTTCAGATAAGAATAGAAACATGATGATGTAGACAGGCTGAGCAAAACACTTCACTGATATGTCACATTAATTTGCAAGTTACAAGTAATATGAGGCTTACAATCTCAATATCTGTGTATCCAATTTCCTTGTTTATGATATGCTAGTTAATAGCTTTTATATATGAGGGCCATTGTATTATGTCTACAAAGAGTAACAGTAAATATGACATGCTGATCCCTGTATCACTTGTTTTTATGTAAAGCTGAATTGCATGCTGTTGCTCTGCTTTATGCCAAAGACTTTTGAATTGACAGTGCATACCTGCATTTTAGAAGCTGGCGGTACTCTTGAGACTTCGAGCACGTGAGGAATTACTGGAGGCTGTTTGGAAATATGGAAAATGTATTAGCTGCCTGTTTCTGCTCAAATAACCTGTGGTGAAATAATTAAGTGTTTGGCATTTTAAATTGTCAACTTCATTTAACATCCCATTAGAATGAATGGGGCAGTTTCATAGCTGTTGTTCTTTGAATGCTTGCTCATGTCCATTCTAATGTAGGTGTGTGCTCACCTGGAGCACCGCTGCCAGAAAGTTTTTCCTTCAGTGGTATCTGTTGGGTTGACTCTGGTGCCCCCTGGAATTGCACTCTCAAAGCGCAGGTATAAAGAGCCCTGCCAACCCACCGTCCCCTCAGTTCCTTCTTACCCCTTGTCCTGTGATGGTCACTGGAACTACAACTCATTCTTGCTTCTGCAAGTACTCCTCAGTGGACTTTTCTCTGTCTTATTGTATATAGTTGATTTTAGGAATTAAGTTTTCAGTTATTAGTATATAGTTAGGAGTTAGTGACCCCCACTAGGCAGGGTTAACTCTGCCCAGCACCGGGGCATGGCTCGGTCTCTAAGATTTAAGCCTTGTGAGTCCTGTCACAAGCTTATGCCTGTGAGTGACCCCCATTCAAGCTGCGTCAAGTGTCTGGAGGAAGCTCACATGCAGGAGCGGTGCAAGATCTGTAGGGACTTCAAGCCCCTCACCAAAAAGGTTAGAGATGCTAGGCTCCAATCTATCCTCATGCAAGAAGCACTCCAATCTCCCTTGGAGCCAGGTCACTCAGAGTCGGCACCAAGTACTTCAGCCTCAGTAAGGAGCACCCCAGGTACACTTTGGGATATCCGATCTCGTTCAGCATCTCCAGCACTGAGGCAAGACACACCGACTGCGTCTAAGGAACCTCAGCACCATCAAACATCCTCATTGTCTAAGAAAGATGTGCTGATGAGAGATCCTAGTCACCATTCACCATAGGAAGACCGACCGAGGCTGATCTCCAATACTGAGGTTGGCAGGGCAGAGGGATACTGCTAGGGTGTGACCTACTTTGGGCCACCCTGTGGCACCAACAACCTGCGCCACGCCATTGATTCGGGTCCTCTAATGGGAGCCATTGAGTTTAGTGCTGATAGACTGGCCACCAGGAGAGAGCACTGGAGTCCCACTGATCTACTGGTACTGTCAATGCCAGAGCCATTTGCGGCAGTGAGGGACTTACTCATTCTACTGGTACTGCTGTCCCTGTTCTTACAGGAGCTCTCAGTGGCGGCACTGACAGGAAAGATTTCTGGGGGCTGGAGGCCTCAGATAGTTTCAAAGGGGAAACCAGCTGTGATAGTACAGCCCCTGGTCCCTCCTTCCTGGCACCAGTCGGCACGGCTCTACCCTGGTCTCGGGAGGGATCCTTGGAGGCGGAGTCTTATGTCTCATGGAGGAGCTGGCATCACCATTCCAGCCGGCGCTATCCCACTATGAACTCAAGCCAGGAGATCCAACCTGCAGCGTGGCCACCGGGGCAGTGGCAGTTCCTCGTACTTTCTGGAACTGGAGTGCTTCAGAGCCCAGATTGCTTCCCCCACCAGAACACTGATATCTTGGCAGCAACGGGCTCTGTAAGAGTGGCGTTGCCCCTGAGTGATGCCATCAGGGATCCCATAAGAGTGTTGTGGCAGACCCCAGCATCCTTCAGCCGACAGCTAAGAAAACGGAAAGAAAATACTTTGTTCTGGCTAAGGGGTTAGCGTTCCTATACACTCACGCACCACTGGGCTCTGGTGGTGGTGATGGCAAACGGGAGGGAAAGGAAGGGCCAGCAGGGACCGACATCTAAGGCCAAGGATGCTAAAAAGTGAAACCTTTTTGGGAGGAAGTGCTATTCGAAAGGAGGTCTCCAGCTCAGGATCGCCAATCAGCAGGCACTCCTGAGCAGGTGCCATTTCAAATCCTGGAACTCTATGCTGAAATTTAAGGAGTTGCTTCCTCAGGAGTCCAGACAAGAATTTGTGGTTCTCATTGAAGAATGATGACTGCTACGCATGATAGCGCTGGGATACACCCTTCAGTTTTGTTGTTCCCCTCCTTTCCACTCCCCCTCCCTCTTCAAGAACCCTTCTCACAAGCAACTTCTAGCCCAAGAGGTGCAGTCGCTCCTAAGGGTGGATGCAGTGGAGGAGGTTCCACCGGAGCTAAGGGGCGGGGTGATCTCCTGCTATTTCTTAATCCCAAAAGCCAGTGATGGTCTCAGACCGAATCTGCACCTGTGAAACCTCAACAAATTAATGAAGAAGCTGAAGTTCCACATGGTCTCTTCGGCCTCCATCATTCCTTCCTTGGATCCAGGGGACTGGTATGCCGCCCTTGACTTGAAGGACACTTATTTCCAGATTGCAATCTTTCAGGGACACAGAAGGGTCCTCAGATTAGTCGTGAACCATGTGCACTATCAATTTACGGTGCTCCCATTCAGTCTGTCGGCAGCCCCTCGGGTGTTCACAAAGTGCATGGCGGTCATCGCAGCCTTCCTGAGGAAACAAGGGGTTCAGGTTTAGCCGTACCTCGACGACCGCCTAGTCAGAAGGAAGTCCAGACTTCAGGTAGCGAAAGTTGTGACATTAATACAGTTGACCTTCCAGGTCTTCTCATAAATGCACAGAAGTCCACTTTCTCCCTGGTCCAGAGGTTAGAATTAATTGGGGCCATTCTGGACTCATTACAGGCCAGAGCTTCTGTCCAGAAGCATGCTTCCAAGCAGTAAAGAGGCTTATAGAAAGTATCAAGAATCACCCTATCGCCACTTCGAGAAATTGCTCACAGCTCCTGGGACACATGGCATCATATACTATGTGGTTCAGTATGCGAGACTTTGTTTTGGACCTCTCCAGGCGTGGCTGGCATTGGTATACTCGCCACGCCGACACCTTCTAGACTTGGTCATTACAGTTCCCCCATCTGTGATTACTTCCCTCAAATTACTTCCCAGCTAGTGGCAGCTCACTTGGGGTTCCTAAAAACTCAGGGCCTCTGATCCCTGGAAGAGCTCTTGTTACACATCAACATCACAGAGCTCAGGCCTGCCAGGAGTTCCAAACCCATGTAGCGGGCAGGTGCATGTCAGTCCTTACAGACAACAGCCATTTCCTAGATCAACAGGCAGGGCGAAGCATGCTCTTCTCACCTGTGCCAGGAGGCACTTCGCTTATGGGAATTTTGCATGGTCCACTTTATTCACCTCAAGGCCTCCAACTCATGGCCTGGAAGCTCCATGGCTGAACCCCTTGGAGCTAGCATGCTCTGAACCAGTTCAAGAAGTTTTTTTTTAGGAAGCAGAAAGCCGTCCACTAGAGCTACGTATGAGGCAAAGTGGAAAAGGTCCTTGATCTGGTCGGTGCAGAAAGGTGTCTTACCCATGGGTCATCAGTGCCATTCTGGACTACTTGCTACACCTGAAGCAGCAATGGCTATCGGTGTAGTCGATTGGAGTCCACCTGGCTGCAGTTTCGGCGTTTCACCCATGGGTAAACGGCCTGTCTGTCTTTACAAACTCTATCTGTAGTTGTTGTCTCAAGGGGTTTGACAGACTGTATCCCCAGGTACAACAAGCAATCCCACCCTGGGATCTCAACCTGGTATTGTTATGGCTCCTGGGTCCCCCATTTGAGCCATTGGCAGCGTGTTCTCCGCTGTACTTGTCCTGGAAGGTGGCCTTCTTTGTGGCTATTATGTCAGCCAGAAGGGTCTCGGAGATTAAGACCCTTATTTCAGAGCCTCCATATACAGTATTCTTCAAGGACAAGGCCCAGCTGCGCCCTCACCCAGCCTTCCTCCCAAAGGTGGTTTCACAATTCCATAGTAACCAGGTCTCGGACCTCTCCAGTCTTCTATCTGAAACCACATGCCAGAAACTGGAGCAGCGACTTCATTCCCTGGATGTCAGACATGCTCTTGCCTTCTACGTAGAAAGGACTAAATCATTTTGGAGAACTTCTTAATTCTTTGTGGCAGTTGCAGACAGGATGAAGGGTCTCATAACCTCAGCCCAGAGAATTTCATCGTGGATCATTTCATGCACCCGATGAAGGTCCCCGCTCCTGCCTGAGGGTGCATTCTACAAAGGCCTAAGCATCTTCACGTGCATTCATGGCACAGGTTCCTATCCAGGACATCTGTAGAGCAGCAACGTGGTCTTCAGTCCACACTTTTTTGTCTCACTATGCCGTCAGTCAGCAGGCTGGAGATGATGCTGGGTTTGGCAGAGTGGTGCTATAGTCTGCTTGTCAATGAACTCCAAACCCTCCCCCACAACTGATTGGGAGTCACCTACATTGGAATGGACATTAGCAACACACCTCGAAGAACAACAGTTACAGAAGGTTAGTAACCATTTTTTCATACTGTCTTCATATTCAGGAAGACGACATTGTGTTGATTACATGTTTGTAGTTATTTTCACAGCCATAGTAGAAACATTCATTTTTAAAAGTGAAAGCTTAGATTCTGGAGCACATATTTTGTGACAAGGGATTGATTTCTCTTCAAATTGCACAGCTGAGGAGTACACAGCCTTGTGTATACAATAGTAGAACACATGCCTGCTTAAATAAAACAATGTTTTTCCTCCTTGTTCATATCAAACCATTCCCTTTCACTTTTTAATAGCCACTCAAAGTAAAGGAATTTACTATGTATAAAGTTTAGACTACCTCATCAATCATTGCTCTACATCAAAGAGGATTAATCTGTGAGAGGATTTGCTGAGAATTTCTACATTGTATAACAAAACCCGATAATTAACTTTTCATAAAACACAAATTTTGCCAGTCTGATGATAGTAGAAGGTTGAAAATTGTGTTAGTGTCTTGAAGTCAAGTTGGAAAAAGAGCATTACTATTAATATTACATGCGGAAAACTGTTAAGAGACCATTAATGTTGCAAAGTCAAGCACTCAAAAATTAGGAAACTCAGAATTAATTAATTCTGCCTTGTTATACATATATTGCTTAGCACCACAAAAAAGTCTGACTCAGCCTGGGATATAATCCCTCCTCTCCTAAATCCAAGTCTAGCACTTAGTTGTAAGAGAACATTTTCTCAGCTTGCAAATGTCTCATTCATCATTCATTCTGTGCACTGAATAATGGGGTTCTGCAGAGCAAATTATATGTGGTAATTACAGACTGTATCATAATGCATATGCCAAAATGGAGATATTTTAGTTACACAAGGAACTGTAATGGAGTTAGAACCATATAGATCCCACCGCATGTGTCATTAGCAGTGTTAGTACCCAGGACCTTTAAGTTCCTGGCACAAATTCTTAGAACTTGAGCTAAAATAGTAATTGGAAGCAGCAATAAGCAGTTGTCTTCTATGTGGGAGGGCCTACCATTGGAAGGGAATGCAAAACCCACTTTAATGGCTTACACAACTATTTGCTAGACAGTGGAACAGTGTTGGCAATCAGAATTCTATTTCAGGCTCCGGGGGACAATGGACTAGAGGATAGAGCAGTGGTTATAGACAGAACATCTGAATCCACAGGTTTGGCATGTTCATTCTGAAACACAGTTTGGTTAAATGGGCCTTTCATATTAGAGCTCTAGGTTTTTATCCAGTTGTGCCAGTACTCGTTTTGTGCAATCTGTTATCCCATCTGTAAAATGGGGGTGAATGATGATTGTTTGTGTCTTGAGAGGACTATGAATGAGGCCTTGTTCAATAATAAGACATGTGAAGAGCACAATTAGTTCTTGTTAGTGGAAGAGTTGAAACTGAACTTCATGGTTGCCTCCTAGATTCTAATGCAGTGCTTTTCAGCCAAAGGTTATTTTTCAGCTACTGCTTTGCCTCTCTACAATACCGGGTCATATAAGGAACTCCATGAGGATAGAAAACCTGCTCAATGTTCAGAGAGTTCCAAGGGAGTCAGAAGTTCAAAGATTTTAGCAGCCAACCTCGAACCAGCTTTATTAAGCATGTAACAAATGGAAAATTTTCAGGGTTTTAATTGGCCAAATCCGGATAAAATTTTATGGGGCCATCTCTTTAGCCCCAAGACTTTCCCTGTGCCAAATTGCAGGCTTTTGCTCCTAAGTATGGCATTTCTAGATCTCTTCAGAATGCCTGGAAATAAATTAATGTTGGAAACACTGCCTATTTCCCCCTAAATTTATAGTTGAAAACGATTGCACATTGATGGCAAAAACAAACATAGCATGGGGTATGGGTCACTTGCTGCAGGATTCTCTGCACCTTGAAATCTTTAAACCACAAGTTGAGGACTTCAGTAGCTCAGACATAGGTCAGGGGTTTGTTACAGGAGTGGGTGGTTGAGATTCTGTGGCCTGGGTTGTGCAGGAGGTCAGACTAGAAGATCATAATGGTCCCTTCTGACCTTAAAGTCTATGAGTCATAGAAACTTTCAGCCTGAAATGTTAGTTTTACAAAGTTGTAAGCAATTGAAAACAAGGAATTTTACTGGAAAATGTTAGGAAGGCACAACTATATTATATAACTATAACTATTGCTACCTGCAGGATCAAACTAGATGGATCTTCTATGGTTTTGTCTTTACAATTAATACACACAAAACTTAGTTGTGAACCAGTTACATACACCACATACCTGACAAACCCTCAAATGAGAAGAAATTAAAAGTTAAGTCATGTGAATAATTCATATCCTCTACTTCTCTACCGACAAGTGCATAGCTTATTGTTAC
The DNA here is from genome assembly GCF_027887155.1 of Malaclemys terrapin pileata. Lineage (NCBI taxonomy): Eukaryota > Metazoa > Chordata > Testudines > Emydidae > Malaclemys > Malaclemys terrapin. Next base: position 36,567,389 of record NC_071507.1, on the reverse strand, counting down.
CACAACTACCATGCACGGGAACTTTAACTCTGTCTCCTGTTTGTCTTTCTGCACACACCCATCTACCAGATTTTCCTTCCCAATACTAGTGTAATAGTGGCTTTTGTTGGTGTCAGTGGTTGTGTTATGAAAAGGCAGTTGAGTGAATTACGGAAAGGCAATTAAAGAGATTGATGGAAGACTGGTTTTGCTGGAGGAGCAGACCAGGGTTGTGGCTATGTGATCTATAAGTGGGGAGATAGGAAAGTGCACATGTTGCTGGATGAAAGAGTGAAGAGTGTGTAGTGTAATATGGCTTAACTTTTAATTTCCATAATTTCATCAATTTGTGTCAGGTATGTTTAGGGGAAGCAACACTACTTGCTTCCAAACAAAGGGTTTTGAGAGTGTTATTTTTTTTTTAATTGTGCACAACTGCAGGTGGGGACGGGGGTATAGGAGTGCAGCTGTTGATAGAATATTTTATCCATTAGCAGCCGACCATAAATCCCTCTGTTTGTAGCATAACATCTGACAGAAAAGTGACATTCCTAATGAAGAAGGTCTTGTGTATGCCTAATCCATTTATCAATTGGATTTGGGTTTGCCCTCCCAAAATCCAGCAGGCTTATATGTGCATATAATTTTTCAGTAATTCTATGAATTACAGCTACAAATTATGTTAAATCCCATATTAACAAAAAAAAATCCTGCCTGTTGGACCAGATGTGCTCAGTATCCACCTTTATCAAGTTTTGTGTAGCTAGACAAAGTTGTTTTGTTCCTCCACCCCCAAGCTACTGATCAACAGTGAAAAGTAGGACTCCAAGAAAAAAAATTCAATCAGAATCCAAATACAAAGACTTCTTATTAAAAAAAAAATGTGAAGAGAAACCAAATAAAATCTACATAGAAAATTCAAAGGGCATAGAAACTAAAGCATAACCTAAACTATGCAGTTGCAACCAGTTGCAGTCATCATATCAAGTGTTGTCTGTAAGCAAGGACTGGCCTGCCTCCCAAGGTCTCTGAGAGTGAAGGATCATTTTCCAGGATAGGTTGTAGATCGTGGATAATGCGCTGGAGAGGTTTTAGCTGGGGGCTGTATGTGATGGCCAGTGGTGTTCTGTTATTGTCCTGTTGTTGTCCTTGTTGGGCCTGTCCTGTAGTAGGTGATTTCTGGGTACCCGTCTTGAGTGCTTCAAAGTGAAGTGAGGTTTTTACCCGCAAAAGCTTATGCCCAAATAAATCTGTTTGTCTTTAAGGTGCCTCCAGACTCCTTGTTGTTTTTGTAGACACAGACTAACACGGCTACCCCCTGATACTTGACACCATGCAAGGCACTAAATTTAGCCGTATGGAGTGGAAATCCATCAACCGCAACAAAAAACAGATACAGACATCATCTTCCTCTCCAAATGCAAACAGGTGGACATCATACCAAATGGGCTGAAGGTAAAAAATCCATTGCAATCAACATACTACACTGACTATGGTGAGAGACTGTGCCACACACTCTCAAAGAAACTGAGGAACCACCTGATCAGCATCCTGTACAGCAGACAGGAGAAGATCAAGAATGAGCTCTCAGAATTGGAGACTCTCATACAATACCAACCTTCCACACTAACTTCCACGTGGCTGGACTTTACAAAAATGAGATAAGCCATTTACAATGCACACTTCACTTCTCTACAGAGGAAAAAGGACAGTAAGCTATCTAAACTCCTACCTGCCACAGAGGGCTACAACAGTGGTACCCTCAACTCATCTAACAACATTGTCTATCTTTCCAACCACACACTTAGCCCAGCAGAAGAGTCTTTCCTATCTCGGTGACTCTCTTTCTGTCCCACCGTCCCCACGAACACGATACAGTTCTGCGGTGATCTGGAAGCCTACTTTTGTCATCTCTGACTCAAGGAATATTTTCAACGCACCACTGAATAGTGCACTGACCCACAGGAACCCTCCTACCAACACTACAAGAAGAAGAACTCTGCGTGGACTCCTCCTGACGGTCGAAATGACAGACTGGACCTCTACATAGAGTGCTTCCGCAGACGTGCACAGGCTGAAATTGTGTACAAACAACATCACTTGTCCCATAACCTCAGCCGTACAGAACGCAATGCCATCCACAACCTCAGAAACAACTCTGACATTATCATCAAAGGGGCTGACAAAGGAGGTGCTGTAGTCATAATGAACAGGTCGGATTATGAACAGGAGGCTGCCAGGCAACTCTCCAAGACCACATTCTACAGGCCACTATCCTCTGATCCTACTGAGGAATACCAAAAGAAACTACACCATCTGCTCAAGAAATTTCCAGCTACAGTACGGGAACAAATCTACATGGACACACCCCCAGAACCCCGACCAGGGGTATTCTATCTGCTACCAAAGATCCATAAACCCAGAAACCCTGGACGCCCCATCATCTCAGGCACTGGCACTCTTACAGCAGGATTATCTGGCTATTTGGACTCTCTCCTCAGACCCTAAGCTACCAGCACTCCCAGCTATCTTCGAGACACCACCGACTTTCTGAGGAAACTACAATGCATTGGTGTTCTTCCTGAAAACATCATCCTGGCCACCATGGATGTAGAAGCACTTTACACCAATATTCCACATGAGGATGGACTACAAGCTGTCAGGAACAATATCCCTGATGAGGCCACAGCACGCCTGGTGGCTGAGCTTTGTGACTTTGTCCTCACCCACAACCACTTCAGATTTGGGGACAACTTATACCTTCAAGTCACTGCTTTGGGTACCCGCATGGCCCCACAGTATGCCAACATTTTTATGGCTGACTTAGAACAATGCTTCCTCAGCTTTCGTCCCCTAGTGCTCCTCCTCTACTTGCGCTACATTGATGACATCTTCATCATATGGACCCACAGAAAGGAGGCCCTTGAAGAATTCCACCTGGACTTCAACAATTTCCACCCCACCATCAAACTCAGCCTGGACCAGTCCACACAAGAGATCCACTTCCTGGACACCACAGTGCAAATAAGTGATGATCACATAAACACCACCCTATACCGGAAATCTACTGACCACTATACTTACCTACATGCCTCCAGCTTCCATCCAAGACACATCACACGATCCATTGTCTACAGCCAAGCCCTAAGATACAACCGAATTTGCTCCGACCCCTCAGACAGAGACAAACACCTACAAGATCTTTATCAAGCATTCGTAAAACTACAATACCCACCTGGGGAAGTGAGGAAACAGATTGACAGAGCAAGACGGGTACCCAGAAATCACCTACTACAGGACAGGCCCAACAAGGACAATAACAGAACACCACTGGCCATCACATACAGCCCCCAGCTAAAACCTCTCCAGCGCATTATCCATGATCTACAACCTATCCTGGAAAATGATCCTTCACTCTCACAGACCTTAGGAGGCAGGCCAGTCCTTGCTTACAGACAACCCCCCAACCTGAAGCAAATACTCACCAGCAACTACACACCACACCACCGAAACACCAACCCAGGAACCAATCCCTGTAGCAAACCTTGTTGCCTACTCTGTCCCCATATCTACTCTGGCGACACCATCAGAGGACCAACCACATCCGCCACACCATCAAGGGCTCATTTACCTGCACATCCACTAATGTTATATATGCCATCATGTGCCAGCAATGCCCCTCTGCCATGCACATTGGCCAAACCGGACAGTCCCTCCGCAAAAGAATAAATGGACACAAATCGGACATCAGGAATGGTAACATACATAAGCCAGCAAGTGAACACTTCAATCTCCCTGGTCATTCTATTACAGATTTAAAAGTCACTATCATTGAACAAAAAAACTTCAGAAACAGACTTCAAAGAGAAACAGCAGAACTAAAATTCATTTGCAAATTTAACACCATTAATCTGGGTTTGAATAGGGACTGGGAGTGGCTGGCTCATTACAGAAGCAGCTTTTCCTCTCCTGGAATTGACACCTCCTCGTCTATTATTGGGAGTGGACTACATCCACCCTGATTGAATTGGCCCTGTCAACACTGGTTCTGCACTTGCGAAGTAACTCCCTGCTCTCTCCACGTGTCAGTATATAATGCCTGCATCTGTAACTTTCACTCTATGCATCCGAAGAAGTGAGGTTTTTACCCACGAAAGCTTATGCCCAAATAAATCTGTTAGTCTTTAAGGTGCCACCAGACTCCTTGTTGTTTTTGTAGATACAGACTAACACGGCTACCCCCTGATATCTGACATTTTAGGCAGTTCAGTAGCTCACAGGGCCTCACTTCTTTGTTACAACTGGAGTGGTTAGAATACATAAGGTATTTATTACATAAAATTAAGATAGTATCTGAGGGGGAGGGTTCTTTTTAAATTACCAGGCATGTCTTTTATAATATGGAGGACAGAACACAGAAATTAATCACTTAAAATGTCTAGTCTGAAATTGTCACAATACTACTGAATGTCATACTTACTTTTTTAATATCAGTAGCTTCCAGTACCCTGCTTAATGAAAAAAAATTAGCTGAGAAGTTTTTGATATGCAATATATATGAGGATTATGTAATTAAAAGGAGAGGCCTAGGTGTATCTTAAAGGTTTAATAATATAATACTGGCAGGGTCATGTTCCTGCCTTGCACCACAGGATAATCTAGTCCTAGAATGAGAGAGGAGAACATGAATGACAAAAAAACAAACCAACAACAAAAAAAAGGTGTGCATGGCACTTTTAACCTTTGAATTAGAGCTTGAACATGGATATTGCTTATTGTAAATTTCCCCTCCGTTCACATTCCTTTCTACAGTAGATATTCTGCCATTGTGCACCTGGGCCCTCAGGGGTGATTACAGAAAACTCTGCTTTGATCTGTCTGTTTTTCAAATCTGACGGTATCTGCCTCAGGACTGTATAGACTATTTAAGAAAAGGGTGGAGCTGAATTATGTCATTTAGTCATACCAGTTTCTATCAACTCTGGCTTGACCCTTAGTTGAACTTGAAACTTTTATGCTAAAGGGAATGGTAATACAAAAGAGAACTGAAATGACTTGGAAAAGAAACATATAAACCAAGATAATACAGCATAAAACTAGAACAATAACACTGGTGTACAATTTTTGAGAAGTCGTCTGCTTCAGAGATAAAATGTGCTATTTATTAGGTATTTTGATGTGCTGAATTCAAAAATGACAGTTAAAACAACTGATTGGCTACTGTTTCTAAGATATTTAAGTTTTTACATTTTATGTCTATGTATATTGTGTAGATAGTAGAGTTTTAATCATAAATTGTAAACCATGTGTTTATGGTTGCTTTACATGATAATATTTCACCTGTCCTGTTTATGTAACACTTTAAAAATCAGCAAAAGGGTTATATAAATAAAATTTATTATGAAACAAAAGGCGTTTCTCCATTGTTGCAATGTCCTGGTGAAATCGCTCACCGTGCTCGTCGCTCACTGCTCCGCAGTTCGGTGGAAAAAAATCTAGATGAGAGTGCAAAAAATGTATCTTTAGTGACATGTTGCAACCAAGACTTTTGTATGCCTTTAGGAGGTTTTCCACCAACAACCTGTAGTTGTCTGCCTTGTTGTTTCCGAAAAAATTTATTGCCACTAACTGGAAGGCTTTCCATGCCGTCTTTTCCTTGCCAGTCCACTTTTTCTTCTTTGACACACCTTTCGCAACTGGAGGCACCATGCAGAAGTAACAATTGCTGGTATGATCTGTTGGGTCTCTCTAAATCATTGGCACTGCAAAAGGCATAGATTTCCTTTTCCTTTCAACCACTGACGAAGATTGGTTGCACAAGTGTTGCAGCATATGTGTGGGGCCCACCTCTTGTCCTGATCTCCAATTTTGCAGCCAAAATAAAGGTGATAGGCTTTCTTAACCATAGTGGTTATACTGCACTTTTGTGATGCAAAAGTCACTTCACCACAAACATAGCAGAAGTTATCTGCACTGTTTACACAAGTACGAGGCATCTCTGCTCACTTTGGCTAAACAGAAATGTGTCCCTTTGCAAAATCAGACACTGACAAATAAGAGAGCACGACACTGTATGATTTCTAGAGCTGATATAGGGCAATTTGTTCAGCAGAGTGATGTAAGCTTCGTTATGATTGCATCATCCATGACTTCTAGGAATAACATGATGCAATTCATATCATGTATGATGCAATACCAGCTTCAGATTGCATCATTCATTGTTTTGCCCAAAAAAGCAAGTGCTGTCCAAACCCAGTCATAGATTTATTCATAGATCCAGTCAAAGATGTATTTTAGTCATTTCTGGTTTAAATTGAGATCCCTTCCCTTTATAACTGACTTATCCTCCACCATTCCCAAGTCAAGGGTCATATATACTGACCCAATAGCATATCTTGAAAACTAGAGCCAATCAACAATTTTAAGCATCATTTTCGTTCTCAGTGACCCAGAATTAGTAAAGTTTGACTACATTTATTTCAGAAGCATTTTGGCTGTAGAGCAGTGTAATTAATGTTGTTTCTCAGTACAGCATTAAAAATCATTGTGATAATCAGAAAGATACGACTTCTATCTAAAATAAGACCAGTAAAGGATATTGTTTAAAATGAATGTGTGTGAACTGCAAGTTCATTATTTGGAGTAAATTATCTGTCATGATCTTAAAAGGTTGCTGTCCTTATATCCATTTAGTTATTTTATTTTAAATAGGTCTTTAATTGGAACGGAAGAACTGTATTTGTTTGGTAGTTCTTGATTTTTCCTAGAACTGTGAATGGTGTGATTTATTTGCAGTATGATAATTTTAATTTAGGCAAATATATATTTTTGAATTTTAAATTGCATCCAAAATTAGTTTAAGAAATGTGTTTTGGAAAAGTTAAAAATTGGAACTGCTTACACAAACAGGAGGCCAGATTGTTCCCAGACTTTTGTTTAAGAGGGGCTTTTCTGAAGATTCTCTTCTGGAAATTACCCCCATCATCTTGCTGGTGGGTGAGGGAGAAGGATTTGTCCTCAAACTCCTCTTGGAAAAGTTGCCCCCAAACTCAGTGTTCCAGTAGCAGGCCGGCCTCTCCCTACCAATGTTACTTCACTTCCTCAGCGCTATCCAGGACTCCCCTACACTGGACAGCTTCTGGGAAACTATGGAGAAAAATTAGTGAGAGGCTGTACTATTTTTTCCTGGTAACTTTTATGGAATTGGAGGGACATGGACTGGGGAGAAAGGTACTACAGAGGCAGCAAAACTGCTCCTTCCATGTGAAGGACACCTTCATTTATAAATGTAAGTGAGCATGAAATGTTCCTAAGACAAAAATAAGCCCTCTTCCCCCCTTGAGGGCAGTGGCGGGTAAGCTACCAAAAATGTCTAATTCGGCAGGATCACATTTAAAAAAAATTGATACTGATCTTATTTTCCCCCCATAGCTAACCTGAATAAAAATGCATACTTTGTTGTACACACTTCGTTATACAGTAATTCACTGACTGTACTGTAAGAAAATTGTATATGAATTGTTTGACAAATTGCTGTACAAGATTTTTGTGGGATAATAGATTTATAAATAAGATTTTTCTTTTGTTTTCCAGATTCAATATTAAGTAAACATGGGTGCATTCTTGGATAAACCAAAAACTGATAAACATAATGCTCATGGTACAGGGAACGGCTTGCGTTATGGCCTCAGCAGTATGCAGGGATGGAGAGTGGAAATGGAAGATGCTCACACAGCTGTTGTAGGTATTCCCCATGGCCTAGAGGACTGGTCCTTTTTTGCTGTCTATGATGGTCATGCAGGATCTCGTGTGGCAAATTACTGTTCAACACATTTATTAGAACACATCACCAACAATGATGATTTTAGGGCGTCAGAAAAACCAGGATCAGCTCTTGAGCCTTCAGTGGAAAATGTCAAGAGTGGAATCAGAACTGGCTTTTTGAAAATTGATGAATATATGCGTAATTTTTCTGACCTCAGAAATGGAATGGACAGGAGTGGCTCAACAGCAGTGGGAGTTATGATTTCACGTGAGCATATATACTTTATCAACTGTGGTGATTCGCGTGCTGTTCTCTATAGAAATGGACAAGTGTGTTTTTCAACACAGGATCACAAACCTTGCAACCCAAGGGAGAAGGAGCGAATCCAGAATGCAGGAGGTAGTGTAATGATTCAGCGTGTTAATGGTTCATTGGCAGTTTCTCGAGCTCTGGGCGACTATGACTACAAATGTGTTGATGGCAAAGGCCCTACAGAACAGCTTGTTTCTCCAGAGCCTGAGGTTTATGAAATTTTAAGAGCAGAAGAGGATGAATTTATCATCTTAGCTTGTGATGGAATCTGGGATGTTATGAGCAATGAAGAGCTCTGTGAATTTGTTAAGTCTAGGCTTGAAGTATCAGATGACCTGGAAAAAGTGTGCAATTGGGTGGTCGATACTTGTTTACATAAGGTATGTAACTATTTTTCCTACAAGTTGTTATACAATTGTTGATCTTTGTTTAGATGAATACAATACCAGTTACAAAGAAGAATTTCACTTCTCTCTGGTTGTAATTCAGGTAATGCAAATAGCTTGCACTTCCTTCTTGTTGCCCAGAGAATTCTTCATGGTTGCATTGTAGCCTGCAGCACACACTGTAAGCTTCGCTTGAATGTGCTGCTGTTTTTCCAACCAACAACATCTGCAAGTCTTGTGCATGTGGCAGGACTTCTATAATATACTTAATGCTTAATTGAGCCCTGATCTTGCACTGAGCTCCATATAGGCAGATTCAATATAGGGCACTGATGTCCAAATTCCATGTGAACAAGTTCATACCACTTGCAAGATTGGAGTTGAATTTGAAGTTTTAGCCTCAATGTTCCGCAACTCTGGAAGAGGAGGGAATTTTTTGAGTCCCAACGACTATCTTTTATTGACTGCGAAAGGTGAGAATCCTTTTAGGCCTGGTGCAGAAGGAAACTTTAAAAACAAAGCCCTTTCTACTATGGTATTCTCCCTACTCCAGAGTCCTATTGTGCTCCTGCAGGAGAGTGGGTGTGATGATGGGTGCTAGGAACTGCACCCGGTGTAGGTCTGAACAAAAAAGGCTACATAAGGACCAGTAACCCTGGGTTTACCATATTCGTTTGGTTATTGGTGGTTGTCACAATATTCTCTCCAGATTTGCAGTGCAAGAATGAATAATTTCTTAAAACCCTCTTTCAAATCCTTATGCTATATAGAAGCAGCTAGGATACCTATTCTTCTTCCAGTCCTTACTAAACTCCGTTACAAGCTCCTCAGACTACAGCATCAAGAGTTTCAATTAAGCTTATACAAACATGGCAGGCCGAGGGAGGAAAGACCAAACTTTTGATTAATCAGGGAATTAGTATACACTCTGGGAATGGGTGTACAGTAGTAAATTAAATTAGGGCTAGGGTTATAGTTTTGCAAATTACTACTGAGCAAAAAGTGAGGTACAAGAGAGAGATTCTGACAGAAAGTAGTATTGATGTGTTCGCACAGTATGTGTTGAACTGTAATATCAGCTGGAAATATGTAAAAATTTCCAAGTGGGAGATTAAATTGATATTAAAAATTTGTAGTTTTGCATAATTTGCAAGAAAATTATGTGTTCCAGATTAACTATATATTAGTGGCTGACCTGGGGAGGTGGATAGAGAAACATAACGTTATGTTGGTTCTTGGCCATATAAGTGATCTTATTCATTTCTGGAACTTCATAGCATCAAAGTGAAATGCAATTTAGGCAGTGACACAAATAGAATTCAGATGAATGAATATATTTGGAATGAGCTGTAATGTCTCACCTGAGTATTTTCATAGAATAAAATATTAGCTTTTTTAATTTGTTATTCGTTTGGGTAACAGTTAAACAATTTCTTCATTTTAACTGGTGATCTTTTTGTTGTTATCTTTTAAACAAGTGAAGAAATGCTTAATTATATATTTATTATTAATTGTAAGATAATCTATAACATTTCAAGACTATAAAATAATCTTTTTCTACATGAAATATATTGCAGCTAATTAACATGTTACAAATGTGCAATAAAGTAATTGTGTTAACAATGGTTCATTATAATATCTATCTTAGAACAAGCTAGAGTGATTAATAGCAAGGAAGGCAAGAGCTTTAAAACTAAGGATCCGTCTCATGTACTTGTTTTTTTCTCTCCACTATATAGGGAAGTCGTGATAACATGAGTATTGTGCTAGTTTGTTTTTCAAATGCCCCCAAGGTCTCAGATGAGGCAATGAAAAAGGATGCTGAGCTGGATAAGCACCTGGAATCACGGGTCGAAGGTAGGAAAACCACTTTGTGTATTAAAAATGCTGCTGTCTTCATAAGCTTAAAAACCTAATGGTTCTCAAGTTTTAAATGATGCTGTGCCAAATTCAGACCTGATGTAAGTAGATAAAACTCTATGGATTTCCAAAATTAGAAAAAGGGTTAAAAGTTATTTGGGGTTAGCTAACCCTGACATACCCAATATCTCTTCCTTAATCTATACGTGAGTTCCCCCGGAGCGCTGCTTTACCGCGTTATATCCAAATTCGTGTTATATCGGGTCGCATTATATCGGGGTATATTGTAATATCATGCTAACAACTTATTCTGTATTTAGGGTTGCGATGGCACTTTTGATTTACTCTTTTAGACTCTATTTCTAATGTTTCATTTCAACCCATAGGTGTTTTTGGTTTTTTTTTGTTTTTGCTCCCCCTCCCCCCAAGGTTTGAAGGAAAGCTGTTGTTTTTTAGTTATTGTGAAATAAGCTTTTCGTGTACTAAAAATTGTTCAGGCCCTTTTAATGTTTAAATAATTCAACCAATTTTTTTATTTTAAAACTTTGAAGTTAGCATATAAATAGTCCTCGGTGAAAAATGCATGCTTTGCTAAGACTTTAATTTAAAAAAAGGGAAGAAAAAGAGGATTTATGACTGAACGACTGAAAACAACTGTATGCACGAGTGCATAATATTTTCCTGAAGGGTTTAAGTGTGCGCCAAGTGCAAATACTCTGTTATATGTGTATGTATAAGCATGTGAGTGTATGGATATCTGCATGCAGAACCCTATCAATCAGTGTCTTTGTTAATTTCTACCAATCTAGAGACTTCAGTAAAGTTCCTCTCTCTCTGTAGATGCAGATTTCTGAAGGTGACACTGCATATGTAAAAGTGGCTTGCTGGCTCAGTTTTTTTTTCTTATCCTTCACAGTGCTCTTAATTCCAGAAGTCCATTGCTTGATGCTATCTTACCAACTATTGCTTCTTTACTGAATCTTGTATTTTTGGTTAAGATTATGTAAAAAGGCTGTGGTAAGACAACTCTCACAGTATCTAGTGGCCTCTCATCTCTTTGACCCTTGTCTGTCTTGTTGCTGAGCTAAGTATGGCACAGACACTCCTGTTGGTGATAGATGAAGATCAGATGTTCATGATGATATTATCAAATATGTCATCTGCCTTGGATACTGTTTACTACAAGTTGGCATTGACTCATTTGCAAAACCACCACAGGAATGAATTGGGGCTGCTTTTGGATGGTTTCAGTCTGACTTTGGTGAGTGCTCTGCAGGTGGTGGTATGCAATTGCTGTTCACTGAGGGCACTTTCATTTGGGTTTCTGACAGTTTCCCTCATCACCCCTCTTGCTTAATATTTGCATGACTGTTGGAAGGATTAGTGAGTAGCAAGAGTTGAGTGTCTTCAGTACGTTGACGATGGAGCTTTATAGCTCCATCTTCGCTGACTTGGCTAAAGCTGTCAGTTGCATTACTCAGAGTTTTGGGGGACAGTGTAGGTAGAAATCAGGGCTACCTGTCTGAGGTCCAATCCAGATAAGACTGAGATGAGATCGGTTGGTTGGGGAAAGCAACTGGGAGAGATGGTGGTGGGTTATGTTGGTCTTTCTGTAATTATGTGCCTTCTTTTTGTTGACCAGTTTCACAATCTGTGGTCTGATTAGAGTTGTGTCTGCTACTGGCTGATCAGGTAGCAGCCACATCAAGTCAGACTTTGGATAGTTGGGAGGCCTGTTCCAGTTTCTTTTAGATGCAGACTTTGCAACTCTCAGCCAGCCTTTGGATTAGACTGTGAGACTGCTTCTTAGATCTATTTGGAAACTGCAGCTAGTGCAGAATTCAGTAGCCTGCTTGTTAAGTAGTGTTTCCTGCCACAAGCTTATCAGTGCTGTGCTCTACAATCTGCACTGACTGCCTGTTAGTTTCAGGATTGATTTTAAGATGTTGGTTCTGACCTGTAAAACCTAAATGGCCTGGGACCTACCTGCTTAAGAGTTCACCTCTGTCAGCCCATTGTATATTGCTATAGTTCAGGTTACTGGAGATGCCTGAACTGAAGCCCTTTCTGTATGAGAGAAGGCATGATTGGCAAGATGTTCGCCACTAGAGCCCTGGACTTGTGAAACTTGTGTCCTTTCCAGACCCATGAGAACCCAAGTAATGTTAGCTTTCAGGGTGTGCTTTTCTGTTTGGAGATGGGTGTTGGATAAAGATGGGTAATGGTGATGTAGGAGTCTGGTGGATGTTGCTTTAGTTCTTGTTTTTATTATTCTATTGCTGCATTATTTAGCTTGATCTGGGGAAACTGATGGTGGGTCTATTCAATGTATTTTAAAAATACTGTCAAGGGTGCTAGGATCATTGGATGGACATGCTTTTTATTGTATGTAGAATAGTAAAAATCCAAATAAAAATAATAAATAGGGCTAGAGATAACTGTCGTGATTTTTTTATTTTAGCTATTAAGGAGAGTGATTCTTCTCAGACTCCTGAAAATATCTAAAAGAAAAGCATACTACTAACTGTTCACAATTTATTGTATACCTACTACAGTACTGTACAGGACACAGCATTTTCTAGTGGTTAGACCATATGCCTGGCCTTACCACTGTTACCTTGTGCAAATCACCTAACTTCTTCATCCTTAAGTTTCCTTATCTGTAATGCAGAGGTACTATTACTTTTTAGGAATGTTTTGAGATTTGTTTTAAAATGCATTGAGATCCTTGAATGAAACTTGCTGTAGAAGTGCACAATAAACATTATTATTAAGCATTCACTTGCTTAGAATTTTGCAAAGTTAGTTAAACCTTATTTGTGAAAATATCATTCTTTCTAAGAAAATTACTTCACTTAGTATTCTTGTTGCCCACAGTTATATACAGAATTATATAGTAAAATATAGAAGTGGGTCTAAACTAAACTTTTCTTATGTGCATTAGTGTCTTAATATTTAATAATACGTTCATGGTGGAATAGCTGATGATCCAAGACCCTGATATTTTTAAAAATTATTTTTGGTGCCTTGAGGCCCTGAGTCAGGAAGGCACTTAAGCATGTGGTTTAGTAGTCCCATAGACTTCAGTGAGGCTACTCGTGTACTTAGGGTTGAGTTCAGGCTTTATGTTCTTTGCTAACTTGGGTATCTTAATAGGTATCTTAATAGGTGGTCTGATTTTTTTTTTCAGGGGTAGTGAGTATTTGCAGCTCCCGCTGAGTTTAATGGTAGATAATGGTGACTTCTGAAATGCTAACTTTCGGCATATTTCCTTGAAAATGTTTGGCGTAAATTCTTTGGCTTTCTAGATGATCTATTTTAAGATAAAATACATTTCATTAAGTGTGTGTCTGTTGAATAAGTGAACATACAAACTGTTAACAGACTCTGAGAAAGCCACCCACACCCATCATTGTCACAAATTTTCTCATGCTACTTTGCTTTTCCCAGTTTCTTTGGTGTCTGTTTCTGATTATGCTGAGGCCTGGTCTACACTGTGGGGTGGTGTCGATCTAAGTTACGCAACTTCAGCTACGTGAATAATGTAGCTGAAGTTGATGCACTTAGATCTATTTACTGCGGTGTCTTCACTACGGTGAGTTGACTGCTGCTGCTCCCCCGTCGACTCTGCCTACGCCTCTTGCCGAGCTGGAGTACAGGAGTCGATGGAAGAGCGCTCGGGGATCTAGACTAGACGCAATAAATGGATTCCCGCTGGATTGATCGCTGCCTGCCAAATCCGGCTGGTAATGAAGACATACCCAAAGTAGCTATGAAATACATAGTACAGTAAAAACAGGGCAGCTTTTGTAAATGCAGATTACTGAAAAGTTTAATGGGTGGCCTATCAGATAAGTTCTAGTTAGTTTGAGGGGGTTGATTTTTGAAATGATCTGGGAAATCTACTACTATTATAAGCTACTGCTTTTTGTTTATAATAGTCCACCAAATCTAATTTTGGACAGAAATCTATATAATTCAGATTTTGACCTTTATTTTATATATAGGGGTCAAATATAGGGGAATATTCCTTTTGATCTAATACTATTTTGAAATAACTCAAAATGTAAATGACTGGTAAGCCAGAGTATTCAACAGAAATAAGTTACCCAGACATTTGTTAGTCATATTATTTCAGTTGTTTTTGGTTTTCCCACAGGAGTTCCCCCTGCCATTCAATGTTCTGTACGTTGGATAAAGTATAAGACCTTTAAATGACATACATTTGACAAGGAATGAGAGTTAGTAGTCAAGAAATTTATATCAAGAATAGAAGCAAGTAAAGAAAACAGAAGACAAAGCAGAAGAACTCACAATATTTCCCCTCCCTATTTTTCTCCCAGCATATTTCATCTGTCCTCAATAAATTCATTATCTCTCTAGCCTTTTGACATATGTCTGTTGTTTCCTTAATAAAGTGGCTGAATTCTGGTTTAAGAGATTGGCAGCCTATAATTTTACTATTAAATTTTTTCATCAAATATTTATAGGACAGAAGTAGACATTTTGTGGGTGCTTGAAGTGGACACTTTAGATGGTTTGTTTGCTATCTGAGTGTGGGAAAACTGTTTCTGTTGAAAAAATTGTTTGACTCCATTGCATCTGTTGTGTCCAGATAACTTATATAATTGTCTTTAACATTTACGTCGTGACATGTTTTACTCTTCAACGAGGAATATGTTTGGTGTCAAGTTTGGAAAAATTGGTTGAATATTTAAAAAAAAAAGTAGCAGCTTTGTAAATGAGAAGGAGCCTCTTTTTAAGAAAACATCAGAAGAGGGCTAATTGCTCTCAACAGTTTTGCATGCATTTTTGGATAGAATGCACTTTGGAGAATAGAGTGCAAGAATTGGTAATTTGTGAAGTCATTTAGTTGATTTTGCAATCTAATACACTTTATAGTCCCAGCCTGTTAAATGGAAGAGTTGTGTTGCTGGTGGGACAGTGCCAGGCGACCCACTCTTTTTGTTTGACTTCCTGCTTCCTAGTTGATTTTTTTTATTAGTATTTTTTATGTAGGTATATTCTTGATGTACTCATGCCCTGTTATAATGGTCAATAAGACTGTGTCTTCCCGTGATCACAATCACTGTGATTGTATTGATTGTTTTCAGGCCCAAATTCAGAAAGGTACTTAAACATGTGCCTAACTTTCATCACATGACTCATCCCATTGATGCCAGTGGAACTACTCATGTGCTTAAGTTAGTCATGTGCTTAAGTGCTTTGCTAGATCAGGCCTCAGAGTAGCATATAGATACATAAAGATTTGCCTATCCAAACAGAGTGAAATATAGCTGACCTTATTTTAAAAGAAATTACTTAGTTGTCAACTGAAGTACATGAGTCCACTCAATAATCTAAGGTCTTTGATCTTTGAGAGGTGGTGGTGGTCCATTGGATTGCAGTAGGAGTACTATTTTGTTCTTTGGAATGAAGAATTGGGAAGTGGTATCTTCATCGTTCAACCAGTATTTTTAATTAACAGTCCTTTTGATACGAGACATGATCGAGTAGTTGAATAAAATAAACGTGGAATTTGAAGGAAAAGGTAGCTTCTTAAAGTTACAGCAGAGAAAAAACGGATATTTTCAATTCACTGCTTGGCACAGGATTCTCAATATCAGCAATGATAACTGACAAGACTTTGGTCAGCTTTTACTCTGCTTCAGTGTGACAAAATTGAGTAACATCAGAGATCCTGTGAGCTGTTCGTCTGCAGGCTTAAGAATACACAGCATCAGTTTATACTAAGTTAATATTTTCAAGATTCATTGCAACCATAAGGACTAAATATATTTTTTGTTGTTTGTTTTAAAAAAAAAAAATTTTGGTCTTACAGAATTTAATGGCATTTACCAGGGAAAGCTCCCCTCTCTTCCCAGCAGAGTGGATTTTTTTTATGCTCTCCTGATACACCAGTAATCAGAGTGTACCAAGAAACTGGACTAATCTTTGAGAATAGAGCATAATAAGTAATTGCAACTACAGTTAAGTTACGTGTGCTATTTCACAAGAAGACTAGTGTAGGGTTTTCTTGCCATGAGGAATCAGATTTTTCAAACATTAGGTGTTAAAAATGTGCATGTAGTTTCAGACTAATTTGAACTTGCAGTTGTACATGTGATTGTAATGGGCTTTTGTGTTCCATATGGGTATTAAAAGTCAGGAGCAGACAATAAAAAGGGAACTAGCAGAGAAGGAATTCAGATATCCAAGATCTAACACTGCATCTTTCTACCATTGCTTACATATCAGAAGAACTTGGTCCCATTCAGCTACTGGTCCACCGTTTCTATATGGGAGCAAAAGTGACCTCTGCTTCCCACTGAGAAGAGTTAAAGAGGGAGGAGCTAAGAAGAGAGAGTGAGTGTTTGAGGAGGGACAGAGTATGATGGAATATGGAGGAAAAGAGAATAATCTATTCTGGGGGTGAGAGGGAATGGGACGGGGAAAGAAAATATAAAGATGTAAAGAATAGGAAATATTAGCTTTGTCATTTTGCTTGTTTGGGTTTTTCTTGTTTTAAGATTTTTTTCAAAGAAAAGGAATTGAAGGAAAAGGAGAGAATGAAACAGGAACATGTAATGGAGAGGGGGAGGGAAATTAACTTTTAGGATGCGTGAATTTGTTCCCTACCAGATGGACACAAAAGAACATGATACATTTCTTCTAATCACATTGGTCATTTTATGAAATAACATTTAATAAAACTAACGTGTTTACGGGGGGCAATACAATGGTAGTTGTGCTTTCAAATTTTAAAATACTATCTGCACCCTCAAAGAAAGAACTTGATAGAAACTGCCATTGAGTACTGGATGGCAAATGTATGTTGCCAATTAAAATATTGTGTGAAAGTGCGCTCAACAGCAAAAGTAAAAGCAGTATGGTTTTGTATTGTATTTAATTTCAAGCTAGCGTTATAAAGAAAAGATATGGGATAATTCTGTTCAAATAAGTATAATAGATCTTAGAACTGTTAGTATGTGAAATAAGACACTAGACTGCAAAAAAACAAACCAACAACATTGTTTCCTAAAAGGAAGACTGTTTGACTTTGCCCCTCTGTTAAGTCACCACATAAATCTTATAACACTTCTATTAATATCTGCTTGTTCTGCCTCCATAAAGTCTCTTAAATTGCAGAAGTGGTGTAAAGTTAATTATGTCTAATAAGAATGATGTAGCATTTGTTTTACTTATGAAATACCCACATTAAAAATATTCCAAGTGTTGTTTTTTTTAAAAGAGCTCTTCCATGGTCTATTAAACTGTGATAGCTAAGAGGCTATAAAAATTTAAATTACTTTCTTTTTTATATTTGAGCTATTGGCACCTTTCAATAAAAGTGCTTTAAATAAATATTTTCCTGATGTGAGTTAGAAAAATACCAGACCTTTTGACTGAGAAATATACTTCCTGAAGCAAAGCACTTAAGTCAAGCTCATAGAAATGACATTTTTTTCCACTCACTACAGAAACGTTCTGTAGATTTTAATGGGATATTAGCTCAGTTTGATAACCAAGACATTACTTTTATGTTGGTGGTGGTTTAGTGTGCTAAGGATGGTGATGTGGATATAATCTTGTGTCTTAAATCACAGTTAGTCTTTTAATATAAAACCCCCAAAAAGTGAAGAGTAAAGTTCTTGTTAGGTTTGCACACATCATTAAATTGTGTGGTATGCAGTGGTCTGTAAAAATCAAACTGTTCTAGGGCTTACTAGTAAAGTTCAGTGACCCTATGTGCTTACAATTTGATCTGACTGTTTCATATGCCTTTCTCAAGTGTTCAGTGCACTGCTTAGAAATCACTTATGCTCTGAGCTGGGTCTGAGATTGTTTTTAAAGGGGGCTATATACTGTAACTCTTATAAAGCTACTCTTGTATCATGACATCTACAGTGTGTTCTACCATATTCCAAAGGTACAAGCTATGAGTAGTTCTGAAGTGTATTTGTAAGGTTGCATTTGATGGATCACGGTCAATAATTCATTTATCCAACGATGAACATGGCTAACTATCTCAAATATTTTAGTTTCTTCATTTTAACGGGAACTCTTCGGGTGATTCATTTACAAAACAAACCAACCAACTTTGGCAAACAAGTGATGTGCATGAGACAAATTATTCAGGGGGTGGGGGAGAAGTTAGTTATGTTTGCTAATATTAACTTTTTTAGAAATAGTAGTGTATCTGCCAAGTGTTTTTAAGAAAATCTACAGATGGGGTCATAGAGGGAGAAGAAACAGGGACGTGACAACTTTATTTAATACATTGAGTTAGTTATTTGGAGGGACGCAGTGTGGTGTGAGGGAGATAATTATTTTGTTTAGTTAAAGAAAGGGAGTGTTTCTTCTAAGTCGATAGTAGCTGTGAATAACTTTAGTTCACATCATATTCTGGTAGTTGAATGTTGGCTTGATTAGTGTGGTATGTTTTGTAGTCATTTGTTGATACTTTTCATGATATGGAATGGCTTTTATTCTGTTTGTGATATATGAAACAAAGGCTTTCGACTATTGGATTTATACAGTAATGGCTTGGCTCTTTCCTGTCTGAGGTATCTTCTCTCTCTCTATGCCACACTTCTGCAGCTATGGTCAGCAGAGGCACTTCAGCTGGAAGCCCATAGTTATAAAAGATGTTGACGGCATTCTCTGTGAGTGCTACAAGAATCAGGAACTTACTGCTCCTCTTAGTCTGAAATATTATGTATTTTGTGACTTTTTGGGCATGCAGCAAAAGATATATTTGATAAGATTTTTGAAGAGAGCTGGAGATATACTTCCTGAAATGAGGACGGTTGGAAATGAGTTGTTTTTGTGGCTAGGTGGCCGGCTGTCTGAGAGAATTCTCTTTTGAATGTTTATTTTACTGCTGGTGAGGATTTGTTGTAGTATTAATTATGGGTTAGGGTGCCCAGAGTCTTGTATAGGTGTCTTTATTATGTAAATCAAAACAAATATTCTTAATTGATCGCATATACACTCTGGATTTAAAGAACACTTACATCTTTTTGGACCAAATTTTAGGCTTTGTTTACAAAAAGTTTTTAAAAGTAGTATACTTTGTTTTTTATTTCACATAATTGTCTTTCTTGGGTTGCATAGGTTTAAATGATTGTGTCACAGTAAGTAAAGTGTTGATGTACGAGACAGAATAGATTCCAACTTACTCAGCCTTAGCTAGGTTGGATCTGCAGGAATACAAAGAAAGGATCTTACTCTGAATACACCAAAAAAACAAAACAAAAAAAACCCTTACAAGTAAGATGCCATTTTTATACAGTCACTTTTTTAAACTAGTGTGGTTGATAATGAATTACTCCTAATTCAAAACTATACTTTTCTCTTGGTCCAGTTCAAAGCCTACTAGGCAGTTTAAAGCACATTAGTTGGCAGATAATCATAACTATAACTTTTTTTAGTTCCTTCTTGAGGAATGGAAATGTGTGTTTTCCCTCAAATATGCTAATCATTTATTATACATCTATATTCAGTTTGTTTTCAGTTCATTACTGTTTGTTCCCTTTTAATATACACATAGCTACAAATGTTAAATGCTTCAGTTTTTCTAACCTAGTATATCCAGTACATTACCAATTCATCTGGAACTTGGCATGACATGAAAATAGGCAGGAAATATCAAGTCTCTGACTTCAAAAATCTGGTGGCAGAGCATATGTATACTCTACCACACAAAAACCCGTTAAAAGAACAATGGAGCAGCAGGTCTATGGAAAAGATAATATGTGATCGTTTAATTAAATTGTACCATAATGCATACATAGAAGAAGGCCAAATTGAGGTTGCACAGGCAACCTTAATTCTGGCATTTCCTAGCTTTTGAGTACTTGAGTGTGAAATTGAAAAACGTTGTTTTCAGATAGTGTGTGTGTGTAATTTCCTACATTTTTAAAAAGCAAACTGAAAAAACAGATTCCATCATGTGACAGTATCAGGGTTGGGAATCTTTAGATTCACTGCACAGACCTTTGGCACTTGAACTGAAAGCAGTAGTAGATTGTCCTCCTCTGTGGACGAACACTAGAGGGGATGGGACACTTTGCCAGAGGGTTTCACAGATGTTTGCTGATAGTAGAGGAATGGTGAAACTCAAGAATCTTGTATCGGGGGTAGCCGTGTTAGTCTGTAGCCACAAAAATCGCAAGAAGTGCCACTGGACTCCTTGTTGTTTTCAGGAATCTTGGGTTCCATTCCCACTCTAGAGGGAAGTGTTCTCGGCTGGTCACAGACTCTTCTGCCCATTCCTCCAAGCATGACCCCAACCCATCTTTGGATCAGTACAGTCTCTTTCCCACCTCTGACTCCTTGTTCCCATCTCACTTCTCCGGTTTCTCATTCCAATCCCAGTCTCCTTGCCCAACCAGGCCTGCTCTCACCCCTTGCCAACATTTTATACAAAACATATTTCATTGGACATCATTCCACAAATAGAATTTTAGAATGTCTGTGTTCCTAAAATTCCTCAGCTAAGTGAGCTACTGCCATCTCCTTTGGTATTTAATAAGAGACAAGAGCCACAGTGGGCAAACAGGAATCAAGGAGCATTTTCCAGAAGCCCCTAAAAGTGAGGCCAACAGCAAAACCTTGCCACCTCATTATACTTGTGTAATC
This sequence comes from Malaclemys terrapin pileata, assembly GCF_027887155.1. Classification (NCBI taxonomy): domain Eukaryota; kingdom Metazoa; phylum Chordata; order Testudines; family Emydidae; genus Malaclemys; species Malaclemys terrapin. The sequence continues at coordinate 36,546,443 of NC_071507.1, read as the reverse complement.
AGTAGTACAGTTTTTGTTTTTAGGATTTTTCTAAATATCTTTGAAGATAGTAGCTTGGTATAATTTTTTTCTTGTCTACTATATAACCATTTTTTATGGTTGGAGTATTTATTTATATATGTGCTCTGTTTTTTCATACTGTCTCTTCTGTTCCCTTGAAGTGTTCCTCTGACAGTCCAGAGCCACTTCTGCTCTTGGCAGAATCTTGCCAGTTCCTATATGGAGAGAAGTATATACAAATGTATCTTTTCTAGGCACTAGCTTTGCCTTTTAAAATCCAGGGCTGGAATTTAAATGCCAGTTTTGCTGCCTCCAGCAGCAAACTAACACCTTCAATAGTTTTTCTCATCTAATCACTTTGAATATTTTTCTTGGGTTCTTCTTTTTTCTGCTGCCTTCACTCCTGGGTCCTATTCCACATCTGTGGGACCCAGTTTCTGGTCAGCAGTTTCTTCTTCTCCATATTAATTCACAGTGGTGGAATTCTTCAGTGAGCTGCAGCAGCAGTTGTGTATTGTCTGTTACCAGCTACAAGCATTTCCCAGCTAAAGAGTGGCTTGAGTAGGGTTTGTCAATCTGCCGAGTCTCCAGATACAGTGGCCACTTTGTTTGATCGGTCTCCCCAACGTAGCTTAGTCTGCTTCCACTAGTATTCTTTCTGCCTGTACTGATCTCCCATTCCTTGAAACAGCAGTGCTCAGTAGGGCTCCAAACTGTATCCCAGACCCCATCAGGTTCCCTCCTGTTGTTGGAACAAATTTTCAACCTGCCAGGTGCAGCAATGCCGAGTCTTTGGTGGGACAGCACTGTTCTCCAAGCTCAACAGAAAGCAGAAGATGCATGAGCTGTTTGGGTGTCTGTCCGTCCCCCTTTGTATCTTTCCCTTCTGAGGACACCTACCAGCCCCTCACACTCTTTGTGGAAGCCTCACTCACCTATCTGATCTCCTTTGGGACTTTTGTGGCCTCCTTCAGTGGGTTCAAGAAAATCAAGCAACATTGATCCAAGAAATCTTTTTTCAGAAGAAGGTAAAATTGCATTCTTATGTTCTCCTCCTTTCCACAAAAAGCACAATTCTTAGGAAGATAAGACAAAGCCTAGTGCACCAGGCTACTGCTATGGAGACAGATAATGTAGGCATACCCCAAAAAGGAATTCCTTCCAACTAAAGAAATCTGAAGAGAAGCTGTCCTTTCCTATACCAGAACATTGGGAAACATTTATGGATTTCTTGTAGTTATGCGCAGAGTGCAAGTGATCAGCATACCTTGTATAAGGTCTAGAAGGACGGTTATCCAGTTTGCCTTGATACACAAGCTATCCTCTTAATAGCAAAACTTTTAAAAGGCTAATCTTGCTAAAAGCACTATCTTTCACATACACCGAGCAGTCTCTTAACAGACGACAAAGCTTTCTGGATCTGCCCTAAAAATCACTATGACCTGTTTACATCTAGGGTACATCTCTCTCCTTTATTCCAACAAGTCTCCACCCTGGTCAGATGCGAAAAAAGGAAAACCAAACCCAGCTATACCATCCACAAGGGGCTTTTATTCTCCCTGTATTTTGTTTATGGTAATTTGCATATACCTCATAATAGATGCAAGTGGTATGACCTTGCCTTGTAGCAGCTCTGACTTTTCATATGAGCAGTCCTTAAGGTAAATTAACGGATATACCAGAGATGTTCTATTTTCTGAAAAGAATTCATGTATACATACACAGCAATTCAAAAATTTCAGATTGCCAAATGTTTTAGTAAAGTATATCTGGTTATTTTGGAAATGCATTCTGTTTACAGAGCACTTACTGCAACAGGCCTCAATCCTGACTGGGCCTACCTACTATCATACAAATAATGTTGCTTATGTACAATGGGGAAGTAAGAATTTTTATTTTGAAATTTAAATCTTTTCCATACTAAAGTAATAGTACCTTGGATTTTATTTTATTGTTTGCAGCTGATTCATTTTAAACTAATAATTAGGACTTTTTTTGTTTTATACCAGAAATTATGGAGAAGTCGGGTGAGGAAGGAATGCCTGATCTTGCTCATGTAATGCGCATTTTATCTGCAGAGAATATCCCAAATTTACCACCTGGGGGTGGTCTAGCGGGCAAGTAAGTACAGTGCTGGAATGATTTATGGCTTTTAGTAATTATAATTCTGAATATAAATACAAGTACAACATGTTTCTTCATTAACTGAAGATTTGATTATCTTTAGTAGAGAAGATGTACAAACTTAAGTTACTAAACATTTAACATTGCTCAGTTTTTCATATATTAAACTAGTTTACTGTCTGCACTACAGAAAATATAGACAATACTTTCTATTTTGCCACTACCAGCCCCCCATTCCATCCCAAATAGGGAAAAAATAAAGACTGTTTTGATATATAACATATTGGTTTACTATCCCATACAATTACATTTAAAGATGTAAAATTTGGCATATTTGGATTTTTAGTTCTTTATATTTGTTCACTATCTATAGAAAGTGATAAAATAGAAAATTGAACCATTTTCATGCTACTCTGAATTTTTTGCTTCAGGGCCCAATGTGTACTTGGGTCAGTGCCAGCGTAGCTTGCCTCTTCGAAGAAAAATTGTACCCATTTTGTTTAACATCAGCCTGAAAGTTTGAAAGGTAGAAAGCACTTTTCAGTATTAAAATTGTGAAATGTTTTTTAAAATTACATTTTAGGAAAATTTGAGGTAAGCCTATGGGGGGACACCAGGTTTTTTTTGCAAGCCTATAGATGGGACACCAGGTTTTTTGCTAATGATTTGTTTGTGTCACTAGCAGTATGAGCCCAAGAGAGAATTTAAGTGAACTGTTGTTCTGGTTGTTTAAGCCATTATTAAGCCAAGGTACAGACCTGTTTAAAATCTTCTACATTGGGATTCCCATACATGGTATCATTTCTCAGCATAAGCCTCAAAAATACCAATTTTAAAATATATATTTTCACATTTCACAGTTTGTGTATGGTAAGAATTGCCGCTCACCTTAGGAATTCTTAGACTGCTGGGCTAAGCTGAAAGTATGAATGTATTCCAGAACTACTGTAATAAAACTTGGGACATTCTGCATGTACATGGTGGGAATTTATGAAATGTTCAAGCAACTCTGAAGATGTAGTGGGATAAAAAATGGAGAGGAGAGGAGAGGAGGCTGGGAAGCAAAAATTCAGAAGAGGAAAACGTTGGTCGCATACAAACCTAAACCTTGAAAAATCCTTCGTTACCATTAACTGAACTCTTTATATGCAGGGTAGACAAACAGAAGTTTAGACATGAAATATCTCTCTTCATTTTTGTGGTAGGATGTTCATATTTATATGGCATTTGTCTGCTATATTACAGGGTTTTTTTGTTTTTTTGTTTTTTTTCTTCATTTTTAGGCGTAATATTATAGAAGCTGTGTATAACAGGCTGAATCCACACAGAGAGAATGATGGGGTAAGTTTTACTTTGGGATCTTAGACTTCACTAATAATGAGGAAACCATAATACTTCAATGCAGGTGGGGTACAGAACAAAATTTGATATATATTTACATGTACATCACTGTTCAAAAACTTTATTGTTAAAGGGACAGTGATGTGTGATACCCAATTCTGAAGAATTAATTTTTAATATAAATGGCTGCTTCTGCTTTTCATTCAAGACCATGGAGCCACAATATGGGGAGCTGTTGGTAGTTTAAATATACTCTGGCTTTGAAGTAGGTAATGAGGTTGTAATTTTGTTAAGTGTCCTATACTTTGAAAAATCTAGTGTCAAATTCTGTGTCCTTGTAAGAATCATATTCACACAGAAAATTTCTGTTGACTGTGCACTAAGTGAAAAGGGTCTTGGTAGTGATACTGGCTACGCTTTATTAGCATGTTGCACAGGTGATTCCAGTGAAGATTAGTGTATTTCAGTTTTGAAGATCTTTTGTGAAATGGCTTAGAACTACTGTAATTTACACTTGAATGAAAGTAACAAGTTATTTGTTCATTCCTGATTTAATATTTGTAATGAATTATTTACACCTGTCTGTTCAACTCCTGGACACTTGAGCTTTCAAATCTTTAAACATTCAATTAGACCAAAAAAAGTACAACACTATACTGGTTGCTGTAACTGTTTAAATTACTACGTTACTGGATTGAGTAAGGAATAAATGAAATTTACAATTTACACTTTTTTTAACATCTGTTTTACAAAGTAATTGTAACAGTCATTCCATGTCAGTCAGCTCCATAGTGACAGATTGGTTTAGTTCTTCATGTATAGGAGACTAAAACTTTTTTTTTTTTACTTGTTTAGATAGTAACTTTTAAAAGGCTGATAATTTCTCATTGCTTAGCAAAATGTTGCCCCTTTACCCGTAGGGTTCACTCCCTAAGCTAATTTGTAAAGCTACTACCCTGTTCTCTAAATGGTCCCCAGGAACCATGCATGCTGACATGCCTAAAAAAATTCAGTCAGCAAGTGAAGGCTCTGGTGAGAGGGTGGGTAGGGTTGTCAGATTTCATTTATTTATTTATTTATTTATTTTAACTACTTTGAAATTATTCTGAATCTAGTTGTGCATATAACTAGCCTCTGTAATTATATGATCTTACTGTTATCACTGTCTTTCTCGCCTCACTCCATCTACTTCCCTTCTGTTGGCTGTTAGCTTGATATGTTGTGTTGTCTTAAGAGTGCATGTGCAATTTCAATGTTGGCGGCTGTATGCCAGCAATAAAGTTACTGTAAAACTTTCTAGTGTAGATGTGGCCTTAGATTGCAAGCTCTTCAGGGCAGGAACTGTCTTTCTATGTGTCTTTATAGAGCCTAGCACAGTTGGGGGCCTTGATTCTGATTTGGGCCTTTGTGTGCTGTCACAATACAGATAAATAGCTAATGGTTTCATTGTCACGTCTCTTTTTAAAAATTAAAATTTGTAGTTTATATTTTTTTTTTTGTCTTAGATCATAAAGGTTAGTTAAATTTTACATCCTTAACCCCTTCAAACTGTGCCACAGTTCCTCCCAAAATAAACCAGCATGTTTCCAAGTGTCTCAGCTGTCTTCATATCCTCAAACATCTGCTGTTTCCTCAGTCCTGCAAGTAACTCTGCATCCTCCCAACCCACCATGACTCCTAACAGTTGGAATACTATATGTTCTCTCTGCCTCAGCATCTTTTTACCCATTTCCAAAAATGGAAATGTTTAGGATTAGTTAAAGCACCCAATTTAGAACATTTGCAATGAAAAAAAAAAACCTGGCTCCTCTGTCAGATAATTATAAATGCCTGATGGTGCTGCAGCATATTTGTGACAAAGAAAGACTTTCAAAGGAAAACACAAAGGACCAAATTGTTATAATTTGTGTAGCTCCACAAAGGCAAAAACCAGAGTAAACAAATATGGTAAGCATTCTCTCAGCTACTGGTGAATCTCAGGAAATGTCTTGGACCTGCTTCATCAGTTCTTAAATATTATCTATTTGTATTTTATTAAAATAATTGTTTAATTCTTACACAAATGCAAATCTGGTGGGCATAGTAAAAACAAAGGAAGGGCAGGCTTACTATTAAAGGTTATATTTACATTAAATACTGTATTATGCAAAAAGTGTGGACAATACAGTGCAATGCACTTTTTGAGCTATATAAATATAGTTTTATTTTCTGCTAGAATTAAATAAAATCCCTATATTAAGGGAAATCTCTGTGATCTTTGAGTATTGGAGGACCAAGAGGTCCCTTAGACCTGGACTGCATTTTAATGCATCAGCCACACTAGGTAAAGGATCGAATTTGATTCTCTGATAGGAATATCTGTCATTTGACAACAGCATTATTTCCCTTCTCTGTCCTTGGTTCATATGTCCCAGAAGGACTTGAAGGGAGGAGAAAATTCAGTGCTGCCATTGGACAACAGAGCTGACACCTCTTTATAGTACCCCAGTAGATGAAAGGTACTTTCCTTTCTCCTTAAGAGAGGCTGAGTCTAGTAGTTCATGTGCTGTGCTGAACCTGATAGTCTGCGTCAGTGTTTCGCAACCTTTTTGATACCAGGGACTGGCTTGCTGCATTCCTAAACTGTGTCTGGCAGGGACCAACTCTGGTCCATGGACCGGTCGTTGAGAAACACTGCTCTAGGTCATTGCTAAATTCACTCTCCCAGCCCCTGGACTTTCCTTCAGTCTCCTGAGCTTGATGCTTAGAGAAGAAGACTGAAGAAGGAATAATTCCTTTATTAGTTAAAATGCTTCTGTTCTTCTCTATGTTGTGATAGCATAACTGGAGTGCCCCTACAAACCTGCATTCAATCAGATACCATAGGAAAGGGCTGGATACATACAACACACCCAGTTGGTGGTGGCTTGTAAAGTGTGTTTCAAAATGATATATTACAATGCTCCTAGTATAAGTCATGTTATAGCAAAAGCAGAGCTTTATATTAAAAATTATGGGCCAGATCCACAGCTAGTATTAATTTGCACAGTCTGGAGCTGCACTGATTTTACATTGCTGAGAGTCTGACCCTATTTTGGTGAACTGTATTCTTACATAGACTAAGAAAAATGTTTACAACTATTTTTCTATATGCAATATTGCTGTAACAATCTTTGAAACTCCTTACTTATGACAACATTCAGAAATCTTCAATCATTCATTTAGTGATGTGTAATATATTTATCAACATTCCATATAATTAATTTATACCGTATTGATAAAGTGATTATATATAGATATGATTTGCATTGCATGTTTTTAATGTACAGTCAACAAAATGTATGGTGTGGGATAAAACCTGAACTGATGAAATTATAAAGTAAAAGGTATTTATATTAATTTTTGTATTTGAGCAGATGTCTAGGTTGTAACAATATACTGTAGTGTGAACAGCTTAAATAAAAAAAGTAATCTTCATTTGATGACAAATGAACTTTATAGCTTGATGAATCAAGAATGTTCAGAAAGCATCTTTTATCGATTATTTTTTTCAGAATACAAATGTAGTTATATTTTTCACAACTATAAAGGCTTTTATTTAAATTGTAGTCAAGTTCAAGAATTTTGTCCTCGGGTCTTGTGCACTTTCTTGTGGTAACTATTTAATTTCTCAAATATATTTCTGGTAAATAATAACTTAGGAGCAAATCCTTAACACAGAGCAAATCTTTAACAGTGTACTGGAAGAGATGTGCGGAGGAAGGGATCTTTTGCAGCGATGTTTTGTGGGTGGTATTGGAGCCTCCGAGATGCTTGGTCACTGGACTCCTGTGCACTCTTACTTGGTGTGGAGTGGAGTAGTTGGGACCCCTGGCTCATCTGGGGATTGGCCCTGCTTTGAGAAGGGGGTTGGACTAGATGACCTCCTGAGGTCCCTTCCAATCCTGATATTCTGTGATTCTATGATCACTGATCCCTAGGGGCATGCTTGGTTACCAGGAACCCTTGTGTAGCACCCTTGTGTAGTAATTTCACCATTTCTGTTGTAGACAAGGATCTCCATAGATAGGAAGGTGGAGACAAGATCTGCTCCTTAATAGCACTATAAATGTATGTGGTGCTGTACAGTAATCAGTGCCCAACATGTAATAGACTCTTGCACCAAAAGGTTTGCAATCTAAAGGAATAGTATAATGTATTTTTGTTAACTTGCATTTGATTTTCTCAACGCTGTAGCTGAAGGATTTAAAATGGAAACAACTTATAAAAATTATTTTAAGAGGGTTACAATACTACCAGAAAAAATAATTAGAGGCTAGCTAAAATGTAATAGGAAGAGTTGTTATTTTATTAATTTAAAAAAGAGATTGGATTGCTCTCAGATATTGGGTGTTTTTGTTTGTTTTTTTAAGTGGCTGTATTTTTCAGTAGTTCTTTATACTTACATTGTGTACTGATTAGGGCCTAGTCTACAGTAGGTTGATGTAGCTACAGCATTCTGGGGTGTGAAAAATCTACACCTGAGCGCCATAGCTATCCCTGGTGTAGATGCAGCTAGATTGATTGAAGAATGCGTCTGTCAGCCTAGCTTACCATCGTTTGGGTAGGTGGTATTCCTAATGAAAAAACCCCTTCCATCACTGTAGGCTTCATTTACATTATGGGGTTATGCTAACATTGCTATTGCACTGTAGCTGTGTTACTATAGTCCAGTGGTTCCCAAACTGGGGTTCGTGAACCCCTGGGGGTTCGCGAAATGTTACAGGGGGTTATCAGGAAAAAATTCCCTAATGGCAGACAGAGCTGGCCAGCAGCCCGGAGCCCCTGGACTTCCAAGAGCTAAGCAGATCAAAGCAAGTAGATCTATCACACTGAGGAGATTTAAACTTCAAGACTCCTTATAAGAAATGCAAAGGGAGGAGGAGATTTTTTGATGTTTTTAAAATTAAATAGGCAGCTAGTATTATTATTTTTTTAATTATTATGAAGAACAAGTTTAAGCTTTGTTGTAATGTGCGTTGTTTGCCTGGACTGCTCAAGACCTGAATGCTTGTGTAGGAGGAACTCTGAGTTGGCTTCTTAAATACCTTCATGCTGTTTCACATCTGATACTCCTTGATGAAACATAGGAGCCTTGTCTTATAACAGGCTTATTAAAGTGATACAAGCTACAAAAGTGAGATCTTGGAAGAGTGTTGCCATTTTCATAATGTTATAAAAATACTGCTATGATAAATAATAATTAATAATAAATAGTGTGTAATATGCATGTCATAAAAGCAAATTTTATTTCTCCCAGATCACTGCTTTTATAATTTATACTCAGATAAAGGAGAAAATTCCTGGAAATATTCATTTTTAGGAGGGGGTTCGTGAGACTTGACATTTTAGTGAAAGGGGTTCACAAGTTATTGAAGTTTGGGAACCACTGCTATAGTCCCTTATTGTAGCCATGGCTTGATCCATTGCAGCTCCCCTTGAATGTAGAAATGTGAACTGTCAATACTAGCTGCCTGGGAAAAGTGTTTCCAATTTCACAGGACAGGAAACCTCAGTGGAGTTTCAAATATTAACACTTTATGTTCTCTGAAATAAAGAAATTTTTACAGTTTTATATTCAATAACAACAAATTTTGAAAATTATACCCACACTTTAAAACCAAGTTATTCTGATTGTTGGAATTGAAGGGTAGAGAAAAGATATGTTATGGCAGCCAGTATTTTCATGAACCCCCTAGAATTAGATACCATTTGACATTTGTAAGGTTAGGATTCCAAGTTTTCAGATAGCTTACAATGTTGGTTACAGCTTTGAAAGCTCTCAAGAATAGGGGCCACTAAAATCAGATCAGAATTGAAGGAGGCAGTGGGAAAGCATAAATGGCAATCAGGATGATTTGCCTATAATATCTTTTGTAGCGAGAATCACCAGCCTTCCAGTGTTATCTAGCTACTATTTCTAGCATGATAGTGAGGCATCAATAATTAAAATATCTTCTGGCCCCTCAAAGCAACAGAGCTGTTTTGGCACTGATCCAGAACTTAAAATAGCCAGTTTGGACCTCAGAGCCATGCAACTTTTTCTCCTGGCAAAAGCACACTAATCACCATCACAGAATAACAAGAGGGTTTTTTGGTTTGCTTTACCCATTTGATTGAAGTAGTCTACAATGCTTTTGCAGCTTGGATGAGGGACTGGGGGAGGATTCCTTCCCACATCATAGGCCACAGATCAAGATGGGTGCCTAAATGTAGGTTGTTGGATTTGGCTTTAGCTAAATATTCTGGATAGTCATTTTCCTGACAGCAACTTGGGAAGAAAAATTGCTAGATCATTGGCGTTTTTGTGAAACAGTATCTTTTAGGATGCTGATTGGCAATAGCTTGGCCCTCTACCCGCTGCATTGTACACATGAAGAAAATCAGATTTCAAGTGTCAAAGGATTTATCAATTAAGTGAATTCTGATACTACAGCATCCATTGTTGGCAGTAAACATTTTTTAATTAAGCTGTTCACATAGGGTGTATATTGCTACTGAATCAGTAGTACTTTACATTTTAAAATATTGACTCAGTAGTCAGTGTAAATTTAAATGGCCACGTTCTTCACTCTTTGGCTTCCACTGAAGTCAATGACTGCCAGACAACTATGTGCATCCAAGGACATAGTTTGAACTAAAGGCCGATTTATTCTGGGGTCATCTTTTTGATATTGTTCTTTGTGCCTCACATAAAGTAGATTGAAATGTTTGTCAATACTGTAAGTCTTAATAGAAACAATTTAAATACAAGGCCCATTAAATGCCCATTCTAAAATAAACAAACATGAATCAAATAACTTAATTTTAGGATGCATGTTGTTAACTTAAGGTATTTTTATATATGCATAGGAGGGCATAAAGCTCAGATCTTTTCCTCAATCAGAAATGACTTTTTATATACTGTATTTTAAAATATATGTATCATTCTAAAATATCCTAGTTTAACTACTGATTTTGGGGGTCTTGAATCTTAAAAAAAGGACCCTGGCGAACCCGAGGAAAGTGGAACACAGGGGAAATTGGTGGAAGCTCTCAGGCAAATGAGAATTAATCATAGGGGCAACTACCGCCACCTTCTGGAGGAGATGCTGACTAGTTACAGGCTAGCTAAAATACAGGGAGAAGAGTGCACTGCTGAACCAGCTACAGCATCTACTTCTGATAATCTTGCTGGACCCAGTGACCCAGTGGCAGACACGCAAACAGAATCTGAGAATCATCTTGCTGAAATGCAGAGCTCTAATGAAGATTCAGGGAGAAATGAGATGAGTGATAAACAGGTGTAATGTCTTTGTGTTGCACACAGCCGATTTGATAGCTTGACCTAGTTGTTCTAATGTATTCATATGTCAGCACATTGTTGCATCAGTTCTAGAAAGTTAGTTTGTTTGTACCTACATTTATATGTACAGACTTTTTATATGAAAAGTCATCCTTTTTTGAGTAATTTAAAAGTTACTATTTACTGTAGTTTGGATTAATAAACAAAATGTAATTAAATTTTATATTCTGTGTAGCAGGAAGCAGGACATTTATATTACTGGTAGTTGGTAGTCTTAAGGATTTACTTTTTTAAAACCCTGTGACACCAGTGATAGGAATTTTTGACAGATGCAAAAGCAAGTTTTTCATTGTGTTGTAAGCGTATTCCTAGTGAAGGCTGAATTTTAATACTTTACATTACATATATTAATTGGCATCTTAATCAAATACACCTTTTGTTCACATTTCTGAATTGAATTATTTCACAGCATAATATCCTACCTATTGCATGTTTGTTTGAATAGTATATAGTTCACATTATCATAGTTACAAAAATAATTATTCACTTGTTTTAGGATTTGTTATGCCACTCTTTTTTTCCCTCAATGTATGGTCCTTTCAATTTAGACTGTATCCTCTGTTCAGTGTGAATATCTTACTTATTTTCTAGAGAACTGTATCCTTCACTATTCCATAGGTTATAGCATAATGTATATCAGACAATAATATGTACTTAGAATGAGTGCTTAGTGTGAAGCTCTAAAAATTTGTTTAAATCCAAATAAAAAATATGATGTGGAATAATATCTGTATGCATATTGATTTTATTTAAGGAATTTTGTTGATATTATGCTACCTCAAGCTTTTTGGAAGTTCATTTGAAATACTAATTATCTAGTCATGGTTTGGAAATACTTTTAGCTACTGTTAACAACAGACAACAAGGATCGTGACACTGTTTATTAAACTAGCTATTCCTACAAATATTCTGGGAGTTTTTATTATCGTAACTCTAATCTGTGTTCTATCAGTATTTCATAGTTTTAAATTAAACACTACAATAAAAATGAGGCAAACATGCTGTTGTATTTTAGGTTATAGTCTACATTTTGTGTTATATTCCTCTTCATTGTGTGTACACACATGCACATACACACATTCAAGTAGATTAGTGTATTACTATGTTACTGTGAATCTAACTGCCTGTAGTTTATTTCTGAAATGCCATTGTCAAAAGTATGCCATTGTCAGCAGTGACAAAGGTATTTTGTCACAGTTCCTATTATATTTTTGGTTGCAGTTGTTGAAGCACTTGCACAAAATTATAGCTTTTATCATCCAACAAAGATATACATAAAAGTTCTCTACCTTAGTGAGTAAGATCCTGTGGGAGCCTCTTACTAAATATGGATTATCTTTCAAGAGTTCAGAAATCTTCCTTAGCATTTCACAGATTTTTATAGATTTTTTTTTTTTCTTAAGTAGTGATTAGCTGATGGATTGATGGAATAATACACTGGGTGGTTTGTTTAGGTTTTTATTTATATTCATTGCAGTGCATTATTTTTATTGCATTAATATGTTCTGTAAGAGAAAAGCATAGCTAAACTTTTAATCAGTTAGTCATGCTGCTTCCAGAGATGAATTCCAGAGATTCTGGGGACAGATATATATATATATATATGGAAAAAGTGATTTTGTGTATGTGTGTAAATTAGTAAAGAAAACGTGGCCATTCCTTTCATTTTTTACTTCCTCGTGTTACACTTTATTACGTTGTTAGAATTCAATTAATTATGGATGTAGTTTTTTGTATTGGTGAGTATTAATATTTTTCCTCTTCTTTTCCTGTAGGGTGCTGGAGATCTAGAAGATCCATGGTAGCCTTACAAATCTACTAAAATGCTTTTGATTCTGAAAAAAATGGGGGAAAAAACTTAATCAGTTTTCTTCAATACAAGGGAAAAATTCTGGTGGATTTCCAACATTTTGTGAAATGGGCAGAAAGATATTAGAGTTTTCCATCACTTGTTTATTTTTGTGTTTTCTGATATTGCCACTCTTAGCATTGCCTGTATTACAGTATCTTTACCAGCCTCAGGCATACGGACTCCATCTTTGTTGAACTTTTAGCCCTAAAAACCAAGGAAAAAGTGATTCTTTCAGCAAATCAATATATGTACCTGAGGTGCATGGGATTGTAGTTGTACTCTGAAGATACATTATGGTTTAACGAAACTTAACATATAAGCATGAAAGAGTACAAATAATTGTATGAGACGTTACTTATTTCACTTTACCAAGTTGGAAGGCTTTTGCAGCTCTGTGGCTTGGAAGTAATTTCAGTTGGGCAATATGCTATAGGATTTGTATTTCCTCTCCCTCCCTCCCCCTCCCCCCCCAGTTTTACCTGTATTATCAGACTGTTAGGTTTCCCTACAGTGTCCAAATTGTGATACGTTGCCTACTGCTTGCTTGATGATAAATGTATTTGGCAATAATAGAAGAAGATTTTAGGCGTCTAAAACCAATAAGAATTTTACGCAAGTGTACAACACATCCTTAAACTCTTGCTAGAAGAAAAACCTTTTAAAACCAAACTGATTAATTTATGGTTAGATGTAACTTAATTTGACATCTCACTCACTGCTGCAGGTTTTTTTAAAAATGCTGAAAATTTGCCTTTATTATAATGTAAAATGTGATTTTTGTTCTACATGTGGTTTTCTATAGTTTCCTCTAATTTTTCAGCTTCAGATACAGACAGAAGTCTTGTGTAATATGGATTTAATTTTTAATTGTTTGCATTATTTTCAAAGCTCAAATTTATCACTTTGAGATTACTATAAATACAGTTAAAATTATCTATTTTAAATCTAAGAAAATATTAGAGATATTTTCATGGGTTCAATGACCTTTCATTTTATAAGCAATGGGCATGGTACAGAGTGGCTGTCATGTAAGGTACTTGAAGATTCTTAGTTTAATTCTATTTTTGCAATAACTTTGATTTTTTTTCTGAATTCTTTTGAGTTGTGCATGTATTGAGTCCAGTAGATGCTAAAAACGGAGAAGAATAAAGTATTTATCTAAAAAAAAAAAAAAAAAAAAGCTATTGGGGAGGGGAAACAATGAATGTATCCATCTGTACATGCTTTACATGCTGTGGATGCCTTGTAAACATTTTCCTATTTGTTTAAACTGTGTTTCAGCGAGGATGTAATTGCCCTTGTGTGTAGTTTAAGCTAATGACAGTCATCAACTGGTTTTGTGTGAAATGGAATTCATGCTATTTTTCTGTAACTTTATCCCCATGCTGAGTCTGTAAAAACACACACACTCACTTACTGGTGCCTATGGGCAGCTTTCCCAATCATTTTGATTCATTGTGTATCTGATTTTTTTTGTTTTGTTTTGTTTTTTGTTCTAGAGAGGATTATTGCCACAATATATTTTATTTATTCATTAGATTTTAGCCTTGTAAGTTAAATTGTTCTAAATGACGATGTTAACAGATTTTTGTCCCTTTGCTGGGTTTTTGGGGTTGTTAAAAGATTGGGAATGAAGAATGCAAAATGGTTTATTGTTCAGACTGTCCGCTCTGGTCCAACCCTGTACTGATAGTACCTTCCCAGTATGATATTGTGATGTTTCATACAATACAGTGAACATAACCAACTTGTTATCTTCAATAAAGGATTGCTAAAACAGTGTGATACACTGCTATTTTGTGCAGAAGGGATTTATGCTGAAAAGGTAGAAAGTTTGATTATCTTTGCGTTTGTGAAATTTTAAATATTCATTTTTGTTTTTGCTGCCTATATATGTGTATTGACAATGCCAAGACTTCAGGGTTTGGTCTTTTGGTGACATACAAAACCAAAAATCTCCGAATAGGCACGTCTGTCCCAAACAGTGGGATGAATTTGGCCTTGTAACTGCCATCAACCTTTCACCTTAGTTTAGTTGTAATTTATCCATTATTCTAGAGGTTGGAAAGTGTGAAATCAAGTCTGATAAGAACTACAGATGGAGTTAAAAAAATAAAAGTGATCAGGATTTGAATTTTAACCATAAATTCATGGACGATCCCTAGCTACATCCGCAAAAATAAAATTGAGACAAACTGTCCAAGTGTAACAGCTTGACAATCTTGGTAAATCTGCAACTTCCAATAGTGGCTTTATACTTTCTGGTGAAGTACTAGGTAGCAGTTACTCTCTAATAAAGATGTTACAGATAATAATTAATTTTGGCCCCTATTAAATATTTACACTGTAGTAGAATGTTGTGGGAGAGGGTGAGAATAACAAGTTGACAATTTTGTTATTTCAGATACAAAGCCTGTTGTAATTCCATAGATGAAGTTTTCGTCTGGAATACAGATACCTGCATCTCATCGTTGTCCAAATCAGAAGCCATTTTATCTTCCGGCTGTCACACAAATCAGGGCCATTTTTCTCAGAAGAGATCTTAATCCTTTCCAGCAGTTTCCCAGGTTGAGATTCTAAAACAGGCATTTTACATAAATTTCAAACCCTGAACTTAGTCAGGAAAAAGTGCAGCCATAATGTTCATAAATGGCTCTTAGCAGGACCCGGATACTGGGCCAGAAAACATTTAGTTGCTTTTATAAGCTTTGTTTTATTTTATTTTGGTCAGATCTGTTTGTAGAATGCAATCTCTGTCCTGAACACCTGATTAACTAGCAATTTTAGTTCCTCTTTATAGTGCAGTAGGAAAACTTGCATTTCTTCTCATAGGCCCTGTTTCTGCAGTGACTTATATTTATACTTCACAATGTACTGTGAATAGCCTTATTGAAGTCAATGGGACTACTCAGTTTATGTAAAGTGAAGTGTGTGTAGAAGTCTTTGCAGGACAGAGCCTTAGTCCATACAATTACCTCACAAATGTAAAATTGGTCGTTCTTTCCCTTAGATACAGATGTTTAGGCATCTGCTTTTTCAGGAATTATGCCATGATAAGTTCATCTGCTTTTGGTTGTTGGGTTTAGTGTGTGCTTGCTGATTGGTGGCAGACTAGATGATCATACCCAGACTTATTCTGTAAGTGAACATGCTGCTAAAGTGGTGGTGATCTCAAAATAACTTGGTTTTCTTTTAATAGTGTTATAGTAGTTGGAAAACATGCTCATCTTTGACTTCCATGTGAAAAAAAGCTGGAGGTCTGACATTGCTTACTCTAATCACTAATTTGTTCATTTATTCAATCTATAACTGCCATGGGCAGCTAACTAACAAATATGGTTTTTATTATATTCTTCTAACAATACTATAATGGAAATATCCTGAGACAAGGATGAAGAGAATTGTTCATAGAATTCTGGTGGGGCGAAGTGTCTTTCCCACCTAAGAAATTTGTGTTCATACTAAAGAAATACAACTCATTTTGCTTGCTTCATATGTGAATGTTTTCAGATAGCTTGTCATGAAGTGCATTGGAGAGTGTATTGTCTGGATCTGATAGTTTTGATTTAACTATGAAAATAAAATAATCAGGTATCTCGGTTAAGCGTATAAAATGAAATACGGAATAAAACAATAAAAAACTAATGCAAATGTTGCTACACTGTGGCCCTATTCCTGGAAAGGCTTACTATATGTTTACATTTAAGTGTACAAGTACTTCTCTTGACTTTAGTGGAGCTACTCATGTGCTTAAGCATGCATCAGCCTTTGCAGGATTGGGCCAAAGTGCATATTAACTTTGTGGTAACTTTGGTTATCAGGAATCTTGACACAAACACTATTGCTAAATTTTGAAGAATTTGTGGTTATTGCTGCTATTGTATTGCAATAACATCATGCTCTGATCTGTCCATATTGATGCATACAAAGAGTCCCTGTGCTGTGGAGCTCACAATATAAGAAAAGCAGCATATGAAGGGAGGGAGAAAATAAACACTCAAAGTATTTAAATCATCAATACTCTAAATGCTGCCCCGCCTTGCCAGTTGGCTAACTTTTTGTGGACACCATGCATGAAGTGACTTTTGAGGGGAAAACTTCAATTGAAAGCCTTCTCATGCCAATAGCCCCAGTCACAGTATGAAGTAAGAAAAATGTGTTGGATCCTCAAAGGTCAAATCCTGCAATTCCAGTAATGAAAAATTCATAACGAAGTCAATGGGAATTTTGGATCCGTGTGGATTGTGGATTCAGCCACAGGTAATGCTTTTGAAAGAGCTTGTTATGTCCACTTTAAACTGTGACATTTACTATTTAGTTAATGGGAAATGTACTCCAAATTTTAGTTTTACATTTGTTCATTTAAAAACAGAAAATGGGAGAGAACTTTGAAGTTTTAACAGACAGAAAATGAATCAACTTTACAAGTCCTACATTTCCTTCTTAGGTTTCAGGTCGTCCTGGACTGAAATGACATGAAGAATGAAAGTGCCAACAACAAAACTAGATATAAAAAACTCAACTTGTGTCATTATTTCTAAAATGAGTTCTGTTACCCATCTACAAACATGCGGACATAATTACAATGCAGTATTTTAAACAAAAAAAGGACAATCCCTCAAAACAAACTACCTCCAACCCAGCCTCTGGGCAAGTGTTATGACTGTTATTACTAGGGGACATCATGCTTGATTAAAAGTTTAGCCTGGTGTGCAGCGGCAGTCAAAAAAGCTAATAGAATGTTGGGAATCATTAAGAAAGGGATAGATAAGACAGAAAATATCATATTGCCTCTATATAAATCCCTACTACGTCCACATCTTGAATACTGCGTGCAGATATTGCCCCATCTTAAAAAAGATATATTGAAATTGGAAAAGGCTCAGAAAGGGGCAATTAAAACAATTAGGGGTATGGAATGGCTTCCGTATGAGGAGAGATTAATAAGACTGGGACTTTTCAACTTGGAAAAGACAACTAAGGGGGGATATGATTGAGGTCTATAAAATCATGATTGGTGTGGAGAAAGTAAATAAGGGAGTGTTATTTACTCATAACACATGAACGAGGGGTCACCTAGTTAATATGCAGCAGGTGTAAAACAAAAGGAAGTGTTTTTTCACACACAGTTAACCTGTGTAACTCTTTGCCAGACAATGTGAAGGCCAAGACTATAACAGGGTTCAAAAAAGAACTGGATAAATTCATGGAAGATAGGTCCATCAATGGCTACTAGCCAGGATGGACAGGGATGGTGTCCCTAGCCTCTGTTTGCCAAAAGCTGGGAATGGGCGACAGGAGATGGATCACTTGATTACGTATTCTGTTCATTCCCTTGGGGGCATCTGGCATTGGCCACTGTTGGAAAACAGGATACTGGGCTAGATGAACCTTTGGTGTGACCCAATCTGGCCGTTCTTATGTTTATTGTATGGAGGTAGAGCGGTGCCTATCTAAAAATAATAATAAACATTTACCAAGTTATGCTGGTATCTGAGATACTGCAATTATATTTCCTACTCAAATTATTAGAGGGAAGTAACTGCAGTATCTACACTTGTGTGGTAATGGTAGGTAAACACTGATTTTTTTTTTTTAAGTTAATCACTGTCAAGTGCTGCTTCTCAAGATGGACCAAAGGGGAACCATAGCCACATTACTACCACAAGCCACATTCTTCTTAGAGTAGATATAGACATGTATGTGCTCCGCAAGCCAGAGATGGAGACTTTTTCCTAGCAGTGCCTGTAGAGGGGCAGCACTCATGCCTGTAGCCCCTCCCCTGGCTATATGAGGTGGGACCGCCACAACCTCCACTCAGTTCCTTCTAACCACACATCTGCTGTAGTCGGAGCCCTGTATGGTTGTTGCTTCACAACCTCACAATTTACGTCCTGAGCCTAGTTTTATTGTACATAGTTAATAGTATTAGAGTAAAAGTTACAGGATATAGTATAGTAGTAGCAGAGGTGCTCCCCGATGATACCTTCTCCAAGGTTCAAGCCTTGCCCTTTGTGAGGTGTGGCAATTCCCAACAGTGACTCCACACACACACACAGTGCCTGCTGTGCCTTGGTGAAGGCCACCTTAAAGAGTGCTGTTAGATCTGTAGGTTGTTCAGAAAGAGGGCTCAGGTGGCATGGGACTTTTGCCTTAAGTAGCATCTTCCTGAGCAGGCCGTGAGGCATGACCCAGTACCCAGGCCTTCCTTGGGCCGCAGATAACCTCTCGGGGTGTGAAAGTATTGCTGCCTCCCATTTCCGGATGGGACCTTCTCCAAAGAGGTACAGGAATTGTTCTCCGTTATCAGTGCCAAAGAAGAGGTCACATAAGACTGATAGTGAGTGCTCCAGATCCCAGGGCAACTTTGGTGCTGGCTCCAACACACGGGCGCCTCTGACCCTTCCTCGGTACAGGCTAGGAAGGGCAGACACTCTGTACTGTTGACTCTGGTTTTGGCTTCCGGGCATCCATCGAGTCTGGTACCGACAGTATCTGTGATGTCAGCATACCATGTTGCAGCAGACCTCTACTCTGCCTTTCAGTTCCATCTTCGCTGCTGGTCCAAGACTTTGCAAGACTGGCAACTGCGATGGCCCTTTGGCACTGCACCAGGCAGCACCCCTCCCAGGGGTTGGTATGGACACAGAACTGGAGACAGTACAAGGTTCTTCGGTGCTAGGCCCTCCCTTGGCACTGATGCAATCGACACCACTGATGGTTCAGTGGAGGTTGTTGCTACCCTCAACGTTTAGGTATGTGGAGGCTCCAGTACAGTGGCACCAGAATTTTGGCACCCCTGGTGCTGACTACCTCAAGAGCACTGATTGTGACCTTGTTCTGGGCCCACAAATGAGTCGGATCACCAGTTGGCTCTGTCTGCAGTCACTCCTCCCATGTCTCTGAGGTCCCAAGACACCTCAGCTTCAGAGTCGTGATCCTCATCCTCCCACTCCACTTCACTGGAAGAGGTCCAAAGGCCACCGGTATGGCTACCAGGATTGGCATGCATCCCAAGGCCGGGATGGAGGTCCCTGGCATGACACCTATTGGCCACCACTGCCTTACCCATACCAGTGGCCCCCTTGGTCTCATTGGGAAGCTCCTTGCTCCCAGAGGTTTTGCTCATCATCCAAGTCAAAAGCATGATCACCTGCTCATGTGGTATTGGTGGCTGCGGATCAGATGCAAGTCCAGACACCTGCGATTTCCTTTCCTATGGAGCTGCTGGAGTTTTCCTGTCCAGAGATGCTGCCTCAGGAGCAGGCTCTGCCTTTGGCCCAGCCAACAGCTTCGTCTTCATCCCAGGACGATGTGGTGTTGCCTGGTTCATCCTCCTCTTCTATCCCAGAGGACTTCAAGGTGTACCAGGACCTTGTATGTTGGGTGGCCTTGTCTCTTGATATTCAGGTGAAATTTCTGCAGGAGAATACCCATAAACTTGTAGACATTCTCCAGCCTTCTCTCCTTGAAGAGTTTCCCTTCTAATTAATGAGGTGCTCCTTGAGCCTGTAATGGCTCCTTGGGGTGTGTCAGTGGTCAACCACTTGGAGAAGCGCTATTTTGTACCTGTACAGGGATATCAGGGGTTTTATTTTCATCCAGCCCCAAACTCCCTGGTGGTCCTGGGAGTGAACAACTGAATCCAGCAGGTCAGGTTCAAGTCCTCCCCCAAGGACAGAGACTCAAAGTGTTTGGAGTTTTAGGGCAGGAAGATGTATACTCCTCTTGACTCCAGATGAGGATCACGAATCAGCAATTACTATAAGGGCAGCTTCCTGGCTCCAGAACTCAGGGATCACACTGGATGTCCAGCAAGCAATTGATGACATGCTGTTCGATGGCCAAACCTTGTTTTCGGACAAGACTGATGAAACCTTGCATTCCTTTAATGATTTGAAAGCTACACTCTACTACGGGGCACTGCAAAAACAGCCATACAGGCCGCAACACCTTTTGGTGCATTCCTTCCCCGAGACAGCAAGACTACCCCAAGGAGAGAGAGGTCTCACAAGAGGAAGCATTCAAGTTTGTGGCCTGGTGGCTGTGCTGTGGACTTTCCTTTGGCACCTGCTAAGCACCCATTTTGACTCGGTAATCCAGAGCATTGTTCCATTTGTTGTTCTCCCTCCCCTCCCCATTCCTTCGGGGACAGGCTAGCCTGTTTTTACAATGCCTGAGTCTCTATTGTGTCCCACAGCTGGGTCCTACACACTGTCAAATTGGGTTATGCCCAATGCCCCTTCCCCACTCCCATCTCTGTCCCTCTTCAGAGACCCCTCTCACGAGGCACTACTCTTCAAGCAGGTCAGCTCTCTGGTGCATTGGGAGTGATGAAGGAGGTTCTGAGTGAACACTGAGATAGTGGCTTCTACTCCCAGTATTTCCTGATACAAAAATCCAAGGGCAGGATGAGGCCCATCCTTGACCTCCACGGACTCAGCAAATGCATCGAATACGTGAGGCTCCACATGATCAGTCTTATCAGCTGTCCTCCCTGCTTCGTCTCAGAATGACTGGTTCACTGCTCTGAACCTTCACGACGCTTACTTCCATGGCCATTCTACAAAGTCACAGGAAGTTTCTTCACTTCATGGTAAGAGACTGCCACTTTCACAATGTGATTCTCCAATTTGGCCTCTCTTCTCTCTCCCCTTGCCCCCCCCCCCCCGCCCGACTTTTCATCAAATGCGTGGCAGTGGTCATGGTGTACCTCAGGAGGCAGGGGATCCATATCTTCCCCATGTCAACAATTGGTTGCTGAAGGGCGTCTCCAGAGAGAAGGTTGTCACCTATATCGACACCATGCTATGTTTACTCATAAGAACATAAGAATGGCCATACTGGGTCAGACCAAAGAGCCATCTAGCCGAGTATCCTGTTTTCCGACAGTGGCCAATGCCAGGTGCCCCAGAGGGAATGAACAGAACAAGTAATCATCAAGTGATCCATCTCCTGTCGCCCATTCCCAGCTTCTGGCAAACAGAGGCTAGGGACACCACCTCTGCTAATAGCCATTGAGGGACCTATCCTCCATGAATTTATCTAGTTCTTTTTGCAACTCTGTTAGTCTTGGCCTTCACAACATCCTCTGGCAAGGAGTTCCACAGGTTAACTGCATTATGTGAAGAAATACTTCCTTTGTTTGTTTTAAACCTGCTGCTTATTAATTTCATTTGGTGACCCCTAGTTCTTGTGTTATGAGAAGGAGTAAGTAACACTTCCTTCTTTAAAATCATGATTGATGTGGAGAAAGTATAGACTTCAATCATATCCCCCCTTAGTAGTCTCTTTTCCAAGCTGAAAAGTCACCTTCTTATTAATTTTCCTCATACTAAAGACATTCCATCATCTAATAATTTTTGTTGCCCTTTTCTGAACCTTTTCCAATTCCAATATTTCTTTTTTGAGATGAGGCGACCACATCTGCACTCAGTATTCAAGATGTGGGCATACCATGTATTTATATAGAGACAATATGATATTTTCTGTCTTATTATCTATCCCTTTTTTAATGATTCCCAACATTCTGTTCACTTTTGACCACCACTGCACATTAAGTGGATGTTTTCAGAGAACTATCCACAATGACTCCAAGATCTCTTTCTTGAGTGGTAACCGCTAATTTAGACCCCATCATTTTAGATGTATAGTTGGGATTATGTTTTCCAATGTGCATTACTTTGCATTTATCAACATTGAATTTCATCTGCCATTTTGTTGCCCAGTCATCCAGTTTTGAGAGATCCTTTTGTAGCTCTTCGCAGTCTGCCTGGGACTTTAACTTGAATAATTTTGTATCATCTGCCAATTTTGGGTCACCTCACTCTTTACCCCTTTTTGCAGATCATTTATGAATATGTTGAATAGTACTGGTCCCAGAACAGACCCCTGGGGGAGACCATTATTTACCTCTCTCCATTCTGAAAACTGTTTCTTTCCTATCTTTTAACCAGTTACCAATCCATGAGAGGACTTTCTTATCCCATGACAACTTACTTTGCTTAAGAGCCTTTGGTGAGGGACCTTATCAAAGGCTTTCTGAAAATCTAAGTACACTATATCAACTGGATCCCCCTTGTCCACCTGCTTGCTGACCCCCTCAGAGAAATCTAGTAGATTGGTGAGGCATGATTTCCCTTTACAAAAACCATGATGACTATTTTCCAACAAATTGTGTTCATCTGTGTGTCTGACAATTTTGTTCTTTACTATAATTTCAACCAGTTTGCCCAGTACTGAACTCAGGCTTACTGGCCTGTAATTGCCAACCTCTGGAGCACTTTTTAAAAATTGGTGTCACATCAGCTATCCTCTAGTCATTTGGTACAGAAGCTGATGTAAATGATAGGTTACAGACTACAGTTAGTAGTTCCGCAATTTCACATTTGAGTTCCTGCAGAACTCTTGGGTGATTACCATCTGGTCCTGGTGATTTACTACTATTTAGTTTATCAATTTGTTCCAAAATCACCTCTGACACCTCAATCTGAGTCAGTTCCTCAGATTTGTCACCTAAAAAGAATGGCTCAGGTTTGGGAATGTCCCTCACATCCTCAGCCATGAAGACCAATGCAAAGATTTCATTTAGTTTCTCCACAATGGCCTTATCATCCTTGAGTGCTCCTTTAGCATCTCGATTGTCCAGTGGCCTCACTGGTTGTTTAGCAGGCTTCCTGCTTCTGATGTATTTACTTTTTGAGTCTTTGACTAGCTGTTCTTCAAATTCTTTTTTGGCCTTCCTAATTACAATTTTTACACTTCATTTGCCAGAGTTTATGCTCCTTTCTATTTTCCTCACTATGATTTAACCTCCACTTGCCTTTTTGCCTGTCACTGCTTCTTTACTTTGTTGTTTAGCCACGGTGGCACTTTTTTGGTTCTCTGCTTTTTTAATTTGAGGTATACATTTAAGTTGAGCCTCTGTTATTATGTCTTTGAAAAGTTTACATGCAACTTGCAGGGATTTCACTTTTGGCACTGTATGTTTTAATTTCCGTTTAACTAACCTCCTCATTTTTGTGTAGTTCCTATTTCTGAAATTAAATGCAACAGTGTTGGGCTGCTGTGGGGTTTTCCCCACCACAGGGATGTTAAATTTATATTATGGTCACTATTACCAAGCAGTCCAATTATATTCACCTCTTGGACCAGATCCTGTGCTCCACTTCAAGAATTGCCTCTCCTCTTGTGGGTTCCAGGACTAGCTGCTCTAAGAAGCAGTAATTAAAGGTGTCAAGAAACTTTATCACTGCATCCTGTCCTGAGGTGACATGGTGGTGGTACCCAGTCAATATGATGGTAGTTGAAATTCCATATTATTAATGAGTTTTTCATTTTAATAGCCTCTCTAATCTCCCTGAGCATTTCACAGTCACTATCACCATCCTGGTCAGGCGGTCAGTAATATAGCCCTACTGCTATATTCTTATTATTAGAGCATTAAGTTACTATCCATAGAGATTTTATGTTACAGTTTGGTTCCTTTAAGATTTTTGGTTCATTTGATTCTATGCTTTCTTTCACATATAGTGCCACTTCCCCACCACCATGACCTGTTCTGTCCTGATACCTTTTGTATCCTGGTATTACTGTGTCCCATTGATTATCCTCATTCCACCAAGTTTCTTTGATACCTATATCAATATCAATATTATATCAATATCCTCATTTAAAATGAGGCACTCTAGTTCACCCATCTTATTATTTAGACTTTTAGCATTGATAAGCACTTTAAAAACTTGTCACTTTTTAGCTGTCTGCCATTACATGATGTAATTGAATAGGACTTTTTTTCATTTGATTGGTATCAGAGGGGTAGCTGTGTTAGTCTGGATCTGGCACCTTATAGACTAACAGACATATTGGAGCATAAGCTTTCATGGATGAATACCCACTTCGTCAGACGCACTCTTTGTTGCTTTCCTTTGACTGTTTCTCATCAGATTGTACCTGTATTTTATCATCTTCCATCTTCTCCTCCTTACTAGGACATAGAGAATCTCCATTAATAGATCCTCTCCTAAGGGTTATCTCTGTCTGAACCACGTGCTCCTCTGCACCTGTCGGCTTTCCCAAACTCAACCACTTGGGACTCATCCTAAACACTGTGAAGTCGACCTTGCCTTCCACTCAGCAATTAGAGTTCATTGGGGCCCTGTTAGATTCCACGAAGTCGATAGTGTTCCTGCCGACTGATTGCTTCCAGGCAATTTGACAGCTGTGCCTCAATTTGCAATCACAAGAGTCCACAAAAATCTATGTGTATTGAGCCTGTTGTCCACTTGCACCCAGTGGTCCAACTCACCTGATTGCATCTTCACCCTCTTCAGATGTGGCTCAGAATGGTTTACTGCCTTGCCCTGCATTCTCTAGACAGGTTGGTTTGTCTTCTTCCATCAATCCTGGAGTCCTTGCACTGGTGGGAATTCCCATGCAACGTATGCCAAGGAGTATTCATCGCATGGCCCTCTCTGACCAAGTCACTGGTCACCAACACATCCCTTCTGGGTTGGGAAGCCATCTGGACTTGTTGAGGTGGCAGGGCTTATGGTCGGAATGGAAAGCCTCACTCCACATCAACATGCTGGACCTTTGAGCTATCCACAATGCATGGTATGGATCTGGAAGGCACAACAGACATTCAGTGGTTCACATACTCACCAACAATACCACATCATATACTAAATGAACAAACAAGGAGGAGCTCACTCCAGACCACTCTACCTGGAGGTGATCAACCTGTGGCAGTTCTGCATCAAAGAGGCCATGACCCCAATAGCTGTCCACTTTACCATGGGTCCAGAACTGTCTCACAGTCATCTCATCAGAGTTTTCTTCCCAAGCCATGAATAGGCCCTAAGGGCAGAGATCCCTTGGATGGTTTTTGCAACATGGGGGATCCCTGTGATCAACCTCTTTGTGATGAGGGAAAACAGGAAGTGTCTATTTGTGCTCTTGGGAGGGTCTCAGCCCAGGCACTCTCTCCAGCGCTTTCCACTGCAAGTGGCAGTCGACTCCGCGGTACGCATTCCCTCCTATCCTGATCGTTCCCCATGTTGTCGCCAAGCTTAAGGCGGATTGAGCCAGGCCGATTCTGATCTTCCCCACCCGCCACCTCGTGGCCGAGGCAGTGCTGTTCTCAGACCTCCTCACTCTCAGTTCAGCCTCCCATGCCGCTTCCTCCCCTTCCCGAGCTCCTCACACAGGACCGCAGCTGCACCCTGCATCTGGCGATCGGTTCCCTGCACTTACAGCATGGCTACAGCATGACTGAATGAAGAGGAAGAGCATTGTTCAGAGGGTGTCCAACAGATGCTATTTAACAGTAGGAAGCCTTCCACTGGAACAGCCTACTGGGTGAAATTTTCCATATGGTCCTTGGCTGGGGGACCTCTCCAGTGGAGACTTCCATCCAGGACATCTTGGAGTACTTGCTACACCTTCAGGAATCTGGCTTAGCACTCAGATCTTTAAGCGTGCATTTGGCAGTGATATCAGGGTTTCATCCACATATCGAAGGAAAATTGGTTTTCTCCAATGCCATGCTGATGAGATTTCTGAAAGAACATCTCCGCCTGCATCCTCCAGTCCAAGACCCAGTCCCCTTATGGAACCTGAACACAGTTTCAGCAGCTTTAATGGGGCCTCCATTTGAGTCTCTTGCTTCCTGTCCTCTGTCCCCCGTTTCAGAAAGCTGCATTCCTCTTAAGAGTGCTTGCTCATGTTCATTCTATATTAGGTGTGTGCGCACCCATGTGCACAGCTGCCAGAGATTTTTACCTTAGTGGAATCCGTAGGGTCGGCTCTGGTGCCCCCCTGGAGTTCCCTGCTCTTGCGCCAGTATTTGAGGCACCGCCAGCCCTGTGCCCTCTCAGTTCCTTCTTACTGCCCATTATGGTTGCTGGAATTTGATTCTTGTATATAGTTATTCATAGAGTTAGAGTTAGCTGAGATAGAGTAAGATAGTGGTCCCCTGAGGGACGTTGTCCCAGGGACAGGCATGCCCCTCTCCCTGGGCTTCAAACTGTGTTCTGCTTGTCACAAGCCTATGACGGTCAGAGACTCCCATGGAAACTGTCTGAAGTGTCTGAGGGAGATGCATGTTAAAGAATTTGTAAGAACTTCAGGCCAAGAACACAAAAGGCCAGGGACATCCTTGTGAAAGCTCTCTTGATGGAGATGGCTCTTAGACCAGCCTCGGAACCATTCCATTCTATCTCTGCACCAAGCACGTCTGTGTCAGTACGGAGTGCTCCACTGGCACCAGGCTTACCCCAGCACCATTCGCCTTCACCGGTGCCAAGAAAGCAGCATAGGAAACAGCAAGGGCACTACCTGGTGCTGGTCAAGGACAAGAAATGGGTGGCAAGCAAAGAACTTGTGCTGGGCCACCTGCCCTCTCTGGAGTGGCAAGGGGCAGCTTCTCCACTAAGGGCCCTGTTCCCTTCTAGGGACTACCTCTGACTCCCTTGTAGGAGCTGTGATGCGGAGAATCTAGGCAGTGGAAGTGGCCGGGAACATTTTCTGGAGGCCTGAGGCGTGTACAGGCGCAAGGAGAGAAGTATGGCATGGGAATCTTTCAGGCCAATAGTCTGTTATAGAGCATTGCCCTTGAATGGAAGGTCCTGGATAGACTGCTGCAATTCTTGGGACAGCCCGGAGGATTGCAGCCACGAGCTAGGTCTCATGGACCAGCAGAGGCCATCTATCTGGCTGCCAAATCAGCAACATTCAACACCATCTGTAGAGAGGTTCTGATCATTGTTTTGCCCTCCTCCAGGATGGACACAAACTTCTGTCTGAGTTTTTGTGGCAGGGAGTCCTTAAATTTACCCAGAGAGTCTGTTATAGTTATATCTCCCCAGCAACACCTGCTGATTCGCCTCAACAAATATCTCAAGTTGAAGTTCCACGTTTTCTCCTTGGCCCCCATCATCCCTTCACTGGATCCAGGATATTGGTCTGCTTCCCTTGACTTAAAGGACACCTATTTCCATATTTCTATTTTCCACAGACATAGGAGATTCCTCCAGTTTGTAGTGGGCCAAAGCCATTACAAATTCACGGCACTGCCCTTTGGCTTTTCATCTGCTCCGAGGGTCTTCACAAAGCATATGGCACTAGAGGCCACTTACCTGAGACGTTGAGGGGTGCAGATCTACCCATACCTCGATGACTAGCTTGTCAGAGGCAGAGCACAAGTCTAGGTTCTAAGCAGTCTCAATCTGATGTAGGCCACCTGTGGGGATCCTGGGCCTGCTTATAAACTAGCAGAAATCAATTCTGAACCCTGTTCAGTGGATAGAGTTCATAGGAGCAGTACTCGATTCGACCCATGCCAGGGCCTTGCTGCCAGAGTCCTGGTTCTGAGCCACATCGGACCTCATTACGCATATTAGAGCCCATCTCCTCCCGACCAACCAGGTATGCCTCAAGCTGCTGGGCCATATGGCAGCATGTACTCACGTGGGCTGTCGTGCGCATCTACGCCTCGGACCCCTGCAGACGTAGCTGGCATGAGTTTACGCTCCCGGCAGGCACAATTTGGACCCGGTGGTCACAGTCCCATCACAGATCCTGTCATTCCAGCACTAATAGAGGGTCTGTCCACCAAGCCAGGAAGGAATTTCCTTCGTGATCCCATCTCCATCTGTGACGTTGGTCTCTGGTGCTTCGGATCTGGGGTGGGTAGCCCACCTCGACGACCTCAGTACCCATGGTCTCTGGTCATAGAAAGATCATTCCCTCCATATAAATGTCAGGGAACTCAAGGCCATACGCTTGGCTTGCTAGGAGTTTCTTCCCTGCCTGATGGGCAGAGTGGTTCAAATCCTGATGGACAATACTGCCGTGATGTTCTACATCAATAGGCAAAGCAGAGCTTGCTCGTCAGCCCTGTGCCAAGAGACTCCCCGGTTATGGAACTTCTGTGTACAGTATACCATTCATCTTATGGCTTCGCACCTCCCAGGGGCCAGGAATGTACTGGCAGATCTCCTCAGTAGGTTCTCCTTGTCTCACCCAGAGGTGGTCAGCATGATCTTGCAGAGGTGGGGGACTCCCCAAGGGGACCTGTTTGTGTCCAAGCAGAACAGAAAGTGTCAGCAGTTCTGCTCAATCCACGGGGTCTCCAGAGGTTCCCTATCTGATACCTTCTTACTTCCGTGGACGGAGACACTACTGTACATCTTCCCGCCGGTACCACTGGTTCACAAGGTCCTCTTGAAGATCAAGCAGGACAGGGTGAAGGTAATCCTGATAGCTCAGGTGTGGCCACGTGAACACTGGTTTGGCACGCTGTTAGAGTTTTCGATAGTGATCCCGTTAGAGCTTCTCTGGCCAGACTTATTCTCACAGAACCAGGGCCGTCTGCTGCACCTGAACCAAGTGTCCCTGATGGCATGGCTGCTGCATGGTTGAATGCAGAGGAACAAGCATGCTCGGTGCAAGTTCAGCAAGTCCTGATGGATAGCAGAAAGCCCTCCACCAGCGCGACCTACCTAGCCAAATGGAAGCACTTTATATTCTGGGCCTCAAACCAGAACCTTTCTCCTTCCCGGGCCTTACTACAATCCATCTTGGACTACCTGCTACATCTCAAGCACTAAGGCCTGGCCCTCTTGTCAATTAAGGTTCACCTGTCGGCCATCTCGGCCTTCCACCCTCCAGTCCAGGGTAAATCAGTCTTCTCTCATGACATGACAGTCAGGTTCCTAAAAGGTCTGGAGAGGCTTTACCCTCCAGTTCATGACCCTATCCCACCTTGGGACCTGAAAAGCTCACGGGGCCCCCCTTGAAGCCGTTAGCTTCTTGTCCTCTTCTGCGCCTCTCATGGAAGGTCTCCTTCCTCGTGGCAATTACTTCAGCCCGAAGGGTCTCTGAGATTAGAGTGCTGACTAATCAGAAATCTTACCAAAGGTGGTGTTGCAGTTCCACAATACTCAGGACATATTTCTTCTGGTGTTCTTTCCAAAAGCTCACAAACCAAGCAAGGGGAACGTAGGTTACGTATTCTGGATGTTAGATGGGCCTTGGCCTTCTGCATCAAAAGAACTAGACAACTCTTCGTCACAGTGGTGGAGAGGATAAAAGGTCTGCCAGTTTTTTCTCAGAGGATCTCCTTATGGATAACCACCTGTATCAGGTTCTGCTATGAACAAAGGTGTTGCCCCACCACTTACAGACAGTGCCTGCTTCTGTGGGTTTTTCATGTTTATTTCCTCCCTTATTTCAACATTTGTAACTTTGTATTTCTTGCTTAACAAATAAATATATCAGCAATAATATGAAGAGCATCAGTCATCTCATAAGAGAGAGATTGAGACCATTCCCCACAGGGAAGAGAGAAAAATACACAAGAACTTAGACACCTTCCTGGCCAGGGAATCTTAGTGCAGTTATCTTAGCTAGTTGAGCCAGCTTGGTTAAATTGGCCCAGTGCCTTTAACTGTTTATGTATAAAAGGTGTTTTGGAACTATTTGAACAGTGGAAGAGGGGATCCTAATAAGGAAAATTTGAAAATTTGAGAACCCTTGTGCATGTGGACATAACTACAAAAATATTAAATGGAAAGTTGTATATGTTTCATTGTGACTTGTGAAGCACAGGATTATATTACACAACAGTGACTCTAGATTCCCTTCTCCTTCCCCCCTCAGTTCTGGACTGGTTGAAAGACTTTGGTGTAGCAGCTATGGGAAAAACTGCTTATATATAACAAACAGAGGCTGAGACTTAATTCTCAAGGGTATTATTTAGTTATAGGCATGTCTGTCACTCATCGTTGTAGTATCTATATAAGTATATAAGACAAAGCCCCTAATATCATGATGGTCCCGATAATATCTGGACATCTGGTCACCCTAGCCAATGATGTCCAAAAATGATAGACTTTATGTAGCAACACAGGGTGGGTGAAGTCTGGCCTGAAGAAGAGCTCTGTGTAAGATTGAAAGCTTGTCTTTCTCACCAATCCTGGGACCAATACAGCTACAACAACACTGCATACAGATTTTTTTAGGCAAATAATCTTTCCTGCTACCCCTGAAAAAACACCTGAATGGGCAATTAAATCCTGCCTGGAAATGAAAGTCTGACATTACCACTGAGGAGGCTGATGACTTCTTAAACTTTCACCAAACAGAACTCTCATGTCCATAAGTGGTTGCAGGATTGGACATAGGGTAACCAGATGTCCCGATTTTTATAGGGACAGTCCCGATTTTTGGGTCTTTTTCTTATATAGGATCCTATTACCCCCCACCCCCGTCCCGATTTTTCACACTTGCTGTCTGGTCACCCGGACCCTTAAACTGTGTATATGAAATGTCTATGAAAGAGGAAACCCTTTTTTTCCTCTAGTTTAATTCCTCACAGATTACTTTTGCCTGTAATATTTAGAATAATCAGCAGCAACCATTTGATTAGTAATGCTGGAAGGGAGTTTAGTTTTGTCTTTTTTCCCCCTTTTCATCAGTATTTTCCAGTTAAATTAAACTGTGTTGATAAGGTAGCTTGGAATTCTACTGCAAAGTCTGTCTGAGAGTTCATATTGCTAAGTGTTTGGGGAGTAGTGAGAATGAATAAATGTCATCTCAGATTACTAACCTATAATGAGTGCATTCTTTGTCTCTTCTCTTTATTTTCTGGAGGGCAGGGGGGGTTGGAATGTTATTTTAATATACACTTGCTGAGGTTTATTTAATGTTTTCCCCCCATTAGACTATAAGACTAATAATAATTAATAATAATAAAACTCAGTGCTCTACCTCTGGGTCTGCTCCCAAGTACTACTTATATTGCTCTGTCTATTTATACTGTATTCATCACTGTGGTATGAGTGTTCATACCTACGTGTGATATCTGAGTACTCTCTAGAGGACACAAGTTTGACATTACAACATTGCACTTTACAGACAGCAACTTCGATGTAATGGAGTAATTATGAAGGATGGGTTTTTTAGAGTGGTTGATACTTTGTGCTTTTGTAATCACAAGCACTGCAGGCAGTAACTAATACAATATTCATATGAGCTAGGTTAGTATTATCCCTATTTCCCAGATGGAGAGACTGAGACCTGGGATAATTAAAGACACTTTTATGAGGCCGCTATAAAACTTGGGACTCTGTCACTCCTAATCCCATGTGTAGTCCACTTGAATGTTTTACATTTCAAGAAGATAAAGGATGCAAGGACATCACCCAAACTGAACATACTAAATTCAGGGCATCAGAAATAAATATTCAGATACATTTTTCTGGGTGTTTGCACTTTTACTATTTATAACACAAAGGAATAATGTAGGGATATTAAAGAAGGTACTAACAGTGATTCCCCCAAGTGACAGTGACCCCCTCATAATTTGTCCCCCACACTTTAAAATCCAACAGTTTCACCAAGTACAAAAATCTCTTGGGTCTTCTGTTAAAACTTGTAAGCTACTGTCTGTAGAAACCATTGATTGTATCTGTCCTGTAAAAGATACTTTCACTATGTAAAACTTACAAACAAGTTAATTGACTTTGTTCTTGAAGTAATTGATACAATGTAAACAAACACTATAAGCCGTTAAGTGACTTTCACTTCATTGTAACAGCAACTAGGCTCCTAGGAACAGACCCCCACCCTCTGTGATTAGAGGGCCGGGAGTCTCAAATGAATTAGCGCACACCCCGAAAGTGGTGGAGACAGTAAATTAAAATATGGTTAAGATATGGAATGCATGCTGATGAATGCTTGATGTACATGAATGGTTAGGGAGGTGCCAGCCTAGAAAGGAAGCATTCATCGACCGAAGAATTTGTCAAGTGAATGACCAGACAACCCCCGGAGGGTAAACTGGGATCCACCCCATCACCTGGAAGGATGAGAAACACAAACTTTAAACAGTTTGGAGGCACCAGGAATGTGCCATCTGCTGATTGAGTCAGCAACAGCAGAATGAAACAGCTCCCATAGACTAACATAGGAATTAATTCCTATAAGAATGGACTCTCAAGACTGAGAGTCTCTGGTTCTGCTGCCGGCCTCCAGGAGCATCAGGTGCACCTGACACAGACTCAACTCCATCCTCATGACCAAGATACCTGGCCAGTAACTTGGCATGAGCAACTTCTAGGCTGGTAACTATAACACCTATACAGAACTTGAATGAATGATTGTGTGTGTGTGTGTGTGTGTGTGTGTGTGTGTGTAAGGAATAAGTAGTGATAGGAATAAGTAGTCAAACAACGTTGTTTACTTTTATCTTTTGCTTTATCATTATATTTACAATAAATGTGGCATCTTTGCCTTATCCCTCTTAATAAAATCCTGCTGGTTTTTATTCTATTGGTATAACAATAAGGCATGTAAACATGCCAGAGGAATTGTAATCAAAGGAATAGTTCTATACAGATCAATAGCAGTACAGGAAAAAGGCAGCCGAAGCAATGCAAGATTAGGGAATTGTCATGAAACCGATTAACTCAGTTAGGGCTTTTCAATACATAATTAAAAGACCAGGATATCATGGCAATATAGAAGATCCCGTTGAGAGGTTTTTCCATTCTATGTTGTGTGTGTATGTGCACTGCATGCACCATTTCCAGAGATTTTTCCTTCAGTGGTATCCATTGGGCCAGATTTAGTGCCCTCTGGAAGTGCACTTATGTGCCAGTGTAAGGAGAGCTGCCAGCCCTGCACCCTCTCAGTTCCTTCTTACCACCTGTGATGGTTGCTGCAACAACCCTTTCCAGTGGTTTTTAGACTCCTTCGTTCATAGTAATCATAGTTCATTGTCTATAGTTAGTGTAAATAGTTCCTATCCTTGAGGGACTTCTTTGCCCCAGAGGCCTGGCATGGCCTGGGCTTCAAGCCTTGTGCCTCCTGTGGCAAACCTATGCTTGTGACTGACCCGCACTCCAGCTGCTTAAAGTGATTGGGGGAAACCCATGTGAGGGACAAGTGCCAGATCTGTTGGGACTTCAGACCCTGCACTAAAAAGGACAGGGACATCAGGCTGTAAGCTATCCTTGTGGAAGCCACCCTCAGACCAGTCTCAGAACTGAGCCACTCCGATTCGGCACCGAGTACTTCAGTGTCAGTGCGAAGTGCTTCCCCAGCGCTGAGCTCTTCCTGCACCATTCACCATTTCCAGTGCTGAGGAAGAAGCACAAGAATCAGCGCACTGACAGAGGTGTGCTCGCCGGTGCAGAAGAGAGACAAGTGGAGAGAAGGCAGCATAGTGAGACCCATGCTGGGCCACTCTTCTGCTCCCTGGCCCATGTCATCACCATCAACTCCGCCTAGGGCATTGATCTTCTGCTGACACCAGGAAACCACCTAGGTGCCAGCACCCTGACAGTGCCATTTACCCTGGAGTCTTTCCAAGCTGCTATGGACCTTCTTTCTCTGCTGGTCCTGCCAACCCCAATGGGACATCTGCCAGCTCTGGCATCTGGACGCAGGAGGGAACAAGACATGCCATTTTCCTATCAGTCTTCATCCCAAAACCTCTCAAACTCAGAGGAATGACAGCTTTACTCATTAGACATTAGGTGGGACCTCGCCTTTTATACTGAGAGGACTAAACCCTTCCACAAATCTACACAACTCTTTGTAGCAATAGCAGACAGAATGAGAGAGCTACCTGTGTCAACCCAAGGGATCTTGTCCTGGATAACCGCCTGTATTCAAGCTTGCTACGAGCAGGCGAATGTCCCAGCTCCGGCCATCTTAATCACTCATTCCACAAGAGCCCAGGCTTCATCAGCAGTGTTCCTTGTGCATGTCCCAATTCAGGGCACCCGCAGAGCTGTGATCTGGTCATCGGTACATACCTTCACGTCTACACCACTACACAAACACCTAACAGGCCCAAGGCAACGTCAGTTTCAGAAGAGAAGTGTTGCAGTCAGCATGTCCATGAACTCTAAGGGTATGTCTACACTATGAAATTAGGTCGAATTTATAGAAGCTGGTTTTATAGAAATCTGTTTTATACAGTCAATTGTGTGTGTCCCCACATAAAATGCTTTAAGTGCATTGTCGGTGGACACAGTACCAAGGCTAGCGTCGACTTCCGGAGCGTTGCACTGTGGGTAACTATCCCACAGTTCCCGCAATTTCCACCGCCCATTGGAATTCTGGGTTGAGATCCCAATGCCTGATGATGCAAAAACAGTGTCGCGGGGGGTTCTGGGTACATGTCGTCAGGCCCCTCCCTCTCCATCAGAGCAACGGCAGACAATCGATTCGTGCCTTTTTACCTGGGTTACCTGTGCAGACAACATACGGCAAGCATGGAGCCCGCTCAGCTCAGCTCAGCGTCACCATATGTCCTCTGAGTGCTGGCAGACGTGGTACTGCATTGCTACACAGCAGCAGCTAATTGCCTTTTGGCAGTAGACGGTGCAGTATGACTGGTAGCCATCATAGGCTATCTGGGTACTGACGTACGTGGGGCGGCATTGCTATACAGCAGCAGCTCCTTGCCTTTTGGTGTATTACGACTGGTATCCATCATTGTCGTACTCCTTAGTGAGTTCGGTCAGAGGCACCTGGCAGACATGTTTTCTCTCCTGAAGACTCAGTCCTGCCGGAAGTCCTACTGAACCGTCTTGACGATGATGGCTAGCAGTTGTAATACAGCATCTTCTGCCAAGCACCCAGAAGATGCCGATGGCTATCAGTCATGCCGCACCGTCTGCTGCCAGCCTAAGATGTAAAAAATAGATGGACCGGATTTGTTCTGTATTCATTTGCTTCCCCCTTCATCTGTGAAATCAACGGCCTGCTAAACCCAGGGTTTTGAGTTCAATCTTTGGGGGGGGCCATTCTGTGTGACAGTTGTTTGTGTTTCTCCCTGATGCACAGTCACCTTTGTTGATTTTAATTCCCTGCAAGCCATGTCATCACTCGTCCCTCCCTTCCTCCATCAGACAATAGTTTTGTGCCTTTTTTCAGCCCAGACGCCATAGCACTGGGATCATGGAGCCCGTTCAGATCACCGCGGCAATTATGAGCACTATGAATATCACATGCATTGTCCTGGAGTATATGCAGAGCCAGAACATGCCAAAGCAAAACCAGGCGAGGAGGTGATTGCAGCGCGGCGACGGGAGTGATGAGGAAATTGACATGGACATAGACCTCTCACAAAGTACACGCCCCAGCAATGTGCAAATCATGGTGTTACTGGGGGAGGTTCATGGCGTGGAACACTGATTCTGGGCCCAGGCAACAAGCACAGACTGGTGGGACCGCATCGTGTTGCAGGTGTGGAACGATTCCCAGTGGCTGCGAAACTTTCGCATGCGTAAGGGCACTTTCATGGAACTTTGTGACTTGCTTTCCCCTGCCCTGAAGCACCAGAATACCAGGATGAGAGCAGCCCTCACAGTTGAGATGTGAGTGGCGATAGCCCTGTGGAAACTTGCAACGCCAGACAGCTACCGGTCAGTCGGGAATCAATTTGGAGTGGGCAAATCTACTATGGGGGCTGCTGTGATCCAAGTAGCCAACGCAATCAAAGACTTGCTGATATCAAGGGTAGTGACTCTGGGAAATGTGCAGGTCATAGTGGATGGCTTTGCTGCAATGGGATTCCCAAACTGTGGTGGGGCGATAGATGGAACCCATATCCCTATCTTGTCACCGGAGCACCAAGCCACCGAGTCCATAAACCGCAAGGGGTACTTTTCAATGCTGCTGCAAGCCCTGGTGGATTACAAGGAACGTTTCACTAACATCAACGTGGGATGGCCGGGAAAGGTACATGATGCTCGCGTTTTCAGGAACTCTGGTCTGTTTCAAAAGCTGGAGGAAGGGACTTTCTTCCCAGATCAGAAAATAACTGTTGGGGATGTTGAAATGCCTATCGTTATCCTTGGGGACCCAGCCTACCCTTAATGCCAAGGCTCATGAAGCCATACACAGGCAGCCTGGACAGTAGTCAGGACCTGTTCAACTATAGGCTGAGCTAGTGCCGAATGGTGGTAGAATGTGCATTTGGACGTTTAAAAGCGCGCTGCTTCAGTTTACTGACTCGGATAGACCTCAACGAAGCCAATGTTCCAATTGTTATTGTTGCTTGCTGTGCGCTCCACAATCTCTGTGAAAGTAAGGGGGAGACATTTATGGCAGGGTGGGAGGTTGAGGCAAATTGCCTGGCCGCTGATTACGCACAGCCAGACACCAGGGCGGTTAGAAGAGTACAGCAGGGCGCGGTGCGCATCAGAGAAGCTTTGAAAACCAGTTTTGTGACTGGCCAGGCTACGGTGTGAAACTTCTGTTTGTTTCTCCTTGATGAACCCCCCCCCCCCCGGTTCACTCTACTTCCCTGTAAACTAACCACCCTCCCCTCCCCGCTTCGAGCACCACTTGCAGAGGCAATAAAGTCATTGTTACTTCACATTCCTGCATTCTTTATTAATTCATCACACAACTAGGGGGATAACTGCCAAGGTAGCCCGGGAGGGGTGGGGAAGGAAGGAAGGAAAAGGACACACTGCAGTTTAAAACTTTAAAACTTTAACACTTATTGAAGGCCAGCCTTCTGATGCTCGGGCAATCATCTGGGGTGGAGTGGCTGGGTGGCCAGAGCCCCCCCCACCACGTTCTTAGGCGTCTGGGTGAGGAGGCTATGGAACTTGGGGAGGAGGGCTGTTGGTTACACAGGGACTCTAGCGGCGGTCTCTGCTCCTGCTGCCTTTCCTGCAGCTCAACCATATGCTGGAGCATTTCAGTTTGAAGCTCCAGCAGCCGGAGCATTGACTCTTGCCTTCTGTCTGCAAGCTGACACCACCTATCCTCTTCAGCCCGCCACTTGCTCTCTTCAGCCCGCGATTCAGCCTGCCACCTTTCCTCTCATTCATATTGTGCTTTTTTGCACTCCGACATTGACTGCCTCCATGCATTCTGCTGTGCTCTGTCAGCGTGGGAGGACATCTGGAGCTCCGAGAACATATCATCCCGAGTCTGCTGTTTTCTCCTTCTAATCTTCACTAGCCTCTGTGAAGGAGAAACATTTGCAGCTGGTGGAGGAGAAATTGCCAGGGCAAATTAATCATTAAACACGCTTGCTTTTAAACCAAGTGTAATATTTACAAAGGTACACTCACCAGAGGTCCCTTGTGTGCCCTCAGGGTCTGGGAGCACGCCTTGGATGAGTTCAGGGGTTACTGGTTCCAGGTCCGGGGTGATAAACACATCCTGGCTGTTGGGGAAACCAGTTTCTCCGCTTCCTTGCTGTGAGCTATCTTCATTGTCTTCATCATCATCTTCCTCGTACCCTGAACCCACTTCCCTGTTGCGTGTTTCTCCATTGATGGAGTCAAAGCACACGGTTGGGGTAGTGGTGGCTGCACCCCATAGCATGGCATCCAGCTCCGCATAGAAGCGACATGTTTGCAGCTGTGCCCCGGACCTTCCATTTGCCTCTCTGGCTTTGTGGTAAGCTTGCCTTAGCTCCTTAATTTTCACGTGGCACTGCTGTGAGTCCCTGTTATGGCCCTGTCCTTCATGGCCTTTGAGACTTTTTCTAATATTTTGCCATTTCGTTTACTGCTACGGAGTTCAGCTAGCACTGATTCGTCTCCCCATATGGCGAGCAGATCCCATATCTCCCGTTCGGTCCATGCTGGAGCTCTTTTGCGATCCTGTGACTCCATCATGGTTACCTGTGCTGATGAGCTCTGCGTGGTCACCTGTGCTCTCCATGCTGGGCAAACAGGAAATGAAATTCAAAAGTTCGCGGAGCTTTTCCTGTCTACCTGGTTATTGCATCTGAGTTGAGAGTGCTGTCCAGAGTGGTCACAATGAACCACTGTGGGATAGCTCCCAGAGGCCAATAACGTCAAATTCCATCCACACTACCCCAAATCCGACCCGCAAAGGCCGATTTCAGCGCTAATCCCCTCATCGGAGGTGGAGTAAAGAAACCAGTTTAAAGGGCCCTTTAAGTCGAAAAAAAAGGGCTTCCTCATGTGGATGTGTCCAGGCTTAATTCGATTTAACGCTGCTAAATTCGACCTAAACTCGTAGTGTAGACCAGGCCTAAAATCACCTGCAGGGGTACTGCTTTTGAGTCACCTAACATGTAATGGATATGAGCAAGGATTCGGGAAAAAAATGGTCACTAACTTTTCGTAACTGTTCAAGATGTGTTGCTCATGTCCATTCCACGACCCACCCTCCTGCCCCTCTGTCAGAGTTAACAGGCAAGAAGGAACTGAGCCGGTGATGCCCCTTATACCAGCACATAAGCACGTGACTCTGGAGGACCCTAGATAACACTGAGGGAAAAATCTCCAGAAATGGTGCACGTAGTGCTCACACACCTAACCTGGAATGAACACGAGCAACACATCTCGAAGAACAACAGTTATGAAAGGTTAGTAACCGGGTTATTTTGTACACTTACTATACCTAGCATTGAACATGCCCAAATTTTAAGCCTTTACTGTGACAGTCAGATTTTATGTTTTAATTATAGTTGATAGGTGCTTATTTTGTTACTAGAAGTAAGACTGCTGGTAGTCAATACCTAAATTAATTCCAGCTGCTGCCTTTAATGGCACAAACAGAATAAAACTATTCTTTGGCATATTCACAAAGGAGCTTCAAGTGGCTCAAGTCTAATTGGCCTCTAAGTATTACTATGGTTCCACTGAAATTCAGCTGCAGGTGCATAAATTTGATTATGAACAAGAAGGATGCAAAACAGAAGATCAAAAGAGATATTTCTAGGAATTTATATGAATATTAGTGTTGCATAGGTCTCGTGAGTTCTCTGCACCAACGTGAATTTCATCAAAAATCTCCATACGTACTTTTAAAAAGTTCATTTGCCAGTAGGAATGTCTGATAATATTTAAAGTGAGGAATGAGGGATGAGAATACAGTATTTGTTTAAAATTAATTAATCTGCATTTGCTTTGGGAGGCAGAAATGCAAGTGTGTGAGATGTATCCATAATTGTAATTTTTGCTTTTTAAAGTTATTTCCATGGATACACACTTGTGGATTCTGTATACTGTATTATGAAGCCTCATAGTGGTTGGAAGCAGATGAAGTGAGGTAGCTGCTCTGGAAAGAAATGCATTGTTCCCTCCTCCACATTGAGACATGCCATGCCATTCATTTTATGTATTTAGAGAAAAGTGTACAGCCAGTATGTTTTAAAGCAGTTCAAAACAACATAACCATGAACTCAACTGGCTGTATGTTATTTTGTGCATGAAGCCAGTTTGCAGTTACAAGTTGATTTGATTTGTAGAGATTGCTAGCTCTTTTTATATCTGCTGGTGTTCATTATAACATTAAAATGTGTAGCACAGAATTTAAAATGCTGAAATTGAATAAATGGAGTAGATGCATTTTTAAAATAGTAAGATAATGTATTGTGACAAGGCACTTCCTTCGTCTCACCAGACTTAGCACTTCCCCCTCTGGCGATTGCGGGCCTGGGAAATCAGCCCCACTCTGGGCAGGGTTTGTCTTCCCCCTTCTGTGCTCCTTTGGCTGTATATTGACCTGATGTAACCCCTTCTCATCTTGTAGGGCCTTAAACATTCTAGGGCTAATATATCGGCCTT
This sequence comes from Malaclemys terrapin pileata, assembly GCF_027887155.1. Taxonomy (NCBI): domain Eukaryota; kingdom Metazoa; phylum Chordata; order Testudines; family Emydidae; genus Malaclemys; species Malaclemys terrapin. The sequence goes on along the minus strand of NC_071507.1, from coordinate 36,506,182 downwards.
CCAGGACTCTCCTGCAGCCATCCAGCCTGACTTTGTCACAGTATTTACTACTTGATCCAATTCCTCTTTTGTTCTCACCTTTCTATTCTCCTTCCAGCTCTTAGCTTTTCCCCATCACTTGTTACTACCTTGTATTTAAGGCCAAATTCTGCCATCCCTCCGCATGTTGAATAGTACCTTACTCCAGAAACAGGCCCATTAATTTCAGTGCTCATGGAACAAGGGACTGTTCCAGGTGAGTAAGGATACTGGAATCAGCACGATCAAATAGTTTGATGTTCTAGTGAAACAGTTCTAGGAATCTGCTTGCTATAGTATAGGACTGGCTTTGCGAAGATCAATAAAGATACTTAAAAAAGCCAGCTCAAGCCATTCAGAACGGTGGGTGAGGAGCTGGGGTGTGTGTGTGTGGGTGTTAATAACATGCATATTTAGTGTTTTTTAATAGTTCATCTTCCTAGTGCTGGTCTCTTAGGGCCTTATCTGAAGCTCATTAAAGTCAACAGAAGGCTTTCCACTAACTAGATCCAAAGCCCACTGGCGCAGGAATCGGTAGATGCTATTTACTGATGGGGAAAATTAGCTCACTATCCCATATCTGAAGTGATCCAGATTAGTAGGCTCCCTAAAGCAACACCTGCAGCTCCAAGTGTAGACATACCCTTAGTTTACAAATTTCTTAGGTGGTCTTAGGAATTTGGGTGTACTGTTGCTGCAAAGCCTGCAGGGTCTATTGTGACACTGTATCATGTATCAAACGCTTTATCTACATCTTAATGTTAATGGCTCTGACCAGGTCTGTTTGCTCTGTTCTTTCCTAAAGTACTAAATATCAATCAAATATAAAATATTACATTTTATAATAAAAGAAGAACAGGAGTACTTGTGGCACCTTAGAGACTAACAAATTTATTAGAGCATAAGCTTTCGTGGACTACAGCCCACTTCTTCTTCTTGGGCTGTAGTCCACGAAAGCTTATGCTCTAATAAATTTGTTAGTCTCTAAGGTGCCACAAGTACTCCTGTTCTTCTTTTTGCGGATACAGACTAACACGGCTGTTACTCTGAAACCTGACATTTTATAATGTGGCTCAATATTGTATTAATCATTACCTACCCCTTTGGGGGAGGGGGCGGTGGCTAGTGGGTTATCTGGCACTGATATCCTCTACTTGGCACTAATAATCTCTAACAGGCTAGGTTTATTGCATTAGTAGCACTTTTAAAAACATGGGAAAGGAAGCAATTGTTAATGAGTAATCAGTGTAACAAGTAACATTCTGTTACTGAATCATCATTCCTTTGTTGTAGCCATTGAAAGCTGTAACCCTGCAAGGAGCGCTAGCCCTGAAAGGAATTCACTCTGAATTTTAAAAAAGATAAGGGGTGCTTTGAAGTCTGTTGTCAGGTGTGATCCCAGTATGGAAAGGCCATACTGAGATCACCTTTTATTTACTCCATGTTAACCCATTGGTTCACATACTGCCAACTATATTGACATATCGTCATCTTACTAGCATCTCCCTAGCTCCAGGTCCACCTGATCCTTCCTGCTGACTCCCACTCCTCCGGACCCTCCCCATAACTGCACATGCACATTCAAAAAGGAACTAGATAAGTTCATGGAGGATAGGTCCATCAATAGCTATTAACCAAAATGAGCAGGGATAGTGTCCCTAGCTTCTGTTTGCCAGAAGCTGGGAATGGGCAATGGGATGGATCATTTGATGATTACGTGTTCTGTTCATTCCCTCTGGGGCACCTGGCATTGGCCGCTGTCGGAAGACAGGATGCTGGGCTAGATGGACCTTTGGTCTGACCCAGTAGGGCTGTTCTTATGTGCTTATGCACCTGAACACTGCTACTCAGCCTCAAGTCTAACTTCACCCCAGTTCTCCCTAGTGCCTCCTGAGTGACACTCCCACTTCCCTTTCCAACCTCCCTCCCCCACTACCAGGTGGCCATTCCCTCTGAATCCTCTCCAACCTGCCTATTACTCTCCTAGTGCACATTAGTTCAGGAATGATGAGGGTGTTAATCACACTAAGAAATTGATAACAATCCTCATTAACTAAACCCCAATAACTGATTTAAAGTTAAGGAGCCTCAAGTTAGTGTTACTTATTTGTATTGTAGCAGCACCTAGGAGCTCCAGTCAAGGACCAGGACCAGGTTCTGCCAGGTGCTGTCAGAACACAGAACAAAACAACACACATTGCTTCAAAGAGCTTTCAGTCTAAGTATACATTTTTTTGTAGTTTTCTTCTAGTTGATCTGAGCTCTAGGAAGCTTCTCCTAAGTAGGGAGCTCTCTTGTCTGGTCAGCTTTTGATCTAACTGCTCCCATTGGTTTCAGAGCTAGGCTACTGCTGAGTCCTGTTGAAAATCCCACTGTAAGAATTCAATGACATGACGGGGCTCAAAAGCAAAAGTATATGTAATTATCCCTGTAATAGAGTTGCTAACAGAACACCGACTAGTTAATACTACTTCTAAAAGCACTGATTATTCAAACACTAGTAAAAGTTTAGCTAACAATGCTGTTAATAAATGTTTAGCACTTCTCATATGCAGATGCTAAAGTGCTTTTAGTCTCTAAGGTGCCACAAGTACTCCTGGTCTTTTTACAAAGATGAGTAAGCAGTTTTATTCTCATCTTGTTGGTGGGAAATTGAGGCACAGAGAGAGCAGTGACTTTTGTCCAGGGTTACACAACCAATCAGTTACAGAGCCAGGAATACAACCTATGGTCTCTTGAGCCAGCACCCAATCTGCTGGACCACCTGGCCTTCTCATAGGGCTGATTCTGTGTGGTACCTCACAAGCTCAAACTTAGGAGGGCTACTTACTCCAAGTTTATGACAAAATGAACTTAATTTATTCCAAATTAGCAGCCTCCTAACATTTACATTTATCTGCCCGTGGCCTAATTTGCTTGGTTGTCTTGGAAACAGGAGGCTAATGGTGCGGTAAATGGGATGAGAGGGAAGGAGAGCTGTGGTGCAACAACATAGTAAACCCTTGATTTTAAATTTTGGATCCTGCCAAGTTTTTTTGCTGCACTCTCAATCTAAATTATGGATTTACCCATGTAGAGAACTCTCAATTACATCTGAGACACTCCCAGGAAAATTGCAGCAACATATTCTTCCATAATTTAATCCTCAAGCCTAACTAGGCTTCCTTCTCTTAACAATAAAATCTTGGTCTAGGCCTCTCTTTGACTCATATGATCATAGAGGACTTTGTTGGAAGATAAAATTCTTCTGAAGCCATAACACTCTTGGACAGAAGATTTTTCTACAGTTGATGCTTGTGTGGTGCCTGGCACAATGAATCCTGATGGGGTCTCTGGGCGCTACTGTAACACAGATAAATACATGTCAACTGAGCAAAATATTTGATATGTTGCGAAGAGGAGGCGATGATGATGATGCTGAAATATCACAGGGCCTGTATGTCCAGCATTGCAACGTATACTGTCTCCACCTTCCCTATACTGTTAGATTCTCTTGCCATACTAAATGTTAGACGTTCCTATAGCCAGTGTATTTCAGAAGGTGGTACCCAAGCATATATTATCACTTAGAGAACAAAATGCTGACGACAGGTTGTAACGATGCTACCCTTGGTGGGACACTTCTGAGAGTATCAATTCAGGACAAATTGCTTAGAGCAGGGCAGTTACAGCCCAAAGCTGGGGTTTCTCCACTTCTAAGGCACACCGAACCAGCCAGACAGAGAGGACTTTGGTTTTACCCCACTGGCTAGCCACAAGCGTACAAGCAATTCCCTTAGACACTCCAATTTCCCAGTATCACCACCAGTGCCATTTGTTATAGGGACAAATGGTTATGAAAATCAATACCCCAGTAAAAGAAAAAGGTTCTCCCGATCCCAAAGAACCAAGCCCCAGACCCAGATCCATATACAAATTAGATCTTACCCACAAATCACGCTGTTGCTAATCCTTTAGAATCTAAAATCTAAAGGTTTATTCATAAAAAGAAAAAGATATAGATGAGAGCTAAAATTGGTTAAATGGAATCAATTACATACAGTAATGGTAAAGATCTTGGTTCAGGCTTGTAGCAGTGATGGAATAAACGGCAGGTTCAAATCACGTCTCTGGAGTACATCCATAGCTGGGATGGGTCAATCAGTCCTTTGTTCAGAGTTTCAGTTTGCAGCAGGGTTCCTCCAGAGGTCAGAAGCAGGATTGAAGACAAGATGGAGGAGATGCAGTAGCCTTTTATAGTCTCTTGCCATGTGGTCTCTGCACATTAGTCATAATTTGTCTTCTATCCTCAATATGACAATATGAGCCAAATTTAATCTTTCAGACACATTTGGAAAAATGTGTGCGCTGGGACTAAATTGGCTCCATTCCAAAAAAGCACAAGACTCACCAAAGTGAAGAAGTTCCTGTAAGTTTAACTGCTCTGAAATCTGGTTATTCAGCTCAGTATCATGTGGGTGCTTTTAAATAGGCACTAAAATCCATAGTTAGCTACCTAAATAGGTGGCCTGATTTCAGAGGTACAGTGCACCCATCTCCCATTCTTAGAGAACACCTAAGATGGACAAAAGAGTACGTTTATTTGAGATCGACCTCATCCTATGAAAATGCCATTTACAAATAAGAAAAACAGGCAGGGCCAGACTGTAACCTGATGGGAAATATGTAGCATTCCCTTATTAACAGGTCAGATTATTTTTCATGATCAGCTACAGCAGCTCTGCATTCCTCACAGCTATAAAATATGCCACTATATAATGTCTAAAAAAATACATATAGGAGACCAAATGACAGCTTGGCATACCTTATATAAGCAAGTATTAACTTTCAGCCTGGCTACGGTTGTGGAAGGAGCTCTAACCCCTAATGAATCAGGGTTACTTTATTCATGAGAGGTATCACTGATATGTTCTTAGATAATCTATTTTGGTGGCACTTAAGGGCTTATCTTTGTTCCTTTAAAGTACATTTTAAAAAAACTTTGCATTAAGATTTCCCTTGATCCATCCTTCTTCCCAAATGTGTATCCCAAGAGGCCAGACTTGCATCTGTTGTTGGATGGTAGACATGAAGGTCCCTTCAATAGATTTGGGTTCATCACCATAGGACTTTTTGAGATGGAGGGAACTGCGAGAAATCCAGTTGCAGTATTTCTAGTCCAGAGAACCACATTATTAAGGATACAAGTAGACAGAGAATTTGCATTTCCTAGTGAAGAGAGTACAGCTGAACAGTCTGAATCTCCCATCCAGTCCTTCTAATCTTTTAGGGGATGCTTAAGTTCTATCATTGGTATCACTCCTGGAGAGGAGCCTTCCAGAGGCAGGGAAGTAAGAAAAAGAGGAGTAAACGACGCACTGAGCAAATTTTTCCTCTGTTTCTCTCTCTCTCTAAACATGCACATTAAAAGCTAAAGAGTTTTAATGGTTCAGCAGGTTTCATTTACATTTAACCACAGGCTTGATTTCTGGCTCACCTCCTCCCACCAATCCTTTCCTTTGGCCATAAGAATTTTGGAAATTAAAACACAACTATACTCAATTAGCCAACATTAATTAGTTAGTTTCTAATCCACTAACTTCCTTAATTAAGTACAGGTTAATTTAAAATGTATTCTCTCCCTAAAGGTACTTATGGTAACATAATCATGATTATACAATAAACAGTTGATTAAGATCTATGCATATTCATTGTATAATTAGGAATAAATAGTTTAAATTACTGAAGAATTGATTAAGGGATTTAGCAGTTTAGAAATATTTTAAAGGTGGTGAAATCCTCCAGTCTTTACTCATTCCCCTAAGCAAACATGTTCAGACAAACCAATCATTTGCCAGCCAGTAATTCAAAGGGATTTACTCAATTTCGAGAGGAATGACGAAATCAGATTCACTTGGAAATGTGTGTTTTGTCCTGACCAAATGGTTATAGCTATAACAATAATGGCACGATGTTGTCAGACATTCAGAGATGGTATCACATCCATGCGTGGTTCAAGAATCATACATGATTGAAGTTCAGGAAGCTGTGGCCATGTTTGATGTTCTATGTTTGCAGAAAGCAAGAAGAAAGTTCAAGCCCAGGATATACATGTGATTGAGTCCAAATTTGATTTTAACCACGCTCATCAAAATGTTGGATCTGGAATAAATTACCCTGTTTGGAAAAAAATGTGACTGGTTTTAGAGAAAAGATTAATGAAGCCTGAGACTACTTAATTTCCAAGTGAAAAATTAATAAAAAATCATGCCTAAATACATCAAAAAATTGAAACCCTGGAAACTTTTATAAAATGTACTAGTATTAGGATATTAGGCACAGCAGAATCTTTGGGAAAGGAATTGGTTGTTTGAAAATTGTTTGTTGAATTTCCTTGTTTGCTTCATCTCAACAAGGACAGTCAAAGCAATTCTGACATCGCTGTGGGATTATGAAGAGGGAAAGGTAGGATTATAATTTTCAGATAAAAGGAATTTATTTTTTTCCTGATGTTAGCAGAACTACTTTAAACCATAGAAGAAAATTCTTAGCACTACACAGTGAATTGTTGTCATTTGGCTTGGTTACAAGAAGCAAGGTGACCCCAACACACTCCAAATCCCAAATTTTCCCCAAACCGTGTGTTATGCAATGTCCATGTGTTCTGCAATTCTCCTGGACAGTTCAGAGAAATGATAAGGTTAGTTTGTTCCTCTAAAGACCCAAAACCACATCACAGCTTATTAACTTAATTGGGGTAAATACACCTGTTATGCTGGCAAATCAGGTGCCAGCTCTTGCCAAGATTGCAGGCATTAGCTAAGAACTAACAAACTCATAGCTGGAGACCAGACAGCCTGACAATTGGCGTAGTCATGGCAGGGTTCACATGCCACAGGTCAAGTAGGTTCATAGCTCATAATAAGGCTACAATTATGGAGGTCACGGAATCCATGACTTCGATTGACCTCCGTGACATTTTCTGCCCTGGGGCTGGTGCTCCCGGTCAGCCCCACCCCTGCAGCTGCCCAGCCCCAACTGGTGACTGGGGGACCAAGACCCCACAGCAGCCCAGCCCCATGGGCAGGGGGACCCCAGAGCTCCCATGCACTGCAGTGGTGAGGGACCCGGGAGCCCCAGTAGTGGGTGCTGAACCTGCCTCCCCTTTTGCCAGGGACATTTTTAATGAAAGTCAGAGACAGGTCATGGGCTTCCATGAATTTTTGTTTGTTGCCTGTGACCTATCCATGACTTTTACTAAAAATATCGGTGACAAAAACTTAGCCTTAATCATAACCCAACCACTGTTAAAAGTTGATATTGAGAGTTTTTAAGTGCTACAGATTAGTCAAAAAGAGTGAACCATAGTCATGTGAAGGTTTTGACACAAAAGACCTTGAAAAATTATGTAAAAATAGGGGCATATCACATAAAAAAGCTTCAGATCAGGAACTGAGAGCTTTGCTTAGAGACTTTGGACCAAGGAGCAGGGTGTGAACACCCCCATACTCCAGATGCCACAGGGACTGCTGCAGCATTGCTACTTTGGCTGGAGCTCCTGGAAGCCTAGAAAGAATGTGAGCACTAGATACTGATGGTGGAAATTCAAATCAAGGAGAAGAAAGAAACCAAGGAGGCTGAGCAGAGAGCTTGCCAAAGACACAAAGCCACCATTGAAATTGAGGAGGAAGCTCACTGAAGATGCATAGAACAACTAGAAGCTGAGGAAAGACCATACCAGAAACAATGTAAGCTCATGCACTACAGTTCAAAGTCCTGGAGCAGCAAAAGCATCCGGGAGTGGGAGAAACCCTGCCCAACTCATCAAGAGACTGACTTTGTTGAGACTATGTCGGATCCACAAGATCCCAGATAAATGGGTGCCTATCCTTGTAACCAGGTTGACAAGTTTTTAATGATATAGAGGAGGTTGAGGTTCAAGTGTATAAGAGAATATATTGAAAAGGTTTAAAATCATACCTGAGTCGCATCGATCAAAGTATAGAAATCTTAAAATGTTTGACAATGTCACTTGTGGAATATGTGCATAAGATATGTAATTATATGAAAAAATAGGTAGTAGGGGCAGGGACTGAAGGTAGCTATGACAAACTGATCTGGTGGCACAAGAACAATTATTGTGGACAGTCACTAATGAGGTAAAAGCGGCCATCTGTGACAAAAAATCCTCCACGGTTTAGAAAAACAACAAGGAGTCTGGTGGCACCTTAAAGACTAACAGATTTATTTGGGCATAAGCTTTCGTGAGTAAAAACCTCACTTCTTCGGATGCACGGCTACCCCCTGATACTTGACACCATCCACGGTTTAGGAGGCAACAAATTGCTGATGAATATTTTTAGTCAAGGGCTCATGGGGGTGCAAACTTCAGGGGAAGGGAAATCCTCCGTTTCCCAGGTAAAGAGGGAGGAAGGGTCTAGCACAGGGGTAGGCAACCTATGGCACTTGTGCCGAAGGCAGCACGCAAGCTGATTTTCAGTGGCACTCACACTGCCCGGGTCCTGACCACTGGTCCGGGGGGCTCTGCATTTTAATTTAATTTTAAATGAAGCTTCTTAAACATTTTAAAAACCTTATTTACTTTACATACAACAATAGTTTCGTTATATATTATAGACTTATAGAAAGAGACCTTCTAAAAACGTTAAAATATATTACTGGCACGTGAAACCTTAAATTAGAGTGAATAAATGAAGACTCGGCACACCACTTCTGAAAGGTTGCCGATCCCTGGTCTAGCAATAAAACTAACCCCAGTTTTGTCAAAAAAACCTCATGGGGGCCCAGATTTTAAAATCTCTTACCCTAAGGGAAGGCAGACAATCTGTCATCTCTCTGTGGCTCCTAACTATATAAAACTAAATTGCCCCAAACTTAAGGTCACCCCACATTCTGCACCCACCACCCTCACCATGAGTGCCACTGCTACCACTGAGTGCTAACACCACCACCTTGATCCCAGAGGCAGTGGCGGATTAATGCACAGGCTCTGGCCAATTTGAGGGCACCAGGAGGACCAAAATCTGTGCAGAAGTGTGTTTGTGGGGCAAAACTGTGTTCCGACCCCCTGCTCCTCCTCTTACCCCAAGGCCCTGCCACCTGGCCAGAAGCCGAAGCTAGCTGTGATAAGAGCCACCCAGGGAACCCTGGACCCTCTACCTCTGCACAGTTCCTCCTGGGAGGCAGGGATATGGGCTGGGGGCTGCTCTAGGGACTTCCAGCTCCCCGCCTAGGGCAGTTGGAGGGTCCAGGACACCCCACAGTAACCTTGGCTGCCTGGGTGGTTCTATACAGGGGCACCATTTAGGGAGGTGGGAGAAGCTGCTCTCCCCACCCCTCGCCCCCGCGTTTCCTACCACAGTGGAGTGCAAACAGGAAAGTGAACTGCTGCTCCGTGCTCTCAATGGTGGGAGAAACCTGCAGCCCTTAGCTGTGATATTAGAAGTTGCTGTTGGCTGACAGGGCTGTCCCTGTCCTCCACCCTGGGCTGTGGGAAATGTAAATTCCCCCACTGTGTGGGCTGCTGCTTAGGATGACCATACGTTTTGGCCAGGACAGTCCCTTTTCTAAGCCCTGTCATGGCCATCCCGAGTTTTTGGCAAAAGCGGGCATTTGTCCCTTTTCCTTTTGCCAACTTGATCAAGACAAATGCCAACTTTTGAACGACACCAGCCCCAGCCTTGCGTGGGGGACAGGCAGTGCTTGGGCGAGCGGTTTGGGCCAGCCCCACACGGGGGTGGGTGGGAGAACAGGCTTGGGCTATTCCCATGCAGTGTCCCGTTTTCCCTTTGAGAAATATAGTCACCCTACTGCTGCTGCTCCATGCCCAGGTGCAGAAGAGCTGTCTGTATTGCTCTGTCCACCTCCACCCCTTCGCAGAGCAAGTCTAATGAGGTTCCCAAATGCCCCCTCCGGCTGGGTGGCTGAGAGCCTGTGTTCCCATTACATACTCCCTGCCAGACCCTGCAGCTAGCAACAGCGCTAGAAGCCCCAGCTCAAAGCACTTTGTGTGGGTAAATAGCACCTTGTCACTCAGCTGATAGGATGAGAGCCAGGAGAGAGCAGTTTCTGGATAGCCTTGGCAGAGAGGAGAGACCTGTTGAGTGCTGATCTCCTTAAGTCTCTCCCACACAGCTGATCAGTTTATTTTCAGTGTGATGGTCAGTGCTTCCCTTATGCATTTCAGTTGCTTGCTCCTGATGGAAATCAGAGGAAGTTATTGTACGTACCTTTACTTCTCAATCAGAAAATATAAATATTTTCTTTGTCTATGTACCACTGGGATTTTTTTTTAACACAATTCCTGGAGGGCTCTTAATCCTACCGGGTTGTGACATCCCTGGAACAAGTCTCTTTACTAATTTCCTTAATATTTGAGAATGCCCTAGAAATGACATTGTTTAGAGGGCAAATTTTCTTATATAGTGTCATTATATCTTCATTAAGGCATGGTTAAGAGTCATCCGGTTGGGTCAGTGTAGCTATACACTCAGGATTCCTATGTTACATTATAGAACTGAACAGTTTCCAGAGGCTAAAACAGGCTTTTAGATCAGTCATTTGTAAATTTTTTACATTCATTTTCATGTTTTGAATCTTCACACCTTTAGTACCTTGAACTGAAGTGTGTTTTCTTTTGTGCTGGAGAAATATCAAATGCATTGTATAAACAGATTACAATGTTTAAGACTTTTTTCAAATTACTGAGTAACTTAATAGGAAAAGAAAACATATTGCCATTGAAAAAAGTGATAACATTTTTATATGCTGGAGATACACCTTCAGGTGTGTCAGAGCTGATAGGAAACTCATGTGGGACAATTTATTGTAATATTTTCTTTCCAATTATCACTTTAAAAGCTTTTTGTCTTCTTTTTTTTTTAAGCTAGTGCCAAAATGAATTTGTTCTCTAATTTGTTAGTTATTCTATATTTTAGAAAAATGTTTGAGGGGAAACTCAACTACTTTAGACTTCATAACTTTTTAATGAGAAATAAGATGTACAAATTAAGAGTGCCTATGCTTGCTTGCTTATAATTTTCCAGAAGGTAATAAAAATGAAAATAAAAAAGGCATGTGGATATTTGAGGGTGATTGGTGTGATATTGAGCAAATATGCTGTATCAATTTTGTTTACTGATTAAAATGATTAGTTCTTGTATTAAGGCTTCAAAAGGGATACAGGAAAGTAATGCAAATTAATGCACATTGGAAAACATAATCCCAACTATACATACAACTGATGAGGTCTAAATTAGCTTTTACCACTCAAGAAAGAGATCTTGGAGTCAGTGTGGATAGTTCTCTGAAAACATCCACTCACTGTGCAGCGGCAGCTCAAAAAATCAAACAGAATGTTAGGAGCCATTAGGAAAGGGATAGATGACAAGATATAAAATATCATAATGCCTCTATATAAATCCATGGTATGCCCCCATCTTGAATATTGTGTGCAGATCTGGTCACACCATCTCAAAAGAGATATATTGGAAAAGGTAGAGAGAAGGGCAACAAAAATGATTAGGGGTATGGAACAGTTTCTGTATGACAAGAGATTAAAAAGACAGGGATTTTTCAGTTTGGAAAAGAGATGACTAAGAGGGATACGATAGAGATCTATAAAATCTCGACTGGTGGGGAGAAAGTAAATAAGGAAGTGTTATTTACTCCTTCTCATAACACAAGAACTAGGAGTCACCCAATGAAATTAATAGGCAGCAGGTTTAAAACAAACAAAAGGAAGTACTATGTCACACACTGTACAGTTAATCTCTGGAATTGGTTGCCAGGGGATGTTAGGAAGGCCAAAAATATAACAGGGTTTAAAAAAGAACAAGTTAAATTCATGGAGGATAGGTCCATCAATGGCTGTTAGCCAGGATGGGCAGGGATGCAACCCCATGCTCTGATGTCTCTATCCTCTGTTTGCCAAAAGCTGGGAGTGGATGACAAAGGATGATGGATCACTCAGTGATTGCCTGTTCTATTCATTCCCTCTGAAGCCCTGGCATTGGCCACAGTTGGAAGACAGGGTACTGGGCTAGATGGACCATTGGTTTGACCCAGTATGGCCTTTCTTATGATACCTCAAATCTTGGGATTAGAAATACCTTGCTGTATTATCACCTGATTGTTCTACATTTACATATAAACTTAAACTATGGCTTTAATTGGTATTTGTATATATATTTTGTCTTTCTTTATATATGAATTAGATACAGTCCTCCTGTCAGCTAATTTCTAAGTTATCTGCAAAAAAAACCCTACAGTTTTCTGGTGCCTAAGTAGCCACTGGAATCACTGAAATGGTGCCCCTGGGCTCTTATTATGGCGTGGCTCTGGCTTCCAACCTGGCCAGGGGGCGGGCCCTTGCAGGGAAGAAGAGAAATAGGGGGTGGGGCCCTGTGGCGAGGGGGGTCTAAGCCCTGCACCAGGAAGAGGCTGCCACTGCCACTCTGCACCTGCCCTAGGCTACTATGCCCATGTTAAAAAGTGTGCAGGCATGGCCTTCCCACTTTTACAAGTGTGTGTGTGTGTGGGGGGCCATGGCCCCCTTGGCCCTCCTGGTTACGGTGCCCCTGGCTCTCTGAGTGTGGGACCCAGATGTTCTTTGTACCGAGGGCCCCAATAAATCTTAATTTTGCCCATTATTAAGGAGGGGTTTGTTAGAGTGTCTGTGGATATTGTGGGACTTCTCACTAAACTTTCCAGGAATGGAAAGAAATACAGTATATATTTTTTGTAATGGATTCTGCCACCAGACACCCTGAAGCTACAGCCTTGTCTAATATTGAAGATGAAACAGTGGCTATAATTTTATTCACCATTTTTAGCAGAATAGGTTTTTCCAGAACATGGTTCAAATTTCATGTCTGTAGACTTTAAAAAGTTGTGGCGATTATGTGGAGTGAACCATATGAAGGCTGCTTCCTATCACCCAGAAACTCATGGGCTTGTGGAAAGATTTAATGGAACTTTAAAATCTGTGCTAAGAATGTGGGTCTCCAGACATGAGAGTGACTGGGATGTGTTACTCCTGTATTTGCTATATGCCGACAGAAGTGTTCCCCCAGAGTCTACTGTTTTTTTCTCCCCTTTGATCTCCTGTATGGGAGGCAGGTTAGGTAACCCCTAGATTTGATTCAAGGCTCTTGGGATGGAAGTGCAGAGGAGACAGGACAGCCCATAGAAGATACTCCTGAGGGAATTCTATGCCAAACAATTAAAATTCGGCATACAATATTTTAAAATTCTGCAAATTTTTATTTGTCAAAATAACACTATATAATCGCACCAGTTTCAATTCTTTTGGTAATTTATTTCAAAATACTTGTCAGCAAGTATGTCTGTAGCAATATAGACACAGAAAAAATTCCCCCAGGAGTAGAGAGTTAAAGAAACCCCTATGACAATCCCTATGCTTCCCTCCCCCCTCCCCCCCACAGCCTAGCTGGGGGGCCAGACACTCTCACCCCCTCCTCCCCAGAGCCTAGCTGTGGCCCCCACAACCCAGACACTCACACCCCCAAAGGGCAACTGCAGGCAGAGGTGACTCTGTTTTTTGCCGCCCCAAGCACACCATATTTACACTGGGAAGTTTCTCACTCAATAGATAAGGGACTTGCTAAACAAATGTTTTCGTGCCAGAAGTCCAGGCAAGGCCTCTTCTTTTCATGGTTGCAGTCGGCAATAAAAGTCTAGCTTGGCTAGCATGAGAATGAGCAACTGAAGACATAACTTTGATCAGTTAGTGTAAGAAATAAATCTGAATCCTAATAGAACTAGGCTATGGCCATGCGCCTTTGCAATAGTTTGCCATTTAGCTGAAGACATCTATTATGCAAAAGAATAGGAGCACTTTGTCCTTTTCATCCTCATTGTACTTTGACGGGTCAGTCAGGTTTATTTATAAACCCCAGGCTAATTACCTTGCTTCCCGTTTCACTGAACAAAGGTATGTTGCCACCTCTCCTAGCTTCAGCAAGACTTCTCATAAGGACAAGACGTTCTAACTAAAAATGGCTGAGGAGGAAAGTAAGAGCTTCTCTGTTGAGCTGAGTGAGAAAGGAGGTATAGAAAACAAAGGATTTGTTCAAAATGAGACGCTTAATGAATGCAATGCCAACAGCCAAGAGGAGATACCAGAAACATGCGCTGTTGGCATCAACTCAGCAACTGTGCAGAACCAGGACTGTGAAGTTTTGAAGCCCTTTGCAGGAATGCCTAAGGAAGTCTTGCTTAAATTCTCAAGTCAGGCACGGTACAAAGTCACCAGAGAGATCCTCTTCTGGCTCATAATTGCATCTACACCAGTGCTTGTCGGTGCTACAATTGCAATTGTTGCCGTGTCGCCAAAGTGCCTAGGTTGGTGGCAAGCTAGTCCCATTTATCAGATCTACCCACGTTCATTTAAGGACACCAACAAGGATGGGAATGGTGATCTGAAAGGTAGGTGCTCTACATTTTTGTGACGTTCAGTTCTTGGTAGCATGAAGCTGTATGTATTATATATATTTCTGTTACCACAATCTCTCATTCCCTAAAAAGTGGATTAACAGTAGAGGCAGCCACCTGATTAGAGACAGATGGGATCACAAGTTAGCTAATAACCCACAGGCAGCCAGAACTGTGATTATCATTAACCATCTAATCAAGCTGCTGAGTCTAAACCTTTATCAAAGTAAAAACCTCCCCAAAGTGTGTGCCACTGTTCAGATCTGGAGTTTCGATTTGGCCCATCAGAGAGAGAAAGAGAGAGAATAGCTGCAAAATTGCAATCCAGATTAGAATTTGCCACCAAAATTTGGGGAGTATTTGGAATCCAATGTGTTATTAGACAATCAGTTAATTGCCATTTTGGATTTTGCGCCATAAAAAATCTGAGGGGGAAAGAAACCATTAACAAATGAAAGAGGAAGAAATGCTATTTTTGAGCCGTTAGGGAGACTCAATACAACTGTATCTGATACGGTACATAGATGATGCCAAATATTAAGAACTCAGTTGACTCACAGATTTTACTACAAAAAATGGATAGGAAAAGACAAAAAAATAAAATATATATACAAAAGGTACTAGAACATCATATCTTCTATCAGGAAGTGAAGAACAATGTGTTTCTATAGGTGGATAATCAGTGGTAAGCTGGAGCCGGTTCCCACCGGTTCGCAAGAACCAGTTGTTAAATTTAGAAGCTGGTGTAGAACTGGCTGTTAAAGGGGAGAGCTGGTACACCGTACCGGGGCGGCCTGGCTTCCCCAGGGGGCAATTTAAAGGGCCTTTAAATAGCCACCGGAGCCCCGGGCTGCTGCTGCTACCCCGGTGGCGGAGGGGGGAGGAGAAACTTGCGGGTTCTGGGGGGGGGGGCAGTCGGGGGCAGGATGTGGGTTGGGGTCGGATGGATGGTGGTGGTGGTGAGACAGGCACGTGGGGCTTGTACTCACCGCGCGGTTCCCTACCGGGTCTTCCGCGGCACTTCAGCGGCGGGTCCTTCACTTGCTCCCAGTGAAGGACCTGCCACCAAAAACCCGGACTGAGTGGACCCGGTAGGGAACCAGTTCTTAGGATTTTGGGAGCTCATCACTGTGGATAATATTTGTGACATGCCATGAACATATATTAGTTTTGATTTAAGAGGAGGGAAACTGGCATGATTTAGGGACTGGAGAGAGCATTAGAGTGAGTGGTAGAGAAAAAATACAGGTTAAAAGAAGTGGGGTTTTTACCCACAAAAGCTTATGCCCAAATAAATCTGCTAGTCTTTAAGATGCCACTGGATTCCTCGTTGTTTTTGTGGATACAGACTAACATGGCTATCCCTCTGATAATAGGTTAAAAGAGAATGTCTTCTATCTAACTGGAGGTGAAGCCTAGGGCTTTTTCATTTAAATCACACTTACCTGCTTCTCAGGGTGGTTGTGAGGGTTAACTCACATTCCTTGACAACGAAAATAGAATTCTTTAATCTCAGTATTCCAAAATTGAATGTTATATTTAATGAATGAAAGAATAAAAGCTGTAAGCCAGAGTGTAAATGCTGCTTGAATTAGCATCTTTGTTCTGTTTTTCATGATTAATCTTTTTCAGTTGCTTATTATAGAATAAAGACCTTCAGTTGCCCTCAACCTTTTAACATACTGTGATCTAATACAGCAACACAAAAGTTTTAGGATTCTGCTACCTCTAGCCATAATGGAAGGGAAAGAGATCTCCGCCCATGGACCTGTGTACATCTTCCAGATGGGGGAAACTTAATTTCAACAGAAATGACAACTTTGCCACAGACACATTGTTTTTGTTCTCGTAAAACAGACTTTTTTCTTTATTTACAGGTATCCAAGAAAAACTGGATCATATCATGTATTTAAATATAAAAACAATCTGGATTACTTCTGTTTATAAATCACCCTTAAAAGACTTTGGGTATGGAGTTGAAGACTTCCGGGATGTTGATCCTATGTTTGGAACGATGAGGGATTTCGAAAACCTGATTGCAGCTATACATGACAAAGGTAAACTTGAGCTATGACCAAAAAAAAAAATGCACTGCTCACACATGGAATGTAGATGTACTTTTCTTTTTTTACTTCACATTTTGTTGTTTTGTGTTTCAATTTGTGTGTCTTCCATGGGCAGAAGGGTTCAGAACCTAGCAGATTGAATGGGGATTCTGAATAGGGTTACCAACTTTCTAATGGCAGAAAACCAGACACCCTTGCCCCTCGTCCTCTCCCACCACTTTCCTGAGGCACTGCCCCTTTCTTGAGGCCCCACCCTCCATTCCCTCCATCCCCCCTCCCTTCGTCGCTTGCTCTCCCCAATCCTCACTCACAGGGGGTTGGGGTACAGGAGGGGGTAAGGGCTCTGTCTGGGGTTGCCGGTTCCAGGGTGGGGCCAGAAATGAGGGGTTTGGGGTACAGGAGGGGGCTCAGGGCTGGAGCAGGGGTTGGGGATGCGGGGTGCAGGCTCTGGGAGGGAGTTTGAATGTGGGAGGAGGCTCAGGGCTGGGGCAGGGGGTTGGAGTGCAGGAGGGGGCTCCAGGCTTGGGCAGAGGGTTAGGGTGCTGGAGAGAGTGCGGGCTCTGGGAGGGAGTTTGGGTGTGTGTGTGTGGGGGGGTTGGGGGATATGAGGGTGAGGAGTGTGGGCTCTGGGTGGTGCTTACCTTCCGGGAAGGCTGGCATGTCCTCCGGCTCTGCGTGCCAATCCCGCATGCAGGTGCCACCCTCACACGTAGGTGCTCTCCCCACAGCTCCCATTGGCTGTGGTTTCCAGCCAATGGGAGCTGTGGAGCCGGCGCTTGGGGCGGGGGCAGCACATGGAGATTCTGTGGCCATCCCTATGTCTAGGAGCTGGAGGGACATGTCACTGCTTCCGGGAGCCGCATGAAGCCAGATAGGGAGCCTGCCTGCACCTCCAACTGGACTTTTAGTGGCCCAATCAGCGGTACTGATTGGAGCCACCAGGGTCCCTTTTCAATCGGTTGTTCCGGTCAAAAACTGGTCACCTGGCAAGCCTAGTTCTGAAGGGATGAGTACTGACTGCAGCATTGCAACCCTTTCTATCAATCTTGCAGAACCCTTTCCATTGGGGCTTCATGGAACTTGGCCTATGCAACATTGATGGGAGCTAGGCATGGGAGAGGGAAGCCAGTACTGTAGCATATGGACTCTGTAGATCCTCTAAAATCCACACAGCTCTCATGGCTACTGGTGTTTTGGGATGAAACTTCTTTCACATTCTATGTTGGGGGACAGGCCCTGTTCTCTTTTTGACAGGTTGTATTTATTAGTCCCTGCAGCAATCTTCTGATGACTGAAGCCTGAGATGCTGTCACATCTATCTTTGCATCCATAAGCAATAATGTTCTTGCTGGAGGTAGAAAATTAAATTAAGAAGATTGGGAAAACTTGGGTTCTTTCACTATCGTGACCTCCTTTGTCTATCTGTTTAGACCCCAGTCCCACAAACATTTATACAAGCACTTAACTTCATACAGGTGAGTAGTCCCATTGACTACAAAGGGACTGCTCATGTGTGCTAAGTTAAAGAGATACATAAGTGACTGTAGGATGGGACCTGAGTGTTTGTCTACACTCTAAAGGGTTTCGCTAGTATAGGTTATACCAGTTCCCCAAATTAAATGACCTACACTGAAAAAAGGACTTTTTGCATAACATTTTGGTATAATAGCATCTAAACTCAGACTTTTGCTGACACAGCTATGTTGATCAGTTGTGTGAATCTTCCACTCCCCACTCCCCTTCTTAACTGACAGCTATGCTGGCAAAACTTTTCCATGTAGACCAGGGCTTAGACTCTAAGCCCATTGAGGACAGAGGCCTCTCTTAACTGTATGTCTGTAAAGCCACCAGTGTTATTTTGTCTTCTATGTTAATACTGTAAATTTTGTGACTTGGGATGTTTTGTTTTGATTTGATCTTTCCCACATTTGATTTGTAAGGTTTAAAGGTGATAATGGATTTAATACCAAACCACACAAGTGACAAACACAGTTGGTTTCAGCTGAGTCGCAATCGGACTGGGAAGTATGCGGATTACTACATCTGGCATGACTGTGCACACACTGATGGGACAATCACTCCTCCCAACAACTGGGTAAATACAAGGTTTGGGGTCACCTTCAAATCACAAAATGAATAGGAAAATCACAGCAATGTAGTGAATATGAAACCATTGTGTGGTGGCTGCTGTACACAGCATGTAAACTCAAATATTTTGTTTCATTAGTAACTTCTGCTCGTATATTTGAGATCATCTGAACGTGAATTAAGATACAAGAATAAGACAGTGAGGCAGCATTTCTTTTCTTTGATTTCATTTGGTTTTAATCTGTTCTGATTTCCATTCCTCTCCTTTAATTTTGTATCTAACACATTTTGGTATATGGTAGAGCTGTCAATTAATCGCACTTAACTCAAGCGATTAACACAAAACAAATTAACTAGATTTTTAAAATCGCAGTTTTAATCACTGTGTTAATAATAGAATACCAATTTAAATGTATGATAAATTTTTGGATGTGTTTCTACATTTTCAAATATATTGATTCCAATTACAACACAGAATACAAAGTGTACAGTGCTCAATTTATATTATTATTTTGCTTAAATACTTGCACTTTAAAAAATGGTATTTTTCAATCACCTCATACAAGTACTGTAGTGCAATCTTTATTGTGAAAGTGCAACTTACAAATGTAGAATTATTTTTTTCCACATAACTGCACTCAAAAACAAAACAATGTAAAACTTTAGAGCCTACAAGTCTACTCAGTCCTACTTCTTGTTCAGCCAATCGCTAAGACAAACAAATTTGTTTACATTTATGGGAGATAATGCTTATTTCCAATGTCATCTGAAAGTGAGAACAGGCATTCACATGGCACTGTTGTAGCCAGCGTCACAAGGTATTTACGTGCCAGATATGCTAAACATTCGTATGCCCCTTCATGCTTCGATTTATCTTTTTTACAGTGCAAATATTTATATTAAAAATAATAATATAAAGTGAGCACTTTACATCTTGTATTCTGTGTTGTAAATGAAATCTATATATTTGACTATGTAGAAAATATTTATCATAAATTTAAATTGGTATTCTATTATTGTTTAACAGTGCGATTAGAACTACCATTAATCGTGACTTTTTTAAATCTCATGATTAATCATGATTATTTCTTTTAATCATTTGACAGCCCTAGTATATGGGCATTCCATTTGGGAAGCTTCTTACCAGCTGTCCTTTATGCATGCCAACTGTGATGTCAGAAAAACAAACCAGCACATTGCTGGATTATTGCTTTCCTTTCCTAGCCTTCCTAGCAGGCCAAGATACTGGAAATTGGCTTATCTACTTATTTTCCATGTTTTAATTGGAAATCCAACCATTTGCATCTTCTAAACACATGAGCTAGAAACCTACACAGCAACAGTTTTGAGAAATATCTTGAATATTGTCTCAGATCTAACCCACATACAGCTGATGACTTTATTATTCTCAAATATTCACTGTTGCTGATATTTCAATAGAGGCTGTTATGTCAGTTGAGGCTTTGTAGAAACAAGTTTCACAAAACAAGTTTCATATGTCGAATAGAAATGCTCCCATAAAATTAAAGAAAATTCTCAATGAAAACCTGCTTTTAAAAAACATGAATCCTTCCCCTGAGCATTTATAACACAGACATACCAGCATTATACTGGTTTGTGAGAACTGAAAATGAAATTGACTGTAAAGAAAAAGTGAAACTGACTAGTTTATTTTCATTGTCTAACCTGAGAGAAATGCAAAAAGTAAACAATAAACATAGTTATTTAAAATCCAGTTTACTTTTCACAATTATTTTCAGTGTTTATTTTCTAAGTTGTTACTAGTAACAGCAATGTAACAGCTGCTTGTTAGCAACAAAAATAATAAATAAGGCTATTTTTTAAAAAGGTATGAAGTTTAACTGTACAGTCTCCCTTTAAAACTTAGTGCCACAAAAAAGGCTTACCATTTCTCTCCATATCTTTTTCTCACAGACTAACAGGAAAGAAAGTCCAGCTCAACATATTGCAAGCTCATCATGTATTTTATAGGTCTGTCAATTAATTGCGGTTAACTCATGCGATTAAGTAAAAAAATATTAATTGTGATTTAAAAAATTAATTGTGATTAATTGCAGTTTTAATTGCACTGTTAAACAATAGAATACCAATTGAAATTTATCAAATATTTTGGATGTTTTTCTACATTTGCATATATATATTGTATTCTGTGTTGAAATCAATGTGTATATTATTTTTATTACAAATATTTGCACTGTAAAAATTATTTTAAAAAAATAGTATTTTTTCAATTCACCTCATACAAGTACTTTAGTACAATCTCTTTGTCATTAAAATATAACTTACAAATGTAGATTTTTTTGTTACATAACTGCACTCAAAAACAAAACAATGTAAAACTTTAGAGACTACAAGTCCACTCAGTCCTACTTCTTGTTCAGCCAATCGCTAAGACAAACAAGTTCGTTTACATTTACAGGAGATTCTGCTGCCCTTTTCTTATTTACAGTGTCACCAGAAAGTGAGAACAGGCATTTACATGGTGCTTTTGTAGCTGGCATTGCAAGATATCTACATGCCAGATATACTAAACATTCATATGCCCCTTCATGCTTTGGCCACCATTCCAGAGGACATGCTTCCATGCTGATGATGCTTGTTAAAAAAATAATGTGTTAATTAAATTTGTGACTGAACTCTTTGGGGGAGAATTGTACGTCCTCTGCTCTGTTTACCCGCATTCTGCCATATATTTCATGTTACAGCAGTCTCGGATGATGACCCAGCACATGTTGTTAATTTTAAGAACACTTTCACTGCAGATTTCATAAAACGCAAAGAAGGTACCAATGTATGAGATTTCTAAAGATAGCTACAGCACTTGACCCAAGTCTAAGAATCTGAAGTGCCTTCCAAAATCTGAGAGGGATGAGGTGCGGAGCGTGCTTTCAGAAATCTTAAAAGAGCAACACTCCGATGCAGCAACTACAAAACCCGAACCACCAAAAATGAAAATCAACCTTCTGCTGGTGTCACCTGACTCAGATAATGAAAATGAACATGCGTCGGTCCGCACTGCTTTGGATTGTTATCGAGCAGAACGCGTCCTCAGCACTGACGCATGTCCCCTTGAATGGTGGTGGTTGAAGCATGAAGGGACATATGAATCTTTAGTGCATCTGGCATGTAAATATCTTGCGACGCCAGCTACAATGGTGCCACGAGAATGCCTGTTCTCACTTTCAGGTGACATTGTAAACAAGAAGTGGGCAGCATTATCTATTGCAAATGTAAACAAACTTGTTTGTCTGAGTGATTGGCTGAACAAGAAGTCAGACTGAGCGGACTTGCAGGCTCTGACGTTTTTCGTTGTCTTGTTTTTGAGTGCAATTATGGAACAAAAAAAAAATCTACATTTGTAAATTGCACTTTCATGACAGAGACTGCACTACAGTACTTGTATGAGGTAAATTGAAAAATACTATTTCTTTTGTTTTTTTACAGTGCAAATACTTGTAATAAAAATTAATATAAAGTGAGCACTGTACACTTTGTATTCTGTGTTGTAATTGAAATCAAAATATTTGAAAATGTACAAAACATCCACAAATATTTAAATAAATGGTACTCTATAATTGTTTAACAAAGTGATTAATCGCAATTCATTGTTTTAATTGCCTGACATCCCTAGTATTTTATTAATAGTCCTTTTAATTACTGTTGAAATTCTTAGAAGAACCTATATTGCTTGTACAAAATATACTAGGCTTGGGAAATCATTAAGCAGATTTTATGATGTTTGGTGAGCAATTTCGGAATTTGAGCAAATAAATATTTATATAATATGAGATTGACCAAGCACAAATAGGTCTATTAAAGGTGATAAATACCAGGGTATAGGCAGAAGTGTACTAGGGTAGTTGATTTGCATATGAAGGATCATATATAGCAGCTGGTTATGTCTTTGCAGGTTAAATAAGTTTGTAGTAGTAGGTGAAATATATGGAAATTGTTTTATAGTTGTGGATGAGATTTATACTTGTATGTAAATATGAATTTATTAGGTTAATATTAAGGAATGTTAATGTTAAGGAAAAACATCTCTCCTTTAAATGAGGGTATTTTCTGTTTACGTTTATTCATGAAAAAATAAAAAGTTAAAAATAGAGTAGGCTGAGTAATATTAAATTCCGTTTTTTAGTCATTCGTGATTTGAAGATGCACTGAGTACATGCAGCTCCTATTGACTTCAATGTTTTTCACGTAACATCCATATATGTTCAGTAAATTGGATTTTAAGTAGTTATATTGCATATTTACTTTTGCATTTCTCTCCTTTGGACAATGAAAATAGACTAATCAGTTTCAGGCCAACTAACTGTTATGGATAGTAAATGAATACTATTTACTAAGTGATGCATGCCTTTCTATATGCTTGTAAAGCACTGTGTAAATTATAATGCTGTGCAAATGCTCATCATTTATTAAGTAATTAATCATCATCATTTTCTTATGTGATCAGGTGAGTGTTTATGGGAATTCCAGTTGGCAATATGATGAGGTGAGAAAGCAATGTTATTTTCACCAGTTTGGGAAAGAACAACCAGATTTAAACTTCCGCAACTCCGCTGTGCTAGAAGAAATCCATGTAAGTATATAATCCACGGCTGCTACTCCAGTAGTAAAGAAACTGTTGGGTTTTATGTTTGTTTTAATTTTTAGAATGTAATTTCTTTATATAGTTGACAATCCAGTGGGAAATAATTCAAGGATTAGTGTCTAAGCAAACAATGCAGACAATGAAGTGTCAACACAAATATACCTGCTTAGGCAAAATGTAAACCATATATTGTAATGCTTCAAGTATCATAGTCTTATCTTTGAAGAGTCTCCTTCTAATTAAAAAAAAGAGGCAGCCTCCCACTGAAAGAGTCACAGACATTGCAGTACCACAGCCTGTAGTGTTCTGACCATTATTGTATTATACTTTTAAAAGGATTAATCATATAATATCTAGGATCTAGTTTCTATGTGTGAGGCTTGCACAAATGTACACCTCTCCCTGGCTGCTCAGAGCAGACTGCACTCATCTCCTGACTCCTAAGATACAGGACCTACCATGTATTTCTTATAATTGTCTTAACCCAGCAGCAAACAAGTCTCTGCCTCCTTCTGCCCTGGGACTTCTCTACTTGGGTCTCAGTAGCACCATTTCCCTAAAACCCCCTCCTGCTGCCCCAGGACCTTCTCTCTGCTATAGGGCCCAATGTGAAGGGAGTGCTCAGTGGCAGGGCAGGTCTGTGTCGTTAGCCCTGACGCTCTCGCACAGAGCTATGCCAAGCCCTGAAAACCTTGGGATCGGAGAAGTGTCTCACTTCATTGTGACAGCTCTTCCTGAAGCTTTCAAAATATCATGCTTGTGAAGGATTCACACAAGAGATCATTGCCTTCCCCAGCTGCTCAGAGGGAACTCCCCTTACCCACACCCCACAGGTGGGGGAGCTCCCACTTTATCCTCTTCATCTCCCACCCCATCATTGTCCTCTGCACCCCATTCACCTGCAACCCCCAAATCTGTCTCCTGCTCCCCCCAGTGCCCTGCTTCTCCTCACTCCCTCCTTCACTTCTCAGTGTCTGGGCTGCTCTCAACAGTCTATGTGGCCTGCCTTGCCCCCTGAATCACAGAGTGGCAGGCATTTTGCCTTTGGGCCTGGCTTTAACCTCATTGAAAATAGTGGGAGGTGGCAGCCAACTTTATTAAGAGCAGCCTGACTTCCAGGCGCAGTTAAAGTATAGGAAAATGGCAGCCATCTTGTTGGCTTCAGCTCCACTGACAGTAATAGGAGAAGGTGCCATTTTGAATAAGGAAAAATTCATGAGTTGGCACCTGTCGTTGTGTATTCATGAAAAGTTAAGACTATAGCCCCAAATCGTTAGAGGGGTGCTCAAATCATGACAGTTGGCAATACTGCACATCCTAGAGTGTCTGGACTAGAACAGTCTGATACATTTCAGAAGTGCTGCTGAGCATCACTAACATCTGTCAGTATGTTAAAGAACAAGAAAACAGTAGGTTAGTGTTTTAAAATGAAGCTCTATTTCGAAAGGCTGGTGCTTTGTGACTTAATAGGAGACCAAAGTCTGAAATCTTTTACATTCTGTGAGGATAAACCAAACAGGGGAAGCAGGAACAGTCAAGCTTTACCAACACCCTGCCAATGTGCCACAGCCAACCTCTGTGTATAAAGGTAGTTCAGTCTCCATGGCCCAAACCATCCTCGGTGTTTTTGTGCTGGTTCTAATTGAGAGGTTTTTACAATATACACAACTGCTCAGATGAGACCTCTTTCAGTGCATGAAATCACCATAGAGGCTGTTGACATGAATACCTGAGGTTGTTTTCAGAATTACTATAAAGGGACAAGCAATTCAATAAAATGGAGTATGTATTGACCTAATAAAATCAGTGAATCTTTAACATGGACTAGTTGAATTCCATCATATTTTTGATCGAAGTCCTGGCTTGTGCAAGTATATTGTATATGTAATAATAATAAATGACAGCACTGTGTGCATAATCTATTTTTATTACTTAGTTGAAAGATATTGTTTGGCACATAGTAACATTTACACAGATTGCTGCAGGGGGATTAAACTTTGGACTCATCTGTTAAAATATAGGACCATTAAAATTATAGTAATAAAATAACCATGCAAGCATGATGTACTTTTACTGATAATAGCTAAACTCTGAATTTGATAAAGAAACCACAGATCCATAACTCTTAACTTAGGTAATCATTTTTCATTTTCCAGAAAATAAATCTGAATTATTTTCACATCAGTTAAATAAGAGAGAACAGATTTAGGAAGTGTTGTTGTGTAAAAGAAAACCTGGTGTCAAAAGGTCTGTGCAGAACAATGAACATTTGTCTCAATATGTTCTAATTGTCTGCATCTTGATGAGTGTACCCCAGTCATAGAGCTTAGCAGAATCAGCATTCTTTACCCTCTGTTCCTCTTGATTAGGTATTTACAAACTGTTATAAGGCCCAGATTCTTTGATAGACTAGATCAAAAGTGGCTTCCTGTGAGCTATGTGTTTTTCTGTTCCCTGTCCCCCTTGAATGCTTGGGGCAGTCACGGCTGTATGTCTATTATGGTAGAAAAATAATTCAAATATTTCCATTTTAGTAAGACAAAGTCAGCCATAGATAGTAGCTTCAATCTAAAATGGTCAGCTTTAACCTTACTAAAACTTTAAATTTAAAAACTATGTATTGTTATATAATGTTATATTATATAGTGTTATATTAGAATGTATTATGTATTTAATAAATTATGTGCAATGTATTTGATTTAAATTAATATTTGGAAAGTGGTTGACTCATCAAGAATTATCTTCATTTTATGTTTAGGATATTATCAAATTTTGGCTTGGCAAAGGCATCGATGGGTTTAGTATCAACACTGTTAAATTTCTTCTTGAAGCAACACACCTGAGAAATGAACCTCAAGTGAATAAATCCCAAAATCCGGTAACACATTTTCTGTTTTGAATTTGTTTGCTCCTTATTGTCTTTGGAGATGCATTTATCACTAATACATTTCCCCTTTGAATTGCTAATGGGATTCACTCTTTTTTTTCGGGTAGGTTTTGCATTGAAATGTGTACAGATGAGCTTCAGAAATATATGACTAATTATTTATGGAACTTGCTTTTAGTGGGGCTGTGGGCCCAATAAAGTCAGGAGATGATGCCAACACTGAGAGGCAATAATATTACTGAGTTGACAGAAAGATGTGCATCTTGTTGACTTTGCAAGTCACTACAAGAATCTTATTTATATTGCTTCTGCCTGGAATCTGGTATTCAGCAGCATCTACTGTATGTGTCATGATCACTGGTGTAAACTGGGTTATATAGATTATTCCTCATTTAGATTGATGTGTTCCCCAAATATTTAGCCCCTCGTCTAGCACAGCATTAGATAAATAACTAATGAAGATACAGCACCAAAACTCTGCCATTAATGTATTATTTAAATGATTCACTATTTCAGATAGATATTTGGAAATAACTGTATTCCCCATAGGGCCACAATACTTGCTATCTTTACTCACAATGAGCGGTATCTTATTTTGTGAGTAGTCCCACTGAAATCCTCAGGGAGCAAAACATTAGTAAAGGTGGCAGAATCAGGGCCTCATTCATCAAAGTCTGTTTCTAGGGAGTAGAGGCTTGGGGCAGTGAGTGGTGCAATCTCTCTCCCCTCTGCAGTCAAGCCAGCTTCAGGGCATGGGAAAGGAAATGCCAGGAGTGTGGGCTACTTTGTATCTTCTTTGCAGCACTATAGTCTCAGGTGAAGAGGAAACAAGAGTAGGTAATATCATCATGCCCCCAGTTTGCTAACAGACTCAAGTAAAACATTATCTGAAGTGGTGCACTGTCTTTTGAAAAAACTTTGGAAAGTGTAATTCAATGAACAATAGGTCTAATGCAAAATGTTGCATTCTTCTTCAAGGAGAGTATCTCAGCATATTCTGAGCTGTATCATGACTACACCACCACCCAAGTCGGCATGCATGATATTGTCCGCAGTTTCCGGCGCACCCTGGATAAATTCAGCAATGAGCCTGGCCGATACAGGTAACTCAGTTTGTTAGCATAGCTGTATTGAATTTTCCCTCTAATGCTAAAGGCACAATCTCACCAGTGGATAAACAGGTTTGTCATGGTAAGATGCTTTTGCAAGAATATCAGCCATTAATAGTGACATATAGGTATGTGATATATAGAAAGAAAAATAAATTCTTTTTAAAAACAATGCTAAATTATTAGCTATGTCAAGGTCCATTCTAATTCCATGCAATTCTGAAAAAACTCTGAATGAACACAGTTTCCATTTTCTTTTTTAAAAGAACCCACTTGTGTGCTCCTTTGTAGGTTTATGGGAACTGAAGCCAATAACCAGGAAAACATCGAAGCAACAATGATGTATTATGGAACATCTTTTATCCAAGAATCAGATTTCCCCTTCAACTTCTACCTAATTAACATGGAAAACCTCTCAGGAAATAGTATTTTTGAAACTGTGTCTTTGTGGATGAAGAATATGCCCAAAGGAAAATGGCCAAATTGGGCGGTAAGAGTTCAGACATTTAAATGGCATGTTCCTGCTCCTATTACAGCCCACAGCAAAGCTCTCATTGGAGTAAGATCAAGCCCAAAATAACCGTAGCTGTTGTATCTGTGGAATCTACCATGTTCTCTCAGTACACTATAGCAATGGCTGTAGCGGGTCCATGTTATCCATCCTAAGCATATTTACAGGAGTGTGATAGTATTTTTGCCTAGTTTTAAACATAATCATCAGGCACACTGTTTTATTCTTTCAAGATAATATTCCACTCCCCTTTCCCTGGCCAAACAGGGTTTGTGCCAGGAACGATGTGGGGTTTGGGAAAGGCGACAGAATCCACCTCCAAACCCTCAGGCAAATTTGAAACAGCTCCAGACTGCTTCCATGTCAGCTGCTGCAGCTCTGGGACTGGAATAGAGGCTCTGACCCTATGCACCTTCTACCTAAGGGATTGTGGCCTCTGACTCTACCTGTGCATAAAGTGGCTCCACCCCTGCCTCTCTTTTCCCCCATGTTGGCCTGTGGTGCAAGCCAAGCTGCCCAAGTGTGCCTGCACCTTGGACGTCTACCTCCAGTGCAGTGGAATCACCATAACCCCAAAGTGCTGAGGGGCTTCCATTGATCCTGTCAGGGTTCCTTCCCGACTCTGAACTCTAGGGTACAGATGTGGGGACCCACATGAAAGCCCCCTAAGCTTATTTACCAGCTTAGGTTAAAACCTGGTACTCTGCCACCACCAAGTGATTTAACAAGAAACAGGGAAAGGACCACTTGGAGTTCTTCTTCTCCCAAAATATCCCCCCAAGCCCTTACACCCCCTTTCCTGGGGAGGCTTGAGAATAATATCCTAACCTATTGGTTACAAAGTGATCAAAGACCCAAACCCCTGGATCTTTGGACAATGGAAAAATCAGTCAGGTTCGTAAAAGAAGGATTTTATTAAAAAGAAAAGGTAAAAATCATCTCTGTAAAATCAGGATGGAAAATAACTTTACAGGGTAATCGGATTCAAAGAGCCCAGAGGAACCCCCTCTAGCCTTAGTTTCAAAGTTACAGCAAAACAGGGATAAACCTCCCTCTAGCAAAGGAATATTCACAAGTTGAGAAAAACAAAGATAAACTAATATGCCTTGCCTGGCTATTACTTACAAGTTTGAAATATGAGAGACTTGTTCAGAAAGATTTGGAGAACATGGATTGATGTCCAGTCCGTCTTAGTCCCAAGAGCGAACACCCACCAAAACAAAGAGAACAAACAAAAGCCTTCTCCCTGCCCCCAAGATTTGAAAGTATTTTGTCCCCTTATTGGTCCTTTGGGTCAGGTGTCAGCCAGGTTACCTGAGCTTCTTAACCCTTTACAGGTAAAAGGATTTTGATGTCTCTGGCCAGGAGGGATTTTTTATAGTATTGTACACAGGAGGGTTGTTACCCTTCCCTTTATAGTTATGACAGCTCCTATTATAATGGATGAATGCCACCCTCACAAAACCAGCACTACACAGCAGAAAAAATAAGTGTGGTCAGCAAAGCAAACATTGGCAGAAAGACATGAGAACTGTAACTGAGGGTGTTTGTGTTAGAATGGAAGACACTGTTGGCTGGGATGCTAATATATCAGCATTGTTTACTTCTGTCTGTCATGCTGTTGGCAGTATTTCCAGATTTCAGTTGTCAGGCAGAAAATTGTACTGATACAAAAATATTCAAATATTTCCCCTTGAGGATATGGAAATGAAAGAAAAAAGCCAAATGTAATAGTTTGCATTGTAGGATTTAATGTAGAAAACCTTTGAAAATGTAAGAAAAAAGATAATATAAAATGGATGTGATGATCAAAGGATGCCTTAATATATCAATGCATCCTGAGATTTATAGTTAACATTTTGTTACATTAAAAAAACCCCACCTCTTTTACTTAATATGATAAGATCTCACTCTGCATTCAGTGATAATGGAATAGATTTGCTACCGTTATACTGTACAGAGCAACATCTCTTGGGGGAGGGGCGGGAGGGAAGCAATAGTAAAACAGTTATGCTACTGAGCACTCTTATCATAAAGCATGTAAGTGCTTGGACAATACAATAGAAATATATATGAAACTTTTCCTCTGGGGCTACTATACATCACTTCACAAGGGAACAGAGACAGATTTTCCTCACTTACACCTCTATAAATGCAGAGGAATTCCACTAGTTTAAATGAAGTTACTTCGTGTTTACATTGATGTAAATGAACAGAACTTGTATTAGACCAATGCAATATGGATGTATTTAGTTCTAGTATGGACCTTTATTCTTGTATTTTGATATAAGAAATTATTTTTGTGTAGGTTGGAGACCCTAGCACTGCTCGAATTACGTCTCGGATTGGAAAAGAATACACTAATGTCATAAATATGCTCCTTTTAACTCTTCCTGGGACACCTACAACTTATTATGGTGAAGAAATAGGAATGGAAAATATTGCAACTGAAAATGTGAGTGAAGGACTTATAAATTCAAATCCCCTAAGCAGCCCTATTAGTTCTGAGTACACAGAATTTTCCAACAAAACAGTAACTTTTGTTTAATTAAGCACATATATTTCTCATTCCATTCCCAACCACTGTCCTGTTTCTAAAATAATCTTTCCCCAGTTAAAGGGGAGCAACCACTTGATTATTCTCATTTATTATTATCTCCATGAAAAGTCAGCATTGAGTAGGAGTATTCTGAATGGCAGATGTTCCTCCTTTATTGGTTTCTTACTCACTCACTATGGGAGAGAACTAAGTGTGTGAGAGAACCAGAGTAGCTTCATCTCCTCATGCCCCTGCACAGAGCTAGTAGTTATCCAGCCCTAGATGACCTGAGCACAAGGACTGCATGTGAATAACAGCAATGGTAGGACTAGCCTTCCCAAAGGAGGCTCCTCTGCTCACTGCCCCCAGCCCCTGTAGGGCTGAAGGAAGTATATGGTGTTAAAGGGTGTAGTAGAATAAAATATACAATGCATTCTCGTGGCTAATAGTGATAATACACATCTAGGCACCAAAGCATCTGCCTTGGATGCTGAAGAGAGTTCTGTGTTGAGGCAAAGAGTTTCAGTGACAAACCCACCTTTTCCCCTGACCCCTTCAAGTGGATTAATGAGGCCTTCTAGCAGTTAAATCTTTTCAGGAAAACTTTGCCTTTCCTTCCTATATGCTGACAAAGCTTTTCAAGGGCTTTATTACTACAGATCCCAGAGCCTTGTCTGCTGCAAACACAAAGCTGCTTCTTAGAAAGGTCTCACCCTTTGGCACAGCCCTCTCTCTCTGGGGTTTCAATGGCCATCCAATTCTGAGCCCTGGGCCACAGGAGGGAAGGAAAGGTTTTCTTTAACCCTCAGAGACAGGACTCATGAGCAGGGTCTCTGAGAAAGGAGGAGTCATTTGCTGAGGTACACTTTTGCAGCCATGAAAATTTACTCCTGGGGGAATTCTGCACCATAAAATTAAAAATTCTGCACACAATATTTTAAAAATCTGTAAATTTTATTTACCAAAACAACACAATATAATTACACCAGTTTCAATTATTTTGGTAATTTATTTCAAAGTACCCATCAGCAAGTATGTCTATAACAGACAAAAAAAATTCAGGAAATTTTTTGATGAATAGATTCCTTACTAGGCATACTAATACAGAACTCTAAGTAATAATTCATTTAAATGACAATACAGAACCATATTTCCTGCACCCCTCAGAAGCAGTGCAAATGCTTGAGGGAGTTGGGGGTAACAGAGGAGTTGAGGGAGAGGGAAGTAATTGCTGGGAAAGAGTCTGGATGTGAACTTGGAGGGTTGCTGGGTATATGGGTGGGAAAAGTATAGAACAGGTTGTTTTGGGGGGGGGCAGAGAGGGATTGTTAGGGAGCCTCCCCCATGCAGACCCTGGCTTACCCTTAGCATCTCCCATTCAGTCAGACACATCTGCCCCTGTCCCCCTCAGCTAGTCCCCTGCCCATGTGTCTGTGCCCCCCACTCAGCCAACCCCCTTCTCCCATGTGGCCCTAAACCCCCCCCATTCCCACATGTTCCTGCACCTCCACTCCCGTACAGTCCCTGCCCCAGTCCGTCCTCCCACACTAGCCCTAATGAACCCATCTTTGACCCCCCCAGCAGCCCCATGTATCCACACTGTCTGTCTCTCCATATTCCCTGTCTCCTGATGTCGCCCCACCAGTGCTGTGAAGAAGGCAGGCTCTTTCTCTTCCCTTTGGGTGCTGGGGCTGGCAGGGGATTGGTTGCTCTGTTCTAGTGCCACAGTGGCCCCTTGTGGGCAAAAGTCAGAACTGCAGCAACTTTCCAGGGGGAAAAAAGATTACGTGTGGTACAGAATTCCTGCAGGAGTAACAACTGAAGCCCCAGGAGATAAACTGAATGAGGTGAGGGAGCATTACAGGGTACAGACATCTGGGACTGGTGGTTATCCTGCCTGTCAGAACATGTGAGCAGGAGAAACCCAGTACCTATATTGCCACAGAAAGGAAAGTGGTACAGCTGGTCAAAATTTTCCTAACAGTTTTTCACAGAGAAAGGCCTTTTTTACACACACCCCCACACACACCCTTACCCTTTTTTTGGTGAAATTGCTGAAATGTGTGTGAGAAATATTTCATGTTTTTAAAATTTTACAAAGTTTATCAAATCATTGCAAATGTTGCTAGAGCTTTTGGTAATTTAGAGAAGGTGTTCAATCATATATTCAATAAAATTTTTGAAAAAATATTGAAAAACAGTCAGGAAATGTTTTTGAAAAAGTCTATTTTTAACTTTTCAAAACGAAACTTGGAAGTTTTCACAAAGCTAGCTTTTCATTTTTGATCAGCTGTAATAATTTGTTTTGCAACATACAACACAACTGTCACACTTCTCAAAATTTTAAATAATTCCTTACGTTTTGCAAGCAAGTTTTGACATGTTTTTCATTTACCTGTTACCGACCATGAGTTCTAAGAGTATATCTTGCACTTGAGGAGGGAATCCTACAAAAGGACTGATATACACCTCTAGCCCAATATAATGCTGTCCTTGGGAGCCAAAAAATCTTACCGCATTATAGGTGAAACCGCGTTATATCGAACTTGCTTTGATCCGCCGGAGCACGCAACCCCTCCCCCCTAGAGCGCTACTTTACTGCATTATATCCGAATTCATATTATATCGGGTCACGTTATATCGGGGTAGAGGTGTATTGAAAACTGTAATATATTTACAAAGCACTCATCAGGACAGATTACATTTTCTCAGATAATTAGAGCTAAATATAAAATACACTGTAGAACTGTTAACAAGCATGGATACGCTACTGAATAAGGTACTTACAGTCTTCAAATTTAATATAAACTTTGATTATTCAAATATTAGTACAGTATCTCTTTCCAGGATACAGATCACCTCATACATCCACTAACGGCATTTCTATCTGTCAAAGAATTTATATGGTCCTCATTACTATAAAATCTGACCACCTAATAATTATTAATAGCTTTTTATCCTCACACCTCTTCTGGGCAGGGTAGGCAAGTATTATCCCCATTTTACAGATGGGGAACTGAAGCACAGAGTAGATTAAGTAACTTCCCAGAAGTCACACAGAAAATCTGCGTCTGAGCTGGGAATTGAACACAGGTCTGCAGCACTCAGTCCAGTGCCAAATCCATTACACAGTTTTTCCTCCCCCTTTCAGTGATAGCTTTTGATTCTCTCTCTTCATGATCCCCCTACACTTGTGGGATTTTTAATTACTTCCTGTAAAGCTTTAGGTCTAGGACCTAATTAAAGTCCCCTATAAAATGAAATAATCTTGACATGACAGAGAAGCTTGAGCAAAAGATTGTTAATTGGATCATTCTTTAGCACATTAACGAGGATGTTTTTGAATGGTGCCCAATACTCTCTTATTTTTAGGTGACCTTCCCAGAGAAGTCACCCATGCAGTGGAATGGCAATCTTCATGCCGGCTTCAGTGAGGGTAACTTAAGCTGGTTACCTGTTAATCTGGACTACCAAAATGTAAATGTCGAAGTAAGTATTTAAATTAAAGGACACAGTCGTATGGGTTACAAAAAAATGCTAGCAAAATAGCTTCAGCTAAATGAAGCTCTAATTTGTTTTGATTACTGGAATGTGGCAGTTTAACTAAGTTAAAACTAAAACCAAGAAAAAACAAATCTGTGGAAGAAAAATGGTAAAAAATCTTATTGCAACAGCAAAGGCTATTTTACCACCCCTCATTTAACCAGAAAAATATGGTGATATTGAAGTGATTTTTTTTTAGTCTAATTCATTTAATCTTTCAACATTAATCTGAAATCTACCCACTCCCATTTTAATTTAGATTAATACAAGTAGGCTTTGTTAAACTTAGCAGGAAAATAAGATGGATGCATTTCTAGGTTTGCATATGTTGTTCTGTCTAAGACCAAACTTGACAGTTGCTGTTACACCAAGTAGGTCAAGTACTGGTATTGTTGATCTACAACAGTAAACAACAGCAAAGAAAAAACACTTGAAACTAATCCATTGGGGTTGCTTCTGCAGCTCTGAAGTCAGTGGGAGCAAAATCAAGTCCTTGATGCTGAATGCTCTGATTCCTTGGTATGGAATGCTTTGCTGACAAAAAGTGTATGAAGCGCAATGGAAGGAGCAAAGACAGTTGTAGGAGAAGGAGACATGGCTATCATCATGGGTGGAGTGGCAAATGTGGACAATATGGGGAGAGATGGGGTAGATAAGTATATGGAGAGGCAGAGTTGTGAAGGTCCCCAGAGGTTGAGGACAAATAGCTTCAACTTGAATCTGTGGAAGGATTTGCAGTGGGGGCTGAGAGTCTGAAAGCTGGGAAGATAATCTTAGCAGATGTGGTAATCACAAAGTAACATTTCCAACATTTAATGAGGAATAAATGACTACGGTAATGATGTGACTTTTTTTTTTTTTTTTTAAACAGGTTCAAAAGACTCAACCTAACTCAACACTGAATCTATATCGAGAGCTAAATTTACTTCGCAACAATGAGCTGCCCATTCATAGGGGATGGATGTGCTACATTTGGAATGACAGCAATGTTTTTGTGTATCTGAGGGAATTAGATGGATTAGACAAAGTCTTTATAATGGTTCTCAATTTTGGACAGGAATCAATCATAGACCTGAAAGCTGTAGTTTCTGAGCTTCCGTCTGAAGCTACCATAAGGCTAAGCACTAATTTTAGCAACACTGGTAAAGTTGTAAATACCAAAACAATTAAAACTGAAAAGGGGGAAGGAATTGTCCTTGAGTATAAAACAAGGAAGACAGTTCATACTATGGAAACTTTCCAAGGGAAGTGTTTTGTGGCTGAAAAAGCATGTTATTCTAGTGCCTTGAATATACTCTACATGCATTGCTAAGCGCTAGGGCATGTAGGAAATTTTGTTTTATGCATTTAAGGCAGGAAAGGTTGATTTCAGGTAAATACTGTGAATAGTGTGGCAATGGCTTTTTAAACTTGCTGGTTTTTGTATTAAATGAACAGCAGCCCATAAACAAACTAATATGGCTTAATTGTCTGGCCTCTTTTATTGGTGTGTGAGCAATGGTGGTGAGTGGAGGGCAGAAGGTGCTTAGCTTAAGGGCAACCAACTAACCAACAACCACGGAGGCTAGAGTTTCCAGAGGGATTGTGAACAGGCACAAGGAAAGGTAAGGATCCTCCCCTGTAAAGCCATCCCTGGGGCTGGTCCATTCCAGATAAGTATTTGTTCAAGGGTAGAACACTAGCCATATGCCTATAGGGCTCCTAGAGGCATTGTGCCTAAGGTATAAAGCTCTTAGGATTTCCTGCTTGAGTGTTGTACCTGTGCACTGTGTACCCCTATTGTGGGCTGTATCTGACTGCCACAACTTAGCCACAAATCCTGTGGCAGTTTACACTCCATAGTACTTGTTTTGCAAGTTTCCTATTTGTGTAATGGGCACTGAATTGTCTGAAATAGTTAGAAGCAAATAAGTCATCAGGTCAGTTTTAAAACCACTCATTTAGAGGAAAGAGAAAATTGAGAGCTGATCAAGGCAAATATGTAACAAACAAGTTTTTAGTACCAGCTGGAAGAGAAATTTACTTACTGAACATTTCATAATTAAAGCTATGATTTAGTCACTGAGGTCATGGCAGTCATGGATTCCGTGACTTTACCGGACCTCTGGGACTTCTAGGGCTTCAGGATGGGGAGGCAGGACTGTGCGCGCCTGCCCTGCAACTGGGGCTGGCTGGAACCAGGACCCTACAGCCCCAGGCTTAGCAGGGGTTGGGGCCATGCACCCTAGCCCCATGGCTTTTGCCAGGGGTGCACCTAGGGCTGCATCCCCCTCCCCAGCTGCTGCCAGGGTTTTGGCAGGGATGCAGCTGGAGCCAGCTCTGAAGCAGGGGCTGTGACCCCCACCATGGCAGGGGGCTTGGCCTGTAAGTCATTCCCCCTCCTCACCCCCCGGTTATTTGTAGTAAAAGTCATGGACAGGTCATGGGCTCCGTGAATTTTTGTTTATTGCCCGTGATCTGTCGGTGACTTTTACTACAAATAACCGTGATAAAAATCTTTGCCTTAGTCATAATTCTTCTATGAAGACAGAATTTGTAAGGGATCCACCCTCCTCTGTAGATTTGGGATGCATGTTTGTATTCATTCATCTTTTGTATTTGCACAAGGAACTGGTAGCTAGAGGCAGGAGATGCTGCTCCTCCAATGCAGCAGGGAAGGAATTTACCACCTGGTATGTATATGTAAGCCAGTAGCTCACACAACTCTGCCTTTATGAGCTCCTGGTCTGGTTATGCACTGGAAGCAGGGACCCATATCTGGGATCTATTACAGCTGGTTCCTTTGGAGAATGAGTGCTCCTTTTTAAATTTACAGGTATGTGATATGGCTTTTTCAGAAGTCTAATGTGTATATACACAGTTTTTAAATCTTTCAACAAATTCTGAAATAACTGTGCATGTTAAATAAACCACTTCTTCAAGTTATTCTCTCTCAAGTCCAAATTCTTTGTACAGAAAAGCAAGGTGGCTTGTAACCTAAAACAATGAAAACTTAGTTAAAAAAAAAAAATCAGAGGACTCATTCTAAAAAAATCTTTGGATTTCTGTCAAACCTTCCCACCCTTTTTCTGGCCCCTTCTTATATTATTCACCCTGATAGCCACTGGTGCCACTAAATACCGCCTTGCAGCAATCTGAGATGTAAACAGAGACTTTCCAGATCAATTTTCTTTAGAAAAAAGAAGCCACTGGGATCTGAAAAGCTTCCCAGTGAGAAATTGTTATTGGGCATGGGACAGCAGTAACGGTGAAGGAGGTGTCACCAGGTGCTTTCAGAGTTGATTTGCTTAAACTATAATGCTATTTGTAGAATGCTTAGGAGTTTAAAAAAAAATGCACTTAAAATCTGGAATTTCTAAAAGACAAATTGCCCCCCACAATATAAACCAAACTTACAAAATTTAAAGCTGCAGAAACACATTGTTGATTTTCTCAACCAAGAAGGCTGATGAGAGCAAATGAAAGGCAGTTTAATCAGAACATTTTGAGCCTTTACAATTGGATGGTGTAAAGCTTTCGCTATTACTGTACCAATACTTTGCACTATTTAGAGCTGTTCATCCAAAGGTATCAAAGCACTTTACAAACAATTAAAGCTCAGAACACTGGGTGAGCAGTTCCGTAGTTAAGTACCCCATTTAAAAGATGGGTAAGCTGAGGCACAATGAGGTTAAATGACTTGTCTATGGTCATACACACAGGGAGCCAGGAACAGCAGCTGAGAATTCTAACTCCCTGGCCCATCCAACTCAACCAGTGGTTCTTGTTTGTTAGCACCAATGTGTATTAAATAATACACAAAATGATGACATCATAGTGTTAGTATACACTTCACTGTAGAATTGTTTTTGTCCTAACTATAAAAATGTACAATAGAGGAATCATACCTCATTTAATGAATCCTCCCACAATGGAGCACAATGACTGCCTCCTGCCTGAACATTTAAGATGATATTAGGTATCAGGTTTCCTGAAACAAAAACATTTAATGTCCGTCACTGTTGAATGAACAAGGAAAGCTGGAGCTGTGTGTGTTATGTGGAGAGGGATGATATTACCACTATCCTGGCCAAGATACTTGTGTAGTTCTACAAGCAAGAAAATTGGAGGGGAGGGGGAACAATTGTATGACATTAAACCACACGTAATAGGTTGGTGGATGAACTATTTGCATTAAATGGTTCCTGATGATTACATATTTCAGGAAGTATATATACACAATTGTCTCTCCATTCTTTTCAGAAGGATGGATTTTCTCTTCATGAGCAAGGCAGCAGCAGCTGCCATCTTTACTTATTCCCTGCAGCTAGGCTCCCAGCTGCCGGGAACAGCTAATTCAAGAGCTAAAACCATGAAAGAGGGACTTTTCCCCTCGTTAGTACAGATTAGTTAGAGTCTGTTGTACTAAAACATAATTTTAGCATCTGTTACTGAAAGAAAGTTCTTGGCTGCTGATAACTTCTATCAACAATATACAACTTCCATGCTTTAACAGTCATGTCATTGTATCTCCGGGAATAGCATGTCTACAACTTCAGAATGAACAGGGAAATAGTAGGTTTGTGCAGGCTCTGAATAATAAAGGGCTTTAAAATTCACAGCAAGGGAATGAGATTAAGTGGATTATTAATTTATTTTTTTTTTAAAAGAATTATTTAGCACCCATTAGCTTGACTATTTTAAGGCAAATTTTGGATCCCAAATTGATGAGTGCCTTAAGATTCTGGAGAGTGTGTACTAAAAGTTTTATCCCTACCCATATCATTACAAGTAGGCAGCTTAACCCATACAATAAATATGGGTAGACTAATTTCTCAAGGTTATAGGTACCCGGAATTGCTTCCAACCTTTCAATATTGTGATTTATATAGTACAAATATGCACAGTGGAACAAATTATCTAACATTTTCAGAATTTCTTTTAAAAAACATACTGTAAAGTGAACAAAATTCTGAACCAAACTCTCTCAAATAAAGACGGCATATATAATGGATGTTTGCCTCTAGGGAGGCTGTGGAATCCCTGTCATTAGAGGTTTTTAAGAACAGGTTAGACAAACACCTGTCAGGGCTGGTCTAGGAGCTGCCTCAGTGCAGTGGACTGAAGTAGATGACCTATCGAGGTCCCTTCCATTCTTACATTTCACATGATTGATGGATAATTAGTTATGACTTTTGTGTGTGCTTATTTAACAACGTATATAAAAGACACTTCCACATTACCTTTCTTATTCATGCTTCTAGCATGATCCCTTTCTGCTTTTCTAAGTTTATGAACATATCTTAACAATCCTATCAGTGGTATTCGTTGATCATTTTCATATGCTGTGATTAAAATTGAAGGATAAGCCTAAAAGAGAGATGGGGGGAAAAAGTTATTAACATTTTCACTTCCTAAAATGTGAACAACCTGAAGAGTTCCACTTTGAATCCCTATACTATTACAGTACTTGAAGGCTTGCTACATTTGACAATGATGGAGAAAAGATATCTTCTATATTTAGCATTGCAGCCCGCTTCTTTTTATAAAGCCCTACATTAGCATCCCTATAATTTTAACTTGAAAATTGGTTTGGTCTGAAAACGGCCAGATTTATCCTCAAGGGACCATCTGCCATGAAGTGATAACCGAAGCGCAGAATACTCTGACCATGCCTCTCCCCTCCTAACAAAACCCCTCTGCTGAGAGTTACTGGAGCAACTCCACACTTCCTGGGGACTGCCTCACTCACGTAGGAGTGATGCAAAAGGAGTTCCAGTCACTTATCAGCTCACAAATAAGCAATTTTACTTACAATTACATTTATTTCTTGCTGTGGTCTTAATTTACAGATAAAAAGAGTCAAATTAGTAATTTTGCATCAAATTAGATGTAGTAAGAGTTCACATACACAGAAGACTATCGTTAGGGAAGTTGTACAGCATTAGTAACCAGTCACAGTTCAGAGAAAATGAATTAGCCATTCAGAAATGACACCGAAACATTTACTTGAACCATGTGTTTGGTGACATTACTCCTCTTTCACAGTGACAATTCCCTAGTCTGGCAGCAAAACTATTTAAAAATCCTCACAAGGGAAGAAACAATATTTTTCATGCTGTGGTTTGTTGTATAATAGGAATAATCTAATACTTTATAGTATGCCAGCAATAAAACTTTTGAGATTGATTAATTGTCTAAGGGGAGGTGTTCAATCAATTTCAGCAGCCATTTATGATTTTGTACACTACAAAGCAATATAGATTATTCCTGAACCAACTAGCCAAAGATGGCTTCTTCATATTCAATCAGGATTTATCTTTTAAGAACACATAGTTCACAATCTCAGAGCTTTTTTATAAGCTCTGTGTTCCTAAGGCCCTAAGAATGAATCTGCAACTCTGCATTTTCATGATCAAATGTTTTACTTGTTCATTCTGTGTGGTACTATATATTGTATTAAGAAAAAGCAGAATAGTTTAATTACTCCTTAGTACCTGTGGCTTAATATTATGATAAGGGCAGTAACTTTTAATATATTCCATGTACTTTTCATCTGCTAATGGATTTCCCCATTCTTCCTGTTCTTCAATTGTCAGTGGGAGATCAGTGTCCAACATTGTATTTAGAACATCTAGGAAAGGGGCCTGAAAAACAAAACAAAAAGATGGTTTCACAAACTTAAGATACAATTAACAAAAGAGAGGACACTGAACCTTCACGTACAGTCCAGTCTACTCTACTGGAATCCACTAAATGTCTGTGATGGCACAAATTTATGGACTGACCCAAAGCCAATGAAGTCAATGGAAAGATTCCTTTAATCCTCTTATAATCATGCACGCTTGTTCAGGTTAGCAGTGAGCATCAGAAAAAGTTTTTCCAAATAATTATTTATTTTATGTTGTGTACAGAGGTTGTGTATGTATAAGCACTTCTTGAGTCTACCTCTGCTGAAATCCTTAGCCATACTTCCATCTCCTCTCACCTTCACTCTGACAACTCTCTTTTCTATAGCCTTCCATAGTCCTAGCTCTTCAGGGTAAAGAATGCCTGTCTGCTCCCTCATACAATGAAATCGCAACATTACCCCCATCCTTGAACAATCTTTCAGTGAGTAAGAAATTGTTGACTAATTCTGAAATTAGAGAAGATAAAATAAACAACATAACCTCCTATTCCATTCAGGGCCGGCTCTACCATTTTTGCTGCCCCAAGCAAAAACAAAAAAAAACAACAACCCAACCAACCAAACAAAAAAAATCTGCCGCCGCTCCGAAAAAAAAAAAAAAAAAGAAAAAGGCTGCCCGGACTCTGCCTCCCCATGAATGGAATGCCGCCCTTTAGCATGTGCCACCCCAGGCATGTGCTTGCTCTACTGATGCCTGGAGCTGGCCCTGATTCCATTAGAAATCTGTCATCTCACCTGTAAAACTACGGCTCTGATGAGATCAGGATCAGCATTGCACAGAGCTCCTGCAAGAACTCCTCCTGCACTGCTACCTGTTAGCGCTGTATACTTTGGCTGAGAAAATCCTAGTTCATGCAAGAGCATTATACAAGCCTTAAGGTCGTGGAGACCTTTGAGTTTATTATGCATACATCCATCTTTATGCCAACTCAGGCCTAACTCTCCGCCACCCCTGAAATTTAAAACAATTCAAGTCACAAAAGTCACAGAACTTATGTTTCAAATATTAAGACATCATCATCATCTGTGGTAGTACAAAATAATGTTTTAGTATCCATAACTAACCTTCCCTTCCTTTCTATCATACAAACACCTACTCACTTCTTCATGGTAAAATGTCAGGGGAAAAACCCCATGAACTCTGGTGAAACTTAAAAAAAAAAAAAACCTAGTATGTGTGCACTGTCTCTAGAACTGCACACGCACCAATCTGCTTACTGTGAATATTCCAAAGTCATCAGAGAAGGACTATGAGGGAAGGTCTGCCTGGGTTGTCGTCACAGTAGATCAGTATTTTAAATTACCAAAGTAGATAATATCACTTTAAAATTATTTATACACACACTTATAAATAATAAAGGGAAACTCAGGTAAAAATTACATTTTTCCATTGTGTGTTACTAATCAATTAAACAATGAAAAATTAAATCAGTTTATTTTTCACCCATTACATTCATTGAAGTGTTGCCTTTCATTCAGTTTGAGTTAGGACACTAGGCTAATCAGTTTTACTTTCTGGTTCACATACATTTGCAAAGTGTACAATGTGTGGTTGCAAACACTTCAAGGGAAAGTTTAATTCTGTTTTTTTAAAATAATACTTCATTAATATATATTTTTTTGTTAATCGTATGAACCGTCACAAATATTTTTCACAAACCATTAATTTGGATCTAAATTACCTTACAGCGTCCTTTAATTTAGAACAAAATTGCAACTGAATAAATTGCCAGAATTCTTCATCTATAATGTTATCATTGTAAAACAAGTAGGACTTGGCTAAGTCATAAGATGCTAACAG
This sequence comes from Malaclemys terrapin pileata, assembly GCF_027887155.1. Classification (NCBI taxonomy): domain Eukaryota; kingdom Metazoa; phylum Chordata; order Testudines; family Emydidae; genus Malaclemys; species Malaclemys terrapin. Next base: position 36,463,875 of record NC_071507.1, on the reverse strand, counting down.
AAAAAGAACATGTTTTCCATTGAGCAATATCAGAACATAAATGTAACTGCGGACTCAGAAGCTGATTTTATAGTTGAACTAGCCTCATGAGCAATAAATAATATTTCATCTCATTTAAGCAGCATTTTTTCCCTGTTAAAGAACATAACTGAGAAATAATGGAGTTTTCCTGTATCTTTGATCAGATGAATGAATTTTTTAGAACCAAATGAAAGCTGGAAAGAGACTGTACATTGTGGTAAAAATGACTGCAATAGGATTGTAGCTGAACAGAAAGCAGAGAGGAGTTAGCCAAAAAAGAGACAAGAAATAGGTTACAGGCTTGGATACCGTTTTTAAAAGGCAAATGCTTTTCAACAGATACAGATCAAACATGAATGTATGCTACTGGCCTGGGAATATGGGTGATGGTAAATTCTTACACCATGAACATAATAGCAGAAATTATGTTTTTGAGCAAGGACAAGATGTGACTTTACAGAAAATGATGTGTGTATTTGAGAAGTCAGATACTGTCAGGGCTAAGCTGAAAAATCAAATACAACCATCCTGCAGATAAGGAGAGACATTCAAGCACTGTGCATGGATCTTGTGAATTTAACCTTATTTGCTTTAGGGCACTTGAGTTGTAATTGAATCACTTAATTACCTATAATTTTATGGAAGATGGAAATGTGATGGTATAGGAATGGCTACAGTACAAGACAGCAAAACGAAAAGGCTCTTCCTAGCAGTCTCAAGAATATTGATCATGTGCCCTACAAATAAAAATCTTTATTACATTATATACCTACAACTTACCTAACATGGCAATATGCTAATATCCAACCATCTTCAATTAGCATCAGCTTCTCAGCTTTAAAGCTCATGTTCAAATCTATGCCATAAGCTCCATATACATGAACCAGAAGTGGTTTCCTGTGTAGCTCTTTAGAATTTGTATTATAAAAAACTGTAATTGGCACCAAAATTTCATCCTGGAAATGAAGGAGTATTTTACATTAAAGGATGTTTCCGAGTTCACAATGACACATAGCAATGAAAACTTCAATTATTTATTTTAAATGTGTTTTTTTGATTACAGTAATTTTTTCCCCCACTTGGATTGTACAAAGCACTCTTGAAAAATAAAGCGAGAGACTGAACCTCTGCTGGGCTGGTTTACTGATGCAGAGTATAAAATTCATTTAAGTGCAACACCTGAGGTGTTTTTAAAATATCAAAGTACCCTGCTCTTCCGTCCCCTTGTAACACCATCAATATGTATTATGAACTGAATATTTAGCACTTACTGTAGCAGCAAACTTGTTATTAACTTAACATCTCAACTTTTTTAAACTCAGAAGGTTGTTAACTTTTTTCCCTTCTTGACTGATGTATGCTGTACATCATTTTGGCATTTTTTGTTTGTTTGTTTGTCATAAAGACATAATACTAATACAATTGTATCAGGTCATGTTCAGCTACATCGTCTTAACTATAGCATACCAGCTCCAAGGTACACCAAATCTGGAAAAAAACATCAACACTACCTTTTCCTGATCTTTTTTCTATAGCGCTGGAGAAAACACCTACTGTTCTAGTAAATATGGCACCAGTAGTTCTTTATGGTATTTATTCCTGAATCACTTCCACAAACAGTTTCAACAGAGGGGGTACGGTGCGTGGGGAAGGTAATGGGGAGGGGAAATGGCTGAAAATCTTACCTTGCTCTTAGCTTCTAACCGTAGAGTGTGGCAATTAATTGTAATTGGTGCCTCCTGCTCAACGAGATGATTTTCCACCAATGTATATGCAAAACGTTTAGGGGGTTGTATTGGGGAGGTGAGCTGAAAATAGCAAGTGCTGGCATTGTACTCAGGATGGGGTTCTGACTCAAATGCACAGGCCCATGCAGGTAACTGAGAAAATGAAGATTGTTAATAATCCCAAAAATTTAAAGTGAAACCTTTTACTGCGTTTATAATTATGTCCATTGCCTCCTCTCAAATGAAAAGTTTTGGACATAATACTTAATTACCTCAGTTTGTATTTAACACAAGCTCCATGTCTTATACATTAAAATGTTTAATGAAACAGTGTCAGCAAGAGTAAGAATTTAGCTAATCTTTTTCTACAGCCACCTAATGAGGTTAAACAATGAAGTAAAATGGAATATAAAACCTAATTCCAAAGTTTTTCATAGAGAGGACAAAATAAATACAGCCATATTCAAAGGACCATTTAAAAATGGGAATACTATATTAGCAAGATTTAAAAAAAATATAATTAAGATACCTTGTATTCGACTGTAATTTTTAACAATTTTCCTTATCTCATTTCCTCTGATCTACCACTTCTTGTTCAACTTGTAATACCGCCAAGTCAATGTCAGTTATTACTCCAGTGCCGTAAGTTGACTCAGTAGTGCTCAGCCACTTAAAACCCCTGCCTCTAACTTTGTTCCCAGTGCTAGCCACTGTGAAGAACAAAACCTTTTCTTGGCACATCTACACTCAGAAACTCACTGCTATTATGTTTAAGATTTTTAACTCTACTAAAAATGAAAGGAATCAAGATTCATTCTTTGAGAGCAGCAGGGTCCTGTGTCAAGCCCCCTGCTAGACCACAACTTACTTTAAGGAATTCTGGTTAGCAGGTTGATAGAGGCTTCAGAAATTGTGCCACTAAAAGTCAAAGTTTTACAGAGAAATTGCAGTCCCTTCTCTGAACAATTGATTCGACTGAACAAGATCATTTAAAAAAGCAACAGTCTCAGCAACTGTGCTGGGAGGGTACTATATTTACCTATAGGAACACCATTAGAAGGAGGTTTGTAGAATACAACATTAGCAACTTATTGCAACAAGGTTAAGAATTCTTCAGATTTGTATTTTTGAATAAATACAAAGAAACAATTTTAAAGTCTGTGGTTGAATTGTTTGTCTGCAGAAATTAAAGTATTTTGATGAGATAGGAGTTAAAAGGGAAAAGATCAAAGTCATAATGAAAATTTGGCATCTAACAACTAGGAAAAGTAGGAAATAATTATTTTTGATTACTCTAAATAACATAATTCTTCTAAATTACTTACTATTAGGGTGTGCCAGCATTACACATTAGTCTTTTGAATACTCTTTCAATATACTGACTTTGGCTATCTATCTAGCTCCTCTCAGTGGGCCAGATTATGATACCCTAATTCTCACTGCATAGTACCTTACACCATCGGGGTAAGGTTGGCCCACTGAAGTCAATGAGACTACTACTTAACTTGATCAAGGGGATCAGAAACTGTCCTTATGGTAACAGGTCTGACTGTAATACGAGATCAGACGACAGTAACATACACTTGAAAGTACACACAATGACACGTCACTGTTGTAGTATTCACAGCTTCTCTGTTGCTGACATTTCTACTTTTATATTAACAAAAAGAGTCCTGTGGCACCTTATAGACTAACAGACGTATTGCAGCATAAGCTTTCGTGGGTGAATACTCACTTCGTCAGACGCATGTGGTGGAAATTTCCAGAGGCAGGTATAAATATGCAGGCCAGAATCAGTCTGGAGACAACAAGGTCTCGTTATCTCCAGACTGATTCTGGCCTGCATATTTATACCTGCCTCTGGAAATTTCCACCACATGCGTCTGACGAAGTGAGTATTCACCCACGAAAGCTTATGCTCCAATATGTCTGTTAGTCTACAAGGTGCCACAGAATTCTTTGTTGCTTGTTACAGATCCAGACTAACACGGCTACCCCTCTGATACTTTTATATTAAAAGCCAAATGTGAATGTCTTCATGTAATAAACCAATTGTTTTAAAAATAAAATCTAAAATATACCTTAATAGACTGAACTGAATGAGAAACAAGAGAAATCACATTTAAATAAAGATGACCGTAGTGTTTCAAAAACATCACACAGTGATCTCTGAACATCTCTAAGTCTATTAGCTTAGTTTTTTCTTTCAACGTGTAAACCAATTGCCAGTTCTCCATACCATAGGAACCAACTGGAGTCTTCATCAACTACAAAAGGAAAAAAGATACATGAATGAAATGATAGGAGTTACAAAAATAATGCATACACACTTGGGAATTGTCATACTGGAAGGTGTTAATGTCTGCCATCAATCACAGACCTGGTTAAAGTTTATGGGCATGCTAACCATCCTTCCCTTTCAGGCTAAATGGGAATGGAAGGAGCAATTAAATGTCCCTTAATGTAGTGATTATAACTTGAGACAATAGGAAGCCACTGTCTAAGCAGGCACTGGTAAGACAGTAAAAATGGCAAGCTAAGAAATTGCCTGTTATTTGTTTCTACTGCATTAAGGACTCTGTGTTTCTTTGTAAACAGGATTGCACAAAAAAAAATCTGATTTGTATAATCAATTTCTCCTAGTAGGCAAAATAACCCAACAAAGTCAATAAAATTGGCTAACTGCTTGGGCCACCAAGGCAACTGTATAAACACTGGTATCTAGCTATCTCTGCCTTCAGTAATGGCTAGTAACTGATGCTTTAGAGGAATGTGAAGTACCTTCAAAATAGATTTAAGCCAGTTGTGTGAATACTGCACATGCTTATTCAGTTTCTCTGACTTGAGTGTACATAATGAAGAGTGGTATAAACCAGCCAGGCAGAATGTTGGCAGCAAATTAGATGTCTATTCCAACAAAGTACAAGACTTCCTGTTTACGTACTAAAAAACTATAAATCAAAAAACTGAGAAACTGAGCAGCACAGTGTTTCTTTTAAAATAAACCTTACAGTATTTTCTATGCGATTCTAAACATCTCAGTAGGAAAGTGAATAAAAAGATGAAGTGGTGTCCAAGAGGACAATGTATGCACTAAAGACTGGGAATAGAACTGGATGGTTACAAATTTCTAGTGCATATTGTAGAAATGTACATTTGTAGAAGTAAGGTTAGTGCTGATGCAATGTGAGAGACTGATGTCCTGCAGACTAAAATTCTTTTTTTATATCTAATAACAGCATGGGCAATGGCAGTACAAACTTCCTCACACTGCTCAGCCAATGGGCTTCATCACTAACCTGTAGGTGGTATTTTTCCAATAGACAAGCTGGTCAGCTAGAAATTGGACTGAAATCACCAACACATTTTAATATAGGCTAAACAAGCATCAGAGAGTAATAATTTTCAGTCATTACCAGATTGGGCTAGAGTCAAACTAGCATTCCTAAAGGTGAAAGGCTCCATATACTGTTGTTAGTCCTTAGAGCCATGCAGGCCCCTACATGTCTAGTTCTTTTTAAAACTCCTCTAGTAAGCTGTCAAACACAAATAAAATCAACTTTCTCACCCCTTACAGATAAATTGAAGTCATACTTCCATGTGATTTGTAGCAGGCATCTGAACAAATACAATTACTAGTTTGTCAGAAGATTACCTTGTATTCCGCAGGCTCTCCATAAGTAGTAAGAATGTATAATTCATCATTTCTGTGCTCAACATGATAAATGACCCCGTTAGTTCTCCGTTGTACGAGAATAGGTGAATTAAAAGGATTGCTACAGTCAACCAACCAAACTTCGGAGCTAGTCTTGCTGTTACTGTTGATGGTGAGAAAACGTCTGTCTTTTGTGCAATATATATCCACAAAAAATCTGCAAGAAAAAAAAAAAAAAAAAAAAAGGAAGTTAAACTCATGGAGTTCTTATTTAAAAAAAATCCTCAGTTCTGTCAGAATCAAGTAATTCTATCTAAGTCAAGAGGAAGCATATCTAGTGGTTAGGGCAAGGAATGAGAAGTTCAGCACTATTGGATTCTAGTGGTAGATGTGTTGTCTCCTTCCTGAGATTCAGAAAAATGCAGTTATAAAAAAGCTGGAATTCTCCAAGGAAACACTGATGAGAGGCAAGTTTTGAAATCAGTTGGTCAAGAACAGATTTTCTTGATGTTTTAGGCCAACTGGCAGCTCATCGCTGTATAGCCACTAACCAGGCTCAAAAGATGCAAAAACAAAACTTTCTTTATGAAAGAACATCAAATTCTTCTGCCCAACTGAAAGGCTTAGTAAAGCGTTCGAAATCATCACTGAGAAAACAGGAAAAACTTAACTTTGTTATAGGGAGGCATGAGAGACAAAGGGTAATGGCAGTTGCTTCAGAAAAAGACAGTGAATCGAAAGTAAACACTGGCTAGTATGAGACGCAATCCAACTTTGGCTGAGATGCTTAAGACCACTGAGGAAGGAAATGACAATTTTCTTTTCTTTAAAAAGAACAGTATGAGGATAATATGAAAAAGATTGATATAAAAAAGAAAATTGTCTAGACGAAATCTAGTGTGGTGGAAGCAAGAAAAAGAATAAATTTCCTGGGGAACAAGTAGAAAGAAAAATCTTGGAAGCAGAACACAAAACTACAGAGAGGGAACAATACCCCCGCCTCAAAAAAAAAAAAGTTTATGACCTAGTAACTACTTTAGAAATAATAACATCTGGCCTTTGAGATGGTGCGATGCTGTGGAGGTGCTTAATATTTTCAATGGGTTCAGTCTGACTGGTGCAGTGATTGGAATGGGAGGGGAGACTGACATTTTGGTTTGAATACTAGGATAACCTTAGTTGGATCCACTTTGGGATTGACATTGGTAAATGTGGGAAGAGGGAAAAGGCATTGTAAGTGAGACATTCCGAGCTGTTCTGCCTCCTTTTTACTTGCATGTGCTGCATTCTTCTTGAGTAACTGCAGAGGTTTGTAAAAATGTAAAATGAGTTTTGGAGTAATTTCACTCTAGTGGATGTCAGTATCAATGATGCTTTGAGACTATGGTATTAGGCACTATACCAAAACCTTAGACAGTGCCCTATCAGCCACTACCGTATCACAAAAAACCAACTGAGTTCTCAGTGTGATACTGGATCTAAGGGGACTAATGTGATTCTTTAATGTATAAGTAGGGGAAGTAGGAGTAGGGAGGTTGTATTACCGGTGTATCTGGTATTAGTGATACTATTAATGCAATACTGGGCTTGCTTCAAAAAAGGGGGTTGAAAAATTGGAAAGAGTACAGAAAAGAGCTATAATAACTTGAAGTCTAGAAAACACATTTTATAGTGAGAGACATAAAAAGCTCAATGTATTTAGTTTATCCAAGAGAAGATTAAGAGGTGAATTGATAACTCTCTACAAATACCTACATAGGAAAAAGATTTCTGATAGCAGATGGCTCTTTATTCTAGCAGCTAAAGGCATAATGAGAGCCAATGTTTGGAAGCTGAAACCAGATAAATTCAAACTAGAAGTAAATTGCAAATTGTTAACAGTAAGAATAATTAATCACTGGAACAATTTACCAAGGGATGTGATGCATTCTTCCATCACTTCAAAGCTCTACATTGACTGTATGTTTTTCTAAGAAGACATATTATATAGCTCAAGCAGAAGATATGGGCTTGATGCAGAAGGTACTGGGTGAGGATCTATGACCTGTGTTATGCAGGCAGTTAGTCTAGATAATCATTATGGTCCTTTCTCTGGTCTTAAAATCTACAGAGAGGAATTAACAAAATCTTTAAAGAGCATTTTCAGGGCTTTAATTTAACCTTTTTACTGTGCTGGTAGTTGTCTTCTCCACACCATCTGTGAATGTTCCAGAATTAACTACTGTTACTTGTTTGCCTCTGCCTTAGTTCCCCACTGTCCTGCTCTGCTTCATTCCCTTGCCTCCTTTGTGATGGTGTTAGAGCTTCTAGACTTTGCAGAGAATAAGCCCCCTGCTTACCCATTGCCTACCAACTGAGCAAGAGTGGAGCACTGCACTCAATCAGCGAGGATTCCATGGAGGTCAGGGTATAAAGTGTTCCATTCCTTTCACAAAAGTGTAAGGCCCTGTTTTTTTTTTTTTTAATTATTATTAATCAAGGCTAGAAGTCTTTAGCGTCTTAGAAATGTTATAATGCAAATCTCAAGAGCTCCCCTGTTCACTTACATCTTCCTGACGTATAATAGTAACACAGGAGAATTCTTTACACTTCTTTCGCCCACAAAGTAAGTGGTTCAGCTATGCACTGCACTAGAACATGAGCCTTTACACTCGGCTTGCTGTTTGATTTACAGTAATGACTGTGACCTTCAGAACTGTGTCAACAATTTCCCCATGGGGAAGTGTCTGGTCAGTGCAACTTGTTCCACTTGATTCTGCCACCTGCTTTATAGTTTTATACAATTGGATGTATAAAGCGCAGTTGGAAAAAGGATCTCAGTTATTTCATCGCAGTTGTACAGCATCAGTCATGCTCCTGTTAAAAAACTATTTCTTTACTGAGAATGTAATTCAGTAAGACAAAACTACCAACATATTTACAATGTACTGTATAACGCTAAGATCCTCAGAGAGACTAGATCATGCTATAGGGCTGGAAAACTAGTTCTGCAGTCAATTTAGCAAGAATTGGCTTTTCTTCCTAAACCACTGCTTCCAGAAAGGTTACTGAAAGGGTATTCAGTCAACAACAGTTTGATCACACAACGGCTTCACTCAGACTACCCACAGCACCAAAACTTAGCCCAAACATTCTTTTTTAACAGATATAACACACACTAACAGTAGAAAAAAATGCCACCTGGTTTTCACCAAGGAACATCTTGACCTGAAATTGACCTTGACATTTACGAACCACAAACAGGTAAACCAGAACAGTTAAATTTAAGCTGATCACAAATCGGACAGAGTACATTCTCCAAGAACACCTGATAATCAGTAACAGAAAAAATAGGCTTTACATGATTTAATACACAGCGTGGAAGAAAACATTTTCTAGATTTTCTGAGCAATTATGTGTTTATATATTTTATGATAATTATTATGAATTATAATTCAACACATACAAGAATAAATAAGGGAAAGTTTAATATGTTTGATGAGAGATATTACCTTGGATCTTGTTCCGCATAAACTAGCTCAGCATGTTTTCTGTTAGCAAAAGTGGCCAGAAGCACCTTATGGCATACAAGGTTCTTTTGACTGGTGTAGAACAGAACATCATTTGTAGCCCATTCTGAAAAAAAATAAAAATAAAACTAAAAAAAGTGAACTACACAACAGTATTTTGTGCTATCGAAGGAGTAAATAAAAGCAAATATTTTGCCCATCCCAAAGCAAGTTTTCAGAGGAGATTTGTGAATCTAATCTGAGTTTAATTAAGCTAAAGGTGACATTAAGTTTTATTTATTTTTTCCAAAATTAAAACTTATTTTTTTCTGGCCATGACATTAATAGTTCACATTTGGTTTAAAGAGGAAATCCAGGCTTTTGCGGGTCAGCACTGAAACATCTCACAGCTGTACATTATCGAGCATTTCCCTTCTGTCTGTTATTACACATTATGCACTAGGAGGAAATACTTGTATGTAAAGTCCAATTCTGTACTGCATAGAACCTCACGAAGTCATTTACATCTGTGCAAGGTGGGTGTGAATAGCTACCATTCTGATTAAGTAATGTTTTGCACAAGCGTACATGATCACACAAGGTGGAAGACACCGAAGAATCAGGCCTATTGTGCTTTTCCTTTTACATATTAAATCGTCTGTACAGATCACTCTGAAGATTCTAGTCACAATGAGAGAAAATAATGCCAGTGGACAGTTCAAGGTACTGGAGCAGCATGTGTATGAACACCTACTGAATTGTCAATCTGCTTTATTCTGATCAGTGAATTAGGAAATTTTGCCCAGAGTTTTGCAGTTCATAGGCCTAGCCAAAGGATCACTGAATATAGGATAATGCATCTAAAACCAGTCTCCATACTGGCCAACAATAATAATAATAAAAATAATCAATCAGTATGGACATACATGTGGCATAACAAAACAGTACACTCTCTCTACTGTATTGCTCTAATATGCTGTAAGGGCAAAGAAAGTTCTCCACTTCCATTTCAGTATTGTGTTGTATATTTTACCAGCAAAACTGAGAGGTAGTAAAGTTTCCTAAGTTAAATTAAAGGCCCCGGGACCCCAATCAAAGCCTACTGAAGTCAACAGAAGGACTCTTAATTGACTTTAAGGGGCTTTGAATTGGGGCCCATATCCTGAAATCAACTGGAACTGCAGTTGTTCAACATTTTACAATGTATTTGGCGCTTGGGTCCTAATTTTCAGAGGTGCTGATCACCTGCACCACTGACTTCAGTTGGAGCTGCAAGTGCTTGCTAAATCAGACATGAAGGCCCTGATCCTGCAAATGTTTATGTATGAGAATAACTTTACACACATTCACAAGCCTACTGAATTCAACAGGCACATTCACATACATGAAGTTAATCATGTGCATAAACGTTCGCAGGATTAGGAACCATGTGTAACAAAGGAATGCCCACCGTACTAAATGAGCTGCTTTTGTTTGAATTGCAAAACATGTACAATTGTGCAGTTTAAAAGAAACTTTTCGAGCCAGTAAATCTTTGTAAATCAATTGAGAACCCTTCTGCACTTTTAAAATGTGTGTGTCTTGATATGACAAGATAGGTAAAAAAATATTACCTCACTTACCTTGTCTCTCTCCTGGGTCCAACACGGCTACAACAACAGCGCTTTATAATAGATATCAATTTTAACACGGCAGTCCTTTATTTTGTTAAAAATATTATTACTGATTCTAAGTTGCAATATATGGAGCATTTTATCTTGCCATTTTGTATATTCTACATTACATTTACAGACTACTTACCAAAACTAAACACATTTGGGATAATATGTTCCACCACAGGTAACTTCTCAAATTTCGTAACAATACACCTTGACTCTTCAGAATTTGAGCTTTTTATGCTGGTAGCCATATACCTCTGATCTGGGGAAATTCTGATGCGCTGAATAATCGCATCATGAAAACCAAGATCTTCAGTACTGAGTAAAACCTCAACACTTCCTTCATCTAGTAAACAAAAGAATACAGACAACAATATTAGCCAAGAACCAGCACAATGAATCATAATAGTTTATATTCTACTTTGATATTCTGCTAATGATATCCAAAAGTGGAATTTATTAGCATGGAATAGTTCAGTTGTCTTAACGTATGCTAATAAACAGTATCATACCTGAGTTTAATGGCATGTGCAAAAAAGATTTTGTTGTTGCTATTTTTAAAAATATTTTTTGATTTGTAAATTTGCCTGAAAAGGAGACCATATTTCTGAAGGAAGGTTTAAATTTAAAGTTCAAACTTTTGAGGTATTTGTGTGCAATGAGAGGAGAAATATTTTTCACCCTTTTGGAATTAAAAAATGGGTGAATTAATTTTGCTTATTTTTTTCCCCACAGTGAAGTGGTCTGTTTTGTATAAACCCAAAGTGCTTACTGAAAAAAAAATCCAGAAATTTATGACCATGTGAAAACAAGAATTTATCATGGAAGTCTCAATATAGCTTTTGCTACTAATGTAAATTGATAAATACCAGGGAGGGAAAGGGGTTATTTAAATTAAGTGCCAATGTTGACACAAGAACAAATAGATATAAACTGGCCATCAACAAGTATAGGTTTGAAGTTAGACCAGAGATCCCCAAACTGTGGGATACGCCCCCTAGGAGGGGTGAAGGAACGTCCAGGAGGGGTGTGGCAGGGCGCGGGCCAGCCCACACGGGGAGCGAGTGCCACCCAGCCCCTCCCTGCTCCCCAGCTCTGCTCCAGTCCCACCCTCAGCCGCATCCTTGGCCCTGTGCTTGGGTCCACCCCCAGCCTCAGGGTCAAGGCTTGGGGAGGAGTGGAGCTGCACCCGGACGTGGGTCTGGCTGCCGGCCCCCACCACAGCCCGGCTGGGGCTCCACTTCCACTCCCACCCCCAGCTGCAGCCCCAGCCTTGACTCCTTTATTTACCCCTGTCCGCATCCATGTCCCTGCTCCTGGCCTCGGCGGGGGGCATGGACGGGGTTGGGGGGGCTGCGACCTCAAAATTTTGGGGACCGCCGAGTTAGACAAAGGTTTCCAACAGTCAGAGGAGTGAAGTTCTGGAACAGCCTTCCAAGGGGAACAGTGGGGGCAAAAAACCTAACTGACTTCAAGACTGAGCTTGATAAGTTTATGAAGGGGATGGTATGATGAGACTGCCTACGATGGTATACAGCTGATCTGCGACTGCTAGTAGCAAATATGCCCAAGAGCCAGTGATGGAGAACTAGATGGGGAGGGCTTTGAATTACTACAGAAAATTCTTTCCCAGGTGTCTGGCTGGTGAGTCTGGCTGATGTTCAACCGACAGCCATATTTTAGGGTTGCCAGGCGTTCGGTTTTCGACCGGAACGCCAGTTTGAAAAGGGACCCTGGTGGCTCCGGACGGCTGTTAAAAGTCCAGTCAGTGGTGCAGCGGGGGCTTGGGACTAAGGAAGGCTCCCTACCTGCCCTAGCTCTACATGACTTCTAGAAGTGGCCGCCAGGTCCCTGCAACTCCTAGGCGCATGGGCAGCCAGGGAGGCTCCGCGCGCTGCCCCCACCCCGAGTGCCGGTTACGCAGCTCCCATTGGCTGGGAACCACAACCAATGGGATCTGCGGGCAGTGGCACCTGCGGGTGCAAAGGCAGTGTACAGAGCCTCTCTGGCTGCCCATGTGACTAGAGGCCGCAGGAACCTGGTGGTCGCTTCCTCGGAGCCCCAGTAAGTGCCACCAGGACCCCGCACCGCCACCCCAGAGTCTCCTCCTGCTCCCCAAATCCCTCCCATCCCCTGTCCCATCCCGAGCCCTCACCCTCCCCACATCCCAACTCCCTTGCCAAGTCCAGAGCCCCCTCCTGCATCCCAAACCCCTCATCCCTCATCCCTCACCCCCCTGCACCCCAACCTCCTGGCTCATCCCAGAGCCCCCACCTGCACTCCAAAGCCCTCATCCCTGGCCTCACCCCCATCTGGAGCCCTCAGCCCCCCCTGCACCCCAAATCCCTCAGTCCAGCCCCACCCCAGAGCCAACACCCCCAGCTGGAGCCCTCAACCCCACCTCCCCAAGACACCCCAACCTCCTGCCCCAGCTGGTGAAAATGAGTGAGGGTGAGGAAGAGCAAACAACGGAGAGAGGGGGGGCTGGAGCGAGTGGGGGCGGGGCCTCAGAGAAGGGGCAGGGCATGGGCAGAGCCTCTGAGAAGGGGCAGGGTAGGGGTATTCAGTTTTCTGTGATTAGAAAGTTGGCAACCCTAGCCATATTTGTGGTTGGGAAGGAATGTTGGATTCTTTGTAACCTGAAATCATTAAATCATGGTTTGAGGACTTCAGTAACTCAGCCAAAGGTTATAAGTCTATTACAGGAGGGGGTGGGTGAAGTTCTGTGGCCTGCGATGTGCAGGGTGTCAGACTAGATGACCATGATGGGCCCTTCTGCCCTTAAAAAGTTTGAGACTTTTTAATGTGTAATCATGTGACATTATTCCCCAGTTCCTGTCCCAGTCTCCTTTCTAGATTCTGAAGCTTTTACTACTTTTATAAAATTTATTACTTAAACATTTTATCATGTAAAATAAAACAAAAATAGCTCAAAATGGTAAGTTTAAAAAAAAAATTAAGTAACAGGGATGGTTAAGCTTGAAGCTAAGTAAAGTTTCCTAAAACGTCAATGAATGCAGAAAGATCTGAGAATCCAAGAAATATCTTACCACTATCTCCTTTTGAGCGAAATATGCAGCCATTTTCTTCAAAGTAAACACAATCCCCAAACCTAATCTGTTAAACACAAAACAGACATGTTGCCAATATATAGGCAGAATTAAATCGTTGTCAGACCTTAGAGGTCAAAATATTTCCTAAAAGTCACTACAAACAATCTGTTTTCTGCTGAGGTTATACAGCAAATGAATAGGCCTATGGTTTTATGTATAAATAAAATCTAATTCTGCAGCATATATATAATATTTTATATATAAATAAGACAACAAAATATAAAAGATGTGCTTGATACACTGAACGATTTTGTTAGCCATATTCAGAGGAATGAAAGTGAGTCACACACACACACTAAGATTTTCTTTTTTAAGTCAATGTACTGTAACACAGTGGTCACCAATCTGTCGATTGCGATCGATTGGTTGATCCTGGAGCCTCGGCCAGTCGATCGTGATCTCCGGGCTGCTAAAAGTCCTGCGGCGCAGGCAGGCTGCCTACCTGCTGAGGCCCCACACCACTCCCAGAAGCAGCAGGCACATCTCTGTGGCGTGGCGTTGTGTGTGTGTGTGTGTGTGTGTGTTTGTTTCCTCCTGCACTGGCACTGCCTCCAACCCCAGCACCGTCCCTATGGGAGACCCGCTGCCCCCCTCCCTTCCAGGGGCTGCACGCAGAGACGTGCCAGCAGCCAGCTGCTTCCAGGAGGGGCCTGGGGCCACAGCAGGCAGGCAGCCTGCCTGAGCCCCACTGCGCTGCCGACCAGGAGCCGCCTGTGGTAAGCGCCTCCTGGCTGAAGCCTGCACCTTGTACCCCCTCCTGCACCCCAACCCCCAGCCCAGAGCTCCCTCCCAGCCCCTGCACCCTCTCCCATACCCCAAGCCCCAGCCCCGTCCTGCACCCAAACTCCCTCCCAGAGCCCTCACCCCCTCCAGCTCCCCAACACTCTGCCCCAGCCTGGAGCTCTCTTCTGCACTCAAAATCCCTCCCAGAGCTTGCACCCCTCACTCCTGCTCCTCAACCCGTTGGCTCAGGCTCAGCCAATGCACACCCCACAGTTGAGAATGTTACACTGATTTGTGACAATCCCTGAAGGATTTTGGATCTATAAACCACAAATGGCACTAATAAAAGTAAAACTCATGAAATGTCCAGTGGATTCTATGAGATTAGGTGCAATGTGACCATATGACACCTGCATCCAAACTCCCTCCCAGAGCCTGCACCCCAACTACCTGCCGCAGACTCAGCCTGGAGCCCCCCCCACACTCTGCATCCTTTGGCCCCAGCCCAGAGTCTGCACCCCCTCCCGCACCCGAACCCCTTGCCCCATCCTGGTGAAAGTGAGTGTGTGTGGGGGGGAGGAGAGCAAGCGATGGAGGGATGGGGGAATGGAGTGGGTGGCGTGGAGCCTTGGGGGAAGGGACGAGGTAGATCCTGCATTGATCTTAAGTTCAAAAAGTGATCTTGTGCATAAAAAGGTTGGAGGCCACTGCTGTAAGACATTGACAAATGGAGAAGACATTTCTCTGGTAACTACACAAGCAAAAAGCATTATCCTATGAACATCTGACTTAACAGAATTACTCATTACCCAAACACATGTTGTTTGCAGGATTGGACCCTTAATCCTTGTGCTTGCAAACACATATGTACCACTAAGCCGGAATAGTCTCACTGAAGTAAATAAAAGCTATAACAACAAATAGGAAGAAGTATGCTAACAACTTACGTTCAATGGGACTATTCACTACTTAATGTTAAAAAACTCAGAATTGAGTTTAAGGCTCAAGGCCTAAGGGCCCAATCCTGCAAACACATATGTATGTGCTTAACTTTTAACTATCGCAAGTAGACCAATTAACATCAATGAGATTACTCACGGTATTGAAGTTAAGTGTCTCTAGAAGTGGAGTCTAAGAGAGCAAAGGTCTTGTAGTTTACCTCATTGCTGCATGGAATCAAAACTCCACAATTCAGTTACCATTTCCCCCCCTAAACTTAATAATGGCTAAAAGCATTTAAATCTTCTCTTGGATCATATAATCTACACTGTTTGCCAAAAAGCCAGTTTAACTTTATCCTATTTGTTAATTATTATTGCTTCTATTGACTGTGGTGGCATTAAGACTGTTGTTCAGGTAAAAGTATTCAGCTAGATCTCAGATACTGTAAGCATACTCCAGACTATTTTGTTAATACTTTATAAATATCAAAATATTTAAAAATCAGGACTATGAACATATAACAGCTTAACAAAAACATGTAGTGTAAAGACATTTCATAGTAGGAACAGCTTCAATGACTCTTACTTGTACTAAACTATGATGCATTTAAAAAAAAAATGTGCTACTCACCACTGGGCTGCTCATGCTGAATGTATACTTGTTGTACATTACTTCTAATTTCTTCTTGATTCTTTCTGCTGTATCTATATATCTTGCTGAAGTTACTTTCCAGTTCTCCTGCTCTGATTTCAGAAGATCCTAGTACAAATATGTCAATGCAATCAACCTCTGCTTTTAAATGTCCAAAGTTATGGTTGGATGCTCTTGTCTATCAAGGTCACGTTGCATCACTTATGCAATACAAAATTAACTTAAATTGGCTGGGCTGAAATCCACCTTTTTGAAAATCATTTTCAAGTCACCCTTAAAAAAACACTGTCAACGTAAAACAACTCAAATTTCTGTCTGGAAATATTTCACCTACTATGTACTTCAAGTAACACCTAAGATTTATATTATTGAAAAATATTAGATTTTTTTTCTCTTTTTGTTTATTGCATGCATTAGACATGCACACTGATAAATAATTTTCACTGTTTCTCCTCCACAGTCAGTCAGATAGACC
The DNA here is from genome assembly GCF_027887155.1 of Malaclemys terrapin pileata. Taxonomy (NCBI): domain Eukaryota; kingdom Metazoa; phylum Chordata; order Testudines; family Emydidae; genus Malaclemys; species Malaclemys terrapin. Next base: position 36,447,422 of record NC_071507.1, on the reverse strand, counting down.
TTGATCCTCCAATTAAATCTGTGCAGGCTCAATGGGCTGCCAGTAGATCCAGTTATGGATAGAGACTGACTAGTCTGTATAGACAAGGACAAGTTTTGTTAAGCATTGTGTCAGCTAGCAGTGGTTAAATCCTGGTCTCATCACTCTGGAGATTCTTTATGCAGTTCTATCCGGATACCCGAATATTATCTTTCTGGCAGCTATTTAGATTTTAGGAAAAAAGCTACAGTATGTTGGGGGTACCCTCTGAGACCTTATCCACCCAGTAGCTTCCGAGACTTTATCTACTTGCTTCCCAAGAACTCAGCTCAACTCTGAACTGGTCACTGAGATTTTTTTTATTGGCATACAATCAAACTACGCTTCAGCTGACCAGGCTCAAGCATAGGGCACGAGTACAGGGAATACCATACACCCAAAGTTACACAGAAACTCTCTTCCTTTATATACGTGTATACATCACATTACATTCCCTATACATTGCATCACACATTTTGGGATTGGCTTGGTCACTTTGTAGGAACCAATCCCAATTTACTCTTTACCTCATCTTGTGTCCCAGGTTTATCTTGTCCTTTGTTATCTTATCCATTGTAAATGGTTCCCTGGGTGTTCCCCCTTATCTGTTTCCAGCCTGCTGATCCATTTACCTCTTCTGTCTCCCAAGAAACAAGGCCTCACACATGTCCAATTAATCATGTCAAGCCAGGGCTACACAGCAATAAAACTGACCCAATTGTGTAGGGATAAGTACAGAAACTGACAAGTTGAACAACGTCATTTGTCTGAGTGTACCTGAAATCCCAATCCCTATCTCAAACCCTTTTGGGAAAAAAAAGTTTCCTTAACATTTGAAACAGTGTGACTGTCATTATTAATATAAGGGTCATGATGGTTGTTGGCATTATATTTATATAAACTGCATACCTTGCAAGAAAAGAATCTCCGTGGCACAATGTGCCCTGGTGAGTCTGTGTTGTTCCATGAATTTCCCAAACACTTTGTAAACTGAAATTCTTGTGGTTTTATTTGACTGCAAAGAGCTAATACCAGATCATAGTTATGGTTAAAGTAGTATCTGCAGCAACCAACACTGAACTTCAGAGTCTGGAGAAAAGATTTCACAGTCCGATGCATGATGCCCAAATCTTCACTTGACTGACTGTACTCACTCTGAACTTTCTAAAATTCCAAAATTATGTCAGGTGCAATTAAATTGAGTACCTGAAATGTTCAGGGTGAAACTGAAGCAGGGACTTCTTCAAATGTGAAGGCTTTAAACCTAAAGGGGCAAAAGATTCAGACTGAATGCTGTAAACTTTAGTTACCATGTGAACGGCAGGGGGAAAAAAAAAGCAAACCTGAAGCTGCCTCCACTAACCCATTTCAGATAATTCGTTTGTACACTTAAGCAGCGTGTTTCTCCCCCGGGCTGCAGGCTCACACGTCTGAAGGGCAGACCTGGGTGGGAGGGCCAGCCGCAACCATCCTGTCAGATACTTTCCTGTTCAGATGTGTGACCAGTTCAAAGAGCTTTTAAAATGTGAAAGATTTTCAAGGTTCACTGAACTGCACTGAGACACAATCCTTCAGCCCCGGCCAGTGGCTTTAAAGCACCGCCTGGAAACACGTCCAAGCCGGCTCGAGGAGGAGGAGGAGGAGGAGAGCTCAGCGGCTCTGGGATCTGATCCCACCCGGCAGGTCTCCGAGCGCTGTGCACATGCTAACCGCCCACGCCTCCCGTCTGGCAGCCGGCCCGGGCAAACTGGGCAAAGCGCTCAGCGGCCGCGACGGACCCCTCCAGGCCTCCTGGAGGCAGGACAGAGACCAGAGGGGTCCTCGCTTGCCCCCGGCGGCGCAGCTGCTGGAAATGGAAACGGCGCACAACACCTCCCACCCGCAGCCGGGACTCGCCCCCTCCGGCACCGGGGAGGAACCGCGGCTGCTGCCACTTGCGAGACTCAGGCCGCCGCAGCCCCCCGACCAGGCGCGCAACGATGACATCACGGAGGAGCATCTCTATTCCGCGCCGAAGCCAGAGACTCACCTGATTTTCCTACACACTGAACTGCCCACATGATTCACTGGCATGCCCATAGCCAAGATGGCGTCCGAACCAATACCTCTCTCTATACGCGATTACCAGCAGTCAAGATGGCGACGAAAGCTGTGCGCTCTGTCGCCATCTTGGTTAAGGGCAGTTGGCCAGATCGTGACTTACTATAATCCGCCAGGCTGCTGGTTTTAAGGCATATTAACATTTTCTTTGCTATTTTACCCCAGTTTCGTGTCTGGAAATGTCTGCTTTCGGGCACCTGACCCTTTCGATAACCGTAACTTAATAGAGAAAAGTGGATATGTAAGAAATGGGTTTTATTATCGCGGATGCTCCTTGTAGTGACCGTCCTCAAGGTTACAGCGACCCAAGTGAGGCGCTGTATAGATCAGGGAAGAACCATGCAGGACAGTTTCCACAGGCACCTTCTTGCCCTTATCAAAGATGGCTGCTGCTGTCCCTCCTCCCTAGCCTGGCCTGGGAGGGCCTAGCCGCAGCAGCTGTAAGCGCAAGTCCTTTCTGTAGACCGCCGAGCGCACGTCTCTTCCTCCTCACCTGCTTAGCCCCCACCCCCCTTTGTCTACCGCTGGCTGCTGCTCCCCAGGCGGGGACGGGCCAGTGAGTGGCTCAGGGCTTGTTTCCCCTTGAGCCCCTGGGGGCTCCCTCAGCTCTTCCCTAGCCTGCTCCCAGCAGCCTCAGCATGACTGAGGCTACAGCCTGGCCCGGGAGCATCCCAGCTCCTGTTGCCAGGTGTGAGTCAGGAGGAGGAAAAGGAGAGGGAGACGCTGAGGAAGGTCCGAAAGGAAGGAAACAGGGAGCCGCTAGAACCCGGTGGAAACTGCTCAGAGAGGTATAATGCTACTTTACATTTCCCCAAGGCCCTTTCCTCCCAAGGGTGCTGCAGAGCTTGCTAACCTATGCACAAGGCCAGTGACATGCAGCCACTTCTGGGGTGGAGGGCGGTAGCTAGAATATCGTCTCATGGCAAAGCAGCCTGTATATGGGAGGACTTTGGTCAGTGGTCACACACTGTTGACGAGTCCTGCACTTAGGAGAGTGCTCTCCAGGGGCACTTGAATGTTCATGCACAACAATGAAGGCTGCAGTTTTTAAGGGCTGTGGTGAAAGATGCCCTAATGCTTTCAATTGCAATTCACCAGGATGAAAGGCTAAGATAACATTGCTGGGATCTAGGCTTGTTAGCACAGGGAGTTTAAGTGTTTCAGACCTGGTGCTGAGACCACTAAATCACCTCCCAGAACACACACTGTGCACTTCCATAGCAACATGCTTCACCTGAGAGCCACAAAATGCTGTGCAATCACTTAGCTTGTTTTCACAACATTTTGGTAGGGTATATTTGTAATGACTGGGGAACTGCAGAGCTATTGCAAGCTGTGACTATTCAAATGAGTGGAATGTTAAAAATGGCATTGAAATACAAACAGTGAAACCCTTCACCATAAATGGAGAAAGTCTTAAAAATTAATTTACAATTAATCTGTAGTGGTGGGGGCATTAGTGCCCATTCCTGTAGGCAGCCCCAACTTCATTGGGGCTCTGCACAGATGCAGAGCAGATTGCAGGCTCAGGGCCTTAAGCAGCAACAGTTCTGAGCAACTGGGAACTAATGCCTCAAAATAGTATATGTACTATTAACTGGCATTTCTATTTTTCTATTAATTCTTATTGATTTTTCATAAAGAGACAAAAATGGTAAATAACCTACAGCTTGTATGTTTTCAAATACTGCATCCTGGGCCAGTAGAATTATGGAATTGTGCAATTGTACAGGTTGTCAAAGCTGCAAGATCAGAAAATACTTCATAGACATAATGTGCTAGAGTGGGTGTAACAGTAATAAAATAGGAGAGGACAATCAAAAATAGGGAGAGGAGGGAAGGAGGTGATGAGGGTTGGGGAGGAGGGGGGAAAAAAAAGAGGTTAGGTGGAATGGAAAGGACTTTTCATCCTAAGGGATCACACAGTGCTTTCCTATACATTAAAGGTAATCAGTGTTGCAAATTCTCATGAAAGAAATAATGTGAATAGATGAGAATGTCAGTGTGTTTGTTTTTGTTTTTGTAAGAGCAGGTTTCTAGTCCTCATGATTGTGGAGAAAAGTTTGAAAACATGACCTAAATGTTTCCTAGAGACTCAAAACCCAGAAGACAAATAAAAACAACATAAAATATATGTATCATCATTTCTAAACAAATCTCATGATTTTTGGGTACCTGAATTGTGATTTTTGAATTCTTAAAGTGGATAATTAACAAAGGCTCACAATAATCATGTACATGAGCCTTATGGTTAAAGGGACACTTGTCGCTTTAAAACTCACACTTCTCTTTGAAAATATTTTGTGTATTATTGTTGCATGTGATGCCTAATGCATCAGTCCTGCATTTAGCTCTGTGCAGACAGACTCCTGCACTTGTATGGAGCCCTATAGAACTCAATGGGCTCAGATGGTCAGCCTGTGAGAAACTAGTTGTAGGATTGGGACCTAAGATTGCTACTGTATAACTGAAAGGCATTAGAGAAAGAGAGGGGTTTTTTGGTATTATCTTTCATTTTGTTTAATCTGTGCATTTGACAACACCTTATGTATAGTTAATTTCCATCTCTGTATATGCAAATAGAGCCCAGTCCTGCAAACACTTAAAGATGTGCCTAACACACATGAATAATGCCACTGAGTTCAATAGGACTGCTCACATGGGTAATATTAAGGACAAGCTTAAGTGTTTGTAGGTCTGGGGCCAAAGTGTAAAATTACTTATGTTTTAGGGTTTGCAAGATTGAGCATAAAGGCCCCAATCCTGCATACACTTATTCATGTGGTTAACTTTAGTTGAACAAGCAGCCCCATTGTGTTCAATGGCATTACTTTTGTGCCTATAGTTAAGCATATGCATAAGTGTTTTGCAGGATTGGGGCCTAAAGGCAGTATGGGTGGGATCCACAAAGGTACTTAGGTGCCTAAACTCCAGACTTAAGGGCCTAAATCCCAGTTTTGTCTCCACTGCAATCTACAAAACTGCAGCTGAATCCTGTAGGTGCCTAAATCTACTTGGCCACTAAGTTTTCAGAATAAAAGTTCACTAGCACCTACATTTCTGGCTCTGAGCATGCATACTGCTGCCTCACTCTAGGAACTGAGATGCCCATCTCTCCGTCTAAGCACCAGAGCAATTCACATACCAGGGGTAGATAGATGTTCATCTCTCTACATTGCATGCGGGGCCTGATCTAGTTAGTAGGTGTGCTCAGAGGTCACCTACCAGATCAGGTCCCGTCCAAAATCTGGTCAGAGAGGAGGTGGTTAGAGCATTTGCCTGGGTGTGGGACACGCAGGTTCAATTCTCCCCTCTCTGCTAGAGTGGGGAAAAGGATTTAAATAGGGGTCTCCTACATCTCAGCAGAGGTGCTCAAACCACTGAGCTCTCTCTCTTTCTCTCTCTCTCTGTCTCTGTCCTGGAAGGTGGATTTTACACTTGATGTAGCCTACCTCTTCTTCAAGATCACTGTCATGCCAGAGCAAGCCGTCCTTCCACTTCACTGGTAAATGGCTTGGCATCACCAAAGTGGACAACAGGAAAGCGGTGTTTTGAAGCAATGCTGACATTCTGCTCTCCACCAAAATTTGAATTGTCACAGAGGCTGTCAGCAGCAGCCACCAACACCTTCCAGTATTTCATAGAGAAGTAAATTCCTTTTAGTAAATTCATAGATTTTAAATCAAGAAAGAGAAGTTACGAGATAATGTAGTCTGACTCATAACACAGGCCATGAAACTTCCCCAGTAATCCCTGCACTGAACCTAAAAACTTGTGGTTTAACTAGGTATATCTTCTGGAAAGACATCCAATTTTAATTTAAAGATTTCAAGTGTTGAAGAATTTACCACACCTTTGCTAAAACTCTTCCTGTGGTTATTTAATCCTCAGTGTTAAAAATTTCACACAATTATTTTAGAGCCCTAAAATAATTGAAAAGTCTTCACATCATTTCTTTAATTTCACATCAGTTCTAATTTACGAAAGGTTCATTTTTTTTAGCTCAGTTCTCCCTTTATCTCCTTTGTCAATTATCTGAATTCTTTCCCTACCACTAGGTGCTTGGTGGATGATGGTCACTGTTTGCTTCCTCTCCTAAATTACAGCAGAACTTCTGTTCAGAAGAGTGGAATCAATGCAGGAGAAAAGCAACACTAAGGCCCTGATCTTGCAAATATTTACACTAGAGGTGGAATTCACAAAGGCGGTTTAAACACCTAACTACCCCTCAGCCTTCTGGACCCCAGGTAATTCGATCCAAGATACTTCGACTTCAGCTACGCTATTTGCGTAGCTGAAGTTGCGTACCTTGGATCGATCCCCTCCCCCCAGTGTAGACCAGCCTTTGGTCCAACATTTAGACAATGCTGGTATTCACAAAACCCTCACACCTAAAGTCATGAGGTGCTTGAGTTTCTGACTTTAAATTCCCACCCTGCAGGATTCATAAACTAGGCATTCCCAAGCTATCTAGCCTTCAGGACTCAAGCTGGTATATGCGTTTAGCATATGCCTATATCCATGTGAGAGGATGAGGAGATGGTGCCACTCCCATTCCCCCTTATAACCTTTAGCCAATGGTGGTTACTGCACTCAATTTGTGGGAGACTTTGGTTCAGTTTCCCTCATTGCCTTATATAGAACACGCATTTGAATTTGGGTCTCCCATCACCCAGGAGAGTGCCATAACCCCTGGGCTATAGAGTATTCTGGGGTGAGTCTTTTTGAATCTCTCCTTTTGAAGAGAATTATATACTTATATACTGTTCCACTGTATATAAATGATTAAATATTAATTAGGCCAGAGAGAGGGAGTGACTATATAGCCTCATGGTTTGGGCACTCAGATTGGCGACTCATGTTCCAGCTTCTCTGCTCCAATGAATCTATAGTTATTTACACATAATAGAACAGCTCCAACAGATTCAGAGAGATCACGACTACCATGTTTCTTGAAAAACCATTCATTTGGCTTAGGCACCTAACTCCAGGAGGGGGTTCAAGGCTGTGAATCCCATATTGAGATAGGTGCTTCCCTCTGACCTGGATTTAGGTGCCTGAGTCTTTTTGAGGGTGGCACTTAAGGCTCACGGATCTGCAGCATTTCTGTTGGCTATCTTAGGCAGTTCCCTGCTCAGCATGCTGGCTTTTGTGAATCCCATTAGGTGCCTAAGGGCTGGTCTACATTGGGGAGTGGGGGGGAGGGGGAGTGTCGATGTAAGATATACAACTTCAGCTACGGGAATAGCGTAGCTGAAGTCGACATATCTTATTTTGACTTACCTCCCGTCCTCACGGCGCGGGATTGACGGCCGTGGCTCCCCCATCGACTCTGCTACCGCTGCTCGCCCTGGTGGAGTTCTGGAGTTGACGGGGAGCGTGTTCGGGGATCGATATATCGTGTCTAGACGAGATGCGATATATTGATCCCTGATAGATCGATTACTACCCACCGATTCGGCGGGTAGTCTGGACGTACCCTAACTCTCCCCATGCATTGAATAGGGAGTCTGGGAGCCTAACTCAGGGTTGTGAATTCCATTAGGTGCCAGGGAGTCTGAATCCTCTAGTACAGAGGTCCCCAAACTGTGAGCCCCCATAGCGGGGTGAGGAGAACGTTTGGGGGGGGGGGATCAGCAGGCCCGGGCCAGTCCCCTGGGCGGGCGGAAAGGGATTGCCACTTAGTCCTGCCTCCAGCTGTGCTTCAGTCCTAGCCCCCACTCCTGGCCCCGTCCACAGCCTCGGTGCGGCTGCGCTTCTGGCCCCCACCACGGCCCAGCTACAGCTCCACCCCTGCCTCCACCTCCTTGCCCCCTGGCTGCAGTCTGGAGGTGGGGCAGGGCTGGGAGCGGAGCCGCACCTGGCCCATGGGCCCAGCTGCCAGTCCCCACTACAGCTTGGCTGTGGCTCTGTCCCCAGTCTCGGCCCCTGGCCGCGGCTCTGGCCCTGCTCCCGGCCCCAGACCCGCTCCCAGTTGTGGCACCAGCCTTGGCTCCCTTAACCTTGTCTGTGTTATCCTGCCTGGGAGCCACGGCCCCACTCCTGGGTTGGGGTGGAGCACAGTCAGAGGTAAGGGGGAGGCGCAACCCTGAAAAGTTTGGGGACCCCTGCTCTAGTGAATCTCTCCCATGGTTTTTCCACTTTAAACATGTGAGTAGTTCAGTTGACTTCAGTGTGATTGGTCAGCTGTCTAAAGTTGTACATCTGCATAGGTGTTAGCAGGATTGGGGTCTTAATTTTAACTTTTTTTTAATGTGTAATTTTTATTTCCCCTAATTTGGAGCAGTGGCCCTGGAAAGACTGCCCATATGATAGCATTGTGTTATGGATATGTTTGGTTTACTGTGAGATTCTCTGTTGTTGTTCTTTAAGTCAGGACAAGAGGGAATGTCAAATGGGGCTAATATGTCACAGTAATTACATCCATACTACAATTCTGAGCATTCGTTCAGTTTGTTCATAGTAATTATTGTTCTAGTGTTATATCTCCTCAGCTTTGGAAGTTTTTGTATGGGGAAGGTTTGATTGGTTCAGTGAGCAAACCTGCCAGCAGGAGGAGCATTTAGTCTGTTTTTAACCTCTCCTCCCCCAACACACGCAGAAAAAAACCAACCCTCCCCTGCCTCCATTCAGTTTTATTGGACAAAATTCCTATAATTATAATTTATGTTAAAGCAGTAGATCCATAATTGGAAATTCAGACTTACAGAAAATCAAATCTGTAAATTCCTTTTGCAATAAATTATGTAGGCTGGCTATGCACTACACACAGAAATATTTCCTTTAATTTGTTCTAATTATACTGCCTGTTAATTGTATCATGTGCCCGCTTAAAACACAAAAAACTGCAGAGAACTCAGCAGCAGTGTCTGGGGTGATGCATTTCTGAGTGTGTTGGGAGAAGGCTTATGTTTCCTCCTCAACCTGTATGTATGTATTTGTGACCTTTTCCTCTGCAGATTTCTTGCTTCTTTATGTTCTTTATTAGTTCTTCTATAGGTTTTACATGGTCCAATGAACAAAGATCAATTTAATCTTATTGGTCTATCTGAAAAAAAATCTGTTCTGCAGTCTTTACCAATAATGTTCAGATAAATCCATGAATCACAGAGAGAGAGATGGGGATAACCTTCCTTCATATTCTCCTTAAACACAGCACTTGGAGCAGCGATTCTCAGATGGCATCTGCAAGCTGATTTCAGGGGAGCCCCGATGCCCCCAATGGGGCTGGAGCTCCCCCCCCCACGCAAGTCCTGTGAAATCAGCTTGTGGTTCCCCAAGGGGCCATGGATCCTTGGTTGAAAACCGCTGCTCTAGATTGCAAAGATAATAAACAATACAACTGCTTCCACGGATATAAAGCGAATATCTGCAGATTTGCAGGGCGCTAGTTATCGGTAGCCAATATTGGTAATTCTACAGTAAAGCTAAACTCAGGAGAAGGTGATGTCCAGATTGGCCAACAGACCATTTTTTACAGTCATGTAGATTATGTTTGAACAGCTGTGAACCCCCAGGGTATACATGGCTCTCTACATGCCCAAGCAGTGCCTCCCACATTTTCACTGCTATTTATGCCCACGCTAGCTGGGAGTGCAGTGTCTGAACTATACATGCTGCCGTAAGTGTAGATATAATTTAAATGAGTGCCTGACATTTTCAAATATAGTCCACCTGGTTGCAAAAAATGGTCTTTCCCCACTGCTGCAGCCTTTCACTACCATACGTTATGTTATCTCAGTGTCTGAAGGACAGAGCAGTTTTATCAGATCTTGCAAAGAATGGTCTGATTTAACATGTGGGGGGACAAGGAGGGCATTTTCATTTTTGTTGTTAGTCTAAAACAGTGGCTTATAACTAAGGCTATGTTTTAGTTATGGATATTTTTAGTAAAAGTTGTGGACAGGTCACAGGCAGTAAACAAAAATTCACGGCCCGTGATCTGTCCATGACTTTTACTATATATCCCTGACTAAAACTTGGGCTGGGGGGCCATGGGTATTCTGGGGGGGGCAGGCCAGGGGCTCCGCAGGTGCTGGGGTTGTGTGGTCCGGGACCATTGCTGGTGGGAGGGAGGGTGCGGGTGGTGGTGTGTAGCCTGGACCCATGCTGGGAGAGGGGGTGGACGGTGGTGTGGCCCGGGACCCCTGCTGGGGGGAGGGATGGGTGGGCAATGGTGCGTGGACCGGGATTCCTGCTGGTGCTGGGGGGTGGGCGTGGGCGGCGGCACATGGCCTGGGACCTGTGTTGGGCGGGGGAGGGTTGGTGGGGCTGGCAGGCTCCCTGCCCACCTCTGACCAGCATGTCCCTGCAGGTTGTGGGGGGAGGGGTGGCCAGGGGGGCTCCACGCGGGGCTCCCACCACAAGCGCTGGCTCTGTAGCTCCCATTGGCTGGGAATTGCAGCCAATAGGACCTGCAGGGGTGGCACCTACAGGCAGCATGCAGAGCCCGTGGCCCTTCTGCCTAGGAGCTGCAGGGACATGCTGGTGGGAGCCAGGTGGAGAGTTCCCCCTCACCCCTGAGGTAAGCACTGCCCTGCACCCCAACTCCCTGCCTCAGCCCTGAGCCCCCTCCCACACCCAAACTGCTGCTGGCCACTGCGGAAGTCATGGAGGTCACGGAATCCGTTACTTCTGTGACAGACATGTAGCCTTACTTAACCAAACAGAACACCATTCTTCAGGACTGAATTGTCTTAGCACACAGCAGTAGGGAGAAAGTTGTGGTTTCCCACTAATCCCAAACTGGGAGCTAGCTATCACTAATGGTCTCTCTTCAGTCTGTCAGGATTTCCTCAGTTGTTTGCAGTGGTGATGAAGCCATGTCAGTCCCAGGATATTAGAGAGACAAGGTGGGTGAGGTAATATCTTTTATTGGACCAACTTTTGTTCGTGAGAGAGACAAGCTTTCGCGCTTACATAGAGTTCTGTAAGCTCAAAAGTTGGTCCAATAAAAGATGTTGCCTCACTCAGCTTGTCTCTTCAGGAGTTCCTCATTAATTCTCAGATCATGCTGTTTAATGTATGATGACATTGATGGATGGTATTAAACTTGAATTTATCATGGATATGGCCCTGGTTTTCTGTGAAAATACCCAAGACCAGGTTGGGTGATGCTGTAGGGCCTTTACTGGCCCACATCTTGCATGTCCAGTAAATGATCCCTTCAAATGTTTCAATGATTGTACTGTCTCAGATATTTCTTTTAGGGGGAGGTTGTAGCAAGGTAGGTCCAGGAGCATTGGGATCCTCTTTAGCCCTGTGAATTTGGTTTAGGTTTGTGTATGGCTGAAACTGCCTCAGTGCTGTTGTCTGATAGACTCCGTTTGGTGATGGAGGGAAATATTGGATGTTCCATTGATTCTTTTAGATGTGACCACTGTCTTTGACATCATCCATTATGAGGTGACATTGACAACCAGGGGACGCTAGCAGGAGTAGATGGAGTTATTCAGTTATTTTCATTCTAAGAGATCCTAGGGAGTAGTTGTGGGCAACTGCTCATCTACTCTGAGGACTGTAAAAAGAACAGGAGTACTTGTGGCACCTTAGAGACTAACAAATTTATTTGAGCATAAGCTTTCATGGGCTAATTTGTTAGTCTCTAAGGTGCCACAAGTACTTTTTGCGAATACAGACTAACATGGCTGCAACTCTGAAATCTGAGGACTGTGTTATGGTGCGTTCCATTGGACTCAGTTTTGTCACCACTTACGTTCATGGTGTGGAGTTGTTGTGAGAATTAATGAGGAGAAGAGACTGATAAAAAATAATTAGGCACTATATTAGAAAAATGTAACAAAATTAATCAAATATGTTGATGAATATTATTTAATCAGGTCTAGTGAGGCATTACGAATGGCATTTTCTTTAGTATGGGGATGTCACTCAACTCTATATTTCCATCTGGTCCAGTTGGTTTGGTTGAGCAACTTTCCCAGGAGTCAACCTAGCATAGCTCTTAAGTGACATAGACTTCAATGGGACTACTTATGTACATAAAGATACACATGCTTAAGCATGCTGCTGGACTGATGCCCTGGGGATTCAGTGAGTTTAGGTTTTGGATGAGGTCCAGTTGGGTGAAAACTCAGTTTGGATGAGACAGAGGTTACTTAGAGTGGTGGGGCATGCCTGCAATTTGTCGTCAGTTTCTCCTGTTTCTGGATGACTACATAGCAGATGTGGCCAAGATTGCACGTGGCCAGTAGTCTGTCACCATTTATGTTAGCCACAAAGCTTTAGATAAAGCTATTCATAGCTTTGTTACCTTTGGATTAGATTACTTTAATGCATTCTATATGGGCTACACCTGAAGACATCCAGAAGATTCAACTAGTGCAGAATATGGCTCAGTGGTGCATCTAGGAAGGAAATATTTGTTCCTGTCCTGTGTATTATGCAGTGGCTCCCAATCTCTTACAAGGTGAAATACAGGGTGGTGTTTAAAACCTAGAAAGCCCATACTTTGGGACCTGATGAGCTGAGGTACCGCTCTTCTTCTGTGATGGGGATAGAGAGGGTTGAAGTTGTCTCAATTTTGCAAGGCTCAAAATAGAACATTTTTCAAAATTTTCCAAGAATTATTTTGAAAAGTTGGAATTTTTGTTCATTTTCTTATTCCCCTTCTTTCCTTTTCAATGAAACCACATTTTTTCAATGGAAAAATTTTGACTAGCTCTACCTGAGGCGGGTGAGATCAGCTGAGGTACTCATGCAAAGATTCTCATTTTCCCTATCAGCCTACTTGAGAAGAATCTTTTGATCTGCAAGGTTTGTGTGTTCTCTGGGGCTTTTTAAGGAAAGGTAGAGTAAATAAGGCGTTGGGGCAGTGGTGTTGTAGTCGGGTGGGACTCAGGATATTAGAGAGACAAGGTGGGTAAGGTAATATCTTTTATTTTATCAATTTCTGCTTGAAGTTGGTCCAATAAAAGATATTACCTCACTCACCCTTCTCTCTCTAAGGAGTTAGGGGGCAGTATTAACTTAAAATCAGTCAGTGTTTTTAAAAAAAGTTAAAACTAGTTTTAAGTACTACACTTGTCCTTAAGTCCCCCTGCCAATTTTTGTGGATTTTACAATAATTTTCTGTTTTATAAAATGTATTTATTTGTCCTGTTCTTGTGTGAAAGACTCACACAGACAAAAAGGGGAAAATGACTTCCTGACTATACCGGGAAACAGGAAACTAACTATAAACAAAATGTTGTCAAATCCAGAGTGTACATACTAAAAAATTACTTACTGCAATCTCAGGTTAGTTATTCTAATGTTAAATGTTTTAAAAAGAAGTCTCATTTTTTTTAAACTTGTCATTTAAGTACAATTTTTTTGTTCATTCATATGATTGGATGAAGGTAATTTCATGATTTATTTTGTAAGAATTTTGTTTTATTATATATGCACCCAGAAGCATTTTTAGTTTGACATAAATGAGATTTATTATTGTAGCCTTTTTTCCAGGGGTCATTGGGAGTGAAATTTTTTTAAAAGCTATATTACTTAAACTGTTTCCAGCCAAATTGTAAGCGTTTATCCACTTTCTACAGTGGAGTAATCAAATAGTTTAGATTATAGCTCTGGATCAACTTTTTTCTTTCTTGTATTTGTCCGTTTCCTTAGTGACCATTTCTCATTTGCTTTGCTCTATAGTGTGCTAGTTATATTATTCCCTGGGAAGGTATTCATTTAGAATGGCATTATATAGTAAGTAAGTGAGCCTTGAAGTTCACTTGGAGTGTATCATGAAAACAGAGAAGACTGTCTTTCAAGCTTTTCAAAATGTTATCATAACTAGTTCTAGATAGATTTGTTTTTGTCTACAGTTATACAATAGCGATACTATATCTTTGTGACTTGTGACACAATTTTGATGCTTCCAGGAGTCGACTTAAGAAAAGAAACCCGGAGTCTTTTGAAAAATACATGGGTGAAATATAACAATACCACATATTTTCCCTTTAGTCAACATTTTCTTTAATTACTTTCAGATTCTTAAAAAATCTGTCCTTCCATTGTGTTTTTGATTTTCAGAGTTCTGCTTGATTTTAGTTCCAGTTTGATGAGAAGGCACAATTTATAGTTAAAAAATGTCTTCAAGAAGTGGGTGTTCAGCTAGCTTAGAGAATGTACTTTTCAGAATGATTAGAGGAAATGATGCATCCGAAGAAGTGAGGTTTTTACTCACGAAAGCTTATGCCCAAATAAATCTGTTAGTCTTTAAGGTGCCACCAGACTCTTTGTTGTTTTTGTAGATACAGACTAACACGGCTACCCCCTGATACTAGAGGAAATGATATGTCTCTGTAGACCAAAGAATGGAAAACAGAGCAGTGTTTTCATACTGTTTTCTCATTTTGTTAGTAATGGTTTGCTTTTGCTTTCCCATAAAATCTAGACTTTTCTGAAAAACAGTCTTGACAGTTTTCTTTAGCTGTTAAGCTGTTCTGATTGTTTTTTCTCTTTAAGTATTACACACTGTTACCTCATATGAAGAAGGTATTAACACTAATAAAGTAACATTTATGTTTTAATTCTACTGTCTCATTTATGGCAGCCTTCACACTCCCTTTATGTTTTAGAGCAGGCACATCTGCACTGGGAAAACTGGGATCTGTAATTTGCTGATGAACTTCCCCAATCTTTGTCAGCAAAAGTGGTAGAAGCTTTAGTGTAGACAGTGCACTACCAACTAGTGTCCTCAGTGCAACATTAGACAATGCTATTGTAAAAATGCCTGCAACCTGACACTGCTGCAGCTTATAACATTGCTTAACAGGTTAAGATACACCAATGGAGAATTGCTGGTCCATATTTTTCCTACTGTAGACAAGCCCAATGAGCAAGATTTCACTACAGCCTTCTGCAGAAGATTATTGACTTAGTTGAGGTGTGTGTTATCATTTTACTTTGTGTAGTTCTAGTCTGAAAATTCAGCATAGATCTGTTGAGTATTCAGAGCAATATCCATTTACTTTGGTAAATAAATATACTTTTTTCTTCTCCTCCTCCTGTTTGCTCCTTATCCACTTGTTTATTAAGTTCCATTTAATTCCATTTATAGGAATTTAATTATAGCTGTGGAAACCATTTGAAAGCAGTGTATTGCTCAGAAGTCACTGAAGGCAGAATTTGGTCTGTAAAAGATTTTGTAACGGTGATGATGTGGGAAAAGGAAAGGACCCAATTTGGCTTTCAGATCCCAGGATGAGTTTCCTGATCTGGCAGTTAGAAAAGCAATCTTTATTTATTTGTAAAGTGACCACATTTGCTTTGGAAATATCGAAACATCATATACTCAGCATCCCACTAAAACTGCCATATTTACAGTCTCTTTTCAGAGCTGAAGAACCAGACTGCAGTGCTGCCTCGCTCTTGCTTTGCATTTTAAGACCGATTATACTGCTTGCTGCTTAGCTAGTCCCATTGATTCCAGACTTACCTCTCCAGTGAGATGAGCCCCAGATTGGATATTTTCTTGAGTAGTATACTTAATCTTTAATACTTTATTCTTAATTTCAAAGGTTCTGAAGAAAAAACACTTGGAGGATGAGCATCTTCGACAAGCGTCTATAAGAAGGTTTGCATCGTTCAATCTCTTTTCAGCAGAAGCCTGCAAAAGGATTACAGAAGAGGAAACTGGGACTTGGGTTCAATACACAAGTGTCTTTTATCCTGAGTATAGTGTCTCTTTAAGGTAACTGTCATTCCAGTTTTAAGATTCAAGTACTTCTCAACTCTTATACAGGAATCAAATCTGAAACTCATGATTTATTCTACCAATATTTATGTGTATCTAGAGATAACTTTACAAGTAAACTGTGTAAGAGCTTAATTTTAGTTGATCATTGTATTAAGCAACCTCTCCAGTTTTCATTGGTTCTCATTGAGTTGCCAGAGCTAGAAAGCTTCAGTAAAATAGGCATGGATTGAGCACAGTGGAATGCAAATCTAAGAATGTTTAATTTTCCCATTAACTTTTTGTTGTGTTGTTAAGTTTTCCATTATGTAAACAAAAGCTGATAAAAGTATAACAAAATTGAGCAAATTACTTGACTTTTTAAATCTTAGTGAAAACACTTAGTGACCTGACATCATTTATAAATAAATCTCGTAAAGTTGGTGGGTTTTTGTAGTTACAGTAAATTTGTATTCAGTTTTATTTATAATAACATGATTTTCAGAAAACTCTATAATACTAATTTGGAAGTTTTTTAGAAAAGTACAATGAAGACAGATAAAAGTTGCCAGTTTCTGCAGGGAGGGTTTGTACATTTTATGGAATTGCCAGCAGACTGGTTCTGATGTAAGGGATCTGTAAAAAAACTCTGCAGGGGCTGTTAGCAAGTTTCTAGAAGTCTCACCTATGTTGTGATGACTTGCCAAAGCAGTAAACTCTTCCATGTACTGTATTTCACTTTTCTCCCCTCCCACTTCCTTGCTTTCTCCTCCTTTCTCCTACTTGTTTGATTTTTTACACACCTGTAAGTTGTACTCACCTCAACAGGCATCAGTGAAACAGTAACTTAAGCATCTCTGAAGTGTTGCTTGTTCTAAAGCCCCTAATTAGACCTGCTGAGGGTTTAGGATTTTGTGTTCCATGCACAGAGGAGAATATTCTGGAGAGCCTGACTCACTGAAATTATAAAACTCATTTCTGTTTGACTTGGACCTTTAAATTGAAGTCGCTCTTGGGAACTAAGATCTATACAAACAAGTGACCTTCATTAACTATGACATTTTGCTAGTTTACAAAAAAATGCATGCTGGTTATCTTAAAATAGCAGCTAGGTATAAAGCCAAATATCAAATTACTCTCAATCTTAAACTTGAGCCCAAAGAGACTACCCAGTTTTTGTTAATTTTCCATTTTTATATTCAGCAATGCTATATAGCCTCAATAAGTCTTACCTATTGAATAGAGTGTTTTACTGTTGTTAGCAATGTAATCACCGCAAATACAATATTTACCCTGCATGCCATCTGTTTCAGGGAACCATCAGGGAGTGCTAGAGATTCATTTCTTAACGCTTCTTCATTCAGTTTCCTTTGCTCTCCACTATCAGCTCCGTAAGACTTTCACTACTTCATGTCTCCTAGACTTTGCTAGTTGCAGGCATGAGTTTTAAGGTTGTTCCCAAACCCAAGTCACATTTGTGCCAGCATAGAACAGTGTCAGAGAAGCATCAGGCTCGCCCGATTCTCAAATTTGATATTCATGTGCTTATACGTGCACCACCTTCTGTATCATCACTTCAAATGATATTTTATATTTGGTAAATGGTATTTTCTTCATTAATAAAATTATTAGTTACTTTAAAATCTTATACTGTAAACAGACACATCTTTGCTTATGTGAATTACACTTTAATTTATTAGAAGTAAATGCATTGTAAAACTCTAGTTTACTGTTTATTTATTTATTTTTTTTATCTTTTGCATACTTTTCAGATTGGCCAATGTAAATCAATGAAGCACTATTTTGTGCTGGGGGGAGGGGGGGCTTTCAGGTGGGCTTTCAGAATTCCATATGGGAATGTTGGGATGATTTCCTGGCAGGTTTTATTCTTCTCTGGGTGATATTAAATGATGCCTACCAGAGATGACTTATCCCTAGGGCTAAAAAAAATATTTTGATCCAGTTGTTTTGCCTTTGGACTGAACCAGTTTGCATGGAACATAAGAACATAAGAAAGGCCATACGGGGTCAGACCAAAGGTCCATCTAGCCCAGTATCCTGTCTACCGACAGTGGCCAATGCCAGGTGCCCCAGAGGGAGTGAACCTAACAGGCAATGATCAAGTGATCTCTCTCCTGCCATCCATTCCCACCCTCTGACAGACAGAGACTAGGGACACCATTTCTTATCCATCCTGGCTAATAGCCATTAATGGACTTAACCACCATGAATTTATCCAGTTCTCTTTTAAACTCTGTTATAGTCCTAGCCTTCACAACCTCCTCAGGTAAGGAGTTCCACAAGTTGACTGTGTGCTGCGTGAAGAAGAACTTTCTTGTATTTGTTTTAAACCTGCTGCCTATTAATTTCATTTGATGACCCCTAGTTCTTGTATTATGGGAATAAGTAAATAACTTTTCCTTATCCACTCCACATCACTCATGATTTTATATACCTCTATCATATCCCCCCTTAGTCTCCTCTTTCCCAAGCTGAAGAGTCCTAGCCTCTTTAATCTCTCCTCATATGGGACCCGTTCCAAACCCTTAATAATTTTAGTTTTGCCCTTTTCTGAACCTTTTCTAGTGCCAGTATATCTTTTTTGAGATGAAGAGACCACATCTGTACACAGTATTCGAGATGAGGGCGTACCATCGATTTATATAAGGGCAATAATATATTCTCAGTCTTATTCTCTATCCCCTTTTTAATGATTCCTAACATTCTGTTTGCTTTTTTGACCGCCTCTGCACACTGCATGGGCATTTTCAGAGAACTATCCACGATGACTCCAAGATCTTTTTCCTGACTTGTTGTAGCTAAATTAGCCCCCATCATATTGTATGTATAGTTGGGGTTATTTTTTCCAATGTGCATTACTTTACATTTATCCACATTAAATTTCATTTGCCATTTTGTTGCCCAATCACTTAGTTTTGTGAGATCTTTTTGAAGTTCTTCACAGTCTGCTTTGGTCTTAACTATCTTTAGCAGTTTAGTATCTTCTGCAAACTTTGCCACCTCACTGTTTACTCCTTTCTCCAGATCATTTATGAATAAGTTGAATAAGATCGGTCCGAGGACTGACCCTTGGGGAACACCACTAGTTACCCCTCTCGATTTCTGAGAATTTACCATTAATTCCTACCCTTTGTTCCCTGTCTTTTAACCAGTTCTCAATCCATGAAAAGACCTTCCCTTTTATCCCATGGCAGCTTAATTTACATAAGAGCCTTTGGTGAGGGACCTTGTCAA
The DNA here is from genome assembly GCF_027887155.1 of Malaclemys terrapin pileata. Classification (NCBI taxonomy): domain Eukaryota; kingdom Metazoa; phylum Chordata; order Testudines; family Emydidae; genus Malaclemys; species Malaclemys terrapin. The sequence continues at coordinate 36,428,371 of NC_071507.1, read as the reverse complement.
AGGCTTTCTAGAAATCTAAGTACACTATGTCCACTGGATCCCCCTTGTCCATGTTTGTTGACCCCTTCAAAGAATTCTAATAGATTAGTAAGACATGATTTCCCTTTACAGAAACCATGTTGACTATTGCTCAACAGTTTGTTTTTCTATGTGTCAGACAATTTTATTCTTAACTATTGTTTCGACTAATTTGCCCGGTACAGACGTTAGACTTACCAGTCTGTAATTGCCAGGATCACCTCTAGAGCTCTTTTTAAATATTGGCTTTACATTAGCTAACTTCCAGTCATTGGGTACAGAAGCCGATTTAAAGGACAGGTTACAAACCTTAGTTAACAGTTCCGCAACTTCACATTTGAGTTCTTTCAGAACTCTTGGGTGAATGCCATCTGGTCTCGGTGACTTGTTAATGTTAAGTTTATCAATTAATTCCAAAGCCTCCTCTCGTGACACTTCAATCCGTGACAGTTCCTCAGATTTGTCACCTACAAAAACCAGCTCAGGTTTGGGAATCTCCCTGACATCCTCAGCCGTGAAGACTGAAGCAAAGAATCCATTTAGTTTCTCCGCAATGACTTTATCGTCTAAGCGCTCCTTTTGTATCTCGATCATCAAGGGGCCCCACTGGTTTTTTAGTAGGCTTCCTGCTTCTGATGTACTTAAAAAACATTTTGTTATTACCTTTGGAGTTTTTGGCTAGCCGTTCTTCAAACTCCTCTTTGGCTTTTCTTATTACATTCTTGCACTTAATTTGGCAGCGTTTATGCTCCTTTCTATTTGCCTCACTAGGATTTGACTTCCACTTTTTAAAGGAAGTCTTTTTATCTCTCACTGCTTCTTTTACATGGTTGTTAAGCCACGGTGGCTCTTTTTTAGTTCTTTTACTGTGTTTCTTAATTTGGGGTATACATTGAAGTTGGGCCTCTATTATGGTGTCTTTAAAAAGCGCCCATGCAGCTTGCAGGGATTTCACTTTAGTCACTGTACCTTTTAACTTCTGTTTAACTAACCCCCTCATTTTTGCATAGTTCCCCCTTTTGAAATTAAATGCCACAGTGTCGGGCTGTTGAGATGTTCTTCCCACCACAGGGATGTTGAATGCTATTGTATTATGGTCACTATTTACAAGCGGTCCTGCTATAGTTACCTCTTGGACCAGCTCCTGCGCTCCACTCAGGACTAAATCTAGAGTTGCCTCTCCCCTTGTGGGTTCCCGTACCAGCTGCTCCATGAAGCAGTCATTTAAAGTATAGAGAAATTTTATCTCTGTATTTCGTCCTGAAGTGAAATGTTCCCAGTCAATATGGGGATAATTGAAATCCCCCACTATTATTGAGTTCTTAATTTTGATAGCCTCTCTAATTTCCCTTAGCATTTTATCATCACTATCACCGTCCTGGTCAGGTGGTCGATAATAGATCGCTAATGTTATATTCTTATTAGAGCATGAAATTTCTATCCATAGAGTTTCTATGGAACATGCGGATTTGCTTAAGATTTTTACTTCATTTGATTGTACATTTTCTTTCATATATAGTGCCACTCCCTCCCCGCACGACCTGTTCTGTCCTTCCAATATATTTTGTACCCCGGAATGATTGTGTCCCATTGATTGCTCTCAGTCCACCAGGTTTCTGTGATGCCTATTATATCAATATCCTCTTTTATCACAAGGCACTCTAGTTCACCCATCTTATTATTTAGACTTCTAGCATTTGTGTACAAGCACTTTAAAAACTTGTCACTGTTTATTTGTCTGCCCTTTTCTGATGTGTCAGATTCTTTTTTATGTGAATGTTTATTATCTGATCTGGCCCCTACTTTATCCTCTTCCATCCTCTGCTCCTGACTATAACCTGGAGATTCTCTATCATTAGACTCTCCCCTAAGAGAAGTCTCTGTCCGATCCACATGCTCCTCTGCAGCAGTTGGCTTTCCCCCATCTCCTAGTTTAAAAACTGCTCTACAACCTTTTTAATGTTTAGTGTCAGCAGTCTGGTTCCACTTCGGTTTAGGTGGAGCCCATCCTTCCTGTATAGGCTCCCCCCATTCCAGATGTTTCCCCAGTTCCTAGTGAATGTAAACCCCTCCTCTCTACACCATCGTCTCATCTACGCATTGAGACTCTGAAGCTCTGCCTGCCTACCTGCGTGTGGAACTGGGAGCATTTCTGAGAATGCCACCATAGAGGTCCTGGATTTCAGTCTCTTCCCTAGCAGCCTAAATTTGGCCTCCAGGACATCTCTCCTACCCTTCCCTATGTCATTGGTACCTACATGTACCACGACCACCGGCTCCTCCCCAGCGCTACACATAAGTCTGTCTAGATGCCTCGAGAGATCCGCAACCTTCTCACCAGGCAGGCAAGTCACCATACGGTTCTCCCGATCATCACAAACCCAGCTATCTACGTTTCTAATGATCGAATCTCCCAATACTAATACCTGCCTTTTCCTAGCAACTGGAGTTCCCTCCCTCAGAGAGGTAACCTCAGAGCGAGAGGCAACCCCAGCACCGTCTGGAAGGAGGGTCCCAACTATGGGAAGGTTTCCCTCTGCTCCCGTTGACTGCTCTGCTTCCCTGGGCCTTTCATCCTCCTCAACAGCACAGGGGCTGTCTGACTGGAGGTGGGACAATTCTACAGTGTCACGGAAAGCCTCATCAACATACCTCTCTGCCTCCCTTAGCTCCTCCAGTTCCTCCACCCTTGCCTCCAGAGTCCATACGTACGTGGTCTCTGAGGGCCAGGAGCTCCTTGCACCGAATGCACACATACGCCACCCGCCCATGGGGCAGGTAATCATACGTGCTACACTCAGTGCAATAAATTGGATAGCCTCCGCTCTGCAGCTGGGCTTCTGCTTGCATTGTCTCCTAGTTAATGAAGGGGTTGTTTAAAGCAAGAAGTTTTGAATGTAGTTTGGGCTATAGGTTTTAAGGGGAATAAAGGGTATAAGATAGAACCGACAAGGGACCTGCGCTCTCTTCCTGCTCCTGCTCCCCTTCTAAACTCCCTTGTGAAACTCCCTGTTAGCAGCCCCCTGTCACAAAAGCTCTCCGGTCGCTTGTGCGCTGCTTTATAAAGCCCTGGCCTGGGTGAATGCCCCGCCCACTGATTAAGGCTCAGCCAATTACCAGAGGCTTCTAGCCTTCAGACCTTCCTTTGAAGCTCACAGCTTCCAACTGCCAGCCACAGCATACGGTCCTTCAAACAACCAAACAAACAGACTGACAAACACAAGCTCAGCACACAGCAAGTAACCCCCAAACACAAACAAACACACACACTACAGACAGTCACTTACCCCAAGGGTCCTGTATTTGCTCCTCCTTCACCTGGAGAATAGCTCATACTTGTTATTTCAAAGAGAGAGAGAGAGAGAGAGAGAGTGTGTGTGTGTGTGTGTGTGAGAGAGAGAGAGAGAGAGAGAGAGAGGGAGGAGTGCGGGGGAGAGAAGGAGAGAGAGTCTCTAAACTCCCAGAATATTTTTCCAGGAACAAAATGTAAATACCTCCAGCAAAGAGCAGTTTAGTAGAAATTTCTTTGGTAATTGGTGTGCCTGCCTTCCGTACGAGAGAGGATTTTTATTAAAAGGATAAACAAACCATTAGGGCTCTGCTGTGAGACTTGTGTGCACTGCTGCCTGACCACAGACTGTTTTAGAGCCATTGATCATTGGGGGCGGAGTGTGTGCACTCATCCTTTGAATCAGGCATTATAGAACTTGAACTTGAATCAGGCAGTGGATAGATCACTGGACTGAGATTCAGGAAACTTGGGTTCTACTCCTGGCACTGCCACCGGCCTGCTGGCTGACCTTGGCCAAGTCACTTCCCCGCTCTCTGCCTCAGTTTCCACATCTGTGAAACAGCTAAGAGAAAGGAAGAAAAAGCAGGGGGAGGAAAGCTATTGGAAAACACACATTTTTAGATTCTTTGCTATCTACTGATGAAAAGTGCTATATAAGAGCTAGTAGGTATTATTATTATTATTATTATTTATTAGTGTATAGTCTTTCCTAATTTCTGTCTTTCCACTGGTTTGAGTGGTTATAGCAGCCAGTTCTCTCCCATATGTTGTAATACAGTGCTGGCTTGTGATGTCTTTATTGCACTTTTTATTGAAGGTTTTTATTTCTCATGGCAATAACATCAGCCAGGAGAGTTGCAGGACTGCAGGCTTTGATGGCGGAACCACTGTATGCTGCTTTTCGTAAGAATAATGTACTGCTGTGACCCTATCTAAAATTTTGACTAAATTTTCATCTACATATTTTCCCCCAAGCCTTAGGATCTTCCTGGGAAAGCCCATTGCACATCCTGTATGTTTAAAGGGTTGTCAACTATTATCTTGACAGGACTAAATACTTAAGAAAGTTCACCAGGTTGTTTGCGGCTTTTGGCAAAAAGTCTAAAGGCCAAGCTATATCAGTTCAAGGGCTATCAAAATGAATCAAATTGTGTATTCAGATATGCTATGACCTAGCTGGAGTTGTTGTACTAAAGATCTTGGAGACTATTCTATTTAGAGTGGTGGCTTCAGCAGAATCTTTTTGTCATGTTTAGATTGAAGTGATCTTCCAGACGTCTGACAGGAGCTTGATTCATAACTTTACAAATTGTTATTCTCCCAATACAAAGCTGAGATTGGGTGCTCAGTTTGGGAGAGCAGAGCACTGATAATTTTTCAATGTGATACATATTTGCTCTTCTCCTGAGACTTGTCACTGGTAATTGATCTCTTGCGGGTTTGGGGTGGACGTTGCCAACATATGAAATGTTTTTCCAGAGACAGCTGGAGGTGTGAAGGCTACTAGGCCCCCTTCTACTGCAGGGTGTCATACTTATTCTGGTAAATTGTAGCTTAGATCCTTTAGAAGGGAAGGAGAGAGAAGCAGAGGGAAGTAGAATCCTCCAGCAGTCCCCAGACTCCTGGCTTATTTGAAAATTCCTCACTGAAATTTCCTCCTTCCCCCCCATTCTGGCCCTTCTCCACCTCAGAGTCCAACTTTGACATGGTACGTAAACCATATTCCCTTTGTGTGCAGAGCACATGTGCTCTGGATTTTTAGCAGGAGGCAGCTGCAGGGTACAGAGCTGGAAGGTGGCTGCCTGAAAGTTGCAGAAGTGCAGCCAACAAGGGGTTGCTAAAGACCCAGGACAATCGCTGCTGTGCACAGCACAACTGCATCATAGTTACTTGTCAGCTGCCACAGAGCATCATCTTACCTCTCTCTCTTTCCCTCCCCCCTTCATTCAGGGTCTCCTAGCTCTCATTTTCATATCTTTTCCCCCAAGAAAAGTTCCTCTTTTTCCAATTCCCTTTTCTTACCTTCTCTTCCAAGAGGGGCATTTTTCCCATGCTGGGAGTCCCATATATTCTTAGCCAACCTTCTGAGGTCTCCCTCTCACTTGACTACCATGAGCCCCCAGCATCCCTGATTGTGAGGAAGGGCTGCATGTGGATATTGCTGGAGTTGGTTAACACCGCTCCCGTATCATCCATCGTGTCTCTGTCACTCTACAGATTCCGTATTTCCTATAGCTGTTTCTCCAGGTTCTTTTTGCCCAGGGGACATTAGGACGTGATCCAGCAAACATTTGCGGGGTTGAACACAAAATATAAAATGACCCAACCTTAAAATGAGCTTGAGAGAGTAATTCTAGATCCAATGGAAAAGCCTTGGCACTTCCAAGCACAGACTTATCAGGGCTATCAAGATGAAATTGCTACCATATCATGGGATTCTGCACAAAGCAAATTATACACATCATGACATTGGAAATGCTAAGTATAACCCATAGTGTCTATCTGTGTAGTGAAGTATAAGAACATAGCCCAAGTCCTCCTATTCTGTCCAGGCATGATCAGCTGTAGTAGAATTATCCCCTGCCATGTGCCACTGCTTTGCATTTCCCCTCCCCCCTCTCCCACCACAGTTGCTTTTCTTTTCATAGCAAAAAATCGTTCCTAAAAGCTTTAAATGGCTACGTTTCAAAGGCTGGGTTCCTGTTACACACTGTGTCTCAAATACTTGTACTGCTCTGGTTGAATTCTTAATTGAATGTGGTGTCTGACAGTTTTCCTTTCAGTGTTACTTTTAAATAAATTATTGTATTGTAATAAAAATGGCATTAAAGTAGTAAGCCACTTTTCAGGCATGTAACTTTTTAAAAGAATTATCCTCCGCATTGAAATTACTCATGTTTATTCTCAGTGTAAAGATGTGTATGTGATGTCAGTGTGTGTGGGGTGTTGTGTGGGTTTTTTTCTTTTCTTTTTGATAACATTTTGCTTGTCTGCATTGTTACTACTTCAGGGCCCATTCCTGTGCACTCACCCTTCCTGGCTGTCTTTGTGTTTTTGTACTGGACTCCATCCCTTTTAGTAATTCAGTGCCTCCCAAATTAATAGATTGTCATAGTGAGGTCCTTCATGAAATATTCAGCCCTTCTTCCTTTCCTGGCTTCAGGAAAGAACACTTAGGGTAGGATTTTTTGGGGTGTGTGTGGGTGGGAGTGATTGTGGGATGTGGTGGTAAGGTAAGTGGAGTTGCTGATATCATTCTGGTTGTGGTGGTGGAAAAGCTCTGTCAAAGGGGAAGCCCTTGCAGCATGACCTAAATGTGGTCAGACTCTGGTTTAGTTTAATCTGTGCTGGAAGTTAGTTCTACAGCTGGATCCCTTCAGATGAGTGCTACATCTCGGGCTTTCACACAGTTAATCCTGGGCTTTGTGATCTGGATTGTCCTACCGGGTAGTAGAATATAACTGTCTTGGCATTTTTATAACTGAAGATGCTGTCTCTAGTGTATCTGGGAACTGGTTCATTATGGCTTTGAATTGAGGCATTGAGTTGGCGGCAGATTAGACTGGGAGTCAGTGGAGGGACCAGAGCATAGGGCAGTGTGTTTATGGAAGCCTAGTCCATGGCTAACGTTGGCAGGTGTACACTGCAAAAACTGAAGTCTTTCCAGTTAATTTCACATTGTTTCAAATACAGTGAGTTACAATGATCTAGTGTGTGGGTAACAAATACATGCAGAACCGTGGCTTGATACTCATCGGGAGGAAGGGGTGGGATGAAGTTTTCTAGCAAGCTAGATATGAAACAAGAATTTTTTTTTCATCATAGATGCTATCTGGCCTTTTAAATTTGGAGTTGAACAGGACTTTAGGGCTGTGTACTACTTTGAAGCCTCTGTCTCCCAGTCTCCTCTCTTGCAGCTATTATAGGGACAGGAGTGAGCAGTCAAGTAAAGTAGTTCTTCAACTAAAGTAGAAAACTTTTTCTATTCTTAGTTGTGTCTTTATCAAGCTGCTAGTTTTTAGCAGCTTTTCTTTTTCTTTTTGAGTATTCAACTTCAATAGCTTTACTGGAAGATTTTTTTTATATATAAATAATAGTTTTTGTTGATATTTTACAAAGCATATAGTAATAAGTGTACGGTTTAATGCCATGTTTCCAAATTGACTTATTCTTATGGAAAAGGAAATTTATTCTTAAGTTTTAATTTTACATTGAATAGTTCTGGAGGTGAGACATTATGGGCTCTGAAGATGTTACTTTTCCCATATGCCATGATATCTATCTTTAAAACAGGAGAATTTTTTTTATTAGTAAGTTTAATGATATTGACTTTTTCACTTTTACAATCTGTGTTTACTGTTAAATTTCTGGCTGGTTTTAAGCAAGTAGAGAAAAAAGAGTTACTTTTCTGGCAGAATTATTTCCATTGATCAGTAATTTGCTCTAAATATTAAAATGCAAAACTAGAAAGAATAATCTCAACTATTCACAGCAAAGGTTGAATCTCTGCAAAGAATGTTAATTGCCATTTGTAAAAGATAATCCCTCCCTCCCCCCTAAATGTGAACTTGTAGAAAATAGTATGAAATGAAATTATCAGAGGATTCTGGACCTTCTGTCCAGAATTGAGGGGCTTGACATTTGTCCCTTTTCAAAGGACTTGTTGAAAATTGCCTTAGGAATGGGTTTTGAAGTTCCTGTTGAGAGCTTTTGAATTCCTACTGAAAGTTTTAGGGATGTAGATACAAAGGGAAAGAGTGTAAATCTGAGGCATATGATATGACTGAATTACAAAGGATGACTTCCTCCCATCCCACTACTGCTCAGTGAGGGGCAATATGTGGCTTAAGTAGTGAAGGGATCCTTGTACATGCCACCCTTGCAGAAGTAAATTTCATCCAAAGGAAAGCAGATTTTAAAAAATGATTTGGCAAAGGTTCCTAACTCAGGTATCCTTCAGCCAGCTGAGACTGCTTCATTGTGCTCTAAGATTTATATATTTGAAAAAAAGAGTACATGGACAAAGAAACTGTTGTGTCATTTCTTTACCATGCTAAGTTGTGGTTCAAATTGAAGAGAAGATTTTTTTTCTGATTTACAAAGAAACCAAATGTTTGTTTGATATGGAGTTTTAAGATGATAATCCTTCTGAGATTTATCAGTCCTCTTTGTCAGTTGATCCTGATATTTAGCAAGTTATAGCTAATCCTTTGCTAGTTAAGCAAACTACACATAGAAGTAATTCTTCACCCTTTCCTGCTCTTCCTTTCTGTTACTTCCAGAACTCTAGCTTCATAATAGTCCATGTCAATCGTTTGCTTTTTCTCTTGATTCCTATGTGGAAATATTATTTGGCAGTAGATTTCCTTAGCCTTCTTGGCGCTTTACGTTTGGTATATCTGTAAGATAAGAACTATATTTTCTTCTCCGCTGATTAAACTGAGGACTTATGCATGTGGAAAATGGGGAAACTTTTTGTTGTACAATTACAGAGTACTGCTAATCTTTTTCTGGTTCTTCTGAATGCCTTTTGTCTTCATGCCCTTGTTTGTTGACTTGTTAAACTTTTTTTTAAAATGCATTTTGGCAGTTGAGTTTTCTGTGTGTTGTGGAGAGAAGGTGCTTTTCACTCTTTAATATTTTTTCAGATACTTTTCCTCCCTTTTCTAAAATAGTTTAATTTTAAGTATCTGAAATTATGTCCATAGTTGACAATTAGGAATGTTTTCTGGTTAAGACAAAGGGAAATACATTGAAAAACATTGTTTGCTCCACTTCTTTCTGTGATTTAAGTGCACACTAAGTGCTGTACTCAAGACATACTATGTGTGTTGTAAATCTGAATATTGTACCCTGAGGGCTTGTCTACATGTGGATGTTAAATCAGTTTGTTCACTCTAATTACACAGAATTAACTATATCGAACTGAAGTATGTCCTCACCACTTTGCTATGCTGTCTTGAGGTACTGCTCTTGTTAATCATTATGTCCCATATAGCACTTTGCTTCTTCGGTGTAACCATGCAGCATTCTGGGCAGATATCCCATGGTGCAATTTTCTGCTGCCTGGCTTGATGTATTCTGGAATTTTTCTCAAGGTGCACCTTGGGGTGCCTGCCAGAACCTGAAAAATGGGACTTTGTTGAGGTTTTATAACAACTCAGCTTATTCATTCTTAAATCCTCTTGGATAAATACCATCTGATCCTGGTGTTTTATGGCTTTAACTTTGTTCCAGCACTATCTCTTTTGAAACTTCATTCTCTGACAGTACTTCATCTTTATTACGTGAAAAGACTAGATCTGGGGGAAGTATCTCTCCAAAATCCTCTGTGAAGACTGATGAAAAGAAATCATATAACTTCTTTCCAGTGTCCTTATTCTCATTAGTTCCTCCATTAACTCTCTTGTAGTCCAGTTGATCCACTGATTCTCTTGTAAACTTTCTGCTTCTGATGTGCTTAAAGAATTTATTTTCATGTACATGGCTATTTGTTCTTCAAGTTCTCTCTTAATTTTCCTAATTTTTGTCATGCATGATACTTGCCACTTTTTGTATTTCTTTTTACTGGCTTTATTTGGGATGGATTTTTATTTTTTTAAGGGTACCTATTTGGTTCATGTAACCTGTTGAACCTTGATATTTAACCATTTAAAATTATTTTAATATCTATTTTTGTTTATGGGTATGCGTACTTTGTGTGATTCTATTACCAATCTACAGTTCTATAAGTGCAAAAGATTTAAGCTTTTAAAAATAAACATTTATTCTTGCAACAGTGTTCCTTCAAAAAGGAAAATCTCTTGGAATAAGAACAAGTATTGGATTTCCCATCTCTTTCAAGTAGTCCAAAATCTTATAGATAGATGTTCCCAAACTTCCTTTATTGGTTTAGAAGCCTGTATTTACTGCATTATTGAAAGACTAGAAAGGCTCTTTTTGACAGAAAGAAATGTCATTTTCCTTCTCTTCTCTATCTCCATGGAGCATGTTTGTATAGAACATGAATTATATACCTACCCATTCTTTGCCAATTACTGCTGTGTGTCCTCTACAGGATGAAGTATGTAGATACTTGTAGTTGCATCCAAGGTTCATTTTTCTTTCAGAAGTTACCCCATTTTAAGAGTGCAAGCATCTCTTGTTTATGGAAGAGTAAGTTAACTATATTGTAATGGGAAAGGTGGAATTGGATGTGTTCCTCATTCATTAACACACATGTTCAGAGAAAGATGATAGCTGAGCTGTCTTCCATTCTTTGTTTATGACTCCTGTTTGCTGCCATGACTACTGAATTAATAGGCTGGCATTCTTGACTCTGTACTTGCCGAATCGTAGAATAGGCAAGAAGTCAAGACTGACCTTGTCTTAGATTATGATTCATCAGTGCAACCAATCCTCTGCTGCAAGAATTGACTCAGAAAGGAAATAAGAATAAAAATTAAGTAACAAAGCCCCAGTCAAACAAACAAAAAATTCCCAAGTTTCCTTGTTTTTTGTTTTTGTTTTTGTTTTTTTCTTTCACCATTTAACACTGAGGGCTGATTTTGGCCAGGGGCATAACCTTTGGATCTCTTGCACCCAAGCTGTCATATGCAAAACTCCAGTATATCGCAGATGACTCTTAGTTCCATACATTTTGTTTGCATTCTGTGGTGTACAGGAATTCACTGTTTCATGAATAATCCTGAGGATGTTTAATGGAGTTGTAGTTGGGATTTTGTTGAGATCATGGTAATGTATAGTGTCTCCTGATTTAATTTGTCTGAAGGGTTTAGATTTTTTTGAATCATTCATAAATATTTGGTTCCACTTGTTGAAAAATTAAGTTTTCCTGAATCTGCTGACTGCACCCAACTCGCAAACCTAAAAAATGTACTTTTAGGAAATGAAGATGGGAAAGCATACAAGGAAAAGTGTGTGTGTGTGTGTGTGTGTGTGAGAGAGAGAGATGGATTGAAACTGCTCAGGGAAATAAGGATGGGGTTCAATCAGAAGAGCAGAGCCAGGATATCAACTTCAGCAGGTGAAAAAGATAGTGCATGTGGGAACCAAGAAAGAGACTGGGGGCTGCTCTAATTCCAAAATCATTTTATGCAGATATTTTGTTCTAACCACCTTTAGTTTCAGTTTTCCACACTCAGTATATAGTGTTTGAAATTGTGACTCACGGTTTCTGTTCCTTTGATGGTAAGAGATATGGACATCTTTAAAAACTTGTTTGTGCTTATTATGCATGTGACACCAATTTGTAATAGTTAAAAGGGTGTGCTTCTACTTTCCCATGTTTTGAAAAAGGTGTATGGTATTGAAACACTTAATCAGCATGTCACCTGGCCCTAGTGACTGGTCCGCAGAGAATAAGAGCCTACTGCTGCTGCCAGCTAACGGAGGTACTTTTTCAATGCAAGCAACAAGGGTCTGTATTTTTGGAGCTGAAGATCCCTGGTTGTATCTCTGCAGATACTCTGTACTGGTAGATGGGTACAGTAATTTAAATTAATCTTGGAGGCAATCAAGTTATTCTAAACAAATTCTGGCAATTTTTTTGTGAATCTAGATTGAAAGCTGTAGCATTTAAATTAATACAATAAACATTGTAGGCACCATTTATTACTGAATTTATATGCAGGTTCTTTTTATGTCTCTGAATGATTTATTAAACTGTATTCTATAATTTAAGTATCTGACATTCTTATCTTGATCGGTAAAATTTAATGTTACTCTTGTTTTATGCTGGTGTAACTTCATTTATTTTAATCAAGTTAAACCAGTGTAAAAACAAAACAACTCATTAGTCAGGTGGGCCCCATTTGCTTTGTTCTAATAACACAAATGAGTAAATGCATTAAGTTAAGAGTATATATAAATATTAAACATAATTAAAAACCTTGTTTAAGAATTGGGTTTGTTTTTCTCATAATACTTATACTGTATGGAATCTAATTAAGCACAATTTGCTTGTTTTTTAAGAATACTGCAATGTTGAGAATATAACCTTTTAAAACAATCTCCCAGATTTTAATTCTAACACTTTATTTTCAGAACATTTCTCATTAGCTTCCCCCTAGTGGCTAAAATAATATGTGTTCATGGACTAGTAATGAAAGGTGTAGTGAAAAGGTTTGTGAGATATCAACATGTATGGCAAATTCACTGTCTTAAGAGAGGACTGAAGAATATTTTTACTTGTTGATAAAATGAAAATATCTGTTGTCTTCTAGATGTAACAATGGACTTTTAAATATCGAAGATGTTCTTACAAGTTTTGACAACACAGGGAATGTCTGTAAGTTATTAATTTATTCTATAAGTACAGTGTTGTATAGGTTGAAGCCTGATTTTGTTAATATTATGCATTACAATATGACTGTTCTATGCCAACTTGTCTTACCTGGGAAACACTGATATTATGGTGATGGTGGCATATAAAACCTTATGGTTGATAAATGTATTTTTATGCCATTTTACATATTAAAATTGTAAAAACAGGCAGGTCTAGGTCTGATCAATGCAAACTTCTGATTTTTGTTTTTCCCTCTTGGCTATACATTTTATTTTGGGGCTAAGTACACAGCCAACACTTTAGAAAGAATGAAAACCTCTTGCCCACTAGTTAGCCATAAAAGCAGGTAAACTTGCAGCATTTGTATTTCAAGATGTAAAACCATTTGTCCTCCATTTCTTTGAGGAGATACTTTGTAGTATCAGAGAAGGAAGAAATAGAGTAGATTTTCAAGACCCTTATGTTAGCCTACTCTGACTGTGGTGCAGTAACAAATGGCTGGCATTAATGCTGTCAAAACAGACTGTAGATTTTTGTCTGAGGACTGATTTGCAAATCTTAAATAAATGAATACAATATTCTACTTATTGATGACTTTTAAAACAATGATATTGAGAAGATCTGTAATATGTTAGAAACAAAAATGGCAGGTGGGGAAGGAAGAGAGTTGCGGGCTATCTCTTGAAGAGATAGTCTGCATGTACTATGTGCTTGATCCTTCAGTATCTCATACTCTATTCCAGGTTTGTATTTTTTGTTGCTTTTTTCAATTGGAAGGCTTAAAGAATAAAGTTGGGGGTCTTTAAGGATCACAAAGTCAAGAGACAAGTTCTTTTTTTCCTCTCCTCCTCCAAACTATGACGTGAGACTATTCTTCTCAAATATGCCTGTGTCACCTCAAAATTTCTGTCTGTTTCTCCTTAACCTAAAGTTATATTTCAGTGAACACTGACAATTCAGGAGCAGAAAAATATCAATTTATTAAAGTAACCTTTTTGACTTCAAAGGAAAATAAATGTATGGATGAAAATTCAAAGTATGGATAGCTGTTTGAGACTAACATTCTGTGCCATCCATTCTTGACTTGGTAGCCTTATTTTTTTAACACTGCAGACTTTTTCTGCACAGACCAAAAAATACTTAGAAAATGTGTTTTTGAAGTACTGCCAGGTAGGTGAAGCAGTTCACAGATTTCAGAAGAGAAATGAGATCTAAAGGATTTACAAGTAGTCAAAGGAATAATATCAAGGCCAAGGGAGAAAATCCAAATTTTGTGATAAAGGCTGATGTCAGGGACAATTTGAGTCACCAGTAGCTGGATAATTAAGCCAAGTGAAAGGATTGGGAGAATATGTGGATTTATGAGCATGCCTTGGGATTTTGGGGAAAAAACATAGTGATACTGAAAATTCTTGTTTAAATGACAGATCAAATTTTTAAAAAGATTAAGTTATCATAGATTCATAGATTATATGGCCAGCAGGGACCATTATGAATACCTAGTCTGACCTGCTCTATATCACAGGCCATAGGACTTCCTGAATTACTTCCTGTTTGAACTAGAGAATATCTTTTAGAAAAACACCAAGTCTTGATTTTAAAAGTTTCCAGTGATGGAGAGTCCACCACAGCCCTAAGTAAGTTGTTCAAATGGTCAGTTACCGTCACTGTTAAAAATTTGTGCCTTATTTCTAGTCTGAATTTGACTAGTTTTAACTTACAGCTTTTGGATCTTTTTATACCTTTGTCTGCTAGAGAAGAGAGACTTCTATTATCAAATTTTTGTTCCCCGTGTGGATACTTGTAGACTGTGATCAAGCCAAGCTATAAACTTCTCTTTGATAAGCTAAATAGATTTCCTCAAGTCTTACACTTATAAGGCATGTTTTCTAATCCTTTAATCATTCTTGTGGCTTTACTCTGAACCCTTTCCAATTTATCGACATCCTTCATGAATTGTGGATGCCAGAACTGGACACAGTATTCCAGTAGCAGATGCACCAGTGCCAAATACAGAGGTATTATAACCTCTCTACGCCTACTGTTTATACATCCAAGGCTCTCATTAGCCTTTTTGGCCACAAATTCACACTGGGAGCTCACGTTTAGCTGATTATCCACCATGTCTGATAAATCTTTTTCAGAGTCACTGCTTCCAAGAATAAATTCCTCCATTTTGTATGTATGGCCTGCATTCTGTGTTCCTGGATGTGTGACTTCACATTTGGCTGTATTGAAACACCTGTTGTTTGCTTGCACCTAGCTTACCAGAGCATTCTAGATCACTCTGTATCAGTGACCTGACCTCTGCATTATTCTCTGTGTAATCTGTAAACTTTATCAGTGGCAATTTTATGTTATCTTACAGATCACTGATAAAAATATTAAATAGTGTTACTATTATCAACCAAACTTGTAATTTCATTTAAAAAAATCAATCTTGGTTGGCATTGCTTATATTATCCTCCTTTAATTCTTTATTAATCCTGTAACAGCTGTTCCATTATTTTGCCTAAGATCAATGTCAGGCTGAAAGGCCTTTAATTACTTAGTTCATCCCATTTACCCTTTTAAAATATCCTTATTCTGTGGGCAGTTAGTCCTCCTGCATTTATCTTCTTTAACATACTTTTACAATAAAATTAATACCTGTGACTTTTATGCAGCAGTTTCTAAATTATGATTAAGGAAATAGTGATATTAGAGCATTTGCCTAAATATTCTGAGGTTAGATTATTCATTATTTTCTAGATGTCTCCTACTTGGATTTTTCTAGTATTATGTTTGACCTTTTCTATATAAACCAGTGTCTGTTTTTAAAGAACTCCACAGTCTTTCCTAAGTAACAGTCCTAAGGTATCCCCTAGCATTTTAAAATGTTAGTTGCTTAACGGAAGTAATTTAACTGTAATGCAGCTGGTCAGCGACAGTGTGTCCCTAGGCATCCTGCAGAACCGTCTCTAGTGTACGGCAAATCAGGGTGACCGCTCTGGGCCCCGCGCTTTGGGGAGCCCTGCGGGCTGGAGCATATGGGCGACGTGTGAACCACTGGCTGGGGGAGGCTACCCCTAACCCCACACCTTCCACCTGAGAGCGCATGGTGCCGCGACCTCCGCGGTCCTGGAGCGCCGGGAGGGAGAGCACGTGGCGCCACCGCTGCAGCCTTCCCGGTCCCGGAGCACTGGGAGGGAGAGCGTGCAGTGCTGCTGCTGCGGCCTCCCCGGCCCTGGGAAGGCAGACAGAGTGGCCCCAACCCCCAGAGCCCAGCGGCACTGCTAAATCAGGGCCCGGGGGGGAGTGTGGGCGGGGCCAAGCCTGGCTGTTTGGGGAGGCACAGCCTCCCCTGCCTAGCATAGTCGGTCCCAGAAGTGACGGATTCGTCACTTCCACCCCAGGCCCCGCACCCCCCTAGGGATGGCCCTATTCGTATTCATACTCCACACATTACTGCAATGATATTTGTTCAAAATATGCTTTGTGCGGTATCATTTAAAAACGAGTAACACACTGGTTATTAATATAATTGTAAAATGTATGTGTAAATGTTATATGTGAAATTATGGATTCTCTCTGTGTGATGTTATTAGAACAGAGGTTCTCAAATTGTGGACTGTGGACCACCGGTGGGCCACGAACTCCATTCAGGTGTTCCATGGATAGTTCCCTTTAAGGTGCGCACTTGGGTGGCCGCACACGAGAGAATGAAGGGCCACCCACCTAATTAGTGGAGCCGTGCAGGTGTGGCTCCACTAATTAGGTGCCTGGATCCTGGAGAAGACACACATGTAAGGTGAGGTGGTGGCCTTGGGGGGAATAGGAGGCAGATAGGAGGGGCAGTGGGGTGAGAAGAGGGGGTGGGAGGAATTTGGGACATGCAGGGCTGCAGTGGCCAGAGAATGAGGTGCCTTTCCCCAGCTCCAGGGCTGCAGCTGCCTGGGAGAGACAGGCCTCCTTCCCAGCCCCAGCTCAGGAGGCTGCCGCGGCGGGGGAGAGAAGGCACAGCTATCACATTAGAAAGTTAAGACTACTGATATTAAAATATGAGTTGTGTGCTTTTATTTGTAGAACAAAAAAAGTTTATTATTATTACTTTTTTTTTATATAATGCTTTTATCCAAAGCACTTTACAGTAGTTAACTAACGGGACAGAAAACATTTAGAAAGCTCATTAAATGGTCCGCCGAGACCCTCAGCAATTTTCAAGTGGTCCGTGAAAAAAAAAGTTTGAGAACCACTGTATTAGAACATGTTTAATTCCAGACAGGCAAGCCTAGGTAAATGTGATAAACAGGTCTGTCCTAGACAAAGGAATGTGGGTTTACCTCAATTTACATATTAGCAGTAAACAAAGCCATTGAGCTAAACCAGCAGGCATATTATGATCCTGAACTCGAGAAACGGAAAATTAACATGGCTCCTGCACCCCACAGAGACACAGGAGGCTGAATCCCCAGGAGGCCTTCCTGCCTTCTAAGACAAAAACAATCCCTTGGGGAATATGAGGAAAAGAGAGAGACTCCATCTTTATCCTTCCCCTTAGATACAAAGGAACCAAACAATTTGATCTCTGTGATGGATCCTGAGCAGGCTGGTCAGTAAAAGCTGAAAAGGAGAGTGAAGGTGAGAGAAACAATCTTGAACAAAGACTATATCAAGCTAGATTAAGTCTTTTAGATGCGTGTTTTCGTTTTTATTTGCTTGTACCCATTTCTATCTTTATTCCTTTTACTTGGTATCACTTAACCTATGTTTTTTGATGATAAACCTGTTTTATTTTTACTATAAAACAATTGAGTGTTGTGTTTGAAGGGAAGGGTGTGTTTACCCCAGTTAAGTTAATAAGCTGCAATGGACTGACTTTTTTAAAAAGAGCAGCAAACTTAATATCTTCTGTGAATGCAGAGTGGTAGGGGCTTTGCAATGCAGACAAACATCTCTGAGAAGCTCTCCGGGCTGACGTTCACTGATGGTTACCTGTTAGGTGATGTTTGGGCTGGGAGAGCCTTGAGAAATTTGCCAGTGAGGAAGACAGACTGGTGTGACAGGGAGCTTGACTCAGTCTAATTTCTAGTAAAGCTCACTCTTGCTAAGGCAGAGAGGTAACACTGTGGCTCACAACTCCAGCTATCTCCAGCAGTGTGTTACAGACAGATACAGCAATGGTCCCCTATACAGTAATACCCTTTCCAGCTCAACAGGTCTCCCACGTATGGACTTTAGTACTCATTAGGGACACACTATATACATATAGGTTGCTCACAGGAGACTCTGCTCTTTGCGTAGATCTGTACATTGCTGTAGGATTTTTGCCTGATTATTAGATAAAAATATAAAATGTTTGCATTTTTGTTTCATCTACCATATATCTCTGCTATATATAGGACCAGTGTTTTGGCTACAAGAGAGGTTTTTATACATTAAACATATGTTTTTATTAAATATTGATATTTAAAGTGTTATAAAAATAAAATAATTTTATATATTTGCACATCAAATGTTCTCTAAACCATAACTTCATTTTGGTATCAAATAAGTATGCTTTAATATCTTATTTCTTAGCTTTTTCCAGTAAGATTCCCAGTTATCTTTATTAACACAGCCTTCTTTAAAAGACCATTTCTTGTTAGTCTCTTGTGTGGTGGTTTAGTACCTGTTTCACCGTACTTTACTCTTTTTGCCCATAATTATTTAAATAGTCCAGTGACATCACTGTACATCACCAAGAGTAGAATGGTAGAGCAGATGGAAGTACATATTACCTGTTGTTACAGTGTCTACTGGGAATTAACTCATTCTAAGGTGAGCCACTAGCTGGCAGCACTATATAAAATATGCATAACCTGGTGTTAAAGAGTACATGTGACTGCTTCCAAAAGTATTACCTGATACAGGTAAGAGTATATGAAAAAAGAACCTTGAATAATTCTTCCATAGAGCCAGTAGAAGTAGCTACAGTAAGCTATGTACATGAGACTTCTGGCATTAAATTTGGAAACTGCTGCTTTAACGTCTTGCTCAGACTGAACCATTGTGCCTGGTTTCTGTCTCTTTCTAAAAAAACATTTCAAAGGATGTATTTTTCATTAAAAGATTACTGCTAGAAGGTGGAAAAATCACAACTGGAAATCAGTATTATTTATTATTATTTTATATTTATTTATTTATTTATTATTTTTAAAGAATGTGTAGGAGTAGTGTGGGGTTGAGGAATGATTAGTTCATTCTCCATGGACAACACGGTTGTGTCTGCTAAGAAGGTGATACAGCCCCAGGCTTTAACAACTTTATCATAGGATGCTTTTTTAAAGGAAGTTCTGCGAGCTGTGGCCAACAGGTGACGCCCTAGCAGAGTGGTCCAGTGCAGCTGTGCTGATATCATGGGGTGGTATCAGCAGGCTCTGGAGGGCAGACACCTTGCTCATTCCATAAAGAGACAGTCCCCCATATCAGTAGAGTAATTGGGGGGAAAAGTCTGCAAGGAGATTCTTTTGAGTGTTTCCTCTCTTTCGCCTCCTCCAATAGAAGCAGGCAATCTGGGCCCACAATTGTTACATGATTATATCATACAATAGACATCCTTAGATTATTTATTTATTCATTAAAAGTAAACCTAATCAAGTGAAATGACTAAAAGATAAAATTATCAAAAGATTATAAATCTCCCGCATTACTTGCTTCAAGCCTAAACAAATTGTCTTGTGTGGAACAGGAGTACTTGTGGCACCTTAGAGACTAACAAATTTATTAGAGCATAAGCTTTCGTGGACTACAGCCCACTTCTTCGGATGCATATAGAATGGAACATGTAATGAGGAGATATATATACACATATACAGAGAGCATAAACAGGTGGGAGTTGTCTTACCAACTCTGAGAGGCCAATTAATTAAGAGAAAAAAAACTTTTGAAGTGATAATCAAGCTAGCCGAGTACAGACAGTGTGATAAGAAGTGTGAGAGTACTTACAAGGGGAGATAGAGTCAATGTTTGTAATGGCTCAGCCATTCCCAGTCCTTATTCAAACCGGAGTTGATTGTGTCTAGTTTGCATATCAATTCTAGCTCTGCAGTCTCTCTTTGGAGTCTGTTTTTGAAGTTTTTCTGTTGTAATATAGCCACCCGCAGGTCTGTCACTGAATGACCAGACAGGTTAAAGTGTTCTCCCACTGGTTTTTGAATATTTTGATTCCTGATGTCAGGATATCCTGGACGCCCCATCATCTCAGGCATTGGCACCCTAACATCAGGCTTGTCTGGTTATGTAGACTCTGTCCTAAGACCCTACGCTACCAGCACTCCCAGCTATCTTCGAGACACCACTGACTTCCTGAGGAAACTACAATCCATCGGTGATCTTCCAGAAAACACCATCCTGGCCACTATGGACGTAGAAGCCCTCTACACCAATATTCCACACAAAGATGGACTACAAGCTATCAGGAACAGTATCCCTGATAATGTCACAGCTAACCTGGTGGCTGAACTTTGTGATTTTGTCCTCACCCACAACTATTTCACATTTGGGGACAATATATACCTTCAAGTCAGCGGCACTGCTATGGGTACCCGCATGGCCCCACAATATGCCAACATTTTTATGGCTGACTTAGAACAACGCTTCCTTAGCTCTCGTCCCCTAACGCCCCTACTCTACTTGCGCTACATTGATGACATCTTCATCATCTGGACCCATGGAAAAGAAGCCCTTGAGGAATTTCACCATGATTTCAATAATTTCCATCCCACCATCAACCTCAGCCTAGATCAATCCACACAAGCGGTCCATTTCCTGGACACTACTGTGCTAATAAGCGATGGTCACATCAATACCACCCTATACCGGAAACCTACTGACCGCTACACTTACCTACATGCCTCCAGCTTCCATCCAGGACACACCACACGATCCATTGTCTACAGCCAAGCTCTAAGATATAACCGCATTTGCTCCAATCCCTCGGATAGAGACAAGCACCTACAAGATCTCTATCAAGCATTCTTAAAACTACAATACCCACCTGCTGAAGTGAAAAAACAGATTGACAGAGCCAGACGAGTACCCAGAAGTCACCTCCTACAAGACAGGCCCAACAAAGAAAAT
Source organism: Malaclemys terrapin pileata (assembly GCF_027887155.1). Classification (NCBI taxonomy): domain Eukaryota; kingdom Metazoa; phylum Chordata; order Testudines; family Emydidae; genus Malaclemys; species Malaclemys terrapin. The sequence continues at coordinate 36,407,675 of NC_071507.1, read as the reverse complement.
AACAGAACACCACTAGCTGTCACCTTCAGCCCCCAATTAAAACCTCTCCAGCGCATCATCAGAGATCTACAACCTATCCTGAAAGATGATCCTTTACTCTCACAGATCTTGGGAGACAGACCTGTCCTCACTTACAGACAACCCCCCAACCTAAAGCAAATACTCACCAGCAACCACACATCACTGAACAAAACCACTAACCCAGGAACCTATCCTTGTAACAAATCCCGATGCCAACTCTGTCCACATATCTATTCAAGTGACATCATCATAGGACCTAATCACATCAGCCATACCATCAGGGGCTCGTTCACCTGCACATCTACCAATGTGATATATGCCATCATGTGCCAGCAATGCCCCTCTGCCATGTACATTGGCCAAACCGGACAGTCTCTACGCAAAAGAATTAATGGACACAAATCTGACATCAGGAATCAAAATATTCAAAAACCAGTGCGAGAACACTTTAACCTGTCTGGTCATTCAGTGACAGACCTGCGGGTGGCTATATTACAACAGAAAAACTTCAAAAACAGACTCCAAAGAGAGACTGCAGAGCTAGAATTGATATGCAAACTAGACACAATCAACTCCGGTTTGAATAAGGACTGGGAATGGCTGAGCCATTACAAACATTGACTCTATCTCCCCTTGTAAGTACTCTCACACTTCTTATCACACTGTCTGTACTCGGCTAGCTTGATTATCACTTCAAAAGGTTTTTTTCTCTTAATTAATTGGCCTCTCAGAGTTGGTAAGACAACTCCCACCTGTTTATGCTCTCTGTATGTGTGTATATATATCTCCTCATTATATGTTCCATTCTATATGCATCCGAAGAAGTGGGCTGTAGTCCACGAAAGCTTATGCTCTAATAAATTTGTTAGTCTCTAAGGTGCCACAAGTACTCCTGTTCTTCTTTTTGCGGATACAGACTAACACGGCTGTTACTCTGAAACTTGTCTTGTGTGGGAAGCTGTGAAACAAAATTGTTAAGCATTGTGGAGTTTTCAAGTAATATCCACTTGACGCCACCATATGCTTTTTTATCCACTTGACGCCACCCAACAGCATACTCTGGAGTGTTGTCGTGATGTGAAGATGCACATCTACCACAGGAATGAGTTTGCTTAGAAAAATACATTTTTTCTTGTAAACTTTACATAAGATTATTTAATTGTGCAAACATTCCTTTGATTTGAAATCACTGTAAGTTCAAGTTTTTGTTTTCTAGTTAATTGACAATTTGTGTGATTCCATTTGAGTGTAAAATTACATGTTCTGGAACTGAAAAAGCAGCAGAGGGTGCTGCAGTTACAGAACTACCCGGCATATACTCTAAAGTAGCTGTTGCAGTGAGCAGATACAGTTACTGTGAAGACTTAAACTTTCAACATTTAATAGATAAGTTGTAGATTTTTTTTTAGTTCTAGTGACTCTAATTCTGTTTTAACTATACTGTAAAACTTCACTTATAGAATATGACTTACTAGAGTCAAACAATATCATATTGTCTTCTTTGCCGCTCCATAAGAATTCTGTCTGAGGCATACCTATTAGTGGATTCTAACAATGATGGGTTACTTTCTGATTTTCAATAGTAGTTTGCATGATAAATTGCCATTTTTATTATATTATTTCTTTTTTTTTGAGCATTAGTCACTTATAGTCTCTGTTAGGGTGCAGAGGACAATTAAACTGATTTGGTAATATGCAGGAATTGATATGGAGAGATTTCCTTGTTGACTTGCTTCTCTGTGAAAAAGGGAAAATAATAATACATACCAAATTATTTCTCAAAGTTTAGTTAAAAAGGTGTTGGACTTATCTGCTTTTTCTAGTTATTGTTTTATACAATAACATCTTGTAACATACTCATTACATGAGTATGCAAATACAAAACTCTCAGTTCCAAAACTGTTGTACAGTTGGATATAGTAATACACTCAGATAAATGAAGGTCGGGGAATAGTTAACCTAACATAAATTCCACCCACGGTAAAATTACATGTTTATTTGTAGAGTCCAAAGACCAATGTATTTTCTTGGTACATATTTTTTTAAAATCTGTTTTGGTTGTTTGTCAAAAATGTCATAGATTGAAACTTCAACATAGATTTCCGAAAGCATGATGAGTAGATATTTTTCTTGTTACTGAACTCATTTTTACATTCTATTCATCATAAACAATAGCGAAGACTCTCATTATCTATTGAATTGTTTTTACTCTAGTGAATTTTGATTGAGATGCTAGAAATTCAAAAACATCAATGTCATCTTTTAGAACATGGATATAGTTTTTACAAATTTGATTCCCTCTCCTTCCAAAATGAAGTATTTATTTGAGCTTTGGAAAATAAGCATGAGGTATGTTAACTTTTCTTTCTTTTCTGCCTACTTATGTACAATAACATCTTGAAAAATATTAATTACAAAACAGTATCTGCTTTTTCTAGTTAAGTCAAACACCCTTTTGTGCTAAATTTTGAGAAATAATTTGGTGTATGTATTTTCTCTTTTCTGTTTTCCATAATTTTTTTCAAACAATATTTTTTCAAATCATATTCATTTTGTAAATTATTATTTTTCATTCTAAATCAATTACTTTTAACATAACTTCCCCGCTCCAATCTTTTCATATTTTTAGAAATGTGCTGTTGTGAAAGAAAACACGATTGCTAAATTACAGAAAAGAATCACATTTTCTTATACTCTCCTTTTCCCCTCAGATAACTGGAAGTAGAGGCTATTTTTTTTTCTTCCCCGCAGTGGAATGTAAGTTTCTCTTCAGAGGCCTACTAGTTTCTTCAGAGGTCTCACTGGGTAGCTCAAAGATATCTGAGCTCCGCTATGGAAAGCTTGTGGCAGCTACTGATTCATCACGCCTGGAAGGAGATGCCATCAAGCTATCTAGGGAAAAGGGTAGGATGACATCCTTTATTGGCAGGAGAGGTGCATGCTGCTCCTGCATTTCATGTAATGTGTCATTCAGTTAGCTGCCACAAGGGAGTGAGACCCATTCTGCAAATGCTGATGCAAAAACTCCTCCTCCTCCTCTATTTTTGGGGACATTCTTTGTTTTCTGTGATGGAAGAAGTATTCCCCTCTTGATGCTCCCTGCCTCCCACCATTCATCACTAGATGTCCCCCCTAAAATTGCCATTTAGCTTCTTCCCAGTCTCGTCCCACATAATTGATATTTAGAATGATTCTTGGTCATGTCAGAACTGCATGGGGGATATGATAGAGATATATAAAATCATGAGTGGTGTGGAGAAAGTGAATAAGGAAAAGTTATTTACTTGTTCCCATAATATAAGACCTAGGGGCCACTAAATGAAATTAATGGGTAGCAGGTTTAAAACAAATAAAAGGAAGTTCTTCTTCACACAGCACACAGTCAACCGGTGGAACTACCGAGAAGGCTGTGAAGGCTAGGACTATAACAGGGTTTAAAAGAGAACTAGATAAATTCATGGAGGTTAAGTCCATTAATGGCTATTAGCCAGGATGGGTAAGGAATGGCGTCCCTATCTTCTGTATGTCAGAGGGTGGAGATGGATGGCAGGAGAGAGAGATCACTTGATCATTACCTGTTACGTTCACTCCCTCCGGTGCACCTGGTATTGGCCACTGTCGGCAGACAGGATACTGGGCTGGATGGACCTTTGGTCTGACCCATTATGGCCATTCGTATGTTCTTATGTTATGTTCTTATGCATACCCCTTTGAGAGAGAAATGGGTACAACTTCCAAGTTTTTAAGTGAAAAAATTCAAGATGTGTGAGTGAGAGCAATGATCTACTGTGTACTTCCTGAAGTTGCCCCTTGGAAAGTTACAAATTACCAACTTCCAAGTACAATGTGTAACTTCCTAAAAATGTATTTTAAAATATAGGCACCTAAAAATTCTGTTTTACTACGTCTCTTGTAGCAGGGCTTCTTCTCCGTCTTGGTGGGTCCTGCGTTTCCTACTAGTGGAGGGTCAGGATAGCGTCTCGTCTCAGAATTCCCCCCACACTCTGTTTCTAGTGGGTGGGGAAATTCTGTCTTCAAGTGGTCTTCCCGTTTCTGGGCCTGCTAGGCCCTCACTGCTTCACTGGGGCTTCTGGCCTCCTTGGTGGACATCCAGTGAGAGGGAAAAAAGGGGGGGGCGTTCCCCAACCAAGGGACCCTACAAGTAGCAGCCTCACTCTGCCAGTTCCCAGCTGTTAGCTTTCCTGGGTTACTTCCCCATGCCCCTTGGCTTATTGTCTCCATTTTGCTTGGGCGGGGTTCCTCCTGACCCTCCTGCCGGGGGACGGAGAGCCCCTAGTCTCTGATAGCCCTTCTGGGCGTGGCAGCACCACACCAAATGCATGGCTCAGTCTCTCCCCTCTGGCGGGGTCCTTTTCTTCAGTCTTTGGACATGGAAGGGTCCTTAGCTCCTGTTTAAGGTAGGATTTCTCCCCAATCTCTATACCTGTGGGGGTCTCCCCTGGTCCTTGTCAGCTTCCACACCTGTCAGCTCTCCAACAGCACGGCTTCACTCTCACAATGCCTATCACCCTCCCTGGCTGGGGGGAATGCTTCTAACCCATTCTGGCAGGTTTTTAATTGGCTTCAGGTGTCCTAATTAACTTGGAGTAACCCCTGCTCAGTTACCAGGGGAAGAGGAAGCTGCTTATCCTGAGGCTAATACCTTTCTTCCTACACTCTCTTGTATCGGTCTGGCCTGACCCTGTCACACTCTATAGGGGGAGCCACAGTAGTGAAAACACTCCGTAGCAGCCCCAGGAAGGAAAAGGTATCCATAGTATAGATAGGGTCTGAGGACATAGAATTTGTCTATGAGACTTCAAAATTGTATCAAATAGGTCACATTTTTACCTCTTTTAGTCCACTGTTCCACTTAATATTTTGCACTTCTGTAATGTTTACTACCCAAGGATCTCAAAGTTCTTTAAAATGTTAAAGAACTAAGATGCATTAAGTTAGGAAAACTATCTCTATCTTACAAATGGAGACACAGAAATCAGGCTAAGACTGCAGAGGAAGATTTGTGTTAGAAGTGAGAATAAAATCTAGTCCTCCTCCTTCCTGGTGCTGCATATGATCTACAAGTCGATACTTCCCTATTTACCGAATAGGGGACATAACACTTGCCTTCCAGCAATCTTTCTGTTCCCTACTCTATAAGGCCTGTTGTTCTTCTCATTTACAGGCTTATGATGAACCATGACCCCTAACCCCATAGTTCAAAAAGTCCGCTTCTCACCAAATTCAAATAATAATTAAGACTGTATAATACAATTCATACTAACATTGTTGGACTCCTTGATTTTTCTGAGGCTATGTTTACACTACTGCAGTAAGTCGACCTATACTACACAACTCCAGCTATGTGAATAATGTAGCTGGAGTCAGTGTACCTTAGGTCGAGTTACTGCGGGGTCTACACCACGGGGGGTCGAGGGGAGAAAATTTCTCGTCGACTTACCTTACTCTTCTCATCGGGGATAGAGTACAGGGGTCGACTGGAGAGCGATCTGCAGTCGATTTGGTCGGGTCTTTACTACACCCGTTAAATCGACTGCTGGTGGATCGATCTCAGATTGTTGATCCCAGCTGTAGTGTAGACCTGCCCTGAGATATGGTGCTTTTTGCAGATCTTCTATCAGATTCTAATCAAAGCCATCCAAACCCAACAGACATTCAGAGATAGTCCCAGAAGTTACTTTAAGCCCCTGTAGACTGTTCTAAATGTTTTCCAGCATATAGCTTGCAGGAGTTATATTGGAAAAGAAAAGTAGCAGTGGTACTCTGAGGCTCCTCCCACAAACCAAGATCTACCCCCAGAAGACCAGATAGTAAATCACCTAGAACTTCAAAATGTGATCATGCATGCTCTGCTGGTCATCTTTGGGCTTGGCTCCTGCTTGGTGCATCTCAGATTCCTTGCTGAGGTCTCTTGGGATCCTTGAACTTGGTTTCCCCTTTGTGGGCTCAGAAGACCCCTGAGCTCTGCTCCTTCCCCTGTCTTGTCGGCTTCAGAGGTCAGTTTTGATGGTAGTGGAAGGAATAATCTGTGATATTCTTACAATCACCACCCATTTAGGATTAGAGAAGAGCCAAGAGAGTGCATAAAGAGTTGGAAAACATGTCTTACAGTGAAAGACTCAAGCAGCTCAATCTGTTTGGCTTATCAAAGAGAAGGGTAAGAGGTGACTTTATCATAGTGTAAGTACCTAAATGGGGAAACAAAATTTAATAATCGAGTTGTCACAGGGTGACACTGGCCCTTTAAGGGGGAAGAGATCTGTGCACCTGTGACTAGTAAGCACACTTCCACTTCATACCGTTCAATTTGTCATAAAAGCAGGCTGCTGGTCCCTAGTGGTGAGAGAGGGGCCCTAGAGGTGAGTCAGAGCTGCTTGGGGCTCAGAAAAAGGGCAGGTGAGAGCTGCCTGAGAAGTCCCTGAAGGAAAATAGGAAAGGGATAAGTGAGAGCCAGGGGCGGCAAGTTGTATGGGCTCGTGGTGCCCGGGTTCCAGGAATATTCAGGGCCTGGGAGCCCAGCTCCACCAGTGTTCGGAGCCGGGTCTCTCCCCCGGTTCTGCCTACTGGCCCTGCGCGCCTCCCCCGGAGTGTCCCCCGGCCCCTGTCTGCTGGCCCCGTGCGCCTCCCCCAGAGTGTCCCCTGGCCCCTGCCTGCTGGCCCTGCATGCCTCCCACAGGCCCTGGAGCATCCCTGCCTCAAGCGGGCAGCTGCCCTGCAACTCTGCTCTGTGCTCCCTTGCCACCAGTGGAGCAGCGCCGCCGGCTGGTTGAGGCGGCTGCTGCACCTGCCGGGGGAGGAGGGAAGGAGGCACACACATGACTGGCAGCCCTCCTCTCCCCCGCACGCACCAGGAGGCAATGCCGAAGGGGCTTCTGGGAGATGGAGTCTGGACCTTACCTGAGCAGCTGCCGGGACTTGGGTGAGTGTCTGACAGTGTGAGCCGCATCCCCCCGCCGCCCGCAGCCACCACTTCTGCCCCAGGCTGGGCAAGGGGCAGCCCCATTCCCCGTGAGGCTACGGTGAAGGGCAGCAGGCTGCAGCAGGAGAGGAGGCCACATGTGATGGCAGCTCCCCCTCCCCCAGCACCCGCTACAGGGGAGTTGAGGGGGCTTCCTGGACCTGAGTGGGGCCCGGCCCCTAGGAGCACATGCAGTGATGGTGCCGGGTGAGTGTGCTGCCGTGGGGAGGGGGGGGGACAGGCTGGAGGACAGGCTGGAGGACTGTGAAGTCCTCCTCTCTGGCCCCAGCCCCGGAGCAGCCTGCCTGTACCCCAAACTCCTCATCTCCAGCCCCGCCCCACCCCAAAGTCCGCACCCCCAGCCAGAGCCCTCACCCCCCCGCAGCCCAACCCTCTGCCCCACCCTGAGCCCCCTCCTGCACTGAGAACCCCTCATTCCAAGCCCCACCCCACAGCCCGCACCCCAACCCTCTACCCTAGCCCTGAGCCCCTCCCACACCCCAAACCCCTCATCCCCCCCATCGTTAAATGCTTCCTGTTTCCAGTCCATTTTTACATTATTTAAAAAATATATATATTGGCTTACAAGGCAGGTGTGTGTGGGGGGGTGGGACATGGACTCGTTCTGGGCACCACCAAAAATTATACAAACCTGCCGCCCCTGGAGCTGCCTGAGCACAGGGGAGAGGAGTAGGGTGACCAGATGTCAGAGGTCAAATATCGGGACGTGGGGGTGGGGATGGGAGTGGAGCAAAAAAACCCAAACAAGCCGGCGGCGGAGCAAAACAAAAAAACAAAAAAACCTGCCGGAGCACAGGAAAAATTGGTGGGGGCTGAGAACCCACCAGCAGCTCCACGTCCCGTCCCCCCCTCCCCTGCACCAGCTTGCCTCCACTCCGTCTCCACCTCCCCCTCAAGGAGGGAGATGGGCAGCACGCAGAGCCCCCCGCCAACCCCCCAGCTAGAGAGACTTGCCAGGTGAGTCCCAGCAGTGCTAGCCTTATCTAGAGCAGCTACCAGGAAGCATCCAGCAGGCAGGTCCCGTCCCCCTGGCTCCTAAGGTCGCGTGGGTCGGGTCGAGGGGAGCAGGGGGCGGGGGCAGGGGCAGAGGCGGGTGGGGGGGCTCGCTGCCAGCGCCTACCAGCCCTGCCCTTGCAGCACGCAGTGGAGACTTCCTCACCGCCTCTGTGCGTGCCTGGGGAGTGGGGCTGCAGCACTCTGCAGGCTCCTGTCGGCGGGCGGGCGCCGGGAGTTCAGCTGCGCTCCCCCAGGGCCCAGGAAGAAGAGGTGAGGGGTGCCGGCTTGTGTCCTCGACCAGACAGTCCCCCGATATCAGGACAAAGTGCGTCCTGACCGATTTAAGGTCGGGACGTGGGACAAGTCCCCTAAAATTGGGACTGTCCCGATAATATCGGGATGTCTGGTCACCGTAGAGAGGAGAGACAGAAGGAGCAGCAAAGTTGCTTAAGGGAAACGTGGAGATAACAGAAAGCTCTGCTGGCCCTCCCTGGGAAGAGTGAGGAATTGCAAGGAAGCCCGCAGAAGGAGATGCCTACTGACCTTCCTGAGACAGAGAGGGCTGAAGGCTGAGAGCGACAGAGAGAGATCCCTGCTGGAGGACCAGAAAGGGCTGAAGGCTGGGGTGAGGTGTGGTAAGAGATACTGGAGCAATATCTGGTAGGTGAGCATGGTGAGAGAGAGACTGCAGCTGCAGAAAGCACTAGAATAGTGAGAGACATCGGTGCTGTAGATTGATGGACTGCTGCGGGCTAGGTTTGTTATGGTTTATATTCATAGGAATTTCTTTTGTGATAAATATTCAGAAAGGCTATTTTAGGGAATCACTGAAGGGAAAACTGACGCAGGTTCATTGGTTGTGCCAGGGCCTACTGCTGGAGTGCACCTAGGCAGGGGCTGCAATATAACAAGAGGGTTCTTCGGTGTAGCAGACCAAGATATAACAATATTCTGTGGGTGGAAGTTGAAAGCTAGATCATTTCAGACTAGAAATAAAGTGCAAATTTTTAACAGTAAAGGTAATTTACCACTGGAACAACTTAGCATGGATTTCCTTCACTGGAAATTTTTAAATCAGGATTGGATGTTTTTTTAAGTGATATGGTCTAGTTCAAATAGGAATTCATTCAAGGAAGTCCTCTGGCCTGTGTTATAGAGGAGGTTGGACTAGTTATCACAGTGGTCCTTTCTGGCCTTTATAATTAATTAATCTATTATGTCCCTCACAGTAGCTTGTGTAGATCTTCATAATATGTCTGTGTCCCTCGTCTTTCTTGCATTCTTTTATGTGCAGTGTCATATTTGACAATAATGGTATTTCAATGATTGCCCTTGAGCATGTGCGTTAAGCCCTTTTGCTAGGAATGGAGCAATTCATACTTCTCTATTGTTCAAGGCTATCTGCAGACACAGGTAGTCATTGCTGTGTCTGTGACGCTCAGGAGTATTTTGAAGACTTTTTCAAATGATAAGGATTAGAGACTGACTAATTCTAATTCTGTAGCATAATGTGTCAACCTAAAAAACAAACAAACTAAACACAAAGATAAATGCCTTCCCTCTGAGCTCCCCAGGGGCAGGCGTGTTTTGAATCTTAACTGTTTTTTGCCTTTTGTGAATTGTTGGTGGGATTATGTTTTATGTTGTTCTTGGGTGTAGGTCCAGGTAATTTTACCAAATAGTGTGTCCTAGACTGGAATTGGTAGTGCTGAGTATTTGCCTAAGATGACTGGCACTGGAGCCTCTGAGACTATGTGCTCAGTCCTGTGGGGAGGAGATGCTTCATATTGCTCAGTGATGATCTCTTCCACTGCCTGAGGTGTGGTACTTGCAAGCTATGAAGAGAATCCTGACCAATCCTCCTTTCTACAAAGAAGAATGGTATTTAGCAGTGGAAAATGTTGGGTTACTTCAGGCTCCCAAACCTTTGTGGAACACTTGTCTATAAGGATAAATAGTGAGTCCTTCATTTCTGTGACATTTGTATAGAATTATCTAATGGTATTTTAGATTATGGGAATGTGGCACTTTTCGAACTATATCTGAATATTCTGGGGAAAAAAGGGATCATTGCTTAAACTGTCATCTTTCAAAAGAATGTGCATGATGAGACATCCATTTACCTGTTGGAATCAGGCACTCAGTAAACATCCATCTTGCAGTGAGGACATTTGCCAGCTGACCACAAAAGCTATCCTTACATGAATATTACAAGCCAAGTTTTCAAAAACAAATATGGGCAAAACTCTTCAGGCATGGTGGACATGTGTACAGTGAGATGATTGTGCCTGTAATTTGTGTTCAGTTATCTGTGCCCAGGCACTCCAGCTTTTGTGCATCTTAGCTGATTGTTCAAAAAACTTGTTGTGTATGTCATTCTGGAGTAATTTTAATCCTAGTAAAAAGTGTAGCCAGGATAAATACGCATCTCGGTACCATGCTTCTTCTGTTCTAGTATTATAGTAATATGAAGAGCACATTGGAACCTCTTCACTATGTTCCAACTAAATTATCACAAGGAACTGGATCATTCCATTTAAATTAATTACAATAATTTTAAGATAGGGTATGACATCTTTAATTAGATTGGTCATAGGAATAGAAGAATTATTATTTTAATTAAATTTAGGAATTAATTTTATTGTAATGTTTGGTAACTTTTCTTAATCACCTTTTAATTGAAAGTGGGTTGGATGACTATTATTAAAGTTGTCATTTTAGTTGGCATATTGTATATACTAAACCTACAATCTTTTTATTTGCTGCACAGCTTTGTTTTGAAGCAAATACTTGGATATAATTTCAGAGCAATTAAAATGAATAGCGGCAGGCCGGTTTCTGTTTCATAACTTGAATTACAGTAGGATGTTGCAGTTAGACAGTATATACTAGTTATTCATATAAGCCTCAATGTACTCTCTCCCTCTTGTATCATTCCACTGTAGAAAATATTTCAAATGCGATACTCTCTTTTTGTGGAGTATAGAGAAATCCCATTTATCTAAAATGTTTCTGGGACTTGGAAACATTCAGATAAATGGGATTGTGGATAATCTGAATATTGACCTGGTAAGTGATTCTTGCTGGATGATGTAACCTAGATTCCCAATACAAGGGAGTTTCAGATGAATGGGGTTTACTCTGTACTCCACAAAATTAATGAAGGCATATGATCAGGGAATTGCCCAAGTTATCCTCTCTCCAGTTATTTTTAGAACACAGTCATATGGCACAACAGCAAACTATCCTGATGAGAAGGAAAGGTAGGAAGAATAGTAAGAGGCCAATATGGCTTCATCTGAAGGTCTTATGTGACTTGTAAATCAAAAAGGAGTCCTGAAAAAAGTGGAAATATGAACAAATTGCTAAGGATGAGTAGTAGAAAAGAATAGTACAAGCATGCAGGAACAAAATCAGAAAGGCTAAGGCACAAAATGAGTTACACCAAGCGAGGAACGTAAAAAGAATAAGAAGAGATTCTATAAATACATTAGGAGCAAGAGAGAGATGAAAGAAAGTGTAGGTCAACTACTTAGCAGAGAAGGAGAGCTAGTACTGGATGACATCAAGAAGACTGAGGTGTTTTAATGCCAATTTTGTTTCTGTCTTCACTAAAAATGTTAGTTGTGACCAGATACTTAATGCAGTTAATGCTAAGAACAAGAGGGAAGGAACACAAGCCAGAATAGGAGCAGAACAGATAAAACAATATTTAGATAAACTAGATGTATTTAAGTCAACAGAGCCTGAAGAAATTCATCCTAGGATACGTGGATGCAATATTGGAACAGTTAACTATTATTTTCAAGAACTCCTGAACAGGGGCGGCAAGTTATATGGGCCCGTGGTGCCCGGGCTCCAGGAATATTCAGGGCCGGGGGCTCCGGAGCGTCCACCCACTAGGGTTACCATATTTTGAGTGTCCAAAAAGAGGACACTCCACTGGGCCCCGCCCCCGCCCCAACTCCACCCCTTCCCCAAAGTCCCTGCCCCAACTCCACCCCCTCCCCTGCTTCCTGCGAACATTTGATTCGCGGGAAGCCTGAAGCAGGCAGCAGGTAAGCTGTGGGGGGTGGGGAGAGGAGGCGCGGCCCAGTCTGGCCCCCCCAACTGAGCGGCTCCCTCCGGCGGCCGGCCCCGGCCCCAGCGTTTCCAGCCTGGCTTGGCTCGGGCCCTGGGGTGCCGGCCCCGGGCCAGCCACCGGCTGAGCACCCCCAGGCCAGCACTGCCGGCCTCCGGCCTGGTCCAGCCCCCCCCGGCCCAGCACCGCCGGCCCAGCACTGCCGGCCCCGGCCCAGCACCCTCGCCCCCGGCCGAGCACCCAGAGGCGCTGGCCCCTCTCTGTTTTCCCGGACATGTTCGGCTTTTTGGGATTTCCCCCCGGACGGGAATTTGAGGCCCAAAAAGCCGGACAAGTCCGGGAAAATCCGGATGTTTGGTAACCATACCACCCACGCCCCCGAGTGTCCCTGCCTGAATGAAAGCGGCGCCTCTCCCTCGCCTGCCTGCGCTGCCGGCTATAGCACAGCACAAGAGCAGCGTCCACGGCAGGCTGAGGCAGCTGGCTGCTGCTGCACCTCAGGAGGGGGAGAAGGGGAGGAGGCACACACGTGCTTGGTAGCCCTCCCCTCCCCCGGCACCCACCGGGAGGAGATGCCAAGGGGGCTTCCGGCGGGAGACATCTGGAGTGGACCTCACTCACCTTCAGCTGCTGAGGCTTTGGTGAGTGTTTGACCCTGTCCTCCATCCTCCCTCACCCCCAGCAGCCACTACTCCTGCCCCACGCTGGGCAAGGGGCAGCCCCATCCCCCACCCCCAGTGAGGCTAGGCTCTGAGATGGAGCAGGCTGCAGCAGGGGAGAAAGGAAGCCACATGTGATGGCAGTCCCCTCCCCCCCCAACACCCACCCACCCTCTCCCAGAGTCTGCACCCCATCCCTTTCCCGCATCCTCTCCTGCCCCCAAACTCCCTTCCAGAGCCTGCACCTCCAGCCCAGAACCTTCACCTAAACTCCATCCCAGAGCCTGTACCCCACCCCCTTCCCACACACCCCCTCCTGCACCCAAACTGCCTCCTATGCCCCCACCCCTTGCCCCAGCCCAGAGCCTACACCGAAACTCCCTCCCAGAACCTGCATCCCCACCCCCTTCTCACACCACCTCTCCTGCCCCCAAACTCTCTCCCAGAGTCTGCACCCCAGCCCTCCACACTCCCTCCCAGAGCCTGCACCCCTCACCCCCTCCTGCATCTCCACTCCTTGCCCCAGCCCAGAGCCTACACCCAAACTCCATCCCAGAGCCTGAAACCCTCATCTCCTCCTGCACCCCCAACCCCTGCCCCAGCCCGGAGCCTGTATCCAAACTTCATCCCAGAGCCTGCACCTCAGACCCCATCCCAGACCCAACCTCTCAACCATCCTACACCCCAATCCCCTGCCCCCGCCCAGGGCCTGCACCCCAGACCTCCTCCCCCCACCCAAACTCCCTTGCAGAGCCTTAGGCAGGTGGGGGGCGTAGTTTTGGGGGGCGGGCTCTGGGCATTGTGGGCAGCACCAAAATTTCTACAAACCTGCTGCCCCTGCTCCTGGAGGATGTGTGAAGCGCTGGAAGACTGGAGAAGGCAAACATAATATCTATCTTTAAAAATGGGAACAAACAGGACCTGGGGAATTATAGATAGGCTTGGCAGAATTCAGGGTTTTTGTTTATAATTTAGATGAATAATATGGGTGTTTATTTTTAAGCATTTTTTTCAGTTTTTATTGATTTAAATTTTCACAGTTGCAGGAAATTATGGGGGGAGGTCAGATGATAATTATTTAATGATAGCAGAAGTTGAAATTCAACAAGGTAAAGCTTTATAACCATTAAAACACATTGTCAGCATCACATGTCAAAATATACAATACACATGTCTAACTTAGCCTATCTGTAAATTTCAGTTATTGATGGAAATATTTTTCATCGGTTTGTGTGTGTATGGCGAAATAGATATTTACTAAAAAAGAAGAACAGGAGTACTTGTGGCACCTTAGAGACTAACCAATTTATTAGAGCATAAGCTTTCGTGGACTACAGCCCACTTCTTCGGATGCATATGCATATGTAGTCCACAAAAGCTTATGCTCTAATAAATTGGTTAGTCTCTAAGGTGGCACAAGTACTCCTGTTCTTCTTTTTGCGGATACAGACTAACACGGCTGCTACTCTGAAACTATATACTTACTGACATTTACCAATAAAAATCCAATCCTGCCAAGCCTAATTATAGACCAGTCAGCCTAACTTCAATATCTGGAAAGATACTGGGACAAATTATTAAACAATCAGTTTGTAAACACCTTGAGGATAATAGTGTAATAAGTAATAGCCAACATGGATTTGTCAAGAACAAAGCATGCCAAACCAACCTAATTTCTTCCTTTGATAGCTTTACCGGCATAGTGGATTGGGGGAAGCTGTAGATGTGATATAATTTGGATTTTAGTAAGGGTTTTGACACAGTCCCACATGACATTCTCATAAGCAAACTAGGGAAATGTGGTATAGATGAAATTACTATAAAGTTGGTACACAACTAGTTGAAAGAGTAGTTATCAATGTTTTGCTGTCACACTGGGAGGGCGTATCTAGTGGGGTCCTTGAGTGGTCAATCCTTGGTCCATACAATTCAATATTTTCATTAATGACTTGGATAATGGAATGGAGAGTCCGCTTATAAAATGTGCGGATGACGCCAAGCTTGGTGGGGTTGCAAGCACTTTGGAGGACAGGATTAGAATTTAAAATAATCTTGACATATTGGAGAATTGGTCTGAAATCAACAAGATGAAACTCAATAAAGGCAAGTGCAAAGCACTACACTTAGGAAGAAAAAGTCAAATGTTCAAGTACAAAATGGGGAATAACAGGCTGGGTGGTAGTACTGCTAAAAAGGATCTGAGTGTTACAGTGGTTCACAAATTGAATGTGAGTCAACAGTGTGATGTTGCTGCAAAAAAGGCGATCATCATTCTGGGGTGTATTCACAGGAGTGTCATCTCTAAGACATTGGAGGTATTTCACTCTATTTAGCACTAGTGAGGCCTTATTTGAAATACTGTGTCCTGTTCTGGGTACCACACTTTAGGACACAAGAACAAATGTGGACAAACGTGATGATCAGTTATTGTCCATGTCCACTGAAAGTAGGACAAGAAGTAATCTTAAACTGTAGCAAGGAGACACAGGTTATATATTAGGAAAAACTTTCTAACTATAAGGATAGTTAATCACTGGAATATGCTTCCAAGGGAAGTTGTGTAATCCTGGTAATTGGAGAACAGGCTGGACAAACACCTATTAGAGATAGGCTAAGTATACTTGGTCCTGCCTCAGTGTAGGGGACTTGACTAGATGACTTCTTGAGGTCCCTTCCAGCCCTGCATTTCTGTGATTCTATGAAATGTGAAATGCTAATTTTAACCCCCTATGGTGCTTTATATATGATATTAACCTTGTAACACACCTCTACCCCGATATAATGCGGCCCAATATAACATGAATTCGGATATAACGCGGTAAAGCAGTGGGTGGGGGCGGCGTTAAAGCAGTGGGAGGGGCGGGCGGCGCTGCGCACTCCGGCAGATCAAAGCACGTTCAATATAACGCGGTTTCACCTATAACGCGGTAAGATTTTTTGGCTCCCGAGGACAGCGTTATATCGGGGTAGGGGTGTATTTGGTTACTCTTAAGAGGGTTCTGGCTTTTTTAAACTCCAAAAATTTACTTACCTTTAAAGAGATTTTGTCAACTTGAAATCTAGCCAGTTTTGAAAATTTACTTCAAGTCCTGGCTTTACGCCTGAGTCCCCTTGCTAATTTTTGTGTTTTTATAATTATATTTTCCTTTATTCAAGACCTCTTTCTCCCACCATTCAAACTAAGGAAACTACCATACAGGGTATTATTATTATTTATTTTTATTACTGTAGTGCCTGTAAGCCCTATTTGTGGACCAAGAGCCATTGTACTATGCACTGTACAAACAGCAAAAACATGTTTGCTTCCCCAAGGACTTTACAATATAAGTGTCAGAAAGATGACAACAGGGGGATAAACAATGAAACAGACTATATTTAGGTCTGATCTAAAGGCCTTTGAAGTCAGTGTAAGTGTGTCCATGGATTTTGATAGACTGTGGATCAGGCCCAAAATAAGCGAACTGTAAAAAGGAGTCAGTTAAGCAAGAGTCTCTCTGGGAAATAAAAGGAATTCTATTGTCCCCATCACCATATGTTTAAGTGCATATAAAGTTATATATGTTTTTCTGGTGTGTATAAACCCCTGCAATTTATTTTCTTTTATCACATTTTATCTATTTTTAAGATATTATTACAATTTGTAAACACGAAAAACACTTTCTTTTAAATTAATCTTGTGCTTCAGACTTCTACAGTATAATGCACATGCATGCACAGTAAATTATCAACTAATTCCCATTTAGAAACAATTCTCTATGGTTTCTAGTAGCAATTCTGTATGCTTACATTGATCAAATTATATAGCAACTCTCATGAGTGAGTAATTACAGTAGAACCTCAGTAGCATGGGGGATCCATTGTGAATTAGTGAGATTTTTTGTTTTTTGTTTTTTAACATGGTTCCAGCCCTTTCATTGGAAGGGGACTCAGTGATATGAGGTATATTGTAGTTTGCCTCACATATGACAAGGGCAAGAGCGATGACTGTGCATTATGCCAAAGCAGTGTGGCCCCATTCTTATTCTTTTCATGCAAATGCATTTAAGACAGTAAGTAAGTGATTATTTTTATTGTTGTATTGCAGTAGCACCTAAATGCAAGACATTTGAATTCTGAGTTGTACATAAATAGAAATTGAATTCCTTTAGCAGTGACTGAATAACTATGGCCCCAGTTCTGCAAATCCTCATGTATGTGATTAACTTGATGAATTAAGTAGTCTTATTGAGTTCCAGTTGAATTCAGTGGGTTCACTCATGTGCAGCAAGTTAATGATGTTCAGAAGTGATTGCAGGATAAGGGGCCTAAATAAATTTTTCCAGTGTTCAAGCTATTTTTGGTAATAAGTAACGACAATACTTCAGATACTCAGAGCACCTTATATTTGTTTTAGGCAAAACTGGCAAGTTTTTAAGAGCCCTCATTGTAGGTAATCCTGTTGCTGCACAATAGTGAAAGTGAGTATATGTGTTAATTTTTTTTTATAAAAGGAGAGTAGTGTACAATAGTGTGTTTTATATAACTTGTAATTCTTTAGTTTAACTTTGCCAGTGGTTGCTGAGCATTTATACTAAAGTATTTATTTGTTTTCTGGAGATCATGGTTACTTCATTAGCCATCTTACCATTGTATTTTATTTGAAACCATTTTAATGCTTGTTTTTCCTGTCTGAATTCTGTAGAATAGGATAGTCAACAAAGTGACAAAAAACTTTTTTTTGGCCTATAGTTTCTGTGAAGATGATGGAATGAATTGAATGAATCATTACACTTAATTACACAGTTGTATTTTTATGGAAAGTCACCATAAGCTTTTCTACATGTAAATTTTTGTGCTTTATGGAAGTGAGAGAGAATAATAGCACTAGTTTGATTATCTGTGTTACCCAAGCTTCTCCACACAACTCTGTCTGCACCTCAGTGCTATCATCCATTCCAGTCTTGAGGAGTGACTGCTAGTCATGCTAAACTGTGGCTTGGTTTTGTGACATGGGCAGATGTCCATGAAGAACTAAGATGAGGCTGTTACTCACTTTCACTTGTAACATGAGCCAGGGTTTGAACCTCAAGGTGAAAGTGCATTAATCCTACAGTATTGCCCAGCTCCCAACATACTGTAAATGTAACAGACTGTAAACTGACATAAGCCTTTATTATAGGAGTACCCAAGTGTGTTGGTAGTTCTAGCACCTGAGAAATGATGCTCTGCAAGTCAGAGTCGTCATATGCACTGGAGCAAAATTAATAAGAAGCTAAAGTAACTTTTATAACCTTGTCCTTTGACGTTTAATTTTATTGTCTAGCTCTGGCATGTGTTTCATGACTTAAATTCACCTTTGTTTCAGACAGCCTCCACAGAAACCAATGTATTTCTGAAACCTTTAACATGGAGCTTACAGTAATGTTAAGTCAACTTTCAAAACAGTCTTTTACATTAAATACTTAGAGAGACTCTTTAAGCTTAAATGGTCATCAGAGAAGGTATTGTCTTTTATTTTTACCAATCTTTATAGAGATTCATCGTGTCTTCATGAGTGCCAGATAATAATTCCCAATTGATATAAATGTTTCTATATTCAAATGGCTTCTTATATTAGTGTCACAATTTATGACAACTGCACCTGTATTCCCTCTCCATGTTCCACCAAAGTTCCTGGCTCCTCAACCATCACCTCTCTTTGGCCAGAGTCTGCACTTTGCTTTCTCTCCAGAAGTTATGAACAGCATAATGGCCCACAGTTATAAGTTACCACACAGCTCTTTATAAGCATGCACATGTATTCTTAAGGTGCAAGCATTACAGAGACAGCATATGAAAGCAATAAAATAACTTGCATGCTAAAAAGCTTATCAGAGGTCACCCCAACTCTGATCTTGGGTTCTGGTATGGATCAGTCCGTCCAACGTTTCCTCAAGGATTGAGGGCCTGTCCATCTGCTGGATCAGAAAAAAGGTCCTGGATCATTTTAAACACAGGCTGTTTATCAAGAAGTCCTTTCTTTGTCTGTCTGTCTCTGGAGAATCCAGTTTGAACCAGTATATTCAAATCTTTCTAGGAGGTGGTACTTCTCTGGGGGGATTATAACCTGGCTGATTTGCCTAAATTACCACCCACTGTGTTTGTTTCTTGGAGGAGCTATGGAAGCCCTCCCCCATGCAGTATAACCCAATCATACATAAACCATTCATTTGAAACAATGAACCTCAAAGATACTTAAACATAATTCAATAAAGTCTCCCAAATCAAGGGAGGAAATTGCTGTATCTGTCACAATTCGTAATCAGTTATAACATCAAATGACCTAGCCATATCTGTACATAAAACACCTTACTATTCATGTAACAATGATATCAGGCACTTGTTATGTGGAGGCTTGCATTGAGATACAATACATCTCAAAAAGAGCTTACGCCATCTTAATCTTTTGAGAAATACAAAGGTTTTCACCTTTAAGTGGAAACATGAGTTGGAAGTAACCAATATCTTCTGTATAACATTCCCCACCATAAAATGTTCTCCAAGTTTAAAGAATGAAGACTTCAGTGTTTACAAAGGAAATAAATTTCAATAAGGATATTTCTCGAATTCTTTGTGTGGAATTTAGACTCAGGTTTTTCTTTGAAAAAGAAAAGGGATGTTGGTATAGTCCTGCTTTATCTATAGATTTATTGTACTGATAATGCAACTCTGCATTTCTTTTCTTAAAAGATGAATGTTTTACATGGTTTGTTGTTTCTTGACTCACGGTCCTTCATATTACAGCAATTAAACTTCTATTAAATATTGTGTGCAAAGCCGAGATTCCAATACCAATACACCTTTTAAACGTAGCACAAAAGAAAACAGTATAAAGTTAAAGTAAAGCAAATTTAAAATGCAGCTGTCTGTGTATATAACATTTTAGGGGTCATAACCTACTTTGCCATAAACCATACTTATCTTCTTGATGTTTGCTAGTCCTTGGGAGACAGAACAGAAACCTTCTGGAATTTCTTTAACCAGCCTGAATATTTTATAATGTAACTAACTAAACATGCACAGGTATTGTTATATTTTTCAAGCATCCTGGTTATAAAAGTCTTGTAGCTATATCTTAATAAAGACACAAACAAACTTGTAGTAACTTAAAACAAGTTATACTAATTTTGTTAGTATTATTTCTCTTTAACAGCTGCATGAGCTAGTGGTTAGATAGTGGAAGTGGGAGTCAGTAGATAAGGCTTCTAATCCAAGTTCTGACAAATTTAGTGTGGGACCTTTGTTAAAGTCGTGTAGGACTACATTCTCAAAATTGTCCACTAATTTTAAGTGCCTCAAGTTTTCAGTGCCCAACTTTAGACGCTTAGGCTTGGTATTTCAGAAATGTTGACAACCTGCAATTTCTATTCAAGCTAATTGAAGCTGTGGGAGCTCAGTGGCTCAGAAAATCAGAACCTGGGAGACTCAAATTGAGTACCCCAAAAATTAGATGCTTGAAATTAGAAGCCAGTTTTGAAAATTTTGGTCTCACCCTTTTTGTGCCTGTTTTCCTATCTGTACAATGGGGATAATAATGAAAATAAATGTACAGGAATAATCTATAGCATTATAAACACTTTTTTATACTGGAATAACTGGGTCTATACTGAGAGGGAGTACTGCTTTAACTGTGCCAGCTTCAAACTGATGCAGTTAAAGTGATACAAAGACTGTGTTTAGGGCCTGATCCAGCAATGGACTTAAGCATGTGCTTAGTTTTAAGCAAATGAATAGTGCCAATGACTTTACTTACTCACATGCTTAAAGTTAAAAATTTGCTTAAATCCTTTGCTGAATCAAAGCCTAAGGGCCTAATTTTGCACGCCATAGTTCTTTTTCGAGTGCTTGCTCATGTCCATTCTAATGTAGATGTGTGCTTACCCCGAGCACCACCACTGGAAGGTTTTTCCCTCAGTGGTATCTGTTGGGTTTGCTCTGGTGCTCCATTGAGTCGTGTGCTCATGGCTCCAGTATAAAGGCTCCTGCCAACCCGCCACCCTCTCAGTTCCTTCTTACCACCCATGACGGTTGCTGGAACTACAGCTCGTCCTTGTATGTCACAAGTACTCCTTTTCTGTGGATGTCATGAACATACAGCTAAGGGTAGCATAAAATCCCTCCTTTACCTGTAAAGGGTTAAGAAGCTCAAATAACTTGGTTGGCACCTGACCAAAAGGACCAATAAGGGGAGAAGATACTTTCAAATCTAAGGGGGAAGGTTTTTGCTTTGTGCTGTGTGTGGGTGCTCTCTCCGAGACAAAGGGAGAGACCAAGCAAGTAATCCAGCTCCTACTGAAATGATACATCTAATATTACAGAAATAGTAAGTAATAGCAAGGAAATGCATTAGATTATCTTTTGTTTTAGCTTGTGAATTTTCCCTGTGCTAAGAGGGAGGTTTATCCCTGTTTTTGTAACTTTGAAGTTTGCCTAGAGGGGAACCCTCTGTGTTTTAAATCTTATTATCCTGTAAAATTACCTTCCATCTTGATTTTACAGAGGTGCTTCTTTTACTTTTTTTTCTTTATAATAAAGGTCTGTATTTTTTAATAATCTGATTTGTTTTTAGTGTTCTAAAAATCCAAGGGTCTGGTCTGTGCTCACCTTGTTTACCTATCTGGTTGGTAGATTGTTCTCAAGCCTCCGCAGGAAAGGGGGCGAAGGGGTTTGGGGGGATATTTTGGGGAAACAGGAACTCCAAGTGGTCCTTTTCCTGAATCTTTGTCTAACTCACTTGGTGGTGGCAGCACTACTCATCAAAGGACAAGGAAGGATTTGTGCCTTGGGGAAGTTTTTAACCTAAGCTGGTAGAAATAAGCTTAGAGGGGTCTTTCATGCAGGTCCCCACATCTGTACCCCAGAGTTCAGAGTGGGGAGGGAACCTTGACAGTGGAGTTTGATTCTTTGATTGTATATAGTTATCTTTATTCGTAGTTGTTAAGTTTCAGTTGTTAAGTTAGTTAGGATAGCAAACCCTACTCAACGGGGTAAATCCTTCCCAGCATAGGGGCATGCCTCGGTCTCCAGAGTTTAAGCCTTGTGCTTTGTGCCACAAGCCTATGCCTGTCAGTGGCCCCCATTCCAGCTGCCTTAAGTGCCTGGGGGAAGCACACGTGCGGGAGCGCTGCAAGATCTGCAAAGACTTGAGGCCCCACCAAAAAGGACAGAGACACTAGGCTTAGGTTTCTCCTCATGGAGACAGCACTTCATCCTCCCTCAGAGCTGAGTCTGTCAGCCTTGATAAGAAGCGCCCTGGCTTCTTTTAGGGAGACTCAGCATTCATCCACATCTCTGGCACTGAATAAAGGACACCCTTCTGTTTCTCGGGACTCCTGGCACCATCCGTCATCCCTGGTGCTGAAGAAGATCACTCCAGCCAGGGACTCTTGGCACCATTCTCCATTGCCACTGCTGAGAAAGGAGGAGAAGAAGACTGACAGAGGGTGATCCCCAACTCCGAGGTCTGGGGGGCAAAGAAATGCTAGCAGAATGAGACCCATGCTGGGCCACTCTGAGGCTCCTGCAACTTTTCCAGTGCTATTGATTCCAGCCTTAGAATGGGCACCTTTGAGTCTGGCACTGATGGACTCTCTACCAAATGAGAGCCCTCAGAGCTCCACTGCCTTGGCGATACCATCTACGCCAGAGGCTTTGAAGCCCACTAGAGATTTAGACTGTCTCCCAGTACCGTTGTCTGATGCTGTACGGGAGATGTGAGCAGCGGTACTGGTGGCAAGAGCTCCTACGGCATCAAGGCCTCAGGTGCCTTCAAAAGGGAAACCAGCCATGATGGCGCAACCCCGATCCCCTCCCACCCAGACACCTTGTCCTATCTGTCTACTCCACCCCACCAGTTCCCAGTCCCAGTCTCCTTCCCAGGGCTCATCTTCCAATCTGTGGTCTGACTTGCAGAAGTGATGAGCATTCACTGCTGTAAGTGAAGTCCATGGGAGCTGTGCTTTAATGTTTAAAGGGCTACTTAATGCTAAGTACTGTTTTAAAAAAAAAATCAGGGCATCGCAAATTGGGTGCTCAGACTAATGGAAACTTTGAACTTCATCTTTCGGTGCGTCAGATCCTCAAATGTAAAATGGCTTCACTTCAGAGGTGTTTTGAACATAAATTAAATAAAGTTTGTGAAACACTCAGATACTGTAGTGCTGAACATGGTTGAAAAGCCCATGAAGAAATTAATAGTTCTATGTTCCAAGCAGGGTATGAGTAATGTGCAGTAAATTAGGAACAAGATCACTCTTAATCAGGAGGTTAAAACAAAAAATGGAATAACTGCTCATTAAATGAGCAAAGTCTGTCCTGTGCACTGAATGAGGCAGGGGTTCTGTGGAAAAAATAGTTTGAAGAGCATGTAAAAACTGTATCATAATGCATATGCACAAGACGGGTGCATAATGTTGCACTGGGAACTTTAATTCTGGCATTCCATCATTTTTGAGTGCTTGACTTTGCAACCTTAATCTTCGTTTAACAAGGCTTTTTGTGTGTAATTTTATATTTATATCACAGAGATTACAGAATGAATTATATGTTTAAAGATGTCAGTACATGAAAACAATGATTCTACACTTCTTGAAGTGGCCTTGATAGAATGAAAATGAAATGCCTAGGTAGGAAGTGTACCAAGAAATCATAATATTCCTTTTCAAACTATATTGCATCTGCATATATTCAGTACAGCACTTCATTTCTAACCGCTAGACACAGAATCATGCTGTGATTCATAATACTGCTATGTTTTAAAATCAAATATTGTTTTCAAAGAGAAATTCTAGTAACGTTGGCTAAGCGGCATATAATAGCCTAGCTGGCGTTTATAGGTTTGATTCTTGAAGTGTCAATCCAAAGGATATGTAAAACCAAGATGTTCTTGTTTTAGCAAATGTCTGGTCTTTGTAACTAGAAGGAAGTCAGACCACTAGATGATCATTATAGACCCTTCTGGCCTTTAAGTCTATGAGTCTAAATGCAGGCCTATTTGTTTAAAAAAAATGATTTGCTGCACTGGTTCTGAATCTTGACTTGCCCTACTTGTTTATCTTGTAGTTAAGAAGCTAGCTTTAAAGAGAGTGACTTCTAATTTAGCTGAAGATGTCACATCTTGAACCCTAGCCAATGAGGATGTGTCTTGTAAAACATTAAAATTGTTCAACATCTTTATTAATGATCTGGACGATGGTATAGATTGCACCCTTAGCAAGTGCATGGATGACACTAAGCTGGGGGGAGAGGTAGATACGTTGGAGAGTAAGGATAGGGTCTAGAGCAGGGGTGGCCAACCTGAGCCTGAGAAGGAGCCAGAATTTACCAGTGTACATTGCCAAAGAGCCATAGTAATATGTCAGCAGCCCCACATCAGCTCCTCCCAGCGCCTCCCACCCACCGGCAGCCCTGCTGATCACTGCGTCCTCCTCCCTCCCCACACACCCCGATCAGCTGTTTTGTGGCATTCTGGGGGATGGAGGGAGGCGCGAGGGCACAGCAGGCTGAGGAGAGGGCCTGGGAAGGGGTGGAGTGGGGACAGGGTCTGTGGCAGAGACAGGGGTTGAGCAGTGAGCAGTCCCCGGCACATTGGAAAGTTGGCACCTGTAGTTCAAGGCCCGGAGTTGGTACATATACAAGGAACCGCATATTAACTTCTGAAGAGCCGCATGTGGCTCCGGAGCCACAGGTTGGCCACCCTTGGTCTAGAGCAGGGGTCTCAAACTCAAATGACCATGAGGGCCACATGAGGACTAGTACATTGGCCCGAGGGCCACATTACTGACACCTCCCCCACGCCACCCTCGGCCCCGCCCCCACTCCACCCCTTCCATGAGGCCCCACCCCTGCCCCACCTCTTCCCATTCCAACCCCATCTCCAAAATCCTCACCCCAACTCCACCCCCCTCCCTGCTGCCAGGGGGTGCAGGAAGGATGAGGGGTGCGGCAGGGGGTCAGGGCAGGGGATTGGGGTGCAGGAGGGGTGCGGCGGGGGCTCAGGGCAGTGGGTTGGGGTGTGGGAGGGGTGCGGGGTGCGGCAGGGGGTTATGGGCAGGGGGTTGGGTGCGGCAGGCAGCTCAGGGAAGAGGGTTGGGGTGCAGGGTGCAGCAGGGGTGTCAGTGTGCAGGGTATGGCAGGGGGTTGGGGTGTGGCAGGGGGCTCAGGGCAGTGGGTTGGGGTGCAGGAAGGGTGTGGCAGGGGGTCAGGGTGCAGGGTGCGGCAAGGGACTCAGGGCAGGGGGTTCGACTGCAGGAAGGGTTCGGGGGGCGGGCTGTGGCCCAGCGTGCACTGGGGGCAGGGCAGTTCCCAGCACTGCTCCCGGAAGCCAACGGAACCTGGGGAAGGAGGGGCGCAGGGGTGTGTGTTGCTGTTGCTTCAGGCACCGCCCCCAGCATCTCCCATTGGCCAGGAATGGGGAACCACGGCCAATGGTAGTTGCTGGGGACGGTGCCTGATGCAACATCAACACACACCCCTGCGCCTCTCCTCCCCTAGATTCTTTCCACTTTCCGGAACGGCGCGGGGGCAGGGCAGGCAGGCAGGGAGCCTGCCCTGCCCCCGGTGCGCGCCGGGCCAGAGCCGTTCTAGGTAAATGCTGGGGCAGGGCGGGGGGGCTGTGAGGAGCTCGCGGGCCACAGAAAATAACCTCGCGGGCTGCATGCGGCCCACGGTCCGCGTGTTTGAGACCCCTGGTCTAGAGTGACCTTAGGGTGACCAGATGTCCTGATAAAATCGGGATCGTCCCGATTTTGAGCTGTTTGTCCCGCTCAAATCTCTGGTCGGGATGCAATTTTTGTCCCGATATTTTGCGCCGCCTGCTTTTTTTTTCTCGGCCGGCCGGCAGCACTCAGCTTTTTTGTTGTTGTTTTTTCGCCCCCCACTCCCCAATATCCTGATATTTTCTTCGTCTCGTGACCTAGACAAATTGGTGGATCAGGCCAAAAGAAATCTGATAAGGTTCAACAAGGACAAGTGCAAAGTCCTGCACTTAGGATGGAAGAATCCCATGAACCACTACAGGTTGAGGACTGACTGGCTAAGCAGCAGTTCTGCAGAAAAGGACCTGAGGGTTACAATGGATGAGAAGCTAGATATGAGTCAGCAGTGTGCTCTTGTTGCCAAGAAGGCTAACAGCATATTGGGCTGCATTAGTAGGAGCATTACCAGCAGATCGAGGGAAGTGATTATTCCCCTCTATTCAGCACTGGTGAGGCCACATCTGGAGTATTGCGTGCAGTTGTGGGCCCCCCAATGCAGAAAGCAGGTGGACAAATTGGAGAGAGTCCAGCGGAGGGCAACGAAAATGATCATGGGGCTGGGGCACATGACTTACGGGGAGAGGCTGAGGGTATTGGGCTTGTTTAGTCTGCAGAAGAGAAGAATGAGGGGGGATTTGATAGCAGCCTTCAACTACCTGAAGGGGGGTTCCAAAGGATGGAGCTCAGCTGTTCTCAGTGGTGACAGATGACAGAACAAGGAGCAATGGTCTCAAGTTGCAGTGGGGGAGGTCTAGGTTGGATATTAGGAAACACTATTTCACTAGGAGGATGGTGAAGCACTGAAATGGGTTATCTAGGGAGGTGGTGGAATCTCCATCCTTAGAGGTTTTTAAGGCCCGGCTTGACAAAGCCCTGGCTGGGATGATTTAGTTGGGATTGGTCCTGATTTGAACAGGGGATTGGACTAGATGACTTCCTGAGGTCTCTTCCAACCCTAATCTATGATTCTCTGATATTTTATTAATTTAAATGGTCATAGATGCAGGAAATTATGGGGGCGGGAGGCAGACAGTGGAGGGGGCCAGACAATAATTATTTAATAGCAGTAGATGTTGATTCAAAAAGTTAAAGAATTATAACTGTTAAAACATAAATTGTCAGCATCATGTCAAAATATGCAAAATAGGTATCCTTAAATTAAACTCTAATATGTTCTCAAGCGGCATTTATCTTACTTTGCCTATCTGAAATTTTGATTATCAATGTATTTTGTTTTATGTTCTGGTTGTATAGAGTGAAATTGACATTTACTAATAAAAAATCTAATCCTTCCAAGTCTACTCATATTGCTTAAATTGAAGAGCAAACTGCTGCCAAGGATAGAAGTTAGTGGCAGCTAAAAAGGGGGTAAAATTTTGGAGAAGAGGAATCTCAGACAAATTTGAAAAGATTTGATCTGACTGTTTAGAAATCTTTTGATTAATTCCTAGCAAAAGGAAACTGAGAAGTTCCTCTCCTTTCTCCTCCCTGCCCTCTTCCTTCCTTTTCAATTGCTTTACTTTTTTGTTTTTTGTTGTCTTTTTGTTCTCTCCTTATTTTGGGGGAAAAAATAAAATGTAAATGAAAATAATAATTAAACCCTTATTTAGTGCCCATAACTCTGTTGTAAGACACGTAGTGGTACAGTATATTTTTCTGCAGTCATGAACACTAATACATTATGAGATTAAGTTTAATAAAACTAAGCAATAAAACATTTCTTCCAATAATGTTTCAAACATTAACCATATATGGACATAATAGCAAGCTAGTAATATTATCTGTAAACAGACACACCCAAAACATGAGGTTACTTGCTGACTATTATGTAAAAAAAAGTATTAATGTGCAAAACAATGCTACCAGGTCGTGTGTGTGTGTGTGAGAGAGAGAGAAATACAAATAACACAGAAGGACAAAGCACAAATTAGATTAAAGGTTAGCAAGAGCAATTTGAGTTATCTCTTGTACTTAGTTTTTTTTAAAGAAAATAATAAAGGAGGTAGAATATACATTATAATAGTTCTTTAACTTTTTACTTTTCACCAGCAGTATGAATATGTCTGAATGTGATACTCGTGCAAGACAAATGGTGGCATGGTACTCTGGCTGAAAATGTAATGGCTTTACACTTTAACCTTTAGCCCTGAAATGATGCTTGAGTGGGCCTTAACTCCTAAGTGAACATGTCTGAGTAAATAAGGCCGTAGTTTCACATAACAGAGAGATACATTTTTTAGATCCTTTGCTGATTATATTGTGTGAGGGTCAATCTTCTGCCCCATTTCTGAAACTTGGGTCAGAATAAAGATTTTAGGGTCACTTCTTCAAGTACCTAAGCCATTACCATGCTCTAATAGGCCTTGATAGCTCATTTTGTAAGTTCTTAGCATTAAGCTGTGCATTGTTTGGATTCATTTCAAATCCTGCATGTACTCCGCAGGGTTAATTAACATCTTCAAAATGTTTCTTGTTGGTTATTGTGAACCAAAGTGTTTTGGTTTGTTTTAATATCTTATCTCAGTGTGAGAATACTCTAAGTGTAATCTGTGTTTGAAACCACTACAGAAATTCAGTAGTTAAAATTATATTATAGCCGTAGTTAGATTTTTCAAACTTGTGTTTAGGGACACAGACCAGTCTTATTCACTTGGCTTAGTCTCTTTGCCTTGTTTTGAAAGTTACCTTTAATCTGTTTTAAATCCATAAAGGAAATGAATTTAATAGTTAAAGGACATAACATCAAATTTTAAGCTAAATTCTCAACTGTACCTAAATGTCCAATTATAGTAAAATAAAAGTTTAGATTGCTACTCAATTACTTCTTTGTAAAATGTTGTTCTCTTTTACTCATTTATCTTTGTCTCCCACCATGTTTAAAAGACACTGCCATCAGTTAATTAATCATTTAATTGGAACCATAAAGCAATCATGTAATTAGGCAACAGAATTCAGTCATCCCCTGAAATTTACAGGTGCATATCAAAAGGTATAAAGTGAAATCCCAATTTAAATGATTATTTTTCAGTATTAGTGAGAAAAAGAAACATTTTAATTTAAAATACTTTAGAACTTCAGAGGGCAAAGGGCGGAGTGTTGTTTTACCACAAACAAGAAGAAAGTGTGAAGTTTTGACCTTAAAAACAAAAATTGTCATCCAAAAAGTTGTATGTGTTTGAAAAAAAAATGTTTGAGTGAGTGGAAACTACACTAAAACAATATATTGTTAAAGCACAGAAATGGGAGACCCAGCAAGGTAAATGATGGTAATATTGAAACAAGTCAAGAAAAAGCTCATGTCACTGAAGTTGGGATACCACAAGAGGGAGTAAGAAACATAATAGCAACATCAGTGCAGAAACTTCATGAAAAGTAACAAGAAGTAGGAGTTTGGAAAGAGAAGTTTATAAGAAGGTTTTGGAAACCATTATTACATTCCTTCTTCTGAGGGAGAGGATGTTGAATTTGAGCTTGAAGGGAATATTGAGAAAATAACACTAACTCGTGCTTAAATTTAGTGTGTTTTAATGTCATCTTAATGTGTTTTAAGTCAGGTTTGGGCTCTAAAATCTTAGAAGATTTGACTAAGGCTTTAATCCTGCAGTCACATCCATGGGAGTGGAGCCTTGTGTTTCCGGTCTATGTTGGAACTTCCATATTGCTATTTTTAGTGCAGTAGCATGAGCCCTGCCAACACAAGTCTGTTAATCTGCACTGGGACACTAACTAATGATGTGTTGTAATGTTAAATCCCCTTATATTTAAGGCTTGTTTTACAATTTTAAATGGGATCCATTAATTGAATAAGTCTCTTCTTTGCACCATCATCTCCTGTTCTTTCAGTCCTTGTGAAGAGGCACACTCACTGCCAGTGCCATCTACTGGTTGCGCATGGGTGTGGAAAGTTGCCCTCCTCCTGGGCATTCTCTTTTCTTACTACCTGTCTGCCCTGTGTTGGTCTGTCCTTTCAGTGACTCAGTTCTCCAGCCAGGTCACGTGTTCAAGTCCAGCCCTTTCAGGGTACATATGAAGAGTCTAATAACTGGGAGATATTTGGGATTAAGTGAGGGATTCAAGGCTTCCCTTTGGCCTGGGGTCTCTTTGTCCTGACCCTTGTATCTTCAGGGTCTTCCCACTGCGGGATAGACCTCCATGGTTGGTCTTTTTAGGAGTTGGTAGGGGAGCCTAGGTCCACCCTTTCCACTGGGCTCCGATCCAGGTTCAGTGGCAGGCAGCTAAATCTTGCACCCTGGAATGCACAGTGCCTCCCTGCATCATTTCCTACCAATCCCCTCTCTTCCTACAGGGTAAAGTTAAGAATTAGGCACCAAAACAAAGTCTCTGACCTTCAGTGAATCATAGGTTCCTTTGTTTGTAGGCTTGGTCAGGTCTCTATAGCCAGGCCTCCGGCAGCAAGAGCTCCTAGATGCTCCTTCTCAGGAGCTCTGAGTGAAGATCTGCTTACCTCCACTCTGCCAGCCGCTGAAGCCTGGTCTACATTACAAACTTAGTTCAGAGTAAGCTGCCATGCATTGACTTAGTTATGCATTTGTCAGCCACCGATGTAAGCACTGCATTAGGCCAACATAGTAACCCCAACTCCCTAAGCAGTGTTGAGCCATGGTCGATGTAATAAGATCAATGCAGTATGAATGTAGACGCTGTGTTACATATGTTGACCCTAACTGTCTTCTAGCAGCTGCCCCATAATTCCCAACACTGACTGCTCTGGTCACAATTGTGAACTCCACTGGCCCGGGGTCACAAAGACTGGAAGGCCCCGCTTCCCTTTAAAGCCCTGTGAATTTTTAAAATGTCTTTTCCAGTTTGTCCAGCTTGGTGAGCACACCTGGCAGCACTCCATTGTTGTGCAACTGCCCAGCTGACAGTGCGAGCTACATGTTACAGACATGCTCCAGTCTGAAACAGACAGGAAATATGGGCTCTCTTGGACCTGTGGGGAGATGAGACTGTGCTAGCACAACTATGGACCAGCCATAGAAATGTAGATATCAACAAGCAGATTGCACAGGGATACAGGAGAAGGGGTATGATAGGGATCAGCAGCAGCGCTGTGTGAAAGTGAAGGACCTGCATCAGGCATATCTGAAGGTCAGGGAGGCCAACCGTCAATCCAGTGCCAAGTCACAGACCTGTCTCTTTTACAAAATGCTGCATGTCATACTTAGGGGAGACCCCACCACCACCACCTCATTGTGGATATCTCAGGGGAGTCTGAGTCACAGGCCCCTGGCATGAACAGTAAGGACAAGGAGGAGGACGGGGGCCATGGTCTGGTGGGGTCCAGCTATGCCATGAGCCAGGACTTGTTTGAGACTCCACCACAGTCCAGTCAGTCCCGGAAGTCGACCACGGGCTAGCCCTATGCAGGGGAAGGAACCTCAACTAAGTGTGTAAATTTATTTCCCATTACAATGATGGCGCCCCCACCTTAGCAGGACACAGCTATCAACTTTTCATTAATTTACTCATACTTTAAGGGGTAGTGGTACAACAGAGAGAAGTAGCTTGTTATCTGCTTTTCATTCCCCTCTAGAGTTAGGCAGGGGGAGCCCTGCAGAGCAGTTAGTTCTTCTTTGAGTGCTTGCACATGTCCATTCTGTTGTAGGTGTGTGTGCGCCCTGTGCATAGCTGCTGGAATTTTTCCCCTGCTGGTATCCGTTGGGTCGGCTATAGCGCCCCTTGGTACCATGCGCTCAGAGCACCGGTATAAGGGGCTCTGCCAAGCCCGTGCTCCTCAGTTCCTTCTTTCTGCCTGCGATGGCTGTTGGAACTTCTCTCCTTGCTTCGGCAAGACTCTCTAGTTGTACATAGTTAGTAGTTATAAGTTTAGAAATAGTTGTTTGTCGTTTTTAATAGTTTTAATAGATTAGTTTTGTGGGACACCTCTCCATTACTGGAGAGGCACCCACCGGGGCATGCCTCGGTCACTGGGGTTTAAACCCTGCTCCTCCTGTGGTAAGCCGATGCCAACAAGTGACCCACACTTGAGCTGTCTCAGGTGTTTGGAAGAAACCCATAAGAAGGAGCGCTGTCAGATCTGCAGGGAGTTCAAACCCCGCAGTCAAAGAACTGCGGTGCGAATCTGAAAGTCCTCCTAATGGAGGCAGCACTGAGACCAGCCTTGGAGCCAAGATCTGATTGGGCACTGAGTACATCTGCGTCAGTGCATAGTGCACCCCCAGCAAGTGGAGGCTCTCAGCTCTGCTCCACCTCACCGGTGCCCAAGAAGAGAAACCATTGGAACCAAGACAAGAGCTGGACCCCAGCACCGAAGGGAGATGGGCAAAGACAATGGAATGGAGCGAGACCCATGTCAGGCCGCTTTCCGCCACCGCCTCAGTTAGCGGCCTCATCTGTACCTCGTACCCCACCCAGAGAAGCACCACAGCCCTCTGCAAGATGGTGTACAGAGCACTTCGCAGTGTATCCATGCCAGAAGCTTATGCTGTGGCTAGAGATTTAATGGCACTTCCAGTACCAGGGTCACTGGGGGATCTGGAGGCGGCACTGCCGGCAGACATGGAGGTCCCTTCTATAGTCAGACCGGCACTGAGACTGGTCTGTAGGGGAAAACCACCCTTGGGCACTTCGCCTAGAGCATCACCATGGCACCCCTCTCCGGCAGCAGGTGGATCGGCACCACCATGGTTGCCCCGTTCTTCTTCCACCTCCTCTTTGGAGTCAGAGGCGGAGTCTTGCTACTTCCATCGTCGACACAGCCAAGACTGCCGGCACCGCTCTCTGCACCAACCCTGCCCAAGTGGAGTGAATGCTACTATGGCACCACAGGGTGCCTAGCCGATGGCACCGGGAGGACCAGCACACATGCAGTGGACATTCCCACCGGGACATGGCTCTAGCTTGAGACGTTCATATTCTGTGGCCTTGGAGGGCCGAACTTTTCTGGTATTGCATCGAGATACTGGGTGCGGGTTCTGGGGTATCGAGTTCTGGGCCAAACCCAGCGCCTGGCAGCAAGAACAGACCCCTCTGGCAGGGAGAGGGGCAGACATTATACTGACACCATGTGCTTCCTCCTCCTCCTTGCCTGATGAAGAATTGTTGGCAAAGGAGTTGTCCCCTATACGGGATGATTATAGGACCCACCAGGACTTATTGAAGTGGGTGGAGTCCAACTTAAACATCCAGGCAGAGGAAATAAGGGAATCTATTGAGGACTTCCTTGACATCTTAGGAGTTGCAGGTCCCTCTATGGTGGCCCTTCCCCTGCATGATGTGATTATGAAGCCCATAAAATCTTTGTGGCAGAATCCAGCCTCCCTCCCACGAACAAGCACATGAAACAAAAATATTTTATACTGGCCAAGAGCTGTGAGTTCTTGTTCTCTCACCTTTCCCCAGGGTCCTTCATAGTGGCAGCTGCGAACAAGAGAGACTGTCAGGGCCAGGCGGGACCGATGTCAAAGGCAAAAGACCCTAAAAAATTAGACCTACTGGGGAGAAAGGCCTAGTCTACAGGGGAATTACAGCTCCAAATAGTGAATCAGCAGGCTCTGTTGGCCCATTATGATTTTAATATGTGGGGATCGATGGACAAATTCATGGACAAACTACCCCAGAATGATAGACTGGAGTTTTTGGCTCTCATAGAGGAGGGCAAGACAGTGGCAAAACTTCATTGTAGGCAGCGCTGGATGCTGCGGATTCTGTGGCAAACTCCATGGCCACGGCTGTCACCATGTGTAGATCGTCATGGTTGCATTAGTCAGGCTTCCCTCAGGAAGTGCAACTGACAATCCAAGACCTGCCTTTTGAGGGAACCTCGCTCTTTTCTGAACTAATGGATGCGAGGCTTCATGGACTTAAAGATTCCAGGGCGACACTGCGATCTGCATGCACTGGCGCAGTCAAAAAGGCCCTATAGACCTCAACAATATGGGTGCTATTGCTCCCAGCTGGCTAGACAAGATCACCAGAGGAGAAACGGGGGTTGGGCGCAGACTACCTCTGCCCTTGTCCTTCGCGGGACCTTCTCTGGCACTTCAAGACACTTGTTTTGATGAGGCATTTGAGGACTGACTACCAACCCCCCTCCTTCAGGATCCACCCAACTCTATCTTTTCCAGCACCTGTCCTGTTTCCTTCAAACCTGGAAACACATCACTTCGGACCGGTGGGGCCTAAGCACTGTGGAATCTGGTACACCCTCCAGTTTGCTTCTACACCACCTTCCCACCCTCCTTCCCCATCCCATTCAGGGAACCTTCTCATGAGCTGCTACTGCAACAAGAAGTTCAATCTCTTCTTTGGATGGGAGATTTGGAAGAGGTTCCACTACATCTAAGAGGGAAAGGGTACTATTCCTGGTACTTTCTCATACCCAAGGCCAAAGTGGGCGTCAGGCCCATCCTGGACCTGTGTGGATTCAACCGTTATCTCAAGAAGTTGAAGTTTCACATGGTCTCCTTGGCCTCCATCATCCCATCACCTGGATCCAGGGGATTGGTATGCCACCCTCAACTTGACAGACGCATATTTCCATATATCCATTTTTCAGGGCCACAGAAGGTTCCTAAGATTTGTGGTGAACCAGGCCCATTACTAATTTGTGTCCCTGCTTTTTGGTCTGTCAGCGGCCCCAGAAGCATTCACCAAACGCATGGCAGTTGTAGCGGCCTTTCTAAGAAAGAAAGGGGTCCACGTCTTCCTGTACCTCGATGACTGGCTGATCAAAGGTCGGTCCCGAGCGCAGGTAGAGGCGGATATCACTCTGATACAGTCAACCTTTCAGTCGCTGGGTCTACTAATTCAGAAGTTGTCCCTCATACTGGTGCAGCATATAGAATTGATAGGGACAGTCCTCGACTCCCTACAAACAATAGCCTTTCTACCTGAGGATCACCTCCAGGAGATTTTGTCCCAGATAAGCTCCTTGCAGTTGCAGCTGATTATGACAGTGCAGGTTTGTGTAAACCTCCTCTGGCACATGGTTCGACATGTGAGGCTGAGACTCAGACCTCTCCCAGCTTGCTTAGCCACTGTCTACTCCCCCTCCAGACACCATCTGGATAGGATCCTCACAATACCCCCACTAGTTCTGGACTCACTGACGTGGTTAGACCGCAAGACGAACTGCACGGGGGTACCCTTCGGAAGGCCTTGACGAGCCACACATCTGGTCACAGATGCCTCAAAGCTGGGGAGCCATTCTCAGACACCTCAGGACTCAAGGTCTGTAGTGTCAAGAGGAGCTCTCACTCCACATCAGTATCAGGGAACTGAGGGCAGTCTGCCTGGCCTGTCAGGCGTTTTTGCCCTACATCACAAACATGACGATATTGGTTCTTACAGACAATACCTCAGCCATGTTCTATATCGGGGTCTCAAACTCAAATGAACACGAGGGCGGCATGAGGACTAGTGCATTGGCCCGAGGGCCACATCACTGACACCCACCTCTTGCTGCCCCTGGCCCCGCCCCCACTCCATCCCTTCCATGAGGCCCTGCCCCCATTCCAAGCACTTCCCCGAAGTCCTCACCCCAACTCTGCCCCCTCCCTGCCCCCAGGGGGTACAGGAGGGATGCAGGGTGTGGTGGGGGGCTCAGGGCAGGGAATTGGAGTGTGGGGTGCAGGAGGAGTGAGGGGTGCGGCAGGGGGTCAGGGTGCAGGGTGTGGTGGGGGCTCAGGGCAGGGAGCGCAGGAGGTGTGCAGGGTGCAGCAGGGGGCTCAGGGCAGGGAGTTGAGGTGTGGGGTGCAGGAGGGGTGAGGGGTACAGCAGGGGGTTGGGGTGCAGGGTGTGGCGGGGGCTCAGGGCAGAGGGTTGGGATGCAGGAGGGGTATGTGGGATGTGGCAGGGGGCTCCGGACAGGGAGTTGGGGTGCAGGAGGGGTGCGGGTTACAGCTCGGTGCCGCTTACCTAGAGCGGCTCCGGGGTGGCAGCGCCGTGCACCGTGGCCAGGGCAGGCTCCCTGCCTGCCTGCCTGCTCTGGCCCCGCTCTGCTGTGCTCCACTCCAGGAAGCAGCTGGAGTCCGGGGGAGGAAACGGCGCCATGTGCTGCTCTTGCTGCTCCTCCAGGTACCTCTCCCAAAGTTCCCATTGGCCGCGGTTCCCCGTTCCCGGCCAATGGGAGCTGTGGGGGACGGTGCCTGGAAGCGAGAGCACAGAGCCCTCTACTCCCCCACCCGCCATGCCCGGGGCTGCAGGGCCATAGTTCCAGCCGCTTCAGGGAGCGGTGCGGGGCTCGTGGCCCCACGGGGTAGGCAGAGAGGTGTGGGACGCGTGGGTAAGGGGGCCCGGGGAGCTTGGCGGGTCGCATGAAAAAACCCCGCAGGCCGCATGCGGGCCACGGGCCGCATGTTTGAGACCCCTGTTCTATATCAACAGACAGGGAGGGGCTCATTCTTCCCCCCCCCTCTGTCAAGAGGCAGTCTGCATATGTGCTGAGTTTCCAATGTGCCAGGGGCTCTCCCGGCTCCACCCCAGGCCCTGCCCCCACTCCACCCTTTCCCCCAAGGCTCCACCCCGCCCTGCCTCTTTCTGCCCTGTTCCGTCCCCTCCCCCAAGTGTGCTCGGCCATCGCTCCTCCCCCTTCCCTCCCCAGTGTCTCCTGCATGCCTCGGAACAGCTGATCTGTGGCAGGCAGGAGGCACTGGGGGGAGGTGATGGGGAGGCACTGATTGGCAGAGCTGCCGGTGGGTGCTCAGCACCCACCATTTTTTTTTTTCTGTGGGTGCTTCGGCTGGCGCACACGTTCCTGCAGCTTGTTTTGGATTACCTCTTCTCCTTGAAGCAGCAGGGCCTCGTCCTTTCTTCAATCAAAGTTCATCTGGGGGCCATCTCCGCGTTCCATCCCAAGGTTGACAGTAAGTCCCTCTTTTCTCATGAAATGGTAAAGCATTTCCTGAAAGGCCCGGAGAAGCTATTTCCCCAAATAAGGGACCCAGTTTCTCCCTGGGATTTGAACCTTGTGCTATCAAAACTAATGTCCAACCTAAACCTCCCTTGCTGCAACTTAAGCCCGTTGCTTCTTGTCTATCCTCAGAAGATAAGGAGAACAGTTTTTCTCCCCCCTCCTTATAACAACCTTTTATGTACTTGAAAACAGTTATCATGATCCCTCTCGGTCCTCTTTTCTCCAGACTAAAAAATCCCAATGTTTTCAATCTTCCCTCATAGATCATGTTTTCTAGACCAGTGGGTCTCAGCCTATGGGCCGTATGCAGCTAATTAGCACACAGCTGTGGCCCAGCAGTGTGATTAAAAAAAATTCAAAATTTGCCCCTCTGGTCTGGCAGAGGGCGGGGCTAGCTGAGGGCCAGATGGTGCTGGGCAACATAGGCCCAGGCATTAGGAGTGTGGGAGGGTGCTGCAGCATCCCCAGGTTTGCTTTGGGTCTCTGCTCCCAGCCCCACACCATGAGGTCACAGCTGCCTGCTCTGTGCGGTGGAGGGGTCTCTGGGTGAGTCTGCTCCTGAGGGGACGGGGCAGGCTGGCAGCACAGGGTTGGGCGGGTCAGTGTGTGTCTGCTGCAGTGGTTCTCAACCTGCGGCCCATGTAACACATTGTAAATAGGTTGAGAACCACTGTTCTAGACCTTTAATTATTTTTGTTGCTCTTCTCTGGACTTTCTCCAGTTTGTCCACATCTTTCCTGAAATGTTGTGCCCAGAACTGAACATAAAAGTCCAGTTGAAGCCTAATCAGCGTGGAGTAGAGCGGAAGAATTACTTCTCATATCTTGCTTATAAAACTCCTGCTAATACATCCCAGAATGATTTTTGCTTTTTTTGCAACAGTATTATACTGTTCACTCATATTTAGCTTGTGATCCACCATGACCCCCAGCTATCTTTCTGCAGTACTCCTTCCTAGGCAGTCATTTCCCATTTTGTACGTGTGCAACTGATTGTTCCTTCCTAAGTGGAGTACTTTGCATTTGTCCTTATTGAATTTCATCCTATTTACTTCAGACCATTTCTCTAATTTTGTCACTGTAACCGTGCCTCAGTGGGTCACAACTGAGGATGCCAAATTCAGGATGAACTGCTGAGAAATAGGGCAGATACACCCCTAAGACTGGTGGTTAATCCCCCAAACCAGCAACAAAAGTAAACTTCTGTTTCATCACACTGGCTAACAAGAAGTCATAAAAGCAGTTTCCTTAGGCATCCCAATCCTTGTATTACAACTGAAAACACTGGATTTAAACGTGAGTGGTTCTTTACAACCAGTCTCATCAAATAAATGGTTCTTCTGATCCCAAAAGACCAGCCACACACCCAGGTTAATAATATAACTTAGATCTTACCCAAAAATCACACTATTGCCAATCCTTTTGTATCTAAAATCTAAAGGTTTATTTATAAAAAGAAAGAAAGGTGAGAGTTAAAATTGGTTAAATAGGGTTACCATATTTTAAGTGTCCAAAAAGAGGACACTCCACGGGGCCCCGGCCCCGCCCCAACTCTGCCCCCGCCCCTTCCTGGCCTCGCCCAAACTCCGCTGCTCCCCGCGAACATTTGATTCGCGGGAAGCCTGAAGCAGGCAGGCAGCAGGTGGGCTGGGGCTGGGGTTGGGGCGGGGGGGCGCGAGGAGGCGCGGCCCAGTCTGGTCCCCCCGGCCGAGTGGCTCACTCCGGCCCCCCCGGCCGAGTGGCTCACTCCGGCGGCCGGCCCAGGCCAAGAGGCTCTAGCCCCGGCGTCTCCTGCCCAGCTCGGCTCAGGCCCAGGGGCGCCGGCCCCCGGCTAAGCGCCCCCGGCCCCGCGCCGTCGGCTCCGGCCGCTGCCCCTGGCCGAACACCGCTGGCCCCGGCCGAACACTGCCGGCCCCAGCGGCTCCGGCCCCCAGTCGAGCACTGCCGGCCTTTCCCTCCCTATTTTCCTGGACATGTCTGGCTTTTTGGAATTTCCTCCCGGACGGGGATTTGAGGCCCAAAAAGCTGGACATGTCCGGGAAAATCCGGATGTATGGTAACCCTAGGTTAAAGGAATCTAATACATACAATAATTGCAAAGTTCTTGGTTCAGACTTGTAGCAGTGATGGAATAAACTGCTGGCTTAAATCAAGTCACTGGCTGCTTCCAGATCACTGGAAGGACCTCAGTCCATTGGTTAGAATGCTCCCATTAGTATATCCATAATCCAGAGGTTTGGGCAAGAAAGAGGCAAAATGGAGGTGTTTCCAGGGCCTTTTATAGCTTCTGACATGTGGAGGGAATCCCATTGTTCTTACTGTGGAAAATTACAGCAACAAGATGGAGTTTGGTGTCACATGGGCAAGTCACATGCCCGTGTGTAACCCACACACCTTCTGGGAGTGGTGTTCTGTCCCATGTAGAGGCACTGAGACCATTTAGAGAGAGTTAATAGAGTTTGCTCTACAGCCTTAGCTAACAGCCAGTTGGCTTTTGGCTCATGCAGTAGAGATTCATGCACTAAGCTCCAGAGGTCCCAGGTTCAATCCTGCTCACCAATGACCGGGGTCTGTTAGCGTTACACGTGCATTTCACCTAGTCACAGCAGGAAATTCCATTAAGTGTAGATGGCCATCTCCCATGGTCCATTGTGAGTTAAGTGCCTTTTTGATGGGCCACTCAATTTGAATAGTCCCTCCAAGATGTGCTGGCTAACTACTTTGTGGGCATCCCTCTAATATCCTGGGGCCAACATGGCTACAACTACAGTGCATATAACATTAGTAAGAACATGTCATTTTTACATAGCTACTTTGCAGAGTAGAACCAGAACCAAAGCCAAAGCTCCCTCTGAGCCAAGGGCTCATTGGGCTAATGTGGCAAAGGCACCTCAGTTTATGGCCAGTTGTGCACAAGGGAGTGATGTGGCCAGCACAATGTCCAACTGCACTGGAGGTGGTGTTCCAGTGGGAGAGTGAGTGACACTTGAACTGATGACCTTGAGGACCATAATTGAGATCCCAAACAACCCAACCATCACAGCTTCTGCTGCAGAATAGAACCGCGGTTTAAATTCCTCCAGAGCAAGAAAATTCATAGGTCTGGATGCAATGGCTATCTTTCTGAAGAGTTGAAGATCAGAGCATATAATTCTTCACAAAAGTGTTTGTATTGCCCTGTGTATTCTCCACCTTTAACATTAAAGAACAAGTGCTAGTCTACATTTGAAATGCAACAGTTGCACTGTTGTGGCTGCGCTGCTGTAACGCTTCAGTATAGACACTACCTACACCAACAGGAGGGGTTCTCCCATCAGTATCCATCTCCCTGAGAGGCAGAAGCTATGTTGATGGAAGAACTTTTCTGTCAACCTAGTGCTGTCTACCTTGGGGGTTAGGATGGCATAACTATGTCTCTCAGGGGTGTGGATTTTTCACACCCCGGAGAGACATAGCTATGTCAGAGTAAGTTCTCAGTGAAGACCAGCCCTAAGAAAGTATTATGTAACTACTGTGCACATGTTCAGTAGCTCCTTTGTAAACATAAGTAACTGGCTATTTAATTTACTTTAAGGCACAAGGGCACAATAAGCACTGATTGCCTATAAAATTATCTTCTATAATTGAACCTTTTAGATGGAACGTAAGGGAAAAATTGATTTGAAACAGTGGAAAAGCTATTTTCATGCATTATATAACCTAAAATGGCTCAACTAATTTACACATTTTAAAAATGTGTATATATATATATATATATATATATATATATATATATATATATATATATTTTGCAGAATACATTTACATCTGGGATGAATGATAAGTTTAATAAGTTTGATGAATGATATGTTTAAACTTATAGTTTTATTTGAAATGACTATATTTACAAACCCTTGAAAATCTTACTTTCTAATAAAGGTAGCAGACTGTTGCATCTCTACCAAGTGCCACTTAAACACCTTCTAGAAAGAGCTCTCATCCTTTATACAAGGCATCTCATACATGAAGAATATTCAAGAGCGAATTTTGTGTAAAGATTGTTTCTTTTTGTAGTCTTTTTAGTTTTGTTTTTCAGGATTGCAGTTAGGAAAATCCATTATCTATTATGGATAATGTATTTATGCTATTTCCCTGATATATACTTCTGGAATTCCTTGATTTACTCTCAATCTCTCCATGCCTACCATTTTTACTCTTTTCCATATCTCAGTTCACCTCCATTCCTTCCTCTTCTCTAACATATCTGTCCCATTCTCTTCCCACCAAACACCAAAAAAAAAACAAAACAAAACAAAACACTGAAGGTGCTTTCCTTTGTAATTAGCATGGTGTTGAGAGGTCTCATTACAACAATGGCTCAATGTATGGGTCCATTCTTGAAATGTGTTTCGTGTAACCTTTGCCTGGCCTGTGGTCCAGGTAGAGACTTGCTCATCATTATAGCGTACGTTATAGTCGAAAGGTCAGATGTGCTTTAATTTCCCCCAACCTAATACATATTCCAGCATGTCCTCTTCACTGAGGTGTATGAGCCACGGTATTCTCATTTATCCCTATGCTCTTTTTTAGCTTTGAACAAAGATGTTACATAATTGTAAACTTGAGAGTCAGGTATTAAAGTTTGTTTGTTAGATTTCAGAAGAAGCTGTTTATTTTAGTAGCCAATTTTCCTGTGTGATGAAGTGAAATGTTGAGACGGCAGCCCCTCATCGGTTGGCAAACAATGCCTAAGAATTTAGCTAATGGCCCCCCTTCAGTGCAGAGAATAGATGGCAACAATTGTACTTCCAGACTAAACCAAGAACTACTTGTTTGGCTGCTAGGTGTTAATGCAAATTTGTTCTTCAGCTCATTCAGCCCTAGGGCTCCCATCCTTTGATTTAATTAAATGTAATTGGTTACACTGCTCCTCCCAGGCCCCTGATGTGTTTTTGTTTATTGCTTACTCTTTGCAATAATGCTTCAATTCAAGGCACAAAATGCTGGATAAATAAGAGCCTTTTATCCTATGTTGGATTTTCAGGGAGATTATTTCCCTCAAATAGTTTAGTTTTACTGTTAAAAGTAAATGACCAGTGAAATAAACTCATTGGGTGGCAAATGTAGCATATCCAGAAGCAAGGAATTAAGTAGGGTAAATTACATGAGATTAGAGCAAGAA
The DNA here is from genome assembly GCF_027887155.1 of Malaclemys terrapin pileata. NCBI lineage: Eukaryota > Metazoa > Chordata > Testudines > Emydidae > Malaclemys > Malaclemys terrapin. Next base: position 36,366,085 of record NC_071507.1, on the reverse strand, counting down.
ATGAAGTTGTAGCATTAAATTAGTAAGGGATTGAAACCAGTGTTGTAAGAGCTAGTGACACTTTTAAATGGTGCTTCAATTAGCAGGATCATTATTGATGCGCTATTGTATTTTAAAAGTTACTTTTTCAAATACTTGTTATGAAATCACTTGTAGATTTATGCTTTTGATCCTTTTAAAATAATCTTTTAACTCATAAATATGCAAGAGACATTATTTGAGGTCGAGAAATGTTGCTGTACTACATAAATGACATTAACATAAAAATTAGGTCAGGATAATTAGAAGATCCTTGCTCCATTTTGAATGAAAAAGAAAATACTCGTATCTTTCATTTTAACTTTTTCTTTTTAAATTAATTTTTATTAAATATGAATCTGATTCTGACAAAAGCAACTATCTTTTTTGTATTTACGTATTTCATACTGAAGTGGAAAATGGTCTTAAACTTATATTTTGACCACCTGAAAACTGGGAGGAACTGAATTGGCACTTGATCAGGCAGCCCATTCATCAGTGCCTTGCAATTCAGCTTTTAGCACCAATCCAACAAGATGGCTTTTCCTCTCTCTCTTTCCATTCATCAGGAAGAATGTCCCCTAGTAGTCAACCTTTTTGTATAGCACAGCCAGGATAGCTGCCTTGTCTATTATCCTTTCTCGAGTTTTTGCTGTCTTCCTTTAGAACAAATGTACAAGACATGACTTCAGAGACCTTTTTATTAATGCAACAGGCTTTCTAGGCCTCTCTGGGTCACAGGCAGTATTACTTGGATCAGTGATGGTGGAAAAGTATGAAATATCCATGATGATGACACAGGTATTTTCAGTGCAGTGTAAGCCTTACGTACTTCACAATGAGATTGTTCTCTGGATTTCTTCACAAGGCCCCTTGCAAAACAGTTGCACTGAGGCTTTAGGTTTATTGTGCTGTGTAACGAAAAGGCCAGGCTATTCTTTGGGGGATACCCTCGATGAAAAACAAGTGGCTAATAATAGCAGATACCAACTAGTCTTTTGGAGGTGGGAAACTGGCTGTCAATAGACGTCAATGATAATAGTTCAGGATGAAAATCAGATTCTGTATCAACATTTTGGAAATAAGAGTTGTTAAAGAGCTGAGCAAAGAGCTTTGAGCTCTCGCACAAGTCATTTCTAATGCAAACTATTACTCTGTTGTCCAGTACTGCAACAAAGGAGGTAGGACACAGACATTTAGCTGTGTCAACTCATGTGATGTTCAAAAAGGGTGTAGTAACAGAGAAGTCTTCACATATCAGCCAGATTGCTTAATTTACAGATCCCTGAGCCCACTGAGAATAGCTTGGTAGGTAGCAAAACCTCTAAACTAGTCTTAGCTTGCTGGGCGAAAGCTTGTATTCAGGATGTGTTTTCATATGAAAATCGGGGCTCATTCTATCTGATCTGTACACTTTATGCGTTGAGAGATGGGAATCCTTGTTGAAATAGATTTAGAAAGTGAGAGTCCCTTCCAGTTTTCTTTCACCAGATTGACATATTTGCCTCTGCAGTGCAGACCTAGCTATGGAATGTTGAGAATGGAGGTCGCTGAGTAATCCTCCTTAGGTTAGATAACAAGTAAACCTGTTTGCAAATTTTCCACTGGAAAATGATGATTGAACTGAATCAAAATGTTTTGTGAGAACATGTTGACTCTGTGAAAAGTTTCTATGACGTTTTGATGGAAACCAGGGAGGAAACTTTCTTGGTGCTGAGTCCCTGGGCTTCTATCTTCAGTGCAGGTGGGCTGCCACAGAGGCTGGGAAAACATTGTTTAGTTTCTGAAACCAGACTTTTTTGAAAATTAGAGAGACAAGGTGGGTGAGATAATATCTTTTATTGGGCCAACTTCTGTTGGTGAGAGAGAGAAGCTTTCGAGCTTACACAGAAGAGCTGTGTAAGCTCGAAAGCTTCTCTCTCTCACCAACAGAAGCTGGCCCAATAAAAGATATTATCTCATCCACCTTGTCTCTCTAATATCCTGGTACCGACTTGGCCACCACAACACTGTATAGAATAATAGAAGATATCAGTTTTTTTTTAAATGTCCATCATGTGGAAAATTTTGGGTATCTGACTTTTTTGTTCCAGTTCAAAATGAATTTTTTTTTTTTTTTTTTTTTTTTTTTTTTTTCAGAATGTGAAATTTTCTGCAGGGTGGAAATTCTAGCTTCTGCACTGTTATAATATAACAAGAATTTTAAAAAGGTGCATCAGAACTTCAGAAAGAGCTTTTACCTATAAATGTTTTTTCTTCATCTCTGATGTACCAGTGTGGAATGACCCTTCCTGATGATATCAATATGTCTGGCAATAACATTTAGGTACATAATTATGTGTTCTAAATACATATTACTGTTCACATTACATATCTTGCACTGGTTTAGCAATCTTTGGCTTATTTTGTTTCAGTTATGAGTAGGAGCTGCCTCTAATTGTTCAGGGTTGTTTAATGGCTGTCCATTAAGGTTCCTTTCTGTTTCTGAACAGAAGCTTCAACTGAAGACTTGGAGACAAAAATTATAATTTTAAAGAGTTTCTCTTTATTTCCCAATTTTCCCTTTCTCAGCTCTCTTTTGTTTCCAATATCTCTTTCTGTGGTTTTACTGGCCTATCATGTAAATATCTGACCATTGTTTTTCTGCAATGATTTAACACTTAGTTTTATCCTAAAAGTATGTATATCTGGTGTTACCGAAGAGTGTGTGAAGTAAGAAATATATAAAAATGTTCCACTCTTTATTACCCAAAGAATAAGGAATATTGTATTATATTTAATTATAATTTGGTGTTAACTGTACAAGAAGTTGTCTCACCAATAATAACTTAAATAATTAGAAATAGTTAACTAATTGGAAATAAAATCTACCTTCCCAAAGATGGACTCTGGTTAATATTTGCAGAGTATATATTGTATTTTATCAATATGCAATACACAGAGAAATTGTCAGAGAAATACATACTAGAAATACTATATTTCACTGCTTTGTTTGGTACTTGGAGGTATTCTTATGAGTATTACACTATGACCTGAAAAATTGCTTACATAGTTTGTATTTATATATTACCAGGAGGTCATTTTAAAGGTATGTTTGCTTCTCTTTTGCCACATAGTTTCTATCCACTTATGTAGAAAAATAAGTTTCATAGTCTAAAAGCTCTATTTAAAATTGTCACAATTTAATAAGATGCCTCTTGTACATTATGTAAGACCTACTTTCACTAGGTGAAATGTATTTATATTAATAAAACACAGAAAAAATCATTATGTGAATAGAAGGCCCTATTCAGGAAAGGCCTTCAAATTTCTATATGGGGTCAAAACACTTCCAGAGCCAAGAAATGGAACATAAGTAATATTCTGATTCTTAAGCTGTTAGACATAAATATAATGCTTAGAAATAGAACTGTACTTATACCCATCGCTAAATAATGGTATTCATTCAGCAATGTAAAAGAATGCATTTCAATTCAAGTCATGGTTAGTCAGAACTCATCCCTGAAATGATGCTTGTTGCACTTTTTCTTATACAGTGGCGCCCTGCATGCTGCCTCCAAACTGATGCTGGAGTGTTGTGAAATGCCATGAACCTCCTATGAGGGAGAAAAGGGGTAGCTATCCCCCTTCTCCTCAAAACCTCTGACAGGAATTTTCTTGCTACAGAAACTATGTTATGGTTAATATACTAGTCAAAATCATAAATATTATGTATTCAGTTTAGTACCTTGCAGTCATAGGAGATAAAAACAACATGTAAGCTAATAATTTAGAATTGAGACTACTGTGACTTACTTTCTACAGATTCAAGTTCCAGGCATGGACACAGATCCATGCTCAGTGGGAATTAATAGAACACATCATCATGAGACATGACCTGAAATAAAATACCTATCTTACATTGTAGGCCAATATCTTTTCAGTTCAGTACTCTTCACTGGAGTCCAATTAATAGACTGTACTAACTGAGTGAACATCATCTAAGATCATATCAGGAAAAGGAGATTGACAACTACGTGTTTGCTTATGATTTGCTTCCTGCATATCAGTTTGCAATTTAATGTTTTTGAATAGCTCCTGTAACGATTTAGTAGATTGGGTGCGTAGTTTAAAAAAAAAAAATCCTCTTGCATAAGCTTCTGAATTCAAATAGTCAAAAATAAAAATACCAGCAGCATTCCAAAAGAAGTGGGGGTCGGGGAAAGAGAATAGTCTCAGAAATACCTCTGTTCATCTTTGTTACTTAAAATAGAGGAGACAGGTGGAAAAATTTTTTGACCAATGTGTCTTCCTTGGTTGTCTTCTATGGTTAGCAAAATGGTTTGGAAAAAGGTGGCGTTTCCTAGTTTTGTGACTCTTCCCTCATCCTTAGACTCAAACTCTTAATGTGTGTGTGTGTGATTATGTTTTAAAGATTTGGCAAGGGACCCTTCTACTTCCCTAATGCACTCTCTCTTCCCTCATCTATCATAATCCCTTCTCTCACCCCTCCAATCCAGGGCCGGCTCCAGATTTTCTGCCGCCCCAAGCGGCGGGGAAAAAAAAGAAAAGAAAAGCCGATCGGCGGCACTTCGGTGGCAGCTCAATCGCGCCGCTCCATTTTTCGGCGGCACTTCGGTGGCGGGTCCTTCACTCCCTCTCTTCCTCTTCGGCGGCACTTCGGCAGCAGCTCAAAGAGGAAGGAAGAGAGGGACTGAGGGACCCGCTGCCGAATTCCCGCTGAAGACCCGGACGTACCGCCCCAATAGCGGACGGAGTGCCGCCCCTTTGTATTAGCCGCCCCAACCACCTGCTTCCTTCGCTGGTGCCTGGAGCCGGCCCTGCTCCAATCACATTAATCTGTTGTGATTGGTCATATGAGGGGGGCTCCAGCAGCCTTCAAGGATCAGTAGATTGGCTTGAGCTTCTTTGGAGAGTGGTGAGCTGTTTTTCTCAGAGGGCAAGCAACTGGTTTGCTCTCCCAACTTTCTGTTAAAGTGTGATGTTCTAGCTGGTGGACGTACCACTCAATAGCTCCATAATGACTGTAAGATGCTGGCTCGTCCCCAGCCTATAAAGGAACTATTCCCAGCCCCACAACCAGAGTCTCTTTTCAGGCAGTTTTATTTCCAAAACATAAACAGTTCCTCAGCCCATCCTGGGCTATAGATACAAGGGGATTTTCCTCTTTTTCTCTGTCCTTCATGTTTCAGGGCCTACCTCAGGATACTTCCTTGCCCTTTTCACTGAATTCGGTTTCTCAGGGATTTCTCCCTTGGAGAGTCCCTTTTTCTCCAGAGGTTCCCACAACCTCCCCTCCCAGGGGATTCTGGCAGCCTCTCCCAGGGAACTCTGCGCTGCTCCTGCTCTCCTTCCTTATTGACAAGTCAGCCTGGTTCTATTATAGTCCCAGGTGCTGACCTGATCTCTTAATTGACCAAACTAGAAGCACCTGTTCTAGCACCAGCGGAGCTGGACCTGCGTCATTTAAAGGGGCCAGCCACCCTGTGACTGTGACAGTTTCTGCAGATCCAGGAGCCTGCCCACCCACATCTCCCTTTAGCATTGGGACCAAAAAGAAGTCTGCTTGCCCTTTAACAACATTTTAACACTCTCTGGGTCTCAAATGCCTCAGCGTCCTGGGATTTTTTGAAATCTACATTCATGTGAAAATGGAAATTTTAGAGTACGGGTTTTAGAGTACTGAGTTTCTGATGTAGGACCCATCAGAGCTTTTCAGAGTCCCATTAACCTCTGCAACGACTCTTCACTATGGATTTGGGCTAATATAATTCTTCCACAAAAGTTTAAAGCTGTGAATCAGAATTTGCACTGCTTAGTAAGTTGCAAATTGTCCTCCAAGACTTGTGTATGGAAGAGGCAGCCTAAAGGCATTTGCCAGTGGTTCTTGTAACATTATTTTAGTTAGAAGCAACAAAGTGTCCTGTGGCACCTTTAAGACTAAAGAAGTATTGGGAGCATAAGCTTTCGTGGGTAAGAACCTCCCTTCTTCAGATGCAAGATTCATTTTTTTAGTTATTGCCAATATCCAAATTGCATCTTTTCCTTTATATCAAGAACATTTTGAGCTTTTAAAATTTTCACAGCCAATTTGTTCTTAAACTTTAAATCCCAGTCCTGTACATAATTCCTGAGTGATACTTTTCAGAGCCTAAAGAGATGAGATGTCAGTGTCATTAAGTGGTTAGTGCAAGGAACATGTGGATTTTATTTGCAGGTGTTTTAATTAATTGCTGATATTCAGAAATAGGCATGCAACATGTGTACAAAAATATATGTGCAATTGTGCTTCTAATTTGTGTGTGCAGTTGTAGTAACTGCATGCATAGATCAGGAATATCTGTGTAAGTAATGCGCTGCTGTAAGATCTCTAGTGTAGCCACTCTATGCCAACGGGAGAGAGCTCTTCCGTTAACATAATTAATCCACCCCCGAGTGGCAGTAGCTGTGTTGATGGGAGAAGCTCTCCTGCCCACATAGCACTGTGCACACTAGTGCTTATGCTGGCGTAACTTATCTTGCTCAGGGGGAGTGGAATATTTGCACCTCTGAGCGACATAAGTTTTGCCAGCGCCAGTATAGTGTAGACATAGCCTTACTTTTGAGATTGAGAATCAAGCCCTTAAACTCTTTATCTTCAGTTAAACCCTCTGTAAACACAAGCATAATAATACTTACCTCCCAGGAATGTTGTGAGACTTAGTTAATTGTTTGTTAATTCCCCTTTGTGGTCATTGAATTAAATATATTGTGTACAGCCATTTAATGACTTAATTTTTTAATTAGAAATTCTTTGCTAATATAGGTTAAATGCAGCACTTAATGCTGAAACCCAGTATAAGATAGTAGTGAGTCTCTGAGTTGTGAAGTTTTTAGCAATAAAGGCACCTTCTTCAAAGGCTTTTGCTTATTGTGCTCTGTTGTGATTAGAATTATAATCTGAATGACTCCTCAGCAAAAGGTGCTCCTTGAATGTCGATGGCTTTAACAAGTTGAGAGGATCCCTTTGAGTACTCTTCAGTGCTAGAAAAATTGTCTGTTGCTGAGAACCCCTGCAGGTTTTTGCCATGTTTTCAGAACTGGTACTGAACATGGCTTTTCCTGTTGTATGCTTGCAGTTAATCCACGTTCAGCACCAGTTCAGCCGCACCTATTGTTGTTACCTGTTGTCACCAATGGATAATTTTTCTAGTGTAGGCAAGGCTTTTCTTTATATAGCTTTAATCCTTTTTACTCTCTAAACTCTCCATTGCTGATAGTTTAAAATCTTAAAATTACATATCCTTCCCTTCTTATTGTCAACTAAGTAAAGGAAAATGCTAGGTATGGGAACAATTCATTTTGTTTAGATTAACCAAATATCAGATTAATCATGGGTTGTACACTGTTGGTTGCTGAGCACAAATTACTTACCCTCTGCACTCTGGTGCAGAAAACGGGGTGGCTAGAGTATCAGGAGATTGACTGGGTTCATCATGACTTGCTCAAGTTGTGTCAGGTGACTTGGTGGCATAAGGAAGGGGAGAGCAGAAGGCTGCTGACTGTTCTGTGCCATGGAGCACAAGCAGGCTATCAGGCAAAGTCTATACAGATAGCAATTCTCTTTCCCCTTTATGGGCAAAAAGGCAGACGTTAAGTCCCTTGTAGGTGAATGGGGTACTGTGGGGGTCTGGACAGTATGTGTGGAATGAAATACAGTTTGTAGATTGTTTATGTGGAGGGTGGGGTCTCAATCTGAATTGGGAAGCATTCCAATGTAATAGGCACAATAGGTTTGCCAGCCCTTATGAAGAGACTGGACAAAATGCAACAGATGGGGTTAGCTAGCTTGTGGTGAAGTGGTGGATGAAGGATAAATTATGGTGCAGAAGTAGCTGCATCATAGTTAAGATTTCATTAAAGGTTTGAAGCTCTTGTTAAAACTGAACTGTTGTATTTGACTAGGGAATGCCCAACTACCCACTGTATGGTCCTAAGCCTCTTGTCTCTTCCTCTTGCTTTCATATTTCCCCTGCCTGCATTGTCTGTGTTGTCCCCCATTAGTTGTAAAGTATTGATTTGATTTTATAGTTTAATATTAAGGTTGTTAAAATGGTTTTTGCACTATGCTCTGTGCTACAGATGATAATTATAAGTTTATAATGTTAAGATGATAACCTTTCGAGGTCCCTTCCAGTTCTATGAGATAGGTATATCTCCATATATTATATTATTATTATTATTATAATTTTTTGTTTTCTTTTTGCATTGTGATGTTTTTTGCTTTTCAGTACAAACTTTAATTAAAAAAAAGGAAGTCTGTGCTTTATAATAAATTCCTTGAAATGGCAAAAAACAAAATATTGAACATAAACATACAGTTCTATATGAAATTTTTCAAGGTGGTTTGATGAAAAATGAATTGATACACAGACAATAATAGGAGTTGAAAATTACCCCGTTTGGCAAATTTTCACAGTATTGTGACACTTCTCTTTGTACCCATTTGTATCTTTAGCAACCTAAAGGCAGAATAACTTCACAGAATAATGGTAACAATAGCATATGAGGTCACTATTCTTTTAAGGTTTTGGGTGGATGGTGTGTGGCCTGCCACAATCTTAACTGCCACTAAAAATTTTTTTTTTTTTATAGATGAATAGAAATATGTGAGATGTTGTAGACTCTCTGGCCAGTAGCAGCATGGTCAGGTGAACTTGAGGAGTGTTGAGTTTGTGTCCCATTTATGATGGGCTAGTGATTCACTTGTTAGAATGTACAGGGTAAAGACAGTCTGTTGGCCATTTTGGAAATATAGGTGGGTTAGTGTGAACTGGCATTTAGATGAAAGCTTGGTGGGCATACTGGGTCACACTTAAGGCTTGTATTGGAATCTTAGCTGCAAATCTCCTGAGTTGCTAACATTTCATTATGTTTTTTAAAATTATTTAAAAAAATATTTAAAAATTATTTAAAAGGAAGTAAAATTATTACTTCCTTTTAATTGGAACTCGGATACCAGGGTGATGAGCCCAGTATAATGTGATGATTAGCTAGGAGCTGAAACCCATCTAACTGCTGGGCTCTGGTGATATACAACTGCCACTAACTGCTGCTTGTCTCTTACTCAGTTATATGCATGGTAGCAGCAGTAGTTCATTAGGCCTACAACTTCCATCTCCTTTCCTTTCCTTTCCTTTTCTCCCTCTGTGTTTGAAGATCTGGCATGGCCACAGATGCCTGGTTGACAAGGGATGCTGGCAGCTCCGGTCAGCACCACTGATCCGTTAAGTCTGGTCAGCAGGGCTAAGGCAGGCTCCCTGCCTGCCGTGAGTTTGCGTGGCTTCCAGAAGCAGTGGCATGTTCCCCCTCCAGCTCCTACGTGTAGGGGCAGCCAGGGGGCTGGGGTTCTGCCCCTGCCCCAAGCACCAAGCACCAGCCTCACAGCTCCTATTGGCCAGGAACCATGGCCAATGGGAGCTGTGGGGGCAGCGCCAGTGGACGGGGCAGCGCGCAGAGCCACCTGGCCGCACCTCTGTGTAGGCGCTGGAGGAGGACATGGTGCTGCTTCCGGGAGCTGCCTGAGGTAAGCACCTCCTGTAGCCTGCCCCCCTCCCACGCCCCAGCCCCTTGCCCACACCCTGATCCCCCCTCCTGCACTCCAAATCCCTCATCCCCAGCCCCACACCAGAGCCTGCACCCCCAGCCAGAACCCTCACCCCCCCCCCCAACCCTCTGCTCCAGCCCAGAGCCCTCTTCCGCACCCTGACCCCCTCATTTCTGGTCCCACCGCGGAACCCGCACCCCCAGCCCAGAGCCCATACTCCCTTCCACACCCCATCCCCCTGCCTCAGCTCCACCCTGCAGCCTGGAGTCCCCTCCTGCACCCCAAACCCCTTATTCCTGCCCCCCCCAGCCTATACCCCCAGCCAGAGCCCCAACCCACTGCCTCATCCTGGAGCCCCCTCCCACACCCTGAACTCCTCATTTCTGGCCCCACCCCAGAGCCCACACCCCCAGCCAGAGCCCTCACCCCCTCCTGCATCCCAACCTCCTGAACCAGCCCGGTGAAAATGAGCGAGTGAGTGAGGGTGGGGAGAGCGAGCGATGGGGGGGGGGAACAGAGTGAGCGGGGGGCAGGGCTTTGGAGAAGGGGTGGGGCAGGGGCTCGGAGGAGGGGTGGGGCAGGGGAAGGGTGTTTGGTTTTGTGCAAGTAGAAAGTTGGCAAACCTACCACAGGAAGAGAAAGGGAGAGCTATGTCACTTGCTTCTGCATGTGTTAGTATTTTGCCCCCACCAGAGAGGGAAAGGATTTTTCTATCACCTATATGGAGAGCCTGCTGCTGGAGAAATGCAGTAGCATCCACATCCTGATACCTCTAATAGGCCCACTGAGGCGTGGCTGTTGCTGGCAGGAGGTGGGGGCTTACAGGCATGGCATCTTGGCTCCAGAACCTGATGCTGGCAAAACTACTTCTCCACTCTTCTGGCCAGGAGGGGTACATCTCCCTGGAGTGTCCTTCTTCTCCAAGCCAACATGTGCTTGCAGTGGTGTAATGGAGAACACTTCTGACGCTGGATCATTTCCCTCACCTTGCTGACAAGGATTTCATCTCCCCAGGCAAGAATTTGTTTTCTCTAGTTAAGGTATTTCAAGAGTGAAGGTAAAGGGAAAATTGGGTATAATATTTGTTCCATTATTTTTTGATGGATAGATGCTAGACTTACCTTGCCAGATGGCAAATGCCAACCAGATTCATTTTGTGTTTACTCCTGGGGCTTCCTTTTGTAGGGCTTAATCTCTTATCATTCAATAATAAACTGACTGTACTATTTTTTTAAGGAAGTATTTTTAAATTGATCAAACCAAATAAAAATATATTTCATTTAGGCTGACTGATGTTCTCAAAAAATTTGTAAAATAAGTTATCTGCCTTCAGACTAATCCACAACGTCTTTACTGGAACTGAAGCTTTTCTTTCTCTCTGGAGAATCTGATTAATAATTGTAATGACTTTACGGAAAAAAGAAGGTAGCAAAACAGCCAATGTCTGAAATAAGTAGCAGAATTAGTGAAGATCACTGGCTGTCATTATTCTCTTTTTGCTTCACCATGTAAAGTCCACCTGTTCAGTGAGGACTGTCTCATTCTGTGCGATCCATCTGTTTACAAATTTTAAACCAAACTCTCATACATAATTTCACTACTGTTTTTAGAACCTCCCTATTATTTACACACATACAATCAAATGAAAAATTAAAGTAGAATACCAATTATAATTTGAGGCCAATTAATTGGAAAATACTGTATAGAAGTTTGGTGTTAGTATCAGCCTTATATTATGCTATCAGTATTGTTCTTAGTCCATACTTTATATTTATTAATTTGAGCATCAAGTTCTTTTGAACTAAACATCATATAATGAATTTACATAAATAAATACAGCTAATGAACACGTATTTATTATTTTGCATTTCACTGCTATTTACTAACAGATTTTCAAAAACAATAGACAATTTTGTAATCTCAATTTTGTAAAACCAGTAGTTTTTTGGGCCCTACCAACCATTTAATATGCAAATTAGGTATTCTCAGACTTAATGTACTTCATTTTTATAAAACAAATACATCATTAATCTGATTAAGTTCTTGGATAGGAGTACTATCCTCAGATCATTGTGGATCATTTATTGTTGGGCATACGTCCAAAATAAAGGATTCAAGCATGGCACTTACAGCCTAGGTTTAGTAGAATCGTTGAAACCTCTAAATGCCATTTTTCAGAAGAATAGAAATGCACTGCTACTTGTAATTGCAAGCATTGTCTAAAACTTAGCAACATTTGTTATCCTTAATTGCAGTTCTGGGGTGATGATGATTCAGTGCACAGAAATTGTGCTATGTTGTTCTTTGATTTTGCAAACTGCATTTTAAATGAATTCTGTAATAGGTTGAGCCTACTATATTATAAATTCTGTCTTTACTGAAGTGGCTTGGTTGGTCACCATGAGGCATGTTCTCCCAACAGCTGCAACTGAGGATAGAATCTGGCCCTGTGTTTCTGAATTCGGAAGCTGATTATGGGTGTTAGCTATGTATTATGTTAACGGCTGGTTTTAGGTCAATGTGAAAAATGACAATAGAAAGAAAAAAGCTAATGAGAAGAGAACGTTTATTAATTGTGGTTTGCATATGAATATTCAATTAAAACACAAAACATCTTTAGCTTGTAATGGATTCATGACCATTCACTATTTTCTGGTCACTACTTTTAGTAGTGTAAAACACAATATGGTCAACCAGGATTTAACATTCATAAAAGTCAGGTCCTTCTGCCCTTCTCTTCACTTCTCCCAGCAACAGGAACATACCAGTTAAATTAAATGAGAATCCCCTTTAGGTATATGATAGTATTGCTAGGCCCTCAGTAACAGTCATACATCTTGTTGTCCTCTGTTTATGCCCTCAGTGACACCTGTGCAACCTACTAGCCTTCAGTGTGTTTCCATAGATAGAGCTAATTAGAAATTATTAATTGATGCACAAGAAAAATAGACTGTAGGGCCCAAATCCACAAAGGGATTTAGGTGTGGGGAGCTGCCTAGTTAGCCAACAGCAGATGCTGAGGAGAGGGTGTGTCCTATGTCCCAGCTGGAGAAGGCATGTGTCTCTGCTTGGGATCCACAGCCAGGCACCCTCTCCTGCAGTCAGGCCGCTATGACATTTCTTGCAACAATGCTGGCAGCACATGCCTAACTCCATACAAAATGGCTTGGGGGAGGGGAAATGGACTCCCTTATAACCTTTAGTCCAGTGGTTAGGGCACTCACCTGGAATGTGGGAGACCCCAGTTCAAGTCTCCCCTTGGCCTGATGTCAAAAAAGGATTTGAACATGGGTTTCCCACCTCTCAGGTGAGTGCTCTAGCCATAGGACAATAGAGTGATTCTCTTTCTCTCCCCCCCGCCCCCAAGCATATTTAATTATTTATAGGATCTGCGCCTAGCTCACTGTCTTTTAGCTGTGTTGACTTTGCTGTGCTGACAGGATTTCTGCACTTCTGTCAGTAAAGTCAGCAGATACAGCTCTGAAAACTCAAGAAGACTTGCTGAGTAAGAAGATGCACTTTTTCAGTCACTGTTCTGACCATAACCACACTGTAAAGACTCAGCAGTACTGCAAAAGATATTCTGGATGCTTTATATAATTACAAAGAAAAGTAAAGTGACTTTTAAAAGTTAAAATGGGCCTTCATTTTAATGGCAGTATATTTATCAAATGGAGAATCACCATCTTAATTCTTAGATGAGGGCTGGACCACAGGAAGTCTCAGCATTAGTGTGGAGAGGAAACTGGAGATTTTTAAACTTGTTTTAATATATATATTTTTAAATATGTTATTTGTTAATTCAGCCAGCTGCAGCGAAATTACAAAATAAAAAATAATAATTCAGAATTTACTTTACAGGAGCATGTGCCCAAATAATTCATTCTCTCTCTCTCTCTCTCACACACTCTCTCTCTCTCTCTCTCTCTCTCACACACACACACACACACACACACACACACACACACACACACACACACACACACACACACACACACACACACACACACACGTAATAAACAAACAAGGATTTCTACAGACTATCACTTCTTTAATAAAAGTGACAACAGCTAACTTGTAAATTTAGCCCATGCTAGAATCTTGAATAATTTTCCAGTAATTATTCATTCCTAGAGCCAGATTCACTTTAAAGTCCAAAATTACCTCAAAAAGTGGCTGTATTTTTTTTAAAAGCTGTGCTTTATAGAATGTCCCTTTTATTGGAATGTTTGTTTTCAGAATTTGAAATGTTAAGCTCTGACTTTCAGTCATGAGTAACACAGGGATTGACCACTTATTTAATTCAAATTCCTATGAAACAACTTACACAGTTCAACTGATTTTTCTAAGTATCGTCATTAAAATAGTTGAATTTTGCTGTATTGATATTTCACCTAGTTAATCTTAAAAGAACGGCATTTGGTGGGGTATTGTCTTTAATGAGAATACTTTTGAAAGCTAGAGCTTATGCTATAATATTTTAATCACTATTATGATATTAAATATTTTCCAATGATGTAGGTATAGCACTACAGATAATGCAATATCACAATGTCACCCTAGATTACCAGGTTTTTTTGGTCCTGGATTTTTTTCTATTTTCATGCACTTAAATATTTGTAATTTGGAACATATCAATATACATAGTATTTCTATTGTTTTCAGTGAGGGATTGGCAGCTCAGACTAGCTAAAAATACTACATTAGTTTAATTGAAATCTGAAAAGTGCAGAATTAGCTGAATTTGACATAAGTAAAATAAAAAATGAAAAAAAGCTGAAAAAAATGTGAAATAAAAATACTCAATGGATATGTAAATTAAAGGACCCAAATCTCATTAAAGTCAATGGGACTATTCACCTACTTAAGATTAAGCACATGCATAAATATTAGTAGGCTGGAGGTCCTGTGGACTCAATTCTTGAAAGGTCCTGAGAGCTTCCTAGGAGTTACTGAGCGGCTGCAACTCCTGTTAAAATCAATGGGACTTGTGGCTGCCCAGCAGGTACAATTGGTGCCTCAGAGCCCAGACATGTATGCCTTTTATGCAAACTTGACATTGACGTGAGTGGGAGTAACGCATGCAGAGTTGTGTGGAAGCCGGCTTTAAAGATCAGTCCTGTAATATTTCCATGCACAACCTCCATCCTCAATTTTTTTTCACTGAGTTACATACATGTAAGGACTAGAACTAGGTGGGAAACTGATTTCCCAGCCTGAGAAAATTTTCAAGATTTCAACATTTCTCCCCGTTCTGCATTAGGATGAAACTGTGACCTTCTGAAATGTTTAGAGATAGAGATAGAAAGAATACTCAATAGCCCTGTGGTTAGGGGAACGCACCTGTTACGTGGAAAACCCAGGTTCTGAATCAGGCACAGAAGGACTTGGTGAGCACCCCTAATCACACAGCTATTGGCTATTCTTGGCAGGAGTCTCTCTCTCTCTCTCTCTCTCTCTCTCTCTCTGATTTTGATCAGAAATTCCATCCTGGACCCGAGAAACCTTCCCCTCGAAAGTTTTGTCCAAATCAATACATTCCCGTGAAAAGTGTCAGTTTCAATGTATCAGGATTTTCCAACAAAAAGAAAAAAAAATTGTCAACAATTCTTGGCCAGTTGAGACAGATTATTTTACAGTACTGGAAATCATCTTAAGTACAATTTCAACCAGAACATATCTGTTGTCCTAATCTCTGCGTGTGATTTTATTGCATGTCATGTACTCTTTGTTACAGTGGAGACTCCATCTGAAAAACTCTTTCTCACTTGTTCCTGCCAGCCTAAGAGAGTTTATTGTCCTTTATAATAAGCAATCGAGATGGACAAAGGATTTCTTATTCCAGATGAATACACTACAGTAAATATATAAACAGAACTAAGAACTCGGCAAGTGGTCATTTTTTCTTTTGACTGTCCATGATGAATGTGTACATCTGGGGCCAAACTGAAGTCAATTAATTGATTAATTCATTTAGCAATCTAATATGCATGTGAGGAAATTTTGTGTAAGTGGTTAGCGAAAGAGACTTGCAGCAGGCCTCTGTACTCATATTTTAGCCTCTGCCACTAACTTACCATGTGATCTTGAGCAAGTCATTTTAGCCACGCTTTTTCAAAACTATCCTCTAATTTGGTTGCTGAACTAGAGATATCTAGGGCCTGATTTTCAGAGGTGCTTAGCACTCATAGCTCCAGTTTGCAGTGTTTGAAATATTTTCTTAATGACAGTTTTCCAAATCAGCCAGTGTACCAGGTACACTCGCCCCACTCTGTATGGATGTTTTTCCTCTTTTTCTCCTTTTCTTTCTCCCACCTGGCTGCTTCCACCTCCTGTTCTGCCACATCTTTCTTCTCTGGTCTCTGATCTCTGGTCCCCAAGCAGGATCCTTTCCCAGGAACTTAGCATTCCTCTTCATCATTTCCTGGTATCTACTACACTCTAATGTCTTTTTGTGAATACTGTGATATTTGATTTTATTCTTAAAGACTCCGGGGATCATGTGTCTGTATAAGTCTCAAATTTCAGTTTTTGGTTGTTCTTTCTTTTTAAGTAAGTTTCTATTCCTCCTGGTTGTGATGAAAAGCTTGAAAATGTGGTTCAAGTGTACCGAGAACTTAAAAAATAAAAACAGTCTTCCTCCCAAACCCCCCCCCCCACCTTAATGTATTCCTTTTAAAAATCTCATGATTTTGGGGTGTCTGATTCATGACTTTTAAGTGCTTGGAGATTAACAGTTCTGCAGCTGGCTCCAGGTGCTCATTCTGTTGAAAACAGCTAAAAGGCAGGCTGAAGATGTGAGGGGCTGGAGTTTGTTGCTGTTGAGATGAGAAGCAGCCAGGGTTGGAGATGGCAGTGGGAGGAAGGAGCAGATAGGTTTAGAAAAGCTACTTCTGTTGCCCCACAGTTCCAGACATTGACTGAGAATTTTTTTTTATGAAAAATGTGTCCCTTTTTTCATAGAACATAAGAACGGCCATACTGGGTCAGACCAAAGGTCCATCAAGCCCAGTATCCTGTCCTCTGACAGTGGCCAATGGCAGGTGCCCCAGAGGGAATGAACAGACAGGTTATCATCAAGTGATCCAGGCCCTGTCACCCAATCCCAGCTTCTGGCAAACAGAGGCTAGGGACACCATTCCTGCCCATCCTTGCTAATAGCCATTGATGGACCTATCTTCCATGAATCTATCTAGCTCCCTTTTGAACCCTGTTATAGTATTGGCCTTCACAACACCCTCTGGCAAGGAGTTCCAGAGGTTGACAGTGCGTTGCGTGAAAAAATACTTTCTTGTGTTTGTTTTAAACCTGCTACCTATTAATTTGGTGGCCCCTTGTTCTTGAATTATGAGAAGGAGTAAATAACATTTCCTTATTTACTTTCTCTATACCACTCATGATTTTATAGACCTCTATCATATCCCCCCTTAGTCGCCTCTTTTCCAAACTGAAAAGTCCCAGTCTTATTAATCTCTCCTCATACGAAGCCATTTTGTGAGATCCTTTTGTAGCTCTTCGCAGTCTGCCTGGGACTTAATTATCTTGAGTAGTTTTGTATTATCTGCAAATTTTGCCACCTCACTGTTTACCCCTTTTTCCAGATCAATTATGAATATGCTAAATAGGACTGGGCCCAGTACAGATCCCTGGGGGACACCACTATTTACCTTTCTCCATTCTGAAAACTGACCATTTATTCCTACCTTTGTTTCCTATCTTTTAACCAGTTACCAATCCATGAGAGAACCTTCCCTCTTATCCCATGACTGCTTATTTTGCTTAATAGCCTTTGGTGAGGGACCTTGTCAAAGGCTTTCTGAAAATCTAAATACACTAGATCCACTGGATCTCCTTTGTCCGCATGCTTGTTGACCCCTTCAACGAATTCTACTAGATTGGTGAGGCATGATTTCCCTTTACAAAAACCATTTTGACTATTTCCCAACAAATAATTTTCATCTATGTGTCTGACAATTTTGTTCTTTACGATAGTTTCAACCAATTTGCCCAGTACTGAAGTGAGGCTTACTGGCCTGTAGTTGCAAGGGTCACCTCTGGAGCCTTTTTTAAAAATTGGTGTCACATTAGCTATCCTCCAGTCATTTGGTACAGAAGCTGATTTAAATGATAGGTTACAGATGACAGTTAGTAGTCCTGCAATTTCACATTTGAGTTCCTTCAGAACTTCTTGGGCGAATACCATCAGGTCCTGGAGACTTATTACTGTTTAGTTTATCAATTTGTCCCAAAACCACCTCTAATGACACCTCAATTTGGGACAGTTCCTCAGATCTGTCACTCAAAAAGAATGGCTCAGGTTTGGGAATCTCCCTCACATCCTCAGCAGTGAAGACCGATGCAAAGAATTAATTTAGTTTCTCCGCAATGGCCTTATCATCCTTGAGTTCTCCTTTAGCATCTCGATCGTCCACTGGCCCCACTGGTTGTTTAGCAGGCTTTCTGCTTCTGATGTATTTAAAAATTTTTTGCTATTACTTTTGGAGTTTTTGGCTAGCTGTTCTTCAAATTCTTTTTTGGTCTTTCTAATTTTATTTTTACACTTCATTTGCCGGAGTTTATGCTCTTTTCTATTTTCCTCATTAGGATTTATCTTCCACTTTTTAAAGGATGCTTTTTTGCCTCTCACTGCTTCTTTTACTTTGTTGTTTAACCATGGTGGCTCTTTTTTGGCTCTCTTACTATATTTTTTAAATTGGAGTATACATTTAAGTTGAGCCTCTATTGTGGTTTCTTTAAAAAGTTTCCATGCAGTTTGCAGGGATTTTACTTTTGGTACTGTACCTTTTAATTTCTGTTTCACTAACCTCCTCACTTTTGTGTAGTTCCCCTTTCTGAAATTAAATGCTACAGTGTTGGGCTGCTGCCACAGGGATGTTAAATTTAATTATATTATGGTCACTATTACCAAGAGGTCCAGCTAATGTTGAAATGTTGAATGTCAGAGCTGATCCAAAAATTCTATTTGGGACTTTTCTGGCCAAACCAAGCATGGTGACAGCTACAGAGGCTTCAGCTGGAAACTGTGGGTACTCATTACTAAGGCTATGATTTTGTCATGGATATTTTTAGTAAAAGTCATGGACAGGTCACAGGCAATGAACAAAAATTCACAGAAGCCGTGACCTGTCCCTGACTTCTACAAAATATGTCCCTGACAAAATGGGCAGGGAGGAGGGTCCAGTGGTAGGGAGCTCGCGGGGGAGGATATCTGCCCCCACCAGCAACGGCGGTGGCTGGGGAGCTGCAGGAGGTTGGTATACCCCACCTGCCGGCGGTGGCTGGGGAGCTGCAGGAGGGTGGTATCTCCCCCGCCAGTGGTGGCAGGGGTTGAGGAGTTGCGAGGGATCCCCCACTGCCAGTGGTGGTTGGGGAGTTCCAGGGAATCCTTCACTGCCCTGCAGGACTGAGGAGCTGGGGGGTGGGGACCACGTCTGAGAGCTGTGGGTGGGCCCCTGCTGCCGTGGCAACTGGGCAACTGCAGGAGAGTCCCCACCTCACCACAGCTGGGTGGCTGCAGGGCCCCAGTGTCACAGAGGTTGCAGAAAGTCACGGAATCCGTAACTTCCGTGACCTCCATGACATACTCGTAACCTTACTCATTACCTCTGAAAATCAGGAGACATAGGTGTCTCCAATGGGGCTCTCAAAAGTAGCAGGCAGTTTTAGAAACACGGGCCTTAGTACCTCTGAACCTGACTCTAATCAATATAACAATAATGATATGCAAGGAGAAACTTTAAAAAGGCACAGTATTAATATTTCTTTAATATTGTCTCATGACTTTAAAATTATAGCAAGTATATATGTGTGTAAGCTCTGTCACTTTCTCATTATGTAAATCAGCAGTGTTGCAGAAGAACTATTTAGCATTTTCTTGGAGTGAAGTTCTTAGTTTAGGAATTTAATTTTAGATTTTACATTTAAATTTCTCTGTATTGCTTCTATAATGGTTCTACAATTTTTTGTTTTGTAGCTTAAGAGGTTTAGTCACTACAGTTGAAAGACATGACCCTCAGAGTGAGGCCAGATAAGAATAAAAGATTGATCATGCTGGGCTGACTGGCTCTGACATCTGACAATGGAACTTGCTAGTTTTCAGTTCATTTTTGGTTTTTATAGTCTATATTTGCTTCCCCAGTCTCTGAGTTGTAGAGGTGTATCCAGTTTTGAATGAACTTGTCATGAGGCTATTCATGATATCCAATCTCTAACCCAGTTCCACACATTGTACAAATGGCAGTAAAATTATAATGTTGTATATCCACAGATTAAAAACTAAAACAATATTCAGAGTAATGGAGAACAGTATCTCCACAAAACAGTAGGACACATTTCATGGGTGGACAATAAGTAGGCATATAACATGGTGTTCAATTATAATTTCCAGAGGGGAACACATTTTGTTCATCAGGTCTTTTGTGTTTGTTGAAAAGTTATATACAGTTTGTTGTAATTCTGTAAAATTAGGAAAAAGCTCTTTAGCTGATTCTGATACTATAATATTCATTAAACTGTCTCTCATAGTTGATATATATATCATTATGAGCCTACTTCTAGTTTATGTATTAAGACTGGCCAATTTTTATACAATTCTGTTTTAGGAGCATCAGTTTTAGGAGAATACAGTGAAGTCTATAGGCCACTTTTTTCATCTCAGGGGTAGTCTTATTTAATAGCTGATTTAAAATGACATTGTGTGTACCTCTTATCTTTAAACCAAGTGGACCACCATGTGCCTTAAAATGACTACTGAACAAATTTTGAAAAAGAAAGTAGTTAAGGATATAGAGGTTAACGGTAACTGGGATAGAATATAACATGGTTTTACAAAAGATAGATTGTGTCAGAGCAACCTGATCTTCTTCTTCGAGAAGATAATTGATTTTTTTAGACAAAGGAAATTCAATAGATCTAATTTACCTGGATTTCAGTAAGGTATTTAATACAGTTCCACATGGGAAATTATTAGTTAAATTGGAGAAGATGGGGATTAATATGAGAATTGAAAGGTGGATAAGGAACTAGTTAAAAGGGGGAACTACAATGGATCATATTGAAAGGAAAACTATCAGGCTAGAGGCAGTTTACTAGTGGAGTTCCTCAGGGATTGGTCTTGGGACTAATCTTATTTAACATTTTCATTATTGACCTTGGCACAAAAAGTGGGAGTATGCTAATAAAATTTGTGGAATACAGAAAGTTGGGTGGTATTGCCAATATGGAGGAGGACCAGAATATCATACAAGAAAATCTGGATGATCTTGTAAACTGGAATAATAGAAATGGGATGAAATTTAATAGTGCAAAGTCCAAGGTCATGCATTTAGGGACTAACAACAAAAATTGTTGTTATAAGTTGGGGATGTATCAATTGGAAGTGACAGAGGAGGAGAAAGACCTGGATGTATTGGTTGATCACAGGATGACTATGAGCTGCCAATGTGCATCAGGTGAGATATTTCCAGTAGAGACAGGGAAGCGTTAGTACTATTGTACAAGGCACTGGTGAAATCTCATCTGGAATACTGTGTGCAGTTCTGGTCTCCCATGTGTAAGAAACATGAATTCAAACTGGAACAGGGGCAGAGAAGGGCTATAGGATGATCAGAGGAATGGAAAACCTACCTTTATGAGAGGAGACTCAAAGAGCTTGGCTTGTTTAGCCTAACCAAAAGTAGGCTGAGGGGAGATATGATTGCTCTCTATAAACACATCAGAGGAATAAATACCAGGGAGGGAGAGGAGTTATTTATGTTAAGCGACAGTATGGACACAAGAAGACATGGATATAAACTGTCCATCAACAAGTTTAGGCTTGAAATTAGACAAAGGTTTGTAACCATCAGGGGAATGAAGTTCTGGAACAGTCTTTTAAGGGTAGCAGTGGGGCAAAAATCCTAACTGGCTTCAAGATTGAGCTTGATACGTTTATGGAGGGGATGGTATGATGAAACTGCCTACAATGGCATATAGCCGATGTGTGACTGCTAGCAGCAAATATCCCCAGCGGCCGGTGATGGAACACTAGACGGTGAGGGCTCTGAGTTACTACAGAGAATTCTTTCCCAGGTATCTGCCTGGTGAGTCTTGCCCACATGCTCAGGGTCTAACTGATTGCCATATTTGGGGTCGGAAAGGAATTTTTCCCTGGGTCAGATTGGCAGAGACCCTGGGACGGTTTTGCCTTTCTCTGCAGCATGGGGCCTGGGTCACTTGCAGGTTTAAACTAGTGTAAATGATGGATTCTCTGTAACCTGAAGTCTTTAAACCATGGTTTGAGGACTCCAGTAACTCTATTACAGGAGTGGGCGGGTGAGGTTCTATAATGCCTACAATGTGCAGAAGGTCAGGCTAGATTATCATGATGGTCCATTCTAATCTTAGTCGAGTCTAAAATCCGAGTCACTGTTACATAAATAACGAGTTAATTTTAGGGCATTATCATGCAAATTCTTAGTCATGTGAGGAGTCTGTGGAAGCCAGTGGAAAAATAAGAAGAATCATCTCATAGGATTCAGAGTACAATTCAGGTCAGTCAGGGATTGTCTCATCACTTGCCCTGCAAGCCTGGGTTTCTCACAATGCCTTGCTGCTGTAGCTCCCAGCCTGGGATGCTTACAACCAGCCTACAGGCATGCAGATCACACCCTGAAGTGTCTGTGTGCTAGACATCCCTGATTCAGCAGCTCTGACCCCAGCAGCCTGTGTATAGTCCCACTTTAGTCTCCACCAGCCTTGGTTACAATCAGCAAGGTGACCCCAATACACTCCCAATCCCAAATTTTCCCCCAACTGTATGCTCTGGACAGATCAGAGAAATAAGGTTAGTTTCTTCTTGTAAAGAGACAAAAGCATGTCACAGCTTATTAACTTAACTGGGGCAAATACACTCTTCTCTTTCAAAACAGCACTGAGTTGGTTTACAGTAAAAAAATAAAAGAAATTTATTAACAATAGGACATTGGTAAGTGATACCAAGAAAAAGGAATAAAGTTAGAAAGTGTGATAAGCAATTAAAGTGAAAACATTCATTTAAAATTCTAAAACTTAATATAGCAAGATACCAGCTTTGTTCAAGATGTTTATTATCTCCAATCTTCTTTCTTCCCTGCCATGTCTGACTTTTCCTCAGTCAGGACCTTCCACAGAAGTACAAGGCACTGGCTTCCCTTGTCTTCCTAAGTGAAGGGTCTTTGCTTAAGTAGGTTTCTCACCTATATTCAGTTTCCAGAGACTTCAATCCCCCCTTGGTTGAAGGACCCATCTTTCTCAGCTTGCAAGAGCTCTGTTCCCTTGTGTCTGACTAGTGAGTGATGTCACAGATGGGTTTCTGTCCCTCTGTTTATATCTTCCAAAGTTCAGTTACCTTGTTTCATGAGGCAGGATGACCTCATGCTGTTCTTCCCTTTCTGTGGATTTCTCCATCTTCCTGATGATTTGTATATAAATGGGACTTCAATTTTTTTTATTCCACCCTGTGAAATTTATATAGGAGACAGTCAAATAACTGCGTTCTCTCCTGTCTGGGAGAGAACCTGTTTCTCCTTGTTTGGCTGCAGACTTTAAAACATAATATAGTTATGTATCCATATATCCTCATATAGTGTTAATACATACATTTCACAATTACAGGTCTGTCGCATCTTGCATGTATTTAACATGCGCGATTTCAGGTTTATGCGGTTGGCAAAAAAAAAAAAGAGAAAAATAACAATTTTAATACTGTATCTGTAGTGGCGCCCGCCATTACACTCAATGTAATTTTGACTATTCGCGATTTTCGCTTTATGCGCTGACTGCGGAATGTAATCCCAGAGTAAGATGCGACAGACCTGTATATCAATCACCAGTGTACCATTAGCTTCCAGAAAAGATCTCTCTATATACTTCTATAATATAGTAATATTGTATGCATATAGTTGATTCAAATGCTTATCACTCAAGGTCTTTACTGTCTTTATAGACCAGTAAACTTTTGCAATGGATTCTTCTGAGGGTTACCCCTCAAAGTAAAGTTCATTCAAGCTGTGAGGAAGGCAACATGGAATCCGGTGGTGAAGGAAGCTCCAAGATGTTTCTTTCCCCTTTTGTTAGCTTAATAGCTTTGTTTACCTAATATGTAAAAATGGACCTTCATTGTCTTTACCTGAAGACTGGGCTAGTCAGAGAATCAAATACACATTCCTTTGTCTAAGGCAGACCAGTTTACCGACTCCCATGACATACCTGGTTTAAACACACTTTAGTCATAATTCTATATATTATATATTCATAACTCTTAATATACACCATGTACATATATCACTCAAGAATATTAATGATCAGTTAGTTATTAGTTTTCCAGTGATATCTTACATGACACCTTTTAGATAGAGATTATAACCATAATGAGTTGGGGTACAATGAATTGGTCAGGCCAGCTGAAACACATTACCTGATACCAGTGAGCCTTTTACCACTGGGATGCTCTTACAAAGCCGCAGGAGGTTTAGCCGCTAGCTGACCTGGAGGCAGCAGGTCAGAACCCTCTTTCGTGGACAGAGCATCAGCCACCATATTTTCTTTCCCCTTTATATAGAAGAAACCTGTTTTTTCTGGACATAATGTCAGAGTATCCATAATTTTGCCTGCTGAGTTGTTGCAAACATTTGACAGTGACATTGATGATCATTTTGCTGTGAGATTTCTAACTATATATTTGTTTTTATAACAACCTGTGAGATGTCATTTTTATCCTGGCTCTTTACTCTGTCATTTGACAAGTGGTCCCAATACTTAAGGTCATGAGGGAGTGAGACTTAAGTGGGAGGAATGATCAGGGTTCTATTGGGAATGTTCCTAATCCACTTGCAGTAGCAATTGAAGGTCTTAATTACCAAGAACACAATGGGTCAACATTTTGCACATGAAAAATTGTCATTGGAATATGGCCTTTTTTCAAAAATGCAAGTTTTGTGAATAACTCTCAACTTGTAGGCCATACGTTAGATATTTTTACCTACATTTTTATAAAATATTATGTTGGTAAAAATGTCTGTATCAAAATGTCAATAAAAATATGAAAATTTTATGAAAAAAGAAAATTTAAATAATGTCACCAATATTTTGGGGGGAAATTGTGTTCAAAATAGGTCATTTTCATATGAATTTTTTTAAATTAGTTGTGGAAGTGAAACCATTTTCATACTTCAAAGAAGAATTTGAAAGGGAAAATTTTCAGTCAGCGTTTGACATTATTTTAAATTTTTTTTTTTGTTTACCAGAAACTGGTTTTAATGAGAAAACCTGGTTAAACTATTATACAAATTATTTTAATAAAAACATTTTTAACCTATGATGGGATATGGGTCCATTTCAAACCCTGTGAAATAGAAACAGTTTTGACATATTTTCACAAAGCTGTTTTGCCATTTTTTCAACCTGTTCTATTCAAGACCTTCAGTGGGTCACAGTATAAATACTTTGATAATTCTCTGTTCATAACTTCCAGAGACAGCTCTATTCCTCTGGGATAATGAAGCACAAGTCCTCAGGACAACATAAGAACGGCCATACTGGGTCAGATCAAAGGTCCATCTAGCCCATTATACTGTCTTCCTACAGTGACCAATGCCAGGTGCCCCAGAGGGAATGAACAGATTAGGTAATCATCAGGTGATCCATCCTGTCGCCCATTCCCAGCTTCTGGCAAACAGGGCTAGGGACACCATCCCGGTCCATCCTGGTTAATAGCCATTGATGGACCTATCCTCCATGAACTTATCTAGTTCCTGTGGTCTTCACAACATCCTCTGGCAAGGAGTTCCACAGGTTGACTGCGTTGTATGAAAAAATACTTCCTTTTGTTTTTTTAAATCTGCTGCCTATTAATTTCATGTGGTGAACCCTAGTTCTTATGTTATGAGAAGGAGTAAATAACACTTCCTTATTTACTTTCTCCATAGCAGTCATGATTTTATAAACCTCTATCATATCCTCCCTTAGTCGTTTCTTTTCCAAACTAAAAAGTCCCAGTTTTATTAATCTCTCCTCTTATGGCAGCCATTCCATCCCCCTACATCTGAACAAGCTTGAAATAGAGCATTTGTGGTGGAGGGTCTTCAGCTATGGACCAACATAACTAAAGAGATAGGATTAAATCGTCAGCTGGTCATCTCCAGAGCCAAACTCAGCTATGGATTCAGGTCTTCCCACAGTTACTAAAGACAAGAAATGACATGCACACTCACAAGAGGAGAAACAGCATGAAAGAAAACAAAGCAATAAAACTGCCAATAAAGCTACCAAAAAGCTGGGAAATGGAAATAGTAGAAGCCATTATGATACAGCAATCAAGATTTGTTTAACTTTATTAGGAGTTTGGGTACTACATTAACAGGGATCCTACATTTTTTGAAGCTAGATACTGTGGATACAGAGATGATGGGACCTTCTTAAAGTTTGGGAAGTTTGTGCTCGGGGGTGGGAGTGGGGGGTGGGAAGACAGAAGGTAGACTGACTTGGGAAGAAAAGTAATGATACAGTTGGGATCACAATTATGACAGCGACAGAGCCAAATAATTTTGAAACCTGAATATCTTTAAAATTTGGGTTCTGAAACAGTTCTGAATAGGATATAGTTTGTGCTGTTAGTTATTTACTCTCTCTCTTATGTACATCTTCTTTACCAAATAATCATAAGCCTTTCCACGCTGATCTTAAATAAACTGGCTAATTATTTAGTGCTCTCTTATGTTCCTTATCTCTGGTCTGCAATGCTGTGCATGCCGATGTGACTTCTTTGATTGTATTCATACTCTGTAGGATATATGCCCCTTCCTTCTGTCTCAGGTTAATCTCTGCATGTTTGTTTGGGATTTCTTTGTCTACCTTTTCATTCTGAGACTGTAGTTTCCCCCTCTAACCAGCCCTCTTCTATCTTTTTTGCAGTGGCTGTCACTTTAACACATTTATTTTCCAGGAAAAAGTAATGAGATGGGCAGTGTTCTCTGGGACTGCTGTCAGTGTTGCTCTGTGGAATGGCCAGCCATGATAGGCTTCAGGATTCTGTTTGCTTTGTCTCATAATCTGTTTTCCTTCTAAAGACCAAAGGTGTCACCTCTGATATCTGTTGTGATGAGAAGCCACTAAGCTGCTCCCAAACCCAGGTCTTCTGAATAATTAGTCAATTTGGGTGCCACACTCATATTGTTATAATAAATGTTGATATACAGTAATTATTTAAAAACAAATAAATCCTGATTTACAATCAGACACTTATTAGAGAGATTAAATTTTTGGTAAAGTGTATTAAAAGCCTTGCCAGAAAACAGAATAATAAAAAGCTATTTTCTGACATTTTAGAAATGGATGAACCTCTTAATATATTATTATTTTAATGAGTCCAAAAGTCTAAAGCACTTCACAGCAAACAGAGGCATTATCCCTAGACAAGAGACAGCCTAAACTCTAAGGCCCTGTGCACGTCCAGTTCTCAGTGTAGGATCAGGGTGTAAATCTGAGATATGACATCAGTAAGGAAGAGTGAAGTGCACAGAGATTAGCCTTACAGTTGTACAATAATTCATGGGTTGAAATCTTGGCTGTGTTGAAGTCAATGGCAAAATTTGTATTGATTTCAGTAGAGGCAGGATTTCACTGAAGGTCAAAAGGAACATTATGATAATCTAGTCTGCCCACCTGTGTAACATAAGCCATCAAACTTTACTCTAATACCTGAGTGAAATTCTGTAACTTCTAGCTGAGCCAGAAAGACATCCAACCTTGATTTAAGACATTAATGATGGAGTATCCACCACATTCCTAAGTACACCTCTACCCCGATATAACGATGTCCTCGGGAGCCAAAAAATCTTACCACATTATAGGTGAAACCGCGTTATATTGAACTTGCTTTGATCCGCCGGAGTGTGCAGCCCTGTACCCTCGGAGCACTGCTTTACTGTGTTATATTCGAATTCGTGTTATATTGGGTTGCGTTATATTGGGGTAGAGGTGTATATTTTCCAATGGTTAATTATCCTTTGTTAAAAATGTGTACCTTATTTCTTGTCTGAATTTGTCTAGTTTCTGCTTTCAGCCACTGGATCTTGTTATGCCTTTGTTTTCTAGATTAAAAATCTTCTACTATCAAAAACCTTTTATCCATGCAGGTATTTATAGACAATGAACAAGTCACTGCTTTACCTTCTCTTTGATAAGCTAAATAAATAGAACTTTTAAAATCTGTCATTGTAAGGAAGGTTTTTCAGACCTCAGATTGTTCTTGTGGCTCTTTTCTGATCCCTTTCTGATTTTTCAATATCCTTTTTTAGAGCTTTAGACACTAGAACTAGATACATTATTCTAATAATGGTCTCACCTAGGTTTGGCAAGCCGATCAATTGATTGGTCAAGTAATGTCAACTGATCAGACAATTGACTTCCCATTAGTTGACCATAATCAAATATTGTCAAAAATTGCAGCAAAAATATCCAGCTGTAGGTGGCGGTCTACTTTTTTTTATTGTGTCATGGTGCAGTCTGTTAGCAAACCTACTTAAATGTCTTAATCACTCACTTTACTATATGCTAAAATCACCTGTTAAGAAAAAGATGAACTAATTGAAAATTGGGCATCCTGATTGGTTGGAATTTTCTAGAATAAGCATTGTATGTATGTATATCATTATTTGTATACCAGGCCATCAATATACATGGCAGTTTGCAGAGGACATTAACCAAGTTAAAAGACACAGTCGCTGCCCTGAAGATCTTGCAACCTAAACTGACTAGAGAAATGTACAGAAATTAACTCAGAAGGGATTGGGGGAGAAAGAGGAGGGTTCATTAAATCTCCTTCCCCAACACAAAGAGAAAAGAGGCCTGCTGCCTATAAGTGCATTTTAAAATGACTTTTTTCTTTTATAGTTGCTTTGTGTTTGTTTTATTTCTGTTTAATTTCATTCTTCTTTTGTAACACTGCTCTACAGCCAAAATGCTTCTGAAATAAATGTAATCAAACTTTACTAATTCTGGGTCACTGAGAACGAAAATGATGTTTAAAATTGTCGATTGGCTCTAGTTTTCAAGATATGCTATTGAGTCAGTATATATGACCCTTGACCTGAGAATGGCGGAGGATAAGTGAGTTATAAAGGGAAGGGATCTCAATTTAAACCAGAAATGACTAAAATACATCTTTGACTGGATCTATGAATAAATCTATGACTGGGTTTGGACAGTACTTGCTTTTTAGGCAAAACAATGAATGATGCACTCTGAAGCTGGTATTGCGTCATACATGATATGAATTGCATCATGTTATTCCTAGAAGTCATGGATGACGCAATCATAACGAAGCTTACATCACTCTGCTGAACAAATTGCCCTATATCAGCTCTAGAAATCATACAGTGTTGTGCTCTCTTATTTGTCAGTGTTTGATTTTGCAAAGGGACACATTTCTGTTTAGCCAAAGTGAGCAGAGATGCCTCGTACTTGTGTGAACAGTGCAGATAACTTCTGCTCTGTTTGTGGTGAAGTGACTTTTGCATCACAAAAGCGCAGTATAACCACTATGGTTAAGAAAGCCTATCACCTTTATTTTGGCTGCAAAATTGGAGATCAGGACAAGAGGTGGGCCCCACACATATGCTGCAACACTTGTGCAACAAATCTTTGCCAGTGGTTGAACAGGAAAAGGAAATCTATGCCTTTTGCAGTGCAAATGATTTGGAGAGAGACAACAGATCATATCAGCAATTGTTACTTCTGTATGGTGCCTCCAGTTGGGAAAGATGTGTCAAAGAAGAAAAAGTGGACTGTGCATTATCCAAACATTCCATCAGCTATACGCCCAGTACCCCATGGAGAAGGACTGCCGGTTCCTGATGCACCAGAATCATTCTCACTTGAGTCAGACGAGGAAGAGGAAGAGGATGAAACTTCTGGTCCTGAACCATCAATGTCACAGGACCCACATTTTCTCCCATCCTCCTCCTCTGAACCACACCTCATAACACCAGGTGAACTGAATAACCTTCTCAGGGTTTTGGGACTACCCAAGAGTAAGGCAGAGCTGTTGGCTCCAGACTACAGCAGTGGAATCTCCTGGCAGGTGATGTTAGGGTTTCCATGTTCCGTGACCATCAAAAGGATCTTGTCCCATTCTTCTTCATGGAAGGTGATCTTGTAGCCTGCAACAACATCGATGGTGTGATGGCAGCCCTCAACATCGTTCACGATCCAGATGAGTGGAGACTGTTCATTGATTCATCGAAGACGAGTCTTAAAGCTGTTTTATTGCATAATGGCAATGTTTTGCCATCAATTCCAGTCAGTCATGCAGTCCATATGAAGGAAACCTATGACAACATGAAACAACTTTTGAGGTGCATAAACTATGACCAACATCAGTGGCAGCTTTGTGGCGATTTGAAGGTTGTTGCTCTCTTGCTTGGTCTGCAGACTGGATACACAAAGTACTGCTGTTTTCTCTGCAAATGGGATAGTCGTGCAAGAGATTCCCACTACATCAAGAAAGATTGGCCACTCTGACAGTCATTGGAGCCTGGGAGGAAAAGTGTTCAGCATCCATCACTTGTTAAATCAAGGAAGATTTTGTTACAACCCTTACACATCAAGTTGGATCTGATTAAGAACTTTGTCAAGGCCATTGACAAAACACAAGCAGCTTTCAAGTACCTCCGTGGAAAATTTCCAAGGTTAAGTGAAGCTAAGATAAAGGAAGGTGTCTTTGTTGGTCCTCTGATTCGTGAACTTCTTCGAGATGATGCATTTGACCATGCACTGCGTGACAAGGAAAAGACGGCATGGAAAGCCTTCCAGCTAGTGGCAATAAATTTTCTCAGAAACAACAAGGCAGACAACTACAGGTTGTTGGTGGAAAACCTCCTCAAGGCATACAAAAGCCTTGGTTGCAACATGTCACTGAAGATCCATTTTTTGCACTCTCATCTAGATTTTTTTCCACCGATCTGCGAAGCAGTGAGCGACGAGCACGGCGAGCGATTTCACCAGGACATTGCAACAATGGAGAAACGCTATCAGGGCAAATGGAGCCCATCAATGCTTGCAGACTATTGCTGGACAGTGACAAGAGATGCTCCATTTAATGAATTCAAGAGACAAGCCAAGAAGTGCCGAGTAGACACTGAATAGGACTAAACTATGTACATAATAGTTTTTTGCCTTTTGTTTCATAATACATTTTATTTATACAACTCTTTTGCTGATTTTTAAAGTGTTACATAAACAGGACAGGTGCAATATTATCATGTAAAGCAACCATAAACACATGAAAAGAGTTAGGTTTACAATTTATGATTAAAACTCTATATCTACACAATATACATAGACATAAAATGTAAAAACTTAAATATCTTAGAAATAGTAGCCAATCAGTTGTTTTAACTGTCATATTTGAATTCAGCACATCAAAATACATAATAAATAGCACATTTTATCTCTGAAGCTGACGACTTCTCAAAAATTGTAGACCAGTGTAATTGTTCAGTCTTCAATAACATTAAATGCTAACCTAACATTGATTTTAAAAAGGTAATAATAACTGTTCTTTCCTTTTTTAGAATATCATATCATTGTGTTTTGCATTTTTCTGTGTTAAAATAAATTAGTTAAGTACGGTAACTTGTTTGATGTAGTTAAGCATAGGTATCTCTCTAAGGCTAAGCTTGTTAGAGACCATAAAATCTCACTCTTTTGTTACTATTGTTACTGCTCTAATAAATTAGTGCTTGAAATGCGTTGACCTTTTTGACGTTACTTGACAATATTTGTCCAATATTTGACCAGTCAATTGACCAGTTCTTTTTGGACCTATCAAATGCCCAACTCTAGTCTCACCAATGCTGTATACAGAGGTAATACCACCTCCCACAATTCACCCACAATTTATGTTAGCTTTCTTAGTCACAGCATCACATTGGAAGCTCATGTTCAATAGTTAACTACCAGTACCCCTATGTATTTTTCAGAGTCACCAGTTTCCAGAATACAGTCTCCCTTCCTGCATGTCTTTGTTCTTGGATATATGACCTTACATTTGGCTGTATTAAAACACATGTTATTCAAATGCATCCAGTTCACTAAGCTATCACTGGTTTCAGAGTAGCAGCCGTGTTAGTCTGTATCCGCAAAAAGAAGAACAGGAGTACTTGTGGCACCTTAGAGACTAACAAATTTATTAGAGCATAATGCATATATGCATCCGAAGAAGTGGGCTGTAGTCCACGAAAGCTTATGCTCTAATAAATTTGTTAGTCTCTAAGGTGCCACAAGTACTCCTGTTCTTCTTTAAGCTATCATTATCTCTCTGTATAACTGACCTGATCTTACTTATTTCTCTCTCCACCAATTTTTATGGAATCTATTAATTTTACCAGTAATAATTTTATATTTTCTTCCTGATTATTGATAAAGATATTCAGGCAAGAACAGATCCCGGTGAGATCCTATTAGAAACACCTTCATAAGATGATTATTCCCCATTTTCAATAGCTTTTTGAGGTCTATTAACCAATTTTAATTTAATATGCTGTACATTGATTTTTTTGTATAGTGATATTTTAAATCAAAATGGAATTGTTACTATGATTTGCAGAAATCTAAGTGACAACTCACGTACCTCTCATCAACCAGACTTGTACTCTCAACAAAAAATGGTATCTAGTTTGTTAGACAAGACCTATTTTCCATAAAAATTGGATTGGAACTAATTATTCTACCAACTTTTAATTATTTACTGACTGCATTTCATATCAGCCTTCCTATGATTCTGCCCAGGAATAATGTCAGGCTAACTGACCTGTTCATACTAGGCTCATCCTGTTTATCTGTGTTAAATATTGTGTGGTTACTCACTTAAGGTACATCTTGGTGAATTAGTAAATTTTTTTCTAATATATAAAAGAAGGAAGATAAATGGTGAATTTTCATGAAGGATATAAATGAGAAGAAAGAGATTGCTTGATGAACAAGAAGAGGAAGAGTGTTTCAGGTCAAACGGTGGCATGGAAAAAGGTACAGTGATGATAGGGCCCTACCAAATTCACGGCCATGAAAAACACGTCATGGACCATGAAATCTGGTCTCCTCCTGTGAAATCTGGTCTTTTGTGTGCTTTACCCGATACTATACAGATTTCATGGGGGAGGCTAACGTTTCTCAAATTGGGGGTCCTGAACCAAAAGGGAGTTGCAGGGGGGTCACAAGGTTATTTTAGGGGCATCGTGGTATTGCCACCCTTCCTTCTGTGCTACCTTCAAAACTGGGCAACCGGATACTGGCGGCTGCTGACTGAAGACCCAGCTCTGCAAGCAGCAGCTCAGAAGTAAGGGTGGCAATACTCAAGAGGGAGGCAACGGTCCCCCTATTACTGATGCTGATTGCCGTCCCAGAGGTCATCATCCCGACGCCGATCCCGGTCAACAACACCGTGGGAACAATCTCCTTCCCACCTCCGAGCTCCTCGGCACCGGACCCGCTCACTGTCAGTACCGGTCCCCTCAGGCAGGACACCGGTCTCCAGTGTCAGTAGTCTCTAGACAGACCCAGCTCCTCTGTGGTCTCCGGAAGGGGGCTCCTCTGGAACCAAGGGTCGTTTCAGCCTATCATCTTGACCTCAGTGGAGAGATTGGGCGACCGACCCAGCATCGGCAGCAGCGGGGCTGTGGCCATGTTGGAATGCTTGAGGGGTTCCGGACATGGCGATGCCCCCTTCGGTCCTTTCGTTGGCCACTGCCTCAGCACACCCGTTGGCCGAGTCCCAAGAGGCTGTACCTACCCCCAAACCATCCTCCCCAGTGGAGGAGGAGGAACAGCCCCCCCCTCCACTGATACAGCCCTGATGAGGTGGTCGCAGGACCCTCCAGTGCCAGTCCACCTGATGACTTAAAGGACCACCAGGCCTTACTCTGGGTGACCGAAACCCTGGGCCTACAAGTGGAAGAGATGGTTGAACAGGAGGACACTCTATTCAATGTCCTGTCAGCCTCAACCTCTACCCGTATTGCACAATTGGTGCATGAAGGGATCCTCAAAATTGCCACAGCCATTTGGCAGACGCCCTCCTCCATCCCTTCCACCTCAACATGGGCCGACAAAAAGTACTTTATCCCGGCCAAAAGTTTTGAGTATCTTTATACTCACCCTCCCACTGGTTTGCTGGTGGTCTCCGCGGCCAATGAAAAGGAGAAGCTGGGGCACTCCAGTTCCACCCCAAAAAATAAGGAGGCCAAGCGGCTGGACTTGTTTGGAAGAAAAATTTATTACACTGCAAGTCTACAGTTTTGGGTGGCAAACCACCAGCCTCTTGGGCAGTTATAACTTCAATTTATGGGACACTCTCCATAAATTTAAGGCATCCCTCCCGCAAGACCAGCCCAGAAATTTGTCACCCTGGTTCAGGAGGGCACGTTGGCAGTCTGCTGTGCCCTACAGATGGCATGGGATGTGGCAGACTCGGTGGCCAGCGTGGTGGTGTCCACGGTGGTAATGAGGCGCAGCTCCTGGCTTCAAACTGCTAGGCTCTATCAGGAGATGCAGAACTCCATTCAAGACCTTCCTTTTGATGGGAACAGTCTGTTTTCCGATCAGTGTGATGTGAGGCTGCATGGGATGAAGGACACCAAATTCATCCTCTGTTCGCTGGACATTCACATGCCGCAGTTGGCATGGAAACTGTTCCGGCCACCCCCACTGCCAAGATAGTGGTAACCTCATCCCGAACCTGCCAGGAGAAGACACAGGGACAGTGGATTTGGTCATCGCTGTCCTTCTGCCTCCTGCTCACTTGCATAGCCTGGCCAGGCCAAACATAGCAGGGCAGAAGTGCCTGTTTTGGTAGTGTGCTCGAGTGCAACACCCTAGCCAATTCCCTGGATCCGCTGCTATCTTTCCTCACCTGCGTTTTTCCCTTCCACTTTGCCTAGTTGCAAGTTACGTCAGACTGCTGGATCCTAGACATAATAGTTCAGGGCTTACCCTGCAGTTTTTGGCTGTCCCACCCACCTCATTTCCCCGTCTCTCTTCAGGGACCCTTCTTATGAGCAGCTCCTCATTCAGGACGTTGACAACCTTCTGTGTCTGAGGGCCATGGAGGAAGTTCCTTGAGATATGAAAGGAAAGGGGTTCTACTCCTGGTACTTCCTAATCCCGAAAGCAAAAGGTGGCCTCAGACCCATCCTGGACCTGTGTTGGCTCAACAAGTCTCTCAAGAAGTTGAAATTTCACATGATCTCCCTTGCCTCCATCATCCCCTCCCTGGATCCAGAAGACTGGTACACTGCTCTTGACTTAAAAGATGCTTACTTCCATATTTCTATATTCCCGGGTCATAGGTGCTTCCTCCATTTTGTGGTGGGAGAGCACCATTTTCAGTTCATGGTGCTAGCCTTTGGCCTCTTTTCAGCCCTGAGGGTGTTCACAAAATGCGCCACTTACCTCAGATGTCGGGGGGTCCACCTATTTCCGTACCTTGACAACTGGCTCATCAAAGGCAGGTCTCCGGATCAGGTACAGAGAAGCCTCGAGCTGGTGTGCTCCACCTACCGCTACTTGGTCCTGTTCATAAACACAGAAAAGTCTACGTTAACACCAGTTCAGTTCCTCTGGGCCATTTCCAGAAGCACGGTTTCAGGCCGTGGCAGACCTCATCTGCCATTTAAGAGACCATCCTCTCACTCAGCCCGCACTATATCCCCAACAGACACTCCCTGGACCAAGTGATTTCGATACTGAGCCATGTCATTTTGTCCCTGAATTGGTGGCTGGACCCCTAGTCGGTGCTGCAGGGGGTTTCCTTCGCGTCCCCATCACTGACTCTGGTTTCCGACGCCTTGGATCTGGACTGGGGAGCCCATCTGGGTGATCTCAGCACCCAGGGCCGCTGGCTACAGGATGATATAGCCCTTCATATCAACGTAAGGGAACTCAGAACGGTTCGCCTGGCCTGCCAGGCATTCTTGCCTTACCTGAGAGGCAAAGTGGTGTGCAGGTCCTGAGGGACAATACCGCCGCTATGTATTACATCAACAGGCAGGGAGGGGCCAGATCCTCAGCCCTTTGTCAGGAAGTGCTCAGTCCTTGGGGTGTCTGTGTGTGGCATGCCATTCATCTGATCACCGCCCATGTACAGGCTCCAAGAACGTCCAGATCACCTCAGCAGGACCTTCTCATCTCGCCACGAGTGGTCCCTCCATCCGAAGGTGGTCGATGTAATTTTCCAAAGGTGGGGAACTCCCCAGGTGGACCTGTTCATGTCCAAGCAGAAAAGGAAGTGCCACCGGTTCTGCTCTATTCAGGATCTGGACAGAAGTTTCCTTTCGGACGCCTTCCTCATCATTCATGTATGCCTTTCTGCCAGTACCGCTGATCCACAGGGTCTTGGTGAAAGTCAAGCGGGACAGGATGAGAGTTATCCTCGTGGTCACTGAGTGGCCCTGTCATCACTGGCTTGGCATGCTGTTGGACCTGTCAGTAGCCGCCCCTCTTCCGCTGCCTCTCCAAGTGGATCTGCTGTTGCAGAACCACAGCAACCTGCTGCATCTGAACCTGGCAGCGCTGCACCTGACAGCTTGGCTGTTGCGTGGTGGAGCGCGGACAAAAGGGCGTGTTCGGCCCGTGTTCAGCAAGATTTTCTCGGCAGCAGGAAACCCTCAACTAGGGCAACCTACCTGGCAAAATGGAAAAGGTTCGAGTATTGGGCCTCAGAACGGCGCCTTTGGGTTGAGCAGGCTTCACTGCAGGACATCCTGGACTACTTGTTGCATCTTAAGCTTCAAGGGTTGTCCCTCTCTTCCATCAAGGTCCACCTGGTGGTCATCTCGGTGCTACACCCCCCCGGGCAGGTCCTAGGATGCTGTGGTTCTTGAAGGGGCTAAAGAGCCTCTACCCGCACGTCTGGGAACCGGACTTCTACCCGCCCTTGGGACCTGAATCTTGTGCTTTCTAGGTTCATGGGTGCTCCCTTTGAACGCTTGGCTTCCTGCTCCCTCCTACTTCTCTCCTGAAAGGTTTCTTTCTTGGTCGCTATAACGTTGGACAGTAGGGTGTCGGGGATCAGGGCACTCACTTTGGAACCGCCTTATATGGTTGTCTTCAAGGACAAAGTTCAGCTGCGCCTGCACCTGGCGTTTTTGTCCAAGGTCGTGACCCAGTTTCATACCGGCCAGGATATATTTTTACCTGTCTTCTGTCCTAAGCCTCATGCATTGGATGAGAACAGAGGCTATATAACTGGACGTCAGAGAGTGCTGGCTTTCTACATAGAGAGAACAAAGCTGTTCCTTAAGTCGACGCAGCTGTTCGTGTCTACGGTTATGAGCTGGTTAAGGTACCCCCGCCGGCAATTGTGACAGCTCACTCGACTGGGGCACAGGTGTCATTGGCAGCCTTCCTGGCACAGGTTCCGATCCAAGAGATCTGTCAGGTCATCTATCCATACATTCGCATCTCATTATGCGCTGACCCAGCAGGCTCGAGAAGACGCTAGCTTCGGCAGAGCAGTGCTACAATCTACAAGATTGTGAACTCCGAGCCCGTCTCTGAGGATTCTGCTTGGGAGTCGCCTAGAGTGGACTCGACATGAGCAAGCACTCAAAGAATTTAAAACGGTTACCCACCTTTTTTTAACTGTTGTTCTTCGAGATGTGTTGCTCATGTCCATTCTATTCCATTACCCGCCCTCCTGCACCTCTGTCGGAGATGTCGGCAACAAGGAACTGAGAGGGTGTATGGCCGGCAGCACCTGATATACCAGTGCATGAGCACTCAAGGGGGTGACGCAGCTGGCCCTACAGATACTGCTAAGGCAAAAATCTCCACATGTGGGCGCGAACACACCTAAAATGGAATGGACATGAGCAACACATCTCAAAGAACAACAGTTACAAAAAGGTGGTAGCCATTTTTTAGTTCACTTGCTGTTTTCAAGTTTTTAGGAGTAACTTGGAATCAGAGGATCATAGCTTGGAAAGCTGGTTAGATTGAGGGCATTCTATACAGAAAAAGGCACATGATACACATAATAATTGTAAATGCATTTAGAATATACGTAATTAATCTTCTGTTCAGTGCCTGACAGAAGACTCTCTCTTGTTGAATCAAATGAATACACAGAGCCCAACTGCCTAATTTTTTTAATCGTCTTGCTACTCCTGGCAAGATAAACCTATGGGGGATGAAAATGCAGATATTAAAGCTTAAAAACTATACTCCAGACAGGGCAATATTTTAATTTTTATTTCTGGAAAAGCTGGAACAAATCTTTATATCACTCAATTCTTCTACATCTTTTGTAGCTATGCCTTTGTGTGTGTGTGTGTGTGTATGTATATATATAAAGGCATATCCACAGAAGGGGGGTGTGTTTTAAAAAATCGAAACTCTGTTCACTTCATCAACTGCAGAGCATTTAAAGTTAAGAGAAAAATGTGAGCGATGGTGGTTTTTAAAGAAAATATCAAAATCTGAGATAACCAAGGATGTGCTCAAGTGGCATGAATACTTCGGCTCCCGATGGGTCAGCTTTAGGGGTCAAGTTGTGAAGAGAAAGCCATCACACACACTTCATCAACACTGTGGAATGAGAGACCAGTGCATTTACTGAGCAATGGATTTCCAGTGAGCATATAAACTAATTGGTGGATGAACATGCCCCAGGAGCAATGATTTTAAGGTCATAGCAGGCTCAGTGAATTGTGCTGACTTACACTGTGTCTCACTGATAGCTGATCTTACCAATGAGCGGTTTAGAGGCATTCAAGCCTGAACTCTCTTCCATGTGCCTTGAATGGCATGTCAGCGGTCACTGTTTCTGACATCCTTTATATTTGTCCAGTCAGCTCTAAATCTTTAGGTTGGGCTTCAGTGTATTCAGGAAAGAAAAGAGAGAAGCAATTATTTCCAGTCATTGAGTACTGAAGATCTTAGTGTTAATTATGCCAAACAGGGTTGGTCCATCAACAAACTAGAAATCTTAATGTGAGGAGAGAGAGGGAGAACTTGAATCAGGATATTTTTAATGACCAAAAGTGTCTCAGTTATAACTTCCTGCTTTTTGAGCTATACTTTATCTCCTTGCCCATTACTTTCATATTTACTTTGAAAGCATATACAAAGTTAAATATATAAATGTGGGTAACTTCGCAAATGTAAAAACTGCTGTATCTTTATTAAAGAGATTTACTAATGGGGGCCTCAGTAACCTACCTTTTAACTTTGGAAGTAGTTTACTTCTCACATGAAAGATTTTTCTTTTGTTCTGGAGAAATGTTTACTCCATTCTTTGTGTACTATGCACACAAAACATTATTATGTGTATGAGTAGGTCTATTAAATTTGCAAGTAATTTAAGGAATGCTACAGTAGCTTTAACTCTTTTTTTTTTTTTAAGGGATAGGGAAAGTTAATTTGTTTTATGATTGTTGATTAACCTCTTAGTTTTACTCCTTAATCTTAATAGTTTAGAAATATAGCTTTATTAATAATTTTTGAGCTGGCGGATGCTCCTTGACCAGATGAAATTCAGCAGAAAGTATCCAATCCAAGTGTTTGAGGTGAGAGAATTGAACATTCAGTGTGTATGTTCAGCTGTGACTGATAAAATAAAAATAGCCTGAGAATTAAAGTTCTGTTGAAGGCTTAGTTTAAAAAAATGTATTTCCTGCTGATAATTACAGCAAAGCAGAAGTGAAATCTTTCAGCCTAAATTTTCAGAATCGTGAACATCCTATTGCATGCATATGTGCCTCTGGTGATGAACGTGTAAGTCAAACATATGTAAATATATGCATGCACTCTTGAATTCGAGGCCTTTTAAAAAACAGTACAAGAGTACCTTACTATATTTTTCAAAGACAAACCATTTAGATTCTAGAAAATATATCTTGTATAGGTGTTTTTTTTGTTTTTTGTTTGTTCTGGAAGTAACTTGAAAATAGAGCATTCATTTAATTTAATTATTTTACAGAAAAATGATTCTGCATCTATTACTCATGTGAGTATTCCCATTAATTTAAGTGAGATTGCTCTTTATGATCTTCTACAGTAGGATTTTTTCCTAAAAATGTATCGGTTTTGCTACTACCAGTTCAGCTGTGTGCTTTGCCATTGAATGAGACACTCCATGGAAGGATCTCTTTTATGGGATCTGGACTTATTTTAGAAGTCACAGAACTTTTAAAACTTATTTTACAATTGGTAAGCAAATGCAGTCCTCCACTACACTTGGCAACCCCCTCTTCTCAGATTAACAGGAAATAATCAGACTTAGGCTCAAATATGGAATTAATTTATATCCTTGTTATGTGTATTAAAAGAAGCAATATTGTAATTAAAATGGGAGATAAATATTTGTGGAAATCTCCTATAAGTATAATAAACAGGATGTCTGTCATCATATTTCCCATCATTATTCTCTATTAATTCAGTTTCTCGTCTCTGTTGCAGCTTTATTGTGGAATATCAATATTTAATTACAAAACTGAAATAATTAAACTAAATTGTTTTATATAATTTGTAATGATGAATTTTTTAAAATATATATTTTTGTGTGTATATCAGTAAAAATGGTGACCCAGATGTTGCAGAAACTTAAACATGAAAGTCATAAATTTTAGCTATTATGAATTTTCTTTGCAAGTTGAGGCTATATTAAAATATTAGCAAATACACCCTCACCCCCAATGTACCAACGACACTTAAGATGTGAGATAAGCTGACCAAAGTAGGGGAATTGTGAGTTATGGACACACGCCTGTGTCCTTTACTCAGCCTATTAAACTCAAATAATAGTATGTATGCCTTTCCTTGCAGGGGTCAGTGATGTTGTTTTCCCTTGGGGAAGTGGGGAGCATTTTCCTGTGTACCACTATATGCTATGTACTCTTTTGGACTTCTGGTTCTGTTGGGGTGTTGGCTGTTGTGGTGAAGGAAGGCAAAAAAGATGTAGGTATCTGGGTTTTGATCTTGGCAGATGAGGAAGGAAGATCTGTTTTCAAATTATTATTGCATCTGCCAGATAACCAGTGTTGGAGAGCTAGTTTAAAAAAGTAGTACTTTTTAAGGAGGGATCTGAAGAAGGGCAATGAAGCTGTTCCAATTGTGAAGATGACATGAAAAATAGAAGTGAAACTGAAAGTATGAAAGAGAAAAAGCGGAGGAGAGTGTACAATGGTAGATGGAATAATGGGAAATGGAAGAGTATGTTAGAATTTGATGAAGAAACCCACCAAAGAGACTTCAGAAGAGCATAATGTGATAGGAACAATAGGAGAAAATGATTAGACTAGAGGGGGAAACAGGTCAGATGTAGGAACAGGAGAGAGAGGTGGAGGTTGCAGCAGACAAGATGAGAAATGAGCAACACATAGACCAGGGTTTAATCAATTGGAAGAGTCTTAAAGCGAGCCTAAATGGAGGTGGGAGGAGGAGGAGGAGAGAGAAATCAAAGCCGACAATGAGGTTAGGGTCTGGAGTTGACTGGGAGACTGTAGGTTTGTTGATGGTGGGAGAGTAGGGAGACAAAGGATAAAGTTTGGGGGAGGAAAGCTAAGTTAATTTTTTTAACATATTGCATTTGAGACAGAAGCTGGGAGTCAGAGAAGGAGATATGAGAATCGAAAGTGGGTCAGAGGTTAGGGATGAAGAGAGAGATATGGGGTTGCAGATGAAGTCACCTTGGGGGAGAATATAGGAGAGTAGGAGAGGATCTTAAGACAGAAAGGAAGAGGAGGGAAGAGCATGAGAGCCATCCAAAAGACCTAATGAAGTAATGGGAAGTGAAGGAATGTAGATGAGGAAGCATGGTGACATAGATTCATGGAAGCCTGGGGAGAGGAGTGATAGAGAAGAGGGTGGTGACCCATGGTGTCAGAGGCAGCAAAGTGATCTAGATGAGAAAGCATAGAGAAAAGTCCCTTTGATGTGAAAAGGAGTAGTACCTCACAGGATCAGTAGTACCTCAGTAAATGCTGTTTCATTAGTGAGTCAGATTGGAGGGGATTTGTCAGAGAGAGCAGCTAGCAAAAAC
This sequence comes from Malaclemys terrapin pileata, assembly GCF_027887155.1. Classification (NCBI taxonomy): domain Eukaryota; kingdom Metazoa; phylum Chordata; order Testudines; family Emydidae; genus Malaclemys; species Malaclemys terrapin. The sequence continues at coordinate 36,324,407 of NC_071507.1, read as the reverse complement.
CAAAAACAATAGGAATAGGCTATATGCTCAAGGTAATTGGAGGGACAGAGGAGAAGGGCGATGCCGTGGTAGTTAGAGGGGGAGATAGTCTTATTTATTTTGTTGTTTATGAAGTGTTATTTGTGGTTTGTGTGGGGAGCAGGGAGGGGAGGTTGCACGTGTGTTCTGTTGTGATTTACAATCTGAAAATTTTAAAATATTTTGACTTTGATTCTCACACTCTCACATTCTGTGGAGATGCTTTGAATATGTAGAGCAGCACAGAATCGTGATAACACCTCATTGTTTAACATTGTGGCATGGCCTATAAATGCATTATATTCTATTGCAGCTATAGATCTAATAGCTCATTTTCCTGGCATTCTAGTGCATCAGAACCTAAAATAAGATTTTTATGCACAGATCTTTGCAATTATCCGAAGTAGTGACTTCAGGGCAGGGACAATGTACAATGTCTAGTGCAATCCTGATTGCATTTTTAGTGAGTTGGGACCTCAGGAATAGGCTGCAGGTAGTCCAGTTATTGATTAGTGGTCTAGAAGATGTTTCCATTGAAGTCAAACCAATACATTTTTATAGGAGTAACAAAAACAAAAAAAAACCCTCCCTGATCATTTTTCTTTTGCTCTCCACTAATTTAAAGAAGTGGAAGAAATGTTTTCAGTGGAGTAACTCTTGACTTCTCAGTTTCACTCTTACCTCTTTAGCTTTTTTCTAATATTTTCTCCCTCTCCCTTCTTCTTCCCACTTTCCATTTAAGGTTTTTTTCTCTAACCCTGCCTTATTCTTCTCAATTTCTCATTCATAGTTTAGTTTCTGGTTCCTCCACTTTATTTCTGCTCTTCTTTGTCCCTGTTTTTTTTCTCTTACACCATTTCTTTCCATCTTCTCTAACCTGATTTGTCTCCTGTTCTGTTCTCATTTTCTGCTAGTTGTCATTTGAAATATTATAGGACCAGCTTCAATCTGATCCTGTGATATTTCATTGATAATACTGTGAGAACAGCTGTGTTCACAGTATTTTCACTAGTGGACAGGATGCCCCAAAGAACAAAATACTGCTGTTTTGGAATGAGTTATATGTAATAACAGAAAATATTAAGGCAAGTAAATGGACTGGATCTCAAACTAAATCATATTGTATGGATCCAATCAATTTTTAACAGTCTCCAAGGGAAGGGAAAGTGGCTGTATTTAAAAATAGTTGGTTTGTCTTCATATCGCTCACCTATACTGCCAAAATTTAAAGAACACCAAACAGTTACTAGTTGGTAACACACTTTACATGAAAACATTTAGTACACACAAAAATATGCCCCCTCAATAAATAAACAAACAATTTAATTAAATAATGGGGTAAGGGAGATTTTAAAGATAATTATATTCACTGTGCTCCTAAATATTCGAAATAACCAAACAATTCCTTTTAAAAAAATACTTTTTTTTCTCACTTAGTGGTCTGCAAATATAAGTGTAAATGCTTTTTCTGTGCAGCCATGTTCATAGTAATCCTTCCCACTTGATGCTGTCACTGGCACACCTTATACAATCTATCATTTTATCTTTTCATTCTATCAAGGCACAACATACCTAGCTAATCCATCAGAAAGCCCTATCCTTATCAGGCACTCAAGAATGCTTACACTCTAGGGTATGACAGCATTAGACATCACTTACCTTCATAAACTGAAGACTACTCGGGAGAAAAGTCTATTCTGTCTTCAGAGATGTATTATGGACACTTGCATCCATGTTTCTGTTTCCTGTGTTTTGCTTTGTGTATGGTAGAAAAAGTACATAAAAAGCTGCAGCACCTAGAATTATCTTTATCTATTATTATAGCATGGCATTCTTATGGTTGTATGTTTTTCTATTATTTTTCCCTCAATCTTGTAGCTTTTCTCAGCCCCCTGCTTTACTCAACATAGTGAATTAATGACAGCGAAAGCACTGTATATTTTTAATGGCAGTATTTAAAAAAACAAGGGGAAGGCAAATAACAGAAAAGCCAATTGTTGTAGTTTCCACTTTATTGCTGAGCCTCCTCTTGCTGAGGTGCTTAGATAATACTTTCAGGTGCATCACAAGGCAAAGGCCTCTCTGAACTTTGAGACATCCTCTATGCATACAGTTGCATGGGGTTTTTGACACAATAGATCATAGCTGCCTCTCTGGAGGCATTATAATGTTTTGTGACAGATTCTACTGTGGAGCTGTTAACAGATATTTAACACTAGACACTAACGTCCTCATCAGAGGGTGTACAATGCATTATGGCAATGTTTACTGTTACAAGTATCAGAGGGGTAGCCGTGTTAGTCTGAATCTGTAAAAAGCAATAGAGGGTCCTGTGGCATCTTTAAGACTAACAGAAGTATTGGGAGCATAAGCTTTCGTGGGTAAGAACCTCACTTCTTCAGATGCAAGTAATGGAAATTTCCAGAGGCAGGTATAACTCAGTATGGAGATAACGAGGTTAGTTCAATCAGGGAGGGTGAGGTGCTCTGCTAGCAGTTGAGGTGTGAACACCAAGGGAGGAGAAACTGCTTCTGTATTTGGATAGCCATTCACAGTCTCTGTTTAATCCTGATCGGATGATGTCAAATTTGCAAATGAACTGGAGCTCAGCAGTTTCTCTTTGGAGTCTGGTCCTGAAGTTTTTTTTGCTGTAAGATGGCTACCTTTACATCTGCTATTGTGTGGCCAGGGAGGTTGAAGTGTTCTCCTACAGGTTTTTGTATATTGCCATCCCTGATATCTGACTTGTGTCCATTTATCCTCTTGCATAGTGACTGTCCAGTTTGGCCAATGTACATAACAGAGGGGCATTGCTGGCACATGATGGCATATATCACATGGTGGACATGCAGGTGAATGAGCCGGTGATGTTGTAGCTGATCTGGTTAGGTCCTGTGATGGTGTTGCTGGTGTAGATATGTGGGCAGAGTTGGCATCGAGGTTTGTTGCACGGGTTGGTTCCTGAGTTAGAGTTGTTATGGTGCGGGTGTGGTTGCTGGTGAGAATATGCTTAAGGTTGGTGGGTTGTCTGTGGGCGAGGATTGGCCTGCCTCCCAAGGTCTGTGAAAGTGAGGGATCATTGTCCAGGATGGGTTGTAGATCACTGATGATGCGTTGGAGAGGTTTAAGCTGAGGACTGTAGGTGATGGCCAGTGGAGTTCTGTTGGTTTCTTTTTGGGCCTGTCTTGTAGCAGGAGGTTTCTGGGTACATGTCTGGCTCTGTTGATTTGTTTCTTTATTTCCTTGTGTGGGTATCATAGTTTTGAGAATGCTTGGTGAAGATCTTGTAGGTGTTGGTCTCTGTCTGAGGGGTTGTACCTCAGCGCTTGGCTGTAGACGATGGATTGTGTGGTGTGTCCGGGGTGGAAGCTGGCGGCATGAAGATAGGCATAGCGGTCGGTGGATTTTCGGTACAGGGTGCTGTTAACGTGGCCATCGCTTATTTGTACTGTTTTGTCTAGGAAGTGGACCTCCCGTGTCCTCGCCCACAGACATCCCGCCAACCTTAAGCATATTCTCACCAGCAACCACACCCGCACCATAACAACTCTAACTCAGGAACCAACCCGTGCAACAAACCTCGATGCCAACTCTGCCCACATATCTACACCAGCAACACCATCACAGGCCCTAACCAGATCAGCTACAACATCACCGGCTCATTCACCTGCATGTCCACCATGTGATATATGCCATCATGTGCCAGCAATGCCCCTCTGTTATGTACATTGGCCAAACTGGACAGTCACTATGCAAGAGGATAAATGGACACAAGTCAGATATCAGGAATGGCAATATACAAAAACCTGTAGGAAAACACTTCAACCTCCCTGGCCACACAACTTCAGGACCAGACTCCAAAGAGAAACTGCTGAGCTCCAGTTCATTTGCAAATTTGACACCATCAGATCAGGATTAAACAAAGACTGTGAATGGCTATCCAACTACAGAAGCAGTTTCTCCTCCCTTGGTGTTCACACCTCAACTGCTAGCAGAGCACCTCACCCTCCCTGATTGAACTAACCTCGTTATCTCCATACTGATTTATACCTGCCTCTGGAAATTTCCATTACTTGCATCTGAAGAAGTGAGGTTCTTACCCACGAAAACTTATGCTCCCAATACTTCTGTTAGTCTTAAAGGTGCCACAGGACCCTCTGTTGCTTTTTACTATTATAGAATCTTAAGATTCATCAGAAGAGAACCTTCGGTGTCATATAGTATATGTCATTGTGTATTCTGGAACGATGGTTACAAGAATCAAAAGGAATTTGCATAACAAATTGCTAGTATAATGTGTCATGCTTCCTAACACCCATTACTAAGGATACTGGTTAGCAGCATTTCTACAAAGTTAATAGATTTAATATTTATATATATTGGTCTGGACTAGATTCACAAAAGGATTTAGGACCCTTACTGCCACTTTAGGCACCTAATTCTGAGATTCAGGCCCCACTGGGATTCACAAAGCCCCTGTTCAGCTACACCTGAACCCTGTAGGCACTTAAACTTGTTCAGGGTTATGAACACCAGAGTTACGAACTGACTGGTCAACCACACACCTATTTTAGAACCGGAAGTACGCAATCAGGCAGCAGTAGAGACCTGATTGCCAAACCCACAGTACAGTACTGTGTTAAATGTAAACTACAAAAACATAAAGAGAACGTTTAAAAAAGGTAAGGAAACTGTTTGTGTGCTTGTTTCATTTAAACTAAGATGGTTAAAAGCAGCATTTTTCTTTTGCATAGTAAAACTTCAAAGCTGTATTAAGTGAATGTTCAGTTGCAAACTTTTGAAAGAACCACCATAATGTTGTGTTCAGAGTTACAAACAACCTCCATTCCCAAGCTGTTCATAACTCTGAGGTCCTACTGTGTGTATATCTAGTGTAATAATAGCACTGAGCACGGCGTGCAATTGGCTGTATATATTCACTCATACTCCGCAAGAAGGAAGGCACTATCAAGTAAATTTGATTCAAGCAGAGTTTGCAGCTTTATTAAACTAAAATCTGATGGATTTTATCTTCTCCTCTCAACAAAATGGCAACAAAAATGGTCTAATGATCATTCCAGCCTAATTCCAATGAGAGAGGCCCAGCCACTGGGGAAGACCACCCATAGCCATCAAAACAAATCTCAAGGTATTCAGCATCCTTCCTGAAAGCTCTGCCACCCTTACCTCATACCAAAGTTCAACTCGTGTACCGGACACTGGAACCGTGCCCATGCCACACCTGGCATATGGACCCTCATCCTGCTCCAGTGCTCATCTTTATCAAAGATGTGCACTGGGCCCAAGCAAAATTTCAACGAATATGGAAAGACACACATTAGCCAACCAACTCTGCTAGCAAGCCCCCAGGCTGCTGAGAGGGAAGGTGAAAAACGCTATACTACCTAGGCCAATTTGGCAATGAGAGAAAAATTCCTTCCTTGCCCCCCAAAAGGCAACTGACTTGTTACTCACCACTTGCCAAGAAGCCTGATATCATCTCACTTGAGCTAGAGCTGAGGAAGGCAGAGAATGAAAAATGGGTGCTGGTGATGGGGGCCCAGCCCAGGAAGGGTTATTTATGCCATCTGAGGAACAGCAGGCAATCAGTCATCGTCTTCTCTCCCTTTGTAGGTATCCAATGGGCTGTTGTTACCAGGATGAAAATTCCTCCCCTGACGGGAGGGAATGTGAGTGGAGAGTCATCCTGGTAACATCAGGGAATAACTTTTTAAAAAATGAGGAATTATAATGAACACTTTTGAATGATCTATGGAAAAATTATTTTCCTGATCCTGGTCGTAATGATGGTCATAATAATTTAAATGTCTTGCTCCTTACATTGTTTTGTTTTTATATTTTTCTTGAGAAATCAGTAATTTATTAAAGAAGATTTTCTTTTCAGTAGGAAAACTTAACAGACAAACAACCTCCCCACCGCCAGCTCCCTATAATCAGAACTGATATTTTTGCTAGTAGCCTCAGCAGAGAGGCCAGGAAGTATGGAGACTGAACTATCCTTCTCATCCTAGAGAGGATGTCCCTAGTTCTAGTTTGAAGAATAATGTAGGGCAGCTAGCACTGCCAGTGATGTGCCTGCTCTGTGGAGAGAGAGCTTCAGTCTCCAGTACTGACACCTTCTGCAAAGTTTCTGTTCATTTAAAGTGTGTTTGAAAAAGAAAATTTTAAAATGAATAAATTCTACATTTTAAGAAGTTTTTTCAAAGTACAGCATATATCTTTTTTGACATTTCCTTCCATTTCAGATTTTAGTATTAAAACCACTGGCACCAAGAAGCACTACCTAGAATAGTGCAAAAGACAGATTTATATTTAAAAATTCCATAGAAAGAAAGCTTCACAAAATAAAATGAAAGATTTGGCTTAATTCAATTACGGAAAAAATAGAGAATTCAATAAAGACTGAGCTCCTCAGGCCACCCCTTTGAACGGGGTGTCGCAGAATAGGTTATTTTAGTGGTGTGGCTATAGCCAGCCACAATGGGCAGGGTTGAGGCTACAGAGCCATTTGTAATTGGATAACTCTGTTGTCTTCATTGGAGTTACTCCTAATGTACACAAATGTAGGTAGTCTTTTAATTTTTAACTCATGCTTCTGGTCTTAGTGTAATCCAAGCTTTTGCACTGATTTTTTTGCCTACTGGTTTTGTGTACATATTTTTAAACCATCTGTACCTCTTTTGCCTATTCTTATCTTCCTGGTGTTGACATTTTCCCAGCATGGAAACTTCTTTATTTATACAGTCATATAATTTTAACAAAACGATTAAAAAAATTTCCCATGTGCCGAGACCTTTCATGCTGAACTTCAGCCTGGAGCAAATGCTTTATAGCCAAGTTACAAGCCCTTGGAAATACAATCTTATATTGAAGATACTGACAGACTCTAAACTCCAACATTGCCAGCAGCCACATACTTACGTCAGTGATGTTATCAATCCTGCATAGGAGCCTAGATAGTTTTCTATACAAGGAAGATTTTTAACTATATATACAAAACTATAACTTTTCTCTCTCTCTCTCTCTCTCTCTCTCTCTCTCTCTCTCTCTCTCTCTGTACTTCTACAGTTCTACAGCCTTTGCTGTTAATGAAAATAAAAATATGTGCAAACAGAAAAGTCAGTAAGCTGGCCCTAGAATTCATTAGCTATATTTGCAAGTCATCTATGATTGTTTTGGTAGCTACAGTTCTTTGATATCCTTAAGCCATTCTGGCATTCCTTTGGGTTTATGATATCATGATGTGTAAGGATGCTTCAGCTGCAGGTTTTAGGCACCTTTTTCACAATATACTAAATTATATGGTGAATTGTTAAGACAGATTATACATTTATTAGCTTAAAAGATGTCTAATTGATTAACTATGCTAAAATATCAGTGCATATATGCTTCAGGCATGATTTTTCTAGTTAACAACCTATTATGTGTTCATAGGGAAAACTATGCTGGTTCATACTATTGGAAATATTGTCTAATTTGGTGACTTTAGTATTGTCACTCAGTTACATATTACTTAGAATAAATATATTTGTGAAAGCAAACACAGAGAGATAAATATACTATATGTGTGTTCAATAAATTTTTTGTTTTACCTTCCATTAAGGCCAGAATTAGTCAGGCACACATAGAAAATATGTACTAGCTTTAAAGTAAAATAAAATTGGTTTTGATTTAGTTCAAGTCAACCATCTCATTTAAAATTAGCCCAGGGGTCTTGTAAAAAATGCTAGTAATCTAAACATAATAATGCACATTGCCCAATTGCTTCTGTGTATGATATAGGTTCAGTGCTGTGGTGCTTTGACAGCCCATTAGTGAATGTAATGAACAGCTATTTTTAAACAGAAGAAATTCAAGTTGACAGCTTGGCAATGAAATTCAGCTAGTGGCATAATTTTTGTTGTCTTCAGTATACAGAGTGGATTTCAGTTTGGTTTAAAGAAATTTGTATCATGGACTTTATAGAGCAAACATTTTTCCCATCAGTTTTACTATATACTTTCTGGTGGCTGAATTTTGTAAAAGCCCTAGACCTACACCCACTTCCGAGTAAATTACATTATGTTAAAAGTTAGCCATTAATAAATAACTCATCTGGCCAATGTCTGAGTTTGAAATATGCAATCTTTCTTCCTAACCTAGTGAGGGTTATGTACCTTTTTTACTTCTAAAATCACAGACTTGCTATTTTGCAGTAACTTTGAAGATTGCAGCTTTTGAAGACCTTCAAGATGACTCTGAGGGTGAACTAATGGCAAACTAAGAGAGGTGTGAGGAAATGTACTTGTCAGATGACCCATGTTCTGTGGTAGATACCTGTAAATGCAGGGCATGCTCCCATCTGTAACTCCCCTTTCATCACCTACAGTCATGTCTGAGTTGGCTCCTGGATTGGACAGTGAATAAGGTTCTGGTCTCTCACTTTGCCTGTGTGAACAGGAGGTGATGCCTCCTCAGGTCATCTTTTGGCAGCCTGTAGGGAGAGCATTAAGTAAACACTGTGCTCCTGTTCAACCCAGTGGAACGGGGAGCACTGAGATGTCTTGGCATCTTTCTTTTTGTACAGTGTCCGTCTGCCTTGGGGAGGGAAGTGGAAAATACTCATCTGGCCTGGCCCCTTCCTGCTCTTCCTGGCTTTCGTGGGGAGTTCGAAGAAGAAGGTTTTCCATCCACTCCCTACCATTGAGAGAAAATCAGCCTCAATCTGGCCCCACCCCTGTTGAGATGAGGAAAAAGAATCCCATTGGCAGCTCTAAAGACCAGCAGTAGGTTGGCCCTAGGGGCAGGATGAGGGACATTTTCATACAGGTGAGGAGATGTGGGGTCACCACCTCCCTGTGACTACCTACCACCTTCCACCATCCTTGAGGGTAGGCTGTTAAGTGCTGGCTAGTAATGCTGCGGTGTATTTCATAGCAATACTTCCTGTACTGCTTGGCAACTTTTCCCCCCTAGCCCGCAGTCCCAGGCATGGACGCCTCTTCAACTTCCTGCTTAGCTTCATCTGTCCAACCATTCTGGTCACTAGCTCCTCCCCATACCCATCAGCCATATTTCCTCAGCTCCACGTCCAAGTTCCTCTCCTCCCTCAGTGTTGTGTTCCTATCCTTTGCAATCACGTAGTAGAGAAGAATAATTTTCTTCATTCCAGGTTTTTCAGGGTAAAATTCCATAGCCTGTGTTATTCAGGAGGTCAGGCTACAGGTTCACAATGGTTCTTTCTTTCTGACCAGCTATTACATCTCTGTAATGTCCTGCTTTCTCTCTTCCTTCCTGCTTCCCATAGTACATTCTACCCCCCCTTGAGTAATCACTTTCCCAAATCTCTCTTCGCTTTAGTGTAAACTTTCTTGCTATGCCCCATAACCCAATAACCCTGGTTTGCTGTCTCCCTGCTTCCCTCTGGTGCCTGCCTTCCATCTCCTGGAGTATAGGCAATATATTGTATTTTTGTAGTTAGGTCTGCTGGTTTGAATGCTACTTGGTTTTAATAAGGTGGTTTATATAATGTGTCTGCCTATTGCTGTTACTGAGTGACTGTATAGAAGTGGAGTGTGTGTTTCTGACGTTTCTGCTTCATGTCCATTAGTGCTTTGTGTTGTAACAAAAGTATGAGGCAAGGGTGTAGGGGATAGACTGTCTTAGTGCTAAATCATCCTTTATTTGACTTGACCACATTGGAGACAGGAAACACTCCAAGTTTCAGTTCACAGCATTACTTGTAGATTCCAGGCAGTAGCATGTGCCCTCTCCCGTTAGAATGAGCAGGTAGTGAAGACTAGCAAAACTGTTCCTATCCCAAAGATCTTGGAACACTTGTGCAGGGAAAGGGAAGTCATAGCGAGATCCGGATACACAATATACATGTTGACATAACTGCTTCCAGAGTTTGCTGTAACGGCCTTTGCAAACAGCTGTCCCCACTCACTCCACAAAGGAGTGTTTACTTTGTAGCCAGAACCTGCAGAAGACAGTTAAGCTAGGTCAGTGTAATTTTTCCATTAGAAAATCCCCTCCGGTTTGAAGAGGAATGCTGGCCTGCTTTTGTCCTTGGGATGCACCTGCAACCAGAACCCCAGTCCTGCAGAGTTCGGATTTAGCAGTATCCATTAAATTGTGGGGAAGAGAGTGCATACCATGGAGCTGCACCATAATGAGAGTTGTAGGTATGCATAATTTAATAGATTTGCAACTTAAAGTATCCTACTACAGAATTTCCTATAAACTCTAGGTAGTCTCTCTCTCTCTCTCTTCTTTGTTCTGAAATGCTTTCCCATTTCTTATGTTTCAGAAGATTCTAACTTGATTTTCATATGTATGTGTGTGCGCAATTGGACTGAATCAGGGGAAGACTGCTTGGTAATGAGATAGAGGCAAAAAATAAATCTGATAATTTTCCCTCCCTGGACTCTGTCTCTTTTGAGCACTAGAGATCACATTCCTTTTCTCCTTTAAATGTTTATGAATATGGAAAATATGTCTGACCCTATACCATGGTGCTACCCTTATATCACTTGGGAAAGAAGGTACAGCATATGTTTGTAATTAGTTTCACTCCAGTTCCCATTGGATTAGGTGTCTGCATTTTGCAGAACACCATGATTTGTACTAATTGGCATCTTTGTTGACAATCACAATAGAGTCCAAGGATTGAGAGCCAAATTGCAACCTCCCTAGTCAAAAGCCTCAAAAGGGTCATGGTTAAGTGGAAAGCTCTGCTGGCTTGAGGTGTTTGCCTGAAGTTTTTTAAGTGAATAAAACCACATAGTTTCTTTCTCCTCCTGTCCCAGCCATGTATCTACAAACCCCCCAGCCATGGATGCATGGAATGGGCTGCATGGGATGTGTAGCAGGGATGATACTTAGGATGACCATATGTCCTGTTTTTAAGCCCCGATCCTGATCATCAGTTGTCAAGAGCAAGCTGGACAATTGCCCAGTTTTGCCAAAAAAGTGGGGTGCGACCCTTGCAGGGTGTGGAGAAACATGCGGGAGGGAAGGGGGTAAGCGGCAATGCCAGGGTAAGCAGCAGGACTGATGACCATTTCAGGAGGTATTTTACGCATTTTACCCTCTCCATAGCAAAGATTGGAAGATTTGATCAGCCTTAAACAGACAACTGACTGAACTTCTCTCTAACAGAGGTTCTTTGATGTCAGGACTGAAGTTGGTTAGTGTGGGGCACGCAACGTACATTGCTGCTAATCATGCTGGACCTATTCAGTGAATAAACAGAGAACTTCAGTCTCCAGGGCTGTCAGCTTGACATCTATTGCAAACAAGAAATATATATACACACATGTACACTTAAACCTCTTACAAACCATACATTTGTGACAGCTAGCAGAAAATTTGGGGGATAGAGAAGCCTGATCTACAATTCAGAGAACGTGGGACACAATTTTCCTTTAAAATTTTTTAAAATTAATGTTTTGCCTCTATAAACTTTCCTTGTACTGGATAATAAATTTTCTTGGACTGTCATTAAAGTTTTTTTAAAGTAGTTTGGAGATCTGATGCTTCCCCATTCAGAATAATTGAAAACTGAGGCTATGTCTTTATTTGAGCTGGGAAGTGTGATGTATTTAAACTAGGGCAGTCAATTGCAGTTAACTTATGCAATTAACTAAAAAAAATTAATCGCTATTAAAAAAATTAATTGCGATTAATCTCAGTTTTAATTACACTGTTAAACAATAGATGACTAATTGAAATTTATTAAATATTTTGGATGTTTTTCTACATTTTCATATATATTGTATGTTGTGTTGTAATTGAAATCAAAGTGTATATTATTTTTGATAAATATTTGCACTGTAAAAATGGTAAACAAAGAAATAGTATTTTTCAGTTCACCTCATACAGGTACCATAATGCAATCTCTTTGCGGTGAAAGTGCAACTTACAAATGTAGATTTTTTTTTTTGTTACATAACTCCACTCAAAAACAAAACAATGTAAAACTTCAGAGCCTACAATTCCACTCAGTCCTACTTCTTGTTCAGCCAATTGCTAAGATAAACAAGGTTGTTTACATTTACAGGAGAAAATGCTGCCCTCTTATTTACAATGTCATCAGAAAGTGATAACAGGCATTTGCATGTCACTTTCATAGTCGGCATTGCAAGGTATTTATGTGCCAGATATGCTAAACATTTGTATGCCCCTTCATGCTTTGGCCACCATTCCAGAGGACATGCTTCCATACTGATGACGCTCGTTAAAAAAATAATGCGTTAATTGAATTTGTGACCAAACTCCATGGGTGAGAATTGTATGTCCCCTGCTCAGTTTTACTAGCATTCTGCCATATATTTCATGTTATAGTGGTGCCAGATGATGACCCAGCACGTGTTCATTTTAACAACACTTTCATTGTAGATTTGACAAAACTCAAATAAGGTACCAATGTGAGATTTCTAAAGATAGCTACAGCACTTGACCCAAGGTTTAAGAAGCTGAAGTGTCTTCTGAAATCTGAGAGGCATGAGGTGTGGAGCATGTGTTCAGAAGTCTTAAAAGAGCAACACTCTGACACGTAAACTATAGAACCCGCACCTCCAAAAAAGAAAATCAACCTTCTGCTAATGTCATCTGACTCAGATAATGAAAATGAACACACGTCGGTCCGCACGACTTTGCATTGTTATCAAGCTTTGGGTTGTTATCAACCCGTCATCAGCATGGATGCATATCCTCTGGAATGGTGGTTGGACATATAGAATCATAGAACTGGAAGAGACCTCGAGAGGTCATCTAGTCCAGTCCCCTGTGAAAGATATGAATCTTGAGCGCATCTGGCACTAAATATCTTGCAATGCCAGCTACAACAGTGCCATGAGAACACCTGTTCTCACTTTCAGGTGACATTGTAAAGAAGAAGCAGGCAGCATTATCTCCTGCAAATGTAAACAAACTTGTTTGTCTTAGCAATTGGCTGAACAAGAAGTAGAACTGAGTGGCCTTGCGGGCTCTAAAATTTTACGTTGTTTTATTTTTGAATAACGTTTTTTTATACATAATTCTATATTCAGCTTTCATGATAAAGAGACTGCACTTCAGTAGGTGTATTAAGTGAATTGAAAAAATACTACACCTCTACCCCGATATAACGTTGTCTTCAGGAGCCTAAAAAATCTTACCGCGTTATAGGTGAAACCGCGTTATATCAAACTTGCTTTGATCCGCCGGAGTCCACAGTCCCGCCCCCCCCAGAGCGCTGCTTTACCGCGTTATATCCAAATTCGTGTAATAGCGGGTCACATTATATTGGGGTAGAGGTGTACTTCTTTTGTTTTTTTACAGTGCAAACATCAGTAATAAAAATAAATATAAAGTGAGTACTGTGTACTTTGTATTCTGTGTTGTAATTGAAATAAATATATTTGAAAATGTAGAAAACATCCAAAAATATTTAAATAAATGGTATTCTATTATTATTTAATAGTGCGATTAATCATGTTTACCTTTTTTAATCACTTGACAGCCCTAATTTGGACGTCACCTAAGCTTGCATAGACGTACTCATGGTAGCTGTGCTTGAGCTAGTCCTAAAAATAGCAGTGTGTCAGCCACAGCTAGCCGCCTGAGTATGTGCCCAGGGAGTTGGATGGGATTGTACTCGGGGCAGCTAGCCTGAGCAGCTGCTCATGCTGCTGCAGACATGCCGCTATTTTTAGGTGCTAGCTTCAGCGGAGTTACTACAGGTAATCACACCTCCCAGTTCAAATGTAGATGTACCACGAGAGGCCACCAAGTGAAAGATCTGGGTTCAAATACCACACTAAGACGCTGATTCAGCAAAATACTTAAACATGTGCTTAAGTCCCACATGCTTAAAATTAACCAAGTTCCTAAATGCTTTGCTGAATTGTAGCCTTGGTTTATTACTTCCAAAGCCAACAAAGGGCTAAAATAGAGGCAGAGGTGATGTCGTCAGTTCATGAAGTAGGAAAACTGTGAATTGCACGGGCTGAGCAGCAACACCTCATAGCCAGATGGGCATTAACATTATCTGAATGGAGCTCACTTCTCCTCCAGCCAGGAGAGCTGATGTGGTAATGCAAAGTCCCGATTGGAGTTTGGGAGCAGAGGAACTTAACAAGTGAATACTGTACTCCTTCCTAGTATGTACGCCCTTTATTTAATGACGTCCCAAACATCAACATCTAGATGGGCTCCATCTTTGGGTTTGGAGGACTGAGTGGGAGTTTGATCTCAAATGACTGTGGAATTGGGGCAACTTAATGCTGGGTGAGATATGATTTAAAAAAAAAAAAAAAAAAAACCCACCCCTTCCCCCAAACCACGCATAAATGAATTAGGTTAGTAAAAATATATTTTATTAGAGGCTTCTCAGTATCAAATTTTCAGAAGTTTAAGCATTATTTTCACAACATATTTTCTCTTCTTAACTGTCTCTTTCCAAGTAGAGCCTACACTGTTGGAGACTGTTCTTCATACAACTCCGTCTCCAGTTATGTCTGCTCTTGTGAAACAGGTTCTCAATCATTCTTTTCAGCATCCACTGTAATCATAACACAAATCCCAATGATGATGGGCACATAACTCTCTCTCTCTCTCTCTCTCAAATACCAACACCATTTGATAGCTCAACTAGTCGGAGTGTCACTCTGCCCCACAGCATGCTGAGCTTCTATCAGTCCAGTGCATAGGATCCTAACTATCGCTTGACATGGCTCTTCTGGTTGGTGGAACAAAGCATGGCTGGCTGCTATTCCACAACAGTAAAATAAAGCAGTGCTCTATTTATTAGTAAATGTAGTGCATGGCAAAGTGATACATTAAAATTATTTTGTGACAATAGCACCTTCAGAAGCAAATATTATTACTGTTACCAGAGGAAAGCGTTTATTCACAAAATATTGTACAAATGGATTTACAAAAGAATTTAAAAGGGAATCCTGAACTGAGGGAAATCTAATCTATACATAAAAACCTTCTCTAAAATGGTTAGGCCCAGCATGAATTTGGGTGAATATAGTTTTTTTTTTTACCTCATTCATTTTGTTGTTGCTTGTTTTTCTGCTTTTCTGTTCCATGAATAATAAAGTGCTCTAGTTAGTTGTTTGGATAATACCAACTACCACAAATCTCTGGAGAGCAGTTTTTTTAATTGTCCTAGCACTACATTCGTGTGTTTTAGAGTATCAGAGAGAGACAAGCAAAGGAGCCCTTATAAATACATTATAAAACACTATTTATATTTGTCCCCACTCTTTCATCCCCAGCCTTGTTAGAAAAGCTTCATTCAGTGTCCTTATCCTAGCCTAGAGCATGGAGATGAAGGTGCTGGCATAGAGACAGTGTTTCAGGTTCCAAACTCAAAGCACAGTGTACAGAAGACCAACGTTCCCTTTCTTGCACAGGTTGGCCCAGAGGAGGAACCTGTATTCTTTTGAACCCCTTCCTGTTTGTAAAGAGGAGAAGCGTCACTCCAGGTCCTCAAGGGAATGTGGGGTGAAAGGAGACTACACCTACCTAGCTGGCAGAGACGAGGAGCCAGCTCTCCAAGTCCCAATCTGGATCACCGTGGAAAGCGTCAGAGCCAACCTTGTCATGCCACAGATGTTTTTTAAATGTATGTTTTTAAAAGTTTTGCTTCCCTTTTTCCACTCTCACCTCTGTGCACATCCAGTGACATTAGAGCAGTCTGTTGGATACTGCCCCAGGAGACATCATATTATTTGCCTGGGCTTTTGCTATGCTGAGGTTTTGGATAGCAGCTATGCTGTTTTTTAAAGGTCTGGTTGGGAGATATTTGTTTTGAATATTTCCTTTTTTTTTTTTTTTGGTGGTGATGGCTGGTAACTAACGTGAGGATTGTCTGCTGCTAATTGTTGGCAGTACAGTGTGATATGAATTTTTCAGGTAAATTATGTTTTAAAAGATGTAACTATGCCTACACATATTGGGGAATGTGTGTGTTTTACAAATATGGATATAAATCAGTTTCTCAGGGGAAAAAAAAAGAAAGTGTGTTCAGCCAATCTAACAATCAAACTGGCTGACCAATGTAATATGCTTTCTAATTGGTTACTTTATTGGTATTTAACCAAGAAGTTTTTCAGGAATTGCCAAATCCTTTATGCAGTTAGAAGGAGAAGCAAGATTATGCCTTAATGAAACAACATTTGAATCCATGTTTAGAGATACACATTTTCAGTAAATATTACATCATGCTTGAGAAACAGAATACAGTGATAGATTGATGCACAGTGGCCACTCTTAAAAAAAACTTGCCAGTTTTACCTTAAAAATCAGATATGATAACCTCAATATCTGCATTATTTCTTTGTGCTTTCCTTGGATGCCGTAAATACAAAAGCAAAGTTATTTAATTATACAAGGCATTTAGATGATTAGAAGAGAGACCTCTGTATAAGGATATTTTTGGAATTCATTCAGATTTTAAACTATGACTTCAAGAAATAATGGATTGAAAAGTGAAACTCAGAAATGAAATTTTCTCTAGGAAATGTTTGGCACCTATTTTGGTAATATTTTAGAACTTGAATATTTATTACTTTCCTGTTGCAATGATAATGCTTTGGGAGTTGTGTAGTTTACTATGTACTGAAAACTTTGTGACACCATTAGATTAATTTAAAAAGCTTTTCAATTAAGATTACTGTGTGTTGCACTTGTGTTAGTATTTGGTTCCTTTTGTTATCTTCTTATATAACATTTCACCAGGTAATTAAATGTATTAATATTAGGAATGTTTATGTTGGATCTGGTATTCATAGAAAATAGGAAGAATATTTAAAACAGCTAAGATGTGGCTGGTATAAAATTTATTTTTTTGTGAGTAGCTTCTGAGCAGAAATCAGAACAGTGTTTTTTTTTTTTTTTTTTTTAATCACACTAAAAAAAATCATTAAATCAGCACTCTTTTTAGCTAATAGAGTCCTAAGTGATTTTTTCCCCTACTTAAGGCTATTCTAGATATGCCTGCTAAGTGGACCTAACAGTACTAGTATATTTTATGTTAGCAAGCCATGATAGAAAAGTGCTTGAAGTTCAGGGGGCATTTGTCTCCTTTCTCACAAATTCATTTAAGTACCAGTCTTGCCATAGCTTTAACTGGGGCAGACAACCATACAAATGACTTGAGATAAAATGAAAATAATGGACTGAGCTGGGTGCCGGGGGTGGTAGTTACACTGCATGCACATCAATAAGCATCGAGTGTTATTCTATGCTAATGTAAGCCTGATGGATCAGCTTTCGCTTTTAGCCTAGAGGACCATTAAGCACTGGAAGCTGGGTCAAACTGATATAGTAAGGCAGACGTACCCTAACGGTTGGCAACAGTAGTTAACAAGCAGTAATTTGCTATGTGTGAGACTAATATTGCTTACAATCTTCATGATCAGAACACAGATCAGAGACGGGATAATACATCTTTGTTTAATTGCTTATTTAAACTCTGTTCATTTTGCAAAACATTGCTAGCATATAAAAATGAACAAAACACTGAATAGTTGTTTTAGATGCAATCGAGTATACTTGTTACAAATATTAATTTTCTGCAAATATTTTCCATAAAATGTAAATAAATTGTTCTAGCACAATAATGCTTAATTGGAATATCTGATATTTCATTTGGAATTAAATGATATGCATAGCTACTGAGTTTATTTTATGAGTTTGAACATATAGAAGTATAAGAAAATCAGAAGTAATTGAGTCACAGTAGTGATTTGAATCCAAGTTAGTGCCGTTTTTCTGTGTGTGTGTGTGGGGCGGGGGTGATTTTGAAGGGGACTCCTGTGTATTGCCTTGACAAAGCCAAGCACTGAAAAACCTTGTGTTTTGTTTTGTTACCCTCTGACTCAGTGTTATATGATATATAGACATACGTTTCCTGTTTTGGAGAAACATAGCCAAGATTTAGGAGAATTTTTTGTATTCTCCTAACTTTTTTGTTGAAGAAACAAGTCAAAAAGAAAACTAGGTCCCATGAAATGTTTCATGTATGTACATGTTTGTATGAGCTAAGGAAGACATTAGATTTTAAACTAGTGGCCCGTATATTTTAATCTTTTCTGTGATTTTCAAGATGGTGTTTATTGTATGCAATATTGACTCCTTCTGATGGCCAAAATAACATGTGTAAATTCTGATGGATATTAACTGAAGTCAGTTTAGCATATTGATTAAAGTAGTCTCTTAGATTTCAAAGTTATGTTCAAATCCTCTTGAAATTATAGCCAAAATAGGCTTTGATCCTGCAAGTTCTATATGGCCAGGTTCCTCATGGAACCCCAATGAAGTCAGTATGGGTCTATCAGATCAGGAACACAGTTGTCAGTGCCTATTCAGCACTGCATTTTCCACTCAGCTCTGGAGTCCCCAGGGCCCTGCACACAGTGCAGTGTTAGCAGGAAGATTGTACAAAATGGCTTGGTGGGGATGTGTAGACAGCCCATTCCATTTGTAGATTTGGGGGGGATCTTGTTGCTCATCAGAGACTTAAGATGTTGGGTGGTCCCCCCACCCCCATTCCAGAAACATTGGTGGGGTGGAAGGAGTACAAGTCCACTGGACAACTTTTGTCCCTCAGGTGATGGCTGAAAAAAAATGGTGGCAATGCTTAGGATGTGTGGGGAGGGTGAAAGGAAGGTAAGGTCCCAGAGCTCCAAGACTGAGAGTTGTATTGTGTGATACTGAGATTCTATGTCTCAGTATCCTCCAGATAGTAAGAGTTTATCTCTGCTAATAATTACTTGTGGTTAAAGTTTCTGATTTCCAGTTTCTTTTTGTAAATATTTTAAGATTCAGTAACTTAAATAGTCAGGTTAAGCAAAACTAGCTTGTTTTGCCTTCCACCCATTTAACACCTCCCACATATTGATTTCCGAAGCCTTGCAAGGGAAAAATATTCACCTTAGTTGTGTCTTAGTGTGCCCATTAAATTGTTGACCATTTGTTTAATAAAGATATTTTCTTACTATTACATCATTTTATAAAGAAACTTCTTTTCCTGCTTGTCACTTTTTGTGCATGTGAATTTTTTTGTTATGTTAAACGTGCACAATGAGCACATATTGAAAAGTTTTCTTTCTTCCTCCCTCCCTCCCTCCTTGAGGGAGTACAGAAAAGTGTCATTTAAAGTTGTTAGTGGATAATCTTACTCTACAAATCAAGATGAGAATATATCATTTAGCTTTTAGATACTTACAAGAATGTTGGAGATTCATGAGGGTTAAGATAAGATAATAAAAAGACGTGTCTAGTTTTCCTGTTGACCCACTCTGTTTTTGGGTACTGAAAAGAGATGCTGCAGAGAGAGAAAGAGAGAGATTGATTGATTCCTGCTGTCTCATTGTAGCAGGTGTGGCTTGTTAACTCCACCCTGGTTATAAGGAAGTGAGAGTGACTCATTGCAGAGATAGAAATAGGGTCTAGGACAGAGTAGTATTGGCAAAGAAACTCGCAAGTTTAGGGAACAAAATTAGGCTGACATTTGTTTTCCTGTTATTTGAGTTACCAATAAACCCATAGCCCAGGAAGGGGTTAAGTTTGTACCAAATACAGTGTGTGAAGACTCTGTTCAGAGCAGGGCAGGAACTCTACCATCCTATGTGTGGCACTGTATTAAGTTTGGCACTTCTGGACACTCTGCATCAAGGGCCTGATCTAATATCAGTGGAAAGACTTCAGTGAGCTTTGGATCAGATTCAAAGGAGGAAGATGGAACAACAAATACAACTGCAGCAAACCTAGCTGAAGTTTATAAAGGCATATCGGTTTCAAAACTGCAGCATGCAGACTGCAGTCCAGCGGCAAATGCTGCAGGAGCAGCTGCTACATATGCTTATCAGTCTAGATGTGCTGCCCAGGCAGAAAGTAAATCCCAGTCTTTCCCTCTCCAAATTGGGGTCAGAAGAGAACACACAGGCTTAGCTATTTGAGCAAGTATCTATGGTAGTACAGTGAGTCTAGTCTGGTCTATTAGATCTGTCCCTTTTCTAACTAGAGGAGCACAAGCAGTCTATCAGGCCCTAAAGAGACTTCTAGCAGACTGAGGACAAGAAGGCTATTTTGGAGCACTTGGAGGTCTCAGAGAAGTATTGGCAGAAGCTTTGAAGTGATCACTGTTCCTCTGTGGTGTAGTTTTTCTTCTTCACCCAATGCCTGATGGATCAAGTAACTTGTTGGCTCAAGCTTAAGACCAGACAGTCAGTAGAAGAAATAACAGGACTTAGAAGGTCTGTTGTCTTCTGTGTGCCTGGGAGGGTGCAAATTTGGGTGTGCCAGCACCACTGGCAGTGGCTGTATGGCAGACAGGATTGTTTGTAGGCTGTGCTGCCAGAGGAACAAGCATGACAATAGCCATACCTGAAGGACAGTCGGTTGGATGGGTGGAAGAACTGCCAAAAGAAAACACAAAGGGACTTTGGCCTACACACAGTGCATTTGTTGGGACTCCAATGGAGTCCAAAGAACAAAGATGCTTTCCCTAAATCCATCAGTATCTAGCAACCCAAACTGTCATCTATTTGCAGAGTAGAAACATGGGACATATAAAGAAATTAAAAATAAAGAGTTCTACTCCTTTATGGAATTTGACTAAACAGCATTTGACTCTGAAGAGAGCTTTTCTAAGGCCACAAGGGCCAGAACTCCCAAGCCATATGGTGTCAATTGAGCTAAAAGAGAGGATGGTATCAGTTCTTATAAACTTTGGCATTGGCCAACTTTAACAAGAAAGGCCTGAGTTATTACAGTTAACAGAGCCTTATTACATTTACTCATGCATAGGAAGTACCCCCAGATGTGTAACTCAGCTGCCAGCCCAGGATAAATTGGGAAATGAATGAATTGACTCTGAGGGTTTATCTAGCCCAGTGGTTTTCCATCTTTTTTCATTTGCAGACCCCTAAAAAATTTCAAATGGAGGTGTGGACGCTTTGGAAATCTTAGGCATAGTCTGTAGACCCCCAGTGGTCCGTGGAGCAGGGGTTGAAAACCATGGGTCTATATATAGAGCTAGTATGCAGCGAGGCCAGCTAGTATGTGGCAGGCTAGTGTGCTGTAGATTTACACCTCAGCTTGCTTTGCGCTAACTCTCCATAGATAAGTTGTGAGTCAGCTGTTCCATTCACTACCTTGACTTGTCTTGGGGATGGACTGAGAACATTTTCTTGCCCTCCTAACTCAAGAAGGTTGTTCAGGGGATTCATGGATCTCATTCAGGGCTATAGCACAAAAAATGCCTCAGACAGTAAGGGCATTAGGTTTTCTGGCAGTGACATGGGACTTTGGCCCTAAATGGACTACAGGAAGGAAAAGAAAGTGAGGGTGCCTTGGGCATTGTTCTGTGTGCAGGGAGGGTTTTTAACAGGGTGTCAAGTTCTCCTGTTAAGAGGTTTTGAAAACCTCCAAGGCAATGCTGATTTAATTCCTGCCAATTCACCGCTGTAGGTATTAGGGAAGTAGGAGTGCTGCTTTGGTGAGAGGGAACTAAGGTCTGGGACAGAGAGATCTCCTTAGGGAACCCTGGAAACAGCACAGGTTGAGGTTTAGTTTTTTGGTTGATGTTTGAGTTACCAATAAAAACAAACACGAGAAAGGGGTTTAGGCAAAATATGTTTTGTATAGACCCTATTTGGAGCAGGATGGGCGCTCCACCTGCTTGTAGGGGTATCCAGTATTCTGTATCTGTTGTCCGCATAAGAGCTAATTACTAGTTTTGTTTTATTAAAATATCACTGAAACACTTAAAATTTTCTGTGAAACCAAGGGGTTTGGACATACTTGTTGCAAAGTGTTTTAAAGTATTTCTCTTTGGGAGCCTGTGTTTGTGAGCTGAAGGACAGAATCTATTTAAATACAAGGTCTGGCTTGTAAATTATGTTTAAAATAGGATTTTAAAAACTGTATAAACTTATAATGCATTATGATTTTAAAAAAATACTTCTTCATGATACATTTTAAGACATTTAAAATACGTTCTATCCTTAGGGGAAGCACTGTAGTTCTGTAGTACTTGAGTAGACATAACTTAATACTACACCTACAAAGAAAATTACAGTTTTTTAAATTGTTTATAATGAGAGCTTTCAAAATGAAGACACTCTAAAATTATAAAAGTGTGTTGTTACAGATCTGAAGTAGGGGATTTTTAATCATTCTTTGAAGGTCAAGAATCTTGCAAATTGAAATGATCCTCATCATAGCCAACATGTGGTCCTTACAAAGCTTTTCATATTGCAATGTCAGGTGAAGGGACCTACAGCATGCATCTGTAGTGTTGATGTGTATATTTCAACTCATGTATCCCTTTATTAATTTGCTGTGGTACATTAATAGATTTATTTTACTTTTAATGCATTCCATTTAGTGTCCTTGTATTAATAAAATTGAGAGATTATAGAAAATAATGACTGTGAATTCAATTTTTTTATTATTTCATCCTGTGGAAGACACTGGGCTTCTTAATCACATCAAAGTATTAGAGATGACCTAATCTTGTAAAGTAAGTCAAGTAATCATCCACATTATTTAATTAAATGATATCAATAGAAAAATAAGACTTTAAAACGATTATTGGAGGTAAGTGAAAGAAGGGCTAATGCAATAGTTTTTCACTTCTGGAAGGCTGGTTTCAAATAGGTTATGGTCAGAATAAATACAAGTTTGGTGATCTTGACTACTAGATAGATTGGATTTTTGGCTTTGTTTTCAAACTGTCACACAATTTATGGTTTGATGAGAAGCCCAGGGCTGGTATAGCTAGGTTATTTCAGATCAGAAATAAGATTCCCTGGCGGAATTGTGAGAGTAAGCTTGTAAAACACTTCACTGCCCTGAGCATGACTCTAGCCAGTGGAATCAGTATTTTATTTCTATGAAATACTACAATGCACTGAAATTAAAATATATATATATTTATGGGTTATACTGTTGTTAAATGTTTAAATTGTAAGCCCTTCTGGGCAGGTTTTGTCTCTGTTCTGTGTTTATACATCACGTGGTAATACCATAATAGCACTATATACTACTGCCTGTTTTTACTGATAGAGAAATAGAAATAATTTGACAAATACACCTGTACCCTGATATAACGCTGTCCTCAGGAGCCAAAAACTCTTACTGCATTATAGGTGAAATTGCGTTATATCGAACTTGCTTTGATCAGCCAGAGCATGCAGCCCGGCCCCCCTGGAGTGCTGCTTTACCGCGTTATATCTGAATTCGTGTTATATCGGGGTAGAGGTGTACTAAGACCACTAGTTTTGTGCAAATGATCAGCAGCAAACTAGAGGTGATTGTATAATGAGCACATTGTATAAGAGACGCTCCTTGGAAGGCATACATGACATGCTCAAAGAAGATTAAAAGATTTGAAAATAAAAAGAGAACGAGAGATGAAGAACAAGGCATAGGATTGCAAGTGATACTAAATATGGCTGACTGAGTTAATGCTGGGCCAACTGAAGTGGGAGCACTTTCTATATGATTAAATAGAAGTAGCTTGTGTTTACAACAAACAAAATTTCTGGTCCATGTAAGATTCTACAAAGGTCTGCCAAAGGTCTGAAATCAATAGAGCTACTTTATTGAGTGAAGGTTCTAGAATGGGCTACAATGTACTGGATTTCACAGAAACATTTTTTGAAGTGGAGGGGAATTTAGAAGAGTTCACTGTTTCCTGGAATCTAAAATTAGAGACTTGAAGGTTGACAGGTCCAAAATATAAGCTACTTCAACAATAACATATTTAAAAACAATCCTCACTTCTGAAAATTACAGAACACCTCATAAAAATGTGGGTGTAAAATTAACAAAAGCCCAGGTACTCAGCTGAGCGGCCCACCATCAATAAATTCAGGGTGCTGAATTTATTTGTGATTGTGCACTTTAATGTTACCCTTTCCCTCTGTTCTGTCTGGATACTTTGTTCCAATAGTAGGTATTTTACTGAAATGTGTAAAAATCCACACAAGACATGAGGAGCCAGTTAGAATGGAGAGGAAGGTACAAAAGGCGGTCGCACAGTTTGTGTCTTCAAAGAGAAACAAAGATAGTCGCTAAATCAGCCTATCGAAGACCATACCAGAGCAGAATTTGATGAATTTAGGGCGTTATTTAGGCATTGAGTATAAAATGAGAATTTTTCAGTTCTTGGCTAGTATAGGTTTTTCTATAAATAATTAAAAGTTGTTACACAGTTACAAAGCAAAATGAAGAGAGATGATCTTTTTTTCTCTCTTGAAGGGGGTTATTGTACTTGTAGGATTCCTCATAGAACTTTAAACTCTGGTGAGCAACAAACAATATTCTCATGTGTCTCTCTCTCACTCTTTTTTTTTTTTTTTTTTTACTCTATCCCTCTTTGTACCCGTACAATCTGTATCAACTGGTCAGTGGTGGACAGAGAGGAAGTTGCTTCTTTTTGTCTGTGGTTCTTTTTATTGTCTTTTCTGCCTAATTTTTCAGTATGCTGTAGTAGTATTTCTTTGTATTTGAGACCTCCAGTAAGTGTGTTTATATGGTTTGCATACCACTTGCTTTGTTTAGTGTTGTTTATCCTCTCTCTCTCGCTCTCTTTTTGTCTTTGTTTTTATATTTCCTCTTTGCTGTGTGCTGCAATCACAGATGTAGAGTTGAGGAATGAATTTGATGAGTCCTGCTGTTGAACTCAAATCTCCTAGTTCACAGCAGTGCTGCTGCAGTATTGTGTACAGTAGTTTATTTATTTTCATAGTAAGAGTGCTACTTGACTCTCACTGAGTAGGTCTCTGTTACCAGAATCTGTTCGGTGTAAGACTACTTTACCTTGGCTTATAAATATATTAAAGCCCTTTGAATCTGCCCTTTGTTTTAGCCGCCGTTCTTTATAACATTGGCAAAGCAAGCTTCTCAGATACTAAACTATAATGAAGGCAGTATGTATTTAAATCTAATCAGCATCACCAGGATTAAAATGCAATGGGGGAAAATATCATTTTGTAAGGTTCTACATTTCTTACTAACGAGGTGAGTAAATGAGTAGCTTTGTTGTCTTCTTTATTCATGAATCAAGAAAATTGCACTGTAATTCTTTCTCTACAATGCCTGCATTTGGAATTGTCAGATGTATAGATCTAAGAAAGCTCAACAGCAAAAGTGAGAAGTCTTGTGTTGTGTTTTTAATTATTATTTTCCTTGTATATTACTATGTCTGGCATTACTTGGGAATTTTGGGGTGAAAACATTTTCATGTTTTTTATTGTGCAGTTTAAAGGCTATTATAGTGGCTCTTTGGGAAAAATATTGCCTAACAGGCTGTGTCCTAGTTAAATTGTTGGTATCTTCTATCCCCTTCCTACCCTTTTCCTTTCCAGTTATGCCTCGGAAGAAAATCTCTCTAGCTGGCCTTGCTAATAGAACATTGCACTGGATTACACAATATTAGCAACTGGGGAATCTTCACTTGCCAGTAAAATTGCATTTATTGAATTGAATGAGTAAAGTTCAGGGGCTGATATATTTTCCTACCCCAAATCATCTTGCTACTTGGGCTCCAGGCAGAAGTTGGAGTTTGTTTTACAAAACATGAAAAAGCTTTTAAACTAATGTCTTTGAGGTAAGTCTGCAGCAAAAGTGAGGACACCTGCTGTTAAGAAAAGCGTTTGCACATTCAGCACACTTACGTCCCCAATAGAGGGAACTGCTGAGTAAAATGCTGACCACTATTGTTCAGATCCTATAGATGGCAGCAGTTCCTGCAATTTAAGAACATAACAATGGAATGATTTATGGGTATAAGAATAAAGCTGTCATGAACCAAACTAATGGGGTCTTTATACTGTAAATTGTTCCTCTTTGAAATATGATATGTGAGAAAAAATTACTTCTTAGTTTCCCTTTTAAGATGTAAGTGGCTCGTCTTTCTTTTAAGTTATATTTTATATTTTCAATCTTGTCCCCAGCCAAGTTTGAAAAGATCCATAATTTTATGGTATCACTTTATGAAGTACACATAGCTAAGTAACCTGAGGGAAAAGACCGTATGGTACTTTATTTTAAAATATTACAATGACCTAATGTTAATTCTGAACATTGTATCTGTGTTGCAAAATCCTGGTTACTACACAAGCTTACATCTGATGTGCACTAAATGTACTAAACATTGTTGCTTCAATTTGAGAAGCCCAGTTGAACCCACATTGTCATTCTAAATTAAATGCTGGTTTTGGCCCAGTGTGAATAATACACAGTTAGATAAAGCTCAAATTCTTTGCAAGGAGAGACTCAGAACTGAGGTAGCATGTTTATTGAATTGCTTCTCTCTAGAGAGAAGCTTGTCACTTGACCTTTGTAAACATAAGAGCTAAGTTAAATTGGACTAACTGAATTGCTATACAGTATACTAAACATAAAATATCCTTTTATTGTACACACATTGGTGCAAATAGCTATACCATTTTTACTTTTAAGCTTAAATAAAACTTTAAAAATGAATTTAATCTCTAACCTTGGCTTTTTTCACCAATGAAATTCATAGCACAGCACTAGAAATGTTCCTTCAGGATATGTGAAGGCCCTGCTGCTGAAATACAGCTTTCTTTTTATTTTGATATTAAAATTACCTGAGCACTTGTACATAGTGATTTATGCAAATTACTGTGGACACCAGTGAACCACCTCATCACTTACTTGTTTAAAAAGAAAGGAGTGAAATCACCTTGCCCACTGCATCATTTGTGATAAAACTCTAAGAAATGGGCATCCTAATATCACAATGAGACAATCCATAAAAACTATCGTGCCTGTTTACTTTGGTCTGAAGGTCAATCTTCCTTTTTTGGATAAATGCAGTGTTGTACTGTACTACAGATATAAATATATCCTGATGAGAGAACATTTGTCTATCTAGCATTTTTTTCCATTAAATACTTCAGCTGTACTTTAGGACATGTGTGCACACTTGTCATACCAGTGTTGTATAACTCTGAAAGCTTATACTTATTAGTGTATGTAATTTTAATGCAAAATAAATTTTTAAAGAAAAGTTGGAGATATATTAAAAACCATTTTACAGGTAAGAAAGTAAAAATAAGGCTCCTATACCATGAATTTTAGTCTGTTTAGTAATCATATTGTACTTTTTTGGATACTTACTAATTGTATGTGATTAAAATTAAGAGTAAAAGCTGAAAATGCACATGATTGTTATTTTTATCTAATATTCCTGATGTTTAGCCTTTAAAAACAGACATTTTTTGGATCAGAAATACATGTGACTACGCTACCAGCACTCCCAGCTATCTTCGAGACACCACTGACTTCCTGAGGAAACTACAATCCATCGGTGATCTTCCAGAAAACACCATCCTGGCCACTATGGACGTAGAAGCCCTCTACACCAATATTCCACACAAAGATGGACTACAAGCTATCAGGAACAGTATCCCCGATAATGTCACAGCTAACCTGGTGGCTGAACTTTGTGACTTTGTCCTCACCCACAACTATTTCACATTTGGGGACAATATATACCTTTAAGTCAGCGGCACTGCTATGTGTACCTGCATGGCCCCACAGTATGCCAACATTTTTATGGCTGACTTAGAACAACGCTTCCTTCGCTCTCGTCCCCTAACGCCCCTACTCTACTTGTGCTACATTGATGACATGAGGAATTCTACCATGATTTCAATAATTTCCATCCCACCATCAACCTCAGCCTAGATCAATCCACACAAGCGGTCCATTTCCTGGACACTACTGTGCTAATAAGCGATGGTCACATAAATACCACCCTATACCGGAAACCTACTGACCACTACACTTACCTACATGCCTCCAGCTTCCATCCAGGACACACCACACGATCCATTGTCTACAGCCAAGCTAAGATATAACCGCATTTGCTCCAATCCCTCAGACAGAGACAAGCACCTACAAGATCTCTATCAAGCATTCTTAAAACTACACTACCCACCTGCTGAAGTGAAAAAACAGATTGACAGAGCCAGACGAGTACCCAGAAGTCACCTCCTACAAGACAGGCCCAACAAAGAAAATAACAGAACACCACTAGCTGTCACCTTCAGCCCCCAATTAAAACCTCTCCAGCGAATCATCAGAGATCTACAACCTATCCTCAAAGATGATCCTTTACTCTCACAGATCTTGGGAGACAGACATGTCCTTGCTTACAGACAACCCCCGAACCTAAAACAAATACTCACCAGCAACCACACATCACTGAACAAAACCACTGACCCAGGAACCTATCCTTGTAACAAAGCCCGATGCCAACTCTGTCCACATATCTATTCAAGTGACATCATCATAGGACCTAATCACATCAGCCATACCATCAGGGGCTCGTTCACCTGCACATCTACCAATGTGATATATGCCATCATGTGCCAGCAATGCCCCTCTGCCATGTACATTGGCCAAACCGGACAGTCTCTACACAAAAGAATTAATGGACACAAATCTGACATCAGGAATCATAATACTCAAAAACCAGTGAGAGAACACTTTAACCTGTCTGGCCATTCAATGACAGACCTGCGGGTGGCTATCTTACAACAGAAAAACTTCAAAAACAGACTCCAACGAGAGACTGCTGAGCTGGAATTGATATGCAAACTAGATACAATCAACTCAGGATTGAATAAGGACTGGGAATGGCTGAGCCATTACAAACATTGAATCTATCTCCCCTTGTAAGTACTCTCACACTTCTTATCAAATTGTCTGTACTAGGATATCTTGATTATCACTTCAGAAGTTTTTTTCTCTTACTTAATTGGCCTCTCAGAGTTGGTAAGACAACTCCCACCTGTTCATGCTCTCTGTATGTGTGTATATATATCTCCTCAATATATGTTCCACTCTATATGCATCCGAAGAAGTGTGCTGCAGTCCACGAAAGCTTATGCTCTAATAAATTTGTTAGTCTCTAATGTGTGTTTTGGCCCTGATCCTGCGTGGTGCTGAGTAGTTCATAGAAGTTGCTAAGTGCCCTCAACTCTCTTTTGAAGTTTGACCATTTTCAGTGAACCAGTGTAAGGGCATGTCTACACTACAACCTTAAGTCAACCTAGGTTAGGTCAACTTACAGCACTGCTCTACAGCCAAAATGCTTCTGAAATAAATGTAGTCAAACTTTATTAATTCTGGGTCACTGACAACGAAAATGATGCTTAAAATTGTTGATTGGCTCTAGTTTTCAAAATATGCTATTGGGTCAGTATATCCGACCCTTGACTTGGGAATGGCGGAGGATAAGTGAATTATAAAGGGAAGGGATCTCAATTTAAACCAGAAATGACTAAAATACATCTTTGACTGGATCTATGAATAAATCTATGACTGGGTTTGGACAATACTTGCCTTTTAGGCAAAACAATGAATGATGCAATCTGAAGCTGGTATTGCGTCATACATGATATGAATTGCATCATGTTATTCCTAGAAGTCATGGATGATGCAATCATAACGAAGCTTACATCACTCTGCTGAACAAATTGCCCTATATGAGCTCTAGAAATCATTCAGTGTCGTGCTCTCTTATTTGTCAGTGTTTGATTTTGCAAAGGGACACATTTCTGTTTAGCCAAAGTGAGCAGAGATGCCTCGTACTTGTGTGAACAGTGCAGATAACTTCTGCTCTGTTTGTGGTGAAGTGACTTTTGCATCACAAAAGTGCAGTATAACCACTATGGTTAAGAAAGCCTATCACCTTTATTTTGGCTGCAAAATTGGAGATCAGGACAAGAGGTGGGCCCCACACATATGCTGCAACAAATCTTCGCCGGTGGTTGAACAGGAAAAGGAAATCTATGCCTTTTGCAGTGCCAATGATTTGGAGACAGCCAACAGATCATACCAGCGATTGTTACTTCTGCATGGTGCCTCCAGTTGGGAAAGGTGTGTCAAAGAAGAAAAAGTGGACTGTGCATTATCCAAACATTCCATTAGCTATACGCCCAGTACCCCACGGAGAAGGTCTGCCGGTTCCTGATGCACCAGAATCATTCTCACTTGAGTCAGACGAGGAAGAGGAAGAGGATGAAACTTCTGGTCCTGAACCATCAATGTCACAGGACCCACATTTTCTCCCATCCTCCTCCTCTGAACCACATCTCATAACACAAGGTGAACTGAATGACCTTGTCAGGATTTGGAACTACCCAAGAGTAAGGCAGAGCTGTTGGGCTCCAGACTACAGCAGTGGAATCTCCTGGCAGGTGATGTTAGGGTTTCCATGTTCCGTGACCATCAAAAGGATCTTGTCCCATTCTTCTTCATGGAAGGTGATCTTGTAGCCTGCAACAACATCGATGGTGTGATGGCAGCCCTCAACATCGTTCATGATCCAGATGAGTGGAGACTGTTCATTGATTCATCGAAGATGAGTCTTAAAGCTGTTTTACTGCATAATGGCAATGTTTTGCCATCAATTCCAGTTGGTCATGCAGTCCATATGAAGGAAACCTATGACAACATGAAACAACTTTTGAGGTGCATAAACTATGACCAACATCAGTGGCAGCTTTGTGGTGATTTGAAGGTTGTTGCTCTCTTGCTTGGTCTGCAGACTGGATACACAAAGTACTGCTGTTTTCTCTGCGAATGGGATAGTCGTGCAAGAGTTTCCCACTACATCAAGAAAGATTGGCCACTTCGACAGTCATTGGAACCTGGGAGGAAAAGTGTTCAGCATCCATCACTTGTTGAATCAAGGAAGATTTTGTTACCACCCTTACACATCAAGCTGTGTCTGATGAACTTTTCCAAGGCCATTGACAAAACACAAGCAGCTTTCAAGTACCTCTGTGGAAAATTTCCAAGGTTAAGTCAAGCTAAGATAAAGGAAGGTGTCTTTGTTGGTCCTCAGATTCGTGAACTTCTTCGAGATGATGCATTTGACCATGCACTGCGTGGCAAGGAAAAGACGGCATGGAAAGCCTTCCAGTTAGTGGCAATAAATTTTCTCGGAAACCACAAGACAGACAACTACAGGTTGTTGGTGGAAAACTTCCTCAAGGCATACAAAAGCCTTGGTTGCAACATGTCACTAAAGATACAGTTTTTGCACTCTCATCTAGATTTTTTTCCACCAAACTGCGGAGCAGTGAGCGACGAGCATGGCGAGCGAGTTCACCAGGACATTGTAACAATGGAGAAACGCTATCAGGGCAAATGGAGCCCATCAATGCTTGCAGACTATTGCTGGACAGTGACAAGAGATGCTCCATTTAATGAATACAAGAGACAAGCCAAGAAGCGCCGAGTAGACACTGAATAGGACTAAACTATGTACATAATAGTTTTTTGCCTTTTGTTTCATAATAAATTTTTTTTATATAACCCTTTTGCTGATTTTAAAGTGTTACATAAACAGGACAGGTGCAATATTATCATGTAAAGCAACCATAAACACATGAAAAGACCTAGGTTTACAATTTATGATTAAAACTCTTCTATCTACACAATATACATAGACATAAAATGTAAAAACTTAAATATCTTAGAAACAGTAGCCAATCAGTTGTTTTAATGGTCATATTTGAATTCAGCACATCAAAATACATAATAATTAGCACATTTTATCTCTGAAGCAGACGACTTCTCAAAAATTGTAGACCAGTGCAGCCACTGCAGTAATTACTTCTGTTGGTGGTGCGTGTCCTCACCAGGAGCGATTCCATTGACTGAAGAAGAGCAGTGCGAGAGGCTGAGAGCCAGGGCTTTCAGCTCCGCTCAGCTCCCTACCTGGAGCCCAGCTGCCCTCCGAGCTTCTCTCCTTCCCACTCCCAGCTGGGAGCTGGGGGGAAACCACCTGTGGCTGCTGTTAGCTGCTGTGCTCCCAGTGGGGAACCAAGAGCTCAGGGATGCAGCAGGGCTCCCAACATGGAGCTGGGAGCCCAAGCCTCAGCCCAAGCTGGGAGCCTGATTGGCAGCCCAGCTTGGAGCAGAGGCCTGGCAGCAGCTGAGCTGGGAGCC
Organism: Malaclemys terrapin pileata; assembly: GCF_027887155.1. Lineage (NCBI taxonomy): Eukaryota > Metazoa > Chordata > Testudines > Emydidae > Malaclemys > Malaclemys terrapin. The sequence goes on along the minus strand of NC_071507.1, from coordinate 36,292,382 downwards.
GGACATTGTTGTCAATTTTACAGCTCCAAGGGAGCCATGAAACTGACAAGACAGCCAACAGCTGATGTAAGTAACTCAGTGTTTACATGGACACTGTGTCACCCTAACTACACCAACATAAGTCCTACACCTCTTGTGGTGGTGGAGTTCTGTCGGTGTAGTAGGGCACCTACAGTAGTGAGACAAGGCTGTAGTGTATACACTGACATATTTAGGTCGACATAAGCTGCCTTATGTCAACTTAACTGTTTAGTGTAGACCAGGGCTTAATAAAGTAATTCAGCAAGACTGTGACCAAATTAATAAATATCATTGTATGGTTATCTTTTAATGTGTTTTGAAAAATGAGGCATAACCAAAGCAACTAAGTGGGTCAAATCATACTTGCCTTCTTCATGCAGATAGCGCCACTGACTTATGTGGGCCTACTTGTATGAGTCAGGCAGGCAGGCAGGATTTGGACCTCTGTGTGTTTTCTTTTTTCTTTCTGTATGTAAAGTGTGTGTGTGTGTGTGTGTGTAAAAAACACACACACCCACACACACGTATTTAAATTCTGATCCTGAAGCATGATTAATTAGCATAGACCCCTTTCACCTGTATTTGGATTCTGCATGGGCACAGAGATCCAGTTAGACTGTAAGGCCTCATTCATGGTTGGTTTGAAGGTGCGGTTGAGGAGAATTTGATTAAATAATATATTATAAGCAACTATGAAAATACAAGATAAACATCAGGAAATTGACTATTAGTTCTAATGACCGATGTTTAAGCACCCGAACATTTTAACTCTGTTGTTAAAAGAGGAAGGAGAAACACATTTGAACAAAGATTTGAAGTTGTAGTAGAATATAATGTTCGGTAAAACTTCCCAACTAGTCCAAACAGTGAGATCTGCTCATCTCTTCCCTTCTTATGTTAGAACATATAATTAAACATCATTGAGATTATTTTCTTAATCTGATAGGTCCATATGGTTAAGTGCTCACTTCAAAATACTCCTGAGTAGACAAGAAGGCATTACGGGGTGGTTAGTATCTCATTTTAAATAACTAAAAAGGTAATAAAATTGGTTCAGAATTGTGCAAACAGCCTGATTTCCCTCCACTTCCCCCCCCCCCACACACACACACCCCAGCAGTGACAGATATTGAATTATAGGCATTGTTATTGCCATATATTTGAATGTCATTCATTAGGTATCTCTGTTACTCTCTGCACCAGTAAACCTAAGACTGTTTAAACTCTGAGAAGCTTAGTTTATGACATGAATTTTATAGTGCATCAAATAGGATCCTGATCCACTGCCTTCAGATGTTCCATGCTGCTCAGGATCAGGCTGATACGTTGGGAAAAGATGCACCTACAGAAGCTGAATTAAGACTTGCACGGGGAAGAGAGCCATTTTTGGAAATATTTTTTTTCTTCAAAAAGCTTTTGGGTTTTGGACATTTTTCATTTTTTTTATTGAAACCAAACACTTATAATTTTCAGATTTTGAATTTTCTTTGTTTTTTGGGGAGAGGCGGTACAATAGAATAAATTATGTCTAGGATTTTTTTTTCACTTTTTCATTGTTCTTTCATTTTGCTGTTTTGTAACTTTTCAATACTTCCTTAACTTTGGGAAAAGTTAGAAAATGGGAAAAGGAAAGTGAAGCTCTGGAACTCTGCCACTGTATACTTTCCAAAGTTGGAGAAGTTTTGATGGGACCCCAGTTCTGAACTGATTTGTAGACTACTACCATCTTCTTCAATTCCACTGAATTCCAGCAATCAGGGATAGTTTATTTTATTTTGCGTGTGTATGTTCATATTTTTGATGCATCTCTTTCCCTCTCCATGTTTTAATTTGCTTGCTTTAGCAATCTGTAAGTTTTTTGGAGTAGTCACTGAGTCTTCCTGTGTGTGTGGATAATGCCTAGCACATTTTGGATGTTCCTGAAATTTGTAACAATAAAGCTAGTAATTCTTAGGCACTACAAAGATATGGCACAATCCTGAAACTGTTACTTACGTGAGAAGTTCTTACAGTTGCAAGTATCGACTTCATGAGAAAATGTGCATGCGTAAGGTTTGTAGACATAGGTCTTTATAAAAAAAAATTGAAACATGCATTATGTCCAATTGTATATCTTCTCAATAACTAACAATCAATAAACAACTTTCCTCCCAGAGATTGCAAGAGTGTTTCAGTAATGTCAAAAGACATAATTAATTTGTTTGCATGGTATTATGAAAATATAAAGCACAACACAAGTGCAAATTATTATTGCTGTTTTTAATTGTAGTAATTTGCTCTTCTGCATAGCATCACTGATCTAAGGATCTCTATATGTGCTTTACAAAAACTAACTAATGGGGTGGCTAAATTGAGTCATGGAGTGGTAGAATGATTTGCTCAAGGTTAAACAATAAAGTCTGTGAACCTATGAGTCCTTACTCTAACCATTAAGGACTGACCTCTTTTCCCTCAGCAAGGCATCTGCTGGCCATATTTATAAGCTCCCTCAGTTGGCCTGAGCAAAAGATAAGAAACCCGAAAGAGGAATCATCATGGACCCCTTGTAAAAACCTCACAGACGTCCTGTGGGGTGAAGACTTCCATCTGAAAGCCCTCACACGGACCCAAGTTGCCAATACCAGTATCATTTTACTATGTTCAGTTTATAAGTTTTCAAAATAATTTTTTATAATTAGAGAGACACTTTAACAGGTGCTTCTATGGTTTGCTCAAATTCATCGTTTCTTAGATCCTGTAAAATAAAAGTTATTGGGTCACATGCAGCAGCACGCTCCAGAACTCAGTATTTATTATCTTCTGTTTACACCTGGGTTCTAGGAGAAAGCCTAGGTTGCTTAAAGAGATCTCTGTTGCACAGTTTCAGTAGGCGGTATTTTCCATTAGCCCTGCCCTTTTTCATCTACTTGGTGTTCAGTACATCCACAAGAGAACATTTTGTAGGATTCATTTAAAATTAATATTGATTTAGATATTGGTTTATGGTTGGCTTTTGACCTGAAGCAAGCATAAGGATTAATACCTCTTGTGTTTTTATACTATCTAGTGTGACTGTACATATTGTTTATATAAATGTCTAATGATTTTTGTAATTCGATTAAGCTCTTTATCTTAATTTGCAAATTCCACAGGTTGTTTTGTATTTAAATTTAAAATTTGTAGTTTTCTAATTTAATTGAGTATGATGATAAAGGAGGGACCAAACTAACTTCTGCGTAACTGATAGTTTTATATACCTCAGTTCTGTCACTTCTAATTTTTCCCCTGTGTATACAAAATAGAAATCTTTTGAAACTCTGAGGACTTTCCATGATTTTCATAGTGTTTATTGTCCTTCTCTGAACTATTCCTATTTCTGCTATGTGTTTTATTTTTATATATATATATATATATTCAAGTTAAGAGCATTCCATGGAGTTATGTTATATTTCATTATTATTCTTAAGAACTTAACATCTTGTTTTCTCTTTTGACCACAACCATGAATTGAGCAGATATTTGGAACTAAGAATTTCACCTGTTCCAATACATTTTTAAAGCTGAAAATTCTAAATTAGTGTTCTTTTTCAAGGCAACCCTGGTCATAGGAACATCTTTCATTCTCTCCTTGCAAATCAACATCTTGAAGCATGGAAGTGGTTGTGCTTTAGGACAGATAAATAGGCTGCAGAAATGACCCAGTTCCCCCAAACTAACAATTCTGGAAATTCTATCCAGTAATCATAAAATTTAGTAATGGGAAATACCTATTATGTAATCTTTTGCATTGCCTTCCAAGATCGCTGAAAAAAATTAAGTTTTTTTCCACTCACATTCTAAATGTCTCAAGCAATGAGGCTTCCACTACATTCCCTGGAGACTATTCTTGAGTCCAGCAGAACTCACTGTTAGGAAGCTTTATTGATGTTCAGACTAAATTTTACTTTGCTTTAGTCTCCTCAATCCATGATATTAAACAGTTCCTCTCTCTACTTAGTTTTTACACCTTTAAAAATATTGGTAGACTTTCATCATATCCTCCCTTTAGTCATTGGTGACACAGAAACTATCTCAAAGAACATTAAGGTTGGAGAGTCGAGCCCTCAAAAGTTAGGAGGTGCTAGAATTAAGTTTGTCTGTGCAACCTTAATTTGGCTGCCTTTCGTATATGCATTATGATGTGGTCTTTAATTACATGATCACATACTCTTTCTCTCACAGGATACCTGCCCCATTTAGTATACAGGGTGGACTGTGTTCACTTAATGAGCTGCTGTTTAATATTTTGTTTTCTTTTTATTGTCCAATATGTGGCCCCATGCTTTATTTACTGCACACTATACAAACCCTGCTCTGAAAGCAGTATTAATTTCCTCAAGGCTATTTCTATGGTGCTCATTACTATACTATGTGAATGCTTCACAAACCTTAATTTATCTTCACAGTACCCTATAAGGTGAGGGGATGATATAATATCTATTTTACAGATAAGCAAAGAGACATGATTAAAAGTTTCCACTAGTTTCGGGCTCCCTATCTGAGAACTTTGCACCTGATTTTTCAGAGTACTTAGTATTATTATCAAGCACTTCATATGTTTAAAGAACATCTGCCATTGACTTCAGCTGCAGCTGTGAGTGCTCAATACTTCTGCAAGTCAAACCCCAGGAATCGCAGATCAGGCACAAAGAATTGAGGAACACACAATTAGTGGCCACCTATGAAAAGTTTGGCCTAAGTGACTTGACTAGCATCACATAGGAACTTTGTGGCAGAGGAGGGATGGAACCCAGTTCTCCAGTGCAGCATTCAACTGCCGTAAGCCATTCCTTGCCTCATTCACTAAATAGCTTCCAGCTTCTTCGGCAAATGAAGCGGGGTAGTGTTTGGTGTGGGATTTGTTTTTTTAAACATAAAATCCAAGTGACGTGATGTCCCAGTCACTATCCTAGGATAAACGAGAGTGAACGCTTGCCTGCTTGCAAGTTTATTAAAAGTCCTGTGTGTCTTGGGTCCAGGTGGCATGAGAAGGGAAGCAGTGACAGCATCCTGATATATTAGTGGGGGATCAGGTTGCCCCTCAGGATTCCTGCCTGTAACAATTCAGATTTTTCATTAGATGATGAGTTTGTTTGGGGCAGAATACACTGGGATTGCTTTTTTAGGAGGGGAACCATATAATAAAATTTGAAGGAGGCAGTGGATAGGTTGATAAAATTCATTTGATGGGTGAGATCAGGTGGAATGCTCACGTCAAAAAGTCACCGCTACTGAGGTCAGGTTTATTAACAAAAATGTGATTCTAAAATAAACACTACATGATATCCCAGGCAAAATCTCCTCCTCTGTCTTGGCCACCTCTATAGTTATTCTATGCTAATGTAAGCCTTCTTCCCTTGCATGGCTGTTCCTTGCATTTTTCCCCCAAACCTGTAACTGTCTCTGGCTAAGGACTACTTCTACTTTCCCGATGTCTAGTCAGTGCTGCTGCACTAGAGAGTCAAAAGACCCCCACTTAATATTTTCTAAGCAGGATCAACATTTGAAGGGTTTTTTGGGTAGACTTTGTAAGGGAATTGATTTCTTGAGTATGGGTGATGCACAGGGGGGCTGGAGGGAGAACGGGCAGGAAGCAGACAGGTTTTGTTTGCGGGCTAATGCTTATGCTCTCATTCATTGCACAAGTAGAATTATTACAGGGTTCTTTATTATCTGCGTTTCTGTTGTCCTCTACGTGTCATCAAGCCTTTCTCTGGGTCTGCAAGCAATGGGAGGAGTTAGTCTTACATTGCCTAATGATCAGTTGAATTCTCCCCAGTACCCTTGGCAGAATCCTAGATTCAGTGTTCAAACCAGGGAAGCTAATGATCCAACCAGCAGAACAAATTTGGTGATGAATCTTGGTCACGTGCCACCTGAGGCACATTGCGCATACGCTAAGAAGAAGACAGCTAAGATAATGTGTCAGAAAGCTTAAAACAAATTCTTTAAAGGAGATAGATGAAATCATAATAACAAAAGGATAGAGTCTGCCTGGCCTTTATGTGGGTGCATAGAGTTGGGGTGGGGAAGGCTCAATGAGCCTTCGTCTTTCGCTCTACACTTCTACTTTGCATGGCCTAAGAAGAATCCCAATTCCTGTTCTTGGGGGAGTGCAGGATCCTTACTCCATAAGGGACATACAGCACTCCAAGGAGGCAGTGAGGAGGTTAGTCCAGAACTCCACTCTGATTTGCATCAGCCGGCTGCATGAGGTATAATAAATTTGTCTCCACATAGGGGATTAGTAGCCGAATGCCTCCTGGTGTTCCTCTGGGGCAGTAGAGCTCCACACTTTCCCCTGTATAATGCCGGGCCTAGAAAACACAAATCCTTAGTGAAAAAATTTAGTACATTTTTACCAATTATTTTGTATATAGCTTCAGTCAAAAAAAAAGACAGTTTTAACTTTAATTTATTTTAGCATGTCAAATGACATGATGTTGAACCTGTAACATTTGGTATTAAGTCCAGGGTTTTCAGTTATTTAGTAATTTAGTTTCATTTTTTTAACACAAATAACACCTTTTCATACATTTTGTACAAACTTCAAACAACATACGTTTTACCTTAATGCCAAATAAGAAGAAATGTGTTACATTAAAGTGCATGCTGTTTGCTTGTGCATTTGGAAATACCAATCATTTTATAGCAATTTTGAGTTATTTTTCTGTCACTTTGTATTCCCATTCAAAGAGACATACAGAAACCCTCACTCAGAACAACTCCCCTAGGGTTTACTCATGGATGTCAGCAGTGGTGAGCAGGAGGCGTAGTGCACAACAAGCGTAGGTCATAAAAATGTCAATTTTTAGTAACTTGCATGTATTATTGTCCTATATTGTGTTCCCTTGAAATTCAGAAAGTGTCATTTCGTTACATTTTTAAGGTTAGATGGGCAAAAGAGACCGATACTTTTTTCTTTCTTGTATTTTTTTTTAAACTGCTAGATACATCCCCATCCCATGAACCAGAGTTATAGTTAATATTGGACAACCTGATATGTAGTGAGAAGGCCATGTGTTAGCAATATCAAACGCTCATAGCTAGACCTTTATAGTGCTGAAAGAGAAATAATAAAGATTTGCTAACTCTTCTTGTTGAAACCAGTGTGCTGATGTTTTAGCCAGAGAAAGTGCCAATCCATAAGGGAACAAATTACAGCTGGATACCATTTGTATTTGTGCCAAGATACAAAGTTTAGGGTGTTCGGATCTGTGATTTTGGTTTGGTTGTATCTCTACAGGATCACAGGCTGAGAGGTCCCCATGCAACTGCTACCTTGTCTCACACCAGAACCTTTGAGATTTGGGTCCTGTTTGGAACCAGCATAAAGGCAGAGACTACAGAGGCTCAAAAATGGGAAACAATCTTCAGTTCTTTTATCTTGATTCATAAGTTAGGTTTTCTCCTTTTCATACTTTTTTCCTTGTAGTCAAATAACCTCCTTTCCCCTCTGTTGTCCACGCACAAGTATTCATGGCTCTTTGGCCTCCTTTAATAGGCATGTGCTGGGAACTTAGATTGGTAAACTCTTTGGAGCCTAAACTGTCTCTTTGTTATGTGTTTGTACAGCACCTGGCACAGAGAAGCCCTGGTCTACTGTTGGGACCCCCAGGCACTACTGCAATACAAATAATAATAATTAATAAATAATTAATGACTACATGGTGATCCCAGCACCCATCAAATATAGATTGATGAATAAGAAGAATTAGCCCTGTTCTTTCCTGCAGTGTCTAGCTCCTTTTAACCTGAGTGACATTCCTTTCTTTCTATGCCTCAACTTAAACCGTGCTCTTGACTCCATTTCTTCTGGCCCTACTCCTCCTTGTCGTTGTTTCTTTCCCATCTGGCATCACTCTTCCCTTCTTTTTTCCAGTACCTGCCCCTGATTTCTCCTTTCCCCACAAACCAGCTGGAAATCCCTCCTCCCCAAGGCCAGAAATCAGTGGGAAAGATACGTCTTTGCAGGATTTCAGATGATCATTTTCATTTTTTTTTAAGGTAGATAGGTCCTTGGGGAATCAGGGCAGTAGCACTGGGAGCCTTCAGAACAGCAGGAAGGAAGCAAAGGAAGATGTCTTGTGTCCGTAGGTGCTGCTGCCTGACCCAGCTGAAAGCTGGCACAGAGACTCACGGGGTTTCCTGCAGGTTAATGCTGGGCTGAACAAGAGCCTGAACTGGCTGACAAGCCTAACCATAGACTGGACTGGGAGACACAAGGGAATTTCCAGAGCCCCACTAGCACCACCATAACTATCTTTTGCAGTGTTGTAAGACCTCATCAATGAGTGGGTGAAAGTAGACTGCATCCCTGTGCAGGCGTGACAGTTATATCCTGCACCTTCCCCAAGGGGGATTAGAGGCACAAGCGGGGGGTGAGAGCCAATCTTAATGGGAAAAGAAAATCCTCCTAAAGCCCATCTTCTTAAGGGAACTCCCTCCCAACCACGTGAGAGTGAGGGCAGCCCATCTCCTCCACAGGCAGGGCTGCCAAAGGAGATGGGGGTGGCATTGTGAAGAAGATATAAATACCTATGGTTTGAGCAAATATATTTTGGAAATCTTAAACATTATCCATCATATATGATCAAGTTATTCATTATCTTGTTTATTTTTTATTCAGAAAACTCAATCAGCAGCCTCTCCTACTCTCTATTTCAAGTCAATATCACCAGTAATGCTCCCTTCTCAATGAATCTGCAACTTCCTTCTCATTTCTGAATGGAACACGTGGTTGCTACCCTGACACTGTTCTCCTGACTAGACTGAGTAGTAACAGTGGAAACTCTGGAATCTAACTGTATGTGCAGCGCACTGTCTCAATCCCCCCTCCCATTTTTTTAAGTATCTACTATATCTATCTATATATATGTATCTATATATATATATGCATCCGAAGAAGTGGGCTGTAGTCCACGAAAGCTTATGCGCTAATAAATTTGTTAGTCTCTAAGGTGCCACAAGTACTCCTGTTCTTCTTTTTGCGGATACAGACTAACACGGCTGCTACTCTGAAACCAGTTAGTATTAAGTGATCTTCTGCCTTGGATTTTCTTCTTCTCTTGTCAGGTGAAATTAGATTGGCTCTTCCTAACATAGAATAGGCCATGTCAATGGCTGTCCCTTGCTTTGACCCAACATTTTAATAAAATTAACAGTAATATTTTACTAGTTTCTCAATAAATGCTCTTAGAACCTCTCCAATGACTAATTTCTGAAAAATTGACACAAAGTATTTATTTAACCAGTGCAGCTTCTCTTTTATGCAAGACTAGATCAGGGCTATCTAAATGAATTGATCCTTTCCCGTTCTACAACAATGCAGTGATGACACTGATGCACAGTGCAGTCAATACTCAAAGAGAAGAACAGCAGCTATCAAGCTAGCAAGGGTAAATACTCCCTGCTGCTCAGAAGAAGCAAATCGTAAATAATCTTTTACGAGCTAGTTCAGTGAAGGAAATATGGTCAGATTTCATATATATTTTATATAAGTTTGGGGTAGTCTCTTATAACTGATACACCCTTAGGGAAACTTAGTCTTGTAAAAGTGAGGTATTTCAGTGGTTTACAGCTTTACTCCTCTGAATATCACAGAAGGGTTAATAATATACTGTGGTGGTTCTGAATGCTTTTAAGGTAACACTAATTTTGAATTAATAAGATCACTGCTCTCGATATTTAAATATGCTGTAGTTATTTTCAAATAAACTTATGCATTTATATTAAGTTAGCTAAGAGGAGGAAATTCAGAGATGAGTGCCACACTGTTCTGAACTCAGTGCATTAGGCAGTACAGGAATCTCAGATCAGTGATGATTTCAGTGCCTTGTAACATAATCATATAGAGAGAGCTTGTGAAAGATTTTAGATTAAAATTGGCCTTCTTTATTTTGTTTTGTTTTGAAAATTTCAGATTTTTGACAAAAGAAAGAAAAGAAAACCAAACAAATGAATTTTTTTGTTTTTGAAAATGAAAATTCGTTTTCTTCTTTCTCACCATTTCCCTGCCCATTTTCCTAGCCCTCTTTCCTTTTTTCTATTTTTCCAATGAAAAAGGACAAGAGAGAAAATTTTAAGTTTGGGGTATTTTAGTAAAAAAGATAATTTTTATTTTATTTCTTGCCCCAAAGTGTTTTGTGAAGCATACTTACCGTTTTTCACAAGCTCTGCTTACATGCTACAATTCTAGGGTAAAATGGAGTCAAAAATGGAATAGCAGTCTTAAATTGGATTTGTCTTGCTTATTGCTTTAAAGGCCAGGAAGCATTGGGTCAGCCAGTCCTGTTCAGTTAGCCCTCCCTACATCTGCATTGGATGTGGGACTTAAAGGAGGAAAGCCAACTGTGAGGACAGGCTGGGAAGGAGAGTCCCTGAGCCAGAGGGGAAAGAAGGTCCTCTCCAACCTTGAGCAACCCGGTAGGAGACCCTGGGAGGTAGCTGCAGAGAGTTGCAACTTGCAGAGCGCAGGGATCTCCTGCAGGAAAAAGATTACAGCCAGGTAGGTTTGGTAGTGGCCTGCCAAAGCGGAAAAGAGATTGAACTTTGAGCGTGACCCAACTAGAGGGCTGAGTCACATGAATCTCCAGGAGAGATGGAAGACTCCAGTGAAGGGAAACAGAAGCAAGGCATGATAAAGCCAAGCCAGGGCACAAGAGAGGGAGAGGGAGTTAGCAAACCGGTAACACTTACAGTTATTAAATGACACCCTCAACAAATATTTGAATGTACAGTATTTTGATGCAATTTTCTTTTTTTTTTAAACATTTTTCCACACTTGTATTGGTTCGTGAATTTTCCTTGCAGCTGATGCCATGTCAATGAATCTATTATTACCTAACCTCAATGCAAACAGAAACAAAATGCTTTGAAGAAAACAAAAATAGTTTTCATTTTAAATAAATATTGTTCTGTGACTGATTGTTGTCAGCCCTGACTGAAGTGTTCCTCTCACTGAGCTGTGTCAGAAGGGTGGCAGCAAAGCAGAGTTCATGATTTTTGCACCCTCCAGGACATCCAACTTGCATGAGAAATCTCTTCAGCTATATCTTCTTCAATTTTAACCCCTTTGTGCTGCTCAGGGCTCAGTCTTGACCCTTTGCCTTCCCAAACTTCGGTCTCTACCAAATTCTGTAGCAAGGCTCCTTGTGCATTCCAATGCAATCCCATCAACCGCTGTAAGAAAGACCTGCTGTACCCTACTTCCTATCACTTCCATCACTATTATGAAATTGCTCTTCTCATCTTCTAGGCCTTTCATTGTCAAAGCTTCATTTGTTTCTGTCATCTCATCTTCCATTATTCTTGTTGCTCTTTTTACTCTGCCAATTCTGGCCTCTTCTCATTGCATCATTCCTCTCCTGTATTGGAGGCTTATCCTTTGCTGCAACTAAACCAGCTTTTTGAAACAGTTTGTCCACCTGCCTCTGCCTCATTGGTTTAGCATCCCTTTTTAAATGCAGCATAAAATGCATCTCCCTTATCCTGCCCAGAACCAATAAATTGTTGATAATTTCCACAGATTGAGCCTTCACCCATCCTTCATGATTGTCCTTGTTTACTATCATCATTTTCTCCTATCATATCTCCTTATTGCCATTTTCTATTGTCATAGCTGCCGTGCATGATGTGAGAGTTGAATGAGTGGTCCAGTATACAATTACATTGTATTGTATCTATTTGCCTTTATCTCTTTTCTGGTTCTTACTTTGAGAAGGCAAATACGGAGCAGATAACATGCTCCTAAAAAAGCAAGTTGAAATTAATTTAGTGTTTATAAGAGATTCTCCTGAGAGATCTTACAATGTTAAACGATAGCTTATATGCTTATTCCTATCTGTGTTTTGTGAACAAGACTGAAATTTGTGAAAGTATACTAGTGTTAATTTACTTTGTAGATATTTTTGCCTTTTCTTGGATTCTTACTTGGACACGGATGTGATTTTCTATAATATAGTTATGTATTTATTTTTGTTTAATAACTGTAGACTGAGTAATTCCTTGCCCAATGATAATAAGAAAGTTATTGATTTGCTATTACCTTGTCCTCTGCCCCTCCTCCCACCTCTTGATCACTTGTGTTGTCCATGTATTATAGAGTCTAGATTATGAACTCTTTGGGGGAAGCGACGCTCTCTTTTTAATACGTATTTGTACAGTTTGTACAGTGTAACACAATGGCGCCTTGATCTCTGATTGGGACCCTTGGGCCATCATACAAGTAGTAAATATATAAATCAACCTTAGTATTATTATTTAGGGGGAGGTTTTCAAAGGGACAAAGGGCAATTGCATGTCCAATGCCCATTGAAATTCAATAAGAGTTGGATGCTTAGCTCCCATTTGTATCTTTGAAAAATCTCCCCTTTGCTGAATATCAGCATGGAGTCATTACAGAAATTTAGGCTGAGTTGTATTCTCATTCAAAATTCTTTCCAAAGTTGACTATTAGTACCATGTCCTAATAGTTCTTTTCTTTTTCAACCTATTCGAGGATATCTGAAGACCTTGAGTAGCACAAAATAAAAATATATTTGACAGTCATGTAGTCCTTTCAGTTTAAATCTAGTGGTACCACAAATAAATGTATTTTCATTCTATCCGTTCTCTTTTAATGTATATGTTTAATTTCATCCCTGTTGTCTTAAAAACCTTCTGATGGAGAATTCCCTAGTAGAAGTAGGTCTGAAAATTCACACCTACTAAAGGAAGTCCTAGGGTGAAATCCTGGCCCCACTATAGGTAATGGGATTTTTGCCATTGACTTCAGTGGGGCCTGGATTTCACCCCTGATTCCTATTTGGTCTAGGTGTGTGTGTGTGTGTGTGTGTGTGTGTGTGTGTGTTTCATGATGTCCTAATCTAGATTTCATATATTATAGTCCATACTTAGTTACAGAGGATATTCTGAAAAGAATGATCCCATTTCTTCCCTAAAGTAATAATTCCATACATGGGAGTTGTATCCTTGCTTGTAGCACGTCTTTTTGCTAAGTAATCTTTTTCAATTAAATAGAAATTAAAAATCTACTGAAAGGTATCAATTATTTATTTGCATTGGAGAAATGCTCGAAGACCTCAATAAGGAGCAAGGGTGGCTATACAGGCATGTAGGTTGATACACTCTCTGTTCCAAGAACTTCCAATGTAATGTTATCTAAAATTCTCAAATGTTATAGTTAGATCTGAATAATTAGAAAACATAAATTCTTGTAATCAGGATAAATGTAGGAAAAATGGTCTGGCAATTAAAATATGCTGATCTAAATGTTACTGTAATACTTGGTATGAACTGCAGGCCAGAAAACCCTGAGAAAGTTTCAACAATCACCATTTAAATACATAGTCTTTGAAAGAATTTGCAGCAATTCAAAACAACTGGACAATATCTCTTATACCTGTTGCAGAAATTAAGTAGAACTTCCTTGAAATTAACAAGGGATGTTATTTGTCATGCAATAGTTTGATTAATTTGTATCTTAAACTGACAGAATTCTGCATGATATCATGTTCTTATTTTTTATTTTTGTTTTTCCCAAACTTAGGGATTCCATTTATTTTTCAATTTTACTTTGTCAGATTACATAACTCTTTTGAACTTCACCTTATATTAGTCAGTTTTCTGTACACTCAATATGCCTTTAAGAAATGATCATACTGTTTCTGTTATCCTGGAAAATAAAATATACGGTAGCTGTGAAAGGTTATTGCTCGAATGACTGTTTGTTAAGGTATGAGAAATATCTAGGGTTTCACTAGAGCTCTAATGGAAAGATTGCTACTGATTTTGAAGACCCAGTATTTTAAACCATATTTTTTGAAGACTATAAGAAGGAAAGAAGAGAGACTCCGTTTCATAACCCCATACACCTCAGAAAAAACTTGAAAAGGCTTTTTTCCCCAGAGTAACGTTTAGTATACCAATGTAACTGATATGTAGGGCTTTTGAGAGTGCAAGTGTTCTTAACTGTCTGATTAGAATTTCTGTTGGATGGCTTAGCAAGGTATGATGTGCTCAGATGAAATGTATCAAGTGAGTGTGCATATTAGTGACAAATAAGAGTGGGAAAAATGCCTTAGAACATGTCATCATTGAGAAGACAGAGTTTTGTGTGTAGAATACTGAATGAGAACATAAGTAGTGGGGTACAGAATATAGGGGGATGTAATAATGCTTATTTTATGTTCCTAACCTATATGTTTGGGTTTTAAACATTTATTTCTCAATTGTAGATGATTTTTTTCATTCATAAAATATGATCTGTTTTTGACCACATATGAACAAATCTATGGCCAATATGATGGTGAACAATTATTTACTGACTTAAATAGCCAGGATGGATTAAATAGCTGTTGCTGGAAAGTATTTTGCAATGCATCAGCATTATAAGGTACATAAAAGTTGAAATATTTGCAACATCTTGCAGCTCTGAGAAGCAACAGCCTGTATAAACTCACTGGTAAAATTTTCATGATGCTGTTCTGATACCTGTATTATAGGACTCTGACACATCCGCGTACCCCTTTCTCTGTTTCTGCTCTTTTCTTTGGAGTTGCAAATCCCTCTTCCAAAATGAAAAAGGGGCCCAGTTATGTGTATGTTTAAAGATATTCAAGAATCACAAACTGTTTTTATATTTGTGTTTTCAATTACATATGCTCTTATTATCTTGCTGTTTTCTTTCCTATTTTTGGTGTTCTGTATGTCTTGAATGCCAAACTTAATGTAAACTGAGATTAAAAATCAGTAACATTTTATGTGATAAGAACATTCAGCTTTTAGGTGGATAAACCAAAGAAGACTCCATATCAGTCACTGGATTGTTTAAATCACAAATAATATATTTTAAAACTTCTGATTAAAAGGAGATCTATATATTTCTTAATTCTTTACAGCTATCCAGGTTTTTCTGATGGCTTTGTTTCCTGTTACAGTAGCCCTAGTTCTTAACACTAAATGTTGGTAACTCTTTGTTGGCATTCTGAGGAGTGGCATATGACTTGTTTTACAGTACAAGAATGTTAGCTTGTTGGAGTGGGTGATTTCCTGGCTCTGTCACTGTTTTGCTGCGTGACTTTGAGTAAGTCACCTAGCATCTCTGTGCCTCTGTTTACTTATCTGTAAAATAGGTATAATAGTGATAATCTGCCTTACGTTGGTAGTGTTTACAAAGCTCTTTTATGGTCTCATGTGAAAGGTGTACGTGGATAACATTATTGATTATTATATTAAAAGTTCATCATTTTAATTAAACATTTTGGGCCAAGTGTTCCTGCAGTGCAGCTGATCTACACAAAGTGCAGGTCAGGGATGTGTTTGCAACAGTGGTTTAAAGATCACCTTTGCACTCCTATGTTCTTGGTATCCTGGTGCAATCTCTGTGCAGGGATGATCTACTTGCACAGGTCCCTGGAGCAGCTTGAGAGCTGTTCTAACTTATGGCAGCTGTAAATGCCCACAAAGGGCCAAAAGCCACTTCCAAGAATCTGTGTGAAGTCACACCGCCTTTACTCTGGCCATTGAGTCTTTCTCTGCTATACCAAAAGCAAGAATGAGTGATGTAACCACTTTGTATCTCGCTGCTGGAAGATCATTATTACAATGGAGTGATCCCCACTGGACTGCTTAAATGGGTTAGGGCCGCCCAGCCAGGCAGCGGTGGCCGCCCAGCCAGGCAGCGGTACAGCTGCGAGCAGCGGCAGCCAACAGGGCGGCTAACAGGGGAGTTTGAGAGGGAGTTCGCAGGGGGAGGTAACGGGGGAGGCAGGAGGGCGGGGTGCGCCGTGTGCTCCGTGTCCCCAGGTGCTGTGGGCAGAGACCGCAGCAGCCATGAGCCAAGCAGCAGCAGCAGACAGAATGCAGATGGCCGCATGTGGAAGCTGTGGTATGTATATAGTCCTAGCAGGAGACCCGGAACAAAGGTATGTGTGTATGAAGTGTCGCCTTATAGTGCTACTGGAGGAAAAGATTAAGGGGCTGGAGATGCAGGTAGTGACCCTGGTGGAGTTTAGGCGGGGGTTTGAGCAGCTGATGGAGGATGGGCAAGGCGGGGCTGAAGGGGAAGGCTCTAGGGTGCAGGAGGAGGCAGTAGTAGATGACAGCGAGAGGGGAATGGAAGGAGGAGATCCAGGGAAGTGGAAGCATGTGACTGTGAGAAGTAAGCCAAGGAAAAGGAGGGCCAGTGAGGGGGGAATAGAACTCAGGAATAGGTTTGAGTGTTTGGAGAACGAGGTAGAGGGGCAGCAGGTGGTGACTGAAGGTGGGAGGGTGAGGAAGAAGAGAAGAGCTGCTAGTCCGAGAGAGAGGGGGGAGGAGTTGATGGAGACAGCACCAATTATGGGCCACCAGAGGATACAGGAAGGCATAAGGGGGAGCATAAGGGAAGATAGGAGCAGACACAGGTCAGGACTAGAGGGATCGGAGACTAGATTACTAGATCGCACTGTTGCCAGGCGACGGCAGGTGTATGTAATTGGAGACTCTTTACTGAGGAGACTGGACAGGCCTGTGACCAGGGCGGACCCGGAGAACAGAAGGGTGTGCTGTCTACCGGGTGCAAAGATACGCGATGTGGACCTGCGGTTGAAAAGGATCCTAAAAGGAGCAGGTAAGAACCCCTTGATAATCCTTCATGTAGGAACGAATGACACGGCTAGGTTCTCGTTAGAGAGAGTCAAGGGAGATTATGCCAGGCTGGGGAAGACTCTCAAGGAGATAGAGGCTCAGGTTATCTTTAGTGGGATTCTGCCTGTTCCGAGGGAAGGGCAGCAAAGGGCTGATAGGATTTTGAGGATAAATAGTTGGCTAAGGGAGTGGTGCTATAAGGAGGGCTTTGGGATGTATGGCCACTGGGAGGCTTTCGGGGACAGACACCTGTTCTCGCGGGATGGGCTTCACCTGAGTAGGGAAGGAAATAGACTTCTGGGAGGGAGGCTGGCTCATCTTATCAAAAGAGCTTTAAACTAGGAAGTTTGGGGAGATGGTTGGGAGATGCACAGTTAATCTCCACGCCAGTTTCCGGTATTGGAAAGCTGAGTGCAATAAGAGGAGACATAGCCGGGGAGATGAGATTGGACATAGGAGGGACAGGGGGGACGAACACAAAGAGGCCCGCAACATACAGTGCTAGTAATGGGAGACAGGCTAAACGACATACATTAGGCTGTTTGTACACCAATGCGAGAAGCCTAGGTAATAAAATGGAGGAATTGGAGCTCTTGGTCCGAGAATTGAAACCGGATATCGTAGGAATAACTGAAACGTGGTGGAATGGCGGTCACGACTGGAACGCAGGTATGGAGGGGTATGCGCTGTTTAGGAAAGACCGGGATAAAGGTAAAGGTGGGGGGGTGGCATTGTATGTCAATAGTGAAATAAGCTGTAAAGAAATAATAGTGGATGGAATAGACAATACAGAGTCCGTCTGGGCGATACTCAAGCTGGGTAAAAGTACTACTAGAGCCTCTCCGGGGATAGTGCTTGGGGTGTGCTATAGACCACCGGGATCGACCCAGGATATGGATAAGGAATTGTTTAATGTATTAAGGGAGGTAAATACTAATAGAAACTGTGTAATTATGGGGGACTTTAACTTCCCGGATATAGACTGGGGAACAAACACTAGTAGCAATAATAGGGCTCACAGTTCCTAGATGTGCTTGCGGATCAATTCCTTTATCAAGTGGTAGCTGAGCCGACGAGGGGGGAGGCCATTTTAGATTTGATTCTGGTAAGTAGTGAGGACCTTGTTGAGGAAGTGGTAGTGGGGGACAACTTGGGCTCCAGTGATCATGAGCTAATTCGCTTTAAACTAAATGGAAAGAGTACCAGAATTAAGTCAAAGACTAGGGTTTATAATTTTAAAAAGGCCAATTTTAACAAATTAAGGGGACTGGTAAGGGAAGTGGATTGGGCAAACGTATTAAGGGACCTAAAGGCAGAAGAAGCCTGGGATTACTTTAAGTTAAAGATGCAAGAGCTGTCAGAGGCCTGTATCCCCAAAAAGGGAAAAAGATTACTAAGCAAGAGACTTAGACCGAGCTGGATGAGCGACCGGCTGAAAGGGGTGATTAGGAAAAAACAGAAAGCGTACAAAGAGTGGAAGAGGGGAGGGATCAGTAAGGAAACTTACCTTAGCGAAGTCAGAGAATGTAGAGATAGAGTGAGAAAGGCCAAAGGCCAGGAAGAGTTGGACTTAGCGAGGGGAATTAAAAGTAATAGTAAGAGGTTTTACAGCCATATAAATAGGAAGAAAGCAAAGAAAGAAGAAGTGGGACCGCTGAAGACTATAGCCGGAGAGGAGATTAAAGATAATCTAGGCATGGCGCAATATCTCAATGAATATTTTGCATCGGTGTTTAATGAGGCCAATGAAGGTATTAGGGATACTAGCACCGTTACAGAGGGGCATACGGGATGGGGGATTACCGCATCCGAGGTAGAAACAAAACTAGAACGCCTTAATGGGACTAAGTCGGGTGGACCGGACGATCTTCATCCGAGAATATTGAAGGAATTGGCGCGGGAAATAGCAGGCCCATTAGCGACTATATTTAATGAATCTGTAAACTCGGGGGTAGTCCCATTAGACTGGAGAATAGCCAATGTGGTTCCTATTTTCAAGAAAGGGAAAAAAAGTGACCCGGGTAACTATAGGCCTGTTAGTTTAATATCAGTAGTGTGCAAGGTGCTGGAGAAGATTCTGAAAGAGAAACTAGTTGAGGACCTTGAAGTTAATGGCAAATGCGATAAATTACAGCATGGTTTTACGAAGGGCAGATCGTGCCAAACGAATCTGATCTCCTTCTTTGAGAAAGTAACGGACTTATTAGATAAGGGAAATGCGGTGGACCTAATATACCTGGATTTCAGTAAAGCGTTTGATACAGTACCCCATGAGGAACTATTGGTTAAAATGAAAAGCATGGGGATCGATATGAAAATCCAGAGGTGGATAGGGAATTGGTTAATGGGGAGAATGCAGTGGGTCGTATTAAAGGGTGAATTGTCGGGTTGGAGGGAGGTTACTAGTGGAGTGCCTCAAGGTTCGGTTTTGGGACCCATCTTATTTAATCTATTTATAACTGACCTCGGGACCGATTGCAAGAGTGGGCTGATAAAGTTTGCGGATGATACGAAGGTGGGAGGAGTTGCAAACTCGGAGGAGGATAGGGATACTCTGCAGGGAGACTTGAATGAGCTTGTGAATTGGAGTATCAGAAATAGGATGAAATTTAATAGTAAAAAGTGTAAGGTGATGCACTTGGGGACGAATAATAACAATTTTAGTTACAAGATGGGGACGCATTGGTTAGAAGTAACGGAAGAGGAGAAGGACCTAGGGGTCCTTGTGGACCGCAGGATGACTATGAGTCGGCAATGTGACGTGGCGGTGAAAAAAGCCAATGCGGTCTTGGGATGTATTAGGCGAGGTATATCTAGTAGAGATAGGGAGGTCCTGCTTCCGTTGTATAAGGCGCTGGTGAGACCTCATTTGGAGTACTGTGTGCAGTTCTGGTCTCCCATGTTTAAAAAAGATGAACTCAAACTGGAACGGGTGCAGAGAAGGGCGACTAAGATGATCAGAGGAATGGAAAACCTGTCGTATGAAAAGAGATTAGAGGAGCTTGGGTTGTTTAGTCTGACAAAGCGAAGGCTGAGGGGGGATATGATTGCTATGTTTAAATATATCAGAGGGGTTAATACAAGGGAGGGAGAGGAATTATTCCAGTTTAGTACTAATGTGGACACGAGAACGAATGGATACAAACTGGCCGGGGGGAAGTTTAGGCTTGAAATTAGACGAAGGTTTCTGACCATCAGAGGGGTGAAATATTGGAACGGCCTTCCGAGGGAAACGGTGGGGGCGACGGACCTGTCTGGTTTTAAGATTAAGTTGGATGAGTTTATGGAGGGAATGGTTTAATGATAATGGTACATGAACAGCATAATGGCCAACAAGGGTCAGGCTAGAGACTCTTGCCTATATGCTCGGGGTATTACTGATCGCCATATTTGGGGTCGGGAAGGAATTTTCCTCCAGGGTAGATTGGCTGAGCCTCTGGAGGTTTTTCGCCTTCCTCCGCAGCATGGGGCAGGGATCACTAGCAGGAGGGTCTCAGCCGATTGAAGTCACTAAAACACAGGATTGGGGACTTCAACGGTAGAGTCCAGGGAAGGGTCTTGCGGCCTGCAGCATGCAGGGGGTCAGACCAGATGATCATAATGGTCCCTTCTGACCTTAATGTCTATGAGTCTATGAGTCTATGAGTCTAAATTCTACCTGCTGTCTGGTGCAAAGCAGCCATGTTACACTACAGAATGTGTTCCTTCTTTATGTTGAAACTAAATATTAAAATACGAACAGATTCTCTTTTCATATTTTTGCAAGTTGTGATGATTTGGGGAATCTGTACAATCTATGAATTCCCTGTGCCATTATGAACGCTCTGTATATATCTTTATCAAGCTGCAAACTCCATTTTGAATGTGCAACACTTTGCCTTCTGTTACCTACATGTTGGACTGAAATTCCAAGGGGCAGTGGCTCAGGGCTACCAATAGGTTGTTAAATCTTGACGGTACACTGTTCAAAAAGAAACATATTGAGACAAAAGGCTGGCTCCTACCTAGGAGAACTGATTTATCATGGGAGAGGTCACCTGATATAGGGTTACCATATTTCAACAATCAAAAAAGAGGATGGGAGGAGCCCCGCCCTAGCCCCGCCCCGTCCTGCCCTAGTCCCACCCCTGCCCCTTCCACTCCCTCCCACTTCCCGCCCCCCTCAGAACCCTCAACCCTCCCCCCCACTCCTTGTCCCCTGACTGCCCCCTCCTGGGACCCCTGCCCCTAACTGCTACCTAAGCCTCCCTGCTCCTTGTCCCCTGACTGCCCCCTCCTGAGACCCTCCCCCTATCCTAACTGGCTCCCTAGGACCCTAACCCCCATCTGTCCCCTGACTGCCCCATCCCTTATCCACACTCCCACCACCAGACAGACACCAGGGACTCCCACACTCCATCCAACCACTCCCCACCCCCTGACAGCCCTCCCGCAGAACTCCCGACCCATCTAAACCCCTCTGCTCCTTGTCCCCTGACTGCCCCCTCCTGGGACCCCTGCTCCTAACTGCCCTCCAGAGCCCCGCCCCCTACCTAAGCCTCCCTGTTCCTTGTCCCCTAACTGCCCCCTCTTGAGACCCCCCCACCCTAACTGCCCCCCTAGGATCCTACCCCCTACCTGTACCCTGACTGCCCAAAACCTTACACCCCCAACCCCTAGACAGCCCCCCTGAACTCCTGACCCATCCAACCCTGCTCCCTGTTTCTTGACTGCCCCCTCCAGAATCTCCCTGCCCCTTCTCCAACCCCCCTGACCCTCTTACCGTGCCGCTCAGAACAGAGTGCTGCAGAGCAGCGTGCTCGGCAGCATGGGAGGGGGAGGAGGGGGAGGAGCTCCAGACTGCCGGAGACCCGAGGTGAACGGATGGACGGTGATCTGCGAATGCAGGAAGGGGGAGGGAGGGAGAGAGAGGAGGGGAGTGGTCTCAAGTTGCAGGGGAGAGGAGGGGGAAGTGGAGGAGGGGCTCTGGCTGTCAGAGCCCCGTGCGAGTGGCACGATCCGTCCGGCTGCCCTGTCAGCCGTGCGCACTCTGCATGGGGGGGAAATCCGGACATTTACAAATTCCCCCCAGACGCTATTTTTAACTCAAAAAAGCCAGACATGTCTGGCAGAATCTGGACGAATGGTAACCCTACCTGATATGGGTCTGTGGTCACCTGCTGAGGCTGACTGGGGAGTCACCTGGCAACGGGGGCTGGAGGTTATAAAAGAAAGGGTCTCTCAGCAGCCAATTTAGAGGGAGAGACCAGACCAGACCAGAGATTCCATGTTCAGGAGGGCAAAGGAGAGAGGAAGAGTCCTGGGCCCTGGACTCCTTAGAGAACTCTTGCCTATTCCCAAAGAACTCTCCATAGTGGTGAGGAAACTGATGCAGGGAGGTGTTTTTATTATTTCCTGTAGATCTATGTATCCCTTGTGCTGTTAAGTAAAGAGTAACGGTGTTTTAGAATCCTGTTCAAAGTCTGTTTGTGTGTCTATTAGCTTTTACTGTTGCATACCTCTTTGAAGAGGAATACTGTAAACCCAACTGCTCATACCTTCAATGGGATTCTGAGGAATGTGCAAAAGCTGCTGGAGAGGCTTTGAGGAGACGTCACTGTTTCAGGGTCTAGGCAATTGGATCGAGGGGAGGATCCCCACTGCCAAGAGGGATGTCAGATATGAGAGCTGCACCTCAAGTGCATTCCTAGGGGCCCAAAGCCAGGAATAGTGCCTAAATTCTGTCTAGCCCCAGCAAGAGTAGGGCACGTAGGATTCAGCATTTGGGTCCGCTCACAGCAGTCTACCAGATCTGTGGCACAATGAAACCTCTACAGAAATATATTAAAAATACATACCAGTTATTTTAGACATGTTTGCTCTGAAGCAATTACAAAGTAGCACAAAAAGTGTCATATAATAGCATTTGGCTTTGGATGATCAAAGTGCATTCTGTATGACACAAACCTCTATTAAGCCACTTACACAGATTATCCGCCAAAAAATGTCCTGTCTTTGGTCTCAGTATGACTGACAACCAATTGCAAAGCAACATAACTGCCATAGACTCAGTGAAATGACATTATTTTATCTGTTATTGAAAACATGGCTATAAATTGCACTGAAGGGAAGTTACAGTATTTTCTCCAAAAGCTCTTGAACTAAAATTGTGCTTCAACCCATTAAACATAAATGTAAATTGTTTTACAAGATTAGTAAATTTTTAAAAAAGGTTTGCAGTAGGATAGCCATAGCTTCAGTTCCATAGGAATTTACCCCTCTAATACAATACACTTGTGGAATGATCCAGAATTTTCTTCACACAGTGGAATATTTTATGCCTTCCAATTCGAAGGGTACATCTACACAGCAGGTGGGAGCATGCTTTCTAGCATGGGTAGACAGAAGTGCGCTGGCTCTGCTGAAGCTAGCATGATAAAAAATAGTAGTGTAGGTGGGGGTAGTGTGGGTTGCTCAGGCAGGCCACCCAAGTACACACAAGCTCCTAGCTAACCTACTATTTGTAGTGGGGCTAGCTTGAGCAGAGCTATCGCGTGTTTGCTCTAGGGTGACCAGAGAGCAAGTGTAAAAAATTGGGATGGGGGCGAGGGGTAATAGGTGCCTATATAAGAAAAAGCCCCCAAAATCGGGACTGTCCCTATAAAATCGGGACATCTGGTCACCCTAGTTTGCTCCCAGCTGCAGTGCAGACATACCATTAGATGGAACAGCATTTGCTAGAATACAGTCATAGATGTTAGAGAAAGGAAAAGTCTTGAAGTCTTGCACATCTCCCTACAATAGTGGGGTTGTTCCTAATAATAAATTATATAGAGGGCTTAGTACTCTCTAGTTTTAAATTTCTCACAAAGTGTGTTTTCTTTGAGAAACTGTTCTGTAGTTTCACAATTGACTTTGTGTAGGATTTTTTCTATATACACCGCTACCTCGATATAACGCGACCCGATATAACACAAATTCGGATATAACGCAGTAAAGCAGTACTCCGGGGGGGGGGGGCTGCGCACTCCGGTGGATCAAAGCAAGTTCAATATAATGTGGTTTCACTTATAACACAGTACGATTTTTTGGCTCTCGCGGACAGCGTTATATCGAGGTAGAGGTGTATTCAGTATAAATATTCTTTCTTGTAAAAAGCAACAGAGGGTCCTGTGGCACCTTTGAGACTAACAGAAGTACTGGGAGCATAAGCTTTCGTGGGTAAGAACCTCACTTCTTCAGATGCAAGTTCTTTCTTGTGTTCATCCCAGTCCTCCAATTTATAACCATCCTAATCAATCCCACCTCCTCCTTGCTGGTTACAGGTTTCAAATATTTCTAGAGTGTCATATCCCACAGTTAGTTATAATTTAGGCAAATAAGGTGAAATTCTGGCCCCATTGAAGTATCAATAGGAGTTTTCCCATTGACTTCACGAGGACTTGATTTTACTCATAGGGTTTTTAGGGCTCTCCTTGAAAGTCACTCTTTCTAGCCTATTAATAATCTTCCTTGATGTTTTAAATTAATTCCTGTCAATGTAAAGACATTTTTGTATATATAATTCTTGGCAATTTAATAATACTCCAGGTACTGCCTCATCATTACTATAATACAATTAGATTATAACCTCCCCTAGGATGACTTTGTATAGGCAGTCCAAAGTTGTATAGGCTTTTCATTTGCCATCTTAATATTGTGCTTGTTCTCCGTAGTCACCTCTTGATCTTTTTTGATATTGCTGCTCTCCATATATCTCCCACACATTGAATGCATCCAAATTTCAAAGTAGACACAGCATGAATATGCAATCCTCATTGATTTATCAGGCAAATTACTATACCTGTTTCTCCATAGCATTTCTATCAAAGAAATTGTCCTAGGTGTCAAACTGTTTGTCCAGTGACTGAAAGGTTTCATGGGGTTCTCTGTTGTTATTTATATGTATATGGAGAAAATTGCCATATGTGAGTAATTTGAAAAAAATTCAACAGTTTCAGCAGTAGTGATCTAGAAACCGAATGGGTTGAAAACACAATATTCCAGTGCATTGCTGCATATGTAATGTATGTGCAGCATATGCTGAGGTCTTTTTCAAAACATTTACATTAAACCTGTCAGGTATTTATGAACAGCAAAAATTAATTTCCCCCAGTTCTGTCATCAGTTAGAGAAATGGATTTCAGCACTGAAGACTGTCAGTGTTTCCTGAGTACCAGAACAGCTCACTTCAATGTCATAGAATTACACCAGGTGGCCTGCTAAGAGTCAGCTTAATGTGATTTCAAATGATAGGGTAGGGAATGTGAGGGAAATTAAAATAGTATCATACTTATGATTTAAAAGCAAGTTAATTACAAGGGCTTGTTAATAAACAAAGAAAAATCCAGGCTGTATTATCTGTTGTACAGCATATCAATAATGAACATGATACTATAAAAAATAAAATTTAACACTACGTAACTTTGAGTTGGCTAGGAAATATTTAATTAAATTGTTGACAGATGTTAGGCTTACTAATGTCTTTTTGTATTTTGAAAGAATTGTTAAATATTGTTTCTAGCTTTTAAATTGTTAGTAAAAGAGCATTGTTTAACTGACAAGATTAACACAGTTGTAGCCATTTTCACTCTAAAATTGTTGATGATTTGCTTGATGCAAATGAAAAAGCATTTGAACGCAGCCAGCCAATGCTTTGAAATCAAAATCTTTACATTTATACCCATGGTCCAGTAATTTCTATCTGTTCTTATGCTTCATTCCAAATTCTTTCACTCCTATTTTCCAAGACTCTCTGGGTTCTCTCAAATAGGTGCTCTTGATGGGCTAGTTTTGATTAGTCCCTGCTAATGTAGGGGCCAGTCCAATGGCAGGCATTATATCTGTTGTGCTCAAAGATGACTGAAATCTAATATTGCCAGAGCTAATTTGTAGTTGGTTATTCATACACTTAACATCTGACTTCTTACTACTCATGTCAAAATACCTTTATGATCAAGAATGCCTTATACTAACCTATATATTGAAAAAGGAAAGGAGAGCATACTGCTTAATTTATGCCTTGAAAAATGGGTTAAAGGAACTTAACAGGCATGTTTATTTCAGTAAAAAAAACTTTCGCATTGTTTTAAAACTTGAAAATTATTTCAAGAGAAGCAGTGTGATTCAGTGGATATAGGTACAGACCTAGGAGTTATCAAGAGACCTGTCTTCTAGTACTATTTGCCATGGACATGTCAGGTGGCCTTGGGAAAATCATTTAACTCTTTGTGTCTCAGTTTCCTCATCTGTAAAAGAAGGGTGATGGATACTGTCATCCTCCCAGTAAAGCACTTTAAAATCTTTGGATAAAAAGTGCCAGACAAGTGTTAAAGTATTTATTGTATAGATTTACAGAGTAGCTTGAGATTAAAAGTAGGCCAATCATTTTGAATAAAATGTTTTTATTTCTGAAATGGCCCCTGAAATTCTGGATAATAATTTCCTGTTATTGGAAAGACACTTGTTGATGAGGTAAAACAAAATGTACTGAAGGCACTTCGTTACATTTTGTACTATCATACAGTTGCCCTCACTGCTCCAGGATTCCAGAGATCAGACTTCTAATTGGCATGTACTGTGAAAATAATTTGTAAATTTCTCAAAAGGTCACTCATGTAACTGAGGAAATACATTTGATACATTTAAATTTATAATGGAAATGTTGGCAATATTTTGACCCTATTTATTTATTTATTTACATTTGGTGTACTGAATAAATATACCAGTATTAATAAAACAAGAGGCCAACTGACTATATCTCTTGCTTATTATGAATCCATAATACACAAAAGACGCTTCTGATTCTGCACAGCACAGTTAAAGGACATGCATCATCTTACTGAGTTTCCAGTTTTTGTGTTTGAACCATTTAATCTTTCAACAGTAAATGAGAGGCTGTTGGGCAGAATTCCTCTCCTTTTGAACTTTGGTCATACTTAATTTAAAAAAAAAATTGAAGTAACTATACTGTATGGATTAAAGCTTTGCTTCTATATCTTTATGCCAAAATGTGATCCATGAAATGTAACTCACCACATTCTTTGAAGCCACTTAGAAGGAAAAAATGGTTGGTATCCATTTCTTCTCTGGGATGTTGTATGCAATGTGTAAATGCCACAGAAACTGGAAAATGCATGAAACAGTGACAGAGAATATGCCAAAGGAGATTGTATGTCTTCCTGCATATTTACACATTATAAAACTATAAAGAAATACCTATTATGGAAATATAAATTGAAGCATAAAACCTTTTACAGTCATGAGTTATTTCAAACAATTCTGACAATAAAAGTTAGAAATACTAGTTTATGAATAGTCTGTTCTATCAAAAGAATCAATTTAAATGTATTCGTATTGTACATTTTAAGTCCCACCTCGTCTTATATCAATGCATAAAAGTACCTTTGGTAGGCAGATCCACATTAATGAATTTAATAGCTCTTACATAGTGCTTTAGTGGTACATCTTCAAAGCACTATAAACACTAATTAATCTCAATAATTTTTCTATCCTAAATAACAAATACAAAGCACAGGCAGAACAGGCTGAAGTGGATAACATAACTTGTGAGTACTCCCATTTGAGACCCCATTGCTTTGCTGAATTAGGGCCTTATGGGGATTCTCTCAGTAGAGTCAGGACTATGATATATTTAATATCTCTCATCCATTTAAATTCTCTTCTGAAGAGCTCTGAACAGGGCCGGCTCAAGGCACCAGCTAAAGACGCAGGTGCTTGGGGCGGCCAATACAAAGGGGTGGCACTCCACCCACTATTGGGGCGGTACGTCCGGGTCTTCAGCGGGAATTTGGCGGCGAGTCCCTCAGTCCCTCTCTTCCTCTTTGAGCTGTCGCCGAAAAGTGGAGCGGCGCGATTGTGCTGCCAGACCTTTTTTTTTATTTTTTATTTTTTTCCCCTGCTTGGGGCGGCAGAAAACCTGGAGCTGGCCCTGGCTCTGAAGGGTTCAGTTCTCAGAATTCTGAACATTCAGGAACTTTTGGCTGTCAGAGTGAGAGTCCAGTGTTCAGAGTAAAATTGCTGGTAAGATTGGTGATCAACCTTGACATTTAAATCTGACTTACACACCACTTTGCAAGGTTTTCTTCAAGCCATTACAATATTTTGTTTGTTTTTTATAATTATCTTTGCACAATCAGGAGAATGAGTGAACTAACGGTCTACAATTTCTCTAAGCTTCCATTTTAAATATTTCACAAAATATGATTCTTAGCATGGTGTTTGTATTTCCACTGAAGTATCCCCAAGTTTTCATTTTAAGATATCCCAAAGACTATGGATAAATTTAAATGAAGCAAATGGCAAATTTCCTGAATGTCAGAGAGGCACACAATAGGTAGATCTTGAAAGTTTAGACTCCTGGATAAGAAATTTGAGCTCGGATACGGAAACAAGGAATGTTTTATGGAATTTAAATGGAGCAAGTGCTGAATTTTAGCTCCTTCTGACCAGATATTTTTTGCAGAGCAAGGTTCTTGCCTCTAGAGATTTGTAGTGTGGCAATCAGTTCTTTGTCAGTTGTGTTATCAAATATGAACAGACTTGAGAGCTGCTTGAAAAGGAGAGCTTCTCTCTGAAAATGGGATTTGGTCTGATGACCTCCAGATAAACAAAATTATTGAAGCAACAGAACTTGAGGGTGCTAGGACCTGTAATTCATTATTGCCCTACACAACTTCATCCCAAACAGACTCTAAATTGCAAGAACACCTCTAGCTTACCAAGGAGTCAGGGACCTACAAGACAAGCAAGGTACAACTGAGCATGGGTGGCTGAATGACCAAAGTTCAGGCCCAAGCATTACATTACCTTTGTATATGGTGGAAAGAGCCATATATACTTGGGGAAATTCATCATTCCTGAAGCTGCCCTCCAAAAAACACAACAATAATAAAAACTGGAACTATGTTCTTGTTGTTGTGATTTTTGTATTTACACACAAGTGAAATTGATGGGAAGTCAAAAATTTAGCAGTTTTTGCAAACTTTCTTACACAGCTTTATTATGATGCAGTTTCCATCAGAATGCTTATGAGGAGTATGTTTGCCATAAGTTCTAATCCTGCCAACACCTTCACCACTTGCACTTTTTCATGCCTCCTAACTAATAGTCTGCTCTCTCGTACTTACTTGCCAGCAGCAGAAGACACAATTTTGCAATACTCAAGCACCAATACCAGTGGAGCCAGCTGCAGAGAGAAAAAAGATTGCCCAGTAGCATGAATAGTAAGTCTGTTTGACCATCTGAATATTCTCTCAGTCTTCCTCCTGCTTCTACATCCAACCTCAAAACAGGCTCAGATTCCCAGACCATCACTTACTTTGAATTGTCGTCTTGGTGGTTTGGGAGAGATCCTGGTGGCTTTGTATCTCCCTTCCCTCCAATGTTTCCAGGGGCAGGGATGATGGGCTAGGGGCTTTCTTCTTCACAGCTTTAGTCTTCTGAGGGAAGAAAGAACAAATTCCCTCTTCAACACGGCAGGAAAATCTTCTATTCCTGTGGCTGCTATATTGCTCCTGGACTCTAAGGGCTTGTCCATATGGAGACTTAGTGGGGTGTAAATCTACACAAAGTAAATAGTGCACAAAGTCACTGTGTGGCTTCTGCTACCACGGACTAAAAGTTCTGTAGTGCAGTGGTTCTTAAGCAGGGGTCTGGGACCTCCTGGGGGGCCACGAGCAGGTTTCAGGATGTCCGTGACACACGACTGGCGTTAGACTCACTAGGACCCAGAGCAGAAATCCAAAGCCCCATCACACAGGACTGCAGCCCAGGGCTCTGAGCCCTGCCATGCAACTTAGCTTTGTGGTGTCGGGCCCCAGGCAATTGCCCTGCTTGCTATCCCCTGACACCGGCCCTGGCTTTTATATTCTGAAAAACTGTTGTGGCACAGCTGGGCCCTGGAGTTTTTATAGCATGTTGGGGGGTGGGGGGGTGCTCAGAAAGGAAAAGGTTGAGAACCCCTGCTGTAGTGCACTTTGATATAACTCTGTTTGAAACAGTTCATGAGAGCACAGAGAAGAGCTTCTAGTGCACTGTAGCATGGTCCACACTGACAGTTAGTATGCGGCAGGCTAGTGCAGTGTAGTGCTAGTGCATCAGGGCTTGCTATGCACTAACTCTTCATGTGGATAAGTGCCAATGTGCTCCAGATGGTCCTGCAGGTGATAACTACGGAAACTCTGGGGAAACCTTCCACATGAAATAGATCTTGTCTTTTCTTTGAATTGTAGTGTTCTGACTAGACTAAGCAAAAATGGGAATTTCTGTCCCATGATATTTCAACATTAGTTTTTGCCTCAAATTGGGACAATTCAGGTTAAAATGACCCAAAATAATAAAATATTTTTTATTTATTTATTTTTTGCAAAATCAAAATTTTCTCTCTGAAAATTTACATGTAGCGGGAAATGTTTTTTCCATTGAAAAATCCTTCCAATTCCTGACCACCTCTCATCCTTAATTGGTCCCTATAACTTCAGGATGGAGCTCTTACAGTGCTTCTTTGTGATTTCTACCAGCTCTTTGCTAACCAGAATATTATCATCTACTATATAACATTTCCATTATAAGCACCATCTTTACTCTTGCATTGTAAATGAGTGCTGAAGATCTAGACATTTTGCCACTGCTACAGGATCAGTTATTTTCATCTATTTAAATTATAGAAGCTTTTCAATGGCATCCATTTTGTATAGTAAAATCCTAGTAGCAAGGTAGATAATTTATTCAGAATGGTAGACTATCTACAGCCACATAAATAGGAAGAAAGCAAAGAAAGAAGAAGTGGGACCGCTGAAGACTATTGCCGGAGAGGAGATTAAAGACAATCTAGGCATGGCGCAATATCTCAATGAATATTTTGCATCGGTGTTTAATGAGGCCAATGAAGGTATTAGGGATACTAGCACCACTACAGAGGGGCATTCGGGATGGGGGATTACCGTATTCGAGGTAGAAACAAAACTTGATTGCCTTAATGGGGCTAAGTCGGGAGGACCGGACGATCTTCATCCGAGAATATTGAAGGAATTGGCGCGGGAAATAGCAGGCCCGTTAGCGATAATATTTAATGAATCTGTAAACTCGGGGGTGGTCCCGTTAGACTGGAGAATAGCTAATGTGGTTCCTATTTTCAAGAAAGGGAAAAAAAGTGATCCGGGTAACTACAGGCCTGTTAGTTTAACATCTGTAGTGTGCAAGGTGTTAGAGAAAATTCTGAAAGAGAAACTAGTTGAGGACCTGGAGGTTAGTGGCAATTGCGATAAATTACAACATGGTTTTACGAAGGGCAGATCGTGCCAAACGAATCTGATCTCCTTCTTTGAGAAAGTAACGGATTTATTAGATAAGGGAAATGCGGTGGACCTAATATACCTGGATTTCAGTAAAGCGTTTGATACTGTACCCCATGAGGAATTATTGGTTAAACTGAAAAACATGGGGATCGATATGAAAATCCAGAGGTGGATAAGGAATTGGTTAATGGGGAGAATGCAGCGGGTCGTATTAAAGGGTGAACTGTCGGGTTGGAGGGAGGTTACTAGTGGAGTGCCTCAAGGTTCGGTTTTGGGACCCATTTTATTTAATCTATTTATAACTGACCTCGGGACCGATTGCAGGAGTGGGCTGATAAAGTTTGCGGATGATACGAAGGTGGGAGGCGTTGTAAATTCGGAGGAGGATAGGGATATCCTGCAGGGAGACTTGAATGAGCTTGTGAATTGGAGTATCAGAAATAGGATGAAATTTAATAGTAAAAAGTGTAAGGTAATGCATTTGGGGATGACTAATAACAATTTTAGTTACAAGATGGGGACGCATTGGTTAGAAGTAACGGAAGAGGAGAAGGACCTAGGGGTCCTCGTAGACCGCAGGATGACTATGAGTCGACAATGCGACGTGGCGGTGAAAAAAGCCAATGCTGTCTTGGGATGCATTAGGCGAGGTATATCTAGTAGGGATAAGGAGGTCCTGCTCCCGTTGTACAAGGCGCTGGTGAGACCTCACTTGGAGTACTGTGTGCAGTTCTGGTCTCCCATGTTTAAAAAAGATGAACTCAAACTGGAACGGGTGCAGAGAAGGGCCACTAGGATGATCAGAGGAATGGAAAACCTGTCGTATGAAAAGAGACTAGAGGAGCTTGGGTTGTTTAGTCTGACAAAGCGAAGGCTGAGGGGGGATATGATTGCTATCTTTAAATATATTAGAGGGATTAATACAAGGGAGGGAGAAGAATTATTCCAGCTTAGTACTAATGTGGATACGAGAACGAATGGATATAAACTGGCCGTGGGGAAGTTCAGGCTTGAAATTAGACGAAGGTTTTTGACCGTCAGAGGGGTGAAATATTGGAACGGCCTTCCGAGGGAAACGGTGGGGGCGACGGACCTGTCTGGTTTTAAGATTAAGTTAGATACATTTATGGAGGGAATGGTTTAATGGTAAAACATAGTAGTCAAGGAAAACCAAACAATGGTAGGTAAATCGTATAATGGCTGACAGGGGTCAGGCTGGTGACTCTTGCCTATATGCTCGGGGTCTGACTGATCGCCATTTTTGGGGTCGGGAAGGAATTTTCTCCAGGGCAGATTGGCCGAGCCTCTGGAGGTTTTTCGCCTTCCTCCGCAGCATGGGGCAGGGATCTCTAGCAGGAGGGTCTCTGCCGATTGAAGTCACCTAAAACAGGATTGGGGACTTCAACAGCAGAGTCCAGGGAAGGGGTAGGGACGGTTTTATGGCCTGCAGCATGCAGGGGGTCAGACTAGATGATCATAATGGTCCCTTCTGACCTTAAAGTCTATGAGTCTATGAGAATCTTTTCCATTTAAGAGAACAGATGTGTGTGGGGGTGGGAGGAAGGAGGTGGAAAGAGCCAGAAAGACTTTAAATGACAAATAATTCTGTATTGAATAAAAGTACAAGAATAAACATAATTCTCTGCATTTAATCTGTATCACTTCTTCTTTTAATCACTATGTAGAAATTAGCCAGTGCTTAGAATTTCATATTCATAACACTGGGTTGGTTAAAAGCCTTGTAACTTATTTTCACTGGTCAACTTGTCCCTATTAACCAGAATTTCTGTTCGTACTGTCCCAATTCAGTAGCAGCCATTACTATTCAGTGCAGGTTCTTATACTGTGCCCATCACTGTGGTATCCAAGTACCTTACAAAACATTTACTATCATTAGGCTAAACCAGTTCTCTCCAGTAAAGCAACCTTCTTGATGAAGAGCATTCCAATTAAGTGGTGTCCAGTGAGGTCTTCTCCTTGATCACATTTGAGGTTTTCTGTCAGAAATCAACACAAACATTTTATTTAAATTTTCTTCACTAATTATAACTTCTAAATCTATTTTAAGTAAAGTTTTAGGATGCATAGTAGGAAATCTTGGTCCCACTCAAGTCAATAGCAAAACTCCTGTTGACTTCAATGGAACCAGGATTTCACCCCATAATCTTTTATAAACTGACTTCAAATCTGTTCTCACCCTTACATCTCATCTCATTAACAGGATCACTCCAATTTCAATTTTAGGCTACTCAAGGCAGAGAGCTTGTCTATACTCTGTCTGTAAAGCTCCATGCCATCTATGGAAGTATTTAACTATCAATAACTGTACCGGCATCCCAGATTCTCAAATATAGTCCATACCCAGCTGTTAATCTTGAGTATTTATGTTTTTTGTAGTAAGTTGTAATATGGTTTGATGCTATTGATTTTGCAAGCCTACTACTTGTAATTATAATAATCTTTATTGTTTTAATTGTTGATTTAAGGCAACAACTATGCATCAAATTGTGTACTCATTTCCAGTTGGAATTCTGGTTTTCTAGAAAAGGATGTACTATTGGGTGTACTATTGAAAATCCCCACAAATTTGTTGCCTGACATATTTTAAAATGAAGAAAAAAAAGTATTTTGTAGTGTATTAAACATGCTCTACAATTATAATATTTGTTGAAAAATATGGGAGAGCCAAGGCTCCCTTGTGGTGTTAGGTTTTGTCAGGAGCGGATTTACCATGAAACAAACAATGTGGTAGCACGGGACCCTCAACGACAGGGGGCGCCCCAAAATGCATGACAAAGGCCATCTGACAATCTGTTCCTAAGTCCCGGCCAGCGACGCAACAGGGCTCAGGCAAGCCGGCTGCCGGCATGCCGTGGCCGGTGGCCCCACACCACTCCCAGAAGCGGCCGGCTGCTGGTATGTCTTTGCGTGCCCCTGGCAGGGGGGAGGCAGCGTCATGCGCTTTTCAGGGCAGATACCCCATTTTCTTTTGTAGAAATGCAGGGAGGTGCCATTCCTGCCTGATACCTCTATGGACCTCTGTTATAGAAATAACATATAATAAAAAACATATGAGGAGTTTTTAAAAAAAAAAAACTCTTATTTTTAATAATATCCTGGACATTAGTAAATTTCATATTGAATTTTTTTTTAAAGGAAGAACAAAATTGATTGTCAGTTGTAGGAAGGCTTGTATAAAAGAGAGGCTTGTATAAAATCTGTTGATTTTCAGATTATTGGAAACAGGTTTAATCATTTGCATGTTTACAAAAAACAAAAACCAGTTCTAACTCTTGGCTCAAATCTTGTTTTAACTGTACAAATTAACATTTAGAAAACACAAAATTCAGTATCAACTCAGTTAAAGGTTGATACAACAATTATTAATCCAAGTTATTGTTTCTAAAGTAGAGTAACAACATTAGAAGTCAAATCTATTTTACTGTTTTAGTGGGAGTGCCTAGAGATACGACTGCTTCCTCATTAGGTTACTGTGTATGTGGATATGTCATTGTTTGCCAGTTTAGTTAGGCTTTCTGCTAAAAATCACAGCATGAGGTTTAAACTGCTGCAACCATTATACAGAGCTAACATCTCACTAGAGGTCTGATAATAGGATGAGAGGAGAAATATCAGTCTTTAATTTAACCTGTAGCACCTGTTCATTTTCCCTCCTCAACCCATTTACAAGGTTCTAAAGTGATCCTTTGACTGGCAGTCAAACAGGTCCCAATACCAGATTTATTCCTAGCAGAAGATGAATTTTAAAATATGGTGTGTATGAAAAATGCATTGTCTTTTAGAAAATAAAAGTGCTATTGATGTCTTCACAAAACAAAATGGTGTTGGTGAGACAATAATTTGAGATGAAAATAATTTTTGAAAATATGTGGCACAAAAATTAAAACTCAAGACAAGTTTCTATTAATAATAGAAACAGAACACTGCTTCTGAGCCTTTTCCAGAAGGTATCATTTTCCTTAGATCTGTTATGGGGAAAATTACTATGTAGATTGTCAGCTTTTGGCAATAATATTCTGTAGCTTCTGCTCTGGCTTGAATTAATTTTTTTTTAATTTTTTAAAATTTAACAATAATAATAATTTAAATGGAGGCCCCTAGAATCAGACCCCATGACATCTCTTGTGTACAAACTAGATACATGGCTTTGGCCAAGTGTAGGTTCAAAATCTGACATTTAACCTTGAAAAGATCTTTTGTTGGCCCGCAGCTGCAGTTGTCCTTGTCCTGGACTTGCCAACCTTTAGTATTATTTACAATGGTCAACACTTTTGTGTGCTGCTTCTCTTCCGAGACATACATCAGGCTAGGCTCAGCCTCATTCTGCCATGACCATTTCCATCATCACAAGCCCTTGATCTGTTTCACGTTTTATGGAATCGATAAATCTCATCCCTAAAGAGTCCAGCAGGCCTTTGATTCCTGACCTGACATTTGCTAATGCTATTCCTGATGACCTGCCACTACGGATCTTCAGAACTGCACTCTGTGTTTGACAACACTCATAATATGAATCAATATTTAGCATTCAGTAAGTGAGCTGGGGAGTCATTTTATTGCTGCAAAAGGCTACATTGCCCCTGGGCATCTGTCAGAAATGGGTAGTTATTAATAGCCCTCTCTTTTCACTTAGCATAGTCAGTAGGGGTCAGGCATGAAATGATTTAATCAGTTTATGATATCTGTGACAGAGAGCACTTAAAATGTAATCACAAAATTTAGGAAGAAGTGTCCCTGGGCTGTTGTAATGTTTTCCTCATTTAATTTTCTCTGAGGTTGATACAGTACACTGGGAGGTTGACCATGTTACAAAACGACCCTTATTTTGTACTCTCTTACTTCATGTGTATCTCAGCATTTTTTGTATTTAAAGGAAAAAACATGTTAAAATTAGAGTGTGTCAAGTGCCCTCCTCATTGATCGTGGTGAGCATCTTGGAAAAACATCTGAGAACATGAGTTTGTGGGCAGAATGAAAGGAGATGATGAATTTCACATGTCTAAAATTTCACTGTCCCAAAGTAACAAGTTACACAGATTCATTCTCCCAAAGTTTAGAAATCTTGAAAAAATTGGATGTATTAGTTAAATTTCCCATGATTGGTTCTTACAGAGAAGATTGCCATAGGTGTCACTGACATGGGCAATGTTACAGCAGCTCCATTTTCTTGACTAATTTCTCCAACGTGTTAAGCAGACATTTCTTTAATCTCTAGTATTTCTTCTCTTTTCACCTACTTTGTCTAAAACATAGCTGAATATCCTGGACAATGAATGTAAAATCTCACTCTCCAATCGGGAGAATTTCTCTGTCTCCCCCTTGTAATATCCTGGGGTGTTTCACAGAATAAAATTTTGTTTCACACCCTTGCCCTTTTTGGAGGGATCGCTTCAAGAATCCTTTTCCATCGACACAGAATAAAGATAATGTTCCTTTCTCTTCTTTAATGGTTGTTCCTTTATTCCAGATACTGAGGTAGTGACTGTGACAGTAATCGTGTGACGTTTTATAGTGTGTCTTTGTTGCATCTCCCTAAAATATGCATTGATTTCATTAGTAACTGAGAATGAAAACAGCTGCTTCTAGGCATCAGTGGTAATAGTGTTAGGTGCATTATCTTAGGTAGGATATATTAAGGCAGCTTCATCAGCCATTTCCCATGAATCTAGGTAGTTCCTGTGCCTTAGCTACTCATGTAAAAGGACCACTCAGTGAACAAGAAATACACTTTGCTTATAGTACTTCAGACTGGGAATGTGCTGCTTTGTTCAACTACATTACAAACAGAGAGGGGGGAAACATACATTCACTAAACAGGAGATAAGAGGGAGTGGAGCATGGATCCAAACCATAATACTCTGAGTAATCCACTTAACACATTGATGACTACTTTACTACATCCCTCCACTCTTAATTTACAGCATGGAAGTAGTCTTTTAAATAACTACGGGTCTTTTCTCTCTTATGGGTCAGGACCTCTCTGCAGCAGATGGAGTTGCTTCCAGGGGCCGAGACCCACTTCACACAGACTCTTGGTCCAGCAATTCTGTAGATACCTCTGTCTTGAACATTTCTGTGGTTCTGTTTTTTTGTTAAAACAAATAACTAATTAACAGGATTTTAGTTGGCTGGTTGACCAAGAAACACAGGAAAGTTTGCCCTAGGTATCATGTGAATCAATAATAACAATCAAATATTGTCATAGATTTTTTTTTAGTTCCAAAATTGATATGAGCAGATGGAAGGAAATTATCACATCAACCCACAAATATTTCTGTGTCTTAACAAAAATGATTTTATTTGAATGAGAATGAAATATAGTAGAATGGTAGTCAACAGAAAAAGATGCATGATTCTTTGAATAAATTATTGGGTACAAATTATTCACTTAGCATTTACAGTGACATATTCCCATTGATCTGGGGGGAGTTTGAATAAAAAACAAGTGAAAGCTGGCTGAGAATTTGGCCAATGATGTCTCCATTATTTGCATTTAGTGGTCATTTTGTTTTTCCTACTTTGTTTCTTACATTAATTTGTTCTATCTTGTGATGGCCTATTCATGGACTTAATAGACACTCTGTTCATTTTTGCCTTTCCTCACATTATAATTCATATCATCATTTTGATTAACTTTATTAGCTTGCATTGTGTTGTTTTCACTTTGTGTTGATATGATCTCAATCTGTTCAGGTTGAAATTCACACTAGTGCAGAGGGCACACCGTGCACCACTGTGAATTTCATTCTTGATGCATAAGGAACAACATTTATGTAGTTAGTACATGTTGCCCACATGATGATATGTGACGTGTGTATAGAGAGACATTGTGCAGGAAGAATCAGCACGATTTAGAGAGAAGGAGATGGTGTCCATGTTCTCAGCCTGAGTGATAGGGAAGATGATACAGTAGAACCTCAGAGTTATGAACACCATGGGAATGGAGGTTGTTCGTAACTCTGAAATGTTCGTAACTCTGAACAAAATGTTATGGGTCTTTCAAAAGTTTACAACTGAACATTGGCTTAATACAGAGTTGAAGCTTTACTATGCAGAAGAAAAATGCTGCTTTCCCTTTATTTTTTTAGTAGTTTATGTTTAACACAGTATTGTACTGTATTTGCTTTTGCTTTTCTTTTTTTTTAAATCTCTGCTGCTTCCTGATCGTGTACTTTCGGTTCCAAATGAGGTGTGTGGTTGACCGGTCAGTTCATAAGTCTGGTGTTCTTAACTCTGAGGTTCTACTGTAGTGTTGTCCACAGTGATTGAGAAAGGAGCAAGGGGGGAACTTGTGAGGAGAGATAAAGAGCTCTGTTTTGGCCATATTGCAGTTAGTCTGACAGCTGGACATGCCCGAGGAGATGTCAAAGAGACAGGCTGAAATTTTAGTTTGGACAGGAGGAGACAGATCTGGAGTGAAGAGGTAGATCTCTGAGTCATCAGCACACAGCTGATAGCTAAGGTTGTGCTAGTGAATGAGACTGTCCAGAGACAAAGAGGTAGGAAACAAGTGTAGGCACCAAAGATGGAACCTTTGGGACCCCCACAGGAAGTTAGAGAGGGGATGAGGAGGATCCTCTGAATGACATGCTGAAGGAGCAGTTAGGCCAGGTCTACACTAACCCCCTAATTCGAACTAAGGTACGCAACTTCAGCTACGTGAATAACGTAGCTGAAGTTCGAAGTACCTTAGTTCGAACTTACCTCGGTCCACACACGGCAGGCAGGCTCCCCCATCGACTCCGCGGTACTCCTCTCGTCTAGCTGGAGTACCGCAGTCGACGGCGAGCACTTCCGGGTTCGAACCCAGAAGTTCGATTGCTCGCCGCCGAACTACCGGGTAAGTGTAGACCTACCCTAAGAATGGTAGGAAGAGAACCAAGAAAGGACTAAGTCATGAAAGCCTTTGGAGGACAAGATTTTAAGAAGAGGAGCATAGTCAATGGTGTAACAGGTTGAGCTAACAGGTGGTTAACGGGTTGAGGATGAAGGGGATGGAGTGCTGGTTCTGAGCTTTGGTAGGAAGAAATAATTAGAAACTTTGGTGAGAGCAATTTCAATGGAGTGCAAGCAGGCAGAAGCCAGGCTCAAAAGTCTAGGATGGAACTGGAGTAGAAGAAACTCCAGACAGCCATTATAGACAATGGTCTCAATGAGCTTAGAAATGAAAGGAGGTGTGTTGGTAGCTAGAGAGACAAGTGAGCTCAAGCACTATGAGATGCATAGTGTGCTTTTGAGTGCTGTAAAATGAAGAATAATTAAAATTAGCTATACATTTTAAGTATATATAAATCCTCATTTACTTTCTCTATGTATTCTGGTCAATGCCTTTTCATTATTTGGTTTAATTATTCCTTTGAGCTTCTTTTATTAAAAAAATGTATATTCCAACTGAACATTTTTTAGTATAATTTTGTACATGTTTCTTGTGGTGTTAAACCAAAATGCTAACTTGTCAGGAACTGTTAGCAAAGAAAGAATCTCCTTGTGTGTGAAAATTTCCATGGAATAAAAATGTTAGACATATGCTACAGTTCTGAATGGTGTGACATAGAAGTCTTTGTTTGAAAAATCTGTCATTTTCAGCAAGTGGCAGACACTATACTCAAGTGCCTGTAATTGACCAGTACAACATTGACATCTGACACCCAGTTGACTGAGTGACCCAGAAGGTTATATAGGTAGGTAGCACATAAAATCCCCATGTCAGGCTTTCTCTAGTAACAGGAATGTCTGTGACATGAGGGTAAACTACCCATAACTGACTTCTAAAAAACCTATCCGAAAATCTAACCCTCTGGAAAGGTCTATATTGTATACAGTATTACCCATTGACTTTGAGATATATCTTGCTTTTGTTCAGAGTATTACATGATTAGATTTCTTGAAAGTTACAAATACCTCATCAGAATTGTATTTCACGGCCAAGGATCACTACATAGATGAATGGCAAGATTCGTAGAGGCTTTGTCTCTTTTTTCCTTTTACCTTCTTATGTGAAGTGTTGCCTTGCTATATAGAATATCTCTTGGAATGTCACACTGCAGTTATAAAATGACACAGAATTGTTAATAGAGAGACTAGAAATTAAGGTGAAAATGACCTGTTAATCCATATCAAGTCTATTTCAGTGATGGTGCAGTTATTGTTCTGTGTGGTGCATAAATAAGTCATAATCAGCAATATAAAAATGATTGAAAAGGACTCTTCGTATAAAAAGAATAATTTGTACTTTGTTTAAAAAATACAGCTTCTTTATTTAAAAAATACAGTTATACTCACCCATTTATAATCCATTTCTTGGGATCTTTTTTTAGACAGCCCAGTATAAGATCCATTCTAACACTAATCCAAGCTTTTGGAATATTGTTGACTCACTCTACATCATTCCACCAAATTTCATTATGCAATTTGTAAAAAATAAAAAATAAATAACATTTATTTCATTTCTGAGGGAAAATGGCATATTCCTTTCACTATAATGTAAAAGATCAAAACAGTCATTTCAGAATTTCTCTCAAGGAATCCTCCCCTCAGTAAATCCATATGATTTGTTTATCATCCCTTTCCTACCAACACTTGTACCCAAATGTTGATGGCAATAGGCCCCTGTCATTCAAAATAGGCCAGTTTCAATGGGTTATGGATACCAAACAGTATCTGAATGAAGAGGTAGCATAATGCTGAAAAGACTGGGACTGTTTAGCTTGGAAAAGAGATGACTAAGGGGAGATATGATAGAGGTCTATAAAATCATGAATGTTGTGGAGAGAGTGAATAAGGAAGTATAACACAACACAAGAATCAGGGGTCACCCAATGAAATAAATAGGCAGCAAGGTTAAAACAAACAAACGGAAGTACCTTTCACACAATGCACAGTCAACCTGTGGAACTCATTGTGAGGTGATGTTGTAAAGGCCAAAACTATAACTGGGTTCAAAAAAGAATTAGATAAATTCATGGAGGATATATCCATGAATGGATGTTAGCCGAGATGGTCAGGGACACAACCCAATGCCCTGAGTGTCCCTAAAACTCTGACTGCCAGATACTGGCACTGGATGAGTGGGAATGGATAACTTGATGATTGCCCTGTTCTGTTCATTCTCTTTGAAGCATTGGCCATGGTCGGAAGACAGAATACTGGGCTAGATTATGGTTTGATCCAGTTAGGCCATTCTTACATTCATATGTTCTTATGATGTAATTGCAATGAAACAAAAATGGTTACCATTAAAAGATCAGTATTTGTCAACACTTACCATACAATGGACCAGATTGCTCAAGTCCCCAGACAGGGTCCAATGTGATGAAAACTCCATGAAGTTTCCATAACCGAGTTTCATGCAGATTATTTGGGCTGGAGGCAGGTTTGTCCTTCTCCCAGAACCCATATATTCCTATATTAGCAGAATTGTAGGGTATCTGCTGAAGGCTAGGGTCCATCTACACGGAGGTTCTGTGTATTCACATTGTGCCTGAGTCCCCTACAACCCCTCCCTCACTGTCCTGTCAGCACAGCCACTGGCCTCTGCTTGGAATCCGCCCACCTAAAGTATGAACTTTTTGACAGATTCCTCATAGTATTAATAATAGGGAATGGTACACTTATTCTCTCCCCTCCTCTCCCTCCAACCCCTGCTATGCCTTCTCCTGCTTATTTAACCTTAGTGGAGGACTTTCCATGTGGGACAATGCCATAGAAGTGGCATTCTTTCTCTGCCCTTCTGCTTCTATGCTTGCTGGGGAAAATCTGTCCATGAATGCTCCTTGTGATGCATGGATCCATCTGGCTCACTGGTATCTAAAATAGTGCATCTTTCCATATAAGTAAAAAAGGTAGTAACTGTAGTTATCTAGTATATTTTTGTAAACTGTGACTTTTTTTAATGATGACCACAGTTTACATTACAATGGATTACAGGTGATTCAATCCAAGAAGGAAGCATTTGCCCTGACAAATGGGCAACCAGCTGAAAAACTATTTCCTGCAACTTCCTCGGGTATAATGGATTTATTGTTCTCCTTTGTCTAAGTGATGGCAAAAAACACAAAAAAGACACTTTGCATAATTTAGTTTTGCATGAGAGACCTTCATTCCCTTATGCTGCATTTATATGGGAAGCATATGAAGGTACAAGCGCAGAAAATAGCTTAGCCATGGATCAAATTAGATGGGTACAGTGATATGCACACATTGTGAGACAGTACATTAAAATACCTGTTAGCAGAGCCCTGACAAGCGTGAAAGGAAAACTGTGTCCTGTCTTGTAGGGTGATCAATTGTAGTGTTGTTGTCATTCAGCCACAGAAGACACTGCCCTATGTTGATCCGTCTCTGTTCCCTTAGTGCATGCTAAATTCTATCATTAGTATGTCATCCAGGTGAGTGAGTTCCCATGTGGAGGCATACAGCGGGTGCTTCTCTTCATGCACTGCAGTAGTTGTAAGAGGTATATGCTAATCCTGAAGTCTAAGAAGTTTTAAGAGAGGGAATTTTAGTTTCTCATTCATGTTTAGGCAATACAGCTGTTGTACCATAAAGGTCTCCAGAGAGCTTCTGGATTAACAAACCAGAACCTGGGATTTTTGCTGACTACAGTATTGTCTCTTATCTTGTCTATACTATACTTACTTCCTTCATCCAGTCATCATAGCCAACTTTGATGCCCCATCTGTTTCCTTATTTCACACTGAGCTCTAAGTCTTCTTCCAGAGAACTGCAGAGACTGCTCCAAGCCTGCTCCCCTGGGCATGAATGAGGCCCCAAGTGGCAGGGAGGTGGTGGGGTCATTATTCTGCCATCCATCCCCAAACCATCAGGTCGTGGAGGCAGTTGGCTGCAGAAAGCAAACTGCACCCTGTGAAAGGGTGAAACAAAGGCTGTTCTGCCGCTGTGTGCTTGGCAGCGCCTAGCCTGGTGTTTTTGGGGAAGTGTGGCTTTGCTATACCCCATGCTGTAGTCTGTCCTACAAGGGGTCAAAATAGGACTCTAAACCTTAAAATTGCTTACAGAAAATTATGCATTTTAGAACATATCTTTTAAAAAAGATAAAAAGGAAGGGTAACAAGATAGTGTGTCCTGGAATATAGGATTGATAAGCCATCACAAAAGCCTGGGTTCTGTTAAGAGCGCTACCCTTGTTGCACTAGTATACAATTAAAAAGCTTACACGTAAGTTTTGCATAGGTAGTTGTAAATTGGATTTATATGATAGAGCTGAGGAGCATTTCTGAAGCCCAAAGTGTCCTTTATGACAGTGTCTTAGGTTAAGGAGTGGTGTTTGAATAATTATTTGTTTTTATAGAAACTAATCTTTTAAAGTCTGTCCAGGCACTTCAGTTTAAGCCAGGATTTTAAAATATGCAAAACTTATTTTCATGCTGGTGTCATGAAATTGCTGTTTAGAGTATTAATCATCAGGAAGGGATGAAAGTTAGAAGCAGATTTGAGCCCACATAAACTGATGGATTAAGTATTCATGCATTTGTACACTACTGGAAAAGTGCATTTTTTGTTATTGAGGAATGTGACTGTGAACATGTTTTTTATACATGATGATCTGTTTCTTTTGGTTGCCTTTCCTTGTGCGATAATGAACTGCTAATGCTCTTCTCTAATTTCAATTCTCTCCTGCTCTTTTGTTGCCAGTTCATTCTCTATTGGATCTGTGGTTGTGTTGCCCAAATCTGCTTTTCCAAGAAGACTTTGGTTTCTCTAATACTATGCAGGGATATCTGCTCTTCAAGATCAAAATCTTTTCTTCTAATATGGCCAGTTTATGTACAGGAAATGTCTTCTGTGTTCAGGCAGGAAACAAAACTTGGCACATTCCCTGTAGGTCACAATAACTATTGCATCACTGACTATCATTTTCACTGATTTAGAAATATACCTCTCAACCCAGGGTCTGCAGCTATTCCTTAGAAACTCACCTGCTCCTGTTTCATGCATGCATTACTTTGTATAAACTGAAAAAGAAAACAAAAGGAAATTATGTGTATGAATTGTCACTAGCTGCCTGCATAACAAAGGCTTGCTGAATTTTTTTTCCAAACGAACATTTGTAGTATTATAATCCACATGTAACCATTAAAGGACTGGTAGATCTCTACACCACAGAAGACGGTCCTACACTAGTATGAAATGTAGTAAGATGGGATGCTCTTGGACATAAGGAACAGTAATATAATTTTATAGGTAACTTCTTAGCATATTGGAGCAGTAAGCCAAATAGATTTTGACATAGCTGTCTTATTCCTAAAGAAAAGGAACTATTGTTTCTCTGGCACCATTCCAAAATTCTACCGAAATCCACATGGTAACATTATTCTGTTACAAATAAACACCAGAAGTCTGTGAGGATTTTTTTTCACTTACAGAAATCAAATAACTA
The DNA here is from genome assembly GCF_027887155.1 of Malaclemys terrapin pileata. Taxonomy (NCBI): domain Eukaryota; kingdom Metazoa; phylum Chordata; order Testudines; family Emydidae; genus Malaclemys; species Malaclemys terrapin. The sequence goes on along the minus strand of NC_071507.1, from coordinate 36,247,958 downwards.
AGTTCAGTTAGATCTTCAGTAAAGAATTTAGTGGTTGGTTTGTTTTATTAACTACTGGTTCCTGTATCTATGAAGCAGTTGATTTTCTCAATGGAAGTGGTTCCATCAAACATCATCTCTGCCTAAGCAATGATACCAATATTTTAAAAATTGCTTTGGTAAGGCATGTCAGGGCACACTGGGGAAATAACCTATCAGTGGTTCAGTAAACCCTGTAACTGGCTTATGTGGATTTCTCCATAGGTTGATAAAAGAATTCTAAGACTGACATTTGCATCTTAATAAAGTATCTCAGGAGAAATATAGCAAAGTCATAAAAAAATTACAGAATGTTAACTGGGACCCTGTTTTTAATTTTACCTGTCAAGAACTCTTCTATTCCAATTCCTTTATGGTCTTCAGTGTTTAAAAGAGAATTTTACTGTACACGCTTAAATGTTAATGATTTTTTTAAGTTTAATATTTAGGGTTGAGTATAAAGAAAATGCAGGAGCAAAAGTATGATAGATTTCAAAGCAATTCCATAAGATGGCCTAAAAACTTGGAGGTTAGAATTCACTTTTCCTTCTTCAACATAAACGTTATGTGATTTTTAAAAACAACAAGGAGTCCGGTGGCACCTTAAAGTCTAACAGATTTATTTGGGCATAAGCTTTCGTGGGTAAAAAAACCCCTCACTTCTTCATGGATGCATGGAGTGAAAATTACAGATGCAGGCATTATATAATGACACATGAAGAGAAGGGAGATACTTCACAAGTGGAGAACCAGTGTTGACAGGGCCAATTCAATCAGAGTGGATGTAGTCCACTCTCAATAATAGATGAGGAGGTGTCAATTCGAGGGAGAGGCAAAGCTGCTTTTGTAATGAGCCAGCCATTCCCTATTCAAGTCCAAATTAATGGTGTTAAATTTGCAAATGATTTTTAAGATTTTTGAATGCAGTGATTTGTGGCTTTTTTATATGATGCATTTTTATACTGCTTCTAAAGTTTTTGACTTGATTTACACATGTTCTAAGCACCATCAGTTTCATTTTGGAGTTGTGGGTGCTCAGCAGTTCTGAAAATTGGGTCCTTAGGTCAAAGTGACCAGTAATTTGAGTACCTCCATTTTTGGATGCCCAACATTGACCTGCCTTAGACCTGTTTTTTCATGAGTGCATAGTGTCTTCCACACTAATTGAAGTCAATAGGAATTATAAGTGGTCAGAATCCCTTAAAAATCAGACCAAGCTGGCCCAAAGTTGAAAATTGTGGTCTTATTATCCAAAGTCAAAAGTAGTTCCAGCACTGTTACTACATTGTAAAATATCACTTAGTTAAATATTCAAGTATGTCTGACTTCAAAGCCCCCTCTGAAAACCCAGCCCCGCAAATCAACATTTCCCACTGCTCTTTCTGGCCCTCTCACACAATGGTTTGTCTGTGAGTTAAATGTGTTTTGTTGTCAACAAGCTGGACATATCTATGAGAATAATAGAGAGTTTTCAAATCCCAATTTAAGACAGCTCAAACCAATTGATGCTGCAAAGGATAACTCCTGACCCCTCTTATATGAGTGCTGAGGACCCTTGGGAGTGTGGAAGCAGCATGATTTGCTATATTAGGTTCTCAGCTCCATGAGGATTCTCACAAGGTCACACACAGGGAAGTTGGAGTTGGGGCAGAGTGGGCCAGGGGAGAAGAGAAGGTCAGAATAGAGGATACACTATTAGGCCTTGATCCTGCACCATTAAAATCAATGGGAGTTTTGCCATTGACTTCAAGTCACATAGGATCAAGCTCTTACACAGATCACCTGGACCTTTCACTTCTCCTGCAAAGGATGATGTGGGGGGAAGGAGAAATAGGGCCATGGTAGCTACTCCAGCCAGTAGGGTCTGCTGCCTTTCAGAACTGTAGGACACTGATTCCTTAAGGAGATCTCCAACACCCAGTTACTTGGACTGAGTGTTGGGAGAGAATTCCCCCTAAATTTCTACCACAAAAATAATTAGCATAAGTTTTCCCATAACTTTTATTAAACCCCTTGCTTCTGTAAACTTTCTTATGCCATTTGAAAGGGTAATAGAGAATGATACAATTTTTCCTGTTGTCTGTATACCGTGCAAATACAGAACCAAATTCTGCCCTCAGCTATACTCCTGTAAGCCCATCAGAGTTACCAGTGATGAGGTTTTATGAGTGGAAGTGAGGGAAAATTTAGCTCAATGTCCTGCCACAGAGTAAATTATAATAAAATATTTTTCATTTGTAGCTACCACAGGCTAGCAAATACTTGATGGCTTTTGTTCGTGCCCGGCGGGGTGGGGGTTGTGGGCATGTTTTTTTTTTACCTTTTATTATAGGTCACCATTTGGTATTTGGGTATTTTATTCTGCTACCAGGATTATTCCTTTATCAGGCATTAATTCTGATGGATTTTACTGTAAATTCAGGGCCTGAAGATACACTGTGTGGTTAATTTATTCTTTTTTAAACTCGATTACTGCCATATCGGGTATTTAGTAGAAGTCAACGTACATGTATTTAGGAAAAAAATCCGTCTTATAAGTAATGTTTTCTTCCCACATCCAATGAAGTCCACTTAAATGAATACCTGATATAAAAATAATCCTTTTAAAATAGAACAAATGTACTCTGCACCAGTTTCACTGAATTCTGAAAAACCCGATTGATAAATACCTGATTAATGAATAATCCGGTTAAATGAATAAAATCCCAGTGTGCCAAATAGAGAAATACACAGCAATCATGATCAGACTTGTTACTGGAAAATTGGAGATGAGTAAATCTTCTGTGCTAATAGTTTATGAAAAAATTATGATGAAATGCCTCTTCCTTCAGCAACAATAAGCAGTTCCTCCTTTTAGAGGAATATATTCACTGAATACTTTAAAATAACATTAAAAGGGTTTATGAAAAATTACTGTGTCCCATCATAGTGGAAATAGTCTTTAACTTACGTAAGAGGAATAAGTTGACTGGAAGTAAAGCCACTAATACCTCACCACAGAATGTTTTCTGGTTTCTATGTGTATTTCATCTGAATTTCTGATTAAAGAGTTTGAATGCTTGTTTTATGCCTTGTGAAAGAAAACCTAGTAATTAAAAAAACCCTCCAAGAACATATGAGTTTGAGTGAAGTTTGACAATTAGATGAAATGTTTTAATATTTGAAATTTAATGTTGTTCACATTACAAATCTAAAGTGTACCTGTTAGTTATAGGTCACAAGCTGTATTGAATATTTACATTTCCCCCCCGCCACCAGGGATATTTTTATTAGAACTGTATGTTTTTTTTCTAGCAAAGCTGAAAAGGCCCTTTTTATTCACGTTTTGAGTAAAGGACAAATGTGTGAAACACTAACCTTTGTGGGGGAAAAAGCTCAAAAATCATCACTTGGAACAATTAATTAAAAGATGGATGAACAAAGTTTAAAGTTATAAAATAAGAGCCCAATCCCGCAAACACGTGTGCCTGTGAATAACATTACTCACATGAATAATTCCGACTGGACTTGATGGGCAACTCAGAGCATAAAGTTTCTCACGTCTCCAAGTATTTGCAGGTTTGTGCCCGAATACAAATGCTATGCAATGGTTAGTTTGTGGTTTGGGGGGGGGGGGGGGGCGGCTATGTTTTCAACTCTATTTACTTTGGAGCTTGTTTATTGTGGGAATAATTAGACTCTGTCAGGCTCAATAGCTCTTAGCTCCTGTAGCTGCCAAGGCTTCTGTGACATAAAAGGTTAAGACTTAGTTCTATCCTCCTTTTGTTACTTGACCTCATTGGAATGACCATACTGTGCTGTCCTGAGGACCAATTCTGAGATTTAAAATCATTAGTCTCTCTTACATATGTAAAGGTACTTAGCAGATACAATCTGAATGACTATGAAGGTGGATTTGCATAATCATGTAGAACTGTCATTTGATTTACTCCTAAAGGTATCCTGTTTAACAAGGTTTTCTTCAGGTAGAAGAACATATGAAGAAGGAATATGTTTTTAACCATGCAGGTTTAATTGAACTATACTCTGACTGTGTTCATTTGAGGCAGGATTTATAATTAGGTCTATTAAATTCATATACTGCATATTTCCATTCATTAAAGCACAGTTTTAATATGTAAAGCTTTTGGTCTTTTCTTGAAAAGATTTGTGTTTCTTTATGTATTTTTGAAATCTTTCTATCTGGCATTTTTGCATATTTATAAACAATAAATTGCAACGAATTGAAATGGCCAGAATACATAAAATGAAACTACAATTATTTCCCATTCTTGTATCCTCAGTTCAGAACTACTAAGTTGTAGAATAGATGGCTTTCTCTGGTTTGATGTGTAAGAAATAAGGCACACACAAATAGAGTAAGAAAATGAGAAATGCAAACATAGATATATATAAAAATAAAGTACTTAGGGTGTCCACGGACAACAGGCTATAGAGACTCTACTGTCTACACTAAAAATGGCCCATGAAGGACAATGGGTATATTCACATGTCTATCAATCTAGGCAGGACTGGCCTTAAGGAAAATAGCGCCCTGGGCAAACTTGCATTTTGGCATCCTCGCTGCCTCCCCCTCCATCCCCTCATTGCCCTTGGCCTCTGCTGCCTCCCCGGACTCTGCCCCCCCCCCCCATCACCTCTGGCCCCCACTGCCTCCCCAGCTATCTCCCCATCCCTCCTGGCCTCTGCTGCCTCCCCGGGCTCCTCCCACTATCATCCCCAGGCTCCGCTTCCTTCCCCACCCCATTGCCCCGAGCACCATTCCATGGCCTCACACCCCAGGCCCGCCCCACTCTTTGCCTCTTGACCAAGGCTCCCCCTGACCACGATGCCCTGAGCGATTGCCCACGTCACCCACCTGCATGACTGGCCCTGAATCGGGGTTCCTGTTCAGTCTCAGTCACTGTGGTACCTGTGCCTCACAAAATCAGTTGTAGCTTTTTAAAGGTTGGTGATTTCATTTTTGAGTACAAAGAATTGCACTTAAGTCTGGAGGCCATGAATCTGTGTATCACCATGGTTGAGTCTGAATCTGATAGGAGAGAGGTCACAGTCGTCTTGTCATTTTTAGACAGAAAGGGCATTTTTCACAGTTGTGGCTCTTTGGGTAGGTGGAAGTAGTGAAGAGGCTAGGAGTCAGCCACCTCGGTGCTCTGTCTAAATGATTTGAGAGCAGACTTCCTAACTATAGAGTGATTTATGGATCTGGTGAGTTCTTCACAGAATCCAGGCTAGAGGGACCATTCTGCTCATCCAGTCTGACCTCGTGTGTAACACAATCCACAGAACTTCCCCAAAATAATTCATAGAGCATATCTTTTAGAAAAACATCTAATCTGATCCTTGGTAAGTTGTTCCAGTGGTTAATTACTCTCACTGTTAAAAAACGTATGACTTATTTCCAGTCTGAATTTGTCAAGGTTCAACTTCCTGTCATTGGATCATCTTAGACCTTTGTCTGCTAGATTGAAGAGCTCATTATTAAATATTTGTGCCCAAGTTGGTAACTATAGACCAGGGGTAGGCAACCTTTCAGAAGTGGTGTGCCAAGTCTTCATTTATTCACTTTAATTTAAGGTTTCACGTGCCGGTAATACATTTTAACATTTTTTTAGAAGTGTATATTATATAACTAAACTATTGTTGTATGTAAAGTAAACAAGGTTTTCAAAATGTTTAAGAAGCTTCATTTAAAATTAAATTAAAATGCTGATCTTACGCCGCCAGCCTGCTCAGCCTGCTGGGTGGGGGGTTCAGGGCAGAGGGCTGGGTGTTGGGGGGGGACTCGAGGTCAGGGTAGAAGGCTGGGTGTGGAGGGGGTTCAGGGCAGAGGGCTGGGTGTGGGGGAGGACTCGAGGTCAGGGCAAAGGGCTGGGGTGTGTGTGGAAGTGCAGGGCACAAGGCTGGGTGGGGGGGTTCAGGGCAGAGGCCTGGGTGTGGGGGGGGACTCGAGATCAAGGCAGAGGGCTGGGGTGTGTGGACGTGAAGGGCACAGGACTGGGTGTGGGGGGGTTCAGGGCAGAGGGCTGGGGTGTGTGTGGAGGTGCAGGGCAGAAGGCTGGGTGTTGGGGGGGGACTCGAGGTCAGGGCAGAGGGCTGGGGGGTCTGGAGGTGCAGGGCAGAAGGCTGGGTGTGGGGGGGTTCAGGGCAGAGGGCTGGGGTGTGTGTGGAGATGCAGGGCAGAAGGCTGGGTGTTGGGGGCAACTCGAGGTCAGGGCAGAGGGGTGTGGGGGGTGCAGGGCAGAGGGATGGGTGTGTGTTGGGGTGGGGAGGTGCAGGGCAGAAGGCTGGGTGCTCGGCTCATAGGGGTGCTCCCAGCCCCCTGCCCTGAGTGGCTCATGGCAGGGGGCTGGGAGGGATATGACCTGTTCCACCCCCTTCCCCCAGGCCCATCCCTACCTCTCTCTGCCTGCTCTACGGAGCAGCGAGCATGCTGCCACTCGGCTCTGCTCCTCTGGGAGGAGGGAGAGGGGGAGGAGGGGCCGGAATGCACCATGTTGTGTGAAGAAGTGGGGGAGGAGGGAAGCTTGGCTGCCGCAGGACCAAGCTTCTGCCTCCTGCCCCCGCAGGGGAGAGCGGTGGGCGGGGGGGCTGAGTGGGCAGGACCCCCCCCCCACTGCTCTCCCCTGCGGGGGCAGAAGGCAGAAGCTTGATCCTGCGGCAGCCAAGCTTCCCCCTCCCCCGTTTCTTCCCACAGCGTGGTGCATTCCAGCCCCTCCGCCTCTCCTCCTCCTCCTCCTCTCAGTGGGCAGCAGCGTGCCACTCAGAATCGGCTCGCGTGCCGTAGATTGCTGACCCCTGCTATAGACAGTAATCAAGTCCGCCCTTAGCCTTTGTGACAGAGTGCACCCCTGTATTCATATCTTACATGCCTTTGTAATAATCTTCGTACAAAATATGCCTTGTGAGGTATCATTTGTAATCTAATAATTCAAACAGCATGCAGGTTACACTCTGTATAGCCACAGCCCTGGTCCAACAACTCTGACCCCAGAAACCCATTAGCAAACAGCAGCCACACTTTGACTTCCAGCAGCCTTGGTTACTATTTGCAGGGTGACCCCACACATTCCCAGTCCCCAATTTTCCACAAAAAAACACGTGTTGCACTGTCCAGCCCTTACCTGGACAGTCCAGATATATTAGGTCCATTGTATTTCTAAGAGGATCGAAATATAACAGACTGCTACATTAAATGAAGTTACCCAAACAATTCCCAACACTGGATTAGTTTTAACTGAAGAATAAAACAAGTTTATTTAACTATAAAGAGAGATTTTGAGTGAGTACAAGTATAAGGCATTAAAGTCAGCAACTCCCCAACCAGGATCTGCTTCCAAAGTTCAACAGCTGTTTCTTTCGTCCTTTAAGGTGAAAAGAGAGGATGGATAGGGAGGGATCACTTAGAGTGTTTTTACCCCTCACTTTTATGGTTCAATTACCCATTGAAATGCAATTTCCTGAGGGTTACCCCTAGATAAAGCTCTAGATAAAGTGAGGATGGAGACATGGGGTCTGGTAGTGGAAGAGGTTGCATGCTGTTTCTTCTCACCTCTGTTTGCTGAAATGCAGATTTTCCTTGTCTCCTGTCTTTCCCCTCTTACTGTCTAAGGACCCTGGTCTAGATTGCATTCTGGAATGTCATAACCGGATCCTGGTTACACTGAATATATTGAGCTCCTTGAGTCTGTCAATATAAAGCATGTTTTCTAATCCCTTTAATCACTCTGATTACTCTTCTCTGAACCCGTTCTAATTTATCAACATCCTCCTTGAATTGTGGCTGCCAAAATACACAAGATTCCCCTGTTTATCTATCCAAAGATTGCATTTGCCCTTTTGGCCACAACATTGCTCTGGGAGTTCATACTCAGATGATTATCCAGCATGACCCCAAAATCTTTTTCAGAGTCACTGCTTCCCAGGAGGATTCCCCATCCTGCAAGTATGGCCAACATTCTTTGTTCCTAGGTGTATACATTTACATTTAGCCATATTAAAACACACCTTTTTTGCTTGCACCCAACTTACCAAGTGATACAGCTCGTTCCATATCAATGACCTGTCCTCTTCATTATTTACCACTCCTCCAATTTTTGTGCCACCTACAAACTTTATCAGTGGTGATTTTATGTTTTCTTCCAATTCATTAATAACAGTGTTAACTAGATTAGGGCCAAGAACTGATCCTTACCGTACCCCACTAGAAATACACCTGTTTGATGAGGCTTCCCATTTACAATTACATTTTGAGACCTATCAGTTAGCCAGTTTTTAATCCATTTAATGTGTGTCATGTTAATTTTATATTTTAATATATTAATAAAAATGTCATGTGGTACCAAGACAAATGTCTTACTGAAGTCTAAGTATATTACATCAACGCTATATCCTTTGTCAGTAATCTCATCAGAAAAAGATATTAGGTTAGTTTGACAGGTTCTATTTTCCATAAATCCATGTTGATTGGCATTAATTAATTACCGTCATTTAATTCTTTATTAATTGAGTCCTGTATCAGCTGCTCCATTATCTTGCCTAGGATTGATGTCAGGCCAACAGTCCTTTAACCTGTTTACCTTTTTTAAATATTGGCACAACATTACCTTTTGTTCAGTCTTATGGAACTTCCTCAGTGTTCCAGAACTTACTGAAAATTAACATTCTTCATAATGCTTCCCTCTCCACATCATCAGCATCTCAGTTTTTCTCCAATTCGACTCATCTGGGTACTCCTTGTCCAGTTGCTGATCTCTGTCAAGCCAGTGATAGCTGAAAAATGGTGCTGTTTGTATGATGTGGCGGTAATGAACATCTGAGTGTCACCTGCGTGTTGGTGACATTTTGGCCTGGTCTACACTATGAGTTTAATTCGAATTTAGCAGCGTTAAATCGAATTAACCCTGCACCCGTCCACACAACGAAGCCATTTATTTAGAACTAAAGGGCTCTTAAAATCGATTTCTGTACTCCTCCCCGACGAGCGGAGTAGCACCAAAATCGATATTGTCATTTCGAATTAGGGTTAGTGTGGCCGCAATTCGATGGTATTGGCCTCCAGGAGCTATCCCGCAGTGCACCATTGTGACTGCTCTGGACAGCAATCTGAACTCGGATGCACCGGCCAGGTAGACAGGTAGACAGGAAAAGCCCCGCAAACATTTGAATTTTATTTTCTGTTTGCCCAGCGTGGAGAGCACAGGTGACCACAGAGAGCTCATCAGCACAAGTAACCATGCAGGCCGATAATCGAAAAAGAGCACCAGCATGGACCGTACGGGAGGTACTGGATCTGATTGCTATATGGGGAGAGGATTCAGTGTCAGCAGAACTTCGTTCGAAAAGACGAAATGCCAAAACTTTTGAAAAAATCTCCAAGGGCATGGTGGAGAGAGGCCACAATAGGGACTCAGATCAGTGCCGCGTGAAAGTCAAGGAGCTCAGACAAGCCTATCAAAAACAAAAGAGGCAAACGGTCGCTCCGGGTCAGAGCCGTGGACATGCCGCTTCTACGCTGAGTTGCATGTAATTCGGGGGGGGGGGGGGGGCGACCACCACTACCCCACCTCTGACTGTGGATTCCGAGGCGGGGGTAATCTCATCAGCTACACCTGAGGATTCTGTGGACGGGGAAGAGGAGGAGGAGGAGGACGAGCTTGCGGAGAGCACACAGCACTCCGTTCTCCCCAACAGCCAGGATCTTTTTCTCAGCCTGACTGAAGTACCCTCCCAAGCCAGTATCCAAGACCATGACCCAATGGAAGGGACCTCAGGTGAGTTTACCTTTTAAAATATAAAACTTGGTTTACAAGCAAGTGTTTTTTAATGATTACTTTGCCCTGAGGACTTGGGATGCATTCGCAGCCAGTACAGCTACTGGAAAAATTGCTGCTTGCTGTGTGCTCCACAATCTCTGTGAAAGTTGGGGGAGACCTTTATGGGAGGCTGAGGCAAATCGCCTGGCTGCTGATTACGCGCAGCCAAACACCAGGGCGACTAGACGAGCACACCAGGAAGCGCTGCGCATCAGAGAAGCTCTGAAAACCAGTTTCGTGACTGGCCAGGCTACAGTGTGAAATTTCTGTTTGTTTCTCCTTGATGAAAACCCGCCCCCTTCATTGACTCATTCTCTGTAAGGAACCCACCCTCCCCCTTCGATCACAGCTTGCTTTCAAAGGAAATAAAGTCACTATCGTTTAAAAATCATTTATTCTTTATTAATTGATTATAAAAAGAGGGAGAGAACCCGGGTGGGGTTTGGGAGGAGGATCGTCGGGAAGGAAAAGGCCACTAAAAAAAGGTTAAAAAAATGACAGCCTTTTGCTTGGGCTGTCCACTGGGGTGGAATGGGAGGGTGCACGGAGCCTCCTCCCCCCCCCCCCCACGTTCTTACATGTCTGGGTGAGGAGGCTATGGAACATGGTAAGAGGGGAGGGGGGTTATACAGGGGCTGTAGCAGCACTCTGTTATCCTGCTGCCGTTCCTGAAGCTCCACCAGACGCCGGAGCAACTGTCTGTTTGCTCACACAGCAGCCCCAACGTTGCATCCTGCCTCCTCTGATCTTCCTGCTGCCACCTCTCATCTCGAGCGTCTCTCCTCTCCTCACGTTGGTCCCTCCTGTCCTCAAGTTCACTGGCATCTTTCCTATACTTTGAAACCGTGTCCTTCCACTCATTCAGATGAGCTCTTTCACTGTGGGTGGATTCCACGATTTCGCAAAAATCTCGTCTCGCGTCCTCTTTTTCCGACGCCTTATCTGAGATAGCCTTCGGGACGGAGGAGGGAGGCTTGAAAAATTTGCAGCAGCTGGAGGGAGGGAAAAAAGGAGAGAATTTTTTAAAAAGATACATTTTACAGAACAATGCTTATACTCTTTCACGGTGACCAACACTATTCACATTACATAGGGCATGTGATTTCTGTGCAAGGTCGCATTTTGCCTCTTAATATTGAGTACCTGAGGCTTTGCTGCTAGAGATCACAGACGCAGGTCCAGGCAACAGAATTTGGCTTGCATGCGGCCATGGTAAGCCATTGTCTTTCGGCTTCTGCGCCCGTTGAGTTCTGTGGTTTTCCTGTTAACCTTCAGCAGCAGAAAACAAACTAACCCCCACCCCATCCAATTCTCTGGATGATCGCTTTATCCCTCTCCCCACCACATGGCTGGTATCAGGGAAGATCCCTGCTAGCCAAACGCGAAAAGCTCAGGGCCAATTCCCCTCCTCCTCCCCCCCGTGCTTGGCTAACTGCAGGAAAGGATTTCTTTTCAGCCACAGGCAAACAGCCCAGTAGGAACGGCCACCTCTGTCCCCTTAATTAAATTCCCGTATTTCAACCAGGTTCTCATGAGCGATATCACTCTCCTGAGGATTACACAGTGAGATAAAGAATGGATGTTGCTTGAATGCCAGCAAACACCGGGACCATACGCTGCCAGGCTTTGTCATGCAATGATACCAGATTACTTGCTACTAGCATGGCATGGTCAAGTATCCTACCATGGAGGGCGGAATAAGGCTGCACTGCCCAGAAACCTTGTGGAAAGGCTTTTGGAGTACCTCCAGGAGAGCTTCATGGAGATGTCCCTGGAGGATTTCACAGAGATTGTGGAGCACACAGCAAGCAGCAATAACAATGGGGATATTGGTTTGGCTGAGGTCTGAGCGAGTCAGTAACGATCGCCAGTGACCTTTTAAACGTCCAAATGCACATTCTACCACCATTCTGCACTTGCTCAGCCTGTAGTAGAACAGCTCCTGACTCCTGTCCAGGCTGCCTGTGTATGGCTTCATGAGCCATGGCATTAAGGGGTAGGCTGGGTCCCCAAGAATAACTATTGGCATTTCAACATCCCCCGGTTATTTTCTGGTCCGGGAAGTAAGTCCCTTGCTGCAGCCGTTTAAACAGAGTAGTGTTCCTGAAGACGCGAGCATCATGAACCCTTCCCGGCCAGCCCACGTTGATGTTGGTGAAACGTCCCTTGTGATCCACAAGTGCTTGCAGCACCATTGAAAAGTACCCCTTGCGGTTTATGTACTGAGTACCCTGGTGCTCTGGTGCCAAGATAGGGATATGGGTTCCATCTATCGCCCCACCACAGTTACGGAATCCCATTGCAGCAAAGCCATCCACTATGACGTGCACGTTTCCCAGAGTCGCTACCTTTCGTAGCAGCAGCTCAGTGATTGCTTTGGCTACTTGCATCACAGCAGCCCCCACAGTAGATCTGCCCACTCCAAATTGATTCCCGACTGACCGGTAGCTGTCTGGCGTTGCAAGCTTCCACAGGGCTATCGCCACTCGCTTCTCAACTGTGAGGGCTGCTCTTATCTTGGTATTCTGGCACTTCAGGGCAGGGGACAGCAAGTCACAAAGTTCCATGAAAGTGCCCTTACGCATGCGAAAGTTTCGCAGCCACTGGGAATCGTCCCACCCCTGCAACACGATGCAGTCCCACCTGTCTGTGCTTGTTTCCCGGGCCCAGAATCAGCATTCCACGGATAGAACCTGCCCCATTAACAACGTGATCTCCAAAGCACTGGGGCCCACGGTTTGAGAGAATTCTGTGTCCATATCCATGTCCTCATCACTCTTGTCGCTGTGCTGCCGTCGCCGCCTCCTCCTCGACTCATTTTTCTGGTCCTGGTTCAGCATAAACTGCACGAGAATGCGCAAGGTGTTTACAATGTTCATGACTGCTGTCTTGAGCTGAGCGGGCTCCATGCTTGCCATGGTATGGAGTCTGCAGTGTTCACCCAGGAAAAAAGGCGCAAAATGGTTGTCTGCCGTTGCTTTCATGGAGGGAGGGGTGAGGCTGTACCCAGAACCACCTGCAACCATGTTTTTTGCCCCATCAGGCACTGGGATCTCAACCCAGAATTCCAATGGGCGGGGGAGACTGCGGGAACTATGGGATAGCTATGGGATAACTACCCACAGTGCAATGCTCCGGAAATCGACGCTAGCCCCGATACATGTATGCACACCGCTGAATTAATGTGCTTAGTGTGGCCGCATACATTCGACTTTATACAATCTGTTTTCAAAATTCGAATTCTGTAAATTTGGATTAATCCCGTAGTGTAGACATACCCTTTGTTCGTGCTGTTTTAGTGTCACTAGCTGACTTCTTATAGATATGGGAGCCAACAGTACTCAATTGGTAAATGTTCTTAGGTGCCTATCACCTCTTTCTAGGTTTGGTTTGAGAATAATGACCACAGCCATTTCCAGTCACATCTCAGAGGCAGAAAAACTGGGTCCCAGGGTGAACCATATCAAATGCTGTGGAGAAGCCCAGCAATATGAGTATAGAGAAGATTACCGTTTCTGCCCTCTCTGTTTCATATCCTGACTGGAAGCCAGATTAAAGGGGTACAGGATGTTGGCAGCATTTAGGTGGAGTTGGCAAGCTTCTCAATTTGCTTGCTCAGGAACGGGAGGTTATATACTGAGTTGAGTTGAATGATATCTTCTGAAGAATTAGCTGGACTATTGCATGCTTTAGGGTAGGATGGTAGATTTCTGTCCATTATGAGGTTGATTATATCAATTAGTAGGGATCACGGATACTTTCAACTCACTTTCACAATCCAGAGAGAGCAAGTATGGATCAGTCAAAAGTGGTCATTCTGTTTTCTGTTTGGCCTCTACCACTATTGTGTGAATGGATGAAACGCAGGCAAGAAAGATATTGTGATTAGTTGCTCATGTAGACAGAGGCAAACGATGTGTGGATTAGGTTACTGTTGTAGATAGAACCGACTAGTTTTCAGCACAAAAGCTGCGAGACCCCTGGTGGAATGAGGAATGCTGGCTGTAACGAGTGATGAGAATGGTTTGTCCTATAAAAAATTGTAACCAAACCATTTTCAATTCCAGTTGAGAAATGTCTGGAGGGGATCTGGAGTTATCAGTGATTTTCAATCATTATTGTCTAAAATGGATATCATGCTTGTGAGATGCCATTGATATTTCTTACATCCCCGTCTACATTATTGTAAATGTAAACTCCTGTAATATAATAGCTAATATACTGCATATTGTAAAAAACATACTCTAAATATCTGTGAAATGATTTACTAGCACATCTAGTAACCAAGACTGGGCTTTTCAAAGGAGCCCAAAGAAGTTCAGTTGAGCAGCTAACTCCCTTAGGCTTCTTTTGAAAATCCTACCCTAAATATTTAATTTAACCTAGTAATCCTTAATAACTTGTATTATATAAAAATTCTTCTTATACTGACAGCCTGGGATAAACTAAGTGTATGTGTGCAGGGAATGTGAGGGGTGGGTGTGGGAGACTGGGGTGTGTATGTTATGTGTGCAGAAAAATGTGGTGGGCAGCAGAGGGATGTAAACTGGTGTGTGTGTGTCATATATGAAGGGGAATGTGGAAGTCAGGAGCTGGTGGAAACTGGTCATTACATTCTGGCTACTTTGTGTTGCCCTAGTGTGGGGTAAAGCAGCCAAAGAACACTAGTGAATCTGACTCTAAAAGTTAAATTAAAGAAAAAAAAAATACGTTTTATACTACATATCATGAAATCGTTAGAAATATCACATGGATTTCTTATTTAGTGTTCATTTAATGCAATTAAAACAAAATCAAAACAACACCACAACACACACCAAGGAAATTCCCAGATAAAATGTACCTTAAGCTGGAGTTAAAGTTTAATACATGTCAGTACTACTAATGTATGAGTAAAAACACTACAGGGATGGTGTTAATTATCTCAAAAATAAACATTTTAGGAAACATTGCAGGAAAATCAGAGTTAAGGCTAAACTTAAAAGAAATCCAGACGTGTTAAGGTATGCAAATGCACAATTATGGTACCTGAATAACCTTCAAAGTTAATGGCCTTGAAGTGTCATCATGAGGACAGAAAAATGATGAAAAAAATCCCATGAGTCTTTAAAAATCAGTTTTCATTTAAGCTGGGACCATAAATGTGATTGTGCACTTATTGAATGGCATCTCTACAGGTGTGAATACACTGTAGTCTGAAAATTGCCTACTTTTTATAAAACACATGGAACTAAATTTAAAAGACAAAATTTTCTTTTCTCTCATACTGTTCCCTGCCTGCCCTTCATTCTTAACCCGGGAGTAGCTAGCTCCCTCTTCTATGCCACCTAGCTGGTTCCATCTGAAGCCAAAGGAGAGGCTTTAATGCTGGGAATGATTGAGGAATTACTTATGAAGATAGTTGTCTATTTTGATAATTCAGGAAAATGAATGAGCAATTTTAAAATATGTTGTAAAGTATTTAGTATTACAATTCACATTATTTTACCACAATTCATACAATTTGAATGTTATATTTCAATTATACAATTTTATTATAAAATTTTGTATATGTATGTTGCACATTGTAATGTAGTTGTGAGACTGTTGAATTCCAAGCAGGAATTACGTTGCATTCATTTCACTTCTTTGAATTCTTATCAGCAAACTAGAGCACTATTTTTGTTTCTTGCCCTTCTTATGAGCATTAGTGTAAAAGTTTGACAGTAAAATATTGTACTGTCAACTGGAGAGATCTGACGAAGACCAGGTGTCCTAGGCTCAAGACTGGTGGTGGCTGAGTATGTCACTGAGAAGTTGAATTTTCATTGATGGGGTGGGGGAACTGTGCTGGCACTCGCTGAGTCATAAAGCTGAGGAACTCCTCTTTCCTGCTTCTCCAACTGGAGGTAAGGTGCTAAAATGACAGTAGCTATTAGGGAGGGATTGAAACACCTCTTCAGAAAGCCAGTTAAATCTGGTAATTGGGTGTCATTCCTGGAGTAGAGATCTAGGGATAAAATATCTGACATGAACAAAATGACTCATCTGACATTTTGTGTAACAAATTTGTTCCAAAAAGAATAGAACATTATTATACTATTTTATACATGTGGGTACCACAACCTTCCAACTAGTTGGACATGAATACTAGTCCATGTTTACATGGGTGCTGGGAGAAATTCACTTCTTTTTTCAGAGTGAAAATCAGGGTAGAGGAAGTGGCGGATAAAAAAAGATTTGAAGAAATACACATGTATAACTGTACCGATCAACTGAACAAAGGACTATTAACTGATCAACGGAAGTAGCACTATTAACCCTCTGTTGCTAGGAACTGTGTGTATCAAATAATCTGGAATGCTTACATCAAAAGAGGTGATCTCAGGAATGTTATAGCTGACACAAGAACATAAATGCAAAAACTACATATGAATACTTTTGTGAAGCAAAGTTTAGTAAACAGAAATAAAATGAAATTCAGTATCATGATTGAAGTGGTTCAGAAACTGAAATAATAGTGTGACTGTAGTGTTAGAACTGAGACACATTTCTTTGATATATTTCACTGCTGTCACCACTGTCTTTTTTTTTTTTTAAACAATATCAGCTACTATTTATACACATACAATTTCTGGTCAGATTAGGGTGGAAGGTTGTGGTACCCACATGTATAAAATAGTATAATAATGTTCTATTCTTTTTGGAACAAATTTGTTACACAAAATGTCAGATGAGTCATTTTGTTCATGTCAGATATTTGAAAGTAATGGAAAGATGCCAAAGTGAAAGCCCAGTAATTCATGCACTGGTGTAATGGAGCAAATGAAATGCAAAGCTCTTGTACAGGTCCAATTTCAGCACCAAATGCTTACCTGTCAGTCAACAAAATTGTCCCTGAATAAAAATGAACCCATCTGAGAGGGAAAGGATTTCAATATACATCAAATTCTTTAAATCTCTTGCAAGGTAGAAGAAGGTCTAAGAAAGAAGATTTGAAGAAAGAAAGCAATGTTGAAAAGGAAATCTTAGAGTAGCCTTGGAGCAAGCTGGAAATCACATATCTATTGCTGACTCTGAAAGGTTTTGGCTTGTCCTTACTGTTTGGTATTGCACCTGTTTCTTTCTCTTATCTACCTGGATAGGCAGGTGATTTCCCCATGGACTATGATAGATTTGGCCAATCAGTGATTTGAAGGAAAAGTTTTTGATAGGTAACTTATTGACTTCTGGTTGCAGCTGCGGGTTGCATTTGTAGAAGAGCTGATTAAAAGTGAAGGCATGAAATGCCAAAATCAGAAATACCTATCTAGGTATCATTATTATAATTCAAAGTTACTGTAATCTCCCTGAAGAACTATTCATTTAGATCTTGGTAGAACATTTTACAGTAATGTGGCTGTTTTCTTGCAAGGTTTAAAAAGCAAATATTAAAGGTAAGAATATGATGCTTAGTATACTATACAATTGACCTGCTTCAAAGTTCAGATTGCCAAAGTATCCCAACCTCCCATTTTATTAAGTCATGATGTGTTCCACGTTTCAAATGTCTGTTTCACATTTCTGTGTGGCAAGACTGAGAGGCTTACAGAAGCCTGCACAGCTATTGAAAACCTGTAATAACTAGTTCTTCCAAATGTTAATGCATTGAGAATGAACTAGCAATCAGGACTAAAAAAATAAAGTGTGCAATATTAGAAATGCTAATAATTAAATCAAGCTAAGTTGTGTATACTTAGGGCTACTCTAATGCTTGAAAAATTATGACTCTGGAGAAAATTTACATTAAACCCTCTTAACTGATGCATGTGAAACAAAGAAAAACCATGGTCACAGTACTGAATTTATTTTAATCCTCTGGTTCAAGTGGTTCATTCCTTGTACTTGTGATTCTAGAAATAATCATACTTGTATCAATCTATATTGCATGACTTTTGTAAGCTGTGAAAATAGTGTTTTTCACTAAATTGTCACTTATTATTGTTCATTTAGGGCCACTAACATAGAAAAATGTTTCAGCTACAATGAAGAATAGGGACAATTTGATGTTTTCTTTTGATGCTGTTTGTTGATATCTAGACCACTGCAGCTTGATTGCCTAACATTAAACCTATAATAACAGTGCAATCATAGCAGTATCATCATGAATGTCGTTACAATAGAAACAACATTTACACGGCTTCAGAATGGTAATTATCAAACTTTTTGTCATGAAGCGCTTATTTGCTAGCATTGATCTGCCCCGGTCAGTTGTTAGCTCTTCTCATCTGAGGTGTATTGATTGTATAATCAGTAGATAGAGGCTGCGGGCAGATGAAATTCAGCGTTGTTGGGAAAATTATTGGCTGCTTGCCTGTTGACCTGGACCCTGCTGGTTGTACCTTAGACATTGGTGGGATTATTACTCATTTCAGTGACCCTACTTTGACAGAAAACTCTGTATCATTATAAAAGATAAATGCCATCCTGGTTTGCTGTAGATGTGGTTGAATACACAGGAGTCAGTTTGCAGCTACACTGAAAATCTCGTGCATAAAAGTGTATTTAAAACAAGTTCTAAAGACAATAAAAGCCTCTGACTTTTTCTATTTGTCTATATACTATAGATATGTATATCTGGTAAATGGATATAGAGACCCTTCTAAGTACACTGACAGAAATATATTTGTAAGTATAGTACTTTATATTGGACACTAAGCATGCAGAGGATACCAGTAGGTAGATGCCATGATTTTGATACCTGCACGTTTTTAAAAACAATTATTTATAATTGATCTGAATCATTGTTCTAATCAAGGAACGTGAGAAATGTATGCTTACCAGGGTGACCAAGCTAAGGCCAACATCTCACTACAGATTGTTCTTCCATACCCAAATTCCTATTCTAGCATGAATAATTTCTTGAACCTGTGCCCCATTTCCTTTGATTTGGTTCTTCTTTCATATTTTCTCTCCTTTTCCCCTACTTGGCTCAGTGCATCTGAATACTGTTATGTCTGGGTAGTAGAATTAATATATTTAAATTTGCAATAGGAAAACTGACTTTATAGAGGAATAAAAATGTAATATAGGAATAGTGTATGCATGAGGGGGAAAGAAAGGTTATTAATTATTAATTAGATGCAAACATAGTTAAAACAGGTGTCCTGCATGTGTTCATATTGGGATTTTTACTATGCAAAAATAATGGAAAAGGTTACTAATATAAACAGTATATAAGAAGGGAGACTTATACTGTAGTGTACACTAAAATTACTGTCTGTAAAGTAAGCCCCCTCGCTCATAGAAGGAGGGTAGCTGGAGATTCATGGATAGTTCTGCATCCCTGAAGGGAGCCAACTGTGCCTTGTTTAGCAGAGGCACTGTACTTTCTGGCAGTGGCTGGTCCATTGTATTGTAAAGGTCAGTCATTACCTGCACATTGTATTTAAACCACCTGCTCACAGCAAGTAGTCTTATCAGGATGACCAGCAGCTTTACAATACTAATGGCTCTGCATTCTGCTAAAGCAATGATAATAATACCTAGCACTTACATAGCAATTTACATCTTCAAAATGCTGTACAAACATTAGCTAATTAATGATGTGTGGAACATTTTACAAATAGTACTGTATGGCCTTCTGACTATACAATGCATGACCTTAACTTAATTGTTTGAAACAATGGACCTACCTAAAAAGCACAGAATGCAATGGTATACTAATAAGTGCACAAATGATCTAGTGTAACTTACACTGTACAATTAGTTTAAAAACTCTAAGATAAATAGCTCACCTATGAAAATGAGACTTTTCACAGCAGTGTAGCTTTTAACTTGATCAAATAATATTTTAAATGATAAAAACCCTAAAAAAGTAGCATCAAAAACATACCAAAGCTAATGTATTTTGTCAGTGTATATCAGTTTATCCATATTTTGTATGAGAAAACTGAATTATATGGCAGGTGAGAAAGCAAAACGTAGGAGGAAAAAGAAGCATCTTTGGATAAGAGTGGTTAGAAAAAATGAGGCTTTGTTCTTGCTCTGTCTGACAGAGAAAATTTGTTTCGGAAACATTTATGAAATTATTATAAAATACAATGTAAGAGAAAAGAAAACTGTAATACAGGTGTCACGCACATCTCCAAGGCTCTTCCCTTGCTAGTCTGTGTAATTTCTTGAAATGTTTTCCGGACAGTATTATCATCAAAAGCTAAAGGTCTCTTGTCTCTTCAAGAAGATAAGAGTCTCTAGCAGCAGTTCTCAACCAGGGGTCCGAGGCCCCTGGGAGGCCATGAGCAGGTTTCAGGGGGTCTGCCAAGCAGGGCTGGCATTAGACTCAGTGGGACCCAGGGCTGAAGCCAAGCCCTGAGCACCTTAACTTCACGCATTGGGCTCTGGGCAGTTACCTGCTTGCTACCCGCTAATGCCTGCCCTGACTTTTATATGCAGAAAAACAGTTGTGGCACAGGTGGGCTGTGGAACTTTTATTGCATATTGGGGCGGGCCTCAGAAAGAAAAAGGTTGAGAAGCCTTGGTCTATAGTACATTGCATGAGCTGTGATGCACACCATAGTTATTAAGAAAAACAGTGAAGTTTATATTTTATGGTGAAGAATTTGTAACTTGTTATGCAATTAAAGGGGCAAATTTTGCCTTTGCAAGTGCAAAAAGGGGTCTGGGTGGCTCCGGTAATTTGATGCATCCTCTTCTCCAAGGATCTTGATGGCCAAATGTGAGGTGGAGTCCACAAGACTGTCCTGGATGGTGTCTTATTTACTGGAGGATCGCACTAATGCTTATTTAGGCGAAGCACATTGCACACTTCCAGGGCATTTTGCATCCTGCATTCCTTGTGTGCCACCTTCCCTCCCTTTCTGTTTCAGGGATTCCCTGCAACCCCACTCCCCCGGGGCTGTGTGTGTCCTCTATTCCCCCCCCCCCCATGCCAGGGTCCCCCTTCTCCTCCCCTCACCCCCAGAGGAGGTGTCCCTTGGTTAATATTAAATTCTTGTATGTGTAAGCTCATTGGGACATAGACTGTCTTTTATGTTGTTTGTGTTTGAACAGCATCTAGCCCAATAGTGTGGTGGTCCATTGCTGCAGACCTAGATGCCATGATAATACAAATAATAAATAACAATAACTACTTTTGAGGGATGAATTGAGGTTATTGTACAGAATGTGCTGACTGATTAAATTACATGTGGACAAGGTGCTGGGTTTGAAGGCGAGTTAAATAGAAAAAAGTCCCATCAGGAAAACAAGAAAATGAGAGACCAACAGATTCATAGACTTTAAGGCCAGAAGGAAGAATCACCTACTCTGACCTCCTGCATATCACAGGCCACAGAACCTCACCCACCCACTCCTGCCATAGGCCCATAACTTCAGGCTGAGTTACTGAAGTACTCAAATCTTGATTTAAAGACCAAGTTATAGAGAAGCCACCATTACTCTAATTAAAATCAAGAAGTGAGGAAGGAATAGAGTGAGTCCTGCTAACAAAGAGTTGATCGTGTGGGAACTAGACATTTATTGTATGAATAAGGGTAAATGTTAAAAATAATAGAACAGGATATTTAAAAAAAAAAAAAACCACTGTCAGTGAACAGGAAATTGGAAAATGACTGCATTCTTGAATAAATTATTTCTGAGGGAGCCAGCATACTTTTTTCTACTTGAAGTTAAAAGTGACAAACAAAATGCTGATTTGTAGAAATTAGCATGTTTAGAACTAGTTGATCACATTTTTAACTGGCTTGATTTGTAAATACTGTCTGGGGACTTGAGGGCGATTGCAAATGAAGTGGTGAAAATGAGCCAAGTATAACAGAGAGAGCCAAATGAACCTAGAACACAGTAGCCATTAAGTTCCAGAGGGAGTTTAAAGAGGGAGAGAGAGTTGAGACCAGACTATCCTACTATCCATTTTTTGGCCAAATGTTATGGCTTTTGGGTATGCTCTCCAGATCCTTTGCCTTCCCTGGAGAGCCTCCTTGGCCAGTTGCCAGGGTGGACAGAGCTGGAGGTTGAGACTCTCTCACTTCCATCCCCTGCTGGCCAATCAGTGTCTTCAAGCCCCCTCCATTTTCCCCTTTACTCCCAGCTAGGGTTACCATATTTGAACATTGAAAAAAGAGGACACTCCACGGGGCCCCGGCCCCGCCCCAACTCCGCCCCTTCCCCTCCCCCGCCCCACCCCTTTCCCCGCCCAACTCCGCCCCTTCCCTGCCCCCATTCCAACCCCTTCCCCAAAGTCTCCGCCCCTTCCCCTGAGCACCCCACATTCCCCCTCCTCCCTCCCAGCCACACGAAACAACTGCACCAATTCTAAAGTCAGGCACTCCACTAGTATAGACTCCCATGACTTTAATGAAGCTGCTCAGTGGAGGATCTGCCCCAGCGCTCCGTTTTTGGGAGCGGTCAGGACACGCAGCTCACACTGTTCTGTTTCCCAGCTCCCCAGATGCCTTGGAGCACCCAGTTCTCCTCCCTGCCGGGTAAAATCCCGGACATTTTGAGCTATTTAATTCTTTAATTCTAAAACGTAATTCTTTATATGTAGTGAGTCCTTTCCTTTCACCAGTTCTTCAGTTTTCTTTCTCCTCATGTGCCCACGCATACTTCTCTGCAGATCGCATTTTTCTCAGCAGTGGTTGATTGCTCTTTAAGAAGGCATGAAAGTCTTTACAAGAAGTTTGTCTGAAGTTGTACTGTACAAGTAGAATTCCTTTCAACGACTCAACATTCAAGTTGGTCCTTTCCTTTGTCCACTGGCTTTGCATCAGTGAAAAAATTCGCTCTACATTTGCATTGTGAGAAGGAATAGCAAAGAAAAACTGTGCAATCTTTAACAGTTCTGAATGACACTCAATGTTTTTGGATTTCTCAAAATATTTGGTCCACTTCTGGTGTGCTAGCAAATTACTGAACTCTTCATCACTGTTGCAACTTTCTGTAAACTTCTTCAGGTTGCTGAACTGATCAAAACACTTCACGTCATCAATTTGCATCCCCTTATCGGTCAGGTACTTGATACAAGGTTCCACATCACTCCAATTCGGTGTCTCACTCAGGGTAATCCACCTGAAACAAGAGAAGTCTTCAAGGGGTCTAAGCCACATCTCCAAATATTCTAAGCATCTGCTGTACATATTATTCACTTCAGCACAGAATTTGTCACACTCTTCATCAATTCGCAGTGATCCACCACACTGCTGTGTCTCATCACAAATGGGGAGCTGAGTGCCATACAGCACACCCCAGCCCCAGGAGCTCTGATCCACTTGCAGGCAAGGCAGCCCGATGCCCATCGCAGCCAGAGCTCTGATCCCTCTGCACACTCCTGCCTTTTTCACACTGCCCTCCCTTCCTCCCCCACCAGTCAGTGCTTTTTGGCGACTCCCCGGAGCAGCTCCCCCAGCGCTGCCCCCCACCTGTGCAATCAGCGGCGCATGGTACTCCCAGCTTTGCTGGCATCCCTGGCTTACCTTAGAGCAGGCTCTGGCGACTGCTGCTGCTCCCTGACTCTTCGGCTCTGTTTAAGAGCCGAGCTGCCCTAGTGCTACCGGCTTCAGGCACTTCTCCTACCTGGGCTCCAGCTGAGCTGCTCCTCCCAGCTCAGACTGTAAGAGCCGAGCTGCTGGCTTCTGGCAGCCCTCCCCTACCTCAGGACCCAGAGCTGGCTGGACACGTCCCTTCCCCAGCTCCAGCCGAGCTGCTCGGCTCCGCCCCCTCAGACTTACAGAGCAGAGCTGCAGGAGCCAGCGTTACCGGCTTCAGGCAGCACCCCCCCTGCCTCTGGACCTTGCACCGTGGGAGCAGCTCAGCTGGAGCCGGGTAGGAGAAGTGCCTGGCTGGGGGCTCGGGGTCCGGAGGCTGCCTGAAGCCAGTAGCGCTTGCTCGGGCAGCTTGGCTCTGTAAATCTGAGAGAGGAGGAGTGGAGCAGAGCCACAGGGGGAGAGGAAGTGCCGGCCATTTTCCCGGACATGTGTGGCTTTTCAGCAATTCCCCCCGGACGGGGGTTTGATTGCTGAAAAGCCGGACATGTCCGGGAAAAAGAGGACGTATGGTAACCCTACTCCCAGCAGGATCCAATGTGAGGCAAACCCACAGTCAGATCAGGGCTGGCCACTCAGTTGCCACAACTCACCCCTCTAATAAAGCCTGCAGTGACTCAGCCCTCAACACGCTGCAGCAGCATGTCCCTGGGGAGGGTCTGGGTCAGGGGAACCATTGACACAGGTATTTCATTGATCCCGCCAGAGCTGCCAGTTAGTCTGTGCAACTGCACTACTGGGACAGGAACCCTCTTGCTGCCTCTGGTGTTACATACTCCCTAGGCTTCTAGCCTGCTATTGATCTGGTTCCTGTTCCTGCCCCAGCCATGCCCAAGCTTTGTTATAGTCCCACTCCAGCTAGTCCGTGCCTTACTCTGACCTTGCTCCAGCCCTGTTACAGTCCCGCTGCAGCCTTGCATCTGCCTCTTGACCCCAAGCCCTCAGACTGACTCCAATTGTTTCTATTTGCATCTGGACCTGGTTCTGACCCATGTCCTGTCCCTGGACCCTGGCTTCAGTGCCACCCTTGGGCCAATCCTGACACTATAGCCAGCTCCAACCAACAGGCCTGACCCCCTTGAACCCAGAGCCTGACATCCAGAGGGAACTGGAGGAGCAGTCCTGGTTAAAGGAGGGAGGGAGGGGAGGAATTGTAGTACAGAGACCTGAACAGCAGGAGCACCTGACCTGAATTTGGAACTTGTCTGGCTTTTGTATGTGTGTGTCGGTGGTGGGGGGAATGAAATCTGCAAAGGATTGAGAGACTAGGCAGGGAAAGGAGAATTGAGAAGAAATCTGAAGTTGTGGAAGGTGTTGGGAATGAGGAGAACGGGTATACTGAACAAGTAAACTACTGGGCTGCTTAGGGAGAAGTGAAGGTCAAAGGGAGGACCAAAGGACTTTATAAGGAGGAGAATTGAGGCACACTATAGGAAGAAGCAGTAAGGAACTAGAAAGACATGGCCACCATTCCTATGTTTCCACTTTTCCAATCATTAGTGGCATAACTGCACAGTGATTCAAGAAAATCCTTTTTGCAACACTTCCACCATTGAAAGCTGAATGCTCTGCTTCTACAGTACTGAGGGTCCCTGCTGTCCTGGAAGCAATTTCCGTAACACAAATAGTTTTCATTTACTGTAAAAATTGAAAGCATTAATCAACTAACTTATTGCTAATTTAATAACTTGACAGATAACCAAAATTGAATGTCCAGTAGATTAAAGGCCCAGTCCAACACCCATTCACATCAATGGAAAAGCCTCCCATTGGTTTTAATGGAGCTAGATCCCTAAGTCTTTGCTCAAAGTAATGACATAGGATGCTTGGTGCAAAACAAAGTAAATGTGAATAAAGTGTGAAGTAGAAGATGAATAAGCTTTTCACATTTTACAGTATATTATAACCTCTTTTGACAGGATATCATAATGTTTTATAAATTTTCATTAATAGCCATCACAATGGCCATGAGGTAAGTATGCACTGTCCCCTTCTACAGGCGTGCATATGTTATGTAACTTGGCCAAAGCTACACAGCCAGTGAATGACAGAGCTGGAAATATAACCCAAGAGTCTAGGCTCTGATTCCAATGCATTAACTACTAAATAATAGTTCTTTTCAATTTAATTTAAATTTTCTAATATTTTTGTCCTCTACTTGGTCTGACTTCTCTGAGTGTGTGCCTTGCAATCCTTGCTCAAAGATCATGATGCTCTGAAGTGCTGGGGTAATCACAATATTTGAAATAGCAAAGGATGCACATCTCTGGTAAACTCCACTTCAGTTTCATGTGATGTTTCCATACTGAAATCATAAGAATGCCCATACTGGGTCAGACCAAGAGTCCATCTAGCCTAGTATCCTGTCTTCTGACAGTGGCCAAAGCCAGGTGCTTCGGAGAGAATGAACAGAACAGTCCCAGCTTCTGTCAGTCAGAGGTGTAGGGATACACAGGGCATGATTGATGGGCCTATACTCCATGAACTTATGTAATTCTTTTTTTAACCCAGTTATACTTTGGCCTTTACAACATCTCCTGGCAACCTGATTTCTACTGGTTGACTGTATATTGTGTGAAGAAGTACTTCCTTATGTTTGTTTTAAACCTGCTGCCTATTAATTTCATCGTGTGACCCCTAATTTTTCTCTTATGTGAAGGGGTAATAACATGAGGTCTCCGAGACTCCCTAAGTCTTGGGAAAATCTCAAGAAAGTATGACCATTCATAAGAACCTTTAGGATCCAAAATAATAAGAAACACTGTTTAGAGTGACAAAGCTACCCAAAACATTAACAATTTTGGCAAACAATGTAGGAATCCTCTCCAAGGAGGAGATTTTTTTTAAGGACACTGGTGACTGAAAATCACAGAATCCTTGTAAAGTAATTTGGGGGGCCCTGTAGTTTCCATGTAGACCTGCTTTGCTAGATTCATATTAACTTGTTTCAGTGATGGCTCAGATGCTTCTAGAGATACAAATTTGAAGTCATCGCCACACTGGCTCTGAAAGGATGAACCCCATGTGAGGCTGACTTTCATCTCTGATAAAGTTTTTTGAAGATAAGCGTTTTGGAAAAAGCAGTTGTGGAGCAGAATAAACACATGATTCCACCCTAAAAAGAAGCTAGAAATTGCAGTAGAGAATGTAACCAAGGACTTTGCTTTTGTCAGCTTGGACAAAGACAAACCAAGAGAAGCTCCTGTTATGATATAATCATTACAGACACTTGTATAAAAGACTTATGCAGGCATGGGGGGAGGGCATGTCAAGCCAAGTCCTACTAGAATATCAGCCTGGTTATTTACTAGGTTACTGTCTCATACCATGCAGAACAGATCTGAGAATGTATGTTAAATCTCCTAACCCAATGGTACAAAATTATCATAGACTGGTAGCTATTGGAAATTATCTCCTAGAAAAATGTAATAGAATTCTCCAAGGCACTAGGAGCAAAATATGTCCCTGCTTATATCTCCAGGAATTTATCAAAGCAAGACCATATGGATCAGGCAATACAACACCTGCTAGAGACGGGCTATAGAGAAAGTTACTGGATTATCAGCTCTATTGTATTGTTCCTCCCAACAAGAGATGGAAGAGTAAAGGCTCAGATACCTCAGCATTTATACAAAAAAGTCAAGTTTCTGGATGGAGACTCTAATTTCGTGTTCCCTACAATATTCCTAGGTTATTGTACCATCCATTTGTTTAACACTGATGTTGACATTTTCATCAGGTGCTCTTATCAGAAATGTCTTGAATTCTTTTATCAAAACAGCCACTTTTAATATAGAATTCTGTCATTTGGCTTCTTAACAGTTCCTAGAGTCTTCATCAAGGTGTTACTGATAGCAGCAACAGCACAATCAGGAGAAAGACCTATTGATCTATATGGGTAATGTTCACAACAAGATGAGAAATGGCAAACAAACTCTCAGCTAATGATGGAACAACCAAATGAAGAATGAATTTGTGTTTTAAACCTGTAGAGCATCGTGGAGCTCAGTAGGTTTTTAATTCATCTATTAGTAAAGATAAACACAAGTACTCATTGATTTTGATCCCCATTTTCTCCAATCAAATAGAATAAAGGAGTCTGAGAAATTTGGGAAGTAAGCTCACCTTTGAAAGTAACTCAAACAGCAAGACGAAAGGGCCACTCAACACCATCAAGGACTTTTTCTGCTTTGATGAACACAGCCACCCTCCCTTTCCATTTCCCCTTCAGAATGTTTAAAATGTTAAGCAACCATCTGTTATCTACCCATTGTCAACCTCAAATAAGCCACATCTGGTCATTGTTAACCAAATTTGGTATTATTTAAAGTTTGAGAATTTTGATGAAAATCTTCATGTCATTATTAAGAAACGATGGGGCTTGTGAAAACCATGTTAGCAATCCCATCAGATTTCATTAACATAAAACATTGCTTTTCCTGGTTTATGAATTACGCGAGAAAAACCCTAGAAAGATCTGGTGAAAGAGCCTCTATTTCTCAAGGAATAAAAAAATTCTGTTTAAAATAGATGAAACCATATCAGACAAATTTCACTGAGAACTTTTCTGAACAGAGTGCATTACCTGACTTTGTCTTTGCATCAACCCCTTCTCTGAGGGAGCTCAGAGCTTTCTTAGAATTGTTCTCCACTACTGAGAGAGCAATTTGATCCAAGAATGTGTCTAGCTGTAGAGAATTCTTAACTGAGGCTGAACTGTAGACATTACTGCAAAATTTCTCAAACATTCCCATTAATACTCTATTGTTCTTAGTAAGCAAATCATCTTAGTAAATTTCCCCAGTATGAGCCTCTTGTAGTTGACAACTTGACAGCATTAACCAATTTTTTCACCCTTGTTACCATACTCACACAACTCTCATGTGGTATACATGAATGCCCCCCTCCATCCAGAGCTATCTGCAGAACACCTAACTGACCCCTATGTCTTTTAAGAGCTTTGTAAACTCCATTACATCCCACTCCTCTTTTTATGTTCAACATCCAGCATTGTTTCTTCTTCCAAGTGTCAGGTTTCTATCTGTTGCTATTTTGTGTAATGCAAAGTGAACAAAATTATCTGGGTTCTCTTGCATTCATTTGCAGCCCAGAACAAAGTCAGAGAATGATCCCTCTTTTCAACAATCTCCCACAAATTATTCTATGACAAATTTGAGTATATAAGGAACCTCCATACAGCTAAGTAGAAAGCAGTTATTTCCCTAAATGACGCTTGCTTACTACTGCACAAGTGATTACAGATATAGTATAAGAGATCAGTGATCTGACATTTCCCTCTTGGATTCTTCTGATTTTAAAGCCCATGCAGTCAGGACAGAAGAATTAAAGAAATAACCAATGTGATTCTATGTTCTATGGGGAAAGAAGGTATATTACATTCATTTTATATTATTTGAAAGATATATTCCATTCCTCATGCTGTAAAGATTTACAAATGTTGCTGGTTTAATTTGAGTTAAGTCTTTTTTGTCTTTTCCTTACAGTAACTGATTCAGTCCTAAGGGGACCAATCTATCCAGGTCATCATCCAACATAACATTAAAATCCTGGGCTATCGGATAATAATAATAATAATGCAATATGGACAGTAAAAGTTTATTTAAAAAAGGTCTTCAATTGGAGTTTTGTTGCTTCCTGAAAGGAAGCATCAATTAAAATATTACCTGGGTAGATTAACTCTTTGAGATACAGATCTCTCAGGATACTTTTTAATTGGATATAGAAGCACAGTGAATGTCTTTGGAACTATTTGTACATTTTGACACCTTTACATCTTTTAAGGAGTCCATCCTGAAATATTTTGACGCTTAGAAGCGTATTTGATTTAAGACAGACTGCAAGCCACTTGAAGAAGTTAGGGTTGCAAACAGCTTTAACCAATCCCTTCATTGTTCTGAAATAAAAAACTTCCAGAGCACTCATTTTCAGTATTTCTGTAACCACTGAATTTATAACTATCATAGACTCCTGAGCCCTGACCCATTTTTAATTATTATAAAGGCAGTTTTAAGCCTGGCCTCAACATTAAGATGTTGATTAAGAAACTCATTGTTAGTCACTTAGCAAGCTGTGTTCCATTCTGGTCACCTCATCTCATACAGGTTATAGCATGAACAGAAAGGGCCCATAGAAGGACAAAAAAAATGTATTAGAGACCTAGAAAGTCTCCCATATGAAGAGAGATTAAAAAGAATATGGACTATATAGTTTACATAGAGCAGATGAATAAGCGGTTACATGATAAAGGTATACAAAACAAAAATGATTTAGGAAAGATAAATTGGCAGCTTCTATTTTTTATATTTTTTCTTATACTAAAAGGTGAAGTCATTTAATTCAATTAACTTTTGTTTCATCGCTTCATAGAGACTCTGGATAAGATTTCAGGGTTGTGGTGGATAGTCAGCTTAACATGAGCTCCCAGTGCGACTCTGTGGCTAAAAAAGGCTAATGTGACCTTTGGATGCATGAACAGGGTAGTCCTGAGTAGGAGTAGAAAGGTTACCTTTCCTCTGTATTTGGCACTGGTGCCACTGCTGCGGTTCTCGTGTCCACAATTCAGGAAGGATGTTGATAAATTGAAGAGAGTTCAGAGAAGAGCCATGAGAATGATAAGAGGATTAGAAAACAATTTATAGTGATAGACTCAAGGAGCTCAATCTGTTTATTTAACAAAAAGAAGGTTAAGAGGCAGCTGGATTACAGTCTGTAAGTATCTACATGGGGATCAAATATGTAATATAGCACAGAAAGGTATAACATGATCCACTGCTGGAAATTGAAGCCAAACAAATTCAGTCTGGAAATAAGGCATACATTTTTAACAGTGAGAGTAATTAACCATTGGAGCAAGTTACCAGGGATCATGGTGGATTCTCCATCACTGGCAATTTTAAAATCAGGATTGGATGTTTTTCTAAAAGATATCCCCTAAGAATTAGTTTTGTGAAGTTGTGGCTTGTGATATATAGGAAGTCAGACTAGATGATCAAAATGGATCCTTCTGGCCTTGGAATCTATGAATCTATTAGTCAAAAACTTCCGTAGTCTTTGTGCAGTCATGTACCAATGAAAATGATAGAATTTGCAAACTGGTGATTGTGAGTGCCAGTGCAATTGATTTGTGCACAGAAATGGAAGCTGATTTGGAAAATTTAGTGGTGGCTATGAATTGTACACCTAAAACCGCTAACTTTAGCCATCATTTGGCACACAGTTGCACTTACAAACAGTGTAACATTTTTGACTGGTGATGCTTAAGAGCCTCACTACTATATAGTTCAACGATAATATAACAACAACTGAGTGGTCTTAAGACCGTTGCCAATTTTTATAGTATGCAAGTTCACATTAAATAAAATTAGCTACCCTAATTGAACATTTAAATGAAATTAAGGTATTTACACATATATGTAGTAGTGAGTTATAAGTACTCTATTTGCAATGCTTTTTTCTTATTTACTTATTACTTATCAAATTATAATTATACTTCAAATTTCCATTCTATGGTGGGGAAAAAGAGGAGGGTCAAATGGCTCAGATAATTGGTTATGGTTCTAGAACATCTAAATTCTAGGTCTCACCCAGGAATCCAACACTGGTTGTTAGTGTCTGGCTTTTGTAGTATGTGTTTAGTAGTTTAAGTCCATTTCCTAGTGGACAGTTATCTAGATCCAAGCCCCACCACTACAGAGACTGTTAGCTTCTCACCCCTGCTAGTTATCTTTTATGGTACATTGTTGGCTAGTGTGAGGAAGTTTTTGCCGCTACTCTTTCTGTGAATAAATAGGGTATTTGGGCACTTTTCAGAGGAACTTAGGAATTGACTTATGGGATAAGTTGAGACAGAGAGAAGCCACCTGTCCCCAGGGAAAGTTTACCCCTCGTCCCCAGTAGTTAGAATTTGTCTTAAGCCCTGAAGCATGAAGGTTTATATTTTTTCAAAAAAAAAAAATATTTTATTTTTTTAATATTTACTATGATAACTCTGGGTAATCTTTTTATCCACACAGATGTCTAAACCTTTTTTGAATGCGGCCAGGCTGTTTGCCTATCTCTATTTTAGGTACTTATATATTCCTCCTTACCATAGTATCTGAGCACCTCACAATCTTTAATATATTTATCCTCACAACATACCTATGGGTAGGGTAGTGTTATTACCTCCATTTTATACCTGGGGAACTGAGGCACAGAGAGAATAAGGTGTATAGACCTCTTAGAATGGATATAAATAGCAGTGTAGACCATGAGACTTGGGTTAGGTGAATAACATAAAGACACACCTGACTGGTGTGGGTATGTACTCAACTCAGCTCTATACTTGTGCCAGCCATGCTTCCCTGTCTACACTGCTGTTATTAGCAGTGCCATGTCCAACTGCCTCCCTGCTGCTGGAGCCTTTCCCCAACACAGGGAAAGATTTGGGCAGTGAGGAAAAGTTCCAGCAGCTCCCTGCTGCTAGAGCTTTTCCTCACCACGGGGAAAAACTCTGGCAGCAGCAAAAGGCTGTGGTAGGGGAAAGGCAGTGAGGAAACACGGAGCTTTTCCCTCCTGCCTCCCCACTGCTAGAGCCTTTCCTTGCCTCGGGTGATGGGTCAGTCCCGCTTCCCATCCAGTCCTTGGTGCTGAGAGGAGCTGCGGTTGCACAGAGTGGGTCTGTCATTCTGGAGGGGCAGCTGGGCCAAATTTGAGTGGCGTTGCAACCTTGTGCCAGATCGCAGTGTTACTCAAAGTTGACCTGGACACCCCTCTGTCTGAAACACTAGTTAAAAAGCATCCCTGTAGGCAACCCTAGGTGAAGGTGACTGGTATAAGGATCTGATGGTGAGGAGGGGTGAAAGACTGGGACTGGGACAAGGACA
This sequence comes from Malaclemys terrapin pileata, assembly GCF_027887155.1. Taxonomy (NCBI): domain Eukaryota; kingdom Metazoa; phylum Chordata; order Testudines; family Emydidae; genus Malaclemys; species Malaclemys terrapin. The sequence goes on along the minus strand of NC_071507.1, from coordinate 36,215,717 downwards.
GGCTGGAGGAGCCAGGGCAGAAGTCAAAGTTGTGGTAGAAGTTTCAATACCTACTAGCGTTCTTTCCTCTCCGAACCTACACTAGAACCTTCAGTCTCAACATTCCTCTGCTGTCAGCAAACATTTGTGAAATCCACTGGCAAAATGTGTGCCTTGTCTCTCTCTCTGTCTTCTGGCTGGACCACATAGAGAATGACAACCTATTACTGCTACCAGCTACTCTGTTAGTCCACGTGTCAGGAGTCTGTGATGTGGATCTAAGGTTCCAATCCTGCTGATGAGCCGTGTGGGGTTTGATTATGGTTCCATGTGATGGATTTTTTTTTAGTTTGCTTTTTAAAATAACTAGGAAATTACATACAAAAACTACATTAAAAGAATATGAAGGATGCACAATCAGGTAGTTAAAAATTAGGAAGGGCCAGAATTAACCTTATTAACACAGGACATCTGACTCATTCAGCTGATGACTAGCTGCTCAATATTTTGTTTTATCCTCATTGTTTGGTGTGTGGCCCTGAGCCTTATTTACTGCACACTATTCAAACACAATATTGGATACAGAAATATTAATTTCCTTATGGGCTTTTCTTTGATGCTCATCACTGTAGCATCTGAGTGCTTCACAAACTTTAATGAATTTATTTTCACAACATTCCTATGAGGTGAGGTGGTATTATCATCTCCATTTTACAGATGGGGAAATGAGGCACAGTATGTCAAAAATATGAACTAATTTTGGGTGCCCAGTACGAGATGACTAGTGCCTAATTTTTTTTCAGAGATCTTATGGCACTTTTGTTCAGAGCACAATTGCTCAGCATTTCTGTAAATCAGACCCCCAGGTGTCTCAAGGTGGGAACCCAGAAAGTGAGTCTATCGTTATATAATGTGTACGTTTTATGCCACTGTGTATGTATGTATGTGTTTCAATTAAACAGTGTTACATATATGACTGAAGAGATGAATTATGTCCCCAACAGTCTCTTATACTGTAAGTGATTTTGCTCAGATGAGGTAATCAACAGAGTCACTACCTTTTTGATTATTTGCCTGCATCTTTGACTTGTTCTCTGCTTTCAATTGTTCATAGTTCAAATGTTTTCATTTACTCTGTGTAGTTACAGTTTTTTAAAGAAAGCAGTATTCTACATTGATTTTTTTCTGAGGGCATTTTCCTTATTAAAGTGAATTTAGTCTTTCTGAGATGTTCCAGCCTGACAGCCCCACAGCCTGAAGTCCTATCTCCACAGAAATGGTGGCTTAAACAACTTTGCAACTTCCTTTACCACTCTTCTAGGATGCCTATATGCTGTTCAGGATGGGGAGGCAAAGCCCTGCAGGAGTGAGAAGATAGTTCACTTTTCATGTGCATTCAATACTTGGCCTCTCTGAGACTGTCAGCAAGGGAATTAATTATAATGATTGTTTTATATCTGTTAGTATGTGTCATGTTCTGATTGCTTTTGAGATACCAAACACATAGCTCTTGCTTTGTGTTTATTAGGCATGGGAATCTATGCAGTAGCAGCATTTACCTTCATAGACTGGGCAAATTAATTCCTGAATAACACGCACACAAATCTTCTCCAGTGTCAGAGGTTTTCAAAACAGTCTAGGGAATTTAGACATATATCTTTCTTTCATTTTAATGGACCATGTCTTTCTAAATCCTCTAGACTGGTTTGAAGTCGCCACCAAAACATTCTCTTTTGCTTCTTTAAATTAGTAGTGAGGAGACTAGTTTAAGCAGGTTGTGGCATTCAGAAGGTATGGTGCTGCTTACATTACTCACCTTATGATTACTGCTTTGAGGAGTTCAATAATTTTCTGGAGGCTTTGAAAGCCCTACTGAAGCAGACACTGTAGGTCACATGGCTCAAAAATTCATATTTATATACCATGCAGAGCCTTAGTAATTAATACTGACCTTTAATTACAGCTTTGTTTACTCATTTAAATGTTTTCTGTGGGAGCACCCTTTTCATTTAATATTTTATCTATTAAAAGTAAACACAATGCAGGAAAAGGTAATGCCCTAACTGTTTCATTTGAAAGCTCCCATAAAATTTAGAAGATATCAAAAGTATTTATTATCCTGTTTTTCATTAAGTGAATCAAAGGCAAATTTATCAGTGTTCTTTCTAAAATTCTGTACCTAGCATTTCTTGATTAGGAAACATTTTGATTTTTTTTTAAAGATTTTTTATTTTATTTTGAAGCATTGTAATTCTGCTGGCTTTCATTTCATACATGGGACATGTGAACACTTAAAAAAAATGAAATAAAGGTATGCTCTCTTTCTCCAAATAATTTGCCTAGTAGTATGTTTCTCTCATTAATCACTAGTCAATCTTCAATGGGGTTAATCTGTGTACAGTCACTTTGTTTTGGAGTCATCTGGAGCACCACTTGGTCACAGTCTCAGCTGAAGTAGGTGAGTGGGTGGAGAAAGCTACTTAAACAAAAGAGCAGATGTTTACAAATTAACTTCTTAGCCTTCTAAGGCACAAAGTGTCTTCCTTGTGTATTCGTGTGTTCATGTTTTTGCACAGGAAGATAGGCAGCAACGGACAGAATTATTAGACTGAGACTAAAGTTAAAACTAATGTCTTAATTAGTAGGCTGAAATTGATAGAGGGAAGTGTAGGCAGAAATAGAAAATTAGGATAAAAGTGACATGTGGGCAGTGCAAAGCTCTCCGCATGGCGTGTCAAACAAAAAGAAAAGCTATTTACTCTAATTTAAGCTTATCTAAAGCATCATACTGTATCTGAAATGCTTGTTTTAATCTTATTTTATCTTTCAACATGTAATATTTATACACGCTTGTAACAGTTAAACCGCTTTTAATGGATGAATTTTCATTTAAAAGTAAAAAAGATGTTCTCTGCTTCAAGCAGCAGGTGTGTTTTTAATCTTTAATAGGTCACCTTCCCAAGTGCAAGCAGGCAAGCTGTTATTGATCAAAGAGGTTTTGTTGGGTAGCTCTCAGATTATTGAGTGACAAACTTTATTGAATTTGACTTAACAGAAGTCAGAAGACAGCTGAAGCATAAGAGCTTGCACTACCATCAGAGTCATTTTACGACAGCCAGGGAGCAAAGCTCAGAGATGGATACTGAGCTCTTTGCTAGCCCTTGGAGATTAACTGAACAGCCTTCCTACCAATTCCCAAGCCTGTCAGCAGAACCAATTAGATTTTCAACCAGTAGACAAGAAGGGTGGCACTTGGGGACCTTTTTGCTTTAGGTCGAAGGCTTTTCAGACTGCGATGAGATGACATTGATGATGACACGTTGAGCATTGGTTGGTTTTAAGACAAGTTAAATTAGCAGTCTTGAAATGATTCCAACTGTCTCCTGACTTCTCACTGTTGCCATATTCAGTGGATCCTGTCAGAAGCAGGTTGATGACTTAATAGTCTTTCTTGAGTGGATTTGAGCACTTTGGCTGTGTGTTTATGTGTAGTTGTCATGCTTAAAATATTCATATGAAGGTTTGAAATATTTATTTGAAGGCGCCTTCTGCAGAGTTCAGCAGTAAGGCTCTCAGTGATTCTGCCTACTTTTTTTTTTTTCTTTTTTGCTGCTCTAAGCAGTTATTTCTAAAAACTGCCTTTAACTGTATCTAATCTGTATTTGATGACATTGTTTCTTGTAGCTATCGATCATGTCGTGCACTTAAGAAGTTTAAGAGTTTATTTGGCATCTTACTTTCAGAGCTCAAACCTACAACTGCAAATCCCACCTGTATACACATTACTATAGTTCTGAGACCATTTCAGATCAGGAAGGGTGTATTCATCTTGTACTATCTTGTAATCATTTTGTAATCTTTGATTCTAATCCAAACAGGTTGGGTTAGATACTGAAGAAAGGGAAATGGAGAGGAGAGAGGAGTGTAAGATGAAGTCCTATAACAATTAAATTGCCTCAGGCTCTTGAAGCAAGTGAACAGGATATCACTGAGAAGCTTTTCTTTGTATTTTAAAAGGACGTGGTATTTACAGAAATACTTTGTCTGAATGGATTGGCCCTGGTATATATTAAAAGGAACTCAAGAGATTAATTTCAAGAAAACATCTGTACATTAAATGTTCAATTTGTTGTAAAAAATTGTAACCACGCATAAACAAACTTGCAGTTTAATCAACATTTGAATTTGTTTTACTACAATAAAAAATAATGTGCTTCTAACATTGCACATTTTTAAAATGTCAAGATATTAAAGATTAAGGGTAATATTTTCATATCTTGATGCCTGAAATTAGGCTCTTAAATCCATATTCAGGCACTAAATTTAGGCTTTTAAATCCATAATTAGTCACTAAAATAAGGACCTTAATATGAATTTAAGTGCTTGACTTTAGGCACTCCTAGTAGGAAAATGTTCATGTTATTTCCATGGCCTTTGTAGGCTTACCGATGACTCTGACTTTGGTTTTGCAGTGAGAAAGCCCCCCCCCCATCCACACACCTTTTTTTTAAATTATGACTTAGATAAAAATATACCTACATTTTGCAGAAATTAATTTCAAGTACTTTCCCAAGCATTGGCATGATTGTGCTACAAGAAGGCTGCCTGCCAGTCAAAAGGACATAAATTGATGTACATACCCAAACAACAATTTTCTGTTTATTTAAGAAGTTCTACTATACTATTCAGCGTAGTAGCTAAGTAGCTAACAAAAAACTTGACATCGCCAAGATATAAGGGCCTTCCCAGGGAATGTCCAGCTGAGGCGCGAAGAAGAGGATTTTGTTGTTGTTCTATTGCTACCTTGTTTCTCTTGTGGCTGAGCAAAATAGAAATTGGAAAAGTGTTTTACATTTTGCTTTGAAAATGCAGTCCATCTGATCTCCCATGGAACTGCATTCTAAGGTCTTGAGCCAGCTGCTGAGCAACTTTTGTATCCTGATCTCATGAGTGTTATCAATATTGATGAGATCATAGTTGGATGCAGAGGCAGGGTGGTCAGTCTAGATTGAACCTTGGGTGGTAAGTCAGTGACTTGCTGTGTGTAGTGTGGGTCAAGGCAGTTTACCTCTTTGCCTCAGTTTCCCCATTTGTAAAATTAGGATATTATCTTTACGCCAGACTGATGTTATAAGGGTCATTTAGTCAATGTTTGTATATGCTTTGGAGATTGTGTTCTATAAATGTTTAAAATAATAATAATATTTCCTGAGTAATATAGCTTTCCAGGAGATTGTTGCCACAGAGAGAGAGAGAGGACATCACTTAGGTTGTCTGGGACAGTTCCATGAAGAGCTTTAAAGATTATCTCCAAGCCTTTGGATATGACCTTGTATTTCATAGGGTGCCAGTGCTATGAATGAAACTCTAGGATGATGTGCTTGCTGCAAACAGTGTTGTGAGGTGTCCTGCTGTATTCTGGGCCAGTTCAAGCCTTTGTGTATGGTCAGAGTGTTTATAATATCAATGCTTAGCTTTTATATGCACCACTTTCCATATGTGGCAAAGCTCTATAAAAGCTTTGTTATCCCTATTTTAGAGATGGGGAAAGAGGCACAGAGGGGTGAAGTGGCTAGCTCAAGGTCATGTGTCAGTGGCAGAGCTGGGAATATAACTTGGCCTTCCTCCTAACTGTTAGTCTTGTGCTCTAACCATTAAACCATCCTGCTTCCTAGGTATAGAGTTCATAGATTATAAGGCCAGAACGGATCATGTGGTGCTCCAGTCTGGCATCTTGCATAATACAGACCATAGGACTTCCTTGAATTGCTTTTAAAAAAACAGGCAGTTTTTTTTATCTAAAAATTTCGAGTGGTAGAGAATGTAACACAACCCTTCTTATTCAATATTCCCCTGGATTATTGCATACATCCAATGATTGCACTAGCTCTTTTGATCGCTGCATCACACTGGGAGCTCATGTTCAGTTGATTATCCACTGTGTCCTTTCAGGTCTTTTTGTGAGTCACTGTTTCCCAGGTGAGAGTCCCCCATACTGTATGCGTGGTCCATATTCTTTGTTCCTAGATGTATGACTTTACATTTGGTCATTGAAATGTAGATTGTTTGCTTGCACCCAACTTGATCCAGATCACTATGTATCAATGACCTGTCCTCTTCATTATTTACCAGTCACTCAAGCTTCATTGGAGTAGGGACTTAAACTTGGGTTTGCTACATCCCAGGGAGCGCCCTAACCACTTGGCTATAGAGTCAATCTCTCTGGGGTAGCTTCAAAAGGAGATTGAAAGAGAGCTCTATCCTAGACTTAATAGTGGTTGGAATGGTTAGAAAACACACCTGTGATGGGGGAGACCCAAGTTCAAGTCACTATTTCAGATTCTCCAAAGCAGGCAGAGTGGAGATTTGAAAACAAGTCTACCACATCCCAGGTGAGCCTCCTGACTATTTTCAGGGTAGCAGCCGTGTTAGTCTGTATCCTCAAAAAGAACAGGAGTACTTGTGGCACCTTAGAGACTAACAAATTTATTAGAGCATAAGCTTTCGCATGCATCCGAAGAAGTGGGTTGTAGCCCACGAAAGCTTATGCTCTAATAAATTTGTTAGTCTCTAAGGTGCCACAAGTACTCCTGTTCTTCTCCTGACTATTGTGTATCTTGGGAAACCCCTCACCCCATTTTCAGCCAGAAAAATTCAAATCTGGTTGCCTCCAGCTGTCTTTTGTGCAAGGCCTGAACAGGTAAATGCGCTCTGTGACACCTGCTGGATTAAGACCCGCAGGCATGATAGGTTGGGGAATGCCTAATTAGAGAATCTTGTTGGGGCTTGTGTGTGTGCTAGGTCACCAAGCATCTTGGCATCCTCAGAACTTTATGCATGGCTACTGGCAGAAACTTTGGTGCATAGGGACTTTACTGGTTTAAGTTTTAAAGCGTATTTTTATTTTTGTTTGCTTGTAATTCTTTCTATCATTATTCCTTGTACTCGGTATTATTTAAACTTATGACTTTGGGTTTAATAAACTTATTTTACTTTTACTATAAACCAGTTCAGTGCAGTGATTGAAGAGAAGGGTGTATTAACTCCACTTAAGCTAACAGTCTGCACTGTATTGTGTTTTTAAAGGAGCAATGAATTTAATAAGGTTCTGAGAGTGCTACAGTCAGAAGGAAGGGCTTCTACAGGACAGACAGTTTGGGGGAAATTCAGGACTTGTAGGTGTTGGGTCATTTACAGCAAAGTAACTGGGTGGTGGAAGTCAGAGCGTGACCTTCATGCTTCTAGCGCGCTGTTGGTGTCTAGGCTATGAGCCAAAGCACCATAGAATTTAGGGCACCCAGAGTTCTAGGACAGGCAGTGACACAACCCTTTTTATGGTCTGGGTTTAACCCCAAAATATCTCAAGCCCTTAAAATGTCGTATGGTACCAAATCAAATGCCTTGCAGAAATCTATTACATCAACACTATTACCTTTATCAACAAAATTTGTAATCTCTTCAAAAAGAAATATCAAGTTAATTTGACAAGATCTATTTTCCATGAACAATATTGGAATGGAAAGTATTTCATCATCATCATCATATGACATGACTATATCATCCTGCTTTTTCCTAAATACAGAACAGAAATATTTATTGAAACACCTGTCTCTTTTGTATTATTATTGACAATGTTACCATTTACATCTTGTAATATATCAAAACCATTATTAGGATTCATGTTGCTCCTACTATACTTAAAAAACTCCTTATTGACCTTTAACTGTATGCCCATTGAGGTCTCCTTGTGTCCTTTTGCTTCCCTTATCAATTTTCAACAATTCCTAGCTTCTAATTTATAGTTCATTGCTATCAACTTCCTCTTTTTCCATTTGTTACGCTGGGTTTATTTTTAACCAGCATAGGCTTCTTTCTCCATTTTGGAATTGTGGATTTTTGTGACATTTAATAAAATATTCTGAAACATTTCCCAATTATTTTTCTGTTCAAATTCTTTCTCCCAGCTGACTTGGCTCCTGAGTGTTTTAAACTTTGTGAAATTGTCCCTTTTAAAGAATCATGTGTGTGTGTGTGTGTGAGTGAGTATGTGTATATATAAAAATATTTATTGGTTGACTTTTTATTCTTTTCTAACACAACAAATGTAATTAAGTCATGACCACTTGCATCCAAGCAATGACTAATTTTTAATTCTGAGATCAATTCCTGTTTAGTGCCAAGACGAGTGTTGGATGCAATACTTTCTAAGTTCAGAAATTTCCATTTAGAATTTTTAAAAATTCCTAGAACATTTTAGTACTGACAGCATGAGCCCTCCAACATATGTCATTCAGAAGTCTGCTATGATAACAGCTTTTTCCGCTACACATTATATATTTGTGCTTAAGGAGCTGGGCATCCTGTTCTCTATGTGATTTGTTGGTCTGTCACAGACACCAATTAATACCACATCGTATGCTTCATCTGCTAGAACTTGAATCCATAAGCATTCAAGGTCATTTCTTTTTGAGTTGTCAGTGTTTTGGAAACAGGTAACATCATTTTTGAGATAGAGTGCCCTCCCCCCTCCTGTTTTGTTCACTCTCTCCTTCCTTAATAGGTTATAACCCTTAACTTTAACATTTCAATCATGCAAATCTTCCCACCAGGTTTCAGGAATTTGTTAAATTTGTGTTCATAAATGAGCAATTCCAGTTCCGATTATTTATTACTCAGGCTCCTAGTGTTGGTGTACAGGCAATTTAAATAATTTCTTCTCTTCACATCCCTTGGTGCCTTGATTACTTTTGTTCTCAGGATCATGATTTAGTTCTAAATGAGTGCCCATTTGTTCCCCTTTTCACCCTCCCCTTTTCCTGTTAGTTTAACAGTTTCCTGACTAGTTTTAGCCAACCTGTCCCCTAGGAGATTGGTTCCCCTTCTACGGAGATGGAGGCCATCTAAACTGTACAGCCTCAATCCCCATGCAAGGTGGACCAATATTCCATCAAACCAAAACCACTTACCTAGCCAATAGTTCACTTCCAGATTCTTCTGCCTTCTGTCTTCCTTCATTCGCAAGACAGGAAAAATCTCCAGGAAGATCAGTTGGACATTCTTCTACTTCATCACTCTTCTGAGTTTCCTAAAATAGTCATTATTCTGTAAGGTATCTTGTGAAACAGTGTAATTAGTGTTGATATACACCATCACAATTGGATCCTTGCCTGTTGACTTCAGAAGCTTATCCAGTCTTAGAGTCACATCTCGTGATTGGCTCCAGAAAGAAAGCACACCATCCTGTTATCTACATGTCCTTTGCTGAACGTTCTTCCCATACTTCTTCAAGGATTGTCTACCTTCCTTGGACAATTGGAGATCTCTTTGCAGGCATGTTTGATTTGTGACAAAGTTCCTCCTCTGCCTTGGTGGGTCCTGCACTTTCTGGCAGATTTGCTCGCCTCAGAGGTTCAGGGAAGCCCTCAGTTTGGCTGCTTTTGCTAGAGGCCCAAACCTGTCCTTCACTCAGCTAGCCTCATCACTGGCCAGCATGGGAGAAACAGAGAACAATCTCCGCAGTCTCTGTTCTCCCACTAGTGGGTCGGTGACAGGCCAGATCCCTTTCCAAATTAGACCTTCTAATTTGGAAAGGGATTGAATACTTCTGGCTGTGGAGGCTCCGCCTGGTCTTCTTCTCTCTGGTGGTCATTGCCTGCCCATTTTCTTCTGCCTCTACCTGTGTGGAATACTGCTTTGTCCTCTTGTCTCTGGTGGTTACAAACTGCCAAGCCTAGTCTCTGGTTTCCACACTCTGGTTCCTTCTTAGCTAATTCCTTTCTTTCTTGAACATCAGGTGGTGATGCTTCCTGAATCTGGTTGGCCAAGAACTCCTCAGCCTCTCCAAAGCTTTATAGTTAAGGCAGGAAATTAATTATTTAATGACAGTAGATGTTGAGGTTAAAAAAGTTTAATAACCATTAAAACACAAACTGTCAACATCCTATGTCAACATTTTATACTTAAATCAAACTCTAACAAGTTCTCTAGCAGCATTTTTCTTACTTTGCCTATTTGTAAATTTCAGTTATCATTGATGGAAATATTTTTCATCAGTTTGTGTGTGTCCAGTAAAATCGATGTTTATCGACATTTACTGATAAAGATCTAATCCTTCCAAGCTTATTTATAGTGCTTGTACTTTTCCTTCTGGACCAAAATCTTTTCCTCCAAGACAGCCACCAGGTTCCACCTCATATAGAGGAAATCATTCATTTGGGCAGAAACAAAAATGTAGCAAACCCATTGCAGGTCACAGCCACTATTTGATGATTGGCCATCATGGTAAAGAGTGCAGAACTGTACCTAAATTGAAAGCCTCACAAACTCCCTCTGAAATTCCCATTTCACAGAGCAAGAGTTCACCAGGCAACTGACTCACATACTAAACTTTGCTGTTCTATTCCACCTTCTCGCTAACAGGTGGTGATTAGCCAGGGCTGCACCAATCCAACCTGGATAAAAGTATGGATCACTGAAGTTAAGTTAGCATTTTACAGGGTTACCAGCTACAAATGAATATGAGTTACTTGAAGGTAGTTTGTGTTTCCCACTTGTTCGTTTTCCTGAGTCTGGTTGTGTTGAGGGAAGTTATGCCTCCAGATCTACACAGGGAGATCACCTTCTATGTATGGATCTCCTTCCTTCATTTGCAGAAGGGGGGCCCAGCAGTTACCAGTTATACCACAAATAATTTGGTCTCTAATCAGTCCAAATGTGCAGGGAGACATACTAAAAATATATATTAATATTTTGCAATTAGTTGCAGCCAAATGTAACTAGAAGCAGTCAAGACACTCTCAAATAGGGCCTTGAATGCACTAACGTATCTCCTGGTTGTTTCACTGTCAAACTTCAGGCAAGTAACTTACTAACTCAGTTACACCTCTTGTAAATTGGGGATAATAATATTTACTGCATGTTGCAACCATTAATTAGTTGTTTGTACAGTACTTCGAAGAGAAGTGTGAAGTATAATTATTATTTTCACAGCCAAATTATAAAAAAGACTATCAGATTCGTAAAACACCAGCAGCAATAAAATCTGTGCTCCATTGTACACACACACACACACACACACAATTTTAAAGATCTATAGGTCTACTGTTAACTCTCAAATGTCAAAGCAGACAGCAATTTTCAGACTCGTATACAGCTGACTGAGTCTTTCCAGAGACCTTAAACATCAGTTTGATTACCCTATCTCTCATCCCTCCAATTTTCATTCTAGACTATGTTGTCTATGATATAGTTCTGGTAACTAAGGGCTGGCTCCATAAAAAGGACTGAGCCATGGCACTCCAACGTCAGATTTTAGGCACCGTTGTGCCCAGGGGAATCCTCAGCCCCCAGTTAGGCACCCAAGCTCACTATACGATGCATGGGGAGAGTTAGGCACATAAAAATGGTATTCACAGAAACCAGCAAGCTTAGGGGGGAGCCAATAGGAAGTGCTGATGAGAGGGGCTTTAGCCTAAGCTCTGCCCCCCTCAAAGGGACATAGGTACCTAACTTTGGATAAGAGGGAGTCACCTATCTCCACTTGGGATTCTCCTGGAGTTAGGCACCTAACACGGGTCAGTCTTTTCTCAGCAATGTAGAGCAGGGATTTGAGTTGAGATCTCCCACCTCCCAAGTGTCCCAACACTGGGCTATGCCTATATAGTATTGTGGGGTAGGGCTCTCTCTCTGGGATCTCCTGTGGAAGCTGTTCTACTCTGTTCTACTCTGTGTAAGATAATTAAATATTCTTTGGAGCAGGACTGGAACCTGGTCTCCCAGGAGACTGCCCTTAACCACTGGACTGTAGAGTCATTCTGATTCTCTCTCTGGTCCAATGAATATTTAACATTTTATAAAAGTGGAGCAGCTTCAATAGGAGAGATTGAGAGAGATCTACCACCAGAATACTCCCTTGGTTAGGGCACTGCCCTGGGAGATGAGACAGCTGGGTCAAGTCACTGCTCCACATCAGGCAGTAAGGGTATATGAGCCAGTGTCTCCCATCTTCCAGGAGAGTTTTCTAACCAAGGGGCTATTGGATATTACAGGGACTACCACCATGAGATTTGTGCAGGGCCTGATCCAGTAGGTATGCTTTGAGAACACTTAATGGAGCAGGCACTGCAGGCCAGCTAGGTGGGGGAACATCTAGCTTGGGAATCCTACTCGGGTTTGGGCATGAACTGGTGTAGGCAGTTTTGAACATGCACCAGCAGAAATTTATTCACCTACAAGATTATGCAGTTTTGAGGAATTAAATTTTGGACTTAAATGCCTAAAGTGACAGTGAGTTCCCCAATTATCAGGGACTTGGTGGTGGTGATAGTACTGACTGTCTGAGTTTAAATGCAGATGGGAAATGGATGAAGTGATGGTGCTGTTAAAACAGGGCAGCTAAGGTGATGCTTTAAATTTCTCTCTCTTCTAGAGAAAGGGTCAGGTTAGGGCCTTTGATCTGCAACTGCATGCAGCAGGCTTCCCTGCTCCAGAGACCCCTGAAAGGAGGAGCGAAGTATGAGATGAGAAGCCGGTTCCCCAGTGGTGCTAATGGCAAATCAAGTACTTTAAGACATCTCTCTCTAGAGCTGAAAACGGGGTTTCCTGTGCCTTTTATTTTCCCTTCCCTTATAGTGGTCCAACATGTCACATATTTCAATTTTTGGGCTAACACTCTAAAAAACTGTTATGATTTTTTTAAAATAAGGGTCCTTCTAACAAGTAGCATTGCCTCATCCATCCTCACCAAACTCATACACACATAGTGGCTGGTCATTTAGATATTCCCTCCACTTCCCAAATGGCTGAGATGTTCCTTTGAGCAAGAAGGTAGGTGAGAGGCATTCTCTTCTGGCTGTAACAAGCTCCCATCATGGAAGCTGGGATCCTGCCTGTCAACAGCAGCAGAACTTGCTGCTTCTGCCTCCTGTCCCAGACATCATCAAAAGGTAAGGCACTGAGGGTAGAGTCATCAAAAATAACCTTAAAGCTGCACACTGTTTTTTAGAAGTTGCCTTGCCAATTAAAGATTCCTGATTTGTAAAGTTGTTCGTGAGAGAAACATTATAATGACTCAGCCTGTATTTTTGGCAACAGCATTACTGAGGCGTGCAGCTGAGATTAAGGAACTTGTGTATGATGGTTTTGGGGATTGAATAAAAATATTGAGAGTCAGAAGTCTAAATTTACTGCCTAATCTAGGTTTCAGAGTAGCAGCTGTGTTAGTCTGTATCCGCAAATAGAACAGGAGTACTTGTGGCACCTTAGAGACTAATAAATTTATTAGAGCATAAGCTTTTGTGGGCTACAGCCCACTTCTTCGGATGCCTAATCTAGTTACCTTTTATCAACAGCAATAGCTCTACTGACTGCATTCTTAAATTTAACTAAGGGACTCGTCGCATGAAGTCCAGTGGAGTTTTGCCACTGACTTCTGTGGGGCCAGGATATCACTCCGTATGTTTTAGTATATACTTCTAATACTGGATATGTTAAAGGGGGGAGATAGTTATTTTCCAATCTTGGGCTGAAAACTCTGAGAGAGGGTAAAAGAGGAGGAAAACACAGTGAGGATTCTTTCATGAAAATTCCCCAGCATCATTTCACTGGAGGGAAAGCATGCCAAAGTTGGTCCTTCCAAAAGGAACAAGCCACAGGACCCAACCAGAGACTTCTCAGGAGGCCATCCATATAGAGGCCCCATTCCCCTGCAGCAGTTCTGGCCCTCAGAGATGATCACACCCTGGTCCCTTGCAGTGGGTGCCCTGTGACCAGGTACTGTTCCTAGACATTCCTGCTCCCGTAACAAGATTATTGCCAAAATGGACCTGACTTTGTAGAAAACAGAGGCCATTTTTATCCAAGTGTGGAATCTGCACTAAATACAGAAAATATAATGCATAACTACTGACATTACATGAGATGCCAGATTATCTTTGGTCTGAGGCTGGCACAGATATTTTTAAATTAAATGGGAAAAAATATCTCTTATTTATGGGGTAATACTATTTTTTTTAAATTGAGCCCAATACATCAAGTAGCAATGTAATAACACATTACAAATTGTAGTTTGCTCCTAGTGGGGTTTCAATTGAGTTAATAAAGGATAACAGCCCACAATTCATCAGGAGGCACACTTTAGCATTTCAGTTCAAGCACACCATGTCAGGTCTTTTCTATGCTCAATCAAATGGATTAGCAGAAAAGTTAGTACAATGACCTTGATTTAGAAAAATAATCCCTGGTGGAGTCAATAGAGCCATATTTAGCATTTTTAGACTATCACAATGTACCTCACAGTGTTTTTTAAGAGTCACTGGCACAGAGACTGATAGACAAAAGGAAATAAAGGTTAATGCCAACATCTAACAAGCTTCCTGAGCCAAAGACCATTAACAGAAAAATAAAGATCTACAGTTCAGGAAACTAGAACAGAAGATATAATACCAGAAATGCCAAACCATTACCCTGTTGGAAGACCCTTATATGCTAGCTTCCAAACAGAAAGTGGTTGGCAAGCTGCTAAGGTAACAGTTAACTTTTCACACCAAGGTCAGATGTCATATCCACCTTTGGGTTAGTTCCATCATAGGAAGAGAAGATCTTTAAATAAAACCACAGACACTGTATCTGTTTCTTGGGGACATCTGCACTACCACTGACAGTGCTTGTGTGCTGACAGTAGTAACACACACCCATGCATTCACTAACAATGAAAAACTCCAGGGGTGAAATCCTGGCCTGAAGAAATCTTGAAGAGCTCTGTGTAGCTTGAAAGCTTGTCTCTTTCACCAACAGAAATTGATCCAATAAAAGATATTATCTCACCCACCCTGTCTCTCTAACATCCTGGGACTAACAGAGCTACAATAACACTAAAAATATATGTATTTGTTAAAATGGAGGATGCAACTATAGCCACTAGCATATTGACAGGGCTATTAGCTTCTTTCAATCCTGAACAGTGTCATGTGAAGGGATGAAATGAAGACCCGTCTATCACCGGCCCGTCTCTGTCACACTTCAATTACAAATATGATATTTGGCAACTTATAACCTGTTTTTAACACTTGTGACTTGTGACCAAGTCATCATACAACTAGTTGTATTTTACTTGCTTCAGCAATGTATTACAGTAGCTGGCAAGAAGAGAGAACTGATACATCCATGGCCCATAGCAAAAAAACAAGCAATTAGGAGAATCAGTATTGGATTACATCATTTTAAAGCAGATACATTGTGAGTGACCTGAGTTAACATTCACACAGTGAATATTGCAACAGTTTTAATCTTTTCAAAACATCTTGTGTGCAAAAATTAATTATAATCTTGGTTGCATTATTTTTGAGACCCAGAAAAACATGAAAGACCATCCTTGAACAGCTTTGTGATAATTAGTGATTATGTCATAACTGTCCTTTTGAAATTGAATTTATTTTAATTTAGCTTCATTATTTGCATCTTTAATAAGAGTAACCCCATCAAATATATGTAAAATTTCCATTCTCTGTATAGTTAACTTATTAAATTGTCTATTACTTAGAAGTAGCACTCAAAATGTGGCGAACATGTTTCAAACACAGAAGAAGATGCAGTCTCTGCCCTCAGGAGCATACAGTTTATGAAGCCAAAGACAGACAAAGGGTGGGAGAAAGGGATGTAACGTACAGACAAAGTGATCTTTGTGGTAATAATAATAATAATGTCTTATTAGATGCAAGATTTTGTTGTTGTTGTTTGCAAGTTAAACACAATGGGGCAGATTCTTGGTTCCACTCTGGCCATTTTGTCCTGCTCAGACAAGGTAAAGGGCTTCAGGTCATAAGTAACCAGAACAGAATTCCACTGGTGGAGGGAAGCTCGATGCTGACATAAAGATGACCGAGCTAGCACCTGTGCCAGCTACACCACCCTATATTCAGCTTAAGGGAGGTATTGTGGGTGGGGCAGGAGTGTGGAGAAGATCTGCTATGGCTTACCTATGCTCACTAGCATAAGGTCCCTACTGGCACACCTTATGCTATTGGCATACATTAGTGCAGACCCTGAACTGCTCTAACTCCTGTTGGAGCTGTCCATTGTAAAACTTTAGAGCTGTATCCAGATCCTGGATGGGTCCCACAGCCCTGAACTAATTGGAGTTCAGATGCAGGTCAGAATCATGCCCAAATTAAGTTAAAAGTTAAAAAATTACTTAGACAAGTTAGATGTCTTCAAGTCACTAGGGCCTGATGAAATGCATCCTAGAATACTCAAGGAGCTGACTGAGGAGGTATCTGAACCACTAGCGATTATCTTTGAAAAGTCATGGAAGATGATTCCAGAGGACTGGGAAAGGGCAAATATAGTGCCAAGGGAAATAAGGACAAACCGGGGAATTACAGACCAATCAGTTTAACTTCAGTAGCCGAAAGATAAAGGAGCAAATAATTAAGCAATCACCTGGATGATAACAAGGTTATAAGTAAAAGTCAGCATGGATTTGTCAAGAACAAATTTTGTCAAACCAACCTAACAGTTTTCTTTGACAGGGTAACAAGCCTTGTGGAGGGGGCAGGAGTGGTAGATGTGGTATATCTTGACTTTAGTAAGGCTTTTGATACTGTCTCGCATGACCTTCTCATAAACAAACTAGGGAAATACAACCTAGTTGGAGCTACAATAACAGGGGTGCATACCTGATTGGAAAACTGTTCCCAGACAGTAGTTATCAGTGGTTCACAGTCAAGCTGGAAAGGCATATCAAGTGAGGTCCCACAGGGATCAATTCTGAGTTTGGTTCAATATCTTCATCAATGATTTAGATAATGGAGGATAGGATTAAAATTCAAAATGATCTGGACAAACTGGAGAAATGGTCTGAAGTAAATAGGATGAAATTCAATAAGAACAAATGCAAAGTACTCCACTTAGGAAGGAACAATCAGTTGCACACGTACAAAATGGGAAATGACTCCTTAGGAAAGAGTAATGCAGAAAGGGATCTGGGGGTCATAGTGGAGCATAAGCTAAAGTGTAACACTGTTGCAAAAAAAGCAATCAGTCTGGGATGTATTAGCAAGAGTATTGTAAACAAGGCACGAGAAGTAATTCTTCCGCTCTACTCCATGCTGATAAGGTCTCAACGGGAGTATTGTGTTCTCGGTGCCACATTTCAGAGAGATGTGGACCGATTGGAGAAAGTCCATAGAAGAGCAACAAAAATGATTAAAGGTCTAGAAAACATGACCTATGAGAAAAGATTGAGAAAATTGGGTTTGTTTAGTCTGGAGAAGACTGAGAAAGGGACATAACAGTTTTCAAATACATAAAAGGTTGTTAAAAGGAGAAGGGAGAAAAATTGTTCTCTGTAATCTCTGAGGATAGGACAAGAAGCAATGGGCTTAAATTGCAGCAAGGGCAGTTTATGTTGGACATTAGGAAAAACTTCCTAACTGTCAGGATGGTTAAGCACTGGAATAAATTGCCTAGGGAGGTTGTGGAATCTCCATCATTGGAGATTTTTAAGAGCAGGTTAGACAAATACTTGTCAGGGGTGGTCTAGATCAGTGGTTCTCAACCAGGGGTATGCATACCCCTGAGGGTACACAGAGGTCTTCCAGGGGATACATGAGCTCATCTAGATATTTTCCTAGATTTACAGGCTACATAAAAAGCACTAGCAAAGTCAATACAAACTAAAATTTCATACGTACAATGACTTGTTTATACTGCTCTACATACTATACACTGAAATGTAAGTACAGTATTTATATTCCAGTTGATTTATTTTATAATTATATAGTAAAATGAGAAAGTAAGCAATTTTTCAGTAATAATGCGCTGTGACATGTTTGTATTTTTATGTCTGATTTTGTAAGCAAGTAGTTTTTAAGTGAGGTGAAAACTTGGAGTATACAAGACAAATCAGACTGCTGGAAGGGGTACAGTAGTCTAGAAAGGTTGAGATAATACTTAGTCCTGCCATGAATGCAAGGGACTGGACTAGATGACCTCACGAGGTCCCTTCCAGTCCTACGATTCTGTGATTCTAAAGTCCCTCATCCTTGCCTAAGTTCCCATCCCTCCATCCTTTCTTTACCATTCATCCTCCTTCCTTCCCCCACCCCAGCATCCCCACAGTACCTCCTCCCTGTAACTCAGGCCCATAATCTGGGAATCACTTTTACTTCTCCTTCTCCCTTACTCTACATATCCAAGCAGTATTCAACCTTCCACTTATTTTTCCAAAATGTTTCTAAGATGTATCTGTTTCTTTCTGTCCCTACATGTGATGATGAGAGGGAAGCCTAGAACTTACCTCAACCATCTAAAAGAAGAACAGGAGTACTTGTGGCACCTTAGAGACTAACAAATTTATTAGAGCATAAGCTTTCATGGACTACAGCCCACTTCTTCGGATGCATATAGAATGGAACATATATTGAGGAGATATATATACACACATACAGAGAGCATAAACAGGTGGGAGTTGTCTTACCAACTCTGAGAGGCCAATTAATTAAGAGAAAAAAAAACTTTTGAAGTGATAATCAAGCTAGCCCAGTACAGACAGTTTGATAATAAGTGTGAGAGTACTTACAAGGGGAGATAGAGTCAATGTTTGTAATGGCTCAGCCATTCCCAGTCCTTATTCAAACCGGAGTTGATTGTGTCTAGTTTGCATATCAATTCTAGCTCTGCAGTCTCTCTTTGGAGTCTGTTTTTGAAGTTTTTCTGTTGTAATATAGCCACCCGCAGGTCTGTCACTGAATGTCCAGACAGGTTAAAGTGTTCTCCCACTGGTTTTTGAGTATTTTGATTCCTGATGTCAGATTTGTGTCCATTAATTCTTTTGCGTAGAGACTGTCCGGTTTGGCCAATGTACATGGCAGAGGGGCATTGCTGGCACATGATGGCATATATCACATTGGTAGATGTGCAGGTGAACGAGCCCCTGATGGTATGGCTGATGTGATTAGGTCCTATGATGATGTCACTTGAATAGATATGTGGACAGAGTTGGCATCGGGGTTTGTTACAAGGATAGGTTCCTGGGTTAGTGGTTTTGTTCAGTGATGTGTGGTTGCTGGTGAGTATTTGCTTTAAGTTGGGGGGTTGTCTGTAAGCGAGGACAGGTCTGTCTCCCAAGATCTGTGAGAGTAAAGGATCATCTTTCAGGATAGGTTGTAGATCTCTGATGATGCGCTGGAGAGGTTTTAGTTGGGGGCTGAAGGTGACAGCTAGTGGTGTTCTGTATGTGTGTATATATATCTCCTCAATATATGTTCCATTCTATATGCATCCGAAGAAGTGGGCTGTAGTCCACGAAAGCTTATGCTCTAATAAATTTGTTAGTCTCTAAGGTGCCACAAGTACTCCTGTTCTTCTTTTTGCGGATACAGACTAACACGGCTGTTACTCTGAAACCTCTCAACCATCTAGCATGTTAAAACTACCACTGCCTTCTCTACACTAAGACTTTAATAGGTTAGCTAACAGGTGTGTTTTTGGCACGTTTCTGCTTAATGTACACACAGCCTGTATGTAAGGGTCCTTCCCAAAGCAGCCTTGCCCACATTTTGTCTGTCATGTGGAAGAAGTCAGGGCTCTGTCTTTAGACAGTTCCACAGACTTGGATGCCATGGCCTGTAGAGAGCCAGTCCCTACCTTCCAGTGATTCCTGGTGTCCCTTGTCCTTAACAGTTTAAATCACGGTCTTGTGGCATTGCTCATTTCAACCTTTTTTTTTCTCTCAAGGCTGATACTTAGACTTGCCTTAAGTGGAAGGGCTTTCCCTTCCCGATGCCACAGCATAGGGTTACCATATTTCAACAATCAAAAAAGAGGACGGGAGGAGCCCCGCCCTAGCCCCGCCCCCGTCCTGTCCTAGCCCCGCCCCTGCCCCTTCCACTCCCTCCCACTTCCTGCCCCCTCAGAACTCCCAACCCTTCCCCCCACTCCTTGTCCCCTGACTGCCCCCCAGGACTCCACCCCCTCCCTAAGCCTCCCTGCCTCTTGTCCCCTGACTGCCTCCTCCTGAGACCTTCCCCACATCCTAACTGGCCCCCTCGGACCCTACCCCCTACCTGTCCCCTGACTGCCCCAACCCTTATCCACACCCCCACCACCTGACAGCCCCCCCCAGAACTCCTGACCCATCTAAACCCCTCTGCTCCCTGTCCCCTGACTGCCCCCTCCTGGGACCCCTGCTCCTAACTGCCCTCCAGAACCCCACCCCCTACCTAAGCCTCCCTGTTCCTTGTCCCCTAACTGCCCCCTCCTGAGACCCCCCCCACCTGTACCCTGACTGCCCAAAACCTTACACCCCCAACCCCCAGACAGCCCCCCCCAGAACTCCCAAACACCCCTCCCGCTCCTTGTCCCCTAACTGCCCCCTCCTGAGACCCCCCCCACCTGTACCCTGACTACCCAAAACCTTACACCCCCAACCCCCAGACAGCCCCCCCCGAACTCCCTGACCCATTCAACCCTCCCCCCTGCTCCCTGTCTCTTGACTACCCCCCCCCCCCGAACCTCCCTGCCGCTTCTCTGGCCCCCTGCCCCTTACTGTGCTGCAGAGCAGCGCGCTCGACAGCGGGGGAGGGGAGCAGGGTCGGAGCTCCAGACGAACAGCCGGCGATCTGTGAGTGCAGGGAGGGGGAGGGAGGGAGAGGAGAGGAGTGGTGTCAAGTTTCAGGAGGGAGGAGGGGGAAGTGCAAGCAGGGCTCTGGCTCTGGCTTTTGGAGCACCGGCTGCTTTGTAAGCGCGCGCATGCTCTGCATGGGAGGGGGGAGGAGGGGAAGTCCGGACATTGACAAATTCCCCCCGGACGCTATTTTTAACCCGAAAAAGCCGGACATGTCCGGGGGAATCCGGACGAATGGTAACCCTACCACAGCATCCTCATTCAGGCCTGGGCTAATGCAGAAAATTATTCTGGAATCAGTCAGTTTGAGGAAGGGGAAATCTGAAGTGGATTCAGATACTCCTGTAGTTAGGCTTTGTAAAGGGATAATTTTATAATGTGAGTTAAGTATTTGTATGGCCTGACTTTCAGAGATACTGAGCAACTTCACCACTTATTTTTCCAGTCAGAATATGTCTGTTTTTGTGGACACAGTAAATGACAGTTCAGTGAAGATAAATTATCCCCAAGAATTTTAAGTTAAAACAATAACAAAAAAACTTCTGGCGTGTGTCTGGAAACAGTACTACATTTCTGTTTTTCTATTTTATGCCAGCCTTTCACAAGATTGATATGGTTTAGAAATGTTTGTGGTTTTGAACATCTTTGTGATACTTTAGCAGTAACACCTTTTTATATAAACCTAGGAGATAAGATGGTATTATCATACTCATGATCAGCTAACTTCTGTATTGTACTGCTATATTATATGATTTGATATTAATACAATATGGTAAGATAGAAAAACTACAAATAATGATAAGGCTTTCATATGGTAGTATAGTGAAATGTCATTTTTGCCCACTTCACCACAGTTGCACTGGCATGCTTTCTTTCATGGCTATCTTCTGTGGTGCTTGGGCCTTTGGTGGTCAAACATAAAGTTATTCACCTTGTAGAGAGGTTTTACCAGTACATCATGCTTCATGCACCATGACTTAATTGTTCATGAAGATCAGATAGGCCTGAGGCATGCCAAGTAAATCTTAAAGCCTCATTTGAGAGTATGTCACTCAGTTTCAGTAAAACACACCCTTGTTCTCATAAGTCTATAAGACTTTAATTTGAGTATTAAAATACTAAAAACAATTAAGTGTGAGATGAAGAATGAAGTTTTGTCCCTCAGAAAGCACTTGAAGGACATTGTGGCCTTCCAGCCAAATATATTTAGTTGTTCTAGAGATTAAAGTGAAACCCTTCCATGGAAGTAGTGGAGTAGCTATCATTTACTAAACTCAGCTTGTTTTAAATATAATTATATTGGGTGAAATTCAACCCTCTACAGAAAGCTATCCTACTTTATGACATAGGAGCAAATATAGTCCTATAGTAGCCAGCCTGAATAGTTGAGCCAGGTATTGGGTGGATGCCCAGAGGGAAGAAATCCTTGCTTGAAATCGCAGAGGACTTGTGGAGCTGCATTGTGAAGGCTATTTTAATGGAGCGGCTCACCGCCAATGTAGCGAGAACTATTATATGGCTCCATCTGCTTGATTCTAGAGGCAAGAAATGCACATTTGGCTTCCAGGTACTAGCTGCTGGCCCTTACGAGCCAGTTTGATTCCTAAACTTCAGGTCTTGTGCCACTAGCAGCAAGCTGGCAGCTGTGCAGTCCTTCTCCCTGTTTTTACTGGGATCCTTTCTGTTCCTTTTGGTTTTGAATCTGCCTAGCTCCTCAATCCGTCCACATTCAGTTCCTTTTCTTTGGACTCAGTGCCACCATTCATTCCCAGTCCACTGGTGGCTGCATCACTATGCATTCTTCCTTGTGTAGCCCCATTATTATTATTACGTGCTCATTAGACTGACTTACTCTTATAGATTCAGAGATTCATAGATTCTAGGACTGGAAGGGACCTCGAGAGGTCATCGAGTCCAGTCCCCTGCCCACACGGCAGGACCAAATACTG
The DNA here is from genome assembly GCF_027887155.1 of Malaclemys terrapin pileata. Taxonomy (NCBI): domain Eukaryota; kingdom Metazoa; phylum Chordata; order Testudines; family Emydidae; genus Malaclemys; species Malaclemys terrapin. The sequence goes on along the minus strand of NC_071507.1, from coordinate 36,193,166 downwards.
TCTAGACTATCCCTGATAGACATTTATCTAACCTACTCTTAAATATCTCCAGAGATGGAGATTCCACAACCTCCCTAGGCAATTTATTCCAGTGTTTAACCACCCTGACAGTTAGGAACTTTTTCCTAATGTCCAACCTAGACCTCCCTTGCTGCAGTTTAAATCCATTGCTTCTTCTTCTATCCTTAGAGGCTAAGGTGAACAAGTTTTCTCCCTCCTCCTTATGACACCCTTTTAAATACCTGAAAACTGCTATCATGTCCCCTCTCAGTCTTCTCTTTTCCAAACTAAACAAACCCAATTCTTTCAGCCTTCCTTCATAGGTCATGTTCTCAAGACCTTTAATCATTCTTGTTGCTCTTCTCTGGACCCTTTCCAATTTCTCCACATCTTTTTTAAAATGCGGTGCCCAGAACTGGACACAATACTCCAGCTGAGGCCTAACCAGCGCAGAGTAGAACGGAAGAATGACTTCTCATGTCTTGCTCACAACACACCTGTTAATACATCCCAGAATCATGTTTGCTTTTTTTGCAACAGCATCACACTGTTGACTCATATTTAGCTTGTAGTCCACTATAACCCCTAGATCGCTTTCTGCCGTACTCCTTCCTAGACAGTCGCTTCCCATTCTGTATGTGTGAAACTGATTTTTTCTTCCTAAGTGGAGCACATTGCATTTGTCTTTGTTAATCTTCATCCTGTTTAACTCAGACCATTTCTCCAATTTGTCCAGATCATTTTGAATTATGACCCTGTCCTCCAAAGCAGTTGCAATCCCTCCCAGTTTGGTGTCATCTGCAAACTTAATAAGCGTACTTTCTATGCCAATATCTAAGTTGTTGATGAAGATATTGAACAGAGCCGGTCCCAAAACAGACCCCTGCGGTACCCCACTCGTTATGCCTTTCCAGCAGGATTGGGAACCATTAATAACAACTCTCTGAATATGGTTATCCAGCCAGTTATGCACCCACCTTATAGTAGCCCCATCTAAATTGTATTTGCCTAGTTTATCGATAAGAATATCATGCGAGACCGTATCAAATGCCTTACTAAAGTCTAGGTATACCACATCCACAGCTTCACCCTTATCCACAAGGCTCATTATCCTATCAAAGAAAGCTATCAGATTGGTTTGACATGATTTGTTCGTCACAAATCCATGCTGGCTGTTCCCTATCACCTTACCACCTTCCAAGTGTTTGCAGATGATTTCCTTAATTACTTACTCCATTATCTTCCCTGGCACAGAAGTTAGACTAACTGGTCTGTAGTTTCCTGGGTTGTTTTTATTTCCCTTTTTATAGATGGGCACTATATTTGCCCTTTTCCAGTCTTCTGGAATCTCTCCCGTCTCCCATGACTTTCCAAAGATAATAGCTAGAGGCTCAGATACCTCCTCTATTAGCTCCTTGAGTATTCTAGGATGCATTTCATCGGGCCCGGGTGACTTGCAGGCATCTAACTTTTCTAAGTGATTTTTAACTTGTTCTTTTTTTATTTTATCCGCTAAACCTACCCCCTTCCCATTAGCATTCACTATGTTAGGCATTCCTTCAAACTTCTCAGTGAAGACCGAAACAAAGAAGTCATTAAGCATCTCTGCCATTTCCAAATTTCCTGATACAGTTTCTCCCTCTTCACTAAGCAGTGGGCCTACCCTGTCTTTGGTCTTCCTCTTGCTTCTAATGTATTGATAAAAAGTCTTCTTGTTTCCCTTTATTCCCGTAGCTAGTTTGAGCTCATTTTGTGCCTTTGTCTTTCTAATCTTGCCCCTGCATTCCTGTGTTGTTTGCCTATATTCATCCTTTGTAATCTGTCCTAGTTTCCATTTTTTATATGACTCCTTTTTATTTTTTAGATCATGCAAGATCTCGTGGTTAAGCCAAGGTGGTCTTTTGCCACATTTTCTATCTTTCCTAACCAGCGGAATAGCTTGCTTTTGGGCCCTTAATAGTGTCCCTTTGAAAAACTGCCAACTCTCCTCAGTTGTTTTTCCCCTCAATCTTGATTCCTATGGGATCTTACCTATCAGCTCTCTGAGCTTACCAAAACCTGCCTTCCTGAAATCCATTGTCTCTATTTTGCTGTTCTCCCTTCTACCCTTCCTTAGAATTGCAAACTCTATGATTTCATGATCACTTTCACCCAGGCTGCCTTCTACTTTCAAATTCTCAACGAGTTCCTCCCTATTTGTTAAAATCAAGTCTAGAACAGCTTCCCCCCAGTAGCTTTTTCAACTTTCTGAAATAAAAAGTTGTCTGCAATGCAGTCCAAGAACTTGTTGGATAGTCTGTGCCCCGCTGTGTTATTTTCCCAACATATATCCAGATAGTTGAAGTCCCCCATCACCACCAAATCTTGGGCTTTGGATGATTTTGTTAGTTGCTTAAAAAAAGCCTCATCCACCTCTTCCACCTGGTTAGGTGGCCTGTAGTAGACTCCTAGCATGACATCTCTTATACCTCACCAAAGTCTCATAGACCCTTCCACTTCTTCTTTGGAGGCAGCACCCACTCCTTCTCCTGTGCCTTCCAGGGAAGTCTCCACCACTTCTTTTGACTTCTCCATGCTTCATGCTCTACCCCCAATATAGAATGATAAGAAAAAGCACTCCAAAAAGTCTAAGAAATCCATAAAGCTCACATGTAAATAGTCACACCTTCAGAGAAAAACATAAGCTCTTCTTCCTATCCTTCACACTGTGAAGAGTCAGATATGAACAAAGGGAAGCAGGACTACATCAGCACACACTAGGTAAGTTTTAATTTGTGCCAGCGAGATCTATCGGGGGCAGTTAGAGCACTACACCTAAGAGCACTGTATATGCACGTTCCTATAGACCAGTCTGCAACACTTCTCCCAGAAATCTGCCTCTGATGCAGAAAAGTGGTTGGGCCATGGCCCAGGTGGCTCCCCCGGGCTCTTTGGCCTATGACTGTGAATATTTCTGATGAGATGGGGAAGTGGACGAGAGCTGACAAGTACAGCTGGTTGGAAATTTTTCAGCTAAATCAAAGTTGCCATTTTCTTGAAACCAAAATGGTTAGTGGGAAAGGATCAACAAATGTCTTTAAAAATAAATTGGAGAAAAAAGTTTCAACGTTGTTGAAATATCCTGTTTAGAATTTTTTTAAACAAAAATTTCTGTTTTTTTTGGTTCAAAACAAATTTTTGTTTTCAAATCTATACCAGTTATAGTAAACAATCCCTTAAAATTTAAAAAGTTTAATTTGAAATGAAACGTTTCAAAAGTGGTGAAACTAAATGTGTCAGTTGACCCAAATTGACATTTTTTTATTGTTGGTTCTCAGAAATGTTGGAGATTTTGAAAATGTTCCCAGAACAGGAAAGCCATTTCCCATCAAGCTACCTAACAGGGACCCTAAGATGTTCAAGAAATCTAGGGAGAAGTGGACTATTCTTATTCCAGAGTTCTTGGAAAAGACTGTTGATTCACAATGGTTGTGTCCAGATTATGAGCACTGAACCCCCTGTAGGTCTAAATTTTCAAGTGACCTGATTTAATTGTGCCTCAGTTTTTGAGTGTCCAATTCGAGGTACCTCAAAATGACCTGAATTTCAGAATGCATAGAGTACAAACACTTTGAAAAGATTGCTGCTTTAAAATGTCTCAAGTTGGGCACCCAAAAATTGAGAAACTTTTGAAAATTTGAGTTACAAGGCCCAGAAAGACAAGTATCTCAAATTTTCCTCAGTATGCAAAATCAATGTTACAGTGTCAAAACTAATTAAATGGTGGTTCTGTCTATCTCTGTCTCTACCCTCAGAGATTAAATTACCAATGTGGTCAGAGCCAAGGCCTCTCTTGCGTCTGTCCAGATACAACCCTGATTACATTTAAAAGCTATGTGTATGTCACCAATAATTCAGAATATGTTGTTGCTTGAAAATTCATTGAACAAATGATTTATAGTAACCATAATTGTTCGGTTTAGAAGGTGCAATGTACTTCTCTTTCTACATTAGTCTAAAACAGGCAGATTGGTATGTCATAGATCAAAAGGCTTTTATACAGTAGTTAAATGTTACTGTTGTACATGTGAAAAGCAAAGCCTATGAAAATTTCATGTTTAATTCAGCTGTTTTGAATTAAAACTGAAAGGAATTTCTTTTCAACTGCTTAGAGTGTTAATTCAGTACAATTTCATTTCAGTAAGATGGAGTAAAAATGTTTTGTGGTGTCATTTTATATAATCAGTCTTTTTTATCTGGTTTCTTTCGTGGCAAGTAAATAAATATTTTAAATGTAATTGGTTTAATTATGTGCATCGAACAACTTTATGTTGAGCTTCATGTCATGTCACATTTTTTCCTTAGTATATTTTTTTACAAAATCTATTTTAATTGTATATAGTACTCTCCCAAAATAATTATTGGCTCTGCTCTGTGATAGAAGAGGTAGGGCTATTGTTATGCTCTCAACAATTACTATTCATACACTCTGACAATGAGCACTCTTTTCTACATTGGTATTCTTCCACCTATTTAAAAAAAACGTAGTTCATGTTAAAATAAATAATGCCACAGCATTTTATTAGCTTATTTATATGTTCAGTGATGTAAACTGGAAACAGAATCAAAATCTTGTTCATATTTACAACAAATGCATTTCATTACCCTTAGACTTAAATTACTTCATTCCAAAGAATATTCTACAGTAGAGGCAACCAAGCTGATTTCTCTGGTTCTATAGCAAATGAGGTAGAGAGCATGTGAGGGGGTAACTGGTTTCTCAGTAGGGAGGAGTTAGGCCTCAAGTATTCTTTCCACCATGATCCTATATGACATATCTATACTGCTATCAGGTGTAGACGTACCCAAGCTAGCTTTGATCTAGCTAGATCAAAGTTAGCTTGAGTAACAATTGCAGTGAAGCGGGGGCAGCACATGGTGGCATGGACTAGCCACTTGAGTATGTCTGCCCATGTTCCAGGAGCTTCACCACAATTGTTACTCAAACTAGCTAGAACTGATATGTCTACAAGGCAGCAATCACACCTCCCGATTTCAGTGTAGACATATCCATAGTGAGGTGGATGGATGGAGAAAGCCAGCTACCAACAGCCTTCTTCACAGCAGAGCCCAGTGGTGCATTCTCTCCTCATATTTGCTGTATGCACTTTTGCAAAATTGCCTCTTGAAGATAATATAATGCACAATATCCCTTTCATATTGTATTTTTTCCAAACAGATTATTTCGAAATGTTTTTCTTTTGATCTCATACTTTTTTCCTACTATAAAAATTCTGTTCTCATGTAACATTGCCTCCCTCTTTTCTTTTCATACTTGTGTGCTCTGAAAATAATGGTGTTTAGGCACCAGATTTTAGATCAATATATGATCATTGCCTTTCTTCTATTTTGCTCATTTTAGATGATAACAACCTCCCCAACTATAATAGTAAAAATAATAATTAACAATATCTAGCTCTTATCTAGCACTTTTCGTCATATATCATTCATCTGTACTATACCATTCATCTTGCAAGATTGCCTTTCCATGTACATACTATTTTACTTAGTTATTAGATTAAATCTTTAATAAGATATGGTTCGTCTGAGAGGCAAAGCCAGGTTTGAAGTGTGGCTGTGCCATACAGTAAAAATATTACCGTGGGGCCGCAGTCTCTCAATATCTCCAAGTTTGTATTTGTACGTTTTACATATAAAGATTTTTTCCTAACTCTACCAGCCCTGCAAACCCACTCTGAGCTCTGACAGTCAAGATGAATTCTTTCCTTCTTGAGAATCATCTGCTGGCCAAATTGTCCCTTCTTTACCCCTACACAGCCTCATCAAAAGCTACAAGGGCTGCACAGGTGTAACTCAGGATCTAGTTTGGCCTCCAGGACCTTTTTTTTCTGGTGGTCGCGCGCAAGCAGTCATGGGTCTCAGATCAAGTGTGAGTTAGCAGATACATCTTTTTACTTGCAGATTGAGCGAATCTATGATGCAAGATGCTGAGACATAATAAATGTAGAATCCCACAACAGGATGATAATGCAGTGACTTTTCAGGATAAGTCAGCATTATGAGCGTCACATTGTTAGGGTCACTATTGGAAACAACAGCTGTAGTCCTTTGTACTGGATAATATATAACAATGGGAACACTTGGTAGATGCCCCCAAGTGTTTGTTCATTTGTTAGGCCCAGTTAAAATGACTGGAAAACTAACATTTCAGTGGTTTGGACCTGAAATGTTTTCATGAACTCTGGATTAGGGTTGTGTGACAATATTCTCAATTTAGGCCAGCAATACTGATAAAAAATGACATTTTTGTGCATCTGTAACAAAATGGAATGCTTAGCCCCGTCTCTCCTAAATTGATCTATTCAGCTAATGAATTGCTGGTATGGTCACCAGAACCAGATACCCCAACTCCCTAACTCAGCTGAAGATTTTCTTTCCTGCTGTCTCTTCTCATAGCAGAGCCACTGACTAGCCTATCAGCAGCATCAGTGAAGGGTCTTCTCCGTAAATCAGAAGGGAAAAAATGCTCAATCTAATTTAAAACATTTTTTAAAAAATCATATTTAAAAAAACCCTAAGATATGTCTTTTAATGTATCTAATTATTATAGCTTTTAAAGAAAATAATGCCAACACTTTAAGATGGAACTTAATTTTAAACTCACACTGTTGTATGCAGGTATTGCAGTGGTCTTCCGATATTAGTTCATGTAGGAACTGTGGCCTAATGGTAAGAGTAGAGAACTTGAAGTTAGGAATCCTGGCTTCTATTCCCTGCTTTGACACTTCAGCTGTCTGTAATAGGAGTGTAGTTATACATGATGGTACCTACCTCATAGGGGTGTTGTAAGAAATAATGTGTATGGCTTACTAAGGCAAAACTCTTCACTCACTTTAGTTGGAATTTTGTTTAAGTAAGGATTGAAGGTTTGGGTTTCATTTAGTCTGCAACACATAGGCAGAATGGGTGAGTTCAGAGTAATTAAATTTTACTATATTTCTGAGTTTTTTGTCTTCGGTTGTTTTGAAATGCCTGTAACATATATTATGGGGGACCTGGTAATGACTCCATTATTCCAGAAAAAGAGTGTCCACACAGGAAGTAACTATTGCAGTATAATTTATACTCATGTAATTATGCCAGTAAATTTACCAATATAGACACAAGCCCCAACACTTTCCAGTATATAAAGGATTATTGTGGTCTTTTCTCACAACTTCATTGTTTGCAGCAGGCTTTTGATGTTTGGCTGGGGGAAGCCTCTGAGAGTGGAGAAGTGCCTTTTTTTTTGTCCCACGAAATTCCATTCAAAATTAACATTGTTTTATATGTAGGGAGGCAATGTTGCCATTTAATAGCAATAAATGGCCACATTCTGTTCTTTGAGAATTCGGAATCATGCAGCACCTTTTCACTTCTATGGGAGCAGTGTCAGAGTACCTGAGGGTGGCAAAAAGTTGGAGATCCAGATTCACTGCTTCACAGAGTTTATGCTTGGTGGGAGGTGAGTAGTCAGGAAGCCCATTCTCTGATTCTCTCCCTATCTGTTTTCTGGGAGAAGGTTCGAGTACTTTAGGCGCCAGCTGGCAGTAGTCCCTAAGGGACCATCTCCCAGCTGAGCATAGCCATAATACAGTACACTTCAGCTCTTCCTTCAGCATGGCACGGTACACCCTCAGGCATAACCAAGGAGCCTGGCTGGAAGCTAGAGTCCCAGCCCAATCCTGTCTTTCATCCTAGGGGTAGGAGAAATGAGATGAAGGGTGCCACGTGCTGCAGGAGACATGGAGATATACCCCTTCACCATGCAAAGTTGTGCTCTGGGCCCATGGCCAAGCAGCCCATTGAGTTATACATAGGCACGTGAACTAGGGGTGTGGGAGGTGCTTCAGCACCCCCAGGTTTTACGTGGGGCTCTACTCCCATCCCCACATGCGGGGTCCCAGCTCCACACCTGGGGCTCTGCTTCTGGCCCCCAACACGGGGTCCCGGCTGCCGGCCCCGAGCGCAGGGCTATGATCCCAGCCCCACACATGGGGTCTCAGCCCCGCATCTTGGGTTCTGCTTCTGGCCCCCCCATGTAGGGTCCTGGCTGCGACCCCTCACCCAGGGCTCCACTCCTGGCCCCGCATGCAGGATCCTGGTTCTGGCCCCATACCCGGGACTGCACTCCCGGCCCCACACGCAGGGTCATGGCGTACCTGGGGCTCTGCTCTCGGCCCTGCACATGGAGTCCCGGCTGCCACACCATGGCTGGGGCTCCCCTCCTGGCCCCACACATGGAGTCCCAGCCCTGTGCCCAGGGCTCCATTGCTGGCCTCACAGGTGGGGTCCCGGTTTCTGACCCTTCGCTCAGCCCCCTTCTCACAGACCTGGCTCTGCTCCTGGCCCCAGCTGGGGGGGAGGGGCGGGGCGCAGACAGGGGTAAGGTGGCCGGCTTTCAGCACCCCCACTCGTAAAAGTGTTCCAGCGCCACTGCAGTTATAGGGAGCTCGCACTGGACCTTTTTTAACTCATCAACTGCACTGGAATCTGTCAGAGTTGCAACAATGTCATTTTAACTCTCTCCCCCCCTCCCCACCTCAACCCCCAGACCTCTGAGATACTGGATTGAAGGTGAAAAAACACACACACAACGGGTTGCCAATTTTGCCATATGGGAAAAATCCCCTCCAGACGCTAAAGATTGGCAATATGGTTAGCCCCTGGCATCATAAGATATATAGCTTACTAGATAAGTGTGGGTAAGGGCAGAGCTAGAGCTAGACTTACATTTCATTATTATTGTATTTATTATTACATTCTTCCCATGCCAATGTTGGCATACGGGGTGGAAACCAGTCAGTTCTATTCCTCTTTGTCATTTGCTGCTGTTTCCATTTGCTCTTGTGGTTTTGAAATGGACTATTCTGCCCTCCCTGCTAAGTGTTCTTCTTAAAGTTTCTCTTGGGGGCCCTCATTTTCTCACACTGTTGGTTTCCACTTGACAGTTTCATGTGTGGGTCTGTGTGTTGGCATCTGGAGTACATGTCCCAAATATGTTCAGTGCTTCCTTTGGATTCTGGTGGAAATGAGCGGCTGGCTGGTGATGTCTTGGATCTCTTTGTTGGTGATGAAATCTTTCCAACCACTGCCCAGAATCTTTCATCGGCACTTATTTCCAAAGACATCTAGTTTTCTGTCTAATAGTTTAGTAAATTTCCAGCTCTCACAGCCATATGTTAGCACTGAGATAATGTCTGAATTGAAAATTCTCAGTTTTGTTCTGGTGCTGTATATCTTTGATGGTTGAGTTTAATAAATTCTGTGGTTGCCTTTCCTATTCTTGATGTCACTTCCTTCTTGAGGTCTGCATTGGCTAATGTGGCCCAGGTCAATGAAATGTTCTACTTTCTCAATATTTTTGCTTTCTAATGTAATGTTACGGCTTGACATCTGGGTTTCAAGGATGTTTGTTTTAGCATAATTAATTTTGAGCCTGCTTGGCCTGTTATTTTTGCCAGGTTATCTGTCTTGTTTGTAACTTTTCAGGACTGCTGCTCTGTAGCGCAATATCATCAGCAAAGTCTAGGTCTTCTAGGCATTGCCAACAATCTATGCTATGCTGGTGTTTGTGTTGCTCATACATGTCTTCACTATCCAGTCTATGGCAATGCCAAACAACAGGGGAGATAAAAATCAGCCCTGTTTCATGCCAGTGGCCCGTTGTCTGGTTTATTCACCCTTACAGAGCACTTGCATCTCTGTATGTGGTACTGATGATGTTGACGACTTTAGCTCAGATTCCATCGGACTGAAGAATATTCCACAATGTATGTCTTGATAGCCTGTCAAATGTCTTTTGAAAATCAATGAAATTGATGAAGAGGGATGTGATGCTTCCCAGGGGCACGCAGAGTTCTGAGGCACCTTGCTACCACCTGCCTTTAGGTTCAGGGAACCTAGTCTGTGCTTGATGTGCATCAGTTCCCAAACTCCGATGGCCAAGGGCAACACAAACCCTCCCTTCTAGGCCTCACAGGCCCTGCTGTCACTCTTCAGGTTAGCATTAGGCCCACTCCAACCCTCTAGCCCTCTGAGCATCTCCATGGAGTGTCCAACCCCTGGTGCACTGGATATTCCCAGGATCCATGGAGCGTCCAACCCCCGGTGCACTGGATATTCCCAGGATCCACCAGTCCATTGCATCCAAAGAAACAGTACACAATACACAGTTTCACCTCAGATCACCACGCTGCTTAACTCACAGCACTTGAGTATGTTATTAGTGAAATCAATTATAAGTTTATTTAACAAAGCATAGAGATTCAAGTAATAGCAAATAGAAGTATTGGAAACAAATGATTATATACGAGATAAGATCATAACACTCAATCTAAGGCCTAGAATTAATGCACAAGATATTGTCATGTTTAGAGTGTATTGCTCACCCAAAATTCTTGCAACACTTGACAGCCAGACTGGCTGTGACCCTTCTTTCATGAGACATGCATGCTGTCAGTTTGACTCCTAGCTGATGGATTCAGTGTGAACTCCAAGATATAGCAGACCAATCCTTGGTCTTTATTCATAAACAGGACACTTCCTTGCTGTTTGCTTCTTCCTGTAGATTTCCTCCTTGTAGATTTTGCAGTCTTTCAGTTTGCACCTGGCTCAGTACACAAATATGCATACAGGGTGAGGCATACAATACACAAATGGCCAGACAGGGAGATAGGTATCTGTTACCTCCTTCTTGGTATGTCACCTCCTGGTGACCTGCCTTAACTCCTAGACCTTAAGAGCATAATTTTTGGTATAGATACATATCTCCTTAAATGTTATTACCAAACCAAATTGGTAACTCACTAGCAGCTAGCAAACAGTAACTTCTAGCACTAAGAACAAGCAGAAGCCATCCCTCTCCACACTCTGGCAGATGAGACCAATCAATCAGCCAATGATTGATGACTCTGCTATCAATGGCAGTGGGATAGACTCCATTACTTGGATGCCATGTGAGATAGCCCACCCCCCTCACACAATCAGGGGAAGGAGGAAAGGGAATGAGAAAGGAGCAGCACCTTCTCCTTCCCCTCCCTCATATACACACACTGCTGGAAGGGAGAGGGGGAACCAGGGACAGTATGTGTAGCACTGCCCCCAATTGCTCCTGGTTGGAGAGCTCCTCCTCCCACCACCTGGATTCGGGGAAGGAGTATTGTCCCCATTGCTTCCAGACCCATTGAAGTCTCAGCCCAGGTAGCAAGATGAGCATTGTGTTGAGACCTACCATTAAATACGCCATTAAATGCAAAATGCTTCCCTCTTCAAAACATTTCTTACATCAAATTACAGTAGTATAAGCAAGACATGAAAAAATTTGACATTTTAAAACACTTAAATGTAAACCAGCAATGATATTTTTATCTTGAAGAAACATTATTTTGATCCATTCTCAACTTTTTTATATCTTTTCGACTCTCAAATATTTATAGCCAAATTCAAAAGGAAATATTAACTCTGGGCATGAGAGAAGAAAATGCTATTTTTACATTTGACAGACAGTCTTTTCTGTTGTTATTATCATGTTTTTTCTATCAATAAACTGTGGGTTTGTTTGGGTAATTCCTATTAACGTTAGCATTAATCCCCTGTTCAGTGTTGGTAGGTACCATTTAGTCTTTAGTAGGTACCATTTCATGACTGCACTTTTGAAAAAATATTCAGTTTTTCCTTTGCTGATACCAACTGAAATGGTTTCTGCTATAGCAAAACCTGTACTTGGTTTGACTCCACCTTGTTAAATTGCATAGGCCCAAAGTAAAATGATTGTGCACAATACAGAGGAAAAGAATGGAGAAAGTTGGTATTTTGACTCATTAATGAAATTCTAGACTTCAATCCCAGTTACAAAGCTTTAAAATTCCTTTTATTATGGAAACATCATTCACAGTTCTGTACTTCAGTTGAGTTTTGCATGTAAAGCAAAGATTCAATTATTTTGTTATATTTGAAGAATACAGCATATTCTCCCCGAAATTACACATACTCTTGGGCACAGAATTAATTTTCTGAGAATTTAAAAGTACATCTGCTAATTAGTTTGAATTAAAATTAGTTAATGCATGAGTCCTTTGAGACATTTAGCACACTCCGTCAGATGTTTTTTGTCCCAAACGATCTTATTGATGGACTAGTCCAGATTCTTCAAACTTCTCACATAGTTAAAACTCACTGAAATCATGTGCCCAAGCTTCTTTGTAAATATAAAGAACATTTTTACTAGTTTATTTAAAAAATAGTCTAAATCTATAAAGTAGGAAAATCTGTGGAGATGTTTGACATAAAACATGTCTTTTAATCTCTTTAATTATATCGTGAAATATGATAGGTCCACACCCTTCTTTCTTTACTGATACAAGTAATCTCATTCTGCTTTCAGTCACACTGTATGAAGCTGGAGTAACTCCACTGCTTTTGCTGGCTCATTAACCTCAGCTGGCCTATTATTATGGCTAAGATGAGAAAATTTTAGCGAATATGTTGTTTTATTAGTAATAGTTGATTATATTTCATCTTATTTTTAGACAGTGGTAATTACATTTCTAGGAGGAGTCACTTAAATTCTTTACTAATACTGCTGTGAGGATTACTATTTTAGGACTTGATCCTACGCCAGTTTTATTCAATGGGAGCTTTGTGTTTCATTTCAGTGAAGCAGGACTGATCCCATACCTTCCCAATTTGGGAGCAAAAGACCAAGTGATCATTATTTAAAAAAATTGGCGATCAGTTGTTATTTAGGACCATCACTGAAAAATACAATGTAGAGCAGAAAATTATATTTCTCAATAATAAACATGCTGCTGCTTACAGATATCTGGCTGATTATTCCCATGAAAGGAATATACACTTCTGTTTGGCTTGTTGATGTCAAACTGTTTCTTGCTGGAGGCAACAATGCCAGTGGAGCTTGTTCCGACCTCATTTTCTTCTATTTCACCCATTTTTTTTTTCATGCCATTTGTTAGCATAAACAATGGATATTTTTTAAAAATGGAAAATAAAAAATCATAGCAACACATGCTATAAAAAAGCAGGGAAAAGTCTTATTTTTCTATTGTACTAATGCAACTTGCATTGCTAAACTTCAAGGAATATATCAGAATTTTGTTTGGAATGTGATATATCATCACAAAATAGGAAGGAAGCGAAGAGACATAAAGAGAGGCACTAAAGGAAGTATTCCTATCACTTTCACCAGTGTAACTCCATTGACTTTAACGAACATACTTCTGAATCACACCGGTGTAAGTGAGATCAGAATTATGTCCAGTATGCGCTGCTTGCTCAGCTTGATGGGTTTATGATTTTAATAGTGTGACATAAAAATGTGTAGATAACTTCTTCAGTAGCTTTAGTATCTGATGGCCAGAAAAGCCAGCAGGCTGGTTTATTTTTAAACCCCAGTCTGACTGATTTCATGAGGGAAAGGGTGCCACAGTTCGAAAGCCAGGAGGATCATCTTTCTTGTGATACTATGGAGGAATAATATGAAAACAAACCATATCAAAGACCACAGTGCAAGAATACAGCTAAAGATTGTCTATGAATATGAATTCTGTTTCAGGCTGTAGAAAAAAGATGATCAAAGTGACCACAATTTAACTAGGTTTAACATCCAAGGGGCAGGTAGGGTACCAGAAATTGACACAGTGATACTAAATGTTGGAAAGGGAGATTTTCAGTAGAATGAGTAGATTAATCAAATAGGCTATAAAGTTAAAAGTAAAGGAAATAAAGTCGCTAGATGTGGGATGGATGCTACATATGAACAATAACAGAGTCTCAGAAGACATGCATGCCCCTGAACAAAAGCAAACAAAAAAAAAAACAAATGCTGGAAGGCAATGATTAAAACAATATGGCAAAATGTCAATGTTTGAGAGGCTATTGGAGCCAAAAAAAAATTCAGAATTGGGAACACTGACCCTAGTGAAGCCAATAAATAGCAACATAAATTATAGCAGGCACTAAGTAAGAGGGAAATTGGATATCTAGGAGCAAATAGCTAATCATGTAAAATCAAACAATTTAGTCTTTAAGTATATCAGAAGCAGGAAGTCTGCAAAATAATTGGTGGGTCTGCTGGATCAAGAATGGTTAAAAGGAGTAATTAAAGGTATGTTTACATTTAAACGCTGCAGCGGAACCACTGCGCTGCTACAGTTGTGCTGCCGTAGTGCTTCAGTGTAAACACTACCTATGCCGACTGAAGGAATTCTCCTGTTGGCATAGGTAATCTACCTTCCAGAGAGGCAGTAGCTAGGGTGATGGAAGAATTCTTCTGTTGACCTAATGTTGTCTGTGCTGGGGTTAAATCGGCTTAGCTATGCCTCTCAGTGATTTGGATTTTTCACACCTCTGAGCAATGTAAACTGACTTAATTTTCTGGTATAGACCAGCCTAAGGAAGATAAGGATTTTGCTGAGGGCATGGTTACACTTGCAGATGTAGAGTGCTTTGAGTTCTACCAAACTTCGTAGAGTGCAGTAGGGAAAGCGCTGCAGTCTGTCCACACTGACAGCTACAAGCGCACTGTCGTGGCCACATTTGCGGCGCTTGCAGCGGCATTGGGAGCGGTGCATTGTGGGCAGCTATCCCATTCTGATGCTGTGGCTTGTGAGAAAGGGGTGGGGGATGCGGAGCATTCTGGGTCCTGTCCCAACGCCCCATGATGCATCGGTTCACATCCCAGCAGTCCCTCTGCCTTCGTCCACAATTGGTGCCATCTTTCAACGTTTTTTATACTGCGCGCTCTGTCTTCCCTTTCGGTCTGCGGAAATGGAGCCCGAACTGATGAGGAATATGCTGACGAGTCTCGCCAGCACATCATGCTTGGCAGTCGAATTATTCCTTAAGATCCAAAGTGACAGTGAGGACTCCGACGATGATATCGACTCGAGTAATGCATATGACACGAGATTGCTTGTGGCATTCACGGACATGCTCACCACCTTGGAACGGCGCTTTTGGGCTCAGGAAACAAGCGCTGAGTGGTGGATCACATCGTCATGTAAGTCCGGGATGACGAGCAGTGGCTGCAGAACTTTTGGATGAGAAAAGCCACTTTCATGGGACTGTGTGAGGAGCTCGCCCCCACCCTGCGGCGCAAGGACACGAGATCGAGAGCTGCCCTGACGGTGGAGAAGCGGGTGGCTGTTGCAATCTGGAAGCTGTCAATTCCAGACAGCTACCGATCGGTCACTAACCAGTTTGGAGTGGGGAAGTCGACCGTTGGAATCGTGTTGATGCAAGTTTGCAGAGCCATTAATTGCAACCTGCTCAGAACAACCGTGACTCTGGGTAATGTGCATGACATTGTGGCTGGCTTTGCACAAATGGGTTTCGCTAACTGCAGAGGGGGGTGATAGATGGGGCACATATTCCAATTCTAGCACCAGCCCACCTAGCCTCCAAGTACATTAATCGGAAGGGCTATTTCTTTAGGGTTCTCCAGGCACTTGTGGATCACCGTGGGCGTTTCATTGACATTAACGCAGCTGGCCCAGAAAGGTGCATGACGCACACATCTTTTGGAACACTGGTCTGTTCAGGAAGCTGCAAGCTGGGACTTTTTTTCCCAGACCAGAAGATCACCATAGGGGAAGTCGAAATGCCCATTATGATCCTTGGAGACCCTGCCTACCGCTTAATGCTGTGGCTCATGAAACCCTACATAGGGAGCATTGGCGGCAGCAAGGAGCAGTTCAACCACAGGCTGAGCCGGTGCAGAATGACCGTGGAGTGCGATATTGGCCATTTAAAGGGCTGCTGGTGCTCTCTGTATGGGAAGCTGGACCTGGCCGATAACAGCATTCCCGCGGTTATATCCGCACGCTGTACCCTCCATAACATTTGTGAAGGGAAGGACGAAAGTATCACTCAGGCATGGAACTCAGAGGTTCAACACCTGGAGGCTGAATTTGAACAGCCAGAGAGTAGGGCTATTAGAGGGGCCCAGCATGGGGCTGCAAGGATTAGGGATGCCTTGAGGGAGCAATTTGAGGCTGAAAGCCAGCAGTGATGTCTGGTGCCCTGCATGGGAATGAAGTGCAGTGGTTCCAATGTTAGTAGGAATCTGTGTTTGCTACGTATGATACAGTGACTTGCAGTGACTGTTGCTTTCCTGGGCTAAGGTATCTTTTACTTTATGCAATAATAAAGAATTTTTTCAAAGCAAAAAAATGCATTTATTGAAAAGAAACCCAACTGCTTGGGAAACAGAAAGGGCAAGAGGGTGGGATGGGGTGGGGCACGGTACAATCACAGATTTGCGTATGTCCTATTATCATACTCAGTCTTCCTGTTTGGAGTGCTGTGCAATGAGTGTTGCACTTCAGGATGGCTTTTGCGAACAGGGGCTGCTAACAGGAAGTTTCACAAGGGAGTTCTCCAGGTGAAGGAGGAGCAAATACAGGACCCTTGGGGTAAGTGACTGTCTGTAGAGTGTGTTTGTTTGTGTTTGGGGGTTACTTGCTGTGTGCTGAGCTTGTGTTTGTCAGTCTGTTTGTTTGGTTGTTTGAAGGACCGTGTGCTGTGGCTGGCAGTTGGAAGCTGTGAGCTTCAAAGGAAGGTCTGAAGGCTAGAAGCCTCTGGTAATTGGCTGAGCCTTAATCAGTTGGCGGGGCATTCACCCAGGCCAGGGCTTTATAAAGCAGCGCACAAGCGACCAGAGAGCTTTTGCGACCAGGGGCTGCTAACAGGGAGTTTTGCAAGGGAGTTTAGAAGGGGAGCAGGAGCAGGAAGGGAGTGCGGGTCCCTTGCTGGTTCTATCTTACACCCTGTATTCCCCTTAAAACCTATAAACCAAACTACATTCAAAACTCCTTGCTTTAAACAACCCTTTCATTAACTAGGAGACAATGCAGGCAGAAGCCCAGCTGCAGAGTGGGGGCTATCCAGTTTATTGCACTGAGTGTAGCATGTATGATTACCTGCCCCGTGGGCGGGTGGCGTATGTGTGCATTCGGTGCAAGGAGCTCCTGGCCCTCAGAGACCACGTACGGACTTTGGAGGCAAGGGTGGCAGAACTAGAGGAGCTAAGGGAGGCAGAGAGGTATGTTGATGAGGCTTTCCGGGACACTGTAGAATTGTCCCACCTCCGGTCAGACAGCCCCTGTGTTGTTGAGGAGGATGAAAGGCCCAGGGAAGCAGAGCAGTCAACGGGAGCAGAGGGAAACCTTCCCATAGTTGGGACCCTCCTTCCAGATGGTGCTGGGGTTGCCTCTCGCTCTGAGGTTACCTCTCTGGGGGAGGGAACTCCAGTTGCTAGGAAAAGGCAGGTATTAGTTTTGGGAGATTCGATCATTAGAAACATAGATAGCTGGGTTTGTGATGACTGGGAGAACCGTATGGTGACTTGCCTGCCTGGTGCGAAGGTTGCAGATCTCTCGAGGCATCTACACAGACTTAAAAAAAAAAAAAAAAAAAAAATTAATGGAGATATCCCATCTCCTAGAACTGGAAGGGACCTTGAAAGGTCATCGAGTCCAGCCCCCTGCTTTCACTAGCAGGACCAAGTACTGATTTTGCCCCAGATCCCCAAGTGGGGCCCTCAAGGATTGAACTCACAACCCTGGGTTTAGCAGGCCAATGCTCAAACCACTGAGCTATCCCTCCCCCCCACTATATGTGTAGTGCTGGGGAGGAGCCAGTGGTCGTGGTACATGTAGGTACCAATGACATAGGGAAGGGTAGGAGAGATGTCCTGGAGGCCAAATTTAGGCTGCTAGGGAAGAGACTGAAATCCAGGACCTCTATGGTGGCATTCTCAGAAATGCTCCCAGTTCCACGTGCAAGGCCAGGTAGGCAGGCAGAGCTTCAGTGTCTCAATGTGTGGATGAGACGATGGTGTAGAGAGGAGGGGTTTACATTCATTAGGAACTGGGGAAACTTCTGGAATGGGGGGAGTCTATACAGGAAGGATGGGCTCCACCTAAACCAAAGTGGAACCAGACTGCTGGCACTAAACATTAAAAAGGTTGTAGAGCAGTTTTTAAACTAGGAGATGGGGGAAAGCCGACTGCTGCAGAGGAGCATGTGGCTCGGACAGAGACTTCTCTTAGGGGAGAGTCTAATGATAGAGAATCTCCAGGTTATAGTCAGGAGCAGAGGATGGAAGAGGATAAAGTAGGGGCTAGATCAGATGATAAACATTCACATAAAAAAGAATCTGACACATCAGAAAAGGGCAGACAAATAAACAGTGACAAGTTTTTAAAGTGCTTGTACACAAATGCTAGAAGTCTAAATAATAAGATGGGTGAACTAGAGTGCCTTGTGATAAAAGAGGATATTGATATAATAGACATCACAGAAACCTGGTGGACTGAGAGCAATCAATGGGACACAATCATTCCGGGGTACAAAATATATTGGAAGGACAGAACAGGTCGTGCGGGGAGGGAGTGGCACTATATGTGAAAGAAAATGTACAATCAAATGAAGTAAAAATCTTAAGCAAATCCGCATGTTCCATAGAAACTCTATGGATAGAAATTTCATGCTCTAATAAGAATATAACATTAGGGATCTATTATCGACCACCTGACCAGGACGGTGATAGTGATGATGAAATGTTAAGGGAAATTAAAGAGGCTATCAAAATTAAGAACTCAATAATAGTGGGGGATTTCAATTATCCCCATATTGACTGGGAACATTTCATTTCAGGACAAAATGCAGAGATAAAATTTCTCGATACTTTAAATGACTGCTTCATGGAGCAGCTGGTATGGGAACCCACAAGGGAAGAGGCAACTCTAGATTTAGTCCTGAGTGGCGCGCAGGAGCTGGTCCAAGAGGTAACTATAGCAGGACCGCTTGGAAATAGTGACCATAATACAATAGCATTCAACATCCCTGTGGTGGGAAGAACATCTCAACAGCCCAACACTGTGGCATTTAATTTCAAAAGGGAGAACTATGCAAAAATGAGGGGGTTAGTTAAACAGAAGTTAAAAAGTACAGTGACTAAAGTGAAATCCCTGCAAGCTGCATGGGTGCTTTTTAAAGACAGCATAATAGAGGCCCAACTTCAATGTACACCCCAAATTAAGAAACACAGTAAAAGAACTAAAAAAGAGCCACCGTGGCTTAACAACCATGTAAAAGAAGCAGTGAGAGATAAAAAGACTTCCTTTAAAAAGTGGAAGTCAAATCCTAATGAGGAAAATAGAAAGGAGCATAAACGCTGCCAAATTAAGTGCAAGAATGTAATAAGAAAAGCCAAAGAGGAGTTTGAAGAACGGCTAGCCAAAAACTCCAAAGGTGGTAATAAAATGTTTTTTAAGTACATCAGAAGCAGGAAGCCTGCTAAACAACCAGTGGGTCCCCTTGATGATCGAGATACAAAAGGAGCGCTTAAAGACGATAAAGTCATTGCGGAGAAACTAAATGGATTCTTTGCTTCAGTCTTCACAGCTGAGGATGTTAGGGAGATTCCCAAACCTGAGCCGGCTTTTGTAGGTGACAAATCTGAGGAACTGTCACGGATTGAAGTGTCATGAGAGGAGGTTTTGGAATTAATTGATAAACTTAACATTAATAAGTCACCAGGACCAGATGACATTCACCCAAGAGTTCTGAAAGAACTCAAATGTGAAGTTGCGGAACTGTTAACTAAGGTTTGTAACCTGTCCTTTAAATCGGCTTCTGTACCCAATGACTGGAAGTTAGCTAATGTAACGCCAATATTTAAAAAGGTCTCTAGAGGTGATCCCGGCAATTACAGACCGGTAAGTCTAACGTCTGTACCAGGCAAATTAGTTGAAAAAATAGTTAAGAATAAAATTGTCCGACACATAGAAAAACATAAACTGTTGAGCAATAATCAACATGGTTTCTGTAAAAGGAAATTGTGTCTTACTAATCTATTAGAATTCTTTGAAGGGGTCAACAAACATGTGGAAAAGGGGGATCCAGTGGACATAGTCTACTTAGATTTCCAGAAAGCCTTTGACAAGGTCCCTCACCAAAGGCTCATATGTAAATTAAGCTGCCATGGGATAAAAGGGAAGGTCCTTTCATGGGTTGAGAACTGGTTAAAAGGTTCACTCCCTCTGGGGCACCTGGCATTGGCCACTGTTGGTAGACAGGATACTGGGCTAGATGGACCTTTGGTCTGACCCAGTACAGCCTTTCTTATGTTCTTATACTGCATGGTGATGGGGGTTGAGTGCAGTGGGTAAGGGTCATAGTTTTTAGGGCTGGGTGGTGAAGCTACTGGTGTTGGAGGCAGCTGGTGGTGGTAAGAACCCGGATGTTGGGGAAAGTGGGTTGGAGGTGAAATGGGGGCACAAGGGAAAGAGTTTTGGGACAAGGGCTGTGGGGGTGGAGGGAGGGCGGACACAGTAGTGCTCCGCCTGCATGGCTACGAGCGCCTGGATCGAGTCCACTTGGTGCTCCATGATGCTTATCAGCCGCTCCGTGGTTTGGTGCTGGCGAGCCACATTCTGCTGGCGGACCCTCCTTTCACTTTCCCACCACTCCTGAACGTTTTGATTTTCATTAAGGGAGTGTTGCATGACCTCATGCAGCATGTCCTCTTTGCTTCTATGTGGCCTCTTCCTGATTCTTTGCAGCCTCTCGGCCGGTGATAACACGGACGGCTGTGATCTCAAGGTTGCATCTGTAAAGCCAAAATGCAACACTTAACAGAGGCAGCATTGTTCACACCAGACAGAGCAACGATTCCCCCGTACTTAAGGAGGGCAAGCACAGTCTATACGATAGCATAATTTGCCTGTCCCAAAGCAAGCGCACATAACCCACGGGAGCCGCAAAATAGTGAGTAAGCATAGGGTCAAGGGGCACTGATTCTTTCATGGCTGTACTGTCCTCTGGGTTTCTGTGCCTTGGGGAAAGTCAACAACTGCAGGGGGCCCCTATACTGAACACTGTCCCCACATTTTCTACAGGAGTTTGTCCTGGAAGATATCTCGCTGCTGAGGGTGACCTGGGAAGCAAGAGAGGGTATTCTACTACAATGCGGCTTCCGCCCTGGCCCATAGGCAGCTTGCTTGTGTGCAGCAATTGTCCCCCCACCCCTCATGGCACAGTGGCGTGGACATGTTAGCCTGACTGGGACAAGGATCACAGTGGCTCTCCCACGAAACCCACGCAAGCACATTGCCCAAGTTCTGGCTGAGACCTTTGAAGAGATCACTGAGGCCGATTACAGCGATGTGAGAGAGCACATCAATGTCCTATTCCGCATCTAGGCATGCATGCAGCCCTAACCCTCCTCGCCCCAAGAGCCCGCAGCGAATAACTTCCTTCCCAAAATAAAAGCCGCTTACCGGGAACGTTCTCTGGTGTTTGTCCTTCCCCAAGCACCAGCCGCCGCGACTGGGTACCTTCCTCCTGGCTTGAGAACAGCTCCTGGCTGCATGCATCTAGGGATGCCAGGGTGTCTTCCTCCTCCTTAGCACCCTTGCTCCCGCTTTGCTCCTCATCCTACTCCTGCCTTGTTGCACTGGGCTCTGAAGTGTACATGGTGGTACTCAGAGTGGAGGTGGGGTCACTCCCAAGTATCGCGTCCAGCTCTTTGTAAAAACGGCAGGTCACAGGGGCAGCACCGGAGCAGCTGTTTGCCTTGCGGGCTTTGCAGTAGGCATTCTGCAGCTCCTTCACTTTAACCCTGCACTGCAGAGTGTCCCAGTCATGGCCCCTTTCCATCATGTCCCTTGATCTCTGCCCAAAGGTATCGTAATTTCTATGGCTGGAGCGCAGCTGGGACTGGACAGCTTCCTCCCCGCAAACACTGATGAGGTCCAGCACCTCGCCATTGCTCCATACTGGGGATCACCTGGCGCATGGAGGCATGGCCACCTGGAAGGATTCGCTGAGAGCACTCCACACCTGGCTGAGCAAACAGGAAGGGGATTTTCAAAATTCCCAGAGAATTTAAAGGGTGGGTCTGACGGTTGGTCACCTGAGGACAGGGCAGTAGAGTTCAAACTGATGACCAGAGTGGCTAGAACAGGCCTTGTGGGACACTTCTGGAGGTCCGATCAGAGCGCATTAACATACCAGGGCATCCACACTCGCTGAGGTGGAGTACCAGGAGCGCTCTAGCCATGGAGTCAGAGAGCTCTACATGCCTTGCCAGTGTGGCCAGGTCATGAGTTAGAGCATGCTGGACTGCTTTGATGCGCTCTAACTCGCAAGTGTAGCCATGCCCTGAGAAGCTAAATGATATCTTTGCACCAGTCTTCACCTCTGAGGATGTTGAGGAGATGCCTACCGCACACCTGTTCTCTTTCTGGTGACAAAGATGGGGGGTGCTCTCTGCCATAGGTGCCAACTTCTAGTTTTCCCTGGGGGGGGGCGCCACCCTCACTCCGCCCCAAGGCTCTACCCCTACCTTCCCCCTCCCCCAAGGCCCCTCGTTGAACTGACAAAATCAAAAAAAGAATATAGAATATAAACTTTGAGCACAAATTGAAATGTTCATGGTAGTTTGATGAAAAATAAATTGACAGAAAATTATAAGTTAAAAAATCACCAATTTTTGCAGTTTTTCACTGAATTGTCTCACTTTTCTTTGTACCCCTTTGCAAGAAATCTAAACCATTCCGAAGGTCTGGCCTTACCCATATTATTGCTCCTTATGTGCTGATTGCTTGAATATCAGTTATATGTAGGTAATATTTGTCTACAGAGGATTTTGTAACTTCTGAACTACAGCTAAACATTTTGTGCCAAGTTAAACCCACTGAAATTGATGACAAATCTGTGCTACCTCATCAAATACCCCTTTATTCTAGGGAAAAATTGGGAAAGAGGACACCTCTATTAACTGCTGTTTGAATTTGCCTGCACTTTATTACTTTTTCCTACTTTATTGGCAATGGTTTTCAGACTAGGGTATGTGTACTTCTTGCGGTACATGAGCTGTTGTCAGGGGGTATGTAAAAAAAATCCTGTAATGGTGGACAACGCATTTTATTTAGTAAGCCTTGGTAATCTAATCATAGATATGTTATTACCCTGTCTCAGATGGGGGTATGAAGTACACTACATTATTTGGAAAGTGGTATGCAGCCTAAAAAGTTTGAAAACCACTGGGCTAAAGCCATGAAACCACACATAGACAGGAGTCAGGGAAGAGCTGCTGAATATTCTGTCTCAGACCCCATTTTTAAAATACTTCAGCTGAGCACTTATGCAGGATCACTACAGGCCCAGAACCCCCATCTCTAAGCAGGGGCACCGGAATAAGGGGGCCAGAAGGCCGTTGCCCACCCAGGCCCATCCACTTTTCAGCAGGGCCCCTCCTCTTTCCCCCGAGGCCCCACCCCCCGGCCAGGCCAGCAGCTGGAGCCTGGCTGGGGAGCTTGGGCAACTGTGGGGTGCACGGACCCTCCACTTGCCTGGGGTGAGGGGGTCGAAAGCAGCCTCCAGCCTGTGTCCCCGCCCCAGGGGGCCTACCCCTCCCCCACTCCCCCGCTGCCCAGGGCAGGAGGGTTTGCGGCTCCCCACAGCTACCCAGGACTTTTACCTGGACCCGGCACTGGCTGGGGGGGGGGCCGCAGCCCGGCCATGGTAAGAGCCTGCTCCTAGCCTCCCCATCCCGGGCAGGTGGAGGGTCCACGGCACCACTCCCCACTGCTGCCCACATGGCTCTTACCATGGGTCCAGGTACGAACTGTAAGCAGTTCTGGGGAGTCGCGAACTCTCCTGCCTTGGACGTGGGGCGGGGACACGGGCCAGGAGCTGCTCTTGATCCCCCCATCTCAGGCAGGTGGAGGGTCCGCGGCTCCCGGCCTGTTCCAGCTTCCAGCTTGGCTGGGGGTGGGGCCTCACGCGGAAGAGGAGGGGTGGGAGCGGGAGCCCCTGGTCCCTGGATCCCCCACTTTTGGGCAGGCTCTGCTGCCCTGGTCTCTAACTTGACAAATTCCAGTCTTAGCCATTACCCCACTCTGCCTCTCAGAGTGACTAACCAATTTTGGTTATTTTATATCTACCCATTTTGCTTCTGTTAACCCATTGGGGGCAGCATGTGTGTTGTGTCTGCCTGTATGCCCAGTTCACAGAGGATGTGATGTGACCACAGCAGTGTTACAGCAGAATAGCTTCCCAAATGCAAGGAATGTGTGACAGTCAGATTTGCTGATCTGTTGATATAATTGATATGAAAGCTTGTAAGGTAAAATTTGATGAAGTTGAGGTACCTATTGCTTTTTTGGCAGCTGTTGGAGATGGAAGGGGAAGACTTATGAAAGTTGGAGTGCATTATTGACAGTATTGTAGGCACTATGAAGGTGGAAACTAATGCACAGGTTTTTCATCATAATTTGTTATTTCTGGACTTTGAAGGTGTTGGGTGGATGGGATGTGACCTGGTGAATACTGTCTGTCACTAAATGTAGTTTCTGCTGGCTAATTATTATGATTTA
The DNA here is from genome assembly GCF_027887155.1 of Malaclemys terrapin pileata. Taxonomy (NCBI): domain Eukaryota; kingdom Metazoa; phylum Chordata; order Testudines; family Emydidae; genus Malaclemys; species Malaclemys terrapin. The sequence goes on along the minus strand of NC_071507.1, from coordinate 36,168,720 downwards.
TGTTGAGAGAAGGTTTGATATGATTTATGCCACCCTTTGAGTAGGGTTACCATTCATCTGGATTCCCCCAGACATGTCCGGCTTTTTGAGCTAAAAATAGCATCCGGGGAGAATTTGTAAATGTCCGGACTTCCCCTCCCACCCATGCAGAGCGCGCGTGGCTAACAGGGCAGCCGGCCGGATGGTGCCACTTACATGGGACTCCGACAGCCAGAGAGAGCCCGTCCTCCGCCTCCCCTGCAGCAGAGATCACTCCCTCCCTCCCTGCATTCGCAGATCGCCTCTGGCAGTCTGGAGCTCCTCCCCTGCTCCTCCTCCACTGCTGCCCAGCCTGCCGGGACGAGCGTGCCAGGACGAACGGCTCAGGCCGTTCCTGAGCAAGTTCACAGAGACATTAGGCAAAGGCCAACAACAAGGGGGCCAGGGGTCAGAGAAGGGGCAGGGAGGTTTTGGAGGGGGCAGTCAAGAGATGGGGGGGTCAGGAGTTCGGGGGAGGCTTTTGGGGGGGTGGATAAGGTTTTGGGCAGTCAGGGTACAGGTAGGGGGTAGGGTCTTGGGGGGCAGTTAAGGTGGGGGGGGTCTTAGGAGGGGGCAGTTAGGGGACAAGGAACAGGGAGGCTTAGGTAGGGGGTGGGGTTCTGGAGGGCAGTTAGGAGCAGGGGGGAGGGTTGGGGGTTCTGAGAGGGGTGGAAAGTGGGAGGGGCAGGGGTTGGGCTAGGGCAGGACAGGGGCGGGGCTAGGAGGCTCCTCCTGTCCTCTTTTTTGCTTGCTGAAATATGGTAACCCTACCTTTGAGGCATGTGACAGAGTGGGGTATAACAGCATCACATTGTGCTGGCTGTGGAAGAGATTGCTCTGAGGCTGTACTAGTATGGACTTGCACAAGGGAAAGCTATTATGTGGCCTTCTAGACAGCTGCCCTGCCCAGGAAAGGTGTGATACCTCACTGAAGGATCAAGAGAGCTGTCAAGATTGCAATCTGGGGCCATCAGCTTTCAATGACTCTGAACTAATGGCCTATCTCCATGAAACAGTGGTCTTTCTGCAAGAGGCCCAGAGGGATAGGAGTCAATCATGGCTCTTTAGACTGTGAGTTGGTGCCCACGGCACAGAGAGGGGGCCCTAGTTAAGGATATGTCTACTCTGCCTCTCAGTTTGGACTATGGGGGTGTGAATAGCAGCATGTACCAAAGCGCTGTGCTGTAAATCACTCCTATGACTGCTGCAGGCATGAACTAATAGGTTCCTAATTTACATTAATGTAATCTTGTTTGAAGAGGACTATGTTACTGCAAACTAAGAACCTTTTAGTTCATGCCTGCAGTGTTCACATGAGGGAGTTACAGTGCAACACTTTGGTGCCACTACTGTTCACACCCCCCATAGTCTGAACTGTGGTGCATTGTAGACAAGCTCTACTGAGAGTGGGTTCTGCTCTGCGCAGGGGGCCAACCATGCCATACATCAGAAGGACTTGCAGGAGAGAGAGAGAGGGGGCAGGACGAACTCTGTCCAGCATGAAACGCTGATGAAATCGGACTCACAAAAAGGGTCAGCTCAGACCAGGAAAGGGTGCATCTCAGGGCTTTTATTGTTTTCAAATATCTGTAACTCTCAAGTGCTCTAAGATAAAGTCAATGTGGTTGTGGGGGCTGAGAAATTCCTCTTCTAAACTTGTTTTCTTGCCTCAGAGTCCCCAAAGGGGTGAAACAAGAAGCCCAGTGAAATTCTGAGGGAGCATGTCTGGGTTACTGGTGTGGAAGCCTGAGACGTCTGAGGCTACATCTACACTACTGCGGTAAGTTGACCTACGCTACGCAACTCCAGCTACGTGAATAACATAGCTGGAGTCGATGTACCTTAGGTCGAGTTCCCGCAGGTTCTACACCGCAGGGGGTCGACGGGAGAGCTTCTCCCGTCGACTTACCTTACTCTTCTCATCGGGGTAGAGTTCAGGGGTCGACTGGAGAATGATCTGCTGTCGATTTGGCGGGTCTTCACTAGACCCTCTAAATCAACTGCTGGCGGATCGATCTCAGAGCGTCGATCCTGGCTGTAGTGTAGACATAGCCTCAGACATGGGTTTTAGGGTCTAGGGTGGCTGGAGGCAGTGTTCCACATCCAAAGGAAGGGCATCAGACAAGAGGCCTAAGCCTGGGAGTGTGTCCTTTAGTCCCAGAGCTATAACAGTGACAAGACTGTACCCAGACCCATTTGGCTTGGAAGTATGTAGGACCTAGTGACTTGGTCTGCTCAGAACAGACACGTGATCATACAGTGGGTTACTGGGCCAATTTGTAACAAGGCTTACTTGATCAGTTGAGATTCTGTAGCAAGGTACTTTCCTCTCTGAGTCTAAACTCTTTTTATTGTTGTTTATTAATTGGATTATAGTAGCACCTAGGGGTCCCAACTGAGATCAGAGCCCCAATATGGCAGGTACTAGTCCTTGCCCTGGAGAGTATGTGATCTGAATAGAAAAGATAGAGAAAAGGTGAGAGGAAAACAGAATGACTGAGAGGTGAAATGACTTGCTCAAGGTCACAAAAGAGGTCAGTGGTAGGGACAGGAATATAATTCAGGATTCCTGATTTCCCAATTCGGTGCTCTATCTGCTTGTCCATGCTGCTTCCCAAGATGATGGATGTCCATAGTGTTCCATTTAGTGTTCATGATCTATAACCTTTTCTGCAATCTCAGAGTAGTGTCATGCCTAGGGGCCTGATTCTCCTTTCAGATAAATGTATGGTGTAATTGCATTGATTTCAGTAGAGTTATTTTTGATTTCTAGCTGAGATCAGACTCAAGCTCGGTGTGTTTTGCGGTTAAGCTATAGTAGTTAGATGGACTTTTGTTAGTATTGGAACTAGTGCTACTATGTGCATACATATATTGCTTATGTACTCTATATGATTTGCATACTGGAGGCCAAATCCTGAGGTCTTACTGAGCTCTTAGTCAAACTGCTACTGACTTCCTCACAGCAAAGAATTGATACTAAGCTCTTATATATTAAGCTCTTATATCTGCAGAACTGAAAAGTTCTTCTTCGAGTGATTGTTCACGTCCATTACACATTAGGTGTACGCGCGCCGCGTGCACGGACATCGGAAACTTTTTCCCTTAGCGGCTCCCGTCGGGCTGGCAGGGCCCCCTCCCTCCCGCCAGAGCGGCGCCCCGCTCTAGGGTATATATATCCCTGCCAACCCGACCCCTCCAGTTCCTTCTTACCGTCCGTGGCGGCGTTGGAACAACTCTGTCTCTCGTCTGAGAGTGTCCCTTAGCATAGTCATTAGTGTTATCTACAACAGTTATCAGTTATTTAGTAGTTAGTGTTGAGCTTAGTAGTTAACAGCTCATTAGGTACTTAAAAGTTCCTGCGGTGGTTGCTTGGTCAACCCCGGCACCTGCCCTGGGCGGCGGGGCATGCCGCACGCCCAAGGCTTCAAGGCTTGTGCCAAGTGCCGTAAGCCTATGCCATTGAGCGACCCCCATGACTCGTGTCTCCGCTGCCTGGGGGAAGCTCACCAGAAAGAGCGCTGCTAGATTTGCAAGGCTTTTAAGCCCAGAACTAAGAAAGAAAGAGACTTTCGCCTCAAGCAGCTGCTCATGGAAACGGCGTTACAGCCCTCCACTTCGGCGGCACCGTCTGCCTCAGTGCGGAGCGCCCCGGCATCGGTGCGGGAATCGGCGCCGGCGGGTCACGCGAAGTCCACGGCACCGACCCAACGGGGGCATGTACGGCACCAGTCGTCTTCGCCGACAAAATCGAAGGGCCAACCCAAGACCCGAGGACGCTCCCCGCATAAGAGGGTAGCGCCGGCGAAGCCCTCGAGTGCGCCCAAGGCCGGCACGGTCCCGGCACAGGCCCCGGTAGTGGCTCTGGCGCCGAAAGGCCCGTCGAGCCCCGGGATAGGCGCATCGAGTGAGGAAGAAGGGCTGGAGGAGCTCTTGGAACAGCCCTCCACTCCGGACACATTTGAGGCAGCAAAGGACCTCATTGCATTGTCCGTTGAGGGCCCTCCACAAACTGAGGACGCTCCGCCAAGACTGCCACACAGAGGCAAGCCGGCGATGGTGCGCCCATCACGGTCGCCATCTCGGCACCGTTCAAGGCACCGGTCCCGGTCGAGCTCCGCCTCAGTGGACTCCCGGTTGCCCTCCGCGCAGAAAGCGCCGCAGCAGTCGGGCCTCAGTAAGTGGTCGGCACCAACTCAGCAGCCATACTCGAGTCGGCACCGGGATGCGTTGGCGGTACGTTCCCCGAGACCGACCACCCTTAGTCGTTCCCGGTCCCGTGGTCACCGGTACCGATCCAGGTCCAGGTCGGCGAGACGTTGCTCCAGGTCCTGGTCGCGGAGGCGCTACTCCCCAAACCCGGACCGGCACTGTTCTACGGCTCCGCCGTGGCCTTCCAGATTACCGTCCATGGTGTCGGAGACTGACTCGGGCCGGTACGGCGGGTATGCCCATAGGGCACAGGCTAGTAGGGCCTACGAAGCCTCGGGCCATCCCCAATGGGGCCAACCAAGCCAATAGCCTTTCTGGACACCCTGGGCCTACCACCAGCAAGGGCCCCCATCCAGGACCTCGAGATCCGGGCCATCGGGGTACCGATCCCGCTCTCCGCGGTACCGCCCGCCCTCTCACAAGGAGGCAACGGTCTCTAGACTGCAGGAGCGGGAGGGAGTAGACTCGGCACCGAGCACGGTACCGTCCCAGTCCCACACCGTGGGACAGGCCCCAGAGGAACAACCAGTCGATGAAGGGTTGCAGGAAGGTGAGGATGGACAAAAGGCCCCGACCTCCTCCTCCTCCTCGCCGGACGAGGCAGTAGTGGGCACGACAGTGTCCGGCCCTCCCCCGATTGATTATCGGGCGCACCAAGACCTGCTTCGCCGGGTAGCCCTCAATCTGGGCTTGCAAGCGGAGGAGACTGTAGAACAGGAGGACCCCATGGTCGACATCCTGAGCCCGGAGGGGCCCTCCAGAGTCGCTCTCCCGATTATACGGACAGTCCAGTCCAACTATAAGACGGTGTGGCAAACGCCGGCCTCCAGTGCACCAACTGCAAAAGGCGTGGAGAGAAAATACTTCGCCCCGTCAAGAGGGTTTGACTTCCTCTTTTTACACCCGTCTCCTTGTTCGCTGGTGGTCTCGGTGGTCAACAAGCGAGAGCATCATGGCCAGCAAGCCCCTGCGCCCAAGGGCAAGGAGGCAAAACGATTGGACTTATTCGGAAGGAAAGTCTATTCGTCTGGGGGCCTCCAGCTGAAGATCGCTAATCAGCAGGCGATTCTAAATAGGCACAATTTTAATTCTTGGGCATCAATCTCCAAGTTCAAAGACTCCCTACCTCAGGACGCACATCCTGAGTTCACGGCCCTGGTGGACGAGAGGATGGCGGTGGCCAAGACCTCATTGCAGGCCTCCCTCGATTCAGCCGACGCAGCGGCTAGAACAATCGCGTCAGGGGTAGTGATGAGGCGTTCGGCATGGTTACAGGCTTCAGGCCTTCCGCCAGAGGTGCAGACCACCCTGCAGGACCTCCCGTTTGAAGGTTCGGGTTTGTTCTCCGACCAAACGGACGCCAGGCTACATAGCCTTAAGGACTCGCGAGCAACCCTAAAGTCATTAGGAATGCATACCCCGGTAACACAGCGCAAGCCCTTTAAGCCTCAACCACCACAGAGGCATTACCACCCTCGCCCTCGGCATGAACCGTACCGCCGTCGTGGCAGAGATAACAGGCGGAGACGTAACAATACGCCTAACCAGAGCCAAGGTCACGGCCAGGGCAAGCCGCAGCCAGGGAACAAACCAGGCTTTTGAAGTTACGCTCGAGGACAGCGTACCACATTCCATACCGGATCCTCCTCTGAGTTTCAAGGACCGCCTGTCCCATTTCTACCAGGCATGGTCGCGCATAACATCGGACCGCTGGGTCCTGCGCACAGTGAAGGCGGGCTATACCCTCCAGTTTTCCTCACCCCGCCCCCCTGCCATCCCCCTTCCCCGTCCCTCTTCAGGGACCCCTCTCACAAGCAACTTCTCATGCAGGAGGTACAGACCCTTCTCACAGTAGGAGCAGTGGAAGAGGTACCACCAGACCTAAGGGGAAAAGGATTCTATTCCAGGTACTTCCTGATTCCCAAGGCAAAAGGGGGCCTCCATCCTATCCTGGACCTGCGCGACCTAAACAAGTTTCTGGTCAGAATGCGCTTCCGTATGGTCTCCCTTGGAACTATTATCCCATCCCTGGATCCGGGGGATTGGTACGCTGCCCTCGATATGAAAGATGCCTATTTTCACATCGCCATCAATCCGGCCCACAGGCGGTTCCTGCGCTTCACCGTCAACCAGAGCTATTTCCAATTTACAGTCCTGCCCTTTGGCCTGGCATCAGCACCACGAGTATTCACGAAATGCATGTCCGTGGTAGCAGCCTTCCTTCGGAAAAGAAGGATGCGTGTGTTCCCGTACTTGGACGACTGACTCCTCTCGGGCAGGTCGGAGGCCAAGGTCCGCTCTCACGTGACGCTGGCTCTACAGGTGTTCGGCAGGCTCGGCCTCCTGGTCTACATACCCAAGTACACGTTAGCTCCCACACAGAGACTGGACTTCATAGGTGCAGTCCTGGACTCGGTGACCGTGCGGGCAAGCCTCCCAGAGTCGCGGTTCCTGACAATTCAGAGGGCCGTAAGCTCAGTCCAGAAGTTCCCCACGACAACGGCAAGGTGTTGCATGCAGCTCCTGGGACACATGGCAGCCTGCACACATGTAGTCAGACATGCCCGCCTAAGGCTCCGGCCCTTGCAGTTGTGGTTTACCCAAACGTACCGCCCCAACAGAGACCCCTTGGATCTGGTGGTGACCATCCCGGATCAGGTGTTGGGCTCGCTCCGCTGGTGGCTCAATCAACAACAGGTCTGCAAAGGGATCCCCTTCGCTACCCCACAGCCCACTCTGACGTTAGTAACGGATGCATCGGACCTGGGTTGGGGAGCACACCTGGGGGAACTGCGGACCCAAGGCTTGTGGTCCAGGGAAGACAGGTTGCTTCACATCAATCTAAAGGAGCTGAGAGCGGTTCGCCTCGCCTGTCAGACCTTCCACGCCACCATAGAAGGGCACAGCGTGGCAGTCCTGACGGACAACACTACCGCCATGCCCGGTCCTCTCCCCTCTGTCGCGAGGCACTCCAATTATGGGACTTCTGTATAGCCCATGCGATCCATCTTATTGCAACGTATCTCCCGGGGATCCAAAACGGGTTAGCGGACCGCCTCAGCCGATCCTACCAAATGCACAAATGGGCGTTGAGGCGGGACGTCCTGCATTCAATCTTCCGGAGGTGGGGCTTTCCCCGGGTGGATCTTTTCACCACCAAGGACAACAGTCAATGCCCTCAGTTTTGCTTGTTTCAGAACCTCAGCCCGGGATCTTTGGCAGGTGCCTTCACGATTCCGTGGGGAGGGAGCCTGAGGTATGCCTTCCCTCCATTCCCGCTCATCCACAAGGTCCTCCTCAAGACCCGCAGGGACAGGGCGACAATTATACTCATCGCCCCGGCCTGGCCACGCCAGCATTGGTTCACGACCCTGCTGGAATTGTCCATAGCCGACCCGATCACCCTCCCCCTCCATCGCGACCTAGTCACACAAGACAGGGGTTGCCTGCTCCACCCGAACCTGTCATCGCTACATCTCACGGCGTGATATCTCTCTGGCTGAACGATGCGGAACACAGGTGCTCTCACCAGGTTCAACAAATTCTCCTTAGTAGTAGGAAGCCCTCCACAAGAGCGACCTACCTGGCCAAATGGAAAAGGTTCTCCCACTGGTGCGAGCCTCAGCACATACAACCTCTACAGGCCTCAGTTCCGTCGATCCTGGACTACTTACTACACATCAAGCATCAGGGGCTTGCGCCCGCCTCGATTAAAGTGCATTTAGCTGCCATTTCGGCATTCCATCCGGGAGAGTTGGGAGTGTCAGTATTCTCCAACCCCACAGTAGCCCGATTCCTCAAGGGGCTGGAGAGGGTGTTTCCCTACTCGCGCCCACCAGTCCCTGCGTGGAGTCTGAACCTAGTCCTAACTAAGCTCATGGGGCCCCCCTTTGAACCCCTAGCCAATTGTTCCCTCATGCACCTCTCGTGGAAGGTGGCGTTTCTCGTGGCCATCACATCGTCCAGGAGGGTATCGGAATTGAGGGCCCTCACTTCAGAACCCCCTTATACAGTTTTTCATAAGGATAAGGTGCAACTGAGGCCGCACCCCAAATTCCTCCCGAAAGTGGTATCGCAGTTTCACATGGGACAGGACATTTGTCTACCGGTGTTCTTCCCTAAACCCCATACGGACCCTCATCACCGCAGCCTACATACCCTCGATGTTCGAAGGGCATTGGCGTTTTACCTGGAGCGGACCAGGTCGTTTCGCAGAACACCTCAGCTGTTTATTGCCATTGCGGAACGTATGAGAGGCCTGCCTATCTCGACACAGCGCTTATCGGCGTGGATTGTGCATTGTATAGGCACATGTTATGAGCTCGCCAATGTTCCGGCCCCAGAGATTCAGGCCCACTCAACTAGGGCCCAAGTGTCCTCGACGGCCTTCTTGGCGCAGGTCCCTATCCAGGAAATCTGTAAAGCGGCCACCTGGTTGTCCGTACATACGTTCACAGCCCACTACGCGATCCACCATCAGACCAGAGAGGACGCCGTGGTCGGACGGGCTGTGCTACAGTCTGTTGTACCTTGACTCCTACCCACCTCCAATGGTAAGCTTGGGAATCACCTAATGTGTAATGGACGTGAACAATCACTCGAAGAAGAAAGAACGGTTACCTACCTTCTGTAACTGTTGTTCTTCGAGATATGTTGTTCACGTCCATTACACTTCCCACCCTCCTTCCCCTCTGTCGGAGTCTCCGGCAAGAAGGAACCGGAGGGGTCGGGTCGGCAGGGATATATATACCCTAGAGCGGGGCGCCGCTCTGGCGGGAGGGAGGGGGCTGCCGGCCCGACGGGAGCCGCTAAGGGAAAAAGTTTCCAACGTCCGTGCACGCGGCGCGCGTACACCTAATGTGTAATGGACGTGAACAACACATCTCGAAGAACAACAGTTACAGAAGGTAGGTAACCGTTCTTTTTATTTACAAAGGGGGTAAATAAATCGCTGTCCCCACTTTCCAAATAGGGAGACCAAGGCAAAGAGAGGTGAAGTGACTTGCCCAGAGTCACACAACAGGTCAGTGGCACAACCAGGGAGAAAACCAGGTCTCCTGCCTCTTAGTCCTGTAGTGGTCCCTCGCTCTCCAGTGGGGAGGGAGGCCACCCTGCCTGGTTGTAGGGGCGGTAGTTTTCGTGCTTAGGCTGCCCCGGCAGGGTCTGTCTAACAAAAGCAACAACACAATAGTCCGGGCTCCTGTCCCCACCCTTGGCTGGGGCACGCCAATGTAGTCTTTAGCCCTCTGCACACTGAGCTGGGGCTGACACCAATTAACAGTCTGAGGCCCCTGCCCTCGGGCGTGGCTGGACTAGTAGCAGGCTATTGCCTACACCTCCAGGTCAAGGCAGCCAGCAAATATACACAGTCTGTAGCCTCAACCCTTTGGGTGGGGCAGAGCACGGAGCAGGCTCTAACCAAAGCTTGGGGCTCAGGCAGCCAGCAAACACATATAGTCTCGGGGTTCAGGTAAGAGTGAGCACCCACACAGTCTCATGGGCTGCAAAAGGGGTTGAGCACCACCAGGCAGTCTAGGTGCTGACAGGGGTGTTTAGGGAGCACAGGCCTCCTGCCTAAGGTGGGGAGTCAGCCACAGATCGAGGGACGTGATCATTCCCCTCTATTCGACATTCGTGAGGCCTCATCTGGAGTATTGTGTCCAGTTTTGGGCCCCACACTACAAGAAGGATGTGGAAAAATTGGAAAGAGTCCAGCGGAGGGCAACAAAAATGATTAGGGGGCTGGAGCACATGACTTATGAGGAGAGGCTAAGGGAACTGGGATTGTTTAGTCTGCAGAAGAGAAGAATGAGGAGTGATTTGATAGCTGCTTTCAACTACCTGAAAGGGGGTTCCAAAGAGGATGGATCTAGACTGTTCTCAGTGGTACCAGATGACAAAACAAGGAGTAACGGTCTCAAGTTGCAGTGCGGGAGGTTTAGGTTGGATATTAGAAAAAACTTTTTCACTAGGAGGGTGGTGAAGCACTGGAATGGATTACCTAGGCAGGTGGTGGAATCGCCTTCCTTAGAGGTTTTTAAGGTCAGGCTTGACAAAGCCCTGGCTGGGATTCATAGATTCATAGACTCTAGGACTGGAAGGAACCTCAAGAGGTCATTGAGTCCAGTCCCCTGCCCTCATGGCAGGACCAATACTGTCTAGACCATCCCTGATAGACATTTATCTAACCTACTCTTAAATATCTCCAGAGATGGAGATTCCACAACCTCCCTAGGCAGTTTATTCCAATGTTTAACCACCCTGACAGTTAGGAACTTTTTCCTAATGTCCACCCTAAACCTCCCTTGCTGCAGTTTAAGCCCATTGCTTCTTGTTCTATCCTTAGAGGCTAAGATGGACGAGTTTTCTCCCATCTCCTTATGACACCCTTTTAGATACCTGAAAACTGCTATCATGTCCCCTCTCAGTCTTCTCTTTTCCAAACTAAACAAACCTAATTCTTTCAGCCTTCCTTAATAGGTCATGTTCTCTAACCTTTAATCATTCTTGTTGCTCTTCTCTGGACTCTCTCCAATTTCTCCACATCTTTCTTGAAATGCGGTGCCCAGAACTGGACACAATACTCCAGCTGAGGCCTAACCAGCGCAGAGTAGAGCGGAAGAATGACTTCTTGTGTCTTGCTCACAACACATCTGTTAATGCATCCCAGAATCACGTTTGCTTTTTTTGCAACAGCATCACACTGTTGACTCATATTTAGCTTGTGGTCCACTATAACCGCTAGATCCCTTTCTGTCATACTCCTTCCTAGACAGTCTCTTTCCATTCTGTATGTGTGAAACTGATTGTTCCTTCCTAAGTTGAGCACTTTGCATTTGTCTTTATTAAACTTCATCCTGTTTACCTCACACCATTTCTCCAATTTGTCCAGATCATTTTGAATTTTGACCCTATCCTCCAAAGCAGTTGCAATCCCTCCCAGTTAGGTATCATCTGCAAATTTAATAAGCGTACTTTCTATGCCAATATCTAAGTCGTTGATGAAGATATTGAACGGAGCCGGTCCCAAAATAGACCCCTGCAGAACCCCACTCGTTATACCTTTCCAGCAGGATTGGGAACAATTAATAACTACTCTCCAAGTACGGTTATCCAGCCAGTTATGCACCCATCTTATAGTAGCCCTATCTAAGTTGTATTTGCCTAGTTTATCGATAAGAATATCATGTGAGACCGTATCAAATGCCTTACTAACGTCTACGTACACCACATCCACCGCTTTTCCCTTATCCACAAGACTTGTTATCCTATCAAAGAAAGCTATCAGATTGGTTTGACATGACTTGTTCTTTACAAATCCATGCTGGCTATTCCCTATCACCTTACTACCTTCCAAGTGTTTGCAGATGATTTCCTTAATTACTTGCTCCATTATCTTCCCTGGCACGGAAGTTAAACTAACTGGTCTGTAGTTTCCTGGGTTGTTTTTATTTCCCTTTTTGTAGATGGGTACTATGTTTGCCCTTTTCCAGTCTTCTGGAATCTCTCCTGTCTCCCATGATTTTCCAAAGATAATAGCTAGAGGCTCAGATACCTCCTCTGTTAGCTCCTTGAGTCTTCTAGGATGCATTCCATCAGGCCCTGGTGACTTGCAGGCATCTAACTTTTCTAAGATGCCTGCAAGTCACCAGGGCCTGATGGAATGCATGATGGATGATTTAGTTGGTCCTGCTTTGAGCAGGGGGTTGGACTAGATGACCTCCTGAGGTCCCTTCCAACCCTGATATTCTATGATTCTATGATTCACCCTGGGGTTTGGGGTGGCAGGGGGACGCGGGCCCACCCTATTCCACCTTGTCCCAGCCCAGGGCCCTAGCAGTGGCAGAGTGGTCTGCCACTGGGTCAGTGAGGATCCAGCCGCAACACGCCAGCCTAGAAGCGGTAAGCCCTGTAGCCAGCTAGTTGTTGGCTTCCCCTGGGCTACTTCCTACCTTGGTACCTCAGGTATCCACCAGTCCTCGGGCTTCTCTGGGTAGACAGCCAACGGTAGTCCTGGTAACTCCTCATCTGGGTCCGTGTCCTCCAGGAGCAGGGATTGGCAGAGCATAGGTTCAGCTCCTGGGCGCCACAGCAAGGCAGAGGCGTCCATCTCCCTTTATACATCCTGTCCTGCTCAACTGAGCTGCAGGACCCTCCCTTTATACATCCTGTCCTACCCTTGTACTTCCAGTGAGGGGGGTGGAGCAGGTTAGGCTCCGCCCACCAAGGGGAGTGTAGTGGTTCCTCGCTCTCCAGTCTGGTGGGAGGCCACTCTGCCTCACTACAGGCCCATTTTTACTTCAGTGAGAATGTACTCGAGATAGGGCTTAGTAAACCCCTGATTCTTTTCTCACTTACACCTATTTAAATCAGGAATTTTCTGGTGTGTGTAAAACTGATGTGAGATCAGAAGCAGGTGTTGATTAAGAATCCCAGGATTCAGCCATATGGTTTTTTTTTTGTAAAGATGTAGGATTTGTCACACTAGATCAGAACAGTAGTCTGTCAAGTCCAGCAGTGTGCCTCCAGCAGTGGCCATCACCTGATGCTGTAGAGAAGTAACAATCCCCCATAGTATAGCCAGGCAACTGTGCAGTTCTTTACAATCCTTCAGAAATCAGTTTATATCCTGAGGCATGAGATTTGATTATCTCATTTTAGCATGCATAACTACAAATGTTATTATTAGAGATAGGCCCAAACGAAAACCTGGATCAGACCTCCCTTGAACTTTGGGATAGTTCAGATTCATATTTGGATGAATTCATAAATTTAGATCCAAACTATCCTGGTCAGGCCAGTGTATTGATCATACACATATCCTGGTCTTTTTCAAAATCCAACCATAGTATTTGACTTAATGGCGTAAATTCACATCTGGAGTTACACCAGGAAAGAATATGATCCATTGTGTGTGTGTGTGGTGGGTAACTCTTATATTTATTGTCTTGATATCTTTTATTATAACAAAATTGTTATGTTGTCATTTTCACACCTTTTTATAGCTGACTTCTTATAAGATTTACATTATTTTTTGTGTGCATTCTTCCTAAAACTGGCAATTATGTGGATAACCAGTATTTCAATTTTGGATGTTTCACTAAAGTGTTAGTATTGATTACCAAAACTAGTGACACTTCTTTGAAAAGAGATAAAGAAAGAAGAAAGACCTTCTATTTTGTTACCTTTGAAATCAAACCTGATCACATTAACCATTATTTTTATTTGTATGTATTGCTTGTTATATCACCTTCATCACATTCGATAACTGGAGTAAAGCAAATTGATTTCCCTAGTTCCTGCCGTGAGGTGGCTCATAATGAAAGGTAGGTGACTCAGCTAATTTGCACAGTGGCACAAGGTTCAGAATGAGTTGCTGAAATGTAACAACACATTTCTTTCTTTCTATTTTTTCATTAACACGAAGAACTGTTATTTAGGCAATGGGAAGAAAATATTGTATTTCCCTACAATCCAGCCATTACTGTAGAAATACTCAAAGGCCTGACCTGCTTCTTCTTTCTTATATACCCCATGAATTCCCATTGCCACTGCTTTTTCTTTGTATTTACAGAATTTTACTGTTTTCCTTCTGTTTAGAAATTTTGCATCTTAGAAATAGATACAATTTAGCCAAATAAGAAAGATCAAAGTAGGGGTTTTAAATTATAATTGTCTGTTCATTTTCATTGGTTTTCTAACTCTGGAACTTGAATTTCTCTCTCTTCCATTTATTACACCAATCTCTAACATATCCTCCATCACTATGCTGCAGACATAAGCTGACAGTAAAAGCACAATAAAAGAATTTATATAAGATATGTGACATGATCAGTGTTATTAACTGACACTTTGGCCCACCTATTCAAATGTGTACACTCTGGTAATGCTTGGTGAACATACACAAGTCAAGATATGTGTGCGTACAAATCCCTGACTTTCACAGATGAATAGGATGTGGCATTAGCACAAGAGAAATATAGGTTTATAGATCTAAGCAATTCACATGTTTTGGTCATATTTTTATTATAAAGCATATGCGTCTCATCAGCTGATCAGCCTTTAGGATCCACTAATATTTTGACATCCTAAAATTGCTAAGAACATTTTCTTTGGGACTTTGGTAGGATTCCCTCATTTATTATTTTGTCCTCCTATCCAAGATTATTGTGTCATGATGTTATATTGTCATTTCATAACACAAACATCCATTGTGATGGTGCATTATGTGACAAAGTTCCTCCTCTATCTTGGTGGGTCCTGCACTTATTGGCAGATTTTCTTGCTTCAGAGATTCACCATGTGGGTTGGGGAACAGCCCAGAGACCTTCCCCTCTGGAAGAACCCACAGTCCAGGTCAATTGGGAGGTTTGGAGGGAACCTGGGCCTGCCCTCTACTCTGGGTTCCAGCCCAGGGCCCTGTGGACTGCAGCTGTCTATAGTGCCTCCTGTAACAGCTGCATGACAGCTGCAACTCCCTGGGCTACTTCCCCCTGGCCTCCTCCAAACACCTTCCTTATTCTCACCACAGGACCTTCCTCCTGGTGCCTGATAACGCTTGTGCTCCTCAGTCCTCCAGCAGCACACCCTCTCACTCCTTGCACCTCTTGCTCCCAGCTCCTCACACTCACACCACAAACTGAAGTGAGTTCCTTTTAAAACCCAGGTGCCCTGATTAGCCTGCCTTAATTGATTCTAGCAGCTTCTTAATTGGCTCCAAGTGTCCTAATTAGCCTGCCTGCCTTAACTGGTTCTAGCAGGTTCCTGATTACTCTAGTGCAGCCCCTGCTCTGGTCACTCAGGGAACAGAAAACTACTCATCCAGTGACCAGTATATTTGCCCTCTACCAGACTCCTGTACCCCACTGGTTTGGGTCTGTCACAATTACAACAAAATATCAGGAGGTAATGACATTGCAAGAGCTCCGAAAATATTCAGAACTATTTCAATTTATGTACAGTTCTTTTGGTTTCAAGGTATCCTCATCAAAAAGGGGATTGTTCCACAAAAATCACAGGTAGGAGGTTGTATTTTAAGAATATGTCTGTCTGTAATACATTTTTAAATGCTTTAATGCTAACTACAGAAATCTTTAATCCTTAATTAATACATGCCATCAAGAACAACTCTTGGATGCCAGAATCACTCAGCTTTATTTTATGCTTCTTCACCCATACTACTCATGAGAAGATAATTTTACCATATAAGAATTCCCCTGATGTCTTCTTTTAATTTATATTGTGTAAATTCTGTATATTAAGATTTGTCCAAAGTATTACTAGCATGTCAAGTTGTAGTCTTCTTACTTTGCAAAATCCAGTTATGCTAGCAATAGGAATTGACATGAAAAGTTCTTTGAATTTGATCCTTTGGCTGATTATAATATATAAAGTCAATGTTTAGAATTTGGATGGATCACACACAAATTCTTAGCGAGAATACAATGCAAACTGATGACCGCATATGGGATCATTAATGTCTTCCATCTAGGGTGTCAATAAAAAGGAAGGGTGATATAGATAAAGAAATCCAATGCATGCCTGTTAAGGCTGAATGTCCAGAAAAGTAGTGATTTGATGTAAATGACTTGCTACCCTATCTTGCATACTTGGTTAATATAAATTTCCTTGTTTACATAAGTGACAGAAAGTAACTAAGTTATAACTATTTATGCTCAGTTCTTCTGATATCATTCTCTCCAGCTCAATCATTAGTACTATGTGATTTTTTTCCTTGAAAGAAAAGAAGTCCACAAAAAATCCACAAACCCCAAAGAGACAGCCAATGTTACAGGGGGACGTTAGTCCCATCCCTTGTTACACCTGAATATCTTTTGTGTGGGAACTGTGGCTTGTGTAAAATGGAACGAAGTTGGATAAAAATGTGACATGTTAATTAAGTAAATACATAAAATACAGTAAATGCTGTCTGGTTAGCAGGAGAGCCGCCAGCTTTTTTGCCGCCCTAGGTGGCGGAAAGTCCCACCCCCGAAATACCGCCCTTGACAGAGGCGGCGGAAGGTCCCTCCCTCGAAATACCACTGACGACCGGGGCGGCTGAAGATCCGGCTGCCGCGGTTGCCGCCCCCCAAATGTTAGCGCCCTAGGCAACCACCTAGGTCGCCTAATGGGTTGCGCTGGCCCTGCTGGTTAGATCTAAACCCAAGACATTTTGTTGCACGTGTGGACAGGCAGTTAAGAATATCATGGGGCTTTTGACCCCTCTGGTCAAGATTTCCTGGCCAAATCCCAAACTGGATAATTTTGCCCTAGCACCTAAAAATCTGGTTGCAGTTGTAGTCACCTTTTCCCTCCACATTCCTTTTATATGACCTGTCTTGCTGTGGGGTAAACTAAAGAACTCTTTTACCTTTAATCACCCCACCCCACCTAGCACTTCTTCCTGTACCCCACTGCTGTTGCTTATATTTACTGAGCTACAGTGAACTATTCCTACCACCAAAATGTGGGACTCTCCCTGTTCCCTGCCTGCTTCAGGCATATACCTCTTTCCTCATGCAGGGTCCTTGTTGCTGCTCTCTCCATATTCTTTTTTCTGTTTGTTTGAGCCTACTGTCCATTGGGCTGCTAAGCAACAGCCTGTCCATGAAAACAGGAGATTCAAACAACTGCTCAGGATCCCAGGAGAGGGTGCCAAAATCAGGTGCCCAGTGGAGAAAGTAGAAGACTATACAATATAAAGTCAAATCAGTACATTACGCATGTGGTAAAGAGTGAAAATCCCAGCACCCAATTCTAGACAGCTATGTATCTGATGGGTTTCCTCACCATTATGAGTGAATGAGCCGAACAACCACCGTCTGAGGGTAGGGAGCCTCAGTGTAGATGAAAATGAATTAACAATAATAAAAAGAGCAATGAGAGGCAGAGAAAGGGAAAATACATTGATAAAGCACAGTTTAGAAAATCAGCATTGTAGCAAATCGCCTTTGACTTGTTGGATAGATGCTATATCTTTACATGTTGTTTTTGGATAAAACTCCCATTGACTTCAGTGAGAGCAGAATTAGACTAGTGCTGAGCACCTTTGGAAATTTAATACCTATATCTTTTACATTTCTTCCAGTCTGTAGTAAGTAATTTAAAAGCGGTAGTATATAAGTAGTTTCAAAATATTTAATCAAGTAAGCATGGAAAAACCTGAAAAAAAGGCCTGGGTATCATGGTATAGCCACTTACTATGGCCTGAGACTGATTACTAGCCCTGGAACTAGAAACTTGTGGGTTTAGCGGAAAGGGCATCTCACAGCAGAGTGAGAATCTATGTCTAATATTAAATGTGGGGGGAAATATCTTTTTTAGAAGCTATTGGTCTAAAAAGTTGCCAATTGAATTAATTGAAAAACTCTCAGTTGGCTATTGGTTCAGATATTATAGCTCCTGTTTGCACCAGTGTCTACTAATGCAGATTCGTGAGCTCATTGGCCTGAAAGGGACTTCCAGTGGTATCAGGGATTCATGCTAGTGTAGAATCTTGACTTGTTGCTCTAACTTTCAGTTGCACAAAAATAAATTAAGTTAAATTTATTGCTGTATTTTCAATGGAGGTTGGGGTTGGGAGAATGGGGTGAGCCAGAGTCTGTGGGAATTTATTACAACCATCAATAAGACCATTCCCGTAGTGAAGGAAAAGATCAAGAGGAGTTAAAGTGTGTCTCTACAATTGATTCAATCATTTTTATATTTTATGTGATTTGTCAAGTTCATTTTTGGTGACTGTATTTCAAAATTGCCTTAATTTTAAAATAAGGCTGTTTCAGTTTTTGCTGTCAAAGCTCATGGAAGAATCAAGGCCTAAGTTTGTATAAAGGAAAATGCTATCTGAAAGCAGTGCAAAGGAATCTACTGAATGTCATTTCACAGTTTTTCTTTACAAATTTCCAGGAAAACCTACATAAGTCTAATACAGAATGCTATCTGCAAAACTGAACCCTAGCATTCTCGTTTAATTTAAAATTATGCTTTTGTAGTCAGAGTGGCTCCAAATAATAAATATAGATTGGCTTTTGAGTTGTACTCAGCAAGACATTTCCTCTTACTTGATGACTGTGTTCACTTCAATTAGCAACAGTCGGAACTTTTTTTGGCATTAGGCAGTTGCCCATTTTAGTTGATTGATTGATTACGTTTTCATGATCACAAAACTCTAGACATTATTTGTAAAACATAGCAATAATATTTTTCCTTTTTTTGATTTAATGATGCTTTTTTTCATTTGTTTTCAATTAAACTTTCAACTATACTCTAATCCTTGTGAAATAAACACACTAGTATTATTTTATCTTTAAGTATAGCCTTCTGCTAGTTGCTCTTGCAATTTGGATTTACAAGGAGATGGATAAATTTCTACATACAATTGTCATCTTGTGTGTCTGTCCCTGACAATCTACAAGAAGCACAAGTAGATATGGTCAAGGATTAGTAACAACTCCCATGCTACCATTCTAAAGAATGATTCAGTGTGTTAATTGTTTTGGAAGCAAGAATCTAGATCTAATTTCCAGAAAATGAATGCGATATGCATCAGAGTTAGAAATGTCCAGCCATACTAACAGCTTCTCAAACTCATGGGGAGCCAGGAGAGGGATACTTAATGCACAAATCTCTTTGGTACAGGAAGACACAAAATGGTTTCCTTGTGATCCATTCCCAACAAGACTGAGTCCAGTTCATTTGTTTCATTGTGTGGCTCTAAATAGAGGATGCAAATTTTCTAGTGCTGAGGCATTGCCACATCACAGTCTAATATTTTGAGAGTTTTTTTCATTTTGTTTATTGTGTAATCAGAAGTCCATTAAATGCTTATTAAAAGTAGATCTGTCCATTTTAAATCTATGGGTACTTCTTCCTCCATGAACAATTTATGTTTTGTAATTATCTATATTGTATTGTTTATTCACTTAAATTATCCTTACTTCACCCTGACTTTTTAAAAGGCCACCTGCCTGAAAGTTTATTTTTCTATTCACTGAATTTTTATAAAGCAGCTTTTTACATAACTGACTCTGTCTTAATCTAGAGAACCTCAACAGATCCATATGAGCAGTGAATTTAGACTGGGTGATCTGAGTTATAACTTCATTCTGAGTGTGCTAAAAGAGTCAAGACAGTGAGAATCAAATTCAAGCCAAGGATAACTTGCCACCTACAAGAGAATTGAAAACTTTGGAATTATGCCGTAAGGTCCTCTAAAATGTATATAGTAGAGTATCTAAGTATGTTGTGAAGAGTAAATTAAACCCTGACTGGCAGATCATCAAAGGGAGCTGTCCAAGGTAGCTGGCTACGATAGGCCATTGTGAAGAGAACTTATCATACACAGAAACTGATTTTGATTTTTTGCATCAGAAGTTGCTCCATGGGAGTGAATGGAATTACATGGGCATTAAATCAGTGTAAGTGAGAGTAAAATCAGACCCTTCAATTTATAAACTGTTGTGGAAGCAGAGAAAGAACTGACAGGAAGGGATGCATCACTCGCCTCAAAGGTGCCCCTAAGAATGGGAGGCCGAGCCACCGCTTCCTGGCTTCCACACTATGCATACAAATAATAATTCTGGGTCACACAAATCTACATATCAATAAAAAAGAATATTGGTCCTTGGTAGAAGCTACAATGTACAACATATGTATAGTCAATCAGATACAGTATTGAGAAATACCTCTACTGTATCGCTTCTCAGTTTTCATGGAATAAGTAGATAGTAAACATAATGATTAGTCATAATGACTTATGAGGTTTCTGGATATGGCCATGTGTCTAATATGACAGACATTACATACTACTCTTTAAATTGATCCAGTGCCTACCACAAATAGTAAGGTTGTTTGCTTTTTGAAGCATGATATGTATTGGTGCTATGTGCCAGCTTACTAACTAATAGGTGAGAAAGGGAGATATGGCTCTTTTGTCCAAACAGACGCATTGAATGCATTGCTTTTCTCTTATTTCTGAGGTGTGCGATCAAGTTCTAAAGACCATCTGCTTGGGTGCTCTAGCATTTCTCTTCCTCAGCCTGCCTAATATAGCTAAGGTGTATAGGGTGTATAGGGTGACCAGATGTCCCAATTTTATAGGGACAGTCCCGATTTTTGGATCATTTTCTCCTATTACCCCCACCCCATGTCCCGATTTTTCACATTTGCTGTCTGGTCACCCTAAAGTACAACAGTGCCCTGGGATAACAGAACTCTGCCAGCAAGCTACATTTTTATAATTTTGTTCCTATTTTCTTTTCTGTCATCTTAGCAGTAGGTGAATAGATAGCTATGTGTTTGCCTTTTATAAATTCTTCTAACTTAGTCACTCTTTCCTGGAGGCCCCTCTCCCCAATGACCATAGAAGAGTCCTTCAAATTTTGCTGCACCTTGTGTGCGGTACTGCAGCAATGCTATATAAATTCTGTGGCAGATATTCCCAAACTTGCATCAGTCTAGTAAGAGCCAGCTTGCTTCCAAACTTTCCAGCCAAATGAAAAATCCCAGCACTCATCTTTGCCCATATTGAAATTGTCAGTTTGCTGAGAGCAAATAACTGGACTAATCTTTCTTTTGAATAAAGAACCTCAAAGGCTATCCTCAAACAGACAGTTGTAACTTCTTCCCCACACCATTGGACAGGTTACAGTAAAATGACTATATTGTATACGGCAGTGCAGTTGAGAGAAAAAATTATGAATAAGTTTTAAGTGGATAATTCTGTGGAATTGTAATAAATAGTAACAAAAATTGTAGCTAATTTTTTTCATAGAAGTCTTTGTGGATTCCCAGAATATCTGATTTTTGAGAGCATTCTTTTGGCTGAAATTAAAGTCACAAGGTGAAAGTGTAAATAAACATTCTAGATTAACTGCCACACTAGGCAATGGGAGAGCCCTAGTAAACACATCACCAAAAGATCTTGTTCTCTGACACTGAGCTTCAGGGGGTTATGGTAGCATTTGTGCATCTCCCTGGTGGAAAAAGAGGCTGTGGTTTGCATTGGTATGTCAGGCAGGTCATGAAGATTTTTACAGTAGACAGAATTGGCAAAATAATGTTTGGCCCTAAGCAGTGATGATGAGAGAAATTCTGCTGAAGTCCAGAAATATATTGGAAATTATTATTTTGTAGGGAGCAAATAATGATAATTCCAGAAACTCATGCATTTTACAAGACCCTTTGTGGTGAAAATAGTAAAAACTAATGTTCTACTACTAATAATAAACTACAAATGTTAAGGACATCTTGCATCCAGGAAGTCATTATCCCAGTGCCACTTATTTGTTTTTTACCTTTTTGCTCAGAACAATGATAGTGGACCTCTGATGTCACCAGATCTGACCAGCTGTATGCTCCACTCCCTGTTTGGTGTGTTATTCTGTGTTTGGAACTTGATGTACAGTTACGTGCAGCACAAGATCAAGTCCAAAGTTATTGATGGGGTATCGGAGGAGGATGACTACAAGTTTCCACTATTCAGGCAGAATTAACAAGCTATTTGTCTTACTAAAGTCTTCTTAATTTTATTTTATTTTTTCTTTGTTATATAGTAGAGAAAAAGGTAAAGAAAGGGTAGAATGACTGGATTAAAATTGATTTTTTGGAGGGATGACAGTGTGAGGAATGGAATACAGTGCCAGTTTTCCCTGGGCTGCAACAGTATCATGTCTTCTGAAAAACACTGAAACAGTTCCACCTGTTTAGTAAGGTTATGCAACTAACTGTTGTGACTCAACAGCTATATTTTACGGAGCTTAATCTGGCAAATTTAAAATTTACGTATGTTCCATTGGCCTAGATATTCTTATGGTGGCCCTCACTGCAACTGATCAATATGAGTTGAGACTGAATATTTTCATTTTTTCTGTGAGAATCAAGACTTCAAAGACTAGTGGAATCTCAGAATGAAGCCCCCGCAAAATGGAACAGATGCATAGGTACTTGAACCTCTCTGATTGTAGCAGGCCTCTTCTCCAGGTGCAGAAAGAAAACAACAACAATAAAAATACAAACAGAAATGTTAAGACACTGTTCTGAAATTTTTTTTTAACTACTTGGGAAAAATCTGCCACACTACACTAAGATACTTAGAGGCCATTTTCAAACTTTGCTATGGCTTCATTGCTGAGGTCTGGAATCTTCTTGATCAAAGGCAAATGTACAGATTGTAATCTTCTGCTCAGTGATCACTCAAAGTTTTTTGTTGTTGTTATTTGTTTTAGCCAAAGTGTTCTATCTGAGGGGTAGTCGTTTTGGGAGCAGGTAATTTTCCTGATCATCTTAACTAAAACACTACCTAAATTTCAATCTGTAAATGACTTTGACCTTAATTATGTGGCCTGGTTGGAGAAATGAAGGCTAATAAACCAAGTTACATACACTAGTTATATTTCTTTTCCCTGTTAATAACAATTAGTAATCTATGCTCTTTTTCCTCATCTTTGGTATTAACCTTAAACAGTTCTCAAAAATATTATTTAGAGAGAAAAGAGCAATTTGTGGTTGTATATTTTGTTCATAGAAAAATGAGTCATGATATAGTAAGTGGACATTACTTGTCAGCCTTAGACCATGCCTTATGTTAGTTTTTAAAGTTCTTACATATTGTAATAGCTTTTTGAAAATGTATAGTCTTCTATCACTTTCTGGATTTAATAATGCACGTTAGAGTATGGAGTAGGTAGGCACAATCACACTAGAAGGAAAATGGATCAATTAAACGCAACCCCAAATTCCTTACTTAAAAGTTACATTCTTGTGTCTTCATCATACAAAACGGATGTGCAGATGGAAAATGTGAATTTTAGTTATGGAAATAAATATAATAAATAATAATGTAAGACTTTGGCTATTACAGCATACAATTACCAAACATTTAATTGTCTAAAATTAAAATAAGTACTGTTAGTTTTATCCTTCAGGTAATTAACTCTTAACAAAAAGTAAATGCTTAGAATGTGCCAAGTTAGAAAATTAATTCTCACAGTGACAGAAGGTTGAGTATTTTTGCAAGCAGGAGTGAACTTCATATTCCAGTCTTTATTGCCTTGTACAAATAATATGTTGGAAGCAGACTAGATATTGTATACTATTTCAGTAAAATTTAGACTTGCCCATATTATCAGCAATATTCACAGTTGGTTCATAGCAGAATGCAAGCCATGCTTGTCTGTGAATAAATATCATTCTGACAGTGCAGGATGGTAATTGCTCTGCCTGCACTTCCTTTGGCACCTACTGATCTCTGCTAAATGGTTGGGTAAAGCACATTTTTGTACGAATGTCAAGCACTTCTGATACTCTTTTATATTTAGTTTGAAGAAAATTCATGCTAAGCTGAGTGCCATTGCTGTCAATATCTTTATTAATTTCCTGAAATGACACAAATATAGTAGGTTTCCCCTTTTGTGTAGGAGACCTATTTTAAGCAAGGTTTCTTCTTTCTTTTTTGGAATGACACAGACTGCTATGTATTGGGATATCAGGTAACTGACTTCAAATGGAAGACAAATTCAGTAAAGTGAAAATGATTGTGATAGTTCTCTAATTTCCCCCACAGTGCATGTAAAACTGACTTTTAAAGTGTTTAGTGGATAATGGATCATGTAAGGTCAGTGCTAGCCATAGCTGTTATGGCTATTATTTTCTCTTTTCATGGGAGGGTGCTC
Organism: Malaclemys terrapin pileata; assembly: GCF_027887155.1. NCBI lineage: Eukaryota > Metazoa > Chordata > Testudines > Emydidae > Malaclemys > Malaclemys terrapin. The sequence continues at coordinate 36,144,820 of NC_071507.1, read as the reverse complement.
AGCAAAATGAGATTGTCACACTCTTTTTTGTGAGAGGACAGCGACAGACAGTTAAAAGCCTCTTCATGTAAGGATGTTATTTCATAAAGACACCAGCACTGGATTATCCCCTTCACTTTAAACTTCTGCCAGCTTGTACAAAGAGATAAAACAAAATAGCCCCAGTCCCAGGGGTGGAGAAGTGCTGGCCAGATCTGCCCATGTCCACAGCTTTCATTTTGATTAGTCACATGTGAGGAAAATTCACTTAGGCTGAGAGGTAAATTTAATACCAGTTATGCCCATGCTGTTCATATCACAACCATTTTCACATGATGCCACTTAATTCCCTAAGAAGCAGAAAGGTAAATCGGTGGCTGGCCAGCTAAGGTGTCATAATGCATTAGGACCAGGGCTCGCTGCAGGGGATAATGGTTCTGATTGCTGTTGACTCATGTCTCCACGAACTGCCTCATGTAAAATAAGTGACATTTAAAAGGCATCAAGATGTGAGAAGAGGTTAAAAAAAAAAAGGAGAAGAAAAAGCACAGTACTAAACTTGCCACCTGAACGTAAAGTCCCTTTTTCACCCTAAGTGGTATAAAATGATAACTCAACATGCCATGGGTGACCTGCACTAAGCTTTTAACTTCCTGTCTTGTGTTTTTAGAGAAAATCTGTAAAATTGCTTCTGGGAACTGCTCCAACATATTATCATTTATTTTTTTTTATTTTTTTACTTTTATTCTTTTGCCCTGAGATATCAGCCTATTCATCTTTTAAAAAGCTTAAGGCTGAATCAAGTTGGGCAGTGGTATACAACAAGAGGCAGCCTCGTCTCTGAAGGCCCATTTAAGTCTATTTTTATAAAGAGAATCAAATTCCAGTTTACAGTAAGCATATGCTTCAGTTGACATCTGTTTCTAAGACTTGGATGCTTTGTTTGCATAACAGGCACCAATAAATGGCCTTGTTTTAAGTCTGCTCACTCAGTTGTATTTGGGTTGTTCAGCTGGGGATTTGAGTTGCAGCTGATCCCCTACCGTTCATAGCAGATAGGAAAGGGAAAGAAATCGGAGAAAGCCAGTGCTATTTATTAATGCAGATTTTAACATTCTCAATGAACCACTTACAGAGCGCTAGATGACAACCAAATCCTTGTTTGCTCAGGCAGACAAGAGGCGTATGCTTCAAAGTATTGAATTAAAGATTATAAAAGTTTTTGATATAATGTTTTCTTTTATGCCATTGGTCTGTTATTCAACTAAAAATATTCAGACTTGGAAGAGCCTGTAAATGTTATACACTGAATGGATCATATGTGTAACAAATTTATTTACTCTGGCAACACATAAATATATAGTATAATAATAATTGATATTTTATATTGCTAGATTTAAATCTCCATAAGAATTTTACAATTCTGTCATCAAAATAATAAATAACAATAATAGTTATTGTTTCTTTCTATAGGGTCATAAACATGACTGGTGTTTTATGTATACATAAGGCATGGTCCCTGCCCTGATGATGATACAATCTAAAGTATATTAAGAGCACAGCTTATCTCCAGCTATTCCATTCTTAAGAAACAGGTGTGACATTTTTTCATGGGAAGGTGATGAAAGAAAACTGATCGAAATAGATGCAAATGTATATGTTGCTTCCACAACTTGTAAAATGCAGGCACTGTTGATTCAGAAGTAACATTTTGTTATAGTACATTTCCCTATCATCTATAATATAAAGTACATTTCAAGCATACAGAGGACAAAGCTATATTAGTCGTGGCACAACTGCTCATAACATCGTTTTTACGCATAGTACAGTACCTGTAGTGTGTTTATAGCAGTAATGTGAACACTCATTCTCTTTAGCATGCCGAACTTTTTTACCCCTCTAAATTATTGTATATATCTCTGTAATAGTTTACAGAATGTGCAACATTTTTCAAGTGGATTTACTTATCAACTTTTTCTAGTGGTACCAACAGCAGTAGTATGAAATGTATCTACTCCATTTACTCTTATCCAATGCACCTACTTTCTTTTTTCCCTTTAATTTTTATATATGGTAAAAATTTCATTGAAGAGAGATTTTAGATGACAGGGCTGTAATTTTAAACCCAATAGAAGAGGTGTAAGCAATTTGAGCTTAGCTGAAGCATAATCTTAGGTTGTCAAGAAGAAACCCATTCTCCCTATGCTAATCAATCAGTATATCAACCGACCAATCATCTCCTCAGCTTAGCATATATCCTAAGGTTTGATATATCTATTAACTGCCCATCATGTAGCTGGTCTCTGGATGATGAGATTCTCCCTATCTTGGCATTTGGAGGCAGACAACTGAGCTATCACAGCCGCGGATAAATACCAAAGTAGAGATTTCAGTTCTGTTCCTGAGAGCAAAGACAATCCAGGAATATAGAACCGATTCTCAGAAGAGAATACATAGAAAATTATTACATTTTCAACACTATATTGTATGTGACAATTGTAGATATTCATGATTTTTTCCAAAACAAAACCAGGAAATTACTCTTTTGTGACTGAAAATCTGCAGAATAAAATAAGTGCTGGAATTTGTTGTCAACTGCTAATTACAATAGAGATGACACACAAACAAATGATTGAATAAATAAAAATAAGGACTTCCCCCTATTATTAGTGTACTGACACCTTATTGACAAAGGAGAACTATATGAAAACACAGTGGCAAAATACATTTAATCCTGAAAAAAGAGCATTCATTTTAGAAGATTGCACACCTACCCCTCCATTTTAAAAGTCACAAGCTCAAATCTCATTTAGAGAAAAATAATATAGCTATTGCATGAGCTGTCTACTAATATGTGAGCTTGACATACAAGCTCAAGTGTTTCAAGAAATGTCTGAGTGAGAAGATCTGTAGAAACAGAACTTTTGGCTTTGCGGTTACTGAAAGTCAGAGCATACCTCAAAGAATGAAGTGGCCTAAATTAGATATTGAAGCAGATTCTACCCAGAGGCCATAAGCACCACGGAACTGAACATATACAGTGAAATCCTCATACTTAGACCACAATATTAAAAAGATACTGGGCCAGATTCAACCATTGTATAAGCAGGGCAATTCTGTTGAAGTCAGTGGAGTTGTGCCCACTTTCATCAGGACTCAATTTGATCCACTAACTTCAGGGCCTTCTGTTTGGTAGGCATTCATGGTGTTAATTAACCTGTTGTTTTGTACATCTAACATTTTAAACTAAAATATTAGAACTGATATTATTTATATCAAGAGAAAATCTTGTTATTTATCCTTCGCTGAATTAAATCGCTACAGTTTTATAGTTGTTTGTTTTATATGATTGTTGGTGGGAGGAGGGGTTGCTGTTAGGTGGGTTTTTTTCCCCTAAACAAAAAATTAGGACAAAATGAAGAGCAGCATAAGTCAATAGAGTACATTGTGGCTTTTTCATAGAGACTAGGCAAAGTACATTATTCTTGACTTAGGACACTTCTTCATCCCAGCATGAAAGAGTTGGCATTTATGCAATCCAGATCTTTTTCAGCTGAAAACTGGTAGCCCTGTGAGGTTTGGTGCAGTTTTGTTGCTCTTTTGCATCAGCTTTGACTTGGTAAATAATGATATGGCCAACTGAGTCAAAATTGCAAATGTTATTGCAGTTAAGTGAGAGATATGAAACAAATCTTTGAAAAGCATTTCTTAATTTTTGAAGCCTCTCTAGAAGCCAAATTCTGCTCCCATTGTCTTCACACTTCCCACCAAATGCACTTAAAATAATTCTAACAGTGATTTCAGTGGGAAGCATACACATGCGTTTGAGGGCACAATTTGCTCCTAAGTGGCATTGTCAGTGTAATACTGCTTTAATGAAGGCTACTTTGTCTCTCAAAAATACATTAATAAATGAATATTTCAAATATTGTACTAGATCCTCAGCTTGTGTACACTGATGATGCTGAGTTACACCAGCTGAAGATCTGGCCCATTGTATTTAGTGCTCATGAAAAGTGCCAGAGATTGAAGTCTATTAATTCTCAAAACAGGCACATCCGGGGCAACTGCAGTGCAAGCTCCCTCACACTGCCCCACGAATGCAGGTCTTCATGCTTATTTAACCCTGGCTCTTTGGCAGAAGACTATTAAAAATGCTTTCACGCACTGAACGTGTCAGTGTTATTTTTCTTCTAATACTTCCAGTCTGGATTCAGATCTCACGCAGATCAATGTCAATACACGGCTGGGAATATTAGGAAGTGATTCACCCCTGGGCAGAGGTTCCACCAAGGAACGCTGCACCACTTAAATCCCATGTTAAGGGTGTCAGTGGGACTTAAATGGTATTAAAGCTTTCCAGGGGTCCTATGCAGTCTAGTGAAAATGGTGTGGCTTTTAGCGAATGGCACAACATAGCATTGATTGCAGATGTAATTAGAAGGGAGAAAAGGTTGATTAAATATGGGGATCTGAATATTCCATGTGGAACACAGGGCACAGTCGCCTCTGCCAGAGCATAAGGCCCCAAATACTGTGGAATTCCCTTGCGCCAGGGGCTGGTTATCGAGAGGCTGCATAAGGAAACTCTACCCTTATGAACACTGTGGCTATCTCCAACAGCAACACAGATTGGGAAAGGCAGGGGCCAAACAAGTGGGTGATCTGTGTGGCGATCTATGTGGGGCATCCACTGGCTGATAAACCCTTCATCGTGAAACACAGCACAGTGAAACACAGAAGTCATTAGAATGCAAGGACTGTGGTATTTGTATGGATTAATAAAAAAAAAACAGATATTATAAGCACTCATCTGAAGCTGTGGATGCTTCTTCCAAAACTTAAAATTAATCAAAAAAAAAGGGGGGGGGGGCAAACACCTACACACAATCCCATATCAAACTACTTAGCTTGAGTGTTAGCACCTCCACAGTTATAAATAGATCCATCCCCCAAACTTTACAGTCCCAAATTAATAAACAACCCCATCCTTTTCAAATGTCCAAGGAAAAAAAAGTAATAATACAGTATTAGTAACCAAGGTTTGGATCTGTGATTGCTCTACAGGTTTTGAGTATTCTCTTCCCCTCTGCTAATTTTACACACCTGTGCCAAGCCTGTCTCCTGATACACATTGATTTCAGCCATACATAGCAAAATAAGAATATTGGAATTGACTAGGAACAGATACAAGCCTACAGCTGAGATAAATATGATTTATCCATAAGATATTGTGAATGCCTAGGAAGCACTCTTAGAAAATCCTCTTTTGCTTATAGAACTTTCTGTATGGGAAGCAAATACATATGCATATATTCAGAATTCATGACTACATGTTTAAATGAAAAAGCTATCAGTTCAGCTATCATAGAATATTTTCTCTTTACACTTCTCAAAATGAGTGCTCATTTAAATCAGATATTATGAAAACCCAATGGCTAATCCTAAATTCAGGTATACTACCACTCTAGCTAGACAGATTGCTACTTGATCATACTAAGATGCTCCCTTATCCATTATTGGATCTGAAAAAGAGGAGGATTAAGAATTATCTGACTTCTCAGTTAATGTGCAAATCATCTAAAAGCTCAGCTTAGGAAGGTCTTAGAATGCTATACAGCACTAAAATAATAATGTCTTAGAATTTTTAAAAACTTAAATATACACTATCACATTTTAGAGTTAGTGTTATTGGAAAATAGAGTTTTGTGGTTTATATATAAGATATCCTTTTATCATCTCAGTGTGCTTTTATAGTTATATCTGAAAGTCTTGTGATTCTATTTTTAATTACCATTTTGTACTGCAATTCAAAGTTGTCACTTGGACAAACTCACTTTGCTGAAACTTAGTATCTAAAATGTAATACTTTCAATTGTGCAATGCAGACTAGAATGTTTGCAGTTTTTAGTTTTCCATAATATTAATATCTGGTATTTCCCTTTACCTTTGTATACGTTGGAAAAAATTACACTGAAAAGGTTGAAATACTTTTTTTTCCATGTTCTGAAGAGAGGGGAGAGAATATGAACCGAAGACATGCTCTTAATGTTCCATCTTTGCATTTTTAGGCTAGCACTGCAGTTTGCTTTTGCAACATTCATTTTATCATTTCCATCATTCAGATATGTATACTTGCCTTTCAAAATCTGTGAAAAGTATTTAAAAAGAAAAGAGAAATTGTTAGTATTTCAAAACCCTATTATAATAAATTTTCAAATATGTCAGACACATCTTTGTTAAAATTAAACCAAGGATTGGTTTTGAGCGAATAGCCCTATATCCTTACAGATGCTGTGGATGGATGCATCTAAGCTGCTTATTATATTGATGGGTTTTGCTGCTCTGCAGCAAATGAAAACAGGCAGCTGCTTCCTCCATCAAAGCAAAAAGCAGCCTGAGTTTTTATTAAACGAGTGTTCATTTCTTCTATTGCCAAAATTCTTACACAAAACAAAAGAGCAGTTTTAGCACATTATTGCTTAACTAGACATGAACAACTGACAGCAAGTGATAAGCCTGTCTGCTTTTCACAACTGGTAATCATTTTTGGAATAGATGTTTTAATATAGTTGAATATAAAATTTTGTAATTTACATCTACAATGGTACGTAAATTTATAGATCCAGTTTGTTGCAGGAGAGTGAAGGCTATAATCACAAAAGGCTTGTTCCAGTGTTGTTTAATTTTTAATGACTATTTGAAAACTGGGCAAAGAAAACGAAATCAAATTCATTCATTTGAAAAAAGGTGTTAAAGACAATCATACAAGTAGGTTTGTACAGTTTGATGATTTTACATATAGCTGTATATTTACAGCTTTTACTTGTTACTGTATTTCCACATCAGTTCCACACAGCCTCTTAAGTTTGTGCTATAAAAGAAATTTGCAGATTGCAGACCATCATGTTTCCCTCCTAGTCATGAATAATAATGAGGATGAAAGTGAGAGATATAGCGCTGAGGCCATTTTGCCAAGGCTGAAGATCTCAGCCAGTGCTTATACATATTTTTCAATGATCTGAATATCATAAATTCCACTGTAGATTGAGAGAAAGGCAAGGGTTTGTATAAAACATATGTGGAGAGGAAAAAGTGGGGAGATGTGTTCCTTTTTATAGCCTCAATTTCTCTAGTATTCTTTTACCTTTTGAAACTCACTTGTGGCAGTTCCTGCTGTGGGAAGGGGAATATTGTCCCTCTGGTGTAGGCACAATTTGCTCCTCTTCATAGGACTTAAAGGAGGAGGTGGGTGAAGGTGGACAGAATTGACATGTAGAAAAGTTCAGGTGCAAGCTGATACTGGTAAATACTATTGAACACATTTGTTTAAAAAAAAAAAACCCTCACACAGTATATTTATCACCCAGCCATTTAACAAGTGTACTTAGTCTAAACCTTTTAAAACTGGGCATTTAATGTTAGACACCTGGGATCAGATTTTCAAAAGAGCTCAACCCTCAGTAGCTACCCTTTTGAAAATCTGGCCCCCGTTGTGAGTGTGGAGACCTTGTGAAAATTTGCCTCCTACTTCCAATACCCTAATGAAAGTGACCCCTCCTTCAGAGATGCCATGCACCCACAGCTCCCATTAACTTTCACTGTAGTCTAAATGTGGATGTCAGTGCCTGAATTTAGGCCCCCAGGTTTGAAAATTATGAATTAAAACATTGTAAACATTGACAAAACAACAACAGATGTTTAATCATTCCCTTCTCTACATTCCTGCCTACTTCATTTTACTATGCTGATCAGACTCCTGTGTTTGAGCTAGCATAAAAGGGATTTTGTATGATAAACTTTCTTTCGCTGACTCTAAAATTTTATGATATCTGAAAACTATTCATACCAGTAGTAACTTGTTATATCTGTTTGTCCTTTTTCAGATACAGTCCACTGAAAGTGGGTACCTAGGCATCATGGATTAATGCACTAACCTTTCACTTACATTCCACTTTTGTGTGATATATGACCTAATTAGTGAAAATGAAGACTTTTGATCCTATCATTGATCTCAGTACACATTTTTGGTGACATAAAAAAATTAGAGAAGGGCTCAAGCTGTGATATTTGGGCAATGTTTAGAGTTTAATCACTCTCTGTCTATTTTGTGTTTAGCTCTCACCATGCTGTTCATTCCCCACTTTCAGACTTTTTTTCATTTGTAAGTGAATTTAGTGCTCAGTACCGAGGGACTGATAGCATTGGCTAAGGCCAGGCATAGGGCTAAGAGGCATTCTGCAATTTTCTCCATACAACTCTGCCATTATATCTCAATCTTGACCTGCACTATCAGTTCTTCTCCAGTCCTAGATCTCTCTTAAGCATACTATACACAGTCTCTCGGGCTAAATTGTGAGGCGGTGATGCACACAAAAGGAGATTGGAATGAGATCATCAAACTCATTTTCTATTGTGACCTATTGTAAACTAGGAGATGAATGTAAGGCAGGGTCTCTGGAGTTGAAAACAAAGAGTTAAACTTTTCATACCTTAAAAGTACAACTGTAAATATGTTACAATAAGAGTAAAAGGACACCTAAATTACCTAGAATATAAGCATACTAGTAATATAAGCATAACTAGTAACTAGCAGACATGTTTGTTTTTCTATATTTTTCTGCAGTTGAGGATAAAATGTATCTTGTAGCTGCTGTAAACCTAGGAATTACAGTGCATCTTCTTCCTTTTTGTGAATTTAGTGCACTTGAAAGGAACTGGATTGACAGCCCTGGAAACTGAAACCTTTTATCCATAGAATAGGTACAGCACAGGCAGTAATAAAGTTTCCCCGCGTTGCCCCAGCAATGTGCCTGAAACCTGATCTCTAGGGGTGAAAGAGTAGTTAATTCTCTGTGGCTCAATTCAATCCTTGGTACCTCAGCTGAGATTACCAATACAGTTGCCAGTTAGTACCAATGACTTTGGTAATTTTTATTGTGATACAGATACCTGTTCACTATGGATTGGACTGAGATTGTTTGGTGTAGCTGGGAGGTGGCACAGAGTTGCTACAGTGACCCTATACCTCCCAAGGATTCCCCCTGTGCAGGGAGACATCCCATCTAGCTGAATCAGCTGGGTTTATGACTCTTTTGTGCCAGTGGTGCAGCGCAAAGAGGCAAATTGACTCCTTCTGTACAGATGTATATGTAAATATACTGGATATTGTATACTGAAAGTATTCTAACAATATGCTACTTTTTTTGGAGAAGCTTTGTAACAGTTTTCAGTCTGAGTTTTCAAATGTGTGACACTAGTCTTTAACATAAGTTGTTAAGAACCAAATAAGGGACAAGTAAAAATAGTGGATGAAGGATCTTTAAAAAGTGTTGGATAATTCCTTTCAACTGAAAGTTTTCTGTAATCTCCCATTCATGGTTCATCATTTTTCATGCCAATAACTGACTGTAATAGAGTAGGAACAACAGTAGGTTTGGTTTTGCCTGAAATGATGATGTCCCTCACAATGAGATTGAGTTGCAAGTATTCCTTTCAGGCCTGCTTTAAATTCCTATTAGGCCACGTACCACTAAGGCTGCTAAAAGAGCTGCTGTGCTGAAACAGAAGGAATTGAACGCACCATTTCAGGGCACTGACTCTGCCATGGGTACTGTGGCAAAGGCAACTCCATTTGAGCATCCTTAGGGTAGCATGACTTCTTTAGCTTCTCTTTCTCTATAGGGAAGGGAGGATTTTTGTTGTCATTTAAGCACAGAACTATGAATCAGGAAATGTGGGCTTTATTCCTGGCTGTGCCATAGACTTATTGTGGGACCTCCTTGAGCAAGTCACCTAATCTCTGTGCCTCAATTCTCCATCTGTAAAACAGGGATAATAATCCCATGACTTCAAAGGATTCTTGTGAGCCTAAGTCCAGTAATATTGGCGAGGTGCTCTGATACGATGGTATGGCAATGAGTGCTAGAGAAATATGTACAAATAAAATAAACATTACGTCCTTCACCACCCCTCCCATCTAGTAATTAAGGTGCTCACATGCCAGTACAGTCATAATGAGCATTGTAGATACTAGAGCCAGTAGTTCTGGCAGCGTAGTGCACCTCTTCTGGCAATCACTGCAAAAGAATCAGGGTGGAGTGGAGCAAAGGACTACTTTGCATCAGCAAGCCAAAGGAAGTTGCAGTGTGCATAAAGGCAGCACAGCAGCTGTATTCCTGGGAATTCTGGGAGGCTTTGTGCTGAGGCACAGTCCCTCTCCTAAATCTCAATGAGTACTGTACATCTACACATGCACAAACACACCTTGACATGAAGGGGAGCTGGAAAGTCCAATAGAGCCATTGCCTATTTTTTCCTGCACAGCTGTTCTGATGTGAAGAGGTGCAGTTTTTCTCGTACATGCAAAGGTGTAAGTTTGTAAACAAGCATTTGCAAGTGTAAAAGCAGTAGTAATTGCACATCCAAATAGGTGCCCATCCAATTTTATGCATGTGAAATCAGAGGCATCTTTTTGTTAATTGTACCCAGAAGTCTTTACAGTATGTTTGCATGAAACAAAACCCATATGCACATGTATGTGTATGTTTGTATAGCAGGAAGTAATAGATAATATTTTTGTCTCTGAAGAATTAGTGCTATATGCTAACTACTGTGGATTTTGACATTGTATTATAACAGAACTGAGCATTTATTTTCTTTTTAAACAGAAACTATACTATTTTATAGTTTGACTATGTTACAAATGTAGGTCGCAATGTTGAAAAATGTAGGTCAGAATGAAAGAGTAGAAGGCAGAGTGCAAACTCCTCCACCTGGATGTTTAAGCTTATCCCTTTTCTAAAAGCAGTCAAAGAGGCTTACTTACCTGTTCAGGCAAGAGAAGCTTTTCCATTTACTAAAATTAACAAAGGTATTCTTGCTGCTGGCTTAGTTGGTAGCACAGTGTGCTTCCACATTTGAGACCTGGGTTCGTGAGAGACCTTCTGACTCTTGCTTCTTTAGCTGGCGGTATCTTGGATCATTATGGAGGTGATACTTTCCCCTAAGGGGGACGAGAGAGGTGCAGTGTGTGTTGCTAGCAGCTGGTTATAGAATGGCACTTTTGTTTCAGAAAACGCTGTTTCCTTTCTCCCAGTGATGGGGTAAGTGGTGTATAAGCAGCTGCTACCACCAGGAAGTAGGTATTAACACAGTGTGGTGGCAGGGTGAGGGAACTGGTATCCAATAGTAAAAGATTTGGTGAATACTTTGACTTCAGTCAGGATGTGTTTTCAATCAAAGCCACATCAAAGTGAGAAGCATTTGATTTTGGACAATGGGCGACAAGCTCAGACACTCAGGGCCCTCTGCTACAAAAACAAGTATTTTTTAAGAGTCATTTAGACTCAAAAGTTTGCTATAAACGTTTTTTTTAATGTGGATTGTAGAGTATTACAAATGGTCTTGAATTAACCACTTATTCACTAAACACCAGAAACCACTGTTGTTGCTTGAGTACACACCTATCAATTGCAAACTGAAACATTCTTATATTAGTTACTTAAATACTTAAATAGTTATTATATTCAATGTAAAATCTGTCATTTTAACATATTTCAATGCTCAAAAAAAAAAAAAAAAAGAAAATCCTCTAGCATCCTCTAGCATCCTACATATTGCTGAGAAATGGGTAAGTGTGTATGAATATGTGATTTTTTTAACCCTGGTGTATATAAGAAAAATAACAGATTTTCAGACACCATGTAAATCTGAATTACAGTGAACTGTACAAATAATAAAGTTCCTTCAATGCTTTTGGTAGGTATGTGAACCAACACTAATTAAAATATTAAATTTTACATATCTGATCTTTTTTTTATTCAGAAATGGCTTACCAACTGTGTATATAAAATGCAAAGCAAGAGTAGCCAGCTGTGGGAAACTGAGGGCAGCAATTGAATGAACTGGAACGCTCTTGAGGATGAGAGTCAGGCTGCACAGTGATTTAGAGAAGTGTTGGCCAAGTGTTGGCCCTGGGGCAAAAATCCATTCTTATAAAATGAGTTATGATCTCTTTTATGACTCTGAAGAGCTGAAAGGATTTTTCAAAATATATGATCTGAAAGATCCACATACATAATAAGTTTTATACTCAATTTATTTGTCTGGATCCTTCAGTAGGATGGAAGACTAAGGCCTTGTCTACACTGCGCTGTTATGAGGACTACAGGAGGTGTGAATTGCAGAGCACACCAAAGAGTTGTTCTCTAACTGTCCTGTATGGAGGCTGCAGGCATGAACTAAAAAGTACCTAGTTCACGTTATGGTAGTTCTCGTTCAAACAGGGTTACATTAACGTGAACTAGATACCTTTCCATTCATGCCAGCAGCGTACACACAGGGCAGTTAGAGTGCAACTCTTTGGCATGCTTTGTAATTCACACCCCGCAGTCTACACTGTGGTACTGTGTAGACAAGCTCTGAGTTTACCCTGCCAGAATCTGTTTTAACATACTAGATAATATGTATATGTACCACTTCCTTCTACTGGATAGAATATCAAACTTATTCAGATATGTATGTGATTGTGTGTCTCTGTTGACTGCAGTGCATCAAGGATATGAACCCCAATGTTAATATAGCTAATGGAGAGTTTCCTATAGCTAAGAAACACTGTAAGTTAGCACCATCTTGTAGGTTTCCCATTGTGGGTTTGTCGGATCTTGGTTGTCTGTTGATCTTGTAAGCTGCAAAGGGCATGGACTGTGCCTTCCTTTGTGTCCTATATGTCACTGAGTCCATTGTTTTGGTGCTTAAGAAATAATAGATAATAATAATTAATAACCCATGTTGTGGGGACCTTGTTTTTTTTTTATTAGAAGGTTCAGAATTCAATTGCTATTAATGACCAAAAGTTCATACACCCTGTGCAAAATACCTGAAAATGTTAGTCTACATAGCTATGGAATCATTACAATTGGCATTTGATGGTTGGTTCTGAAATCTTCTTTCTCCCGTATCTGAGGTTTACTGCTTTGCCTGCCCTGGGAGTATATAATGGACTGTCTAATGAAAATGTGTATCACTGCATTCTGCTGATTGGAACTGGCCCACATGGGACATATAAGGCCTATTACTACAACAACTAATGAAATGTGTGGAATATGATGACCCTATAGTATCTGTAGCCACAGAATTATTACAATGTGGTAACAGCTGGTTATTTCAAACTATTAAGACATTTGCTAGGGAGAATTACTGGGAGTCTCTAAGGACGATATTACTCGTGTTTCCTTCTTCAGGTCATTTCCTAGTTTCAGGGAACTTTGAAATGAGGAAATAGAAAAAGTTTATGCACTGTTGAAAAAATCACAAGTTGCTATTTGTTGAATAACCTTTTTACTGTCTCTAAGAATTGAGTGGGTGTTTTTGCTGTGAGTGGAACCCTTTTCTGGAAGTCTTATCCAAAAATAGGAACTTTGGGTCTTTCTACCTTTTTAATTTCAGGCGGACTATTTTCCAGTGTCACCCCACCTCTTTGCTTATGGGAGCTTTGAATTATAGACTTTCATTGTAGTCCCATGAGATTGCAGTGTCACTTTTAGAGCATGTGGGAGTGCACAAAACGTAGGCATAAACTTCCTCTTCCCGTTCACCTCCCCAGCAGATAAGAGTATATGATCTATGAAGTTCTTCGTTCCAAACAGGCATAGTTTGCTTCTGAAGCCAGGTCACTCTCATGGAAAGCTAGTAGGCCAGCCCAAGCTGTGACTTACGAATTGATATATAGGAGTGTTCTTTCACTACCAATAATAATGGAGGAAAAAACACACAAATATAATTTTGCCACAGAGTCACTGCATGTTTCATAACTGAATATAATTCAATTGAAAAAGTTAGAAGTTATTCTCTATTCTTTTTTGGATGTATAAATGGGAGTAGTGAATAGAAATTTGGAAATGATTTTACCTCTGTATATGGCTTTGGTGAGACCAATACTGAAATATTGCATCCACTTGTGGTCTTCATGCCTTAAAAAGGAAATTGAAAAATGGAGGGGGTGCAGAAAAGAGCCACAAAAATAATTCAAGGACTGGATAAAATGCTTTACAATGAGAGACTTAAAGAGCTCAATCTGTTTAGTTTATGAAATAGAAGATTGAAAGGTGACTTGAGAACAGTGTATAAGTACCTTCATGGGGAGGAAATACAAGGTCCTAAAGGACTCTTTAATCTAATGCAGAAAGGCATAACGAGAATCAGTGGCTGGAAGCTGAAGCCAGACAAACTCAGATTAGAAATTAGATATACACTTTGAACAGAGAGAATGATTAATCACTGAAGCAGACTATCAGGGAAATGGTGGATTCTTCATCTTTTGATGTCTTCATATCAAGTTGGGATGCCTTTCTGGAAGAGATGCTTTAATCAAACAAGTTATTGGTTCAATACAGGAGGAATTGGATGAAATTGAATGGCCTGTGATATACAGGAGGCCAGACAATGATCTTATGGTCCCTTCTGGTCTTAAACTCTATAAATGTATTAATTTGTTGCCTACCAATAGTTACTGAGGCTGAAAATGTCAAATATATGGTATAAAACTGATGTTTCTTAGAATTTGATTTTATTTAATGTTTATAATGTTGATGCTGGTGCCTAATTTTTAAACAAGTAGACAGCTGTGGATTAGCCTTGCCGATGTTCATATAAAGTCTGTTGCTGGGTATCTTAGGCTTTGATTACACTGGAACTTTGTTGGTAAAACTTCTGTCGTTCAAGAGTGTTAAAAAAAACACATGCCGAACAACAAAAGTTTTACCGATGAAAAGTGCCAGGGTGACAGCGCTTTGTCGGCAGGAGCGCTCTCCTACTGACAAACCTACTGCTGCTCGTTGTGGGTGGATGTTTTTTGTTGGCAGGAGAGCTCTCTCCTGCTGACAAACAGCAGCTACACTGCGTGCATTTTAGCGGCACGGCTGTAGCAGCACAGCTGTGTCGCTAAAAGGTGGGTAGTGTAGACAAAGCCTTAGAAGCATTGCTATTGTCAGTCTTGTTCTTTTTTTTATTCTCTGATACTGTGGCATATTTTAAAAATAAAATAAAAAATCCAGTAAAAGATTGGTTTGGTACAGATCTAAAAAACAGCTATTAAATATTAATGACACCTTTCAGAAGAAAAAATATCTATTCTAAAAAAGGAAATATCTTTATGTTTTATAGGTATCTGGCCTTCTGAAGAGGTGCTAGCTTTCTACTGCCTCAAGCAAAATCAAATGTTCAGGTACACAGAATTGAACATAAAAGATGCTTTCCAATCCATTAGTTTTATTGTATTTACATGGTAAAGATTGCTATGATTTAAATCTTCAGATTAAATTTAAAAAGTTCAAGGTGAAAGCATGTTGCTTGTAACAAAGAATTTTGAGCTGCCTTTGGGTATTAATATTGCACAGCAAGCTTTTTGTTATATGTCAAAGACTTTTGATTTCCACTCAAGGCGTTTTATTCCACTTTGATTTTTGGGAAACAAAAGTGAAGCTCCGATCGATCATTACTGATTGTGAAGGTCAGGAAAAATAAAAGACACTCTTTAAACGGATTTCTGTTGGGAAAGCAAGCAAAGTATTATCTGATAAAGTACATCATATTCATATAATGTAGTGATGCACGTGCACTCCGTTCCTGGGTCATTCTGCATTTTCTGTATTTAATTTTTCCCATATTTATATAACATGCCTATCAAACACTTGCTAGCCACTCTTACAGTAATAAAAAATAAATCAAGCCCTACATTCTTTCCACTCTTCTGGGGACGTAGAAGGCCCTGTGCTCAGCGGAATCCCTGCAGTTCCATTGTACAGGAGCAATGGTGTAGGGTTTGGGTTGTAGGTGGAGTCCATCTGTACACAAGCTCCCTACACAGTTGTGAACAACTGTTCTTTGAGGGTCAGGTGGAGACAGGCAGGAGCAAAGCTAATGGATTTATCACTGCTTATATTCACCAATCATTGACCCTGGCCTTCATAAGGCAGTGCAAGACCCGAGGAGGTTACTTCAGCCTTGATAGCAGCAACAGAGCTTCTCCATTCTGTTCCCCAGCCTGGCATAAAGGCTTCCTCTGTCACTTGCCCCACAGAGTCACTTTTCCCCAATGGCTGGTTCAGCCAGCTACTTGTCCTGCCGGTTGCCTGTTACTGATCCATGTTGCACACAAGGTACTACGATGGGTGTGCACTATGGATCACTGTATTCCATTTTTTAAAAATCTGCCTCTATAAAAGTCCCTAAGTCTGGGTGTAGTACTCAGAGCTGCTGAGCAATCAAAACGTCCATTAAAGCCAATGGCAGTTTCACCTAGTCATCCCTTGTCGAGATCAGGCCTTCTGTGCAGTAAACTCAAAGTTGATAGGTTTTCCGTATGGGTTTTAATTTTCATTTTATAAAAATCACCGAATCTATATTTACTTCACTGACTGGTTCCAAAAGAACTGTTAATCCTCATCATGCATGTTTGAATAAGCACTCATATATAAGACTATATATGTAAATACATATAATATGCATTTACATTATTGGTTCAATAATACCCTTTTTTTTAAATTTATTGGGTACATACTGGATTGTAATTGCTGTAAAGGATAATAACTATTAAATACAAAATGTGGATTGTACGTTTTTTTCATTAAACACTACCTGTTTAAAACCCTAAACCTAAAGAAAAAAACAGAGAAAATAATCTTATAAGATTAAAATTAAATTAAAAACATTCTTATAAGATTTTATAGAAACAATGAAATACAAATACATTCAGAGTGTAAGCTGCAGACTTTGTCTATTTTTAATTCTACTTATTGTGTTTAGGCATTGTTTGGGATCCCAAATATGTTTATATTTTATAGAGTGATGTTTACATCCCTTCCATAAAACCAGTGGTCTTTATGCAAGTGAACTGTGCAGGGTCTAAGGGAAACAAATCCATCCCATTCCCAGATGGATTGGGTGTCAGTGTGTGGAGATGCAGCAGAGAGAGTTATATGGCTGGACTAGTGGACACAGTCCCTAAAAATCACTTGTACTGTTTGTTGGAAAATTATTTTTTCCCACCAAAAAATTGAATTAAAACAAATTTCTTTGTGTTGTTTTCATCAAAAAAATTCAGGTTTTTCATTTTTTCAACAAAAATATCAATTTAATTGAAAAGCCATTTTCTGTCCAAAATGTTTCAGTAGAAAATTTTCTACCAGCTATAATCACTTGCCATAGGTGTAATTGGAAATCCCATGATCCCACCCTCAACACTGCCCTATATGCTGGCCTCGGTGATGTCAGCGCACAATCACCCTACTACCCTCCTCGCCAGCATGCCATCGGTTTGGAGACCGCGCTAATGTGAACCTTCTATTGATGGCTCCCCCCATGCAGCTCCCATCATGCAGGTTCTCCACACTAAAGTATATTTCATCCATATAGATAGCACATATGTTATTATTATTGGTAATGCCAGTGCACAATAGGCTAATTTAAGAACAGCATGTCACAGCAGATATTTAGCCTTAACTCTGAGTTCTCTTGCTTTTCTGGGTTCAGATTAGGCTCTTGACATTACCTTACCTTAGTTTTCAGTGGTTTAACTATACATTGTTTGAGTATTGTTTGTATATCATTTGCAATTTAAGTGCTACTTGAGAAATCTAAATACTTCATGTGTAAGGTATGTGGCTTGTTTTAAAATTTGTTGTATTTTTTTCAAAATATAAAGAATTTACTAGATAAAGCTGTATGTCTATATATAGATATAAATAATATTCATTTCCCCATTTACTTGTCTAACTGTTTTTGAAAGAATGAATGTGGATTAACAATGTTATCCTTTCCTAACAATTATCTTTCGCTACTCTAGCTAGTTTAGTTCTAAAAGACAGCGCCATTGACAAGGGGAAAAAAGGGAACCTTCTCAGATTTTTCAGCTCAGTGGTGGTAATGTTGCACTGAACACTAATGAGGGAACCCCTACTGATTTGCCTGCTTTGTGACTTTTCTATTTCATAATTATTTTTAAAACGCAAACGACATGAGGTAGCCTAGTCATGTCTCTACAACTTCCTGGTAGCTCAGTTCGTACTGCAGATGGCAATTTGTTCTTGTAACATATATGTCTCTCTGACCATTTTCATCTAATTTGTATGGGTTCTACCATTTCCTTTCTCTCTTTCAGGGACCTTGCTGTGTGTGAGCTAGGGGGTGGCATGACATGCTTGGCTGGGCTCATGGTAGGTCTTTTCTCAATTCCAATCCCATTCAGAAGGAGGAACAAAAGAAAAAATGTTCCAGTGCCTCCAACTGCTGGGTCAGAGAACTGTCAACAGCATCAGCTGCAGTCAAGCTGCAGAGTCTTGGGAGACCTTCTAGATTGACTTGCTTTCGTATCATATTGATTTTATGGTTGCCTCGATGAGCAGAAACATTTTACCTCAGTGTAGTCAATATCTCTTGTTGTGACATTCCAGGCCACGTACGGTCTGTCTTTCATTGCCATAGCTGAAGCATTTTTTTTTTTTTTTTCAGATTATAGTCCCATTTGCTAAGATACAGGAATAGCCTGGCGAATCACAGTTGGAGCACCATGATATAGCTGCTAATGTTTTGCCTGCATTATTACACCAACAAACATGATCCAGAGCTCTCAGTAATTAGATTCTTTTGAATTAGATTGGCCATTCAGGAGCGTCGTGCACTATTCTCTGGGTTCTGAGTCATGTATTCAGGAGATATTATGTAGCAGTGCAGTGCATTAGACAAGTTTTTATGTCTCTACAAATAAAAGCATATTGTTACACTGATTGGCATTTGACAAACCTGTCGCTCTTATACAATGTGTCGAGGTTACAGCCCAATGTGCGAGCATGTCAAAGCTCACAAAAAAATTACCCTTACAAAGCCATCTGCCTGCAATGCAAAGTTATATGAAGGGCATCAGGCAGTCAGACAGAAGCAAGCTGAAAGGCAGAGTGACAGCCTTGTATGATGGCTCTACTAGATAAACAGAAGCCCGCAAATGAAAGCCTCTCAGAATACCATCATCCGCTGTCACAATGCAATTACGGAACAGAATGATAGCAAGATAGAGGCTCCCGCAAATGGAATGATAAAAGTATTGACTGATTTGATTGAATGATTAAAATAATGCAGACATAAAATGAAAAAAGATTGAAGATTGTTACAGAGAAATAGGTGAGGAAGCATGATACTGAAGGCTTGTCACTCCTGTCTTCACTTCCACACAGACAAGCATATTTGCTCATTGTTTGCTGTGCTCTTTTTTTCAGGTTGCTATTTCTGCAGATGTCAAAGAAGTTCTGTTAACTGATGGAAATGAAAAGGCCATCAAAAGTATCCTTATTCAGATAGAAAACTGGTTTGTTGTGCTCATTCCTTTTTACTGGCTGAGTAACAATTGATATAAAGAAAGACAGCATGGGGTATATTAAAAAAAAAAAAAAGTCTCCACCAGGAGTAATTAAAAAACAGAAAGATATAACATTTATTGAACGAAACTAAAATTTTCCCAGTAATAAATTCCACATTTTCTTCTTGGATTAAAAAAAAGTACATGTTGGTAGGGAGAAAGCAGCAAATACAGTGATATATATTTGTCTAATGGTTAAGTTCAGAGAATCCATTTTTTATGTTCTGTGTTATAGGAAGTACAGCAGTAAACCAAATAATTAACTCCCTCTCGACATTTATTCTTTTTGCTAGATTTTTTGTACCAAACCTGCTTTCATGTACTAACCATTTACAATATGTCCAATGTAGATATATTTTCATAGTAGTCACAGTATATACTATTACATGCACAGTACCATTATTACGACTAACTTATAACTACCTATAAATTATCCACATACTGTGTTTAATCAATTATCAGTTTGGCATTATTTATCTTAATGTAGGGTTATAAAAACCACTCTCTCCTCTATGTACTATTTTATTATATTTCTTATATTATATTAGAATAAATCATTATTATGCCATACTAATATGTACACAGAATTCAGAAAATTGAACTGTCTTTTGGCTAAGAACGTGAGCATGATTTGTGGTCACATTATATATCTACAATAGTACAAGAACCAATGTATATAGTGAATATAAATACCTGTTAGAAACTGAAAGGAAAAAGTGCAAGGTATCTGTGCTTTTTTTCCTTGGTGATCTTTAAATTTGCATTTGCAGGAAGAGGAGTAGTTCAATTTTTGGCCACTGCAACGTCACAATGCTTTAGATTTATGATTTGTATGTATGTGAACACTAGCATAATGAGTACTTATTTTTTCATTAAGTTAAACTCTGTTGTGGATTATTTAAAAAAATGAAATTTGCAATTATGTAAGGCTGTTAAAACAGGAGACATGGCAGTGCAAGAATATTAGCTAGCAGCCTTTAGAAACACTTATGTTCTCAGAGGTAACTCAGCCAGCCATAATTGCCTAAAATACTTCAACAATTTCATGGAGAATAACAGCCAATCACAAATCATTTCCTTTACAACTTGAAAAATGCTCCATAAAAATGCCCCTTTTCTCAAAACTGTAGGGTTTTAGTTACGATTCCGAGATTGTTTCTAAATTCCAAATGTTTACATTAGTGACTTGATGCTGGGCAATTGCACTGTCCTCTGTCATTTCATGTAACTGTATTATATCACACCTCTAGCCATGTGTCATTATGGAAATAAAACATATGGGGGGAAAAGGTTTTCAAAACCAACATAGCAAAATAAGTTGATGTTTGACAAAAGTATGGCTATTTAACAAAAAGGACCTTTTACCATTAAAGTTTCAGTTTGGGTTTAGTAATTATTGTGTCAGCAAATATCTCAATTAACAGATCCTATAAACACATCTGAATTTTTACGAAATTGTTGAAGTCTTCTGCATCAAGGGTATGAACTGATATGTGCTAAAAACATTCACTCATTGCATTGAGTTAAATGATCAAAATGGTTTTTGTTTCTCAAAAGGATAATAGTTAATATCACCTAATTAAGAAAGTTAAGTGGTTAAGTGCCCACGCTTTTTTGGGGAAATACCTTATATTTCCTAAAATCCTACAAGAAGTCTTAAAGTCTGTAGTGACTCTGTTAGCCTTTCAGAGAAGTGTTTGCTGAAAACTTCAAAAAAGATCCCGTTCCCCTTCCCCCGCCCCATTTTAACATTTGGTACTCTGGAGCTCAGCCTTCAAAGTGCTCCTATTGTACTGCATTTTACAATTTATGTTGTATATTATGTATTTTAATGGACTTCATTGATAGTTTTATGTTCTGTCTTATGATAATTTTATTTTTGCATCCTTTGCTATAGTAACTAACTATAAAACAGTTATAGACAAAATTCTGATCTGTTACATCCATGCCAACCCCACTGAAATCAGGGGATTTCTATTGGAGTAACTGAGAACAAAATCTAACCCCAAATGTCCCAAATTACTAAAAGTAATGATTTATTTCTAATAACTTTTATGATAGTTTTGGTATATTTTAGTAATTTATTGTACCAAATTATATTAGCATTGCTAAATTATTGTTTTCTTTTCTGGATTCTGCTCTTCAGGAATAGTTAATGTCTAGTATTTTGCTTTATTATTGAGGTATTATTGATTAAAATAACCTTATTTTAAAAATTACTGTTTACATCTTCCCTTTAAATTTCTTAGGAATTTTAAATTACATGGCAGTCATACTATAATATCCAAAAATTACTTTCCAAAAAGTAAAAGTGGTTGTCAACAAAAAGAAAAAAAAATCACTGTCAGAAACCAGGAAATCACCAAGCAAGCCTGCTAATTATTCCTAATGGGCAAGATGAGCACATTAAGAAACAAATGAATACATCAGTGAAATTTAATTGAAAATCGACCTGGCAATAGTGCATTGCATCTGAGTATTTGCCTTTGTATTATCATCATCATCATAATTGTTGTTGTTGTTGTTATTGCAATTCAGTGAGCGTAACTAACTGCCTTGCTTTGTGTATTCTTAAGCTTTGGAGGATCTGATTTTTCTTTTAATTTTTGACACCATTCATATAATTTTCCAAACTGTGACATGTCTGTTTTTTGGCTGGTAGATGAGGAATTCACTCTGTATATTGTGAATGCCTATATTATGATAGTCATGTAATAGTCTAATAACATATGAATATACTAACTTCCTTAAAATGAAACAAAGGTCTGTCACTCTTCACCATACATGTACATTTGAAAATATATAAAAATATATTTAAAGTGATAAATGAGCTTATGACATGAGATGCTAAGAACTTTTAAAATCCTAAATGATCCTCTGACATATGCAATTAACTCATTTAAAAGGTTTCATCCATTGTGCTTATCACAGGTAGCTCTAAATTGTGTAATAGATCATAACACATAGTTATATGGAGAACCTGGGTACAACCTGGTGATGTAAAGACAGATTTCCTTGCTTTTGTTATCTTCAGTCAGAAGTTTACCCTTAATTTATTATGAGTGTATTTGTCTAATTTAAGTTCCTTTTTAATTCTATAAATAAAGATAATATAAAAAGAAAAGATTAGATTTTTTCAAGAGAGAATTAAAAATGGACCTGAACTGGGTCATCAGATCTAAGCCCCTTTTTAAACTTTGGGGTAATATTGATCTCAATCTGTACTTTGCAGCTTGGGTCATATCTCTATGATGGATCCAAACCAGAACACCAAATGTGAACTTCCTAAAACACTGGGGAAGTTCAGAATCAGCTCAGAATTTCCAGATCCACAGATCAGGCCCATTTCTAAGAAAAATATCCAGCTGATTCATTAATGTAATGTACCTTCCAGTTTAGCTCTATTTCTCACTGTGCACTGATGACGTGAACTACTCTATCTAGAATTGTGTGACAAGTCTCAGTGCCTGAAAGTATCAGTAATACAAAGTGCTGACACAGTACACTGTAATGACCATTAAAACAATAAATAATAATAAAGCGTGTGGATCTCTCAACAATCATGATAAATCTAGGTTATAAAGGCCAAGTTCAGCCTGAATGCCTTAAGATATGGGTTTGTATATGTATTTAAAATACATAATGTTAAAATGTTTACTACAATTAATAGTTTTTTCAGAATTATAATTTAACTGCACTGAGGCTAATTTATCAGCTGTGTTATCTCTACTAACAAAATAACACGTTCTGCTTATAAGATTAGTCATTCCCTTCTTTTGCTCTACAAGTACATGCTGTACCTCATAGAATTCCATTGAATGCCATGGAAACACTTCAAAAGGTGTGTCCAGAGTGTGGGGAGGTTAATTTAAAACACTCTTGGGTCAACAATTTTTTAATTTTCTGTTACACAAAATAAATGTAAATTGTCTTTACTTCCACATTATTCACTAAGAGGTTTTTCCTAAAATATCTATTCCTGTATAGTCAGTATCCTTAGGTAGGTTAATTATGTAATTTCAGTTAAGTGAAATAAGGGGACATGTTAGTCACTTTTTAATTATCAAAACATAGCATTATTTAATTTGCATGCAAGAAAGTTCACACTGAAAAATTCAACTACACGTGTGAACTTCAGTAACGTCTTTCTTTAGTACCACTGGTTGATTTTCTCCACTTTCTTCCGTGACATAAGAATGGCCATATAGCCCAGTATCCTGTCTCCGACAGTGGTCGTGACAGTACGGAACAGGGCATCTGGAGTGATTCACCCCTCCCTTCCCTTCCCGGCTTCTGGCAGTCAGAGGTTTAGGTTCACCCTGAGCATGGTGACATGTAACAAAAAAAGCCACCATTGTTTTGGTTCATTCATATAAACTGCCTGTGTGATTAGACATTTCTACCATCACTGTAGTATCTGAGCACCTTGCACTGGTCTTGCTTTGCTATGCTGATTTTAGTGATTATTGTAAGAGTGAGAAGTTATTTTAGAGAAGGAGATTAATGCTTTTTGAACCAGATACCAGTATTATTAGGAACAGGGACAGGTCCTAACATTGATATTTGTGTCATATTTTTGAATGAATCACTCAGATACATTGAGGTTCAGATATATTTTTGTTTATCCTCTCAAGAATATCTCAGTACCTTGCCACCCCCATTCGTTCCAACCGTACTCTTTACCACTAGCCACAAGTACCATCCACAATTGTGGAGATTCTCCCTCCAACTAAAGAGGACTGGGTCAAGCTCCTTCTGAAACCAATCAGTGCCACTCCTTGTTTTGGTTAGCAGGGGACTGACTATGGGGGGGGGGGGAGTGGGAGGGATGTCAAAATCTGTGTCCTAAGTTTCTGTACTCGAAGAGGCTGAGGATGAAGCAAAGACAATACTCTTTTTCAGCCCATGTGCCACTTATTGCTCACAACAAACCAGAAACTCCACTGAGTACAGTCCTGCTGAATGCTACATTTCACACAGACCATCACAGCCAGGAGCCAAATGCCTGGGTGTTGTTTCAGGGAGGAATTCAACACCTTGAGCTCCGGAAGTGTCTGCCCAGTGAGCTACTTGCACATATCAAGCTAAACGAGGTAAAAAAGCCATGCAAAATGAACAGCACATCATCAGTTGTGCTGACTGGTCTGTATCCCTAGTATGTATCCCAAGAGTCATTGTGGTTGTGCTGCTGCTTCCTTTTTTTGTTTTTTGTTTTTGTTTTAAACTAGTAGTTAGCTTTAAAAATACATAAGGACTAAAAGGCCTTTGTTTAAAACAACCCACAAAAAGAATTGATGATGGACATGGATAAATTTGGTGAGTTACTGGCTAGGGGTATCAGAGTACTTCTGCAGTAGCACTGTACATTCATTATTTCTAAAAACACTCACTATGAACACAGATTATGGAAGACCTAATAGGTAAAAGAAGCTATGAAGACATTAACAATTAGGGTAGGGGGGAGTACTTTTCATTAAATCATTATTTTTATGCTAATTTTATGGATGATTCTTAACAAGTATGTTACAGATGTAAGTGACATCATCATCAGAAATCAAAATGCAGGAGTATTTAAGGCTCAGACTGTATCAAGCCGGTAAGATATTTTAAAAGCTGCTGATGAATTGTTTGTATACAATTGTACTGTGAAATGTATGCAGAAATGTGAGTTATAATCTCTCTGTTGGCAAGGAAGATAACTGTACAGTATCAATTATCCAGGCTAGTAATTTGCAGTTCATGGGAAGGGAATTTATTAAACTAAAGGAAGCATCTAGTCCTGAATTCTGATACCATACCACTATTCAGGACTAGATTGTGTCCTTTAATTTAAGGAATTATACTACTGGATGTAAAATAAATAATGAATCATAACTTCTGGATGATGGTCCCCAAAGTTATATGTGGCCCTCACGTGTGATCAGTCTTAGCAAAGAGCAATTATACATGGATAATACAGTACAGTTTTTGCTGACTGCATATATGTGCATGTTTGTGTTTCCAGGTATGTTGAGATCTCTGGAAAAAAATCTGAATTGAAATTGGGATAGTAGTACATAAAATATATTTATCTGAACTTAATTGCTTTTTGACCTAGAGAGTAAAATGTAATTAATCTTGGCCCCATGTGACATACTATTTTTCTTCCTTTAAATTTTTTTAAATATACAGTATGTCTTTCAGCATTAGAAAGCTGTTCATTGCTTGGTTGAAAACTGGGTAGTTGTGAGGTATTGTGGTCAGTTGTACTGAATGAGGGGCAGGGAGTAAGGGTTAACATTTTCAAAAGCACCTAAATCACCCAAGAGCCTATGCCTTATTTTCAAAAGACTCCTCCTCGCTCCTACTGAAAGTCATTGGGTCTTAAGTTCCTAAGGGTACATCTACCTGGATCAGCGGGTAGTGATTGATCTATCAGGGATCGATTTATCGTGTCTAGTGTAGACGCAATAATTCGATCCGCAATCGCTCTGCCGTCGACTCCTGTACTCCACCACGGCGAGAGGCAGAGTTGACAGGGGAGCGGCGGCAGTCGACCCTGCACCGTGACGACGCGAGGTAAGTCGACCTAAGATACATCGACTTCAGCTACGCTAGTCTCGTAGCTGAAGTTGCGTACCTTAGGTTGACCCCCCAGTGTAGACCAGGCCTAAGTGACTTCGATGTTGAAAATTTTACTCTGGGAATTCTTCTATTCTGATCTTGGCTGTGCCAATTCTGCTGACAGGTCTTAACCTCTCTGTCTCATTTTCCCTTACTCTATCAAATGTGGGTGGTATTTACTTACCTGACGGAAGTATTCTGAGAATTAGCTAAAATACTTACAACATTTTGATGTATGTCATTATAAAATTGCTAGATAATGTTTGGCACAATTAAAGAACTAGGGGTGAAATCCTGGTTTTTCTTCGAGTGCTTGCTCATGTCCATTCCATGCTAGATGTGTGCACGCTGCGGAGATTTTTCCCTCAGTGGTATCCATAGGGCCGGCTCTAGCGCCCTCAGTTCCTTCTTACCACCCATGACAGTTGCTGGAACGATCCTTCTTGCTGTGGCAAGGTTTTCTTTTCCAGTGGTTGGACTTTCTTGGTCCTATTCTGTATAGTTATCATAGTTAGTGTATATAGTAGTGTTAATATTTGTCCCTGTCATTGAGGGACTTTTCACCCCCAGGGCTAGGCATGCCCCGCTCCCCGGGCTTCAAGCTGTGTGCCTCTTGCAGCAAGCCGATGGCAGTTAGTGACCTGCACACTACCTGTCTAAAGTGTCACATCAAAGAGAAGTGCCAGATCTGCAGGGACTTCATACCCTGTACCAAAAAGGACAGAGATATTCAACTGAAAGCCATTCTTTTCGAGGCAGGCCTCAGACCAGCCTCGGAGTTGAGCTGCTCCAAATCAGTATCAAGTATTTTGGCATTTGTGCGGAGTGCTCCACTGGCAGCCTGTTCTTCCCAGAACCATTCTCTGTCTCCAGTGCCAAGGAAGAAACATAAGAAACAGCGCACCGAGAAAGGACGTTCTTCAGTGCCAAAGAGAGACAAGCAGGGAAGGACTGGCATGGTTAGACCCATGTTGGATCACTCGTCCTCCCCTGAGCCACTGATGGCTCCACAGACTCTGCCAAGACCAGTACGGGACCTGCCACCTACTCCCGGGAGCAGCCGTGGGGCCAGATGGTTGCTGGCTCCCTCAACACTGGAGGCCTTTTAGGCAGAGAAGGATCTGCTGTCTTTCCCAATCCTACTGACCCTTCAAGGACCCTCACCAGCTAAGATGACTGAATTAGAAAGGAACAAGATCCAGCAGGCCTCTTCTGGTGCAGGCCTTCTCCTCATCGTCCCTGGATGAGGTGGTTGCAGGCCCTAGTACCCTGCTCCCTCAAGATGACTTCATAGCCCACCAGGACCTCCTGAAAAGAGTCACAGCAAACTTGGGTCTGGAGGTGAAAGAGCTTAAGGAGTTGGTGCACAGCCTGATCGACATCCTGGCTGCTGCTGCTCCCTCCAGAGTAGCCTTATCCATAAATGAAACAGTTTTGGGGTCTGTTAAGATACTATGGCAGACCCCTTCTTCTCTGCCTCCCCCCCCCACCTCAAAGAGGGCAGAGAAGAAATACTATGTTCCGGCAAGTGGTTTTGACTACCTTTACTCACACCCTCCCACAGGATCTCTGGTAGCGTTAGTGGTGAATGAGTGGGAAACTTGGGACAGTCGAGTGTTAACCTCAAAAATAAAGAAGCTAAGAGACTAGACCTGTTTGGATGGAAGGTTTATTCAATGGGCAGTCTCTAACTATGTATCTGCAACCAGCAGGCTCTACTGGGGTGGTACAATTTTAATCTCTGGGACTCGCTGTCCAAATTTAAAGACTCCCACCCACAGGAATCGAGGCAGGAATTTGTGGCCATCTTTGAGGAGAGCAAGACTGTGTCCAGGATCTCCCTTCAGGCGACTCTGGATGCGGCCAACTCAGCAGCCAGGACTATGGCACCAGCAGTCACCATTAGGTGCTGGTTGTGGCTGCAATCATCTCGCCTTCCTCACAAGGTTCAGCAGTCCATCCAGGACCACCCTTTTCAGGGCTTCTCCCTGTTTTCGGATCCGACAGACTCGAAGCTACACAGTCTCAAGGACGAAAGCTTTACTTCGTTCCTTTACATGCTACTAGCCTCCAGGAAGCATTCCAGGCCCCAGCAACCTCCCAGGTTTGTGGCATCTCCCAGGTAGGAGCTCTACAAAAAAAAAATGGAAAAGATTATAAAAAATGACAACCATTCCCACCTACCTCTGCCTCCCAATTGGGCTCTCAAAGGTACTCCAGTGGGTCCAGGCAGGCCTTCTGAAGGTATGCCCGACTGCATTATACCAGTCTCAGCTCTAGATCCGTCCCCTCTTTTGTTTTTGTACTGCCTGTTGCCCTCCAGCCCAGTGTGGTGATATATAATATAGACCATTGGGTACTGAGTACAGTAACAGTCAGTTACACCCTTCAATTTTCATCCACCCCCGACTCCCCTGTCTCTCTTCAGGGACCCTTCTCACAAGCAGTTTCTCATCTAAAAGATGGAAGCTCTCCTAGGTTTGAATTTCGTGGAGGAGATTCTTTGAGATTTAAGAGGGAAGGGGGTTACACCCAATATTTTCTAATCTCAAAGGCCATGGAGGTGGGGGTAGTGGGGAGGCTACAGTCCATCCTGGACCTGCATTGCCTCAACAAATAGCTCAAGAAACTGAGGTTCCGTATGGTCTCTTTGGTCCATCATTTCCTCTCTGGATCCAGGAGACTGGTACACCACCCTTGACTTAAAGGATGCCTATCTTCCGCGCTCATAGAAGATTTCTCAGGTTCGTAGTGGGGCAACGCCACTACCAATTCACCGCTCTTCCCTTCGGTCTATCGGCAGCCCCACGGGTCTTCACAAAGTGTATGGTGGTGGTGGCAGCCTTCCTCGGGCGTGCGAGTCTACCCGTACCTCAACAACTGGCTGACCAAAGGTCAGTTGCAGGCTCAGGTGCAGCACAGCATCAGCACAGTACAGGCCACCTTCCAGATGCTCGGTCTGTTGATAAATGAGCAGAAGTCAACCATGGTCCCAGTTCAGAGAATAGAGTTCATTGGGGCAGTGCTCGATTCAACCCAGGCCAAAGCCTGCCTACTGGAAGCCTGTTTCCGAGCTATGTTGGGTCTGAGTTCCCAGGTCACAATCCACTCACTAGTGACCGCTCGGGTCTGCCCCAAGCTGCTGGGTCACATGGTGGCATGGTGCAGCGTGCAAGGCTAGCCTCAGACCCTTTCAATTATGGCTGGCGTAAGTCTACTCCCTAAGCAGACACCGCCTGGACTGGATGCTCACGATTCTGCCTCCGGTCCTCTCCTCGCTGACCTGGTGGAGAGACCCAGGATCCGTAATGAAAGGAGTACTCTTTGCTGCCCCTCATACATTGGTAACCTTAGTCTCAGATGCATCAGACCTGGGGTGGGGAGCCTACCTTGGCAGAAAGAACTCCCGGAACTCAGGGCAATATGCTTGGCTTGCCAGGTCTTCATTCCCCAGATCTCAGGCATAGTGGTGCAGGTCTTGACAGACAACACAGCATCAATATTTTGTATCAAAAAGCAAGGAGGGACTCTCACGGGTCAGTGTATGCGAAGCTGTGATTCTCCTTACTGTCCTCTGGCATGGAGTGGTAGGGGTAAGGATGCAGCGCATGATGCTATGTGGAATGTTAGGGGGATGCAAGGGGCTGCTAAACTGGAGTTCTCCATTAACTGCAAAGAGAGGAGAGCCTGTGATTATTGGACCTGAAAATCAACAAGAGTGTGCAGTATCTGTGTTTACTGCCTAAGAAGCTCCATAATGTCTTGGTGCATCCCTTGCTCTGACTCTTGAGCCTTTCTCCTGTTGGATCTTTCCTTCTTCATGCTGCCTGCCATATTCACCCTCCAGGTTCTCTATTCGCAGTCTGGTGCAGCACTGATTTGCAGGATCTCACTGAACATATTGTCCCTTGTCCACACAGTCCAGCAGCTGCAAATAAAATACACAGATATATCATTGGATTTCCAATCACGACAGAAAGGGAAAGATAAGTTTCTTTCCTTATTTCAAGAAAAAAATTTAAATCAGACATGCTTTTTGACACTTCCACTTTGGATCATCTCTGCACATCACCATTCTCCAGCACCAGCCATGGTGAATATGGCCTGCCAGAGGAGGTGACGGAAAATGAGGAGGGAATTTTTCAGTTGCATAAAACAATGAAATTTCGGCTCTTATTTCCATGGGAAAAGAACATAAGAACGGCCATATTGGGTTAGACCAATGATCCATCTAGCCCAGTATCCTGTCTCCTGACAGTGGTCAATGCCAGATTCTTCAAAGGCAATGAACAGAGCAGGGAAATTATCCATCCCCAGTTGTCTAGTCCCAGTATCTGGCAATCAGAGGCAGGGCCGGCTCCAGGGTTTTGGCCGCCCCAAGCAGCCAAAACAAAAAAAACAAAAACAAAAGCTGCGATCGCGATCTGCGGCGGCAATTCGGCGGGAGGTCCTTCACTCCCAAGCGAAGTGAGGGACCATCCGCCGAATTGCCGCCGAATACCTGGACATGCCGCCCCTCTCCGGAGCGGCCGCCCCAAGCACCTGCTTGAGAAGCTGGTGCCTGAAGCCGGCCCTGATCAGAGGTTTACAGACCCCCAGAGGATGCAGCTGCATTCCTCACCATCTTGGCTAATTGCCATTGATGGACTTATCCTCCATGAAGTTAACTAATTCTTTTTTGAACCCAGTTATACTTTTAGCCTTCACAACATCCCCTGGCAATGAGTTCCACAGGATCTCATTTGTGTTGTGTGAAGAAGTACTTCCATTTGTTTGTTTTAAACCAACTGCCTATTAATTTCATTAGGTGACCCCTGGTTCTTGTGTTATGTGAAGGGGTAAATTACGTTTTCTTATTCACTTTCTCCACACCATTTATGATTTTATAGACCTCTATCATATCCCCCCTTAACTGTCTCTTTTCCAAATTGAACAGTCCCAGTCTTTTAATCTCTCCTTATATGGAAGCTTTTGCATACCCTTAATCATTTTTGTTGCCCTTCTCTGTACTTTTTCCATTTGTAATATATCTTTTTTGACGGGGTGACCAGAACTACACACTGTGTGCAATGCATGGGCATACCATGGCTTTATATAGTGGTATTATGATATTTATATCTTCTTAATTATCCTTTTCCTAATGGTTCCTAACATTCTGTTAGGTTTTCTGACTGATGCTGCATGTTGAGTGGATGTTTTCAGAGAACTATCCAAAGTGACTCCAAGATCTCTTTCGTGAATGGTAACAGCTAATTTTAGGTCCCATCATTTTGTTTGAATAATTGTGATTTCATTTTCCAGTGCACATTACTTTGCATTTATCAACTTTGAATTTCATCTGCCATTTTGTTGCCCAGTCACCCAGTTTTATGAGATCCCTTTATAACTCTTTGCAGTCTGCTTTGGACTTAACTATCTTGAGTAACTTTATATCATCTCCAAACTTTGCCACCTCACTGTTTACCCGTTTTCCCAGATTATTTATGAGTATGTTGGACAGCACTGGTTCCAGTACAGACCCCTGGGGGACATCACTATTTACCTGTCTCCATTCTGAAAGCTGACCATTTAGTCTTAGCCTTTGTTTCCTGTCTTTCAATCAGTTACTGATCCATGAGA
This sequence comes from Malaclemys terrapin pileata, assembly GCF_027887155.1. Taxonomy (NCBI): domain Eukaryota; kingdom Metazoa; phylum Chordata; order Testudines; family Emydidae; genus Malaclemys; species Malaclemys terrapin. The sequence goes on along the minus strand of NC_071507.1, from coordinate 36,113,208 downwards.
GGACCTTCCCTCTTATCCCATGACTGCTTAATTTGCTTAAGAGCCTTTGGGGAGGGACCTTATCAAAGGCTTTCTGAAAGTCCAAGTACAATATATCCACTGGATCACCCTTGTCCACATGTTTTTGACCCCTCAGAGAAATCTAATAGATTGGGGAGGCATGATTTCCCTTTACAAAAGCTGTTTTGACTTCCCCCAACAAATTGTGTACAAGAACACGGCAGTGGCACTGAGTACTGGCACCTTTGTCCACATGTGGTGGTGATTTTAGCTGATATTTCACTCCTGAGGGTAATAAAGGCACAGAGAGCCCAGCTGCTGCTGGCATCCTGAAGCCAGACAGTTCAGTGGCGTAGCCAGGTTCTACCAGTGGGGAAGCGAACACATAAAAAAAGACGCTGAAGCAGTGAAGTAAAAAAAAAAAAAAAAAGAAAAACTCAAGTCTTGCCGCCGAAGACTGAAGGACTTGTACCAAAGATCCGGAGCAGCTGAAGGACCCACCGCCGAACCGCCAAAGACCCGGAGTGGCTGAGGGACCTGCCGCCGAATTGATGCCGAAGACCTGGACTGCTGGGGTGAATGTAAAGATTAAAAAGGCGCCACTTTGAGGGAATGTGCTCAGTGGGGAGCGGCCGCTCCCACCGTAGCTACGCTACTGAGCCAGATCCATATGCCTCTAGTCTATTTATTACAATAGTGCCTGCCAAAGTCACTGCGGCGTGGTGTGAGAAAATATTCTACCTTGTAGGAAGCAATAAGACTGCCTCCCTAGAAACCTTTGTGAGAGGATTGCAGAGTTTCATTGAGAATTTTTGGGAGGATACAAGGGACATGTACATAAACATGCTCTGCGTGGCTCCACCTCCTCTGCCCAACCCTACAGGGGAAAGGAAAGCAGATAACAACTCTACCTCTGTTTGTTGTACCACAACCTCGTCTTATATGAGTAGAACAATGAAAAGTCAACACCTGTGTACTCATAACTTGGGGTTGGGCCGGGTGCCATCTTTACATTTAAACAGTGTAGGGAAATTCATGAACACACCCACGGTTCCTTCCACTTCATCGGGCTTGTCCGGGCTTCATCAGACTGGCTAGATTGTGGCTGAGTCTTAAACAGGACCTGTCTCGTTGCGTAGCTTGAACGTCTGCCATGTGTTCCTCTCCTCATCCTCCTCTTCTTCCTCCATGCTGTTCACAGCAGGGGGCTCCTTGGAGGTATCCATGGTGGTCTGTGAGGTGCTTGTGGGGTGTCTGCCAAGTATAGCATGCAACATTATAAAAGCAGCAGGCCTGTGGCTCAGCACCAGATTGATTCTTGTTTCTGCATTGCTGTAATGGAAGGCTTTCATTGGTTGAAGACAAATTTGAGTGTACACACATGCCCAAAGAGATCAACGCAAGATGACTTACGTTGACTTAACTTTGTAGGATAGGCCAAACTATAGGTATGTCCAGACTACTTGTCTAGATGTGATATATATCGATCCCTGAACGCGCTCCTGTCGACTCCGGAACTCCACCAGGGTGAGCGGCGGTAGCGGAGTCGACGGGGGAGCCGTGGCCGTCGATCCTGCGCCGTGAGGATGGGAGGTAAGTCGAAATAAGATGCGTTGACTTCAGCTACACTATTCCCATAGCTGAAGTTGCGTATCTTACATCGACCCCCCCCCCCCCCCAGTGTAGACCAGCCCTAATATAAGCTAAACTGAAAAAAGGCACTGTTATTCTGGAATAAATGTGTCCACACAGCAGTTGTAGTGGTATAATAACTGTAGTGGCCTAAATTCACACCTTAGGTTATAGTGATATAACTTTCCTGTGCAGACAGGCCCTTAGGGTAGGCACATGCAATTGATAGCTAGGAATTATTTACATTCATTGGGATGTAAATACACACAGTTAGCTAGATCTGTGCATTACCACAATTGCTTGCCAAACAGAGCTAGCACATACACACCCCAGAGATAATCTTTTAGGTTCCAAACCTTGAAGATGCTAAGCATCTCCTGTGAACACTCTTAAACACTCAACTCCTTTTGGGATGGGCTCCTTCATGTGGTATGTCTGGCCATAGGATGATACATTCTGGATGTTTCAGATTGCCATTTATTTTGTATAGGACTTCATCCCTTGTCAAGATTTCAAAACTGGTCTTTTAGATATCAATCAAAAGCACATTTTCCATCCTGTCCTCATTTACATTTATCTAATGCTTAAGGTCATTTGTGATCATTTGAGTGTATTTCAGCATATGGAATCAGTGAATAATACATTTCAGCTCCATGCTGTGAAGAAAGATTGTGTTTTTACAAGATATAATGTTGTTTACTGGGTGTTAATAATCACTAATTAATAAACATATCTAGACTCCTAAAATGTTGCCTTTTAAGGTATAAAAATGTCAAGTGTTTAACTTATTGAGTGCAATAACATTTTCTGCCTTTTCTACATAAAATAATTAAATTATAAAAATAAGTGATGTATTGTGCCAATGCCAAATATGCTTTATTTAAAGCTTAGATGTAAATTCTCAGTAAAGTCTTTTCTATGGTTAACACACTTGTTTTATAAAATATTCTATATTATAACAAATACAAATGTGTCACTCTGCATCCAAAGATAAAGACTATTTTTCATTTCTTCCATATTAATCAAGCTCAGTTTCTCCTTTCAGTATTAAATCTAAACTCTGCTTAGGTGCTTGCACAATAGAGTGGATGGATGAGCCCTTCAACTCCATGATGTATTAAGAAAATACTTAATTAAGATACTTGCTACTGTCTCAAAGCTACAAGGAAACTTGAAAGAGTAGAAGCAATGGCTTCAGTTCTATAAACAACGGTTTGGCCTTTTCCACCTCATAGAACGTTAGCCGTTAGGCTAGACTGGAAAATGCACAAGAAAATATACTGTACTATAGGGATCTATTACTAGTGGCATTGGAACGTGGACTTAGATAACATACTGTACACTTATTTGTTTATTTATTTAGACTCATACAGACTATAAAACAAGCAATTCTCTGGGAACTGTTGAGAACTCTGTTATATTTTATGACAATAGATATTAAGGTAAACAATTTACTCTAGGGGTAACTGGTCTACTGTACAGTTATGTATTTATTTGTAGTGTCTAGAAGGGTAGTCAGGATTCCTTGCTGATGCTTATTGGTGATATGTAATAATAACGCCACTAAATTACTAAGTGCTAATAGATAGTTGCGAGAGTTGGACAAATTATTCATGCCGCATAATGTATTTGATTACTTTAACCCTTTGTCCTATACACAAATTATCCATGAACTCACTTAGATGTGCTCTAGAACTTAACATATGAATTATAATGATACCAGGTGTTATAATATCAACTATTAGTACTTCTAATAATCTGTTTTAGGATTTTGCACTGCTGCCCATCAACATAGTATCTGAGCACATTCTTCATTAATTAGATTGGCAATAGCAAAGCCTGTAGTGGACTTCAGGAAGTCTCTGGCTTTTCTTCTTTTTCACACTACAGAAAACTCTGCTTGAGGTAGGGTTTTGGGTTTGGAGGTGAGCAGGGAGCAGTTGTTGCAAATGTTATTCTATTTATGGTGGAGAAGCTTTATCAAATAGGAAGGTTTGTATTGTTTTCTAAAGATTGACAGACTCTGGATTGCTCTAATTTCCTGTGGGAATTTGTTTTACAGACAGATTCTCCTGACTGAGCTGGGTGAATCAGTTAATAAAAGAAAAAAACTTCTTATCACTAATGTTATGTGTTTATTTATTATTTATGGTAGCACCTATGAACCCCGTCATATACCGGGGAATCATTGTGGTAGGTACTACCCAAACACATAACAAAGAGGTAGTCCTCTTCCTTAAAGAGCTTACAGTCTAAGATTAGAGGCAATAAGTTGACACAACAGAAGGACAATGGAAACACATGCCTACACACACCTGAATCTTTACTTGGGTTGGATAATAATGTACTATATGTTAGTTATATATTTGTATTAGTGTGTAGGGACTGCAGTCAAGGATCGGGGCTTCACTGTGCTAGATTCTGTACAAATAAGTGACAAAAAGACAGTCCTTCCCACAAAGAGCTTACAGTTTAAGTTAGTATCTTTCATCTAAGGGTAGGTCTACACTTACCCGGTAGTTCGGCGGCGAGCGATCGAACTTCTGGGTTCGACTTATCGCGTCTTGTCTGGACGCGATAAGTCGAACCCGGAAGTGCTCGCCGTCGACTGCGGTACTCCAGCTAGACGAGAGGAGTACCCCGGAGTCGACGGGGGAGCCTGCCTGCCGCGTGTGGACTGAGGTAAGATCGAACTAAGGTACTTCGAACTTCAGCTACGTTATTCACGTAGCTGAAGTTGCGTACCTTAGTTCGATTTCGGGGGTTAGTGTAGACCAAGCGTAAGACTCTCTCAGTGTGTTTTACTCATGTGTGGAACAGTAGAAAAATGTCTAGAGATGAACAACTGAGGCACACAGCTTATGTGACTTATTCAAGGGCACACAGCATGTCAGTAGTGGAGCTTGGAATAGAATCCAGAACTCCTGATTCTATGCTTTAACCTCTAGTCCACACGTCCCTCATTCCACTCCCCAGATGTCCCTTCCTCCATTACTTGTCTTTCTTCCTGAGGCGGCCAACATGACAATGCTTTTCCTTTCCCACAATGGTTGTCAAATAACCCAGCTTCCCAAACTCTCTTCTTCCCTATGATCATCTCATAGGCTTTATCTACCAGAGAATCTTTATTGATAGGGTGACCATATTTCCCTATGCTAAATATGGGATACCTGGTAAAATTTACTCATATTCAAGCGAGTTCAACAGCAATCAATCAGAACTATGCGGTACAAATGTTGAAATTAACATCAAGTTGACTGAGCCCCCGTTAAAAAGAAATACTGCATAGTTGGATTCTTTTTATTTGCCTTCTTATCTTTAAGGCTTTAGGGTTCAGACAGGGAGGGGAGACACACACACACACACCCTTACCTCCCACATACACATGGGGAGAGGTGACATACACACACTCCTGTACACCTCTCTCACACGGGACTGACTGACCTGACCCTCCCTGCCCAGCGCTCTGTGCACTTCATGACTGGCTGGGCCCCTGGGATGGACCCGCCTCTCCTGGTACCAGGTCTTCCCAAGGCAACACGTGGGCGGGTGGCATTCAGGGTCACATGCCCCCCTCCCCAATTTCTGCCAGGGTTCACACCAGAATGTGGTCAGCAGCAACCTTTTGGCTCTGTGTGGGAGGGAGGGGATGGGAGCTATTTCCAGCCGCAGGGGAAGAGGAGGCGGGAAAGGGATGACCTGGGCCATGTCTTTGCAGAGCTCATCTCATCTCTCTAGGGTGATCAGACAGCAAATGTGAAAAATTGGGATGGGGTGGGGGGGAAATTGGAGCCTATATAAGAAAAAGACCCAAAAATTGGAACCGTCTCTATAAAATCAGGACATCTGGTCACCCTACTTCTCTCCCCGCCCTCCCTCTCCCCCCCGTCCCCTCCCGCAACCACTGTGGCTGGAAGCAGCTTGTCCCTTCCTACCCGCACAGTGTCAAAAAGCAGCTAACACTTCAGGGGGGGGAGGGCAAAGGGGCAAAGCAGGGAGAGGACAGTGAGAGGCGGAGTACATAAAGGGACTATGGGTGGACAGCAGAGGCGACACGTAACCAGCTGCTGCCTGGCGCCTGCCCACCCTCACCAGCCACCGCAGCCAGTGCTGGCTTGAAGCTGGTTGGGGGCAGGGCCCTGCTGGCCGAGAGCTGACACGCAGCAGGGGCTGCACTGACGGACCTGCAGGGGAGTGGCTGCCCTGTGCACTGCATCTTTGCTCTGCCACTCTATGCATCTGAAGTGAGGTTTTTACCCACGAAAGTTTATGCCCAAATAAATCTGTTAGTCTTTAAGGTGCCACCAGACTCCTTGTTGTTTTTGTAGATACAGACTAACACGGCTACCCTCTGACACTAGCCTTACACACCCACCCCCGACGTTGGCCAGTGGACCTCCCCACTCACCGCTGGTGGGTGGCGGCTGGCGAGCAGGGATCTGGCCAGCAGCAGGACCCACCAATACTGATGTGGGGAGGCAGAAAATACAGGATAATTTGCCTGTTTTTAAGAAAAAGTCAAGACACATGCAGGAGGGCTTAAATACGGTACTGTCCCTTTAAAAACGGGACGTCTCGTCAACCTATTTATTGAAAATCTCACTGCAACCATGTTGCACGGGCCTGATTGCTATTAGAGTCAAATCTTGCAGGCTGTGGGTTGCACAGTGCATCCCGAAGTGCCCAGCCTCAAGATATGTGGAATTCGAATGTATGGTGGCAACAACAGATGATTTCAAAACTGCTTGGCCTCTGTCAGGATCTTCAGATGCTTGAAGGGGTTTTTGGTGGAGATGTCTACTGGCGGATTGAAGATTGTGGATAGGGAGGGGCCCACACGTGGGATTAGGTTAGGACTGGATTTCTGGGCATGCTGTGGGTATTAAACCAATTACTTTTTTGGAGCAGGGAAGGAATTTTCTACTTCTTGCCAAATTGGAGATAGTGGTGTAGCATTTTCACCTTCCTCGCAGCATCCTGGAGGGTCAGTATGCTGTATTAATAATATTGTACTTCTCACAACTGCATATGGTCCGGAGTCAGTACTTAGTTAAATAAGTGGCCAGTTCCTAGATAAACCCAAGACTGGGAACAGGAATAGGCTGAAGATGGGACATCTCTTAGGGATGCTGCATGGGGAGGGGGTGGGCCTGAATGTCTGGTACAGGAAGGAGCCCTCTTTGACTTCATCCTGCATATGAGGGAAGGGTGATGGTAAGTTTCAGTGATGGTACTTGAACCTCAATTGGTCATTTGGGACTAAGTAACGTCTCTACCCCTTAAGGAAGGCAGATCCACTCTAGTCGGTCCTTGCTAGATGTTTTACCCAGTAGTATTGATTTAATAAAGTTGCAGCCTGTTTAAAAAGACTTTCTTATATTTTGTCTTTTTTGCTGCTGTGTCCTGGTCAAAATATGTAAAGAACCAAAAATGAGACAGATCTACAAGCCGTAGGAAGGGGGAAAGAATAGCACAAGCAATTTCTGCAACTATAGGAGGACCTCTGTAAGGCCATATCTACTGTGACGGGGCAAGGCCAGATGGCTATAGTAAAGAAGTGAGGAACAGGTATATTAGCCCCAGGCTAAACAAATCCCTGGTACCACGATAACCAAATGGCAGTTGCCCCACGTTAATCAAGACACCTGGGGCCAATTAAGATCCTTCTAGAAAGCAGTGGAGGATATCTAGGTTGATTGGGACACCTGAACCCAATCAAGGGCTGGCTGGAACTAGTTAAAAGCCTCCCAGTTAGTCAGTCAGGCGCGTGTCAGGAGCTGTAGGAGGAAGCCACGCTGTTGGAAGAACTAAGCAGTACAAATCCATATCAGGCGCAAGGAAGGAGGCCCTGAAGGAAATATTGAGTGGGGCTGTTGTGGGGAAGTGGCCCAGGGAATTGTACACGTCCTTTTTCCAAAAAGTCAGCTACCATAGCTGCTACTATTACGGTCCCCGAGCTGGAGTCTGGAGTTGAGGGCAGGCCCAGGCTCCCCCCTTTCTTCCCCTTCCCTCCCCGATCAATCATTGAGACTGGGAGACAACGGAGACTGTGCGAGGGAGAGTTGCTTCTCCTCATCTCCCTTGCTGGCTTATGATGAAAATGGCACGGTAAGCTGTGACCCTTGCCTCTAGAGAGAGAAGGACTACATGGAGGGTCACAGTGAGCCTCTGAGGCTAGCAAAATCCACCAGGAAACACGGGACCCACGGAGACAAGGACAGAGCTTTGTCACACTACATTGTGTGCACTACAGCTGTATTTAGCGCTGTAGCATAGACTCTTCCTATAATGATGAAAGGGTTTTTCCATCACTATAGGTAAGCCACCTCCCCGAACAGAAATAGCTAGGTTGACAAAAGAATCTTCCAGCAACCTATATGTGTGTACTTAAAGGGTTGGGTCACTATAGCTATGTGGCTCAGGGATGTGAAAAAATTTTCACACCCCTGATAGCCATAGCTATGTCAGCCTAACTTTTCAGCATAGGCCATGCCAGAATCAAGATTTTTTGATTGTGTTAAGTCAAATTCCTGGCGCTGTATCATGCTGGTCTTCTCTAGGACCGTGCAAGTTATGTCTTTAATAAACTTTCAATTTGCATAGTCCTTTGGTATTTTGTCAGGCTGGAGAGGCAGAGTAGCTGCAGGCAGCTGATATAAGGAAGTTGATGCCTTTCTTTGAAGGAATTTAAGATAAAGTGTGGCTGACAGTTTTCTTTATAAAGTTATGGTTCTATGGTATTCACATCTGTTTTCAATAAACTAAAATTAACTCAGAGGGATAGATAGTTCTTGTTCACAGGATACAAAATTGCCTTCTGCGCTTTGTATCGTTGGTATAATGCTTTCCACCTTGCTAAGTTCATAAGCCTGAAGAGGATAGTGTGTCTGTTCTGTCTTGTTTTCAGATGGAGAGGGTAGTCCTGACAAGGATGTTATAATGCTGCTGTGTTTCTATTTTTTTGTTTTGTTTTTAAAGAAGAATAGGAAATGTTTTATTTTGGAATAAACCATACTCTTGGCAAGTCCATAAAGTACAGCAGAGAGGTCTATGTATTTCTTTACCTCTCCTACCCCCCATGTGATGCTGAGTTTACTAAGTGAGAGTTAAAATTTAATAAGGGCTATTATTCCTGCTCTTGTTGATGGATTTCCATCCTTTTTAGCTGTCGTACACTGGAGATTGTCTCTTCTTGGCTCCCATTAGTAACCATCTTCCCATCTTCTCTATGCATCATGGTGCTATGCTGATAGATGGTCAACATCTTAGTTTTCCCTGTTTTCAGCATACTGCTCCTCTTCAACAGTGCTCACAACTAACCAAATCCACAGACATAAGAAAAATGGGGCAGGCTTTAAATTTTGACAAAATGACATTAGGGAGACACAGAAAAATCTTACACAAAGAATAGAGAGAGGTGGTTTAACCTTTAGGTATGTCATTAATGTGATCATTACTCCAATACTGTGTCGAGTTCTGATGTATACTCTTTAAAAAGGATTATTGAAAAACTCAAATGGGTTCAGAAAAGAGCCACAAGAATGATTCAAAGTCTAGAAACATGTCTTACAGTGAGAGAAGTTTACTCAGAAACTAAGGGCTTCTTGCAGGAATTACTAAGTGAAATTCTATGGCATGTGGTAAGCAGGAAGTCAGACAAGATGATCACTGTGGCCCCTTCTGCTCTTAAAATCTTGGAAACTTCTCACCCATATATGCCTCTCTTGCCATCGCCTCCTCCGCTCTCATTCCTTATGGGCCTACCTCTGCTTACTCTTCCCTTCATATCTTTTCTGCTCTGTTTTTTATCTTTCACTCTTTCCCTTGTTCATGGAATACCTCCTATTTCCCATCTGGCAAATGCCTGCCTTCCTTTCCTTCAATTTTCTCCTCTAAATCCATTTATGTGAAGCCTTTATACACTGATCTCATCAGTAACACTGTGCCTGTGCCATCCTGTGTTTTAAAATGTATTTTATTATTTAATACTTGTTCGAATTAGAATTTAAGAAAGTAAGCGCCATCCATCCTGTGCACTGCATGAAGCAGAGGTCCTGTGGAAATAATAGTGCTCATGTAAGTAAAGACTCTATCATAATACATATGCACAGGGGGAACAAATTAAGGTTGCACAGGCAACCTTAATTCTGACATTTCCTAACTCCTTAGTGCTTGACTTTGCAACTCCATTGTCATTGTTTTAACAAAAGGGTTCTGTCTGTAATATTTATATACATATATACATTGTTCTTTTTTTAAAATTAAATGCACATCAAGTGCATTTGTGTGCTAAATGGAGAATTGTTTATTAGAAATGGGATATTTATTTTCCAAATGGCCTCTTACTTAAACAGATGTGCATTTTGATATGCAGCTGACGTGCACAAATTTTATGAGCACAACCTTGTCAGCCAGTTGAGAAAATTTACCTCTAAAAATTGTAGCAATGGCTTAATTTAACTGTCTCTCTCCTCTCCATCTGAATTTTATTAGAATATGTTGTACAAGTAGTCTCAGCACCAGCTAGCCCCTCCTAAAAGTTCTGATGTTTTTTATTGTTTCTTTCTTATAGTTAATCTATTGTCACAATGCCTATAGTCACAGCAGGTTACATCAAAACAAAGACAAAAGTGCACATTGGAACAATGCTGTCTCATTAATTTTTTGGGGGGGTGGGTGGGAGGGGAAGGTTGAGAATTAATTCTTTTCTCAGGCACAGTACTCATCATTGATGAAATTCACCCCATGTAGAGAACAAGTACAAGACCTAAGCACTTTTTAATTCCCAAAATAGGACCTAAGTGGGATTTCAGTGACCATTGGCCCTGCGCTGGTCCTCTGCAGAAGACTGAATATCACCCAATATACGCAGGCAAAATAATTTGCCAGTATCATCTTGAAAATATAGTCCTAAGAGTTTTACTCAGCACCACAGGAATGAAGAAGGCAAGCAACTGTATCCTCTGGTTTTAAAATAACAACTTTTAGCAGAGGAAGCCCAAATTGCTATCCAGCCTCTTGGCTTATTTATGCAGAACTGAGGAGTATGGACTGAACACTGAGGGGAAACAAGCTGGCCTTCCCACATGGTAATGTGTTAATGACTAGGAACATGCTTGTTTGCACCCACATGCAGTCACCCACACTGCCTTATACAATCTTTTACACGTACTTACACATACGAAAGCTAATAGTTTTCATAAACTAAAACCTAAATTAACTTACTAAAGAAAGTGGGGAACCCCAAATGTTGTTGCTCAGATGCCATGTGAAACAAGATTTTGTTTTTTATTTTAAGCAAGTCACCCACATAATTTGCATCTCTTGCACCATTGTTGTTCCTATCTGATTTCGTGCTCTCACTTTCTCTGTGTGACTACTCCAGCACTAACTTTATGTCTACTAGAACCTGCATCAGCCTGTGCCAGAACCACTCAGGGGAACTTGGAGGCATACATAACTTTTGTGATGAGTGTGCTTATCTTGTTCTGTCAGTGAAAATTACCTTTGTGGACTCATTAAGAAGATAACCACTGAGTCACAGAAATGAGATAACTCAAGCACACTCAAAATAACCGAATCTGCTAAAACATATCACCTTAATGGGTACTGTGAATACAGCTTGTAGTGCTGTATAGTTGTGTTGGAAAATGTTGATATTTGTAGCTTATTCTCCAAGAAATGACAACTATTTGGAGAAGATGGATCTTTGTCTACTATACCTGTCCTTGCTGTATTTGCCATCTTTGATTTGCCTCTTTGAAATGGAAGGAAACATTTTCATGGGCTTTGGTGGTGCTTAAAGAAAGGATGCCCTTCTAGTCCTTGTTCTCTAATTTGTCCTTTTGCTGATTTTATTATCACAGTTCTACTTACTTGACCCAAATCACATTCTATGGATTAGCTGCCAATTCAAAAGAGAAAAGAGAAATAAAATATGAAAATGGTTTGATTCTTTTAATTTTTGTGTGTGAATCTATTGCTTTTGAGTGGTGGTGGATTGACAGCAAAGGAGATTGAAATAGCAGCGTGCATTTCTTCATTCTGTTTTACTGTGCTTCATTCCTGACCTGGAAAAAGCCATATTTGTGGGTGAGAGGATAGTTCATTCTACATGGCTCATTCAGTCCTTGTCCTCTTTGCTGGGACTGTCATCAAGGTTGCTAATTACAGTAATCGGTTTGTGATGTGGCTACTTTTGCTCTGGGAACTGGTCAAGCTCATTTGATATAGACTATAGCGGAGCCATCAGATGGTAACAATTTTCGGCTACCTTCAGCTTGGTCTGGATATGAACCAAACAACCCACAGACCTTCCAACCCCCCTCTCCCCCCCACCCCACACTTTTTTTTAAAAAAAGAGAAAAACGGTTAAAATATTTTTGTTCTATAGTGACCTATACAAAACCAAAACAAAACAGAAAAATCCACCCCACTTTTTAAATTGGGGTTCAGATGTGTTTTCACCAAAGCTTAATTAATTTATTTTAATTGCAGGAACCTAAACCTTAATTTTTTAAGTGGTGCCTGTTTCTAGTCATCTGACTTAGTTAAATTAGAAAGGATTTCCCTTCTCCTGCCTTGAGCTGTAAAGATTTTGTTTTTAGTGAAAAAGTCTATTTGGATATGGCTTACTCAAAAAGAACCTCATGGAAAACGTGCTTTCCTAATCTTACAAAATATTCAGCTCTTGCCATCTCGCAGTTTCCCCTCAGAAGGTCTATAGAGCTTTTTGTAGCTTTCAAAGCTTTGTGTTTACTGGAATAATAAACATAGTGTAAGCAAACATTTTAAAGTTTCAGAAACTTTCCTGGGAACTCCTTCCTCCTGTGCTCGCTTCTCATCCAAGATGGCTACTTTGAAGAGGGTAGAGAGAGGACTACGGCTGTCAGATTTTTGGAAGAACAGTACTGCAGAGGGAATGTGTAGAAATGGAGCCAAACAAATACTCTGGATGTAATTCCAAACTTTTGGGTGCCTAAATACAGATCCAAATATTGTGACTTGGGACCATCTCCAATAATTGGTGACTAAAAACCATTCTTTTTACACACTAAAATATAACATTTCATAGCTGTAAATTTGCACAGAAAGATTATTTCTACTGAACACATTTTAAAATTTCAAAAATGTTCAGGGGTCTTCCATCTTCTTAAGAGTGCAGTCAATATGGTTGACTCTCACAGCTTTAAAAGCTTCTTTATAACACAGTATTTAACATGCCGGTACTTTTAAGATAAAGACAATTTTTTTTAAAAGTTCATTACTCTAGTATGTTCAAATCTCACGGTGCTGCCCCTTTGTAGTTTCTCTGACAGTTTCCTAGTCACTTGTATTCCTTAAGTGCAGAAACAATGGCTCCTTCCTTTAGCCTGCCTCCAATTCCCTCAGCTCTGGCACAGAGGTGAAGAATCATTAATAAAGATGTTCCCTTGCCCGTTAGAAGGTTAGTGCCTAAGATGAACTTGGAAACCTTGAGCCTGGAAATATCTCACTTGATCATGCCAACGGGAACTTCTCCAGCTAATTATTTGTTCAGCACCAGGGTTTCTGAGCTGCCATTTAACCATGCAAATGCCTGTTTGTGCTTGTAGTAGGTGGATGTGAAAATTTTGTAGGTGCCAACCTTTGATAATTTGTCCCTAAAATTCTTCTGACTCCTTAGGGCTAGATCAGACTTTTGCATTCTGAATGCTCAACAGGCAGTAACGTGGGAGAACCATTCTCAGGGGACGTCATCTATGCCTTCTTCAGCACAGTTTGTATAAGGCACAAAGCGTGAGGGTTAAAAAAAATTCCAAACCCTTATTTGCTCTGATCTGATCTCTCTTTCAGTGGCAATTAGAACTAAACATGGCCTTTAAGACTCAGCATTCATCTAACAATTTCCTGTTCTGTTTCAGGAGTCTCAAAATTAAAGTGAGAGCTAAAAAACCCACAAAACTTACCTTTACCTTATTTTTCGCCATTCTAACCTAAGTTTCCACGGAAACAGGGTTGAAAAAGCCGCTGGTAGCCAGCAGGCAGCCAGCAGCTGAGAGTGAGAACTCTCCTTTGTCACTTTTCACTACTGGCTGTCTGCTGAGTACTCAAAGTGCCAGTTTGCAAAGCCACCTTGGTTTGTAAAATCTGCACTACGTTCAATTTGAGGGGGAAATAATAAATTAACCAACTCTTTTCCCCCCTTGGATTGGCACAATAAGTTCAAGGAGGGTAAATGGGCTATTGAGTTCCGATCTGTTCAGTTACACTGATACCCACATAGAAGGGGATGCGGGCTCTTGGCGGGAGATTGGATGTGGGAGGGGGTTGGGCTCTGGGAGGGAGTTTGGGTGTGGGAGGGGGTCGGGCTCTTGGAGGGAGTTTGGGTGTGGGCTCTGGGAGGGAGTTTGTGTGCAGGATATGGGCTCTAGGCTGGGGCAGAGGGTTGGGATACAGGATGGGGGGTCAGGGAGTCGGCACTTACCTTGGACAGCTCCCGAAAGTGACTGGCACACCCCTCTGGCAGCGGCTCCTAGGCGGGGGGACCAGAGGGTCTCCATGCGCTGATGCCTGCAGGCACCGTCCCCACAGCTTCCATTGGCCACAGTTCCCAGCCAATGGGAGCTGCAGAGTCGGCGCTCAGGGCGGGGGCAGCACGTGAAGTCCCCCTCCCCAGGCACCACAGGCCCAGGGACATCCCAGCCACTTCTGGAAACAGCACGGAGCGAGGGCAGGCAGGAAGCCTGCCTTAGCCCCGCTGCACTGCCGTCAGCAGCTGGGGGCCCCTTTTAAATCGCCCAGGCCCTGGGGCAATTACCCCCTTTGCTCTCCCCCCCCACCTCCATCGGCAGGCCTGTAATTGATCCTCAGTTAAATATCAAGAGGAGTGTGTGAATGGAAATGGCTTTTGACCAGAAGTAGAATAGAGCTGCTGGAAAACTGAGGGGTCTGTTTGATCAACACCCACACAAAATAGAGATAAGGATACACAAACGGACGTAATCAGAATAGACCCTTCACCCCCCCGACCCAGGTGTTTTCCCCATAAATGTTTGTCTCCTTTCTTTTATGAATAACTAGAAAATGAAAGAAAGGGGAATAGATTCTGTTTAAAAAAAGAGAGACAGAGATACAGCTTTGAATCTTTGCATAGGGTAATGTTGTTATAAATGTTTCACAAATTCCAATGCTAATTACAGATTTTAATTGGGAGCAAAGTGCCGAAATTCTTCATGACAGCCACACAATACAGCTGCCTTCATAAACAAAACAGAACTTTGAACATATGTGAATTTTTGGCTATTATTAAATGTCTTAGAATTAAATAACTTATCACCTGTGAGAGAATAGGTGTTGACAGAGTCAGTACTAGTGTGTTTTTAAGCTTGCCTAAGGCAACATAGCTGGCATTGAAGTTAAGCTTGGCATTCTTTCACCCCCTCCCTTCTCCCTCAAGCCCAGGAGAATGCTCACTTCATCAATGAGACTTGTCTGCCAGACACAACAGAGATCCTTGAATTCACTACATTTATTTTTCAATTTTGTATTGCAGTCAGATCAACAATGCTTTGATTTAACTATATGATACACAGGTGTTAAGGGCCAAAACATATAGAGCCATTCCAGTGGCTCTGGTTCAGAATATACTATTTTTTGGTGATCCAGTAATGAGAAGCTCTATAGACTGTCTTTATGTTTGAATAAAGATATAGTTCTTCAGCTTTAAGATTTCAGAACTAAAGAAGATGCATAATAGTCAAGCATGTTTCATTATTTTTGTATCTTTCTTTTAAAATGATGTGTGTATATTTTTTAAAACAATTTTATATACCACATAACAATAATGTTAATGCTTTAAAAAAATCCAAAGATGAAAAAATGTAAGTCTAA
The DNA here is from genome assembly GCF_027887155.1 of Malaclemys terrapin pileata. Taxonomy (NCBI): domain Eukaryota; kingdom Metazoa; phylum Chordata; order Testudines; family Emydidae; genus Malaclemys; species Malaclemys terrapin. The sequence continues at coordinate 36,097,704 of NC_071507.1, read as the reverse complement.
TTTTTTTAATCTTTTTTTTCCTCTAGCGTTTTACGATGGGATAATGAGACAGATGTCTCTCAACTGGAAGGACATTTTGACATTGTTATGTGTGCTGACTGGTAAGTACATAAAAATCATAAAACTCATGTTAGAAAAAATAGCTTTGCTGGAGTAATTGTACTGTGCTGCTTGCTGATGGCTAAGCAAAGTCAACAAATGAAGCACAAAGCCACCTTAACCTCAACAAATTAATATTCATCTCCATGTGACAGTTATAAGGTAGTCTTCTATCACACAGTAACTTCTACCACATTATTTCCCAAAGATTGATTTTGAGAAGCATTTCCATTTTCTGGAATTGCCTCTGTTTCATGCTTGACGTATCAGTAAATGGACGACTTAGGCAAATTGCAAATAATTATGGCTCAGTGAGGAACAGTCTGGAGAAAAGGGAGTTTATCAACACAAACAGCTCAATTAGCTTACTTCTTAGGAAAGATCTGACTATTGATATAAGGGGATGAATATTTTGCTCCCCAGAAAATCTTTGCAGAGGAAAAATCTTTTTACATCACATTCTGTTTCTTAAATCAATTCAACAACAGTATTGATAAGCGTACACTGAAAATGATGGTCATATTATTACACAGGTAAATATTGTTAATAATAAGAGAATGCTTAGTAAAAATTAGAGCACAATACTTAATTTGTGACTGAGTGGCTTCATGTTAAAATCTAATATAGGTTCTATTTAAATATATCAATAGATTTGGCTGTGGACACAGACCAATTTTTGATATTGACGGTGCAGAATCATCCTGTCCTCTGAATGACTGCATGCCCACTTTCAAAACAGTGCATTCTTAATTATAAATAAAGAAAGCTAGAAAATGTAGTGCAAGTTTCAGTTAAAAAGTGGGAAGCCAATTTTAAAATAAATCTTTCCTTACATAATTTGTGTTTGTTTTTGATTCTTTAGATTGCTATAACAGAATAAAAATGTTTCTATTCTGAGGCATATCATTATTGTAAGAGTCCAAATTCTGAACATAATGACTTCACAGCATAATTGAATTCAGCAGTATTCTGTTTCTTACTAAGAAATAATTAAAAGGAAAAGGTGTGGAGGGATGGGAGAAACTGTTTATTGTCTTTCTAAACAATGCTCTTTTAAATAGGTTTCTCAGAAACATTTTCACTGTGTGTGGTGGTGGGCGGGTTGCTTTTGTTTTTTTTAAAGAAAAATAAAAAAAATTCAGAAAAAATATCGATTTTCTTTAATAAGGGGTAAAGAGTATTTATTCATCTTTCATCCTTTACGGCTACCTACTTCTTGGCTTGTACTGAATGCAACAGTGCTTTCTTTCTCTTAGCATTTAATTTCATAAAAGTTCTTTGTTCCCAAAAAGGACAGAGATGGGTTTCTAACTAATCGCTGATAATGTGCCTCAGAGATGCATCATCTGATTAAAATAAGGAGCTAAACAACACCATATGATTTCAGCAAGTAATTTAGTAAATGCCTTCCTCACCAAATATTAGAATGGATACTCCAGGTTTCATTGCACAGATGAAGTTAATGCTGGGCAGGATTAGATCAGATTAAGTATGAAAGTCAGATCAGAGTGCTGGCGGACATGAGCAGGAGGGCAGTAGTCTTCTCGGAGGCTTAGACAGGGCTCGCATATGGATGTTCTCCAGATTATGTGGGTGAAGCAAGGTCTTGCCAAGAGATTTAGAGTTAAATTTGTTCTTCACACAAATATCAAAACAACCTGGCTGTGCCATCTCTTGTATTCTTGATACTCACACCATGTCATCCTATTTGTACTGGGGAGAATAGCAGAGGGAGCCAGACTTAAGTCATTTTTTCATTAATATTCTTGCCTAATACTCCACCCAGCCTGTTTGGAAATAGTGTATTTTCATTAGGAAACAAAGGATCATACATGACAGATAAAATACCTAATGCATTTTCAATCTCTGGGTTTTGTACATTCATTTTGAAGCATTTAAGATACAGGTAAGTGCATAAATATTTATAGATTTTTAATAAATAGCTACATGAGGGTTCATTTAAAACACAGATTTTTATAACAAATTACCTTTATATTTAGTGCTCCTAGTCCAAAATGCAAATATACATCCATTCTTTAATAAGCTTGAAATCACTGTAATGTTTGTCACTTTTTAAAAATCATTGATTCAATAACAGAAACCAATAATTTATCCAATATGTTGTCAGAGTCAAAATATCATCTTTTTATTTTCATGTTTTTCTCTCCCAAAGTAAAGACTCACCTCAGAATTGCTAGAGGTATTTTAGTTTTCTGAGTTTTGGGACTGCCGTTCCAGAGGAAAAGAAATCACTTTCCATAGAGTTCTTCAGGTGAAACCTAAAGTATGCAGTGATAAAAATAGATAGAATAGATTGCATTTAGATCTATCACATAGGTCACTGTCAGTCGATAAGATCTGGGATTAGAATAGAGAAATATAAAGCAAAAATCTGAGTTCAAATATTAGGTACATGGATAAAGTCTATGTCTGGTTCTCTGAATAGCTAACCAGTGGTACTGCTTGATCCCATTTACATGAAAACAAGCTCTATTCATTCCAAACCCACACTGAGGTTCAAGTAAAAATATACATGATTACAACAAGCAGCAATTTGTTTATATTCTTAAATCATTCATATATTCATATATTTACATTCAAACATTCATAAACCTTGTGTGCAGGGGTGGAAAATAAGTTATTTCCCTGAACAGACAGCCTATTAGTTCACAGCTACATTTAGTAGCCCAACTAGATTATAAAATAAATAAGAGGCAAACTGTGAAAGCTAGTTAGTTAACCATTCAGGATTTTGACAATAAAAATAGTTTCATGGTTCAGCAGTTCCTAAATAACTTGCAAAATGTCACCTTTGAGATAAAAATAAGGGGAAAAATATTGGAGAGGCCATAGCTGTGATAAAGATGCTCCTGAAAAAACATCAATATACTGGAGTATTTTACTCTTGTGTCCCTAACCTCAGGCTCTTGTGGGGGAGAAGGGGACTTCTCAGGCCCACAGGACTTTCAGTGGCACATGTCTCGGGTTGCAATAAATGCAGGCACAGGAATTGTAAAAGTGAGATTGAATAGAATAGAGGAGAGAGAAAGAGATGGGTCCACTCTGTACAGGCCACAAAGAAGACTCTTCTTAGGTTCTTGAGTGCCCCAGATTTCTGGACTTACTGAAAATACAGGATATATTATTTTCCTGATTAAGATTTTAAATAAATTTTAATTAAATGTGAAAGAGAAACCTGGGGAGGGTGAGATTGACGTCAGGGTAAAGGGAAAAATCGTTGGCCTTTCAATTTTCTGTTGTAAGCAGTTATGATTGGACTATAGGCTCAGACTAAGCATATGGGTAGTCCCATCAAAGTCAGTGAGACTAGTCCTGTGTCTAGGCACATGCATAAGTATTTGCATGATCGAAGCCTAGGGGCCCAAATCCACATTCCTTTCACTGCCAAATTTCCCCCTGAAGTCACTGAGGGTTGTGATTCTCTGGGAATGCAGGATTGAGCTCCAGTTACTGATTGACTCCATGACATTGGCGTGCACTATACTGTATTTAATATACCTCTACCCCGATATAACGCTGTCCTCGGGAGCCAAAAAATCTTACCGCGTTATAGGTGAAACTGCCTTATATCGAACTTGCTTTGATCTGCCGGAGTGCGCAGCCCTGCCCCCTTTCTCCCCCCACCCTGCCCCCGGAGCACTGCTTTACCACATTATATCCGAATTCGTGTTATATCGGGGTGTAATATGCGCTATATTGGGGTAGAGGTGTATAAGAATTCCTTTCTATCGGAATGCAGTAAGATCTCTGTCCTTGAGTTTAGAGGAACATGTCATTGTTTATTTTAAGATTACCTTTGTACATGCATTTCAATTGCAGTGAAATCTGATGGTGTGGAAATAAGAATTTTTATTTTTTTACCTAATAAATGTTTTTCAGAGTATGACAGCTCTACAGTTGAAGCCATGCAAAAAGATAAATGACTCTATAGATTAGGTGCTGCAAATGTTTGCAAATCATGTCTGAAGTACCATCTGTAAACTATCCCATTGTACTTAGCTTTTGCTGCATATGCAAAAGGAAAAAGAGAGTTGACCTGATAGCCTATAAAATATAAACATATGCCCACTGTTCAGAGGCACTAGTAATACTAAGACTCAAGAAGATGGGGTAAAGTATATCAGCCTTAACCTAGCTGAGAATTTCTTACTATTTTCTTTGTTGTAGCTTAGCATTACTTCCACACAGTTTTTGTGTAAGCATTTTTTCTTTTGTTTTAATGGTAGGTTTTCTTAAAAGAAAAACATGCAGAAAAAAAAGAATTGTTTTAAAAAAAATAAAAAGAAAAGAGGGAGCTGACACCAGTGGCCTATAATTTCACACAGATGTAATACAATAACCACACTGGCTAAGAGCCAGTAACCCTGCTCCAGCTTCTTTATTGCTTGGACCAAACACTTCTGTCCTGACCTGTAAAACTCTTGCTGTTCCTATTTTGGGCCTCTGCTATCAAAGACTTCCTATTACAGAAATCTGAGGCATTTTGTTATGTGGACAAAAATCCATTAGGAGCTTGGTTAACCACTGATGAGCTAAGCCAAATTTGAAGTGCGGTGTCCAGAAATGCAAGACAAGAGCAATAGACCAGCGTACCACTTAGCTCAGGAGTTCTCGCAACAATTTTTTTGGTGGCCCCAGAGTGCGCCACACTGACACTTTTTCCTAAAATTATTTATTTTTCCTAAAGTTAATAAAGTAATATGCACATATATACATCCAAATCATTGTAATTTATTTACGTAAAGTTTGGGGTGTTTTTTTGCAGACTCAATAATAAAAATACTGTAATGCACAGTTATTTCTATTCTTTACCGGACCTAACAGAATAGAAACACAAATAAGGTGCTTTGGACATTCTTGTCTTTTATTTCTTTTGCTTTTTTGATAAAAGTGGTTGTCTGTACACCAATTCTGAAGTAAATTTAAAAATGCTTTGACATAATAGAAGTCCAAACAATAATGAAAACCATATCTGGGCGGCTTGGGTCTGGGGAGGGAAGGGGACAGGAGGCATGGCTGCAGCTGGCCTGGGGCTTCTCTGGGCAGGTGTGGGGGCTTGGGGCTTCGGACGGCCTGGAGCTCCTCTGGCCAAGGGGGGTGGGCACTCTGGGCTTCAGCCAGCCTGGGGCTCCTCTGCGCAGGTGTGTGTTTGTGTGCGGGGGGGGTGTGTGTGTGTGCTCAGGGTAGTGGGCTTGTGGCTCCAGCTACGGGAGGCGGGGGGAATCTCAGGGCTCTAGCTGCTTGGGGGGAAGGAGCGTGGGCAGGGTGGAGTCAGGCTAGCCTCCCCAAAGGAGGGCTCCACCCGCTGCCCATGCATCTGTCACTCACCTCCTCATCCCCTCACCCGCCGCTCACCTCTGGATCCCTCCTCAGTTCCCCACCCACCACTTGCCTCCTCTTCCCCCCCCCACCTGCTGCTCGCCTCCTCACTCCCCTGCCACAGAGACCCCCCTGCCCGCCATGAGAAGCCCCGCTCACTGGGTGGCTCACCGCTCACCTCCTCACTCCCCCTGCTCGCCTCGTCACCCTGCTGCTGGCTCGCCGCTCGCCTCCCGCCTCCTCACCCCACCCCTGCTCGCAGCCAGACCCCCCGCCCACCTCGTCACTCTGCTGCTGGCTCATCGCTTGCCTCCCGCCTCCTCACCCCACCCCCCGCTCGTCGCCCGCCTCCTCACCCTGCTGCTGTCTTGCTGCTCGCCTCCTCACCCCCACCTCCTCACTCCACCCCTGCTCACCTCCTCACTCCCCCGCTTGCAGCCAGACCTCTTCACCCTGTTGCTGACTTGCCGCTTGCCTCCTTACTCCCCTGCCCGGGTCCCCCCCGCCCGCCGCTTGCTTCCTCACGCATCCCCCGCCAGCCGCTCACCCCCCACTCATCTCCTCACCTTGTTCCTTAAGCATTGTGTGTCCCACCTGTGTCTCCAGAGAGGCAAGAGAGGGTCCTGTGGCACCTTTAAGACTAACAGAAGTATTGGGAGCATAAGCTTTCGTGGGTAAGAACCTCACTTCTTCAGATTAACACTTCTTCATTGGTGTTAATATAGAAGTTGTGTGACTTAATCCCTATGTATGGTCCAAATCCTGTGCCAGTTCAAATCCTGTGCCAGCTCATATCCATGACACAAGTCCTCCAACTGCTCCTTCAGGCTTTGAGGTACTCAGAGTCTGCTCTAATGCTGAGGGGGGTAGAAGCATTCTCTGGGATGGTTGCATAACACTAACATGGCCTCCCAGTCTCTACCTTCTCCAGGGTCTGAGTAGGTGGCTCTCTGAGTAACAGATTGGCAGCCAGGGTACTAGGTTACAATGTCAGTGGAAGCTGAATCTTTAAACTATCCCAGGGGGTTATTTGGGTGGGGGGTAGCGAAGGGGCTGGGATGTGCAGATATTCCATCTTATCTGACTTTCCCAAGCAAAGATCCATCAGGGCTAAGTTTCCAACACTTACCCAAGCAATCAGAGAAGAGGACTGAGATACCCACTCCTGCTTCCTTTGCCCCAGTGGGTTGCGCAGTTAGGTTATTTAGTAGTTTGCACGTAAGGAATCCATTACTTACCTGTAAACTAGGACCAGGGTCTGTGTCATTAAGAAAACTTGCAAAGATACAGTAGGGAACAGAGCTATGCAAAATGAATTTTACTTTAGGCAAACTCAGCAAAAAATCATGTTTTCACTTACTACTTTCCAAAAATAAAAACAAAATACAATAATAAAGGGAAAAAATGATGTTTTTCCCCAATGTGCTTCTCTTGTTGAAGATCTCAGCAAGTCTTATAAAGTCTTCAAGCATATGTTGGTTCAGGCTGGAAGAAAATTATTTATTTTTAAAGAAAGCTTTGGGGGGGGGGGGGGGGTTATACACCTTTTTTATCCTTGAGACAGTTGAATTCCTGATAAACTGGTGTGCCCTGCTGTCTATCCTTCTAGTGACCTACGTGAGGTGGATGTGATTAAAACTCCCAGCAGTCACTAGAGATGTTCTCAGCAGCTTCAGTGATTTTTATTTAAATGAGTGTTTGTTCAAGTATTCCAATGAAGTTAACTGAGGCTCAAGGGTAGCCATTGTAGCTACTGCAAATTATAAACAACTCATTTTTTGGCCCACCACTAGCTAGACTAATACTAGCCAACACCTGGCTACCTGAAGCCGGAATTTCAGAAGGATGGTACAAGGAAAATGTTTTTCCAGCCAAGATCTATGAGGCCCCAAATTTTTCAACAAAAGGTGCTTTATGAACTCCTTATAGCAGAAGGGGCAGTGGTTATGATGCAGAGTCTTGAGTAAGACATGTCATATTTAGGAAAAATGAGAGGATCCCGAAGGCTTGGGGATCTGTATGTAGTTATCTGCTCATAATAAGTTCCTTTAACAAGTTCTTTCTTCGATTTGTATGTGAGATTTTATGATTAAATGTTGCAGATGTCCAGTATATATACATGTTACATATTAGCTGTAAGTCCTTTCTAAACATTCAGCTTTCAGTATAAAATCCACTTTCACATCACTCGCTATCACTTTAAAAATGCAGCAGATTCTTACATGTTCTACTCCAGTGTGCAGCCACATGAAAGAAGTTGGGGCCCAGTCACTGGAAATGTACTAGTCCTAACGCCAGACAGAATGACCACAAACGGGATAGTGTGAGAGAAAGGGAATTGTCTCCCTCATTCCATCCCCAGCGTTTGCATTGTTCATAGGTGCGATTTTGGATTCACTCACTTGAAGAAAACTCACGTGGCTACTTCTAAAGCTTTAAAAGCTTTGTTTCTCTTGATGGTGCTTTTATGGCTTCAAAATAGTCCACAAGCTTTCATGCCTCTGACAAGCAATTCTAGAGGCATCCCACAAATTCTGTAAAAATCTGGAGCTTGCCCTTCGGGCCCAACCCCAGTGTAGTCTGACTGAACCATACTTAACTCATTGAATCAGGAACAGACTCTTCAGCCTCTCAGCCAAACAGTGAATTCTTAATTTACTGCATCTCCTCTACTGAATTCTAATAAAACCTTTAAGAGTGGGGCTAATGGCTGCAGGGATTGGTAATGGGAAGTGATAGTTTTGTCACTTCTCAGATGCTCAGCCTCAGGAGTTGTTCTGAATTTCACTACTGCCCGCAGTTCTATTTCTGCAGAATTTAAGCTTTCATTTTTTAAAAAGGACAATATTAGAAATTGAAGGCCTAAGGTATCTAAGGTACTTTTACGGTCTCCATTACAGTAGTATCTGAGCCCCTCATAATCTTTTATGTATTTATTTTCACAACACCCCTGTAAAGTACGGAAGTTTTACAGATGTGGCACAGAGAGACAAAGGTTCAGGTTCTCAAACGCATTTAACTCCCTAAGTCTTTGTCTACACAGTAATTAAATATCTATGGCTGGCCTGGTTCAGCTGACACCAGCTCATGGGACTGTAAAATTGCTGTGTAGACGTTCTGGCTCGGGCTGGATTCTGTGTAGACATTCTGGCTCTGGATCCCACAAGGCGGGGGAGGTCTAAGAGCTCGTGCTCCAGCCCAAGCCCTAAGGTCTACATAGCAATTTTTAGCCCTGCAGTCCGAGCCTGTGAGCCCGAGTCAGCTGACCCAGGCCAGCTGCAGCTGCGCTGTGGGTCTTTTGTTCCAATGTAGACATACACTTTGTAACTCCCAAGGTCACATAAAAAGGCTGGGGCACAGTAGCGAATTGAACCCAGGTCTCGATCCCAGGTCCCTAACCACTGGATCGTAATTCCGCTCTATCCTTCCTCTAAGTCAGGCACCCAAATACTAATCTAACCTGATTTTCCGAATGCTTGGCACATCTAGAAATCAGGCCACTTTATGTACCCGCTTTTTGGGTACATAACAGATGTGAAAGTTATAGCCAAAGTTCCTAGTGCTGAGAGTTTTGAAGAAAACTCTTCATATGGGAACTAATTCAGGACTGTCTGCCTGTATCTTCAGACACAGAAGTAATGACTCTGAAAGCTTTGTGAACTGCCCTCTTCATCTCAATGGGGTGTTGACTCTGAAGCCTAATGACGATTTTACTGTCATCTTTATTAACTATGTTATTATTGATAATTTTAGCAGAAATATCTAGCTAATCTGGGATTGTGGGCAGAGTATAGGGTCATAGATGGTGTCTGAGTACAGTGCCATCATTTTTTATTATCTTTCCTGCACCCTCTCTAATTTTTCAACTCGTCTGTTGTAGAAAAGGTTCAGAAAAGGGCAACTACAATGATTAAGGGTTTGGAATGGGTCCCATATGAGGAGAGATTAAAGAGGCTAGGACTCTTCAGCTTGGAAAAGAGGAGACTAAGGGGGGATATGATAGAGGTATATAACATCATGAGTGATGTGGAGAAAGTAGATAAGGAAAAGTTATTTACTTATTCCCATAATACAAGAACTAGGGGTCATCAAATGAAATTGATAGGCAGCAGATTTAAAACAAATACAAGGAAGTTCTTCTTCACGCAGCGCACAGTCAACTTCTGGAACTCCTTATCTGAGGAGGTTGTGAAGGCTAAGACTATAACAGAGTTTAAAAGAGAACTAGATAAATTAATGGTGGTTAAGTCCATTAATGGCTATTAGCCAGGACGGTTAAGGAATGGTGTCTCTAGCCTCTGTCTGTCAGAGGGTGGGAATGGATGGCAGGAGAGAGATCACTTGATCATTGCCTGTTAGGTTCACTCCCTCTGGGGCACCTGGCATTGGCCACTATCGGTAGACAGGATACTGGGCTAGATGCACCTTTGGTCTGACCCGGTACGGCCTTTCTTATGTTCTTAACCATTTCCTCCTGCAGGGAGTTGGATGGAACTTTAGTAAAGTTGCTGAAATTAGTTAAAATTGTTGAAATTGGGAGGAAAAAAATAACATTTTCTGTGACCTGCCTGACATAGTTCTTTAGACAGGAGCCTTTCCTATCTAGGTCACCAATATGAATGCAGGCCAGGTTAGTAATGATTGTAAAGCATTACGGTCTGAGGGCCATTCATGGGCCATGGGAATTGCACGTGCAGTCTCCGTTAATCTCTAATACACAGCTATCTACAGATGCCCAGTATGAGTGATTGGCACCCTTTTTGGCTATCTCAACACATACGCTAAGGAATTAATGGGCATGCAGAATGAAGTGCCTCTCAGCTTTAGGGGTAGTCCCTCCAGAACAGTGCTGAAGCACACTGGTAGCACCTTGTGGGGAAGCTGTCTTTGCTGTACCCATTTCTGTGGGTAAATAGAGGACTCCAGTCTTGAGATATGACAATTCTGCACTGACTGTCTCTTTGTTATGTTTGAACAGTCCCTGTCACAATGGGGCACTGGCCTCTAGAAGCTACTGTAGCATAAATAAATAAATAAATTAAATAAACTGTCTATAAATATTTTTAAAGAAAAGGGAAAACGCCTGTAAGAGTAGGACACTAAATGCAATGTAGAGTAAACTTAAAAAACAAACCAATCCTCTACTTGGTAGTCAGACCTTTCTATACAAAAAAGCATGTGAAATGCTAACCTGGCATTACAGTATATTGATCCTGATTTCTGATATCTGAGCTATTAAAAGACTATTGTATATGATCAGTAAATTCCTGTCGTATAAAGAACTCTTTCATGCCAACATTTTGGCTTTAGCTTTAGATAACATTTGTTGCAAGCTTCAGTTATGTTTGTTTGTTTGTTTTCTATTAAAAAGTACATGAATTAGAAGGCAATTTAGACCTCAGTTCCTCCTTTTCAGCATTGTGTAAACATATGTAATTAGCCTTGTACTTATCTGCATTAGTATCATTAGAATTGAAAACCCATTTTAATCTGGATTCTGTTCTCTTCTCAATGTCAGCCTGTTTCTGGACCGGTACAGAGCTAGCCTTGTTGATGCAATAAAGAGATTACTCCAACCCAGTGTAAGTATGTTTCTATTTTCTCCTGAACACTGGCTTCAGAATAATTAGTCTGTGCACAATGATTGAGGGAGTAATGGAATGGCAGGATTAATGTCATGTAATACTTTAATACTTATTATGTCCAACTTCAATTGAGTCTTCTAATCTATCAGATTCTTTCCTAATCATAAACTAGGAAACTTCTTATACTTGGCCTTCTGATAAGGAACACAGTGGGTAGTAAAATAAATGAAACCGCTTCAAAGATAGCATGAGATTATTTTTATCAAAGCGTTTCTTGAGTATTTTCCTTTGATAACAATGTCTTCATATTAAAGTAAAAGTACAATATTGAAAGTTTTTATGTTAGCTTCTGTCATTTATAATCCCTTCAAGAGTAACCTTTGCCACTGTGTATATATTTATTGTGAAAGAACATTTTTCTTTTCATTTCTGTTTATATTAAATGAATAAAACCGTTAAATATATCTATAGCACACAACTTGTTTTTTTCATGAAATAAGCCATGTATTTACATATTATAAATGTTAGGGCAAATTAAAGTGAAGCACTGTATGAAATGCTACACATATTTCTACATTTATTTATGTGGGTGAGGAAATTGCTCTGTACATATAAAAGCTTAGTCTGCCAGGCTGTTATACTAAACTAGGAAGACCTAGACTCAAAAGGAGGAACTAATATGCATATACTTAAAATAAACTTTAATCTCAAGAATTAAAAGCCCCAGTTCTACAATATAAAATGTACATGGTGAATGCTTTCCATAGGCATTCAAAACAGGATCTAACTGCTTGCATTTAACATGCTAATCTTCCATAAGGGAAACTTCCCATTTTAACATGAAAACCAATGCATGTGAACAAGGCTTTTTCTAAACTGTATTTTAAAAACTCTATTCTGCTTATTTTTCATATTACAAACAATTTCCTCTATTAAAAAAATAGACACATAGACACAGACCCGATAAGACATAAGAAAGTCAATAATTTTAGTCACATAAGTAATCCCATTCACTTCTAAGAGTGACTGGGGTTCTATTCTTGGCTTTGTCACAGACTTCCTTGGTGACCTAGGGCAAGTAACTTAGGACAAAATTGTTGTACTGCATGTAAACCAGTGGGGCTGTGTGTCCAGGGGCAGAGGGGGAATGTGATCACTGTGAAACCATTGGACTGTCTGCAATATGAGCACTCTCTACCTAGTGAGGCCAGATCTGTTGGTGGTATGGAAGGATGATCATTGCTTTGTCCTCTCCCTGCCCCTTCTGGGGAAGCTAGCATTGCTAGCCTTAGTGTCTGGTCCCTGCATGAGTGTACAAAGTAAGGGGCAGGAGCTCTTTTTTCCCCGCTGCCCCAGTTTTATGCACCTGCCTAGGTTCTGATCACAGTGTATCCCTTAACCTCTCTCTTTGTGTCTCAGTTTCCTATGTATAACATGGGGATAATACTACTTACCTCAAAGGGATGTTGTGAGGTTTAACTCATGATGGGTCCAGTTCAGCAAAGCATTTAAGCATGTACTTAACCCCATTCCTGTTCAGCAAAGCATTTATGCGAAATCTCAAATTCCACTGAGCCAATGGGACTTTTACACATGCTGAATAGGGAAGGATAGAAGTATGTGCTTACATGCTTGACTTAGTCATCATTCTAAACAATGTTATTTACATGTAAAGAAAAACAAAATGAACAATTAATTCTTTCATCAGTTATAATAATTAATAATTAATATTGTAGCCCTAAAATATGAGTCTAATGCACAAGCTACCATGGCATTTCACAGGTTTTCTTTAAGTTCAGTATTACCCTTTCTCTTAAGTCCCTTATATTAATTAGTCTGTTTCAACCAAGAAAACCACCATTTATTTATAGTTTATGTGTGGCCAAGCTGATAAAGACTCAATTCAGAATTACATCTACCTGAAAAAATAATAGCATCCAGGTGAACCAGCAGCACATATCAGAGATACAAGAGTTTCATGTTGTATGTTAAGCCATATATCATCACATTATTCCTTCTATAACTTTTAATAAAGGACTTCAGGGAGAATAATGGACAATAAAGCTAAAATGAAAATTGAGGTAAGCACAAAATATGGGTATCCCTGTTAAACTGACTGAAGGGGGAATTCAGCATAAGCAATAAATCCTAATTTACCTTTTAGAAAAAGTCTTTCCCCTCCCTTTGTGACATCCCCTGTCATTTCCTGGTTCATTAAGCACATCCCAAGATCCCTCATTCTTTGATAATACTTATATTAGAAGATTCATGGTATCATTCATTCACAGAATGATGCATTTTGGGACATCTTTAATATTGTTGAGAAATACCAGCAGATTCCATGGAGTGGGAAGGAGAATGTTTTTTTAAAAAATCATGGTTTTTGCATGATAAAACATATAGACTAACATAACCCATTCTGAGTTTAGCTAACTCTCCCAAAAATCCTTTCCCATACTTGGATCCAGATGGTAGTCCCTTTTGTCTATTTGGAAATGAGAACTACAATGAAGAGCAATAGATAAGGCACAAGGGCACATAATAATTATACAATAAATTATTTCCTTGCTGTTGGAATTCAGTTATAAGAAGGACATTCTGTAGCACATTGTAACAGAGGGAAAACCAGAAACAAATATGAGGAGTTTGATCAGCAAATTGTGTTCCATACAGCAATGCTACATATTTTATAATCAACTTCTCATTGATAATAGAATGGTTTACAAATGGCTGTGTGAGACCAATTCCTTAGCCACACAGATATCAGGCACTGGAAGTCAAGGATGTAATGTAAACCGGCATTATTCGTACTTAAATACTATCTTTAAACTGCAACCAACAAGTTGTCTTTCAAATTCTGATTTAGAGGGCTGGGGTATAAGTAGGGTACACCAAAAAAAGCTAAGGATTTATGGGTGCTGCAATATTGAAAAGCCAAAGAACCTGCATTGCTGCAGAATTGTTAAGAATTCAGGAATCTTGTAGAATTTATGTTGTTTTACTTCAGAAACTAACCACAACTTACCGCATGATTTCAAGACCCCTGGTTATATCTTAAAACCACTATGAATGTAAATTAATTAACTCAGGGCATAATTCTTCTTTACACTAAGGCCACTTTGCACTACTCTGGCAGTGTAAAGTGGCCATAAATTACATTTACACTTACTTCAAAGCCCTTTAGCAGTGCCAGAGCAGTGTAAAGTGGCCACAGTGTGACTGAGAATTAGGATATGTCTCTACTTAAAATGCTACAGTGGGTGTAGTCCACCTCCCCAAAAGATGATAGCTAGCTCAAGGGAAGAATTCTTCCACTGACCTTGCACTGTCTACACCAGGGGTTAGGTCGGCATAGTTGCATCTCTCAGGGGTGTGGATTTTTCACACCCAAGAGATATAGCTTTGCTGATGCTAGTTTTCAGTGTAGACAAGCTCTTAGGCTCTCAGTTTTTATGTTGGCAAATTTCTTTTGAATTGATAGGTTTTAATTTAATGCCAATAAACAGCTTTATTTTGCCACTTTTTTTTTTGCTTGCATTGAAATATGTTTTTAATTTCACTGTCAGAACAATTATTTGCTTGTAAATTTCCTTAATAACATTGCAGTTATTTAGGCTCTGATCCAGCAATGGTCTGTTCCTGTGGAGCCCCAGTGAAGTCCATGGAACTCTATGTCAATGTGAGGTTCTGCCTGAACAGAGCAGGCAGGTTTGGGACCTTAATAACTAGTGACATATAAACCAGTAATTAGTTACTGGGACAGTCATCTTGAAAATCACACTTCTGTCTTGTTTTTATCTACTTGCATTAGAGTAACACCTAAGATCATTAGAACTGAAAGAGATTAGAGAGGTGGAAATATTTTTTCAATTTTTTCAATTTTTCACTTCTTGCATTTGCTAGCACTTTGGTCCTAATTCAGGAAAACATTTAAGCAAGTGCTTAACTTTAAACGCACTTCTTGAATTGGGGCTTTTGCATCTAACCAATTTCCCTTCTTCCCCTATATGATCAGTCAATTCCCATTGTTGTTTTTGTTTAGGAATAGAAGAGAGAAAAACTTTTTTTTTTTTTTTAATTAGCAGGAGGGCTCAGGTCATTTTATCTAAAGCTACTTTTTAACCCATTTTTTAAAATTGCTTAGATTTCAAGATTATAGTGTTCTTTTAGTAGACCAAAGAACAAAGTTGTTATTGGTCTAACAAAGCAATTAACCACAATACCTACCTGTTTTGAAGGGATTACTCTAGTTATAATCCTAATCAATGATTTGTTGTAGCATTTATAAGTTAAGGACCAGATGCTCCACTAGACTAAATTGAGATAGACACATTGAAATCAATTGAGCTATCCTGATTTACACCAGGGGAAGCTTTGGCCTGAAAAGTCAAATGTACCATGATTTAGATAAAATGTCATTCACATTTTTGAAGTTGTAATGTGTGGTACAACTTTTCAACCCAATTCAGATAGGTTTTTAATGTGGTGTTCAGTTCTAGTATGTTCATTCTAATACATTTTTTCTGATTTAATTTGAAAGGGATTAGTCGACATAGAATGTGAAAGGGAGTGTCTTCATAGAAAGCTGAGTCTAATTTAAACTGTACTGATAGCATTATTGTGTGAGTATTGCATTCTCATAAAAATTGCTGGAATGTGGGCTGTGGGAAACAGTATGTTGGGGTCTGGCTGTGGCCAGTCCTCCATACAAGAGGTTCTGCCTTCCTTTCCATGTGCCAGCTAGTGTGTTCTGCGGTCAGCAGGCTCAGACCCTGAGTGGAGGAAGTGCTTTGTAAACAGTACCCCAGTGGTGAAGGACCTCAAGAAGATAATGAGTTCCAAAGAGTGTCCCTCTCTTCTGTAACATGGAGCGTTAGCAGGGTGCGGAGATCTTCAGTTGAAGCTCCCCCCTGAAGAAAAGACTATTTAAATGTGTGACATTGAAGAGTGTCATGTGATGCTAAAACTTTAGGAAGGTTTGGCACATTTCACTCTGATTGTGCATTTCCTTTTGTTTAATGTTTTACATCATAATCTGGGCTCATATTCTAAACTAACTTTGCCGAAGCAATTCCACTGACTTTCTCTGCACCCAGTTACACCTTATTATTAGTCATGGAATAATAGAAAAAGTTTTAAAAGACCTCTTAGGTCCACTAGCCCATCTCTTTGCTGATTGAGGATTATTCCTTACAGTACATTTTCTAGTGCACTGTCAGATCTAATCTGAACTCTCTCCAGAGTTGGGGCAGTCACTCACTTGAGAGACTATTTACTGTTTTGTAGACCTCGCTGTGAGGATGTTTCCTTGATATCTGACCTAAACATTCCTTTTCTTAATTTCATCCCCTTATTCCTACTTATACCTTAACATACTATGCTAAAAAAATTCCTCCTTAGTATGTATTTAAACCCTTTAAATATTTGTAGACATCGTTCTTGTTCATCTTATTTGTCACATAGCCTAGCTAACCATTTATCAGTCCCTCCAACCGTTCCCCTCACCACCACTACACCCTCTCTTCTGAACTCTTCGAGTTTCTGGTAATGTGGTTCCCAGAACTAAATCCTAAGTATCAGGGTTGCCTAGAGTTGTAGAAAGAGAGGAAAAATAGTCAGTGGCTAGGGCACTAGCCTAGTCCATAGGAGACCTAAAGTCAAGTTCCTACTCTGCCACACACTTTGGGCAGGTCACCTCGGCTCTCTGTGCTTCAGTTCCCCCCTCTGTAAAATGGGAATACCTTGTGGGTGTTAGAGGATAAATACATTTTTATTTATTTTATATATGTGTGGTACCACATAGGTACCTTAGCTATCTATTTAGAAAGAAACTTCATTTCCATGATGTGTTGTCTCTGAATATGTGTGTATGCATCCCAAAGTTACATGAGCCACATTACACTGCAAGCACATATCTAATTTGATGTCCACTATCACCATTAAGTATCTTTCAGTGTTACAGCTTTCCAGGATCCTTCCATTCTCTTTAGTTGTTCTGACCACTTTTTCCCCAGACATACTAGCATACATTTCTCAAGCTGATTATCAATTTGTTATGTTCTGCTCTTTTTTCTAACTTATCTAGATCTCCATATATTATTTCTTTGTCTCCTTGGTGATTACTGCACCCACCTCTCAATTTAGCATCATCTGTGAATTTCATTAACATGCTTTTTAACCTCCCATTAGTATCAATGTTAAATAAAACAGGACCTACCACTGAATCTTGTGGCACCCAAACAAATAGCTTCCTTCAATTCAATACATTGTTGCTTAATGTTAACCTTTGTTTACAGTGATTCAGCCAGTTTTCATTACATGTGACAGAATTCATATTGAGCCAATTTGAATTAATTTTGCTAGCAAGATTTCAAGAGATGCTTTTGCAAGTGCCATAGCCTCTGGACTAAAATTTAGTGTTGCTGTGGGGGCGGAGGAAGTGTGTCTAAAATCCATCACGTCAGAGTAAAGTCTTTTGTGTTCTCTTTATACAAAAGGATGAACAAAAATTTAGTTAATGGACCTTATTGTATTGCCCAGACATGAAAAATGGTCAGATCATCTTGAATGATTCAACATTTCTATGCATGAACATTTTTGTTGGCAGTATTGTTGTAGCCTTGTTGGTCCAGGATATTAGAGACAAGGTGAGTGAGGTAATATTTTTAATTAGACCAAGCTCTTGAGCTTACACAGAGCTCGTCTTCAGGTCTGGGAAAGGTCCTAGGGACTAGAGGTCCTTTCCCAGACCTGAAAAAGAGCTCTATGTAAGCTTGAAAGCTTGCTCCTTTCACCCACAAAAGTTGGTCCAATTAAAGATATTACCTCACCGATCTTATCTCTCTGTATGAACAGTAAGCTGTGTTTGAAATGTGATTTGTAGATATTGGGCCAAATTGTTGAGGTGCACAGGTGGTGTAAAGTACATATTTTTACATAAAGATTGAGTCGGATTCTCCTCTGACTTCTGCTGTTGTACACATTTACACTGTTGTCATTCCAAAGGGCTATTCCTAATTTACCCGGATATAAGAGAGAGGAAAATCACTCCCGGTGTTTGTATGATGCCTTGCTAAATCAAACTGGTGGATTTTGCACTGTATGTATGTGATAAATGATTTTTCTGTGTTTTATTTAAATAACATAGAGTAACAGGTATTGTGTGAAAAGGACCAAACTTATTGCAAATGGCCATTTTCAGATGAAAATGTTGATTTGCGGTCTTCTATTTTGCAGCCCTTTAATCACAGAAATCATGCACATTCTGAATAGTTAGTTTTATGAATACTATATAAATGCTTTTCCCAGGGAAAAAATACTTTTTCAGCAGGAATATATTAAAAGATTAGTCAGGGGTATGTTATATCTGGTTCCTTTCCAATTTTAAAAATGTGTAAATTCTCGTTTTAATGTTCTAGGGAAAAGCAATGGTATTTGCTCCACTCAGAGGGAATACTTTAAACCAGTTTTGCAATCTAGCTGAAAAAGCTGGTTTCTCTGTCCAAAGACATGAAAATTATGATGAACATATTTCGAACTTCCACTCCAAGGTTAGTTTTCTGCTTGTGTTAGATAACACTTTAATCCGCATTGCATTTTGAAGAGATCATGGTCCTTTTGGCAGGTAACCTAAATGTTTGATTAAAGTACTCCTTAGGTGTGCTGTTTCTGAACAGCTATTTGGTATCTGATTATTTTGTGCAGTAGAACCATCCTTTATCTTTGCCTGTCTAGAAGAGTTTTACAGAAGCATCTCCTGTTTACCCTTTTTGTATAACCAGTCTTTTCATTCAGAGGAGTCTAATTTATGGGATCCATTTCTTATTTTTATTTGATGGTTAGTCACCTATATATATCTGGCAAACTAACATTTACATTTTAATAAAAAGCTTTCAACTTTTAACTAGGTTAAATACTGAAATAAATAGGAGGTGAATGTCTAATTGTATCATATCATAACTTAAATCCTTATCTCTGGTTGCTTTATGGCTGGGTCAGTTGGCAGCTTCAAACTGCTAAATCTCATACAGAATTTCACAGTTGTGGGGTTATATGTCAGATCGAGGCACTACAAGATTTAGGTCAAAAGCACTTATCTGAGCGTGATTTCTAAGCTTGCTTACATAAAGCTACTGTTATCAGTCTCTTTTTTTTATTATTTATAGGTGTAGGGTAATACAGGACACAGAAAGGAAGGTGTTTCATAGAAAACTTTTTAGGAATCTCTTCTTTTCCGGTACACATGCAGCAGTGCTTATCAAAATCATATTATTACTTGCATTTTTTAGATCATTATTTCATACCTTAAAGAAATCCACTGTTGTGGGCCCATTTGACCTCAGATATTACTTTTAACCCCTCACAGTTTTTCCAGTATTTCCCGTGCAAAATAAAAGGCCTTCTCAGAATTTAATCTTGATTTCCTTCTGGGAAAACAACTAAATGCTTTGTTTTAAGTACGTACCCCTGCACCATAACATAGGAATTAGATTGTATTAGAAATATATATGCACATGATATTCTAAAGGAAAAAGTCAAAGTATTTTCTTTGATTGTGTAATTTTCACATTATTAAACTTCTCCTGTCAAAACCGATTAGCGATATATACACAAAATCACATAATTTAACTAAATGGATGCAGTGGACCTGATTCTCCTCGCACTTACATCAGCCTGTTTTACATCAGGGCAACTTTACTGACTTCAGTGGAGTTACTCCTAATTTACATCAGCATCAATGAGATCAGAAAATCAGGCTCAGTGTTATCCTTCCCAGCCATCAACTAGGACTTTTCCTTCTGCCATCCCCTGGAAAGGGGTGTGTTTTTTCTCCTGTTGTTTCATGGTGGGCATAGTTTTTCTCCTTTTGCTCCCTGCACCCAGATCTCCAGCCATGGCGTATGGGAGAAAGAGCTGTTGGTATCTTCACCCAGCAATTGGCCCTCAAATGAAGTGACTGTTCGTTTTTTTTTTTTTTCATGAAATACAAATGTATTTTCTCTCTCTTTCTTTCCTTCTGGTGTGAGGAAAGAAAATCCTAGGGACATTTCACTGCATGGGTACATTCTATTATATGCTCTACCTCATGCCATAGGCTAGGCACAAGAATAATATTTTGTTTATTAATTCTTTTTAAATTATGGGTGTCTTACCTTCATTTGAAAACATAAGAAATATAAA